>NC_143404.1:24689268-29689268 GCF_052110815.1 Crocodylus siamensis | reverse complement strand
GCAGCCAGTCCAGAATTAAGCTTACCAAAGCTCAGAGTAGAAGAAATACACTTTTCACATTTAATGCCAGGCTGCACTCATACACTATCCACTTCTGAGTCCACAACAGCAAACAGCTACAACCCCCAAACTCTAAGATGGTGCAAGGAAGATGGTGCATAATACCACAATGTTCCAGAAACTACATCTATTAAAATACTTGGAAGTGAATTCTAAAAGAAAATTAGTTTTTATTAAATTGTGCTATATTTCTGCTAATTTTATGAGGAAAGCAGTATCCCATTTTCTTTCGACTACTCATCACTCATGTTTAGAAGATGAAATTCATGAAAGGGCCAACTGGTAGAACATTTTCGGGGGGGGAGTATTCTATTGAAAAAGGGGCATTCCTAATTGATATTTATACGTACCTTCTCTGAATGAGAATGAGTAGTTTTAAGAAAAAAATATCTGACTTAGCATATTTCTTAGAACACCCATTTTCCCCTTGTGAAATCACTCTTTAGCATCCTTCCTTTTAAATACAAGTAGCAAATCTACTCAGGAGTAATTCCTGCACAGGATGGCACATGTAGATGGTGGAGTGGGAGCTAATATGCTCCTGGTCAGCCAGACAGCAGGGGGCAAGAATGTTCCCTGCCCCCAGGAGCTGCCTGATCCTGGGGCAAGGTCCGCCACAGGAACCTAGGCAGGGACAATGACCAGTGGAAGGGAGCTCCCTATCCTTGCTCCACAATTGTGGAGCAGGAGCTGGGAGATGATTCTTCCATCCTGTTCCTAGCCCCCACTTGGTGAGATCATGGAGTGGGAGCTGAGAGCTCACCATGAAGCCTGGAACTGGCTGGCATGTGCCCCTGACTGGGACAGTTTCCAGCCAGCTGTGGGCTTTGCAGAGAAGTCTGCATGCAAAGCCTGGAAATGGCTGGGGACAGTCCTGTTTTGGGCAGTCCCAAGCCAGCTCTGGCTGCACTTGGACTTCCGCATGCAGCCCAGGCCGGGCTGGGAATCATCCTGGTCAGGGGCAGGTCCCAGTCCCATGCCTCAATTGGGTGATTGAAGCACAGGACTTGGAAAGGCCTGGAGGGGAGGGGCAGGTCTTAACTCCCTTCCTTGATCTACCAGTGGGACAGCTAGCAGGATCCCCACCCAGCTGGGGTCTCGGTGCTTGCTGTCCCACTAGTGGATCAAAGCTGGGGGCTGAGACCTGCTCCTCCCCTGAAGCTCTTTCCAAACCCCCTGCCCCCAATCAAGGAGCTAGAGCCAGAAGCTCCCTGCAGCTGGGGCAGGGGGACATTGTCCCCATCTGGGATACGGTGATGGAACTCACCCCAGCAGCAGGGAGCTCCCAGGGGTAGGAAGCAATCTCCTAGGCCCCATGCTCCCTACCAGCCCCCTGGGCTAGCACCCAAAGAAAGTCTAGACCTCCCCCTGGCTGCTGCAGGGGGCTGCTGCAGGGCTGGGAGCACACTGCTGCTATAAGCAGAAAATTTGCTCCTGCTTCCCCAGACATGTAGATGCTTGTTCATACCTGGTTGGAGCTTTATACTGTATGATGGCTACTTTTCACAATTAACATGTAGAGCTACATGTGCAATTAACCATTAAATTGCACAATAACTGTGATGTGTAGAGGGGACCTAAAAATGGGAAGTAGGGCAAAGAATGTCTTAAAGAATTGCCCTAGGAACATCAAAACTCAAGGGAAAGTCTTAAGCTGAAGAATGTGTAGGTTCTATTTCATTTTTAAGAGATTCCAAATACAAGGAAGGGAACAAGTTCAGACAAGGGATAAGTTCATCTGAGGACAGCGTGAGGCCTCAGACCTTTTTTCTCAGCACATGTATATATTTCATATAGAATGTAAATAGAGTACAGCTACATTCCTGAAATTGCAGACAGAAAATACTACCATCAACTTATACAGATTCTGGAATGTTAAATGGTGTAGTGAAGGTAAACACATTGTTACGCTGATTAACTACACGTCTTTAAAGACCCATAATGACTTAGCCTTAGGAAAAAGAAAAAAAAAGCCTTTGCTGCTGAATCAGCACTTCTGGAAGCAGTAACTCTTATGGGAAGGAATAATTTCTTATAAAATATAGCTATTGAAGCTTTGGATGGGCTAAAATATATCCTGCAACAAGAGTGGTGTTTGTTTGTTTTTCCTTTTTTGATTTTTTTTGGCTTGTTTCTTAGCAAATCAATTAAAACACTAAGAATAGATAAATAAAAGATTAAATAGAGCTATACTCTGCTCTGCTTCATTCCTAGTTTGCTATCCATGAGCGATGGCAATAAAGTCTTCGATAGTAGTTCTCTACCCAGACATATTTATTGTGAAAAGCAAATCACAGAAAGAAGTTATATAATACTACTTAGCACTTACAATGTATATGTTTATGGTTAAAGACCTCTTAACATTTAAAATCATTACCTCCTAGTGAACATAATAAGAGATAGACAGAAGGTAAAATAGGGGTGCTTTATATTGCTAATATTTTGTAATACAAAGAATTAGTTTATATTTTTTATTACTTGTATCACTAATGTTGTTCATTAAAATGCACATTTTTCTATATCACTTCATAATAAGAAAACACCTACTCAAAAGGAGATCATATGCAAAATTTAACAACCAAACCAACAGGAGTATTAAGTTGATTTTTCTGACTAATAATCAATTATTTAGTATTTTCTATTCACTGATGTCTGTAATGCACCAGAGATAGGATAGAATTAATAAAGCCTCTGTACATTAGTTTTTGTAATTAGTTTTCAGAATGTATACAAATTAGATAGAAAGAACTTTGATCCAGGTAGGTACAGGTATTATCAATACATAGTTATTGCCCCTGAACACAATAAAGAGCAAGACAGACATCATTTACCCCTGATATGTGTATATGTGCACTAAAACAAAATGAACATGCATTTCAGTGGGAGCCTACCTCCAAAATGGGAAGAAAACTGGGTGGGACTAAGATGAGAAACATGTCCTGCTAGACACCTGAAGGTATTTAAAGACTGACGGCATAATTCTTATACAAGGAAAACTATTATCAGTTAAAACATAGCAAAACAATATCTACAAAAACAAGAAAGCCTCGTCTTCAGCAATAATTTAGTATGAAAAATACCAATGTTAATGAATATTTAATGCTTAGTGGTAACTTCTTAGTACTACCTGTTGATGCTAGGGTTGGGTATTTGACTGGTCAAGTAATGTTTGGTCAATTAGCAGGTCAAGTATTGTTACTTCTCAGCTCTGTGTTCTTTGGGAATCCTGGCACAGTACACAGCCTGTCTGACTTTCAAAGGACTCACCCCCTCCCCACCTCTGCCTGAACAAAAACTGGTTATAGGATGGACTTACAAAAGACAATGAAGATGCAGTGGGAGATGTGACCTAAAGCCCTCCAGACAAGGATGATAGGAGTGAAGCAACTCCCCTGGCCTCATTTACATGAAAGATTGGACAGGAACGCACCTTCATTAGCACTCAGGTTGGAGAACAGGGATTCCAAGGCAAGGACCACACTGAACTCTGGGACCAGAGAAGTAGGGGAGCACTACATGGTGGGGGATCCCTGCTCCAAATGCTAATCAACCCACATCTGTACACACCTAGCTCAGCATTTATCAGACCAATTCTAGTAATGACTGCTTTATTGGTACTCAAAACACTGAATCGGCCTGTCTGTATTGTGAGCTCCCTCAAAGTAATGCCATCCATAGCAGGAGTGATCAGTTCCTTATATCCAGCACATGAGCCATTGTTTACCCATAAACAAACCTAGTGTTCTCCCTTGAGCCATTGTTAGTCCTCTACAAAAACCCTTAGAGCAGGGGTAGGAAAAATACAGCCTGAGGGCCAGATGTGGTCCATGAAGGGATTTTGTCCAACCTGCAATAGGTCTCTTGTCCCCGCCCAGCCAAAGCATGGAGGGCAGCCTGGGCTGTAGCATGTGCAGGTGGTTCCACCACCCCTGGGTGCATGGCAGGGCTTGGGTGGCATGATGGCTGGACTATACTTCCAGGCAGCCCCAGTGGTGATAGTAGTGACTCCCTCCAGCTGCTGCTGCTAGTGTAACCACTACCACCACCAGTCCCAGTTCCAGGCCACTCCCCAGGCACCACAGCCAGTCCACCCTGCATGCACTGCCAGGGCCACCAGAAGGAATGAGCAGGCAAGATTTCCATGGAGACTGGCCCAAGACCTGCACAGACAGGACACACTCTGCCTGGTGGATGGGATGGGGCCACAGGCAGGTGGGAAGTGGTGTACAGGAGCGGGACAGGTGGCCAGGATCTCGGGTCAGTGACAGCACTGGGTTGGGGCCTGGGGCAGAGCCACAATCTTCTGCCTGCATCTCCCTATGATGATGCTGGTTCTGTAGGCAGGGGCATGCCAGGAACAGTTTGTGACTTTGCCCACAGGCCCTGGCCCCATGCTATCACTGCCCCAAGATCCCAGCCCTGGCCCTGACTGTCTTGCTCCTAGACGCCTCTCCTCACCTGCCCACAGCCCCATCCCATTTACCCAGCTGAGCATGTCCTGCCTGCAGGAGTCCAAGGCTAATCTCCAGGAAGATCCTAGGGCTGCAACTGCCAGACAATGCAGCACGAGGCTGGGACAGAACCACTTAGGGAGTTTTGGTGAGCTGCTGTGGGTGAGGGAGGGGGAGTGCTGACCCAGCCTGCAACAGCTCACCAAACCTCCTTAAGTGGCTCTCTTGCCCAGATAGTTGCCCACCCTTGCACTAGGGGCTTCGTGAGCAGAGGCAGGACTAGGAGCAAGACCTCCTTGATACTCCTGCTGGGTAAAGAACAGGCCCACCAACATGCCAGTTGCAGCAAGACTAAAAGAGACCCAGGGAAGTGGCTGCCCTGGGGCTCTCTTGTCTTGCTAAAACTCATGCAGGGCCTCCACACTGAGAGCAGGGCTGTCAGGCTGAAGCCCTGGCAGCCCTGCTCTTAGTGCAGAGCTTCCATCATTCTACAACACCTAGCTTCTTCCCTTGGGCCCTCTGGTCTTGTTGAGCTGCAACAGCTCCATGCTTAAGCTTGGCAGCCTCACTGTCAGGGCACAGCCACTGTGTCAGTTTCAGTAAGACCATAAAGACTCAGGGAAGGAGCTGAAACTGATGCAATGGCCACTGATGCTTAAGCCTGATGGCCCTGCTCTCAGTGCAGAGCTGCTGAGTCAGTCTCAGTGAGACTGGAGCACTCCAGGCCTGCAGCCCTGGGGCTGACTCACTCTGAGCGGCTCAATCCTTTTTTCTCTGGAGCTCAGACAGTGCCTGCTCCCCTGCACTGCTGCTATCAGAAGCAGACCCAGTCTGGGCGAGGCCCTGCTGTGCTTTGGCTACCCCAACGGCCCTGAGTCAGAAGGGGCCACTGCATTCTGAGATACTGAAGGAATTCAACTTTGGCAGACATCTGTGGAAAGTGGCCACATGGTAATGGAACGGGAATAAAAATCAGGAGTATTGGAGATAATCTTACCCTGGAGTGATGTAACTTTAAGATGAATAATGAGTGCCTTAAGCCACTTAAAAGGTGTTAACATGCAGCCAATCCAGGGGTTAAGAGCTCCAGAAGACACCTACATTTATCATGTAACAAGGCCATTATTTTAAATCAAGACTTCGTTTTTTTCAGAAGCAATATAAAGTGAGGGGAGTGGAGACCAGGAAGAGAGAGAATAAATCATTTAAAAAGTTACCTAGTCAGACTTACTTGTAAATATGATCCAAAGCTTACCTATATATGCTACTTAGCCAACTATAATACTGAAATATTATGTTTTACACTAACTAAATTTGTATGAAGAAATTGTAGATGATATTAAAAAGAAACAGTGGAGTTAGAGGCTTTGAGATATTTTGTAGGTATATCCAGTGCTTGATATAGTAATACTTTCCCACCTTTTTCCCTTTTAAAGGATATAGGATATTAAACTAATGTAAAAAGCCTTTACATTACTGCATTATGAAAGTTGGCAGATGCAGCATACAACAGCCAGGAAATTCAAAAAGTTTCCTTAGTGACTTTTTATTACCAGGTTTCACAAAGATAACATTCGATTCTTTCCCTTGTTGAATGTAAACCTGAACAGTGCTCATTGTTACTGATGAGTATCATAAACCTTAAGAGATCTGTAAACTAGTAAAAGAGGCATAATGTTTGCATTTCCTGATTTACTCTCACATCTACAATGTTGTATTAGTGCACAATATTTTTCTTGTGCAAGTGAGGAAGTAAAAACTGTGAGCTCTTAGTATATGTCATAATAAGAGGAGGCAATATTCAAATTTAGCAAATGTCCAGCTTTGAACATGACACAAAAAAAGCTTAGAGATAGAGTTTAACAGATAATGTAATAAACAATTTTCATCAAAAAAATAAGGCAGAACACCAAAAAATGTAAATACTGTGGGAGAATGCCATCTCAGTCTCTCCCAAACTCTTCCATCAAGCTTATTACCTATCTGACAATTTGGTTACCATGGTCACTGCAGAGTGCAAGCACACCTGCCACCATCTGCTTTAGGTAACCCTGAGTTGTAACTTGAGCTGAATACATTCCTGAGGGAGGGAGAACCTGCTCACTCTGCCTACAGGACAGATCTCACACACTTGGGTAGAGGGGCTTAAACTCCCTATTGCTCTAAGCAATAACATCATGACTGAGGGGCCTAGAGACCCTGCCATCAGTAATGCATTTCAAATTGGTTGGCTGGCAGCCAACAGTTGCTGGCCTTCATTGGATCAGGTAAATGAGGTCATAAGGTCTATATAAGTTAAAGACTACCCAGGAGGAGGAGAAGCCACCATGTTGAAGACACAGAGTAGATGAATCTCAGCAGCTCTCTCTCTCTCATGCCTGAAACATATGGACACCCTACAAAGTACCTGTCTCCAGAGGAAAGCTCTATCAGCCTCTGGATGATACTTGTGAGTAAATTACTTGAAATCTAACTAGATATCTAGCCTGCAGTAACTCAGATGTGTGATCAAAAGCTACCATGCCACCATTTGCTCTAAGGTATTTCTCTGATATTGCTCTACCCTGTACCCTATTCCAAATCTACTCCCTGTAATCAATAATATTCTTCTCTCTACCTAGTGTGGGAGACTAATTGGGAGAGGGTCTAGATTATGCCTTAGGGTCTCCTTGGTCTGGCTGACTAAGGGAAACAACTATTTGTGCTTCAGACTAAGGGAAGCACCCTGAGTTAACACCAATGCTATTGAACCATATTGCAAATTTCTATATAATTAAGAAAAAAAAGTAAAATAGGATAGCAATGGTAGAATAGCTTGATGAGGCTTTATGTGGCAGTGCACTCAATAATACTTCTTAGTTCTTACTGCTCCTCCAAAAAAGGAAAGGCATGTTCTGCATATAAGCATTTTCTGCTCTTGGCAAAATGCTCCTTGATAGCTAGGAACCTTAGCATACCACCAGACTAGCTCACTATGCCGAGTCTGAACTGTGGAAAATCCAAAGGTAAGGAAGTCTATTTCACTTGGCACTGAAAATCAGGCAGTCCTAAATCTAAATGTTCAGGCTGTGGTCATGAATAAGCATTCTGGAGTGAGAAGGGGAATGGATATCTGTTCTCTTTTACCTTGTACCACACCCATTCAGGACAAGTCAGAATGCTGCACTAAATTTGCATTTGCAAGTGCTGCCATATTGAAGAGAGGTATACTGCATTTCACTTTAAATGAAAATAGTTCAAAAGGCTGGCAAATGCACCCTGAAATACCAACCTTTAAGCAAACAAAGAGCAGCATTATTATGATGTTTCTTGAATGAAGGAACGAGACTGGGTCCTTATTAAAAAAGAACAATATTAATCTATAGTGAACTTTATATGAAACCATTAATAGAATGAAAAATTACGTACAGATTAAATGACTGAAGGACCAGGGAACATGATGTTATATGGAGAGACTGATGGAAATACTATTTTTTAACAGCTTGGATAAAAAGTGATAAAGGGGGAAATGAATCACTAAAAATATCACAGAGATATTAATAAGAGGGAGGGAGAAGAGGACAGTTTTATATACCTGAAGGAAAAGAATTGAAGGAATTAATGATCTAATATTAAACATGAAATAAAATAAGATTAGATGTAGGCACACAATTCTTAACAGCTATGGAAATTAGTCAACAAAGGAGAGCGAGGGAGAGAAGTAGCCAATTGTCCGTCATCAAAAGTGTTCAAAGCCTCTAATATTATAAAAGCCTTAATCTGTCTGTAATGCTTTATTCATACTCTGATTGGTTGTTTGAAACAATCAGAGTGCTCCAACAGTTCTGGACAGGCGGTGGTAGCGGCACAGCGGACCACCACCATGCCAAAGGGGGGGAGAGTACAGAGTGGACAGAACAGGGAGGGTGAGACCAGCAGCCCTTGCCTTTCCCCCCACCCTGCTCCCTGGACGCAATGGTGATGAAGTGGATAGGTGAGGCTGCAGACCCAAAGGGGGATGGAGGGAGCAGGCCCAGCCCTGAAGTGGTGGTGACAGAGCAGGGAGGCGAGATGAGGCCCCGAACCTGAAGTGGGGTGGGGAGTGGGCCCGGTCCTGGCCCTGAAGCAATGGGGGGGAAAGCGGGCAAGCGGGCCTGGCCCCCAAGTGGCAGGGGGCCAGACTTGGGCCTCTGTCCCTGCCCGCCCTTCTCCCCCGTCATTCTTGACAGGCAATTTGCTAGTGGACAAGATAAAATCCAATGGGAATGCAAGAGGTACATATTCCTCAAAGTAACAAGATAGTGAGACTGGGAGAGGACAGTTGAGGAAAACCAGGGAGATGGTACTGAGAAATAATGCTAAAGACAATGAAGCTGGAAGGTATTATTTTATGCTGATAACTGCATATAGAATAACTCAACAAAGTAAGTTTCCACTTCCATCTTTATCCTTTATCCCAAATCCCCTTTCCCTTAAATACTGAAAATTGATATCCAGTTTCCTCAGATTCTTCTTCTTCATTGATCAAATACTGATATAAAATCCTCTAGATTCAGGCTTTATTTCATATGCTTTTTAATTTCATTTTTCAAATGCTTTTTAATTTCATTAACTTTTCTCCTTTGGAGGAGAAACCATTTCCTTGTGTTACTGTCCATACTCAAGGAAGACAGGAGGAAGGGGAGTTAGCTCCCAAATTATCCATGTTTCCCTTCATATTTGTGAATTAAATTATTTCTTATTTTAAATCCATTAGGACAAACACTCAAAATAAACTGGTAGATACTAGACTATTTAAGATGTACAGATGAAGCCTGGATGCTTTTTGGGAAGATATGCATTAGCCAAATCTAAGTTATGCCTGAGTCAAGAATGCTAGTCATCAATACAGGCTTCAATGCATGACATTATATGGTCTACTTTATGCAGGTAGTCAAACTGGATAATCTTTTGGCCTTAAAAATATATCAATCTAAATATTTCAGAGGAAGCAACTCAATTTCCTGAAGTAAGCAGTATATAGCTACACTTATTTTACTGGTAACTCCTACTGGAATATTTATTCCTTGCACTGGAGCCATGGGTGACTAGTGCTTCCCAAGTGTGTGTGTGTGTGTGTGGAGGGGGGGGGGTTTCAGATTGCCACCCGAAGGGGAGGCACTCCCCCAGCAGCCAACTGCTGAGCCAGCAACAAAACTTAATTTGTTAATTAACAAGGAGCCAGGGAAGGGGCACTCTGAAGTGCTTTGGGTTAGAGTACAAGGCAGTCGAGGGGAAAGGGACTTAATGGTGGGAGTCTACTACAGACCTCCCAACCAGGGAGAGGAGCTTGACCGGGAATTCTTGGGTCAGCTCACAGAGGTAGTGAAGGCTAAGGATGTGGTAGTCATGGGGGACCTGAATTTCCCAGACATCTGCTGGGAAGAGCAGTCAGCCAGGTCTGAACGCTCATGTAGGTTCTTGGCCAGAGTGCAGGACCTCCATCTAACCCAGGAGGTGCACAGCCCCACCAGGGGAGATGCCTTGTTGGACCTAGTGCTGGCCATGGGTGATGACCTGGTGAGGGGGCTGCGGGTGCTCGACCACCTGGGCGACAGCAATCATCGCCTGCTGGAATTCACCATCCAGCACAAGGTGGCAAAGGCATGCAGTGAGGCAGCGGCCCTAGATTTTAGGACGGCAGACTTCAACGAGCTAAGGAGGATAGTTGGAGAAGCGCTGAGGTCCCAGCGGGGAGGGGAGCCAGGTGTCCAAGGAGAGTGGTCGCTCCTTAAGGAGACGATCCTCCAAGCCCAAAGGAAGGTAATCCCAACGAGGATCAAAGGGAGCAGGAGGGCGCACAAGCCTCCGTGGCTCACCAAAAGCATCTGGGAATGTCTCCTTGCTAAAAAGGAGGCTTATACCCAGTGGAAAGAAGGGGACATCACCAGGGAGGACTATTCTGTAGTTGCTCGGGGATGTAGGGGGGCAGTTAGGAAGGCCAAGGCAGAGATGGAACGGGGACTAGCTTCCCAGATTAAGGACAATAAGAAGTCTTTTTTTAAATACGTAGGGGGTAAAAAGAAGGTCCCGGGTAATGTGGGGCCCTTGCAGGATGACATGGGTAACTTGGTCGTCACACCAGATGGCAAAGCTAGCATGTTTAATGATTTCTTTGCCTCCGTCTTCCTAAGTAGGGACCAGCACAGCCACCTCCCTGCTGGGCCCCCCTCGGGCCCCGGGGGAGGCACACCTGGGCCACGGGTTAGCGAGGATTTAGTTAGGGAGTTTCTGGAGGGGTTGGACGTATTCAAGTCAGCCGGCCCGGATGATCTCCACCCTAGAGTTCTAAAGGAACGGGCCGAGGTCATTGCAAGTCCCCTGGCACAACTTTATGAGCACTCGTGGTGCTCTGGTGAGGTACCAGAGGACTGGTAGAGGGCCAACGTGGTCCCCATCTTCAAAAAAGGCAGGAAGGAGGACCCAGGAAACTATACGCCGGTTAGTCTCACCTCGATCCTAGGCAAGCTGTTCGAGAAGATTATGCTGGCACACATCCAGGAAGGGCCAGCAGGGGACTGCATGCTTAGGGGCAACCAACATGGGTTCATCAGTGGCAGGTCCTGTCAGACCAACCTGGTAGCCTTTTACGATCAGATCACCAGATCATTAGACGCAGGGGTAGCAGTGGACATAGTCTTCCTGGACTTCTGGAAGGCTTTTGACACTGTCTCTCACCCCATTCTCATTAAGAAACTGGGGAGCTGTGGTGTAGACACCCACACAGTCAAATGGGTTGCCAACTGGCTGGAGGGCTGCACCCAGAGGGTGGTAGTGGATGGGTCCTTCTCAACCTGGAAGGACGTGGGCAGTGGGTTCCGCAGGACTCGGTCCTCGGGCCTGCACTGTTCAACCTCTTCATAAGAGATTTGGATGAGGGGGTAAAAAGCACCCTGTTCAAATTTGCTGATGACACTAAGATGTGGGGGGACGTGGGCACACTGGAAGGATGCAACAGGCTACAATCAGACCTAGACAGGTTACAAGGGTGGGCGGACGAGAATAGGATGGGTTTCAACACAGACAAGTGCAAGGTGATGCACCTTGGGAGGAACAACCGGCACCATACCTACAAGTTGGGGAACTCCCCTCTGATTAGCACGGAGGCGGAAAGGGATCTGGGGGTCATCATTGACTCCAAGATGAACATGGGCCGGCAGTGTGGGGACGCGGTCGGGAAGGCCAACCGCACCTTGGCATGCATCCACAGATGCATCTCAAGCAGGTCCAAGGAGGTGATCCTCCCCCTCTATGCGACACTGGTCAGGCTGCAGCTGGAGTATTGCGTCCAGTTCTGGGCGCCACACTTCAAGAGGGATGTCGACAGCATGGAGAGGGTCCAGAGGAGGGCCACTCGCACGATCAGGAGACAACAGGGCAGGCCCTATGAGGACAGGCTGCGGGACCTGAATCTGTTCAGCCTCCAAAAGAGAAGGCTGAGGGGGGATCTTGAGGCCTGTTATAAACTAGTCAGGGGGGATCAGCAGGATTGGGGGAGTCACTGTTCCCCCAAGCACTGCCAGGAGTGACCAGGAATAACGGTCACAAGCTGGCAGAGGGTAGGTTTAGGTTAGCTATCAGGAGGCGCTACTTGACGGTCAGGGCGGCTAGGGTCTGGAACCAGCTTCCAAGAGAAGTGGTGCAGGCTCCTACCCTGGGGGTGTTTAAGAGGAGGTTAGATGAACACCTTGCTGGGGTCGTTTGACCCCAGTATTCTTTCCTGCCATGGCAGGGGGTCGGACTAGATGATTTGCTCAGGTCCCTTCCGACCCTAGAAAGTATGAAACTATGAAAACTGGAAATGCACTTCCAGGGCCGATCTCAGGGATTGCACGTGTACCCCCTACGCATTACCAATGACTGGAGTCAAAATGTTTGGCAATAGTAGGATAGCCATTTACTGCACAGCTGCATAGAAGGGGTGTGTATTTTTGTGTGGAGGAGGGTAAGGGGGGAGAAGAGGGTAGCCTTGAGCCCCTCAAGTCTGATCTGGTAATCTAAATCTTTTCAAATGATCCTTGATTTAATAGAATTTTTCCCCTTCTGCATGGCTGTCTTGCCCATGTTATAATATGTTTGATATAGCATGGAAACTGCAACAATGTGCTTAAAAATTATCATTTTCTTTTCTTAAGTCCTCAGGCTTTTCTGAAAAAAGAATTGTTTGGGCCCTGAATAAAGCTATTATTTTACTTTTCAGACTAGGCAGTCTTTAGAGAAAATAGTGTAGCTAGTTAAATACCTGGCAGTACTTTGGAGACATCCAGGGAAAAAACAGGACTCTTGATGAACATCTATTAAGTCATGTCTTTAAATTGCTCTGTACTGCCCTTAAAATGTAAAAATGTGCTAACAAAAAGTAATATATACATTACAAAAACACCATGTGAAATACTGGGTGTAGGGAGAAGTTCCAACCTACCCAAGTCGGCAGCATTTCCATGTACAGTTCCAAGTTGGAGTTCAGGTTACTCAATTTTAAATGTTTGTTTTGTTTTTACTATACCATACAAGCAAAGAACGGGTTTGTGCTTGAGTAGGTGGATGAATTTGGAAGGTCATTCAGATATACACATCAGAAGTCTGTTGTCAGGGTACCAACAAGTTAATTCTAGTTCAGGTCTGCCTATCTTTGCATTCACAAATACAGGATCCAGTATTCACAAAATTTGTTCATCTACTGATACATGGAACAAACTGCGCTGTACATACCTTACTGCATGGGAATTCACTATCATAACCAGTGACTGGTTCTTAATATATGTTCCCTCTGAACTGAGGCTCAGGAGGAAATACTTAAATTGGATGATTGGGACGATAAATGAATGATAAATGTGAATGATGGAGAAATCAAACCTTCCAAGGCAGCATCATAAAGGAAATCTAATGAAGTAAATAACATTGTAGCTAGTCTATGAGATTATTTGGAGAGGTGTTTCCCATGAACCTGGGAGAAAAACAAAATGATTTCAGAAATAAGAGATTTCATTTTCATCAGAAAAGATCTTGATTACTGATATTGTAACAGCATGCTTTCCAATTTGCCACAAACCTATGTGGAAGGAAATTACAAGAGAAAAATGCATTTGGTTCAAATAAGCTATATATAAATAGGCTAGGAAGAATTCAATTTTTTTAAAATAATTTTGCAAGCTAAAATGAAAGTTCATTTTTAAGCATTTATTTGTATTTTTATAGATTCAAATTTGCAGGATTGCACAATATTAGGAGTGTGGGGGGAAGACCATTTAGTAATGATAGCATATTGTTAAAATCTTTATTAAAAAAAAAATCACATATGCCCAAATTCAGAATGTAAATATCCATAAATCAATAAACCATACCTGCTTTAAATCATTCTATTCATTCATCACCAGGAAAGAGCTGGATAAGCAGGGACCAGAAGAGGAGGGCAACGAATTCCTAGAGCTTTGGGACACAGGGAGAGGCAGCGGCAGGAGCCCTCAGCTCCCTGCACTTAGCTGTCCCAGCCTGGGCAGGACTCTGCTGCTACTAGGCAAGGACCTTGATTATACTACTCTCTGCCCCCTCACTTTGGTTAGAGGTGTATTTAAGTAGCCCGTTATCCCCCTCCAGCCCACTTCCCATACCTGTGAACAAGCAGCTAATTGACAAGTCATTAGTCTGCCCACTGTTTTCCTCTTTAACCCCTCTGCCCTCTGTCCCTCCATCTCTTCCTCCACTCTCCAGTAACAGAGGTTAGGGTTCCCTATTACAGCCCCTTCCTATAAATCTGGATGATTATTAGTGATAGAAATATTTTTTCATCAGTTTGTGAGTGAGGTGAAATCACCGTTTCTTGATTAAAAATGGAATCCTGCCAAGCATATATATATACACACATATATATATATATACACACACCCCATTTCAATGCAAAAGGGACTGAGAAAATATTCTGAAATGATGGCAAACAGGACTGAGGTTTATGCAAATGGGATTTCAATTTGGTAAAATAAAATAAATTTGTATCTTCACAGAACCCCTCAAAACATTACCTTTATTAGTAGTAGTAGTACTAGTAGTTTTGGAAGTGAGTACCTGGATATACTCCTACAAAGAAAAAAAATTGAAGTAATTTTCCTTGGCTAACTCCTCTGATACTAGGGTACCCATAAAATAAATACTGCAAAAATGTCTCCCTTCTCGCCCTGCTTTATATTGGCAGGAGACAGTTTTATTATATCAGAAAACAGAGACAGACACAATAATGCATATTTTTGTCATTGCACTTAGGGAGCAAACTGACACCCTCCACCCCAAACTGGAAGCTGGTTCAGAATGCAAAAATCCATCTGATGACAAAGGGGAAACAAACAGCATGAACTTTTAGTGTCTCTGTTCTTACATTGATTACTTACTGAACATCAGATAAAGCTAAACTGCTGGACTTGATTTGCAAAGTTCTAAATGTAATAAGGCTGCACCAGAGACCAACTTGGACCAAAATATTCATTAACAATATTAGCAAAAACTAAAAAAGAAAATCCTTGCTGGTGGCTAACCAGAGCTTGGAGCAATACGGAAGGAGCCTAGATGAACAGAATGAAGGTCCCACTTCTTCACAGCGGTTGCATCTACATGTTCATTAATGTGCCATAGTTACTGCACATTAAGTTTAGTACTTGCATAACCAAGTACTAAATGAATGCGCAGTAACTGGCGCTACTGCACAATAGCACTAGCACATGCCTTTTTAGTGATGCTACTACACAGTAGCCTAATAATACTGCACAGTGGCACATTAGCACTGTTTCTGCCATGATGCACTACTGCACAGTATTATTAAGCTACTGCACATTCTGCACCTTAAGACATACCCCACAATCACTAATGAACATTAGAAAAAAGTAACTGCTCACTCAGTGGCATTAAAATAACAAAATGTTATTCCTTTAGTTAGATCAGTGAACTCATATACATATGTTTAAATCCCATTCTTGCTAAGAAGTAGAATCATAAATACTGTAATATAGTGGTCTGACATTGACAGAGAAGGAACATTGTGATATAAATTTTGGAATAAAGATGAACAACCTGATTTTGCCATGCCTTCAGCGGAAACACTGATATGCTTGGAATTCAGGTAAAGAAAAAAGACACCTCCCATTGGAATGCAATGTACACATCCTACAAGATTCCAGTTTAGTATTATAAAATGTATCGTTCTGTTGTTCTACATGAACCATAAAAGAGATTTTCAATAATTTCAAATGCATAATTTCAGAACAGGGTGAGTCTGCACATGCACTTTAATGCACAGTAACCTACTTAACTGTACATTACAGTAACATGGCAAAAGCCATGCCAAGTGCCACTAAAAAAGCATGCACTTTTGCTACTGTGCATTAGGGCACCCTAGTTAGTACTGTACCACACATTAGAGGTACTAAACTTAATGCACAGCAGCAAAAGCACATTAATGAACATGAACACACCCACCAAGTACCTCTACTGATTTAGACAGACACTGCTCTCCTTTACAAGGAGTTATCTACCAAAATCTATCCATAAGATGCATTTTGACAGCTGCCTATAAATTAGCCAGAAAACCATTTATAAAAGTCAAAGCATTTTTCTTTACTATCTACTGGAACCAAATCATTTTATAAATTTCTCCTTGTCCTCTTATTTTAATCACAGAATATTGCTTTAGTATAAACATAACCGATTCAGGGTATGCACAGAATACCTCTTTTTGTATCTTATGAGGACTGTAAATTACCTTTTGTTCATACAGAAATAGCACATGTAGTTATTGCTGATTGTATAATAGAGTGATCTACTTTTCATTAACCATATTAATAATATCATACATTTTACTTCTTCCATAGTATATATATAAAAGCTGTCATTCTTCTCTAAATATGTAAAATTCATTAGATCATTTCCTAACATTGAAATAAGTTTCCAGAATTCTCTTTGGCAATTAGCCATATCTCAGGATTCTATGGTTTATTTTGGTTAAGAGAAGAACCTAATTATAGAGAGAACCTAATTATTATATCAAACAATTCTGATTACTTTTAAGCATATGAAGTCCTCCTCCTTTAAACATAAAACTGCTGAACCCTGCTCTAAGCTCTGCTGCATCATTCAGCCAGTACTCAGCCTAAAAGAAAATATCTCTAGGCTTCTCTCAGGGCCATACCCCCTCACATTTGTGCAATCTCTGGACTTTGTTTTCTGCTCCCTCTTTTTCAAACGTAACCTTTAGTAAAACGATCCCAGCAAAAGGTCTCCATCCACACAGCTCATACTCTTAAGCAGGTTCATGTGTACCTTTTGCTGGGTACCCTTAAAGTTTTGGCTACTTGGCTCCACAATTGTTTCTTTTAGTTATCTTAAATGAAGAGTAGCCTTTATACCCTCAAGCATAATCTTCCTAACAACGTAAAGAAAAAGTGCACTAGAATAATGATGCTCTTGAAAAACAAAAAGTATTTTTGGTCAAGGCCTCCTTCTGTTTCCTTCTCCTCAACACATCAGGAACTTTACATTGGTATAGCCTTTAAAATTACAGGGATCCCAGGTACTTTATTTTGTAATGTTCAACTCCTTCCTCTCCCCAAGGTTGTTGAAGTTTATAAGTACTTGAGCTCTAGATGGCAGAGTCAGCATAACAAGGTTTCTTAGGTCCAAGATGGAATGTCTGGTTAAAGACTTTCTGACTTTTTAAACCTTTATTATAGGAGAGAGACCCTCCAAAAACCCTATAATGGCCAATAGGCTAAAGAGTGTGTCTGTGGGAGGCCCAGGTATGACTAAACCAGAACTGGGATTTAAGTATGTTTCCCACATCCAGTGGAAGTGTTCAAAGCATTCAGCCCCAAATAAGGCTCCAATTTTCTCTCTCAATTACCATGAAAAAATTCTAAGGGTCTAGCTTGGGTGATTAAATACTCAGACTTCCATTCTCACATTTGGGACTGAAAAAGTTTCATTCCAACTTGAATGCTCAGAAACTGACAAAACCTAAGAAATTCTCCATATTTTCAAAAGGTTTTTTAAAACTACTATTTTGCAACTATGCAATCAAATTATCAGTGCTGTTATAATGCGTAGAAAATAATATATATTCCACTAAATATTAAAAATGAAGACCACTGGTTTAGTGGTCTGTGTGTAGTTTAATTAACCACGCAGGACAGCCAGTCGGCTAATCAAGTTAATTAATTTACTTTGCATTAATTTTAAATCTAGGAATCTTTTGATGATTTAATAAACTGGATTTTGGGTGGTTTCCAATAACAAAGACACCAAATAATGAAAAGAATCTATCTATAGATTTATATTCTTCCTAACTTAAGGAGAAAACAAAAGAATTTAAAGCAATTTGCTCCATCATAGTTTACCAGTTTGGCAACTCTGAGGACAAGATAAGCTGGAATATCTCATACTGAAAACTACAATAACAAAGAAGTAATGCCTCCTCCCCTTTGTGTAGTACTTTATTTGGATATCAATCAAGTACTGTAAAACACAGATGCATGTGCTGATCTGGTGTCACTCCTATAGTCTCATGTGTAGGGAAAAGTGACGAGGTATCAGAAACTACAGGAGAAAGTAGATTATTTTAGGAAAAGGGTTTCAGACACCTGAGGGAAGGCAAGGTCTCCAGTGGAGACCTAAAAACATCTTTATCAATTTATTTTCAGTCTGGAACATGCATGCTGAGGAATGGTTGGGAACAGACTGTCAGTGGATATAGGTACACCTAGGCTAGGGACAGACAGTCAAAAAGCCTGAGCCTGAATTGATTCAATCTTTGCAGGTTAGTCTAACCTGGCTAGGATAAATCAGTTTGTAACAGCACAAACATCCCAGATATGCAGGCACATCCCTGCAGTGGCTCAGGCTAGAAGGTGCTAGAGCAGCCCTGCCTTCCCTTCCCTACTGCTGAGCTGAGGGGAACATGGCCAGGCCCCAGCAGGGGATTGATAACACAGTGTTTATCACCCCTAACTCAGTGTTTATCACCTCATTAAGAAAACAACAGAGGGACATCACCAGTTATCTGCTGATTCTGCCTTTGTCCTATCTGCTACAGTACGGACTGTAGCCAGCATGTGGTCTGCTAGCTAATACATAGACACCTCTCAGCAAGGCAGCGGGGAGGGGGGAATTCCTGCTTAACAGGGTGGGGGAGCAGCCTGCAGTCTCTGCTTGAGCTACAGCCAGGGAGCAGAGGAGAGGGGCCAGCACTGCTGTAGAGCAGAGAGCCCAGCCCAGAGAGCATGATGGGATGCTGGGAAAGTCTGGTTTAACTTAAACCAGCAAGGGGTCTGGGACAGACACTGCATAAACCAGTTTGACCCAAATTACTTAAGTCTGATACTATGTTCAACCAGGTTCATCTCAAACCGGTTTCAGCCATTTTCATACTAGTTTATATGCACTGAACATCTGTATTGTTATAGGTTTAAAGCAGTTTCTGATTACTTAAATCAGTTTATGTGTAATGTATGTCCCTTGCCCTAGTGAAGGAAAATTATATTCGTATGTATAACTGACTTACATTATAGACATCCATAGGGAAATATACTGCACAGCCTTATACATATTAACCTTTGTGCACGGCATTTACTCTTGCATTACAGAAAACCAAAAAATATTTAAATTCATATGTATCAGTCTTTTCTTACTGTTGAATGAAAAATCTTGGGATACAATCAATTCCTTTGAGTTCTATCCAAAAAACAAAAAGAGAGAGCACACAGCTGTATTTTACTGAAGAGCAAACAATAAGTAAAGAATGTTAAATTGAACTGAAAAGCTGTTAATATTTTAAATCCTGAACTGACTATCTGGCAGTAATGAGTTTTACTGAAAATGGAATAGGTCATAAAGTATTTATTATTGCATTTTGCCATATGATATAGTTCAAGATCCACCACCACATTCCTTGGACAAAATAATGACTACCCTGAACTCCCTTCCTTATCTATATCATAATATTCATCATTAACGATCTCCAAAAACTTTAGTGAATATGGTTTTAGTCACACTCAGAATAAGATGATTCTCCTCTATGATCAGTAACTCCTTCCAGCTTCTAACAAGATACTGATTTTCATTAGTGCACATTTTGCACCATTATAAAAAAAGATGTAAAGTGCTTTTATGTTGTCAGAATCTCATTTTGATAAAAGTTTTACATTTGGGGGACAGGGGGAGGAAGAGGGAAACAAACAATTCAACATCAATGATTTTATGCCTATCATTTTTAATTAGCTCTCTTGTTTAATTTTCCCTATCTTAGCTCTTTCCTTATTTTTATATTTCCTTAAAATTGTATAATGCCACAGGAATCTTTACATTCTAGTCAATAAAAATTAAATGAGCCCCAATAAATGACGTGTGTAATTTCCATTTTATTAAGCCACATAAAAATCCATTGGTGGTAGGAAAATCTATTCATTTAGGTAATTGTTTATGTAATGTTCAAATACAGTACTCAGCTGATCTAATTTTAATATTAAGGGTAGCCTAATATTGAATGGAGATACTATTTTTCTACTGTTAAGGAAAAGTACTATTACACCTGTTTAGAGAAAGAAGAATAAACTGAACTAGTCACAGCTTTCCATAATGGACTTCTGCTGTTGAGTTATGGTTATTAGTGCTGCCAGTCTTAAACCATAAAACTAAACTATACTATATTGATTATATATGTAGGATGCATACAAGTATTACATTTAGATTTACCTAACCAGAGTTATGTTGATCTAAATACCCAATCGTGCAGATGCGCAGAGGACTTAAATTGCTTAAGAAAACAGCACAGCCAATCTTGAGTCAGTGCATCCAATCTCCTAGTTTCATACTTTCTAGGGTCAGAAGGGACCTGAGTAGATCATCTAATCTGACCCCCTGCCATGGCAGGAAAGTGTATTGGGGTCAAACGACCCCAGCAAGGTGTTCATCTAACCTCCTCTTAAAAACCCCCAGGGTAGGAGCCTGCATCACTTCTGAATGCCTGCACATGTTTGCTTCCCAGCCTCAAGGCTGAGGAAGCCCAGCCACTTACCCCCAGACCCAGGCCTCTGTTATTCCCTCCGCTTTGATCCTAACTGGCTGTTTTTAGCCTCTGAACCCTCCCCAAATTGGGCAACCCATCCACCAATCCACCAACCCCCACCCACAGACCTTCCAGCCCCCTCCCCTAGATCCATCAAATCCCTGGTCCCACTTTCTCCTCTCCACATACCAAGTTACACACCCTGCGCTCCCTTCATGGCTTCTAGGAGCAGCTAATGGTTGCATACTCTGCTCCTGGTCTGCGTCCACACAGCTTAAGATAAGGCACGTGAACATGGACCAGATACAGCAAAGCTGGCCCTGGTGCAGAAGTTAGCACAGGAGTTTGGGAAGGCAGGCAGTATTTACAGTCCCCCTCCTCCAGCGGGGTTCAGGGAAGGGTCCAGTAACCGGTATCATGCAAGTGGCATGGCCTGGTGTGGCAAGATCTTGCAAGTTGCATGATCTCATAAAGCTTGCCATGAGCCACAAGATTTAAACTTTAAAGGTGCCAAGTGAAGAAAAAAAACTTCAGTTGGGACCAGCTCTCAGGCAGAGATGCATGGGTGCTAGCCCACTGTGCCCCCAAGAGCAGAAGACCCCAGCAGACCCCTCCAGTGGACCCCTGACCTCAACCCCCACTGCAGAACTGGGAGGTAAGTGGGGCCCATGGTGGGAGGGCACTAGTTAGGAGCAGGAGCAACCGAGAGGAGCCAAGGAAGGTCACATCCCCCTGGCTCCCACTTAGCTCAGCCCCCTACAGAGCCATGCAAACAGGTGTCCTCTGGCCCCTGGCACATGAGTTAACATGGGAGTTTGCACAGGAAGGTGAGCAGAGGGGGCACAAGGCTCTAGGCGGCGAGCCTGAAGAAAAGAGTTGGAACAGCAGAAGTATGCTACTACTACCTGTGCAATGGTGGTGATGGCAAAGAGGAGACTGACTCTTACTGCCAGACTCTTTGCCTGAAGAATAAAGAGGGAAGCACAAGGATGGCTGGCGGGACAAGGGTGGACAAAAGAAGCTCCCATGAAGTCCAGCTAGGGGATGCCTGGACAAAGGTTGTCTCTGGCCCCAAGGTACACTGCACCAGGGTCACCACCTCCCTGGACCTTCACAACAGATACAAACTCCTCACAGCACCACTAGAGCCAGCTGAGCCACTAGCTCCAGCACTTGAGGAAGAAAGGCAACTTGCATCTAACCCAAGGAAGACTCACAGAGTGATCTCATGGGTGACTCCCTCTTGTGGAGGACAGAGGGAGCAATCTGCCACCCTGATCCTTTAGTCTGTGAGGTCTGCTACCTCCCAGGAGCCTACATCCGGAATGTAGCTGAGAGGATCCCGAAACTTGTCCAGCCCTCCAACCACTACCCCAAGCTCCTCATCCATGTGGGCACAAATGACATGGCTCAGACCAATCCCGTCCAGGCTGAGTGACTACTGCGCTCTGGGGGCAGAGCTCAAAGGGTTGAGGGCATATGTAGTTTTTTCCTCAATCCTCCCAGTTATAGGTCATGGGCAAAGGAGGAAGAGATGAAGTGATGAAGTCAACAGAAGACTGCAGGGCTGGTGCCATCTCAAAGGCTTCAGCTTCGTCAACCACAGTTTGCACTTCAGAGGTGGAGGTATCAGTCTGCTGGGAAATGACAGCCCCCACCTCACTGTAATGGGGTAGAAGCTCTTCTCAGCCAGAATGGCTGACCTGCTCAACAGGGCTTTAACCTACACTCGCCGGGAGATCGGCAGACAACCACTAGTACAAGCCCACCAAGTGTCAACCGTAGAATCAGTAGGTCATGCAGCACAAGAAAATTCACTCCTACCCCAGCCCAAGGATGGAACTGTACTAGGAGTGCTGGGAAGCCTATAGCCTCCAATGGCAGGCTTATTTGCCTGTATACAAATGCCAGGAGCCTCCAAGTTAGATTACGGGGTGAACATGGTGAAGGGGATATAACGGTAGGAGTCTACTACAGATCACCTAATCAAGAAGAAGGTCTTGACCACGCATTTGCTAGGGGACTGGCAAAGGCTGCACACTCTCGGTGCATGGTTATCATGAGCGACTTCAACTACCCTGGCAAATTATGGGAGGGGCACTCTACCAAATCTGATTGGTTGCATAGCTTTCTCACATGCATTGATGAACTCTACTTGTCTCAATAAGTCTATGGGCCAACAAGAGGTAAGGTGCTCCTGGATATGGTACTGGCGAAAGGAGATGATCTAGTGAGTAACCTGAGAATTGAAGGGAAGCTGGGAGACAGTGATTACAAGTTGATTACTTTCTCTATCCATCGCAAAGCTGGCAAATCAGTCAGCAATGCAGAAATCCTTGATTTTAGGTAATCTGACTTCTATAAGCTCAGGAGGCTGTTGCTGAGGCCTTGACAAACCATGATCTGATAGAGAGGGAAGTCCACAACAAGTGGTCTCTCCTTAAAGATGCAACCCTTGAAGCACAAGGGCAATCCATCCCAGCCCATAGGAAAGGTAGCAATAGGGCTGGGTGACCCACTTGGCTAAATAGGAGACTCATGGACCTCCTGTATCTGAAAAAAGAATACGGGATGGAAGTCAGGTAACATCACCAAGAAGAGTATTCAGCAGTGTCCCTCACTCATAGGGAGCATACTAGGAAAGCCAAGGCTGAAACTGGACTCTGAAACCCGGCTGAAACTGGCTACAGGAATTGAGGACAACAAAAAATCCTTCTTCAGATACGTGGGTAGTGGGAAGATAAACAAGGGCAACATTGGAACCTTGATAAACCAAATGGGGCAGCTAACAACTGACACCTAGGAAAAAGCTAATCACCTTAATGATTATTTTGCATTGGCCTTCCACCAGCCAAAAGGGATCACCCTGCCAAACAAGACACAGGGTTGCTGGGGTATGGGCGAACAGATGCCAGTACTGGGAAGATCTCATGGGGAGACACCTTGAGAGTCTGGACAACCACAAATAAGGTGGCCCAGATGGAATGCACCCAAGAGTGCTAAAGGAACTAGCTGACATCATAGTGCGACCAGTGGAGAGGATATTTGAGAACCTGTGGTGCTCAGGAGAGGTTCCTGAAGACTGGAAGAGGGCCAGTGTGGTGCCTATCTTCAAGAAAGGGAGGGAGGGAGATCCAGGGAACTACAGGCCAATCAATTTGACTTCAATCTCTGGTAAGATATTAGAAAAAAATCCAATAAACAATTAACAACAGGATAACGGAATGCATCATTCTGAAAGATAGCCAACACGGCTTTGTTGTGGGTAGGTCTTGCCTGACCAACTTGATTTCCTTCTATGACCAGGTGATATATCACCTGGACAAAGGAGAAGAGGTTGATATAATTTATTTGGACTTGGGAGAGAGGAATCTATATCATACTTGTAGGCTCAGCAGTGGTATACTCACTAGCACCACGACCAAGAGAGACTCAGGGGCCATGATTGACCACAAAATGAACATGAGCCACCAATGCGATGCCGCAGTCTGCAAAACAAACAAAACCCTGACTTGCATCTACCGATGCATCTCAGCAAAACCCAGGAAGTCATCCTCCCACTTTACTCAGCCTTGGTGATGCCACAGCTAGAATACTGCATCCAGTTCTGGGCTCTTCACTTTAGAAGGGATGTGGAGAAGCTTGAGAGAGTCCAAAGGAGAGCCATGCACATGATTACAGGACAAGAGAACAGGCCTTAGGACAAGCTGAGAGGCATGGGGCTCTTCAGCCTGGAGAATGAAGGCTCAGGGGGGACTTGGTGGCAGCCTATAAGTATATAAGGGGTGTGCATCTGTCTGTTTACCAGGGCACCCCAAGGGAAAACAAAGTCTAACAGTCACAAACTCCGGGAAGTCTGTTTTAGGCTAGACATAACAAAAAACTTCTTTACCAAGTCTCCGGAGCCTGGAATACACTCCTCACAGAATTGGTGAAAACACCTACTCTGGACACATTTAAGAAACACTTGGATGCCTATCTTGCTAGGAATATTTGACCCAGTTGACTTCTTGCTCCTTGGGGCCCCATGATCCAATTTTGAATGTGATGCTGCATAGGGCAACTAGTTAATACCTGTGGGAAGAAGTTAAATACTTTCCTGTTTCTTCTTTCCCTTGCACAACTGCTGAGGGGAAGGACACTAAATGTAGATGACTGAGGTATTCAAAGAAAGGTTGAGACCATAGCCAGTATGTAGGATTTATTCTTATGATTTATTATTTTATAGGGCACAGGATTGTACGTAATAGAAAAGACATAGCCCCTACTCTGAAGGAATTCCAAGAAAATCAAGATAAAACCAAGAGGGATAATGGGACATCTCAAGTAGGGGGAAAGTATGAGGACAAAGATCTCACAAGAGTGAGGATGAGTGGTTATCTGGGATTCTGGAGTAGACAGCATGACAGTTCTCACCAAACAACATTTTCACAAGTATGTATGTCATTAAATTGCAGTAAGACTTAGGATCTGACGTGTCAAGGTGACTTTGAAAAAGTGTTTTGAGTTCCTTGGTCACTTAGATGGCTTTGAAAATTGTACCTACTGTGTCTATATGCATAACTGTATACAAATTCTAATATATGCTAATTATTTTAAAGGGTTTTTTTAAAGGAGTTCAAGTGTAAAGAAGTTAGTCTGTTGAAATGAACTGTACAGCAAAACATCCTGACTGCATCACAACCTACATGTTAATTCTCATCTCAAGTGAAGACACTAAGTTTCTCCATTTCAATCCTCCCGCCAACAAAGGCTCACAAGCATCAGGCTAACATGGCAAGTTCTACCTCCCAGAAGTAAAAGATACCATTAGAGAGACTTTCATATCAATTGTTTTGAACTAATCATGATGCTCAGAAAACACAAAACATCTGTGCCCACAGCTGTATTTCCAAGCAGAATTTCAGTTTAGCCATAATTCCACTTGAAAGAATTTTTTTTCTTTCTTAACCCGGATAAGGACATCCATAAAACATTGCAACTCTGTAGGTGCATCTGTTTTTTCTGTAATTTTATTACCACTTCGGTGATTACCACATCTTTTCCTTTTATTGTAGAGGATTTAACAACAGGTAGACACTATTCAAAGATATTTCCTTTCTACTTTAAGAGAAACAAGTGTTTACATTTTAAATTCAGTAATATACATACTGATATGTTCAGCAAGTTACAGTCCTGAAATTCTGAACTTTATATTAAACCAGATCTGCATATTTTAAGCCTCCTGGCTTTGGCCTCTTTCATAGAGGAGGTTAGTGGTCTGGCCTTCCACTTCTTGAGAGGTAAATCTTGATACTGTATTGGGTCAAACTGCGCTGCAATATGGAAAAATCTATACAGGATCTAGGAAACCACGCTGTGCTTCCCTTGAAATGATTTCTTCAAATTCTTCCATGAAATTAGGACATGAGTAGAAGTAACAGTGGGTACAGTTCCCAGAACCTTCCCCTAAAAAAACAGAAATTGGAGTAAGGCCACACCCTTCCCTGCTGCCCCCCGTATCCCAGTAAAGGTAATGGGTGCTTCCAATGAAAGTTTCTACTACTAGCAAGACTGTGCCCAGGAGTTTATACCCTATTAGATGTGTAGAGGAAGGTGCAGTAACCATGACTGACTCTCCAGCCTACATAAACAGGTTACTCTCCGGATCCATCAGATCCAAAAAGACAGTCAATTTTGGTTTTCAGGAAATAATAGTTTCTGAAACTTATCTGAGTTGGAAGTTATCATGAGCACAAAAACAGAATTAAACATAACTATTCTTTGCTCTAGTATAATTGCAATGACATATCACGTCAAGGTTGAAATGGGTTGGCAAGGCTGCATGGACAAACCTATAGCATTTACTTTTATTATGTTTGGCACAAACTGATGGTACTACATTTCATAGGCACTCAAACCAATAACAACTTTAAAAGGAAAGAATACCTCTCACCCATAACTGTGGGACTGATAGAGAGCACACTGGGGATCACAAGGGAGGTCCTCTCCTTGGCAAGAAGTCGCTCTTTCCATTTGATATACGGAGGGAAAAAGCAATATTTGGCTTTGCATTTTTCCACTCCACTTGTTTGCCTGGTTCGACCTTCTCTCTCTCTCTTTGAATGCCCCGTTTCTCCTTTTTGTTGTAGCTCTGTTTCTAGGATACTAAGTCTAACAAATCATTTGTTCAGAGATACAGGAAGGATTTTTTCCCTTTGGGCCCAAATTTTTAGAGGTCATAGTAAAGACACAATAACATTAGAACTTAAGAAATATAATATAATAAGGATATCCAACCTAGGCAGGGGGTCAGACGCAATGATCTGTTGAGGTCCCTTCCAACCCTAGCATCTGTGAATCTATGACTATGCAGCAGTTGGATGAAAGTCCAAAGAGTCAGCTCCCCAATATAAAGAAATCATTGGTAGCCCTTGTCTGTGGGAGAAGGGGATTGCTAAGGAATTTATATATTTTGAGATACCTCTGTTAGTTCTGTCCTGCTCCCTCAGGGAAGAATGAGAGGATTCAAAGATTAAGCTGAATGCTATGCTTATGCTGAGGAGAGTCTACCCTCAGTTATAAGTTACAGGAGTCCTACAAGCTCCACATTGAACTAACTGGGAAAAATACCTACCATATAAATATGATTAAGTTGCAGATTTTCACTTCAACTTTATTCCTATGTTTGATTTCAGTTACTTGTATGCCTAAATCAAGAAACACAGGTTAAATTCTGCCTTAAGGTATGCAGGACCAAGTTAAATCAAAATCAGTGGAAGCAAATTGTACAATTCTACATTTTTTAAATGATTTTGAATTCCCAAGTGGAAAGCAACAGTTAACCAGAGGCACATTGTTAAATGTGTTTTCTTTAAACTAGTTAAAATACACAGAAATGTAAATATTAGATATCACTTGTAATAATGACATTCATTGATTTTTAAGTAGCAGGTGCTTATTATGATCTATGATATAAATAAGCAGATGCACAAGGATGGTTGATTAAATACATATGAAAATGCTTTCTAAACAGAAGGAATTATTCTAATATTATTTAATCACCAATTTTCCCCTTCAATTTAATGGATAAAACAATATCTCTTGCTGTAACTGCTCCTGTCTATTATGTAATGAGTCTCCTACATGAGTACCAGGACACCAATTCCCTAATAACTATTTTTTCGACTTTAAGTTAGCTCCCTTATTAAATACAACTTGGTCTCTTTTACATTTCTTTCCTTAAAAGAAGCAAATGGTATGGAGTACAGATGTTTGGTTTCAGATCTTGACTTACTGTGTGACCTTGCACAAATCACTTACCCTTGGGGTCTGGTTTTACTTTCTACAGCATGGCAATAATCAAAATTTATACAACAGTGTAAAGCACTTTTCTATCCAAAGATGAAAAGTGTAATGTCAGCACAGAGCATTAAAAACCCCAAATCTTTTGTTATAATTCAAATTTCAATATCATACCGCATATTCAAATAGCAGAATGGGAAATACTAAGGAAATAACTAGTTCACTGCAATCTACCTGAATTGACAGGTAAACGACAAAGTTTATGCACATAAAGGAAAATATGACTATTAGAAGAGCTCACTTTGGTGCACAGAAAGATTGGTTTTAGCTTACCATAAGACCTATATAATGTGACAGTTGCTATGATACAGAGAGTATTGCTTTACTAGAGACCAGTCAAAATGCTAAGTGGAAGCGTGTAAGCAGAGCCTGCCCCAGGCTCCCTTATCTTATGTAAACTCCATCTTCAAACATCTTAAGTGAATGTGTATATTTTATAATCAGATTCCTGATTTTCAGTTTTAGCTATTAAAACATGAGAGAAATTTTGGGCAAGAAAATAATATTTATGTATTTTATTCATAAAAAATATTAAGCAGCTATGATACAGCACTTGGAGTCCTTAATAAAACTGCTGGACTTACCTGTCCCTCTGTTAGTAGCAAGAAATATTGTTTCAAATACAGGCTTTCTATAAATTGTTATGTGGAAGTAGCAGAGAAGCTGAAGGTAAGTTTTGCAAAACTTCAGGACTGGCATAACCTACATTCCTTTGCGACATTTGGGCTAAATAAAAACAGTCAAAAAACCCGAGGCAGACTCAATCCAACCTTTGTGCATTTCCCTAAGCTGCAAAGATTGGCTTGAAAACAAACGGAACTCCCATTTGCCTTTTTGGGGGATGTAGCCAAATGCCTGCACTGGCCAGGCCAGAAGGTGGAGGGTGCTCCTGCACACCTCCTGGCATACTGGACATTGGTGAGGGCAGCCCAGCCGAGTCCAGCCATCCCTGACTGGTTGTCAGGCACATGTCCCCAACCTCCTGCTGTCAACACAGACCCTCTCCTGTGCCCAGCTTTGGGCTTCTAGACCTGGTCAACATGGTGGCCCCAGGGAGGGGCAGGAAGGTGGGGGGAAAGCTCCCCACCTTGGCCCCAACCCTCCCAGCTGGGATCTGCACAGTGCAGGAGGGGGCTTCCTGGTGGGGATTTTCACACCACCACCCTGCCCCCTCACTAGACCTGGCCTCTCAGCCACACAACGCAGCGCAGGGGAGGGGCCAGCCCAGCTTGGCTGGACCAGAGGTTAGCCCACCCACCATGAAAGGCAGGGTTAGTGGAGGCTGCAAAGCATATCGAGATGCTGGGAGACTGTGACTTGGCTTGAGTCAGAAGGGGCTGTGGAACAGAAGTTCGATAGGCCAGTCTAACCTAAAATGATTCAATACTACATCCCTCCAGGCCTATCTTAAATCAAATCTGGCATTTTGAAACCAGTCTATGCACACTGAGTTTCTGTTGTTACAGGGATAGATTAGTTTCCAATCACTTACAATGGTTTATGTGTAATTTCTGTCCCTAGCCTTGATGTTAGGTGGTAGAGGACAATCTACAGGACAGATCTGACATACATGGTTGGTCTGGCACATGGGTCCAGCCTCATGCACCATATTCTACCCATAAACCAACCCCATACAGTGAATTGAGCCACAGACTGACCTTACAAGCCAGGCACCCAGGCTGACTTAGTACTGGAACTAGACTGCAGAGCAGCCCCAAACCATTCACATGGCTCCTGGGGCAACAGTGTTTTAAAATATGCAGGGCCTTCACTGGCAGCTGGATTATTAAGTGCAAAGACTTCAGCTACTTAGTACTAGTAATTACAAGTAAATTTATTTAAAATGGTCTTTTTCTTACTCTTAACCCATCATTTCCTTTCCTTTGATCAAATATATATATTATATATTTTTATATATATAGACTTCTACATTAAAAATTATAATAATTTGTATGGTAGTGAATGAGGCACAAAAACCAGGACAATGACTATAGTATAGGTTTCAAAAAGGAGAAGTGGCAAGATAGGAAACAAAATCAACATGAGTAAAAGCACAATCCAAGTATCTTCACAATGGAGCGTACTGAGAAAACATCTTATAATGGCTTTAGAGGTATGCTACCTCAGTACTATTTACAAAGATAACTAATCCCTTGCAAATACAACTAATATCAATGGAAAAGAATGAGAATTGAAGCAGAACATACCAGGGTTGCTTTCATCTGAGATGTACAGGGCATGATGTGCGAATGCATATGTGTATAAGATAACCAAAACAGACTTGCTGTGACATGTACATTTTCTTTAGAAATATTCAGACAGACATGGAGCTAGTCTATGTTATCTGATCTGAGAGTGGGTGTTTGTTTTGAAAACAACTGCTATAATTCTACAAATAGAAAATGTAAAGAAGTCTTCCAATTTGATTAAAAGTTTTCAATCAAATAAAAGGTACCCTTCAACTTTGAGGAAAAGGAAAAATATTTACTTATGTATTGCAACAAAGTATCACAAGAATAAAGTGTAGGACAACCAAGACATTTTACAGGGTTAGGTACATAACCCCTTTCCAAATATAAGGATCTGAGAACCAAAACCTGTAAGGGATTACTCAAGTACTCCATCTGTTCTCTACAGTTCTTATTTCAAATGTCAGCATTTCTCCAATAAGCTAAATCTCATCCACAAATCTGGGTAACTGATCAGAAAAATGGTAGCCATTCAAGAAAAAGCTACAGCAAAGAGCTGAGCAGTGTGCCCTCAGTACAGCAACCTAAAGCCATGGATGAAAAATGAGGGTAGCACCACCACATGTACAGCAAAGTACCGAATAAGTTATTAGTTTAAGCAACAGTAAACTGCCCATCCTCTGAGGATACATACATCCACTGAACTACTGATCGGTCTGGATAACCAGGGGTAGTATAGCAAAGAGATGCCATAAAAGTAACAAAAATTAAATCCACAGGGATTGGCTGTGCTGACTTTTGTGATTCCTACAGCTCTAAGTATTTTGGAATACACTGTCACCTGGCATGCCTCTGTTCATGCATCTCTGAATACTAGCCCAAACCATTGCCTCACAGCTAATAAGTCCTGTTTTTACATGGACTGGTTTTAGAGTGTAAACCAGAGAAAAGCATAAAGGAGAACTGACTATGTACGGACTGTCCATGTGTCTATTACAGCCGTAAGTGGAATGAAAAAGCATATATTCAAGGTCTCAAGCCCTAAGTTTTTTAATATATCCTTAACTGTAAGAATATTCTGAACTAACACATTTTATTCATATAATTACACCAAAATGTATTTTTGCATTACAAATACATTTGGAGTGGGATTTCTCATTTTATGTGGTTAAGTTACCCTTTTTACATTAAAGACATTTATGCCTATAAGCCTGATGTCATTTAAAAATCTACTATTTACTTGCATGAACCAAACCACATTATGAGAAACATCACACTATAACAGAGTTATCTAGGCATAAAGATTTCAACCCCTAAAATTAGATAAATGCTGGTAAATGCATTCGTGAATAGTTAATTATTTGAACATCACTATTGATAACAGCTACATTTATACTCCTTAATATATAATCAGGGATCCTAATTTTCTGCAGGAAAAAAGCAAAAAACCCTCACAAAAACCTTTGTTTAAAAACACAAAAATCTGTGTTTTTCTGTGACCTACCGAAAGTTTGGTGGCATTATTTCTGCTCTGTTATTTTTGCCGTGGTTTTTGCCATGGTTTTTGCCTCTTGGCTAATCAGCAGCATGTCCCCACCCTTCCCGAACTCCCCATCTGCTGCTCATTGGATGAGAGGCAAAAACCACAGCAAAAATAAGCAACAGAAAGTAACAGCACCACTCACCATAGAATACTATCACAGGTTCTGTGTTTTTCCATAGTAAATGGAAAACTAGGATCTCTGTATACAATGAACAAGAAAATAATAATGCAAAAGTAATAGTTTGTACTTGGATTTATCAATGATTAATTATTTTGACTATTCTGTAAACATTGAAGCAGCATTTTGCAAGAAATGTACAGCATACACTATGAAAATTAATTTATTTGTTGTTATAGCAACTTGAAGCCGCCTTCAGAATACTTGAAATGTTTAGAAGTAATCTAGAATGTTTTAATATTAGCATTTAATATCTTATTAAATTAAGCCCAAAGGACATTTTTTGAAAAACGCTCATGAAACCTAATTACTTCAAGGGTTCTAACCTAAATTGTCCCACAGGAAGTCTTACTGCTGCACTGTAAAAGAAATGAGTTGGTAAACCATAAGCATGCCACAGACCATGCACTGAAACTTTTTATTTTTTAAAAACAGTATAATCAAATTCAGACAATTCATTGGAAAAAATATTTATAACTTGAAACACAGTGAAACTCACCTAAACACTTAATACAAGACATAGGCCAGTTAGGGAGCACATTTATGAAAAGCAATTTCTACAATGCCTAAAAGTCAATTAAAATGAATATCTGGTTTTAAAAAAAACAACCAAACAACAACTATACATTTAATAGTAACCCCCCCACTTTTTGTCACTAATGAAATAATTGGCCCATTCATCTAATTAAGTAACTATACAATAAATTTATTGTAATACTAAAAGAAAAAATGATTAAGACATAAATCTGCGACAAGGATAAATTTATTGCTCAAGTATATTCATGTCACATGCTTTCACTATATCACCACTCTGTATATTTTGATTTTGATAGAAGGCTGCTATTTACATAACACTGCCAACCTTAGACTGATTCACTTTAGTTTTCATCAACATCACCCACCATCATGGAGTAACTCAGACATGGATTAATTAAGTCTGCACTTCCTAGACAGAGCTTGAATGAAGATTAGCAGCACAAAATAGAATAATTTTATCACAGTATTGTCAGGGTTCTGAATGAGTTCTCAATTAAGTCATTGCAATAATTTAAAACAGTTTTAAAGCAATTTTTAGAAGCCCCTGTGGAGTTCCTTTATGTAATAACTGCCTTTAGAAATAACTGGATTGGGTTTTTTAAAGAACCTGAAGGTAATCAGGCACCCAGTTCCTACAAAATTTCAATAATCACAGTCATGTTTTAGAAAATTACCTCCCTTTGACACCTTTGAAAATTACAGCTGTTGTGCAGCAACACCCACTGAAATCAGCCAAATAGGCTGGAGGATAAGACTGCAAATCTACAAGGGATACTTAATTCTAAACAAACCACAAACACTTATTCTAAAACAACACAAGCAAAAGTAAGCCCTTTACCTATCCCCAAATCTCAAAGAGCTTTATGTAGGTTTGACCGTGAAAGGAATACTGAACCACTCCTCAAGTAGGAACAAATTAGTAACTGGGGACACAGTAGCATAAGAATGGATGGAGTGAAGCATTTGCTGTGAACAATGCCTAAGGGAAGGGAGAAACCAGTATGGAGTAAGGTGCCCATCACCCTCCCACCCTCTGCTCTTGCTCCTCTTGCACCTTCTGGGTGTGGCACCACAGCATTGACAAGGTAGGAGTGTGTGTAGGTGAGTGACAACATTCTGGGAAATGTAGTTTCTGCTGCCGGGGAGAGATGTCATCTTACTTTTTTCCCCTTAAAACTGGTGGGTTTTTTGCCCAATCACTATGCATATCTGCAGTGAAAAAGACAAAGTGACATCTTCAGTCAGCAGCAGCAAACTCCAGCTTTTGCTCCTATACTGCCACCCATTGCTGGAGCCTCCAGAGCCAGAGCCCTGCAAGGAAGGTACAGAAAAAGGCGGAAAGGGGACTGCAGTCATGGTCTATGTGGGGACCAACAGGACCAGCGTGTTCTATCCCGTGAAACGTGAGGCATTTGCCATGCCCCCCCTCCACTGATATTGCCAGCTGCTTCTGCGGGCACTCACCACCCCCTCCTCCTGCTGTCAGAGCTGCCGCCGGCTTCTGTGGGTGCTATGGGGCTCACAACAGAGGCAGCCCGGGGAACACTGATACCGCTGCAAGCCCTGTAGAAGACACTGCCCCCAGTGCAGCCCTGCAGCCAAGGAGGCTCTCAAAGGAGGCAGTTGACAAGGCTGCCACCACTGTGAGCCTACAGGGGAGTGCCTGGCCACACATTCAATTAATGGCATGATTAAAACAAGCTACAAAATTATTACACATTTTCTGTGTAATAACGTGTTTTATTATGCCATTAATTGGTTGAACATGTAGCTGGGTCACAACTTAAGGCCCTATTAATCATACCTTAAGGTTAACATGTATGATGGGGAGAGGGGGGGAGTGAAGGCTAAATGAAGCAAAACTGAGGCCTTGACCGCTATAACATCACTGAAGGCCCGGATATTTTTTTCAGAGGAACATAGGCCAAATTCCAGGTCCAGGCAACATATTTTTGCCTTCCAAAATTATCCACTAAATTACAGTAGGATATAATATAAAATCCTGGCTTTGCATTCCAAACCGTGGTATAATGTTTCTTAAAACAGCTGCCGCTTAAAACAATGAAGTATCTACACTTCAGTGACAGACAAGGTCAATCACATATTCTTTATCTTCTTGGCAGGGAAGGCATGAGGCTTCATTATCAATATTTACACATATGAAAGAAAAACAATATTCAAAAGCAAATGATTTTTTTGACCATGTCACCATAAAGGAAAAAGAAAGGCCTGGTGGTTAAGCCACAGAACACCAAAGTTAGGGTCTGCATTTTGTACCCCTTCAGCAATAGCTTTTCTGTGATATTAAAAAGGTAGAAACTCTGTCACAATTTCCATGTGTCAAATAAGGACAGTTAGGAATATTACAGATGGTTGATGCATTTTACAAATTTCAGCAAAATATTTGCAAAAAGTTTCATTATTTTTTGAGTAGCTGTAATCCATTTCTTTTCAGCGATGCATTCATTCCCACTTGCAAGTGCAAGAAGTGAGGGGTAGTGCCTTAAGTTGGCAAAGTGAGCCTGATTGCCAGCAGCCTATGTCCAAGTACATGTATAGGCATGGCTGCCTGCTTATATACATCAGTCCCTTCAGCACTCATCATGCTACTGAACACAGCAGATGCCTCTCTGCCTGGCTCCTGACCAGCCAGGGTCCTGGCAACAGTCTCCTAACTCCAGCACAGGTCCTTGCTTCCTGAAAGTTAGCTCCTAACTCCTTGCACTTTAATTACAGATCTTTGCTCTCTGGTGGCCAGCTCCCTGCTCTTCAGTCCAGTTCAGACCCACATCTTCTGACAGGCAACTCTGGGGTTTAGTTCAGCGATAACCTACATTGCAGTCCCCTACAACTATACTAAAGGTTTCCCTGGCTTTATGGGGTAGATGTGTTCCTGACAAACTGCGCGTGACTCATATTCACATAAAGGGAACCCACTTTACAAGGTAACAAATAGGGATACATTCCAAGACCTCGACTGCATCGGCAACAGGTAAGTCTGCTGGGGCTGGAGCAGTACCAGGCTCTTCCCGGCAGGGACTGGGCTGGACCACACACAGGCTGGGTGGCAGTGGTGCTGGGAGGAGGGCTGAGGGTGGGGGTGCAGCTACCCCAAAATTCACCATAGCTCCCCCCCCAAACACACCCCCAGTGCTGCCTATCCTGAGCACAGAGTGGCCCAACCCCCGCCCCCACTGGGAAGATCCCAGCCCCAGGTGAGTGAGGCCTTGATCTGCACCCCCATCACTGGTGAGGGAGGGACTGGGGCTGGGGCAGAAGCAGGCGCTGCATAGCAAGGGCAGAGTGCAGGATGGGGGGCTGGCTCTTGTTGATATGGGGCTGCCACTGTGGGCTGGGGCCAGGGGCTATGCTGGGCTCTTCCTGGTGGGGAGCTGGGCCATGCTGTGCTCAGAGCAGGTGGTAGTGATGCTAGGAAGGAGGTTGGTGGGGGCTACAGCAAATTTTGGAGTGGCTGCAGTCCACCTCCCATAGCGCCCCTCCCAGCAGCATGCCATCCTGGCTCAATACCTGCCAGGAAAAGCCCAATGCAGCCCCTCGCCAAAGTACACAGTGGCATCCCATAGCAGCAGGAGCCATGCCCCCTGTCCCGTGCGCCACCCCAGCTGTGAAGTGCCTGCCTCTGCCCCAGCTCCAGCCCCACTCCCTCCCTCACCACTGGTGGGGGTGCAGATTGAGGCCCCACTCACCCCTGCCCCTCCTGCCTGTGCTCCACTCCTTCCCTTACCACTTTGGCTTCAATCTGCCTCCTACCACAGCCCTTTCCCCTCCCTCCACAGACTGACCTACTGCTGATCGTGTAAGAGTAAATTTACCTCATATATAACAAATTTTGCGTATAAAAAGGGTCATTGCATAAGAGCAAATTCACATATACAGAACGAATTCACATACACATAAAACAAGAGAAACCTGTATAGCCATGTGCTTTGGACTCCTTTTGTCTCCAATCTGGATTCCTCTTTCTGACTCCTAACCTCATCGGCTCCTAACTCATGAATCTTTAGGGAAAAGCCCCAGGGAAACTGTCCATGTCCTAGTCATCCTGACAAGAAGTGCTTTGAGTTCTTTGCTACACAGTGGAAATGCACAATTTACTATTATTATTGATATTGCAAAAAAACTACACATAGTCTTACAAATACCCCACTTCCAGTTGTTGCAAGCTTCTTGTGGTTGTGCATGTACTTTCTTTATCCTGCAGCTCAAAACTGTTTTTCCTGCAGTTACTTCAGTCCTTGTTTCAAAATCTGCCTGAGAGGATTGCTTTTACTTGTGGTTATTTCACTCCTCATTTCAAAATATACCTGAGAAGATTGTTTTTACACTTGGTAAGAAAGTGGTTTTATTAATTTCAACAAAGATTATTTTACATAAAAGAGAAATAAAGCTGAAAATAGGTCAAAGATTTTTTGTGAAGCAGCCCACTGTACAAGAAGCATGTCTCCAACTGCAACCTGCACAATCAATCTGCTGATCTTTTTTAAAAAGTTAAAAGAACAGGCAATAAATCAGAAGCAAAATACATTTGTTACTCTTTTTTTTAAGACACCTTGATCTGCAGTCTTAGATGATTTTGCCTTGACCTTGTGTATACATTTGAAAGACAAAAAGAGCTTTTCTTCTCACTTCTGTCTTCTGATCAATTTTTTTTATATTATAGCCATAAGCATATCCCATTTTTTATTTTTCTTTCAAATGAATATGAAGAGTAAAAAATATCTTTACACAAAGAAAAAAAACCAAATTTAAATATTTTAAAAGAGCATATATGTATACAAAATATTAGGGGCATGCAGCATACATGCATTAAGACTTGAATAGAATCTGCTATATGTTTTTGAAAATAAGAATTGCTCCAGTGATGTTTACCAAAAGAAATGAATGGGGTTGGTGAATCTGTAATATTTCTATTGTGAATATGTTAAACAGCAGATGATGTTTTTAATGACAAGGGCATAATAATCCAAGTATTAATCACAGGCTTTGGAAGAAAGTAAAGCAGCAGAAAAAATTCTTTACAGCAACAGAAAAATAGGCAAAAAAAAAAAAGGAAGAAAAACCCGAGTAGAACCTAAAGATATATGGGATTTATACATAATATAATATTTAGTTATATTTAATATAATCTTTCAGGACTGTGTTTTTCCTTAAGATAACTAGCTGTTGTGCATAGAACTACTCAATTAAGAAAAGTACCAGTTTAATGTCAATCATTTCAATTAAGTTCCCATTGTGTGATATTTGTAATTCAGTAGTGCACAGAGGTCCCCATCATTTTGAACCCCACCATACCTATGTTCCAGATAAACAAGTAATAAAACATTGGGCATATGCTGAAGTTATCAACTGCTGATGTTCATCATAAATGTATGATAACCTGCCTACATGTAATTTATGTAAAAAAAGTCATGGATTTCATTTTGACATGAAAATATTTCTTACTGGGTGCATCTACAATTAATTTAAAGCAGTAAATTCCAGAGCAGTTTGAGCTAACGTAAACTACTTCCAGGCACGCTGTCTACATATGTGCTCGGTGTCATGAGATCACCCTCTGCACTCCGATGACATCCACCTGCCTGTCCCCGCTGAAGAAAAGCCCTGGCTGCTTAGTCAAACTGGGGTTCCTTCTAGTTCTCACCTGCCATGACTTTGATGTTTCACTTACTGCCAGGAGGGATGGTGTTTGCCCAGTCTGACCTCAGCTGTAGGCATCCCCTGTGGGACACAGCTTCCAGAAAAAAGAGCAATAATAAAAACAAAAAACAAAAAAACTGTCCAGCAAACTTAGCCCTTCCTTTGCCCTCAGCTCTCTAGCACTTGGGACTCCAGCTGCACTGTCTTTGCAGCTTGTTCAGCTAATTGAAGTACCGCCATGATAGCTGCTGGATCACAGCAGTAATTAACCCCTGCTTTGACTCACGAGCTCCTCCGAGCTCTTAGACCTACTGATCTCTATTTTCTATCTCTCTCTATGCCTAGATCTCTATGTCTATATCTAGATATAGATCTAGATATATCTATTAGGCCTGTGCAAAGCAGCTAGTATTCACTTTGGATTCAGTCTATTTGGGGGACAATGATTCAATTCAGTGATTTGAATCAATGTCCTGAATTGATTTGGCTGATTCTGATTCAGAGATTCAGGTGCTGCCGAATCAGTTGAATCTCCAAATCGAACAGGCCCCATTCCCCCCTCACATTGATGTCCCAGCCCCATCAATGGCTGACCAACCTGGCCCCAGCATCCCAGCACTTTAAAAAAAAACAAACCTGCACTCACTGGCTCCTGTTAGTCATGGGAGCGATCCCCACAGCCCCCTATTGCCCTGTGCTGTGTGGGAGCAGGGCTCTACCATGAAAACCCTAGAGGCCCCAATGGCCACTGCAGCAGCTGGTGAGTGCAGGGCCTTTTATTTACTTATTTATTTATTAAGTGCCAGGATGCTGAGGTCAGGCAGCACAGCAATTGATGAAGCTGGGAGAGCAGGTGAGGGTTGGTCAGGGGAGCTGGGGGAGCAGGCAGGAGATGGGGCCTAGTGAGGGGCCCCCCCATGGTCCCCTCCACCCCTCTACAGCCGTTCCCCTGCCCCCTACTTACCAGCACAGAGCCTGGGGCCAGCTCCCTGCAGTGTTAAGTGGGGACTGCACAAATCTCCTCTGAATCAATTCAGAAAAGATTCAGAGGCTTCGAATCAGTTCAGACCTTGTGACTGGTCTCCTGATTTGATTTAGATTTGGAGATTTGGCTGCTGAATCAGGCTGAATCTTCTCTGAATTGAATCAGCAACTGAAGCTTTGCACAGCCCTAATTCTATATGTGGAGCGAGAGAGAGAGAGAGAGAGAGAGAGAGAGAGAGAGAGAGGTTATCCAATGACCCTTGAATGTAAGATCTCAGAAATCCCTGGAGCAAGGATCAGATACTAGACATTCCTCCTCCCAGGGAAATTTTCTCATTATTGAGCTACAGTTATATATGCTCTCTTTCACTTGCTTTATGAACCTTAAGTTTATTTGTGCCCAATGGCACAGCTTGAATATAATTGTATGTTTAAGGTATACAACTGGGAGGTGGGAGATATGGGTTTAAGCCTTTTAAGAAGGCCTAAAATGTAGGTGTCACTTTCTGGGCATGTGCTTTAACCACTTAGGCATTAACTCAGAGATTGGCATGCCAGTCTCCCTTTCCTTTTCCACCCCATCTCTCTCCATGTCTTTGAATTTAAATGGCTATGACTGCTGTGTTTTGTGCTGAAGCTACCACTGCTAGTGTGTGTTAGGGCATATACTATACTAGTCTCATCAGAAAACATAGCACAGATGTCTGGTTTGCAAATCCTAAATGGCTGCAGTCATGAGACAGATATTAGAATGGCAGCATCTTAGGGCATACACAGTAGCAGAACTTTTTGCGTTCTAGTAATCTTCTAAGATAAAGCTCAGGTGACTATAGACTCTCAGGTGCCTAATGATCACCCATGTGTACATTTTATGCATTTCAGCCTTGGACTTAAGGAACTAAATTCCATAGCAGGTACCTAAAGTACTTTCAGCATGTCAGCACTTCTACAGTACCTGCTTGTATGCATACTCTTATCCCAAAGCAAATGCGAGGCAGCTCACTTACCTGCAGAGTGTGCTTCCTCACATTTACTTCAGCATCACAGCAGGCAGTTACTAAGACAGCACTTACATGCTACAAATTCACATTTGAGTTCATCCTGAAGTAACTTGTTTTTTGCCTATACCTTTGTGCTAGGAGCATCCACCAAGGATGGCAACAGAGGTTATAGGAAGACAGAGTGAAACAGAAAACCCAGATCCCTGCTTATTAGCATATTTTTTGTCTGAAACATGCTTGGAAACAACCTTGTTGGTTATGCTATGGCCAAGTAAACATATCCTATAAAGGTGTTTCAAACACCCAGAACTAAGTATGGCATAACTATCAAATCCCCTCTACTTGACAAAAAAAAAAAAGCATACTTGGTGATATCAAGCCATCATTCTGCTTACATTACCTGACAGGTTTGTGATTTTTACAGAACTCTGTGCAAGATTCTCACATAGTGCAAACCGTATTGATTTTTCTAGACTGTTAAAAAATCTTCTAATAAATTGAGGGTGCTATAAAAGGGCTTGCTATAAAAATATAGGTTGGCTTAAATTAAATGTGAAGCTATTAACATTTGTTATACAACCCATCAAACTGTAATGAGTTCCTTTCTGGCCTTACTGAACTTGGACCTTTGCAGAAAATAGGCTTGTAAACTCCACTGGGGTTTCTTGTGTTATGAAAGTTTAAGTTGATCATTAAAGTCCACCCTAGAATGATCCAAGATTATCTCTCTGTAAGTTATCTTCAAGAGTAAACTGAAAAAAAGAAGTGCTGATAATGATATAATCTTTCGTTAGCTGTAAAATGCATTGATATTGCATATTATGCTAATGTAACATTACCATTAAATTCTTAAATTTCTTTATGCTTTTATATTAAAAAAAATTACTGCCACTTAGGATATAGTGTTCCCCACCCCATTTTTGAACACTTTTCATCTCAATTGAAAAATGTGCGGCAACTTTGCTAGCATTTTTCCAGCATGAATATTTTATATTACAGAGCAAAAATATATTGGACAAGAAACACACAATTGTTTCACAGATGAAAATGTGTTTCAGCAGAGTAAATTACTCTGCCATAGTATAGTTCTCGCAGGCAAGCTAAGGAAGTATGGGCTGGATGAATAAACAATAAGGTGGATAGAAAACTGGCTGAAGCATTGGGCTCAAAGGGTAGTAATCAATGGCTTGATATCTAGTTGGAAGCTAGTATCAAGTGGAGAGTCCCAGGGGTCAGTCCTGAGGCTGGTTTTGTTCAATGTCTTCATCAACAACCTGGAAGATGGCATAGAGCGCACCCTCACCAAGTCTGAAGATGACACCAAGATTGGGGGAGTAGTAGATAAGCTGGAGGGTACGGCTAGGATTCAGAATGACCTCAACAAATTGGAGGATTGGGCCAAAAGGAATCTCATGAGGTTCAACAAGGACAAATGCAAAGTCCTGCACTTAGAACAGAACAATCCCATGCACTGGTACAGACTGGGGGTTGACTGGCTGGGCAGCAGCTCTGCAGAAAAGGACCTGAGGGTTACAGTGGACAATAAGCTGGATATGAGTCAACATATCCTGGGGAAGATCTTGGAAAAGATTAATCAAGGAGGTCACACTTAACAGACTAGCTGACAGCAATATCCTGAGGGATACCCAGCATGGCTTTGTTGCGGGTACGTCTTGCTTGACCAATCTCATTTCCTTTTATGACCAGGTGACTTATCACCTGGACAAGAGGGAAGAGACTGACGTTGTATACTTCGACTTTAAAAAAGCCTTTGATCTGGTATCCCACGATAACCTCTTGGCTAAACTAGTTAACTGCAGCCTTGACATCACCATGATCTGCTGGCTGGGGAACTGGCTCTGCAGTAGGACCCAGAGGGTCGTGGTCAATGGGAGCCAATCATCTTGGTGCGCTGTGACCAGTGGAGTCCTACAAGGCTCTGTCCTAGGGCCTATACTGTTTAACATCTTCATCAATGATGTGGACATTGGTGTCAGAAACGGACTGGCCAAGTTCGCCGATGACACCAAATTCTGGGGTAAAGCATCCATACCTGAGGATAGAAGGGTCATCCAGATGGATCTGGACAGACTCATGAAATGGGTGGATGAGAACCTGATGGTGTTCAACGCCAAAAAATGCAAGGTTCTCCACCTTGGGAGGAAAAACCTGCATCATGCTTATAGGCTCGGTAGTACTATGCTGGTTAGCACTACACATGAAAGGGACTTGGGGGTCATGGTTGACCACAAGATGAACATGAGTCTTCAGTGTGATGCTCTGGATAGTAAATTGAGCAAAATGCTGGCTTGCACCCATAGATGCTTCTCAAGCAGATCTCGGGACGTCATTCTCCCGCTGTACTTGGCCTTGGTGAGGACGCAGCTGGAGTATTGTGTCCAGTTTTGGGCTCCGCAATTCAAAAGGGATGTGGAGAAGCTTGAGAGGGTGCAGAGGAGAGCCACGTCCATGATCAAAGGTTAGGAAAACAGATCTTATGATAAGAGACTGAGAGCAATGGGGCTATTCAGCCTGGAAAAGTGCAGGCTCAGGGGTGATCTGGTGGCCACCTATAAGTTTATCAGGGTTGTTCACCAGGATCTAGGGGAACATCTGTTCACCAGAGCCCCCAAGGGATGACGAGGTTGAATGGTCACAAACTCCACTGTGACTGGTTCAAGCTGGAAGTGAGAAATAACTTCTTTACTGTCCGAGCCCCCGAAGTTTAGAATAGACTGCCACTGGAGGCAGTTCAAGCACCCACTTTGAACGCATTCAAGACACATTTGGATGCTTATCTTGCTGGGATCCTATGATCTCTGCTGGCTTCCTGCCCCTGGGGCAGGGGGCTGGACTTGACGATCCTCTGGGGTCCCTTCCAGCTGAAATGTCTATGAAATCTATGAAACAGTGTGCCCTTGTTGCCAAGAGGGCTAAGAGCATACTGGGCTGCATTGGTACAAGTGCTGCTAGCAGGGCAAGGGGAGTGATTATTTCCTTCTATTTAGCACTGGTGAGGCCACATCTGGAGTACTGAGTTCAGTTTTTTGGCCCCTCACTAAAGAAATGATGTGAACAAATCGGAGTGAGTCCAGCAGAAGGCAATGAATACGGTGAGGGGGCTGGGACACATGATTTATGAGGAGAGGCTGAGGGAACTGGGCTTATTTAGTCTGCAGAAAAGAAGATTGAGAGGGGATTTCATAGTAACTTTTAACTACCTGAAGGGAAGTTCAAAAGAGGATGGAGCTAGACTGTTTTCAGTGCTGGCAGATGGCAGAACAAGGAGCAATCGTCTCAAGTTGCAGAATAGATAAATATTAGGCTAAATATTAGGAAGAATTTTCTCACTAGGAGGGCAGTAATACATTGGAGCAGGTTACCGGGAGAGGTTATTGAACCTTCATCCTTGGAAGTTTTTAAGACCTGGCTCATGAAGCTAATTAGTCAACTACAAGAAAGAGATGCACCCATTAACCCCTAGAGAAAAGATAATACTGTTCAACTTATTAGGAATGAAATGCAGAGAGGGATAAAGACAAATTTAGGGTCATAAGGCCGAAATGGTCCTAAAATCTGAATGCAATTCCTTATTTTTTCTAGGTATTTCTATGCCTTTGACCTTATGCTAAGAGTACCTCAAAAGTTTTATCAAATGATTCTTAGAATATGCCTGATAATTTGAAATGTATCATTCCAATGTTACAAGTTAGCATTTGAAGCATGGAGAGATTAAATGATCTGTGCAGGGTCATGCATGGAGTTCATAAGATGGAATCAAGAATTACTTAGATCAGATCAAGAGCACTATCTACATTCCCGTTATTAATTTCTATTAAACTGTTTTGTTCTGTTACATAAAGCATTCTAAGTATTAGCATTTTCTTTACTGAGAAAGGTCTTAAAGTTTCAGGATTCAGAAATCCTATACAACTAGCCCTGAATTTTGCTATTTCATTTTTTAAATTTTCAGATTGCTATAATTTGGCGTAACAGTATGTCTAGGACTGCTGTACATACTTTTAACTATTTAAATTTAAAACACTGCTATATTTTCCAGGTTATCATTATGAAATATGAAGCCTAAAACATTTTTTCTGCCAATATAGACTGGATTATAAGGGAATCTAAATGACAACAGCAAGAATAAAAATCATGAAGAGGAATAGACACAGTTCCCAATACAAATCATTACATCACAATGGATAACCCATTACAAGGTAATATTACTTTTGCTTATTCATTCACCTGATTAGTTACCTTTTATGGAGACATGAAGTATGATTTGGATTATACAATTTACCAATAGGCTGCAATGCAGTCTCAGGAGTGTTTCAGTGCCTTTCAATGTAGAAGTAGGCAATTCTCTCATTCTTAAAATGGCACTTAGACTATAGTAACTTGTGTATCAACTACTGTTATTATGTAGGTGCAAGTGAGTTGACACCTGTAGTTCTTCCCTTCAAGAAATTGTGTCCATTGTATATATTTGGTAGCTAGCCTTATTGCTGTGAAAGTATACTTTAGCTTAGCAGTCAAAATGAAGCGTACATGATTTTTTTTAAGCAACAGTCTACGCAAAAACATCTATTTTCCCAAAAGTGGTGCACTAGGCAAGAGTAACTTTGTGAATCAGGTTCTACTGGAACTTTCCCTCACACTCTTAAAGAGATAGGCCTTTTAAAAAACTGCTACAGTTCTTTTGAATTTCTTGTTCTCAGTTCTTTTATCATTGGCATTTCCCCTTAACAACCATCAAGAATTTGTTGAAAAATCTTGATCCAGCCTTCTTCCGCCCCAACTTGGGTTTCCCTTTCAGTCCTCTGTTAAATTAAACCAATATATTAATACAGTAAACGTCTCAAATAGGTAAATATACAGCATATATATATATATATATATATATATATATATATATATATATATATATAAATAAAACATATTACAGAATAACCAACCCATTTCACTTGCATAGAATTAGAGCTGAAAAAGTAAGTGAAAAAAATTGCTGAAATAGAAGTCAAGGCAGTAGTCACTGGAAACAGTGCTTGATTATCTAAATATAAATTCAGATTTCAATTTGGGTTGTCCCGACTTCCATTTCAAAGATATAGTATAATTAATGTTGCTTAATGTTACTGGAAGGCATGCAGATACTACAGGGATGAGCTCAGTACATAAAGTCAGCAAAAGAGATTGCAAATGAGAGACAATGCTAACTCTTTTATCATAATGTTACAATGGCACAGTTGTAGTTCTAGAATAAGGAACAACGAATCAACTACAGAATAGTTTATTTGGGTACATACAAACATTTGCCATGCCCTGTCCAGCTTTAGGTGGCTTACTTCAAACCATCTAAACCTAGACTGTGATCCCCATGTACAAGTGTTTGCTGGTGTTTGGAGTGAAGCAGGAAGCCCAAGATAAGTAACTCAGGGTATGGGGAGGGTCTGATACAGGATCAGGAAGCAGGTAGTTTGGCTTGGGGTGGAGGAGACACTGGCAGGTTCAGTGGGCATTGGTGGGCCGCCAGTTGGTGGGCAAAAATATTGCCCAGGGTTTCACGGGGCAGGGTGGGAAGGGTCGGAACACCACAGGTCTGTGCTGTCAAGGCATGCAGGCCTAGATCAGGTTAGCCCTTTCTTGATTTAAGTTAGTTCACCTCCTACTATGAACTAAACTTAGATTGGGCACACCATTTTTTTTGCCAGTTTAAACCAAGGTTAAGTCAATCTAAATACTATACTTACATATATACTTAAGTCCAAAAACTGTAAATGGAAGAGAACAGGTACATTTCTCTAAGTCCACATAAATGCAGGTCCTGAACTGGGACAGAAGAGTGTTAACCTAATTAGTATTTTCTTTAATTAGCCTCAGCATGGTAAGATATGTCTGTGAGCTTTCTGTCTTACTATTTACACATGATTTTGCCCGTGGAAAGAATTTTGATATTTAAACCATTCACAATTTTACATGATTATGCTAGCTTACCAGTAAGCACTTTCTCTCTATTGTTGGGAACTTTCTGACCCATATTTAGGATCTAAAATTAGAAATAAAATGATTTCCAAACTCATCTGTAGTTTATTTTATTTACTTAGTGAAATATTCTTAAACCCAAAAGTTTTATTAATTCTTGGGTCAAATCAACTCAACATTACAGTTTCTTTAATTTTGGGCAGCACTGGGGGAAATTTCGATTCCTATCCTTCTTGGTTTCTAATTTCAGCTGTAGAGGAACCTGTCATTTCAAAGCTCAAGTTTGATTCTTTATCTGCATTAGGACCAAATAAAAAACAGACTACATGGCCCTTTTTGATAGTTTTCTTTTAAGTTCATGTTAATGACTGGCAGTGTCAAATGTAAAGGAAGTGGTATGCTGGTAAACAATTAGCATGCATTTAAATTTCAATGCTCAAACTGAAAGAGCCCACTCTCAGAATAGCAGTTAGCTTCTTCCTCACCACATCACCAACCCCTAACCTTGGCTCAGACGGTCCTATGTTATTTCTTAACTAGAAGAATATAAGCATGTAAAAGAAAATCTGTTTTGCACAGGCAGTTCACAACCATTCATTTAATTGACAGTGAATAACAGCAAGTGCCTTGCTAAATATAACACACAATAGAAAATAAACTGTTCACATGCAAATTTTGTTTAGATTTATTTCAAGATAAATGGTAGTGGATTCTATTCTGAGTATAGCAAATTGAGGGAGAGGAATTAGGTTAAAACCCTTTTTCTAAGGCCATTAAATACAGAAACAATGAGTACACTGTATTTTGTTATATGTAAATTAACTGTCCGTTATCATTCATTTCCCTTTAGTAAAATAGGATAAGATGACACAAATATGATTGACAACTTGGGATTCCTCCAGAAATGTTCAAATCAGACAACTTAAAGTAACTAAAATGAATGCTGTCATCTAAGAAGATCTTTCTCCAGATTCATTTGTCCCATGGGCATTACAAAAAACATTACGACCTTTCTCAACATAACAGCATAAGTACTGTACTATCTTGTGAATAAATTCTGCTTGGTTCTTTTGGAGTGAATTCAGGTGGAAAAAAATCCATAAAAGGACTAACATCACACAGCATTCCCATCTCTGACTGGATGATATTCAAAGTACTTGTTTTCAGCTGTCTCCTCAGTGTATCAGTTTCTATAATGGCAATCCCTCCAGCCTACTCAGGTATATAAGCTCAGATCCATGTAGTTTCTTTTATGGTAACTTCCAGATCAGACTTTACAAACAGAGCTCTTACCTATTTGTGTATAGTCATTAAAAATCTTATAATGTAAGCTAGCAGCTTGGCCAACATTTGTCTACTAGCTATCTGTGGAGCTACTTCCAGAAATAGATGCAACTCAGGGCTCCGAGCAGTATGGCACTTGAAAAGCTATATGCATTTACGAAATACCATCTAAACGTGAATTCACAGAATTATTTCCCTAAATGGAAGACCCAAAATGATTGGACGGAATATATGTAGATTATTATAGAAGAGCAAATCACTTACTGTTTGGAATTAGTATGCATTAAGTGACTGAGGGAAACAAAGAAGCCAAAAGTTAACACACACACACACACACACACACACACACACACACACACACACCTGGCCCCTCTCCCCACTGCAACATGATATTGGAGTAAGTATAATGCCTAACACAGTTTTAGCCCATCACACATTTCAAATAATGTCAGCACTGAATGATAGCTCAAGGAATTTAAATTTATTGCAATTATTTTACTACCAATCTGCCTTTCCCCTTTTTTTTTATTTTTAGTAGAGCTAAATGGTGAATGTGTCAGCAGGTATCTCAATTTATCATTGTAAAACTGCAAGAATTCAGAAGTTTGAGCATGTTAGCTTTATCTTCTTTGCTAAGGTTACAGATATCCACAGAGGTGTGCTTAAAATAGATATTTGAAATGGATCTATATTCAAATTAGAATTCAAGTAAAATATTTCTATAACAGGTGGACAACAAAAACAGAAAACCCTAAGGTTTGCAGAGGTTTGTGTCATATGTTCAGAAATACATTTTACATCCCAGAATTGGAGCTTTCAAGTCTACCACTTTCTTTTGAACCATTAAATAGAATTTGGAGTGGCGGGCTCAGAGTTCTAATGCAGAGTTCAGAGACAAACGTCTGTACCCTCCGACTATTAATTTTTGCGATTCTTCTCTTTCTTGTTCTTGTTTGAAAAATCAACACTAAGGAGATCTTTTTGGGGGGAAAAATCTACACAAGCCAAGAGTCTTAGCTTTGTTTCACAGAAGAACACGTGTTTGAGCTAAGTTGACCTCTTAAAGTGGACTACTTTAGTGTCTGCTAGTTTGTTATGTTACCAAAACTGATCTGTTTCTGGAACGCTCAGAGTCATATGAACAAAAATGAATTTTAATGAACAGTAATTAATTTGATGTCACTTCATTTTCTATTATTTTCAAACTGAGAAGAAATTTATGTTGGAGATCAGGAAAACCCTTCTCACTACGAGGGTGACCAAGTAGTGGCACAGGCTACTGAAAATGCCTGGAAATTTTCAAGAAGGTGTTGAACAGATATTTGATGAAAATGGTTTAGTCAGAGACCATTCAGCCTTGAGCAGGGGGGCTAAACTAGATGACCTGATGAAGGCCCTTCTAGCCTTACTTTTCTGTGAAAGAGTAAAAAGATTCAAACTCTTCCATTAATATAATGAGAGAAACAACATTTTACATTTGGTCATTACTATGCATGGGATGTACTGGGAACAGAAAATACTAATATGAAGTGATACAAAGACAAAAGCATATGCACGCATCCACACATTCAGGCACCTGCATTTGCAGCAGCTCAAACAGCAGTGGCACAAATTTGTGCCGAAGATTTGTGCCTCAGCACATGTTCCTGAACATGCACTCTGGTGTGGGACAAGTTGTGCCACTTGAGGCAAACTGATCCTGCCCAGCTCCTCCCGGATCTTTGACCAGGAGGAGCTAGAGTCTGGGGCCAGCACCAATGCATCAGCAGTATAAGAAGCTGCCCTGGCTAGCAGCTCAGGGAGTTTCTGAGGCCCAGCCAATTGGTATCTGGGGATACTAGCCCCTTGTGCCAGCTGGACTGCTGGAGCAGCCTTAACCTAGAGTGGCCCCTGCACCCTTTACCCACTGCAATAGTCTGGCAGTGGGGGCTGCTGCCTGGTTGTGACCTGCTGCCACCTGCAACAGCATCCACCCCCTTGGACCTGTGACCCCATGGCTGTGCACCTGCCTGGACTGTGGTACGGGCACTGTAGCAGAGCCACCCACACCTCTGGGACAGCTGCCAGTGGGCCGTGGCTGTACAGTTGGCCTTTGAGCGGCACTGCTGTCATGTCTTCTGGTGCCCCCACTCTGCCATGGGGCAGCTACTGCTCAGATGTGCTCTTTGCAGTGGCCCACTTTGAACCATTGAAGCATGTCCCCCTTACCCCAAATGGCCAGGAGGTCAGCTACCTCATCTGCCCTCCAACTGGGACCCTGTTGCTGGCTCTGGGCCATCGCCTCTGCCCGGGTCTTGCCACTCACCTCACCACCAGAGAGCCTGGTGTTCCCCATTTAAAAATTGCAAATTCTTTGATAAGAAACTCAAATTCTCTCATGAAAATAACCAAAATCCATGTTCTTCCATGATTAAAATGAAATATCACTATATAGAGAGAAATCAGTTGGGCAATGTTCTATTGATATATTTACCATTTCAAAGCAATTTGGAAGCCTACTGATGCCTCTATCATCATAATAAAATTAATTCTAAATATCTATATACTTTGGTGTTTGCTTTTTGGGGGTTTTTTTGTCATAGAAAAATCAGAGCTGCCCCTGCCCACTTCACTCATCAGGAAGTTGGGTGCTGCGCAGCACTGATATGTTGGTTCCCTCCCGCTGCCCTTGCCCCTCACTTCTGACCCACAGCCCCTGCCTGCCCCCACTTGCTGCCCACCCCTGGCTGCAGCTCTATCCCTGCACCAGGGTACGATTCCAGCTACAGCTGTACCACCCACTGCTTAGTGGCTCTGAGCAGAGCCAGCCCTTGCTGTCTACTCCCTGCACCTGTGCCCAGGCCCCAGGATCCCCATGCCATTTCTGGGCAGCCCTTTACAGTCTCATGGACTGGGCTACCCTCCTCTGCACAGGTTGCTTAAGGGTGCAGGGGGCTCTAAGCCTGGCTTTGGGGGCCTCTCCTACCTGGAGCACTCCCCCACCCTGACTCCTGACCCCCATCTCTCCCTCACACACGCCCCCCTGCTGCCACAGCTCCTGCCAGCAGGTCCTGTCCCATCCCATCCTGTTTGGTGGCCGGGCATGCAAGGTGTAATTTGTGGGGAGGATGTGGGAGATATGGAGCTTGTGGATGTGGAGCTTGTGGCTGGCTATGTGGGTGGGGATTTTATGGGGGTAGTTCAGGGGTGTGGGGTTTAGGTATATTCTGGAGGACTGCTCAAGAGGTGTGGGTGCCCTGCCTGCCCCCCTACACGGTGCACAGCCTCGCACACTCAGCTGGCTGCCCCGCCCAGCTTGTCCCACAGCCCCTCCACAGCAGCACCATCCTGTGCTGCCATCAGGGCATTCAGGGCCTGCTGCTCACTGACAGACTCCTGGCAGCATGGCACAGCCGCTGCTGTCTGTTGTCAGATTGGCATTGCATGCAGGGGCTGTGAACCCTTGGGCCTGGCTGGTTCTTGCCCTCATGTGGCTTCAGGGTAAAATCAACCTTAAACTCTTTAGTGTTCCTCCCAAGTGAATTAGTGGCATATAAAAGATTCCTGAGTGACAGCCCAAAGGACTACATTACAACAGACACACTTTTCGTGGTTTTTCTGCCACAGTCCCTCAACCCTGTCCTGAAAAAAATAGGTCAGAAGACACTTCAGGTATCTTCAACAGAGAACCATTCTAGAAAGGATAGTATTTCAGGACAGCCAATGGAAAATCATTTCTGGAAAGGACAGTTTTATGGTTGAAGAAAATGAAGGCCATTCAGGAAACATACTATATTCACACCCTCAGACTTAGGGCCTTGTTCATATTACACTGAACACTGCACAAATGTTGACAGTGTTAATGTTAGCTCAGGTCTGGAGCAGTCACACATTCAAGGCCAGCAAGGGCTTGGATAACTGAAAGGTAATAGTCCCACCTCCTCCAATTTGGGGCTTCCACTCTTTCCTCCGTGTCCCTTCCCCATCTAGTTGTGGCTGCCGGTGCAGTCTATCCCAAGGGAACAAACAGGGAAGGGTTAATCTGCCTGTCCAGCCCTCACTATGGATTGCTGCTCTTCTCTGGGCTTAGCCCATGCAGAGAACAACAGTGGCAGTGAGGATGGCCAGCCAGGTAGGTTAACCCTTTCCTGGCTGCTCCCCTGAAGCAAACAACAGGAAGCCACAAGTAGGTGAGGGGAGGAGGGAAGAGAGGCAGCGAGCAGGGATCTGGGGTACTACACAGGGTGGGAGGGACAATATGGCTCCAAAGCAGGCCAGCACAAGGGGGGGTCAGGTACGGTGTTTACACTAACATGTAGCCTAGAGTTGCTACACCTTAGTGCTCCATGAGCACAGCAGCATGGATCAGAGATAGACTCATAGAAAATTAGGGTTGGAAGGGACTTCCATCTAGTCCAACCCCCTGCTCAAAGCAGGATTATCTCCAACTAGATCATTCTAGCCAGGGCTTTGTCAAGCTGGGCCTTAAAACCTTGACAACCTGCTCCAGTGCTTCACCACCTTCCTAGTGTGAATGTTTTTCCTAATATCCAACTTAAACCTCCCTTGCTGCAACTTGAGAACATCGCTTCTTTTTCTGTTATCTGTCACCATTGAGAACAGTCTAGCTCCATCGCCTTTGGAACCACCCTTCAGTGCTGTTAGTTATCAAATCCCCTCTCAGTCGTCTCTTCTGTAGACTAAATTCTCTCAGCCCTTCTCATAAGTCATGCAACTCAGACTGCTTCCAGACTACTGTACCATGCAGGGCAGTTTTGGGAGAAGGTGAACAGTTCTCAGTGGGGAAAGAACAGGTTAGGAATCAGCTGCCTAACCATTTTTGTTGCTTTCTGCTGAACTCTCTCCATCTTGTCCACCTTTTTTTTTTTTTATAGCAGGGTCCAAAACTGGACCCAGTACTCCAGACATGGCCTCACCAGTGCAAAATAGAGGGGAATAATTATTTTCCTTTATCTGCTGGCAACACTCCTACTAATGCAACCCAGTATGGTGTTAGCCTTTCTTCTCAACAAGGACACACTGCTGACTCCTTTTCCAGTTATTGTCCACTGGAACCTGCAGGTACTTTTCTGCAGAGCTGGTGCATGGAGTTCTTACACTTGTCATTGTTGAACCTCATGAGAGTTGTTTTGGCTTAATTCTCCAACTTGTCTAGGTCTGTCTGAATCCTAGTCTTACCTTCCAGCATATCTACTATACCCATAGCTTGGTGTCATTCACAAATTTACTTAGGGTGCACTCCATCCCATCTCCCAGATAGTTAATAAAAATATTGAACAAAACCAGCCCCAGGACTGACCCCTGGGATACTCCACTTGATTCCCACTGTCAACTAGACACTAAACCATTGACTACTACCCTCTGAGCCCAATGATCCTTCCAGCTTTCTGTCCACCTTACAGTCCATTCATCCAACCCAGACTTCCTCAGCTTGTTTGCAAGAATTCTGTGGGAGATGGTATCAAAAGCCTTGCTAAAGTCAAGATATCTCATGTCTACTGCTTTCTCTGCATCCACAGAGCCAGTCATGTCATCATAGAAGGCAATCACTACACTTGCATATGTCAAGCTTTACTAAATAGTCCCTAACCTGTTCTGTCACCACTGTGGACTGCTCACCTTCTCCCAAAACTGTGCTGCCAGGTGCAGGAGTCTGGAAGCAGACCTTGCCTGTGAAGACCACGGTAAAGAAGACATTGAGTACTTCAGACTTTTCCTCATCATCTGCCTCCCCCAGTTCAGCAAGGGATCCACACTTTCCCTGATCTTCCTCTTGTTGCTAACATATTTATAGAAACCCTTCTTCTTACCCTTCACATCCTTTGATAGCTGCAACTCCAATTGTGCTTTGGCCTTCCTGATTTCAGCCCTGCAAGCCCAAGCAATATTCTCATACTCCTCCCTAGTCATCTGTCCAAGCTTACACTTTTTGTAAGCTTCCTTTTTGTATTTAAGGTCACTGAACAGTTATCTGCTAAACCAAGCTGGTTGCCTACCATATTTTCTATTCTTTCTGCACATCAGAATGGTCTGCTCCTGTGCCCTAAGATTTCATTAAAATATAACCAGCTCTCCTGGATTCCTTTTGCCCATCAAACTGGCTTTCCCAGGGACCCTGCCCATCAGTTCTCTGAGGAGGTCCAGGTCTCCTTTTCTGAAGTCCAGGGTCCATACTCTGTGGTTCTCCTTTCTTCCTTTTGTCCAGGTCCTTAGCTCCATCATCTCATAGTCATCTAATGCCAGATAATCCTACCCTGGAGTAGCATAAGTCTGAGATGCATAACAACTGCTTAAAACTAGTTTTGGGTGTTAATGTATGGAAAATCCAGGGGTTAAGAACTCCAGAAGCCACCCAAAATTACCATGTAACAAAGCCCTTAGTTAATTGAATTAATCTAGGCCAGATTTTTGAGGATACCTATTTGGAATGGTCTAGACACCTCAGTTTCCAATGAAGCTTCTCCAAAAATCCTCTCTGTACATCATTTTTCTCATTTGTGAAAAGGGGAGAATTGCCTACTGCAGGTAGTTTATGTTTATTTTATTGATCTTTTAAATGTACTTCAATTAACATTTTTAATATTACACTTCTTTAACCAAGGTAGTGAACTGCTGAGGCTTCAGAGGCTACCAGACAGCTTTCTGAGGGAAAGAACTTGAATCATAGATATGATATGCAAATGGATCTGTAAACTATTTTCCAAGTCAAAACACTGTTTTTAGCAAAGAATTTATAAGAAATATTGCTAAAACGGATTTTCTATAGAAATAATTCACTGAAAGAATACTACTCTTTTGAAATTAGAAGAGCTACCATATGAGGGAAGGGACTATGGTTTACTATAATAAAGATGGAGTGAAATTCCAAATGAAAAGGCAGGTTCAGATTAGCATCTGTACATAGTATTTTCTACAATCTACATAAACACACACATACACATACTACATGTATACTATCAAGTTGGCCTTGTGAATATCAGAAATAAAAGCACAGATCTTCATAAGCCAAATGAAAACTTCCATACATACAGAAGGTAGCGTGGGAAAATGTTTTCATAAAAAAATGTGCAAACTGCTAGTATGTCTTTTGAGCCCACCTATAAAAACAGCGGTGCATCCTTTCTCATTCATTTAGGGCATCTGCAGACATTTGCAGAAGCTGATCTATGATCAAGCAGCTTACTTTAAGCTGAGTGGTTGTACTGGGTTTGCACTTGTGCACATATTCACCAGTGCCTAGAGCTTTGCCAGGAGCGTGATCTAAATTGGGGTGCAGGGAAGGGCTGGAGGGATGGGTGGGTGAAAAGACTGCATGGGGGGGAGGGCATTGTCCATCTGCAGAGATGGTGGGGGAGAAGCAGGAATAGTCAGAGGGCTACCAAATCCCCTGGTTAGGGTGGTGGGGGAGGGGGTGGAGGGAGGAAAAGCATAGCCCTTGGGCTAGGGTGAGGAACTGGTCCTCCCCAGCCTTGGTGCTGCACTCCAAATGTGTACACACATTTGCTTAAATTAGGCATGGGTTAGCCTGATCTACATCTCCTTAAGTGATCTAAGTTAGATTGGGCTGGCCATTTTTTGTCCAGTCTAAACTCCCCAAGCATATGTACATTTTCGCACTTAGATTGACCTAACCCTAGTTAGGTCACTCTAAGTGTAATGTCTGCTTGTACGCTTAAAGGTTTGGTATGAGATATACGCTTGATCTGAGCCTTCAAGAGGCCAAGAAGCAAATGAAAAACTGGTGAAAAACTGACACGAAGTACCCATTTAGCAAGTTCACTTTTTCCTGGGCGTGAGTTGCCCCATCTGGTTTAGCAGGGGTCCACTGATGCCCTTGCTTTTCCTCTGGCTCCCCACATATCTAAAAAAGGACTTTTTATTTTTCTTGGTATCTGTAGCTAGCTGGAGTTCCATCACAACCTTGGCTTTCCTGATTTGCTCTCTACAAGTCCAGACTAAAGCAGAGTATTCCTCCTTGGTGGCGGTTCCAGTCCTCCATCCTTTGTAGGTCTTCCTTTTAAGATGCAGGAGGTCCACCAGTTCCCTGGAGAGCCAAGGGGGCTGCTGTGCCCTTTTGCTGCCTTTCCTCCAAGACGGGATGGACTGTGCTTGCACATCCAGAGTTGCTCCCTTGAGGAGCAACCACTCGTCCCGAACTCCCTTCTCCATTGGGTTGTGGCCTTTTAGGGCCTCTCTGATAAAAGTCTTCTTAGCTTGTCAAAGTCAGCTTTCCTGAAGTCGAGGACTTCTGTATTACTGACTGACTTGCCAGCTTTACGGAAGATGGTGAAGGTGATCCGCTCATGGTCACTGTCACCCAGCTTCCCTTCTATTGTTAGGTTGCTGATTAGGTCATTCCTGGTTGCCAGTATGAGGTCGAGCAGTGCGTTACCTCTTGTTGGCCCGTAGACTTCTCGCATCAGATAGAGGTCATCCACACATGAAAAAAAGCTTTGCAACCACTCAGATTTGGCCGAGTGCTCCTCCCACGAGATATCTGGGTAGTTAAAGTCTCCCATGACAACCATACACTGGGACTGTGTGGCCTCAGCCAATTCCCTGGTGAACTCCTGGTCAAGGTCTTGACTCCGGGTAGGAGATCTGTAGTAGACCCTCACCATAGTATCCCCTGTGCCATGTTCCCCATGGATTTTAACCCAGAGGGTCTCAAGTTGTCCACCATGGGCGCCAATGTCAGCTTACAATGATGCGTAGCTTTCCTTGATATAGAGAGCTATACCCCCACCCCTTTTATCCCCTCAATCCCTCCTGTACAGGGTATAGCCATCTATACCCATGGTCCAGTCATGGGTGGAGTCCCACCAGGTCTCTGTTATCCCAATAACATTGTAGTTTTTTGTATTAAGGAGGAGAACAAGTTCCTCCTATTTATTCCCCAGGCTCCTGGCATTTGTGTGTAGACACCCAAGTGTCCCCTTAGGGGCCCTTGCCTTGCCTACATTTTATTCCAGGGCTGGGGCTCAGGTAGGGTCTCTTATGTGCCTTGGCCTGCTGGCTTTGCAAGGGCCACTCAGTGAGCCAGCAGTGGCAGTAGTCCCCCCATTCCCCGACAGGCTTAGTTTAAAGCCCAGTGGAGCAGGTTAGCCAGTCTAGTTGAGAAGAGCCTCCTCCCCAATGGAGAGAGGTGGAGGTCATCCCTTCCCAACAGCTCGCTGCCTCTCTCCAAAGAGCAGACTGTGGTCATGGAAGCCAAAGCCTCGCCAATGACACCAGCGCCGCAGTCTTTGGTTGACTAATTGCTAAATTGTCTCCTGGGATTAGAAGAAAACCAACACTAACACAACTGGAAATTGTGTCTGTGCATCAAAACAACTAGAGAATAAAAATCACGCAATGTTATATCTATCTGTATATAATACCACAGAAATCTTGGAATTTATAACTGTAATGAAGAGTAGCATACAGCTCTTTATCACTTAATATGGACTAAGGTTAATGTCCCTTTCTGGAGAAGTATTATAGTAACCTTATTAGCCAGCAACCAAGAAATATCAATAATTTTGATGTTTACTGTAATGCAATGAAACAAGAGAGAAAAAAAGGAAACTTGTTCCACTATGTTTTAATAAACCATTACTTATTTGCCCTTAGGCAGTAACTCATAATAAGCTAAACTGGCACTAATTTGGTAGCAACTATGGTCTAATAGTATTTAGTAGATAAAATGTGGTTACAAAATAGAAATTACAGATTTACTATAGGTGACTTAAAGGAAGACTAAATGCCATAACAGTATAGTCCTCCATGGGGGAAGAACAAGAATCCCAGGAAAATAAGCTAATTTACCCATGCAGTTTCTCTGTCAATGATGGCAAGCTTCTATACCAGCTGCACCTATATGTAGGCCTTGTTGTTGCTTTTAAGTTCTCTTTTTCCCTATTCCTACTTTGATAAACAATACTTTCACTGGAGAACACTGTATACATGATTGATCATTACACGCATACACACACACTAACTATAGGGACTGAATTCAGTGAGACTGCTGAAAAATCCCAGTCTGTACATAGGAAGATGAAGCCAGGAACTTGTTCTCAGAGCAATAATTGCATAATTAAACTTGGAGAGAAGTAAGAGAGTATTACCTGTGGGTATGTGTATGTGGCCTCAGATAAACCAGACATAACATGTAGCTATAGCTACTTAAAATCTTGGAGCACTGACAAATTGAAGATGATGTGCTGAACAGTATAACCTCTAATTCACGTGACTATACAGCACACAAAGTTAAATGGTGAAAATATCAAAAGCAATCCCATTCCTGAACTCCTAGCTGCATCAGACATACAGTAAAGTTTTTGCTTCAGACAGAATCAAGCATAAGATACATTTCAAAAATCAATAAATAGGGAATATTTGTAGTTAGCCTGGGAGTGTTTAGCCTGAATCGACATTCTCCAGTACCAAGATGATATAAAACATAAGGTAAGAAACAAAAAGGAAGGAAATAAAAATATGTTGATAAAATACAGCAATATAAATTTGTTTTTATACTCAATAAATCAATGAGAAAGACAGCATGAAATAAACATCTGTCATTAATATAGAGATCAACAATAACCATTAGCCATCAAACAGGACACTTGCTTCAATGACTACCATTTGAATCCTCTGGAACAGAGCCACTGTGCTCATTAAGCAGTAATGACTGAGGCATACAGCATTTCCTGAGGATTAATGAATGGATGTCCAGGGGAAAATAGAGTGGAGGAGAGTAGATAGCCTGAAGCAAGAGAGAAGGTCATTAACCCCTGGCAGTCATCAATCCCCATTAAATGTACTGTTCCAAAGTCATTATTGTTATTAAACGATGAATGTTAAGAACAGGCCATATGAATATTGCAGCAATCAGGCTTAGGTTGGAACATGCAACTCATTTCTACAGAACTGCCCATCAGAATGCTTCATATTCTATTCAAGACATGCTAAAGATTATACTGTAAATGCTGCATCACGTTACGAATAACTAGTAAGAATAAGAACCATTAAACATCTTGTGCACCTCATCTGCACATACATTTTTTGAGGACCTCAGAATCTGTGAAAAGAACACCTGGCTCCAGTCATGACTGCGGGGTTAATTAGCACATGGATGTTTTATGGGGGGAGAATCTGGAGTACACATACATACTAAGCAGTGCTGCGCTGTGGAGTCACCATGGCCTGAAACACGGTTGGCACTGCTGGAGCCCAGGCCAATGAACTATATGGTAAATCATGAGTCTTTTGGCTTTGCACTAATGTCATGCATAGTTGTAGGTACAAAAGTGATGCTTAAAAGTGTGTTTATGGAGTACCTGTGCTAAAACTTGCAGCAGTTTCAAAAGAGGTAAGCTGCATCAGTTCTGGATGAACTAAGTCTATGGGTACCTGTAGTAATATTGCTATATGCAAGTTACTACAAGTATATTTATTTTTAGGTCAGTGTTTTCAGATTTGCTCCTCACTTTCATGTGCTCAGGGAGAGCAGGGTCTGATAGTAAGGAGAGGGGGAAGGGGCTGCCAAGGGAAAAAGTTGGGGTAAAGCCAAGAGCAAAGGCAATACCTGACCTCCCAGATTTATCTTCCCTGTTGAAGGCAAACCTCCAATAATTAGATGCTATACCTGGAAAATTATAATAAGTTCATAGATTTTCCATATATAGAATCTAAATATTGGGGTGTTTCATAGATTATAAGGCCAGAAGGGACCTTGGAAGATCATCGGGTCCAGCCCCTTGTACCAAGCAGGAAAGATAACTGGAGGTCAGGTGACCTCAGCAAAGTGACTGTCTAGTCTCCTCTTGAATATTTCCAAGGAAGGTGATTGCACCACCTCTGGAGGTAGCTTATTCCACAGTCTGGACACCCTGACTGTGAAGAAGTTTTTCCTAATGTTGAGCCTGAATTGGTCTTCCAGGAGTTTGTGGTCATTAGTCCTGGTTTTCCCCTTGGGTGCCCTGGTGAGCAGTTGCTCATGAAGCCCTAGATGTATTCCCCTAGTATAGCAATAAGCTGCTACCAGGTCCCCTCTCAGCCTTCTTATCTTCAGGCTGAGGAGTCCCAGATCTCTCAGCCTTTCCTCATATGGCTTCCTGTGTAAGACTCTGATCATATGGATAGCTCTTCTTTGGCCTTTCTCAAGCTTGTCCACATCCTTGTTAAAGTGCGGTGCCCAAAACTGGATGTGGTACTCCAGCTGCGGTCTCACCAGTGTTGAGTAGAGCGGAAGACTCACCTCCTTGGTTTTGCTGGAGATGCATCAATTGATGCATGCCAGAGTATTAATTGCCCTACTGGCTACAGCATTGCACTACCAGCTCATATTCATACTGTGGTCTATTATTACCCCCAGGTCCTTTTCATTCATGGAGCTGGTCAGTTTGGTGCTGCCAAACCTGTACGTGTGTTGGAGGTTGCTCATCCTGAGGTGGAGCACTTTACATTTCTCGATGTTGAACTTCATCAGATTATGCTACCCTGCCTAGGTCTCCCTGTATCTGTAGCCTATATTCAAGTGTGCCCACGCTTTCCCATAACTTGGTATCACCCGTGAACTTGCCCAGTGAGCTCTTCACCCCCACATCCAAATCATTAATAAAGTTGTTGAAAAGTACTGGACCACAAACCAAACCCTGCAGGACACCGCTGCCCACATCTTGCGTTGTCTTATAATCAGGGTTGTCTTCCATTTGACGCAGTTTACACCCTGGTGCACTCATTCAGCAGTTCTCATGCACTTACACTCAGCAAGTGGAACTGCAGTCTAAACAAGCACTGCACTCAAATTCATACACTGAAGAATACTGAAAGTAAAAGCATCTGTCTTGAAGGTCAAATGGTAGGGAAGATTCTCATGTTAAGAGATGGCATGTAGTCTGACTAGGTCAAAGGCACACGTTCAATGCAATTTACCACACTGGCATCTACAAAATGTATGTGGCAATTCACACAGACATCCTAAAGCTGTTTTCTTTACACATTATGTTTTACCATAATAGCCATTAAATAAAAATGTATCAAAAGGTTGCATACTACATCATGTGACTACCCGTCATATGGGATCACAAGATCCCTCAGTACATACGCTTATACTCTATAGCTCTATATTGGTTTACAAATTGTGTAGACCCATGGCCTAAATAAAATAATGATAATTTGTAAAATAGTAACTACAATCAGTTGATATTAAGCACCCACATCTTTCTCATATACTTCATGCTACATTATATAAATACATAAATGTTAACCTCATACTTCTATGCCGGTATTTTTATTTTCATTTTACAGATGTCCAAACCAAAACACAGAAACATTAAAGGCAAAACCTGCATTGGCTTATTTTCAAGCACATTCTGAATATCTATACCTCCAACAGAATTATTACCATAAATGAAATGTTGAAGTACAATAGTATGCTTTTTTTAGCACTGCCAGTTTTGAAAGCAATAGCTATGTCCACAAAAGTACAACTGGCCACTAGCCTTCTTAAAAGTTTACTTTAAATGAGTTTCTCAGCATATGTTATCACATCTACTAAAATTTTAACAGGATAGGAAATCATAAGTCAAGGTCGATGCTCATATTTGATTAATATTCATAGCTCATATTGAATACTCATTTGCAGAGAGGTATATGAACAATTTGAACAGCAACTGGTTGATGCGTACGTTCTCATTTGCAGAGAAGAAAAAATAAATTAGCATCTAAGAGAAGAATATAATAAAACTCTCATGTCAATTGAGTTCTCATGCCTTTGACACTGTTTCTCACCCCATGCTCATAAAAAAACAAGGCAACTCTGGCATCGATACCTACACAGTCAGATGGGTGGCAAATGGCTTGATGGTCGCACCCAGACAGTGGTGGTGGATGGCTTGTTTTCGACCTGGAGGGATGTGGGTAGTGGAGTTCTCCAGGGCTCGGTCCTTGGGCCTGTGCTATTCAACATCTTTATCAGCGACTTGGCGGTGGGCATGGAAAGCATGCTATCCAAATTCGCTGATGACACAAAGATGCGAGAAGTGGGCACACTAGAGGGGAGGGACAGTATCTAGGTAGATCTAGACGGGTTACAGAGGTGGGCAGATGAGAATAGGATGGAATTCAATGCAGACAAGTGCAAGGTACTGCATCTAGGGAGAAGGAACCTGCAGCATACCTATCAGCTGGGGAACACCCTTCTCAACAACACAGTGGCTGACAGGGATCTTGGAGTCAATGTTGACTCCAGGATGGACACGATCTGCCAATGCAAGGAAGTGGTCAGTAAGGCTAACCACACCTTGTCGTGCATCTACAGATGCATCATAAGCAGATCTAGGGAGGTGATCATTCCCCTCTATGCAGTGCTGGTCAGGCTGCAGTTGGAGTACTGTGTCCAGTTGTGGGCACTGCACTTCAAGAGGGATGTGGCTAACTGTGAGAGGGTCCAGAGGAGGACCACTTGCATGGTCAGGGGGCAGCAGGCCAGGCCCTATGAAGATAGACTAAAGGGCCTGAATCTATTCAGCCTCCACAAGAGAAGGCTGAGAGGGGATCTGGTGGCCATCTATAAACTCACCAGGGGGACAAGCAGAAAACAGGTGAGGCTCTGTTCCCCTGGGCACCACCTGGAATAACAAGGAATAACAGCCACAAATTGATTGAAAGCAGGTTCAGGCTTGATATCAGGAGGCACTACTTTACAGTTAAGGCTGCCAGGCTCTAGAATGGGCTTCAAAGAGAGGTGGTGCTCTCCCCTATCTTGGGGGTCTTCAAGAGGAGGTTGAATAGATATCTGGCTGGGGTATTATGATCCCAACACTCATTCCTGCCTGGGGCAGGGGGTCAGACTTGATCATCTGCTCAAGTCCCTTCCAACTCTAGAAACTATGAAACAATCTTCTTGACATCTGAAATTTGCTGACTATGTAGCTGGATAGATACAAAATGAACTGGATGCCAAGATTAAGCACAGCACCACTGTCATGAACCCAGTACCCTGCACATGTAATTTCAGCTCTGATAGCTTGCATGCCAACAGATTTTTAACTGGTCATTAAGAAAAAAAATCTCATTAGAAAAGGACCATAAAATACGTATTATGTGATAAATTATAAGACAATGGTAGTTTTGTGCCAAGTTTACAGTGTTGGGCTGGAGGAGTAGGAGAATGGGGAGAATGTTGTTCATGGTTAATTTTTATTATAAAACTGACTACACCTGTCAAAGATGGTTATGCCAACCTTGGAATGTTTTTAATTCTTGAATGGGGGTGAGCAGTTATGTTAGCTGGTAAGTCACTTAATGAGTTTTGGTGTGCTGTCAAGGCCTGCACACATAAAATCTTTTAGATAATATAATTTTCACAAATTATAGACAAAAAATACATATACTAACAATCAAAACACTTGTTATAAGACATTTACATTTAATTTCAAAAAATAATTTTGTTCGCAATTTTTTTTTGAGTAATGTATATAGAAGCGATTACATAATATCTCAAAATAAAGCCTCTTGTAAATTGTGTGTGGGGGTGTGCATGTGCATGGGGAGAGCTGACCTTGCACTAGGTCCCAGGAACTGGCCAAGGGTGGGGGAGGAAGGGTGAGGGTCACGGAGTGTGTGCAGCCCACCCCTCACATCCAGCCCACAGCTGCCCGCGTGGTGCTCTACATGGGGCTGAGTACTCCACACTCCTGTCTGCACCTGCCAGCCCTGACCCCGGCCAGTGTGCACAGCTTCCTGGCAGAGTTCCCTCTAAGCTGCGCAGGCATGCTCATGCCGCACTATCAGGCATGCCTGTGCAGCTGTGCTCATAACACAACTTAGAGGTAACGCTGCTTCCTGGTGGATTTAGTCAACTGGCAGGTGCCTGCTCGCTGGCCAGACCAAATCAGTTGGCAGGCCAGATTTGGTCTGTGGGCCAAATTTTGCCCACCCCTGTCCTAGAAAGACAGAATAGATTAATTATCAAAATGCAAAAGTGAATTCATTTGATAGCAGATGGCTATAGAAAAAAGGGGGGGTTCCCTATTTTTTGTAAGTACTGAACTGTTATTTCTGTTTTTAACATATACATTGTTTTCTGCTGATTACTATTCTGTTGTCCTGATGGTTTTTTCAGAGAAGTCAGTTTCACTGTGTAACCAAAATGTTTTCAAGGTTTTTTCAAAATATTTGGCATATGAGCAATAAACCAGCTTTATACAGCAGGAAGCTTTAGGCAAACTACTTGCAAGGAGCACATTATAAGCATTCATCACAACCTCAGATTTTACAGCATGCCACTGCATGATTTCAGGAACCCACAGTAATATAAAATATATTTTATTATTTGACAAACTATTATTTGCAATTTTTAAGAAAAATAGAATGTAGGATTGACCCATTCCTACTGGTAGGCCCCACAAATCTCACAGATGGTTGCATATGTGTTTTTGATGATACCTACTGCAAAATAAACATTCATAATTCTATTTGAACCGACTTGCCCAAAGTTCTTACATGTATTATAAATTATTCAGCTTCTGGCCATTATAAACATAACCAATTCCAGTACCCATTTACAGCTCTGGAACTGGATTTCTTTGAGATTCTAAGGTCCTTATTGGATTCAGATCCACACCCAACATTATGCAGTACGACTGAAAGTAACCTCAATTTCCTTGAATTATTATTCTGAAAAATATATTTTCTTCTATTTAATTCTAAGGAAACATTTATGCACTTCATATCACAAAATATTATTTTTCAGTTTCCATTTCAGGCATCTTACTATGGGGGGCCCCCAAGCATTGCAAGTGGAAAATATTGAGAGAGAAAGCCAGCAGGAGGGGAAAAGAGTGTTCATTCAGACTGTTCAATTGCAACTGTTGTCTTTTTATTTTCAGAAAAATATCTGCTATTCTGCAAATGCTGACTAGGTGGTCTGGACTACCCTGCTGATGCCAAAGTATTTATAGATTTCACTCAAACAACAGTTCTTCAGACATGCTTAGCCTTGTACTTGGATGAACTAGAAAGTAAGGACCATACATCAATAACTGCTTTCACAGAGTCCTTTTGGATGCTATACTTTTCTCAGTCACAAGCCACTGATTTTTGTTTGGCTTTTTAAGAAGATTAGTTTCAGCTGCTGAAGTAAAAGGATGGGACAAGAAGAGAAAGCATCTCTGAAAGATTAATTTCAGTTTAATATTAACGGATATGTTCCTACAGGAATATTATGCATCAAAAATGCTAGTGCCCAAGCCAGTTATTATATACTCTGTAAAAAGAAGAAATATTTAGCAGGTCTACAGTTCAACACCGGATTTCTGAAGGGCTAACTGTCAACAAAGGGGGCATCAGAAAAGCAGTATTAATATTTATCTTTACATTACATTAGTTAGGATTAAATATACCTTATTCTACTGTAATTTATACTTTTGTTACCTATTAAACAACAATGTTGCAAAATGTATACATTAAGGTTTCCAAATGATCTCCTTTATAACTTTCTCCTTGGATTCAGGATTAAATTATTAGTTCATCCTGTTGTTGTGTCTAACTAGTTAGCTATCTTTCTAATAAAATAATATTTAAAGCTACAAGGGGAAATTGAAAATAATTTCCCAAACAAAATACACCAGCTAAGAAACACAAATGATAACAAGCAGCAAAAGGAACACAGTTAAAAAACAACACTTAAAATTGTCATTTGGATCTGGGGTATAACCACCAGGTACTTTTGGAATGACCTAATGAAATGGGTCGCAAAGAAACGCGTTACTTGCAGACCTTAAACTGCGATTCAATGGCCCAGCAAAACATAAAAGTACGTCCTGTACTACTGAAACGGAACAGCCTAGATTCTGTTGATTTTATGAGGCAGCCACACCACCGCAGAATCAAATCTCAGCAAGTTCGATTCCAAGATGATGGTACAAGCAAAAAGCCAATGGGTGTCACTGATTTGGACATCGAGCCTCCCAAAGACATAGCATTTGTGACTGGACAGGCACAAACATCTAGGCACCAGAACTTGTCAAACTACCCCCTTGCTTTTCCAAGGGCTCCAAAGGGGCTTAAGAACATTGCTATTCAGACTTCTCCTAGCCTCAGGAAACACTTCCCAGTTTTTAGGAGGAAAAAACTGATAACAAGCAAGTCTTTAACAGAAATGCCAACTGAGCCTGAAAACACTGTCCATGTCAATGGCAATCTTTCTGAACAGGATCTCCTGTCCTCACACTTTTCTTATTTAAGGATAACTGAACATTTAGAAGATGGATCTAAGAAAGACCAAATAACCAATCATTTATGTCAAGGAGTGCCTAAAGCACAAAGCAATGGACCCATCCACCTGGATGCAGATGCTTTCTCAGTACTGGAAAAGGCAACTGTTTCTACCCAGGTGCCTGAATACATACATCTGAGTTCTCCATATGCCAATAATGCTTCCATTTATACTCTGGACATGCCCATGGATTTAAGTGACTCAGCACATTCTTCTACTGCAATGAAACAATTGAATGAAAGTAGTATGCAATCATCAAATTCAAAAAGATCTTACTCCTGCTTGGTGAATACAAGTAACTGCAATGAAGTTAATGCACAGCCTGATTCTTGTGAAACAGAAAAAAGTGATTCTGAGTTACTTGGATCAAATGAAGACTCCAGCACTACTCCATTATCACCTCCATCGAATCACAGTTCATCATACTGTTTCCCCAGAGACCATCAACAGCTTGCACTGCCTGAAACAGATTCTGACTGTATGACACTGACTAATGATGATCAGGCAGTAATGTCATTGTCCAGAAGTAGTGCATCAAAATCTGTTCCTTCATATCAAACTGAAACTGAGAAAAGTTCTACACAGCCAGATGTACCAGAGTATAATGATTGTTTAGGAAGTTTTCACATAAAGTCCTATCTTCCAAGGAGTGAAATAAAACCACAAACTAACAAAGAGATTAGAGAAATAAATCAAATTCACTTGGCACATGGTGAATTATGTGCCCTACAAGGCAGGCTGCAGTCCGTAGAAGAATCTTTGCAGTCAAACCAGGAGAAGATTAAAGTCCTCTTGAATGTAATTCAAGACCTGGAAAAAGCCAGAGCCCTCAGTGAAGGGTATGGTGTATTTTAATATTAAAAAGCTATTTTACTAAGTAATTTATCAAAAGTCAAAAGTAGCTGTTTGCTTTCTTTTAACCTTTGCTGTCAAAAATCTCTCTTTGAAGTATTTTTAAAAGATTTTGGAAAACCATATCTTATCTACAATTTCTGATACTTGAACCATTTTAGACAAAAACAGATGCCTTCCTAGTTCGGCTTTACTTGATACTGAATGTTGGTTGAATTAGGGCGGGGGGGTTTATATAAAATTCATATCTTGACTCAAGTTATGGTGTCATAAATATATTAGCACATGAATTTTATAAGTTGGTCTCAGTTCAGTTATAGGCTGTCTCACACAAATGCATAAATTCAAAGGCATTAACAGTGGATATCAGACATCATTACAACAGAGCTTTTGTCTCACTACTACAGTTAAGTCTATGGCAGCATAGCTGTACCAGAATTTTGCACTGGCTAAATGTACCTAATACCAATGCAGTTTATTTTAACAAAAAATGGTTCTGCATTCCAGGCCTTCCTTCCTGAGCAAAATAAGCTATTGGCCAAAGCACTACATCTACATGAGGGATTTCTGCCAAGACAGTTATGTGGATTACATTTTATTAATCTTTAACCAAGAAAACTAAGACAACAGAAAGGGTTACCATTTTAAGAGTGGTGACTTAAGAACAAGAAAAAGACATACTGGCAGGACAACAAAGTACATTTCTATCACTTGTATTCTGAACATTTTCATGTTTTCAGCAGGTGCCTGATAATTTAGAACCATGCACATGCAGTAAAACAACATGTGAAAATTATTAACTAGAACATGTTTGAGGAACAGCAAGCCAATGTTTTAAAATAACTGTTCTTCATACCGGTAAGACCCATATAAAGCAAAAATGTATGGCCTGTAGTAATGCTTCATGTTTTTCAGCAAAATCACTAGCCCCTCTTGCAGCCATGTGATTTATGCATCTAAAATGTGCATTAGACTTTAGGGCTAGGTACAGATATTAAAAAAAGCCTGAGGGGAACTGATTTCAGTTACGCAGTCTTCTATAAGTGCCATAGTTTATATTGGTACAGTACACACATTCACTCTTTGGTAGGGGGAGCAAATCTGAGATTGGGTTCTGCCATTTTTAAACCAGTCTGTATGTGCTGAACTTCTGTTATGTTATGGATATAGACCAGCTGTCTGCTGAACTTCTGTTCTGTTATGAGTATAGACCAATTTCCAATCACTTATACCATTACAAGTGTAATGTCTGTACCTGGCCCAAATGGGACAGCCTGTCTATATGACTTTTAAAAGGCATACAGAAGTAGGCCCGTTTCCATTATTAGTATCTCAAAGGTGAAAGGATAAGCAAGGATGTGGTTATGAGCCACATTTTTTCCCATGATACCTTTTACTGGACCAACAACATAGTTAGGGGAGATGTTAAGCAAACTTTTGGGCACAAAGTAAGCATCTTAAAATAGTTGATTACTTCTATACTGTTTTACAGGGTATGTAATGTCTTATTAATACTCAAACTTTAAGCAGAGGTTCAGAATAGACTGTATATGCACATTACAAATTTTATAGCTCTATATAAGGAAATAAATAATAATGAATCAGGTTGAGAAGTTGTCTATTGTTTAAAAAAATGTTACAAATAATTCATACCTCATTGCTTTCTATGAAAAATAAGGGTCTAATTTTATAAAGGTTAAATGCAATAATAGCACATGCAAAACAACTATCTTGAACACCCAATTTTTTTTTCAGTTACCTCAATCAACGTGAAAATGATATATGAAAATGAAATTGTCCAAAATGGACTATTTATAGGTATAATTGATGAGGATACACAAGTAAATTCTATATTTTAGAATTAGACCCTGTATGTCAACAGTATGTAATTCTCATCTCTGGCTATAATTAAGGAGTGAATCCTACAGGATCTTTCATATTACTAAAAGATTCCAAAGCAGCAGAAATAAACTTTCACAAAAAGATGGGGCCAGATTTGGGATGGAAGTTGGAATACAAATCCTTGTAAGGAAAAAAAATGTAGAAAATGAACAAGAGTGGTGCAAGATAGAGATGAATAATCTATCCCTATAAATGTTACCTAGATCAGGGGTGTTCAAGCCCCAGCACCTGGGCCACATTTGGCCCACAGTCCTATGTCTTCCAGAAAATGGGGCTCCACAGGGGTTTGGAAATTTGATGGTGGGACAGCGGTGATATTAGCACACAGAGCTGGTTAGGGGCTGTGTTAGGCTCCAGGGCCCAATCCCAGTGTGGAATGCCAAATTGGAGTGGTACCAGGCTCCCCAAACCCCATGAGCTGCGGTGGGAGGGGGCACTGCTACACCCCCAAGAACCAGTCCTGGCACACAGGGCTGGGAGGGCGCAGTACCAGGCCCCAGATCCCACTTCTGGCACGCAGGGCTCAATATGGCCCACAGGGTTGAACACCCCTGCTCAGTGGATAGGCCAGGCTTCCTCATGCAGAAGTCTTCCCTTCTTAGCTGAAATGCTTAGTCTGAGGGTTGGATTTGTCTTGGTGTATTTCAGCTATTTCGACAACCAATTTTCTAGCCACACTAAATATGTATTGAAACCTTCCCATTCACAGTATAAATATTATTTAATTGATGCATTAAGTAAATATATAATACATTTTTTAAATCATTTAATCATGGATAATTTATTTTAATCATTATAGTCATGTAAATATTTTTGTAAGAAGATACTATGTTCTAACTTATTAATTCCAATGAGCTTTATCAAGTTAGTTTTTTTAGATGTTAAAGTCTCATCTCAAGCACTTCTTCACATTCCACAACTCCAAATTGCTCCTCACTCCCTAATCCTGCACCCAACATTTTCCTTATTCATTTTCATCGATTTTTTCCTGCCTTTCAAAACCATCCCACTGTATAAACCTACTGCCCTTCAACACCATCCTATTTTCTCTAAATGAAAACCAGATGGGTATGAACCTGACATTAAAAAAACAAACATTTATAAATTACATAACCAGTCTATCCTCAGTTGGCAAAGGCCTACAAATTCAGAAGACTCCATAAAGGTCTGACTATGAAACATCCGCTGTATGAACGTGCGGTATGCCAAATACTGACACACAGAGTTAAGGAAACATTTGCCCAACCTTCCTCATCACACTGAACAGGATTAGAGTGACCATCACTTATGACAGCAAACTTCCTGGTATTTATAGATCTGAATATTCAAGAGAAGAGCAGCACTGTCAGTTAAAACATAGATCAAACCATATGTACTTTCTTCCCTTTTATTCTGTTAATGCACTGTTGAAGACTGGGATACTTATGAGTTTCTTAGCTGGCTCTGTTCAAGCTTCAATCCATCTTTCAGAATTCTTTAGCGACTGTGATAGTAAAACTGTATGGATGCAAGGTTTTTTTTGTTTTTTGTTTTTTTTAGCAATACAGCTACATGTGTTGAGAAGAACAATGGCAAGGTTTATTTTGCAATATATCCCTACTGAAAAGAATAGTCAGAGATTAGCTCTCAGAAAAGCCATCAGATCATAATTTAGGGCATCTTTTAGGCCTTATTAACTCATTATTCAGTTAAACTGCATTAAACTTAATGGACTGGATCCTCGAGATGTAAATGGCCACTAAACAGGGCTGCCTGTTTCATGTTACTATATCATTACTAAGATTGAAGTCATGTGTGAGAGAACTCTAGCCTGACCATGAATATATCCACTGATAGCTAGTCTACAACTGTGCCAGTTTGCTCATTTTGTAAAGACAGACAGAAAAAGATTTGTTTCCTTAATTTAATTTGCAAATATAAAAATTATTACCCAGCAAGATGTTGAAATAAGAATCCACAAAATAACTTATTTTTGATGGAAGTAATTATGTTTATTTGCTTTCATGGGCCATTTAAAATTTCAGTCTGAAAGGGAAAAAAAAAGAATGAGAGTGAAAAAAATAGCAAAAGGAATAAAGGGAAAGGGTAAGTTTCCATATACGGAGAGCATAGATCTTTTGAATGCTTTCAAACATGTTTACATAAAGATGCCTTCTTGCAACTAAAGTGTTCTTAGAAGAATTAATAGTTATACTGAGTAGCCAGCCTTCCAGAGAATCTTATATACTGTAGTTATGACAGTGCAAGTTTAAAGACAGAAGGTTAGAATGAAATATGAATATACTGTATTCTTTGACTGGCTTAAAATCAGACGCTTTATATAATAGATTTTGCTGCTTAATTTATGTTTAAAATAACAAAAATGCACAGAGAATGGCATGTTGTGATAAGAGTCCTACCTTGTCAGCGTACAGGTTTTTATGAATTGAATGAACTATTGTCCATTGCAGGCGCAACTTCTACCGCACTGGCCAAGACCTCAACAACTGCAGCACTTGCCAGAACACTGCATGTATCATTTACAGGTACTTCACTACTTCATGCTACTTGATATAGTATGTATAGATCTTACAATAGTGTAGCTGTGCTATTGTAAGGCATAGGAAAAAACCTTTCTTAATTATTTAGAAAGGTTCAACATTTAAGAAAATTAAACTAGACATTTACATTGACATTATATAGCATCATGTTCACTAACATGCTTTGAAATCCTGTGGGGAATTCTCTATGGATTGGTATTTCCTTTGGGTGTTATTTCTTTAAAGCTTATGTTTTTAAATGAAATTAGATTTTAGGACAGATGAATAATCTGCAGGACCAACTTCTTTTCCAGACTCAAGTTATACTTGCTGTTTCATGTGAAAAGTATGCAAGTCTAGTACACAAATGAAATCACATTTCAATTCAAATAATGTTATTTTCTTTGAAAGAGTGCAATTTATTTATTTTAATTAATCCTATAATTAAAGTTTAACTTAAATAGTTAGTTGTAGCCAAATAACTTTGCAGTACTTTCTGGAAGCAGTGAATATGCAAGTTTAAATCCATCAGCTCAGTACAAGCTTGTAAATCTCTCTTGATGCTGGCTGGACTCAAGAACCTAATCATCAAGGAATTTAAATGGCTAATATCCATTGATTTCCCCTTCCTTACTTTAGAATTGTATTTCAGTTGGCACCAGGAACCTGAATTCACTTGAAATATGCTATTAACACTCTTTGTGACATAAGATCAGCATCGAGTACGTGCTCATCTTAAACCAAAATAAGCAGTTTTACAAGTATGTATTTTCCACAGCTAGGGATCCTGGAAGTAACTTGCAGTTCACAGGAAGCATCATGATTTTTTAAATATATCATTACAGAATTTGACAGTAAGTGACAATTGTAATATGGAATTCATAGAGGGGGTTTTTGTGTGTGTGTATATATGTGTGTTCAGAATTGGAGATATTAGGATTGTGGTTTTTATTACTTTTAGTTATTCAATTACTACAATCATTATTACTTTAATTGAATACAGTTCTAGTTTGGATCTGTTTTCTAGAGGTTTCCCACTGTTTGAAGAACGTTAGGCTACAAGATATAGTGCTGAGATAGAACTGCTAAATACAGTTGGGTAAGGGGAGGCAGTTTTATCACAAACACAGACAGATTGCTGCTTTGGTGCAGGCTCTTGGTATAGGATGCAAACATAGAATGACAGAACAAGGATCAGCTGAGGCTTAGGGTCTAAAGATATGACAACAGGTTCAAAATAAATGTCAATACCAGATGACACGTACTCTTTTCATACAGATTGTATTTTAGGATTTTTTTTTTCTTATCACTGTTCATTCAAGGGATGACAGTAGCCTCTCCTACACTTTTCTAATGTGCCACTACAAAGCAACGGTTTCAACAACACTCAGTTTCATTCACTGAATCATAAAAAAGACTTCTCATTCCCATTCAAGGAGGAAAGTAGAATTGGCAAAGAAAGTTCTGCATCTGTGGCTTGTATAAAAGCTCAAAGAACTATCCCCCTCATCGCTACCACCCTCCACAAAAAAAAAAAAAAAATCACCTAAAACAAGAGTCTACACAGTGCTTAATTATTAAGAACACTTACCTATCACTTTTCACTGAAGCTAACAAAAAAAAGGAAGTTTCATAACTAGGAATAGATTTTTAATACCTTCATACCTGGTAGGTATGGCTGTGGGAAAATGCTCACAGCCCTCAGTGGCCAACTACTACTCTAAGGTGAGTAAACAGAATTGTGCTACTCTATGGCTACAACTCTTACATCTCTTGGTGGTCTGTGGAAATAACACTGAAGGCAAGATATAAGTTTCTGGCTGCAATTAGGACAGGAAGGCATTTGTTTTGATGAAAGAAGAATAACATTAAAATAACATTACAAATCAGCTATGGTGAGAACTTAGAACTCTCATTTTACACTTCAAATTACAATAAAGCTTATATGATACACTTGTACATAGATCTAATAAGCTAATGGATAAGCAATAGGAGACTTCCTTCTGCTTAGTTAAACATTCAACAATATTATGACAAACAGTTATGGTGACTTTCATACTGTACAAAGTGTTCAGAAATGTTATTGATTGCACAGGTCTGTATTCATGTTCTGTAATTCCTAAAACAAAATTACAAGAAGAGTTTCAAATTACGAATTATCCAAGCTAAAATAACTTAAAGTAAGAAATGTTGTTGTAAGGATTTAGCATTCTAGAACTTATAAAAAATGTTAAATATGGTATACATGTTGAAAACTGGAAGGAAAGTCAGAGCACCAGCACACAGATAAAATACCTGTATGTCCTTTATTGGCATGGAGGCAAGCAATGCAGCCTCTCTGCCTTCTTAGGTCCTAGCCAAAATTGAGAACTTGAACAGTCTAAACTAGCTGGAGCCCAAGTCAGGCGGTACAAGAGAAGTATCTTGAGTGTACCAGCTACCAAAGAGGTTCACACAATTAAGACAAGATGATGGGCACGTGGGATTAACAATGTCTCCAATAGCCTACTAACAAGAACCAAAGCCCTAAATAAAGATATGGGCCAGGAATAGATGTTTAAAAAGCCTGAGGCAGAAGCAAAAGTTATATACTTTAAGTGCCCTCGGTTAGGTTGGTAGTAAACAGAACACAGGTTCATCCTTTGGTTGGGGGAAGGGGAACCACACGCAGGCAGCCTCCACTGGGTGAGGCCAGTTGTGGCCACTTCTGCACACTTCCCAGCTATCTCCCTGGGTTGCCAGGGACCACTGAGCACAGCTGACCAGCTGCGCCACCTCTGATTGGCTGCTGGGCCCAGCTGAGCAGCCCTCTCCTCTCCACCCCACCTCTGCTTCCCCTGACAGCGTTACCACACAGTGGAAGCAATCCTGCTTGGCCACGCCTGGCAACCCTGGAAGGACTCCCAAACACCTACACAGGGACCTCTATGCCTCTGCAGGTGGGCACAGTCCCAGGGAGCAGGACCAGGCTGCTGGGCACAGCCAAGCACCTCTTGCCACTCTCCTCCCCTGGCAGTGTCAGCCACTGTGTTGACAAGGGTCCGTGAGAGCTGGAGGCGGGGCTGGCTGGTCACTCCGCCAGAGTATCCAAGTGCAGGCTGGTTGCTAGCATACCTCCCTGAAAGGTGAGATTTGCGGGGGGCTACAAAGGTGCCTGGGAAGCCAGACGACAGGGACCCAGTGAGTCAGTAGAAGATCTGGTACAGAAGTTAGATAGAGTGATCTAACTTAAATCAAGTACGTCTGATACCATATCAATGCAAGTCTATCTTAGATCAGATTCTGTCTTTTTAAAACCACTCTATGTGCATTGAACTTCTGTTCTGGTACAGGTACAGACTGGTGTCCAATAATTTATACTGGTATAAGTGTAACATCTATACCTAGTCATGACATCCAACTTCTCTGTCTCAATGCATTGCAATGGCAGGCAAGTTACTTGTAATAACAGTCCCTAAATTTGTTTGGTTTAAGGCTGGTAAGTGGTCCTGCTCTGGGGACAGGCCACTTCTTATGCTGCCCAATGCAGTATTACTATCAAATTTTAGGGCACATAGGAAAGCTAAGGCTTTTCCTGAGAGAACATGAATAAAAGGATTAATATTTATCTAGGGGGAAAGCCAGCAGAAAGGAATTTCACTTACCCCACATTAGCTTGCATGCTGTGGAGTATTTTCTAATTCTGTACCTTCACTCAATGACTGTGGCATTAGGTATATTCAAATAATAGTCAAAATATACATATTTTGAAAAGATATTCCTTTTTTCCTTACAGTTTTCACAGAGCTAAACTTTTTTGCCTTATTTTTAATTAAATTATCTTAGTGAGTTGAAATGCTAATAAGAAAGCATACAAATGATCTGAGCAAACAATTGTCTCATTTTAATCCAAAGTAGCTAGAAAATTTTATTATTTGCTTATCAAATCTTAACAGAATGTTCTCTAAGGTATAGACAAGCCAAGATCAAACTTATCTTGTTCAGCCACCTTTCTGCTAAAATCTCATTATTTTCATCTGAAAAACTAGTGCAATAAATGAAAAAGGTACCTGAGAGACTATCCTCAGGATTTTCATTTTTTTTCCCTATGAGATGAGTTAGAACCAAAATAAATGAAGGTGGCACTATGTTTTAGGTGTCTGTGAATAATATGTCTCCTTGTAGCCAAAAAAGGAATGTCACAGGAATAAGGTTGTCTTGTTTATATGCCATAACCAACCCTAAAGAGCTGACAATGTCAACATTAATATTTTCATTTATGAAAAAAGAAATATTGAGATCAACACAGAGCCATTTCCAAGAGGTGCTCATGACCTTAAATATGCCCTGAAATTGCAAGTAAAACTTCTGACCTAGTTTATATTGACTTGATCCTGCAAAGTGTATAGCATTCCCAACTGAATTATTGCCATCTATAATAAGATGACTGGCTCTATGGCTGTGGGGCAAGCAGTGGATACGATATACTTTGACTTTAACAATGCTTTTGATACAGTCTTCCAAAACATTCTTGCAAGCAAGCTACGGCGTTGGATGAATGGACAGTAAGGTGGATAGAAAAGTAGCTGGATGCTGAGGCTGCATACTGAGGCTCAAAGCGTAGCAATTAATGGCTTGATATCTAGTTGGTAGCCGGTATCAAGTGGAGGGTGTCAGGAGTCAGTCCTGGGGCTGGTTTTGTTCAATATCTTCATCAGCTATCTGGAAGACAGGATGGAGTGTACCTCCAGCAAGTATACTGAAGACACCAAGCTGGGGAGAGTAGTAGATACGCTGGAGGGTAGGGCTAGGATTCAGAGAGACCTAGAGAAATTGGAAGACTGGACCAAAGAAATCTCATGAAGTTCAGTAAAGACAAGTGCAAAGTCCTGCAGTTAGGACAGAAGAATTCCATGCACTGCTACAGGCTTGGAACCAGCTAAGCAGCATCTCTGCAGAAAAGGACTTGGGGGTTACAGTGGACAATAAGCTGGATTTGAGTCAGCAGTGTCCTCTTGTTGAGAAGGCAGCTAACAGCATACTGGGCTGCATTAGTATGAGCACTGCCAGCAGACTGAGAAAAGTAATTATTCCTCTCTATTCTGCACTGGTGAGACCACATTTTGAGTAGTGTCCAGTTTTGGGGCCCCCACCACAAAAAAAGATGTGGACAAGTTGTAGAGAGTCTAGTGGAGGGCAACAAAAATGGCTAGGGGGCAGGGGCACATGACTTGTAAGGAGAGACTGAGGGAACTGTGCTTATTTAATTTGGAGAGAATGGAGGGGGAATTTAATAAAAGCCTGTAACAACTTGCAGGATGGTTCTGAAGAGGATTTAGGTAGACTGTTCTCAGTGGTAGCAGATGATAGAAGGAGAAATGGCCTCAACTTCTGGCAAGGGATGTGTAGGTTAGATATGAGGGAAAACTGTCACTAGGAGGGTAGTAAAGCACTGGAACAGGTTACCCAGGGAGGTTGTGGACTCTCCATCTTCGGAGGTTTTTAAGACCTGACTAGACAAAGCCTTGGCTGGGATTATATTATTGGGGATGGTCCTATTTTGAACAGAGGGTTGGACTAGATGACTTCCTGAGGTTCCTTCCTACCCCAATTTTCTGTGATTCTATGAATGCCTAAGTTCTTGTGAATTCTGGGAAGCAAGAGAAACTGTGACAGATCTAAGTTACAGAAGTACAGAAGAGAGGTACAGTAAAAACAAGACAAATAACTTGAAAAGGATATACATAATGATTCCCTATCTGAAGTTTGAAAACAAAGGAACCACTGCTGCCTTCCTATCAAATATCAGAAACCCCAACTGAAGGGAGAACTGTATCTCCTCATTGGTTTCCACTTTATCTTTGTTTTTTTAAATCAAATGTAATTAATTACCCAAAGCTATTAGGGAGGATGAATAAAAACAGCTCCCCTGATATTTGTACCCTGACATAACATGGTGTATAGCAGAATGCACACCAGTGCACCACAAGTGGCATGGGCAGGTGCTGTGTGGTGCACAAGTGCCAGGCGCTCAATAAAGGGAGGTGGCAGAATGGAGACAGGGATCAGATCCCTGGAACAAATCTGGGGCATGAGGCTCCTGCTGCAAGGGATGGAATCAGGTATCACAGCGAAGAGCCAGGTTAAATCTTCCATGGCCCTACAACTGCAGTAATTCAGGGCTTTGAGCCTTCATTGGTTACATAAAACTGTGATGTTTGCAGAGCTAGGAAAAAGTTAACCTGCCTAATGGTCCTGATATTTCTTCTTGCAGAGTGTCCTGCCTCTGCCCCTGCTTGTGCGGCCACAGCTGGAGCCCTCCTGCCTACACTGGCCCCTACTCCCCTGTCTCCACTCTGGCAGCCCAAGACATTAACTCTATCAGTTATGCTTCTGGGGAGGCGGTAAAAGTAAGAGGGGCACTTTGGGAGGAAGAGAGCTTAACTAGTGCCAAAAAGTATGGCTTCTACTGGTCTGTGGTCTAAACATGAAACTGAATGACTCCTAAATACAAGATCATACTCTAACCTCTGATTGCTGTGTCACCTCAGTCATAAAATTCTCTCTGACTCAATTCCCCCCCATCACAATTAGGAAGAATCATACTCCATTACACTTTGTAAAGGTGCCATCAGGGTACAATGATATATATGTGTAAATAAGCCGTAAAAGGTATGATCAGTAATAACATAAGCCAAGCAAAAATAATAATTAAAACAAATGTGACAGCTGACAATTTAGAAAAGGTGCTCTGAGATGTCAAAATCTCCTAACAAAAATTGTACTTTGCTGATTCTACAGTGTAATTTCTATTTTTAGTTACAGCTAATTAAACCACTGATCAACAAACTGAAACATGCCAACAAACACTTTCTGACATCTCTCATGTATAATGACTCACTAAACGCCAGCTCTAGAATATTAAGTCATTAGTAATGCATTACCCTTGTGCAGAACAATCACAGCTATAGCTCGGACTCGGCCCATTTTAGTCCTTTCCATCACAGATTAACCCAGAGGGGTTTAGAGAAAGAAAATTATGGACAGATTAACTTGATTTAAAGATATTGGTCTAAGCCTTAATTAGAGAAGCAGGGATATGCATTACAGCACAAGTTTATAAACTAAGGCGATGACAACCCTGCTATTTTCATCCTTGTCAATAGACTGCTCTTTTTTGAAGAGGATATAAAGCTTTCATTGCAGTGACTTTGTGGTTAGTAAAAAGAAAGCTAATTTATTGAGCCAGCTATTACTTCTCCTTTTTTCCCCCCTCCCCATCACAATAAGGTTGATTCTGGACTGTAAATATGGTACATTTCTGATGTGTTGAAGTTAATTTGAAACTGTTGTAAGCAGTACTGAAGTTTTGCTTTGCAATTCATAATTATCTGGTAGTTCAGGATTGTTACGAAATGTGAGTTTTCATAACTTTATTTTCAAACAGTATGTGCAGTGTCTAGCATATTACATGATATTCTATAGGACTTTGCAGGATTAGTCTAAGTAGTAATAAAATCTAAACGTTACGTCTTCTTGTAGATGTTAAAAATAAAAACATTAAAAAATGGTGCTTTACTTTAAGTTTGGCACATTGCTATACCAAGCCCTCACATTTCCAGAAAAGGCAGTGCCTTAGCTGGACCCAGCTCGCTCAACATCTGTAAAGATCAGGTGCTTTAGTGGGGAGGTAAGGGGGTGGCATTTTTAGCTAACAGATTAAATCAGCTTTAGCTAAAAGTGCCAAAAAGCCCCATTGAAGCACCTGATCTATACAGACACTGTAGAGCCAGATCACAGTAATGTGCTGCTTCTTCCAGTAAAATGAGGTTGGGGTTTTTTTTTTCATGTCTTCAAGCAGCCTAAAATGTAATATTACCAGCATATATTTTTTTCTAATGAGAATACTTCAAAAATCTTCATATTTTTTGTTTGGGATGCATAGTACTTATTCCAGTTACAAATGCACAAAACATAACAATAATTTTAGCTATTTAAGCAAGAGCTAAGCACAAATTTGAAAAGATATTAAATAGTTTAGTATACCTCAACTATATATCACATATACATATATATCTTTATCTTACATTACACAAGTTGTACTGTCTAGAAATCTAACTAGGTGAGTACCTAATTCATTTTAAATTAATGAAAATGTACAATGAATTTCCTTTAAGAGAAGAAATGCTCATTACTTATGTATTACTCCAGGCCAAGGAGCACAGAACAAGCTAGTTTTGTTCAGCCATACATAATGGGTACGTGGTGCCACCTGGTTCTAACATTAAAAAATCTGGCAATTCAGCACAAGTCAAAATAGCTTATCTACACAAATCATCCACTTTTAAAGTAGACAGAGGAAACAAGTAGATTACATCATTCTCTAAATGAAATACCATATTTACTTGAATGCAAGATAATCCTGAATATAAGACAACTCCCTAATAATTAGATACGTGAAAAATTTATAAATTTGTTATAATTTTCCAGATACAGAATCTATTTATTGGAGGTAAGAATTTGTTCCCCTTCCACTGCTACAGCATGGAAAATAAATCTGGGGGGTCAGGTGGTCCCCTTGCCCTATGCCCCCTTAACTTCTTCCCCCTGAGGCCCTTATCCCCCAACTTACTGAAAGACCGTGATCTCCCAGAGCACATAGGAAGTAAGGGGAAAATATGAAAATACTGACCATGAAATAAACATACCTGTAGTAATCTGCATATAGGCAACTTACTACACATACCCAAAGTTCAGCCAGAATTGATGCATTTTAACTTTTCTGAAACTGCTGGAAGTTTTAGTACTTTTGTCCTACATGTACTCCAGATACACCCCCACAAAGGATCCATGTGCTAATGACCCCACAAGTCATGAGTGGAGCCAGATGTTCTCGTCATGAGCAGGGATCCAGGTTTTCTGTTTCCCACAGAAAAACAGAGAAAACTATGGATTTTTCTTTATATCAGAGAAAATATGAATTTCTTCCTTTAGCAGAGAAACCTGTTGATTCCCTGCTTTTGCAAAGAGCTCTGCAGGCTGGTTGAGCTCCAGCCTACAAGAGCTGTTTGCAAACAGGGTGGGAAACCCCCAGTTCTGCCTAGAGGGGGAAGGGGCAGAGAGAAGGGTGGGGCATGAGATTATCAGTCAGCCAAGGCTTGGCTGGGCTCAGTTCAGCCTCACCCTTGACTCCTGGAGTCTCTGCAGTAAGTGGAGTTTACATGGGGCTGGGGGCCAAGGGACTCTCTGGCACGGCTGGAGAGTTGTGGGTCATGGCTGGGGGCACCGGCAGGGCTGGGGGGGTAGCCAGGAGCCATCCCCATCCCCGCCTGAGCAAGGAGCAGCAGTGGGGGAGCTGGCTCCATGCTGCTTCTGCTGCAGCTGCCTGTTGTTGTGGGGGCAAGTGAGGGGCACTAGCAGGGCTGGGAGGGCTTTGGGGGCAAGTGAAGGGTACCATCAGGGCTGCACAGACTTAGGGGTAAGTGAGGGACACCAGCAGGGCTAGAAGGGGCTGCAGGGAGCTTTTAATTTTAATAATGGATTTGGGGGGTTTTTTTAATCAGAGAATTTATTATGTTTTTATCAGAGAAAACCAGGATCCCTGGCCATGAGTCCTTGGATCCTCTAAAAAATTGTGTGTAGATGAGACTTGGAGCAACCTAGTCTGGCTCCACCTCATGGAGGGTGCAGCACACTAATTATTAGGGACTTACCCAAATCATGAGATCCGGCAAACTCCATGAAATCTGTGGGAAAATAAAAACTTATTACAAATAAATGCTGGCTCCCCAATGGGAACCAGCAGTCCTCACAAACTCACAGCCTGCCTGTGGGAAGGGTGGAAAGAAGCTGCCAGCATGAAGGTGAGCAAGCAGAATGCCTGTTGCCTCCATCTCTCACAGCTGATTGGCTGAGAGGCCTGCCTTTCACGTGGCCCCACCCCCCTCCAACAATCAGCAGGGAGGGTGGGGCCATATGACAAACACCCCTCAGCCAAGCAGCAGTGAGGGATGGAGCTGTATAATGGACAGCCCTCTCCACCAATCAGCTAGAGGCATAGGGAGGCCCAGGCAATGATAAGGCCTCAAAAATGGCAGCCGGGCCTGTGACCTGCCCATGAAATCATCCAGTTGTTCTCAAGTTGGGTAGACCCCCAACTAATCATATATGCCAGGCTGAGAGGGAGCAACAGAGGGATTCTGGGTGAACTGTTTGCCTACTCCTCCCTTGGAGATGTTTGCCAGACATTTAAGGCTGCTGAAGGAACAGGAATCACTGGAAATGGGAAGAAAGACATAACTCAGCTGTTGGAGTTAAGAGGAAGTCAATATGTATTCAATGTAGCAGCTCACAATGACTTAAAAAGAGTTGATGTTGAGGAGGACTGCATGTAATGGGCACTACCATATATCTTATTCAGATGGGCTGCACTGACCTATCCTTGTGGTACTTGAGGGTGGAGACCTTTGCACTACAGACAGGCCCCCTATGAGAGCCTACTATAGCCTCCCAATGGGAGGATTTCATCTGCACACTTTATTTTATGGAGATTGGGGATTTCTCCCTAGCTTGTTTCTTTGGTCTTTTGCCTATGAGCAAGCAAGACTTGGGGGCATCTCAACCCCAAGATCTCTGGGTTTGGGACTTGCACATAGGATGCCCATCATGGATTTGGCAGTATATAAAGTTACCACTGGCAAGTATCTTACCTCCCAGGCTATTCAGCCTGGTACACCACATGAACATAAATGACTAAACTCTGCTCAGTTGATGGTATTTGGAAATGATTTGGCTAATTTGGCCTGAGACATGAAATAATCATAATTAAAAAAAACTAGCATCTTTGCCCAGTCATGTTCAATATTGTGTTGGCTGCATTTAATCAGCTTCATAGTTAGTTTCCATTACTGAGCACACGCTGCTTTTGGCAATAGTTTAATTACAGAAAATATATTTAATGAGGTTTCCTTGTATGCAAATATCAGGTATGTGTGTATGGGGGGGAGGGGTTTCTCCATGCTGATTGGAGAAAAACCTTTGTCCTCTATTTGAATAAATACCTATGAACATGTAGTTTTAACACCATGCTTGATTGATGCACAGCACTATAAATCCCAAAGAATGAGGACAATTATTGCAGGTACTTTGTTTATTTTAGTGTGTATTGGTTTGACTCCTAAAATTGTAGTAATTGATTAGAGACTGATTTTTTAAATGCTAATGGAAACTTGGCAGAATTATGAAAATAAAAGATTGCACAAATAAAATGAATTAAACCTAATTGTGTAAAAATACATAGTCATTTGAAAATTATCCATGATTATTAACTGACTGGGTTAAAAATGCTAGCAAACAAGGCAATCAAAACAAGTGCAGAAGAACAGGAATTATTTAGTCCAGGATATTTCAGTTTTTAAAAATGTGGTTTTTTCCCCAAGGTGAAATAATAATTACACTGCAAAATACTTGCCAACTCAGTAACATTATTAACATATTAATATATTAATACTATAATCACTTACATAATCTAGTACACAACATGTCTTGAAGATATCTAATGATATTTATGCCAAATTATACTAGGAACACAAACACTCTGTAATTTTTTACTTATTTGTTTTAATTTTTAACAAGACCAAAAGGGCTTATCCATGGGTGCCTGTATATATTAATTAAAATATTACACAGAAAATAAAGCCAGTTGAATTCAATCTTACAACAAGATGCATAATTTACAAATTCTTCATTCTCAATCTAATTCCTGCCACAGCACCACCCTTCGCTTAACATACCAGAAAACAGAATAATAGTGCAGTGAATCCAGTGTGACCACTCTATCCTGACAGACTGATACTCATGTAAATTCTCCAATAAACTGTAGAAGAATTTAAAGGTAAATATATTGCAAGCAAGTTATGACATGTTTATGTATAGCTACAGCAAACCTTCAGTTCTCTAGGGGAAAATCAGAGAATGCAAATATACTGTGGAAAGTGATGAACTTGCCATCGGTGTGATGACTGAACAATGAAGATGGAGATCACACTGTATATGTAATGAACATACTGTTAAACTGAAGCATATTCCAAAGGAAACATTTCTATAATAGCATTAAGCATCCCCCAAGAGCTTTAATAACTGAAAAAATGCTTACGTAATCTACATAAAATATCATTCTTCCAAAAATATCTAAGATCAATTGGCTTAGGAACTGGGTTTATAAAGTCTACATTATTTTGCCAGCAATAGACACTAACCTTTGAGGTCAGTTCATGAAAAACTGTCTATTCAGAATTATTAAACTATTTTTTTACTTTAAGAAACATGGGAAATATTAGTTTTACATTATAAGAGATTTAATTTTCAAATTATTATTGGTATATACTTAAGTTATGATCACCAAAATGCTCTTGCTATGATGCTTTCTGGGCAACCCATATCTATAATACAACTTTCTGCAAATGTCACAACCTTGGCTGAGTATGCAGGAGTATGAAAGAAACCAAATATTTAGAAGGTGGAAGATAGAAAATAGTTATCCTTTCCTCAAGAAGGTATGGGTGCTTAAGGAAATCAGTCCATGCAGCTGTTGTTCACAGAATCATAGGAAAGCAGGGCTGGAAGGGACTCTATAAGTCTAGCCCCCTGCTTGCAGCAGGATCATCCCAACCATCACAGCCTGCCTGCCTAAACAGCTTTTCAAAGTTTCCAGGGATGGAGATTCTACAACTTTTCTGGGTTGCCTGTTCCAATGCCTGACCAAACTCACCGTCTGAAAATTCCTCCTTATCTCCTAACAAACAGCTTGGAAAGAGTGCAGCAAAGAGCAACACTCATGATCAGGGGCCTGGAAAGCAAGACTTAAGACAAAAGGTTAAAGTAACTAAGATTATTTAGCCTGGAGAAGAGAAGACTGAGGTGGGAACCAATAAGAGTCTTCAGATACCTGAAGGAGAGGATGGGGCTGGGCTTTTCTTTGTGACCATATGGAAGAGGAGTGGAAGCAATGGTGTCCAACCGTAGCAAGGGAAATTAGGTTGCAGACTTATCGTCAGAGTCAGCATCAAGGCTTGATTATTCTATTCAGTTTGGAAAAAACAAAGCAGAAAAAAAACATTGCTTCCCCCAAAAGTTTATAATCTGAAATAAAGACCAGAAAAAAACAGATACACATATAAGAAAAATGTACAATACACATGAAAAGTCATCAGGGCAGTAGCAATGCATGGCGGGTACACCCCCTGAGAATGCTCGTGCACCTCTGAACAGGCCACACTCTCCACTTAGACAACAGGTAGGAGGGCTGTGCCAGCCAGAGAGTGGGAGCACCAGATGAAGTGCTGCAGCCAGATCTGGGAGTGCCACAGCTACTTCTCGGTCAGTGATATTGACTATGGTCCGCCCTTCCTCCCCCCCCCCCCCCAACTCCCTGGTTGCTAACTGGTCACTGAGGGGGCATGTGCCCCCACTAACTAAGGTGGCACCAGTCACCCATGCATCAGGGCCAAGGTAATTCATTTAGGCTATGGATAGAAGATACACATCAATCAACTGAAGTGATCAGAAACCAGTTTAAATGTATAACAGAACAGAACTTCAGTGTACTTAAACCACTTTCAAAATGGCCAAAACTGATTTAAGATAAACATGGTTACACATATTATCAGACTGATTTACATCAAACTGGATTATGAAATTTCTGTCCCAGATCCCTTCCTGGTTCAAATTAAATCACCACCTCCCAGCATCCCAGGATGCTTTGCAGTCCTGGGCTGTGCTGTTTGCTCCCACAGAGCAGGGTTGGCCCCACCCCTCTGCTGTGTAGCCCAAGCACCATCACTGCTCTGGCTGCCTGTAAAGGGGGTGGGAGTGGAAAACTCAACTGGGGTCCCATGTGGGCAGGGGAGAGAATTTAAACCCCTATCCCTCCCCTCTACCTCAGCGTACCAGTCACTGGAGCAGCAAGTGGGAAAAAGCCAGGCAGGGGCTGCTGTGCCTCTGCTAGGCAGATCCCAGCTGGGGTGCCATTTGGGTGGGGGAGAGCATTTAAGCCACCCTCCCTCACCACCACCTCAGTATGCCAGCTGCTGGAGTGACAAAAGAAGGAAAAGCCAGGCAGGGACTACTTCACCCCTGCCAGGCCGGCCCCAGCTCAGGTACCATGTGGGCAGGTGAGGTGATTTAAACACCCTGTCCCCTTCCCTCTGCCTCAGCATGCCCACTTGGACCAGGTCCGACTTACATCACTGTCCCCCCACTCCAGGGAGAGCAGGGGCAAAGCTTGGCAGGGGCTACTTCCCCCCCTTTCCCAGCACACCCTGGCTGGGATCCATGCAGGCCAGGGTGGGGGTTTGAGCACTCAGCAGCCTGCTGGGGCCTGGCCACACCTCCCTGCCCCAGTTTGAGCAGGGAAGGCAGAAAAGCCTTAGCAGGCTACTCTCCCAGCTTTCCTCCAGCGTTCCAACCACTGCCAAGGAAGGGAAGGCTTGCTCTAGCACCCCAAGCTTCTAGACTGAGCCACTACAGGCATGTGGCTACATTTCTAGAATCAAAAGTGAATGTCTGTTCACTTGCTTCTCAGTACAATCTATGCAGTTTAGACTAATCTGAAAAGACTGAACGGATTCAGCCTTTTAGCCGTCTGTACCTAGCCTTATGGTTAGGTTCCAGGCTTTTCTTTAAATGGTATTATTTAGGTTCCACCCACCTCATCGTTTTTTCATAATAATTCTTCCAATTTTCATTTTTATCCTATACACATTTTTGGTTGGAGGTTTTTAGATAAAAAGTACCTCAGACTCCTGTTTAGCCTTATTGAGAGTCATGGGGCTCAACATCTATTAAAAAAATCTTTATCCACAATCTCAACAATTTGAATAGTCCATGAGAAGTAAGGACCTGATACTGAAAAGGCTTATGCACATGCTTTGGGTGCATGCAGCCATTCATTGCACCCAGTCTATGTTCACATAACTTACTTTAAATCACCTACACAGACTGGAAGTGCTGTGAACAGCCATTCATTGCTCCCAGGAGCCACGTGGGGAGCTGATGTAAGTAACTGGGGATGGAGGGAGAGATAGGACAGATCAGGGGGTTGGCAGGCCTGCAGGAAGGAGGTTGCCTGGTCAGGGTAAAGTTTGAGGGGCTAAAAATAGTCTACTCTGGGCCAGCCAGGGTGGGAAAAGTGCAGCCCTGGGGCTGGGATGAGTGGCTGGGCTTTCCAGTCCTGGTGCTGCACTGTGAACAGGTACAGACATGCTGGAGGCTATATTAATGCTTTCCTAAAGTAGTTAACCCAATCTTGTTTTAAGTTAAGGCACCTCAGCAGGTGAACTAACTTGAATTGGGTGCACCATTTTCTGGGCCAATTCAAACCCTCTAAATGCCTGCACAATCAGGCACTTAGATCAACCGTGGTTAGGACAATCTAATTTTAACACCTGCAAGTACCAATTGTGAACAGAGAAGTCCCCATCTCAGAAAAACTTCTTATATACATACATTAAGTATGTGCAAAAGTATATCTAGGATTAGTGACAGACATCTCCACTAATAGATTCTGGCTCTTATATGAAAAACCCTTCCTTTACCCCCAGCAGTATTTTAATATAATTTAACAGTTATGGCATGGTGGGGAAAATTTGAATATGGTTGGTTAGGTTTACCAGCAAATTTTGGGGGTTTTTAAACTCTTGGGGGGGGGGCAGGAAAATTGCATCTGTTTCAAACATAACTTATGTAAATGCTTCTTCCACTTAATATAACCTGAAAACAGTCTAGATTTCATAGAGAGGAAAATAAGCTATTTCAATTAATTGAACACATCATTTTCATTTAAATTAAGCCCCAAACTCAGGAAATCAGTCTACTGATGATATTGGCTTCGGGCCTTTTCTGAGGAAACTTGAAATAGGAGACTGTAATAAGCTTATTTAACGTAATTAATATTGGGGTTATACATACTATTTCTTTATTATATTTTACAGTCAGTACTTAACAGGAAAATGCTACCTTTTTAGACATTTTTATTCCTATTATTTTGAAAAACTGTCTTAATTGGTAAAATCTAATGTAACAGAAGCAATACATTTTATATTCAGTGTCAATCCTATTCCTGAGCAAGGACTTAAATGCACTGACATGTCATGATTTGGGGAACTGGCACTTTTTTTTGCAGGCAACTAACCTGTATTCTGAAGGCTATGACAACACAGAAGTTAAAATATCTTGCTAAAGAGCCATTATCTGGAATTCAAGCTCTGCTCTGGACTTCTGCCAAATTCTGCCCCTAGTCAATGCAGCTGTAAATGGTCATTTGGTTAGGGAAGCCAAAAGCAGACAAATGTAGGGCCATGAAGCTTGGTAGCATCTTTGACCTTAAACCCATGTTCCAAAATTTAAGCTTTCATTAAAAAAAAAAAAAAGGGTTTAGCCCTTATCTTTGGGAAGAATCTTCAGAATTGGAACCAAGTGACAAGTCGACAAAGCAATGTTAACTGGCGTGCGTGCACACGGTGTGAATAATTAAGAGTGGTCAATTCTGCTACTATTCTGAACTGTAGTCTAATTACATTTAAAATGTCAGTACTGTTAATTAATTCATGCTTAAACTTGGCAAGAGATAAGAGAAATAAGCATATAAAAATTTACCATGTGCTGCAATGCTTTGTTTTGGCATGTTATGCAGGAACAAAATGATCTGTCCTTCAGAGCTTTGGGAACATAATGCTATCTTCCTCACTCAAATCACTCTGCAGTTTAGTGGACTAAGAAGTTTGAAACAGAGCAGATGTATTTGTGCTAATTTAAAACAGACCTTATAAAACAAAACTCCAATGGCAAATTATGAACGTTAATGATGACTATGCCTGATTTAGTGATAAAAGTCCTACACTCACATTTCAGTCTTTTATTGCTTATGTAAAACACCAACTTTTGCAACAAATCTTGAAGAGGACTTAGCAGTATTTTCTATTTCTTGAAGAAGTTATTCTTATTTGGCATAGGTAAATGAGTGTTAGTCAGATCAGCAGAAAACCAGATGCACCAAAATATATTACAGACTACATAAAAATATTAACGTGGAAAGTTATTAGTTTGTTAACTGCTTCTTCTCAGTTAATGATTCTGCAAATGGTAATTTTGGCATCTTGAGCCATTGTACGAAGTTTTCTGGTGTTGTGCAAACATCAATTTTTGTACTTTCTTTTGCAACATCCAGATTATGACTTACCTTAAAATAAAAGAGAAATACTCAATAATTTGCGACTCAAGTACTGAATGGTAACAGTAAAATTTATTTGGTTTCCTGAAGTACAGCCCAAATTATACATTCACACTTTACATCAGTGGTCACCAACCAGTGGATCTCGATCCACCAGTAGATCTCAGAGTCTCTTGGAGTCGATCCAAAGCTGGGGTGGGGGGCTGAGTGCGTGCGTGCGTGCCTGCACGCACGCACGCACGCACGCACACCAGGCCAGCAGGTCAGTCCATGGGGGAGGGAAGGAGTGGGGGGTTAGATTAAGGCCCCTGCTTTGAGAGACAATGCTGCAGAGGCAGTAGCAGAGGCTAGTGGGGCCCCAGCCAAGTGGGACTTCCCTGCTGTGCAGGTGTGACCCCAAATAATTTTTTCTTCCTCTACCTTGATCTGCTCCCCCTTCCCTCCCCAGAGACTTACCTGCTGGCCTGGGGGGAGGAAAGGGGAGGAGGGGTGGCAGTGAAGCAAGTAGGTCTTGGTTGCTTTTAAACGCCAAAAGGTGATCTCCTACTTAAAAAGGTTGAAGACCACTGCTTTAGATTAATTGCTTTTGTGTTCTGAAGTTAAATAAAATATATATTTGCTCCTTTGTTTGTTTTCCTAAAGAGATGGCAAGCTAATCCTCCAGTAATTGCAAGTTAAAATAGCTTTCTATCACAATCTCCAGGTTTCCTGGCACATCAACTTTATATAGGTCTTTAAAAAAAATCAACTAGTTAACCATGCCTGTGAAGATTCCAAAAGTTTATATAGGATTCACCTCTTAATTAAATTGTCTCTTTCACACATCAGAATTTTTGGAAGATTATTGGACCTATCATCTTTCACAGTTCATACTTAAAGCAGCTGTTTCTTCTTCTCTTTAGCTTTCAGGTCACCAAGACCCTGGGACTCATTCATTTAAAGGCTCAATGGGATCTGATCTCAACCACCATACCTGATGTCAAGCCACACATTCATAGCAGGAGGCACAATTCTATGATCAATGATTAGATCTCAATCATACCCTTTCTATTTAGCATTAACAGGAGTAGTGTGGGGGGAAAACAGCTTGAAACAGATTAATTTATTGTGCTTCAGTCCCCACCTATGTTACACTTAAGACATGGTTAACCAGTTAATCATGTCTCAAGTTGTAACCCAGCCACATGTTTAATCAACTAATGGCATAATAAAACAAGGAATAAGCCACAGAGTTATTCCACAAAAAAATGTGCAATAACTTTGTGACTCATTCTTATCAAGCAATTAACTGAATGCATAGCCAGCTGCAGCAGTGCACTGTGCACTACCACAGCTGTGAGTCCCACGGCTGACAGGGCTCACAGCAATGGCAATGCATGGGGCACCACCACAGTTGCAACCCTCATCAGCTGCAGCACTCCCAGATGCAGCAACCTGTAGGGCACTGTCATGGCCACAAGCCTCATTAGTTGCAGGACTCACAGCCATGGGAGTTTGCCACTTACCAGTGCAGGGAGAGCCTGGGATCGTAAACCTAAGGTCTTCCTGCACCAGCAATCAGGAGTGATTGGATCTGATACTGGAATCCACAGTCACACCTCCTGCCACGTGCCTGTGGCATGGCAGGAGACACAAGCTGTGTAAATTGTCCATCGGATCCTATCATGCCTCTACCAGATTGCCTAACAAGGCCCTTACATTTGCAAGATGACCACAGTTCAAGGAAACGATTTATATAAAGCCTATTATTTAGAGAACTAAATGCCAGGACTGACGATATGGATCAAGTCAAGATGATATTCAGAGCAACAAGCTGAAGAAAACATCAAATGGGAGCTAAACATCAAATGAGGAACGATGTAAATCTTGGTGCCTAAATAACTGCTCTTGCATGCTACACAGGTTGTCACCATAACAAGAGGGTGGGAAATCCTACACCTTTTTTTTGAAGTAATTTTGACTATGTAGTGCAATGTTTTTCTCATACCTGTTTATTTACAATTAGAATACCTGGAAACCTTTTACAAATGATAAACCACTTTATTGCTATGTAGAAGAGGGAGCTATTGGGGCACCAAAATTTACGTATTTTCTATTTTGATGTTTAACTCCCATTATGCTTTAAGAGGTTTAGCTGCTACAAAGTACGCATGCAAAGTACAGTTATTAAAAGAGCAAACAAGTGTAGTAGCATGGGTAATTTTGCCCACAATCTGTTAATCTGTGCATTGCAGCTGTTAATAGTCACAGAGATCATTATGTGAAAGAACAGGACATTGCAAACCCTTTTTGCCCTCTTTAGGATCTTTATGCTCATCAGTAAACGAAGAAAAGAGGACACCACTGGAATCACCATTTATATTTCTACAAAATAAAACATGTTAAACAACACATGTGGTCTAAAATCTGTAAGGCCGTAACCTGTTCCATATATATATAAAATAAGTATCTGAGTATGATCTTGTTACAGCCTGCTAGAGTCCCTGAAATGCAATTGACACATGTATTCTTGTAATAAGTCTTAAAGGCAAGTTGAAGGCGTAAGTCATAAAAAGCACTGAGGAGAAGGATGACCCACCCTTCTGCAGTACTGTTTTTCATGGACTCAAGCAGCATGGAACAGGTTTGCATATATATGCCTAATGACAAGCAAATGAAGAATGTGAAGAAAAGGCACCAAACATTTATAGAAACAACTTTCCTTATTGTTGCTGTTACTTCTTGCCTCTTAATTCTATCTGCCTGAATTTGTTGTGTTTTGATTTTATATTATGGCAGGAAGACTTACTATTTGATTCAATAAATGCCTACTGCAAGGGAGTGTTGACAGCGTGTTAGGACTTATAATGTAAACAAAATGAAATTATTTTGATCATTTTGAAAAATATTTTGTAGTCAAAATATTTTGTAGCCAATATTTTAATCCATGGCTCTGCCAACTCAGATTTATTTAAATAAATAAATACAGTAACTGCAAGTAATTGTATTTTATAGTTAACCTGTTTATTATTAATGCATGCATGTCAACTCTTGACATCTCTCTCAAGCAACAAAGTAGGCTGAAATAGCCTGATAGACCAGCGTTCTTTGACGCAAGTTATTGCCTATTCACAAGATTAAGGACTTACTGCCTATTAAAGGAAAAAACAATTCGTTTACTAACAATGGAGTACAGTCCTTTATGTGACAGTTCATTTTACTTTGTAATAAAAAAGAAATCATCAATAGAAGCTTCTTCATCCTGCAAAACATGTGGATTACACTAAACTAAGCACAACTAAAACGTATGGTATAGGTCACATTTTCATTATGAAGATTTTCTAATACTGTAACCAGAAAAACAATGTTATTTAAACATATACATTATATACAGATTATATAAACATAATATTAAAAAACACGAACAAAATGTATCTAACTGTTGATAGATAAGCAAGTTTGCCTCATCTTGTATTTGTTTAAGTCATGCGACAAGGAAGCATATATATGAACTGTCACTGGAATTAATTAAAATGTTGTCTAATGGTAATTAAGCACTGGTTCAGGGTTAGTGTTTTATAGATGTTCCCATCTGCGCATTTACTATAGTCCTGCCAAAAACGGATTGGGCCCAATCCCAGAATCCTTCCTTCACATAAGTAAAGACATCTCCTCTGAATAAAGGATGGAGGCTAGGACTCTTCTCAAGACATCATAGACTATGATTTCTTGCATTTGAGCCAACTTCGCTAATACAAACTGTCTATTTCAATGACCAAATATTCTTTTTAGTTAAATACAAAAAGGTTTTAATATTTCTATCTTTATTATAATTAGTAATTGTACATTTACTAACTTCTTTTTTGCATGTTTTCCATAGTGTAGAATACGACTTCAGGCAACAAGAAGGCAGATTTCATCAGGTTTTGAAAAAACTGGATCAGGTAGAGCAAAGTCCTACCACAGCTCCTCCCCCAAAATTACCAACAGACCATCCAATTCCTGAGAAGCAGGAATTAAGAAGAAAAACAAAGAAGGTGAAAAAGAAATGCTTCTGGTGGATTTGAATATCGTATGGCTGACATACACAACTCTGAAACTCTACATTTCAGGAGGCATAAAAAAAATGTATGTAGAGGTTTGACAGTAGCTTTAGAAGTGTATTAGTGAGAAATAAAGCTGGGAACTAAACATTTAATAACAATTAATATTGAAAGAAAAGTTTAGAATTAATTTTGCTTATTTAATATGTTCAGTGAATAAAGGAATATGAACAGACTATTTTCTAAAAGGGGATGTAATCTTTTTCATAATTTCAAAAGACATTTTCATAAGTTTTTGTAAATACAAACTTTTTACCTGCAAATAATGTTGGAGATGTAATTTAAACTGATAAAAGCAAGGACAGTAAAAGTTAAGGAAGTCACACTAAAAATAGTCATCTCTGGCTTAGTTACAAGAAACACTGGTTATAATCATTTCCTGGTTGAGCCTTCAAAGATACACGAGTTCAGTAGGACAAAAGTTTTCTAGAACATAACTTTACCAATGATAAGAATCTATTACAAAATTATTTTATCTTTCAAGTGAGTTATTTTTATTGCCTTTGTGCAAGACTTCAAACAAAAAAGATTTGTGACTGGACACTATTCCTTGCTTTTGTTGGTTTGATCTAGAAATTAGCAATTATTTAAAATGCAGTTTTGCATATTTATTAATAGCCTTCCCAAGAGATCTTTCAAAAAGCATTCCTATCTTTGTTTGTACTAAATACACGTCTCAAGTCTTTCACGGAATATTGGAACGCCTCAAGACAAGCCTCTTTGACCCAAAATATAGTCAGAGGCTCAGGTGGTGTGAAAGCAGTAGTAAACAATGATGCTCTAATGTCAATGCAGGTAAGTGAACTGAAGGTTAATTTATCCATATTTTATTTTATAAATATAGCTGTGGCAACCTATCAACAGTAGATATTTAAAGGGTATTTTTATACACTTAAGAAAAGCATTGAGCATGCAGGATGATCAAAATTTATAAATGGAAAAATCTCTACAGAAAAATTAATAACCAAGGCTCAAAGCTCTGAAAAAATCACTATATAATAGTATTCAGTGCAGCCTTCCTCTGAGAATTAAGTATAGTTTGTTAAAACAGCATTTCCTTGTCTATTAGATTTATTCCTTGGGTACAAGAATATTTTAATTCTTGTTCTTATGAGCTGTTTAATGTTAGGGAAGACAGCTAGCTTGCTTCTAATCCTTTCTGTACATCAGAAAAATCATTCACTAAATTCCAATTAAACAGAGATAATCAATTATATCTGTATGAGCACAATAAAGGCCAAAAGATAACAGATATCACCAATGACATGCATAAAATGTTGCTTGTTTAGCTGGTCTTTACTCAGAGCAGCGTAGTAAATAGCAGTATGCAATATGACTTGGAGCCTAGGAAAGTCAGCAGGATTGGTAAGTAGAAAAAGCCTTTTCAATCATTTAATCCTATTAGTTATGCAAGTCACTGGGAGCAATGAATCCACAACACCATTTACTTGACACTTTTTGGAGGAAAAACCTTATTTTAAATTCTAGTAGTAAAATTCTACCATCTACAAAAATCTCTTTCCTAAGAATTTGGAGTCAGTGTTGACCCTTAGTATGTTAAAGCATATTACCATATGTCACACAAACAAATACCCCCTCTACTTATGTATATATACCTACTCATACAAACGGTGTATAGCAGAGATACAGAAAAGACATATGTGCCACAGTTTTTCTTCTATTAAAGTATTTTTTGAAAACAGAATGTCCTTTGTGGTAGGGTACTTTCATGAATAAAATCAAAAGTGATGGTGCTAACTAAGCCCACCGAGTGGCTTAAGATTTACCAGATTTTTAACACCTGATATAAAAAATGTGATATTCAGAGGAGAAAAGCTTTAAAATATTTTTTTTAATATAATTTGTTTTACATATTTCATAAATGTGACCACAGATTCAAAGTAGTTCAGCTTAGCCACGTTTATTCAAAAAGGGAAACCAGAATGAAAAGTCTCAGTACTTGGCTTCATTTTGGTTCATCATCCCCAACAGAGTTTTCTTGGATACAGTAAAAATAAGTGCTATCAGTAATAAACTAATTTCATAGGGGGAAAATCAACCCTAGCCTAAGGGTCCACTCAAAGGCCTATGTCTTTTTTGGATCCAACACCCACTGAACTCCCTTGGATTCAAGGGGCACCTGTGATGTAACCTGTGATGTAAGTGAAGCAATAAGACTTCTGCACAAGGCAAAATTTTGCTTCAACAATACAAGATTGAATGTAGAATTTCTTAGCTAGTCAGGTGGCTCCTTGCAGCCTGGCATGATTACAGCTGAAGGAGGATGCACACGTTTTCTTCATCTACATTTATGTGGTGTGTCTACTCTATCGAGTCCAAACTCACCCTGTTCCAGAGTTCTGGCTTTGCTACCACAGAAATGTATATTAACGCAATGAAACTTCACTCAAAACCATCTCTGGGCCTGGGTGTTCCCTACCTAAAGGAATCCTCAACCCCAAACTAGAGCCTCTTTAAAAAACCTCCACTCCCATTATCCTTATGCATGGTGTGAACAATCAGCTGAGTCATGAGCAGCCACTTGACCATTTTTATTACACCAAGGACGCATCCAGCCCATTCCTAAGAAACACCGATTCTAAAACCAAATAGCATATTTGCACGTAGACATGCAAGTGTGAGAACTGGCGATACTAACTGATTAACTTCTGCTCCAGGCTGTGACATTTATTAATACAACTACAGCAAAAGAGGAAAGAAATACCATAACTATACATGTAAGAAAACAATCATAATTCAAAACTAAACTTTTTCTTAAGCCAAAAAGTTTAGCAGCATGATTTCATGCAATACAATTGTACAGTATTACATACGTAGTTACTGTACACAAGTTTCAGCATATTATATCATGTCACAATTTCTTGTAAAATTCATATTCAGCTACTTCCATTTGCTACATACATTTCACTTAAATTAAAAAGGAAAGACTTGAAATTCACCAGCTATATTTAGATTTACACCTGAAGTTATAGAAAAGGAGTTGTAAAGGGATGTAAAATCATGCCTATATACTTTTCTATTTAGTTTGGACTTCAATAGAAATATGTATATTTTGATTAAAAACTAAATATATTACTTAGTTAAAATACCACATGCTAATTGTAGAATGTAAACTACAAGGGGATGAGATGCATGGTTTTTCAGAAAAGGAAGCCCTGAAAAGACAGGATACACCCTGCTTGGCTGTATGGTTGGACTAATAATAGAAATATGAAGACAAAGATAAAACTAAGGCACCGCTGGATAGTGTTACAAAGAAGAACCCAATAAAGGTTTTAAATACACAAACTTACATTCTCGCTAAAGAAACAATCCTGTGTCACAGTACAAGTATGGAAAATATAGCAGGCTGTTATAAGACAGAGAGAGAGAGAGAGAGATTTACGTGAGAAATGCATTAAATTCTTTGTAGAATACTACACAGAACATGAAGTACTCTACTACTGTACTTTGTTTTATGGAAAGAGTCTGTTTAATTTTTTAAAAGAAAAACCTTACAAATAAAACAGTGAATCTTCTAAGGTATATTAAAATATTTATGTAGCTATTTTTTCTGTAATTGAAAAAAGTATAGCTCTACCGACAGTCACAACACTTGATAATTATGCTAGCTCAAATAGAGAACACTTTCTTTAATGAAATGTACTAGTCAAATGTAATGTTTTGTAAATTTCTAGAAATTGTTTTACAAGGATATTATCTTTTGCAATAAACTGACATATTTTCTTAGGTTTTGTGAGTCTTAATAAGAAACATTTTGGGGGTTGAAAAAAATAAAATATTGTTTTTGAGAGGAAGAGGAATTGGATTTGCAGGACTGGGTTTGCAGTCATTAGCATCCCTAAACAAATGAATACTATTTCAAAATTATGGATTGGGAACTGAGCATAAAAACTGTACCTTTTTACCAATTTTTTCCACCTAAATATATCATACTATTGTTTTAACATTGCAAATGGTTGTTCTCATCTTAATTCTTCAAGATAGCAATGTGGTATCTCCGGGTGTGAACAAGAGTTTACTGTGCCCAGTCTAGAGGTAGGCAGCTTAGTTGAAGTGGCCTATACCTAGACTGAAGTGGCCTATACCTAGACTGAGAATGGGTGCATGCAGGTGTTCATTGCTGTTAGAAGCAGTGTGTGCAACCATTCACTGACCCTGGGAGCTGTGCAGGGAGCCAGATATAAGAAACTCAGTGTAGAGGAGGGGCAGGTGGGATTGTGGGAAGCAGTAGATATGCAGGGAGGAAAGGGAATCAGCAGGATCAGGTGGGTCTAGTGGGTCTGCAGGGGAGGCTGAGGGTTGAAGGGTCTAAATATAGCCTAATAAGGGAGTCGGGGCGGGTGGGTGGGGAGGAAAGGGGTGGAGAGGTTGGAACAGCATAGTCCTGGGGATGGCGTAAGCAGCTAGGTTTTTCCAGGCCTGGAGCTACACTCCAAATGTGTACAAGCATTATAGAGACCGGAGTAACTATTTTCTAGAAAGTTATGTGTTTATGTTATGCTTATGTTACGTGATTATTTGGAGAGTTATTGCTTACATTCAAAGGAATTAATGGAAAGAGAAGATAAATATTTTTCTATATTTGTCAAGTTTTCTTAAATTGCTGCCTTTCTCATAATAAATTCATGGATAGCATGGTCTCACAATTTTGTGGTCAACATAGAAGGTAGCTCCCATGACTGATGCTATAGGGTTCCCTATTAATGCTGTCTCGTAGCATTTTTTTCCACAATAAGTATGTTAATATCAAATCCATTCAAGTTTGTATTTAACCTAAATATGAAAACCAAGCTGTGCTTTCTGCCCTGGGAATCAGCATCTTACCAAAGATTCTGCTCACAGTTTGGTAAGTCACTTGCAACAGAATAAAATTGAGCTTACTTCAGCAGAACCAGCAGTCATATAAAGAATAAGCAGCTGTCTGTCAGTATAGAAGATCTGACTAAGATACATATGGCGCACATACATTGATTAATACAACTTAGAACAACTTTTCACCTCTATTGTATTAGAAATAGAATCTATTCTACAATTTTAGTCTTGGATCCACAGTCATTTAAAAGCTTAGATCACATCTCCTATACAGGGGTCTTCTATGAGTTCTGTATTGTACTGCACCAAACACAAGGGAATCTTGGTTCATAGTCATGGCTTTCCAATACTTCAGTAATACAAATGCCAGTAATAAAGAACAACTTCTCTCTTGGAGAAAAATGAAGTGCTCTAGAATCAAAGCAAGGGTTTGCAAAATAGTTTAAGATAACTTGTAAGTAAAATTTATTCTAATTTCCATTTTTCTGTTGGTAAATGATTTGACTTTCTTTTAGTTGAACTGTTAATGTAATACACTAACTGTAATATGATGAATTCCCTTTTGTGGTAAGAAATTTTGCTAAATTTTTAGTTAGGTCAGATACTGGAAATAAATTTATAATAATATTTTCACTTATGTCTTCAGTGTATTTGGAAACAGGAGCTGGCTGATAGCTCTGTGGTGAAACTATTACCTTATTTTCACATGGTGGGGGGCGGGGGGGGGGAGAAGATAAGCTATGAGACTTCTCGTGGAGTGCATGAATTATACCTGTACATCAAAGTAGCTGTAGAAATAACTAAGAAATAGCCAAAAAATGTCAAATATGTTTGAGCTCTATAATGTGATGAATTGTATAAGCCGCATCAGAAATTGCCTCCAGAAATCAGAGATTGTGGTTAAATTAATGTTTCAAGCTCTTGATACTGAGTTTTTCCCCAACTGAGAGAGCAGATTCAAGAGCATATTCACCAATTATGACAACAAGAAAATAGGGTACTCCTAACCAAAGATACATTTCAGAGATGGACAGGAATAAAATGCTGAAGGTAAACAAAGCAGCTAACTTTGTAATGCATTGGGATCAGAGCAGATTATGCTTTTTCTTCCCTCCACACCCCAACCCCTCCCGTTATTGAATGTAAGTTATTTAAAAACCTAGCCAAATAAAAGTGGATGAAAGAACCAAAGTTTATATTGACTTGTACTCTCCCACTATCATTTCTAAATGTTATCAAGGTAAATTGGATATCTGTAATAAGAGCTGATGAGTAGTTCATTACTATTTTATTCTGGGTTCCTAACAACAAGTAGGGCAATTCAAATCATTCATGTGCCAATGCAACTAACATATGATGTCCAGAAAATATTTGCACCTTCTGACTTCAACTTACAGGATTTGAACTATCCAGATTGAAACTGCCTAGTTGAAACTGAATAGTACAACAATCCAAATGTTAAGTGGTATATGACAAAAATCAGTGACACAGAAGATATCCTCAGGCTGCCATATCCTTATTTGCTAAAAGCAGTGAAAAAGAAGCGACTTGGGAAAGCCATCATTATGTAGCTTTACAGAGGTGTTTAATAATACTTTATACTCTCATTCCTTTATCTCAGAGCAATTTATAAAGATAAAAAGTATAACATTATAAAAAGCAGTTATTAACACTATGGTTAAGAGACTTACAGAAGGCCAAAGCAAGCAAACGATAAAGGCAGAAAAGGTTTGAACAGCTAAAACTAAAATATTTTTAGCTTACATATTTGCTTTTGTTAAAACACTTATAGGTTGGGTAGGCTAGTCTTCAAAACATATACAGACAACTACACTATTCACTAAGTAATAGAAAAATAAACTTATTTAGCTTTCCTGCCCCTCTTTCAATAAACATGTTTTAAAATATCAGGTGTGGTAAGATTAAAGACCGGAAGTTTTGCTTTTCACATTGAGCAGTTCTGTTCTCAGGTTAAATAGCACAATACTATTTACATACTTCATGTGTTTATTTTTGTCCATCCTTTGTGTCCATGGCTACTGGCCTATTGCTCTTGTCTATTTTATCTACAAAATGATGCAAGTCTGATGACTCAAACTGAGTTAATGCCTGCTTTGCGTTACATTTCACTGGGTGAACAAGGTGTATTATTAACAGTTTTCCGGGAAAGGACTTTTATCGAACAAAAGTGTCAAGTTTCTGGATAGTTTCCAATCATAAATTTAAGATTTTTTTTTTTTTTTTTTTTATAATCCTTTTGTGTCTGTCCAGTTTTTAAGCTAATGTTATTTATGACACACACAAAACATTGCAAAAAGAAAAAGAAAAAGCAGCTTTCTGAAATTATCCCACTGCTCTTCCAGGAAAAAAAATGGTATTAGATATTTTGGTTTATCCTTGGTTTGTGCCTGCTTTGGGAAGCAGGCAAGCTGCAGGAAAAAAGGAATCTCTTCTCTCTGTTTTCACTAAAGATGTTCTTTGGTACATATGGCTAAATAGGCTGAAGTGCCAGGAGGGCTGGCTAGCTGTTCCCTTTAATTCAAAGAATGAGAAGTAAGTAAGTATGCAGTATCTGACTCACCTTCTCCCAGGTGTTAGACCAGAAAAGAAACAAAGTTATTTAAAGAAAAATCTGATTGTGAGCTAAACAGTGAGCTATTCATCATCTCTGCATGCACACTGCAAGCTGGTTGAGCACTTAGAAGTCTTGGAAAGAAAATGTCATTTTATTCAAGTGAAAAAACAGAATTTAAAAATAAATTGAACTGTTGCTATCATCCCCTTTAAAATTAAATCAAAGGGTCAAACTCATCCCTGGTGGGCTGGATCCCAATGAAAAAAAGGCTCCCTTTTCCAAATACTTTTTGTATTTTAGTAAACATGGATATAGGCAGGAGACAGCAGCTGTTTCTAGTCAGTTTTGTTTCTCCCTTCTTGGAGGATGTATAAGTCTACCCTAGCAAGGATCACAATAGTGACGGGCAATTTTTGAACATTACACCAACCATTTTCCATGTATTTAAATTATACCACAATATTCCTGAACCAAATCCTGCATTCTTTGCTACGGCAAAGGTTTCATTGACCATGTTAGCCGACAGAGTACTAAAAATAATTAGCATTGTCTAATCTTTGATTTTAATTGCTCCTCCTTCAGAGAATTCTAATATTTGAGCATTATCTGAGGGTAAGGACACGCATATATTTGGAATCTTTTCAAAAGGGCAGCAGCTGCTATATTCCGTTTCAAATGTAGTAAAACCACTCAAAATTTGTAGATTCATCAAGGGTTAGTTTTGCAACATTTATAGTGCTCCTGGCTTGTCCATATATAGCAATTACAAATAAACAGCTGCTGCCTTTTCAAAACATTCCCCATGTGAAATAGATCTAAACGTATGTGTATCCAGAGCCTGATAAAGTACTTAAAGCTGTGTATACTTACTAAACTCTCTCTCTGAAAGCAATACATAATTTCTTTAAAATTACATACAGTCGTACACATGTGCATGCCCTTCAAATTCCTACTGCAGTTCTTTACATGACACTAATTTCTTGTTGCACATATTTTCAGAAAGAGCTGAACTACAAGCTTTTAAAATGTTTTGTCCTTTTTTCTAAAATTTACTTTCTCTTTATAATCATCATAACCAGTCACTAGAAATGACTGTATTTCCAAAAAATTCACATAAAACTATTTCATTGCAATTTTCATTATAATATGACTAGTGCTACCCCTGCATCTGTGCATACGTAGACACGTGGTCTGTTACATAACACTCACACTGCCTCCCTCTTCTCCTGCATATTCAACATAAACTGCTTGTCCTCACTCTCAAAGCTTTTCACAGCCTCCCATTCAGTATTGAAAGGTTAAGTCCCACTTCTAATAAACACATCACAATACCTGGTATATCTTAAAAACAAGCATCAGGGTGCTTCCTCCCATGCTGCCCATATGCTAGAGATAAGCTGCCTGTAAGTATCTGCCAAGAAACCTCATCTTCTGGTTTAAAACTTCCCTTTTGTGCAACTGAATCAAAACAAATCGAAACAAAAACAAAAAAACTTGGAAATATGTGGCTCTCTGGATTTGTATGCGATTTTTATAAATGAGCAAAGCAAGGAAGCATTCATCATAGTCAAACCATTTCATCAATAATTATAGGTTTATTATTTTATCAGTGAAATGTGCTCAATCCCAAAGGCTTTGTGACGTGTTACAAAAAAGGTTCAAACAATACCTGACACCGGCTGACCAAAATTCATCATGAACCACAAAGAATTTCTGATTTCTTTGTTGTAGTCTTACACTCATGATGTAACGGGCTGAATATGGAGAGGACACCTACCTTCTGCTTTTAGAAGGGAAAAATCTAGATTTTAATGGATTAATGAAGAAGTGATTTCTGGAGATTGCAGACTCCTATTGTATCTATAGGAAGTATCAAAATGTTTGAATCAAATTACTTTTAGAAAATTTTACCTTTGCAAGATTCAATCATTATGAGGCTAAACATAAAGAGGGACTCTCTCTAGTAGCTTGGACCCAGATACTTTAAAAAAAAAAAAATACCCCTAATTTCACCTGGAAATAAACAAGAAGATACTGCACACCTTGGAGGCCAAATATTCCATACCTCTATGAGTGACACCTGTATTAAGTGCTGTTCATTACTTTGCAGAAGAATGTAAATATTTAGGAGGCTGGAGATCAATCTAAGCTACGTACAACTAATGTACAAACCAAGGGCCAACTTCTGAAACTTTTACTTCATATACACCCTCAAGACCTGGCCTATTTAATTCAGTGGGACTTCTCACAAGAGAAATACTTATATAAGAAAATGCTGCAGTCTGCCACTGAATCGTAATATGGATCTAGCACTTGCCTAGAGTCACCAAGTCTGACCCCAGGCATGGAGTCCAGTGCCTCCTGCAATGAAATAAATATCCCCAGAAGCAAGAATTCTTGCAGGTTATATCTTTTACTGAACCAATAGCATGGTTATAGGCAACCTTTCCTCAGACCTCTCTGGAAAGCTGCCTCCTCAGGGAGGCCAGAGGAAGAGTACTGTGGTGCCCAAAAGCTTGCCTATGTCTCTCCCAACCATGGCATTGGTCCACTAAAGATACCACCTATAAGAATTCTTGACTTTCACATTTTTCCTGGACTACATGAGAACAATATCACCTCCCCACTAATATTCCTAGCCATTGTGGACACGTCCAAGTGCAGTTCACCAGATAGGTGAATATATTAGAGGAACTGGAACTCTTCATCTTCTTTAACAGAAACCAAGCCAGAAAAGGCAGTTATTCTATAAAGTTCTAATATTCTGGAAAATAAGATTGCTCCAAAACTAACCTGAAGAAAACTGTGTTTGTAGATTAATTTGGGTGTACATTCTGCTCAAGCAGCTGATGCTTTCACTTTAAACATAGTTTCATTTTAACGGTGTTTTTTCAGAACAGAGTAACAGAGTTGAAGCAGTCTTCCTCTAATATGGATATATACAGCAATTGGCTTCAAGGCAAAAGATTAAAAGTACAACAGTAGCAAAAATCCAAATCCTTCTAGTGGTATTCAGTTACAGAGCCAAGCTAATTGTAAAATATGAAGAAAACAAAAAAAAACTTAATTCAGCTTCTTCATTCAAAAATTGCATATCCAGCTGAAAAGAGAGACCAAAAACAAGGATTGTCGCAAACTTAGCATTCATAGAAAAACAGAAGAAAGCAGGCCTAAATGCAACCTAGAGTCTCTGAGGCATGGTGAAGACCTTTAAAAATATTACTCACAATTAAAGGGTCGTCTCGTCCCATTGTAATAACAGTCTTGTTCACGGAACGTAACAGCTGCTGCATTATTTCTTGAATGTGATGGTAAGTTGACTCCTGTAAAACACAAATAGACAATATCCATTAGAAAGAAAATATTTCTGTTGTTATATATTTTGCAAAAGCAGACAAAGATTAGATTAGCAAACTACTGACATTTTTCATTGTGGAATGGTATTTTTCTCCAGTTCAGTTAATTTTGCCTTCACTGGTAACAGGCCCATCAATTTCAGCTACACTCCTCATTTCAGCAGAGGTACTGTGGCAGAGTATTTACAGTATCTTTTTATGTCTCCAGGGATGATTCTGAACCTTGTTAAGGACTTGTACCTCAAGCTGACCAAGTCTGTAAACAGATACATTTGATCCTCTGGGCTGTGAAATGAAAGGCATGCTAGCCAGATAACACTCTTCTATGCCATCACTCTCTTCTGTTAGGCTTGGGCCTTTGTCTCAGCAAGACAATCACAATTCTCATCTTATCAGTATGTAACTACATTTTTGTTTGCTTTGTTTTTACTCTAGCATGGCTTCCCACTGGGTTATCAGTAGGGATCTGGGTTTTCTATTTGCTGTGGAAAACATGGAAAAATGCATTTTTTCTCCTTTAGCACAGAAAAATGTGGATTTTCTCTTTTAAAGGAGAAAGTCAAGGATTTCCCCTTTAAAGGAAAAAACACGGGAAATCATGGGTTCCCTTTGCAGGCTGGCAGAGTTACAGCCTGCAAGGGGCTGATCCAGGGCTTCAGGGAGCAGAAAGAGGACTAGCAGGCAGGGGGCACTACATGCATGCATGCACATGCACATAGCAGCCAAGCAGCAGTGGAGAGCAACTGCCTCCAGGTAGGTCTATGGGGGCAAAGAGGGGGCCAGGTCACATGTTGGGTGGGGGTAGGGAGAAAAGATCCAGGCATGTGGGGCAGGGGGGAGGGGGATGGTGCACAGGCAATGTGGCAAGAGGAGTGCATGTGCATATACAGTGGTGTTTCATTTTAATCATGGGAAAATGCAGATCTGGAGGGGTTTCATTGGAGAATTTGCTTGTTTTTCCCAGGATAATTTGTAATTTTTAAGCAGAGAAAACAATCAGAATATCATAACATTCTCATGGCAAATAACCCATAAAGGGGAGATGACATGCAGCTTGCTCTGCTATTGCCAATGGGAACTGAGGTTGCCTAAAAGCTCAATAAGATCTTTAATGTTTTAAAATTAAAAGAAAATTATTATTTCCATCTTGCAGCCAGAACACCATCCATCATCCATTGTGGCAACTGTTACTTGTAAAGCACTTAAAATTATGACAAGTGCAGCATAATAGAACTATATAGAAAGATTCGGTTTCATTTGTCTGTGAGATATTTTTACCAGATAACTTTGATTGTATCTACAGTTGCATTCGTGCATTTTTCCTTCATTTTTTGAAATTACTCTTTCAGAGATCAGAGATCAAAATAGTAAGTCTTTCATTCAGCAACATAAAGCTAGCTGTAGTCTAGCAAAAGAAGAAACAAGCAGATTTTTCAGGCTTATAGAGCTTCGATAAGGTCCCCAAGTACATCATCCAAATACTTTTTTTTTTTTTTTAACAGAGGTCGTAAGTCAGCAGTTCTTTTATTTATACCGGATACTGTTTTTCATAGTTTCACATCTGTCATGATATCCACAAGATTTTACAAACTGAAGGCAATTAGTAGTGGTCTCAAGAGACATTTCCAAGATTCTCTATCTGAAATACATCTCAAATCATAGCAACTTCATAAAATGTATTTACCTGTAAACCTATTCACTTATTAACGTGTACACACATTTAAAGAATTATAATGATATAATTATATATCATTAAATTATGGAGCCTCTGGCTCTCAGCTGTGGGGGCTGCCTGTCACTTTTTCAGGCTCTTGGGCCTGGGAGCATGGCCACCTCCCCTTGTGAGGTCTGCTCCCTACTGGGGTCTCTGGCATGCCAGCTGGAGGAGATCCAGGCCGCAGTCCAGAGACTGCACGCCATAAGGGACTGTGAGCAGGAGATTGACTCCTACTGCTAGGCCCTTCTCCTCCAGGAGGCAGAGAGTAGACTACGGTCTCCCTCCAGGACAAAGGAGGACTTGGGGACCTCCCATTCTGTCCAGCAAAGGGGTTGGACCAAGGTGGTCAAGGGCCCCAAGGCCCACCACACCAAGGCTTCTGCCCCATTGGAGGTTTGCAACAGGTATGAACCTCTTGCAACCCCAGCAGAGCCTGATGAGTTGCCAGCTCCTGCAGGCAACACAGGCACTACTGAAGCTACCATCCCTGCTCTCCCCAAGACAAAATGCAAAGTGTTTGTCATGGGAGACTCCATCCTGAGGGGGACTGAGGGGGTAATCTGCCACCCCAACCCCTTAGCCTGGGAAGTTTGCTGCTTCCCTGGAGCCTGCATCCAAGACATTGCAGAGAAGATCCCTACACTCCTCCAGCCCACTGACCACAATGCCATGCTCCTTATCCATGTGGGTACAAATGACACGGCTCGGAGCACACGCAGCAGGGTCATGAGGCACTACAGGGATTTGGGAGCAGGGTTTAAGTATCTAGGGGTGCAGGTGGTGTTTTCTTCAATCCTCCCAGTCTCGGGCTATGGACTGAGGTGGAAGAGGAGGATCCAGGAAGTTAACCAAAGACTGTGGCGCTGGTGTCATAGAGAAGGCTTTGGCTTCCATGACCACAGCCCACTCTTTGGTGAGAGAGACAGCGAGCTGCTGGGATGGGATATCTTCCACCTCTCTCTGCTGGGGAGGAGGCTCTTCTCAGTCAGACTGACTAACCTGCTCCACCAGGCTTTAAACTAAGCCCACTGGGGGATGGGGAGACTACTGCCACTTCTGGCCCGCTGAGCAACCCTTGCAGAGCCAGCAGGCCAAGGCATTTAAGGGAACCCACCCCTGCCCCAGGCCTAGAACAATCTGAAGGCAAGGCAAGGGCCCCCAAGGGGACACTTGCCTGCCTATACATAAATGCCAGGAGCTTGGGGAATAAACAGGAGGAACTGTTCCTCTTGCTAAACACAAATAACTATGATGTCATAGGGATAAGAGATCTGGTGGGACTCCACCCATGACTGGGCCACAGGTATAGATGTCTATACCCTGTACAGGAAAGATTGAGTGGACAAAAGGGGCAGGGGTGTAGCTCTCTCTGTCAAGAAAAGCACATGTCCCTACAAGCTGACATTGGCACCCATGGCGAATGACTCGGCACCCTCTGGGTTAAAAATCCATGGGGAACATGGCACAGGGGATACTATGGTGGGAATCCACTACAAACCCCCTACCCAGGGTCAAGACCTTGATCAGGAGTTTGCCAGGGAATTGGCTGAGGCCGCGCATTCCCAGTGCATGGTTGTCATGGGAGACTTTAATTACCCAGACATCTCGTGGGAGGAGTGCTCAGCCAAATCCGAGCAGTCGCAAAGCTTTCTCTTGTGCATGGATGACCTCTATCTAATGCAGGAAGTCTACAGGCTGACAAGAGCTAAAGCGCTGCTGAGCCTCATATTGGCAACTGGGGATGACCTAATGAACGACCTAATGATTAAAGGGAAGCTGGCTGACAGTGACCATGAGCTGATCACCTTCACCATCTGCTGTAAAGCTGGCAAGTCAGTCAGTAATACAGAAGTCCTTGACTTCAGGAAAGCTGACTTTGACAAGCTAAGGAGGCTTGTCAGAGAGGCCCTAAAGGGCCACAACCCAAAGGAGAGAGGAGTTCAGGATGAGTGGTTGCTCCTCAAGGGAGCAATCCTGAATGCACAAACAAAATCCATCACATCTTGGAGGAAAGGCAGCAAAAGAGCACAGCAGCCCCGCTGGCTCTCCAGGGAATTAGTGAATGTCCTGCATCTTAAAAAGGAAGACCTACAAAGGATGGAGGAACTGGAACCAGCACCAAGGAGGAATACTCTGCTCTGGTCCGGACCTACAGAGAGCAAACCAGGAAAGCCAAAGTTGCAATGGAACTCCAGCTAGCTACAAATATCAACAACAATAAAAAGTCCTTTTTTAGGTATGTGGGGAGCCAGAGGAAAAGCAAGGGCAACATTGGACCCCTCCTAAACTATATAGGACAACTGACAACCGATCCCCATGAAAAAGCAAACTTGCTAAAACTGTACTTTGTATCAATTTGTCACCAGTTCCATGGGATGGCCCTGCCCACTGTGGGTCAGGGAGGCGTGGGCGAGGGAGATTTCTTCCCCTCTATTGAAGCTGACCTCGTGAAGGAACGCCTTGACAGGCTGGACACCTTCAAGTCAGCCAGCCCTGATGGTTTACACCCAAGGGTATCTCAAGGAGCTGGCAAGCATCATAGTTCAGTCCCTGGCGCGGATCTTCGAGAACTCCTGGCGCTCTGGTGAAGTGACTGAAGACTGGAAGAAGGCCAATATCGTGCCTATCTTCAAGAAAGGGAGGAAAGTAGATCTGGCAAACTCCAGGCCCATCAGCCTGACCTCTATCCCAGGGAAGGTCTTGGAAAAGATTATCAAAGAGGCCATCATTAACAGAATAGCTGACAACAATATCTTGAGGGATATCCAGCATGGGTTTGTTGCAGGTAGGTCTTGCTTGACCAATCTCATTTCCTTTAACAACGAGGTGACCTATCACCTGGACAAGTGGGAAGAGATTGATGTCATATATCTTGACTTTAAAAAAGCCTTTGATCCCATGGTCACCTCTTGGCAAAACTGATTAACTGCAGCCTCAACCTCACCACGACCCACTAGCTGGGGAACTGGCTCTGTGGTAGGACCCAGAGGGTGGTAGTTGACAGAAGCCAATTGGCTTGGTGTGCAGTCACCAGTGGGGTCCCTCAGGGCTCTGTCCTAGGGCCTATACTGTTTAACATCTTCATCAATGATGTGGACATTGGTGCCAAAAGCAGACTGGCCAAGTTTGCCGATGACACCAAACTCTGGGATAAAGCATCCACGCCTGAGGACAGGAGGGTGATCCAGGCAGATCTTGACAGGCTCATGAAATGGGCGAATGAGAACCTGATGGTGTTCAACACCTAAAAATACAAGGTTCTCCACCTTGGGAGGAAAAACCTGCACCATGCTTATAGGCTTGGCAGCTCTATGCTGGTTTGCACTACACATGAAAGGGACTTGGGGGTCATGGTTGACCACAAGATGAACATGAGTCTTCAGTGTGATGCTGCGGCTAGTAAAGCGAGCAAAACATTGTCTTGCATCCATAGATGCTTCTCAAGCAAATCCCAGGACGTCATTGTCCCCTTGTACTCAGCCTTGGTGAGGCCGCAGCTGGAGTACTGCATCCAGTTTTTGGCTCCACAATTCAAAAAGGATGTGGAGAAGCTTGAGAGAGTGTAGAAGATAGCCAGGTGCGTGATCAGAGGCCAGGAAAACAGACCTTATTATGAGAGGCTGAGAGCCATGGGACTCTTCAGCCTAGAAAAGTGCAGGGTCAGGGATGATAGGTGGCTGCCTATAAGTTTATCAGAGGTGCTCATCAGGATCTGTGGCAACGTTTGTTCACCAGAGTGCCCCAAGGGATGACAAGGTTGAATGGTCACAAACTCCTCTGCGACCGATTCTGGCTGGACATAAGGAAGAACTTCTTTACTCTCCGAGCCCCCAAGGTCTGGAATAGACTGCTACTGGAGGCAGTTCAAGCACCCACTTTGAACACCTTCAAGACACATTTGGATGCTTATCTTGCTGGGATCCTACGATCCCTGCTGACTTCCTGCCCTTGGGGCAGGGGGCTGGACTTGATGATCCTCTGGGGTCCCTTCCAGCCCGAATGTCTATGAAATCTATAAAATATTTGTACACAGGCACCATATATCACACAATTTTTCCAAAACCTATTTGAAGTGTTCAAGTCTTCATTCCAAACAATTTAATATTTTTTAAACATAAACCAACCATCTCAGTCCAACTTAGATGGAATGAACAGCGCCCTTTACCATTTAGGTTACCTGACACTTCTGACACTTTAAGATAACATTGTCAGTTGCTTATAACATTTGCAACTTGAACCACTGTAGCTAAAATTTTGGAAGCCTACTTCAGGTTGAAACTTCCTGGAAAGATTCGTACAAAAATTTTCAAGATGACAGCTTAGAAAGCAATGGTTTGCCCATGATACAAAAATATCAAGATTTTCTTCGAGAAGCTCAAACTTTTCCAACCTTTGAAGCAGGATCTTGAGGTTTGGCAGGAACATTACCCTTGTGTCAGTAATGCACCATGCATGTGAAAACTCTCCCAAGTTTTATAAGGTTTCGAAAATTAAAATGTGCACATGTTGAGGACAGACCAGATTTTTAGCAGTCAAATTCTCAAATGATTCCATCTGACTGTCCATGTTCCAGCTCAAAGTTGATCTGCAACTTCCCTATAGCTACAGTTCTAGGCTGCTACAAGCTGTGTTTATTCTGGGTCCCAGTACCTGAACTGAAAACTGGGAAACTATCTTTCCCATATTCTCAAATCACCTATCCATTGTCTCCAAATGCCACAGAGAAAACTGCCTGATTGAAATTATATTGTATCATATTTCTAAGTAACCAACTAAATTGTGCAAAATATGCAAGGGGAATTGTTCTATTCCTATATTACAGTACAACCATAAGAATTACATACGGGATAGACTTATTGTCATAATCAGAATTTAGCCAGCACTCTTCTCCTTTAAATAAATGTAGACTGAACGACCTCATCACAAATTGAGGTTACAGCAATAATGACAGTGTGTCCATAGAACTGTTAGCTTCACAATGAAAACATCTGCCTGCTACAGATGCTACTGTTTTCAGCAGTTCCTGTGTTTCTATAGAAGGCATCTTATTTATTCTTTTTACTTCAATGCTTTCCATAATTACTAGCATTATTGTAATGTCAAACCCAACTTCCAGGAGATAATTAGCTTTGATAATCTATCCTCTTTGTACTTTTTTCATATCTCTAGACCATGATCTTGATGAATGTTGTTTTATTTATACCCCACTCTGATCTTATTTACTTTTACTTAATGTCCTTTCAGTAGATTTTTCTTCCTCTTACCTACAACACATTCTGATTTCTTTTTTTTTCTGCTCAGCTGCAATTAGTCTCCATTGCTAAAAAAAATATGTTCTTATAAAAGAATTATTAGGTTTGCCTTGCAGTGTAGGACTGGAATACTATGTACAAAGGGATAATCCTCAAATCATTACTTTTTAAAAAGTGGTATTTTGTCTCCTTCTGCAAGAGAGGACAAAGTTCCCATCACACATTGCAACTGTACAAAGCATATAAAACATTTTCTTTGATAATATACACTGCTATGGCAAATATCACTTGATGTATTAAGAAAAAAAATCAAGTGGAGAACTTGTATTAAAAAAAGGAACACTTGAAAAAGCCTATAATACTTGCAATCTGTAGTTGTCAAATGAAAAATGAAACAAACACAAACTAGGAACAAGAAGCATTTATCCAGAGCATCCTGTGAATTAAAAGCCCATATTAGATTCTCTGGCTTTTCCAAACTTTAGTTTTTATTTACACATCTTGTCTATGCAGCAATTTGTGTTAACCATCTGGATACCAAACTGCTGCTCACAACTAGCAACAACTAGTCCCTGCGATTTTGGGGCAGGTTTTTTACATTCCCATGAAGACAGATAGGCAAAGCCACCAGCCTTAATACATTAACCACAAAAAAACCGATCTGATCAGAGGTCTGTTCATTTTCTGGAAAGTAGTTAATGTCATTTCATGAAACTGGCAGAGATTTTTTCTTTTCATCAGAGAACAAACAAACAGTCTCACTGCTGGAACTGCACCGCTTTTAAGTAGTCTCCCAGTTAGAACTCTTCTCATGAAATTACAGTGTGCGGTGTTCAAAACTGACAATTCAGCTGGGATTTTTATCTGCAATGCCACAAGATGTATTTTATGATTTGTTCTCTGTTAGAATTCAAGATACTTATGTTAATCATAATTCCCCTTGGTGTATCAATTATGACTGTAATTTGAAAAAAAGATTGCAGGCTTTTTTTGGCTTAAAAAACTGCCCTCTTGAACTACCCCACTTTTATGTTTAAAGAATTGCACTATTAAATATTGAGAACTCTGGAATACTAAAATCAAGTGTTGGCACTATTCTGGGAGGCCAAGGAAACGCGGGAACACTTAAGTCCACAGCATATCAGCTCCCCGCTCCTTTAATAAATTTTACTGCCATCACTGCTTCTCAAGGTAAGTGGCAGAAACACATTCAATTTAAAAAAAAATAGAATTACACAAGTCCCTAATACATTTTCTCCTTTAATGTCTGAAACTTTTTTATTTCTATTCTAAAGTACCTAACCATAGGTCTTATTCCTGTAGGAGAATGTCCTATTTTCTGAAAAACACATAAATAATCCTTTTAATCATGTGATTTCATTTATTATATTAGTTCAATTAGACCTGATCTTGGGTCACAGCTCTGACTAAAAACATCCATGGTCACAGTTTAGAAAACAGCAGTTCTTCAAGAAGCTACAATATTACTGACCTGCTTTTTGAATATGTATGCTATGTCCATCCATTTTTATAGGCTGAGACTGATTTTGAGTAATTAGTCTCAAAATTAACTCTTACTAAGAATTTAAGAACCCATTTAAAAGTCAGATCGCAAGCTTTTTTTTGACATTTAATTAGGTACTGCATTGCATTCACTGTGTGTACAGATTTGTACATCAAAAATTTTCCAGGCTGAATTATAAAACCTCATGATTAATGTTCTATTGATAGCCTAAAACTGGAATACTATAACCTGAAGGCCTCTACTTCATGTCATGAAAATTCATACATTTTTCTTCTTGACCACTAACACCCAAGTACAGTTTTTCCGGTGTTGCCAACAGTGATTCAGCCATTTGGATCCACTTAGATTGAAAGGGGTGGGGTTATGCCCCAGAGGTGTTACTTGTTATATGTAGAATCCCTCTTTGCAACTCACTTGTATTGCACCTTAATTTGAAGGTGTGGCATGTTACATATCAAATGATATGGCTATCCTGCAACATCCCACCATGCATTACTCCCTTCCCCCTACCCACTACCAGGACTGTCAAACATAGCCTGGTTCTGCCTACAGGGAGGACCAGGGCATGCTCTCCACTTCCTCACCCCTGCTGGTGAAGTGAGGATGTGCATGAACTCCTGGCTGTTGTCACCAGTCCAGTGATATGGTGACTGTAGTCCTGTGCAAGGGGAATGGCCCTTGCAGAGAATCAGACTAACTGGTATATCAGCAAGGGAGGGGCCATTCTAACAGCGCTTGACTTGCCAAGTAGGGTCACCACTGGGATCCTAGGCTGTAGGCAGGCTTCTTAAGGATCCTGGTACCTGTAGAGCTGGATGCCAGAATACATGGCAACAGTGTCCCAGGAACTTTAAAGAAACTCCAAATCCCAGGCTGCAGGTCCTCATAGTCTTGTAAATCCTTCAAGTTCCATCTGGTAGGGGTGTATGAAGTGAGCTGCATTCAATTCAGATTTGGCCCGCTTTGGGGGACAGTGATTTGATTAATTGATTCAGATCACTGCCCTGATTCAATTCAGTCAAATCTGAATCTGAAGATTCAATGCTGATTCAGAGTATCAGCAATTCAGCCATAGACACAGCTTTATGCTTTTCTACATACCTCAAGGTACCAGGTGCGGCTCATGAACACTGAGATGGTGGGGCAGATGGAGCATCCCACAGGAGCATGGGGAGTCCCTGCGTGCTTGGCAGCAGACCCAGAAGTGGACCAGAAGTATTTCCGGCTCTGCCGCCAAGTGCGTGGGAGACACCCTCCTGTGCCCTCCCAGCTCAGTGACTGGCCACAGGAGGACCCTGGCTGCCTACCCAGACCCAGGAGGCACCAGTCGCTGAGCTGGGGAGTGGAGAGCTGGAAGTGCTTCTGGTCCACTTTCAGGTCTGCCATTGAGAGCACTGGGGATCTCCCCGCACTCCTGTGGAACGTTCCATCTGCCCCACCATCTCGGCGTTCATGAGCTGCCTGGTACCTAGAGTTATGTAGAAAAAACATTTAAAACTGTGTCTATGTCTGAATCATCTAATCTCTCTGAATCTCTCCAAATCGAATTGGAGGGATCCAATTTGATTCAGAGAGATTAAAGGGTCTCCTTATTCAATTTGGATTTGGAAATTTGGCTGGCAAATCAGACCGAATCTCCACCGAATTGAATCAGTGACTGAAGCTTTGCACAGCCCTACTATCTGGCTCACTAACAGACTCCCCTGGGAACAAGGCAGCTATGGAGCAGCCCTGTATCACCCAGTGTCTGGAGAATGCCTTTTGTCATGATGCAGCCAGGGGGGCTTTGAATATGTGGCTGCTCATGACATTCTGTCATGCTATAAACTTTGTCACTCAATAAAAACTTTGTCACTCAATAAAAATAATGTTTGTCCTCCAAGATTTATAAAAAGTTAAACATTCCCCCTGAGAAACATTAAACAACAGGTACAATGGGATCTGATGTAGAATCCCAGCTTCATTTTCTGCCATGCCACCTGTGCGTGGCAGGAAACAAAACTGTGGGATCCCACATCAGCTCTCACTGCATCATATTGCCAGTGAGGGGGCCTAATTCCAGGCCCTCCCTATACCAGCAAGTAACAAGCTTAGATCCTAGCCAAAAGAGCAGCCTAGCCAGTGGCAGATTAAGATTTATTGGGGCCCTGGGCAACCAGAAAGTTGGAGATCCCCCCCACACCACAGAAGGGACTCCAGCAGGGGGAGGGGCCCCTTCCCCTCCTGGTGCTGCCACTACCAAGGTGGGGCAGGCCTCCATGCCCCATGGGGGAGACTAGGTGGACACAGATAGGTGTGGGGGGTGACACATCCCCGCCTCTTGTCCCTGCTCCCTGCCCTCCCTCCCCCCTCACCATCACTGGAGCAGAGCAGAGCTGAGTGGGACAAGGGCAGATGTGGGCTGCCTATTGTGGGCTTGGGGCTCTCTGCTCTGCTGCCTTTGCCCTGCGGGCCCCACACCAGCTGCATGTCCCCTGCCTGCCCAGCAGCAGGAGGCACAACTCACCACCTCCACTGCTGCCACGCAGGCAAGGGGCACGTGACTGGCATGGGACTCCCAAGGGAAAGGCTGTAGAATGGAGAGCCTCAAGTTTACAGCTAGCAGCCCACATTCACCCTCTGCACATATCTGCGGGGGGCACATGCCTCCCATGGGGGGGTGCAGTAGCAGGGATCCACCCCCCACACACCCTGGACAAGCTGCCCATGGCTCCATCCTGCTCCCTGCCCCAGCCACAGAATCCATGCACCCCCCTGTCTGGGCAGCACCCCCTACTCCTTCCCCTCCCTCACCACTGAGCTTGGGAGCTTCAATCTGCCCTCCTCACACTCCTTCCCCTCCATAGACCTACTTTCAGGGAGCTGCTCTCCATGCTGCCTAACTGCATTCCTGGCTGCGCACATGTACATGGAGCCACCTGCATCCTGCTCTCAGCAGACCCAAGCAGGACTGCTTGCAGGCTGGACTGCTGCCTTCCTGCAAGGGGAAATGCACCAGGGGCCTCTGATTGGCAGGGGCCCTTAGGCTCAGGTCCTATGGGCCTGTCTATTAATCAGCCTATAGCACCATGTGCTTCTGTGGCTGGGAACCCCATCAGCTCATCATAGTTTTCAGTCTTAGGAGTGCACTATGAACTCCCATGGCTGGGAGCCCCAACAACTGATTGGGGCCTCCAGCCAGGGCTGCACATCATGCAGAATACTGATCAGCAGATAGAATTCCCAGGTGAGGGACTGCATGGTGTGTGTCCACAGCTGGAAACACCAGTCAGCTAAGGGTGCTCCAAGTCATGGAAGTGCATGGTAAGCTCCCTTAGCTGGAAGCCCCAGTCAGCTTTTAAACTATTGCTTTTCATTTTTTAACAACACCTATGGCTCCAAATAAGCATTCTGTTTAGATTATACAATCACAGAACCATAGAAAATTAGGGTTGGAAGGTACCTCAGGAGGTCACCTAGTTCAACCCCCTGCTTAAAGCTGGACCATCCCCAACTACAACATCCCAGCCAGGGCTCTGTTGAGCTGGGCCTTAAAAACCATCAAGAATGCAGATTCCACCAGCTCTCTGGGTAACCTGTTCCAGTGCCTCACCACCATCCTAGTGAGGGAGTTTTTTCTGAATATCCAACCTAAACCTCCCTTGCTGAAACTTGAGACCATTGCCTGCTTGTTCTGTCATCTGCCACCACTGAGAACAGTTTAGCTCCATCCTCTTTGGAACCACCCTTCAAATAGTTAAAGGCTGCTATCAAATCCCATCTTCATCTTCTCTTCTCCAGGCTAAATAAGCCCAGTTCCCTCAGTCTCTCTTCATAAGAGCATGTCCCCCAGGCCCCTGACTATTTTCATTGCCCTCTGCTGGACTCTCTCCAATTTGCCCACATCCTTTCTATAGTGGAGTTCCAAAACTGACACAATACTCCAGAGCACAATAATTAACCTCAGTATGCTGGCAATGCTCCTACTAATGCAGCCCAGTACACTGTTAGCCTTTTTCACAAGGGCACACTCTGTTGACTCATATCCAGATTGTTGTCCACTGTAACCCCCAAGTCCTTTTCTTCAGAGCTACTGCTTACCCAGTTGGGTCTAAGCCTATAGCAGTGCATGGGATTGTTCTGTCCTAAGTGCAGGAGTTTGCACTTGTCCTTGTCGAACCTCACAAGATTGCTTTTGGCCCAATGATCCAATTCATCTTGGTCACTCTAAATCCTAGCCCTACCCTCCAGCATATCTACTATTTTCCTGAGCCTGGTGTCAGCCACAAACTTGCTTAGGGTGCAATCCATCCCATCTTCCAGATCATTGATAAAGACAGGCCCCAGGACCAACTCCTGGGGCACTCTACTTGATACCAACTACCAGATGTAACCCAGTGGATGGATAAGTTTATTTTGTTTTTTTAAACATGCCTGGAAACTAAAAAATTAGCAAGTCACCTCAAGAAATCTATTCAATTAATATTTTCAGTGAAATTAAATAGAACTTGAGACAAGGAGGGTGAAAATAAAGTTAATATTTTACTGCATTTCTAGATGTAGCTATATTTCTAGATTATCATTCAATCCTGGAATTGACAAAAATGATAATGAAAAAGATTATGTACATATTAGTCAAATGCCCATCAAGAATGACTGTGGGGGGAGAGTCAGGGGCAGAGGCCCATGTCCAGCCCCTGCCCCACCCCACACTTTGGGTCTGAGCCTGCTTCCCTCTCCTCTGTCCTTCAGGTCCAGGCCCTTTTCCACCCACACTCCCCTCCCTCCAAGCTGTTGGCAGGGCCCTGCGGCAGTGGTAGCAGGGCACCATAACTATGTCCCTCTAACCCTCCATCCCACTATCCCTCCCTACCTCCTGCCCTCACCCTCCCTACTGGCTTCTGTTGGGGTCTGGTGGCAGGGATGGAGGCATTCAGCCCTGCCTCTGCTTTTCATCCAGTCAGGGCAGGGCGGGGAACAGGCCCACTCCCCACCTTCCTCCTGCTCCCTCGCTGCCATACTGCAAGTGGGAAGTAACCCCCCCCTTCCCACTCACTTTCCACCCCTCTTCCCCACTGCCTCCCCCCTCTCTGATGGCTGTTGTTGCCCTGGCCTTGCCCTCCCCCCCCACCACTACATCCCCTTCATCATGGCGGCACTCCAGTCCCCACCATCCCCTTCTTCCTGCAAAAAAATAGGGCTGGGGTGGTGGGTGAGGCCAGCACTGCTGGCCCCTCCCCTCTCACACTGGTCCCCCAGTCCATGCTGTCATGGTGGTGCCCCGCCATGTGTCTCTGTCTGTTGAAACATGTGCTTTCATGGCTGGGAGCTAGTGTCAGCTGGTAGCTCCCATGCTTGAGGGTGCACATTGGCCTCCCCAACTTGGAGCTCCAATCAGCTGACAGGGCTCCTAGCCACAGGAGGCCCAGCCACAAGTTAACTTAATGGCATGATAGGAAGCAGCTACAAAGTTATTATACATATTTTGTTCTTATTTTTTATCATACCTTTGACTGATTGAATGTGTGGGCAGGAGATTAACTGGTTAATCATGCTGTAAGTGTAATGTGTAAATGGGCCCAAAAAGTCAAATAAATACACTCAAGTATCCCTAGTTCTGTCCCATGAGACAGCATCAACAGATTCCTTTCAACAGGATCACCAAAAGAGGTTACTAACAGAAAATTAAAGTATTGGCCTTTGAGCTCCAACAACGTGAGCCATTCACAACCACAGCACTGCAGAGAAGTTTCCCACTAGCTGTATGGAAAAACACTTAAAATCCTTTTTCCAGTGCATTATGGACCTCAACATGACACTTACCACTACTATGCTAGATAGAAGAGGTAGGTAGGAAGAAAGGAAAATAGCAATTTAAATGATCTTAAATGTGGTGATGATTTGCTATGTATGGTAACTTATCAACTGTTTCATGTTGTAGTTTGTTTATAGAAATCACAATGTATCAAAACCAGAAGATAATTTATCAGAACACACAATTTTTCAAGAATATTTTCCTTTTTCTATCCACGCATCATAACCTCATAAAAAGTGCTAGTTTTACTAGATACAGAACCTGGACTCATAGCATGTTTACAGCAATGCAATCTGCCTTTACACAAGAGTTAATGTAACACTGACAGATGATATATAGCCCTATCCAAAAGTAACTTACTTCATTCTTGCATAGAATTACTGGGAGCAGGGACAGCGTGGGGAGGTTCCAAAGGAACTATTCTGGGAAGCCATTTACTCAAGGCAAACAAACTTTTACTTGTTCCTCGATCACCTGGCACTCTAACACCACCTGCTGTACACAGCAGCATTAGATATCTGCATATCTGCTTTAGATACAGGGGTCAATTTAGATTAATGTACAAAGCCGTTACATTGATGTAAACATGTCAATTGTTTAGACTCTTAAGAATTTCCTAACAGAAGGGGAAAAAATTCACAAGCAATTTCTCAAGAATACTGTGGCATGATATTGCCTCAATTGGAAAACTTCCAAATCAAGTGTGTAATCTAGATAAGACACAAACTGTTTTTTCACTAAAACTTATTGCATTTCCTATGTATATTAAGTAATTGTCTTATGTCTAGTTAATATGAGAAGATAGGGTGTCGTATAATTAGTCAAATGTTCTTTATTGGGTTAAGTGTCATTTCACCAAGACTATATATTACCCTTGTTCAACACAGAAAATTTCCTTTGACATGGATGGACATTTGACAACTTCCAATTTGGATTAAAGGAACAAACTACATTCCTTTGAGAAGTTGTTTGATAATTCACAGATTCTGACAGTTCACAGCTTAACAAAATCTGTACTGTTACCTCTGCAGTCATTGGTAAGGTATACCTATTTTCTTAGCTAGTATAGATTGCTTTGGTTAACAGACCCAATTATCAATCAGCTAGTTCTACTACAGAGGATCTTTCATTTAATAAAGCAAGTAAACTTATGCACTGGATAGATGAATGGGCCATAGAGGTTAGCATAAAGGCCATACTCCATAAAATTGCCCTTTGTTCCTGATAATTTCCTGGTGTGGTTAGGCTTGGCTTGATTAAGCAATAGAGTAATTCTATGGTCACAGAGAGAAGTACAGTTTGTGAGTTTGCCCTACAATTGCACTTCACAAGCAGTTGAAAGTACATAACTTCTTATTACAAGGCTAGCTCAAGATCTGATTTAATTTAAATAAATGTTCATCTGTTAAGGCTGTTTTTACTCATAGCATGCAGGGAAGACCTTTTCAAAGTTGAACAAAAGGATCTGTAAACTTTGTCTAACTGACTGTCAGCTTAGAAAATGAAGAGTTTTGTCACACAGTAAATGCTGTTTTAAGGCTTGCTGTCCATATGTATTTAACTCAGAGTGCATGCAGGCTCACATGCTGAAGATCAGTCTGTTGGCACATGCTCAAATCCTAGATACCCATGTACCCTAAGCATAGCACAGCAGGAGTGATAATCTCACTTCCTTCATCACAAAGACTTCAAGATGGAAAGGGATTTAATAGCAGCATAGAAGGAGACTGAGTTATAGAATATATCAGCAACAAGAGGAAGATCGGGGAAAGTGTTGGTGCCTTAATGAAAGGGGGAGGCAACTTAGTGACAGATGATGCAGAAAAGGCTGAAATACTTGATGCCTTTTTCACCTGTCTTCACAGGCAAGGTCAGCTTCCAGACTTCTGCACCTTACTACATAGTTTGGGGAAGAGGTGAGCAGCCAGCAGTGGTGAAAGAACAGGTTATGGACTATTTAGAAAAGCTAGACATGTACAAATCCATGGGGCTGGACATGATGCACCAGAGGGTACCAAAGGAATTGGCCAGTATGACCACAGAGCCACTGACCATTATCGTTAAAAACCTGTGGCAATCAGGAAAGGTCCTGGATGACTGGAAAAGCATATAGTGCCAATTATTACAAAAGGGAAGAAGGATCCAGGGAGATACAGACTGGTCGGCCTCATCTCAGTCCCTGGAAAAATCATAGAGCAAGTCCTCAAGGAATCCATTTCTAAGCACTGGAGGAGCAGAAGGTGGTTAAGGACAGTCAGCATGGATTCACCAAGTAAAATTATGCCAGACCAACCTGATTGCCTTCTATGCTGAAATGACTTGCTCTGCAGATACAGGAAGAACAGTGGATGTGATGTACCTTGATTTTAGAAAGGCTTTTGATACCATCTCCACCAACATTCTCACAAGCAACCTAAGGAAGTACGAGCTGGATGAATGGACTGTAAGGTGGATGGAAAACTGACTGGATAGTCCGGATCAGAGGGTAGTAATCAACAGCTCAATGTCTTATGGGTAGCCGGTATCCAATGGAGTGCCCCAGGGGTCTGTCCTGGGTCTGGCTTTGTTTAATATCTTCATCAATGGGATAGGATGGAGTGCACCCTCATCAAGTCTGAAGATAATACCAAGCTGGGAAGAATAGTAGATACAGTGGAGGGTAAGGCTAGGATTCAGAAAGACCTCAATAAATTGGAGGATTAGACCAAAAGAAAATCTCATGAGTTTCAACAGGGACAAGTGCAAAGTACTGCACTTAGGACAGAACAATCCTACATATCAGTAACAGGCTGGGCACCAACTGGCTAAGCAGCAGCTCTGCAAAAAAGGATCAAGGAGCACAGTGGACAAAGCTGAATATGAGCCAACAGTGTGACCTTGTGAAGAAAGTTAATAGCATAGTGTCTGCATCAGTAAGAGTGTTGCCAGTAGATCAAGAGAAGTGATTATTCCCCTGTATTCAGCACTGGTGACTACATCTGGAGTACTGTGTTCAGTTTTGGACCCCCCCCACTACAGAGAGTATGAAGACAAATTGGAGAGACTCCAGTGACAATGAAAAAGGTTGGGGGGGCTGATGATTGGGCACATGATTTCTGAGTAGAGACTGAGGGAACTGGGCTTATTTAGTTTAGAGAAGACTGAGATGGGATTTAATAGCAGCCTTCCACTACCTGAAGGGTGGCTACAAAGAGGATGGAGCTAGACTATTCTTGCTCCATTGACTCCATTCATTGACTATTTTGTTCAATGATGGCAAATGACAAAATAAGGAGTAATGGTCTCAAGTTGAAACAAGGGAAGTTTAGGTTAGATATTATGAAAAATTCTCTCGGTAGAAGGGTAGTAAATCACTGGAACAAGCTACCCAGACAGGTTGTGGAATATCTATCCTTGGAGTTTTTTCAGAACTGTATAAGCCTTGGCTGGGATGATACAGTTGAGGGGTAGTCCTGCTTTGAGCAAGAGCTGTACTAGATGACCTCCTGAGGTTCCTTGTGACCATAATTTTCTGCAATTCTAACACACAAAGATGAATCATTACTGTCTAGTAATAATTCCTTCTTTTAACTGCAGGGATTCCATTTTGGTTTACTTTCAAGCAACACTACAAAAACAGAAAGCGTGTTCAAAGTTTAATCAACCATACAAGAATTGGGAGTTGCCAAATGATACAGAAATCTGGAATCAATTTAGGGTTTTCCGAGATGACTTTTGCCTATGAATAATAATGTGAAGTGACCCTGCTTTTGAAGGTTGCAGAACTCTCCCTCTACTGACATTGGGCATAGCTGTCAATTATGCAATTTTAAAAAACAAAGGTACTAAAGGAAACGAAGTCAGTGGTCCAGATGGGAGCTCTATCAGTCTAACTAATATCATACTGAAAGCTCACATTGAAGGGTCTCCATCGTCCAAATTATCTGGGCAGCTCAGGAAAAAGATGTCTCTATATTACTTAGGTTGTATCCAAAGATGCCGTGTTCAGCTGCCTTCTATTGCATTGGGAAAGTAAGTTAGAGAAGTGGAGCCAGGCAACCTGGCAGAGCAGGCATAGCACACTGCCTCCCAGCCCACTCTGCCATTATCTCCAGTCTCTTTAAGGAAGCCCTGATGTTCTATCATAAAACCCCAGGGTTCTGCAAAACACAGCATGAAAACCACTGAGTTCAAGAAATCAGAGGAAAACTTTTGGAGATCCTAAACAAGAGTTTTTGCAGATGAGAGGAGTAAAACCATCCAAGCAACGCTATCTGATCTTCCATATGTGGAGTTAGGAGAATTTGTTGATAAATACATCTCACACCGTGCAACCATGCGATTTTCTTTAGATGCATTTCTAATCGCATCTAAAGGAGATCCTGAGATCAGACCCTTTCTAGAGCACAAAGTGATGCATTTTACATGGCAACTAAAAACAAATCTTTATTGATACCATTTTGAAAAGGTGCCTTAAACATCTAAATCTTTGTTGCAAAAACCTTGTCTATTCAGTCAGCCTCATAAAATGCTTATGAATCTTGCTAGACAAATTGATGTGAAGGTAATTCAGTGTCTGATACATCAAGTTTCATAAGCAGATAGTTTTCTGGAAGAGACTCATCTTCTTCCTACTAAATACAACATTGGCTTGACATTGTTTATCATTACTTGATTTGTTTTGGATTAAAGGGAAAAACATTACACAGGCTAAAAAGAAGTGCTGTGTTGTTCCAAGAGGTTTATCATATCATTTGTCTCCAAAAGCCTCAAGTCCAACTCTGAGACAAATCAGCTTCTACCCAAGGCTGGAGATATCAGTAACTATACCAAGAAAAAGAATGACACATAATTGCTTACTTAAATGAGATGTATACACCAGCTTGGAGATGAGAGACCTTTCAGGAATCCATACTAACATTAGGGCTGTGCAAAACAGCTAGTATTCACTTTGGATTCGGACAATTCAGGGGACAGTGATTTGATTCAGCGATTCAAATCACTGTCCCCATTCAATTCAGCCCAATCTCTGAATAAGCCAGGTCAGGCCCATCCCCCACCCACTCGCCCAGCCTGGCAATGGCTGCCCTGCCAGCCCCAGTTCCATGCACTTGTTAAAAAAAATCTCCGGTGCTCACTGGGTACTGCTGGGTGGGGAGCGATCCCTGCTGCCCCCCACAGCCCTACGCTGCAAAAAACAAGAAAAGCCCTGCACTCACTGCTCCTGGGTGGGGGGGTAGTCAGGGGACTCGTGCAGAGCCCCCCATGCAGTGGGGGGCAGCAGGGATCTCCCAACACCCAACAGTACCCATTGAGTCAGAGCTTTTCTTTTTAGGTTTTTAGGCCAGCAGTTGGAGCGGGCGGGGATAGCCACGGGGGGTGGGGGGGGATTAAGGGGGCTGGCAGGTGTCCCCCCATGGTCCCCTGCCCCCTCCCCCAGCCCCCACTCCACTGCCCCTTGTACTTACCAGCTCAAAGTTGGCTGCAGCTCCCTGCTGCAGCCACCAGGGACTACCCGAACCATCAACGTTCTCTGAATCTTTTCCAAAGATTTGGAGAGTTTTGAATCAATTCAGACCTTTAAATTGACCCGCTGATTCAATCTGGATTCAGACATTCGGCCACTGATCACCACCCAAAGCTTCGCACAACCCTAACTAACATGCCTATATATATGTCGTTTTAGTGGGAAAATGAATACCCCCCAACAAGCTCCGCAAACAATGAAGGTCATTTCTACCACAATGATCAAAAAATAAGTTCTACTTGCCTGACATCTGTTGTGTAAACTATCTTTTCGTGAAGCTGTTATTTCAAAGCTGGTGTGGGGTAGGTTGTCTGTTACTCTTGTGGGGTCCAGACTGGCAGTTCACCTCTCTTAGGCAGAAGTCAAACATGAAGTAAGAAACAGTGGCACCTTGGGGCACATCCAGATGAGTGTGTTTCCTGGGGACAAATACCAGCAGCACATATTTGTGCTGCTGATAGTTGCCCCCAAGGAATGCCCCTGTACATGAGCTCTGACTCAGGGCAAATTGCCCCAGGTAGGGTAGGGGAGGCTGGGGCCAGCACCTGAGTTGACCCCAGCAGCCTTACCTGGGGAACTGGGGGGCCTCCTGGGGCTGCAGTGATGGTGAACCGAGCATGCGGAAGCTGGTCAACAGCCAGATTGTGGCTCTGGCCAGTCAGCTCTGGTTTCAGGCCACACACACTGCTGCCATGTGTGCCACCCCACTTTTTTTCTGTGTGTATTTTTTTATATTGGGATTTCTTGTATCTAAATTTGGCTCTGTGCTGTAAATGTGCAGTGTGGAGAATGAAACCACATGCTCAGGCTGAGGCTTTTGAGGCACCACAAAATGCTGGTGTGTGCTCATGTGGATGCAGCCTTAGACATTAACTGGTTCTGAGGTAGATTGGCCATAGGCAAAAATCTACTTTGTCAAATGATATCACAGCATTTTATTTCAAAGGATTTCTCTTTCTTTTCCACAGAGAAGCAATAATAAGCTCATTTTTATCACCTACAGAGTTAAGAAAAAGCAGCTTTTGTTCAATGAGGCACTGCTAGCTACAGGATTTTGACCTCTGGTGCATGGGACCAAGAATGAAATACATTTATAGTCACTCAAGAAAAAGATGTTCAGGTGTGATTTGCAGAAGCACTCTTCCACACTGGTGTAAGTATTCCTTTTGAAATCAATATCTATTACTTTTATGAGCAGAGAGGTAGTTAGTAGTGTTAGTCTGAAGTCAGGTGAAAGGCAGGACAAAGATGCACTTCTGCAAGCACTGTTACAGTTATGAATAGAGATGGGTTGGACAAAATATGGCCCATGGGCCAGATGTGACCCACCAGGCTCTTCCATCTGGCCCGCGGTGCCTCCCAATGAATTGTGCTCCACCCAGCCCTTCCACCCATGAGGGTGGGAGCAAAGCACCTACACCCACCCCAACATATCTTATTATGCCTCACACCCACCCTCATGGGCAGAAGGGCCAGCCCTGCTAGCATGAGGTGGGGCTGCTCTTGCAGGCTTCCCAGGTGTCCCACTCCCTCCAGGCAGCAGGTAGGGAAGTTGGGGGTGGGGTTGCAGCTGGGTGGGAGCATGGAGCTTGGGCTGGCTGCAGCACAGAGCCCTCATCCAGGGGGGCGGCAGCAGCATGAAGATCAGCTGGGCAGGGTACGGGTGTGAGGTGGGAGGGGTATGCGGATCCCCCCACACTTACCCCCATGGCAAGTTGCCATGGCAGGCACTGGGGGCAGCAGCAGAAGGGGTGCTCTGCTTGGTGCTGGTTCCTTGTTCCTGGCTCCGGGCTGTTTGTTTCCCCAGTGCTCCATGCACTCATGGGGCACAGGAAGGAAGAACATCTTCACAGGTAGGCTCGCTAACCTAGTGAGGAGGGCTTTAAACTAGGTTCACCAGGGGATGGAAACCAAAGCCCTGAGGTAAGTGGTGAAGCAGGAGACCTAGAGGAAAAGCAAGCAGGAGAGGGCAACAGGGGAGTTGCTCTCATACTTCCTGAGGAATCAGGGCAATCAATTAGTTACCTCAGGTGCCTGTACACAAATGCACAGAGCCTGGGAAACGAGCAGGAAGAATTGGAAGCCCTTGAACAGTCATGGAATTATGGCATCATTGTAATAAAGGGAGACTTGGTGGCAGCTTCCGTGACTGGAGTACTGGTGGGAGGGACTAGGGATAGATGGCAGTGTGGGTCAGGGATCAGGTGTAAGGGGCAGACATGGGGGCACGGGACAGGAGAGCAAGTTGTGGGTATCAGTCTGGCTCCATCTGCCACCAAGTTCCTTCTGTCCCTATCCTGTGGTTCAGGGCAAGTTTAAGATGACCCTCCAGTAATCTGATTCTAAATGGAAAATTATAACAAGTTTATAATTTTTCATTTACAGGGGGAGGGCGGTCATAAATGACCCATGGGGTCACAGTGAGCTCAGACCTCCCTGACCCACACTACCATCTATCCCCAGCCCCTCCTGCCAGTTAATCCCCTGCTCATTCCCTCATGCCCACCCTCTCCACTCAACCCCCAACCATCCCAGCCAAAGCTTTGTCTAGCTGGGTTTTGAAAACCTACAAGGATGGAGCTTCCATCATGTCTCTGGGTGACCTGTTCCTGTGTTCTACTACTCTCCTAGTGAGAAAATTCTTCCTAATATCTAACCTAAACTTCCCTTGCTGCAACTTGAGACTGTTGCTCCTTGTTCTGTCATCTGCCACCACTGAAAACAGTCTAGCTCCATCCTCTTTTGAACCCTCCTTCAGGTATTTGAAAGCTGCTATTATTGCATTTTTTTAAACTAAGATCTACATGGCAGAAACTGACATCTTGTACTTGACATCCTCTTTCTGATGCACAGTTAGGTGTGTAAATTGCATTTATAATGTTCTTCAGCCGAGGCATTTGTTAATAATAACCTTAAAAGGAGAGGCTGAGCTCACTGTGAACTGTCACCCCTTAGTTTAACTGGAAATAAAAAATTAGTTAGATAAGAAGCTTCTGGATGCTAATGCACACTATTACAACTGTCAAAATTGCAACTGATCTATGCCACTTATAGTATGAATATACGATCGTAGTAGGAAAATCATCCTCCATCAAAATCTATATTTGACAAGATGATGTATGCTTCTAAGAGCCCTATCTCCTCAGAGAACCAATGCAAGCTGATAACAGTCAACATAAAGGTATTGCCATGGGCAAGGAATATTCATCCAATAATTTCTGTGTTCACGTGTTTGAGAAAGAAAATTCTTTCATGTTATATTTATGAATTTGTAAGATGCATGGTTCACAGAATTTACAACTCTATTAATAAAATCAAGACAGGTCTTCAAAAAGTAGCATGAACTTTAGTTGAGTAGAAAATGCTATAATTAATTTATAAGACCAATCTAAAATCTCTAAAGTAAGCTAAGGGAAAATTATTCCTCTAAGAAAGAAATGAAACAAAATAAAACTTTATTATAAACTGATTCCTGGTGACTGTACAAATTAAGTTTCATTATTTGCATATAACAGCAAGCAATTGAACAGGAAGAAGATTGCAACATCATTGTAAACCACAAAATAACAAGCCCTGAGCTTTGAATGAACATTTGGGGAGCATAGCTTGGATTTTTCATTCATCAGTTTCAGTGAATGTTTCATGTGCAAAGAGAAATGTTATCTACTCCTGTATGTGAATTTAATTTTATATAAAAAATGTCAAAGATGCTAAAGGAAAATATACCATTGAATCAAACACTGAAAAGACTGTTGGGGTAAGTACAGACAGACAAACAGCCCACAGTAGAATCATTCCAATCTACACAGGTTCTCTATCAGCTGCAGATTCAACTGATACCAAACATAAGAAACATTTACTTTTAAGTTGAAAAAAGCAGATGGAGCCCTACACTGGCCTAGGCGAAAAGGCGAGAGTGCTAAAACATGCTTCCTAACCTGCTGGTCAGCCAGGACATCCCTGATTGACTGGCCAGCACATGCCCCCAGCCTCCTGCTGTCACCCATGGAGTAGAGGAGGGGGGAAACACAGTGTCCTATCCCCAGGAAGTCCCAAGTGGGCCATCTGCCCATATGGGAGAGGAGCCCAAGGCTTCTGGGCAGTTTCCTTGAGCCCTGGTCTGCCCAGCTGTAGAGAGAGCGGTGATTCCCAGCCTCCCAAACTCCCCTCCATGGTCAGGCTGGCATGTCACCAACATGCAGCAAGGAGGGAAAGCACCCCCTGCCCTGGTCTCAGCCCCCTGAGTTCAGGTCTTCCCATCAGGTGGAGGAGGGGCAGATTCCAGGGGTTTTCCCATAGGCTCCATAGGATAAAGGATCCAGCCCCACCACCTGGCACAAGCCCCTGGGGCTGCCCACTGCATTCTGCTGGCTGCCACTGGTGCTGAAATCCAGCAGGAGGTGATGGGCAGCCCATGGGAATTGCACCAGGCACCAGGGATAGGAGCACTTCATAGAGGGCAGGATCAGACTCCACTGCCTGGCACAAGCCCCTGGCCCACCTAGCGCATCCCGCAGGAGCTTGGCATCAGCAGCAGCAGCCAACGGGATGCAGTGGGCAGGCCTGGGGAGCTTGCGCCAAATAGCAGGACCTGATCTTGCCCTTCATGGAGCCATCCTGACCCTGCCACAGAGCATTAGCTTCTGTGCTCAGACTGCCTGCTCCCTGGTCATGGCACCTTGCATAAGAATCACTGATTGACATAGGTTACATACTGATGGCATTAAGAGCAGAGTGCTGTACTTGTTGTAACAAGTCATTAATTTCCTTGATAAAAAGTGAAACACTTCAGTATTCCCCCCTCAACCCTCACCCCCAAAACTGGGCAACAAAGCTATGAGCCTCAGATTTCTAAAGTACAAAATCTAAAATTCAGCAGTCCTTTTAAGTCCTTAACGGTACACCAGTATCTGAGTGCTTTTGGAATTGAAACTTTTTGAAGTAAAGTCTAAACTCATTCATCCCTTAAAAAACAAAACAAAACAAAACAAAAAAACCTTTACGCAAGCACAGATGGTTTGATGTTCAAAATTCCTCAGCAACATCAGCCATCTTGGTAAACACAATATATAAAAACATTTACAGAAACAAAAACAGTTTTTGGGTTAATCAGCTTTGCAGTTTACTTACTGAGTTTTAGGAGAAGTTATCCATTTAACTTTGGGTAATTTCATGCCTCAGATATTGTATTGTTACAAAGATGAAAATATACTTATTTTCACATAAAAACATGACCTTTTCAAGATGCAAACTTTTACAGCATAAGCTAACAGTATACAGAAGGAAACTCCTTTTTTCCTGAAAGGAATTTGAAAACTGTTTAAAATTTTGGCCAAATATTGAAGCTCAGAATACAATCAAGCCAAATGTTAAAGTTCTGCCATTCTATATCTATTTCATATATCTTTATTTAAAAAAAGAAATGAAAGGTTTTTGTATTCTCTATATCTTCGTCAAAAGGAAAGGTACTTTTGACTTCCCTGTGAAGAATATCAGTTTTAGAAGTGACCCAACATTTCTCATTTCCAAATCTCATTGAATATGAGCATGTTAGCTGATGTTAAGAATTATTTGCATAATTTTATTCAACTTTACTCATAGCTTCATGCTGAGACTGCAAGTGAATGAACAGTCTGGATAGAAATTAACAAAGTATTCAATATATTTGTGAATATAACATTTGCTCATCCTATTTTCTATTAATGCATTATCTTATATTCTGACAGTAGTGTAATTTGTAATTTAACAGCATATAACATTCCTTTCCTTACCCAATATCTTTTGGGAAAGCCTCCTTTATTTTCCACTTTTTCAACAATGCATATTAACTATAATTTTCTTTAGACCCTCAGTGAAACAAAAATAACATGCAGATGTAGAAATTTACTAACAAAATCATAAATAATAGTGTAGCAGGCTCAGTGCTTCAAGGACAGGCTGATAAGACACAGGCCTCGTCGCCTTGAAGTCTGAAGCAGAGATACAGCCCCCACCCCCCATTAGTTAACACGCAGCCAAAAACCAGTTTTGAAACAATTAAGAGTTTTCCCACACTGACCTAACATCTTGTTTGCCTTCACAGTGGAAAATTCCCACCTGCGCGCGCATCTTGTCTGTAAACTATAAATCACCTCTAACAGTTTTATTCGGGGCCACTGAGTTCGCTCAGAGTGCCCAGCATGCTGAATAAATTTTGAGACAGACAGTGACTCTGTCTTTGGGAACAGCTCCGCAAGGGGTCACAAACTCCTCAACAATTTTGGCAACCCAGATGGGACTCCTTATGTGCTGACCCGGCTGCTCGTCGTTCGGACCAACCTTCCCAGCCAGCATAGGTGAGTTTGTTACCATTTGGAGGGCTTGGTCTGGGCGTCGGGTAAGTGGGGCCCGCCGTGAGGGGTAGCTGTTCCCAAGAATTTATAGACCAGAGTGCTTAACTCTCGGGAGGATGGGACAATCGGCTTCAAACGTCCCACCGGGATCTCCTTTAGGGAGGCTTCTCCAGGTTTGGGGAGAAGGGAATCTGCCGGTGCAGTCTGGCATGGGCAGGAAGCGCGCTTGTATTTTGCGTACACAGGAGTGGCCTGTCAACAAGGTGCTCCGGATAAACGGTGGCCGAAATTTGGCTCATTTGATTGGTCTCGTTTGGCATTCCTTTGAATGGAATTAGTAGCTTTAAAACCTCAACAGATGGATTATTGGTACCTGTGGGCTGAATTGGCTGAAAAAGCCCCAAAACCGGTTCTTTACTCTACCACTCCACCTCCTTATGATCCTCCGATTACAGTCTCTGTGGAGTCTGAAGATGACCCTGAGCCCCTCTACTCTGCTCTCCCTGTCCCTGGTCAACCCCTGCCCCCTGATGAGAGTGCTGCAGCTCCCGTGGCGTCAGCGCCGGCTCCAAGCTCCGGGCTCCCTGCCTCCAGAAGCTTTTCTTTGGTCTGGACCCGGAGCCGGGGTCCTGTGGGGGAGGCATTTCCACCCAGCCAGGGGCAGGAACACCTGAATGCGGTGGTTCAGGCTCCTTTGTGAACCTACCTGGTCCTGTTTGTGGATGGCGGGGGCAGCTTCCAGGTTTGCCTTACTCTAATTCATGTGCCTTTCACCCGAGGGGACCTCCTCATTTTGCAACAACAAACCCGCTCTTTTCGGGAAAAACCTGACGAAGTAGGACGGACCATTTGACGCATAGTCCATACTTATGACCCTTCTTGGTCAGACATGCAGAAACTCATGGATACCCTGCTGACCCCAGACAAGCGGGCTAAAGTTTTAGACTGTGCCAGGGCTGTTGCCTCAGCAGCAAACAGAGACCCTTGGCCTTCTAATGAACCTAATTGGGATTACAACACCCCCGGGGGAAGGGCATCCCTGAGGGAAGCCCAGAATGATTTACTAGCAGGCTTTGATGAAGGGAGTAAAAGGCCTGTGAACTGGGGAAAATGCCATGCATGCAAACAGGGACCCGAGGAGCATCCGGATGCCTTCTTTACCCATTTGTGTGAGGCAGCCAAGACATACGTTCGTCTTGATGTAGATAAACCAGAGCATGTGCCTTCGCTGGTATCAGCCTTTGTAAACCAGAGTGCTCCCGGTATCAAGGAGCATTTCTGCAAGTATACTCCAGGGTAGGAAGAAAACAGTATGTTAGAGATAAGAAACATAGCAAGCTATGGGTTTGATGGGAGAAAGGAGAGGGAAAGAAAGAAGGAGAGAAAGGAAGATTTTAAACTAGTAGCTGCAATGGTTGAGGGAACTGTGCACAGCATGTCAGGAAGAGGACGGAACAGGGGAAGGGGCCAGAGAGGGTTTCAACAAAGGGGATTAGGTCAGAAAAACCAGGGCGAGGGGTGGTCCACAGTTCAAAGGGCCAGCGAAGTATGTTACCACTGTAAACAACCTGGACACTTCAAACAAGAGTGCCCCCAGAGGAAGGGGATGAACATCAGAGCCGTCTCAGAACGAGGGCCCCCTCCGGACCAGTGACACAAGGAGCCGGTGTCAAAAACTACTCACAGGAAAGAAGGACTCAATGACCCGACTGACCACCCTCACCCAGTCTGCCCTGAGGTAACTATAAATTGCAATAAGAGCGACCTTGTTGCCTCAATTCAGGTAGGAGAGCAATGATATTATTTTTTAATTGACACAGGCGCTACTATGTCTATGTTATCTACAACTCCTGAGCGTGCAGGTCTAACTGAGGAAGGAACTGAGAATGTGATGGGAGTCGGGGGGGGGGGGAATTGTTCAAAACTAGCAGAAGTGCCCCTACTTGACTCCAAGTGGGACCCTTGTCGTGTGAACGCTCCTTTTTGTTGTCTGCTCGTGCTCCTATGAATTTATTAGGACGGGACTTGCTGTGTAAGCTGAGGGCCACTCAACGCTGTAGTCTGGAGGGAATAACTTTAGAATTACCAATTGACAAACTGCCTTATTTCGCTGGGGCACTGGCCTCGAAGCGGGGAAAAGAGAAATTTACCAGTGGAACTACAATGATTGCCAGCCACATTGTGGGGCTGGGAGTCCACCGATGTAGGACTGCTGAAGTCTGCCACTCCGGTTGTTATTCAAACAAAGTGGGGAGTCCTGCCTTGCGTGCCTCAGTACCCGCTGAATAAAAAAGCAGAAGAAGGTTTGCAGCCCCTTATAGATGAATACATCAGGAAACGGATTTTAGTGGAGTGTCAGCCTCCTTGCAATACCCCCGTGTTACCAGTCAGAAAACCTAAATTAGGAAAGGATGAAAAGCCTGTTTATCATTTTGTGCAAGATTTACGTGCTATAAATGATTATGTGATTCCCAGAGCTGCCGTAGTTCCTAACCCTGCCACTATTGTTACCTCCATCCCATGGTGGGCCACTCGATTCACAGTAATTGATTTGCGTGCTGCCTTCTTTTCAATCCCAGTTGCAGCCCAGTCTCAATACCTTTTTGCCTTCACTTGGAAGAGAAAACAACATTTAACCAGGACACGACTTCCCCAAAGACACACTGAGAGTCCTACTATCTTCAGCCAAATCCTGACAAAAGACTTACAAGGTATCATACTTACCTCGGATACAGTGCTTGTACAGTATGTAGATGACCTACTACTAGCATCACAGACTCGGGTAAGCTGCCGGACGGACACTTTAAGACTATTAGAAGGATTAGCTGAAAGAGGACATAAAGTATCCCCAGGAAAATTACAATATTGCCAAAAGAAGTCTACATACCTGGGGCATGTGATCTCAGAGGGACTGCGGGAATTGTCTGATGAAAGGGTAAAGGCTATAAAAGACTTGCCAAAGCCCACCACTAAGAGGCATATGCGAGACTTTTTAGGAGCGGCTGGATTTTGCCGGCCATGGATCCCTGCTTACAGAGAGATGGTTAAGCCTCTAGTAGAGACCACTCGGAAGGCAGAACCTGAAGTGTTTCAATGGACCCCCGAGTTAGACCATGCTTTTCACCAAGTTAAACACCAGCTATCACAAGCCCCTGCTCTAGGACTCCCCAGCTATGAGAAGCCATTTGTGTTGTTTGTCCACGAGAGACGGGAAGTAGCTTCAGGAGTCCTAACCCAGAAACTGGGACCTCAGTTACGCCCAATTGCTTATTACTCTGCTACCTTAGATCCAGTGGCAAAAGGGGTAGTCAGCTGTCTGCGCACCATTGCAGCCGCAGCACTGCTTGTTGAGCGATTGAAAGAGCTAGTCATGGGGTACCCCCTCAAAGTCAGGGTAGTCTTCCTCATGAAATTGAAGCCCTAATGACTAAAAAGACTCAAGCCTTCTCTCACCAGCGTTTAGCCCGGTATGAAGTGACTCTGCTAGCTGCCAAAAATGTGCACATCTCATGCTGTACTAGCCTCAACCCAGCCTCGCTTTTGCCTCATCCCGAGGATGGAGAGCCACATCACAACTGCTGCACCGTCATTCGTATGATGGAAAAGCCCCGAGATGACCTCACTGATGTGCCCCTGAACAATCCTAACTTAGTCTTCTATGTAGATGGGTCCTCCTACATAGAAGCTGGAGTTTGTCGGACTGGGTATGCGGTCGTCACTGACTTCAACATCGTTGAAGCAAAGCCCTTATCTCCCCGGCTGAGTGCACAAGCAGCTGAACTGATTGCTTTAACTCGTGCATGTGAACTGGCAACCGGAATGACTTGAAACGTATACACTGACAGTCGGTATGCATCTGGAATTTGCCACTCCACGGGGCAATTATGGAAACAGCGAGGCTTCATTACTTCTTCCGGAGCAAAGACTGCAAACTCCACTCAGGTTTCTGAGCTCCTGGAAGCCATCCAGAAACCCATACAGATAGCTGTAATACATGTCGCCGTACACACCGGCGGGAGCACGCCTAAGGCTAAAGGAAATGAGTGGGCGGATGCTGCTGCCAAAGCTGCTGCTCAGCAACCCCTAAGCCCTTGCTCCTATGTGAGAGACACCCCGAGCCTTGGAAGGATATGAGCAAGCGTTCAAAGGAGAAGAAGACTGGAACGTCTCTATGGTGCTTATTCAAAAGATAGACTGTGGTTCACTAGCAATGACCGCCCCATCTTGCCTAAAACATTACAGCGGCCCCTGTGCCAAATAGTCCATGGGCAAGGTCATTATGAGGCAACTGCCATAGCTGAAACCATTCTCTGAGTTTGGTTTGCCCCTGGAATACATGCAGTGGCTAAACAAGTGACCAGCGTCTGCTCCACTTGCCCAGCATTCAACTCTGGCCCAGAGAGAAAAGCCCCACCTGAGGGCCGACCTTGGGCATATCAACCATTTGAGAGACTGCAAATAGATTTCATCGAACTTCCCTGGTGCCGAAGATACAGATACTCCTTAGTAGTGCGAGATCAGCTCACCCATTGGGTGGAGGCGTTTCCTGCCACCCATACCTCTCATCAGCAAGTTGCTCATGCACTTCTAAAGGACATTATTCCGTGGTTTGGCATACCTCAAGTCACTGACTCAGATCAAGGAGGTCACTTCACCTCCCAGGTCCTACAAACAATTTACACACGGTTGGGAATCACTAGTCAGCTTCCCACCCCTTATCACCCTCAGTCATCTGGAGGGGTGGAAAGGGCAAATCGGACTCTAAAAACCCTTCTAGGCAAAGTGTATCTGGAAACTCAGCTTAAGTGGTCCAAGGCATTGCCCCTTGCACTGTTTGCTATGCGAAACACGCCTAGAGCTGATGTTAAGATATCTCCCTATGAGCTTTTGTTCGGTCATCCACCCCCCATTACCCATGGTTTCCTTCCTCCAAATACAGGATTGCTAGCAGGAGATGAGAATTTAACCCATTATGTGATTTCTTTGCAGAAGCAGCTTACTTCTTTACAGCGCAGTGCTGCCATTCAACAACCTGTACCCTTCGATTGCGAGATACACCCCTTCAGTCCTGGTGACTACGTGTGGGTCCGTGTTCCACAAGAGAAAAATTGCCTAAAGCCAATGTGGGAAAGACCATACCAAGTCCTACTAACCACCCACTCCGCAATCAAAATCACCAAAAGGAATTCGTATCACACACACGTGAAACCTGCAGTGTTTACCCCAACGAAACCTCATCGTGTACCTCCCCTTCGGCTGCAGAAATCCAACAATCAATGTAAAATATGTGCCAAATGTAGTAGAAAGTGATCCCAGCCTTTAAAGGCCAGGATCAAAGGGGGGAATTGTAGAAATTTACTAACAAAATCATAAATAATAGTGTAGCAGGCTCAGTGCTTCAAGGACAGGCTGATAAGACACAGGCCTCGTCGCCTTGAAGTCTGAAGCAGAGATACAGCCCCCACCCCGCCATTAGTTAACACGCAGCCAAAAACCAGTTTTGAAACAATTAAGAGTTTTCCCACACTGACCTAACATCTTGTTTGCCTTCACAGTGGAAAATTCCCACCTGTGCGCGCATCTTGTCTGTAAACTATAAATCGCCTCTAACAGTTTTATTCGGGGCCACTGAGTTCGCTCAGAGTGCCCAGCATGCTGAATAAATTTTGAGATGGACAGTGACTCTGTGTCTTTGGGAACAGCTCCACAAGGGGTCACAAACTCCTCAACACAGAATGCTTGCCCTTTACAATATAAGTAAACAGAGAACTCAGGAAAGGGATCTGAAAGTCACTGAAGTTCTCTAAAAACTTCAGCAGCAACCAAAAAAGCCAATAAAATGTTGAGTGTCATAAGAAGCTAATTGAACACAAAATGGAGAACATCTTTATTCCATTATACTAATCCACTGTGCGCCCACATCTCGAATATGGTGCACTGTTATAGTTTCAAAAGAATGTAGTTGCAATAGAAAAGGTATAACGGCAACTAAAATGATCAAAGGGATGCTGCAGTTACCATACCAGGAGACACTACGAAGTCTAGGTCTCTTCAGTTTGGAATGGAGAATGTTGACAGAAATCTGATGCGATAGAAATCTATAAAATCATGAAGGATGTGGACCATGTAACAGGGAACTGTTGTTCACCAGTCCCAGAATACTAGGACTAGGAGGCACCAACTAAAATGAATAGATGATAGGTTTAGAAGTAAACAAGAAAAAGTACTTTTTTTTATGCAATCCATAGTTAACTTGTGGAATTCATTGCCACAGGAAGTGGTAGAAGCAAATAGCATAGACTGGTTCAAAAACTAGATAGGCAAACTCATGGACTATAGATTTATTAATGGCTGTTGAACAGAATAGTTAGCGATGCTTCCTCTAGCATCTCTGGATGCCAGTGAGGGTAATGCTGGATGCCAGTGAGGGTAATGAACAGGGGATTCAATATGTAGTGAGGTCAGGCCAGAATCCTGGACCCAGCTGGTCCCAATCAGTATCTGGTCCCAAACAAGTAGCACCCTGGTGTCAGGTGGGCTGAGTGACACAATTAAGGCAACCAGTCCAGTGAAGGCACAGGCAACAAGCCCTACCCGTTCCAACCCCTAAAAGCCAGGCCCAGCCTGCTGTCTCCTTGTCTGGGCAAAGATGAAAGTTCCAGCTCCTGACTTTGTGTACCTGCCTCCTAATGTTCTGGTTTTGAATCCTGGCTGAGTCTAGCTTCTGACTCCAGTAAGACTCTTGGCATCTCCTAATTCTGGTTTGACCTTCGAGTCCGGCTTTTGGCTTCTGAACCCAGTTGAACCTTATCTAGCCTTGTCTCCAGTTTCAGCTTCTGACCTTAGCTAAGGCTTCTGAATCCAGTTCCAACACCATATCCCTCCAAATCACAGACCCCTGGGGAATTATTTGGAACTACACCTGTGCTTTGGGTAACTAACTCCTACATAAGACCACCCGCATCCCAGTGCTTAACACTAGATTGATGCAGTTCAGTGCTCTCTCACTAAAACATCCACTCCTGCTGTTGTTGGGGACTGAATATTGGACTAGCTGCATCATTGATCTGACCCAATATAGCACTTTTGATGGTCTTATGTTCTTAAATAGAACAGACAAGAACATACAGTACTAATCCTGTCACTGAGAGACAGCCCTATTAAAAATGAAAAGATAAAATGAATTTGACTTCCTTTCCAGTTTGTACGTTATGTCCAATATTAGTTTAACAGAACATTACAGCTGTTCAGAATAAAGCATACATACATGAAAAAACCTACTGCATCCCTAATACAAGGGTTTACAGGTACATTCCAGAAGATTCTTCAAAAGCAGCAGCAAAACCCCCATCAGACCTTGCAGAATACTAAAAGGGGTTAATTCATAAGTGCTCTTACTTAAGGAGAACATACTCAGTCATGTTTTCCACATTACATTTTGACCTGGACCCACTGCTATTAATTCTTCATCCTGAAGCTTGGAGAGGACAGTGGCAAAAATAACTTAAGTTAATCATCAGCCAGGAAAAAAGAAAAGGACTTAAAGTAAGATTATAGAAAGCAGAATATTAGAAAATGGGTCCTATGTCAAAGTTAAGTGCTATTACCACATAAAGAAATGCACCACTTTCTCCAGTGACACCAAGTTATAGGTCCAAAATAATGCCAGTGAAACTGATACACCATATGAAGTTGAATCTCTTCTTTGCAAGCTTTTTAGTTAATGTCAGTATAAAATACATTTTAGATAGTTAAAAAAATTGTAAAGATCTTTTTATAAACAGATCCTACTTCAAACTATTTGATTTAGTACAAATATTAGGAAAATGTTATAATATACTTCAACCCTTAATCATAGTTGAAGTGCAACCACGTAAATTACAAATGCTGAAGCCTTAGCTGGAATAAACTGATGCAATCCCCCCCTGCCTTCAGTGACACAATACTGATTTACAACACTGACTTTAAGCCATATGGAACAGAAACTGAAAATAAAAAAATATCATTTTTTTGTATTCCACCCTTGATGCCCTCGCTACTGTAGAATTTCATCCTCTGATAAATAGGTTAATTTAATTTGCCTTGACTTATATTTAGAAATAAAATGAGATTTATCAGCATCAATATTTTATAATTCAATCACCTCAGCCCTCACTACAGGCTGTAGTCAACTACATCATCATCAACATGAATACTTACTGGGCTTTGACAGCTAAGAACCTCTAGGATGCTGTTGAGTAATTCAACACAGTACTTCTTCTCATGGACATGAGCCTGTTGCTCTTCCTTTTGTTCCAGTAATTCCTTCAGTTCTTTTGTAATCACTGGAAGCAAAATGTCTCTGCATTCTGAAAGTAAAATATTTATTTATTAAGAAAAATATGAAAAAATCAGATGTTATTGACAAACAAATCCTTCTTGAAATAGTGAAGTAAAACGTTTTTTCAGCTTTAATACTTGAACCTCTTTTACCTTGGCATTCTCCATTTCCCTTTCATGCCTCAAAGATTCTCTAACTTCTGATAGCCAGATGTCTCACCAATCCACTTCACATATAAATGACAAAGTCAAGATAAAATGCTAGATTGTATTCAGCTAAATTCTGAAGGCTATTTGCTGCTGCGGACATTATTGTTGGTGAAAACTTGTTGACTTCCTGTACATACTGCAGAGCATTCTATATATTTCTGAAGTGACATGTGGGTTTTTCTCTCTACATGCTTTGTTTCTTCCTTTGGAAGAATAATTTTGAAGAGTTCACATTTGCACATATAGTAAAATATTGTTTAAAAATGAAGTGGATTTCATTTTATAATTTTATACCATGAATTACTTAGTGCAAATGCTTCAAAAAGAGAGCCCACCAGGACAAGGAAACAACAGTGCATGTAATGAGAATGGTCATATTGGCAGCTGGGCCAACATTTGCCCTTTTTTTTTTTTAAATATATTCTCTGGAAACATGGGTTGAAACAGTACTGTATGTTAATTTAAAATAAGCTATTTAAGGACAATGGTTCAGGGACTAAGGATGAAGGATAAGATTGCCAGAACTGCTTTTGAACATTTAAAGATCCAAAATATTAAGTATTACTTTATTATGGAGTATATACAAGGAAGCAAGTAGGATGTATAGAAACAGTGAGAATGCAGCTGAGGAGAAGCCACTTAACAGAGGTTTCTTCTTACATGCAGGAAAATAAAATACTGTTATATATTTCAGCTGTATGCAGCATCTTTAGAGGATCCATCTTAAAACAAAAACACTAGCAGATGTCCCAAACTGATGGACACTTTTTAACACAACCCCAGTATGAAGTTTTGGCCCGCTTGTTTGATTTCTCAAATGTAAGAATGGGAAAGGATAGTGAGGCAGAGAAGGGGATAAACTATGTTTATTCATAATACTTAACCATCTTTCACTCAAAACAGATGTAATTTCTACTTTGAAATTAGCCTAATGCTATCTGAAAACCATATAATGTAGTTATATGTTTCTGTCAGGCAATCATTTGCCTTCAGAAAACTGCTCCAACTATTCTATATATGTAGGTCAGTCTTCCAGGATGACATCAGAAGCTCCAGTTGTTACAAAAGAGTAGCCATTTTGGGTTCTAACAGATTTCAAGTATTCACAATTAAAGTGAATTCTACAGGTGGACTTAATGCATGCCCCACTCATAGTATCCCATCCTCCTTACCAGTTGTTATATTTGTCCAAGACATTTATAGATATGTTAGAAATGGAATATTGTTAGAAATGCACAGCCTGCATCTTACTCTTGATAAGAAGGGACTCTTTAGCCTGGAAAAGCACAGGCTCAGGGGTGATCTGATGGCCACCTATAAGTTTATCAGGGGTGACCACCAGGATCTGGGGGAATGTTTGTTCACCAGAGCGCCCCAAGGAATGATGAGGTCAAACGGTCACAAACTCCTGCAAGACCGTTTCAGGCTGGACATAAGGAAGAATTTCTTTACTGTCCGAGCCCCCAAGGTCTGAAACAGTCTGCCAGTGGAGGTGGTTCAAGCACCTACATTGAACACCTTCAAGAGTAAATTGGATGCTTATCTTGCTGGGATCCTATGACCCCAGCTGACTTCCTGCCCTATGGGCAGGGGGCTGGACTCGATGATCTCCCGAGGTCCCTTCCAGCCCTGATGTCTATGAAATCTATGAAATCCACACCTGCACCCCATAAGTGAGGGAGTAGTGTGGTATGGGATCATTCTGAGGTGGCAGATGATCCCAAATATGTTAACTACCTGCACTGCCAATGTAAGACCAGCCGGGGCAAGGAGCTAAAACACTTCAGCACCCTAGGGATCCTGATGCATCTTAGGAAGCACCACCCCTTTGTCCTTGCTTCTCCTCAGCCTGGCACCAGTGGGAATGTGCCCAGAAAGAAGTCCCCCTCTCGCTCCAAAGCCCCCATCCCCTAGAAGCAGAGGCAGGCCACCCTGGAACAGTGGGGCAAAGATGGACAGAAAGCGGGGGCAACTTGCAAAGGTGAGCGAGATCACCCAGAGCAACAGGGAGATGGTTGCTGTGGATGGCCAGCCTGTTTCACTAGTTGAGCAGCCAGGGTTCAGACAGCTCATGGTGCTCATGACCCCATCCTACCATGCACCACCTTCAGCAGGATGGTGTTGTCCTCCCTGTATGAGGCATGGAGGGCATACTTGAGGGAGGAGGTGCACAAGGCAGGTCCACAGGTGGCCTTGCACTTCACCTTGGACATCTGGAGCAGCCGAGGTGGAGATCATGCATACCTCATCCTCACTAGGCACTGGTGCCATCAGTTAGGCTGTCGGTGGGCTCTCCTTCAAGTCAAGGTGATAGATGAGTCCCACATGGCAAGGGAGATCATGGGGGCCATGAACTGCTTGGTGCCAGGGTGGCTTGTTCAGCAGGGTGAGCTCACCCGGGGATTCATGGTCACTGACAACAGTGCCAACATGGTCAAGGTGGCCTGTGATGCCAACTTTGTTGGCATCCGCTGTGTGGCACACAAGTTCCACTTCATAGTTAGGGACACGTTGGAGGGGGACAGGGCTGCCAGTGATGGTGCTATCACAACCGGCCAGCTCATTTTGAAATACAGGAAGATGGTTGGCTACTTCCACTGGAGCATCAAGGAACAAAAGATGCTGCAGGACAAACAGGCAGAGCTGAGCATCCCATAACACAAAATCATCCAGGATGTGGAGATCCAGTGGAACTCCTCATACCTCATGCTGGAAAGGCTGGTGGAGCAACAGAAGGCCATCCATGAGAAGGCTTTCATCAGGGAGATTGGAATCTGCTTAACAAAACAGAGTGGGATAGCATCTCCCAGATCTTGGTGGTCCTCAAGCCATTCCTTGAGATCACAAAGACTGTCAGTGCTGGAAATGCACTCCTTAGACAGATGATCCCCATGATGAGAGAAGTTGAGAACCAAATGGAGATGTTCCTGGCTGGGGCAAGCTGCTGTCACCAGAAGTATAGGCACTGGTGAAGTGGCTGAGGGAGGGCATCAAGAGATGGCTGGATCCATTGCAGTCCATGTGCTGGTGGCCGTGTATGACCCAAGGGTGAAGGGGAGTGTGTGCACCAGCAAAATCCTGGATCACTGAACGGAGATGCTGGTGAACAGAGTTTGGGAGGAAGAAGGGCGCAGGCAGTGGGACATGAAAGAGGGGGATCCACTTTCCTGTGCCAGCACTCCCAGCAGCAGCCAGTCTCCTCCACAATAGCCACTGCCAATGTGGGCCAAGGACATGACTTCAATGGTGGGGTCCAGAGGCACCAGACCCCAGCCTTGGGCAGGTAGTGTGGAGGCCTTGGTGGCTACTTATTTTGGTGAAGACGTGGAGCCACTGGACTGCAACCCCTTGGCCTACTGGGCCACCCACAGCCAGGTGTGGCAGGATCTGGCCACAGTTGCCCAAGAACACCTGTCCTGTCCACTGACCAGTGTTCCAAGAGACAGGGTGTTCAGCATTGCTGGGGATGTTGTGACACCCCACTGCACCTCCTTGGATCCTGGTTTGGTGGAGCAGCTGGTGTTCCCCAAGGTGAACCTCCCACTGCTGGGGCTTCCTGAGCTCCATGTGCAGACAGAGTGCCACCCTCCTCACTCCATCCTCACCTATTTTATTTTTTTTTAAACCATTTAACGCCCTGCTATCAGAGCTGGAGGTGACACTCACTACATCACCAGCCTGATGAGCTCCCATGCCAGGACAAACTTGGAGGTATGGGCTGTGGTTATGAGGAAGGAGGAGGCCCCACGTCCTGGCCATGACCTTAAAGTACCCTGCCAGGGTTGGGAGGCCTGGTGGGACTGCCAACGGCACAGCAGCCCCCAAGAAATGCCAGGACAACAAACCTCCCTGGTGAAAGGCAGGTAGGAGGCATCTTATAACCTCCAGCCACTACATACACTCACAGTCCTGGATAGGGAAAGCCCAGACCTGTAATATTTTTGAGAGGCCTGAGGCCTGTAGTGGAGCTGTGAGGTCCAGGTGAGCTTAACTGCCTGGGATGCCATCTGTGAGGCATGGGCTTTTGGGTTTAAAACCCTTCATCAGGCTGAGGAAGCATATGCAGTTTCTGTGCATGCTTTTCACAGACAGGCCTAGGAACTTCACTTCATCAACCTCCTAGATACAGAAACTCATGGACTCGATATAGACATTAGATTTATGACACACTACAACCTACCTGACATCTGACTCTCTAGGTGGTAGGTGGTACCTCTCCACTTTTACCTGCTACATCCCTCTTCCATTCCCCCTCCCCCCCACCGGCCTCTCTCACCCCCTGATGCCTGAGTTTAATTTTCACTCACTTGGTTCTTGCCTGCATTACACACCAGCCTCTGGCTTCTTTACTATTCCTTCCATTCAGGAAGAGCACATGTAGCAACTGCAAATGCTTCCTCATCCTGACAAAGGGTTTTTAAACTCAAAAGCTTGCAAAGAAGAATTTATCCAATTTGTCTAATAAAAGATATCAGATTGACTCTTAGAACCTTGTCTGCGCGATGTCCTTAGACCAACACAGCTACAACCTACACTCTTTAAACACACACAACATGAGTTTTGCTTTAAGCAATTTGAGGTGCAGTTTCCCAGAAATCCCTGCACCTATCTCCTTGAACCTTGGCAGGATTAATGGCCTTAGAAGGCCTGCAAATTTCATCAAAATCAGGCAAGAAATTACAAGGCTATAGGCAGTTTTGTGATTCCCCATTATAGCCTATGGCCAAAACACCAAAACAACGTCAAAATTCCGAAACAGTTTTCAAACAGTTTCGGTTGAAATGAAATGGGACAGTGATCTGAAACACCAAAATGAATCACTATCCCTCCAAAATGCTGAATCCAAACTGAAACAAAACACAGCCATTTTGCACAGCCTTATTGGATATTATATTTTTATAACAAGGTAGTCATTCTCCTAATAACTTTTGTTTAGGTGAATTTGAAAAGTCCTTCACACAACAGTAGAAAATGTTGAAAATCATAACTTTGCACAGCTTCATCCTTATTGCAACTTTTGTTTTGGCCAGGAAGTAGATCTCAACACTTCCTTGCTTCTAGTCTTTTTTCCTACAGAGAGTGGCGTTATAGTATGAAAGCAAAGAGGCCCAAGATGTTGGCTTGGAAATGGCATTTAAAGGTTTGCTTTTTGGGGAATTTGGCTTATAGGTATAGATATATGCATTATAAGGTTCAAGATGGGCAGCAGGGATTAATTGATTTCTAAGGAGCTTGGGTCTCACACACAGAGTTCCATATAGCCTTGGAGGCAGACAGGCTGTCTAGCACAACAAGGCCAACAGATACACACATAGCCTAAGAATTGAGGGGACATGCCATAACACAAGATCACAGCCTTCAAGGCAGACAGGCTGTCTAACACAACAAGGACACAAGGTCTGGGAAAACAAGGCTAGGAACCAAGGAAGCATGTACCATAGTGCTCATAACACAAGGTAAGTGACACCAGCTACAAAGCCTCAGAGCAGTGGGGCAGGGGCTAAATCCTGGTTTTGGGGGAACAGACCAAATTAGAAGAAGGCCTGGAAGGCTATGTGGATGTGTGACCATAGAGAGACAACCAACCCAGAGATGGTCACAGATCAAGAGTCATCAGGAGTCATTAAGAGGGAAGAAGAATACAAAAGCAGAGACTTTGGAATAAAGCATTCCTCCTTCTCTTCCTTTCAGTCCCTCCCTCTCCTCCTTCTCTTCCTTTCTGCCCCTCTCTGTCCCTTGACCTGGGTCCCTCTTCCTTCTCCTCCCCAAGAGGGGTCCCCATCCCTGTCCCTGTCCCCTAGGAAGGGTCCCCAAGGCCACCATGGACCAAGGGCATATGACCAGCCCATCTCATGCACCCCAATTGGAGGGGTGTGTGGGCCTCAGTATCCCACCTGCAAGTCATCTGACTTGCTAGTAACATGCATCAGTGAGCCACCTTCACCATCAACAAAATGACAATGAAAAGTTTGAATTTTGCCTTAATTTTTCATTGACCATCCCAGGTTCCAACTAAAGTACAACACGCAAGTCAGGGATAGTATGTTCTTTATATGATCCATAAGTTACAAAAAGAAGTCAGAGCCTCTCTCATGGTATTGCAGAACCAACATGCAAAATACAAGTGATAAACAGTAAAACTTACTGTACAGGTTTCTCTGGATTTATACGGTACATGCGTGGCTGGAAAAATGGTGCATAAATTGAACTTGCATAAAGCAAATCCACTTTACAGTGTAACAAATAGGCATAGAATCCCATGGTGGTGAAGGAGGGAGGGAGGGAGAGAGTGAGGCTGGGAAGGGGTGGGGGGAGGGGTACCACTCCAGGGGCTGCACAAGGCAGCAAACCAGAGGAAACAGAGCTGCACTCACCCCAGCCCATGCTGGAGCAGCTCCAGGAGCAGCCGACTTCAGTTGCCTGTAGCAGCTGGGCTGCACCATGCCCATAAATCCCTGGGGCTCTGCTGGTCCCCACTTACCCCAGCCCATGCTGGAGCGGCCCTGGGAGCAGCCGACATCAGCTGCCTCTACCAGGGCATGGCACAGCTGGTGCTGGCCGCTCCTGAGGCTGCTGCAGGTGGGGCTCAGGTGAGTAGTGCCATAGCTCTTTCCCTCCCCCCAGAGACTTACCTGCTTGAGCGGGGGGAGGGGAGGGGCATCTATGCTGACTGAATAAGAGTGAATTTACCTTACATATAATGAATTATGGGTCTAAATATGCTTATCACATAAGAGTGAATTTGCATATAAAGAGCTGCATAAATCGAGGGAAACCTGTAGTCAGAATTCTGTCATCATTGCATACACAATACAACTGCTGCCAATTTCAAGTAAACTTTGTCTACATTAAAACTCAATATCTTAATTATGTCTTATAATAATAATGATATTCTGTTATTTTGTACTGATCATAACAATAAAATCTGTGTAAGCATCCTGTAACACTATTCATATGTACATACACACATACATACACAATAACAATTCATATATATAATTATACATATATATATACACAAACATATATATATAAAATATACATACACATATAATATATAATATAGTATGTAGTATATACATATAGTATATACACAGATATACATACACCACTTACATATACTATATGTATATACTACATACAATATTATGTGTGTGTGTGTATAATTATATATATGAACTGCTATAGTGTATGCAATTGCAAGTGTATATACACATACATAAATTTAAGCATGTAAAGCCCTGATTTAACTAATATACAATCATAAATAATTATACAACACTGTGGCCTGTGTTTATCAACCTATTTGAGCCAACTGCATATATATGATTCTCATAAGATTTTCCCTGAAGTTTTCCATACATATAAGCATATTGAATAAGCTGTTTTCTGGTCTTAAAAATATAAAATGACTTATACAAATAGTCTATTGCATCAAATAAAAATAGTTTAGTTGGAAAAAAAACAAACCAAAACAATCGAGTAATTGCTTTGCAACTGCTAGAGTAGCTTACTACATCTCGTTGACCTTCACTAACTCTTCTTGTTTTCTCAGACATCTAAACTTTCCTTTGCTCTATGAAAATGAGTACTGAACATTATGCACAGAGAGAAATGTCATACCTGCCAGAGGGGGAATTTTTTTAATCACTATTTATTGCCCCAAAGAATAAAATACATCTCACCATTTCAAGTCTCCCCAGCGCTGCCTGAAACCTAGACGCTATAAAAATTCTCTTCAAGTATCTTGTAAGTGAGAGGATGTAATTGGATAGTAAATCCCAATAAAAAATATACTTACAAAACTTTATTTCAAAAATATATCAAGAGAGCAAACCAAGCAAAAGCTTTGTACTGGGGATACTTTATACTTTAGCTAAAATATAGTTTAGGTTCAGATTCACAAAGAAAAAACTCAAGACTTCAGGCTATGTACTAAATTGTGCATGTTAACGATGAAATTTCATTTAGCAAGTGACAACTACATAGAGATAGAATCACTTATTTACTGTATTTACCTGTGTAACTAATAGTGGGAATGTACGTAGAAGTTTATGAGCTGCTCCTTTACTCTGCTTCTACAACCATGGGTGAGTAAAAGACAACATCACAAAGATCTTCTTGTCTGCAGTCTAGCCACATACCTTAGCACCCTTGTGCCCCAGCCAACCCCTCTGCCACCTGATGCCAACACCCAGAGCCCAGGCTGCTCTACCCCAGCTCAAACTGCCGTGATCCGAAGAGCATGTAAAGATGCTGCACCTGGGAACAGCTTAAACCAACACAAACTGCGCCAGAGTTTATCAAGTCACCCTAATGGAATGTATAGATGTACCCACTATGCTTGATATTAGTCCAAAGCCAAAAGGCTCAAAATTTACCATATAGATAACTGGGTTGAACCTCAGTAGTCAACATCATTTCAAGACATGGTGACCCTACAGCTCAGTATGTGTGCACACTTCAGATATCCCCCACAAAGGATAATTGTGCTAATTAGCCCCCTACCCACTCATGACTGGAACTGGGTGTTCTTGTCATGACTCCTGGGATCCTCCAAAATGTATATGCAGATGGGGTGCAGGGCAACCTGGTCTGGCTCCATCTCATGAAGGGTAGCACCATACTACTCATATGTAACAGGCTGAGAGAGAGAGCAAGAGGGATTTCAGGTGAACTAGTTGGCCCTCTGCCCTACACCCTCCACCCTTTCTCCCAGCCCAATTTGATGATGTTTGCCAGACACTTAAGACTGGTGAAGAAACAGAACTCATTAGAAATGGGAAAAAAATGGCATAGCTCAACTGTGGGAGTGAAGAAGTAGTAAAAATGTATTCAATATAGTGGCTCGCCATGATTTCAAAAAGTCAGTGTTGAGAGGGTCTGCGTGCAATAGGCACTATCATGTATCTTATTCAGATGGGCTACACTAACCTATTCTTGTGATAGGCTCTAATCAGCATGTTTGCCTAATATGGGCCACGTGTTTCGTAATCACACTTAGTGTTGGCTGCATTTAATCAACTTCATATTTGATTTCCATTACTGAGCACATGCTACTTTTGACAGCAGTTTAACTATAGACAATGTATTTAATTTGATTTCTTTATATACAAATATAAGATGAGGGGCCTGGCTGGCTGGTATCCTGACTGAGGAAGAAACCTCATCTTGTTTTAAAGTAAATGCAATATTTGTCATATGGCCTCTGAGTCATATCCTGCTGAGTTAACTTTAGCAGAAGCTGTGATGGATATGAATCAAACTAACAACTAAACCCACATTAGTTTAATTAAGATTAAGCTTGCTTAATCCTCATCTTGTCCCAAGTCAAAATGTTCAATTTTGCCCCAAAATGCAAGTCAAGCCATCTTACTTTCAAAGTATATGTTCCTTCAGCTATAGCTACTCTTCACTAGAAAGTTATTCCAACCAAAACAAACCTCTCATATGTGATAGAAACATCTAGTGTTTTTATGGAGTTAAATAAGCAATGGGCTAGTACTTAATTTCTCACTATCACTACATGTAGAGCAAGGAAAGACGTGCAATGTAGAAAATTATTATTTCACAAGCAACAGTTTGGTAATCTGGTATGGAAAAGGAATGAGAAGCAGGAAAACCAGAGAAGAGATGATTACAGTAAACAGGAAAGAGATAAGATACAGAGGGTATTTCTAGGTGTACACCAACAAAGATTTTTGGGGTTGATACTGATAGCTGATTTTTAAGGAGGTCTAGCAGCCAATACTGATCCAATTTCCAATATCAGCCCAGCAGCTTGAAGAGCAGTGTCCAGCTGGTAAGTTTGTTGTAGTGGAAGGGAGGGGAGAGGGAAGGAGCGTTGGGGAGGGCAGATTTAGACCCATGCAGTGAGCAAGGGATTGGGGCTGGGGTGGTGCAGAGGATGGGGCAGGTGCTGCCCAGCTGGGGTGGTGCAGGGTGCAGGACAGAGCCACAAGTGGCTCATTTGGTGGGGTGCGGGGGGGGGGGTGCAGCTCCCACTGCTGCACAAACCCCAGGAGGACATGGGGCAGCATAGGCCCCCTGGATCTGCATGAGTCAGAGCAGCTACCACTGCAGGCTAGGGCTGGGGCTGGGGCTCTTCCCAGTGGGGACTGGGCTGGGCTGCATTTGGGGTGGGAGGCACTATGAGGGAGCTATAGGGGGGGCTGCAACCACCCCAAAATTCACCATAACCCCTCCAACCCCCCCTCCCAGCACCATTGCCCACTCCAAGCACAGCCCCCACCAGGAAGAGCCCTGTGCAGCCCCAGCCCATCCCACCCTGCACACAGATGTGGGGGCATGCCCCCCCCACCCCATGCCCACCCATACGAGTGGTGGGAGCAGCAGCAGGAGCCACCAGATGAGCACCAGACAAGCAGCTCCAGGACAAGTGGCATACAGTGGTGGGAGCTTCCTCCCCTCCCTCCCTATGCCCCCCGGAGGAACCATGGCTCTGACCTGCACCCACCCTGCCCCAGCTGGGCAGCACCTGCCCCAGCCCCACTCCCTGCCTCACCATGAGAGTCTTGATCTGCCCCCACCCACATCTCTTTTTCCTCTCCTTTCCCCGTCCACCACAACAGACATATCAGCTGCACACAGCCCTCCAAGCTGCTGGTCTGTGCTCCTTGCTGCTTATGTGCTGCTCTGTGGCTGCATACATACACAGGTCATTTATCAGACAAATTATCAGCCATATCAGGTCAATTTCCAATACAGTCCATGTTTTTTCATATTGGTGCACCTCTAGATATTACAATTGCAACCTGTACTTAACTCAGTTTCTTTTAGCTAGAAAACATGAATCCCACAGAAGGATTTATGCAGGCAAAGAAAACAATTTAGAATTTAACCACTACTGAGCTGCTTTTATCCTGGAGAAACAGTGTTATTTCTAGGAAATAGCTTTATTCGAGAGATACATACTTTACATAACCTGTAATACTAGCCACGAAAAAAAAAGTAATACATTTTCAAGCTTTGCTTGAGTTTGTTTTATTCTTAATAGAGTGGTATTATAAACATTTTAGGGAACAACCTGTATTCAAACACACAAGACTTCAATATGGTAGCTTTGCCAGCTTATCCATCAAGTTGTCATAAGAAAGGCACATTCCTTTACACTTAAATCATAAAGAAAATTTCCCAAAGGCTTGTAGAGAAAAGTTCCCTGGCATTATCTTTGTAGCTAAAGTCATTTAAATGAAGATGCAATCTACATATTCCACCAATGTGACTCAGTACAATAATAAAAATCATTTCCCCTCCCCTCCTTTTAATTTCTCCAATCTCCTCCAGTGAATTTAGATTCCTAACTGTAATCTGATAATTTTTCATGTGTCATGTAACAACTCTAAACATTGCTAATGATATTATTATTATTGAATTCAGTATCTTTAAAGTAGAGCTATTTGTGTATCATTCAGGATAAATCATAGGCAGCTTCTTGTCTGAATGCTTCACATGTAGACCCAAAATGGTGATAAAGATTTAACATTGTTTCTGTCTCCCTCAGGAAACACTGCTCCTGATTCCCTGGCATGCCTGTGGTCATGCCCATCTGTTAGCATGGCTTCATGCCTACTAACAAACCACTATGCCAGTTTCATAAGGACAAAGGTGTCATCTGAATACAGATTTAGAGCATGGCCTTAAAAACAGAGTCAACAAATAATGCCTGTTCTATAAGAAGAAGCTTCTAGTGGCAAACTACACCTGCATTTCTTGACACTGGCTTCTATTTACAACTGCAGGCCCTGCTTGTTGCATCATATCAATAGCCTCCCTCCTTGTTCACTTATCCCTATTTAACTCTTCATTCAAAAAAGCTACATCTGAAAAGCGAAAATTTGTACTCTTTCCTCATGAAGAAAGTCAGAATCCCATTTTAAACAAAGAACCTATATATTACAGAAGGGGTAACCAGCTTGGCTGGGATCAAACAGGAAGTCTGCAAGAAAATTGGGAACCAAAATGTCATCCCTTCTCTTCTAATTCTGAGACTGAAAAGTACAAGAGCAAAGAGATTGCTAATGCCATGAAGGCAGTGTGTAATACCATGGCCAAGTATCACAGAAGTCTGCCAGCAAAAGAAGTTAAAAGCCTAATGTTCATGATATAGACAATCTTGGTACAAATCTAGCCATGACATAACAGAATGCAACAGCAGATGGCAAACTAAATCTGCACAGAAACCAAGTGTTCCCAATCCTTTATAGAAAAAAAAAGTCTGTCAGAAAAATGTCCAAAAGTCTGTGCCACTGTTGTAGCCAAAGTAACACACCATGGGATTCTAGTGCCATTTCCCATCTCTTCAGATGCTTAGAAAACTTCAATACTGGTAGACTTTGTTAACCTACTATAAATGAACAGTTCATATTCTTTCTGTCTTGGTCTTGCTAGGTATTAAAAAATGAGACTGTAATGTCACCTTGGATACATTCACAGAGCTTGGAATTCATATGCAAAGCCAAATTTTACTAAACAGTTATGAAACATTACAAAGGCTCTGACACCAAAGCTGTATTGGCAGAGTTGTATCAAAAGAACCCCTTAATGGAGATGCAGCATATTTATGCTGGTAGAGCTTATGTTACAAATCAGCAACCTATAGCCCACAGGCTGGATCTGATCTTCAGAGTCACTGGGGTCCAGCCCACAGGTCAGGGGCTTCAGTGGCATTCAGTAGGGGTATCACCCCCACCAGGGCTTGGTAACAGGGCCAGTACTTTGTCAGTATTGTGACTGGCAGAGGGGAGAACATGGTGGTAGTGGTGGCTGGTCCCAGTGCTAATCCACTTCAGACCTAAGCTGGTCAGAGATGTTGCTGACTGCTGGCTTAGGTCACCTGGGAAGGCTGGAGAAACTGAGCCTAGAAAAAGTCCCCAGAGGTCTTTAGTCAATGCGGCAATGCTAACAAAATTTTGTCAAGTAAACTGTAAAGCAGTATCTGATTCATGCTAAGTTTTTGTTTTTATTTGAGCTCTGTTTTCTATTTACAGATATTTTAAATAAGTAGGTATTGCTTGCTCAAAACAAATTATGAACAAAGCATTGTTACCATGTAATTCTGGACAGTTTTTTGCTTTCTTTTTTTTAAAAAAAAACAAAGCAGAGATTTAGTATTTCACATAACTGTATAAACAGGAGAACCCTACAGCTTCTCTAAATACCTGCATACTCAATCTCTATATCAAGCTGTTGCAAAACAAACCCCATAACTGGAAAAGTGACCATCTGGCTATAGACATTACATATACACCTGCTTAAGTGATCAGAAGCTGGTTTAAACCTGTAACAGAAAAGATGTTCAGTGCACATAAACCAGTTTGAAAATGGCTGAAACCAGTTTAAGATGAACCTGGTTGCGATGTAGTGTATCAGACTTAAATGATTTGGCTCAAACTGGTGTATGAAATGTCTGTCCCAGACCCCTTTCTGGTTTAAGTTAAACCAGACACCTCCAACATACTCTCTGGGCTGAGCCACAGAAAAGCTGGCCCTACACCCCTGCTCTCTGGATGCAGCTCCAGATTTGCAGGCTGCTACCACCACTCCCGTTCCCTCTGCCTTGCTGAGAGGTATCTGTGTATTAGCTAGAACACCACATGCTGGCTCCCTTCCATGCTGTGACAAAGGCAGAATCAACGGGTAGTTGGTATGCCCCACTGTTGTTTTCTTAATGGGGTGATAAACACTGTTATCGATTCCCTGCTGGGCTAATCAAAGCATCTTGTTGGGGCTTGGCCACGCACCCCTCCCACCTCAGCTCAGCACTTTGAAGCCAAGGGAGGGGTGAAGCTTTGAAGGTTAGACTAATCTGCAAAAATTCAATCAATTCAGGCTTAGGCTTTCTGAATGTCTGTCCCTAGCCCATGAGACAGGAAGTCTTATATCCTTAAATATAATGCAAATTACAAAGCGGGGTGAGGGGGGAGAAAGAGCCCACACAAAGAGAATTGAATCTTTTAGGTGATTTTGTTCAAAGCCAAGAAAAAATTATAACAAATAACTTAGTCAGAGTTGCCCCCCACAGGAAACACCAAAACAATGGCATTTCAATGTAGTCACACCGGTAGCAGTTTGATCTACCTATACAGATTTTCAGATCTTATTCTGTACACACAACTTACCCGGTCCTTTTGAACATGCTCAGAAAGACCTGCTCTGACAACTTATTCTCTGTTGTGGTCCTGTTCTGGTCAGGGAGCCACAGATTTTGTGCATGTCCCAGAAATGTTAAGGAAACCAGGAAAAATCATAGCTGGCATAGGGAAGGGAGTGTGGAAGGAACAGGAGGGCAAGGATTAGGGAAGCTCTTCTACCTTCAAGCTCAACAACCTAATGGTTAGGGTGTAACAGGGCACTGATCCTGGGCCTTGATAATAAGCATAGTATATGCCTATTGGGCATATACTACATAGAAACTTACCTGGGGAGCTTGGTAACGTGATGCAGATGCAGACAGACTTCCAGGTGTGGACTGGAACCGGAAAGGTTAACCCAGAAGCCTACAACCACATGCGGCTGGAGCCAACTCTCACTGGTCCCCAGGAATTCTGCTGGACATTCAAAGGGTATTGGCATTTTTGCTGTGTGCCCGGTGAGGAGAAAGCACGACTAGGCAGAACACCATGCAAGCCACATGGAGAAACAGAGCCGAGCTGGAATCTGGGACAGAATGTCCAACCACCTAGTTGCAGCTGGAGGAATCAGATGGACCCATGAGGAATGGAGCTGGTGAGTGAGAAGAGGTGGTCAGAGTGTCCTGAAGAAAGCAGGGCACATGTGAGGGAACTGAACTCAGTAAAGACCGTGTAAGCTTCTCCACAAAGATAATTGATTAAGTTGATATGCCAGCAAGTAATGGACAGGGTGTCGGGAACTCTTCCAGTCCTGTGAAAAGAATCTCCACTATCCAGGTGTACCGCTAATTCTTGGATAACCATTCGTGTCCCTTTTCTTTTCCTATTATCAAAAAAATCAAGATGTGGCATGCAAGAGAAGAGGAGGCTAGAGGCAGAAGAGTGAGTAGGAGAGATGTCCCTGGATGTGCCCGTTCAAATAGGGTACTTGCTCGAGTTGATGAATGGAATTCAAATGCATGCTGTCATAGAGACCACATGCTGTTTCTACGGTGGCATGTGAATAAAAAACAATTTTTGCTTTTGACCCCATATTAGTTATGTAGTAAGCATTCTGTACTACACAGAATCCTCTGAAAATATAATCTGTTTTAAAACCTGCCACTTTCAGTTCTAGCCAGAATTTAAAACAACAGCAGATTCTTTGTGAAATCTGCGATAGCACAATAAACAAGGCAAGAGCATCCCTACTAAACTGATTTTAAGAAAACATTTTTGTAGAACTGGAAAAACATTAATGGATCCTGAAGAACAAAATATAGCCAAAGGATGACCTCACCGATTTTAAGGATGCTTTAATTATCACTAGCCTATTTTTTTCACTTCCTTGTCACTTAGATATGTTTCTTAAATATAGATAGCCATGAAGCAATCAGATTTACTTTTTTTTCTTGAAGACAAATTTTTAAGTAGTAGTTGCAATCCCCCCAAAAAATCACCACTGCTCTGCACCTTTCAGTGCTATGTAGGACACACACATAATGGTGAATAACAATCCCAAAACTTTCAGGCCTCAAAAACCTGGCTATTTATCATATCTTGCCATAAGATTTTTATATATTGATTTTACTGGGAGCTCAGAAACATACAATTTAGTTATATACATCTGTGACAGACTATTTAGTTTATTGTAGTATTTCTGTTACTATGTTCATGTAAGTGTTGTGTGATTCAGTTTACCTCAGAGTCTTGAATAGCTCTGTTGATATCCAGGTTGGCAATACAAGGATTTTTTTTTACTACAAACTTTTTACTGATGATCAAACTTTTTTCCTGACATATGTTTTATATATATGTCCCCTATTCACCCCCAACTGCACTTTATACCATGCTGCCCACCACCCCATGGAGGGCTGGATCATGGCTAAACATGCCCCTCCCCTGAGTGGCTAGATTGAGATCAGACAAGGGAGGTAACCTACTAAGAAGCCAGAGTACTTAATAAATCCCAGATGACCACTACAAGGAAGCTAGCCCCTGGGTTAGACCACTGGTTTGTATTTCGAGACCTCTTTGGAGTTTTCATTGGAGTGGCTACATTCTTTATTTTAAGTATGATAATTTGCCATGATAGTTTGTGTTCTCCTTTATGTGGTGAACAGAAAATAATTAATTACAACAATTTAGTGTGATATAAGTGCCTATTATCCTATTACACAGTACAGCATGGATGCCCTAACTGAGTTTAGGGCGCAGTTGCGTTAAAAACATAGGACACAGCGAGAAACAGATTCTGCTTTCAAGAGTCTAAATAGATGACACAAATGGCCACTGGAAAGGATGGGAATTGATTCCAGGTCTCTTGGCCCCTAGTCTAGGTCCCTGATCTCATAGATACCCTCAAAACTATGCTTTCAGCACACGTACTGAACCTTTTGCTGATTTTTGGAAGAAATGGCACATGTACTCCCAATGTCATAGGTTTATTACAAAGGTTGCCAAGATTCTTTTGTAGGAACAAATTTTTAAATCATTGTAATTTTTAATGCCATAACTTTGTCTGTAATAGTATTGTGTAAACTAGATATGAGGTATATACAGAGCAACAGATATCTAAACAAGTAGTGATTACTTTTTACGTTTGGAGAAAAGGCATTTCCCTAAAACTACAAAAACAATTAGAATACAACAAGAAGCTAGGCTTAGCTTAAGTAGTACTGCATCTAGCTTAGCTTCCACTGTATTCTTTTATCTTCTGTAACTCGTGTCTTTTACTCTACTGATTTCATGGACTACCTGCTTCTTGTGTGCAGTAGTGGCACAGTTGAATAATTTCCACATTATGTTCAAAATGTAGTGATTCCTGTATAAGTACAGATCTATTCCGGTAACTTTAATCAGAGAACAATGCAACTGACTTCTATGGAGTTTTCCAAGGCAAAGAATCTGCATCAGAAGTATTGTTTTTAATGTTATGATCCCAAATGAAAAAGAACATGTAGTGTTAAAAATGCACAATGTTTAATCAGGCAGGTGAAGAAGCTAGTGGGGATCTGCATTATGTTTCTGGTTGATTGCCATTTGGCTGTCAGTATTACTGGTGTTGCTGCCAGCAGTGTAGTTACTTTAAATCTGTAAATTCATCGTTTCTTGTCATTTATTTGTGTTGCTATAGCCCGTGATTATTAATGAGAAGGTTTTTACCTTAAATGTCAATCCTTTTTCATACCAACATATTTTCAATGTTACTACTAATAAAAAGCCTACATAACTAAAGAAGACTGTAAAGGTTAATGATACGTTCTTTTTAATATCATAGATAAGCATGATAAGCTGCACATTGGTTAATTCATCTACAGTTCTAATGGAAGAGGCATACACAATGAATTTCTACAGCATCACACAGATTACAAGCACTCAGTCTTCAATGTTGGATATCACCAGAGCTATTCAAGACTCTGAGGTAAACTGAATCACACAGTACTTACATGAACACAGTTAACAGTCAGTCTTCTAAAGCTAATAACCTTTGACTTCTCTGTGATGCATACCCTGTGTGTATTTTGAAAATGGAAACAAACTTAATTTGTCTCTTTGATAGCATGGATGATGCTTTTTAAAAAATTCCAACTTACATTTACAATGTGCCATAAATAGCAATAACTGAAGGAACTAAGTCTTTGCGTGTGTGTGTGTGTGTGTGTGTGTGTGTGTGTGTGTGTACACCTTGTTCTACTTCAAAATCATAATATTTTATCAGGTATGAAGATGAAGAGGAAAGTACATGTCAAAAAAAATTTTTTTAATTCATGGGGAGACTAAATGGGCCAGGACTTTTCCAACAGAGAGAACTGTACATAGACAAATTCATCCAAAACATATTTTGTTGTTCCAAACTCATATCCAAAACATATATCAGTGGGTATCACATATGACAGTTACAGGTGCAGCCTCCAAATTAGGACTTCCTAGGTCTCTGAATACTAGTAGCTGCAAGGGAAGATGTTGAGGGGACAAATCAGTTCCTATAGGCCCTGAATAAACACTCCTCCCCTCAGCAGCCTTTTGCTGTCACTCTGAGATGTGGGATACTAACCTAAATGGACCTGTCATCCAACCCAAGATTTTTTATTATAAATAACAATAACAAATTGTAAGAAAGTGATTGGAAAGTGTAGAGGGGCAAAGCATGCAACTGTGCAGAAACAAAGCAATAACAGAAACAAATGTAGCATCCCTGCAGGTCATGAGTGGCCAAGTCAGGGAGTCACTTAGGGCTTAAGGTGCTGACTGGGGTCAGGAAGAATGAGCAGAATCCAGGTATGGTCCAGATCAGGAAGCTAGGACATCAGTCAAAGAACTGAGTCTGGGAACAAGCTGAGACAGGAAGCCTGATGAGGCAGTCACATGACTGCAGGAGAGTTCCTGGATTGGAGGATGGGACTGAGCAGCCTCAATATAAACCTAGGCCCTCAGAGTTGAGCTGGCAGTTGCTGGAGTGAACCAGAGAGAGAACATTGCCAGCCAGAGCTCCTACTCCCAGAACACCTGGAGGTCAAGGGTAGGAACTATGGGGATGGAGAAGGTTCTTGGTCCTGAGGAATTACCTAAAACTACACCCTGCTAGGGTAGGATGGTGTGGTGGGGCTACCTGTGGCAGGATGGTCCCTAGGAAATGCCACTAAGTGAAGACCTCCCTAGCAAAAGGTAAGTATGGGGTAGATGACTTACAGCCTCAGCCCCTACGACCTGATGGGTTACCCCATAGAGGGGACAGGCAGGGTCCAGGCATGTCAATAGACACCTGACTCCTGAGTGGGCTGTAGGCCGAGTTGGAAGCCCAAGTAAATTGATAGACTCCTGAGGCCCAAGGGGTGTAAGATCCAGAAGCCTCAGTGAGGGGACAGAGTAGTGGCTGCAGGGGGGGGTGCAGAATAAAGTCCCAGTAAGAGGATGAAGTAGTGGCTCCAGTGAGGGGCCATGTGAGAAAGCAATGGGTTGTGTAGAGTAGGGTCCATATGCGAGGCCTGTAGGACTGTGCATGGGCCACACACAGTAGGGTCTGTGCAGGCCCTGAAGGACTGAGCATAGAACAATTGAAGTAGATTGATCCAGTGAGCCCCAGTGAGGGAGTATGAGTTGAGGTCCCAGCGAGGGGTCATGTGGCCCTGGCATGTCTAAGGACACCTGAGGACAAGCTTGAGCCAGAGGCTGATTATGGCCCAGCCATGGGGCCAGGGGAGTTGTAAGTAATTTCTGGATGCCATCTGCAAGGCATGGGATATGGTAAAGGGAAGGTTAGAGCCGTGTATAATGCCCTTGGCACTGGGCATTAAATGGGCAACCTCCCACCTGAGAAACAATTTATCAGTTACACCAAAGGAGTGGCAGGAGAGGCAGGCAGGCGGACTACCCTAGACAGGTGGGCTGACATTTTGAAAGCCTCTTTTCACTAGTTGGTCTGATCAAATTTTCTTTCAGTGTTGTGGACAGAACCAGATGAAAGAGGGGAAGCACTTACGGGAAGATCTCTATTTTCTCAGAAAATTTCAGTCTCCTTTGGGTGTCCATTCCCTCCTTGTTAATTTAAACCTTTGCTGGAGGGTTTGGAGCGTCTTTGTTTCTATTAGCTCTCTCTTCTGTAATTGCTAGATAGGAGCATTATAGGATGCTATCTATGTCTCTTCATTTTATTTGGTGCGACAAAGGACATTTTGTTCCCCAGAGTAAGGCCTAAAAAGTGAAAGCCTGGGGAATTTTATTGCTTTTCTCATACCATTGCGAATGTACAGTTCAAATAATGTTTATAAGTTTCTTGGGTTAGTATGAACAGTGATACTTTTTCTTTTTATTCCTAAAACTGTTGCTTATGTTAAATGTTTGATATCAATTAATTAAACAGAAAAAAAAAATCATACCTAGGAAGCCAGAACCTTTGAAACCTGCATACATAGGACAATTTCTTCGTTTAAATTTTACCTCTTTGGTTTTTGAAATAATAACATTTTAAAACAAGTGGAATTAGGTACATTGGTACCAGTATATTTATAGTATCAATACAAATCTTAATAAAAGTTAATCTAAAATCCAGACAACTTTGAAAAATTCTGTTAATATTTCTTAATAATATTTCATGGCTAAACAGTGACAATTTCATTTCATAAGCACATAAATAATTTTCTCACCACATGCACTCTATTTTAAACACCAGATTTTGAAAAAGGTTTCCATGTACTACTGCCACAAATGTATACACAGATTAGTATTTGCATATGCTGCTGATGTGTACATGACAGCAATTGCACATGCAAATTGAACTTGCATAACTGTACCAGACTCACCTGAGTATCCCAAATACTCATGTTAATGTTTAAAATCTCAATAACTTGTATATCTTAGTAAAAGAACAATTACATGGATGTAGTGAAATTACTAACAAAAAGTTGTAATTCTAATACTCTGCTACATATAGCATATTTTACTAGTTTTAATCATAAAATTTTGATTCACTCTAACAGCATGCATTTATTCAGTGTGTATTGCACACAAGATAAACAAAACAGTTCGGATGACCAATTTTTCATGATTACAGATGGAGAAAGCCAAATTTGGGATCATTGATTGATGAAAATCCACTGCTTACAGTGAAGTGACATATGGTATTATTCATCAAAGGGAAAACACAGCTCAGTCATGCTACAGTTTCCTCTTCATTGCAATATTATTGTTATTATAGCCTGACTATGATATGAGACAGACAGGCACTGTAGCTCTAAATAAACCCTTTCAGTACTGCAGAAGTGAGCCTGCAACTGTTTAAGTAGCTTGTAATCCCAAAACTTGGCAAAACTACTATGGAGTTTTACCTTTTTCAAACAGGAACTTCTCAGTAGCATGACTTTTTTAAGCACTATGTGCAATACCTGCACAGTCGCACATAATATCACAGGGTGTAGCTCAGTCCTCTAACATCCCAGAAGGCTTTGCACCTTTGCCCCCACCACAGCTCCCATGAGTCTGTCTGTGACATGTACCAAAGTGTACTGCCCCAGGAAGGAGGAGATGAGCACGCATGGACATGCTTCTTGGTGAAATTGTTGCTCATGAACAAGATGGAATCCTTCCCAATTTGCAAGGAAGTGAATTTTATGTGGCTCCCAAATTATTTCAAGATTTGAGTTTGCTTTGGTAATCATTTTGGCTGATTCAAACTGACAGCTCCACTGAAAACCAGTCTTGTGCCATCTTCCAAAAAACGCGTCATGAATTCACCTTATAAAATCTCTTATCATGCGTTACATGCATCTGGGTCACATCAGCATCACTAGCTTCATATACAAGCTCAGCAAGGAACCAAGCAAAAAAAGTCAAAAGTGGGGACTCTGAGGTGAGTTGAACATGGTTCAAAGCTGCTTTAGTTGTTAACAGGCTATGGCTGGGGCAGAGAGGACTGTTAAGTACCTCTGGCAGCATCAGAGGCCTGTGGGGCATTATTTTCAAGGGCCATGGGGGGGCTCCATTGGGAGATGTCTATGCTTTGTGCAGCACTGCACCATCATGAGTCACTGAGCAAGCTGTAGTGCTGTAGGGCCTGTGAACCCAAGGGGTGTTGCCAGCACATGTACCCACTGAACTTAAACAGCAACACTTCTGTAAAGGTCAGCAAAACTTCTGTAAATGTCAGCAAGGTCCTCCCCTGAGGCTGAACTCCCATGTTGGTGAGGAGGAGGGTGCTCAGTACTATGTATCTGGATAGCCAGGGATACATCCTGCACTGCCTCTCCCACTGTAGACTTATCTACACTGAACTGGTTGGCGACCAGCCACAGCTTTCAAATGGCAATGATACTTTTTTTTTTTTTACTGAGGAGTGCTGATGCTCTGCTCTGTCAGGCACGATTGGGGGCCAGATTGATAGGTATCTCTGATGATGCCTCTGCTTATTCTCCAAGGTCCACAAGGTTACTGGCTCCCACAAATCAATATTCATATTGCATGCACCAGAGCAGTATATGGTTTGTCAGTGTAAGTGGTCCCCAAGCAGGCATTGTGTCTAATATGGCATCTCCCTCATTTGCAGACAGGAAGTGAGAGCAGAGCTCAAAGATATCCCACAGCTGAGTCAGCATGGGTAGGTATGGCACTGCTCACCAGCCCAAGCAGATGCTAAATAAGCTTGCCAAAAATAGAGCCGTGGCAGGCTTTGGATCTGTGTCAGCAGGGCTTCAGCATACACATGACCTGCCACTACTGCTGGACCAGGAACCACAGGGCACATAGGAGGCAGGGATCCATTCCAGCGTAGGAATATAACTGATGAGCTCTTGTGAGTGGAAATTGACCAGGTGAGTTGTGGCTCTGCACTCCCGGTGGGAGGAGATGGAAGAGGGGAAAACAAGTCCTTCAGTGTGCATAGTCTGCAAGTGGCCAGACAATCAACACTTTTCCTCTGGGCTTGACTGACCTTATTAACCTCTGGAAATGGGGGGCCCCTACCAAACACGTTGGGCTCTCTCTATGTATGCCAGCCCCTGGCTACAGAGTGCCAGCAGTACATGCTCTGACCATACTTCACAGAGGTCCAGACAACCAGGCCACTGAATGGGTTTATGTCCCTCTCATGCTACCTTTTTGAAGCACTGCCAATTTCCCAGAAATTCTTAGCACTTCAAATAAACACATTCCATATCCTGTGTAAACTATATCTTTCTTAATCTGTGTTTATAATTATTGGTGACCTACTTCCTGAAGCATTGGATCATCTTGTTGAGTAAGCTAGTTGAATTATTCAGTGTTATCTGTTGATTCTTTTCTTAACATAAAATAATATATTAGAAAGTTAATTCTTACCTCAAAAAGAAATTGAGTGAATTTAGTACTTGTAAAAGCTGTTGTATTGACAGGGCTGATTAATATATTTCTCTATGCACTGAACATCATAGTATCATAGAAAATTAGGGTAGAAAGGGACCTCAGGAGGTCATCTAGACCAAATCCTTGCTCAAAGCAGGACCATCCCCAATTAGATCATTGCAGCCGTGGCTTTGTCTGGTCAGGTGTGAAAAAACTCTAAGGATGGAGATTCCACAATGTCTCCAGGGTAGCCTATTGCAATGCTTTACTACCCTCTTAGTGAGAGTTTTTTCTAATATCAAACCTAAAATTCCATTGCTGAAACTTGAGGTAATTGTTCCTTGTTTTGTCATCTGCTACCATTGAGGAAAGTCTAGATCCATCATCTTTAGAACCACCCTTCAAGGTCATGGAAGGCTGTTATTAAATCCTGTCTCAGCTTTCTTTTTCCAGACTAAATAAACACAGTTCTCCCAGAATCTCCTCAGAAGATGTGCCCCAGCCCCCTAACCATTTTTAGTGCCCTCCGCTACTCTCTCCAACCTGCCTGCATGCTTTCTGTAGCAGGGCGCCCGAAACTGGACACAGTACTCCAAATGTGGCCTCACCAGTGCCGAACAGAGGGAAGATTCACAACAAGAGCACACAGTTGCCTCACATTCAGCTTACTATCCATTGTTACCCCCAGGTCCTTTTCTGCAGAACTGCTGTTTAGTCAGTCAGCCCCCAGTCTGTACCAGTGCATGGGATTGTTCTGTCCCAAATGCAGGACTTCGTACTTGTCCAACATCATGAGATTTCTTTTGGTCTAATCCTCCAACTTGTTGAGGTCTCTCTAAATCCTAGCTCCATCCTCCAGTGTACCTACTACTCTATCCAGATTGGTGTCATCTGCAAACTTGCTGAGGGTGCTCAATGTTTTAGTAGTTTTAAAAAGAAAAATGTATGAGGAAAGATAATGAGGCAACTTGCTAATCATGGAGCACTTATATGAGTTATCAGTGCCATTACTTTTCAAATCTGCTATGGAACTGACTACCTATAAATGCATCCACACACACACACACACACACACACACACACACACATTTTTGGACACACACATACACTCTTTTTCTTGCTTCATACCCAGTCTGTGTGGTCAGCTATCATTTAACCATGTAAATTTATTCTGGGGCTGTAGTCAATAAATAAGGGACTAAAGAAGAGAGAAGAGAAAAAAAACATAACTGACTTCTCTTGATGGTAATGTTTACATAAAAATGAAATTCTTTTCTTACTGCACAGACTGTGGCATTTTCACTGAACTTTTCATAGATTTTTAGGGTCAGAAGGGACCAGGTAGATGCTCCAGGCAGGAAAGAGTGCTGGGGTTAAGTAATCCCAGCCAGATGCCTCTCTAATCTCTTCTTGAACGCCTCCAAGGTAGGGGAAAGCACCGCCTCCCTTGGAAGCCAATTTCATATTCTGCCAACCCTTACCATAAAGAATTTCTTCCTTATGTTCAATCTAAATCTATTCTCCTTCAGTTTGTGGCTATTATTTCTGGTAACCCTAAGGGGTACCCTAGTAAACAGAGTGTCCCCTATTCTCTGCTGACCCCCCTGCATTTGTAGGCAGCAATTAACTTTCTACATAGCAATTAAAATATCCATATATAAAATTATAAAGGAAAAATAATATTGTTTTAAGCTGTGTTTATAGGGATGTAAGGTTTTGTTTTTGCAATGTATTCATTTTTGGCGGGGGGTTTTGGTTTGGTTTTAGCACTGTTTTGAGGTTAGTGGAGAAAGGAACATTTCATATTGACAGGGTTTTATAATTTATTTATGCTGACATTTTTAAAAAGTGTGTGAACCCACTGCCTAAACTATTGCGACACTTAAAAACAGATTTCCTATCTTATCAGCCGTGTACAAGAGGACCATTATTGTTCTAGAAATAGCTTCTCATAATGGAGAAATTTTATTGACAGGTTTTCTACACTTCTTTACCCTAAAGACTTTCAAACAAAACTAAAAACTGTCCTTCACAAATGTTAAAGTAACCTGATACCTAACTATTGTACATTTCAAGACAGAAAGCAGTGGTCAAGCTGTATTTACAAACATCAACCCTTTCTGAACATCTAACTGTGAACAAATAAAAGCTTTGTTAATGCGCAGTAGTCACTGAGCATTTAAGTTTCATACTTGCAGTAGCGTGCCAGCAAACAGGTTTTTTGTGATGCTTAGCGTGCAGTAATCCAATATTACTGTGCAGTAACATATTAGCATGGTTTTTGGCCTGGCATGCTACTGCACAGTGTTATTAGGCTACTGAGCATTAAGTGTCCTGTGTAGACGTGCCCAATAAGTTTTGCATCCACAGACACTTGGGTTGCTCATTACTGTCTACTAAGCCTGAAAATCAAGTAGTTTAAAAAGAACTTAAGTGATGACTCAGTCTGTGGAGAGCTGTCAAATAACAGTATTTTCTGCTGACATCATATTAAATTTTAAAGCAATGATCAGACAACTTGGCTCAAGTACAATTTACAAATATATATAATGTATGAAGTGCACACAAACACAGGATAAAGTTAAATTATGTTGCTCAGAACAAAGCCAAAATGTTGTTTCCTATCTGTTTGCCCTTAAGTTGAAGGCATGTATTCAGTCATTTCAAATTGCTGAAACATACACAGCTTTTTTTCCGGAGAGACTTCACAACCAAGACAGGAAAACAGGATGTTTCACCATTAATAAATAGTGACCTGGACAGCAGGACTCTGTTCATACAGAGCATCTAAAGATTTGCACCAGTTTTGCTATACGAGTGGCTGATTTCGCCAGAGTCAGTCCCGTAGTTTATAAAGCCAAGTCTATCCTTTCTGGCTGCTAAAGTACCGTATTTACTTGAATACAAAGCAAGGTTTCCCCCCATTTTGCAACAAAGGGAAGAAGCGTCATCATGGATTTGAGTACGAGGGCTGGGGCTAGAGTTGCTGCTTGGCTTGGGATAGTGAGGGGTCAAGGCATATGTGTTGAGGGGAGGGGGAAAGGGAGGAAAGCTTGTGAGAGACCACACAGCACGTGGTGGGGCACAGGATAGAGAGAGTGTGGTATAGCAGGGGGAGACGCAGCAAAGGAAAGACCTAACGGTTGCAAGGGACCTGATGCAGCTCTGGTCCTGATGCAGCAAGAGGCCAGAGTTATCATGGCTACTACCTGGTAAGCAGCAGTGAATGGCGGGGGCAGGAAGCAGGGAAGACAAGTGGCAGGTGAGTAGGGGGTGGGGCAAATTGCAGAGATCAGGTCACCTGTCCTTCTGCTACTGGTTTATCTGCTGCAAGGGTGTGGTAGGAAGGACAAATTTAAGATGACCTAATTATTAGATTCAGTATGTGGAAAATTAAAACAAATACATTATTTTCTAACAATTCTATGTATAGAATATAATTACTGGGGGTCATTTTAAACTCAAAGTGATTTTGCATATATAGGTAAATAATGAAAATTAGTAAAATGGATTCCTAATGAACCTCAAGCCAATATGCAACAATATAAAACACAGCCAGCAGAAAGGAGGGACTAGTCAGTTCAAAAAGATTAAAAACCTGCTGGTTTTCAAGTCCATCAAGGCTCTGATCTTTCACCAGTTCTCTCACAAACCAAGGGCTTGGTTCACTAAGGACTCCAAAGAGTGAAGATGCTGGATCAGTACACAGGAGTACACACTGACCACTCCACAAAGGACCAGTTACCACAAAATTATGTCATCCTTGTTTTTTCTTTGATTATGTGCCTGGGTGGTAGACACTGTAGATGATTAACATGGGAATTCCCTCCCAACATGCTGGGATTGAGACACTCCAGCTGATTTAGTTGAACAGTGACTGTAGTGCTAGATCTTCTTGAATATGGCATCTGACATAGCAGCCAAGTCCAGTACATAATGTTTGATACAGGTCAGTGATTACTTCACACAACTGTTCTGCAGATTTGAAGACATGACATATCTGAAGCAGGCTGAAGAACTTGTCTGTGCTCTGGTGGAGCAAGCCGTAATACTTGGAAAGCAAGGTGGCTGAGCTTTTTGAATTGCCAACTATAGCTAAAATAAATTTAAAAGGGAATCTAAAATGTTTGGTTCCATCAGAATAAAGATCCTAGATTTGTAAGTTCTATCTTGGTGCAGAATGAGTATTGAGGGAAACAGGCAAGTTGCACGTCACTGATACAGGTGGACTTTTTTGGACCACCTCTAAGATAGACCAAGATACTAAAGCAACCAGAGGCTTACATTAAAATTTTCCTTGACTGATAATACTGTAAACCAAGTCAACAAAGCCTCTAAAATCACAATTAGACAATTTAAACACTGACAGAGGTAAGGACACCAAAACTAGTAATAAAAACTCTAAACAACATTTGTTTTAGTTTACTTTTAAATGCAATTGTCCATTCAAATAGCAAGAACAACACTGCTCACTGCTTACAGAAAGAAGTTTTAGCCTAAATCACATTAGTTTTTTAAACAGGAACCACAGGAAGAGAATATATTCATAGTGGCACATGAATATTTTGTAATTAGGAATTTTAAATGCAACTTGATACAACTTGAGAGCAATTGGAAATCCAAAAGTGCAGGAAATATTTTTAGATAATTAAAGGCTAGAATTTGGCTGTGAAACTAATCAATACATCTAAAATTGATGCTAAACATCAGTGTAGACACCGTCCACAACGTCTACAGCAATCTTGAAGTCACCCTCAGTCAGCTTAAACCATACCAGCTCCCCTTCTTTAGCTATCATGCTAACTTCATATGTTGTCCATGTTGGGTTTTTTTCTTGAGTATGACACTAAGGAGTATGCTAGCCCTGCAGGCCAAATGCATTTTATGCAAGTTGCAGAGGTCAGGTCATGCTTTCCCTAGATCAGGAAATTTGGCTGCAGGGGAGCAGTAGCCATTCATATGGCCATCCTCCCCCTACCAAATTCCCAAATGTCAAGCCCCACATGGCAGGCCTTCAGAGCCGGCCAACACAAGGGCAGCTGGGGCCTGGCCATACCCCCTTAACTCAAAGGGCTGGGCCATGTTCCCCTCCCCTCATGGGTCAGGTTGGGGCCTGGCCATGGCACCCCCCACCAAGATAGCTGGGACATGCCCCCTTCCCTCCCTGCCAGCCAGGTTGGGACCTGTCCATGCCTCCTTGTTGCCCCCAAGCCAGGCTACCTTCCCTCTCCAAAGGGTCAAGTCAAGTTCCTTTCCCCTGTGAGGGTGTATTGGGGCTGACCTGCACCCACCCCACTCCACACAGCCTGACAGTACCTGCTGATCCCACCCAGCTGCTGGATAGGGAACACCAGCTGGATCCGGCCCATGGATGGACCAGGCACTGCCAATCCAGCCCACCAGGCAAAAACAACACTACTGTTCTGGATAGTTAGCATATGAAATGGGATTGAGGATGACCTCAACTACTTACTGAACTATTTATGATCACAAAAGCAGATTTCTGTTAACCCTGCTGATGCATAAAGTTGATATCACTGATATCAGTGAGGGTTAGGCAAAAAATACCTTTGAAAATGTTTCCTCAGTAATAAACAGATAGTCCAAAAGATTGAGGGCATGACAATTATTAATATATGTGCTGACTAAAAAACCCTAATATTTTCTTGGAAACAAGCAGGGAAGTTTTTCTAGTTGTACAATACTTTACTACTACCTATTTGGACCAAGAGTTTTCTGGAGTAACGTAACAGCTCCCACATGAAGTATCTTACTATTATCTTGGCATCAACTGCATGCAACATTTTAGCTCTACAACAGTGGAGAATTTCTACCTGTCCAATTCTAATTTTCTATGATTCTAAGTTAGGTTGCTACAGTTAAAGCCATAAAAGTGAATATTTTACATTTCCAGAGCACAAATGTTCTCTTTTCTCATGTGTGATGAGGAAGAGCTGTTCCCTACCTCTTTCCACCTCTTTATCCTTTTCAAACTTGTTTTTAAATGAAACTAGTTGAAACCAAATAATCACCATTAAAAATGTCTCCTGGTCTCTCAGCACATGGGATAATATACCTTGTTGTCAGTTTCCTTCACAATTCAAGTTACTCTTATCATCAGATTTAGTTATCTGAATATTGCTATATAAAATATTCAAAACATGTAAATGATGACATTTGTGGAAGTGATTTAAGCCTGTTTTTTTAAAGTTATTTTATAACTTGAAAAGGCAGCTACTATAGGCGCCCGACAAAAAATACCTTGCATTCAAAAGCTTGTCAAACTTTATCCCACCTGGTTGGTCCAATAAAAGATATTATGCTAAGGAATTCCTGCCTCTTATATCAATGCATCTAAACATTCTATTATTAACATAGAACCAGACCCCTATTCTTTCCTTAAGTAAAAAATTCACTTCTCTAAAAAACAGACTTTAGCAAAATCATCACTTTTTTCCCCTCAGACCTGATGAAAAATGTCTTGAATTCAGAACTTTGTCTAACTTTATTCTAACCATGCAGTTGGCCCAATAAAGTATGACCCGCAAAACTCTTAACCTATAGCAGGCGTTTGCATAATAATTTTTGGTTGGAGAGGTTAACTAAAATATGATTCAATTTGCCTTTAAAGACAGAGGGCCTATATAACACATTCATTCTCAAAGTTAAATTCCACTCTATGTTCAAGTCGCTGCCATTGTCTTGCACAAGAATTTAAATTCTAAAGGGAATGTAAATGTACCTTGTTTTTTGAAGAGGTTACTGTGTACTATTTCATTCATGGACTGAACTTTCTGCTTCTGTAGTTTTTCTGGTGGAATGCAAGTATAAAATTCATACAGTAGTTGGCTGTAGATAAGAAAAAAAAAGTTAGAAATGCAACACAGATTTATTAAACATTTGCTAATTTGACAAATAGTAAAAGCCATCAAAATCACTATTGTCATTTTAAGTATATATTTCTTAACATTTTGTAGTACATTAAGTAGAGAAAAATAGCAGGTGTGGGAAAACTAAAAAAAGGGAAAAAAAAGATTGTGACTGTTTGTAAAGGTTAACACTTGATATTACCCTTTTCCTCCATAAAAAACTAGCATTTTTTTTGTAATTTGGGGGCAATTAAACTTTTCCTCATCAACCAGAAAGAAATTAAGCTAATCTACTGCAGCCAACCAGAAGCATGACCTTTCTTCTCAGTGCTACTTATTTAACAATATGCCTTGCCCTACTTGCCAATTCTACTTACTGAACAAATATGTGAAAATTATGCCTGGTTTTTTTTACTATCATACAATACGAGAAAGACAACTCACTATTTAGAATAAAATGCTCTGAATTGGAAGCAAAGGCCTAGAGACTTAATTGGAAAAAAACTAACACATCTCTATTGACTAAAAATAATCAGTGCCCATACATTGCAACTGAAAATTCTGGTTCATTGTCTGCATTATATAAAACTAATACATTCACATTCAAACAGCATCTGATAAACTACAAAAGGTAGTTGAAAATGTTACCTAAGTAACTTGGCATCGAAGACTGTTTCAACATCATGGAGGACTGATGGTATGTATTTCAAGGCAGCAACCTGAACCAACAAATGTATGGTGTATTAATTCTGTAAGTATGTGTGTATATAAGCAGTCTACAGATACTACCGTCTCACAGATAACCCAATGCTATTCAGCCCCTCAAGATACACTTTATATAGTAGCAGCATGCAACTCACAGAACTTCAAAGTTTCTGCCTTCTAGTTATGGTACTTCAACCCTTGATTTCACAGCGCAAATTCACTAGCGGAATTAAAATACATATAATGATCTGAAATAATTCGTGACAATTTTCCTTCTACCTCTTGCCAAGAAGTTACTTTGTTTTATTTTATATGAATTGAACTATGGAGCACAGGACTACAACAAAGCTTTCCATAATATTTATTTTCTCTTTTGGGAGCATACAAATTGACTAGAAATACACCAGCCAGACACTGAATGAATTTCACACCGTTTGGTGACAGTGCTTCCAATACTGGTACAATATAAGTCTATAGAAATAAAGGCTAGACGCTTGTCAAAGGAGAAGCCAAGTGATCCTCTTTTACTCCAGCCTAGCCCGCATAAATATACTATGTACATTACACAAATCGGCTGCAACTATTTATGCTGGTCATAAGCCGTGCAGTAATAGAGTAGCATCACTTTGAAATAACATGCTTACTTATGGAATTCCATTTAATGTCACTTCCAAAACAACCACTTTCCCAGATTTCACCTGTAGGGAGACCCTGATTCAGGACTTTAAATATCAAATTTTCCGGCATATAACACACCCCAGGTATAATATGCAGATAGCAAAATTTCCCTAGAAAAGGTTACCTTCATTAGTGGAATTGAAAGGACCACTATAAAGGAGAGATGATTTTTAATACCTGTGAAGTGGAGAACAATGAGCCATTGGCTCCCTCAGCTGCCTGAAGAGTAATACCAGAGCTTAGTGTGGAATAGGGATCAAAACAGGATGTTTCTACTTGGGCAAAAAAACCCAGCTTCCCTGTTTCATACATGTAGCCCAGTTTGGAAAGAAAAAGATGCATGCTGCATGAAATAAAATATGGTAATAGCTGAATGTTTATGTTATGAATTTCTACTCCAAGCTATTTGACACTATACGGCAGAGGTTTTCAACCTTTTTCGGTCAGTGTACCACCAGTGGCTGGATGCGAAGCAGGATTGGGGGTGGGGGGTGCGGCTGACAACCCCTGCTATAAGGCAATAATTATTAGTAGTAGTTGATCATATATTATTAGAATGATAAACATGCGTTTGTCCTGTGTAATCGTAAGAACTAAAATGCCATACTGGGTCAGATCAAAGGTCCATCTAACCTGGTATCCCATGACTGACAGTGGCAAAAGTAGTTGCTATGCAGAAGAAAGCACTGAATTGGGTATATCTACAGTGATCTATCCTCTCTGTTCATTATGCTCCCTGGAATCCACCATCATTGTTTTAGAGGTGCCAGAAGGTACATTCCTGACTGTTCTGTTCATTAGCTATTCATCTATAAATCTGTCCAGTCCCTTTTTAAACTTGGTTTATGCTATCTTCCTCTACAATGTCCTGTGGGAACAAGTTCCAAAAATTACCTTTGCACTGTGTAAAAAAGTACTTTATTTTGTTAGTTTTAAACAGCTCTCCTACTAACTTCAATAGGTACTCCCTGGTTCTAGCACTCTGGGCCTTGGTGCATAACAGTTCTCTACTGCCTTTGTCCAGCACATTTTTGGGCAGCCCAGATACTTCTAACACAGATATAACTGAAGAACCCAGTAGACATCTTATTCAGTTTCCTTAAGGATTCCAGCAATAGAAGGTTAATTCAGCTTTTACAAGCAATGTTTTTAAAAACTCCTTGTGGTGCTAAAGTGCTGACAAGTGGCTATCTTAAGGACTAAAGTAACATGCCTACCAATTTAAAAATGAAACATTCTGAAGATCATTGTACATTATTTTCTCCCCTATTTATAGTCACAGATAGGACCTTTCAGATGTATAAACTATATTCTGAGATTATTTAGGCCTATCTTCATGACATGCTTACCAAGCCTACCATACAATTAAGCATTCTGTGTTGCTCTGCCTCCCAAACTAGGAAGTAGTAGGCATGTTTGTGGGGTGCTTCTCATGGGTCAATTAGTACTGAGTGACAGTGACAATTAGCCTGCTCCCACACTAACCACATAACTTGCAACACTACAAAGACACAATGCTTATGCTGTAAGAGGCAGCCCATGTGCAGATTGATAAAACACGTCTTGCTATACTTTCTATGCAACTTCGCAAGGAAAAGAAAAGGGTACAGATGCCACCGCTATGTGTGTTCATGCTTCTCTAAAAACTCATGTTAACTTTATTATTGCACACAATACTCCCAATCATTCATACTGGTTATGTTCAATCTCTGCCACCATTACAACTTCACAAATTTCAGGACAGAACCTGTGAAATACCTGTATAAACTTTAAATTTTGCTTCACTTACTTCTATCCAAAGTGAAAAATGTTTATTAAGAGGTATTTTGGAAAATATCTTCCTGGACCAAGCTACAAAGTCAATGCTGACATCACCTTCTTGTGACATGCAGAATATTTCCCAATATCATTTAACAAGAATTTCATCCCACCAAGGCTTACCTGCTGTTAAGGACCTATATTTCAAACCAGACTGCTCCAGCTGTAACTAGATATTAGTGTATAAGGAGGAGTCTCAGAAGGGATGACAAATCTTGGACTTTGTAGGCATCTACCATCAGTTCTGCTTTGTAGAATGGCAAATGCTGGACTGTTTTACTGCTCTATCATCAACTGGTAGGAATATTAATGAATTTACAAGTTTGCTATTGCCCTCAAACTGAGGAGTAAAAGGAGAAGAAGAATCAAAAAGAATCATTCCCATCTGACCTGCATTGTCTGTATAGGTCTTGATAAAAACAGTGACTGACCCAATGTCATCTTTAATCTTGTATTGTACAACAATCAAATACAGAACTTCATATAAAATAAAGAGAATTTTTTGGAAGACTATATAATCTATTTGTATTTAAACTGTAATAGTAAACAAAACAATTGAATTAAAAGGAAGTGCATTTTTATTAACAAAAGTTTGGCTCATACTTTCCCTCTGCATCTCATGGTGCTGTTGAAACAAGAGTTAGAAATGTTGCCTCATTTCTCAGTAGCCACACAAGTATCTGAGGATCTGTCTACCTATAGAGCAATGGTCTCCAAACTAAGTAGGAGATCACCTTTGGCATTTAAAAGCAACCCAAGATCTACTATGTGCTACCCCCCCAGCCCAGCAGGTAAGTCTATGGGGAGGGAAGAGGGGGTAGATCAAGGCAGAGGGAGAAAAAATTGTTGGGGGGCACAACTCCACAGCAAGTAAGTCCTACCCAGCCAGGCCCGACTCAGCTTGCCCCTGCTCCTGCCTCTGTGGCACTGTCCCTCACTGCGGGGAGCTCAATCTAGCCCCCTCACTTTCCCTCTCCCACAGACTGACCTGCTGGGCTGTGGCACATGCATGCATGCAGGCGGGCACTCAGTCCCCCACCCCAGCATTGGATCAACTCCAAGAGGTTCCGAGATCTACCAGTGATCAAGATCCACTGGTTGGTGACCATTGCTATAGTGTCACACAGGCACAAACTGAGACATGATTTTAAAATGATATAACTGACTTGAATAAACTAATATCATAAATAAAACTGGCCACATAAATGTAAGTATTGAGTTAGTTAATACAAGTTTGTATTTCAACGAGGCCTGAGAAATTCAAAACAAACAAAGCAACTTGCTCGAGTTCATACAACCAGGGAGAATAGTTGTCTCTTCTCATTCCAAGCATTAAGCCCTAGCCATGGCTTCCTAAGTAATGGAATATCAAGCTATAAATAAAATTGCACTGTAGCACACAGCTCAGATTTCCACACAATACAATACATGGGTATGTCAAGGAGTTTTAAGGCTTTGTTTTCTTTGTCAAATGCAACTCACTGAAAAGCTAAAATGAGAGTTGGTACAATTTTGGTAAGCACAGCGAACTGAACAATCGAATAGGGGAAAACTGCACTGTCAGGGAAAGAAGAGTTTCATTAAAATAAAATAGATTCTCCAGTTTTTTTGCTGTCAACAGATCCCTTACTAACAAGTAATAGGTTATAATACAAATAATCTTTCAACCAATCATAATCTAAGCTGCTTTATGGAAAACAGAACCTCATTTCAAATGTAAATAATTTTCAAGTACATCACAACAACTTTCTTGTGAAATACAAAATAAGTATAAAAAAGTAATAGAAAAAACAGGATAGCAGCTGAATTATATTTCTTAAACTGATGTCAAATAAACGCATCCATCACATTATATGAAACTAATATTTTCAATGACAATATATGTCAGTTCTATGGGGGTTGCTCCCACGAACTATAAATGGTATAACCCAGGCAGCTGAGCCTCCAGGTTTTGGATATGGTTCTGCCAGTTAGAGGAATTCATCTGCTGCCATAACCATCCAGAAATTTTCCTAATGCTGGAAGAATCCTTCTCTTGTCAAGATCTGAATCCACACCTGAGGTCTTTCTGGCACAGCTGTCTGTCATGGGACATGATCTTTTTGGCAGGAAAAGAATGACACCACCTATGAACTCTGCTATCCAGCAATAAATATAGATATACTCAAAACCTTGGACACCCATATGAAATCTTTCTAGGAAGAAAGAAGTGTTCCAATTGATTTATGCAAGCCATTTTCATCTTGTGTAATTTTAGACCTTTTCACAGAAAACACTAACTTCAGTTTTCTCCTTAGAAGAGCATCCAGGCCATTTTTCCTTCAAATGAACAGTTAGAATACTATCAACAAGTCACTGAACTCAACCAAATGTGATAAAGTATTTAACATGACTCTTAGCATTTGCATTTCCTAGACTTCTATACATTTAGTTAAACTAAAGAGTTATTCTAACTAACATATAATTAGTAGGTCTCTGCGAAACGGCTAGTAGTTGCTTCAGATTCAGATTCAGCTGATTTGGGGAACAGGGATTCGATTCGGTGATTCGAATCACTGTCCCTAATCAATTCAGCTGAATCAGCTTTCGAGATTCGGCTGCTGCTGAATCAGCCAAATCTCTGAATCACACAGGCCCCATCTCCCGCCTACTCTCCCAGCCCCGGCAATGGCTGCCCTGCCTGCTCCAGCTCCTGGAACTTTGAAAAAAAAAAAAGAGGAAAAAAAAGCCCCAAGCTGCTTGCCCAGCAGGGGAGCCATTCCCACTGCCCCACGCTGCATGGAGGGGGCTCTGCCACAATCCCCCCCAACCCCCCGCGCTGTCCCAGCCCCCACCCCATGGCTGGCTTGCCCACCCCAGCTCCTAGCTCTTTAAAAAAAAAAAAATAGCTCAGGCTCACTGGTTCTTGCTAGGTGAAGGGCAATCCCTACTGCCCCCTACTGCCTCATGGGAGGTTCTGCATGAGCCCCAGAAACCCCAAGGCCACTGCAGGAACCAGTGAGTCTCGGGGTTTGGGAGGAGTTTTTTCTTAAAGGGCCAGAGCTGGGGTGGGTGGGGCAGCAGGAATTGCCCCCCACTGGGCAGCAGCTGGTGAGTAGGGGCTTTTTGTTAAAGGCACTGGGAACTGGGGCAGTCAGGGCAGCCATGGGGAGGGGGCTGGGGGGGAGCAGGTAGGGGATGGGGACTGGCAGGGGTCCCCCCATGCTCCCCTCCCCCACACCCCCTACTTACTAGCTTGGAGTCCAGGTCCAGCTGCCTTGGGCGGGGTCTGCCCAAATCACTGAAACTCTCTGAATCAGTTCCTTTTAATGGTCCCCTGATTCAATTTGGATTCAGAGATCCGACCACCAAATTGGGCTGAATCTCCTCTGAATCGAATAAGCACCTGAAGCTTTGCATAGCCCTTATAATTAGTATCTAAACCAAAGGTGTCCAACTTCTTTGTGGCCATGGGCTACATGCCCAGTGCACCACACCAGTTTCTAAGCCAACTTTCCCAGGCTGCACTGTATACTTTTCTACTTCACTGCATGCCCAGTGCCCCTCACTGCACTATGTGCTTCCCCAACCGCATTACACTCCTGGGGACCCCACCATGCTGCACCCCCTATGCTGCTGTCCATAACTCTGAAGTGCTCTGGACTGTGGTCTCTCCCAAAACTGTGCTGTCCTTCACTGCACCAAACTGCTCTACACCCTGGGGTGGGGAAGTGAAACCTGGGGGAGGGGGAACGCAAGAGTGAATGCAAGAGAGTAAGCACCCTGAGCCCCCATCTGCTTCTGCAGCCAGAACAATGGGACAAGTGGCAGCTGGGTGGGAGCCTGGGGTCTGTAATTTTAGTCCTTTGTTGGCTGCATGTAAATTGTGGACTGACAGTTGGTCAGCCTTGGTTTAAGCACAATACCCTTGTGTAAAGATACTGTAAAATGTGTTAGAGTATATATTTCAAATGTTCATATGTCCCCTAAAGCATCAATATTTCAGTTTTTTCATCGCAACAAATGTATGTATTTGAATGATCCAGGAAAACAGTTAAGATAGAGATACTACAATATGATGTGAGAATGTAGTCAACTCCTTCAGTATTTCTTGGGCATCTGTCTATCACTAGACAACAGATTTGTGCCAAGAGAGGCATCAGATCATTAAACATATGTGAGTGTGTCTGTGAAGCCTAATTCTTTACAGTCACTACTGCACTTATTTTCACTTATGTGACGTTCATATCCAACAGTCCTGAATGTGGTGCAGGGTTCTTCCTGGGGTTTCTTTCTTCTGCATGTTGGGGTCCTGTAGATAAGGATGCCCTTGGTGTGGTCTTCTTCCTGTAAAGAGATCTCCATACTGGGCATACAGATATCCTCAATTCTCCACATATGACCAAGCCAACAAAGCAGATGCCGACTGAGAAGAGAATGGATGCTCAAAGTGCTGGCACATCCCATGATCTCAGTGGAGGCAACTTTGTCCTACCAGAAAATTCTTAGAATGTGGCAAAGACAACTTAAGTAAAAGGTGTTGAGGCATTTTTCTTGAGTTGATGATGCAACCATGATACAATTTGACCTTGGTCTTAATAGACAGTTTGTTGTTGTTCCACACTCATTTTTTCAGCATGCTTATAATACCTGATGCTTTGCCAGTACAAATATTCAGTTCAGTCTCAGGTGACAAACTGCCGGTAACAATGGAGTCTACGTATTTAAATTTACTTACAACATCCACTAGGTTTTCACCCATTGTTTCTGCCAATGAATCAGTATTCTCGCCCATAATGTTGGTCTTCTTGATGCCAACTGTAAAGATCAAACCTTTGGGAGGCATGAGCAAAGCGACTAATGAAGCTCTGAAGATCATTTTGTGTGAAGTGTCAGTGCAGCAGCATCAGTAACAGCAGCTCACAAACCAAGACTTTCCACACTTTAGTCTGTGCTTTAAAGATTGAGAGTTAAATAATTTTCTATCTGAGCATATATGTAAATAAATTCCTTCAATGGTGGTCCCAAAAGTGTACATCAGAAGAAGGTAAAAGAAAATCTGAAACAAGGTTGTGGCAAGGACAAAAACCTGCTTGATACCACTCCAGATCTCAAATGCCTCAGTTGTTGGTACATTATAACTGACTGTTCCCTACATTCCATCATGGAAAGAGTGGATTATACTAAGAAGTTCTGGTGGACAGGCAATCTTGCCAATAATTTGTAGAGGACTTTTCTGCTTACAAGGTTGAAGGCTTTGGTCAGATCAATGAAGGTGATAAAGGGCTCTACTTTGTTATCTACATTTTTCTTGCATTTGTCAGAATGAGAAGCATATATCTATGGTGAATCTATTAGCTCTGAAGCCTCACTGAGACTTAGAGTAAATATGATCAGCAAGGATCTGAAGTCTTCTGAGCACCATCTAAGTCATAATCTTTCCTACAATGCTTAATAGTGAAATGCCATTATAGTAGTCGCAGGCACTGTGGTTGCCTTTATTCTTGTAGAAAGTGACTATATGGGAATCTTGTATACCTTGCAGCATTCTCCAGCAGTGAGTAAGAATCTCATATAGATAGGGAAGAAACACAACAAATTTATGTATTTGAATGATTTAGGAAGACAGTTACTATGGTGTACAACATAAGAGGCTAGTTAATAGGGGTATGTGAAGCAGGCCCTATTCAATTTGGATTAGGATTCAGCCTGAGTCAGGGACAGTGATTCAATTTGTTGATTTGGATCACTGTCCCTGATTCAATTTGGCCAAATCCAAATCTAAAGATTCAATGCTTATTTGCAGAATCAGCGATTCAGACAGACACAGCTTTAAAAGTTTTTTCTACGTACCTTGAGGTAGCAGGCACAGCTCGTGATCGCTGTTATCTTGGAGTGCATGGAGCACCCCACACGAGTGTGGGAAGACCCTCCACATGCTTGGTAGCGAACCCGGAAGTGGACCAGAAATACTTCCAGTCCACTTCTGAGTTGGCCAGGGAGTGCACTGGGCCCCCCTCCCGCACCTTCCCAGCTTGGAGATTGGCCACAGGAGGACCCTGGGTGCTCCCCACAGGCCCAGGAAGTACCAATCACTGGACCACTGGGGGTGGGGGGCAGTGCACTCCCCGGTGGACTGGAAGCGTTTCTGGTCCACTTCTGGGTCTTCTGCTGAGCACGCTGGGGAGCCCCCCGTGCTTCTGTGGGACACTCCATACGTCCCAGCATCGTAGCACTCACAACCCCCTGCTACCTAGAGGTAAGTAGAAGAAACATTTAAAGCTGTGTCTATGTCAAAATCTCTGAATCTTTCCAAATTGATTCAGAGAGATTAAAGGTCCTCTAATTCAATTCGGATTCAGAGATTCAGCCAATGAATAGGGTCGAGTCTCTGCTGAATCAAATCAGGGATTGAAGCGTCACACAGCCCTGGTAGTTAACCTCCTTAAGTATTTCTAAGTGTAAAAAGATAGATTAGGCCATCATGGAATGAAGTGCACAAAAACTGCACTTAAAGGAAATATGTTACCACTTTTTCCTCTGTTCCAAGCTCTACAAAGACCTAGGAAGAAAGATGGGGCCTTTTGGATTGTTTTTTTAAGTACTGGTGCATTGCCAAGCATTCATTCTGTTGGTAGTATGTGACAAACTATTTAATATCCCCCTGGATCTCTCCCAAACACCATAGTTCTTTACTTATGAAACATGTCTGTCAAAACACTTTTCCAAGTTTAAAGAAATATTGTTCATTAATAGCAAGCCTCAATACTAAAGTCATCTAAGGTCAGAGTATACCAGTAATCACTTGGAAATTCCTTCTTAATTTTTTTTTTCTTCCAGGAATCCAAAGCCCAAATTCTTTCACCCTGTCACTTAAACTCTCATTTAGTTCATATAAGATGGTAACGTTTCCATTTGTGATGGATGCTACTGCAATATTAGCTACAGCTATCTTTTAAAAAAAAAAAAAAGAGAGAGAAAAATGAGAAGGGAAGCATTTTACAGTCTTGACTCAAAAGTAAAGAAAGTCTACAGGTAATATGGTACAGTACATCAAGCTGCTCTAGTATATCTTTAAGTAACTCTTCCAGGAATAACTCTACCCCTTTGTGCCTCCCATCCCTATACTGGCACATAATACTGGTAATGGTTAAAGTATTTGGTAGGCAAAGCTGGGACATCCTAAATAGAATCTCTCAAACATCTATAAGGAAGAAAACTGTTCCTATTACTGTTGGCTCAGAAATACAGGCTGCCTCAGAAAGGTTGGCAAGAGGAATCTGGAATCATAGTGGGATCATTCATCAGAAAAAAAACCCAGTCATCTGTAGGTGAACCAACCAGACAAAACACACACACCTTCCACTGGGTTTCACTTCAGCAAAAGGGTGTTTCTTGTTCTTAATGCACCATATGCAATACGAAAGAACCATATAGCAAGAGTGAGGTCCAACTAATCTATTTACATATGTAACAACTAATTTATGTATATAACTACTTTATTTACATCCAACTAATTTATTTACCTATATAACATGCATAATCTTCTCTCTCCACCCTTCTTTTCCCTCCCCGCCCCGTCCACACACCCCGATCCTGAAACATTCTGGGGTCACCTCTGAAAACTTTCAAGAACAGGTTGGACAGAAATTTGGCTGGGGTGGTTTAGTCGGGGATGTTCCTGCTTTGAGCTGGCAGCTGGATAGGATGACCTTGCAGGGTTCCTTCCAGCCCTACTTTCCTTTCCTATGCTCCTAGGGGACAATAAGCATGTCTACATGTTCATCAATGCACTGTAATTACAGCAAATTAATTAGTAATAGGTACTAACTTAATGCATCGTAATGGGTGCTACTGTGCATTAGCACAGGTGAACAGCTTTATGTGATGCTACTGCGCATTAGACTAAATATACTGCACATCAGCATGGGCTTTGCCCACCACACTAATGCTCAGTAGAATTAGTCTTCTGCACATTAAGCATCTTGTGTAGACATGCCCAATGAGTCCATTAGAAGGCTCCTGAACTGGTTCAAATAATACCATCCAACTCATATACCACTACAAAAATTGCTGAGCCCTGTCATTCTACCTATTTGCCTTCCATTGCTTCAGGAGGCATACTTTCAAGTTCTTCAAATCAGCATCTTCACAACTTGCTGGGAATTTAGAATTGGATAATATAGCTGGTGTTACTCAGAGTCCAAAGTGCCAGATTATGTAAAAGAGTCAGCATATCCCCACCATATCCCTAGTAGCTCCACATTCTGTTGCAATTGTGGCTTCAAATGATTGATTACAAACAATTGTATTTTCCATCCTCAAAGCAACAATTCAAGCTTTCAAGAAGTAAGTTGTGAGAATTATCCCCTTTAGAGCTTTTTAAATTTTTTTTTTTGTTTTTAAAGCTGGCTACACAATCCCCTCAATGCTACAGATATTTCATATTTCTACAATTTACTGGTAAATGTTCCTTATAATCTTTTTTTCTGTAATAAGCTCAGTTTCATTGCAACTCTCTGCAACCTGACTTTATACATATTAATGAAATCCAAGTACCACAAGATTAAAGACTGTTTTAAGCAGTTACCGGTGCCCTTTTTATTAGTCTAATGTTATCTGCTGTCAAGGCAAGTTTAACAAATTATCATGCCATCATCTATTTCACATCATAAATCAAGGCATTGCAGTTAGCAATTTCCTAGTCTTATTCTCCCCTAAACAAATAATTAAGCTTTCTCCAGACTATGTATACATTGAAAATGCCAAGCTGCCATGACAGGAGCCTAGAACAGATTGACCATGAGTGGCAAGAAAGAATTATGCTAACTGGCTGGGCAGCAGCTCTGCAGAAAAGGACCTAGGGCTAACAGTGGACAATAAGCTGAATACGAGCCAGAAGTATGTCCTGGTTGCTAAGAAGGCTAACAGGATACTGGGCTGCACTGGTCGGTATACTGCGAGCAGGTCAATGGAAGTTATTAGGCAGCAAAAGGGCACAGCAGCCCCCTTAGCTGTCCATACCTCCTGCGTCTTAAAAGGAAGACCTATAAAGGATGGAGGACTGGAACCACCACCAAGGAGGAATACTCTGCTCTGGTCCAGACCTGCAGAGAGCAAACCAGGAAAGCCAAAGCTGTGATGGAACTCCAGCTGCCTACAAATATCAAGGATAATAAAAAGTCCTTTTTTAGATATGTGGGGAACTGGAGGAAAAGCAAGGGCAACATTGGACCTCTGCTAAACCAGATGGGACAACTGACAACCAATGCCCATGAAAAAGCAAACTTGCTAAATGACAACCATACACAGGGACCGTGCAGCCTCAGCCAATTCCCTGGTGAACTCCTGATCAAGATCCCGACTCTGGGTAGGGGGTCTGCAGTAGACCCCCACCATAGTATCCCATGCACCGTGTTCCCCATGGATTTTAACTCAGAGAGTCTCAGGTTATCCACTGTGAGTGCCAATGTCAGCTTGCAGGGACACATAGCTTTCCTCGACATAGACAGCTATGCCCCACCACCCCTTTTGTCCACTCGATCCCTCCTGGACAGGGTATAGCCACCTATACCCATGGTCCAGTCATAGGTGGAGTCCCACCAGGTCTCTGTTATCCCAATGACATCGTAGTTATTTGCATTTAGGAGGAGAACAAGTTCCTCCTGTTTATTCCCCAGGCTCCTGACATTTGTGTATAGACGCACAAGTGTCCCCCTTAGGGGCTCTTGCCTTGCCTACATTTTGTTCCAGGTCTGGGGCTGGGGTGGGATCCCTTATGTGCCTTGGCCTGCTGACTCGATGATCCCCCAGGGTCCCTTCCAGCCCAAAAGTCTATGAAATCTATGAAATTATTCCCCTCTATTCAGTACTGGTGAGGCCACATCTGGAGTTTATTTTAACTACACAGTTGGGATATCATCCAAAAAATACTTGCTTGTCACACAGTAGCATCCCAATCAGAGATAGGATAGTTTATCAATGCAAACACAAAACCTAGTGTCTTGATCAGCTACAATCCTCTAACACAACAAGCAACAACCTACCATTTTCTTAATCGTTCATTTAGAAGACTGTCACAAAAAATACCTCTTGGAAGAAACATATTATCTGCATCTTCACAATTCAAGTGTTAATTAGCTGCTATTCCAGATCATCATATTTAAAGTTACTTCATGGCATGGTCAGTGTCTCAGACTTCCAAGGTAGACCAATGTCCAATCTACATGTCTGTTTTCAGTAGGAAAAATTAGGTCAAAGACACAAACATACTGTAGTTGTGGCTATATTTCTCTACCCTGGATCTTCAAATCTTCAGAAAAAGTGAAAAGTTTACTACAACAATTCCAGAAGAAATGAAACAACTTTGATTTTGGTTTACATAAAAGGCAAACAGTTACAGATTGACAATTCTTAACCTTCAGATGTTCAAAACCTGTATAACACTATCATAATACAGCATCTGGTTTTGCCTTCTTCAAGACTCTGGATATAGCTTAAGCATGAGGTATATTTTTATTTCTTTTGATCATAAAAATGGAAATTATGAAATAAAAGTAAAGTACAAATAAAACTTTAATATTAGATCTATTTTTTTTAAATCAGGACTATTCTTTTTACCATATGAGAAAATCTCTACAAGGTAATGAATAAACTACAAATGAGCAGATACAACAGCTACAGATAACACCCTAAAGTCATGGTTCTTGTCACACAAGGCAAGGAGGATCTGTGGGCACTGATGAGGACACTTTCACATACACAGGGAATGATATAATTCCTCTTTTCTTTCAATGCTTTCTGGGGATGCATCTACACATGCAATTAATGTGAAGCAATAAACTCTGGAGCTTATTCCTTCAAAGTTTATTGCTCCCAGGTGCACCATTTGAATATGTGCCTGGGACTGCAGTACACTGAGCTGGGTCAAAGCAACTCTGGTTGGCAGGGAGTTCTTTGTAACTTCCCTTACCAAGGCTGAGCAAACTACAGTGATTCTTTCATTGAACCATCAAGTTACTTCTGCAAAACAGAATTATCCTGGTGGCTAGTTTCTCCAGAGTGAAATCTGATGTTTGTATTCTTTTTCAGGGATGGCAAAAAAGTATCTTGAAACTACCTCCATCAGGCACTGGAAATTACCATAGCATACATGTAACCTGTATTTTTCAAGTGGTCATTTAATCTAATTTATAGTCAATGTGTATCTCCATTCTCGCATCTTTTTACCCCAATATAATTGGTGCCTTATCTTTCCAGCTGCAGAAACTTAAGTAAAATATAGCTTTTTGCTTCCTGGTGACTCTTACTGAAGTCTTAAAAATATTAATTCACTGATAATTATTTATTGGTCTTGAACATATTTAGAGCAAGTCTACCTTCCAAACCACTGTAGTTTGGAAATTATTTCTGGGTCAGTTTTCAATTATGGGTGAAATAATAAAATTATGATGAAATAAAGAGCTGACAAACAGACATGTGTTCCTCTGCCTGAACTTAAAATGTAAACAGTTATTTTTATTGAGATATTTGAGAGGACGATTACACATTGCTTGTGTACTAAGAGAAACAGTACGTTTTTCAATTTTTATCTAGCTCATTAGAAAACAGTGTTCATCATGTTTAAAGTATTTTAGATATTTAAACTAAGAACAAAAGGACATTCCACATTTTAGCCACATCTCTCTGATTATTTATTCACAGGGAACATGCATCAGTACATCCTAAAAATCTTCTAGAGGTCCTGAAGGAAAGGACACTTATTTTGATTTCTATTGTCATGTACTTAGCGCTACTGAATGGAAATCACTGTGAATGACAAATTGTTCTGATGTAGATTTAAAGCTCCAATACTATATTGTGTGTAGTTCTGGGCTACACATTTTAAGAAGCCTGTTGAGGAGCTGGAAACAGTCTGGGTACAGGAAACAAAAATGATAAAAGTAAATTGAGTATGTATAACGTGTAAAAAAAGGCAATTAAAGGGGGACATGATAGTAATCTTTGAATATTTGAAAGGCTACCATAAAGAAGTGATGCCTGAAAACTGCAACAAAGTAGATTTAAACTAGCTATCAACAAACTTTCTTATTGTTAGAGCCATGAAGCAATGGACTGACTGCTCAGGGAAAGTGTGGAATCTTCTGCATTGGAGAATTTTTTTTAAGAAGCTGGATAAGCATTGGTCAGGGGTAATTCAGGAATAACATTCCTACATTCAAGAGGTTGGATCCTTGAAGTACCCTCCAGCCCTATGCTCTGTAAAACAGATATCATGGTAATAAAAACAAAAATGGCAATATTACTGCTTTTCTAAAGTGACTGATGCTCTAACTGATCTAAATCAACTGGTTGCAGAATTAATATACCAGCCTCCATCTCACATAATCCAATACTGTTCATACGAGTAACAGTTTTTTCTTATGATACTATCTACTAACCATCCAGGTGGAAGATACAAAGACAACACAAATTAGTAGCTATGCATGTTTCCCCAAGGCTAGTGCAATTTTTCATTTTTGTAATAAGAAAAAGCAAAACATTTAAAGCACAATGGCTGCATGCAAATGAAATAACAACAAAACAAAAAATTGCTTAACTTCTTTAGCATCTTTAGCATGGCTCCTAGAAATTGTATTGAAACAGTCTATCTAGATTTAGAAAAGATGTAATTTTAATATGTCAAAGTAGAAGATTAAGAACCCCACATGAAAACAAGCTCTGTTTATTTTATGGGCAGTCCCAGAAAAGTCTTTGAGCTTTTTCAGTTTAAGCAATGTATCTGTTTTTGTACTTTTACACCCTATCATTCCTGTAGAGTAAGAAATCCTTAAAAGTGCAAGCAGCAGAAGTAACATTTACACATTGAAAATACATATGCTGTAGTGCTCCAATGTTCTCAGTTTAACAAGTTAGAATGCTACACGGCAAATACTAAAGGCTTTGAGATTCATCCTTTTTGGCTAGGAAATATTAAGACGTAATAACAGTAACAATGTGCTTTACACAATGTTTACACAACCTATTACACCATTATAGATACTAATTTGTACCAAGATTTTTTTAGGATCTGGAAAGTATCTTCCCCTTCTGATGCAATATTTTTCAACCACTGATGGCAAATCGTTTATGAACCTGTCATAAACCCACAGAATATCCTGAATTATTTTCAAAATGCATTGCAAAATTTACAGAAAGTATGCTATTATGCAAGTAGAGATTTATACTTTTTGAGTTCCCTTATAACGCTCTGTAACATTCTATGCGTAATGTTATAGGTATTATAAATCCCAAAAGAATCATTTCAATTATGAATTAATAAAATATGGCAGTGAATTCTCTCTGCCTTACTTTGTATTTCCACTGCAAATATTATATACACATGCAAAAATATTAACAAAAAGTTAGATGAACATCTTGCTGGGGTCATTTGACCCCAGTATTCTTTCCTGCCATGGCAGGGGGTCAGACTAGATGATCTGCTCAGGTCCCTTCCGACCCTACAAACTATGAAACTATAAAAACATATTTATATGGAGGGGGAAGATAAACCAGCAACAGGAAAACTGGGCACTGAAGAGCACAAGATTGCCAATATTACCATTCCTCCCAAAATCAGATAACATCCTCTAATAGAAACATAGCCAAACTTGAAAGATTTCCCTCAATAACAAGGCCATTCCTTATGCATTACTGTCAGAGACTAGTACATGTCTTAGTCAACCCTCCTCTTCCCAGATTTCCTCAAAGTATCTTTCATAAATAAATATAAACCACTATGGATGAATATAACTGACATTTATATGAATGCTAAGCCTTTCAAACTAATTAGTACTTAATATTGTAAAGAAAAGAACTGTAAAAGTTTTAAAGGTTCATATACTAAAGTTACTTGAACAATTACCAACATACTAGAGCCATTTTTAAAATATCTGACTAGCATTTCTAAATAATCAAAGAATTAGCTGGGGAGCCCAGGACCAGGACTCCTTTGAGTTCCATAGAAAGGCAAATAACACCTATGGTCTAGCTATTTAAGAACAATTTATTTTTGAAAAAGAAAAAAAGATGCGTCTTACTATGTACTTGGGCTTCAAGGTAAAATAACCGGTCTAACCCTACCCTTTCAGGTAAGAAGGTATACATATATAAAAGGTAAAGGATAAATTCCATGAATATATCATCATCTTACCACTTTAATAAGCAAGACAAATTGTTGTTTTCAGGTATACTAACCTGCAACAAAATGGTAATTTTATGTTGGCTTTTCATGAGGTTGTTGATAGATTCAAAGAGTCTTCTCATAGATTCCTCAAATTCTGTCTGTTCTTTGCCTTCATATAACCTGTTGGGAGATGCAGTCTAATCACTACTTGAGAAACAGAAAGTACCATACTTTTCAATTGTGTCAAACCCAGTGTTCATTTAAAATTAAAATACATAAAAGAAGTTGATGCAGTATTAGGTACACAGATATTTCACCCAGGGGACATATCTGGTATCCATTGTACTAGGGAGAAATTCTTCAACTTGACACAACATAATAAAGGTTTCTAAATTTTCCTGAAAAAGCCTTTAAGGAATAAAACTTTCCAGACCTAAAGACATTCATAACCTCAGCTGACTGGTGGGATAGGAGATATATAATTGTCATTTCACTTTCAAAGCGACTTAAAATGTCAAGGAGAAATTTTGTGATTTTTCTTTTCAATTTAGCTACAGTGTAAGAAATGGCACCAAGCTAGAAACTGCATTTCCAAGCATCAATACTGCATCCATGAATTACTGCAGTGCTAATAGTTTTCAAGGTGGCATGGATTTTCTATACCCGTCTTAAATACCACGAGTCACATGTAACCCCTTTTACAACCTAACGTATAAATTATACTGTTGTAACAACCTGACAAATATCTGAACCACCCAATATAAAACTAAGCAGCTGCTGCTAGGCAGAATTCAAGGTCATTACCTGTTAATCCCCAATACAAATTCAGAAGACCACAACTAGTTTGAAACCATTTCATACTGTTCTTGGAAAACTGCTTTTTTTTGGCCAAACAGCCTGATATTTTTCAATCAAGAAAAGGCTTTGCCTTGGTAGCAGAAGTGGTGACTTAAAATATGCTTGCTTCAGATTATCAATCATGAAGATAATTTTCCAAAGTCAGTTCATATTTGTCCATCTCCAAGTAGTATGGATATCTGGAACCAATGTTTATAACCATCACATCTTACGTTTTGGCTTTGGCAGAAAATTCTGTTTACACTACCTTGTCCCATGACTTGCATTACTACTTCCAGCAAAATTTTCAAAGTAGAACAAACAAGATCACTAAAGAAATTGTATATTAACTCCCTGAGCTTTCAAAAATATCCAAATAGTATTTTGAACATAATTCTGTCACCATTTTTCAAGAAAACCTTATCAAAGACCCAAATCATGCACTAGACCCAACATACTTGGGATCCTGCGAGATGCAACCTCGAAAAGTATTTTAGAGCATGAATTTTAAAAAACTGTTCATACTATCTCTGAATGGCCATTTGAGGTAACCTTTGGTCCTGGCTAAATGCAAATGACATCAGTTAAAGCAGGGGTGGGCAAAATATGGCCGGGGGGGGCTGGATCCGTCTCACTAATTGATTGCATCTGCCTTGTGGCTGCCCCCAGTGCTCCACATGGGACTAAGCCCTGCCCACTCTCGCCTAGGGCATCACATACCACACTCCCACCTGCACCTGCTAATGGCACCACCCTGGTCCCAGCTCCAACCAGCATGCAGTGCTGCTGCAGCCACCCAGGTACTGCTCACATCCCTGTGCCATTGGGTACTCCTCATGCTCCTGCCCTGTTGCACTGCTCTAGGTAGAGGGGAAGCTGCAGCTGAAGGGCTCCTGCCCCAGTGTGCAGGGCTCCAACTTCAGCTCCTGACCACCTTCCACTCACTCCACCCACCCAGCCTGATGAGAAGCTATGTGTGGGTGGTTCAGTGTATGGAAGGCAGCTGGGAGCTGGAGTGGAGCCCCATGTTCTAGGACAGCAGCTGCCCAGCTGCAGCTTCCCCCTACCTGGAGCAGCACAGCAGGGCAAAAAGGGGAGGAGGAGGCAGGGGCAAATGAGCAGCACACGGAAGGCGGTAGCAGCAGCAAGAGCAACCCCACTGGGAAGCATGATGTCTGGGGCCAGAGCCATTGATGGATGCAGGGTGCTTTCAGGTGGGAAAGCTGCACCTGCCCCAGGCAAGAACAGGTGGGACTCAGCCCCATGTAAAGCATTATGGGGGCAGCCGTGGGCCAGATGGGAGAGCAGAACATACCTGCACCTATATTGCACTGCCCTGGCAAGCTCTTCTGCACATGCCCCCTGCCACACCCTCCCTTCCTGCACTTCCAGCCAGCTCCCAGGACTCATCCCCGACACATGCATACTCAACACCCCTCACCAACCAGTTACCGCCCCCCACCCCCACACACACACACCCAAGACCCTCCACACACCCACAATATACAAAAGTAAAACTTTATTTTGACCAACTGTGTAATCACACAGTTACATACACTACACAAACAAATATAAATAAGGACAAAAATATTTTTTCAAATAAAACTAAAATATCTTATGTTTGATGTTTGATTTTTAGTATACTATTTGGGGGGGGTTTTATGTATATTATATTAAAATTATGTCTTCTGAAAGATATTGTGTCTGTGGCCCTCGACAGCTCACCAAAACTCCTTAAGTGGCCCACCAACCAAAATAATTGCTCATCACTGAGCTAAAAATTATACAAAAAGGCTTCTCTTGAAGGCAGAGTATTTAAGGCTAAATTTTAGATCAATTTTCATTTTAAGAGGTTTGGCCAAACCTTGTGCTTCTGTCAAGACACCAACTATTACCATAATTAAGGCAATGCAACAATTTCTATAGAGAAAGCTGAATAAGTCCACTTCCAGCACTCATCACTTCCTCCTAAGGTATTTTAGGCTTCTAAACAAGTTTCAGGCCTAATTTCTATCCAAAATGGGCTTTTTCGAGTACTTTGGTCAAAAGTCAATTGGCCTTCCTTGTATACAAAATCTTACTTTGACAAAAGATTTATTATTTTTAGCATGGAACTGAACACCAAATTTAGGATGCAAGCCTGCTATTACTAACACATGGCCTCAGAAGACAAAACAGGCCAATTTTAAACAAAAGATAATGTAACAAGAAAAAGAATGTACAGTATCTGCAGGGACTATTTTTTTTATTTTAATCCTTGAGAAGTATTTGTTAATTTTGTGTTCATAAAATAAAATAAATTATAAAAAGAATTAGATTTAGGCTATTTATTCCATGAGAGAGTCACTCTTCTGAGGATCTAGCTTCCCTTACATTGGAAAAGACACCTGCGACATCAATATAAATCATATCACCTATCTTGAAAACATTGAAAAGCATAACCAACTTTTTATTGCATCTGCAACAGAAACATACAAATTTTTAAATTGGATTATACTATAATAAATTAACTATTGAATCATGTGATAAGAACTTTCAGTAAAATACATTTCCACTACTAACAAAGTGTTGTAGCTGTGATGGCCAAGCTGGCTTTGTCAGGTTTTATTTCATTTTAGAGCATAACTAACTTTCGCCCAGCATACACAGTTGGTCCAATAAAAGACTCACCCTAACAAATCCTTGCCTCTTACTTTATTAACATCCATATTTACTAGAGACAAATTTTTAAGCCCCCAGACAGATATTTACTTAAAGGTTGGATGGGATACCAACAACCGTGCCTCCTGCCATGCCACATGTGGAATCAGGAACCAGATCAAATCACATCATATTGCCAGTGGAGGCATGGGGGAGGGGGAGCATGGGATCATGATCCCAAGCTCCCATGTACCAGCAGGTTGGGTGCCTGGCAATCAGCTCATCATTGGCAGATTAGGACTGACCTTGGGCTCAAGTGCTGGGGCAATCGCAATTTGCAGTAGGCTGGCAGGGACAACTCTGGGGTTCAAGCCCCTCAGCAGCCCCTGCCAGAGCATCAAGCCCTTGGGCCATTATGATGTCCCATCAACTGGCAGGGATCTCAGTATCTATACCATACACACTGAGCAAAGAGAAAATTCTGGCTGCCATGTCTCTTATAGGCACCTAAAATGATTAGGCATCATAATTCAAGTTGCAGCAAGGGAAGTTTAGCTTAGATATTAGGAAAAAAATTCTCACTGTCCCCAGTCCTATCTGTTCCAAACCCCACCTTGCCCCTCTCATGCGCTGGGCCCCCGGCCCCCTGATCCCAGGCCTCTCTCTTCCAAAGCTCGATTCACCCCTCTCAGGCACTGGGCCGCTGTCCCCTGCTCCCAGTCCTATCTCTTCCAAGGCCTGGTCCCACCTCTCAGAAGCTGCAGTCTTCACTAGTTGAGCTTCAGGCACCCTGGCCCTCCACTATCTACCGCCCCTCTCCAGGCTATGGGTTTAGCCGCTTCTGTTCTCAGGCCTACCTGTTCCAAGGCCTGGCCTGTTCCTGGGCTCAGTACTTCTTCCCCAGATCAGCAGCTATCAGGAGCCCAGCTGCTCTCACAGTGGCACTCAGAGTTAGACTGCCTGACCAGATTAGACCCTTGGCTTATATATCTCAACCCCAGCCCCCTCCTAGTCAGCTAACTCCCTAATCAGCCCCCATCACCACCTGCAGGCTGCTTCTCAGGCAACCTCTCCTCTTGAAGCAAGAAGCACACCCCAGTGCTCTGTCACAGCTGGTACCAGACATTGCCTTTGTGCCACCATAACAATTTTTATGGTGGCACAAAGTGAAAGCAAATAGGTGTCTATGACCTTTGTCACACCACAAATGCTTGTGGCTGGTAATAATTTGTACCACTTTTCTACTGTGGGTGTCCCCTTTATGGGAGAAGAGTGTAGGTGTCCCAGAGCTGCCCACGCTCTCCAGCCACCTCAAGCAGCCAGTACTGGGGATTCTCACACAGGATCAGGCTCCTCAAGCCCTGAGACCACCTGCCCACAATCATCTCTGCTCACAGAGATGCACACAAAAGAGTCCCAGGGGTTCTCTAAGCAGGGAAAGTTGAGATTCCTTGCTTACAAAAAACACATTAGCATTCTTGACTTACATAGAGAATGACCTCAGAGATTCCCACAGGTACCTCTCTATGTAGGGACTACTGGAGATACCCAGGAGCATGCCTCTAAGTGGGAACTTGTTGCCTGCTGTCCACATGATCAAAGCCTGTTTTGATCCACTTCATTTGGTAACATCTAATTATACTCTTAGAGAAGCCAGATATTTTCTAGCTGGCAGGGTCAGTCAGACAACATGCACTCCAGCATACCCATAGAATTTTGAGGTAATTATACATCTATTGACTGTTATCTTTGATAATTCATAGAGGCTGGGTGAGGTCCTGTATAACTGGAAAAAGGTAATATATGGTCATCATTAAGAAAAGGAAGGAGGATCTGGGGAATTACAGTTGAGTCAGTATAACCTCTGTACCTGAAAAAATCATGGAGCATGTCCATCAAGTAGTCCATCTATTTTTACTTGAAGAGAACAAGGCAAACATGAACAGCCAAAATGGATTCCTTGAGTGCAAGTCATGCCTGACCAAAATTATTCTTTTCTTTGACAAGGCAACAGACCTTCAGGATGAACAAAGAGCAGTTGACGTGATATACTTTGGTCTTAACAAAGCTTTTGACATAGTATCCCATGACATTCACGTTAGCAAGACAAATGTAATCTAGGTAAAGGTACTGTAAGGTGGATACCTAATGACTAGATCAGTGTGTTCAAAAGATCAGTCATCAATGGTTTGATGTCTAACTGAGAAGAGGTATCAAATACGGCTCCCCAGGAGTCTTTCCTGGGTCTGGTATTGCTTAATATCTTTATTAATTATTTGAGAGATATGATTAAGGATGAGTTAGCAAATATGCTGATGATACCAACCTGGGTTGAGCTGCAAACACCCCAGAGGATAGAATTAAAATTCAGAATGACCTTGACTACCCATTCAGCACAAATCGCACAAACAAGTACAGACTGGGGAACAACAGCTAGGCTCGGCTGCAAATCTGCAGAAAAAGACTTGAGGGCTGAGGTGGACTGTAAGTCAAATGAGCCAACAGCATATCATGTTGCAAAAAAATAAAAACCAACAGCATACTAGGCTAGCAATAGGAATTTTGCCTACAGGTCAAAGGAAGTGATTGTTTTATTCTATTCATCACATTCAGTTTTTGGGCCCCACACTTTAGAAGATAATTGGCAAGTGTCCAGCAGACAGCAAAAAAAAGTTCACCTTGCAATCTTTTATTCCCCCTGCCCCCTCATGCTGGACACACCTGATCCCTGCCCCCAGCCTGGCACTGGGGACCAGGCTCAGCCAGCCTGATAACTTTAAACCTGCCCCCTCAGCCAATTGGCGGTGATGCTGTGAAAATGGCAGCTCCTACCACTATCAGGTCACAATATTCATGAGCTGGGCTCATGATTTAAACCAGGGCCTAACTACAAGGTTTTTGCTGAGTAATAATTTTGAAGCATAGTCTTTCACCATTGGTTGCACACAGGGGGCCATTGCCACTCAGTCTCATTCGCCACTGCTCCTGCCCCTGGCTCCATTCTGCATGCAGAAGCCCCACTGGGGAAGCACTGAGCACTTCCCTCCCGCTGCCCATCTGGCCCTATCCAGCAATGCACTGTTGGCACTGTTGCAACAAAATGCCATGGGTATAGCTGCTTCCTGGGGAACTCCATAGCAAGTGGCCATATAATGGCATTTAATTGCAAATCATATTTTTCATGAAAAACACTTAATTTTGTGATTTTCACAAAAAATGTGAAATTGTTATTTAAACCAGGCCTTACTCATACTGAATAAACCTTATAGTGTGTATAACTTCCCTATAACAAACCCCTGTTGGACCAGAAGTAAAGGATTAGTCAATCTGCTGCATCACAATAATCGGGGGAAATGGCTCCTTTTTGGAGTGTTGGATTATTGTGAGGATTTGTTATGAGGTTACAGTGTACCAACAGAAGACTGATCGGTTAGCTTGTTAGCTAGCTCTGCCCTTCAGAAGCAAGGAAGGTTCTTAAAGTTTTCTTAATTCACTGCAAACAGTAGCAAATTAAGATTCACAGTACCCCAATAAGATAGATAAAACCTAATCTCTACCTTGACTGGTAAACATTACACCATAGTGCTTTCAGTTTTTCTTATTTTAAATATCCAACCCATCAGGTCATTCTATCTGGCTTCCAGGGGCTTGTAAAAATTTAGAAAATTAATTATTATCTGCCCCTGGCTGCCTGTCAAAGATGACAAGGTGCAAGCGGCACCCCACATACACACATACCCACACACCCACAGACCCCCCACAAGCCTATACCCAGCCACCCATACCCCCCACATTATACAAGACTAAGACTTCATTTTAAGCTACTATACAATCACCTCTATGTACACTACACAAACACAAGTAAATCAGGCCAAAAATGTTTTTTTGAAATCAAATTAATGAATGTTGTAGTAGATATTAGATTTTTAGAATATAATTTAGTATTTTTCTGGTTCCAAGATGGCAAACCCGCTTGCCAAAGGAGTACAAGGGGACAAGGGGAGGGACATCTGGTGGCAAAGAGCAAGGGGTTAATACTTATGCACTAAATTAGGCCAGCTTAAAATTGGTTGGGTAACAGCAGAGGAAAAACTCATCAAAGTAACATTAACGTAACTACCAGATTGTTTCTTTAAAAGACACCAGTAGCCCAAGACAATGGTCTAAAAATCATATGTAACATGTTTTCAGTCACTCCAATTCCAATCTTCATTAGTCTTTTGAACCCCATATGCTCTGTTTCTCTGCTCTCTTCTGGAAATTTTCTTCTCGTCTTTCCCTGCAGATCAATTTAAATTCATTCATCAGCTCATGCATCTTCTTTGGAAGGCCCATTATGCAGCCTAAGTCCCATCATCATTAAGGGCACCTATACACATAACAGACCTCTGCTCTGACACATGCTAATTAGCATGCATTGGAGCAGACTTGATTAACTGAGTCTGCAAGAGTCTGCTGGAGCGTGCTAATTACCAAGCTTTTGTTAAAAAACCCCCACCATCATTCTGAAGAGTTGAATGCTGAATACATGTGACACTGTGGGGACTTTAGTTAGACCAGCTCTCAGAGCTGGTCTAATTAAAAATCTACCCCACCCACCATCCTGGAACACATGTATAGACACCCATATAACATTCCTTTTTGTTGGTTCTATAGACCTTGTACGATCCATCCATTATAGACAAGTCATAGAACTTGCCATGCATTTTTCTTTTTAAGTAACCAGAATTCACAAGCTGAATACAGAATCATCACAGCTCTTTGGGAAAAACATGACTGGTAGAGAACAAACGTGTCTCACAAATATCTAGAAGTGGTTTCTATTACTAAACCCTTCAAGGTGACTGCTGGGCATATTTTACTCCTTACCAAGGGGACAATTCAGAATTGTCCATGTACATAATTTATATTATTTATATTTTTATGATATTGCATTACAAGCATCCATAGACATAATGAAGGTTCACATAGTACTATTTTCTATGCTAAAATATGTTTTATTCAACTTATTTTAAGTATGGGTCTTTTAAAGTGCATTTTGGATAAATTCTTCTATTTTCATCTTTCTCAGTTTAATGCTGAGCAAAAATAAACAGATTTCTTCTCAAAAAATATTTCGCAACCAGCCTACTCCACTCCCTCTAACTTAATTTTTAACATGCTGTGTCATTCTGATGGCAGAAGAGAGTGCTCCTCATGTTCCTCTGCTAAAATGGTTGCAGTGGCAGCAAGTATATTCCCATATCGCTATAACAGCCAGACGGGAGGGTCAAAGGAGGTTGTCAACTGCAAATAAGGGCTCCACATAATTTATACTGTGTGTCTAGGTGGACAGTTTTGGTGGTTTTTGGATAGAGGTGCTCCAAAACACAAATCATCCCAAAGCTTTAAAGTAATAACCTGAGTAAGGCTAGAACTAAGGAGTCTGAAAAGCCTTGTCTACATTCGGAATTAGTTCACATCAGCTGAAGCCAGTAAATGAGTTTGGTGTCACCATCTAAACTAATTGTGAAACTAGGGAAGCCAAATTTCGTACAGGTTCATCTTCCCCTACAGGCAAAGGGTACAGCTTTATCTGTGCAAATACATTTTCCCTCTCCACTTAGAGTGCTGTCCACCAGCCTTTGGCCACTGTTGTCTACACAAATGAGATCGATAACCAATGAAAAATAAGTTTCCCAATTTTTCCCACAAATGTCTCTTAACATTTTTAGTCAATTAGCACAATCAAAACTGTTAAAGTAGTTCCTGTTAATAGAAGTAAATCAAGCAAATAAGAGGGAAAAACAAAAAAGTATAATTTATTTTTAAAAATAAATTTTCAAATAAAATGAAACAGAAAAAGAAAAATCTCATGAAAAGAAAAATATGCTAGCTGTTTAGCCAAGTTATGCAGGGCTAAACAGCTTAAAAAAGTAGATCTTAGGGTCCCGCAAGGCTCAGTCCTTCGACCTGTACTCTTCAATGTCTTCATCAGTGACTTGGATGTGGACATGAAGTGTACTCTGTCCAAGTTTGCAGATGATACTAAATTGTGGGGTGAAGTGAACACTCCAGTGAGTAGAGAACAATTGCAGGCAGACCTGGACAGATTGGAAAAGTAAGCAGAACACAATATGATGCAGTACAACAAGGACAAATGCAGAGTGCTGCACCTAGGGCATAAAAATATCCAGCACACCTACTGGCTAGGAAATGACCCTCTCAGCATCACAGAAGTGGAAAGGGATCCCGGAGTCATAGTGGACTCCAAGATGAACATGACTCAGCAGTGTGATGAAATCAGCAGCAAAGCTAACCGCACTTTATCAAGCATCAGCAGATGCATGACAAATAGAACCAAGAAGGTGATACTTCTCTGCATTGGTCAGACTGCAGTTTGAGTACTACATCCGGTTTTGAGTCAGACTGCAGTTTTGAGTACTACATCTGGCACCGTACTTTAAGAAGGATGTGGATAGCCTCGAGAGGGTCCAGAGGAGGACCATTCATATGGTTAAGTGTTTACAAGCCAAGCCCTATGAGGAGAGACTAAGAGACCTGCACCTCTGCAGCCTCCACAAGAGAAGGCTGAGCGGTGATTTTGTGGCCACCGACAAATTCATTAGGGGGGCGCAGCAAGGTATTAGAGATACCCTGTTCACCAGAGTACCTCTTGGGGTAACACGGAACAATGCTCACAAACTGACAGAGAGCAGATTTAGGCTAGACATCACGAAAAACTTCACGGTGAGGGTGGCCAAAATTTGGAATGGGCTTTCAAGGGAGGTGGTGCTTTCCCCTACCTTTGGGGTCTTTAAGAGAAGGCTAGATAGGCATCTGGTTTGGATCATCAGACCCCAGCACTCTTTCCTGCACAGGCAGGGAGTCAGACTCAATGATCTGTTGAGGTCCCTTCCAACCCTAGCATCTATGAATCTTTAAGTCAAAAAACCTAACAGGACGCCTGATTTATCCATCTACTACCCAGATGTACCACTCATTCATTACAGGAAATGATTACGCAATTTGGACATTTTGAGCAAGTTCCAAAGCTCTGTACTAGAAATTTCTTGTTACTGTGATGAACTATGTCAAACCCTCATACTTAATTAGCTATTGACCATCTACAGTCAGCACTCAGCAAATAAAAACAGTGAAACTACTGAGGCACATCAGAATTTTATTCCCAATGGTTTTTTAACCTGACTTATCTTTTAACAAGACAGAATAAAATTCAGACTTTGGGTAAAGGGGACAGAGGTGCCTTAGCTTGAGCATGGCACTTTTCTCTGTGACATCACATTTTTTGGCAATAAGACCTCTAAAAATGGAATATCTGGGGATGTTGCTGCAGATTCATCATGCTGACTCATCAGCATAATTCCCAAAATCCAGGAATTTATGTTTTGGGTTTTTTTAGCTGATGATGCTGAAGAGCCTAATGTATTTAAGTTTATTAAACAAAGCATCCATAAACCTTTGGAATTAAACCTTGTTGTCAGTGATTCATCATATACACTAGTTTCTGAATTCCTGGGAGAAAGCAAAGCACACAAAAACACCAGCTGCTGTAATAATTTTTTAAGTTGTTAGTACCAGCCACTAGGGGAATGCATATACATGTTCTGGGATGCAGGAAGAGAGGGAACTGTAATTAGAATAACTCTGAGAGCTGCTTTAAATAAATTGCCTGGAATGTCACATGTAATAGGATCCCTGTGCTGAAAAATAGTTGAGGAGGTGCTTTATGTAAAGCTCATTAAATAAGCATTAGTTAAAGCACCCCTTCTGTTGTTTTTCAGTGGGAAGACACTGATACATGTGATGCTGGAGTCTGCCAGAGTGAGATAATTGCCACACTCCAGCAAACTCGATTAATTGAGTCTGCTCCAATGCGCTGTAATTACAGCATGTCAGAGGAGCCTCTCTGCATGTGTATAGGCCCCTTAGAGTTGTTACTGGCCTTTTAAGCAGTGCTGTTCATCCAATCAGAAGGGTTGTGCTAAGTTTTGCCAACACAATTTGAAGGTAGATAAAAGGTAAAGCAAGATTCTCCAGTATTTGTAAATATCTTGGCAAACCTGGATGAAGTTCCTGAGAACTTTTCCAGGAACAATCTAAAATAAAGGAAATTGTATTTATTTATTTTTGATAAATTATATAGTTACACATTATATTTATTTTAAAATTATATTTATAAAAAAAAACTCTTTCACTTGAGATTTGTTTCTGGAAAAGTAAGAATTCAAGTCATCACTAATTCATACATGATGTGGCATTTAGAGCCCTGATCCTCAGAGTTTGGTAGTGAAGTTGATCTTGTTCATCTTTTTTATATATTTTTATAAGCATAAAAGATGAAAATATTAACTTCCCTAACATTTATTTTTGCAGGAAACATCTACAAACAGCAGTCCTGCAACACAGCATAATACATAAAATGTGAAGACATGCTATAGAAACTGCCTTAGGCCTGGATGACAACTGAATTCCAGGAGGATACCACCTCTTTCCAGGTCACCACTGTCAAACTATCCTATTTACTTTAATAGCTTTTGTAGTCTGATGTACTGTCCTCCCTAGCTCAGATCATCAAGATTTGGGTTAATTGGCAAATAAATTTCAGACACATACACACATTGAGAGCATTTTTTAAACATACAAATTATGAGCCCTGACTTTTTTGTCATGGAACTAAGGTTCCAAGACAGGTTGGTAATAGAAATTAAACAGAATGCACAGACATCTTTGTACAAACATTAGGAAGGATATGCAGATAGAACTACCTGACCTGTAAGATTGCAGCTTATAAGGTCTTTAGGTCTGTTTTACTTTCTGGGCTATCAAGAATGGTATCTTCACAGAGATGGGGCAAAGAACAATCTGGCTAACACTTAAAGCAGAAGCTTACAAGGCTTTCAAATACAAGTAGTACAATTTAATGTAACACTGTACTAGCCACATGTGAAATAAGCTTGTCATAAACAAGGTTATTGCAGAATAAGGAAAGACTTTTAACTTAAATCTTGGCAGCTGAAACAAAAATTACAAGCAAATATTTTTGGGCAGAAGTCAGTTCTTTAGAAGTTTAACTTAAAGTAAATGAAGACACTTTTACTCATTTAGGTGCTGCACTTTTCAATTCATCAAGATGGTTGGCTGGTCAAACTCTTCCATTTATGAAGGTGAACTTTGACATCGCAATGTAACACTTACAGTTGGAGTATTACAGGAAGCCAGTATAAAGTTGTCAATCAGAAAAACTTCAGAGCTGGATAGAGTTTCACATATCAACTCATATGCAAGAGCTCTAGTTGTTTACAGAACAGAAATGATAACCATCTTATCTAGAGTTGGTTGAATGACAAAATTATACTTCTCCAGCCATGACATGCATGATAAATTACATAGACATTAGGGCTGGAAGGGACCTCGGAAGATCATCGGGTCCAGCCCCGTGCCCGAAGGGCAGGAGGTCAGCTGGGGTCATAGGATCCCAGCAAGATAAGCATCCAAATGTTTCTTGAAGGTGTTCAATGTAGGAGCTTGAACCACCTCCGATGGCAGACTGTTCCAGACCTTGGGGGCTTGGACAGTAAAGAAATTCTTCCTTATGTCCAGCCTGAAACAGTCTTGCAGGAGTTTATAACAGTTCCACCTCATCATCCCTTGGGGTGCTCTGGTGAACAAACGTTCCCCCAGATCCTGGTGGTCACCCCTGATAAACTTATAGGTGGCCATCAGATTACCCCGGAGCCTGCGCTTTTCCAGGCTAAAGAGTCCCATGGCTCTCAGCCTGTCATCGTAAGATCTGTTTTCCTGACCTCTGATCATGCTTGTGGCTCTTCTCTGGACTTTCTCAAGCTTCTCCACATCCTTTTTGAATTATGGGGCCCAAAACTGGATGCAGTACTCCAGCTACGGCCTCACCAAAGCCGAGTACAAGGGGAGAACGACATCCCAGGATTTGCTTCAAGCAACTTGATACCAATTTCATAGGTTTCATAGACATTAGGTCTGGAAGGGACCTTGTGAGATTATTGGGTCAGGCACCCTGCCCAAAGTGCAGGAAGTCAGCTGGGGTCATATGACCCCAGCAAGATAATCATCCAAACACTTCTTAAACATGTCTAAAGTAGGTTCTTGCACAACTTCTGTGGGGAATCTATTCCATACCTTGAAGACTCAGACAGTAAAAGAAGTTTTTCCTTAGGTCCAATCTAAAACAGTCTTCCAGCAGTTTGTGACCATTGGACCTCGTCTTCCCTTGGGAATATAATCAAAAACTGTTCAAATGCCTTCAATTCAAAAGTTACCCTGACTCAAAACAAAATTAGAAGCAATGCATAAGGAAATCCCTGCTCTTGGTACAGAAATACATTAAGATACTCAACATACTTGAAAAACTGTTCCTTATTGTATACAGGCTCTAGAAAACATAATACCTAAATTATGTTATAAATAACTAAGCCAACCACTAATTTCTCCTCGTTTCCTTTTGCTTCTCGTACCCGTGTTAGTTACTAGAGTTGCTTGCATGAACTATAAGCACAACATTTAAAAACAGACTACAGCTAGTCACATTAGCATGAGAAGTACTGTCTCACCTCGGTTTAGGCTGGCAACAGTTTGCAAAGTTTCTACTAGCTCAACACTAAGGAGTGGATCAAAGACTTCCAGAATTTAATATTGAGCCTCTCTAACAAAAGAGCCAAGAACCCTAGTTGATGGTTATAAATAACTCTTATTCCCAGTTGATGAAGCACATAAGAGACAAATATTGACATATGCCAGCCACTAAGACAAATACATTTGATAAAGAAAGTGCTGTTGTAAGTACCAGAATTTCAGAGCAGTTCAAGTTCTGTATTGGCCCCATCAACAGTGGATCTAGAATTTTGTAAGGTAGGGTGTAGTCATGACTGACACCCTTGGCCAAGATGTAGCAGGTGCTTCTGACCTCCTGCCCAATTTGGGAAGAGGGATTAGAGGATCCAGCTCGGATTAGACTCACAGCTGAAGTGCCAGGCACTGCTGGCTACCTGCTCAGGTGATAAGGAGGGAGCCAGGCAACCCAATTTTGACAGGACTGCTTCCTCAGCTTCCACTGACATCAGAACTGGAGGTGAAATTGAACCCCAGTCTGGATCCACCCCTGAGCTCTGCTTCCCAGACAATCACTACATTGTTAGACACCAGGGTTTGAATGGAGTATTTTCATAGATTTCATAGACATTAGGGCTGGAAGGGACCTCGGGAGATCATCGAGTCCAGCCCCCTGCCCAAAGGGCAGGAAGTCAGCTGGGGTCATAGGATCCCAGCAAGATAAGCATCCAATTTACTCTTGAAGGTGTTCAATGTAGATGCTTGAACCACCTCTGATGGCAGACTGTTCCAGACCTTGGGGGCTCAGACAGTAAAGAAATTCTTCCTTATGTCCAGCCTGAAACGGTCTTGCAGGAGTTTGTGATCGTTCGACCTCGTCATCCCTTGGGGCGCTCTGGTGAACAAGCGTTCCCCCAGATCCTGGTGGTCACCCCTGATAAACTTATAGGTGGCCATCAGATCACCCCTGAGCCTATGCTTTTCCAGGTTAAAGAGTCCCATGGCTCTCAGCCTGTCATCGTAAGATCTGTTTTCCTGACCTCTGATCATGCGCGTGGCTCTCCTCTGGACTCTCTCAAGCTTCTCCACATCCTTTTTGAATTGTGGAGCCCAAAACTGGATGCAGTACTCCAGCTGCAGCCTCACCAAGGCCGAGTACAAGGGGAGAATGACGTCCCGAGATTTGCTCGAGAAGCATCTATGGATGCAAGCCAGCGTTTTGGTCCCTTTATTAGCCGCAGCATCGCATTGCAGGCTCATGTTCATCTTGCGGTCAATGATGACCTCCAAGTCTCTTTCTTCTGTAGTGCTATCCAACGTAGCACTGCCGAGCCTATAAGGATGCTGCAGGTTTTTCCTCCCAAGGTGGAGAACCTTCCATTTTTTGGTGTTAAACACCATCAGGTTCTCGTCCGCCCATTTGCTGAGCTTGTCCAGGTCAGCCTGGATCACCCGCCTATCTTCTGGCATGGATGCTTTTCCCCAAAGTTTGGTGTCATCGGCAAACTTGGCCAGTCCACTCCTGACTCCAATGTCCACATCATTAATGAAGATGTTGAACAGGATGGGTCCCAGGACAGAGCCTTGAAGGACCCCACTGGTCACAGGGCACCACGATGAGTGACTGCCATCGATTACAACCCTCTGGGTCTGACCACGGAGCCAGTTTCCCAACCAGCGGATTGTGGTGGAGCCAAGCCCACAACTGGCCAGTTTGGCCAAGAGGTGATCGTGGGATACCAGATCAAAGGCTTTTTTGAAGTCAAGATATATGACATCAATCTCTTCTCCCTCGTCCAGGTGATAGGTCACCTGGTCATAGAAGGAAATGAGATTGGTCAAACAAGACCTACCCGCAACAAACCCATGCTGGCTATCCCTTAGGATGTTAGCCTGGGCCAGTCCCTCAAGGATGGCCTCCTTAATAAACTTTTCTAAGATCTTCCCCAGGATAGAAGTCAGGCTAATGGGCCTGTAGTAAGCGGATCCACTCTCCTCCCTTTCTTGATGATCAGCACCACATTGGCCTTCTTCCAGTCTTCAGGCACTACACCAGAGCGCCACGAGTTTTCAAAGGTCCGTGCCAGGGGCTGGGCTATGACGCTCGCCAGCTCCTTGAGTACCCTGGGGTGCAGATTGTCAGGGCCAGCTGACTTGAAGGTATCCAGCTTCTCAGTTCCTTCATGAGGTCAGCATTTATGGAGGGTAGGGGATCCCCATCACCCAGATCTCCCTGTCCCATAGCAGGCATGGGCGTCCCATGGGACTGATGAAAGACTGATGCAAAGTACCTATTTAATAGGTTTGCTTTTTCCTGGGCGTCAGTTGTCAGTTGCCCCATCTGGTTTAGCAGGGGTCCAACATTGCCCTTGCTTTTCCTCCGGGTCCCCACATATCTGAAAAAGGACTTTTTGTTGTCCTTGATGCTTGAAGTTAGTTGGAGTTCAGTTGCAGCCTTGGCTTTCCTGGTTTGCTCCCTGCAGGACCGGACCAGCGCAGAATAATCCTCCTTGGAGGTGAATCCCGTCCTCCATCCTTTGTAGGCTTTCCTTTTTAGCTGCAGGAGGTCCGCTAGGTCCCTAGAGAGCCAGGAGGGCTGCTGTGCCTTCTTGCTGCCTTTCCTCCGTGTTGGAATAGATTTAGCTTGTGCATTGAGGATCGCTTCCTTCAGAAGCAACCACTCTTCTTGAACTCCCATCTCCCTGGGGTCACGGTCCCTGAGGGCCTGACCGACAAGCCTCTTGAGCTTGTCAAAGTCGGCTTTTCTGAAGTCAAGGACTTCTGTGTTGCTGACTGACTTGCCAGCTTTATGGCAGATGGTGAAGGTGATCAGCTCGTGGTCGCTGTCACCCAGCTTCCCATCGATCACTAGGTCGCCGATTAGGTCGTCCCCCGTAGCCAGTACCAGGTCGAGCAGTGCTTTGCCTCTCGTTGGCCCATAGACTTCTTGAGTCAGGTCGAGGTCATCCACGCACGAGAGAAAGCTTTGGAGTTCTTTTGAAGAACTATAAATCATAAGCCTTTTTATAGCTTAAGAGCCAGCCTCTTCACATATCAAATATAACAGGTTCATATAAATTTACAGATTGGTCATAATGCTGGACTAAGTATCATGCAGCTCAAGGGACTATTTTGCTTCTATAACCTAGTATAACTAGGTTATACAACCTATATAACCTAGTATACTATATAACAGTATAACTAGTTCACTAGGTTATACAAGCATTTAAAATCCTTAATCTCTTATATAGCATCATACTTATAGTTTATAACCATGGTGTAATTCTATCTATATAAACAAGCTGTCTTCTGGAGATTGCAGTGTGTCTCTGAAAAGGTAATTCTACTCTACTTGAGATTTGTCTGTAAATATTTCATCCATTTGCCTTTTACAAAAGAGAGAGAGAGAGAGAGAGAGAGAGGGAGAGTGTGTGTGTGTGGGGGGGGTGCGCACGCGCGCGCAATTATCACTATTTAAGGATCCACCTATACATAGGCACAATACAAAAATTCCTACATTCTTAATAATTCTTACAAGAGTTTCCTATCTACACTAATCCAGAAGATGGCTGGTAATGCTATTTCAAATAAATACACACATCACTTTACAACCTAGTTTACTGACATATATGGGAGTAATGGGAGATAATCTTAATTCCTATACAGTTTACTGTAAAAGTTATTTGGATATTCAGGCTAAATTTTACCTCACCTTATTCCTTTGACCATATTTATATCCTCATTCCTCATTCTGAAAATTCTTGTATTTCATTGCTATATCTTTAAAAACTCTTGCAGGCATATGTCCCATTTTTTGTTTGTGGGGGTTTAGCTGAACTATATATATTTAGTTCTTCTTAATTTTCCCTTGTATTAATGCCGCAAGCCCCTTACCCGGAAACTGAAGCTCTTACTCAACTGGATAATTTTACTGGGCATAGAGTTTTTGTTGTGCTAAACAGAAATAATTCCAAGATAAACAACTAAACTCTAGGACATCTGTTATATACCATAACCCAAATCAAACCACTAGCAAAACAAAATTTGAGGTCAACAGTAATGACCGTTTGAGAGAGGACATAGGTCTCTTGAATTTGGCCTTGAAAACAAAGTGGATATCTGCTTTTTGTGACACTTATCATTATGAAAAAATATTGTCTGGATTAGCTACTAATCCCTAAATTTTAGATCAAGTATTCCATATAATACTTGAAAAATTGTGCTGGATTTATTGAGATGAGAAATTAAGCAGAAAGTTTCTATACACATGTAACTGACTTTTCTGCACTGTGACAACACTAATAATAAACCTTTGCAATGCTAATCCATCACGTAGTTATAGAACAAGTACTTACTGTGAAAATAATGTCCTGGACCGAACAATGAACTTGAACACATATTCTAATGCTTTCAAAGTTCTTAGTATAGGTTCACAGTGTTCCCCTCTGCTGGATGTATCCAAGTAAGTCTTCAGAACAGTCATTAGTTTTCTGAATTAGAGATAGTATTTGCTGAAATCTTATTATAATAAACATCATCAACAAGATTTGTCACATTAAACTGCTAATGTTTATTTTGCAATTTAAATATAAGACTATCTAGATTTAAAATTTATATAGATATAAAATAATTTACTACTGTATATTCCAGTTGTAAAAAAAACCTATTAACAATATACAAATGAAGAGTAAAGAAACAACTGAAAACCAAAATAGTCCCTAGAGCTGCTAAGTTAATAACTTTCAGTAATGGGAACTGCTGCAGCCTCTTAGAAGTCATTTTTTCAAGTATTAATAACCCTTGTAATAGGAAATACAGCATACATACACTGTATAACATGACAAGTGAATTTTGTCCACCATATACATAGTATATTAGGCCATACTTAAGTTGTCAAATGAAGAGATGCATTCTAAATTATTTTAATATCATTGAATACAATTGGCATGGCTCTCCATTAAAAATGGTATCTGTTGAATACATATACATTTCTTACTTGTTTCCAGCTTGTGTAATTGAAGGGGATTTTTGTTGCACTAGTACATTACATATTAACAGGTCATGGAACAGCAAAGTTCTGCTCATCTCACTATAGTTAAACTGAATTTTAAGATTGAATAAAATAAGGGTAGATCAGGCTCTCATTCACAGTTGTTATAATTTCATCATAAATGACCAAAGAGTGTCATCTTAATCTTATGGTGGCTCTTGTTAAAACTTAAGTTGGTTCTTCTACAATAGTGTTTAACAAATCCAAGACATTTAAAGGTTCTTTAAGTTATCTGTTTACTTAAAAAAGAAGGAAGAAAAACAAAAAATAGCAAAAAGAATAACTTACTTGTAAGCCAAAGTGGCACTAAAATGCTGCTGGATATAAGCTTCCAAAACAGTATTAAAATGTTGAAATTTCCGGTCAGCAATAAGTCCTATTATATAGATCTAAACAGATATGAACATATTAGTGTTTGTTGTGATGAGACATTTTAAAATAGAAGTATCAGCTTCTTGAAATATCTATAATTCTCAAGCATTTGCTTCGATAAAACTTCCTCAGGGCACAAAAATGTGCCCATTTTCAAGAGCTTAGCTATTCAAAAGACATCATCTCAATTATTAACAGGGCAGACATTTAATATATCAATTCCCCAATTCCTTGTGATATACATACACTAGAGAATCTCAACATCGTATTCATGGTGTAATCTGACTAACTCCTTAGTTTCCTTGTGATTCTTACCAATGCATCGAAGACAAGAATGTCATACTCATCACTGTTGGAATGCTCCATCATGATGTTAAACAGGGCATCCAAAGTATCTTGCAGAAACTGTAAAACAGAAGATGAAATGAGACAAAGTGTGTGATAATTAAAATAAAATCACAGCATGCTAGTTCATTTTGGGAGTGTCTACACAAAATGCTTTATTGCGCAGTAAAGCATTACCACATACACGTGCACAGCATTTACTGGGCAGTAAATTAGTCTACTGCATGGTTGGCTACTACCTGTAGTAGATTAACTGAGCAGTAGCTACTGCACAGTAGTGCACGTGTAGACAGATAACAGGGAACAAATTGTTCCTGGTCAGCCCAGGCAGCAGGGTGCAGAGGAACTGTCCCCTTCCCCAAGCAACTGTTTCCCACCCCTGCATAAGATCAGGGTGCGTGGCTGGGAGGCAGCTGCTCTAGAGGTGGAACAGCTCCCCCTAATCACCAGAGCCCAGGCCTGACCTCAGGGCCCCTGCCAGCCCAGGGCTGATGCCTCGGAGAGCCTGGAGCTTCCTCTGGCTGCTGTAAAGTGTCAGAGCAGGGCAGGAGTAGCCCTGCAAAGAACTGCTCATGTTCTACATGAGTGCACATGTAGATGAGTTCCAGGGGAAAGCTTCCTATGCAGTAAGTGTACGTTCCATTAATAGCAGATGTAGACATACCTTCTGTAGACTAAATTTGGTTCCCTCAGGATAAATTTTGGAGGCTCCCAGGGAAATGCTACAAGACTTTAGGATACATTGCAAAACCTATACATTTCAGTTGTGGAAATTAAGAATTCATAATACATACTTATTAATTACTTTGATGCACAGTTAACTAAGAATACATACTGGTAACACTTATCGATAACAGAAACACATACTATTGTTATCTGCAGGTTATGTGCAACTAAAACAAAAATTCCCATGTCTTCATGATATATATCAGTATTTGTTATTTTCATCCTTAAGTGGTAACTGAAAATTTAGAAGCAATTTACTCTTCTAGGCCATCATTTAAAGGAAAAAGTCTCCCATGGTCTTTTAACTACCTTTGGTATACAGTCTTAATTTTTATAGTATTTTGAATTTTGTTTAAAATAAAGGAAGGAAGAAACGACAGAATATTTGCTATTTGCATTTAAATTAGTACCATTAATTTAATTTAACAGTTTCCTAATTTGAATGTGTGTTCTTGACACAATCATTATCTATTTTATATGTGTCATGTCTGAATTCTACCTGTTAGAGTGCCAATGCCAGCAAAGCAAAAGACCATTATAACTTGGTAAAGACGCGGGCCATAAAAAACCCCTCAGCACTGGTGGCCTTTATTTCTTTTCTGAGAGGTGTATTGCAGTTGGGGGTTGTTAAAAGTTTGTCCTCCATGCTTAAGAAGCTTGTTGTCTGCAATGATAAGAATTGCAAGTGCCAATCACGTCTGACCTTTTGAACCTGCTAAGGGCAGTAAAGTAGGTCAGATGAATAATGTATCTAGGTCACTGGTGTAGGAACGTAATTGGCAGTCAGTAAATATTCACAATTGGCATGAAGTGATTGGTCACCACTGACTATAACTAAGAGCAGATTCCCACCATTAAGCAGAGAACTCCGCGCACACCAAGGAGACAGTCAGCAGATTGGCCACCTGCAGACATCTTCTCCCCGCCAACCAATCTTCATTTTGGCATACTTCGTTCCTCACCGGTTCATCTGTTCTTCTCGTCAAAGAGCTCTCAGAAGTTTGCTGATGGAAAGTGCATTATAGATTTTCCCTGTGTATGAGCTGTTGACCAGTTCTGGGACTATTGAGTCGGGCAGCCGTACCTAGCCTCCGGGTTAGAAAGCAAAGGCTCGGCTCAGGAACCCCATGAACCAACAGACCCCTTTAGATTGTTCTGTTTTATGCACTGTAACTGAACAAGCCAGCTCTCCTGCCTACGCTGCGACCATTGATACCGTAAGTACAATAAACCTTTCATACAACCAATACACTTCAAGCCGCCTGACTCCTACTCGTCGCTACTCCACACCCGTCCGGTCATCTATCCCTTCTGCGCCAAGCCGGTCATGCCAACCCAGGCTCGCAGGTCAAGGGTACACCGGTTATGAGGTGCAACAATATGTACTGGAATTTCCCGGTATTTTTTCTAAAAATTATCTACTGTAAACACTTTAAAACAAAGACCGTCATTTTATTAAATTTATTATACATTATGAACACTAAAAGCTATAAAAACAATGTTTTGGTTCTTACATATCTATTGACAGCAAAGTAAGAAGCAGCTGAGAAAACATTCCCTTAACTATGTTTGGGAGCAATATTTTACTATTAATGGCCTTACATCTTGTCAGCTTTTTATATACCTGCCGCTGTGTAACACAATGTGCTAAGAATCTGGACAAAGAAGCAGTGCCTGCTGGAGATGTTCTAAAGGCTCAGATCTGTATTCCTCCGCACAGCATTGAGGCTGCATACACATATTCAAATCATCTGGAGAATTATCCCATCTTTTATCACATCTTATCCCTTTGAAACAGCATCTTGCTTGCTGGACTCTGCTGCTCCAGGAAGAAGAAGGCACCCCCTTCACAATCCCCACATTGGGCTATAGGGAAACAGGCTGGCCATGAGTTTACTGGGCCAGCCAATCAGGACTGCCCTGTGCACTGCTGCCATCCATTGCAAGACAAAGGGAACCTACAAAATATGCTGAGGTGTGTGCATAGGGGGCCTTCCTGGCTGCACAGCATCAACACTAAGTTCTCCACTCATCAGGGTCTCAGAATTTGAATGTCTGTACATGCAGACCATGGCATGTACAGATATTCACTTTTCCAGGCCCAAAATAAACTCTTCTGGGAGTGATTTAACCCTGGCTGTTCTCAAGTTTTTTTTCACCTGGAGTGGTCATTTTTACTCCAGGGAAAAAAACCTGAATGTCTGTACTGTCCCGGTTTTTCTTGGGATAACAACAAATACAAACTGTCCCTAAAAGTTTTGACTCCAGTTGATGAAGGAGAAGAATAATGGAACCAACTGATAAACTGTCCACTTAATACCTTCTTTAAAATACTCAAGAATATAATACAACAAAAAATATAGCAGACTGACTAGTACAGAATAATCTGCCCACAGGAATGCTTCTCACTAATTACTGTAAATAGGCATTGGCTCATTCTTTGAACCATAAGAACTTGTTCTTTTTCCAAAGCCATTACAGAAACATCCAGGGTGGTTTTTAGTTCTGGTAATAAAAATTTAGAACTGGAAGGAAGAAAGAAGTAAAAATTAATCTGAGTTGATAGAAATTGCTGTTTTGGGGATATATAATCCAGGAATAGTGTTTTGCTGAGGTGTTTTAAGAGTCCAATCCTTGAGCCACAGATTTATACACAAAAAAAGCAGCACAACGCAAGGGGTTACACCCTTTACAGTAATTAAAATGTTGTCTCTGAACCCTTTGGAAACACATAGCATTGATAACAAAACATCATGCGTCTTTAATAATGTTAACGGCCAATATTTATGTTTTGTTGCTTTGTCAATTATCTACCATTCATGGGACCAGAACTTTTGGTCACAAATACATTTTTTTAAACTTAGAACAGCACCTGTATTTTCAGGAACAGGACAAAAAGGAGAACCAATGATTTTCATAAGTGAAGGAAAATACGGCTGTGTATAAAGTGATGTAATTTCAGGAAACTGACTAAAAGAAAAGTTATGCAAAATGGGGATGCAATTCCTGAGATCTGGCCCCTCCTCACAACTGCAGTTGATATTAAAAGAATACAGAGATGTCCTCCATTTGAGCCAAAGAAAATACCACTGCCAAAACCATCTTTGTATATGAATAAGCAGACATCGCAAAACCTAATGCATTAAAACCACAGTTGCCTAACAAACAATCCACGATAATTTAATTGCCTCTGAAAAGGAGCAGAATTCAGGGAATTTATGCAATGTATATTCCCTGTAGTGTACTTACATTGTACCTCTCCACACTATGTCCCACTACAGGCTGGGAGCTGACTGGCTGGGCAGCAGCTCTGCAGAAAAGGGACTGGGGGTTACTGTGGACAATAAGCTGAATATGAGCCAGCAGTGTGTCCTTGCCGCTAAGAAGGCTAACATCATACTGGGCTGCACTGGTAAGTGTTTCGCCAGTAGGTCAAGGGAAGTGATTATTTTCCTTTATTCAGCATGAGTGAGGCCACATCTGGAGTACTGTGTTCAGTTTTAGGCCCCTTCCCACAGAAAGGATGTGGACAAATTGGAGAGGGTCCATTGGAGAGCAACAAAAATGGTGAGGGGGATGGGGGACATGACTTATGAGGCTTATTTGGTCTAGAGAAAGAAGACGGGGAGGGGGCGGGGATTTCCTAGCAGCCTTCAACTACCATATACCGGAAGGAGGGTTTGAAAGAGGACGGAACTAGGCTGCTCTCAGTGGTGGCAAATGACAGAACAAGGAGCAATCGTCTCAAGTTACATCAAGGGAAGCTTATGTTAGATATTAGGAAGAATTTCCTCACTAGGAGGGTAGTAAAACACTGGAACAGGTAAACCAGAGAGGTGGTAGAAGCTCCATCTGTGGATGTTTTCAAAGCCCAGCTAGACAAAGCCTTGGCTGGGATGATCTAGGTGGGGATGGTCCTGCTTTGAGCAGGGGGGTGGACTAGATGACCTCCTGAGGTCCCTTCCAACCCTAACTTGCTATGAAATCCTTCAGTTCATTCTCATGCACAATATTTTTACATTCTACAACTATCACTTCCTCCTTCATGGGGACACCTATGAGCAGAAAGACAGATCCTCAATATACTAACTTCTTCATAAGCCAACTGAAAGAAAAAAACTTTTGGAAAACAGATCAAACTTGCACTGTTCCTGTATTACACAGATGATATTTGGATGCTTATCTTGCTGGGATCCTTTGACTCTAGATGACTTCCTGCCCTTTGGGCAGAGGGCTGGACCCAATGCTCTTACGACGTCCCTTTCAGCCCTAATGTCTATGAAATCTATGATAGTTTAATCATTCTGAACACCTGGACTCACTTATGGACTTCTTCCACAGGTAAGGAAACCCCTTGATCAAACCTCCTCTGCAATACTCATACACCAACATAAACTTCCTAGATACCACAATTGACATCCAGGGTGACATCCCACAAACCACCATATGCAAAAAACCCACAGACCCCCACACTTATGTCCAAAAAAACCAGCAATCACCTCAAGCATGCCCAAAAGCTGTCTACAGCCAGGCCCTCAAATACTACAGCATCTGCTCTGAGAATGTGATGCCAACCTTGCCAGTCTAAAATCTGCCTTTATACAACAAAGACACCCCAGTAGAGGAATAGACCATATATTTGAAAGAGCCACCCAAATACCTGTAGTAACCTTTTACAATACAAAAAGAAACCCTCCATAACCACACACTCCTGGTTGTCACCTACCGTCACACACTACGACTAAGAAGAATCAAACAGCCACAGCCTATGCCCGGTAAAGATAAGACCTTGAGAAAAATATTCCCAGCCCCTCCACACCTGGCTTTCAAAGAACCCACATCTTTGCCCATCTCTTTATCAAAAGAAGCCCCCCAGATCCCTCTTAACTGAGCCAGTAGGGAGCCGTGCTCCTGAGCTGCGCTCCCAAGCCGCACAAACAGAACGCACAAACAGGGGGTGGGCTAAGGGGGACTGTCCCCCCAAGCCAGGGAGCACCCCCAGGGAGCAGGCTCAGGAAGCACCAGATCCCCCCACCAAGGGAGTGTAAGGGGCAGGACTGCTGGCAGGTGCTTCTGGGAAGACCAGAGCACCCGATTGGCTGTTGGGGCAGTGGCGGGAAATTCAAACCGCAGCCTTTAGAAGCCGAGGTTTGACAGCTCCTGGAACTTGGGAGCCAGGAGCAGGGAGGAGAGGAGGGATTCATGTGTGTCCCGCATGCATGTCAGCCCCCTTACCTGACCCAAAGCGAACGCAGATGCAGCAGCAGCTGATCCCCCTAAGGTAAGTGGACAGAGGGACCGGACACAGCTGAGCCAGATCTGGAGGGGAAGCCCCCCGGATCCCTCTTAGCTGAGCCGGTAGGGAGCCATGCTCTCAAGCTGCGCTGTGTGAACAGAGTGCGCAAACAGGCGCGCTCTGTAAGAGCGCGTCGGTGTTTGCGTCAGCATTCATGCCAGCGGGTGAGCAGGAAGGGCCAGGAGGGACACTCCTGCTAGGGCAGGTTGAAGGCACAACACTAAGCCATAAACAAGCAACAACTCCTACGATGGTGTTGACACAGAGTGCTGCCAGGGCCCCCGCCTGGGGGGGACACAGCCTACCCAGGGCTTGTCTGAGGCCTCCACCCAGAGTTGCCCAGCAAGGCCCGGGGGGCAGGGATTGGGGACCCCCACACCTGTCCTGCAGGCACCCACATTAGGGCCATGGAGGCACAGGTGAGGGAGCTCCAGGAGGAGGTTAGCAGGCTAAGGGGAATCAGGGAGGCAGAGGATGAAATTGATGGCTATTTCCTTTCCTTGCAGGGCCACACACCCAAGGACAAAGCACCTCGGGAAGTGCCTTCCACTGCAGAGTTGCAGACGGTCACCTCCAGAACCAGGGCTTCTCGTAACACAGCAGTATCAGTTCCTCCAGTCCAGCTGGAGAACAGGTACGAGGCCCTGGCAACTCTGGAGGAGAAGGAAGGAGAGGAGGCAACTCCCTGCTCTCCATGATCTGAGCAGGCCGAAGGAGCCAAGCAGTCCCAGAGAAAAAAGCATCGAGTGATTGTCATAGGCACGCGAGATGTACTGCCTACCTGGAGCAAAGATTCAGGACGTGAAGGGGATGATCCAGGCCGTGATCCAGACCAATGATTACTACCCCATGGTCCTAGTCCATGTGGGTACTAATGATGTGGCCAGGAGAAGCCCTGATCACCTGATGGTGGACTACCATGCTCTGCAGGGCATGCTGAAAGAGATAGGTGCACAGGTGGTTTTCTCTTCTGTCTTACCAGTGAGCAGACGTGGAAGACACCATGTGATGTGCATCGCAGAGACCAACTGGTGGCTTTCGGAATGGTGTCTGGAGCCAGGCTTTGGCTTCCTCGACAATGACCTGCACATCACGACAAGAGACATGCTCGGATGGGATGGGCTCCACCTTCCCCCTAAAGGTAAGCATGTGTTTTCTTCTAGGTTGGCAGATCTCCTCCTGCGGGCTTTAAACTAGGCTCGTTCGGGGAAAGGGAAGACGAGGGCGGAAGAAGCCTTGGACTGCCAAACCAAGCAACACCCACAAGTACAGCCCAGCCTAGACCAACAGGTAAGCAACAGGCCCAGGGTAATGCTGAAAGTAGGGGGCCAGTGCACACATCCTCAGGAGGCCTCAAATGCCTCTACACAAATGCTCGTAGTATGGGCAACAAGCAAGAGGAACTTACCCTCCTGCTAGCTGACACCAACCCAGACATAGTGGGGCTCACTGAAACGTGGTGGGACCCAATGCATGACTCAGTGGTGAATATCAAGGGCTTTAGGCTGTACAGGAGGGACAGGACAGGGAGGAAAGGTGGGGGGTGTGGCACTCTACATTAAAGAGAAATACATATCCTCCTCAATTAGCCAAGAGTCAGAGTAGGGGCACTCTGAAGTGCTTTGGGTTAGAATACAGGGCAGTTTAGGGGAAAGAGATTTAATGGTGGGGGTCTACTACAGACCACCCAACCAAAGGGAAGAGCTAGATCGGGAATTCTTAAGTCAGCTCACGGAGGTAGTTAGGTCAAAGGACATAGTCATTATGGGTGACCTGAACTTTCCAGACATCTGCTGGGAAGAGCAGTCAGCCAGGTCTGACTGCTCACGTACGTTCCTAGCCAGAATGCAGGACCTCCATCTAACCCAGGAGGTGCACAGCCCCACCAGGGGAGAAGCCTTGTTGGACCTGGTGCTGGCCACCAGCGACAACCTGGTGAGGGGGCTGCAGGTGCTTGACCACCTGGGCAACAGTGATCTTCGCCTGCTGTAATTCACCATCCAGTGCAAGGTGGCAAAGGCCTACAGCAAGGCAGCAGCCCTAGATTCCAGGAGGGCAGACTTCAATGACCTAAGGAGAATAGTCGGGGAAGCACTGAGGTCCCGGAGGGGAGGAGAGGCAGGTGTCCAAGAAGAGTGGTCGCTCCTTAAGGAGACGATCCTTCAAGCCCAAAGGAAGGTAATCCCAACATGGATCAAAGGGAGTAGGAGGGCGCAAAAGCCCCCATGGCTCACCAAAAGCATCCGAGAATGTCTCCTAGCTAAAAGGAAGGCGCACACCCAGTGGAAGGGAGAGGCCATCACCAGGGAGGATTATACTGCGGTTGCTCAGGGATGCAGGGGGGCAGTCAGGAAGGCCAAGGTGGAGATGGAATTGGGAATAGCTTCCCAGATCAAGGACAACAAGAAATCCTTTTTTAAATACATAGGGGGCAAAAAGAAGATTCCGGGTAATGTGGGGCCCCTGCAGGACACGCTAGGAAATTTGGTTATCACACCAGATGACAAAGCTAACATATTTGATGATTTCTTTGCCTCCATTTTCCTGAGCAGGGACCAGAACAGCCACCCCCGCTCTGGGCTGTAGCCCCCCCTTAGACTCCAGGGGAGGCACACCTAGGCCAAGGGTTAGTGAGGAACTAGTTAGGGAACTTCTGGAGAGACTGGATGTATTCAAATCAGTTGGTCTGGATGATCTCTACCCTAGAGTACTGAGGGAATTAACTGAGGTCATTCCGGGACCCCATGGTTGTACGAGCACTTGTGGTGTTCTGGTGTGGTGCCAGAGGACTGGAACAGGGCCAATGTGGTTCCCATTTTCAAAAAAGGGAGGAAGGAGGACCCAGGAAACTATAGGCCAGTTAGTCTTACCTCAATCCTGGGCAAGCTTTTTGAGAGAATTATTCTGGCACATGTCCACAAGGGGCCAGTGGGGAAGAGTATGCTTCAGGACAACCAACATGGGTTCATTAGAGGCAGGTCCTGTCAGACCAACCTGGTGGCTTTCTATGACCAGGTCACGAAATCGTTAGATGCAGGGGAAGCAGTGGACATTGTCTTTCTGGACTTTCGGAAGGCCTTCAACACTGTCTCTCACCCCATTCTCATTAAGAAACTGGGGAACTATGGTGTCTACACCCACACAGTCAAATAGGTTGCCAACTTGCTGGAGGGCCGCACCAGGAGAGTGGTAGTGGATGGTCATTTTCGACCTGGACAGATGTGGGCAGTAGGGTTCTGCAGGGCTCGGTCCTCAGGCCCGCACTGTTCAACATCTTCATCAGTGACTTGGACGAGGGGGTAAAAAGCACCCTGCTAAAATTTGCTGATGACCCTAAGATGTGTGGGATGTGGGGATGCTAGAATAGAGAAATAGGCTGACATCAGACCTAGACAGGTTACAGGGGTGGGCAGATTAGAATAGGATGGGATTCAACACTGACAAGTGCAAGGTGCTGCACCTGGGGAGGAAGAACCAGCACCATACCTACAGGCTGGGGAACTCCCTTCTCGTCAGTATAGAGGCAGAAAAGGATCTTGAGAGCCATCACTGACGCCAAGATGAACATGGATCGGCAGTGTGGGGATGCAGTCAGGAAGACCTTGTCATGCATCCACAGATCAAGCAGGTCCAAGGAGGTGATCCTCCCCCTCTGTGCGGCACTGGTCAGGCCGCAGCTGGAGTTCTGTGTCCAGTTCTGGGCGCCGCACTTCGAAAGGGATGTGGACAACATGGAAAGGGTCCAGAGGAGGGCCACTCACATGATCAGGGGGCAGCAGGGCAGGCCCTACGAGGAGAGGCTAAGGGACCTGAATCTATTCAGCCTCCACAAGAGAAGGCTGAGGGGGGATCTAGTGGCCTGTTACAAACTAGTCAGAGGGGACCAGCAGGCATTGGGGGAGTCCCTGTTCCCCCAAGCACTACCAAGAGTGACTAGATATAACAGCCACAAGCTGGCAGAGGGTAGATTTAGGCTAGATATCAGGAGGCAGTATTTCACAGTCAGGGCGGCCAGGATCTGGAACCAACTTCCAAGAGAAGTGGTGCTGGCTCCCACCCTGGGGGTCTTTAAGAGGAGGCTGGATGAACACCTTGCTGGGGTCGTTTGACCCCAGTACTCTTTCCTGCAGTGGCAGGGGTCAGACTCGATAATCTACTCAGGTCCCTTCCGACCCTACAAACTATGAAACTATGAAAAGCAAAGTTCCCACTGTCCAAAAGATGAAGGACACAGCCTTGCTTAGCAAGAAATGTTTAACTTGTCAACACGTCTCCACTACTACTTCAATCAACACCCCCACAACAAACCCATCAGAATGCACGATTCCTACACATGCCTTTCTCCAAATGTGACATATCTGTTTCAATGCACCAAATGCCCTTATGGCAACTATGTGGATCAAAATAAACAGCAATACATGCTAGAAAAAACTTTCACAGAAAAAATAAAAGAGCACACACCCCCACACTGCCCCTTAGGAGCATTTGTTACAGAACAACACTTCCTTGTTGGCCTCACTATCTTCATGCTCAAGGGAAATCTATCTAACACCTTTAGAAGGTGAACTTGGGAACAAAAATTCATAAGCTGGCTAGACACCAAGAACCGAAGACGTAACACTGATATTGGTTTTATGGTGCCTTACAACCTATCTGATTCCTGACCACTTTCCACCCATGAAAGGTGAGAATGAGCCTCCTTTTTGACAGGTCTTGATCTCCCAGTAATAAGTTTCTTTTCTTCTGCTAGTTATTTACCTGCACACCCATGGGAAATTCTCTCCCTTACCTTTTCCAACTATTTTTTTATTATGCTGTGCTGGCTTTTACTGTTCAGACCTGATAAACAATATCCTGTATTCAAAAACTTGTTTAACCCTAACCCAGCTATACAGTTGGTCCAATAACAGATGTCACCCTAAGAAATTATTGCCTCTCAAGAAAGAAAGATCTTTTTTAGTGATCAGATAAAATTCTCTTGAATCCAATAAAAAAAAACAACATGTAGCTGACTGGAACATATATATGTAAGTATGCATTTAAAAAAAAAAACATAAAAAGGCTAAGATATTGGAATGAGAAGTGAAGATGAAAGATTAGTCAAGGGGGGGAGAAAAAAACTATTAATATGACAGGTAGCTGGAGTGAAGTTGTAGTTATAATGGCTCAAGAAATATGCAACTGGCAATGATTTTTGTAAATGCATTTTTCCTCAGGTTGCCATAGGCCTCTGACCAGATAATAGCTAAGGAATAACACCTGCTGCACACACCAAAGCAGCAGCTTCCCTGCCCATTTGCAAGCTGTGCAGGCGTATCTCTATATGCTTAAAGCAGCCAGCTTCTCATCAACATTACCAAAGTTAGTTACTAATAGTGCTGGAATCTTAGGGCCCTTCTACACATGCAGGTAAAGGCACAATGAGATCTAACGTGTGATCCACACAATTGCACCTCTTGCTATGCCACATATCCCCCATAAACTCCCATGGCTGGGAAACCAGCTGCTGAGAACTCTCAGAAGATGGGGCACCGCATTTGCCCACAGTTGCTGTAGGGCATCCCCACAGCCAGGAGATTGCAGTAGGTGGTCTCCCAGCTGCAGGGGTGCATACCTTCTGGGAGTCCTGACAGCTGGGAGCTCCCAGCCTCAGGGGAAGGATATGGCTCCCCCTCAGCTAGGAGATCCAGGCTCCCAGACACAGGAGTCCTTGGTCATGTGTTCAGTTAGTGGCATGATAGACAGCTGCAACAAAAGTTGTAAAGTAACTTTGTAGTTTATTTGTCTTTTTATCTCCATTAATTGATTGTCTGGGTGACTGTTCATAGATTCATAGATGTTAGGGTCAGATTTATAAATCTATAGGAAAATAACAGCAACTATATATGAAAAAGTAAGGTATGTACCTTCACAACTTCCTCTCCGTCCACAATCTTCAGTTTTTCTAAGTTTTCCTCTAAGTGCTCTGGTTTCATGCGCCACTTCAAAAGACCCAGTAAACCCACTGAAATAAAAGACAAGATCCACTCTTTTTTTTTTTTTTTTAACAAAAGATATTTTTCAATAATGTAATAATCCTTTTCAAAAGCTTCAATGTAATTTAGAAATACATACCATTTTGAGTTACTTTTGTTGAACAAACAAGTGTTGAAATCAAAAAGGTATCTCGTGTGTTTACTGAGAGCCCTCCTACAATGCTAGAACTCCGGCTTAAGGTAGTTCCTTTATTCTCAATTTGTTGACGAGTTGAAGGTAAACTCAAATAAGTACTTGCATCTTCCATTTTCTTACTATCACCCTGAAAGTAACATATTAGTTATCATGTGTTTTTTGTTTTGCAGTACTCCATATACTTTACTATACGAGGAAAACAGAAAAGAAATATTCTTCTAGACTATAAAGCTCATGATTTCAGGATAAGGTAGGAGAAAAATGGGTAAAAAGTAAGACAATGCTGTTCAGCTTGATTTATTGTGGTCTCTGCACACCAAAAGCAAAACTGTCTAGTTGTACTGTTATTGTATGTTTGTGTACATGCACTTGTGTGTGTGCATACTCAACAGCACTGGAGAATTTTAAATGAGAGTTGGGAAAATGAGGAGATGTTGAAGAAATGTGGAAGTGGGCAATATTCAGAGTGGAATAAAGAGCCGACGTGAAGATATAAACAAAAAAGGACAATTTGAGAATGACACCCAAATTATAGAAGATGTGGTGTTGCTGACCTGGTTACATCAAATGCAACTCAATAGCTCTGTGACACACCCCAGCTTTGGATGCCACTGAGGGCACCTCTGAAACACACTTCCAGAATGCTCTCACACTTCCAGGGGTACCTTTTAGTTCCAAACCCTTCTCTGCCATCTGCTGCTTGACCACTGAGAAGAAGAGGAGATGCCCCAAAAGTTACTTCCCTGACCTGTGGCACCTCAGCATGCCTGTTTACCTTGACCATGCCAGCTCTTATAAGAAATTCTGCCAGCTACAAGAAACATACCCTTGTATACCCTTCCTTGGCCTGTGTGGTCAAATGCTCCGAGATCACCGTTATCACTGACGATAATAAGCGAGTCAAAAAGGTAATAAAAGCTTTATTATAAAAACAAGAATCAGCATAAGAAATCAGTAACCACAGGTTGAAATACAAAGATTATGAATAAACAAGCAAAAGAAAAGATCAGAGCAATAATGTTGTCTTAGTCTGCATCTTCAATCTGAGAAGGCAGCTTCTATTCAGCTCAGCAGATTAGAAAGAAGCCCCTACCTCTGACCTTACATCAGGGTCTCCTGCAATTTCTTCTGCCAGCCTGCTTTACTCAGCCTGCTAAACCCAGGAAAGCCAAAAACCAAACCCTGCATACAGGGCTTATGGCTTAAGGCTAAGTACAGACCGTCAAAAAGCTGGAGGCTTTAGTAGACTTAGAAACTGTGTAGATTGAACTAATATGCAGGTGAACAGACACACTCACTTTTGATTCATGTGCCTGCAGTGGCCCAGACCAGAAGCCAGGGGGCACAAGAACAGTCTCTCCCCTCCTGCTTATTCGGAGCAGACAGCATCATGGACCAAGGCTAGCCTACTCCTTTTGGGTGGTGGGAGTTGCCATCATAGAACCAGAAAAAAACAAATCATACACTAAAAGTCAAATACCTACTATAACATATGTTAATTTTATTCAAAAATATTTTGCTATGATTTGTGTTTATGTAGTATATATAGAGGGTATTGCATAATAACTCAAAAATAAATTCTTAGGCTTGTTTATTGTGGGGAGGTGTGTGTGTGTGGCTGTGGGGGGCACAGGGTATATTAGGGGGTTGTGCACATGTGGGGGGGTGGGGGGGCAGAATGAGGGAGGGTGGGGAGCGGTATGGAGACCACCCACACTCCCCACCATGGCACAGATGCAGCAGTCAGGTTCGCTCAAGGTGCTTGTGCCCAGCAGGGTGCAGCTCTGGCTGCACAGCAAGGAGTGCAGCCTCTGCCAGAGGATCTCTATCACCAGTGCTCCCTACATTCGCCGGACACAGGAGGGAAGCCCCAGGTGCTGGAGCTAGCTGCTTTCCCCCCAGGAAGGTGCCTGGAGCTTCCTTCCCATGCTGCGCAGCCCCAGTAGAGAAGGTAACCAGCTTCAGAGTACGGGGCTACCTTTCCATGCCGCGTAAGTGCAGGGGCTGCGCATGTGCAGCAGGGAACACTGGAGATACAGAATGGCTGGTGGAGGTTGTGCCCCATGCTACAATATGCAATACTGGCTGGAACCATTCTCTGCCAGGCATCTGCATCAGGCACAAGTGTCCCCACCTGCTGGTACTGCCACTGCCTGCCGGGGCTGTGCACCATAGTGGAGGAGTGCGGGGGACACCCCCACCCTCCCTTCATACCCACATGCTTCCCACCTGAGCTCCACACTATTGTCACCCCGCTGGGCATGGGCTCTGCGCTGCAGCCAGCCCCCTCCATGCTCCCACCTAGCTCAAGCTCCACTGCTATCACTTCCATACCTGTTGCCCAGAATGATCTGGAGGCAGGAAAGCAGATCAGGGCCCCAGGGGCTGCAGCAGCAGCAGCAGCAGCCCTACCCAGCAGCTGTGCGGTGGCCAGGCTGAGCCAGGCCCGGCCCTTCTGCCCATTAGGATGGAAGCAAGGTGCAATAGGGTATGCTTGGGGGGCTGTGTACACATGGGCACCTCACTCCCACCCTCTTGGCAGAATGGCTGGATAGGGCATAATCTGTTGGTGGGCACCATGGGCCAAATGAAAGTGCATGACAGGCCATATTTTGTCCAGCCCTAGTCTGAATAGATAGGTGTTATTCTTACAGGCCCTTCTTTTAAAAATGTAAAACCACCATTATCTGGTAGGACCCAGGTTACATGCATCAGAACGCATCCACAAGGAAGATGAGTAAACAAACTCCTGTCAAATGCTAATTTTTAGCAATTACCTATTCTTCAGCCATTTAGGCTTTGAGCCTCTTCTAGGTGCCAAAGAAGGTCATTGGAAAGTTAGTACAGTATTGCGCAATCTTGGCTCTATTATAGCATATAAGAAATACATTTTATATTATAATCCATGCAGACAGAATAACAATAAAGCTAAATACAGCTTGGTGCTGCATAGAGACAGTACATGTCATACCAATAAAACAAACTGAAGAAAACATGTCTGACACCCCACAACCCTCCCCTTCTCCTCATCCCAAGACTACAGTGGAGTTCGGGACAAGCTGTACAACCTAGAAAATATAATCAGAAAGAGAGACTGAGACTTTTCATTGGAAGAATAGACAGGGTTAGAATAGATAAGTTAGTCACCAACATAGACAGAGTTTGATTTTTGACTGCAGATGCAATTGACTATAGGTATGCGGTAAGGGAAGAGAGTGGGAAGGTTATTCCTTTCATTTTGAAGATATTCCAGACAGTGATTTTTAAGGTGCTGACAGAGATGTAGCTCCCCACTGTAACTCATGTCACTTCACAGAAAGCACCATGAGTTACAGCAACCCCCTTTCCCCAAGTCATTCCCTCCTCCTCCACTCCAACCGACCTTTGCTGTTGGCTCAAGGGAATGAGAGATTGAGCTCCACTTTGAAGCTGTGTTGTTGGAGGTGCCATGTGCTGGGTGAGGTGGATAGCGAGGGTCTTGCATGGGCTTTAGAAGGAACTGTGTGTTTGCAGTCTCTCTCCCTAGCCCACTCCACCCATCTCCTCTCCCAGCTCCAGTACAGTTTGCATGGTGGGAGAAGGGGAAGGGAGAAGATGGAGCTCTGGGCTGGGGTTTGCCTGGTCTGTGCTAGAAGAGCAGGTGAACTGGAGCCTTGAGGGCATCATCCCAACCCTGATCAGACAAAAGTTAATGAAAGTGCTTTGCTTTGGAGCACCTTCATCTGAACCTTCACAAGGTTTAATGTGTTGTGTGATCAGGCACTTTTAAAGAGCTCTGCAGCCATACATTTCTGTCAGGGCATAGCTGTAACCAGCTTTTAACAGGAGAATCATGGGACAAATGTCATTTGCCAGTGTCCTCAGAATACAGCAATTGCATGTTTGACCTTTTGCCAGACTCTGTAAATAGAAAAATAAAATTTACAATTTGCCTTTAGATAAAGTAAAATCATATTAGGAAGTTTCTTCACTAAATTTGTGCACTGTGGCATTAGCTAGCAAGGTAAGATGTTGTAAGAGATCATTTGTAATAAAACCCCACTTAAATTAGGACAAGTCAGAAATGGGGAATTATGGAAAATGATCATAAATTGACAATTAAGTCTGGATCTTAATACATGTACCAACATAGCCAAAGACCCCAAGTGAAATAAGACTACTGGAATAAATCATTTAAGCCCGACCAAGCTGTGGAGTCAAACAATTCAAGACTTCTTACATTAGTTGAAGATGGTGGGGTAGGAAAAGATTTTTAAAAAATCCTACATTACAGATCTTGGTAGGACAAATTTTTATTGCAAAATGAGTACAATGGTCATTTTCCTTTGAAAGAGTGGGGAGGGGGAACAACAACTTCAGTTAAAACGAACCAATATTTTCTTAGATTGTAAGGGGCTGGAAGGGACCTCTCAAGATCTCCTGACCCCAGCAAGGTGACCATCCACTCTCCTCTTGAAGATTCTCAGGGTAGGTGATTGCACCACCTCTGGAAGGAGTTTATTCCACAATGTGGACATCCTAACTGTGAAGAAGTTTTTCCATTTTTTGCACCTAAATTGAATGCTATTTAAGGGATTCAGATTCAGGCCTTACCACAGGGGCAGAGTAAAAAGAGCAAGCAGGATATACTAATAAATGTATATAGTTCAAGAATTCTGAAGATCAAAGGCTTTTGGAAGATCAGAGACTTTAAGCACCGAGCATTCATTGTACCTTCAAAAAAATGTTGGCCTATGAAAATCAAGCCAGGTTCAACCCTTAGACACTAGCAAGGATATAATGCAGGCCCATGAAATTTTATCTGATCTGATTTTCTAGTGAACTTGGTTTCAAGAGACTTTCTATTATTTCATGAAGTTCTCAGAGTCTTACATCCCACGAAGAGGGATCCTTTTACTAGTGTCAAGTTCTAGAAAGCAGCTTGTATTTAAATTTAGTTGAGATTGTCATTCAAAAGCATTGAGCCATCCTATACTGGAACTGTAGAACATAAGCTGTACCAAAGCAAACAAAGGGAAAAACCACAAGAAAAAGTATCATCAAGAGATGCCAATGGACTAAAAGTGACAGATTTTGAAGCTGCAGCCTAGACACTGGCTAGAAAATGATATTTAGAGGTTTGCTTTTGGGAACTGGCTCGTAGGTAAAGTAGATATGTGTTAGAGCAATGGTCCAAGGGAATGGCAAGGGTTAATTAGTATCAAAAAGCCTATTTGTGACAAAGGTTTCCTTCAAAGCCCACTGTGTCTGAAGCCAGTAGACACGCAGGCTGGGAAATTGAAGACATGTACCACACTGTTCCATAACAGAGATAAGGGACTCTGCAACATTGGTGCCAGGTCACAGTTCCAAACTACAGAGCCTTTTCTGGCTTTGGTAAACAAACCAAATTAGGAGGACTGTTAAATAACCAAATTAAGGTGTGTGTGCATGTGATGGGTTTGTGAAACAAAGAAATATGCTGACAGAATGTGGATAGTATGATGACCACAGGGAGACCAATCAATGATGCCAGGGAATGAAGAGTCATCAGACAGGAGAAAGAATACAAAAACAAGGGATTTCAGAGTAGCAAAGGATCTGCAAGAGGAAAACCCAAGGTCACCATTAACAGAGGGTGCACCACCAGTCCATCTCACTCGCCCCATGGAGGAAGGATCCTCAGCTGCTGACATCTGATATTCAAGAGAGAACCTCAGGGTGAAGTTTGTGTGCTGGCCAAATGTACCTTTCCTCTGTAGTAACAGTTCTAAGAGTGGTAGATATAGAATTGTTTGCATTATTCTTATTTGCTATCAGTGTGTCAGTGATAGATATGCGAGATAAAAATTGCCTGTTATCAAATGGAGAAGTCATGTTCGGTCTGATGGTTTTGGTACACGTGGAACAAGGTATCTGGGTCATAAATCCAGTCCCAACAGACATGTGCTGCCAACTTTCATGATTTTATGAGTTTTACAATATTGTTTCATGCAATTACATGACTCTAAACTTTCTTTTGAAACAATGCCTTTTAGACTGCTAGACTGTGGGGGGGAAAAATGTCAAAATATGGTCCAATGTTGTAAAAGATACATTAAAAGGCACCAAGAATAAAGAACCAAAAAAATATGCTCATAACCTTTAATGCATTTAAAATCTTAAATGCGCATGATTTTTAAGGCACTCATTTCTCAGGGGCTAAGTAATAAATTTCTAATTCATAAGGTTGTCAATGCTGTATTTAAATTCCAGAATCAGCAAGCATGTCAGAAATCATCCATCTACCTTCTATCACAGATAAAATGTGACAGTTGGATTTAGCATTTCTTAAAATATGCTCTTGCTGCACCAGAAATTATGGTTTTGATTCAGAAATCACTTAATGATATTTTATGCTCTGTATTATGCAGGCAGTCAAAACAAATAATTATCCTTTCTGGGCAACATATTTATCAATTTTAATAACAACTAAATTTAGACAAATATCTAAAATTCCATTATTCTTCATGGGACTTATACGTAATTTGATATGGTGTGTTCAGCCCTGGGTGTTAACTTTGCATGAAAATAATAGCAACATATTGACCAGAATATAGGCAGAACTAGCTAAAGTAAATGCTCGAGAAAATTCACAGGAAATGGATGACAAATTCCTAATCATCAGCATTGTGTATAGTTAACCTAAATTCAAGAATATCATTAATTCAACTGGGGAACAAAGAAGTCAGTTTCGTTATTTGTATCCAATAAAAACTGATCAATACTGTCAAGGTGCCCAGTATCATATGCCAGCAAGAAATACTTCATGCATGACACAGGCCAAGGATAAATTGCTGAAATTATCCAACAACTAATCCCAAGTAACTAAGATAAACACAAGCCTTTTACAGTTTTATTCACGTGAGGGTGGGGAGGGATGAAGAGAAACTAACTTTGAATGATCCTCCCCCCTCCCCCCCCACAATCACAATGACAGTTTAAGTCTGTTTACTGAGCTATTTCAATTTTCTCATGACAACAGAAGTTGGAAGCAGTAGGAAGAACCACCAGCCTATAATGATCTAAATTGATTCCCGCCTACTGACAACATCTGTCGTGCTACTGACTGGCCCTGGAAAAAGCTAATATCACGTTATTATTGCTCAGAGACAGTGATGTACGTCTTTTATGGGTGGTAGAGAGAAAAGGATAACAAAATATGGGATTTCATGGAAAACAACACAGTGAAGAAAGTATTCACGAGCAAATTAGAATTCTTCTGATATAAAAGCTGTCTTTACTATACCTTCAGGACTACCAAATCATGGGAGCCATCTTGCAGAGTTGTACCATCTTCCTTCATTAGCTTGACATAGGCCATTGCAAAATTCTTTTCACCTTTATCTTTAGCTGTAAAGCACACAATGATGTGTTTAATATATGATATATATCGAGCTAATCTTACCTGGTAACAAAGAGAGAAAAAGTCATACTTACACTCTTGAGATGACCTGTGTCTGAACATGAAGCGCAGATGTACTCTTTGCATATCTTCAATGGGAATTGCCACCTTGTATAAATCAGATCATAGTATAGTAAATAAAAATATATTTTAAAAAAAAAATCAATGTTTCCTGTAATGCATGTCTGCATCTCTACACGAAGATATAGCATTATTTTAATTGCTGAGCATATTAAAAATACTCTCTGCAATTACTCCTACGTGCTGCCTTGCATACACAAGTCTAACAAAGCTGGGCCTAGGTCTGGCCACACTAGAAGACAATGTGCAATGTCTATATAATCATATGCTGCTAGTTCCTCAAATTAAAGCAACAGTCAAGTGTAGCAGAACATGAGGAATGTTACAGCCATCAGTTACAGTACTGGCAGATGTTCATGTGCTAAAAACAGGTGTACTGTACTCTGTTATTATTACTTTTAAACATTAATCAATCATCGTAAAATCCCCTTTAAAGGTAATTATACCCATTTTAGAAACAGATAAACTGAGACAGGGATAAAAAAAGTTTCCTTGAGACTGCAAAGCAAGTGTCAATCATGAATAGTACATAAAGGAGTCAAGACCACATCTTATTCACACTTTGCATTGTAATTTCTAAAAAAGTTGTATGAAATCTCAAAGTAAGAAATCAAATATTAGCAGCAATCCAAATTTTTTTTTTTTTTTTTTTTATAATCAAGCATGTCACAAATATTTAAAGTTGTATCATGTTGATACCATCTGTTTTATTCCTCTACTAACAACGCCAGTGGGTTCTTTTATCAGACCTTACCAACTACATAAGAGTATTCAGCCTTACATAAAAGCAGCTTGGAATGCCAGCCTTCAAATGATGACTATTGTTAATTGCTCAGAACACAAAAATCTGATCAAAAGTTAATGCCAAAATTTAGAACTAAAACAACATGACTCAAAATACCAAACTGCCTTCAAGGCACATATACAATTGATCATGTCCAAGTTTTCTACCCCTCCTCTGCCCACTGCATCATAATTTAATTGCAGCCTAGTTAAATACAGATGGGCTACATTACATGAGTCACAAAAAGCATTTTTACTGGAAAGCTTGTCATGCAACCTTGAGCTGTGTTTTGTAATTACCACTTTCAGAAACTTCCATTAGATATTAAACACAAATTGCACAGTTGCCTTTCATTTCATCCCTGACAAAAGCTATCCAAGACAATAAAAAATAATAAAAGTTTATGGGAGATTTCTGTTGTTTCTAATCATGCAAGCTCCCTCACTTCCACTGTTTTAAAACAGTACAAGGTAATATTTCATTTTCAATGAGGCATGTTAAGAACATAAGGTAAACTAAAATGGTCTCATTTGTTTTGCTACAAGAAATTCCAACATAATTTTTAGGCCAAAACTTTAAGCATCACTAATCACATATCCCTAACTGATAGCTTATATATGACTGATGGTACATGCATTTATCTGTATTCAAGACCCAAAACTATTTGTTACCAAAAATGTGATCTACACTGCAATACCTTCCTTCTAAACAACATAGGAACTGACAATTGAAACAGAAAATGTCAGTGAAATATGCTTGCCATACCTTTAGTGTTTCCATCCAGCGTGGCTGTTTGACCTGATAGTAGAGAACTGATCTGTATTCACTCACAGCTTTGTCCCCTGCTCCCAAACAAATTGCATTCTAAAAAAAGGGGAGAAAAATAAAAAAGATCACAGCTTATCTTGGTTTTTCATTATTTGCAGAAATTTCTGCAAAAGGAGTAAAAAAGCAGAACTCTCCTACATAAGAACACTTTAATTGATACATATCATTTTAAAAATAATATATTTGCAAAACTGATGCAAGCAACCAGAAGCAACAACTGCTTTGACACCATTATTGTTACGAACATTCTAAAAATCTTCAAAAAAGACATAGCATCAACCTTTTTTTCTTTTTCTTAGCCATATGTGGCTATCTGTGATACAGTCAGTCTAAGGTCTAGCTAGAGGGTGACTACCCATCCCTAACTGGGTGGGAAAGTCCTAGAATGGGAACATGAACTGGGTGCAGATGTGGACTGCCCGCTGTGGGCTCCAGGCTCCCTGTGCTGCTGCCCTCCCCTGGGAGTCCCATGCTGGCAGCGCACCCTGTGCCCACCTGACAGCAGTGGAGGCAATGGTGGTATGGAGTTGTGCCCCCTGCTGCTGCTGGGTGGGCAGGGGGCACGCAGCCAGTATGGGGCTCCTGAGGGAAGGGCAACAGGGCCTGGATCCCTGAGCCTGAATCTGCCCCTGCTCCACTTGGCTCTGCCCTGGCCGTGCTGGCAGCAGGGGGAAGGGAGGGGGAGAGCTCTGCAGGCATGAGTCCTGCCTTTCCATTTTGAAAAGGTGGTCACTCTACATCTAGCAGAGTCACTTATTACTCAGTTCCACCTGAGATCTGGCAGTTGTATAAATGCTTCAGTAGAAATAATGTATGGCACTATTTTATATTTTGCTTCAAGGACACTTTTAAAAAGGAAACATTAATAATGAGAACATAAACTGTGGATGAGACTAGAAAAGGCATACCCAAAAAATAAAGACAATACCTGCATGGCCTTGAAGCAAAGGCCTTGCTTCTGCCCAAGCCCTCTAACAGCAGGAGATGTTACTGTATTTAATAGTCAGTGAACCACCCAGCAACTAGCACCATATGGGAGCTGTGTGGTAGGAGGGCAGTAACAGTGTTTGTTTGTATATTCAATTTTACCTTGAAAAGTCAGAGGAGTACTTGCATCTGCGCAGCTACACAAAAATTTTACAAGATAAAACCAAGCAAAAATGCCAGATCCTACACTTTCCTGGTATTTCACAGATTTCTTTTCAAAGAAAGTGGCAGCCTCCAAAAGAAATGTCTGGACATGGTTCCTGCAAATTACTTTATTTAATTTTGAAAAAGTTATCAGGGAACTCAGCAACCACAGGAAGAGCCAGAATTCCAGTGTCTCAAGCTCCCTGCCCTAGCTATTAAAAATAAATAAATCTAGTCTCTCTGTAAATGTGAGGTCTAGGTCTAATTAGGATCAGCTGTGTCTGGTAACTTTAACTCAGCCCACCTGAGACTCCAACATCCCTACTGAAATTTAACTCAGTGAATCCCAATCCACTCTCCAGCTCACAGACAGCTTCAATATAGGGGGTTCATATTTGCAGGAAGGTTCTGCCCAAGCAACATATCCATGCACATTGTGCTTAACTTACTAATTTGGCAAGCTCCATTTCTCAACAGCTGTGTGCAATAGCGTACCAGTGGGGTGGGTGGGAGGGGGCTGGGAGGGATGCCGGTCGGGCCTAGAGTCTGTGGCACCTTCTGCGTTTGCATTTGTTTACCTGTTATGGCTGTAAATTCCAGCCACTGCCCCCTTCCCTCCCCCTCCCCCTCCCCCAGGGTCCAATGTGTTGCGGTGTCAATTTCCCCATGGAAATGCTGTGGGGTGGGAGACGGGGCTCCACACCCTGCTCGGATTGTGCCCGGTGGGGGCGGGGGGGGGCCCACAAATGCAGGCACTGGCCCCCAGGTGCTAGAGACCTATGGCATGCCACTGGCTGCGTTCCAAAATGTAATGTGCTCTGCATGACACCTGAGTAGGCAGAATCCCATCCCACTTACAAAGGGCACCCCTACCCCTACCTCAGGATTCCCCTCCATTTGGCTGTAGTCAGTTCTCTCAGGATCTGGGTGCTAGTGTGTAGCTCTCTTTTCCCTCCACCCCAGCCTGAACACTGGAAATGAAGCAGTTGCTTTAGCAAGCCAAACCTTAGTTAAGCCATTCCAGCAGGCTCATCTCCATCTAATGAGGGTAGGTTTTTTTCAGCAGTATCTGTCATAGTGCATAGCAAGAAATAAAAAAATCCTGCCTTATTCTGTTTATAGTCTAATTAAGATTGTTGAGTACAGGCAGGGAAAAGAGATACCAGAAGAATTTCTTTCTACTCTGAACCTGTTTTCTGCAACTGTTACTAATATGCAACTCTCCAGGCCTCAATTTTTTTAATGATTGATGTTATTAAATCTAAGCACAATAGTTTATTTTAAATCTATTATCTCTTTCTATAAATATATTTAGCACCTTCTTACATTTCTAGCTTTAACATTCTTCCCAAATTAATTCTTTATTTTGATTCCTATTTTAATCTGATCATCCTTTCTTAGTCCCACTCAATGTATATGTTTCTAAAAATTGCTTGTTTGGTGACTGTGTATCTAGTATTTTAAACATTTGCCTTTTCAACACTTTAATAACAATTATCTTCTTACACGTTCCAAATCATTTCCAATTTTAGCAATCATTCCTGCCTCTTTATATGGTAAGAGTTCAGATCCATCCCAATTTCTGATCAAGGCTCATTTCTGGGGCTTGCAAGAATTCAAGTTAGAGGCTGAGGCTTATTAGTAAGAGGACTAGAAGCAATAGTCTCAACCAGCAGCAGAGGAAATTTGGGTTGGAGATTAGAAAGAAGTTTCCCACTGTTAAAGTGGCTAAGCATTGGAACAGGCTACCAAGGGAAACTGTGGAATCTCCAGCTTTAGAAATTTTTAAGGGGAGTTTAAACAGACATTTGACACTGCCAATTCAGTCAAGGGTGATCCTACCTGGAGTAGGGGGCTAGACTAAATAACCTCCTGAGATTCCTTCCAGCCCTACTTTTCTATGATATTGATATAAAAGATATAGAATCAGACTGATAAATATAGTTGTTTGGGGTAATAAGAAACCTAGGCTAAAAAATTCTATCCTGCCATGACCTTGGCAAAAAAAGTGGGACTTGATGCTTCCAAATGTAACATTGCTATCAGGTTGGCTAACTTAGAAATTCAGTATATTGAATGACACCAATTCACATTACACACCAAGTAAACACAAAGCAAGTATACCATTCAACCATTAGACTTATGTTGAACAATTAATATATTGTCATGGCTAAAGAAATCTTCCAGGCCAAATTCAGTATACATTCATCCCTCTGAGAGCAATAATGGAAACATGGAATAACACTAAGCAAATAAGCTGATACTCACTATCTTTAACACTTGTATATAATAGCATTTAACTTACTGCTAATACGTTTATTTTAATTTAATTTACTTCTAATAAATAATTAAAAATTAAATTAGTAGCTGGAAACATTAGCATCATAAAACATGGACAATTATTAAAAAAGATATTCAGATCTTCTGAACAAATGCAATACACCATGCAAGATTAAAGTACTTTTCAATAAACCCTTAAGGAAAGGCAAACCCCAGAAGAAAATTTACAGAATTTGAGAAAACATTGATTACACCTATGAAACACACAAGCCTACTGTCTATGCTACCTAAAACAATTTTGAATTCCCATATAAAAGGAAAAAAAGCATTGTTTCTGACAAAATGGGGTTTTAGACAACATTTGCATGGCAAGAAAATAAAATTGCTTTTTAAATTTTATCAGTGGTGTCTCACCCCACTTAAAATTAAATACATCTATGTTATAGGCAGGGGCAGATCCCAGATTTGGCAAAGGGGTGGCTTGACCCAGTGCTCCCAGACTCCTCCCCCATCATCCTCACCCATCAGTGTGAGCAGACGGTGCTGTTGGAGCTTCTGGGGATAATCCCCACCCCTCTCCCCCTCTATGCTCAAAAGGCATGTCCTTTCCCCTTCCCTCTCTCACTAACCTGCCATTGTTGTTTCTCCTATTGTCCCAGAGGCAGGAGAATTTTCAGAACTACTCCTGCCTGCTCCAAAGCTGCTAAATATACTTGTGCTATTATTCACAGCAAATGTCCTTTTCTTGTTTTTGCAGAAGTATATGTACTGTCAAAATTTTCATTTAAAACTAATTTGATATGCAAACTGTCATAACATTTCTCTTTAAAGAATGAAATTATGTCTGAAATAATTCAATGAAAATTAATTGATACTACCAATTCCACAATGAAGATATTCATTTTGATGGTTTTTATATCTTATATTATTTCTAACTATTATTTTGTTATATCAGTAAACTAGATGAAACAGAATTCAGTCATCTTCCCATTAATTATTATTTGCTTTCAAGATATAAATAATCAGATCGGTATTTTTGGGTGATCACTGGGAGATAACGAGAAGGGGGTTCCCAGTAAGGAGAGTGGAAATATAGCAGGGATGAGCAATTATTTGGGCCCAAGGGCCGCATAGGCTATAGGGACAGACATTCAAAAATTAATTCAATCTTTGTAGGTTAGTCTAACCTAGTTAGGCTGAACTGGTTTGTAACTTACTGACATTCCAGACATGCAGGCACATGCCTGTAGTGGCTCAGGCTAGAAGCTGAGGGGTGCTAGAGCAGCCCTCCCATCCCTTCTGCAGTACTGAGCTGATGGGGGAGGGGGAGTGGCCAGACCCCAGCAGAATGCTTTGATTAGCCCAGAATGGAATTGATAACAGTGTTTATCACCCCTAACTAAGTGTGTATCACCCCAGTAAAAAAACAACAGAGGGACATTACCAGCTATCTGTTGATTCTGCCTGTTGATTCAGCATGGACCATAGCCAGCATGTGGGCTAGATACCTCCTCAGCAAGGTAGAGGGGAGGAGGGGAATTCCTGCTTAGCAGGGAGTGGTGAAGGGGGGGGAACAGCCTAAAGTCTGTCCTGGAACTGCAGCCAGGGAGCAAAAGGGAGTGGCCAGCCCTGCAGTGGAGCAGAGCGCCCCCCAGCCCAGAGAGCATGCCAGGGAGCTGGGGGTATCTAGTTTATCTTAAACCAGCAAGGGGTCTGGGACAGACATTGCATAAACCAGTTTGACCTAAATCTTTTAAGTCTGATACTACATTCAACCAGGTTTATCTCAAACTGGTTTCAGCCATTTTCAAACTGGTTTATGTACACTGAACATCTGTTCAGTTACAGGTTTAGACCAGTTTCTGATCACTTAAACCAGTTTATGTATGTCTGTCCCTAGCCTTAGGGAGTTTGGTGAGCTGTTGCAGGCCAGGTTAGTACCCCGACCCTGCCTACAACAGCATGCCAAAACTCCTTAAGTGGTTCTGCTCCCCATTCATCCGGGCAACTGGGAGGCATGCAGGGAGGGGCATCGGGAGCGGGGTGAGCGGGTGGGTGGGGCCAGGGCTGAGATCTCAAAACTGGGGCTGGGGCACATGAAGATTAGCTGGGACCTTTGCAGACAGAGTGCGCAGACAGGCACATTGGATGAGGATGGGGGCGGGATGGGATGGGGCTGCAGGGAGTCGCATCCAGGGCTGGGTCTAGGATCTTGGGGAAGTAGCAGCCCGGGGCTGGGGCCTGAGGCAGAGCCATGATCTGCTCCCCACATACCCCTGCCTTGTGAGCCCACGCCTCTTACACAGCCATGTAGGCTCATTATAAAATGTTAAAAATTCAATCTCTCTTATAAACACAACAATTATGTTACTCTTCCAGAAATCCCCATGAGGAAGTCCCTGGAGTGAAAGGGGAACCATCTCAGTAACAACAGCTCATCTGGTTATTTACTAGTCAGAACTAAAAACGTCAGTTAGTATTTTTCCCAATTCTGTGTGTTGTATGGGATTATGCAAATTAATAACAGAAATTTATTTAATACATATCAGTTCTAGCATCATAAGGGGAAAAAAAAAACAAATCAATAGAAGTGAGGGAGCTCCAGGTTATGACGTATGAGATTCCAGTCAAGTCTGAGGCTTACTTTTAAATGTACATTACACAAGTACATGAATACCAGAGATGGGAACACAGAAAAACTTACTGGCATCACTTTTCCGTCTTCATCACAGACACTCATGATCACTTCCACATTTCTCTGTGTTGTTTTATTGTACTTATCAAAATCTCCATATAACAATGTAATGTAAATGTCATTTCTTATATCCCCTATAACAGAAATGCTAATATTATCACTCAGAATAAAACACTACAAAAATTAGAGGGGGGAAAAAACAAGCTTCACTAAATGTAGATAATAATTGTTATTGCATACTTATCTTACTGTACTGAACTGTATTTAAAAAGTTAATTTCAGATAAAATTAATTGAAATTTTCCTTTTACTATTTCCATCTGCTCAGATTTTGTGGTGTTATGTGGAACTGGCCAAATACATTTCCTAAAAATGAACTCCTCTAATTCTCATCCTGTAGTGACACCTTATGGTGAGGTAAAGATCAGATATTCTTGGTGAATTTGCTAAACAAGTTTCTGGGTTTTTTCACCTCCCACAATAGACACAGAATGCTAAGATTTAGGCATTTTACCCTCTTCTTTTCCTCAGGTGAATTAATGAGATGTTACCAAAACCATAATGTCAAAGGCCAAGTGGAAAACTCTGAAGGTAGCCTTTAAAACAGTCATTTTAAACACCAGGAATCTGACTGTAAATCTATGTTCAATGTAGAGTGACTTCACATGTAGTAAATGGCTCAAAACTACTATAAAAGTAAAATAATTATCAATTCAAGTTTAAAAGTAAATCCTCATTAACACAGTGGCCAAGAGAACAGTTCAAGAGAAACCTATTGCTTCACCTTGATTTAAGGCTAAAACATTAAAATAATTATACTTTATATTTTCTAAATATTTTTATTTAATGGTCTCAGGTAAACGCCTAACCCTGAGAATAAATATGCATCTCCAAGTCAATTATAAATGAGCTTCAAACCTTACACTGATACATTTTCTCCTTGACTTCAGCATCAATAACAATAACTACATGAAAAAAAAATCTATTTCTATAATCTAATCATTGAAAACACTTATTAAAGTAAAACAGAATATCAACTCCTACCTGGCATTATTATTTCAGGAAATCCCAGCTTTCTAGCAACAACTGTAGTCCTGTCAACAAGATGAGGATAGTCTTTCCTAATCTGACTCATGTCTCCAACAAGCATTTTCACAGTTACCCACAGACCTTTAGAAAAATGTAGTGCAAGACTGTATAAGTTACTTATTTTGGATTTTCTTTGACATAAGCACCTTTGTCCTTCATTCTAGAGAACTTTTCTCACCTTCCTCCATTTTCCCAAGCCAAAACAGATGCCATAAACCACAAATGATAAAACTAATTCCCACACAAAGACTTCAACACAGTCAGCTTCACAGGGCATCTAGCAAAACAAACAACTTAAGTGTGGATACTAATTTAAAACCCAGAGATTTTTTTCACTTGCACCTGCAGTGTCTACTTTACCTTGCCCACCACTGTCTCCTTTTGATGCTGTTGCCTTGCTTAGGAGAGTGTGTAAAAAGTCACTCTCTGCCACCACCCTAAGGGGAAAAAAGAAAAAAAAGAAATAAAATGCACCAAATTGGTTACTGATGACTGCTGAACAGACTAAATTCATTTTTTCAAATAGCCAAATGACCTCAATTCTCTACCTATACTTTTAAGAATCACACAAACTTCAAGTCACCCTAAAATATCATTTCATATTTAAAACTAAAAAAATTAGATTTGTCTGGTAAGTCAGACAGTTAAGTACTATATTTTCTTTCATATAACCGTGCCCCCCCCCAGTAAGACATGTGCTTTGTTTTGAGAAATCAGAATAAGAATAACATTTTTTTCTAGTGACCAAATGCTGACTGCAGGAAATCACAATCACAGCAACTGTGGCTGTTAGAGGCTTAGTGCTGTAGCTTTGATCCTGATGGGTAAATTGTGTCCTTTCTCCACCCAAGGCTGGCAGAGTGAGAAACATGGCAACTATCTTGCAGCCCTATCTCCCTTGCTACTATGCCCACATGAAAAATCAACTTCTGCACTTAAGAAATACACTCCAATTTTGGAGGTCAGATTTTTCAAAGAAAAGTGCATGTGGTATGCAAGTATATAGTATTACACAGCAATGTAGTTTGAAACATGTTGACTGAATTTATTCATATAAAACTAAATGGATTTAGCTCTGTAGTGGCAAAACTATACCAGTTTTGATGAGACAAAAATGGAAGCTTTTCCAGTTTTGTTCTTAGTCAGTGTCACTCCATGAGGTTCTGAAACTGTTTGTAGAGCTATTGGCCACCACCTATGCTCTGGTCCTCCAGAAATGAACAAGAATCTAAAACCCTATCACAGTGCTGGCTCAACATTTTCCTGAGTGTTAAAAGGAAATTCTAACACCCAGGCAAGTTATTTGTACTCAGAATCAGCTGAAAGCAGTACCTAAATTTGCAGTCACCTAAGAGAAGCAAAACCTTCCTGGAGAACTCTGAGGGTTCCTATTTCAAGGTACAGATGTACCTTGCTAAAAAATCATATGATTTTGATTCTATAAGTAATCTTAATGTATTCAGCTAGTGCTTATTCCAATATAGCTTTCTTTGTCAGAAGCCAAGGATGCACACTTAATTACTCTACTGTTCAGCTCAGGAATGCTTTTTCTTACATGATTTATCAATTGGTGGCAAGGGCTCAGGCGATGATGGAGTGCCCTCACAACCAAATAGCAGTAAGGGACAGGGCTGTATGACAGACAGCCCTAGCACAATCAGTGATGACTGATCATGCAGCCACCAGAGCCCCTTAGCCAGAGTGGGGGTGGGAAGGAACCGTGATCAACCTGCAAAAATGGTGGCCAGCCCATTTTTAATCTCCACGTGAAATCAGCCGGCCACCTCCTCAAGTTGGGTAGACCCCTACTCATGGACCTATTGTTTAGAATGGGTTTGTGTTCAGAACGCTCTAGTTCTGTTACATAATTCACAGCGTTAGATGACTGGCAGTGAATATAGCAATATGAAAATAGGTAACCAAATATCCCTTTTGTATATATGTATCAGCTCAATTTTGCAACAAAGTAGTCCTTGTATACTACTAACATGTGCAGCCAGGTCTTCATAAAGTTACCTTTTTTTCTTTTTAGTACTTTGGATTACTAATGCTAATTATTAATTTGTATACTTTAAAATCACGTTACCTGCTTGAGTTCTGCAATATCCCTTCAAGAGAATTTAAAAAGGACTTTTTTGTATTATAAAAGTAAAATATATTTATAACTGTCTTACGGATGAAAGGGAATGAAATGCTGCTTCTCTTCATCACTTTCTGATTTTCCTTTTATGATATCTGTGATATCCATAACTAGAAAAAGTAAAAAAAAAAAAAATCCATCAAAATATGTCACGGCCTGGAAAACTATCATTCTCTTACTAATACATAGTCTACAAGATGAATATATAATTTTACTTGTGAACAGGTAAAAATGTTAAGATATATTCAGTCTTCACATACCCAGATCTTATTATGTTTTTACATTGCAAGCATTTAATCAGTTATAATTAGCAAGATAAAATATTTTCCAGACAATATATGATTGATCCTAACTTCAAAATTGAATTATGTCTAGTTGGAGTTTCTCTATTTTAGAATTAAATATTCTCTTCAAGACACTGATGTGTTGCATGCAAGCTATTTAATGGGAATCTCTCACAAATATGGCATTTACTGACAACTGGACAGGGGGAAAACTGTGTGGACTCTTCTACTCTACAACACCTCAACAATATAACTACACTGGCAGAACCCTTTAGTAAAAGCACAGCATATCCTCTGGAAGGGGTGTCGTGTTTGCTTATTTTTGTTTTTTCTTGTTAGCACAATAGCACTCCCTTCCCAGATGACATGAGATAAACACACAAAAGTCATTTTCACTAGATTGCCGAAATAGCTGTGGGGGAATGACTTCTTTTTTATTTTTTTATACAACCCTAGCCAATATAGCCATATTGGAAAATTTTATAGTCTGGACCAGGCCCCATAAGTTTAGTGCATGAGCATGAAACACCCCCTCTGCAATGTAAACATGCAGGTTTCTAGGTCTGTTACTTTAGGAACATACTCAATGGCGAGAACAACAAAAGGAAACATCATAATGCTTGAAGTCAAAGTTGAAACATTCACTCTGTAGCAATTGTTTAATAAGCATAGAGAACAAAGTGCCTTGCATATTACATATACTGCCTATTTTCTTCTGTGCCTAGAAGATAGGAATCACTTGTGCTCTAATACAGTGATTCTCAACATTTTTTGTACGAGGACCCATTTGTAGACATCAATGGCTGGTCTTGACCCAGTAAAGAATTTAAGTAGAAAACAGCTCCTTGCCCCTGCCCTCTGGTACCCCTCAGGGTGTGGGTGTGTGGGGGGAACCTGTGCTAGCCACACCACCAGCAATGCGAGGAATAATGGCTGGCGGGGGGGAGGGAGCTGGGGGATTGGGTGTGCCACCTTCCTGGTAAAACAAATTCAACAGGTTTCTGTTTTCATTAACTAGTAACATATTCTTCAAAATGTCCAAGTAGCATAATTCCATCACTTTTGCATGTCCATAATTAGGGCAACTGTTAAGGAAAGAAATTACAATGGGGGGCCTGGGAAAAGATGGAGGGAAATAGTCTGCATTATCTTTAAAAAAACTATCTTTGGGGCTCTTGATTTCATGTTTCTAAGCCAATATTGCAATGCAAAGCTAAATTCCATCTAGAAAACAACAGCTTGATCTCTGAGATAGCTTCTGTATGAATTTAGTAAAGATACTTAGTCTACATGTTGTAGATTATTCAAGGAAATAAACTGAAAAATTATGGGAGTTTAGGTTGTAGTCCTTGATTAAATCCAGTATGCTAATTCTGAATATTCAAATTTAAAGACAACTATTTCTATGTAGAAACTGTCCTTTAAGAAACAGAATGAAGATGTAGCTGTTTACAACTAACCCAGTTAGCAATGCAGGTTAGTTTCCCAATATATGAAGCGGTTGGTCCTATCCCTTTTCATTCTTCATTTTAATATTAATAGTCAGTAAAAATCTGGTTACAAATATTTTAACTATATATAAAGTCAGTAGTTACAAAATGTAGTGCAGTAGCATCAGATTGCTCTATAGTAACTATAGTTTTTTCAAAAAAAATCTGACACACTGCAGTTAGTATAGATCCCACTGACTGTAGTTGCAGTACATCCATCATATGCATGAGACTGGACTCTCTGCACTGAAGAAATAGCCACAAGAAAGACCAAACAGAGGGTATTTGAACATTCAGGCAGTATTGCCCAAGGGAGGCTCCAAAGTCTTACAACAGATTACACTGAGGTCCTATCTGAAAATCAGGTAACCAGTCAAAGGAAGATCTCTGAGTAATTTTCATTTCATGGGATCAGAGGTGATTGAGTAAACCCGTACTAGAGCAGGATGTGCTGGTGTTGCTCCAAGGTAAATGCTAAAAGTTAAGTCATATCTGTTCCCTCACACACCTTTTATCTTAGGAACAGTACATAAACAAACATTGTTGGCTTCTCAATTAACTTCCAGTAGTAGGTCTTCCTAGTGAAAAGTTTCTTACTTTGTGCAAGAACCTTCTGAACCTCTAAAAAGCAGTAACTTCAATCTATTAAGTAACTTTCAAACTATTAAGAGCAGTGGTCACAGCTTGGGGCACAATATCTAACCCCAATTCTGAAACAAAAAAACGAATCAGGAAGAGAATGGAGGATCAGTCAAACACCTGCTATTGGTCTAAGACACCACAAGATCAGCTGAAAATGATGAAATGCTCCCATCCTTTTTTGACAATGACATGAGTTACTGGTGCTGTGCTGTCCTTGGAACAGACTCTTCACTATACCCTTTCATAGTTCATTTAGTCAGGAGTATTGATGGGATTTGTGAACTCTTCAGTGGCTCAGGGATTGGGTTTTCTATGCCTGATACATGGGGGCTCATTACCCTGAATTGAGCCACAGTGGCATACCATAACAGTACAGCTGACTCACTGGGTATTGGCCAAATCAGTACATGGTATGATTGAACCCTGTTCTTTCTGGCACATGCAAACCAGTATTTTTATCTGCAGGGACTTCAGAGGGAAGGATTCTACACTAGAAGCTGAGACAAATGTGTGCTCATCAGATGAGAAAAAAAGTAGAGTTCCTCCAGTGCTAGTACAAAAGAAGATAGCAGTCTCTGTACCAGTACCTATACTTTTGCTATTTGTGAAACAGCACCATTTCATTTTAACTTCCATTTCACTGTTTCAAAGGGACAAGTTTTATTTCACTGTTTTGAAGCACTGTTCTGTTCCATTTCCTTGAACAAATTCACTGTTTCAACATTATTTCAACATTTCACAAATAGGTTATAATGGGGAATCACAGAAATGCCTACAACTTTGTCATTTCTTGCCTGATTTGGATGAAAATTGCAGGGATGGTAGCCCCTTCTGAGGGCATGAAGCCTTACAACATTTTGAGAAGATAGGTGATGAGGGTTTTTTGAAACTGCACCTCAAACTGTTCAAAGCAAAACCAGTATCACCTGCTGGCAGCATGCTGTCATCCTGAATACAGATCTGGGGGCCTGCTCTCCCCGGGAGGAGTCTGGCAAAGCCCCGCTGCCCTCCTGGGGGGCATGGACCCCTGCATCTGCATCTGGGATGACAATATGCTGCTGCTGCCAGCACTGGGTTCTTCCTAGCGCTTGGCATGGGCTAAGCCATGCAGATTCGGGTGCTGTTTCTGGCCCCAGCTGGCAGAGGCAGCATGCTGTCATTTGCAGGCTCCACAGCCAGTGAGTGCGGAACTTTAAAAAGCCCCACACTCACCAGACGTGGCAATGGTGACTGGAGCCTCTGGCAGAGCCCCCTTGCACCGCATGGGCCAGTGGGGATCACCACCCCCTGCCTAGCCCCTGCGCAGCAGCTACACCATCACACAGGTTCAGAGTGGTTTACCAGGGTGCCACTCACCATCCTGGAACTGAGGCAGCTCCACCTGTCAGCCAGACCCATCCTGCAGCAGCAACTTGATGAAACCCCACGCAGATCAGGGGCCTGTGCCCCCTGGGAAGAGCTGGGGGAATGATCAGAGAGCTGGAGGAAGTAATCAAAAAGCTGGGGAACCGAACTGGGAGCTAGATGTCAATATAAGGGCAGTCCATCCCCACTGTTCCCCCTCCCTCTCCTTAGTTTCTGTTTAGCTACAAACAAGCCTGGCTTCAAAACTCAAAACATTTCAAGAGTTTTGAAGTGTTTTTAGTGCCTTTGTTTCATTCCAAAGCTGTTTTGAAGCCTTTCATTTCATTTTGATTTAGCTGGTTCAAGCTCGAAACGCATCAAAACAGCTTTGAAACGAAACACCTGTTGAAATTTCGCACAGCCCTAGTAAGCATCTCAGCAACAACAGTGGTCTTAGTTCTTTTCTGTGTTCACTCCCTGTGGTAGAATCAAAACCAAAGGATGCATCATTGGAGCTGGGGACAATGCCAGAGAATGTCTGCTGGCTACCTCTTCTCCCTAAGCCTTGCTCTCAGGCAGGGACAAATTCAGTGCTGATACTGGTGCCAGGTTCTTTGTTTGTTTGTTGCTGTGCTGGACTATGGTATAATTTGTCTTCCAGGTGCAGGCACTGATAAAGCTGATTTGTTCACCAAGAGAAGTACAGTAGGATTGACATGGACTTTTTTGTAAGAAAGAACTTTGGCTTGTTGTCTTGTGACTTCAGACTCTCCAAGAATGACAAGCAAAACATTTATTTACTAAATATAAACAAAGTCTCCCAAAACAAAGAGCGATCTGTTGTGTCCATCCTTCAGGAGGTTTATTCCATTAAAAAAATGGAGAGAACTTGGCCAGGATTATAGTCTAACAGTTACGGAGCCTTGTACAGGGTGCTTATTGATATAGTTCAGACCAGGCAGATAAAAACAAAGTTTGCAGCAGTTGATTTAGAAGATCATAAAAAGTTTTAAACTTTTATTTTATTATTATATTTTTAGTATTTGTACACGTTTAGCTTGAACTAAGACTTAGAAAGTCACACACACACACACACACACACACATATACATATCATCTCACTGTTAATAGGTTATAAGAAAAAATTGGAATACTCATTGTCACACTGCCTGCCCCTTTTGTCCTTGAAAAGTAGTGAGCAAAGGGATAAGATGCACGCACTGCTCTGAGGACTGTGATATTCAAGAAGTCATTGGTCTCTTATGCAAAACATATTCATATATAGTGTGAGTCACAGATGCAGACTTAACTATTTGATATATGGGATACTCATAGGCCCTGTGAATCCTACCTATTTAAACTGATGGCCATTAACATGTCATGTTTGTTCTGGAGCCTAAACATATTTACAACTGGACACGGCATGCCTGGCATTGAACAGTATGCCAAAATATTAATTATGTGTTGGACAAGACCATGCCAATTTTTAGATGGTTCAGGTTGCAGAGCAGTCAGTGTCTGACAGTTTGGATTCCTAAACATTTAATTCTATCAGTAATTATTCATCTTCCTTAAAATGATGAACGCTTGATCAAACACATGAATAAAGCAAGTAGTAATTGAAACATTTATTTTAAAGGATCATATTAAATATTTTGGTTTTTAAATTTCCTGTGAAAAGAAGAGAGGATAAATAGGAAAAATTGTTAAAATATATGAAATATTCATATATACTGAAGGAAACATTAGTTACCTGCCACTCCAAATGGCCTCCGCAATCCTTGAGTACATTTCTTAATATTTGTATCTCTAAGTTCCATTCTTCCAACCCGAACTATTTGACAAACCAAATACACTTTGTCTCTAAGATCTTTGTTTCCAAGATCCTGAATTACATAAAAAAGCAATTTGTAAATTTGATTTAGTGCAAACATTTTTTAGAAGTTAAATTATAACAAAACCTTCAATTAATTAGAACAGGGCTGTCCAACTGGAGGCCTGTAAGTCATGTGGTTTGCAAGGGGTTAGTTTGCAGCCCCTACGATCTTACTCAAACACTCCCTATTTTACTCTCCTCCCACCCTCTATTGCGGTAGCTGCAGCAGCCACAGGCTCTGGGTCCCTACTCTCTGGCTTTTGCCTCCTGCCTGGCCCCAGGGGGTGGGGCAAAGCAACGTGATACAGCCCATGATGCTGGGAAAGTTCATGGCACAGGGTGCTGGTGTCAGCACCGTGCAACAAAGCAGCCCGCACCTATGGAGCTAAAGGTGGGGTTGGTTTGCCCTGAGGGACCCCTGTGTAGTTCTCAGCCACTAAAAATTTGGACAGCCCTGAATTGACTTAGATGTGTTTTTTTTAAAAATAGATATAGATAAGATTAGACAGCTGACATTTTAAGGGAGAAAAAATATAAGGAAAGATAGAGACAGAAAGCCAACTCCATGTATCAAGAGCAAGTTCTCCTACCACAGAACTAGTATGCCTGACTTCATCATCCCTGCCACCAAAAAATTTAAGCTAACATTCATCTTTCTTAAGATTTCCACTTTGAATCCCTCTTCACATGCCTGTGCAAAAAGATTGGTTAATAGGAGAATAGAACAATCTCTTAAACTGAAAACTAAGATACTTGAAATTATTCTACTGCAGTGTTAGGAGCTGAAATTAATTCATATTTATTGGAGGTCATTAAGCATGGGCAGCATTCTTCAGTATTGTAAAAGTAGGCCAAATACCTTTGAAATTATAGTAAAATTATCTTTGCTTTCTGGATCAAAAAAACTCAGTGGGGCTGGGCTTCTAGTGCTCAAAGGCTTTGTTTGAGAAATTTTGTATAATTTAAATTCAGTTAAATCAGTGAGTTACCATCAGTAACAAGAGAAGAACGCAAGGATGAAAAAGCTCCCATACTTTTAGAAAATCTTTGCTACATCCAGAAAATTGAAATCATTCATTAAAATAGTTAAATTATGTCTGCAACTTTTTCTGTTGTCAAGATAAATCAGCCATGATGTAAACAGCAGTGCTACTGCCCTTTTAACCCAAACAGTATACAAGGGGTGTCCTCAGGCTTAGACTTACAGCTCAAGTCAGAACTCACTCCTGCATCCTAGTCCCCAGATGAAAAGCCACTCTTCCCCTCAATAAAGTTCTATGATAAAACAACTAATTAGGAATATTTAAATATAATTATTGGGGCAAACACTGTATATTCCTTTTTCCTCTTTCTTTAAATTAATTGCTTATGGGAATGCAATGTAATGTTATGCCTTCTCCATAAAAAAGAAAATTGAGGAAATACTGATATTAAGTAACCTATAGTAATATCAGGCCACCTATATTTGATAATATGTACTTACAAAGGTACCCATTTTAAACTTTAACATAGAACCTTGTCACTGCGTGACAAAAAAAAACCAAAAAAAAAAACCCATTGTTGCTAGGAAGATCTCACGATATAATGCAGGCAAAATGCTGAATAGGGCAACAGTCTAAGGGCAAAATAAGGAAATATCCCCAGATCTTATGAACAGGGAACTCCATGATCGCCGTGAAAAAAGGCATTGGCCACAATTTCCCAGGAAATCACCCCTCCCCCCAAAAAATTTAATAAAAATAACATGTGGTCTCCCCAGTGGAAGGCAGCAGTTCTTGCTGGTGCTGAAGCTTGGCCTTACACTTCACCCAGGAGGGAAAGGCTGCCTTTTCATGAATGAGGGTCAAGGGGTAATGCTGCACAAAAGGTACCCAGCAGTCAAGATAGTGGCCACCCACCCCCTCATCCCTCCTCCCCGCCCCCAGGGCCTCTCTGCCAAATCAGTGCTGAGAGGCGGGGCTGCCACTAAATGACTGCTAAATCAGCTCTTCAAGTGCCAAGGCATCTGGCGCTGCGGCACTTACATGTGTAAAAATGCCCATACTGGTGAGGCCGCAGCTGGAGTACTACGTCCACTTTTGGGCTCCACAATTCAAAAAGGATGTGGAGAAGCTTGAGAGAGTCCACAGAAGAGCCACGCGCATGATCAGAGGTCAGGAAAACAGACCTTATGATGACAGGCTGAGAGCTATGGGGCTTTTCAGCCTGGAAAAGTGCAGGCTCAGGGGTGATCTGATGGCCACCTATAAGTTTATCAGGGGTGACCAGCAGGATTTGGGGGAACATTTGTTCACCAGAGCACCCCAAGGGATGATGAGGTCGAACGGTCTAAACTATTGCAAGACCGTTTCAGGCTGGACATAAAGAAGAATTTCTTTACTGTCCAAGCCCCCAAGGTCTGGAACAGCCTGCCATTGGAGGTGGTTCAAGCACCTACACTGAACACATTCAAGAGCAAATTGGATGCTTATCTTGCTGGGATCCTATGACCCCAGCTGACTCCCTGCCCTTTGGGCGGGGGCCTGGACTCGATGATCTTCCGAGGTCCCTTCCAGCCCTAATATCTATGAAATCTATGATATTTAATATTACTAACACTGTCAAAGCTGAAAAGTTTTCTGTTGTGCATATTGCCAAAAAGCTTCAGGCATAGAATATATCACTGAGTAAGTGAGAGTTATGGGGAAAGTATTTTGCATGTTTATGAAAAGGGGATGGAGACCACACAGCTAGAATGGCAAAGTGGATCATTTTGTTACACTTATTCAGATGAGCTTTGACTCATAATTAGCTGTATTAAAAGTCAAGTTAAAGTTCTGTAGCAGTTTTCTGGATAAACTAGAAATATACATTGAACAAGATCCCAAAATGTTAAGAGCTCAGAATAATGGCATTCTGAAAATACACAGATTTGAGTACAGCCTTCTCCTCAAGCACCCAACTGCCCACCACTAATTTCAGTTTATGAGTCTCAATGTTATTTATATAGTCAGCATCCTTGCAAGATACCAACAATAAATTGTGCCTACATACATAATCATGTGGAGGGGGGAGTGGTGTTTTATTTATTTATGTATCTATTTTTAGTATTTTGCTAAACTTACATTAAACTTGTTAGGAAAGTTCCCAAATATGAACGATCCTCTGAGTTTCCCTTTATTTATCCCATTGGTGGTTATATTGTTTTCTTACTAAATATACACAATTCTAACTTATCAACGCCATCTTCTATTTATTTATTTAGGACACGAAGCATTTGTTAGTTCTCTACAACAAGAATGTCTGATGGATGTCATACATTCTCCTACTTGTTATACAACGTCTGTCTTCAGGTTTAATTAATGATGTGCTATTGGATTTTATAATTACCTTCAGTATCAGAACAAATCATTAACTTCTACCAAACATTATGAGAAACAGAAAGCAGGTATATTATTAAATCCCAGTAACAATTTAATTTAAGTCATTACTGTCTGTCCTATGGCATTTATATAGTCTTTCCCTAGTCTAATCAGAGCACACACATACACTTCCTCTCTCCCCATTCTGCCCCATCTCAAAGTTATTGCTTTTAAAATATAAGAAAATATTATGAAACAGAAAACATTACATGAATTAGACCTAAAGGAAAAAATCATTTAAAAATAAGACAGGTTAATCAAACAACCTAATAGGAAGAGATTTTGGACCAAACAGATTTTTGCACGTGCTCTTTTCTGGAATTTATTTACTTAGACTTTACTTTGTAAAAGTACTGATAATGACTGCAAGCACAAAAACCATTATTTTCAAGTAAAACAGATACATTAAGCTATGGAAAAAGTATACTTACAGTGAACACCACTTTCAGGTTGTTAAGCATATCAATTTCCTTTGGAAAACCTTTACTTCCCCATCTTACTAGGTAGTTTTCGCTGTTTAAGGAAAGAAATTATATTTCTGTTCAAGTCATTTAAAAAAAATTTTCAAACATATGTCAAGAAGTACCATAACAAACAGAGGATGAATACTGAACAGCACCAAAAGTACTGGTATTTCCCTCCTGTTAGGATAATCTAAAGAAAACACTGTGTTGTTTGTATCCAAAAGCAGGACACCAAAATGATTTTAAAAGAGCAAACCAAAAGGAACACACTTCTATTGCTTCTTTTTAACAATACATTTTCTCTCTCTCTTCCCCCATCCTCACATCTGAAATACATTAATTTTAAAAACTGTGGAAAAGACTGTCAGTGCCTGGCTACTGTACATGAACCAAAAGAACCAAGCATTTCTTACTGCTCAAGTAATGTATGATAAGGAAAAAAATCTAATCCAATTCCTTCACCAGCATAAACTCAGGCTGGCATAAGAAAATAAAAACAAACAAAGTTTTGCTTTTGTGAAGTTAATTTTCCTTACAATTATTGTTAATATATACCTTGTTTGAATTGTTAATTAATAACTAGTGAAGTAGTGGTTTCTCAATCCCTTGCATTTTACAAATAAAGATTGAATGCTTTTCAGGAAGATATGCTTTATTCAGAACAAGTTATTGGCTTAGCATAAAGTTACTCATGTGAAACGTAATGGCATACGATACATAGGAAATCTGAGTGATTGGTCTAATTTCCCCTTCTGGCCCAAACAGCAGTCATGAGAGAGAAGGCATGGGCGGTGGGGGGAGGGGGCAGGCTTCCTATCTTTGCAGAGTTATCAAGTCTTGACTTGAAGACATAAAAAGACTATCTAACATTTCCCACTTTGTCCAATAATTAATCACCATTACTGTTAAAACAAAAATTATTTTATTTCTCTTTTTAATTTTCTTCCTTTTAATTTTGAGCCATTCATTCTTGTTAAGTACGAAAATCATTATCTGAAGATTTTTATTGTAAATTGACTAGCACTCGAACATCAAAATCACTTGAAGTAAATTCTTATGTCATCTCTATAAAGGAGTGAACTTACAGAAATAAAACATTTTCACTTCATTTGACATAGTCAACAATTCCTTCTCTTCTAAGATCTGAGTTTAAATCAGTGCTGCAGCTGAAAACATTTTACCAATAAGAAAAGCACTTAAAAGAGAAAACTGTCAAGAGATGCCCATCTGTTCTACCCACTACTAACATTTTTAGTCAAGTATCATTTTGCTTTCCCCTGACACTACTTCTGCACATATGCAAACAGCTTCTTGTACAAAAATGACAAAATGAATGCATTGTTTTTAAGGTGAGGGGGAGCTGCTTCCACTGCTAGGGAGTGCGTAGCAGCTGTTACGTATACCTCAGGATCCAAGGCAGCTTGGATCCTGAAGCAGATTCCATGCAAGAAGCTTCTTATTGGTGCCAAGCCCCTCACATACAACCAAATCCAGCACCTGGTCTGGCCAATTTAGGAATGCAGCACCTGTCCTGGATCAGGTACCACATGCAGTTCACATCCTGGACTGATGAGAGCAGGTGGCACAGGTTCCACGTGTATAGCAGGTTCTGTGGCCCTGCAGCTGCATAGAGACATTTGGAGAGTTGAGAGGGAGGTTAGATCCCATTAACAATGGCCATCCAATCTAACTTAGTTCACCCAGGTGTGGACCATATACTAATTAGGTTGATCTAAATGCAAACTGTATAGAAGTTCAGGACAGTTAGATGGGTCTAAAAAAGGATGACCTGATCTCAGTTAACCCTACCTCTGAGATATCAATCAACTTAGATTGGTTAGGCCACTTTTAGACTGGTCTAACTGTCCCAAACTTCTCTACAGTTCCCAGTAGAGCCCCAAGGCTAGGAAAAAAAGCCCGCTGCTGACCCCAACCCCAGAGCTGTGTTTTTCCTATTCTCTCCCTGGCACTGGGCTATTTTTTAACCCCCTTGCCCCTCTCCCTAATGAACAACCCCCCAAACACCAGCCCCCTGGCCCTCCCATCCGGCAAACCCCTCCTCCCCTTGCATCCCACATGCTGTTTCCAGCACCAATTTTACTAGCATTTGCCAGTTCCAGGAGCTGTATGAGTTGGGGTAGGGGGAGAGGCAGGTGGGAATCAAGAGAAGTTGGTTCACCGGGAGTGGGGGACTGTTCATCTGGGTGTTGGGGCTAAAAATAGCCCCTGGTACTGAGGAGTAGGGAAAGAGTCCCCTATCCCCCCAAGCTCCCCCTCAGACCCTGCAAGCTCCCCCAATCCTGTTAAAGCCTCCCAGAAACCCCAGTCCTCCTGTGGACCCCATCTGCCCCTCAACCCCCTCACAGACCCTGCTTTCCCCCTTAATTCCCTAATCCCCCCCCCACGGACCCTGCCTGACCCCCTTTGAACCTGCTTGCCCCTCAGTCTCCTGCACCTCCCCATTCCAACTTACTTTTGATCAGGTAGACATTTTTAACTCAACCTAACCTCCTCTTAACCTCCCTGAGACCTTATGTTAGGTGCTCCATCTTGCACTGTATGGTGCATGGTGTTGGCTTTGAAATGACATTTAAAGGTCTGTTTTTTGGGGAATTGGCTTACAGGTACAGATATATATATTATAAGGGTTCAAGGTGAGCAGCAGGGAATAATTGATTTTTAAGTGTCTGGGTTTCACACATACAGTTTCATATAGCCCTGGCGGCACACAGGCTGTCTAACACAACAAGGCCAATGGATGGACACGGCCTGAGGATTGAAGAGGCATATACTATACTGTCTAACACAACAAGGTCAACAAGGACACAAAGTCTGGGAACCAAGGGAGTATGTACAATACTGCCCATAACATGAGATATGTGGCACCAGCTACAAGGCCTCAGAACAGAGGGGATGGGTCCCAGTTTGGGGGAACAGACAAAATTAGGAGAAGGCCCAGAAAGCTATATGGATGTGTGACCACAGAGACAACCAACCAGAGATAGCCACAGATGAAGAGTCATCAGGAGTCAGAAGGGAAGGAGAATACAAAGGCAGAGACTTCAGAGTAACAAAAGGGTCCCTCCCTGTCTGTCCTTTCTGTCCCACCTGCATTCCTCCTCCTTCTCCTCCCTGAGAGGGGTCCCATCCCCATCCCATGGAAAGGGTCCCCAAGGCCACCATGGACTGCAGGCATACCAATAGCCTCTCTCATACACCCCACTAGAGGGGGACTGTGGGCCTCAGCATCCCACCTCCAGCCTACTGACACCTAAGAGAAAAAGCCTCATAGTGAAGCCTGCATCCTGACCAGATGTACTTTGACTCTGATGACACCTCTAGGATTTGTAGATATAGAATTATTTGTTTGTATTGTTTTGGTTGGGTTTGTTTCGTTTTTTTTTTTTTTGGGGGGGGGGTGTTATCATTGTGTATCAATAAAAGTGCCTATTATGGAAAGGTTGTGATCGGTCTGAGGGTTGTGTTCACCCAGAACAAAGGTATAAGGTCTGGGTCCTAAATCCAGTGCCAACACATAGGTCCACTTGGGACCCGGGGGCAGCACCAGAGACTGAATGATGTGGCTCTGTGGGCTCAGTGCAACCTGTGGGCCTCACCTTGTGCACATAATCCTGCAGCAATGGAAGTGAACTAAACTGCCCCAAACTGGACCCTAGATGAAGTAAGGTTCATGTTAAAGTTGAATCACTACAGTCTCATACACAGTAATAGTTAGAGTACAAGAGCTACCCCACAGCCCTATGCAGCAGCTCCCCATGCCTTGTAAAAAGCTACACATGTACAAGGAGAATGTATAGCATTTGAAAGCTTGTCTAAGTCTAAGTCTATCTCAACCATGAAACTGGGCCAATCACCCACAGAAATCCTTGCCTCTTACAAGTGTCCAAGTTGGTTCAAACCTTGAATTTGCCTGGGACATAGTACCCACTAATACCTGAACCAGTTTGGAACAAAAACTGCAAATCATTGTACTTATATAGTTGCAACTAGCTAATTGCCTGTCGAGAATGATGGGTGGGTGGTACGGGCAGGGACAGAGGCCTGCATCTGGCTACCCCCACCCACCTTCAGGGCCAGGTCCATTTCCCCTTTCTTCCACTCTACCCTGGGGCCAGACCTGGCCTCTCCACCCTTCTCGCCATTGTTGTGGGGCTGGGCCTGCCCCTCCCCCACTTCCCCCTTGTCATTTCAAGGCCGGGTTGGGCCCATTGTGCCCCACCCCATACCCTCCGTTTTGGGGCCAGGCTGGACCCAGCGTGTCCCCACACCATTGTTGAGCCAGCACTGGGCCTGCCCCCCTACCTTCCCCACTGCTGTTTCAGGGCCAGGCCAGGCCTAGAGTCTCCCACACTCTCTGCCACCATTTTGGGGCTGGGCCCACTGCTCCCATGCCCCCACCCCACCAGCATTGCCCCGGGTCTGCTGCTTCCCACCCCATACTGCCATGGCAGGCTGACTTCTCCCCGCCACCCCCACATCAGGCCTGCTCCTTCCTTCTCCCTGAATTGGGAGGGAGCAAGCACACAAACACAGGCACTGCTGGCCTCACCCCCCACCCTGTGGTTTTCCAACCCCACTCCCCCCCATGCCACTGCCACTCCCAAGAAGAAAGGGGGAGCCTCACTGGCCTTGCGCCCCCCCATTCTGTCCTCTCCATTGCCGCTGTGTCCCCAATATCATGGCAACATTCCTCTGTGACTCCACTTCCTATCCGAATGCTGTATTCGCACTCTGATTTGTTGTTTCCATAATCCAGTCAGAGTGTGAATAAAGCATTATGGACGGAAACCAAGGCTTTTATAATATTAAATGGTTCTTTGTATTCTGGTCATCTGCTTCCTCTTGTGTTTCTACTTCCTGTGGTTTGGAGTGCCGGGCTCAAACTCTTAGTGACAAAGACTGTTCTTTTGTTGCCTGCAAATAGACTACCTAACACAATGGCAACCAATCCCAAATTCTGGCCTGGAAGTGCTACCTCATCCCTGTGAGGCTAACTTCTGAAAAACTGGAGAGGGTCCTGCTAAAAGCAATCGGAGCATTTGGTGGTAGTGGAGGAAAAAGACAGGGATACCACAACAAGGCATGCTTCAAATTCCCTACACCAATCTTCAGCCTTGAGGGATTTTCCCCTCTTTTAAGCTACATGTTTATTATCTTCCCATTCTAAAGGAGGTTTCATGAAATAGCAACAATTAACAGATTAGAGCAAGTTTTATTAGTTTCATGAAACTTCCCAAAACACACAATTGGTCAAAGAACAATTTCCTTTCTAAATAACATTGAATCCAATGCAGCAGACTCCTTTCTAAGAACATACTGTCCAACTGCATTATAAACTAATATATAAAATGAGAAGGGGAGGAGGCAGGAAGAAGACCGAGACAGACAGATAAGTTGTAGTCTTACTCTAAACATACCTTGAATTCACCCATCTGCTTTTTTCTATGACAATTTAAGTTCTTCAAAATCCATCACACAATATGCACAGAAAGCCAGGGAAACGATCACAATTAAATGACCTTTAAGCCATTGACAATCAGATGCCTGTATTGCCCAATGCCTGTTGTAAAAAGCCCCCTCTTTGACAGTGAGACAAAGGATCATCATTTTCCATAACAAAGTTCTGTATTTATGAAAACTAAATGCCCTTAGATTGTATGCGTATCAGTGATAAAAACAAATGTCACAATTATTTTTTCTAAGTGTTCTAACAAGTGGCTAAACTTCTGTCCCAGCACATTGCTATTGTGATCGAGTGGGTCAGACTGAACACAGACTAGTCAGAGAACTGACTAAAATCTCAAGTCATAGCTACTACATCTACTATAAATGATTTTCTTCAGACTTTGGAGGGAAACAATCAAAACCAACTGATGATGTGACATTATTCACCTTTGTGCAAGTAAATCTAAATGTTGAGGTCATCACTTGGCTATGGCGTACCAATATTTTTCTTAAGTTTTCAGAAGGTTCTACAGTCTTTTTTTCCTCAATAGATGAACTGGGCAGGAATTCTTTAATAATACAGAAAATAAAATTCTACTGAACATGTGCTTTTGCCTTTAACTATTTTCTCTTCTTTCCTCAATAATTTTCTTCTATACATGCATTTTTGTATTTTGAGTCATTACTCTCCTTACCTCATTTATCCAACTCAACTTTAACATTATTTTTCCAGTAACAATCAGCTTACCTTATAATGGTTTGCTTCTGTGGATCATATAGTGACATGAAGAGTTCTGCATCCTCTCCTATGCGGCATACAAAGTTTCTTACAAAAACATACAGGCTGTGGGTAGGGGATGAGGACCTTCGAGAGTATGCTCCGTAGTCTGATTGATCCTTCGACTACACACAGGAAGAGGAAATTATTAGCTAGACCAAACTAACTAGAATGCTAGCAAGACTTGCAAGTAGGCTTCCACTGATCTGCTATATATAAAGTTAGCTTCCAAAAAGATAAATTCTGTTCTCACTTAAAACACTAGTGCAATGAAGGACTTGCATCCGAAATGTTTACTGATACTTTATAGTCTCCTCAAGCTGGTGATAATTGTCCCATATGCTTCTTGATAAAAGTGTCTGATTGAGACATATACATACACATAGATTATATGAAACCCAGTCTTAAAAGAAGCTTGAAACCCTCAGAAGTTTGAATCTGCATGTAATTGGATAAAGCACTCTCATGGGAGATGGGAGACAAGGATTTAAAGACTCATTCAGAGAAGGGATTTTAACTTAGTTTTTCCACTCAACATCTTGAAAGCTTCAACCACTGAGCTATAGAATAAAAAGGGGGAAAATCTCTGTCACCTCCTCTCCTGGCTGTTTCTGAAAAGAAAACACTGACTGCCCTTACAGTTCTGCAAAGCTCAGTCCAGCAGACCTGCTATAGATGTTTTTATAGCACACCTGCCAAATCTAGCTTCTTGAGGAAAATAGGTAGACAAGGACAATTTTGGAATTGTAAGTGGGCTTGTATATGAACAAGGTACTTAACTCCTCAGTCCCATCAAAATAAGAGGCACTTCAGGGCATCTGCAGGATTCAGTGTAACAAAACTTATGTCAAAACCTGAGATGCCTAAAAAAAAGTAGGGGCCTCCAGGGTTATGTATCAGCTAAGCAAAAGTTTTCCAGATTGCATTTTGTATGTATACCTGCACTTCATCACAGTCCCACTTTAGCCACCTCTTTCCCTTTTCACCATTCCAACTCTTTTTAAAAAGAGAAATGAAACAAAACTTCAGCAGAATTTTGATCTAGTAGGCTAGGGACAGACATTACACAAACTGGTACATGATTGGAAATGGTTCAAATCTGTAACACAACAGAAGTTCAGTGCACATAAACAGCTTTCAAATGAAACTGGTGTAAGATAAGCCTGGATGGACACAGTATCAGACTTCATGGATTTAGGTTAAATTGGTTTACTGAACTTCCTTCCCAGATCCCCTCCAGAATCAACTTAACTCACATTCCCCCAGCATCCCAGGATGCTTTATACTTCCCTGCAAATGCCCCCTCACAGGGTGGGCAGGCTAGCTTTGTTCTTAATTAGGTGTAAAATACAACACTCCAACTGAGCAGGAAGGCATGCTGTAGTGCACCCCAGCTTCTGGCCTGAGCCATTGCAGACATGTGGCTACATTTGCAGAATCAAAAGTGAATGTCTCAGACAGGCAACAGCTCATGCCCCATTCATCAGTATTGTCAAAACACTGTACTTAGTCAAAGCTTCTAAATCCTAGCTGAGTGACCTGAATTCCACAGGAGCAGTTGTATGTAGCCAGCAGTGACAAAGACTCTTCAGCTGCCTAAAAAGGCTTATTTTAAGTGCACAGGTTTGAAATCTTCACACGGATATTAAATTCACTGCCAATTGTCAGCACTGTCACTACCTGATTCTTATATTATACCAGCATTTGTATTTTACACCTAATTAAAAACATCATACAACTTGTTGAAAAAGAGTTATTAAAAAAGAATTTACCAGGAAGTTTGGTAAATCAAGGTAAAAATTTACAGCTAAAATAAAAAACATCTCTGCATTTATAAATTGACAAAGGAAAACTTTCTTACATTTAAATAAACAACAGAAAATGGTAAAACTCTTTATGACAGGAAGTGCCAGTTTGGCCAATTGTTCATACCATTTCTTCTTTAATGCGCTCTGTAATTTTGTTAGTTGCTTCTTCATGTGCATGAAATAGACTAATGACATTAGTTTTATCTGGATCCAAGATATTTCCATCTTCATCTCTAACTATTAAATCTAGCTCAAGTATCCTGTGGAGATAAAAAGCAGCATATGACAAAATTATTTTAGTCTGGAAAAACAAGTTAAGTTTCATGAACTGTCTTCACAAAAAGTGTTCAGCACCTGGTTCAGTTGATTTAAAAATCTGACTATATATGAAACAAGAGTATGTGGGCAAGTAGTATTTATTTGGCCAAACAACCTCAAAACAAAAACATCTTTCTCCTCATGGTTTGTCAGTATTTACTTCCTCTTAATCATTTTAAGGTTCTGTACAAATTAGCATGCTGCTATAACCAATTCACTAATGGATTTCACAGGACCTCTGGCTCTCCTCCCTCTTTAGGTTATTAACCTCTGCATCTCCTTGGATTTCAAATTACTCTTCCACACTAGCTCTGAACCTTCTGCTCAGATCTCTTCCCTTCCCACATACCTACCATCCTTTCCATCCTCACCTGCTCTTTCCTTTTACTATTGCCTTTGCACTACTTCCTTGGGCTTCATCCTTTCTGCTAGGTCTCTTGGTGCCTGGTTCCTCCATGAAGATTCCTCTTTACTCACCCTTTCCACAGAAGGGTCTTTCCTCCCAAGGCAGGAATTATTCTTTGCTACTTTCTAACCAACTTTGCCCTTTGTGCCCTGTTCCACATGGCTAAGGAGCCTCCATCTCTACCACCTGACCCCACTCATCCACTTCCCTGTCACAATGCACCACTTGTCACTTGCATCCAACCCTGTTCCTCTCAGGTCCCCACTCTGCCTTCACCACCATCTCCTACTCCAACTTGCACACACAGCAACTCTTGATCTCAGACAGTCACCCTGTACCTCACACCTCAACTCCCTGAAAGCACTAGTACCACAACCCTCCAGGAACCCTTCACTTACTCCCCCTGCTTCTTTCACAGGACTGTGGACCACAGGACTCAAGAATCCTCACTTTTCCTGGAGAGTGACAGAGAGACTGTAACCAGCAAGCTAAGACTAGGTACAGGTATTTAAAAAATCCAAGGCAGAATCCATCTAAATTACATAGTTTTCCATAAGCGGTATAGTTTAGATCAGTAATGAACAGAACACACATTCACCCTTGGGTGGGGGATGTTGGCTTAGAAATAGTATTTAAAGTTTGTTTTTTGGGGAACTGGCTTATAGTGTGTGTGTGTGTGTGTGTGTGTGTGTGTGTGTGTGTGTGTGTGTGTGTGTGTGTTAGAAATGGTGTGCACAGACAAGTGCAAGGTGATGCACCTCAGGAGGAACAACCGGCACCATACCTACAGGTTAGGGAACTCCCCTCTTGTCAGCATGGAGGCAGAAAAGGATCTGGGGGGTCATCAGTGACTCCAAGATGAACATGGGCCAGCAGTGTGAGGAGGCAGTAAGGAAGGCCAACCGCACCTTGTCATGCATCCACAGATGCATCTCGAGCAGGTCCAAAGAGGTGATCCTCCCCCTCTACGCGACACTGGTCAGGCTGCAGCTGGAGTACTGCGTCCAGTTCTAGGCACCACACTTCAAGAGGGATGTCAACAGCATGGACCAGAGGAGGGCCACTTGCATGATCGGGGGACAGCAGGGCAGGCCCTATGAGGAGAGGCTATGGGCCTGAACCTGTTCAGCCTCCAAAAGAGAAGTCTGAGGGGGGATCTTATGGCCTGTTATAAATTAGTCAGGGGGGATCAGCAGGAATTGGGGGAGTCACTGTTCCCCTGAGCACCGCCAGGAGTGACCAGGAATAACGGTCACAAGCTGGCAGAGGGTAGGTTTAGGTTAGATATCAGGAGGTGCTACTTCACGGTTAAAAAACGTGGCAGTAGCATGCCATTACTCTGAAAAGGTCAAGAACCACTGATCTAGGGACAAGTATAGAGAAAGAATATTTCCAACTGTAAAAATGAGAAGTCTGGAAATAGAGAAATGTTTCTCAGTACTACTGTAGCCCAAATAAAGCTTACCTATTGCCATAGTCAATTTTGGAAGTGACTTTTTGTTTGAGCTCTTTGAGCTCGTCTTTAGGCAGTGTCCCTGAGAGAAGCTGTGATCTCCACTCCATTAAGTCGTACATCATAGATTGCACCTGCTGGAACTGCTCTTTTTTGTTTGCCTAAAACACAAAACATTAGCATAGGTTTCAAGCTTTGTTTCACTTCATGATCCTACATTTCTCTTTGTTGCTGTAGCACACTGGGGTCACAGGGGCAGCCATGACACACCCTGGTGTGTCCACAATTGTGCCCCACTTTGCCTATAGGGTGCCTTCCCTTCTGTCTCACCCACCATGCCTTGATGTAATTGTAGGATGAAGAGGGAGGCTCCCCCCAGGCCTTAGCATGGGCCCCAGTCCAGCTAAATCCCAACTGGGGTTCCCCAGAACCCTACTGGTCTTAACTATGCTACACTCAGGCCTCTTGCTGGGCCTCACTCTTCTCAAGCCCCTCACTAGATCTTTCTGGCTATGCCACTGCAGGGCACCTATATCCTTAAGGGCCAATTATGTGGCTCTATTCCTCTCCTACACCATGAAGCCTCACAGATCTTGCTGTATTGTTACTCTCCTGTTGGGGCTTCAGCCTCCTTGGCTACCACCCATTTTCTTTTAGTTAGGCCTTCTAGCCCAGGCCCACTGTATTGGACATGGCTTTCAGGCACCAGCTCTGGTCGAGCCTTCTTGGACACCAGTCCCCTGGCTCCTGCCTGCCAAGCCCTTGGCCCCTGTCTGATTGCACCTCTCTTAGGTGCTGGGCCTCTTGCCCATCAGGTTGTGCCCCTCTTAAGTGCTGGGCCCCTGGTTTCTGATCAGCTCCGTGGCCTCATGCTCTGCCCTGCTTTGGGCTCAACACCTGTTTGGGCCTTCAGCCTGCCTCAGACCCCTTAGGCACTAATGGGACCTTTGTATACCACCCCTTACACTCTCAACCCAAGCCACTGGTGCTAAACCGCAACTCAAACCATATGCCCCCAGGCTACAACACAAAGAGTCTCCTCCGAGCCCATGAACATCAACACAAAGGGGGAGCAGCCCTCTGTACCTTTAAATGTAAAACTTCCCCTCACCTCTTGCCTGGATAACCTCCCAACCCCAACTGCTGTGCCACCTATGGATCCTCAAGCAGCACTGGGGACCCATAGGTGGCACAGCAGTCTCTTCTCTGGCCAGGAGCTCCTACCCCTTGCAGGGCTAGACTAACTTGCTAGATCAAGCTCTGGGCCTCCCAGAGCCCAGGCCCTTCCAGTCAGGAAAGTACCCTGGGCTGCCTGTAGGCACCTGCTAATTGACTTCATTGCCTAGTTGCTATGCTGTGCCCTGCAGCTGCTGCACCCTGCCTGCCCTGCAGTGCTCCCTCTCTGGATGGCAACTTTCACAAAGGAACAGAGAGCCCCAGGATCTCTGCTACAGCTGCACATATTAGATGTTCAGTAATTTAAGATCATAGAAAAATTGAGCTGGAAGGTCATAATGTCGAGTACAGCCTCCTGCTCAAGGGAAGATCATCCTGACTAAACCATCCCAGCTAAGGGTCTGTCCAACCTGCTCTTGAAAATTTCCAAACATAAAGATTGCATAACTTTTCTAGGTGGACTCTAAGTCCCCACTTAAACGGCCACTCAGACTCCCCCATTTGCTGGCCTGTTAGCTGGTCTTGTATCACTCACTCTTTTCTTGCTGACTTTAGGCTCATCTAGGATTTCTACTTAGGCAAGGCATACCTCCTTGTTCACATTGCAGTCAGCTAAGAGCTCCTCTGCTTACTTCTCAAAACAACCCTGCAAAATGACTCTCAAATTGAAGCTATACTACCAAGCTCAAGCCAGACAGGCCTTCCTACTAACCAGCGCTCATAAATCAATTTCTCAGGCAATCATGGCTTCACGTTCCTCTCCCAACCAAGGGTCCTACTCAAACTCCCCTGTATACTGGCCTTTTTACTGTTTAGCCTTTGAATTCCTAAGTACTCAAGCCACACTTGGAAGCCAAATAGGCAACCACTACCAGCACCAGTCTTGTCTTTCTCCCTATCTTGAAGTCTTCCCAGAAGATGTAAAAAGTAGACTTGCCTACTCCCCCTGAAAATAAGTCTCAGAAAAAATCCCCCTTTGTTCTGCAGGAAGAAAGCAAATATTAATAGCATTGGTGTGGTTGTGGTAGAAAGTTTTTCTTTCCTAAACATTATGGGTTTTTTTTAAGGAGTTAATTTTGCAAAAAAAATTCCCAGCATGAGAAATTCTGGCAATGATTTTACCCTTCATGTGGAAAAGTTGATGCTAATATTAAAATATTGCATATAAATACTGGCACCCGCATTTTACAGAAATTATTGAAAAATAGAAGGAGGTACCAAAAATGGTATGGAAACAATTCAAGGGTCTTTCAGTGAATTTTAGAGTATTCGTTCTGCATCCAAAGTCTGAACTGTGACTTGATTATCAACGACAAATACTTTGATGAGGGGAAAAACAGAGGCTGCAAACAGGCACTCATTTCTACTGGTGGAAATTTCTCTTTCCTGGTCCCCAGGAGGAGTCAAGTGGTAGGAAAGTGTACAGGTGTTCATTTGCCCACGAAAAATTCTGGGGCAATCTATACCAGGTCGGAGATGGGTTATTTTTCTCCTGGAGTTGCCATTTTTTGTTTGGGGAAATCTGTACTTCTCCAGAAAGAGAAAAGTAACACCTGTACATACCCAGAGAGTAATCAACAGTTCTTTAACCTAGCAGAAAGAAGCAAACCAAAAGATAGTGATTGGGAATCTGAAGCATGAAAAATTCAAATTGGGAATTTTTTGTTTTAAGGAGTAGGGATGGTCAACCATTGCAAGAGGCTGCCATAGACTAGATGCACTTTACTCAAGCAAGTCATTGTACACAATACAGGGGTAATTTAAAAGCTTATAAAACACTACATGATCTAATGATCTATTCAGGTATTAGGATTTTGAATTTTAAACCTCCAGGGGTGTGGCTTTCCATCTATCCCTACTTTCCATACCAAAACATACCTTGCTGACAGTTTTTTTGGTCCTCTTGTACTAGATGCAGTTTTCAGCAGAAATGTTTTAATTTTCAGGTGTCACATTTTGGTTGGATGGCTGGAAGGAACTTTTATGTAAAGTGTGGGCACCTCAAAAATCTAATTTAGGAAAAAATACCTTGATTCGCTATTAAAAATAGGTTTTTTTATAGCATATTTTCAGCCAGACCTAACTCCAAAGGGCATTGCTCTGCCCTTTGCTCTTCAAAAGTGGAGTTATAAAGCAGCTCAAATTAAATTTAAAAGTCAGCCTTTTGTTTTGAAACAGGCTTGTTTTTTTTCAGAGAAGGTTTTCAGACCAGTTAAACAAACTTAACTGAGTTTAAAAGGTGTCCTTTTACTATTCCTTTACTCACACAATCAGTTTTGTATTTCAGGATAGTATCTGTGTATAGACGAAACAAGAGGCATGTGTGCATGACACTTTAAAGCAGGCTAAATGCTTTTGCACGCCTTGGCAACGTATTGTGCATTAATTCCAGCTGCTGTAGGAAAGTTGGCAGCATAATGAGCCTTAAATGACTTGGGGCATCCCAGGGACCACACTGCCCACTGGCAGCTTGCCCTCCCCTCTCTGCTGGAAAGGTAGGTAAATCAGCAGGATGTGTGCACAGCACAGGAGTTTCATCAGCCTTAAATTGAAGTGGTGTTTTTTTAAAACCCACCGATTCAATTTAGGGCCCCTATTTCATCTATACACACCCCTAATTCACTTAAGTATAAAGTCAATCTCATCCCATATAAATCGTCAAATGTTCCTCAGAGCAGCATGCTATCAAACGCCCTGAACAATTTTACTCAAACTTCCTACCAGGACTTTAAAGCATGTTCAAGCACCAGCACTTTGAAGCCTGTGATGGCCACCTTCTTTGAATACACACACACTGTACCAGCTACATATCTTATAGAATATGACCCAGACACAGGAGATTACAGTTTAAATTATTAGCACAAAGATATACTACTTCTAAGCAGTACTTTAAGCTATGCCTTTTATTGTAAAATAATTAGAAAACACTGTATTGATCCAAATACTTTGATAGAGAATGAAATTAATTAAATTCTCTCTCACATCCTGTCTTGTATCCTTGAAATAAAATACCAATTACAATGAGCGCTTGATACATATAAATAGGTCTATTTAACATGCATAGTGTAGAATGCAAAGTGGCATGAAATATTTTTCCTCCAATTTTCCATCCTATTTGAGTCATGGGGAAAAAAATCTACTTCTCACCACATAGAGTTGTTTCCAGATGCTACCCCATTCCCAGAGTGTAGTGGTAACTTCTTGCACCAATGGAATTTCAGCAGGTATTATATTCTCTTGATTTCTAAGGAAAGGGGAAATAGATTCAAATTAACTGAACCAACGCATGGAAAAAATCAACCTAAGTACTTAACACACTAAACTTTAGTCTGTAGGCAGTCATGATCTGTACATTAAGAAAAGGAAATTAAAAAAAATACTAATATCTATGTTTCCCCCTCACTAGTTTGTATAATTAAGACCAACTAAGACTGCATAAAAGGAGTAAAAATACCTTAATTAGTTTGAGCAGGGTACATAAAAATTAAATTGTTTTCTAACTCCACAAGTGATTAAGAGCCCCCAAAAATATGAAGCCATTTTCCAAGTGGTTTTTAATTTAATTTTAAAAGTCACCAATTAAAATTAGGCAATAGCTTAAGAGAAAAACAAAAATGAAATACCTTTTCTTTTCTGCTGTAACTTCTTTGATGTGGATAAAGGATTTAGGAAATATTCCCTGTTGGAATCAAACACATTTTTGTTATTTTAAACCAGCTTTTCTTACATAAAACTTTAACAAAACTATCATGACTTGTTCTTTTAACCAGTGAAGAAACTAATCACACACCTGGTAGCAGCTTTGTCACCAATCTTTTCAATCATGTTGCACATCCCCCACAAGCACGCATGTCCAGTTTGTGGTGCTCCATATCTGTCTGTGTTGCCACAAACCATACACACTGCACATGCAGGCACTCATCACATTGCTAACTTGCAGCATGAAAGGGGTTTTTTGCCACCAGGAAATCCCAGTATCAAAAAAAACCCACACCAAAAAAGTTGGGGGGCACACATGCCAGCATGGCTTCCATGTCTCAGCACAACCCTGATGAACAAGATTGATCTGACAAAATGATGATATTGGCTCCTCTCATGACATGCATGGTATGGATGTCTTTTAGATCACATGCTCTTACCATGATAGTCAACCAGGTGCCATTGTTTTGAGCACGGGTATTGCCATTTTGTTTTGTACCCGTTACATTGTCTGAAAATTGTGTTAATAATCACAAGGTTATGCTGTACACTTTTATTGAGTAAAAGGATGTTGGAATTAGAAGTTCCTTTCCTACTCCTTCCTTCCTAATGGTGCCCCTCGGAGGGGCCCCCTCCACACTTTAAAGACCTAGCCAACTCTCACAGTGAAGTCTCCAAGGAGGATAATCTTATCCTTTTTTGGGATAGTAGTCAGGATTTCATCAAGGTCAGCATAAAACTGTCCTTTCTGTTCTTCCTTGGCATTGAGTGTTGGAGTGTATGCACCGGTGATGGTAACAAAAGAATTGCTGGAGGCAGAGTCATGAGGTGCTCACTAATGCCAAAGAGGAATTCAATCATTCATCTGACAATCTGGCTCTTAATGGTAAAAACAATGCCATATATTTGCCTGTCATTTTTCAGGTTTCCCTTTCAGAAGAACATGTAGCCACCCTACAACTCCCTCAGTTACTTGGCCTTCATCCGCATCTCTGGCCTCACCGAGAACAGCAATATTTTTGTCATTTTGTGAGAGTTCTCAGGTGACAACAGCTGCCCTGGTTTCAGATCTGGCACTGTTCGGGTCATCTAGTGCAGTGTTTCTCAACCCACGGGGACATGCCCATGTGGCAAGAATATATGGAAGGGTCATGAACTTTAAACTTTAAAAATGGAACAACAAATTTTTAAAATGGTTTTTTCTTCTAAAGGAGAAAAATACAGGAAACTATAGCTTTTCCCTTGCAAGCTGGCAGAGTTCCAGCCTGCAAGGGGCTGCCTGGGGTCCACCATGCCCCATACCCCAACCCACTGCCCCACACACTGTGGGGCTCGGGCAGCAGGTCAGGAATGAGTGGCAATAAGTTGAGACTGGCCATTGATATTTGCAAATGGGTCCTGGTACAAAAAAGGTTGAGAACCACTGATCTAGTACATTCCTGAATTTTATCAGAAAGTTATATTCTAAAATGTTGAGGTTCCAAATGTTACCCAAATGAGGTATCCAAATGTTATGGAATATTAAAATTAAGTCTGATCATGTTAGCACACTTAGGCAGACTCTGTAAGCATGGTGTATGAAAATAAACTTCTCCTCACATAGGAAACCTGTGACAGGTTCAGGACTAGAACCAAGTTTTCTTTAGTGCTCCATCCAGTGCTTAAAGCTATGGAAAAAAAATCCCTTTTACAAGCCTTTAGCTCAATTTCTGTCCTATGCAGCAAATGGGACCAGAAAACCTGCAGAACAAATATTCATAGTACCTATTGTATCTAATCAATTCTAAAATTAGTTTGAACTAATTATCATGGGGGAGGGGGGAATCGCCCCACCTTAGAATCAAGTACAAAGGGGGGGGGGAGGGCAGGTAGCTGCTATGTCTCAGGCTCGAGAACCTACCTAAGGGTTGGGGTTCTGGAGCCTGACTTGTAGTTCCAGAACCCCAGCCATAGTTGCTTCCTAGCTATCTCTGCACCCTGCCATCTCTCCCTTGCAGACTTTTCTCTCCATCTCCTCCTGCTCTGCCCAGCCTTTACATTTATACATTTACATGTATAAATGTTCCATGTATATAATCTAATTACAGGGGGGAGGGTGCTGTCTTAAATTCAGGGTCATCTTGGATTCAAGTAAATAGAGCAGTATGTGCTTTTGTGATTTAAAAATGACAGTGACTATATATATGCACAACTGGAGATTGTTAGGCCACTTAATTATAGTAATTACCACTAGCTCTCCTTATGGTAATAAGAACATACTAATTGCCATATTGGTTCAGACCACTTGTCCATCTAAATTAATAATCTGTCTGAAAGCAGGGAGTAATAGATTTTTTTTTTTTTTAAGTGGGAAAGATAAGTTCAGGGTAACCTATCCCCTGCTTTATTCTCTGCTTTATCACTGGTTTAGGAATGTCAGAGGATACACCGCTGTTTATATAGTCACTATCAATGGATCTTTCCTCCATGTGTTTCTCAACTATCCTTTTGAACCTGGTTACATCACCTGCCTCTATAACCTCTTGTGGTAATGAGATACACAAGTTAACCCTGAGCTGTGTAAAAAGTAGGACTTCTTGAGCATTTATACACATACTTTTTGGTCCTGTGACGTGCAGAAATCCAGTGCTTTGGAGAAGACTTGATTAATCAAGTCTGCTCTGCACATGAGCCAACACACACTGCGAACATTGCATGCAGTTGTATTAGTGATGAAATCCATGTCAGCACGCAGAAAATGGTGACAGTACATTTTTTAATTAAAGCACCTTCTATGTTTTTTAGTTCAAAAGCAGACCACCACTGTTTTCTCAGCACTGGTGTGTATTTTGTCCCTTATACAACTGCAAATGTTGCAGTGCCAGGCACTTTTTGAAGCGTGCGGGACTGTGGCGCCTACATATCTAAGAATGCCCCTGGTTTTTGTTTGTTACTTTTTGTAGGTACCATAACTGATACAACATTATTTCTTTCTTTATGAGATTTATATACCAACTCATAGTTTGTATATTAGATATAGTTATTTTATATGCATTTTGTAATGAATGCAAGATTTGGCACCATATTTTTTTTCTGGTATGATAATAAGGATATAAATAGAAGAAAGTGAGATAAAACAAGACTTCTAATTTTCTTTTAGTAGAATCCCATTAGGAACTATTATTATGGATGCAATACAAAGTATCTTGGGTTAATAGTTTAAATACATCTGCATGCAAAAATTTTAGACAAAAAGCTAGATTACACAATTAACTAATCCTGTTTTGTTTTTCTAAAGGAAAAAAGATTTTTCATATTTGGTTTAAATGGCTAAATCCTCATCAGAAGATAGACCCAACAGCAGGACAGCACCCACGGCTTCAGGAGAAAAAGAGTGACTGGACTTCCACCTCACTCGATTAAACATTTTATGGATGACAAGTGGTGACAAGTACTACCATCTGCTCTCACATGTCACTTGTACAGAGAAGCTTCTACTTAACCTGAAAACAAGCCAGTAATGGGAACAGGCCAGTCAGCCATGACTCCCACCATCTGTTATGAATATTATCAATATTAGAGAGCTCAGACAATAAAAAAAAAAAAATCAAGAGTCTTGGATAAATAAATTATATATATTTTAGGAAGATAAGGTATTTACTTACACCAACCTTCCCTTACTCTAAAAACAACTTCCCTGAGCAATTTAATGAAACAATAAATAAAAACACAGAATTACAAAGAAGTAAATAAAATATGAAGATGTTATTTACTTATAGCAGTCTTCATTTGCTTAAAAAGTTTTCCCAGAGCAACTGAGTAAAGAAATCAAATATGTAAGACACCAATATATTAATTAAAGATTTTTAACTTGGATATTACCTGCCATTCAAGGAGTAACTAGACATTAAATTTCCTTAGTCAAAGTTTTTTTAAATTAATCATTTAATTTAAATTCTGCCCTTCCCAACAAAGGCTCATAGTTAAGGTTTGTACGATGTAAATAAATGTATGCCTAATGTGTTTAAGCTAGCCCTAGGAATACTTGGATGAAATGGTAAAGCACATATTTGCCATAAATCAAATTTACCCAAGTATTTCAAGTCACATCTTCATCAGTCCTTTAACCTACAAACAAAGTAATATTTTTAAAAAGGTTAATGGCTTTAGATAATACTGTTTCAGGTCAAACCTTAGTCACCTTAGTTCGCTCCACTGAAACAAATGGGATGAGTTGTTAAGTGATCAGCATTTGACCCTTTCATATTCTACTCTGAAGAAGATATTTGAAATTGGAAAATGTAGTTAGCACTGAAAAGGATCAAAAGTATGACCTTACCTCTGAGCTTTTATGCCTCACTAGATACCCCTTGTACCAATCTAAAATTAAAACACAAAACAGTAAAACAAAACAAAACAAACACTGGCCTTAGTCACACAAAGTCCTCTATTTAGACATTCTGATTACATGCAATACGAATACGAATATTGGAAAGTACCACATAGGATGTCAAAAAATTAAATACAGCAATGGGAAAATATATAGATTTGCCTGGCAAAAGACCCCTGTAAAAGAACCTCCACTGGTACGAATCTAGGCCACTATCTACAAGTCTTAACAGAAGAACTGCATGCTAAATCATTAAATTTAAGTATAAATGGGGACAGATTATCTGTTTATGTAGAAATTGAAACATTAAAAACGTTTAGACACTGATCTCTGTACCTGAAAGTCTCAATCCCAGAAGTACAGGAATAGTATCATAGTTTTATTAATTATATATAAAGCTGTGACCACTTGACCAAAAGATTTCACTCCAAAAACAAAACACTACTGTGAGTTTTAACTTGACTGACAATAAAAGCTGCTCCTCTTCTCTTGGGAGTGGCCTTTCTTGTAGTCATGTAATAGAAAACCACAGTTCTTACACTCAACAAAAATTGCTAAATGTGTCAAATGAAAGATGATAAAATTAAAAGCTGTTTAGCTAATAGTTCACTTGGCCTTTTCACACGTTAAAGATGAAAGGCAAACAGGAAGAAAATCCAAAGGAAGGTAAAACAGCAAGCAGAGCCTATACACTAACCTATCAAGAAAAAAAGGTGTTTTTTTTTAAACAGTTAATAATCAATAGAAGCCAATAGGTATTTAAAATGCATAAAAGCAATAAATATGTAGTAATGCATAAATGGGAGAGCTTTGTAACAGAATATCTTACCATTTATGAGATGACCAGGGATCCTTGTTTTCTCTGATTTAAAACAATCCCCAATTTTTGGTTTAGAAAAAGTAACCCCAAATCCACATTTTTCCATGATTAAAATGAAACACCACTAATATATACATATTTATATAGCAGTTTATATAAATATAGATTTTTTTTTAATCAGAGAAAACCAGGATCCCTGGAGATGACACCAGAATTTCATATCAGATTTTTACCAAGATTCATATACAAAGAGGAATTTGATAACTTTAGGCCTGACCAGGTAACCTCAGTTTGGTAGGCAACTATAGAAATCTCAGAGGCTTTGATAATTCTATAGAGTATAACTCAAGAAGGTTGCATATGTATAGATCAAAAACTTTTCATCAGCTCCAGCACAGCTTAAAGAGGGATTTTGAACAGCTTAGCACAAGCAATAAATTCAGCTTTGTATGGTTCCGCTAAATTCTATTTTTATGTTCTTCCTTGGCCTCTTCCCATCCTATATAGTTGTAACTACCAACTTGGACAGGCAGTCTACTCATAATACATTTGTCTGTTTGAAGCAGCATATTTGGTGTTAATGAAGTGTGACTGCTTTTAATTTGGGCCATCAATGATTAGCGTATGATCATAGACATTATTTGGCATGGTTAAGTGGGTTGAGGCACATTGACTTCTAGAGTGCTTCCTCCAAGACAGCTTGTTCCGTCTTTCTGAAACATTGATTTGACAAATATTGTGTATGATGCAGTTCCATGCAGCAAGTGATTTCTCTAGCATATTCAGGGCATGTCTACACAAGACACTTACTGTGCATTAGCCTAATACCACTGCACAGTAGCATGGCAGTTAAAAACCATGCTAATAGCCTACTGTACAATGTTACTAGACTAATGCATGGTAAGCTTCACAAAAAACCATGTGCTGGTTCTACTGTGCAGTAATTTTAGTTACTGTGCATTTAGTTAATACATTATTTAGAAAGTACTAAACTAAATGTGCAGTATCTAAGGTGCAATAATGCATGTATAGACACACCCACTGTGACTTAATTACTGCTTATATATATCATCTAGAAGTGTACTTCTAAGAAGTTAGAAATAGGTCAGTAGTCAGTCTCCAAGAGAATTTTTCTTCCAGCTCATCATAGGATGCCTGCATGGGACCAGCTACCTCGATTATTTCTGCCTTGAGTGAGTGCTTTCCAAGAAAATGACATGCCCTTAAACACCTCTGATAAAGTCTCTACAAGAATGACTATGTTATAAACCAAAACAAACAAATTTAAATTAACTTTGTGTACAGTGGTGTTTAACTGCGTTTTGGCCTTTTGATGCTACATCAACAAAATGAACATGTTATTGGTTTTAAAAGATCTAGAAATATAGGGACAGCACTTGTATCTTGCTGACTTTCAGGACACTTAGAGTTTGATAAACAGCAGTATAAAGGGAAAAGAAGTTAAACAATCCTTCTCTCTGGGCCTGGTTAAACTGGTAAGTTTGCAAAATGAAACTTCTGAGGAGTGAATCAATTTTCTCACCCTCTTTCTCTCTCCCTCACCTTATGCATGAGCTGTAAATATAGATGTGCAGATATCACATTTGTATACAGAGAGAGAGCGAGAGAGAGTGAGAGAGAGAGAGAGAGAGAGAGAGGTGATTTAGCCTCGGCTACCTGGTAGGTTTTAGGTAGCATTTGTTTATTCACTCTGCAACTCATGTAATGAAGACAAATGTCCAATGAGCACTCTTTATGTTTGTTCCATATCTAATGGTCACTGTCTGAGGGTCAAATAGAAAACAGCTTACTTAAAATGGAGATTTAAGTCATTAATTTAATGAAATATTTTTAAAGTAATAAAGTTACTTATAAAAATAAACAGGCGCTTATTTTTTTTATGTAACACAGGCAAAAAGTAAAAAATTCATGATGCTAATAATGATACAAATGTCAAGTATTTATGCAAGTTATTAAGCAAGTACTTACCATCACAGGACTCCAATATATGGACTACATCACCAATCTGGAGGGTTAACTGTGGTACTCCAGTACCTTTAAAATTGTATATGGCTGTAAAGGACAAGCAGGTAAACAATTCAGGTAGAGTCAATCTTTCAACATGGAAAAATTATCTGTATTTGTTAAGGCTTTCAAACCAGATGAAAAGACAGACAAAGGAAGAAGAAAAATTATAAGCAGTATGATGGAATCATGACTCAATGAAAGGATTTTTTCATGTTAGCTAAATCTGAATCCAGTCTCAAACAAAAAACAAAAGGTAACAGTAAAAAACCTTCATTCTATACATTGTCAAAAAATATCTGAATTAACTAGAATTGAATTTCAAAGAAATAGTATTTGGGTTGTGATGAGCCCAATTCAGGCAGACATTTAAGCACTTGATTAATTTCTATCTTTCTGTGCTAGTATTTTTTTTTTTTGCCACCCATAAATATACCTATAAATACACAGGCAAACAAGGTTCTTTGGGTAAATGTTATATCTTTTGTTAGACCAAGTAAATAGTTGGAAAAATTGCTGTTTGCAAGCTTTCAAACACAAACACCCTTCTTCAGGCATAGGGAGAGCTTGTTGGTTCTCCTGGATGGAATAGAAGCCAATATACAAATGCAGGTCTGTGAAAATGCAAATGCAAATGAGGATCAGAGGCAATGGGAGACAATAGGTGCAAGACCGGTAGGTGGAGTGGGGTAAAGAAGGGAATATTGATCTGGTGATAGAATGTGGTTGGTAAAATGTACAGAGGTTACCTGTGTTTATCAGCTGGTGGGTAGGTTATAAGGTGCCATAAATCCAATATCTATATTTAGTCCATGATTTTTTGTATCCAGTAGATTTATGAAGTGAACTTTGTAGACTCATCTACAAGAGGTGTTTTGTAAATTCCCTTTGAGGATTAGAATTGAGAGTTTGGACAGAGAGTGGATGTCTTGTGAAAAATGTGCACCCACAGGTAATCAGGTATTTTTTGTCTTTGATAGATTTTCAGGGTGTGTTCATTCAGGTATGCAGCTGTTGTCTGGTTTCTCCTACATATTTTCCATCAGGGCATTTAGTGCACTGGATGAGATGTTACTAAATTTCTGGAGGTGTGGGTGTAAGAGCCACAAATGGTGATGGTTCTGTTGTGGGGTGTAGTTATTGTGCGAGTGGCTGAGAAATGTAATACATCTCATCCAGTGCTCTGATAGAAAATACATAAGGGAAACCACAGGGATCAAAGCATTTAGCCTGAGTTTACTAATTCTGCCAACTTCATTTTTTTTTCTTAGGTAAGAAGTACGATCTTAAAGCAAGAAGATGTTTAATACAGGATGCGGAACATCTGAAAGTTGCTGTTTTAGGTTGTGGAATATGTTAGCACACAATACATGATTCTAAGAATCATCTAACTAGAAGCAACTCATCTAAACAAGGTTCAAAACCAGAGAAAACAAGCTAAGAGGCAGAACATTATTCAAGAAAGTTACAGAACTCTGCTTAAACCACTTGTTCATAGTATTTAAGGGCTGTGGCAGGCAGGATGTGGGCAGGATAAGCATTTTGTTTTGATATACACTAATCTTGGGGATGAAAATCATGTGCTAAATACTTTGTAAGCAAGTAGTTAAGTAACTAAGCCAAACTGTGATATGTTCAATAGCTGTAATGTGAAAATTATATCAACATAAATTCTACAGTAAGTGTTTATTCTATAATTTCTCATCTGCAATTAAGATATACATACACTACTCAACAGATGCTTTTTTGTTCCATTCTCTTCTCCTACCAATAAAACATGAACTCCAGACATTTACTATGGGGTAACAATGGCCCAGAACGTACTTCCTCTTCAGCATACTTAGCTGCCTTTCCCTCCCATTTTTATCCTGTTTGAATCCATAGCAGAAAGGAATTGCATGCTTCTGTCCGGTTAACACATAACATTTATGTTGCCACTGGAAAGTATATTCTTTAATAAAAGATGGATTTTTAAAAATAAATGTGATTCTTTTCATTTTTCTGTTGAATGCATTTTCCTTTTTATTTTATAGTTTATTTAAATTTTAAATTATAACCCACAATACTGCCACTTAACTTTAGTTTAATCTGTTAATATCATTTACCTTTTAAAAAATAGTAATCAATTAGTATGTTTATTGACAATGTTTTAAGAACTCAAGTGAGTCACAGCTACGGTCCATCTAGCCCATTACTGGGCTATGCTGGAGACACAGGGTTGCAGGTTTCTGCGACTACAGCTCACATGAAGCCCACATGAAGCAGATAGTGTGCAAGTCACCACATGGCAAAGCGCCCTGCAAGCAGCTGGACACCATGGCAGCCCACAACAGTGCACCTACCACGAGTGATATAAATAAGTTGCACAACTTTCAGCCTGGTACCATGGTACAAGATCTGGTGCTCCCAGAAGTTGACAGAGCTGCTGATCTGCAAGCTGTTCTTCTAGCACCTGGTGTGCAAGATCGTACTTCAAAATGGACCTGTACTTTCAGAGCTCAGCCATCATGGCACTGCAGGAGGCCAGTGGAGCTTACTTTGTGGGGCTCTTCAAGGACACCAACCTGTGTCCCATCTATACCGGGTGAAACCATTATGCCCAAGGGCATCCAGCTGGCCTGCCACAGCCTGGGGAACTGCAGTATCTCCCATCTTGAGCACTAGGAAAGAACTAATTGAGCTGTTTCCAACAATGGCAAAGTGGAAGTAGGGACAGAGCTGAACCAGGTATCTCAAGAGTAATCTATCCCCTATTCAATGTCCTCCCTGGCATCCACCATTTAGTTTAGAGATGACAGTGGAAACATCTCCAACTATCCTGTTCAATAGCCTCTAATAGATGCATCTTCCAGGATTTTATTCAGGCCCTTTTTTAACCTAGGTATGCTACGCAATGAACTCCACAAGTTAACTATGCATTGCATTAAAAAAGTACTTTCCCTTGTTAATTTTGAAACCTATCACCTACTAATTTCAACTCACTTATTACAAATGTTTCTTTTGTTTAAATAAATGAGACATTTCCTTTGTTTAATGAGGTCAATGAAAACATTTCCCACCAGATATCTGATAGGTCAAAAATATTTAAAGGAATTCTAGTTTTGTGCATTGCAATCAGGTCCAAATGCATCTTGACACAATTGTTAGTAAGAAATAATCCAGTAAATAAAAAGTATCATTAATTTCATAAAGTAATACAATTTAAAAATTAAAAATAGTTAAAACAAACATATGGATACAGTATATCTCTCCAGTTAACAAAAGCTAATAAATGTAAATATATTTAGTTGTAAATCAACACTTTCTAATATCAGCATTTCTTTTAGAAGAAAACTAAACAGTATAAATGCAAATGAGATGTAAATTAAACTGCTGACTTAAAAATAATTTGGATTTAAATCAGCCTATGCTTTTTCTTGCAATTGTGTATGTAGAAACCCAGGCTCAGGTATCCAATACTTATTCTATGCTATAATCCATTTGATGTCCTCATTTATCACTTCAACCATGTCCCTCCCTGAAAACTTCTCATTTGTTTCCACATAGTTCTTAGCTTCCAAGATCTGTTAGTTGCAGACATTTCCAAATCTGTAGAAAATGACTATATCTGTCCAGGCTACTCAACATGAAACTGAAGTTTCTTCCCCAAGTAGCTCAAAAAGTTACTAATTGGTCCTAGAATGATGCACAATGTGTAACAAAAATATTAAGTGAAAAATATTTCTGTTTTATTTTTAATTGCTTTCTTCTTCTTCTTTTTGGTCTTCTTTTTAACATTGCAGCCCTGAGGATCATCTTACATTTTGGGGCAGGATTAGTAAAACATCTTCTACCTGTGACACTGTCAATGCAGGGAAGTATATTGTACAATGAAGTTTCCCAAGGGTAACACAAACATTTCAACAGATACAAGACTTCTAGATGGCATAGGTGCTGAGTATGTGGGGGCCTGAGGGCCCTGGCCCCCCTCAGGAAAAGTGCTGTCAGCTCAAAGATGTAAAATTTCCCATTTGCCCATCATCTTAAGCTCCCCTCTCCGCTAACCCTGGCAAAAATAACAATTGGCATCTATGCATAGGTGCCCAGTCTGTCAAAATGTACCCACACTAAGCCTTATGACAAGTTCACTTGTATGAAAATATACAACCTATTTCTGAAACTTCTTCTGGAGCTGAACAGTTATGCCAACAAAGTTACTTGGTCTTTCACTGATACTGCCATTGCCATACAAATCTATTGTCTTTGTAACTCATGAAGCCTAAACAAAACATCAATGTTTATGCATACCATATGAACCTGAGGTTTAACTTTTTACTATATTTCTCCTTAGATGAAAAAGCAATTCACTACACCAGTTTTGCTTCTCACCTGACTGTTCTTCCCAACATTGAGAAAGAGACAGAGAGAGAGTAAGTACACATGCTGACAAACATTAAGAATTACCATTTGAGAATAAATAAAAAAAAGGAGAAAATATCAGATATACAAAGTATTATAAGGAAAGTAACAATTAATTAATGAATATTTGTAAAGGAGCAATTAAAATTGTAACACTATAAGCACACATGTTTATAAACTATAGATTTATACATAGCTGCTGCTAATGGTAATTCATGGGTCTTATTATAGCCATCTGTTCAAACCAGAATATAAATGGCTAGTCTTCATGCAACGTGTACATGAAGTCCTACTCTCCCTCCCTGCCCCTCCATCCTACTAAATGGGTTTGTACTGATCAGAGAATTTTGGCATCCTCATAACTCACTTGCTATCTTTGATTAGCATCTCCTGGACAAAAGGAAAGCAGTGGATATCACTTTTCTGGACTTTAAAAAAGCCTTTGACCTTATGTCCCATGATGTCCTCATGGTAAAATTGGAAAACGGAAGCCTTGAATAACCTACAGTCCAATGGCTGGGGAAATGGCTCCAAAGTCAGACGCAAAGAGCGGTAGTTGATGGAACCAAATCACTACTGGTAGTGACTAGTGCCCCCTTCTCGGGCCTGTATGTCTTTAAAATGTCTGGCGTCAGAAGTGAACTGGCTAACTGGGGTAGCATTGGACATAGTCTTTCTGGACTTTCGGAAGGCCTTCGACACTGTCTCTCACCCTGTTCTCATTAAAAAAACTGAGGGACTGTGGTGTCGACACCTACACAGTCAAATGGGTTGCCAACTGGCTGGAGGGCCGCACCCAGAGAGTGGTGATGGATGGGTCATTTTCCACCTGGAGGGATGTGGGCAGGGGGGTTCTGCAAGGCTCGGTCCTTGGGCCTGGACTGTTCAACATCTTCATCAGTGATTTGCGTGAGGGGGTAAAAAGCACCCTGTTCAAATTTGCTGATGACACTAAGATATGGGGGGGGGTGAGGGCATGCTGGAAGGAAGGAAAAGGCGACAAGCAGACTTAGACAGGTTACAGGGGTGGGCGGATGAGAATAGGATGGGATTCAACACTGACAAGTGCAAGGTGCTGCACCTGGGGAGGAAGAACCAGCACCATACCTGCAGGCTGGGGAACTCCCTTCTTGTCAGTGCAGAGGCAGAAAAGGATCTTGGAGTCATCACTGATGTCAAGATGAACATGGGCCGGCAGTGTGGGGAGGCAGTCAGGAAGGCCAACTGCACCTTGCCATGCATCCACAGATGCATCTCAAGCAGATCCTCCCCCTCTATGCGACACTGGTCAGGCCGCAGCTGGAGTACTGCATCCAGTTCTGGGTGCTGCACTTCAAGAGGGATGTGGACAACATGGAAAGGGTCCAGAGGAGGGCCACTCACACGATCAGGGGGCAGCAGGGCAGGCCCTACAAGGAGAGGCTACAGGACCTGAACCTGTTCAGCCTCCACAAGAGAAGACTGAGGGGGGATCTAGTGGCCTGTTACAAACTAGTCAGAGGGGACCAGCAGGCACTGGGGGAGTCCCTGTTCCCCCAAGCACCTCCAGGAGTGACTAGGAATAACTGTCACAAGCTGGCAGAGGGTAAATTCAGATTAGGCATTAGAAGTCACTACTTCACGGTCAGGGCGGCTAGGATCTGGAATCAACTTCCAAGAGAAGTAGTGCTGGCTTCTACCCTGGGGGTCTTTAAGACAAGGCTAGCCAATCACCTTGCTGGGGTCGTTTGACCCCAGTACTCTTTCCTGCCATGGCAGGAGGTTGGACTTGATGATCTGCTCAGGTCCCTTCTGACCCTACTAACTATGAAACTATGACACCAAACTATGGGGAAGAGTGTCCGTGCTTGAGGATAGGCTGGTGATCGAGGCCAATCTAGATAGGCTCACAAAGTGGGTGGATGAAAACCTGAATGGCATTCAACACAGAAAAATGCAAGGTGCTCCACCTTGGGGAACAAACCCACATCAATCTTATAGGATTGGCAGTGATACACTTGCTAGCACCATGACCAAAAGAAACTTGGGGGTCATGATTGACCACAAGATGAACATGAGCCACCAATGTGATACCGCAGCTGGCAAAGCAGACAAAACTCTGGCTTGCAACTACTGATGTATCTCAAGCAAGACCCAGGAAGTCTTCTTCCCACTGTACTCTGCCTTGGTGAGGCCGCAGCTGGAGTACTGTGTCCAATTCCAGGCTTCACAATTCAGAAAGGATGTGGAGAAGCTTGAGAGAGAGTCCAGATGAGAGCCATGCACATGATCAGAGGGCAAGATAGCTGGCCTTATGAAGAGAGGCTGAGAGCCATGGGACTCTTCAGCCTGGAGAAGCATAGGCTCAGGGGTGATTTGATGGCTGCCTGTAAGTACATAAGGGGTGTACATCAGGATCTGGGGAATGTCTGTTCACCAGGGCACCCCAAGGGTAGAAAAGGTCCAACAGTCACAAACTCCTAGAAGACTGTTTTAGGCTGGACATAAGGCAAAACTTCTTGACCGTCCATGTCCAACCACCCTTCAGAGGTGGTGCAAGCACCTACTCTGGAAGCTTCCAAGAAACATTTGGATGTCTATCTTGCTGGGATCCTTTGACCCTAGCTGACTTCTTGCCCCTTGGGCAAGGGCTAGACTGATGATCTTCTGAGGTCCCTTCTAGCCCTAATGGCTATGAAATCTATTATTATAATCTCACCTATATTTTCTGTGTCCTATAAATATGAAGAGAGAATCATGTTTTTAAAAAGATACCTCAGAACTTAAACCATTTCAATACTCCAAATAAAATGAAATTTCACTCCTACAGTTTTTTTTAGTGTTGGAAGTTTAATTGCTCCTTTCTAAATATTCATTCATTCTTACTTTCCTTATAAATAACGTATATCTCTGCTTCTGATGTTTTCTCCTTTTTCATTTGTTCTCAAATGGTAATTTTTACTGTTTGTCAGCATTCCATTCCATTTATCATATAGCAGCTCTGTTATATACTAGTTCCAAAATCTATTGTATTTTGCTTTCTGCATGCTCTCCAGAAAGTATATTATGCTGATCTTGATAAAAAAAAACCCAGCAAGGTTATGGTATGCATTGTTCCTGTATCGTATCCAAAGTGCTGTGAACCAGAAGATACCAATGCTTGTTTCTGGTCATGTCACTACTTTAAAAAATTGGGAGGAGAGAAAAGGTATGGTAAAGAAAAAGGAGGCAAGGGGAGAGGGAGGGAGATTCCGAAGAAGAATCAATAGAAGACAGGAAGCAGAGTTAAGGTACAGCTTACAGTGTTATAAACAAAGCTTAAAACTAGACTTGCTAAATACTTCCAAAGGGGAGGACTCAGTATCTTGTATGCCATTACCTGATGTAAAGTGTAAAATAATCTGCATTCATATTCTTTGACATGGATCTTGGCAATTTTGGATGAATATACTGCTCATGTATTTTTTTTCTTTTGTCAAAACTATTCATTAAAGTTAATGTTACTGAACAGTTTCAGTGAAAAATATGCTAAATTCACAAAGCAGAAGGAGAGAATACAGTAGTTCACCCATTGTACCCATTAGTCTGGGCAGTCATCTAAGATAGTGGGGTCCAGGTTCAATTCTATCTTCTTTCTGAGGATATTCAAAGGCTACTATCTTCTGTAAGACTTTCCTCACTCTCATGTTGTAAGGTATTCTGGAGAGAGTATTCTTAAATGTCTCTTACTGGCCCATTCCTCTTTACGTGTAGTAATCAACTATTCATTGTGGGGAGGGGGAAGGGTGGAATCTACAGCCTAGCAGTTAGGACATTGACCTTACAGGTAGGAAATCTGCTTTCCAGTTCCTGCTCTGATGAATTTTTAGGTAATCCTTGACAAATGGATTTGTCAACACAAGTGATTATGAGCATCCTGCCACAGAATAACCTATAGGGTAATGTCTTTTATATTCTCCTAGAAGGTGACAGCTGCAGGCTCAAATCCTCTCATGCAAGGAGGGATTTTAACGTCATTTTCCTATTTCCAGATGAGTACCTTCCTTAGTGGGCTATTGGGTAGAAAGTGTACACAGATATAATCAGCTTCTCTTTTGTATTCTGAATGGCTTATATAGCTGTCCCTTTTGTGGTTAAAACTGCTGCAATTGTAATTGAACAAATGCTTGCCAGTCAAACCAGAAATTTTGCTTGAAACCAATTAAAAATCAGAAGTGCGTATGTGCACCACATACACCCATGCTCATTAAATGCTATGTATTTTTTTTTAAATGCACAGATAAAGTAACAACATTGAAAACAGTCACTATGAGCTAGGATTAATACCAATTACCTTTCACCCTTAACTAAAAATAAATGAATCATCCATTCATGTTCTGAATAGTGTTGCCTCATTTTAATTGCTTCCTTTAGTACCAGTTAATAACTTAGAACATACCCAGCAACTGTCAAAGGAAGTGGCTCAACTACACAAATGAAAAAAAAACAAACCATAACTAAATGAGTAAGTGGAAATCTACAGATAAAACCAATTCCTTTTAAAAGTTTTGATTGTCTTGTTTATGAAGAATTTATATTAAGAGTTTAAAACCTAAATGCAATAAAATATTTCATGGTATAAATAGAACTGAACCCCAAGTAAGTTTGCAAAAAGTATAAAATTCATCACTGAATGAGGAATGGAAATATAGAGAAAACAATTCTAAATATCTTACTCAATTTAACAGGCAAATCCAACAACTTAATAAGTTAATAAGCCCAGTTATTCAAGGAGGTACAGTTCACAGCAACCAGTCAAATGTTAATGCACCATACCACCCAGTTTTCCAATTATTAACTGAACAGTTAAAGTGTTTATTTAGCACAGTGGTTCTCAAAATCATAGGCTCAAGACACCCCTCAGGAAATGCTAGCTCTTGGTTTTCACTCATTTTTTTAATACAGAAACATGATAGAGGAATTATTCTGTTGCAAACAACTCAAAAAGACCAGAACAGGTCAAAATGGTTTTAATATTATTGATTTCTATCTAATATCTCTGGCTTTATCCTGTAAATCACATTTGCACACCTAACAGTCCTATCATTGCGCGATACCCCATAGCACCCTCAAATGGACCTTAGGAACTCCGCAGTGCTGTGGCACCCTGACTGAGAATTATTGGTTTAGCTATTTGTACTGGCCATGATAAAGAAGTGAGACCTGTATATTATGCTGATCTTGATAAAAAAGATAAAGAGTAGATAAAATAATACATGTGCAGCCACCATAAAACTTAGGGTGTCAGTGTAAATAACACTAAGTGAATGAGATATGAGCAAGAAAGCATGGTCTAAATATAGGCCACATGTTTAAACAAGTCATTTTTGAAGTAGGAGCACAGCTGCCACCAGTTCCTCAGCCAGTGAAATATGAAAAAAAAAACAACCCTGCTCTCAAGGCCCCTCTATAAACCCTTCACCTCAGTCTGCTCCTGAAGACTTGTTTCATAATGAGGGTTCCTTGCAGCTGACTAAGTCTTCCGTATTGTGGGAACAGCATTCCAGAAAAGGGTGTTTCAGCCTTACGACCCCTTTGGCACTTGTTCAGGGAGACTACCTAAGTAACTCAGTGGCAATTCAGGATCAGTAACAGGCATCTGTTAGATACCCACGGCTGCTGAAGGTTGAAAGAAACTACTTCATTACTGTAACCTTTTACCAGTGCTCCTCAACCCAAACCTCCAATATGCATACAGATTAATAAACTCAAATTGTGCCAATCTACCACCCAGGGTGGAAGCAGGGGAGGAAGGTGAGGGGGGAAATCAATCCCCCAATTATTCTGTAAGCTGCTAAGTACCCTCAAATGTTTACTGACTTTAATGGGAGTTGAAGGCACATTTTATTAGCTCAATCAGGCTGCAAGCCAGTAGTGAATGCCAGCTTTAATGCTGACCAACAGAAAGTTCATTCAGTCACAGGTCAGAAACACAGAAGAAATATATTTAAACTTTTTCTCTAAGAATCTCTTTGCTGTAGTTTTTGTTTAAGTCAGTCTCTCCTGCTTTTCAGATCAAATGTCATCTGTAGTGCCTGCCATTTCATCTTATGTCCTAAATTATTTGTCCTATTTGCTTTTTGCTGGTTTGATTTCTTTGCCCTCGCAAATGCAGAATTACCAAGGTACGATTCAAGCTCAGTACCTTGTGAAGTCTGTATTGGATTTACTGCCATGTTCTAATGAATAACTTGAGCAAGACTTGTGTTTGTTTTTGCACTAAAATACTGGTATCGTCTCACCAAACAGTCCTGTTGGAGAAACAAGACATATTAAAAACCTCTTGCTAGCCTGTATTTTTCAAAAGCTTCTCAAATGACTAAGCTATCACGTGGGAAGCCTGAAATTTGAACCTGGAAAACTATGCATTTTGTTATTTACCATTTCTCTCTCATAACATTTATCCAAGCTACTTAAAATGCAGATCTACTCTTAGGAATGCTAATATAAAATTGTACCTTCTAACTTGAGAGGCCACCACCTTACTTATAAGCATCAGTCCTATCTAATCATTAAGGACAAAAATAATATTTGGATCTTTTATTATCATTTGCCATGTGAATAGCATGCACTGAATTCTGCTCCCTTCTGCTCACCAGAAGCAGCATTATTAACTCCGATTTATTTAACCATGACTATTGCAAAGCGTGAAAGGCACAGCGCCAGCATATGACACTAAAAATCCCTTTGAATTCTCTACTCCTGGGCTTTGCTTTTCCACCATAATGGAATTTTATTGAGTTATATAAGTTATATATCCTGTGCAACTGCGGTGAAAATACTATGTTTCCAGTATGTCAGAGCTCAATTTGGCCTGTAGTTAGCAGTGTGGAAAAAAGGATAAAGACAGCTTGATTCTCATGTCAGAAGCTATAATTCGAAAGCTAGCAGATAAGCAAAAATTTCTCATTCTTAACTGATGGCCTTTTGAAGATCTACATGGTAATGCTTAGTCCCATTCTTAGGCAATTCTCAAAGTACAGCCATTTCATTACTAAGTTATTGTTTGCTTGTTTTTAACAGGGCACTCAAAAGTACGAACAAGAGTTATTTCTCAAAATGGAGCTGCAGCAGAACAACTTGATGTTGCACTGGTCTGTGTCAGCTCAGAATATAATGCAAGGCAGCTGTTACATGATTTAGGAATCCTAGATGAAGGGGTGAACACAAGAACTTCCACTCAGTCATCAGTTTTATTGGCCCTGCTATACCCAGTAATCATTTTCTATGGTCTTCCTTACAGAATAGCATTCTATGTACAAACTACTTATGTAAATACAGAGCACTCATGCAGCAGTGATTTTATTATATGCCCTCAGCTTCAAGGGAAGAATGTTGCATTTGCCTCTTTTACTTCTACTGTTTTTATATAAATTCTACCTTTAACCTGGAAATCCAGGGGGAAAAAAGGCAGCTAAACATTTTCCTCAGACAGGATTCAATACTACCTCTCAGTTTACCATTAGAATTGTCTTCTACTGGATAAATGCAAAAGAAACAAGTACAGAAAGAAGTAAACATGTTGCCTAACTACTAATTAATATCTTTATATGTAATAACTGCAACTCTCTAGAACTAAGTCCAGACAGTCAGAAAGTGCAAGGCTGAATCGATTTAGTCTTTCAGGTTAGTCTAAGCTGCACACATTAAACTGAGAAACCATTGCGCAGACATTCACTTTTGATTCAGGAAATGCAGCCATATGCCTGCAGAGGCTCAGGCCAGAAATTGGAGGATGCTAGAGCTCTCTACTCAGGGCCAGGGAACATTAATCCCCCTCCTTGGCCCCAAACCCCAGCTGAGGTTTGCTGGGGGAGTAGGGTGCAGTCCCTGCTTGCCCTTGGCCCCCAATCCTTCTCTACTGGAGCAGATAGCACAGCCCAGCCCAGGGCTGGTAAGCATGTTAGGATGCTGGGGGAATATAACTTGAACCAGAAAGGCATTTGAGACAGAAGTTTCATAAACTGGCTTGACCCAAATCCATTACATCTGATACTGAATTCAACCAGGTTTATCTTAAACTAGTTTTAGCCATTTTGAAACTGGTTTTTGTGCACTGAACTTCTGTTCTGTTCTGTTCCAGGTTTAAATCAGTTTCTGATTATTTAAACCAGTTTATATGCAACTTCTGTCCCTAGCTCAACTGGGTGTTAATAAGTTCTCTCTCTCTAAACTGTACTCCTATATTAAAATCTTCACCAACATAAATGTGTTCAGAGCTAGGAAAGTCCCCAACACGTCTGAATGTGGTGTGGTCCTACTGAGGTGACAAAACGTATAACCTTCAGAGACTTTATTATCTATGCTAACTTCTCTTCCCTCTCAGATTACCATCTACTTTTTCCATTTTTAAGATATTCACCGACAGTCTGCTCACAAATTGGACCCCAGAATGGACTCTTTTCTTAGAAAGCACAAAAAATAACTTCCCATCTTCCAGAGCAATTCAGGCTATCATCTCCTACAGGGAGAATTCAGAATCACCAGTCCAAAATCCTCTACATTCTTCACCCAAAAGCTCAAATCAATTTCCCTGCCCTTCCCTACCCTATCAATAGCTAAGAATAAAAAGATGTTTTCTTGTGTCCACTTCAGACATCCTCATATTAGATTACAAGACCCTGTAACTAAATGTTCCCACCACCTCTGCACATCTCTTCAGTTTAATAGCCTGTCAATGTCAAAGAGGCATGGAAAGAAGCATATTGGCAGAGGTGAACAAGTCTGCTAAGACAGACCTTAAGCCAACACTGAAGTGAGAAACGTTGTTTGTTTTTAACAGGGCACTCAAAAACATGAACAAAGATTTTAAAGACCTTTAGTCTCAAAGCTGTGGAAAAAGCCCCAAAAGGGTTACTTATCTTACTACAGCAACCTCCAAAATTTGCTCTGCATAACTTCTCTAGATCTCTAATTATTTGTAAACCTGGAATGTCTTTGTAGCTCCAAAACTCAGTAATATTCATAGCAGAAAGTTATTTTTTCTTATTTTTCATGGATTATAAAAATGTACTAGAAAAAGGGTCCTATATTTAAGTACTCATATAATTGGTATTTTACTGTTGTTGGGAAATTCCTTTTGGGTGGTGATCTGTAGCTTTTGTAAACTCAAGTTCACTTCACCAGATGCTATCTTATTTAGATAGTCTATAAAAGTGTACATCTACCCTGTCTAACCTTAGACTAATATGGTTAACTACACCTCTATCTGTTTTTGCCCTATTTAGAAAATTTGATGCGTCTCTGGGTTATGACCTATATTTCTGGATCACAACATGATAAGGGGTATTAGATTGGAAAGCCATCTGAATTACATTCCTAGCACTACTCCTGATCTGCTGTTATGCGTAGAGTAACACTTCCATTTTTCCCATTAGAATAGTCAGTGTTGTTCAATAACAGTCCTCTAGGCCCATTCTGAAAGGAATGCTTGACATAATTTTCAATTTGAGAAATTCTAGGCTCATCTACATGTGCCATTAGTGTGCAGCAATAAACTCAAGCTTATGGCTCCTCAGTTTATTGCTCCTGGGAAGCACCCAGGCACACAGTTTACATGTGTGCCCAGACCACAGTACACAGAGCAGGGTTGCAACAGCCTCAGCTGGCAGGAGGTCCAGGGGGTCAGCCTGCCAGCCTAGGGCTGCTCCAGCCAGATTGAATGTGCTGCAGAAGGAATGGCTGGGGTACAAGGGTTCTTCAGTACAGGACTAGCCAGCAGGCAGCCCATGCCTGAAGCACTTTCATGCCCCAGCCAGCTGGGTCACTGTGCACTGCTGCATATGAAAAAATTCCACAGCAGGGTAGTACATAGTACTTGTATTTACAAGTACTACCCTGTTGCAGGGTTTATTAGTTTCATGTGCCATAATAGGGGTGTATGTATAGATGCTAAGACATTTACTGCACAGTTAGTGAGTCAACTTCACAGTAAAGTCTGATGTAGACGTTCCCACAGCTAGCTATGTTAGTCCGAAGTCGAGTAGAAAGAAGCGTAGATTTGTACCTTACAAGCTAACCAAAGTAGATATCTATATAACCTGACCTGAATTCAGACAGGGTTTCCCAATGTATTGAATTTCAAAATAGATTGCAACATCTGCTCTTTAGGAAGAATGCGCTTCAGCATTCTCCTATAGTTCATTGCTCAGTGGGTTAAACGTAAGACTAAGGTTTGACAGGGCATTTCTCTAACAATGGATATGAACCCATTTGACATCCAGGTGGGCATGCACAGCTACATGGTCTTTCTACTATGCTTTACTATTTTATGCCTTACATAGAAGGGTCACTATTTTACCCACACTAATGCAGAGAGGAATACAGTGTTTGCAAATTATCACCAAGGAAAAGCACTGAACAGCACGTGTTACTCTGTATTTAATAACTGACTGCCTTATTTATCAAATAAGTATGCTATACCTACCCACATTGCTGCTTCCAATGGCACAGTGTATTAAAGATGCAGGCAGTAGCCCAAGACATTCCTGCCCTCAGATGCTTTATATGTCCTTTATTATTATTATTCACAGTGCTAGTTTCTCATAGTCAAAGGCAACAGTTTGCTCCTTTGAACAAATTTCAAATATAGTCGAGTGCTAACTGATTCACTCTGTTCCTAATTTAAAGCAGGAAATGGATTTGAGATGTTGTGAAGTATTAAATAGCTACTTTCAAAATGTTTTTCTTCTGTTATCTTTATCATATTCATGCAATTACAATTACTGCCTGTGGCAGGGCGGTCCCTAGGAGTGCCGTGACCTCCCCTAGTGCCCTTGTCTGCCGTGCCAACCTGGGCCTTGAATGCACCCTCTATCTCGCCCGCCACATCTTTGATCTTATATTGTTAATGGGAGGCTGCCTTCCTGCCCTTCTTGGCACGGGGCCGGTCTTGCTACACCGGGATTCCATTCTGTTCCTTGTGCTGGTCCTCTCCCAGGGCCTACTCGATATGCTCGCCCCCTCTCCCAGGCCTGCTCAATATATGCGCCCTCCTTCTGGGGCCCCTCTCAGACTGCGCCCACCCCGGGGCCCCTCTCAGACTCCGCCCTTTTGCCCAGCCCGGGCTTCTCAATGGGCTTACTCCCCTCTTGGGGCTTCTCAATCACAGGCAGTGCGCAACTCAGGCCTGCCTCCCGTACATCCCGCGGTCACTCACACTCAGGCCTGTGCTTCACGCTTCCCACGGTCTCTATGCCTCAATAGGCTTGCTCCCCTCTCGGGGTTTCTCAATTACAGGCAGTGCCCGACTCGGGCCTGCCTCCCGTATGTCCCACAGTCACTCGCACTCAGGCCCATACTCGGGCCTGTGCTTACGCCACTCACGCGCTTGCCCGCACCGGGGCCTGTGCTTGCACTCCTCGCGCTCCTCACCCGCACCTCTCGCGCACCCGCCCACACTGGGGCCTTCTATGCCCGATTCAGGCTTCCTGTGCTCGCGCTCCTCGCCCGCACTCGGGCCTGTGCTCGCGCTCCTCACCCGCACTCGGGCCTGTGCTCACGCCTTTTGAGCGCCTGCCCACACTGGGGCCTTCTATGCCCGATTCGGCCTTCCTGTGCTTGCGCTCCTCGCGCCCCTCGCCTGCACTCGGGCCTGTGCTTGCATTCCTCGCGCTCCTCACCCACACTCGGGCCTGTGTTCGCACCTTTCGAGCACTCGCCCACACTTGGGCCTTCTATGCCTGACTCGGACTTCCCAAGGTTGGGGCTCAGGCGGCCTTAGCCTCACCTGGCCCCCAGACCCGCCTTCTCAGGCCTATGCCCCACTGGGGCTCTTCCCAATTGGGGCTCGTCCTGATATCGCCTCCGCTGGGCTGGGGTTGGGATACCCCACTAGCTCAGACTCACCTTCCTGGGCCTACACCCCACTGGGCTTCTGCCTCTACCGAGCTCTTCCCGAAGCTGCCCACACTGGGCTGGGGTCGGGACACCCCCACAACGCAGCACCCTCCGTGGTGCCAGGAACTTCCCCTCTACCGGGGAGCTCCCTTGAGGCCTCCTCCACCCCTATAGCCTCGCCCAGTCCTCCAGTGTAATAATCACAACAACCAAACCAAACAGAAACACAAGGCCCCTAGGCCATAACACAAATCTTAGGCCAACCTGGCTATCCTTCTCTCATCCCTGTCAGGGTCCTCTCCACCCTGTATCCGCACACTGCTGCACAACACTGCCCTGCTCACTCTGGCAGAGCTCTTACTCCTTAGGCTGCCAGAAGGGAACAGCTTCCTCTGTTTATAAAGGCCAGGCCAGGCCCTCCCCCCTGGCGGTCAGCTGACCCAATTAGTTGCTTTGGCAACTCATAGCTGTGCTGCCCTATTGAGTGGCAGCTAGGCCTATGTCACCACCATCAGTAGCAGGCTCCTTAGTGCCCTGCTACACACCATTATCTAGTAGCAGGCACCCTGGTGTCCTGCTACACTGCCTTACTGCACACTAAGTGCAATGAATGAATACTTAAAACTATTCTGATATGCCCTCTCCCCAGTGCTTAAATTAGGGTTTATGCCTATAAATAGACCAAGTCCTGGAACACCTTACACATGAGCAAGTTATCTCATTGATTTGAATGAGGTGACTCACATGACTGCTGCAAATATGATCAGCAGTATAAGTATCTGTTACTCATCTTTCTAATATGATGGGCTGCTGTTTGAATATCTAACCCAGTCATGAGGCCAAGTTCCAGATTCAAGAAGGAACTAACTGCAATATCTGGGAACAGTGATAAAGTAACAAACAGTGAGTTTCAAAATAGATGAAAAGATTTTCTGTAATTTTTAGAGGCAGTGTTAGTAACTTAGATTGACACGCAATAAAATGTAAATAGTAACTTACACTGTTCTATTACCTCCTGTATTAGAGCTGCCTAACAATTGATTTGGTCAATTTTAAATCATGTACTAAAAACATAACTAAATGCAGAAGACTAAATTAAAAAATACTTAAAGTGTTTCTCTTGACCAGGGTATTATTACTAAAACCAGAAGTCCCAGCTGAGTAAATTCTTTTAAAACAAAATATAGTAAAATTTGGTATAGTATAGTATTTTGTAAAATATAATAATTTGGTAAATTAGTCACTAAAATCTTAATCAGTGCACTGAACCCCTACCAGACTTTCATTCACTTCCATACAAAACACTTTGGATAATTCATCGTCTGTTAGTATAATCAGTCACTTCCAAATATATAGGATTACTCAGTCACACTGGAATTTGTTCTGATCTATGCCCTCTGCAGCACCTGCAAAGCCAGGGGCTGCTTTCTGAGTGTTGGACACTCTTCAGTTTTTCCTGGATGAATATGGCAGACAGTTCTATACAGTACATTAGTTCATAGTCTATTCTGGGGATGACTGCATGCATCTCTTTCAAAATAATATAATTTATATTTAGCAATAAGACATCGTTACTAATAATCAACTTGCAGTAATGTGTTAATTACATTACAGGTTCAAATTGTCAAGTTGTTAGTAATTCAATGCATTATGAAAAAAATTCCATAGATAAATGGTGTGACTTTGTTATGGCTTTATAAAGCATGAGTAAGCAGAAAAATGCTACAAATTCTACAAAAATATATACACACATTAAAAATTAGTAAAAATATGTCAGAGAAGCATATTTTTTTAACTACAGTAGATCTGGTAACCATACTAACCTTTCCTACTGATACTAAATTATTATACTAATTTGACCGGTCAAGGTGCTGAGATTTTGTACACTGCTTAATGTATATTTATTTCATCAGACAACCTTTGCTGAAGAAAACATTAAATTAGTATTTTTCATGTAAAAAATAAACTACTTATTTCCTACACTAAAAATCATGTTTCATACTATCGTTTCTGCTAGAAAACGGTGCTTACAAATATCAAATGGCTTCTCTAGTACAGGTGGAAAATACCAAGACGACTCTCATATCTGCTTTCAAATGCACATCATGGTTTCAAAAGAATTCAAAAACCACATGGGTAAGACATTAAAACTAGACACACTCAAAATTTGGAACAACATTTTTGTAGTTGTTCAAAAACCAGAACCTACTATCAAGCGAAGCAGCAGATTCTTCACCTTCACCAATACCAAATAGGTCTAGTAGTTATAATTTAATCAAACAAGTTACTGGGATCAGAGCATCAGAAACTTGCAGAAATATATTGAATTGTGTCTTATAGGGGAAGTTAGACTAGATGATCTAAACATCACTACTTTAGCATACAACAATCAAAGAATTAGCAGCTTTTATTTACAGTGATGAGAACTACATAGAAAAATCTAAGCACATAGAAACTACAACGTTATCTCTATAAATAAATGCAGACCCTTAGATATTTGTTTTAATTAATAATTTTTTTTTTAAATCACTCATATACACTAGAGTAATTTTAGGTCATACAACTGATCAGCAGCATATAAACTGAAATATAGCATCTTACACAAAACCAAATGTAACAAGCCAGATAATTTTGAATTTCTGTGTTCTGGCAAACAGCTTAATTGAAACATGTTTCTGCTTTGCAGCCATATAAGACTGAAACAGAAAAAAAAGTAATCTTAGTTCATTAGTTCTGCAGTGCTTTGAACTGGTACAGGATACTTAGATTATATCATTTTGCCACTTCTGTGCTTGGAAAATGAAAATTATCATTACTGGGAGAAATAATAATTTGTTTTTATTAATTTCCTAAAATAAATATTAAAGCTTAAACATTTAATTCCATATAATTAAACAGGTCCTATGATATGAACCACTAAGAATGCTTTTTAAATGAAACATTCCTTTTATATTGTAGTGGTAAGTTAGGGCTCCTGACTACCAAACAGCAGACTACATAATGAAATGAGAAAAACAAATCTTGTTAAAGTTAAATGAATGTTCTTAAGTCACTATACATTTTTCAGTGTTCTGTTTCAGTTCCTAATTTTCAACATTCTTGACACAGCACAGTTTAAGACAATGATGAACATCATGTTCATTCCAGAAAACTGTAGAAACTAGAGTTGGAAGAGACTACCCTTCCAGCCAACACAAGCTTGTAAAGGTATCTTATTTGTTGGAGCTTTTACAGTATCACTATTAACAAATGAGGCAGTTCATCAAGGTTCAAGAAAAAAAACCCTGTATTTAACCCTTACTCCCAGCCAGTGTCCCAATAGTTATGCTTTACTGAGTGCTGAAATGGGGAGGCACACTGGAGATCCAGCATTTCAGGACTGCCAATCTGATTCTAGCACTAATAGCAAAGAGTATGGTAAGAAAAAGTTCAACACAACATTAAACTGATACTCAGAAGATTCATGTCCTTTTTCCTAGGACTCATTAGCTGTTCTGTAACAAACTACTGTTTTCTCTTAAAGCCGTTGCAGTAATGCAGGGGAAGAGGGCTTGTTGAACTACAAAATACGTGCCCACATCCTGCTCTAAAGCTGAGCCGGGATAAAACTCAAATGGCAGCTACATGTTACGTACCCACACCATTCTTTTCCTTGTCAGTCTTGCGCCATCGCGCCATTGCATGTGTGCTGGCAGGCTCCAGAGGATGCCAGCTAACAGGAAAGCCACTGGACGTGAGCAGGAAACTGCAGGAGTCGTGTGAGGGAGGCACTTGGAAGCAAGAGCTGATTCCCACCCACAGTCACCGATGAAATAGGGGAGGCTGGTTGGTGCAGCTGCTACTGCTGTGTGCTTTGCTGCTGCTCTCACAGTTTCCTGCCTTCCTTCCTCTTTTTTAAAACTCAAACTGAGAAACTTATAGTCAGAAGTGTCATGTGGGGGGAGGGGACATCTGATTTGGGTACTTTCATAACATGACTGCAACAGTGACATTAATACAAGGACTATCAATCACGTATAACCAAACCCAAGACTCTCCCTCCCAGATCCCTTCCAACTCTATGACTGGTCCCATATAGGCGAGAACACTTGAGTGCAAAACCTGGTTAAAATATTAAAGCTGTTAATGATAACCATTTAAAATCTTGTACTGCAAGATTGAACATTTTCTTCCAAATGTTCCCAAATTGTGTTATAGCCTTAAACTCCTCCAACTGACTGAAACATTCTGGTATGTTTGCCTAGTTTATAAAATGAACTTTTATAAATTGTACACACATTCCAAGTTTCAAAGGTCCCTCCACTGTGGTAATTAAATGCTATGATTTTCATTGTAAAGCTGCAAAACCACAATTCTAGAAAAATACAGCATACCCCCTGTAGTTACAACATGATCTTACATGATTTGATCTTTAAAACATACATACAATTACCTCCCTTATAAAAAAAAGGCTCCCTTTAAAAAATTCATAAAAACACAATTATATACAAAGACATCATCAAGGTGGTCAAAATGAGCTTGGAGAACAAGAAATTAAGGTCATCATAAATAACGTCACCTTAACCCATATCTTGGGATTTTATTTTCTTTTTTAAAGGTAACTGAAATTGAATTGAATCTTTTAGATGAAATTCTCCCTCTTTTGCCTTTGCCCCCTCTCAAAGAATTTGATCTTTAGTGTCTGAGGATTACATCAAACACCTAAACTCCTCCAGCCCACTACCCTATGCTCCTTATCCATGTGGGCACCAATGACATGGCTTGGAACCCTCCCAGCTGGGTCATGAAGTGCTACAGGGATTTGGGAGAGGGGCTTAAGGGGTTGGGTGTGCAGGGTGTTTTCCTCAATCCTTCTGGTCTCTGGCTATGGGCTGAGGAGAGAGAGAAGGATCTAGGTAGTGAACCAAAGACTGCGGCGCAGGTGTCATCAGGAAGGCTTCAGGTTCCATTACCACAGTCTGCTCTTTAGTGAGAGAGGCAGCGAGCTGCTGGGAAGGGACAGCCTCCACTTCTCTCTGCTGGGGAAGAGGGTCTTCTCAGCCAGACTGGCTGACCTGCTCCACCAGGCTTTAGTGACTTTGGCAGACTAAGCCTGCCAAAGGACGGGCGAAATACTGCCACTGCTGTCCTGCTGAGCAACTTGCAAAGCCAGCAGGCCAAGGCACTCTAGGAAGCCCACCTCTGCCCCAGTCCTGGAACAACTGGTAGGCAAAGCAAGGGCCCCCAAGGGGACACTTGCATGCCTGTACATGAATCCCAGGAACTTGGGGAATAAACAAGAGGAACTTGTCCTCCTGCTCAACAAAAACAATTACAATGTCATAGGGATAATGGAGACCTGGTGGGACTCCATTCATGACTGGACCACAGGTATAGATGGCTATACCCTGTTCAGGAGGGATCGAGTGGACAAAAGGGGTGGGGGTGTAGCTCTCTATGTCAAGGAGAGCTACGCGTCCCTACAAGTCAACACTGGTGCCAGGGTAGATGACTAGAGACCCCCTGGGTTAAAATCCATGGGGAACATGGCACAGGGTATACAATGGTGGGAGTCTACTACAGACCTCCCTCTCAGAATCACAAGCTTGACTAGGAGCTCACCAGGGAATTGACTGAGGCCACACGCTCCTGGTCCATGGCTGTTATCAGAGACTTCAACTATCCAGACATCTCGTGGTTAGAGCGCTCGGCCAAATCCGAACGGTCACAAAACTTCCTCACATGTGTGGATGAGCTTTATCTGACGCAAGAAGTCTATGGGCCAACAAAAGGTAAAGCACTGCTAAACCTGGTACTGGCAACTGAGGACAACCTAATCAGTGACATAACAATTAAAGGGAAGCTGGGTTACAGCAACCACAAGCTGGTCACCGTCACCATCCACCAAAAAGCTGGCAAGTCAGTTAGCAGTACAGAGGTCCTCGACTTCAGGAGGGCTCTCTTTGACAAGCTCAGGAGCCTCACTGACAAGTCCCTAAGGCACCATGACCTCAAAGAGAGGGGAGTCCAGGAAGAGTGGTTGCTCCTCAAGGGGGCAATCCTAGATGCACAAGCTAAGCCTATTCCATCTCAGAGAAAAGGCAGCAAACGGGCACACCAGCCCCCTTGGATCAACAAGGAACTAGCGGTCCTCCTGCATCTAAAAAGAAAGACCTACAAAGGATGGAGTACAGGCTCCACCTCCAAGAAGGAATATACTGCACTGGTCTGGACCTGCGGGGAGCAAATCAGGAAAGCCAAGACTGCGATGGAACTCTAACTGGCTAAAAGTATCAAAGACGATAAAAAGTCCTTTTTCAGATATGTGGGGAGCCCGAGGCAAAGCAAGGGCAACATTGGACCCCTGCCAGAAGGGACAACTGACAACTGACGCCTGGGAAAAAGCCAACTTACTAAATGGATACTTTGCATCGATCTTTCACAAATACCATGGGATGCCACTGCCCATTACGGGACAGGGACACCCAGGTGAGGGAGATTCCTTGCCCTCCATCAATGCTGACCTCGTCAAGGAACACCTTGACAGGCTGGACATCTTCAAGTCAGCCGGCCCTGACAATTTACACCCCAGGGTACTCAGGGAGCTGGCCAGCATCATAGCTCAGCCCCTGGCATGGATCTTCGAGAGCTCCTGGTGCTCTGGTGAAGTGCCCGATGATTGGAAGAAGGCCAATGTGGTGCCTATCAAAAAAAGGGGAGGAAAGTGGTTCCGGCAAACTACAGACCCATCAGCCTGACCTCTATCCAGGGGAAGGTCTTACAAAAGATTATCAAAGAGGCCATTATTAATGGACTGGCCAATGGCAACATCCTGAAGGGATAGCCAGCATGGGTTTGTTGTGGGTAGGTTGTGTTTGACCAATCTCAATTCCTTTTACAAACAGGTGACCTATCACCTGGACAAGGGAGAAGAGATTGATGTCATATCTCGACTTCAAAAAAGCCTTCGATCTGGTATCCCATGATCACCTCTGGGCGAAACTGGTCAACTGCGGCCTCGGGTCCACCACGATCCGCTGGCTCAGGAATTGGCTCTGTGGTCTGACCCAGAGGGTGCTGGTTGATGGAAGTCAATCGTCATGGTGCTCTGTGACCAGTGGGATCCCTCAAGGCTCTGTTCTTGGACCCATATTGTTCAACATCTTCACTAACAATGTGGACATTGGAGTCAGAAGCTGACTGGCAGGGTTCGTCAATGATACGAAACTTTGGGGTAAAGGATCCACACCTGAGGACAGGGTAGGTAATCCAGGCTGATCTTGACAGGCGCAGGAAATGGGTGGATGAGAACCTGATGGTATTTAACACCAAAAAAAATGCAAGGTTATCCACTTTGGGAGGAAAAATCTGAAACATGCTTATAGGCTCAGCAGTGCTAGGCTGGTTAGCACTATGGACGAAAGGGACTGAGGGGTCATGACTGACCACAAGATGAACATGAGCCTTCAGTGTGATGCTGTGGCTAGTAAAGCAAGCAAAACGCTGGCTTGCAGCCATAGATGCTTCTCAAGCATATCCCAGGACGTCATTCCCCCATTGTACTCGGCCTTGGTGAGGTCACAGCTGGAGTACCGTGTCCAGTTTTGGGCTCCACAATTCAAAAAGCATGTAGAGAAGCTTGAGAGAGTCTGGAGAAGAGCCACACACATGACCAGAGGTCAGGAAAACAGGCCTTATGACAAGAGGCTGAGAGCTATGGGACTCTTCAGCCTGGAAAAGTGCAGGCTCAGGGGTGATCTGGTGGCCACCTATAAGTTTATAAGGGGTGCTGACCAGGATCTGGGGGAACGTTTGTTCACCAGAGAACCTCAAGGGATGACAAGGTTGAATGGTTATAAACTCCTGCAAGACCATTTCAGGCTGGACGTAAGGAAGAACTTCTTTACTGTCTGAGCCTCCAAGATCTGGAATAGCCTGCTGCTGGAGGTGGTTCAAGCACATACTTTGAATGCCTTCAAAAGAAATCTGGATGTTTTTCTTGCTGGGATCCTATGACCATAGCTGACTTCCTGCCCCTCAGTAAAGGGACTAGACTTGATGATCTTCCAAGGTCCCTTCCAGCTCTAATGTCTATGAAATCTATTAAATCAATTAGCATGTAACCAAAGAAGGGCATTTTCTTAAAAAATGGAAAACACTCATTACAAAAATAAACTATTATATTGCTTAGGGCCCTATAATTGAGGTCAAGTCAGTGCAAGATAGTTCAAGAGAAGAGAAGGGTGAGATGAGGTAAGAAGCGAAGAGTTAAATGCTGACAATCCTGGCAACTCAAATATTCATTTTATCCATGGACCAGATTGCCACTCCAAACTAACTTTGTTGCAGGCAATGTGATATAAACATTAAGGGTGCACCGACAGAGATTTTGGGGGCTGATTTTTAAGGAGGCATGTTGGCTGATATGGATCTGATTTCTAATACAGCCGTATCTAGCTTTTAAGTCTGTTGTGGCAGAAGGTGAGGGGGGAGGGAAGGGGTGTGGGGGGGGGCAGATCAACACCCCTTGGGGTGAGAGGAGTCAGGCTGGGGTTGGGGCACACACTGCCCAGCCAGGGCAGGACAGGATGGGAGTGGGACAGAGCTGTGGACAGAGATCGTGGGGATGGGGAGCAGATCCCACTACTACGTACACCCCAGGACTGCACGGGGGGGCATGTGACCCCTGATCTGCATGAGGCGGGGTGGGCTGCAGTTGCAGGCTGGAGCTGGGGGCTGCGCTGGACTCAGGGTGGTGCTGGGAGGGGAGCTATGGGGGGGTACAGAAAAATTAGGGAAGACTGCAGCCTTTCTGCAGTCCCCCTCCCAGCGCCACTGCTGCCCACCCCAAACACAACATGGCTTAGTCCCTGCCAGAAATAGCTCAGTGCAGCCCCTGGCCCCAGCCCTCAGCTGCTGCCTGCCCTGCCCCACGCAGACCTAGAGCCACATGCTCCCCCTGTGGCGGAATGCCGGGCTTGTGATTCCGGCACCGCTTGGGGAGCTGCAGGCTTTACGGAGTGGGTGAGCGCGCGGCTTGTGGGGCAGGATTGGAGGTAGCTTTATGACCGCCTTCGAGGTTCGCTGAGTTGGCGCAAGTAGGTGACTTAGAGTAAGTTGTTAGTTTTCTACAGTAAGTTTGTAGGATGTCTGTTGGTTCACAGGGTTCCGGAGTAAGCCGTTGCGTTCTAACCTGATGGGCTAGGTGCGGCTGCCAACTCCTTAAGTCCCAGAACTGGTCAACAGCTCATTGAGATAAGGTGTTAGTGGTAGAAGTTATTACAGAGTAGATATAAGGTAAAGTAAAAATTTGTTTTATTCACTCACCTGGCCTCACCCTCTTACGAATAAGAGGGGAGACTGGCTGGAACGAAGTTGCAGTAACTATAAGTATAGGAAACGTAGATATGCTGTCTAAGCTACAAAGAGAGGCAGTCAAGAGGTGGAGTCTCCAATGTTTCTTCAGTTACAGTATGCCGAATTCAAAGGGGGTCTGTTGGCCCACAGGTTTCACTAGCAAGCCCTTGCTTTCCACCCCTGGCGGGGTGGGTGCAGCTGCTCACTAGTTAGTCCTAGGGCTGGTCAACAGCTCATAAATGGGATGGTAGATACAAAACTGTAACACGGTGAATCGTTGTCGATTGTCGGATTTTTGAGGCCTTGGTTTTCGCTGGGATATGCCCAGGCGGAGACCTGAAGACTGGCTACAGGGTGATCGAGCCTGAAGGGTCGTCCAGTCATCGTCTCTGCTACTTCCTGCCTCTTTATCTCTTTTATAGATGTTGGTTGGATTGCCTCTGTGACACTAACTATGATATAAGCTAAGCATACAGGGATAGGATAGTTTCTTTTACATAATAGTTACTAGGTAGATTTTCTACATAAGTTTCATTTCTGCAGGAATGACACTTACAGATAAGAAATGAAACTTACAGAATACGCACGTGCAGCTTAATACAAGCATGGAAAAGTACAAAGTTTTCATTTTGATTAGAAGCCAAAACTACAAGGTCATATAAATGTGAGAGTGCCATGCGGCAGTTATACAGAAATAAAATAAGACATTTACACCCCCCTCCCCCATGCCCTCCCCAAGGTACATGCAGCAGCAGGAGCCACCCCCCCCCAAGCCCCACCAGTGAACTACAGCTCTGTCCCATGCCCTGCCCTGCTCCAGCTGGGCAACACCTACCCCAGCCCCTGCTCCTCTCCCTCCATCGCTGCAGGGGATGCTGATCCGCTATGCCCCATCCCTCCCCCCTCCCCATCCACCACAACAGACTTACCAGCTGTGTCCAGCTCTCCAATAGTGCAGGATTACAGACAAAAGAATCACTTCCTTTGACTTATATTAATATCAGCCCAGTATGCGATTGTTTCTTGGTAAGCAAGAGCATACTGTTGACACACATCTAGCTTGTGGTCACCATAACCATGATTTGTTTTCTGTTCCAATGAAACTCAGCCAGTTTTGTGTCAATTCGTTTTTGCATTTGATGTTCCTATCCTAACCACAAAACATTGCGCTCATTCTAACTGAATTCTTTTCAATCAATTTTGAACCATATTTCCCATTTGTCAAGGTGATTTTGAATCTTATTCCAACCCTCCAGGGTGGAGATGCAGATGTCAAGTGTCATGAACAAGTCTTTGGCATCTGTCTTAAATATTTGCTTGTGTTTTATAGTACTGATATGGTATGTTCAGTCTCATTGCAAAGCCCATTTTATGCTGTATCCACTTATGTCACTTACCACTGTACAGGTTACATTATATTGTCTGTACATATTTTTATAACTTTGGAGAGTTTACAGTTTTCTATGGCACCAGGGTCCCTGGGCCCTCCTCCAGATGCATCAGGGTCTGTCCCCAGTGCTTCTGGCCCCTAAGGGCATACCCTGCCACCACAAATGAACATGAGATCAGCATCCACTGATAAGTCCCTGCAATCTTGCCTCCAGGGCCCTTCGTCCTGCTTGGGACTTCTTGGTTCCCATCTGCCTGATAATTGTCTGGGAGGTGTGGCAGTTCCCTGCCGGGCCCCTGCCAGCTGTCTTGGAAGGCCCTTCTTTTGGGCCCCACCCCTTCCCAACTCAGCGTGACCTGAGGCTGGTTTGTCTGGGTCCCACCAGCCGGTGCTGCCCGTCTCTCACTATCCCTGTACTCTATAATTTCATAGTTTCATAGCTGGTAGGGTCGGAAGGGACTTGAGCTGATCATCAAGTCCGACCCCCTGCCATGGCAGGAAAGAGTACTGGGGTCAAATGACCCTGGCTAGGTGTTCCTCCAGCCTCCTTTTCAAGACCCCCAGGGGTCTTAGTTCCAGATCCTAGTCGCCCTGACAGTGAAGTAGTGCCTCCTGATATCTAGCCTGAATCTACCCTCTGCCAGCTTGCGACTGTTATTCCTAATCAGTCTTGGTAGTGCTCAGGGGAACAGGGAGTCCCAATGCCTGCTGGTCCCCCCTGACTAGTTCGTAAACGGCCACTAATCCTTCCTCAGCCTTCTCTTGTGGAGGCTGAACAGGTTCAGGTCCCTTAGCCTCTCCTCATAGGGCCTGCCCTGCTGGCCCCTGATCATGCGAGTGGCCCTCCTCTGAACCCTCTCCATGTTATCCACATCCCTCCTGAAGTGCAGCACCCAAAACTGGATGCAGTACTCCAACTGTGGCTGGACCAGTGTCACATAGAAGGGGAGGATCACCTCCTTGGACCTGCTTGAGATGCATCTGTGGATGCATAACAAGATATGGTTGGCCTTCCTGACTGCATCCCCACACTATCAGCCCATGTTAATTTTGGCATCAATAATGACTCCAAGATCCTTTTCTGTCTCTGCACTGATGAAAAGGGAGTTCCCCAGCCTGTAGGTATGGTGCTGGTTCTTCCTCCCCAGGTGCAGCACCCATCCTGTTCTCAGCATGCCCACTTCTCCCCACAACTTAGTGTCACTGATGAAAATGTTGAACAGTGCAGGCCTGAGGACTGAGCCCTGCAGAACCCCACTGCCCACATCCCTCCAGGTCGAATAAGACCCGTCCACCACCTCTCTCTGGGTGTGGCCCTCCAGCCAACTAGTGACCCATTTGACTGTGTAGGTGTCGATGCCACATTCCCCTAGTTTTTTAATGAGAATGGGGTGAAAGACAGTGTCAAAGGCCTCCCTGAAGTCCAGAAAGACTACGCCCACTGCTACACCTGCGTCTAAGGACTTGTGACCTGGTCATAGAAGGCCACGTTTGGTCTGACAGGACCTGCCTCTAATGAACCCGTGTTGGTTGCCCCTAAGCAAAATCTCCGCTGCTGGCCCATTGTGGATAATTCCAGGATAATACCAGGATATTTCTCTCAGAAAGCTTACCCAGTATCAAGGTAAGAAAGATTGACCTAAAGTTTCCTGGGTCCTCCTTCCTCTTTTTTTTGAAAATGGGAACCACATTGGTCCTTTTCCATGCCAGAGCACCATGAGTGCTCATGAAGCCATACCAGGAGTCCCACAATGACCTCAGCTAATTCCCTCAGCACTCTGGGGTGGAGATCATCAGGACCTGCTGATTTAAATACATCCAGTCCCTCCACAAGTTCCCTGACTAGGTCCTCACTGACCCTAGGCCTGGGTGCGCCTCCCCGGGTCCTATGGGGGTCCCGGTGAGGGGGGTGACCCAGTCCCTGCTCAGAAAATGGAGGCAAAGAAGTCATTAAATAGGTTAGCTTTGCTGTCTGGGGCGACGACCAGATTTCCTAGCGTGTCCTGCAGAGGCCCCACGTTACCCGGTATCTTCTTTTTACCCCCTATGTATTTAAAAAAGGACTTCTTGTCCTTGATCCAGGTAGCTAGTCCCAGTTCCATCTCCGCCTTGGCCCTCTGACCACTCCTATACTCCTGACTGCCCCCTACAGCCCTGAGCAACCAAGGTATAGTCCTCCCTGGTGATGGCCCCTCCCTTCCATTGGTTGTATGCCTCCTTTTTAGCTAGGAGACGTTCCCATATGCTTCTGGTGAGCCATGAGGGCTTTTGTGCCCTCTTGCCCCCTTTGATTCATGTTAGGATTACCTCTCTTTGGGTTTGGAAGATTGTCTCCTTAAGGACCGACTCCTCTTGGTCACCCGACTCCCCTCCCTTCTGGGACCTCAGTGCCTCCCCAACTATTCTCCTTACCTCATTGAAATCTGCCCTTCTGATGTCCAGGGCTGTTGCCTTGCTGCAGGCCTTTGCCACCTTGTGCTGGATGGTGAATTCCAGCAGGCGGTGATTGCTGTCGCTCAGTTGGTTGAGCACCTACAGACCCTTCACCAGGTCATCGTCCATGGCCAGGACCAGATCCAACAAGGTTTCTCCCCTGGTGGGGCTGTGCACCTCCTGGGTTAGATGGAGGTCCTGTATTTCAGCTAGGAACCTACGTGAGCTGTCAGACCTGGCTGACCGCTCTTCCCAGCAGATGTCTGGAAAGTTTAGGTCACCCATGATGACCATGTCCTTTGACCTAACTACCTCTGTGAGCTGACTTAAGAATTCCCGATCTAGCTCTTCCCCTTGGTAGGGTGGTCTGTAGTAGACCCCCACCGTTAAGTCCCTTTCCCCTTGACTTCCTTGTATTCTAACTGAGGGCACTTCAGTGTGCCCCTCCTCTGACCCAGTGCTACTCATTGAGGATGTGTATTTCTCCTTGATGTAGAGTGCCACACCCCCACCCTGTCCTATCCCTCCTATACAGCCTATAGCCCTCGATATTCACCGTCCAGTCATGCGTTGGGTCCCACCATGTTTTGGTAAGCCCGTTTCTGGGTTGGTGTTAGCTAGCAGGAAAGTAAGTTCCTCCTGCTTGTTCCCCATACTACGAGCATTAGTGCAGAGGCATTTGAGGACTCCTGAAGATGCATGCACTGGCCCCACTAATGTCAGTACTACCCAGGCCTCTGTTGCTTACTTGGGTATTTGTTCTGCTCGTCGTCAGTCTAGTCTGGGCTGTTCTTGTGGGTGACGCTTGGGTTAGTAGTCCAAGGCTTCCTCCACCCTCATCTTCCCTTCCCCCAATGAGCCTAATTTAAAGCCCGCCGGAGATCAGCCAACCTAGAAGAGAACACACGCTTACCTTTTGTGGAAAGGTGGAGCCCATCCCACCCCAGCTTTTCTCTCTGGGGAGGGTATTGATTGAGCTGGATTCTCTCCCTCACTACACTCCATGGCACTCCGTAATCCTCTGCCTCACATGGTGCCCAAGTGTCAGCAGACCCTCAGTGCCGCCCTCCACAGCATCTCCTGATTCTCCCCTTGCAGCCCCAACTGCCGATGCTGGCATCCCAGTGAGCTGCTTCTCCCCAGCAGCGCTCCCTAGTGTCCCTCTGCTTCTGGGGCTTGGTTTCCATGGGTCTACAGCTGGCATCTCCCTGCTGGTGCTTGGCTCTCCCTCTCCATTCCTGGGGCTTGTATTCCCTCCAGGTTTCCTGCTAATGTCTGTCTGCCAGTGCTCAGCTCTCTCCCTCTGGCCCCCCAGCCGAGTCTTCAGCTTCCTTTTTTAGCAACCCGCATACCCCCTCACCCTGCTGAATTGCAGGCTCAGGCAGCTCCGAAACTGCCGCGCCTACTATCCCCATCCCAGTGTCTCTCCCCAGCTGTCACTCCTTGCTGCACCTGTGGTGTGTATTGGAGCACATTGGGAGGAGCCATTGGGCGAGTTGGGGTGGGGAATTTCTCCTCCCCTCTCACAACTTGCTTAATGAAGTACTAAACTAAATGCACAGTAACTGTAGTTAGCACAGTAGCCTAATAACACTGTGCAGTACCTTATTAGCATGATTTTTGACTGGCACGCTAATGCACAGTGTTATCACTATCAGGCTACCGCACAATGAGCGTCTCGTGTAGATGCACCAATAGACCTGAAATATGAAAGTGGTAGATCTAGAACAACCAAATCCTAGACAAATTTGAACATTTTATGAAGATAGACCAAGTTGAAGCAGAGAATTTTGGAAGCTGAAAAGCAAATTAATAGTCCTTGCTATACAACATTCTCTTTAGTTAAACACATGCCTTATTACCTGAGAGATGTTTAGTCTACCTTTGATTTCTACTTGCCTTGTTAGTATTCCACAAAAAAATATATTTTCCTTTGCTTCCTTGCTGAAACTCCTGACCTCCTCATGGGACAACTGAGATGTGAATAGGGTATTTATATACAATTACTGCCTTTGGTGAAGAGCCAGGACAATTTTCAGGTGTAAGGGAAAAAAGCAAGCATGTCAGAAAAGCTAAAGCTATCCAGTTTACCATTATAAACCATAACTTGAATACAGAACTATTTCTCCCCTACTTACCGGCAAAATTCAGAGTGCCTTCATAATTCTCTGGGATAAGACTTTAAGATCAGCATTGATCCTAAAGATTTAGGAGCAGCACTGAAGTAGCAAGCAAAGCTGAGCACGAGTGGTGTGGACAAAGAACTAGAACAGGGGTAGGCAAAACACAGACAGCCCGCAAGCTGGATCCAGCTCACCAGTTGATTGCATGTGGCCCATAGCTGTCCCCGTGGTACTCCACATGATGCAAAGCCCCACCCACTCCGGCACCATGCTCCTGCCTGCATCCAGTGATGGCATCACCCCAGTCAGCATGCACAGCTTCCAGCAGGACTGTCTTCCACCCACTCAGCCACCTACAAAGTGGCTACTCATCACACCAGGTGAGTGGAGCAGGAGGAGGGTGGCTCAGAGGTGGACCCCTTTGGAAATTTCACATACTTTTGATTGATTCCAGTCATCTTTCCTGAATTCTTTAGACAGTCTGTGGCTCCCCAGGGATCTGTAGACCACAGGTTGAAAACCACTTTTATTAAGGAGTATCACAATCTGACAGACCAATAAACAGAGAAAATCACTAGTATAAATGTATGCATGATTCCTGAGACTTGAAAAGAAAAAATATGAGTGAGTGAATAAGGTGAAGATACTTATGGGATGCTTTGGGACAAAGTTATTTGTCTTTTGATGATTTAGTCCCACAGGTGGTAGAAGCTGGGATAATTGGTATTACAAGAAGATGTTTGCAAGAAGCAAGAGAAGAGATGCATTTTAGTAACAAGTGCAAGGCAACATTCCAGTTGAATTTTTATGGATATTTTCTGCATTTTGTCTTTCAGGCTATAGTTATTGGTTGGCGTGATTCATTTTGCTTCTGTAATAATTCTTTTTTCTCTTCTATTTACTTTATACATGGTCTGTGGTAAAGGCAACTTTCAGAGAAATTAATAACTATGGGCCTTCCTCTTCTGTGAAAGAGGTGACCTATAAATTTATAAAAACCATAGGGGTATGTCTCAAAAGCTGGCAAAACACTTCCTCCATTGGAGCTTTAAGTCCCTAGATTGAAAGAAAGAGAACCGAGGTTTACTGGACTAAGACATTACCCCAGGGACAAATATCTTAGTTCTTTTTCAGTGGTCAAGTCATATGATAGTGGAAAGACAGAGCTAAAGCCCAAGAGTATAAGCCACACTGGTTTGCAACACTCCCTAATAAACCTCATGGGAAAAGCTTAGTGTCTCAGAATGGGATTCAAAATGGCCTGCAAGGTAAGGAGAAGTGCTACCTAACCTACTAGAAAACACAGAAGAGACAAACTGGAATTGAAATTGTTTCCTCAGATTTCAGAAACCTACCTTGGCTTATACAGCAGTGCCTCTCTCAAACTGGAATTTCACAGATTTCATAGACATCAGGGCTGGAAGGGACCTCAGGAGACCATCGACTCCAGCCCCCTGCCCAAAGGGCAGGAAGTCAGCTGGGGTCATAGGATCCCAGCAAGATAAGCATCCAATTTACTCTTGAAGGTGTTCAATGTAGGTGCTTGAACGCTGGCAGGCTGTTCCAGACCTTGGGGTCTCGGACAGTAAAGAAATTCTTCCTTCTCTCCAGCCTGAAACGGTCTTGCAGGAGTTTGTGACCGTTCGACCTCGTCATCCCTTGGGGCGCTCTGGTGAACAAACGTTCCCCCAGGTCCTGGTGGTCACCCCTCATAAACTTATAGGTAGCCATCAGACCACCCCCGAGCCTACGATTTTCCAGGCTAAAGAGTCCCATATTTCTCAGCCTATCATCGTAAGATCTGTTTTCCTGACCTCTGATCATGCACGTGGCTCTCCTCTGGACTCTCTCAAGCTTCTCCACATCCTTTTTGAATTGTGGAGCCCAAAACTGGATGCAGTACTCCAGCTGCGGCCTCACCAAGGCTGAGTACAAGGGGAGAATGACGTCCCGGGATTTGCTCGAGAAGCATCTATGGATGCAAGCCAGCGTTTTGGTCGCTTTATTAGCCACAGCATCGCATTGCAGGCTCACGTTCATCTTGTGGTCAATGATGACCCCCAAGTCTCTTTCTTCTGTAGTGCTAGCCAGCATAGCACTGCCAAGCCTATAAGGATGCTGCAGGTTTTTCCTCCCAAGGTGGAGAACCTTGCATTTTTTGGTGTTAAATACCATGAGGTTCTCGTCTGCCCGTTTGCTGAGCTTGTCCAGGTCAGCCTGGATCACCCGCCTATCTTCTGGCGTGGATGCTTTGCCCCAAAGTTTGGTGTCATTGGCGAACTTGGCCAGTCTACTCCTGACTCCAATGTCCGCGTCATTAATGAAGATGTTGAACAGTATGAGTCCCAGGACAGAGCCTTGAGGGACCCCACTGGTCACAGGGCACCACGATAAGTGACTGCCATCAATTACAACCCTCTGGGTCTGACCACGGAGCCAATTTCCCAGCCAGCGGATTGTGGTGGAGCCAAGGCCACAACTGGCCAGTTTGGCCAAGAGGTGATCATGGGATACCAGATCAAAAGCTTTTTTGAAGTCAAGATATATGACAGGTGATAGGTCACCTGGTCATAGAAGGAAATGAGGTTGGTTAAACAAGACCTACCCGCAACAAACTCATGGTGGCTATCCCTTAGGATGTTAGCCTGGGCCAGTCCATCAAGGATGGCCTCCTTAATAAACTTTTCTAAGATCTTCCCCAGGATAGAAGTCAGGCTAATGGGCCTGAAGTTAGCCGGATCCACTCTCCTCCCTTTCTTGAAGATCGGCACCACATTGGCCTTCTTCCAGTCTTCAGGCACTACACCAGAGCGCCAGGAGTTTTCAAAGATCCGTGCCAGGGGCTGGGCTATGACGTTCGTCAGCTCCTTGAGTACCCTGGGGTGCAGATTGTCAGGGCCGGCTGACTTGAAGGTATCCAGCTTCTCAAGATGTTCCTTCACGAGGTCAGCATTTATGGAGGGTAGGGGATCCCCATCACCCGGATCTCCCTGTCCCATAGCAGGCATGGGCATCCCATGGGACTGACGAAAGACTGACACAAAGTACCTATTTAATAGGTTGGCTTTTTCCTGGGCGTCAGTTGTCAGTTGCCCCATCTGGTTTAGCAGGGGTCCAACATTGCCCTTGCTTTTCCTCCGGCTCCCCACATATCTGAAAAAGGACTTTTTGTTGTCCTTGATGCTTGAAGCTAGTTGGAGTTCAGTTGCAGCCTTGTCTTTCCTGGTTTGCTCCCTGCAGGACCGGACCAGCGCAGAATAATTCTCCTTGGAGGTGAATCCCATCATCCATCCTTTGTAGGCTTTCCTTTTTAGCCGCAGGATATCCGCTAGTTCCCTGGAGAGCCAGGAGGGCTGCTGTGCCTTCTTGCTGCCTTTCCTCCATGTTGGAATAGATTTAGCTTGTGCATTGAGGATCGCTTTCTTGAGAAGGAACCACTCTTCTTGAACTCCCATCTCCCTGGGGTCATGGTCCCTAAGGGCCTGACCGACAACGCTCTTGAGCGTGTCAAAGTTGGCTTTTCTAAAGTCAAGGACTTCTGTGTTGCTGACTGACTTGCCAGCTTTACGGCAGATGTTGAAGGTGATCAGCTTGTGGTCGCTGTCACTCAGCTTCCCATCGATCACTAGGTCGCCGATTAGGTTGTCCCCCATAGCCAGTACCAGGTCGAGCAGCGCTTTGCCTCTCGTTGGCCCATATACTTCTTGAGTCAGGTAGAGGTCATCCATGCACGAGAGAAAGCTTTGCGACTGCTCGGATTTTGCTGAGTGATCTTCCCACGAGATGTCCGGGTAATTGAAGTCACCCATGACAACCAAGGTCCTGGAGCACGCAGCCTCAGTCAGTTCCTGGGCGAACTCCTGGTCAAGCTCAGGACTTTGAGTGGGAGGTCTGTAGTAGACTCCCACCGTTGTGTCCCCGTGCCGTTTTTCCCATGAATTTTTACCCAGAGGGTCTTCAGCTGTCCATGCCGGTCGCCAACATCAGCTTGCAGGGACATGTGGCTTTCCTTCACATAGAGAGCTACACCCCCACCCCTTTTGTCAACACGATCCCTCCTGTACAGGGTATAGCCCTCTTTACCCGTGGTCCAGTCATAGGTGGAGTCCCACCAGGTCTCCGTTATCCCAATGACGTTATCATTCTTTGCACTGAGCAGGAGGATGAGCTCCTCCTGCTTGTTGCCCAGGCTCCTGGCATTAGTGTACAGGCAGGCAAGTGTGCCCTTGGGGGCTCTTGCCTTGCCCACAGATTGTGCCAGGGCTGGGGAAGGGGTGGGCTCCCTTAAGTGCCTTGGTCTGCTGGCTTTGCAAGGGTTGCTCAGTGGGCCAGCAGTGGCAGTAGTCCCCCCATCCCCCAGTCCCAAACCCTCTCCCAGGATTTGATGTCTTGCAAAAATAGGTAAGGAATCCATCAATTTCAGAGAACATGACTAGGATGTCAAAGGCCTTGCTTTTAAGGCCCTCCTCAATCTAATAGTTCAAGTCCATATCTCACACTTCTCAAGAGTGACTAGGGAGAGGGCAATTTGCAAGCAATTTGCCAGGGACAAGAGGAGGAAGAAAAAGAAGAGCCAGACAACAGGAAGTACATCCTGGTCCTGGAAGGTAAGTGAGCTTGGTCTGTTTGGTTGGGCAAGTTTGCATTTGTTTGGTTTGACGAGTGTTTGGTTGTTTGGGCTATATGCTCTGAGCAGGTGGTGAGTTCTGCTAGCTGAGCAATTGCTGTCTGTGTCTGATAAAAGCCCTAGTAAGGGGACAGAGCCAATCCAGGCCCAGGAGAATTCAAAAGGAGATCATCTGAGCTATCAGGAGCAAGCCGGACAGTTTGCAAGCACTTCATAGTAGGATTGTACAAAGCTTCAGTAGCTAATTCAATTCAGAGGAGATTTAGCCAGTTTCGGGGACCAAATCTCTGAATCCAAATAGACTCGAGAGATCAAATAAGAGCACCAAATTGATTTGGGGCATCCGAATTGCTTCGGAAAAGCTTTGGAAAAGCTTCAGTCTATTCGACCATAGACTAAACAAACATCCGACACAGCTGGTAAGTCTGCTAGAATTGGGGGAGTGGGGAAGGAAAGGTGGAGCCCGGCACCACTCAGGCCCAGCTCCCAAAGAGCGCACAGTGACCTACTGAGTCACGCTGCACCCATGCAATGTGACAACTGTATGCAGGTATCAAGCGGGGCAGGTGATCCCTATTGTCCCCCACTCTCCCACTACACCATGCTGCGTGGGGGGGGGGGGACTCTGCCACAAGTGCCCAGAGGCTGCTGCAGCTGGTGAGCACAGGGCTTTTCCCCCCCCCGCCCCCCCCCCCAAGTGCTGGGACTAGGTTGGGGCAGGGGCCGGGAAGGGCAGCCAGGGGGGGCTTCTCCCTTGGCTCTCCCCGCCTGGGGAGATGCAGGCACAGCCGGAGAAGCCGCAGGAAAACCCGCAGTCACTCAGCTGTGCCTGCCTCTACCTGGCCAATCCAAATTGCCAAATCTCTCTAAATCAGTGCCAAATCTTCCAACGCCAATTCAGCCAAATATACTCGGGATAGTGATCCAAATCAAATCACTGTCCACTGAATTGGCTGAATCTAAATCCAAATCAAATACTTCCCTATTCTCATAGTCCTACTTCACAGGTCCATTTGCCCCCCGCTCCCACCCCACTCTTTGAAGGGGAGTCTTTAATGTAAGATATTTCTTTAATTAAGAGTAACTAACCTAGATAATTTAACCTAAGTAGCTAAAATTCTGCAATTAGACCAATACAGAAGGCCCTTGTTTAATACTTAGCTATAATTAGGGCAGAGTTAAGCTAAACAGAAGGTCAACCCTTACATTTAAATCTTCAAGTCCAAGAGAAACATATAAATCAAAAGGTTTTTTAAAGGAGAAACTGAGTTTTAACACTTTTGAAAAATATGCAGGTAGAAGTCCAGCAGCAGGGTGAGGGCTACTCAGTTTATCACACTGAGCACAGCAGGTTTCATGCATGTGCACCCAGTGCAAGGAACATCTGGCTCCAAGAACGCAAGTACATTCTCTCAGAGTTCGGGTAGCAGCACTGGAGGTGCTCCAGGAGGCAGAGTTTCATAGAGGACACTTTCCCATCTCCGTTGTAGCTGGTCCCATGCTGCCAAGGAAGATGAGAACCTCAGGGATGGAAGGCATCAAGCTGGGAAGGAAGGAAACTATCCTTTAGAATGTAATATCAACTGGAAGGTGGGTCCAATGTCCTCTGACACCAAGGATACTCCTGCAAGGGAGAGAACCCTACAGGATAGGAGACAGGTGGTTGTAGTTGGCAATTCAATTATTAGCAGGGATCTGGGTTTTCCGTTTCCCATGGAAAACCCCACGCATTCCCTATTTTTATCCGAAAAAATGCAATTTCCCTTTTTAGCAGATTCTCCACTTTTGCAAAGAGCTCTTGCAGGCTGGCACAGCTCCAGCCTACAAGAGCCAATTGCAGAAAGGGTGGGAAACCCCCAGCCCTGCTCAGAGGTGGAGGGAGAGGGGAAAATGAAGGGTCTGAGCCTGAGTCAGCCAAGGCTGGGCTCGGGCTCATACTTGCCTTTCGCCACTGAAGTGTAGAGGTAAGTGGGGCTTGGGGACTGTGGAGCAGGGCTGGGGAAGATGGTTGGGGGCTGAGGGAGCTGCCAGCCCCAGGCAGCACACCACAGTCGGGAGCAGGGCCAGGGGGTGAGGGCAGGGGTGCAGCGCCAGGGGGTGAAGGCAAGGGTACCCCTCTGAAGGCAGCTTTGCGGGCAAGAGATGCACAACACTGTGTGATGGTGCCCGCCATGTGCAGGTTGCACACATGCCACCCAGCCAGCTACCCAGGGAAGGAGGAAGCTTGCATGCGGCTAGCTGCACAGCTCCGTGGCTGGTTCTGCAGTGGTGGTGAGGGATGGGGGCAGGGGTGGGGACTTGCACACAGCAGCCACTGCCTCTTACCCATGGGGCTGTGACGGCGGTGACGGCAGTGACAGCTGCTGACTACCCTGCACCACTGTGGCAGAAGTGGCAGCACAGGGAGGTTCCGTACACAACAGCCGTCACCACTAGCACGGCCCTACAGGTAAGCAGCAGCACCCGCTGCATACAGAACCTCCCTGTGCTGCTGCAGAGCTGTGCCCGGAGCTGTGCAGCTGGCTGCATGGCGGCTGCAGCAATGTGGTGGCAGCTGTGGCCTTGGGGGTGGGGGAGATAGTGGTCGGAATGGCTGTATACCACCCAGCCACCACCAGTGCTGCTGCCGCCCTGCAGCTGGCCACACAGCTCTGGGCACTGTTCCATGGTGGTGCAGAGAGGTTTTGTAAGCAGCAGCTGTCACCGTTGACACGGCCCTACAGGTAAGTGGCAGCAGCCACTGCATACAAGCCCCTCCCTGCCCCCATCCCTCACCACCACTGGTGAGCTGGCCACGGAACTGGGCAGCCAGCTGCATGCAAGCCTCCCCCAGGCAGCCAGCTGGGCGGCATTTGCACAGCTTGCACATGGCGGGCACCACCACACTGCAGCCTACATTGCTTGCCTGCAAAGCCCCCCACAGAGGGGCACCCGTGCCCTCACCCCCTGGCCCTCCACCACTGCCTTCACTCCCAACTGTGGTGTGCCGCCTGGGGCTGGCAGCATCTCCAGCTCCCTCAGCCCCCAAACATCTTCCCCAGCTCTACCCCACACCTCCAAGCCCCACTTACCTCTAGGATCCAGGGGCAAAGGACATCCCCGTGATGGCAGTGCTTACCTGTATAGCCCCCCTGAGCCAGCACGCAGCTGCCACCACCCTGCACTGCTGCCGAGCTGTGCAGCCAGTTGCAAGGAATAAGCAGTGGTGCAGTGGCAGCCACTGCATGTTAAAGCCCCTTTCTATCCCCTAGCTGGGCAACACGTAGGTGGTTGCCACCGCACTGCTGCTGCCACGCCCTGCACCACTTGCCCACAAAGCCGTGTGAGGGGCCACAGGATGGTAGCACAGGGTTTAGTGGCAGAGTTGCAATGGCAGGCTCCGTGTGTGAACCCCATCAGGCTGACCAATACATGTGTGACCCTCAGAGTAGCACCCCTGCCCTCACCCCATGGCCCCACTCCTGGGAGAGGGCACAGAGGAATGCTCCCCCCCTCCCTGATCTACCCCCACTGCACCTTCCCTTTCCCCCGCCCCTTCCCCCTACACACACTTACCTGCTAGGGTGGGCGTCATGTTTATGGGTCCAGGGGGCTGTTGTGAGGGTCATCAGGAAGGCTGTCGAGGCTGTAGGGGGTGGAATTTCCATCATGGATTTTGGGTTTTTAAATCAGAGAATTTGCAATTTTTAATCAGAGAAAACCAGAATCACTGATTATTAGGTACATAGATAGCTGGCTTTCTGACATCTGAGGACCACATGGTGACTTGCTTGCCAAGTGCAAAAGTAGTGGACTTCATGACTCTTGAGATGTCAAGGAAGGCTGGGGAGGAGCTGGTGGTTGTAGTCCATGTGAATAACAATAACATGGGTAAAGGTAGCAGAGATTCTGGAAGCTATAATCTAGGTGACTAGGGAGGTTGAAGCCCAGGCATTCCACAGTAGCATTCTCCAAAATGTTTCAATGTGGCTTCCTGACAGGCACAGTTCCACAGTCTCAATATGTGGCTGAGATGATGACATAGGTAGGAAGGGTTTAAGTTTGTTAGCAACTGGGGGACCTTTTGTAATAGGGGCAGCCTGTCCAGAAGACTCCACCTATGCCAAAATGGTATGAAATTGGTACTTAATATTAAAAAGATGGTAGAGCTGTGTTTGAACTAAATACATGATGAAGATTAGAAGTGCAGAATAGTGCACAGTTCAGATTGACACATCCTATAGGGGTAAAGCTATAAAAATCCAGGCATAAGAAACAGAGTGAAGATGAGCACAAGTGGATACCTTTAATAAGTAAGAGGTCACACACAATTAGCCAACCAGGCACCAGTAAGAATTACATATGCTTTTATACTAATGCAAAAAGCCTAAGATCAAAGGTGGTGGAACTTGAATGCTTAGCAGTTAATTATATAGACAGGAATGATAGCCTAGGTAGTACTGGTTGGGGAGTGGTACTCTACAGAAGAGACTGCAGCAAATCCAACAGGGTAGATCAGTGGTCTCCAACTTTTTAAAACAGATCACCTTTGGCATTTAAAATCAGCCCAAGATCTACTGTGCGCCACCCCTCCCCACAGGTAAGTATGTGAGGAGGGAAAAGGGGGGTGCAGATAGAGACAGAGGGAAAAAAAAAATATTGTGGGGCATGCCTCCCCAGCAGGTAAGTCCTGCCCAACCAGGGCCCAACTGAACAACAGACTGGCAGAGGTGAGGGGGAGGGGCCAGTTTCCCCCTGCACCATCGCTGCTGCTCAGCCTGGAGAGGTGAGCCCAGAACAGGGACAGGACGCACAGGGTTGGGGCTGTGTGCACTGGTTCCCAAGGCTGCTGCAGGGGTGGGGCCCAGAGGCAGTGGCACCCAGAAAGAGCTTCCATCGCCCAAGCTACCTAGAAAGGCAGTTCAGCCATGGAGCCACCCCAGTCCTGCTGCGTGCCCAGGGGGCAGCAGGAGGCACCATGACCAAGCAGTGCTTCAGCCAGGCGGGACCAAGGGACCCACTCGCTGCAGGCCGGACAAAGCCCCTCCATGGACCGGATGCAGCCCATGAGCTGTATTTTGCCCAACCCTGATCTAACACCAGGCTGGGATGTAGAAACCAAATGTCTTGACATTATAAAAGACTGCTTTTTCAAGTAGTTAGCCCTGGAACCTCAAGAGGCAAGCTCATTCTTGAACTAGTCCTAAGCAGTGAACAGGATTTGGTGCAAAAGAGTCAGTGTTAGTGAGCTGTTTGGCAATAATGACCACAATGCAAATGGGTTTGACATTAATAAAGGAGCGGAGACAAGAAAATCTAGTACAGTAGCCTTTTATTTTCAAAAGGGAGACTACACCAAAATAAGGAAGCTAATTTGACAGAAGTTAAAAGGGACACCTAAGGAAGTGAGGGACTTGCAAAGAGCAAGGGAATGCTTAAGAGCACCATATTTGAAGCACAAAGCAAATGCATACCACTATTTTTTTAAAAATCCCTAAAGCAGACCAAAAGAGGAAAATAAAAAAAAAAGAACACAAACTCTGGCAAATCAAATGAAACCAACTAACTATAAAACTATGAAATGGAAAACTAATAAGACCAGCCACAGGAGAATATGAGAAGAAACTTCCTAAGGTACAAAAGATAACAATAGAAATTTCTTTAAGTACATTAGAAGCCAAAGACATGCCAGGGGGTCCATTGGGCCTTTGAATGATAGGGGTGTAAAGCAGGCACTAAAGGATGACAGGCCACTGATGGGAAACAAATGCATTTCTTGCATCTGTTTTTACTGTGGAAGACATTAAGGGAATAGTCCATAGCCCACAACATGACTAGATCCACTCCTCTACAGTTTGGGTCAGCTTCACTGACTTGTCCCTAAGGTTTCAACAGATGAGTTTATAGAGGAAATTGATAAACTAAAGAGTAGAAGAATCACCAGGACCTGATGGTATTCTGAAGGAGCTCAGAGCTGAAACTGCTTAGCTCTTAACTATAATATGCAGTCCCCATCACTAAAAACAGCCTTGGTACCAGAGGACTGAGGGGTTGCCACTATGACTTGCATATTTAAAGAGAGGCTCTAGAAGTAACGCAGGGAACTACAGGCTGATAAGCCCAACTTCAGTTCCTGAAAAACTGGTGGAAACAATAATAAAAATAAAAGAATTGTTCAGCATATAGATTAAAGCGACTTGTCAGGAAGGACTCAACACAGTTTTGTCAAAGGAAAATCATGCCTCACCAACCTACTAGAGTTCCTTGAGGGTGTCAATAAAGTAGATGGATAGGGTATGGTTGGTATAGTGTGACTTCCAAAAAGCCTTTGACGCGGTCTCCCATGATATTCTTAACTAAGTTAGGTAATGACAGCATTACAGGGAACATCCACTCATGGATTAGAAGCAGGTTCAAAAGGTAGAAAGCAAAGAGCACTCAATTTTCAGGATGGCAAGAGATAAACATCAGGATGCCTCGGGGATCTGTGTTGGGAGCAGTGCTGTTTAGCATATGCGTTAGTGCTCTGGCAAAGGGGTGAGTATCAAAGTGGCCAAATTTGCGGATAGGAAAATTATTCGAAATAGTAAAAATCAAGGCAGACTGTGATGACATACAGAAGGATTTGGCACTATTGAGTGAATGGGAAACTAAATGGCAAATGAAATTCAATTCAAATGCAGATAAGTGTAAAGCAATGCACCTAGGCAAAAATAACGCAAATTATACCTACACTTTGATGGGCTCTAAAGTAGCTGTTACCACACAGAAAAAAGATCTGGGAGTCATTGTGGACAGTTCACTAAAAACCATCAACGTTGTGCTCAGAAGCCATCAAAAAGGCAAACAAAATGTTAGGGATTATTAAGAAGGGAATTGTAAACTAAATGAAAGGCATCATCATGCCCCTTTAAAAATCTGTGATACCTCACATCTTGAATGCTGTGCCGTCTGTACAGTTCTGGTGCCCTCACCCCAAAAAAGGATATAGAAGAATCAGAGGTGGTCCAGAGAAAGACAACAAGGATAATTAATGGTATGGAGGGGCTTCCATACAACACTGGGGGGGGGGGCAGGACATGATAAGGGTTTAACAGAATACTAAACCAAACTCACATATTTGCTTTTTCTCAAGTTCAGTTGTATTACAGATGTTATATTCATGCACGTGGAACATTTCTTTGTTTCTGTCAACAGATCCCAAAGAAAGGTGACCTAGCTCAAGACATGCTTATTTTCAAGAGACGCCACTGAAAACAGTGGAAAGCACATATTGTAAGAGAAAATTAAGAGTTTTTCTATACTGATGTCACTATCAAAAATTAAAGAACTGGTTAAAGTACAATAGAAAACTACATCAACAGTGTTGCAGTTCTCTACCGCTTGCTAAGACTTACCTTGCATAGTATGTTTAATATCAATTCTAATCAGCAGCTTTTCTTGAGAACTGATTTTCAATAGATAAACTTAACATTATTCCAATTTAAGAAACTAATGAACATTTAGAGCTTCAAATTCAAACCTCTTTTTTAAATTGAATGTGGGACTCAGTGTCATGCTTGGAAGGTTCAGATGCTCAGCACCTTTGAAAATTACTAGGTTACAACTTCGCTTCAAGACTTACCCAAGAGAGATTTTTTTCATTTGGACAGCTTTTCCAACCAGGAATGCTTCAAGTATGATGTCTATTGGCATGGACCTGTAGAGGCTGCCTTAAGTCACTGAGTGAGCCAGACAGATTAGATCTTCAAGGATAAAACCTCTAGACATCTTCACTGGAACCACAAGAATCAGCTAAAGTAAAGCTGCCCACTATCTATATAATTATTCCAAGTACAATACAAGTTGCACACATTTTGTTTTGATTTGAAGATGTTTGACATGTTGTATTCTACAGACAGCCAAAAAAAGTTATATTAGAAATAGTAAATTTTATTTAATACATAGTTAAGTTTTTATACAAGACTAGACTACTTATTACAAAATAACTTACAAGTTTTTAAAATTTTACTACATTTATGACATTATACACTTTGTATACATTAATTTTGATACAGCATATTCTTTGAAAGTATAGGTGGGGGCACAGCATATTTGAAATACTGAATACTTATAAAATATACCAACAATTACCAGAAGCCATGGATTGCTCCTTTCTAAAATGCCAACAGATGTTCCATTTGTTTGCAAAGATCTAACACAAAAACAAAAACAAGACACCCAGGATCTGGAGGTAAGGGGGGGCAGTTTTGGAATGTGTTCCTTTGAAGTTATAAAAAATAATTTAGGAATGAGACATTTTCAGAGAAACTACCCATCTTCAACCTAGTAATGAAGCACACCCTGCTCTTAGTTTACATCCACATTGTTAATAGAATTGCTACGGCAATTTATAGTCATTCTGAAATGACTTTGTGAAAACCCTAGACCACTATTAACTATAGTCCCAATGAAAAAATTCAGGCTCCAAAGTTTCAGATCAAGGTACTACGACATTTAAATTTGGTGGCATTTCTGAGCATAAAATAAATACGAACAGCATAAGTCCTAGTTAATATAGCCGTAATTGCTTGTGAAACAAGATGCACTGCTTAAATCTAACATGTATGTACAGTAATAATTTACTTGCATCTTGTTTGCTGCATGATACAATCTTTAAGGCACAACATTAAATTATTCAGATTTGTTCTGGAAAAAAAAAAAGAGTTTTATTGCTGAGGACATTGCATTTCAGAAGATTCTTTAGAAGACACATATAGTGTAGTGTATGTCTTCTTTCGCATTTTCTTCTCAGACTTGATTGCATTTTCTTTCATGTCTTCATTTTCCACACTTTCAAGTCTGGATTCAGCTGTTAACCTACAGGCAAAGTAGCCATGCTAAATACATACTGAGTTAATAATAAAAATTAAAAGCAAAAAACACCACCACACACAAGACTGAGACAAACAATCTCAATAAGCAGCATCAATAAGCCCACTAGAATATCAGATTATCTATCCGCTAGAGAAAGAATTGATACTTAAAAAAATAATAATGATCAAATTTTAAGTTTTGAATTTGCATGACACTGTTTCCTATATTTTGCCATTCTCCAAATCTTACTCATCAGTTCAGGTCTCATATTCCTTCAGTTTGACCTGTTGTAGAGAATGGAAACTCGTTGTGAACAGCTTTGAAACTGTTAGTCATTTTTGCTCCATGCACAGCAGAAATCAAATGAAAAAAACCGTCAAGGGAAAGCTAGCTATTAGCTCTTAACCATTATTAGATTGTGAAGTCTGAGAAGAGCAATACAAGAACACTATTTGTATTGAGAAATAGAGAAAGTGTCAAATTCTGTGCAAACAAGCTTCAATTTAGACTCTCTTATTTATCATATGTATGAATTAGACTGATCATCCCATCAATTTTTATTTACTCAGACTCACTTTTATAATTCGCCAGTCCAATATTTAAGTCCAGGTGCACTCAAAGCAAGCTGTTGCCTGCAAGACTGATGTTCAAAAGCTAAGCAGAAACATGAATTTTCAGACTCTCAAGCTACAACGACATAGATTTTAGACTGCATAATATTAAATCATTAATCTGATGTTTATACAAATGCTCAGGTTATGATATTGTGTGGGGCAGGTGCTGGCTAAGTGCTATCTATAGAGTTTGCAATAAGTTCCAGAACCTACACTGGCAATTTATTGACTTGACTTGACTAGTACACATCAGTGCAGTCACAAAACTGGATGTAGGGAGGCCAAATCAAAAAAAGGTCTTCATTTAATGATTCACTTCATACTGGCTCCCCACTAACCCTTCATTACATACCAATTATCAACATCTTTATACAGTATAGGCTTCTATCAACTGTTTGGAGAGACCTTACTCCAATTGGTCATTTTCCACATCACAGCCATTTTCAACAAAAACAGCTTTCCTCACATTCCTTACTTCACACAAACTGAAGCTATTGAAGTTGCCAGTATAAAAAGTGTCACAGCAAGGGACAATCACCATAGGAGCCATACAGGTATGGCATTAAATCTGAAGGTCTGGCCAGTGCATAAACCCGATTTCTGGAATATTCATTCTCTATCCCATCTCTCTATCCTCAGCACCCCACTATATATTGGCATGATGCACATAAACATACCCCGCAACCTCAACTAGGATGAGAGCTCCCTCTTTGCATACTTGCCTCATGTCAAAGTTGATCAAAGAGTCCATTATACAGCCAAATTAACCTCAAATATAAGACCAGGTTTGTTTTCTTTTTCTTTTAGCCCTATAGAACAAGCATTTTCTTACTAATTAGATTTATATTACTCATTAGCTTTCCCTGCTAACTTCAGTTAATATCCTGTGGACCACCATTTTTGTAATTATGTCTGGAATAATTAAAAACCAGGATAAAAAAAATGTATAATGTAGATATATAATGTATATCATAGATATCTTCTATGGTTTAGATCATACGCACTTTGTTGTGTGTTAAGTTTTTCAACCCAAAATACAGTAGGCTGATTTTGTCAAGGTGGGACTATATATATTTACAGTATATCAGCCTACTGTATTTTCATTTTTGGTTGAAGAACTTTTTCTATCTGTATATAGAAATCTATCTATATATAGATATAAATAAATAAAAGCCAAGAAGTTTGTTCCTACAAAGTTGATTTTTTTTTAATTTAGATCTTCATGTCCTAGGATATAGAGGTTTTAAAATACACTGAAGAACAGCATGAACAGTGATGACAGTTGTCATTTGTCCCCGTAACATAGTACGCTGACAGGTACTTAAAATGTCCTAACTGGAAAACTAAGAACAATTTTTGGTTTCTTCAACTATTTTTAATTCTGCAGTTCCATAAATAAGGTGCCACAGAAGTACAAGTAGGATCATCCAGAAGAATGATCATTCATTGTAGACATTGCTATTCCAAATTATTCACAAGTAGTGTCATCTAAAAAGTTCCAGTTCTTCCAACAAGTGTTGGGATATTACAATACAAATAAGAACAAAGAAGGGTGATCGAGCAAATCAAGACTAAAGTGATACAGAACTTCAGTTAATACCTAACCCTTGCTTTTTCCTTCACAGAAGTTCCTCTGAGGGGCCCTGTTGTATGTACTATGTTGTGTAACAGTAACAAGCCTATTGGAGAGCTTAAGTGTAAAGTGAACAGGAACAGAAATATTGCCACAAAAAAATCCAATCTAGATCAAAAATAGGGAAAGATGATTCTCACAAAGGAATTATTTCTACCTCCAAGTACATTATCAATTTTTTTTATACACCAAGAAATATTTCCTTGCTATAACGGAGATGCAGATAAATTCACCTCTATAGGTTTCAGTATAAAATCTGACTGAATTTTGGAAGGTTTTAATGAAAGCCCTAGTTTTGTATTTCATCTTTTAGACCACAAAGTAAAGGAATTAAGTGAAGTGACAGATTTGCTTAGGATCAGGGTTTGGCCACCTAAAACCTGTGGGGCAGCACACAGCACTGAAGGTATCAGTAATATGCCTGACTTAGAGGGAATGCACCCAGCTCTACCCTGGAGCATCCCCTTTTCCTGCCCTGAGTTGTACATTAATATGCTCCTGAACTGTGACGACTGTTTTCTTTCACCCCAGCTACTGCAGCCACTGCATACTCTCACCCACAAATTAGATACCGACCATTGCCCCTAGCCATGGTAGGGGTGTGGGGAGGATGGTGCAGTCAACAGCACTTGGTGGTGTTATTAAAATGGAGGCTACAGTAGGAAGAGACAAGAACAAGGAAAGACTGGGGTGGCAGCAGGTAGCTGTGGCGCCTGCTGAGGGGAACACTGCAAAAAGTTGAATTGTGCTGCAGCAGACAAAGTAGACCAGTAGGGGGAAGCCTGGCTGGACCTACATATGAAATTTAAATTGCTAAATTGTAATAACAGTTGCAGCTTGCACAAGAATGCAAGAAAGATTGTTACTGGGGCCCACTTGAAAAAAAGCAATTACAACTGATATTATCTCCCATGCTGGTTTAGGATACACCTGATGTTTAACTATGATAAACTCTACATGGATAACTGCCCCTCCCTTGGTGATTGTCTCTTCCTTATTGACATGTCCTTCCCTGATCGATTCGTATTTCTCAGAGCAGACAGAGAATGTCTGTCTAGCACTTTGATCCATCTCCATAGATCCATACCAGTCAAGGATATTTTGGGCTCTGCCCCACATTAAAACAATTCCCTAAAGAGTGACTTCTGATCAATGTCTCAAGGTGTCCGATTCAGTCAATCAAGTCTCATCTCAGTTGATCAAATTGTAACCTCTGGACCGATCAAGAATTTGCGAAAGCAAGTTTCGTAACCAAACAGGATCTGAGGGACTAACAATTGTAACTTAACTAAAATATGACGGACCCCATCTTATCTGCTTTGTTGGGGCTTTGGTCATCAATCTATCGAGAAAGAATGCTTTGAAGGCATACACTTGAAGGGTATAAAGGAGAAATGGACTTGCTGGCAAGGTGTCCTCCAAGAGAGAGAAACCACTCACTGCAACATCATAATCTATACCAAGCTGATTACCCTCAGTGATGGATCAATGCCCAGTGAAGGGTGTAAAGACTGAGACCACTTTCTTGCCTGTATTGGTGAGATACACTACTACAGCTAAAATATACTGGACTTTAATAATAGTTTGTTTATTTGAATAATGAGAAAGAACCTTTCTTTCATTTTGTTTAAAGGTTGTTTTGTGGTATAGTTAATAAAAAAGACTTTTGCCATTCATTGAATGAGGTGTCGTGTGAATCCCTATATGCACTAGAGTCAAAATCCTATTCTTAAATGCAACAGTGCAAGAGTGCTCAGTAGGGTTTCATACACACATTTAGTTTCTCCTGGGACAGCTGCTGCTACCCCAGAAGAAATCATGAGCGTACAGGTGCTCAGGCCTTTTCTCCCAGAGTAAAAATGGTTGCTCCAAGAGAAAAATAACCTGGGAACAACTCGGGTTAAAACACTCCTCAGGGAGCAAATGTCTGTACGTGCTGCTCTGAGTAAGTTTTTCTACCAGGAGAACACACCTAGGAGAATTTTTCCCAATTATTTGAATGTGTATACACATGATTTGGGAAATGCATCTGCTCAGCATTTAGTTATACCTCTGCAAAGCATTGGAGAGGGGAACCTGGTAGGAAGGATGGAGGAGAGGCTGGAAATTGCCAGCCTGCAGTAACAGCCAAGTTGCCAGCAGCAGCCCACCACTGGTAAAAGGTTGCCTCCTCCTGCCTTTTACCAGAGGTATTAGAATAAAGACACTGTCTGTCATCCAAGTGAAGCTGCTTGCATTTAAAACATCTCCTGACCATAGTTCCATAGTACTCACTTTTAAAGCACAAATGAAAACTACCCCAGGACAAGATAGATTACATTATTTTAACTGTGTGCAGTCTAGGCATTTTATACCCATGGGTATAAATCAAAATCCATGGATAAGATAATCAAAAGCCAGTAACTTGTTAATTCTGAAGCAAGCAACAACTGGCTTCCCTTAACAGGAGGAACTAGCAATGCTCTGATCACCCTTTATCCAAGTTACAAAGATCACAACAGCTAGGCAATCACAGCAATTAAGTCTCAGCCTCTAGCTACGTTCTCTTATTATCCTTTCTGAACCACACCAGGCAGTAAGTTATTACTTCTGACAGTTATGAATTGTACATGTTGCCTTTTTAGTTCTCTGAAAAGTAATGCTATAGTGTCAAAGGTACAGATGAGAACTGTATTTCTTACAGCTAACAGCTATTCCAAAAACAAACAAAGAAAACACACCCTTCAGGCTCCAAGGCTGCCTTTTCCATTTTAGTTCAGAAGACCACGGTTTTTTTCTTGGATACCTTATTATACACATTTGCTTTTATACACATTACTCTGGTGTTCTTGCTTAAATCACTATTTTTTGTCTTAAGGCAGCTAAAACAAGTTGCAAATCTATTTATTTTGCATAGTTTAAGAACAAGTCTAAGTTTGCAAGTGCATCAACCTACATTTGTTCACTGAAAATTTGCATTGAAGAGACAATGATTTTTTTCACAAAAACAATTGAAAGCAGAGTGTCAAGTGTCTCTAAAAATAGATGCATTCATAACTGTATGTAAAGCTACAGGGTTATTGCTTTAGAACACTAGGCTGAACCTTCTTAATCCCAACATGTACCTGCACCTGACAAAACGCACACTGCTTTAGTTTTAAAGTCTTTTAAAGACTGTAGGTCCAGCTTTAAAACCTGCTCCATGTGAAGAGCTTCCACCAAACTATAAGCCTATGAAGTTGCCACTTCCTTTGCAAATGAAAAAGACAACCATATGGCTTCCCTAACTTGGAATAAGGAGCGATGGTGTAAATGACTGTACTTCTTTGTAGTTGCTTCTCCAAAATGAGAGAGATTGGAAGTGATCAATGCAATTATCTGGACTGGCCTCCTTTTAGGGTCTCCCCTTACACTTCAAGTCATTTTTGAATTGCACCCTTTTTTATTAATTTTTTTAAAGAGGGGTGGGGAGAGGAAAGGAAAAAACCATACACGCGATGTAACCAACCATGTTTCATCTTGATTTAAAGGGTCTACAAGAACTATCCCAATGTTTAGTTATGCTTACTCCAACCCCAAGGCCTCAATTTATCTAGCTTTGACTATTTAAATATTTTTGTTTGATTGAAGAGCTCTCCACAAAACTGTTGTTACTCTCATAGGTTCTTACACAGACAGATCACCCCATAATGTTTTCTAGAATAAGTTTAAAAACAAAAACAAAAAACCAGAATGGGCTTCAAGTTTTTCACTATGAAATATGTTTTCCAATTCTTTGCTCAATTCCATGGCTCTTCACTGAACCCTCTCTCACTTGTAACCATCTTTCATAAATTGGAAACACTTGAATTGAATGTGCCTTCCTAGATAGCACTGATATGATATCTGCAAAGGTACTGTATTTACTTGAATAGAAGATGACCCTGATTATAATACAACCTCCTAATACTTAAAGTCCATATATGGAAAAATTATAAATGTGTTATTATTTTCAAGTGTAGGATCTAAGAATCAGAGGGTTGTCTTGGATTTGTCCCCCTCCCACTGCTACAGCAAGGAAAATAAGCCTAGGGGGTCAGATAGGCCCTTTGTTCACTGCTTCCCCCCAACTTTTTCCCCTAGCAGCCCCTTCCCCCTCTCCTCACTGTCAGACCCTGCTCTCCCAGAGCTCACAGAAGTGAGAAACAAACTTTAGCACTGGTACTCCACAAGCACACTTTTAAGTAGCACTTCTGTACCTACTTGTGTATAATACAAACTATGCATGACATGAGTCCAAAACCAAGAGGCTCATGATTTGCCATATCGTTCACTGGGCTAGGCCCACCAGTCAACAGCATTTTAAGCCATGGTGACTGCATAGCTCAGCACTGCTCAGTATGTGTGTATATTCCAGATACCCCCAACAAAGGATCCAGGTGCTAATTGTGCCTTCACTCATGATCAGAACTGGGTGCTTTTGTCAGGAGTCCTGGGATACTCAAAAAATTTATATCCAGATGTGGGGCACAGCAACCTGGTCCAGCTTCACATCATGGAGGGCAAGACCACACTAATCTTGTGCCAGGCTGAGAGAGGGGGTGACAGAAGGATTCAGGGTGAACTGTTTGGGGCCCTGTTTGATGTCTGTCTGACACTTAAGGCATTTATGTCAAAACAAACAGGAATCATTAGAAAAGGAAACGAAAGGAACATCTCAGCTGTGGGAGTGAAGAGAAAGTAAAAATGTATGCAATGTTGGCTCACCATGACTTGAAAAGACTCAGTGCTGAGAGGGACTGCATGAAATGGGCACTAGAATATATCTTACTCAGATGGGCTGCACCAACCTATTCTTGTAGTAGGTTCCCATCAGCATAGTTGACCAATGTGAGCCATGCATTTTAAAATCATGGTCAGTGTTGGCCGCATTTAAATCAACTTCATAGTTGGTTTCCATTTCTGAGCACATACTGCTTTTGACAGCTATTTAATGACAGACAACGTATTTAATGAGATTTCCTTGCATGAGATAAGATGTGGGGCTTTATTCCCCCCATGCCAATTGGGGGAAAAACAACTCACCTTATATATATTTATACATTATGCATGCCCAAGATTGCATTGGCTTTTTTGACCATTGTTAACCAAAAGCTCATGTTTAACTAATTGTCTGTCTTCTCATTTCTCCACCTCCCTGCAAATTGAGTGGTTTTATAATTATTGCTTCCCAGGGTGGAGCCCTCCATCATTCAAGAATGGCAAATATTCCTGGCTTCTAGAATTGTAAATATTTTTTTTCCGTTTGACTATTGAGTACAAATGAAGTGTTTGAGCATGAGTGAACAGATGACTCCCAAGCTAGCCAACAGTGAACTGTTAAGGACCCCGATTGCTGCCATCACGAACACAGTCCAGGACAGAGCAAGGACTTTTCAAGTGGCAAGGTTAACTCCTACCCCTACCTACATGTTCCATGAATCAATTGATCAATAGAGTAGGCAAGCAGCATAGAGAGTAGGGGTAGGGTTAGAAAACAGGAATTCCTGCTGTTATTACAAGAGCTTTGGCAAGAGCTGCGGTTTTAGCAGTGGCACTGCTGGGGGTGGTGGAGCTAGGAAAGCAGTTCTTCTTGCCTTGCCATCCCTTCAGGGTAGGGGACTGTTTTGGGCAGCTACAGTTTTTCACGAACTGATCATAAATAGCTTGCCCCCTTCCCCAGCACAAGAGACCTGGCTCTCAGTGATCAGGCTCCACTGGGGACCTCAAGAGGATCCAAAGAACAGTTCCCTACTGCCTATGGCTGGAGAGCTTGCCTTTGTTCTAGAAAAGTACCTGGTTACTGTGGCGGGCCAGTAGGGGCGCTCCTGCATTGAGCCACCCACCTCACTGTGCCTGACCACCTTCCAGGTTCCAAGTGCCTCCCTAGGGGCGCCTCACATCCAGCTGACCCTCTTCCTGGAACACACTTGCTAGCCTGGGGGTAACATAAGCTGCCACCACCCCGAGAAGGGACATTCTCAGCCCTGTGTCCTCGGGGAAACACAGGCCTAATAGCCCTACGGGTACTCGACCCAGTACAGGCACTTGGGGCACTTCCCCAAATCGGGGGCCAAAAACGAAAGTCTCCCTTAGTCCGCAGACCTAAGGGGCCTCTTAGGCATAATTTAGACCCACCCCTCAATAAGTCTCCTACACCAGTCACAAAGGAGAACTTTATTGATTACAGGGGGTAGGGTAAAAATACCACAGCAATATCACAGAAATCCCATAGAGCAAAACAGTCTGGCTGAGGTAGCCTTTTGATCACGCATCTGTCAGTTATGCATCTAACCAGATCTCGAGTAGCTCACTCACAAGCATCATCCAGAGGCTGTTGGAAATTCTCTCTGGAGGCAGGCCATTCCTAGCTCATGAGTTATGGGGGAGAGAGTCAGTTTCAGACGGTAAAACTCTTCTCTAAGTCTGAGTTCCCCGCATGGCTGCTGCCCCCTCCTCCTGTGCATTCTTAACTTATATAGCCCCTGTGATCTCATTCACCTGTCCAATGGAGGCCAGCACCTGTTGGCTGTCAGCCAACCAATCTGAAATACATCACTAGTTGCTGGGTAGACTCTAGCCCACCAGGTAGCAGCCCCTCACCCAGGTAGCTGATACCACTCACATAGGCAGAGGGAGCAGGTTTCCCCCCTCCCTCAGGAATGTATCCATCTCAGGTTACCTAAAGAGATAGGGTAAAGGTGTGTCTCCTCTGCTAGGCCCATTCTAATCAAATTGTCACAGAGCAGAGATTTTGGGGAGAAACAAAGGTGGCTTCCTGCCACAGTTACCACTCTTAATGTTCAGGGCTTCTACAGCAAGACAGACAGCATCTTTGAAAATGATGGGAGTTTGGGGCCTGCTAGTACCATGATACCAACACATCTGCATCCTCAGTGAACCCTGATTTTTTACATTGGGATAAATGCACAGCCTTGGCACTGAAAAAAGGCGACACACTTAGAGTGAATTATATCACCTATCAGTTTTCCACAGTGGGTAAAGGGGGAAAGAAAACCTTTGGAGTTTATTGCAGTAACTACTTAACAAACACAGGGATGTTTCTCAAAAGATACAAGTTGAAGAAAACAAGTCAGAAGACTTCCTTCCTTATAATTACAAAACCCCGGAGAAGTAACACCCCTAAAATCACTATCTAGTTTTAAAATGTTTGGAAGTTTTAGTAATGGAAAAGTTGTCTTATGAAGTCAGTGCTCAACAGGGAAGGAAGGGAAAAATGCTTTGTTAAATTTCTTAAAAATTCTTGGAATTTGCTAAAAACAAATGTCTTTTCCTGCCTCCAAACCAGAAAGTTTAAGAAACATTTTTGAACACTGAAGGGAAGTGCAAGTTACAAGCTAACAATGACGAACAAGACTGAAATAAATTCAGCATTTAAAAGCAAAGATGAGTAGAAAATGACAAGATCTGCATTATGCAAAGTTCTTAGGAAAAAAGGAGTGAATTGTCAAACAGAGATGAAGCAGCACAAAAACTTAACATTGACTGAAACAAAGGAACTGTCATAACTAAAGGAAAAGAAAAAGAACAAAATAGTCCTGTAGACATCAACTTGGGTTAAGGGAGCATGGTTCATAGAAGACAAATATCTGCATTTATATATATTTTAAAATAATTGGATATAAAAGTTAAATTGTCATTTGATAAGTTGCATTTGTTAATAAAAAGGGTTTTGTAAATATTAAATAAAGAACACTTTCCTTAAGCTGGGAAAAATAGGAATGAGAGCATGCAATCTTCAAATAATAGAATAACAAATAAAAATTGTTTTGTAAAATTCTGTCTATTCCTCAAGACCATTTATCCAATATCTTCTCCTCCTTGACCAACCTCTCAAACCTGCCACCTACCTGTCTTAACCCTCCTTTTCACTACTAGAAATGTAGCACATTTAAACCACCTTCTGTCTGCACTGGAATTATCCATGCTCTGCTCTCCAAAGCTAGCAGTTGAAGCAACCTTCAACTGAGCACACATAGTAAGGCCCTGGACAAAGAGCTGCCAGGCATAGGATTTAAAGTCCCCAGGTAGAAAGCTCTGATCCCCTGTCTGCTCCCCTTGGAGCAGAGCAAAAAAAAAATTCCCCCCACAAAAATCAACTGATTATCAATCCAGGGACTTAGACCATGGGGAGTTCCAGGTCCTGTGCAAACCCAGCCCAGAAACTGTTAGCCCCAGCCACAAGTTCAAATTTGAGGAACCATATAAACAAGCTATAAAAAAAATACTTTTCATGGCCTCTCACACTTGTAGCACCCTTCCCATTTATGCCACAATTAACTTATTAATCATGGCATAAAGGTAATATGTAGGGGAGGCCTTAGTCAATAACCTTCACATCCAGTGTTGAAGGCTACCTGTCTGTTCTAGATAGTCAAAGCATTCTCATACAAGAACTGAGAAATAGCATCATTAACCAACTGAATTTACCCTTTCCAATCTTCAGTCTGACATCTGCTCTTTTCTCTTACCTTTCCCCTAGATTCTGCACATGAGTAAATGTTCCATCTCTGGTAATCGATTTATATTTCTACAATATCTTCACAAAAAATTGCTTTAGAGCAGTGGCTCTCAACGTTTTTCGCCTCCTTGCACTGTGGCACCTCGAGAACCTTGGAAGAACTGATATTGTGGCAGGGTGGGCAGACAGTATGGCCCTGCATCTACCAACCCACAGCAGACCATACTACTGAAAGCACACAGGACTGGGGGAAAAAGGGAAGGCAACAGAAGCTGCCATCATCCTTGTAAAACTTAAGGCTGCCTTGACTCTCTTTTGTCACTCATTACTTTCTCCTGCTTGTCACTTACATGCATATAGCTCCACAACCATGACTGTAAAGCCAATCACTCAAACGCTTCTGTATTCAAATCAAATACTTTTCTCAATCAAATGCTGATAATTCAAGCCTATGTAAATGTCTTCATTTTACTGTAAAAACTGTTCCCAAGACATTTAGTAGCTCTCAGTGTAATGCTAGTCATTCATATTTAAAATTAGATTACACATCTCCATAATTACACATTATATTCATTATAAAACTGTGTTTTTTAAACTATGGAAACACCCAGCTTCATCATATTTTCATGAGAGCGTGATAGCCTTTTATTGTATCTATACAGAAGAGACATGAAGACAAAAACAAGACAATTGTACTTCAATTTTGCCCTCAGCTTTCATTCTTTCCACTTAGTTATGCGCCTACATGTAACTAGTATCATTATGTCTGTCAGGGGCAATTAGTATTAGTATGATTATTAGTCTTATTATATTATTATTATCATCATATATGCAACTAGTATTATTTTCTACTAGCTGTTAACATAAAGCCAATAACTATATTACTAGGTGGCTTGGAAAAAGTGGCCAAGTGAAGCTTTAGGAGAATTTTTTTCATCCATGATAGGTTGGATGAATACCTCAAAGCAAAAAACTTTCCAAAACAAATTCACTGGCTTTTGCAAAACATTGTTCCATCCCTTCTCTCTGGATGTTTAATATTAGAATTGCCTTCATGAAACTGGAAGACTGTTAACCTCTACAATGTGCAGAAACAGACCTGAAAACCTGTAAATAGCTGTAAGTGGTTTTCTGTTTTACTTGATTTATTCAGCAAACATATCATAGTGTCATGTCAATATATCTGGGCCTTAAGTGTTTTCTAAATATTTAACATATGCATACTCCTGCGACAAGAAAATGGACAGACCAAACATCAGCAGGTGAGGGAGAGAAAAAGGCGTTCTATTTATCCAGGCAAAAGTTAGAGCTATTTAGAATATTAAGTTATTTATTTGACCCTCTCTCACATAACTTGCATTTTCACTTAGGAGGTGATAGTTCCATCTTGGTTCAGTAAATTCAGTTTGTTTTTCAAAATGTGATGCACACATTTGAAATGCAGCATTGAATGTTATTACATGTTCCAAAAAAGGTGTTACCAAAAATCTTAAAAATACATTTGAAAGATAATAGTTTTCTTTTTCTTTCTTTTTTTAAGATACAGGTTTTATTAATCCCAATGCTAAATTAAGAATATATTTTAAGCTACTCCTCCAGTTCCTTCTCACAAAAAACAGCCTTAGCGCTTTTCTACATATGGAAGCTATCTGGAATTAAATTAGTGAAAATCTGAAGCAAAACAGCTATTCTAGATAAATTCCTTACGTAGGGAAACTTTACTTTGTATGGCAGTCTCAAACTGAATGAATGACAAAAAACATTGAGAAAAAAATGAATTTGAGCTATTATGATTAGCATGTTATTTATACACCTTTCATTTATTTTAGATGATGTGGAAATTTAAGTAGTGCAGATGCAGTTCCATGATTCTAAGCATCTTTTTCATTAGCCATCATTTTCATCCTTCTAAACAACTTTGAGAAGTTGAATGTAGGCAGCTGAAACTGCGAAATAACACTGCATGCAACACTGAGAAGATAGATAAAGAAGTGGATAGCATAGTTCATGCAGCGAAAGAAAATAGATGCAGGTCTGTGCTGACTGCCTCGAGCATACACACAAGATGACACTGACCTGGAAGATGCTGAAGTAAGAGAATTATTTCCATCTCTTTCATTTGCAGTTTTGGTATCGCAATGGTCATCTCTGATTTTAACACTCTTCCTTTCCTTTTCATGTACAGTTACTTGTGCTGCTGGAAGAAGAACTATATTCACTGGTTCTGCCTCAACGGCATACTTCTTCACAAAACCACTACTTTGTTCAGAGTTCTTGGCACTTAACTTTGTTTCTTCCTTACTTGAAGACTGAATGAGAGCATTTTCCTTTACTGAAGCATTTTTACCATCTAAATATTCACAAGTTGTGCCTACTGGTATCTTCTCTCTCCTTGTTACACTTTTTGGGACTTTTACTAGTTCTAGAAAAGAAAGAAATATACTTGTATTTGCATGCAAAAAGAATACACTTAGGCTGAGTTCAACTACCAACTTACTCATGTATTTATACAAACTAACTAAATAGGTTTTTTTTAGTATTTAAGAGACAACAGGCTTCTCATTTGTGACTTTTTTTGTTTTTTTATTGCAGACAATATCAGTTCTTCCAAGTTATGCCTAGACTTTTAAGAGAACATACTGAACTGCAAAACATCCCATCAATTTTTCATCCTTCACTGGCTTCTTGGTTCACTGTCTTGATGACAAGAAAATAAAAAGGTAGAGCTCTAGCCAGTACCTCAGAAATTGGTTCTTTTCCATAAAATCTTGTCTAAGGGCACTTATATCTCCTGAGATCCTTTTCCTTTCCTCACAACCTTGCATTTTCCCAGATTTTTCATTAAGAATCTACCTATTATTTTTACAGTATTGTTCTGGTTGCAAAATAATCAAGATGGAGTTACTGTCTTCAGCTACTGGGGCTAAAGTCACCTCTTCCCTTTTAGGTGATGTGGAAATGCAAAATTTCCAAGTTAGGAAGATGTTTAATTTTATCAATCAATCTTTTGGGCATTGATACTTCTAAAATCAGGGGCAGGCAATTATTTCAGGTGGAGGACTGCTTTAAGCATTTTGACAAGCTGTGGAGGACTGCAGGGATAGCCCTGCTTCTTGAAAGGTACCCCACACCCTGGCTGCCATCTTGGTGCCGGAAGTCCCACCCCTTAGCCCCTGACCTTCGTCACCAGAAGTCCCTGCCCTTGCCCCAGAAGTACTCCTTTTGGGAAGGGGGTTTGCCATCTTAGAACCAGGGAAAAAACCACAAATTATATATTAAAAAAAATCAAACAATAACATTTTAATTTTATTTTAATAAGATTTTTTTTGCCTTGATGTGTGTGTGTGTGTTTGCATCAAGTATATAAATGTGATTGCATAATAGCTCAAAATGGAGCCTTACTCTGGTATATTGCGGGAGGGTGTGGAGGAGTATGGAGGGCTGTGCGGGACAGTGTGGGAGTATGGGTGGACATGGGTGCAGGGAACATGTGGGTGGGCATGGGGTTTGTGGGATGTGTGGAGGGGGAGGGTGGCTGGGGGTGTGTGTGCATGTGTGTGGTGGGGTGTGTGCAGGTAGTAGTGAGCCAGGGCTCTCTCCCCAGAGACCTGTGAGAGACTGTGTGGGGCTTCGTTTTTTGTGGGGCGTGAGGGATGGTGTGGTTGTAGGGTTTGTAGGTATGCTGAGATGTGCATGGGAGTCCCTGCACACTCCTCACTCAGCACCCGCCCCTGCCCCGTAACAGCTTGGAGCCCAAGCGGCCGTTGGCACTTCCCCACCGCCACCAGCAGCACATAGCCCCAGTGTGCCCTGCACTGTATTTTGCCCACCCCTGTATTAGAGTTTTGACCTTTTACCATTCTTTGTTCCTTGTCTCATTTTGGGAGAAGGGAAAAATTCAGTACTGTGCCTTGGGCACACAGTAGGGCTAGGACGGCTCCATGCTGGACTGCCTTTGTAGGCAGCTGCTGGTCCCAGTCCTGCAGTACTGGTGGGGAACTGCACACACCCGATCCCCGCCCTATGCCTGCTGCAGACTCGCCTGCTCATGCTGGACAGCAGCAGCAACAGCAGTGCCAGTGAGGCAGAAGTGTGCTCAGCATGATGGAAAAGCAGATTCTCTCCCTCAGCACTGCCCAGCACTTCCTGCAGCAGCTGCGGAGAACCTGCACTGGGCTGCCCTGTAGCTCCTCTGTGCTGCCCCACAGGGCAGCCTGGAGGCAACAGTGAGAGTGCAGGGCAGCCCAGCACAGCTTCCGTGAGGTTCTTGCAGGAAGTGCTGGGAAGTGCTGAGGGGGAGAAGCCGCTTTTCCCCCAAGCCGAGCTTATTTCTGCCTGCCTCGTGATCTAGTGAAATTAAATTGAATATATTCATCATTGTAATAATGATTTTAGATAACGTTCTTGTCCCAGCAATTCATGGTCTATGTTAAAGGGAGATTTTAAACATAATTACCAAGCAGTATGTTTATGATCAGGACAAAGATGTCTCTTGAACTGACTGAATGAAGCTTTTTGCCATGGCAAGAATTGATGATCACATATTTATCTGTTCTATTCAGTCTTAGTTATCAGAGATATTTACCTTCAGGTTCATACTTCATTTTCAGCTCATCCAGCAAAACACGCAAGTTCATGTTCTCACTCTGGCATATCTGCAAATGCCTCTCATGTGTAAAAAGTTTCCTTTCTACCTCCAAAACTCTCTGGCTCTCATACAAAGCTTTCATCCTTTGCAATGATAGTTCATTTCTTAAAGTTTCTGTCTCCTTACTGGAGTGGGAACAGGGATGGGGAAGAAACAACATCAACACACACATACAGTAATTAAGCCTTTCATAAAGTTACGTAAAAAGAATTGAGACTGTTTTTACACATGACCACAGATCTTGGATAGTAAAAAGTCCTGATAGAATCCAATAAATTATTAACATAATGCAGACTACTTGAAATTAGCAGATATTTAAAAACTGATTTAAGTTTGTAGTAAAATGGTGCCTTGAAAATTCCCTTAACATGGACTTGTGTATGGACAAAATTACTTAACTTGGCCACCAAAATCTAGGAAACACTTGAGTTGTTTCCTAAGTATGGACTGGAAGTACATCATTTGAGCTAAAATGTTGAGAACTCAGGGGCAGATTCCTGATATAAACCCAACCCAAAGCTGAGTTTCTTCAGTAAAATGCTGTTCTGTAAAAACAAAGATGGATTACAGATCTGAAGAGTCGCTTGTAATTTTAGGTACCTCCAATTTTCTTTTTATTTTGAATTAGTATAACTATCCTGCATGACTCTTGCACAGCTGAACGGGAACCAGCTGCAATTTTAGCATGCACTCTTCACAGCCCTTCATGGTCCAACCCCACACAAAATACAGAGGCATGCTGGGCAGGTGGGATTATCCCATGCTTCTGTTTCTGGGAGAAGTATGCAGTGTCAGACCACAAAAGGCTGTGGAAAGAGCTTGCACTCCAGCCACAGCCCTTTGCTTTTCCCAGAAGGGTAGGCTGAAGCAGCCTCTTGTAGTATCTGTCAGAGGAGCGAAGTACAAGGACCCCAGGAGCAAGTAAAACCACACTTCTTCTCAACACCCCTGTGGCCCTGGGCAGAGGGGATAGGGTTAAGTGTTGCCCAGGGAACAAAACTCATTTATGCCTCTGCTTCTGCCTGCTTTAGGGTTGCCAGATAACCCTAAAACAGGCAGAAGTGTTAGGCAACACTATGGTTGAGAACTAGTGAGGCAAGATGCACAAAAGTGGTTCTCAACCAGGGAGCCAAAATCAAAAAAGGTTTTGAAGGAGTGCCCTAAGCCAGCAGTTTTCAGCCTTTTAAACCAGAAACAGAAGGCCGCTATCCTTTTTCTTGAACAGGGCTCAAGGGACTAAAAGTAAGTCATCTTTTCTCAGTTGCCAAACTAGTTTTTGCTAGATTTTTGTAGATTAACATAAATATGGATGGAGCATTTTACTTGTTAGGTGCAGGATATCCTGCAGCTCATGTACACAGCCTCCTCCTTCTCTTCCTGCAGCAATTCATCTTCATTACACACAAAGCAGCATTCAGAACTTTTTAATTAGCTAGTTAAGGAGACATACTAGCAATTGGGTAGCTTGAGGTACAGGTAGTTAGCTGTATTAGTCTGAAGTCAGTCAGAAGGTAGTCAGCCAAATATCAAAAAGAAAAAGAAAGAGAAAAAGAAAAAGAAAAAGAATCATACAGTCAGTATCTGGGCCCTGAAAGAGAAGATCTTTCATGGACACTTGCATAGATCTCAGATTGCAGAAATTTATAAGGACATCCTGGCAACTGAGAGACACTGTCACAGGTCATTATGCAGTTAACATTTAGAAGTAGCTAGAACAGGGGTGTCAAACTCACCTTATGCCCCATGCCCCAGGCTGGAACATCCATGTTCCAAAATGGGGCACATGGCAGTGGTAGCTCCAGTGTAGGGCGCCAGAATCAACAGCCAAGGAGAAAGAGCCACTAGTGGTGGCAACAGGCAAACCACCAGAGGGCGACTGGGGCTATATAAACCCTTACTTCAATCCCAGGCCCACTGGAGCCAAAAGTTCCAAATTATGCAACAGGCTACTCAGTGTACCCTATAACTTCCAACTGCCTGCCAAGCCAGACAGAGGAGCTCCATGAGCCACATCTGGCCTTCAGGCCATGTTTGATAGCTCTGGCCTAGAGATATCCTAGCAATTCAGAATTTGTAAGGTTCAGGGTAGTGCCATGCAAAGATGCACGCACATCTAACTCCATATGTTGAAAATGGAAATAATACAACTGCAATACTGCAACACTGACATGGCTCAGAACAGCACTTTGCCTGGGCTGATAATGTAATTGGATTGACTACATTCAGAAACCACAAACACAGCTAAGCTTGAGGTACCTCTGCATGATGCTCACTTAACCTGCATAGACATAACCTAACTGCCTCCTTGGAATGAAGGACATCAGCTCTGCCCTGTCAGTGTTGAGAATTTAAATTTTAACTAAGTCAAATTACATCTCGTAGTTTACTAACCCCCCCGTTCTAAATTGTAGAGTAATATTTCTAATCCAAGTGAGGAAAGAGATCCTCACCCGTTGTTTGCATCTGGGGATACAGACCAACCTAAAATAATCCCACACAAACCTCTGTATAGATATTGTAAGATTGATATCATCTGTCAGGACATAAGTGTCATCTCTGCAAGTGCCTGTAGCAATACAGTTATAACAGAACCAGTGCAAAGTTAATCCTATTTCACTCAGGGTCAATTTTTATGACTTTTATTGCTACAGGAGCACATGGGTAACAAGCACATTATAGCTGCCACATTCTCCTGAGAGACAAGCTCCCCCAAGTTTTATATCAATTAAAGCTACCTCTGTCCATAGCCTGCTTAGTCACTATAACTACAACCAGGTAGTTAGGACCCGTGTAGACATTGCTTCAATAGAAAATAGTTAGTACTACTTCTCCCCCTCCCCTATTTTTAAGTGGTAAAGGTAAATTGTACAAGGAGTTTGCCATAAATAATTAATATGGCCCATAACAGCCTCATTAACAAGATGTGCCAAAGTAGAGGCATGGGTGGTTTCTGAATATTTGTAAGGAACCTTGTGCCTCTTCAGCCAATATCTTCAGGTATTTGGCTCAACACATCTCCAAAGTCCTCCCCCATCCCACATCTAGGTCACAGTTGTCTTTCACAGGCAAGACAACTTCCTTCATTATTGCCAATCAGCCACATTAGCTGTATTCCATTAAAAAAAATTGCATGAGGCTCAGATTATGCTTAAGGCAGACACTTCTAGCATGGAGTAAGGGAGGTAGTACCCCTGACTTAAGGGATATGGCATATTAGTGAAGATGCCAAGGACTCCAAGGTACCTACATTCAGCAACACTGAATGGAAGGAGGTGGGAGACAAGGAGGTGTACCAGAACTTATGCCTACTCTTTTATGCCCATTACACCAAGACAGAAATCAAGCTCTGTGTTACTGCAGATACATATCCATAAAAAGGTACACTGGAGATTAAGTAGGGTGCTGTCCCTCTTGTGAGAAAAGCTTAAAAAACAGAAGAGCATTTTAAGTCTAAAAAGGGCACTGTTAGACTTGAAAATGGTGTGGTGATTCTAGAAGACCCTGACCTTGGGGAAACTTCAATAGCTGTAAGGTAAAAAGCACCAGTACTGTGGAAAAAATATTTAGCTTTGTTAACAGCTGAGGCTACTAGCTTCTCATACTTGTAGACTGCTTTGTACTGAATACTTCTTTGGTTTCACAGGGAAAGCAAAACTGTCAGAGGAAAAAAAAAGTACAGGGCCAATACACTTAGCGTATATACCAATACAGTGATTGGTACAAACAGACTATTCCCACAGTGACTGGGGGAAATATTCATAATGATGGTAATTAGATATTCTAGCTTCAATACAAAAAGAAGTTAGCTTTCATTCTTAAGATGGTACCAGTTCAGACAGTGAAGTATCTGAATGGGGCTCTTTGGAGTCTGACCCAGCTTAAATGGCTCGCCATTAATTATCACTGGGCATCAATGCTTGCTCTTCCAAGACGAGCACATTTTCCATTTCTGAAGAGCAAGGTTTAAACTGTCCTAAGAAAAACTAAAGCCACCCCAATTTTTGAAGAGAAAGTTGATGCATCTAACGGATGCTCTCCTGAACCAAAACTGGACTTCCCCGGGTTTGTCCAGCCTGGAGTTCAGTAGCTCCATACATCCTGCCTTTTGCACATGGCCCATCCTAATGGTTCTTTGTTTTGGGAAAGCACTTGGTTTAACATCAGAGATAAACCTGTTAGAAACCATCTCACGTGAGCATCACAGAAAGTAAGAGTAGGAAGGAACCTCAGGAGGTAATTTAGTCCAACCCACTGCTCAAAGCAGGACCATCCCAACTAGATCATCCCAGCTGAGGCTTTGTCTAGTCAGTCTTTAAAACCTTCAAGGATGGAGATTCTACAACCTCCCTGAGTAACCTGTTCCAGTGCTTTACTACCCTCCTAGTGAGAAGGTGTTTCCTCATATCTAACCTAAACTTCACTTGCTGCAGCTGGAGACCATTACTCTTTAGTTTTGTCATCTACCACCACTGAGAACAGTCTAGCTCCATCCTCTTTGAAACCACCCTTCAGGTAATTGAAAGTTGTTACTAAATCTCCTCTTAGTCTTCTCTTCTCCAAACTAAATAAGCCCAGGTTCCTCAGCCTCTGCTCAGAAGTCACATTCCCCACCCCTCTAACCATTTTTATTGCCCTTCACTCAACTTTCTCATATTTGTCCACATCCTTTCTGTAGTGGGGGACCCAAAACTGGACACAATACTCCAGATGTAGCCTCACCAGTGCTGAATAGAGGGGAAGAATCACTTCCCTTGATGTACTGGCAACACTCCTGCTAATGCAGCCCAGCATGCTGTTAGCCACCTTCACAACATGGGCACACAATTCGTTCATATTCAGCTTATTGTGCAATGTAACCTCTGGGTCTTTCTGCAGAATTGCTGTTTAACCAGTCAGACTCCAGTCATACCAGTGCATGGGATTGTTTTGTTCCAAGTGCAGGACTGTACTTGTCCTTATTGAACTTCATGAGATTTATTTTGGTCCAGTCCTACCAATTTGTCTAACATGTATTGAAACTGCTACCTCACAAGAGCCAATAGACTTAAGCCATTAACATCCCTGGGAAAGAGGGAATGGGACCAAAAAAGAGAGGAGAGAATGCAACAAGGTAAGAGACAGAGGGAAGGGGAGAAGAGGAGGGAGGGGAGATTGAGAAAGAGACAGAGAGTTAAGGCTATTGAAGAGTTTGTGAGCAGACCTTAAAGATCTTCAGCTAACATTATTGTGCATACAATTACAGTTAAGAAAAAAATGGAGGCATAAAGATGCAGGTATAGAAGAGCTTTATTTATTAGCTGTGGTCTGAAAGAAACTTAGTGGTAGGCTGGGCTGCTCTTTTTTTTGCATTTTTCACACAAGCACACACGGACACCAAAGGTGGTGGACACAGCCCCAGATAGACACTCAGGACACCTACACCAAAAATGGAACACACACCACACACAAACAACTAAGAAAACCGAAAATTAATTCTACAACAAAATTATAGCCAAACACTAATTTCTAGGCTTCACACCCCCACCACATACTTACTTTGAGTTCTCAAGCTTCATTTGAAGTAAATCTATGTAACAGCCATCCTCAAATTCTCCACCTTTTGAACTACTACTGGATCTAAATTCCTCTGTCTGATACAAGGAAAGAGCAAAAAAAAGTCAACCAATGCAAATACAGTTGTAGAGTTTTACTTTAGTTCCAATTTTAACATTCAAAATTTTCAGGAATTTCCAAGCATGAAATCAATACATTTTTCTACAAAATTAAGAAAAGAAGCCTCCTTGCTGATCATACAGCTTTGTTATTGGTCTTCAAAACAATGGGATGCAGAAGTGAACAACTGATCCTGGCCCTAAAGGGCCAGCTTTCAGGAAGAAAAAGCAGCTCTGAATCCAACTGCCACCTGATCTTCAGGACACACACTTTACTGCTTCAAATCTTACTCTAAAGTTACTTTGCAGCCTCTTCATCATACCTAAAGCCTTACAAAAAAGGCCATGTTTTACTTTCAGCAAGTCAAAGGCATGACTTGTGAATGTTTTCAAGCAACAAGGATTACTTAGTCCAGCTTGATGCAATGTTATGTTTCACTGAGTTCTTAGAAACCTTTTCCAAATATTGGATCTCAAATTGATTTGGGGGCCAATTTAAATTTTAATGGAAATTGGACATCTAGATTTCCTAAAGAGCTTTAGGAAATATACAGCTAAAAGGATCTTGTGTTTCCTTTGCCAGTGAGTTGCTGAAGTCCATCCCACATGGCATGCATTTTTAGTGGCAATTTTTATTGTTCTTTAGGCTGATTCCTCATGTATGATGAAGCACAGCTTCTATTTCACCACCTACAAAATGTTACACATGTCTATACTAGTTGGCTCCATTAGTCTGAAGTCAGGTAGAAGGCAGGGCAGGGTAGGGTGACACCTTAGAGACCAAGTACCTCTCTCTACTCATGCTTTTTACCTTCCCTCGAGTAAAGCTGCCATCTATATATAATGAAAACTATTTAATGGGTAATATGCCATGAGCCATAGATGGAACTTGTTTTAAAGTATTTTACACAATATGAGAAATTGAAAGGGAAGACCTACTGTTTCTTTTTAACATACTGAAATACTTGATTCCTCAAGTTCCGTTATCCCAGTACAAATATGGACCTGGAGTTAAAAAGCAAATAGGGCTGTGCGAAGTTTCAGTAGCCGATTCAATTCAGTATAGATTTGGTCCAATTCAGAGACCAAATCTCCAAATCCAAATCAAATCGGGAGCCCAATTAAGAGCTCCGAATCCATTCGGAAAAGCTTCGGCCGTATCAGCGATTTGGTCATAGACTAAACAGGCAGCAGCCCGTACCATGCTGGACACAGCTGACTCCAGCTGCTAAGTCTATTGGGATGGGGGTGGGGTGGACTGAGACAAACTGCTCAGCCAGGGCAGGAGGCACGTTACTTAGGGAGGGGGGGCACAGGATGTGGGTGCAGAAGCGCTGGGAGCAGGGGCTCTGCCCTGCTGCCGTCTGCCCATTCATAGATTGGTTAATGGTTACTTTATTGGTATCTCTCTAATGAAGTAACCATTAAATGGGCTGTGAATGTTTATAATGGGGTCCGACGGTAATCATTAGGCCTGATGCTAATCGGTTACCTGGAAGTAACCAAAAACATGACTGTTGGTAGTTTGTGCAGGGGAAAAAGACTAATGAAAAAGTAAACAGTGAGAAAAATCAAGAGACTTGGAGTACTATTAATTACTTGCTAGGCAGAATCAGGTCTAACAGTCAGCTAAAGCCAAATGCAGGCCATATCTAAAGAAAGCAAGGGGCAATGTACACAAGGAACCTTAACAAAGTCCCAGTGCTGTGCTGGGACTGGTCAAGGAAAATGTTCCTATAACATGTAATACTGTGAAGCAAAGAAACAATTTTCATATACATCACTGACAACACCCATTTTCTATTTTTAAACTAATATTAGAGAAGATTCTGACAATCCAGTAAGTTATTTGAGGGCCAGAAAATTGCTTTACAACAAGAGTAAATTCTATGCGGTATCTATTTTTGGGGCAGAACCAACATGAGGCAGGCAACACAGCAGATCCCTGTGAAGAGAATACAAGGCAGGGAACAAAGCAGAAGATTGAGCAGGCAGTAAAGGGCAGGAAACAAAGCAGGGCAAATTATTTAGTAAGGGAAGGGGGGGGTCAGAGTGACATGTTGACAGGGTGAAGGGCTTACTTTGCTCTTTGCCTGCCGAAAAGGTTAGTCTCCACTGAGGTACAGTATCAGAACGCTTCATTAATGTATTTCAAGAACAGCACCGCTGTTTGACTCTTCAGACTAGTGAAGTGTCCACCAACCCCATATAAAAAGAGTACTATTATCTGAAACAAACTGACGCCACTCCTTGAGATCATTAGTAGAGATTAGTTCCACACCAGAAGCCTCTCCCTGTATTTTAGTCATCAGCTTCCCCAAGGAGTTTATCAGTTCAATTTGCTACTTACATACCCTGAATTTCTCCAGTTGTCTCACTTTCATTATAAGATTTTCTATTTCACCATTCTTTTGTTCTAACATGGATTGCAAACGTTCCAGCTGCTCAATTTCTGCTTGAGAACCTTTTATCTGTAGCAGCGTAACCATCTGTAGCTAAAATATCAAGCAGAAACACAAAGTAAAGCCAGTCTGAGAATTCTTAGTTAAAAAGGGAATTTAAGGCACTACAGCACTAGCTAAGCGTATTCCAGTGTCTACAGTTCTTTAAATTACTCTGGAATCGATCGGCACTGGATACTTATCTTACTCTTCCGATAAGGGATAACGATTTAAGTAACAAGGCCTTTTCATAACTGTTAACTGGTCCAACTCAACTTGGCCTTTCATATACCAGTTTTTTTGTGCATCACCTAGTAATTTCTGCTCTGAGACAACTCCATTAACAATTACATAGATTGCACTTAAGAAAAACTAAAAACCAAGTGTAGAATATAACTTGATATCAGAAGGAACCTTGTGTATTAAAACTGCTTGCCACTAGAGGCAAAAACCTAAGGCAGTCAGCAGATCAAAGTAGATGCTTATGCAGTCTTCTTCCTAGAGACAGGTCCTATTGATTAAGACCTCATGCAATGTTCACTACACTTTAAACATATGGTTATCAAGCACATTTTTATTAAATGTAGAAGTAGCATTAAACAGATTTTCAATGTTACTTTAACAAAGCAGAGACCATTTAAATGTCAGTTCAAGTCTATTAGCACATTTACTTTTGCCATCATTTTCAAGTAACATTTACCAAAATAGAAAAGAAAATTTTAAATTTTATTTTATAGCTTGTTTTCTGGCCTGCACCATCCAAGAAACCCTTTACTACATAAAAGTTGAAGTGACAGATCGAATCCTCTACCTTAAGATGTAACGAATTCATTAAATTAAACTAAAGTACATTAAGAGCCAACATAACATTACGCTTAAGTGGTCAGCAATATACATCTATTTAATAGTGTAACCTCTAAATGACGCTGCAGCAAGAAAACTGAGTTACAGTTTACTAGCCAAGAAGAAAAACATACGCATGCTCAGTAGCATTATATTAACTTATATTTACACAGAGCTAAACTGCCATGGGTTCACTTTCATCTACAGTGAAATATGAGTTTGCAACTGAGCAATCAGAGTAGCTGGCATTTAAGTCAAACCCTTGTTTATTTGCAAGAGGTTGCTCACACACTCACATCCTTTACTGCTGCTCAAATTCTTATAACATCCATCATCATTGTTCATGTTGTATTTGATCCATCTCCAGCTACTGCCCTTCCAATTACAAAATATAATTATGGCCATACCTTCATTCTTTGCAATTCACCTCTAGTGAATGCATGCTGCTTGTGTAGAGACTGGTATTTCACTTTAAAACTGATGAGTTGCCGTTCCATTTCTGCTCTACGGTCCTCCACCTACAAAAGAAATATCTAATGATTGTAAAAAAATTGTTACTCCAAAAGCCAATTTTCAAAATTTTAGCTAACCGATAGCAAATTACCAATGACATTCTGGAAGCATGGCATTTTTAACAAAAGGAAGCTTCGGTTCATAAACCTCAAAAGATGTCTAACTCAGAATGTATACTGGCATTCTTTTTAAATCTTCAGCGGAGATTTTACCTTTAATATAGCATGAAAAGCTAACGCTATAAGTTTCTTGAACCAACCTGGATTTGCCTAATGTACACTTTGCCAATTTCGATATCTTTATGTGGAAATTTACCAGACTAGAGGCGGCGGCCAGCCAATTTCACGGGCAAATCCTGGGAATGGCCACCATGTTTTTGTGCTGAGTGTAGTGTCCCCCCTGCCCCTCAATTGGCCAAGGAACCCTGGCATTCCCACCCTTCCCTGCAAATTGCCACAATTTCATGCCATCCCCAAACTGGACCATGGCTCCGGGGCAAGCTGTGGCAGGCAGCTGGAAGACTTCAAGAAGCTGCATAGGGTCCAAGTCCCAGCATGGCTTATAGTCAGTGGCACATGCCAGCATGCAATAAGTGCTGGGGCTCCGTGGATCCCAGTACAACTGCTTTCAGGCTTCCAACTACCTGCCCCAGCCAGCCCATAACCATGGTCCAGCTGCCTGTGCAGCCTCCCCACCACCACTCCCCCATGCCCCACCCAGCTCCCACCTACTCCAAGACTGCACCCCTTTCTCTGCTTGCAGTTAAGTTTTTTATGGTTTTGTTTTGCAGCAAGCCTGCCATTTTTCAGAGCCCAATATTTTTCATGGAGCCTGCCCAAATCTCATGGTTTCCATGAAAATCCACAATCATGAATTTGGTAGGTCCCTATCTATATGAAGTCCCTTAACTAAAACTGGTTTACAGGAAAGAGTCAAAATTAGAACCAGAACTAGGTGTCCAATTGAAATCTGACCTCCATTACCTGAACCACTTATATACCAAGTCCATATACCTTCCACCCCATCCCAGATTTGTAACACAGAACTACTTAAATCTCCAAACAGAATACACAGAGACAGCCAACTACATAATATTCCTTACCACCTGACTCACAATACTGATATAGCTTAAGATACCACCCATGTTAGGAGGGGAGGAGGTGGGGAAAATAGTCTACCATAAATTCCATGCAACATTAAACTTCCCCCACCTCATTTTCTATGCCAAAAATAAAGCAATTAAAACCAAGGTGTACTGATCACTCCCCTCACACAGTGGAATAGTTATTTTTGATAAAGAAGAATCATACTTAATTCTTCAGGAACACGATACTTAAAGTGCAAGTACAAGTATTTCTTGTTCTCGTCAATGAATACAACCTGCATTTAATAATGACGTAAAGAATTATTACCTCAGCAAACAGAGAATTGCCCTTACTAGTAGGGTCCAAGGAATCCTGCAGTGCATGATCCAGCTGAACTTGAAGGTCCTGGTTAACTTCATGAGCTTTCTACATTATAACCAGAAGAACAGTAGTCACCATGTGTCAGTTTATATAGAAAGAGCTAAAGTACGAAAGTAAAAGACAGTACCATAGGACCTATTTTCCACACCTTGAACTTGGGTATTATTCTTTAGCATAGTGCTTAACTGTGCATGTATTTCCAGCCACAGACAGTTGATATTTATTGTGTGATGCTGGATACAATTTAGCCAATATCAGGATTTAGACTGCCGTTGTACAAGGAACGTGGATTCATACTGTTTAGACTAGTCTATTTAAACTATTTCAATACTCGATATTTAAGCCCTAATTCCAACCACTTGTCTCCTTCTCTTCCCAACACATTAAGGTTATCTGAGACATTAAACAAAAGCCATAATGAAAATTTACATTGGTGACCTGATAAGTGCTCAGGTTCACGCACTGTGAAAATTGCTGCCCCATTATTTCCATACTTTTACCTATCAGAATTTTTCAACAGCTCTAATGGAATATCCCAACATAAGACTATTCAGCAATGAGGGATCTAGATCCAATAAATACAAAGTAACCTAGGTCTTTCCCTCCTGCTCTCTTCTTTCATCACGAATCAGCTAGCACCCCCATTTATACAACTCAAAAGGTCCTCTAATATTCTTACTGGAAGCTCCTAGGCTGAACCAAGCTCCCTAAACAGTTCTTCTAAAACTCCTGCAATCAATTAGCATTGGGACCAACTTTGTAAATTATGCCAGCTAAAGACAAATTCATTTAACTTTTGCTTTAGGAGAAAGTTTTCCATTTGTTAAATTGCAGTTTATCAAGCTTCCAGGATAGGCTGAATGAAAGATGTTGGGAAGATACCCGGCAATCAACTTCTCCTCTTAAGCAGATTTTACCCTAACAGAAGGTAAGAAGCAGTTGGGGGGCAGGGGAGAGAAATAACCCAGGCATTACAGAAAAAACATTAACTGGAAGTGGAGATGCCCTCCATACCATCCCAGAGGTTTGTAACATAGAATTATTTGGATTCCCAATTGATAGGACCTCACTATGAAATGATACCTCTACAAACAAATGGAAGCCTACTTTATTAACCCTCCTCATAAGGCTCAGAACACCTTCTGCAATGTCTCTAAGTATCATATTTTCTCGCATGCAACATGCCCTGGTATAAAATATGCACCTTGTCTTCTCAAAGGGAGAAAAAAGCAGGGGAGAGTAGTAACAGCTAGGGAGCTGAGCCTGTTCACTGTTCTCCCCACAAGCCATGTGCAGATTTTAGTTCTGCTTTTGCTCAGTACCCAGCAGAAACTGCTTTTACCATACACTTCTGGCATATGACATAGATGGCAACTTCTCGCATGTAGGGTTTTTGTTTTGTTTGGGGGAAGGGGGAGCGGGAAGGGACATGGCTTGTTGTATCCAATAAAAAGACAATACACCTAATAGCTTTTACCCTCTTTAAAAAGTTTTCTAACTGCCTAGCACAAACCGGTAGAATTTTAAATGACTTTTTATCTACAGCAGACTGCAACCTTAATTCTTCAAATGGAATCCTGAAATGAGCACCTGGATGGAATGGGCACCTAGATGGAACGGGAATCCTGAAATGAGCACCCACCCCACCTTAAGTACAGCTTTTGGGAGGAGACGGTTGCTATCTCAGAACCAGAAATCATATATTAGAAGTCAAATGACTACTATAACATATTTTAAATTACAAAAAAACATTTTTGTCATGACTTGTGTTTGCGTAGTGTACATAGAGGCGATTGCATAACAACTCAAAAAAAGTCTTACTCTTGTATGGTGGGTGGGTAAGTAAAATAGGCTGTGTGGGGGTATGTACATGTAGGGGGTTGTGGGGGTAGGGTGTGGGTGTGTGGTGGCATTTGTGGTGTGGAGGAGGGTGGGGACACCCCACACACACACCCCATATGGCGCACAGCCCCTGCTGCCAATGGCAGCAACAGAACATGGTGGGTGCTCATGGCCTGCTCAGGCACTGTTGCATGGTGGTGCACAGCTCCAGCCAGCGCTGCACATCATGACAAGAAGCACAGACAGGCCAGCCTACCTGTATCACAAGGGGCTCCATGCAGTGCACGTGCAGCTCCCAGCACTCAGGCACCACCGGGGGAAGTCTCACACAATGGAGCAATCTCCCTGCTTTGCAGATCTCAGGACTCCTCTGAGAAGCAGGGAGCGGGGCTCCCCTCCACTTCTGCACAGAGTCCCAGGGCCTGCACAGAAGAAAGCAGGGAAGGCATCCAGCTCCATTCTGCAGGGCTTCCCCCAGTGAGGCACAAGTGCTAGGAGCTGCACATGTACTGTGGAGAGTCTCATGCAAGGCAGGCTGGCCTAGCTGCACTCCTCACCACCACATGCAGCGCTGGCTGGAGCCGTGCACCACTAGGCAGCAGTGCCTGAGAAGACCACAAGCATCCTGTGCACCTGCCATCTGCTGGCAGCAGAGGCTATATGCCATGCCAGGGAATGTGTGGGGGGTCCCCACACCCCTCTTCCCTCCCACACCCACACCCTGCCCACCCGAGCTCCGTGCTCCTGTCAGCCCCCTGGGCACGGGCTCTGCGCTGCCACTAGCCCCAGCTACAGGCTCTGCCCCTCTGGCCAGCTGCAGCTCCCCCTCTGCCCTACCTGCTGTCTGGAGTGAGCAGGATGACAGGGAAGCCAAGGAGGTCCCCTGGCAGCTACAGCCTTGCCTGGAAGCTGCGTGCTGGCTGGGCTGGGCTGGGCCGGGCCCAGGTCCCTAGCTGGGGACCTCCTCCAAGAGGACAGGGAGTGAGGGGCACAATTAGGGGGTAGGGACAAGGGCACGGGTAGGCCACCAATACGTCAGGGCTGCTCAGCACCACAAAGCAGGGGGATGGATGAATGGATGCACACACACATACACACTGTGGCTTTTCATTTTCATCACAAAACGTGGGTTGGGGTTTTAAAATCAGAGAATTTGTAATTTTTAAAACAGAAAACCAAGATTCCTGGTATTCATATATGGATTTGAGTGGTGTAAGTCTTTAAGCAGAGTACCTCTAATGCACTATAGTAATAAACTATTTCTTTTTCTCTGTCTTCTTTTTCTCCTTGAAGACGTTCCAACTGGTTACGTAAGTTGCTATTTGCAAGTTCCAGTTTTTCTTTATTGCATTGCAATTCATTCACCTTTTCTTCAAGATTAGCCTGGCCGAAAAAAAAAAAAGTAAATAAAAGGGTAGCCAACAATTAGTTTTTTGGTATCTGTATTTCTGCTTCTCAATAGTAGCTCTAGAGTCCCCTGTGGTTCAGTGGTAGAATCTGTGTCTGCCACACAGGGTTTGATTCCCTGATGCTTATAAAAACTACAGCCATGGAAGCACCAAACATCTGGCCTTTGGATTCTGTCTCAATGACCTAAAGGGGAGATGAAAGTTCTGGGCAGCCTCCACTCCTCCATACTTCTGCCTAGGCATATGCGTCAAACGTCTGGGTGACCTCTCACACATACAGTATGATCCAGCAACATCAGTCGTTGCCATCCACCAATAATAGCTCTGGCATAGTAAACTGCTTCTTTAGAGTAATATTAACTATGTGTGTGTGTGTTTGGGGGGGGGGGGGTTACTAAAAGGTGAAAGCCTAACCTACCAAGAAGCACCCCATCCATTATTGCTAGCTTGTTAGAGGACTTTTATCATCAAGCCAATCTGTCCAAAGAGCAAGGCATAATGATCTGTTTTCTTCAAACTGGTTAAATCAATCAGAAAACTGAAAAGACAAAAATTAAATCTTGTTCATACCATTTTCTGCTGATTTCCAAGTATTAATCACTTACCTTCATGTTTTCAAGTTCTGTTAATTCAATCTGAAGATTTAACATTTCAGAAGACATAGTTTCATGTACACGTTCAGACATCATACGCAATTCTTCTACTTTAGCAGTTATTATCTCCTTCTGATGTTCTACTTTATGCCTTAGTTGCTTCTCACTTAATCGGGTTTCATCTAGTTCTGCCTTCAGAGTCTCCAACTTAAAAAAAGATTGAACAAGTTATAACAAACTATCAGTTCCAACTATACAGTGCTTTTATGATTTAAATATAGATGACAGCAGAGTTAGGAATACTATTTAGCTCCTAGCCATTTAGGGCGCTGACACGTGAGGGGGGACAAACAGCCCCCCAAAAAACAGCGCTTTCCCGGAAGACGAAGCACATTAGTTCGACCTAACTCCCCAGTGTCTATAGATAGGGCACTTCAGCAGGGCTTTTTCGAGCTTTTATCTAAAGTTGATTCAATCAGCTACTACATGAAAGCTTCAAAAAGCCCCACTGAAGCATGTGATCTATAAAGATGTTGGGCAAGCCAGGTCAGACTAACGCAATGCCTCTTCTGGGCACATGCTACGCTCAACACGGGTACGTGCTGAGCTGAAAGTAAACCACCGCCATTTTTTCGTTTTTTTCCATGTCTTGAAGCAAACTTGAAGTCATTTCTTAAACTGATTCTTAAGCTATCAGAAACCTAGGTTGTTTTGTTTTTTTCCTGTGAACAATGAATTCCTCCTGCAATAAAACAAAATTGTACATTACTAAAGAACAGCTAGCTTCATTTAATTGCATAACATGCACACATTATCTCAGAAAGCACAGTATCACTTGGTTCCACAGCAATTACAGTTTTACCCTGTTGTCCATTTAATTTACCAGTTATTATTGCTACAATACTAGAAAGCTTAAATCTAAAATGAATGGTCAGAAAAACTAATGGTAGCTATATTATTTCAGAAATCAAACCAGCCAAATGCAAGTGAAAATAGAAGTGAAAAACAGGAGAAACTTGCCTGCATGCTTTAACTGCTCATTTGGTTTGCCTGAATGTTAAGTGTGCAATTATTTCTCTCTCTCTATGCCTGGAAAAAAAACCCATTATTTAACACATACATCTGCAACACTTAAGTACCAAACCTTGTTCTTGAAGTCACCAATTTCTTGTGCATGACTTCGTTCCAATTGTTCTCGTTGTTTCTCCAGCTGCACATTTTGCTGCTGCTTAAGAGCGTCACATTCAAAACTCAAACTTTCCAACATTCTGTTCTTGAGTTCAATTTCTCTCTGAAGTGAAAATTTCTCTTGTTCAAATGTCTGAAAGAAATAAGTCCACATTTTTTGTTGTTCTTCAAGCATTTTAAAAATATTTTACTGCCTCTGATCTCTTGAGCCTCAGTACCAATTAATTGCCAGAACCACCACTTCCTTTCCTATTTCGTGCCCTTGGGACAAGGTATTTAGCAGAATTCACTGATGTGTTAGAATCTGACAGGGCCACTCGCTGCCATGGCTTCACACTTGCTATCTCTGGGCTGTCAACCACATTCCTTAGCACCCACACCACCTCAGCCCCCAAACCTGCACTGACAAGTCTTTTGTATTAGCAAAAGTCCTCAGGTGCTCAACTGCTTAATAACAGCGTCATATCATTGTCACAGTTAACAGCCATCCACCCAGAGCTAAAGCTTATTTTGATGCGCAACTTTCATCCACTTCCCTAGACAGCCTACATAATTTCCCCAAAAATGTTCATTTGCTGAAACATGTGACATAATGCCTGGAGTTATCAGTCACAAATCAGGCGATATGACCAATCATGTTTCCAGTAACATGGGAACCACAAATTCAGCCAAGTGCTTAAGTTCTCCCCACCTCCCTGCTTGTGATAGAAACTTGTAAACTTACACACACTGTTAGCCATTAAAGAAGTGGCATTACAATCATTTATTATAAATTAAATATTTTCAAGACCACTGAATAGTTTGACCTACAAGCCTGGAAGAAATCCTTCCAGATAGAAATGAGTGGCAGGCTCATTTTAACCAGCTGCATTTCAAATACTTATTGCATATTTTGTTAACATTATACAAAACAGAGCCTGATTTTCCTGTGCATTTTAGACTGGCAGTTTAGGAAAAAAGTGGCTACCTGAAGGCAAAACATAGTATAAATGCATAAATTAAAAGAATCAAATATTACTGCCTTGATAGTGATTACATAAACCTATAAAAACCTTTGTTTTGTTTTAGGTTTTTAAGTACTCATCCACTTCAAATTGGTTTGATACTATTCAATTTAAACAAACATCTTACTTCTGGAGTAGTCTAGATTCCTCGTGATCCTCTGCAAGCCTCTTGTCCTCTAAGGGTGCCTATTATACACAAGCAGGGAGGCTGCTCTGACGCGTGTCGAAGCAGACACGATAAATCAAGTCTGCTAGAGCATGGCAATTACTGTGCTCTAATAGCCTCTCGCACCTCATGTCTTAGCAGGTGCGCATTTCAAAATGGCAGCAGGGGTGCTTGGCCCAAAGCTCATTCAACGCTGCCATTTTGAAATGCAGGGACACTGATACATGAGAAGCTCCAGGAGCTTTAATTAGAACAGTTCTCAGAGCCACTCTAATTAAAGCACTTCCCTCTGCTCACCCCACCTTCCCAAATCCCAAAGTACACATATAAACATCCTAAAGCCACATTCAGATGAGCATAGCCATGCAATGTGGCACTGCAGACATGCCTATGGTGCCACATACAGCACGTTCAGTTGGATATCCAGGGGTCAAAATATCTGCGGAGAAAAAAACTGAGTGGCGCATTCATGGGCAGCACACGTTGCGCAAAAGCAGAGTTGAACAGCACAGAGCCACACTGTGGCTGCCAGCCAAGCTCAGTGCAGCAGAATTGCACTGGTGCAGCCCCAGGAGGCCCCAAGTTAAGACTGCTGGGCCTGGTCCAATGCTGGCCCCAGCACCCCCTACCACCCCAGGAGTAACTTGCAGCATGCCAAAGTACTCCCGCCCCGGGAGTAACTTGCAGCATGCCAAAGTGCACATGGCACGGCATTCCCCAGGGACAACTAGTGGCAGCGCAAAGTCTGCCACTACTAGTTGTCCTGAGGAACCAAACATCCACATCACATGTGGAAGCATTCTAAATCTTCAAAGGCAGGACCCTATTAGAGGTGCACCAATACATCAGTCCATATATTATTGGCACCGACAAAAGGAAAATTTACATTATTGGCATTCAGCTTTTTTTGGGTGATGTAGCCAATAATGTTGCCAATAAAGATCAGCAGCTTGCAGAGTGGTGTCTGGCTGGTAAGTCTTTTGGTGGGGGGGAAGGAAGGGCTATGGGTAGGAGGCGTAGAAGTGAAGGAGGGAGTGGGGCTGCGGCTGGGCATCCAGGGCAGGGTGCAGGATGTAGCTCTGTGTAGGGTAAGGTCAGGCTGCCACTACGGGCTGAGGCCTGGGGCAGTGCCAGGCTCAGGGGCAATGTGTAGAAGGTGCACATGCACCTGCTGAGAATGCTGGTGCACCCCTTGTCAGGCCACACTCCCTGTGTAGCCAGCGGGTAGGCGGGAACACCAGCGCCACCCCTGTGAGCACCAGCCAGGGAGCACGGCCACCAGCAAAAGCAGCTCTGCCGCTTCCAGAAGTGGCACAGCCACTTTTACTGTGAGCGGAATCAGCTGCCAGGGGCCCCTCCTGGGCACTGACGTGTGTGTGTGTGTGTGGGGCAGTACATGCCCCTCCTGACTCGAGGCACCAGATATCCATGGCCAGGCTCTTCCTGGCATGGGGTGGCTGTAGCCCACCCCACAGTACCCCCTCACTCCCACCACCCAGCCCTAGCACAGCTCCAGCCCAACCCCCCTGCTGGGAAGAGCCCAGCGCTGCCCTTGGACCCAGCTACAGTGGCACCCAACCCTCACCCCGCACACAGATCTGGGGGCATGCGCCCCCCGCATGGGTCCCATAGGGATGCACGTAACAGAAGGATCTGCCATGTCCCCCCACCGCAGATAGCCCTCTCACAGTTCCATTCCAGACCTCACCCCAGACAGGTAATGCCTGCCCCTGCCCCAGCCCCAGCCCCAGCCCCACTCCCTCTCTCACCACAAAGGCCTTATGTGCCCCGCCCCCCACGCCCCTTTCCCAACAGACTTATCAGCTGGACTAGGGGCAGGCAATTATTTTGGGCACAGGGCTGCTTGATGACTTTTGGCAAGCTGTCGAGAGCCACATGGGTAGCCCTGCCCCTTCAGCTGCCCCACCCCCTGGTCACCATCTTCGGACTAGATGTCCCGCCCCTTGACCTTTGCCACTGGAAGCCTTGCCCCTTCCCCCTTACCACTGGAACCCTGGCCCCTGACCCCTGCCACTGGAAGTCCCTCCCCTTGCACAACTTACCAGGTAGCAAGGGGTTGTGATCCCTCTAACATCCTGCCCCAGCAGTGGGGCTTCAGGGGCATCAGACCTCCCTCAGAAGTTTCCCCCTACCTGTGCCAGCTGGTCCCAAAAGGAGGCTCCGCTGCTGCTTCTGCTGGCCAGTACTGACCCAGTCAGTCTCGCCCAATCCCCAGCAGCTGGGAAGCTGGCTTCAGCCGCATGCTGCTCCGGATGGGATGGACCCAGCTGGGTCTGCTCTGGACAGGAAAGGTGGCATGCAGCTGAAGTCAGCTCCTCATGTTCTGCTGGGAATGGGAGGAGCCTGCCTGGGTCTGCACTGGCCAGCAGAAGTGGCAGTGGAGCCATGATGCCACTCAGGATGGGACAAGCCCAGCCAGAGCAGCAGGGGCTCTGCTGCGCTTTCCCCCTGCCTGTGCCAGTCAGTCCCAAGAAGCACATGACTCTACCTCGGCTTCTGCTGGCCAGTGCAGACCGAGCTAGGCTCCTCCCATCCCCAGCAGTATGTGTGGAGCTGACTTCAGCTGCACGCCGTCTTTCCTAGCTGGTACAGACCAAGATGGGCTCCTCCCATCCCCAGCAGCATGCGGCTGAGACAGGCCCACTTGGGCCTGCACCAGCCAACAGAAGCAGCGGCAGAGCAGTGTGCTGCTCAGGACTGACTGGTACAGGCAAGGGGAAAGTGCAGCTGAGCCCCTGCTGCTCCGGCCAGGCTTGTCCCATCCCGAACGGCACACGGCTCCACCACCACTTCTGTTGGCCAGTGCAGACCTGGTCGGGCTCTTCTCGCCCTCAACAGCAGCTGAAGCCAGCTTCTCACGTGCTGCTGGGGACAGGGCGAGCCCAGCCAGGTCTGCACCAGCCAGAAGCGGCAGTGGAGCTATGTGCCACTTGAGACTAATCAGCGCAGGTAGGAGGAAAATACAGCTGAGCCCCTGCCAGCCCGGCTGGACTCATCCTGTCCTGAGTGGCACACGGCTCTGCTGCCACTGCTCCTCCCTGGAGCTGACTGGGCAGGAGCTGAGGCCCAGCTGCTGCTTCCCCTCCTCAGTGCCGGCCTAGCCCAACCCTGCATGGCCCGAGTGACATAGCACAGGGAAAGCCTGCCCAGCAGCCACTTTCCTGGGCTTACCTGCAAGGCAGGGCCCTTCCCAGTCCCATGCAGCAAAGCAGAACCAAGCCCAGACGCTGTTTCCCCTCACCGACACCACAGGTTCTGGCCCAGCCCCACCCCCACCCCTCTCAAGCTGCAAAGGTGGCCTGAACCAGGGGTGGGGCAAGGCCAGCTGGGTCAGGGTTGGTTGCCTCACAACCAGAACTCAAGGAAACAGCCTGAGGTCCTGCAGCTGGCACCGCCGGAGGCTTTTAGAGGCAGCCACCATTAGTGGGTTATTAAGGGGTTCCACGGGCTGGAGGGAAGCGCTTGGCGGGCCACATCCAGCCTGTGGGCTGTATTTTGCCCACCCCTGAGCTGAACACTGCTCTTCAAGCTGCCAGGGTGCATATTTGGATAAGTTACAGGAGTGGGCTAACATAAACAGGATGCGTTTCAATACAGACAAGTGCAGGGTGCTGCACTTAGGCAGTAGAAACCAGCAGCACACTTACAGAATGGGAAACTCCCTTCTTGAGAGCACGGAGGCAAAAAGGGATCTTGGAGTCATTATTGACTCCAAGATGAACATGGGCCAACAATGCGAGATCACGGTTGGCAGGGCTAACCGGACCTTGTCGTGCATCCACAGGTGCATCTCAAGTAGAGCCAAGGAGGTGATCCTTCCCCTCTGTGCGACGCTAGTCAGGCCACGGCTGGAGTAGTGCGTTCAGTTCTGTGTGCCCCACTTCAGGAGGGATGTGGACAACACTGAAAAGGTCCAGAGGAAGGCCACCTGCATGATCCGGGGACAACAGGGCAGACCCTACAATGAAAGACTGTGGGACCTAAACCTGTTCAGCCTTCACAAGCGAAGGCTGAGGGGGGACCTGCTGACTGTCTATAAACTCACTAGGGGGGACCAGAAGGGTTTGGGGGAGACACTGTTTCCCCTAGCGCCCCCTGGCATAACAAGGAATAATGGACACAAATTATTGGAGAGTAGGTTTATATTAGATATCCGCAAGAACTACTTCACAGTTAGGGCAGCTAGGAGCCGGAACCAACTTCCAAGGGAAGTGGTGCTGGCTCCTACCCTGGGGGTCTTTAAGAAGAGGCTTGGTGCCTACCTGGCTGGACTCATTTTGAGTCCAATTTTTCTCCCGCCCAGGCAGGGGGGTTGGACTTGTAGGGTCGGAAGGGACCTTGTAGATCTTCTTCTATGATATCCGCAATTAGATCAGTATCAGCTGATATGGCTCATTACTAATTGGCCATTGGTATCTGCCCAAAACATCTTTATTGGTGCACCCCTAGACCCTATTATATTTTCATCATTCCCTGTGGTAAGACAGTCTGGCCTCAAGAATATTTCTCGAGTCTAGTTAGCATATTCATTTCAAGCAGAGTTTTAAGATTGAGACCATAGATGCTGCATAGTTAGTTACAGAAATGAAAATTAAGAGAAGGATTAAAATCACTATACAAAATATATAATGTGGCATCTGCAGAGTTACAGCTGGTCAAAGACATTTAGAGTTAAGAGTATAAGTAGCACTAGATGGGCAAAAAAGTTTGGCTGATTTGACCTACCTGAAATGGATAAACATTTTGCTTGGGTCAGGTTAGAGTTTGTTATGTACCTATTTTGAATTATGTCACTTGCACTCACAAAATGGAGCTTTTGGCAGGGCAGGAATAGGAGGCATCCTAGTATCATTTATGCATTACTGGAGTACTTTTGCAAATAAAAATCTTATGATTTGAATTCTCTCCTCACCTGCTAGGTTACCGGCAGCAATTTACCCAAACATGGTAAAATACAGAACAAAAACCAGACCTTTTATTTTAACAGCAAGAGTTGCCAACAAGACATCCTGACCCAGCCGTAGCAAAAAAAAATGCACATTTCCAACTATTCTGAAGGCTTCTGATGTCTCTACCTACTGTAAAAACTAACACTTTAATTTCACAAAGGCTGTTTTGGGACCCCAGAGCAGCAGCTGTCAAAAACCAGATCCCTGTTGGGATAGCAGGAGGCAAGAACATCTAAAACAAGATAATCAAGATCACACCTACTCAATATCTACTAATTATACACACAGGTATAAGTGTATTTACTTCCCCAAGAAGCTTATTTTAGCCCCTCCTAGTAGAAATTTTAGGGTTGGTCTCCATGCCTTACATTTTAGTTTATTTGAAAAAGTTGCAACCCATTTCTGTTTACATTCAACTAAATATGCTGTAACGTGCAAATCAGATGACGTCTATGGAGATTCAAACAACTGTGTAAAGCTAATCATTGAGCTATGTTCTACGGTCACCTGCAGCAACATGTAATATAGAATGAAACCGAAAAAAACCCCGTAAGGGTACAAGCTTAAAAAGTTTCTGCACTTACAAATAATGTACTTCAAAAGCTACTTAAAAACAGATATTTCAAATCACTGAATTAGTAGCTAGAAACTCAGTGTTCTTTAGCATTTTCTATATTTAGCCAGAATTTAAAACTTCACCTCAGTTTTTTCAGTCAATTCACTGCGCATTTGATCCAACTGATTCTGAACCTCATTCTGTGATTCCAGTAAATGCAAACCATACTGTGCTGCCTTCCTCCGCTCATTCTCTGCTTCCTTGAGTTGACGACGAAGATTCAAAATCTCTTCTGTCTCCATTTTCTTTTTTCCAACTTCTTGAATGCAGGTCAGTTGAACAAGCTAAAAGTCAACATGAAACCATAACCTGTTAAATACCAACTAGACAATGTCATTATTTTCTGAAAGGTAAGATCCCTTAATAATTTAACAACATAAAGGACCAAGATGAACAGAGGAGTGTTAAACTTGCGAGATTTAGTCACTTTACTCCACAGCTGATTATTCTATAAGTCAGCCCTCATTTTCAATGTAAGGTCTATAATTTATGCCATATATGACTGGACAGGTATATAACTGCAATAAATCAACTCTGTGGAGTGCTACTGAGGAACTGGCCAGATTTCTGATACTGCCACAGGATATTAAGCAACCCACAGAGATCCTGTTTAAGACAGGACTTAATGTCCGATTCTACCCTTCAAACTCATAGGTATTTAAGCTACCTATAAAGCCAAATAAACTCACTTAGTTTAAAAAAAAAAAAAATCACCAGATTTGGTATTGGGTTCATTCTGGCTTTTTCCAACTTACATCTCCATTCTAATCAGAATACAGGTGCCCATGGAGAAAATTCATACTCCAGTTCCTGCAATTTTAAATGCTATATTCAGTAAAATATTATTGAGATATAACCATGTTTGGCCTCATATAAGATGCTGGAAACCCTTCAAGTCTGGGAGCTGCAAACCTTGAAGCTCAATACCACAGCAAATACCAGTATGAAATTTGGTCACTGAAGAAAACTTTTGTGGTAGATTTTAGATAACAGAGCTCAAGAAGTAGAAGCTGAAGTTTCCATGCTCAACTAGGTCAATTCTTATGCCATTACTGCTTTAAACTGCTTCTTATCTTGGTGACAACCTTCTATTGAGACTGCATGGAGACTGCACAGGATAGGAAACTTGGTTACTTTGAATCACACCACTTACCAGACTCCAAACAAAAGATGTCTAGACATCTCAGAACTAGAGACATAGAAGGATTCAAAGCATTACTTGCAATTTTTTTGCATCAGAGGTGAACAGTTTTGAGCTGGGAGAAATAACTTAGAGTGAATTTAAATCACAATTTAAACCATCAAATGTAAACTCACAATTATAATAAAAAATGTTCCATTTGTACTTCAATTATTTTCTAAATAAAGCTAAAATTTTATTTAACATAACCATTAAATCATGTAGATTTGCAACTAAAGATTGTTTATTACTTAGTCATCTATTATAAGGTTTTTCACATATTTTACATTTTTTGCTTATAAAACTTAAAGATAGGATGCTGGACTAGACGAACCACTAATCTGCTTGCTTGCAATTCCCATGTTGCTCCATTTTTGTGAAGAATGCACAATAACAGTTGGTATGCATCACTTGGTAAAATTTAAAATAAAAAACTTCACCATGCAACACATAGTAACCTAAATTTATGAAACAAGGAAACTTTTCAGTAAACAAACTAACTCTTAGCAACCTGAAAAATATATTTTAGTACTATATTCTTTTTTCCGTTTGAGATAACAGAATCTTACTTAGATGTGAAGTATAATTTGATAGTCCTTACTCTACTTCTACAAATTAATGCTGTGGGGGGGGGAGAAATGTTCATAACTCACCCTCAGGAGTTCATTCAATTCAGGATTTTATCTTCAAGGTACAATTTTCGTTTAAGGTTTATTTAATCTAAACAAACAGAAAATCTCTTCAGAGCTCTTCATATCATGCACCTCTAACAAAGTGTCTGTTGCTGCATAGTGATTTGCATTTTTAAAAGCTGAGATCCCATAGAAATGCAAATTCTATTGAAATCCCATCCAAAACAGCTGCCAGCTGGCTCAAAAGCAGCCAATCCATACAAGGCTGCCAAGGAACAGTGAACCAGCAGGAGACTTGGAAGAAAATAAAGGGGGGTTCAGAAGGGGAGGAAGGAGATGTCAGGGCCAGAATCAAAACCACATACACCCCACAATAGGGTCACAGCTAGGACCCTCTTGTATTTGTATTAACTGCACTGAAGTTGATTGTTAATTTCAACTCAGTCTCTTCCCCAGTTCTCACAACTTCCTCTTCTCAAACACACAGAGCTATTAAGACGGTTTACTATCTACTTGCTTACCAAAACAGAGAACCAAAGAAAACAAAGGGAAGGAAAGTGAAAGTTCCATAGCACGTCAAACATAACATTTTAACAAGGCCCGTTACCAATTTCATTTAACGATGAGATTTTATCCTCAATAAACAATTTTGGGGAAAAAAAAAAGTGTATTTAATCTAAACAAGCAGGAACTTCAGAGGTCTTCATATCCTGCACCTTTTGTGGAAGGAAGGATAGCGACATATAGCCACTATGTGGGGCAAAGGGCAGAAGAGCGTTTATGTTTAATATCATTTAGATTGGCCCTAATAAAGAACAATCATCCCAGGAACTTTACTCGTGAACTACCAACATGGCATTACAAATGAAAAATTCATAGCCTACACTAACTGCAGAATCCTATTTAATTTCAGGTTAAAATAAACTATCAGTCACCTAGTAAACACGCTCAAGATTCTGAGCAGAAGTGACTAGTCTTATCCTCACTCAGCTCCTGGTCAACATTTTTTTTTTTTACTGCTCAAAAAGAGAGAGAGAGATATAAAGAGAAAGAGACTATAGCTCTGTTCCTGCACTTCCTGAGAACAGGAGAGCCCCGTAGGTCACTTCCAAACAAAAGTGAGGAATCTGCATCACTTCATGTCAAATGTGATCTAAACAGGCCATATGTGTGAGAGCCAGTGATGCATATACTTCTTCACACCATCCTCCAAGCACAAACTTTTTCAGCTACCCATGGGAATTTCAAAGGCTATTTACTTTGAAGCATTTAATGCAAGGTTCTTACATGAGATTCTTAAAGCCCCCGTACCAGGGGTGTTAACACTTGACAGTCGAGCACGCCCAAGTCACTCAGCTTGCATCCCCTCCTGTTCAGTCCCTATCCTCATAGCAGGAAGAGTTGAGAGTAAAAGATGGCTTTATTCCAATGAGCCAGGTAGGACTTCTGCTCTCCAGCGTTGCACTACCCAGCTGCTTCTGGCCACAAAAGAAACCTTTGCAGTCTTGTAACTATCTCTGCTCTTGGGATAACAGAGAGGATGCAGTAGGCCCCACGCCACTTGGACTGAACACAACACTCAATGCTTCAGGAGTGTTGCCAGGTGTATGATTATGATTGTATTTATACAATAATTTCAACCCCTGGATGATGTGCAATCAATAACAGAAGAAGCGTTCAACATGTACAACAAATTTGGGGGCAACTAATTGGATGCAGCCCATGCTAGACTCAAGCTCCATTCAGAGAGCCTCAATGGACTTTTAGGCCTGCCGTCAGCATTTTTACTCCTGCTGGCCTCGGAATAGAGAAACGCTTCAATTTTTGATGACCCAGTTCTCACTCCCTCCCTGGCTCGTTACACGAGCGATATAAAGTAAATAAGACGACAGCTTTGCACACCTATGTACATCTCTTTCAGAGTAAGATCGTTTTCCAGTAAATACGATTCTTTGGCGGGTCCGATATGATCCGCTCAGGGACGGGTGCGGCTCCTGTCAAGCCAGCCCAGCACCGCGGCCTCCTGCCACCCCTCGCCCGGGCTGTCCCGGCCGCCTCCCCACGCGCTCAGTACAGGGGTCCCGCGCCCCAGCCCTGAGGCGCCCGGCCGGATAGGATAGGGTCCGGTCCGGTCCGGTCCGGTCCGGTCCTGCCCCGCCTCATCAGCCTCACCAGCCCCACTCCTCGTACGTTGGTCTCCACCGCCTCTCCACAGCGCGTTTAAATTCGGCTCCGGGAGTTGACGCGCAAAACTCGCGAGAGCAACATTCCCCGCCCCCGCGCTCGGCTCGGCTCCTTGCCTCGGCGGGCTGCCGCACATGCGCAATGAGCGAATTTTCACCCGAGAACTGCGCGTGCGCCATCGGACAGAGGGGGTTGCAGGTATCGGTGGCTGCGGCTGCGGCTGCCTTGAGCGTACACGTGTGGCGGTGCCGGGCTGCGCGGGGGAGGCAGTGCACGGTCCTGTGTGTGTTTCCACGCGCACGGGCTCCCCACAGTGCATCCGCCGGGGGCTCTGCCCGGACCAGAGGAGAGGTGCCGCCGCCCCGGTGCGTCTCTCTGGGGCCACGAGCCGCCTCTTGTAACACACTGAGCCCCGCGCAAGGAAGAGCGCCTGGCCGGCAGAAGCTTGTCTCCCTATCCCTTGGTCCCACGAAAGCTCTCCCTAAGAAATCCCTGCCTCTTGCTTACTGCTAGGCCACACCATGGCTTACACTACAGAGACACCCCCGTGTTGAAGCAAAGTGGAAAAGCCAAAAGATGCCAGCGATGACCTTTGCCTTTTACGTGATGAAACTGCAAGTCCAAAAGGGAAGTCAGCCGAGCCCAAAACAGCCTGCGGCTGGGGGCTCTCCTGAGACCTCAGTCCTGGTTTGGCCAAGGACTCTGTTTTTTTTACAGCGCTTCATACATTCAAAACCCGGTTCCAAAGAAGTGTGGCTCTCGGCGTTCAGCCTTTCTGCACACTAGCTCCTGCCAGCTTCTTGCAGACCAGGCTGAGGGAGGAAACTAATTGGTGAACTCTAGTTAAATATTTGATCGTGGCAGACATGCTGAGCACTGCATCGGCACTTGGCAGGACTGGCAGAATCCCATTCTCCACGGTGTCGTTTAAAAGGTCTAAAACTTGGGAGTATCTCTTGAGAGAAGGCCTTGCTTCCTTACCTACTGTCCTATGCTAGAGGCCAGCCCCTTTGTTACTACTGCCCCAGTCACAGTGCAAGGGCAAGAAAGGCACCAGCCGCAGGTTCTGACTTAGATGGGGCACCAGGAGTCTTTCCCATAGCAGGCACAGAGCTGAACAGCACAACAGAGCAGGTGCCAGCACCAAGCTCAGCAGTGATCTGGATTGCGAGTGGAGTGGAGTGATGTTCCCCTCGGAGGCTTTGCCATGGGAGTTTCAACCTTAAGGGGCAAACAGGGCACCAGGAGCCTGTACTGCAGTATCCCAAGCTCATTGCTAGGAGACAAGCAGCAGGAAGAGCAGCTCCTGCTCTAATGAGGAGAGGTGCAGGTAACACTTCCCAAATCTGGCACTGTTGTAAACCAGGAATTAAATAAACAACTCTGCAGCAGTTATCTGTGATATACTGGGCAAAAATAAAGTCCTAATACTGACAGACCACAAACCTGTTTGCAAAACATTACTAATATATGGTTAGAAATACTAGGGGGAAAGCCAATAAGCCATGTTTCAGCATGTATGTCATGATCAATTTTTTAGAAAGAACCAGAACTTAAATGTTTTTCAGTTTGTATAAGATAACAGATTTGGTTCTTGTTGGTAGTAATTGGATTCACAAATTAAATTTGGACTGGACTAGATAAACATAACCAAGGTGATTAAAATTAGGGCTATGAATCAGGACATCCTGGATTCTAGTCCTGTTTTTGCCACATATAATCTGACTACCTACCATGAACACCTTGAGCTCAGCAGCATTGCTGTAAAATAAGGTTAACAGTTCTCTAATTCTCTGTGAAAGGAATTATAAAGATGTGTTGCTGTTGGTACGGCTCAGAAAATATAAAGTAGTTTGTAAATGCTAAATATCATCACTAGCCTCATATATCAACTGTAGGCTAAGTGTCTTGTTAAAACATGAAGCATTTAAAATGACTGAGGTAAAAACACATATTTCAGGAAGAGCCATTAAAAAGATTTTAAGACCAACCCATTACTTTGAACTTTAGCTAGAATCACAAATCAAATTTATGCAGCTGGAAAACTTTCTCAAGATTATATTTTATGCTGCATGAAATGTCTGAGTAAACTGCTAAACAAAACCAATTCTTTTTGCCAGTTGCAAGATACATTGGTTACAACTCTTTAGCCCATTCTTGATTTCTAAAGTAGGGCTTCTTAACCCCCTGTAGGGCAGATCAGGCGCCTGCAGCCCTGTCATCTTGCCCTGTGGGGCTCCCCATGGGTCTGTGAAAAGCCCTATGGGTCAGAAGTCTGCACATTAGATTGGGCACATCTAATAGGGCTCAATCAGATGGGATCTCAATTAGATGGACTCAATCGTGGTGAATGGAGCTGGATTGAGGTGGCAGAGCCCTGATCCAGGGGCATAGGCTGGATGGAGGCAGCATGGGACCCCAGAGCTAGAGCTGGAGCTGGAAAGGGGTAGTGCAGAGCCCCGGGGTCTGATCCTGATATCCAGAGTCATGTGGGAGGAGCACAAGGCCCTGGCTTCTGATCCTTGCACTCGGGTTGCGTATAGGCCAGCTGAGGCCATGTGGGGCCTCATCCCATGGACCAGCCCTACCCCACTCATGTGGCATAGGCAAAAGTTTGAGCACCACTCTTCTGAAGTATTGACTCTTACTTGAAAATATGATGTCTGTAGAAATAAAAAGGTTGGGGTTTGTTTTATTGTTCACAGATAACTTCTTTATTACTTAGTGAAACTGTCGAACACTGTAAATGTGTGTAATGAAATAAGCATGAATGAAAGTGTTTATTGTTTTTTGCAATTTGCTGTGTACAGTAGCCTTCATTCTGTGATCAACTTCTTGCTAGACTTTAGCAGCTTATGTTTCAGCAACCTACATTTAATTATCTCTTTTTTTTCCATTTTAAATTGTGCTTCACCTCAGTAGCCTGTGTCTATAACTGAATTAGTATCATAGCTTCTGCTAATGCATCCCTCTGTTTGCCCTCTATCACCTATAGTGCAGTTTGTGTATTTATTTCAGTGCAGAGAGAGAGAAATCCTGACTTCAGTTCTGTTCAAACATTTTGATTAAGTTTTTGTGCTCTTGACCCTCCAGAGAGTGTAAATGCATGCATTTGTCTTGTCCCCTCAGTTTTAGCAGGGTCAATAAGCAAACATTCTTTATCACCAATTATGCTGAGGATTTGCCCTGAAGTAGAGGGATTGTTTCCTTTATGTAGGTCAGGGCTACCCAAGTGGCAGTCCATAGGCCAAAACCAGCTCATTATGTGGTTGAATCAAGTTTACATAGCACAGCATAGATATATATCCAGGGTAGCTTTGCATGTATTAGCTCTGGAAACAAAATAACTGCAGTTGTATTGTGCAGGACCTAAAGAAGTTAACTTCTTTCAGAAGTTTCCAGAAGCAACTAATTGCTAGGTGCTTCAAGTATTGTACCAGAGTTAATTCAGTCCTAGTCATCCTGTGTTCTGGAGCATTCAAATTACCAATACTCTTGCTCATAGCATGAGCTATATGCAGTAAAGTGACAGATTTAGTAGAAATTTACATTCTTGTACTGACATTGAAGCTTCAGACAAAATCCTGACACAGTGAAAGTCCAAAAATTCAGCTTCTGTGCTTACACCAAATATATCGGAAGTTCTGCTCCTTACATAAGGCAGTTTTAGTTTTATTTAAATATGATTCCAGATACAGTTGTTCACCGCAGTTCTGTCTGAATTTTTTGAGTACTAATATAGTTTCCTCTTAAGGAGTTCGAGTAGTCTAATCTGTAAAGCAACAGACTGAAAGCCATAATGATGTTGTTTCTAATCCTTGGTGACCTACCTAGTAACTCCATGACCTTTTCAAAGGATGTGGGCACGGGAGCAGAGGCAAAGTTGGCAGCAAACTGCATCATAGCATGAATAAGCAGCCTCTGTGTTTGAAGATCCAGGAAATATAGAAGGCTCAACATTGAAGAAAGGTGTTTGAAAATTAAGAATTTATTGTTCATAGGTAAATGTGGCACTGTTGAAGAAGTGCTATGCTGCTTTCAACAGTTTTTCTATCTGCAACAACCTGATTTATCCTGAATTAACCTACTCCTACATCAGTGGCTCAGGTTTCAAATCTCACTGCATGTCAGTCATCCCAAAATAAAGCAGGAAAAATGGAGCTGAAACAAATTTTCAGCAAAAATGATGATCAGCTCTGCAAAATACAGGTAATGTAATATATGTCAAGTTTTTCTTCCCATTTATTACCTTATAAAAGGACTGTATTAAAATTACTTTTTCCCCAAAAGTAGCAATATCCTCACTATTAGAATCTAGCCTCTCCAAAGCAGTTGGACAGTTGGAAAGAATGTATATGCTGTGGAGTAGTGGCAAGGGAGGTGGAAGGAAGTCCTTTTTGGTTATTCTGAAGGGCAACAGTCCCACACTGTTTCAGACCAAAAGGCAGAAGCTTTGCAACAGAGGACCTTCCACTTCAAATATAAAACACAAGCATTCAAATAAGAAAGACAAGCATAATCCACCATTGGTATTGGCTATACTGTAATTGTGTAATCAGATTGGAGGGATTTTTGTTTTGTTTTTCTTCAGTTCAGCCAGTTCCATGTACAGCTTGAATGGGACAGAAGGTAAAATACTATCTTATTTAACTTTGCATGGTAACACTGCATCTATAGTATACAGCAGTACACAATTTTGGAGATTTCAGGGAATAGTTTGAGACTCTGTGGGCATGTCTACAATACGGGTAGAAAAAACCCAACGCCACCCGAATTTTTTCCCACACTACTGTACAATAGTGTCAGCATCACAGTTTGTGCCCACCAATCCTATCTCACCATAGCACCAAGCTACAACAACATAGGTCATTACTATGGCGACATAGTGTCTCATGTAGATACACCCTGTAACACATAAATATGGTAGGAAAACACCTTATTGTCAGCTGATAATGATCTGTTTGCGCTTTGGAAGGGAGTGGCGGAGCTGGTATTTGCATTCTTTATGTTATTTTATACGCACACAAGGGATTCTAATATTACATATACAGACACCAGTGTACTGTGTGAGTGTGCAGTAAGTGTGGATGCTATCTTAAAGGTTACCTAACTAAAAGTGTTTTCTCAATTTTGTTTCTGCCTTTTCCTTGCATTCTGAGGAACTGTTCACAAGTGTATCTGATGCCTTGGTTTATATCACTGATTACTTTATATAACTAATTTGTATATGAACATACAAATCTCATCCTCACAACAAACAAACAAACAAAAAAAATCAAGCCATACCCCGCTCCCCATTCTAATAACAAATACAGTTTTCATTAACAAGACTGAATTTCATGCATCCAAAATCGAGGCCAGGTACCAGGAGTGATGCGTAGGGGGTGCATGTGGGTCCGTGTGCATGCCCTGTGTATGGCGGTACACGCCCTGTAAAAAGGCACCGCCAACACTCAGTGGCGCCTGTGGGCAGTCCCTGATCGCCCCTGGCTGCTGCTGCCAGCAACACCTGCAGGTGGTTACCAACCTGCTCGCCACCCACCATCGACAGTGCCGGAGGCATTTGCAGGAGCTCACCACCTCTGGGCTGCTGCCATGCTCCTGCCACCACCAGCACAGCCATGCCCCTCCAGCTGCTGGGGGACATGCCATTCATGCCAAGTACAAATATTATACTTTTACTGATATAAGTGAACAGAAGTTGGGCACATAGACTGTTTTAAAAATGACAGAACCCAATCTGATGGCAGAACCCAGTTTTGCCCCTTCTCCCTCCCCTCCACACACCACAGGGTGAATGCATGTTCTGTTCACTACTGCTCTAAACTATACATTAACAGAAAATTGCGTAACTTATATCAATTACAACTTGGGTTTATGAATGTCTGCTCCTAGCCCCAGTCACTTAACAAAAAGATTTTAACATTCTAACTTGTATTTATTAAACACTAAAAGGAACAACTAATAGATCTAACTAGGACAACAAATTAAATCGAGGTCATTGAAAGTGAGGACTGTAGCAATTTTGCCTCCAAATTATTTACTGAACAAATTTGGTATCTTTAACAGAAATTAAACCATATCTGGTAGTGCAGAATAGGGCACAGTTTGTTTAAAAGACATCTTTATCCTGAGTTTAGAAATGTATTTAAAATAAGCCATAGTTTTTCCCTACACATTATTCTTTGAAGATGAAGTTACAGTATTTTTTAAAAAGTCAGCATTTGCGTTGCTTTCCAGGAGCAGTAGTTCAATTTAGGCTGAAACCCTATGCATCTAGAATAGGTCATTTTTTTTTATATTTAATAGCTCACCAGTTCTTCTGTTGCCTATTTTGATGATTTATGCTAAAACACCATGGTTACGATTTGTTTCTGTGATGATTTATAATTTTTCTATAATTGTACTCCATGTGTCTACATATGCTCAGATAATTGCAAAAATAAAGTACTTACCACTGTAATTACGCTACTACTACACTAATAATACTCTTAATTATTTAGTTAAATATTTAAGCATTAATCTTGAATTAATAATTAATAAGCCCCTAACAAGTTTGAGCCCAATTACACAATCCTTATGCTCCATAATCCCTCATGCCTAAATTGCATTGGGTGGAATGGTTACTAGATCACCAAAAATATTTAACTTAAATATATATTTAAAATCCACTCCAGTTCCTCATGACTCTAGTCTGTTTGCTCTCTATCCATATATCAACCCCTTTGTTTCAGATTCCCAAGAAATTTCTTAAAATTCAGAAAATGTTTAAAATGGCACTTAGCTGTGTCCATATGAGTGCATATCTGTTTCAGTACTTCTAAGCTGCTGCTGTGAGTGACATTATTCTGCCCTTAAATGGCCAAAATAGATGACTACAAGGCAAGTTACCCCATTCCATATATACAGAGAAGGGAGATAAATTAAAAGATAGAGCAGTCCCTGGGAAAGTGGAAGCTTATCTCAGGAGAAGACTGTCAAGACGAGGGAGTACAAAAAACTAGAACTCTTGGTTCCAAAATGATACCCTTTATTAGACCAACTGGAAAATGGCAAGAAAATTGTTCTTTGCTGCAGGCTTTCGGGATCAAAGTCCCTTCATCAGGCTCTGGGAAAAGTGTAGATGGTACAAGATGGTAAAAAGTCCCCATAGGTAGGAAATAAACATTTTTGCACAGAGGGAGCTGAAGATGGAAGTCTGTCCCTCTGGGTCCATGAGTGTCTTTGTGAGCTGTGTTGAGTAGCTCTTTGATGTGTTGATCAGATAAAATTCCTTCCCTGGAGGTGTCAGATGGCAGGCAGGGAGGCAAAAAAACTTCCTTATTGTTCTGCAATGACGTTTAAAATCCAAAATCAGCTGAAATTTGGCATCTTCCATGTTTCAGGGGTGTACACCCCTGAAGACCAAGGAAGGTATTTAAAAGAGATGTCATTTTAAAAATTACATAACCCAGAAATCTTGTTAAAGGGGGAAGGGGAAGTGCATGGAAGACTTTCTTTTTCTCTTATGGGCTAAAGCAGATATTAGGTGTTACTAGCTAAACCTTAATCTATAAATTGCAGATACTAAAACTCTGAATTCATTGTATGTTAAATCGGTTGTAGGGTACTGCTCAAATCTCCTCTTATAGGACTAGTAGGTAATTGGATACATGGAACAACACATATAACAATATTTATGAGATCATCTACTTTGTCCTAGATACTAATTCTAATACCACCTGTTTTGACACAGGCCAACAAGTCACCTTACAGGATATTTTTCATAAAGTATAGTATATGCCACATCCATATTTGCTAAGGAGCTGTTTAATCCACCAAACCACCATTATATCTCAAGATATCTCACTTATATCATTTTCCTAAGGAGTCGGAGTGTCACCTCCACAGGTCAAAGTAACCAGTACAATCATCTGACAGAAATTCACAATCAGGATGGCACACTGGCTGCCTTGAGATCCTTTAAGGGTGCCACAGGATGCCACTCAAGTTTATCACTGTTAAGTGTGCAAACATTCACAAAATAAACCCAAAGATAAAAGTATGACATTATGAAACTGGAGAGAGGCCTGTTAGATGTGGGAAGGGGTCAGAGGGAAGGGCAACAAGGTTCATGTGGGTGTCTGCTATAAACCACAGGAGGATAAGGCAGATGAGGCTTTCTTCAAACAGCTAGCAGAAGTTTTCTGATCACAGGCCCTGGTTCTTATGAGGGACAGCGGTGCACAGGCTATCCAGGAAGTTTTTGGAGTGTTAGAGACAACTTCCTGATGCAAGTGGTGGAGAGGCCAACTATGGGCCATACTCTTCTTGACCTGTTGCTGACAGACAGGGAAGAATTGGTGGTGAATGTAGAAATGGATGGCAACTTGGGCAGGAGCAACCGTGAGGTGACTGAGTTCAGGATGGAGGAAAGGAAGGAAGGAGAGCAGAAGTCCTTTTCTGAAGGACCCTGGACTACAGAAAAACAGACGGACTTACACAGGGAACTGATGGGAAGGATCCCCTGAGAAACCAGTCTGAGAGGAAAAGAAGTCCAGGAAAGCTGGTTGTACTTCCAAGAAACTTACAGGAGAGCATAGGAACAAACCATCCCGATGTGCAGGAAAACTAGCAAGCATGGCAGAAGACCATCTTGGCTTACCAGGGAACACTTCAATAAGCTAAAACACTAAAAGGAAGCTTACAAAAAGTGGAAACTTGGACAAACAACTAGGGAGGAGCGTATGAGTATTTCTTGGACATAGATGAGATCAGGAAGGTCAAAGCACAATTGGAGTTACAGCTATCAAGAGAAGTGAAGGGTAACAAGAAGAGTTTCAACAAGTGTGTCAGCAGCAAAAGGAAGATCAGGGAAAGTATGGGTCCCTTACTGATGGGGGGAGGTAACCTAGTGACAGATGATCCAGAAGAGGCCAACTACTTAATGCCTTTTTTACCTCAGTATTCAAAAGCAAGATCCGCTACCAGACAACTGCACCAGGTAGCTCAGTTTGGGGAGAAGGTGAGCAGCCAACAGAGGTGAAAGAACAGGTAAGGCAACTACTTAGAAAACCTGGATGTATACAAGCCCATGGGCCAGATGCAATGCCCCCGAGGATGCTGAGAGAGTTGGCTGATGTGATTGCAGAGCCGCTTGGCCACTACCTTTCAAAACTCATGGCAATCAGGAGAGGATCCGTATAATTGGAAAATAGAAAATGTAGTACCATATTTAAGAAAGGGAAGAAGGAGGATCCGAGGAACCACAGACTGGTCACCCTCACCTCAGCCCCTGGTAAAATCATGGAGCAGCTCCTCAAGAAATCCATTTCTAAGCACTTGCAGGAAAAGAAGGTGATTAGGAATAGTCAGCATAGATTCACCATAGGGAAGTCATGCCCAAACAACCTGATTGCCTGGCTGTCGATGCAAAGAGAGCAGTGGATGTAAGGTACCTTGACTTTAGCAACACTTTTGATATGACCTGCCACAACATTCTCACCAGCAAGCTAAGGTAGTACTGGTTGAATGAATCTATTTTTTCCCCCCAGCAGAGCCTGCCTGCATTTCCCATGGTGGAGGGTGGGGGGAGGTAGGTGGCTCAGCAAGATGCCAGCAGGCCCAGTGGCCCCTGAGCTGCCGGGGGGGTTCTGGTCCTTCCCTCTGTGGCAGCGGTGCCCCCCCATGGGGCCACCTGGGTGGGAAGCTAGCTGGTGGGTGCTGCCCCAGCTTGGATCAGGCTGGGTGGTGCCTCCGAGTTAGGGCAGCACCCGCCCACTAGCCACACATCCAGGTGGCCCCAAAGGGAAGGACTGGGGTCCCCTGCAACTTAGAGCCCACCAGCAGTTCACCTTTCAGCTGTGGGAGAGGCAGGCAGACTTCTCAGGGGGAAAAAAAAGGATCAGGCCCCTCGCCACTTTTTTTTTCTGGTAGAGCTGGCCTGCATGAGCTGCCAGCAGGTCACACAGCCCCTGAGTTGCAGGAGGGCCTAGTCCTTCTCTCTATGATGGCAGCGCAACCCAGGGCCACCCAGGTGGGGTGCTAGAGGGCTGGATGCTGCTCTAGCTTGGAAGCAGCAGCCCCTGCATCCAACTCTTCCCTGAGCCCACCTCCATCACATGTACAAGTGCACATGGACTTTAGTCCTGGCTTGTGGCAGAACTCACCACAATCCCACATATCACCCTTGGCCCTGTCTCGTGCCACTCTCTAAACTGTTTAATCAATTTAATTAGAGAAGGTTAAATGGGTTATTTTTTAAATGATATTTACATCTCTTTAGTTGACAGTTTGTTATTGTTCCAGGCTCTGGCTGCTTTGCTGATTTTACTTTGGTATTTTGCAAGACACAACCTGGAACAATGACAAACTGTCAACTGAAGTGAAAATTCATATTTATAAGATATGTTTTATCCACTTTTCTACATGGGCAACCTACATCAAACATACCAAAAGACAGCTTTCTTATCAGATGCCTGTGTAAAATTCTTCAAATAAGATGGCAAGACAGGGTGACAAATGTAGAAGTCTTAATTGTGTTGGTATGTCATTCATGGGAGAGTTGATTAGTAAGAAACGACTGGGGTGGCTTGGTCATATTAAGTGAATGCTGGATCACACAATCCCAAAGAATGTGCTGTACTCTTAAAACTTACAAAGGGTCCAGAAAGAGAGGCAGACTTGTGCAGAATTTGGGATGCTTGCAAAGATGATTTAGCATGCTTTGTAATCTCTGTGTATAGTTGGAAAAGGAATGCAGGATGCCACTCTGGTTAGCAGAGTCAGCTTGCTAATGGAGCAAGGCACCGTGAGGTAGACTAGATCAAGTTTTGTGGTGCTTGCATCAGAGGAAGAAAGAATCTGCTGCTCCGATTCAGAGCGCTGCTAGTGCATGGCTGTGTCACTCACACATCAAGACTCAGCAGCCACAGAACTCATCGGCACATACACCATGGTCTGTGAAGAACAATGGTGCCAACTGTATTTGCTTGAAGAAGTTAATTTTTTACATTGCAGTTTTCAGAAGTTATTAATAGACACTGTGCGCTAAGCTGGATGCATTCAGCCAGTGAACATTCCAATGATGATTTACTTAAATATGCTGTCAATGTATTTTGGTGACTTTTTAATTGGGTCGTTGAAGCAATCTAGAAATGTTCTACTCCATTTTTTTTAAACTAATAAATTTGCTCTTAAATAGTTTTTTCCTCACTCAAGATGAATACATTATCTACTTTTCTTTTCTTTTTTAAAGTAAAAAAGGTCATTTTAAAATAGACTAACAAATCTTAGGCTTTAAAAAATGAAGGAAGATTAATAAAAGTAGTAAGTTATAACAAAGTCAGAGACCCCTGCCCTTTTAAATAATCTACTTTAGCATCTGGCAAGAAGATAATAACAATGGCATGACCTTGGAGTGCTAAATGTAGAAAGATTAGATTTTTATATTGCTTTACAAAACACACAGGGGATTCTGAAGAAATGTAGCATTTGAATTCCAGCAGGTCCTAATCCTATTAGTTGATTGATTAAAGAATGAAAGCTTGAGAGAGAGAGACATGTAATGGTAAAAGTTGAAATGTAAAACACTGAGTGAATTCCAACAGCATAACTTAAAATACTAGGGAAAGTAATTATTTTTTATTGTGTAATTAAGTATTAGTTTCATCTCATTTAAATAGGTCATGTTAGAAAACCAGATCTGTTTTTCAGCCCACATTTTCCTGTCAGCAAATTATGACTGTAAATCACTTAAAAAAACCCACCTCTCTTTCATGTGTTATTTTCAACACCTGTTAAGTTCCCTCATGGTGTTGCAAAGTTGTTCCCTTTCAGGCAAGGGTTACCTCCTAACCACATACTAAGTGAAATATATATAGGCTTGGTGGAATTCAATGTTATTTTTAAATAATTTTGACAGCTAAAATCAATGTTTATTTTTAAGCATTTATTTCAATCTTTATCAATTTAAATTTTCAGGATTTCATGAAATTAGGAGTGTAGGGGCAGAGAATTTAGTAATGACCATATACCATTCAAAGTTTTATAAAAGCACATGTCAAAATATATGCGGCAGGGGCAGGGAGTTGCCAAGCGATGGGGACCTAGCAGCAACACGGATGCCCACGCCACAAATCTCACTGGCGTAGCACACTGAGCCATGGGAACAGGGAAGCAACAGTGGGACTGCAATGCTGCACGCCCTGCTGGCAGCACTGTGGCATGCCAGGCCACAGGAGCGTGGCGGCAGTGGTGGGTTCACCGTGCACAGGACTTACTGGTGCCACTATGGGGCAAGGATTCCTGAAGAAAAAAAGTTGACACTGCTGTGGACGTGCCTTATACGCACATGCCAATGCCGATTCACCAGCGGAGGCAGTGGGGCAGAGCTAAAAGCGCCACGCTTTAGTCCAACGGGGGACTGGAAGGAAGTTCTCAGCAGCCAAGGGTACCTTGTCATGCATCCACAGATGCATCTCAAGCAGATCCAAGGAGGTGATACTCCCCCTCTATGCGGCACTGGTCAGGCCACAGCTGGAGTACTGTGTCCAGTTCTGGGCACCGCACTTGAAGAGGGATGTGGACAACATGGAGAGGTTCCAGAGGAGGGCCACTCACATGTTCAGGGGGCAGCAGGGCAGGCGTTATGAGGAGAGGCTACAGGACCTGAACCTGTTCAGCCCCCACAAGAGTAGGCTGAGTGGGGATCTAGTGGCCTGTTACAAACTAGTCAGAGGGGACCAGCAGGCACTGGGGAAATCCCTGTTCCCCCGAGCATTGCCAGGAGTGACCAGGAATAACGGTCACAAGCTGGCAGAGGGTAGATTTAGGCTAGATATCAGGAGGCGCTACTTCACAGTCAGGGCGGCTAGGATCTGGAACCAACTTCCAAGAGAAGTGGTGCTGGCTCCTACCCTGGGGGTCTTTAAGAGGAGGCTAGATGTACACCTTGCTGGGGTTGTTTGACCCCAGTACTCTTTCCTGCCATGGCAGGGGGTCTGACTAGATGATCTACTCAGGTCCCTTCCAACCCTAGAAACTATGAAACTATGAAACAAGGGAAAGCTGCAGCCAAGACTTAGGTCCCAGGAGGGATGAATGGTGGCAGCCTCCGAACGAGGAGCTGCCCCTACGGGCCAACTCAGTGGAGTCAGATCGCTTACCTGGAGAGGTGATGTGGAAGTCCAGCCATAGAGAGTGCAGCAAAGACAGCGGCGAACCTACAAGACAAGATGAGAGAGAAGACTGGTAAAAAAAACTGTGTCCGTGCAGCATCAGAGTAACAACGAGTTGGCACTAGGTGGGGTGTAGGGGAGGTGAAGCCCCAGTGTCCTCGCGCTAATGAGTAGACCTAGCAAGGTACCACTGAGCCGGGATTAACAACATTCCCCAAGATTAAAATTTCATCAAAGACACGGCCGGCGAGAAGCATTAGTGGTCTTGGTAACTGGTGCCAGGGGCCAAACTGTTAGGCAACAAGACCACGGTTGGCTCTGGGTGGCTAGAAAAACCTAAGTGGGGAGCTCAGGACAGGCACAGCAAGTTACAATATAAAAGGTGAATATTAGGACTGTCAATTAATTGTCATTAATGGGTGATTAATGTGCTAATTAGTTCTTGCATTATTTTTTTTTAACATGTTAATCATATGCATGGTTTTGGAGCCCATGCCTGGGCTCCATTATGCTGCCTTTAGGCTACGCAGCGGAGGAAGTGCAAAGGACTGCAGGGCAGCCCGGGAATGGGCTCCAGGTGGCTGTAGCAAGAGGGTGGGATGCATGCAGAGACACATACAGACACACACAAGCAGCTGCGCCTGTACGTGGCATGTAGAGCAGCGCCACACAGGTAAGTTTGTGGAGGGAGGAGGAGAAGCCCTGCGAGGGAGGGAGGGCAGGGCCAGGCGCTGGTGTGAATGGGGCCCTGAGGCCAGGGTAGGTCGTGGAATGGAGCCACAGGAAGTTCATTCAGCGGTGCAGGGGTGTGTGGCTCCCCATGACTCCAGGGAGGCATGGGGGGTATATGCCCCCTGGATTTGTGCATGGGGCAAAGGCAGGCTCCCACTGTGTGCTGGGACTCTGTTGCTCTGCTGCCTTTGCCCTGGGAACCGCATGCTGGCCTTGCCATGGATCCCCTGCCTGCCTGGCAGCAGGAGGCACATAGTGTTGCTGCCTTTGCCTTGGAAGCCATGCAACACTATGTGCCTCCTGCTGCCAGACAGGCATGGGATTCATGGCAAGGCCAACATGTGGTACCCAGGGCAAAGGCAGCAAGATACAGAGTCCTAGCCTACAGCAGGCAGCCTGCCTCTGCCCCATGCATAAATCCAGGGTCACGTGCCCCTCATGCCTCTCCTCAGGGTGTGTGCAGTGGCAGGGAACTGCACCCCCATACAACCCCCGCAACTCCATCCCATAACCCATCCCAGCCCCAATGTCCCATTCACTCCAGTGCCTGCCCCTGCCCCACTCCCTCCCTTACCATGGGCACCTCAATCTGAACCCCACCCTTCCCCCTCCATGGACTTACCTGTTGGGCACTCTCTGTGAGAGAGTGTGTCTGCCCCTCACTCCCAAACCACAGCCCCTCCTCCCCGCTATAGTCCCTCTCACTCCTGACGCACAGTACCCTGCATCATAGACTCATAGGTGCTAGGGTTGGAAGGGACCTCTAGATCACTGAGTCTGACCCCTGCCTAGGCAGGAAAGAGTGCTGGGGACCTCAGCTAGATGTCTATCCAGACTTCTGAAAGACCCCCAGGGTGAGGGAGAGCACCACCTCCCTTGTAAGGCCATTCCAAATTCTGGTCACCTTTACCATGAAGAAGTTTTTCCTGATATCTAGCTTAAATCTGCTCTTTCTCCGTTTGTGACCATTGTTCGTTGGCACCCTGCTGGAGCATACAGTGACCCTGCCTTCTTGGGCTCCAAACCCCACAAACATACCCACAGCCCCCCAAACTTTCACAAATCTCCTCCCCACACACACACACCCCATATCCACTCCCTAACCATATAAAGTACCTGCATAATTTTGCATAATTTTGAGTTTTTCTGCACATAATTATGAGGTTTTTAGCTGTGTAATTAAAATCATGATTAATTGTAACTAATTTTTTAACTGTGCAGCTAAATATGATCAATGTTTTAAATTGTTTGACAGCCCTAGTAAATATCCATAAATCATTAAAGCATACCTGCTTTAAATCATTCTGTTAATTTAGTAGTACATTCATACCATGCTGGAGCCTTCCATTTCACAGAGTGGAGCACTGGGCCAGGGGCTAGGCCAGGCTCGGTGGGAGTTTGGTGCTCTGCCCTGAGCTTTCAGGGGCCAGACTTGGCAAGAGTTTTGCACCCAATCCCCAGCTGGGACGTGGCAGAGTGAGTGGCCAGTGACACCAGGCTCCCAGCTGCCAACAGCCCTGCTCCTTTGGTGGCAGGACCATTCAGCAGCGTCCCTGCTTCCAGGTCTTGTTGCTATCAGGGGGCTTCCAACCAGCTGCCCCTCCTAGTATAGCCTTCCCAGCACAGCCCCAGCTCCTGCAGTAGCTTCCCAAGCCACTGCCAAAGAAGCAGTATGTAGGCAACGCAACCAGGGTTCCCTGCAGCCCACCTGCAGTGACCGCCGTGTGTGTGCACATGTGCACAGTGCCCCCAGTTCCAGCTTTCCTTACCCCGTCCTCTATCTCCTTTCTATAGATTCAATCATTGCTGATGGAAATATTTTTCGTTGGTCAGTGAATGTGAGGTGAATTCAATTACTATCAACACTTAGCAATAAAAATTGAATGCTGCCAACCCAAAAATATAGCATTCCAATGATTTGCAGCTATTGCAAATAAATGAGTGTGTGACAAGGCCCAGTGAATCCTGTGAAGTGTCTTAAAATTATTTGCACATTTACAAGTCTCAACTGCTTTTGTATGCCAGTCTCCCCCTCTACATCAGAAAGGCGTTACTCCAAGTTTGTTGAGTTTAAAGTAAAATGCATTTCTATCTGGTTGATATTCTCAACAATTGCGCCTCATTGAGACCAACTGCAATGGCTGGTTCAGGTATACTATATTATGTTGCTGCCTAGAAATGAATGAACAAATGATTAATTGGAAGGAAAACTTCAGCAACTACAGTTTTCTCACACATTATATACATACATACATATATGTATAACACGTGAGGAAACTAGTTGCTGAAGTTTTATTTATAGATATAGATATAACTTCAACAAGATATAAGTGAATGTATATATATAGATATATATATATATTCACTTAGTAGTAAAAATCTTTTGGACAAATGATCTGTAGTATTATGGTGGTGTAGGTCATTCTAGTCTGGAATAAAACTACCAATCAGAAAGTGAGGATTCACTATACTGGCTAACTAATCTGTCATCTGGTTGCCTAGTCAACCTATACCAAGAAAGTCATTTGCTTAGTGCCAGAAGACTCCCCTGCCACCTACCAGCCAGTTGCTTTAGTAGTGCCTAATGTGGGCAGCCAGTTTTAAGAAAGAGAGAGTTGTGTATCTAATTTTATTATTGACTCAGCCGGAGGCTCAGGCCTCATTAGGGTGACTGGAAAAGGTTACCTGCTAAAATTTCTCTAAAATAGAGAAGAACTGAGAGGATCGGGAATTATCCAAATGATCTGAGTGAGCAGAAGGAAAGCATTTTGCTTACAGCAAAATAAGGTTGTGCTGCTATGTGCCCATTTCAAGTTGTGTCATGTTCTGTGCTTTGGTGTAAAATAAGATCTCATAGGGATATATGTGAAATGAGGGTACCAAATCAATAATTAATATCCAATTACACATCTGTGGTTTTGATATAATTAAATCAATATAAATACATCATTTTTGTGTGAGAAATTCTTTGGAATTAGTGTACCCTACCACCAGCAGTTTGATCAGACACTGACTAAAGGATATTTTGGTAAGTAAGTCACAACTCAAGCTTTGTGTATTCAAACGTAGAGACAGAAGGATGTGCAGGCCACATTTACTATGGACTACATTTATTACAGAGGAAAATCTTTGGTAAATTACATGAGTAATCATGTCATGTTTGCACGTATGAACATGTAACATTTCAAGCTTGACTGCTGAAGAAACTAAACAGTTTGACTGTGCACCTGGGAGCAATTAACTCCAGAGCAATAAACTCTGGAGTTTACTCAGGCACAGCATGTGGGCCCAAGCAGAGCAGCCCTGGCTGGCAGAGAGCCCTGGGGGTCAGCCTGCCAGCCTAGGGCTGGTCCCCCCAGCTCAATGTGCTGTGGAGGACCTGGATCGGGCACGAGAGAGCTTCAGTTCAGGGGCTTGCCAGCAGGCAACCCCCACACTGAAACACAGCTATCAGGAGAAAATATTATTTCGGGTGGCCTGGGGGTGTGGGAAGAGGTGTATGTCGGGGGTGAGGGGTAGTGCAAGGCCAGCCCTCCCTCCTGCAGGGCCATTGCAGGGTCAGTGCACAGCAGGGGCCCCATTAGCCCCAGCCTTTCACCACCTATGCTGAAGCACCCTCATGCCCCATTAAGCTGGGCAGCACCTACACGTGCCCTGCTTTGGAGTTTTGCACTCCACAGCAGGATAATGCAGTATTTACAAGCACTATCCTGCTGTGGAGTTAATTAGTTTAGTCCAGCCTAATAATGATGCACATGTAGATGCCAAGATGTTTATTGTGCAGCTAATTAGTCAACTGTGCAGTAAACATCTCATAGATATGCCTACGGGTAACAAAGCTACCAGAAAAGAAAGCTAAACAGAGCATATGAAACCTCTGGAAAATAGCCAGAAAAAAGCTAGAGACATTAATCTAAGTCTTATGCAAAAGCAAGGTCAGCTTTTTAAACTTCTGCTCATTTATAAGGCATGATTAAGAAGTTAACCCAACTCTAGTTTCAAAATTATAGGATTGTTTTACTCATGGGGAATCTATTCCTTTTGCTTGCATTTTATAACAAATGGTGTGAACGCCAGCAAGTAAAGAATTCAGGAAATCAATGCCATTAAGGACACTAAAATGCTTATTCTACTAAATGAAAAAAGGCTTAGTTCACTTATATCCGTGGCCCTTATTTTGCTGCTCCAAGTAATAGCCATTTAGTCTTAAATTCCTTTTCACAGGGCACACCCTGTTGAAAATATCTGACTCTTGTGTTTTTTTCATTTGGCTGGCTGTTGTTGGGCTAAATCTTTCAATCTTTTCTTAGACAAAAAACATTACTAAATGAACAAATGTGGTCAGATATGAATGTCAGAAGTTTGATTTATTTGTTTCTTTAAAGTTTGGAAGTTTTAGGAGTTTATTTATAAATAATTTCATCCAACCACTTTTGTATGTTAGTAGCAGTGGATGGAAGCGTAGTTTTCTTATTTGTGAAACTACTTTAGAACAAAACTGAACCAATGCTCGGCCTGACTCACTATCTATCGATACTGATTCAGTACTGATTCATTATCTACTGAAGTCAATGAACTTCTACCTTTGACTCGTTCATTTCTGCAGTAGGATTTGGCCTTCTGTAAGTCAAATGCAGGTTTCTCCTGACAGCGCAGGAGCCCTGTCTAGCAACAAGATAGTCCCTGGCACACGTTCTTTTAAAAGATGCCACAGGATATGATACCTGATCCCAACAATCATACCTTCTGCCATACCAGACATTCGTGGCAGGAGGCACAACTTTCGGATTGGGGATCAGATTCCAAACATTACCCTTCTACTTGCCAATGCAAGGAGAGCCTGGGATCATGACTCCAGGCTCCCCCTGCACTGGCAAGTTGAAAGCAGGTACCTGCAGATCTGGGTTTTGGGTCAGGGCTGGAAATCAGCTGATTGTTGGTCTCAGTCTGGCCCCAGTGCAGTGCTGTGGCCAGAGCTGAGAGCTCTTTTTTGGCCTTGGACGTCCCACATTTTATGACTGTTTGCCATTTTATGGTACCTTAATTTCAATGCACATGTAGGAACCTAGACATTTATGCCATCCATTGAAAAGTTAATTATGACATAAATGTGATATGTAGAGGGGGCCTTAGACGCCCAATAAATCAATGAAGGTATTTACATAACTACTTAAACTTCTGCTGAGAAACTATCCTCCTTTTCCATATTATTTATGCTCTGTGTGTGGCATGCTGAAAAGAGTCAAATGGATATGTCAGAGGCATGTTCCTGAGAGTAGTACTGGATGCCGCTGCTTTAATGTCAGCTGCACATTTTTTCACTGTGCAGTACATGGAGCAGAAGCTTGTGGTTCAGGTTGCTCACTCAGTGGCAAATCTCAGTAGAGACATAGCCAGAGAGAACATTGTATATGTATTTTATTATTAAGAATCTCAGCTTTTTCTAATGACGTTTTTGGTCACTATTAAGTGACTTTCCACTCAATACTCTCTTTCTAGCCAGCCAGCATTACAAACTTCCCTAGTTCCTTTTCCCCTTTTTTGTTGTTGCAGCTAAAGATCACATCATATCCTTATAGGATTTTTTTTTTCTGTATAAAGGACATCAAGTGAAGGAGTGTCCCAAACAAGTTAAAGACTATTGGTTACCCATGAAATGAGTTACTTTATTTGCTATAGTGAGACTGCTTGTTTTCAATTACAATGTATGCTTTAATGTACATTAATTACTACATGCACATGTTGGTTTACATATCCTAGTAATGTTCATGTTCACTGTCTTTCCTAAAGATGGGTTTTTAAGAAAATATTAAGAGCGTGTTTACATTGATTCTACCCATGCTCTGGCTAAAGAAGAAAAAATGCCCTGCCTACTTGCTCATGTGGGCCAAATGTAAAAAACCCCCCCTCAAAATAGCTGCTGTTTAATGCATGTGCAAGAAGTGTTTGCCATCACTCAGGTCCTCAGTTTTTGATCTGCTTACCAGTACATACCTAGTGCAACTCTATCAGAGAGAGTAGAGGTAGCAACAACAGCCATGCTTACAAAACCACGCCATCAACAGAGGTAGATCATCCAGCCCACAAGAAGCCCCATGGTCTGGATCTGGTTCATGAAGCCAAATAAGTTGAACAGCCCTGCCATAAATGGCTCAGGGAAGTAGTAATAGAATATGAAGCCTTTTAATGCCAGATCTTTTGGCACCTATACATGAGTGCGGAGTTTGCTCCAACATGCTGGAATTCCACCATTTTTAAGCACATGGGCTACATGAGACGTAATGGCGCTTTAATTATGGTGGTTCTCGGAGCCACTCTAATTAAAACCCCGCCCCCTACCCCCAGAGCATGTGTAAAAGTGTCCTTTGATTTTATTTTAATCTTGACAAACCTACGTACATTACTTTATCACTGCTATTATTAGTAACTTTTTGAAAATTTCAATTTCACTCTGTCACCTTGATAATTAGAAATTAGCTGGGAGCTCTGTTAGCAGTCTGTCCTTAGTCTGTTAGCCTAAAATTAATAGGGTGAAGAGGTTAACTGAGTCTATCATCCAAAGGTCAAGTGAAATGGAGCATCATTCAGTTCTGCTGTCCTGTAATTTAAATATGCTGAAGTGAGAGAAAGATCTTGGTTCATAGATTTCATAGACATTAGGGCTGGAAGGGACCTTGGGAGATCATCGAGTCCAGCCCCCTGCCCAAAGGGCAGCAAGTCAGCTGGGGTCATAGGATCCCAGCAAGATAAGCATCCAATTTACTCTTGAAGGTGTTCAATGTAGGTGCTTGAACCACCCCCGCTGGCAGACTGTTCCAGACCTTGGGGGCTCGGACAGTAAAGAAATTCTTCCTTATGTCCAGCCTGAAACGGTCTTGCAGGAGTTTGTGACCATTCGACCTCGTCATCCCTTGGGGCGCTCTGGTGAACAGACGTTCCCCCAGATCCTGGTGGTCACCCCTGATAAACTTATAGGTGGCCATCAGATCACCCCTGAGCCTGCGCTTTTCCAGGCTAAAGAGTCCCATGGCTCTCAGCCTGTCATTGTAAGATCTGTTTTCCTGACCTCTGAAGATCTGTTTTCCTGACCTCTCCATTACTATATGTCTGTCTGTCATGGGACGGGGACCCAGGAGCGGTCGTGATCTCTCCTAGCACCCCCTACCGTGCCAAGTTGGTATAAATGCACCCTCGTTCTTGCCCGCCACGTCTTTGATGGTATTAGTGTTATGGGAGGCTGCCTTGTCAACCCCTTGGACACAGTACCCCTGATGTATCCTGGTCAGTGCCCCATCTCAGCTGACCCCGTGCACTAAAGCCTTAAGGGCTACACGTGGTTCCTACCACCCCGATACCACGCCCCAAGCCTCACAGATGTTCTGGCCGTTGTCTAAGCAAATCCCTTCCTGTGCCCTCACGGCAGCCCCTTGCTTGCCTCGCTATAGCCCACATCCTCACAGACGTCCTCTGGGCTCGTCTTAGGCCAGGGAACCCGCAAGGGTGCGGGCAACTTTCTTGTGGCTGTTTAACCTGTGCTCTCTCACAAGCGCTCCCTGGTATCTATCCTCTCACCGATGCCTGCGTTCCCTGTGGATGCTCTCTGGCCTCTCTTGTGGCCATGCCCCACCGGGGCATTCTCACGATCCCGCCCGCACTGGGGCCCTGCCTCACGAACAGGGCTCAGGTGGCCGTAGCCATGTCTGGCCCCCAAATCCCCTCCCTGGGGCTTCTAGTCCTGTGTGCCCTCCCTGGGGCTTCGCCCACACTAGGGCCTTTCTCCATGCTTGGGCTCAGGTGGCTGTAGCTGTGCCTGGCCCCCTTCTCAGGGCTGGGGTCAGTGCACCCCCTCTTCTGGTCTACAACCCCCACCAAGGCTCAGGTGGCCATAGCCGTGCCTGGCCCCCAGACCTGCCTTCTCGGGTCTTACACCCCACTGGGGCTTCTTGCCTGTCCCCACGCTGGGGCTTTTCCCTCACGACACTGCCCCACTGGGGCTGGGGTCAATACACCCCAAAACATGGCACCCTCTCTGGCGTCAGGAACCCCCATGCTACTGGGGAGCTCCTATGGGGCCTCCTCCAACCCCTTATAGCCTCACCCGGTCCTCTGGTGTAACAACAAAGCAAAATCATAAGCCAGTTGGCTACAACTCAAAACCAAGCCTCCTGGCTAAAACACAAACTCTAGCCCTCTGGCTAAACCTCACTCAAATCTCTACCAGGGGTTTCTCCTCCCAGTCTCTGTGAACCAAAGCTGTTCAGGCCACCAAGCTGCTCTAGGCTGCATACTCCAGCAGAGCTCCTTCTCCCTGGGATATTAGTGGGGAACTACCTGCTTGGCCTCAGCCTAGGCTGTTTATATAGGCCAGGCCCTACCCCCTTCCGGTCAGCTAACCGACTGTGGTTGCCCTGGCAAACGGCACCTGTACCTTTTCCTAGAAGCAGGGCACTTCAGTGCCCTGTGACACACCTCCCCACCCTAAGTTCACAACTCACTCAGAGCAGGGCACGGGAGTGTCCTGCGACACTGTCATTTTTTCCTTACGGCCTTTAAACATACCAGCAGGAAACAAGACTTAAAGACATGCTTTCTTTATGAACTCCTTCATAATGCAGGGGTCACAGCTAAAATTCCAGGGCATTTTGTTAATATTGCCAATGTGTAACCTGTATCAGCTATTCTAAGCGTAAATGTGAAATAAATGCCAAATACACAGAGGACTTCTAACCTAAGACATAGACCATCTCACACCCAATCTGTTTATATGATGAGATCTTAAACAGTCACATGCTGAAAAGAGCTTAGATACTTTCTCAGAGTTAAAAGGTGGCTAAGCTAAATTGCTGTTGGGTAGAGTCTGAGTAATCTGTTTTAAATGTAGCTGACGTGAAACAAAAAGGTCCTGTCTACAGTACTCATGGGGCACTGACAGAAGTGACATACATTGTGTGATCAGTCCCCTGAAAGCTTTCTAAAGCTGCACTGTGACAGAAGTGCATGGCTTCTGAGTGCTTTAAAAATGGCAAATAGCACAATAAATTAACCTTCAGGTCACAAAGGATCAGATGAAAGTGCTCCAAAGTGGCACTGACCCACCCCTGGTGCTGTCTGCAGGAAGGGAGGGCAGATGAAGGAAGAGGAGTACACTGTGGGATGGGGTTTGCCCAGCCTGAGCTGGGGGAGAGGGGTGGATTAGAGCCTCCCCACCTGTGACCCCACCTCCCCGTGTCCCTCCCCAATTCAAGATGGAGAAACTGCAGCCCACAACATGCTCCTCCTCCCTCATCCCCCCCACTCCTTTCTTGAAGACAGCACCAGAGCTGGGAAGGGAAGGTGGGACCAGGAGAGAGAGGCTTCAGGCAGCTTTAATGCATGGCGCTTTCTGTGAAGTCATGGTTTTATAACTGAGAGTTGTTAAGAGTTGTCTCCAAAGATGCTACCTAATGCTTTCAATATTTTAAAGCCATATTTCTAGCAATGGAAAGAAAGGTCTAGAATGCTGCCCTAGAAGAAACGCATGCAACATCAGTGGAGAAGTGCTCACTTCAACTTTGTTATTACTTTTATTTGAAGCCCTCTTTGTATACGGGGAAAGTTCTAACCTGGCTGCAGTGCCAGTTTATGCATTAAAAATGGCAAAGGTAGAATGTTTATATAGCTGGTTTGTATGGCACCTTAAATAGAGCATGTAGCATGCCCAGTTCTCACAGGCTTAGTATCCCACAGAGGACAATCACTTTTTTCATTAATTACAATTAATCACAATTCTCATTAAGAAACTGGGGGACTGTGGTGTCGACACCCACACAGTCAATTGGGTTGCCAACTGGCTGGAGGGCCGCACCCAGAGAGTGGTGGTGGGTGAGTCATTTTCAGTCTGGAGGGATGTGGGCAGTGGGGTTCCGCAGAGCTCCATCCTCAGGCCCGCACTGTTCAACATCTTCATCAGCGACTTGAACGAGGGGGTAAAAAGCACCCTGTTCAAATTTGCTGATGACACTAAGATGTGGGGGGATGTGGGCACGCTAGAAAGGCTACAATCAGACCTAGACAGGTTACAAGGGTGGGCAGATGAGAACAGGATGGGATTCAACACTGACAAGTGCGAAGGGATGCACCTGGGGAGGAACAACCAGCACCATACCTACAGGTTGGGGAACTCCCTTCTTGTCAGTACAGAGGCAGAAAAGGATTTTGGAATCATCATTGACTACAAGATGAACATGGGTCGGCAGTGTGGGGAAGCAGTCAGGAAGGCCAACCGTACCTTGTCATGCATCCACAGATGCATCTTGAGCAGGTCCAAGGAGGTCATCCTCCCCCTCTATGCGGTACTGGTCAGGCCACAGCTGGAGTACTGCATCCAGTTCTGGGCGCCGCACTTGAAGAGGGATGTGGACAACATGGAGAGGGTCTAGAGGCGAGCCACTCGTATGATCAGGGGGCGGCAGGGCAGGTCCTATGAGGAGAGGCTATGGGACCTGAACCTGTTCAGCCTCCACAAGAGAAGGCTGAGGGGGCATCTAGTGGCCTGTTACAAACTAGTCAGGGGGGATCAGCAGGCACTGAGGGAGTCCCTGTTCCCCCGAGTACTGCTAGGAGTGACCAGGAATAACGGTCACAAGCTGGTAGAGGGTAGATTTAGGCTAGATATCAGGAGGTGCTACTTCACGGTCAGAGCGGCTAGGATGTGGAACCAACTTCCAAGAGAAGTGCTGGCTCCTACCCTGGGGGTCTTTAAGAGGAGGTTAGATGAACACCTTGCTGGGGTCGTTTGACCCCAGTACTCTTTCCTGCCATGGCAGGGGGTCGGACTAGATGATCTACTCAGGCCCCTTTCGACCCTAGAAACTATGAAACTATGAAACTTGTTACTACCATATTTATTAGAATATAAGATGAGGTTTATACCATCCTGCCCTCAGCATGGGGAAAAACGCCCCATGTCTTCTATTTGCATATGAAGGGTATCAAGAAGTACATGGATCCAGTTGATGTAGTGTATCATAACATTCACAAAGTTTACCACATCAAAGGCAGGCTCTTAGTGAAATTAGGCTGCCATGGAATTAGAGGAGAAGTCAACTTGTGGATCAACAACTCGCTAAAACCAAGAAACAAAGTAGGTATAGCCTTCCTGTTCTCCCAGTAGAGGGAGGTAACTTAGTGGTGTCTCCTAAATGTTTATCCTGGGGCCTGTGCAATTTTAAACCCCCTCTACATGTTGCATTTATTAAACAATTACACAGTTAATAGCACAATTAAGTTATGACAACTACATTCAAATGATCTATCACACTTAAGCTGGTCCAGTCAGTTACAAAATTACAGCTGGAAAATCTGTAATAACTTTAGTTTCTATCCAGCTTTAATTTACACATGTAAGACTGGGTATGCCAGTCCCTGGAGGAAAAGACATGCAAGCAAAATGCATAGAATCATAGAAGTAGGGTCGGAAGAGACCCTGTAGATCTTCAAGTCCGAACCCCTGCCTGGGCAGGAGAAAAAAATGGGCTCAAATGATCCCAGCTAGGTAGGCATCAAGCCTCCTCTTAAAGACCCCCACGGTAGGAGGCAGCACCACTTCCCTTGGAAGTTGGTTCCAGATCCTAGCCACCCTAACTGTGAAGTAGTTCTTACGGATGTCTAATCTAAACCTACTCTCTAACAATTTGTGTCTGTTATTCCTTGTTATGCCAGGGGGCGCTAGGGGAAACAAGGTCTCTCCCAAACCCTTCTGGTCCCCCCAGTGAGTTTATAGACTGTCACCAGGTCCCCCCTCAGCCTTCGCTTGTGAAGGCTAAACAGGTTCAGGTCCTGCAGTCTCTCATTGTAGGGTCTGCCCTGTTGTCCCTGGATCATGCGGGTGGCCCTCCTCTGGACCATCTCAATGTTGTCCACATCCCTCCTGAAGTGGGGCACACAGAACTGGACACAGTACTCCAGCTGTGGCCTGACCAGTGTTGCATAAAGGGGGAGGATCACCTCCTTGCCCCTGCTAGAGATGCACCTGTGGATGCACGACAAAGTCCGGTTACCCCTTCCAACCGTGACCTCACATTGTCAGCCCATGTTCATCTTGGAGTCAATAATGACTCCAAAATCCCTTTCTGCTTCCATGCTCTCAAGAAGGGAGTTTCCCATCTTATAAGTATGCTGCTGGTTACTACTGCCCAAGTGCAGCACCCTGCACTTGTCAGTACTGAAGCGCATCCTGTTTTTTCTAGCCCACCCCTGTAACCTATCCAAGTCTTACCACAGTCTTTCCCTCCCATGTTTTATATGGAGGATGTTAATGTCTTAGGAAGAGACAGCATGTCTGTAACAGGGGACCTTCTCGGGGCTGATTTTCCTGTGGCCCACCCACCTGTTTCTGGGCTAACTGCCCACCTTCTCGCCCACCATGCCTTGTTGTTAATTAATTAATTGATGTTAATTAAGCAGGAGGCTGCCCATTTGTTGCCCCGATGCCAGGGGCACTATCTGCAGCTCCGTTCCTCCCCTATACCATAGCCCAAGCCTCGCAGATGGCAACCAGCTGTTATGCACATCCAGCCCCACACTGGGCCCCAGAAACCTGCTCCTTGAACTCCACCTGGTTCCCTCCATTCGGGCGGCCTATTCTGCCTTCAGTCGAGGCTGCATAGCTCCCTGAGCTGCTTCCCCATTGTCCCGGGGGCCGAGGTAGCCAGGGACACTTACCTGGAGCCCAGGACAGGAGAGACGCAGAGATGGAGGGAGAACCTGCGCAGCTCGTTAGCTGCCTCTATGTACAGCTGCGGCCAGCAGCTGACAGTGACGTCAGATGCTAGCCAGCGGATTTAAAAATGGCAGCTGCCGCTCCAGAGGCGGCGGATAACACGGAGAGCAGACAGCTGTCAGGGCCATCCACGGCACGGGCCCTGCTGGACAAACAAAGAAGAGCCAGCATGCCGGAGGGAGCAGTGGCTCGGAGAGGAAGCTTGACAACTGCGGCACCGGCGGGTCAACCCCAAAGCGATGGACCGGGTGAGCGAATGAAGATTGAGACAACCCAGGAGGATTCAGAGGACCCCGAAGTAAGTGCTGAGGCGGTGGGTGTGGGCTTCGCTGAAGAGGGGCGACAGACCGAAGGACCACCTGGCTGGAGGGAGATCAGGGCGGGATCGCCGCCGAGAACAGAAGACGCCGATTAAGAGAACGAGTGTGCAACTAGAAAGCAGCCGAGAGGTGCCACTCCCGTTCATGATAATAGGGAGCTGGTACGTTAGAACCTCTTAGAGGAGGTGCATAGCACGGGGTGCACAGGGTGACGGGTTTGTGGTGTGGGACCTATTGGAGTTCAGGCTGGTGTGAAGGGGCAACATCAGGTCAAGAGTATCCCAATGATTTTGGGGAACTCAAAGACAAGAGCCACGTTAAAAGCCTGCAGAACCATCACTGAGTGGGCACATGGAAGTGGAGTCCACAGGCGGTGTGAGGCCAGGGTGTAGGGGTGGCAGAGCCCCGTGTGCAACCGGCAGGCCATCCCTGGGCCACCGAGGGACCCGTGAACTAGCCCCACCCCACTGTTGTAAACAACAAGTCGTGGCAGGTGAGAGCAGGGTTGGGGACATGGGAGGACGAACAACCACGGTAACACTCAAGTCCAGAAGGAGAGTAGCCAATGACCAGGAGAGCAGAGCTCCCAGAAACGACTCATGAAGGCCCATCGGGGACACCCATTATGGGTGTGGTCTCCCCCAAGACCTTTGGCTCTACTGGCCCTGGCCCACGTCCAGCCAGTCAGAACCTCAGGCCCTCAGCTCTGGGCGTTCCTTGTGGTGGGCCCCTGGCCCTTCGACCCTTCCAGTCCTGGCCCCAGCATGGGCCAGTCGGGGGATGTCAAGACAGGTTTGAGTCTATGGCCCCACTCTCTCGCTGGGGTCCACCTTCCAGACCCTACAAGGGGGTAACCCACCCGGTTGTGAGAGCTGGGCTTAAGGCGCCCCGACCCACCTTTCACCGGGGTGGTAACTGGCCTGGCATTTCCTGGGGGCTCCCACACCACTGAGAGCCCCACCAGGCCACCCACTCCTGGCAGGGTGCAGCTTTAGGTCATGCGCAGGATCAGGAGCCTCCTGACCATCCCTTACAGCTCCTCCCTTACATCCAGATGATACCAGCAGCCCTGCAGCCAGGCGATGTTATTGCCTGGCCTTCCAGCAGCAAAGTGCCCTATTTATATAGGCAGCCCTGAATCCAAAATTGCTGCTCTAATCAGGCACCTGCTGGCTGCTGTCTTCAGGCCCTTGAAGTGGCAGGCACAAACAGTGCCCTGCCACAATGTCCCTAAAATAGGTGATAAGACTTACAAATGAATATAAAAACACACTGGGGGCAAAACTAAAAGTACACAGAAGGAAGTGCCTGGTGGTAGAAATATGAGAGGCATGGGAAACACTGGTGTCACAGGTCACAATGGGCCAAATCAAGATATTAGGTGTGGAGGTGTATATGCTGTTGACAAGTGAAGTGGCCTGGGAGAAGATGAATGGGAAGGTGAGACAAAAACTGGGGAGCTGGTACAACTACAAGCTGCCTGTAGTAAAGGAGATGGTATTCTAATCAAATTGTATATATGCATGGTGTTCCCTATGTCATGGACCGCTACACGTAGCATTCAACAAGAATGGATAATATTCTTCTGAAAAACCAATAAGGAAAGGCTTAAGAGGATGACACTATACAAGGAGAAAGTGAATGGAGGATGAGGCTTCCCAGGTGTGTTATTGTTTCTTTATGCAAAGTATGACAGTCTATGCTGCACAGAAGGGGTGAAAAGGGGTACCCAATTGGCTGGGTTTGTTCAGTACTATGCAGGGAAATTATTTCATAAATGTAATGTATGTAAAAGATCACTCTCATGGCCCTGGGTCTGAATAATGCCACCAATGTATGAGAAGATTGTAAAATTTGTGAATGGGTACAGGAGATGGACAGTAGCTACATGAGAGTTGGTGGACCATAAAAGAATCAAGGCCTGGGTTAGGTGAAAGCAGACTACATTTCCATCAGTGAAGCTTACAGGGGAAGAAACATGGGCAATTTGGAAGGGGGTGTTTGACAAAAGCTTACAGAAGCAGCACCAGGACTGGTTGGCTGCTAACATAGCAGCTGGTGTGGGTACTACATTATAGTTGGGGATTGTGTAAAACATCAGAATGTCACAGACAGACCTGCCACAGGGAAAAAAGTATATGGCATGTGACGTAGTAGCATCTAGGGCTGTGTGAGGCTTTGGATCGCACTTCAGATCTGGGGACGCTTCGGCACCAGCTCATTTAGGCTGTCCGAAGTGATTCAGAGCTCCTGAAGCACTTCGGAAAAACTTTGGATGCTTCGGACAAGTTTCAGAGGCTGAAAGTGAAAGTGAGAAAAGGGAAGGGGAATGGGGGAGGGAGGGAGAATGGGGAGGGAGGAGGAGCATGGGGGGAAGACTGACATGTGTAGGTGGCCAGTGACGATTTATCTCTGGCTGCCTTTTCAAGGACAGTGGCTGGTGGGAGGGACCTAGAAATAGCATAAAAGCCTGTTTGGAGGCATGCTGTGCCTTTTGCAAGCTTGTTCCCTCTCAGGAACTGTGTGAGAAAGGTACCCTAGCAGACAGCCTGGTTGCTTTACTCAGTAGCTGAACTTGCCTGCTTCTTTTTGTTGTTAGAAAGGATTGGGTAGGATTTAGCTTAGCTTATCTACTTAGCTTAGTTACCTAGCTTAGTACTATTCAATTCATTTCTTTCAATTTATATTTGCTTTTTTTTGTTGTTGTAAACTTTGAAAAAAGAAAGCTGTGTTTTCCCTGCCAGCGTGATCCATCACTATGTAGGCGGCACACAGATTGTATGCACCCACGCATGCGCGCGTGCACACGCACACACACACACACACACACACTAAAAAGAAGAAAAATTAGATATTCATAGGAGGAGAAGACAGACAGCACACAATTTTTACATAGCGCTTAACACTGAAGCAAACAATCAAAGAAGAGTCCAGTACATGCATGCAACAGAAGGAATAAAACACACAACACAAAAGGAGTGAGATACACACAGAGACCTTTTGCAGCACAGGAAAGATTAATATGAAGCGAGATGGACAGGAAGGTGCCAGGTCTTCCGGCAGGGGAGGGAGAGGGGGCAGGGGAAGAGCTGGAGCTGCAAGCCCCTCCCTGTCCCAAACACAGCCGCATTCTCTTCCCAAGCAGCCATGACATCAGTGCTGCCAGTGGAAGCAAAGAGATGGGAGCAGTGTCTGCACCTGACATCCCTGCACCCGCACCACCTCCCCTCAGTCCAGAAGTGGGCACCAGCAGTGGAATCACTGTCTCCTCCACCCCAATTTCAGCTCTCAGCGTGAGCCTCCCACTGCCAGAGGAGGAGCTGGTGCTGGAACCAGGGATGCTGAGCGTACTGGCTCAAACAATTCTGGGGACTGAGGGAGAATCAGAGTTTGTGCTCCACACCCCTCAAATTTCCCCTAGACCCAGGACTCCTCTGGAAAGCAGCACCTCGGAGGAGGCTGAGGTTGTGGAGGCAAGTGGCTCAGTTGAGGAGTGGACCCTGAAGTGGGGGAGTTGTGTAGTGTGGGAGCATTTTGAGCCAGCAGATGATCCCAGGTTTGCCATGTGTCAGCACTACCAAAGGCACATTAGCTGTGGCAAGGATGTGAGACACTTTTCCACCATGGCGATGCTGATGCAGCCGAGAAGGCAGCACCCCCTTGCCCTTCTTCCTGCTCAGCCTGGCACCAGTGTGAGCATGTTGAAAGGCAAGTCCCTTGCTTGCTCCAAAGCCCCCTCCCCCCAAAGCAGAGGCAGGCCACCCTGGACCAGTAGGGAAAAGGTGGACAGAAAGGGGGGCGCGTTTCCAAGGTGCGTGAGATCACCCAGAGCATCGGGGAGATGCTTGCATTGGATAGCCAGACCTTATCCCTAGTTGAGCGGCCAGAGTTCAGGCAGTTCATAGCACTTCTGGCCCCATCTTACAAAGTGCCCGCATGCACCACCTTTAGCAGGACGGTGGTGCCCTCCCTGTATGAGGCATGCAGGGAGTACTTGAGAGAGGGGCTGCACAAGGCAGGGCCACAGGTAGCCGTGCACTTCACCTCCGACATCTGGAGCAGCTGGGGTGGTGGTCATGATTACCTCTCCCTCATGGGGCACTGGTGCGCTCAGTCAGGCCACTGGTGGGCTCTACTGCAAGCCAACATGCTGGATGAGTCCCACATGGCAAGGGAGATCAGGGTGCCCATTAACTGCATGGTACAGAGGCGGCTTGTTAAGCAGGTCAAGCTCTCCTGCGGGTTCATATTCACCGACAACAGGGCCAATTTAGTGAAGGTTGTCCATGATGCCAACTTTGTTGACATCTGCTGTGTGGCACACAGGCTTCACCTCATAGTGAGGGATGCCTTGGAAGGGGACAGGGCTGGCAGTGATGGTGCCACCACCACTACTGCTACAAGCCAGCTGATTTCAAAATGCAGGAAGGTGGCAGGCTACTTCCACCATAGCATCAAGGGTTTGCATTGTAATTTGTTCCCTCTCAAGATCAGGCCTGAGAGACTGGAGGCAAAGTGTTTTTTCATGAGGAATGTGCCCCCACCAGTAGTTGGGTTTTGTTGTCTTTGATCAATTCTGGTGTGCAGTTTGTGGGGGTACTGCAGATAGCTGTCAGGTTTTGTGTTTTGAGCTCTAGGAAGTTGGCTTCAGTTCTGGTGATGAGGTTGGGTGCTTGTTTGAATGTACAAACCACTTTTCAGAGCTGGGCCTATGAACTGCACTTCATCAGCCCCCTAGGTAGTAAGTACATAAACTCATGGACTCAATATACACAATGGAATTGTGCCTTGCCTCTGGCACACTGCGACCTGCTGGACATCTGACTCCCCAGGCACCTCTGCACTTTTACCTGCGCTGCTACATCCCCCTTTGCCCCTACCCCCCACCCCAGCCTGTCCCTCACCCCCTGACACCTCCATTTCCATTTTCACTGACTGGTTTTCTTGCCTGCATTGTGGGCCAGGCCAGCCTCTGGCTTCTTTACTATTCCTTCCATCCAAAACCAACTGCAGCTACTTCCTCAGCCTGACAAAGGGGTTTTCAACCCTAAAGCTTCCAAAGATACATTTTTTATGTACTCCTTTTTTTTCATAATAAATATATAGACATAAAAACACAAGATGAGCCATCACACACCGTGAGTAACATCATATGTCCAACACAACACAACATCTTTACTTCTTGTTGTCAATTCCTTTATAAAACAACAAGCTTTGTGACAGTCCATTTGGGTACCTTTGATGCTGCTGCTGCTGCTACTGGGGTTGAGCCAGCTAAGTTATTTTACCTGTTGTCACGTAAAGTGGTGGACCGGGCCTGAGGCTGTAGGGAAGGAGGAGACCACATTGGAGCACACTGCCGTGTTGTGCAGAGGCCCCAGTACCAGGAAGGGTGCACCTTAACACACACACACACACACACACACACACACACACACACACACACATCATGAGTTTTGCCAGTTAGCAGCCAGAGATACAGGGCCCCAGAAGACAGACTCTCTCACTGAGACACACACACACACAGCTGAAAGGCTTTGTGGCTTCAGCAGGGGCCACCACCCCTGCAGTTTTCACCTCCCTGTGGTGTAACACATTCATCTGACATGAGTTCTGCTTTCAAGAATTTGGAGTGCAGTTCCCCCCCAGTCCCCTGCACCTACCTTCTTGAAGCTTGGTAAGCATTGTGGCCTCACCAGCGGCTACCACTCCTGCAAGTTTCACCCAAATCAGACAAAAAACAACAAAGTGATAGATATTTCATTGTTCCCCCATTATACCCTATGGCCGGATCTCTGAGGTGGCCCTGAAGCTTTGGAGCTGCTTCGGCCGAATCAAAGCAGAAAACTGATCTGAAGCAGCCATATCCAAAGCTGGATTGAATACCTACCAACTCACACAGGCCTTGTAACATCAGTTTGTCAGAACGGTCTGAAGGAAAGCAGAAAATCTCCTATGGTGGCTGGCTGCTAAGATCCAAGTCTCACAGGAAGTTGGGTTGTATTTCATCTTGCAGTTTTGAAATCTTGAAACTATTTCAGCTCTGATTTATGTAAGCAGTCATTCCCAATCCAAACTTACTCAATGGGAGTTCAATACTGAATATCAAAGTTTGGAACTTCTGTTGTTATCCAAGCCAAAGGGAGGCAGGCTTTTCTAAGGGCTACATGTTTTGGGTGACAGGACAAACTAAAACACCCAAACCAGTTTTGTACAGAACTTTACAAGACAACATAGTGTCTCCCATTTTAAACTGGACATTTTAAAATAAACCATAAGTAAGACGTGTATCCTTGACCCTAGGGAAGTTTACCATTCAAGTTTTTCCAGCTGTGCCTTAGAATCCTAGAAAAGTAGGACTGGAAAGGACTTCAGGAGATCATATAGTCTAACACACTGCTCAAGGCAGAATCATCCCTAATAAAGCCATCCCACACAAATGTTCTTCAAACCTGCTTCCAAGGAAGATTTTAAAGGATAAAGATTCCACAGCCTTTCTAGGTCTTCGTTCCAATGCTTAACCACCTCAATATTAGGAAGAATACTCCTATTATTCAGCCTACGTTTCCCTTGCTACAATTTGAGAGAGTTACTCCATGTCCTGTCCCCTGTGTCCACAATGAATGGTCCATCTCTATCTTCTTTAAACAGAGTCCTTTAGGTATTTGAAGGCTGTTACCAAGTTCCCTACAGTCTTCTCTTTTGTCCAAACTAAATGATCTCAGTTCTTTCAACCCATCCATAGAAGTCACACTGCCAGAGCACCCTTGTTGAGAATCACTAGGTTAGTTCTTAACCTCCAATGTGAAACCTTTCCACTGCCAAACCTTTCCACTTTTCCAAAAACTTAGCTTTCGAAGTACATGGTTTTACTTAGTTTTCATGGCAGTGAAGTCTTTCAAGAGCTTCAGCAGAGCCATAGATACCATTGCAAGCTGCAAAGTAGAAACTAATACCCCATGATACAGCTGCACAGAAGATCTGGTTTATAGTGCAGCATGTAGAATTCTTTACTGATTAAAACAGAACAAGAACACTAGCAGTAGCCAACTAACATAAATACCTTGTGGAAATGTGCATACTTCCACCCATTTTTTTAAAAGGACCAAAATCTTGTTTCACCAGATTCTCTTTCTGAGAAAGGCCTTGATAGCTGGTTTCTATCCAGCTTTTAATTACACATGTAACAGGGTCTATTTCCCTGCAGCTGGGACTGGGTATATGCCCATGCACTGCTGTGGCTGGGAGTCCCACTGGTAAGACTTCTGACCACAGGAGCACCCTGAAGGCTGCTTTGGCTGAAACTCTCAACAAGTGAAAGGCCCCCAGTCACAGCAGCCTCTGGGATGCAGCTGCTGCTGGGAGTCTTGTCAGCTGAGGGATTTACAGCTACGGGAGCTTGCTACTAGTATACTGGTGCAGGGGGAGCCTGGGATCACAATCCTGGGCTCCCTCCGCACTGCCAATAAGGCTGATAGGATCTGATGCTGGATTCTACCATCACACCCCTTGTCACACATGTGGCATAGCAGGAGGCATGACTGTGTGGATTTCACATCAGAATTTGTAACACCTTTATCTTAACATCTACAAGGGTCCTTACATACCTAAATGCCCAATTAGGACTTCCTAGGCATTTGAATGGCTAAAAGCTTCAAAAGAAAAAGGGGCTAGGAATAGATCACTCTACACAGGTCCTACATAAATGCTCTTTCATTAACATCTTCTAATACTAAGAAATATAGTATGCTGGCCTGGATGGACTTTTTAAAATTCTTCACATGGATGACAAGACGTTTTCCTGGCACCAGTGAAATGGCTGCACCAATTTTCGTGATCATCCATCAAAGCAGTTTCCAGAAATTGTCAATTCAACTTCTGAAGCTTTTGTGTTATTTATTCGTTTATTAATCATGGCCTGTATTTTCTGTTCTCCAAACTTGTTTTCAGAACTGGCTCAGTCATTTCAGCTGAAAGTTTCCTAAGTGGGGGAAACTTTATAGCATGAAAAGCTTTACAGCAAATGCTAGAGTTAAAGATACAAAAAAAAGCTCAGCAGCTGAAGAGAAGTCTTAGGCAGGAAATGCAAAGTATTATTGCATTTTCAGCTATAGGTGGGACTGTCAGCAATGCTGGTAAATTCATTGATTTCCATGGACTTGTTGCAAATTTCCCTTGGTGTAGCCAGTTCAGAAAGTGGCTGCTGTTATGTTGTAAAACACTCTACAAAACACTGGAAAAATCAACACCATCTGAATTCAGGCTGCCAGTGTTTTGTATAAGAACAACAGAAATAGAACAGCTAGTTGCCAGTAATTGTGTTTTGAAGTCCAAGATCAATAAAAATAAACAAAATGCTTATGAGCTAACATCACTGCTGACTATTGTTTTATGTAACCTTGTGTCTCATATGCTGTAATTTATGCATGTCTTCCATAGTACACATCTTTCAACTTCCCTTTAACTCATAAAAGTGATTTTGGGATTCTGAACTGATTATCATGTTCCTTCGGACTTCCGCAAGTATCCCATCCACAAGAATTAGTTAAAAAAACGGTGCTTCCACTTTGTTTTAACTTGTTCTTTTAGTATAGGCACCATTTTACATAGACACAAAAATGCCTATCTGACTTGAATTCCCTACAGGAAAAATAAAACATTCATCACAGACTATAAACATATACAGTATCATGGTTCATAATGTAATGGTATATTGCATTAGTAGAGTTCATATTCAGGCATTAATAAGTGACGTATAAAAACCCTCCCCATGTTGAAAGACAACGCACTTTTTAGCTAAAGTTTTACTTATTTTTAAAAAAATATCATCTGTCTGAGTCACAAGTTATAAGTAGAACACTCTTACTATGTCCCCTAAAAAAAAAGAAAACCAGTTTGTTCATTGGAGGCTTCCATTCTGCAGTGAATAGTAAGGACTTATCTCCCCTTTACTGTTTGGAATAAATGAAAAGTAGAGCTATGTATGAAGCTGCTTACTTGACATGCTCATCAGCTGTGATGAAGAACTAGACTTATTTCATTTTACTCTTTTAATAAGGGTAATCAGAGAGAGGCCAGTCAGTTTGTTGGTTGGCTGACAATATAGAAAATCCCCACCTGCCTCTCCTTGAGAGAGAGGAGCTTGACTCCCAAACAGGATTCCTGCCCTGTGGAAGTCAAGGCTTATTTGCAGGGTACCTTTGAGGCATGAGAATGACCTTGATGATTGACACATCAGCAGCTGCTTTTTCAGGCTGTGTTTCCTTAAGATTTTTCCATAGATTTAATTCAGCACAAGTGGTTTTCTGTTATATAATGTTAGAGTTATTAGGGCATTCACCTGAGAATCAGGGCTTTAAACCCCAAATATATGACTGACTCCCATCAACATGGTAAATTATTGTTCTTTAGGCATTTGAGCATTTGTTGAATTCCAGCTTAAGTCATTGGTCCTACTGGAGCCAGTGAAATTGCACAGTTGGCATTGAGGACTTGCTTTGTCCTGCAGAATCTTTAGTTTCCATGAGTAGCAACTGTGCAGTGTCATTTTACAATCTGTTTACACAGGAGACAAATGCAGTTATATATTCATATTGAAAGCAAATAGGTAAGAATTAAACCCAGGAAATTCTTAATAAACTTTTCTAAGATCTTCCCCAGGATAGAAGTCAGGCTAATGGGCCTGTAGTTAGCCGGATCCACTCTTCTCCCTTTCTTGAAGATCGGCACCACATTGGCCTTCTTCCAGTCTTCGGGCACTACACCAGAGCGCCAGGAGTTTTCAAAGATCCGTGCCAGGGGCTGGGCTATGACGCTCGCCAGCTCCTTGAGTACCCTGGGGTGCAGATTGTCAGGGCCGGCTGACTTGAAGGTATCCAGCTTCTCAAGGTGTTCCTTCACGAGGTCAGCATTTATGGAGGGTAGGGGATCCCCATCACCCGGATCTCCCTGTCCCATAGCAGGCATGGGCGTCCCATGGGACTGATGAAAGACTGACACAAAGTACCTATTTAATAGGTTGGCTTTTTCCTGGGCGTCAGTTGTCAGTTGCCCCATCTGGTTTAGCAGGGGTCCAGCGTTGCCCTTGCTTTTCCTCCGGCTCCCCACATATCTGAAAAAGGACTTTTTGTTGTCCTTGATGCCTGAAGCTAGTTGGAGTTCAGTTGCAGCTTTGGCTTTCCTGGTTTGCTCCCTGCAGGACTGGACCAGTGCAGAATAATCCTCCTTGGAGGTGAATCTCATCCTCCATCCTTTGTAGGCTTTCCTTTTTAGCTGCAGGAGGTCCGCTAGGTCCCTGGAGAGCCAGGGGGGCTGCTGTGCCTTCTTGCTGCCTTTCCTCCATGTTGGAATAGATTTAGCTTGTGCATTGAGGATCGCTTCCTTGAGAAGCAACCACTCTTCTTGAACTCCCATCTCCCTGGGGTCATGGTCCCTAAGGGCCTGACTGACAAGCTTCCTGAGCTTGTCAAAGTCGGCTTTTCTGAAGTCAAGGACTTCTGTGTTGCTGACTGACTTGCCAACTTTACGGCGGATGGTGAAGGTGATCAGCTCGTGGTCGCTATCACCCAGCTTCCCATCGATCACTAGGTCGCCAATTAGGTCGTCCCCTGTAGCCAGTACCAGGTCGAGCAGTGCTTTGCCTCTCATTGGCCCATAGACTTCTTGAGTCAGGTCGAGGTCATCCACGCAGGAGAGAAAGCTTTGCGACCGCTCGGATTTTGCTGAGTGATCTTCCCAGGAGATGTCCGGGTAATTGAAGTCACCCATGACAACCAAGGTCCTGGAGCAAGCGGTCTCAGTCAGTTTCCGGGCGAGCTCCTGGTCAAGCTCAGGACTTTGATTTGTGTCTTTGTATATGTGCAACTGTGTCACACCCTCCTGTCTAACAGCGCAATATTGAGATCCTAAGAGTTGGCTTGACCCCACAGGGCAACAGCAATAGAATCACTATAACACTGGATGTTAGACTTACATACTACAGTGAGCTACTTTTATTTAGTTCAAGTTGTATCAGTATTCCTTTTCATGTTGCCATCTAGTGGTTACTGAGCTCACAGCAAAAAATGTTACAATAGTTTGTGGTGTATGTGCACTCTAGATAAAGTATCAATAACAGAAAAAACACTGTTCATGTACTTATTTAATCAAATAGAAAATGTGGAAAAAGAACACCCTACTTAAAATGGAGGTTTTGTAAAATCATTAAAATATAAGACAGTCTTGTTTATACTACCAGCATAGCAAGGAATTCTGCTCTTGGTTTCAGGCATCATGCTTAATGGAGTCAAAGGGAATCCATGCACGAAGCAGAGAAAAATATAGGTTTAATAGTGTAAATTTCATAGAACTCATTGTCATTTTATAAATGTAGAAATTAGTTCTTTGTAACATGTTTATGTACCCCTTGAGAAGCATTTATGTTCAGCTGGAAATGTAGTATAACAGTTCTCAAATGTGCTATGTAGGCACATCTACATGAAACTAATTCTACTGCACATTAGCATGGTGGGAAGAGCCCTTGCTGATGCACAGTAGATTTAGCCTGGTCAGTAGCATCCAAAAATCCCGTGGATGTGTGCTAATGCACAGTTGTGCCAATTACAATCCATTAAGTTAGTAGCTGTCATTACAGGTACTAAACTTGATGTGCCCTAATTATGACACATTAATGAACATGTAGACATGCCCTATATGTATTAGTGTGAATATCTTTCAGCAACAGTTGTTTCATTGCTTACTGTATTTACTCAAATGTAAAGACAACCATGAATATAAGATGACCCACAAATAATTAGATTCTATATATGGAAAATGTATGAATTGGTTATAGTTTTCTAGGTGTAGGATCTAATTATGGAGAGTTGTCTTGAAGTCTACCTCCTTCTGATACAGCAGACAAGGAGAATAGTGGCTAAGGGGGTGCAACAGGGAGCCTAGGGCTCCTGTTACTTCAAAGGAGAAACACCAGCAGAGAGATCCTCAAGTGGGGAAGGCTACCCATTATGGACTTAAAAGAACTGGTCCCCAGGGATTTATAGACTAAGAGTGCCTATTACAGAGTGAGCTATGCCACTGCACAATGAAATAGAGCCTGCATGAGCAGCAAAGTGCTTATGGCAGTGCTAGCTGCTCAGTAACAGTACAGTATGGCAGAACACAGCATATGAAACATGACACTGCTACAGCAGCAAGACCAACAGCAGAAGGCTTCCCTAAGGATCAGTAAGCAAGCCTAACTAGGGAACACCTGCAGCCAGCCCAGGGAAGTCACCTGACTGGAAAGGGGCAGGGCCTGGGAGTAGGGCCGGGCACAGGCATGGGCAAACCAGGCAGCTGCTCAGAGCCCAGAAAATGGTTGTTTTTTTTCCCATTGTCTGATTATTATTATCATTATCTCTGGTGAAGGGAGGCCTGATACTAAAAGTTCACCCTGGGCCATCAGGACTCTAGGTACAGTGCTGCCTGGGAAACATTTAAATAAATGCAGGGCTGGAGCCAGGGTGGGCAGTCTAGCCCCAGAGGCCAAAGAGGAAGGAGCCTTCCTGTGAGATGGCTGGCTGAATGACTGACTGAGACCCTTCCAACCTTGGGAGCTGGGTGCTCCAAGGGAACTGAGACCCAGAATGAAGAGAGAGTTTAAGAAACGCCAGGGTACTCAAGGAGCTAGCAAACATTATAACTCACTCCCTGGCACAGATCTTCAAGAACTCCTGGTGCTCTGGTGAAGTTCCCGAGGACTGGAAGAAGGCCAGCTTAGTGCCTATCTTCAAGAAGGGGAGAAAAATGGATCTGGCAAACTGCAGGCCCATCAACCTGACCTCTATTCTGGGAAAGGTCTTAGAAAAGATTATCAAAGAGGCCATTCTTAACACACTGCCCAATGGCAGCATCCTGAGGGATAGCCAGAACAGGTTTGTTGTGAGTAGGTCTTGCTAGATCAATCTTATCTCCTTTTACAACCAGGTGACCTATCACCTGGACAAGGAAGAGGTGATTGATGTCATATATCTTGGCTTTAAAAAAGCCTTTGATCTGGTATCCCTTGATCACCTCTTGGAAAAACTGGACAACCAAAGCCTCAACTTCACCACAATCTGCTAGCTGGGGAATTGGCTCCATGGTCGGACCCAGAGGGTGGTGGTTGACAGAAGTTAATTGTCATGGTGCGCTATGACTAGTGGGGTCCCTCAAGGCTCTGTCCTTGAGCCAACACTATTCAACATCTTCATTCATGCTGTGGACATTTGTATCAGAAGTGGACTGGCCAAATTCGCTGACAACACCAAACTCTGGGGTAAAGCATCCACACCTGAAGATAGGAGGGTGATCCAGGCTGACCTTGACAGGCTCAGGAAATGGGTGGATAAGAACCTAATGGTATTTAACACTGAAAATGCAAGGTTCTCCACCTTGGGAAGAAAATCCCGCAGCATGCATATAGGCTCAGCAGTGCTACACTGGCTAGCAATATGGATGAAAAGGACTTGGGGGTCATGATTGACCACAAGATGAACATGACCAGCCAGTAAAGTGAGCAAAATGCTGGCTTGCATCCATAGATGCTTCTTAGCAAATCGCAGAATGTCATTCTCCCATTGTACTTAGCCTTGGTGAGGCTGCAGCTGGAGTACTGTGTCCAGTTTTGGGCTCCGCAATTCAAAAAAGATGTGGATAAGGTTGAGAGAGTCCAGATGAAAGCCACGTGCATGATCAGAGGTCAGGAAAACAGACCTTATGATGACAGGCTGAGAGGCTGGAAAAGCGCAGGCTGAGGGGTGATCTGGTGGCTGCCTATAAGTTTATCAGGAGTGCTCACCAGGATCTGGGGGAATGTCTGTTCACCAGAGCACCCCAGGGGTTCACAAGGTCAAACGGTCATAAATTCCTCCAAGACCATTTCATGCTGGACATAAGGAAGAATTTCTTTACAGTCTGAACCCCCAAGGTCTGAAATAGACTGCCGCCAGAGGTGATTCAAACACCTACTTTGAACATCTTCCAGAGAAATGTGGATGTTTGTATTGGTGGGATTCTATGACCCCAGCTGACTTCCTGCCCCTGGGGCAGGGGGCTGGACTCGATGATCTTCCAAGGTCCGTTCCAGCCCAAATGTCTATGAAACCTATGAAACTGGCTATGAAACAGTTAGTGGGTTTAGAGTTTGTGTTGGAGTATGTTTTTGTGTTTGAGTTTTAACTGGCAGCTTGAGTTTATGACTACTAGGGGTGAGAGCAGGTCCCAGAGTGCCAAGGGAGGCATGTGAGGCTGGAGCTTGCTGAACAGGGTGCACACTGCAGCATAGCCAGAGAGAGGGAGACTCAGGGCTGGGGGCCCAGCAGTAGAGAAAGATAAAGATGCAGATACAGGGCCAAAGTGTTGAGTGTTGTGGTGAGGTGAAGCAAGGGTCAGAGATCCACAGTCTGAACAAGGGCAGAGACAGAGATCCCACAGCTCAGAGGGGCTAATATGTGCCTGCTCCTTTAAGGCTGAAGCAGCCTAGCCATCACAGCTCCCCAGGTGCAGGTTGCTGCAGTAACAGCATAAGGAGGTGTAGCAGGTGCACCTTTCAGAGCTTGAGTCCCAGGCTTGAGATCCTGCTGTTTTGATTGGTGGACACCATCCTTGCAGGAGGCAGCAAGAGTAATAATGTTACGCCCCTTTCCTGAGGGGAGGGGGGGATAAGAGCTCCCCCGGACCTGATTGAAGACTGTAAACTGTCAGGTCTGGAAGACTTCGGAGGCAGAGCCCTGGAGCGTATAAAAGGAGCTGTGTGCCCAGCATGAGGGGCAGATGCAATGAGGGACTCAAGAAGAGTGGAGCCAAGAAAAGCTGGGGAGCTTTCCCTCAGCAGGCAATAGGCCCAAGGCTCCTGAAAATAACTGGAGGAGCAGCCTTGGGGGCAGTGCGAAACCACTCGTGCTGTTGATGGCTCACAGGGACAGAGACCTGGCCCTGGGAGCAGTATGAGACTGCACGGGCCCATCACAGTGCACAGTTTGGTGCGTGGAGCCCAGGATTTGGGAGCTGCAAGCAGTGGCTCAGTTCTGCAGGCCAAACGGTGCACAGGGCATTGCACAAGGGAGCAGAGTCAGGGAGCAGCAGGGGCTGTCTGAGTTAGCCACCTGGTGTAAGGACAGACAGCCAGAGCCTGAAGGGCCCGGCCTGCGCTAAAAGAGCCATATAACACAACAAAATGTTTGGGACAACTAAGGCAAAAACAGGTCGGGGGTGTTGCATGGGTCAAAGTGTCAAAATGCAAAAAATAAGTGTGCCTGAGGAAAACATGGAGCAGAGCCCCCCAGCTCACACCCACCAGTCCTCAGAGGCATCCAAGGAGCCGGTGGATGCCACCCACTAGTGCTTTGCCTGGAATCGTGGATGAGTGACAGGAAAGTGGTCCCACAGTCCCTAGGCACCTTCCCCCCCAGAGGCTCCTTCCTGGTCATGTACAGGGCCCACTTGGCCAGGGCCAGGAGGAGATCCCAGGACCTGGTAGGGCCATGGATAGGCTGCCCAAACATAAAAAGATGGGGGGGTGAAGTTCTGGAGGTGGAGGTGGAGGGGTTGCAGCCTGGCACACTCAAGTGTCATGTGCACCAGGGTCTCCCTCTGCCCGCAGAAGGGGCAGGAGACGGCGGTGTCTGTGAAGCTCACCACATCCATGCCCGTGGTGATGGCTCTATGGAGGAGCTGCCAGCTGAGGTCCACAGTGGCTCGTTGGATAAGGATGGAGTATAGGCTCAGCCACTGAGGTGCCCCAGCTGCGCCCTCGCTGAGCAGGTCCCGCCACTTAGTATCTGGGTGGAACGTGAGGGCAGCATGATGGGTCGTGTGGTGCAAGACCATGTAGAGGTGATGGCGATGGATAGTGGAAAAGTGGACTGGTTTAGTGTCCTCCAGCTGGCTCTTGAAAACTACTCAAGTGCTGCAAGAATCCAGAAGCCTCTCAGGTACCTAGGGCTAAGGGCATGCTGCCTAAAAGTTGGAAGTTAGTTCCCTTAAGGGAACGTAACACTGTTGTTACTGATATTTTTAAAGTTATAGCCTAGATGCTTATGCTTGTGTTTTTGTTTACACCAGAGGACCAGGATGATGCTAAGGGGAGGTTTGGAGGCCTCATTAGTGCCTTGAGAAAAGGTCCCAGAATTTGGGTAGAGTTACTGACAGGCACACAAAAAGTGAGTTGCCCTAGGGGCACAGCTGTGAGGACATGGAGTGCCCTAGTGACAGAGGGGCATGGATACAAGGGCTCAGAGAGCCGTAGAGCCAGAAGGGCATGGATACAGGGGTGCAGAGAGCCCTAGCACTTGATGGGCTTGGATATAGGGACGTAGAGAGCCCTAGAGCCAGCAGAACACAGATACGAGGATGCAGAGAGTCTAATACCAGCAAGGAGTACAGGGGTGTAGAGCCTAGCATCAGAGGGGCTCAGAAGTAATAGATGGTAGTAACACCTGCAAGATTTGGGACATGATAAAGGAGAGGTTGGAGTCATATGTAAACCCTAGATGGCGGGATATTAAATTAGCAGCCTCTCATCTAGAAATAATTTATTCATTAAATCAAAGGCATAGCAGGCAAGATAAGTGGGCAGACTGCCCAGACAGGGCCATTATGACGACTGGCCTTGAGAAACCCATCAGTTAAATACCTGCTTTGTCTCTCTTGAAGGCTATCCCACATACACCCCCCTTTCCAACCTCCCAAGCAGAATACATACCACATTTTCCAGTTTGTTTTTCCTTTGTGACTTGTAAAGTATCTGTGAGCAGGTCACTTACTCAGCTTTCTTATCAAGGCCAGCCAACTCTTTGCTTAGGGTTTCCAGTCAATTTATTTCACATGGGCTAACCCTGTCTTCACAATCAAAAAAAACAAATAACAAAACAAGCATAAAAACAAACCCCAAAACCTGCTCTTTCTTCAGACGGTGAGGAGATGCAGAAGCAGGGGCAGACTCTACTTCTCCAATGCTACAGCAACCACCACCTTCCCATGGGCTCTGTTCCTGGGGCTTTTAAATCTTTGTGGCTCCACCCTCATTTCCTGGTCATCAGTTGCAATTAATCACTTGTTGCTGGGTTTTAGCCATTGAAGGCTGAGCACCTCTTTCCAGTATCCTTCAGTTATCAGTTGTTCACTACCAATGTTAGAAGCGAACTCCACTGTTTGGCACTTCTGGACACACAGAGTTTTTTTTAACAAAACCAAGACAAGGCTATTATGTAACTAGTAATGAACCATTGTTTATTTTATTTGTTTTAGAAGTTATTTAATTGCAGATAAAAACACTTGGGCAGGCAAATTCATGTGCCACTAATGTATGATATTTTTAACAAGAATACCAAATAGAAACTAATAATTTGCCTAACAGATCTTTTCCCAAATCTCTCAATTGGCCATAATTTTACCTGGATGAAGAATACTTAAAAAAAAAAAAAGCCAAAGTGGCATTCACAAAACCAAAGTATTATCATATTATTCAAATATATCTCTTCCTCTGATTTGGCTTAGCCATATTTAAGAAGCAAATGAACTCTATCAATTGTCTGTTTAAAATGCAAGGATAAATGAGGTAGGATTTTGGCAGTTGTAACACGTTCTTTTATGAGCATACCTATATAAACATTTTGACTTGGGAGACCTCAAAATCTTTAAGCACACCACCAGTAATGCTAGTAATCAAATTTTTAGGCTTGAGACACACCCCAGAAAAAGCCTGCTCTTTGTTTTCACTTGTGTTAGACTATGGAAAATGACAGAAAAATAAATAAGATAATTAGTCATTTGTCACTTACATGTAGTAATTAATATATTCCAAAAATCACAGACAATAACAATCAAGATATACATGTCCGGGCTGAATAAACACATTGATTGTTATCTAATCTAAAATTAATTTACTCCAGCCTAATAAAAGTACATGTTTAGATGCCAAGTTGTTTACTGCACAGCTTATTAGTTAACTGTGCAGTAAACATCACATGCAGACATACCCACTGTTCTTTAAAGTTGGTGACATTATGAAGGAAAAAATAACGTTCTTTACTCCTAGCTTTATTTTGCTCTCCAGAAGGCTTTTTAATGTATAGGAAACATTATTATTTAAAATAGCCAACCTTAGCTACGCTGGGCATATCTACATGAGATGCTACTGTGTGGTAGCTCATTGCTACTGTGCAGTAGCATTGGTGGACACTAACCATGACATAGACACTACTGTAAAGTAGCTGAGAAAAAACGTGGGTGTTGGCACTGGATTTATAACCCAGATACCTTGTTCCAGATGGACCCAAACCCTAAAAATGACCACAACCTTGCTATTCAATAATAGGCAAATTTATTGGTACATAGTGATAGCAGGTAAGAATAATACAAGCAGTTCTATATCTACCAATCCCAGGACTGTCATCAGACTCAAGGTAGGATGTGAGCTTCACTCTGAGGATCTTTGAATATCAGATGTCAGCAGCCTGGAGGTTGGAGGCCGAGGCCCACCACACCCTCCAATGTGGTGGATGAGATGGGCTGGTGGTACGACCTCTGTCCATGGTGCCTCAGGTTCCCCTCTCAGGAACCCTTTGTTGCCCTGAAATCCTTCTTTTGTATTCTTTTCCCCTCCTGATGACTTTTTACCTGTGGGCATCACTAATTTGTCTCTCAGTGGTCATCATACTGCCCATGTTCTGTTCTGTTAGTATATTCCTTTGTTTCACAAGCTCATCACGTGCACACATCCTAATCTGGACTTTCCCAGTGTCCTCCTAATTTGATTTGTTCTCCCAAACTGGAAAGCCCAAGGGCACTGTGACGTAGTGCCACCTTATCTCATGTTATGGAACAGTGTGGAACATGCCTACAATACCCCAGCCTATGCATCTTTCCCTGCCTGCCATGAAGGCTGTGAAACTGTAACAACCAAGCTTTTAGAAATCACTTAAACCTTGCCATTGCCCTGAACCATTTACCTATAAGCCAATTTCCAAAAGCAAACCTCTAAATACCATTTTCTAACCATCAGTGAGGAGGCTACCGCACAGTAACACTGGTTACTCTGCAGTCATTTAGTACTTGCTTATGCATTTAGTACTAAATGACTGCACAGTAACAACAGGGGAATCCGTGAGGCAGAGGAGGAAATTGATAGGTATTTTCTTTCTCTGCAGGGTGGTACGACTGAGGAGAGGGCAGCCTGGGATGAGCCCTCCACTGCTGAGTGGCAGACGGTCTCCCGTGCCAGGGCTATTAACCATGTTGCGGCACCAGTTCCTCCTGTCCATCTGGAGAACAGGTATGAGGCCCTGGCAGCCCTGGAGGAGGAGGGAGCAGTGGAAGATACCAGGGAGGAGACTCTGCGCACACAATGTCCTGTGCGGGCGGCGAGAGTCAAGAGGCCTAAGAGGAGGAAGCGTCGCGTCATCGTGATTGGTGACTCCATCCTGAGAGGTACGGAGGGCCCCATCTGTCGCCAGGATCCCTCAGCACGTGAGGTCTACTGCCTGCCCAGAGCGAAGATTCAGGATGTGAAGGGGATGCTCCAGTCCATCATCCAGCCCACCGATTATTACCCCATGGTCCTTGTCCATGTGGGTACTAACGATGCGGCCAGGAGAGCCCCTGATCGCCTGATGGAGGACTACCATGCTCTGGGAGGCGTGCTGAGGGAGATGGGCGCACAGGCGGTCTTCTCTTCCATCCTGCCAGTGAGCGGTCGAGGCAGACGCCACGAGATGTGCATAGCGGAGACCAACTGGAGGCTACAGGAATGGTGCTTCGAGGCGGGCTTTGGCTTCCTCAGCCATGACCGGCACATCGTGATGAGAGACATGCTGGGATGGGATGGGCTCCATCTTTCCCCTAAAGGTAAGCGTGTGTTCTCTTCCAGGTTGGTGAACCTCCTTCGGCGGGCTTTAAACTAGGCTCATCGGGGGAGGGGGAAGATGAGGGTGGAGGAAACGATGAACTACCAGGCCGAGCAACAGCCAGCGAGCCCAGACCAATGGTCAAAAGGGAGAAACAGGTAAGTGATGGGGGACGGGGCATTGCTGAGACTAGGGGGTCAGTGGGCACAACCGTTGGAGGCCTCAAATGCCTCTACACGAATGCTCGAAGTATGGGGAAGAAGCAGGAGGAACTTGCCCTCCTCCTAGCTGTCACCAGCCCTGACATAGTGGGGATCACAGAAACGTGGTGGGACTCATTGCATGACTGGGCGGTGAGTGTCAAGGGCTATAGGCTATACAGGAGGGACAGGATAGGAAGGAAAGGTGGAGGAGTAGCACTCTACATCAAGGAGGAATATACTTCCTCGTTAATTAGCAAGGGGGTAGAGGGGGGGCACTCTGAGGTGCTCTGGGTTAGAGTAAAAGGCAGTCCAGGGGATAGAGACTTAACGGTGGGAGTCTACTATAGACCTCCCAACCAGGGAGAAGAGCTCGACCAGGAATTCTTAGGTCAGCTCGCAGAGGCAGTGAGGGCTAAGGATGTGGTCATCATGGGGGACCTGAACTTCCCAGACATCTGCTGGGAAGAGCAGTCAGCCAAGTCTGATCGCTTACGTCGGTTCTTAGCCAGAGTGCAGGACCTCCGTCTAACCCAGGAGGTGCACAGCCCCACCAGGGGAGACGCCTTGTTGGACCTGGTGCTGGCCACGGGTGATGACCTGGTGAGGGGGCTGCGGGTGATGGGCCACCTGGGAGACAGTGATCATCGCTTGCTGGAATTCACCATCCAGCGTAAGGTGGCAAAGGGCTGCAGCAAGGCAACAGCCCTAGACTTTAGGAGGGCTGACTTCAACAAGCTAAGGAGGATCGTTGGGGAAGCGCTGAGGACCCAGAGGGGAAGGGAACCAGATGTCGAAGGTGAGTGGTTGCTCCTTAAGGAGACGATCCTCCATGCCCAAAGGGAGGTAATCCCAACAAGGGTCAAAGGGAGCAGGAGGGCACATAAACCCCCATGGCTCACTAGGAGCATCCGGGAATGTCTCCTTGCTAAAAGGGAGGCATACACCCAATGGAGGGATGGGGTCATCACCAAGAAGGACTATGTTACAGTCGCCCGAGGATGTAGGGGGGCAGTCAGGAAGGCCAAGGCAGAGATGGAGATAGGACTAGCTTCCCGGATTAAGGACAATAAGAAGTCCTTCTTCAAATACATAGGGGGTAAAAAGAGGGTCCCGGGTAATGTGGGGCCCTTGCAGGACACGATGGGCAACTTAGTCGTCACGCCAGATGACAAAGCTAACATATTTAACAATTTCTTTGCCTCTGTCTTCCTAAGTAGGGACCAGTTCAGCCACCTCCCTGCTGGGCCCCCCTCGGGCCCCGGGAGAGACACGCCTGGGCCAGGGGTTAGCGAGGAGTTAGTTAGGGTACTTCTGGAGAGGCTGGACGTGTTCAAGTCTGCTGGTCCGGACGATCTTCACCCTAGGGTTCTACAGGAACTGGCCGAGGTCATTGCGGGACCCCTGGCACGGCTCTATGAGCACTCGTGGTGCTCTGGTGAGGTGCCGCAGGACTGGAAGAGGGCCAATGTGGTCCCTATCTTCAAAAAGGGAAAAAAAGAGGACCCGGGAAATTACAGGCCAGTTAGTCTTACCTCAATCCCGGGTAAGCTCTTTGAAAAAATTATCCTGGCACACATCCAGGAGGGCCTTGCGGGGGAATGCATGCTCAGGGGCAACCAACATGGGTTCATCAGTGGCAGGTCTTGTCAGACCAACCTGGTGGCCTTTTACGATCAGGTCACCAAATCATTAGACGCAGGGGTTGCTGTGGATGTAGTCTTTCTGGACTTCCGGAAGGCTTTCGACACTGTTTCTCACCCTGTCCTCATCAAAAAGCTGGGAGACTGTGGTGTCGATGCCCACACAGTCAAATGGGTCGCCAACTGGTTGGAGGGCTGCACCCAGAGGGTGGTAGTGGATGGGTTCTTCTCGACCTGGAAGGACGTGGGCAGTGGGGTTCCGCAGGGCTCGGTCCTCGGGCCCGCACTGTTCAACATCTTCATCAGTGACTTGGATGAGGGGGTAGAAAGCACCCTGTTCAAGTTTGCTGATGACACTAAGATGTGGGGGGATGTGGGTGCACTAGAAGGGTGCAATAGGCTACAAGCTGACCTTGACAGGTTGCAACGGTGGGCGGATGAGAATAGGATGGGGTTTAACACTGATAAGTGCAAGGTGTTGCACATGGGGAGGAAGAACCGGCACCACACTTACAGGTTGGGGAACTCCCCTCTTGCCAGCACGGAGACGGAAAAGGATCTTGGAGTCGTCATTGACTCCACGATGAACGTGGGCTGGCAGTGTGGGGAGGCAGTCAAGAAGGCCAACCGTACCCTGTCATGCATCTCGAGCAGGTCCAGGGAGGTGATCCTCCCCCTCTATGCGGCACTGGTCAGGCCGCAGCTGGAGTACTGCGTCCAGTTCTGGGCGCCACACTTCAAGAGGGACGTGGACGATATGGAAAGAGTTCAGAGGAGGGCCACTCGTATGATCAGGGGTCAGCAGGGCAGGCCTTATGAGGAGAGGCTACGGGACCTGAACCTGTTTAGCCTCCACAAGAGAAGGTTAAGGGGGGACCTTGTGGCCTGCTACAAACTGGTCAGGGGGGATCAGCAGGTATTGGGGGAGTCCCTGTTCCCCCGTGCGCTCCCAGGAGTGACCAGGAATAACGGTTACAAGCTGGCGGAGGGTAAGTTTAGATTAGATATTAGGAGGCGCTACTTCACAGTCAGGGCGGCTAGGGCCTGGAACTGGCTTCCAGGGGAAGTGGTGCAGGCTCCTAGCCTGGGGATTTTTAAAAGGAAGTTAGATGAGCACCTTGCCGGGGTCATCTGACCCCGGTGCTCTTTCCTGCCAAGGCAGGGGGTCGGACTAGATGATCTACCTAGGTCCCTTCCGACTCTAGCTACTATGAAACTATGAAACTATGAAACTGTGCAGTCTGCTGCTCATGTAGATATGGCCAGTAATGGATTGCTCAAGGCTACTTTTTCAACAGGATTTAAGTTTCCAAGAGGTGTCACATCTTCCCTTGGGTCAGGACTTGCTACAAGGTGGTACAAATGCTTGAGTTGAAAGCTTGATTGATATAGCACTGTCTATTCTGGCACCACATTGTACCTTAAATATCATCCAGAGCATTCCATAGGCTTGGTTATTTCATAGATTTCATAGACATTAAGGCTGGAAGGGAACTTGTAAGATCATCAGGTCCAGCCCCCTGCCCAAAGGGCAGGAATTCAGCTACGGTCAAAGGATCCCAGCAAGATAATCATCAAATGTTTCTTAAAAGGGTCCAGAGTAGGTGACTGCACCACATCTGGGGGGAGTCTGTTCCAGGCCTTTGGGGCTCAGACAGTAAACAAGTTTTTCCTTATGTCCAGCCTAAAATGGTCTTGCAGGAGTTTGTGAACATTGGTTCTGGCCATCCCTTGGGGTGCTCTGGTGAATAGGCATTCCCCCAGATCCTAATGTATACCTCTTATGTACTTTAAGCTGCTACCAAGTCAACCCCAGAGCCTGCGCCTCTCCAGGCTGAAGAGTCCCATGGCTCTCAGCCTTTCTTCATAAGGCCTGTTCTCTTGCCCTCTGATCAGATGTGTGGCTCTCCTCTGGACTCTTTCAAGGTTCTCCACATCCTTCCTAAATTGTGGAGCCCAGAATTGGATGCCTCATCAAGGCCAAGTACAGTGAGAGGATGACATCATGGGTCTTGCTTGAGAAGCATCGGTAGATGCAAGCCAGAGCTTTGTTCACTTTGCCAGCTGCAGTATTGCATTGGTGGCTCATGTTCATCCTGTGGTCAGTCATGGCCCCCAAGTCTCTTACATGGTGCTAGTGAGTGTAGCATTGCTGAGATGATAAGTATGATGCAGAGTCCCCACCCTGCCCCTGAGGTGGAGCACCTTGCATTTCTCTGTAGTGAATTCCATCAGGTTTTCATACACCCACCTTGCAAGCCTATTGAGGTCGGCCTGGATCACCAGCTTATCCTCAAGCATGGAAACTCTTTTCCAAAGTGTGGTGTCATCAGTGAACTTAGGCAGTCTGCTTCTGACACCAGTGCCCAGTTAATTAATGAAATCATTAAAGAGTACAGGTCCGAGAACAGAACCTTGGGGGATACCACTAGTCACTGCGTGCCATGCTGACTCAGTTCTGTCAACTACCACTCTCTGTGTCCAACCTTGGAGTCAGTTCCCCAGCCATTGGACTGTGGAGTAGTCAAAACCGCCATTGCCCAATTTTTCCATAAGGACATCATGGGACACCAGGTCAAAGGCTTTTTTGTCAGATAACTTAATCCTCAAAAGGATCATAAGGCTAAAGTCTTAGGATGTGTCAAGAGCAGCCTAAAAGCTGCTTAACCTTTATCTTGTTAACAAGATAACACAAGCTTCAACTACATTCACAGTGGTCAAAACAATAAGATAGGTTTTGTCCATTGTTTACCTTGTCTTCTCATGTTACGTGGAAAGTTATATCCTCTGAGTACCTTTTCAGACACTCCCAGAGGGCTTCTGTCAGCTAGCCTGAAAGGCTCTGCAGCTTGCATAAAATGCACAGACTTACCTCTTACTAAGGGATAAGAACCTCATTCTGTTGCCTCTCAGCTCCGTGTTCTTGGGGAACCCTGACACAGGACACAGACTGTCTGACTCACAAAGAATCCCCACCCCCCTCCCCTCTTCTACCTAAACAGAAACTGATTAAGATGCAGTGAGAGACACCCTAAAACCCTCCAGATAAGGGTGACAAGAGTGAAACAACTGCCCTAGGTCTCATTTGCATCCGAGATGGAACCAAATGACCATTCATTTACATGAGAGACAGAGAACAGAAAGCCTGAAGCAGAGTCTGCAGTGAATTCTGGGATCGGAGAAGCAGGGGAGCACTGCATGATGGGGAATCTGTGCTCCAAATGCTAATCAACCCACACACCCAGGTCAGCATTTATCAGGCCCGTTCTAATCCGGATTTACAAAGGGCTCCCCCCCCCACACACACACCTCTAAGCAGAAGTAAAGTTTAATAGGCATCTCAGGCCGTACACTCCTCGGTCCCACTATGGGAGGCCTATTTAAACTTAATTGGCTACAACTCAGTTGCCAGGCTAGGGAATGCTGAGGCAAGACACCGAGTCAGGGAGTATGGGCAACGTTTGAACAATGGTAAAGGGTTCATCACAGCTTCCAGCCCATTGGAGCCCTGACCACAAGTGCTGTCATACTTTTCCCAGGACGACTGGTGGAAGTCCTCTCCACAACAGGTTATGAACACTCCAATAATTGCCTTAAGTCTGTTAAAAGACTATAGTAAGATCTGGAAAAGTCATGCTAAGCTGAGGCTTGTTCACAAGTAAAAATCCAAAACCCTGATGCTGCAAGCTATCTATTATTTCTGAAAACACCAGGAGATATCCCATCAGTATATCTGCTATCCATAGGAATTGCAAGCTGGCTCCTAAGTATCTGGTTACTGCCTAACCTTATGCGTTTCCTGAGTATCAATCAGTTTCCTGAGGTGTTCCAAACCAGATAACCCCTTGTCAATAGAAAAGCCAGTTTGATTTACACTATTGAGAATGCTTGAAAGAAGCTGAACTGAGGGTATAAAAACCTGTAAAAGAAGCAGTAGTGCGTGTGCTGACACTACCCGCTTTCTTCTCGAGAGGCTGAAGGAGGCAGATTGTCTCCCTTCAAGGATCGCGCTGAGAACTTTGACCTGTCAGCTTTGCAACCCGAGTGCCTTGGACTGGTGAGATCCCAGCTCTCTCTCTTTTCTCTTCTCTCTCTAAGCATAGATTTCTGAACCTGAACTGCATTAGTTAAGCTTGAGCTAAGTTTCCCCAAATTCTTAGTGAAACCAGGGTAATACTGTAACTATTTATGTTTGTTTTTCCTTTGCATGTCTGTTACTACTAGTGTCATTATATATTTCATATACTTAGCAATAAATAACATTTATAGTCAACCTGGTGGTAACTGGGTATATTTTTGCTTCTCTACTTCTCCTTCCCCACTTGCTCTGAAGCAACACTTCTTTTACCTTAGCTAAAGATCCCTGTGAAGCCCAAAAATACTGTGGGGTCTGCTCACCAAGAGGCTAAAAGGTTGGGATGTGCTGAGTTTGAAACACATAAGGGGATCAGCTTGTACAGGCTAATTGGCCCAGTTTGGCTCAGACATGCCCTAATGAACTGAATGCTGGCCCATGAGGGTGTCATCTGGACACCCAGCCAGATTCAGAGGTATTCTGTTTAACCATGTGCTTGTGTCTGACTGTAGTTTATTGTTGCTCTGATGAACTGATTCTTGGCATATGAGGGTGTCGGCCTGTCCATGCTGATCAACCTGGCCAGGTCAGGCGTGTCACGTTAATCTGTGTGTGTTTGTGTGTATGACTGATTTGGTGACTGGAGGAACCCAGCCCCACTGAAACTGAGTCCTGCAAGATAGCTCCACTGGGGGTGAGGGCTTGCAGAAGGGAGAGAAACAGCTCTGTATAGAAACACAAGTAACACAAGCAGCACATTAATAGAATTACCAAGACCCTAGAAACATATCCCAAATAAATGAGCACACCCCAAAGTAATGGGCAAATCTGGTAACAATTCTTTCAAATATTCGCTATCGTATATCTTTAGTCCTTCCCACACAATGCTGTCTTGTCAAGGTAAAATTTCACAGAGGTATCCATAGCACTCTGGGCTCAGCTCTACAAGGAGGCTATAATCATACTCCTGTTACTTGTTTGAAGTCTCCATGGAGTGCACCTGACCGATCCTTCTGCCTTTATACTAGAACGTGAACTCCTTTGGGGTTCAGGGTAAGTGTAATATTCATAGGTATCTGCATCTTTTCTATTTGCATAGTTTTCAATAATCTTTGCCCCAAGCTTAATTGCTTGCTGGGATCAGGCTCTTGGATATCCTTCTGTGGAACTGGTAAATCGCCATCAGTATGATGAATTGTGCCAGATGAGCCAGAATATCTAACCATATTTCAATATTAGTCTGATGCTGCTTTATCTCATTTACAGTACATCCATCAATTAAAATTCCTCCTAACCTTATGCCATGCCACTAAGTGTATTTTGAACCTAGCAGACTATTTTGCTGCTTATTGAGAATCTAAGCACAAGTATTTGTTAGACACCATGCCTTCATATGATATGTTGGGAGCAAGCCAGTTTATCCACAACCAAGTTATTATTGATTATCTCTGGCTACTTGCCCCTTACTTTGTTTTCCACCTTCCACTGTGGCTTCCTTTTTTCTATGTATTGTTCTCTACACATTGCTTTTTTTAATGGCCTTTAATGCAGGTGCACTATAATTAAAAGACATCGTTGCATAGGTCTGATAGGTGCAGTGCCTCTGGCCTAACGTATCTTTGAAGATGGATTTCAATGGCTTTACCCCTTCCCTATGTTCCCTTTAACAGGAATTTGTGCTAGATTTGTAACATCCTGCATGCTAAACAATTCCAAACCTTATCTACTACCTCCGCCCCACTTCTCTTTCTTTCCTTATCCCCTAATCTCTGTATTTTAGAATGAAGAAATCCATTACATCTTAGTTTTGCAGCTGAGCCACAAGAAAGGCAGCATAGGAAACCTGTATTACAAAGCTACTACTAGTTCCTGGAGAATCCAGGAAAAAACAAAACGAAACAGCTCCTTCAACATAAGGCTCTGTGGTAGGAAAACTCTTAACCCCAGGGGACTCTCATATCCACAGCAATGTGGTTTTAGACTCTTTTATATACCTTTTTATGTGAAAGTAGCCAACAGAGCTACCTTATGCGTTTCAAAATGGGTAGGTATGCCCCTTCAATCATACATATAAAGCAGAAGTACTTTGAACAACCAAACATTTTTGTTGGCTTCGCCTTAGCTTTCCTAAAGAAGCACTTTTGCGGGGTTTTTAGGTTGTTTTTTGTTGTTGTTCTGTTTGAGGGGGGTTGTGGGGATTTGTTTGTTTGTTTGTTTTAAACACACTTACTGAGAAAACATGCTTAAGCATTAGAATTACATACAAGTATGCGCAGGAAATTAACCTGCTCTTTCCTCAAAACACCCATCCCTCAACACCCAGCAGTCTTCCTTACAACCTTTAAAATCTTACCTATAAGATGACTTACAAAAAAGAAAAAAAATTACTAACTTGATGTGTATCTTCATAAAATACTCTGCAGAGCATGTAAACCTACCATATACAAAACTTCTTGTTTGAAACGCGATGATGATGATGCTTCCAAAGATATATGAGGCCATCTAGAGCAGGCCAGGTAGGTTTTAGTGAGTATGAGAAGGATAGTATGCAGCAATTTTAAGTTTGACAGTAAAAGGAAAAAATAGAAAAGCAGCAGTCTCAGTGTTGGCTAAGTAAAGGGCAGGCAGAAATGAGGGTTTTTTTAAAAAAGATAAATAAGAGACCAGGCTAGTTAAGCAACAAAGGAAAAGGAGCAGGTCTATGTTCTTTTGGTGGAAGAGACCAAGCAAGGCATCTCCAAGGTTGGAAGAATAGAGACCACTGCCACTAAAAGGAAGTGACAGAAGGTGGTAGTTGAAAACTCCATGCTGCGGGGAACAGAGGAATCCATCTGCCAGCCTGATCTGTTGTCTCAGGGGGTCTGCCACTTGCCTGGAGTTTGGATCTGAGATGTCATGGAAGGTTTACTGAGACTTATCTGGCCTTCTGACTATTTTTCCATGCTGCTCATCCATGTGGGCACCAATGATACTTCCAGGGGGACCTTGAGCAGATCAAAAGTGACTATAGGTTTCTTGGTACAAGGGTGAAGGAGAAAGGGGCTCAAGTGGTGTTCTTGATCCTTTCCGTCAAGGGGAAGGTCCCGGGCAGGAGTGGACACATCCTGAAGATCAATGCATGGCTGTGCAGATAGCATTGCCAGCATTGCTTTGGCTTCTTCGACCATGGGAAGCTTTCCCAAGAAGGATTGCTAGGAAGACACAGGATACACCAGACAAAGAGAGGGAAGAACATCTTCACAGACAGGCTCACTAATCTAGTGAGGAGGACTTTAAACTTGGTTCATCAGGGAATGAAGACCAAAGCCCTGATGTAAGTGGGGAAGCAGGTGAAAATGAAGCACAAGGAGGAGTGGGCAACAGGGAGGCCTTCTCATTCTTCATAAGGAAGTAGGGCAATCGGCTAGTTACCTCAGGTGTCTATACACAAATGCACAGAGCCTGGGAAAAAAGCAGGAAGAACTGGAAGTCCTTGAACAGTCACAGAACTATGATGTGATTGAAATAACAGAGACTGGGTGGGATAGCTTGTATGACTAGAGCACTGTCATAGATGGATATAGACTGTTCAGGAAGGACCAGAAGGAGAGAAGGGGAAGAGGAATTGCACTTTATGTAAGAGTTGTATGAGTGTTCAGCGCTCCAGTATAAAACTGGAGATAGGCCTGTCAAAAGTCTCTGGGTCAGAGGGGAAATCAAGAAGGGTGAAGTCACAGTGGGTTTTGCTTACAGATCACCAGACCAGGAGAGTGAGGCTTTCTTAATGCAGTTGGCAGGAGCTTCCTAATCACAGGCCATGGTTTTCTTGGGGTACTTGTCCCTGAAGATGTCAGGATGACTCAGCAATACAGCAGTGCACAGGCAAGCCAAGAAGTTTTTGGAGAGTGTTGAGAACAACTTCCTAGTGAAAGTGCTGGAGGAGGCAACTAGAGGCTATGGTCTTCTTGACCTGCTGCTCAAAATTGGGAAAGAATTTGTGGGAAAAGTGGAAGTGGATAGCAACTTGGGCAGCAGGCATCATGAGATGATTGAGTTCAGAATCTTGAGGAAAGGAAGGAAGGAGAACAGCATGGTAAGAACACTAGACTTCAGAAGAGTAGACTTCAACTCACTCAGGGAACTGGTGGGCAGGATCCCCTGGGAGGTGAGACTGGGAGAGAAAAAAAGAGTCCAGGAGAACTGGTTGTATTTGAAAGAAACCTTACTGGAGGCTCAGGAATGAACCACCCCAATGAACAGAAAGACTAGCAAGTATGGCAGAAGACCAGCTTGGCTTAGTGACAGATGATGTGGAAAAGGCTGAAGTACTCAATGCCTTTTTTACCTCAGTCTTCATGGGCAAAGTCAGCTCCCAGACTACTGCATCTAACAGCACAATTTGGGGAGAAGGTGAGCAGCTGACAGTGGTGAAAGAACAGGTTAGAGACTGCTTAGAAAAGCTGGACTCATACAAGTCCATGGAGCTGGATGCAATGCACCCGAAGGTGCAGCAACAGTTGGCCAATGTGATCATGGATAAGATCCTCAAGGAATCCATTTCTAAGCAGCTGGGGTTCAAGAAGGTGATTAGGAACAGTCAGCATGGATTCACCAAGGGCAAGTCATGCTTAACCAGCCTGATTGTCTTCTTTGATGAGATGACTGGCTCTGTGGATGTGGGGGAGAGCAGTAGGTGTGATATATGTCAACTTTAGCAAGGTTTTTGATATGTTCTCCCACCACATTCTCACAAGCAACTGAAGGTAGTACAGGTTGGATGAGGCGATAAGAAGGTTAGAAAACTGGTTGCATCATTTGGGCTCAAAAGGTCTGTCAATCTCTCAAAGTCTAGTTGGCAGTCAGTATCAAATGGAGTGCCCCAGGGGTCAGTCCTTGGGCCACTTTTGTTTAATATCTTCATTAATGATCTGGAAGATGGGCTGGAGTGCACCCTCAGCAAGTCTGCAGATGACACAAAGTTGTGGGGAGTAGTAGATATGCTGGAGGGTAGGAGCAGGATTCAGACAAACTTATACAAACTGGGGTATTAGACAAAAGAAATCTCATAAGGTTCAATAAGGACAAGTGCCAAGTACTGCACTTAAGATAGAATAATCCCATGCACAGGTACAGGCTGGGAACCAACTCTTCAGAAAATGACCCTTGGGTTACAGTGGACTATAAACTGAATATTAGCCAACAGTGTGCCCTTGTTGTGAAAAAGGCTAATGGCATACTAGGCTGCATTATGAGGAATGTTGCCAGCAGATTAAGGAAAGTGATTCTTCTCCTCTATTCAGTACAAGTGAGGCCAGATTTGGAGTACAGTGGGCATGTCTACATGTGCCCCACACAGCACAGTTGTTACTGCACCGTCATTTAGTACTTGCTTTAGGAAGTATTAAATGACAGTGAAGTAAAGCAGTAACAGCCTTTGCTGTGCCATCCCAATGGCACACAATTATTTTTAGGAGCTATATCGCCATAGTGATGCAATATAATGAGGTAGCTCATCACTATGGCAACGTGGTGTCTTGTGAAGACATGACCAGCGTCCACTGTTTGGGCCCTCCACTATAGAAAGAACATGAACAAATAGGGGAGAGTCTAACGGAGAGCAATGAAAATGAGTAGGAGGCTGGGATTTCTGAGGAGAGGCTGAGGGAACTGGGCATATTCAGTCTAGAGAAGAGAAGACTGAGGGAGGATTTAATAGCAGCCCTTAACTACCTGAAGATTTGTTCCAAAGAGGATGGAGTTAAAACTGTTCTCTGTGGTGGCAGATGACAAAACAAGAAGCAATGGTCTGAAGGTGCAGCAAGGGAAGTTTAGGTTGGTTATTAGGAAGAACTCTCTCACTAGGAGGCTAGTGAAGCACTGAAACAAGTTATCCAGATTTTTTATGGAATCTACACCCTGGGAGGTTTTTAAGACCTAGCTAGGCAAAGCCCCATCTAGGATGATATACTTGGAGATGGTCCTGCTTTGAGCAGGTATGTGAACTAGATGACTTTCTGAGGTCCTTCTTGGAAGGAACCTTAAATTTTCAATGGTTGTATGATTATATGATCTTTAATTCAGCTCTCAGATATAAAAGGAAAGTAGTAATAGGCTGGTCACCCCGAAATACCCTACTAGTTGGAAATTTCTCCAGACAAAGACTGAGCATTAACCTGACTTTAACGTAGGGGGTAGACAGCCCTCCTTTTATACTGCTCAGTGAATATGGATTCCTTCTGTGTAGACAGGTCATAAGAGAGACATTTAGGTCAAGTGATATTGTTTTCTTTGCTTTCTTGGTTGCTCTATGCCTATTCTTTAAATTATTTCTCCAGTGCATAATTTTGAAAGCCAATGTTTACGTGAGGGCTAGGGAAGTCTCCTCTTTGCTCTCCTAACTACAACTCTCCACCTATCACTTTTTGCTCACAACTATGCCTCCCACCCCCTCATTTCACTCTAATTCATAGTCTGTTTCCTTTTGCAGTGGACAGAGATGACTTTCCACTCTTAACAGGATGGTGCATCCATTGTTAAACTATACTGTTACAAGCAAAGGACCCTATAGCAGTAAAAGTAGCTACGTAGCCATAACTTTACCACTGAAACGTGTAGGATGGGTTACATTTTTGTTACTATTGGAGCATACAGACCACAGAGTTTAAATTCCTAAGTTTTAACTGGTATAATTCAGCATGGGTATACTTGTTAGATCTGCCCATACCCTTAATTCACTATGCAGCTTCACAACATCACAACTTTGCTGCCTCTTCCCCAATATCATTTAAGATTTAGCCTTTCCTTTCCACCCATACAGATAAACTCTCAAACTCCCATTCTGTCAACTACTGCAACATCTTTCTCTCCAGGTTTGAAGAAAGGAATTTCATTTCATCTGTAACCATTTAAAAAAATTTACTGCACAAGTAACTCTCTCAGCCTACTGCATTAACTCTTGTTTTTCTTTGCATTTCTCAAAGAACCTGCATTCCTCAAAGTTACTTGTTCTCTTCCAAGGTTCTTCACTGTTTATTTCTGCATTACCAAAGGTTCTTTAGATGCTACTAAAATGTTGACTCCCTCCTTCAGTATGCCAGTGTTGCTAACCATCATAAGCAAGCAAGCAAAATTTTGAGTTGAATCCAATGTTTGTATTCATTAGTTTATCCACAGGAGGGATTTCAAGAAAAATAATTCAATTCCTATGAAAAGCAGCAAAATGAGGTATTCCTGTAATAATAGTGGCTTAGTAGACTCAATTTCTCAGTGTTTCTTATGTTTGGGTGGATTGGAATGATAAGTTTTAGTAGTGGCCCTTCCTTTATGTCTCATTATATTATTTTTAGGCACAAACAGAAATTACATTTGTTGCGCAATCGGCCCCTTGAAAGTGCTCTATGGCCATGCCCAAACAGAAGCGCACAACTGCAGAGTGGTCTGACAGTGTGACAAATTAACCCTCATATGTGGTTTCAAATAAAGGTGCTCCAAAGTCCATTCCACTTGGAGCACCTTCATTAACTTCTATCTGCTCTGGCAGCTGTGCTGAAGTAGCTAAGCCCTGTCCCTGGTGCTATCTTAGGATGAGAGGGAGAGAAAGCAGGGGAGGGAGGTCCATTCTGGGGTTTGCCTAGCCATGGGTGGATGAAGCTTCTCTCCCCACTCCTCCCCAAGGTGAAGGGCTCCAATCCACCTGCCTCCCCACCCCCACTCCAGCATGGCTGGGCAAACCCCAGAATGGACATCCATCCCCTGCCATCTCCCCTTCCCATCCTGAGACCCCATGGGGGGAGGGAGGGGCAGACCTAAGGGAAGAGGCTGCAGACAAGCAGCCATTCTTGCTGAATCAACTCCAAATTGGAGCTCAACCCCCAACCTGGTTAATCTGAGGCACTTTTTGTTAAGTGCCATGAGTTAGACCAGGGAGCTGCACTTCTGACTGCACCTTTTATGTTAGGCACAGTATTTCCTAAGCATAAGAACAAACTAATTGCCATTTACTGGGTCAGACCACGGGTCCCTCTGCACCATCCTCCTACATCCATCAGGGGGTGCCAGCATGACCCCTTTCCAGCCCTTGCCCACAGGCATGGGGTGAAGAACTGGTTGCTCAAGAAAGGTCTTGAAGTGCAAGCCCTAATTGCAGACCCTGGCTCAGGCAGTGGGGGCATCCATCATGGTGGCAGCCTCCAGGTTCCACAGCAACAGTATGTTCTTCATTGCCACAGAGACCTCCACCCAAAAGGAAGTGAAAGGACTCATTGTGGGGGGAAAGCACATCCCTATCTAGCTCCTGGAGGAGGTGTGGAACTAGGTGGTCCACAGAGGAGCTCCTTCCCATTGTACTCCCCAAACTCAGCCCTCCTGCCTCACTTCCAGATCCTGGGGAGAGTCATCTCCATGATCACTCTCCTCCAACTGGGCTACTGGGACTTCAGCCTCCACCACATATACTCCTTCAGCTGCCAAATTATGATCCAGGTGATGGCAGGGCCAGGGCAGAGGCCAAGGGAGACCTGATCAAGATGTATTATATGGTAGGGAAACTGAGATGCTTCCAGTGCCAGACACCAGGGCATTAGTGTCAACCAGCAATGTAGGGGAGAGAGGCACTGCAGGTTCCTGCCAAAGAAGGGGGTGCTCCTGACACTGGCACCCCTGGCAGCCAAGGTGTGCCCGTCTCCTTTTGATGGTATGTTCTCGCACCACCTTCACCCAATCCACTGCTCTGGCCCACTAGGAGCCTTCATGTAGGCCCCGGAAGGTAGCTCGGTTGTCTTCAGGGTGACCCCCAAACTCTCCTGCCATGACTTTGAGTGTTACTTCAGTGAAGGGGGCCCCCTCAGATGATGCCTCCAGTGCGGTCCCGTGTCTCAGCAGACGTTCATGGGGCTCCAACCTCTCCTATACCCTGACCATGTGCCAACCTTGGAGATGGGCCTCCTAAGCTTTTCTTGCAGCCACCCCCTGCTGATGTCTTCCCTGGGCCTCTGCTGCTTCTTCTGCTGACAAGGACCCCTGGACCCTGGCTGGAACTGGAAGGTCTGGTCACTGTCGGCCCTTGGGCCCATCTTCCTCGACGCCTTGTGCTGGCCCAAAATACAGACCTTAGAGCCCTTCCCCTCTGAGTGTCTGGGAAAGGTGGGAGCTCATACAAGTGAACTCCAATGGGGAAAAGTCCCTTTCCCAGGACTCCAAGGAGGATACCAATGCCACCATGTTGGCTGACAGGTCTCCTCTGGGCCTCCTGGGAACCATCCCTACAAAATCCCAGATGAGCCCTACAGTCCCAACAAAGATGTGAAAAAGCTTAGAAGCAGAGTCTCCCAGCAGCCAGAAGAACCCTGAGGGGGACCCTACACATACCACCTGTGTCATAGTTTCATAGTTGGTAGGGTCAGAAGGGACCTGAGCAGATCATCAAATCCAATCCCCTGCCATGGTAGGAAAAAATACGGGGGTCAAACAACTGCAGCAAGGTGTTCATCCAGCCTCCTCTTAAAGACCCCCAGGATGGGAGCCAGCACCACTTCGCTTGTCCTGCCCTGCCATCCCCTGAGCGCACCCTTCTGCTGCCCCTGCCCCATGGGGCTATACTGCTCTCTCTGCCAACGTGGGGAAGTAGTGAACTGCATGATTTAAGACAGTGCTTCACTGGGCCTATGCTCCCCCTGGGGAATAGGAGAGAGAAATGGCCATTCCACCTTCCCCAGCAGCCAAGAGGAGCCTGCTGAACCACAGGATCAGAAAGAGGACAACCTCTCTGTGGAGCTTTGTGGAGCCCGCAGACCTCTTGGCCCAGTGGTCCCCAGGAAGGAGCTGCTCCAGTTCCTGGAGAAGTGTCTAAGCTTTGCTGGTCCTTCCCCAATATCATTCTGGACAGATAATAAAGCATTTTGCACTCCAGGAATAGATTTATCTAGCCCTGGATTGCTGGAGGGAGTTCTACCATGGGGATGCTGGTGGGGAAGGGCAAGGGGCCAAAGTGGTGCAATGCCAGGAGTTACCAGCAAGCCATCAGCTTCCACAGTGCCCTCTATATGTACAGGAGGATGCCGGTGTTGCTGCTGGGCCCGATGCCTGGTATTGCCTGCTGCAAGGCCTCTGCTAAGCCTCTCCATGCCCTGCAGCCCTGAAGTTCCTTATCATTGCATCCCTCAATGTCTGCAGCTGCAGGACAGGTCTCCACAGGTTCTGAGTATTCTTATATCTTTCAGGGTGGGGGATGGTACTCTGTAGTTTTCCTACAGGAAACTCATGCAACTTCTACTGCTTACCCAGACCCCAGATCTGAGAAGTCAGAGAGAGATTACTGATATTCATCCAGTCCTCTAACTACTACCCCATGTTGCTCATTCATGTGGACACCAATTACGCTGCCAGGGGAGACCCTGAGAAGATCAAAAGTGACTATGGGGCTTTGGGTGCAAGGGTGAAGGGATCAGGGGATCAGATGATATTCTCCTTGAAACTCCTGTCAATGGAAAGGGACCAGGTAGGAGCAGTTTCATTCTGCAGATCAATGCATGGCTGGTGTCACTAGCAGGGCTTTGACTTCTTTGGCCAAGGGATGATGTTCGAAGAAGATCTTGGTGGTGGCTTAGCAATGCTGGCTACCAAATTCATATAAAAGTTCAGTGAACCCCTCCCTCAGGGGGAAGATCACGTTAGCTGAGGACAGAGGCTGCTACTGCAGGGACTGTCTCTCAGTCAGGCTTTAGGGCCTATAGATCTCCTCCTTCGCCTCCTCCGCTTGGCTTCTTGTATTGCTCACGGTTTTGACTACGCTTGCCTGGCTTCTGATTCACCTCGGTACTGATTAACGGCTATGATTTAGGATCACCCTTTGGACTTTTTTGTAACCCGGTTCCGGATCATCAATCTTGGCTTCCTTCACTGACCACGACTCTGCTCACTCCACTGACCTGACGTCTCCGCTGCATCACCTCCTGGCTTCCGACCTCGACTTTCTCCTTCGACCACCCGATTGTCCATTACCTTGGACTGGCGTCACACGGTTCTTCGGTTTACGTGTTACAATTTTTGTCCTGTTGTGTGTGTTCCCCATTAACGAGCTGTTGACCAGCCCTGGGACTAGGTCTTCGGACTGAACCTCATGGGCCAACAGACCCCTTTGTTGTTCTTGTTGTTTGCATGTTCCAAACTGTAACTGAAGACTTCAGTACCTACGCCAAAAGTGTAAGTGAAATAAATCCTCTTGCCTTTCAGTCCGCTCCGGGTCCGTATCTCCTGACTCTATGCCAATAATCCCACCTGTACGTATCTGATTGCCACCCCAGCCCACCATGACCTTGGGGCCCAATTCATTCTGTTCGGTTTTCCCCAACATGGCATCACGAACAGGATCAATGGGAGGCGTATTGGAGTCGGAGATTATGCCCATGGAGCAACCAAGTCCGGCAGACCATCGGTGCCGAGGACTTATGGGACCACATAGCTTTCCATCAGGCCGCACCGGCTGAAGGAACTGTGAGCGGGTACCTGTCCCTCCGGGGAGAAAGTGGGGAAGAATGGGCCGTTCGGCTCACCCCAAGTGCGCTGGGTTGCATTATCCAGGATCCTCGGGCCGTTTACCACCCAAGGGGGGAGACCGGGACCGTAGCCCTGGCCCGTAAGAAACCTTCGGGCATGGCAACCTCGGGCCCGGACCGAGAATTCGCCTGGTGCATAAAGTATGTGAAGGAGGGTGGTGAGGTTGGGTTTAACTCCCCAACCCTTGCCATCGGGTCTAGGGGGCATGAGCTCCTGGTCCAGCTGTGAGAGTGCCTAGAAAAGGACAGCAGAAAAATAAAATGGTCGGGACCCCGTTGGAAGAAAGGCCATATAATAAATGTTCTTTTCCGGGAGTACGTTGCCTTATTGAGGGAGCTAACTGACACTAGGGCCCAGCTCATAACAGCAACCAGAGCTGCGACACAAAAATTGGCCGAGCGGCCATTACAAGGTGGCGGCGACCAAACTGTCAGCGCGCCAAAACCAGTGCTGACATCACGACGCCCAGCTCCACCCATCCTGAGCCCGCCTTCCGGAAAAACACCGTCTATGGTTCTGCCCACTGAGAACCGGCCTCCCGCAACAGCGCCACCTGCTGTACGCAAATCACCGCCCCCATACGTCAGCCAGCGCCACCAGGAGGATGTATGGGAGAATTACACCCAAACAGACAACGAAAACTGCAACAAAGTAACAAGCAAGAGCGTGGGAACGGAAACAACTGAAACAACAAGCGAAAATAAGACTAAAGACGTAACCGTAAGAAAATCAAGAGTGAGCACGAATACTATTGGAACTGACACAAATGATGTAACGACAAGAAGCTTAACAATAAAGACAAGTACCATCGGGACAAACACAAGCAACGGATTAATAGAAACGACTAAACCAGTAACCAAGAAGAATTATGCAAACGAAACCATAAGTGCTGATGAAACTGAAAACGAATTCATAAGAGTAACATGAAATAAACCAAGCCAACAGGACAACATTTACACTGAAGAGTTAGTATCTGCTTTTCCCATTGCAGTCCAAGAGTCGGTGACTGATCCTCAGGGTCAGACAAGACAAACCATCATGACACAAACCAGAACACGCTCCGAGATGAACGAACTGAGGAAGGAAACCAGCATAAGAAACGATGAAGCACCGGATTGCCTGGTTGGGACGTCTAGTAGCAGAGGCAGGGAGTGAGACCATCAAGCAAGATGAAGCTCTGCAGCTTGTACGCAATTCAGCTTGGAGCCGAGCGAAAGTAGTGGACCCGGTGCCAGTGCTAGCCAACTACTAGTGGCAGATACCAATACCAGCTCTGGTTACTGAGGCACTTCAGAGGAAGATCCACACCTGGCACGAGGGACACGCAGGTCGTGCGAGCGCTACTTCACATACAGTGATCGGAGCCTCGTACGCTATGTGGAACCCAGCCCACCAAGCTTTAAAATTTGACACCCGCTCAGGTGCAGGGGGCATGGCCTCACAGATATGTACTGTCATCTGGGGATGTACCTTGTTTACAGGAAGCGGTCGATGCCGCCACTGAAATCTACGGCGGGAACCAAAGCATTACCGCGAGACTATTATTGAGTACATCAGTGAACGGACCCGTCATCCATACATTGGGTCAACTTGATCAGCTGAGAGGGGCGATGGAGAGATCAAAACCCCAGAAAATTGTGCATTCCATGGAGGAAGGGGAGCGAGAACCGAGATGTGTCTATGCAGTGGAAAACCCGGTCAACCACTCAAAGGGGGGTGACAGAAGGGAATATCCACGAAAACAACCCCGAATCTCACCTATGATTCCAAAAAAGTATTATACCCAAACTTCTCCACCTCCATTGCAGAGGGCCCGGGCAAGTTATTCACCGCCGCAGAAAACCCCTCTAGAAAGAGCCATGTTTGGGTTCCTTCTAGAGAAGTCTGGCCTAAATAAGGAACAACTAAGAGCTCTAAAAGTCCAAGGACAGTGAGCTCTCGCCAGAGCTTTAGGGTTCATTGAAAAACCGAAGCCAAAAAACGAGTGATCGCCATCGGCGGAAGTCCGGCGATCGATGGCTTGACCGACCCAAGAAGGCAACAAACAGACTTAACAATCAAAGTAACACAAAACGAACTAAAGCGTAACGAAACTTAACGAAGCGAACCCAACGGACGAAATGAAAAAACCGAAATAAAACCAAACGAACAAACCGACTTGAAACGATGTAACCTCAGACGAGATGAGTCAACAAAGCGAAATAAATGGATCCAAAGCGAAGAAACACGAAACGAGTCAATGAATGATAAACTAATACGAATCGAAACCACCCAAAGCGTATGTAAGAGAAACATACCAATGCAAGATAAGCTGAAACAAGCAAAACCAAAGTATAACGAACCAAAACAACTCTACTTAAAGCAAACTGAACTTCGAACTGACCCTAAATGAGACGAATCGGAACCAAGTGAACGAGACGAATCCAGAAAGAATGAAACGAAACAAAGCCTGAAGCGTAATGAAACGGTATGAAATGAATTGAAACAAAACCAAGAAAACCCAAATGTATCAAACATGAAACTTACCGTAACAGAAACTGTTGTGACTGAAGGAGTGCAGGAGGAAGTCGGAGTTAGGCAAATGAGCTATCCAAAGCCGGGTGCTGCCGTAGCAGAGAATAACGTAAAGATGTCCAATGACGATCAAAGACCATACACTCGGATTGAGATTCAAGATCCCAACGACCAAACGAATACAACATACGCAAAGTTCCTCCTGGACACGGGAGCCCAAGTGAACATCATAAAGTCATCCATACCCCACGTAAAGACGAAGAAGATGATGATGGTGCAGGGATTAAATGCCGTGACAGCGACGTGCAGAGTGAAATTCTTAGTAAAAGGCTATGAGAAACGTCTTGATGCAGTCCTTGGGAATGTCAATATTCTAGGAGTGCCAGGAATTTGAGCCCTAAACTTAAAGCAGAAGGTGCTCGAGGCCTTACCGATTTTCACGATACCCAGCGAGGAGAAGCACAGACCGACTTTACAGATAATGTCAATGTGGAGGTACACTCCAATACCGACAAAGCCTCAACTTCTTGACCCTTTAAGTATTTTGTTAGAAGGGCTAGAGAAAGAAGGATCGATAACCCCAATTCACACAAGCACTCGTTTATTGCCTGGATGGGGTATCCCAAAACCGGGAAGACTGAATGAGGTCCGTCTAGTAGTTGATTACAGGGAGGTGAATAAAAAGGTGCACGAAGTTAACTCAGGCGACACCCTGTACATTGCTGCAAAGCCTGCGCGAAATATCAGTCAGAACCTTGGGTTGGAACTACAATTGATTTGAAGGATATATTCTTTTCAATCCCAATAAATGATGAAGAGGGAATTCTAAATATGTGTATAAAAGGAAAAATTTATCGATGGAACGTATGCCCGCATTAGCCACCAGTGCAAAGAATGATAGCTTGGAACGGTTCAGAAAGTCTAACCTAGAAAGCCGAGCCACACAAATTTTGAGCTACATTGATGACATAGCAATTATGGGGCAAGGAAGAACTATTGTACAAAAGGTTACGAATGATCTAGTAGAGCATCTAATTAACAATGGCTGGAAAATAAAATCACATCTCGAACCGACAGATAAGATCACATTTCTAGGAACCATCCTCCATAAGACTATGCGATATGGAGTGACCCATGAAGACATTGACATCGATCTATGGGAAAAGACGACTCCCACATCAAAAGCTGAATTTCAGTCATTACTCGGGTGGCTGAATTGGTTCCGTCACTACATTGGGCCAGAACATTTGTCCATATTAGCCTGCATACAACGACAAATATGCGAAAAGACGCGACAGAAGATGCCATGGACCAAAAAGGATACGGAGAATTTAAAGGAGCTCCTAAACACCATAAAAAACACTTCATTATGCGCCATAGATCTGACAACTACTTTAATTATTACCGTAGGTTTCACCGGAGAACATTTATTCACCACGGTAAAGAATCAGAAAGGAAACTTAGTATACTTAGCGAACAAAACAATAAAGACAACACAACACCGGTACGGCACAGTAGCGAAGACCATGCTAGCAGCTCAACTCATGGAATTTTTAACGCCTGTGAAAGGAAAGTTAAGAGCTGTGGGAGCCACTTTTCTCCCCCAATTAATGCATGACCGACCAGACCCATACTTCCAAGGAGAACTTTCAATGTGGAGCACGCTAGTATTAAACCATCTTTACCACTGGCATAATTGGGGACATGAAGATGTACCACCAATCCTCAAAAACACCGACAGCCAAAAAATTATCCTGTATGGAACAACTGAACCAGCATGGATGGCCTCTGATGGCACCACGCACCAGGGAGGAAAATATGGATTCTACTGTAAACCATGCAACAAGTATGACATCTATCCTGGAAGCACATCAGCCCAGAAGAATGAATTGTTGGGATTTAAAGATGTAATCATGCACTGTTTGACGTATCATGATGGAACGCTCCCTGTCCCAGCGATAGCCATAGATTCGATATACATATATAAAATAATTACTGGCGTAGGGACACCCACCCAGAACATCGGGGTGTGGGAAGAAATCTACAGCATAATCTTCGAATTCACAACACCACCATTAATCAGGCATATGAGGTCGCATCAAATCAATACCGATCCAGTGCATGAACACATGGACAAACTGTTGCAAGAGTCGAGTCACATTGAACACGTTCTGGTAACCCAAGAAAACAAAAAAGAAATAGATATCGATCCATATCTAAGGTGGCTACATGAGAACTGGGGTCACCCAAGTTCTCGGAAATGCTATAAAAAATGGAACCGAGGAAATGAGAAGAATCAGGAGTATGGGAACCATCAAGAGTGGAATAAAGTAGTACAGGCCTGCAAAACCTGCGCCAAAGAAAAATGCCACCCGACCAAAAACCATAAGGGTGTTTTTGATAAAGACAAGTTCGAACCAGGAAAAACCTGGCAAATAGATTTCCTAGGACCACTGCCGGGAGCAGCTGTACCGAATAAAGGTCTGATTATCGCAGACCTAGGAACTAGACAGATTATGGTAATACCCTTAAGAAAAACTCACGCGACCGCAGTGATCACCGCACTAACTAGTGCATTCGCTATGTGGCAAGTACCACACACGATACAATCAGATGGAGGACCTCCATTTACATCTATCGCAATCGAACAATTTGCTGCCCTTAGAAATATACAATGGCATCATCACATTCCCTACCACCCTCAGTCAAACGGGGTGGTCGAAAGGGCGGTAGGTCTCTTCAAAGAAGCACTTCGATTGAAGGGGAATGGGTCCTACAAGGGATGGACCAAGTTCTGTAACGAAGTACTAATCAACATTAACGAAGGAAAAGAGTTATGGGCCACGAGAGAACCAACGACTGTCGAGCCGTGGGAAGAGAAGTTCGAAATATCGGAACTAATATGGGTCACATTCCCTGACCCCAAAAACAAGCACCCAAAAGTTTTAAAGGGAAAAATTAAAAGAGCAGAGAAATATCCGAATACTTACCTGATAGAGTTAGAAGATAGCGGACGAGAAGTACTGGCCCATCATAATTGGCTAACTAGAAGGGCAGTTACGAACAATACAAACTAGGCACGTAATATTATATGTAAGCAGTTATACTATAGAACATAGTCTGTCCATTTCATTTTGTTTTTCAGTTTCACCTGAAGACAGACTATGCCTGACTGAAGAACATCGTGTCCAAAAGACCAGCCGACTCAACCGGAGAGGTCAATCTTCGCCAATACATCAGGAGATGAGACTTGCGGACATTAAGAGACTGTTAATATTGTGTGCATTATGTAAACACGTCACGAGTCCATTGCCTAACCCGACCATGGAACCCAGCCATTCCAATACGGTACTCCAATTGTTATCCCTATGGGCCAATGCTACTGGGGATGATGGGACCGGTCAAGGACTGACGGCATGCCTAAAGATCCCCATGTCCGTTGAGGACTCAGTTCTCACCCCATACCCAGTACCTTTCGATATTGAAGCCTGGTTCAAAAAAATCTCTGAAAGTGGGGAAATTGTTATAAAAGTCTCTATCCCCTTAATGGGAGGAGGTTATATTTCTACCAATTATGCCTGGCCTCACAAATTCAGCCTCACCACCCTCTCTCTTATCACTAAGCCCCCTCGCGAGGAGTGCTGGGAGAGGGAAGCTCCCTACGCGTGTTCCGCTATCCCATGGGGGATAGATCCCCAGGGTGTGGAGTGGTCCAGGCCAGACATGTCTCTTAGATGGGATCCCCAGACCATCAGCCCACCATGGTATATCGATTTAACACCCCGGGGAAGTAAAGTAGTATCAGACTTCAACTTGTCACCTTTGATCGAAAGCATTCCCCTAGCCAAATGGAACAAATCTTTAGCCATCGATTTGAGTACCACTGGCCCTTATGGGAAAAATTCTTGGTTTGGATTTTATTACCCGATACTCCGGGCCATACTATTAAGCACAACATGCCAGGGTAGGGAGTTACCTATCAGACAGTCTGGCCCACCAGAGAGATCCAGGCATGCTTTTCTAGGCCCAGGGCAATGTGATGAACTCATGACACCTGCACCATTTGGTTTAGCCTGGGCGTGCTCGGATGGGCGCTTGTATACAACCCTACCAGCCACCCTCTCGGGGGTGCAATGTTTTCTAGGTTCGGTGTTGTTTTGTCCTCCGCTGAAAGCCTCAACTGCACACCGACCTAGTCCAGCTATATTGCACTGGCAAACTCGATCTGCCACTCCAGTATGGAGCTCCTTAACTCATGGGGAGAAGGCAGCTCAGGGCCTCTGCTGGGCCGTTGAGGGATTCTTCCTATGGGGCTACGCCATAGCAAAAGCTAGGGTGGCATTAGCTGAACTATCCGAACAGGTCGAAATTTTAGCAAATCACACTGCCATCGGATTCGGATTGATTAACGAGCAACTCCAAACCACTTCCCAGATGACCATCCAGAACAGATTGGCACTGGATGCCTTATTAATAAAGCAGGGAGGTTTGTGCCAATTCTTAAACTTATCCCAAGACATGTGTTGCACTGCAATACCAAACGTTTCGATTCCATTACAAACTCAAATAGTGAAAATCCGAAAGATAGCCGAGGATGTAAATGCTATTTCGGGCATAGGGCAAGGCTGGCTATCCCAATTATTCAAGAAGTTAGGCTGGAATGTGTCATCCTGGTTAACGAACCTCCTAACACCCCTGTTATCGTTTCTGTTGGTACTCTTGTTAATTGTCCTTCTAGGAGGCTGTGTATGTAAGGTTGTAACGATAAAGGTGTCCAATTTATCAGCCTATGTATATACCACTGTTCCTACATATGACAATTCCCGGAATGTTGGTTCCATTGCGGGGGAGGAGGTATAATTCGGCCATCTAGCTTCTGTGCTGACAGCAAGGGGGCATGTCAGAGCAAAATTTTGAGTATATGCTGCCAACACAGAAGAGTTGGACTGACATGCACGATTTGACTCTGTGAGTGGAAAGTTCCAAGGCTCACCCAGCCCTTGCCCCCTGGGTGACCTGCGGACCTGTCAATCATTGTTGACCTACTTTCCCCACAGACGCATGCTCAGATTGTGTCAGCTTCTGACTGAGAGCATGCTCAGTCAGAACCTGACATGAGGTAATCTGACTAGAAATTTCTCTGCGGAGAGCGTTCTGATTGGCTACCAAATTCATGTAAAAGTTCAGTGAACCCCTCCCTCGGGGGGAAGGTCGCGTTAGCTGAGGACAGAGGCTGCTGCTGCAGGGACTGTCTCTCAGTCAGGCTTTAGGGCCTATAGATCTCCTCCTTCGCCTCCTCCGCTTGGCTTCTTGTATTGCTCACGGTTTTGACTACGCTTGCCTGGCTTCTGATTCACCTCGGTACTGATTAACGGCTACGATTTAGGATCACCCTTTGGACTTTGTTGTAACCCGGTTCCGGATCATCAACCTTGGCTTCCTTCACTGACCACGACTCTGCTCACTCCACTGACCTGACGTCTCCGCTGCATCACCTCCTGGCTTCCGAACTCGGCTTTCTCCTTCGACCACCCTATTGTCCATTACCTTGGACTGGCATCACGCGGTTCTTCGGTTTACGTGTTACAGTTTTTGTCCTGTTGTGTGTGTTCCCCATTAATGAGCTGTTGACCAGCCCTGACTAGGTCTTCGGACTGAAGCTCATGGGCCAACAGACCCCTTTGTTGTTCTTGTTGTTTGCACGTTCCAAACTGTAACTGAAGACTTCAGTACCTACGCCAAAAGCGTAAGTGAAATAAATCCTCTTGCCTTTCAGTCCGCTCTGGGTCCATATCTCCTGACTCTACGCCAATAATCCCACCTGTCCGTATCTGATTGCCACCCCAGCCCACTGTGACCTTGGGGCCCGATTCATTCTGTTCGGTTTTCCCCGACAACAAGTACATGTGTACATTTCATAGATTGTAAGGGGCTGGAAGGGACCTCTCAAAATCATCGAATCTGGCCCCCCTGCATGAGGCAGGAAAGACAACCAGAGTCAGGTGACCGCAATAAGGTGACTCCCCCCCCCCCCCAGTCTCCTCTTGAAGATTTCCAGGGTAGGTGATTGCACTACCTCTTGGAGGGAGTTTATTCCACAGTCTAGACAACCTAACTGTGAAGAAGTTTTTCCTAGTGTTAAGCCTGAAATGGTCTTCCAGGAGTTTGTGGTCATTACTCCTCATTTTCCCTAAGGTTGGCCTGATGAACAGCGGTTTGCTGAGTCCTTGATGTATTCTCCTGATATAGCAGTAAGCTGCTTCCACGTCCCCTTTAGCCTTTCTTTTTTTAGGCTGAAGAAACCCAAGTCCGTCAGCCTTTCCTTGTATGGCTTGCCTTGCAAGTCTCTGATCATATGGGTGGCTCTTCTCTGGACTCTCTCAAGCTTTTCCACATCTTTGTTAAAGTGAGGCACCCAGAACTGGATGCAGTGCTCTAGCTGCAGTCTCACCAATGCCGAGTAAAGTGGAAGAATAATTTTCTTGGTTTTGCTTGAGATGCATCAGTTGATGCATGTCAGAGTATTGTTTGTGCTGCTGACTACAGCATCGCACTGACAGCTCATGTTCATACTATGGTCTCTTGTTACCTCTAGGTCCCTTTCAGTCATGATGCTAGTCAGTTTTGCACCACTGAGCCTGTATGTTGGGAATTGTTCATCCCCAGATGAGCACTTTACACTTCTCAGCATTGAACTTCATGTGGTTCTGATCCACCCAGCTTGCCAGCCTGTCTACGTCCACGTGTATCTACAGCCTGTTTGCAAGCCTGATCACAATCCCCCCAACTTGGTGTCATCTGTGAGCTTGGCCAGTGAGCTCTTCACCCCAACATTCAAATAATTGATAAAGATGTTGAAAAGCACTGGACCAAGCACGGACCTGTGAGAATCACCACTGGCCACTTCACTAGGATGACAGATCTGTTCATTAGAACTAAGTCTCACCCTGCAGCCAGCTTCCTACCCACCTAACTGCTGAGCAGCTAAGCCTGCAATCCTCCAATTTTCCCATGAGAACATGATGGGATACCAGATCAAAGGCCTTTTGGAAGTCTAGGTAGAAAATGTTGACCTCCTCTCTCTTATCCAGGTGGCGAGTTACCTGGTCATAGAAGGAGATGAGATTCTTAAGACAAGACCTGCCCATGACAAAGCCATGCTGGCTGTCATTCAGAATCTTATCTTCTGCAAATATAGCACACATAGACTTCTTGATGAATTTTTCCAGGAATTTCCCTGGGATAGAAATTAAGCTAATTGGCTTATAGTTGCCGGGTCCTCTCTCCTCCCCTTCTTGGAGATGGCCACAACATTGGCACTCTTCCAGTCCTTGGGGACCTCCCCTGAGTGCCATGAGTTCTGGAAGAGTTTTGCCAGAGGTCCTGCGATGACTTCGGCCAGCTCCTTCAGCACTCTTGGATGAAGTTCATCCGGTCCTGCTGACCTATAAGTGTCCAACTTTTCTAATTGGTCACGCACCAGCTCAATGTCAAGAGTAGGAAGGTGGTAATTCCCACCATGCCTACCTTAGCCAATATGATTTTCCCCTTATTCCAGTGAAATACCAAAGCAAATAATAAGCAGTTATTCAGAAGTTTTCTCCTGAGGGTTGGTAACCAGCTGTCCCGAGTTAAGCTATGGTTCCTCGCTTCCATTTGTTTTCTTCCTTTTCCCTACATACCTAAAGAAGGACTTCTTATTGTCCTTGATTTCTGTTGCTAGTTTAAATTCAGTCACTGCCTTCACCTTTCTAATCTGCTCACTACAAGCACAGGCCATTATTGTATACTACTCCTTGGGGGCTGTCCCAAGCTTCCATTGTTCATATGCCTCTTTCTTCTTTTTCAAGAGGACCATGATATCCCTATTGAGCCAAGAGGGCTTACCAACCCTTCTGCTACCTTTCATCTGCATAGGAATGGACTTCTTTTGTGCTTTGACGATCATGTCCTTGAGGAACAACCACTCTTCATGCACTCCTTTTACCTTTGTTCCCTGGTCCTGCAGTGCATCCTCTACTATTGCCCTGAGCCTGTTGCAATTTGCTTCTTTGAAGTCCAAAATATCACTAGCTGATTTGCCTGTTTTGTGACAGACAGTGAACGTGATGGTTTTGTGGTCGCTGCCACCCAGGTTACCCTCGATATTCAAGTCACTCACCAAATCATCTCTTTTGGGCAAGACCTGGACAGTATTATCTCTGGCTGGCCTATGCACTTCCCATATCTGTTAGAGCTCTTCAATACAGGTCAGGAAGTGACTGATCTGACTTAGTCTGACTTTCTGATTTTCCTCCCAAGAGATGTCTGGGTAATTGAAGTCACCCATGATAACCATGTCCCGTGCACACATGGCCTTAGCCAGTTCAAGAGAAATCCAGATTGAGCTCCTCCCCCAATTTGGTTGTCTGTAGCATACATCTACATTTAGGCATGCCCCCTCACCCTCTCTACCTCTGTATTTTGACTCAGAGGATTTTGTGTCACTCTTCTTTGGAGATGATGTTGGCCTCCAAGGAGGTGTACTGCTCCCTCACATAGAAAGCTACACCTCCACCTTTCTTCCCTACTTGGTCCCTTCTGTACAGGGTGTAGGCCTCTATGACTATGTTCCAATCATGTCAGGAGTCTCACCAGGTCTCCATAATCTCTACTAGATCATAATGCCCACTGAAGAGGGCTAGCTCCTCCTGCTTGTTCCCCATACTCCTGGCATTAGTGTAGAGGCACCCGAGTCCTCCAATTGAGACCCTCAATTTTCTGTCACACCATTCCCTCAGCTCTTGCAAGAGTGGCTCTCCTAGTGTCCCCTACTACAGAGCTTTCTTATGTGTTGGTCCCCAGGCATGCTCCAGTCAGTGCTTCCCCATTCCCTGGCAATCTTAGTTTAAAGCCCTATTTAGATCAGCCATCCTAGCTGAGAAAAGTGTGAGGTGGATACCATCCCGTCTCAGGAGCCCTTTCTCACAGAAGTGTGAACTGTGGTCAAAGAAATGGAAGCCCTCTCGGTAGCACCACCGCTGGAGTTGTTGGTTCACTTCTTTGCTGCATCCTTCCCACCTAGGTCTGTGGCCCGCAGCTAGGAGCACACAGAGGAAAAGACTACCTGTGCCCCTGACTCCTTGGTTGGTTTTTAATTTTCCTTGGTTTGTAATCACTTTATTTATAACTAAGGCACAGTAAAAAAATCCTATATGGCTAAAAATAATAGGAATCACTTTCCTGAACATGTATGTAAACTGTCACCAATTCTAGTTTCTCTAGACTAAATATTGGTAATTTTCAATAAAATTACCTTATGCTCAGTGTGACAGAGGCCCACCATGAGGCTGACCTCTGCATCTCACTACCCACCTGTCTTGGGCAGCCCACCTGTTTCTCTCTCCTGCCACACCTTGTTAGTAAATAATTGAGTGGTTCTTTAAGTGGGAGGCTGCCCTTCATGTGCCCAGCTATACCAGGCAGTACATACATGCTCCAGCCTTCCCTACATGTATCCCATGCCTCACAGATGTTACTACCATCATCAACTCTATATGCCCCTGGCATTGAGCCCTCTGGCTCCTGTCTCTCTGCAACCCACAGGCACCGAATTCTGTAGTGACTGGCTTTCTGCACCTTTCTCTCAGATGTCTGGCTCTGTGTCTCTCTCCTGGGTGCCTGACTCTGCGCCCCTCTGGCACTATGGGCTTGTTGCGCCCCTCTGGCACTATGGGCTCTACCAAATCATATGACCTCTCTCCAGGCACTAACAAGGCCTCCAAGCCTCCCCTTCTAGCCTCATCCCTATCCTTCCAGGCAAACAGGAACACAAACACAAGCCCCTAGACTATAACTGAAATGCTAGCAACAACAACAGCACTATGCCCCTGTAAGGGGCAAAATTCCACTCAAAATAACATGCCCCTATTCTAGGTACCTTGGAGATTCCCTGTGGTCAATTAGCACCTAGATAACAGAGCAGGCAGTACTGGAAGAGCTAGACAGGCAGGAACACATCTCAAGTAGCTTCAGCAGGAAGGAGCTCCTTCCCTATTAGTTGCCAGAGAGAGTGTGTGTCTTCTAGCTACCGCCTGGACTTATATATCCCAGAACCCTGCCTTCTGCCAGTCAGCTGATGTTGGCAGGTGTGGTCAATTACTTGGCTGTTACCCCAGTGACCTACAGCTGGGGAGCTCTACTTAGGCTGCCGATCTCCCTGGCCAGGCTTCTTCAGCCTTAAGGAGCAAGCACATCTTAGTGCCCTGCTACACTCAGTAAATTGAAATATTCTTTTATCTCACTTTGTACAGAAGGTTAATGAGCTAAACCCAAGATTTTGAATAGGAATCCAGTATCAAAAACCTTCTGATCTGCTGCATTCTGAGTTCTTTTCAATGGAAGAATTACTCTATTATTTTTCCATAGTCAAAAAATAAGTAAAGTTAATTTTTGAAATGGTGTGCCACTGAACTCAGAAGTTATGAAAGAATGTTCTGAGTCTGAAAAACTCAAGAACCACTGCTGTAGAAGAATGCAAGGGACATCTTTGCACTATAGGGAAAAGAATACAGACTAGAAGGTAATATTGAAATATCTTGACAATTTTATGAATGAAACTGCAGTTAATACTGAATTTGACAAACAAGTTAATAGGAATAAATGAACATAAAATGGATTTTAAACTACCAGTACTATGGCTCATTAGCTTTAATACTGTTAAACATAAATGCACAACATGTCATTTACTTTAATTAGAGCACAAACTGTTACTTACCAATGCACTTGTGAGGAAAAGAATTGCAATGCATACTTGACTGTTGTACAAAACTGCCTTTTGTTCATAAAAATAATTTAAAAAACCACAGAAAAATAAAAGGTATTTATGCATATGCCCCAGGAGGCAGTGGGGATGGGGGCGGGGGACACTTTAATTAGAGTAGCTTCAAAGCTGCTATAACTAAGGTGCCTGGAGTGTCATGTGTATCAGCATTCCGCACTTAAAAATAGCAGCGGGGGTGCTTTAGCTAAAGCTTGTCAAACGAGCTTTAGTTAAAGCACCCCCGCTGCCATTTTTCAACATGGGGATGCTGATACACATGACATTGGAGTCTGCTGGAGAGCTGTAATTACCATGCTCCAACAGACTCAACTAATCAAGTCTGCTCTGACACACTGTAATTACAGGCCATCGGAGCAGCCTCAATGCACAAGTATTGGCACCCAAAGATTTTAAGAAGGAACAATTAGAAAGAACAGACATGACAAATGGCTCAGCAACTCCTGTGTTTTTGGAGCTGTAACAGATTCTCTGATCAGTGATAGAATCATTTGTGGCATTATAGAAAATGGATTAAGAGAGAGGCTGCTACAGGAGGAAGACCTATCCCTAGAAAAAAAACTGTACAGATTTGTAGAGCAGCTGAGACTGTGAAGGCCCAGGCCAAAGAGATGAATGCAGCTGAGGGTGTTATCCATGCAATAAGTAGTAAAAACAGACAGACAAGGCCAATTTAAATGAAGGTTTCCCCAGTCTATGACTTGCCAGATGGAGTACAGGCAAGCATGCAGCAGGTGTGGAATGCAGCATGGCTCCAAACAATGTGCTGCATTTGGAAAGCTCTGTTTTAATTGTGGTAAGAATAATTATTTTTTCAAATGTTGCAAAGTGCAAGCCCATAAAGTCCAGGTGCATACAGTTGAAGATACTCCAGAGGGAGAGTATTCTATAGATACAGTAGAATCAAGCAGAGCTACTGAGAAGGACTGGATCTTGCCACTGGAAGTGCATGGGATAATTATTCCATTTAAACTGGATACAGGGGCTCAGGTGAACATTTTACCAGAGTAAGATTATAAAAGGCTGAAAATTAAACCAAAACTGAGGCCAACAAAATTAACCATAACTGCCTGTTCAGGAGCGAAGATAACAATCAAAGGAAAGTGCCTTGGCTGCATCAAACATAAAAATGTGGTGTACAATCTTGCATTCATTGTAGTACCTGAGCAGGTGACACCCATTTTGGGCCTAGCAGCTTGTGAAAAGCTCAATTTGGTTAAATGGGTGCTTGCATTAGAACACTCTGGCTTGGGTTATGAGGACCTTATCTTGGAATATCAAGATTTATTTCAAGGCCTTGGTTGCTTACCAGGGGAACATACAATTCAGATAAATAAACAGGTCCCTCCAGTTATACACCCATGCAGAAAGGCACCTTTTGCCCTCCATGATAAACTAAAGGCAGAGGTAAAAAGGATAGAGGAAGCCCAGGTAATACAGAAAATTGAGGAGCCAAGATAGTGGGTGAACTTCTTAGTTATTGTGAAGAAGAAGAATGGATAGCTGTGGATATGCTTGGATCCAAAGGATCTCAATAAGACCATAAAAAGAGAACATTTTAAGATGCCTGTCAGAGACAAGATTACAGTTTGCTAATGCACAGTTCTTCAGTAAATTGGATGCTTCTTCAGGATTCTGGCAGCTGAAGTTAACAGAGGAAAGTTCTAAATTAAGCACATTCAATACTCCATTTGGAAGGCATCAATTTCTGTGTTTACCTTTTGGTATAGTTTTGGAGGAGTCTCATAAAACTATACATATGATTTATGAGCATCTTCCGGGTCTAGACACCTCCATGAATGATATCATCATCTGGGGCTCCACTAAGGAAGAGCATGATCGTAGGAATTGAAAGGTGTCAGAGGAAACTAGGGCTGCAAATTTGGAACTAAATAGACAGAAATGTGTTTTTGGAGCTACAGAATTGATATTGCCAGGAGACATTACTTCTAGAGAAGAGGTGAAACCTGACAAAAAAAAATTCAGGCTATTGAAATGATACCACACCCCCAGTCAAAAAAAGCCTTGCAATGCCTTTTGGGAATGGTAAATATAGCAGGGCACTAAGGTGCCTGCTACTTCTGGAGCAGTGAGGAAGGAGCCCAGGTGCAGGTTGCTAGGATGGAGCTCACAGCAGCAAGGAGATCCCCATGTGGCCTGGCTGTTCCCTGCCACACTGTGTTATTCAGCATGGAGATGTAAATCCAGCCCAACAGTGAGTAGCACACCTGCTCCTCCTCCACCCTGACCAAGGAGAAGATGGTGGTGTCTTCAGAGTGGCAGGTATACCAAACATCCACCAGAGAGTTTTTGGTGATGACCTTCCTGAGGACAACTGTGGTAGCCTGGCTTCACTCTTTGTCTGAATGGCCCTGTGCCTAGAGGGTGATACTGAAGTCCCAGCCAAGGACCAGGCACCCATGAGGGTTGGGGGTGCCAAAATAGGCATAGATATTCAGCGGGTTCAGGATAAGTCCCTGTATATGTACAAAGAGATGAGATGTATATTGAACTGGTGCAGGCAACCCAGCACCACCTCAACAGCCTGGAAGATCTCCAGCTGCAGGCACAGGGAGAACAGGTGACTACCACACTGTAAGCTGCTATGGGCAGATTCTGGGCAGATCACAGCCAGGTATGTTTGGTCATGTTACTAGAGCTAACTATTTTTTACTTTTGCTGTTGGCTTTGGCTAAGGGCCCACTGTTCAGGACCCTTGCCTCTGCTGCTGCAAGGCTAGTAGATAACACCCCCAGGCCACCTGGGGCTTGTCAGAAATGCAAAATGAGAAAACACAGTTAAACAAATAAACTCTTACTTAGCCGTCTTCCAGTGGTTCTTCCTGGACATCACCTTCTGGTCACCTCTTATCTTTCAGAGGCTTTGCAGAGGCTGCCCACTTGTGCAAACAATACAAACAAATGAACAGACAGGAGCCCTGGTCTCTGCCCCTTGTGGCGGCTGCTTAACCCCTGGTAACCCCAGGCCCAAGCCTGCTCCCTGCTAAGTGAAGTCCCTTGAGGCTGCTTTCAGCATCTTTTATCCTTTCTCCTGCTGGCTCGTCCTCATCACTACACCTGTGTCAGCTCCCTTGCTGAGAGACTCACTGCATCCCAGGACCTGGATCCTCAGCCTTCAGTGAGTCCTTCCACATCTGGGGTGGGCATGAGGAGGTGCTTCCAGGGTGTGAGGCTGTTCACTTTCCCCCTGCCCTGTTACACACATATAATGTCTCCATGAGGTGGTTAACGCACACCTTGTTTCCCTCTCCAGCTGCCTTTTTGCTTTGCCAGCCTGAGTTAGAATCATAGAAAATCAGGGTTGGAAGGGACCTCAGGAGGTCATCTAGTCCAACCCCCTACTCAAAGCAGGACCATCCCCAACTACATCATCCCAGCCAAGGCTTTGTCTAGCCAAGTCTTAAAAACCTCCAAGGGTGAAGATTCCCTAACCTCTCTGGGTAACCTGTTTCAGTGCTTTACTACCCTCCTAGTGAGAACGTTCTTCCTGTTATCTAACCTAAACTTCCCATTCTTCAACTTGAAACCATTGCTCCTTGTTCTGTTGTCTGCCACCCCTGAGAACAATCTAACTCCTTCCTCTTTGGAACCACCCCTCAGATAGTTAAAGGCTGCTATTGAATCCCCTCTCAGTCTTCTCTTCTCTGCAGGAAATGAGCCCAGTTCCCTCAGCCTCTCTTCATAAGTCATGTGCCCCAGCTCCTCAACCAGTTTTGTTGCCCTCTGCTGGACCCTCTCCAATTTGTCCACACCCTTTTTGTAGTTGGGGGGAATGGGGTCAAAAATGGACACAGTACTTCTGATGTGGCTTCACCAGTGCTGAATAGAGGGGAATTATCACTTCCCTTGATCTACTGGCAACACTCCTAGAAATGCAGCCCAGCATACTGTTAGCTTTCTTTACAACAAGGGCACACTGTTGGCTCATTGTAGCAGATCCATGGCCCTGGGGGTGGCCATGACACCCCCTGATGGCTGTGCAGCTCCTGTCCAGCTCAAGCTGGGCTTCAGCCCTTGCCTTGAATCTCACCTTCCATGTCTTACTTTTAATGAAGACTATAAAAGGGTGGCCATCTGTGGGCTCTATATGAGCCTGAGCCTCTGCTGGTCCCAGTGGATGTTTCCTGGGTCCACTTAGTCACTGTCCTGCATCCCCAGGCTAGCAGGCCCTCTCAGACTGTCTGTACCTCTGCTGGCTGATGTCTTGAAAATGGTATTAAAATATTTGCTTTTGGGGAATCGGCTTATAGGTATATATGTAGATCTGCGTTAGAATGACTCAGGATGGGCAGCCGGGGTTAACTGATTTCTAAAAGCTTGAGTCTCTCTCACAGTTTTCTCAGCCTTCAGAAGCAGACAGGGTGTCTAATAAACAAGGCCAATGAATGCACACATATTCTGGGAAAGTGTGGGCATGCACCACACTGTTCCAAACATGAGATAAGATGGTACCAGCTCACAAGGCCCAAGAGTGAGGTGCCTGAGCATTTCAGTTTTAGGGGAGCAGACCAAATTAGGAGAAGACCAAGAAAGCCTAAATTAGGATGTGTGCATGTGATGGGCTTGTGAAACAAAGGAATATGCTGACAATATAGAACATGAACAGTATAAGGACCGCAAAAAGACCAATTAGTGATAGCCATGGATGAAAGGTCATCAGGAGGGGAAAAGAATACAAAAGCAGGGACTTTAGAGCAATAAAGGCTACCTGGGTTCAGAAGCCCTGGAAAGGGACCCCACCCCTGAGAAAAGGGTTCCCATCTCAGAGAAAGATTCCCCATCCTGAGGGGTCCCTGAGAGGGATCAGGCCAAGGCCACCATGGACAGATGGCATACCACCAACCCATCTCATCCACCCCTTGAGGGGGGCACGCGTCGGCACCCCACCTCCAGGCTGCTGACATCTGACACCTAAGAGAGATCCTCAGAGTGAAGACTGCATCTTTGCCAGATGCATCTTGACTCTGATGACAGCCCTAGGATTGGTAAATATATAGAATTGCTTGATTGTTTGTATTATTTCTTTTCTGTTATCACTGTGTATCAATAAGTTTACCTATTATTGAAAGGAAAGATCATGGTCGGTCTGATGGTATTCAGTTCCCCCGGAACAAGGCATCTGGGTCCAAAATCCAGTGCTAGCACTGGGAACCTGTCACCTTAAGGGCTCTTGGCATGGTTCTGTATCTCCCCTATACCATACCCCAAGCTTCAGGGGTATGGTTTCTCTGTGATGTTGCCTAGTTATGCACTCAGCCCTCTTGGGCCTTCAGACCCTGCCTGTTCCCTTACACAGTTCCTTCTAGAAGTTCCCAGTCCCTTGGTCTGTCATGCCACCCCTTCTTCTGGCTCCTGGAGCCCTTTTCTGGCACACCACCCCTCCCCTAAGCTCCAAGACCCCTGGTCTGGTCTGACATGCTGTCCCTTCTCTGGGCACCCAGACTCCTGGTCCAGCATGCTGCTCCTTCTCTGGGCTTCTAGACCCCTGGTCTGGCACACTGTCCCTTCTCCAGGCTCAAGGATCCTCTGGTCCAGGTAAGACCATCCCTGGGCACCAGGACCCTCTGTGAGCTCAAAATAAAACAAAGGCCACTTTCCCATAAAACTCAGTGCTTCTCTGCCCAGGACACTTGCCTCTGCTCTTAGGCCTTGGCTCTGGACTTATATAGATCCAGCCTGAGCCCTCTTCCAGTCAGGTGAGTTTCTCTTTAGCCCCATGCACCACCTGCAAGCAGCCTCACAGCCTGTTAGCTCCCTTAAAGGAGCAGGCATACCCTTTGCTTGCTACATTCATATTCAACTTATTGTCCACTGTAATCCCCAGGTCCTTTTTGAAGAGCTGCTGCCTAGCCAGTCAGTCCCCAGCCTATACCAGTGCATGGGATTGTTCCATCCTAAGTGCAGGACTTTGCACTAGTCTTTATTGAATCTCATGATATTTCTTTTGGTCCAATCCTTGAATTTGTCTAGGTCTTCCTGAATCCTAACTCTACCCTCGGACATATCTACTACTCTCCCCAGATTGGTGTCATCTGCAGATTTGCTGAGAGTGCACTCTATGCCATTTACCAGGTCACTGATGAAGATATTGAACAAAACTGGCCCCAGGACTGACCCCTGGGGCACTTCACATCATACCTGCTGCCAACTAGACTTTGAGCCATTGATTGTGACCCTCTGAGCTCGATGCTCCAGCCAGTTTTCTGTCCACCTTACAATCCATTCATCCAGCCCATACTTCCTTAGCTTGCCACTGAGAATGTTGTGGGAGACCATATCAAAAGTCTTGCTACAAGCCAAGATATACCACATCCGCTGGTCTCCCCACATCCACAGAGCCAGTTATCTTATTATAGAAGGCAATAAGGTTGGTCAGGTATGACTTGCTCTTGTGAATCCATGCTGACTGCAGCTAATTACCTTCTTCTCCACCAGGTGCTTAGAAATAGATTCCTTGAGGACCTGGTCCATAATTTTTCCAGTGACTGAGGTGAGACTGACTGCTCTGTAGTTTCTTGGGTCCTCCTTTTTCCCCTTTAAAATATGGGTGCCTTTTTCCAATCATCCAAGACCTCTCCCAATCACTATGAGTTTTCAAAGATGATGGCCAGTGGCTGTGCAACCACATCAGCCAAGTCTCTCAGCATTTGGGTGCATCCCACCCAGCCCCTTGGGCTTGTATATGTTCAGCTTTTCTAAATAGTCCCTAACCTATTCTTTTGCCTCATTTGGCCTCTTATATCCTCCCCAAACTATGCTGCCAGGTGCAGTAGTCTGGGAGCTGATTGTGCCTGTGAAGATTGACATGAAAAAGGCATTGAATACTTCAGCCTTTTCCACACTCTCTGTCATTATGTTGCCTCTCCCATTCAGTAAGGGACCCACACTTTCTGTGATCCTCCTCTTTTTACTGACATACTTGTAGAAATCCTTCTCGTTACCCTTCACATCCCTTGCTAGTTTTATACTCATCTATGACAATGCTCCATTTATGCAAAGTATCCCACCAAGTCTCTGTTATTCCAAGCATATCATAGTTCCGGGATTGTGCAAGGACTTCCAATTCTTCCTGCTTGTTTCCCAGACTCTGTGCATTTGTGTATAAGCAACTAAGGTGACTAGCTGATTCCCCTGATTTCTTATGAAGAATGAGACTTCCTCCCTTGTTGCTGATTCCTGCTGCTCTTCCTCCAGGTCACCCACTTCCCCAGTTAGCTCAGGGGTTTGGTTTCCATCCCGTGACAAACCTAGTATAAAGTCCTCCTCACTGGGTTAGTGAGCCTGTCTGTGAAGATGCTCTTCCCTCTCTTCATCAGGTAGATCCCTTCTCTTCCTAGCAATGCTTCTTTTTGGAATATCATCTCATGGTCAAAAGTAAAAGCTACTTCAGTGGCCCCATGCCCCTACAGCTGAGCTAGGTCCCCCAATAGCATGGCCTTCTACCTGGGCTGCCTCCCACCGCTTACCTAGTGACAATGTGGCTGGCCTCTGAGCAAGAGCTGGCCACAGCTTCATATGTGAGTCCTGCTGGCCGTGGCCCCATGGTGGAGGAGGAGGAACAGACTGAGCAGACTGGACAGCAGCTGCCCTTGCCCCTGACTGAGTCTCCAATCCTCCAGCCTCATTGTGACCTCCTCACCCACAGTGGTATAGCCAGAGGCCATGGTATCAGGCACCTCTCCCTGGGATCCACGCCAGAGTTACCTCCAACCCACTGTTCTCCACCACCCCCGCCCTCCACAAAATAGGCCACACACCACAGTTTCCCTCCATCCCTATAGAACCAGGCTAGGAAAGTCAGGGGATTTAACTATATACACATTTATTTACATTAACTTATCACAAGGGAAAGGAACATGGATATAAACATATGTACAATGTATATATATATCTATAAGATTTCTAAACCAGTAACATAAACAGTACCCTCTGGGTAAATTATATAAAACCTTATACCAGTGCTCTAGATACAGTTAAGTCACAGGTAAGTATCTGATCTGAAACAGATAAACCCCAAAAATAAACTCAGTACCGAGGGGAAACCCCAATGCCCTTGGCCTTTTCCCAAGCCCTACAAAGAAGCTGGTAACTTTAGGAGGGACCTCTCAGTGGGACCTCCCCTTTCAGGAGCCCTTAACTAACTGGGGGAGGGGAACTTCCCTCCCCTGTGGGAACCCTCTTTTCCCTGCAACTCACAGCTCCCAGGCCTGGGGAGTGGTCCTCATCCTCTGCACCAGGCTGCTCTCTCTCCTGCAGTGGACTTGGGGGGGTGGGGTCGCTGTCCCCTGGAACAGGGCTCCACTATTCAGGGCTTCTGGAGCCTCTGGCTTGCCCCTGTCTGCTGGGTCAGTAGCCCAATCACCGTCTGGCTCTCTGGACTCAACCTTTGCTATGGGTTGGAGGCCTGGGCTGACTCATGCAGCACCATGCTCAGTTCACTCCAGAACCCTCCATGCAGTGCTTCCTGCACTGAGCTCCCAGCCTAATTCTGGGGATTGAGGACCTGAGCCGCCTAAGTGCTCCAAAGGTCCTACTCCAAGCATCATCCTGTGCACTGTGTCTCTGTCTACATGCCAGAGGTTGCAGACCTGAGCTGCCTCACACAGTTCTCAGGGTCTGGATGCCGTGTGCCGTGCTGCACACTGAGAACCTAGCTGCTGGAGCTGTCCACCATTCCTCACTGATGGAAGTCTTCAGGGGCACTTCTGAGCTACTGCTTCACTCTGCTGAGCAGTTTGAGCAGCTCTTCTCAGCTCTTTTAAGCCCTGCTCTTCTCTCTTCTCTGTCCTGGATGTATTCCCCTTATGCTGGGCATGCAGCTCTTTTTATATGCTCTAGGGCTCCACCCCTGAAGTCTTCTGGACCTGAGTGTTGCAGTCTTCAACAGGTCCACAGGGGCAGGGGGGAACTCCTCTCCCACTCCCCTCAGGAAAGGGGTGTGACAACTCCTCTTGCTGCCTCCTGATTGAGGGATGACCTCCACCAATCAAAACAGCAAGATTTCAAGCCTGGGACTCAACCCAGGCTCCAAAAGGCAAGCTTCTACATAGAAATAAACATTAGGGCTGGAAGGGACCTTGGTAGATCATTGAGTCCAGCCCCCTGCCCCAGGGCAGGAAGTCAACTAGGGTCATAGGATGTGCTTCCTGGCTAGGGCCCCAGTACACTGTGGAAAGTCAAGGGCTTGAAAGCCTTCTACAAACTTCCAGGACAGCCTTCTTGTGGTCATATTGCCTGTCCCAAACAGGTGGCTGATGTAGCACAGGCTGACAGTCATGGTGAGGCCCATTAGCCTGACTTCTATCCTGGGGAAGATCTTAGAAAAGTTTATTAAGGAGGCCATCCTTGAGGGACTGGCCCAGGCTAACATTCTAAGGGACAGCCAGCATGGGTTTGTTGCGGGTAGGTCTTGTTTGACCAATCTCATTTCCTTCTATGACCAGGTGACCTATCACCTGGACAAGGGAGAAGAGGTTGATGTCATATATCTTGACTTCAAAAAAGCTTTTGATCTGGTATCCCATGATCACCTCTTGGCCAAACTGCCCAGTTGTGGCTTTGGCTCCACCACGATCCGCTGGCTGGGAAATTGGCTTCGTGGTCGGACCCAGAGGGTTGTGATTGATGGCAGTCACTCATCATGGTGCCCTGTGACCAGTGGGGTCCCTCAAGGCTCTGTCCTGGGACCCATACTGTTCAACATATTCATTAACGATGTGGACATTGGAGTCAGGAGTGGACTGGCCAAGTTCGCCAATGACACCAAACTTTGGGGCAAAGCATCCACGCCAGAAGATAGGCGGGTGATCCAGGCTGACCTGGACAAGCTCAGCAAATGGGCAGACGAGAACCTCATGGTGTTTAACACCGAAAAATGCAAGGTTCTCCACTTTGGGAGGAAAAACCTGCAGCACCCTTATAGGCTCGGCAGTGCTACGTTGGTTAGCACTACAGAAGAAAGAGACTTGGGGGTCATCATTGACCACAAGATGAACATGAGCCTACAATGCGATGCTGCGGCTAGTAAAGCGACCAAAATGCTGGCGTGCATCCATAGATGCTTCTCGAGCAAATCCCGGGACGTCATTCTCCCCTTGTACTCAGCCTTAGTGAGGCCGCAGCTGGAGTACTGCGTCCAGTTTTGGGCTCCACAATTCAAAAAGGATGTGGAGAAGCTTGAGAGAGTCCAGAGGAGAGCCACGCGCATGATCAGAGGTCAGGAAAACAGATCTTACGATGACAGGCTGAGAGCCATGGGACTCTTTAGCCTGGAAAAGCGCAGGCTCAGGGGTGATCTGATGGCCACCTACAAGTTTATCAGGGGTGACCACCAGGATCTGGGGGAACATCTGTTCACCAGAGCGCCCCATGGGATGACGAGGTCGAATGGTCACAAACTCCTGCAAGACCGTTTCAGGCTGGACATAAGGAAGAATTTCTTTAGTGTCTGAGCCCCCAAGGTCTGGAACAGTCTGCCAGAGGAGGTGGTTCAAGCACCTACATTGAACACCTTCAAGAGTAAATTGGATGCTGACTGCAGCTGACTTCCTGCCCTTTGGGCAGGGGGCTGGACTCGATGATGTCCCGAGGTCCCTTCCAGTCCTAATGTCTATGAAATCTATGAAATCTATGAAAATCTATGAAATCTATGAGCTTGAGGAGGATGATGGTCTGCACAGGGGGCAGATGCATGGTGATGGCCTGCAGCTCCAGGTATGGACCAAGCTGGTGGAGTAACTCCTGAAATCTGGCCTGGGTCATCCAGAAGGAGTCCAGCCATTAGTCATCATCCCAGGTATACTGGATGATGCAGCACCACCAGTCCCAGCTGGCAGGGTGAGCCCAGAAGTGACAGGGCCAGAGGCCCAGGAACTCATGGATGGCACCCATAGTAGCACCCATGTGGGTGCCATCAGTGTCCCTGCCATGATCCAGGAGGCAGCCCAGGGACTGGTAGCTAATAGCCCAGGTACATTGGGCCACAGGCAGGGTCATGAGCTTTGCCATGTGGTGTGGGGGCAGACAGGATTGAGGCCCACCTGGGCCAGGTGGCAGTCACTGTGGCTGCAGAATGTGGCAAGTGCAGCACCAAGCAGAAGCCTGCAGTGCTGGTAATTGCTGTAGGCATGGAGCAGCCATGGTGTGCTGGGCACAGGGTCTAGGGACAGGCTGCAGACTACTCTGGGCCAGAGAAGCATGTGGCCAGGGAACAAGGCATGAAGCAGCCTTGTAAACAGTGCCCTTAGCATTTGGACAGCTATTTCTGGGGCCTTCATCTCCCCCTGGCTGCTGCAGGGGGGCAGAGCAGGAAAGGAATAGGCCTGGACCTGCCTATTCCCATTGGGAGAAAAATCTGTGCCCAACAGGGCACATGTGAAAACGTGGGGAAAGTTTACTGTGCCTTAATTGCATAGTAACTCTAAGGCACATTAATAGCATGTGTAGATGCACCCACTTTGTAGTAGAATTGGACAAGCTTTCAACTGGAAGACCTTCTTTGTCAGTCACCATCTGAAAAAGACCTGACAAAGAGTGTCTTGCATTTGCTTGTCTAACTATACTACACAGTTGATCCAATAAACTGTATCATCCTAAGAAATCCTTGCCTCTCACATAATTTCTGGACCATCACAGCTACAGCATCATTCGTCTGCTACCAAAACTTTCCAGTGACTTTGGATGGTGCCTCAGGGCTCTCCTATTAAGTGATTGTCAGCACCTTCTGCACCTGAGGGCAGAAGAACAGCTCGGGAGAGACCCCTAGTGGCAAGAAGGGGGAGGCTCAGCTGCCAGTCACCAGGGCAGCCAGAGTCACAAGTGCAGGTTGTTAGGGCAACCAGTGGAGCCAGCTGACAGGAAGGGGCAGGGCCTGGCCCATATAAGCCCAGGCAGGAGGCTAGTTCCCCTCTGGTGACTAAGGGAGGAGGAGCTTGGCTAGTACAGACGGAGGGGAGAACTATGACTGTGTGAGTGTTCCCCTGGTTGCTGCTGGGGTTGGAGTGTTTTCCTGGTAGGGCTTGATTGTTGTTTGGCTGGATGGTCTAGCTTTATATGTTATAGCCCAGGGGCTTTGTGTTTTTGTGTTTACTGTTTTAACTGGAGGACTGGGTGAGACTATTAGGGGTTGGAGGAGGCCTCATAAGGGCTCCGCAGTAGCGTGGGGATCCTGGCACCAGAGAGGGTGCAGCACTTGGGGTGCATTGGCCCCAGCCCCAGAGCAAGGGGGGCAGTGAGGAGCCTGGAGAGAGACACGAGAAGCAAGGAGCCCCAGGGCAAGGGGGCAGTGGGAAGCCCCTGAGAGAGAAGGCAAGGACCACGTTAGTACCATCTGCAAGGCTTGGGCTGCTAGTGTAGGGGTGGAAAAGGAGCCACAGATAGCGCCTCCTGGTACCACGGCAATAAAGTGGGCCGCCTCCTGCTAATTACATCAGTCCATTAATCAATTAAGATCAAGGCATGGCAGGTGAGTAAGCAGGTGGTTGGTCCATAACAGGAAGGTGGAGCCACCAATAAAGATACTCCTGTCACTGTGATCAATGATTTACTCAATGGATTTCAGCTAATGTGAAATAAAGTTCAAGATGGTGAAGAGCTCAGTAACATAATCTACATCTAAGAACCTAGTTTTTGTTTGTGCTGTCCACCTACAAAAGAGAAAAGGTAGGGCTGTGATTTAAAATCAATTAAATTATTTCCTGGTATTTGTTTTTATGTTTCTCCTTCATGGAATGTTAAATCCCATAGAATCCCATGTCAGTTTGATATGATTTCAAGCCGCCTGTTTCAAACACCAGAGGAAGTGCAATATAAACTATGCTTTTGAAGTCATTGCAGCAGCTTGGTAACATACCCATTTGTACCCACTTTGCAGACGTGAAACTGCAGCCCAGAAGTTATTTACCCAAGATTTCACAGTCTTCAAAAGACAGACGAAAGAACATTATAAAGCATACCAGCCCCTTTCTCTAGTCACTTCTGCATCTGCTTAAAACTTTAATTTATACATAGATAGCATGTGTGGTGGCATAGAAGGGGCACTACTATGCAGAGCCACCCACCTCACTGTGCCAGGCCCAAAAACCTCACTTTAGAAGTCTCCCACGGGGATGCTACAGCCAGCTGTCCTTGTTCCTGGAAAACACCCACAAGCCTGGGGTAATGTTGCCACCACCCAGGCACTGGTCTTGGTTAGGGTTCTGTGCATCCTGATGTGCACAGATTCTGTGAACCTTGGGGCCTTTGCCCACAGTAATATTTCTGGGTGCCCACGTTCTCCCAAGATAACCTCGGGTAAGACTGAGAGAACATAAACAGACAAGCTCCGCTGGCCAAGATGGGAACAAAAAAAAAAGCTTGTCTCTTCCCCCCTCCACAGTAAAACAGTAAGTCATGCTGTAACCTGATACCTTTATTGAGCGGGGGAGAGGAAGGGGGCTAGAACAAGGAAGTCAGAATACACTTTGAACAAGCATAATCAATCAAAGACAGACTTGGACATAATAATCCTTTTGAATGTGTCTGGCTTAGACATAAATCCTAACTCCTGGCTAATTTGCAAGTTTTTATTTACGGAGAATCATCCAGCCAGCTGCCTCGAGGCACTTTGCTTGTGGCTTCTCAAAATGCCCACCAGAGGAGGACAGTGTTCCCCCGTCCCCTCAGGAATTTATCCAGCCAGGTCACCTGGTTGACCAGCCTGGAGAAAGTGAGAAAGAGAGAGAGGGGGTTCATTTGGAATGACCCAAGTGAGGGGTAGAGAGAAGGGGATTTCTTCATAGTATGTACATAACATCCAGCCACAGATCACCTGATCTGCCTTAAGAGTCCTTAAATACATCCTTTTTTTGGGTAATCATAGTACTAAGATTTTAATCAACTTTTCTATCTGTAGGCATGTGAGTTGAAATTCAGTATCTTTAAAATATTAACAGAGTTTTCACATGGATATTTTCTAATTTGATCCATCTGCTTCATGTAATTACAAAGAACAGTTACCCTGTGGTATGCAGGCAGTCTCTGCAGTGTACACTAATGGTTCCATTATCTGTTTCAAATTAAGCATGTGCTGATTTGATTCAGCAATTACTATCTGGCTTGAGTTGTAGTCATTATATTTAGATGAGTAATGGGGCCTGAACTAAGTATTTTGAGCCACACAGTAAAACAATGCAGCTATTAAGTCATGAGCCACTGGATGTCACTGTCATTCTATAGATGCAGAGCTCAATGTTAGCTTTTGGGAAGGTGATTTTGAATTTTGATTTTGGTTAGTTTTATAGCAAAATCAGCTGCAAGAGCTTGCCTTGTAATTAGCAATGTGGTTGACTTCTGTAGCATGACTAGTTAGCATCATAGGTAATTACTATACCTTGGACACATCTATATGTTGCCCCCTGAATGACGTGTGCCTCCTGAGGCTGGGGGGCACAGCAACCACCTGCAGGTGGTGGCTGTGCTGTCTGCAGTGAGGGCGTGGCGGAGGCAAGTGGGGACCTCCTGCAGGTGGCGAGGCAGTGTCAATGGTCGGGGAGGGGGGGAGGTGGCAAGCTGGGGGCAGCAAACAGGGACCACCTGCAGCCACCAGTGGCCATGTCAGCAGTAAGAGGTGGGGGGCAGCAACTGCCCACAGAAGCCAGCAGCAGCTTTGGGGGTGACCAATCTCAGGAGGGGCACATGCCCCCCGTGCCCCCCATGTGTCACCTATGTGTTGCCTTATGACACTATAGCAATTCATTACATCAACAAATGACATGCTACAGCAACATTGCAATCATGTGAGTCTACAGGTGATCAGCAGCTGCTTCACTATAGTGATACACTCCCCCATTTTAGCGGGAAAGGGGTGGCTGTATTGTCACCACTTCCCTTCGGTCAAATTTCCCAAGCTGCAAGGATTCCCATGGCCGGGATGCCACAGCTCTACAGGCTGTGTTTGGCCTGTAGGTCAAGGGTTGAGCACCCTTGGTTTACAGGACTGGAGCCTTATAGGTGTTGAAGCTGTAGCTGCTTCCTTTACACATGCCTCCCAGCATCAAAATTGTACTCTTCCTTTAGATCTTCATATGCTTCTAAGCAAAGTTGGTCTGGGCTCTCGCTAGACATTGCTTCTAGCTTTGAGCTTTTAAGTGTGCTTCTGGAAGATCTGCTATCTTGATTGTGATGTGGGCTTTTGCAATTTAGTTGTCTTAGGCTCCTACATATACTGTGTTACCAAGCTACTCCCAGTTGCAAGTCTGCTCCCTCCAGAGTATATCTCAGTGGGTTTCTCTGGTTTATGTTTCCCCTCTATAGAGGCATGGTAGGTCACACTAGAGGCACAGGTTTTGCACTTAGGTTTTTAGAACTGCAATGACTTAGTCTCAAAAGACACGAGTTCCTGATGTTTTAGAAGATATTTTAGAACCCCCTCCTTGATAAATCTATACTTGCCATAGATTCGATTCATGTGTTTTAGTTTCCTGCATATCTGCAAGCAGCTTCAGAGGCTCATTTGGGTGCTGAAAGTTTGATTCTCCTTTGAGATAAAATGAGAAGCACTTTCCTTTTGCCTAGTCATTCCTCTTAGCCAATCCATTGGTCCTTCAGGGGAAGGATTAAGCTACAGTGAATTAAGGCCACTATACTCTTGAAAGAACCTCTGCCTCAGAAGAGGAGCATACACTTCTGTAGATATGTATGAGCTGAAGGTGTTGCATTGGTCTGAACATTCTAAAATTGCATTGGTCCTAAACATAGCCAGAGCATTTTGGTCCCAGCTTTTAAATAGTTAAAGAAGATGTAATGGCTACCTGTTACAAGCATGGCATAAGATACAACCCAGATAAGACCCTGGAAGATCTGACCTTTTGAACTGCTGCAAGAGTTGTGCTTGCTGTAGTCAAGACCAAGTGCTTCACAGGAATATGCGGTGTATACTAGCCAATTGCCCATCAAGAATGATGGAGGGGCAGGTGGGGAGGGGGCTGGGATGGAGTGCCACCACCTAACACCCCATGCTGCCGCTGTTCAGCCTCTTGCAGGGAGTGGGGTGAAGGACCCCCTATCCGGTCCTCGTCACGGCTTTGGAATCATGGCAGCACTGCCCCCATGCTTGGAGCACTCTGATTGGCTGTTTCCATCAGCCAGTCAGAGTGCAAATAAAGCATTACGGACAGGCAGACAGACTTAGGCTATTATAATATTAGAATTCTGAGGTAAATGCGAGCAATTTCAATGATTGGCCGATGAATGTATTGAGTGTGAGTGAAGATGATTGGCAGATGCTTGGTAGACAGTGATTGACAGGCTCTTTACCCAGAATGATTGGATGTAAGTGTTGTGTTTTTGGGGAATAAAAGCCTGCTGGCTGAAGCAATCTGTGTGTGGGAGTGTGGTTTGAGTGTGGGCACGAGTGGGTTTGTCTGAGTACTCATGTCTGAGTACTCATGTAGTGGTGTTTGGTGATCTGTATCTGTGCTGTCTGGTGTTTGTGGATTGTTATACTTGGCTGTACCTGAAGCTCCATGGTATGAATTGTATACATGCTTCCCATGCCAGACTGAGCTGTGGTATTACTGCAAACACCCTGTTCCAGGGGTGACCTCTGATCCAATTGGATATTCTGTTTGACTCGATTGATTCTGACCTTGGATTGCTACCATTCGATTTCCTTTGTTCTTCTGGATTTGAATTACTGCTGATCACTGTTCTCTGTTTGCTGTGTCCTTCTGTGTTACATTTGATAACGCATTACCCTGTGCTATGTTACCATGCGTTCCAAGTTATTTTCTATTGTTACCACTGTTTTGTTTTTCCTTTCCTTTATTCCCTGGTGTCTAATAAATCCTTTCCTATTTGCACCCTCAACCTTGTCTCTGTGTGTCAAATACATTAATGAAACTCAGGCCAGGCATCCACCCAGTAACATGTTGGAGGATACTCTGTTGGTCAGCATGATCTGACCCAATCTTCTCTTGTTCCACTACCAAATCAAATTCACTTCTGCACAGTCCAGTCTCAAATTTGGCTCTTGCAACACTAACATTGTGCCCAGTCTAGGCAAGTGTAAGATAACTATAAATCCTAGGGTGCTTTGTCTAGATGACCAGGATCAGCCCTCGTGCATATGATCAGAATTTGTCGTGGCTATTAAAATGCGATGTGTCTTTGTGTATGTGCACATACACACACATGCACGCACACACAATCTACTATCATATATATGATGGTAAATTGTGGCTTTCTTTTGGTGGTTGCGATTATAATTTACCACACAGAATACTTTAAATATACTGGAATGTGAACGAACTGGACTTCTATTGTGTAGTGGAATAGTTTACATTTCTGCGTTTCATAGTAGAACAGAACTCACAGAGGCAAAAATTGAGGCATTTAATGGGTTGCATATACACATAAATACATGAAAACTGAGCAGGCCTATAGCATTTTTCTTTTCTGGCGGGGGACAAAGGGCAATAAGTTAACTTGCTAAGATCTACTGGTTTCAGTTTTATGTTTTTATTTATCACATTGAATTCCTGGTTTAGTTAGGTTTTTTTTAAGTAAATGTGTGATCAGCTTTCCAAAAAATTCAGATAACAAATGATGGCCTTTCATTCTTGTGGTGGAGTACATAAGTAACATAAATTGGAGCAAAAAATATTTAACCCTTAGTAACTGAGCAGTCAGTTACATCAAGAGCAAAGTAGTCAGAACTGAAGTCAGATGACAGGGGGGTCATAACCACGGCTCCACAGGGTCTGTTGTGGCTCTAGTGTTGTTAATAACTTAGATAGGAGCATAGAACAGTGTTGATAGACCATCTTTTTCAGCCCCCTGCTCAGGGTAGGACCATCCTGGCCACATGTCTGCCTAGTCTCTTGAAGTCTGGAAATAGCGATTCTATAACTCCTCTGGGTAGCCTGTTCCAATGCTTAACCACCCTCACAATGAAAGTGGCTTTCAAAAATCTGAAAAGCTGCCGTAAAGAAAATAAACATTGTCTTCCCTTGCCTCTGAAGGAAGGGCAGGTAGTAGAAAGTTCAAATTATGGTAAAGCAAATTTAGATCAAATCTTTGGAAAATCCTTCTGTTTTATAAGCATGTGGCCAACAGAACAGCTACCTGGCAGTTATAGAATCTCCTTCACTGAAGTTTCCCTAAACATCTGTCTGGGATGGTTTAGGAACAGTAAATCCTACATCTGGATATGGGGTTGGACTTGATTACTCTGATTTTTGTATATTAATTCTTTAAAACTATATAAGTAAATAAGACAGATGAAAGATTTCTTCTAGTAATCTAAGTGCTTGGGGAAAGTATTAGATATATTGGGAATGAAAAGGTAACATGTGGAACTCTAACAAGCACACTTCCATCAAATCTATTGCACTCTTAGATACCTAGGGTTTCCCTTCTTGCTTTGTAGCTGAATCAGCTCCATGAACAGTGGAAGAGCAGCTCAGGGCTGGCCAGCTGCCCAAACCAAAAGCATGAAAGGCCCTGACCTTTTCAGTAAGGGACAACTTTTCCATGATTAGTTGTTGAGTTATGTGTCTGCTTTTTTTGTTTGTAAGCTGCTTTTAGCTGTTTGAGGGAGAAAGGGATATGACTGAGGCAGGGCTTGGTTATAATCCATTCCTACCCTCCCATCTTTCTAAAGTTTCTGCCTTGTCAGGCCTACAGCTTCAAACACATGACTATCATGGTGTCTTCCACACAGTGCTGCTGTTCCCAGGGGCTGGATTGGGTCTGCCTAAAGTCTCCAACAGTGCTTAGACCGCCTTCTCACTGATACCTGAATGGCTGGCTCCTGTTATCTGCCAGCGTACTCCTTCCTATACAAGACTAAGGAGAGGAAGTGTCTGGGCAGAGACTGGATCAGCCCCCCCCACCAGGACCCCCGCAGGCTCCAGGGAAGATGCACCCAGGCCTAAGGTTAGTGATGATCTAGTCAGGGAACTTCTGGAGGGACTGAACATATTTAAATAATCTGGTCTGGACGATCTCCACCCCAGAGTGCTGAGGGAATTAGCTGAGGTCATTGAGGGACCCCTGGCACAGCTTTACAAGCACTTGTGGTGCTCTGGTGTGGTGCCAGAGGACTGGAAAAGGGCCAATGTGGTTCCCATTTTCAAGAAAGGGAGGAAGGAGGACCCAGGAAACTATAGGCCAGTCAGTCTTACCTCGATCCTCAGTAAGCTTTATGACCAAATTATCCTGGCGCATGTTCACGAGGGGCCAGCAGGGGAGATTATGCTCAGGGGCAACCGACACGGGTTCATTAGAGGCAGGTCCTGTCAGACCAACCTGGTGGCCTTCTACAACCAGGTCACCAGATCCTTAGACACAGGGGTATCAGTGGACATTGTCTTTCTGGACTTTCAGAAGACCTTCGACACTGTCTCTCACCCCGTTCTCATTAAAAAACTGGAGGACTGTGGCATTGACACCTACACAGTCAAATGGGTCACTAACTGGCTGGAGGTCCATACTCAGAGAGTGGTGGTGGATGGGTCATTTTCGACCTGGAGGGATGTGAGCAGGGGGGTCTCCCAGGGCTCAGTCCTCAGGCCCGCACTGTTCAACATCTTCATCAGTGACTTGGACGAGGGGGTAAAAATCACCCTGTTCAAATTTGCTGATGACACTAAGATGTGGGGGGATGTGAGCACGCTAGAAAGGAGGAATAGGCTGCAATCAGACCTAGACAGATTACAGGGGTGGGCAGATGAGAATAGGATGGCTTTCAACACTGACAAGTGCAAGGTGCTGCACCTGGGGAGGAAGAACCAGCACCATACCTACAGGCTGGGGAACTCCATTCTTATCAGTGCAGAGGCAGAAAAGGATTTTGGAGTCATCATTGATGCCAAGATGAACATGGGCCGGCAGTGTGGGGAAGCAGTTAGGAAGGCCAGCCGCACCTTGGCATGCATCCACAGATGCATCTCAAGCAGGTCCAAAGAGGTGATCCTCCCCCTCTATGCGGCACTGGTCAGGCCGCAGCTGTAGTACTGCATCCAGTTCTGGGCGCCGCACTTCAGGAGGGATGTGAATAACATGGAGAGGGTCCAGAGGAGGGCCACTTGCATGATCGGGGGCAGCAGGGCAGGCCCTATGAGGAGAGTCTAAGGGACCTGAACCTGTTCAGCTTCCACAAGAGAAGGCTGAGGGGGCATCTAGTGGCCTGTTACAAACTAGTCAGAGGGGACCAGCAGGCATTGGGAGAGTCTCTGTTCCTCCAAGCACTATCAGGAGTGACTAGAAATAACGGTCACAAGCTGGCAGAGGGCAAATTCAGACTGGACATCAGGAGGCGCTACTTCACTGTCAGGCTAGGATCTGGAACCAGCTTCCAAGAGAAGTGGTGCTGGCTCCTACCTTGGGGGTCTTTAAGAGGAGGCTAGGTGATCACTTTCCTGGGGTCATTTGACCCCAGTACTTTTTCCTGCCATGGCAGGGGGTCAGACTTGATAATCTGCTCAGGTCCCTTCCAACCCCTACCAGCTATGACAGATGGACTAAGCCCTTTATTATATTAGAATTGATGTATGACTGGCACTGCTCCTGGCCAATTAATTGGACTCTCAAGAGATTGACAGGAGTGATGGGACCACTGAGAAAGAAGGGGTTTGCACCTGTGGGTCTGTGTGCAGTATGTGTGTGTTGGGGTTCTCTTGGTGTGTGTCAGTGGGGTATAATTGTGAGGAGCTTCTGTGAATGTAGTTGTCTGAAGTATGGTGAGAGATTGTCTGCCACCATGAGGTGATTGAAAGTTGGGGTGTGAGTCTGCCTGGTTGGTTGTTGGATTGATGAATTCTGAAGAGGAAGCCTTTGGGAATTGGATCTTAGCCCAAGGAGACCAACCTGCAGGATCACCAGAAGGAGGGTAAAATATTACCTCAGCCTCAGTTGTGGAGAACCAAGTTCCCTAAAGGGATACAGGTGAAACTCCACTAGGGGGAAGGAGAGAGCAAAGGCAGCTGCAGTCCACTGACAGACTGAGACAGAGAGCAGCGAGCAAGTGCCCGCCATCTGGCAGAGCACAGGTCAGAGCTATTCTGCTCTCTGTGTGTTTGTGTTACTCAGGCTGCCTGTATTGTAGTGTCCGTAGACTCTATGTATGTATGTTATTCACCTGTTAACCTGTCAAGTTCATGTGTTCATTTTTGCCACTTATATTACAATATATTCTTGTTATCTAACTTAAGACTCCAGTGTGTGTGTGTGTGTGTGTGTGTATGCAATTTCGAGCTCTTAGTGGAGTCAGGCTGTAGACTAATACTAGCATTATAGCTCCACAAGTCCCCCGTTTTCTGGCTGAGATTCCTAGATTGGCTTATGGAATTAACAGAATCTTGGCCCTTTGCTGGAATCACCTTGAGTGGCCAAGTTTCAGATGTGTTTAGCTAAACAGTTGTCTATGTGTGAGGCTGTGTAGCATGTTGCTATACACCACAGGGTCACCTGCTTCTCACGTGACCCCATGAATCTGTATGCCTGCATGAGACTGCCCTGAGGGGATAGGGAAGTGCATGGGGTGATCCATGGGGCACAATATTGGGAGGAAACTTCAGGGAAATGGGGCACGGAGGGGGCAGTGGGTAAATGGTGCCAGGTATTTCCTTCTGCACAGATCCAACACTTCTGTTGGCCAGTCTGTGGTAGGGTGAGAGAGCACATCTGGTAGGCCAAGAACGGTCAAAATGGGAGGGCATCCCTGTTTTTCCCCACTGGAAGGAAATCTACCTTTCAGCTTTGAGGAGGTGATCCTGTTAGCCTCTTCAGAGGCCAGAGGTCCCTGGTTGCTCATGAGCTCTTTGGAAAAGGCATTTTTGTGCCCTGAGTTTGAGGGGCACTTCTGCAAGAAAATACATTGGCTGGGGCATTGCTTCCTGGTATGCCTGTAGGGAAGTGAAGAAGAACTGTACTGTAGGGTTGTGTACAATGTATCTTTCCCTCCTTCATCCCTACCTATGCTTTGGTCCCACTTGGGTTGTATGATGGATCACATATAGTTCTGGGCCTGATTTAAATGATCCCTTAGGTTTGTTGATGCAATGTATCCAGAGTCTGATCTACAGTCACTTTGTATACTGTAGCACTATAGGGAGAATGCTGTGATCTTCCTAGGTCAGGCAAGGATGTGCTCATGGGTACTTGCAAAACATGATAGCCAATGGAGCAAGTGTCCTTTTGCAATCTGTAGCAACAGTTACTTGCATCTTGTAGGAGCTGCTAGTGAGGGAGCCTGTTGTCTCCTGTGTGACTTGTGTCACTCACAGCATGTGGCTTTCTGAAGGTGCTGTTGGTGTTTCTGAGCACGCTGAAATACTTAGTGAATGCATACAATCATCCCCTTGCTTCTGTGGCAGAAGCTTAAATAGGGCAGGATTTGTTCATCTTCAGAGAGACATATTTTTCCCATCCTAAGACACTATGTGGCAATAGAGGTGCTATAGGATTATCCTTTTATTGTGGCCATTTAAGTTAAGATGTGGCCAGCAGCTACACTTCAGATATCTAGTGAGTAAAACAGAGCTGTTCTCTATATCTTTAAGTAGATTGCCTCTGTTTTCTAGTCCCTACAGTAGTGCTCAATCTGCTTATGTCAATTCACATCTTTATTTCTGATCACTAATGCCATCTAAAGGCCAGAACCCAAAAGTTGACTGCATTTGTCATCAGCCTGCCAGCAACAGCTTCAGTTTTTTGGGATAAGCCAGTGCAAAGCTAAGGGTGAAAGAAAAAGGACAGATGAAAAATACTCAGTGGAAAAAAATTGTGAAATGACTTAGCAGAATTGGTCAAAATATTCCAGAGCTCAGTTACATTTTATGGATGCTGCGAAGCTCTCCGGTTAAGAGTTTCTTCTATTACTGTAATGAATAAAATAAACAAAGACTAGTAGAACTTGAAAAAAGAGGTAACTGCCTTTTCTTATTAGGAGGGAAAAGGAGCACAGACAAAATCTGCAAAGGTTCTATGCGTGTTTAATTTCCCTGGTAAATATGTTGCTTCTAGGTGTGCCCATGATCAAATGGGTTAGGGGGACACTGGCCGCATCTACAGAAGTACTAAATGCCTGCACACTAGGTGGTGTTACTGTGCAGTAGCATCTCTGCATGGCTTCATAGTGACTCTGACTGTGCAGTAGCTTGTTACTACTGTGCAGTAGTTTTGCATCACAGTTTGTGCTCCAAAACACTACTGTGCAGTAGTAATGAGCTATTGCATTGTTGAAAAAGCTGGTTTTAGTCTTTGAGGGGTTGTCATACTTGGGTACTACAGTTGTTCAAGAAGTGCTGCTATTCAATAGCATGCATTTTTGCTTTTTCTTTAGCTAGTATATCAAGCACGATCTCCAATTTACCACAAAAATCCCATTTTATACAGAATCCTATAAATGCTTCCTCCATCAAGGTAAATGCTAGCTAGAATGTTAGTATTTGTTTCCCTATGTAACAGCTGTCATCCATTCAGTTGTTAATTGGCCCTTTATCACCTCTCCACTGTTTTCTTTCACCCACCATGCTGAGATGATGTTGAAACAAACAGGGGGAGGCAGATGTCCTATTAATGGGTTGAAATGACTGAAGTTCTCCAAAGATATTTACAGGGCTCTTCCTCCCTACACCCTGGCCCTAGCCAGGGGTAGGGCCAGGTCTGGGGTCTGGGCTGGCAGGAGTGTGGCATATGCTTCTCCTACATGGGAGTAGGTGGGGTTCAGCCCCATGAGGCATGCCATGGGAGCAGCTGTGGACCAGATGGGAGGGCAGACTGCGCCTGCACCTGTCCTCCACTCCCTCCCCCCACCCACAACTATGAGGCACAGAACGGTAACACAGTACCCTAAAATAAAAGGTGGTCCATGCTCCCAAACAACCTACTCCTGAAGTTTAAGGAGAAAGGCAAAGGGATGCAGGGAAACACAGGAATACAATGAGACAAGATGGGTTAGGATACTAAGTAGTAATACTTCAAAGCTTGGATATCATCTCTCCCATAAGCCCAGATTGCTTTTTCCTCTAGACCAATATGGCTACAACCTGGATACCTGACACACAGAAGATATCAAATTTTAGCCGATTTTTTAAAAATGAAATCCTCGTATTTTCCCAAGGAGGGAACAACTATGACCACCTGAAACCTGAGATACTGCTTCTGCCTTTGTTCAAGCTAATTTGCACCATCACAGAACCTCACAAGAGAGGTGAGAGACTAATAGCTAAGACCTACCTGCCCAGAGGGATTTTCTATTGATTCCTCTGTGAAATCCTATGAAATATGAACTTTCATTTCTACCCAGGAGAATTTTATAATCTTTTCTCCGATGCCTGATGAAGGCTGTTTGTGCCCCAAATCTTGCAATTAAAGATTTTTTTTTTTTGCAAAAATCTTGTTGGTCTAATAAAAGATATCATCTCTCCCATGAGCCCAAGTAGTAACACTGTCATTCTAAGTGTTCTAAGCTCTCAGGACTTAGCGCACAGGCAGCCTCCCACACACTTGCACCCCTCCACAGCCCACCTCACCTCCCCAGATACTCTACACCTTCATACACATGCCCCACAACTCCCCACACACATATACAATATACAAAAGTCAAAATTTGCTTTGAGTTAATATGCCAGACCATCCAACATCTTGACAGATGAAAGGAGACGTGACAAAGTCAATCAGTTAGTGGTGCTTGGCAGTGGTGTGGGAGAAGAGCCAGATATGCAAGTGGCCAACCTTCCTACAGTGGCTACAGGTCCATTCATCAGATGGAGGTTGAAGTACACACTGCTTCCTGGCTTCCCCACAGGCCTTAGCCTGGGCTCTCTGATGGTTCTCCACAGAGACTACACCACCCTTCACCTGGCTTCTCTAGACTGAGTTGTTGTGGACAGGGTTCTCCCAATTGTCAGTGGAAATGGTGAATTTTTTGAGACCTTGCTTGACCTTATCACAGTATCAGAGCTTTGGCCTTCCCCTGCATCACAGGCAGTTCTTGAGCTGGCCACAGAGCACAGCCTTCAGCAGACAGTCTTGAGGCGTACGTTCCATGTGTCCCAGGCAGTGAAGCCTGCAAGTGTCCAGTGTAGTCGACATAGACCATAGGCCAGTGCTCTCAAGAATCTTGTTGTTGGTGATCCATTGGTCCCAAATGACTCCAAGGATTTTTCTGAGATGGTGAATATGGAAGCTGTTCTATATCTGCTCCTGCTTGGAGTATATGACCCAGCTTGTGTTCAGGGTTAGCAGCTTGTTGTTCAAGACGTGAAGTAAGTTTGCCAAAAGTGACAGAGGCCTTGCCAATTCTCACATCAAGTTTGCTATCGAGGTTAAGTGAGCTGGTTAGAGTTGGGCCAAGATAGGAGAAGTGGTCTACATTATCCATAGCTTCATTACTGAGGTAGATTTTTGGGTCGGATGTTGGTGCCCTGTGACATGACAACTGTTTTGTTGATACTGATTACCATGCTGAACTTGGTACATATATCAGAGAACTTGTTCATCATTATTTGCAGTTCATCAGGTGAGTTAGAGATTAATGCAGCATCCTCTGCAAAGACTTCATTTCTGAGCTACTATGCAATCGGCTCTATATATGCTATTGAAAATAAACCAGAACAAAACTTATTTTTTGAAATAAAATCAAATTGTGTTACAGTAGATGTTTGATTTTTAGTACATGATTTTCTTCTGTAATTTCTCTAAATTATATCTTCTAAAATATTTTGTTTGTGGCCCTTGACAGCTCACTAAAACTCATTAAGTGGCCCGCTAGCCAAAGTAATTGCCCGCTCCTGATGTGTAGACTCTGTTTGTGTCATCCTATCAATGTCAAGTGTTTGAAGGTTTTGGAAACATGTAAATTTTGACCCTTGAATCACTGGCTGGAAATCTAATAAAATACACCAAATGGTTACCCCTTTCATTTTGTTACTTATTTTACCTCAGCACCTAGTCTTGGATCAGGAGTTCATTATGGTAGCTGCTCTAGAAAGGGAATCCTACATGAGTTACTCTACAGGGAAAATAGCAAAATTTTTCCCAAGACACATTGTCCTTCCCAAAATAGGTAAATTAATTCTGCAGTGCTTAGTTTAGTAGTGTTGATGTTGGCATGACTTGTAAGCAGTCTCTTCAGGGACAGAAATGAACCTCATCTCTCTATCTTATTTGCAGCATTACATTGGGTCACTTGAAAGGATTGTCAACATTAGGTTTACGGTGTTAATTTTTAGTTTTCAGGATCCATTGTCAAGGGCAACCAGCATGGTTTCATTAAGGGCAGGTCATGTCAGACCAACCTGATTGCCTTTTATGATCAGGTCACAAAAGTTTTGGATGCAGGTGTCACCGCGGATGTAGTCTTTCTGGACTTCAGCAAGGCCTTTGACACCGTCTCCCACCCCATCCTCATTAAAATACTAGGCGACTGTGGCATTAATGCCTACACAGTCAGATGGATTGCAGAATGGCTGAAGGGTCGTACTCAGAGGGTGGTGGTGGACGGGTCATATTCGACCTGGGGAGAAGTGGGCAGTGGAGTCCCCCAGGGCTCGGTCCTTGGGCCCACACTGTTCAATTTCTTTATCAGTTATTTGGATGACGGGGTGAAAAGTAACCTGTTTAAATTTGCTGATTATACCAAAATTTGGGGTTGACGTGAGCACGCTAGTAGGGAGGGAAAGACTGCAGCAAGACTTAGATAGGTTACAGGGGTGGGCTAACAAAAACAGGATGCGTTTCAATACTGACAAGTGCAGGGTGCTACACTTGGGCAGTAGCAACAAGCAGCACACTTATAAGATGGGAAACTCCCTTCTTGAGAGCAAGGAGGCAGAAAGCGATCTTGGAGTCATTATTGACTCCAAGATGAACATGGGTAAACAATGCAAGGTTTGAACAATGAATGGTTGAAAGGGCTAACCAGACTTTGTCGTGCATCCACAGATGCATCTCAAATAGGGCCAAGGAGGTGATCCTCCCCCTTTTATGCAACACTGGTCAGGCCACAGCTGGAGTACTGTGTCCAGTTCTGTGTGCCCCACTTCAGGAGGGATGTGGACAACACTGAGAGGGTCCAGAGGAGGGCCACCCTCATGCTCCAGAGACAACAGAGCAGACCCTACAATGAGAGACTGCAGGACCTGAACCTGTTCAGCCTTCACAAGCGAAGGTTGAGGGGGGACCTGGTGACCGCCTATAAACTTACTAGAGGGGAACAGAAGGGTTTGGGAGAGACCTTGTTTCCCCTAATGCCCCCTGGCATAACAAGGCATAATGGCCACAAGTTGTGGGAGAGTAGGTTTAGATTAGACATCCGTAAGAACTACTTCACAGTTAGGGTGGCTAGGAGCTGGAACCAACTTCCAAGGGAAGTGGTGCTGCCTCCTACCCTGGGGGTCTTTAAGAAGAGGCTTGATGCCTTCCTGGCTGGAGTCATTTGAGCCCAATTTTTCTCCTGCCCACAGCAGGGGGTCAGACTTCAAAAAATCTACAAGGTCCCTTTCAACCCTACTTCTATGATTCATTCCTGAGGCAGTCATTAGGAAAACTTTAATGCAAATACTATGATGTAACTGAACACTATATCACCTGCTTCTGCCTTGGTAGCATTTTTTTCTTTCACCAACACTAAGATTTCATATTCTTTTGACCTCATTACACATATGTAGAAGATTCTGTGTATGTCCTGAGTCTGTTCAGTAATGAAGGTGCCATGACACTGACCAATAGCAATTTGTGCTTGAACCTGAGTAATCTGATTCCTGTAACTAATAGTTTTTTTTAGTGATTCTTATTCCTCTCTGAATTTTTATCTTTCTTTCTATATTTCCTAAAACGTTGGTCATCTGGCTGCAAGTGGCTTCACCAACTCCAGAAATCAGCTGGAGTTAAGTAGATCCAGTCAATGTAGGCCTCTACATGAAAGATTTGCAAAAGTACTTTCAAAGCATCCTAGAAAGTTTGGTTTCTATTCCCTGCTCTGCAACTGGTATGCTCTGTAGCTAAGACCACAGGGCCAAGATCTTGCAGCAGTTTTAATTTCTAAGTTGGGTTGGGATATCCTTATGTTCTTGGTCTTGTGTTTTGATGGTAAGCTCCTGACCAAGAGATTTTTTTCCCCCTATTTTGTACAGTATACAATGGGGGACAAGTTAGTGCTCTTCAGTGATGGGATATTACAAATAATAAGTCAGTTCAGTATTCCTCTATCTAGATACAATATCTGAATTTGAGGAGAACAGTTTTCTCCTGAACAACAATTCAGTGTATATTCCTCTGGGGCAGCTTTGCTTCAACAATTAAGCAATTAAAGGAGATGAGAACATAACACAGTTGTATTTCACATTGAACATTGATGTTCTGTGTAAACTGAGAGGAAAGTTTTCAATTATGATTTTGTATTCTACTCAAGCTTCAAGTAAATATAAGCCACAATAATACAAGGGCAACCCTTTTTCTTATGTGACCTTTATCTGCTGCAAGTCTAAGATGCACGGCAGAATAATTAGTTTGAACATCATGTTGTGTATTTGTGCATTGAAAGGATACGAAAGTGTTTTATGTATACCGAGTAATGTTTTATTCAGGGCAGTATTGCAGAAAATGACTTGATGCTGGTAAATTAAAGCTGTTTTATATGAAATAAAACAAGGATTTTATCAGTTGATGAGATCTGTTTACAACCAGGTTTTTGCCATTCCAATATGCTTGCTCATGCAATAGAAGAAGAAACAGATGATTGAGAGCTTTGTGTTAAAGAGCCAAAGTTAAACCAGGTTTTATATGAATAACTTTCTCCATAGACCAGGCCAAATTGGTTTCAAACAAACAAACAAACAAAGCTGTGAAACTTGAGGTTTCAAAGATCTGCAAGAAAATCTTCAATGTTATCTATGAAGAGCACAGTTCTCTAACTTTAAAACTGGAAGTTGCAGGTTTCTTGGGAACCCACCTTACTAATTACTAATTGCTAGGCATTTTTCCAGTGTCAGTAGTTGATTGATACAGAAAAGTCAGTTGCATATGCAGGCTTGAGTAGGCAGGGAACCAGGAGAGAAAATGGTTGGGCAGCCTGATGTAGGTCCACTGACATTTAATGTAGCCCAGCTGGTGCCATTTGACACATTTTTCTTGAGTTGGGCATACTGTACTACATCCCTTTTAGGAACTAAGGAAATCTAGCATATCTATCAGTGACTGATAAGGACCTTTTTTGAAATTGCTGTATATAGTAGTCCATGTTCTCAAATATTCTGGCTGCTGTATGCACTTAGGAAATGGAGGCTCTAACTTTAAATGGCCAGGGTCTAATTCCCTTTTTCCCTCACCCCTTGCATTACATCTTGCCATTGTCCTTTGTGGCAATGTGTCCGTTGAGGTAGTACAAAAAACAGGCACCAGCTTCCACCATGTCAAATCTTATCAGAACAAAAAATGCTACTGTGTAATTCTATTCCACTTTTTCTGTTGGTTATTCTCATGCTTGCATTTGGGTTTTACCAAAAAAAAAAAAAGTTTCTCAATCTGTATCTATGTTATGGAATTTTAGGTGAAGTGTGTCTTTCATTTTTAAACAAAGATAGAAGTTGCTTATTTCCCCCTTTATTTCCCCTCCTCCCTTCATTAATTATTTTTTTCCCTTTTTACGCTTGATAGAACCATAGAAAATTAGGGTCGGAAGGGACCTTACAAGGTAATTTAATGCAACCCCCTGTTCAAAGCAGAACCATCCCCAAATATATCATCCCAGTCAAGGCTTTGTCTAGCCAGGTCTTAAAGACCTCAGAGGATGAATATTCCACAACTCTGAATAACCTGTTCGAGACAACTTGAGTTGTCTATGATCCATATCTGTGGACTTCCAATAGTATTCTTTTCATCAGTCTCTGAACTCACTGAAAATTAGAGAGAGGAATTTGATTGTTCAGGTTTAAATAGAAATTGTTGTTCAGTTCTGTGGCATCTTCATAGCTGTGGACTTGGAACACAAAAAGAAGCTTCAGTTGCATATCCTAAAGTCAGAGGAAGAGATCTCACTTTGAATTAACCTCTTCTTCTGTTGTGTCTTATTGCATTTTCCATGCACTGTCCCTTTAAGGCCAAAGCCCTTATTTTCAGCACTGCAGGGTTCAGTTTGTTTTGTAGCAGTTTTGCAGCACCAGGGACTCCATTTTCCCTGCCACAAGGAGCCAGGGAACATATTCATGTTTCCTGTCAGTCACCAGAACTGGGCCGGGTCAAGGTCAGGGACAGAGCAAGTATGAATCATTCATACATACTAGGGCCACTGTCAAGATCCACTCTGGATATGATTCCAGAAAATTATATTAATAAATACTTGTTAGTTCAACACAGGAGTGTCCAGAGTGTTGCTGCTGAACTCACAATGTAACACCTTCATTACATTGCTTCATTACATTACATTGGGCTCTAAAAAGAAACAAGAGGTGCCAAAACTAGTCCCTCCCCACCCACACATGGTTTCCCACTGCAATATTATTGACATCTTTGGAGCTATGCCAGTTTATACCACCTGAGAACCAGTTCAGGCCAGTTTTCTCATGGTATTTTTAGAGACTCTTTCCATATGGATTATATACAATGTGCAATTCATCAGCAAGCAAGTTTTGTTTTTATGCCCATAGCAAAGACTGAGGACCGAGTCAATATCAAATCAGCTACATTTTTTTCTTAATCTTGAAAACCAATTCTTATGAGCTTCAATGTATCAGTATAATAAATTAGCAGTCTATAGTATGTTGTTATAGACACCATGCTGTTGATACAGCCAGATCATTTTGCTGCTTGCAATAGTTTCAGATTTAGATAGATGTTTCAGCATGCACTTCAAAGATAAGATGTGTAAAAGCAAATCTGTCAGATCCAATGTTGCACCTTATCTTTTCAAATTTAGAGCAGAAAATTTTATTTAAGCATCTCACAAAGTATTTAAATCTGCACTTGCCCAAGAATCCAAACAACTATTGAAGTCCTATGAAACTCAAATACTTTAAGTTGATCACTGAAATTGAAGATAAGTATATTTCGGAGGCTTTCGGGTGTTTTTTTTAGTTGATATACATAGGAAACTGAAGAAGCCAAGAATTTGTAGGATGTACGTCCTTGCTAGGGAAGCTAATAACTTCTCATTATTATCCCCAGAATTATCCAAAGTAACAGTTAAAGTTATGGATGTGAGAAACTTTTAACTAGTTTGTTTGTTTTTTCTTGTTGCCTGCCAATATTTAATATGGCACAGGAGCCCTTGTTATGTTAAATGCTATATCAACACAGGGCAAGGAATACAAGAGTGGAAGTTTGGTAGTTTGTTCAAGTTCTCTGTTTGCAGGCAACTATTAACCAAACAGTCCAAAAAGCGTCCCCTCTAAATGCAAACAGGACAACAATGAAGCACAGAACTATAACACAATACCCTAAAATAAAAGGTAGTCCATGCTCCCAAACAACCTACTCCTGAAGTTTAAGGAGAAAGGCAGAGGGATGTAGGGAAACACAGGAATACAAGGGGACAGTCTGGGTTAGGATGCTAGGTAGTAACACTGTCGTTCTAAGTAGTTTGTTATCAGTGGTGATGTGTAGGGAGTGCATGGGGTGCCCATGCAACACCTGAGAACATTGGTGCACCCCCTTACAGCCAGCATTCTCCACTTTGGTGATGGGCAGGGGGTGCAGATGAAAGCACTAGTGCCCACCCTGAGAGTGCTGGCTGCGGAGTGGGGGTGCCAGGCACTGCTGACACTTCTGAGCCCACCCCTGGCCCTTTTGGGTGCACTGCTGGCACTTCTGGGTCAGTGTGCACAACTGGCAGGAGGGGGGCTGTGCCCCCAGCCAACATGATTGGCTGTGGGAAACCCCCCCATCACTAACTGGCTGGTGGGGGCCAAGTGCCCCACCCCCCCAACTCAGGAGGCTCCAGTCACCCATGTTGCTTATGACTTCTGAGGAAAGGCTGTGGGTGCAAACAGAAGTGCAAGTCCACGATGTAACTAAGAACGCTTTGCAGGAAGTGTTCTGAGTTACAACAGTCTCCTGGACCAAACAGAAGTCCACTGGGGAAAAAGGAGTGGAATCCAGTTGCTGGCTGCCAGATGGCAGCTGCTTTCCCCTAGCTATGGCCTTTCTCCTCCCTCCCAGCTTCTCCCTGTTTCAGAATGGGAGGCGGGGAAGGAAACAGAGGGAGCTCCTTCTAGGGGTTCCCCAGCTGGCTCAGGAGGGTTGGGTGGGTGAATTGGAGCCCCTCTCAACCTTGGGGGGGGCTCCAATACATCTGCCCCACCCTGCAATAGGGGCTGAAACCCCCCCAGACCAAACTCCCTCTGCTTCCTTCCAAGAGAACAGCTTGAGGCTGGGAGGCAGCACAGACAGAAGTTATAGAAGATGCTCTGTTTTGAAACATCTTCTTCTGACCACTCATGCAATGTGGGCTCAGATTTTCACCCAATCAGCATTTTCAAAGGTATATGCAACCATTCACTTGCATTTAGTCACAGATGTAAACTGCTTTCTGTGGCCAGATTGTGCAAAAATTGTCACTTCTGTCTGTGCCCTGTATGAGCTGAAGTTATTTAGTCTAGAGAAGAGAAGGCTGAGGGAGAATTTGTTAACAGTCTTCAAATACCTATAGGATGATTTAGAGAGGATGGAAATGGGTTTATATCTGTGGCTGTAGGGAACAGAACTCTATAGGAGCAATAGCCTTGAGCTTCTTCAAGGAAAATTTAGGCTGGAGATTAGAAGGAATTTTCTGATTATGCAGGTGATCATGGATTTGAAAAGGCTACCTAGGGAAGTTGTGGAGTCTCCATCCTTGGAGGTTTTCAGGAGCAGATTAGATACACACATAGCTGGGATGGTTTCAGACAGGGGTGATCTTGTTTTGAGCAGCGGTCTGGATTAAATGACCTTGTAAGGTCCTTTCCAGCCTTATTTTCCAAGGATCCCAATGATAATTATATAGTGGAACATGATGAAGTAAACATTCTGGTCCTAAAATAGGTCTAATGAAGTTCTGAGCTTCTTCTGTTTCTACTGCTTGAATTGTTAAGCTCCACAGCCTATCAACACCTGGACTTGGAGGTGCAGCCCTTGAGGGCCATCAAAAGAACCATGCTGGTGTCATCTCTGATGCCATACACAGCTACCCAGGGATGGAACGGATCCCAGGAGGACACCACAGACTATATGGTGCTGTGAAGTGAGGCCCTGGCTCTGAGGTCCTGAGCCAGTTTGCCTAGAGCAGGCACTCTGACACCGACATCTGTGAGGGCCTGGTGGGCCACATGCAGGAGCACAGACACAACCAGTTGGTGCCAGTGCCACTGTGGCAGAACACCTGTGGTGTCTGCCACTTTAAGAGCTGGACTAAGCAACTGGCAGGTATGGGCCTTTCTCTGATAAGCAGTCATTTTAAGATTCAGGTCAGCAGGGCTGGAGGCAGCAGTTTGCTGCCTGACACCATGGAAAGACCATCTCTTGGTGGAACTGCTGCTGCTACAACAACTCAGAGGTGAGGGAGAGGCTATGGGGAAGGAGGAGGCCTCTTGGTCCTGGGTTTGACTTGAAACTGCACCCTGCTGGGGAAGGGTGGCCTAGTGGGGCTCCTAGTGATGTGGGAGCCCCCAGGAAATGCAGGCCAGTTACCTCCCCAGGGAAAGGCGAGGAGGGGTGCCTTACCCCAGCCTCTGCCTTTAGGTGGGTTATTTAACACCGGAGGCAGTAGAGGGCCAGCACACCCACGTGTGGCATCTGAGCACAGTGGGTGTGAGACCCCAGAAAGTGTGTAGTGGGGCCAGGCATGGCTTTAGCCACCTGAGCCCATATGGGTTGCAAGACCCTGGAAAGTGAGTAGTGGGGCCGGGCATGGCTGTGGACACCTAAGCCTGTGCAGGGTGCAAGACCCTGGGGAATGAGTGGTGGGACCAGTACACCCAGAGGGCACCTGAGTCCCAGTGGGGTGTAGGACCCCAAAGTGTGAAGTGAAACCCTGAAAGCAAGGAGGCCAGTGTGAGGTGAATCCCTGAAAGCAAGGGTCTGCAAGGTCCAGGTAAGCCTTTGGGCACCTGAGGCCAAAGGTGGACCGGAGGCCAAGGAGAGGCCCTGAGAATGAGGGGCATGAGTAGGGGTCCAAGGAAGGGGCATTATATTTGACGGCCAGGGGTAAAATAGGCCCACAGTTGAGCAACTGTTCAGTCAATGTGAGAGATGCCCAAGAGACTGCATCAAGGCTGACTAGAGAGCTAGGCCTGAGGATCTCACAGAGTAGGGCAAGATGAGTGTGGCCCAAGTGGTCAGTTGGCAAGAGACTGGGTGAGAGATGGTGGCACGTAAGAGGGCCTGGTAAGAGAAGGGTGGTATGAGTGTGGCCTATAAAATGGCAGTGTGAGAGAGACACAACTGTGTGTTTGTTGGGCGTGGCCTTGAGCTGGCGACTGAACAGCATGCCATCTGCAAGGCTTGGGATTCAGTATAGGGGTGGTTGGAGCTGCATACTTAGGCCCAGGAGAACAGGGCATTCAAAGGGCAGCCTTCTGCCTAATTAAGATGATAATTATTTAACAACAAGGCATGGCAGGAAGGTAGCATGCCCAGAGGCAGGTGGGAGATCAGTACTGGCTGGTAAGGGAGTTCCCACTTTGCCAGAGTGACTTAAAGGTCAAGACCCTGTGGGCATAGTGGCTCAGTGTCACCAGCCACAACTGCTGGTCGAGGGCAGGCTGCAGAACCATGTCCTTTATGCAGTAGCTGGACCACATCCTCACAGGAGGCAGGAAGCAGTGTTAAACATTATTGAACAGCCAGTGCTCCCTCAGCTATGCAGGCACAGGCCTCTCACTTGTGGAGAAATGCATTGATGCCAGCAGTGAAATCATCCTTAGTTGCTGGGGGCAGGGATGTGTAGCATAGGCCAGGCAGCGGCAAATGTTGCAGGGAAGCACGGGCTTGGCCACTGCACCACTGAAGCAAAGGGTCCCATGCCAGGTTCTCAGGTGTGCCTGGGGCATCATGACAAGAAGCAGCAGGGCATAGTGAGTTGGGCACTGCTTGATAAGCACATATTGCTCCTCATGGCATGCCTGAGACACTGTCACCAGGGGTATACTCAGGGAGTAGGGCATGTATGGGGGGAGGGAGTCCCAGGGTGCCTCTCTGCAAAGGCCCCCTGTGGGGAGGGCAGGGGCACCTCCAGCTCCATGACCCAGTCAGTCAGGAGCCATAAGCCCCCCAATCCTGAGTGCCATAGGCCTGGTGACAACGGAGGAGACTGTCTGGCCTGTAGGAGGATAAGGGCGGGGGAGTGGATCTGGCTTAGTGGTAACAGGTGCTGCCAGGATTCAGGTCTGTCCTGGCCTGAGAACAGGGTGCGAAAGGCAGGCTGCCTGTGGCAATCACCAAGCAACCCACCTGCCCCTCTGAAGCAAATGGGGATGGGAGACATAGCTAGCAGCTGCCTGTGCTGTGGCCTGCCTGGATGACTTACCATGGTCCCTGGGCACCCATGCATGCACGACCCCCAATCTGAGGCCAGGCAGTGCCCACATCCTTAGTATACTGCATGTTATCTCAGAAATATTGCAAACTCTCACAAACAGCCTCTTTCTCCTGGCTTTGCAGGTCCAGCAGCTGCACGCAGTGGGAGGCACCAGCTGCCAGTGAGCATGTGCTGTTAGGGTCCCCACCAGTCTCAACCTGGGCCCTCTGTATACACCAGCTCCAGCAGTGGCAGACCCAAGGCAAGACCCAGCTGCTGGTCACCATGGTAGAGGAGTGGCTGATGGACTAATGGGCCTGGCACACAAAAGACATTGTGCACAAGTGGGAGAGGGCTGCACTCAAGGTGGAGAGGTCCTGAAGAGAGAGACCAGGCAGATCAGGAATTCAAGGTTAGGCTCCTGACCCTCAAGAAGAGACGCCCTTAAGAGGATAGCGGAGGCCCAGGAACAGCAGACCACCTTGGTGGCCAGAGCACTGGAGACCATGGAGAAGGACCACTAGGTGCTGGACACCATTCTGGCCCTGGCATCCATCTTCAAGAGAAAGAGTGGGGTACACACCAGTCCCCCTCCTGTAGGGCAGGGCCCCCCAAATCCCGGGCAGGGCCCCCCTGGCCTGAGAAACCAGCGTTCCCCAACGGCAGGCCCACTGCGCATGCACGCAGTTTAAAAGGGCCCGCCAAACGGAGAAAGAAGAAAAAAAAAAAAAAAAAAGGCTCAGTTAGGCTCCAGAGTGGTGAAGAGATGCGCGGGTGAAGCCCGCCGCGCCCCCGCTCCCCCGAAGCCCCCCAGACACCCCCTCAGCAGCCGCAGAGCCCCCTGCTGACCCCCAGCACAGCCGGAGGTAAGCGGGCTCGTGGTGGGAAGGCGTTAACTCCTCGCTCCCTGGGAGGAGGCCACTGCCTGGTGCCGGGCTGGGTCAAGCCCCCGCCCAGGACCCTACTTGGCCCAGCCCCCCAGGAAGCCCTGCGAACAGGCTGCGTAAACAGGCGCTCGAGTTAGCGTGGAGTTCGTGCAGGAGAGGGCGCGGGAGGGCACGAGACCCTGCCTGCGACCCCCCAGAGTAGTCAGCCCCAGCCATAGCCAGCCTACCAGAGGCGTGACACGGATGGTCACGCGCCGCACCCCGAGGGTCCCCTCGGGCTCTGCGGCCCCACCATTGGGCACCTCAGAGACGGCCACCCAGACAGAGCCTGTGGTTCTGGGCTCCACGCAGATGGAGCCCCTGGCTCTTGGCTGCGGGGGCTGCCTGTCCCTTTTTCAGGCTCTGGGGCCCGGGAGCATGGCCACCTCCCCTTGTGGGGTCCGCTCCCTACTGCGGTCTCTGGCGCGCCAGCTGGAGGAGCTCCAGGCCACAGTCCAGAGACTGCGTGCCATCAGGGACTGCGAGCAGGAGATAGACTCCTACTGCCAGGCCCTTCTTCCCCGGGAGCCGCAGGGGAGAGCACCGTCTCCCTCCATGACTAAGGAGGACTCTGGGACCTCCCGCTCTGCCCAGTCAGGGGCATGGACCAAGGTGGTCAAGGGCCCCAAGGCCCGCCACACCAAGGCCCCTCCCTTGCCAGAGCTTAGCAACAGGTTTGCACCTCTTGCAGCCCCAGCAGAGCCTGCTCAGTTGCCAGCTCCGGCAGGCAACCCAGTCTCGACCGCAGGTACTGGCCCCACTCTCCCCAAGTCAAAGCAAAAGGTGTTTGTTGTGGGAGACTCCATCCTGCGGGGCAGTGAGGGGGCAATCTGCCGCCCCGACCCCTTAGCCCGGGAAGTCTGCTGCTTCCCAGGGGCCCGCATCCGAGACATTGCGAAGAGGATCCCGCAGCTCCTCCGGCCCACAGACCACTACCCCATGCTCCTTATTCACATGGGCACCAATGACACGGCTCGGAGCACCCCCAGCCAGGTCATGAGGTGCTACAGGGAGTTGGGAGCAGGGCTTAGGGGTCTGGGAGCTCAGGTGGTGTTTCCATCGATCCTCCCAGTCTCGGGCTATGGGCTGAGGAGGGAGAGGAGGATCCACGCAGTGAACCAAAGACTGCGGAGCTGGTGTCATCGGGAAGGCTTTGGCTTCCATGACCACAGCCCGCTCTTTGGCAAGAGAGGCAGTGAGCTGCTGGGAAGAGATGGCCTCCACCTCTCTCCCCTGGGGAGGAGGCTCTTCTCAGCCAGGCTGGCTGACCTGCTCCACCCGCTGGGGGGATGGGGGGACTACTGCCACTGCTGGCCCGCTGAGCGACCCTTGCAAAGCCAGCAGACCAAGGCACTTAAGGGAGCCCACCCCTGCCCCAGCCCTGACACAATCTGTGGGCAAGGCAAGAGCCCCTAAGGGCACACTTGCCTGCCTGTACACTAATGCCAGAAGCCTGGATAACAAGCAGGAGGAGCTTGTCCTCCTGCTCAGTGCAAAGAATTATGATGTCATTGGGATAACGGAGACCTGGTGGAACTATACCCTGTACAGGAGGGATCGTGTTGACAAAAGGGGTGGGGGTGTAGCTCTCTATGTGAAGGAAAGCTACATGTCCCTGCAAGCTGATGTTCACGACTGGCATGGACAGCTAGAGACCCTCTGGGTAAAAATTCGTGGGAAAAATGGCACAGGGGACACAACGGTGGGAGTCTACTACAGACCTCCCACTCAAAGTCCTGAGCTTGACCAGGAGTTTCCCCGGGAACTGACTGAGGCCGCTTGCTCCAGGACCTTGGTTGTCATGGGTGACTTCAATTACCCGGACATCTCCTGGGAAGATCACTCAGCAAAATCCGAGCGGTCGCAAAGCTTTCTCTCATGCGTGGATGACCTCGACCTGACTCAAGAAGTCTATGGGCCAATGAGAGGCAAAGCGCTGCTCGACCTGGTACTGGCTACGGGGGGATGACCTAATTGGCAACCTAGTGATCGATGGGAAGCTGGGTGACAGCGACCACGAGCTGATCACCTTCACCATCCGCCGTAAAGCTGGAAAATCAGTCAGCAACACAGAAGTCCTTGACTTCAGAAAAGCCGACTTTGACAACCTCAAGAGGCTTGTCGGTCAGGCCCTCAGGGACCATGACCCCAGGGAGATGGGAGTTCAAGAAGAGTGGTTGCTTCTCGAGGAAGCAATCCTCAATGCACAAGCTAAATCTATTCCAACATGGAGGAAAGGCAGCAAGAAGGCACAGCAGCCCTCCTGGCTCTCCAGGGACCTAGCGGACCTCCTGCAGCTAAAAAGGAAAGCCTACAAAGGATGGAGGATGGGATTCACCTCCAAGAAGGATTATTCTGGGCTGGTCCAGTCCTGCAGGGAGCAAACCAGGAAAGCCAAGGCCAACTGAACTCCAACTAGCTTCAAGCATCAAGGACAATAAAAAGTCCTTTTTCAGATATGTGGGGAGCCGGAGGAAAAGCAAGGGCAATGTTGGACCCCTGCTAAACCAGATGGGGCAACTGACAACTGACGCCCAGGAAAAAGCCAACCTATTAAATAGGTACTTTGCGTCAGTCTTCCATCAGTCACACAGGATGCCCATGCCTGCTATGGGACAGGGAAATCTGGGTGATGGGGATCCCCTACCCTCCATCAATGCTGACCTCATGAAGGAACACCTTGAGAAGCTGGATACCTTCAAGTCAGCTGGCCCTGACAACCTGCACCCCAGGGTACTCAAGGAGCTGGCGAGCGTCATAGCCCAGCCCCTGGCACGGGTCTTTGAAAACTCCTGGCGCTCTGGTGTAGTGCCCGAAGACTGGAAGAAGGCCAATGTGGTGCCGATCTTCAAGAAAGGGAGGAGAGTGGATCCGGCTAACTACAGGCCCATTAGCCTGACTTCTATCCTGGGGAAGATCTTAGAAAAGTTTATTAAGGAGGCCATCCTTGATGGATTGGCCCAGGCTAACATCCTAAGGGATAGCCAGCACAGGTTTGTTGCGGGTAGGTCTTGTTTGACCAACCTCATTTCCTTCTATGACCAGGTGACCTATCACCTGGACAAGGGAGAAGAGATTGATGTCATATATCTTGACTTCAGAAAAGCTTTTGATCTGGTATCCCACGATCACCTCTTGGCCAAACTGCCCAGTTGTGGCCTTGGCTCCACCATGATCTGCTGGTTGGGAAACTGGCTCTGTGGTCAGACCCAGAGGGTTATAATCGATGGCAGTCACTCATCGTGGTGCCCTGTGACCAGTGGGGTCCCTCAAGGCTCTGTCCTGGGACCCATACTGTTCAACATCTTCATTAATGATGTGGACATTGAAGTCAGGAGTGGACTGGCCAAGTTCGTCGATGACACCAAACTTTGGGGCAAAGCATCCACGCCAGAAGATAGGCGGGTGATCCAGGCTGACCTGGACAAGCTCAGCAAATGGGCAGATGAGAACCTGATGGTGTTTAACACCGAAAAATGGAAGGTTCTCCACCTTGGGAGGAAAAACCTGCAGCATCCTTATAGGCTTGGCAGTGCTATGCTGGCTAGCACTACAGAAGAAAGAGACTTGGGGGTCATCATTGACCACAAGATGAACATGAGCCTGCAATGCAATGCTGCGGCTAGTAAAGCGACCAAAATGCTGGCGTGCATCCATAGATGCTTCTCGATCAAATCCCGGGACGTCATTCTCCTCTTGTACTCGGCCTTGGTGAGGCCGCAGCTGGAGTACTGCGTCCAGTTTTGGGCTCCACAATTCAAAAAGGATGTGGAGAAGCTTGAGAGAGTCCAGAGGAGAGCCACGCGCATGATCAGAGGTCAGGAAAACAGATCTTACGATGACAGGCTGAGAGCCATGGGACTCTTTAGCCTGGAAAAGCGCAGGCTCAGGGGTGATCTGATGGCCACCTATAAGTTTATCAGGGGTGACCACCAGGATCTGGGGGAACGTTTGTTCACCAGAGCGCCCCAAGGGATGACGAGGTCGAATGGTCACAAACTCCTGCAAGACCATTTCAGGCTGGACATAAGGAAGAATTTCTTTACTGTCCGAGCCCCCAAGGTCTGGAACAGTCTGCCAGCGGAGGTGGTTCAAGCACCTACATTGAACACCTTCAAGAGTAAATTGGATGCTTATCTTGCTGGTATCCTATGACCCCAGCTGACTTCCTGCCCTTTGGGCAGGGGGCTGGACTCGATGATCTCCCGAGGTCCCTTCCAGCCCTAATGTCTATGAAATCTATGAAATTCATACTGCCTGCTGCCCTGCCCCAGGCCCTAGCCTCACTTGCCCCTGGCAACCACTTGCTGCTCACCTGCAAGCCTCCAGTAGGCTTGGGCTGAGTTGCAGCAGCACCTCCACTGGCCAGATCCCCCAGCCCAGCACCTGCCCCAGGTCCCCTGAGAGCAGGCCCCCATGCATGGACCCACCCCTGCAACTCACCCTGGCTCCATGTAGTGTGAGAGCAGGAACTGCCCACAGTGGGACCAACACTGCACATGGACTCTTCTGGCCCTGGTTGCAAGGGGCATCCACCTGCAGGGGCAGAGCAGCTGACACCCTTGGCCCTGGGTGAGACCCCTACCCTCCAGCCTCACCACAGTGTGCACACCCAGTGGTGCGGCCAGATACCAGAATGCTGGGTGCCTGTCCCTAGGTTCTGCCCTCTAAGTGCCCCAACCACTCTGCCCCCGTCCACCCAACTTGGGAGGGCACAGAACACACTGTAAATAGTCTGCACAGGGAAGATGGTGTTTTATTGGTAGTGGTTAGGGTGGTTGGTGAAGGGGTTCTGTGGTTCAAGAGGGAGCAGAGATTGGGTCAGTTGGGGATGGAGGGGGAACGGGGACTGGTATTGTGGAGGGGAATAAAATGCTTTTCTGAAAATTGTCTACAGTGAGTGTGGTGCTGGTGTTGGCATAGGTTCTATGACCCATATATCCTGTTCTAGGTGGACCCAAACCTTCAGAACAGCCATGACCTCTACATTCAATAATAGGATAACTTTATTGATACACAATGATAGTAGATAAGAATAATGGAAATGATTCTATATCTATGAGTCCCAGGGCTATCATCAGAGTCAAGGTACATCTGGCTAGCATATGAATTTCACCCTGAGGTTCTCTCAAATTTCAGATGTCAGCATTCTGGGGGTTGGAAGCTGAGGCTCACCCAGTGAGATGAGTGAAATGGCCTGGTGATATGCTCTCTGTCCATCGTGGCTTTGGGTTCTCCTCTCAGGGACCTTTTGTTGCTCTGAAATCTTTCTTTTTGTATGACTCTTCATCTTTGGGCATCATGTCTGGGGGGGGGCTCAGTGGGGCCCTGGGGGGGCTAGTGGTCCCTTGTCTGTCCCTCCTGTGCACAACTTAGGGCCCTGGAGGAGCAGGTGAGGGAGCTCCAGGCTGAGGTGAGCAGGCTGACGGGGATCAGGGATGCAGAGGATGAAATTGATACCTATTTCTGTTCTCTACAGGCCTGGTCACCCACTGTACAACCCCCACAGGAGACTCATCCAACGCAAGACTGGCAGAAGGTGTCCAAATCCAGAGCTGCTAGGCCTAGAGTGGTGGAAGCTCCCCAGGTAAACCTGGGGAACAGGTTCGATGCCCTGGCAGCTGTGATGGAGAAAGACAGAGAAACTGGCTCCGGTGGAAACAATGCCACTCCCCACATGACAAAGAATGGGCAGAGAGAGAACACCAGCAGGAAGAAACGCCGGGTTCTCATCATAGGAGACTCTATCCTACAAGGACTGGAAGGTCCCATCTGCCGGCCTGACCCCATGACATGAGCAAGAGGTCTGTTTCATGCCTGGGGCTCAGGTTAGAGACATCACGGAGAGGACCCAGCCTACATCTGACCTGCAGACCAGTACCCCATAGTTGTCATCCATGAGGGGATGAATGACGTGACCCAGGGTAACCCTGACCGCATTATGAAGGATTTCAAGGCTCTGGGTGACAAGCTTAAGGAGACAGGGGCACAGGTGGTATTCTCCTCCCTTCTTCCAGTGAGTAGGCGGGGACAGCAACACACAGCCTGCATTGGCGAGGTCAACTGGCATTTATGCAGTTGGTGCCGCCAGACATGCCTTGGGTTCCTAGATAATGACCCATGCTTTCGGGTGGGGGACTTGCTGGGGTGGGATGGGCTTCACCTCTCTCCTAAAGGCAAGTGTGTCTTCTCTCCAGGTTGGCTGATCTCATACAGCAAGCTTTAAACTAGCCTCCCCGGGGGAGGGGACCACAGGAAGATAAGGAGATACCACCCAAGCAAGACAGGTGACAAAAGCAAGGAGTGCCCAGGTAAGGAACAGGGGTCCGGACAATCTCCCAAATCGGGGGGGTGGCACACACAGCTAGGCAAGGCCTTAAATGCCTATATACCAATGCTCTTAGTAGGGGGAATAAACAGGAGGAACTCGCTCTCAGAATAGCCAGTTCAGACCCAGACATAATAGGGCTTACAGAAGCATGGTGGGATTCATCCCATGACCGGGCTGTTAGCATTAGGGGCTTTACAGGCGGGATAGAGAAGGAAGGAAAGGTGGGGGTGTGGCGCTGTATGTCAAGGAGCAATACACATCTTTTGCCACAGAATGGGGTCAGGGGAGGGGCAAGCTGAAGTGCTCTGGGTCAAGATACGAGGGGGCCGTGGGGAGAGGGATCTAATGGTGGGGGTCTACTACAGACCCCTCAACCAAGGGGAGGAGCTGGACTGGGAATTTTCGGGCCAGCTTGCAGAGGCACTTAAGGCAAGGGATGTAGTTGTCATGGGTAATTTAAATTACCCGGACATCTGCTGGGAGGAAGAGTCAGCCAGGTCAGACCATTCCAGGACATTCCTGGCCGAGATACAGGACCTCCACTTAATTCATGAGGTGCACAGTCCCACCAGAGGAAATGCCCTGTTGGACCTGGTCCTGGCCACAGGCAACAACGATCATCACTTGCTGGAATTCACCATCCAGCGCAGGGTGTTAAGGGCCTGCAGCAAGGTGGTAGTCCTAGACTTCAAGAGGGCCAACTTCAATGAGTTGAGATTAGTGGGAGAGGCGCTGGGGTTCTTGAGAGCAGGGGAACTCAGTGCCCAAGATGAGTGGTCATTCCTTAAGGAGACGATACTCAGGGCCCAAGGGGTGACCATCCCAACAAGAAGCAAGGGGGGCAGGAGTGCCCGAAAGCACCCCTGGCTCACCAAGGCTGTTTGGGAATGCCTGATTGCCAAAAAGGCGGCGTACAACCGGTGGAAGGGGGATGCTATCTCCAGAGAGGAGTATACCTCCTCTGCTCGGGCCTGTAGGGGGGCTGTCAGGAAAGTTAAGGTGGACATAGAGCTAGGACTAGCATCCAAAATCAAAGATAGTAAAAAGTCCTTTTTCAAATATATAGGGAGGATGAAGAAAGCACCGGGAAATGCGGGACCCTGCAAGACTCTCCTCTGGCACAACCGCCAGATTGCCCAGAGAAAGGAGATCTCTTTAAACAATTCTCCACCTCCGTTTTCTTGGGCAGGGACCAGGACTTCCCCACCATGATGCAAGACGGACTTGAGGGAAATGCCTCCAGACCTCAGGTTGGGGAGGACCGGTTTAGAGAGCTTCTGGAGGGGCTGGACATGTTCAAATCAGCGGGTCCAGATGCTCTCCACCCCAGGGTGTTGAGGAAGCTAGCAGGGGTTATTGCAGGGCCCTTGGCATGGCTTTACAAGTGCTCAGGGTACTTGGGTCAGATGCCATATGATTAGAAGATAGCCAACGTGGTCCCCATCTTTAAAAAAGGGAGGAGGGAGGACCCGGGCAACTATAGTCCTGTCAGTCTTAGCTCAATCCTAGGGAAACTCTTTGAGAAGATCATCAAGGAGCACATCTGTGATAGGCCAGCTTCAGGGATGATGCTCAAGGGCAATCAGCACAGTTTCATTAGGGACCGGTCATGTCAAACCAACCTAATTATCTTTAATGATCAGGTCACAAAAGCTTTGGATGCAGGTGTCACCGTGGACGTAGTCTTTCTGGACTTCAGCAAGGCCTTTGACACCGTCTCCCACCCCATCCTCATTAAAATACTAGGCAACTGTGGCATTGATGCCTACACAGTCAGATGGATTGCAGATTGGCTGAAGGGTCATACTCAGAGGGTGGTGGTGGATGGGTCATATTTGACCTGAGGAGAAGTGGGCAGTGGAGTCCCCCAGGGCTCGGTCCTTGGGCCCACACTGTTCAATCTCTTTATCAGTGATTTGGACAACAGAATGAAAAGCAACCTGTTTAAATTTGCTGATGATACCAAAATTTGGGGTGAAGTGATCATGCTAGTAGGGAGGGATAGACTGCAGCAAGACTTGGATAGGTTACAGGGGTGGGCTAAGAAAAACAGGATACGTTTCAATACTGACAAGTGCAGGGTGCTGCAGTTGGGCAGTAGTAACCAGCAGCACACTTATAAGATGGGAAACTCCCTTCTTGAGAGCACGGAGGCAGAAAGGGATCTTGGATGAGGGGGGACCTGGTGACCATCTATAAACTTACTAGGGGGGACCAGAAGGGTTTGGGAGAGACCTTGTTTCCCCTAGCGCCCCCTGGCATAACAAGTAATAACGGCCACAAGTTGTTGGAGAGTAGGTTTAGATTAGACATCCGTAAGAACTACTTTGCAGTTAGGGCGGCTAGGATCTGGAACCAACTTCCAAGGGAAGTGGTGCTGCCTCCTACCCTGGGGGTCTTTAAGAAGAGGCTTGATGCCTACCTGGCTGGAGTCATTTGCGCCCAGTATTTCTTCTGCCCAGGCAGGGGATCAGACATGAAAATCTCCAAGGTCCTTTCTGGCCCTACTTCTATGATCATTGATTGGCCTCCCCATTGTTGTCATACTGTCTAAATTCTGCCTGTTAGGTTTGTGAAACAAAGGAATATGCTATCACATGCACATATCCTAATCTGGTCTATCCTGGTCGTCTCCTAATTTGATCTGGTCCCCAGAGCTGGAAATCTCTGGAACACCTTGAGAGGCTGGATACCTTCAAGTCAGCTGGCCCTGACAATCTACACCCCAGGGTACCCAAGGAGCTGGCTAGCATTATAGCCCAGCATCTGGCACGGATCTTTGAAAATTCCTGGCACTCTGGTGTAGTGCTGGAAGACTGGAAGAAGGCCAATGTGGTACCTATCTTCAAGAAAGGGAGGAAAGTGGATCCAGCTAACTATAGGCCCATCAGCCTGACTTCTACCCCAGGGAAGGTCTTAGAAAAGTTTATTAAAGAGGGCATCCCTAATGGACTGGCGGATGCCAATATCCTGAAGGATAGCTAGCACAGGTTTGTTGCGGATAAGTCTTGCTTGACCAATCTTGTTACCTTCTACAACCAGATGGCCTATCATTTGGACAAGGGAGAAGAGATTGATGTCATATATCTTGACTTCAAAAAAGCTTTCGATCTGGTATCCCATGATCACCTCTTGGCAAACTGGCCAATTGTGCCCTTGGGTCCACCACAATCTGCTGGCTGTGGAACTGGCTCCGTGGTCAAACCCAGAGGGTGGTAATTGATGGAAGTCAATTGTCATGGTGCCCTGTGACCAGTGTGGTCCCCCAAGGCTCTGTCCTTGGACCCATATTGTTCAACATCTTCATTAATGATGTGGACATTGGAGTCAGAAGCAGACTGACCAAGTTTGCCAATGACACAAAACTTTGGGGCAAAGCGTCCACACCAGAAGACAGGAGAGCAATCCAGGCTGACCTGGACAGGCTCACCAAATGGGAGGACAAAAACCCGATGGTGTTTAACACTGAAAAATGCAAGGTTCTCCACTTTGGGAGGAAAAACCTGCAGCATCCTTATAGGCTTGGCAGTGCTATGCTGGCTAGCATTATGGAAGAGATTTGGGGGTCATCATTGACCACAAGATGAACATGAGCCTACAATGCGATGCTGCGGCTAATAAAGCGACCAAAGCATTGGCTTACATCCATAGATGCTTCTCGAGCAAATCCCAGGATGTCATTTTCCCCTTGTACTTGGCCTTGGTGAGGCCGCAGCTGGAGTACTGCACCCAGTTTTGGGCTCCACAATTCAAAAAGGATGTGGAGAAGCTTGAGAGAGTCCAGAGGAGAGCCACGCGCATGATCAGAGGTCAGGAAAACAGATCTTACGATGACAGGCTGAGAGCCATGGGACTCTTTAGCCTGGAAAAGCGCAGGCTCAGGGGTGATCTGATGGCCACCTATAAGTTTATCAGGGGTGACCACCAGGATCTGGGGGAATGTTTGTTCACCAGAGCGCCCCAAGGGATGACGAGGTCGAACGGTCACAAACTCCTGCAAGACCGTTTCAGGCTGGACATAAGGAAGAATTTCTTTACTGTCCGAGCCCCCCAGGTCTGGACTAGTCTGCCATCGGAGGTGGTTCAAACACCTACATTGAACACCTTCAAGACACATTTGGATGCTTATCTTGCTGGTATCCTATGACCCCAGCTGACTTCCTGCCCTTTGGGCAGGGGGCTGGACTCAATGATCTTCTGAGGTTCCTTCCAGCCCTAATATCTATGAAGTCTATGAAATCTGTGACTAACAAGACAAGGATAGCATGATGACCACAAGGAAACCAGTCAATAGTACCTGGAAATGAAGAGTCAGAGGAGAAAGAATACAAAAGGAGTTTTCAGAACCACAAGTTTACATTAGCCGCTGATCTCTAAGGTTGTCAGATATTCAAGCAAAGAACCACAAGTTGGCACTCACATACTGGCCTGACACATTGCTTGCCTTACTTACACCCTGGTCACTGGGAAATATTCCAATAGTGTATTCTATAAACATCTTGCTTGCTTTGCCTGCATTATTCTTGTTTCCTATGACTGTATATCAATATAATTTGTCTATTGTCAACTGGGGGGGAGTTGTGGTCAGTCTAAAGATTGGGCTTGCCCAGAACAAGGGACCTGGGCTGGGGTGTACCAGTGCCAACACAGGGGGTCATTCATGTGGAGCACAGTGTGCCCCAACACATCTTGGAGGGCACCACAGACATCCAGGACAGCCTCCCTGGTTGTTGCCATGCCCATGCTGAAGTGGTGGCCAACATAGTGCAAGCTGGTGGGCATGAAAAGCTTGAGCTGAGTAATGTCCAGCTAGGTCTGTTCAGGAAAGGGTGGCCACATGGTGGTGGTCTGCCATTTCAGGTGCAGGTGGAAATGATTGAGGAGCTCCTGGAAGGTGGCCCAGGTCATCCAAAAGGACTCCACCCAGTGCTCGTCATCCCAAATGTGCTGGAAAATGTGCAATCACCGGTCCTGGCTGCCCAGGCAGGCCCACAGATGGTGGGCCTGGAACCCCGGGAGTTCATGAACAGCACTGGTTGAAGCATCCTCATGTGCAACATTGATGGCTATAAAAGCTTGGCCAGACCTACACATAACATTGAAATTGTTAAATTGCTAAAACAGTACATTTAGCACAAAAATGTAAGATTGCTGCTGGGAACATGTGAAAAAAAGCAATCCAAAATTGATCTCATTTCCTGTGTTAATTGTAAATCTACCCAATGTTTATAATGCTAAATCAGTCTATGTGACTTCATTTAACCTACCTACCTCACTCCCATTGTCTCCAGTGGCCTCTGATCCTCACTGCCTCACATTTGCATTCACTAATTAAGGCATATTTCACAAAATAGGCAGTCAATCTCTAAAATATTTATTATGCTAAACCAGTGTATGCTCCTGAAACTCACACCTATTGTATCCAACAACCTCTGATCCTTATGACCTCCATTTACATTTTAACAGACCTGCTTTGGTCTAATAAAAGGTATCTCATGTGTCCAAAGAACCTTGTAATATCTTCCCTTAATCAAGGCATCTGTCTCAAAACAGGCATTCAGTGTCTGTCATATACCTCCATAAACCATTTGATGCAGCTATTTTTATTAGGCTCTATTGTTAGAACATCTACTGAAAGATAGTATTCTGTGATCAACTTCTTAAAGGTACCTCATTCAATCAATATCCAATCCATTTGATTCCAAACTGATCAAAAGTTTGCAGAAATAAAACAAACACACAAACAGGATACAGTTGTAATATGTTAATTTTGTCCTTGCCTGCTTTGTTTGGACTTTGATTAACCAACTATCAAGAAGGAATGCTTTGAAGCTATACAAGTATAAGAAGGAAAGTATTGCCAGCAAAAAGTGGGCATCTTCTTCAGAGGAAAAGGAACACTGCAACCTTCCCCCAGCTGCACTAAGGTGATGGATCCACGGTTTGAGAAAGCTGAAGAGAAACTAAGCCTGCTTCTGGCCTGCATGAGTAAAGAATTTCCTATAGTTAATATGAGGACTGTGTGGTAAGATACCTCATTTATTAAATATTAAAAAGTGTTTTTTACTTTTATAGCTTGTTGGCAGTTATTAAAGCAAGCCTTTCTGCTGTTAATCAACCAAGTCTTGTGTCAATTCTTAAAGCATTAGGTTTAAAAATCCAGTTTGTAAGTGCAACAACGTTGGCATCCCTGTTGGGGTCCAGATGGTAGCCCAGGGGCTGGGTAGCAGCTACTGGTTTCAGGGGGTCTCAGACACCATGGTGAGCCTGGCCACAAAGCACAGGGGGCAGCCAGGGCCAAGACTGACCTGGGCTAGGTAGCAGTCACCCCAGTGGTGAAGTGTGATGAGCAGGGTGGCAAGTAGAAACCTGGGGCATGGGTTGTAAGTCCTGGAGCAGACATCATACAGTGGGCACAGACTCTGGCAACAGAGTCAGAGGAGGCTGTGCCAGCATGCTGCAGCCTGCTCCAGGCCAGAAATGCAGGTGGTAATGGAGCAGCACATAGGGCTGGCTTTTAAAGAGAACTCCTGGCCACAGGCAGCTGTGGCCTGAGCCTCCAGGTCCCCTGGCTGCTGTAGGGGGCCAGTGCAGGGCCAGAGGCGATCTGAAGCCAGCTAGTCCCATGAGGATTAAGTCTGCCCCCAAATGGCCTCACTTCAGGGAGGGTTTACTCCATAGTAAATTACTGTGAAGTAAATCCATATAGCACTAATTGTATGTATAGATGTGCCCTGTGTGTATCAAGCCCAAATATTTAAAACTATCAATCTTGGCCATACCAAACCAGCAATTATTTCCATCAAACTGTGAGGTAGAAAGAAAAAATATGCTTTTTTGTCCCCATAAGTATCTGATTCCAGAATAATCAGTTGTCCAAAAACTTCCCATAACTTACTGAGTAAAGGAGGAATGTAGATCCTCTAGATAGGGCAGACACGATAAGCATCAGCTTGATTTGAAGCTTTCCACCAAAATCAATCCTCTTGCTTGATTTGACTTAAAAATTATGTTGTTATCAGTGGGCCATGCTTTTAAAGCCCCATACCTTTAAAGTTGCTGCTTCTTTTTTTTTGGTGGAAGGGGGGAGGGGGAGGGAGAGGGTAGAAAAGTAGTTAAGGACATGTGGCCCAAAAGTATTAAAGAAGCAGTCATGTCACTGTATGGGAATCTTTTCCTTTGCTATTTAAATTTATTCTCTACCACTAGCTGTTTTATGTATGTGGAAAAAACTTACCCCAGCTGGGCGAGGAGCAAATAGGGCAGGATGCTGCATTTGAAGCAAAGCACAGTGAAAGTGAAACCGTGGAGGGTGAAGCCGCCGTGGGAAAAGATAAAAAAAAAATGGCCGAGTCAAAAGGAGCTGAGACTGGCTCCCCTGTTAGCATGGGCATGCTTTATGGCAGCGTGCCGGGACCGATTGGTTGACCAGGCCCCTGGATCTCAGATAAAAGACCCGGCAGAAGACCAATGGGAGAGACTGGAAATGAGGTCTCCAACTGGCTGGGAAGGAGCCAGAGCAAGAATCTAGTCCCAGTGAGGGGACCTGGTGGTTGCCCCAGGAAAGGGCTTCTGTGAGAGGTCAGGACCAGAGAGAGCCTGAGGACTTACCTATAGAGTCTCCATGGACAATGGATGAACACAGTGTGGACTGGAGCCTGGCAAGACCAAGTAGGACAAGAATCCATACATGACTGACCCACGGCAAATACCAAGCCCGGAGAGAGGGCAACATGCCAGGGGACAGAATGGCACAGAATCAGGGCAATGCATAGATGAGGCAAAGGGAGCCGTAGAGAGCACTCAGGTTAAAAACATCGTCCCGATCCTACAGCTATAAAATTCAGAGAGCCAGAGCACCAAAGCATATGGTATAACAACTCTGACAATACAAGTGATGACATTGTGCCTGTCTCTGTTTGATTATCTACTCCTGTGCTACTTTAGCATGTGCGTCTGGTTTTGAGTGCGATGATGCCCCTTACAATCCTGGAAAAGCCCCTCGGTCACTCCCGGGGAAATCCCAAAACTTTCCTGTCACGACTTTGGATGGATCTTCACTGGTGGGAATTCCCGTTGAGGGGACTTCCAGAATTGTTGTTTCCCGGCAGATGTATGTGGGGTTCAACCTCCCCAACACCCCATCCATACAGCAGCCCTTGAGATGAGCCCCAAGATCTTTATGTGGCTTGCCTTCTGGTAGTGTCAGTTCCGAACCTTCGCGCTCCTTATGCTCTTCTCAGTCCAGCCTTTTTTTTCCTTCCTTTTTTTTTTTCTTCCTAAGCCAGGGATTCTGGCTATCCCACCTTGCCCCAGTCAGGTTCTTCTGCAGCTCTTCACTGTGCCACCTCGGGTCCCATGCTCCTGTGCCACTCACTGCCAGTGTGGGACACTTCTTTTGATCCCATTGGTGCTGACACCAGTCTTTGCGTTGTGTCTTCCTAATCTTGCCAGCACTGGATGCCCTCGGCATGGGGGATCCTCACCACTCCTCCCAGCTTCCCCGCCATTCCCTCTTGGAGCCAGCTTTTGAATCCATGGGGCAGCATCTCCCACTGACGTCACCCAGCTCCAGCTACAGATAAGCATGGCTAACAAACTGTGCAGGTCTTTCTTCTGTCTCCCCAGATCATCGGCATCCTAAAAGGGGTAAGTTTTCTTCTTTTTCAGGGTTTTTCTTTAGGGGTTGTGTTCCCCTTGTCTCAGGTTCCCTGAAAGGTGGGGGTCCTTGCTGCCTTGTGCTTGTACCCCCATGACAGACATCTTTGGTAGGCATTAGGAGGGGTGTAGGGGAGGCAGAGCCCTAAACAGGCAGAACAGCTGAGACAACCAAAGGGAGGCACCAGGAGGGATGGGACTGAACATCTTCCTCCCAATTAAGATTATTTAAAATCAAAGGCATGGCAGGTGAGACCCCCTGCAGGCCCATCCTAAAGTCATCCTACTAACAGAACTATTTCTTCCCAAAAGCACTGGTGAGGTCAGAGAGGAACCCCCATACTCAATGGCCAGGTGAAAGGCATGGGAGATTACAAGGTGCTTGATAGCTTTTGCCAAAAAACATATGTATGTTGTTATCTGAGTTACTAAGACCCGAATAAGTTTGTAGAAGCCCCAACTGACATTGGGCTTCCACTACATTAGATTCTTTACATACTTAAAATCCCTGCCTTAGTTCTTTTACTAGAGGATAGAGAGAGAGATTAATTTACTTGTTCAAGATCACTACATGTTGATGGGAAAGCCAGAGTTATATTTCTAGCCTTGCGGATTTCCATTGGAGTACACTTCATTTTCCCTTCTCCCATTTTCCATCTTCGTGATATGTAAAAGCTTCAGGAAAGCTCATAAGCTAAAACAAAAATATAACAAGTTGCTAAACAACGTAAGCATAGAACCTTAAATAAAGGAGAGTTCATCCCTGGTTTGAATTTATATTAATTAATTTTGGTATGAATGGCTCTTGTACAAATGGATTAATCAAGTTTTAGCCTTTCTTTTCCTTTCCTCTGGAACTCTAGCATAGTAACTGAGGAAACTGTGCATTTACATACCCATCCATTTACTTTATTTTGTAGGAAATATAGAGGAATATCAGGAAGTTCAATATTTGGCATTCAGCTTTAAAAAATTAGGCTGCCTTCTTGAATTCCAGAGTAGGAAATCCTTATAGGTTCCTGCCAAGTGGAATGTTTACACAACAAGTGATGAAAAGCAATCATCTGAAATTGAAGATTTCAGAATGTTTCTCTTCAATGATCTGGCAGTCTCAGGTCTAGTCCAGATTTCAAGAATACAGCTGATGGAATGCATGAGGATACTTTAATCCTTACACTTAGTGGTTTGGATTTTTGCTCCAATAAAACTGCTGGGTCTACCTTCTTGTTCTGTGTCAATCAATGAACATCAGTGCAAGTGTGCAGCCTTTGTTCCTAAATGGAGAGGGAAAAATTCGCAATGTATTTTCAAGTCATGTATACATCCTTTCAAATCAGTAGACCAGCTCTTAAATCAGTCCAAAATCTATCAACTCTTCCTCCCCAAAATGCTACTGCTTTATTAGGAATTGATAGGCATGTCTACATGTGCCTTTCTTAAGTGGGCTTAGCCTAAAAATTGCCAGTTTTGAGGTATGTTAAGGGCACATGTCTACATGTGCACACCCTTAACGTGCCTTAAAAACTATGATTTGAGGCTATGTGAGCCTAAATTTAATACCTGTATAAAGCAGGTATCAAATGTGGGCATAAATAGCTAAGTTGCATTAGTACACACGTAGTCATGCTAATGTGCATTAACATGGTTTGCATCAAGAACACACTGCATTAATGTGCATTAGCATGTCTGCACATGCACTAATGCTACTTAGCTATTCGTGCCTGTTACAAGGTGGCTAAAGCACCCTGCCATGAGCACACAAAGACTAAAACAAAGGAAATAAACTTACCAAGGTATGCCGAGGAAATCATGGTGTGCCAGGGCGGGAAAGACACCACACCCTGACTAATTAAAGGAACCAGCTGGGGCTGCAGCAAACCCAGGTGTCAGGGTTTGAGTCTGAGATAGGTACAATGGCACGTCCAAAGAAGAGAGAAAAAGCCGCGCTGAAAAGTTAAAGAGAAAACAGCTGGGTTAGGAAAGCAGCAAATTGGACACTGCCATAGTGGACCCAGCTGGCCAGAAAGGAAATTTAAAGGGATGTCGAGGGAGTGTTGGAGGTCAGATGGAAGAAGGGGGAGATGAGATGAGAACAAAGAAGACAGTGGAGACCGAGGAGAGAGAGAGAACTGACCCCAGGGCTTAAAGGAAAGCTCCAGTCCCCTGACTTACCTGGTGAGAGCCTGCAAAGAGGCAGAAGAGGCTGCTACTCTCAGAGCAGAGGCACAAGTGCAGATTGCTAGGGCAACCACTGGGGAGTCAGCTGACAGGAAGGGGCAGGGCCCGGCACATATAAACCCCAGGGCTGAGGCCAGGAGGGGAGTTCTCCACTAGCAGCCAAGGGAGAAGGAGCTCTGCTGGAGCCAGCAGAATGGAGAAACCTGCCAGCACCAGCAGCTCCTGTTTCCTGTTACAGGGTGGAGATTTTCCTGGTAGGGATTGAATGATGTTCAGCTAGATGGCTTAGATTTTAGGTTATAGCCCAGGGGCTTGAGTTTTCTGTTTGTAGTTTTATAAGACTAGTGATTTGGGTGAGGCTATTAGGGTTTGGAAGAGGCCTCATAGGGGATCCCTGGTGGCATGGGGACCCCAGGGCCAGAGAGGTGCTCCTGTCACAGGTCCACAGCTCCTGCATCTGCCCTTATCAGCTGGCTGCAGCATTATAGGAAAGCAACAACATGTCCAGAACACCTGGAGTGGCTATGGCAGGGTGTTAACAGTGGTCCCTGATTTGATTCAGCAAAGATTCAGCCTGATTTGGTGGCCAAATCCCTGAATCACAATTGAATCAGGAGACCATTTAATCTCTCTGAATCAAATTGGAACCCTGCAAATAGATTTGGAGAGATTCAGTGATTCAGACATAGACACAGCTTTAAATGTTTTTTCTACACACCTCTAGGTAGCAGGCAGCTTGTGAATTCTGAGATGCTGGGGCAGATGGAGCATTGAATTGGGGACAGAGGCCTGAATCAATTAATTGAATCACTGTCCCTGACTGAGGCCAATTCTGAACCTGAATAAATACTGCCCATTTTGCACACTTATACAGGGGATGGGGATGGTGGAGCCCTGTGAAAAAAAGCCATCTTCTTAAGCCTAGAGCCAACACTTTTTTCTCCCAAAAGTGTTTTGGCACCTCTCTTTCAAACATCAAGGTGTGGCAGGAGATTTTTTGAAGGACAGAACACTACAATCCCAAGAGAGAGACAACTCGGCTCCATGTGGTATGCCACCAAACCCTTACAGCACCTAAATGTAATGAGCCTTAATGCACATTAGTGCATCCATATGTATAAGCATGCCTAAAGTGCCTTAATGGACATTAAACAAAGGTTTGTTAAGTTTAGGTGTGTGTAAATACACACGTGGACACACGCACTGTTAACTAAGGCCTTCAGATAATAGAGAGATTATAAGGAAGTAGGGATGTGTGCCCACGTGGCCTTGAACATCCGGTCACGGGCCGCTCGGGCCCAGATGTTCGGTGGTGTTTGTCTGTCCATCCCCGATGTTCTACCGAGTGGGTGTCTCCTTCCGGTATAGCCTTTCCTCAATCTCACCTGAGACCACTTTGAATCTTGTTCCAGTGGTGGGTGTCCGACTACCGGGGGTCTCTTGACTACAGGGTGTCTGTCTGGTGATCTTCTGTGAGGCTCTTACGCCCTGCCTTGATGGGCTCCAGATGTCTTTCGGCTGGTTCCCTGACTGCTGAAGCCCCGTGTACGCTTGCAGAGACAGGCTATAGGTCTGCCGGACTAACCCTAACTCCATCCACTGCATCTCATGGCTGTCTAGCCTTGCCTGAGGCTGTAAACCTCTTTTAGGTTTAAACAACACTCAGGTTCCATATACCTTGCCCTGCAACCCCTCCAAAAGTGGGAAACATAAACAAAAAAAAATACCAACAGAGAAATACAAAGATACTAAGAGAGGCCCTCTGCTCTCTTTACCGCCTGCTCCCTACAACAACAGGCTCCAGGCACGTGAGGTCCCTAACTAGCCCTGAACTGGGTCCAGGCTAGACTGAAGGCTACTGTGTCTTCCTCTCCACTCTTCACCTAGCCTGTGGGTTCGCTGGAACCTTGGTGATCCTTCTCGGTACGCTTTCCCCACATCCCCCATCGGGGTGGCTCTATACTGCTGGGGCCCATCTTCTGCAACCCCTCACACTGTTTATGCCCTTCATCCCCCACCTGGGGTGCCTCCTTGAGCCCTCCTGAGCCCACAGTGGTCCCACCTGGTCTGGTGTTTTGGCATCTGCTGGCCCCTCCGGCTCTTCAGTGGTAACCCCGGGCGTCCAGCTCCTCCTGCTCTTCCCTGTCTTCTAATCCGGGTCCCTGGTCTGGACAAGGTGCCTCTGATCCCTCACTTCCTGCGCTGCCACTGCATCCTCCTGTGCTGCAAGAGGCAGTTTCCCACACTTTCCCCCCCTGTGGGGGCTCTGGGAGAGACTTCCCTGCTGGTGCTCCCGCAGGTCTCTCACCCTCCCTCTTTGCCAGCTGCTTCTTTTATCCCTCCCGCCGGCTCCTGCATCTGCCCTTATCAGCTGGCCGCAGCTGTATAAAGACACAGCTAACTTGCCATCCGGGTCCCACCTCCATCTCCGGCTCCACCACAGATCCTGCCGCAGGTAAAATGTTTTTCTTTTCTTTTCTTTTCTTTTTGTTTTCTTCTGAGGGTTCCTGCCCTTGGGACTCCCCTGGGCTCTTTGGTGTCTTTCCCTCTGTTCCTCCCTGTGACAGGATGGAAGGGAATGCACAAGGTCATCAAGTCCAGCCCCTGCTCAAGGCAGGATCATTCCTGAGTAAACCATCTCAGCCAAGGGTCCATCCAACCTGCTCTTGAATTTTCCCAAGCATGGAGATTCCACAACTTCTTTAGGTGGCCCATTCCAATATTTGATCACCATCACAGTCAGAAAATTCCTCCTAATCTCCAACCTAAATTCCCCCTGGTGCAGATGGAGGCCATTGTTCCTAGTCCTGTCCCCTACAGTCACAGAGAAAATCCTATATCCATCTTCTCTAAAACTGTTGTCAAATCCCCCCTTAGTCTTTTCTTCCCCAGACTAACCCTAGTTATTTAAACCTTACTTCAGAAGTCTTGCCTTCAAGGCCCCTAATCATTTTTGTTATTCTTCCCAGGACTCTTTCCAAATAGTACATATTCTACTCTAAGCGGGAACCCAAATTTCACACAGGACTCCAAGCAAGCCCTCACTTGTGCTGTACAGAGCAGAAAAATCACTTTACTTGATTTGCAAGAGATACTTCTGTTAATACAACCCAGAATGCTGACTTTTTTATTTTTGCAGCAAGAACACACTGTTGACTCATTCAGCTTCTGATCCACCATAAGCCCCAGGTTCTTCTCTGCAGTACCACAGCCTAGCTAGTTGTTCCCCAGTTTGTTCCATCCTGTGGCAGGGTACTGTTGGTGCCTGCCACTTTAAGGGATAAGCCAAGTAGCCAGCAGGTGTTTGATTGTGGCAGCCATTTTAGATTCCTGACTGCCTATATAAACAGAGCAGTTCACTGCTAGCAGCCAGGCAGTAACATCATCTGGCTACAAGGCTCCATGCAACATCCTGGAGGTAAGGGTAGGAGCTGTAGGGGATGGTTTGGAGGTTCCTGGTCCTGGTGCTGACCTAAAACTTCACCCTGCCAGGAGTGGGTGGCCTGGTGGGGTTCTCAGTGGTGCAGGAGCCCCCAGGAAATGCCAGGCCAGTTATCACCTCAGTGAAAGGTGGGTAGGGGTGCTTTAACCCCAGCCCTGACCTTCACATGGGCCATATACCATCAGAGCAGGGTAGGCCAGCTAAGCTTCAGGAAGTGCCTGAGATGGCTCTGGGAGTGACCCACAGGGGTCCAGAAGCTTCCAGAAGCACTTGAGCTGGGAATGGGGGATCCCGATCCCTAAGTGCAGGCATGAGGCATAAACTCAACTGAGGGACTCGACTGGTCAATGCTGGGGCCAGGACTAAAAGGGTAAAAAGGGCCAGGGGCCCACCACGAAGGATGCCCACGATGAACAAAGAAGCTCAGGGTCCTGACTGGCCTGAGATGAGGCCAGGGCTTATATGGAAGCCAAAGGTCCCATGAGTGGAGCCACAGCTAATGGGTGAAGGGGACAGTTGAGCCAACTGTCTGAAATGCCATCTGCGAGGCTCAGGCCACAGTGTAAGGGTGGAATGGGGCTGCAGATAGCCCCCCCCCCCCCCCAATATCAGGGTGTAAAATGGGCAGCCTCCCACCTTAATTAACAACATAATTAATTACAACAAAGCATGGCAGGAAAGACACGTGGGCGGTGCACCCATAGGCATGTAGGAAACTAGCTCTTTGGCAAATCAGGGACCCCCACTTTGCCACACATCCCTAGTACAGGACTTTGTACTTGTCCTTGTTGAATTTCATCTGATTGATTGTGAACTGTTTCTCCAGTCTATCCAGGTCATTCCAGATCCTAGCCTACTCTCTGGGGTATCTGCAACTCCAGCCAACATGGTGTCATCCACAAAATTGTGAAGTGTGTACACAATCCCTTTGTCCAAATCATTAACAAAGATGTTGAACAGTACTGGACCCAGGCCAGGCACCTGAAGAACCCCACTTGATACCTCCTCCTAAGTAGACATTGAGCCATTGATGACTACTTGTTGAACTTGATCCAACCAGTTATGTATCCATTTTACAGTATTTCTATCTAGTCTTTATGTCCTTAGCTGGTTACTGAAAATGTCATAGGAAACGGTGGCAAAAGCCCTGCTAAAGTCAAGGTATATCATATCCACTGCTCTCCCGGCATCCACAGAGCCTGTTGCCTTATCAGAAAAGAAAATAAGATAGGTCAGGCATGACTTGCTCTTGGTGAATCTATTCAGGCTGTTCCTCACGATCTTGTTCTCCTCTGCTTGCTTCACATTAGGTTCCTTGAGGAGCTGCTACATGATTTTTCCAATTATGGAGGTCAGGCTGACTGGTAATTCCCTGGATACTCCTTTATCCCTTACTTAAAGATGGGCACTATATTTACCCTTTTCCAACCATCATTTGTGATGTTGATCTCAAGTTCATTAATACGCCAGCAAAAATCAACATACTCCAACAATAACATTAAGTGCCTATGGATTGACAAGGAAATTCTTCCAACACAAAATAAACCATTGAAGATTTGAGATTAGCAGGTATTTTTTCAAACAATGCTGTACTGATTTTTAAGTTATAATTTGTTTAAATTGTACCTTTTTATTTTCTTGTACTGCAAATACAGTGGGGTCAAAAGATTAAAGTTACTGACTAATCATTTCAAAATAAGATAGTTGATTTTCTTTTTCTTTTTTAATGTGAAAATTAGAATCCTCTCTCTCAATCATATTTTCTGAAAGTCAAAATGAATTGCAAGTGACTCAGAGTATTATCTTTGTGTTGGGAAGCCAGTGCACCATTTAATTCTAAGCTTTTCTTATCAAAAGAGTGAGAATACTCCCAAAGAATGCATATTTTAAACAGAAAAGGCAATTAAAGGCTATTGTATACTTGATCAAGGTCATTTCAAAAGTATGCAGGGTTGTTGGTTGTAACCATGTTGGTCTAAGGACATAGGCAGGCAAGGTTCTTTGGGTAGATGTGATATCTTTTATTAGACCAGCTAAATAGTTGGAAAAAAGTTCTTTGCAAGCTTTTCGGCAGAGTCTCACAATGCCTAAAGAAGGGTGTTTGTGCCTAAAAGCTTGCAGAGAACTTCTTTCCAACTATTTACTTGGTCTAATAAAAGATACCACATCTACCCATTCCAAAGATATTGTGCTCTGGCTTGTTGTGCAGTGGGAAACAAAAGGCTATGAATTCATGAAGTTGTGTAAAGATAAATTTTATTTTCATCCTTTTTTGTTCATTTTTAACTTTCAGTAAAAGTACTTTGTGGTTTCTGGAGAACTGACTTATTTTAATTCCATCATAATGCAGTGGTTTTATTTAAAGGTAGATTTGACTAGTGCTACAACACTATAATAAAAAATTGTTTGTATGTATTTCCTAAGAAGCTATTAATATGTAGTTGCAACAGGGGGCAGTCCTACCTCACCTGCCACACCTTGTTGTAATTAAATAAATAGATAGTTCTAGGCGAGAGGCTGCCCAGTTAATGCCCTAGTATTCAGGGCATACTACACAACTCCAGCCTTCCCTTATCATGTCCCAAGCCTCACAGGCGTTACTACTGTCATCAGTTCTATGCACCCCATTAGCACTGAGTCCTCTGGCTCCTGTGCCTCTACACCACTCAAACACCGAGTTCCCTGGCATCTGGCTCTCTGTGCTTCTCTCTCAGGTGCCTGGCTCTCTACACCCCTTTGGCTCTAGGGCTCTCTGCAACCCTCTGGATGCACCCTCTGGTGCTAGGGCTCTCTGGCCCTATGCCCTCTCTGGCATCTGGCTCTGCATGCCTCTCCTTGGCGCCTGGCTCTCTGTTGCCCCTCTGGTTGAGCCCATCTGGCACTAGAGCTCTCTCTAGCTCTATGCCTGACACTGGGCACTACCCCAAGTCATGTGCCCCTTTCTCTAGGCACTGAGGCCTCCAAACCTGCCCTTATAGCCTCATCCTGGTCCTCCAGTGCAATCTGTAACAAAAGCATAAGTCCCTGGGCTATAACTGAAACACTATCAATGCCAACAATGCTATGCCCCTTTAAGGGAACGAACTTCCATCCTCAGGCAACATGCCCCTAGCCTAGGTACCTGGGAGACTCCCTGGAGTCTTGCAGCACATGGACAGTAAAGCAAGCAGCACCTGGTCTCAGGTAGCTTCCTCATGCGGAGTGTCCCTACTAGCTACAGCCTTGGCTTATATGTCCCAAAACCCTACCTCCTTCTGGTTATGTGATATCTGCAGGTGCTCCCAATTACCCCCTTAGGCCTGTGTTAGGCTGTTACCCTGGCAACCCACAGCTGGGAGCTGTGCTTAGCCTGCAGAGCTCCCTGGCCAGGCTGTTTCAGCCTTAAAGGAACAGGCACATCTTAGTGCCCTGCTACATGTAGAATTTTAACTTTAAAATGAAGTATTTAAAAACAAAAGTTGTTTCTTTAAAGTTTTTACAAGGTTATGCTTTATAATTATTTGAAAAATGGTGTAATTAAAGCTTTAAGTGCTAGGAAATGATAAATTGTTTGAGACCAATAATGTTAGAGAAAATTGAGTATTGAGAGAACCAAGGCAAAGCTTAATCTTTCAAGGCAAGGTTTTCCTCTGCACTCCACACCTCAGTTTGGAGTAACTGTAACTATATTGGCTATGTTGTTACATACACATTGCCATTTGTGCCCTTCATACATTTTGAGGGAAGGAGATAGAAAAGCAAAGGGCACAAACTCAGTCTTTTAGACAAGTGCTATGTTGTATCAAGGGATATTCTTTTCCCCAGCTCTGAAACCTTCACATGAAGGAATGCTTCACTTTCTCAGTAAACAAGATTAAACTTCCTTTCTTGAGATCTTTTATCCAACATTTTGGTATATTAATTTTTCACTTTTTCCATCATAACTGTTAGGGTATAGTATATTTGAATGAATGCCTGATGCTTTACTCAAAGAGCATGTCTTCACAGACACTACACTAATTTTTTGACAATTATGGAATAGGTTTATAATTAAACTATTTTTTTCAGTTGCTCTGCCTCAGGTTCTGTAGGAGCTTTATACTGACTTCCCATAACCTAAAATTTCCAAAATTCTATAGTTTCCTTTAGGTTCTCCTTAGAAGATATAGTAGGCTAAGACAGAAAATTCCCACAAGGGGGAGCCGTTTCATTGATCTTCAACTAGTTTTTAGTTCCTTTCTGGACAGTATAGACAAAATAAGTTTGCTTCATGCAATATTTTATTAATTGTAAAATGTTTTGTTGTTGTTGTTGAGTGCTTTGTTCTTGTTTTTGTGGCTGTGAAAGTTGAAACTAATCTACTAAATTAGTTTTAAGTAGTTGTCACTTGTACCTGCCTTTTCCATCAGTTTAGAATTTAGGTCAATGCATTGCTGATAAATTTACTCAGGATCTCTGTTATGCAGACTTAAAAAATACTTGCAGACTTAAAAAAACTAGTTTACCAATATTTGTTCTGATTTTCATTCTTTATTCTTTTGTTTGTCAGACAGCTTATGCCAACTTTTTCAGCAGTACACAAAAAACAAGATGCCGCCTTGTGAGTACTACAGATTTGATCATCAGAGCATAAGTGACTTCTTAATATAACTTCAGAAGTGAAGTGTTTAAGGTAGCAATGCTGGGCAAGACAGTGAGGATTGTTCTTACAACAGAAGCTAGAGAATTCACTTTTTTCACACAAACCCATGTGAGTAAAAATTAAAAATACCTCTTTTTAGATAAGTTAAGCTGACTGAAGAGACATCTCCAAAAGTTCATGTGAAGCCTGCCTAAACTGAGTTTATCTTCTATCATTCATGTAAATTCTTCAGCAAAGCCCAACAAAATACTAAGGACCCATAGATGATTGCTGTGTAGAAATATAGTATAGAAATCACTTCAGTCTCTAAACTGTGTTAAAGAGTGACAAGTGCATTTTGAAGAACCTTGACAAAGTCTAGATGGCACTCTGATGCTCGTCACTAGAACTCACCCTGCCCAACTCTCAGGCAGTAAAGGAAGGGCTATATAATTGTAGGTTTGGCATTTCTTCCTCTGTAGAGTTCTAGAAACATTGGTGTTTCTGCAACAAAGGGTGCAGACAGAAGTTACATTTGTCATGCAATTGGTCCCCTGAAAGCACTCTACACACTTGGCTGCAGAGCATTTAAAAGTGGCCTATGACACATTAACCCTCATCAAATGAAGGCACTCCACTTCGGAGCACTTTTGGGAATTTCTGTTCCCTAGGGTTAATTTGTCACATGATTGGGGCCGGACTGCTGCAGCCCAGCCTCATACCTGGAGCTGTTTGCAGGGAAGGGTGGATGGAAAGAGGAAGAGGAGGGGGAGCTGTGGTCTGAGGGTTGCCCAGCCTGAGCTGAAGGGGGGCAGATGCAATCCCCCGACTTGCAGCCTCCCCCCTGCCCCACCTCCTTTAGTTCAGGCCAGGCAAACCCCGGCCCACTGCCCACTCTCCCTCCCCTCTTTCAGTTCCTTCCTGCAGACAGCACCAGAGCTGGAAGTGGAGATGGGGCGGCATTAGCCCAACCCTCATTGTGCAACAGGCAGACAGGCTGAATTCCACCCCCCCCCCCAACCCAACAGGCAAACATCTGTTGGGTTGGGAGACTCACTTTTAATCATGGCACTTTATGCAAAGCACCATGAGTTGGAGCATGGATTTGCATGCTTGTCAGCACCCAAAGTCAAATATTCCTCTTGTGTAGCTTTTGCAGCCATGAATTCTGATAATTTCATTGGAATGGTTTGTGGATGTCTAATGGTTCAGATTAACCAACATATAGCCCTTCATAAAGAGGGACCTACTGAATTTGGGGACCTACCCCGCCACACCAATTTTTCAGGCAGAATGCAGGGCCCAGCAGCGATTTCACAGGTGCAGCATCGCTCAATGCCTCTGATTAGTTGAGAAGCCCCAGTAGCCCTGTCCCTTGCCACTGATTGGCTGCCTGTTGAGGGCTGCCTGTCATGAGGCCCTGCATCTCAATTGGTAGAGAGGGGCAGACCCCCATGACAGGCAGCCCTTGCAGCCAATCATCAGTGAGGGGTGTGGGTGGCAGTCATTATTTGCTGGAAGCCTTTGAAGTGGGCAGGGGCCCCTTCCACCTTCTCCATCCCAGCCCTTAAGACTGACGGCTCCCTTTAGGGAGCCAGCATTTTCTTTTTGGTAAGTTTTTCTTTTTTTTTCCATTGATTTCATGGGCAACGACAGATTTTGCAGAATACACGAAACTGCAATTTCAGTAGATCCCTCTACATAAATGCCTCTTTCCCAGAAACAGCTGTGGGAGGGATTAATTTAAGTTATGACATTAAAAAACAAAGAATGAAACTGATGTATTTACGCAATGCTGCCATTACAGGCTTTGCTTTGGTTTGGTATGCCTCATTTATATTATAACCTCATTTATATTATAACCATAGTTGTTTAATATTGTAGGAATAACATCTCCTATGTACGGATACTGCCAGGCTCATCAGGTACTTAGAAGTGCAGTCAGGCATAGAAATGCATACTATGTTGCTTTGTTTTTTAAACCTCCAAGAGCTATAGGCCTGGATCTTTATAAATCTCTGTTTAACAGTCTAGTGTTTACTGGGTGTGAGGTATCCAAGTTTATAAAAATCTCAAAGTCTGCTACTTTGTTTTCTACGTACATTGTTGGTTTCAGCAGCCTTTAAGGAATAATAAAAATGCTCCTGTTACTGTTGCCTTGCTTGTTTTGCTTTCCTTAATCAGTAAATGCGGGCTCTTATGATTAGCTATAGCGATTAAGCAGAACTGTTAATTAAATTTAAATTTGAAATAGTTTTGATTTTTCTCTAGGCTGGAAAAATCTGAGTTCTTTCTGAGACCTAGAGAATGGAAAGGGGAAAAATAACATTTCCTAGTATGTTGTATTAATGTTGGGCCAAGTTTTGTTCAGATTCATTTTAATGAAAGATAGGAATGAACCTATTGAAGCTAGTGGTATTGTGTGTTTTCAGAAACAATATAGATCTGGGGACAAAGATAGTATGCACATTGAGAGCTTCCTGGGAGGGCAGTCTTATCAACTTGTGGCACTTCTCTTTGCAGTATCTGAAAAGATCTAGTACAAAGCTGAGTACCTCATTACCATTAATATTTATGGTTGTTCAGTGCCATATGGTTATGTCATAAATCTGAATGTATCAATGTTCTTATCTCTGATAAACAGAAATCAAAACTAAATGAAGTCCTAGCCCATGTATGAATTGCATCTGATTTGTAACTTGGCAGCTCTTAGCCACAGGAGATCAGGTAGCTATTGCAATCTTTTCCAGAAGAGTATTTCTTTTAAATGCTTCTCTTTGCTTAAAGGTACCTTTCAGATCAAATGCCATAGAGCTTGGAAAAGCTTGATTAAAACAGGATGCTGCATCACATTCCACTCAGAAGAGAAGTTTTTCTGGAGCCAGTATAACTGAAGGATAGATGTAATTATTTCACACTTTATGTAACATACTGAAATCCTGCCAATATAACAAATTACATGGGCCAGGATTCCTGAATATCAATAGCCACAGTGCAAGCTGACCTGCTGTCAATAACTCAGCTAATGTGCTCAGAAACTCAAGATAAGTAAATTGTTTTCCTGCTTAACTTATGTTCTGCTAGTCAGGCCAGCTGGTGGCCTTCTTTGCCAAACAAGAAGTTTACTAGTTCAACATTTGTATATATGCAGCCAAGACCTGAGGGAGTGCACTGTGGCACCATTAAGCTTGTCTGTCTATCCTCACCAAGTAGTTGGTCCAATAAAAGAGATCACCCACAAAAATCCTGGTGTGTTGCCTTTTCTCTACGTCCGGGGTTTTCAACCTTTTTCGGTTGGGGTACCCCTGGCGGGGAGCCCCCCAGCAATGGATTGATTAGTGGGGGGGGGGAAACAGCAGCCAAACAACACATACCCCTGATTGAAAACCCCTGCTCTAAGAACATCACAGCTACAACATCACTGCAGCAGTACCAGAGCAGACTCTATTTAGTTACTTACAACACTGTGGGTTGGATCCTGCCCCTGTTGGTGTCACTCAGTAATTAGGCTTTGATAGCAATCAGGATATAGCCCTATAGAAAGAACTTCGTTACTAGTACTTGCTTTTTACTACATTTTGCCTAGTGCAAAAAAAATTTAACATGACAAGTATATATACCTTAGACTAATCAACTTGTCTGGCCAGGAAGGTTGTCCTAAGTAGCTGGACATGAGTTAAGTAGAAAAACAATTTACTTACCTTGAGTTTATGAGCTGAATTAAGCTTTTGACAGTAGCCTGTAAATTTTACCATGTACTTTTTTATAATGCATTCCTTTTATTTTAGGTCTTGTAGCAGAAACACTGCTAAAATATACTAAAAAAATTAGTATTTTGGCACCTCCCCACAAGGCAGCAGAGCTGCTGCAGGCAGAGGCAGGCCAGCAGAAGCATGAAGTGGGGCTCAGTCTGGTGGGGAGGTAGAGCAGCACAGTGCACTAAGAAGGTGGGTGGGCAGGCACTGATCCTGCTCCCTGCATTGCCTGGCTCAGCTCCTCCTGAGCAGCAGCTGGAGGTGGGGGATGGTAGGTTGGGCACTGGTCCTCTTATCTGGGGCAGCTGCTGTGAGTATAGGCTGCTCGTGGGTGTGGGTGTGGGTGTGGGTGTGGGTGTGGGTGTGGCTCCCCCCTGACCATAGCACCCCAGGCCATTGCCCATGTCACCTACCCTGAAGGCTGACCGCATTTATTTAAAAACTTTCAATCCAATGCTAAGGACATGAATAAGCGTAATATACTCAAAGTGCATAGCTTCAGGAATAAGAAGGCAGAAACTTGTGGAATTGGGGCTGTTTCAGAAATCTTGAAACTGACTGCTTCTTCTCAGTTTACCTAATTATGCAGTTAAATGAGATACAATTAGGTTACAAAGGAAAGAGTGGGGCTGAAAGATGCCATTTATTCATGTAGTTTATGTACTTCACCAATAAGCAGATAATGCACCTCACCATATCTAGTGTGTGGAGTACAGGCAGGTCACTTAGGGCATTTTTAGATGTGTTTCTGATGCAGGACCAGGCAGTTTTAATCTGTGAGCCGTGCTAATTAAAAGCATCTGCATGTTGTCTATCAGCCGCACAGCACACCTTCACACTGAGAAAATGGTGGCAGTGCTTGAAATAAAGCACATCAAACATGCTTTAGTTTGAAGCGCGCTACTGCCATTTTCTCAGCACAGTGGCATGCTGTGCTGCTAATACACATGACACGTGAAGCTGCCAAAGTATATCAATTTACGTGTTCTAGCAGACTCAGTTAATCAAGTCTGCTCTGACACACTGGATTTCCAGTCCATCACAGCAGGCTCCCCACATGTATTTTAAGTGCTCTTAGTCTTAGGAAACAATGTCATTAGTATAGCTTAAACTTAGAGTAATTCTTATCTGCCCACCTCCCGTTGAACTTACTTTTCTTTATGATCTGGACTAGAGCTAAACACCCTTTCAAAAGATTTTGGATCATGACACAAAAGTTTGTCAGTTATATAGGGTACCTGTGTAGAGTTAACAAGGCCTAATAAGGTACTAAAACAAAGCCAGACCTAGAGGAAGTCTCCTTGAAAAACATGGCTTGCCTCTAAACCTACTGCATTAAAAAAAGTCCTGTTGGCATATCTAATGTGTTCAGATGTTTAAGTTTTTCTGGCATAAAAGGAAGCATGATATAGTACTGAGATTCAAGGGCCTGAGTTTTTTTTTCTCCCTTAGCCACATACTTGTGTGACAATGGACAAGTTACTTTCTGTCTCTCTTTGCCTCGCCTTCTGTAATGAGATGATAATGAGATTCATGGGCTTTTTCAATGTCTTGTGTGTAGTATCCTCATGTGGGTGCGTACACTATTTTTCTTTGTTATTTTTAGTCACCTTGAAGGGAAGCTGAGAGCTAGTGAATTTTCCATTGGATCCCAGCTTCCCTCAGTCATTGTCTTCCCAAAGCAGTGACAATGAATACTGTGTCATGGTAGAATACCCTGTTTATCTCAGACAAGTTTTCTCCCATCTTCCCCCAACCTATTTTGCAGCAGGGTCCCTGTCTTGCACTGTAAGCTGTAATTCCTTTCTAACTCTGGCCATTCCAAGCATGTAGTTCCAGTAGGTAAGCTGGCATAGTATTCATACATCTGTTAACATTTTAACCATAAACAAAGGAGGAAGAGAAGGCATATTCTAGCCTCTCACTGAGAACACACAAATCAAAATGATCTACAAGATTTTTGACTGACATATCACAAGGGAATTTGTGAGCACAACTGGTATTTAAAACAGAGAGAGAGAGAGGAGAAGAAGAGAGAGAGAAAGATGGGTTTTGTTACATTTGGAGGCAAAAAGTGTCATTGGGAAAGGAAACTAGTGTTTTCTGTTACACCACCCTCAGATTTTTCTTTGATCCAATGAATTGTTATAGTTTCCAAGTGAAATGTAATTATAAAGAATGTAGACCTCCATGTGGCGTAATCACAAAATATGTTTAGAAAAATAAATCACTAACAGACAGCTTTTTTGCTGTTGCTTTGAAATTTTTTAATTGGATTATTAGCAGATGTTGTCATATCTATTGTCTAGGCTTACAGCAATCTTGCCTGCAGAAGGGAACAAAAAGGATGTTTGGTGAATGGGACTGGTGGTTCATCTTCTTTTCAACCAATGTGATAGAGTAAGAGGACAGTTACTGAATAAGATGTCTCTCATATGGAATATTCCTCATAACTAAATTAAGAACCATTTAGGATTTACAACGATGGAACTTTAGCTTTGCCTGGGGGTGTTGTTTTTACTGCCTCTACTGTCAGTCAGTCATCTGCTGGAACTTAGCTGTATGAGTTAAAACTCATTGAACTGCCTACATGTTGGAGCATTTTGCCCTGCCCACCTGCTCTTACACAGCATAGATGAAGGCTCTGGAGTGAGACAGCAGAGAACAGCATATGCCTGGGTGCTTATCTGGACTCTCTGTTTCAGGCATATTTCTCAGCCAGTGGTCAGGACTAAGCTAACTATCCTGCTGAGTTTTGGGTTCTGGTTGGTGCAAAGCAGAAGTAAGCAGGGTGTTCTTGCCACCGTTGGCTCCAGGCATGCAATGTGGACATGGCCTCTAGGTTGATCACACCTTGTCTTAAGAAGTCGAGTTTGCTCTGCTTGTTCTGTGTACTACCTGTCATTTTAATCATCCATTTTTACTAACTTATCCCTAGGCTCTCCACTATGACACTTTTTTTTAAATATGGTTCCATTGTAGCAGCAATATCATGGCTTGCAGCCAGGGAAAGAATAAAATTGTATGCAATTAGTAACCATCACACAACAATAAGGAATGGATTAAGAATCTCACCTAGACTGTGCTTCTTATTGTTAAGTTTGGCAGTATCATATCCTTTGGCTGCTGACAGATGTTATACTTAAGATGGGATTAACTGGTTAATCATGTCTTGAGCAGTTACCTGGCTATGCATTCATTCAGCTAATGGCATGATAAAATTGGGAATCAGCCACAATGTTGTTACACAAAATATGCTTGACACATTGCTTTATATACATTTTGGGTGTGTCTACACATGCATTTAAGCGCAACTGAATTTAATGCACATTAAGCTAATGCGCATTAACCAATTTTTGCAAGATATGCAGGGTTAGTCCCAAGTCCCTGGACTTGGCACTAAAGTCAGTCCCAAGTGTCCCTGTGGCCACCAGGGTGAGCTCCAGCCTCCGGCCACATGGTTGCCATTTGGAGCCTCATTGAAGCCAGAGCCAGCTGCCAGCACCTGGCAGCCAACTGGTAAACTCTGATTCCTGGCCAGTCCCTTCCCTGGCCAGAAGCCATGCATCTAGCTCAGGGGCAGCACACAACAGCTTCCTCCTTGCCCACCCTGCCTCCCCCCGCCAGGGCTGGCCCTGCCCCTGCCAGCGACGCCCAGTGCCCTGCTGCTCCAATCCAGCCCCTGCAAGTGATGACCAGTGTCCTGGGCTCCTGCTGACCATGGTGCTGGCTTTACTGGCCCCAGCAGCCCTGCCCCCCCCCCCCAGAACCCAGACAGCTACACAACAGCCAGTGGGGGCCAGGACACTGGCTGCGGGAGACTCTGTCTGACTCCCTCCTCCTGCACTCCCCACTGTAGCCCACCTGCCCACCACCCACACACTCCCTACCCCCTGTTCACACCCAGGGCCACTTGCAGGACACACACATGGGTGAAACAAAAAAACTATTACCCTCGCAACACCCACCCTCATCCCTCTCCCTCCCCACTCAATGAACAGAACTCCCTCCCTCCTTCCCCCTCAATCAACAGAGCCCCTCCACCACCCTCCCCACCCACCAACAATAAAAAATCCACTTACAAGTAGGAAACTATATACAAGGGGAAAACTATATACAACAAGAAAACTATTTACAATATTATGGATCTTCAAGCCCAGAGTGGGGAGCTGTAGTGGTGGGGGCAGGGGTAAGACCTAGGGGGCAGGGCCCCAAGGCAGTTGTCCAGCACCCCAACCCCTGAATGTTCCCTGGGGCTGGGCTCAGGCTGACACCCTAGTGGCAGGGCAGACCCAGCACTAAACTTAGTGTCAGGTCACATCTACACATGCATTAATGTGCATTAACTAATCGTGCCTAACTTTGATGCCTGCATTTGCAGGTATCAAATTTCGGCATGGTTAGCCTAAATTAACGTGCATTAAGGTCACACACATATAGATGCTTGCCCATGACGCACATTAACTTAGGCTAATGCACATTAATGTGTCACATGTAGCTTTGTGGCTGGTTCCTTTCATACCTTTAATTGAACGTGTGGCCAGTGTTCTCAGCCTCCAAGGCATACCAGAAGCCTTAAAGATTTGAGTGTTCCAGAGGCTGGGAGTGCTAGACAGCTGATCACCTTGCTACAGAAATATTAGTAAAGAGCACATGCCACAACAGGCAAATGAATGCCATGATTTGAGATTCTTTTCCTCTTACAGTTCTTCCTTGGACTATCAATGCTTACCACAGTTAAAATTGATATTGAAGATTGTCTTTTTTAAATACATTTGGTGTTTTAAGATAATCAAGTTTTCACAGCTATGTACGCCATCCATTCCATTGACCCAATCCTATAGAAATGAAGTAGCAGTCTTTCACTCAACTCCCCAACCTCCCTGAAGACTTGGAGCTTGCGAGAACATATTAGTGAAAAGCAAAACTTTATGCAGAAGTCCAAGGCAAAGCTTTAAAGAGCCACGTTGCTTCTAGCACTACTATGGCCTCTGCCCAGTGAAGGGTTGTCTAACTGAAGTAGATCCACTGATGAAAAATAATTGTAGCTAAGAAAGGTAAGGTCTTTCTGAACATACTGGGCAGTGAACCAGGGATTGGCACTGAGAGAAGTAACTTGAGTAATGGCCTGGGATCATGACAGAGTTAGAATGTTACTTTTTTTTTTTTAACCTTCTGCATGACTTCACAAGCTTGGGCTCAGTTTTTCCCTTCACTACACTGATGATTTTATCTGGCTGTATGGTCTTTAGCCCCATGTCCTGCAATAAGAGTTAAACCTTTCAGCTAAAGCTAGTTCATATCCTTCGTAATGAGTTTTGCTTTTAATTATCAAAACTGTGCTACACCTAGTATTCCTACTCTAATTTGGTGTTATCAGGGAAAAGTTTTGCCACAAAGGTTTACAGGGGGGTTTTTTTTATGTGCTTTACCAGGACTTCCATTGATGGAGTTCATGCTACTAATTTTTTAGGTAAGGACTAAGTCATTTTTAAGGACGATATAAAGTTGCATACATGACAGGAGGGCATGACTGGTAGACAGTGCTGCTACTGGGTACCCTGTCTGGGTAAATGAGGGTGATTGGCATTCAAACAGGAGATAAATAATTACAGAAAAGTGGCATCTACTGGAAGGACTGCATAACCTAACACATTTTAGTACCTAACATCTACTATGCTGTAGACCTGAATTATTTTAACTGAAGTATCACAAGGTCCCCAGGTCCATTGTAATGGATGAAGTACCAGGTTAATTTTCCTGACCTTGGTTTCTTCAAATTTTAGACCCTTCCTTAGACCAGTAGATTTAAAACAATACACCTACAATTCTCATCTGCTCTGTGCTTTATTGTTGTGAGGCTCAGTACAGTTTCTCCAGGCAATGATGAAATAAAGATATTTTAAATGTTGATCTAGTTTTTGGAACACTATCCAAAACCATATCCAAGTAACTACTAGTTTGGGGGGCCATCTGCATTATTTTTCCACTCTACGGATAGGATGTTTGTTCATCTCTGGCATTTGAAAATTCATAAGGCCTCTTGACTCATTGCCTGACTGTGTTTTGGCACTGAGAAGCAAAGGAAACAAAGGCAACAGTTTTAGATTATCAGATATAGTAATATCTAAACTTTATCATGAACAGACTGTCTCACTAGGAAGTTCTCCCACGTGGAATTAAGAAACAAACGAGTGTCCTATTGCAGCCTGTTTTTTCCATTACAGCTGCTTTAATACACAGGGTGGTCTGGCTCCATCAATTCACTCATAGTCAAAAACTCCGACTTCTCTAGAGCTGGATGCCATGGAAGAGCCATTTCCCACCATGTGACGTAGTGCAAGGGTAGTTCTAGTATTAACAAAAGTGGCAGTGTTCATAACAGAGTGTATCACTTATCTATTCTGGCTCATCAATCTGTATGCTCATGACTATATGCTCTGGCTCATAAATCTATATGTTCATTAGCACCACATGACTAGGCACATAATCCTCCTTCTACTGCTATTATTGGAGAAAGCCATACTATTGCTAAGCAGAATTAGTGGGAAGGTCTCATATTTTCTCTGCATAGACACAGGAGCATTGGAAACTATAATGCTTCCACCTGCTGTACTAAAAGGCTCAAAACTAAAGACTTTTGCTAAGAAGAACCAAGAGCAAAACAAAATGAAAAAAAAGTTAAAACAATTGGTCTGCCATCTATTGATTTCCATGCCCAAGGTGCTAGCTCAGGGCTAGATTCTAGCTTTAAGAACACATTTAAGTTATATACACAGAGACAGTGCAATCACATAGAGAGGCTGAGCCACCAGCATCCCACAGCACATGGGAAATCTATTAAATGCATAGATTCAAGATAGGAATGGTGGGGGAGTAGCTGTTACACCTGTCTGTGAGATTACATTTTGACACAAGGAAGACAGTTCTCCTTTGGCACACAAAAAATACCTTCCCCTTCCTTGCCTCCACCTCTTCTGTGGGTTTGGATGGAACAACTACAGCCTCCTTACTGTAGACAACCTGGCAGGTACAGGTGCTAGAAAAAAGCAAGGTCTGAGATTTGTGTGTGGTTAGAAACCTAGCTGAAAGCTTTCTAGTCGGAAACATACATTCTTTTCTGATCTACCTCCTACACAGATGAGATCCAATTGCAAGAATGTATTATGTGGACATCACATATAATGGAAAATGTGTTTAATTCTCTTCTGAGCACAAAATCCTAGAGCTGGCTTTATGTAGATATGTGTGGAAGAAATGCTATCCAGAACCTCAAAACAAAGGACTAAAAACCAGAATCCAAGACTAAATACTAGGGGTGTGCAAAATGGAGCATATTCAATTCAGATTCAGCCTGAATCGAGAAAATGATTTGATTCATTGATTTGGATCACTGTCCCCGATTCAATTTGACCAAATCTGAATCTGAAGATTCGATGCTGATTCAAAGAATCAGTGATTCAGCCATAGGCACAGCTTAAAATTTTTTTTTCTACATACTTCAAGGTACCAGGCAGCGCTCATAAATTCTGGGATGCTGGGGTGGATGGAGCATCCCACAGGAGCGTGGGGGACTCCCAGCTTGCTTGGCGGTAAACCAAGAAGTGCTTCAACTCCTGCCCTCCTTCAATTCCAGGTCTGCTGGGAAACATGGTAGGGGCCCCCCCTCACAGCTCCCTGGCTCAGTGATCAGCCACAGGGGGGCCCCAGACCCAGGAGGCACCAGTCACTATGCTGGGGGGGGGCACAGAGGTGCCCCCCTGCACACTCCTCAGCCAACCCAGAAATGGACCAAAAGTGTTTCTGGTCCACTTCTGGGTCTGCTGCCAAGCATGCTGGGGAGCCCCCTGCATTCCTGTGGGATGCTCCATCTGCCCCATCATCACAGCATTAATGAGCTGCCTGGTACCTTGAGTTATGTGGAAAAAAACATTTAAAGCTGTGTCTATATCTGAATCACCAAATCTTTCCAAATCTCTCTCAATCTATTCAGAGGGTTCCAATCTGATTTAGAGAAATTAAAGGGACTTCTGATTTGATCTGGATTCAGAGATTTGGCCACCGAATTGGGCCAAATCTCTGATGAATTGAATCAGGGACCGAAGCTTCTCATAGCCCTACTAAACACAGCCATCTGCTCCATTGAGCAGTTTGCTGGGTACTGAAAGGGCTCCTATTTATAAAGAACCAGCCATATCCATGTAGGCAACTAATCCATCTGGAAATAGCTAGGTTACTGTCACCTAAAGCGCAGTTTACCTGGGCACTAGATTCATTAGTTTGGTGTAACCTGGGACGCCAGCAGCTGAGAGGCCATTCTGAACTTCAATATGTAGTGTGGGAGACACAGCAGTAATTGAATCCAGGACAGCAGATACTGCATAGGCAGAACTGAAACATTACATAATCTAGACTCATTCCCGACATTTATTTATATGAAACTAACTGCCTCTGTCATGGCACAGGGGAAAAGAGCACAATCACAAGGTTAAACTAAAAACCTTTAATTTATTGGCAGCTAGCAGTTGTGGCCAGAGTTAGAAGCACTTGATTTGTTCCCATGCTCAGCTCTGAGCATTTGACCCAAGGATATAGTTGACAGAAATCAGCTAAAGCTCCTTTGTTATGTAAATACATAAATTAAGTTTTTTTTCTAGGTTTACATTAAGTTGTTTATTTTTGATTTTGCAGCAAGCCCATTTTGTGTGTTAGTGCCACTTATGTAAACCAGCTCTCAACCATACAGTAAGAGCCATTACTTTTGAGTGTACTGCAAATCTAAGCATTTGGGCTAAAGGAAATTATTCACTTCATAATAAATTTGGGTTTTTGACAAATCTTGATTAATGTTTCTTTTCCCTTTAATAGGCAGTAGAACACGGGGGACTACTACATTTACCCCAGATTTAAGCCCATACTGCATAGCTTTCACAGATTTTCCAGTTAGATTTTGCCTTCTTTTACTTGGCTTATGTTGGGTTACCATGCATAAATGATTGCAATATGGTAGTGTCAATACTGTGAGATTAAGCCTAATATTCATAGTTTCACAAATTTCTCCCTGTCACTCCACTCACCCCAGCTGGGACTTCATAGTTAGTTTCATAGTTTCATAGTTAGTAGGGAAGAGACCCTAGTCCCTTCATAGTTTCATAGTTAGTAGTCAGAAGGGACCTGAGCAGGTCATCAAGTCCGACCCCTTGCCATGGCAGGAAAGAGTACTGGGGTCAAACAACCCCAGCAAGGTGATTGTCTAGCCTTGTCTTAAAGACCCCCAAGGTAGGAGCCAGCACCACTTTGCTTGGAAGTTGGTTCCAGATTCTAGCTGCCCTGACAGTGAAGTAGCACCTCCTGATGTCTAATCTGAATTTACCCTCTGCCAGGTTGTGACTGTTATTTCTAGTCACTCCTGGTAGTGCTCGGGGAAACAGGGACTCCCCCAATGCCTGCTGGTCCCCGCTGACTAGTTTGTAACAGGCCACTAGATCTAGATCCCCCCTCAGCCCTCTCTTGTGGAGCCTGAACAGGTTCAGGTCCCTTAGCCTCTCCTTATAGGGCCTGCCCTGCTGCCCCCTGATCATGTGAGTGGCCCTCCTCTGGACCCTCTCCATGTTATCCACAACCCTCCTGAGGCGCGGTGCCCAGAACTGGATGCAGTACTCCAGCTGCAGCCTGACCAGTGCCGCATAGAGGGGGAGGATCACCTCCTTGGATTTGCTTGAGATGCATTTGTGGATGCATGCCAAGGTGTGGTTGGCCTTCCTGACTGCATCCCCACACTGCCGGCCCATGTTCATCTTGGCATCAATGATGACTCCAAGATCCTTTTCTTCCTCTGCACTGATGAGAAGGGAGTTCCCCAGCCTATAGTTATGGTGCTGGTTCTTCCTCCCCAGGTGAAATACATTTCACTTGTCAGTGCTGAATCCCATCCTATTCTCATCCACCCACCCCTGTAACCTGTCTAGGTCTGATTGCAGCCTATTCCTCCCTTCCAGCATCCCTGCATCCCCCCACATCTTAGTGTCATCAGCAAATTTGAACAGGGTGCTTTTTACCCCCTCGTCCAAGTCACTGATGAAGATGTTGAACAGTGTGGGCCTGAGAACTGAGCCCTGGGGGACACCACTGCCAACATCCCTCCAGGTCGAAAATCACCCATCCACTACCACTCTCTGGGTGCGGCCCTCCATCCAGTTAGCAGCCCATTTGACTGTGTAGGTGTCGACACCACAGTCCCCCAGTTTTTTAATGAGAACAGGGTGAGAGACAGTGTTGAGGGCCTTCCGGAAGTCCAAAAAGACTATGTCCACTGCTACCCCTGCATCTAAGGATTTGGTGACCTGGTCATAGAAGGCCACCAGGTTGGTCTGACAGGACGTGCCTCTAATGAACCCATTTTGGTTGCCCCTAAGCATAATCTCCCCTGCTTGCCCCTCATGGACATGTGCCAGAATAATTCTCTCAAAAAGCTTACCCAGGAGCAAGGTAAGACTAACTGGCCTATAGTTTCCCAGGTCTTCCTTCCTCCCTTTTTGAAGATGGGAACCATGTTGGTCCTCTTCCAGTCCTCTGGTACCACACCAGAGCACCATGAGTGCTCGTAAAGCCATGCCAGGGGTCCCGCAATGACCTCAGCTAATTCGCTCAGGACTCTGGGGTGGAGATCGTCCAGACCAGCTGATTTAAATACATCCAGTCCTTCCAGAAGTTCCTAAACGAGATCCTCACTGACTCTTGGCCTAGGTGCGCCTCCCCTGGGGCCTGATCTGGTCCCTGCTCAGGAAAATGGAGGCAAAGAAGTCATTAAATATGTTAGCTTTGTCATCTGGTGTGATGACCAAATTTCCTAGCGTGTCTTGCAGGTGCCCCACGTTACCCGGTACCTTCTTTTTGTCCCCTAGGTATTTAAAAAAGAACTTGTTGTTGTCCTTGATCTGGGAAGCTAGTCCCAGTTCCATTTCTGCCTTCGCCTTCCTGACTGTCCCAGTGCATCCCTGAGCAACCGCAGTATAATCCTACCTGGTGAAGACCCCTCCCTTTCATTGGGTGTATGCCTCCCTTTTAGCTAGAAGACATTCTTGGATGCTTCTGGTGAGCCATGGGGGCTTTTGCACCCTCCTGCTCCCTTTGATCTGTGTTGGGATTACCTCTCTTTGGGCTTGGAAGATTATTTCCTTAAGGAACGACCACTCTTCTTGGACACCTGGCTCCCCTCCCCTCCGGGACCTCAGTGCCTCCCAGACTATTGTCCTTAGCTCATTGAAGTCCACCCTCCTGAAATCTAGGGCTGCTGCCTTGCTGCAGGCCTTTGCCACCTTGCCCTGGATGGTGAATTCCAGCATGCGATGATCGCTGTTGCCCAGGTGGTCAAGCACCTACAGTCCCCTCACCAGGTCATCACCCGAGGCCAGCACCAGGTCCAACAAGATTTGAACTCACATGGTAAGCAGAAACTCTACCACCCAGCCACCAGTGTTAGAGTATGCTAACATTTAACTAATTATTTGCTTTTGTTAACAGATTGCTTAGTATGTCTGCATTTCTTGTCTGTGAGATCTCCAATTGTAGATCACCGTATTTTGTCTACAGTTTTATTTGCTTTACTGGAAGTGTGTTATAACAAAGAGTGGACAGTAGGGAAATTGCACTGTAGGAGTACATACAAGCGTTGCATTTAGATTGCACAAACTGCTCACATTGATGTTACAACCTTCCACCCCTAGCCACTCACCACCGTCCCAGCACTCTGCTATTCCTACCACCCCAACTCAGCTATTTCCTGCCCTCCCTGCCCCAACCCAGCACCTTGCCTCCAAATCCTACCAGTCCCCACTCTCCCCCCACCAAGTTCTTTACCTTGGGCTGCCCATGCCACTCCCAGTGTTGGCGAATGCTTGCACATGCTGGTCCTGTTTTAGGATTAGGTGGTTTAGGAGAATGTGTCTAAACTTAAACTGGGCCCTACAAATGCTTATTCACACCCTAAAAATACCTAAATTCTCCAGTGCACCTGCATTTGTCATTGAGACATTGCATAAAAACATGTCAAACTTTGAATACAAGGAGTGCACAATTAGGAGGGGAGAACAAGCAAAAGGGAAATGCATGGTAATGAGACTACTCACCATGAATAACTAGCAGGATGTGCACTGTCTAACCACTTTTGAAGGCAAAAAGTGAATTTGAAGAACAGTATGATAGCTTTATGAACTTAGAGTCTCTTCCACACTTAAGGGAGGGGAGAAGTTGAAACACCAGAGTATTTACTAGAAATTCTGCCAGTTTTGCAAGCTAGAGAAGTGTGTGTACACTGACCCCACATGCGAGGTAAACATCTAGGATAGGGACAGAAGTTACACATAAACCAATTTAAGTGATCAGAAACTGGTTTAAACCTGTAACAGAACAAAAGTTCAGTACACATAAACCAGTTTCAAAATGGCCAAAACTGGTTTAAGATAAACCTGATTGAATGTAGTATCAGACTGAACTGATTTGGGTCAAACTGGATTATGGAACTTCTGTCCCAGATTCCTTCCCAGTTTAAGTTAAATCAGAGTCCTCCAGCATACCCTGCAGCCCTAGACTAGGGCTGTGATCTCTGCTCCAGAAAGTAGACTGGCCCCACCCCTCTGCTCTCTAGTCTGAGCAGGGGCAGGGGTGTCCCAGATGGGTGGGAGGAACAGGGATGTCATAGCTGCAGCATGGCCCAGTGTACCTGGATCAGGGTGCTACCCCTATGGCTTCCCTGCTGCTGTCTGCCTGCCTGGTGGCTGACCACAATTCAATGGCATGGGCAACTCATACCAGTATTGCCAGGGTGGGCCCCACTGATGGCAATGGCAATGGCTGTGGGGAAGGCACAGGGGTAGTTCCCTGCACCTGGCACCTGATACATGGGGCTGTGCTATGTATGCCACTGCTGCTGTGCTGGGGAACAGTGAGCAAGGCATCCCCAGCTCAGTGCCCAGTGGCCCAGGACACACAGGTAATAGGGCTTGGGGCTGAGAGGGTGAGCCCATACCATGCACTCCACTGTGGGGGTCAGGGCCATCCCAGACCCTGCTTGCTAGTGGGTAGAAGGGGCCACCAGGCAGGAACTTTCCTTTATGGAACTTTGCTTCTGGGCGCCTCCCTCCCCCAGTTGGGCCTTTGCTCTTGGGCTGTCCCAAGAAAAACCTGGCCCCAGCAGTTGGGAAGACACAGCAGGATCACCCACTAGTTGGGAGAGGGGCTCTGGGGATACCAGGCCATGCCGAGCCACAAACAGGGGGAAAAAGCTAGGCAGACCCTGGATGGGGTCCCTGAAGGCCAGGGTGGGGGTTTAAACCCCATCCCCAGTCATATTCAGACTGCTGGGGCCTGGCCATGCCAGACCCCAGGGTTCCCTGTAGCCTGACGGGAAGGGAAGGCTCACTCTAACGCCCCCAGCTTCTAGCCTGAGCCACTGCAGGCATGTGCATGCATTTCTGGAATCAAAATTGAATATCTATTCACTTGCAAATCAGTTCAATCTACAAAGGTTAAACTAACCTACAAAGACCAAATCAATTCAGGCTCTCGCTTTTTGAATATGTGTCCCTAAACACTTAGCTGAGTCTGACAAAATAGCCTATGGGGAGCCTTTAAAAAGTAAGGAAAAAAATGTGGTTTGATGAATTAGAGAAGGGGAAGGGATGGGGGTCTTATGCTGTCTAGTCAAGTCAAGAAAATAATATTCCTGTGGTAGTGCACATGTATTTAAATGAGGCAAATTAACTTTTCCTGGTGCATGAAGTTGTATTAATACAGATGAGGGGCTGAATGCATTTTAGCATCAAGACAAGTGGCTGTGTATTTGGATGTAGTTTAGCTGGAAACAAAAATTGGGCCTCAGCAAGTAAAATGGTGATTGAATTAAAAATTTTTTTTTTTTTGTAAGTGAGCTTAAGGTGGTCATTTCTGATATACATGATAATGTCAAAATGTTAGGTTAGGATGTTTGGTTAGCCTCTAGGAGCAAAGGAGTCAATCAGTGGTAATCTTGGCTATATCCTGCTAGAGCACCCAGGGATGTGCACTGATAAGAGCCTGTGCAGTAATGAGACCCCTGCTGGTCAAACAGCAATTGAAACTATAGGATTGGCATTTCTTAGCTTTGGAATTTCATGCTGATTTACAGCACTCATCTTTGGCAGGGACTAAAAGGGAAGCACTCATCATTAATGTTGGCCTATCATTTTTGTAGGGGATAGTTGTTGAATTTAGGTCAGCTTTATTTTGTGGATGTAGGCACTGTACACAAACCAAACAACATAATAATGGTGTGCTCTGTCGAATTCTAAAGCCTGGTTATTTGGGCAGTCCTAGGATGTAGGTTCCACTCCTGCTTTATTGACTCTTTAATTCTAATGCCCATTACCTTTAAAGGAAATAGAATTTTTACAAAAGCCCTGCAAAAAGTTCGGTTGCATCTTTCTCAAAGCACATTTGTATCCTAACTATTTAAAATAACCTGCTTTTTGTTATGAGCTAGGGTGCAATGAATCCTCTAATTAGACTACTGCCATGGACAAGGGTCAGATCTGCAGATTCAAGAACTGGTTTAAAACCAAAGAGTTATCTTGGTTTTTGGTGTTTTCCCTATGCTTAACAGGAGCACATTTTTCTATATTAACTGTGATCCACTCATGTTTCAGGTTTAAAACTTGAGCATAGATTAGTAAAGTTGGATACAAGTGTACTGTTTAATACTGGTATTTGAAATATCTGTGCTATGACTAAGGACACAATAGTGTTTTACCTTGATACATAATCATAGCAGAGGAATTTATAGGGTCAAATAACAAATCTGATTTCTCAAACTGAGTTATCAAAAGACAATTTCAAATCTTGACACTGCATTGGCATTATTTCAAAGTTTTCACTGCCCCACGCTCCTTGTGTAGTTTTAAGTATAATGGAAACTTGCATGACTTGGTGATTTGTTTGGGAATGATTAATTCACTAACATATATAAGCAGTGACTTGCCACAGTCTTTCTGTGCATTTACATTTTAATTCGGCTTCATGTTGGTTCCTATTATATTAATTTCTATACTAATTTTCAGTGCTGAATGTCTAGAAATTGTTGAACATCTATTTAAAATGCCACTGAACATCAGCACTTCATTTAAGTGGTATTACTTAGTCTATTTTAATGTATGAGTATGCAGACAGTATAATTTTACAACTACTAGTGTAGTTACTATTGTGGTGGTCTGTCTCAGAGGATTTTATGCTAAGTAATTTCTCTGCTGTAGGTCTTCCTTACTGAATAGTATTATTTTCACTTCCTTAAAGTCTCAAGGGGTTCAGAACGAAGGCATTAAAATTAAAGTTTAGCTCAGTAAGTTACCCATTGTCTGCAAAATAGTCTTTGGGTTTAGCAGTCTGGCTTTGTGAGCTGGCATGCTGTTCCTTTTATTCATATTTAAACTGAAGTCTAATCTACAGATTTAGGTCAGGAGTGCTCAACCTCCAGCCCACAGGCCAGATCCAGTTCACAGAGCCATGTCATCTGGCCAATGGGGCTCCCCACAGGTCTCAAAACTTGGCAGCAGGAAAGGGGTGGTAGGATTACATGGCCCTGCATGCTAGATAAGCTGGGCTGGACCAGCACAGTGCCTGATTTGGCTGCTTCAGGGGGCCAGAAGTCTGCTTTAGGTGGTCTGAGAGATTGTTTTAAGTGCTCTGACCAAGCTGTTTAAATTAAGGTAATTAAACATTAATTTAGGAAGAGATATCAAACTTTTAAATAGCCTCTTCCCATAAATTATCCAATAATTGTGCCAGATGCATGATCCTCTGAGATAAACCTGACTTAAGTAGATATAAATCTATTCTCTATACTATAAGTAGGATTTGTTCTATCTAGTTAATCATCTCTTTTTAAAAGAAATCAACATCTAGTCCGTCTTATTATGGAGGCATCTTTTGGAAACTGCTACATTGGCTAAAGTAACTTTCACATTTGAATATTTGGATGTAGATTTCTGTTCTTGGGCAAGTTCAACAATGTTGTTTTTCATTAAATTAGAAGTCCGTCAGCATTTTTGTGTCATCAGTTCATAGCAGCAGACAGAGGCTGTAACCCAGCCATAAAGTCTAACTTAGTTTAGCTGACAAAATGTTTCAGCTGGAGAAATCATCTATATTTTTAAATAAACAGGGTGTCCATTTAAAACGCAGTAAAACAAGTATTGTTTTGAAATTCTTAACTGCGCTTGCTGTAGGAAAAGTCCCTTGCTTTGAACACTGCTGAAAATATTTTACTGGACCATTAAATAAAGTTTCTTTTTCCTTTGTTCTGAAATACAATTGCTGACATTTAGTTGGAAAAAATGTATCCAACCACAAATATAGGGCATAGTCCTTGTAAGTGTAATTCATCTGACAAACCTTTATTTTTATGGTCTGTCTTATTTTACTTTTCATATCAAGCACACTGTTCTTCAAGCCATTATTTGGTGGACTGAAAGCTTTTTAAGCAGACTTTTATACTTGCTGTCAGGTATGTGTTGAAGAAAATAAGTGGCCATAGTATGGTATGGCTTAATATCCAGTAATTTTAGAGGCATTCAGATACAGTGTTAAACTTATTATACCTATGTTGTATACTCCCATTCCCTTTGTTGTACACAATACAGCAGGGGAGGTAAAGGATTCTAATCTTAAAATTTTGGAGGGTTAAAACTGCTAAAAATATTCATCCTCAGTTAAGTAAACCATAGAGCAAGGGTTCATTTAGGGCGCGGTACTGAGCAGACCGAGGTGAATCACCAAAGAATTGTTTATCCTAATGTGTCTATCACAGATTCCTTGCTCAAATAGTGTCTGGAGCCTGGCCTTTAAAATTGATTTCAGCTGGCTTCTGGCCTGTCTGACCACTGGAACAGCCAACTGATTTTCTGTAAGCATCAGTGAAAACATGAAACCCATATGGTAAATGTTTAGGCAGTTCATTTAAACAGATAAATATTCAGTGATGCTATTTGTTACATCTAACAGTATCAGTTTCCATGGTATGAACCAGGAACTTTGCCCCACCCCCGTAAGCCCCAGTGATATATATACTGAATATTTATCTAATTGTACAGCTGGGTCAATGGGAGGGGGGCGCGGTTAGTCAACTTCTACCAGATGATAGAACTCGCAACCCTACTGTAAAGTCTTGGCTAGCAAATATCTCTAGTGTAGACTGAGTTTTATAATAATGCCAATCAGGGATATGCTTTTTTTAATTATACCTTCTATGTCAGCAAAAGCCATAGTATCTATACATAGTTCTGATAACACATGCCTGTCGGTACCCAAGGGGTCACTTCTGTTTTTCCTTTCTCAGCTCTTCCTCCAATCCTTTCCTCTTACTTCTGTCCTCTGAACGCGTTCAGAATGTAGTGCCTGCAAGGAAATTCTTCAGAGAGATTAGACTGACTCATGCTTATCTCAGCCTTCAAGTGTATTCTCTCATGTTCCTGCCAGGCTAACTTTATTTCACTTGGGAATACCGTTTTTCTCCATTGACTGGCATTTCAGTCCAACCATCTTCCATTCATTCTTCCAGTTACTGGGCCCTTCAGTCAGACTGCCTTCTAGTCTACTGCATCTGACTACTTGTCTGGCCCTTTATCTATAGTTTTTGTAGGACTTGAGTCCTGGCTGGGAAGCGGCCAGCTGCCCAGCCAAACATTTCCTTTTTGGTCCTAGCCAAAGTTGATATGCTTCATCACATTCTATTTGACCCTGGAATCACCACAAGTGGTATCTGTGCTGCATGGAATAAAACGTTTACTGAATGCTTATTAATTTCCTTTGATTTCATGAATGCAGATCCCTATTTATTTTAACTAGTGAAACTTTGCCATCTGGCTGCGAAATCATAATTGCTTTAGGGCAGAAGGACAACCAACAGTCAACAACAGCAAAGTTGTAGATGATATTCTGAGCTGAAGTCTCTGAAAGACTAGGAACACAGTTAACCAGTGGTTAACTGGTCTGAACCTGAACTGAAGATAAAAATGATCCAAAAATTTGGCATTGGGGAGCAGTAGCAGTAAATTGCCACTCCCCTGCTGCTAAATTTCCAGAACCAGGAGAAGTCACATAGGAGAGAAGGCATGGGCTTGCACACTAGACTGGGGTGCTGATCCAGGCATGTGGGGCTGTTGCGGGGCTCAATAGTTTGAGCACCATTGGTTTATACCATGGAAACTTATACTGTTAGATGCAACAAGTAATTTGCTGTTTCCCAAAGTCAGTGTTAGACCACCCATAGTTGTTAAAAGGGCACTTCCAGCAACATTAAATTTTTTCTGAGAAATGTTTGTGCCTTTCTGATCGTACTTCAATGGGCATGTAATGGTAGCAATCCTTGTATAATAAGGAAATGATGAGTGGGATGTGTGGCCTGAACTTTGAACTTAGGGGAAAACCCATTACATAGAAATATTCTTGCTTCCAAAACTTCATGCCTGTTCCCCTAAAAATAGGAACCAGACTGAATCTGTTCTGTACCATGCTGGCTTTTAGAGCAAGGTAGTGATGTAGGCTGCTGACAGATGTGAAAAAACCCCCAAAATGTGCTTTACTGGAAGAAGCAGCACATTAGTTCAACCCAGCTTTGCAGCTTTGGGTGCTTCAGTGGGGCTTTTATCTAATAGCTGATTCAATCAGCTAGAGCACCCGATCTATATAGACATTGGGTGAGCTGGGTCCAACTAATGTGCTGCCTCTTCTGGGCATGTGCTGGGCTTAGTGTGGGAACATGTGGAGTTGAAAATAAAGTGCCATTTTGGGGTTTTTTTAATGTCTGTAAGTAGCTTTAATGCCTAGGGCAGTGGTTCTCAACCTTATTAGACTCAAGGCACTCTGTGTTAGACTCAGCACCCCTCAGAAAATTTCAGCTCTTAGTTTTCACTATTTTTTACTATAGAAGTATAGAAGAGCAATTTTTCTGTTGCAAAAAACTCAGAAAGATGACAGCAGTACAGAATGTTTTAACACTACGAATTCCTTTTTGAAATCTCTGGGTTTATCTTGTTAATCATGTTTCTGCACATAACAGTGCTAACATTGCATGACAGCCTGTGACAACCTTGAAAAGATCTCAAGGCATCCTGGTTGAGAATCTCTAGCCTAGCATCATAATTTCCTGCTCCAGGGACTAAGTGTTCAAGCCTCGCCTTACCTAGGTGAGATGTTTACTGCTCAGGATTGCCGGGGATGATGACAGATGACCCAGACTTGAGCACAGGGCTGTACTAGATGACTTCTTGAGATCCCTTCCAGTCTTGTGACTATGCCATGAATGCACACCTCTTCTGATTCTCTCTGTCTGTGGATTATAATTCCTTTTCATAAAAAATTTGCACAATTGTAACATAATAGCCACAACCTGAGTAAGTGCATGCTACTTTGGTGTTCTTGACTCTCTGTTTTAAAGTGGGATGTGATAAATGATTTTTTTTCTTTTATTCTCTTAGAGGTCTGATTCATAGGGCTCCTATACACGTGCAGGGAGCTGGCTTTGATGCACTGGAAATCCAATGTGTCAGAGCAGACTCAATTAATCGAGTCTGCTGGAGCATGGAAATAGATGTGTTCCAGCAGGCTCTAGCATCATGTGTATCAGCATCCCCACGCTGAAAAATGGTGGCAGGGCACTTTGAACTAAGGCTCATTTAATTAGCTTTAATTCAGAGTGTCCCGCCTCTATTTTTCAGCTTGGGGATGCTGATACACTTGACACTCTGGTGCTTTTAATTAGCACGACTTGCTAATTAAAGTACCCCCACCTAACCCCACCTCCTGGAGCACGTGTAAAAATGCCCATAGTTTGAGCTGTTGAAGGTGGCACATTCACAAAAGGACTAGGAGCTACAGCTGTGAGTGACCACTACAGGGTGACCCAATGTGCACAGGGGGAAATTGCTGGCCATGGGGAAAACCACAGACTCAGGGCAGAAGAGAGAAGCTGGGAACCCCCCTCTCCACCCCACCTCCCTCCCAGCCCTGGACCATCCTGGATGCACCTCCAGCTCCTGAAACACCTCTGGTCTGGCAGTCCTCCCATTTGATCCCCAGGATTCAACACAAGTACCACTGGTGAAAGCTCTCAAGGGTCTTAATGTGGTGTCAATAGATGGTCCAGGCTTCACTGCAGTAGAGGAAGGTGGTCAGCACGACAGCCTTATAAACCAGGACCTTCATCAACTTCTGAAGATTTCTATTTTCAAAGGCATGTCTCAGCTTGAAGAAGGTGGCACTGGCACTGTTGACCCAGTGCTGGACTTCTTCATTGATGGTAGCACATTGAGCAAAGTGGCTACTGAGATACGGAAAGTGCTTCACATACTCCAGAGCCTCCCCATCTATGTAGGTAGTGCGAAGGATGTTCAGCTGCCTAAAGTTACTGTGAAACAAGGCTGGTAGGGGGCAAGTGCTCAAGGTGGACAGAAGCTGAGAGAGGGGCTGAGGTCAAAATAGAGCCTTGAACAGGTCTCTGACTCAGCTGGACTCATGGGCTGTAGCTCAAAGGCAACAGCCTGGCATCAGTTGGGAACCCACAGTTGTTCTGAAACAGGGAGATGCTGAGGTCAGAATAGTGTCTTACATGGATCTGAGACCTAGCAGGCTGCATGGTTATAGGCTTGAAGGCAACTGCCCAGCACAGGTCAAGGATCCATGGGGTGAAGCCAAGGTAGAGTTTCACATGGGTCCAGGACCCAGCAGACGGCAAAGCTGATTACTTTCAGGCTGAAGGCAACAGCCCAACATGGTTTGGAGACCCCCTGGGGCTGAAAGAGAGGGGCTTGAGGCCAAGATAGCCTTATACGTCCAGGATGAGTAATTGTAAGTTGGAGGTGTGGGCCAAAGATGAGTAATTGGAAGCTGGAGACAACAGCCTGGGGTGGGTCAGGCACCCAGGGGCTAAAACAAGTCATTTGTTGGATCATCCAGCCTAACACTGAATGCAATATGCAAGGCATGAGTATGGCTGTGGAGGGCAGCTGGAGGCCACAATTATTGCTCTCAAGACAATCAGGACTTGCAGGGCCATGCTTAAGAGCAGTCAGGCCCAGTTTTTGACAACAGGAGTCCAGAGGGGTGCACAGAAAAGTAAGTGGTAGTTAGAGTCCAGTTCAGGGCAGCACCGGCAGAATTGCTCCAGGCCTCGGGGTTTGGGGGAGCAGAGGCAGTCTCCCAACATAACAGAACATTGACATCAATGCATAGCAGGTAAGGCACCAAAGAACTAAACTAGGGCAGGATTAAGGTGGCCTCTAGGGAGCATCACAGGCTCCCTCAGGGGCTGATCCTGTCACACACAGGTACATGACTCTACCACTACCAACTGTGTCAGGACACTTGGGATGCCTACCATTTTAAGAGGTTAGGCAGTTTGCAAAGCCACTGGCAGGTGAGGGACAGGGCTAATTGAGAGTCAGCTGACCTAGGCAGAGGGCAAGTGAGGCTAGGCTGGGTAGAGGAAGCCACCTAACTCAGGAGGAGGACTGGGCTTACTGCTGGACTTCTCTCTGCTCTAACATCTTGGAGCCTGCTGAAACAAAACCACCTTAGCGGGATGGCTGCAGCTGCAGAAGGCCAACATGCAGGGTAACACCTAAAGCAGTCTGGAGGTTGGGGAGGAACTAAGGGGAGGAGGAGGTTCCTAGGGTCCAGAGCCCGGATTAAAGGGGCTGATATCATGGGACTAGAGAGGGCCCAGGAGATCCCGAGGAAGGGCTAAGTAAAAAGAAAATAAATGAGGATGCTATCTGTGAGCCATGCAACTAGCCCATAAGGCAGTGACCATGGACAGGCCTCTGTGCCTAACTTCTCTTCTGTAAAATGGGGCATAATGCATAGGGCCATGCTTTGAGCTTGTTATAAGTTGGTGTGGCTCTAGTGACTTTCATGAAACTTTATTGATTTATACCAGTTGATGATTTAGTCTATGAACTTCCTTAGTTTTTGTATCTTCTTCTAAAACTTATTTCATATATTGAGGATCTCATTTGTATTGCTTGTTGTTGACTGAAATAAAATTACTCTTGGCTGGTGGTGTCTTACTGGCCACTATTCACATTTATAGGAGTTTGTGTTCCAAAGCTCCTTGATAAATCAGAAGGGGAAAAATGTTTTGTTTTGTTTGTCCTCCTCATACCATTAATCCATAAAGAACTGCTAAGTCTTGTAAAAGCTAAGCAGAGAAAAATCACAGGTGCTGTATTCTTCTGAATCTATTTCTATCTATCTGCTTTGTAGTCTTATCTCCTTATTTCTGGGTAACCTTTCAGGTACATTGAGTTCTTACAGGGAGAAAAAAGGTTATATAAAAATTTCTCAGGAGGAAGGTAGGAGACAATTACCAAAATCCATTTTAAAGATTTCCTCGTCTAATAACCTATTACGTACTGTTCATCCATTCAAACGCTTCTGCTCCCCGTAACCTAAATGTTTTAAGCAGGCCAGTTAACTCATTATGAAAACTCTTAGTAAAACCATTATGAGCAATAATTATAAATAAGAGAACTTGCAATGGAACAGGCTCCAAGTTACAAATCTATATAAGCCTTTAAACCAGTGCTTCCCAAACTTTTCCTCAGTGTGACCCCATTTATGGCCCCATTTCTGCAGCATGGCCACTCACTCCCAACCCACAGTCCCTCACCCCCACACTCCCTTCCACTGATTTGTGACCCCGTTTGGAAACTGCTGCTTTAGACTCTGTTCTGATCAGCTGTGTGATGGGTGCTGGTTATCATTAAAGCAAGGGTTTTCCATAAATGATTTAAGTTTTTCATTTTTGCTGATATAATTAATGTTACGTTTATTTTTGGTTGCCTTTGAATAATAGTCTTGAATTCAAGGGAGGAAGAAGGTTGGATTTGACTTGTTTCCTGTGCATTCAAGCAAAAAAACTTGTATAGAGCAATATTTGAAATCAAATTAATAAATGTTCCAGATGTTCACTTTTTAGAATATAATTTGGTATTTTTCTGGTTCTGAGATGGTAAAACCCCTTGCTGAAAGGAGTACTTCTGGGGGCAAGGGGAAGGACTTCTGGTGGCAGAGGTCAGGGGTTAGGGAGTGGGACTTCTGGTCACAAGATGGCGACCAGGGGGCAGGGCACCTGTCAAGGGGCGGGGCTACCCATGCAGCCCTTGACAACTTACCAAAACTTGGTAAGTCACCCTCCGCCCAAAATAATTGCCTGCCCTTGTCCTACATGCATATGCATGCTACCCATTTCTCCTTATACTCCTCAGCTGCATCAGCCTTTGAATGAAGGCAGCAAGAAGTCAACAATCAATTACCATCTCTGCTGCAAGTGGGAGAGTGAAAAGCCTCCCTTACTGTAGAAAAGTGGTAAGTGTGTGCATGATTCCCATTACTATTGTACTGAACAAAGAAATCTCCTGATGTGTTAATAAATCTAAGTAAATGAACCTCATCGTGTAACTTATATCCTTTTAATACAAATACTGTTCTACAAAACTGCTCACAGAGCCTAAGCAATAGTGCCAGTGCCAGGTAACATAAAATTCTTGCTTTAAAAAAAACCCTATTAGCCTGAAACTTCTTGCTCCTATAACAAGTAGTTTTAAAGGAGTAGTTCTGAAACTGAATTAATATGAAATGTATAGAGTGAAATCTTGGTGAAAAAACCCCCAGAAGTTGTATGAAGGGTAATGGACAGATGTCAAAGAACAGAGACCCATACTGGAAAGTATACCAAAGACCAGCTAGAAGCCCCCTCTACCCTGGTATCTATTTTTATAAACTAACTTATGTAATATTACCTGAGCATAAAAGTGTAGGTGAATCTCCATCACTTGCTGCTGGCATTGCTTGAATATATGTAATGAATTTTATAAATACAGATTTGAAAGTTGATTTTTCATGTGGGCCACCACACGGTCATCCACATGATCAACTGTCTAATGTGGTGAAGCCTGCACCTCTACAGACAGTGATCCATTTTGCTAGACATTTGGACTGGTACTGTATACAATAGAACTTAGAAACTATACTGAGAGAAGCAACATAAGTTGTATTGTTAAGAGAACAACTGGCTCATTTCCTAGAAAAAATGGGAGTTTGTTTAAAACTCAGCATACTGCAAAAAAAAAAAAAAGAAAAGAAAAGAAAAGAAAAGAGAAAAGAAAAAGAAAAAAAAGAGGACTTCTTCCTATTTCTCCTTCCTGCTTTGTGATTATGGAAAATTTATTCTTTTGGAGAAGAATAGCCACTAAGCTTGCATCTCCAGATTACAGTAAAGGATGCAGTGGATATTCTGTATACTAGAATTTGCTTCAGAGTAGTAAAAATCATGTACTGCTAAATCTTTTGTTGTGGCTTTAGGTGTACACCCAAATTTGCCTGCCAGTGTTAGCAGAAACAATGAGAATTTGGGTACTTATCAAATTATCTTTAAGACCAGCTTGCTGCTTCATGATCTATGCCAATGGGGGCCAACCTTCTTGGCAGGTATGACATAAATTAGCCCTGTGCCTTCCCTGAGTGCCACTCTGATCCTCTTACCCTGCCTGATCTTCTGTTCTATTTTCTGCTTCCTGTACCATCTGGCACTCTGCCCGTCCTACCTCCCCAACCCCCGCATCACATGCCAAACACAGAGCCCAATGTTTCAGCACATATGCTGCAGTTTGGCCACCCCAATCTATGCTCTTGAATGTGTAAGACCATTTTAACAAGGAACAAGATCATAAACAAATCAATCACTAGTTGAACTACCAGTATCTAGTGTTAGCTATTAAAAGTGACCCTAGTCTTTCACTTATGTCTTTTATCAAAAACCTTCTTACTCAACTAAACAATTTGAGCTACATTAGTAATATCAAATTGCCCAAACATTATGTTAAACTTGAACTACAATCTTCATACGCCTCTAAGTAATGCTCTCTACTTTTCCAAATTACTGTCATATCCAAATGGCTTGAAAGTAGCTCATGTCAGTCACATGTAATTAGCAAAGTGAAGCCTAGCATGTTGTAAGACAGAGTAGGACTGCATGAACAATTACTGTCATCAACACATAACCTTAGCATCAGTGGGCCTTAAGCCTAATTAGGCTTAGCATAAGTAGATGACAAAAGATAAACTTTAGTCTCAGTTTTTCATAAATGTCTTAAATGATAAACAAGTAACTGCAGATATTTTCTGTAAAAATAAGTTTACTGTACTATTTTTAAAATATATAAAATGGGAGGAGCATGTAACTGCAAAATTAATAGGAATAGCATGGCATATCAAGTCAGTCAGCATGTATTCACCAGGGGTAAGTCATGCCTGACCAACCTGATTGCCTTCTATGACATGAACGCCGTGTGCTCCGGAGGCTGCGGGGGCATGGCAGTGTCAGCAGTGGGGGTGTGGCAGTGGCAAGTGGGGAGCTCCTGCAGACAGCTACAATGGTGTCAGCGGCAGGGCGTGGTGGTGGTGAGCACTGACCAGTGGTCAGTGCCCACCCAGAGATGGTGGCAGCAGTTAGTGGTGATTGGGGACCACCCACAGACACCGTGGGCAGTGTCAGCAGTGAGGGAAGGGTTGCAAGAGGTGACCACTTGCAGGCACTGCCAGCAGCGGTGGTGCTTTTCATAAGGGGTGCACCGCCAGTCTCAGGGGGTGCATGTGCACCCACATGCACTCCCTACACATCAGTGTTCTATGATGAGGTGATTGGCTCTGTGGATGAGGTGAGATGAGTCAATGTGGTGTATCTTGATTTTTAGCAAGGCTTTTAATATAGTCTCCCACAGCATACTTGCAGGCAAGCTAAAGAAGTATGGGTTAGATGAATGTACTGTAAAGTGGATAGAAAACTGGCTGGAGCACTGGGCTCAGAGAGTAGTAATCAATGGCTCAATGTCTAGTTGAGCTGCCAGTATCAAGTGGAGTGCCCCAGCGGTCATTCCTGGGGCTGGTTTTGTTCAAGGTCTTCGTCAAGGATCTGGAAGATGGCATAGGGTGCACCCTCCGCAAGTTTGCAGATGACACCAAGCTGGGGGGTGGGGCTAGGATTCAGAGTGACCTAGAGAAATAGGAAGATTGGGCGAAAAAGATTCAGTAAGGACAAGTGAAAAGTCCTGCACTTAGGATGGAACAATCCCATGCACCAGTATAGGCTGGGGGCTGGCTGGCTGGGCAGCAGCTCTGCAGAAAAGGACTTGGGGGTTACAGTGGACAATAAGCTGAATATGAGCCAGCAGTGTGTCCTTGGTACCAAGAAGGCCAACAGCAGCCTGATCTGCTTTGGTAGCAGTATTGCCAGTAGGTCAAGGGAAGTGATTATTCCCCTCTATTCAACACTGGTAAGGCCACATGTAGAGTACTGTGTCCAGTTTGGAGCCCCCCACTACAGAAAGCATGTGGAGAAATTGGAGAGTCTAGATAGAGTAGGGCAGCAGAAATGGTCAGAGGGCTTGAGGACATGACTTATGAGGAAAGACTGAAAGAACTGGGCATATTTAGTCTAGAGAAGAGAAAACTGAGCAGGGAATTTTAATAGCAGCATTCAAGTACCTGTAGAAGGGTTTGAAAGAGGATGGAGCTAAACTATTCTCAGTGGTGGTAGATGACAGAAAAAGAAGCAAGTCTCCAGTTGCAGCAAAGGAAGTTTAGGTTAGCTATTAGGAAGAATTTTCTCACTAGGAGGGTAGCAAAACACTGGAACAGGTTACCCGGAGAGGTAGTGGAAGCTGCATCCCTGGGGGAGGGTGGTTGAAAACTCAGCTAGACAAAGCTTTGGCTAGGATGATCTACTTGGGGATGGTCTTGTTTTGAGCAGGGGGGTTGATTAAATAACCTTCTGAGGTCCTTTCCAACCTTAAATTTATCTGATAAGCTAAGAACAGAAGTTTAGATCACAAATTAGTTTTAGATCTTAGCAGCTTGAAGTGTGGAGCCCTAAATTGAGTAAAATGTAATGAATATGCATAATAACAAAAAGTATGACATCAAAGTTAGCATGTCATTGTCATTTGGAGGGAAACTTGGATGAGATGGCAGTCAAATTAGACTAATTTACACAAAATTCACACATCTAGTTCCCAATGAAGACTTCAAAGCAAAAAAAAAAAAAAGGCTAATTGAGTATTGTGTGTAAGGACTAGATTTTGACAATGAAATTGTTAGTCAAAAAAAACCCTGAGATAAACATGCCTATGACATTTTGGTTAAGAGTAACTTAGAGTCTATATCCTGAATTCTTCAGGTTTGTGTTCCCTTGATTAGAACTTAAAGCTAATCAAGGTTAGTTTACTCAGCTTTTAGTAAGACTATTTTTGGATAAAACTTGAAGTTTGACACCTGAAGACAACAAGAATCTAACCTTCACTATATAAAAAGCATGATGAAACAGTGAAGTCATCTCGTTTCTTAGCAATGTTTTCTTGCATTTCTACCTCCCTTCAGCATATATGCAATTACTTTACTCTCCATCAGATTTTGTAACCTTGATACAAAGTTATACAGTACAGTGAGCTGTTAGTATATTGAAGCCAAAGCAAATGGTTATGTGTAAAAGTTCCTTTCATCAGTGCAAGAGTGGAAGCCAAACCCTATGCCCTTCCTTGATGTGTCAAATTGAAGATAAACACAACTAGGGAGAAAAACGTCTGGGAAACCAACACAAACAGAGGTTGGTCATTGGAAACGTTGTAAGTTTACAAATAGTTTCCAAGCTTTAAGGCTGCAAACTTAAACAAACACAAGTCTCCCCAGACACTTGAAAGCATTTCCTACTAATTGAAGAATGGCCTGTGAGGACAAAGAGGAGAAATAATTAAGCTGCAAAATAAAACAAAAGATATGAAACTGAAATAAGCAGTGATTTGTTTCCTTTCAGTTTCTGTGCCTTATGCTTCAAAACTTTATTTTCCTTGGTCAACATCCCCATCCAGGCATTTAGAGGGTCTCTTATTTTTGATGTTTCAATATTGTGATATTTAGCACTATTGAGATTTGTGCAAGACTCCTCTTAAATCTCTGAACCCTCAGTCCAACATGGTCAGCAATACCAAAAGGTTGACCACAAGGTATTTTTTACTCCTCCATTTACTCAAGACAGTACAGTAAAAAGCACCAAGTCAATCTGAGCACATACATTGGTTAAGGACTTGAGCTACAGAGACCAAAACCAGACTTGATTTTATGTTGTAAGTATATTCCAGTACAGTGATTTTCAAATGCTTTCATGTTGCTTTTAGTACGACAGACCCCCTAAATCTATTCTCAAGACTGATGCAGAACCGGATGACCAGGCCCCACAATGGTGGCACACTGCTTCCTGGCCCACTCCGCCATTAACTGCAAACTCTTTGCTGAACCTTGGTCCAAGTACAAATTGTCAAAAAGCCCAAGGCTGAATTAATTCATTCTTTGCAGGTTAGTCTAAGCTGCAGAGATTAAATTGAAATAGAAGTGAACAAACATTTACCTTTGATTTGGGAAATGCAGCCACATGTCTGCAGTGGCTCAGGCCTGAAGCCGGGAGGTTCTAGAGCATGGCTCTGGTACACAGCCAGCATGGGCTGCGTGTTTGCTTCTTCTTCCTGATGCCCCCGAGGTTTTGGATTTGCAGTCCAAAAATCAGAGTAGCAGGACTCTGCATGGTTGCTTATCACTTCCTCTTCCTGTCTCCAAGTACCTCTGGGATTTGTCCACAATCACAGCTCACAGTAAGTTTGAACAGGGGAAGGAGGGTTCAATCCCCCCCCTCCCTGGCCCCAACCTCCAGCCCAGGTTTGCCTGAGTTCCCCCTCCCCCACAGAATGGGCTGCATCCCCAGCCCGGCCTGCCACCCCACCACACCCCCTTGTCAGCAGAGGTGTGGGCCAGCCCTGCTCTCTGAAGCAGGCAGCCCAGCCCAGTCCAGGGCTGCAAAATGCTGGTGCTGGGGGACTCCGATTTAACCAGGAAGCAGTCTGGGACAGAAGTTTCATAAAGTAGTTTGGCCTAAATCAGTTAAGTCAGAGTTATGGTTCAAAAGAATGTGTAGCACTTTCAAAACATAAGTTTAAATAACTGTAACCCCTGACTCTACACAGTATGATTAAAATTATATAACAGACAATGAAATAAACCACAATAAAAAGGTCACATGTGTTTAGTTTATATAAAGCAAAGTATTCAAAATAAGTACATTATATAGAATAAAAGCAGTTCATTTCAAGCATTTTTAATCAGATTAAATGAAGGACCAGGAAAATTCCGCTTCTGAACAACTAATCTGTTAAAGACAATTTTATCATCTTTCTAATACAACAGAAGTTGTGTCGGGGGTTTAATAGATCATGCACTTGTTTGTAGGATTACTACATCAAGGTTTCAAATCTTAAGTTATTACTAGCTTTCTTATGAAGCAATTATATTAATAAATCAGGTTATTAAATACAGCTAAAGTCTAGTGCTTGTAAGCAAAAATAATAGGTTTGTACGGACCATCAAGGGCAAATTGATCCTAAACCCTCCATTGTGTTACAAATATTAGAAGCCTTTTCAGTAAAGATCTCTGCTTCAGAGTATATGGAGCTGAAATGATAGTTAAAGTTTTTTCCACTTGGCCTTAGTGGGTGTGAACCACACAGAGGTCCAGCTCTCTAGTACAGCTGTCATGAGACTTTGGAGGACTAGAACATCATTGCCAACCTGGAGTATCTGTTGGCTTTTTTTTAGTTGCTGAAATCAAGAGTTGCTAGAGCAATACTGCAAGATGCGGAAGGAAAAGAAAGCCTGTTATGATCCATTTCCTGTATTTGAACTTACTGATGTCACTGTGTCTTTTAGAGCTGTGTGAATCTTTGGTAGCTGATTCTATTTGGAAGAGATTCAGGCCAATTTGGCAGCCAAATCTCCTAATCTGAATCTAATTGAAAGACCTAATAAAAGGTCTGAATTAAATCGGAAGCCTCCATATTGATTTGGAAAAAGATTCAGCGCTGCTTCAGAGATTTGGCCATAGACTAAACAGACAGCAGTCTTCACCACGCTGGACACAGATGCTTCTAGCTGGTAAGTCTGTTGTGGTGGGCAGAGGGGGGGAGGGAAGGTGCATGGGGGAGGGAGGGATTGGAGCTGGGGCTGGGGCTGGGGCAAGCTGCCCAGCTGGGGGGGGCATGGGACTCAGACAGGGGGACAGGGGGGCATGGGAGGTGGGATGCGGGCGCAGTAGAGCTGGGAGCAGGGGCTATGCCCTGTTGCCACTGACCCAGCTGGGAGTTTGGGGGACCAATGCAGATGTGGCTCACTCTGGATGGAAGGGGGCAAGTGGCAGCAGGGCCTAGCCCCTATTCCCAGTGCTGCCATGCCTGCATCCCACACCCCCCAGCCCTGGCTGGGCAAGGGGCAGCAGCAGCTACATCCTGTGGGAGGCGGGGTGCAGGATGCAGGCACTGCCACCACTTGCCCACCCAGGGTGTGGGATGTGGGTGCTGCCGCTGCTTGTCCAGCCGGGGGCCAGGAGCACATGGGATGTGGCAGCACTGGGAGCAGGAACTATGCCCTGCTGCTGCTTGCCCCCTTCCATCTGGAAGCAGTTGTGTCTGCATCATGCTCCCCCCACAGCTGGGCAGGCAGCAGCAGGGCATAGCCACTGCTCCCAGCGCTGCTGCATCCACGTCTTGCACCTCCCCAAGTCCTGTGCTGTCCTGTCCCAGCTAGGCAGCTTGTCCCAGCCCCAATCCTTCTCTCCACCCTCCACCCACCAGAACAGACTTACCAGCTGAAGGCAGCTGTGCCCAGAGTGGTGAGGACTGCTGACTGTTAGTCTATGGCCGAATCTCCAAACTGGCGCCGATTTTCAGATCTGATTCAGCCAAATCAAAATCAGGACAGCTATTCAAATCTCTGAATCAAATTGCTGCTCTTCCAAATCGGTCAAATCCGAAGCAAATACTTCCCTCTTTGCACAGGCTTACTGTCTTTATAGTACCCTATATAACTGCCAAAGAATTATTTATTTAAGAATACTTGGTGGTAGTCATAATGTGAAAAGTTTCCTAATAGTAGATCCTAAGCCAAGTACACTTGCATCTATGATTTGAACAGGACATAAGATTTCATAGCCTATCCATAGATTTTGAGTTTGGGAGAAATAAGGCTATTTACTTTAAGTAACTTTCCAAGGAGCTAATAAATTTACATCAAAGTCCTGGTGTGTCTTGGTTTAAACTGCTTTTGCTATGGTGTAACACAATTGAATTATTAATTCTGACTTATACTAACAAAGCAGGGAAATCAGACACTAAATACCTATTTTTCTTTTTTCATCATTGCATTAGATAGCATATTGGAACTGGTACAAAGCTGTAAGGTTGTGCCATGTCTCTTTTGGCCTGAAAGCCAGTCCTATTTTATTTCATAGATCATGAGTTGATACTTAATACTAAAGAGAGAAATGTAGTTAGTCATATTACTCTGAAGTCAGGTGGAAGCCAGGTTAGATTTGCACTTATGCTGTGTCCATGCATGCAGGCATGTGGGCTTGCAGCAGCTCAAATAGCAGTGGAATTTGTGCCGGAGATTTGTGCGTCAGCACACGTGTCTGCACATACACTTTGTGGGGCAAATTGTGTCACTTGGAGCAAACTAACCCTGCTCAATTCATCCTGGATCTGCAGCTCGGAGCAGCTGAAGGCTGGGGCCAGGACCTGTGCTGGCCCCAGCAGTATAAAAAGCCGCCCTAGTGAGCAGCTTCAAGCTACTTGTCCTCAGGAGCTTCTGAAGCCTGGACAGTGCCAGCTGGACTGCTGCAGTAGTCCTACCTAGAATTGCTTCTGCACCCTCTACCCACTGTAGGAGTCTGGCAGTGGGGGCTGTTGCCTGGCTGTGACTTGCTGACACTTGCAACAGCATCTGGCCCCTTGGACCTGCAGCCCCATGTCTGCACACCTGTCAGACCTGGATGGGGACTGCGTGGCTGTCTGGGCGGTGAAGCAGGCACTGCAGCAGAGCTACCTGCACCTCTGGGCCACCTTCCAGTGAGCCGTGGCTGCACAGTTGGCATTTGTGTGGCACCATTGCCATATGTCCTTGTAACAAAAGGGCATCCTAGAGGTCGCCATGTTCTCCCCTAACACCCCCTTTACCATGCCAAGTTAGGCAAAAAGCACCCTTGAGTCTCACCCACCGCGTCTTTGATATTAATGTATAATAGAGGGCTGCCTTTCCATCCTCTCAGATGGAGTTATCCTGTTATACACCGGCCCCATTCTGTAGTGGGTGAGTCGGTGCACCCTAGCCTTATGGGCTATGCATGGCTCCAACCACCCCTTTACCACACCCCAAGCCTTGCTGATGTAACTGACATTCTTCTGTCTCACTCCACCCCCTCTCTGGGGCTTCTCGCTGCCCCCGCTCTGGGGCTGGGGTTCCCACACTGTTGTGGGTCCCCTATGAGGCCTCCTCCAATCCCTAATAGTTTCACCCAAACCCCCAGTCAAACAGCAAAGAAAACACCAGCCCCTGGGCTATAGCATAAATTCATGCAGCTCAGCTAAAACATCATTCAAGCCACCCCAGGTGTGCTCCATCTCTCACCAGGATCAAGCTGCTTGTGCATTCAGGTCTCCTCCATTTACTTGCTCAGGCAGAGTTCCTTCACCCTTGGCTGCCAGCAGGGAACTGCCTGCCTGGCCTCAGCCCTGGGGTTTAAATGGGAGCCAGGCCCTGCCCCTTCCTGTCAGCTGACTGCTAACAGGTATGGGTCACTGGCTCCCTCCGGTTGCCCTAGCAACCCACACCTGGGCTCCTTCCTCACTGCTCCAAAAGTAGCAGGCACCTTAGTGCTCTGCTACAGTCCCCCAGGCCTGCCATCTGGGCAGCTATCACCTGGAGATGTGCTCATTGTGGTGGCCTGCTTTGAACTGTTGAAGCATGTCCTCCTGGCCTCAAATGGCCAGGAGGTCAGCCACCTTTTTTGCCCTCCAGCTGGGTCTCCAGTGCCAATCCTGGGCAGGCTTCTCTGCCTGGTTCCCAGCACTTTCCCCACTAGAAGGAATCCTGGTGTTCCCTGTTTAAAAATAGCAAATTCTCTGATTAAAAAATCCCAGATTCACTCATTTAAAATACCCCCAAATCTGTGTTCTTCCATGATTAAAATGAAACTCTGCTAAATTCTAAACATCTATATGCTTTGGTGTTTGGTTTTAGTTTTTTTACCATAAAAATGTCAGAGCTCCCCCTGACCCCTTCACTAACAAGGATGTGGGGGACCGCTGCCCCTGCAGTCACTGCTCCTGCTAGCAGGTCTCATCCTGTCTGGTGGCTGGGTATGCAGGGTGTGAGATGTGGACCCCTTGCAGGCAGAACCCCGTGGCAGCGTGATACTGCCTGAGACCTGGGGGCTGCACATGGTGAGTGGAGCTGGCCTGGTCCAGCCCACTAGTACATGCCTTCAGACAGGACCAGGTCAGCTCCTGCCACGTCCTGCGGCTCCTGTGTAGGTGGTGATCTGCAGGTGGTGGCAGAAGCTGTTCCAGTCCTGCACTCCATTTGCACCTCCCTTCAGCACACAGCAGTCCCAGTCCTGCCCGGAAGTACATGCTAGTGGGCGAGGCCAGGCCAGCTCCATTCACCATGTACAGCTCCTGGGTTTTGGGCAATGCTGTGCCACTGTGAGACTGTGCCTGAATTGGGCCATGCGTGCCCTGACAGCTCGTCTGGCTGCTGCTGCCAGCACCAGGGACTGTGCACTACAGGATGGTCAAGGGGCAGCCACATGGCAGCCCCGTTATCAAACTCCCTTCCACACACACAACCGCCTCCAGAAACCCCACAATCCCCCCCAACCTTATATCCCTGCTTACCAGGGACAGAGCCTGGATCCAGCTGCTGCTGCAGCCTTGCCTACTTCTATTTCATCCATCATGCTTAGCCAGTGTGCTGGAGCAGCAGGGGCATGCAGCAGCCATAGAGATGCTTTGGTGGGGCTCCCTTTCCCCCTTAATCCCCCATTCCAAAGATGGCATGGGGAGTAGGGCTCCACTGTCAGCTGAGGCCTGCTCCCAGCCATGCTGACAAATGTTAATGAAGGCACTCCACTTTGGAGCACCTTCATCTGAACCTCCATATAATGAGGGTTCTGATTCTCACACAATTGGCTATTTTTGAAGTGCTCTGCAGCCATGCACTTCTGTTAGTGCATGGCTGTAGAGAGCTTTCAGTGGCCGATCACACAACAGACTGTCACATCTTTCAGTGCCCATAGACTAACCAAAGTAGATATAGCACAAACTATAGCACGGATGCTGTGAAAGGAAGTGCACAAAGCTATGTATAAGAAGTAGAGAGAAAGCTGAATGCAAATTCCTGGCAATGCTGTGGGTTCAGTGAGGAAGTAACAGGGGATGAAATCCCACAGGTGCTTACTAATGGGAAGGGAATAGTCAAGGCCATTTATCTCTTGAAAGTCTGTAAATGCCATTTATCTCTTGAAAGTCTGTAAATGCATCTACTGTTTTTTTCCATATATTCCTTCCCCCTCCTCTTACCATAACATGTAAAAGAGATCTCCTGTTGGTTTTCACTACAGTGTCAAACCTATATCTTAATGTCATGCTCCAGTAACTTGATTCTTAGTCCTGCAAGGAACAAGTGTGTCTGATGTAAATGCAGTTCTACCAAGTAAACTGCTTATTTGTTTTTTATAATTGAATAATGGAAGGACCTTGTTACACGTTACTGTGAGCCACTCAAAATGTTGATTAGTGTTAGTGCTAGCTCAAGTTGGAAGCAGTCACTCATTTAAGCCAGCAAGAGCTTTGAGGACTAAAAGGTAAGAATCTCCCCTGCCCCTTCCCCACATACCTGTGGCTGCCTGCACAGTCTGTCCCTGTGGGAACAGGAACAGAAGGGTTAACCTGCCTGCCCAACACATGGCCACAGCAGCTTCCTGGCTGCTGCCTGGCTGTTACTCTGTTCCTGTGGGAATTGGTGAAAAACCTGATTTCTTTAATTAAATGGGGGTAAACCAGTACTGCAACTGACACACTGATATTAATAGTACCTGATCTTTAACAAGAATTCATTGGGATTTTTAAGACTACCTTTTAAACAAATGTTTTTGCATTGGCTTAAAATTGCAGGAAAAACTAAACTAAAATTCATAGAATATTTCTGGCTGATCCTGACACCTTTTAACCAGATTAGCAATAGGATAACAGTAGACTAATTAATGGTATTAATACTGATTGTCTTCAGTAGAAGTAAAGACAGGCCTGGAATATCAATGCGTAAGGTAGGATTACAAGCAAGATTTGAAAAGATTATTAGTGAAAAGATTATTAGTTCTACCAATAATTACCATCATAAACTTCTCTAAGTAGAATAATGTTGAGAAATAGAACTATTAATATCATATATGTCATATGGCTAATGTCATATTGTCAGTTAAGCAACTGAAAAGCCTATGTCAAGTTCACCCTATGTTACCGGTAGTTAACTTGAAAAGAAAAGCCTTTATAGCTTTATAGTAAGTCGCAGGGTCATAATAACATTTTAAATGTATTTAGAAATTGATTTTATTACCTGAAAATTCTTTCAGTGGTGGCACACTGACTAACTAGTTTGTCACTACTTCTGTTTTAAATGCGTATCAAATGAAAAACTATGAAGTACTAGTTATTAAACTATTAAAATTTAATTAGAAGACTTCATTAATAAAATGTTAAGAAATCTGTAAACACTATAAATTCAAGGTTGAACATTAGTAAAATTTAAAATTGCAAAGCACGTATTATGCCTTTGGACTGCTAGGGTATGTCTACACATGCAATTAATACAAAGCAATAAAGTCCAGAGCTCATTGCTCTGGCATCTGTTGTTCTTGGGCATGCCATTTGAATGTGCACCTGGGACCACAGCATATTGATCTGGGTTGGAGCAGCCCCATCTGGCAGGAGGCCCTGGTGGATCGCCTGCCAGACCAGGGCTGTTCCCCACCTGGTTCTAAGTGGTAGCTGGCAGGCTGCTCCCACAGTGAAGCACCCTTGTGCCACAGCCAACTGGGAAAGCATCTACACATGTGCTGCTACATAGTAAAATACTCTGCAGCAGGATAGCACTTGTATTTATATTTTATAAGTATTTACAAGTACTATCCTGCTGCAGAGTTAATTAGTTTGAAATTTGGCCTGTCCTTTAATGTCGCCAAGATGAAGGTTCTCCACCAACCCTCCCCAGGCCAGCTGAACATCCCTCGCTCTATCTACATAGATGGGGAGGCTCTGGAGTATGTGGAGCACTTTTCATATCTCAGCAGCCACCTCCCTCAATAAGCTACCATCGATGAAGAAGTACAGCACTGGGTCAGCTGTGCCAGTGCCACCACCTTCAATCTGTGACACTGTCTTCAAAAATAGAGACCTTCAGAAGCTGCCAAAGGTCCTGGTTGACAAGGCTGTAGTGCTGACCACCCTCCTCTACTGCAGTGAAACCTGGACTGTCTACCTACACCACATTAAGACCCTTAAGACTGTTCACCAGTGGTGCTTGCATTGAATATTGGGGATCAAATGGGAGGACCGCTGGACCAGAGCGTCCTCCATAAAGCTGTGTCTATCAGCACTGAAGCCTTGCTCCTGAGAAATCAACTCCGATGGATAGGCCACTGTGTCTGGATGTCAGAGTACCACCTCCCTCACCAGATTCTCTTTTCCCAGCTCTCCGTTGGCCAGTGCTCAAAGGGCAGCCAAAGGAAATGGTACAACGACACACTTAAGGTCACCCTCAAGCACAGAGGCATCGACACCAATGGCTAGGATGAGCAATCTGCTGACCATTCAGTGTGGCACCATCTGATCCACCAAGGTTCACACCACTTCGAGGCCTGACTCAATACTGAGGTGGAAAAGCAGCGGTGGAGGAAGGAGAAGGAGACCAACCTAGGGCTGCAAATCCCATTCCCCCATGCAACAACATGTCCTCATTGCCAAAGAACGTGTATATCCAGAATCGGGCTCCTCAGTGTGAGGGGCGCAAGCCAGGCTGTGGCTATTGCCCCGGTGGGTTCTATCCCCTGATGTTAAGTTGCAAGAGGGAGAGGTAGACTCGTAATGGTTCCAGAAAAATTTTATTTGATTTCTTACTTACGCACCACCGGTGTGGATATGGCTGCACAGGTGGTTACACTTGGATCTTTCTCGGTTCAGGTGAGGGATGAACAAACAGAGAACTGAATGCTGAGTTCGAAACTGAAGACAAAGATAAACGAGCAGTTGATGCCCGAGTGCATAATCGATTGCCGAAGAGTCCGGAGGCAGGAGAAACCGTGGGAAGCTGGCCAGGCCTACCCAATGAGCAAAGAACGCTCGGGCTTCTCTCTGGGTGGAAGCTCAACATTGCTTTTATAGGTCAGATGACAAACATAATTTCAAGCCCTGATTGGTCACATTTCCGCACTAAAATGTTCGTGGGGATTTTCCACAGGTGACGGGGTTTCACCGGCACATGGCCAGGGGCCATGCAGCAATTCAAATAGGGGCTTTCTGGATTGTGTGGAGAGTGCTGACGGCACCTGTTGCTGGGCAAAGCTGGCAGAGTCCAGCTGGAGTGTGACACTCAGTCACCTGAGGGCCCATCAAGCCTGATAGACATCATCTTTGACTCTGAGGGACTGCCAACAACAGCTTGCTGCAGGGTTAATTAGTTTACTCCTGCCTAATCTGGGTGCACATGTAGCTGTGCAACACTTACTGCAGAGCTAATTAGTCTACTCCACAGTAAATGTCTCATGTAGATGCACCCCAAGTAAACTACAAACTTAGAAAGAACCAAGGATCATCCTGGAAATAAACCTTACTATAGAGAGAAATGTGGATATTCCAGTTGAAATATCTACTACTGAATATTACAGAAATGTGATGGGTACACATCTTAACAGTAGCTCTGTACAGATGGATTGCTATTTTAATGGAAGTTATCTTAATTCCCCAAACCAGAAGTTGGCAATGTTTTGGAACCTTAGGGTACATGTACACACCACAATACTTACCCTTTCATGCACTGTAACTATGTGTCTATTTGCACAACCAGGATTTCCTGACATTTTAAAGTCTTAAAACAAAAAAAGCATTGAAGTAAAACTGCTTGGATGTAGTTTAGTTTGGCTCACTGCAAATTAAAGTATTATGTCTAAAGATTTGATGTGTACAAACACAAAGGCACTCAGAGGCATGTAATTGCCCTTTTTTTCCACCAGGTAGAGCTATGCTGTTCATTAGTTGCCACTTTGGATTACTGCTGCTATACTTTTTGGCCCCTGCTCATCCCGCTGCCCTGCTCCCAGAGCTACATGCAGGCAGGGCATGGTGTGGGGATCCCTGTCCGGGCAGCGTGGGGAAGCTCATCCCACTGTCCTGCACTGCAGGCAGTATGGGGGGGTATAGGGGGTGTGGTATTGGGGGGCAATATGGGGGGTATGGTATGGGGGTCCACCGGGCGGGGGGGGATAGCTCATTCTGTTATTCTTAGTGGGTTTTGGATGGGGCGCTTTAGGGGGGTCAATCTTTCTTGCAAAGCTCCCCAAAGGTGCTTCCCTCTCAAGTCTGGCTTGCCAGGATCCCTGTATGTTAACATTGAGGGTACCACAAGCATGGCACTTCCCATCCCCCCGTCAACAAAGAACCTCTCAAAGCTACTCTCAACTCTTTTTGCACATTTTTGGGGGGTCTCCAGCAGGGTGAGAGGGCAGCTGTCCTGGGCACAGTTTGGGTGGGGGGCACAGTAAGACACGGATTCCAGGGCACAAGGCATCTTAAGCTGCCTCATTCCCTCCCCTGCCCACCCCACCCAATCTTCCATGCTGTTGTTAATCAGCTTGGGCATTCCCTGGGGTTTGACCTTCTCTGCTATTTTGTGTGAGCATACAAAAGACAGGGGGCAGATCATTTATTCTCTTTTATAGAAAAAAATCCCTTAATGTTTTATTCACCATTTTTTATTTTTTCATTAGTAGTAGTAAACACATGAGTGATAATTACATTTGTAGAAATCCAAGCACTCACAGAACAGCACAAGCAGTATTTGACACATAGATAACTAAAATTTCTTTAAATCAAAATATTGTTCTACATTGACATTTATGTAATTAAATAGCTTTAGTCACAACTAGCATGGAATAGTTATAATACTTTAACTTGAGCAACAAAGACTTATTTTTGTAACTGAAATTTTAAAATGTATGGTGGTCAAGTGCTTGATAGTCAGTTTTTTACTTTTAAAAGTCACCAGTATTTTTATGAAGAGTTGCATTGTAGTTTCTGTGTTTGTTTGGTTTGGTTTTGTCTGATTTGTGGTTTTGCATTTCTGTTCTACACATTGTGATCAAGCACTAGTTGTTTTTTTCAACAGCACCTTCACACTGCAAGTATTTCCCCTTGCAATTTTGTATTACTCTATTTTATATTATTCTGATGATTTCTGATTATTACTTTGAACACCCAGCAGGCACTAGGAAGTATGCTAATTGCCTCCCTGGCTAATTGCCTGGGTGCTGACACCCAAGAAGCAGTAGGAAATATGCCAGTCACCCACCGCCCGGGCACTAACACCCAGCAGGCAGTGGGAAAGAGGGGACCCCACTGGGCGGTGATTACTCTGATTATTTCTGAGTGTTATAATTACTCTCATTGTTTCTGATTATTACATTGAAAACCCAGCAGGCAGTAGGAAAAACAACACTTGCCCACCCCCCAGGTGCTAACACCAAGCAGGCAATAGGAAAGAGGAGGGCACTTGTCCCCCGCCCCCTGGGTCTGTATAGTTTTGTGAATGCTTATTTATAGCAATAGTCACTTGATCAGAATGTATGAAAAGGTGCTCTACATTGATTTGTAGTAATACCTAAGGAAAAAAAGAGGGCACCTGCCCACCCCCTCAAGCATTGACACCCACCATGCAGTAGGATAGAGGGCACCCCCCCAGTGTGCTGATTACTCTGATTATTTCTAATTACTATGATTACTCTGATTATTACATTGAACACCCAGCAGGCAGTAAGAAATATGACAGTCACCCACGCCCTGGGTGCTGACACCCAGCTGGCAGTAGGAAAGAGGGCACTCACTCCACCACCCGGGCTTGTATGCTTTTGTGAATGCATATTTATAGCAATAGTCACTTGATCAGAATATATGAAGAGGTGGGTGCTCTACATTGACTTGTGGGAACACACATTGCTTGTGGCACACACTCAAGATGGGAAGGAAAGAGGGCACTCACCCACCCCCTGGCCACTGACACCCAGCAGGCAGTAGGAAAGAGGGCATCCCCCCTCCTACCCCTGGGGGCTGATTACTTGTTATTTCAGATTATTATGATTACACTGATTATTTCTAATTATTACAGCAAACACTCAGCAGGGAGTAGGAAAGAGGGCACTCACCCACCCCTTGGGGCGCTGACAACAAGCAGGCAGTAGGAAAGAGGAGGGCAGTGTTCCACACACCCCCTCCCCCACTGCCCCGGGTTTGTATGATTTTGTGAATGCTTATTTATAGCAATAGTTGTTTGATCAGAATGTATGAAAAGGTGCTCTGCATTGACAGGAAGGATGGAAGGAAGGAAAGAAGGCACTCACCTCTCCGCCCCTGGGCACTGACACCTGGCAGGCAGTAGGAAAGAGGGTAACCCCCCTGGACACTGATTACTCTGATTATTTCTGATTATTACATTGAACACCCAGCAGGCAGTAGGAATGGGGGACACTCGCCCGTTCCCTCCACCCCCCAGGTGCTGACACCAAGCAGGCAGTAGGAAAGAGGAGGGCACTGGTCCCTCCCCTGACACCCCTGGTTTTGTGAATGCTTATTTAAAGCAATAGTCACTTGATTTGGAATGTATGAAGAGGTGCTCTTCATTGACTTGTGGCAATGAACATTGCTTGTGGGAAGGAAGGAAGAAAGGTGTTAAACCCCAGACTTAATCAGTGCTTAATTAGCAGTGCTGAATCAGTGGGTGTCCCAAAGCCCAAATCAATGTGTGGGTGGGTGTTGGCCCCAGGCCCAATTAACAGACTAACCAGAGCATAACTATCACCATCCAATCAGCCTGGGCAATGTATTGGCAAGTGACTAATTAAAACCAATCACTCAAAATGCTTAGACACAGGATTAGAGGTGGATGTCATTTTCTTGGACTTTAGCAAGGCCTTTGATACGGTATCTCATCCTATTCTCATAAATAAGTTAAAAGGCTATGACATGGATGTTTACGAAGTTTGGTGGGTGGCAAATTGGCTTAGAGATCATACCCAGAGAATGGTAGTAGATGGGTCGGTATCAACCTGGAAGGATGTGGGTAGTGGGGTCCTGTAGGGTTTGGTCCTTGGACCTGTACTCTCCAATATCTTCATCAGTGTCTTGGATGAAGGTGTGATGTGTACTCTGTCCAAGTTTGCAGATGATACTAAATTGTGAAGTGAAGTGCACACTCCAGAGGGTAAGGGAGACAGGCAGACCTGGGCAGGTTAGAAAAGTGGGCTGCAGTACAACAAGGACAAGTGCAGAGTGCTGCACCTAGGGCACAAAAAATATCCAACACACCTACTGACTGGGAAGTGACCTTCTCAGCAGCACAGAAGCAGAAACAGATCTTGGAGTCGTAGTAGACTCCAAGATGAACATGAGTCATCAGTGTGATGAAATCACCAGCAAAGCTAACCGCACTTGTTTATGCATCAGCAGATGCATGACAAATAGATCCAAGAGGGTGATACTTCCCCTCTATGCATCATTGGTCAGACCACAGTTGGAGTACTGCATCCGGTTTTGGGTGCTGTACTTCAAGAAGGATGTTGATAGACTCAAGAGGTCCAGAGGATGGCCACTTGTATGGTCAGGGGCTTACAGAATAAGCCCTATGAGGCGAGACTGAGGGACCTGGACCTCTTCAGCCTCTGCAAGAGAAGGTTGAGAGGTGATTTTGTGGCCACCTACAGATTCATTAGGGGGACACAGCAAGGGATCAGAGATGCTCTGTTCACCAGGGCGCCTCTTGGGGTAATGAGGAACAACGGTCACAAATGGACAGAGAGCAGATTTAGGCTAGATATCAGGAAAAACTTCTTCACAGTAAGGGTGGCCAAAATTTGGAATGGGCTTCCCAGGGAGGTGGTGCTCTCCCCTACCTTGGGGGTCTTTAAGAGAAGGCTGGATAGGCGTCTGGCTGGGGTCATATGAACCCAGCACTCTTTCCTGCCTAGGCAGCAGGTCAGACTCGATCTGTTGAGGTCCCTTCTGACCCTAGCATCTATGAATTAGGGAGCCAGATGCAGGAAGACAGGGTAACATGAGGCTTATTGTAAGGAGCACCAAAACAAGTAGTGTTGAAGCCATCGGTTACTTAGACTTCTTTGCCTTTAACCCCCACCCATCCAGAACCAGCTCTGGCTCCCTGAGCAACAGTGGTGCCCACCTGGCCCTGATGGCATTAGTGCACCCCTCAGCTGACTCCACTGTGGTTCAGAGAACAGGCTCAGCTGCAGTGCTCTTGGCTATCTCCTGGACAGAGGCAAGCTGAGCAGAGCTACTTTGCCGTTTTTCGGGTGGCACCTGCTTTTTGATGCTGTGCTTCTGCATGCAATGCAGGACATCCTTTATCAACTTGTGTGGCTTGTGGGCATTGACACAGCACTGTATGGCCATGTCCAGAAACTGCCCTGTGTGGTCTAGCAGCTACTTCAGGAAGTCAATTGTGTTGTCCACAATTCAGTTCTCCCAGTCCTCATCTCACTGAAATGACTCCCAGATTTCATCCCATCAGCCGTCTGCAACTGAAATTTGGATTTGTGCTGCCTTGACTAAAGCCTCCATCACGCTGTCTCAGGACTATCACTGCCTGCAGCATATATACTTCTAGCACCCTACTGTAGTGCAAGCTGGGGTCTAAGGTTCGGAGGCATGTGCCCAACCAGCATCAGGTGTGGTAGCTAGTAAACAAATGAAAAAAAGTGTTCCTGGTTTGGTCACATTTCCTTCCCCTACCCGCCAAGCATTCAAGAGGATGCTGACAAACCTCCACCACCTCACAACCCCACCATGAAGGAACTGCTCGCAAGCTCCAAAACAAAGCCTGCAAGAGTGGCGCACATGGAAACCACTTTTAAGTTTACATGATATGCCTGACAAGGAAAATGTTTTTTTCTGAGAGGACATTGTTTTTATAGCCAGGAATGTTATTGCAGGTCAGGCCTTTTTTTGGATGAGATCAATAACCAGAGTGAGGAGGCACACACAACAGCTATGCTCCATTTTCTGGGTAGATTGTTCTTGGGTGTGGCTATCCATTGATATGGTATAAGCAGTTATCCTGAAGCCAGAGTTCTCCATGGTAAGTACCAACACACTGTAATGGGGAAAGGCTCTGTTGCAACAATCTCCAGTGCCCAGGGGTTACTTGTTGAAATACAGATAAGAGGTCACTTGCAATGGTAATCAATTGAATGCAGCTCCTTAGACAGAGTTCCAGGCCACATTCCCTTCTGATTGGTAGTGGTGCTGTGATTTGAGAAGCTGCTCTGCTGCATACGTTCAATCAACCTTGCTTGGGAAAATCCATAGGAGATGATGGAGGAGGACCAAATGGAAGTCCAGGAAGAAATGTTTGAGGACAGGGAAGTGGAGAATGGTGAAGAACTGAGTAAAGAATCCAAAATGGAGAACCTGGATGACATGGGTGAGAAGAAGGAGGAGGAGAAGGAGGAGGAACTCTTGCTAATTGCCCTGCTGCTGGCCTTGGACTTAATACAAAATAGGTGCAGCTAACGATAGCAGCATATGCACTGATCCTCTCTCTCAGTGCTTGTGATGAAGAGATGCCTGCATGCAGATGCACCTCACAAAAAAAGACACTTATATATGTGGTGAAGTGGGAGAGCAAAGAGGCACATGAAGAAGTGGAAGCTGATAGGGATTTGTGGATGAACCTCAGAGTCTGGGCCCATGAGAGTAGCTTGGATTTGTGGCAGCAAATCGTGCTGACCACTTGGAACAATCAACTGACTGGAGATGTTCTGAATGACCAGGGAGATGTTGAATCATATTATCTTGATGCTAGGGTCACAGATTGTAAGGCATGCATTGGGCCATGTCCATCATGAAACTGGCCACCCCATTCAGCTTCCAGTATATCATGAACTAGTTCGGTGTGGCTCCCTGCATGGCTGGGCTGGTGACTCGCAGAGTATTCCAGCTGCTGCAGGCTGATTCATGCACATTTATAACGGGTGGGCCAGCAGCACACATGATGCGCGTGTGTTCAGATACTCTCCACTGCCTGGCCTCATGGAGAAAGGACACTATGCACCTGGAGTCCCTAAAACAATGATCCATGGTGTTGCTATTCCCCTCCTTATAACAGCAGAAGCTGCTTACCCCCTCAAGCCCTGGCTCATGAAGCACTATGGAGGGCATGTTATGGACCCATAGAAGCTGGTTTTCAACTACCTTCTGAGCAAATACAGGGTGGCTGTTGAATGTGCCTTTGGCTGACTGAAAGCATGGTGGAGGGCACTTAACTGCAGGCTTGAACTGGAGCTAGAAAATATCATGGTCTTTATAGTGGCAGCCTGTATGCTGCACAACATCTGAGACCTGCAGAGAGGTTTTCAGCCAGTCATGGGCTGACAAAGTATAGGAGGAGGTAGACTTGGGTATACTGGGGTAGGGTGTGGCCTGGGGTAGGGCTTATTGTTTGCAGGCTGGCATTGGTCTGAGGGGGGAGTGGGCACAACTCATTGTACAACACTACCTAGACAGACTGAATCAGCCCTGCAAAGGGTTAATTAAAACTCGTATTGCTCAGCTGGGGGGCAGGCAGGGGTAGGATGTGGAGTGAGTGGTATGACCAGCCTGCAGAAGTCCAGTTTTGGTTTGTGTGTGGGCAGCAGGCAGGGGTGGGGGAGATGGGGTTCACCTCCATAGGTTGTTGGGAGGACCAAAATGTTCCTAGAGATGCCTGGTCTGTCCAGCCGCTTCTTGCCCAACTTCTATATCAAACTGAAAAGAGCACTCTTTGGAGTAAAGAAATGGTCTCCATTCACTACACCATTATTGTTTGTTGAGGTGCTGTGATGCTGACATAGAAAGATTTGGGGGTGAAATATGGGGGCGGGGCAAGCAGTCCATATTCAACACCAACATTCAACCCCAACCCCAACACCCCACCATTTCACCAACATTTCACAAATGCCCAAACATTTCACAACACCCCAACATTTCACAAAGCTGTATGCCATGCAAAACACACAATGCCATAGGAATTCATAGCATTACAGCGTCACTGGGCAGAGAAAGGGGAGAGGTGGAAGCAGCCCTTGTCAGGGGTCCCCATGGAAACTGTTCCAAGCCTGTACAGATGGGGAACGCTGAGAGATGTAGTCCTAAAACATGGAAAGCTAACAACTGTCTGACAGAGCCGTGCAGGAGGATGAGGAGCTGGGGCAGCACCCACTCCTCCCACCACATAGAAATGTATATTTCTTATATGATATATCATTTTAAAAAATCATATATACATTTACATTACTTTCTAACACAGGGAGGTGAGAGGGGATGATGCACACGGCTTGCTATTGGTATCCCCACCACGAGGTTACCTGCTCAAGACCAGATGAAGCCTAAGGGGCTGCAAGTGGAAGGGTTTTGGGGTGCTGTGGCTTGGCAGTGGTGGGGCGGGGAGTGGGAGGGATTTAGCATGAGGTTCCCAGAGACTGTGGAGGGAGGGAATTAGTAATACTGGGGCATTACTTACTGGTGCTGATGAGCTTGCACTTCCTGCTGTAATTCATTAGGAAAGACAGCACTGGGGTAGATTGGTATGTGGCTTTCCCTGCTGGAATTTACAGGGCATTGCACACCAGCCTTAATTCTTTCAAAAGCCCTGTACGTGCAAACACAAACCCAATGCGCCAAAATGAACAAGTTAAAATTTTTAAATCCCTGTTAAATTAATGAGGATTAAACGCCGTGGTGTGTACAAGTGCCCATACACTAGAATAACCCAGCTTGGGTCTGAAGCAATCCATACTTTTGACCTGGCCACTCCCCTGCAGCTGCCACTGCTTTTCCTTGAAGTTACTTCACCCTGTCCCTCACTGGCATTGTGGGTGCAGCTCTCTACTGCTCAGTCCTGGCATACCTCCTTGCCATCTTGCCCTGGCACAGACATGGGCAAAGCCCTCCCCAGCTTTGCAAGCTGAACCTGGCCTTCAAGCCATATGTTGCAAAACCCTGCACTAGGCTGCCTTGAAAATGCTAGTAGATATATCTTTTTATTCTTTAGTTCTAAGAATCAGTTTCAGGACCAGTGTTTAGTACACTAATGGGAAGAGAAAGTGGTTATTGGGGGGGGGTGTTTGCTGAAGATTAGATATGATTTTTTTAAGTGAGAATAGAGTTGATGAATTTTGAGTGGGGTGGGAGGGAGAAACAGTGATGTAAAAATTTTCCATGTTTAACACGTCAGTTAAGATATAGAATTCTGGGAACAGTCAAGATGGGAAGAGCTGCATGATTCCATTAAAATGTCTCCTAACAAGCACTGAGAGAAAACGTAAAATTTCATGCCTCTTAAACTCAGAGAACTCTGTTTTCGATATAAACCTAATAAGTAAGCTTTAATGATCACTCCTAAAACCCCAACTATGAAGGCTATGACCTATATTTGGATCCTTTGCCAAGTATTATGGCTTGAATCCATTTCTAGTTCCTACCAGTACTGAATTAGGTCATATCCTTCACTAAATTCTCACAATCTGCTGTGGTGCTCAGAGGGCAGAAATTAAGGCTTCTGAAATGTTCTTTGTAGCTGGTTACCTAATTTTGTGCTCAAACCTCCTGATCAAGGAAGAGCAGCTGCCTGCATTCCCACAGCCACATAGCAACATAGCAGAGCCATCTATGTTATGGCCTCTGTAGCTGCACTGAGCTTTCAGCCTGTCTCCCCTCTGCTGCAGTACATACAAGATGCAGAAAAAAGTGACAATTTTCACCTGATCTGGCCCCTGACAGCACTCTACAGTTATGACCAAACACAAGTGCATGGCCACAGAGTGCTTTAAAAGGACGCGATCCTGCAACAATCTGAGCCCTCATTGCATGAGGGTTTAGATGAAGATGGTTCAAAATGGAGCACCTTCAGTAATTTGTCTGCGTGCAGTGGGAGCAGGGATGGGTTGACACAGATCAGTCCTGCTTACAGCTCTGTCTTCAGAATGGGATGGGGGAGGGAGCAGAAGGATTTCAGTCTGGATTTTTTTTGGCCAGCACTGCAGGGTGGAGTAGGTGTACTGGATCCTACTCCCTCCTCCAGTGCTGGCTTAAAAAACCTCAGCTCGAACTCCCTCCACTGCCTTCCCCCACCTCCCATTCTGAAGACAGAGCTGGGAGCAGGGCTGAGCTGCATCAGCCCATCCCTGCTCCCATTGCAACCAGACACAAGTTACTGAGTGGGCTTTATTTTGGAGCCTCTTCATCTAAATCGTGATGCAATGAGGCAACCCCCAGAACAAGCTTCCCCCCAGCCCATTCTGAAAATAGCATCAAGGCTGGGAGGGAGGAGGAGCATTGCTAGGGGAGAGTGGCTGCAGGCTTGCAGCCACTCTAAACAGCATCTCAATTCCTTTATCTCTGGACCCAACAATGAATGTCTGTTGGGTACATGGGAATCATTGCAACTCATGGGGCTTCCTGCAAAGCACCGTGAGTTACAGCAGGAAGCTGTTCTTCTTTCTGTGCCTATAGTCTCTCCTTGACTGTCTGCATTCTGGCAGTTTGGGAGTTTCTCCCCTCTCCCCGACTGTCCCAAGGTATCAGGCCCAGGTCTCACACCATATGGCACAAGGGAGACAGAGACGCATACAGTTGTAGTGTCGATTGTAATCTGTCTCCTTCCCGTGACTGTCCAACTTTCATTACAGTATCCCTCATACTGCCTGTTTAGTGGCTGTTGAGGATGACAACTCTGTGATCACTCCACAAATTTTAATTCCTTCCAGGGCTGCTGAACTTCCAAACTTTCTTTATATTTCTACAAAAGCCCTGCTGGTGCTGTCATACTTAACGAAGGAGATCACAAAAGTTGCTAAATGGTAACTGATTCGTCTTATGGTTTGGCAGATAATTTAATCTGATACCTTTAAAACAAATTATTTAATGTTTACTTGTTGCTATTTTTATCTATTAGTTGTTATGTGTTGTATTGGTAAGTCTGCATGCAAATTGTTCTTGGCTTCAGAACAGATAGAAGTAAGGTGTGAGCAGAGCTAGGCAGGACTTTCAAAGTCAGTACATCTTCCAAAAGTGCAATAAAGTCCTGGCAAGGAAAACATCCGCTACATGTTATAAGTTCCATATGTCTAAAAACTGGTGACATACAAAAATTGTTTACGTTAAAATAATTGAGTAGAATAGTGAAAGTTGCACAACGATATAGAAAGTTCCTATTGGCTTGAATAAAAATTGGAGTATACTTTTGGAGACAATTGCTATTGCGAGGTAACAGTTGTTAAAATATATTCTCAATCTTATCATTCTTCTTAATTGTGTGCATATTCCTCAAGGGTTTGCAGTATGATATTATATTAAACTTGCATCTACATTTAGTATTCCTTGTTGAATATGGAAGTATTGTTAACTGATTAACTAACAATCCTGCATACTGAGTACTTGGCTTGTGTAGGAAGTTCAGTGTGGGCACTAGCCATGCTAGCTTAGTCATTTTGATTCACTAATTTTGTTCTGAGGATATCTCTACAAGAAGAGTAGGGCATTTAGCCTGACCTGAAATCTCTGAGAAGTCCTGGAATGTTTTTGACTTCTGCCAGCTGTAAGCTAAGATGGATGCTACAATACCAATATGCAACACACCTCTTTTATTAGATACCAGGCCAAAACAATTGTTCTGACAGACTGCAAGAAGGACTTGTTTGTGAAGATTTTGGTTTGCTGCTGGTTTGCATGTAGAAGGCCAACAGGTGTGTTCCAGGTATAAAGAAAAACCAATACACTCAGAGAAAATCGCTTTACTACTTACAGATTGTGTCTATTCTTGATATTTCTTTTTTTGGTTTTGGTTTTGGTTTTTTGGATACTTTTTCTTCTGACAAAGTTCTGACAAGTCATTCTCAAAAAGGTTTCTATATAGTGCATGTGTTTGTGTGAGAGTGGTGAGAGAGGGGAGTAATGGGGAATGAGGATATAGAGCACTCCAAAAACAAAAAGTCCATGTAGTTAGTTATATCAATTAGTAAAGGTTGGTCATAGCTGTATCTGTAACTTCATATGGCACAAGTAAAGTAATATTCCCTGTGACCTGAGGGGCCCAATTGTGCAGGCCTTACTCAAGTAAAAAGAAGGCAGTGCAGAGTGGCACTGGACTTCTGCCTGATTTCAGCCTAACATGGCTAGCTACCCCTCTCCTACATAAAAGTATAGTTCATGCATAAGCAGTGGTGGCCTTAGGGTTGTTGGGGCCTAAGGCAAGGACCCCTTTGAGGTACGTACTCAGGTAAATATTAACCCACCACAGTTATATCGTGGATCTTTTTAATATTCTTTGAAGGAATTAGATAAACAGTCAAATGTTAAAATGCAAATAGTCACTTCTTTGCAAAAACTTTACACCCAAAAACATTTAGGCCCCCTAAAGTGTGGGGTCCCAGGTGATCACCTGGTTTGCCCTCCCCTAAGACCACTACTGGCATAAGAACAATTTAATCTTAATTGGGATGTCCCATTTGAAATCAAACAGTGCTAACAGAAAATGGAGGGATAAGTTAAGGATGTGATTTCTAGAAGTTAGATCTCAGACTTTAATAGAAACTGTGACTGCTGACTATTTGGAAATCTTTGAACTAGCTGAGAACTCTAGTTCACATTGACTAAGGCGGGAGGTCATTATTCTACACTTCAGAAAATCAAGCTCCAGATGTTGCAGGTGAGACACTCAAATAGAGGTACTCAAAATGTGCCTACACAGTACATTTCTTCTGCATTTCCTGATGCTCTAAATAAGTACACTCCCTCTGTGTCCAATTTGGAAGTTAGTTAACAGTGAATTGCACTGTAGCCAATTACCGGTGTTGCCTCCACCACTCTTTCATGGTAACCAAGCAACTGTAAGAATCTCTGACTTAGACCCCCATTAAACATTATATCTACCATTTAATTAACATAAATTGCAATATGACACATGGTCAACAAATTCATCATACAATAAAATGGAATATCTTTGCAGTTGGAGGTGTGGCATGGAGGTCCCCAGTCCTCAGCAGCCCTTGCTGTGGCACGTGCGCAGCCAGCTGTATGCATGTCATTGACAGGTCCATGGTGCAGGCAAATGGGGATCCAGGAACTCCCTGATCCACAGCTGCCTGCAACCTAGTGCACAGGCAGCATACTATAGGTGTGCCTTTCAAAGGCACACCAAGGCTGCACATACAGCTTTTAAATATCTGAGCACCTGGGGAGTCTAGGGGTACCAGGTCTGTGGTGCCAAGCTCCTTGCATACCGAGAGCTTAAAGACATGCTTGCAGCCGGGCTGCAGGTGCACCTTTTGAAATGCCAAGGCACCTAGGGAGCCCAGGCCTAGAAAAGACACGCAAGCAGTGCAGAGCTGTTAGCAGTCATGTGCTTGAGATCTGATAATTATATCCCCAACCCCCAAAAATAATGTGTCCTGCTCTGTATGTCAGGCAGGGCAGGATGCAAGATTTTGGGGATCTGGGATAAAGTTTGTCAGATCAGTTGTGCAACGATATTAATGTCTGGCAGGGCTGTTAGTGTTCTATAAAACTGGTGAACTCTGGAGTTCTCTGTTACGCTGAAGGGTTTTTGTTTGTTTGTTTTTAAAGTATCTTCCCTTATTTGTTACATTGTATTGAAGATTTTCTCTTACATTAAAATCTATAAAACATGTATCAAACAAAAAAGCATACTCTATTGGTTTGCTAAAATACATTTTGCAGGAAATTCCTCAGATCTATAATTAATGATAATAAAATTTACAGTCTGTTAAACTATTTCTTTTCATGTAGTAAAGCAATGAAGCATCTTAAATTTTAGCAAATATTTTCATACGAAGTGACATGAGGAAGATAAGAAAAAACCTTAATTTTAATTTAGGATGACCTGATGTCAAACTAAGTTTTTTGCTTATATTTAAAAAAACCTTGAAACATGTTGGAGAAAAACACTGAACAGAGAGAAAAACATGCTTCATTTTAAAAATGGGATTAATGTACTGTCTCTATCTTAGATTTAGTCATGACGGTTGCAGACTGTTCCTAATTTAGTAACACAGTAGATGGATTGGATTTGACATTCAAACCCCTCTTTTGTTCCTGATGGAACTTTTCAATATCTATGACAGTTTTGTGAGGTCTGACTTTCTTTTGAACCAGTAGAGAGAAGCATCCATTTGTAAGACTGACTCAGCATCTTAGTCACTCTCCAAGGATTTTTAGCCTTTCATCAGTGTTTTGAGATCCTCCAAAACTATCTGGAGACAAAATAAAATGTTTGATTGAATTGTACTCTATTAAAGGAAAGAAAGTTTGCCAACTAGAATTTTAGAAAATGGTAAATAAAAGTCGATTTTTAAAATGAAGACAAAGTAATTGAATTAGGCAATGATGCCCTGCACAAGTAGAGGAGAAGACCACGAGCAAATACTTAGTCATCCAAAAACTATTTGAAGACCCTAACCTACTAGCGAACTACAGCCCTGCCAGATCCAGTGTTGAAATGCCATGTCTAGCTTAATCTCAATGGTATTAAGCTTCAGGTACAATCAATTTAGTCTTTCTGATACACTAACTTTAACTTAGCTTTAATTTGTGTTGACAGGGCCCTACTTTCCATCCAAGCCTTTGTCTTAACTGTCTTTATCATCTTTATAAGAGGTATAAGGAGGAAAAAACTAGCTAGCTATAAGAGGCCAACAAATGAGGGGGTTTTCTATTTAAAATGTAAATAGTTATATAGCTATCTTCTTTGCCTTATAGCTTTCTTTATATATATTAAAAGTACACTGGGGCCCTACTGTTGTCTGCACATGGCATGCTTTTGTACACTAGACACTCTTTTCCAGCATCTTCTGAGCTGAACTGAGCATGGTCCCAAGTAGGAGGTCATCTGAAGTTCAACCCACAACCTACTTAGGCTATATATATGTGCATATCAGCTACTCTTAAAAACAGCCACACAGGTGAGACTGAGTGATAGTTCCATGGACTCAGACCCAACCTCACCTCCAACATAGATTCAACAAATATTAGGCCTGTGCAAGTAGGCAGCTATTCGATCTGACTTCAGATCTGCCCACTTCAGATGCCATTTATCCAATCCAGAGCTCTGGACTGGGTTTCCGCTTCCATCTGGCCGAAGCAGCTCCAAAGCTTCATAGCCGCCTCAGAGATCTGGCCATAGGGTATAATGGGGAATCAATGAAACATCTATGTTTTTTTTGTTTTTTGTCTGATTTTGATGAAACCTGTAGGGATGGTAGACTCTGATGTGAGCATGAAGCCTGCCAAGTTTCAGGAATATTGGTGCAGGGGGTCGGGGGAAAATATACCCCAAATTCTTGAAAGCAAAACTCATGTCACTTGCATGTATTATACCACAGGGGGTTGAAAACTGCAAGGATAGTAGCCCTTGATGAGGCCATGAAGGCTGCCAAGTTTCAAGGAGATAAGTGTAGCGGTTTGGGGGAAAACTGTACCTCAAGCTGTGGACAAGCAAAGCTCGTGACATGGGTGACACAGTGTGTGTTAAAGTGCAGCAGGATGAAAGCTGCAGGGATGGTAGCCCCTGCTGCAGCCATGGCGCCTGCCAGTTGTTGAGGAGATAGGCAGCAGTCTGAGTGAGCAGCCAAGGAGGCAACATTTGACTGGGTTGCTCCTGTAGCATTTGGAGGTAAAGGGTGAGGCTTTGGGGAAAGAGGAGGCCTCATTTGCCCTAGGTAAGCCATGATATTGCACCATGCTGGGGGCTGGCAGGGCTCCTAGTGGTGTGGGATCCCCCAGGAAATGCCAGACCAGTCACCTCACTGGTGAAAGGTGAGTGTGGGGTGCCTCATAACCCCAGACCCCACATCCCTGGTGGGTTCAATCTGCACATGGGGGAGCCCAGGCTAACAGGAGCCCTGAGGCATGGCCCAAATTGGTGGAGGGACTTAGAGCAGTGCCCAAGCTCTTTGTGAGCCCTGTGGTCATGGAGGCCTTGAGAGGGGGCCAGACACAGCTGCAGCCACCTGAGCCTCACATGGTGCAAGACCCAAGGGTAGAGGGTCAGGCAGCACTACAGCCACCTGAGCTGGATGGGGTGGTAGATCCCAGAGGAGCCCCAGTGAAGGGTGGTGTGTGCAGCCCCAGCAAGGGGACAGTGTGGGGATGTAAGACCCTAGGGCCAGACATGGCTGTGGTCACCAGAGCCCCAAGGGGTGTATGATGCCAGTAGAGCCCCAGTGAGGGGGCCGAGGGCTTGGAGCCCAGTATGTGTCTGTCTGTGTATGTATTTGTGTGTATAAAGAAACAAGCAGGGCAAACCACTGGCAGAGACATCTGTGAGGCATAGGACACATAAGGGGTAGTTGGGGCGTATAAACATTTCCCTGTTACAACTCAGGGAATTCAAAGGGCAGCCTCCTGCCTATTTAACATCCAATTATTTAACAACAAGGCATGGCAGATGAGCAAGGTGGGTGGTTTGTTCAGACACAAGGGGTGGGCTGAAGCTAACATTGGGCCTGGTAGTTGCCCTTGTTACAGTACTTAACAGTATATAGAAGCAAATATTTTCAAGACATCTAAAGGTTTCAATCTCCATGTACTTAACCAACATAGTACTGGAAGAGATATTCAGGGTCACTTGATCCAAACACATGCTAGTCTTAATCCTCCCAGACCAATCCAGCCTCTTAACTTCCAGTGAAAGAGATTACACGGTTGCCTTTAGGTATTTGTTCTGTGGTTCTAGAGTTAGTATTTTTTTCCTGAGATGTAAAGTAAAACTGCTTTGCTGCAGTTTAAACCAATTACTTGTGTTCTACCCTCTTTAGTGAGAACAGTTACCCCACTTCTTTACAGCAGCTTTGCTAACATTTTAAAACTGCTATCCCGTTTCCCTTCCCCACACTCCTATCCTTTTTCTTTCCTGCCAAAAAAGCATGCCTAGCTTGCAATCTTTCCTCATTCTGTTTGCATTCCAACCCCTTTATTGCAGCACAAGCATAGAGGGTCACATGGCTTATTCACTCTATCTTGAGGCAGAGTAATGATTGGAACTAGTCTGAAAATCAACATCATGGAAAAAATTCCAGATGTAGACATACTTACCAAGAAAAATTGACTCTGCATAAACTTACAGCCAATCAGAAGATGCAAATGGCTACATAGTGACTGTTTCCTTTCAGCCAGACCTTTTCTAATTGGTCTCTTATATTTACTTTTCAATTATTACAGGGGGAGGGGGAAATGAAACATTCATGTAATAAAACCCTTCCTCAGACAAATGCTATTTTGTTTCAGTTACTCTATCATGTCAGAATACAGGTTTCCCTTGCTTTATGTGGGTTCTGTATGTGCAAATTCACTCTTAAGCGATTACCGTTTTTATACCAAAAATTTGTTATATGTGAGGTAAATGCACTCTTATGCAATCAATGTGGTGGAAGCCTGCAGTCAGCTGCTTTGTGCGGTGCATTGTGGGAGTGATTCACATCAAAATATAGTCCCTTGTGTGGATCTCTGCTCCCCACTTGCTGTCTGCAACGTGTTTCTGTAGTTTCCATCCCCATTATGATAACATTCACCACCACCCTGTACTTGTATACTGTCTGCTGTTGGTGAGCACCAAAGTTGTCTTGCAAAAGTGGTGGAAATGTGTCTGGGGGTCAGTACAGTCGAGGTCTTGGAATGTATTCCTATTTGTTACACTGTAGAGTGGGTTCTCTTTATGTGAATTCGAGTTATGCACCGTTTTCCAGGAACGTATGTACAGCATAATTGAGGGAAACCTGTAGTCTATTAGTATTTATTGTGAAGGAGCCTCCTTCATCTTCTGTGATCAGTTCATAAATTTGTATGTAATGTGTTAGCACTGAAGTTTAACTTATCCCTAGTGTTTCTTTTTCAGGTAAGTGCAGACAGTCAAGAAGTCCCAGGCAGAATCAGTTCAGTCTAGGCAGCTTCCTCTAAGCTGCATGGGTTGAACTGATAACCAACTGAACTGATGTTCACTTTTCAATTGGGATGGGCAGGGAAAAGCCTGCACTGACCCAGGCCAGGAGGTAAGGGGTGTTAGAGCACATCTGCCAGCCTGCTGGCAATTGCCAGCTCAGCCAAGTATCCCCAACGCCCTGCTGCCCCCCCACAAGTGTTTAAGGAGCCCCCTGTTTAGGTGCTGGCCTACTTTGGGGGAGTTTTCCCCCAAAGCAGCTTTGGGTTTCGGGAACGGAAAGCTTCTCCTCAGCTCTCTGAGGCTGCTCTGGGCTGGGGGGACCTGGGCTGAGGTGGGGGAAGTCCCCAAGTCAGGGGCTTCCCAATGCCCCCGTGCTGGGCTGCATGGGCAGGCACCTGGTCAAGAGGACTCCTCCCTCCTGTGGCAGCAGCTGGGAAAGGGAAAGGGGAGCAGGCTGGGCTGAAACCACAGGGGCTTTCCCTCCCTCCACATGCTGTGTAGACCCTGGCTACAGTGGGTCTGTTCCCCTGCCCATTCTGTCCCTATGGGCTGACAGACGCAGACTAAGGAGCAGAGGGGCGAGGCAGTCCCTGCTCCACTAGAACAAGCAGCATAGTGAAGGGCTACAAAGCATCCTGGGATGCTGGGAGATTGTGAATTAAGAGAAAGGGGTCTGGGACAGAAATTCCATAAACCGGTTTGACCTAAATTGGTTATGTCTGATACTACATCCATCCAGGTTTATCTTCAACTGGTTATGACTATTTTGAAAGCAGTTTACGTGCGTTGAACTCTTGTTCTGTTACAGGTTTAAACTGGTTTCCAATCAGTTAATGGTTTACGTGTAATTTCTATCCCTAACCTAAAATCAGTTCATCATTTTGATTTCATATGTGAGACACTTGACAAAACCGTTCATGTGAAATATTGTTAAAATCAGGGAATGTATGCAAACATTGGTGGCTTTTATTGGTTAAAATTCCCTGTCTCTTGGTGAAGTTACTGTGTTAAATGGAGATAACTGGGTTCTACAGCCTAAGCTTACATGAGCCTAGACTTTTCTTCAATCATCCAGACTCCGCCCTTTATCTGCCTAAATCTTAAGATCTCAGCCAAGGGATACATCACTGGAAGTTTTTCTAGTTGCACACCTGACAGAACTTCCAGGCCAGTTCTATAAGAGCAAATCATTGAACGAATCCTCAGCCAAAACTTCATGTAACATGCCCTAGATGTGGCCTGGGTGCACCTCTGAAACCTATTCCTCATGGTGCTCTCATCCCTTCAGGTTTGCTTTCTGCCCCAAACCTTTTCCTGCCATCTATTGCTTGATCACTCAGAACCAGCTAAGATGTGCCAGGAGCCAACTCCTTGGCCTGTAGCATCTTAGCCTTACCCCAGTTTCACCCAGCTTTTAGCAGAGGGGATTTTTCCAGCTAGAAGAATCACACCATTGTCTTGTTATGCACTCCGAAAAGATAAATCTCCCTCCCCCCTCCTTCCATGGAAGAGGCTTTCCCGTATGGTCAAAGGATCTTGACTCACTGACAAAAAATGGGTTAAAAGATAACAAAAAGATGTATTATCCAAAAAACACAACAAGCATAAGAAATCAGTACCCATATAATAAAAGAACAAACAACAAAAGATGATATCAGAACAATAACCTGTCCTTGCCTTGCATTTTAAATCCTAGAGCACAGGTTTGACTCAGCACCCTAGTGGATATACTCCAGTGTTTCCCTATGCCCCATGAAAAAAAAAAATGAAGAACCTCTTCTTCCCTGCCAGCCCTCTTCCCCCAAACTGTCCACCTCTGTGATTAAGGCAGAATTTAAGTACACTTTTTTTTTTAATCTGGCCACTTGCATACATCTCCCACTGCATTCTTTGAATGGCCTCCACTATGCACATAAACTTCCTGCTCACCAAAAGGTGCATGTTTACCAAACTAAGAGTTTTTTTCCTGATCTAATTAACACCAAGAGAATAAGAGCATCCTTTCAGATGTAAAGAATAGTAATCCAATATACTGTCTCTCTTCTCCCCAGTCTTCTGAATAGCCAGATGTTACTCTTGCCATCCTCTTATTTTAAAATGCAAATTCATCATTGCCTAGAAGAGCCTGGTTCCTGTGCCTCAGAGCACATCAGCAAGGGAGATGAGTAAACACTTTGTCATGTGTTTAATTTTTAAATGATTCTCCCCAAGAGTGAATAGATGACAAATACTGAAGTTAATCATTACCCCACTAAAACTTTTGGCTATAATATGAAGATGTATCAAAATGACTTTTATATAAAATATTGCAATGCATATGAACGCATGTGAAAATGCTGAGCATAACTTGAGGTTGCCTATCTGTGAAGACTCCACATGACACACCAGTGAGACATCCTCAAGAAATCACATGGCACCCTCACAAATCCATCAGATGATAATAGGGTTTGTGACACTGCTCATGCACTTTGTGTGTATTTCTGCAGGTTCACTCTCCAAGGAGGCTCTATTTCATTTATCAAGTATGCATATGGTTTATACTTGGGATTTGTTGAATGAAAATTTAAATATAAAATAAAATGCTATTAAAGGGTAACCAAAACCACCTACAACTGATGGCAAAGCCTGGTCCCGTTTACAGGAAAATAGATGTTTTCTTCATTTACCCTAATTTCTATGTTTAGTAGAGTACATCTTCAGAACCAAGGTGCCAGGTTGGGGCTATATATCTAAGGCATTTGTTATCGGCCATGGTTGAAAAATTGCTTTGAAACTGTGCCAGGAAAATATAAACCTAGCATGTGGAACACATGGGTTCCATAGGTAAAACCTCAAGGCCAGCTATAGTTTTGGAATTTTTTTGTACAGCTTCAATTCAGCTTGTTCAATTTGCATAATTATACACATTGCCACTTGGGAGGTCTGCCTCCATGTATGTACGAGCATTTAAAGGCAATGTTTTCAATATCTGAAGTAAATGTAAACACATAAACTTCTCCTAAGAAGTACCTGCATATGTAAAAGGCTGTCCAGTTTTTGTGTCTTTTTTCATATTTTATTCTAGGTTACTCATGCATTCCTTACAATGCTGACTCTGGAGATGAGAGGCTAAGAAGGGGGGAAAATAAATAATTACATTATTAATAGTTCATTCATGATAGATTTGTTTCCACTGTATAGTTTGTATTTGTTTTTTAAGAAGCTGGCTAAGTGAAAATGAGATCAGTGGATTTGTTGTAGTTAATCTGACCAGTAAATCAAGCACTCGTCAGATATGAAAAGTTTGTAGAATTAAAGTTAAAAATACATCATTCACCAGGCTCAATTTCCTCTAGTATCATATTGTCTTAATTAAGAAATATCTTCAATGCTGAAGCTAACTTAATAGACGCTTATACAGTAGGAAACCAGTTAAAGGCTTCTATAATAGTATAAATTATTGCCTCAAAATTAGTTACTTGATACTGCAGTCACAATATCATGCAACTTTTTCAGACTAAGTAGCATGTTAAGTGAGTTCAATATTAAGAAACTAACTTGATTTTATCACATTAGCATTACAGCACTGCTTTCATGACATAACAATATTTGTCACTAAGTTGTGTTGTAGGCGTACTATTTCATTATCTCTGATGGGAAATCATTATCTCTGATTTTTCACTGAAGTAAGCAAATAAGATGAAAGCAGTGTCAAACCCCCCACCTGTCACATTTGGGAAAATAATGTTGTTTTCCTGCGGTATCTTTTTCTTACCAAACCCTGGAAATTTTACCACATTTACTAATTTTTGATTTTTTGTGATCTATTCAGTTGTACAGTCACATCAGGAATGGGAATTAGTATCCAGTGAGTTTCCAAAGCAGTAGCAAATGCAGGCTTTTAAAGGTATTTTATTCCTGTCAGGCTGGTTAGGAAAGGACCTTTTTCCTTCATGGTCTTTCAATTACAATTTGTCAACCCAATGCACTGAGCTGTTGTTTAGACTTTATATATATTTTAAATTTTTTATACATCATGCCATCTATTGATGGCTAGGTTAATTTAAGGTGCATTGAGGCATTTCAGCACAGCAGGTTAACTTACTTACAGCCCATTGCTAACATGCCTATGCTGGTTCTGATGCTCCATTCTTTAACTGGGAAGCAGCATCTCCCCTGCCTGTCCAGGGACAGCTCCTGTGGGATCAAGTATGCAGAGAGACTAGGAGTATGCAACAGGGTTACTGCTGCATGCCCAGAGACAGTTTCATAGAGCCTCGATCTTGTATCCAAATGGCAGCGGAGGCACAATCTAGTCCCAGAACATACATTGAAAGCAATATGCTTTAGGGAGTCACACAAACCAGCCATGCTTTATCTAAAGCAGGAGCCTCAGTAACCTAGGGCCCACAGGCCAGATACTAGCCCATGGATGCATGGTTTCAACGACATTCAGTAGCTTTGGCTGTGGATGCTCTCGCCATGCTGTCGCAGGGCCAAGTACCAGCCCTAACTTGGGATGGCTCGTTCTAGCCTACATCTGGGAAAAGTTGCCTACCCCTGGCCTTAAAGGATTTGAAATGCGCAAGTACACATACTGCATAATACAGGAAGACCCAGAAAGTGTAACCCCTCAGATCTTCCCTCATAAGGCAATCACTCTTTCAAATCAATTTTTAAATGTGATTCATGTTTTAATGCGACTTTAATTTAGTTTGCTAATATTGTTTTACTAGTACTGGACTTCTCTGAACTGACCATCATATTTCCAGTTGTTTCACCAGGACTCTGTAGTGAGAGACTAACCTTTGTTACGTGTGGGGAGGTACTTCCTACCTGCAGCCCAGACCAACTCTTGTCTTTTTGTCATGCCTTGGAAGCTGACATTTTAAATTGCTCTCCACTTCTTCTACAAACTCTTAAACTGATGCAGCTTACCCCTACAACAACTAGGGGATAGTTGCATTTTGATTTCTAGTATTAAAGCAGCCCATATTGGCTGAACCTGTTTTAATGTGGTTAGCAAACTAGTTATATTCCCTTCCTTCCTCAACCCCCTATGAGTATTCATTCCTTCCCTAAAGTTCAAGGTATAAATAACATGTCAATATAAGCATACTCAGGGAAGACTAGAGCTGCTAGGAATGCTAAAACAACTTCATTTTCAAAAGGGACTGGAGTGGTGGGGACCATTAGTGCTATCCTCTTGGGTAAGGATGTAGCATCTGAAATGGCCTCAGCACACTTAGCAGAGTAAGGAAATTGCTTCCTGTCATGAACATAAACGACTTCAGGCTACATGTTTGCCTTTATTTGAGACTGCAATGCAATTTAAACAGCAGTTGGCTACTTTGCCACCATCCTTGTGTAGGAGAGAAAGATTCAGATTTGTTTTTCAAGCGAGATGATTGTCTCTTCTGTTTCTGCTGTTCATCCAAGAAAGCTTAGTCAGATGCATTTAATGGAGGTAAGTGACATTTGTTCTTACATTGCAGGTAAAAGTTTATACCAGACAGTCCAGGAACTGACAGGGTGTACCAAGCAAGAGAGCATGTTTTTCCCATTTGTCAGTCTCTGTGACTTACTTTTGAATGAAGAAGTAAAAACCAAGAGGAAAAATATCCAAGAAAGCTATATTTGTGCAAAAGAGAAGCTCCCTCCTGATTCGAGACACTTTTTTCAGTCATTGTAAATGAGTATCATAACACTGCCATGGGTCACTATTTTAAATTGATTGCCTTCCCAGGAGCTACACAGCTATATTGTGATTATAACTCTGCCATCATGCATCTCAAACCTGCATGAAGAAAGGTTGAGAGCAGGCCAGTCACTCATTCTCATATGACTTTCTTGTTTCTGTATGGACATAATACTAGGGAAGCTGTGAACAGGGAGAGTGCAGAGATCTCTCTCTTGGGGCAAGTTCTAAACTACAGAAAAAAGTTGTACATAGACTAAGAAGGATGGTACACCTGAGACCTGGAACTTTCTCTTAAGAAGAAAACAGAGATGATGGATTCTTCACAGGTTGTACAAAACTTCTAGATGTGCTCAATTTAGCAGTGTGATGAGAAGGCATGCTAGAAGTGAGTGAAACCAGGTAGACAGGAACAACAAGATGGTGAGGAGAATTTATATCAGAAGCCGTAAGCAGTAATATAATGGAAGCAAATAAATGAAAAATCAAAGGACTACACCCACAATTAGTGAATGCCTTGCAGAAATTCTCCCATGCCTTGACCTGAACACAGAACCATTTGTTATGAAAGAAATTAAAGCAATGAAAGAGCGAGGGATAGGAAATTATCTGACATGGACAATGCATGTGCTCCTACAATGAAAGGTCGGAGCTAAAGAATTGACTGGCTACTGAACATTAGCACCAGCATATGGGAAGACCTAACAACTAGAAGAAGGGTTAAATCTAACTGCAAAAGAGAGGAGATCTGACAGGTGGTAGCAAATATCACAGGGCAGTATAACTGTTGGTACGAGGGAAAAAAAAGTTTATAGCATGATGGTATTAGTGCAGATGAAATCAGAGATAGGTAAGTAGCTCAGAAAGGAGCAAGCAGGCTTCAGATAAAGTATATAATGTACTGGACAAAAATCAGTTTTGTGAAATACTCTAGAAGAGGCATGAAGATACAAAATGTCGTTCATCCTTACCCTTACTAATCCTAAAAACCCTTGGACTGAGATAGTTTATGGAATGTGGCAGTTAACTTTGCTTCAGTGATCTTTTGTGGTGTTTTAATAACAATCCTTTATGAAAACAGTGACTGTTCTATGAAAGTTCACCAAAAAACCAAGGCAGTTTAAGATGGTCACAGTACTCAGCACAGGATATGTGCTAGTGCCTTACTTGCTGGTTTGTTTGTTTCATTTTTAGTTTTGGACTGGTTAAAAGAAAATGTTGAAGGGGCAGATAATATGTTATTCCTTGGATTAACAATAGGGGCACATTCCTACAAGTGTGCATATAGGGTTTGTGGCACTGTAAACCTCTGTGGCACTGCAAACTGCACATGCACATGTTTTTTGACTCCAAGAGATCCCCATGTCAAAAAACCCACACCAAAAAAAGGCAGGGTGGTGCACACAGCATTCATCACCCAAGACTGGAGCTTTGCTGGCCAGAGCCATGATCCAGCTGCCAGCCAAGCTCTGTGCACCTGGATTGCTGCTGCTGCAGCCCTGGGAGACCCCCAGGACTCCAGGTAAGGCTGCTGGAATCAGCCTAGGTACTGGCCCCAGCCTACCCTACCCCACCCAGGGCAATTTGCTCCATGCCACTGTCACAAATGTGCCACTGCTAGTTGTCCCCAGGAAAATGCACATTCCCACTCATGGGGATGCACCCTAGGATACTTAATACCTACATTTTCACAGATGGCATTCAGGAAAAATCCAAAAACCAGCAGATGAGGGGCGAAGGGGAGGGGGCATGTAACATAGAAATTCACTAAAAATTACAGAACCATGACTGAAGAATAAACCCAATCTGTTGGTCAGGAACTAATGCAATAATGAAGAATTCAGTTTGAGTAGTCGTATTGTACTAGCTATGAAATCCATGGGAGCAGAAACCAAAGAAAAGAATATATGAACAGATTATGGAGAATCTTGAATAAGCATATTATCATTATAAACTTAGAACATAGCAAAGTAATACCCTTGCTAATATATGGAGCAGAAGCATGAACAATGCAAACTCTTCTTGTAAAACGAGTTGCTTCTAACTTGGTGTCTACAAAGAATACTAAGCATTTAAATGACATACAAAAAACTAGAACTCTTGGTTCCAAAATGATACCTTTTATTAGACCAACTGGAAAATGGCAAGAAAACTGTCCTTTCTGCAAGCTTTTGGGATCAAATTCCCTTCATCAGGCTCTGGGAAAAGTATAGATGGTACAAGATGGTAAAAAGTCCCCATAGGTAGGAAATAAACTTCATTTTTGCACAGAGGGAGCTGAAGATGGAAGACTGTCCTTCTGGGTCCATGACAGGGACTTTGTGAGCGGTGTTGAGTAGCTTTTTCATGTGTTGAACAGATAGAATTCCTTCCCTGGAAGTGTCAGATGATAGGCAGAGAGGTAAAAAAACTTCCGTGTTGTTCTGCAATGAAGTTTAAAATAAAAAATTGGCTAAAATTCAGTATCTTCCATGTTTCAGGGGTGTACTTGGTAGCTGTGTTGGTCAGAGACAAAAAGACATAAAAAAAAAACTAGAGTTCATTTTTCAAAACAGTTCTGTTTTGGTAACTTGAATCACACTATTATTATCTAAAATGCAGTGCTTTATGACAAAGTTTTGTTTTAAGACGGCAAATATAAATAGATGATTTCATGAAAGATATTGGTTTTGTTTTACCAACAGGGAAACATTTATGGAGGAAAGAATTTGAGGGCCCATTTCATTTTTAATGGTGGAAGGTATAGGCAGGGACTGATTTGCTGGTTTTAAGTGGAGGTGTAAGTAACATGTTGAATACACTACTTTGAATGATTTGAGTCTCTTGGGAGACAAATGCATTAAAGCAACCAGTAGAAATCTTTTGACTTGAAGATGCTAACTTTTTGCTCATAGGCAATTATTTGCAAAGGACTTGACATACTACAAATAACTGTTCTGGACAGTTGCAGTTTCATTTTAAAAGGAAATTGAATAGTTTGAATTCAGGATTAACACATCACAATTAAATTGACATCACTACTGCAATGGATGTAAAAATGTAGTTAGGAACACGTTTCTGGGTAGTTCAAGCTTCTCCATGGTCATGGTAGCAGATGGTGCTGATTCTGTCAGTGCCATATATACAATATGTAAGCCTTCTGCCAGGCACTTGTCAGCAGCAGCAAGGGCCAGGTTCAAATTTTAGGGTACCCGATACGTTTTCACTGTGACTCAAGCCCTCACCCAGAAATCTGGGCTCACTGAATTTGGCTGGGGTGTCCCACATAAACAAAACCCCCTCCTTGCAAGCAGGGTAAACACAAAGGACAGACTTATTACAGAAAACAAAAGCAAGGAAAACACCCATGCCCCGGCAGTCTGGTACTTGGGGGTTCCCTCAAAGGCTAGTTCTGGGGTCTATACCCCTATACATTCTCCAGCAATGGGCTGGAGAGAGGCCCACCCCAGAGAGTCCTGAGCACTGCTTATTGGGTTTGTTTCACTGTGGGAAGCTGCTAGGGAGCATAGGTCCTTCTACATTGCAAAGGGCCCCTCATTGCTCCCTGGAAAGCTGTAGGGTGCTGATCTCCATTTCCACATGGTGAATTTGAGGGGTTAACTGTGACTTCTGTCAGCATACTGCACTCCAAAATGCCTAGTCCCAATCCCCAGTTCTGCTGGGGCAGAAAACTGCAGAAGAACTCAAAGAAGGACTAGAACTTTCTTCACTGGGCCTGGACCAGGCCATTTTTTGCTGAGGCCTGGGCCAAAGTCTTTAACCTAACCCAAAATGAGCCAGGTCTTGACCTAGCCCCAAACTGTCACAGGCCTTTAATCCTGACCAAAAACCACCAGCAAAACTGCCAAGCTCCAACCCTGGTCAGCATCCTTCAGGGATTAATTCCCCCAGGATATTCTCCAACTCAAAACCCAGGAAAAACAAAACGGAACATACAATGAGGCCATCGGTGACTGGTAGGGGAGGCATGGGGCTGCACATGCTTCCCCTGAAGGGGCTGGTGCCCTTCCTGATGGCCAACATTAATGCTGTCAGTAGGGCTGGTGCCGCCCACCCCTCCTAATAGTGCTGCTGCTGGTGGCTGCTTCTGTGGGTGCCCTCCAGATTCAGGAGGCACCAGTCGCTAATGAGCTATGTTGCAGCAACAAAAGCTGCAACAGGAACAAAGTGTGCCATGCCCTCAGCATAGCCCAAATGTGCCAAGTCTCACCCTGGCCCAATGCATGCCAGCAAAACTGTCAGGCTCCAACCATTGTCAGCATGCTCCAAGGATGAATACCCCCATGGTATTATTCCACTTAAGGCCTTAAGCCTGACCCAAATTTGACAGGCCTTTAATCTTGGTCAAAACTGCAAGCAAACTGCCAAGCTCCATCCATGGTTAATTGGCTCCAGGAATTAATATCCCCACAGTATTATCCCACTCAAAACCCAGGAAAACAAAAGTGGAAAAAAAGAGGGAGGGAATAGGGGTCTGAAACCCTGAGACCCCAGCTTTCTCTCTCTCTACCTGAGGCATAGCTTCAGTTGGCTTCTCCAGTGAGGAAGAAGGAGGGGGAGGGGAAGGGTTACGATATTTCCAGTATCAAAAGAGAGGACACTTGTGAGGAGGAGTGGAGGGAGGAGCATATGATTGTGGGGGGGGGGTAGTGATACGCCTGTGCCCTGCCTCTGCCCCTCATTTCTAAGCCCCTACCCCCACCCCTAATCCTGACAGCCTCCCTCTCACTCACAGCCCCCTGGTCTCCAACCCTGCAGCCTCCTGCTCCCCAGTGCTGCCAGTCCCTGTCACTTCTGACCCACAGCCCCCTGCCCTGAAGTCTGCCAGTGCCCCACTCTGGGCCCACAAACCCCAGCCCAGCCAGTGTCCCTCACTCCTGACCTGCAGCACCCTGCCTGCGCCCCCCAGCCCTGCTGCCCAAGCAACTCCCATGTTTCATGCATGCATCCACACATACAGTGTCTCTTTACCTGGGAGTGTCTTGCTGGGACCTAGGCAGAGAGCATGTGACCAACAGCCAATCGCCTTGCCCAATGCATCTCAAGCAGGTCCAAGGAGGTGAGCCTCCCCCTCTATGTGGCGCTGGTCAGGCCGCAGCTGGAGTACTGCGTCCAGTTCTGGGCGCCGCACTTCAGGAGGGATGTGGACAACATGGAGAGGGTCCAGAGGAGGGCCACTCGTATGATCAGGGGACAGCAGGGCAGGCCCTACAAGGAGAGCCTACGGGACCTGAACCTGTTCAGCCTCCACAAGAGAAGGCTGAGGGGAGATCTGGTGGCAATTTACAAACTGGTCAGGGGGGACCAGCAGGCACTGGGGGAGTCCCTGTTCCCCTGAGCACTACCAGGAGTGACTAGGAATAATGGTCACAAGCTGGCAGAGGGTAGATTTAGGCTAGACATCAGGAGGCACTACTTCACTGTCAGGGCGGCTAGGGTCTGGAACCAACTTCCAAGAGAAGTGGTGCTGGCTCCTACCCTGGGGGTCTTTAAAGGGAGGCTGGATGAACACCTTGTGGGGTCATTTGACCCCAGTACTCTTTCCTGCCATGGCAGGGGGTCAGACTTGATGATCTGCTCGGCTCCCTTCCGACCTTACTGACTATGAAACTATGAATGCTCCCAGCCCCAAGGAGCCAGCCTGGGAAAGCAGAGGAAGAGCAAAAAAACCCAGACATTTGCTCACAGTTTAAAAAGTCACCTAGACATGAGGACAGGGGGCCAAAAAAAAAAAGAAAAAGAAAAAGTACATTTCTGGGAAAACCTGGATGTATGGTAGCCCTAGGGAGGAGGATGGGCCAGGGAGCGGGGGGTAAGACCCCTCCCCCCACCATGAGGAACAGTTTCTCCCTCTCCCAATTCAGCTTTTTATCTCTCAGCAGCCCAGGAGGAAAAAAAAGAGCCTTAGTTGAGTTGCTCCCATGTACCTGGTGTGAAATCAAAGCTTTTCCAACCAGGGCTTTTTTAGGCCTTCAGTTTTTCTTTCTAGACAATTTAATTTTTTTTTTTAAAAGAACACTTCTCCATTCAGCCAATTAGGCTAGAGGTCTGCTCTCCCCCTGCTTAAGTGACAAGAAGCCAGGTGTCCTCTTTACAGTAAGCAGCAGGGGGTGAGTTCTAAACAGAAGCCCAGACAAAAGGGCCTATTTGCCTCAAGTATCAGGGCATAGCAGGGAGGCTGTTCTGTCTACATGCATACAGCCCTGCATCTTTTCAGGTCACAAGCAGAGATGAGACAAAATTGTGTCTGCTCTATCATATATGGTACATACTAAACAATCTAAAGTCTTGCTTTGCAGTACAAAATGGCTTCGACATTTTGTGTGGTTTACAAGTGCAATTAATAGCGAATGTAATGCAATTGAGAATTTTTGAAGCTGAAGGTCTTCACTTTGCACACAAAATGAAGTATTCTTCATAAACATACTTTTACACCAGCAAAATAAATACTCAGTTATGGAAACGTGTCCCCTGAAAGAATAGTGTGCATCTTTATGTATAGCCAATAGTTTTACCAGGCAAGTAATATATATATAAATCTGTTAGCTGTTGTACCACTATATTTGGTTCTTTATAACTAAAGCCAACAACTCTATAAAGGTCTTGTTGAATAGAAGTTTTTTTGTTTTGTCATAAGCAAATCTCTCAGAACTTCAACAACAGGTTTGGAAGGTTTTTTGTCTGTTTCCATTTAGCTAGTATTTCACAATGTGCTGAAATTAATAATTCAGGAATTGATCTTGGACTTAGCCACTCCTTAGTTGACGTTTCCTGGAAAATGAGTTGGAAATGGTGCAACACTTAGTCTTGATTGTTTAAAACAATTTTATTCAGTTATGCTTTTCATGGGAAATTAGTTTGGTCTTAAAACTGTCACTGATGGTGGTTTGTTCAACATGCAGTAAAGGAAGTAAACATTCGTATTATGAAATAGCCATCAAGAGGCTGCAAATGTCATCTAATTCTGAGGAACATGGGGTAATGCTTCAGAAACAAATACTTATTTCTAACTGTGTAACACTTTACACCATGTGAACATAAGTGTCTTTATATAGTGATGAGTATCTTTAAATAGAAGTAAGTGTATGAATTAGCACAGAGGTTTACATTTTATAAGTAGTTTGGTCTCACAAGCAATAAAGACACAATGTACAGATTTAAAACTTTTTTTAACCTCTGCTAGAGGACTGCATTTATTTTAAGGCAGCAAAAGTTAACTTTTCACCTAGCAGCTTCAAGGTTTTTCATAATTACTAACAAACTACTTGATGCATCAATTGCCAGTTTGTATATTATCCACATTAAAACATTTGAAAAAAACAAACAAACTGATAGCAGAGTGTAAAATATGAGGTGTCAAAATTGAATAAGTTCCATATTACCAGAACCTTATGTTCTACTATTTTGTCTACATTGATTTTGAAATCTTGTAAAATGAGAAAAAATCATTAATTCTGCCATTAATTGAACACAGCCAGGGTAATGAAGCATGATAACCTTACTTAAGGCAAAAGTGCCAGTTATTTCTGGACTTCTGCTAGACAGAATTTGCATTCCTTGTAATGAAATTAATCCATTAACATAACATCCATCCAACTACCAAGGCAATCTATTACCCCAAACTCCGTAAGGCCTGAATTCTAGATGGTTGTAGTTAAAATACAATTTCATTACAAACAGAGGTTTGCATTAATAAGGTTGCATTAATACATTTTTATATTACCATTAAAACTGACAAGAGCAGAGGGGACCCTTAAAGCTGAGTCTGTTGAGGTAACAAGGTAACCGACCCATAAGGGATAAAGATCCAGTCTCACATGTAACCGATTCAGCCCCTCCTTTCTCAGTGGGGCATAATTAGTGGAGATATCCAATAGCTCATTTAGTTAAATCTGTTCAATAAAGAAAGCAAAAAGAAAACTTGAGAGAGGCTAGGTTGATGGCTTGTTGTTTGCCGCTTTAAAACAGGAGGAACAAGGATAGTGTTCAAGATACTTTGAGGAGTGAGGAAAAACAGCGTAAGTAAGCACACAAATGATGGGTGCTTTGTCCTGTAAATCCTGTGGGTAGATGAGTGAATAGCCCCTATGGAGGCAGACTTCCATTTTGTTGGAGCTAGTAGGCATAAGAGAGAATTGAGGAGAGGTAGGGATTCTCAGGTTAAAAACCCTGACTATTCTTCAGACCTTAAGGGCAGTCAAGCAACTGCCCTGGTATCCTCCAGGCCATAGGTAGGTGTGGGCTTTCCTAGCAGGCTAAAGGGTCCAGATCCAGTACATACAGTCTATTTCCAAATGAATGTAGGAACTGGTTAAGAGTCATGTTCTGTGTATGGAGGGGGATATGATGAGTACTATGGCTGGTAACAGTCTTGGTCTTTAGACTGTGGTATGTAGGAATGGTTTCATACAGATGCCTTGGGGGCTAGTAAGTTAGGAGGGATGCTTAACCAGATTTTCAACTACCTTCCCTTAGTAGAAAAATGGATGCACAGATGAATGTTGCTGTTGTTCAGTCTTCTTCAGCTGAAAGTGAAGAAATTTGGGCAATAAATTGCTTCGTGAATCTACAGAAGCCTCCAAAATACAGGCAACATCCATGAAGTTACAGCCCATAGTAAAGTACATTTGTTAGAGGATACACTTGAATAAATACTGGAGTACAGTACACTTGGATATTGGCAGACTCATTAGTCAAGAGACCCTTACCTGCCATCCTTGTAGACGTGGTACAGAGAAAAGAATCAGTTGATAAGACTGGAATACAGGTTTGTACCAAAGTGAAGACAGATCCCTGGAAAAAGGAGTGTCATAGCTAGAAAGGGGAGAGGGGTTTGGATGGAAACTCAGTTCCTTGTCCTGTTTGACAGAAGATAAATTTGGTCCAGGAGCTGCTGCTAATAAAGAATAACTTTTCATATGATAAGTTATAGATGAATTGCAACAAACCAGGTTGTGTCTATGATATTGCCTTCAGCTCCAAATCTCTCTCCACTCTTCTCCTGCGTGTCCACTTCTTATGCCCTTAAACCTTAGTCTGGCTTGTCCCAACCCAAGCCTTGAAGCTCCAGTAGATGAAGTATTAAATAAAACAAAGTCAATCCTGCTTTTTCATGGGTTCATGATATGAATACAAGACTGGGAGTTAACTCAGCATTACTGTATGTATACAAAACCCTGTAACAACCATCCCCTTCTTCCCACCCTGCCCAGGATTACTGAGTTAAACACAGGTGACAAATTTTCCTTTCAGATGCAAATACATGCACTCCTCAGGTAAGAATAATATAAATGTTTAATTTTGCTTTTTATATAACTTTTGGCAGCAGGGGAATGAGCCATGGGAGCTAATGTTTGGAACAGTAAGCACAGTATTGTACAGTAAGTTTACAGATAGCCATCTGGACCCCGGGGGTTCACAGCTGGGCCTACATGGTGAAGTAAGTGAGCTGTCATGGCAACAGGGGCATGCCCTGGAACCAGTTGATGCTAATCTGAGCTTCACCAACCATTAAGCAGCCCCATGAAATGATTATTGTATTCTTGAGTGAAAACAATTTGAAATTTTTAAGAAACGGACTTTAATGTGAAGGCAAAGACATGTAGGGAAAGCCTAATCATCTTACTGGGATGACTGTACATTGGTGTGAAATGCTGCATTGGAAGCTCTGTATATGAACAGGCAAGGCTAGAAGATGTATGGATTATGAATAATGGAGAACCTTGATAATTACCCCCTCCTCCCCTGGAAAGATCATAATTATGTAACAGCTGCAAAGGCTCCCTTGGCTGCAAGCTGAGCCTGAGTCATCCCAAGAGAAGCTGATTCCCCACCTAGGTCAGAGCTGTGCAATCATGTACCCAGGTACACAGATACCTAGAGAAAGAGTGGGAAGGGATTGGTACCCAGGTACCCAAAGAAAGAGTAGGGAGGGATTGGTAAGCTGACTGGGAGCTAGGAGAAGCTGCCTGGTCAGAAATCTGTGCAGGGACATCCTTTGTTTGAGCTGGAAAAGTTCATACTGCAGGAACAGAGACCTGCAGAGGGAATCCACTCTCTGCATGTGGAGGTGTTGGGGGACAGCCCAGACGGGGAGCAGGCTGTGAGAATCCCAAACCTGCATGAGTGTGTGAGGGGGCACTTACACCTCCTGCAAACACTAGGGGTTATTTTTCAGAAGGAGACTAAAGAAAAAAAAGCCTATTACCTGCAGCAACTGATTAGAGACCTGTTGTTTGCTGAATTACCAAGGAAGACCAAAGAGTCCACTTTCCCTGAAGCAACAGAAGCCTTGTCTCTGCCATCTAATGGTGCATCATAGGTAAAGATGTGTTATAGGAATTTATGGTTATAGGAAGGGGATTGTGACACAGAGGGAAATCAACCTAGGATATCGGAGGAAACTATTTTAAAGGGTTATCACCAGGTGTATGTAATTATTGAGGTTGTTTGATGCAAGTGGAATTATTCACCTAATCTTGCAGTTGTAAATTTTATTCAAATTGTTAGTTTTACTATTAACTATTGATATTATATATATCATTATATATATCTTCTTTTGATTAATCATTTATTTTCTGTACATAGTTGTATATACTAAAGAACCCAATGTGCTTATTGGGCATGGACCAAATTCTTGGGTGGTGAGAGAGACACCTATCCATGGGATGCCTAGGACCTAGGGTTAGTGAGGATCTAGTCAGGGAACTTCTGGAGGGACTGGACATATTTAAATCAGCTGGTCCTGATGATCTCCACCCCAAAGTGCTGAAGGAATTAGCAGAGGTCATTGCGGGACCCCTGGCACAGCTGTACAAGCACTCATGGTGCTCTGGTGTGGTGCCAGAAGACTGGAAAAGGGCCAGTGTGGTTCCCATTTTCAAAAAAGGGAGCAAGGAGGACCCAGGAAACTATAGGCCAGTTAGTCTTACCTCAATCCTGGGTAAGCTTTTTGAGAGAATTATCATGGCACATGTCCACGAGGGGCCAGCAGGGGAGATTAGGCTTAGGGGCAATCAACCCTTCATTAGAGGCAAGTCCTGCCAGACCAAACTGGTGGCCTTCTATGACCAGGTCACAAAATCCTTAGATGCAGGGTTAGCAGTAGACGTAGTCTTTCTAGACTTTTGGAAGGCCTTCAACACTGTCTCTCACCCCATTCTCATTAAAAAACTGCAGGACTGTGGTGTCAACACCTACACAGTCAAATGGGTCGCCAACTGGCTGGAGGGCCGTACCAGAGAGTGGTGGTGGATGGGTCATTTTTGACCTGGAGGGATGTGGGCAGTGGTGTCCCCCAGGGGTCAGTTCTCAGGCCTGCACTGTTCAACATCTTCATCGGTGACTTGGACGAGGGGGTAAAAAGCACCCTGTTCAAATTCACAGGTGACACTATGATGTGGGGGGATGAGGGCACGCTGGAAGGGAGGAATAGGCTGCAATTAGACCTAGACAGGTTACAGGGGTGGGTGGATGAGAATAGGATGGGATTCAACACTGACAAGTCAAACATACCTCTCTTGGGGAGGAAGAACCAGCACCATACCTACAGGACAGGGAACTCCCTTCTCATCAGTGCAGAGGCAGAAAAGGATCTTGGAGTCATTATTGATGCCAAAATGAACATGGACTGGCAGTGTCGGGATGCAGTCAGGAAGGCCAACCGCACCTTGTCATGCATCCACAGATGCATCTCGAGCAGGTCCAAGGAGGTGATTCTCCCCCTCTAGGAGGCAATGGTTAGGCCGCAGTTGGAGTACTGCATCCAGTTCTGGGTGCTGCACTTCAGAAGGGATGAGGACAACATGGTCAGGGGGCAGCAGGGCAGACCCTACGAGGAGAGGCTAAGGGACTTGAACCTGTTCAGGCTCCACAAGAGAAGGCTGAGGGGGGATCTAGTGGCTGTTTACAAACTAGTCAGAGGGGACCATCAGGCACTGGGGGAGTCCCTGTTCCCCCGAGTACTACCAGGAGTGACAAGAAGTAACGGTCACAAGCTGGCAGAGGGTAAATTCAGATTAGACATCAGGAGGCGCTACTTCACTGTTAGGGTGTCTAGGATCTGGAACCAACTTCCAAGCGAAGTGGTGCTGGCTCCTACCCTGGGGGTCTTTAAGAAGAGGCTAGATGAACATGTTGCCGGGGTCGTTTGACCCCAGTACTTTTTCCTGTCATGTCAGGGGGTCAGACTTGATGTTCTGCCAAGGTCCCTTCTGACCCTAACATCTATGAAACTATGAAACCTCAGTCAGCAGACCTGCCTGAGGGGCCTCCCAGGGCTACTGGCATCCTGAGGACCCAGAATCCGGCACATTGCCCAGCCTAGTATGCCGGCATGAGTTACAATTATTAGTTGAGTTCAGGATCAGCACAGTACATCTCTTCAATTAACAAGGAAATATATTTTGACTATAAATACTGAGGTTTTGCCCAGCCAACATCAGGGTGTTCCTCTGAAAGAGTAACTTGTGCTGTATTCCTGCCACAAGGAAGTCAGTGCATGTGTGTGTGTGCATGTGTGTACTGATATGTATCTTTGCTGAGGTTGGGAGATGCATCTCAGCTGGCCCCATAAATCTTGTGATATAAATACAGCATAGGTATAAACCAGATGTAGACTGGGCAAAGGCATCTATTTGAGAAAAAATCTAGGGGAGGGGGTTGATATGACAGAGCAAGAAGGGGTGTGCCCTCTCTGATTTAACTTTCTTGAGGAAAGAATAGTGGGGTCCCACCAGGTGGAAACAGTGGAGGAGAGAGTTGTGACCTATACAGAGAGTTATTTCCAGGCATGGAGTTAATAAAGTTGCAGACAGAAACCACATCCCTTGCATTTTTGTCTGCCTGCTTGCCTGTCCAGTATAGCTTTTCTATCAGAATTGCTATGCTGCTGTGCATGAATGTAAATAACTTTCATTCCAGTTTTTATGTTAAAGAAATGTTCTGGCTGGTAAGTAGTTTTGTCTGCAAAACAAATTCCGAACAAAATTCCTCTGGCTAGGGAAAGCTCTTAAATATCATCAAAGTGTAGAGCTTTTGCCTTGAGCTTCTTTTCAGTCATGCACAGTCTGTGTATGCTTTTTTTTTTCCAAAGCCCTTCATTTTCCCATTTGTTTTGGGTTTGTTTTTTCCGAGCTGTACCTGAAACTAACTTTGACTGTGCTTTCCTTCACTGCCAAAGTGAACTGAAGAGATCTAGCTTGTACAGGTCTCTCTTCAAAAAGCCCAGGTTTCGATCCTTCCCTATGACTGAGCTTGTACTAGCTTGTTTCCCCCATACTTATTGTGAATGATGGTTTTTTCCAAAATTTGAAGATTTAGCAGAAAAATGTCGGTTTTACTACCTATTACCAATTAATATGGTAGCAGATAAAGGGGCATGGGGCAAGTACTCAGACGTTGAAGATAGGAATTGGGAATTCAGGCTTGGTCATTCTCTGTGTACAAAATAAGGGAGTAAGCAGAGGGAGGACACTTAGTCATAAGTGTCAAAACCCTTGAGGTACCTCATCATCATTTATTTGTCAGAACAGCCCAGCATGGGAGCCTGATAATCCTTGATCAGGCTTCAAAAATCTAATTTTCCCAGTGACTTGAAGTCTTTGTTAGTGCATTATGAATAGGGGATGAGTGCCACACTTGTAGGGGAAGAAAAAATGTGGAAGGGAACCATGGAAAACCAAGCTGAATTCAAAAGTATAAAGAATATGATATAATTTGTATAAAACATTTCCAAATTAAATACAATGAATTGCTTTTTAGAGACACCTGTAACTTCAGAGCCAGTTGATTTTTTTGGCGTACTGGATTATTGTGAGAAATGACTTGAGTTTTTTCATTGATGAAGAAACACAGCCACTGCTTGACATAGAACCTTGAAATAGCTAAATAGAATAACTTAATTAAAAGTCTCAGGGCATTTTCTAAATAATATATCTAAGGTAACGTTACAGGTTGTGTCTTGTTCAGTTTAATTCTTGGAACTCTGTTAGGTAGAACTTGGTACTAAGTAGCTTCTGAAATTTGGGGAGCTAATGTTTCTCTCTCTATTGCTGTTTGAGTCTTTTTATGCTCGCTGAAAATGAGTGGGAAGAGATTTTTAGGGCATGTTCAAGAAGTTTAATAAAAAAAGAAACATAAACCCTTTTCCCTACAAAAAAAAAAAAACAACTTTGATTTTGCTTCTTGTATCTCAGTCAAAAATATGCCTGTCCGCAGTACACGTGCCGCAATTAGAATGTTGCTTAGGCCAGATCTGATTAACTGAATCTCTGTGCCCCTGCCTTAGCCACCTTCACAGCACAGTTCAGAGTATATACTGCATATATGTCTCTAAGCTTGTTGTGTAGGAGTGTCAAAGAAAAGGTATGAGAAAATCTACTGAACTAATCCTCTTTTAGGGACTTTCTTCTTGTGAGGTTATATACTCTCTAAGCACTGAAAAATTCTTTTGGCTACTTTCTGGATGATAGCTTTGAGTATTAGAAAAGGACACTAAGGCAGTGTGGCAACCAAACCTAAACTATCCTAGTTATTACCAGGGATCCCGGTTTTTATATCTAAAAATCACAAATTCTCTTATTAAAAAACCCCAAATCCATGTTTTTTCACAATTAAAATGAAACTCTATTATATATATAGGAATCAGTTGAACACAATCTTTTATTGATATATTTACAATTTTAAAGCTATTTGGAAGCCTACCAGTGTGTCAGTTATTATAATAAAATACATTCTAAATACCTATACATTTTGGCTTTTGATTTTGGGGGGTTTTATCATGGAAAATCAAAGTTCCCTCTGCCCCCTTTGCTCACCAGGATATGGGTCCAGCTGCAGCTGTCCGTCCTGCCCCACCTGCAACTGCTTTGTCACACTGAGCATCCCTGATATGCTAGTGTCCTGCCCGTGCAATTGCCCCTTACTTTCAAACCACAGCCCCTCAGGTACGTTGGTGACCGTCACACCTAATCCACAGCTACCCGGCCCTACTGGTGCTCCTCACTCCCCACCTACAGCCCCCTGGTCCTGCCAGTGCCCCTCACTCCCCACCCACAGCCCCCTGAGCTCTGCTGTTGCCTCTCACTTCCCACTAACAGCCCCCCACCCCTCCCAGCCCTGCCAGAGGGGGCCCCCAGCTACCAGGGCTATGGGGCCAGGGATCTGGGTCCACATCCCCCTACCCTCCACCTACCCCTAGCAGTGCCCGAGTCCTGGCTGCTACCTGTGGGAAGCAGTGGTTGCTACAGCAGAGTGGAGCTCAGAACCCAGCTCCCCCTCCTCCATGGACAGCACAGCCAGAGCAAAGCCCGTGGGGCCACCACCCTGGCTGGGCAGCAGCCCCAGCCCTGCCCAGCTCCCTCCCTCACTTTGGGGGCCTCAATGCCCTACCCGACTTACCTGTGGGGAGCTGTGGAAACTGCTGTCATGCTGCCTGGCTGCCACACACATGCACATGGCACTTTTTGCCTGATCTCCCTCCTCCCACTCCCCACAGCCCCTTGCAGCCTGGAACTCTGCCAGCCTGCTAGGGGAAACCCACTATTTTCCATGTTTTTCTCCTTAACAAGAGAAAATCTGGGTTTCTCTTCTTAAACTGAGAAAAATCTGTTTTACTGTGCTTTTCCATGGCAAAACCCAGATTCCTGGTTATTACACATCCACTGATAGGTAGTAGAACGCTCCTTTAAAGAAGTAAGAACTTGAAAGGTGTAAGAAACTAATGTGGTCATCCTGTATGCATTAAATCCTACAGACTTCCTAATTTAGCTAAAACTAGCGTTGGGGCTGAAGACAAGATTATACCAGGAGGAGAGGTGTAGGAAACAAGACTTCAAATAATGCCACTAATATTGTTCAAATTGGCTACATATGCTACATTAAGTCATTTATAGAGTGGCAATATATCATGTTCTGAAAAAAAACTTATGCTAAATACTGGTATTAGAATGAATAAACTGTACCTCATCCTTGGCACAGTATAATAATGCAACTGTAGAAATAACGTCATGATCTTACAAAGCAAAGTTAAAAGAAAAAGTTGCAAGGGTATACTGCAGGTTTTATGGTTAAACTCGCTAGGTTAAAATAGATGTTACCTTTGTGCCACCATAAAAAATGTTATGGCAGCACAAAGACCAAGCAAATAGATGTCAGTAACTCTTGTCATACCACAAATACCTAAAATTTGTGGGTATGATGAAGGCGGTGACATTTCTGTGACTGTTATAGCTGACATCTGTTTGCTTTATTGTGCCAGATGCTGGCAGCCTAAGGCTGCCCATGCTCTCCAATCAGGCACTCCTGGGGCTTGAGGGGCCCAATCCTGTGTTCCTTGAGAATTCCCATACAGGATCAAGCCTCTCAAGTGCCTTCCTGCTCAGCTTCCTCCCCACCCCTCAAGATACACCCCAAGCAATCTCCTGGGCATGTCTTTAAGTGGGGCACCCTCACTTTCCTTACTTATAGAGATGCACTTTGGAGATTCCTTGGGGGAAGTCATTGTAAGAAGAGAAAGATAGGTCTTCCTGGTTGCAAAGAGGCAACCTCTGGGGCACATCTCTAAGAAGGGATTCCAGCTTTCCTCTCTTACAGAGACATGCCTCTGAGATTGCCAGGATGAGTCTCTGCAAATGGTAAATCCTGTTTTTCCTCTCTTGTAGTGATGTGCCTTAGAAAATCTCTGAGGCATGTCTCTATAAGCAGGGAACATGTCATCTGTTGTCCTGCATGATTGATCCCCTGCCTACGGTGGGACAACGGGTGACATACATTCCACCCAATGAAGCAATTCAGGACATCTTTTTCATTTCATAGCTTCATAGACATTAGGGCTAGAAGGGACCTCTGAAGATCTTCGAGTCCAGCCCCCTGCCCCAGCAGGGGTCATAGGGTACCAGCAAGATAAACATCCAAATGTCTCTTGAAGGTCTTCAAAGTAGGTACTTGAACCACCTCCAATGGCAGTCTATTCCAGCCAGACCTTGGGTGCTCAGGCAGTAAAGAAGTTCTTCCTTATGTCCAGCCTCAAAAGGTCACAGAGGAGTTTGTGACCATTCGATCTTGTCATCCCTTGGGGCGCTCTGGTGAACAGATGCCCCAGAGCCTGGTCAGCACCCCTTATAAACTTATAGGTGGCCACCAGATCACCCCTGAGCCTGTGCTTTTCCAGGCTGAAGAGTCCCATAAAGCCTATTTTCCTGACCTCTGATCATGCATGTGGCTCTCCTCTGGACTCTCTCAAGCTTCTCTGCATCCTTTTTGAATTGTGGAGCCCAAAACTGGACACAGTACTCCAGCTGCAGCCTCACCAAGGCTGAGTACAAGGGGAGAATGACGTCCTGAGATCTACTTGAAAAGTATCTAGGGATGCAAGCCAGAGTTTTGCTCGCTTTACTAGCTGCAGCATCACAGCGATGGCTCATGTTCATCTTGTGGTTAATCATGACCCCCAAGTCCCTTTCGTCCATAATGCTAGCCAGCATAGCACTGCCGAGCCTGTAAGATGCTGTGGGTTTTATTTCCCAAGGTGGAAAACCTTGCATTTTTTGGTGTTAAACACCATCAGGTTCTCATCCGCCCATTTCCTAAGTCTGTCAAGGTCAGCCTGGACCGCCCTTTTGTCCTTGGGTGTGGATGCTTTACCCCAAAGTTTGGTGTCATTGGTGAACTTGGCCAGTCCGTTTCTGATACCAATGTCCACATTATTAATGAAGAAGTTGAATAGTACAGGCCCAAGGACAAAGCCTTGAGGGACCCCACTAGTCACAGCGCACCATAACGATTGACTTCCATCAACCACCACCCTCTGGGTCCGACCATGGAACCAATTCCCCAGCCAGCAGATCATGGTGAAGCCGAGGTTGCAGTTAGCCAGTTTTGCTAAGAGGTGATCATGGGATACCAGATCAAAGGCTTTTTTAAAGTCAAGATATATGACATCAATCTCTTCTCCCTTGTCCAGGTAATAGATCACCTGGTCATAAAAGGAAATAAGATTGGTCAAGTAAGACCTACCCACAACAAACCTGTGTTGACTATCCCTCAGGATGTTGCCATCGGCCAGTTGGTTAATAATGATCTCTTTGATAATCTTTTCTAAGACCCTCCCTGGGCTAGAGGGCAGGCTGATGGGCCTGTAGTTTTCCAGATCCACTTTCCTCCCTTTCTTGAAGATAGGCACCACATTGGCCTTCTTTCAGTCTTTGGGCACTTCACCAGAGCACCAGGAGTTCTCGAAGCTCAGTCCCTGGCATGGATTATGATGCTAGCCAGCTCCTTGAATACCCTGGGGTGTAAACTGTCAGGGCCAGCTGACTTGAAGGTATCCTCTCAAGGTATTCCTTCATGAGGTCAACATTGATGGAGGGTAAGGAATCTCCCTTACCTGGGCCTTCCTGTCCCGTAATGTGCAGGGACGTCCCTTGGAACTGGTGGAAAAGCAATGCAAAGTACCCTGTTAACGACTTCTGTTTAACTCCTTTGGCATAACTTGGCAAAACTATAGCTGGTGGAGGGTTTTCAAACATATGAAGAAATGTACCTTGTTACACACTCAGCAATGCATGAAACAATGTCTCTTTGGGTTGGGACTGGCTGAAATTCTTCCATCCTTTATGTCCAACTCTACCCAAACTACATAAGGGTAGAGTTGGTCCAATAAAAGATATAATCCCAAAAAACCCTTGCCTCTTGCATAATTTCTGGATTGTCATGGCTACAACATCACTCTCAAGCTAGTTTTATATTAAGTCTCATGCTTGTCTATCACTATAAAAGCTGAAATAATTCTAGCCAATCCCAGAAACAGAGACAAATTTCACTGCTCAGAATGTAAGTCCCTATGGACCTAGTCTGTGATAAGTTTAAATTTCCATTTGTAAGAACAAATAATTTCTCAAATATGTTCTGCTAGGGGTGGGGGGGTTTTCACCTCTAAGGGGCTCTGAGAGCTGCTCTAATGAAGGTGCCCATAGTGTCACATGAATTCGATGTCCCGCACTGCAAAATGTTGGTGGGGATGCTTTAACTAAAACTTTCGTGCCATTTTGAAGCATGAGGACATTGAATTTTGAAGAATGGGGATACTAAATACCCATGATGCAGAGGCTGTTGGAACATGCTAATTAGCCTGCTCCAGCAGATTCAATTAATCAATGAATTGAGTCTGCTCAGGTATGTGCTAATTAGCACATCAGAGCAGATGTCCGGCTGGTTTATAGGTGCCCCAAGTGATTTTATGAATCCCATAATGCCCACACAGAATAAAGTTAACATTAAGGCCTTTTTTTAAAAAAAGAAAAGTAGGGGGTTGATTGATGTAAATACGGTATAAAATTGACAGAACAATCTTTATATTCAACGAATATGCTCAGATCTATAGAAAATTAGTTAGTTTCACTATGAAGTTTGAAATGGCAGTGTACTGGATCAGGTCAGTTTTTGGATTTAGAAAATATAGGAATAAAGCCAAAAATGTTACTCCTTTTGATGGGATATTTTAGAATTATCCAGATGTCCCTCCATAAATAGAATAGGATCCTACTTTGTACGTAATTTCATTGACATCAGTGAAACCGTTCATAAGTAATACAGTAAATATGGCAGAATCTGGTCCTTCATTCATTATGCATGTTTCAGTCAGTCTGTTACTCTAATGTAGGATTACTCTGTAATAAAAACAGTCTATTGATTCCACCCCCCACCTTCCTCCAAGACAAACAAACAGGCTGTGAAATTCTTTCAGTGTTTTCATATTAGGAATCAATAGATGTTTTGATGGTTCCAATCCTTAAACAATTTGCATATTTAGCTTTAAAATAAAGCACATGCATGTGTGGGTGTGCGCGCGCGCGCGCGTGTGTGCGTGTATATAAAATGAGTTTTGGTTACTACCTAAACACAGTCTGTCTTAGGAAGTTTCAAATGACTAAATTAATGGCTTTTTTATATTATTCTTAAAACATTTCAAAAGCAATAAAAAGAACTGAAAACACGCACAGATAAAAGCAGTATCCTCCAGCCTCAACTCCCTCCTTCATTTGAACAGTTAAGACAATAAGGATAAACATTTCATACTAAATTTACTAGTTTGTAGGCTAATGCTTTCACTTGAATCAATGTTTTTGAGGGTTGACATTTTAGAGTGTAGGGACTCAATGTCTGATGTACACAAAAAGGTCAGAATGATTCTAACATGATTGTACTTTTATCAAGGACGGATTGTAGTGAACTCTTTTCTTCCTGTCAATGTATATTTTCAGTCTACTCCACGGGGGTGTTTCTGGAATGCTTCCCACTCTTGTCTTCTTAGTTATGTCTCCATGCTGTCACTAGGAATGGATTCATACTTCATTTGTGTTGTTAAGTCTTCTCAGAGTTGCAGATCATTCTCAGATTATGCCAAATGTCAGTTAACGCCTATGAAAACACTTTATGTCTGAAAATATATGAGAAGTGACAATTCTGGAAGACCATGGTGCACAGTAATGAAAAGGTTTACATGAGCAGCCAGCTGTAGGTAGTACCCTGGAATGTAACAGCAAATTAACAGGTCCTTGTTCTGATGGCTGGAATAGGTATGGGTGAACCCCATATACAATGGGCCTGTGCGAAGCGGCTAGTATTTTATTCGGATTCAGAGGATTCAAGGAACAGTGATTCGATTCAGTGATACAAATCATTGTCCCAAATCGATTTGGCCAAATCTAATTCGGAGATTTGGCTGCTGCTGAATCTCTGAATCATGCAGGCCCATCTCCTACCCGCTCTCTCAGCCCGGCAATGGCTGCTCCCCAGTTCTGGCCCTTTAAGGAACTGCCTCCCCAAGCCCCAAGCTCACCGGGTGCTGCCCAGTGAGGGGCAATCCCCAGTGGCCCCGCTGCCCCATGCCATGTGCTGGGGCTCTGCCACAAGCCCCCTGAAGCCTGGAGGCCACTGCAGGAGCTGGTGAGTCTCCTGAGTATTTTTTTTCTTACAAAATTTAGGCTTGCTTTTTCTGGCCAGGGCTGGGGCAGGCAGGGCAGGCATGGTGGGGTGGGGGAGTGGGCAGGGGTCAGGGGGCTTGTGACAGAGCCCCCCATGCAGTGTGGGGCAGTAGGGATCACCCAGCAGCACCCAGCATTTGTACAGCTATGAACCTGAAAGCCTAAGTGATTACTCCATTCCGAACATAATTTAAGAGGCCTAGAATGATAATGGTTGTTGTGATAGTCCCTGGTCCTTTCTCCTCTCCCCTCCATGCTACTGAATACAAGACAAGCTTATAGGACAGGCAAGAAATCAACTAGCATCCATTTTTTGTTCATGAGGCACAGTATCTTGCATTATGTGTCCTTAGATATTAAGAGTCTGCAAGGTCTATAATGACAGAGTAAAAGGTGGACGAAGGAGGGAACTTTACCAAGGCACAGAATTACTGCAGAGTTGCTTACTTCAGAAAAATTGCAATCAACACTTTAATGCTTATTCTTTCATACTGAAATGTTTCCAGGTCAACTTCATCAAGCTGGCTTAACACTGTGGAACACCCATGTTCCAAAATTATAAAACAGGTGTTCAGAAACACATAATTCTGGCACATAACTTAATTTCATTAAGAATTCATGCCTGTCTGAATTTTATTGTTTTTGCACAATATAGTATATATAACACGGATTGTGCGGATTTCATAAATATTTGACATAAAGTGTAACATGTAACTAGAGCTTAGTAGCAGTGCTATGCAGTTAAGAAATTGTCTGTCTGTGATTGGAAGAAGGGGCTCTGTGGCATTGAAAGATGAAGGCTCTATGGCATGCATGCTATCTATCTACTATAGGACCAGATTTGTAGAGATGTTCTACAATAATCCCAGGTCTTTCAGTATTGCCTTACAGTAACTGATCTTAAAACACAGTGATATCTGAGTAGCTGTTATGACACCTCAATGGGCTGTCTTCCTCATTCACACCATGGTAAGCACCAATGGACAGATTCCATGGCTAATATCACATGACACTACTAGCAACCTCAAGCTTGCTTTTTCTGCTGTGGAATTAAAATTTTACAATTTTATTTGGTCTAATTCTAGTTAGAGCTACTGATGGCAAAAAAACTGCTAAATCAGGGAGCAGAGTTCTAGACACTTGTCTTTTTGTATTTGACTGGGTGCTTTTCTTTTTTAAATCACCCATTAGTGCTTGGATTTATTATGTCTCTTAAAAGTAATGCATCTTAACTTGACAGGTATATAAATAGACCCTTACATATCTAACAATTGCAAGATATAGTACCTCTGTTACCCAAAAGTTTCCATCAACTTTTCTGCCAAATATAACTTCATAAATGAAGGTAAGCTGAACAATCAGTTGTTCATCTTGATACAGTTTGCCATATAAGGATAAATAAATAAACCTTAAGATGTGGGATACTGGGTTCAGAGACCTGAGTGAATTATAAATGCATAGCACATATCTAATCAATTTTGAGTTAAGTATTTTGTAAGAAAATACTTTACCATAACAATTTTTTCAAGAGCAATTACATCACAGTGGTGTTCAGCCAACATAAATATTCCCCTTTAAAATGTCATCAACATAATTTATTTTGCTAGAGCCATCGTTCAAAAAGGTGTGACATTTCTTCATAATTTTAGTTTTAGTCTGTGCTGGCCATGACCGTATTTAAGACTAAGCCTGTCAATAAGCAGTGATGTGTTCTTAGTTAACAAAGCTTTAGGCTTCCCTGGATGTCTTCACTTTATATGATTGTTGTTTTAACACTGAAAGAATATGCCATCTGATAATCTATTGGGAATTTGTGCGTACCAAGTAAGAAAACACCAGTAAAAGTGATTTTACAATTTCATGGAACATGCCGTGGTATGATACTGTTGCTAGAGTTTGAAACATCAGTCAAGCAACTATTTAAGTCTAAATTAGTATGGTAGTGTGGAACCATGGGCAGAAATACAATTCTATTTCCTTTTTGTTAGTCTAAAATACAACATTTGTTCAGGAAGACTCACTACAGCCTAGTCTATAGATTTTTTTTTTTTTTGACCAGACAAAACTATTTACATAGGAGCACAGGTTTTAAATTATTTTCATTTTGTCAAAGCTATTGCATTGCTTTAAGCTTTCTAGTGTGGAACCTATTACACTAGTGTACAGTTGCCCCATGCTACTACAGTTTATTTGGTGCATATACACCAATATATACCAGTTACTGCATGCCTAAACAGATATAATACCACACATTTACAGGGATGTTTGGCAGTAATTCCTCTGCTGTAGTTAAAATGGTAGACCATCTGGTATAGACAAAGGCTTTAGCCTATAGCAGCTCACAAACTCCGCTTAATCCTTTTGAGTTACTGTCTTAGCTAGAAGTGCACATTGTTTCTGTAACTTGAAGATTTCAAATTATTTGGGCCTTAAGTAAGAGTATTTGGGAGCATGCTAAGTTATTGGGTTTTTTTCTTTTAAGTAATTTATCATGTTAAGAATGGATTTGAGTAAATTAAACTTACATTTAATGCATGAATTGGTCTTGAACAGCTTTGGTTCCATATTAAGTTTAATACCAGCAAGGCTGCACAACCACTGCAACAGTTGAGCCTTTTGCTAACATGGCATGGTGCTCCAATGGCCTCAGTCTCAAAGAATACTTGGTTGTGCAATATGCTGTGAATGGAAGTGTAACTGCATTCCACTGTTTTACAACTGGAAGTTCAGAGCAGTTTTCATGCATGTGGAACAAATCTACAATACTTAAACTGAGCATGGAGAATGTCCACAGTGAACTGTGAGGCTAGTGATCATAAAACTACAGTATTCAACTGACAGGTATAAACAAAGAAGGTGCTACAGTCAATTATAATGCCAGCAATCCTACTTCAATTCTTCATTCTAAACACAAAGCTGAAGAAACAACGAGCTGTTGGTTGTGGGGATCATCCTTTACTGCCTAATTCTGATGCTAAGTGATCCCATTAACTCTTTTGGAAGGTAATAAGTAACTTTCCACTGCCAGTGATTCTTTCCTGGAAGACATGATGAACAGTGGCAGTGGTTGTTAGTAGCTTGCTTTATGTTTCTGGGAAAGAGCTGTTCTGCTTTACTGACTCTTTACTGGCAGGGCTCTAATAATGGGCTTCCTTGTTCTGTACTGGTTGCCTATTAATTTTTCAGGTTGGCTTTTAAAGACATTCTCACCACTAGTGTCCTAAATGTTTTGGGACCTGCCAGATTGAGAAACCATGTTTCCTATGAGGATGTTGTCTGAGCTGGCATATATTTATTCATAACTTTTCAGAATATACCTCTATTGCTTCCATGTGCCCCGGACTATTGCTTTCAAATATGTTCTGCACATCCACTCCTGTTCTGCAGACAGCAAGATTAGAAAAAGGCAACAAAATCTCTCTTTGGGTGCCTCCTGCATCCCCTCTCAAACTTGTTAGAGAAAGATCTTGAAAGCAGAGGTGAAGAACTTAACTGCTTCGTTGTTAGGTATAAGGCAAACAGGCAGGGTGTGCTTATAATGCTGCTGAAATGGGATAGACATACCCAAGGACTCTGTTAGCACTAATATAGTTAGGATTGGCTGGTATTCTCAAGGCTTTAAAACAGATGCTTTAAGAGCTGAATGGCATTAATATATTCATTATAAGAATCCGGTAATAGCAGGTGCCACAAGTGAAGATCTGTTGATTTAGGGAGTGACGTGGTTTCCAAACTAGACAAGGGATTTTCTTTTGGTCTCTAGGTCACTGTTCCAAAGGCCTGTATGGAGGGAACACTTTAATAAATGTATTTCATAATGAATACATGTATTTCATAATGAACTTGTCAGCATCTTAGGTGATATCTCTTCTCATACTTTGCAGTGTACAAGAATAAAATAGCCATGTCGCTAAATTGTATTTGCTTTCTTGAAAGCAGCCTCACAACACTTTACTACAGGGGTGTTCAGCCCCTGGCCTGCAGGATAAATCTGGCCCGTGGAGCCATGTAATCTGATCTGCAAGGCTCCCCGTGGTTTCAAAAATTTGGTGGTGGGGAAGCAGTGGCAACTCCCCTGCGGCCATATTTCCAGACTTGTGGGGAGCCCCATGGGCTGGATAGCATGGCCCTGTGCATAAGATCAGGTGTGCAGGGCTCAATCCTAGTATATTTGATAAGGGTGTATGGGGCCAGGTGGAGATGGCATAAGACTGATCCAGACACACATGGATCCAGCCTGTGGACTGGCCCCCCACCACTCATGTGGCCAACAGGGCCCAAACATTGACCACTACTGCATTACTACATTATGTAAAAAGCTTCATTGCTGCTGAAATACCTGTTTCTATTTGTGTTTGCAAACATGTGAATGCAGACCCTAGGATTTAGAACTCAGTCTTTTTCACAAGCATGAATGTAGCTCAAATATTGTACTCCAGACATGTTTTTGTTATGAATTCTTTGGATAGTAATGTGTAGCAATGAATCTGATTTGACAGTATAATGATTAACTACTGCAAAATGTTCTAGTATGAAAAAGCATACATTCTGAACTGTTCTTTTGAAAGCATTAATGTGGGAAAAGGTAGTCTTAGACAGGAGTGATGGGAATTTTAATATTCACACTTAGAAAAGAAGTTTAAAGAATCTGAACTGTTCTTTCAAAAACATTAAGGTGTGGAAAGCTGGTCTTGCAGACAGGAGTGATGGGAATTCTAATGTTCACACTTAGAAAAGAAACTTAAAGTAAACTGAGAGCTGAAAAAAATCTCAAGTAAGAATAGAGTTAGAGATCAACTTTGCAAAATGAGTGGAAAATGAAATAGCCAAGGTTTGGTTGTGCTGCGAATAGGAGTCTGGCTGGGTCACTCAGACAGTCTCTCAACATTTTAAGTGATGCTTACAGGAAAGCCCTACTGAGTACAATGTTTAAAAGAAAAGACCCAACCCCTTTTCCCCCAATACACACACAAGCCTTCTACAATATTTTTAGACAATTCTATCAGAGGCAATGGAAGTGTGTGCAATAATTCTATTGGGCCAGTCAGAAAGCCTACAGAGAGCTTATTTTTCTAATAGGTTATGTAGCTTTAAATGTGTGGAAGTAAAATGTGTGGAATTCTATCATTATGATTAGGTGTTGTGTAAATATATCTTCTGCATGGTGTGATAGCATTTATAAAGAGATTAATGCAATTGACGTTATAACAGCTTTAATTTTATCCATCTGTCATTTGAGCCAGTTTCCTTTTTGGATCGTCTAATAAAGTGCAAACTCTTGAGTAGCATTGTGTTGGTGCTGGTTTAACTTGAAAATTAGTTTAAGGTGCAATTATGTATAATCATGTTTCCTCCTTAGATCAAATTAGAGGTCCTTCCAAAAGATAGAGAAACGTTATGCTCATAGAACTGTTTTCTTTGAATTATCAGGCTTATTTTGATTTCATATACCAAAATAACATGTTTAAATTAAAATAATTTGTATTTGTCATGATTCAAGGTAATTATTAATAAGCTGTACAGTTGGAATTACAGTACCCAAGCAGATGGTTTTAAAGTTAAAATGGGAATACACAGGAGCCATACGTTTTTTTCAAAAGGTGGTGTCTTTGGCATTGATTGAGGAAATAAGAGCCTTCTGATTTGACTATCAGTTCTGCCCTATTTTGATGAATGTTTCAAAATGTCACCATACCAATCCAGTTTTATGATTCAGTATAACAATGTTTATAATTGAACAAAACTGTATTTAATGTGTTTTATATATTTCGTCATGATTAAACACTGGTTGTATTCAGTAAGTGTACAGTGTACTCCATTTAGACACATATCAAATAACTACATAATTGTGCCAGTTGCATTATTTTTATGTATTGCTTATATTGTAGTAAACATTGGTTATCTGCATGTTATGAAAGTGCATACCATCCTTTGGCCCAACAGTCCATGTTGTAATGTAATTATGTACTTGAAACAGAATACAATTAGCAAAACTGATTAGAAGCAATTTCAGGGCTTCCAAAGTAGCCTTGAACTGTCTTGGTCCTGTCCAAAAGTCATGCCCACAACCTAATAAATAATGCACCACTTGGAAAGGTTATCACTTCAGCAGGTTGACTGATGAAATCTCCACATGTGACTGTATTTTTTAGACATGACAAGCAGGACAGTGTTATGAGGATTCAAAACCATAACTTGGTGGAAGAGCTTTTTAGCTTTTCCACATCAATCTTGGTTTGAATAATACTTTTTTGTCTGTTACTTTATCTAAAATACTGGTAAATACCATGCTGAGTTACATAGGATGTGATAGCCCTTTATGTTTAAAACCAAAATAGAAAATGGACATTTCTGCCTCATACCTGTGTTTAGAAATATTGCTTCCCTGAGGGTTGGCTACATTTTTCCCCCTAAGCTGCAAAGGCAGAACAGGAATATTCATTGTTCTTCATGGTCTGTATGTTAAGGGATTGAAAGTTTTATAGATACTTGAGATGGGTGTCTGCTATAGACTATCAAACAAAGAGGAAGAGGCTCGTTAGGTTTTTCTTAAACAACTAATAGGAGTTTCCAGATAGTAGAAGCTGATTGTCATGACTTCAGTTCCTGTGACATATGCTGGAAGGATAACAGCTGTACACAGACAGTCCACTAAGTGTATGGATTACATCAGGGATAACTTGCTTTTGTACAGGTGTTAGAGAACCTAGTCAAGGGAGCTTCTTCTCTATTTGCAGTTCACAAAGCACATCCTAAGGAAAAGGAAGGTGTACAACAGAATAAAGACAGTGGACTTCAGAGAAACAGACTTATTTGTAAACTCTGTCAACTGGTAGGCAGGATCTCCTTCTGGCAAGTCTGTGGGGAAAAAGAGCCCAAGAGAGCTGGATGTATTTTAAAGAGGCCTTTTACAGGTACAGGAACAAAATAAAGAAAGAACAGGTCCCAATGCAAAGAAAGAATAGGAGGTGCAGTAGGAGACTGGCCTGGCCTGGCCTGGACTGGCTAAATAGGGAACTCTTGTGTTTCCATTCACTTAAAAGAATCTCACAAAAAGTGGAAATAGACATATTATTAGGGAAAAGTATCACATGCAGGGAGAAAACTAGGAGGTCAAGGTATGATTTTACCTCCATGCCTGATAAGAGTACAGGGCAAGTCCTCAAGTAATCTATTTCTAGGCATCTGAAAGAGAAAAATGGGATCAAGAACAGCTAGCATGGATTCACAAGACCAAATCATGCCTGACCAACCTGATTTCCTTCTATGTTAAGGTGATAGGTTCTGAGGATGTGTGGAGAGCAGTGGATGTGTTTATACCTTGATATAGTCTCCCACAACATTCTCATTAATAAGCACATTCTGGATGAAAGTAGTCTACATAACTGGTTTGATCATCAGGCTCAATGACTGGTCATCAGTGGCTCAATGTCTAGTTAGGAGGGGGTATTGAATGGAGTTCCCAAGGGGTCTGTCCTGAGTCTCATATTGTTTAATATCTTTATTAATGATTTGGAGGATGGGATTAAGTGCATGCTTAGCAAATTTGTGGATGACACCAATGGGGTGGAATTGCAGACCCTGGAGTTGGAGTGTAGGGCTAGGATTCAGAATGGCATGGAAAAATGGTCTGAAGTCAATCAAATGAAACTCAACAGGGAAATGTGCAAAGCCTAACGATTGTATGTACAAATACAGAATTGGGAAGGACTGGCTAGTCTGCAAAATGCCTTAGGGGTCACAGTGGACTATAAGCTGAAGAAAGGCCAGCATTATGCTCTTGCTGCAAAAAAGGGCAGTGATATATTGTATTAATAAAAATGTCATGTGTAAATCAAGGAGAATAATTTTCTCACTACATTTGACACATGAGTATTGTGTCAAGTTCTGGACCCCTTATTTTAAGAAATATGCACACATCAGAAAATCCAGTGGGGAGCAACAAAGACTATTATTTACCCTGAACAAGAGAAGACTAATGGGGGGGATTTGATAATAATCTTCAAGTACCTGAAGCATAGGGAGGACAGAGATGGACTATTCTCTATAGTGGTGTAATGCACACAAAATATACAAGCTCTTTTGTACTGCAAAGCTGTTCCGGTTTCGTGTTGTTACAGTGGCTATAGGAGATTAGGCAAGGGCTGGACTTCATATCCCAGCAGCTCCTGCCTGTGTGGCAGGCTGGTTTCCATGGAGACCCCAGCAACAACCACACTGTGATAGTGCAAGGCCAGAGTTTCCATGGAGGCCAGCCCCAGCAGCGCTGGCAGGGTGTCCAGCAGGACATAGAGCTCTGGAGCCCAGCTGGGATCTTGGAAAGGTGACAGCATGGTCTGGAGCCAGGGAAGAGCTGCAATCCGCCTGGGAGCATGCAGGCTGCAGATTGCAGCTGTGCCCTGACTCTGGACCAAGTTGTCACCACCACAAAATCCCAGCCAGGCTCTGGAGCAGCTCCTCACCATGTCATGTGCCCTGCCAGCAAGGGCAGTGCTAGGGGAGGGTTTGGGGGACTATAGCCACCCCAAAATTCCTCCTAGCCTTCCATAGCTCCCTCCCGGAAGCACCACCACTGCTACTGCCTGCCCTGGACAGGTGGCGGCAACTGACCCCAGCCTGCTCCCATCCGCATCACAGCCCCCCACCAACCCCCCCACCAGGAAGAGGCTGGAGCCACTGCTGCCAGTCAGTGCTGCTGGGACTGGTCTCCATGGAAACCCAAGCCACATACCATCACAGCTTGGCTGCTGCTGGGGTCTCCATGGAAACTGGCCCTAGCCATGGGGGCAGGAGCTGCTTAAAAATGGAGTCCACTGCTGGCTGGATCCAGCCCATGGGCCAGAATTTGCCCGCCCGTGTTTTAAACAGAGATGATCCTGCTATGAGGAGGGAACTGGACTAGAGAATCTCCTGAGGTCTCTTCCAGCCCTGTGGTTCTTTGAGTTTTTAAAAATTCTTGCACCTGAGTAGGAGCTGGCAAGTTCTGGTTTCTCCATATTCTGTATTCTAGCACTGTTTACAAGTCTTGCATTGGCTGGTTCATACTCACTTCATCACTTGTCCACTGTTCCCTGTTCTGCTTTATTCGTAGGAAAGAAAATAAAATAGGAAATCTCATGTTAGACATTTGAGGGAATGTAATTACTTCAGGAAGGTGATGGTTTCCAGGAACTTGGCTGAAAATAAAAATGACATATGCACATGTTCTTCATACACAGCAGATTACTTACCACAGATTGCAAGTAAGTGTGTAAAATGTTTGGACCCTTCTTTGGCAGAGGCAGCTTCTGTTGTCATGGCTTGCTTCTGTCATTTTTCCTTTTTCTTCATGTGAACATGGTCTTGCTCAACTTTTGTTGACATCATTTTGTCTGTTTGATACCTGTCATAACAGTTTCTGTGAGCTTGCATTAGTGTGATTTTTTTTTGTCATGTTATCATACATGTGTGAGTAGGCAGTTTTCTTGTTGTCTTAAAACAGAGGAATTTGACTTGTTCTTGTCACCTGTATCTTAATTTCATTTTTCTGTTGCTATTTTCCTTCTCATTCTTAAAGCCTTTCCCATTAAAATGGATGGCCACATCTACACATGCAATTAATGTGCATGAATAAACAGTAGAGCAAACTGCTCAACATTAAACTATTCCAGGGCCAGGAGCACATTGAGCCAGCAAGGAAAAGTTTAGGCAAAGGATCCTCCTGCCATGCTCTGCCCTCCTGTAGGGGGGAGCTCCAGGGGCCAGTACCTACATAAAATGACACCACTGGGCTGATGCTGGGGCTATGTTTATATTATACACTTCTGTTATGTTGGTCAGGCATGTGTTAGGTGAGAGTGTTGACCAACATAATGATGTTGGCCAGAAATTACTAAAGTAAATGCAGTTATACCAGTTGTACCACTTCCTACTTGTTTTACTTGGTGAGCACTGATTTTGCTCCACTGACACAAAGCATCATTTTGCTGAACTAGCTGCATCCATGCTCTATCTAGCACAGTTTGAGCAGCAAAGTGAAGCTAGCAATGTGTGCGGCTGGTTCAGGCTAAAAACTGGTATGCTTGCAGGAGCTCCTTTAAAAGGGAAGAGAGGTTGCTGCAGTGTGTAAGGGTGCTCAAAAGATGCTCTAAAATTCTCAGGGATAGGAAGACCAGCTTGAAAATTGATACCTTACATTGGAATCTGGTTTAGACAGCTGGGTGCCAGCCCCGTTCCATAAAAGGCTGCCCCATGCTTTGGTCCCCAGCCACATGTTTCTGTAGCACTAAGCAGTTTTCATCCTGCTGACACAGGCCTTCAGGATGCTGTCCTGGGAGTCTGTCTGCAAGGCACTCTTCCTCCAACCCCCATAGTAGGGCACCTGGGTGGCTGCCCACAGACCCCAGGCCCACAGTGCAACCCCAAGCACATGCACACTTCAGAGAGCTTGCAGCAAACCCCAACCTTTATTCCCCTGCACAACACAACAGACCCGCCTCACAACAACAGACCCTGTCTTCTCCTACCTCCTAACAGCAGATCCCCCGCAAACCCCAACACACACCACCAAAAAAGCATCCTGAACCTGTAAAACTATGTACAGTATCTATTTCCAACTGTCAGGTGGTGTCACAGAGCACTCAGGTGCCCTGCGCCTGAGAGCAGAAATGGCTCGGGAGAGGCCCCTAGTGGCAAGAAGGGGGAGGCTCAGCTGCCAGTCGCCAGGGCAGCCGGAGTCACAGGTGCTGGTTGCTAGGGCAACCAGTAGAGCCAGGTGACAAGAAGGGGCAGGGCTTGGCCCTTCTTAAGCTCCTGGCACGAGGCCAGGAGGGCAGTTCTCTGCTAGCAGCCAAGGGAGAAGAAGCTGTGCTGGAGCAAGCAGAGTAGAGAAGCCTGATGGCATGAGCAGCTTCTGTTCACAGATACCAGGTGAATTCCCTGGTAGGGATTTGAATGATTGTTAGCCAGACGGCTTAGATTTTATGTTATAGCCCAGGGGCTTGAGTTTTCTGTTTGTAGTTTTATAACACCAGAGGACCGGGTGAGGCTATTAGAGGTTAGAGGAGGCCTCATAGCGGCTCCACGGTAGTGTGGGGACCCCAGTGCCAGAGAGGGCACAACATTCAGGGGTGCACTGACCCCAGCCTGAGAAGGGGAGCAGAGGATTGGGAGGGGGCCAGGTAAGGCCGAGGCTGCCTGAGCCCTAAGTTCAAGAAGCCCCAGAGCGGGCAGTTGCAAGAAGCCCCAGAGCGGGCAGTTGCGAGACAAGCCAGAGAGTGCCAGTGAGGGCGTAGGCTGCGAGACAAGCCAGAGAGTGTCCATGGGGCATGGAAAGGGAAATCAACCAGACAACATCCGGTACATCTGCGAGGCTTGGGGCATGGTACAGGCGTGGTTGGAGCCAAGCATAGCCCATAAGTCTGGGGTGCACCGAGTCACCCAAGATAGAACTAAAACCGGGATACATCAGGGCACTGTGTCAGAGAGGACTAAAGGCAGCCTCCCTTAAACATTGTTAAGATCAAAGAAGTGGCGGGCAAGATGGTGAGGGTGCTTTAACACCTACTTGGCATGGTAGGGGGTGCTAGGGGAGATCATGGCCACCCCTAGGGCCCTGCTCGGTTACAGGTGGGAACAGTGGGGAGGAGGTGCCTAAGGTACAGAGCCCAGAGGGAGGCACCTGGCACCCTGGCCTCCACTGACACTACCTCCGGTCTGGATGCTGCAGCAAGGCCAGCGGGCTGGGAGCTGGGCTGGGAGTCCAGTCCACTCAACCCACTCCCCCTCCTCCTCCATGGGACTGGGGTTAGCAGGGCCCACATGGGGAGCCAGCCCTTCCATGGACACCTCCCACTCAGGTTGCATGGAGCCAGGGTGAGCGGTGAACAGTTGATGAAACAGGGAGTCTGGGCTCCAGATTCAGAATCCAGAGCAGGGGCTGGGGCCCATACCCACTGTGGTGCTGAACCTCCTGCCACACCCACAGGGTGGGCTGAGGCAGGCCCACTTGCGGCTGCCAGGGATCAGGTGGGGCTAGGGCTAGGACCAGGGTCTGGATACTGGGCATGGTGACAGACACTGCCAGGGTCAGCACTGTGTTAGCATGATAGTTCTCCAAGCTGGTGGCCACTGCCCAGTACACCACATCATGCTGTTTCTCCTAGGCCTCCACCAGCCTTTGCAGGAGGGCATGGTGAACCATGTGGTCCTTGCAGTCCTCCCATTACAATGCCTCCCATATCCTATGGAACTGATGGTGCCATGTATGACTATCTTCAAGCTGCTATTTGGAGAAGGTGAACAGTCACTAGAAGACAGCTGCCTAATCCTGGCTCTGGTGCTGACAGAGCCAGTGCATACAGCCCACATCTGCAGAGGCTGGAGCCATCCTTGGGGCTCCATTCCACTAGTGTTAAGTGCCTCTCCTCTGCCTGGTGCCGGGTCGGGTCAAGCCCCCGCCCAGGCCCCTACTTGGCCCAGCCCCCCAGGGAGAGAGAAGAGAAGGAGGGGGTACTCACCAGTCCCCCTCCTGTAGGGCAGGGCCCCCCAAATCCCGGGAAGGGCCCCCCTGTCCTGAGAAGCCAGCGTCTCCCGAAGGCAGGCCCACTGCGCATGCGCGTAGTTTAAAAGGGCCCGTCAAACAGGGGGGGAAAAAAAAACAAACACTCAGGTAGGCTCCGGAGCAGTGAGAGACGCGCGGGTGAAGCCTGCTGCACCCCCGCTCCCCCGAAGCCCCCCAAACACCCCCTCAGCAGCCGCCGAGCCCCCTGCCGACCCCCAGCACAGCCAGAGGTAAGCGGGCTCATGGTGGGAAGGGGTTAACTGCTCGCTTGCTGGGAGGAGGCTGCTGCCTGGTTCTGGGCCCGGTCAAGCCCCTGCCCACGACCCTACTTGGCCCAGCCCCCCAGGGAGCCACGCAACCGGAGCTGCGCAAACAGGCTCCCGAGTTAGCACGGAGTTCACGCAGGGAAGGGCGCAGGAGGGCATGAGACCCTGCCTGCGACCGCCCCCCCCCAGCCATAGCCAGCCCCAGCCATAGCCAGCCTATCAGAGGCATGACACGGATGGGCACGCGCCGCACCCCTCGGGTCCCCTCGGGCTCTGTGGCCCCTTCATTGGCCACCTCAGAGACGGCCACCCAGACGGAGCCCATGGTTCCGGGCTCCACGCAGACAGAGCCCCTGGCTCTTGGCTGCGGGGGCTGCCTGTCCCTTTTTCAGGCTCTGGGGCCTGGGAGCATGGCCACCTCCCCTTGCAGGCTCTGCTCCCTACTGGGGTCTCTGGCGCACCAGCTGGAGGAGCTCCAAGCCACAGTCCAGAGACTGCGTGCCATCAGGGACTGCAAGCAGGAGATAGACTCCTACTGCCAAGCCCTTCTCCCCCGGGAGCCGCAGGGGAGAGCTCCGTCTCTCTCCACGACTAAGGAGGACTCTGGGACCTCCCGCTCTGCCCAGTCAGGGGCATGGACCAAGGTGGTCAAGGGCCCCAAAGCCCGCCGCACCAAGGCCCCTCCCTCGCCGGAGCTTAGCAACAGGTTCACACCTCTTGCAGCCCCGGCAGAGCCTGCTCAGTTGCCAGCTCCCGCAGGCAACCCAGGCTCAACCGCAGCTACTGTCCCCACTCTCCCCAAGACAAAGCGAAAGGTGTTTGTTGTGGGAGACTCCATCCTGCGGGGGACCAAGGGGGCAATCTGCCGCCCTGACCCCTTAGCCCTGGAAGTCTGCTACTTCCCGGGGGCCCACATCCGAGAAATTGCGGAGAGGATCCCGCAGCTCCTCCGGCCCACAGACCACTACCCCATGCTCCTTATTCACATGGGCACCAATGACACGGCTCGGAGCACCCCCAGCCAGGTCATGAGGTGCTACAGGGAGTTGGGAGAGGGGCTTAAGGGTCTGGGAGCTCAGGTGGTGTTTTCGTCCATCCTCCCAATCTCGGGCTATGGGCTGAGGAGGGAGAGGAGGATCCACACAGTGAACCAAAGACTGCAGCGCTGGTGTCATCGGGAAGGCTTTGGCTTCCATGACCACAGCCCGCTCTTTGGCGAGAGAGGCAGCGAGCTGCTGGGAAGAGATGGCCTCCACCTCTCTCCCCTGGGGAGGAGGCTCTTCTCAGCCCGGCTGGCTGACCTGCTCCACCGGGCTTTAAACTAAGCCCGCTGGGGGATGTGGGGACTACTGCCACTGCTGGCCTGCAGAGTGACCCTTGCAAAGCCAGCAGACCAAGGCACTTAAGGGAGACCACCCCTGCCCCAGCCCTGGCACAATCTGTGGGCAAGGCAAGAGCCCCCAAGGGCACACTTGCCTGCCTGTACACTAATGCCAGGAGCCTGGGCAACAAGCAGGACGAGCTCGTCCTCCTGCTCAGTGCAAAGAAATGTGATGTCATTGGGATAACGGAGACCTGGTGGGACTCCACCCATGACTGGACCACGGGTATAGAGGGCTATACCCTGTACAGGAGGGAACGTGTTGACAAAAGGGGCGGGGGTATAGCTCTCTATGTGAAGGAAAGCTACATGTCCCTGCAAGCTGATGTTGGCGACCAGCATGGACAGCTAGAGACCCTCTGGGTAAAAATTCGTGGGGAATATGGCACAGGGGACACAACGGTGGGAGTCTACTACAGACCTCCCACTCAAAGTCCTGAGCTTGACCAGGAGTTTCCCCGGGAACTGACTGAGGCCACTTGCTCCAGGACGTTGGCTGTCATGGGTGACTTCAATTACCCAGACATCTCCTGGGAAGATCACTCAGCAAAATCCGAGCGGTCACAAAGCTTTCTCTCGTGCATGGATGACCTCTACCTGACTCAAGAAGTCTATGGGCCAATGAGAGGCAAAGCGCTGCTCGACCTGGTACTGGCTATGGGGGGACAACCTAATCGGTGACCTAGTGATCGATGGGAAGCTGGGTGACAGCAACCATGAGCTGATCACCTTCACCATCCGCCGTAAAGCTGGAAAATCAGTCAGCAACACAGAAGTCCTTGACTTCAGAAAAGCCGACTTTGACAAGCACAAGAGGTTAGTCAGTCAGGCCCTCAGGGACCGTGACCCTAGGGAGATGGGAGTTCAAGAAGAGTGGTTGCTTCTCAAGGAAGCGATCCTCAATGCACAAGCTAAATCTATCCCAACACGGAGGAAAGGCAGCAAGAAGGCACAGCAGCCCCCCTGGCTCTCCAGGGACCTAGCAGACCTCCTGTGGCTAAAAAGGAAAGCCTACAAAGGATGGAGGATGGGATTCACCTCCAAGGAGGATTACTCCGCGCTGGTCTGGTCCTGCAGGGAGCAAACCAGGAAAGACAAGGCTGCAACTGAACTCCAACTAGCTTCAGGCATCAAGGACAACAAAAAGTCCTTTTTCAGATATGTGGGGAGCCAGAGGAAAAGCAAGGTCAATGTTGGACCCCTGCTAAACCAGATGGGGCAACTGACAACTGACGCCCAGGAAAAAGCCAACCTATAAAATAGGTACTTTGCATCAGTCTTTCATCAGTCCCATGGGACGCCCATGCCTGCTATGGGACAGGGAGATCTGGGTGATGGGGATCCCCTACCCTCCATAAATGCTGACCTCGTGAAGGAACACCTTGAGAAGCTGGACACCTTCAAGTCAGCTGGCCCTGACAATCTGCACCCCAGGGTACTCAAGGAGCTGGCGAGCGTCATAGCCCAGCCCCTGGCACGGATCTTTGAAAACTCCTGGCGCTCTGGTGTAGTGCCCGAAGACTGGAAGAAGGCCAATGTGGTGCCGATCTTTAAAAAAGGGAGGAGAGTGGATCCGGCTAACTACAGGCCCATTAGCCTGACTTCTATTTTGGGGAAGATCCTAGAAAAGTTTATTAAGGAGGCCATCCTTGAGGGACTGGCCCAGGCTAACATTCTAAGGGATAGCCAGCACGGGTTTGTTGCGGGTAGGTCTTGTTTGACCAATCTCATTTCCTTCTATGACCAGGTGACCTATCGCCTGGACAAGGGAGAAGAGGTTGATGTCATATATCTTGACTTCAAAAAAGCTTTTGATCTGGTATCCCATGATCACCTCTTGGCCAAACTGGCCAGTTGTGGCCTTGGCTCCACCATGATCCGCTGGCTGGGAAATTGGCTCCGTGGTCAGACCCAGAGGGTTGTAATTGATGGCAGTCACTCATTGTGGTGCCCTGTGACCAGTGGGGTCCCTCAAGGCTCTGTCCTGGGACCCATACCGTTCAACATCTTCATTAACGATGTGGACATTGGAGTCAGGAGTGGACTGGCCAAGTTCGCCGATGACACCAAACTTTGGGGCAAAGCATCCACGCCAGAGGACAGGCGGGTGATCCAGGCTGACCTGGACAAGCTCAGCAAATGGGCAGACAAGAACCTCATGGTGTTTAACACCGAAAAATGCAAGGTTCTCCACCTTGGGAGGAAAAACCTGCAGCACCCTTATAGGCTCGGCAGTGCTACGTTGGTTAGCACTACAGAAGAAAAAGACTTGGGGGTCATCACTGACCACAAGATGAACATGAGCCTGCAATGCGATGCTGCGGCTAGTAAAGTGACCAAAACGCTGGCTTGCATCCATAGATGCTTCTCGAGCAAATCCTGGGACGTCATTCTCCCCTTGTACTCGGCCTTGGTGAGGCTGCAGCTGGAGTACTGCGTCCAGTTTTGGGCTCCACAATTCAAAAAGGATGTGGAGAAGCTTGAGAGAGTCCAGAGGAGAGCCACACGCATGATCAGAGGTCAAGAAAACAGATCTTACGATGACAGGCTGAGAGCCATGGGACTCTTTAGCCTGGAAAAGCGTAGGCTCAGGGGTGATCTGATGGCCACCTATAAGTTTATCAGGGGTGACCACCAGGATCTGGGGGAACGTTTTTTCACCAGAGTGCCCCAAGGGATGACGAGGTCGAACGGTCACAAACTCCTGCAAGACTGTTTCAGGCTGGACATAAGGAAGAATTTCTTTACTGTCTGAGCCCCCAAGGTCTGGAACAGTCTGCCAGCAGAGGTGGTTCAAGCACCTACATTGAACACCTTCAAGAGTAAATTGGATGCTTATGTTGCTGGGATCCTATGACCCCAGCTGACTTCCTGCCCTTTGGGCAGGGGGCTGGACTCGGTGATCTCCCGATGTCCCTTCCAGCCCTAATGTCTATGAAATCTATGAAATCCAGCAGCTAGTTCTGCAGAGCAAGGGCAGAGAGGCTCACTGTCAGTTTGCAACTTTTCAGAGATAACATGCACTGTACACAGGGGATGTGCACTGGCCACCCTCAGTTCAGGGGTCTTGTGTGCACAAGCACCCTGGGACTATGTTAAGTTACCCAAGTGGCTTGTTCCACAAGTAGCTGCCAGACAAGCCTTCCCTTCCCATTTCCACAATGGAGGTAGGTGGGCTTGCCACAGGCAGGCTGCCTTCGCCGTACCCTACCCAGGCCAGGCCTGCCCCCCTCCCAGCATCTCCTATAGTGGCTCCAGAGCAACTCCCATCCTTCACCTCCTGACAAGCCAGGCACTTTTCTTCTGTGGCACCAGGTTCTGGGGATCAAGAGCTCCCAGCCAACTGGCACGTGGACCTGGTGACACCTTCCCATCCCCACAAAGGGCCTTTCTGGGGAGGTGGCCCCTGCCACACCTAGGGTATGCCTCAAGCATGCCACTGGTCAGAATCACCTGGGTGCACAACTATGGGATGTTTGAGTGCTCCAAGAGCTGCTTAATCCACTATGCCCTGCTGCTGCTGATCGCAGTGGTTCCCCGGGTACAGCTGAGAACCTAGGGCAGGGCCCTAAGCTTTGAAGGCACCCCAGGCAAGCCTGCGCTTCCCTGCAACATGTGTTGTCACCTAGAGGGGTATCTCTGCCTACACTATGAGTGCCTGACCCCTGCCACCAAGGAGAAGATCACTGCTACTATCAACAAGTTTCTTTGCATGTGATAGGCCCCTGACTGCCTAGCTGGGAGCCCACTAAGCACTCAATAAAACCCCGAAATGCATCCTGCTTCCCTGCATGTTGAGGAGGAAACACTGGTGGATACTGTAGAGAGCTCAGCCAGTTAGGGCATGGAGTGGAGGGGAGGAACCCCCAACACCTCTGTATAGGGCCTCTGGATCCAGGCACACAGCTCAGAAGTGGGCAGGTGAGCTGGCATGGGTGGCCACAGTGTTATACAAATTGTTTTATCTTTCTACTTTATGTTATTGATCCTATTATATCATCTGTTATTTATTTAATGAATTAATTTGTCTATATGTCTGTCTACATCTGTTTGTCTGTATGCTTACATGTGTTTGTTTGTATAACTAGTGTGTCTAAACTTATATTTTTGCATTTAACAATCAATAAATGCGGCATTTTGCCTTATCCCCTTATAAGGTTTTGTTGTTTACACAGTTAAATTTTCTTCTTTTGCTTTCATGCAAAAATTCCCGTTCTTTCACCATTCACCCTCTCATACGTACTCTTATGTACACAGGGCATACAAAGTTCATTTACTCATGTCAAGCGTGGAACAAGCACAAAATGGAGTTTTAGTTGTTCATAAAAGACAAAAATAAAGCTAATACAATCATAGAGGTTTATTAATTTAATACTATTATCTTTTAAGCATAATTTAAACATTTAAACTAATATCTAAAATGAACTAATATGTAAAAATTCATACAACAGCACGCCCTACTCTGCAGCGCTTTAACCTGTGTGGGGCTTAGCAGGTGCATGTGGCAGCCACTCCTGGCAGTCAGATACTGCCCCTGCCTCTGCCCCTGCCCCTGCCCCTTCCCCTAGAGATGACGTCCGGCTGGGCAATGCATCCTGGGGTAGCAAGGCACAGCATGTTGTTGGTCGGGCAGTGGCCCCCTCTGCCAACAAATTGGAGCTGGTATCTACAGGGAACATAGCTGCCCTGTCCTCCTCTCTGGTGAACTGCTGCTAGAGTAGCTGGGGCAGGTGGTTTCCTGGGCTGCCCAAGCTTCTGGGTGAGGCCAAGGGCAGGAAGCACACCAGAACAAGCCCCAAAGTGCCCTCCAGAAAGTTTTCCTGGCCCACAACCCCTGGCTCTGGCTTCTGCAGTCCATCTGTGCTACTGAAGATGTGCAGGGCCTTGCCAGGGTCCACGAGGGCCAGGATCTTGTCTAGCTTCCAGATGAAGGCCATGGTTCTGAAGGTGACTCCAAACTGTCTGTTGTGGTCCCTGTCACGGGATGGGGTCCTTAAAGATGGCCGCGATCTCCCAAGGCCCCTTGTCTGTGTCAGTTCGGCCTGATGGGCACCCTCAGTTCTCGCCTGCCATATCTTTGATGGAAAATATAAAGTAGGGAAGCTGCCTTTAAGTCCTCTTGGACACAGTTTGCTGGACCTCTGACCCCATAGGCTCCTGGACCCCTTGTGGGTCCCATTTTACAATGGCTGTTTCAGGGCACCCTAGCCTTATGAGCTATATGCGTGGCTCCAACCATCCCTTTACCACGCCCCAAGCCTCACTGATGTTACTGACATTGTTTGGTTTGGGCTTTGTTATAATTTGGCCCCCTTGTCCTCCCTGGGCCCTCCACAGCCCTGTCTCACTCTACGCATCCCTGGTGCTTGGGCTCTCCACGGCCCTGTCCTCCCTGGGCCCTCACAGCCCCGCAAAGTGCTGCACCCTCTCTGGCGCTGGGGTCCTCACGCTACTGTGGGTCCCCTATGAGGCCTCCTCCATCCCCTAATAGCCTCACCCAAACCACCAGTCTTATGCAACAATAAACAAAACACAAGCCCCTGGCTGTAACATAAATTCAAGCCGCTCAGCTATAACATCATTCAAACCCCACTGGGGAATGATCCGTCCCTCAGCAGTATCAGAAGCTGGTCCTGCAGTGAGGCCTCTACCCTTTGCTTGCTTTGGGGGAGCTCCTTCTCCCTTAGCTGTTGGCAGGGAACTGCTTTCCTGGCCTCAGCCCTGGGGTTTATCTATGAGCCAGGCCCTGTCCCTTCTGGTCAGCTGACTGCTGGCAGGTGTGGGTCACTAGCTTGTTCTGTCTTCCCTGGTAACCCACAGCTGGGGCTTCCAACTCACCACTAGGGCTCTTCCCCTAGTAGTTTCAGCTCTTCATCAGGGCACCCTAATGCCCTGTGACAGTCCCAGATACAGACCCATTGCACTCTCAGGGCCTTGGCCTTCACGCAGTACTGGTAGTCAGTCTGCTGGTATCTGTGCTCCTGCATCTGCTGGCTCATGATATCATAGATGTGGGTACTGATCTGCATGGCATGGGAGAACTGCCAGTGTGTTGAGAGCAAATTACAATGCTCGTGGCTGGCTCATGTCAGGTTATGGGACCAGGACAGTTCAAGTTGGTAAAGTTATTCACAGATGAGACTGTAAGTAGGACAAATGATGTCATTCTGGTCCTCAGTTTTGTAATTTTTCATATGACACCCTTAGGTATAAGGGACAGAGTGCAGTGTGCACATTTTGGGCATGAGTGCATCATCCAAAGGGCAGTGAGCACCAGCCCTTTAAAAGGTTTCTGTGAGGGCGGGGCTTGGGCATCTGGTATGGCTGGTGTTCCATGTGTGAGGTGCAAGGGTACACTTGTGAGAGAGATTGTATAGAAATGCCTGAGGGCCTGTAAGGACTGATTGATAGAGAGACAGTGATTGAGGGGACTGAGAAAGAGTGATTGCTTGTGTGAGTGGGTCTAGATCTTCCGCAGAATCTGGGTCCTCTGAGGGGAGCAAGGATCCCTGGAGCAGTCCGAGACCACTCCTCAGCACACTGCTATACTCAGTCAGAGGTTGACTCCCTGACATTTTTCCCATCAGGTGCATAAGGGCTTTCGTAGCGGCCTTACTGAGTAGTCAGTGAGTATCCCCCCATACCTTGGGAAGGGACACTTTAGTGGGCTATCTTTTCTGTCATATACCCTTGTAAAAGACCAGTGACTGGTAATAAGGTAAGGTAAGCCCTGGCACTGGGTCTGAAGAGGCAGACAGAGCCACCAACAGCAGCGGTCCAATAAATCTCTCTCGTGATTGTTGTCACTTTGTTCTGGTTATAGGATTTATAAGACTTAGGAATACTTAGTATGAATGTTACTGTTGTCCTTTATATCTGTTTTATGTTTCTTTAATAAACCATTTTGTTCATGTACCACAAGCCTTCCTCTTACTGATTTTTAATTAAACCAGTGACAGATACAGACAGGGCTAAGACCCACCTTACCTTTTGGGGAGAGATCTGAGGAGAAGCAGTTGTTTAGGCCAGCTTCAAGATTTGGTTTAAAAGGTGTGATTTTTCCCCAATGAGTGGACCTCCATGCCCCACCATGGCCCAGCTGGACCCACAAGAAGATGCCTCTGGGCTGGCAGAGAGCTCTGGGGTCAGCCCCAGGCTCCAGCTGGAGGCAGAGGAGCTGGCTCAGGCTCCAGTGTCAGCCTTGGGATCTAGATGATGGCAGTCACATGGCCTGGGCTCTGGGGACAGCCCCAGGCTGGCACAGGGTTCTGTGGTCAGTCCTGGGCTCTGGATGGTGGTAGCCATGAGGCCCAGGCTCCAAGGACAGCCCCAAACTGGCAGGAAGTGGGGGGGGGTCAGTCATGGGCTCTGAGTGGCTCCTTTGCACAGCGGAGGAGCTGGCTCAGCCACAATGCTCCTGCAGCTGCTGAGCCATGTGGCTCGGCAGGAGCATGGTGCCTAGATCAGTGTCTAAATGTGCTTTTCTGTACAGTAAAGTATTCTGCAGAAGGATAGTATTTTATTTACAATTACTACCCTGCTGCAGAGTTAATCTACTGCGGCCTAATAGGGCCGCACATATAGATGTCAAGTAATTAGTCTACTACACAGTAAACTTCTCATGTTCGTGCACCCAATGAGTACTAATTTGCTTTTGCCTCAGTACACAGGGCCTAGAATCTTTTATTATTTTAGTGGGAAGTATTGTGGTGGTGATAATATGATTTCTGAAATTCTGTTTTTGTGCCTTGATGTGCTCTAATATCACTTGGCTTCAGTTTGTAGACTAGTAAAATCTCTTTTCTTTCCTTCATGCCCACTCTTGCATTGCCAGACATCTATCTTTATTTTATGTTAATTTATACAGACTTATACAGAAGAGCAATGGTAAATGTACACTGTTTCAGCTTTCTGAAATATTTGCATAATTGTTTTTTTAAAAGATGTGTGTAAAAGAACTTTACTCCACCCAGAAAATAAATAAAAATGAAAAGGCAGTGGTTGGCTCCTGCAGCCATAAAAGAGCAACTCTACAAGCCAAGGCCTATCTAATTTCTTCCAGATTCATGGCCTTACCTTTACAATTAATTTCCTTCCCTCCCTTTTTTCCCTCCTCACCCTACTTCCCCCAGCAGTTTCACATCACAGAAATATGCAGCAACTTTGACACATGACTTCTTAACTGTTAAAAATATAAATACATATCCATGAAAGACTTCAAGTGAATTTTCAGGATGCAAACAAAAATCACACTTTTAATTGCAGTTCAAACTGCCAGTGTCCAGACATACAAGCTGTATGAGAATATTTAGAACTCATGAACTTTTTCAAACAATCCATGTGGAGAATTGAGTATTATTTTAAACTGGTTCTCTATGAGACACTTTAGTGTTATGTGTGGGCACCCAGTTTTCTGTACGTTGTGTTTGGTTGGTCCTCCAAGCAACTGGCTGCTCTGGTATGCAGCCAGAACTCTACTGCCCTAACCTCTGTTGCCTCAGCAACCTCAGTGTTCCCAGGTGGCTACAGCTCTCTGCTGCTCTGAAAGAGCTGGTCAATTTCCTTCCCTTGTTGGCAGTGGAGCCTTTATCCCCAAATCAGGCTGGGATGCACTGAACCCTGGTCAAGTTACTGTGAAAGCGGTACAGAAAATTGCAATTGGGCTGATTACTTACTACTACCCCCTGGTGGAAGTTTCACAGCACTGCAGTGCTTACAAAAAGGTTCTCCTTGGAACCCTTAGTATAGGGGCAGGCAATTATTTTGGGCAGAGAGCTGCTTACTGAGTTTTGGCAAGCTGTTGAGGACTGGATTGGTAGTCCTGCCCCTTAACAGGTGCCCCAACCCCGGGTCACCATCTTGTGACCAGAAGTCCTGCCCTTAAGCGCCCAACCTTTACCAACAGAAGTCCCTCCCCTTGCTCCCAGAAGTGCAAGGGGCTTTGCCATCTCAGAACCAGAAACATACCAAATTATATTCTAAAAGTCGAACATCTACAGCATTCATTAATTTGATTTCAAAAAATATTTTTGTCCTGATTTACATGTGTTTGTGTAGTATACACAGAGATGATTGCACAATACCTTAAAATGAAGTCTTACTCTTGTGTATTGTGGGGGGTGGAGGGCATGTAGGGTGTGAGGAAGGGGGAGGGTGTGAGTGTGGGGTGAAGGAACATGTGGAGGTGTGTGTGGATATGTGCAGTCTGGATGGGTATGGGGGTCTGCATGTATGGCAGTGTGAGGGGGTGTGGGTGCATGTGTATGGTGGGGTGTGCTTGTGGGACTCACCCTATGAACACACACATGCACACAGTCTCTCCTCTTTTCTAGGAAGGCTAAAAGGTTCTCTTTTCTAGGAGGCTATCAGCTTGTCATACAGCCATGCACACAAGTTGTACAAATTAGTTTCAGAAGTACAGTCCTTATTATGCCTTTGTTTTTAATATGAGTCATTATATTCAATTAATTTTTTTCCATTTAGATCACAATTGGCAAAATATGGCGATGAGTCAGATGGCATAGCATTAAAAGCCTTGCCTGTAGGTTGGATTAAAAAAATTCCAGCTGTAATATGCTAGATTGCCAAAAAAAAACTGGCTGTCAAGTATACAGAAGTGACTTCAGGACAGTGTTGTTCACACATTCTTGGCTAGAATTAAACATTTGAAATATTTAGTAAACCAGTGGCTTGCTTGCAGAGGCAGTGCACCCAGTGCAAAAAGAATCAGACATTCAGAAGACCTTAGTTGTATTCCTATTGTTGTTGCTTGACTTTAGTCAGGTTGCTTAACTTCTTTGTGCCTATTTCCTCAAAAAGGGTTTAAACACCATTTTTGATTTGAGATGGTAGCCTTTTAACACAAGACCTTTCATTTCAGCTTTTGAAATACTTTATTATTCGTTAAGAAGTTCTGTTTGGGGAATGGCCGCCATGCTTTGTACTGTAAACAAGGCAACAAATTTGACATGAATAGTTCATGTTAAATTCTTGGGTATAATTACCTGTCTGTAAAAGGTGATACTAAAATGTGGAGATGTCATGGTAGCAGGCCTGCACTCACAGTGCTACCAGTGGCCTATCCTACCCTGCCCTAAGTGTGCTGCATCAGGGTCTACTCGCCTGCCACGACTTGCTGTTACCTGAGTTTTCACCAGAAGATGTTCAGTGTTTCTTGACAACCCTGGGACCTTTAAATGCTGCTTCTTCTGTGGAGCTCCTTACCTCCCCTTCACCCCACCACTTTCCACTTAGGTGATCTGGTTTGGGTCCCAACAGGACCTGTGTATGCTGCAGACACCATCCATTCTTCCTGGGACAGTTCTCTCTGTGCCTCTTAATAGGCCAGTAGTCTAGGCATCTCCAGTTGTAAAACTTGCAACTCAACAATACATGAGCTGAAATTCTTTCTGCGATGTAAGTGAGCATGGCAATGATGCTTGCTGTGTCTGGTGCCTCTTTCTGGTGCTCCCACCTATGTGTGGTGTGCCTTGTATGGCAACCGTGTAATTTCCATGCCAGAGTTATACCCCCAAGAACACTGGGCTCTGAATAGGTTGGCACCTGGCCACATCTTATAACGTCCAGTGCGGCATTCTCTCATGCCCTTGTGACCCCTAGGGGCCTGACGCAGCCTGATCATGGATTTCAGTGTCCAAGGCCAAATCAGTGTGGCAGGCTGTGCCACCATGCTCCCCTGGCAGGTCCTACCAATGCCTTCTGGGCTGCCTGCATCCTACCGTGGTTATCTTGCATGTACCTGCTGGCCATGTCCGGTGGGGGTGGAGTCTTGGTGGGATCTAAGCTCCTGGTTCCATCAGGGGCTTCTGGGGCCTAGTCTTTTTTTCCCAGGTGTCTGGTCTTCATCAACAGTGTCTGGTTTGTCAGGGCTCCTTGCCCCTGGTGAGTGAGGGCTCAGATGCTGTCAGGAAATCCCTTCCTGGTCTGAGTGGCTGTACTGCCCTGTGGTCTGCCTGCTTGCAATCCCACTAGCCTGTGCTGACTGGAAGACTTCCAGAAGCACAGCAGGTTCTCCCTCCTTCTCCCTGTCCCTGGGACACTACCACCAAGCTCCACTTGTCTTAGGAGCTTTGGGGGGCCTAACCAATCCATGGTCCCTCTTCCAGCTGCATGGTGCTGGCCAGGCTGCTCGCAGACCAGCAACCTGGATATAGGCAGCATGGTGAGTAGGCCCTAGCCTGCCACAGTCATCTTGGTGGTGAGTTAAAATTAAAACTAGTTCTTTCAAGTCAGTCCTAAAAAATTTCAGCCTAACATACTTAAGGTGGACACCTGAATACATAAATTGAGATTTTCAAATTCAGTGAAATCTTTAGACACCAACTGAAGGTGGTCATGTTGTACAGCTGTACTCTTACTCAGGCTATGCCTTTGCAAATGAGGAAGTGTGGCCTGGGAGGCCCCTGGCAGGGGATTCCTAGAGCACATGTATCATACTGCTGTGCCCCAGTGCAGGGCATGCATCTGCAGACAGGGGAAACTGGGATGTCCCACAGGATTAGGCTCCTGAAGCCTTGGGAGGAATAGAGACCTGGCACTGCAGTTCAGTAGGGGGCATCTTTCACCTTATCCAATAAAGCAGATAAGCTGTAGGGGTGTGCAAAGCAGGCCCTATTTGATTCAGATTCAGATTTGGCCCGAATTGGGGACAGTGCTTTGATTCATTGATTCAGATCACTGTCCCCGATTTGATTTGGCTGAATCCAAATCTGAAGAGTCAATGCTGATTTGGAGAATCAGCAATTCAGATACAGACACAACTTTAAAAGATTTTTCTATATACCTTGAGGTAGCAGGCATGGCTCAAGAATGTGGCGATGCTGGGGTGCATGGAGTGTCCCACAGGAGTGCAGGGAGGCCCTCCACATGCTCGATGGCGAACCCAGAAGTGGACTGGAAGTACTTCCAGTCCACTTCCAGGTCTGCTGCCAAGCATGCTGGGGAGCCCCCTGTGCTTCTCCATGCGCCCCAGCATTGCAGCACCCACGAGGCCCTGCTACCTAGAGGTATGTAGAGAAAACATTTAAAGCTGCATTTATGTCAGAGTTTCTTAATTGATTCAGAGGGTTCCAATTTAATTTGGAGAAATTAAAGGGTTCTCTGATTCAATTCAAAGTTGGAGATTTGGCCACTGAATCGGGCCGAATCTCCTCCGAATCAAAATCTGGGACTGAAGCTTCACACAGCCCTAAAAAGCTGTGCTGGAACACATCCTAGCACAGCTGATCCAGCCATTGCTATAATTTCAACCAGATAGTGTTGAAACTTAATGTGTCTAACCTAAAGCATAATTTTGAAATTAGTATTTATTTTGTGCATTTGTAGTTGTGGCATTGTTGGTTGAAACTAGAAGAATATCAGTGTCTGCAGCACTACTTACATTTAGATAATGTTAAGTTTCAGTAATGGCTGACAAAGGACATCTGGATAATAAACTGTATAACAATCAGGGTTCATGCTTCTTGGCCTATAACATATAGCCAAAAAACTGTACTGTAAAAACACAGTGTGACGGGATCATTGCCCCAGTGGCCTTACCGTTCCTGCCTGGCTCAAACTCTAATCCCACTCTCCCTAGTTACTCATCTGCCATACCTTGTTCTTAAATATTATAGGTTGATGTGGGGAGGCTGCCAACAGGCCTTAGAGTCAGCCTTAGTCTCAATAAGCTCCCACTGGGTGTCTCATGAGATCCCACTGGCCTTGAGCCAACCCTCAGGCTTGGTAAGTCCCTCTTAGCCTAACTATGCCACTGTAGGGCACCAAAAGCCTTAGAGGCAGATTGCACAGCTCCATCACCTCCCCTATACCATGCCTCAAGCCTCATACAAATTCTCTCTAGTTCATGTAAATTAAACTATTTATACACTCGGCCCCTTTTGGCCTTGGGACCTCCTGGTACCACATGCAGCCCCTCCTCTGGGTCCTCAGATCCCCTGGTCCTGCATGCAGCCCCTCCTCCAGGCTCTTGGACCCTCTGGTCCTGCACACAACCCCTCCTCCAGGCCCTTGGATATTTTAGTCCGGCTTGGCCTGTTCTGGGTTCAGGGGCCCTCTGGCCCAGATCAACCTTTCCCTGGGTTCTTGGACCTCCTGGTTTGAGTTTTCCAGGCTCCTGGGCTCCTCACTGGGCCCCATCCTCAGTCTGAGGGCTCCTGGGTTACTGGTTCTCTAAGTAGGCCTTGAGCCTGCCCCAGCAGGGCTCAAGGCTAAACTACCAGTCTAACTCAAATGAATAAGAAACATCATTGCCCTCTGGCAGACATCTCAAACCCTCTAGTGGTTTAATATAAACAAAGGCCACTTGCCTGTAACCCAATCTTCTCAGTCCAAGGAACTTGCCTCTGTTCCCAGGCCTGCAGAGTTCTTCAGAGAAAATCCAGGTCCCTTCAGGTTGCTGGAGAGAGACAACCTAACCAGTGCAGGCTCCTGGGTTTATATAGCTCCAGCCTGAGCCCCCTTCTAGTCAGGTGAGTCCCTCGTTAGCTCCCCTCTGCACCTTCAAGCAGCATTTCAGGGTGCTTGCTCATCCCAGTTCCCTGCTACGAACAGGCCTGAGGTGTAAATGTCTAATCATGTCACTGTTAGAAATGGAATATTGTTAGAAATGCACAGCCTGCATCTTACTCTTGATAAGAAAGAAATACTGTCCAAGGCTCCTTTCTCTCTCCCCCTCACCCGCCTTAATCTTTCTCATGCCTTAGTCTTTCTCATGCTGATTACAGAAGCTGGAATTCAATTGACTGTGGCCTTGGGGTATGAACTTTTGGCGAACTGTTGTAGTTTCTGGGCATGCTTAATGAACTGTTGCATATTCATCTCTCCACCCCGCATACTTAAGTAGCTAATTATACTATACATGCGATGTATGTAATGCTGTAACTACATGTATGCTTGTACATGTATGAAACGGAAGTAGCTGTAAGAGTTCCGGTGTCTGCACACGTACTCATGAGAGAGAAGATAAATTCCGCTTGCAAACACGATTAGTTTGTCAGAAGCTGATTTGGGCATCAATGCCCCACTCTGACCTTGTTTGCAAACAAATACATCCTTTTGTGCCGGCTGATGTTTGTGTGTCTGTGATCTTTGCGGGCCTCCAGAGAAACGAACCGCTTTTGTGCAACATCACAACCAAAGTTTCTCTTAGACAATGAAACATTCCAGTACACTACTTAATTTTTTAAAAATGACTTCTGCTCAATAAGTTTGGCAAAACAAATATGCCAGGACAACGGCTGAGTACTGTGCTGAACAACTTTCTGGACTGAAAATCTGGGTCAAAAAGGCTAATGCTTTTTACCCAAAGGGAAAAAGTTTAGGAGAAAGGCACACTGTCATAAATGAGCTTGGAATTCAGGAATCAAAGCACAGTAGTAATCTGCTTTTCTAACTGGGTAAAATCACCACTCAGCTATATTACCTATTAAATACTGATGCCATTAATTGCCTTTTCAAAAATTAAAGGCGGTGCAAGTATGCCTAAATTGCACTTAATAAGTCTACAGTTGCTTGGGTAAAATGTGTATATGCTCAGAAGACAAAATTCCACTCTCAACTTTCAAGGTTGTGTGTTCATAGAGAATACCTTTCCATTCTTTAGATGCAATTAAGATATCTCCCAGCTAGATATAGACTGGGGATAAAAACCTTGAAATCAAAATTGAATTTGTAAAGAGAAGGGAAGAATGATTTTTTTTTGTATTATTCACTCTTTTTTATTTTGTAGGCTTATCCTGTATAGTATTGTGGAGGTAGTTCAGCATCCTGACACTTGACAGGACTAAAATGGCCTCTTAGGCCTAGATTTGCCTTGACATAAGTAGGCTAAGAGTACATTCATGGAGTTATGCAATTATATGACAGAGAAAAGGGTTTGATGCAGCTTGTTTTTCTGCAAGAGTCTAATGATAAAAATACTTGTTATGGATAAAAGGGTTCATTATGGTGCATTCCACCCATATCTGAAGCAAAAGGTCCGTTACTAAAAAGAGAGAAACAACAATAAAGTGAAGACAAACCCCAAGATGTTGATGAAAAACAGAAAACTGGCTTAATTGGTAGCTACATGACTATAAATATTAACACCCCCCTACGTGCTTTTTCCCTTCCTCTCTCTCTCTCCTTCTCCTTCCCTTTTCCTTCCTGTCCCCTCCCCCCACTTCCCTTCTCCTCACCCTAATGATGCCTGAGAACTGAAGACATCTTTTCTCCCTTCAAGGAACCTTGTCCACTCTGGAAGTCTGGCCAGCTCCCAAGTCATGTATTATTAGGACTGGTAATATACAATTACTTGCTTGCTAAGATCGTATCTTGCTAAGATTACCGAAACTGCTAAGATTATATCTATATGCATGCTTGGAGTTAATACTTTATAATGCTCAATAAAAGTGATTTATTAAAGAGATAATTGGGTTCTTGTTTAGAGAAGATAAATAGATAACTGGGTTCTCATTTGGAGGAGATAACTGGGTTCTTGTTTGGAGAAGATAAATATGTAACTGGATTCTCATTTGGAGAAAAGAAATAGGTTCTGGTTTGGAGATGACTGAAGCATACTTTAAGGCAATATTGATCCTCCTGTTTGCTCTCTCTCTCTGGGAGGAGAACCAGATACCCCCCTGGTTCTTAGGTCAACAGTATCTTCGACTCTTGTAATAGGATCATTTTCTGATTTGTCATTTTTGTGGTTCTAAAACTCTAGCCGTTACATGTAGTATGATATTCACTACAAAAACAATAGCCTTCTCACAAGTAAAGGCAGTGCAAGTATGAAATCTATGACATCTAAGTAATGTAACGGGGGGGATGAGTAGACCCTCAGAATGGTGTCCACCCCCACTAGTCCATGGCATGAGAATATCAGCTGACTGAAGGGGCACTGTTCTACTGCTGTAGCAGCAGCAGCAACAGCCAGAGCAGGTTAACTGTAGTGCAGTAGCAGCAGCAGGGGATTCTGAGACCCTGGACAAGGTAAGACTTCCTTTTTCTCCTGCTGCCCCTATTCATTGGCAAGGTTTTGCCTAGGGTGCAAACCTTGCTGTTTTTGCCACTGCTTCTCACTCACCTCTAGCTATAATTCCTTTAGTTCTTCAATGTATCTAGAACCTCTTCAGTTACACATGTTGCATTTCGATTTATTCCTCCTGGTTCAGTGTACTAAAGGTAGTTAATTGCAGACTTAGAGAAATTGAGCCAGATGTACTGTTGTGCTCAATACCCATGAGGCGCATCTACATGTGTTCCTATGGCACTGTTGTTACCATGCCATCATTTAGTACTTCCTTTTGGAAGTATTAAATGATGCTGCAGTAACTGCCCATACTGTGCCGTACTGCTGGCACAGGTTGATTTTTTAAGTCACTATGTCACTGTTGTAACATGCTATAATGAGGGAGTGTGTTGCTGTGGCGACATGGCTATGGTGTCATACTTTGTGCCCACCAGTGCTACATTGCCATAGCACATTGCTATAGCAATGTAGCATCTCATGTAGATGCACCCACTAATGAGAAAATGGGTGGTGTGAAGGGCTCCACTGGGGTGCCCTGTCCTGAAGTTGCCCCAACATAAGATTACTTAGTGGCACAGTGCATAGATGCTACATCATGCCAAGCAGCACTTCTAAAAGGACAAGTCAGGCATGGCTGTACATAGGATAGGAAGAAAGGAGAGCAGCAGAGTATGGACCCTGGACTTCAGAAAAGTGGACTTAGACTCTACTGGGGAACTGATGGGCAGGATCCCCTGGGAGACCAACCTGAGGTAGAAAGGAATCCAGAAGAGCTTACTGTATTTTAAAGAAACCTTATTGAGGGTGCAGGGACAAACCACCCTGATGTCCAGGAAGAATAGCAAATATGGCAAGCGACCAGCTTGGCTTCGCAGAGAACTCTTCAATGAGCTTAAACACAAAAAGGAAGCTCACAAGAAGTGAAAGTTTGGACAGATGTCTAAGAAGGAGTATAAGAATATCGCTTGGCCATGCAGGGATGAAATCAGGAAAGCCAAAGCACAGTTGCAGTTGCAGCAAGCAATGGACATGAAGGGTAACAAGAAGGGTTTCTACAACTATGTCAGCAACAAGAGGAAAATTAAGAAAAGTGTGGCTCCCTTACTGAATGGGGGAGGCAACCTAGTGACAAATGAGGAGGAAAAATGGTGAAGTAGTCAGTGCCTCTTTTACCTGAGTCTTCAGAGAAGGTCAGCTCCCAGACTACTACACCAGCCAGCACAGTTTGGGGAGGATGTGAGCAGCATTCAGTGGTAAAAGAACAAGTTAGAGACTGTTTAGAAAAGCTGGATGTGTACAAGTCTATGGGGCCAGACGCAATGCATACAAGGGTGCTGAGACAGTTGGCTGATGAGAATGCAGAAAAGCTGGTCATTATCTTTGAAAAGTTGTGGTGATCAGGGGAGGTCCTGGACAACTGGAAAAGGGCACATATAGTATCCATATTTAAGAAAAGAAAGAAGGAGGATCCAGGGAACTACAGACCCGTCAGTCTCACCTCAGTCCCTGGAAAAATCATGGAGCAGGTTCTCAAGGAATCGATTTCCAAGCACTTGGAGACAAGAAGGTGATTAGGAACAATCAGCATGGATTCACCAATGGCAAGTCATGCCTGACCAATCTGATCACCTTCTATGATGAGATGACTTGCTCTGTGGATGTGGGGATAGCAGTGGACATGATATACCTTGACTTTAGCAAGGCTTTTTATTCAGTCTTCCACAGCGTTCTTGCAAGCAAGCTCAGAAAGTATGGGTTGGATGAATGGACTGTAAGGTGGACAGAAAGCTGCCTGGATCATCGGGCTCAACAGGTAGTGATCCATGGCTTGATGTCTAGTTGCCAGCTGGTATCAAATGGAGTGCCCCAGGGCTTAGTCCTGGAGTTTTGTTCAATATCTTCATTAATGATCTGGAATATGAGATGGAGTGCACCCTTAGTAAGTTCATGGATGACACCAAGTTGAGGGTAGAAGTTGAAATGCTATGGGGTAATGTTAGGATTAAATGCGACCTAGACAAATTGGAGGATTGGGCCAAAAGAAAGCTCATAAGGTTCAACAAGGACAGGTGAAAAGTCCTGCACTTAGAAGAATCCCGTGCACCACTACAGGCTTGGGGCTATCTGGCTAAGCAGCAGCTCTGCGGAAAAGGACCTGCGGGTTGCAGTGAACAATAAACTCAGTATGAGTCAACGATGTGCTCTTGTTGCCAAATAGGCTAACAGCAAACTGGGCTGCATTACTAGGAGTTTTGCCAGCGAATCAAGGGAAGTAATTATTCCCCTCTATTCAGCACTGGTGATGACACATTTGGAGTACTGTGTCCAGTTTTGGTGTCCCCCCCCCCCAACACACCCGCATGCTATAGGAAGGATGTGGACAAGCTGGAGAGAGTCCAGTGGAGGGCACCAAAAATGGTGAGGGGGCTGGGGCACATGATTTATAAGAAGCATCTAAGGGAACTGGGTTTATTTAGTCTAGAAAAGATAAGACTGAGAGGAGATTTGATAGCAGCCTTTAACTATTTGAAAGGTGGTTCCAAAGAGAATAGAGCTAGACCTTTCTCAGTGGTGGCAGATGACAGAACAAGGAGCAATGGTCTCAAATTGCAGCAAGGGAGGTTTAGGTTGGATATTAGGAAAAACTCTCGCACTAGGAGAGTGGTGAAGCATTGGAATGGGTTACCTAGAGAGGTGGTGGAATCTCTATCCTTCAAGGGTTTTAAAAAGGCCTGGCTCAACAAAGCCCTGGATGGAATGATCTAGTTGTGTATAATCCTACTTTGTGCAGGGTTTGAACTAAATGACCACCTGAGGTGCCTTCCAGTCCTAATTTTCTATGATTTTATGATATGATTACCCTTTTTCCAGCATGCTTCTGTAGTTTCCCTATATATATAATCAATTCTGTCATGAAACCAGAAAAATGAAGAGGGCAAAGGGATGAATTTTCATAAAAGAAAGAAAGAAATATACAAACTTAATTTCATACCATCTTGATAAAGACTTTTAAACAACTATTTTCATTAGATATGGCTTAATATTTATTTTGTATGTCATGAGAGTCTGTTTACATCCCATAAAAAACCCTGGTTTCTATATCAGTCTTAATGAAGAAGGCCTCTTGTGAGTCTACAGAATAGAATAATTTCGGTGTTGGCACTATCAGATGTGACTGTACATAATTTGGGTGATTTAGGGCTATGTAACTCTTTGATTTCTGCTTTCTTCTTCAGCTGAGCAGAAATAAGTTTAACTTTAACTATCCAGTAGGCTATTAATTCTGATGTTGTATAGTGCATTGCCTAATTTATATATCCTTTGCAGTTCTTAAACTCCAAATCTCATATTTGGCCTTCAGTGAAAATGAAAGCTTGACCTTTATTAACATTATTTCCTGTCTCACTCTTTGTTGTGGGGATGTTATGTTGGAAGACACATACTTTTCCTCAGTTAGTCTTAGAAAAATAGATCCATCTGTGGTATGAGTGCAGCTTTCCCTGATGTTTACGAGGCATGATAGCAAACATGATATGTAGTGAAAGAGGCACAGGGCCTAGTAGAGGTCACTGTAAAGGAAAAAAAATATTTACAAGCCTTAGTTGTCAGAGGAGCAATTGGTAGTTCAATAGGACAACCTAAAGAAGTAAGAGCTGCTCTAAAGTCACTTCCAACCTCTCCACACCTTTCTCAGGCCTAAGAAATCTCAAGTACAGGCACCACTTCACTTATAGGCTAAGTGTAAACAATTGAAAAGCCTGAGGCTGAATTGATTAGTCAGTGCTGCTTAGATTGAATCAATTAGCAAGTGAACAGACATTCAAATTGATTCTGGAAATGCAGCCACATGCCTGCAATTGCCTAAGCCAGAAGCTGGGAGGCTCTAGAGCATATCTCCCTGCTTGGCTGGACCAGACAGCTTGAGGCAAAGCTAGCTTGCCCATCCTGCAAGGGGGTTTGCAGGGGAGGTGCAAAGTATATTGGGATGCTGGGGAACTGTGAATTAATCTGAAAGGGCTCTGGGACATAAATTCAATAAACCATTTTTACCCAAATCAATTAAATATGATACTACATCCATCTGGGTTCATCTTAAACTAGTTTGGCCATTTTGAAAGCAGTTTTTGTGCACTGAACTTCTGTAATGTTACAGATTTGAACCAGTTTCCAATCACTTTTATTGATTTGTGTGTCATTTCTAGCCATAGACCATTCCTGAAGTCACAGATCTTTTCTTTACATGGCTTAAAGGAGAATAAAGACCATCTCAAAAAGAACTTTATGCAGCTTGTGAAATTTTGCCATTAAAGTATCAAAATATTCACTACTCCAAAGGACGGAGAAAAAGCTAAATAGCTTAGGGCTGTTGTACTTTGGCAGGCTTACCCTAATCAAAAAGTGGTTTCTAAAAATGTGGGTACAGATTCATGAAGTGTCATAATAGAAAAATGAAAGAAACCAATTTAATCCAAACAAAGTTGTACTGTTAGAATTGAAGTATTGTGCAAAAATCATGCCTGGTAAACAGGACCAAAACTGAAACATAATAGATAATACAAATTGGTGTATTGGAATTTAAGCCTCCTTGGTGGCCTAAGTAATGAGGAGATGATCTATTCCAGGGGTAGTCAACCTGTGGTATGTATACCACAAGTGGCACAGGAAACTTCTGTGTGCAGCATGCAGCAGATTGGGGAACACAGGGTGCATTTACACATGAAATTAAGGTGAAGCAATAAACTCCAGAGGTTTTTGAGCCAGAGTATACTGCTCCTGGGCACAGCATCTACACACGCACCTGAGATAGCAGTGATTTGAATTGGAGCAGAGAAGGCCTGGGTTACCTGAAGGCACAGGAGGTCAGCTCTGGGCTCCAGGTGACAGCATTGGCTGGTGGAGGGGCTGGCTTGGGCACGAAGGGTTGGAACCTGCAGTCATGCAGCTAGGCAGCAGCCAGGAGTCTGGCTCCCACCCAATCACTATCTACACTTACACTTCAGTGCAGTTAATTACTCCAATTAGAGTTAATTAGTTTACTGTACCCTAATACTGTTGCATGTGTAGACAGGGATGTTGTACTATGGAGCTAATTAGTTTACTACACAGTAAAGCACATGTATAGATGTACCCACAGTGGCAGATATGGCAAGGAGCAGAAAGCAGAGCAACAGATCACGCAGGAGGAAAAGAGTGAGGAGAAGGGTTCAGAGTGGCAGTCAGGGAGGATGTAAGGTTTCCTTGTGGCATGCCTACCAAAAAAGGTTCCCCTCTCCCAAACTGCCCCTAAGAGCTGTTTGATCCAGGCCCCAGGAGGATCAAATGGCATGAGGGACAGGAGGACTGCTAGAAGCATATCTTATCATCATGGCTGTTGCTCCCTCTTTCTATGATCCATTATGATGTCACTGGGACTTGATTTTCCTGACTAGAATAGGCTAGAAAAGGGGTGGACAAAATATGGCCCACAGGCCAGATCTGGCCCGCAGAGGGGCTTTGTCCAGCCCGTTGCAGGTCCCTTGGTCCCACCTGGCTGAGGTGCTGCCTGGTCCTGGGGTGTCCTGCCACCCCCTGGGCATGCAGTGGGGCTGGGGCAACCCTGCAGTTGGACTGTCTTTCTAGGCAGCCCAGGTGGCAGCAGCTCCTGCTGGCTGCTGCTGCTGGCTCCAGTGCCATGGTAGTGGCAGGGACCAGCATGTGCAACCTTGACCCTGTGCACCCTGCATCTGCTCTGGGCTCACCCATCCAAGCTGAGCAGCGACAGCATAGGACAAAAACTGCTGCTCAGCGTGGGGTAAAATTGGGCCCTCCCTCTTGCCACAGCCAGCACTTTGTAGTGTAGCTGCCTGGAGCCTGTGTGGGGCTTCTCTGCATCTGCACTGCATGACCTCTGCCTCTGGGCTGCCTAGTGGGGCAGCAGTGGCAGTGTAAAGCTGATGCAGGGCAGGCCCGCACAGGCTTTGGGTGGCTACAGCAGAAAGTGCAGGTAGTGATGAGGGGAAGGGGCCACTTTTACCCTGTGCTGAGCAGCAGTTTCTGTCCCGTGCCACCGCTGCTGAGCCTGGGCCCCAGCACCTGCTCCAGGCTCACCCATCAGAGCTGAGCAGTAGCAGGTGGTGTGGCAGCTGGGCAGAACCTGTTACTCAGCATGAGAGTGGGTGGGGAAAGCAGCCCCTCTTCCTTGCCACTGCTGGGCATTTCTATGTGCAGCCGCCCAGAGCCTGCGCCACACCAGGGTACCCTGTGTCTCTGTTACCACCACCTCCTGCCTGCCCAGTGCGGCAGTGGTGACAGTGCAGAGCAGCTGCAGGGCAGCTCAGAGGCAGCAGTGAAGGAGACACAGGGCATCCCGGCATGTCATGGGCTTCAGGTACCTGCACCAAGAACTGCCTGGTGGTGGCAAGGGAAAGAGGCCACTTTCCCCCTGCACCAAGCAACAGTTTCTGCCTGGTCACCACAGTTGCTGCTGCTGCTCAGCCCCAATGGGTGCTCCTGGAGCAGGCGAGGAGGAGGGGATGAGCAGGGCATGCCATGGCTGGGTGATGCAGAATGAGTGGGCTCAAGGTGCACTGGGGCTGCACACTGTTGGTGGTGGTGGGGAGGCACCACAGGGTGATCAGGTTCTGGGCTGTTGTGGTGGGGGGCAGGTTCTGACCAGCTCAGGTGGGCATGCGCAGGGCTCCCATACACACCCCACCATACCCACAAACCCTCTCCGACAAACCCCACAACCACACCCTCCCCTGCACACAATCACACACCTCACAAACACTACACCCACCCACACCTTTCCCCACACACCCCCTCTCACACCCGTGCATCTTTGAGGGTAGCCCCTCTCACTGTTACATGTGCACCCCACCACACACACCCATCCCAAGCCACCCTCTTCTTCCACACACCCCACATCCTTCCACAAACCCCATATCTACACACACAGACACCCACTCATCCCCACGAATCCCTCATACCCACCCACCCCATCCACACATCTCCCCACAGCATCCCCCACACCCCACATACATGCCCACAGCCCCCTCAAACCCCATGCCCCCCCACCCATATCCCCCACACCCCACAATATACAAGAGTAAGACTTCATTTTGAGCTATTATGGAATCACTTCTATATATACAGTGCAAATGCACACAAATTAGGACAAAAATATATATTTAAAATAAAATTAAGATATGTTATTATGGATGTTCGATTTTTAGTATATAATTTCTTTGGTTTTTTTCTGGTTCCAAGATAGCAAACCCCCTTCCCAAAAGGAGTACTTCCAGGGGGAAGGGGTGGGACTTTCAATATCAAAGGTCAGCGGCTAGGGGCAGGATTTCTGGTTCCAAGATGGTGACAAGGGGTAAGGTGTTTGTTAAGGGGCAGGGCCACTCTTGCAGCCTTCAACAGCTTGCCAAAATTCATTAAGCAGCCCTCCAGCTGAAATAGCTGCCCACCCCTGAGCTAGAGAGAGGTAACTGATGACATTGCCCTCTCTTTCAGTTTCAAATAGGACTTGAATTACAACTGAGAGCCTGCCTTACTTTCCTCCTGTTTTCTGTTTAAAAAGTTTTGACTAACTCAGAGAAGACATAGACAAAAAATGATAGATAACATCATGTACTATGTTTGTGCTTGTCCATGAGTCAGGTTGCAATTACAAGTCAGCACCACAAAAAGAAGCTATGTTTTCTATATTTTGTTTTTCCTATTCATCTGTATGTGTCCAATGCAAGCAAGATCACATTTTCACACTGCTCTGACTCTTGGAACTAATTTCTCTCTTTTTTCCTGAAAAGAGCAGGTTTTTACTCTCTATAAGATAGTCAAGCAGTATGTGTTCCTCAGAAAAACTCTCTACATTTAGGTGGAATAGAAATATGATGTTTGCACTGAAAGCCTTAATCCTTCTACTTTTTAAAAAGCTTTAATCATTTTTCTATATGTTTAATTATAAATTAACTTTTTTCTTAGTGGCTGTTACCAAGGCTCTAAGCAGACAATGCTCTTTGTACTAAGATTTCTGAACCAAGTTTAACTACCGTACAGTGACACTCCAATGTATGCCACACCCCTGACTCGCTGCAACCAATTTCCTCAGTGTCCACTATCTAACTTGCCCCGGGAGGTTACTAACACACACCTGCAGCCTCCTTCCAGGTCTTTGCCCCATTTCTTATCTAGTTATCTCTGGTGCTGAGGGACTTCCTGCTTCCTTATCTCTGTCTCCTGTCTGCCACTGGGACAGACTTTGCTTCTGTTGGGGCTTAGTGGCTTTGCCTTGGGATTGACTTTTGGGATTGACTAGCAGCTTTGCCTTGGGATTCTGCCTTCTCGATCTCTCTAGGTACCTGTTCCAGTTTCAATCTTTGGGTCTCTAATCTCCTTTTCTACTGCTGCTTTCTTCGCCAACTCCTTCCTGTGATCTTTACTTGCTGTATACTGCATCTTGGTTCAACCTGCCGTTGTTCTCCAGTCTCTTGGCCTTGGGCATTTCACCCTCTGCATGCCACCCTGGCAGGGCCGGTCACAGATCCTGTTTCATGTTCTAGACTGTTCTCTCCTCTGCTTAGCAGCCATGTCTGCCCACTTCCTTTCCAGTTGCCCAAGATGGTCTGTCACTGTCAATATTCTGGCCTCATGCCTGTTGGTGAGTTCTTCCAGATTTCTTAGTATACTTTTCATTACCTCCTGGTGCTTGCTCATCCACTTGTCCCATTTCTGGTCCAGGCACTTCACCTGCTGGGTTGGTACTGTCTCATCTCCTGGTTTTGAGCATATAGATTGATCTCTACTCTCTTGGAACTGCAGGACTTCCAGCTTCACGGCCTCAATATGTTTTTCAGCCTTGGTTAAAACTTCTATCTCCCAAAACTGATCCTAACACTCAGTTCTGGCTGCTGCTATGTGTTCTGTTAACTGTATTTCCAGTGAAGCCACCTTTCCTTTCAGCTGATCTGTAGCTTGCAGCTCCCCCCACAAGGTCTCTCACACTTCTTCCAGACACTGTGTCCAGTTGTGAGCCCTTTGGAGTTCTTCTCCAGCCACTGCCAGTCTGGCTTCCAATTGCTGTTCCTTTTCTCCTAAGGTCTCCTGCAGTTGTGTGATCTCCCATTCTAGTGTCAGTACCTGATTTACTTTGGTTTGCACACATGCCTGTAGTTGATCTCTCTCCACACTTATAGCCCCCTCTCTGGCCATGCCTGCTTTCAGGAGGGTACTCAAAGACTGTATCATTCCTTCGAGTTGGTCCTTTTCCACCTCCACCTTTTATACCTGGGCCTGTAACCTGTCACCCACCTCTACTCTGCCTCTCACCTCTGCCTCAAAGGAGATCATCATGACCTGAAGCATTTTGATCTCTTCCACCCATTCATTGGCTGCCACTATCTCTGTTGACATCACTCTCTCTTCAGTCTCTTCTTATTGGAAGTACTTCTGTTGCAAGCTTTCTAACTCCTCTTACAGCTCTTCTACTTGGTCTTCTCAATGCTGCAGTTGCTTTTCTATGGACCCTATGAGATTTTTTGATTCGTCAGTGCATTGTATGCACTCCACCTTTTATGCCATCTGGGCTATACTGGTTTTGGGTGGCTTTGTGGTCAACACTACTATCGCTTTCTGCATTTTGTATAACTTCTCCTCCTGCTTTCTATTCTCTTCCACTTTGCTCAGGATGAGTTGTTCTAGCACTCAAGTTTTCTCAGTCTCTGCTGCAATCAGGTACCTGACCTCTTTGGACCCTCCTTCCTTCTTCCCAGATTGCAAACACAGCTCCATGCAGCCACTTTTGCATTGGTCTGCTCATTTTTGGACTTTACTATTTCTAATTCCCATTGTAAATGGGCTGCTCTCTCCTCAACCTCATCTGCCAGCAACTGCCAGGTAAGGTCCTCTTGCTTCCAGTCTTCCATGGTCTCTGTCTCTGCTATGGTTATCTCCCAGCCTTACTCTTTCCTGGCCTGGACCTGAAGTCTTTCCTCCTTCAGTCTCCTGCAGTGGTATTTTCTGTTCTCAGCTCCTTCTCCTGAGCTCTGGCACCACTATCTTATGATAAACCTCTCAAGGATTCTATTCTGACCCAAGGTTTTGTTCCCCTTCTAAGGAGTGTGGGATTCTTCCCTGTGCATAGCTGGTTCCTGGCAACCAGCCATGCCAGGAACCAGCACAGTGTGGGGTCCCCAGGGATGGCCATGATGCCCCTGGGGTTCTGTGACCATGCCAGCTCTGCCCTGAGGGCACCTTCTAATCTCACCTGCCATGTCTTGTTGGAAAAGTAATAATTAGGGAGGCTGCCCATGAGTTTCTGCACAGCCATGGTCCTGTGGAACCCTCCTAGACTCTACTGGTCTTTGGGGCCCTCACCAGGTCCCTCTCCAAGTTGGTGCCTCACAGGATACCTTAAGCCTTATGGGCTAATTGCATGGCTCTAAACCTCCCTTATGCCAAGCCCCATGTCTCATGGGTGTTATACCACTGTTGTCACCTCAGTTGGGGCCTTGGCCTACTTTGCCACTGCCCCGTTAATGTGGCTAGGCCTTCTAGTCCAGGCCCATGGTGTTGGACCTGGATTTGAAGCACTAGCTCCATTCCCTCCTTTCCTGTCACTGGGCCCCTGGCCCCTGTCTTCTGTGCACCCGTGGCACTGGGCTCTCTGGCCCCTGTATTATTGCACCCCTCTGGTGCTGGGCTCTCTGGCCTGTATGTATCTGTGCCTCTCTGGTGCTAGGCCTTCTGGCTCTCAAGTGCTGCATCCTTTGACTGCTGCACCCCCCTGGCACTGGGCCATCTGGCCTCTATCTGTTGCACTCTCTCTGGCACCAGACTCTCTGCCCCTTGTGTACTCTGTGCTTTTACAAACCCTCCCTTTTACAGGCTCTATATCTAGTTGATCCCCAAGCTGCCTTTTGACGTGGCCCAAGGCAATCATGTGCCTCCTCTGGGCACTAATGAGGCCTCTGTACCTCCCCTCAGCCTCATCCCAAACCACCAGTTCAGACAACAATACAGACATCCCCTAGGCTATAACATTTTCATATAACATAACAATAATGATAGGGTAACATTCTGTCTCCTTAAGAAGGCAAACTTCTCCCCTAGTCTAGCAGGGTACCTTATGAGTTCCAGGAACCTTGTGAGTCCTGCAGGCAGCAGACCCGACAACCAGACATCTCCAGGAAGCTCTTTAATGCAAGCACTCCTTTCCCTGGCTGTTGCCAGGGAACTAACCCCTGCCAGCCCCAGCACTGCGGCTTATATGTGCCCAGGGTCCTGCCTCCTTCTGGTCAGCTGACCATGTGCAAGTGCCAGCTAATTCCATCATTAGCCTGCTGCTCAGGCAACCTGCAGCTGTGGAGCTCTGCCTAGCCTGCAGGGATCTCTGGATAAGCTGCTTCTGCCCTTAAAGGAGCAGGCATGTCTTAGTGCCCGGCGACAAAGTGGTTTGATTATTTTCAAAATATGTGATTGAATGTTTGGTATTTAATGGGAATTCCATGTGAGAATGATGGTCATGCTTGGAAGTTTAACTACCTTTACAAAGTTTAGCCTGTTTCTTGGATGTAGACTACTGCATATTATAAATCTTTATGAGGTAGTAAATGGAAGCACAAAGGTTGTGACTTGAATTAAGTCAGACCCCAGAAGGAATAAAAGACAGATTTCCTGACTCCTGCTGTATTGAAAGGGATTTTTCAGTTTAAGGTGATGATCTAATAAGAACTTCATGACTTTAGGTAAGTGAACAATGAAGACATTTTATGCTGTTTATCACAAAGCTTTTCCTCCAAAAATCACTCTGAGTCAAAGTCTGAAAACTCTAACACCACCCACATGTTAAATGTAATTATGTTCTTTTTGCTACCTTTCAAAAGAAAAAATGCAGAAAGCTGTGTATATCTGAGCAGAATAAACAAATTCATACACTGAACTGCAAAACCAACCACAGTTCAGGTAATGAAATGTTTCATATTAATTTAACACTATTCACTGTAATTTGCACAAATAGCAAGCTTAACCTAAGCAAAAGCCTTTACTGGATTTTTCCAGCAAAGTGGTAAAAATACACCTGCCACAGCTGTTGATGGGCCACAGGCATACCCTGTCCCCTTGGGTTGTGTCGTACCTGCGCCTACTTTTCTGCCCCGGCTTGTTGTTTACACAAGGTATAATTTTGCTTGCCTGGAGGTGATGATCAGTGGTCACTTGAGGGTCCAGGTGCGATTCTGTTGAAGTCCCTTCTTTGGGGTTGCTCCTCCCCTACACCCCACCTCTTTCCACTGAGGTGTTATGATCAGCCCTGGCAGCATCATGGCATGGTGACAGGGCTTTTCTTTCTACACTGGGTTCCTGGTCAGAATGGAAAATGTGAGCATCCTGCTGCTACTTTGTAGTTCATCAAAATCACAATGAAACCAGTAACTTAAATAGCTCAGACTGGGCAGTGGGCAGAGCAATGATGCCTCCTCAACAAACAATCCCTTTCTTGGCTGTGGGTTGATTCAGTGCCTAGCACACCCACCACTCACCCATCTTTGGGCCCCCTAGGCTTCTTGGGGGCAGCCTTTCTGGCCATGGGTTCCTCCCATCCTGGCACTGGACCAGCTATGACACTGCCTCACAGTAGCCACTGCCATGCTTCTCCAAGGTTCGCAGTTTCACCATCCTTCTGCTGGTGTGTTCCAAACCCATGGGCATGCCAGCTGGACGTGTCGTGTTGGTAAGTCCCCAAGCTGGGGTTTCTCCCTGATTGGCCCCTGCAGGTCCCACTGGCATGCCCTCTCCCAGCCCCACCTGACCTGGGTCCTTCTGCGCCAGCATATGCATGTGACTTGGGGTCCTGTCATGCCTAGGATGAGCTTATCACTGGCCACACTGGGAGAGCTAGCTAGGATAGAAGTCTTAAATGTTAATACATGTTAAAGCATTGGAGCAGGCTACCCAGAGAGGTTGTGGAATTTTCATCCTCAGAGGTTGTTAAGACCTGAGTAGACAAAGGGTTGTTTGGGATGGTATAGCCGGGACTGGTTCTGCTTTAAGCAGCGGGTTGGACTACATGACCTCCTGATGTCTCTTTCAACTCTAATTTTCTATGGTTCTATGATTTTTAGACTTTTCTTTGAAAATGTGTGGGATAATACTTAATCCTGCTTTGGTATAATTACAAGTACAAGATAAACTAGATAACTCAATATGTAACATGGGCTCCTTAGCTAAATTTTGGCTTGACTTTTCTCCCTCATTGATTGGAGAAGGGGAGCCTGCAATTACTACCTATAACATCTGCATATTGTTTCTGGCATAAAATAGTGGAACCTGAGATGTCCTAAATACTTTAAATTATGGTGACAGTTTTCTCTGACCAAAGGGTTAGCTTCTATCTCAAAGTAAGAGCTGTTGGTCCTTGGCTTCCTTATTAATAAGGTCAAAAAGGAAACTTTAACTTCCTGCCTATGCTTCTGGATATTGTTTCGAATTTTCCGCTTCAGGCCTGTGAAACTTAGTCATCAATTAGCTGTGAAACTTGTTTTTTGAACCACATGTTACTCCTTGTATTGTTTTTCTATTTATCTTTCCAAGAGCTGACTGCCTCAGCCCTTCCATACTAGCTTATTTGTGGGACAAATGGATAAACATGACATAGTTCAGAACCAGTGAAATTCTTAACAAAACTTTTTCTTTTTTTGTGGAATAAGTGGAAATGGCTTTTTCATTGAAGACATTATCATCAGCTTTATTTTTACAGGACAAACTTATATTGTTTTAGATACCGTCACTTCAGATTAAACTAAGGGTCAAAACACTTCCAGCTAGCACATCAAAAGCATATTTACCTTAGCAGTTTGATCTTCTTGCTCCAGTGTAATAATTAATTAAATGTACAGTGACTTCTCCATTGCTTGGAAATTTTAAAGATGAGTTTTATTCTTTGAAGCATAGTTTGCCAAACCACCAACAAGAAAGATGTCTGTTGATCCAGTAGAAAATAGTTTCATGTCAAAATAGTTGGGAAAATGTAATGCTTGGGGTGGGGGACAGGGATGGATATACCCCTAACTTAAAATGGATCAGCTGTTGCAAGACATCAGGAGAACAATGGCTAAGAATTTAGACTACTAGTAGAAACAATTACTAAAATGTTGCTATGTGCCACATAATGAATTTGTTTTTTTAATCTAATTTTAGGACTGGAGCACTTTATTATTTTTAATTTTGTACAAATACTTATCTTCAACACAAATGCCTTCAGTATCTCGTGTAGTGACTTCAGTATCTCGTGTAGTGGCAGCAAAAAGAAAAACCTCCTTAGTCTTTTGTTTTCCACAAATACCTTTTCAAAACAATTTAAATTTTCTGTCTAGTTCAATACCCTATCTCAAAAGCCTAGATGGTCTTGCAAACAGACAGCAAGGTATAATTAACACTACCCAATATGCAGGACCTGTGCACACTGATAGTGTAATTTGTTGATTTTGGATTTAAATGTGTTTATAAAGCTTACAGTAGAAACAGGACTCATTTGGCAATTTCTCACTTAAATTAGTATAATATAAACATTAAACATTAGCATTGCTTAATACTGTGTGTAGACACAATGAAAAGCCACAGAGAACCAACTTTGGAAGAGACACAAGACATGAATAACTAAATAAACAGTTTACAGCATAAACACTCCATGGGTCACAAAACATGTTGTATCTTATATGACTCATAACCATGTGTTAAAGAAATGTGTCCAGAGGGCTACCAGGGTGGAACAAATTTAATACAATAGAACTCGCTTGCATTTGCAATGCTTTAATAAAACTGCATTTTTTCAGTTTCTTCAAGGGCAGTAACTTGAAGATTTACCACACTTAAAATACTTTCAGTCAGAGTAGTGGGCATGGCCCATCATGGATTTTAGTTTGTTAGCCCTTTCTTTTGGACTTGAAACTTTTATGCAATATTATGTAAAAGAAACAGGAATGAGAAAAGGGGTTAACTTTCAACTGTTGATAAGAAATGAACTGATAGGAAAAGGTTGATTCCCTTTTTCATGGAGAGCAACATGGTTTTTATCTCATTAAAAAAAAAAGGCTAAAGGGGCTTTTAACATAGCTGTGATTCTTAAGGTGTTCCTGAGGGAAGGCCCAATCTTGTTGGCCTACAAAGAAATCCTGGTAAATTTTGTAGCACTTTTGCCTCGTGTGTACCCTGTGTTTCTGCTGGTACTCTATTTGACACTGGCTCTTTTTTAAAATACACAAAATCATCTTTGGTTTGCCTGACATCTCAACATTTAAATGCACTAATGCAAAGTAATCCATTTGTTAACTACATATTTTTGTTTCATGGTTTGTAGGACAGCATAGCATGAACTGAACTAACGTAGCTGATGTTAACATAGAGTGTAATAATAGTGAAATATAACCATGTTAATCTTGTCCTGTAAGCAATTTGAAAACTCCATTTCATGTCCTTCTGCTTGACATAAGTGAATGAACTCTGCATAGGCTTTATGTATGACTGCATGTAAAAGGGTGAATGGTGAGAGAATGGTATAGGGATGGGAGAAGAAGATGTAACTGCTTATGTAAGCAACAAAGTGCCGAATATAAGTTACCAGTCTGTAAACTAATTAATAAGTGGCTGAAGAATCCTTTTTAGGCCTAGGACACAGAGAAGATGAGTTTCAATACTGACAAGTGTAAAGTACTGCACCTAGGGAGGAAGAACCAGCAACATACCTACAGGCTGGGGAACTCCCTTCTTGTCATCACAGAGGCATAAAAGGATCTTGGAGTCGCTCTTGATTCCAAGATGAACATGGGCCGCCAATGTGAGGACATGGTCAGGAAGGCTAACCACACCTTGTCATACATCCACAGTTGCATCACAAGCAAGTCCAAGGAGGTGATCCTCCCCCTCTATGTGACATTGGTCAGGCCACACTTGGAGTACTGCGTCCAGTTCTGGGCGCTGCACTTCAGGAGGGATGTGGACAACATGGAGAGGGTCCAAAGGAGGGCCACTCACATGATCAGGGGGCAGCAGGGCAGGCCCTATGAGGAAAGGCTATGGGACTTCAACCTGTTCAGCCTCCATGAGAGAAGGCTGAAAGGAGATTTGGTGGCCATTTATAAACTTGCCAAGGGGGGCCAGCAGGCAATGGGAGAGTTCCTGTTCCCCTGAGCACTACCGGGAGTAACAAGGAATAACAGCTATAAGTTGACTGAGAGTAGACATCAGGAGGCACTACGTCACAGTCAGAGCAGCTAGGATCTGGAACCAACTTCAAGGGGAATTGTTGCTTGCTCCTACCCTGGGGGTCTTCAAAAGGAGGCTACATAATCACATAGCTGGGGTCATTTGACCCCAGTACTCTTTCCTGCCCATAGCAGGGGGTCAGACTTGATGTTCTGCTCAGGTCCCTTCCTACCCTACCACCTATGAAATTATGAAGATAACAGAAGAAGAAATGCAGCCATGTGGGCAGCAAAAACACTCCAAGGCTAAGAGAAGCTGAAGACAAAAGAAGAACAACCGCAAAAACAGAAACTGGGCATGGAAAAACCCCAAAGCACTGAAACAAAGGATGCCAATCCCTATAAAAGAACACTTTGAAAACGCCAAGTTGGGTGAGTCTCTTTCTCTACTGCTGTTTCACTGGAGCACATATGCATCTGTTCACCCCACTCCAGCTGTTACCTTCAAATCTGCTCTGTTCAAATCATCATCATCTATTCAATAAGCCCAGGTGGGCCACCCTGGGCTGACATTGAGCAATTATTGCTGGTAACTATATCTGGTGTATCCATAGATGAAATGGTTGTTTTGTGTACGTGTATGCCTATGTGTAATGATGTGTATGATGAGCTGTGTGTGTTTGTATGAATGGTGTGCCCAAACCTCTATGTCTAACTCGTGTGATCAATAAATGTAGCACCTTGCCTTATTCCCCTTTATAAAGTCTTGCTCATGATTTGAACAATTGGCAATTTGAGTAACAACAGCATATGGAAATAAAATTAGTGTGTGTGGATGATTGATAATCAAGGATCCTGCTTTTCTCTGATAAAACAATCCCCAATTTTTGGATTAAAAAAGTAACCAAACATACACATTTTTCCATTATTAAAAGGAAACACTACTATGTGTATATCTATATATTAGTGGTGTTTCATTTTAATAATGGGAAAATGTGAATTTTGGGTTACTTTTTTAATGCAAAAATTGGGGATACTTTTATCAGAGAAAACCAGGATCCCTGGTCATAACCTTCTTAAACTATTGTTCAATGTCAAATAACCTCTGTTGATAAGCAAGGACCAGATTTTTGCACAGCTTCTTGAACTGATTTTTCAATGATACAGTTATATTTTTCATCTTACAAAAGCCTAGCATTTAAAGGCAAGTTCATAACATATAGAGCTGTGTGAAATTTCACCGCCCATTTTGTTTCAACGCTGTTTTGAGCTGTTTCAACCTTGAAACAGCAAAGTCAAAACAGAACAGGCAGGCTCAAAACAGGGTCGAAACAAAACAGGGCAGGTTGAAACATTTCAAAAAATTCAAAAAGTTTTGAGTTTCGACCAAGAAGCTGGGATATGGGCTTGTCCCGGGAAGCAAAGCAATGAACAGGACTCACCTGCAGCTCCGGACGAGATGCGCACGAGGAGGAGGGAGGAGCTTGCGCAGTTCATTAGCCGCCTTTTTGTTCGATTGTGACAAGCTGGTGATGTCACAGACAAACGCTGGCCAGCAGCAATAAAAAAGGTGGCTGTGGCTGCGGAGGGGGCAGATAGCCCAGGCGAAGAGGAGCAACCATCACCACCAGCAAGAGGAGCATCTGCGGCAAGAAACGTGGAGCCAAGAGAGCCAGCTGGGACGCGGACAGAGCGGAACCAGACCTCCCGACTGGAGACTGCCTCGGTCAATGCTGGAGCTGGAGGCACGGCACCTGAGGATGAGGTTGGAAGAGTACCAGGGGGTGAAGTGACCCACAGGTGGGGTGCCGGGACAACGGGGCACAAAGCCAGCCTCACCAGGGAGGAGAGACCCTGGGAGACCCCCAAGGGGGTACAGTTGGGGTGGGCATCGCTGCCAGGCAGACAGAGTATTGAGCAGGAGGGAGGAATGCTGGAAATGATTGGTCCAGGTCGGGCCAGAAGGGAGCCAGGGAGGGCTCGGCGCAGACTGCTTAGAGGATAAGGAGACGCTGGGCGGTCAGCATTTTTTTGGTTGTTTGGTTCGTTTAGGCAACCCTGGCTAAGGGAGAGAGAGCTAGGGGAGTGCGCCCACAGATTGAGTTTGAAGGGAAGCCTCTGTAAAGCCATGGTTTCCTTTGATTTTCCTTTCCCCGAAGGGAGAGGTGCAGGCGAAGAGGGCTATGAGGCCGAGCCTGCTGGTGATCACCACAACTGGAAGCTGTGGTCACTTGGACGCAGGCCAGGTGGTGTCGCTCCAAGGCTGGGAACAGGACCAGCAGGTGAGGGACGCACCATGGCGTGAGGCCAGTGTGTAGGGGTGGCAGTGACTGCTGAGGGACCCTGGGCCATGGGTTATCCCATAAACCGACCCCTCACACTGAGCAACATCAAGTCGTGGTGGGCGAGAACGGGGTTGGGGACATGGTGAGAAGAGAGCTACTCCGGCACCGACAAGATCCCAACAGGTGTTTGACATCTACCTGCAAGGCAAAAACCGCTCGAGAGCAGTTAATTGAAGCCCGGTGGTCACAGGGCTTATCTTCAATGGCTTGGCTTGCTTCCCTGCAGGGAAAGAGAAAGTAAACTAAGGGGAGGGAGGAGAAGGAGAGGGGAATGTGGTGGGGAAGGAGTGCTTTCATTATTGACATGTGTAGCTAGCCAATGACTGTCACCCTCCCCTGAGGTCCCTTCCAACCCCAGTGCTCTGGGGCAGGGACAGAAAAACTGCATAAAAGGCAGCATTTTTTGAACTTGCTTTCTGCCTTGGGTGACTTACTGAGCTGTCTGTTTTAGCAGCTCACTGTCAGACCACTATGGCTAGCAGCACTGATTTTCTAAAGGATTCCCTGCTTGTTACCCTAGCCAGAGGGATTTCAGAATACCTTTTTCTTGTAGGTGCTTTTATTTTATTATTATATTCATTGATTTATTCTTTTGAATTTTATACTTATTTTGCATAGGGTTGCTATAGAATTTACTCTATATAGGAATTTACCACATATATTTGTTTAAATACATTAATTCTTTGCACCACACCAACACTTGAATTTATATACACAGACACATATATTTCTGTCACGTTCATAAATCTCTTCACTGCACCAGACCTAGCTTGGAGTTTATATACACAGACACATATATTTCTATTGCGTTCATAAATCTCTTCACTGCACCAAACCTAGCTTGGAGTTTATATACACAGACACATATATTTCTATTGCGTTCATAAATCTCTTCACTGCACCAGACCTAACTTGGAGTTTATATACACAGACACATATATTTCTATTGAGTTCATAAATCTTTTCACTGCACCAGACCTGCAGTTTTGAGTATATATAGGAACACAAATACACTTATATATTTCTTAAAAAGGAAGACCTGGAACACCTCATGAAATGTGGTGAAAAGGCAGGTGGCCACACTGGCCAGCCTTCAGGGAGGGGTGGAAGAGAGGGTCCCACCCGTACCAAACTAAGACACAACCTCTTTCTTCCAGCTAAAATGGAGGAAATAACAAGGAGAGGGGAGCAGAGCTACTGCCACTGCCTGTGCCCGAGACTACATCCGCTCCATGCTCAGCATCCATAACGCCCCCACCCCCACCATGACAACAACCACAACCGACAGCACCAGCACTAGCACAGCAGCGTACTCTACCCCTATGTCACTTCCCATGCTGAGACTTCCACTGCCAGAAGAAGAGCTGGCACTGGATCTGGACCTCAGTGCCCTAGCAAGGGAAATTCTAGGGGGAGGGGGAATCAGCTGAGTTTGTGCTCACCACCCCTCAAGTTTCCCTTCAAGCCAGATCTCCTTCCCCAGAAGGCACTTTGGAGGAGGTTGATGAAGAGGTGGAGGCAAGAGGCTCAGCTGAATCCACTTCTCCTCTTGCTGTGCCTCTGCCTGTTAAGGAGGCAGAAAGTGCAGCAGCATCCACAGATGCACCTGCATCCCAGAAGTGAGCAGATGGTATGATCTGGGATCATTTTGAGCTGGCAGACGGTCCCACATACACTATCTGCCTGCACTGCTGAGCCAAAACTAGCTGGGGAAAAGGAACAAAACATAAGAGCACCTTGGGGATGCTGATGCATCTCTGCAAGCACCAACCCCTTGCCCTTGCTCCTTCTCAGCCTGGCACCAGTAGGAGCATGCCCAAAGGGAAGTCCCCCACTCACTCCAAAGTCCCCCCAAAGCAGAGGCAGGCCACCTTGGACCTGTGGGAGAAAAGCGGACAGAAAGGGGGGGCGCCTTCCTAAGGTGAGTGAGCTCACCCACACAGCAGCAGAGATCATGGAGGCCATGAACTGCTTGGCGCTGGGGTGGCTCACTGGGCAGGGTGAGCTCACCCACAGGTTCATGTTCACTGACAATGGGGGCAATATGGTCAAGGCGGTCCGTGATGCCAACTTTGTTGGCATCCACTGTGTGGCACACAAGTTGCACCTTTTTAGGGATGCCTTGGAGGGGGACAGGGCTGCCAGTGATGGCACTGCCACTACCATTGCAAGCTCATTTCAAAATGCAGGAAGGTGGCAGGCTACTTCCGCCAGATCATCAAGGGGAGAAAGATGCTGTGGGATAAAAAGAGCTGAACATCCCACAGCACAAAATCATGCAGGATGTGGAGACTCAGTGGAACTCCACATACCTGATGCTTGAAAGGCTGGTGGAGCAACAGAAGGCCAACCATGAGATGGCCTTGCCCGGGGAGATCAGGATCAGCAGCCCCCTGAACAGAGCTGAGTGGGATACCATCTCCCAGATCTTGGTGGTCTTCAAGCCCTTCCTTGAGGCCACCAAGAGCCTCAGCACTCTGATGTCCTTCTTAGCTAGGTGATTTCCATAGTGAGGGAACTTCAGATCCAAATGGAGAGCTTCCAGGGGATCAAGGTTCCTGGCTGGGGCAGGCCACTGTCACCAGACATGCAGATATTGGTGAGGCTGTTGAAGGAGGGCATCAGGAAATGGCTTGATCCCTTGTGGTCCAGTACAGTCCATGTGCTGGCTGGCATGTGTGACCCAAGGGTGAAGGGCACCGTATGTGGCAGTCAAACACTGAATCAGTGGATGGAGGTGCTGGTAAAGGAAGTCAGGGAGGCAGAACGGTGGAGGTGGGGGAACGTGGAACAGGGGGATCTACTGTCTCATGCTGGCACGCCATCCACAATCCAGTCTTGTCCTCCACCACAGGTGCTGCCAATATGGGTTAAGGACATGGCTTGTATGGTGGGGTCCAGAGCCACCAGACCCCAGCATCAGGCAGGTAGCACTCACACCCTGGTGGCTGCCTATCTTGCCGAGGATGTGGCGCTCCTGCTGTGTGACCCCTTGACATACTGGGCAAGCTGCATCCAGGTGAAGCTGGATCTGGACAAAGTTGCCCGGGAACACCAGTGCTGTCCACAGACCAGTGTGCTGAGAGAGAGGGTGGTTAGCATCACTGGGGATGTAGTGATACCCTACCGCACCTGCTTGGATGCTGGTTTGGTGGAGCAGCTCGTGTTCCTAGAGGTGAACCTCCCACTGTTGAGGTTCCCCAATCTCCAGGTGCAGACAGACTGGATGCCACCCTTTTCACTCCATCCACACCTACTTTCTTTTTTCACTTTTTTAAAAACCAGGTAATGCCCTGTTCTCAGCTGGAGGGGGCACTAACTGCATCACCAGTCAGCAAAGGAAGAACATGTTCCTGCTGAGCTCGTTCCCCTGCCAGTATGAACTTGGAGGTCTGGAATGGAGCTATGGGGGAGGAGGCCCCAGATCCTGGGCATGACCACTAAAACTGCACCCTGCCAGGGTAGGGAGGTCTGGTGGGACTGCTGGTGGTGTAGCAGCCCTATAAATGCCAGGACCAACAAGGTGGGTAGGAGGTGCCATAACCTCCAGCTAATGTGTGCACGTGCGCGCGCACGCACGCATGCACGCACGCACACACACAGAGTCCTGGCTGGGGAAAGCCCAGACCTGTCATGTCTTTGATAGGTTGTCATGGCTTGCTGGTTGTAGTGTAGTTGTGACGCTCCCGGTATGCTTGGCTTAGCTGCCCGGGATGCCAGCTTTTGGGTTGGAAAACCCTTTGTCAGGTTGAGGAAGTACCTGCAGTTGGTGTGTCTCCTGGTCCTGGATGGAAGGAATAGTAAAGAAGCCAAAGGCCGGCCTGGCCTCTGCAATGCAGACAAGAAATCCAGTCAGTGAAAATGGAAATGGAGGTATCAGGGGGTCAGGGGCAGGCTGGAGTGGTGGGTGGTGGGGAAAGGGGGATGTAGCAGTGCAGGTAAAAGTTCAGAGGTGTCTGGGGAGTCAGATGTTCGGCAGGTTGCAGTGTGTTAAAATTCCACTGCCTAATCTAAATTGAGTCCATAAGTTTCTATACCGAGGAGACTGATGAAGTGAAGTTCATAGGCCCAGCTATGAAAAGTGGTTTGTAATTTGTTCTCTCTCAGGATCAGGCCTGAGAGACTGGAGGAAGAGTGTTTTTTTGGCGAGGAATGTGCCCCCACAGGTAGTTGGGTTTTGTTGTTTTTGATAGATTCTGGTGTGTAGTTTGTGGGGGTACTAGACATAGTTGGCAGGTTTTGTGTTTTGAGCTGTAAGAAGTTGGCTTCAGTTTTGGTGATGGGGTTAGGTGCTTGTTTGAAAGTACAAATCACTTTTCAGAGCTGGGCCTATGAACTGCACTTCATCAGCCTCCTAGGTAGTAGGTACAGAAACTCATGGGCTCAATATACAAAGTAGAACTCTGGCAGCCAGTAGGTGCTTGATTGTGACGGACATTTTAGATCTCTGGCTGCCTTTATAAGCAGAGCAGTTTGCTGCTGGCAGGCTAGGCAGAAACATCGCCTGGCTGCAAGATTGTATGCAACATCCTGGGGGTAAGGGCAGGAGCTGTAGCAGGTGGTTTGGAGGCTTCTGGCCCTGGGCATGACCTAAAACTGCACCCTGCTGGGAGTGGGTGGCCTGGTGGGGCTCTCAGTGGTGTGGGAGCCCACAGGAATTGCCAGGCCAGTTACCACCCTGGTGAAAGGCAAGTAGGGGCACCTTAACCCCAAACCTTACCTTAGGGTGGGTTACATGAACCATCTGATCCAGGAAAGGCCAGGTAAGCTTCATGAAGCACCTGAGCCAGGAATGTGGGACCCCAATCCCTGAGTGCAGGCAGGAGGCATAGACCCAACCAAGAGACCCGACTGCTCAATGCTGGGACCAGGATCCAGATAGGAGTCAAAAGGGCCAGGAGCCCACCATGAGGGATGCCTATATAGAGTGAAGAAGCTCAGGGTCCCAACTGGCCTGAGACAGGGCCAGGGCTTAAAGAGAAGATGATGGTCCCAAGGAAGGGTCCACAGGTAATGGGTGAGGGGGACAGTTGAGTTAACTGCCTGAAATGCCATCTGCGAGGCTTGGGCTATAGTATAGGGGAGGAACAGAGCCACAGATAGCACCCCCTGGCATCGGGGCAAGAATGGGCAGCCTCCCATCTAATTAACACCTCAATTATGTTCCATCAAGGTGTGACAGGCAAGACAGGTGGGCGGCGTGCCCAGAGGCAGGTGGGGAAACTAGCACCGTGGCTAGTCAGGGAGTCCCACTTTGCCACAAACATAAAAACACAAGATAAGCCATCACACACACCGTGAATAACATATATCCATCCAATACAACTTCTTTACTTCTTGCTGCCAATTCCTTTATAACAAGAAAGGCTCTGTGATAGTTCTGTTTGGCTACCTTAGATGCTGCTGGTGCTGCTCGTGCTATGTTATTTTTACCTGCTGCCATTTACAGTGGTGGACTCAGACGAGGCTGTAGGGGAGGAGGAGACCTCACTTGGGCACACTGCCATGTTGTGCAGAGGCCCCAGCACCAGGAAAGGGTGCACCTGAACACAAATATACCCACCCACACCCACGCATCCACACGCAGAGTTGCACAGTGAGGGCACACCTAACAGACACACACTATGTGTTCCTACTTGAGGGGAAAGAAGGGTCTGACAGTTCCATTTGGCTACCTTAGATGCTGTTGGTGCTCTTGCTGTTGAGTCACCTACTTTAGTTTTACCTGCTGTTGTTTACAGTGGTGGACTGGACTGAGGCTGTAGGGGAGGAAGAAACCTCACTGGGGTACACTGCCATGTTGTGCAGAAGCCCCAGCACCAGGAAGAGCGCCTGAACATACACACAGTGTCATCCACCCATGTTACGAGTTTTGCCTGTCAACAGCCAGAGGTGCAGGGCCCCAGAACCCAGAGTCCCCCAACACCTATCTCATTGAGAGTCAGCAGGCTTTGTGCCCACAGCAGGGCCTAGCATCCAGGCCTGCAGTGATTCCCCACCTCCTCTGCCCGAAGACTAACACAGTTGCACAAGCAACCATGTCGCAAGTTTTGCCTGTCAACAGCCAGAGATGCAGGGCCCCAGAACCCAGAGTCCCCCTGCACCTATCTTGTTGAGAGCTGGCAGGCGTCATAGCCACAGCAGGGGCTAGCATGCCTGCAGCTTTCACCCTGATGTGCCTTAACACAAACAGTGTCACCCATGTCAGGAGTTTTGCTTGTCTGCAGCTTCAGGTGCAATTTCCCCAAACCCCCTGCACCTGTCTCCTTGAAACTTGGCAGGCTTCGTTGCCTCATCAGGGGATAGCAAGCCTGAAGTTTTGACCCTGCTGTGGCTTAATGCATACACGACACAAGTTTTGCTCTCAAGATTATGGGGTGCAGTTTCTCCAAACTCCCTGCACCTATCTCCTTGAAACTTGGTAGGCTTCATGCCCTCAGAAGGGGCTACCATTCCTGCAAGGTACATCAACATCAGGCCAGAAATGACAAAGTTATAGCCTGTTTTGACTTTCCCCATTATATCCTATGGGTGAAATGTCGAAACAGGCTCAAAACGTGAAACTGTTTCGATGGAATGATATGGAACAGCCGTTTTGACTTGAAATAAAGTCAAAACAAAACACTTCCATCGAACTGTCGAAATGCTGGTCGAAATGGAACACTTCCATTTTGCACAGCTCTAATAATATACTTTTATCTGGCTATTCCAACTGTTAGAGAAAATATTGGTTTCTCAGGGGTTTAGTTAAAATAAGCATCATGAAATTATAAACATAATGTTAAACTTGTTTCATTCAGTGGTTTTCCTGTAAAACACTGACCATTCCTCACAAGCTAAAATCTTAGATACCATTTTTTCCTGAAAAGAAAATGAAGATCCCTAAGAATCCAATAGACATTGTAGAATCAGCATGTTTTATGGATCATGGCTCATTGTTGTTGGATGAAGCATGCAGAATGAATTTAGCATCCTTTTAATTTGTTGTTGTTGTTTGTTTATCAGTGGTGTACTGGCATATCTGGGAGTTGTCATTGAAATATGCAAATTTAAGTGAGATAAATAGCAAACTGAATCTAGAATCTTATGTTCTTGATGCTTTAACTGAAGTAACAGTAACTTAGTGATGAGATGCATCTGTTTCACCTAAATAAAAGGCCAGATGCAAGTTAAATGCCTGGGGACCTGGATAAAACTTAGTAATTGAAACCAGTAACAGAGGCCTTAGCAACATTTCAGGGAAAGGATAGCACAGTGGGTTAGATCCCTGAAATGTTTATATGCTAACACAAAAAATATGAGGGCCAAACAGGAAGAATTGGAGGTCCTAGTATACAAGCACAGAATGGTGATGTAATTGGGATTATGAAGATATAGTAGAATAGTCCACACGACATGGATGAGTATAGCTTGGTCAGGAAGAATAAGCAGACGTTAAAAAAAAAGGGGAGAGAGTGGAGGTGTTACCCTCTATATAAAGGTGCCCACTTCTTTAGAGGCACAGTAAAAGTGGAAGATATGTCTATTGTTAAAAACTAATGGATAAAGGTCAGAGGGGGGAGCAGGTCCTGATGAGCATGTGCTATAGGCTTCCAAATCAGGAGGAAGAAATGGATGAGGCCTTTTAAAACAATTGTTGGAAGCTTATGAATTACCGGACCTGGTTCTCATGGAGGACTTGAATTACTAGGACATCTGCTGGGAGGGAAACACAGCAGTGCATAAGCGGTCCAGCAAATCCCTGGAGTGTGTTGGAGATAACTTTTTGATACAGATAAAATCATGGAGTCATAGTGTAGCAAGGTGCTGACCCTGGACCCTGCTACACCTGCTCCTTGAGAGGTATCTGGTTGGGAAGTATGGCTCCTGGTATGCCTGAAGCCAAGGGAAAAATACAGTCCGGTGCCAAAGTTGTTTAAGCCAGACACAGTGCAAGCAGGTGCAGCTGAGGCTGGATCCCATAGGACACTGGGAGTTAGCAGTCTGGCTTATGTGAGCCCCTGAAAAGGGGAAAGTGAGGGGAGCAATTACTTTACTGCTGGCGCAGAAGCATGAACTGGGAGTGGAGACTGGGGAAAGATTCCAACCAGAGAAAGGAGAAGGTGAGAGACTGACACCAAGGCAGCTGCCCAAACAATAATCCGTAAGGGTATTGGGCTCCCCACAACCTGACAGAGTAGAAATAGTGCCCAAGAGGGTGAAGGGAATCCCAGTCCACCCTGAAAATGAGCATGTGCTGGGATTGCAAATTGATTTAAAGAGACAGGACAAAGAAAATGAGAAACTGATAAGAATTGATGATAACTGCAGACTGGATTATTTCAATTGTTAAAATTAATAGAAGTTTGATTGAGAGAAGATTAATTGATATTAGAGATCTATCAAACTAATGAGGACCAAGACTTGATCAAGAACTGTGTGTGTATGAATCAATTATCCCAGAACAAACCCAATTGAGAAGACCAGGCAATTAATAATTGATTTGAGCTGACTTAACTCATCAAGGACTAATAGTTCCCTGTTTCGTCAAGGGACTGGAGAGACCCAAAGCTAGGTGGTAAAGACCCATATAAGTAGACGTAAAAAGGAGTAGGCCTATAAGCTATTAACAGATTTGGCGGGAGGAATGAACCAAAGAGAGAATCCCAGGTGAAATCCCAAAGTGAAACCCTGTTCCCCAAAATCTGATTAGGTGTGTGTTGGACCAGGTTGTAGGCGAGGAGAAGCTCTGTGCATACACCTTACAGGCTTCCACCATTTCGACCCCCTAACGAGACATCTGCCTCTCTTTTTCTTTACCACTAGCATCCTAGCATGGCAGGTGGAAAAAAAAAAGAGAAACAGTAGAGAAGTGAGGAGGTGGCAAGCAACGGTTAAAAGAGTGACTGCTTACACAAAGAAAATTAAGTTTGGTAGGAATCTCAGGAGGTCATTTAGTCCAACCCTCTGCTTAAAGCAAGACCATCCTCAACTATATCACCTCAGCCAAGGATTCGTCTAACTGGGTGCATATACACAAGACACTTTATTGAGCATTAGACTAATCTAATGCATAGTAAAGCATCACCGTCTACATGTCCATGGCAATTACTGCACATTAGTTAGTATAAAATGCCATTTGCTAGTACCAATGCATACAGCTACTAGAAAAATGGCACATTAATTAACATGCATTAGTGCGTGTTTAGGTGCTGACCAGGAGCAATTTGCTCTCTGTCTATCAGCTGAGGCAGCAAGGGGCCACAACTCTTGCTTGGGTAAGCCCCAAGCTCCAGGGACAACTGTGCCAAGCTTGGCATTTGCAAGGGCTGTCTGAGGACAATTTGTGGATGAACTGAAGGGGCGAAGGCCATGGAGATCAGTGTGATGGCAGGCACACTGTGCCAAGAATGGAGAGCCAGGATCTGTGCCTGCTCTGTTCTCCCACCTTCTTCAAACAGCCTCATGGCATGTTCTGGGCTCATTAATCTGGAGGTGGCTGAGAACATTTCTGTTCCTGCAGTTGAAGTGAAAACCAATGGGCTGGCCCCTGGCCCAGGGCAGCTTCCCAGCTGTGAAGCCAAGAGCAGCTCCTCCTGCCCCTCAGGACTGCAAGCCCATCCCTGGGCTGGCTGCTCGCACACACCAAAACACATGAAGCCGCCCATGCAGCACTTGGCTAATGCCAAGATGCCATGGGAAGCCACCCGGGGCTGACAGTACCTCTCCCCTGCCTACCTTCCCACACCCTGGAGGAGCATCAGGCTGGCTATCCTGCTGAGATGCGCTGATTTCTAGCACCTGTATCTACAGGTACTAGAAAATGGTGCATTAAACTAATTTAAAGTGCAGTAATTGTTGCACATGTGTAGATGGTGATGCTTTACTGTGCATTAAATTAGTTTAATGTGCAGTAAAGTATCTCGTGTAGATGCACCTGGTTAGACAAAGCCTTGGCTGGGATGATATAGTTGGGGATGGTCCTGCTTTCAGTAGAGGGTTGGACTAAATGACCTCCTGAGATCCCTTCCAACCCTAATTTTCTGTGTCTAAGCAGTCACTCCCTTAACCATTGCTTGCCACCTCATCACTGCTCCTCTGGAGTGCCATTTCCCTTCTTTGCAACAAGGACGCACTGTTGGCTCATATTCAGCTTATTGTTCACTATAACCCCAGGTCCTTTTCTCCAGAGCTGCTGCTTAGCCAGTTGGTCCCCAGCCTGTACTGGTGCATGGGTTTGTTCCATCCTAACTGCAGGACTCTTCCCTTGTCCATATTGAACATCATAAGATTTGTTTTGGTCCATTCCTCCAATTTGTCTTGATCTCTCTGAATCCTAGCCCTACCCTCCAGCATATCTACTACTTCCCCCACCTTAGTGTTATCTGCAAACTTGCGGAGGGTGCACTCTATCCTATCTTCCAAGTTGTTGATGAAAATATTAAACAAAACTGGCCCCAGGACAAACACCTGTGACACTCAACTTGATTCTGGCTGCCAACTAGACATCAAGCCATTGATGACTACCACCTGAGCATGAGGATCCAGTCAGTTTCCCATCCACCATTCATCAAACTCATACTTCCTTAGCTTGCTTGCAAAAATGTTGTGGAAGACCATATCAAAAGTCTTGCTAAAGTTGAGGTATATCACATCCACTGCTCTTCCTGCAACTACAGAGCCAGTCATATCATCATAAAAGGCAATTAGATTGGTCAGGCATAACTTGCCCTTGGTGAATCCATGCTGACTGTTTCTAATCACTTTTATGATGATAAATGATAGAGGTGATAGATGATAGAGAGGCCAGCTTGGCAGGAAGCTCTTGATTAATTGCTCGAAACAGGAAAGATTGCATTGAGAATGTAAAGGTGGAACATAACCTGGGTGACGGTGACCATGAAACTATGGAGTTCAATATTCTAAGGGGAGGAGGGAAAGAGAGCAGCAGAGTAAGGACAGTGGATTTGGAAGAGGAAACTTCAAAAACTCAGTTGACTGGTGGGCAGTATCCCTCGGGAGCCAACTGTGAAGGGCAAAGGAGTCCAGGAGAGCTAGCTGTACTTTAAGGAGTTCAAAGTAGTGTAGTTTTAAGGATGCAAGAGCAAGTATACAAAATATAATGGAAGAATGAGAAGTGCAACAGGATATCCACCTGGCTAGACAGTAATGTCTTCAATAAGTTGAAACTCCAAAAGGAATCCTATTAAAAATGGAAATGTGGTCATAGTACTAGGGAAAAGTATATCAGTGTTGCATGGGCACAAAGACAGACAATTAGGGAGACCAAGGCCTGATTTGATATGCAGCTGATAAGGGACATAAAAGGCAATAAAAACGGATTCTACAGGTATGTCAAAAGTTAAGAGGAAGACAAACCATAGATCCCTTATGGAATATAATCTAGTTATGGATAATGCAGAAAAAGATCAAGTATTTAATGCCTTTTTTACTTCAGTCTTCACAAATAGGGGTAGGTACCAGGTAACAAGCCTACTTGGCAGAAAAGGTAGGCAAGGAGATAAGACTATAGTAGTAAAAGAATAGGTTAAGGATTGCTTAGAGAAGCTAGATGACTTCAAGTTGGCAGGGCTAGATGGGATAGATACCCCCTAGAGTACTTAAGTTATTGGATGAGGTGATTTCAGAGCCAGGGGCTAACATCTTTGAGACCCTTTGGAGGTCAGGTGTCCATCTTTAAGAAAGGGAAGAAGGAGGATCTACATACCAGTCAGTCTGACCTCAATACCTGGAAAGATAATGGAGTAGGTCCTCAAGAAATCTACTGTGAATCACCTAGAGGAGAAAAAAGTGATTAGGAACAGCCAACATAGATTCACCAAGAACAACTAATGCCTAACCAGCCTGATTTCTTTCTTTGATAAGGTGACAGGCTTTGTGGATAGGGAAAGAGTTGTGGATGTGATATGGCTTGACATTAATGAGGCTTTTGACACTGTCTCCTATGACACTCTCATTAACAAACTAAGAACATATAGACAAAATGAAAGTGCTTTAAGCTGGATATATGACTGGTTGGATCATCGTAACCAGTCACCAGTAGCTTAATGTCTAATTGGGAGGAGGTATCAAGTGGGATTTCCCAGGGGGTCTGTCCTGGGTCTGGTGTTGTTTAATATTTTCATCAATGATTTAGATGATGAGATTGAGTGCATGCCTAGACAATTTTTAGACACCACGCTGGGTGGATTTGTAGACACTCCTGGGTTAGTAGTCAGAATGATTTCAATAGACTGGAGAAATGGTTCACAATCAATCAGATGAGATTCAACAAGGATGAGTGAAAAGTCCTGCACTTAGGATGGGATAAATGCATGCAGAAATACAGACTGGGGAATGACTGGCTAGGTTACAACACTGCAGAGAAGGATCTGTTGGTTACAGTGGACCATAAGACAGACTAACTCTTCCATCTGCCTCTGTCTCAGAGGGCTGTCTGTCTCTCGGGGCTTTATGAAAAGAGGCTGAGAGCCATGGGACTCTTTAGCTTGAAAAAGTGTAGGCTCAGGGGTGACCTGGTGGCAGCCAATAAGTACTCCTGGGGTGTGCATCAGGATCTGGGGGAATGTCTGTTCACCAGAGCACCCCAAGGGATGACAAGGACCAACAGTCACAGACTCCTCCAAGACCATTTTAGGCTGGACATAAGGAAAAACTTCTTTATTGTCCAGGCCCCCGAGGCCTGGAACAGACTCCCTCCAGAGGTGGTGCAAGCACCTACTCTGGACTTGTTTAAGAGGTGTTGGATGCTTATCTTGCTGGGATCCTTTGACCCTACCTGACTTCCTGCGCTTGGGGCAGGGGGCTGGACTCAGTGATCTCCCAAGGTCCCTTCCAGCCCTAATGTTTATGAAATCTATGAATATGAGCCAATAGTGTACTACTGCTAAAAAACAAACAAGCAAACAAACAAAAAAACCCATCAGCAACTACTGGGTTATATTAACAGAAGTGTAACTTGCAAATCAAGGGACATGATGTATCCACTCTATCCAGCACTGGTGAGGCCCCCCCTAAGTACTGTGTCGAGTTTGGGGCCTCACACTTCAAGAAGGATGTGGACAGTTTGGAAAATGAAGAGCAACAAAAATTGATTAGGGGCCTGGGAGAAAAGACTTATGTGGAAGGCAGAAAGAGCTAGGGCTATTTTAGTCTGGGGAAGAAAGATTGAGGGAGGGATTTGACAACAGTCTTAAAAATCCTGAAGAGCAATTACAGAGAGCATGGACATGGGCTTTTCTGTGTGGCTGCATGGGATAGGACTAGGAGTAATGTCCGTCAGTAGTGGCAGGGAAAATGTAGGTTGGAAATTAGGAGGAACTTTCTGACTATGCAGGTGGTGAAGCATTTGAACAGGCTACCTAGAGAAGTTATGGAATCTCCATTCTTGTAAATTTTCAAGACAGTTGGGATGGTTTAGTCAGAATCTTGCCTTGAGCAGAGGGGTGGAGTACAGGAAATCCCTTTGAACCCTACTTTCCCGTGATCCATAGATCCGTTCTATTATTTTTCCATTGTTTTCTATCTTTCATTTCTATTATGTCTCTTAACTGTCCTAGAAAATGTTATATAGTATGCTAAACTCTGTCATACTGTCATACTGTTGACATCCCATGCAGTGCATAGAGTTTAGTTTGCCCAGTATGCTGTATATTATCTTGGGTGTTTCTCTTTACAAACAATAAAAGAAAGGGACTACGTCCAAAAGATTTTGGGTACAGTTGCTTTTTTCAGTGGGATTAAACAGCTGTAAATAAAACAAAATAGAGCAATCCATTACCAGTCAGATAATGACTGTAGTTTGCTTGGAAATTATACCAATTAGAATATTAGAAACTAAATAAACACAACTTCTGCATATTAGTGTAGTAGTATGGTAAGTATAACACAGACTCCTTTCCAGCATGTCACAATCCAGATTAGATAGGTCCTGTTTAAGGTCAATAATGTGAGTCATTTTCTCGCCCACAATGTTCTCGGTGCCTTTGATAGGGAGTTTGTGATGTAGGAGCATAGACTCTGTTAAAAGGTTGTAGTTGTAGATTAGGCAAGTAGGTCATCTTCATTATAGAATTTTCTACCCAGCCATTTTTGCGACCTCCTGTATATGCATTATGAAACACTTCACTTAATCAAATGGCATTTATTTTCTTCATGTGAGTTGTCAGCAGGGTTTGAGCCTCTGACCTTAACATCTTGAAAACAGACCTCTTCTGTATGAACTGGAAGAGTAACAGCAGAACTTTTCTAACAGCCCCAATTACCACTAGAGGGCAATGTGACACAGTTTGCCAGGGGGTTACACTACTAATGATTAGCAGTATTATGTTGAAAGTCAGAATGCCAGTGTCATATTCTTTGGAAGAGATGTCCAATGGCTTGAACAATGGTTACAGTTAGCATAGTTAATTGCATGCATTTCACATACTCTGAAATGGTGTGGTAAAGCTGTCAAGACTTGTGTGTTATACTAAATGTAAAATCTGTTTCTAGCTTTTGTTAAAGTAAGACTCATGCTTACTCCTGTTACGATTCTTGGTAGTGCTTTAGCTTTGTTTCTTTTTCTGTTAAAGTAATATCCCAAGATACTATATATAATTTACTATGCTGTAATGAAGTTGCTGCTTCCCAGACAATTGAGTTAAGGGTTTCAAACTTAAATGGCCTCAAACAGCTGGATTTAAATAGTATCCAGACTTCCAATGTGCACATCACTATCCTCAGGTGCCAGAGCAGTATGAGGTGTGGAGGATCTGCTCCTTGAGTTACTCTGAGCACCTCCTCAGAATCATAAACTGATCAAGAAATGTACAAGAACATGAACCCTACCAGGTGAACTATATAAACTCCACTATGATTAATAGGTTCAACATTGTGGCTGGGTTCTACCAGCTATATGAACTTGCCAGATGAGGTCCTTAGGTGGAGCCTGGCATTGACTGCACTGCAAACTAAGCTCATAGAATATACAGTGTGTGGGGGATAGCTAGCAGTAAAGTATTTTAAAAATACTTTTATCATTTCCAAGCTATAACAGGGAAAAACAAAGTTGCTGGTAGCACATTATTGGGTTGTTTTGTTTTGTTCTGTTTTGTTTTGTTTGGGGGGGGGAGCTCTCCTGAAAAATGAGGGCCACATTGTGCAAATGTACACATAATACATGAGTGCTGCCATGAAAAAAATAGTATTTATTACTTTGCCCTGTGCCTGTCACCTGTTGCTCACTTTAGACCTCAATTTCCCTCTCTTTTGCAATGACCTCAAATTTTCATTGCTGTCTATATTGTAAGTAAAGCAAACATTTCTTTTTCTTTTTTTTTTTTTAAAAGCCAGATAAACCAAACTGAGGCTTAGGTTCTACTATATAGTGTTTGTGAACTGATATTTCTAGTACACATAAGTCATTGATGCTTCTTTGCCATAGGGGTAGGCAAGTATGTGCTATCTTTGACAAGGCCTACAAATTTTAATTAACTTGAGCAGTATTTCTTTTGACGCATTGCCAATGGTTTTAGCTTAATCAAGAAGCTCCATTCATACCGCTGGAGTTATACAGTATATCTACTATAGCGGTGCCTACTGTTTGTAATCATAATGAATATGCTTGTTTAACTTTAAAGGTGATGGGAGGGTGGGGGATTTGGGGAAGTTAGGCATAAATGTATTGGCCAGCATGTAAACAAATTTCAAACTGCTAGCTATGTTCCTTCATTCCAACAAACTTGTACTTTGAACTCTTTTTCCCAGGTCAAAACCTGAGATTCATTTTTAATTTTAGAGCGTAGTGCTAAGCTTATTGGCTTAGGTCTAAGCTTTAGAGAGGGATTTATAAATATGCTCTAATCCTTGGGAACCTGTTTCTAACTAATGATGTTTCAAACGTGATGAAAATCCAAAAGTTCTTAGAAAGAAAAGATGTCAAAGCTGAAACAAATGAATAAATGATTAAATACATTGGTTGCGTCTGTCCCTGTGTTGTTATAATTATATTTCTAAATGATGAAAAAGATTTATTAGAGGAAGATTTTGCAGCATTTCCTAAGGGTGTTCAAGACCAGAAATCATTTAATTTCTCCTAAACCAACACTTTGGGTTTGTAGTCAATCAAATCATAGTCCTAGAGATTAGGATGAAGGTCATGTATAGTGGCATTGAAAAAAGTCAGCAACATGGTATCTGCAGATGATTTTATGCTTCAAGTAGCTGAAATGACTGAGAAGGTTAGGAGCTACACTGGTACTGGTACTTAAACATACAGCTGTAGACACAGCAAATTCAGCAGTCTCAGCTGGAGGTGACACCTCTGTAGTCAGGTTCTCATCTGGGAAGAAGGGGACAAGGTTGCTAGCAAACTAGAGGTGAAAGGTCACTTTGAGACTGCTGTGTAGTCATTTAAGGAAAGTGACTAGTCAGCCAAGAATCTAAAAATACAAACCACTTGGTGAATGCATGTCTTAATGTGTTTATGGGATGGGGGTAAAACAACATCATTTTGGCCACGTCTAAATGTAGAGTACCCTCGCCTTCCAACCAGGGTAACTTCCACCTTGCCTGGATTGAGTTTGAGCCAGCTGTTTCCCCGACTATCACTTCAGTAGTGATGGCTCTTGCATCAGAGAAGAGATAATGGTGAGTGTCACTGACACACTGCAGCTGAGCCGTCTGTTTCTGAAGTGAATACTTAAGGGAAAAAGTGTAGTATGGATCCCACTGGTGAAAAGCAGTGCTTACTTTCTATGCTTTCAGTCCTGAGGGGGTAGCTGGCAGAGGGAGGGGGGAGCTGAGTGCAGTGCCCTGTTACAAACAGCAGAGCTGAGGAGGCCTCAAAATTGTAGACAGGCATAACTAAGAGTGAGGTACAGACAGGTACACTCTGCATGTCCAATACCTGACTCCATGCAGATTTTAAAGATAGGACAGTGTTGTAGAGCTACTGAACCATGTCCTCCTGCAGGGGACTGGTGCCTTCCCCTGATTCTGGAGTGTAAGTGACTTCCCAGCCAACTCCTCTGCCGGCACTTGAATTCCTTATTGAATCTAGGCGTTGTGGCCAGTGTTACGCAGGCATGAGCCCACTTGTCCATTATGCTCATACATAAGGACAATGCAATTGGCTGTTTATGTAACATGTCAATATGTCAGCACACCAGGACTTGATCAGTGTCCCAGAAGTGGATATCATATGAAAATGACCAACTGTATATAAAGTAACTCAGTATAAAACCACAGGAAAAAAAAAAGTTTTATTCTAGACAAATTGTCAGCCAACTTGGGATGCCTTATTCCCAGGCGGGGGTTGGATTTAGAATCGGACTTCACATGCACGAGCTCCTCACTTGCAAGCCAGTCTGGTAACTTGCATGTTGAGCATAACTACAGTGGTTTTTGATAGTTTTCATGAGGGAGGAGGTGGCGGTGGCAGTACCGGTTCTGTAGTAGATCTGGGCCTCCAACTATCCAGAACATTGTAAAACAAAACAAAGGAGTGGAAACTGCATCTAGTCCATACTACTTGGTCCAGTCCACTCAGATTTTACTAACTGAAGTTAAAATCTGTTGTGGTTATTTCCAGCCCTTCCTCCCTTTTTTAAAAAAGCCCTTACTTATGGATTGGTTTGGAAAACTGCAAATTTGACTTACACTCGATTTTTCATGGAAAAGTTTTAAAAAGGGCACACGGGCTGTCAGGGTCAACTTGAACCTGGCTTGCGGGCGGGAGCTGGAGCTAGGCTCTGGTTGTGCTCCTCAGGCTGAGCAGCAGAGTGGAAGCAGCCCCATTCTTCATGGAGGCCCCGGTTGCGGAGCCCGATCCCGCTGCACAACCTGAGGGGCAGCGTGTGGGAATGGGCCTGGTCACCCGCTCCCACCTCTGCCGTCTACAGCTGGCTCCTGCTAAGAGCTGGCCCTTGACCCCTGCTGGGGCCTCGGGTGCCAGCTCCCAGCCTCTCATTTCAGCCTGGCTCGCCGCCTCATCCCTGCTGGGGGCTCAGGCCGTTCCCTCCTGCCCTGCCCGCGCCGTCACCCCCCGGTGGGAGGCTCCTGGGCGCGCAGGTGGAGGCGGGCGCGGCGGCCCGGGTGCGCTCCGGGAAGGCGGTCCCGTCGGGGGGGGGCTCCTCGCAACAATGGGCGCGGCGCGCGGGGCCGGGAGCGCGGCCGCTGCCCCCGCCCCGCTCCCCTCCCTCTTTTCCAAAAGTTCGGAACTTTGCCGACGTCAGTGGGCGGGCGGCCAATGAGCGCGGGCGCTGATATTTTGGGAGGGGGGAGGGGCGGCGCGCGGCGCTGCGGTGCCTGCCTGGCCGCCCGCACACTGCATGGGGAGGCGGCGGCGGCAGCGTCGTGCGCCCCTTCCCGCGCCGCTGTCTTCCGCCCGCGGGGCTCCGCCTGCGGCGCCGGGAGCGGCGGAGAGGAGCCCGAGCCGCAGCCGCCGCCTGCCCGCGCTACCTGCCCCGTCCAGGTTGGCGGCTGTAGCGGCGCGGGGACTTCGCTGGGCGGGAGCCCGGCCGGCGCCCGTGTGAGCCGCGGCGGCGGCGCGGGGATGGTGGGCGCCGCGCTGCCCTGAGCGGTGGCGGGACGTCCCCTGCTCGCCGGAGCCGCTGTCCCGCCGGAGACCATGGTGCCCGGGGCCTTTCTGTGCGTGGGGCTGGCGCTGAGCGTGTGGGGCCGCGCGGCCGGCTGCCCGCACAAGTGTACCTGCAGCGCCGCCGCCGTGGACTGCCACGGCCTGGGGCTGCGAGCCGTGCCGAGGGACGTGCCCCGGAGCGCCGAGAGACTGTGAGTACCGGGCCGGGGGGTTCGGCTTCGCGCTCCTCTGCGGCCGCCGGCGGCTCCAGGGGCCGCAGCCGCTCCCGCGGCCGGTCCGCGCTGGGAGCCCTGCAGGGTCAGGCAACGGACTGGCATTGCCCGCCTGGGTGCCGCACCTGGGGGCGCCTGTTCGTTCCTGCCGGGCACGGTGACCGCATCCCCATGGAAACCTGCTCTCCTGCCCTGCCTTGAGTGCTGCGGGCTGGTGGTGGCATTGAACCATCTCCGGTTTCTGCCGTAAAGTGACAAAGCCGAGTGGTGGTGCAGGGAGCCCAGCTTCACCCTGTCCTCGCCTCACCCCTCGGTATGCCCCAGGCAGGGGCGGGTTGTGGGATGTTTCAGACACTTGAGGGGAACAGGTGAGCGCTGCCAGCCGCGTGAGGAGCCCCGCGATCTCGCAGCCCTGCTTTTGTGAGCATCAGCTGCTCGGGGGAATAAAGCAGCAGCGACAAACTTCACTTCATCTCGAGTGAGCTCACTTGAGATGCAGTGGTCCGCTTCTCTGATGTTGCTTAATATGTTGCACGTGCATTTTTCAGCTAGGCAGTGCTATAGAAGTGCAGTAGAAGGCTTTTCTGAAACTCATGGCAACTCCTTACCTGGGTTCCATTGACAACACACCAAAGTGCAGTTCAACCTGCTTTGGAAGGTGCAGTTAATTATTCCCAAAGAACTTTGAAAAAACCGAGCATGGTGCATGGAGTGACTGCCCACTGCATTTCGTTTTGGTCAGTGGTACAGTTTTATACGAGAAAGCTTGCTTTTAGACATTTCATCTGATTTTCATCTGCCAGACTTAGTTTGTTGCTAATTGAATGTTAGTAATCAGCTATTTACTTTCTGGAAAGGGTTAAGTTTGATTATTGAACGAAACTTTGACTTGAAACTCAGGGAAGTGGTCAGCAATAGAAGGAATTAAAGAAGCTAAGAAGTTGGATCCCCTAGATTACTGAGACAGTGAGTAACAGTATCTCTCTGTGTGGCTCTAGATTCCCCAGAACAGTTCTCCTAGCTGAGATAAAATGCAAAGATTCAAGAGCTAGAAGTTGAAGCTTGTTCATTTCAGGCCAGAAGTAATGTTTTGGTATTAGAAAGTTCTGTGTCCATCAGAATGATTTGCCAAAGGGTGGGGTGGATTTGCTGTCACTTGAAGCCTAAGTCTAAAAATGTTTTAGCTCAGTTGCAAGTTAGAGTTTAAGCAGGTATTATTGGGTGAAATGTAATGGCTTGTGCTAAACCAAATGTTAGGTTGAATGATGGTAATGGTCCCTTTGGGCCTTGCTATGAATATAAATGTGTAAAGGAACAAAATCTGAGAAGCAGATGACATGTAGGAGACACCATAGCTGAAATTTCTGGTATAGAGTACAACTTGAGAATATTTTAGCTTTCGTATATCTTTATTTGTTGTATGGAGTAACAAGCTTACTTCAAATAGTAAACTATTGAGAATCCATATTGCTGGAAGCTAACTATTTAGTTAGTCACAATGTCTAATTTTGATTTTTTTTTTTTTTTTATTGCATAGTGTGTAAACACAGACTTTTCCAAGTGGGATGTATGTTTCTGTTGAAGTGGGATCCAAGCTTGCAAATTTGTCATGTAATAATTTACTCATGTACAGTATTTACTAAAAGCATCAGGTGACTGCCAGGTAAAGAGGAATTTTTAGGATTGTCTACTCAGTATATTAGTCCATCTATTTTACTGGGGAATGTCTATTGTTTATTCTGGAACTCAGTCTTTTATGACTCTTTCATTGGTTGCATAATATTTACAGAAATGTGATGTTCTCAGAACTAAGTTTTATCTCAAATCCTAATTTTAAATTGCCCATAATACAATATCTTTCTAAAGGTAGACTTTGTAATTACATTAACTTGAAATTCACTGACTAAATAAGTTTTATTACAATAAGTTATGCATCCAAATTCCTTCAGGAGCTTATTCAGATGCCTTATTTTTTCTGCTTAATGCTTTTCAGTTGTTTCTTTTGACACATGTATTCTTCACATTAGGTTATTGTCCGGGGCTTGAAATATCCTGTTAACATGCACATGTATCTTAGAGTCATCTTTGGCAGCTACTATTGGTCTTAGCTTTTCCATTAAACTCTAGAGCCTATCAAGGGACCTGACAGTGAAGCAGCATTGAAATTTCAGTGGCATCTCTGGATAGTCTCATTCAGATGTGTAGTCTTCATGTAGTATCTTTCACTATTTTGCTATGAAACTAACTTATGACTAGAGGAAGCATAAATGGTGCTTAAATGGTTTTAAACTTTAAATGATAATGCTATTCCTGTTGCTAAGAGCAGGATGCAAATAGCTTTTGTTTTTCAAGATGCCCTGAGAAGTGTTTCGTGTACTTCTTGATGGCTGAGTGCCACTGTAACTAATTTTGCATAAAAAGAATGCTTTGCTCTTTCTCCATCCAGGTAAGCTGTAGGCTGCACATGTCAGTTTTCTTGTTTTCATTTTAAATTAGCAGGAGATCTAACATTACCACTTAAGATATTTTCCCACCAAGCCCTTAGAGTTATGGTTGTACAAGCTTTCCAGAATATTTGGGTTATTACGGCCAAGCTAAATATTATTTAAATTTGCGTGTTTAAAACTAAATCCAATGAAAGCTGAACTAAAAATATAATGAAGTCCCTGCCCTAACATGAGAGCAGTGCACATCATGCAGTTGGGGGGCGGGGGGGCGCTAGGCTGGATAGGATCCTTTTCCAGTACATCTATGTTCAGGATGGTTGGCTAGTACAGAATAGGAACCTAAAACTGAACACTTGTACAAGCTCTGCATAAGGTAGCTCTCAATTTTTTTCAAGGAGATTAGGATAGTTCTTGCCAAACAAAAACTGTTGCTTATACGGAACTTCTTTAAAACTGCACAGTATAAGTCTTCCTGTATCAAAAGAAATGTGAAGTCACTGGTGTTTTTAGGAAAGTCAGTGCTTTGCCATTTCTAATAATGAATGTGAAACATAGACTTAAAAAAATAAAGTCTGGAAACTGCTTCTCTTGGAAAGGAAATTGTTGTTGGTAATTCTTTCCAAGGGCTACAATCTGCAGAGCAGAGTGGCCGCAGAGATGATACGATCCTGAGAGCTGGACTGAACCTTTTTTTTTTTAACAATTTCATTCTCCACAGCATTTAAGCATAATATCATCAAGTCTATATAATACAGCACGAAATGCAGAAATGCCTCACAACAGTCTATGCTAGTCCCCTTTTCTTAGTGGTCTTGCTTTGTTCCTGTACAAAGCGAAAGTAGCAAAAGATTTCACTGTGCTTATTTTTATGGTGTAAAGATGTAGCTGAACAGAGAAAATGAGTAATACCTGAAATGAAAACATTTACCTTGAAGTGCAGAGTAAATAAGACTGGATTTATCTTTGTGCAGTGAAAAGAGCCCACATGTATAACATCCCTTCGATTTAAATCCAACAGGGGAAAAACGTGACAAATGATGTTTGACAATGGTATTATACAAAAATTAGAAAGTGGGTTGTTTATTTTTGGCTTTGGTTTACCCATAGAAATTTAAAGAATACCAGTGACTGGGTATACCACTCACATGGTGGAATGCCTTGGATTCTTTCATGTATTAAGTAGGCACTGATCCCTCCCATGCTTAAATGAACACTTTCTGTTTGCACAGAAACATGAGCAAATCCCCCAAAAGTGAGTTTACTACTTGGGATACCTCCATGACAGGTATCCTAAGTAATGGAGTGAAGTACTTGCTTAACAGCTTAATTGTTCGGCTGTTAACAAGTATTTGTGCAGCATGCTTGACCTTTCTAAATATGTGCAACTATTATTCAGCCAAGGACAAGTAATGTGCTTAACTCTAATGAAGTATTATTATAGTATTTCTCTGGTGATGTTAAGTTGTTCCTTACATTCTATCTTTTCTCCCGAACGCATCTTGGTATTACTTCGTATATTTAGCTGACCGGCAGAGTGTACTTCATTTTCAGCAGTACTTTGTTTCTGTATTCAGGGCTATACCTCATATTATTTTCTCCGTAGAACCTTGACTGACTATTCAGGCCCTAAGAGGAGAGGTGGTGCTATACTTGAAACTTAGTTGTTCAGACAAAACCATTCACAAAGCCAGTTTTGGTGTGAGGCGATCTGGCATTCACTTGCAAATTGTTTTTTACTGAGGAAAAAACATCTCTGCTTGTTTGCAAGTTTACCCTTTGTATAAGGATCATGAAAGCAAAAGTTTTACAGTAAATCAAAAATTGCCTTGTAACACCTTTTGCATAGAGACTTGACTTGGTTTCTCATGGGGATGTGTCTTGGGAAGCTGTTCATTTGAGATACACAAATGATTTATCTGCATGGTATTCCTGAAGATCATTTCCACGGTTTTGCTTTTTAATGCTGAAAGAATTGGAACAGATTACAGGCAACAGTTACAGGTGATGGATTTTATTAATTTCCTTTAGATAAAATTAGAACTGATTATGCACAGTATGAAACTGGGCTCTGTACAGTGTCTAATAATAATAATAATGGCAATACAAATATGAAGATGGGGATCCTGAGGCACAAGTGCCTTGACTAGCTGAAGGTCAGTGGATCCACCTGACTGCATGGTACCATTTGCGGGCTGTTACCTGTAAAAACATAAGCCTGTCTGAACCAGTTAGTTTCTAAGGTGCCACCTTGCCCTGCCTTCTGTTCCTAGTGGAAGACAAATGAGAAAGCTGGCTACAGCTATTTCAGGCCAATATCCAGCTTCTCTGAATGTAGTGCCTGAGTTCATTTGACCATTCTTAGTGGTCAGAATCTCCCATGAACGAATATGTATGTACAAGCACATCTTAAAGTGAATTCAACACTGGTGAACCGTTGGCTGAATTTATAGCAAGGAGGTTAGGGTCTGAACTATTTGGTGGTGATCAGGTATTGGTGAGTGTGTGTTCTGGATTGGTAGAGCAGAGTGAGTTTATCCTCCACAGTGACGCTCATCACTCTTACGCTATGCTTAAATATTGACATTCAAATTAACTACTTAGGAACAATTTGGGCATTTAATCATCTGTTTATTATGGAGTGTTTGTATGGCCTGGGGTCTCTGTTATGTAATCATTAGGGACCTACCTAATTCACGGCAGAAGTGCAGCAGCTCCTTTAATCTTGGAAATTGCCCCAGGCACCCTCCCCCCTCCAGCTGAATGGTGGAGGGGCCCAGATGCTCACTACTGATTGGCAAGGAGGTGAAAACTGGTTTTAAACATGGCACTGCTTTGTCTCTCAGCCAGTTAGCATCAAGCTGCAGCAACACTGGGGCCCCTCAGCCAATTGGCCTCTGGGGGGTAGGTGTGTGGTGAACCTGCAAGATTAAAGGAGCTACTGTTCAGCCTGCTTCCACCGTGAATTTGGTAGGTCCCTAATTATCGTGGTATTTTTGGTTTAGGAGTGGAGTTGCTGAAGTTGTATTAATTTTTCACCTGCTTCATTTCTGTTCTTGCTAAAGTTAATCTAAGCTCTTGTCTTGAATGTGTAACTGCAGTGTGTGTTTTACACACATTCAAGTATTCTAAATACAGAATATAGATTCTGTCATGTTAATGTTCTAGCTCTTACAAACTCTTCTCAGTAAGAATTTATTAATATAGCAGTAGTGTCTCAAACGTTTTAAGTCTCCTTTTTGTAGACCATGTTCCAGCTTTATTAGACATGTGGTTCTGGCTGAGAGAAACTTGCTATCTGAGGAACTCATCCTGGTGGGGGAAAAAAACCTCTTTTGATGTGCTTAATTTTACTGCCCTGACTTCCCCACGTTATCTTAAATGGCATACTTGTGCCCACAGGAAAGCTCTTGCATGCTTGCTGGATCAGCTCTCAGCCTATTATATTAGGTGCTTGTTGCTTAAACAGAAGAAGGGGCAGGAGGATTAGCATTGTGGTTATAATACCAATAATTATGAGGGGTTAGGAGTGTGCACAGATGTTCTTCTGAACAAATACTGAAACTTCAATAGGCATCCTAGGTCAACAGCAGAGTCAAGGTAGTCTGCCATTGGTATGGTATCTGTGTTAGAGGAGAGTGCATCAAAAATGAAGTTGGCGTAGATGCATTGATTTTATTCCAGAGAGAATTTATTCTGTAGTAAGGAGCAGGCGCGTTATTTATTCTCTGAAGCTGTTTGACTGCAGTAGGTGCTATGCCTGGCTGCATGTGGCAGAGGAGCAGGTTTGTGGTAGGCAACGAGCTATTCTGAAGATGAAACTAAGGGTATAGACTTAGACACATTTGAATTGCAAGATGTATTGTGTTAAATACTTGTCCAAATCTATCCCAACCATGTACTTGCTCAACTAAAATATATCACCCCTAAAAGTACTTGGGTCTGACACTGCTGAATGGTGACTCTGTACTTTCTGACTTGTAATTTTATGTGAACTGAGTAACTTACAGCAGTGTAAGGCCATGTCTTGTGTGTCTGCTCTAGTTCTACCCTGGAGTAAAGGATACTTTCTCCAAGGTAAATGTCTTTCTATGTCTGCTCTGTTAAAAACATTAGGAAGTATCAGAGCTATGATGCTGCTTGTTAGAGCTGTGCAAAGTGGTCCTGTCCTGTTTCAACTTGAGTTTCAACATTTTGACGGAGCAGCATTTCATTTCGAATTTCATTTTGATTCGAAACTGCTGTTACGTTTCGTTTTATTGAAATGGTTTTGCTGTTTCAACGCTGTTTTGACTTTTTACCCATAGGCTATAATGGGGAATCTTGAAACAGCATTGTCATTTCTGCCCTGATTTGGATGAAATGTGCAGGAATGGTAGCCCCTTCTGAGGGCATGAAGCCTGCCAGATTTCAAGGAGATAGATGCAGGGGTCCAGGGAAACTGCACCTCAAAGTCTTGAAAGCAAAAAACTCATGTCACGTGTACGTGTTAAGCCACAGCGGGGTCAAAACTGCAGGCATGCTAGCCCCTGTTGAGGCCATGAAGCCTGCAAGCTTTCAAGGAGACGGGTGCAGGGGTTTCTGGGACCCTGTACCTTTGGCTGCTGACAGGCAAAACTCGTGACATGGGTTCTTGTGGGACTGTGTCTGTTTTGGGGCACAGGGTGGTGAAAACTGCAGGCTTGCTAGGCTCTGCTGTGGCCACGAAGCCTGCCAGCTGTCAAGGAGACAGGTGCAGGGGGAGTCTGGGTTCTGGGGTCCTGCACCTTTAGCTGCTGACAGGCAAAACTCATGGCAAAAAGACATGGGTGGGTGACAGTATGTATGTGTTAAGGTGCTCCCTCACTCAGCTGACACCAAGGCAGAAAGCAGAGCTGTTCAAACAATCCTGCCTTTTATGCAGTTTTCCCATCCCTCGCCCGGAGCACTGGGATTGGAAGGGACCTCAGGAAAGGATGACAGTCACTGGTCAGCTACACAGTCAATAATGAGAGCACTCCTTCCCCTACCTGCTTATCTCCACTTCTCCCTCCCTCTCCTTACTTTAGTTCCTGTTTCCCTGCAGACAAGCCTAGTTTCAGCTTCGGAATTCAAAATGTTTTTAAAAAAGTTGAAACGTTTTGACTTGCCTTGTTTTGTTTTGAGGCTGTTTCAAAGCTCTCTGTTTCATTTTGATTTTGCTGTTTTGAGCTCAGAATGAGTTGAAACAGTGTCAAAACGAAACTGCTGGTGAAAGTTTGCACAGCCCTACAGTTTGTGCACTTGTGCTTCATTGAAACTGCTAGCTTTAGAGCTCCTTAAATAACTGTTGCTTCATACAAAAAGAATCTGTTGTATGAAGCATGATTAAGAAGCCAAGAGTCTGTCTTCTTGTATAGAACAATTCTCTCTCTTTATTTTAGGCATTACCCAGAATTTAAAATATGTACACTACATTTTTGATTGTTGGTGTGAGAAAATAAGGGTGCAACTAAATAGCCTCAGGTTATCCCCATGCAGGCCTGAACTGATTGATGCAAGTGACAAAAGAACATTTCGTAATGGACTCTAAAGTGAATCTTTAAAATAGAGAGAGAGAAAATGAGAAAGCCGACAGTAATGGGATAGTGTACAAGTAAAGAAAAACTTAGCAAGTTCTACAGAGAAGGATCCAGTCATTATTCAGTGGTCTGCTACTTGCTGTAACCAGCGTAAATCACTAAAAATTGAATTAAATGTCAAAGAATCATATAGAAAGGAGGACTAGAAGGTCATCTAGTCCAGTCCTTTGTTCAAGGCAGGATGGTCCCTGACTAAACCATCCTAGCCAGGAGTCTATCCAACCTGCTTCACAAAATTTCCAGGGATGGGGATTCTACATTTTCTCAAGGTAGCCTGTTCTAGTGCTCGACCGTCCTCATAGGACTTTCCTTGTCATTGCTAATTTAAATTTCCTCTGCTGCCGCCAGCTTATAATTCTGTCCCCTGTGCCCACAGAAATTGATCTCATAGGGATAATGGAGACCTGGTGGGACTCTACCTATGACTGGGCCACAGGTATAGATGGCTATGCCTTGTACAGGAGAGATTGTGTAGACAAAAGGGGTGGGGGTGTAGCTCTCTATGTCAAGGAAAGCTATGCATCCCTGCAAACCGACACTGGCAACCAGGGTAAATGTCTGGAGACTCTCTGGGTTAAAATTTGTGGTGAACATGGCACAGGGGACACAATGGTAGGAGTCTACTACAGACCTCCAAACCAGGATCAAGGGCTCGACCAGGAATTCGCTGAGGAACTGGCTGAGGCTGATGCTCCCGGTGCGTGGTTGTCATGGGAGACTTCAGCTACCCAGACATTTTGTGGGAAGAGTACTCAGCCAAATCCAAATGGTCACAAAGCTTCCTCATATGCGTGGACGAGCTCTGACTCAAGAAGTCTATGGACCAACGAGAGGCAAAGCATTGCTTGACTTGGTACTGGCAACAGGGGATGATCTAAACTGTGACCTAATGATTGAAGGGAAGCTGGGAGATGGTGATCGTGAGCTGATCACCTTCACTATCCACCATAAAGCTAGCAAGTCAGTTGTAGCAGGGCACTATTGGTGCCTCCCACTTTAAGAGCTAAGCCAACCAGCCAGCAGATGCTTGATTGCGGATGCCATTTTTTATCTCTGGCTGCCTATATAAACAGAACAGTTTGCTGCTGGCAGGCTAGGCAGAAATATCCTGATTTTAAAAAAAGCCTTTGATCTGCTGTCCCATGATCATCTCATGGAAAAATTGGCCAACTGCGGCCTCGGCTACATCACAGTCTGATGGCTGGGGAATTGGCTCCGAGGTCGGACCCAGAGAGTGGTAATCGCTGGAAGTAAATCATTGTGGTGCACCGTGACCAGTGGTGTCCTCCAAGGCTCCATCCTTGGGTTTATACTCTATTAATAATGTGGACATTGTGTCAGAAGCAGACTGGCCAAGTTCGCCAATGACACCAAACTTTGGGGTAAAGCGTCCACACCTGAGGACAGGATGGTGATCCAGGGCAACCTAGACAGGCTTAGAAAATGGGTGGATGGAAACCTGATGGTGTTCAACACCAAAAAATGCAAGGTACACCATGTTGGGTGGAGGGAACCTGCAGCATGCTTATATGCTTGGCAGTGCTACGCTTGCTAGCACCGTTGCTGAAAGGGACTTGGGGATCACAATTAAGTACAAGATAATTTTGAGCCACCAATGCAGTGTCACAGCAGGTAAAGTGAGCAAAACTTTGGCTTGCATCCATAGATGCTTCTCAAGAAAATCCCAGGACGTCATCCTCCCGCTGTACTTGGCCTTGGTGAGGACACAGGTGGAGTACTGCATCCAATTCTGGGCTCCACAATTTTAAAGTGATGTGGAGAAGCTTGAGAGAGTCCACAGGAGAACCATGTGCATGATCAGAGTGCAAGAGAACAGGCCTTATGATGAGAGGCTGAGAGTTATGGGACCCTTCAGCCTGGAAAAGCGCAGGCTCAAGGGTGGCCTGGTGTCTGCCTATAAGTATATAAGGGGTATACATCAGGATGTGGGGGAATGCCTGTTCACCAGAGTACCCCAAGGGATGACTAGGTCAAACGGTCACCAAGTCCTTCAAGACCATTTCAGGCTGGACATAAGGAAGAACTTCTTTACTGTCCAAGCCCCTCGGGTACTGGAATAGACTGCCTCCAGAGGGGGTGCAAGCACCTACTCTGTACTCCTTTAAGAGACATTTGGATGTTTATCTTGCTGGCATCCTTTGATCCCAGCTGACTTCCTGCCCGTAGGGAAGAGCCCTGACTCAATGACCTTCCGAGATCCCTTCCAGCCCTAATGTTTATGAAATCTGTGAAAAACCCCATCTCTCTCTGTAATCACCCTTCTGTACATGGGAATAGGCGTTAAGAGGCGAGACAAGAGCCATTGATTTTGTGCAAGTGTAGATGGGTGTTGAAGTTCCTCTGATAAGAATTTCCGCTGATAAGAATGGAAAAGATTGACAACTAGAGGCCCATCACCCTCAGGGGTTTACTTGTAGTGACTTTTTAAATAACTTTATGCTCCAAGGTCAGGATTGCTGCACAATATTTAAATATCATCTTCTCTCTGAACTTTTGAGTTGATAGAGCTTTGCAAAACTAAGTCATCTTGAGATCTAGGATCTCCTGAAAAGGGGGTTTGGTAATTCCTAATTTTGATGCAACTAACTTTGCTTCTTTTTTTTTTTTTGATTGTCCTGTGAATCTCTAAATGTAGATCAGTAGCTCATTGCAAAATAGTTTCATAAGCATGAGTGGTTACAGTAACATGTCATGCCAGATATGCAGGTGGCGCAAGTAGTGTGTGGGGGGAACAAATCTTGTCTACAAGAACTTCAGTTGCATAGTAGAATTTATAATTCACTTAGTGCACACTGCAGAATTAGTCAATTCAGCAGCATTTCATCAAATTAAGCACCCGAAATGGGTGGGTGTGGGGAATTGGTAGGGTCCAAAAGGAGTTGGGAGGAGAAATAAAGGGGGATCAATGGAGCAGGAGCCACGTGAAAGTTTACAGGTCATGTTGGCTCAATATTGTGCTCCTCAGTGCCTGGTACATCATTCTCTTTGATCAGATCAGTGGGATTGTTTTTCATAAGATCAGTTTGATTATTAGAGTGCCTGAATATTAGTTTCCCATAGTTGTTTGCTTATTAGAAGATGTATTTGCTTGTGTACTGTCTTACTGGCAATGGCATGAGGTTGTACAAAGTGTTCTAAGGCAGTGGTTTGTAAAACTATAGGAGCAACCAGACTTTATCAGAGAATTAATTAAGTGCTTAAGTTAATGAGATTCCAGATGCTTAAAATGTAATTGAAAAATCTCCAAATGGAAATATGAAATGTTGGAATAGGGCAGCACATACTTTTGTAAACATTAAGGAAGGAATTAAAGATTTATTATTTTTTAAAATAATTATCCAAAGCTCTCACATTTCAAGATATTTGTAAAACCATTTTGTAGCCATTCATAGGTGGCCCCAGCCTCTAGTGCATGGGTGGGCAAACTCTGGCCCGTGGGCTGAATCAGGCCTGTAGCAGGTTCCATTTCCCAGCGGCCCTTGCCCACGTTGCTGCAGCAGGTTTCCTTGGAAACCGCAGCAGTAGTGAGGCCATGACAGCATGGGGCCGGGGTTTCCACGGAGACCAGCCGGAGCTACAATAGCAAGGTGCGCAGCTGGATGGGGAGCTGCTCCAGGGCTGGGATCTTGTGGTGATGATAGTGTGGCCTGGAGCCAGAGTGCAACTGTGATCTGATGTCCGCATGCCAGGCAGCAGATAGCGGCTCTGCCACAGCCCTGGACTGCACTAATGGGGCAGCTGATTCAATCAGCTATTAGATAAAAGCTCCAAAAAGCCCCGCTGAATCATGCAAATGATACAGATGGTGGGGAGCTGGGTCGAACTGATGCAATTCCTCTTCTAGTAAAGCACTGTTTTTTGTTTTGTTTTGTTTTTTTCCCCTACATCTGTCAACACCCCTTATGTTTAAGTGAAGCAAGTTCTGAAATGGAAATATATATGCTTGTTAAAATTACCAGTGGGTAGTTGGGTGGAAATATTTCATGAAGCAAAGATCCTCATATGTTACATTTTTGTTTACCACTGTTTGGAGTTCTTTGCTGACATACTGAATTGATGCAGTACAACTACATGCATATATGTCTCTGGAACCAGCTAGTACATGTTGAGTATAGAAGAGGAAATAAGAACTGTTGTTGCTTATAGGGAATAAGCAGCAACAGCTTATTTCCTAACTGCTGTAGAAAATGAAGTAGGAATGGCTAATTAAAAATTACAATGAAATGCAGAAAGAAATAGCAAGAAGTTTAAATGAAGCCCAAAATTGAGCAGCTTTTTTTTTCGGACGTCACAGTAGATCTCCTCTGTGAATTTCTCAGATCCGTGGAAATGGTGACTAAAATGATGTAGATGGCTGCAGTTTTCCCTTTCTGTCAGAGAACCAGTGCATCTGATATTCTGCTTGTGAGGTCATGTTCTATTGCAGTTATAATCTTTTAACATATATTTTTCCATTGTGGCATGGTCTTAGACTGTCAAGCTGAACTGCTGGTTTCTTTCCTCCTTCGTATGTAGGAATTATAAAGATGCCAGCATAAAGTTTACTCCTTGGTGAGAACATTTTGTATCTGCTGCAGTTCTCTAGGAGTTCATGGAGACTGGAAAAATCATCAGAATTACTTAAAATTAATGGAGCAGATATCTAAATAATTTGGGTGCTTTTGTACACAGTGCTGCTATCTGTGTGTCTTGCAGATTTGATTTGTCAGCATGGGACTGTCTGGGTCAGGATGTTAATAGTGTACAGTTAGGAACAGAATTTCATCCCAAGCTGTTTTTGGTTTCTTGGAGTTTAGCATACGAAGGTCTACTGCAAGTCGGTGTTGTAGCTTCATAGTTATGGTGAAGACAAGTATATATAGTCTGTAAGCTGTCTGAGACCACATAATATTTTAGATATGAAATAAGTAACTAGTGGTCTTGTACTGTTTTCATGAGGCCTCTGAATGGATGAACTATTGAGAAGAATAGGCAGCTAACATGAAAGGCTATTTTTCATATTGCTTAGACAGCAAGGAAGTTCTGCATTGAGTCAGATTTGGAAGTTAATTGTAACCCTGAGGGACCAACACATACTCCTTGAAAGGAAACCATAAGTTATGAAACTGTGATGGCTTATAGATTTGGCTTATTTCAACCCATAATGTAATGCTGACAGAACTATGCAAGGTTCTTTCACACACTCTAATGGAGGCCCTCCAAACCAGTTAAATATAATTTAATTTGATAAAATTATAATGAGAAAATAAGCTTATATCTTTTGTACAATTAGAAATAAGTTTCTTTCTAAGAAAATTCTGTATAGCCTGTAGTAGGATGCATTACCCAAAGCATGGCTTCAGGTCCTCTTGTGAAATGGATAGAAAGCTACAAAAATGGCATGCCAGCCTTGATGTCAGACCAAGGTGGAGCATGGGCTTTGTAGCGGAATGGGATTCAGGATAGGCAAAAGCACTTAAGAAGGTGCGGAAAGGTTAAAATGATGCCTTACTATCCCCTGTGTTAAGACCTACAAATTCTGTGAATGTGGCTCAAGAACTGGACTCTCAAGTTGCCTTGAGACTCATCAATGAGCTGTGGTAGAGATTGGCATCAAATTGAGGGTTTGCTGCTGTTGCCGATGTTTGTTTCTTGTTAGGAGTCACAGTATCAGGATGGAGTAAAACTGAGGGTATGGACAGGCCTCTGCACATTGCACCACAGTGAAAATGTAGCACTTTAAGAGCTTACAGGTATTCTAGCCCCATGGCTGGAGAGCTAAAATGTTGCCTCAAAGGTGACTGCTCCAGCCAGGGGGCAATGGGTGGCTGCCTCCTTGTGTCCCCTGCCCCCTGTGGGAGCCTGGTTACTGACAGTCTGCATGCTGCCAACTATCAGCTGGCAGCTGCTGAAAAGCAGGAGCTGCCAAAAAAGTCCCATCATGCTGGGGGGGCAGAGCCAAGGAGAACCTCACTCCTTACCCATGTTGTTCCTGGTATTACCTCTGCTACTACCAGAGCCCCAATAGTGGGAATTCTGTTGTCACCACTGCTGTTTCAGAAGTCCTTACTCTTTCCCAAGCTCTTGAACCGGTGGTAGGAACTGTTGCTGCTGCCTTAAGAACCTGGACTCTTGCCAGGGCTCTGGACTAGGGAAGACTTTCAAAAAGCCTGAGCCTGAGTTGATTTAACCTTTGCAGGTTAGTTTAACCTGGCTAGGATGAACCAATTTGTAACTGGAAAGACATTCTCTCTGGACTGAGGAAATTCAGGCACATGCCTGCAGTGGCTCAGGCTAGAAGCCAGGGGCAGGGTGCTGGAGGAGCCCTGCCTTCCCTTACACAGTGCTGACCTGAGGGGAGCATGGCCAGGGCCCGATGGGATGTTCTGATTAGGGAGTTCTGCCTACAGTATTCCAGGCTTTTTCTCGCTTGCTGCTCAAGGGAGCCAGATCCCAGCCTCCCCCTAGCACTCTGAGGCAATGAGAGGTGTGCAGTGCATACATCCATTGATATGGAGCTTTTCAATGTCCCTCCTTGCTGCTTTATACTGTCTGCAGCTAACTGACAGGCAGGCAAGACAGCAGGGGGTTGATAACTGTGTTTTATCACTCCATCAGCAAAACAACAGTCTCTCTCCATTAGTTCAAAGTCTTCTTAAACAACTTACCACAGGGGTGGGCAAAATACGGCCCACAGTCTAGATCTGGCCCATTAGGCCATTCTGTCTGGCTTGTGGGACCCCTAAAAAAATTTAGAAAATATTCATCTGCTCCTGGATGCCTGTCAAAGACGACAGGAGACAGGGGCAGCAGGACCCAGGGGAAGTCAGTAGCAGGAGACAGGAGCCCAGCCCTGCCCCACCCCCAGCCATTTCCCTGATTTCTTGCCCCTGCCCTGATCCAGCACCACATGGCTCCCAGCTATATTGCTGGACTGGGAGCAAGGGGCTGCTCCTGTATCGGGGGGGTGGGGGTAGCAGGGTAGGAGGGGAGTGTAGGGAGAAACTGTGCATGTTTTTGTGTGTATGTTCATAGGGGAACTCCCACATGCACACCCCACCATACACATGCACCCAGACCCCCCATACACTGCCATTCACACACCCCAGGCACCCTTCTCCCATACATATCCCCCCACAAACCCCATACTTCCCACGTAGCTACACTACACTCCCCCCACACATCCCCCCCCACTCCCCATACCACCCACATCTACTCTCCCTCATCCCACAGCCACATACCTATCCATTCCCAATAGACATGCACAGCACCCCACAAACCTATACCCCCCACAACATGAAAGAACAAGACTTCATTTTAAGCTATTATATACAGTCACCTCTCTGCACACTGCATAAACACATGTAAACCAGGACAAAAATATTTTTTGAAATCAAATTAATGAATGTTTCAAATGTTCACTTTTTAGAATATAATTTGGTATTTTTCTGTTTCTGAGATGTTGAAACCCCTTGCTGAATGGGGCACTTCTGGGAAGGAACTTGTGGTGGCAAAGGTCAGGAGTTAAGGGTTGGGACTTCCAGTCCCAACATGGCGAGCAGGGGCTGGGGCACCTGTCAAGGGGCGGAGCTACCTATGCGGCTCTTGACAGCTTGCCATAACTTGGTAAGCGGCCCTCCACCTGAAATAATTGCCTGCCCCGGTTTACCAGCTGACCTGTTGATTAGCTCCAAAAAGCCCTAAGCAGTTACTGTTCTGTCTCCCTGTCCCAGTGAAACTGGAGACACACACACACACACACACACACACACACACACACACACACACACACAGAGATATCTCTTGGCATTAGCTAGCATACCACATGTCTAGGGTTGATGAGGATGGGGTCTATGCTGTGGGAGATGGGAGGGAGGGAGGGAGCAGGGTGGGTTTCCTGATTGAGTAGTGAGGGGAGGTAGGGCAGGGGGAAGCCAGGTAGACCCTGCTGTACCTGCAGTCTGCTGGAGCTCCAGCCAGGGAGCAGAGGGGAGGGGCCAGCTCTGTTGTGGAGCAGAGAGCTCCTCCCAGCCCAGAGAGCATGCTGGGATGCTGGTCGAGTCTGGCTTATCTTAAATCAGCAAGGGGTCTGGGTCAGATCTTGCATAAACCAGTTTGACCCAAATCAATTAAGTCTGATATTGCATTCAACCAGGTTTATCTCAAACTGGTTTCATCCATTTTCAAACTGGTTTATGTGCACTGAACTTCTATTCTGTTACAGGTTTAAACCAGTTTCTGATCACTTAAACCGGTTTATGTGTAATGTCTGTCCCTAGCCTTGAAGTGGCAATGAACATAGCAGGTTTGTAACAGGGCTTCCTGACAGCCTGCCCAGTAATGAGCTATCAGTGAGTTAGCCATTTGCCCTCTCTTCCTTTCTGTGGAGGAGGGGAAGAACAGCAGGGGACTGAGAGATGCTGGTGGCTCTAGAAACTCCTGTAGCATTGTATTTAACTATGCAGGTGTTACATAAAACATAGCACTACCAAGAAGTTCCTCTTTTCAAGAGGTACTATTCTGTAACACCTTATTTGTAGTGTTTCAAATGACTAGACTGGCTACACACTCCCTTATTGTAGTGCTCCAAGCTATGATGATGTACATACTGTCACAAATGTAATGCTTGTTTCTGGTGTGCACATCAAAGCAGTTCTAGAGGTACAGGCAATATTGCTGCTTGAACACTTTTGCTGAAGAATTTCTTGCCTCAGATGCATGGAAACCATTTATAGCAACATAAAGCAGAGAGACTGATTTAACAGTCCTTAAATAATTCCGTATCTACAAGCAGAGAACTTGCCTACACATGCTGTTAGCCTACCTATTAAACTCCATCCTTACGACCATTCAGTTGCCCCATGCTTACATGCCTGGGCATTTTGCGTGATTAGTAGGGGTTTAAAAAGGAAGCCAAACAGGATTATTGTAAGTGATGACTCAACTGTCATTCTAGAAGGTGGCTTGATTCAGCAGAGTCCTACAGTAATACACTAAAGAAAGAGTAAAAGCTGCCTTTCCCAAGAATTTGACTTGCCTGAGTTACTTGGAGGAATTGACACAATGTGAAACACCAGTATGTCTTCCTGTTTATCATTTAATTCTCATCTGATGGTTTGGCAAGGATTGCTGCTCAGCTGATGTGGCATTTAGGGAAAAAACAAATTATACAAATTGTCTGAAATGGATTAGGGCATCTCCACAGTGAATTCATGGTATGTTATTTAATTTTAATGCTTGCTCTTGAAGCCTAAATAAACTAGAGTCACAAGCTTGCTTCCTGTGCCTGAGAGCTCTCTTAGTTCCTGGAACTGAATGCTGAGTGAAATATCTCAACGTGCACTTCGGATGTGATTGGATTTAGGATCCTATGGACAATTTTAAGTGCTGACCAAGTACTTGATATTGTGCAAGACTTTCTGTAGACTGAGAGTGGGGAGTTGATTCAGAATTTAAATAAGCTTTTTGGATTATATTTTCACTGTTTAGTTTAGCTCTAATATAAACACAAAATGTAGAGGCATAGGCAGTATTACAGCTGGATGTGAGTTTATTCATGTGGCATACACTAGACACACTTTTAAGAGTTTAAATTATGTTTGGAATGGCACATATGATAGAGGAAAACCCCTCAAATACTATGTAAAACTCAGTTTTCTTAAGTGAATGATAATTAATTTTGCTGACACTCTGTATATACGGTCTCTACAACGTTGAGATCCTGATCCTATCCAGGCCAGTAGAAAAGGTTTCTTTGACTTCGGTAAGGCTGTAATTTTCACCCGTTGTATTTTTGTCTTGTGATATTGGGCTGTTTTTGCTTTATGTAGCTTAGCTTTGTATGGTGGCTTCCCAAATTATAGAGACCAATAAATGGACCAATAAAGATGCTTCCTTTTATGAAAAATATATTTACTTGGATGGACACATGGTGCTTATCAGTGAGATGTACAATCAACCACATGAAACATGAAATTACAGGGGTCTGGAGAAAGTCTTCAATTTTGATTTTAAAAAAGGCAACAGCATTGGCTATTCTGAGCTTTCATGGAGAGTTCTCCAAAAGGTGGAGTAAAATGTGCTACTAAAGCATGATATTATGAATTGTAATTATAGGGGCAGCTTAGCTTGACAAGAATGTAGAGGAGATGCATGGCAAACGGATGTGGTCTTGGAAACCTCAAGAGCATTGATGTAATCTTAAAAACCAGAATCTGGTTTTCCTGGGTAACCACTCAAGTTAAATGTTGCAGGTCAGCCTGGGAACCTTGTTTGCATCAATACAGATTTGTGTAGCTTGTTTTCATTAGACTAAATCAGTGATTCTCAACCTTTTGGACTCAAGGCACTCCTTGATGGGCTCAAGGCACCTGTCAGAAAATCTCTGCTTTTGGTTTTCATCTGTTTTTTTACTACAGAAAAATACTAAAGCGTTGTTTTTTTGGTTTCAAAAAACTCAGAAAGACCACGATGGGGCAGAATATTTGTAATACTGTGGATTCTTATTTGAAATCTATGCATTTGTTTTGTGAATTGCTTGCATACCTAACATTGCTAACCCTGTGTGACAACTTGCAGCACACCTGAAAGGATCTCAAGGCACCCCAAAATGCTGTGGAACCCTGGTTAACAATCATTGGACTAAACTATTCTGGGAACTAATCTAGAAACGCTGCATGTGGGAGATGTCAGGTTGAGAGAAGGATTTGTTAGTTTAATTTTGGTTCTGTGAATGTTATATTGTGTTTAATCTCTCTTTTGTATGTATTCCTTCAGTGTGGCTTCGAGCACTAAGCTTTGTAGCATGAACTTAGCAGCTACAGTTCTTGAGAAGTTCTTGTGTTGACATCGAATAACTCTAATGAAACAAAGAGTTTTCTACCTGCAAACCACTGACTCTGATTAACTCTCTCTTGAGAAACCTGTGAGGCTTAGCTGATACCTAGAAATTCCCTGCAAAAGTATACAGACAGAAAAAGTTGGTTTCAGATGAGCAGTGCTCTCATAGTTTGGAGTCATTGCGCAACTACAAACAGGAGTGATGAATTTAGAAAGTAGAATCCTTATTGGCCCGTGTACCAGTACCTCGGCCAAGTTTGACAGTGTGATGAGGACACTGATGCAAATTTCACTGAACCTGTTTGTTCTATGCAGATCTATAATTTTTTCCCAGTACTTTTTAAAGAGTGAAAATATTTGTGGTTAAATAATTCCTATGCTACATTGTTATTTGCTTTGCTGCCGTATAGATTCCAAAGGAGTCAGCTGGGAAACTAGCCACCCCCATTGCCTGGTATGATCATGGAGGGGAAACAACTGGAGCCTCAGAATGGCTGAGGTACTTGTTCAGGGCCTGAAGGTTGTCAGACTACTGTGTTTTAAAGCCGAAGATGGTTGTGGTTCAAGCTTGGGAGTGTGCCAGAGCCGGGAGAGGTGCTATAGTTCTGGATTACTACCCAGCTCAAGAGTATTAAGGAAATGTTTGGGATTTAGTAGTTGGACTTAGTGGTGGCCATCCAGTGAAGGGAACTGGGAAATGGCTTCAGTGGAAAGTGAAGGCTTCAGTGGAAAGAGAAGTCTATTGGGAGTGTAACAGTCTGCGGGAAGACTACTGGGAGTGTCCAGCATCCGTGGGTTGGTAGTTTAAGGAGGAGTCGATCAGAATTGTTCATGTTCTACATGTTCTGTAATTAATAATCTGAATCTTGGTGATTTGAATTCAAGACTGAGGCAAGAACTCCAGTTGTAATTATCTTGACTTCCAGTTACTAGGTATGGCATAGCTTGAAAAAGATGCCATTTCTGATGCTTGAATGTAAACTCTTCCCTTTAAAGTGCTGCAAGTCCACAGAAGTTAAAGATTTTCCAAGATGAGCTATTTTTTTTAAGGGAGTATTGGGACTAGAGACCAAAAAGGAGTGAGTGAACTTGAGCTTAGTTTTTATTGTAATAAATGCCCAGTCCCACAATAATATGTATATGCAGTTCTCACAAATAAGGTGGATTCTGGTGATAACAGACTTAAGATTTTTTTTTTCAATGTGTGCGGGACAGAAGAGTAATTGTAAAGTTTTTATTGTTCAAACAGTGCAGCAGGACAAAAAATAATACAAGTACTTCTAAGGGTATTTGAAGCTGCATTATGCCATGTATCAAGGAATGTTGGAGACGCTTTAAAAAAAGTATTCAAATGTCTGGCTTAAGTTCACTAGATTGTCTTCGGAGAAGAATGTAGGATTAAGCAACTCTGAGGAATTCTTGCTATGGAGTGGGGTTTGCTCCAATTGCTTGAAATATTCCTGTTTGCAATAAGCATGCACATTGTGTAACTTATTCTTCAGCATATTTACCAAATGTGTATTAAATTAAAGAGTTATTAGAGCATAGCAGGGCATCTTTATAGTTAAAGCTTCCTTTACAGTAATAGCTTAGCTTGAATTCACTTTATTGATGTTTATACAAAGTATGCATTCCATACCATTGCAATCCATGTTTATATTCCAGTTGAAATAATTACATTCCATTGTCTATTTATTCCTATATTCTTAAAGCTGCCACTATACCTATGTTAAAAAGTTAATAGTTCTTTATTTTTCCTTGCTTAAGTTATATGCCAAAAAGAAAAATAAACTGACTAGAGAGTTATAAGAACATTTGCTTTACTAAAACTGGTGTGCGGGGAGGTCACAAGTTCATTTTGTTTTCCTTTTTGTATAGGTGAATCGTAGTAACAGAAATACTTAAACTAAGACGGAAGAGCTATACACCCACCTTCCAGTTTCTCTCTCTTCTGTGTTCCTTGCGATAACATTCTTTGAACAACTAACACCACACAGCAGGAACAGGGCTCTTGTATACATTGGGGTAAAAATACGGCGTGACGGCCCCAAATGCCAGGCAAGATGCAGGACTTGTCTGCTGCATTGAATATTGTCTATAACAACATGTTCTTGTGTGAGTCTTTTTTTAAACAGTGGAGGTAATTTTAGCAATAAATTTAAACAATTTTTAGACTTGGTTTCCAAATGTCTTAGGAAAATATGATATAAAGAATTACTATTTCATATTCAGGAAAGGTCTGTACCAGTTCTGGTTCATATTGATGTATCTGAAAGCCAATGTAGATTAGATATGAACAGCTAGATTTTTTTGTAGCTGGAACCAAACTAATTCATAGATTGTAAGGCTGGAAGGGATCTCAGAGCACTGTCGGGTCCAGACCCCTGCACCCAGCAGGAAAGACCATCCTGGTCTTCTCCTTGAAGATTTCCAGGGTAGGCAATTGCACCACCTTTTGAGGGAGCTTATTCCACAGTCTGGACACCCTAGTTGTGAAGAAGTTTTTCTTAATGTTGAGCCTGAAACAGTCTTCTAGAAGTTTGTGACCATTACTCCTAGTTTTCCCCAAGGGTGCCCTGGTGAACAGTTGCTCACCGAGCCCTTGAGGTACACCTCTGATGTAGTGCTAAGCTGCTACCAAGTGCCCTCTCAGCCTTTTTTCAGGCTGATGGGTCCCAGATCCCTCAGCTTTTCCCTGTATGGCTTGCTGCGCAAGTCTCTGATCATACGGGCGGCTCTTCTCTGGACTCTCTTAAGCTTTACCATGTCCTTGTTAAAGTACGGTGCCCAGAACTGGATGCAATACTCTAGCTGCGGTCTCACCAATGCAGAATAGAGTGGAGAATCACTTCCTTGGTTTTGCTGGGGATGCATCAATTGATGCATGCCAGGGTATTGTTAGCCCTGCTTGGCTGCAGCATCAAATTGCCAGCTCATGTTCATACTGTGGTCTTTTAATACCCCCAGGTCTCTTTCATTCGTAATGCTGGTCAGGTTGGTGTTGCCAAGCCTGTAGGTGTGTAGGGGATTGTTCCTCCCCAGGTGGAGCACTTTTCATTTCTCGATGTTGAACTTCATCTGGTTTCAATCTGCCCAACTTGCCAGTGTGTCTAGGTCCGTCTGTATCTGCAGGCTTTCTTCAAGCATGACCATACTTCCCCATAATTTGGTGTCGTCTGTGAACTTGGCCGGTGAACTCTTCACCCCCACATCCAAATCATTGATAAAGATGTTGAATAGCACTTGACCAAGCACTGACCTCTGTGGGACACCCCAGTCACTTCCCGCCAAGATGACACAGATCCGTTCATTAGAACTGTCTGGGTTCTACCCCGTGGTCAGCTTCCTACCCACCTGATTCTCTTGCAATTAAGCCTACAGTCTTCTAATTTTCTCATGAGAACATTGCTGGATACCAGATTGACATTATACACCTCAACTTCCAAAAAGCTTTCAATGTCCTCTCTCTATCCAGGTGGCGAGTGACTTGATTGTAAAAGGAGATGAGGTTGATAAGACAAAACCTGCCTGCGATGGAGCCATGCTGGCTGTTGTTCAGAATCCTACCTTCTGCAAGCCTATCACACATAGACTCCTTAATGAATTTTTCCAGGATTTTTCCCTGGGATAAAAGTTGGGCTAATTGGGGTATAGTTACTTGGGTCTTCCCTCCTCCCCTTCTTGAAGATGGGCACAACATTGGCCCTCTTTCAATCCTTGGGGACTTCCCCAAATTGCCACAAGTTTTGGAAGAGATTTGCCAAGGGTTCTGCGATTTACTTTGGCCAACTCCTTCAGCAGTCTTGGATGAAGTTTATCTGGTCCTGCTGACTTATACATCCAGTTTCTTTTAATTAATCACACACCAGTTCTACAGCAATAGTATGAAGGCCGTCATTTGAACCCTGCTTATTCTGTACCCTAGCTGGTGTGATTTTTTCCTTTTGGCCCAGTGAAAGACTGAAGCAAAGTAGTCATTCAGGAGTTCAGTTTTCTGCTGAGTGCTGGTGACTAGCTGGCCTGGGTTGTTGAGCGATGCCCCACACTCCCATTAGTTTTCCTTCTGTTCCCTACGTACCTAAAGAAGGACTTCTTGTTGTTCTTGATTCCCAGTGCTAATTTTTGTTCAGTTGTTGCCTTAGCTTTTCTAATGTGGTCCTTACAAGTGTGGGCCATTGCTATATAGTCTTCTTTGGGGGCTGTTTCTAGCTTCCGTTGACTGTACTTCTCTTTTTTCTTTCCTAAGAGGACCATGATATTTATGTTTAGCCAAGAGGGCTTCCCAGCTCTTTTGCTATGTTTTCTCCATATGGGAATGTGTGACGCCTGTCCCGAAGAGGCTTCTGGGAGGAAGCCAAACTGACACCCCGGGGGGAGGGGGGGGTCAGCTTCGCAGAACCTAGAAGCCATGGGATTGTGACCTAATGCATCTGCTGACCTCCTCATATTAAAAAGGAGAACAGCTCTTGAATGAGCTAACGGCTCTGGAAAGTACCGAAACTAACGGCTCTGGAAAAGGGAACTGCGGCATAGCTTGAAGTGACCTTACCTTGCTTTGCAACATGCGACAAAGCTTGCTCTAACCTGTAAATGGTGATAAGGCTAGAAGCTTTTATGTGATTGGAAGATCCAAAGGGAATAGGAGGGAGTAAAGGTATAAAGGTTATGAGAACTAGGCCCTGGGCAGAACTACTGTGGGGAGGACAAGGCTGAGGACCCAATAAAGGAGGTAGTCTCACCACCCTGGATGCAGGGTGGAGTTCCCAAGACCCATCGGGTAATTACTCAGAGCAGGGTGGGGGAGTGCCTTTCCTCTAGCCCGACGCACTTGTGGCTTGAAAGCTTTTGGTACTGATTTAATGTGTGCTGTTTTGGTTTTCTTTCAATAAAGTTATACTTGTTGCTTTGCCTTGGCGTGCGACCTGTGGGTTACTCACCTTCCCTGGGAAAGGGAGGGAGCCCTTACAAAATGGACTTCCTTTGTGCTTCAAGGATCGCATCCTTTAGGAACGACTACCCTTCATGCACTTCATAGTTTCATAGTTTTGTAGTAGCTAGAGTCGGAAGGGACCTAGGTAGATCATCTAGTCCGACCCCCTGCCTTGGCAGGAAAGAGCACCGGGGTCAGATGACTTGTTTCGCCTTCAGTCCCTGGTCCCGCAGCACATTCCCTACTAGTTCAAAAACCTGAGCTTTTTGAAGTTTGCATTTTTGAAGTCCAAAACTTCAAGCCTGCTATCCAATTTGACTGCCTTGTGACCAGACCATGAACATACTGGTTTCATAGTTACTATCACCAGGCTGTCCTCTATGTTTAAGTTGGTCACCAGGTTATCCTATAGTCAACCACTAAGCTTTGTATAAAAAGAAACCTAAAATGTTACTTTGTCACAAACACCAATAGCAAACCACTAGCATATGAAGCAGAATAGTGACTTGAAGTAACAAAGTTTAATTGACTAACGAGACAATTGGTGGAAAAGCTCTTACTATTTATTTGTGGTGGAGAGCCAGGTCCTCATTGGCCTATGGCAGAAAATGGAAGGTTCAGCTAGAACATTGGTTCTCGACTTCTTTAGATTCAGAGCACTCCCCACAACTTCATTTGAATTTGGCAGTACCCTTGAGAACCAGTGTTGTGCTGCTCAGCTTACCTCAGCGGTCTTTGTGAGATGGGAATGTGTGGGACGTGCACATTAGAAACCAACTGAATGTTGAATCTACTGATAGCATCTACTTCATAGCTTTACTTTATGTTCCAAATGTATTCAGTGTTGGCCAGCATGCCAACACTTCTACCCACCCTTCTGGTTGGAATAATTTTATTTCTGAATGCCCTAGGTCAAATACACTAGTTCTCAACTAGGGTACTGCTGATACTACCAGATGAAAGTGCCCCACACACCTTGTGTACAGCCAGACCAGGAAGGGTTGGGACATGAATGTGTGCTTTTGCATCCAGTAAGGTTTTCTAAAGCAGATGGGAGTAGGTACCTTCCATTCCCAGTCCAACCTTACACCATGTCTTTCAGAAAACAGACATGCGGGACAGGTATAACTGTCCCATCCCTCTGTTTCCCAGAGAAGTGAGAGTATGCGTGTGGTGGACTGGGAAAGGCTGAGGCAAGAATTGGTGCTCCTTCCTTATTGTGTAACCCTGCTGGAGGCAGGAACATGTGCATTCCACAGCCCATCCCAGTCTGGCTGTCCATGAGGCACAAGGGACACTTTTACCTGGCTGGGGTGGTGGGATCTGCACTGCAGCACCTCCAGAAGGGTTTCATGGTACCCCAGGGTGTTATGGCAACTCTGTTTGAGAATCACTGCTTTGGAAGATGGGGTTTTAATCTGCTATTTCACCAGCAGAAAAGTTGAACCTGGATGCAGAGTTCTTCTGCAGCTGGTAATGGACTGAGCTTAGTGTCTAAAGGAGAGGAGACTGAGGTTGGAGAAGAGAATAAACTGTTGCTGGATAATAAGAGAAAATTACTATAGCTTTGAAAAGAAGGATTTGAAAGCAGCCTAAATTTATTCTACTTTCTTTCAAGCTGTATCTTGAAAAAGAAGGATGTAGCTGAAATTTGAATCTGCAATCTGAAGCTTGTCTTCCTATAAAGCTTTGCTGTAAAAAACAAACCCTAAAACCATAGTAAAAACTAAAAATGAAATGTTGCTGAAGGCAACTGATACAATGCATTCATATCCCCAACCTTTGCTGTAAAAAAACAAACAAACAAAAAACCCTACTTTTTGAGCAGGAAGGTATGGATTCTTTATTTGAAAGTACCATGTCTGTTTTAGATGATGTTTTTCAGTTTGGCAGTAGAGTACTTTGATTCTTGATACTGGAGCCAGCACAGTTTGAGAATTTCAGTGCATCTTTTTCTTTCTCCAATTACCAAGGAATATGGTTTCAGGTTAGAAATAAATAGATTGTATTATATGGGTCACCTAGTACAATACTTTTAAATAACTAACATCCTGTTTTAAAAGTTGTTGTGCTTTTTTTGTTTTTTTTTTTTTTTAATAGCAGTAGATCTTTCATTTGTCTTCAGTAATCTGTTTTATGTGCTTCATGGATATGATTCCTGATATTTAGCATTCACAATAAAGATCTCCAGCAAAAGGATGATGTAATTTTTGGTAGGTCAGGTAGTATGTAGGTCTAATTCCAAACTGCATTCCTTGTTTAAGGTTTTTAGTGTTGATGGTAAACCTTTTAATCAGTCTTTTTAAAAATATTGTATTTTACAATGATGCATAGAAAGCTCAAATGTAAAAAATGTACTAAAAGTGAGTTGTTAAAAGTCAGATCTTTTAAAGGCATTCTTTGCTTTGCTTTGATATCCCTGAAAACCCATAGGTAGTTCATAACCTTCCTGTGTGTCATCACAATGTCGCTTAGTTATCTAAATAATGTGAGGTTTGGAGTAGCAAAAGAAAGAGTAGAGTTTGTTACGAACTTTCTTTGCTTTTGGTGGACATGAAGCACTCCATAAAACCTTAAAAAAATAAAACCCAACATTTCTTTTACATTACATAATTGTCTTTTGGGAGTGATTATGATTTGGACTAGAAAGCGGAGAAGTTTGCTATGGCAGAAATTCTAGTGAGTGCTTTAAATAAAAATCAGTTCATGGCCACAGAACAAGAAACGTATGCCCTTATCTTAAAAATAAAATGGAAATATGATGGAGGAGTCTGTCTGCACACTTGAGAAACACATTGGAACTTATCTCTCTCCTTAACTTTAGATTTATGCTACTAATAAGGCCCAGAGTGGGGTGAACAAGGTTCAGCATAACAGGCATCCATACCAGATGGCTTGTGTGGCATCTGTGCGTAGGATAGGAAGTTGCTGAGAACAGTGCCAGTGGCTTCTCTTTTCCTCTGCAAATGCCATATGAATAACTTTCAAGAGATATGTTCAGTGAGGTAGATCATTAGAACTTTCTCAACACTAACACTTCATTTTTCATGTTGTGAACACAGTGCTACTACATACACACTGAAATGTTGGTCCTGGGTTGTGAATATACAGTACAACTTCATTATAATGAACCCCAATTTATAGCAAATGCCTACTCTGAACAAATCCAACAGGATAAACCATTTTCTATTATAAAGCAGCAAAAGGACAAGCTGTATTATAGTAAACACCTCTTCTAATGAACTTTACTCCTAATCCTTCCTGCCCCCTCTGTTTAGCAGGACCTGGGTCCAGCTGTGCTCCATTCCACTCTCCAGCCAGGCTCTGCAGCTGTGCATTCTGGCCTTGGACCCCCATGTGCCACCCTGGCTGGGTAGTGCCCCTAGCTCCAGTCCTGCCCAACTCTCTCACTGTGGGGGTCTCAATTACCCACCCCTCCAGTTTTACCAGTGGGGAGCTGCTGTCCATGCTGCCTGGCTGCCACATGCACGTGTCTGCGTTCACTTATAAATGGTGCCCCTTGCCTGATTACCCTTCTCCTACACCCCCCAGCCTCTTGCAGGCTGGAACTCAGCCAGCCTGCAAGGAAACCCACCATTTCCCATGGTTTTTCTCCTTTAAAGGAAAAATCCACATTTCTGCTTAAAATGAGAAAATCTGCATTTTTCTGTGGTGAACAGAAAACCCGGATCCCTGGTTGTGAAGTTGTACTGTGTTTGTCTTTTAGTAGCATGATATTAATAACACCAAGGTCACAGGTTTGATCCCCAGTTGGACTAGATGATCTACTGGAGACTCTTCCAGCTTTACTTCTGTATGAATAATGGTCAGGAAATAATTGCTATTAGGACATTCCCAATTACCACCTCCACACTGACTTGCATCTCTGTAGTTAAAGAAATACTCAAACTATCTTTCCAATGAAATATTAGGTTTCTTAATGTTGCAGACTGATGCTTGGTTTTCACATTTTAAAATCTGACCTTCTGGAGCCTCAAATTTTGTGAATTTTGAGCTATTTCTTATAGCCCTTGGTGTGCCATAATAATGCTTGAAAATACAAACTTTAAAGATAAGAGGGTAAAATTAATAAAACATCATTTACTGTTTAAAGTTGCAACATGTTTTAAAAATGACTATCTTGACTTAATTTTGTAGATTAGGACTTTTTGTATAGACTTTAACTTTATTACTGAAGTAAAGAGAAGAAATTGTATCCCAAGAAAAGGATGCCTTTTCATGTAAAAGAGTAATTGTTTCTCCTTGACATTCAAAATGAATTAGAGGAAAAGCACTTCCAAGGTGCATTTTTACCAGGTTCCCCATATTATCCCATTGCTAGATCCATGTTGCTTGAACAGAAAGGGACGTGACTTGCTGAGAATAGCCTTTGAGGCTGAAATGGAAGGTCAGAGGCAACGACTTCTCATTTGTCTACCATAGAGAGATCCTTGAGCAGGTATTTAGGGTCTAAAACATTGGGATGTGATTTGAGGACACAGGAACTGGCTGACAAAGAACTTAGAAATGGGGTTGGAGGAACAGACAAAGTATGAGACTTTCCAGAGCAAGCCCATCCACAGTCTGATGGCAGGATCTTCAAGTTACCCGCTGTTTTGTCATCTGCAAAGAGATGAGCTGAAGTTGCCATAGCTGAAGAGTCCAGGGATACCTAAGTGATGGCTTTGCTTGGCAAGATTGTTCTTCATGCATGAGTAGAGAACGGATTTCTCTAATCAAATTTGAACCTAATGTTTTCATTCCATTCTGCTAGTCCCAGCATAACATTCTTAATTAGTATTGTACTTAGAAGTGCTTATTTTTTATTGCCTGTGCAGTATATTGTTTTGTCATGAACTAGAGTAAGGTTGGTGTTTAATGGATGTGCAAGGCTGTTCTTGCTGACAAATGCATAACTAGGGAATTTAGTGCTCTGGATAGGCTGCGGGGTGTGGGCATGTGCGAGGTGCACAAGAGTAGCAGTTACTGTGGTTCCCTGGAGGTTGCCTTTTGGCACCTGCTGTGGTTTCATACCTGGGCTGGTTCCATGGTAGCCCACCCCTACTTTTGTTGCTGCTTGATGAGGAGGCGCAGCACACTACTAGAGTGGTCTGGAGTACCCAGGCATTTAGTTCAATTGTAGTATAGTGACTGACTATTCTTAAAACTACTTGGGTCTCCTTAGAAATCCCAACAGTAAGGGTTAGGAACTCAAATCTCATTGTATTCCCATCTCCAAAAATGAAGGGAAAAAGCACCTGATATAAGGGAGAAGCGGGGCAAGACCAAAATGCATTTGATTCGTTATTTACCTATTCAGTTTTTAACTGAAAATATAGTTTGTCCAGCTTGGGGAGATGATCAACAAGTTTCTAATTTTACAATTTACTTTGTCTTAACTGCATTTTTGATATTTACTTGAATACCTTAATAACAGATTTTCTGTTTATTTTTATTTGCAGTGATTTAGAAAAAAATAATATCACAAGAATTGCTAAGACAGACTTTTCTGGGCTGAAGAACCTCCGTGTTTTGTGAGTATCAGACTAAGTTTACTTGAAAATTATTTCATAGACTTTTAGTCTTCAAAATATAAGTACCTGAAATGACACATAGTGATAATTTATTCTATTTTTGTCTTCTGTAAATATAGTCTATGATGGGCAACTACACAACTGCACTGAAACATTAAAAAAATAACCAAAAGCATTAATTTTGACCCCATACTATACTGTAGAGAAAATTTACATCTGAACTTAAATTCAATGCTATTTCATTGGTAGCTTCTTGCTTTTTTTTTTAAATAAGCATTTATGATAAAAGCTGTTCTTCTACTCTAGAATGTTTTGTAATTAATTAAATCAATTTATCTCTGAGCTATCTTTGGTGCTTTGAGTTTCTGAATTGTTTACAGAGATGACTACATGTGGAAAGGGCGACTATGGAATACTTGACAATTAAAAAGTTCATATCTAAAGAAAGCAGTCCAAAGCTCCTAGCCAAATATTTATGATAAAAACCCTAGTCATGGCTATAACCTGATCAGTTGGTAACCGTTCAGGTTCCCACTATTGATTGTAACCTTACTTGTGAATCTTTGGAAACATAGAAATTTCCTGGGGTAGGTGGGAGACTGGGGGATAAGTGGAAGTTGTTTTTCCTGAAGCTGGTGTGGGAAGGATTTGATTATATTTTTCCAGTTCCAGAGAAAATTCTGGTATAATTCTGGTTCTCCCCAAGTTCATTATAATATTTAGTGTCAGTGAGTTGTCTGTCTTGATGGTTGAGGATGACTATAGTTCCACCTTTGTTTAGTAGTTTGATTACTATTTCAGTGTTGATCTTAGGGACTGTCTAGCTTTTCTCTCTGAGGGAGAAAGCTTGTTGTGGTCCTGGCTTTTGTTGAGAATATTACTGTGAGCTTTTTTCCTGAAACAGTTGATGTAGTGGTCCATCTGGTGGGAGGCGTCCAGTCTGTTTCAGTATTGTTTGTCTTCTCAGTTGTGGCAGCAGGGTTGTCAGAGGTGGTTTGAGTGAGACTGGAAGAGTGCTTAGTAGCAATAAGTCGCACAGTGTCAAAGTATCATTAGCTTTGAACGGGGAAAATACTCTTTAGTTCTTGGATTTTCATAAAGTTTATTAAACTGTCAGTTTATTAGCTTTCTGCCGCCGCCTTTTGACTGGAACAAATTGATTGAAAACATGTCTCTCTTTTTGTAGTATGTCCAAGCTTTTCAGTAAAATTGGGAAACGCTTAAGATTTTAATGGGCATTATTTTTTTTCCAAGCCTTTCTAGCCAAATTTTGCAAAACTAAATCCAAATAGTTTGGACAGGTTTCAGATTAATCTAATACTGGGGACTGAAGTGCTAAAGTTTTTATCCAGATCAGTAGTTTCCAAAAAGGAAGGTAAGGAAGGTGTTATGGGGGAGGATGGCTGCAGGAGGGTAAAGTTACTGTTTCCCTGTTTACCTGAACAAGCAGCAGTCAGCAGTGCATGTATAAACCAAAAGTTAAAAGAAATAAGTCTTCCAATTTCATATACTTATCCTCTACAGCTAACCTAAAAGGCTGATAGCAGTTTTTATTCCATTATTTTAAAACTTCATCCTATATCATGCAAATCATGTAGCTGTTACACTGATTTTTCTAACATTGCAAACTGATGAACAGTATTGAATACTAGCATAATGAAAATGCATATGTTGTCTTCTGTTCCTTCAAAGTGCACCAGAGATTCATACTGTACTACAACCACTACTTCCATAATAGTGGTGTGCTTCCCCATAGGATAAAACTAATTGATTGGAGTCATTGGCATGTATCCCAGCTTTCAGTAGTACTGTAGGGTCTCTCTCAAAATGATATGACATGGTAGTATGATTGTCGATAACTGATTATTTTGAGTACTATATACATATTGGCTTAATGGTACCATTCCTGTAATGTAGTTGCAATCCGACAAAAACAATGTTACTTACATGTATAATTTCTCCATTTGAGTGTTGCTTCACTTCAATCGGATTACTATTTGAATGGTCATCATATTTCATTAGCTGTAAGCTTTAGAGCAAAAAATTCATCTGTGTCTGACATGATTGTGCAGCCATTTAATTGACTAGTATTTATTTAGTATAGTAGACCCATAAATGTTGTGAGATCTGCTTAGATGCAGAATCAGACCCAACATGGTGTTTGGCACCAACATTAGACTGCGTGTATTTTATCCTGGTCTATTATTCAAATATATAAGGAGAACAAGCTTTACCAAATTAAGTTTAAGAATATGTATATTTTCATAAAAAATCTATTAGGCAAAATAAAATTCCAAGTATCTTTGCAGTAAGACTTTTATATAGACACTAATCTATCTTAAAAGTAGGAAGACTACATATCAGATTTTTCTTCGTCATTATTCCCATTTCCATAACTTCTGTTGTGAACAGTAGGAATTCTTGTGCTTTAAGGGCTGCAAGGTTAAATGTCACTGCTGAAGATGAAAGAAGAACTCTGAAAACTAGCATTTCTAAAGAAAAGTGAAGTAATTTCAGTGGGTTTTTTTTCATGGTTCCATAACTTAGAGAGGCATCGTATTTAGTTTTATTCCAAGAATTCTTCTGTGTATTGTAATGTTAATATTGTGAAAGATGGATGGCAGTAGCTCAAACTGGATACTTCAAGGCCTGAATGGTCTGGCTGCAATTAAGTGTGCACTGGAGCTCATACAAAGGCTGACTAACCACAAAGAAAGAGTATATGCTTGCTTTTATAACATGCCCTTGTTTGCTTTGGTGGATCAGAATCAGAGGGCTTAGTACCCTGTGGCATCCAGTTCTGTGTACTTTCTTTTAACTTCAAGAAGGTTCAGGGCTTGGTCAGTCTATAAGCATCTATATGAGGGAACAGTTGGTTTTGTTGACTTACATGGGATGCTACTGAACCTGCTGGAGACAAAAAACCTTTTTTTTTTTTTTTTAAATTAATATATACCGATTGCTGTGCCTTAACTTTTGGTTTGCAGCCTTCCTATGTGTAGCACTGGTATGTGATACCTACATGAGCCTAGTCCATGATCTCCAACTTCGCCTTCTATTTCTGGTCATTGTGCCTCTCTTTGTCATAACAGTAACATCCTGGGATTTATGTTGTTCCCCTGCCTCCCTTCCTCAGTTTCTTGGGCACTTCTAGGTCTTTCTTGCATTTCTGTGATTTTTATGGGTATGTACAGGTGTTAAATTTAGATCAACCCAACTAGGGTTAAGTTAGGGCATCTGAGTAGGTGCACTAAATTTAGATGGAGATAGGGTTAATACAATGTCCTGAATGCCTGTGTGTGTTTGCAGTGCAGCCCCAGGGCTGGGAAAGCCTTGCTGCTCACACCAGCCTTGGGGCTGTACTATTCTTCGCACCTACTCTGCCTTCCAAACCCTGACTGGGCTGCTTTCATTCCCCTTCTCTTCTCTTGCAGACCCAGCAGCCCCTCCCAAACTCACCAACTCCACTGCAGACTCCCTAGTCCCCTCTGATGCCTCCTGCCCCTCCTACCACCCTGGGCTCCCTACATGGCTCCTGGGAGGAGCAAATGGCTCTTGGCAGTGGCATATTCCTACACTCACCTGCTCCCAGTCTAGGTGTAGGTAGCTTAAAGTAAGCCACCTACAGCTGTACCAGGTGTAGTGAACTCTGTTTGCACCCTATGAAGCCCTACTCTTAGCCTGTCTACAGGTTTTCAATCATTATTTTCCAGTTTTTTGGATTTTTTTTTTCTTTTGTTTACTTCTTCCCAGTTCTGGCTCCTTGTCCTACTTGGTTCACTTCACGTTTTGGCTCTCTTTTCTTCTGCTGCTCTTCATATGATATACTTGGAAACAAACCTTCCTTTTGGGGGTATTAAAGGAGAAACTATGCAGTTTTGGTGTTTGTAAGGAGTTTAAAGAAGAATCATCCAGCACAGGAATCTGTGCTCCCTGTACTGCCAGCGTGGGTGAAAAAAACATTCTTTGCAAGTATTTGTTCACCTACTCCTTGTAATTTTGCCTTTGTTCCTCTTACTCGTTCAGTTTTTTTCCCCTTCTCCCTTACAGTTTGCTCCATCTAGACCAGGTGTCAGACCTTGATTTTTTTGCCTACCTGTAACATGCAGTCTCATTGTTGCTATTCAACCAGTATCTCTTCAGTTACCCATTTGGCTGTCTGTTTCCAAGATCCACCTCCTAATTATTTGAATAAATCTCCTGAGATGGGCTAGGTGAAATGGGACAGCTGCTAGCAGTAGGATAGTGGTTAGAGCTTCAATTATAATTGCTTATAGTCCTTTTTTTTTGCCCAGATACCATAGAATTTATTTATTTCCTTTCACTTCCCCTGTAGATCCATGTGACAGGAGACAAGTTAAGATCTATTACTGCTTTGAGCATTCCTGTGGGAGCAAAGAAATGGATACCCTGCCAGGGGAGCTACTTTTGGAGCACAAAAAGAAGCCAGAAAGTTGTCTTAAAAGGATCCACTGGCTTCTGTACTCCCTCTCTTCAGGCCTTACCGAGGGACTGCTTTTGTACTTGGAGTCTGGCTGTTCCTCATACCCATTTCTGTTCTGTATCCAGTGTTGTCTGGTACCTCCACCTCTCTGAAGTCTTGTTGAAGTTAGTGGGAGACATGGTGTGGAAAACAGGAGTTCAGCCCTTTGTTTGGCACCTCTTTCAGTAACTCATACTGCAGATAGACTGTTTTCAGTAGCCACAAACTGCTGGATATTTGCATGCTTTAGAAGTTCAGACGAGTGGGAATCAACTAACTTATGAGCCACTTCTAGCCAAGTCTGACAACTTGTTCACATGCAATGTACAAGTAGTCTTAATGCTTGGTCTTGATTCAGTGCCATGCATTAATCACCTGATGTCAACTGCAGGCCTCAATCCTCTATCCTTATATAGAATATATAAATTAATGGAGTAGTGGTGGTAGAATTTGGCCTATAAACAAACCCATTATACAAAATATTAATTGGCTTGGATTATAAAAATTTAAAAACACTTATGTGGTTACCAGCCTTATCATTTCTAATACAATATGTAGCCATGTGAAATTTAGCAGTTTTTTGTGCTTTCTAGATCTTAAATTTGTATCTTCTGATCATGGAAAGATACCAAATAGTTGTATTCTGTAGAGGTCTCTTTTATCACTCTCACTTTTCGTGTAACTGATATTTGCTGTAAACTTCACTTTAAAAAAACATGAAAAGAAATGAGAGAACTTTCTATCTAGATAATATTTTATTCTATTATTATGATTAACAATCAGTATTTCTGTTATCACAGGCATTTGGAAGAAAATCAAATCAGTGTGATAGAACGTGGAGCTTTTCAGGATCTAAAGCAACTTGAACGGCTGTAAGTGTACTTCTTTTCTTCTTAAAAAATCTGAAGTCTTCTAACTTCTTTAATATTTTTAAAGCTTATTTTTAATATTGTAAAACTATCATTTGAACAGGCCTTCAGAGAAAATATGGCTGTAGACTTGCCATAACTAGTTGGAGGCTGTATTAAACGTAATTGTCATTGTTTCTTGTAACTTGAAATAAATTAATAATTGTTTTCATTTTCCTAGCACACTTGAAATTTCACAATTGTTTATTCTAGATCATAAGATGCCAGTCTAAATTTCAGCTTATTGTCTGATGTTATCAGGGTGACACTACTTTTTAGTATACTAGTCCTTATTGGTTGTCTTTGGCAGACCTTGTTACCTTTGATGTAATGGATGCTGCAGTTGTATAAATGTTCCCCATGTTCACATGACAGCTCTGTCTAGGTCTTAATTTTTTAATGTTAGATCTATTATATGCAGGGCCACTGATACTACATAACAGGTCTGCTCTTGCATCTGAAAATAATAAATTTACTTCCAAATTCCATTGTTGTTGACTGTTATATGATTGTGAGTATTTGTGTGTATTAAGGCATAGTATGGGAAAATAGCCATCTAAATCAGGGGTGAGCAATTATTTGGTCTGGAGGGCCATTTATGGAATTTTGGTGAGCTGCTGCCGGGGGAGAGGGGTGGGGTGCTGATCTGGCCCAGCACTGGGGTACTGACCTGGCACGGGGTAGAGGGTCACAATTGATTCTATTCTGTGATCCTGGCCACCCATGGCCCCATCCCATCTGCCCAGCCAAATGTGTCCTGCCCACAGGGATCCCAGGCTGGTCTCCATGGAGACCTAGTGGTGGCTGTGTGGTAGTGTTCCTGCCTACGTGGGAGATCTGGGTTCAAATCCCAACTGAGATGACTTGGAGTGAGTGAAATAACAAGAAGCAAATCTTCTCTGGAATTCACCATCCAGTGCAAGGTGGCAAAGGCAAGGCAGCAGCCCTAGATTTCAGGAGGGTGGACTTCAATGAGCTAAGGAGAATAGTCGGGGAAGCACTGAGGTCCCAGAGGGGAGGGGAGCCAGGTGTCCAAGGAGAGCGGTCACTTAAGGAGATGATCCTCCAAGCCCAAAGAGAGGTAATTCCAACATGGATCAAAGGGAGCAGGAGTGCAGACAAGCCCCCATGGCTCACCAGAAGCATCTGGGAATGTCTCCTAGCAAAAAGGCAGGTGTACACCCAATGGAAGGGAGGGGCCATCACCTGGGAGGACTATACTGTGGTTGCTCGGGGATGCAGGGGGGCAGCCAGGAAGGCGGAGATGGAACTGGGACTAGCTTCCAGGATCAAGGACAACAAGAAGTCCTTTTTTAAATACATAGGGGGCAAAAAGAAGATTCTGGGTAATGTCCCTACAGGACACGCTAGGAAACTTGGTCATCATACCAGACGACAAAGCCAACATATTTAATGATTTCTTTGCCTCCATTTTCCTAAGCAGGGACTGGAACAGTCACCCCCCCCCCCCGGGATCCCCTTACACCCCAGGGGAGGCACACCTAGGCCAAGGGTTAGTGAGGAACTAGTTAGGGAACTTCTGAAAGGACTGGATGTATTCAAATCAGCTGGTCTGGACAATCTCCACCCTAGAGTACTGAGGGAATTGGCTGAGGTCATTGCAGGACCCCTGGCATGGCTTTTTGAGCACTCGTGGTGCTCTGGTGTGGTGCCAGAGGACTGGAAGAGGGCCAATGTGGTTCCCATCTTCAAAAAGGGGAGGAAGGAGGACCCGGGAAACTATAGGCCAGTTAGTCTTCCCTCAATCCTGGGCAAGCTTTTGAGAGAATTATTCTGGCGCATATCCACGAGGGGCCAGCAGGGGAGATTATGCTTAGGGGCAACCAACATGGGTTCATTAGAGGCAGGTCCTGTCAGACCAACCTGGTGGCATTCTACAACCAGATCACCAAATCCTTAGATGCAGGGGTAGTAGCAGTGGACATAGTCTTCCTGGACTTCCGGAAGGCCTTCAACACTGTCTCTCACCCTGTTCTCACTAAGAAACTGGGGGGCTGTGGTGTCAACACCTACACAGTCAAATGGGTCACCAACTGGCTGGAGGGCCGCACCCAGAGAGTGGTGATGGATGGGTCATTTTTGACTTGTAGGGATGTGGGTAGCGGGGTCCCCCGGGGCTTGGTCCTTAGGCCCACACTGTTCAACATCTTCGTCAGTGACTTGGAGGAGGGGGTAAAAAGCACCCTGCTCAAATTTGCTGATGACACTAAGATGTGGGGGGATGTGGGCACACTAGAAGGGAGGCATAGGCTGCAATTGGACCTAGACAGGGTACAGGGGTGGGTGGATGAGAATAGGATGGGATTCAACACTGACAAGTGCAAGGTGATGCACCTGGGGAGGAAGAACCAGCACCATACTTACAGGCTGGGGAACTCCCTTCTCATCAGTATAGAGGCAGAAAAGGATCTTGCGAGTCATCATTGACATGGGCTGGTAGTATGGGGATGCAGTCAGGAAGGCCAGCCACACCTTGTCATGCATTCACAGATGCATCTCGAGCAGGTCCAAGGAGGTGATACTGCCCCTCTGTGCAGCACTGGTCAGGCCGCAGCTGGAGTACTGCGTCCAGTTCTGGCAGGGGGTCGAACTTGATGATCTGCTCAGGTCCCTTCCAACCCTAGAAACTATGAAACCCTGCCCACCTGCTCTGACTGTGGTGTGTGCAAGGTGGATGGGGTGGGTGCCTGGGTAGTGGGGCTGGATTCACTGGTAGTAGTGACACTGACAGGAGAATCCAGAAGGAGCTGCTAAAACTGGGGCTGCTGAGAAGCTGAATCCAGCTACCGCATTGCCTCAGCCCTGCTGTGCATCTGGTAGTGGTGGGACTGGCTCTGCATCCCACAGCTCAGCCTCCTTGTGCCTGGGCCAAGCAAGGTGAAGAGACCCACAGCAGGCTGGATAAAATCCCTTGGTGGGTCGCATTTTGCCCACCTGTGATCTAAATGGGGTGCAGGAGTGGGGGGTGGAGAGGGTGGAGGGCTGTCTGTAAGGTAGGGGTGGTCTGTGTGTGTGTGTGTGATATTTTTTATTAGATCAACATAGTAGTTAGAAACTCCATGCTTGTCACCAGTGCCTTGTTCATGTTGGGGGAGCCCCAAAGCTATGCCTCGCAGGGGCTCTCCAAAAATCGTGGGCTGGCCCTGTCATTAAGAGGAGACTGGACAAGCACGTGGCTGGGGTCATCTGACCCCAGCACGCTTTCCTGCCCAGGGCAGAGCGTCAGACTCGATGAGCTACTAATGTCCCTTCTGACTTAAAAATCTATGAAATCTATGAAAATCCTTAAGATACTCATTTTTTAAAGGAATTTCAAGAGTTTGTTACAGAGAGTTATGTAGTACTTAACCATGCATTGGACTACTTTTTTTTGTTTTAGGCCATCATAGAATGCCTCCATAATTCGAATATTCAACTTGAATTCAAAGACTAATTTTCTAGTTAAAAATATTAACTGCAAAATAACTCATCATTGACTCTCCTAATGACAGAATAGTACATTATCTTGGATTACCTCCTTTGGAATGGAAATATGAAGTTATACTCCCTCAGTAAAAGATACCTTGTAATAGTACTCTGCATTCACTAGTTAAGATTTGTTAGGAGAAGAATAATGAAATGGTGAGTTTGTACATTGTGTTTAGGCAGTTCTTTGGGCAGAGCTGATAGATAAATTTCTTGATGTTGCATTCTTCAGAAAAGAAAACCTAAGCAGTAATTCTTGACATTTTTTAAATCATTACAGATGCTTGAAGGGAAAACCTTTGTTTTCCTCCTATCTTTGTTCATCTTCCTATCTTCAGGTAGATAAAGAATCCCTTTAAAATGAGAAACAAAAAGAATATTTGGAAAAAGGCAAATGGCATGGCCTAGATAGTTGCTCAGGGACTTTCCTAGTGTTTTATACTTACCTTTTCAAGGAAACATGTCTGGATAATAAATATAAATTCAGCATCCTGTGAAATCAGAAATAAGGAAATTTGATACTCTTAACTGCTAGAGTATGTGATGTCTGAATTCTTCTCCATCTCTTCCCCCCCAAAAAAACTTTTAACTTGGCCAGTTACATGTACTGTATATCTGCTTTTCTTTTAGGATTACCTGTCATTAAAATATTTTCTAAATGAGTGCACTATGGATAGAAGGCTTGGAAACTCACAACTTTTTGGTATTTCAGTTTAAATCATTTTTAGGTGATGACTATAAATTATTTTTTTTCAACTAGTCAATGGACTTTGGAGAAGGAACTGCGGAAAGTCTGGCATAACTTAGAAGGGCTAAATTGCAACATGTTAGGCAATATTTAAAAGCATTTTATTAACTATTGTCAAGCACTGCAAAAATGTTAATACAAAAAAGTATGATGGCTGAATTAAAACTGGCCTTTTCCATTTTATTTATTTAAAATAAGAACTAAAATATCATTTATACTACTAGTGGCTTACACAGTTGGCTTCTGATCTCTTAAAGTGGATGTAAAAGTAATCATTACCATTTTTTTTTTTAACAAAGCAGCTGGAGTGGATCAGACTTCTTTTAAAAACCAAAAAAAAAAAAAAAAAATTCCTGGCAAAATTTATACAAAATAACAGTGAAAATACAGCTTTTTTTTTTTTTTTTAATGTAGATTATTTAAAAGGCATTGACTGTAATCTTGAATGAATATTAACTTCTCTTGATGTTGCATTTATCTATATCTCAAACCAAACCCATCATTTGTTAGCTAAAAATAGAGAGAATTTTTTGTGAAATGTAGTACTTGTATTGTCCATCTTCCCCACTTATAAATAGATAAGCACCATTTATAGGTACCAGCAGCTAACTGTTGACAGTTTTTTTTTCAGTTACTTTTCTTAGAATCATAGAAAATTGGGACAGGAAGGGACCTCGGAAGGTCTAGTCCAACCTCTGCTCAAAGCAGGGCCATCCCCTTCTATATCATCCCAGCTAAGGTTTGTTTAGCTGGGTCTTAGAAACTTCCAAGGATGGAGAGTCCACAACCAGGGACCCAGAGTCTTTTGACATTTATTATTTTTACTGGACTGTTATAATACCTAGTATAATGTTTGTTATTGTTCTTATATTGTTTTTTCTTCATTGTACAAATTGTTAGTTGATTAATACATTTTAAATGGTTGTTTAACTACTGGTCTGTTATCATCTATTGCCAATACTTTGTTCAAATCAAACCAGGCTGGCGGGGGGGTGGAACTAAAGTTGAAGTGACTGCACTCCCATGTGTGAGAAGTCTTTGGTAGAGGCTAGCTGGATAACCACATGATTTTTGTAGCAACCTATTCCCACACATAACAGTTAGGAGGTGCTGGATGATTGAAAAAGAGCAAATATAGTGCCTGTCTTTAAGAAAGGGAAGAAGGAGGATCTGGGGAACTACAGATGGGTCAGCCTCACTTCACTCCCTGGAAAAATCATGGAGCAGGTCCTCAAGGAATCCATTTCTAACCACTTGGAGGAGAAGAAGGTGATTAGGAATAGTCAGCATGGATTCACCAAGGGCAAATTATGCCTGACTAAACTGATTACTAGGGCTGTGCAAAATTTCACCGGCTGGGTGATCTGTTCCAGTGCTTTACTATCCCCCTCATGGGAGAGATTTTCCTATTATCTAACTTAAACTTCCTTTACTGCACCTTCACACAGTTGCTTCTTGTTCTGTCATCTGTCACCACTGAGAACAGTCTGGCTTCATTGTCTTCGGAACCACCATTCAGGTAGTTGAAGGCTGCTATTAAATCTCCCCTCAGTCTTCTCTTCTGCAGACTAAATAAGCCCAGTTCTGTCAGCCTCTTTTCAGAAGTCATGTGCCCCAGCCCCCTGACCATTTTTGTTTTCCACTGCTGGACTCTCTAGTTTCTCCACATCCTTTCTGTAGTGGGAGGGCTAAAACTGGATGCAGAACTCCTGATGTGGCCTCACCCATGACAAAAAGAGGGGAAGAAACCCTTCCCTTGATCTGCTGACAATACTCCTTCTGATGCAACCCAGCATGCCATTAGCTTTCTTCACAACAAGGGCACACTGTTGGCTTATACTCAGCTTACTGTGCACTGTAACCCCCAGGTCTTTCTCTGAAGAGCTGCTGCTTAGCCAGTGAATCCCCAGCCTGTACTGGTGCATGGCACTGTCCTGTCCTAAATGTAGGACATTGTACTTGTCCTTGTTGAACCTCATGACACTTCTTTTGATTCAGTCCTCCAATTTGTCTAGGTCTGTCTGAATTGTAGTCCTACCCTCCAGCATATCTGGAGGGTATCCTCTCAGAATCCTAGCCCTACCTCATCTTTGTGTCATCTGCAAACTTGCTGAGGGTGGACTCCATCCCATATTTCAGATTGATGATGAAGATATTGCACAAAACCGGCCCCCGGACCTACTTCTGGTGCACGCCACTTGATACCGGCTGTCAACTAGACACAGAATCATTGATTACTGCCCTCTGAACCTGATGATCCAGCCAGATTTCTATCCACTTTACAGTCCATTCATCCAACCTGTATTTCCTTAGCTTGCTTGCAATAATGTTGTGGAGATGGTATCAAAAGCCTTGCTAAAGTCAAGGTAAATCATGTCCATTGCTCTCCCTGAATCTCATCATAGAAGGTAATCAGTAGGGCTGTGTGAAATGGCACTGTTCCATTTCAACTTCAGTTTTGAGGTTTGGATGGAAGAGTGTTTTGTTTCAAATTTCATTTAGAATTGAAACAGCTGTTCTGTTTTGCTTAATCGAAACAGTGAAGCTGTTTCAATGTTTTGCCCGACCATCAGGCTTGGGAAAGGAACTCAGCCCAGCTGGGCTGAGGCCCCAGCCCCAGCTCAACCATCACGCTTGGGCTCTGTTTCTTTCCCCAGCCTGTTCTCAGTGCTTGGGAGGGGAACTGAACCCAGGCTCAGTTCCTTTCCCCTGCTCTGTGATCCGCTTCCTGCAGCCTGGCGGGAGATGGGGAGAGCCAGAGCTGCGCTCCTGAGTATTGCTGGGAGCACAGCCCTAGTTCTCCGCTGTTCCCCGCCACCTTGCTGCTGGCTGCTTCGAAACTCAAAATGTTTCAAAACTATTGAAACATTTCAACTAGCCTCGTTTTGTTTTGAGAATGTTTCAAAGCCCTTTGTTTCCATTCAATTTTGCTGTGTTGAGCTTGAAATGAGTCGAAAAAGTGTTGAATTGAAACAGCTGGTGAATTTTGTCAGGCATGATTTGCCCTTGGTGATTCCATGCTGAGTATTCCTAATCACCTTCTCCTCCAAGTGCTTAGAAATGGATTCCTTGAGGACCTGCTCCATGATTTTTCCAGGGAGTGGGGTGAGGCTGACTCATCTGTAGTTCCCCAGATCCTCTTTCTTCCCTTTCTTAAAGACAGGCACTATATTTGCTCTTTTTCAATCATCCAGCACCTCCTCACTGTTATGTGCAGGAATAGGTTGCTACAAAAATCATGTGGTTATCCAGCTAGCCTCTACCAAAGACTTATCTCACACACGGGATTGCAGTCACTTCAACTCTAGTTCCATTCCCCCCCCAAGCCTGGTTTGATTTGAACAAAGTATTGGCAATAGATGATAACAGACCAGTAGTTAAACAACCATTTAAAATGTATTAATCAACTAACAATTTGTACAATGAAGAAAAAACAATGTAATTAATGGATAAGAACAATAACAAGCATTATTATAAGTATAACAGTCCAGTAAAAATGATAAATATCAAAAAACTCCTCTCCTTCTGCTACTTGCAACATATACAGGCTCCACTTAACAGTGTGCTCATTCGGGAATCTGGGTTCTCCTCCTCTTGCCAATTACTTCAGTCAAGTAAACCACAATCGAATACTGGATACCAGTTGCACCCCAATCAAACACTGGACTCGTTTATATGGTTCAATCACACCACGCTGTCAATCATTACATGAACCAGTCTCATTTGCTAGTGTGCTGTCAATCATTCACTTAGCCAGTTAGGTCCAGGCAACTGTCCAACAGTGTCCATCTCCTCGTGAAGCTGCTGCTGTCCTTTTGTGCCAAAACTATAACTCTTTTTTGCCGTCCTGGGCATGTTCAGCTACTTTAAGTGGGTCATGATGTCATGACAGGTGACAAGTTCATAAGGCCAGAATGGTCTGTTTCTGTTCTGTAGTGAGTATGCTCAAACTCAGTGTAAACAACGTAAGTTATTGCCTTAAGCAATGAAGTTAACAGGCTGGGGACAATGTAAACTAGTCTAACACAACTGCCACAAGTTTTTAAAGTTAATGGGCAGCGACTGCAGTCACATCAGCCAACTCTCTCAGCACCCTTGGATGCATCACATCTGGCCCCAGGCACTTGTACACATCCAGCTTTTCTAAACAGTCCCTAACCTGTTCTTTCATCACTGTTGCCTGCTCACCTCCCCCGGCAAACTGTGCTGCCAGGTGCAGTAGTCTGGGAGCTGACCTTGCCTGTGAAGACTGAAGTAATTTTAGTAATTGAATGAATTCTAGTTTTTGTTACATGAGTGGAACACATCAAGGCATTTGTTTAACAGGTGTCAAACTTTTGTCCAAAACTGCATAGTAGCTGAGAGAGTGTGAAGTTGATTGGTAAAGAAAGCACTGAATACAGGTCACAAAGTGGGGAGCTGCACGGCAAACTTGAAAATCAAATGTTATTGCAGATGGAAACTAGTTATTTCTTAATATGATATATTTTGGTTCATCTTTCCAAGTAGACTGGGTTTTAAACATACCAATTAAAGAGAGGATTAACTTTTATATCCTTACAGCTATTTTTCATTAAAAGCCCAATCTTCAGAATTGGTGAGGTCTTGCAACTTCAGTCTCATCAGAAATATAATTTGAACAAGCACAAAATGGGCCCTCAGCAAATCTGAAAAACAAAGCCGTTTCTTGTGCTTTTTCATGAACAATAAGTAGTGTTATACTGCTTTCTCTGAATTCCTAGATACCAAAACAAGAAGACTATGTACATGAATGTAACTTATGTACATAGCCTGCCTGTCTTAAATTTCTTTTGGGCTTCAGTTGTGGCCCAGATCCTGCAATCCCTGGCTCCCTGTGGGTGAACCCTGCATTTGTGTAGAGTCCTGAAGTTGAGGCTCCATGAGCATGTAGGTATACTGATGCTGGGACTGGGGTCCTTTAAACAATATCAGTATGTCTGCTGTCAGGTTTGACAGGTACTGATGTTATAGCATTATGAAATATGTACTATGGCTTCACTGTGCTGTTTTCCAAAATGTGCAACTAACTTACATCAGCTGAGAGACTTGTTGTGGCAATCCCCATGTGTCCCTACTCACTCAGCAAATGTTTAAATAGCAATTTTTACATTTTACAAAAACATGACTTGCCCGTCAAGCTTCTATTTAATTGTGTCACAGTGAGTTTTGCTCATTTATGCAGGTAACACTTTATAACCTCTTGAGTAAATTATTCAAATCCTTGTTGGTATGTAAAGAGTCTCAAAAGATGATGTCTCTTTCTTAGGTCTGTTCCTTACATGCATGTCCTATCATCTGATTCTTCATGATTGTGGATGTGCCTTTGGGTGCCTTGAGTCTCGCTGGTGGGCAGGATGAAGAGTACCTGCCACACCACCTTGCTGCTACCTGCATCTTCCAGAATATCTGCAAGATGGGTGGGAGTCTTTTGTGAGGCATAGGAGGAGGAGGCGCAGCATTCCAGTGTTCCCAGGACCAGACAGGGATTATCTGCTCATGGGACATCAGCAGAGCTTTCATGCCCCCACTTTCATTACAGAAGGGAGCTCTCAGTGCATCCTCTGTTCCCAACCAACCTGTGCTTACAGGAGCAGTCTTTTTCTTTTCTCAGTGTTTGCATGGTACAAGTCAGTTGGCATTACAGGGATGACATTTACCACTATTGCTAGGGGCCCCTGCCCTGCATGCCTTGCTCATATTGCAGGAGATGGTCCCTCAGGAGGTGACTGAGTCCTGGAAGGGGTCTCTTCCTTTGGCGTAGCTGAATAAGCACTATATTTGGCTCTGTTATGATGACCTGATGCCCAAGGTTGCCGTCTTGATTGGGGTGGTTATTGATGCAGCAGTCATGTCTTTTTGAGGGAGAAGGGAAGTTGTTTTGCAGGGTTGGGGCAGGGGGGCACTGTTTGGGAACCAGACTGGGCTGTGAATTGGTACTGGGTAGGAGGGATAGTTTGGGGCAGTGATTGCTGGCACTATGAGACTCGGTTACCATGCTCCTATGGAATTTCCCCTGTGATTTGCCAGCAGGACTGCCCAGATGCCACCTGCAAGCCTGCCCAGATGCTTGACCTGGGTGTCACCCTGGCTCCTGGATCAGGTTAGCTAGTATTATTGTTCCCTTGTAGGATTCCTGCCTTCTCATCATTGCCTGACTCGGAGAGGGTTAATGGGTGGACTGAGTGGGGGAGCTTGGCAGAGGGCAACTTTTTTCTGGTTCTTCCTGTGTTGGAGCTCAGGAGTGTGGGTATGCCTCATTTCCTGTCAGTGCTTAGGATGGATTTGGAAGAGTGTTCAGTTGCTTTTGTTAGCTGAGGATAGCCCTGGGCTATATTGAGGATGGTGTGACAGACTGATTTATGCCCCTCATGCTGAGTGATGGGCTAAGAAATGTCCAAGGCAGTGGGCTGCATGCCTCAGGTGCGCTCATGAGGAAAGGAGGGAAGGTTGGAGGGTGATTTGTCTCTGAACAAAGAATTCAACAATTAGCACCCTGGACCCCGTTCTTTGAGCAGACCAAGATGGGGAGTGTACCACCTCCACCATCCACCCCTTGCTGTCTATCCATTGGGATCCCACTTTTGGAGTTTTTCATCACAATGATGAAAAACTCAGTAGGCACCTTCTGGAGGCAGGGCTGTAGAGAAGGCTTGGGGCTGGTGAGGTACCATTGTTTCACTACCTTCTCACCCTGCTGACTATGGATGTGACCCACCTTCCATCATTGCCCTCTCCCCTGGGGACTTTTTATTTCCCTTGGTGCCTGGGTTTCTGTCACAGCTTCACAGTGCAGGACACAGCTGTACCTGCCCAGGTGATGGGCTATAGTGGCTCAGTCCCAGAATGAAAGCTGGAATTGGGAGGAGGGTAGGCACAGGAGCTGTACGACTCCCTACATTGGGACCAGGACTGGTAGGTAGTCTGGGCATTTGTGATAGGGCCACCAAGGAAACATTGAAGGAGTGGGAGCAAAATACCTGCAGTACTGACCCAAGAAATGGCATCCCTGGGTACCTGAGTTATCCCACAATCAGCAGGGTTAGGGACCAGGGTGGGGTAGGGGGAATGTTTCTGTTGCAGAGACCCACTGTAAAATTGCTCCTGGGCCTCCTGCTTGCACCAGAGGGAGCTGAGTTTCCCCATCTCCATGACTACTTAGTTCTGTGTCCAGGCTGGGTACTGTAGGAGGATGGGAAAGGGTCTTCTATGGTGTATGGCAGGGGGTTTCTATGCGTAGATGATGTTCTAGATGTACATGGTTGTGGGTTCCTCTCACTCTATCTGGGTGTGGCCCCTTTTCTGGAGTGACCACAGCTGCACGTACCAGGCTGCTTCCTCACCCTTCCCCCTCCCTCCCTACAGCCTCAGACTTTCCAGGGACTTCTACCTTACATCTCTGAGATACCAGGAGTGCCATGCCCCCCATTGGACTCAAACTTTCCGGGGGCTTCTACCTGGCAACCATGAGGTGGCTAGCCATACCTTACCTATTCCCAGAGTTTCTATCCCCTTCTGGGACAGCCATCAGTCTTTGTCACACCATCCTCCTTATAGCCCAGGGCTGTCCTCAGCTAATGAAAGCAATTGAATGCTCCTCCAAACCCATCCTACTGATTTGGGCCCCTCTTAGCCTCAGCCATCTCTTGGTATTTCATCTCCAAGCCCCTTGGGCTTGTCTTAGGTCTTCTGTCACCCCCTGGTGTTTCTGACCCTGGGCAAAGCTGCTCGTGGTTCTGTCCAGTCCTCCCAGCATCCTTGACCCAGGGCAAGGGTGCTTTTCAGGGACATATTTCTGCTAGTAAACAACCTCTCACCAACAGCCTAGGTTGACGTGACCCAGGTAAGTACCTGCTGGCAATGAACAAACCCCAGAGGCAACAGGGTCCCTGTTGGAGGAAGGGCCCTGGGGCTGCTGGGGTGCCCCCTAGGGCCACCCTAATCCTGCCTGCACTCCCAGTCCTCTATATAAAGCACCCTTGTTTGTTACCTGCCACACCTTGATGTTACTTTGTTATTGAGTGGGAAGCTGTCTCTGAGTCTGGAGTGTTCTTACTGTCCTCTACCAATCTAACTGACACCTTGACGTCCTTGGCTTTCTAATTCTACACTACTCCATTCCCTGCAGGTGTCTCCCTCTGTCCTGGCATACCTACTGGTGCCCAGCTGGCAGTCTGAGCCAGTGGTCACTACCTGTGGGTCAAAAGGCTCTTATTTAAGCCTTAGGGCTTTTAGTTGTTGCCTCCTTCCATTCCTACAGCCACAGCCATGCCTCACAGGGGTTAATCTGGTCACAGGTTGGTTCTTTTGAACAGACCTCAGACCACATGGTTTTAGCCCCTCTTTTCTCGGGCTGTAGTCTTACAGCCATGGCCTACTGATTTGGGCCTATCCCCCCTAGCCTCAGTCTTCTCTTTGGTATTTACTAGATTTAGTATACCGTGGACATGTCCAAAGTTTTGGTCATGTCCCATTTTTAGCCCAACCTAGGTGCTCTCACATGCCTATGTGTTTGGCTTGAACTAAGTCCATTTATGTCAGTCTAAAAGTAATGCCTATATGTACCCACAGTGTGTATGTTAGTGTAACATAAACATGGCTATAGAACTACTGAATTGCTTCATAAGAAAAAAAATGGCTTTTTGCTTGGGCACTGCAGTATTTATTATTGTTACATGTAAGACAATGACCTAGAAAAGCTAGCAGGCATTAGGCAAGTAAAATAAGGCACACGATGCAGAATTAGAGGTATAGTAACATTATTAGATATGTTGTTGTTGTTAGAAATGTATGAATAGGTATGACTGGCCCAAAATACAGATTAAAATCCCTCCCACAGCCAGATGTTGTACATCTCGGTGGAAAAAAAATCATGATACAAGATGGTCAGTAACTTTGACTTTTAAACGGCCATCTGTCACATAGCTCTGTTATCTTCAAAAGGGTAGACTTTGGCTGATTGTTTCTTCTTTCTCAAATCAGTTTCTTTAGCTAGAGTAAAGAAGCTCAACATCTGCAAACACTAAACATGTATTCTTTGGGGGGGTTGTTGTTGGGTTTTTGTTTTGTTTTGTTTTTTTAATAAAAACTATATGGTATGGCCCAACTGCATCTCTCCAAACTTAGGAAGAATAATTAGCTCTTGGGGTAAAGAACTTGGAAGCTATGTTTTAATCCTAAAACTTATGTGACGGTGTTTTTGTTTGTTTGGGTTTTTTGTTTGTTTTTTATTTGTACTGAGATAGAGGCCAAATTGAATTTGACATCGAGCTGGAGAGATACTACTGTGTGTTCTGTTTCTATAAGCTGAATTCCAAACTAAGGTATAAAGTTTGGCATAATGTGCTGTGTAACCATTATTAGTAACCTAGGAGGCTAGTGGAGAAGAAATAATAAATTTTCAAGAGGGTTCAGAATCTGGATTTCATATATTAGGATTGAACAGCTTTAAATAACTCATGCAATACAAAAAGCATCTTCCATAATTAATTTGCTCAGTGGAAAGATTCTTTAGTGCTTCAGAGTAGTGGACAAAATAATAACTATATTGGACACTTTTTCACTATTGTAAACAAAAGCTTATGGCAGCTCTGTGGAAGCCAAGACAGTTATGTGGTGTTTATCCAAGGTTTGTGGAGTATGCAGTTTAAATATTCTTGGAGCTCTATGCACTATATTTATTCTTTCATTTTACCAAGCCATATGAACAAATGGCCAGTGTAAGGCTGGGAAAGAAGCTTATCTGGTTTATGCCTCAGTTTCTCCATGTCTCTTCCAGAAATCTTAAATAATCTGGATAATTTTTAGTTCTACAAGTAAATGAACATAAAAATCTGTGATCATGAGGTGTAGTAGGACATATACATGCATTTGAATGGATTTTAGACTGCGGCCTTCATGCACTTAAGAACCCCCCTCCCATATCAGTGGCTTCAGTTGCAATAAATCCCTGGTATCCTTTTAATAAAATCACACATCTCAGTATAAGTTCAGTTGAAGTTGATAATACATCTTTGTTAAGTCTCTGATGTTTTTAGGGAGGAAGTTTTCTTGTAATGGTTCAGCGTTCTGTGCTGCTATACTGGTTCAAACAACCAAAAGAAATGTTTTCAAGCTATGACTTTGCTTCTCTGTCAGTATTGCAGACTGGTTGTCCTGGAAAATTTCACTCTATGTTATGTTGCTTATGTTCCAGTAATTTAGCAAAGTATTAGTCATTTCTGTAAATGACATACCAGATATGGTCAGGAAAATCAGTGTTACACAGGAATCTTTCCCTAACTTAGCTGTTCCCACAATTCGAGTACCAACTAGATAAAAAGTTCCCCCCTCCATAATTTTTATTCATCCAAAATGTTCTTGTTGGAAAGGCATGCTTTCATCTCTTAGGCATAACTTCCATATAGAGTCAAACTTTTCAGAACAATTGTGGAATTGGTGGGTGGTGGGGGAAGCAACACCAAAAACCTGAAGTACAGCCCCATTCATACAACATTCAGTTTGCATAGTGAAAAATGCCACATGTTGACTCTCATCCATTTGAGAAATGCCAACTGCACAGGGATTTATGGATGTTAATAGAGTGAGTATTGTCCAAGAAAAATCACACTTCAGTGTAGAAATAATGGTTGGTGGGCAATGTTATGTATAAAGTGCACTGAATGCTCTTGTAAGAAGCCTTTAAATGAAATACTCAACTGCTTAAGCATTAGTCTCAGTTTGCCACATGTAATGTAATCTGATGTTTAGTTTAACTTTTACTTTTTCACCCATTATTGAAATAAGCTACTTTTAATTTTGGGTATTTTTGCTGTTTCATTTGACATCATAGAACTTCATAGAGTGAGCATGTTGATGCAAATCAATTAAAAGACTTAAGTAGAATTCCATAAATAAAATGTGTGTGTCAAATTTAGTAATCCACAAGCTAAAAAACACCAAGGCAGCAGAACCCAGATTGTGTAGTAGATAAATGCACAAGCAGGATAATGTTTGTTGAAGAGCCTAGAACAGAGATGGGTATTACAATGTGCCCTGTTTTTTAAACCAAGCAGAAAACCAAACTTTTCCTAAGGGGCCTCAGGGGAACCTCTTCACACCATAAAAACACTGTTGGGAACCTTGATTACACACTGATTTTATTCAGTTCCTGGAGCTCTCAATCCCTGAATTGTCCATATATTTAACACCTGAAACTAGTTTTAAGTACTCTTTAGGCTGCTTAAACTTACACCACTCTCTAGTCAAGGTTTATCTCTAATCTATGCTGTCCAGCTCATGTTACACTAACATGTAGACTCTCTATGCTACACCATTAGTGTAAACACCCCACCCCATCACTCTGCTGGCCTGGATCAGGCCCAGTGCCCCCCAACCCCTCTACCTTCCCCAGCACCCCAGATCTCTGCTCACTACCTCCCCCTCCCAGGTGCCCTGCTTACTTGTAGCTGCCTGCACTCTGTTCTGGGGAAGCAGGCAGGGTTAACCTGCTAGCCCAGCAGCTGTTGCTCTCTGGGCTGGGCTCAGCCTGGAAAAGAGCAGCAGACTGAGGGCAGCCTGGAGTGGGCAGGCAGGTTAACTTTTCCTTGCCTGCTCTCCGAGGACAGATAGTGTGGGCAGCCAGAAGTAAGTGGCAGGGGGGCAGGGAAGGAACCCAAGGGAAACCAGGGGAACCCTAAGGGGCAGAGGAGGAAGCCCAGAATGGGAGTGGGAGGGACTTGAGCAGCTCACAGTAACATGTGACAAGGCCCTTACAGATTTGGTGATAAGCCTTGAATGCCTGAGATGATAATAACTGTCACTGTGTGGCACACTCTCAAGCACTGCATCAAACTCCATGACAGCTGAGATTCTTTAGGGAGAGATTTCAAATTGTGCTGGAAAGCAGTGGATCAGATGCAAGTAGAAATTATGGAGTTCTGATGTGATGGGTGGTGGTGAAGCAACCCTTAAATTGAAAGCAACTTTCTGCACCAACTTTTGTTCCTGAATTAAAATCTTATTGTGCATTACCATGCACAATATTTTGTGCTGTCTTCTGTCTTTACATGTTACAAGGCTCCATTTTAAAAAAAAATGCCTTTGGGTGCAGTTCTGTTTCGAGTATTGAAATAGAGAAATCCCTTTAAAGAAATGAGTAAATATTATTGAAAAGAAGTAGTATTGCCAACCTTAACAGGAGCAAGACTGATTATCTGTGCTAGAATTCACTTTAAATAGTGCCCTAAAAGGCAGAAGATAAATATAAAGAAGAATTTGCTGGTAGTTTGGCATTACATATCTCTAATACAAGAATATTTATTTCCAAGCTATGTCCTGTACTTGCACTGAATTTGGTGTTAAGTCATGGATTAAAGGTAGCATATGTGATGATGAACAAATACCTCTTATTTAAATATAGTTATATTTTCATCTGGGGACATGCAACTTGGATTAGCATATGTATAGATGTTACGTAAGTAACAGTATTGAAATGAGGATCTATTGCTTTAATACACAGACAAAACTTTATTTGAGAAGTTTTAGGTTGGCACTTAATAGCCAACTGAGGGAGGGAGAGAGAGGTTTTTGGTCAATCACAGCATCAGGGAAATGAATGAAAATGTCTGTCTTCTTAAATTTGGTACCCTAAACCACCTATGTATCACTAACACTTACTTTGCAGGCAAAAAGCGTCATGGAGACACCCAAGATTTGGCCACTGGCATCAATTAGACCTCACGATCTTGAGGTGGCAAAGTAAAAATCACTGATGAGAACAAGCAGATATCGTGCTGGGTCAAACATTACTTAGACTTTTACTCCCATGAAACAGACATTTCAGAAAAGGCTCTGGATTGACTTTCAACTCTTAAGTGTACTGGCACAGCCAGAGAAAAAACTTAGAGCCAAAGAACTTAGCAAGGCCATAGACTCTCTAGCAAGTAGAAAAGTAGCAGGGGGAGGATGGCTTCCCAGCTGAAGTTCTTAAGTGCTGCCACATCTTCATTTATTTCTAGTGTGCTGCTGGAAGCAAGGTTTAATACCGTAGGTCAAGTACCCCGGGACATCTGTGATACTAACATCATCACTCTTTACAAGAACAAGGGAGACAAGGGTGACTGCAACAACTGTAGGGGAATCTCTTTCCTCAGTGTCACAGGGAAGGCTTTTGCTAGTCGTATTGAAATGCAACAACTTGCTGATTGTGTCTACCTGGAATCACAGCATGGATTCAGAGCAGGGAGATGAACAGTGGACATAATATTCTCTTTATGCCAACTGCAAGAAAAATGCAGAGAACAAAATAAGCCGCTGTATATAGCATTTGTTCACCTGACAAAAGCCTTCAACACAGTTAGCAGAGCAGGTTTGTTTAAGGTCCTGGTAAAGATTGAATGCCCCCCAACATTACTCTGCATGATGAACTCCATCCATGACAGTGTGCAGGCCACAGTTCAGTTTGAAGGATCAACCTCTGACAGGTTTGAGATGAAGAGTGGAGTGAATCATGGTTGTGTTCTGGCACCCACACTCTGAGATCTTCTTTTCTATTCTGCTGCACTACACTTTTGATAGCTTGAGGAAGGCATATACCTTCACACAAGATCAGGTGGCAAACTTTATAATCTATCACATGCAAAGGCCAAGACACAAGTGAAGCACATACTTACTAAGGAGCTTCTTTTTGCTGATGATGCCGCACTCACTGGCCATGAAAAAGGGCAGCTACAAATACTCATGAATGACCTCTCCCACGTTTGCAGGATGTTTGCCCTGACCATGAGCATCAAGAAGACTGTGGTCTTAGGGCAGGATGTTTGCCAGTCAGGATCTATCAGGTTTGACAACACACCTCTCAAGGCAGTGAACAAGTTCTGCTACTTTGGTTCTGCAGTAACTGACAGCCTGTCACTGGATGAAGAATGAAATGTGCACATTGGAAAAGCAGCTACCACTTTCAGTAAGCTTTCCAAATGAGTCTGGAACCATACAAAACTTACAACCTAAACTAAGCTGCTTGTGTACAGATGCTATGGTCATATGCATATCAAGAAAAGGAGCTGAACAGCTTCCACCTACATTGTTTACAGTGTGTCATTGACATCAAATGGCAAGACAGAATAGTTAACACAGAGATCATTGCCATAGCCAACCTGCCAACCATCACCATGCTACTCGAACAGCGGTGCCTATTTTGGCCTGGTCATCTTTGCAGGATAGAAGATGAGCGCATCCTGAAACACTTCCTGTATGGGCAAACTGAAGGTGGGGAGAGAAGAGTAGGGTCCTCAAAATTGCACTTCAGATATGTCTGCAAGCAGGATATGAAGGCTTTAGGAATTGATCCAAATCTTTTGGGAGGTTTTTAACAGCAGACCAGACAAAATGGCACTTGCTTCTCAATCATGGAGTCCAACATCATGGCAAGAAATGGTCACTTGAATTACAACAGAAATGTGACCAAAGGAAACAGCCTGTCAATACTGTAGCCCCTAAGGCCATGTACACCTGTGACCACTGTGGCAGGATCTGCAAGTCTAACATTAGTCTTTACAGCCACAAGAGAAAATATACTACCAGTCAGTAGAACATCTTAATATCCACCATCACTCACTGGTGAACGGATGCCATATAGGTTTATGGTTGATTCCATTTACCGTTAAAATTCTTCACCTTAGTTCTAGATTCAGCTTCCAGCAATCTAATCTTTTTATATCTTTGTTTGCCTGGCTGAGGATTGTTCTTTGATCAAAATCCTGGTTTCCGTATGGGTGCTTGATGACACAGAGAGAGTCATCCCTTAATCTCCTCTTTATTCAGCTGAACAAACTGAGCTTTTAAGTGTCATTACAAGGCATATTTTCCAGTCCTTTAATAATTTTAATGCCTTTTCTCTGAGCCTTCTTGAATTTTTAGGATGTCCACAATTGTCAAAGGATTCTGATAAACTTAGTATGGTATGTATTCCAGCAGTGGTACCAGTGCCATTATATAACCTTCACGCTTCTTCTATTCAGTAGGGCTGTGTGAAATTTCACTGGCTAGTTCATTTTGACACTGTTTCAACTTGTACCAAGCTAGAAACAGCCAGTGAAATCAAAATGAAATGAAGGGCTTCGAAACAGTCTCAAAACAAAACGAGGCTTGTTGAAACATTTCAAAAGTTTCAAAATTTTGAGTTTTAAAGCAGCCAGGTGTTGGGAGACAGGGGAGAACCAGGGCTGCACTCTCAGCAGGTCCATGTGGCTCAACTGGATGGGGAACACAGCCTTGGCTCTCCCTGTCTCCCACAGCTGGGCTGCAGGAAGCTGATCACAGTGCAGGTGAAGGGAACTGAGCCCAATAGCTCGGTTCCCCTCCTCACCCCTACCATTGTGTTGGGGAGGGGAACTCAGCTCAGCTGGGCTGAGTTGCCTTGCCCAGCAGGATTGTAGCGCTGGGGAGGGGAACTGAGTGATCAGGTTCAGTTTCCTTCCCCAGCTTCCCATCCCAGGCAGCAGCACCTGACTTCCCTCCTTTATCTGGCAGGCAGATTGGGCCCACAACCCCAGGAGGACTGGCACAGCCCCCACAGCCCTCCCCAGGTTGTGGCCCCTGATCTGCCTGCTGGATGAGAGACACTGTTTTGAGCTTCCCCATTATATCCTATGGGTGAAAAATTGAAACAGCATTGCTGTTTTGACTAAATGAAACGGAACAGCAGTTTCGAAGCAAAACAGAATTCAAAATGAAATTCTGTTCAGTCGAAACCTTTGAAATGCAAGTCGAGATGGAATGGTGCCATTTTACACAGCCTTACATTCAGTATCCCTCTTTTAGTACATTGAAGGATTGCACATTTGGCTAATCTCTTGCACAGAGAGGTCATGTTCCATTGTTTATCTGTCATGATGCTTAAGTCTATTTGGAGTAACTGTTTTCCAGAATGGAGCCACTCCCTGCACTTTTGAGATGTGTGATACTTTTGTGGAGTCAATATTTTTCTTCTAGGTTCTATTTAGTTGATAATTTGTGTATTTGAAGACTTCAGAATATACATGCCATTTAATTCAGGCCTATTTCTGGTATAATATAAAATTCAGGCCTATTTCTGGTATAATATAAAATGCATCCTTGGAGCCTGTCATGGGGTGGAGTCTTCAGGGCCATGTAACCGTGCCAGCTTCGCCCTGCTGCTGCCTTCTGGTCTTTCCTGCCACGGAAAATAATAATAAGGCTAAAATAATAAGGTAGGAGGTTGTCCACAAGCTTGTGTGGTCATGGTCCTGCTGAACCCGACTAGATTCTGCTGCCTTTGGATCCCTTGCTGGGACTTACTCAAAGTCCATGCCTCTTGAGACATCCTGAGTCTTATGGACTAGATATGTGGCTCTAAAACCGCCTCTTTATCATGCCCCATGCCTTGCAGATGGCTTTTAGACATTGTCTGTAGTGATCAGGCCTCAGTTTAGTTCAGCTTCTTGTTGTACCTGGACCCTTAGCCTCAGTAACTGCGCCCTCTGGCACTGACGTCTCCTCACCTGCTGTCACTATGCCCTTTGATGTTGGGGCTGTGCACGGCAGTGTGCCCCAATGAGGCCTTCTCCTCCCCAGTACCCTCAGTCCAGCCCACCAGATTAAACAACAAAAAAAATATGAGCTGCTGGTCTATAACCTAACAATAATAATGCTGCTGACACCGGAGGCCACACTCTGCACCTTTAAGAGGGCCAGTTTCTCCCTCAGCAATGTGTGCCTCCTATCCCCAGGAACTTCAGGACCAGCAGCCAGACAGGCAGCCAAGCATCTCCTTGGAGCTTTTATGCATGAATGCCTTCCTGTCTGGCTCTTGCCAGAGAACTAACTGCCTTGAGCCCTGGGGCTTATATGTGCCCAGGGCCCTGCCTTCTTCTGGGCAGTTGACTGGGTGCAGGTACAGGCTAAGTCCCTGAAGCAGCCATGGAAACCTGCACCTGTGGGGGTTTCTTCCTGGCTCGTAGGGCCCTCTTTCTAGGCAGTTTCTGCCCTTAAACAAGCAGACACACTTTAGTGCCCTGTGACGGAGCTTAACCTGGAACTTATGTATTAGAAGTCCAGCATAATGCATCTATTGAATGTTGAGTAGCTGAGAGTGAACAAAAGCTTTTAGGGGAAAAATTGTTAACCTAAACAACTTCTCCTTGGGCAGCGTCCTTTGGACACTGATTAAAATAGGCATACCTCAAATTGGATACCACTTGTCATTTATTCTGTGCAAAGATGTCAGTTTATTGGTTAGCCTTTTTAGCTGGTCTTGGTAAAGGAAATCATGCATGCTGTGTTATATATCATGGACTATTGGAGGCCACTAATGCCCCTTACTATGTCTGTCTACAGCTAATTAAATAGTTAAGTACTGATTGGCCCTACAAATCTTCAGTCTCTTTCTTTTATTGCTGATGTGAGAGTGGGGTTTTTTCCTCATTTTCTAAACATTCAAAAAGTTGGCGCCTCTTCTGCAGAGGAAACCATTAGCAGCTCTGTCAACAGGTTTGCACAGGAGGATTCCAAATACAACAAGAGTGGAAAAGAGGCAAAGGGCAGCTAGGAAGAAAGCAGGACACGTGTTTCAGTAAACTAACTCAGTTTGTATTAGTCCATCTGTCCAGGGCTGCAAAACAAAATAGTTTATTTTAGCAAATTTCATAATGAACAATCCTAGCCTCATCAAAAACATTTTTATAGCAGGTCAGTGACCCATAAGAACTCAAGGAAAAACAATTTTTTGATCAGGCTTAAATACACAAGAGGTTTTTAGCTACAGAATCCCTAAGCCTTCAAAAGCAGGGGTTATAAGAGTAAATGAAGATTCAGCATAGTTATAAAAAATTCCAAATGATTTCTTAACATTTATCACTAATCAAGGATATTAAACATGGTTCTGCTGTGGTTTCTTTGTTTAATCTTTATTGTACTTTAAGGGGATTAATAAAATGCTTTCATAAACAAAATAATGTGGGCTTCAACATCATTGCTCTGTTAATTATGGAACATTTAATAGCTTGTCTTAGTAATGCGTAAACACTACCATATTAATGGACTGGATGCATATTCAGAAGTATGTTGTTTTAGCTTAGTTTAAATAACTTCACCCACAGAAATTCTGCCTCCTTTTCTTAAGATGATTGACATGAGTGAGCTTACCTTGATATCCATCACAGAACTAGCGTGTGTTTGATCAGATGAATTGCATCCTTTCATGAGTATCTGCTCTCCCTAATCTATCCTAAACAATTACTCCTCCTTTAATGATGCAGTGTGTATGGTTAAATGTATGATGTTTACTGTGGAGCTGCCTAACTAGCTCTGCAATAAAAACTCAGTGTCTACATGTGCAGCCCTATTAGGCCACAGTAAATTAGTTAACTCTGCCGTAAATTGGTACTTGTAAACACAGGCTTCTGACAGATGTGGAAAAAAATGCACTTTACAGGAAGAAGCAGGAAGTTGTTAGTTCAGTTCAGCTCCATAGCTTTTGTATAGATCAGGCACTTCAGTGGGACTTTTTATACTTATCTGATTTGCTGATTCAATCAGCTATTGGATAAAAGTGCCAAAAAAGCTCCACTGAGGCACCCTATCTATACAGATGTTGGGCAACCTAGGCCCACCTAATGTGATGCCTTTTCTGGGCATGCATTGGGTTTGGTGAGTGGGCATGCCAAGTTTAAAATAAAACACCATTTTGTGGGGGGGTGGAGAGGAGTAGGTTGTCATTTGTAGATAGACACAAGTACTAACCTGTGGCGGTGTGTAAATACTGATGGGGCTGGCTGGGGCAGGAAGGTGCTTCAGTATGGGGGCTGCCTGCCAGCTAGCCGTGCACTGGAGCTCCCTTTGTGCTCTGGCCAGCCCCTTTGCAGCATGTTGGCCAGGCTGGGGGCAAGGTGGGGAGCAGACCTGGGCTGGCAGGCTAACCCTGGGTTCCCCAGCAGCTGAGGCTACTCCAACCTTGCTCAATGTACTGTGGTCCTGGGTGCATGTGTAAATGCAGTATCTGGGAGCAATAAATTCCAGCACAATAAGTGCCAGAGTTTATTGCTCTGTGCTAATAGAACATGTAGATGCACCCAGTGTCTTTTAATTCTTTCTTAAACCAGCTATTGATGTTAAGCTCTTCAAGTCTTAGCTTCTTAAATCACATTTTTAAACTTTTGAATCCTGTGTTTCCTCCCTTAGTCATGTCCAGTTTGTCCATATATTTATGGAACGGGAGCACCTGAAACTTAAATGTTGCAAAAGGATGAAAAGATTTCATTTCCTAAATTGTATGAGTTTTACAACTCACTTTTAACCTCTTAGGGCACATCCACTCATGCAGGCATATGTGTTTGCAGCAGCTCAAATAGAAGTGGCACAAATTTGAGCTGGAGATGTTTTTCCTCAGCGCATATGCCTGGACATGCACTTCTTTGTGGGTCAAATTGTGCCACGTGGGGCAAAATAACCCTGCCCAGCTCCTCCTGGATCTGCAGCCAGGGGGAGCTGGAGCCTGGAGCCAGCACCTGTGCACTTGCCATGTTTCTACTTGCCCTGGCATGTTAAGGGTGTGTGCCACATGTGTTGGGGCAGCAAACACATACAGAGACGCTCTGGCCAGAAATCGGAGCGTCTCTCAAGAGGATTGGCTTCCTGCTTACCTCAGGGAATGGTTCGGGACTATGTCCCACCCCACTTTTTTTTCCCCTGTGGGAAGCTCAGCACTGTACTTAACAGTGGACTGAGACTCATAATAGGCTGCACAGCTTACACACACACACACACACACACACACACACACACACACACACACACACACAGTTGTACTTGCTGTACTCTAAGGCATTAGACCAAGTGATATACAAAGACAGACCCTACCATCCTTTCTAGGAATAGAGGTAAGAGATGATGAAAATCACCTGCTCCATCAACTGTTAAGTGAATACCTGAACAGATGGAGGCTTAAGAGGCCTAAAATCCATTAATCATTTATACATGAAGCCCACAAGCTCCTTGAAGAGTTTGGGAATGCTAAACAAAACCAGTGGGCAGCAATGGAGTGGGCCAACCACTAGGAAAGGTCAGACCTATTCTTACAGTATTCTATACCGACACCAGACAAGTCCCCCATTGGGCATGACCTTAACGGTGAAGTAGGGTCAAGCTGAACAGACTGAGATTTGGATATCGATTCTTGAGAACAGCACTTCAGAAGAGGAACTTCTTGGGCAGCCCCCTGTATGAATGCGGTTCACAGCACTTAACTGAAAGCTGCACTCTTTACAAATGCCCAGATGGGGCAGATGGAATATACATATTGAGCGATAATACCAAACAGTGGCTCATAGATTTGGAACTTGATATCTGACACCATATGTAAGAAGAAATGTTCTGACTGTGATAGCTGCCTTGTTTTTCTGTTTCTGGATTGGAGGAAAAGGATGACATAGAATATATCAATATCCAAGTTTTCAAAAGGGCCTAGGACTAACAAATTAGCAGCATGCTTCTAGAGTTTACTATGCTTTTTGAACATGATGTGTTTTGCTACTCTAGCTAAAGGAAATGGGAACTATTTAGTGCTTGGGTACTATTTTGTGATGGGTACTTCAGGAAATAAGCCTGTGCATTTGATGCCCTTCTGGGGTTGGTCAGAAGTAATTATTTATATTGAAATGGATCACAAATTGGATTTTTTCAATTGTATATGATAACATATCACAAAATAGACACACTGTACATTTTTATACTACAACATAATGGTTAGTTCAGTTTCAGTCATTATTTTAAAGCACTCTTATCTTTGGGTTATTCTTAAGGAAGAATCTCTTAATAAAAGCGTAAGTCAGGATAAATGTGATTTATCAATTCATACTTCTCATTTATTCACAGTTGTGATCTCTCTCAACATAACTATGTTAACAGTATGCAGTTAGGTACTAGTCCGGATTTTGTCTCCTTTCAGCTCTCCTTAGAGGATGTGTCCTTTCTGAAGACCTCAGTTTAATTTGAGGAAGGAGATGGTTCTCTTTGTTTTATTTAATCATTAATTATTAATACCAGGCTTACTTCCCAATGTTCTTCATCTATTATAAAAAAAAGATCTATTTATTATTCCCTCCACTAGCGCTATTTGCTATCAATTGCTACCACTGAGATAAGGAAAATAAATTATCTTTTTCAGAAACAAAACAAAAAAATAACAAAAGAAGATTAAAGCTATGCTGGCTATATTGCAAGTGTTCTTGATCATTTTCAGTTCTATTTAGTGCTTCTAAAAGGGCCAGCTTGATTTGAACTGGATTTTTATCAAAAGAAGTGACAGAACTTGGGAAATATCAGAAGCAGTTGACCTATTTAACTTCTGGTGCTTCAGCCCTGGCGTAAAGTAACTACTTATTCACATGATAAAATAATTTGGTGACCATGTCTTTTCTGGCCTTTGCACTTCCAGGCTAAGCCCAGACAGTCAAAAAGCCCAAGGCTGAATTGATTCAGTCTTTGCAGGTTAGTTTAAGATGCAGCGATTAAATTGAAACAGAATTGAACAGACGTCTACCTTTGATTCAGGAAATGCAGCCACATGCTTGCAGTGGCTCAGGCCAAAAGCTGGGAGGTGCTACAGAACAGCTCTGGCATGTAGCCAGCCTGGGCTGTGCATTTGCTTCCTCTTCCTGGTGCCCCTGAGGTCTCTGGGATTTTAGTCCAAAACCACAAGAGCAGGACCCTGCAGGGTTGCTTTCTTTTCCAGCTTCCAGGTGTGTCTGGGATTTGTAGTCCAGTCACAGCCAGCATTAGGTTTGAGTGGGGGAAGGGGTGTTTTAACCTACCTCCCTTGCTCCAGACCTCAGCCAGGGTTTGCCTGGGGCAGGGAGCAGCCCCCTTCCCCCTGCAGCCTGGGCTGCATCCCCACCCTGGCTTGCCCCCCACATTCCCCTCCCTCATCAGCCAGCCCTCACTGCTCCAGCTAAGGAACAGGGGGGTGGAGCCAACCCTGCTCTGGAGCAGGTAGCACAGCCCAACTCAGGTCTGCAAAACATGCTTGGATGCTGTGGGACTGTGATTTAACTTGAACCAGGAAGGGATCTGGGACAGAAGTTTTATAAACTGATTTAAGTATCTGATCACTTAAACTGGTTTATGTACAACTTCTGTCCCTAGCCCTACTGAGACTGGAGAGGGATCGAAGGTTATGGACTTCTGATGATGTTGAAATATCCTTTAGGAATTGGGCTGAACTAACCAACCATTTCTGTGTTTCCTATTAAAGAAGCATAAGATAACTACTGATATCTATTGGTTTTTCAGATGGAACTATTGAAAAATGCAAATTTTGTGAGGACCCTCCCAAACCAGGATTTTTTTTGGGGGGAGGTGTTTTGTTTGTTCTTGTGTGGATTTTTGGGTTTTTTTGTTTGTTTTGTGTTATAAAGACATTTGCTTTACATCTTTGAATAAGCAAAATGTAGTCCTTAAGTTTACGAAAGGCATTGTAAGAAATTCAGATAGCCTGGGCCAAACATCAAGCATGCCCGTGTGTGTGATGGCACACTACTGAGGTAGCTTGTTTTGAACAAATGAATGTAAGTTTTAGCAGGCAGTGATAGTAGGCTAGAGCTTGCACTATATTACAAGCTGCCTAAATTGTTAATTTCTTAAAGTCTGTAAAATTAGGCAAAGCAGGTTGAACTTAAACCTCTGAGTTTATGTAATCAACTAATTTAATTCTGTGAAACTCAGAGGTACTTAAACCTGGGATTTTCCTTGCAGTTCTTTTTCCTATTTCCTGGTTTACAAGATTTTTTGAGGGTGTTCAGCTTGTTAGTATCAGTTATTTATTATTATCTTCATTATTTCTGCTTGTTCTTTTCCCTTCAGTTTTGATTGTCCTCATTGCATTATTTTTTAAGGAGAGATGGGGAGTTAACTTGGAATGTATGTAATGGCTGGAAAAAATGCTTCAAGAAGCAAGTTTTTATTTTGGTGATTGTATCTTGTATTGGACCAGCTGTATAGTTGGAAGAGATGTTGCATCAGCTTTCAGCCCCAAAGTGCCCTTCCTTAGGTCTTTGTGCCCAAAAGCTTGTCTAACATTTCCTCCATATTACATAGATTGTACAAAGAGAAATATCAGTAAAAAAAATCCCCTGCTTCTCGCATTTCCTTGACTATCCTGTCTACAGTACTCTCAGTCCTACAACTTAATGCATCAAAAGTTTATGGTAGAGATTTTCTCACTTGGGTTTCATAATTCATAAAACTCAGACACCTAGGCTGCTCAAGACAAGTTAATAAATATCTATTGCTATTAGCTTGAGAGTACATGCAGGAATTTTAAACTTTTTTCATAGTTATAACTCAGATGAATGATCTGCTCTCAGACAGAGGAAATTGAAGCTTAACATTTACAGCCAGCATTGCTCCCTTTCTCTATAAGATACTGCATGCGTTAGGAGCAGCCAGGAAAACTAAGAAATTCTTGAGTAATTCTGAAATTAAAAATTGTAAATTATATGTAAAGATGTAAATTCTGTGTGTTAATTCTTTGTAGAATGATTAAGTTGGCTAGCCTTACTTATTTGTTATAACATTGATATGTTCACTAACCAGAATCCTCCAATGGAGGGTGGTGATAACATTTTTTCCATCTTATGAAGCTTAACTATTATTTTTGACAGCTTTCAAACTGTAAGATTAAGGCCACCATTCTGTAGCATACGTAATGTAATGGAATTCATGTAGACATTGTTGTTAAACCACAACTCCCTTTAGTGAAGTACAGTCCTGTTTTTTACTGTTGTGGGAAAAGCCTATGTAGTAACATTTGCATGTACATAGACAAGCTTTCATTTATTTCAAACCATAATCCTATGTTTTGGACCTCATGACCATCTTGGCAGAGTAGCTGAAATTCTGTTGCATGTCGTTAACCTTTCTCTCTTCTTGTAAGTAATACAAAGATGTGGTAATGGAATATAATGGACAACAGTGACTCTTTTCTTGGATTTCAACTAGTGTCTCTTTTAAAAAAAAAATGCTCATCAGCATAAAATACTAGTAGTAGTAGTAATAATAATAATATTAGTAATAATAAAAATGACAATTAGCAGTGTGTTGCTCCAAGAGCCTTCCAAATTATGTTGATGGAACTTAATGTTTCCATTTTATTCTGTTTCCGAGTTCAGAAAATGCACTACTTTTAAAGGATAAAAAACTCCTTAGTAACTCCTTACAGTTCAGTAACTACTGTCTTTTTGTCTGAATTTTCTTTCAAGTTCTCTCTCATTTTTATGGCTTCTTGGTTACACCCAAGCCTGTCACCTGACTGCTTTGCTTTTAAACCAGCTCTCACAAAACAGTTTGAACTACATTGTGTTCCCTGAGGCTGCTTTCCAAGAGAAATACAAGGATAGTTTTAGTAACAAAAAGAGAAACCAAAGTTTTCCCTTTGCTCTAGTTTGTATGTGGTTCTACAGCCTCTTCTTCATGCTGCCCCCACCCCCTCAAAATTAAATCAAACGTTTTTAATGTGGAATAAAATAAATGGCCAAACTGGGTAAAGAACCCAAGGTCCCCTTGGATGGCTTTCAGGTGTCAGTAGCTGGACTCTCAGGTCTACCCTTAAATATTCTGTAGGTAAAAAATTCAGAGCACACTCCCATTTTTATTAATTTGCAGTTACAGCGTAATGGATTCCACAGTCGGTAGCCATTTAGAAACTGGTCCTAAACAGAAGCCAAACATGCTTTTGCTGTGTTTAAAGTGTTATCCTTTTAAATGTGGCATAGTAACAAATCTATCCTATCTATCTGTCTCTTGAGGAAGATTTATATCTAATTTCTTGAGATGGGGATCTCTGGCAATAGCTAGCATCTCCTTCAAAAGCAGCTTTCTGCAGATAACCTTACCGGCATTAAAGCAATTAGAATTTTTTTTGTGAAAATATACTTTTTTTGTATCAAGGGGCAGTAAGTAGTTAGTGGCAGAAACTATATGGGCAAAATCTTGAAGGCAGTGGGAGTCGCACATATGTAACTGAGATTAGAATTGAGTCAATAATAGTAATAATAAGGCTTAGTACAGCTTGAGCCATCATGGCTTGCATTCATCAAGGGTCATATAATGTAAGTCATTGTTATTAGTTAGCCCAGCTTAGATGATACTTGAAAGGAGGTAAGAGAACATACTTATATATTTATTTTCTGTTTCATTGAGGTTCTTCTACTGATAATGGGCCAGGCTTGTTTATAAAGTAGTGACCTATTTATGGCAGGGTATTAAAACTTTTCTGAAGTTGCTCTACCTGGGGAGGCAGGTGGGGGAGGAGAGAGAGAGAGAGAGAGAGATTTTTTTTAAAACTAAGATGAGAATGAAACAGAAACATCAGTGTTAAAACAATATTATAGTTGAAGTTGTAGGTACTCAAGACGTCGGCAAATAACTCACTTGGGGCACATCCACACATGCAAGCATGTATGCCTGAAGCAGCTCAAGTAGAAGCGGTGCAAATTTGAGCTGCGGCTTTTTGCCTTGGCGCATGTGCTTGGACATGCACTTTGGTATGGGGCAAATTGTGCCACTTGGGGCAAAGTAACCTTGCCTGGCTCCTCCCACATCTGCAGCCAGGGGGAGCTAGAGCCCAGGGCCAGCACCTGACCTGTCCCCAGCAATACAAAAATTTGCCCTGTCCTGGCCCCATCAGTACCAAAAGCTGCCCTGTCAAGTAGCTCAGGGCTACTCATTCTCAGGAGCTTCTGGGGCCCAGCCAATTGGTACCTGGGGATACTACCCCTTGTGCCAACTGGACTGCTGAAGCAGCCCTGAGAGTTCCCTGCACCGTCTACCCACTGCAGCAGTCTGGCAGTGGGGGCTGCTGCCTGGATGTGACACCCTGCGCACCTGCCAGACCCGGATGGGGACTGTTCAGCCAGTAGAGGCCCCTCTGGGACAGCTGCTAGTGGCCTGTGGCTGCAGGGTTGGTTTTTGTGCAACACTACTGCCATGTATGCCCCTTACCTGGCCATCTGGGCAGCTATTGTCCAGAAGACGTTCTGGGTGTGGTGGGTTGTTTTGAACTGTCAAAGCATGTCTTCCTGGCCCCAGTTGATGAGGAGGTCAGCCACTTCCAGCTGGGTCCAAGGTGCCAGCTCTGAGCAGGCTCCTCTCCCTGAGTCCTGCCACTTGCCTCTCTAGCAGAAATTCTGGTGTTCCCTATTTGAAAACTGAAAAATCCCTGTTTAAAAAAATCCCGAAGTCACTCTTTAAAATACCCTGAAATCCATGTTCCTCCACAAGTAAAACAAAAGACCACTATATGTATATATAGAGAGAGAGAGTGAGAGACGGACAGAGATTAGTTGGGCAATGTTTAATTGATATATCCAAAGTGTTAAAGCAGTTTGGAAGCTACCAGTGTCTCTATCAACATAATAAAATGAAATGTAAATACTTATATGTTTTGCTGTTTGCCTTTTTGTTTTTTTTTACTATAGAGCAATTAGAGCTCCCTGCGACCCCTTCACTAACCAGGATGTGGGAACGGCTGCCACTGCAGCCACAGCTCCTGCCAGCAGGTTTTATCCTGTCTGGCAGCTGGGCATGTAGGGTGTGTGCTGGGAGGATGTGGAGTTTGCAGATGGAGGGTGGGAAGGGGGGTGGATGGATGTGGGTGGCTGTGGAAAGATGTGGAGGGCCATGGGGTGTGAGGGGACTGAGTGGGGGGGCTACTCAGGAGGGGTGAGTGGGGCAGCTATCGGAAGGGTTTGGGGGGCAGGAGGGGGATGGGGCTGGGCAAGGCAGTGATCCGGGGGGGAGTGAGCAGGCCTGGTGGCTGTCCCCCATGGTCTCCTTCCCCCTCCTCCAACCCCTACCCACCCCCTACTTACCAGGAAGAGCCTGTGTCCAACTCCCTGTGGCTGGCACTCTGCACGGGAAGGCAGCATGCTTCAGTACTGGGGTGAGGGCCAGCCATAGAGACACTCTGGCTCGCTACCAGAGTGTCTCTGTGGAGGACTCAGCCTCTGGTTAACTTGTTCTGGTGATTTTCCCCTCTATGGGTTTTTGTTTGTTTGTTTTTGTTTTTGTTTTTTTTATCTCTGCATATCCAGGGGTTTGATTTTTGCCCTTGCACTATAGATTTGCAGTGCTGGGAACATTTTTTTTTTTGTTCCTGCATGTGCCTCTTGCAGCATCTCAAAGGGCTTTAATATGGTGTAAGACACTCATGCATGCTTGTGTGGATGCACTCTTAAGTGTCACCACCCCATAGTTAAGGGGGAATAAATAGTCTGATAGGATAGGGATTAAGGTTTGCAGCATATTTGTGAGAAACTGAAAACTTTCTATATATTGATTTGTTGTCCCAAGTTTTCAGTGGCTATAAATTTAGTGGTCTCCCTCCAACTGAAGAAAGATTATAGTAGGGGTGCACCAATAAAGATTTTGTTTTTGGCTTATGCTGATGACTGATTATAACCAGCCATTTCAGCTGATATGCAGCCTGGCAGCTAAAAGAGCAGTGTCTGGTCTGTAAGTCTATGGGGGGAAGGAGTGCAGGGGGTGGGGGTAGGAGTGAAGCCCCTATAGGGAGGAAGGGAGTGGGGTAGGGGCAGGCGCTGCCTAGCCAGGGTGGAGTATGGAGTGGAGCTGCAGGCAGCTCATTCGGGGGACAGATTGAGGTGGGAAGGGGGCGCAACTCCACGCTGCTGTGTGCACCCCTGGAAGAGGTATGGGGGCATGTCCCTCCCCTGATTTTGTGCATAGGGCAAGGGGTGGGCTGCTAGTTGCAGGCTTTGGGTTAGGGGCTGTGCTGGCTTCTTCTCAGTGGGGTTGGGGCTGTACTCAGGATGGGTGGCGACAGCACTGGAAGTGGGTAGCTGCAGGGTGGGCTACAGCCACCTTAAAATTAATCACAGCCACTCCTTCCAGCAGTACCACTGCCCACCCCAAGAGCAGCTTGGCCCAGTTCCCCTGCTGGGAAGAGGCTGGTGCAGCCCTCATCACCAAGCGCACAGTGGGTAGCTTCCCTTCATTGTACCCACAAATCCAGGGGGGTTTGGATGCCTCCCCCGGGGGGGGGGTGCAGCAGCAGGGAGCTGTCCCCATCTGCACCCTCTGGACAAGCTGCCTTCAACTTTGCCCTGCTTCTGGGGCTGCATTTGCAGCCGTGGCTGGGCAGTGTTTGCCCATTCCCCACTTCCTTCCTCACCATGGAGGCTTTCATCTGCCCCCTCTCCACCCTTTCCCTGCCCTGTGCCCCTTCCCTCCCACAGATTTATCAGCCAGATGCTGCTCTCCAAGCTGCCGGGCTGCATTCCTGGCCATGAGCATGCTGTGGCTGTGCACGTGCACGTGGCATTTATTGGTGATGTTGTCAGCTACATCAGCCAAAAAAAGCCAATTGCTGATAATGTCCATTTTCCTTTTATCGGTGCTGATACAATATATGACCAACATGTAGGTGCACCTCTAGATTTTAGTTTTCTTGGTGGGCCTAGTCGCACTGTTTCTGTATAGCAAATAAGCCTTACCTGCAGAGCAGCTCTTACACTTTCAATGTGGTAGCAGCGTCTCTCACACAACAAACAATTCAGGACATGACAACAAGTATAGTCTCTTCTCCTGTATGTTTGATGCAGGGGCTGGCTACTGGAGACTACATGGGAAGCTCTGGGTAGTAAGAGTATGCTTGGCCAGGGGCAACATGTAGGGGGTGCACAGGGGTGCACATGCACCCCCTGAGAGCGCTGGGGCATCCCCTGCCAGGCCGCACTCCCTGTTTAGCCAGCAAGCAGGGAGGCAGGCGAGAGCACCAGTTCCCCCTCATGAGTGCTGGCTGGAGAGCAGGTTCACCAGCACTCTGGTGGCCACTCTGCTTCTGGAAGTAGCTATGGGAGTTCCGGAAGCGCCTGGCCACTCTTACGGTGAGTGAGGTTAGTCACAAGGACCCCCCCTCCCCCAGTCAGTAGGATCAGCTGCCAGGGGAACCCCCCCTGGTTGCTGACTGGTGTCGGGGGGGCACGTGCCCCCCAACTTGAGGCACCAGACACCCATATGCTTGGCTGAGTGGAAAGAGGCAGCGAACAGACTACAGGAGAGCTGTTCAGTTCCTGGCATGTATGCAGCCCTGAGCACCCTGCAGCTCAGAGTCTCTGTGCCTGTCCCACTATGGCTCCTGCTTCTCCCTGCATTGCTTCCTTGCGAGCAGCTGTAGTTTGTTCTCCACATGCTGGTCATCTCTGACCTCTTCATGGACACCTGAGAGCTGCCACTACCATCCAGTCCTGGCAGGGCTGACTCTGCTAGACTATCCTTACAGCAAGCAGTTCCATGAGACTAGTTTAGGGTGGGGATCAATCATGCCAGGGCACTTCTGGGAGATCTCACACTCTGTGCCATCCTTAAAAGTATGTAATGAAACCCATCACCTTGTTGAAAATCACTGTACTATAGTTATACATTTAGGATCATGCTGTTTATTCTGATGTACCTCTGAAACACCCTTAAGAACAGAATGAAACCCTAAAATTTGGTTTTGGAAAGTATGTCAGTACTCTTCTACTGTGGTAATTTTATTAAAGGAAATGAGTGCAATACATTGTCTTTGAGAGCAAATAAATAAATAAATCATGAATTGTGCTGGTAGGTATCTCTTACTGCTATACATAAAGAAACATTATTCTGTTTCATTTTTTGCTGTTCTTGCCCATGTAGTGATAATTTCTAATAACAATTTCAAAATAGCATCTCAATATTAATTTTTTATTCACATCTAAACTAATCAGAAAGAAGAGTTTATCAACAAAGTTTACTTTTTGTATCTTTTAGAAAACTCATGAGTCTGGAGAGGAACTTAACTGAGACAATAGGGTAACTTTTATAGGACACTGTAGTTTGATAGTAACACAGCTGCTGAAACACCTGGAAGCTATTCAAGAAGATCATTGGATTCAATCCACAAGCTGGCCATTTTATTTATTTCTCACTAAAAAAGAACATCTGTATTTTAGTTTGATGGGAAAGCAGGTTTTAAGAATTTGGTTCTTTTAGAATTTACTTAAATTAGCCTGTTTTTTTTTTTTTTGCCAGGCAAAAATAAGGTGGGTGAATAGGGAAGGGTGCATGATGCAGGAGATAGAAACTGGTATGCAGACACTGGTTCCACTGTAATGTAGGGAGTTAAAAAACGACATGAGCAAATGTAATTGAGAAAGGAACCAGACTCTGGTAGAAAGCCTGATTATAACAATAGTGAGGTTTTGTAATCTGGCTACTTAAATGTGAAAGTTTAATAACTGTATGGTTATCTTTACTTTTTAGCATGCAGCTCTGAAAAATAAGTCTCTGCTTATTTATAGTTGAGGATTTGTCATAGCTGCAAATCAGGGAATGTCTGGGTATCTGGAAAAGCTTAAAGGATCTTTATATGTATATTTATGTGCATGTGCAGTCTGTGATCCATTGGAAAAGAAGAATGTCAATGAGATAATCTGACATTCTGTTTGAACTTGCTTGCAACAAAAGCAGAAGCCACTTGGTCCAGATCATGATTATCCAAGGTCATTTTAAAAATTGCGGGTAATTATCTATGAAATTATATACTGTCTATAAGAAGAGTATGTTCTGGTATTTCCTTAACAATGTATGCTTTTCAAGATTTTCTTCAATCCTGTTTGGCTAGCTAAACTAATAAATAAAAGCAGGAGTAATATATAAATCATATTCCAAGAAAATAGATATTTGAGACTTCACCTCAGTCTTAGGTGTGGTGAATGCATAATAGTAAAATAATTCAATATAAACTGCATTAAAACAGTGATATGCTTGCCAGATGAATCAGTTGGTAAGGACGTGTCAGAATTAAGGCCACCTGCCCACTGCAACTTCTTCCCTGAGTTAGCTTTCATTCAGTAGTCTTTAATTTCATTCACTGTATCTTCACTCAAAAACAGCAAGGGCCCTAATGTAGATATTGGCTTGTCTTGTATATATTCCTCCCATATATTATGTAGAAGCTGGATCTTCAAAATTCCCTTGCACTTCAGTTGTTTGCTGTCACAGAATGTCTTGTAACTGCATTCTAATATAATAAAGGACTTTAGTCTGTCTGTCTGTTTGTAACGCTTTTGGTCAATTGTGCATGTGCCGCTGAGAGGGTGGGTGACAATTGGCTGCGTGGGCCTGGATGGGGAGGAGGTGGGCACACGCACCCAACAGCTGGCAGGGAGTGGGAGAAGGTGGGGACAGAGGGGAGTGGGGAGGGGAAGGGAGGCAGGGGAAGCCCCATTGCTCATGGGAGGAGGTGGGCAGGGGGAGGGAGACCCCCACACTGTTGGCTGGAGGAGGAGGTGGTGGTGGTGCAGGGAGTGTTTACATCGCCAATGCCAAAGGGTGAGCAGGGGTGGGGCAACCTTGTAAACACTCCTTCATTATTTTAAATCCATCATTCATGACAGGCAATTGGCTATTATTATAATAAAATGTACATGCAGATTACACCAGCACTTATAGAGCACTAGAAACTATAATAAAACTAAACCAGAAGTGTATGGATGACATGTTCCTAAAATGGATAGTGTTAGACCATAATGAAAAGATTTCTAACATACATGCAGTTGAATTCCTGCCTGTGAGGGTTCTTGAACATAAATCAAGCTTGTATGGAAGCACAACAATGTATAACTCCTCTGAAGTATTAAAAATTACAATAGTGAATATGTTTTTGTGGGTATCAATGAGTTTATGTACTTATAGCATGTGTACAAGCAATACATTTACATTGCCCTAACCCAGGGGTGGGCAATTATTTTGGGTAGAGGGCTGCTTACAGAGTTTTGGCAAGCCATCAAGGGCTGCATGGGTAGCCCCTTGATAGTGCCCTGCCTCATGGTCACCATCTTGAGCAGAAGTTCTACCCCCTAACACCTGACCTTTGCCACCAGAAGTCCCTTTCCTTGCCTCCGGAAGTACTTCTTTCAGCAAGGGTGTCTGCCATCTCAGAACCTGAAAAAATACCAAATTATATACTAAAAATCAAGCATGTACTACAGCATTCATTAATTTCACTTCAGAAAAACTATTTTTGTCCCGGAGCTGGTGTGGGGCCCAGGCTGAGCAGTGGCAGAATGGGAGAAATTGGCACTCATCACAGAGAAAGGTGGTGCCTCCTGCTCCTGCTGAGCACCAGTTTGTTTTGTGCCCCTGCTGCTCAGCCCAGATGGACAGGAGTGGGGTTTGGGCTGCATGTGCTCACCCCACCTTTATCACAGGGCTGGGGGACTTGGAGTCAATGGGCATGCAGGAGCCAGTGGCAACTGGGCAGCAGTGTGGGGCCCGCACCAGTGTCCCAGGGCCAATGCCAGCAGAGCCCAGAGCAGGGAGGCAGGAGCATGGGGTCCTGGCCGGCAGGCCCAGCTAGGCTGGCTCCCCTCTCTCCTTGCTGGCACAGCCCAGCCTAGCTTCACAGACCATGGCCAACTTACTCCCGACACTCCGGCCACCCCGCACAGGCCCTGCACGCCCACTTGCTTCCACTCTCTCTGTGGCCCTGCTACAGCTTTCCTCACTTTCTGCCCACTTGTCCTCTGCTCTGGCATCACGTGGCTCCTGGCTGGACTGTGGGTCTCAGCAGGAGCCAGTCCAGCCCCAAGGACTGGGGCAATTCCTGTGGTCCTCTCCTGCCTCCCTGCCCGCCTGCCTTCTTGCCTGAATGTCCTGCTTTGGTGCAGAAAGGTACGAACAACCCCACGGTCCCAGGCCAGAAGCCCCTGCCAGGCAGAGGCATCCAGCAGGAGGGAAGGGCTTGGCAGGCCTTCTGATGCAGGCTTCTGCCATGACTTCCGCTGGGTCCTACTGCCTCTGGCTCCTGTCATCTCTGGCAGGAGTCCAGGAGCAGATAAACATTAATTTTCTAAATTTTTTAAGGACCCCGCAGGCCAGATAGAATGGCCTGGCAGGCTGGATTCAGCCCATGGGCAGTATTTTGCCCACCCCTGCCCTAACCAGTCGAAATGGCTGAGTGTACAAGTGTTTACAGGGCTTATGTCATCCTAAAATTGGTGCTTCTAGTCTGAATTAGCTTTTGTCAGGTGAGAACTAACTTTAGATTGGCATAGGGTTAACCTGATGTAACATGGGTTAATTTGGCCTAGTAAATAACTTACATAGATTTCCAGCACAGTTCCATGGATTGACAGCCAGGCATTCCCCACAACCCTGGGGCTGTGTTTTGTTTTGTTTTTTAATGCCCCTCTGACCAGCTCACCCCAGACCAGGCAGCTCTTCAAATCCTGTCAGCATCCTCCTGCTTCTGCACCAGTCAGTGGCGAGGCATTGCAAACCTCATGTGGCACGTGCACCTGTGTGCCATGCTAAAAAAAGCAGCACCAGCAAACAGTGCCTGGCTGAACAGAGAAATGCTCTGGCTGTGGGCCAGGCTCTCAGTGGCCAGATCACTACCAGTGCTGCCCCAGGAGGCCCCCAGGTGCTGGCCCCAGCCTCCCCTACCCCACCCAGGTCATTTTGTCAACATGATGGAGTATGTGTACAGGGATATGTCCTGGGACAGAAAGCAGTGGCAAAAGTATGTGCCACTACACCTTTTCCCATGCATGTGTGCAAGGCTGAGAATGCATCAAAGGAGCTGTCTTTGGATTGTGATGACTTTCTTCACTGAAAATTTTGATGACTGTCAATAAAATCCAACAGAGATTATATATATATATTTTTACAGATTATATCTGCTCACACATTTAGATAAAAACCTTTGCTTCAAGCACTTTAATATAAGATTGTATATGTAACAACATGCTCATCTAAGGGGCTATTTAGTTACTATCGGAGCATTTTTTGGACATGTTGATGGCCCTTCATTTTCTCCTTCATGGCTAGCTACGTTTGTAGCAAAAAATAGGTTGGATCTCAATGCCCAAAGGTTGGTTCATATTTGTTAGAGATGCATGAGGTTGAGTATTCACAGACTTCTGATATCTTAAAAGAATGGTCTTTTGTCCATGTTTATGGCTTCAGAAGAAGGTAGAGCCCTTGATGGTGAAGGGAATCAGTAACTAACCTTGCATGGCAGCATAAATTGGAATTTTCCTTTATAAATTGTTCAAGTAGTTACTGGCTTTCATTTTTGCTTTAAAATGGGTTGGAAAGAATGCAAGCTGCTGGTATGCAGACTTTTAATGAATGTGGCTAGAGTGAGTGATGACAAATTAGTTCTGTCTTTAGGAAACTGTTTACCGTATTGCTCTGCTAATATACAGCTTGACTTAAAAATGCAGGGGCCACCATTGGAAATTTGTTTGCATTTAGTCAGATAGGTAGCTTGGTGGCAGTACTTTGATTTCCCGATTTGTGCTTTTCATTGGTTGCAGTGAACGTTGTTCTGAAAATTGTTTAGCAGCAGCAGGGGTAATGAGTCAAGAAATTGCCAGATAGTTTCTGATTATAGATTGTCAATTTTTTATTAGGTAAGTTCAACTTACAGTTGATTTTTAGTCTTACTTGAGTGCACACTTCAGAGAGCAAACTAGAACCCTTCACTTTTCTTTGGAGTGATCATTATTGTCCAGTAATTCCCAGTTTAAGTATCTGGTTGTAGCCCCTGTTTCCTAGTTTTGTAAACACAAAGCCTAGGGACAGAAAATACATGTATATAAGTGATCAAAAACCGGTTCCAATCTGTAACACAGCAGAAGTCCAGTGCACATAAATTGCTTTCAAAATGGCCAAAACTGGTTTAAGATAAATCTGGATGGATGTAGTGTTACTGATGTCAGTTAAACCAGTTTATTGATCTTCTGTCCCAGAGCCCTCCAGATTCAAATAAGCCACAGTCCTTCAGCATCCCAGGATGTTCTGCAACTCCCTGACAAATTTCCCCTCATGGGGTGGGTGGGCTAGCCTTGGCCTAAGGTGTCTGCTCCAGCCAAGCAAGCAGGGAAGTGTGCTGTAACACCCCTCCAGCTTCTGGCCTGAGCCACTACAGGCATGTGGCTTCATTTCCGGAATCAAAAGTAAATCCCTGTTCACTTGCTTATCGGTCCAGTTTAGACTAACCTGTAAAGCTTGAATCGATTCAGCCTCAGACTTTTTGACTGTACTTAGCCAAAAGGCACAGCTCTATTTGCTATCTCTGGGAGTCTGTGAACAGCAGCTTATTAAAAAGTTGAAGAGAGTTGAAACTGTTTAATCAAAATGTATATGTTGTTTGTTTGTTCATCCAAAGATATGTAGGGAAAATGGGTGAAACATCACAAGCTTTCATATGCCTGAGCCTTAGCTATGCTGCATTTATTACCTTCCAAGTGCTGGGTAAGCTCTCTGGTAATACTTGATAATGTTGACTGACCCTGAAGCACTTCGGCTCCTCTGTCTGCCTTAATTCCAGCCTAAACTTGGAAAGAGTGAATATGAAAGGGGCAGGGTAGCTATCACAGGTGCAGCTCTCCTCAGAACCATTACAAAAAGGGTGCACTGTGAATGTAACGTGTTAAGGAAGACTGAAATTTGAAACCATGTAATTGAACGAATACAAAGCACATGGGCATCTACCTTGAATACTCTGCCCTGTTTTACCAATACCTCCTACAATCCAGAAAATATATCAGGTTATTGCAATAAGTATTCTCTTAAGGGCCTTTGGTATTTTCCCTAGAGATTACAAATTTTTAATTGTTTTGTTTCCTGCTCTTTCTTTTTCTTACCTCCATACAGTCAGTCAAATGCATATTTAATAGATAATTTGAGGTATGTACAATTTATTTTTATAATATTGATCCTAGTATCCCACAGTAGGTGTTGCTGTTTTTTATATTTGTGTACTGAAGCCAGAAGTGTTTTGCATTTGGCACCGCATAGCATTTTCGGAAAAAGAGACACGTGTCCCTGTTCAGGAATTATTTTCTGAAAGAGATGTGTGATGTCATATGCACTGCTTCTGGGTTCACTCAGCAGCACCTAGTGTGGGATACCTGGCATCAGTTTTTTCTCAGTGAATAATAACAACACAAATCCAAAATTATCTTTGTTTTTTTTTACTATACTCACAAGCACAATACCCCCTGCACTGCTCCCTTGAAGCGCAGAGAACAATTGAATGTGCAGTATGTGGCACTGCAGGTGTGTCTGCAGTGCCACATATCGTACAGCTGCGCTTACCTGGATGCACCAACATGACCATCAGCAACCACCATTTTCCCACTGAGCATGTCTCACTGACTTTCCCAAGACAGACACATTTTGAAAAGCTCCCTTCTAAGTACAATGGGGCTAGACCTGCAGCATTACAGGAAGGAACTAATAAAAAACTGGGGATGTATTATATAAAGCTGTCATTGAAAACCATTATGGTTTACACAAAGGTGCAACCAAATTGTGTGTAGTCATTTGTATGTAAATGCTCTCACGATGCCCAAGTACCACAAGTATAGACTTTCTCTTAGTATTGCTCTGTAATGTGACTATACGAATGAAAGGGTTGAATGTTAAGAAATGTATTTGACAGGTAGAAGTACACACAAATAAAACTCTTGTTCTGATAAGCTTGAATCTGAACCTGAGTTCCACAGCTCAAGCTCTATTTGCAGAGAATGTGATGGATACCAATGTAATGATTTTTGAAAGAACTGTAGTTTAATGCAGCAGTAACTTTCCTGTGAAAACACTGAATCATAAGCAGGCTAGAGCAGAAAAAGTCATGACAAAGACATTTAAATGAATATGTAGACTTATATAGAGTTACTTGAATTTTTTTTTCCTTTTTTTTTTGGTACACATAATTACCTGCAAGACTTGGATGTTTGCAGTCTTTCTGCATTAAAAAGTGCATGCTGTAAATGGACTAAAAATTTTAAGAAGTTGTGAGATGCAAGGAAATGAACCAACTTTGGATATAACCTTGTGGTTGCAACTCCTTGCCAGTGGCTTAGTCAGATTTAGACATATTTTGATTTTCTGCTCAGCAATTAAATATCCTGACTATTATCCTTGCTAGGAAAAAAAAGTAGTTTTACTTACTGAAAGTGGAGCATCCTTAAGATACATTTCAGCATTCAACATTTTACTGAAAGTGATGGCACATAAATCCTTCTTAATGCTCTAGTAATATTGGAAATTTATTCTTTCAGTAAGTGAATCAAAACACTTCTCAAGATGTAGACAATACAGGCAGAATAGGTATAAAGTTATTCTAGAAAGCTGTGCTAGAACCTCCTCGGTCTTTCACGGCAAGTAACACAGAAACATGATTTTTGGAAACAACATATTTGCTCTGTAAAGGTGAATGTAGTGTCCATTGCAGAACTAATAAAATATTGTCTGTAATTCATTGTTTCACCTGTCATCTTTTATAATTACATGAAATATCCCATCCCTAATTTTAATGTAGTATTTTACTTTTATGTTACTTTACATAGTGAAGTTACAAGGGAAGTGTCTTCATAATTATGATTTTTGGCTCAGATTTTCTCTTTGTGGTCATTTCAGTGGCTTTGCAGCAACTTTATAATCTGGACCTTCTATTGGGTGTCTTCATTACTGTAGTCAGAGATGGCCTCAATTTTCTATAAAATGACTGCCTTTGGCAACAAAATTAGAAGTGGCCATAAAATGCCATAAGGCATCTTTTTTTTATTAAGAGACTTTTTCTCTGCTGATTTCAGGGGTGTATCTTTGCTACACAGTTAGACCCATCTCATACATGGATGTTTTATCAATTTTTCTCCACGTGCAGATATCTAGAATAAAATCTTGCTTTTGACTAGGATTAGCTGAGGGTGTAGACTAGAATGCATGCTCTGTTCTTCACTTGGACTTAAAGTTCACTCATTTTGTTGTGAGAATGGAAGATGAATCATTTGCGCGTTGGCCATCCTTCTGTACCAGCCCACAGTTTTCCTGTCCGTGTACAGGGCAGAGTTCTCCTTCTGTTTGAGTGAGAAATATAAAGCAGCAGAACCTGGAACTGAAATCAGGATAACTTAATTTGGATAGTGCTTGCAGAGGCCTGCTCTTGGCTGGCATGAGTGAAACTTGATTCTCAGCTAAGTCTTTGGCCCAGGTCTATAGTTAGGACATACACCTAGAAACTTCTCCTATTGTTTGATGTTAATCTTAATTCTATTCTTATATAATAAAGGGTTTAGTCCTCCTTTCTGTCTGTCCATAATGTGCTTGGAGCACTCTGATTGGTTAGTGAAACAACCAATCAGAGTGTGGAGCACCACCATGACAGCAGGGATGGAGTGGGGGGCAAAGCCAGCTGTCATGGAGGAACTCTGCTGCCTCCAAGGAGCAGGACTGAAGGAGGGGGAGGCGGAGGCCAGAGATGCTGGCAGCAGCAGCAGTGTGGGTTGCAGGTAGATGGGGATGGGGGGGCAAGCTTCCCTTCCCCCTTCTCCCCTGCTCCTGAGAGGTAGCAGCATGCAGGGTGGTGGGTAGCAGTGCTCTGCCCCTTTGGCCCCCCACCCCCACCCCTGGGTCATTCTTGACGGGCAATTGGTTAGTTTCTTAAATACATTTTTAAAAAATGAATGCCTCCACTCTGGATGCCAGCTATGCTTTTGGAAGTTCAGTGTGTTCACTGTCTCCCAGGAGGAATTTATCTCATAGCAGGTCTAGGAGAGGACGTAGCAATAAAGCATTTAGTGTTGTTTGAAATATAAACATAGTGCAGTTTTATGTTAAATAAACTTGACCTTGAAAAGTTCATGAGATAAACTAATTTATTCTTCTATTAAATAAATAGAAACACAGCATCCAATATTATGCACTGGTATCCTTCTTTTCCAAGAATGGGGTGACATCAGTATAGCTGCCAAACTTTGTATTGCCTGTTAAAGGGAATGCATTAGGAAGAAGGGAGCAGATTCCTTAATGTTCCTCTCAATTTACACAGAACTAACCAATACAAACAGAATGGAGTCATCCTTCTCAGTGGCACTGTCCTGCCAATGTTTGCATGCTGGACTCGTCCATTAACACCATCTCTTTCACTTAATGGCTGTGCAGCAGTACAGGCTACAGACATGACATGCTGTCACAGATAAAAGGCTTGGCCCTGCTTGTGGAATTTCAATCCCCCTCTTCACCCGGGAAGTTTGGTTTTGAAGAGAATGCTTCTCTTGTGCAAATGTTATAGTGAAATGTGTACTGTTCATGCTTTCATGTTCCACTTTTGGGGAGCTGAAGAGTGGAATTTGTCCTGTCCTGTAGTGGCATTTTTAATATTTGCTTCAGCTTCTCACTTCACTCTGAACTTAGAGTTTACACTGAGCTTGCTTTTTTGACTGACTGTCAAAGAATCTACTGACATGTTGCAGTGAAGTAGAGTCCTCAGAGATATGGTGTGTTTAGAATAATTTAATTTACCTTTCATTCAAATTTGGCACTTATCTGTCAAGTTGAGGAAGTAGCATTAATAAAAGGCCCTTTAAACTATATATTCTTCAAAGGAATTATGAAATTTAAACACTTACTTAATTGACTCTCCCCTGTATAAGATTTACAAAACTCTACTTTAGAATGTTGAAGCCCAAGATGCAGACTTTCTTAATGACCTTTCATGGATATAGGGGCTTTCTCTCTAATGAAAAAGAAGTGTGAAATGAATGAATTTGGAAATCAGGTGGGGAAACTTTTTAGGCCTTGCTGTCAATGGCATCCTGGTGTTCAGTGAGTACTGATGTGCCAAACTTCCAAATTCAAATGCATCCAAGTTTATAGATGTCAATCATTTTGTTTTTGGAGATATTTTAATAATGTGTATTTCAACATATTATGCAGTGTTTGAAACTCTGTGAACTTCTGGTACCTTATTATATGCTATTAAGAATCATAATAGGAGTAAGGGGGAAAAAAAAACCTTCTCAAGGGTAGGCCAACATAATCCTGTAGGATAAAGTAAAATCTTTTTATACAGTGTGATAGAGATGACCTGGGAAGAGAACTTATTCCAAAGGTTCAACCAAGTTCATAGCATTCTTGATTTTAAAAAATGTTTGATATATTTGGTTCCTGTGAATAATACATGCAGTTCTAGCCACATACCCTATAAGATATGACAGAAATACTTCAAATTATTAGTGCCATGAAGTGGCTCTCTGCTGCTTTGAAAGTCATACTTGAGTTAAGACAAGGTCATGAAGTGGTTAAATTTCATGGAGGAACCAATTTGCCTAAAACCAGGGCACAGAAGCATAACACTTGGCTTGGATCAGGGGTATCAAATTTATCAAACCATTTGGGTTAATGTAACCATAGAAAGTAATCACAATGAGTATAAAATAAAGTGAAATGTCTAAACATTTCTATGATTTGTCATGGAACAGCTTTTGTAGTCATTGCTTAGTTCTCTATATTAAAAAAAAAAAATCAGATGAAATAGCTTGAAACTGGTGATGGGATATGGATTCTTGCACCTCTAGCCCAGCTGGAATTACATCAGAGGTAGGTTTAACCAGCAGACAGGCCTGTGTGAAGCAGCTAGTATTTACTTTGGATTCAGATTTGGCCAGTCGGGGAGAATGATTTGATTTGGTGATTTGAATCACTGTCTTGAATCGAATCAGTGTATCTGATTCAGAGATTTGGCTGCAGCTGTATCAGATGAATTTCTTAATCACACAGGCTGCATCCCCCACCCGCTCTCAATGATGGCCTTGCCCAGCCCCAGCTCCTGGCTCTTGGAAAAAACAAAGAAACCCCGCTCACTGGCTCCTGCCTGGTGGGGGGTGATCCCCACTGCCTCGTGCTGCATGGGGGGGCTCTTCCATGAACCAACCCCTGCTCGCTCTCCCAGTCCCTCCCCCCATGCTGCCCTGCCTACCCCAGCTCTTGGCTCTTTAAAAAAACCCAAAAGAACAAACACCCCCCCGGACTCACTCCTGCCTGGCGGGGGGGGGCAATCCTTGCTGCCCCCTGATGCCCTGCACTGCACAATCCCCCTGAAGCCCCAAGGCCACTGAAGCAGCTGGTGAGGTCAGGGTTTTTTTTGTCTGTTTGTTTGTTTGTTTTTTTAAAGGGCCAGGAGCTGGGGTGGTTGGCACAGCCACTGGGGGGATTGGGACAGTGAGTGGGGACCAGGGAACTCATGGACGAGCCCCCCGCACAGCATGGGGCAGTGGGAGGCAGCTGAGATCACCCCCCCACACCTGGCAGAAGCTGGTGAGGGGTGGCTTTTTTTTAAACAACCGGGAGCTGGGGCCAGGCACGGCAGCCATGGGGGGCAGGCTGGGGGAGTGGGCGGGGGGTACTCAGGGGGGCTGGAGAAGCAGGCAGGGGATGGGGCCTGGTAGGGGTCCCCTCAATGGTTCCCTCCCCCACCCCCTGCTTACCAGCATAGAGTCCGGGTCCAGCTCCCTGCCGCATCTAGAAGGGACTGCCTGAATCTCTGAATCTTTTCCAAATCAATTCAGAGAATTCCTGAATATTTTCCAAATCAATTCAGTGAGCTTCAAATCTATTCAGACCTTTTCATTTGTCCCATGATTCATTTCGGATTTGGAGATTTGGCCACCAAATTGGGCTGAATCTCCTCTGAATCGAATCAGCACCCGAAGCTTCGCACAGCCTTAGCAGACAGCTGTCAAGTACATGAAAATCATTGGCAGTCTCTCCTGTTTTTAGTAGATAAATCATCTTGGCATAATTGCCATTAATCAAGAACTGCTGGTAATCTTCAAATAGAATGTGGACAAGAATGGCGCTAAAGATTGGATCCCTCTCTGAATTATAATGATTACTGATCTGAATCAAAGCTGAGGCATGTTGATGGAGGAATTTTAGAAGCCATTCTGTGATTAAACAGGACTTCCAACTCTGGCATGGATAATCTTGGACTCTTCACACAAACTGGTTTTTTTGTTTGTTCTGCTCCTGAAGTTTTGTAAAATGTGAATGAAATCCTGCCAGTGATGTGAGAGAAACAAAATCTTAAGGTTAAGTCAGAAAAAGAAGGAAGGAGGAGGAAGATCCTTCCATCTCATGTTAAGGGTTCCTCAGGCATTCAAGCAGGTTGTATTGGGATTGCACCCAGACACTTAGGTGCTCAATAAGTGGAATAGGATCTGGGCCACTACAAAACCGGAAGTCTAGGGTTAGCTTCTTCATTTTGTTAATAAACCACTGTTTCCTGACTGCATATTATCTTTGGCTCTACTAGTTATTTTTTGGCTGCAGACTACTCTGCACAGTTACTTGGGAAGCTTAATTTGAATGACCAGAAGGAATGATTTTTAAAGAAGATGGACCAAAGTGGACTACACCTTTGTATGAACTCCTGCTCAGAATTAAGGGGTCTTAAATATTTTTTAGTTTAATTTTTCAAGTGTTTTCAAGTTAACTGAAAAAGCCATTGCACTTCTTAGTAAGTGTGTTTACACCAGGATTGAATGTGGTTCAGTTAATCTACTTTACTTTAGGGCTGGGGACAGACATTACACACAAACTGGTTTCAGTGATCAGAAACTGGTTTAACCTGTGACAGAGCATAAGTTCAGTGCACATAAATCAGTTTCAAAATTCCTGAAACTGGTTCAAGATAAACCTGGTTGAATGTAGCATCAGACTTAAATGGTTTGGGTCAAACTGGCTTATGCAGTGTCTGTCCCAGACCCCTTCCTGGTTTAAGTTAAATCAGAATCCCTCAGAATCCCAGAAGCTTTGCAGCCCTGGGCTGGGTTAGGCTGGCCTCGTCCCTCTCTCTGCTCCAAAGAACAGGCTGGTCCTACACCTCTCCTCCATAGCCAGAGCTGTGGAGGAGACTGTAGGGACTTCACTCACTACTAGCTACTCAAGCAGGGTTTTCCCCTCTCTCCCTCCGATCTCCCACAGCTTGGACCCTAGCCCCACAGACCCTAGGCATGTGGTATGATAGCTAATGCTAAGAGGTGACTGTATGTGTGCATCTCCAGTTTCACTGGGACAGGCAGACAGAACAGTGTCCACTTAGGGCTTTTTGGAGCTAATGAACAGGGCAGCTGGTAATGTGCCTCCATTCCTTCCTTGGAAAAAGCTGTTTAAGAAGAGCTTGAACTAATGAGAGAGGCTTTGTTTTGCTGATGGGCTGATAACACAGTGGTTTGCTAATGGGCTGATAACACTGGTTTTATCAGCCCCCCTGCTGGTTTGCAGCCCTGTCAGATTTGGAGCCAGGGAGAGGGGGATTGAAAAGCTCAGTATCATCAACAAAATCGTGCATTGCACACACCCACTTTGTCTCAGAGTGCTAGCCCAGGGCTGAGGTCTAGCAACATTTCTGCCCCTTGAGCAGCAAGCAGGGAAAAGCCTAAGAGGGTGCAGGCCAGGGTGAGGTTTAAAACCCTAAATCAGAATGTCCTTCAAGGGTCTGGCCATGCCTCCCCTCAGCTGATCATTGCGGAAGAGAAGGGAGGGCTGCTCTAGTGCCGCCCCCCCCGTCAACCTGGCTTCTAGCCTGAGCCAATGCAGGCATGTGCCTGCATTTCTGGAATGAAAAGGGAATGTCTATCTACCTCCAAATTGGTACAAGCTTTGCAGGTTAGAAAACCTAAATATCCTCCACTTGCTAATGCATTTCTTTACAATGATATGTCGTACTTCATTTATTACTGTGTTTAGTTATTATGTTCAGTAGTGAAATGAGGTGGGTGATTTGGGATTCCAGCTCCAGGCAACCACTTAGAAGGGATACTAGAATGGTAGCTCCCCAAGAGGTCTGGTACAGCAGCTCCATGCTGTGGCTATGGAAGCAGCTGCTGGGTGCAGGGACTACTGCTGTAGCAGCAGCAACAACTGGGGCTATGTGCTAGTAGTAGCTGAGGACTCTGACTTCCCCAGGAAGACCATGACCCTTTCCCTCACACTCTGGTGCTCAGTATTCCTGCTTCCCCTCCAACCATGCTTTGCCCAGGGTACAATCTTGATATTTATGCCTCTGATTAATAGTATTCAGTTGCCTCTGGAATCAGCTAGGGAGTTTAGTACTTAAATGATTAATTGATTAATTTTAACTTTTTTTAATGGACATGGCTAATACAGAATACAAGATGTGTCAAAGCTTCCAAATTCAACTACTTGTCTTCCTGATATTGGGAAGAGAATACATATGACTTATTTTTTTCCATTCTGTTTCAGAATTTATTCATATGGTAGCCATGTGAAAACTCTAGCATTTTAGTCCCCATGGCCTTACTCTGATCCCTGAGGAAGACCTCTGGGGCCAAAACAATGGAGGCTTGCAATGCAGCAAAATCCTGAAAAACATAGAAAATGATAGGAGTGCTTACCATGAACAAAACTACAATATAGTTCCTGGAGGCTGTCCCTTAAAGCATCTCTTAAAGGAACATGTAGCTTTTTGGGAACACAAACCACCACAACTTGTTATTAGATCTGGAAACAGACAAGACACCCCCTGAATGCTGTGGCGGGGGAAAGAAGGAAAGAGGTGCTTAAAACACTTATGCTTTGTGTTATTTATGAGTTTAAAGTCAGTTTTTAGTTGTAGCTCTTGCATATATTTTAATTGAGGTCCGTCAGTACATTTACATTACATTTTACTGAGGTTATGGATAAGCAGATAAATGCTTCTGCTGTAGACTATGCTATTTAACCTGTGTTTTTAAAATGAATTTATTTGTCTGCATTAAGCTGATTTTAAGTTTTGCATGGTTGTCTTAAAGACAGATATTTTTGTAAATTTTAGACTGGATGATGGACAAAAATGGTTTTATAGCTGGCATCCCAGGTTTGTCAATATCACTTACTAAATGCAGTATAGTTAACTAGAGAGAGAAATTAAAACACTTCTCCAAAAATGTTATCAAGTACTTTTCATAGAATAGGTTCCATTCTGTAACATTCAATCTAGATGTTAAAGACGTATTAGAGTGTTTACGTACTTTCCATGGTAGCGCTTAGATTTCCAAAGTTATTGTTTACTGTCCAGCTTTAAAAAAACCTCCAAAACAACTTTCATGTATCTGTGAACAGTAGACACAACAGGTAGTCTGGAAATCATTCTTGGCTAGCTGAAACTACATGTTTAGAAAGAAAGATAAAATTCAGATATCTTCTGGGAACTATTTTTCAAAGCACTGACAGTACAACATGGTGGCCATATAATTCAGATGTTAGTATCTAGGAGAACTTTTAAAAAGTATTCAAAACCACTCATATACATTATAGTACTTAAATTTAGCATTTTCTATTTCACCTTTTCCCAAAAAATGTAGACAGGTGGCCTGGCCTAAAGATCATATGATATACTCATCTTCTATATAATTAATATACATAAAGTCTATAACATTCTGTATCAGCTTAATACTATAGCTTTTTCAGTCCTTTTTTGGGGGGGGGGTTGCATGTGTTTTGGGAAGATGGAATAAGTTCCTTGGCTTCAAAATAATTCTGATATGTTTTTTGTTTTAACTTTTATTCTCTTTATTTATTTAGGCGTCTGAACAAGAATAAATTACAGGTACTTCCTGAGCTGCTTTTCCAGAATACGCAGAAGTTAACCAGATTGTAAGTAGAGTTTGATTTTTTTTTTTAGCATGTACTTTATGTGCCTGGATTCATTGTGTGGGTTGTCTGTGTGTTTTGGAGACTTCAGCTGGTTGCTTTTAGTTATATTTAAGATATTTCTCGGTTTGAGCAGTTGAAATAAGGACGTTTTTAATCATGATTGTAGCTATGTGCTGGAAAATAAATATTTGAAGGAAGGAAGCCACAGGTTACTTTTCTTTGTTTCATAGTGGATGAAGATTCAGTGTGATGGCATCAGTGTTAGTATATTAATAATAGTCTATGTAGAGCTGAAGAGTAAGTTCAGTAATGGAAAATCTTTGGGCTTGGTATAGTAACTGTCCACAGAAAGAAAGTCTGTTCTTGTGGTATTTTAATGGTATCATTGAGCCAAAGATAAATGCAGATAACTTAGGTTGGAGTTGTGCTTTTTGTATTTGAAGAACAAATATTTTCCATTTCCCAAGGTGCACTGAAGATGCCAAATGATAAGCTATGTAGATGGGAATTAGTTTGCTTCAACACAAGGAGAAAGAATAAAAGAAATGAGTTTAGAGTTGGTGTGCTTTTCTCAATCTAAGCCTAGTCAGCAGAGTGTGATGATGGCAATGGATATTTAAGTTGTGGGTGAGCAATGGAGTTGTTGATGGTTCTTCTATGTAGGGAGTAGGATTGCATATTTCTGTGAAGAATGCTATTACTATATTAATAGGGAGGCAAAACCTCTTCAAAACAGTTTTACTTTAACCTGCAAAAGCTTAATTGCCAATTCATTTTCACTGTTTGAGAAGTTTGCTGTATGGTTATTTCTGTTTCTCTCTGTGTGTATGTACAGGTGTATATGTATATATATTCTTTTTTTAAGGGGTTATTTAGGTTTATGGAAGACTTGGTCTTACTGGTAAAATTGTAAAGTTACTATTAGGCAGTTGAAAGTGTGCTTTATCCATGTGGTATTGTAAAAATTCTGTTTTAATAACTCTTTGTAATCAAACAAAATCAACTCAACCCCACAGTAACTTTTCCTTCTTGTAGAAATGTGAAACTCATGGTGATGAAGGTGGTTGATAAATGGAGGTTTAGAAACGGATTCACCAATTAAAAGTAGGCTATATCAGTGTTTTAAAGCAAAAGAATTGGGTAGTGTTGAACATGCTTAATTCAAATGCAAAGACTTCATTTCACATAATGAATTCCTTCATGTTATATTTCCAATGTGAAACACTTACCCACCTTGCTGAGAGCCCTTCCATTGACTTCTAGCAGCAGCATGGTTCTAGCAATAAAACCTCATAAATGATGCCTGCTTTTTAGTTTCAAAATCTGTCTGCAGAAATGTAAGTCCTGTTGCATCTCACCTGGTCTTGGAATTAGTTTTAGCACAACTTTTAAACACACTGGAAAAGATCTGCTGAGTGGAATTTCTAAGTCTGAATAGTACATGTGCATGTGTGCTAAGATCCTTCCCGAAAGTTTCTGTAAATTCTGCATGTTGAAACTGCTCTTCTAATGTAAACTATACACTTCATTTTACCTTGCAGATAAAGCCATCTCCATTATATTTATACCTGACTTTATACTTATTTCCTAAAAGGTTGATCTCTCATACCCTCTGTATACAAATGGTAGAATTTTAATGGTAAAACTCTGTAGAGCTAATCCATAGGTTTTAACAAAGTCTCAGTTATGTAACATGCATAAACCTCCTTCATGGATAATTGTACTGCATGTGATTATCATTAGATTTAAAATACCCTCTCCCAGGTGTATGTTTAATTACCATTTCAGCATGTTGATTTGTAAGTAGGCTGAGCATATCAGGATCTGACAAAGGCTGGTCTCTTGACTGAATTCTGGCTTCCTACATCAAAAGATAAGATAATTACCATCCTTTTTCCTTGATTTCAGTTGTCAGTATAACAATTTTGAGAGATTTAATAGCTGTGTGTATGTCAGTTAGCATGTACTTGTATTATGAGAAGTAAACCTTTAATTTAAGGTTCCACGGAAAAGTAAAAGTAGTCATGTATTTTGAAACAGAAATATATTTATTTGATTGTTTAAATTTTATAAGGTAAATTTACAATATTTACTCAAATATAAGACAACCCTGATAATAATACAACCCCCCCAATAATTAGATTGTACATATGGAAAATTTATAAATTTGTTATAATTTTCCAGGTATAGAATCGAATTACTGAACGTTTGCCTTGAATTTTTCCCCCTCTCACTACTATAGAAGAGAAAAAACATCTGGGGGAATCAGCCCCATTTGCCCTATGCACCCTTTCCCTTGCAGTCCCATTCCATCAGACCCTGCTCTCCCTGATCACATGTAAATGATAACAAAATTTTGAAAACACTGACTTTGAAAAAAACATGCCTCTAGTAATTTGCATATTATTATGCATACCCATAGGCTTGGTTTATCCAGTATTGATGCATTTTACCTTTTCTGAAACTGCTGCAAGTTTTGGTACAGGTACTCCATAAACACACTTTTAAGCAGCACTTGGTACCTATGTATATCTAGTACAGACCAGGTGTTCTCAACCTTTTTTAGCAAGTGTATCCCCCTGGCCCTGTTCCTGGGAATGAGCACAGAGACTGAGCTGAGGTGGGGGTGGGGAGACGCTGCGGTGTGCCACATGGAGCTGGCAGTATCTGGCATGCCCCTCCCCCTCTTCCAGGTAAGAAGCAAAGTATAGGAATGCGCCTCCATGCCCCAGGGTGTGCTCTGTCCCTGCTCCCATGTACCTCCTATGGCCTGTCTAAATACCCGTGGGGGTATGCATATCCCCAGTTGACAACCCTTGGTATGGACTTTTTTTTTTTCTATATGCCTGGTATTAGACTATGCATGATCTTGATCCAAAGGGCTCATGCTTTATCATATAGTTCATTGGACTTGGCCCCATTAGAGTCAGTAGTATTTCAAGCCAGGGTGACTCCTCAGTATGTGTGTACTCCAGATTACCCTTGCTTTCCCAAAGCATAAATGTATTAATTAACCCCCCAATTTATGACTGGAATTGGGTGCTCTTGTCTCAAGTCCTGGGAGCCTTCAAAATATTATATGCAGATGAGGCAAAGGGCAAACTGGTCTGGCTCCACTCATAGAGAGGAGCAGGGCCACGCTAACCGTATGTGACAGGCTGAGAGGGGGAGTCGGGGATTCTGGGTAAACTACTTGGGTTCCCATTTGGTGATTGCCAAACATTTAAGGCTGGTGAAGAAACAGGAATACTTGGAAATGGGAAGGAACAGCTTAACTGTGGGAGTGAAGAGGAAGTCAGAATGTATTCAAAGTAATGGATCATCATGACTTGAAAAAGATTCGGGACTGAGGGGAACTGTACTCACTGACCCATATACTTTATTCAGATGAACTGCACTAACCTATCCTTGTAGTAGGTTCCAATCAGTATGTTTGCCTAATATGGACCATGTGTTTTATAGTCATGCTCAGTTTTGGCTATATTTAATCAATTTCATAATTGGTTTTCATTGCTGAGTGCAGGCTACTTTTAACAGCAGTTTAATGATAGACAATGTATTTAATGAGGTTTCTTTGTGTATGAATGTAAGAGGGATTTTTCTCCCATGCTGACTGAGGGGGATGATGCACCTCGTTTTGTGATTAAATAAATATGGAGCTGCATTATTATGTAAGACAGATAAAAGAATATCAGTTTTACCCTTGTATATTGCCTCCTATCAAATTATATTAAAATGTTGTACCTGTACCTTCAATGGCTGAAGACACTCAGGGTTTTGGTGAGATAATCAGATGTTCTGCCATGGTCTTTGTTATTAGTAGTAGTTAGATGTTTTTTCTTTTTGTAGTGTCCTTTAGCTAGAAGGCAATAGCTTTTTTAAAGGGTACAAATGTTAACAGAAATATCAGATTTTAAGTGGAACATATAAGGTACACATGTAAACCACTCAATATTATTGCTGCATCCAAAAGTAGCAATGTAGGTCTGCTGCATATGCTTCAGTAATACAGGGCTCAGCAGCATCTACCTACAGGGGAACGCCTTGATGAAAGATTTCCTTTTACATTTAACTACTGATTTACACAGCAGTTCTGATCCTGCCTGCAGTAGAATCCAGGAATTTGGAGCCTTTCCTCCTCATTTTCATCCTGTGAGTCTGAGCAGAGTTCAATAATGCCAGTCAATTCCACTTGAAATAGGATCTGTGGGTAAAATGCTTCACTGGAGAGGCATAATGATAAAGCCTCTTCTTTTCCAGCAGCTGATCTGGACTTTCAAGAAGAGAGAGTGCTTAAGATAGTGAAGAAGGGGAGTAACATAAGGGAGGTCAAGATAGAAACGAAATTGGAAGAAGTGATTAGGCTCAATATGGAGTAAGAGAAAAGTAAAAGGGGACAGATGGAAGAAAAAAGAAAAGACAGTAATACTTAACAGATGAATTTTACTAGTTCTGGTTATTGACAGCACTCAGATACATACTATGTGGGCTATCACTGTTTTACACTGGGCAGCCCACTGGGTTACTGAGCTATAAATAAATTCAGTTTTTAAAAGTTATAACCTATACAGTCCATTAAACGTCCAGATAGGTAGGTTCATCTCACTATAGCCAACTGATGCTTCGAAATCTAGTGGGTCAAAATTACATAACTCTGCATAGCACCATAGGGCAGAAGAGCTTGCAGGCTCATACATTCTATTTGGATGAAAGCTCAGTCAGTTTGAATCAGTGTTTTATCTCACTTGGGTTTGAATGTGGACCTTTGGCATCTCCATATTTAAGCCCAGGCACCACTTCAGTTCCAGCTCAGCCTCTGCCATGAGGTCTCCAATGGAGGATCACATGACTTGGTCATCTTGTCCCCCATTGGCGCTACAAGCCCCTGATTGGAAGGCTTTAAACCCCTCCCACTTGCTGCAGGGTTTTGTCCCTGCCATGGCACTACTGGGTGCAGTCCTGCTCTGACTTCAGTTAAACCTTATCGCTGTTTTGAATCCCCTGGTCTGCTTGTACTGACCACAACCCTGTCTCGATCCTTCGCTTCACGTTTTAGAACCTGGACGGATTCCTGTGGCCTTGGATTCCACTCAGGCAAACCCCAGACTTACTGCAAGCCACTATGACTGCCTTTGCCACAGTCAACCCTTATACCTGTGGCAGATTTTTTAGGCCTAAGAAAAGGTACAGAAAGGTGCCACCCATTTTTTTAAAATCAACTAGCAGTTGAGGGTAATAACTCCATAGTAGATTGCAGTTTCATCTGCTTAGAAGTAGCATTGGTAAGAACTGCTGTAGATGGTCTGTCCAACCCAGTGTATACTTTGCTTATTCTGGCCCCAGGTATAGTTTCATGAAATACTTTCAAATGTGTTCAAAGTTAGCCTAATGTAAGTGAAGATTTTTTTTTCTCATAATCATACTCTGGAGATGTCACTGAAATTTACAGTCTTGAATTTTGCCAGTTAGTTTAATGCAGGAACAAAGAGTTTGCAGGTAGATGTGTGTGTGTGTGTGTATGTGTGTGTGTGTGTGTGTAAAGACATGGTAAATATTTTTTGTAATACTGTCAGTTACTTAAGAAAATCATTATCCTACTAAATACTTGCTTGTGTTCCCTAAAGTAAAGGAAATGCAGGCTTCTTCCATTGTATACATGCCAACAATAAAACCCAAGTAATTGCTTTGGACACCATTGCCTTTTTTCTGTACATGGCAGAAGAATCTAGTGCTTCCTTGTAGTTCTGAATTCTCAAATCGGGAATAAAGGAATTAACACTTATCTCAAAGTAGGTTTTACCTAAAAGAAAAGTCAAAAGACATTGAAGTTCATTTCTAGGGAAATTTCATGTAACTTTTCTACAAAGGCCATGTGTAGACAAAATGAGAGATGTGTGTGAACAACACTTTAAAGCAGGCTAAATGCTTTGCAGTGCTTTTAATGGTGTTGGTGTTTGGTTTGCATGCCTCGGCAGCGCAGTGCGTATAAATTCCAGCCACTGTAGGAAATCCAGTGGCGTAATGCGCTTAAAATGACTTGTAGCACCTTTGAGAAGTTTTAGTTTGATGCCCCTAGAGCTGCGGGGTGAAGCACTGGGCTCCGTGCAGCTCCACACCTCTGCAGGAAGCCCTGCAGGCAGCCTGGGAAAACAGCTGTACCGAAGAAAAGTGGTGAGCCTGATTTCCCTGCCCTGCCCTACCCCCTCCGGAGCCTGCCTGCCTGAGCTGCACGGGGGCCTGAGGGCAGGTGCCACTTGTGGTGGAGCTGCAGTTGCCATAGAGGGAAGCACTAGCACCCCCCTGCAGCCCGTGGACTGCACCTCCCCCACAACATGGGGGTTTAATCAGCCCTAAATTGAAGCAGTATTTTTTTAAAACCCACCGCTTCAATTTAGGGCCCCCATTTCATCTACACACACCCATAGGTACTCTTTTAGTAATAATCAAATGTTTCCAACTATCCAACTTTCCACTGGTATTCATGATGGGAAGAACTTTTTTTTTTTAAGTTTCTTCTTGCCATTGATAACTTGAAGCTGTTTATCACTATTGAGATTTGCCCAAGCTGCATATGAAAATTGGAGCCCTCAAGCCTGCACTTGTCATTAGGTGTAGTTAGGGCTGATGGCCTTTATGGAAAATCTAGTGCAGGTGTTGGCAGTGTATTTGGGCAGAGTGCCAAAACACCCACTGTCTTGACTTGTAAAATGTTGGCATGTCAGGGGCTGATGGGGGAGCTGCAAGGGGTCAAATCCTTGTTGTGGCAGTGCATCCCAGTAGTGTGCACCAAGAAAATGCCTTTGCGTGCCACACTCTGGCACCCGTACCAGGGGTTTCCTGTCCCTGATCTAGTGAAACATCCCATGTTGGGTGCTCATTAGGCTACTGTGTTTGGATCCCAGCACTGATTCTTTGTGCATTTTAAGTTCTCATGAGCTTTTACTCTATATTTCAAAAAGCACAATAGGTATATACAGAGCTGAGTAAAAACAATACAGTGCTTTATTCTCTATGTCTTTCTTCTAATTACTTTGGGATTTGGTCAGAGTCCTACAGGTTCTAATATATTACTTTTCCTCCAGATTGAGTCCCTTTCACCCTTTCTTGACATGCTTAAAACTGATTAAACTCAGTCTTCCATAAATAGATTTTTGTTGTTGCTAATTTCAAGTAATATGCTTGCAGTTTCTTTCATTCCTCCTCTTAGTAAGTAATCTTTACAGTCCATTCTATTCAGATCTATAATATTTTTTTGAATAATATTTTTATGCGTCTTAAGGAATTCAGGGACTAAAAGCTAAAATTATATCAAAGTGAAAAACTATGTCATTTGTATATAAACGTTTTACATGTCTGTTGTTGCTTGGATCTCTTCTTATTTAGATCTCTCTTCAAAAGAAAATGCACATTTAATCTGAAAAATGATGTTCTATTAAGAAATATACTTCATACATCAATTTTTTTTAAATGGTATCTGTTAAAAGCTTTGAAAAGAATTTTATACTTTTCCTTTTTAGGAAGCTGTTTCATTTCTCCTTTTGTATAATCCTTCCTTTCCAGATGTCGTTGAGTTAGGCTTGGTCAAATTTTAGATGAAAACCCCACAGAGGAGGAAACCTGACTTTATACTTGAAATGAATGCTCGGTCATGTTGGGAGGCTGGAGACAGGAGGTGAATGAACAGGAGCCTGGACACAGCTCTGGAGACATTCCTCTGCTGTCCCCTGCTCTCCTGAGGCTGGAGATGAGCAGGGGGCTGGAGACAGCGCTGGAGACATTCCCCTGTTGTCTCCAGCCTCCTGCTCTTTCCCCTGCTTGTCTTCAGCCTCAAGAGGGAGCAGGAGGCTGCAGACAGCCCCTGGAGACATTCATCTGTTGTCTCCAGCGCCCTGCTCCTTCCCCTGATCCTCTCCAGCCTTGGGAGGCTAGAGACAGTAAGAGAAGGAGCAGGGGGCTGGAGACGGTGCCAGAGACATTTTCCTACTGTCACCTGCTCTCCTGAGGCTGGAGACAGCAGGGGAATGTCTCTGGGGCTGTCTCCAGCCTCCTGCTCTTTTGTTGGTACTGCCAGTGAGTATTTGGGCGTTGGAAGAGCCAGCAGGGAGCTAGGGGAACAAACGTGGTACAAGGGGAACTAATGGGGAGTGGAGGGAGCGAGCCAGGAGCTAGGGGGATGAATTGGGGGTGGGGAGAACAAACGGAGGTAGGGGAATGAACAGGGAGTTGGGGAAGATCCCTGCCCTCCAACCCCCTGCTTACTTGGCAAAAGCCGGGTCCAGGCCTCTAAAGCTTGCACTGCTGCCTGCCCAGCACGGGCAGGCAGCATGCTTCAGGACTGGCAAAAGGACAAATTACAGAGACACTCTGCCAGAGCATCTCTGGAGGACTGAGCCTCCAGTTGCCTGAGGGCACGGTTTTTTCCCTTGGATTTTTGTTTGACCCCTGGATAGCCAGGGGTCTAATTTTGTCCCCATGCTGCAAGCTTGCAGCACAGGGAACATTTTTTCATTCTCTTACATGCCTCTTGCCCCATCTCAAAGGGGCTTGAGACGGGGCGAGAGGCATGTGCGTGGTTGTCTGGACGCACCCAATGAGTTTCTTGTAGATTGGTATATAAAAGATTTTGAGGCATCCATTTTGAAAAGGAAGACTTTGGAATGTATTTATTTAATGTTTACTTAGCTTAAAGGAGAAGAGCTTTAAGGTAATGCTCAAGATAAAGTCTCATGATTAATTAGTATAAATAATATTAATTATTCTAAAGTATAGATGTATTAAGCTATTTAGCTTTGTGTTCCAAAGGATTTTTATAGGAACCTACATACCCACTGTTGAAGCTGATATGCAAATTATGTGGATCTACAAATCCATTTAAAGTTAGACATGTGGTCTAAGGACAGCCATTCAACAACCCTGAGCCTGAATTGATTCAGTCTTTGCAGGCTAGTCTAATCTGCAAAGCTTGAACTGATTTGGAGGTGGATAGACATTACTTTTTCATTCCAGAAATTCAGGCACTTGCCTGAAGTGGCTCAGGCTAGAAGCTGGGCGGCACTAGACCAACCCTCCCTTCCCTTCTTCAGTGCTGAGCTCAAGGTGGCGGGTGTGGCCATGCCCCAGAAGGATGCTCTGATTAGGGAGGGGTTTAAACCCCCACCCTGGCCTGCACTTTCTCAGGCTCTCTCCCCCTCTGATAAAATCACAGTGTTTATCAGCCCATCAGCAAAGCAGAAACTTCTCTTATTAGTTCAAGCTCGTCTTAAACAGATTTTTCCAAGGAGAGACTGTACCAGCTGACCTGTTGATTAACTCCAAAAAGCACTAAGTGGACACTGAGAATGCTTAAAGCCAGAAATCGAGGTGGTCATCAGACAAACAAAGAGTCCTCAGAGTTTGGGCCACTCATAACTAGACAGAGAGAAGAGAAGCAATGTAAACATTAAAAATACACTACTAGTAAAGGGGGGGAGGTATTAATAAAAAGGAAAAGGCAACAAAACTTCCTTAAGCCCTGCAAAAAAAAAAGATGCCCATAAGCTCATTTCACACTGTGAAAAATGTGTTTTGATTTGTAATATAGTATTTTTAATACATTAAACAAAACTTAAAATTCCAGCGGTTTAGAATTTTTCTTTTTGTAGATTCCAAGGGGGTGGACAGTTTCTGCCTTCAGTATGCATAATGACACTTCTATAAATGGTCAAAACACAATGGCATAGTAAAGGCTAGGTATTTAAGGTCTTTGGGTGTCTACACAAGTTTTAAAAAATCTGGCCCTAACAAGACAACAGATACACTTTGGTTTGTTTTGCTTTTCACACCTGAGGGCAACCCAAGGTACAATACTGAAAGAAATATTTCTTAGGATGAGAAACATTAGACAAATAAACAAAATTAGTGTTTCAACCAAGATTGAATCACTAATTACACTTGAAAACTGACAGTTGGCTTGGTTGGAGTGTACATGTTGTGTTTCACCCATAATGCAATATTACTTAGTCATCAGTCAACAATGCAAGACAGACACTGCAAAATGGATAGTTCAGATTAGATAAGACTATGGAGGTCTGGCATACTAAGGTATGACAACAACAACATCCTGCAATGTGAGAATAGAAAGATCTTGACACTTAAAAAGTAAGCATGACAACAGAGAGCCTAGAGTATTTGGACACGGGTTGATTGGGGGCAAAACTTTATGTATGGCTATGTGCATATAGCAAGAGACAATAGCAGAGTTAAGATATCTCACTTCAGTTCTGGAGGTATATGTTTGAGCCTGGCTCTGAGCTCGTGCTGAAGGCCCTTGTTGATCTAACTGTAAAATGTATGTCTGGACATTGCAGCTGTAGAGTCAGAGGTTGCCAGCTACTGCACTGCCTTTTGTGCAGCTGGTTATAAAAATGGGTGTCTTAACCATGCTAGCTCATGAGTCTTAGGAGGACTTCTGAATTTTTATGTACAACATTTTTTCAAAACCAGAAAAACTTAGTTTTGCAAGTGTTTAAGCAGCACCATCATTTATAATTAGTGACTCTCTTAGAAGATATGCAAGTAAATCATACAAGTAGAAGGTAATGTTATAGTTATTACATAGTTACTTTGTGCCAAAAAGAGACCAGATCTAATTAGTACTATGGAATTGTCAGATACCAAAAGGTAGAGGTTACTGAATATTGTCTTGTATGATCTGTAACATATACCAAATATTTTTAGCACAGATGAATTTACCAACACAATTTATCTCTTGGGAAAATGTCTTTATTTCCTGTGTAACAATTAGACTAGTTTGTATGTTATTGCACACTAGGTTATCGAAATAAGACAAGTTAGCATTTCTTGTAGCATGCAGTATTCAACTAACTAAATGGTCTTGAATACTGATCTCATACTGATACTCTGGGAATATTTTTTTTCTCAATGGGCAAGCTACTTAGCCGTCTCACGTGAATGAGTATATGTAATAAATCTAGTAAGTTCAGGTTATTTGCATTATAGCAAGGTACCTTACACATATTTGTCTGTGAAAATCATCTTTCAGTATAAGAAAATATATTCAGAATGAAACCTGTGTGCTATTTTCTCCTTTATTAGATCAAGGCCCTGCAGCCTTAGTCATTAACAACATAATGTGTTGGTTACAAGGCTTATAGTCCCCGCTTGGCACATGCAATGCCAACTGTAAATCACCCAACTGTAAACTAATGCATTCCATTGAGTTTTCACTGTGGTAGCAGTAATAGCAGTAGTTACATTATGCTTTATGTTCTAAAAGCACTGTAAAAACATTAACTACTCATCAAAGTAGATGGAAGAGGAAAGAGCATTATCCCCAATTTTTATAGATTAGGAAAATAACAGAGGATGAGATTTGAACTAAGACACTTGGTTGGTTGTAAGAATTAGATTAGAGTCTTGCCTTCAATCTGTTCTTTGTTATTTTGTGGTAGAGTGACAAATAAAGCTGGCAGCAGTTGCACACATGAAATGATGGCTCAGAACAGTAAAGAAACTCTTAGAGTTTTTGTTCACTTATTTATTTTAACCTGTGTAGTACATTTGTCTGCCTATCTGGTTGATTTATTGTTTAATGTTGAAAACTATGTTTAAAACTACTCCCATGTTTTTTTCTTTCATAGCAATTGTAAACTAAGGACTTGTAGTCCATATAATATTTTATTCCTCCCCAAAGAAATCTGGCTTCACCATTCACTTAAGCTTCTTGCAGGGCGGGGGGGTTGAATTACCCAGAAACAGTGGGCTCAATCTAAGTTAGTTCATATGAGGATGTGAACTAGCTTAGATCAGGAACAGGTTAACCAAATCTATCAAACACCTGTACACATTCAGAATTGAAACCTGGGTTGGGAAATCCCAGTCACTTGCCCCAGGTCCAGAGCTGTGGTCTTCCTAACCACTGACTCTGATTGGTTGACTTTTAGCCCCCTTGAAGTCCCCCAGTTGTGGACAGACAACACCCTCTCCCAGCCCCAACTGCCCAGATCCTGCCAACCCCACCCTCCAGACTCACAAACCCCCTAAATCCCACCCATCCCACTCCCAACTCTGAGTTACACATACCAGGTTCCCCACATGGCTCCTGGCACTGGTGAATGGCTCTGTAAACCATTCCCAATCTATATTCAAGCAACTTTAAGTAAGACACATGAACATACACTGGATGTGGCAAATGACTGTACACACCCAGAGAAGAGACACAATCTATAAAAACAAGACAATTAAGCTTCTTCTAAGTTTCTCCTTGAAGTATTAATACATTTAGGTCGATCAAAAAGTAGCTTTAGGTCGATCAAAATGCAACAGCTGTACATACATTTTACTGCTTCTTGTACAGACTTAAATAAGTTCAAAGCAGGATTTTCTGAAAACCTTTAAAAATACTTTTAAAATAGTTTAGAATCTTGATCTTTGAATGTCTAATTTTAGCCTGCATCATGATCCTGTGACTACTTTAAAATCATCTTGAAATGAGGTTTATAATAGAAATGTTGACACCTGCTGAAAAACCTGGTCATCACAGAACCTAGTTTTTCTGTTTGCCACAGAAAAATGCAGAATCTACATTATTCACATTATCTGTTGAAAGTGCAGCAGTGTCCCATGGCGAGCTGCACCATTTTTGCTCTCTTTTATTTTTTCTGCAGTTTTTGCCTCGGCCAGTCAGCAGCAAGGGGCCATGATTTTTTGTGTTCTTTAAATGGAGATTTTTTTTTTTTGGCTTTTTTTCAATGGAAAAGTAGGCTCTCTTCTGATTACAAATGTGTGGTATATCAGAAATCTAGATGCTTCAACAAATTTCCTTTAAATGATAATTTTATAATAGGCACTTGAGGTTCACTGTTGTCTTTTTATTTAATGCATATTTTACATTATAATCTTTGGAATTTCTTTCCTGTTTATGTTCCAGTTTTCCTTCCTGTGTTCTGAATTGGTTTGTGATGTGCAATTCCAAGTGTGTTATCCATTTGTTCTGTACAGAGAGGGTTATAGGTCAAATAATTTCCAACAGCATTTACTGGAATTATGCAGCTGTAGTTCTGCTTATTGAACTGACACATGTATGAGGGCTGGGCTGGACTATCAGGTTTGATATGCCAGATTCTGCCATTCAGTTCCACAGCAGATCTCAAGCCAGATATTGGTGTGCCAGCCTCTCCTATTTGGAATTTACACATGCTCAGTATAGATTTAGCAATGATTACTTACTCAGCAGAGTATGGACCCTGGACTTCAGAAAAGCAGACTTTGACTCACTCATGCAACTCATGGGCAAGATCCCTTGGGAAACCAGATGATGAGGAGAGTTGTTTAGGAAAGCTGTCTGTACTTTAAAGAAGCCTTACTGAGAATGCAGGAATAAAACATCCCAATTTGCAAGAAAACTAGCAAGTATGGCAGAAGACCAGTTGGCTTAGCAGGGAAGTCTTCAGTAAAATAATTACAAAAAGAAAGCTTATAACAAGTGGAAACTTGGGCAAGCAACTAGGGAGGAGTATAAGAATATTGCTTGGGCATGCGGGGATTAAGTCAGGAAGGAGCTGTAGCTAGCAAGGCATGTGAAGGGTAATAAGAAGGTTTCGACAAGGATGTCAGAAACAAGAGGAAGATTAGGGAAAGTGTGGGTCCCTTACTGAATGGGGGAGGCAACCTAGTGACAGAGGATGCAGAAAAGGCTGAAGCACTCTGTATCCGCCAGGCTTTGCTCCCTCCTGAGGGCAAAATGGATGTTCTTTCACCTCGTCACCGCCCCGCTCTCTCCTGCCATGTCTTGATGGATCGCCAATGATGGGGAGTCGTCTGATGGGTTCTCTTTGCTCGGGTCCACCCGATGGTCGTACACGGGGCTCCAGCCACCCCTGCACCCCCGGCCTTATGCCACCTTCTGGAGCTGGCCCTGCGGAAGTGGCACGTGGCTCCTCTTGCCCCTCTGCTGCCTTCCTTTGCCCCTTTTCCCTATCCTCAGAGGGTCGAGCCTCTATAGTTATGGATCTGGCTCCAGACCCTCAGTCCCTAGGATCTATGTTTCTCAATGGGCTTGGGCATCTGCAGTCCCCGCGATGGCCCCGCCCCAATCTGGCTTCTTCTTATGGGCTCTTGCTGCCTTACCACGCCCCAAGTGCACCTGGCTCCGGCGGGTCCTCTGTGGTGACTTTCTTTCGCCGCGCTCCAGTCCTGCCACCTCCTGTCTGCTGCCAACCTCCTGGCACTGCCACCGGCTCCTTTTATCCGGCTCCTTCAGCTCTGGCTCCTCGTTCCTCCTCGGATGCCACGGGGTCTCCCCTTCCTCTGTTGGCGGACTTCCCTCTTCAGGGCCATCCGCCCCGATCTTCGCAGCTGCCACCGCTTTTATCTTTGCTGGCCGGCGTTCTCTGCTGACGTCACTGGCCGGCTGCAGCTGTATAAAGAGCCAGCTCACAAGCCGCGCGGCTTTCCCTGGTGCGTCGATTCCTGCTGCTAGTAAGTTTTCGGGGTCACCCCGGCCCCCGGGACATGCTCAATGCTTTTTTCACCTTAGTCTTCACAGGCAAGGTTAGCTCTCAGACTACTGTACCTGGCAGCACAGTTTGGGAGGAGGTGAGCAGCCAACAGTGGTGAACGAATATGTTAGGGACTGTTTAGAAAAACTGGACATATACAAGTCTATGGGGCTGAATGGGAGGTACACAAGAGTGTTGAGGCAGTTGGCTGATGTGATTATAGAGCCACTGGCCATCATCTTTGAAAGCTCATGGCTGGCTATGAGGAGAGGTCCCAGATGATTGGAAAAGTGCAATGCTCATATTTAAGAAAGGAAAAAGGAAGATTTAGGGAACTACAGACCAGTCAGCCTCACCTCAGTCCCTGGAAAAATCATGGAGTAGATGAGGGGCAGGCAATTAATTTGGGTGGAGGGCCGCTTACCAAGTTTTGGCAAGCTGTCAAGAGTAGCTCCGTCCCTTGACAGGTGCCCTGCCCCCTGGTCACCATCTTGGAATGAAAGCCCTTCCCCCTAACCCCTGACCTTTGCCACTAGAAGCCCCTCCCCTTGCCCCCAGAAGTACTCCTTTCAGGAAGGGGTGTTGCCATCTCAGAACCAGAAGAATACCAAATTATATTCTAAAGAGTGAACATTTAAAACTTTCATTAATTTGATTTTTTTAAAATATTTTTGTCCTGGTTTACATGTGCACATGTAGAGCACATAGAGGTGATTGTATACAGTAGCTTAAAACAAAGTCTTACTCTTGTATATTGTTGGGGTTGGGGTGGGTATCGGTTTGTTGGGGGATGCGGATATGTGGGTATTTGGGGAAGGGTGTGGGTGTGTCTGTGGGGGGTGGATGTAGGTATGAGTGTGGATATGTGGGATGTGGGTGGTGTGGGGTTTGTGGGGGGTATGTGTGTGGGGGAGGGTGGCTGGGATGTGTGAGGGGGTGTGGATGTGGAGGTCTGCATGTATGGCAGTGTGAGGGGGGTGTGGGTGCATGTGTATAGTGCGGTGTGCATGTGGGCCTTGCCCTATGAACACACACACACACACACACACACACACACACACACACACACACACACACATATATACACACATACATTCCCTCCCTATACGCCCCAGCCCCCCGGTACCGGCATGGCCCCATGCTCCCAGTCCAGCGATGCAGCTGGGACCCATGTGGTGCTGGAGCAGGGCGGGGGCAAGACATTGGGAAAATAGCTGGGAGTGGGGTGGGACTGGGCTCCTGCCTCCTGCTGCTGGCTTCCCCTGGGTCCTACTGCCCCTGGCTCCTCTCATCTTTGACAGGCAGCTAGGAGAAGATAAATAGGAGAAGTAGATATGCTGGAGGTTAGGGATAGGATTTAGAGTGAGCTCAACAAATTAGAGGATTGGGCTAAAAGGAATTTCATGAGGTTCAACCAGGGTAAGTGCAAAGTTCTGCACTTAGGACAGAACCATCCCATACACCAGTACAGGCTGGGGGTGACTGGCTAGGCAGCAGCTCTGCAGAGAAGGATTTGGGAGTTACAGTGGACAATAAGCTGAATATAAGCCAACAATGTGCACTTGTTGCCAAGAAGACTAATGGCATACTAGGCTGCATTGGTAGGTATATTGCCAGCAGGTCAAGGGAAGTGATTATTCCCCTCTCTTCAGCACTGGTGAGCTTACATATGGAATATAGATTTCATAGATTACATAGACATTAGGGCTGGAAGGCATCATGGGAGATCATGGAGTCCAGTCTCCTGCCCCATTTGATGCTCAGTTTTGGGTCCTCCACTACAGAAAGGATGTGGACAAATTGGAGAGAGTCCAGCGGAGGGAAGCAAAAATGGTGAGCAGACTGGGGCACATGACTTATGAAGAGAGGCTGAGGGAACGGTGCTTATTTAGTCTATGCAAGAGAAGACTCGGGGTGTGGTGGGATTTAATAGCAGCCTATTGAAGTGGGGTTCGAAAGATGATGGAGCTAGACTGTTCTCACTGGTGGTAAGGGATAGTGAACTGAACATTATGTTAGATATTAGGAAGAATTTTCTCAGTAGGAGCATATTAAAACACTGAAATAGGTTACCAAGAGGTGTTGTTGAATCTCCATCCTTGGAGATTTTCAAAACCCAGCTAGATAAAACTTTGGCTCGGATGATATAATTGGGGCTGGTCCTGCTTTGAGTAACCCTTGCTTTCTATGATTCTAGGTCACTATAGTGCCTAAAGGGATTGCTATACTAAATAGTCTCTTAAGGACACCTAGAATTGACAAAAAAAAATAGATTTTGAGAGAGTTATCACAACCTCAGTTCTTCAGCAGTCAACTCTAGCTTCATATGAAGTTGTAAATCTGAAATCCTGGCTGTGTGTCCTAACTGGGATTTTTTTCCTTAATGAACATGAACAGATGCTGATTTTTGAAGAGCCAACCACTTCATAGGTACTCCTAACCACCTAATTTCTTTCCCACTGTAAAGAAAACAGACAGACAAACAAATACGTCACAGGCTGTTGACTAAATATCCACTATCATTTCACATTAAATCAAGACCCTGACAATTTAGCTGTTAAATTAGTTTGAGTTACTGGGTATTGCCATGGCAGAATAGTATGGGTCATAATGGTGTGCTGATGTGTTTTTTTTTCCCCCACATACAATAATTGTAGTTTTAGCATTTATAGATCATAGTGGGTCTGTTCAGAAGACAGTAAATAATTACAATAAATGCTTGCTGGTCTCTCGGGAACACTTGTGGCTTGAAAAGATGTGCATTAGTTCAGAAGCACATACTGCAGATTGCTGGGTGACATTTATTCCATTTATCAAGCTGGAGCCATTTTATTGCTTGCTTGTTGCTCTGGTGGTAAATGGCATATTTAGAAAAATTGTGTCTGGAAATGAAGTGTCTTAGGTTTCAGAGCCTAATGGCATCTTTCTTTTCTGTCTTTTTCCCAGTGCAGACATAGGGCTCTTTTTCTTTTATTTAAATGAAAAAAAAAGATTTTTCATATTTTTAGCACTGATGAGAACGAAAAACAAATGAGGCAATGTCAGAAAGTAAGTAATTGAGGCTCCATCCTGGATTCCCTTCTCTCCCTTGTGTCACGTTAGTTATTTAAAATGAATTTGTGCAGATGTCTTGTTTTTCTAAACAGAGAAGGGGGTGGAAATCAGTGTAGAGGGCGTACTACATGAAAATTTTTCTGTGGTTTTAGGGCTCCATTTCTTTTAAGGGCCACCTATTACCAAGTTCTCTACTGAGCAGGTCATCCAATTACGTAAACATTTAAAGCAGTTTGTGGTAAAGGATTGTACAGTTCCAGAATAAACATTGCATACAATAGTTAAATAAATGGTGGTTTATTGAATGTAAGCTGTTCTTCACTGACAAATGTAGAACCAGACTGTTCTGTTCGGTCTCCCCTATTTTTGAAAACAGGAAAATTTCACTGTGTTTTCTGAGAGACTCTTCTGAGTTGGAATACAGTGCTAGAAACCTTCTTGTTTTTAACTCTAATTTAGCCCCAGTGTTCTTTGTGGACTTGGCCACGTTGAAATTTGCCTCAGGTTTTCCGCTTTAGGAAAGGGCAGCTCAGACTAAAATTTGAACATCAAAATTATTGAGTACCACAGTTGGGTGTGTCTTTTGAAGGCTTCAGATTGAGAGGTTATATTCTCACTATCTTTGCTTGAGGCAGAAGAGTCTCACTGTTTTCTCCTTTAAAGCTCAGAGCAGTGTAGTGGGCAATTTGCTAGCTTCTGAAGGCTGTGTGCCTAAGCAGAACATGCTTTGGTGTGTTTTTGTGCTCTCAAGCCTCTCAAAAAGGGTGGTTTTCCTTCAGTTTCCTGTGTGGAAATGAGCAAATACCAATAACATTCAGTACGCAGTTACTTTCCACAAAGTTAAACATCAACTTCCATCTAATTATCTCTAAAACCCAAGAACGTAAAAGCTTCTTGGAAAATGCTGTGCCTAGTGGGTCAGCAAAGCTAAGCTACTTTGGATGAAGATTAGGCAGGAGTTGAGAATGTTGATTGGAAAACATTCTTTTTGTGTATTTGAGCTTTGGGTATATTTTGTAATAAATTCGACTGCATTCTAAACACTGACATCTAACTGTACTTCTTCTGGGGTTATGTTATGAAACAAAAATACTGCAGTGCAATATGCCCTCCCCATTTTTGTTCAGAGAATATATCTACACCCTCAGAATAACCAAAGCAGGTAAATTGCATGAGTGACGCTTTGATTGGTACTGAATGATCTCCTATGGTGTGTAAACAAAGCAGGCAAGAATCCTTGATTTTTCAGTTTGTGTTACCACATTAACTAAACCCAGAGCTGAAGGCTGGCTTCCAAAAGGAATAAATAATATCATCTTTTCCAGTGTTTCATGCAGTGTTTAAGTTTGGACAGAAACAGAATAATTGGCAAAACCATTTCAAGGTGCAGGTGTATCTCAGTATCTCAGCACTTCTAGGTAATTATTTTGCTATAACTTACCACATTATATAATGACTAGCCAATTGCCCATCAAGAATGGTGCAGGCCTGGGAAGGGTTAGGGTTAGGGCCTCACCCCTTTGCTCCGGCCCCTCAGTCCCCGCTGTCATGGTGGCGCTTCAGTCTGCGCAGAGCACTCTGATTGGTTGTTTCAGTAAACATTGCGATTGGCTGCCTGGATAACCAACCAGAGTGTGAATAAAGCATTACAGACAGGCAAACAAAGTAAGGCTTTTATAATATTAGAATATTCAGAGTGTGTACAAACCATCTCAGTTGAGTTTAGAGGTAATTTTTTTGTTGTAATCCAATTTTGGCTGTTTGGAACTACAAAGATAGACTTTTTATGGCAGCTGCCTTGCTTCAGTAAAATATGAGCAAAGCGTAAGAAGTTCTAATTATCTAGGACTGAGATACCATTTTTGCTGTTAGTCTTTACAGGGATAGTAGATTAATAGAAATTAGAACTGCAGGTAAAGTACATGATTTGATTGACTTTATTAATGGAAGACTAAATTAGCTGGGATCAGGGAAGTGACGCGTAAATAAATATTACAGCCCTAAGTATTAAGGAGAAACTTGAATAGTTACTAAGGAAATTAAACCTGCTCTATCTTAGGTGGTGGTAGATTATGGACCTATGCAGTGAGCCATTTTCTATTGTTGGAAGGAAATTACTATGTTTGGAGTTTTAATTGTTTGTTTACGATATAATCGTGTACACTTAAAACACTTTTCTGGTTTAAACTAAGGGATGTAAAAATCATGTGGGCTTTTTTAGAGGCTTAGTTTGAAAGCGTCTTCTCTGCAAAGTTCAGTAGTCAGCAGGAACAGTTGCCTTCACCACTGTCTTTCTGTGTTTCCCACTATCTTACTAAATACGATGAAACCTTCCACTTTGACAGACTGGAAAGCAATAGGTCAAAGCAAAGGGGAGTAGCAGCTACAGCTGATTTACTCTTTAGTGCTCTACTGACATATATACATAACCCAGCAGGCTTATCATGCTTTTATATGTGACAATTAAGTGCACAAAAAAGTTTGCTCGATAAATGTGTAACTTGTTTCTGGTTTTGAATCCCTGCCTTACTCCTGAGATGATTCACATATCAAGGCTGTTATATTGGTGTCTTTACTTGAGCAGAACCCACCCCCCACCCCCCAGATCTCATTTGTAAGCTAACAATATAGAAGGGAATGGAATGAGTTCTTTAGAATGGTGGCGTAATTCCATTTTTCCACTGTATGCATTTATTGGCTGGCTACCTAAAACTAATTAACAGAGCTTCAATTTGAGTGTTAAATTCCTATGCTAATTAAGATGGTTCTTTTCTCAGTGCATGCCATGATTACCTATGCCAACATGAAAAACTTTTATTAATAGTGTATGTTTTAGGTATCACTTGCTAACTACTTACAGAGTTCTTGGTCAGACAGTTTTGTATGGAAATTTACATTAGAGTACTGAAAAGACTAAATATCATGGTAAACATAATCTGTTGTGTTTATTTACTGTGCTTTATTTGTCTTAAGTGTAAATGATTAATAGTTTGAATTCCTACCATTCTACTAATAAGCTAATATATTTGAAGATCTTAAATTTGCCTTGTTATGAGGCAGCTAATGGCTTATGGTTAATATATAAGCAAAACCTATATTTTTTGCCACTATGGGCTACTGCTTATGACCCAAACCCTGCTATGAGCCGCTGCCCCACACTCCCCAGCAATCAGTGGATGCTGGGAGGAGAATAGATAGAAAAAGGCAGGTGCTAGGACCCCTGAAGGGATGGGGGAAAATGAGTAGGAGGCTCCTCTGCAGCATCGGAGAGGATCAACTGATTGTGGCACATATGGAACATGCCTGAGGATGCCTCTTCTGTTGCTGTGGTTGGAGCATTGTGCCAATTCCCTGAGCTGCCAGAAGCGTTAGGTTGCTGACCGCTACCACAGTCCATTTATTGTAGTCAAAACCTTATTCAGGAAAAGGGCAAACCCATTTACATAGGCCACATATACACATTCAAATGACCTGGGCGAATTCTTCTTGCTTTGTTCTCCTGCTAGAAAAACTTACCTGGAGATGACTGAACAGACCTTTGAGTGCTGAGCCCTTGAAGAGCAGACAGCTTGCAGTGCTGATGCTGTGCAATCAGGGGGACCCTATGCATATATCTGAACATACTTTGCAGGCTTCCTCTGTCTGCCTGGAGACAGATGGCAGCAATGCACAGGGCAACCTTGATTGGCTGACCCAGACTGCTCAGAGTCAGCATGTCTGTCTCTGTAGCCTCTTGTGAAGAGGCATGTTTTGCTCCCTGCTCAACTGGAGTAGTAGAGTCTAGTTGGGGGGGTGGGGGAGGGAGGGAAGAGGAAGAAAAGCACCCTGGAATGCTGGAGGACTGTGGTATCTTCTCTATGAAAGATAAATTACACACACTCACTCACTCAGGAGCAACTTTTCTGGGACCTGGTTGTTCCCAGGTTATTTTTCTCTTGGAGCTGCTCTTGTTGCTCTAGGAGAAAAATCCTGAACATCTGTACACTCGTGGTTTGTCCTGGGAGAGCAGTGATGCATGAATCTAATCATTTTTCTCTAAAGATAAGCAGGTTGTTTCATGAGACAGACTTAAGCTTTCCTTCTGTCAAGACAACATTTGGTTTAAAATAAAAGAGTGCCTGTGCAGAATACTGTGGCTAGGTTTCTTGTTTAAATTTGAAACCAGATCTGGTATCTGCTGCTGAGCCACCAGTTTGAAGCATCCTCCTAATGCCCATATCATCTGGCCCTGAGTTGTTCCAAGGGGAGTTCTGTCTTGAATGCATTTGGAAGGTGAGATGAATTGACATGAAGAAAAGAAATTGTAAACCTGTGGATGTAGAAAATTGCCTCCAGAAAAGGAGGAGTACTAATGAGAACAAATAAGAGCCCAAGAAACCTGGTATGTGGTTAGTTCCGCGTGTTTCAGATATATTTCATAAAGACTTGAGCCTTGTCAAGTCAGATCCATTTCAGAAAGCATTAATTATTTACATTTATGTCTTTCTAAAATGAGTAGATTACTTGAGGATTCATTTGAGACTTTCACGTGTAACATGTGACCTTTATGCAAATGTAGCTGTCCACTCACTAGGTTTGTAGCATCTATTCTCCACAGTCAACCTCTAGGAAGTGTTAGGTGATAAGAAAGTAGTTTGCTTAAAGAGTGAAGCAGTGTTGCAAATTCACTTCTAGAGTGGTGGAGCTATTGGCACAACTTGCCCTGTTTTTCCTACAAGGTGTATTCATACTGTGTTACCTAAAATGTCATTGCTTGAATACAGCTTCCAAACCAAATCTCAGTGAGCAAAAGAAGATCATTGTGATGACCAATGGGTTGCATAGATGAGAAGTAAATCTTTGCACTGGACACATCTATGTAAGAATCCTCTGCAAAGACATGTAATATTTGTGTAGGTACTTCTAAATAGTCATACTGCTAAGTATTGTAACTTGAAGGTGTTGTCATGCCCAGTAGGGCTGTGTGAAGCTTCGGTCCCCGATGCGATTTGGTGGAGATTCAGCCCAATTTGGTGGCCAAATTTCTGAATCCAAATTGAATCGGAGGACCCTTTCAACTCTGAATCGAATTGGAACCCTCCAAATTGATTTGGAGAGATTTGTAAAGATTCAGCGATTTGAATGTAGACACAGCTTGAAATGTTTTTCCTACATACCTCTAGGTAGCAGGTGGCTCATGAATGCTGTGATGCTGGGGTGCATGGAGTGTCCCACATGCAGGGAGCTCCCCAGCATGTTCAGCAGCAGACACAGATGTGAACCAGAAACACGTCCAGTCCACTTCCGGGTCAGCCGGGGAGCATGCTGGGGGACTCCCCTGCATCCCCTGGCTTGGCAAATGGTGCCTCCTGGGTCTAGGGGTGCACCTGGGGTCCCCCCACAGCCAATCACTGAGCTAGGGGGGTGCAGGGTAGCCCCCACTGTGCTCCCCGGTGGACCCGGAAGTGGACTGGAAGTGCTTCCGGTCCACTTCTGGGTTTGCTGGCGAGCACATAGAGGCCCCCCCCATGCTCCTGTGGGACGCGCCATCTAGCCCCGTGTCGCAGTGTTCACAAGCTGTGCTGATACCTCAAGGTATGTAGAAACATTTAAAGCTGCATCTCTTTTCGAATCCATGATTCTCTGAATCAGCAGCAAATTTTCAGATTCAGTCGAATCGAATCAGGGACAGCGATTTATATCAACAAATTGAATCATTCTCCCCAATTTGGGCTGAATCCGAAGCAAATAGGGCCCACTTTGCACACCCCTAATGCCCAGTAGTAAGCATGCAATATTATATTAATACAGATTGAAAGGGAGTGGTATGACTCAACATGGCTAGGCAAAGCTTCCTAGCCAACTGTTGGTATAACAGATTTCTCATTGATTTGGCCTGAGAATCCAGGAGCAAAGAGAACTCCAACAGGACACTCTGGTGACTCACTACCTTGATAAACAGACAGATGCTTTCAGAGGGTGGTCATGCAAGCTCTGCCAATTTTTAATAGTGCCTTTTTATCAACCTTCACTTGTGTTTTACAGTGACAAAATAAAACTGTGGGGAAAATGCTGTGACTCAGCTTCTCTGTAACCAGGACAAGCTCAGATGACTATCATATGATAAGAACTATGTATAGAACTCTCAAAACTCACTAATTGTGGGCAGTTGGCTTTCCATCTTCTAAATCTTAGACCTATTCTGTTAGCACCAAAGTGCTAGAGGTATTTAGTCCCTTGCTGTTGAATTCTTGGATTTAGATTTTTCTGGCTTTTATTTCTATGAATCTGAGGTTGGTGAGCCATTGTTTCTGTTGCCCTATAAAAGAACTGGCACATCTCTCAAGGTCCGTGTGCGTTTTGTTGAGCTATGCAACAGGGAATCCTGTAGGTGACTGGCTTTGCAGTTGCTAGTAGATGTCAGTGTGAACAGAAAAGCCCTAGTTCTCTTCTATTTGGCTTGCCCAACAAAGTATAAATTAATTTTTTTTTAAATCAGTGGCTACATATCTTATATTTTCTCTCTGGAACTTTTTCATGGGCTGCATTTTTATGGCAGTTGAAAATCATTGTGGAAGACACAGTTGTATAATTGGTCAAAAATTGACTGGAGGTCTTGTGGCTAGTTTTAGAACAAGCAGTGAATTCAATGCCTGCAGAATTTAATCACTGCAATTATGGGACAGCGTGGAGTAAATTCTGCCTTTTGTCTGTTAGAATGGGCCTTAGTAGAGTAGTTAATTTTATACATTGAGGAGATTGTCCTGTTTAAATATACTGTACTTAAATGAGATATGCACAGTTTCCTTCTCGAACATGCTGGACTGACACCGCTGGAGACAAATTTTTAATCTCTGGGCCAGACCAAGCAAAGTAAAACATACCTTGATTGTTTAACATGCCTTTAGTGAGATATGCCTTTAAATTTCTCTTATTTAGTTCCTTGTTCATCTTAAGAAGAATTTAGTGAGGAGACTAATTTTGGGGGCTAGCTGTCCTCATTATTTTCTGATAAGCGGTGCTGAACTATAATGGAAACTTATTCAGACACTAGAACACAGGTCTGAGTTTTAAACCACCGTTTCAGAATGAAAGCCTGTTTCCCATCCACATTCCCCTTAGCCATCTAATCATTTAACTATTGCGTCTCAGAACAGTAACAAACCCTGTAGACCTGAATACAGTAATTTATTTATTTGAAATAACCTTAAGCAGAGGTTATTTTTGATAAAGTGATGTAAGGCCAAGTGCTTCCTTGTGGTGGTTTGGTTCCATTCTAGAAACTAAAGTGTATTCAAAAGCAGGTTTAGAAAGCCTAGGTTGGATTTTTCTGGAAGTCCTCAATATATTTCTCTAGTCTAATGTGACATAGTTGATTAAATGCATTTCAGGAGTTTGAAGGTCACAGAGGTAAAAATTACTATCCCTACAAAATATTCTGTCATCTGATAAGCAGCCCACAATCTTAGTATGGTTTGAATGTTTAGCCTCAAAGATGGAACATGATTTATTTCTGATTTGGATGTGTTACTTTCAGAAAGGTGAATATGCAGCTTGACCTATCATGGAACTGGTAGGGCGGGGCGGGGGGAGGTGGTAAGGACCATAAGTAGGGCCAGAGGACTGTGGGAGGGCTGGGGAAGGGAGTAAGGGGCACCAGCAGGGCCGGGTGGGCTGTGTGAGGGTAGTGAGGGGCTTTTCATTTTAATCACGGATGTTGGGGTTTTTATCAGAGAATTTGTAAACTTCTTATTTTTTTTTAATCAGAGAATTTGCTATTTTTTATCAGGGAAAACCAGGATCCCTGCATATAAAACATTGTGTGTGCTATAGAAATAAAATAGCTAAGAGAAAACTTGTTGGCTCCTGGTAAAAGAATGTTCTTCCAGCAAAGCCATTGAGCTGTTTTCATTACTTTGCACTGGGCTACAAAATGAAGTAAAGTCACATGGCACACTTTAGTAAGATGATTGATCTCGATTCTTTTGCTCAAATAAATAATTCTTTTGATCTCAATGGGACTGTTGGAGTGAGGATCATTTGCATTGTTAAAATTTAGTGTCCTTAAAGCTCTTTCTCCTCCTCTCCCAGAAGACAGATTTTTTTACGCGAGTTGCAAATATTTTTCAGTGATTTAAGAAAAAAAGTGTTTAATGCTCACAAGCATTCTGTTGCTGTGTTTTCTCTGTTTTCTAGTATGGTAATCTGCTTAAGGGTCTGTTCTTTGGAGATGTAGCTAAGGGATATCCAAACTCAGGAAATAGCTTGAATAGGGACTGGCTTTATTCCTGTCTAATTATGTTTGTGGGGGTTAATTCTGATGCTTGTTATGAGCAGTCAGTATGCCAACTGTACAGTTTCAAAATGATTCATGAACTGCAAGAAATAAATCTTAAAAAACAAGCATATAAATCACATAAATACCTCTTCTGTATGTAGTTAATTGAATTAGCCAGTATTGTGGCATTCTTGTCACTTTTTACTACAAAATCACAAGGAGGATTTTTTATGCAGTATTTCATTACTGCTAATGACAGCATCAAGGAAAATCCTGCATCAAATTGTTGTTTCCTGTGTGACTGGAAGTCAGTGAAGTTGCTGACTACATTTGAAACATTGTTCTTCTCCAAGACGTAGAACTAGTTCTACCACAACACATTTTTGTGTGCTGTGATCATTGTGGATACTGGTTTTCTCTGTTTAAAAATCCCAAATTCTCTGATAAAGTCCCCTGCCAAAGTCTCTGATTAACCTCCTCACCCCCAGTCTGTGTATTTCTGTGATTAAAATGAAATGCCACTATACATAGATATCAGTTGAGCAGCATGTTTTATTGCTTTATTTACCATTTTAAAGCAATTTGGAAGCCTACTAGTGCCTCAGTCATTATCATTGTAATAAAATAAATTCTAGATACCTATTTATTTTGGCATTTGATTTTGTTTTTGTATCGTAGAAAATCAGATCTTCCCTGCCAGGATTTGGGTCCAGCTGCAGTTGTTCCCTGCTGTTGCTTTGTGGTGCTGAGCAGCCCTGATAAGCTGGTTCTCTTCCCCTGCCCATGCTTTTACCCTTACTCACAAGCCATAGCGTCCTCAACCCTGCTGGTAGCCCTCACTCCTGACCTGCAACTCCCTGGCCCTGCCAGTGCCACTCACTCCCAACTCACAGCCCCTACCTCCAAGCCCTCCTGTTGCCCCTCACTCTTGACCCATAGCCCCTGGCTCTGGGTCCTCACTCCCAACTCACAGGCTCATAGTTTCATAGTTTGTAGGGTCGGAAGGGACCTGAGCAGATCATCTAGTCCGACCCCCTGCCAGAGAGCTCGAGGGGCTCTCTGCCCCATTGCCCTCCCTCCGGGGGCCTCTATGGCCCAGTGGGTAGGGCCCAGCACAGGAGAACAAAGAGGCCCAGTGCTGCTGCTGCCACTGGGAACATATACCAGCTGTGCTATAGTAAGGAGCCCCCTATCTGCCCAGCTGCTGACAGGAAGTTGTGCCCCCTGCTGCTGACAGGAAAGAGGGGGGTGCCTTGCCAGGGGCTCTCAATGATGGTGGAAACTTTCCACCCTCTGGCACTGGGTCTCACCTGCTGAGCCACAGAGGCCCCTGGGAGAGGGCAGCAGGGTGGGGAGCCCTGAGCCCTGCAAGATGCAGCCCACATCTTCACCCACCCAGCACACATATCTAGGGGTTGTATGTACCCCCTCCGTTCCCCTTTCTCCAGGGCTAGGGACAGACATTCAAAAAGCCTGAGCCTGAATTGATTCAATCTTTGCAGGTTAGTCTATACCAGGTAGGCTGAGCTGGTAGAGACACAGACATCCCCTTTGGACTGAAAAAATGCAGGCACATGCCTGCAGTGGCTCAGGCTAGAAGCTGGGGGGTGCTAGAGCAGCCCTCACTTCCCTTCTCTAGTGCTGAGCTGAGGCGGGGGGCATGGCCAGGCACCCGCAGGATGCTCTTATTAGGGAGGGTTTCCCTCCCCCTCTCCTGACCAGTGAGGGAGCTAGCATGGAGTTGCACAGCATTTATTTACACAGCAGGGAGTTACATAGTGTTTATCTGCCCATCAAGAAAAAGCCTCTCTTATTAGTTCAAAGTTCTTCTTAAATAGTTTTTTCCAAGGAAGAAATGGAGGAGCATTACCAGCTGACCTGTTGATTAGCTCCAAAAAGCACTAAGTGGACACTGATCTGTTTGACTTTGTCCTGTCTGACTTACACAGATACCTCTCAGCATTAGCTAGCATACCACATGCTGGCTATGGTCCATGCTGTGGGAGAGGGGAGGGGGAATCCCTGCTTGAGCAGTGAGTGGTGGGGGGAGAGGTGGAGGCCAGGCAGACACTGCTGTGCCTGCAGTCTGCCAGAGCTCCAGCCAGGGAGTAGAGGGGAGGGGCCAACTGCTGTGGAGCAGAGAGTCCTGCCCAGGTCTGTAAAGCATCTGGGATGCTGGGAGACTCATTTAAGTTAAATCAGGAAGGGGACTGGGACAGACATTGCATAAAACGGTTTGATCCAAATCAGTTAAGTCTAATACTGCATTCAACCAAGTTTATCTCAAATCGGTTTCAGCCATTTTCAGACTGGTTGATGTGCACTGAATGTCTGTTCCATTACAGGTTTAAACTAGTTTCTGTTTACTTAAACCAGTTTATGTGTAATGTCTGTCCCTAGCCCAGGAGTGCAAGCAGTGGTGAGGAGCCAGTCCCCTTTCTGCCCCCTGGATGAGCTGCCTATAGCGTCTTCCTCTTCTCCCAGCTGGGTCCCATGGCTGCGCATTCCTACCGTGGCCCTAGGCCCTGGCCACTGTCCTGGCTGGGCAGGCAGAGCCTCCAGCCCCACCCCCAGCTGCCAACCTGCCCCATTCTCTCCCTCAGTGTGGACACCTCAATTTCTACCCCCCCCCCCAGACTCACAGGCAGCTGGGGGAGCTGTTCTTCATGGCAAATGGAAAGCCCAGATCCTGGTGATCATACTTCCTCTAGTATTGAGACACGGGAGTTTTGCCTGCCTTTTGCTTCTGCTGCCTTCATACACAATTCTTACAGGCTCTTAAAATAAACAGTGGAATTTTTTTTCAAAATTCACATTGTGACAAATGTACTGGACTCCTCATCTTAATCTTTCTGCAGTCTGAGTTTGCATATTGGTCCACAGGAAGCACTTGAAGCAAGTAGCTTTATCCCTCCCTCCCCTTTAGACTTTAATATATTTCCTGTGCTTTTTCACATTTCTGTGAAGATTGTGGAACATTAAAAAAAAAAAATCCAGGGCCCAGGTACTTTGCAGCATGGTGCAATTGACCACATTTAAGACATTTAGGTTTCCTATGTAGTTTTACTTCTTGTGCTGACAGATTTTGTGTTTACAATATTATTTCAGAAGGAAATAACTTCTCCAAATGAATTTGTATATATTTAAGTTGTATGCTTCCAGTGCACATGAGTACTTTGCAGATTTTCCGGAAACCATAAAATTGGAAAAATTAACAACAACAAAGGCTTAATAAAAATAAAATGCTGGCTTCCCAGTGGGAGCCAGCAGTCCTCACTGACAAGAGGGGAAGGCGCTAGCAGGCAGGGCACATGAAGGGCAGCAGAGAATATGGCTGCTGACCTGTGGTCCCTCCCTCCCCCTACTGCAGCCTCTCTGCCAATCAGTGATGAAAGGTGGGCGAGATGAAGAGCTTCCAGAAGTCGAGATGGAGGCCTCTTCCTTGTCCCTCCTTCCCCTCCAGGGCCGCCCTGCCAATCAGCATCGAGGGGCGAGGGTTCTCTGCCAATCAGTGCCCAGATGCAGGGCCACTGTAAAATGTCCACAAAATCTGCTTTGTACATCATGGGTGGGCTGTGAAAAACCCTTTGTCTTGCCATAGTTCAAATAGGTCCTTACACATGACAATGTTTCCAGTTACACTAAATATCACTGAGTATATCTGATTATGTTCAGAATGGTAGTCTACTAGAACCATATGAATCTTTTTAGTTCTTTTTTCCCCCATCAGTTTTGCTACATGAATACAGGGGCAACAGTGGTATCTTGGCAAGACCATAGGAAGGTCTTACAGTGCCAAGACCTTTGAGAAAATTGTTAAGGATCACATTTGTGGGAGACCAGCAGGTAAAATAATGCTAAGGGGCAACCATCATGGGTTCATAGCAGGCAGATCCTGCCTGACTAACCTTGTTTCTTTTTACGACCAGGTCACAAAATGCTTGGATGAAGGAATAGAGGTAGATGTTATTTACTTAGATTTTAAAAAGGCCTTTGATACAGTGTAGCACCCAATTCTTATAAATAAACTAAACAGTTGTAATGTAAATTATTACACATTCCAGTGGGTGGAAAACTGGCTTATGGGATGCACTCAGAGAGTGGTGGTGGATGGGTTGGTTTCCACCTGGAGAACTGTTTGCATCAGAATCCCCCAAGGCTCTGTCCTGGGACTGGTGCTGTTCGATATATTCATTAGTGACTTGGATGAGGGAGTAGAAAGCACCCTGTCCAAGTTTGCAGACAACACCAAACAATGGGTGTAGGTAAACAAACTAGAGGGCAGGAGCAAATCCAGGTGGATTTGGATAGGCTTGGGAAGTGTCTGGAACAGAATAATAGTATGTAGTTTAACAAAGATAAGTGCCATGTGCTGCACCTAGGAAGGAAGAATCATCAACACTCCTACAGCCTGGGAGGAACCATTTTAAGTAGCACAATTGCAGAAAGGGATAACCCGGATAACCCGGAAAGGGTTCAGAGTAGGGCCACCCATCTGGCTAAAGGCCTAGACAGAAAAAACCCTATGAAGAGCGATTGAGGGATCTGAATCCCTTCAGCCTCCACAAGAGAAGGTTGAGAGGCAATCTTGTGGCCATCTACAAAGTCATCGGGGGGGGACAGCAGGAAATAGAGGATATGATATTTACCAGGGAGCCCATCACAGTAATTAGAAACAGCGACCACAAACTGAAGGGGAGCAAATTTAGACTGGATATCAGAAAAAAAATGTTTACAGTGAGGGTTGCCAAAATATGGAATACACTTCCAAGGGAGGTGGTGCTGTCCCCTTCCTTGGAGGTATTTAAGAGGAGATTGGACAGACACCTGACTCGGGTCATCTGACCCCAACAGTCTTTCCTGCCCAGGGCAGGGAGCCAGACTCGATGATCCAATAGGTCCCTTCTGACCCCCCTCCCCCCCCCCCCCCCAAACCACTTCCCACTAAACATCTATGAAATCTTGGGTAAAGAATATTATTTCTCAGGTCTGTACTCTTTTAAAGTCAAATACTATAATCAGTGAAGATCATGGCATTCTCCTTAACAAGCTAAGGAAATACAGACTAGATCAGTGGTTCTCAACTTTTTTTTAGAGTCAAGGAACCCCTCTGAGGTTGCTAGCTTTTGGCTTTAATTTGTTTTTTGACTATGGAAAAATAATAAAGCATGGGGTTTTTTTGTTGCAAAGAACTCAGAAAGACCACAACAGATCTAAAACCTTTTAGCACTGGAATCTTATTAGAAATTGTTGGGTTTAGCTTGTTAATCATATTTGCACACCTAACACTATGTGGCACTCTGTGGCACCCTTGAAAGGCACCACAGTACCCTGGTTGAGAATCATGGGACTAAATGAAAGTACTAAAAGGGAGTATAACTGATTGGATCATCATGCTCAATGAGTAGTCATCAATGCTTCAATGTCTAGTTGGGAGAAGGTATCTAGTGGGTTTTGCCTGGGGTCTGTCTTCGGTCCAGTAATGCTTAACATATTCATTAATGGTTTGGACTGTGGAATTGAGTACAAGTTTAGCAGATCAGCAGGTTACACCAAATTGGGCGGAGTTGTACACTCTGGAGGGTAGGGTTAGGATCCAAAATGGTTTAGTTTTGGGGCACTAACAACCTAGGCTGGGCTGCCTAATTGTTGGCTGCACCTGCCTGGGGCCTGGCAGCACTATCCCAGCTAATGAACCAGCTGGCCACTGGTAGAGCCTTCTGAAGGCTGCTGGGGAGAGTAGCCTACCCATTTTGTTCTACCTGTGACGGCAGATGGAAGGCCAGCTAACAGCTCTTCTGAAAGTCAGCTCTGAAAAGCCTTTCTGATCCTGTGCTCTCTGGTCTTCTGGTTTTCTTATCCTGCTCAGCTATGTTCCTGTACTCTGGCTTTTTGAATTTCCCCAGGTAATTCAGTCTCTGACTCTTGAATGTTACCTGTGATTCAGACTCTGCTCCTGGATTTCCCTTTGGATTTGGTAACTTAGCATTTGCCTTCTGAACATTGACTAGATCTGTATTTTGGACCCCTCCTGGATCTGGTTATTTGGTCCCTGATTCCTGACCCCTTGCTCTCCTTGTAATCTGGACTCTGCCACTAGCTCCTGACAGCACCCCATGGCCTAACTACTAGGCCAGACTGTCTGACAACCCAGTCTTTACAGCTAAACTAGAAAAATGGTCCTCAGTCAATGAGATGAATTACAACAAGGACAAATGCTAAGTTCTGCACTTGGGATGGGATAATTGCAGTTGAAATAAATGCAGACCTGGGAAATGAGTGACTGGGCTGCAGTCCTTCAGGGAAGGATATGGGAATTTCAGTAGGCCATAAGCTGAATATGAGTCAACAGTGTGCTGTTGTTGCAAAAAAGACAAATGGTATACTTGTTTGCATTAACCCAAATTTCCGTCCTTGGAAATTTTCAGGAGCAGATTGTAGTAGTATTAGAATTATGTTGTAGACCTTGTGGTCCAGGAGTTAATGTGAAAGATAAGGATTTTTGGGGGGTGATAACTTTTACTGGACCAACTGCATGATTGCAATAAAGTTATAGAATCTTTCAAATGCAAGGCATTCTTCCTCAGGTCACTTGTTCCACAGTGAGTCAAGATAAAAAGTGGGACTTGAAAGTTATAAATGTTGAAGTAATATAATGAAATGTTATAGACTGGAAGAGAGTCTCTGGGGAAGACTGGGCTTTGAATTCCTTGTATATTAATGGGATTGTCTCTCAGAAATGAGAAAAGGAAATTCAGGAAAGTTATTTTCCCCTAAGGCACTGCAATTGTGTTAAAAATTCTGGAAGAAAATGTCAACAGCATAGACCTGAATCTAGAGTACCCCTTGGAAATCAGAAGTGAGTTGTCCAAGTAGAAATGTGTCTGGAGAAGGTCTGTTGCATTAATTAATATTGGCCAGTGGTTCAAAGCCAAAGTTTGATCGTACCCTTGAGATGAATATGTTAAAGCAAGCAGTTCTTTGGGCTTTCTACTTGGATAATAACTTTAGAACACGATCACCCTTGATGTTTAAAACACTTGAAATCTTATGCAAGGACGTTCCATTTCTCTGTCAAAGCGAAATACTCAGATTTGAAACTGTTCCCCCTCCAAATCTGCCTGCAACCATTAGTGGGTGTTCACTAAGGTGCCAAAGAAATACGTGTATTAATACCAGACTTGTGGAAAACATCTGCTGAACTTTGAAACTAGCGGCACACCAGTTTTTGTCAAATTTGGACACCAGTGTTTTGAATTATATAGCAATGATAATGTGTTGATTGCTGGAGTAATTCATTGAACATACAGCTGGCTGTATCCTTTCTGGCAGATACAATAGAATGAGTTGGCTATTATAGTGACAGCATGAGTTGACTACTAATTTTTCCGCTCAAATCATTCTGTTAATGTTCTTAAGTTCTTCGCTTAAGATTGTAAAAAAGCTAGTGTCTGTTTTCTCTTTCAATTTATTTTACTGCTACCATATGAGAAAGTTGAAATCTTTCTTTAATCAATACAATTTCAGAATTTGAGAAACAAGCATATTGCTTACTCTTTTAATCTTGATCTAATTAACTTTGTTCAATATTAAAAAGCATTTGCAAGTAACTACTTAGGTACTACTTATCAGTGTACTGGGTTGCCTAAATTGAATGAAGTTTTGGGCTGTCATAATTAGCTGTGTAAATTCAGATTAATAGTCACTGTTGATTTAAGCTGTGATGCAATTAGTCTGACCTCTTTCCAGTTATAGGCTCTACTCTGTATTTGATATGGTGGTTTTGGGAAGTAGGAGAAATGATTGGATTCAAAAGAACTACATTCATATTGAAGAGTGTATGCTGAAGGGCAAGTGTGTATACACGTGGAAGGAATTTCACACCCTCATTTCATTTGAATGCATCAAAAACCAAAATGTTTTCTTTCAGAGCGAGTTTTTGGATGAGTAACTATTAGTTCAAGTGCCCTTTCTTACTTTGGACTTGTCCTAAAACGGTGATAGCCAGCCTGCGGCATGAATGCTACAAGTGGCACAGGCAGCTTTTTGTGTGCCATGGGGTAGTTTAGGGTGGGGATGGGCAGCACAGTGGTAGACAGGACACAGAGCAGAATGAAGAGCAGTGGGTAGGGTATAGAGCACAGGGAAGGGAGCAGGAAGCAGTGGCTCAGTTCAGTTAGGAAGTACATGTCAGGGAGTAGAAAGCAAAACAGCAGACCAGTCAGGAGAAAGGGACCAGAGTAGCTGTTGACAAGGGCACAGGGCTTTTTGTGGTGCACCTGGTAAAATAGGTTGGCTCCCACAGTGCTAAAACACCAACATTGGAAAGAATAACAACACTCATCACCTTTTATTAATATCAATAAAAGTATATAGAAGGAAATTGGAATCTTTATTGACATCTGAAAATGAATGTCAGCAAACTAGTAGAGAGATTGATATAATTAATTGGTAGATATGGATAAGGCACTAGGTAAACAATCAGGAGGCTTTGGTTCCCTTTCCAGCATTTGACCTTCCTCTGAATTGTCAGTAGCATGATCTAATACTTATAAAACAAATACATTATTGTGAATGAAAAGATAGGAGCTCTCTTCAAGACTTCCACAGCTATTATTGTTTAATTAATGAGCAGTGCTTAAAGGCTGTGTGTGGGCTGTACACTATACAGACACAGAATAGTACCACCTGGAAATTCCCCTGCTGCCTTCTCTTCTCAGTCAGTGTAGCCTTGGTGATTTGGTTATATATATATGCAGAGAATGGGCGATGGCCGTATACCCAAGAAACTCTTGTATGGAGAACTCTTTAGTGGGAAGACCATGTGGGCATCCTTATTTCCATTTAGGAGATGTTTACAAGAAAGATATGAAAGCAATGAACTTTGAGCTGAATGACTGGGAGAAGACTACTGAGGAATTGAGTGCTTAGAAATGGTCTTTTAAGTGTGGAATGAAGATTTTCAAGAAAAGAAGAGCCCAACATGCAGCAGAAAAAAGAAAACTCAGGAAGAATCCTGCACCATATTAGGGACTGTGAGCTATGAACTTCACACATGACAAGTCCAGAAAGGACTGTCACTCAAGAATTGGGCTCCAAAGCCACACATAGATGTTTAATGAACTGATGCTTCTCTCAATGTAAATCTAGTATCTTGAAAGACAGATGGATGCCTGCTGACAAATAGCTGTGAAAAGTGGGAGAAGGGAGTACTATGTTTACTTGAATTCAGCAGCGGCTTGGGTTAATTTAAGATGATCCTCCAAAAATTAGATGCTAGACATGGATAGTTATTAGAACTTTACAAATTTTCTATGTCTGACATCTAAATATTGTGGGTTCATCTTATATTCACAGTCATCTTAAATTTAGGTAAATACGGTAAACTGGAATATATGCTAGTTTTACATGCAAAAATCTAGAACTCTTGGTTCCAAAATGATACCTTTTACTAGCCGAACTGAGAAATGGCAAAAAATTATCTTTTTCTGCAAGCTTTCAGGCTCATGTGCACTTCCTCAGGCTCAGGGAAAGTTCAAGATGGTAAAAAGTCCCCATATGTAGGATATAAACTTCATTTTTGCACAAAGGAAGCAGAAGCTGGAAAACTGTTCCTCTGGGTCTCTTCGAGAGCTTGCTCTTTGTTGTGTAGATGAAGCAGGATTTCTTCCCTGGTGGTGTCAGATGGCAGGCAGGGAGGTGTAGAAACCTTTCACTGTTGTTCAGCAATGAAGTTTGTAGTTCAAAATCGGCTAAAATTTGGGATCTTCCATCTTCTAGTTATACATTAGGCCTATTGAATAGGGAAATATTCAATTCAGATTTAGCTGATTTGGAGGACAGCGATTCAATTTGGATATTCAGATTACTGTCCTGAATTGATTCAGTCAAATCGACTTTGGAAGATTTGACTCTGTTTCGGAGAGATTTGGTGATTCAGATGGGCTGGGGAGAGGCAGGTGCAGCTGGGCAGCTCCTCCGGCTGTGACTGCCTCTCCCTGGGTGGGGGGAGCTGTAGGAGAAGCCCCCATGGATGCCCTGCCCAGCCCCATCCCCCTGCCCAGCACTTAAAAAATCCCTGCACTCAGTAGCTGTAGCAGTGGTAATTGGGGCCTCTGGGCACTCATGGCAAAGCATCCCTGTGCAGCCCCCACTCCCTGATCTCCCCCCCTGCCCATCCCCATCCCTGGTAGGGACCCTCTGCCCAGCCCCAGCAGTCTGGAAATCAGCAGTAGCAGGGGCTTTGGGGCCAAGTGCCAGAGCCCCCCTGCACACAGCCCCACTTCCCAATCTCCCTCCCCCTGCCCAGTCAGCCCTGCCCCTGATGGATGCCCTGCCCGGCCCCAGCCTCCCAGCACTTTAAAACAAACAAGAACACAAAAGCCCCACACTGCCGGCTCTGGCAGCAGTGATTGGGGTCCCTGGGTGCTCATGGCAGAGCTCCCATGCACAGTGCAGGGCAGTGGGGATTACCCCACCTGCCTGGCACCTGTGCTGCCTGGCACCTGCACTGCAGGTGCCCCACAGCATGGGTACAGCATGGCTTGGCAGGGCACTGCACGCTGTCAGTGGCAGACAGTGGGGATTGCCCCTCCCTAGTGCCAGGCAGGGGGTATAATTCCCACTACCTCCCACTGCCCTGTGCTGCATGGGGGTACTCTGCCATGAGTGCCCAGGGGCCCCAACCACCACTGCCAGAGCTGCTGAGTGCAGGGCTTTTTATTTTATTTTTTTTTAAAGTTTCATAGATTTCATAGATATTAGGGCTGGAAGGGACCTTGGAAGATCGAGTCCAGCCCCCTGCCCGAAGGGCAGAAAGTCAGCTGGGGTCCTAGGATCCCAGCAAGATAAGCATCAGATTTACTCTTGAAGTCGTTCAGTGTAGGTGCTTGAACCACCTCCGGTGGCAGGCTGTTCCAGACCTTGGGGGCTCAGACAGTAAAGAAATTCTTCCTTATGTCCAGCCTGAAATGGTCTTGCAGTAGTTTATAACCATTCAACCTAGTCATCCCATGGGGTGCTTTGGTGAACAGACGTTCCTCCAGATACTGGTGGTCACCTCTGATAAACTTATAGGTGGCTATCAGATCACCCCTGAGCCTGCACTTTTCCAGGCTAAAGAGCCCCATGGCTCTCAGCCTGTCATTGTATGGTCTGTTTTCCTGTCCTCTGATCATGTGCGTGGCTCTCCTCTGGACTCTCTCAAGCTTCTCCACATCCTTTTTGAATTGTGGAGCCCAAAACTGGACGCAATGCTCCAGCTGCGGCCTCACCAAGGCTGAGTACAAGGGGAGAATAACGTTCTGGGATTTGCTTGAGAAGCATCTATGGATGCAAGCCAGCGTTTTGGTTGCTTTACTAGCTGCAGCATTGCATTGCAGGCTCATGTTCGTCTTGTGGTCAATGATGACCCCCAAGTCTCTTTCTTCCATTGCGCTAGCCAGTGTAGCACTGCAGAGCCTATAAGGATGCTTCAGGTTTTTCCTCCCAAGGTAGAGAACCTTGCATTTTTTGGTGTTAAACATGATCAGGTTCTCGTCCACCCATTTCCTGAGCTTGTCCAGGTTAACCTGGGTCGTCCTCCTGTCTTCTGGTGTGGATGCTATTCCCCAAATTTTTGTGTCATTGGCGAACTTGGCCAGTCCACTTCCGACTCCAATGTCCACATCCTTAATGAAGATGTTGAACAATATGGGTCCAAGAACAGAGCCATGGGGGACCCCACCGATCACAGGGCACCATGACTATTGACCACCCTCTCAGTCCAACCACGGAGCCAGTTTCCCAGCCAGCAGATTGTGGTGGACCCAAGGCCACAATTGGCCAGTTTCGCCAAGAGGTGATCATGGGATAGCAGATCGAAGGCTTTTTGAAATCAAGTTATATGACATCAATCTCTTCTCCCTTATCGAGGTGATAGGTCACCTGGTCATAAAAGGAAATGAGATTGGTCTGTGCTGGAGGCTGGGCCAGGTGGGGGATGGGGATGGGCAGGGCAGCCATGCGGGGTTCTCTTGTGGTTCCTCTAGCTGTGTCTGCTTCTGCCCTGGTGGAGGGGAGCTGTGAGGGCTATGCCCTGCTGCTGCTGCTTGCCAAGCTGGTGCAGGGGGAAGTCCTGATGCAGGTTTGGCTCGCTTTGGGCAGCAGCAGGGCATAGCCTTCACTCCCAGCACTGCCACTCCCACATCAGCACTGGGTGCAGGGACTCTGCCCTGCCACCACTTGCCAGCTGGTGCAGGGTGCGCAGGATGTGGGTGCGGCAGTGCTGGGAACGGGGGCTATGCCCTGCTGCTGCTTGCTCCCTACCGCCCAGAGCGAGCAAAGTAACAAGTTTAAACAGCTATGAGTAGCATATACGTGACATTTAGATGGGAAAAGCACATAAGGTACATCAAAAGGTAACTTTTAATATTTAACTTGATAATGCGGTTTTTCTACTCTATAATTATCCATATATTAACAGGCTTCGGGGCTCTTCTTAATGCTTGAAAGAAAATTCCAAAACTGGAAAATGGTTTTTGAAAAACATTTGTATGTCTGAGTTTAATTTCCTTCGGTTTCTAAAGACAGAGAATGAAGCAAATCACACAAGATTTGAATTATATAGACTCTTTCCAAAACAGGTGACTAAATTCTAATTCCTTTTGTTCCTGTGAGTACAGTGAATTTAAGTTCAGCATATACCCAGGTGCTGACACTTAAATATGGTCATACTGGCCATATCTACATGTGCAATTAATGCGCACAAATGTAAGTTCTGAAGTTTTTTGCTTCCAGCCAGGCTGTCCACAGAACATGGACCCTGGTTAGAGCAGCCTTGGACTGACAGGACCCAGGGGTCAGGGTGACCTTCCAGGGCTGCTGCAACTGGGTTTCATGTGCTGTGGGTCACCTAGTTGAGGCACAAGGGTGTTTAACCCAGGGTCTGCTCATGTAGCATGTGGAGCCCAGTCAGAGAAGCCCTGAGCTGACGAGCTGATTCCAGGATTCCACTCTCAGCCCAGGGTTGCTGGAGCCAGGCTCTATGTGCTATGGAGGGGCTGGCTGTGGCATGAGGGTGCTTCAGCATGGGGGCTGCCTGCCAGCTAGCCCCATACTGAAGTATCTTTGTGCCCCAGCCAGTCGCATCATAGTCTGTGCATGCACTGCAGCGCATGAAACAATGCCGCCACCGGGTAGTTCTTGTGTTTAGCTTGACTACCCTGCAGTGGCGTTTGCTTAAAGAGAGACAGAGAGAGTGAAAGAAAGAAACATGAGTAAGCCCTGTGAACTTAAAATGATAAAGCTACAAATGTTTTTATGTTCATTCTGACAAAACCTGAGTAAGGACACAGCAACAGAGATGAATGGGACCATCTGGACTACATATTAAATGTAGAAGATTTTGCACTGTCATTATGTGGCCCTTAAGTAGAAGTGAGTAGACTGGTGAAACACTTGAGAATGCTATTAGGAGCGATTTAAAACTCTGATTCAGAAATCCAGAGGTTTACTGGTTGAAAGGTTACTAATTTAGAGCTTTCCTAATTAAAAAAAGATTTAAGTTATTGCCAGTTCCGTTTACTGAAAAACAGAAAACAGATCAGGTTGAAGTTTTCATAGTTTCTAGGGTTGGAAGGGACCTGAGTAGATCATGTAGTCTGACCCCCTGCCATGGCAGGAAAGGGTACTGGGGTCAAACGACCCCAGCAAGGTCTTCATCTAACGTCCTCTTAAAAACCCCCAGGGTAGGAGCCTGCACCACTTCTCTCGGAAATTGGTTCCAGACCCTAGCCGCCCTGACCGTGAAGTAGCGCCTCCTGATATCTAACCTAAACCTACCCTCAGTCAGGTTGTGACCATTATTCCTGGTCACTCCTGGCAGTGCTCGGGGGAACAGGGACTCCCCCAGTGCCTGCTGATCCCCCCTGACTAGTTTATAACAGGCCACTAGATCCCCCCTCAGCCTTCTCTTGTGGAGGCTGAACAGGTTCAGGTCCCGTAGCCTCTCCTCATAGGGCCTACCCTGTTGTCCCCTGATCATGTGAGTGGCCCTCCTCTGGACCCTCTCCATGCTGTACACATCCCTTTTGAAGTGCGGCACCCAGAACTGGACGCAGTACTCCAACTGCGGCCTGACTCTTGCTGCATAGAGGGGGAGGATCATCTCTTTGGACCTGTTCGAGATGCATCTGTGGATGCATGCCAAGGTGTGGTTGGCCTTCCTGACTGCCTCCCCACACTGCCGGCCCATGTTCATCTTGGAGTCAATGGCTGCAAGATCCTTTTCCACCTCTCTGCTGACAAGAGGGGAGTTCCCCAACCTGTAGGTATGGTGCCGGTTTTTCCTCCCCAGGTACATCACTTTGCACTTGTCTGTGTTGAATCCCATCCTATTCTCATCCACCCACCCTGTCTAGGTCCGATTTGAAGCCTGCTGCTTCCTTTTAGTGTGTCCACATCCCCCCACATCTTAGTGTCATCAGCAAATTTGAGCAGGGTGCTTTTTACCCCCTCGTCCAAGTCACTGATGAAGATGTTGAACAGTGCGGGCCCGAGGACCGAGCCCTGCGGAACCCCACTGCCCATGTCCTTCCAGGTTGAGAAGGACCCATCCACTACCACCCTCTGGGGAAGGTGCGGCCCTCCAACCAGTTGGTGACCCATTTGACTGTGTGGGTGTCAACACCACAGTCCCCCAGTTTCTTAATGAGAATGGGATAAGAGACAGTGTCGAAAGCCTTCTGGAAGTCCAGGAAGACTATGTCCACTGCTACTCCCGCATCTAATGATCTGGTGATCTGATCATAAAAGGCCACCAGGTTGGTCTGACAGGACCTGCCACTGATGAACCCGTGTTGGTTGCCCCTAAGCATGCTGTCCCCTGCTGGCCCCTCCTGGATGTGTGCCAGCATAATTTTCTCAAACAGCTTGCCTAGGATTGAGGTAAGACTAACTGGCCTATAGTTTCCCGGGTCCTCCTTCTTCCCTTTTTTGAAGATGGGAACCACGTTGGCCTTCTTCCAGTCCTCCGGCACTACACCAGAGCACCATGAGTGCTCGTAAAGCCATGCCAGGGGTCCTGCAATGACCTCGGCCAATTCCTTTAGAACTCTAGGGTGGAGATCGTCCAGACCGGCTGACTTGAATACATCCAGTCCCTCCAGAAGCTCCGTAACTAGTTCCTCGCTAACCTTTGGCCCAGGTGTGCCTCTCCTGGGGCCCGAGGGGGGCCCAGCAAGGAGGTGGCTGTTCTGGTCCCTACTTAGGAAGACGGAGGCAAAGAAATAGTTAAACATGTTAGCTTTGTCGTCTGGTGTGACGACCAAATTTCGCAACGCGTCCTGCAGGGGCCCCACATTACTCGGGACCTTCTTCTACCCCCTATGTATTTAAAGAAGGACTTCTTATTGTCCTTAATCTGGGAAGCTAGTCCTAATTCCATTTCTGCCTTGGCCTGCCTGACTGCCCCCCTACATCCCCGAGCTACTGCTGTATAGTCATCCCTGGTGATGACCCCTTCTTTCCATTGGGTGTACGCCTCCCTTTTAGCAAGGAGACATGCCCGGATGCTTTTTGTGAGCCATGGAGGCTTGTGTGCTCTCCTGCTCCCTTGATCCTCATTGGGATTACCTTCCCTTGGGCTTGGAGGATCGTCTCCTTAAGGAACGACCACTCTCCTTGGACACCTGGCTCCCCTCCCCTCTGGGACCTCAGCGCTTCCCCAGCTATCCTCCTTAGCTCGTTGAAGTCTGCCCTCCTAAAATCTAGGGCCGCTGCCTTACTGCATGCCTTTGCCACCTTGTGCTGGATGGTGAATTCCAGCAGGCGATGATCGCTGTCGCCCAGGTGGTCGAGCATCCGCAGCCCCCTCACCAGGTCATCACCCATGGCCAGCACTATGTCCAACAAGGCGTCTCCCCTGGTGGGGCTGTGCACCTCCTGGGTTAGATGGAGGTCCTGCACTCTGTCTAAGAACCTACATGAGCGGTCAGACCTGGCTGACTGCTCTTCCCAGCAGATGTTTGGGAAGTTCAGGTCCCCCATGACTACCACATCCTTAGACTTCACTTCCTCTGTGAGCTGACCTAAGAATTCCTGGTCAAGCTTTTCTCCATTTTTGTCGTATTGTCGTAGCTGTGATGATCCAAGAAATATGCAAAAAGCCAGGATATTTTTGGTGATGATCTTTTTATTGTAGGAACTGTATACTCCAGAGAGATTTTAGACAAGCCTTTTGGTGCAAAGTGATCTTCCTTAAAACAGGTAGTTTATGATTATAACCAGAATGTACTACAGTATAAAGTGTCCTTTTAAAATGAAGCAGATTAAAATTAAACAGGGGAATCTTGCTGGTGGGAGAAGAGGAGAAGCTAGGGGGGAAACTAGGAGGAGGAAAAAACCTCCATATAGAATTAGAAAAGATGTCAACCATTTCATGAATAAAAAGGAATTTTGGGTAAATTATTAAGTAGGAAACGTGAAGATAAATTGTAGGGGAAATGATGGGTTCTGATCCATCAGAACCACAACAAAGGTTCCTGCTGATCTGTGGTGTGGTGGTGGAAATCCTAGTGGTATGGTTAAGACACCAAATATTGCCACTACATTACATTTCCTTGTGAAAGGATTATGAACTTAGCATATGACAAATGGTACCTGATGGTTAGAAGATGGTATTTAGAGGTTTGTTCTTGGGAATTGGCTTGTAGGTAAAGTAGATATGTATTACAACAATGTTCCAGGACAAAGGCAAAGGCTAATTCGTTTCTAAAAGCCTGTTTGTGATGCAATTTCCTTCAAGGTCCACTTGTCTGATATAGGCAAGCAGCAAGGAGATGCACAGGCCGGGAAATTGAAGACATGTACAACACTGTTCCATAACACGAGATAAGGTGGCATTAGGTCACAGTGCCCAATTGCAGAGCCCTTGAGACTTCTGGTCTTGGTAAATGGACCAAATTAGGAGGACACCAGAAACAACCAAATTAGCATCTGTTGATATGATGGGTTTGTGAAACAAAGGAATATTCTGACAGGACAAAACATGGATAGTAGGCCTGTGCAAATAGGGAAGTATTTGATTCGGATTCAGACTTGACCAATTCAGAGGACAATGATTTGATTTGGAGATTCAGATAACTGTCCAGAATCAATTCGGCTGAATCGGCTTCAGAAGTTTTGGCCCTGATTCGGAGAGATTAGGTGATTTGGCCTTAGACTATAATGGGCAATCACTGAAATACCTATAACTTCGTTAGATTTTGGCAGATTTGGATGAAAACAGGGACGGTAGCCCCTTCAGAGGGCGTGAAGTCTGCCAAATTTAAAGGAGATAGGTGCAGGGGTTTCTGGGAAACTGCACCTCAAACTGTTCAAAGCAAAACTCATGACATGTGACTTTGTGTATGTGTTAAGGTTCAGCTGAATGAAAATTGCAGGGATGGTAGCAGTTTATATGTCCCTCCCCCAGAGCACTGTGATTGGAAGGGGACTCAGGGAAAGAACACAGTCACGGCCAGCTACAGATGTCAGTCTTTCCCTCCCTCCTGCTCCCCCTCCCTCTTCTCAGTTTCTGTTCCCCTGAAAGACTGCCTTCCAAATCTCTGAATCTTTTTCTGATACTTTTCCGAATCAATTTGGAGGGGTTTTTTTGTCTCCCAATTCAATTCGGATTCAGTGATTCAGGATCCAAATGTGGCCAAATCTTCTCCAAATCAAATTGGTGATGAAAGCTTCGCGTACCTCTAATGTACAGTATGATGACCACAGGGAAACCAGTCAGTGATGCCCAGATATGAAGAGTCGTCAGAGGGGGAGAAAGGATACAAAAGGAGGGATTTCAGAGCAGCAAAGGGTCTCTGAGAAGGGAACCTGTGGCCACCATGGACAGAGGGCACACCACTAGCCCATCTCACCCCCACCCCGCACTGATTGGGCCTCAGCCTCCAACCTCCAGGCTGCTGACATCTGACATTCAAGAAAGAACCTCAGGGTGAAGCTCACATGTTGGCCAGGCGTACCTTGACCCTGGGACAACTCTAGGACTGGTAACTATAGTATTGTTTGCATTATTCTTATCTACTATCAGTGTGTATCAGTAAAATTTGCCCATTTTCAAATGGAGAAACTGTGGTCAATCTGAGCATTTGGTTCAGCCTGGAACAAGGTATCTGGGTCATAAATCCAATGCCAACCGTACCATGAGATTTTTCTTCACTTCCTTAGCAGTTTCTGGTATTATCAATTTTTGTGGCAGGATATAGAATGGCGTGGATGGATCTTTGCTGTTATTATTTTGTGGTTATTTCCATTTTTTCTATGGCAAGTTTTTTGTCGTTGATCAGAAAGAATGAATACATTTGAATTTCTTTCTCTGTCTCTGAATAAATTGCTATAGTAGGTCCAAGGAAGCAGGAATAGCAGATTAAGTGTTGGACTAACTTAGGCCTTTGCATTATCAACTTGTGAATCAGAAAATTACAGACTTTTCTCTTAGCTGTGTAAAGAATTCACTTTTTAGTGCATTTAAGAGTAGACTGTTTGATTTCCGTTTTGGTAAGTGTTCACGGGTGTCACTACTTAAAAGGCAGCTCTTCAGAGCAAATTGCTCATCTGGGGGTGTTTTTACTTGTGGTTGTGGGTCAGTAATAAAAATGTAGAAAGGTTTGCAGCCTTGGTGGGTCTTACGAGACTGCGGTATTTCAGAAGACTGTCTAGGGGAAAGGTGCTATGATTGACAGCCTGGGGATATAGCAAATAGTTTCAGTATGGTTTGGTAAGTGAAGCTGAGAGGGCAAGCAGTGGGAAAATTCCAGCTATGTCATGGGAAATGGCCATGGCCAGCCTTCTGATTAGCAGCAGAGTGAAAATTCTCTGGGTCATTGCCAGGGTTCAGGAGGGCAATGTGCTGCTGCAGTATCACATTAGTGCCATATTTCATTTCTTTAAAAAAGGAGGAGAATAATTGCATCTTATTGAGGTTAGGCTTGCTATCATTGTATTGATGCTAACGTGGACAGACAAAAACTTATAAAGGGTGGTGGGGAAAGGGAGTGGGTGAAGGATATAGGAGTACATGTGGTACACACTCAGAGTAATCACTGGTTTGCCTTTAATGTCGTCTTTAAAATTCCCTCATGATAATTCCTGTTTTTTTCCTCTTGAAATCTTATTATGTTAATCCATAACTAAAGTATTGATCTTGTATATTGAGACACCAGAGGAAAAGCAATTTGGGAGTATTTGTTATCAAGTATTAATAGGATAATCCAGCAATAGTTATAATCAAAATTGAAAACGGGATCCAAACTAAATAGATAATTGTTTTAAATCATCAAGTTATGTTACATTTTATTTATCAAACATGGTTTGCAGGCCAGATCTTGCCCTCTGTGCTATTCTGTCAGCCTTGTACTATCCCATGCTGTTCCACAGGGCCCCTGGAAGCAGTGGGGTGAGTGAGAGCACTGTCAATATAGACTCACTCTCCCTGAGACTGTCAGGCTGTTGCTGCTGGAGCCCCATTGCAGCTCCCACCAGCCCCACAGATCCAGCCAGGGAGGAACCCCAAGATCAGAGTGAGTTTGACACTAGGGATGTGATAAGTGGTCAGTATTCAATTAGGATTCAGATTCAGCCCTACTTGGGGGACAGTGATTCAATTAACTGATTTAGATCACTGTTTCGATTTGATTCGACTGAATCTGAAAATTCAATTCTGATTTGGAGAATCAGCGATTCAGCCATAGACATAACTTTGTATGGTTTTTTTCTACATACCTCAAGGTACCAGGAGTGGCTTGTGAATGCTGAGATGATGGGGCAGATGGAGTGTCCCATGGGAGCATGGAGGGGTTCCCCTGGTGCCCCCCCAGCCTGGTAATCACCCATGGGGGGGACCCAGGTGACCGCTAGACCCAGGGGGCACCAGTTGCTGAGCCGGGGGGGGATGGGCCGGGGGGTTTCCCCTGTGCACTCCGCAGCAGATCTGGAAGAGGACTTCTGGTCCACTTCCAGGTCCGCTGCCAAGAATGCAGGGTTTCCTCCCATGCTCCTGTGGGTTGCTCCATCTGCCCCACCTTCTCAGCATTCACAAGCTAACTAAACTTTGTAATATCTTCACACAGGTGCATAAAGCACAATCTGTTTCAGATCTAGATGTGAATGTAACTGTTAACATAATGGGAATCATTTCTATGCCCTGATGTCCATATAGCGTAAAAGGGAAATGTGGCAAATGAATGACAAGCCTAGGTACACTCTGAAGTGGCAAAGATTTAGACTAGATGAACAGATTTTGTGTTTTATTTATTTTGAAACTGCATAATAGAGGGGTGGTTGGAGGATGCATGTGCCAATGTGTGAGTGAAGTGAAGGACTGCATTGTTCCTTCAGGAAACTACAAATATATTTGATGTGAGAAGAAAATACAATGTATCTATTTATAGCAAGGTATCATGTCTAAAGTGAGGAAGAAGACTAAAGAGTAAGCTCTTTCACATCAGAACCGTATCTCTCTTTTGAAATAAGTAACTATTATGTTTATCTTGACAAGAGCTGAGTGAATATGCAGCAACAAAGATGAATTGTATCATTTGTACTATGTATTAATTGTGAGGTTTTGTACTCTCATTAGGGTCTCAAGTAAGAAAACTGAGTAAATTAGGGATTGGCAACAGCGTATTAATCTCCTGTCAAGTTTTAATTGGTAGATATTCTTGAAGTCCTACTACCACTGCTATAATTATTTTTGTATTATTGCATATGTAATACTGAGGTTCTGGAAGTAAGTTAGAAGCGTGTATTTGTTCAGCTAAGGAACTGCAGACTCCAAAAGTAAGCTACAGTGGTGTATGAATGAGGTGAAAGAACCTTCCTAGTATATTGTGAAGGAATTTAGGAGTAAAAAAAATAAGTCTTTTGCCTGCACAGAAGAGATTTTAGCTCAAACAGATTTCTGACTTATTTAAACTACAGCCACCCTCCTTTTTTACTTAGATTTAGCCAATCTCGGTGATTTATTTTTAGATGGTAGGATTGTTGAGCGGGGCTTGTTTTTGTTTTTCTGCCTCCATACGATGAATCTCTCAGTTGACCTTTTTGGCTTTTTTGGTTGCCTTTTAAAATGTTTGTATTCATTCTTGTAAAAGACAGCCAAGCCAGGCTGATTATGTAAAGATGGTATTCCAGAAGGGTTTTCATTTGACTCTAAAGGTCATATATAGTCATTATTCATGTTTCAGTAGATAGCTTTATGCTACCTATCAGTTCCACATCTTATTTGATGATATTAACATCTCTAGAGATTTGTCTTGCCCAAAGTCCCTGTGACTTAAATGTGAAGACTTATTCTTAATCAATTTGTTGTATTTGTGGCAATAATTTTACTCTGTGTAGCAGCAGCTGTCCTTCCTATTCCGTTAATACAGTTGTGCTCAATGCTTTGGTCCCCTGATCCAAATGAGTGACATGGGACCAGTTGGTGGACCAGACCAGAGCCCAGACACTTGGATCCAGACCATGCTGCCCCAACTTGGGCCCTGTGTACCAGGACTAGGGCGTCAGGACCCTATGCCACCATTGCATGCAGGGATCAGGCTCCAGTGTCTTGTGCCATCTCTTGCCCGGGACATGTGGGAATTGGGTCCTGGGTCCCTATGCTGCCTCCACCCAGCCTGGCATGCCTGCATCAGACTCTGTGCCACCCTGAACACTGGATGTAGCACACAGGGCGAGGGCCCACAAGACTTCCTGCAGACCGGTGGGATGGTCCATGAGCTGGAAGAGAAGGCATCAGTGGCCAGATCTGGCCCCTGGACCGAGGGTTGAACACCCCTGCCTTAGTAGTTCTTCAGAACGCTCAGCACTGTCTTCTTAATCTTTACATGATTAAGATAAAGTAAAAATTTTCTCAGGCTTCTCCTTATAATCTTTTATAAATCCCAGGTATTCCTGTTTTCGTTACGTGTTCTGACCTCTGTAAACCTCTTATACTAGGACAATCACAAGTGCCTGTAGTATTTCATTTGTGACAACTAATTACACACAGTTTAACTTCCTTTGTTCTGAATTAAATACGTGTTTAATGCAGCCCAGAATTTTGTTTGTTAAAGTGCTAACTGTGAATAGCAGATTTGATGAACAAATGAATAATTGAAGATTTACTTACAGAAGTAAGTACTGTATTTGAGGACACGATATAAAAATATGTACAGTGATGGTATTCTTATTTGTACTAGTAAAAAAACCAAACCAAAACAAAACAGCCACATACAACAAATGTTTTGTGGAGGGCTTCTGTATTGGGTTTAATTTGGTACCACTGGATGTTCACTGGTTGAAATCAATAACCTTTGTGTAGCCTTAGAAGGAAAGGAAACAAAAGGACTAACACAGTTAGTGTTTGTGATGAGGTTTCATGTATATTGTCGTCATGCCCAACAAATATGTGTTTCCTAAACTGGGAAAGATGTTGTATGTGCCAATATTAGCCCAAGAAACCAAAGTGCTGAGCAATGCAATGCAATTGGTGTCTGTGGCCTGGACACTGTTAGCAGTTGGCTTTCCTTTCACTTTTATTTTGTGCATCCCTACAGTTCTAAAGCAGTGAACAATATTGGTATTATTACTTTAATCCAGATCTATGGTATGCTTCCTTGCTATCTCACCTTTGGTGGTCTGGCCTCTTCTGAGCCAATGTATATCCAGATTAAATAGGTTTTGGGGAAAAATCTTGGCAGTTTAAATATGTGGATGGAGCATGTAGGGGCAATAAGTCAGTGTGGGAGCTCTTAAAGTGCATAGTACTGCAGTAAAGAGGTTGATTACTAAGGCGCAATACAAAAGCATCAGAGACCATGTGTAGAAAGGAGTTTCCTAGAAGTCTTTGAAGCTGTGAGGAGAGGGCCAAAAATCAGGTGCTATTTAGATATCAGGTTTAACTCGGGCGATTAGTGGTAAGTAGAAGCCTGTAGAACATCCTTTTTGAAGTAGCTCAATCTGTTTGTAGAGAATCAATCTGTTTGTTCATCCTTGTTTATAAATATATTTAAAGTAGGGGAATCATCTCATTGCTGTTGACACTTCACGTAAAGAACTAACTTTTGCTTTTGTGAAGTTTGACAACCAAGTGTTTGTGGGACAGTATATAGTATACAGCTTTCTATAGATGCATATAACATAATCCATGTAAATAAGTTTCCTATTTTAATTGTGTGAATCACATAATCAGAATTCAAAATTTGAGCACAGCTGATTTAAATTTATCTAGTTTTTTGTATAATATTATACATCAAATATTTTGATCATAGATAAGATAAAGAAGAGAATATGTCGGTAATAACAGAGTGAACAACTCAGTGTGAGACAGCTTGTCAATGTCTTTCTGTGCCTACAGAAATTGGCACTTAGCCAGCCATTGACTGAGATAAAATCTACAGGAAATGTGTAGCAATTGAAAATTGCAAAGAAAATGTGAAAATATCCGCTTGGTAAAAATCTTACTACAAGTAAACTATTTTCCCTTTTAAAGACAGTTTAATTCTTATAATGCTTCGAATTTTTGATCAGTGGATAGGAAAATAGAATTAAACATTACCCAGCTAAGCAGTAGTGCCCAATATGGCTCAATTGTAAACTCACAAAAATAGAATTTTCTTACATTTGTCAAAATGTAGCAAGGCTATAAAGCCTTGCTTTTTTTTCTTGCTCCCAAACTTGAAATATAGAATCTAATATTCCAATATATATCAAATGACACATCACATAAGCTTTACCAGAAAGTTTGAAAACAATTCCAGCTTCCTTTGTTTAAAACCCTGACAAGAAAGCTCGTGCATTGGAGAACTTTTGATCATATTTTCATGTCAGCGGTGCCTGCACGTTTTTATTTTTGGTTAGTTTTTAAAGAGAATGAGTGTTTCAGTGTAATGCGTCTTCAATGAAATGAAACTAGTAAAGTTCAATTTCTGGGAAGATGGAAAGTGATGTGGGCTCAAGGAGCTATTACAAATAAAAACATGAGCCCTTAAGCCAATGAAAAGTTTTTTAAAAAGGGGGAGAGAGAGCATGGGAAGGGGAGACTATTTCACAGAGGGAGATTTGCTATAAATTGTGCATTTAATGAAACTGCATGCTGGGCTCAGAGATAGATATATATTGGAGACTGAAATAGTATGTCACTTAAAAACAAGAAAAATCTGCTTCTGTTTAAATATAAAATCACTTCGCCCTAGCTACCTTGCTGTAATTGTAGTTGTGCTGTGCCAGGCTTCCCAATCTGTCTTCTCAGCAGGAGTGTTTGCAATGTCCGTTAGAGACTCTGTATGGGATCCCTGCAGTTTTATGTCGTATTCATTCCAAATATTCAGAATTTCTGCTCAGCATTTCTTGAGACATGTACAGCCCATCAGTGCAAGATATAATCTCCCTTCATGCTGAACCCAGTAAAGGTAAATAATTGCCCATTCACAGTAATAGCCACAAATCATAAGGGCTACTTCACACAGTTTAGTTTGAAGGAAGTGCTCTTAACTGTACAAACAGTGTTTGATAAAATGAGAAACACTGCATCCTGTCCAGGTCTCTTATTCCAAATACTTCCTCAGACCTGAGGAAGAATGTCTTGCATTTGAAAGCTTTTCTAACTTTATCCCAACTACATAATTGATGAAATAAAAGATATCAGCCTAAGAAATCCTTGCCTCTCACAAATACTAGAAAAAAAAGCTAAAGAAAGGCCAGGGCCCCCTATTTCCATCTTGGAAAGTGTGGAGCTATTGATATCCTCAATGAGACATAGCAGGTAGAGCTGTTCGAAACGGCTGTGTTTTGTTTAGTTTTATTTCAGATTCAGCGTTTTGGGGGGACAGCGATTTGTTTTGGTATTTTGAATCACTGTCCTTTTTCACTTCGGCTGAAACTGTTTTAGAATTAGGACGGTGTTTTGGCCATAGGGTATACCAGGGAATCACAAAACTGCCTATAACCTGTATTATAATAGTCATTTACACCAAAATGGCTTAAAGGGAGTCATATATTGCTTTTTTGCCTTTTCCCTGAGATCAAGAATAGATTAAATGATCAAGAGGTACCTTATAGTATCTGACACCATATTACTGCCCATCACTAGTACAAAGAGAGCCAGCTGAGACCATCTGCTGTAAGTGAGGTGGGGGGACAAGACTGGACCCCCTACCCCAACGTCAGAGACTTGCAAAGACTCCTTGAACATTCCCCACCCCAGCAATTACATAATATATGCTAAAGCCAATAGATTTCATAGATTTCATAGAGACATTAGGGCTGGAAGGGACCTTAGAAGATCATCAAGTCCAACCTCCTGTCCCAGGGGCAGGAAGTCAGCTGGGGTCATAGGATCCCAGCAAGATAAACAACCAATTTTCTCGTGAAGGAATTCAAAGTAGGTGCTTGAACCACCTCCGATGGCAGGCCATTCCAGACCTTGGGGGCTCAGACAATAAGGAAATTATTGCTTATGTCCAGCCTGAAATGGTCTTGCAGGAGTTTATAACCATTAGACCTTGTGGTCCCTTGGGGCACTCTGGTGAACAGATGTTCCCCCAGATCTTGGTGGATACCCCCTATAAACTTATAGGTGGCCATCAAATCGCCCCTGAGCCTGCAGTTTTCCAGGCTGAAGGGTACCATAGCTCTCAGCCTGTTGTTGTAAGGTCTGTTTTCCTGACCTCTGATCATGTGCATGGCTCTTCTCTGGACTCTGTCAAGCTTCTCCACATGCTTTTTGAATTGTGGAGCCCAAAAGTGGATGCAATATTCCAGCTGCCTTTTATGACCAAGTAACTAAATCCTTGGATGATGGTGTCGCCATGGACATAGCCTTTCTAGATTTTAAGAAGGCCGTTGACACTGTCTCTCACCCCATTCTCATCAATAAATAAGGCAACTGTGGCATTGATGCCTACACAGTTGAATGGGTAAAAAATTGGCTGATGGGGCGCACCCAGAGAGTAGTGGTGGACGGGTCATACTCAACCTAGTGAGATGTGAACAGTGGGGTCCCCCAGGGCTTGGTCCTTGGGTCCACACTGTTTAACATCTTCATCAGCAGCTTGGACAAGAGGGTTGAAAGCACATTGTCCAAGTTTGCTGATGACACTTAAATGTGGGGCAAGGTGGACACATGTGAAGGGAGAGAGAAGCTGCAACTAGATTTAGACAGACTACAAACATGGGCAGATGAGAATAGGATGGGGTTCAGTGTAGAGAAATACAGGGTACTGCACCTTGGGACAAGGAATCCACAGCATACATACAGGCTGGGGAGTTCCCTTCTTGAAAGCACAGAGGTGGAAAGGGAACTTGGAGTCATTATTGACTCCAAGATGAACATGAGCTGCCAATGCCAGACCTCAGCCAGCAAGGCCAGCCATACCTTGTCATGCATCCAAAGATGCATCCCAAGCCCATCCAGAGAGGTGATACTGCCCCTCTATGCGACATGGTCAGGCTGCAATTGGAGTGCTGTATCCAGTACTGGGTGTCACACTTTAAAAAGTATGTGGCCAGCCTGGAGAGAGTTCAGAGGAGGGCCACCCATTTGGTGAGAGGGCAACAGGACAGGCCCTATGAGGAGAGACAGAGGGACCTGAACCTATTCAGCCTTGGCAAAAGGAGGCTGAGGGGGGACCTGGTGGCTGCCTACAAACTCATCAGGGGAGATCATCAGGAAATAGGAAGAGCCCATTTCTCCCCAGCACCATCTGGGGTGACAAGGGACAATGGTAATAAGCTGATGGAGATTAGGTTTAGGTTAGAGATCAGGAGACAATATTTTACAGTTAGGGTAGCCAGAATCTGGAACCAACTTCCTAGGAAAGTGGTCCTTGGCCCTACCTTGGGCAAATTCAAGAAGAAGTTAGATGATCACCTGTCTGGGGTCTTGTGAACCCAGCATTCATTCCTGCCTGTGGCAGGGGGTCAGGCTAAATGATCTGATCGGGTCCCTCCTGACCCTAGCTACTATGATACTATGGCCTCACCAAGGCCGAGTACAATGTGAGAATGACGTCCTGGGATTTGCTTGAGAAGCATCTATGGATGCAAGCCAGTGTTTTGCTCACTTTTCTAGCTGCAACATCACATTGAAGGCATATGTTCATCTTGTGGTCAGTCATGACCCCTAAGTCCCTTTCATCCGTAGTGCGAGCCAGTGTAGCACGACCGAGCCTATAAGGATGCTGCAGGTTTTTCCTCCCAAGGTGGAGAACCGTGCATTTTCAGTGTTAAATACCATCAGGTTCTCGTCTGCCCATTTCCTGAGCCTGTTGAGGTCAGCCTGGGTCGCTCTCCTGTCTTCTGGTGTGGATGCTTTACTCCAAAGTTTGGTGTCATCGGTGAATTTCGACAGTCAGCTTCTGACACCAATGTCGACATCATTAATGAAGATGTTGAACAATACAGATCCAAGGACAGAGCCTTGAGGGACCCCACTGGTCACAGGGCACCACAACGATTGGCTTCCATCAACCAGCACCCTCTGGGTCCTACCACAGAGCCAATTCCTCAGCCAGCAGATTGTGGTGGACCTGAGGCCACAGTTGGCCAGTTTTGCCAAGAGATGATCATGGGATACCGGATAGAAGGCTTTTTTGAAGTCAAGATATATGACATCAATCTCCTTTAGCTTGCCCAGGTGATAGGTCACCTGGTCATAAAAGGAAATGAGATTGGTCAAGCAAGACCTACCTGTAACAAACTCATGCTGCCTATCCCTCAGGATGTTGCCATTGGCCAGTCCGTTAAGAATGGTCACTTTGATAATCTTTTCTAAGACCGTTCCCGGGATGGAGGTCAGGCTGATGGGCCTGTAGTTAGCCGGATCCCCTTTCCTCCCTTTCTTGAAGATAGGCACCACACTGGCCTTCTTCCAGTCTTTGGGCACTTCACCAGAGCACCAGGAGTTTTCGAACATCTGTGCCAGGGGCTGAGCTATGATGCTAGCCAGGTCCTTGAGTACCGTAGGGTGCAGTGTGTCAGGGCCGGCTGACTTGAAGGTGTCCAGCCTCTCAAGATGTTCCTTCACGAGGTCAGCATTGATGGAGGGGAAGGAATCTCCCTCACTCGGGCCTCCCTGTCCTGTAGGACTGATGAAAGGAATTTGCCAAATGACTTGGAAATTCTTACAGTCTTTCAAACTTTGTACCAATGCAGTTAATTTGCATGAGGGCCTGTCTTTTTCTTTATGTAATCTTGTATTGAGACTCTCTAAAAACTTTACCTCTGGCTAGCATAGTCTGCATGACTAACTGTGTCTCTTAAACTGTGCCAATATACACCAGCTACGTGCCTGTGTATCTGCAATACATAGAGCCCTGTATTGTCTTGCAACTCCACTAAGTCATGCAATCAATGACTGTAATTTTAACATTTTCCTAATAAAGTTTTATTTACATTGTGCTGTTCTGTAGAAAATAGTAACTGATTTGTCTAATGATGTGTCTTATCTAATAAAGCCACATTAAAGGACAATTGCAGATAAAACTGAGTTAGAAATATATTAGGATTTTAATTTTGATAAACCATGTGAGAGGTGCGTTTTATATGCTTTCCTCATTGTAGTTAAAACCATGCTAAATTGTAAAATGCATGTTATGAACAGTTACATTGAGAATATTTATATTTTCCATACAGTATTTATTGTTCAAAGTTAAGAAAATAATTTTCAATTTTTAGGCAGAAATGTTACTAATATTGCCTTGTAATTGAGAAGAAAGAAAAGATTTTATGACTGTGTTCAGTGTGTTAAGGGCGGCATGATGCATGTTTTTTTAAACAGTTACATTTTTCCAGCTAAGAGGTACATATTTGTAAAACTGCTTTCCCCTTAAACTAAACTAGCTTAAACTAAATTAGCTTCCTTTTTTATCTATGGATTCATGGCTGTTAGTTGCAAAACTATTTCATTAAGAGACCATTAATTTAGCTACTCAAAGCAAAACAGTGATAATTATAACCTTAGGACAAAAGTCTCTGATTAAACATAATTATTTGGTGCATAAAGACTGCACTCCTGCAGATCACCGGGACAAGACTGGAAATAACACAGAGTTTTACACACACACAGGTTCTTAGAAGCTATTAGTTCTGTCTTTTTCCCTTTTTTTTTCCTAGAAAAGGTAACATTTTGGTTTCATAAATGTCCATTCCCTTGTAAAATGGGTACAGTTATTTATTTGAAGGGCTTATATGGTGCTGGTGCTGTTCATTTTTGCAAGTTCCAGATCTCACTGTGGGGTAAAACTTGTTTGTTCCTTTACTGTGTGTCTTGGAAGCCCTTGGGTACTTAAGCCTCTTGATAGGTTTACTGCCTTTTACTAAAAAGCAATCAAGCTACATGGTTTTGACAATTGAGATGCCAGGAGTCATGCTTGTTTTAATCCCAAGAAAAGTGTGGAAAATAAGATGACAGAGAATATGATGTTATAAATGGATGTTATAGTTGAGAGGTCCCTGAAAATATAGAATGAACTATGATTTTTGTTTGAAAAGTAAAATATCACTGTTAGTAGATAATAGATCTGGTAAAAAAAAAAGAAGGTAAAAACAAATTATAAAGCCTTTATAAAGTGGCGTCCATAGGGCTAAATTTAGGACAACATTTCTATTGTATTGTGGCTGTGTTGAATTCCCATTATGAAGCAAAGCATATAAATATAAAGGGGAGATTTTGGATATTTTATTAGTTAAGCCTCATCTTACTCCAGTTGTTTGTTACAAAGATTATGCAATTTGGATATTTTAGTTTCTGACTACTGGCAAAGATGTTGTGTAGATACCTTTGAGAGTAAAAATTGTTACATTGGCCCAGGGATTGCAGGAGGGAATAGCAGATCAATAGGTTAAGAAGGCTCTATGAATAAAGAAGCTTTATTGCTCTGTAAGTTGAAATCCTTGCTCTTTTGAGAATAACACATGGTACTAGGAATGGGGTGCGAAGAAAGACAGAAAAATGGAGCTTCTCAGAAATCCAGAGGAGTTGAAGCTGTCTAGCTATGGAGCAGAAAACCGTAAGAAATGTAAGCAGAACTTCACCATATCTATGACGGCTAGCAGAGCTACAGAGAAAGAAGATGCACTCAAGGTAGCTATTTTTTAAAACTATAACAGGCTCAGAAGTTCTGTCTTTGTATAATTGCCTACAACTGTCAAAAGCAGATCAAAAAAGCTATGGCACAGTAATAAGAAAGTTTGAAGAATATTGTATACCTAAACAAAATTGAACTTTTGAATGGTATAATTTCCATATGAGATAGCAGAAAGAATGTGAGGCAATAGAGGAGTTTATCAAAGACGTCAGACTGCTGAGTCAGACATGCAACTTTGGAGACCTAAAAGAGGCCATGATCAGAAACCAGTAGTATTAGTTATAAGGGATACAACCCTCAGGAAAAGATCGCTAGAGGATCCTGAGCTTAATTTGGAAAAGGTAGTTAGAATGTCAGGCTCCAGAAGCTGGAGGAAAAACTAGAACAAGCTTTACTAGATAGGATTGCAAGACTGCAAAAACCTAAGGTAACACACAAACAATACAAAAAGGAGGAGCTTGCTATGAAGAAGGCAAGCAGAGGCCAAAGAGAGTTGCTTAAAGAAACAGTGGTCAGCTACAGATTCTGTGGTGGTTACTACAAACCCATGCAATGCCCTGCATTTGGTAAGCACTGTAAGAAATGCAAAAGATTCAGTCACTTTGCAGGAGTTTGCAGAAAGGAGCAGGATGCACTACACAAGGAACAGCAGGTGCATGCTACATGCAACAAGGAAGAGGATGAATTCCTCATTGGCACAATGCAAGAAATAGTTCATTCTTCTGAGAATTGGACAATCACCCTGGACACCAATAGACTAACGGTAACTTTTAAATTAGGTACAGGGGCACAGGGCAATGTAATACCACAATATATTATTAAAAAAATGAAAACTAAGCTTGTGTACTGTGAAAATAGGAAAGTGAAATTTGAGAGTATATAATGGGAATGATTGCAACCAAAGGTGTTTGTGCACTGGATGTTAGACAGAAGGGTAATATAGTAAATGTTCAGTTTGTAACAGTCCCAGGAAAGCTAGTGCCAATTATTGGGTTGTAAACATGTAAAACTGTAGGTTTAATTAAGAGAATGGATGCACTGAGGAGCAAGAACATAGAAGAAGAGTTTTATTATGTGTTTCAAGGCATAGGGAAACAAACTATCAACTGAATACAAGAGAGAATTATGAGAACCAAATACTCTCACCATACACGCTCCAAGAAATGTTCCCCTTGTACTAAGGGAGAACCTGAAAAAGGAATTAGGTAGATTAGTTAACATAGATATAATAGAGGTCATAACAGAAAAACCCCCCAGTTTTCTCTTAACACTGGTCATAACAGAAAAAAAGATGGATCCTTCAGATTGTCTGGGTCCTAAGAAAATGAACAGATACATTAAAAGGGAGTATTTCCCCATTTCCTCTAGAGAAGAGGTTTTTGGCAAAATGGGAGAATCTAAATATTTTTCCACTTTGGATGCCTTTTCTGGGTTTTGGAAGTTCCCTTAGAAAAGAATAGCACTAGATTATACACCTTCAATAAGCCCTTCAGAAGACATTGCTTTTGTAGGCTTTCTTTTGGATTGTGTTCTGCGTCTGAAGTATTTCACAGAAAGGTGCAACAGATTTTTGAAGGTCTTGGTGTAACTATGGTTTTTATTGATGTATTAGTTTGGGGAAATACTGTGGAAAAACATGACTTGAGGCTAAGAAAGGCACTGGAAAGAGCTCGCAGAGCAGGTTTGAAACTGAACAAACAAAAATTAGATTCCTCCTACAGAAGAATGCTCAGTGGATATGGGAACATGAACATGAAGCTGAATTTAAAAACTTGAAGGAAAAAATAATGAAAGCTCTGGTACTAAAACACTGTAACCCTAAAGGACCAATTAAATTGTCAACAGATGCTTCTAAAGAGGGCATTGGAGCAGCTTTGCTTCAAAAACATGGAGATAGATGGAGCCTAGTGGCATATACGTCTAGGGCACTCTCTAAGTCAGAGTGTCTATGTGCATAAATTGGGAGAGAACGTTTAGCTCTGGTATATGTCTGTAAGAAATTTCATATATGCATCTATGAGAAGCCTGTGATAGCTGAAACTGATCATAAACCTTTGGTAACTATAGCAAAGAGAGTTATCAGACATGCCACCCAGATTTCAAGACAAGGTTCTTTGGGTGAATCTGATATCATTTATTAGACCAACTTAAATAGTTGGAAAACAATTATTAAGCAAGCTTTCAGGTTCAGAAACCCTTTGTCAGGCTAAGGAAGTTTCAGCAGTTGGTGTGTGCTCTTCCTGGATGGAATGAAAAGTAAAGCAGCCAGAGGCTGGGCTGGTATGCATGCAAGACAGGCAGTCAGTGAAAATGTAGCTTGAGGAGTCAATGGGTGAGAGACAGGCTGGGGGGAAGGGGAGAGGAGATCTAGACATTATAACTTGCCTGGCATCTGACTGCCCAGGTATCTCTCCACTATTCATCCCCCTTCTCTTTCTTCCTCCCCCCTCCCCCCCAGTCTATGCTGGTTGGCCTGGAAAACATACACCTAGCCCCTACTCTCAGTTCAAGGAAGAGCTGTCAGTAGTGGATGGCATTTTGTTCAAAGGCTCACAACATATTGTTCCAGCAGTGCTAAAGAAAGACATGTTAAACAGAATACATGAGGGGCATCTAGGCATTCAAAAATGGAAAAGGAGAGCAAGGGGTGTTTTATATTGGCCCAACATAAATAATGACATAGAATTATTTACAGATGCTGTAAAGGCTTGTACAACATGCCTAAAGTACCGATCAGCACAAAGGAAAGAGCCCATGATGATTATGGAAGAGCCTGTAGCTCTGTGATATCAAGTGGGCATTGACTTAATGCATGCAGGAAAAACATTATGTATTAGTGCTGGATTATTAATCTCACTATCCTGAAATTCCACTGCTCAAAAGCACAACAGCATACCATGTCATAATTCACATTAAATCAATTTTTGCTAGACATGGGATCCCATAAATTGTAAGAACAGACAGTGGGCCTCAATTCAACTGTCTTGATTTTAAAGAGTTTGCAAACAAATATAGATTATGTCTCAACACTTCAAGTCTTAAGTACCCACAATCCAATGGTCTGGTGGAAAATGAAGTACAAATAGTGAAGAAATTGTTGAAAAAAGCTACAGATTCACACACCAATGTTTACCTATCACTCTTAAATTACATGGCAACACACATGAAACATGGATGGTGCCCCAGCAGAAATGTGGTTTAACAAAAAACTCAAAACCAGGCTGCCAAATTTTGTGGATGATGCTCATCACATGAAAAGCAAAATGTGAAAACATTTTTTTAAAAAAATGACAAACTCAAACAAAAATGATACTATGACATGGGTTCCAGGGAGTTACCACAGCTACACAACAAAGATATAGTGCTTATTACAGATGGATGAATGTAGAAACAAAGCACTAGTATCCCATCAAATAACTCCCAGATCCTATAAAATAGTCGCACTGGAAGGACACGTATTAATAAGGAACAGATGACACTTGCAGCTCATAAAGGGGAGAGAAGTAGCATCACAAGATTCACCAAAGGAAACTGAGCTAACAACAAAGCAACAAGAAATAACAGAGGAGATTGAAAGTTACACAGAAATAGAGACATTTGAACAAGGAAATCAAACAAGAACTGAACCAATAAAGATTGAGAATGCAGAGAAACTGAGAAGATCACTTAGAGCTAAAAAGCCAACACAAAGGCTAACAGACCTGTTAAAATGTGCTTTTTAACAATGGGTTGAACTAAACTCCCAATGTTCATATTACATGGGGAGTGTTATATGTAAGGAGGGAAGTTATGTGGATACTTTTAGAAGTGCTATGTATAAGTTATTACTTTGGCCTGGGGGATTGAAGGAGGGAACAACAGATCAGTAGGCTAAGAAGACTCCCTGAATAAACAAGCTTTATTGTACTGTAAGTTTAACCCCTTGGTCTTTTGAGAATAGCACAGGTCTCTTATGAAAAATAGCAAACTAGAATACAGTGCCCAATATAGCTCAATATGTCATGATCAAGTAGGTCTGGGTATCTGCATCAATCAGGAGGTCTGCTGGATGTGAATTTGATGCTGAGGCTTTTAAGAGATTGCAAGCCTTGGAAAGATTGACTTCATATTGTCTGCATTAAAGGAAGATGATAGCTATTTATCTGAACCAGCTCCTAGTGACACAGGTAGATATAACTTTAAAAATCAAGCAATTTACAAGAAATTATGCTGCATTTTTCTGTGTAGTCCACACTTGTATACCAAATAATGTTCTGTGCAGTTGTCAAAACCATGTTGTAGGCACATGACTTGCCATAAAAAGAGTATACTTGAGCTTTGCAAGAGACCCGCAGTGACATAATTGTAAATCATAGTGTTATAAGATAATAAGTTTAAGGTATCTTTGATTACCTGATATCAGGCCAGACAAATGCAGTATTTTGCAGATGAGTGCTGCAGTACAACACTTATTCTGGTGGATTTCTGTCCATTATATTATTTGCAAATAAATTCATTTGGCAACATGTTTTTTCTTAAACTGTATCTCTTCTCTGTAAAGAACAGTTAACTTACTAATTTGTTGTTGGGTTAATGTGTTGGCTACAAAGGACCAACTGACGGGATCATCATAAATTCTAGTTTATTGGATGGGAAGTGAAGTTACCAATAAAATCATGAATGCAAACTTTGAGTTATGGGTAGTACTGGCCACCTTAGCGCACATGCGCGCACACATGCACGCACACACGCACACAGGCACATTCAACGCCATGTAGTATAGTGTGTGGTGGCTGCTGTAGTGATTGTGAGCACTGGTGTCAGTATATCTACCTCTCTGAGGCCCTGGAGTCTGCTGTTGATGGTCAGCTTCCTTCAAGGTGATGTCTTCTCCAGAAGGGGGTTGCCTCCTTGTCCTTCTGTCTTGGTAGGTGAGGTGCTGGATGAGAGGGCACCACTGAGGGTCACGCTTCACTGCCTTTTATCCCTTTCTGGAAGACTTGTGTAATCCCCTATCATCATCTTGGCTACCCAAACTGGAGGTTGCTGTCCCATGTGGGTCTTGAGTAGTACCTCACAGCTGTTAGTCACAAGGGTCTCTGGCTGCTGGTACCTGAAGTTTCAGGAGTCCGCCCTTGACTTACTGACTTAATGGTTGTATTGTCGTGGGTTACAGGAATAATCCATAGGGTGAGTGCTCAGTTCCAGGAATCAGTTCTTTAGTTTGATTAGCTTAAAATGGAGTTCCTTTGGCTAGGTTGTTGTCTACTGATGATCATCATTCACTCGCATTCACTCAGCAGATGTTATCACTTTACAATTACAATTTCAATGCAGTTTTAACAATGGTCCAGGGTGTAACTTCATTCTAGGGGGAGTACATTCCTTAACAGTTTGAAAGTATAAAATATAAAATACAAAATGCCATGGTAAAGATGAGACAGATTAAATATGAAAATGCACTGTGAGAAATATATAAAAATGCAATGTGAAAAGATTGGGAGCTCTACATATGGTAGTGAGGATCAAAGGCTACTGGGGACAGTAAGTGAGTTAGGTTAGTACAGGATATATTTACAGACTTTGCAGTGGATATTTTTGTTCTTTTGTTTTCTTTAGTGACACTGAGCTTAATTGATATGTAGATGTAGTTTCTAGGTTTCTCCTGCAGAAAGCCACTTCACCTTTCTGGCTTGCCCTGAGTCTTGCCACACCCAAGCAATGAGTATGCTAGGTCTCTGTCAATACTGAGAAGGAAAAGAAATGCACAAAATGAGGAGGGAGGGGTTTCAAGCAAGAAGGGGCTTCTGTTATATACATGTCCAGAAGGTAGATGTACAAAGGGGGCTTTCTGCTACAAATGTAGAGCCAGAAGTTCAGCATTTGATCTGCTTAGCTATATACACAGCTCCTGTTAAAAAGATTGGGAGCTCTACATATAATCCCACAAGAGATTAAATGAAAACTAGCCAGATCATTTTAACTTGATTATAGCGGACTTAAATTGTTTGCTAGGATGGTGTTGGCAGGAGCACCCAAGATACTTGTTTAAATCCCTTTGTCCTTGGGCATATGAGAAAGAAACATATTTAGTAAATAATTACTTCAGCAAATTATTGTCAGATTTTGGTTTTCTGTAATTCATTCATATTCAGATTTGATGTATACTTCCCCATAGATGTTGTACAGTGGATTGTTTTGAATAGTTACAGTTATTTACACCATCAAATATCAGTGCTGTTTGGTGGTTTGGAACCATAATCTTGTTTGTGTTGTGAATATTTTCACTTACCCTCCCATAACCTGCTCTTTGAAAATTCATTTCCAGTATTTGTATAACATTGACTGTTTCCTTGAATGTGTCAGTTGGTGGAGTTACTAGAGGACTTGCAAAACAGTTACAGGAGAGAAAATAAATTTAAATAAAGTATTTTTTGCAGGAAAACATAGGCAGCTGTAGTAGGAGGGGAAGAGAAACCCGTGACTTCTCTGTTAATGCTCTGACTGCAGGACCTAGTAGAGAAGAGGGGCCAGGCAGTTTGGTTCTGAGCTGGACTAGGTGGCCTCTCTCTCCTCTACTCTCCTTTCTTCTTGCCAGATAGGTATCCAGCAATGCCTATTGAGTCAGGTGGCGGGGGGAGCACATGACTCGATAAGAGGGGCCATGAAGTTTGGCTCCAGAAAGATCAGGCTCTCAGCTGGCTTCTTCTGGGGGTGAACTGCTTGGCTCTTAAGTCAGGTGGGCCTCAGCCAAACCTGACTCAGTGGGCAGCTTGTCTACCACAGGCCCTCTGCCTTGTGCTTTTCTTCATTTAAGACATACACCCCAATTCAATTTCCAGCTACTTTTTATTTTTGTTTATGAATGACATATGCAAGTAAATAGTTATTCAAGACGGAGCACACATTCAGTTCAGAGTCAAGAGAGAGCCACTGTGAAAACTAACAATGAAAAACAAGAATCTAAGCTCTAGCATTACATGAGGTGCCTGATTCATGCATGTGGTGAAGTGTTGATTGTTAGATAAGTCGTTGGCTCAGTCGAGCTGTTATCAAAATTTACCATTATATATTGTTATTTAAATAGCATGATGGTTTCTCTAGAATTACTGTCTAATTGTTAGTTATCTATGAAACTTACCTTCATTTTAATTTTTAAGTCTCATTTAAAAATCATTGTTTAGATGTAGGGGCTCATTTTTACTGTAAATAAATTGAGGGATTTGGTACTAGTTACTCAGTTTTTATAAACATAAATTTCAGATTCTTCATAGAATGTCTGTTCATGACTTTAATAAAATCTTTCAAGTCTTTAGGTGCTGAATTACCCTTTCAACTAATGACGTACTTAAACATAGCACAGAGCATATGCAATATGGGTACATAGAAGGGACCCTGTCCTATATCAGTTAGTTGCCTAATAACGTTTGTCTTTCACTGACTGAAAATCTCTTCTATGCATCACACAGGGGCATTAATTCAAGTCATTTTTGGGTGATTAAACTGTTGCCTGACTGTTTGCTGAGTTAAGCAACACTTTGTGCTTGTTCAGGAAAAAGCTGTCTTTTTTTGCTCAAAGGACAGTGTATGTAATCTTGTCAAGATTTTGTCTTTGTAGGACAGTGGAGTAAATTTGCATTAAATGGTCAAAATGGTAGCAGCCTGTCACAGCAGGATCTATTGCAGACAGTTATGTGATTATTAAATTACTTATGTGATTAGAAACCAACCCCAGTGATTTAATACCCTTACTAAACTGGAAGTTAATGATGTGTTTGCAAATGATTACTTTTGAATAATCATTAATGTAACTTGAGTAGAAACATTGGAATTGTCTTACTGGATCAGAATGTTAGCCAGTCTTATTTTACTATTCTGTCTGAAAGTAACCAGTGTGGACCCTTCTGAAGAATATGTCAGAGGACATAGCGGAAAATAAACTGTTAATATGGCCAGCCTTGGGCATGAAACCCAAGATTCTGTCTGCCTTATTTAGTATAAATATGAATGTTTTGATTCAGAAATGCGTATCAGGTGCTATGTGCTGCAGTTTAATCCTAAACTATGGAAAAAATATTTCTTTTAATGTTTTGAAATTGATTGCCTGTAGATTTCATTGGATATACAGCATATCTGAACTAGCTTTCTCTGGCAGTCTTAAGACCAAATCAGATCTTTCCATTGCATTTTTTTGGGTTTTGATAGTTAGTTTTTCTTACCTGAACTGCTTCTTACTGAAACCAAGTACGTGTTGAGTGGAGACAGAGTGGAGAGACTGTATTTAAGAGTAGTTTAAAGTAATTATCCAGAGAGAAGGAAAACCAGATTGCTCTGACTTGGTGTACTAGACTTAGAAATATGGTGAAACTACAGTGTGTAGAGTTTGCCAATTTCTTTTGGGTATGTGGAGGCATGTGCCACAACTGATCTACGATCATGCAGCTTGCTTTAAGCCATTTGACCATAGATTGGGAGCAGCTTTCGTACATGTTCACTGGTGCTAGAAGCCCTGCCAGTAATCGGATCTAAGTAACTTTGGCTGGGGGGAGGGCTGAGTGAGATCGGGAGGGGGCCAATAGCTCTGTGGTGGCAGGTTGGGCGGGGGATTGTTCATCCAGGACTGTGGGGGTTGAGAAGCTAAAAATAGCTCAGTCAGGTTTGGGGTAGGGGATAGGAAGAGCACAGCCCCAGCACTAGGGGCAAGTGGCTGGGCTTTTCCAGCCCCAGGGATATACTCCAATTGTGTGCAGATGTTCGGTAGGTTTGATTAACATTGTAATCAATGTACATTGTAATATCAATTGATTACATGCAGCACAGTGAACTCAAGGAGCAGCTCATAGGACTCTGATGTGGGTCTCGCTCTGCAGCCTATTGCTAAAGGGCAGGTATAGTGGTGCATGCTCCTAGAACTACCCATTTGGGAGCCTCAAGTCCCAGACTATCTGGCTATGGTGAAGCCTTCCGAAGAGGGTGACACTGTAGACTTTGCTTTGTAGTTAATAATGTTTTTAAAGTATATTTAGCATTTTCTTTTGTTTTTTGTTTCTGTTCTCTGTAATACATTGAGTTTTTGTGGTTATACTGCTTGTGAGGAGAGGTTTTGTTTATATGGGTCGTCCCAGCAGATTTAGTGTTCCCAGATGTCTGGGTGCAGGCTTGAGCCACTGGTATAATTTATGGGGTAACTTGAAATGTGAACCTTGGCCATTTTTGCTGCCGACCAGTGCCTGGCAGAAGGGTTACACCAATAAATGACACAATTTGCTTCTTTGGTTCCTGATTTTAGAATATATCCCAACCCCCACCTTAAAGAAAGGATGAGCTCCTTTAATATTATACCTGTAGTGTTACCCAAGTGTTTTTGTATTTCAGTATCTGTATTTTGGTAGTATCACACTTGCAAACATCTGGGCCAGTTCTTGTTGCTGTCCAAGATACACCAAAAAGTTCCTGTTGCCTCACCTAGGTTCTGGGTATGGTTCCTGGGATGCCACACATCCTAGACACTTCATGTTTTTAGGAGGACTTAATCTCATACTTGGCTATGACTTTGGAAAAAAAAAATCCTACATTCTGCTTTCCAAAAGCAGTTTTATTTGGGGCAGGTGGTATGTAGGAATATGCAGTATATTTGATATTTTTTCTTATAGCATAAGGTACAGAAGTTATATGATCATGATGTCATAGGTCTCATTAAAAAATAAGTTAAATTGCTAATCTTCCTGATATAGAGAAGTGTTTAAAAATTATGAGATTAAAAGTAATCAATTGAAAAAATTCTTACGTAATTTCTATTGTTAGAGTAGTGGGGACCAACATTTTTGGCAGATGTATAACAAGGTAAGCTCTGTTCTTTTTCTAAGTGCCACTCATCCCCTTTTCTGACCTGAACTGCCTTCTGCTCCCTGTCCTATGCTCCTTGCCTGGTCTGTTGCTTTTTATTCTCCCTGCCTGATCTGTTACTTTGTTCCCTGCTTCCTCCCCTGTCTGCCATGCACACAGGCTGCTTGTCACTTGTGGCATGTGTGCGTAGGGTTGGCCACCTCCATCAAGTGCAGACATTCGGAAGGTTAAATCACGTTCAAAATGGTGGCCCAATTTAAACTTAGTCTGTCCTAGTGCCGACTTTACACTTACAGAACTGGTCTCAGTGACTGGCAATCAGTCTAAGCCTGTAGCAGAACAGAAGTTCCATACGCACAAACTTGTCTAAAAATTGCAAAACCTGGTTTAAGATAAACCTGAATCTATGTAGTATCAGACTTATTCGATTTAGATCAAACTGATGCATAGAATTTATGTCCACTTCTCTTGTGCAGCCCCAGGGTTGGGAAAACCCAGCCACTGGCCCCAGCCCTAGGGCTCTTCTTTTCACTGCCCCGCTTTGTGTTTTCTCACTGGTCTATTTTTTGCCCCCTAGCCCCTTGGCCCCGCTACCTCTCCAGCCAGTGCTTTCAACTCTCATCCCACAAGCTGCTCCAGGTGCAATGATTTTTCTGAGCATTTGCCGCTGCCAGAGCTGAGCACATAAGTCCTGGGGGGGGGGGGGGGCAAGAGTGACGGGAGTGTAGGTTCTCTGGGGGGGAACCCCACCCCTCTCCACCCACAGTTTGTGCCTCCCCCCCACTCCTTGTGGGTTGTGCCTGCTCTCCCTACCCCTCATGTGTTGCACATGGCCCCCTCACCCCACCCACGGGTCATACCTGCCCCTCTTACTCCTTGCAGGTTCTGCCTGCTCTTCCACCCCATCTGCAGGGTGCACCTGCTCCCTCTACCCCTTGTGGGTCATGCCTGCTTTCCCAACCCACCCATGGGTCACACCTGTCCCCTACCCCACCCACAGATCATGCCATCCCCTGGCAGATTCCCAGCCCCCTGGCTGGCCTGCCACTTCCTGACTTACCTGATATTGGGTAGCCCTTTTAAATTAAGTTAACCTCCTCATGCCCTTGAATGTCTGTATGTGGCTCTCTAGGTTAAAATGTAGCAGGAGAGGTGTTTTGCTGGGTTGAGGTTAAATTTCTGCTGTGATGTGGCTGTGTTTTACCAAGAGTTTGGTTCTTTTGATGAATTTATATGTTTACTTTATCTCGTATCAGGAGATATTTCCTAAGTGAAGTGTGTATATATATGGCTGGGACATGACACAGGCAGAAAGGTTTTTGTGTATGCTTTGAGGTAAAAATAGGTTAGAAGAACGTGATCTAACATACTAGAATCCTTGATCTGTCATACTAGGATCATTGGACAGCTTGCATCAGCTTCAAGAGAGCAGAGAAGAGCTTTTAAATGATGAGGATGACAACAATAGACGCAGTATATTTAAAGAAAAATAGCATTTTAGAGGAAGCTTGATTTATGTGTTCAACAGGCAGCAGCTTAGCCAGATTCATCATGGTTGGAAACAGCCTGAAAAATAGTACTTTTGTACAGTTTTTAAGTACAGTAAAAGCTCTGTTATCCAGCTTCCACCAGGAATATGAGATGCTGGTTAATCAAATATTCCAGTTAATCAAATGTCCACCGTCTGGTGCACTCCCTGGCATCAGTGTGCCAGGGGACAGGGAAGGGGTCTGCGCTCAGGCTTCTTTTTCCTGTGCAGGCTGCTTTGCCATGGGCTGAAAAAGTGGCAAAGAAAAACTTAGCTTGTGGCGGCGAAATGGGAAGTTCCCCAGAAGTGGTACTTCAGGTTTCATTTTTGCCACGTCGCTTGGATGCCAGTTAATAGAGTTTTCTGGCTAATAAAGTGCTGGTTAACACAGCTTTTACTGTATTTGTTTCAAAGTGGCTAAAGAATTGCCAAGAAGATGCTTAAGACTAGATGCTTAAGATGCTAACAAACTAGTCGGGGGGATCAGCAGGCACTGGGGAAGTCCCTGTTCCCCTGAGCACTGCCAGGAGTGACCAGGAGTAACGGTCACAAGCTGGCAGAGGGTAGATTTAGGCTAGACATCAGGAGGCACTACTTCACGGTCAGGGCGGCTAGGGTCTGGAACCAACTTCCAAGAGATGTGGTGCAGGCTCCTACTCCGGGGGTCTTTAAGAGGAGGTTAGATGAACACCTTGCTGGGGTCGTTTGGCCCAGTACTCTTTCCTGCCATGGCAGGGGGTCGGACTAGATGATCTACTTAGGTCTCTTCTGACCCTAGAAACTATGAAACTATGAAGATGCTTGAAAATTTGCCCCCAAAAGTACTTTAACTGTTGACCATCATCTTTGTGTATCCTGTAAAAAAATAAAAAAATAAAAAAATAAAGCAAGTGTCCTTGAGCAAGGATTATAATTTCAGCAGTATTGCACAATGCTGTAGTGTACTCAGGTTCATACCACTGGTTCATTGTAGCATGACATGCTATCAGAATCATGGACTATCAGACACCTATCCAAGCCAAGAGCTGGTTTTATGTTGAAGTAAAATAACCGGTCCAATTAATTGTTCCCTTAAAATTATATTTCTAAATAAAATACCATTAACAATTGAGACATCATTAAGTTAACAGAAGTCCAATATTTTTCCATACTCCATACCCAAAAGAATATCACAGTACGTATCCTTAAATAGCTAAATAGCACCTTGACATTGATTAGTTGCATTTCTGTCATTAATGAGAGATAATGACTGGAATGGCACATGTCCAGGAAAAACAATCTACTATAAAGAGGTATTTACTTCACTCAGAGAATTTGAGCTGTGGTTAAAATATCAATATTTGTACAGGAAAGTATTTGGCATGGTGTGTGTCCGAAATACAAATAGAAACCTTATCTTGTATGTGAGCACTTAGGTATTTTCATTGCTCATCACAAAGTTATTTTAAAACAAGTAGCTATGGTTCTTAACCTGTTCAGCCTGTAGTTATTAGATACACTTTTATGGAAGAGGTTTAGGTAAATCTGTAAAATTATTGGATAAGTGCTGTGCGGAATTTGGTCGCTTTTAATGGATTTGTAATTAGTTGATTACAGTAGAGCTAATATTTGGAGAGACATTAAACCTTTGTCAGCAGCACATTTGACTACTCATTGAGTGTTATAGCAGAAGCTCTTCTGTACTTTGATTAAGGCTACATCAGTAATTGTGTACAGTCTGCTAAAAAGCCCATTTGTGGCCCCTGGCATATATTACACTTAAGATCTGATTAACCCAGTCACATGTTCATACAATAAGATGCACAATAAAACAAGGAATAAACCACAGAGTTATTACACATATTTTATATAACAACTTTGTGGCTGGTTGCCATCACAACGTACATAGAATATGTAGCCAGGCAGATCAGCTGATTGGCGCCTCAACCACCAGGCACACCAGAGCCCTTGACTCCAATGCATTTCTTACGGTAGAGGCCCCAATTGGCTGACTGCTGCTTTGAACCTCAGGGGTGCACCAGAGCCCTCGACTCCAATATGCTCATCCTGGATTGGTACTTGCTGGTGCAGGGGGAGCCCGAAAACATGATAGGGCATCAGATTGTGGGAGCTGATTCTTGATCCTGCAATCATGTCTCATGCCATGTTTGTGTAGCTTGGCAGGAGATATGGTTGTTAGAATTGGGGGAAGTAGGAAGCTGGGGGAAATTAATAGATATGCTGGAGGGTAGGGCTAGGATTCAGAGAAACCTAGACAAATTGAAGGATTGGGCTGAAAGAAATATCATGATGTTCAGTAAGGACAAGTGCAAAGTCCTGCACTTCCAATGAAACTCGGTACAGGCTAAGCAGCAGCATCAGAAAAAGGACCTGGTGGTTACAGTGGACAGTAAGCTGAATATGAGCCAATAGTGTGCCCTTGTCGCTAAGAAGGGTAACAGCATACTGGGCTGTATTGATAGGAGTGTTGCCAGCAGATCAAGGGAGGTGATTATTCCCTCTGTTCAGCACAGGTGAGGCCACAACTGGAGTACTGTGTCCAGTTTTGAACTGCCCACTACAGAAAGGATGTGGACAAATTGGAGAGAGTCAAGAGTAGGGCAACAAAAATGATTAGGGTCCTGGAGCACGTGACTTGTGAGGAGAGGCTGAGGGAGCTGGCTTATTTAGTCTAGAGAAGATAAGACTGAGGGGCGATTTAATAGCAGCCTTTAACTACCTGAAGGGTGGCTCCAAAGAGAATGGAGCCAGATTGTTCTCAGTGGTGGTAGACAACAAAACAAAGAGCAATGGGCTCAAGTTGCAGCAGGGAAAGTTTAGGTTAGATAATAGGAAAATCTCTCCCATGTGGAGGGTAATAAAGCAATGGAACAGGATACCCAGAGAGGCTGTGGACTCTCCATGCTTGGAGGTTTTTAAGACTCAGGTAGACAGCCTTGGGTGGGATGATATAGTTGGGGTTGGGGGTTGGATTAGATGACCTCCTGAGGTCCCTTCAAACCCTGATTTTTCTATGATTCTGTGATCTGCTAGGGTCCCATGGGTGACATTGTCCTTTTTTTTTTATCACCTATTTAACAGTTAAGATTTCTCTTTTATTGGTGTCCCAAGTACAAAAGGACTACTTAAGTATCATCTCTTAATATAAAGTTGTGGTGTTCAACCTTTTTGACCAGGCAAGCTGACTTTCTTTACATTTTGCATTATATTGGGTTTTCCCAAATGCTCCCAGTACCCATAAATCTTTTCGTTATAGAAAACCCCAGAGCCAAGCCAAGTGATTTTAAGGTATTTGTTATTTAAAGTCATTGCATGTTTTCTATCCTTTAATAGGTTGCTAAATACTTTTATAGAACCCTAATTTTGTCAGTGAGTACTTCAGCCTAGATAAATGGGAGGTTGCATAGTTTCTACTATCTGCTTTTGCATAGTAAAATGGTAACTTTTCATATGTGCCTGAGTTCCAAATTGACCCTCTCTACAGCTTTTTTTGGAAGGTGTATTAATAATGAAACATAGTATCTCAGGCACTGATTGAACAGGACTGTTGCATGTAAGAATTAAAGTCAATTCGTTTGAACAGCTTGTGTTGTACGGGTACAAATTGCTTGGCACATACACAAGGCTCCAGCTCTGTCTGAATGGTAAGAAATTATTCTGTACTAATTATTTCCGTGCATTGTGCATCTGACATTTAGTTGCAGAAATAAAAGTTTGTATTGTTTTTCCTTTTTTTTTTAACCCCTTTTGACTGCCTGACAGGTAGCTTTATTTCCATTAGCTCTTATTCACCTGCATTGTCTTTATGCCAACTTGTCATCTGCAATAAAAATGTGTTTCCATGACAGCTTTCATCTGAAACATTGCCATCAAGTTGCAGACAATAAGCAATGTAAACAATTGACACGGATGCCAATTTCTTTCAGTTTTTTAGTCTTTAAAATAAAAGAGTTCCCCTGTCACCCTTGACTGATGCTGAGCTGGATTTTTTTCAGTAAATTCTGATGTGACCTTTGTGTTCTCCATGGAAACTATCATCCTAGTGACACTGCCATACTGGAGCTGCTATTACAGCGTATCTGAATCTATATGAAAACAATTAAAAGATCCCTATGAATATAACAGTGACAATATTTTGCAATCCAAAGAGATGTTAAGGTTTTTGGAGGTACTGAGTTAATGGTAGCTATGACACTAAATGAAATCTCTATTACAAAGAATCAATTAGCATTTGTTGAACTGAGATGTCAGCTAGCAATGGATTGATGCTGCTATAAGAGTCACTATCAGCAGACTGACAAACTTTGTAATATGATATATGTTTGATTTTGCAAGATGTGTAGCAGTTAGCATGCTTGTATTGAAAAGCAGAATAGGGAGCTCAGGGCATGTTTGTTATCTGTCTGTATGGCTGAGGTGTTGCACCTCAGGTGAAAATATTAGGCACCTGTCTGGGTGCACTGTTGCGTAATAGCTGCTGCAAGATGAGCAAATTAAATGTGGATGCCACCAATAATTTGAGGCCAAATGCAAATTAAATTGTATCCAGGTGCAAGTACAAATCAGAAAGAATACATGAAACACGTTAAAAAGCTATTTTTCTGCAGAAAAAAATAAACTTAATCTGGGAAACTCCTGTTTCAGCTGAAACATCTTCCTAACTGAATATGGGTGGTAGATTTGTGAGATGGTTAGAACAGTGCCTTTCTGTACTGACTAGGAGAGAAATGAAGTATGGATGTAGTTTAACTGGGAGTGCAATATAACAGTCTTTGTGATCTATAGAAAATGTATTTATTCAGGACCCAAAGTAGGGCAAAGATTATTTCTCAGCATCTTGACTGCAGGCATTAATATTTAAAATGTTAAAGCCAAGAGGGCACATGATGCAGGAAGGATTTTGCACTACAGATCTGTTTAATCTAACAAAATCAACAGAAGATATGCTGGCATTTACATTATTATGTGCTGGATAAACTCTCTAGCTGGGGTAGTTCCTGCTGTCAAAATACTTGGTAAACTGAAGCCCTTAATCCATTATAGTTTTATATAACAGTAATTTGCCTTCAAAATATTACATTTCCATTGAACAGTCCTATGGTTAATAATGAAGCTTCACACACATCTGCTGCAACAGGCTTATGTCTAAAGAGAAACTGAGGTGTGCTGAGCAGATTTGAGATGACAAGCTGTTGGTAAACTTATTGGCTCATTGTTTTGCACCTTGGATTCATTGTGTTGACATGTGTGAGTATTTAAGCACAGCACAGTGGCAACAGAAACATGCCAGTTAAAATAATTTAGGGGCATACAGGTGCAGTGCCAAACATTTTCAGTTCTGTGGCAGGAGACTTACTCAAGAACACTTGATTTTCAAGTAAAGTTCATCTGCCGGTTGATGTGGCAACTGAATGTCTATTATTTCCACTTAGAGTTAGCAGGGCTATTACAGATTCTGTGGGCTGCAATAGTTTTTCCTATAGTTCCTTCTGTTGTCAGTCATTAGTTGTTTTTTCTTTGTCATTATGGAGTACCTGCCTACTGCTTGTTGGAGCTGTTGGGCTGTCATGGAGATATTCAGCTTCTCCTATGAGCACAGTCATTGGAAAGAGATTATTTGTAATTGTTTCACATCATTAAGTAGAGCTGGTTAAGAGGAAAATTCTAAGCATAATCTGCCAGCTGTTTTTATGTGCTTAAAAAGCTACTGATGCTGTTCAGCTTCCACTAGCCAAGTTAACACAGAAAAATAAGCGAGGTCTGAACAGCATACTTCATTTGAATACTTGTGTTTAATTTATCTATCAAAACTCCTTAAGTTTCAAGTCAAGTTAGGATAGTTTGCAGTAAACTCTTCTAGTACAAACCTCCATTTCTTAACTGTACATGAGAAGTCTGAACTTTAAGTGCTGTGCTAACTGAGTGTGTATAAACAAACCAGCTTCTGGTTTATATTTGTAATATTTTCCTACCATTTTGAAAACTACATTTGACTTCCCTGCTATGATGGTTTTGTATGAACACCTAGAAGGAGATGGGTATTTGAAACCAATGTCAAGAGGCAGTCGCTCTGGTGTAGGATGTTGTTATGCTTTCTGAGGATCTGGGGAGAGAAGCAGACTTTATTTTTTAGGAGGTGATGTTACTCTGTGCAAAACCCATTAAGAAGTGGGACTTTGAGCTTCTGGATATGGAGTTTCTGTTCAACTGGCTTACTGGTTTGTACATGAAGAAGTGATAAAACAGTCACAGCATCATAGGTTTTATTGGTCATGTCAGTCAACCTAAGGATAGATATCAACACATCATTAGTTACAAGATTATGCCTCAAAACAGAGCTGTGCATGACATTGTAGCTACCACTGTAGGGTATCAGCAGCTTCTCAAAAAGGGGAAAGAAGTGAAAACAGTACATGCCATATGGATAAGAGCTGAAGAATTTTACCTTGGAAAACTGTGATGTATGTTCATTGAACTGTGCTCTTGTATTTCAAAGAGGAAGGAAGGCCTTTGACACACAAGCTCTGTATACCAAAACCATTTTAATTAAGGTCATGCTGAAGCAAGAAAAGGAAAGGTTGTGTAATAACACTGGTGAATTCTCAGCTTTTTGTCTATCCATAAACTTTGAAGAAGGAAAAGATACATTAGGTAAGGGGTTCGCAAACTATCGTATGCATACTCCTGGGGATGCACAAGATATCTTTGGGGAGTACACAGAAGAAATTATATAGTGATGAATTTAATTTTCATTATAATAATTAGCATTTAAGCGGTTAAAAACATATGCTGGTAGGGGCATGTGGGCAGCTGGTAAATATGGAAGGGGTTACGCAAAAAGAAAAAGTTTGGGAATCTCTGCATGAGGTCACCTAACCCATTGTCCTGCCAGTTCAGAAAAACACAGTATTGTATCAATGAATGTTTTGCCCAATGCAGTTGTAAATGAGCTGTGTGTATTTTGTCAAAATGTTGCTTTTTAGAGAGGATATAAGGTTGTTTTTTGAACATTTTAAGCATTTCCACTTTTAGAATCAGCTTGTACATAGTAGTGGGAAATAATAGGAAAGCTTTCTGAAATGAGAGAAATGGAAAGAACTACTGCAGGAAGTTAGCTATCATTAGGCCACAACAAATTGGACAAAAATATGAAATGCCGCATGGCAACAAAAATAAGTAATGCTATAAAGGGCAATATCAATGTAATCTTTGATATGCTGTATAAAGAAAACCATTTAATATGGTGTACTTTAATCTTTTTTTCCCATTTGAATTGATGTCTAAAGCTTTATCCTCTTCATTTCCTTTTTCAAAGTCTATGGTTAGGCAAAGCATAACTTTTTCATCTTTTTCATAGATTTAAGGATCTATAAAGCTCTAGTTTGTCTTTTATAGAAGATCATTTTATGATAAATTAAGAAATAGGCAGTAAGTATGCTAGTGGGTGGCTATGCATTGTTAGGGTGAACAGATAATTAGGACTCACTGAATCTTGTATAGATCTGTTTGGGCTATACAAAAATGATGCCCAAAGCAATAACATTGGTTCCACCAAATGGACTAGTAGCTAAACAGTAAGTCACGTTGGATGGCAAGGATATTTTTTCTGGCTGTCACTTGGAGGAAATCTAGAAGCTATGAAGGAGTCTCCAACAGGTGATTTGGTCAAAGGAGAGGTAGAAGTTTCATAGTTTCATAGTTGGTAGGGTCAGAAGGGACCTGAGCAGATCATCAAGTCCAACCCCCTGCCATGGGCAGGAAAGGACGCTGGGGTCAAACAACCCTGGCAAGGTGTCTATCTAACCTCCTTTTAAAGACCCCCAGAGTAGGAGCAAGCACCACTTCCCTTGGAAGTTGGTTCCAGATCCTAGCCGCCCTGACTGTGAAGGTGCTTTTGTAGTAGAGGCATTTTTGTTTAAGGTAAGGACCTGCTGAGTAAGTAGGTAATGAATAATATAGGAGAAGGAAATCATTTTGGGACTACCTGAAGCAGAAACTGAGGCAAAAAACGTACATCAGATTGTTTATTTTGTCTTGATGTATATACCTCTTTTGCCAGCTAAAGCAAAAGTACACTAAAAGCTTTGTTATCTGGCATGAGTGGGGTAAGAGGGTCCCGTTTATCTAAAAATTCCAGGTATCTGGGTTTCCATATGCAGTGGCAGCATGGGGTGGTGGCATCTGCCGCCGCATGCAAACTCCTCCCCCCACCCATGTCCAGCCATCTGAGTGGCACCTGTGCAGCCCACAGAGGGGAGCTACTGCCCTCACCCCCAACTCCCCAGGCCCTGCTCAAGAAATACCTGATGCGCTTACTGGAAGTTCCGGTTAATGGAATATTCTGGTTAGTAAAATGCCAGTTAACAACTTTTGCTGTAATTTTATTTAGAAACCCTTATAAAGACTTTGCTTGATTCAGTATTCTACTCCTGGAAAGAAAAATTGTAAGCAAAGTGCCAACAAAAGAAGAAGCTCTGGGAAAGTGCCATGCTTAAGTTATTTTGTAGTGTGGCAAGTAATCCTGAGTTCTTAGAAAAAATAGTCTCATGGTCCTTTCATACCTACTCAAATCCAATAAAAGTCCATTGTGCCCCCCCCCCCCCGTTAACATGGGTGGGGAAAAAAATCTCCTCATCCTGAATTTGAGGACAAGCCCAGCTACAGGCAACTTCTACAGCCTTTACCAAGGATCGGGGCAGAGTCCCAGCTGCTCGCTCCCCTCCAGTTGCCTCTCCCCTACTGCCTGCTACTGCTTCTTACCTGTCTTCTCCCACAGCTGTTGCTTACCCTCTGCTCCAGCCCAGGGCACAGAGCTCATACTTGTTCCAGCCCCTGCCCACCTACACATCAGTGTTGGTGGGGTTGGGGCCAGGGCTGCTGCAGCTGCTGCTGCTTGGCTGAGCAAGAGCTGGTACAACCATGTGCTCTGTGCTTGGACTGGAGCATAGTTAGAACTGGGGCCAGGGGATAAGAGGTGAGGGACAGTTCCAGGGAGTGTGGGCAAGGGGCACAAGTGCACGGGGGGGACACAAATGGGGAAGGGCAGCAAGTGCTAGCAAGGGCAGACACTGTGGAAAGACAGGCATCAGGATGCCTAGCTAGGCAGGTGGCAGGGCAGGTACAAGGGACAAGCTACTTGATTCTCCCGCCCCATCCCCCCGACTAGATTTCCTACCACTGCTTGCCCTAGTGCAGTGGGAGGAACACGATGAATTTAAGAGGATTGTCCAAAATTTGATTCTGTACATGGAAAAATGCCACCCCATTGGTTGGGTTGTTTTAAATTCAGAGTAGTCTTAGATTCAGGTAAATATAGATATCTGTGGAGGGTAATAGTCTGTGCCCAAAAAACATAGTCAGAGTGGCCAAGGGAAGATGTAGCTACAGTCCACTGTATCCAAAGATGTTAAAGCACCATCACTCAGTCATAAGAACATAAGTACTGCTTATTTACTGGATTTTTCCATAGGTCCATCTAGGCCAGTGGCCCACTCACAGGGGGAAAATGAATTTCCTGTCTTTTGCTTCTTAAAAATTTTCTACCTCTTGCTCTTTTGCCTCTCCAACTTCCAGCCTTCCTAGGTTTAAGAAATTCTGCTTTAGTGGTTGTACCCTTTTCAACTGTGTCCAATTACTACCGATGGACCTTTCATCCACGAATGTGTCTAATCCCTTTTAGAACTGGGTTAAACTATCAGGCTTCCACCTCTTGTAGGAATGTGTTCCATGAGTTATTTATACACTGTGTAAAAAACATTTAAAAAAATCCTTTTGTTGTTTTTAGACCTATTACCTAATAGTTACATTTCATATCCCTAGTTTTTAGTATAGCGAGGAAGAAAATAAGTGCCTATCTACATGCTGGGCAGTGTTTAGTAATTTGTTACCTTTCATTGTCCCACAAGTGTCTTTTCTTCTAAGCTGAAATTTTAGTCTAAGTACCATTTCTCATTTGACCCTGCCCCTCCCCCCTGCAAACACTGTCCTGATCATCCTTATTGCCCATTTCTGTACCTTTTAAATTCTATATCCTTGTTGAGATGGGAGAACCAAAACTGCTTGTATTATTCAAATTGTGGATGCACCATACTTCATACATTTTTACAAATTTATAAAGTCTTATAAATTTACAAGTTACCATATATTTATCATGACATTTGTATTGTTTATAATTCACTTAATAATTTCTGTCATTTTATTTGCCACCTTTGTCTGCTTCTGAGGTATGAGGTTGTTTTAAGCAAGCGGTCCACAATGGCTTTAAGATCTCTTTCATGTGTGGTAACAGTTACTATAGAGTCCATCATCATGTATGCATACTTTGGGTTATATTTCCCATGTGCATCACTTTATACTTACTGATGTTGCATTTCATCTAGCATTTTGTATGTCTGTGTAGTCTTCTTTGGTTATTACCACTTTGAGTAATACCACTCTTGTTGTCTGCAAATTTTGTTACTTTACCACCCCTTTTCTAGAACATTTATGAATATATTAAACAATACTCATCCCAAAATGTATCTTTGGGGAGTCGCACAGTTTTTTACCTCCTTTCATTCTGAGAAGTGATGCACACTTCAAGGTAGTAGCGTGCGTTCATAACAATTGTTTTATGACCTGGAAGCAGCACTAGCATGAGTGCCCCGGGGACTCCTGCTTGCTTCTGCTGCTGCTGCCAGTAGCAAAGGCTGTGTGCCGTGGGGTACAGTGTATGGGGGGGGAGGAGTCCACAGGTCCCCACTGCCCGTACCCATCCCACCTTCCCTCACACCTACACTCTCTACCCGAACTCCACATTCCTGCCTCCCCTTGAGCACATGCTCCCTGCTTCCGCCAGCCCCATGTTATCTGCTCCCACCCTGCTGCTTCCCTACCTGATACCTAGAATGAGTGCTGCAGCAGGGAGATGAGGAGATGCTGAAGGTCAGGGAAGCCAAACAGGTCCCCTGGCAGCTGTAGCAGTGCCAGCAGCAACCCTGCCCGGAAGCTGTCTGCTGGCTGGGTCACCCTTCCACACACCCGGGTGGGAGAGAAGCATGGGGGATTGGTGAGATACAGTTAGTTGGTGGGTGCCTGCAGGCCAGATGGAATTTCCTGGCTGGCCAGATGTGGCCTGCAGGCTTTATTTTTCCCACCCTGCTATAGGGTGTAAGCAAGTGTTCATTGCACCTAGTTTAAGTTTAGATGACTTGCTTTAAGCCTCCTAAGCCTAAACAGGGAGTGGCCCATTCAATCATTTATCTTGCTGGCAGTGGTATGGGCAGCCTGAGGGTACATAATTCAGGGAAGGGAGGGAGGCTGACAGGACTGCAGAGAGGTTTGGTTGGTTCATGGTGGGGGTAGGTTGTCCAGTCCAGAAGTGGATAGCTGTGCAGGTTAAAAATAGCCCAGTCAGGGTTGGTGGGTGTGTGGGAGGGGGGAGGCTGGCACAGAGCAGGAATACCACAGTCTTAGGGCTGGGGAAATTGGCTGGGATTTCCTGGTCCTGGGGCTGGCCTGTAAACACATGTGGGCATTCACTAGATTGGGTTAACCCATTTTAGATCAGGTTAAACAGGTTGGTCTAAAGTTAGTTCACCTCCTGAAGTGAACTAATTTTCAACTGGGTGCACCATTTTTGGGGCAATTTAAACCCTGTGAATGCTTGAACTCCCACCCATTTAGATTGACATAACCATGGTCGATTATGGTTAATTTGGCCTAAATGTAATGCTTGAAGGTACCCATAAAATCTAGTATCTTTTTTACTTCTGACAGTTCCCACTAACAAATCAGTGCCATGTGATAAACGTGATGATTGGGCACTTCTAATTAGAGCGGCTCACTAATTAAAGGACCCTCCCCTATGCCTTCCGGAGAACATGTGAAAATGCCCAGAGTTTGCATATCTTTCTACCACTAATTGAATCTAAATATTCCAACTATTTGAGTCCCTCTGACATAATTCACTCAAAGATGTTGAGAAGAAGAGAGTAGGATTCTCTGTCATACATGAATGTTGAATTTAAATTCTTTACTTGAAGTACCTCCTACTCAGAACCAACAGTGATACCATTGAGGTCTTAATGGCATGTGGACTGACATAACTTAAAAGGAAATGCTGAAAGAGCGAGGACTGTTTCGCCTGAGAAGAGAAGACTGAGGTGAGAAATTGCTAAGTCTTCTACAATACCTGAAGGACAGTTTAGAGAGGATGAAGATGGGCTTTTCTCTGTGGCTGTAGGGGACAGGATCAGGAGCAATGGCCTCAGAATGCATCAGGGGAAATTTAGGTTGAAGATAAAGAGGAACTTTCTAATTTTGGCGGTCAAGCATTGAAACAGGCTGCTTACAGTAGATGAATCTCCATCCCTGCAAGTTTTCAAGAGCAGGTTAGACAGATAATTGAGTCGGGGATGATCCTACCTAGAGCAGGGGGGTGGAGTAGGTGACCTCATGTGCGGTCCCATACAACTGTTCTTTCCTGGGACCCTGTGATTATGCTTTGCCATAAACTCCCCTCAAGTTTCATACCAAATACAATCAAAAGAGGGTTGTTTTTTTTTAAACTATAAAGTTGTGATGCAGCTCTATTCAGTGAAAAATATACTGACTGTCAAGTATCTCAGAATACAAATCGGTTTGGTTGTGATGCCTTTGAAACTGTTATATAATTTCTTTATCTGTGATTTCAGTTGACTAAACAGGATGTGTAGCAGTATCATTCTCCGGTGAATAAGGAAGCTTTTAGTTCTCTAATTACTGTATTCTGTGTAAGTAACATGTCTAGCTAATTGGGACTAAAATCCATTAGCCTGGAGAGTTTCATTACCTAGCAGTCCCTCCCAGCAAGGAAGAGCTCTCCCAGAGCTGTACACCAGCTACTCAGAGATGGTCGTTGAAGATGTTTGAAATTAAAGCCAGTGTTTCCTCTTGCCAAATCATTAGGAGCTCCCTAAATTTAAGAGATCATGTAATGTTATTTTTCTTAATATATTCTGCTACAACTGCTTTTCTGTCCACCAGATGGGCTCTGTATCCAAGCAAATGTGAACAAATGAGTTTTGACTCTGTCTTTATGAGCTCTGCTTAACCATTTTTTGTTCACACAAATGTGAGAGAGGCTGGTAGTTCATAAAAAATAGGTGCTAGTAAGAAATAGGGGAAAACAAACCACAGTTTTGATTCTCCAGGAGGAATAATAATAGTCCTTGCACTACTATAAAAAATACCTGAGGAACACAAAGGTCAATAGTGTACTGTAATTGCAATCAGGCTCAGCTCACTTACTGCCATTTTCCTTTGAATGGTGTATCTTTATTAAGAGATCATTTCTGCTTCCGATGACTCCAAATAGAAGGCTTTCTTTTGTCACAAAAGGATTAGTGTGAGCTTACATGCCCAGAGTTCTTTGATGCTGTCATTTGAGAGTATTTTGTAATTGCACTTTTTGGCATTGCTGTCCACCTGGAGATATTGTAGAATAGGAAACACTCCTGTAAAACAATATCCTGAATGGGCAGCAACTCATTTGCTTCATCCTCAGAGCGACTAGTGGAGATTTAACTATTTCAAGCAGGTGTTTTTGTTTTGCCATCAAGATAGATACATAGATATAATGTGTGTGTATCTTTTATTAAAGAGATTGAGAGCTGGTAACTATCTTCATAACTATGACAAGTACCTGCAACTTTTATCTGTTAAAATGAGCCCTGCCTATGACCCTGAGCTAATTTTCTATTTTTACCCTCTTCAGGAAAGTAAAAGTCTTACTGAAGTAACAACTGAAGAAAAACAATGTTAAGACTTAGATAAGGTTCTTCTGGAGATGCTGTGATTCTCTTGGAAGAAGTATATCAAAGTTATCACTGAACTGAGTAGTAGCATTTACTTGTAAAGTATCTTAAATGGATAAAACAATGGTGTAAACATGGAAAGAAAACAGGATGTAATGTACACTATGCTTACTCAAAATGCAAAGGTAAAAATAAGGTTTCCTGTCAAAAACCAATTTCTTAAAAGGTTCTATCAGGTCCTTTGAAAGGAAACCATATTGTTAAAACCATTCTTTCTTACTTGTGATCTTTACGAGTCCTTTGCAACAGAATTGCTCTATTGTTTTTCTCTAGTCAAAAAAAAAGTAAAAACTAAGACCTGGCATTTTCATACAGGGTATCTTGAGTTAAAAAGGCTGAGAATCAATTTGTTAGTCTCTTAGGGTATTTCTGTGCCACAAACCTTGCCAAAAAGGCTCTCAGATGTGCCGTGCTGTTTAGGGCAGTCTGTCTTGTGAACCCAGAAGCATTATTGCTAAGTTTTCATTGCACTGGGGATAGGGTAATTGTCACTGCTGAGTGATAGTGCCAGTTAGCCTGATTGCAGTATCCCTTAAATGTGACTGATCCCTGGCCAGCGGTTCAGTTAACTTTTGTTACAGACAGCAGATGAGGCTTATAAGTGATCTCACAATGCCTTTTAATAGCAGGTAAAAATCTGGAAGAAGCATATCTGTGTGACTGAATGCCAGTTCAACAATCAATATTATGAAGATTTGGAAATATAATCATGGTAGAATTGGAGTGATGCTGTAGCTGTAATGATCTAGGAATTATGCAAGAAGTAAAGGTTTTTGTGGGTGATATTTTTCATTGGAACAACTACATGTCTGGGATGGACATACACCAGTTTTTGAATGTGAAGCATTCTTTATCAGGTCCAAATCTGACCTGTGGGACCATTGGATCATCCAACCCAGACTTGGGGCTTCAGTTGCAGGCTGTCTCCCAGTCCTATCTGCCTAAAGTCAGAAGATGCTGGCTGTATACTACACTGTTTTCATACTTCCTGTATAAAATGGAAAATGTTCATATTTTTGATCCAGTTATTACATTTTTACGGCTTATGTTCCATGCATTTACTAAGAATAGAGTACTGAAGAAGAAAATGTTTTAATAATGGAAAAATGTTATTATAAAAATATATATATAACAATGTTTTGTGCTCAGTTTTTTTTTTATGATTTGGATTATGCTATTTAAATGTATATTAGTATGAATTAATTAAAATCATCCAGTGATCTGTGTGTTAATGATCAAGTGTGTGGAATTGAACACTTGTCTTTGTTGATGTGTCCCTGAAAAGACGGTATGAAAAAATAAAGTATGGCTTTTGTTACTACTTCTTAAGCCTATACAGAAAATAAATCCCAAGATCTGAAGTAGGTAAAAAATTAGTCTAGCTCATATTCATAGTAACTCTTTAGGAGACTCCATTTATAGAATAAGTTTTGTAGTTGGATCAAATTTATGGTCTAAAGGGACCTTGACTTCCTTTATATCACAGACCATTATTTCACCCAGTTTTTCCAGTACTGAGTAACTTTCCCAACTATTTCAGTCTGCAAAGAACTAACCTGAATGTTTGGGGCCAGAATAGAAGAAGATATCACCAGTACTTGAGGCCTATTCAGTAAAATAGTGATGTTAGTACCTATGCACTGTGTCACAGAAAAAAGTGCAAAAACAGAGCAACAAATTACCTTTGTATGGTGTTAAAGCATTGCTCTACCTTATTCAGCATCTTGCCTCCAGCTGGGGCCAGTCACTGAGAGAAAATTGTGTGTTTTGGTGGCAGAGGGGGGAATCTGACCACCTGCAGATGACCATTTGAAGCCCAGATTTTAAGCATGAGATTTTATTGTAGACATTGTCTTAATACTAACATAGAGTGCTTACCATAAATTTATAATGCTGGTTATTTAAAGATAAAAATCTTTTGAGTGGAGCTGGTTCAACCTGTGCATTAGACAAATTTGTGGCCAGGTAAACTGTAGCAAATGTTCATTATGGCTAAATACAGAAATTTGGGGCCTTAGGGGTTGGTTAAATTGATTTAGAATGGCTGCCCAATATCAGGTAAATCAGGATGGGGGTACTAGCCAGGGGTTGGGGGTCCAACAGGCTGGAGGAGTTTGGAAATCTGGGGATGTGCGACCTGCCAGGGGGGAGGGAAGCAGGCACGACCCATGGGTGGAGTGCAGGGAGGTACGTGCAACGCATGGGTGCGTGGGGAGAGCCCCACAGTGAACCTACGCACTCATCCCTCCTGCCACCAGGACTTACTTGTTCAACTCTGGCAGCAGCAAGTGTTTATAAAAGTGGCTGCACCTGGAGTGGCTCATGGGATGGGGACTGACACTGCTAGCTTGGGTGGGTGGGGAGCAAGGAACCAGGGGGCAAAAAATAGACCAGTGCAGGGGAAGGAGGAAGTTAAAAGAGCAACCCCAGGGCTCTTGCCAGTGGCTAGGTTTTCCCAGCCCCAGGGCTGCGCAGAGCATGGGAGCTTGGTGCCTCCTGAGTCTGGGGGGGGCACCCACAGAAGCCAACAGCAGCGTCAAGGACGGGGCTGGTGAGCACACACAGAAGCCTCTGGCAGTGTTGGTGATGGGGACGGCCCTGTCATGGGGGGTATGTGCCCCCCCCCCACATGACCCTCCCATTGGTCACCTCTGGCACGGGAGTAATGGACAGAAGTTCCATACACTGATTTGACCTAAATCAAATGAGTCTGATATTACATCGATCCAGGCTTATCTTAAACTGGGTTCTGCACTTTTTAGATCAGTTTGTGCGCATGGAACTTCTGTTCAGTTACAGGCTTAGACTGGGTCTGTAAGTGGAAGGTCAGCACCAGAATGAGCTAAATTTAAATTGGACAGCCATTTTGAACCCAATTTAATCTCTCTCATGTCTATACTTAGCCTCAGTGAAAGAACTCGACTACTTGAGACTGTCTTTGGCCAAGAGGAATGCTGAATTGTACCTGTAGGCTGTTGACATGAGATGAGAAATCAATGAAGGAGTAAATGCATTGTCCTTGGTACCATTTGTTTTGACGATATACAATGAGGCTGCATCTTAACTAAAGAAGTCTACATTTCATTTTGAAATAGTCAATTTGAGATGGCTATCTAAAGATAAAATCCTAGAGATAATGAGGTAATGGACTTTTTACCTTGATGTAGCTAGCTGATGGCAACCCTGCCCTGAATCTCAGCTAACTACATTGAAAAGAAAAACTACAGTGACTTGTCTCCATTAGGATTTTACTTGTTAGCTTGCTAAACCAAAAGCTGTGAGGACAGCTTCAAATCCTGTTTCATAGATGAGCTGTTAGACTGTACAGCATGCAGGCTTTGCAGAAATCTCTAACGGGAAGCTCAAGCCTTGTATTCAGAAATGCATATTTCTCTTTGTTTGCTTCACGAAAGGGTCATGCTACAACTATTTCTGTTCACCTATACAGCATGGAACCAACACATCCTCCCCTTATTATCTCTGTTTATTCGTCTGCACTCTGTCAGTGCATTGTGTAGTCTTTCTCTTTCCGTTTTAGCTCTTTCCTTTGTATCTAGCTGTTTTGCACTTCAAGAGTTTTCCTGTTGGGCTTATAGGAGACTCTGTAGCTCACCCATATATTTTAAGAAGACCTGTGATTATTGTGCGTTCAAGATTGCAGATGGTTGGCATGAGAACCTGTGCCGGTTATCTGCTTCACTTTCTCTTTATTTAGGAGCTCCCTTGAGATCTGTGAATGATATCCAGCTTAAAGAAAATGTACATACATTCATGAGCTCAAGTAATAGGGAAAAGTACAAATATCCTATGAAAAATAACCTTTACCTATCTTTGTTTTGAATTTGTGACTACTTAAAAAAATTATTAGGAATTGATCAAAATCAGCTTAATTCTGGCTTTACTTTCTCTATGCTGCAACATAGTTTTTCCCATTCATTCTTTTAAAATACTGTCCCAGACATACTGTGAAGAAGAAGGGTTGCTCATGTAGAAAATATGTTGAAATGCAAACCTGGACTTAGTCAGAAAGAGTTACTGGACTCATTTTTACCCAGGGTTTCAACTCATTGTAAGCAATGAACACCTGGGCTCCTAGCCAGCTGGCCAGACCTATATCATCTTTGTGTCTTAGCAAAAGCAGATGGTGTAGTTGCACCTCTTTTTTGGAACTATTAGTCATATAATTTAAGGCACTGAAGGCATTTACCCAAACCTTGGTTGATGGTTGCTTTTATGAAAGTTCATAATGCTTGTAAATGAACGGTTAGACTGAGTTTTCTGATCGAGAGGATTCAGGTAGTGTCAGACACAGATGTAGCCAATCACAGTGATACTCAAGTGTGAGGCTATCCATTTAGTACAAATGAAGCTTTGAAGTATGGAGTGTCAACTTTAGTCCTTTTTCCTAATATTTTAATCAAATCAAGTGGACCAAAGTAGATGCTATTTAGTTAGCACAAGTGGTTTTTACAGATGGAAACAAAAGGACAGTTTTAAGATTAAAGATGAAGTTGGGCTTGGATCTGTTTGGTTTTGATTATACCACAGACTTGAATGTGATCTCCATTGATTTTCTTTATCTGTATGGTTAGGGTGACCAATATGTCCTACACTGGCTGGAACAATCCCAGATTTCGGAGGCTGTCTCAGTGCTCTGTTGGAGAAAATAGAAACAAAAATCCTGGGTTGGTGGGCACCCACCCACATGTGCCTGGCTCTGAGACAGGAGCTGGGCACATACAGGAGGGTTTGGGCTAATCCAGGATTTTTGCTTCTGTTTCCTCTAGAGAGCCCAGCCATTGGGCTGCTCCCTGGTCTAGACTCTACTGGGAAGACAGCTCTGTTTGCAGCCCATCAGAGTGGGGGGGAGAAGTAGCTTTGAGGTTGTTGCCCAGCCCTGCTCTTGAGAGCTGTGGGGTTAGGAGTTTGTGTGTGTGTGTGTGTGTGTGTGTGCACGTCCTTGGCCCCATCCTGCTCTTGGGAGCTGCAGAGTGAGGGGGATGTGCGCTCATGAGACATGCTGTCCTGTCTGGCCCTGCCCCCTAGTGTCTCCCCTACCTCATCCCAAATTTCCATCACATTATTATGGTTACCCTATGTATGGTAGATGGGAAGTTCATGGGGAGTGTCATTTCTACTTATTTAAGTTTTTATGTGTCCTACCCACTCTATATTGTAATGTTATCTCTTCTCCAGCTTGGTTGAGCAAAGTTTTTGCTCAAAGCAAAGTTCTCCAATGCAAAGTAATTTGCACTTCTTAGGAATTTAAAACGTATAGTATAAAACTTCTCTTCACATTACCTGGCTGGCTGGGATCTTATGACCCCTCCCACCCCCAGTGCTCATTCCTGCCCATGGCGGGGGGTCGGACTCGATGATCTGTCCAGGTCCCTTCCAACTCATTGATTCTATGATTACAGTAATCTGTTTGTACAGTCCTGTGAGATCAGAGTGCATCAGTAAGTCAAAGCTCAGCCAGGCTGTGGACTGCTCAGTGTAGATGAAATGTCTAGAGATACAATCCATACGATTCTAAAAAAAATAAACAGGGTATTTTACAAATGGTAGTTTTTAGCGGTGTTTAATTTGACCAAATTAATATGAGTGGATTCTTCATAGACAGCGTAGCGGACAGATCACCGCCTTTCCTTTCCAGTTTCTCCAGCCTCCCCAGCAAAAATGAACCACTTGCAGAGCTCATCACTACATTTTGATTCCAAGCAATAATGGCACAAGAGCTTTTCAAATACTTGGAAAAAACCTTTATGTCAGTTTTCACTTTTCTGTTCTAAGAAATTGCTGAATAAATTTGAAGACATTTTTTGCTCTTTTTTTAAGGGCATGCAGCAATTAGTCTTAGAAAACTTCGGCCCAAATGCTCATTTTAGTCAAGAAAACTCAGAAACATTTCCGTCTTACAGGTGGATGTTACTACCAGCTCTGGCTCTAAGATGAAGTGTACAGTATATCACTAAATTAGGATGTTTCTTAACTGAGTTATAGGAGTTTTCCCCTCCTTCCCAGTCCATAACCTGTGAATAATGATGTATGATTTAACATGACCTTGTGAGGGTTTAACAGTGTGAATGATAGCCGATTCTAATCAACTCTGTAATATTATATTGTAATGAGAGGGTCCAGCTGGGCCTTGGTCATGCTCTCCTCTGATCAGCTCCCTGTGGAAGGGAAGGCAGGGCTGCTCTGGCACCCCTGGCTTCTAGCCTGAACCACTGCAAGACATGTGCCTGAATTTCCTCAGTCCAGGGAGAATGTCCAGTTTCAAACCAGTTCAGAACCTGCAAAGATTGAATCAACTCAGGTTCAGGCTTTTTGAATGTCTGTCCCTCGTCTAGCTCACTGAACATCTGTGAATGTGACTGTAGAGTTAGAGTGACCATATGGGACAATGTAAAATACAGGACACAGTCCCTCTCGGCACCTCTCAAGTCAGCGGTGCTGCTGCAGGTAGAGGCAGGGGTGGGGCAGTGTGGTGCGGTTCTGATATTACTATTTAGGCGGCTGTTGGAATCATAGAATGATAGAAAACAATTCGGGTTGGAAAGGATCTCAGGAGGTCATCTAGTCCAACCCTCGGCTCGAAGAAGGACCATCCCAGGTAGATCATTCCAGCCAGGGCTTTGTCAAGTAACCTGTCCCAGTGTTTCACCACCCTCCTAGTTTGAAAGTTTTTCCTAACATCCAGCTGAAACCTCCCTTGCTGCAACTTGAAATTGTTGCTCTTTGTTTTGTCACCACTGAGAACAGTCTGTCTCCATCCTCTTTGGAGCCACCCTTCAGATAGCTGAAGGCTGCTATCATATCCCCCTCAATCTTCTCTTCCGCAGACTAAATAAGCCCAGTTCCCTCAGCCTCTCCTCGGAAGTCATGTGCCCCAGCCCCCTGACCATTTTTGTTATCCTCCTCTGGACTTTCTCCAATTTCTCCAAATTTTTTCTGTACTACAGCCCAGGTCTTCAGTGACAGTCCTTTCTGCACTTACCACATTTGAAGTTCATATCACAAAATTGTGAATATGATGCAGGATTCTTCCTGAGTTTCTTCTGTCCTCTGTAAGTTGGGCTCTTTCCTCAAAAAATGAAACAATTACAGTGAAAAAGGCATGTTTCATCTTAAAACAACATTGTGCAAAACTTTTCTCCTGAAGAATTTTGAATTTTTTCCCAAAATTTTCAGATGTCATTCTGACTTGAAAATGAGCCACGTTTTGCAACACTGAAATCTGTTAAAAAAAGGAATGACTATTTCTTACATATATATTTTGGCATGCCAGTGAAATAAAATATAAAAACAAAAGCTGCTTTTAAACACTAGCCCAGCTTAGCCTGGCTTGCTAGACACCTGTACAAATTGAAGGGGCTTCTGGAAGATGTCCAAGCTTGGGCTTCAGTGGGCCTCATGGGTGACAGGGAGTTCTACAACCGGAGAGGGACTACCAGGTTCTCCACACAGTTCCGCTAATTACACATCTTAAATGGTTTCTTTTTGTTTAAACATGGTTAGCCACTATGTCTTTCCTCTGCAAATGTAAGCATCTCAGTTGCTATGATTTGGGTATTTGACATTAAAACCTACTATTCCCAAAGTAAGATTGTTGCCTGTCAAAGCTATATTTTTTCCTTAGCACAACTGTGCTATTCTTCCAGCTGAACTGATTTATAAAGGTTAACTGTGAACTATTTTTCAGAAGATAGTTGTACCTGCTTTGAAAATTGCATTTTTTCAGAAATGCCTTTTAGGAAAAACAGCATTAAAGAAATTCATACTAAATTAAATCACATTTAAGTGTTTGTTTTCGGCATAACTTTTCTTGGCAGTGATTAGCCAGTTAATTGGAAGTATCTGTAGTTTTGTGTGCACATCCAAATATGTTAGAATTTTAGTTTATGCTGCTGAAGTAATGGGAAAGCAGGAGTTATACACTCAGTGGAGTTCAGAAACTGGTTCTAGGCTTAATTTTACCATGTGATAAATTGATATGGAAAGAATGCAGATGTCGAGGATTCTTAGGATTAGAAACCTTGTGCAAATCACACTATCAGATTGTTTTTGGGTGGAGCAAGCAGTTTCATCTTCAGCTTTGTGCTGACTGGTGAAAAAGGCACTAAAGCAGGGACCCCATCTGTAAATTGGCAGAGTTAACCCTGGTCAAATCAGTGGGTGCAGTTTATATACTTTCACTATATAGTTACTTATTTTCTGCTCTGGCACACAGGCTGTGTTGCATGATATCTTACTTCTTCCATAGTTTACACTAAAAATGTAAAGGCTTTTAAAGTTCCTAGCATTTTATAATCCCTGAAGAGTCATCTGGTTTATAACCCACTTCTAAGCCTTTGTTGGTTAAGAATTTTTTGGTAAAAACTCGGCACTCCTGATGGCACATCTCTGGAAAAAACATGCAAGTAAAAGGAATGGTGTAACAGAGTCAGTATGCTTAGGGAGATAATGGGAGTAACATTGTACTGTACAAGTGGGTGCACTGCTGTGACTTATACTGTGAGTCCTTTTCTAAAGGCAATAATAGCAATGTATTTCCATGAGTCTGTGTAAGAGTGTATGTCTATAAGTCTAAAGAATGGAAGCTTCCAAAAATACTACACCAAACTCTTACTGAGACAGTCTTGTTTTAATTTTGGTGGTTGGAATAATGACAGTTTAAAGAGCAACAAAATAAGCAGTGTGAGTTCAGCATGCAAGATTGTGGTTTGAGGCCTCTGTTTTTGTAATCAAAGCATGTAATAGAATCTGATTGTGCACAAAATTATACTTCTGACAGCCTTCATTTTATATTCTATTTAAAAGGATCTCTGTATCTGAAAATGAATAACAGTATAACCCAAAATAAAACCAACTTCAGATGTAATATTGTTTGGCAGAGCATTCCACAGCCATTCTAATCAGGGACTTAAAATCAATAAGAAAATGGGATATACCACTAATTAGAGATGGTGGTAAATTCTGCCATTGGGATGTCAGCACAAACGCATGTTGTAATAATGCCCTCACTTGCTGAAGTTACTTTTTCACTTTGAGGTAGGTGTGCTTTTAGGAAGCAAATTCATCAAATGGGTGAAGAAAAGTCAAGAGTTCATTCTTGCTGGCTTCTAACTTGGATAGAAAAGTAAAATATTCTTAGTAACATAAACGCAATTTTTATGGACATGTTGCCTGAGTAAATCTTCACTTAAGTGATCTTTATTCACTGACCACTTGTCTCTGCAGATTCATCAACCTGTCAGGTGAAGAATGGCCATTGAACATCAAAACAACATTTTGTAATATATTGTTAGTGTTGTTTTGGAAGCAAACAAAAAGCAGAGGTTTTTGTAAATTAAATTTTGCAAAAGTTTAAATGTAATTGGAATTTAGAATTGCATATTTCTCTCTCATCTATACCTAAGTTACATAACCAGCAGACATCAACTCCTGGAAGTTATGTCAGAGCATAGTTATCAGTGTGCTTTAGGTGAGCTTTTTTCTTTTTTTTAAGTACAAGCTAAATCATAAATGTTAGATTTTTTATTAATGTATTTTATTTCTGTTTCTAGAAAATGTAAATATTTCCCAAAATTCAGGACTGTAACTTACAGTACAGAGTCTAAAATCCCTGTTATAGCCTTACTGTTAAAAAAACTGTCATCTTAGTATAGAAATGCTGGTTTAGTGACCAACTGAAACCTAACATTGAAGGGCCACAAAGTAAATCCTCTTCTATTTTGGAAATTACTTAATTTTAGTCTCTTATGTTGTGGGTCTGTAAATGATCTGCATCACATTTTAGAAACACCTTTTAGGTAAAAATTGTATGTGACAGGCTAAAAAAGAATCTAGAAGAAATTTTCTTATATAAAATAACTCATTGATGTCAGTGCTAATGGGAAGCCTAAAATCTAGAGATGACAAATTCAGGTTTGGATTAGAGATGTGCGTTTTCAAAGATTAGAGATGCTTGGATTTTAGTTTTTAAATAAGTCTATCTCTGATTAAGCTGCTGTTCCTAGTTACTGCCTCTCTTGGCTATCCCAGCAGAGGTTGTGAGGACATGGAGAACAGGCGAGGGAGAGGGTGTGCCTAGAAAGGGTTGTGGGGGCAGGATCTCATTTCAGTCTTGGGTGCTTTCCTCCAAGGTTAATGCATGTTATTTAGGGCATGAGTAACATAATTTTGAGATAGTCTAAAGAGGCACTGGAGTCCTGTTGGTTTGTACAAGGAACTCAGATTCTGGACCTGTCTGCCCAACACCTTTCAGAAGCGTTATCTTAACTTGAAAGGTAATAGGTAGAAGGCCAGGATGAATTGGAGGGTATAATAATATGCTATTTTGCCCTCAGCAAGTGCTTTGACTCATGCAAAAATCAGGCTCAGTATTTAGTCTGTTATGGTGGGAGCAAGATAAAGAGTGTTATCACCTGAGAAACCTTAAGCACCACTGCTCCTGTGTGGAATCACATATCTGACTTATACGAGAGATGTCCATTACACTTGATTGTCAATTTGAGTTGTTTTTTGGTTGCTCTTCAGTTAGTTATCATCTTGCTAAATTCCTGAACAGCCTTCAGAAAACACAGAATCATAGAAATCATAGAAAGAAGGATCAGAAGAAACCTGTAAGATCATCAAGTCTGGTCCCCTGCCATGGGCAGGAGGAAATTGATCTCAAATGAGCTCAACAAGGTGCTTGTCCAGCCTTCTCTTGAACACCACCAGGGATGATGACTGCACCACCTCTGCTGGAAGTATGTTCCAGATTTTGGTTTCCTGTACAGAAGAGAAGTTTCTCCGTATGTCTAGCCTAAACTTTTCCCAAACTAGCTTGTGCCATTGGTCCTTGTCCTCCCAGGGGGTACTTTTTGCTCTCCCAGATCCTGGTGTTCTCCTTTGACATATTTGTAGGTGACTATCAAGTCACCCCTCAGCCTTTTTCTTTACTCAAACTGAACAAACCCAGATCCCGAAATTTCTTCTCATAAGCCCTATCCCCCAGGCCCTTGATCATGCGGGTGGCCCTTCTCTGCACCCTTTTGAGCTTGTCCATATCCTTCTTGAAGTGCTATGCCCAGAACTGGATACAGTACTCCATCTGTGGCCTTACCAATGCCGATTAGAGGGGGAGGAGCACCACTCTGGATCTGTTGGTGACACATTAGAGTTCTATTTGCTCTGTTGGCAACTTCATCACATCAGCAACTTATATTCATCCCATGATCAGTTGTCAATTGTCACCCCAAGGTGTTGGTTGTCACCAACGTTCCCTCTAAGCTGTGTGGCGTGCGCAGCCGTGCTCATGTCGTGCTGCCAGAAGTGCCTGTGTGGCCACGCACGCCACGCAGCTTGGTGGAACGCTGGTTGTCACCACCAACATCTATTTGTGTTTCTATTTGTGTTTCATAAGTGGGGGCACACGGCGTTTATGGATCTGTTCATGATAGGCTGTAGTGGAAATAATGACAGGCCAACCTCACACGTTTTCTAACATATGGAAGTTTTATTTAAATTTTATTGAATGTTCTTAAGTATCCAAAATAGGCTTGTAAATGTCAAAAGCATGAGGTTTCCTGAACAATGTGATCAAAAACGAAGTGAGGGAGGCTTTTGGGGTTTTTTTTTTTTTTTTTTGGTGGGGGGGTTATTCTTTGTTTTGTTTTTTAACATTCCAGAGAAAGCTATGAACTCATTATCTAGAAGTGGGAAAATGGTACTTTTCTTTAGTTAAATCATGTGTAGCAATCTTTTTTTTTCTCCATATATGTGTATTAAACTGAACTACAGCAAAGACTTTACATGCAGAACTTCAAGGCTGTACCCACATGAGCATGAACATTTGTTTCTCTGGGGACAAAAAGCAGTGGCACACCTTGTCCCTCTGGTGTGCAGCAGATTATTTGGGGCGGGGTAGGGGAGGCTGGGGCCAGCAACTGTGCTGATCCCAGTAGCCTTACCTGGAGTCTTGGGGACTTTGGGGAGCTGCAGCCATGGTGATCCTGCTGCTTGGAGCCTGGCCAGCAGCTGAAATGCATCTTTGCCTGGCCAGGCTCTGGTTTGGGGCGGTGTGTGCTGTACCACTTTTTTTTTGTATGTGTTAGATCCTGGGGTCAATGCCCCCTCCCTCCCTTGCACTGCTACCTTGCGGGGCAGAGACTACCTGAATGTGCGGTGTGTGGAACTGGAGATGGGTCTGCAGTGCCACATACCGCATGACCGCACTTGTCTGGATGTGGCCCAAGAGTTTAAAACACAGGGTTCCTTATTTTAAAATATTCAGAGATAAAAGGCTACACTAAGACTAATTCCAAGAAGGAACTTGGGTTCAGACATAATTCTTTTCCTATTTCCTGGGAAAGTTCCTCCTTATAGTTCCTTATTAGGTGCACTTGTTTCTGCCATTTGGGTGCATTACTTTTGTTGGATCATATATGGGAAGATGGTAATTCTCCATTCCTTGCTCACTTGCTCCAGAGTCACATGGACGGTAGACCAATTCTGAATTACTCAATTTTTAAGCAGTTCCATTTGAAGATTTAAAATGAAATATTAAGACATTTTGAATACAGCACTGAAATGACACAGAGTAGGAGGTTTATGCTGGCACATATTATTTCACATGTGTTGATAGGCTTGTAGAGGATGCCAGGCATGTCACTTACAATTTACTGGGTATGCTGTTTATTCATGTTCTTTACTAGAAATGCAGAAAACTTGGCATCTCAGTTAAAGGGCATCTTGTTAATTAAGTGAATTTTACTGTACCTGCCTACAGCTTGTTCTTCTTCCCAAACGAAAACTGACTATTCTCAAGCTTTTCTCAAACTTCTGATTCTTTGTGCATTTTATTTGAACACACAAAAATGATCCATATACTCATATGACCATTATGCAGCACAAGCGCTAAAGAGATGTTGTTTGTTAGAGGAAAAAGAGACAGATGTTTTTTGTAAGAACTTTTTGAACCTCTTATAAAAAACAGAGCAGTATTACTTGGCAGTGTAATCTGTGCATTGTCTTTTTGTTTATAACTGCATATACTCTGGTTGCTCTGCCAGTTATTTGGACACTTCACTAAGAAAATACAAAATAAATAATTAATTCTATAGTCAATGGTGCATAAGAGTTAACACAAAACAGTTATGAAACACTTGTGCTGAATCCCAGAAATCATCTTGAAGGATTTTGAGTCTTACCTTGATTCCATTGAATCCTTTTAAGTTTGTTTGTTTGTTTGTTTTTTGGTTATACCAGTGTGGAAAATATAGTAGGTCTCTGATTACTAAAAAAAACCCCCAACCAAATTGAAAGCGATTATGTGATTAAATTTAAATTATTAGAATACAATGGGTCACAAAATATTTGGGACTTGTAATGCTGAGTAAAAGAGCCATGAAACTTTTTGTAGCATCCCATGGCCAGTGTTGATAATGGTATCATTTCTCATTTCCAGGTGAAAAGGTTTTCCCTATTTTGGATAGCACAGCACATACACACTGGCCTATCCAGTACAGCGAATGTCAAAATAGACAATATTAATAAAGTTCTTAATGCAGTGAAATAACCCCTCTATTTATTTCCTCAGCAACCTCCTAGGATGGATAATGTTTCACTAACTGCTTAATTGGGAGAATTAGACTGGAAAACTGCCATATTGTTCTCTTTTAAAGAGTGCCAGGAGTGAAGAGATACCAATTGTCATGTCAGTGGCTTAATCAGAGCTATGTCTGTACATCTGGGAGATGTTCATCTGTTTTCAGTCTCCTCCCCAGGTGGTTAGGCAAGAAACCAAGCTCCCTTCTGTTCAGAAACCACACACACAAAAAGAGCTGCAAACATTGATCGTTTGTTCCCTTTATTGTTCAGTCACCAACCAAGGGTAGTTAGAGGAAAAAGAATATTTCTGGAATATTGAGGCTACAATTTAGTGGAATAAACCACTGCTCTATATTATGGCCATCTTTAAAACGTAATTTGGCATTTCCCTAAAATACAGTATAAGAACTAAGTTTTGGCAGAAAATGAATGCTATACTCATGACTGAACACTGGATACATATGTATCCCTGGATGTTGTAGTATTTAAACTTCTTCATAAAAGAAGTTTTGCTTAGCAAACACGTGTACAGACTGGGAAGTAAAAAAAATCTGCCAATTGTCTTATTGGTGACAGAACAATAAAGGGAACATGTCTACTTCCTTTTAGCTACTGATGTAATAATGGACCAAACATCTTAAATGTATGCATCAGGTAGCTGAGATTTATCTAAAGTACATTTAATATGAATACATTTAGTGTGAAAATGAGAAAATGTTCGATTAGGGTCCACCTCCCTGCCTTTTTTTACCAATGAGTCTTTCACAATGTTTTGTTGCAAGGACTGTTTTGTGTGTGTGTGTGTGTGTGTGTGTTTGTGAATAGATATGTACAGATAAACTAGTAAATGTTTTCAGATACCTACTCAAACATACATCGCATGATGGATAAAGTAAGTGTATACCCTGTTAATTATCTTACTGTCATTAGGCTATTGCAGGGGTGGGCAATTATTTTGGGTGGAGGGCTGCTTACTGAGTTTTGGCAAGGGCCGCATGACAGGTAGCCAGGGGAAGATAAATGTTAATTTTCCAAAATGTTTAGGGGCCCTGTGGGCCAGATAGAATAGCCTGGCAGGCCTCATCCAGCCCACGGGCCACATTTTGCCCACCCCTGGGCTATTGTATCAAGGTAGTTGCTTTTTATCTGAAATTCAATTTTCTTCATGGTATTGTAACTTTGAGAAGCAGTATCTTACAGTTGATAGTAATTGGTTTCATTTACGTGATGCACGATTTAGGAATCATGGCTACCCGAAAAACCTTTCCTCCTTTTACATGTTTTCATTAGAGGGGTGTACATTCTTTCTGTTCCTGTCTGGGGAATGCCTCCCTTGGGAACAGGTGACCTTTGTTTTCCTGCATTAGGTGGGGGGGGACCTTAGCGTTGATCGGAACTGTTCCTGTTGGATCCCCATTACCTCAGCTGGGATGCTCTGCTGCCCTTCTGCTGCAGCCTCACCCTGGCCTGGCAGGCATACCTCCAACAGAGACCCCTGGGCCAGAGCCTGCCATTTCCAGAGGTGATGCAAGAGTGCCTGGTTCATAACTTAGCCTTGCAGCAAGGGGCATGGAGCCTCATTGCTTCCTTGGTCAAGTTGCACATAATCAAGCTGACCCATCTCTTCATCTTAGCTTGTTTGACCGGGGCTGGGCTGGGCTGTCTGCTTTAGCAGAAAAGGCATGGGGGAGAAGGTAAGGCAGGGACTGTCCCCCACCCCCCCAGGCAAACCGCAGCTGGGGTCTGGGGCTAGCGAGGGGTTTAAACCACACCTTCCCCTGAGTACAGAGCTACCCTGCCCTGCTAAACTTACTGAAACTTACCGCTGGCTGTGACTGGACTACAAATCCCAGAGGTACCTGGAAACAGGAAAAGGAAGTGATGAGCAACCCTGCAGAGTCCTGCTGCTCTGAGTCTGGACTGCAAATCCCAGAGACCTTGGGGCAGCAGGAAGAGGAAGTGAACACACAGCCCATGCTGGCTATGTGCCAGAGAGTAATGCTGTACCACCCTATGGCTTCTGGCCTGAGCCACTGCAGGCATGTGGCTGCATTATCTGAATCATAATGCTTGTCCAGTTGTTTCTCAGTTTAATTCTGCAGCTTAGACTGACTTGCAAAGACTGAAACAGTTCAGCCTCAGGCATTCTTAGCCACAGTCTGTTCTGTCTGCTGCCAGATTTGTTTGGTGTAGTAAAAGGCAACAAAACTCATTTTATAAGTATGCTAGAAGTATGAGGAAAACCGAACTGAGTGTAGATCTCTTGTTGAAGTGGAAGGACAATTTCATAATAGATGATGCAGAAAAGCATAAAGCCTTTTTTATTTCAGCGTTCACAAATAAAGTTGTTTATGAGATGATGGTTATAGTTAGCAGCAAGGACAGGGAAGGAGTGCATAGAGTAAGTAAAGAAGGTTAGGGATAACTTAGACAAACTGCATGGTTTAAAGTCTGCAGGGCTGGAATGGATGTATCCTACAGTACACAAAGGACTGTCTAAGGTAATTGCAAATTGTTGACTATTATCTTTGAGAACTTGTAAGGCACGTCCAGACGAGCACACATATGCCTCTTGCCACATCTCAAACCCCTTTGAGGTGGGGCAAGAGGCATGTGTGGGAATGAAAAAAATGTTCCCTTTACTGCTGTGGCCCTCCAGGGGCAGCTGAGATCCTAGGTAGGGGGGCTGTGACCCTCCAGGGTTCCTGGGACCCTGGGGTGGGGGGACTGGGGCCCTTGTGGCCTTCTAGGGGGGAGCCAGAATTCCATGTGCTGTGGGGGCAGGGGACCTACCCCTCCTGAGCAGGCCCTCCACAGGGTCCCCCACACCCACAGTGCCTCTAGCAATTACTCCACACCTACCAACACACCAACCCACATCCCTACACACACACACACAGCTTCCCCCACACTCCTTCCCACCCCGTTCCTGCAAATACCACACCCATCATGTGCGAAGAAAACCAAAAGTACACATCAATACATAGGTATTTAGAATGTATGTTATCATGATGACAGAGACACTGGTAGGCTTCCACATTGCCTTAACATTGTAAATATACCAATAAAGCATTGCCCAACTGATCTCTCTCTCTCTATATGTGTGTGTATATAGAGTGGTCTTTTGTTTTAATTGGGGAAAAAAACATGGATTTTGGAGTATTTTAAAAAATGGATTTGGGATGCTGCTGCAGCAGTCCAGCTGGCACATGGGGTAGTGTCCCCAGGTAGCAAGTGGCCAGGCCCCAGAAGCTCCTGAGAGCGAGTAGCCCTGAGCTGCTTGTCAGGGCAGCTTTTTGAACGGGTGGGGCCAGAACAGAGCAGCTTTTTGTATTGCTAGGGACAGCACAGTTGCTGGCCCCAGACTCTAGCTCTCCGTGGCTGCAGATCCGGGAGGAGCCAGGCAGGGTTATTTTGCCCCAAGTGGTACAATTTGCTCCACAACAAAGTGCATGTCTGAGCATGTGCACCAAGGCAAAAAGCCCCAGCTCAAATTTACACAGCTTCTATTTGAGCTGGTGCAAGTGCACATGCTTGCATGTATGGACGCACCTGTGGGCCATGTCCAGATGAGCCTGCCTTAAACTCCTGTGAGGCAGGGCAAGAGGCATGTGCGCGAGTGAAAAACTGTTCCCTGCGCTCCAAGTTTGTAGTGCAGGGATAAAATTAGACCACTGGATACCCAGGGGTCTAAAAAAATAAAAGTTTAAAAAAGCAGAGTAGGGCAGAGTCCCAGACTATGCCCTGAGGCAACTGGAGGCTGGGTCCTCCACAGAGACAGTCTGACTGCCAGTGTGTCTCTGTGGTTGACCCCTCCCCCTGGTGATGAAACATGCGGCCTGGCTGAAACGTGGCACCAGGGCTCCAGTGCTGATGAGTAAAGGGTTGGGGGGGGGGCTGGAGGAGGTGGGAGGGGACCATGGGGAGGCCTCTGCCCTGCCCAACCCCACCCCCCACCACCCCCTGAGGCCCCCTCCCTCTGCCCTGGCTGGCCCCTCCTCCCGCGAGCCCCCCCGAGGCCCTGAACCTCTGCCATACCTGGCCCCATCCCCCTGAACCCCCCTGATCCCTGCCCACCCCATAGTTTAAAAAAAACCCAATCCCCCACCAGCAGTTACTGGCAGCTTCAACTGCCATCTGGCTGACTGGGGCCCCCCCTGCACAGCGCAGGGCAGAGGTACAGCCCCAGTGGCCCCAGCCTGGGCCCTCCTGCCCCCTCTGCTGTCCTGAGGCTTTTTTTCCATTTTTTTCTATTTTGTTTTCTTAAGTGATGGTGCCTGGGGTAGTGGGGGTGAGGGTGGGACTTGGTGGGGCAGCAATTGTGGGGGCTGCAGCTGGTGGGGGATGGGGCCAGGTGGGGCAGCAATTGGGGGGCTGGGTGGATCATGTGGGCCTTGCGGGTGGGGTGGTAGCCCCTGTTAGGGTGCTGTTTCCTTTTTGTGGGAGCCATAGCCCTAATGGGGGGCTGTAGCTGTTGTGTGGGGGTTGAACCCCTTGTGTGGGGGTGGATCTCTTGGGTGGGGGCTGAATCCCCTGTTGGGGAGCCAAACCCTTTTGTGGAGGCCTAACACCCTCTTGGGGGGCCGTAACCCCTGTGCGGGGGTCATTGCCTCTTTGGGAGGGCAGCAAAATATATATTCATGAATTCATGAAACATGTATTTAGAGTTCACTTTATTATTATGATAAGAGACATGGTTTAAACACTGTAGCTATATCAATAAACCATTGTCCAACTGATTGCTGTCTCTGTCTCACTCTCTCTCTCTCTCTTTATAGTGGTCTTTTGTTTTACTTGTGGAGGAAGATGGATTTGCGGGTATTTTACAGGGTGACTTTGGGATTTTTTTTTTATCAGGGATTTTTCAGTTTTCCAATAGAGAACAACAGAATTCCTTCTAGGGAGCCCAGTGGCAGGACCCTGCTTGCTCAGAGCTGACCCCTTGGACCCAGCTGGCTGTGGCTGACCTCCTGGCCAAATGGGGCCAGGAGGACATGCTTTGACAGTTCAAAGCAGGCCACCACACCTGGAACCTCTTCTGGGCGATAGCTGCCCAGATAGCCAGGTAGCGGGCACAAATGGCAGTAGTGCCACACAAAGGCCAACCCAGCAACCACAGTCCACTGGCAGCTGGCCCAAAGGGGCAGATGCCTCTGCTGGCTGTGCAGTCCCCATCCGGGTCTGGCAGGTGCGCAGCAGGTCACAGCCAGGCAGCAGCTCCCACTGCCAGCCTGCTCCAGTGGGTAGAGGGTGCAGGGAACTCCCTGGGCTGATTCAGCAGTCCAGCTGGCACAAGGGATAGTGTCCCTAGGTACCAATTGGCTGGGCCCCAGAAGCTCCTGAGACCTAATAGCTCTGAGCTACTTACCAGGGTGGCTTTTTATACTGCTGAGGCCAGGACAGGTACTGGCCCTGGGCTCTAGCTCCCCCTGGCAGCAGGTGTTGGAGTAGCCAGGCAGGGTTATTTTGCCCCAAGTGGCACAACTTTCTCCACAACAAAGTGCATGTCTGAGCATGTGCACTGGGGCAAAAAGCCCCAGCTCAAATCTGCACCGCTGCTATTTGAGCTGCTGCAAGTGTACGTGCTTGCATGTGTGGACGTGCCTGTAGAGTCCAAGTGATACAACTGAAAAACATAGTGCCCATCTTTTTTTAAAGAGATAGTAGAGGATATGGGGCATGTGGTCAGTTTGATCTGGAAACCGTTCAATATTATGGAGCGGGCCTTCAAGGAATCATATTTCTAAGCATCCATCACTAAGCAAAGTGATCTGGAACAATCAACCTAGGTTTGTAAGGAGAAAGTCATACTTAAACAACCTGATTTACTTAGAAGACAAGGGAGTGGGCTTTAAGGATGGATAGACCATTAGAGGTGATAAAACTATATGATATACCTTGAGTTCACTAAGGCTTTTGACATTCTCATTAGTAAGGTAAGCAAATACAGTCTAGATTAAAGTACTATAACCTAAACAGTATATAAAACTATATAACTGATTAGATCACTGTCCTTAGAGTAGTTATCAATTAGCAGGAGGCATTGAAGTGGGGATCAGGGTTCCCCAGGGATCTTCTGCTCTGAATTTCAGTACAATTTAGCATCTTCATTAATGACTAGGGGGATGGGATTGAACAAAAAACACCGAAAGAAAAGCCAGTAATATATTGGTAAAAATTATAATAGTCTCACAAGTCACAGGAAGTGGTTCTTCCATGGCATGCTACACTGGTGAGGTGTCATTTGGAGTACAGTATCCACTTTGGGGTATTGCATGTCAAGGAAGATGTACACAAATTGAAAGATTCCAGCAGAGAGCAACAGAAATGTTTAGAGAAAAAATGGGAAGAACTGGGATTATTCAATATGGAGAAAAGAAGGGGTAGAGGGAAGGGGGCGTATTTTATAAATAGGAACCTACTAAATTGCCATTTCACAGATTTCACAGAAACCATGAAAAAATGCTTTGTGGAATCAGTGGGAAATCCAGGATTGGCTACCTGCTTTTACTTGCATAATACCATAAGTACAGGGGAGAAACATTGGTGAGGACCCATTATTTGTAATGCTGGAGTTCGAATTTGATTGTTTTGTACTCATTCATTGTATATACAACATTGAACATGCAGCAACATTAAACATATCAAAGATTTGTACATAGCTAAGTTCATGCTAACCTGAAAACAAAGCAAATTGCTTATATATTTCATAGTTTCATAGTTTCTAGGGTCAGAAGGGACCTGAGCAGATCATCTAGTCTGACCCCCACCCCTCCCGCCATGGCAGGAAATAATACTGGGGTCAAATGACCCCAGCAAGATGTTCATCTAACCTCCTCTTAAAAACCCCCAGGGTAGGAGCCAGCACCACTTCTCTTGGAAGTTGGTTCCAGATCCTAGCCTCCCTGACCGTGAAGTAGCGCTTCCTGATATCTAGCCTAAACCTGCCCTCTGCCAGCTTGTGACCGTTATTCCTGGTCACTCCTGGCAGTGCATCGGGGGAACAGTGACTCCCCCAATGCCTGCTGGTCCCCTCTGACTAGTTTATAACAGGCCACTAGATCCTCCCTCAGCCTTCTCTTCTGGAGGCTGAACAGGTTCAGGTCCCGTAGCCTCTCCTCATAGGGCCTGCCTTGCTGCCCCCTGATCATGCGAGTGGCCCTCCTCTGGACCCTCTCCATGCTGTCCACATCCCTCTTGAAGTGCAGCACCCAGAACTGGATGAAGTACTCCGGCTGCGGCTGGACCAGTGCTGCATAGAGGGGGAGGATCACCTCCTTGGACCTGCTCGAGATGCATCTGTGGACGCATGACAAGGTACGGTTGGCCTTTCTGACTGCCTCCCCACACTGCCGGCCCATGTTCATCTTGGTGTCTGTTATGACTCCAAGATCCTTTTCCGCCTCCGTGCTGACAAGAGGGGAGTTCCCTAACCTGTAGGTATGGTGCCGGTTGTTCCTCCCCAGGTGCAGCACCTTGTACTTGTCACTGTTGAATCCCATCCTATTCTCATCCGCCCACCCTTGTAGCCTGTCTAGGTCTGATTGTAGCCTGCTGCATCCTTCCAGTGTGCCCACGTCCCCCCACATCTTAGTGTCATCAGCAAATTTGAACAGGGTGCTTTTTACCCCTTCATCCAAATCACTGATGAGGATGTTGAACAGTGCGGGTCCAAGGACCGAGCCCTGCGGAACCCCACTGCCCATGTCCTTCCAGGTTCAGAAGGACCCATCCACTACCACCCTCTGGGTGCGGCCCTCCAGCCAGTTGGTGACCCAATTGACTGTGTGGGCATCAACACCACAGCCCCCCAGTTTCTTAATGAGAACGGGGTGAGAGACAGTGTTGAATGTCTTCCGGAAGTCCAGGAAGACTATGTCCACTGCTACCGCTGCATCTAATGATCTGGTAATCTGATCATAGAAGGCCACCAGGTTGGTCTGACAGGACCTGCCACTGATGAACCCGTGTTGGTTGCCCCTAAGTATGCAGTCCCCTGCTGGCCCCTCCTGGATGTGTGCCAGCATAATTTTCTCAAACAGCTTGCCTAGGATTGAGGTAAGACTAACTGGCCTATAGTTTCCCGGGTCCTCCTTCTTCCCTTTTTTGAAGATGGGAACCATGTTGTCCTTCTTCCAGTCCTCCAGCACCACACCAGAGCACCATGAGTGCTCGTAAAGCCATGCCAGGGGTCCTGCAATGACCTCGGCCAATTCCTTTAGAACTCTAGGGTGGAGATCGTCTGGACCGGCTGACTTGAATATGTCCAGTCCCTCCAGAAGCTCCATAACTACCGTATTTTTTGGACCATAAGACGCACCTGACCATAACACGCACCCAGTTTTTATGGCAGGAGAGACTGTGTGCCGGTGGCCGGCCATTTTTATTGCCGGCTCCCGGCCACTGGCACGGGCGCCGGCTTCGGGTGTAAACAAGCGGCGGGTGTCCCCCTCAGGCTCCGCCGCCTCCGCGGGCAAGCTCCGCCCTGTCTCCCCGGGACACACACCTTCGGACCATAAGATGCACCCTCGTTTTCCCCCCACTTTTGGGGGGAAAAAAGTGCGTCTTATTGTCCAAAAAATACGGTAGTTTCTCGCTAACCCTTGGCCCAGGCGTGTCTCTCTCTGGGGCCCGAGGGGGGCCCAGCAAGGAGGTGGCTGTTCTGGTCCCTAGTTAGGAAGACAGAGGCAAAGAAATCGTTAAACATGTTAGCTTTGTCGTCTGGTGTGACGACCAAATTTCGCAACGCGTCCTGCAGGGGCCCCACATTACCCGGGACCTTCTTTCTACCTGCTATGTATTTAAAGAAGGACTTCTTATTGTCCTTAATCTGGGAAGCTAGTCCTAATTCCATCTCTGTCTTGGCCTGCCTGACTGCCCCTCTATATCCCTGAGCGACTGCAGAATAGGCATCCCTGGTGATGACCCCTTCTTTCTATTGGGTATACGCCTCCTTTTTAGCAAGGAGGCGTATACCCAAAAACTCATGGTTTTAAAATATTTCCTTGATGTGAGAAAGGGTTTTATTGCAGTTACCTCTAGAATGCCTGGTTGGGTGGCTCATTGCTGGTGATTAAATTTTAGTGTTTGGCTAATATTCTTGCCACCTGAGCACTTAGTACTTTGGCATTTAGCTCTGAGAGAAGATAATTTCTTGCATCAAGCACCAGTAATTTTCAATTGGAATGCTAGATATGACCACATAGAATTTAAATTTTATATGTATTGAATTTAACTTCAGTGAAATTAAGTTAAAATTTTGTGCCACTGTGAAAACTATGTATGGAGGATCTGTGTGGCATAGCTTAGGAGTAGCTCCTTAGCCATAAATCAGTTTTCTTCTCTACTCAGTTCAGTGGTTAATACTGCTCTTTCTGCTTCCCACGAAGCACAGGAAGCCCATATAATGAATGGAAACTTAATGTTGGTAGGACTTCACCAGTGCAAATCTCAGAGGCTGCAAAGATTCAACTTCTATGGATATGCAAAATTTAAGCCAGGACTTTTTTATGGGTGAATCCTAAAAAATAAGTAATATCACATCCCTATTTAATCCTACTCTATCTTACCTCTTTTTCGCTTTCTGTACAGGCAGATTGTGTGCTTTAGGCTGCCACTTTTATTGTGCCTCTTACTGTAGTTGCCATGATATAAGCCACAATATAAGAAGCTGTAGCTCATATTACCTTGATTTAAGTCATTTGAGGCTGTCTGTCACGAATGGTATTTTCAAGTCCACCTTATTTTATACTTTAAATCCATCTTATAACTATTCCAGGTGCTGCTCCAGAGCTGATTTCTGTAATTCATAGACATACCAAGTTTTTTTAAATGTGGTGCTTCTGGTTTTAAGGGGCGGTCTGATTTGAAGTGTAAGTTGTTCTTTGAGAATTTTTCCACAGCTTAAATTGCTATATATTTACAGTGATGCATATGAGTACTGGAAGTAGGGCCGATATCACAGCTTTAACGTAACAGTTACTTTATTGTGATTTGTTCCTAATATAAAATTGTGAGGTCTGTGAAAAATGAGCCAAGCAATAAAAACAAGTTTTTCTATATATAATGTGACAAAATAATGACTACTTATGTTCATAACTCCAGTATCTGAACCTCTTCCAGTAAGATACCAAGCACTATAACTTGGCATGACTGCTTTTTCTTATCTTCTCCTCAGGAGGAAAAATATGTGAAGTACTTTGGGTATTCTGTTTAAAAATATAAGTATTGGTGATAATTCGTTTAAGAAAGTAAAATGAAAGAAACCCAATATTACACTTGGAGGGGGAAATAGTGAGTTTGGTTGATGTTCATTCTCTTCTGAGTTTATTCTACAGCAGTGATTCTCAGTTGGGGTGCTGTGGCAATTTTAAGTGTGATGAGATTACCATTTATTCCTCATCTGTACCTGGCCCCTGGATGGGGTGGTAGGTGCTTGATTTTTCCTTCCTGCCCAGTTTCTACATGAGGAGGTAAGTGATTGCTCTTCTCCAACATCCCTCTCTCCCAGCTGGCTCCTCTGAGGAGTTAAGTGGTGTATTAAATTAATTTTTACAGTGGGGTGCTGCTAAATACAGAAAATTTATGGAGGTACGGTCTTGAGTCTAAAAGGTTTAAGAAGCACTGTTCTACAGTTTCCAGTCATAGCATCATGGAACAGAAGGGCTGGAAAATTGCTCAGGAGGTCACCTAGTCCAGCCCCTTGCTCAGATCAGGATCATCCTTATCCAAACAATCCTATGCAAGTGCTTGCTTGGGAAAAGTTTTACTGTGCACATGTGGTCAAGTAGTTGACTCTAGTCTTTAACATTGGCTTTAGGCAGTTTTGTAGAAAATCTAGGTCCAGACCAGAATGCTCTTTGAAGATAAGAACTTTGAGCCAATATAGAGTGGGGACCAAGTTTGTTTTATTTAACTTTTCTTAGATGATAAGACCAAGAAAAATAACTGCAATCATCTAGTGTCTGATTTCCTACATAAGGAGATGTTCCTGTCTTGCAAGCCACACAGGAAGGCAGAAGATGGTGGAAGTGAACTGCTGATTAAGTACATGGTGTAAGATGAATAGTTTTGATTTTGTTAGATGTTTGTTCTATGGAGATGTAGGGGTGTATGCAGTTTGAATGACATCTGAGTAAAAAGTGAACGAATCTTATAGGGAACAGGCTCCCTGTAGAGTTTGTACCCTTTGATCCCCTTCCCCTTTCATAAGTTTAAAGCCCTTCTGACCAGAGTAGTCAGAGGGAACCAATGAGCACTCTTAGCATATCTTTTAAACAACCATTTATAATTTATAGGAATGAATGTGAGGAGGCTAGTGACAGAGCTAGAGTTTTCTGTCACTCCACACTGACTGTATGTCTATAGGTACTGATTCCAAAGAGGTCATTGTTCCTTGGCCTGAACTATTTTAGCCTTCAGAACCTTGCAGGGTTGCATTAATTAAAAAGATAGTAGTCGGGTACTACTTTAGTGCTATCCCGTTTGTGTACACAGAATCTACACCAAAGCCTGTCTCACTAACCACAATGTGAAGAAACTTCAAGCAATTCCTTGACAACCATTACCCTTCCTGTTAGTTCTGTACCCCAAGTTGCACTGTCTTTCTGCTCTCTCTCAAGGGTGGGTCACGTTCATGACCACTTCATATGGAATCTGCTTGCCTTTCTTTCTGACATGCCAAATAACCTCTAGGCCCACAGGGCTTACCTTTGCATCAGCCTTGAACCACAACTTTGAGTAGTGACTTTGATTGATTGTTTCACATTATATCATGATGAAAGGGCTTAATTATTTCTTTGATTTAGTTTGAGGGAAAGTGCTTATCGTACTGTCAGCTTTAAGTAGGTCTGATTGTTCACAGACCTACTTCACAGCAACCATTAACACCTTCCTCATAACATCCTTCCTGTTTTGAACATTGTTTGGTCTAAATGTTGTTGCAACTGTTGAATTACTACTGCAGGCAAACCTGGATCTTTCATATCTGAATGGTTCGAAACCTACTTGCTTCATGGTAGATTGCTGAATAAAAAAAGGATCCACCTTGCTATTTGCCGCAGCTATATGCAAACCTTGTTTGCGCACTATCATATTGGGGAGTGGGGGGAGTGGGGTATGTTAAGGAGCCTAAACTTAGGGAATAACTGGGTTTTACCCTACTACTACCACCACTACTACTACTATAGTGGTCAAAATTTTATTATTCTGTGCTTGTCAAGGCTTACTTCTTTTGTTCCTTATTCTAAGTAGTGGATAAATAATAATGATTGCAGTTATAATTTAGTAAATATTGACCTACGAATAGTGAACACTACAAATTAACTGAACATTTTATGTAATATGACAGTCTTATCTTAAGGGTTAAAATTAATTTCCTCTATGTTGACAGTTCTCAGGGATGTTACTGTATTTGTCTTATTAATTGAAATGATTTTTGGTAAGGAAGAGAAAAACAAATATCCTTCAAAAGAACTATAATGTGTAAAGTCACTAAATGTTTCAAGTATTTACTAAGAGCTTGTACCCTCAAACTAAAATAAATTATAAAGTTGTAATATACGGTATATAAGAGGTATTCAGGTTGTTCACTGTCTGCTGTAGAATTAAAAATATATATTGTTAGACCCCAGTATCCAGAATATAGGAATTATTTTCTTTAAGTGTTTTTAGCAACTGTGTATGCTATAAAATGGAAGATAGATCATAGCTTTCTAATCTTTTAGCTGTAGGAAACGTGGTGTTCCTTGTTGCTTTACACAGGTGTTTCAGTAGAAAGATCCTTACTGTTTCATTAATGAGAGACTCATGTTATATGTAGGTTCAACCGAAGATTTATATGACTTCTTAATAATAACATAAATAAGAGCCATTAGGACATGGATGGGTCCTAGGGCTTTATAATGACTGAGAAGTATCCATCCTAACTTCATACTGTTTTTTGTCCATTAGCACAAAATAAGGATTCAACACTGCATAATTTCCCTTCATTATATTGTCTATTTGACAAATAAATCGTTCTTTTAATTTTTCCCATTTTATATTATATGATTTTCTTCCTGAACTTTTAAAAAGGATAGGTTGGCAAAATTTTTGGGCAGAGTGCCAAAAACACCTGCAGCCTCAACTTGTAAAATGTTGATGTGCTAGGGGATTGGCGAGGGGCCTGATCCTTGTGGCAGCACAGTCCTGGTCCCTATCCCAAGGTGCAAGTGCCAAGCAAAATGCCTTTGTTTGCCACACACTGGCATGTATGCCAGGTTGCTTTGCCCTTTTCTGGCTGGGTGAAAAAAGGCTGTATTAATGTGAGGAAATGGAAAGCAAGAATGAGAATATTATAACTCCTTTCCAAACTGCCACTATTTTCAGAGGTAGAATATATTAACTCAGGCCTCCTATAGAATTTTCCTCTTCCTCCTTGCCTTTTTAAATAGACTATTAATTTTAACTCTCCTAAACAGAATGAAAATGCAGTGGAAGTTTGAAACAGGCTTTCAAAATATGATATTCACTTGAGCATGAAATTAGGCAAAAGTATTTTTCTCCCTGCCAGTGAAAAATCTTTTGTAAGAATGAATGTTGGTTTTGGGGGAAATGCTAAGGAATTCTGAAAGTGAACTCATTCAGTATTTCTTTCCCTGAATCTCTCCTCAGTATGAGCCAAATTATTTGGCTAAAAAAAGTAATCTCTCTGTCTCATTTCCTTTTTTTTCCTAAACTTTTTTAGAAAGACTAATAGAAAATTTTCGTTTGCATCGTTTTGAGTTTAAATCAATAGGAGGCAGATCCCAGCTGCGGATGGGAGTCTTTTCTATGGTTAACTACTGTATTTACTTGAATTTAATATGACCCCCCAATAATTAGATTCTATATGTAGAAAATTTATAAATTTGTTAAAATAGTCCATGTATAGAGTCTAATTATTAGAGGACCATCTTTAATTCATACCTCCCCCATTGCTGCAGGGGGGTAGGAAGTTGATGAGGGGGTCAAGCAGCTTGCCCACTGTTTGTGCCAGATCCCCTACCACTACTGCCCCCTGCTTGCCCTTCCTTTCCCCACCCCCTTTTGCTTTTGTGCCCCTCCCCCCAGCCTGTGTTCCTCGCTTCCCCCCCCATATCTTCTTCCCAACTTTGCTTTCTCTGCCCCACCACTCCACCCCATTACCCTTGATCTACACTGGCAGACTCTGTCCCTGTTCTAGCCTGGGGCACTGAGTATGGCCCCAGCCTGGCCTTGTAGGAGCCAAGCCAGCTGCATACTGCTGGTACATATATAGACTGGCCTGGCTTAGTGTCTTAGGATGCAGTGTGGAGGAAGCCTACTGGCATGGAGCAAGGGTAAGGGGGGAGGAAGAGGGGCAGTCAGGGGAGCAGAGGATGTGTGAGGGGTGAGGTGGAGCAAAGAGACTCCAAGGGAGAAATGGCAGGGTGCAGGCAAGGGTGTCAGACAGTGATTTTGGCTTTGGCTTTGGCCCTGACCCCAAAATTGAAGCCCAGATTGCAGAAGCTGCCTGCCTTGGTCTCCCTCCTTCTCCTCTTCCACCCCATACCTGAGTCTAAGATGAGGGACTTTTCCCCCATGCTAAGTGTGGGGGGTCATCTTAGAAGTAAGTAAATACTATAAATTATTATTACTGGCTAAAATATTGAGCAGTCTGTATTATCAAAAACATCTTTGACAAGAATCTGATATCTATATAGGAATCTTAAAAAAATCCCTGATTAGTGAAGAAATGCCTGGCTATTTGAACTAGTGTGAATATCAAAACTTTTAAAGAACAACATTGTTACCTATTTGTGTCACAACTAAGCAGGTATAAGAAAAGCATATTAGAAGTATTTCATATAACAGAAAAGTCTTTCCATAGTAAACCTTTCTACATCTCAAGTTCTGGCTTTCTGTGTATAGAGAGAGCCTCAAATATCTGAAGACTAAAGAACTGCTGTAAGTATGGGAGGGGAGAGGCAGGGGGGAAGGTAGATAGGTAGGAGCTTTGAATACTCCTATGTCCCTTGTGGTAGTTTTGCTAGGTAGAGTTGACACAGATATGGGGATGGAAGCAAGGTAGGGTAACATATTCTGGCATAGTATGTATTGTGTTTTAGGGATAAATTGTGAATTGTCTATTTCAAGTTAGTTATTCTACTATAATTCATAATGTAAACTTCTTTTTCCAAAGAAGGATAGCAAAGAAACACAGTAAAAATGCATCATAAATTTTTAAGGGCAAGTACTATGAATTTTATGTTGGTAAAGCACCAAGTACAGCTATTTATAACCATAATAAATCAGCTTCTGTTGGTTTTACTTAATTGCATGGCTTTTTTATTAGGAATATATGCTAGGTCAAGCTACTTTGCAACCTTGTTATGAAATGCTGGTGTTGATGTGTACAAGAACTGTTGCTTTTTAACCATCACATTTGCAAAGTTAGACGGATTTCTAATTAATTTTTAGATGTGACATTTGTTACGAAGAAAGTGATTTTGATCCAAAACTAAGTTGGTTTAACAAATGTGTGACGCGTACTGTAAGTTTAATAGGCTCCTTCTGGTTATAAGAAAATATTACCTGAAAAGTTGTGGTAAAGATTCTAAAGTACATTGGAAAATGTGACTTAAGCATACAGTTAATTCATAGTTTAAATCAGGGGTTGTCAACCGGGGATCTGCCTACCCCTGGGTTTACTTGACAATAGCAAGGGGGTATGCATGGGCAGGTGGGGATGGAGCACCACCCCATGCTGCTGTGCAGGTGCCACCTGCTCAGCCAGATTCAGGGAGTGGGAGAAGCTCGCACACAGCGGCTCCTGCTGTTCCCTATCCGGCTGCATGCCACCCCTTTCCCTGTTGGTGGCCAGGGGTACACTGCTCCACATCCGGCTGCCTGGGGGTACAATGATCAAAAAAGGTTGAAAACCCCTGGTTTAAATAATTAAGCCAATCAATGATATAGATAGGGAGTATCTTCTACGTGTTAACTTTTTGAGACTAAAATAATTAGGGGGGAAAAACCCTCTTCTGTTGTGTATGTTTTTAAATTATTTCATCTGCTGGTCATACAAATATGTGTTTTAGGGACATTATGATTCACTGAATTGGGTGTTATATGTTTCAGTGTTAATAATAAGAATTGAGAATAATAAGAATTAGAAAGCATGTATTATAAGTGAATTAAATGCAGTGTATGTTGTGGGACAACCTAATGATGTTCATTATATTAAAACTAGTATTATTTTTGGAATTAAATGCTGAAGAACCAAGATGTATGACAAGTTATGAAACTGTCATTTCAGTATTCAGACTAGACTCAAGGAAATAATAAAAGAATAGTCAGATGTTGTGTACTGTGGTGAAGGCTAAATACAGTTAACAAAAACAGATCTCATGACTCCCCTGGAAACTCAAAGTAGGCAAGAACAAATCAATTCAGGAAGTTGTATACTGAGTGTCATTTCAGTGGTGGAACTCAAGAGAGCCTTAGTTCTTTAAGGAGAAGAAGGTAATGCATATATAGACCATTCCTTTATAGGGGTGTAGGTTGTAGGTGTGTAGGTCTAAGGACATAGGCAGACAAGGTTCTTTGAGTGAATCTGATATCTTTTATTAGACCAACTTAAATAGTTGGAAAAAAAAATTTAGGAAGCTTTCAGGTACATCTTCACTGACTGCCTGTCTTGCATGCATACCAGCCAACCTCTGGCTTCTTTATTATTCATTCCATTCAGGAAGAGCACACACCAACTGCAGAGACTTCCTGAGCCTGACAAAGTGTTTTTAAACCAGAAAACTTGCTAAAAAAAATTTCCAACTATTTAAGTTGGGCTAATAAAAGATACCAGATTAATCCAAAGAACCTTGTCTGCCCATTACTTTCTAGAAATTTCTTCTATATAGTAGTATAGAACAGCTATGTATTGACACTTCTGCTTAATAACAAAAAAGTGATACTTGTAGCCCCTCAAGGACATCTTTTTAGCAAAGTTCAATCAACATAGGTACTAAAGATTTAAGCATATCAAAGGATACCCTGTAGAAAAGGTTTGGTATCAAACTCTGGAGAGAGACTCTAGATGCAGCCTTGATGCATGACAAGAAGGAGAAACAGGGGTCCGGGCAGACTTCCCCCATAGTCAGCCTGGGTTGCTGTGTACTTTGGTCATGTGCAGACAGTAGATGCTGGAACAGAAGAATTTTGGTGTATGAGCAGTCCGTTGCCCCTCAGTGATGGAGTGAGATGTGGAGTGGTGCAGTGTGGGATGCATTTGAAGACTGACGAAGCAGTAGTCACAGAAAGCTTAGTGTCTGAACATAACGCTGAAGTGGTTCATGGAGGACTGGTTCAAAACAATATCTGATTAACCAAGTATATTTCAAAAGTAATGTTCTGAAAGGTTTAAAACATTCTATTTTGGCTTGGACATCTGGATGCATGTGTTTTAAACTCAGTTTATAACAGTCTCAGTATTATGCATGTCTGCACCCTTACTTTTCTTATCTATCTTTAATATGAATGGAGTGAGATATGATTGTTAATTATATATTTTAATAGCGTATTCATCTAGATCAGAAATGCCAACAAGAGAACTCTTTGCTTCCACCTGGGTGTGTCTACCTGGCCATTAGATCTGGGAGCAGTTTACTTGCGAGTAAATGCTCCTGGGCAGGCATCTAAATGCGTAGGGAAACAGGAACAGATTTGCTGCTAATAGCAGTAAACTGCTTTCCCCTCCTGTGGCCCTGCAATGGGCCCATGCCACCACCAAGGCACTAGCCCAGTTTTGGAGGGGGTGGGTTGTCTGTGATTGGGGCAGGGGACTTGGAAAGAACTGCAGAGGATGGGCAGCTATTCCCATTCCCCTGCCCCAATGTGCTGGTGGGGCAGCTAACAGCGAGCCCCCAACTGGGCAGGGGTTCTCTGCCCAGGTGGGGGCTCACTACTAGCTGCCCCACCAGTGGATTGGGCAGAGGGCTGGGACCTGCCCCACCCACGCAGCTGTTTCCAAGCCCTGTGCCTTGATCATCCCAGTCATGGGGCTCAGGCTGGGAGTTAAGAATCTCCTAGCCCCCCACTCCCTGATCACAATGGCAAAGCAAGGGCAGGGAGATATGGATCTCCCAGTCTCCTGGTCCCCAATCTCAGTCTCAGAATGTGGGGCTTGGACTTTACAGTAGGCAGCTCCCAGGGGCGGGGGGCAATCTTCCATCCCCTGGTGGCCAGCTGTCGAGGAGCGGATTTGCTTCCAGTCAGCGTCTACATGCGCGCTACTGTGCAGTTAGTAATTGGAAGTACATTTCCCACTTGCATTTTCAGGTAGTAAATTTATTTGCAATAAATGAGGTTTACTTTGCAGCAGACTATGCTACTTCACATTAAATCTTCTAGTGTAGATGCATCCCCTTTTAAGTTGATATGGAATTAACACAATTATTTCTGGAGTTGCAGAAGATATTGAAGCACTTGAATAGAGTAGAAGACTGCTTTATCTCTCTGCAAGTTTTAAAACAATAAAAATGCCAAAAGGAATGTTTAACAGGTAGATTAGATAAATGGGATTAAAACTGCAATTCTTTTATGTCTCCGTGATACCGGTGAAAGGGCAGTCCTGTCTTGGTCAGTCATGCTCTAGTTTAAAATAATATAGAAAGCTTTATTCATCATGGATTAATCTGGTCATATGATCTTACTTGTAAATTGGCAAAAGCAGCAATGAGAAAGTTTAGTAAAGAAGATAAATTATAAAGCGTAATCAGAAACTTTCTTTAACATTTAAATAACCCTCTTTTCTGTTTGTTCTCTGGGTTGTAGCAATGTAAAAATGCATAAGCTATTTAGTAAAAACACAAACTGAAAAGTGAAAGTAACATAACACTTTGAACAGAGTGTTTTCTAGCATGTTAACTTTAGTTAATAAGTTAGAATGGGAAATGACACAATGCTTAACTAGAAATACTTCATTCTGGTGTCTAATCCTTGTCCCAAGGACACCACGGGTGACATGAAAAATGCCATGAATGTAGCAAACCTTTGACCCTGCAGAGGTGGCAAGCTGCCTGGATGGTTTAGCTCCAGGCTTGACTAGTAACTGTCAGACCTGCCTCTTGACCTTTTCCATGTTGATTTTTCTTTTGAGCTGTGCAGTACTGATGCAGGTGTGTAGTTCCACACTGGAGGCATTTGGGAAATGTCATCTGCTTCTTTTTCTGCTCCTATCCCAATAAAAAAAAGCATAGGAGAAGAGGGGAAATTGGAAAATATGGTTTACCAACTTTATAGTAGAGTTTTTTACAATTAGTAACCTAATATTTAGGTAATTGTTAGATTGGGCCACTGGCCATACATTTTTTTCTACCACTAATGAGTTTCTTAATATTCTTAATCAGAGAAAAATGGCAGGTTTCGTGTTTTGTTATTTATAATGATTGTCATGCACATGGAAGTGCATTACATTGATAATATTGAAGCAGTCAGCTTGTTCGTTGTCCATTCATCATCTTTGGAATAATTCAGTTCTTCTGAAATTGATTTGTATCTTAACTGTTTTTCCATGGTTGGAAGCTAGTGACATATATGCACATTTTGTAAGAATCTCTGATCAAGAATATGCTAAGCAAACTGGATAAAGCCGAGTTCAGTTACTGGTAAAACAGATAGGGGTGTTTTGTAAGGGAAGGTCTATTTGCAAGAGTGTGAGCCTTCAAATGGGGTTATTTATGACAACCGCATTTTTCATTCAAAGTAAAGACTCCAAAGCCCCTGACAGATGTTACATACATTACACTTAATCATTTAATTGTGACTTAATCATGTGTTAAGTAGTTACCTGGTCACACATTCAATCAATTAATAGCGTGATAAAGCAAAAAATAATCACTAAGTAACTTACTACACAAACCATGTGTAACAACTTTGTGGCTGGTTCCTATCTTGTGGCCAGTGCCCAGACTCTGGAGCATACAGGTGCCTTTCCAGACTCTTGTGTGCTCCAGATGCTGGGCAAACCCCCCACAGCTGACTGGGGCTCTCAGCTTCTCAGCTGAGGGCTCCTGATCAGTTGATCAGAGCTCCCAGTCAGGAGACCACAGGAGACAAGCTTACTGCTTGCAGTGCAGGTGAAGACTGGGATTCAGCTCTCTCTGGACCAGCAATATAGGGCCATTAGAGCTGATGTGGCATGGCAGGAAACACACTTGTTGGGATCTTGCATCAGAACTCACAGCACCTTTATTTTAATGTCTGACAGGGGTGTGAACGAAATAAAACTGAAATGTACTAAGTAACTATTAGGAAAATGCAGGCAGTTAAATATTTGGCTGTTCATTAGGACCCATTCTCAAAGGTACTCCTCACAGTTGTTGGAAAGCATACTGAAGGTAAAAGAGGACAAAATCATGTGGAAGGACAGAATCATATTTGACAGGTTAATACCACTCACTTTTGTATTTCTAAACAAGAAGCTTTTAGTAAATTTCATAGGTTAACTTGGCAAGAAACTAAGACAGGCACTTGATAGTTTAAATGATCATTTTGGAAACTGGAGTTGGATCTTGTGCCATGTACACAAGATAGGTTGTTTGTTTTTTGGGTTTTTTTGGGGGGGGGGGTTCACTTGTCCCGTCCTAAGGGGGTCGGCAATCAAGAACTGTGAACTATATTCTGTCAAACTGACATAACCTTGAGCCTTACATTTCCCTACATATGTTGTGAAATGTTTTCCCAATGATTTTCTTAGCCCCACGTGTGTCTGTAGTTGTTAAAGTTGCAAAATATCAGTACTTGTGTCTTCAAAACCTGAACATTTCATGTATTTCTTATTTTCTAAATGGTCACTCAGTATAAAATTCTATTAGGGAATCAGAAATTAAATGTGTTACAAAAAATTTTGAATGATGAATTTGAAACTTGAGTATTAAATTATATTTTCTTGGGTTGTGTTAATAGGCATGGAATAAAAAGTTCAGTGAAATCTGCAGCTGTTGGCTTAGTGTTGGAAATATTAGATTGTGGGGAGGAAACGGGGTTGAACTAGATGACCCTGAGGTCTCTCCAACCCTGTAATCCTAAATTTCTGCCAGGAATAGGAGAAAATGTGTGAAAAGAAACAATCTGAAGTCAAATTGTTGACCAAAAAGCATGTGAGCTACCTTTTAGTATTTTGTCCCTGTGATCTTGGCGTTTTTTTATTTATTAACAAATACTAAATTGAGTTGATCAGTTTATGATATCTGAAAATGAATTGTGAGGAAGAACAACCCTAACAAAAAGTTGATAAAAATCCACTGTTGAGATGCACAATGAGATCTTTATGATCAGTCTTTAAGTCCTCCTTAAATGGAGCATTTTACTGTCATGAAATGTACTATGGAAAATGATGAAAACATGATTTTTCTCCCCTTTTTGCTAGTGCATTTATCATTTGGGATACTGCTATTTAGTGAATAAACAGTTGTCTCAGTAATTTTGTTAAACAGTAGAAAACAATAATTAACTTATCAAATTAACCATGTAAAATACATGTTTACAAACATTCATAACCATTTTACTTTTGTGACCTCTTTTTTGATGAAATCCATGAAAATGAAAAAAGGTAGCATAAAGGTAAGTGGAGTTTAAAATGTAACAAGACCAATTGTGTATTTGAATGTCAGAATTTTTCTTCTCTTTAAAACTTATATGTGGAGGTGTTAGCCAGTCTGCAACATTAGAGACCTAGGAAATGTTCCTAATGCTGATTTTATGTCCAACTTTTCTTTGTTTATCTTAAGTATTGTAAATGCAATTCAATCTCTTATTCAGTTGTCAGACCTGTGAAAGTTATGTAAAGCACACACTAGCAGGTTAGGAAGAAATTGGAAATATATGTGGAATGATAACTAATTATTGGTATGATTTAGGAAATATTTAAATAATGTCTAACTTTAAGAAGGTAAATGGTAGGAAGAAGAAACAGAAAAAGCTATAATTCCTGTCAAACCTGACCTTTTGTTTCTTTATTTTCATTTTTCTGTTGACTCCCTGGAAACTGTGATCTAGTCCCTCTTCCATACAGTGCAATGATGTTCTCTGCTGCATTGGGAGCCATAGAATCTTATTCTCTGTCTTTATTTATCTTCATAGAGGAATGGGTAATAGGATCATAAATAAGTTGAACTGGAAGGGACCTTACAAAGCAGGATCATCCCTGACTAAGCTATCCCAGCCAAGTGTCTGTCCAACCTGCTCTTGAAAACTTCCAAGGGTGGAGATTCCACTGTTTCTCTAGGTAGCCCATTTCAATGTTTGACCACCTCCATAGTCAGAAAGTTTCTCCTAATCTCCAGTCCAAATTTCCCCTGCTTCAGCTTGAGGCCATTGCTCCTAGTTCTGTCCCCTTAGCCACAAAGGAAAGCCCATCTCCATCGATGCTGCAGTGGCCCTTTAGGTATCTGAAGACATTTAACAAATATCATATAGGTCTTCTCTTTTTGACTAGGGACATACATTACATGTAAACTGGTTTAAGTGATCAGAAACTGGCTTAAACCTGTAACAGAACAGATGTTCAGTGCACATAAGCCAGTTGGAAAATGGCTGAAACCAGTCTGCGATAATCATGGTTGAATGTAGTGCCAGACTTAACTAATTTGGGTCAAACTGGTTTATGTAATGCTTGTCCCAGACCCTTGCTGGTTTAAGTTAAATCAGAGTCCACCAGCATCCCAGCATGCTCTCTGGGCTGGGCAGAGCTCTCTGTTCTATGGCAGAGCTGGCCCCTCCCTGGCCAGAGCTCCAGCGGAGACTTGCAGACTTAGTGGGTTCTGCTGGCTTCCCCGTGCTCCCCCCCCCATACCACTCATTGCTTAAGCAAGGATCCCTTTCTCTTCTTTGCCCCAGCATGGACCATAGCCAGCATGTGGTATACTAGCTATTTCTGTGTAAGGCTTCAGCAGAGACTGCTTCGCCCTGCCCTACCCCTCTTCACTGCTCAAGCAGGAAATCCTCCCCTCCCATCTCCCACAGCACAGACCCCAGTTCCACAGACCCTAGGCATGTGGTATGCTAGCTAATGCCGATAAGTGTCTGTGTGCATCTCTCTCTCCAGTTTCACTGGGGCAGGCAGTCAGAACAGTGATTGCTTAGGCTGTTTGGAGCTAATCAACATGTCAGCTGGTAAGCTGTTTAAGAAATTTGAAGTAATAGAGAGAGGCCATTGTTTTGCTAAATGGTTGATAAAGACTGTTATCACTATCAGCCCCCAGCTGGCTTGCTTGCCTGTCAGTTTGCTGTATGATAAAGCAGGGAGGGAGATTGAAGAACTCTGTATCATCAACAGATGCATGCACTGCATCGCCCCCTCTCCCCCTGCCCTTACCTCAGAGTGCTAGCCCGGGGCTGGGGGATGGCAACACTCCTGCCCCTTCGGGGGCCTGACCATCCATATCCTCCTCAGCTCAGCTCTCTGTAGAAGGGAAGGGAGGGCTGCTCTAGTGCCCCCTGATTTCTAGCCTGAGCCACTGCAGGCATGTGCCTGAATTTCCTCAGCGCAGAGAGAATGACTGTCCAGTTACAGACCAGTTCAGCCTAGCTAGGTTCGATTAACCTGCAAAGATTGAAGCAATTCAGGTTCAGGCTTCTTGAAAGTTTGTCCTTAGCCTTCCAGACTCAATAACCCTAGTTCATTCAGGCTTGCCTCTAATCATTGTTTTTGCTCTGTGCTGGACTCTTTTCCAACTGCCCACATCTTTATAAAACTCTCTGCAGAAGATTTTTTTTTCACATGGATTTTAACACAGGGAACCCAGCTACTAATGTTCCAGTGCAAAACCAGAGATAATATACCCAGAATTATTTTGATACATAAATATTTAAAAAGCATTTTCCCCTCTCACATGGTTTTATTGGTAAGTGAAAAATACAGTTGTTTCTTAGCTTGTAGAGGTAAACCATGTTCTGCTCCGGTTACTTTGAATTAAGACAGGTATTTTTCACTTACTGTTGTTACAAAGATCTACATTCCCATGCAAAGTATCCTGTGTAAAGCTGATGTTAAACAGATGACTTTTGAAATTGATTTGCTAATTTACATTTTGTGGTATTCAGAAGACAGTCAATTTGTACTGAAGCCATCACAACAGGACATCATGTCAAAAATCTTGACATATAAGGTACCATATATATAATATATGATTGTATGTGGCTTTAGAATGTAGTGGCTTTAGATCAACAGTTATTTTCTGAATTAAGTTGTTAAAGACAAACACCATTTATCCAAATGTTAAGTGTGTAAAAAAAATATGTAAAAATCAAAGGATGTCTTTACACATGCTCCAACGTGGAGAGGAGCATTTTAATTAGAGGTGCTTTGGGAGCCACTCTAATGAAAGTGCCTTCAGTATCTTGTGTATTCAGTGTTCCATGTTTCAAAAGTGCTTCTGCCACCTATTTGAAGCACAGGGACTCTGAATACAGGAGAAGCCAAGGCCACTGGAGCATGCTAATTAGCATGCTTTAGCAGACCAATTAGCACACATCAGAGCAGGCATTGGGCACCTGTGTAGGTGCCCAAAGTTAATAGACAGGTGTCAACTGCCCTTTGCCCCTATAAGAGGCTTTGCCTTTATCTTTGGCTGTTTAACATTATAAATAAGTACTTTACAAGCAGGGTAATTCCTAGATCAGTATTTTGAACAGAACAGACTTAAAGTGAATCAAGGAAGTTCAGGTATAACCTACAATATGGTTATGTATGCACTTGGCTTGGCATCACCACCAAAACGCAGATAATAGGATCTGCCACCAATCTCAGTCTTTCACAATATTTGTGAACTGCTGTTTTCTAATATGAAACATTTTTAACAGCATTGAACTTTGGGGATCATTTTCCTGATACATATATTACTATTTCTAAATTCTGCATCATCTTGGTGTTATTTTTATACCTTCAGTACTGTTAGGAGATAATCTGAGCAGCTTCTCCCTACTTTTAGTGTGGGAAAATCTAGAGCAAGAATTTAGAGTGATCACAAGCCAACACAAGGGAGTAAGAGCAGGAGCCTAAGGCTACTTTAAAGTGTACCAACCAGCTCAGCTGGTTAGTTTTGCCACTAGGACTCATGGAGCACAGACTGTATCCAAAGTGTATTGGTTTTCTTTTTATATAATGTTTATGTTTTAGGTCAGTATTTACTTTCTGTACCTTCTTTAGACTTAAAAGCTGATAAATATTTTCTGATACTGGTCAGTTTGTTTTATATATTGCCCAGCAGAATAGCTGTTGTGTGAGAACTTGTCTTCATAGACCTGAGGATTTTCTAACTGTTTACTGAGATTCTACTGTTCATTCATATAAATTTTATGCTGACACCTTATGATCAGACCTGAGGAAGAATATCTTGTAGTCAAAATCTTGTCGAACTTGTCCCAACTACACAGTTAGTCCAGAAAAAGATATTCCCCATAGAAAGCCTTGCCTCTCACATAATTTCTGGACCATCACAGCTACATCATCCATCACCCTTATACTATTAATTACACCCAAATATTAGCATGTGTTGCTAGTACTTACTGAGTACAGAGGAATAAATGGACAAATATGCAGCCAGGTATTCTAGCTGTCACATCTACAGGTGTGTAACATCTTGCTCTTCACTGATGGTAACAGAAGATTTGAGAACCACTAAGAGTAGTACCTTGTTGGCATTCAGTGTGTGTGTGTGTGTGTGTGTGTGCGTGTGTGTGTGTGTGTGTGTGTACACCTTCACACCTAGCTTCTCCAGACCTGAGGGCTATTTTACTGACACATTTTATTCTGCTCTTTTCACGTTTACATTTTTGTGTCGTTCTTTCCCTTAACTCCTTAGGTTCAAGTCTGAATATTGACTAATCATCAGTTAACTGCAAAGATGAATGGGAATTTTGTTGAGAGATGCCACGAAGTAAAAGTTACCTTGTGTACTCCAAACAAGTAGATTTCCTTACGTTTGTAAAAAATTTAGTTCTAAAAATCTAGTTTATTTTCCTTTGTTTCCCCTGTGGCCCCCCCTAGATAAGACTCTCCAGATTGCCTGAGGAATTGGGATTACTGACTCTGAAAATGCATTAGCTAGCCATGAAAACATCTCACCTGTATTGTATATATTGTTCTGTGCCTACTTGCCCCCATTAGAATTTGAGCTGAATCTGAGTGCTAGGCTGCATACAGAGACAGCCTCTTTTTTTGAAGAGGCTCTAAAATAGATTGTATTGATGTTCTTTGCTTTCTTATTCTTTTAACTTGGGACAACTAGTCAATTAAGTGTTTCACTTTCACTTATCAGATTCAGTACTAAATGTCACTCTACTGTTAAATAAATGGGTCAGGGAGCCACTGCCACAAATCACTACTGTCTGTCAGTGTGGGAGGGACACAACTTCAGGGAAAATACTGATTTTTTTTTTCTTTTTTGTATGTCTTCATAGGAATTCCAGAATAAATACATTTGTAGTCCTAATTCTATGGGTCTTTGCATAAAAGTTTGTTTTTACTAAAAGTCATACTTTGAAGTGACACAACCTTTGAGGAAATAATCTATAAATCTGTCAGAATCGTAACAAGCAAAAAATGAGATTTAATCTTTACAGTACTAAAGCACAAATTAGGCAGGCCCTGATTAATATTGTTACCATGTATTTCTAATATAAAACAGGCCCTAAAATTAATTAGATTTCTCTTTGAGGAAGTGGTATCTACTATAACTCCTTATAAAAAATATACCAGAGATTGGAAAGGATAGTTTTTACTTTAGGTTGCTGACTTTCTGTATACTGCAGCCGTTCCTGTAAGTTCATAGATTTCATAGGCATTAGTGCTGGAAGGGACCTTGCGAGATAATTGGGTCCAGCCCCCTTCCCAAGGGGGCAAGATAATCATCCAAATGCTTCTTGAACATGTCCAGAGTAGTGCAAGGACCACTTCTGGGGGTAGTCTATTGCAAACTCTGGAGACTCAGATGGTAAAGAAGTTTTTTCTTATGTCCAGTCTAAAACAGTCTTCCAGCAGTTTGTGACCATTTAACCTTGTCGTGTCTTGGGGTGCTCTAGTGAACAGATGTTCTCCCAGATCCTGATGTACACCCCTTATGTACTTATAGGCTGCCACCAAGTCCCCCTTGAGCCTACACTTTTCCAGGCTGAAGAGTCCCAGGCCTCTCAGCCTTTCCTCATAAGGCCTGCTCTCCTGACCTCTGACCATATGTGTGGCTCTCCTGTGCACTCTCTCAAGTATCTCCATGTCCTTCCTTAATTGTGGAGCCAAGAATTGGATGCAGTACTCCAACTGCGGCCTCATCAAGGCTGATTTAAGTGGGAGGATGGTATCTTGGGTCTTACTTGAGATGCAAGCCAGGATTTTGTTTGCTTTGCAGGCTGTGGCATTGCATTGGTGGCTCATTGATTTTTGTGGTCAGTCATGACCCCCAAGTCTCTTTTGGTCATGGTGCTAGTGAGTGTAGCACTGCCGAGCCTATAGGTAAGTTATTTTTTCAGTGAATGTTAAACTTCTGTTCTCATAGTGAAGACTACCATCAAAGAGAGATGCTGCTTTGTGGAAATGCTGCTTTTTGTTTCCCTTCCCAAAGATGTGTAATTCTGTAGGATACTACAGACAGGGTTTTTGTTTTTAACCTTTCTCTGTAATTACTTTTCACTAAATTTTCAGAATGAGATTTGTTTTTACTTTCTTCCAGAGCTGATTTCTAACTTCTTTTAAAGCAGCAACATAGCGACATTGCCAGGTACCCAGGGCACAGTCAACAATTCAGTCCAGTAGCTGCTGACAGTAGCGGGGTGGGGCTTGCCCTCACAACAGTATTATTACAGTTATATTAAGCATACCTACCTTATTAAGCATTTTGTTAAATGCTTGCCAATTTATAACTTGTTTTTCACATTTAAAAGAAGCTAAATTAAAAATGGTTTATATCTTTTAATAACTCTGACTAGTCTCAATTTACAGAAAATAGCAGATCACATTTTAAAAAATAATATCATAATATCCTATCTTGTACTTAAATATTTCACAGTTGATTATTTAAAATAACTACTAATCTACAGAAACATCTAATGAAGAAATGATGTGGGGTGCATATAAGAAAGACTATAATTTCTGTACAATTCTACTTAATGGTAGCAATTAAAAATATATATTTTTAATATTTGGCTTCAGGGTTAAGTACAGATCCTCCAAAAGCCTGAGGCTGAATTGTTTCAATCTTTGCAGGTTAGTCTAATCTATATAGATTAAATCAATAAGCAAGTGAACAGAGATATTCACTTTTGATTCCAGAAATGCAGCCACACGCCTGCAGTGGCCCAGGCCAGAAGCTGGGAGTTGCTATAGCAAGCCTCTCTGCTTGGCTGGAGCAGACAGCTCAGGTCAAGGCTAGCCCACCCACCTTGTTGGGGTGGGGAGGAGGGGGCTCCAGGGGAGGTGCAAAGCATCTGAGGCTGCTGGGGGATTATGAGTTAATTTTAATCTGGAGGGGATTTGAGACAGAAGTTAAAGCAGCAGATTTAACTTAAATCGAAAGTCTAATACTGCATCCATCCAGGTTTATCTTAAACTGGTTTTGGCCATTTTGAAAGCAGTTTAAGTGCACTGCACTTCTGTTGTGTTACAGATCTGAACCAGTTTCTGATCATATATACTGGTTTATATGTGATTTCTGTCCCTCACCCAGGAGAGTTTTATGGGTGTGACTGAGAGCCAGCAGTATGTTAAAACTATGCTGCTTAACTTTTTTGTGCGTGTTCTAGCCTACTTAAGAGAAAGCTAGTATGTTTGCTATATAGAGAGAGATTCCTGAACACTTTTGATTATTTGTCAAGGGTATGTACAGATCCGTACAAGACGGTCATAAATATAGAATCAGTGCTTTAAGAACATAGAATATTAATTTCTATCTTATGTTTGGGGGGGTGGTAATAGTGCCTGCAGCCATGTCCACACTTAAAGTTTTTTATAACTAAAATATAACTGCAAACAGAGCAAACTGACCTGCCTTCAGATTTTTCTGTAAAATTACTCTGGAAAGGCATTTTTTTATCTACACAAAGTTGATTTAAGTTAAGTAAAATGATTTCAAGTTCATTCAGCTTCTCTTTTCTAAATGTGTCAGTGCAGTTTCACTTATCAAATTATTACTGTCCTATGGGTCTCCTTGCCCTGCAGAGAAAACAGAAATCTGAGTCACTGGGAGGGTTCTGCGCAAAATGAGCACACACTTTTGCAGGGCAACATAAACAGAAACTCAGATACCTGCCAATTGATATTAGAGCCCTTAATTAATTTGCCTATATACACTTAAAATGTTTCTTGCAGTGGCAGATGATAGTTACTGTAAAACCTGTAAGATTTCTTACTATATTATGAAAGCTGAATGAATTTAAGAAAAGGATTTAGCTTTACTGGGCTGGAATGGGTTATAAGTATCCATGGAATGGTTTAGGAATGCCAGGCTTGTCAATAAAGAGGGGATGCTGTAAGACTGGCTTTATGTTCTCCAGTAGCCTGTGATGTTTCAATGCAGTCTTGACAGTGTTTTGTCTTCCCTGCTGTGCACAGATTGAGTGCATATAGTTGGGTAATTAAACTTTGAACCAATAAACAGATTTGAGAGGCTAATGCTTTGAAGACCTGGAAATCACAGGGACAATTTCCTGTTTCTTTACTTCAGATAAAGCTCAACATGGAATCTCAGCGGTTTAAGAATGTGTTAACTTTAACTAGACCCTTTTCTGGGGTCCAACAGCAATTGATTACTGTTTGATGAGCAAATATATGTGACCACACATTATTCTCTCCTTTTGTTGCTCTGTAAATCTATTAAATGTGACTTTTTAAAAAAGTTTAAATGGTGCAAACTATAGTATAATACGAATTTTGTTTCTTCCCACACCAGCAAAAATTCTTATAATTTTTGTTTGAATAGAAGCTACAAGATAAACCTAATTTCTGTTACTCTGTGAAGGTTAAAGCATCCAAAATAGATATCTATATTAATACAGCAAAATGAGAGTTGAGACTGGCATTTATGAAGTTTCATTTTGAGGGTTATGTGTTTGTTTGTAGGGGGGAGGGGTTGACTCCTTTAGCTGCAAATACAATAATGGAAGAATTTGCAGGCTTGAGTTTGTTGTGCTAGTTACTGGATTTGCCCTTGGTATGACCACTTTGGAGGCAGTAGATCTTTGAAAGGATTGCCAATTTGTGAATATAGTTTAATATATCAAGTTGCTATTTGTCATGGAGGCCTAATGGTTGTTTTTTAGTTATTTATGTCAAAGAATGTACTTGGCTCAGCATCAAAACTGAGCTTCCAAGGTCTCGTATATACTTCCTATAGGAGGAACAAATCTGAACAATATTTCTCTGATAGCATAATAAAGTAGAGTATGCCTTCAAAGTCATTGATTAAATAACTTTGAACTGCACATATCAGAATCAGAAACAAATGAATGTTATCAGGACAAGCTGTAGATGTGATATCTTTTATTAGAAAAACTGAGTCGTTGGAAAAAAGTTGTCAGCAAGTTTTCTTGTGAAGAACTTTTTTTTCCTACTACACAGTTGGTCTAATAAAAGATATCACATCTACTCGAAGAACCTTGAGTGCCCATGTCCTTAGACCGAGATGGTTACAACTGAAAACCAGCATCATGACACATTAGAATTTGCTGTGAATGTTATCAGTTTCAAGTGGTGATATTTGATGGTATGCTTTTGGGATTTTGGTACTGTCTCAGGTGTGATGCCTTGCAAAAGATTTGCATTACTCAGTGTCAAGAACTATTATAAGGTAATACACCTTCCTGGAGAACTTCTCCCTTCTTCCTCAGAAATATCGTGCAGACAGAGGTATCTGTGTAGATTAACAAGTATTTCCTGTTAAATGTGGAAAAGGGGACAGGTGTACAAAATATCTTTGTTACGAAGAATTTTTATCTGTTTGGATTATATTTGCCAAGTTTAATTTAAAAAAGAGTCCCTTGATAATATCAGAACTCTGCGTTTCTACCTCTTCTTTTCCTTGCTCCACTTACTTTTAATAATAGAAAAAAGGAAGCACACCCCTCAGGAGAGATCAGGAGCCGAAGGTAAATTTCAGAAGTAGAAAATTTTTTTTGTAAGTGGACAACACCTGGCTGACCCTGGGTTCTTTGAATTTGGCCTGAACATTCTTTGCAGTTTTAGTGTAACCTATGGCTGCTTTTGCCCCCTGGCAATTAACAAGTCAGCACCAGACCTCTAAGATTTTTCTTCCCAATAAGTGAGAAAGTGGGTGGTGTGTGTATTTTAAGCACTTTATATTATCCATTGTTGTTCTTGCTGTTAGAAGCAAGCAGGAGGTCAGCATGGGGCTAGCCAGAGTGACAAAACTAACAAGCTGTGGGTCATCCTGCTTTAAAAAACATGTGTGCTCAGAGAAAATTAGGCAGCATTTTGATTCTGCCTTGATGGGTATAATGCGAAGAGGACTGATATATATCTACAGGCAAATTCATTCAAGGGATTGGTTCATCTGAAATTAGTTGTTTTGCTACTACATGGTAGACCTATGTATCTGCATGTATATTTGTCAGTGTCTTTGACCTTGGCATGAAATAGATTAAAATAATTTCATGGCATGTGGAGGTGGCTTAAAGGGGGTTTCATTTTTCCGTCTTTCTTTTTTATTCTTTTACTGTAGTGATAAGACTTTACCTTTTAATTGCCTGAAGCATTTTATCTTTATACATTATTTTCTTGTGGAAAAACCAACATGGTAAACAGTAATTAACCTGATAAGAGAAAATATCCTCAGGTACTATAGTATTTTAGTTTTTGTAGCAAGTAATTGATATTACGGGAAGAATATAAGATGGCATGCTAATTACAAGGTTTCTTTAAATTTTTCCTACAGTTGTTTAAAATTAATGTTTTCAAAGACCACAAAAGAAGCCTCCTTGAATAGATTAAGTAAAATGCCACCGTTCTAACATACTAGTGGTTATGTAGGATATTTGGTGTGCTCATTACTGCTTAAAAATCATCAAATGCTGCTTCTGGAGTCCATATCTGTTTAGATTTAAATTAAATAAACCTCTAAATATATAACACTTACAAATAATAACTCTCCAGTTTTCTGTCATGTTGTTAATTTACCCAAGTGAGATGTGTTAGGTTCTAATTGGTGTTAAAAAATAAAGCTAATCAATGTATTTAACTTGATTTCCATTTCTGAAAATCATTTAAATTCTTTGGTAACTCTTAAAAGTGATTAAGAACTGAACTATTAGATGAATTAAAAACAATACTTTGTGGATTTTACAACACATGGTAAAGAGGCAATTTCACAGTTTTCCACATTGTCCCTGATCCTGAAAGCGCATGACATGTTGCCAGACCTCTGTGCCTTTGCCTGGCCCATCCAGCTTGAAAACTCTGTATGGGAATAGAGTTCCCTTTTGTTGGTGTTCTAACACAGTACTAGGGGGATTTTTTTTTCAACTTTGATCTTATTAGCATAGAACTAAATTGAACTGTTTTGTGGGTTTTTAAAATAAAATACAGAAGTGCTAGTATTATTCCTACCCCCCCCCAAAACAGGCAACCCCTGCTTAATGCTGTTTCACTTAGTACTATTTTGCTATAACACTCATTTTAAATTGATATCTGATTTCACTTAGCGCTCAGTGAGTTTCCTGGTAAATCTTGGAGTCACCATCTTGGGTCATTAAAAATGATGTGGTCATCAGCTTGGGTCATCAAATACTTTCGGTTTCCCTTAATGCTCGTTTTACTTAACACTCTTTTTTTCAGGAACCCAGGTAATCAGCCCTGAATTTCAATCCCGCTGAAACCTGGAAGTACTCGAAATTTCATAAGAAAGTCTACTCTCAGACAGCTTGCAGACCACACAGCTTTAGATAAGCATTGAAGTATCTGAGACTTGGCCAAGCCAAACCTTCCAAATGGCAAGTGTGTACAGGCACACAGGCAAAGCAGTTCACACTTTTTGGGGTGAAGCCTCATCAGGAACTTTTCCCAAAATATAATTTGGGCGCTAAGTGGGGGTTGCTTGTATCCAAGAAAAGTAATCAATTTTTAAAAAGCAGTGTATGTGAAAGTTGTTTCATAGTAAATGAAAATGAACGTGGAAAGGAGAAAGAGAGGAGATTATTTAAGTGCCAACCCCTCCTAAACTATTTATAAAATATTAGGTTTGTATTATATAGCTAAAAGAATCTACAAAACATTAAAGCTGCAACTAAAACCAGTGGGCTAGGGCGTTTGATACTCAAGGTAGATGGGAGCTGAGGGAATTGACAGTAAAGCATTGTAAAGTTTTTGCAATAACTTAGCTAAGAATTGCTGTTTAAATAGGGAAAAGGGAGTTAAACCTAAAACACAAACTACAGTGCCACCGGGAAAGTGAGATGCATGGAATGTTTCCTTTTGGGAGAGCTCCTCCCTTCTTACCCTTTCTGCCCAACCCCTTCTGTTTGTCCAGTTCTGGTGAGACTGCAGGTACTTCAAGAAGTAAATCAGGTCATTATTTCCAAAGGGGTGAAGAAAAGTGAGCAAGTGAGGGTAGGACAAAGGAAAAATAAATATCTGGATAGTTTAAAGGAAAGTCTTTCAAAAATGGATCATACCAGTTCTCAAACTTTCACAGCATTGAGTGAAAGATTTACAATCTGCAGCCCCTGCAGAACTAGCTCTTGCAGCCTATAAATCTTTGCACTTTTCCCAACAATAGAACCATTGGTGCATATTGTTTGTGCACCTATGCAAAGCTTGCTAGAATAAATTGATTTCTGTGTTAACCATTATGCCTTCTTGCATATAGAAGTGTGTAAGACAGCAACACTTGCCGGCTACCATGCATTTTTTACTCATTTCCCTATTCATAGATGAAGAAATTGTTGGGAATATCAATATACTAAGCCATGTGTTAGTTAAAATGTTGGCTAACTCATATAGAAGGACATGTAAATATGCACACATTTCATAACTATATTTTATATTTCTCTTGATGACTTTGCATGTAGCAATAAGAGGACCGGTAGTTGTTAACTGCAGTTGTTATTAACTGCAATCTCTTTTGATTGGATAATAGGCATGGATAAACTTAGATAAATGAGCAGTGTCATCAGCTGAGATGCTTTGCAAGCCTTTTAGTATAAAAAAATTCAAGCAATTGTCAAGTAATGACAAGTTATTCTTCTATAGCAAAGAGCTTTACAAACCTGCTAACTGATGAAAAACAACTAGGTTCAAGAAGTGTTGTGTTCATTTTGCAGAAATGAGGAGGTAAATGAGTCTCAGTTCAGATATGCTTATTGCCTGCAGTGCCTGTTGACAGCAGTGAGAACAACAGCTGCTCAGGAGTTCTGACTATTTGACCCTAAATTACTTTAAAAGGTCATACAGAGCCTCACTGGCATAACTACAAATAGGTCCTACCACTCCTGTTTCCCATATCCCTGTTTTAACAAGCTTATCAAGTCTTTTTTCTATAACCGTGTTTTACTTTCTCTTGCCCTTGAAAGAAATGTGGCTTCATACAATTAAGGACAGAAGGACACACATACACGTACCCACACACTGGAAAGAGGCATGTACAGCTAGCTATTGAACATATTTTATAATTGCAGAAACTGATAGAGTGAGGAGCTCTTTATAAATATTTAAAGTAACTGTAAATACATACTACTTGGGTGAGGGGGGGAAAGCTGACTGATTTTATGTTGAGGGAGGAATTATCAGTCTGTGTTCTCGGTAGGCTGAAAGTTGGTTAAAGAACTGTTCCTTGTTTATGATATTTGATTCTTTTCACTCTACAGAAAAGTTCATCCTCTTAAAAGAAAGGAACTCTGAGTAGTTTCAGTAGATTGTAAAGAAATTGCTGATTGCTGCAACTCCACCAGAATACATAGCACAGAAAAATCCTTACTGGCTGCCATTCATCCAGAAACAAACCCGAGTTTGTGAAGCACTTAAAGGGATCTTTGCTTTGCACAGGAACATCACTATTGCCATATATTGTAGAACAACCACTTCACCCTATTAACATCACTAAGGTTTTATGAGGTATAATGAAGATAAATGCTTCCAAGTGAATCTAAAACTGTGACACGTAAATAACCAGGTGGGAAATGTTCTCCAAAAAGTGTCTGTAGAGCTCGGATGAGAAATATTTTTTTCACACATGCCTCTCAAATTAAAACTCCTGTTTGAGTTGCTTAACTAATAAAAATCTCTGACATACCTCAGAGGCTCTGGAATATTAGGAGCAATAACTGTCCTGAATTATTGTCTTTTCCTGTTTACAGTGTTATTTTTGAGTATCTTACTGTGGGTAGAGATTTGACTACAGAGCAGTTATTAACCATTTTGCTGATTGTGGAACTCAAGGTTGAACAGAGGATCTAAAATACTTAAGGTGATAAGTAAGTTTGTATGTATTAAGATGCTGGCTTTAAGGATATGTAGAAACTAGACTGCTGTGCTTTCTAATATTTGAGAAATTATGAAGGATTAGTGCACAGATGTGATGCCTATTACGAGGAAATACTCAGCAGAACCCATTTGATACAGAACTAAATGTTTGTGGTAGAAAATATGCTCTGCTCAAAGTATTACATTGCCTTCTCCAGTCTTTAGCTATTTCAATAAAAATAGTATGTTATGTTTTTCTGAGACTGCAAAAATCAGGTGCAAAAGTATTTGTTGTTAAGTCAGAGAGAAGCAGCATTGTAATACCCATGAGAACCGTGCTCTGAAATACCATAAAGGTTATATTTTTCAAGTTTAGTTTTAAATGTTTGTTTTAAATCAGGGTGAATTTAAAAGTAACTTTCTGAGTTTTTTGCCTCAGAAAATGCCATCCATTTTTTTAAGGCAATAAAAAAAAATAACGTCTAGAAGGACATCATGGTTTTCTTGTTATCACAATATGAATCTAGAACTTTCCATGACATAAAAAACAGACAAAGAACTTTATATTATTCCATTTTAATTCAAGAAAGCAAACTTTATTAAAAAGGACATGAGATACTATCCTTTGGCTCTTAGCCTATCTTGCTAAAGCAAAAGTTTTTCTTAAAAGCAATGAAACTGAGTTGGAACCACAGCAAGTAGATCAATCTCAGTTAATGCAGGTTATGAAATATGATCCTTCCATTACAAGAGTTTTAAATGATGTATTGTTCATAGAGCAGGATGTTGGTTCTTGACAGCTTTTGTTCTGTGGTTTGCTTTCTCATTACTAAAGTTTTCCAGATGTTAGAGATGTTTAAAATGCAAAATTCCAGTTAACTTCAAGACAGAATAGTGATTTAAGAAGTCAGTACTATTGTCAAAATATACCCCTCCGCTGGTTTGTACTGGACTATACAAAGCCCTGTTAAGCTACATGTTTCTGCTGAGAGGTAAACCAGTTAGTCCCACTTGACTGCAAAATCTGTTATAAAGCAATCTCTTTTAGCATTTATAATACTCTGTGTGTCTCTGTGTATGTCTGTCTGTTGGTGTTTAGCAAGACAAAAGCTGTAGGCTCAGACTTGTTGATTTGCTGTAGGAATTTTTACCCTGAAAGCAATTAGTGTCTCCAAACTTGATTAAAATCAGTTTGGCAGCTTCAGATTCCACAACTGTAGGCACGTGTGTGTGCAGGTAAGGGTATGGAAAGGCAAGTCACTGAATGATGCATTTGATGGGAATTCTGCTATTGTAAATAGCAGGAACAGGACTGGTTACTTAATCTTCTGTGCAAAATTTGTTATCCTTCACTGCCTAGTGTTTGTAGAGCCAAGTTTGTAGATACATTTAACTTAGGGCACTGTATTTTCACTTCCTACCACTCTAGTTGTTTCCCCAGAGGGCATGTGGTTAAATGTAGGAAAGGCAGCTTTTACTACCTCCTGCACACACTAATATTTATTTTTTAAATGTAGCTAGTATGTTCAACTATTAAAACAGTCAGTTCAGTTTTTTAGATGAATTACTCTTGTTTAATAAACTATAATTAGGCTTGGCAGGATTAGATTTTTATTGGGAAGAATCGATAAGCATCGATTTCACCCCACACTCAGACTGACAAAAAATACTTCCATCATTAATAATCAAAATCTATGATGGCAGATGGAAAACTGTGCTGGATGTAATTTGGACTTCATGTCCCAGAACCCACAGGGGACTGGGAACAAAGGTAGAGGAAGTGAAAAAGTGGGCGGAGCTACAGGTGATCAGAGCCAGGACTGATGCCAGCTCTTCTAGTCAGGTGGGAGCAGTCCTACAGTAGTTATATTTGTCATTAATAAATTCTCTACCCCCACACTCCTAATTTTGCACAATCAATAAAAAAAAAAAGTTTAAAAATAAACATTGATGTTATCCATCAAAATTATATTAAAAAAGCTAAAAGTTAAATTCTGCCAAGCCTAACTATAATGTTAAATATGTGTTTGGGATACATTAACAAAATATAAAATAAATGTTATTTGGTTGTGTCCCGGGGCATTCAGATAAAAGATCCCCAAGCCACTCTCTGTGGGTTCCGGGGACAGGAACTATGGACAAAAGCAAAAAACCAAAAAAATTACTTACCTGCAGCAGGAGACATGTTGTGGCAGGAAAGAAGAGTAGAACCTGCACAGGTTATAAGCCGCACCTTTATCCAGCTGAAGCCAGCTGGTGACGTCACGGCCACTGGCCGGCGGAAATAAGAAGAATTGCTGCGGGAGAAGCGGTGGGAGCAGGAGAGGTGACGGAGGCCCTCCATATCAGCAGCAGCCGGTGCTTGTATAATGTGGAAAGATCTGGTCAGGGAGCAGCAGCAAAGTCTCCTTGCTCGGACAAAGGAGAACCCAAGCCCTGAGGGCTAAAGGACACTGCAGGCACGCCAAAAGAGGACGGCACTGCAGGCTGTACTCAGCGACGTGAAGGGAGCAACAGTACAGAGGAAGGGTCCATAGCAGACCCAGGGGAGATGATGGGTCATCCTCCTGAATACTCTGAGGTACCAGGTACAGAAGACAGGTTGGCGGTAGCACAGCCGAAGAAACCCCCCAGGAGGGGGGTTGAGGGGACCCCATTGAATTTTGACATTGGGGCTGGTAGAACAGCCCAATAGGCCACCCAGACTCTTATTTTGGTTTTTGTTCAATTTTCTTTTCCCCTTTTTTGTGAGGCAGGGACAAGGTGTGCAGGCCTCATGAAATGAGTGTCTTAGTTGAGAAGAGCCCTGGCATGGGGAAGGGAGTGTGACCAAGGAAGGCCGGCATTGCAGCTTTCTTTCCCTTTTTTTTTTTCCCCTTTGTTTCGCGTTCCTGTTTTTTGTTGTTTCCCCCTCTCTGGGGTTATTCCACAGGGGGAACTAGTAGGTCTGTGGGCCACTGCTCATGAAATACACACAGGACACTGTCACAGGATGGGGTCCCTAAGGATGGCCGTGTTAACCCTAAGGCCCTTCGACCATGCTAATTCAGTCCGCTGGGCACCCTCAGTTCTCGCCCACCACATCTTGATGTATTTTTATAATATAGGGAGGCTGCCTTCATGTCCTGTTGGACATGGCCTTGATGGATTTCCCTGAACCCCGTGGGTCCTATTTCAAAATAGGGGTCCCAGGACACCCCAGTCTTATGGGCTATATTTATGGCTCCAACTGCCCCTTTACCATGCCCCAAGCCTTGCAGATGGCACCACTGTTGTCCTGTCTAGGCCTTTCTGTAATTGGCCCCCTTGTCCTGTCTCTGGGCTCTCCGCAGCCCTGTTGCTGTGCCCTACTGTCACCTGGGCTCTCCGCAGCCCTGTCACTGCACCTCACTGGCACCTGGGTCTGTGCACCCCAGATGCCACGCCTCTCTGGCATTGGAGTCCCCATGCTGCAATTGGCCCCCCAGTGAGGCCTCCTCCTTCCCCAAATAACTTCACCCAAACCACCGGTCTTATAAACAGAAATCAACCTGGAAGTCCCAAGTCTATAACATGAACTCAAGCTGCCCAGCTATAACATAATTCAAGCCACACAGAGCTGCTCTGTCCCTCAACAGTACCAGAAGCTGCACTTGCCATCAGGCCTCTCCCCTTTGCATCCTCTGGGAGAGCTCCTTCCCCCTTGGCTGCTGGCAGAGAACTGCCTTCCCAGCCTCCGGCCTGGGGTTATATATGAGCCAGGCCTTACCCCTTCTGGTCAGCTGACCGCTGGCAGGTGTGGGCCCACTAGCTCATTCAGGCTGCCCTGGTAACCAGCAGCTGGGACTCCCAACTCATTGCTAGGGCTCTCTCCCTAGCAGTTTCAGCCCTTTAAAGGAGCAGGGCACCTAAGTGCTCTGCTACAGACACAGAACCAGAGAGAGGCATTGAGATCAAGGAAACATCTACACCGGAGGGATGGCCGCCTTGAGACCTGGTGTCCCAGGGTAGGTTGGGGTGTAGGGAGGTGGATCCCCACAAATGATCCTCAAGCGGAGTACCCACCCCAGAGGGACCTCCGGCGGCTCATCTCTCCCACTGGTAGTACATTCAGAGTCATGGCAGGCAAGTTTGGGGGTGGCCACCAAGGCGATATAGACCTACTTTAAGGGCTGACTGAGTCCGTCAACGGCTGCTCAGGAATCTTGCTTCATTCAGTGCAAAAAATGTATCTGCTCCAAGGAGTCAGGTATCCAGGTTGTAGCCGTATTGGTCTAGAGGCATAAAGAATCAAAACTTGTGGCAGAAGTAATATCTTTTATTAGACCAACTAGATATGTGCAAAAAGAATTGCAAAAAAAATTAAAGGTAACCTTAATTAAGTGAATTAAAGTAACCACACTTAAGGGGTAACCTTAATTGGTAGTGCTAACACTACCTATAATAACAAAACAGTGTAAACTTAAAAGGCCTTATGAATCTTACACGGTATGCCTCAGTGGAAGGGAGCAGCAGTACAAGGCACTGGCGTGGGATAAGATCATTTGAGTTCTGTTCACAAGGTGGTTGTTTTGTTGTACTCTTACATGACCTTGTATAAAGTATGGTACCTCTGAGATGCTTCATTTTATTCTCCGAAGTTCTGTCTTCTCAGTTGTGAGCCCATGTAAGCTTGAGCTTCTAGATGTTACTGAATTATAAATAAGAAATGATAGTAAAAAAATTCAAATAGATAACTGTGCATGCTACTTCAGAGAACCACACCTTTTCCTGTGGGATTTCTGAAGTAGCTGGGGGTTGGGTTTTCTTTTGCAGCTTCAGTTTGGTGTGTTGTGTTCTGGCTTCATAGTGACTGAATAGTGGCACGAAAGGGCAAGCAATATACTACTGTATAGATTTTGGAATGCGACTTATGCAAATCTGGGAATGGGCACTTAACTGTGTAGTTTTTATTTGAAACAAAATGTATGTTACAGTGGCCTCTTGCTTCTTGAGTTTTCAAACTCAGGTGTGGTTAAGCATCTGTGTTTTTGGACCCAGCTTGCACAGTTGCTTATTTGTCAAGTGTAGTAAGAGCCATGTAGCTTAATATTCCCAGTTGGATGCTGTGACATTTGCTGCTTCAGAAAGAATGTAGCCATTAAATATGCTTTAAATAAATTTCAAACAAAGTGTTTGCTGTGCCCTGAAAATGAATTTTCACATTAGTAATACCATATTAAAACTACTTTTCCCCAATTATGTCTGTAATTTCAGCAAAGCATTTAAATATCTCATTTCAACAAATGTGTTTGTGTTCATAGAGCATAGTAATTTCCTTTATACTGTGTTGATCCTAGAGCAAAAAAAAAGTGGGGGGGATGATGAATATTTCCTGAGTCATAATAAAACTAAATATTGTGGATAACCTATACAAATAGGAGAGTAACCCCCACCTCTCCCTTTTTCCCCCTAGTATGTTCTCTGGCGAAGTGACTATTCTTAAAGCAGCAATAAATACTTCTCAGTTTTTTTTCTGGATGCTTCATTTTTTCTATTTGTTGTCTGGTAGTAAGAATAGGTAAAAATGTAGGTGAACTGAAGGAATTTTGATTCATTAATGACCCTGACAGAAGCAAAGATCCACAGGTGAGAGCAATATCCTCTTGTCATGTACCTTTTCAGTGTGATATGGTAACTCATCACAGTACTCTATTCTTTGCTTTAGTCAGTCTTTTATGAGCTATGTTTCCCTTCAAGGCAGCATTTTGCTTCTGCTTTTTTCTTGAAATGTTCTATTAAGCCTGAGACCAGTCAGGTTATTTTAAAATCATTGCTGAAGTAATTCCTCTTCCATGTAGAATTGTGAACTTCTGTGTGATTAATAGGTTTACATCCTGAAAAGACCACATTGTGTGTGTTTTTTTCTGAGGTTCACTTCATTCCTGATGAAGTGGCTTGAATGGGCATTGATGATGTATGAAGGTGTTTCAGAGCACAGATATCCAATGCTGGTAAAATTTTCCAGGATTTGTCTATATTTCAGGTTCTACTACTTTGTGCTGGTAGTGACTCATTGGACCCGAGTCCTGGCATAGGTATAGCCTAGGTGCTCTGTTAATGAACATGTGTACACACTATGGGAAGTTAAAATAGACTTAATAGCTTCTCTTCCATTTGAATTCCATTTACACACTGGAGATAAGAAATCCTTTTTTTTGGTCTCTGCAAAATAGAAAGTTCTCTTAAAGCAGGATTTATTGTAGCTGTACAGCCACAGGAGAAATAGTGCTTACCAGCACTAATGGTAGAAATTTCCCAAGCTGCACAGTTCACTAGTTTATATTACCTAACAGAAAGATAAGCCATGATTCTTCTTAAAGAGTGTCTTTTAATTAGCTTTTTAATGGCTTCCCATTGATTTTTCTTCTGCATGAGTACTGTTGTATTAGTTCATTACTGTGATTTAAAAGCCGCTAATAATGATCATAACTAAACAATTACTTCTACGTATTTCAGAATAGTGTGATCTCCTAAGTGTTATGACTTTCCAGGCAAAGATGCCTGTCACCTTTTCTTCACGTGGTAATAAAATAGCCCTTTCATAAATGGCAGAATTGAAAGTTATGCATGTTTTCCTCTCTGTGAAACATAAGTGAAAAGTTGAATAACAATACACACCTTTTCCATAGCTTTGGACTTTCCCAGTCTAGTGTCAACGTCTTCATTCTACAAAAGAGCAAACAGGAGTGCTGGTCTCACAGTGTATGACCTTGCTCAAGACCATACTGAGACATGATCAGACCTGGGACTGCCTGTCTTATGTTCTACCACACCTTTGTGAGAAACAGATATTGAAAATGGAGCCAGCACCATTTTTGTTGAATAAATTTAATATTTATGAGGACCTTGGAAGCACTGAATCTTGTACTATGACTGTGTGAGGAAAAGAGATGTAACTGAAGAAGGATTTGAGGGTAGGGGATATCCTCAGGACAGAGGATGTAGTAACCTCTTCAGGATTGTGGTGGTAAAAGAAGTCATGTTATGGAGAGTCTGATTAATCAGTTAAATTTCAGAGCAGAAAAATGATTCTTTGATTATATTTTGGGAAAAGTTGCTGATGAGACTTTACCTCAAAAAGTGTGAACTGCTTTGCCTGTGTGCCTGTACACTTTTGCCATTTTGAAGGTTTGGCTTGACCAAGTCTCAGACACTTCAATGCTTATCTAAAGCTGTGTGGTCTGCAAGCTGTCTGAGAGTAGACTTTCTTATGAAATTTCGAGTACTTCCAGGTTTCAGCTGGACTGAAATTCAGGGCTGATTACCTGGGTTTGAAGAAAATAAACCTTCTGAATAAACTTTATCCCATGTGCACAGAGACTTATTACAGCACAGTTGATATTGAATGCTAGTGTGTTGACGTAACTTTATTTTTGTTTTAAGGCATAATACTTTTAAGCGAGTACACATGATAATGAAGACTAAAAAGGCAAGGATTTTTTTAAGAGTTGGTCACAGTTCAGACCTCAGGCATATAAATTTTTACAGTGTGTATATAAGACAAAAATTTGGAAGGCATTAATCTTCCAGGCAGAAGTAATTTGGCTGAGGTAACATTTAAACTGGCTGGGTATACCATACTTGTTCATAGCCCTTACATATTCATATTTGTATTCTTAGTTAACTTATTTTATTTGATCTATGCTTTTGTACAACTTTATAGGGATGGAGTGCTAATTGGAGTATATTGCTCCTTAAATAGAAAATAAACCAGTGTCAGGCTACGAAAATGCACTTAGATCTGTTTGTCCATTTGTTCTGAACAACTGCCCTAATGGATGTATGTACAATAAAGTACTAATACCTGTACTCATTCTCAAAACCTTTACACAGTTGGACAGAATTTACATATGACAAAGCTGTACCACAAATAAGCAACCTGGCCACTAAGCCCTTGGTATTCTGTTGGTTTCTGTATCCCTCATGCTGTAATACTTAATATTCTTACTAGTTCTAGACAATCAGTACAAAATTTGTGAACTTCAGCTTCTACACCCTGAGTTTCTAATTTAATTGAACTAACTTGGTTTTATTTTATGCTGTTTCAAAATTCCTCTTCCTCTAGTAAGCTGTTTTAGCTTCCTTTTAAGTTAAATTTAGTTTTATTGGGGCTATTCAACATAAAGCCAAGAAAGTACGTATTGTTTTTAGCAGTAAGGCTAAAGAGGAAAAAATGTCAGTAAACTTGAGGCATTTGTGTATAGTTCAAATTATAGCCTTCCTCACATTATACGTTAACTAGTAAAGTGTCAGTCTATATTTTGAAAAATGCATAGCTTATTACAGTTTAATATAGAGCCTTCCTTGAACTGAGCTCAGCCACTTGCCATGATGACTTCAAATGAAGGAAGAGCAATTAGATCCTTGGTAGGCAACCTTAGCAGACTTCCCATAAAGAATTATTTATTGTTTCTTTCCTCTGAAGAAAGTTCTAACAGAAGTGGTGCAGACAAGTTTTCTGGAAGAAAAATAATCCAAATGATCTGTGGAAAATACAGTGAACAGCAGAAGGACAGAAGTCTGTATAGTACTCTAAAGTGTTTATACACATGCTCCAGGATGGAGTGGAAGGCGGTTTAATTAGAATGGTTCTAAGAGATGCTCTAATTAAAGCACCCACAGTGTCGCATGTATTCAGTGTCCCATGCTTTAAAAATGGTGGTAGGGGTGTTTTAACTAACGCTCATTTGATGTTCTTTAGTTACAGCTCCCCTGCTGCCATTTTGAAACATGGGGATGCTGAATACGCATGATGTAGAGGCTGCTGGAGCATGCTAATTAGCAAGCTCCAGCAGACTCAAAGTAGACTCCATTAATTAGCATACATTGGAGCAGAGTTCAGTCACATGTATAAGTGCCCCTAAATAACAAAGGGCTTCAACTGAAAACTTTCACTTCCATAAGACAAGACAATGCTACAAAATATACGCTAGGCTTTATCTGATATGAACAAACCAGGAGTATAGGGCAACTACTACATATTAAAACATGTAGCAGATAAGTTTCACTATAGTGCATGGAGGTGGCTTATTATTATTATTACATATTATATACTATATATAACAGCAGCAACAATATCAATAAACAATATTACTCTTTGTATTAATCCCCAACATATATATTCCTGCTACTCAGCTGATTCACCTTTCAGCAGTTAAGCTTGCAATTACTTTTCATGTCTTAAATCTAATTTTAATTCCTTTGTTCCTTATGAGTTCAGCTCAGGGAATAAAGTTGTCCTTAAAATTGTCCAGTTATTTTAAAGAGAAAGATGCCAAAGAAATATTTTTTTGGCACTTAAAGAAAATTTACTAAACTTTTTGATCTAATGATAATTTAACATGTTACCAGATTTGCCCATCCCTTTGGAGTATGCTCATTTACTGCGGTTATGTTTCTGGGGTCTCTGTAATTCTATCAATGTACTGCTTGTGTCACTTGTGTTTCTATACGGAACTCTATCTCTCTGTTCTGCAAGTCCTCACCCCCCAGTGGAGCTACCTTACAGGGTTTAGTTTCAATGGGACTGGGTTCCTTCAGCCACCGGACTCAGCACAGGATCGAAGCACACCTGAGCCGGGCCAGGTCAGTCAGCATTTACAAGTTGACACCTCATATTCCGCAGACTCAGCACAGAGCTTAGTGCAGCCGGGCAACAATCAAATGCAGTCAGACACAATGCACACACACAAGTTAACAGAGCAAGTCTGAGAGGTCAGGGTTACTCAGCATTTACAGCTGACACCTTCATGTGCCCCGGACTCAGCACAGGAACAGAGTATGTCTGAGCTGGGCCGGGTCAATCAGCTTTTGCCAGCATATGCCCCAGCTCAGCACTTCCCAATTTTTTGTCCCAGTTGTCCTGGTACTAACTCCCTTGATGAGCAAACCCCATGGGATTTTTGGGAATTACAGGGATCTTTTGTCTTAGGTAAGTGGAGCGTTGCTGCAGAGCAAATGGGGAAGTCGAGGACAAGAAAGATTAAATGAGGTTTGGAGAGAGAGAGAAAGAGAGTATGGCAACTAGCTTGACCATAAAAGTTATTTTATTGCCAGGTATATTAAACTTGTAATGACACTAGTAGTAATAGCCATACAAAATTTCAATTGGGTATTTGGGGAATTGTAGCTCAAGTTTGATCAGCAAAAGTCAGGTTAAGAAAGCTGTCAAGGGGGAGAGAGAGAGTTGGAGTCTCGCCACTCAGTGAGGAATGAACTGGTGGAGGTTCCCAGGTGTTTGTTGGAGCTCGTAGACAAGCTGCTCAGCTTAGGGTCCAGACTGCTTGAGATAGGCAGAGCCCCCAGCACTATCAATGAAGATATTCCAGGCAGAAAAAGGAGAAGGTGAAGTCCCAGTAGAACTGGTGCAGCTTTTGGATCCAAGCACCAGAGCAGAAACTTGAGTTTGGGTAGGGGCTTTTGTAGAGAAACAACAATGGTTCAAGGGAGAACACGGGATTTGTTTATGGCTCAAGGAAGTATACAAGAGTTGTTTTGTTATGCTGGACAACGAGAGCTGATCATTCCTAGCTACGGGCAGATTTACCCTGAGGGATATCACAATACAGACAGGCAGATTCAGTGTTTTGGGTACCAGTAAAGGAGTCATCACTAGAATTGGTTTGTTAAATGCTGAACTGGGTGTGTGCAGATGTGGGTTGATTAGCATTTGGAGCGGGGATCCCCCATCATGCAGTGCTCCACTGCCTCTGGTCCCAGAGTTCAGTACGGTCGGTTTTCCATTCTGAATGCTAATAGAGGTGCCTCTCTTTCCCATCTCTGATATGATTGGGACTAGGCGAGTTGCCACCCTGTTTCATCTCCAATGCAAATGAGACTAGAGAAGTTCTCTTAATCCTGTCACCCTTATCTGGAGGGATTTAGGTGCCTCAGTCACTGCATCATCATTGCCTTTTGTAAGTCCTTCTGATCAGTTCTGGTTCAGGCAGAGGTGGGGGTGGGGTGAGAGCCCTTTGTGAGTCAGACAGGCTGGGTACTGCACCAGGGTTACCCGGGAACACAGAGCTGACAGGTAACACATGTTAGGGTAATAGTTTTAGCTTGTATTTGTTTTAATGTTTTTCTTGTAGCTGCAAAATGATATTTTTGTGCTTCCCCACATTTTAATTAATCTATGAGGGTGTTTTCTGGAGGGGGGGAAGAGGTTTTGTTTGGCTTTTTAACAGAAAGAAAACAAATTGTAGTTAAGCTATAGGCTATTCTAGGTGTGCCTAGTTATAAATCTGCTTCTCTTCTGCATTATATCAGCGGTTCTTTTGCCACAGACTTCAGTGAGCAAGTCTTTGGTTGATAAGAGACTGTGTGCATAGGCATATCTAATAAATTGCATTATAAGTTGCTTTGGAAATTAAAGGATTTTGATTTCTTTTTGTTATAACTTTTAGAAAGCAACACAGGTAAGTGTCACAGCTTATTTAATATGTTTTAAAATACCATTTGCAAATATCACTTTCCAAAGTTATAAATCGTTCAATAGCATAAGCTAGTATTACTGATTTTCAATAGGCTTAACTAGACCTACTTTTTACTTTTCTGTATCTAACTATGCAGAGTGATCTTGTCAAGGCTTCTGTCATTTGGAATTTTTAATTTTTTATTCAATAGAAACTATAGTCTCTCTTGTGAGATCTACGGTTTGATCCTGATTAGAGGAGAGTAGAAGCCAATCAGATTAGAGGCTGTTCATTTGTACTATACAGTATTATTCACTAGTATTTTAAGTACTTCTCTTGCCTCTTCAAATAATTTTCTTGCAGACAATCTTTTTCCTTTGGCTTTCTTAATTATTTCAGTATCATTGATTTAAAGGAGCATTGTTAGTGGTCCTTATTTGATGTCCAGCCATAATCATGATCAAATGTGAGACTTTTCCTTTTAGCATCCCACTTACCTGCAGCCAAAACGGACTCTCACTGCATACATTGGAAGCTTTTTATGTGATGTCTTGCATTGTAAATCTGAATTTCTGTCAGTGTTAAAAACCTCTGAAATGCAGAGGGAATTTAAATAATGATTCAGTCGTGGGGGCAGGTGGTTGTTCAAGTTGCTGAATGTTCATCCTGCTGTTAACAACTTGCACATTTATATTACAGTTCAAGAAACAGCAAGGCACCTGGAGAAGGAATATAAGGTGTTAACAACCACTACAAAATATTTCTTTAAGGGTACATTTCCTCTATTTCCTGTCAACATAAAATCTGAAAACAGAAAACTTTTATTAATCCATACAATCATTTATCTTTATAAACTGTTTTTAATTTGTGATAAGAACCTGAATTTCAATATTAAATATTTGCATAATTTAAATTTAAATTTAAGTGATTCTTACGTCTAGTCCTTTAGGTTCTTAGTTTCCCTGTGCTAATTTAATTCTTAATATATTTTAAGAATAGATTTTACTGTAGATTTTACTTAAAGGTGGATTTTGCAGGAACACTTCCATTTGCATCTCCGTAAGGGCAATAATTTATTCATAAAAGGGGCAGCCTCAAGGCTATAGACAGGCATTACACACAAACCAGTTTAAGTGATCAGAAACTGGTTTAAATTTGTAACAGAACAGACATTCAGTGCACATAAACCAGTTTGAAAATGGATGAAACTTGAGATAAACCTGGTTGAATGTAGTGACAGACTAAACTGATTTGGGTCAAACCAGTCTATGCAACATCTGTCCCAGACCCCTTCCTGGTTTAAGTTAAACCAGACTCCCTCAGCGTACTAGCATGCTCTCTGAGCTGGTTGGGGCTCTCTGTTCCACAGCAGGGCTGGCCCCTCCCCTCTTCTCCCTCACTGGAGCTCTGGCAGAGACTTGCAGGCACAGAGCATCTGCCTGACTTCCTCTTGTTCCCCTTCTTTCACCCCCCGCTGCTCGCAGCTCAAGAAGGGATCCCTTCCTCCTTGTCTCACGACATGGACCCTAGCCAGCATTTGGTATGCTAGTTAATGCTGAGAGGTCTGTGTAAAGCAGACAGGACAGTGTCTTTAGGGCTTTTTGGAGCGAATCAACAGGTCAGCTGGTAATGTCCTCCCTTCATTCCTTGCACAAAGTTGTTTAAAAAGAGCTTGAACTAATGAGAGGGGCTTTCTTTTCTGATGGGATGTTAAATGTTGATAACAGAGCTGATAAATGCTCTGTTATCAAGTGAGGGGAAACCTCTCCCTATTTAGGGTGTCCTGCCAGGGCATGGCCATGTTCCCCCTCAGATCAGCACTATAGAAGTGAAGAGTGGGCTGCTCTAGCACTCTCTGGCTTCTAGCTTGAGCCACTGCAGGCATGTACCTGAATTCCCATAGTTCAGAGGGGATGTCTGTGCAGTTACAAACTTTTAGGTTAGCCAAGTTAGATTAACCTGCAAAGATTAAATCAATTCAGGCTCTGGCTTTTTGAATGTTTTCCCCTAGCTCCAGTGTCCATACAGCCATGTTGATTGAACCATATTAAACCTCTGTCAAAGCTAGTATGGATCCCTAGATGTACGTTTATTATTGAGAATCTCCAACATACGCACAAATGACCAAAATTACAAGATGCCAGCCCTACACACAAGTTTTTCCACATTCTGTCATCTGAAGCAGTATTTCAGTACATTATATTTGCACCCTTTGCTGAAATGAATAGCACATGAGCCTTCACAGATGCAAATTTCTTAGAGATCTAAAGAGATATTTGGGGATAAATGTGTATACCTTTCAGATAACTCTTCAAAATATAAAATTGGTAACATCATTTGGAAACTGGACCCTTGTTTGGAAATTCTTTATTCCATTCCTGGTGAGTCGATTACAGAGGTACACGGTATTATCTTAGGATGTGTGCAATTGTTACGCTTAGCTCAATAGAATTGAGTTTAGTGCAGTAGAAACTCTAGGTGTGCAAGTGTTTGTAACATCTAATTTGCTCTAAAAATGGCATGCACAGTTCAAAGTTAGACCTTGTCTGTTAAAGTCAGACAACCCTAACTCTAGACTGAAAGGAGTTATACAGGCAAACCCTGCTTAACGCTGTTTCACTTAGCACTGTTTTGCTGTAATGCTCATTTGAAATTGATACCTGATTTCACCTAGTGCTCAGTAAGTTTCATTATAATGCTTGCAGTCGTCATCTTGGGTTAATAAAAACAATTGCGGTAACCGTCTTGGGTTATCAAACACTTTCGGTTTCATTTAACAGTCAGTTTTTCAGGAACCAATTAAGAGCCCTAAGCAGGAGTTGCCTGTATTAGGTTAACGAACACTTTTATTCCCTATTGATACAAGTTACTCCACTTTCAGCCAGCATCTCACCATGCATTAACTCTCACTTCCTCTAAATCTCCTTTTTGTCAGGGCTGCTGTTCAGGCAAGTCTGGTTTGGCTGAGCACCTGAGTTGTTACACCTGGTCCTGATCCTTGGCTAATGCAACTGCCTCAGTTCTCTTCAATTGGATTGGGTTGTGAAAACAATATTCACCCCTTATAAGCACAACTGCAGCTACATGCATGCTTTCACAGAGCCTCAGTGTATTCTGGAAAAAGCCTCATGATCACTCCTCTCTGGTTTCCCTGACATCCTGACTCAACTTGGCTTCCATGACCCTGACTTTGGATTGTCTGTGGAGCTCAGCACCAGTTCTCTGACTTTTGGCTTTTGATCTTGGCTTATGTCTTGGACATAACCTGTGTCTTTTGGATCTTCCCTCTCACCTTTGGTAACTTGTGCCCCTGCCCTGCTGAACCACAGGTTGCTTCTAGTGGCCTAGCAGAGGCCCAGCTACCTGCGTCTCAGCCAAACCTTCACAGCAAAGCCTGACTCCTCACCCATAGTGGTACAGGGCATGGATTTACCACTATGGCAGATTTCTGATAGTGGGATGCTGACTGCTTTTCAGGGGCTACAAACCCAGATTATGACTCTGCAAGCCCAATGCTTCTAGGTTCATCAGGGCAGCCAGCCCATTCATCTTACCCTGAATCCCATATTGTTACCTGAATAATTTGATGGGAATCCCCACTGCTTCTGCGGATTCATTAATCACTTTTTATCTTTGCCCCAGAACCTACCCATCAGATGTGGCCAACCTGGGACTGATCATCAATGATTTGAGTGGTGACACCCTGGCTTGGACTCTTTCCCACTTTTGCAGTCAGCAGAACCCCTCCTTGACCAAGTGGAAGACTTTATCCCACCCCTTCCCCCTGACCAGAAGGATAGAAGAGAACATCACCTGGCCCCTGGCCCCTTCACCCTTGCACGCAGAGCCCTGTAGTTATTTTTGATCTGCTTAGGCCTGGCAGTATCATTTGTTCCCACATGGATGAGCAGCATGGAATATAAGTCACAAGGTCAGATGAGTTTTGGTAATCTCTCCATGACATCTCAGATCTACGCAAGCAGCAGACCCCCGAAGACAACAGGTCGCGCTGGCAAAATGGATGCCTCTGTCCCCTACAGAAGGGAGTCTTCAACTACCAACATTCATAGCTTCTTCTGGGTGGATATAGACCATTGCCTTCCAACTTTTGGGATGCCTGGCCTGGCATCTTCTACCAATAGAACATGCTTCTTCTGTTCTGTTGCTAGGGCTCTATATCTGTTCTCCAGGCAAACCACTGCATGTGGTTATGACTTCTGGTTGCTACTAGAGGTCGCAAGCTTCCAGCTTCCACCATCCTTGGTGTTCATGTCCTCTTTCTTTTCTAGTGCTGCCTGTGGTGGTACTTCTTTCGGTGTCCTACACATCTCCTTCAGCATGGACTCGATGAAGTCCTTGTGGTGGAGATGCTTTGGAGCCTCACCACGTCCTCCTGTAGCTATCTTGCCTGCTTCCTGAGGGGAACCACCAGGAGGCACTGCTTATATCAGACACTTCCCCACATAGCTGTCACTGGAAGGAACCTGCAAGCTGCAGTGTCCAGGGCCAAACCAGTACCTGGGTGGAAGTCGTGGTGGTGAACCGTCCTGCCTGACAGCATCTCACAGGTACAAGCAGAGGATGAGCTGGCAGTGGGATTTCTGGGCCTCTTAATCTGCCATCTCTCTCTTCCTGCCCCTCTTTCCAAACAGACCTTCCCTAGCAAACTCCCTTGTATGTGGTCTGTTCACTGTTCCTTGATCACAAAAGGTGCTTTTTTCCTTGTTAATGTGCTTCCTCCCAACAAGCTTACCATGAAGGCAGGAGAAAAGAGAGTTTCTAGGCAAACTCCTTAATGAACTCCCCCTCACATACCTCTTTCTCTGAACTGTTTTTAAACAGGGGACTCAAGTATTAGCTTAACTGCTGAGTTTTAGCTACTTACACTAACTATATGTAGGTTAGTTACTCTTCATTAAAAAATAACTTACTTTAAAGGGTTCCCTTTGAAGAGGTGGGCAATGAATTCACTTGCTAGCTGCCATTTGCTTCCTCTGGTTGCTTGCTCCCTGGTCACTGTGGGACCTTTTATACCTTCCTGAGACTGGCTCTGCTCCCTTTTGTCAGACACAGGCAGCAGTTACGCAGTACTTACCCAGCTATCAGCACTCCCAGCTGCTCAGAACATGCAGCTAAACACAGAGCCCACCAAACAAACAGTAAGCCAAATACACAGGCAGCCCTGGCTCACTTACCTTCCTGGAGCAGGATCTGGTGCCTGGCTCTTTTTCCTCTTCCCTTTCCTTCTCTTGCTCCCAGTGAACTGCTTGCAAACCACCCTTTTTGCTGCCCCTGTTTGCTCTGTTTGTTGCCCCGGTTCACTCTTCTATTTGTGATATCGTCTCAGTCCTCAGGAGATACAAAAATTGTCAGGCATAAAATTTGGGAAGTACTCTTCCCTGACAGATGGAGCCAAGGCCATTACATTCAGACCACTGAAGTTCAAAAGCTACTTTGCCCTTAATGGAGTGTTGCAATCTCTTTGAACAGGAATTATTGGCTGCAGAATATGAGTTGTCAGGAATCTATAATGGTAATCATTTTGACTTGCAGTTAGGAAATGATTTGAGCTCTGCAGAAGTAGGTGCCCAGATAATCTGCCAGATTGGCTTGCTGATTTTGTAAAACTTAAACTACGTTTTTCATCCAGGTAAGATCAATAGGTAGGGTTTTTTTTTTTAATTTTCCTGAATGGCAGACTTTAATTTCCTAGAGCTTGTAACATTTTCTGTTTGGTGTTTACAGAGCTCCTACATTCCATCTAACTTAATAAGGTCTTACATTTTTGAAGATAAGCCTGATGAATCTATGATTTCCTTAAACCAGATAACATTGCTTTGGAGTGTTTGATATATCTTGCCAAATATACCTGAGCTGTTCATAAATTCCTTGAATCAGATAGTCTGCCTTATGGAAAGTAACAGTTCTGAAGGGTATATCAAGGGCATTTTGTAATTTTAAACCAAAGCTATTAGCTTTACATAATTTAGAAGTTTATAAACCCTGCAAAGTTGATAAATTATCAAGTTGGTAAATATCCCTGAAGTTTAAATGGCACAATTAACCACTCAGCCTCCATTGGAGAATCTTGTGTGGGCAGACAACTATGAGAGCTCTGCAGATAGTTGCATTAGCCTGTTTTGGAAGGCACCTAGAGGAGGGGTGAAGCCTTCACGGTGTGGGTGATAGCTAGCAGCAGTGCTTCCTAGTAGAGGGTTGTTTGTTACTGCTAGCCCCTCTCTACATATTACATTTATGTCAAGATGAACATGTTAATCATGGCATAACATATAAAGGGTGCTACATGTGCGCCTAGTTTAAGGTGCAATAAAATGGGAAATTCCACATGTATTGTAGGTAGAATGTTTTTATGGCTCACTTGTATGGTATCTTGGATTGAATTTGTGGCTGGAGGCTGACAATCAGTTGGTTGTTGGTCCTGGGGCCCAGACTGAACTTGGGCCTAGAAAGGCCCTGGGACTGACAACTGATGATTGTTGTGCCTGGTCAGGGAGTAGAGGAGGTGATTGGAGGGTTTCCTCCACTGGGGACCTTAAAACGCCTACTGGGCAGCTTTAGCTGGATTTCCTGGCACAGGGAAGTAGAGGCTCCTGGAGGGTATCAGACGGGACATGAGACTGCCCAGGAGGTTGTTAGCCCTGATGCAGGCATCTGTCTTTCATCTTACCAGGCAGGGGGAGCTCAGGCGGCTCCCCTTGGCAAGTAGTAATAATACTACTGGGAAGTGATTCCTGATCCCCAAATTGCACTTCCTGCTATAAACATGCAGCATAGCAGGAGGCTCTGTTGTCAGGGATAAGATCCCATCACACTATTAAATGAACATGTGCCAGGGGTCTTATTTTTAAATGAACTGTGTTATAGTTTCTGGACTCTGGCTCTTTTACTTGATGAAGCCATCACTAGATCTCATTAATGTAACAGGTTTTGAATGGCTTTTTTTGCATATGATAATTCAGAAATAGGAGACTTTCCAACTTCATCTGATTGTTCCTCCCCTCTCTGCTTCACCAAGACAACTCTGAAAATGAAAAGGTATGCAGCAGGTGCTTTCTGTTAACAGAAGTTCTTATTGCTCAAGGACCTACCAGTGGAACATTACTAATTTAAAAACAAAACCAAAAAACCCCCTCTCCTTTTCTAAAAAAAAGAAGTGATGCAGAATCACAATTGAACTTCTAATCATGTTTCCTGAACTATAGATGTATCACAAGTGAAAGTTGTTTGTTTGTTTACTTGTTTTTGTCAACAGGACTTAACGTGTTCAGTTTTAAAAATTGGACTTGTTGACGGGATTTTGTTTGTTTTTCGTGGCAAAGGTATCAAGAACTTTTTCCCTCTTCCCTTTTACCTTCCTATGAACGTGTTTTATCTTGTGTTAGGAGGAATGGCTCCAACTTACCTGAAAACAGCTCCTTAACTAGATATTTGGGAGGATAAAAATCTCAGCTGAAGATACTTCAGGGGAGGTTGCTTTCCTAGTTAGAACCAAAATATGCAACATCTTTTGGTTTTCCTGGTGCTGATGAAATTCACTTTGCTTTTAAATTTTCAAGTTTAGCTAGGCCAGTTCTGTCTTGCCTGTTGAGTTCACTTTGGTTCATTAGAGAAAGGGAGGTTTTCTTCGGAGTAAAAGATGTATACTGTATGTGTGGTTCATTATTCTGGAGCCAGCTCAGCCTGCCTGAGGTTTAACACCTTTCCTTTTAGCCAGGAAACTTTGAGTTGGTAATAGTAGAATGTCTAAATCTATGCAGACAAGCAAAAACTGTAATTTATAGTTTGTATACACCCATGATAAGTCGGAAGGGACCCAAGTAGTTAACATGGTGGTTGAGCTGTAGCTAGTCAAATAATTGTATCACACCCGAATGTACACATAACACTCTTGTGTTTACTTAAGCTCTGTTGAAAGCTTACCCTTTCTCAGCTCTGTTTCAAGTCTTCCTTTAAGGCTGCAGAAGAAAGACAGGAACTGGCTATGACTGGATGATGAGTGTATCAGTAACCTAATAACAGCTTCATTTTTCTATTTTAGATCCCCGTTTGGGCCCAATGTGTAATTTTTGTGGTTTTGGCCAAGGAGCTTCCACGGGACATTCATGCCTTGGCTCTCATAGTTTCTAATCCTGTTTTTGGAGTCACAACCTTTTCAGCATTGGTCCCATAGGGCTCTGTTTTAGGGGTTTTGCAATCAATCCTTTTCTTACAGAGAAAATGTACTTAATGTGCTTATAAATGGAGGGTGACTGCAACCCCCACAGTCTGTTTCAGGCTTAAGTGAACTGTGGACATATTCAGAGACTGCAGAGGCTAAATATCATATACAGGGGATGTCTCTGCCATACTCGTTGTCCCTAAAAGTAAAACAAAAAGAAAACATGGCCTCAGCTAAGATTTATTGGCTGAAGGCACAAGGATCATAGAATCATAGAAAATTGGGGTTGGAAGGGACCTTAGGAGGTCACCTAGTCCAATCTTGTGCCCAAAGCAGGACCATTCACAACTAGACCATCCCAGCCAAATCTTTGCCTAGCTGGGTCTTAAAAACCTCCAAGGATGGAGAGTTCACAACTTCTCTGCATAACATGTTCCAGTGCTTAACTACCCTCCTAGAGAGAACATTTTTCCTAATATCTAGCCTAAGCTTCCCTTGCTGCAACTTGAAATGGTTGCTCCTTGTTCTGTCATCTGCCACCACCGAGAACAGCCTAGCTCCGTCTTCTTTCAAACCCATCTTCAGGTAGTTGAAGGCTGCTATTAAATCCTCACTCAGTCCTCTCTTCTCTAGACTAAATAAGCCCAGTTCCCTCAGCCTGTCCTCAGAAGTCATGTGTCCCAGCCCCCTCACCATTTTTGTTGCCCTCCTCTGGACTCTGTCCAATTTGTCCATGTCCTTTCTGTAGTGAGTGCCCCAGTTGATACCCGAGTGCTACCTTTTAATAAAGAAGTGTGAGCTACTCTTTAAATCCCACCCTCTACCCTCCCTATCCCTAAGTCTTATCTCTGGGTGAGGTGGAAGAAAAATAAACCCCAAAGACCCATCTTTCTCCTCTTTTTCAGGGTTAATAATAAAATACATACTCTCAGAAAATAATTTCTTCCTGAAATGTAGTATAATTTTTACCTGCTTTGTTGTTTCCTGGGTTGCCAATTTATGTTTATATTTGCTGTCCTCCATTGGTCTTTGGGAGCTAGGCAATCAGTGATGTGTAGAGCAAAATCTGCTGAAACTGTCTTAACTTGCTGGCAAACTAGGAGCAAAAAGAAATCAGCATGGGTGTCCTTACATTAGTTAAATGGGTCAGCAAAGAGCCAATTGGGTCCTGTGACAATGGGCAAGCTCAGGGCCAAGTCTCAAGTTCGCCTGCCCGCCTGTCTGTGGGGCAGTCCGCCCAGTCTCACATGCCATGACTTTGCTGTAACAACAAACTGGTGGTAAATGTGGGAGGCTTTCCGTTACATGCCCCGATGCCAGGGGGCACTATCTGTCCTTGGATGGCTCTGTACCATCCCTACATTGTGGCCCATGCCTTGCAGATGGTATCATAAGTTCTTAATGACTCTGGCCCCAAACTGGGCCCCATTACACTCTAGTCTGGATCCCAACTAAATCCCTCCTAATCAGGCAGCCTACTCTGCCTTCATCAGGCAGCCAAGCTCCCTGACCCCTTCTCCCCCTCGAGTGTGGCCCCCCCAGGACCTTTGGCCACACTGACCCTGGCCTCACCTCCAAGGCCAGTTGGAACCCTAGGCCCTTGGCTCTGCATGCCTTGTGGTGGGCCCCGGCCTTTCAACCATCCTGTGTGGGATCGTAGAGAGACAACAGCAGGGCTCCAGACCACCAAGTGTTGACCCTGAGATAGTGCACAGTCACTTGGAAGGACTGGATGTGTTTAAGTCAGCAGGCCCAGATGAGTTCCTTCTGAGGGTACTGAAGGCACTGGCAGATGTCATTGCACAGCCACTGGCAAGAATATTTAAGTACTCGTGGCACATGGGCCAGGTCCCAAAGGACTGGAAAAGGGCCAATGTGGTCCCTCTTTTCAAGAAGGGGAGGAAGGAAGATCCAAGCAACTACAGGCCAGTCAGTTTCACCTCCATCCTTGGTAAAGTCTTTGAAAAGATTATAAAGGCTCATATATGTGAGAGCCCAGCAGGGAAAATTATGCCGAGGAGAAACCAGCACGGGTTCATAGCAGATAGATCATGTCTGATTAATCTAGTTTCTTTTTATGACCAGGTTACAAAACACCTGGATGCAGGAGTAGGGGTAGATATTGTTTACTTAGACTTCAGGAAGGCCTTTGATACAGTATCACTGGCTTGCTCAAGCTGTCTACTCAGCACCTTGGTGAGTGGTGCTTCTTGCTTCCTTAACACTTGTTCAGCATTCACTTTGATTTTACTTTTAATAGCTGATAAACTGTCACAAGACTATGCCTCAAGACTTGCAGTTTTAAATGACTCATGCTTAAGTAGGCAGAGGAGTAATATTTTGTCTAGACACCTCTTTTCATGCTTCAGCTCCATGTCATTTAGAGACATGGAGCTCACTCTCAACCTGTTTCCATTTCATTTATAGAAATGTAAATTCATGGTCTGAATTTCATGTTACTGGGCAGTCACAGCTTCCATTAACTTCAGTTTGGACTATCAGGGTGTTTATACACGTGCTCTGACACGTTCTAATTGGAGCGCATTGTAGCAGACTCAGTTAATCAAGTCTCACCATCATTAAGTGTCCCATGTTTCAGAATGGTGCTGGGGGCACTTTAACTAAAACTCATTGAATGATCCTTAGTTAAAGTGCTGCGTGGCCATTCTGAAATGTGGGATGCTTAATCTATGTGATGCAGCGTCTTAATTAGAGTGGCTGCCTGGGAGCCACTTTAATTAAAACACTCCTTCCCACCCCAACCCCAGAGCACATGTATAAACACACTCAATGCTTGAAAGGCTCTTTGTTGTAGTGTGGTTAGCAGGTACAGTTCTTTGTTCTCTAAGTGGAGGGGAGGGAGGAGGAACATGGTGGATTGCTTGGACTGGCTCTTTTAGTATCTTTACAGCAAAAGTTCTATTCAGGTGTGGATTGAAAAGAGACATTACTTATGTTCCTGTTATACTTACTTTGCATGAAATTCTATATTACAGCTTTCCAGTTTTTAATTGAAATTAAAAGTCTAAAATTAGTAAGTGCTCCTATTGTAGATTCATTTGACTAAAAAAAAGACAATCCAGTCAGGTTTTATGCAACAGATCAAGTTGTATTTAATTATACCTAAACTGTACCTTGAAAAAGCAAACCTATTTTTATTGTGCATAAAAACCTGTAATTGTTTACCACAATGGAAAGAATGCTAATGCCCTGTATTAATATTTTGCATTTAATGAAACCCAACATTTTTAGTGGAAATAGTTTTAAGTATTAGTTAAGAATATCAAGTATTAATACTACTCGCATATAAAAACACGGGTGCTCTTAAAACAAAATATTAGTTTTGATTAAAACCAGTTGTCATGTGGGAACACAAATCCTCCCTGCTTCTTATAACTAAGAAGACAGGGTTTCTAGAAAACATTTTAATAGTTTAATTACATTAAGGTATTAAAATAAATTTTAAAAGAGTGTGTCTCTGAAGCTTGTAGCATGCTTGAGAAAATTTGCATATCATTCACATATACTTGCAATAAATTATTCCCACGTGAAGACTAAATACCACAATATTTCTTTAGTCTTGATTTGACATAAGGGAATAGTTTATTGCTTCATATTCTGAATTGAAGTGGATATTATAACAAGTAGGTTTTTTCCTAACTCCACTAGTGAAATTGACATTTCCAACTTATTTAACTAATCTGTACTGCAGTCAAGACCTTCTTTCTCTTGTTCTCTTTTTCTTTCTTTTTCTGTAAATATTTTTGAGATAAATTGAGGCTACTGTGCAGTGGTTACACAGTGATGCAGAAAGTGTATTTTTTAGTTGCAGCTATATGTGTTGATACTGTTGCCAGTGCAAGTCTTCCCTGGGAATCTAACATAGAATCATGTGGATACTTTGTTTCTCACCTGGATCAAATTGGCTGTCATTATAGAGGCTTTCTCAAAACTTACAGTGCTCCCTTCAGTGGGAGTGGTTGCCTTGCAGAGAATGGAAAGCTTTGTTCAATATTCACCAGGCACCATCAGCCTCTGCAAGTTGTTGATTAGGAAAAAACCCAAAAAACATAGGTCAGAAAAAGGGCCACACAACTAGTGCACCTGAAATTTGCTGTTACACATGTATGAGCATGAAGCTGGAGAAAACCAAAATGCTGGAGCTGCTACAACCATTGGTTTGGATGTGTTGCCGTCAGATGCCACAGATCTTGACGCGATTGTTGTGTGAGGGGGATCTGGGACAGAAGTTCAGTAAACTGATTTAACCTAAATTGGTTAAGTCTGATACTACATCCATCTATGTTTATCTTAAACCAGTTTTAGCCATTTTGGCAGTCAAAAAGGAGGCTGAACCGACTCAATTTTCACAGGTTAGTTTAAGCTGTGTAGATTGAACCAATAAGCAAGTGAACATTCACTTTTGAGTCTGGAAATGCAATCATTTGCCTACAGTGGCTCAGGCCAGAAGCAGGCACTGGTTTCTGGCCAGTGGGAGCTGGTGGGGAGGATGAGGGGCTGCTAGAGCATTCCTCCCTGGTTGGCTGGAGCAGACAGCTTGGGCCAAGGCTAGCTTGCCTATCCAGCAGAGTTGGGAGGGTTATGGGGGAGGTTCAAAGCATCCTGGGATGCTGGGGGACTGTGTGTTGGCTTGAATCTGGAGTGGATGTGGGACAGAAGTTCAATAACCTAATGTAACCTAAACCAATAAAGCCTGATTCTACATCTATCCAGGTTTATCTTAAACTTCTTTCAGCCATTTTGAAAGCGGTTTATGTGTATTGAATTTGTGTTACAACTTTGAACTGGTTTATGTTCACTTACACAGGTTGGTTTATGTATATTTTTTACACTGGTTTATGTATGGCATGTTTCCTACCTAGCCAAGAAGGTAGAATGGTGATTCCTGATATTAGTTGTCTATGTGAATTTCATCTGCATATTAAAATGAAGATCATTCTGGGCCCCATTGATCTATGTTTCATGTTACATTTGGCCTGTTCAATGCACTTTGGCCATCTTTCGGATAAACAGTGGCCACAAGGGAGAATCTAATGTATTTTGCATGTGTTACCATCCCAGTGAGATATTTAAGCAGCCGTTTGAACTTAAGAGCAAGTTAGTCTCACAGAGTTCATGAAAATAAGTTATCATTCCACAGGATGAAAGGCTAAGTTTCCTGCTGCCTTCATCCAAAGGAGTGTTGAAGCTGGCAGTGCAGCTCCTTTAACTTAACAGATCAATTCTTCCATTACCTGTCAGAAAAAGAGTTATAAAACTGAAACTATGAAATGAGCAGCTTCAGTAACCAGCATATCTGTTCCAAATAGGAGTTGTTCCAAATAGAGATTTGTGTCTGGAAGCAGATTAGGTACTGAAGCCAATGCAAGCTTCATTTATACTTAAAAAAAACCCCCAGAAAGGCATACCACCTATGCCAGCACTTAACAGTAATATTTGAGAGGAGTCCAGGTATCTGCTATATTTGCTGGATATTTGGAAGTTTAAAACTCTGTAGTGGATTGATAAAATAATTCAGTTTTATTAAACAGGCTATAAAGACAAGTCTCTTAGTTTGGTCTCTGAGTCTCCTCTTGGAAGGTGATAATTGTGTGTGTTAAACATTTTGAGTTTGTTGATATGGCATATGTGCATAAAATAGAGTTAGACGCTGAAGTGATATATTAATACTATGCCTGCTGCTTTGCATTTGATGGCATAATTTAAAGATTAAATTGTGGAATTCACAAACCCAACATAAAATCTCTCTTACTTTAAAATGGGAGGAATAAATCCTCAGAATTATAGTTCAAACAGTCTACATGGTAGATAAGAGTGTGGGGTCAGGGGTTAGGGTTATAGTTGGGGGTACTTAATCCAGCTAACAGGAAATAGTATAGGGAGATTTGAAATCTTATGTACCTCATAGATTTAGACTGCTGGGATTCCCAGTCCAAGCCCCTGCCTAAGTTGTCTCTCAGGAAGAGATGATTGGTTCACTCTTTTCTCATTATAATACACAGATAGAAGGGGAGGAATTTGAACAGGGTAACTAGTGACCAGAACCCAGGATTGGCTCTCTTAGTTTCATAGTTTCTAGGGTCAGAAGGGACCTGAGCAGATCTAGTCCGACCCCCTGCCGTGGCAGAAAAGATTACTGGGGTCAAATGACCCTAGCAAGATGTTTATCTAACCTCCTCTTAAAGACCCCCAGAGTAGGAGCCTGCACCACTTCTCTTGGAAGTTGGTTCCAGATCCTAGCCGCCCTGACCGTGAAGTCGCGCCTCCTGATATCTAGCCTCCTGATATCTAGTCTCCTGTTATCCCAGAGGAATATTCTCAGCACTGGGTTACAGAGAGTTATTCCTTCTCATTGGTCTTTAATTTTGTACTTCTGGTTGTGCTGTGGCTCAGCTTCAGTAGGGAGTATGGAGAATACCCCTGTCCCATCTTGGCCTCTAATCTTGTGGTTACAACACTTTCCTGGGAGGTGGGAGATGTGGGTTTTTACCCTATCGCATTGAGAGGCTTAGAAGCAGAGGGAGTGGGGCTGGGTGTGGTTAAATGAAGGTGCCCATGCTCCATTTAGAATCTTACCCCAGGTACCAAGACAGGCATTACATGCAGCCTTTCATCTCAAGATTACAGAGAATTTTAAAAACTATTGATAGATACAGCACATTTTTACTGAGGCCACAGACTTGCTCTAGCTTGTGCTGTGAATCACTGATGGAGCTGGGAATGAAATCTAGAAGACTGACACCAGACTGTAGCTCACATAGTGTAATGTGGAAAAAATGTTATGCTTGAGGAGACCTTCTCAGGAAGATGCCATGAGCACCACAGGGATACCAGGACAGAGCAAACTGCTCTATGAAGAACAGATTGTCCCTCAGGGTAGGGCCTACTGCTCATGATTAGATAAAGGAGCTTAATAATTGTCCAAGAAGGCCTGGATAACTTCACCAAAATTGAACTGTTTGAGGTACCTGTTTACCGGGGGGGGGTGGGCAATGTTACTTTCTACAGACATGCCCAGAACCTTCAGTAAGCCAGTATTTTGCAGAAAAGGCTTATGTTGGAAACTATCCTAACGCCTAGCTATCATATTTATCAAATTAACAATATTAAAAGGCAGTGCCATATAAAAATTGATAGAATCCATCTTTTCATCAATAAAAAACCTTTTTCAGGTGTCAGAAAATCTTAAGCCTGTATTCTTGGAGAAAGCAGCTTTCTCTGCATCAGATAATCGAAGGTCTCTTTTCCTGTTCTTTGAAATGTAGACATGTGGGTGTTTGCATTAAGACCAATACACTGTAGCTGGTATCCCTTACAAGTGAGCAAAGTTAATAAAAGGTGATGAATTGGTATTTCAATGGTGACACTTGGCAGAAATTCAGGAGGCATGGCTGTGACTTTAGGGAGGAAACCACCACTTTCCTTACACTTAAAACCTCCTTTAATATCTTTGGGTTCATACAATGTGATCATTATCAGGACTGGTGACCAGCACATAGAAGAAACCATGTGTATTTGACTAGCTCAGCAATTTCAGTGTTTACTGATTGTTGACAGAAGCATGTTCTGATTGCCTTCCTCTTCATCTTGTTTCATATTACTATTTCTTCATTATATTGGCTGTTATTTGGAGATTACCCTGGTGTTCCTTTTTCTATGGAATATCTTCTCATGGTTTAAAAAACAAAATTAAAAATACACCTTGAAGTGCTTAACTGGACTTAACAAACTGTATGTAGAACTAAAGGGAAATAACCAGCCATTCTAATCTACTCCTTTAATTAGTCAGTGTAACTTAAATGGAAAAGATAAAAAGACTATAGATGCCCATAGATTTTATATAAAGTTGCTAAATACCTTTTGACCTCTGTGTAGTAATAAAATACTGTGCAGCTGTCTTAGATGTATTTGCTGTAGCTGAAGATATGAAGACATTTCACTAAAACATCTGGCATTCATTGTATTTCCTACAGAGAGAGCAGAGGGGAGATATACAAGGCTTTTGGCCAGAACTTCATTTGCAGCCTTTCATAGTATTACATAGGTTAAAAAAAAACCCCAAACCCAAACTTCTGTATTAAAAGTGCCGGCTTGTGAAGTATGAGAAAAGTAGCAGAGTGGAATCTTAAATAAAGGAAAATAAATACACACCCATGATTAAAACATTTTAAGTAGTGGTATGTGGAAATCATCAGTCAACTCTTTCTGGAGAGGTGGGAGTTCTCTGTATTGCGATTCAAGTTTAATTTCATGGCATTTAGCCTTTTGAAGTAAATGGTTGACTTTGATTTCCCCTCAATACAGTATAACCAGGGATATGTAAATAGAGTCTATGCGTTAGTGATTAAAAGGCACAGATATATATTTTTTAGTTTGTGTAAAATCTTATATCACATGTTTGTCTAAATTTTATTGCTGGAAGCTTCAATTTATTTTTGTATTGTTTTTGATCAACCTAAATGTTGATTTAGTGTCTAAAACTCTTTTAAAACTTTTAGAATATTTGTTGCAAACTGACCTATATATGCCAATTAAGTCAGAGCATTGGAGATGCTTGTTGGGTTCTGTGCCAGATCCAAATTGTCACATGTATGATTTTACTGTCTAGTTTTTTCTAAGAACTGATGAGTCTATATCTCTCTGCTTTGCCTAATTATCCCATGCCCCCTTAACTGCTTTGTATTGATTCCAATTACCAGGACTGACATCTGCAGTAGAAGGTAAAACTAATCAGCTAGAAGATCCCCTGTTGTGAATTCATTTCCTCCTTAGAGCCTGTCCAGGTCTGTTGAACACTTAAATAGACAAGTATAGATACAGACAGCATGGATAGGTTTAATTTATACTTTTCATGCAAGTCCACGCTTAATGTTTCAGAAAGTAAGGCAATAAATTTTAAAAAAGCATGTCATAGTCAAGTTGAGACAATTTTTAAGTCTTTGTGACAAATTTGAAATAAAACCTGTTCTTCTATTCCAGCTTGTGTATTGTCCTCTGGTGCAAATCAGCAGACTTTGTTAAACTCTCGTGTTTGCAATTTACAAAGTGCCTGAGAGCAGGTAATGGGGATTTATATTTGTATTGATGCCAGGCTCCATTTCTGGGTTGGGTTGAGATTCTTTTCTGCAAAATCCTAAATTTCTGAGAATGCTGTTTCTAAAATAAGAAAGGTAAGGATTGATTAAGTGCCTACAGTGATACGTTATATAAATATGTAACACAGACAGTTATTTTTGAATGAAAAGTTGACCACCTCAAACTGAAGTCACTTAACTTGGAAGACATTGAAGTAACAGGAATTATCACACTAACTGCAGTAGGATTGCTGGTGACGGACAATATCTGAGCAAACAGGCCCTTTAATTTTGCTGCCTAAACAGGACAGCAACCCAGCCTAGAAAAAAAGATCCTTAATGGTTTATGTATTTTGGTGTGAAATAGAAAGATGAAGAAGCAATAGTAGTATTAATGCAGTGATACAGCCTTAGTTTTCCATACCAAATTAGAAATAGTGAGACAGTGGGTGAACTACCTTCTTATGAATTTTTACTGAAGCAGAAATTCAGAGGCATAAGTAATATGCTGTTCTCAGTGGTGGCAGATGACAGAACAAGAAGCAACAGTCTCAAGTTGCAGCAAGGGAAGTGTAGATTAGATATTAGGGAAAAAACATTTTCATTAGGAGGGTAGTAAAGCACTGGAACAGGTTACCAAGAGAGGTTGTGGAATCTCTGTCCTTGGAGGTTTTTGAGACCCAGGTAGACAAAGCCTTAGCGGGGATGATGTAATTGGGGGTGGTTTGCTTTGAGCAGGGGGTTGGACTAGATAAGCGGTTCCCAAATTCTGAAAGATTGCACACCACCAATTTAAAGCAACACAACATTAAGTACCACCAGCAACTTTTTGTCATATAATTATAATCAATCTGTTAACATGTACCATTAACAAGTTGTCTGCATAACACTGGTGGTACGTGTACCACGACTGGGAACCGCTGGACTAGATGATCTCCTAAGGTCCCTTCCAACCACAGTTTTCAATGATTTCTAGTATAAGGTTTGTGCTGTGAGTTGATGTTCTCAAAACTGGTGGGCTCTGTTGCACTCCTGCCTACTGCCTTGCCATTGATTACCATTGCTGTAGCTGCTGAGTGCTGCTAGCAGCAGTAGGCCGTGGAGAATTTGCCAGCAGGAGAAGCAGCAGCTGCAGTATGGGAGACAGGAAGAGAAGTCTGGAAAAGAGAAGGCTCAGGGGGATTTGCTAAGTCATTTTTAATTCTTGAAGGGTGATTACAGAGAGAATGGAGATGGCCTTTTCTCTGTAGCTGTAGGGGACAAGACTGGGAGTATGGCTTCAAAATATAGCAGGGAAAAATTAGGTTGGAGCTTAGGAGGAACTTTCTGACTCTGAAACTGGTTATGCATTGGAAAGGGGTACCTACAGAAGTTGTGGAATCTCCATCCATGGAAATTTTCAAGAGCAGGTAGAATAGATACTTAGCTAGGATGGTTTAGTCAGGGATGATCCTACCCTGACCCAGGGACTGGATTAGATGATGCTATGAAGTCCTTTCCAGCCCTAGTTTCCTAAGATATTATGACAGGCCTTCATTCTGGCACCTCCTCTAGGCCAGCATTTGGGACAGATGCCCATCTCCCCTCTCAGTTCTGCTATTGAGTATATTACTACAATTTTTAGATGCCTTACTGAAACTGATAGCTCTGACAAAAAGGCCCAGCAAATGAAGAGAAAATACATTTCTGACTAGAGATTACGGACAACATTTTTCCCTAGAGAACTAAATATTGCATCACAACTTTTTGCAGTATTGTAGCACACACAGCATTTGTGATACCTCCAAATCTTGATCAATTATGGCTTTTTGTCCCAACTACATATACACAGAGATAGTGGTGCATAGCTTGGCTCTGATGCATCAATGAAAATGTTAGTTCAACTTATTTTTTGCTGCTATATTTAATTGCTTTAATGAATCTAAAGACATTTTTAAACTCTTTGGTATCACAGGAGGAATATGGAAGTCCAGAAGCTTATTTCAAATTCAGCCTTAATTTTGGACAATATAGTTCTAGTAGTATGGTGGAGGAACATTTGTACACAATTTAGCTTGCTATTTTAATTCACTTGCAGAAAATGTCCTGGTAACTGCAGTGAAATTCAATCCATAAAGTAAACAGTGTTTTGAACAGATCTCTAAAACTAGCTCATTTGTATTTACCAAATTAGGGTTGGCATTCTGTTACATTTCCATCATGATGGATTAATTCTTTGTCTTAACATGCTAGACAGACATGGAAATTTGGGTTTTATTCTTAAAACTGAAATGACCTGGACAGCAAGAGTTGTTATTACAAGCATCTACCACACTTACTTAAAAAGATCATTTTCTCCTTAGTGCAAAGGGGGAAAGCATGATTTTGTTTTATTGCTTATTGTCAGTAATTTGTGCCTCCTTTTAAGCTTATTTTAGCAAGGGATAATCAATGTAATGATGGTGGCAAATAGGTTTCCATGTAGCAATCTGTGTGTTGTAATCTTTGTTTTTCCATGTTCTCAGCATTTCATTTCACAGAGTGAAGGTGCTGTTGGTAGGAATTAACTGTCTTTGAATTAGTACTTTTGGTTTTCATTTATGCTTTTGAATGCCCATCACAACTGAAAGTGAAACTGCTAAAGGATGAAGGGTGCAGCTACTCTAGTAGTTTTTGTGAAGGTCTCAGAAATCTCTCAGAGCATGTTCATATGACTTCATTCAGGATGTAAAGATTTTACCTAAGTCCTTTACAGAGGACTTAAATACATTAAGTGAAACAAATATGGAATGTGAAAGAAACCCTCCCATGAAAATACTCCCTTTAGGAGAAGTCCATATCCTTGTGAATTAAGAAGAGCTTAGACATGAAGATTTCTACAGGGTTATTGGTCTTGGATCCTCTGGAGGTGTGCTGTCATATACCATCTTATTAGAATAGCAGTCATCAATATTTATGTTTTCCTGTCCTTCTGTCATGATTTCTTTTGGTTTCACAGTATTCTAAGTACCAAGACTTGTGCAGTGGTGTAGATATGTTGTGGGGAGGGGTCAGGAGAGAGAGGGAGAGAGAGTTGACCTGGTCCACCATTTGGTTGGTGTTGCTGCCCATGGCAAGGCAAGGTGCCTCAAGATTTTTCCCCAGCTCTACAACCTCTCTCCCTGCCCCTGCCCCTGCCCTGTCGTGCCCCCAACCTAACAGGGTATTTAGGCCTTTGATCACATTTGGAATTCTTTCATGGATGTGAGAGAACTGCAGTGCTCATTATAGTTTTGCCATCTAAGGACTACCTAGATACGTCATTCAGCAAGCAAGGAATGATTTTCTAAGTGAAGGAATGGGCAAGAGCTGGTCAGTGGAATATCTACTTCACTGTTCCATGAGATACGTGAATTGTCAACTAGCAAGTGACCTGTCTCTATTACCCTTTCTTTTGGTGGTGGGGCGATGAGGAGGAGACATTTCCCTTTCACCTGAAGATCCCCAGTCCTTGTGAAAGAGGATCATAGCACACTCAGGAGGTCATAGAGTTTAATTCTGCAATCAAAGTTTTCCATGCTGCTCTGACATTACTGACTATAATTGGCAAAAAGGAAACACAATTTTTCTGACTGCATATTTGTTCCTTGGAAAAGCCTTGTACCATACTGATATTCCAAGTGTCTATTTAGAGCATTGACTTTCATTAGTTAACATTTGAAATGATATGGTAATGGAATGGTAATTATGGTTATTTTGCAACCAAAAAGCCAGATGCAAATGCCTGTTTATTTTTAAATAAGAGCTTAATTTGTGCAAAATTGACCCCTTTCTGTATTCCCACCATTAGTGCCACAAAGAAATTCCTACTTACTACGGAGGAGTGAATTTTGTTTACGTTATTTGGTTTACCACTTCTCTTTCCTCATCCCTAGCTTGATCTACTGTCATCACCTCAACATGGATGTTTCAGTATAGGAGTCAAAATGTTAGTGAGCATATGGATTTAGGCATTAAAAGGAAATTAAAGTTGGTATGAGTAAGGTATAATATAGATGTCCCCTATTCCTGCAACATTAATTTCAGTTAAGTAATCTGCAGGGTATCAGTCTTGCATTTCCTGGCACAGTCCCATATGCATTGGTTCCAGGGGATTTCAGAAGGCCATCAGTGGATTATGGGAAATATAGTAGGAAGACTTTCTTTTTCTGCTACTGTATATCCCACATATGCTAAAACATCGTAGATTGAACTGGTTCTTAAAATTGCTGACATTTTAAGATGCTACTGAAGTGCTTTCATGCTAGATGTGAAGACACATGCTAGATGTCAGGGATTAATGATATCTTAAAATGCTAAAATTCACCATTTTAGGCAAGACTTAAAAGGTTTTGCAGAGAAGGAGCTTTTGCAAGCTGAATTTGTGATTAAAATTATTTTTCCTATGACTTAGGCATTGATTGGGATAACAATATGAAACTGATGAACAAGAAGATTTATTCTCCTGTCCTCTTGAACAGAGGTTTAGGAGGCAGGATTACTGTAATTGTGGGTTAATTCACAAAATATATGTAATGAAATACAAATACATAATAAGTATAAGAAGCCTTCCTATAGTTATCTCACAATTTATAAAGATTTTTCTCTTCATACTAGTCTTAAATATTCATTCAGGATCTGCTGTAAACAATCAGGAATATTTTGTTGCATTTTCCAGAAGCCAACAATCAAATATTTTTTACTTGGCTGTAATATCTAGGTCTTCTGTTTTCATGTTCACCTTATTGGCTAAAGTGAGGTCACATAATAATGTTTCTGAGACACTTCTGAGGGATTTAATGCTTGATATATTGAATAATGGGAAAGCATTTTCCATCTACTTACTGTGCTACAGTAATACATATATGTAGATAGATACAGCTTTTGTTTACCAGCACTGAAATTATGTATTTTAACAACATAAGCTGAGTTTCATAATGGGAGTTCTCATCTTAGTCTTCTCATAGAGAAGAGTCCTTATTACATTCCTGATATAAACACTGTAGCTTCCATGGATCTTTAACAGAGGAACTATTCATTTTTAGGAGGATTTGTTTTTCTCAAGGAAACCTTAGTACTTCCTGGCTAATAGGTCCATGACCAGTTTTTATTACTCTTGTTCAAAATAAGGAAAACTGCCATAGTGTGTCAACTTCCATGTCACAACTTGTGAAGGTAAGATGCTACATAACATAAAGGTGGCACATCAGAGTTAGTCTCGTGCTCTGAATATCTTTGAATACATAGATAGAAATTTAATAGTTCTGTTATTTTTTAACCCCAGTAGAAAAATTCTATATGGCAGAGAGCAGAAATTAATGTCAGAATGTGGCATTAAGTGCCTATATCTAGAAGGCTGCAGTGAGTTCTGCCTGGAAGCACTCTGAGTAAGCATGGTCAAAAGGGAATAAATAACAGGATTTTTTTTTCCAGTAGGTAGTGCTGTGAAAATCTGGTACCAAGTGGGAGACTGAATAGTCAGTTTCTCTAAGCCTTGTTAACACAAGGCAAGTGAGAAGTCTTTAGATAATTTAGTTTGCTCACAAAATATGATAAGAGCATTTCTGTAAGAATCAACAAATGAAGAATTCTGGCTGATGAAATGTGGTAAAAAGGCTTTGACCTATTATACTCAGATGGTAAAAGAAAGCAATTCATGATACGTGTCCAGAAACCATTTACAGGCCCATTGTGGGCTTGATAAATTGAATAAAAATCTCCCCAAGTAAGAGGAAGGGAAAAAAATCTGTACTAGCTGATGTACAAAAATGGTGGTTTTGGGGATTTTCTTAGAAATTTGTCCTGGGGTGGAGGTATGCCTGAGTTAAGAGGAGGGCTCAGAGGTGTATAATAGATTGATACTATGTTTTACTGCACTCAAATTTGGCAAATGTATTTGGCTTCTCAGCCAAAAACTTGTCAATTTGAGAGCAGCTGTGAAAGGCTTAATAGTGGACTTCACCTCTCCTGCTTCCTACCTGAGAGAGAAGCTGGTAGGCCTCTTGCAGAAATATCTCCATGGCTAAATGCAGACAGTCAAAAGGCCTGATGTTAAATTGATTCAATCTTCACGAGTTAGCTTAAGCTGTGTAGATTGAACTGATAAGCAAATGAACAGACATTCACTTTTGATTCTGGAGATGCAGCCACATGCCTGCAGTGGCCCAGGCTAGAAGCTGGGTGGCAGTAGAGCATGCTTCCTTGCTTGTCTTGAGCAGACAGCTTAAGCCAAGGCTAGCCTGTCCACCCTGGAGGAGGGGAGAAGGTTCCTGGAGAGGTTCAAAGTATCCTACGGTGCTAGTTGCTAGTTAACTTCAAACTAGAGGGAATATGGTGACAGGAGTTCAACCATCCAGGTTTATCTTAAATTGGCTTTGGCCATTTGGAAAGCACTGAACTTACGTTGTGTTACAGAGCTGAATGAATTTCAGATTACTTATACTGTTTTATGTGTAACTTTTGTCCCTAGCCCATGTGTCTGTTCTTCCATACTTCTGTTGCAGCCAAAAACATCACCTTTTCTACTCCAATTTTGGAGGGCTAATTTTGGGAAAGTATTCCTATGGTAATTATTCTTCTGAATGTATAGTTTGTGGAGTATGATGTTCCTGTGTCTCAGGAAATCATTGAATAACTCTGCCTCTGGGAAACTTTTATATTGAATATTTTTAATCAAGTTGCTCGAATAATTTAGGCATAGACATCTGAAGATGATCAAAACTGATTATGGATTTAGGAAAGAAGGAAGAGAATATTTACTTAGAGAAAAGAACTGTTAGAATATCAATTCTGGAAACTAAGAACCATGGACATTATAAAGGCAAACAGATTGATATTTCTTAGTTTGAACACCTTTTCTTTCCATTTGACCTTGCCTCCCAGAAAGATTTCAAATATTTTTTTAACTTTTCTTCTTCCCCTGAAAGCCTACTAGTAAGTCCCCTGTGCTGTTAATACAGAAAGACTATGTTAGACTCTGCCCCAGAGCTCATTGCAGAGTGTTGTACTTTGTTGGTTGTTCAGCCTGCTATTGAGACTGAGTATTCAGGGTAACTTTTACAGTAATATTACTTGTCAGGTGATGGACACAGGTAAGTTAGGGAGGGATCAGCTAAATGGAAAGAAAAATGAAGGTAGAAAGGATGTTGAAGGGAAGGAAGGTGGAAGACCAGGAGGGAGAGAAGAGTCTTAAACTGTGTGCAGACATTCAGGGAGGTTAGATGGAGCAAAAAATTGCTGGCCTGATCTAAATTAAATCACTTGGGGAGGTGCACCATGTTAGACCAGGAATGGGTTAGCCCATTCTAATGAATTCATGCATGCATTTGGAGCACAGTCCTGGGGCTTGGAAAACCCAGACACTTGCCTCTGCCCCAGGGCTGCATTCTTCCTCCAATGTCCCCCAACTTGACCGGGCTATTTTTACCCCTATTCCCCCCAGATGGGCACCCCTCACTGTGGACCTTCTGCCTCCACAACGCCCTGTGATCCTGCCTGCTCCTCTCCCTACCCTGACCGATTTACATCAGGTTTCCAACATACATGTACACAAGTGGGACCTGATCTATGATCATGTGGCTTAAAGTAAGCTACTTGACTGCAGATCAGGTTCCAGGACCATCTGCACATGTCTTTACGGGTTTGGGTGTGGAGTGAAGCTGAGGTAGAGACTAGGAGAGAGAAGAATTGATGCAAATTGCCAATCAGTACAGGGCAAAGAATCCACTCAAAACTGCAGACTGTTGCCTGCATTTGTGAAGTTCCTGCTTTGGCTACTTTTGCTGTTAGAACTGCAGTTCTCAATCTTTTGAGATGCAAGCCATCCCTTGGAAAATTCCAGCTCTTAGCTTTCATTCATTTCACTCATTTTTTGGTTACAGAAAATAGAAAAAAATTATGTTAGAAAGAATTCAGGAAGCCCACAAAAAGTCAGAATGGTTTGGACCCTGTGGATTCCTTGTGAAATCTCTGGTTTATCTTGTGAATCATGTATAGGTGTTTTTACTAAAAGCTATAATATTGCATGACTTTATGGCATGCTTAAAAAGATCTCATGGTTCTCTGGTTGAGAATCACTGAGTTGAAGTTTCTGGTTTGAGTCACACTGCAATTTTTGTGGGGATCATGCGGGAGTGGAAGGGAAGTAAGATACTGCTTGTGGAACCCAGAGTAAAGGGATTTCCCCTGCATAGTTTTGGGTTTGGGAGTAGTGTCCTCATTTTATTTCCTTATCCAGTATGGTAGACCTTACCTTGTCTGTGTCTTCAGCTACTCTCACCAGTTGGAGTGTCTGGCCTCTTTGTACTCCCATGTACCCTATTTACTCTAAAACAAGACAAGGGTTTTTTCTGCAATCAGCATAGGAAGAAATAAGGTCCTCTCCTCATCATGTAAATGCTGTAACAAGGTGACACTGCAACCCCATTACTGATGTGTTCCAGAGTATCCCTTCGGGGTCAAGGATGGGGCAAGCAGAGAGAGATGCCTGCCGTGCAGGTGAGGAAAAGCCGGCACTGGTGATCAGTTACTTTAATTTTCACATGCAAAAGCCTGGCTTTCACAGGTAAACCTGCAGGGCTGTGGGATAAATGGAAGCCGCTTGAAGCAAGTACCTGCCCCCAGGGGCACAGAAAGGAAGAGAAGCTGTCCAGAGGATTGGGCAGCAAGACCCAAGATGGACCAGAACTGGTGAGAAAAAGCCCAGCCGGGCAAGGAGGACATGGGCCAGTGAGATAGGCACTGCCAGATCCTGATATCCAGGAGAGGTGAGAGAGAAATTTTATTTACTGGGGATAAGGTGATCACTGGGACGCTGACAGGGAGGCAGGAGCCAAAACCCCGGATGCGTAAAGAGCAGGGTTCAGAAGCCGGCTCTGGAACACTGGAAAAGTGGCAGTGTGCCGCTTAAAGAGAGTTATTTAATAAAAAAGAACCTTTGTAACCAGTTAAAACTACCTGCATTTTTTTGGGTACTTTGTCAGGGGGAGGAGGGTGTTAATTACATTTTTCTCCCATCATAAGTTATGGCAGGTGAGTCCTCCAGACGAATTTGAGGGCAACATTCCAGAGCCTCCTACAAATGCATACAAGAAAACTTCATTGAATACATTGCCTATTTTTAAACTGCTGTTCAAAGCAGCATGTGCTCAGTAACTATGCAGTTGATTAAATGAAACCAACACTGAGCACTACTATAAAATACACGGCCTATATTGGGCAAACACGCTGATGGAAACCTACAATTTTTTAATGTTGCGAGTGTGTGTGTGTGTGTGTGTGTACACACACAGTAAAAGCTCTGTTATCTGGCATCCCCCGGGAATGGGGGATGCCAGATAATAAAATTTGCTGGTTAATTGAGTGGCCCTGGCCGCTGCTTCTCCCGCCACATCTGGGGCATCCTTCCACCCCTCCCGCTGCATCGCCGCCCCTCCCTCCACATTGCCACCTGTCCTGCGGGTCCTGCAGGAAAGGGAGGTGACCCCACACAGCCCTGCACAGTCTGTTATGTCCCCAGACCATGAGGGCTCTGAGAGACCAGAAGTGCCGCGGTGGGCACTTCCAGTTTCGCTTTATCTTACAAGTCGGAATGCCGGTTAGTAAAGCATGCCAGCTTGTAAGATGCTGGATAGCTCAGCTTTTACTGTATAAAAACTATGTACCTCTAACAACCTGTCAAGTGAATACTGTTTCACTTGGCAGATCAAAACATACTTTGACAGTTAAGCTATTGCAGTCCTGTTATACAGTTTGCATCATGTACCTGCACACCTATCACCATTCCAGTGCTATCGCTTCTGTTCTTTCAGAGGGTTTGCCTCTGAAAAAAACTATGCCAGCCCCTCTCTACCATATGCATTCTGCCATTTCTTTCCCATCATCCTTTTCTGTCTTTCTGTAGTAGTAGTACATTTTACTCAGACCCATTTTAATATAGTCCTCGACTGTGAGGTCTGAGTATCTATTTATGAGTAGTTTCCTGGCTTTCAACAGGGCATACCTGAAGCAGGAAATGAATTGGTTGAAGCAAGCTGTTGGGCCCCTTGTTGTTTGGTCAAGTGCCCATAGAGGACTGTTTCTCTGGTCTGGGTTCTGAGGCATGTCACTACCAAGAGGAGTTCACGGACTTTCTTCCACACCTAACTCAGATCACAGGGGGGTATAGCAAATCTTGGGGTGGCCCACTCCATAGCCCCACCTCCCAGTGCTGCTGCCAACCTCACCCCTGCTCACCTTGAGCACAGCAGGCGGTCCACCCTTGCCCAGCACACAAATCAGGGGGGTATATGCCCCCCATGCCTCTCATGGGGGTGGAGACCCACACCCCTCCCCACCCTCTTGTGCCCCCGCACACAGCTGGGCAGTACGTAACCCTTCCCCTGCCCCAGTCCCACTCCCTTCCTCCCTGTGGGAGCCTCAATCTGCACCTCCCCCCTTCCAGACTTACTGGCCAGACACTGCTCTCCAAGCTGCCAGGTTGCATATTGACTATCAGTTTGGTATCAGCTGATATGGCTGTTTAATAATTGACAATTAGTATCAGCCAAAAAAATCTTTATTGGTGTACCCATACCTAAAAGTGTGTTTATGGAGCACCTGTGCCAAACCTTGTAGCAGTTCCAAAAAAGGTAAAGTGCATCATTTCTAGGAGAACTAAATCTATGAGTACTATATGCAAATTACTGCAGCTATGTTTAATTTCAAGGTCAGCATTTTCAAATTTGCTTCTCACTTCTGTGCACTCAGGGAGAGCAGGGTCTTATAGTAAACTGTGTCAGGGTGGGGGGAAGATGGAGAAAGGACTGCAGGGGTGAGAAGCTGGGGAGAGGCAGAGAGCAAGGGTGGATACCTGACTCCCCAGATTTATTTTTTCTGCTGTAGTGGTGGGAAGGAGAAAAATTCAAGGCAACCCTCCAATGGTTAGATTCGATACCTGGAAAATTATAACAAATTTATAAATTTTTCATATATAAAATCTAATTATTGAGGATTTGTCTTATATTTGGGGTTGTTTTCTGTCTGAATAAATACAGTAAATGGTAAGTGCCTAAGTCTACCTTTTCTGTATAAATTCCTGTCTCCCATGAGCTGGGAAATGCACTCTCACTCTCAGTTTAAAGAAAAATGATCTTACTTGTGACACTGCTTTAAAAATAGGAATAAATGGCTAATTAAGCCATTCTGTTGACCAGTGGAAAACCATGTCTCTGTTAAATATTGCCATAGTTAAGTTCTACCGAAGGATTCCAGATGAAGTTCTCTTTATGGGTATTGAAGGGTGGTATTAGCAAGGCACTGTGTAAGAAGGGTTCTTGATTTCAAACATTTCCCAACTCCATCCTCTAGAGCCCACAATTAAACTTTTCAACTGTACTTCAAAATACATCTTAGTTAAGGCTGCTGAGAAGGGTGCAGTTCAAGCTGTAATTTTTAATTTTAGAAGATACGCTCCCAGAGGATTGGACAGACACCTAAAGAGATGTAAAAGTTTTGAAGAAATAGAGTTCAGGGATGTTGGCAATGGGAACAGAAGGCATAAATGGAGTTTAGAAGAGTGTTTGGGGGTGAGAAGGCACTACTTACACTGACATTTTCACTCTCCATGAGGCTTTTTTGAGGAATTTGGCATCGACCATTTAGATTAAAATGACAACATTTTAATTTAATACTTAGGCTGATAAAAAGCATTTAAATTATAACACTGGTAGAGCAGATGGGCACTGCATTTGTTAGAAGGGTTCCTTTTAGCACATCTGTCTTTGATAACTTCTAATGCAGGGAGTCAAGCCTTTTGAGATTAATTGATCTCTCAAGCAGTGTTTTTAATAATGCAACTGAGGACTTTTTTGTTATGTAGAGCAGTCTGTACTGGTCTTGGCTTTGACGATTAAATTAATTTTTCATGAGTTTTCAATGCTTTAGGCTACTGTGAAACCTCTTTTAGCTTCTGAGGATTTTTTAATGTGTGGGGTGAACAGTGTTAAGCTCTTCCATAATCAGAAAGGTAATCTAGGCATTTTCCCATGTTTTTATGTTGAGGTTTTCTCTTGAAGAAGGGGTTTCAGTGGGGCTTGGAAATCTCCAAAGGCTCTTACACAAATGACACATTCTGCTTTCAGGTAACACAATCTTTTCACATTTTCTCTCTTTGCATTCATTGACTGGTGGGTGGAGGGAGAGTAGGTTTGTTCGATTTCCACCCTACAAAGGGACTTTATTCAGTTACTCAGAACAACTGGAAATGTTAGTGTTTAATGAAAATGTGCCAGAGCAAACTTTGCAGATGCACTGTTCTAGTATACTGGTTCCCAGCTGCTCATGTGTACTCATAGTAGTACTAAATTGGTACATTAAAGCTGTATCTTTATTCCTTATTGTAACAGACATGTAAACAGTTTTGCATGTAGTTGTACATATAATATATAATGTGTCACATTTTTAAAAAAATAAATAAAAATATAAAGGTGTAACTTTTAATAAGAATCTGTGTGGAGACCCAATAAATAATTGCTGGCCAGGTGTTATGTCCTAGTGCATGGTTGGAAACCTGTAGTCCATGGACTGGATCTGTCCCACCAAGCCATTTTATCTGGCCTGCATAACTGGGGGCGGGGGGCGGACTTCATTAGCATTTGGTGGTGCTGCCTCCTGCTGATAGGTGGGTGGTTCGCCCACACCACACTGCCATCTGGATCATGGCCTGGTGGTAGGAAAGAATGGCATGGTCATGGCAAAAAGGTTGTGGTGACCCCTTCCTAGTACTCTCTCAGCTATTCAGTAAAATGTGGTTGCTTCAGACTCTGGTCTTTTGTAGCACAGCTCCATTGTGGGTTTGAATACACATCCTTGAATGGGAGTAGCCGTGCTCTGGCCTGTTTGTGGGAAATCTATTTCAGATAGGCTAGTACCATAGGATGTGAATTTGTGGGATCCAGGTCAGGTTTGGGTGACTTAGTGTAAACCTTAGTTGGGATCTTGTGCAGGCAAGCGCGTGTCACTTTCTGGAGGGAGGGAGATGCAGGTAGCTGGCCGTAAGAAGTTGCAGAGGAGAGAGTGGCAGATTTGAGGGGAGTTGGTGGGTCCGGCAGCTCTGTCACAGGGAGGGGTTGGCAGTCTGGGGAGGATAGTCAAAGGGATGGGGAATAGCACAGTCAGGGTCAGGAGTGTTAAAACAAAACAGCACAGACTCAGGACTGTGCTAAGCAGCTGTACCCTTGCTAGATAGGATTAACCCTTTTCTGATCTAAAATTAGTTCATCTCTGAGGTGAATAACTTTAGATCAGGTGTGTCATTTTTAGGGTCATCTAAGCCCCATGAACGTTTGCACACCAGGGCATTTAGATCACCCTTGATTGATTAGGGTGATTTAATGCAATGCTTGAACGTACCCATAGTCTGCAAAAGGCTACTGCTTTTTTGCAGTATATTCATAAGGCAACTAATTACTTTAAAATAAAAGTGAAGGTATAGAGAGATATATAGAACTGAAAATGTGAGGAAAATGCTTGGACATTGGAGAGAGCAGGACCTTATGAAGAGAGAGTGTGTCAGGGGAGGAAATGCTTGGCAGCTTTAACAGATACTAGGGTTAGAGAGAGAGTGAGGGGGAGAGAAAATGAAGACAGTATGAAGGAAGACCTAAGTTCCATGATTAATTTTTTAGGAGTGGGAAATTTGTAGAGAGCAGCTAGGGAATGGGAATAAGTTTCTGACAATCTTTATATTCTGCAGAGGATAGACTTTGGTAGGCCAGTCATAAAATAGACAGACTGACTACATCACAGTCTACCTCTTTCTTACCAAAACAGAAGAAACCTGTTAATTTAATTAACTGTATGTTGCTAGACTTAGCTTTTCTGTAACTGTAATAGGTATTTGTTATGGAGGATTCCACAAGGAACTGGAAAATGCAATAGTCATAAAAATCCTAGATGGAGTCCAGACCCCAAAGGAGCCTTCTGATCTTAATCTTACTCTACTGATTAAATTAATGTTCAGCTTAGGCAACCATTCAGCCTGAGCGTAAAAGAGAGAGAGTGTGAGAGAGGCTCTGCTGACATTATTTCCACCACTGGAATGAATTCACCAAGGGCATATAGGGCAGTATGTTTTGAGCAATATGCAACTGTGTTACTTTTCTTCCATGAGGCACTCATCTGGCTTCTCCAGGAAGCACCACTTTAGCTGCAAAGCTACATAAACGAAAGGGAGAGGACCAGCAAGGAGCAAATAAGGGTTTAAATTTGCCTGAGAATTACTTCATAGTTTCATAGTTTCTAGGGTCAGAAGGGACCTGAGTAGATCATCTAGTCCAACCCCCTGCCATGGCAGGAAAGAGTACTGGGGTCAAACGACCCCAGCAAGGTGTACCTCTAGCCTCTTAAAGACCCCCAGGGTAGGAGCCAGCACTACTTCTCTTGGAAGTTGGTTCCAGATCCTAGCCGCCCTGACCGTGAAGTAGTGACTTCTAATGCCTAATCTGAATTTACCCTCTGCCAGCTTTTGACCATTATTTCTAGTCACTCCTGGTAGTGCTCAGGGGAACAGGGACTCCCACAGTGCCTGCTGGTCCCCTCTGACTAGTTTGTAACAGGCCACTAGATCCCCCCTCAGCCTTCTCTTCTGGAGGCTGAACAGGTCCAGGTCCCTTAGCCTCTCCTCGTAGGGCCTGCCCTACTGCCCCCTGATCATGTGAGTGGCCCTCCTCTGGACCCTCTCCATGTTGTCCACATCCCTCCTGAAGTGCGGTGCCCAGAACTGGATGCAGTACTCCAGCTGCGGCCTGACCAGTGCCGCATAGAGGGGGAAGATCGCCTCCTTGGACCTGCTTGAGATGCATCTGTGGATGCATGACAAGGTGCAGTTGGCCTTCCTGACTGCATCCCCACACTGCCGGCCCATGTTCATCTTGGAGTCCATGATGACTCCAAGATCCTTTTCTGCCTCTGTACTGACAAGAATGGAGTTCCCCAACCTGTAAGTATGGTGCTGGTTCTTCCTCCCCAGGTGCAGCACCTTGCACTTGTCAGTGTTGAATCCCATCCTATTCTCATTTTGCGGGAGAGAAACACTAAGGTACTGAGACAGCCAGCAGGTAAGGTTGTAAGTTATAAACAATTTATTGATGAGAATGACCAGGTAAAGTAAAGCATTTTTTTAGAGGTAGATAATATGGGGAAAGGGGTTTCTGCAATTCATCTGTTGCCCATCATTCAGTGACAGCTGTGAGAGTTCAGAAAAAGACAGTACAGTCTTCTGGTGACAGTGGTATGTAGTGGGGGGATTTGCACTTGTGTGTCCTGTGTTGTCATGTCCCAAGAGTCAGTGTCCTACTGTGTGGCCTGTGGGTGATACTGAGCAGACTTGGAGTTGCATAGCTTTTTGAGACCTGACTATATTAGACTATAATTAAATCTTACAATCCAACATGAGGAAGCATACCTGGCATGCTGTTCCAGGAGTTTGGCAGGAGATAGCGGTGACTGATAGCTGTAATAGAGACCTTGCTTTTCCCTTGCTCCCTGGGGCATTAATCCGCTTTCCCCTTTTTCTTGGCTCAGCTGTAGTCTTTGGTATGTTGGAGCTGATATTCTGCCCAGCTACATAGGATGAGGAGCAAAGTCCCTTTTTGGTGTGTGGTTTGCTCATCACACACAGAGGAGAAAGGGCTGTAAGAGGATTCTATCCCTCTCTTGGTGCTGGGCTGGGGCAAATGCAGCTATATTCATGATGGAGCCTGTCCTGAAGTAGTAGGGCTGCAAGTTGCAACAAGCAATGACTGTGAAAGCCCTTTAAGAACATCTGGTTGGAAAGTGGATAAAAAGTCTGTATGAAAAATGAAATAATTTTTAATCTCACAATGTTCTGACTAGCAGTTCTTCTAATCATGAATGAATGTCTCGTTGACAATAAGGCTAAGCTAGTGGAGAACAGCTTTAATTTCCTTTAAAAGTTTATTTGATATTCCTTATGAGGGTTATGCTCCAATAAGAAGTTCCCAGGCTTGGGCAGTGGCTAAAATATGTTTTGCACAAGAAATTTCTGTTCCTTTATTAAGAGATAATTGATTGAGGTCATAAGTTTTGAAGAGTCTTCAGAGATTTTTAATCCAGCACCTTCATGTGAAGCTCAGTACATCAATGAGACACTCTCCCATAGGAGAGATGGAAGAGTAATTGAGATGCTGTACCAGCTGGAATCCAGATGAAGAATGCATTTGGAAGCTTAATCACAATTATGTTCTACACTAAATATTCATCTGCTTGTCTCCCAAAATGTGCAGGAAATGAAGTTGTCAAGGGAGATGAGAATTTTTTTTTTATAGAAAAGGAAATATACACCTACATGATCTTAAACTGATTATGCAAGAGAGATCAAACAGCATTCAGCAGTTTATTTCCAGTTTAATTTTCCTTGAAATTTTCTAAGTATTTTTATGCTGTGTAATAACTTTCATAGTTTGTAAGATGAAGTGCTCATGAATGCTTGGGTTTATCTACCATGAGATAAAAGATTAACCTTCTTATATAGGCATGGGCTTTATTAAATATTTATGCAGAGATGGTGGAGGTGTAAAGAGACCAAAAATATTTGGGCTCTCTAAACTGAGATGACAGGTCATGATTCTTGATCTGTTTCTTTTGCAGTGCAACTGAGAAACTAGTATAAACACTGTGGGCACGTCTACACATCACCCTACAGTGACAGAGCAACATACTGCATAGCCGTAGTGATCATGTGGGTCTACATGTGATCACCAGCTACATCGCCATAGTGGCGCACTCCCCTAGTATAGTGCGCTGCTACAGTGACGTAGCAATGAAATTTAACCATGCGTTGCACGCATAGCACAGTAACCACTCATACTCTGTCATATTTTAATACTTCCAAAAGGAAGTACTAAAACACAGTGCCATAGCGATGTTGCCTGTATACAGTGACATGTAGACACACCCTGTGTGTACTTAACAACAGTTATATTGCATTAATTTGTAATTAGAATTGTGACTACTGAGCTTCTCTGGAAAGTAGGCCTAATATCTATGCAGCTGCAGGTCTAGAAACTGCTGCATCTAAAATCTTTATGTGCATTTGAAACTAATTTGATGTAATCTCATTATTTCAGTTTACTGTAGCTCCAGAACCGACCACATGACCACTTTGCATGCATTTTGACTTCTTCAAAAAGTTACACCATGTGTATATGCAATGTAGAATGACTTGCATGAAGTTGTGTTAATGTAGCATAGGAGAATATTATTCTGGGTGCACAATAAATTAGATGAACTTTCTGATTTCTATTGTGACAATGTTTTGAATATATGTGGTGTCATTACACGTAAACTTAGTTGTTCTGCTCTTATGAAATGGATGATCATTAACAGAACTTGCACACCTGGAAAATATGAAAACTGTATAAAATTCTTTGTATTTTTCAAAGACACCTTATAAGCTCCCTTTAAAATAATATTTAATGTTACATGCATTCAGAAGATTTAAGTTTATTATAAATTCTGACTAGCTTGGTTTGTATTTGATAATGCTAAAATAAGTGGCTAACTTAAAAACTTGGCTATGTGACATGCACAGGGCCAGCCTGGCAAGCTTTTGTAAAAGCTTAGTTCAGAAAATATATGGGAATTAGCCAAAGATTTTATACTTTCATGCTTGTTTTAACTCCTCTATTAATATGAACCAGAGCAGTAATGTAAATTAGCATAGCTTCTCTGAAGTCAGAGGTGCTGTTAATAGTTTCCATCACCTGAGGAACTTCCTTTTGTGTGCAATGTTTCCTTTCCAGCTAATGTTTTTGGTAAATTTTTAAATTTGTCTTAATGTGATAATTTTACCCATGAGTATAACTTATCCCACCTTATCAGCCTTTGCTGAAAGTTGTATTTTCACAATTACAAATAATATCTCATTAATATCAACAGTATGCAGTATAGGGCATGAATTCTATACTATGCTTAAGTTTGAGTAATACATTTGTATGACATTGGGTGTTTGATCTGTAGTATGATTTGCCTGTTGCATATCAGATTGTGATAAGTACTATTTCTGAGTACAGGAAAAAAGTTCAGGTTAATGAATTAGTTTGTTCTAAACCCTTTCATCTATTTTTAATTGTATTTTTACACCCTAAAGCTCTAAATGTAAAATAAAACTGTGAAGTCAAACACACAGAAATTAAGAAATGCCAAAATTAATCTTGATATATAGTGTTGTCTCTTCACCAAACCAATCCCTATTTCTTTCCATCTTTGGTGTATCTCTAGTTCCTCATCCCAAACCCAAACTCTGTCTCCTTTTCTAGTCAGTACTGGTCCCTTATTGTCTGCTCCTTCTCTCAGTCCACTATCTTCACTGCCAGGCCATCTCATGGCACAGATTTGGCCCCATTGAAAATGAATTGAGCTATTTTCTTCTTGGCACTACTTGGGCACCAGCATTCTGAATGCTTGAAATACAGGATAGACCATCTTTCTACTCTCAGTTCTGACCCTCAGTGTCACAGTGGGTGCATCTACATGCCCAGTTTTTGTGCCTGAAATTTCTTCAGTGAAAATTCAGGCTCATTAATGCACTCCAGGGCACACATCTACAGGTGCACCCCTGTCAGGAGCAAATTGCATCTGACAGGAGCAGCCCATTCAGGGATGCTCCTGTTTTACTCTACCCCCTGCAATAGGCAGAGGGAGCTCCAGGCTACCCTGGGTGCCAGCCCCAGAGGTAGCAGGGGGCACAGGGGCCAGTCCTGATCCCACACATGGACAGGTAAGGTAACTCTACTCAGTGGGGATGCTGCCTGCTAGCCACATAGGGATTAGGAGGGTCCCAGCACCCACATGAACAGGAGAGCTGTTCCTGCTTGGGAACCACATGTGGCTGGCAGGCAGCATCCCTGCTGAGTAGGGATCATGTGAAAGGGAGACAGCTTCCCCTGCAGCTGGCACATTACTGTTTCATGCACCCCTACCCACCACATTGGAGCTTAGTAAGGTAGTAGCAGACCCACTACTGCCTGGGTTGACTGGAAGCAAATTGTCTGCACATACACTACTGCACAATAACTAATGCTCTGTTTATCTAGTACCTGTATTTCCTGGTACTAGCAAAGGGCACATTAGCTTAATTTACTGCACAATATGTTCTGTGCACATGTAGATGATGATGTTTTACTGTGCATTAAGTTAGTCTAATGCACAGTAAAACATCTTTTGTAGACATGCCCTGTGGTTCTTAGCAGCAATTACAGGGAAAGTCCTGTTCAGCTCCAATAGCCCTGGACTGGGAACATGCCCAATGAAACTCGGCTCAACTCTAAACAATTTTCTATAGTTTGCTACATGCAAGAAGGCTCATAAAATTTGCAAAATGTAGGTAGTTTTTAATGGAAACAGTAAAAAACTATGTATCTGGCATCCTAGCATATAGGCACTAGAGGTTCTCATCAAAATTACTCTAGGAAAATTTTGAGCATTGGCAAAATATTATTCCGTAACATTTAAAAAATGGATCAACCCTTTTTACTGAAGATTTCAAAAATCAGCAAAATGAATTCAGCACAACCAGTTTGGTGAAATTAAAGCAACTGAAAAGTGGGGTCCAATAACAGGAAACGTTTGTGCTTCCTTAACCACTTGGACTATGTCATCATATGTTCTGTCAGCTGAGTTTATTTTTTTGCTAGTTGCATAAACCATGGTTTCAAATCAGAACCCTACCTTTTAATTCTGATGCACTACTTCTGATCAGAAATCTGAAATGAATGTACAGTTGCTAGTTGTAATGGATCTTTACCATCACTTCTCCCAAAGTGATTGGTCACCAGGATCCCTGATTCTGTCATTTTTTTGGTCTTGAAATTAAACTACAACACTTGGCTGGTATAGCATTTCATGTGCCCTGCAACTACCTCTTGATAGATAGTATTATTTCTTTATCAGTATGCAGCCTCCAGATTGTCATCATTTACTCATTCCTCCTTTTTTTTCCAATTAAAAAATGAAGAGGTTCATTTACCGGGCTGTTGAGTACCTTAGCTAGACTGTGATTTAAGCTAACCACTTAAAGGTACTCTTATCTTGAATGGGACAGGTTTTCTGCTCAGCCTTGAAGTGATTTGCTAGATCAGGGTTTAATATGGAACTGTATTTTTATAAAGATGGACTTATAAAGGAGCCCTTTTAGTCTTTAAATATTTTCTCAATTAAGTGCCTGCAATTACAAGGCAAAAGCCCAAAAGATATGGTTTTGCCAAGATTGCTTTTTATGATACTACTGAACTAGACAAAAAATTTTAACTGTGCCCAGATTTTAATTGAAAGTAAATAGTGCCATAATATATGATTTTTTTTGGTTTCTTAGGATTTTTCTGATATGTCTCGTCTTAAAAACCCTGATCTCTTTTATTAAAGAAAGAAGTGTAGGTACACACACAAGCACATGCACACTGGAAAGTTTTGTAGTGAAAGTAGTATGCATATGAGAAAAGATGGGCATTGCACTATTAAGATTAGAAACTGTATCAAATACCAGATCTGGCATTTGGAAAAATTCTGATTTGGGTCCATACCCATGCTTTACATTTTGGGTCCATTCCTAGCAAAAAAACATTTGCCCAAGATTTCTGGTGTTAAATGTAAAAGAGCTGAATAGTTGGCATTTAATATTGTTTTTAGAGGTGAAGTTTCTTTTTAAGAGACTTGCTGAATCATTTTTTTTTTCATTAAGTTCCCTGTCTTAGATACTGGTTTTCTACCCATGTTTTCCATTCATTTGATTGGGGGTAGTCTGGATGCATATACATGTTATGCTACAGTCAAGTCTGGTACTTGTAAAATTACTTTTCTGGATGGGGAAGTGTTAAAATAGTTACCAAAGTCATCTGACATTTTTGCCAGTAAAAGACCCTGCTTGAGTTGCTCTTAATTTTGCCATCTGTTTGAGCTGAAATTTACCATGCCAGGTGTCTACCTCCAGCTTTTTTTTAATGCCAGCCAAAATGAGACAAATGAGAAAAATTGTGTTATGAAATGTTTGTGTCCTTTTTTCTCACCAATTTTAGCATCCTAATCCTTTACAGAAGGACTGTCTAACTTCAGAATGACTGGGGGCACCATACCATGTGGGACCACAGTTGGACAGCTCTGCTTTAGAGGAAGGACTATATATTTTGTAGAGACCTTGTTTCTGAAATGTGCCTTTTGCTGCTCTACTTAAACTACTGTAGTGTGTCCCAATTAAACTTTTCCAAAATCCGTTTGCAGTCATCTTTACTTTTAGTAGCAGAGTTGTTCAAATATGCCAGGTACACATGGCATAACGCAGCCCCACACTGGGAAGTACTTACTCTGTGATTGTAGCTCCGGCTGCTGGTCTAGACTCTACCAGATCTGGTAAAGCCAGAATTGAGGTCAGGGAGCCAAGGCATCCCTTGGTTATGTCCAGACAGCATGGAATAGAACACTATCTAACTAAAAAGCAGAGAGGGTGAGCACTGCAGAAGAGTCTGGAAGGAAATGTTGAGACAAAGGGTAGATTAGGAACAGGGAATGGAATTTGGGGTGTAGTGGAGGAGGGGAAAGGGAATCTGGGACTGGAGACTAACATGGGAGGTAAACTAGAACTAGCTGGCAAGGACAATGAGTGGGTAAATGAGGACTGCAAGTAAGGAACCTTTAACTGGGAGCAAGAGAGAGCTCAAGGAAGGACTTAGAGCTAATGTATGGTTGAGAGACCATAGTCAGGGGAGGGGTTTGGTGGAAGATTGGATTGGCTAATTTAGATGACTGCGGCTAAAAACCAAGGAAAAAAGGGGTGAAAGAGGGAAAGGAAAGAGACATGAGAAGGAGCTGTTGTAGAATTGGTCCTGCCTGAGCTGTGCGGAACAACTTGTTAACAGCATGCCAGAGCATGTAGATGGCATACAAGAGCCCTTGCGGAGAAATGTGTTCGTGGGGATCAGTAGGGATAAAGAACCCGGATAGAGATCGTGGATAATGTCTGAAGATTACAGTGATAGCAAGACTTAGGAAGAGAGGCCAACAGATTGAGAATGATGGCAGCTTGGGTCTGAGTGGGGCCTCTAGAAGGTCGGCATGCAGCTTAAGATTCCAACCCTTGTGACTAGCAGTATCAGCTTCCGCATGATTTCAGTTGATTGAATTTTGATTTGTTTTTTGTTTGCTCTTTTGAAAAAAGATCTAGAAAATCACAGTTACTTGGCTGATATGGTTTAGTCAGGAATGATCCTAGATACTAGACTAGATGACCTTGTGAGGTCCCTTCTAGCCCTACTTTCCTATGAGCCTATGATTGCACATGCACACACACACATGCACACATACAAACTTCAGAATAGTGTTAAGGTTTTAAACACACAAAAATTAACATGTCAGAATTAAGGAACCTCTGCAATAGTATTTCATCCTCCTTGTGCACATGCACTACAATATAGCCTTACCATGATAACAATGTTTTCCCCCAGGACTCCTGCTTCATTCAGTGCACAGATAGACAGACACTGCTCACTAAATAAGCAGATATTCAATATTTTGTCTTTTTTATGTCTTGTTCAATTTGTAGTCCCAGGCCTTATTTAATGTTTATTACTACACTGCTTTGGAAACAGAATGATGATATTCTTCATATCTGTTCTCAAAGACTAGGGAAAGACATTACACATAAACCGGTTTAAGTGATCAGAAATTGGTTTAAACCTGTAATAGAATGGATGTTCACTGCACGTAAACCAGTTTGAAAATGGCTGAATTGAATTTGAGAGAAACCTGCTTGAAGGTAGTATCAGACTTAACTGATATGGGTTAAACTGGCTTATGCAATGTCTGTCCCAGACCCCTTACTGGTTTAAGGTAAAACAGACACCCCCAGCATCTTGGCATGCTCTCTGGGCTGGGTGGGGCTCTGTGCTCCACAGCAGACCTGGCCCCTTCCCTCTGCTCCCTCATTAGAGCTCCAGCAGAGACTGCAAGCACAGCAGGGTCTGCCTCGCTTCCCCCTGCCCTATCCCCCCCTTGCTGCTCACTGCTCAAGCAAGAACCCCTCCTCCCCCATCTCTCACAGTATGGATGCCAGCTCCATAGACCCTAGGCATGTGGTATGCTAGTTAATGTCGAGAGGTGTCTTCTGGTTTCATTCTTAATCTGAACAAAACTGCAAGCAACCTACTTTGCAGCTGAAATCCAACCTGCCCTGGGCAGTTGCCTAACCACAGGCCATAAGTCCCCTTTGGTCTCTCCCTACAGCTCTTTGGAACAGCTTGGGTGCCAGCCAGTCTGTCTCCTGCAGCCATCTCCCTCTGGAGCTCCACTCCCTGCCACTTCCAGGGCCAGCCTGACTGCTTTCTCTCAGCCACTGGTCTTGTGTGTCCCAGAACCCCACCCTGTCTTGTCAGGTGGCTCTCCAGGCACACACATGAGTTTCCACTTTATCTTGATGGCCAGCCTGTTCCCACTTGCTGCATCTTCGCACACATGCTTTCAGCCTTCACTCTTGTGCTGCCTAGATGTCTGCCCCTGGGCTGCTTATTGCAGTGCAGTTTGCTCCCTACATCAAGTTTACCCTGAAGTGCTCTCCCCTCAAACAGGAGCCTCTGGATCCCTGTTACAGCTGGTTCTATCTTTTAGCTGGCTTCCATGTTTTCTACTTCACCAGAAAAAAAAGTTAGTAGTAGTACAGAATGGCTGAGTGCTTGCTTGGCTCCTGGATTTTGTCTGCTGGGGTGGGCTTGGCCTGCCACACTTTACACATGCTACAAACACTCTCCTGCACTGAACTGAGGCAGAGCAGTGGGGCTTGGCATTAACATACTATTGAAATACCTGGGACAGTGCATGTTTCTTAGAGCTATTACTTCAGGATTTCTGTAGATTCAGAGAGACAAAGCTCTTCTGATGTTTTGGGGAATCTATATACAGCTCGTGAACTTGCTTTGATGTTGAACTGTATCTCTATTAGGCTACAAAGTCCCTTTTGGGGACCAAATGGGTGGCTAGAGAGTGATGTCTCTGCCTTCCCTTTCTTTTTATCTCCTAGTTAGATTGAAATTCCAAAGGGTGGTGACACATCTAACATTAAATTTCAGTGGTTCTAAATTCATAAGGATCAGAAGAAATATCCCTTAGACCAGGGGTGCAGATCCAGCCATAGGTGCTTTTTCATCTGGCCTGCAGGGCTCTTCACAAATCTGTGGAGAACCACATAGGCTGTGGTCCTGCATACTAAATGGGGCACTTAGAGTTATATGGGGCCCAACCCTTGTCGGTCTGCAACTGCAGGAGGAGCTTGCTGTTCCCATCCACCACCCTGAGATGCTGCCGCCACGTGTAAGACACCCTGCTCTGAATCTGGCCACCTCCAACCCCTCCACACAAAGGGTATGCTCCTTAAAAATGTTGAAAACCCCTGCCTTAAACTAATGAGGAAATTGAAGCAGAGAATTGCATGTAGGTGTTTTCATTTTGTTTGGCTCTGCATATTTCTTGTACTAACTAAAGGCATGCAGAAGGGTAAAGTTGCATCTTATAGACTATTTCACAGATGCATAAGCTTTTGTAAGAAATGAAGAGTGACATTTTTTTGAGGGGTGGGGAGAGGAGACCTTACACAGTCTTTGTATCTGTTGCCTAACCTATCACATGCCCTTAAGGAGAGAACTGTTAAACCAGAATGCCTACATGGTTGAAACCTTAGAAAAGAGAGTACTTAAATTACTGGGAGGAGTCTGAATTATCAACACAGGTCCTATTAACCTAAGGCAGCTGGCCAGAAAGGTTCCATATCAACAAAAGCTAATGGAGAGTCCGTCCCATGGAAGAACTCCAGAGAGGTCAAGGAAAAAACTAGTACTGTTGTTTGTTCAGACCAAAGTAAGTTTATGAGCACATGGGCCCAAGGTCTTTGCTAAGGCAGTCTGACTGCTTCTGTGGTTACTCTTAGGTCAGGTTCTTCAGATTGGGTTAACCACAATGTTAAACAAAATTAATGCTACTTAAAATGATAGTGGAATTTCTGACGGAATTGCACAACTCAAGGAACTTGTCCAGACCTTCAGCGCTTGGGTCTTAAACCAGATCTCCTTTGTTATTAGGGGCACAGACAGAAGTGACAATTTTCACCCAATCTGAGCACAGACAGTAGTCTATAGCTGGACCAAACAGAAGTGCACAGCTGCAGACCACTTCAAAATGGCAAATTGGGAGAAAATCTGAACCCTCATTGCATGAGGGGCCAGATACGCTGTTTTGAAATATCTTATCTTCTGTAACTTGTATCTGCACTGTAGGAATAATGATCTGTCTGAAAGGAAGTAATGGTGTGTCCAGGTCAGATTCTGTCCCTCACCTTCATTCATAGGTTTGATAGTCCAGAGTGTTTTGCCTATGAAAATATGGTAACACTGGTTTGAACAGAAATGAGCAAAAAACTGAATAGGTTCACAGTATAGAATTTTGAATCAGAGCAACTGTAAACATGCCTAATGCTTTGTTGCAACAGCAAATTCACTGTAAGTATTCGCTTTTCTTGCTTTGTTTGCTGCCAAGAAATAGCTTGACATAAGCTTTTTAGATGTAGACGGCAGGGTAGAGATGCACCTTTATAGTGACAGAATCAGATGCATCTTTTTCATGAATACTTATGCATTTCTCATTCAGTTAGTCTATAAGATGCATCTCTGCCCTGCCTTCTGCTTGACTTAAGCTTAACATGTCTAAAGCCCCTGACAGATGTTACCCTTAAGTCATAATTAACTGGTTAATCACATGTTAAGTAGGGATGCACGAATGTATTGGTTGGCTATTGGATTGGCACCGATAAAAGGAGAAATGATGCTATTGGCTATAATCGTAGCCAATAATTATGGCCATGTTCCAGGAGCACACAGGTGAGTGTAGTGCAGTCCCTGTGTCCTGCCACCAGCCCAAACCCATGGCAGGACTACAGGTCCAAGTGAGCAGTGGGAGTGGGAGGGGATGTCAGAAGCCACAGGGCACTGTGCTCAATAAAAAAGAGATGGTTACTGGCTCCTGCTGCTGCTGGCATGGCAATGGTGTGTGAGCAGCAGGAGCCTGAGCACCAGGGCTGCCATGCAGATGGGATGCATGTGGGCAGGGTAAGGTGCCATGTGAGAGGACATTCCCTCCACCAGGTGCCTTTGCAAAAGTGGCTTCTTCTTAGCAGCCACAGGAGCTCGGCTGTGCAAGGCCCTCCAGTGCTGGGACAGTGGCATTCTCTGGAGCTTCAAACACACCTAGCACCACTGTCCACACAGGGTTCACCCTGCCCTCCTGGGATGGCAGCTGGGACTACATGGGAAGTGGGACTGAAGATAGGAGCCATGGACAAGGGGCCAACATGCAAAAGAATAAGGCGGTCACCTCATCGAGGGCTGGAGCAGGCAGGAGGCATGTGTGTGTGTTTGTTTATAAATGCAAAACAAACAATAAAAAGGTTTGCTAGTAGTTTAAAATGCCTTGCACTATAACTAAATATCAATTATTGGATTGGCATTGGCCAATGTGGTTGGGTAATCATTGGCTATTGATATCGGCCAAGAAAGTCTTTATTTGTGCACCCTTAATCCTAAGTAGTAACCCAGACATGTGTTTAAATAATAGTGTGATAACATGGGAAATAAGCTGCAAAGTTATTACATAAAATATATGTAATAACTTTGTGGCTGGTTCCTACCATGACTCTAACTGAATGTGTGACAAATGTCCCCAGCCTCCAGAGCACCCCAGGGAGCACCTTTCAGATGATTGGTGATCCCAGCCAGCTTGCTTGCCAATGCAAGAGGAGCCCAGAAACATAATCCAGCTATAGGGTGCTAGGGGATCTGGCACACGATCCCACAGTTGTACCTCTTGCCATGCATGTGTGTGGCATGACAGGAAGCGCAAACGTTGGAAACACATGAAAACCCATCATGCCTATAATTGGGCTGCCCAACTATAATCAGCAGCCCAACTGCCCCTCTTTGTTTGGAAGTAGATACAAATGTTTTAATATTGATTGTTTGCATCAGCTGGAAGAACAGTAGATACTCAGTGCAGTTATTGTTTCCTTGTCAGATGCAGAGTTAGAATGCAAAAGTCTCAAATTATAGTTGGAGTCTCATAAAATGAGGCAGTATTTTTGTGCTGGTCAGAAAATTCACTTAAAAAAAGGCAATGACTTTGGAAAGACTCATGCAACTGAAATGCCCATGTTAATATTTAGGCTTAAAATGTGTAGCTTCTGGCAAAAGCTATACAGATCTTTTGAATGAACATGACATTTAGGAGTTCAAAGATGAGCTTTTAGTTGCTGGTGAATGTTGTTCAACTGTAGTTCAGGCATCATTAAAGAGAAAGTAATGAATTGCATTTATTTTAAATGACAAAAGCTGTGTGTAATTAAAAAGATCTAATTTTGAGGAAGTAACTGAAAAACCGACGTTATGCCAAAATATCCCATGATGCATCAAAAGACCCAAACAGCTAAAGATTGAGTTATAACCTATTGTGTTTCTAATCCCTGCTTAACATTTCACATAAAAAGAACATTGCCCTATTCAGAAATTAAATGTTTTGTATTTACATTTTCTTTATGCAATGAGAAGGAATGAAGTCATTCCACTGCATTTTCTTTTGCTTGACTGACATCTGATTTCACGCTCTTTAGTCAACTCTGAAGTAGTATTTTCCATAATAAAAAGGGATTTGTTTTCCTTTATATGTTTAGAACCTAGCACTTTCCTTGCATCTCCAGCCAACATTTTAAATGTGTTTTTAAAAATTTTATAGGCTCTAAATGTATTGTGTTGAATTACATAACCTAGTTAGGTTTTGAGAGAGGTTGAGGCTGCCTTTTTAAAATTATCAGAGCAGTAATAAATGCTGTAAAGCTAGGGTGACCATAATAATCTTAAGGGAAATCCAGGACGGAAGAGGGCTCCAGGAGGCAGCAGCGTGTGCACACACCCACAGATCCCCTGAGCGGGTTGGGCAGGACAGTGCAGCCTATGTCCATACACCCCCCCTACCCTATAGTTCCCAGGAGTAGGGCACAGCATGCCCATGTATACATGTATCCCCCCCACATAAGCGCAACCCCGCAACTCCTTCCCCCCCAACCTTTCCCCTTCCTGACTCTACTGTGCAAGCCACTATTCACAGACCAACATAGTCTGGACCAGGGCTAGACTTCCTGGAGAAAATTGAATCAAAAGTCCCATATTGGTGCAAACCCACCTGCACATGCCTGGTTCCTGACTCAGTTGTGCCAATCTGCTTCAATTTTCTCTAACACCCAGGACATTGAGACAGTCTCCCAAAATCCAGGAGTGTCCTGGCCAATCCAGGACATATGGTTACCATACATAAAGTATTTTGTCTGTTATCTCTGCATATTTGCTGTCAGTAATATCAGACAGAGCATTAAGATATTTATATTTAAACTGGCTGTTACACTATGAAAATCTGGTGAGGAAGACACTATATTTTTGCTCAGGCAGATGCATCCTATCTCAATCTGCCTTGTGGAGTATTATGGCTAAGTCCTTCACGTTTTGCTGCTTTTTTCTTTGGTTTTAAGGTAGGGTTAAAATCAGATAGGTGTTCACCTTTTTCTCTTGTGGGAGTAAGACTATAGCTAACCTTTTCAAACGTACCTACCTGTACCTAGGAACCTAAGTCCCATTGCCGTTCAATGAACTTTCAGAAACTGGCACAAAAACAAGTTTCCATGAGGTAAACCAGTGTTTGGATTCACAGCATGTCAGCAGCACAATAATAACTGTCCATGTGCACACTTGCATTGTGGTAAATGAAAGCAGACCTTTTAGCTGTACTGTTCAGTGGATCAGCTTTCATTTACCCTTGGGTGATAACCTGCACAGAAGCAGATCAGCTGTAAATCCTCACCCTTGGTTGTTTTGCGCTGTCTTGTTTGTGTGCATATTAGGCTCCTAAATGCTGAAGACTGTCTGCATGGTAGACTTACCAGGCCTGGCAGCAGCACCTAGAAGCATACTGCATCTTCATGAGAAATAGGGTATCTTTATCCATGAGGCACTTTGGGTGGAATGATTTGCACAGCTGAGTCAGTGGGCCTGCTAGCAGGCTCTGTGCTACTTTGCCCATGTGAAGCGCTGTAGAGAGGTGATGCTTCTGGTTCAAGAGGCAGTACAGACCCTGATAGCAGATATGAGGACACTGCTACTAGGCCTGGGTAAGTTTGCTATAAAAATGGTTGCTCTCAAAATGGGACATAAGAACCTAAATAAGTAAAGTCCTTTGGAAAAAGTTACCTGTGAACTCCATGTTCCACTGTCAGAGGAAGGCCTCTTTTCTGTGTCAAGTGGGCTAAATGTTTTCTGCTACAAGATTTTTAACACATTAGCTCATTTTGGCCTGCTATGGCTATTTTTTTTCCTCTTCATCCCCGTGGTCCCTCATTTGTTGCTCGGTGATACAGTTTCCCTCCATCTACGGGCTTGGCCTCAGAAACTTGTTTTGGAGTGCATAGTCATGCCGCTGGACATTGGTATGACCATAAACTGCAATCTGACTGGAGGAGTTGGTGGCAATGTGGTAAGGGAGGGTAGCTCCTATAAAATACCACAATGTTGCATCCTCCAGAGTAAGGTGAATATAGAGGGTCTTAAAACCCTAGTCTCCACTGCCTTGTGCATACTCCTTGGTTGGAGAAAGGCTAAAGGACATCCCCTAACAGAAATGTGCCCTAGCTGAGGCATTAGGCAATCAGCAGAAGCTCTAATCTGTTGCTCTGTGGCAGAATCTACAGCCATCAAGGCTGTCTCAGTGGTTAAAGAGGGGGTGCAGGCTCCACTCCTCCATACTCTTGCCTAGGTATACGTGCTGAAGGTCTTGGTGTGGTGGTCTCATAGATGTCTTTTCACAGATGTCTTGTGCATACACCACGATTCAGAGGATCAACGGTTGCCAAATATGATATCATGCTAACTTAAGTCCAAAATATAGCCGGTTGTTCACACTCTACCTACCTAATGGAAGACTAATGCCATCATACTTATTTTGTCCTTAGGAATGTTGTGTACAGTCTTGAGGACCTCAGACTTTAACAAATTAAAAATCCACATGTTTATATAACATCTTTCATCTGAGCATTGATTGTTTTAGAGAATTGAATGATTGGAGCTCCTGTGCTTAAGGATGCAAGGTGCGAACCAGGTACAAGGATAGAGACAAAATACTAACTTTGAACAACAGCCTTGCAATCTAATTTTAAACCTCATCATTTATTTTGCATTCCATATCTTCTGGCTGTATGTGCACTTTCTGTTTGGGTAATAGGTGAAATGACAGACGCCATCTTACTGAAATAGGGGTCTAGCTGCTGCTATATTTTTCCTGAATTAAGGATGTCCATCATCTTCAAGGTTTTGTCCAACCTCCATTATAACGAATGTAGCTTTGATTTTTAGAATGGCACATTTTTCTTCTTTCCCCGCATAACACTTTGGTCATCCTCTTCTTTGTTGTTTTTTATATCTCTTATCTTTGTCACTTCATGTGCTGTTCTTTTAATCACATTTTATGCACAGCCCCTAAACCTACTGCAGTAAAGTTTTATATTCCTTTAGATTACTAAGAGAGAAAACTATACACTGAGAGGCTTGGGTAGGACCCTGAACAGCCTGTTGCTTCTTTCCATGAAAAAATATAATATGCCAGAGCAAACTCGATGTCAGTGGTTCTCAAGCTTTTTAGACTTCAGGCACCGCTTGGAAATGCCAGCTCTTAGTTTCCATTTTTATTTTGACTACAGAAAAATAATGGAGCAATTTTTCTGTTGCAAAGAACTCAGCAAGTCCACAGCAGGTCAGAATGTTTTAACACTGTGAATTCATGTTCAAAATCTCTGGATTTATCATGTGAATCACATTTGCACACTTAACAGCACTAACGTTGCATGGCACCCAACAGTCATGCAAGGCACCTCAGGATCTCAAGGCATCCCAGGGTGACATGACACCCTAGTTGAGAATTACTGTTTTAAGTAATATACAAGAATATCAGTTTAGGTAGCATGTTTCTCTTTTTGAATTTATTTATATAGTTATACAATGTTCAAAGTAATGAAAATACTATTAATATTGATAAATATAGTTACAAAGAATAAAAAAGGATTTGATTTCCTGCTTGCTTTAAAGCACCAATCTCTTTATTCTTTAGAACACGTGTTAATTCTTCCTACATATTTGTTTACTTTCATATCATCCAAGCTTTATGTCAGAGACAGAGAAACAAATAAGGTTTCAGACTACTCCTTTGAATTTAAAGCACTTCTAATAATTGTTCATCCAAGGTCCCCTTGTACCAAGGTACATGATCCCTATTATTAACTAGAAATATGTGGTGCATTTCCTTTGACTTCCTTAGTATGTAAGGAACTTCAACCTGCCTTATTACTTGGCACTTAAAAATAGTTAGGTTTTCTTTAATTATGACTTTTGAGATGGTATGTAGTTGACTATGCTATAGATAATATACCCTCTTTGCTTTTTTCTTTCATTTTACTTGTTTACATAGTTGTACTAGTTACAGTGGAGGGAGAAGATCTTGTACTTTCAGCTACATTACTGCTCAGCTAGCATCAATTTCCAGTGAACCAACTCATATTAGAAATCCCCAGCTTCAGAAGATTACTCTTCAAGGTTGGAATAAGACTATACATTTAAAATAGTTCTATCTGAAAGTGGAAGTCTGTCCACAAAAAAGGAAATAACTATCCAAAAAAAGAAATATCTTGTTGTGCAGAATGTGCAGAGTTATTAGAAATGGCCCTTTATGTGATTCTTTCTTTATAGTAAAAAGTGAACAGGGCTCATTGATGTTTGCTTGCTTTCCTCAGTCCCCAGATCTCAGGTACAAACACTGAAGCGTTTATGAAAAATAATGTGTGTGGGGAGGTGAATATGATATCAGGATTTTTGAAAAGCCTTCCTGTGAGGTCAAGTATCACTCTCATTTCAACCAGTTTGGAGTAATAGGAGTTCTAGCATCAACTCTTACTTCTAAGTGAGGGCACAGATACTGCGGCTGAGGATGAGTGACTGCCTTACACTGCCTCTGCTCAGCCATGGGAGCCAGGCAGCGCACCATTGCACCGGGCAGTGCATCTGTGGGGTGGGGGGGTAAGTAGAGCAAGTGTAGTGATGCTTCCCACTGTACTCTGGGAGAGGCATGCACAGCCATGCACCCAGGATTGGCTCCCAGGGAATCATGTCATGGGGCTGCTGCTGCTGCTGCTGGAGTAGACCTGCTGCTGCTGCAGCAGCAGTAGTAGGCCAGAAGGTAAACCTTCCCTTCCGCTCATCCACTGTTCCCTTTCCCTGCCCTTCCCCTTACAGGGGTTGGCACATCTCAGTGACTGCCCCCCACTCCGGCTTGCTGCACCTCTTGGCAAACTGTTCTAATGTAGTATTTTGAAAATACTGTGGGAAGAGCATAAAGTTACCAGGGGTATAATTCCCAAGTGGTAATCCAGGCTCTGACTCTAAAAAGCTTCTATACTCATTTATGCAATATTATGAATTATAGCATCCCTCTGAATCCATGGCAGGAAATTGAAATCAGAGGTACCTCTGAGCAAGGTTAAATTGCCAGGAGGAAGTCACCAGGAGAAAGAAGGAACGGGAATCTCTGTTGGAATCAGTGCCTCCGTGTCTGTGCGGAATTTTAAAAGCTCTTTGTCTTGTAACATCAGGGAATGTTCCCAGCCTCCGTGCATTTAACTGAAATGTATAGCTCCTTTCCTAAACACAATTTTACTTTGCTTCAAAGAATTTAGGAAACACCATCCTGATCTTTAAGACTAAGGCTTCTAAATAATTTAATTTGTGGATGTGAGGTAGTGGGAATAGATTTTTTAATTCACTGTAACTTGACTTTTCATTTTCACTATTAAGTAGTCATAATTAACTGACACTCTGGGGCTGTTTTTCTTATCTACTTCTCTGTTTTTTCCAATCTCTTGGGCACAATTTTAATCAGTATGGTAGGTTGTATTGGGTTTTCTTGTCTCAAGAGCCCACCCCTCCTTCACCCTTCAATTTTTTCCAACCTCTTTATTTTGCATGTGAAGTGGAAGATTTTATCCAAGTTACTTTATGGTTTTCATACTTAATATACCGTGCAAGTGTGCAATTTCTACTAGCTTTGCTAAAGGGAATTAGATTAAATCATTATGCCCTGTAGGCCTGGCCCATACAGAATTTATCTGTATCTATTTTTTTTATATACAAAAAGTGTTGGAAGCAATAATTGCATCTAAAGTTCTGGCTGGGACTCATCTTCAATGTGAAGTTTCATCTGAAGGCATGACGTTTATAAGGAAAATAGCCACCTGCTGAAAATCTGAAAACAAACCTACGTTCTGAATTATATAGCTTATTAGTATGTTTCTATAAACACGAGGGTTTTCATTCTAAAAGGCTGTTATTTTAATTCCCGTCTGTTCCAGTGTCCTCATGTGTAATGACTTAAAGCAGAGGATTGATAATAAGGAATAAAATCCATATAATAGCTAAATAAACAATGTTTTGTTTGGATTGTGCTTGATTATTTTGCTGTCTCCAGTTGGTGGTGGGCACAAGGATGTGTGTTCTACCATGTCTTCTAGTACAATGTGCTCATTTGTTTGGGGAAGAAAAGTAAATCTTAGCTCTGAACATGAAACTAAATTGAACACACAGTTAGCTATGCATGTTGAACAGACAATCCTTGTCAACTATCTGAGGCATTGTATTGAAATTAGAGCAAATGTAATGCTATAAAGATAAATAACTGGTTAAAAGAAATGCATAGCAATTAGGTAGAGCAGTAAGCATTCAGAAATTATTGTTTTTAAACTGATCTTTTAGCTTAATGTTTACTGAAGGTACCAGAATGCCACTTCTGAAGACTGAAGGTCCTTATTCTTTTAATCAGATGCAACACAGAGAAATACTTAAGTTCCTACACACTGCTGTAAAGGTTTTCATTAGTTTTGAAAGGACACACTTTACGCATATTTAATCTGTATTTTTTTCTACTGATACAAATAACTTGTTTGTTGGTTCACGTGCAGTAGCTGAATTGAGTCAGGCATATGTCCATTAGGGTGCCTATAGACGTTGTTGTTCAAGTCCCAATCGGAATGCTCCATTGTTGCCTCACTGTCATGTGTGTTATGCCCTGCATGTTTCAAAATGGCTGCCAGGGCACTTTAAACCTTATTGAATGAGCTTTAGATAAGCATCCCATGGCCATTTTGAAATGCGCAGGGGCTTACTACATGTGACAGTGAGCCATTTTAATTAGACCAGCTGTCCGGGAACCACTCTAATTAAAATGCTGCCTTCTCCAAGCAGGTGTATAGGCAGCCCTAGAAACTAATCCAAGAGCGTTAGACTTATCACACTCATTTCTACATGGGGGAAGGGGTAGATATAGTAGGACAGAGGGGTCCATGATATGGAAATAAATTATTCTAACTTTGAACTGAAAATGTGGAAATGAAAAATCATTTGTCCCACCACTAGTCCCCTGAGTCATTAAGCCTTGGATGCTACTCCACCTATTACGTATCTAATTGTAATCCTATTCCACCTTTTCTGAGTCCATGAAAATCCATTAATGCTTGTAAGTGGTATCACCTCAACCTCAAAGCTAAGATGCAAAAAAGTAGCGAGTAGAAGGAACCACCCACCCTTTTCATTTACAAGTTTTCAAGGACTTGAGTAGGATGGAATAGTATCTCATTTCAGTGCCAAAGTCCATTTAGGCATCTAATAGTAGATGGAGTGGGATCTGGTCACAGGTATCTTTAGACCTGATTCTTCAGTGAAACCATCCATATTTTTAAATAATTTAAATATATAATTCTTTCATATGCTAAGTTCTGATAATACAGTCAAGGTATTATGCAACTAGACCTAGTAATAAAATTGTTTTTTTCTTCAATGCATAGTGATATGGAGAGAGAATTGAACTGCTGTTAGACAAAAAGATTAGGAAAGATGGTGGGAGGCATTTTACTCAAAACTTTTAACTAAATGTTTTTAGCTTTTGAATACCAAGGGTTAGAACTGCTGCTGAATTCCTTTTGTCTGTCTATACACTAGGCACTCATCCATGCTGACTACCTTGCCAAACAGACTTCAGTTTTAATGTGAGGGGACCACCCTGCCTGTTGGTGAGGTGTGTAATTCTGTCTCAAAGAAAAGATGCTGAGCAGAGGCTGCTTATTATGTAGAAGTGTATGTGGTTTTCTGACAAGAAATACTTGGCAGTCTGCAGAAAATATTAAACTCCACTTTACTTGGAAAGACCAAGAGGACTTAAATCCATAGCAAAATGTCTGTGCTTCATCTCCTCTGCTCTGTGTTTGTATTAAAAGTCTTAATTCAGTGAAGGGGGAAGTCTTCCCTGAAGCTGATGTGTATCTTCTTGTCTGGATACTAACAAGCCACCCCTGCTAAGAATTACTGTCATTTCTGGCTTTTAAAGATGCTGGTATTTAAGAAGAACACATCAGTTTGAATTAATGTGACACGTGGTTTCGAGGGGGAAAAAAACCCATTTCGGAAAGATACTTCCTATTAAAGTCCATCTGTAACCAACCCTCCACCTTCACAGATGATTGTTTGGTAATTTCTTGTACACACAACTTCTTTCTGCCTTTATAAAATATAAAACATTAGTGTGTTAAGTGCTGTAATAAGCAAGTTAAAGGAAGAAAATTCCCAGTATTAAAAATACACAATTTCATGGTCACACGCTTAAGCCAGTAATGGAGCAGTTATTGTAAATGTCTTGGCATCGGGTGTTCACTTTAAACAACAGTTATTAGGGCTTGGAATAGTGCCACTATAAAGCAGGATGTTTCAATTCTTCCATTAAATCCTTTTTAAAAAAACATTACTGGCCCTCATATTGGCTGTTTCAGAAAGGTGGTATGGCATGAGAAGCTGGCAATGGAAGGTTTGGCCTCAAAGTCATCGTCTTTTCTTTTTTATGTTTGTAACTAAGATAACCTTAGCTTTCAATTACAAGTTTATATTTACAGTAACATAAAGCAGTTACACATTTTCAAAATCTTGCCAAAAAATAACATCCTCTGGCTTCTCAATGCTTTCTAATTGTTGCTTTAGGCTTCCAAACAGATTAATTTTTTGAGAAATGGAATCTGTAGCTAGATTGTAAATCTGTAATTACCTAGTCATGTGAGTTGTTGGTTTTACTTCTTTTTCATACAATCATTTTGTATTAAAGAATAACTATTAAATATTTAGAAATGCGGGATTTTTTTTTTTATTGTGTCAGTTATTAGCAGCATTTTGGCCCTTGTGAAAGGGGCTTGATTGATGGCTCTGCAAACTGAATTCTCAGCAGAATGAGTGTAGAAAAGGTAGCGACCCTGAAGATTCCACCAATGTTCTCCAACTCGACTAGTACGGGGCTTGTTTCCAGATCCTACCTAATACTTTGCTGCTTTGCTGACATTGCCAATGTTTGGCAGTTAGGAGCGACTGTGCTTTGTAGTGTTTGTCCTTTGGACCCTTGCCAGCTAGAAGTTTGTCCGAGATAAGTTCACTTTGCATATGCAGCTAACTAACACAACATGGAAATAGGGAAAGGTGCTGGCAATGTCAGATAATTCTTGTAATGTTACTTAAGTCAGCAGCTGTTGAGGAACTCTTTGTCAGTAGTTCTGAACTCCTACTTTGCACTGAATGTGAAGAGCAGAACTATGTTTCTGCTTGTTACACTGATAAACTATTGTTCAATTACTAGTCATGCAAGTGACAGTCAGTGCATGGTTGTATTATGATCACAATATATTTTATAAAAATTTAGAGTACAATATTCAAAATATTCCTAAATCACTTCCAGTTTTTAGGCTTCTACATCTGATTTTCAAAAGTGACTGTGGCATGTATCTTGAGGGCATGAGCACATGATTGAGTTACCAGGAAGAACCAGAAGGCAGGGATTTACAGAGTAGCAGCTTCTCCACAGCCTTGTGTGCACATTCTTACCCTGCAGCATATGTGAGTTACACTATAGTAAATTCCTCTTCAGTTAAACTCATTGAAAGTCAAAGAGTCTTTGGGGTCCTCTTAGGGTTAAGCATTTTTAGAAAACTAACTATTTTCTGAAGCTGTTACTGAACTTCGCTTGAAAACAAAGTATTTGCTTTCTTCAGAAGCTAGTTTTCAGGATACTAAACATAGTGTGAGAGCCTGCCTCTTAACCCTGTATCGCTATATTCTGCTGCAAATAAAAAATATTCACAAATTCAGAGAAGTTATTCACCATTTTGCAAAGCTGTATATTGTGGCTTTTACCTATATAGGTGTTTTGTTTCAAAGTTTCTATTGTCTTTACAACTCACCCTAACAATTGTACTTTAACTTGGGAAATGTTATGATCTATGCAAGCTCTAAGAGGAGACAGATTGCAGTTCAAGGGCTATAGAAGTCTCAGTGCAATTTACTGAAACTCTTCCAGCTAGCCAGAGGGGAAGTAGCCAAGGGACAAGGTTCCAAATTTAAGGAAACAATGATAAAAGGCCGTGCATCATTTTATCCCGTTTCAGGTATGACACTTTTTTGGAATGAGATAGTACATTTGCACTGAAATCATTTACATTGGCAACTCCAAGCATTAAAACCCCCCATGTGATTACCTATAAAATCATGGTATGTGTGTGGGGGAGGAGGGGTATCCTTCAGGGGAAATTGGGTAATAGGTTACATCTTTTCTCTGCAAATGTTAGGGCTAGATCCTTTTTTCAGTGAAGTGAGATTCTCATATAAGGATGAGACTCCTGAAAGGTGTGTATTTAAGACACCAAATATGGAGAGACATGCAGTAAAATTGCTATAGCTGTCAACACTGAGTATCAGTGTGTACAGTACTTGAGTGCTACTTCTTCTCCAGATGAATCAGTGCTAGTTTGAACTGTTCAGAAGGAAAACACTTCAGGATATGCTTCAAAGCCAGCACTATATGGCACAGGAACTGAATAAGTAAATAGAAAGCAATTCACTTTTTGATGTGTTTTGATATGCCTCTAGGAATTTACAGCTGCATATGAATTTTGTGTTTAGTGTACTGTATGTGTTTGATTTAAGGGCAGCATCATAAATATTTGTGTGTGTGTATTTACCCATTTCTGCATTCTTTGTTTCTCTGACTATATATATTTTCTATTTATAAACTGCATATCACTTTTTTGCCACGTTGATTGGAAAACTAATTTACCATCTGGCATGGAAACATCAGTGTGTCCAGGTGTGGATAGGAAATATCACTGAACTCCTGCTGCATTGTATAAGTTTCAAACTCAAATGATGCTGTGGAAATAAAAAGCATCATGTTTGTGAACCAGTTTTTAATTCCATCTCCCCTACCCCTCCCCAGCCAAAAATGCACAAAAGCAGCAAGGGTTGAGTCACATACTCAGTTATGCTGCTTGGTTGCCTGGCAACCTGCAGAAGGGGGCATAATAAAGAGCAGAATTGCCCGCATGAAAGGTCAGAAGTATGGATGGCAATTTCAGATGAAATAAGGGAGGCTTGCCACGGCATTTCAGTAATTCTTGGTTAAATTAGAGATGCACCTGAACCAAAACCCAGGATCTGCACTTCATTTCTATTCCTTATAAAAAAAACCCAGAACCCTGCATTCATCTTGAGTACCTGACTAAACACTCTGAGATGTTGTTTAGCAAGACATACCCCAAAATGGTAGGCATTATTCGTTGTGACCCTGTCATCCTTTTACACTGAGTTTCCCCTCTCTTCTCAGTGGATACCCCATAGTCCAGGAGACCCATATTTTTGCTGTGGCTCTGGCAGGTCTTACCTATAGGAATAAGTTACCTGGATGTGACTGGGGAAGAGGTCTGTTTGCTATTTTGTGGCCAAGTGTGAAGCCCCATATAGGTCACTATAGGAGGAGAATCTGTTTTTAAAAGTCCCCTTGGACTGAAAGCAGCTCCTAAATTTAGGAGGTGCTAATTGCCTTCTTTCCATTCTTGCCTTGTCTATTATGTCCTCAAGTATCTATGGCAAAGTTCTTTCTTTTTCTGTCTGTTCCAGTATTGGAATACTTTGTCGTGCTGCTCTAGCATTTCTGAAGAGAAAAGCAGGGTATAATTTTGGTGTTATAACTGTATAAATCATATGACTCTAGGAAGAGTTGTAGGTGGTGTCACTTAGTTCAGTAATTATCCCTACTTTTATAGTATCTGATCTCATCACTATGTAGCATTGAACACCTTCAGGCAGATAACATGCATGTATGGGTATGGATGTGTGGCAGTGGTGAATTATGTTTTCTCAGTGGCTACACTTAGACCAGGCTCTTCCATAATCTCCCTGGGGTCTCTGTCAATGGCACATGCATAAATAAGATCCTGGTTTGGCCAAAACAGTCCCAGATTCTGTAGGTCAGTCCCAGCTGGTTGGTCAAATGTCCTGGGCCGGAGTCTGGCGGGGAGGTGGAGTGGCATGGTTTACCAGGCAGGTGGGCAGGCAGGCACCACTGCCACTGTGTGGGAGCAAGGTGGGTGGATGTGTGGTCACCCTGTCTAAGATGACATATCTGAGGTCCCTACTTTCTTTGCTCCTGTACGGTGACAGCAGTGCTGGCCTCTGCAGCTGACTGGAACACCATGCCACTCCTACTCCCTGCCAGACTCTGGCCTGGGACTTTTGACCAACCAGTCGGGACCAGTCTATCAAATCTGGGACTGTCCTGGCCAAACTAGGACATATGGTCACCCTATGGAACATATCGGGGGTGAGGCCTCACTCCTGCTCCTTTCACAGGGCTCTGAGCAAAATGACTCCCATCTTGCAACTTCTCTTTCCCACTTCCCCTCCTGCTAGACCTCAAAGCAGTCAGGAGGCTGTAGTTCAATCCAGCTCTCTGGTTCTGGTTTTCCTAGGCCTGGAGTTACCTCACCCCTCTTTGCTTAACCCCTTGCAACTCAGGGGCAGGGGTTACATATGGTTTTGGCATTGTTTGCTTGGCTAGAATTTTATTAATTTTTACAAGAGTAAATTTAATTAAATTGCTATACTTTTTAAAATCTAATTTGCACTGAATATACAGGTTTCATGCATTGGTAGCTTTGCTTGTTTACTTAGCAATTTGTTAGAGTAATTTAGTTCGTGATTATTTTATGATTACTGACACTTTGATGCTGTGCCACTTTCTGTTGACAGTCAAAATCATGTTGTTGACTCTGGGGTTCTCTAAACTTTCCAGTCTTTGAACCATTTTATGCATTAAAAAGCTCAAGCAAAAACTCCCCTTATTGACCTGCCAAACCTTGACATTATGATTGTTCTCATTCCTTATGCAGAAAGCAGTAACACCTCCTGTGTTATAGGCACTTTCCAAGTATAGAAGAAAACAAAGCTCTTGTCTTGAAATATTTCCAGTATAAAAGCAGATGAGGATAAGAAAGGTGGAACGTACCAGCCACGTGATTGTGGGGGCAGGGGGCGTCAGACACATGCATCTTATTAGTCACATATTTGTGCTTCCTATTGTCAAACCTTCTGTTCTCCAACCTTTCAGAATTTATTTCTTTTATCTTACTGTGTTAATTCCAAGTTTCACACCCTCGTAGCCCAGCGCTGTCCCGCACAGCTGGAGTCTGCAAGGCACAAGGCAGGGAGCCCCCTCTAAGGCTGGGGGTCTGGCCAGCATTGTGCTGGGGGGGTTGTTCCTTCTCCCACCTGTGAGGGCAGGGACAAGCCCTACGGGATCATAGTGGGGAGGGGGGAAGGAAGGAGGGGGATCCTCTCTCTGTGCCAGGGGCAGAGATCCCCTACTGAGGCTAGGGGACATAGGCAGCACCTGGCTGGAGGGACTTCCCCCCCACCCCCCGGGAGGGTGTAGCAAAGGGTTGGGGGGAGTGTGGTAGGCAGCCAATCAAGGATGAGCCCTGCTTGGCTGCAATTGAGTGCTTTTGGCAGTGGCCGGCAGACTGGGAGGCATGTTCTAGTCCCCCCTGGCTACTGGTATGGGCCACTGCAGGGATCCAGCTGCTTTTCTAGTTTCAAAAGTGAATGTGAGTTCACTTTATTATTAGTTCAATCTATGCAATTTAGAGAAGACTGCAAAGATTGAATCGATTCAGCCTGGGGCTTTTTGACTGTCTGTACTTAGCCTAAGTGTTTAGACTGGCATGTGTCCTCATGCTAAAACTCATTTCTTATAAGAATAGAGTTAGTGGAAAGAATTATTAAAAGCAATTTTAAAGGTGTAAAGGAATCAAAAAGAAAATGGCGAGAAAAAAGTACTGTGTGGATGTCCATAGTAACTTAAGTCTGTTACATGTGTATTTCCTTGGTAAGGTTTCTTAGTATTACATATTTGGGGAATGTCTCCAAGAATAAAGAATATCAAATACCATGGATTTTATGATATGAGACTTCAGGTATATGTGATGCTTTATTCTGTTATTCTTGGTATAATATACATTTATGTATATATGGACCTTTTCATTAAAGGGAATGTCTTCTGTTTGGAGACTGATTAATATACAGTGGGCATGACTACAGTATAATTGTTTAAAAATATTTTATTGTTTTCAGTACCTGTTACCCTGAATCAAAGCAACTTTCACCATATAGATCTGTGCAAAGTTAAAGTTGTAGTTTAACTTGCAATTTGCACTTAAGTTTCTGCTTGGCTTGAGAAAAGATACTAAGATTTGTTTGCTTCCAGTTTTCCTTTTGCTTCCACTTCAAATTTTTATTTCATTAACGCAAGAAATTATTTTTACCCAAATTTTTCCGTTGCTTCTGAACTTTTAATAGAACTTTCCTTTAATTCCAAATTGTTCTATGGGATTATCTAAGGACTGCATTGTGGTGTACATTGGTTAAGTTTCTGCCTGCCTGTTCTCTCCCAGAGTAGAAAATTACAGTATGGGGGGGAGGGGGCGGGGAAGGCCACAGGTAGCAGTGATTTAGGGTTGCCAGTGTCCCAGGACATAATGTATAATGAAGAAAACAGACTAGACTACAGCAAGTCTGAAGTTCCTCCATCTGCTCCTCTGTTTTAAACATTGTACAATAATTTTGCGTATCTTAACCATTGAAACAATGTCTTTTGCAGAAGGATCAGATAGTGTTATAGTGTTAGAAATGCTCTACACACTTGAATTTTATGTGGCTGCATAGAAAAAAATTAAAATGTGATTTTTTTTTTGGCTCTGTTTTGTGTTTTTGTTCCAGAATGTTAAATTGGATTCCCCCAGCATCCCGGCATGCTCTCTGGGCTGGGTGGGACACTCTGCTCCACAGCAGGGCTGGACCCCCCCCTTCTGTTTCCTGGCTGGAACTCCAGCAGAGACTTGCAGGCACAGCAGGGTCTGCTGGCTCCCCAACCCCTCACCACTTGCTGCTTAAGCAGAGATCTCTTCCTCCTCTCTCCCACAGCACAGACCATAGCCAGCATATGGTATGCTAGCTAATGCTATGTAAAGCAAGTAGGACAGTGGAGCTAATCAACAGCTCAGCTGGTAATGTCCCTGAATTCCTTTCTTTGGAAAAAGATGTTTAAGAAGAGCTTGAACTAATGAGTGAGGCTTTGTTTTCTGATAGAGTACTAAACGCTGACAACACAGCTGATAAATGTTCTGTTATCAAGCAGGGTGTGGGGGAGACACCCCTTCCTAATCACAGTGTCCTGCCAGGGCCTGACCACACCTCCCCTCAGCTTAGCCCTCAGAAAGGGAAGGGAACTCCACTCCAGCACTACCCCCCCAGCTTCTAGCCTGAGCCACTGCAGGCATGTGCTGACATTTTTTTCAGTCCAAAGAGGTTGTCTTTGCAGTTACAAAATGATTTAGCCAACCAGGTTAGACTAACCTGCAAAGATTGAATCAATTCAGGCTCAGGCTTTTTGAATGTCTGTCCCTAGCCCTTATTAATTCCTTTGTTGTGGTCTGGGAGGAAAGTATATAGTATATTGCTCTGATTACAAGTATACCCTTTTCTCCATTAAAAGAACCATAAAAATTGTACTGCACGTGTGTGTAGAATAGGCCTACAATTTGGATTCCTGCAGGATTTCAATACTTTAGTATATGCAGTAAAAATAAGAAATATTTTCAGCGCACTTTTTCTTGTAGTGTTGTAGTGTATTTAACTCATTGTATCCTTTTCTTGGTTATTTGATTGTCCGGTAGGATTTTGTAAGGGCAATAGAGGTTCAATTTCTGCATCTATTATTATTCTCCTATATTATTGGGAAAAGCTGTTGTTGTTTTTTCTAAACTTGGAAACATAGTGCCCACTTATATGCAAGGGTCTGCTTATGATCCAAAAATATGGTATTGGAATTTCTCCATATTTTATAGGTGTTTTGATTTCTGAAGTTGATGAATAGAGACATATATTGAAGTGTCTGTTGGTCCACTATGGCATTTTGGCTTCCCATTAGACTTGTTATATCTTTTTAAGTGGTACAAGTGAAACATTTTAAAAGCAAGGGTGCAATTAGGTTTCAGGAATTTCTGTCAAACCAAATTTCCAGTGTGATGTCAAAGGTTTAGCTGTTCAACTTATGAATGAAAAATGCAGAATTGTGTGGTTATTTCCTACATATCCTATTCCCATTTTGTGTCTGAATGTAAGTATGTTCAATTCTCTATTTTTTTCTTAGCCCTTACTCGTCTCTGCAGGCACATTAGAGACATTAAGGCTACAATTCCAAGCTGGTTCAACCAGTTTTTGTTCTTTAAAGGTATGCACAGATCAAATTATTGTAAGTATTCTAAAAAGTTTGTATTTCTGGTTTTGTTCATATTTACAAGAAAAGCTTTGTCTCTGAATTGAGTGTTTTTGCATTCAGGACAGATGGAGAGAGGCTTTCACTGGTTACAGAACAAGCTAGGATTGTAAGTGGGGCTCTCTAGGATGGGGCAATGAAGGAAACTATGAGGGACTGAGGTTTTTCCTCAGGCTTCTTCAGATGTCTTTGCTTGGCAGTCTTCCCAGCAACTAGAGTTGACTTCATGGGTTCCTGAAGTTAAGCTTCAACAACTAAAGAGACTACAAAACTTGTAATGACATTGAAGCTTCTTCATCCACTTCTAGGTAGAAAGAGTCTATTATTCAGCAAACACTGGTTCAGTGACAGGCTAAATATGAATGGCTTCTTTAAGAGTCCATCTATATGGGCAGGTAAAGGTATGATTAGATTGAGTGCACAATCCGCATAATCACACCTCCTGCCATGCCACACATGCATGGCAGGAGGCATGATTATGGGTTCGCAAATCAGATCCCATGATGCCTTATTGCTGGTGCAGGGGCCTCTGTACAACCAACCAATGTGTTTGTCAAGAGAAGCAAAGCACAGATCATCTCCCGAGATGCCCTGTAGTACCACAATGCACCCCACATGATCTGGCAGCACAAATACCAGAAGCAGTGGCTTGGGTAGAATATTGGAAACAGACCATATAGGAAGGTTGGATTGGAGACGTGACAAAGAAGTTGGTGGAGAGGGAGCTTGGGATCAGCCTCCCTCCGTCCCAGCAAGAAGCAAGCTCCCATGGCTGGGAGCCACCTCAGTTGATGCATTATTTTGTGGAATAACTATGTAGTTTATTCCTCTTTTTATCACATCCTTGATTGATTGAAGAAGTGTCCCAGGTGACCACTTAAGGTTTAACTAACTGGTTAAGTGTAACATGTAGATGGAGCCAGCATCATCATAATGCTAAATTAATTTCTGAAAGAGTGTCTTATTTTAAGCTGCATTTTTTTGTGATGTTAACTATCAGTGAAGAGATAAATAGTGGTGACTCATTAATGCACTATCAATACATAGACTGTGTATTACAAAGTAGTAGCAGAAAGTCTAACTGCTATGCACAAATGCAGTATTTTGTTTCCATAATAAAATAAAATGGGAAAACCTAGTGTATCCAGTGCATGCCTGTTGGCAGAAGGACCAGAATCCCAGTTCCAGTGCCCTTGCATGTGTGATTGATTGATGTGTCTGTTGTAGGAAGTCACTGGGCAATACCATGCTTATTTTTTTTTTAGACTAAATAGTAACAAAACCTGAAAATCACCAATGAATAAAGGAGCTAATATGGATGAGTATTTTGAGGTGGCCAATATAGTCCTACCCAATCAGGCAAGGTTTGAGGTTTGAAAAAACACAACTGAAATACTAGTACAATAATGCATAAGGTTGTGTGGGATTTGAAAGGATATAATAGAAGCAAACAAAGATGGTAAAAGTAGAGATCAAGATTGGATTGGAGATAGTGGAAGGTATATGTTGTCCACAAAAAAACTAGAATTAAATGTAAAGGTCACAGGATAATATTATACATTAATGATGCAGTAGCTTGTGAATAAATTGAGTTGAGGTCAAAATAACTTTGAGAGGATAAGAAAAGTGGTTCTTTTGGAATATTGCTAGAGATCTGCTATAGATGCTTAGGATTGTATATGGTGTCATGGGATGGGGTCTCCAAAGATGGCCATGATCTCTTAGGGCCCCTCGACTGTGCCAACCTGGCCCGATGGGCACCCTCTTTTCTCTCCTGCCATATCTTGATGTAATTATTATATAGGAAGACTGCCTTTGCATCTAGTTGCACAGGCTCCAGATGGACTTCGCTGAACTCTGTGGGTTCCTGGACCCCTTGTGGATCCCATTTCAAAATAGATGTCTTGGGATACCATAGCCTTATGGGCTACATGCGTGGCTCCAAACCACGGGGCAGGGCATGGTCCCCGACTGTGCCCTCAGGCAACTGGAGGCTAGGTCCTCCATGGAGATGCTCTGGCTGCCAGAGCATCTCTGTGGTTGCCCCTTGCCCTAGTGCTGAAACTCATGGCCGGCCAGGTTGGATGTTTCAGCACCAGGGCTCTATTGCTGGTGAGTAAGGGGTGGGGGGGTTGGAGGAGGGGGAAAGGGACTGCGGGGGAGACCTCCGATGGCCCTGCCCACTTCTCTGGTCCCCCCCGAAGCCCCGAACCCCTGCCATGGCTGGCCCCTCCCCCCACCAGCCCCCCCGAGGCCCCGACCCCTGCCACAGCCGGCCCCTTCCCCTGCCAGCCCCCCAACCCCTCCCCTGTCCAGCCCCATCCCCCCAAGCCTCCCCATCCCATCCCTGCTCACCCACCCCGTTCTTTAAAAAACAAAAAAAACAAACCCCAGCACTTACCCTCAGTTGCAACTGCCGTCCGGCTGCCAGGGGCCCCATCGCACAATGTGGGGCAGGCTGACATCCCCAGCGGCCCCAGCCAGAGCCCTCCTGCCAGGAGGACCCAGAGTGCCCCTACCCCTGCTTCTCAGGTAAGCAGAGGCTTTTTTTTTCCTTTTTTTTTTTTTAAGTGATGGTGCCTGGTGTTGTGGGTCTGGAGGTGCAAGTTGGGGGGTGGGACTAAGTGGGGAAGCCATTGGGGGGGTCTGGGGACGTGGGTGGGTGGGATTGGGGGGCAGCCATTGGGGGGCTGCAGCAGTTGGTGGAGGGTGGGGCCAGGTGGGGAAGCAAGCGGGGGGCTGGGGTGGGGCATGTGGGCCTTGCAGGGGGGGTGGTAGCTCCTGCAGGGGCCACTTGGCTATCACATCTTCTGGGTGATAGCTGCCCAGATGGCCAGGCAGGGGGCACAAATGGCAGTAGTGCCGCACAAAGGCCAACCCTGCAACCGCAGTCCATTGGCAGCTGGCCCAGAGGGGCAGATGCCTCTACTGGCTGTGCAGCCCCCATCTGAGTCTGGCAGGTGTACAGCAAGTCACAGCCAGGCAGCAGCTCCCAGTGCCAGACTGTTGCAGTGGGTAGAGGGTGCAGGGAACTCTCAGGGCTGCTTCAGCAGTCCAGCTGGCACAAGGGGCAGTGTCTCCAGGTTCCAATTGGCTGGGCCCCAGAAGCTCCTGAGAGCTAGTAGCCCTGAGCTACTTGCCAGGGTAGCTTTTTATACTGCTGGGACCAGGACAGGGCAGACTGTCATACTGCTGGGGACAGCACAGGTGCTGGCCCCGGGCTCTAGCTCCCACTGGCTGCAGATCCGGGAGGACCCAGGCAGGGTTATTTTACCCCTAGTGGCACAATTTGCTCCATAACAAAGTGCATGTCCGAGCATGTGTGCTGAGGCAAAAAGCCCTGGCTCAAATTTTCACGGCTTCTTTTTGAGCTGCTGCAAGCGCACATGCTGGCATGTGTGGATGTGCTCTGTGTGGTACTACTGCCATGTGTGCCCCCTGCTTGGCCACCTGGGCAGCTATCACCTGGAAGCTGTTCTGGGTGTGGTGGCCTGCTTTGTACTGTCAAAGCATGTCCTCCTGGCCCCATTTGGCCAGGAGGTCAGCCACAGCCAGCTGTGTCCAAGGTGTGAGTTCTGAGCAGGCAGAGTCCTGCCACTGGCCTCCCTAGCATGAATTCTGGTGTTCCCTATTGGAAAACTGAAAAATCCTTGATAAAAAAATCCCAAAATCACTCTGTAAAATACCCCAAAATCCATGTTCCTGCACAATTAAAACAAAAGACCACTATAAAGGGCGAGAGAGAGAGGGAGAGAGGCATAGACAGTGAACAGTTGGGCATTGTTTTATTGATATATCTACAGTTAAAGCACTGGATGTTGGGGGGCTATGGCCACACAAGAGTTACAGCTCCCCAACAGAGGCTAAATGGCCCCCACAGGGGCTACTTCCCCACCCCCCGCAAGGCCTACATGCCCCACCCAGTCCCCCAGACTCCCCAATGGCTCCCCTGTCCAGCCTCACCCCCCACTTGCATCCTCAGGCCCCCATGGCTGCACCCCCAACCCCAGGCACCAGCACTTAAAAAAAAGCAGTCAGAAAAAAAAAGCAGCCAGAAAAAGAACCCGGGAAAAAAGCCCCTACTTACCCCAGGAGCAGGTGTGAGGGGCCTCTAGGGCCTTCTGGCAGAGCACCCCGCCCCCCCCGGGCAGCAAAGGGCAGGAGGCCCCAGGCTGGGGCAACTGGGGCTGTCCCTCTTCCCCCTGTTGTGCAGGCAGGGCCCCAAGTGATTCTGACGGCAGTTGGAGCTCCCGGTAAGTGCCGGGTTTTTTTTTTTGTTTTTTTTTTTTAAGTGAGCATGGTGGGAGGGACAGGGAGGGGGGGCTGGGGTGGATGGAGCTGGGCAGGCCAGGGGTTGGGGGGGCTTGGGCAGTAGGCAGGGGGTGGGGCTGGGCACCGTGGGGCTTGTGGGGGCTGGGGCAGGCACTGCAGTGATCAGGGGCCTTGGGGGGTAGGTGGGGGTGGGGCTGGGCACTGCAAGGATCAGGGAGTCAGAGGTGCTGGGGGAGCTGGGGCCGGGCACTGTGGGGATCGGGCTGAGGGAGTGGGCGGGGCTGGTGGGGGAGTCCCCCCATAGTCTCCTCCCCCCACCTCCAGCCCCCCCGACCGCTTACCAGCTCTGGAGCCGTGGTACTGAAGCACGCTGCTTCTACACCAGGGCAAGGGGCCAACCACGGAGATGCTCTGGCAGCCAGAGTGTCTCCCTGTAGGACCCAGGCTCTGGTTTCCTCAGGTCACAGTCATGGACCGCTTTTTTAAACTTAAGGTTTTTTAGACACCTGGATATCCATGGGTCTAATTTTCTCCCCGCGCTGCAAGTTTGCAGTGCGGGGAACATTTTTTTGTTCCCACATGTGCCTGTTACCCTGCCTCAAAGGGGTTTGAGGCGGGGCAAGAGGCACGTGTATGTTTATCTGGATGCGGCCTTAATGTGCAAAAGCCTACATTAGTGTGGTGGGCAAATCCCATGCTGATGTGCAGTAGATTTCATCTAATGCTCATTAACGTCACTATTAAAACATTTATGTCTGCTAAGGCGCAGTAGCACTGATTATAGTTAATTAAGTTATTACCTGTCATTACAGGTACTAAATTTAATGTGCTCTAATTACAATGCATTAGTGAATGTGTAGACTCACCCTTTAGGTATATAAGAGAAGGGTAACGTCATATATTCACTGTGGTTATTGTAAGAGTCTGCAGGTGAAATCAGGGATGTTGTGCCTTGCAGATGTACATATGTATATATTGGAGGTGATTGCATGTGGTTAGGTAAATAAGTGGATAAGGGCAGCAGTATTCACAGGAAAAAAGCAGAAACAACAACTTATCTTGAAAGTGGAGGAGAAAGAGAAGCATGTTTACATCAGGCCTTTGAAGGTGGCGGCAAGCAGCTTAAAATTTAATCCCATAGAAGTTGAAGGATTTAAGGCAAGGGAGGTGAAAGGTAGGAGACAAGCATGGAAGGCAAGCTTTGTGACTGCATTTTTATGGACTAAGAAAGGCAAAAATGTATGTATTTGGAAGACCAGAGATGAGAGCTGCAGGGATCATGAGAGTAGCAAGGAAGTAGAATGATGGACCCTGAATGAAAGTTGTCAATGGTAACAGAAAAGAGGACACATAGGTGAGGAAAAAGAAATAAGGTTGGAAATGACTTGGATGCATGAGAGAAAGAAAATACCTGGGAGGATTTTGAGGTTATATATAACTGCTAATTAACAATAAATACCTCTCAATGAAAAATTACAAATTGTAGGAGTATAGTAAGTAGGGCTAGAAATTCCAAGAGAAATTATGGAGTTTTACGAAGTGGCTTTACTGTATCATCTGATGAAATTTTCAGTCTGCAGTGATCTATTGCATATTCCTGTATGCCTGTTATGACAGATTGAGATGTTGAAAACTCATGAGTCTGTTGTTCCTTATGTGACACTCTTCAACAACCTCTTGTATTGCCAGGGGCACGGCGCTGCCATAGACCTAGCCGCAGGTCATGTATTAAGCAAGCAACTGATTCAATTTGGGTATTCGCCTAAGACAAGGAATAAGTAAAAGAAGTCAAGCAGCCCTTGAATGTTGAGTAACGTGATACTTTGGATAGGTTAGGATTTTAATAAACATCAAGGTACCCAGTTTGAAAGCTGAGCTTGGAGTTAAGACTCTAGAAAGAAGGGTTGAATTGCAGTTTTAATTACAATACTAAAGGGACCTCTGTCCTTATGCTTTTGCAAAATTTGGAAATCATAATGCATTATGTTCATCTTTGTTTCTCTGTCTGGGGATATGTTTCAGATATAGATTGTGGGGTTTTAATGAATATTTATGAATTTTACTTCGCTGAAAAGAAGTGCAATCTTCATAAAAGCAGAAAGTAAAAATGGTTTGTACTCAGACAACATAGGCTATCCATATTATTAAACCTAATACAGTGATCAAGCAAGTTTTTCATTCTGTGTCTCCTCATGCAATGTCTGGCTTCTGCTTCCCCACCCCGCTAAGCAGGTATTCCCCTGTCCCTCACAGACACCTCTCAGCATTAGCTAGCAAACCACGTGCTGGCTACCTCCCGGCTGTGGCAGACAGGATAAAGGCAGAATCAACAGATAGCTAGCTGGTAATGTCCCTTGATAAACATTCCCTGCTGGGCTGGTCAGGAGGTGGGGAACCCCTCCCTAATCATGGTGTCCTGCTGGGGCCTAGCCACACAGCCCTCAGCTCAGCTGAAGGGAAGGGAAAGGAGGGCTGCTCTAGTGCCCCCAGCTTCTAGCCTGAGCCACTGCAAGGCATGTGCCTGCATTTCTGGGGTGTCTGTCTGGTTACAAAATTGATTTAGCCTAGCCAGATTAGACCAACCTGCAAAGATTAAACCAATTCAGGCTCAGGCTTTTTGAATGTCTGTCCCTAGCCCCAGTGTTAGTGTCCATGCTCTGTGAGCACTTTAATGAGTTTGGGCCATATGCAACCATCATTTGAACATTAGTTCCCTTTCGGTTTAGGATTCAACTTTGAACCCAAAACCCAAGGATTTTAGCAGTTGTCAGCCTTATTATGCAATAAGCAGTAATCTGTCCACAAATAGTTTGAATGCTGTGTTGTTCTATTGAGCTTGTCAAATGGAAGAAGAGAAGGAAAAATGTTAACTAGTGGATGGTTATGTGCCTCACCTGTTTGATGCTGAGGAAAGGAGGGAATATTTGATGATACTCTCCAGATTGTCTGTAATGATCCCTATTTGGCTTGTGTAAGATACATATGATGCCAAACTGTCTGTTTTGTTAGTCAAAATGTCCATTCATGTAAAGGTCTGTTTAAATGCATTTTTAGTTAAAAATAGCACAGTTTAATTAAATAATTGTATATTGAATGCAAAGAACGAACAGAACCTGTAGCTTGGAGGATTACGTGCACATAAACATATAGGCTCACTTCTCATGAATATGCTTAGCAAAAATTCCTGAAAATTTTAGTTTGCAGGGAGTTTCCAAGGGTCAGGCCATGTGATCTATTGTGAGTGTCCTTTTAGTCAAAGTTAAATGATTTTAAATCTTACCATTGATTAATTCATTTTAATCTCTAGATATGTATTGGAATAAATAAGAAAACTACTTTCAAAAGCTTGCTTTTCTCTTTATGTAACTGTTGTAAATTTTAATGAGCCTCTTAATGAAATCTGAGCATTTAGTAATGGCTTTACATTTACAAGTTACCGGTTGCTATGTTGGCCTCCAGCTAAAGTCTTTATTTTTGTTCTGGTTCTACATTATTACCTATTGACCTTTGCTAAGGTCAGGTTAGTTTGATCTTTAAGTCCCTTATGCTGTGGGTCATGTTCGTGTGATACATTCTAGCTCAGCTAAAGTTACAAATAAATCTTGACACTGAAATGAAAACAGTGGAAAAAGGCAGTTCTTGGGAATTACAATCAACTGTTTGCCAGTCAAATATCTGAGGTCAACAGCAGGTTTGCATATTGAACTTGGTTGTAATTTTCCTTCATCCTTTTTTTGGTTCCGTGCATCGTTTGAGTTGGTTTCCTAAGCAGTTCCAAGCAAACTGTTATTAATAAATGCTCATGTCTCTTGCATTTTTCAATTCTGTCATGAACAGAAATTGAAGAAATGAAATTGTGTAGTGTCTGCAGCAACTTCTTATTCTCTCTAACCTCAGGTGTGCAACTAAAATGAAATCAGACATGGAGCATTTGTGTAGTTTTTACGGTGACCATCTCCTGCTCAGATGACATAGAATATGTTTAACATGAGTTCTTGTGCTCATTAAAGAGGAACAGGGTGTTTTCTGCTTCCTACTGGATTAAAGATTTGTGTGTCTGGTTCCCTGCTGTGTGCAAAGCTAACATCTTTTATAATTGCAAAAGCAGTTGTATCAAGATTGGTAATCACATAATATGACATCGTAAATTTGTGCTGTTTGACTTTGGTTTTCTAATGAAATTTAAAAACATGATAAGGTGTAATGGCAAGAGCAACAATTCAAGCTGAAGCACATAGATGTACTGGTTTTTAACTAATCCACATTCCTTATCCTTTTCCGTGGCCTAGCAAACAAATCACAAGGGGACAGTCTCTTTAATACTTTGCACAGCTTGCTACTTCATAAATCACAGTCAGCAGGTCAACTTTACTCTGAGGTTGGGCAGTCAAGTGAGCTTATTGTCTGTCAGTGGGTGTCCTAGGGACAAAAAGAAGATGAACAAAAAAGCAGTAGCCAGGCCAATAGGTCCTATGTTCCAGCTACTACAAGCAGTGAAGATTTACTAGTGTTCTCTTGTCTATGTGAGATTATTTGCTGTCTCAGGTCTTATTTACCTAACTTGGACTAAGGAGCCTAAATTGTTCGAGGAGAGGGTGTTAGTTTTTCCTTCTCTCTCTCTCTTTCTCTGTCTAAACACTTTTAGTAACTAGGATCTGATATAGGACATAGTGACTTAAAATTAAGCAGGCTTCTCAAGAAATTTTTAACTATACCTGGGCCAAACTTACTATTTGGATGTCAAAGCATTGACTTCAGTTACTGTCACATTTCTGCTTCCTAAAAATTGTTTTAGCATTGCTACATCCTTTAGATCCCCCCCCAAATATATTATTTTCAGTGGTCAAGGAGTAATAAATGATACCATAGGTTAAACAATTTACAATTCTTTGGAATACAACTTGCATATTCAAAATCACACTCTAGTAATATTATAATTCAGACAACCAGTGGAATTTATTCTCACTGGAATATGAAACGCCCCAGGTTCAAGCCATTGTACACATCAGCATAACTATTTATTATTCTATCAAGTAATAAAAGATGCTGTACATTTACTGGCACTCTATCATAGAGATTCGTATGTTGACTGCAGCCTTCCTGCAAACCAGTAATAAATATTTAATAATATTGGAGTATAGATCATTTTTCTAAGTGAAAAATATTTATTCTTCCCACTCAATGGTGGGCAAAGAAGCTGATTTGATCTAGCTCAAACTTCAGAGAATCTGGCCAATGGGAGAAGATTTAGTATCTTCAGCATCAGAATATGTTTTAAAAAAGTAGGATGCAGTAAAAGAAATAAAGAACATTACTGAAATCTGTTTATGACTTTATCTTCAACATACTTTACCGTAAGTTCTATAAATCTACTCAAATACTATAAAATATTTGGGCAAGTACCTGAATTTTGCAGTTTGTCTCCATGTTTGGAGTAACAATGGCAGGTTGGAGAGAGTTACCACAATCCTGTACCGTTGACACTCAACTTGATTTCAGAGTTTAGCCCATTGATTATGTTCCAAATAAGATAATAGCAGCCAGGAGAACAGGTCGGGTAGTCTCTAGTGTTAACCATAAATGTCAGAAAAGCTCATTTACAAAAGAAGTGCTCCTGGTTATGCTTCCCAAGAACTTCAGTCTCTTAAATCCATCATGCTGCAAATAGTATTTACGTGATACTTTCTGGCTTAGCTAAAATTGCAGTGGAAAATGGTTATTTAAAATGGCAAAAAGCCAATGACTGTGATTTTAATGCTAGTCTCACAATAGTTGATGTTTTTCTTGAAGTTGCAGTTGTTGTAATCTGGTTAGTACTGGAGGATTTCAGTTTTCATTTAAAAGGAAAAATAAGAAGTATAGCTCTCAGTAATTTAACAAAAAGCTCAAATCTGAACTAAATATTCCAAGGCTGGAAGGCAAATGCAAAAAAAGTGTGTTTGATCTCATGGTTTTAAAAGTCAATTGTAACATTTTTTGTGGCTTGATAGCCTAATTCAATTTGGGTTGGCAGTATGGGAACTAAGTCATATTTATCTCAGAAAAATAATGGAGAGAAAAATCATTTGTGGGATTTCAATAGGTCCATCTAGAGATCAGAATTTCATATAAAATGAATCTGAGTGGAAAAAAGAGACTTAATGTTTAAAAAACTGCAATCCAAGGAAAAAAGCGCTTGTAAAATCTTTAAGTCCAGTTTTTAAAATGATGTTCTGTAATTAAGTTCTCCTTTAGATCTTGTCTCTCACAATTTTATCCAATATATTGCTTGTCTTTCCTTTCTCTGATGTTTGTTTCATTTTTCGTGAGGGATAAGAAGTAGAGGTGACCTAGTATTCAAAAGCTTCAAGGAATGTTGGACCTGGCACTAAGAAGAGAAAATGGCTGGTAGTGCAGTGGGAATGGTGTGGAAAGCTAAATCCTTTGAGTGCGTCTTAGAAAGGAGAAAAATGGTCAGCTTTTATAGCATGCTGAAAATGGAGAGAGAACTTACGATGTATTCTTTTTTAAAAAACAATTCTTGATGATTATTGTTTAAGTTTATCTTTGACGTATCAAGTATTCATTACATTACAATTCTGAATGCGTCCTTTCCGTGTGGGAAAAAGTAGAATTGTTAAACTAGTAAATAGATATTATCTGCTCCCCCCCTCCCACACACACAAAAGGCCATAGTTTGGAAATGTGTATTCTTAATAACTGAGGCCCATCTTTTTTTCCATTAGATGTTTTAGTGACAGGATACCATATAAACATATGGTGCATGCTGTGCACTGTGTTCCAGTTCCCTTTTTTTGGGTATGTAGTGCATTTCTAGAGCATGCACAAGCAAATGAGGAGGGCTTTAAAGTAGTGAGAAGGACTTTAAATTAGGATCACCAGAGGGATGGAGAACAAAGCCCTGAAGTAAGCTGGGAAGAGGGTGACCTGGAGGAAGCAAAAGCAGGAGTAGGGAACAGTGGGAGCCTCCTTATTCTTCCTGAGAAAGTTGGGCAATCAGCTAGTTACTTCAGGTGTCTGTACATGAATGCACAGAGCCTGGGAAACCAGCAGAAAGAATTAAAAGACCTCACACAGTCAAGGAACTATGATGTGGTTGGAATAACAGAAACCAGGTGGGATAGCCTACATGACTGGAGTATTGTTGTGGATGGGTATGAAACAGGGGTGGGCAAAGTCCAGCCTGTGGCCTGGATCTGTCTGGCAGTGGACTCCATTTCCCAGCAGCCCCTGCCTGCAAGGCTGGGACTGGTTTCCATGGAGACCCCAGCTGCACCTGCACTGTGATAATGCAAGTTTGGGGTTACCATGGAGACTGACCCCAGCTACGCTGGCAGGGCAAGGCGAGGGACTACTCTGGAGCCATTTGGATCTTGCAGCAGGGGCAGCTTGGTCTGAGGCCAGGGCAGAGCCGCAATCTGCAGCCTGCATGCTCTGGGCAAGGGCGCACAGGCAGTGGATCACAGCTTTGCCCCAGCTCAGGACCAGGCTGTCACCTCTGCAAGGAGCTGGGGCAGAGCTGCGATCAACTGCCAGTGCACCTCTGCCCAGAGTATGCAGGCTGCAGACTGTAGTTTTGCCCTGGCCCCAGACCAAGCTGCCCCTGCCATAGGATCCTAGCAGCATTAGAGCAGCCCCCTGCCCTGCCCTGCTGCATGACCTGCCAGTGTGTCTGGGACCAGTCTCCATGTTAACCCCAGACTTGCACTATTACAGTGCAGGTGTCGCTGAGGTCTCCATGGAGAATGGCCCCAGCCATGGAGATCCCAGTTGCACCTTGCACCTGGGCAGGGGCTGCAGGGAAATGGAGTCCAGCTGTTGGCCAGATCTGCCATTTTGTCTACCCCTGGTATAAACTATTCAGGAAAGACAGGCAGGGGAGAAGAGGAGGAAGAGTTGTGTTCTATGTAAAAGAGTTGTATGATTGCTCAGAGCACCAGTATGAAACTGAAGATAGGTCTGTCAAAAGTCTCTAGGTTAGGGTCAAAGGGGAAAGCATCGAGGGTGATGTTGTGGTGGGTGTGTGCTATAGGCCACCAGATCAGGAGGATGTGGTGGATGAGGCTTACCTCAAACAGCTAGTGGAAGTTTCCAGATCACAGCCCCTGGTCTCATGGGAGACTTCAATCACCATGGCATCTGCTGGGAGGGCAACACAGCAGTGCACAGTTAATCCAGGAAGTTTTTGGAGTGTTTTGGGGACATCTTAGTGCAGGTGTTGGAGAGGCCAAGTAGGTACCATGCTCTCCTGGATTTGCTTGCTCATAAACAGAGAAGATTCATAGTAGTGGATGACAACTTGGGCATCACTGACCATGGGATGACTGAGTTCAGGATCCTGAGGAAAGAAAGGAAAGAGAGTAGCAGAGGAAGGATCCTGGACTTGAGAAAAGCAGACTTTGATTCACTCACGGAAACTAATGGGTAGGAACCCCTGGGAGGCCAGTCTGAGTGGGGAAGGAGTCCAGGAGAGCTGATTTTATTTTAAAGAAACCTTGTTGAGGATATAGGAACAAACCATCCCGATGTGCAGGAAGACTAGCAAGTAAGGCAGAAGACCATCTTGGCTTAGCAGGGAACTCCTCAGTGAGCTGAAACACAAAAAGGAAGCTTTTAAGTAGAAACTTGGACAAACAACTAGGGAGGAGTATAAGAGTATGCTTGGGCATGCAGGGATGAAATCAGGAAGGCCAAAGCACAACTGGAGTTTCAGCTAGTAAGGGACCTGAAGGGTAAAATGAAGGATTTCTATAAGCATGTCACCAAGAGGAGGAAGATCAGGGAAAGAGTGGATCCTTTACTAAATGGGGGTGGCAACCTAGTGACAAATGATATAGATTTCATAGATTTCATAGACATCAGGGCTGGAAGGGACCTCGGGAGATCATCAAGTCCAGCCCCCTGCCCAAAGGGCAGGAAGTCAGCTGGGGTCATAGGATCCCAGCAAGATAAGCATCCAATTTACTCTTGAAGGTGTTCAGTGTAGGTGCTTGAACCACCTCCGCTGGCACACTGTTCCAGACCTTGGGGGCTCGGACAGTAAAGAAATTCTTCCTTATGTCCAGCCTGAAACGGTCTTGCAGGAGTTTGTGACCGTTCGACCTAGTCATCCCTTGGGGCGCTCTGGTGAACAAACGTTCCCCCAGATCCTGGTGGTCACCCCTGATAAACTATAGATGGCCATCAGATCACCCCTGAGCCTACGCTTTTCCAGGCTAAAGAGTCCCATGTCTCTCAGCCTATCATCGTAAGATCTGTTTTCCTGACCTCTGATCATGCATGTGGCTCTACTCTGGACTCTCTCAAGCTTCTCCACATCCTTTTTGAATTGTGGAGCCCAAAACTGGATGCAGTACTCCAGCTGTGGCCTCACCAAGGCCGAGTACAAGGGGAGAATGACGTCCCGGGATTTGCTCGAGAAGCATCTATGGATGCACGCCAGCATTTTGGTCACTTTATTAGAAATGGCTGAAGTACTCAATGCCTTTTTTACCTCAGTCTTTACAGGCAAGGTCAGCTCCCAGCCTACTGCATCTTGCAGCACACTTTGGGGAGAAAAAGAGCAGTCAACAGTGGCAAAAGAACATGTTAGGGAATATTTAGAAAAGCTGGGTGTGTGCAGGTCTATGGGGCTCAACACAATGCACTTGAGGGTGTCAAGGGAGATGGCTGATGTGATTGCATAGCCACAGGCTGTTATCTTTGAAAACTCATGGCAATTGAGAGAGGTCCCTGATGATTGGAAAAGGGCAAATCACATAGTGCCCATCTTTAAGAAAAGGAAGGAGGATTCAGGGAACTACAGACTGGTCAGCCTCCCCTCAGTCTCTGGAAAAATCATGGACCAGTCTAAGCACTTGTAGGAGAAGAAGATGATTAGGAACAGTCAGCATGGATTCAGCAAGGGCCAGTCATGTCTGACCAACCTGATTGCCTTTTGTGGTGAGATGACTGTCTCTGTGGAAAGAGGAAAGAGCTTTGGATGTGATCTATCTTGACTTTAGCAAGGCTTTTGACATGGTCACAAGATTCTTGCAAGCAAGCTAAGGAAGTCTAGGTTGGATCAATGGACTATAAAGTGGATAAAAAAGTGGCTGGATCATTAGGCTTAAAGGGTAGTAATCAGTGGCTCAATGTGTAGTTGGCAGCCAGTAACTGGAGTTCATATCTTCATCAACAACCTGGAAGATGTGATGAAGTGCACCCTCAGCAAGTTTGCAGATGCTACAAAACTGGAGGGAGTAGTGGATACACTGGAGGGTAAGGCTAGAATTCTGACAGACCCAGACAAATTGGAGGATTAGACCAAAGGAAATCTCATGAGGCTCAGTAAGGAGAAGTGCAAAGTCCTGCACAGGATGGAACAATCCCTTGCATTGGTACAAGCTGGGGACTGACTGGTTAAGCAATCGTTCTGCAGAAAAAGACTTGGGGGTTACAGTGGACAAGAAGCTGAATATGAGCCAAAAATGTCCCCTTGTTGCCAAGAAGGCTGCATACTGGGCTGCATTAGTAGGAGCATTGCCAGAAGATAGAAGGAAGTGTTTCTTCCCCTCTATTCAGCACTGGTGAGGCCATATCTGGAGTACAGTGTCTAGTGTGGGGCTTCCCACTACAGAAATGATGTGGACAAATTGGAGAGAGTCCACTGGAGGTAACAAAAATGGCTAAGGGACTGAGGCACATGACTTCTAAGGAAAGGCGGAGGGAACTGAGAAGGGCTTTAATAGCAGCCTTCAACTACCTGAAGGATAATTACAAGGAAGATGGAGTTAAATTGTTCTCAGTGATGACATACGGGAGAACAAGGAGCAATGGTCTAAAGTTGCAGTAAGAGATGTTTAGGTTAGATATTAGGAAAAACTTTCTCACCAGGAGGGTAATGAAGCACTGGAACAGGTAACTCATAGAGATTATGGAATCTCCAATCTTGGAGGTTTTTAAGTCCTAGCTAGACAAAGCCTTGGCTGGGATAATCTAGCTGAGGATGGTCCTGCTTTGAGCAGAGAGTTGGACTAGAAGCTCATTGTTTCTTAACCCATGGGTTGTGACCCAAAAATGGGTCACAAGAATATATGAAAGGCTCACAAACAAACTTTAAAAATGGATCAACAAACTTAAAAAATGGATTCTCCTTTGAAGGAGAAAATTGTGGGAAACCGTGACTTTTTCCTTCCTGAGTTCTATCCTGCAAAGGGGCTGCTTTGGGAGCTTGACTAGGCTGGGGTAGGAGGGGCAATGAGGCAGCCCGGGAGCAGGGCCAGGCTGAGTAGGGGTTTGGGGAGCAGGGCTGGGCTAGAAGGAGCAGAGCTGAGTCGGGGTCGGGGGGGCAGTATGTTCTGGCTGGAGGGCAGTGGTGGCCCCTCCCCACACAGAACCAGGGAGGGCTTATTTTTCCTTCTGTGCAGGTCAGAGGAGCAGGGCCAGGCTGGGCCAAAGGGTAATGGCAGCCCATGTGTCTGCTGATTGCCCCAGGAAATCAGCGATGTGGGGGGAGGGAAGGGGCCATAATCTGCCCACAAAATTTGAGCCTGTGGCTGTGGTGAGCCAGCAAAATTTGGTCCTGGGCTCCACGATTTGAGCACATCCCTATATATAACTATAGTAGCAGTACGTTTGGCTTAAACATACATGTCACATATATGATAAAATAGATGCATAATTACAGTTTTATAATTGATAACTCAAGCATTCCTTAGACTAAAATTGATTTCTAGTTCACATTAAAACTATTGTGTTCATCTTTAGCAGATTACAGTGGACCTAGATTATTCATATCCAGGCAGTTTGCAGCAGGTTGCCAAGTAAAGGGCAAGCTTTGCTAGTATTTGCTGTAGTCCTTATTTATAAATCAGCACATATCAAAGATCTTTGCAAATCTGAAACTTATATGCATGACATAAAAAAGGAAAAAAAAATATTTTAAAGTTTGGGTAGGATCTCTTGGCAGCTGCTGTTTTGGTGATGCCTTCTTTAACCATAATTCCTCGGGTGACATAGAAAAAGCTTTGTCAGGCTGGACAGTGGCTGAGGTTTTTTTGATTCTCAGATGGGGCTTATTAATCTGAGAGAAGCATTTCTACCTTGGGGCTAATTAGTTTCAGGTGAGTTTACCTAGTTTTGGCACCTTCAGGAAAGAAATGGGGTTTTGCTAAGCAAAAGGTAGCAAAGAGTTCTGTGGTTGAGTTTGTATGTTTTATTTGGGGAATTGAGTGCTTGTAAAATTGCATGGCATGAATACAGCAGCTAGATTAAGAAAGACCCCTGAAATAGACCCATAGATTGTAGAGTGGTATTGGGTTTCTGTCATGCATGATCTGCTGATCATAATAAGAGTCCTGTAATATAATGCAGTGTAGACTAGGCTGATAATGAAAAGTAATTTGTTCTTGTGACATCATTGGAGATTTGTACACATGGTTGCACTGCAGTGCCAGGCACTTTTAAAAGAGATTGACTTTGTTTAGAAGAAAAGCTACCCAAGTGATCTACTAGGGGAGAATGGGCCACCAAACAACAATGAACTTATTTGCCCATGTTGACACAACAAGTGGACTCCAGGCCCAAACCTGAAGAAACTCCCTACTGTCTCTGGTGGCAGGAAGGAACTTCACAGAAGCACTAAGGAAAGAAATCATTTGGAAGACAAAGAACCTAAGACAAAAAAGGGAGAGGGGGCAAGAGAGAGAGGCAGGACAGAAGAAGCCTGAAAGGCTTGAGAGAACAGCTGAGACTGTTTTCCAGGGTATTTGATTGCCTTAGCTTCCAGGCTAAGGACTCTGCCAGTTGCATTGTTATTAATCAGGATAAGTTATTTTTACTTAGGAGCTGCATGTGATTTTGGGTGCACTCCATCCTCGTGCAAAAGTAAGTCATGCTACACAAACAGCTCAAAAGTAGGCTTCAGAGGGGGCCACAAATAACTTGAGACTGAGAGAGGTGGGCAGGACCAAAAGGCCAAGTCTCCAAGTCACAAGACCCTCAACCTCTCTAGAAGCTGACTTTAGGGAGTGGTCTAAGGCTAGGTATAGACAGTTAAAAAGCCTGGGGCTGAATTGATTCAATTTTCACAGGTTAGTCTAAGCTAAATAGATTGAACTGATAAGCAAGTGAGCAGGCATTCACTTTTGATTCTGAAAGATGTCCCACATGCTTGTAGTGGCCCAAGCCAAAAACTAGGGGGTGCTAAAGCATGCCTCCCTGCACAGCTGCAGCAGACAGCGTGGACCAAGGCTAGCCTGCACACCCCATGGGAGGGAGAAGTGGCGGGGGGGGGGGCATTGCATGGCAGGTGCAAAGCATCCTGAGGTGCTGGGGGACTCTAATTTGAATTTGGAGAGGATCTGGGACAGAATGTCAATAAACTGATTTAACCTAAATCCATTAAGTATGATAAAACATCCATCCAGATTGATGTTAAATCAGGATTGGCCATTATAGGCACAGGCAGAAGTGACAGTTTTCACCCAATCTGGCCCCTGAAAGTTCTCTATAGCCATGGCCAAATAGAAGTGCACAGCTTTTAAAGGTCTTGAACCTGCAAAAATCTCAGCCTTCATTGCATGAGGGTTCAGATGAAGATGCTCCAAAGCAGAGCGACTTCAGTAACTTATGCCTGCATAGCCTTCCAGCCCTGGCACTTTTTTTAAAATGGGGGAGGGAAAGGGAGTGCAGGGAGTTTGGTGTGGGTTTTTGGTACTGGGTGCAGCAGGTGTATTGGATCCCCTCTGAGGTGGGTGGGCTTCAGTCCCTCCACCCTACCCTCTAGCACCAGCTAAGGGACCCCAAGAATAAGTTCCTTTCCTCCCTTTTTCCCTTCCCTTTCTGAAAACAGTGGCAGGGCTGGGAGAGAGGAGGGGCATTGCTATGGCCAAGCAGCTGAAGGCTTCTAGCTGCTCTAAAGAGCAGCTGGAATTACCAGTCCTCATGACCCAATAGTGAATATCTGCAGGAAGCTCCATGACTTACAACAGGGAGCTACTCTTCTGTATGTGCTTTTTTAAAGTAGTTTATGTGCACTGAACTTGTGTTGTGTTACAGATTTGAACCGGTTTCCAGTCACTTATACTTGTTTAAGTGTAATTTTTGTCCCTAGCCTAAGAGACTGAGAGGGTGGTCCCAAGCAAGGCTTCACTTGGGGAAATGATAACACCAATATCTCTTTCAAGAGGGTCTTTAGTAACCTGTATTAGTGGTAGAGCTGTGCGAAATGGCTGTGTCTCATTTCAATTTTGGATTCTTCCCTTTCAGAGGACAGTGATTCATTTTGGCATTTCAGATCACTGCTCCATTTTGATTTGGGCAAATCTGTTTCAGAGTTTCAACACTGTTTTGATGCTGATTTGGATCAGCCAGGGAGAGGCAGGCACAGATGGGTGGCTTCAGGTTCTCCCACAGCTCCTCTGGCTGTGCCTGCCTCTCCCTGGGCATGGGGAGCCAGGGGAGCAGCCCCCATGGGCTGTGTTGCCCGGCCCCATCCCCCATTCAGCCAGCCACAGCTTAGTCCTGGCACTTAAAAGCCCCACGCTCACCAGCTCTGGCAGTGGAGATCAGGGCCTCTGAGGGCTTGTGGCAGAGCCCCCTGTCTGGGAACTGGGGCTGAGTGATGCTGGGCTCCAGCTGACTGCTGGAGCTGCCCCAGCTCCCAGACAGCATGTGGTGCCCTACTGAGCTACACTGCACCTGTGCCATGGGGCAGCTGTCACAGGAGTGATCCTCTCTGCCCCACACTGCACAGCAGGGGTCTGCCATGAGCCCACAGAAGCCCTAGTCACTGCTGCCATAGCTGGTGAGTATGGAGATTTTTTTTTCTTTAAGTGCCTGGATGCTGGGGCCATGTGGGAGGAGGGGGCATAAGGGGTGGGACTGGGAAGGGAGAGAGATCAGGGAGTAGGAGCTGCACAGGGGGGCTCTGCCATGTGGCCCCAGAGTCTCCACAGCCCCTGCTACAGCTGGTGACTTTTTATTTTTTTAAGTGCCGGGAGGCTGGGCTGAGAGGAGGATGGGGCTGGGCGGGGCAGCCATGAGGGCTTCTCCTGCAGCTCCTCTGGCCGTTCTTTGCTCAGGTTGTTCTGAGCAGACTCGGCTGCTGGCACTGGCTCCAGCCAACAGTGGCAGCATGCTGTCATCCCACATACAGGTCCAGGGGCCTACGCCACCGGGAGGGCTGCAGGGTTGTGCCAGATTCCTCCTGGGGGGATCTGCACACAGAATGACATCAGGCACTGGGATTGAAAGGGACCTCAGGGACAGATCGCAGACACTGGCCAGCTACAGATGGCAATATCAGAGCAGTCCTTCTGCCCCTCTTCCCTCTCCCTCATCTTAGTTTGTTTCCCTGTAAGCCTGGCTATGAAACATCCAAAACATTTTGGATGGTTTCATTTCATTTCAGAGATGTTTTGGAATCTTCTGTTTTGTTTTGAATTCCGTGTTTCGGGCACCAAAAAGGGTCAAAACACTTCCAAAATGAAATAGCTGCCGAAATTTCACACAGCCCTAATAAGTGGTTGTTCAAGAAAATAATGTTAGGACAGAGCAATGAAAATTTGCACTCTTTTGCAGCCAGTCTTTACCTTTGCACCACCATGTGTAACGTAGCAGGTATCAATGATCAACCATTTTTCCACAGTTTAATTAGCAACAGTAAGATTTCCCCTGACCCTTAAACCCAGTAGAGATGTTGAGTAAACTACAGATACCACTGGAATCAATAGGACTTGTAAGTGGTCACCATTTCTGAAAATGAGTCACTTTATACATGAATTAACATTTTGTTTCTATGGGGAAAAATGTCTTTTCCCAGAATTTATCCTCATAAAATGAAAGTAAAACAAGCTGCAATTCTCCACCTGCATTTAATTTCATTTATAATTTCACTAGATATGATCTTTTATCACCACTGTTCCCAAATTCCATGCATCTAGGGTCTACTGAATTCACAATTGCACAGTTTTCATGGAAAACAGAAAATTAGGTGGGCTCTGTGAAAAACAGTGCGCTCCACGATATTAGTGGGCTTGCTGTGAAAAAGAAAATAAATAAAAGAATTTACTGTGTCCTGGGGAAAGAGAAGGAAGAAGTAACAAGGAGTACTCACCAGCAACAGGAGACACAGCACAGCAGGCATGGAAAGAAGAGCCCGCGCAGCTCGTCAGCCACCTCTTTATCCAATTAAGGCCAGCCAGTGATGTCAGCCCCAAACGCTGGCCGGCGGAGATAAAAATGGTGGCTGATGCCACGGAGGGAGGAGGAGGAGAGAGCAGCGAGAAAAGGGAGCTGCAGCTGCCTCTAGGAGGGACGAGGATCTTCCCCACGGGACCCACAGAACTCAACGAGCTGGGGGCAGACACAAACATTGTGGGGCAGAGCGCCCCATCGGGAACACGGACGGAAAGGTGAGTGAGTGGCAGGCACTCCAAACTCAGAGACGGAGTCAGAGCCGCAGCCAATGCTCGAGCAGACCCCAGGTAGGAGTACTGGGATGATTAGGGTGAGAAGGGAGCCATGCCAAAGGGAAAAGACCCCTGGGAGAGCCCCAAGGGGGTTACAGTCGGGGCAGGTATCGCCACCAGTCCCGGTCAGGTCGATGGGAGAACGGGAGTGAATCCCGGAGGTGACTGGCAGTAAGAAGAACGTCCCCAAGCTAGAGCAAGGGGAAGGATAGTAAGGGGACAGGGCATAGCCACGTCAGGAGGTGGCTCATCACTTCAGTGTTTTGTTGACGCGTTTCTGTTTGGTTGCCCCATGCAAAGGGGGAGAGTAGAAGGTACTGGGAGTATCCCTGAGGAACGGGGCCGAGGGAGATCCTTGGAGGTTTTTTTGTGTTTCCCCAAAGAAGGGGTAGAGGCGAGGAAGACAGAGGGGCAGGCCCGCGTGGGCGAACCTGACCACAGGCAACGAGTACACAGACGTCAAGCCATGAGATACAACTCCACAAGAGGGGACGAAGCCGACGGAGGGACGACACACACAAGGGGGCATGAGGCCGGGGTCTAAGGGTGGCAGACCCCCGTGAATGACCGCTGGGTGAACCATGGGCCGCCGAGGAAACCCGATGACCAAACCCATCTACTGAAGAACAACAAGTCATGGCAGGCAAGAATGGGGGAGGCAGCTTGAGGAATAGACACCTGCCTGGTCAACGACACGAGCCTGTAGGATGCCCAATGTTTACTACCAGGGTGAAGGTCGCACGAGAACGTATATTTGAAGCCGGCTGAAAATAGAATGTTGGCACCTTAGAGCCAGCTGTCTCCATGGCACTGCAGCCTGGCTGCACAGCCCACCAGGAGGCAACAGAGTAGGAGAGCTGCTGGCAAGATTGCTGCCTCCCACTCTCCTTGCAGCTGATTGGCTGAGATGGCTGCCTGTTATGTGTCCCCACTCCTCTCCACCAATTGGCAGCAGGAGGAGGGCCACATGACAGACAGCTTTGCAGCCAATCAGCAGTGAGGTGCCGGGTCACTGGGGCACTTTAGCCAATCAGAGGCATGGGGGGGGCCCTGCTGTGCTCAGCCTACAAAAATGGTGTCTGGCCATGGGATCTGCCTGAGAAATTGGCTGGCCACTGCCTCAAGTTAGGTAGACCTCCTACCTATATCTAGTCCAAAGACTTGAGTTAGACTAAAGTATTTTGGCTTTTTAGGAGTTGAAATGATGCAATTGTGTGAAATACCAGAGAAGTGATTAAAACTGTGTACAGGTAATCTCAGCAGAAGAACATACCTAGGTTTGCTAAGAAAAATTAAACTTTTCTCAAGGTCCCTGCCAGTCTGGCCAGGACTATTCCTCCTCTTGTCTCAGCCTGGCAATCAGTATGACTTGAGTATGTGAGTGTGCTATCCAGGTATCCAAGGAAGAAAATTTTGTGTACCATTTTGGAACACTGACATGCCCTTGCAAATGTCCCTTCCATAGCCAATACTGATCTTGAATGTTCCAGTGGAAATTGAGTGGAAAGGAATAAATTGAATACTTACAGGTAATTCTTGCAGAAGGAAGAATCCCTTCCTAAATCATCAGCTGGCCAGCAGAAGCCCTGAAGCATGAGATTTTTTAGCATAAGTATTCTCTTAATGTAAAGATTAAGTTATGAGTGTGTTGAAGCTATCTTCTTCTTCCCAATGCCTATGACGGTAGAGAATAAAGAGGGGAATTCTTAGATTTACACTTTTCAAGGCCAGAAAGAATCATTGGGATTGTTGAGCTCATCCCCTTTCTTCTGTATGTAAACTCATTGATGAATTTCTTCAAAAATCTATAATAAAGCATACTTTATCCAATCCCATTTTTAAGGAAAATAATTGATGCAGCATAAACAGCTGAGTTATCCTTGCTATAATCCCTTTAGTACAATCTAGTAATGTTGAATCATCTGCCTCTGTCTTGGGAATTATTATTTCTTCCTGACCATATTAGGAGCATAGGGCATTTTTACATGTGGAAATGCAGCTGTGACACTTACAGTTGCATGAGTGGCAAACTGCGCGTCAAAGCATAGAAAATGGTGGCTGTGTGCATTTGAACCTCAGAGGTGCTTCAGTTCAAAAGTGCACCACCACCATTTTTGCGCATTGACGCCCAATTTGCCACTTATACATCTACATATCATGCAGCAGAGTGCACATCAGCTTGTGTATGGGGAAGACCTAACTAATCGAGTCTACTCTGAAGCAAAGGATTTCTGGCACATCCCGGGGCAAAGAAGTATGTGTATAAATGCCCCATAGAGCCTATGCAAAGCATTTAATTACAAACCGTTATGAAGGTGTGTAGAATTGTTCACAAACAGACATAATGTGGTAGACTGGGTGTTAGATGGATTCATTTTTAGGAAAACTGAGCCAAAAACCATTCTAGTTTTCTGGTGCAAAGTGATGAAAAGCATTATACAGTTTCTGCTTCCCTTAAGGACTTCATTTAGGACTTGATTCAAGCACTGAACTGTGGAAGAAGTTCAGATTAAGTTAAAAAGGATAAATGTGGTTTCCATTTAAATTGTGGGAACATTGTACCAAGGAGGAGGTTTGTTTCTCTTACATGCTAGTGAAAAGTAGAGTAATCCCATTGATATGTGGTTACCATGCTGTCTGTCTTACAATAACATTTTACTGATTTATGTTCCTTTTCTCTTTTATTTTCTTACATTGTGAGGAAGCCAGTATCATCTTTTCCAAAACCAGCATTTTTCTACACAGAGCAATCTTTTGTCCAGTTACAATTGTTCTTTTGAGACAAAAACAAAATACGTTGTTATATAGGACGTTATCTAGATTTTAGAACAAAGGCTTAAAAGATGCAAAATTACAACTTTTTCCTCAGTTATTTGAGGTTCCTTTTGAATACTTCACAGTCATAACTGCATGAGAGAACTGGATTGGTATGGCATTAAGATAGATATATGTCTAATATAACGATCATCATAAACTATGACAGATAGTTGGAAGATGACATATTTGTTCACTGGAGTAAGATGACAAAAGAAAGTTATTGATATTATAAGCAAATAGATGTGTATCTCACAGTTAGGGTGGCCACCATACAGGACAGTCTGGTTGTCATCTGTCTTGTATTGATACAAAACTGGACACCTTTATATCCTTTATTTTTATCATCAAGAGAAAACAAGAAGACATAAAGGCAGCCGGTTTCATATCAATACAGAACAGAGGACAGAGTAGCAGAAAACTAGAATGTCCTCTTTGATAGTCACCCTACCCACAGTCCATGCAGCACCAATTGGAAAGAAATACAAGGTAGCTTTTATGAAGGCCTTGAGTAAATATTTAGGTGACATCTATTTGCTCTTTCCAGAACACATATCACTTTAGTGTTTCAGTTTTTTTCTTATGTTTGTAACAAGGTTGAAACCAAGATTATGTTAAGGTAATAGGATAGCTGGAGTGTATGTTGAGAAAATGAGAAACAGATAAGAAAGAGGAATCTTGCTTCCAGTGCAGAAATAAATAATTCCTGGATTATGTTGATGATTTATCAGTGTTTTGCTAATGTGAGAATTGGTTACAGGGCGTTCAGGCTTTTTATGACTGCGAAACCTCTTTTGAGCAGAAAGTCATGTGCAATTGTCAATAAAAAGTTTTCCAGTGGGTCCATAGTCTGCACAATAAGAAAGTCAGAGGCTGTTTATATAGTGTGTGCTTCCCAGTAACAATTTCAACATTAGTTTTTTCTTGGCATATTATTCACTTCATATTTACTGATATTATGTTTGGTAAGAGTCTCCTGATGGAACATGCCAGCTGTGGAAGAATACAAGTTGTTTGATCGTATTAAAAGGATCTCTTTCTGTTTTGAATTTTACAAGTTATTAGTATTTCTGTGGAAAATATGCAAAATCCATCGTTTTATCCTTGTTGACTTGCATAGGCCTTTCAAAAAATAAAATGTTTCTAGCCATTTTTATTCATGTGGTAAATTCTGAGGATGGGATTTTCAGGGCTAGGGACAGAAGTTACATACAAACTGGTTTAAGATAAACCTGGTTGAATGTAGTATCAGACTTAACTGATTTGGGTCAAACCAGTTTATGAAACTTCTGTGGCAGACCTCTTCCTAGTTGAAGTGAAATTACAGTCCCCCAGCATCCTAGGTTGGGCTGGGCTGGGCTGGGCTGCCTGCTCCAAAGAGCAGAGCTGGTCCCACCTAGCTCCTAGGTGGAGCAGTGAGATCTGGCTGACAGAGCGGGGGGGGGCCCAATCTGCAGAGGGGGGCTGCCCCCCCCAGGAAAACCCCTACTGAGGTCTGGGGCCAGGGAGGAAAGTAAAACACCCCTTCCGCCACTTGCATTTACTTAGCTCAAAAGTCTGCATGTGATATGGTTTAATTGGCTTAAAAGGGAGTCAGTACATCATGTTCTGAAATGTAACACATAGGTGGGCCTAAGGAGAGAAAACCCTGTGAATCTTCTTGTTGACTGTTTTCTTCCTGATTTAATTTCGTGAAGTGGTTTTACAAAGGGCTGCAGATAGATCCTTCCCTTCCATATAGTGGCAGATCCTCTGTAGGGAGGCTTTATTCTTTCACTTACATCAGAGTTTTCCAAATTTTTGATACTGGGGGACACATTTTTTTCTGTATTAAAATTGGTGGCACACTTTACTCTTACACATGAAAAGGGATGGATATGTAATATGTATGTATGTATATGTTTCAAAACATGTATTCCATCCATTTGCCACATGAAATTATATCACTGTTCCAATGTACTGTAAAAAAATAACTCCATAACTTTTCTGAATTTTGCAGCACCCTGGCTAAAAATCACTGAGATGGATCTAAATTGAGAAAAGTTATGCAGAGGGACCTTGAAGCTAAAAAAGATGGGGATCACTGATCTAGCTGGTGGTGCTTAAGAGCTACATGGGCAGGACTTCACCCTGCTGTTTTCTGCTTTTTCTACTGTCTGCCCCCTTCCAAGCCTTGGTCGTACCTCAGAGGGAAAGGGCAACCCCTGCAGCTGAGACTGCTCTTGCAAGGTTTCACATGTTGGTCACTATGCCATGACCCCTCCTGCCAGCCCTGGAAGCCTGGGAGGTTTGGAGGTGATGAGCCAGCCTGCAAAATGTGGCTTTGCCTGTTTGTCTACCTGCCTACAAGCAGAAGAGCATGCTGCTGAGTGCATGGTGGGGACTGGCACAGAGGCTGCCTGAGGACAGAGCAGGGGAAGGCAGCAGCAGCAGTGACAGTCTCTAGATGAGCAGCTGTAGGCACCCCAGGGGCAGAAACAGGGTGCCTATGGGGGGGAGAGTGTTTACCACCTCACACAAGGGGATCTTGTGGCACAATGCCATTGCTGTTCTGCATCATGCCCTTTGGGCTGCATGGCTGGAGGATGATATTGTGGCTGGTACTAGTAATTACCCAGTCAAGTTTATGTGGGAGGGAAATGCCAGCCACAGAGGAGACAAGTATGTGGGGGCTCAAGGACCATGTCCCTCGTCCCCACCAGGAAAAGGGCTGTCACCTGAAATGCATAAAACGTTCCACATATCCATCATTTTAGGCCCCCTCCCTGGCAAAAATAAAAGTTGGAGCCTATGGCCCGCCCCGCAAAATCACTTTCGCTTATATCTGAGGGACCAAATATGCCACATGTGCTGTCAGTTGTTTCACTGAGCTGCAGCTGTGCAACTGGATCAGTGATTCTCAACTTGGATGTTTGTAAGGCTGCTTCAGGGTGCTGCTCAATATTAGCATATGCAAACACCTAAACATGATTCACAAGATAAACCCAGAGATTTCAAATAGGTTATCCAGAGTGTCTGAAATATTTTGATCTGTTGTGGTCTCTCTCAGGCCTTTGCAACAGAACAATTGCTGTAGCAGTTTTCCATAGTTGAAATATAAGGGACACCTAAGAGCTACCATTTTCCAAGGGGTGCCTTGCATCTTAAGAGATGGAGGACCGCTGAAACAGATTATGATTTGCAGCCCAGATCTGGAGGTAACCCCAGGTTGCTATAATTTGGGCTGGAGACCATGTGCTTCTTACAGCTGAAGTTGCCTTCACCAGTCTCCAGTTTCTTTCTCTTGAACATCTCACAACCTGTGGTCCAGCTTCATGCTCCTTGACACTTTTATATAGGACTTTCAAGTAGGCTTAAGTGGTATAGAAGCACATCACTGAAAACCAGTAGCACCGTATCCTCTTAAGTCACTCTTAAAAAAATCCTACTGTCTACTACTTCCCATACTCAGTCACAATCCTCTTTCTAGAAATCTAGCCCTCTTATTCAGTCTTAGAACATTGCACTTTCCTAGTTCCCCTTCAGTTATGGGTTCTCTTTGGTATGTCTCTTAGACCTTCTGCTTTGCCAATACCATTTTCCTGTTGGTAAAGGAGTGACAGTGATTGAACAAGTGGTCCATATAAATATTTCTTGTGCTTGGGACTTAGCCCTCACTGGGTCTTTAATCGATAGTGTAGCTCCACTTGCATAAACTTTGGTTCATACCACTACAACTGAGCTTTGTAGTGAGTGGTACCAGTGTCATTAAATACATTAGCTTCAATTCCATTGCATCCAGGGCCTGAGTTTCTGTAGTGTCTTGATTTCTGTTCTCTTAAATGTTGTTAATTCTATGTATTTATTTCTTAAGGAACTGAAGAGGGTCAGAAAATACAGGACCAATTTTAATTCTTACTTAGTTTACCTATCTTTGGATGAAGAATAACTTCCTGTACCTACTATTCACTGTTGTTTCATCTGTCTTGAAATGGGAATGTTAGGAGCACTGATGAATAGACTGAAAGGTCTGCCTTGCTTTACTTCAGCTTGTGAAAGTGTCTCTCATTCCTTTGATAAAAAGGTGCTTTATCATATCTCATAGCAATACACAACATATTCAACAGCCATCTCTTACACTTCTTATTGCTTAATTCTTAGTAGACATTTCCCTCGACATTTTCAGACAGGAGAAGAACTTAGTATCTCAAAGCTCTGTTAAATCAGGATTCTTGCCTTTTCTACACTGATACTAATATGAATAGGTCCTGAACTTGTCTGATGTAAAAAACAGATACTTCATCCATCTGAAAAAGGACAAGGTACTTCCTTTGTCCTGGTTTCTTTTTAACAAAAAAGAAGGTATTGTCCCATAATTGTGAAATTATAGCATGCCACACAGAGACGGGCTTTTGTTGCTGTTATGCCCCCTGGGTGCCATTAAGGCTTTTATGGTCATAGTACCTGGACTGTCAGAGTGCATTATTTTCAATTTTCCCTGGGTGCCTATTACAGGTGTTTGTGGTAAGGGGCATTGTGCCAAACTGTTAACTGGAGCTAACTGACATCACAAAGGTCACTTAAAGATTCATTAACGTCTTTGCCCTTTTAACAGTTACCAGGTGAATACCCATTATAGGTATTTGCTACAAGCAAGGAGAATACATTTTTAAGAGGAGAATAGCAGACAGGATGATTAGAACTCAAATGCAATTGATGATGCCTTAGCTTGAGTGAAGTTTTAAATGGTAACGTGCCATTAGGATGATAAAGACCACAGTAACAAGTCACTTGGCATCCCATGTACCAAACTGTGCTCATCTTAGAGTGATAAGCAGTATCCTCCCATCTTTAGCTGCAACTATAAAGTTTTCATTTGGTACCACTTTGTTGATGTTTGGTCTGTGTTTCAAATATAGTTGGTTTGACATTGATGCAGATAAATATACCACCATTGTCTCATTTCCTTCTCTGCCTAACTTCCAGTCATCTTATTATTAATGTGAGCTCTCTAGACATAAATGTATGAGCTATGAGTGAAATGGAAAGATTGAAATGCTGTGAATGAAATGGATGCATGGGGGTAAAAATTAGGTTTCAGCACTTTTCCCCCACCCCACTTGCTGCAATATTGACAATCAAACTCTACTTTATTCAGTCACACTTAATTTTCTCTTCTTGGCACTTTATCTGAAATCTAAAATCTCATTTAAGAAGCAGTCACAATACAGTTTAGAGTGACAACACTATTGCAATGAAAACAGAATTGAAAAGCCTGCTTCCAGTTCAGAGAAAAAAATTCATGTCACTGAGTTTGTTTTTATGCACCTGAAAATAACATGCATTAACAACGGTGTAATTTACATTACTTTTGTACACTAGTGTAAATTACAGTAGTGTCTGGAGAAGGTAGAGGACCAGGTATCCTGGGGAGACTGCACAGTCTCCTTACCATAAGGTGGCAGGAGAACTGGTAATAGACTGTATTGACTAACTGATTACTCCAGGATGCTACTGGACAAATGATACTTATGGGGCAGATCTACACAAGATGTTTACTACACAGTAGACTAATTAGCTCCACAGAAAATGGCTCGGTATCTATACATGTGACCCTATTAGGCCATAGGAAACTAATAAACTCTGCAGCAGGATAGTACTTGTAAATACAAGTACTACGCTGCTGAGTTTTTTACTGTGCAACACCACACGTGTAGATGTTGACAGGGCTGGCTGGGGCACGAGGGTGCTTCAGTGTAGGGGCTACCTGCCAGCTAGCCCCTGCCGGTTAGCCCCACACCCTGGTACCCCAGCCATCCTCCCTGCAGCACATTGTGCTGGGTGAGAGCTTCCCCAGACTGTCAGGCTGCCCTCTCAGGTCCCCTGCCAGCCAGGGCTGCTCTGACCCAGCTCAGTGTGTTGTGGTCCCAGGCACACATGTAAACGTGGTGCCCAGGAGCAATAAATTCCAGTGCAGTAAGCACCAGAGTTTATTGCATTGCATTAATATGCATGTGTACATGTGCCCATGGTGGTGTAATTTGCACCACTGTAGTTTTACCCCTGATTTTTCCTAGACTAATTGTACAGTGAGTGTTTACTACGAGCTAGTGTCTAGTATAGCTAGCTATTTGTAGGACTATCGTTTGTATTCATTACATTTATATATCTGTAAAAGGGAAAGTTACAGTAGTGTAAATGTGTGTTCAGGCTCTATCTCCCTTGGAGAAACTTAACTTTACTGGATGTAAACATTTTGGTTAAATGTTTATGAAGTTGTTAGAACTGTTTCAAATCATGTGAAAAGGGCATTAGGTCAGTGGCAGTCATGGCATTTAAAGGGTCTTGTTGCTTATCTCTTCACAGAGAAATTGCCACTGTAGCATAGTGTCTAGTCATTGCTTGTTGCTCCCTCTAGCAATAGCATCAGTAATAATTTTTAACACAAAATAGTTTTTGTTTTGCATCTAGATTAATACTACATGTCTCAGAAAGCTTTAAGACTTTTTGGCTTAATTCAGTGCTGATGCATTTTAACTGAACTCTTCATGAAATTACAGTCCAATTCTTCCCCTCAAGTAACTCAGTTACTTTCAGAGTACAGGAGAAATTATAGGCCATAGGAATCTGACAAAACCCCACCATTACTATCATGCAATATGGGTAGCAACAAGCAAATGTATCTGCTAAGCCATTTGTGGGAGTGGGAATGGGTAATGGTGATAACAACACTGTTTCCGGCATCTCATCTAGTTTAAGTAACTCGTAAGCAGAAATTTTAAAACTGGTATCAGTGCTGGCCTGTCAGTATTGTCCAGTGCTAAGACAGTGTTGCCAGGACCACCACTGATGGGTGACTATTCCTTGGGTGATGGACTTGGCACCTTGTAGTTGTTCAGTAGTGCCTTGGAAAACTGAGACTGTGGGAGAGCTTAGTTCATACGTTCAGTTCGGTCCTCTTTTTTGAACCGCATGAGTTTTAAGAGGCCGGACCTTGAGCATGGAAATCCCAGTTAGTAGAACTTACTAAAACTGTACTGGAAATATAGTAGAATATACAGGGAACAGTACTGAACAAATAAGAGAAAAGGAAACAAACTCACCTTTCTCCCCCTCTGTCAAACTAACGTCAAACCTACTAGTTTCTGTAGGAGATTCTGCAGAAGAACTTTCTAACTGGTCTGCTCAGTGTAGCTGTCCAGTGTCTGCTTTCCTGATTAACCTGGATTTAACAAGTCTTAATTATTATAGAGTTCACTCTCAGGATAGGTAAGTGTTTCCTATGTTAATGTTGGCAAGCCTTCTAAACACAGCGAGTTTTATAAGCAGGTTTAAAAGGTGGGCATTGTAGTATAGAGCCACCTACTGGCTATTTTTGAGATCTGTGTGTGAGTTTAAACAGGATATGGAGCTTGAGTCTGGAAATCATGAAGCAATATATTATAGTGAATTAGAGTTTGTTAGTGTTAGAGATTAACGTTACATAGGTTTTGAGGTGCATAAAGCTGTTCATGCAAAAACTACAAATGTATCATCTGTATTCAAACCGTGAAATACTCAGGGTAGTGTGATGGTCATGGGAATAAATGCATGTCTTATGGAGGAAATGTTAGTCTGTTCTTGGGTTGTTTGCATGGCTTCTTTCTTCAAATGTGACATGTAGAATAAATGAAATGCATAGGATAGTTAACACAAAGTAAAATTAGTGGTACGTTGAGACATTACATAATAATCTGTAAAAATGATTTTCTTTATTCACTGTGAAGTGATTTGGTGGCAGAATATACTTGGTTATGAGTATATAACATTGGGCTTACTGCCTTTTGCCTGAAAAACATTGATGTGGGCTTTGGGTGTTGCAGTTGGTTAAAAAATGGAAGGGGAAATAATGTATCAAAATGATGAAGTTACTACTTTTACACTGGATTCAAAATAGAACAATTCCGTTTTTCATATTTTCATTAAGTATCTTTGAAAAATTTTCAGCATTTTCTACCATTTATTTTTTCCTTCCCCCCTCCCCTTTTGCCACTGCATATAATGAAATAAATTATATCGCTTGGTTTTTTTTTTTTTCCATTATTTTTCCTCCCATCTCCCCCACCCTCAACTTTTCCTTATGGTCTTTTAAAAGTTAGGGCACTACATTGGCTGACATATTTTAATTTCTTTCTCTAGAGTCATTCCCAAATTTAGATGAGGAAAGAGAGAAAAAAAAGAAATCTAGAAAAAAGGAAAAATTAAATACCATTCTTTTTTCCCTGTCTTTCTGTTCATGAAACTGAGGGGAAATCTGAGATTTTATAATTTTTTAAGTTTACAGGAGGCAACAAAGCTGTCAGAAATATTCATTCCAGACTAAAACGAGTACTTATATTTCATTCTTCAATTTTCTCCCCAAAAAAGAAAAAAAAAAGTTGCCTGATATTTAATAGAAAAGGGGTTTTGGAGGAGCAGGTTTTTTTTTTAAGGAATTTTTTCCCTACAGAAAAGCTTTGTGAAGCTCTACTATATGCATTTCTCTTCATAAAATGAAATAATCATCTAGTTTCAATTCAGCTCATGTTGATGATGCCTTTATTCTGTAGACTGATTGTTCATATACCTTGGACATCACGGAGTGGCTCCTGCTGTTAAACTTGCCAAAACGTTCACTTGCAGCAGTGAAAAATGAAAGATTAAACAATTATCAACTGCTTTACCATGTAATAAAAGGTAAAGCATTGACATTAACTTCATTTATTGCACAGGTCCCTTTAAAAAAGAGAGAGAAAACATGAGTGAATAAAATTCTAAGCTGATGCTCAGGAGTGTACAAGTGTCACATTTTATAGTACAAAAGTTTTCTTTCCATACCAGTGATAGTGAAGAATTACCAGATTATTTTTAAAAAACTTATTTAAGATGTCTCCTGTTGTACTGGTAAAATAAAAAGGGTTTTTTTAATAATCTGATAATTCTGAATTTTAACAAGGGTGAAATATAAGGAATTTTTTTTTATAACACACATTGGAAATTATTTTTTCAGGCTCTTTCTGCGTCTGTTACTTTTGTGTTGTTAATGTAGCTTGTTTGATCTGTTGAAGTAAAAGCAAAGTTTAGAAGAAAGGATGGCATGTTAATCTGCTCTTTCACTAAATAAAACCTTCCCCCAAAGTTTTAATAAGAACATTTCCAGAAGAACTTACAACAGGGTGTTATTGGAAGCTAAGCTTGGTTTCATAGCTTGTGGGTTGTCATTATTTCTAAAAACTTTCTTTTTTTTAAGAAAGGTGAAGTATGTTGAAATGTGTTCTGCTTTTTTGTTTTTATTCATATTAAATGTTGCAGTCTGTCTCACAACTGGCTGTTAACTTTCTTCAGAGATATGCATCATTATTATTCATTTCTGTTTTGGATTAAACTTTTCCTTCACTGTGATCCTGCATGACAACTAGTGTATATTTGGAGTGTCTGCATATGATATAGTGATATCTATCAATATATATATGTATATCTTGCATTCTTTTGTGTTCCACAGTGTCTTTCAAAGAAATACACAATTGGCTGCAGCTTGTTTGTCACAATACTGAGGAGCCATTGGTTAGGGGAAAAGTTACCATAACAGTATGGGGGGGGAAGAAATTGGATACCACATTCTCTTGAGCTTCATATAGCAATACCTGTGTTGTTGGAAATTCTTCTGAATTCCCTTATATTTCCTATTTGTATCTCTAGCTTAGAAAGAGTGCAGAAATATTTCATTAGGGATTAATGAAAAGCCTTTTTATATTACAAGTCGGCATGCCTTCAAGCTACTTACTGTATTTGGAGTCTTAAAATGAAGGACTTGAATCAACATGTGATATTTTGATATCTAGTAAAGGTGAACTATATAATGTAACATTTGGACTGTACACATTTATGCAAGATACTCTTCCAGTTTAGCAAGGGTCCGTTAAAGGGTTAATTTAGCGTGTTTTAGTTCTCTCATTTGTTTGTTTCTTTTGGCGTTTAAAAGGCATTTTACCTTGGAAAAGTTTTCTCCTGTAATCTGAGGTTGTTAGTGAATCCAAAAGAGCATTGTCATTTTAGGAAAAAATCATAATTTACATTATTCAATATTTACAGCTCTATGTTTTACCCTAAGAAGTACACCCACTGGTATGAGAAGACATATGCCTCTTCAAGGTTAAACATCTCAGCATGTAACTGTACCAATAAAAAGTGACATATGGATCAGTTCAGCTACAGCTAGTTTTCCTGAATTAATTTGCATTCATTTAACCTACACTTGAGATAATAAAAGTAAGTGGCTGGGTCAAACTAATTTACTCAGATATGGGATCAGGTGAAGTCAAATTTACCAATCATGCCCCCTGCTTTCTCCCAACCTAAAATATACAGACATGGGAACTTTATCTCTGGTACATACCATAGCTCTGAGCAACCATTTCAAAAGATTTTTTTTACAGTTAAAGTGGAATTCCATAGTGTAAAAGCTGTGATTGTATGTATACGTAAGCCCCCATTCAGAGACCGTCTTCATAGATCCCCAGAGGTATATAAGCAACCCTAGGCATATTCATTAGTTATTTTGTTTCATGAAAATATTTATTTGCCTCCCCACTCACTCTCTTGTTAGTAGGGAAACGCTTGCATCTGTTACTGGACTTTTGGTCTCAATAACGTTGTTACAGAGTTCGGGTAGAATTTCTGTGAACCCTCACTAAGAGGGAGTGTGTGTGAAAAACACTTTCTCCAAATAAAATATGTATAAAATATTGTGATTCATTAAATGTCTTCTTACTCGCCCCCAAATGGCAACCTTACAGCTATTCAGCTGAGCAGCACATACCCCAGAGAGGACAAAGCCAGCAGAAAAAGATATGGCTTTGGTCCAAAGAGCAAAATGCGTGTTTTCAAGAAAATTAGAAATTTTAACCCCAGGCAGATCCCAACTTGCACGCTGAGCTTGTTATATAGGTTATGGGATTCTCCTGCCCCCTTCCACCCCGCCCCCAATTTCAGTTTACTTTTGCTTCTAAATAAGAAATGAAAATGGTAGTAAGTATCATGTCATAGGCTGCCGGGAAGGAATAGTGCAGGTATCGGCTTCAAAGAGTTGCTGGGGAAATATGTTTTGTCACTGAAGTCTTTAAAGTTAAACTAGTTCAAGGCCCAGTTTCTGATGGCTTTATTTTGCTAGGAGAAATTTATATGAACTTTCTCCTCTAACCTTGCAACTTTTTTTAATTCTCAGAAGTATTAAAACAAATGGATAGCAAGCTAAAATGTTGTGGTTGTAGTATCTGCTGCATGCTATGGTTCTTAACCAAATGTTTGCTGCACCTTGTTTAGGTTAGGGAGTTTATTTTAAGCCATCTAACCCAGGAGCAGTCTATGCAGGCATGTGTCACTGCTGGGAGCAATGCTGGGAGCCCAGGGTAAGTAACCTGAGGTAGGAAAAGGGGAAGGGATGATGGAATGGGTGGGCTTGTGGGTCTGAGGGGCAGGTTGCTGGGTCTGTGGGATTGCCCAATCTAGGGAAGAGTAGTGGGGGTTCCTCAAAATAGCCTTGTTAGGGTTGCTAGGGTAGGAACAGCACAGCCCAGGGGCTGGGGCAAGTGGCGAGTCTTTTCCAGCCCCCTTTATAGATCAGATTAACCCTGTATGGATCTAAAGTTCACCTCCTCAGGTGAATTGATTTAGATTAGGCATGCCATTTTTGGGGTGATTTAAGCCCAGTGAACACCTGCACACTTAGGCATTTAGATTTACTTAACCTTGGTTAGGTTAATCTAAATGTAATTTTTGTGCATAACCTAGGATCACTTGACTGTCTTTGCCTAAGTAGAAATATAGCTCTCATCCTCTCCTGTGAAAGTTTCAGGGATTTAGTATTAGCTGCTAGCAACATAAGGACCATGATGGACTACAGATCAACTAGGCTGTAATCCAGGAAAAAAATCAGTTAATGTCAGATACACAGTTGAGGACAGTAATTTGAATGATAATTTTCCTGTAGCACATCATAAATTCGAGCTGCTGTATTATACTTTACACAGGGGAAAAGTTTTATATACAGTCTTGATTATTGCATATATATATGAGTATCATCATTCTGCTAATTGGAGACAACTGTAAACTATCTAATTTAGAGTCTTTCTTTATTTCTGAAATGTCCAACTGAACTGAATGTTGCATAGAATATGTGCCTTGTCTGCCTGAACTGTGGAGATTAATGGCATTGGAAATAATAATACACATAGCTATTGTTCATATTATTTTTTTTTATGCTACTTATGTTCAAGTCTGGATGTAATGGAATATACAACTCATTGTCTGAACTAAATCATTGGTTAAGAAGAGATGGTAGTTTCTTTGTATTTAAGACTTAATGGATTATGTGCTTGTTTTAGATATGGCTCCATCCCTGTGCTGCAGAAAGCATGTTAATTTTGTCCCCTTGCTTTTTGGTATCTGTGTTATTTATTAAATAAATGTTTTGCTTTGAGTCTATTACCCTTCAGATTGCTTTATTTAAAATGCAGTTGACTTTTAGAAAAATCTTCCTTTTACATCATTAACCTGTATTTCCAATATTGAGTTCAGTTCATAACTTTTTTTTGTTTGTAATCATACAGTTTTTATTTATCCTTACTGTCAATATACAGCCATTTACAAGGCATTGTGCCATCTCTGATTTAAGTTTTCAAAAGAACTACACATTTGCTATCTAACTGACAGGCTGCAGAACTAGCTGCCATCTACTGGCCATCAGCAATGCTTGTACTATCATATTAATTTCAAATGAAGTCTAATCCACTAACCCTGAAGATTGCTGTTATTTACTACTTGAGTTTCTTTGTACACATATGAAATAATGCACGTGAGGTTATATGCTGTGTGTCACTTTTCCAAAACACTTGGAGCCTGATCATCATGTAAGTTTGCTTTGCAGGTTAGTCTAACCTGGCTAGTCTAAACTGGTTTGAAACCACAAAGACATCCCCTCTGGATTGAAGCAATGCAGGCACATGCTTGCAGTGGCTCAGGCTAGAAGCCAGGGGGCCCTAAAAAGCCCCCCCTTTTCTTTGACAGTGCTGAGCTGGTGGGGTATTGCCAGGCCCCAGGAAGATGCATCCACAGGGGTTTTCTCAGAGCATTGAGTTACACAGCAGGGAATTACAGAGGTAGTTGGTAACATTCATCAGCCCATCAAACAAAACAATAGCCTCTCTCATTAGTTCAAGCTCTTCTTAAACAATGTTTTCCAAGAAAGGAAAGGAGGGAGGTTACCAGCTACCAACTGGTTAGCTCCAAAAAACTCTAAGTAAACACTGTCCTGTCGGCCTTTGTCCTTTCTCCCATACCACGGACCGTAGCCAGCATATGGTCTGCTAGCTAATGCTGAAAAGTGTCTGTGTAAGGCAAAGGGAAGGGGGGAATCACTGCTTGAGCAGGGAGTGTTGCAGGGGTGTTGCAGGGGGAGCAAGAGGAAGCTAGGCAGATGCCTGCAGTCTCTTCTGGAGCTCCAACCAGGGAGCAGAAAGGAGGGGCAGAGAGCAGAACCCCACCAAATTTGCAAAGCAGCTGGGTTGCTGGGGGACTCTGATTTAATTTAAACCAAGAAGAGGTCTGGGGCAGACATTGTATAAACTGGTTTGACCCAGATCAGTTAAATCTGCTACCACATTGAGCCAGGTTTATCTCAAACTAGTTTCAGCCATTTTCAGACTGGTTTATGTGAACTGAATGTTTGTTCTGTTACAGGTTTAAACCAGTTTCTGATCACTTAAACCAGTTTATGTGTAATGTCTGCCCCTAGCCACTGACACAAAGCAGGGCACCAGTAAGCTTGCTGAGCCAGGCATTGTGCTAAGGCTACCACCTTACATCCAGCTTGGGGGTTAGCACATGTAGATTAAGCATGCGTCCTTCACTCTAGTGCTACCTGCCCACAATCCTGTATGACAGGGGTTGTCAGCCAAGGGTACACGCACCCCTGAGGCTACTTAAGAAAGCCCTGGGGGGTACACACAGGCAGGTAGGGACAGAACGCCTCCACGCACCATCCCACACTGCTGCACAGGTGCCGCCTGCCTGGCCAGATGTTGGGGGTAGGAAAAGCTCGCACGTGGTGGCTGCCATCAGTCCGCTTTTGGCTGCACGCCACCCTGCCTTCCCCCCCCTTTCCATTCTGCATCCGGCACCCTGGGTACACTGCTTTGTGTCTGGATGCTGGGGGTACACTGATTCAAAAAGGTTGAAAACCTCTGCTGTATGGCACTTGATGCTTGCAGAAGACACAGGAGAGTGATAAACTGTTAAAGAGAGACCGCAAGCCTAGAACTTTAAACAGTCAATTAAAATTGACTGTGGCTAACATCACCCTTTTGCTACACAGCAGGTACCTGCCCATTTCAGGCTAACAATAATGGACTGCACTACAATGTTGTCATTAAAGGCGAAGAAATCTAAACCCAGGAATTTATACCTGCAGCCACATTCCTTTGCTGTTCTATGACCCACAAAGTGGAACTTCATCCTTTAAAATCTACATCCTGCTCTACTTATTATACCAAGGCCTCAAGCTGTCCCAGCAATTATCAGCTTACCAGCTGGCCCTTGCAAACACCACAATAACTTCTGCAGGATTTACTGCATGAACATTTTATATAAAATGCAAAAAGGCAAAGCTCCTCATTTTGGGGAGGAAATAAAAATACAAACAGTATTGGCCCAGTTTTGCATTATGGCGAAAATGTCATTAGCTCCAAAAGGCAATAGGCAAAAATCTTAATTATTTCAGGAAGTATAAAACCAAGTGAAAGCAGTGAAAACAAACCACAAGAAGGGAATGTGAGTAGCAGAAAGCTCAGACTGGCTTCCAGCCCTGAGGAAGCTAGTTTATAAGAGAGATATTTACAGTTACTAGACACTTAATGTCAAATGATGGTCTTGTGAAGTCTCTGTTAAAATGAGGGTAGAACTTGCCCTTTGATGCTTCTTATCTGTTATCAGAGACAACAAGGGATACCACTTCTGATGTTGATTTCAGGTGAGAAACATTGCCTATGTCACTCCTTTTGCAAAGCTGTCTCTAAACCGTAATTTTTTTTACTCACTGTCAGATTCCTATGGGGCTTTTGGGCAGCCTTTTCCCCTATTTTTCTTCCCACCCCTCCTGCAAAAATAAAAGGTTCAGAGAGTTATTTCAGGGTTTTAGAATAACTTGTATATAGTATGTTGCAGCACCCACATCATATTCAATCACACACTGTGTGTATATTTTTGGCAGGCGGAAGTTCACATCTGTTTTAAAATTTTTGGATCTCTCTAAATATAATAAAGATAATGTTTATGAGCCTTTAAAACTGTGGTGTGGGAAAGGGTCGGGTGACTGCTGAAAAGCTGGTGTGATGATAGAATTGAAATGACAAGGGTGGACATGGTCTGTGTTATTAAAGCATGTCTGCCATGAAAACAATGGCTTCTCCTAATCTTTTAAAGCTGTGACTATGGCATGTCCTGTAGATATTGCCTTCAACTTCATTTGACTTTGGCTTGGGAAGAGAGGGTTTGTGAAAACAGAAAGTTGATGTTTGGTGGAATGGACTGTAACTTCACACTGCTACTAAAAGAAGCAAGTAGGCCAAAGCATAGCTGTAGGGCAGTATTTCATCAATTGTGACTGGAATTAGATGCAGAGAGGTATCCAGATTTGCCTAACTCTACAGTTCATTTGATAGAGTAGATGGAGCCAGTGACCAAGGAAATAGACTGCAACAGGTAGAAAAAAAATCTGATTATCAAGTAATTTCAATGGAACCTTTAAGTACATTCACACATTTGTGGACAGTTGAGGTATTTTTGAAGGAGTTCATTCATGAGGCTTGTTCCATTCGTGTGACTGAAGAAAGATTTAATGGTAACATGAAATAAAAAGCTAAATAAACAGCCCACTAGATTTTATCATTAAGATGTATACAAAATATGCTATAAACCTACCTAGTTGTTAGCTTGACAATTCATTTTTGCAACTATATATATCCTTAGTAATAAAATTTAGTCTGTCTACTCTTCTTCAATATCCTGTGTTGATTAAGTAAATATCTGAGTTGTCCTATGTTAATTGACTTCTTGTTACATTTTGCTTATATAACAGTGTTAGTCCTTGTAATTTCGGTTTCCTAGAGAACTAATTGCACTGCTGAGACTTGAGTTACATACACAGTTTAAAAGTCATATAGTTGCTGTCAAAAGGATTAAAATGAATTTTGACACAATAAAAGCAATTTCCACTCCATATTGATGTGACTGCTTAACCTTCAGGAAAAATATGAGAAAATGTGCATATGCTTACTGGGAAGTAAAGTTGGATGGAGTGCTTTAGAGACCTGATCCTAGCTTCATTCAGAGTCCGTGGAATGTTTTTCATTGATTATTCAATAGCAGTTCATTTGGGTCCTGAATGAGGCATGCTTAGTTCTTGAAACTCACTGCAGGGATCCTGTGCGCTAGTGTTTAGAACTTTTTCCTGTGAGGCCAGGGAATGATTTTTAGTTCTATGACTTCATGGATGATGTCTGCAGAACCTCCACCACCTTGCCACCTGGTATGGAAATCAACATGGGTATTGTAAAAGTAAATAAGAACTTGTGAATAACTGAGCCGTTGCTAAAAGGATTTTGCCTGGAAAGAACTAGAACCATTTTCATATATACAACTTTTCTTATTTGTTGTGGAAGTCTTATGGTATCTATTTCTCTATATAGACATGCCTCAGGTTGTGTCAATAGGATTGTTATTTTCAGAACTTTTTTTAAAGAATATATCTCTCTAGAAATACCTTTTTCCAATGTAACAAACAAAAGCCAGAGTATAAGGTGTAGAAATGGTGAGGTTGAATAGCTAGCTAGATGGCTCTGAGCTCAGCATTGTGTGGGTATATGTGAAGGAGTGAGAGAAAACTCACAACATGGAGGGCCGGCAGGGCTGCAGCTGGAGACTGGAAAGGAAGGAAAATACCCACCCAACTTCTGGACCAGCCTCTCACTGAGGATTGGAGGAGGCAGGCCGTCCAAAGGTATTTCTGGGCCCTGGAGAGGGGCCAGTTCCCTGTAGGCCACAGGGAGAGAGGAGCAACTGAGCCTCTCCGCAGGCAGAAAATGTGGAAGGTGCCTGAGGAAGGCTGCGGGAGGGACCCTGAGGCAGGCAGAGACCTGCAGACACACGGCTAGTGGTAATCTCCAGAGCGGAGCTGCAGCTGAGGATCTGGAGCAAGGGAGTCCACAACGCCTGAGGGAATCTCCGGACTGGAGTTTTCCAACAGAGGATCTGGAGGAGGCCTGAAGGAAAAACTCCAGCTATGGGTAGAGCCTCCCTGCACATGGGGGAGACCCCAAAGAGACTGTGAACGTTCATAGGCGTGCAAGGCAGGCTAGGACATAGCCAAGAATGGACAAAAAGATTTTTGTCTGGATTATGGTGATTGAGATGTTGAGCACCTGATGACGAGTAAAAGGGACATTGCCGGAGCCTGACAAGAAGGCTAAGAAGCAGCCGAAATTTTCTGTGGGGTTTTTTGCTGTTTCTTTTGATTTTCTTGAACACAGGCTGAGACCAACCCCTGGAAGGGTGCACCCAAAAGAAACCCAAGGACACCCTGGGGTAGGGGAGCCAAATAAGGCCACAACAGGCAGCACTGTGGCCTGGCTGGCTGCAGAAGAATATCGTAAACACTATCTGGAGAGGCTAGGCTGGGGTGAAGGGGAGGTTTTGGAGCCCTACAGAAGAAACAGGGATCAAGACCAGGCAGGATCACTGCGCAGTGCCTCCTGGGAATATACATGTCATCAAAGTTGTTGCAGTTGAGAAGACATAAGATCCACTTCCTGGCAGACCAGGTGATCCAGAGCTGAGGTCCACCCTGTCGCCACCTGTAGGCAGATGAGTTCAGGGCAGTGCCCTATAATACCTACCGTCGTCCCAGTATAGTAGATGTTCTGGCTTAGAATTTTGGCCTGTGTATACTCTGTGTGTGAATGCTGCATTCAGATTCTTTTGGAAAGTTGGGGTGCAGAAAAGAGTTGCTGTATAGAAAAGTACCACAACCATCAGTCACTGCAAGAGCTTGTCATAAAGCCCTTCATCATCTTAAATGAAACCCATTCTGCACAGATGTTTAACCAGGATGGCATGTTACTATAAAGGGAGGAATAATGTAACAAAATATATTGGAATTAAATGTTCTTCTTGTTCAATTGAGGTTCTATCAGTTTCCTGGAAGTTTTCTTTGTTTAGGTTTCCTTCTCACAATTGGCTCAACTGAAAAAAAAATTTAGAAATGAGATGCTGGTGAGGAAAGCTGGCCAGTCCCATCACAATTATTTTATACTAGTATGTAAGCCAACTTCAATATGACATGGGTGCCTATAATTCCAAGATTCAAAATCTCTTTTGGTTTTGGAAATAGTACATCTGTAGTTCCACAAGACAGCATCAAGCACAATATTGCTTTACTTTATTACGGTGTGGAAGTTTTTGCTTGGAACCAAAATAACTAACTACTAACATGTCAAGATTTTCTGGAGCAAACCACAATTAAACTTTTCTTCTAAAGTTAAAAGCTTCACCCCAAATACTGGACTCCCGTGTGGTTTCTAAAAACAAGGCAGCAAAATATAATACCTGTAAAATATAGAATGACCAAAACTAAATAGTGACAGGTCCATTTTCTAATTCTAAAAGAAAAGATGCTATCTGTGTTTGTCATATAAAACACAACATATATCAGTAACAAGCTTGTTCATTCCAGAGAGACCCAGTAGAAAAGGAGACATCCTAATATAGCTGTCAAATGATAAATGTTAGCAATAAACAGGTGGCCTCCTACATTTGGAGTATTTTGTGATCAGGTTTGCTTTGCCCATGTTAAATTGTAGACCACCATGTGCTAGAATGAGGAGGTAATACCAACAGAAATGCATCATTTTAGCCTACAGCAGTCACAATAGCCTCACTAAATACTTATTGAAAAAAACTAGAGAGCAATACCAATCTCTGTACGTGGAAACCAGAAAAAAGTGTTGTGTCAGTTAGTAAATAATTCCTTGACTGGCTGTGAATATAATTCTTTCATGCACATATACTGAATGTTTCTCTTTACAAACTGTATTTCAGTCCCTGATGAGAAATGTCCATTCAGAATGAGGCTTACCTGTTTTTAAGCTTATATTTAAAATACCTTCTTTAGAGAAAGAAACATTTGCACTGATGAAGAGGGCTAGAATTGGCCTGATATGCTTTGGGGGCACAAGGCCCTCAGGGCAGAAAGTTGTGAGGAAAAGCCTCAGAATATTCATCTTCTCCTATGTTATGGTCTTAGTATTACTCACATTAGTGAATAGGGCTTGCCAACAACAAGGCTTTAGTGTTGGGGACCAATTGAGTCAATGCATTGCTAATCTATTACAAATAATGAGGCTTCTGTTTTTTACACCAACAGTCTGGTGTAAAAATTAAACCAGTTCTACCTTCTAATCCAGAAATTTCTTGTAGAAACACTCCAAAAGCAAATCAACTTTTCTTGGGTAAATTTCCTGACTTGTAATAAAAGCAAATTGAAGTAGGGTGTGTATTGAATAGTCTGCTTGTATCATCAAAGAAGTCCCTCACCCTAACTATTTAAAACAAATCCTAAGGCTTTTTTGCATGCAGCATACCCATCCTACTTAGTTTTCTCTGCCTTTCACTCAATTATTAATGTTTGTTAGGATGAGATTGACATCAAAGCCATTACATGAATTACTCTATTACCTTTTATTTGGTTGTACTGTATTTAAACTTATATCATCTGTTTCATTATGGATCCTTATTTCACCTACACAGTACATAGTTTATGTACAAAAAATTTCCCTTGTCCCAAATGTGACTTAAGGTGTCACCATAAGTACATTTTAATCTTAATGCAATGCAGTAACTGGGGCACTTATATGGAAGTGCCAAAAAAAAAAATTCAATTAAAAACTTGGTGCAACTTCTAAGCAGGTGGGGGACCACACCAACGGCAGCCGCACACTTCATGGATGTCCCCTCCTCCTCTCCACCACAGCAGTGCCTACCAGCACAATCCCCACCCTCAGGATCACCCCTAATTCCCCTGGCTATGCCACACTGTACTTCCTTACCCCTTGCGGTGGGGTCAGGCAGCAAAAGCTGAGTGGGAGGAAGTACCTGAAAACACTGATTATTATTGCAGCCAGAGCGATGTGATGGCTAGAAAATGCTGTTTAGAGGCTTGCTTTAGGGAATTGGCTTGTAGAGAAAGTAGATATGCATTAAAACAATGGTCCAAGGCAATATCAGGGGTTAATTGATTTCTAAAAGCCTGTTTATGACAGTTTCTTCAACACCGACTGTGTTTGATACAAGCAAGCGGCAAGGAGACACACAGGCTGGGAAATTGAAGACATGTACCACACTCTTCCATAACAGAGGCAAGGACTCTGCCATGTTGGCCAGGTCACAGTGACCAAACTGCAGAGCCCTTGGGATTTCCAATTTTGGTCTGAACAGACCAAATTCAGAGAAACCAGAAAGAACCAAATTAGGATGTATGCATGTGATAGGTTTGCAAAACAAAGGAATATGCTGATAAGACGGAATGTGGACAGTAGGACGATCACAGGGAGACCAATCAGCAATGCCCAGAGAAAACGACTCATCAGAAGAGAGAGAGACTACAAAAGGAGGGATTTTGGAGCAGCAAAGGGTCTCTCAGAGGGGACCCCGAGGCCACCGTGGACAGAGGGCACACCACAAGCCTGTCTCACCCATCCCATTGGGGTGGTGGGGGGTGGGTCATGGCCTCAAACCTCCAGGGTGCTGACATCTGACATTCAAGAGAGCACCTTAGAGTGAAGCTTGTGTACTGGCCAGACATATGTTGATTCTATAAACCCTGGAACTAGTAGATATAGAATTGTTTGCAATATTTTTATTTGCTATCATTGCATATCAATAAAATTACTCTGTTATTGAATACAGAGGTCATGATTGGTCTGAGGGTTTGGGTCTGCCTGGAACAAGGCATCTGGGTCATAAATCCAGTGCCAACATGATGGGAAGAGTGGTGGCTGGATTGGAGCCCAGGGGCCTCAACTTAAAAAGTTGGACAGCCTGTCCTATAATACAGAATGCTATTTGCTTTCAGTTGATGGCATTAAAGTTCATACACTTCTATTTATATTCCCCATGATAACCCCTTCCATCACGGAGTTCACTGTGGATGCAGAATTTTGGTCACATTGCATCACATTAAAATGTACTTTTCTATGAAGTGGAAAACATTATGTATGAACCACAAAGATCCAGCTGAACACTGTCTACATATTCACATTGACTTCAGTGGGTTGCGAATCATGCATAAACCAAGGAGGATAGTAACTTTCCCCTATTTTTTGATAGAACTCATCTTATCGGATTGTGAGTCCATAAAGAGCCAAATGAGCCAAACTGCTGCTCCTACTCCACCAGGTCTTTTCTACCCATACATTCCATTTTCATTAGCAAAACTGGGGGGTGGGAGGGAGAGGTGGTGGTGGCATTGAACTATTGTGAGTGGAAACAAAACACCTGCTCAAATACTAGTTCATTACCAATTAATAAATTTAAATGACTTGAAAATAAACAGTTTCAAGAGGTTCCATGTGGCCTGATGCATTTATTTCTGCCCTAATAAATTCCATTTGTGGAATGTGTATGCTATTAATTGAATCGCTCTGTTGATAATCATTACATTTACTGACCTTTGAAAGAAAAACTGAGTAGGAAAGCTCTCTTATTTTCTTCTTAAATCGTACATCAGTGGAAGTCACACAGAGAAATGACCAGTGAGTCTGGTTGTATTACCCACTAATTTAAAGAAGTTGGACTGCTTTTTTAGGCAGTTTGGTTTTCATTATGATATTGGAGATCTCATTTTTCAAATGTCATCTAAAGCCACTAGGATCACAACAGTTCCTCTTTGGTGGATGTATATTTTCCAAAACAAACTAAAAATGCTTTTTTCCCATTAAATTGGCCACATCTGTTACACGGCATGTATTTAAACAAGTTCTTCAAATACATGAATATTATTTATTACAACGATTGGCAGAGTCAACATGTCAAATATAAGTGTATGTGAATGGAAGCATCTCTTTGTTTTAGATGCCGGCAGTAAAATAGCATGTTTGTACATGACATTTCAGTGTTCAAGCTTAGTATGTTATCCAATGATTTTTTAGAAAATAGTATTTTATATTACTGAATAATACAGTTATGGATATAATTGCATAGGCATTTTAGATGGCATGAATTACCTGGCATCCAAATGAATACTAGATAATTCAGTGTCACAGTATGTGGTATTTATTTGTCTTTAGAAGCATCGGTGAAATATAATTAATGAGTTAGCCATGAGTTAGTTCAAGGGCTAACAAAAGTCATAACTTTATAATAAACTCTTGATTTGTAGTGGGTCTTATGCCAGATTTGTAAATTTACTATTGCTCATATTATTTCATCAGGTATCTGTAAATTTCTTAAAGCCATTCACCCAAAGTTGGTTGGCCCTAAGGATGTAAATATCATTTAAAAATTACTTGTTTAACCATCTCTAATTATATCCGTTAAATGGTCCCACAGCAGTGGCTGGGTGGCACGGGGAGCTGGAGCTGAGGATGATACATGGGATTGAGTGAATTCTGCCACTGTTGACCTGTGGGGTCAGGCCAACGCTCAGGATCTCAATATTGTGCTGTTAGACAGGAGGGCATGGTGTACAATTGCATGTATACAAACACACAAATCAATTAGGTACATACACACACACTACCAACTCAGGCACATACACATCCAAGATTACCAGCCTAGACACATGCATACCTATCACCAATTCAAGCACATACACACTCTAATGATAATGACATGAAATCATACATAATACATACATACATACACATATACACACAGGTTAAACACTGGCTTAGGTGACTGCGTGTGTGTGTGTTGGTGCCTGTGGTACCTCTGCTTGGTAACTAAACAGCGGAGATCAGGGGAAGAGACAGTGGGGATAAAGCAATAGCAGTGGCAGAGATCAGGGGAAAAGGCAGTGGAGATGAAGCAACAACAAAGAAACAGTAGGTTGCAAGCAAAGAGGAGCTCAGGACGGCTGGAGCCACAGGAGCATGGGACAGGTGTTAGAGGTGGCAGTGAGCCAGAAGCAGGAGAGGGAGAAATGAGACAGAAGTTAGAGGGGCGAGGACCAGAGAGAGATTGGAGCAGGGCTGGAAACGTAGAAAAGCAAAACCCAACTCAGGGGTCCAAATAACAGGTTTCTTAAATGAACACTGTACTGTACAGCTTGGTTCCCACACACACTCACACAAGCACTCCCATACACTCTCACACAATGGTAGCAGGAGAAAGAGACTTAGTGGAAGGGTTGGAGTCCAGGTAGGGAAGAGAAACAGTCCAAGTCCTTGGTTGAAGACAGGATGGGGATGATAGCTACCTATCCAGGCTGGGAGGGGGTCCTCGATGACCAGTCGGGGTGTTTCTCCAGCAGGTGTTGTCCAAAATGGGGTCACTGGCAGGGCCTCTGGGTTAATAGGCAGCATAATGCAGAGCAGGTCTGGTCCAGATGAAGATGGGGTCCCAAGGAGTCAGTTTTCACTACCACTTTTTATGAGGCAGACGACCTATGATCTCCTATGGGGAGGGCATGTCCGGGTGAGGTCAGCCCTGTTCCAGAGGGTTCCAGGTGTTCTTACTGAGCATGTGCAGCCTTGGCACAGTGCTGGGTTGCCTCATCTTTTGTTTCTTGAATGCTGAGGGTGGTTCCGATGGCTGGGTCATTGGTCCAGGTATTGGTCTTGACGGTGGGGTGATTTAGTAGGGGGTCCTGCTATCGTTGTATTTCACTCATCCATTCACTCTTTTGTTTCAGGCATTCAAGGAAAACCAATTGGCATGGGAGAGGTTATAGAATTGCAGCATACTTACACAGCAGGGCATGGGGACAAGATGGGAACAAGATAGGAATGAATACTTGACATCACTTTACAGACACAGGCCTAAACCATACAATATTAATATGAAACAATAAAAATAAACGCACAAGTGATAGAAAAACAGTAAAAAATCAATACAAACATAACAGAGCACTATTTACAATGTATAAAAAAGGGGCTTATTACAATAATAGTATATAAGAACTTAGCTTACCTAGTACTACTTGTAATCACTTATAAGAGATAGAGAGGGCAGAGAGAAAGTCAGAAATGGTTGGGGAAGGGGAGGGAATGTATTTTTAAATAAAAAAAAGAAAAACTGGGGGTTTAGCTATACCACCAGATGGGACTAGAGCCCATGGCTAGAGTAGGTTCCACATGGTGAGTGTGCAGGAGAGAGCAGGCAATGGCATCAGTGGTAGCAGCACAGGGCGGCAGGGTCTGGTGGGATCCCTGCCTTGGTGCTGGCTGCTGTCAGGGTAGCGGCTCCAGCAAGGACTGCCTGGGAGGTGAAGCAGATCCAGGCTGCAGCAGAGAGGTAACTAGCAGCTACCTGGGAGAGCAGAGCCAGGCAGAGTGGCACAGCAGAGTCAACAGGGCTTAAATAGTGAGTGCACCAGTGGGGCTCCCATTGGGTGCTCCCATAGCACTGACAGGGGCTCCTGCCTGTTGGGACAGCTGTACCTCACCATGTCCAGGTGATGATTCCTGCCTATCTGTCACCCCTCTCCTTGGGCTCCAGTAGCTGCCACTCAGCAAGGACCCGCAGCGGATGGACATGCCACAAAGTATCATACCCAAGGAATCCACCTGCGGGCTGAGCGCCCTCTGTTTAGGAGCCACGGTACTGGGGCAAGCTCTCAGCCAAGTGGCAGGAGCATAGCGCTGGCCCAGCTGCTGGCTGCATCTGGACAGGGCAGGGACTGCCCCTTCCCCATCTGGATGCAGCTAGCAGCTGGGTCAGCACTGCACTCCTCCTGCTTGGCTGAGTGCTCACCCCAGTGCTGTGGCTCATAGCAGAGGGTGCTAAGCCAACAGGTGGATGCCTCGGGTGCAATCACACAACCTTGGGCTGGAAGATCCGCTGCTGGTCTTTGCTGAGTAGCAGTTGCTGGAAACCAGGAGGTGGGTGAGAATGAGGTGCCACCTGGGGCTCCAGGCACATGCAGACTGGAGGCACACCTGGGCATGGCATAGTGCAGCTGTCCTGGCATGTGGGAGCCCCTGTGGGTGCTATGGGGGGAGGGATGCTCCTGGCTCTGTGCAGCCCAACCCTGCAGCACCCAATGGCAGCCCCACTTGCTCCCATTTCAGATCTGCTGGCTCTATTGTATCACACTGCCTGGCTCCATTCCTCCAGGGTGCTGCTAATTGTATCCCTGCCACAGTAGCTATGTGATGCTGCAGCCTGGGTCCACCCCACCTCCTGGGCAGCCCCTGCCAGAGCGGCTTCCCTGATAACGGGCAACACCAAGCCGGGAGGTGAATGGTAAGCATTAAGTGGTATACATATAATTATTGTTTAACTGTTTAATCTTTTACATCCCTACTTCAGCCCTTCACTTTTTTGCAGGTAGGGAGGGAGGTGCTATTTAAATTGCAACAGTTGACAGTTATTGAGGACCAGGAGGGAAGAATAGGTTAAAATAAAAAGGTTAAAAGAGTTAAAAAAAATGGAATTTAGATATCACACATTGCTTGTGCAGAGAATTTGTTTGACTTTTGTTTTGGTTTTTTTGCAATGCCCATACATCATGGAAAACTTGGCTTCATTTCAGCCAAAAGCCTTAAATGATGATGATGATATATCATTGATACAGAACTTTTACTGAATTAAAGTGTGTTGTAATGTTTTCAAAGTGGCCTCAAGAACTTCTCATACTTGTTTAATAACTGAACAATTGAAACTCCATGAGCATATGCAAAAGAAAAGCCCCACATCTAGACTTTTTTTTTAGTTTCTGGAGTAAGTGGGTGAATTATATATTTGAGGAAAGAATTCCGGCACTGGATGACTACATGCTGAGCCTTCATTTACTTTATATTAAAGGAGGAGAAGTTGGCAGGGGAGGAGCTTCAGGTTTGGTTTTGTTTTGTTTTGTAGGGAGTAATATGTGTAAGAATCTCTACTCTGTGTTTTGCTTCTTTGCAGAAGAGTTTTCAATCAAGGCCACTTTGATGGCAGCCAGTTCAGATCACAGACTCTTGTTGAGTTATTCTAACTGATCTTTTAGTTTAGATTCATACTGTATTTGAGTATTATATATACTTATCTGGCTTTCTCTCTAGGACTTCACTTGAACCTGGTTCCTGCAAAAAATGGTGTAAAAACAGTATGTGCATTTTATTGACATATTCTTGTTTGAGTAATATAGCTTTAAATGAACATAAAGCGCTCATCATGTTTTTGAAAGAAAGAGAGAAGATACAAAGAAAATCCAAGCCAAAATTAAAATATAAGGTCTATAGTCAGAATAAATTAACATGATCCATCTTTCTTGCCCCAAAATCAACTAATGTCTGAAAACAGAGTCCCAGTCTTGGAGTCCAAAAAAATAAAAGTTCATTTTGAAAGAACTTTCCAAAGCAACAATCCAAGCTTTGGATTGAAGTGAAATTATTAAAATGTAGCTAAAATTGTTTATCTGACAGCTGGGGGACACAGCACAAAAAATCTTAGTCCTGAAACTAAAACAGTTCTCTGTGACTTACTGTATGCTGCTTAAACAACGATAGCTGACAGCCAGTATAAATCAAAGATATTAAAAGCAATATTTCTGTCATTTAGTTTCTGTTGATTTTTTAGTTCACTGTGTCTTAAATTTGAAGTTTGACTTATTTGGATGGTGTGATTCATTTTTTGTTTGGGGTTTTTTTTTTCTTGTTAAATGAAAATCTTGCATTAAACACATGGCTCATCAAAATATTCATGAAAGCTGGGCAGGAACTCTTGTTTAGTCTTCCTATTACTAAGTGAAATGATAATGTATTCATTATAGATTCTTGTAGGAAACAGGAACAAGGTATAGACAGAATATATTTCTGGGCAGTTTAAGCAGGAAATTACTGACCTGAAGGGGGAAAAAAAGGATTAATATTTTCTTTACCTGAAACGTTAAGTGTCCTGAATTTTATGCACCACAAAGCTCCCTGAAACCATGGGCATTTGGGTCCAAGCAGTAGTTGGTGATTGGCAGGGAACCTGGTTTTCTCTGTTTAAAAATCCAAAATTATCTGATTAAGACCCCCCCAAATCCGCATTCTTCCACAATTAAAATGAAACACCTCTATATATGTAGGTATCAGCTGAACACACCATTTTATTGATATATTTACAATTTTAAAGCAGTTTGGAAGCCTACCAGTGCCTCAATCATTATCATAAAATGACATCTAAATACCTGTCTATTTTGGCATTTGATTTTGTTTTTTTATCATGGAAAATCAGAACTCCCCCTGACCTCTTTGTTCACCAGGAAACAGGTCCAGCTGAAGCTGTTCCCCATACTTCCCCTCTGCTGCTTTGTGGTGCTGAGAAGCCCTGATGTGCTGGTGCCTCTCACTCCTGACCTGCAGCCCTATGGCCCTGCCGGTGCCCCTCATTCCCATCCCACATTCCCACCCCCAGGTCTCCTGGTGCCCCTCATTCCTGATCTGCTGCCCCCAGCCCCAGTCCCCCAGCATGTGAGGAAAGGGATGGGTGTGTGAGGAATGGGGTGGATGTGTAGGGAAGGAGGGGTGTGGGCATAGACAATGCATGGGGGGGCACAGGGGGCATGTGCTCCCCCAGATTTCTGTGCCCACAGTGGGGCGCAGGATGCATGGCATGGGACTGAACCCTGGCCAGACCAGCTCTGGGCAGGAGCAGGCTCCAAAGGTTAGCAGGCAGCGCCCAGCATGGGAGGGAGCACCACCCTGCCATGGCCACCATGGTGAAGTGTAGTGGCAGCATTGGCACAGAGTTGTGCCCCCCACTGCTACCAAGCAGGCAGTGGTGGGGTCTCACGTTGGTGGCCATGGTGGCACAGCACTCCATTCCATGCCATGTCTTACCCTCTGGGACCGTGCCCCCCTCCACACTCACAGACTTACTGGGGAGAGCTGTGAGAGGTGCTCTCCACCACACTGCCTGGCTAACTCATGCACGTGTGTGCGTGCATTTGCATGGGGCACCCCCTGCCCTTGTGTCCTGCTCCTCCAGCCCCAAGCAGCCCCTTGCAGGCTGGATCTCTCCTGGCCTGCAAAGGGAAAGCTGTGGTTTCCCAGGTTTTTCCTTTTTATAGGAGAAAATCTGTAATTTTCATCTTTAAAGGAGAAAATACGTGTTTTGCCACATTTTTCTGGAAAGCCTGGATCCCTGGTGATTAGTAGTGGTCTTAGTCATAGATGAAATTCTAATTTGGTTACCCCTTCTTTGATTCAGGGTTGGGAGTCCAGCTTAAGCCTATGGGGAAGAATGAACATGTTATCTGCAACTAATATAGTGGTGACCTTTTGGGTTCCAAAGCATGTCTCCACTGAGTTGTATTTGAAGGAATTATTATTTTTTTGTTGTCCATTAATCTATTTTGAATTTGTGAAGTTTTATCCCTCCACCCCCTTAATCATATGGCTTCAGATTTTTTCTGGGCCCATATTTCCACTGGACTGGTCATGACCAAAGATCTTTTACGGGTTTCACCATGGCCTCAAAGGACAACTGCACCACGAGTAAAAAGTTCCTCTGGGGCTAGCTAAGGATTGCTGGAATAGTCACTCTAAGCTAAAATTTCCCCTTTCCAAGACCGCTAGAGGGAGGAGTGTTGTGAAGAAAGCTGATGATGTCTGTTGGGGCTTATCCCTGACCAAGGAATTCTTAACTGGTGAGATGCAGGCAACTTCTATGATGGTGGGATTGTGAATATCACATCTTTAAAACCTCTGGATGCAGGGAGTGGTGGGGTTGGTTGCATTTTCCCGTTTTTTTTAGTTTTGCAATGAAAGATCCATTACTGTGTCACTTACCTCTTTATTTTTAGGTACCAAACACTGTGGTTTTATGTAGCCTCCCAAGGCTATTCCTATTTTCACTTAATGTAATTAACATCTGAACATTTTCTTTCAGAGAAAGACAAAATCTGTAATGTTCCTGACTTATTTTAGAAGATTGGTGGAAGCTATCCAGGTGCAGTGTCCGTCCTAAGATAACACAGGCAATTTTATTAGTCACTAGATTTTGACTTGCAATAACATTACCTTATCCAAAGTAATGGTGGATTTGTGCAGTTTTGTTCAGTGTTCAAAGTATCCAGGATTTTTTTCTGGCTAGAGGTGCAGTGGTTTGTTCCACAGAGAATAAGACTTACAGACAGAGATGTGAGAATGCGTTAGGAAGATCTTGGCAACATTGTTCTGCTTAGTACACCTGCAAGACAGAGCAATGTGCATGCATGCGTGTCTAGTGTATGCTGAAGCTGAGTGTGATTTACGCATTTGGCCTGTCCACATATTCAGGTCCACCTCTTTCTTAACCTGCTGACCTAAGAGCTGCATTTAAAATGGCATCTTTGTACGGGGTGCAGAGATAGATCATTTGTTGGGTGTCTTACATCATGTCCCGTGGATGCATTACAATCAGGTGGCACAAAGTATACTGCTGGTTACTTATCAAATGCAGGAAGACTGAAGCAGTTTGCTTTATGAATACAATGGTTTCATGTGGTCTTGAGCTTTTGACTACCTAGATTCTTATGTTCCTTTCTTGTTTTTCACTTTTTGTGATGCCTTTCTATTCAGATAGCAGCAGGAAAAGTGAACATACAGGGGATGTTTATAGTTCTATACCTTTCACATTCTTTTTTGCCTTTTGGAGAACAGTCCAATTGGAAAATGAATGTTGTAGTAGAATGCTAACTTTGTCATTTGGATTCATTTCTCAGTCTCTTTAGGTCCATATGTGGGATGTACTGTTTTAAAAAGACACTTACAAAGGGGACTCAAACTGTACTGGAACCATAAAATGCAGTAAAATTCAAATGCAGTGAGAACCTTACTCAACTATGCTTCTTTTTCCTGATGTAAGCTTTTCATAATAAAAGCTAGCCTATAGTAAATCTCTGTGGGCCTTTGTAGTTAACTCTGGGCCTGAAATGAAGCAGTTTGAAAGATATACTAGATTCTTCCTTCTTATGGTCCTTAATTCAGAAAGAAAATCTAAACAAAGTATATATTTCTTTTGTGTAAATAGACAACTGAAGAAATGAAGATTTGGGGATTCTGTGATTAAAAGGATGGGGAAGGGGTTTACAGAAACATACAGTAACTGTGTTGCTCAAGACTACACTAAATTAAGGGTACAGGACCATATTTGAAGTGGGGAATATAATTCTATAATGGGCCCTGTGGAAACTGGACAGCAGTTATAAATAGGGGTGTCTGCATAAACTATTTGTTACAGAAACTGACCATTTGTAACAGAAAATTGCCACCTGAATTAAAAGGAATGACATGGCCTAAGAGCTGTTTATTCTTACTCCAATAATCAGAGACACAGCATATGCTATCGGTGACTAATTCTTGAGCACATTAAATTAGGAAGGTACAACACAACTCTTGACAAAGAAAATGTAAATGGACTGCAGAGATTAAGAACCTGATAGAACAGCAAGGAGTACTTAAATGATTTCTTGAAAGATGCTCAAAAAAGCCAACCCCCCCCCAAAAAAACCCAGGAAAAGGTTGGGTGGGGAAGCAGGGAGGGAAAAACTAAAACTCAATCTGACCCACCACCCATTCCTGGCAAGTGTTTGCTTGATGTTACTTGTGAAGTCTTTTCCCTCATTAGGATCTAGGATGCTAGCAATTGCCCTCTAGCCTGTATTCTGTACTGCATTGCTCTTTAAATTCTTCCTTACTGGTATAGTATTTCTTTCCCCCCACCCACCTCCTTTTTTGTTTTGCCTTGGCCTGATTCCTTGGTCTTAGTTTCCCATGTGCAGTAAAACCAATAAAGAAATAGTGAAGAGAGGAAGGGGGAGAGGAACTGCCTAGAAAGTCTGGCATGTGTGCTTTTTTATGGCATTTACTGAGAATCCCTGCCTTTGCAAATAATTTCATGGACCTACAGTTAGACTAAACAGCGTATTAGAAATACAGTGTTGTATGGAAGATTGTTTCTTCCTTGGTAAACAATGAAAGGGATAGAATTGCTTTTTGTTTGATGTATCCGTTAGCTTTTTTACTGAGACTCCTGCTTAGAAATTACCACTGCAGGTTTTCCTGGATGTCTGCATTTAAATTACAGAGATATTATTAAGCAAACCTTAAAAAATAAAAAAATTGTACTATAAAGTAACTATAAAATTGCTGCTCTTCAGAAAAAGACAAAACAGTTTCACTTTATCCTCTCTTCTCTACTGCCAAACCATTCCTCCCCAAAAACGCTCCTAGACTCTACACATCATGGTTTCATTAGCTGGTTGATTATACTCATGCTTCTTTCCCGCCTACCCACACTCCCCTTGTTTGTCTGTTAGGTTTATGCACCATCAAACCCCTTGCAGAACTTAGACCAGAAAGCAGCACTGGGTTTTGAGTGGGTTTAAAGCTGATAGGAAAGAGCATCTTGGATAGCACTTTAGGGAGACAGTTAAAAGATTAGATGGTAAATTTACTTAACAGAGACTAATCTACTGGGACTGAACTTCATATCCTGTTTGGGGATAATATATTTCTTTCTGTGCTCTGGAATGAATCTGTCAGTTCAAGTCTAATAATGAGAGGCAGAGGATTTTTAATCTTTGACCCTCTTCCATATAATTTAATAAAGACTGGTTTCTTTTTCTTTATCTTGTTTAGAAATTAACTGATATGAAACTGGCTGTTCCCCCCAGTCTGGAAAACACAATGTAGGGTTTTGCCATTTGAAATTTCTAGTAGAACATGTGAGGTGAAATTTTATTTTATGAAAGAAAATAATATATTTGTAAGGTATTTTCTGCTGGCCATTATAACACAATTGTTCATGCCACAGTATCTCTGGCTGTGAACCAAAAGATGAAAAGCAGAGCTTTGTGTCATTCCAGAATTCCGTCTACATGTGGCATATTGCAGAACTGGGACCCTAAAGTTGGTATTTGTTTTACTAGAAGTAGATTAGTTCTGGGAAAACTGAATGGATACTGAAAGCCAAAGGAAGGTGACGTACCAGGAAGTTACCGAGGAATCTAAGTGTTAGGGTGGCTGGAAAAATAAAGGTCCAGTTTTGGTAATAAAAAAGAAATTATCTAAACATGTGCCTAAAGGCTAAAATATAAATTGAACCTTTCTTAGGGCTTTCAACATTTTGAGATATTTTTGTTTAAACTACTGACCTGCATGTACGCATGCATGTATACCTTGATGCCTTGTATGCCTTGGTTTCATTTGGCAGAAAAGCTGAGAATGCTGTTACTATTGTAATAGCATTATTATGTTCTATTATGCACACTAGACATACAGATGTATGGTCCTCATCTCTAGGAGCTTACAAACTTCTAAAGGGAGGGTTTTTTTTTAAAATTCTAGTACTGATTATTTAGTATTTTGTGTGGGCAATTTTTTTTTTAAAGCCAGTTTCAGTTTCTGTAGGTGCACAAATATCCAGCTAAGTGATCCAAGCTTGAGAGTTTTATATTAATTATGAATATTTACCTGCCATTATAATTTATATGTATTACTCTGATAAATGTATGTATTGTTTGGAGATATTTTTCCCATAAGACAATTTTTTCCTGTGGGCCAGTCTTTATTGCATATTGGCTATTTAATATTTTTATTATGTATTTACAAATTCCTTCTTTAACTATAAACCTCTTTAAGTGTAAATAATGCTGTAATCCTGCATACAAATCATGTCCACTTCCATTTGGTGCCTTTCATTTGAGGCATTTGACTGGACAGTGGAATGTGTCATGTTGAATTATGCTCTTCACTCACAGAAGAGTACAAAAATAATATGCTGGCCAAGAGGCTGGTCACTAGGGCTGTGCAAAACAGCACCGTTTGGTTTTGACTTCCATTTCGCCCTTTTGAAAGGACAGTGTTTCATTTCACTGTATCGAAGCACTGTTCTGTTTCATTTTGTCAAAGCTGTTTTGCTGTTTCACTGTTGTTTCAATGCCCTTTGATGTTTCGCCCATAGGCTGTAATGGAGAATCATGAAAATGCATATAACTTTCTCATTTCTTGCCTGATTCAGATGAAAATTGCAGGGATGGTAGCCCCTTCTGAGGGCATGAAGCCTGCCATGCTTTGAGAAGATAGGTATAGGGGTTTTTGTGAAACTGCATCTCAAAATGTTCAAAGCAAAAGAAGTATCACTCCTGGCAGCAGCAGCATGCTGTCATCCTGCACGCAGATCCTGGGGCCTGCTGCCCCTGGGAGGAGTCTGGCGCAGGCCCCTGGATCTGCATGTGGGATGAGAGCATGCTGCCACTGTTAGCTGTGGCCAGCGCCAGCACTGGGTTCTTCCTAGTGCTTGGCACAGACTGCACCGGGCAGACTCGGGTGCTGGCTTTGGCCCCAGCTGGCAGCATGCTGTCATCTGCATGCTCTGCAGCTGATGAGTACAAAGGTTTCAAAAAAAAAAGCCCTGCACCCACCGACTCTGATAGTATTTGGAGCCTCTGAGGGCTTGTGGCAGAGCCCCCTCACGCAGCACAGGACACCAATGATCGCTCCCCCACATGGCACTTGCACGACAGTTGCCCAATTGTGCGGGTGCATCACGGCTTGGTAGGGCTGTCCTGGAGCTGGGGTGGATCCACCCATCAGCCGGAGCTCCTGGTTCAATTCCTCAGGTCTCTGATCATTCCTCCAGCTCTTCCCCAGAGGCGTGACCCCTGGATTAGTACATAGGGTTTCAGCAGGGTGCTGCTTCCGGCTGGGGAAATAACCCAGAGCCACCACTATCCCCAGCTAGCAGCGGCAGCCTGCTGTCATCCTGCTTCATCTTGGGGGGCAGGGGTAGCACACACCCTGGGAAGAGCTGGGGGAAGTAATCAGAGAGCTGGAGGAAAGATTAGGGAGCTGGGGAATCGAACCAGAAACTGGGGAAATGTTCAGGAACCTGAGTGTTCCCCCAGATCCTGGCTGGATTCCCCAGCCCCTGGCTCAATTTCCTCGCTCCTGGTTTGATTCCCCAGCAATCTGATGGCTTCCCCCAGCTCTCTGATCATTTCTGCAGCTCTTCCCAGTGGGCTGCACTGAGCGGCTGCTGCTGGCCCCAGCCTACCTCAAAACTCAAAACATTTAGAAGCTTTTGAAATGTTTCAAGTGCCCTCATTTCATTTCGAAGCTGTTTCAAAGTCTTTCATTTTGTTTTGATTTCACTGTTTTGAGCTCAAAATGCATTGAAACAATTTCAAAATGAAACACCCACTGAAATTTCGCACAACCCTAGTGGTCACGGAAAGATGCTGGACCAATCATAAGCATGATGGGTACTCACTTTTTGTGAGGGTACCATGCCAGTGTTGGAATTTCAGCAGGTTCCTGTTAAGAAAGGGAGAGTTCATCGTTTTCTTGTAAGCGAGCCTCTGCATTTTTTACTTCCAAACCAGTGGGAGTTTTGCAAATAACACTTAATGGTAGCCAGAGCAAAACTGCTGTAGTGAATGGACTGTTCCACCTGATACTGAGCATTTAATTTCTGAGCTAGTGGTGTTGAAGATGGGTGAACGTGTGTGGTTCTGCAGTCTTCATGAGTGAATGATCTTTTTTATAAAGTCAATATGAAATTAAAAGAAAATTAGCAAACCTTAGCTTTGAAAGTAGAATTCAATTGGGAATGTCAGTTCTCCATGGGAACAATGATAAAAATGTTAATATTGATGCTGCTGTTGCTGCTTCTCCTCCTCCTCCTCCTCCTCCTCCCATATGGTGACAGAAATTGCTGCTTAATGTGTGGATTCCATCTACCCCATCTGGGCATTTGTAGAAATTGCAGCATTCAATTAAGAGCTAAGCTTTTTGTTGGACACTTGATTCACACAGGGGGCTGTCCAAGATAGTCATCTTGTGTTGTTTTATAGCGTCTGTATCCAGATCTCAGTCTTTTCAGCTTGACTCTGCTTCTCTGTCAAGGTCATGCCCAATAGGGGACTCATTTCATGTTAGTATAAAACACTGTAGGACTAGGTCTGATCTTTCCTAACAGTTGACCACTCCATTGCTGCCCGTAGTTTTTGTTTAGCATCCCCAGTCTCTTCCAGGAGCTTGTGAGCTTCATGTACAAATGGTTTATGGTGTTGAAGCCTCTTAAGCCTCCATCTGTTTGGGTTGTTAGTTAGCAGTATATGAAGCAGGTGAATTTCATCATCTCTTGACTCTGTTGCCAGTAATGATGTTAGGGTGTGTCTTCTTATGTCACTTGGTCTTATGCCTGATAGTACATGGAGTACATCTGTACATGTAAATGTTTTGCAGCCAGTTATGAGTCTCTATGCACTGTTAAGTACAGTGTTGAGCTTTTTAGCATGACAGCTTCTGGACCACACAGGAGCACAATATTCTTCAGGGGCATATACCATTGCAACTGCTGTGGTTCTGAGGACTTAGAAGTTGCCACCCCATGTCATGCTGACTAAACATCTTAAAGCAGCTACCCGTGCAGACCTTCTGAACGTGGTGTTTTTTAGGTTGGGGTTTGCTCATGGGGAAGGATGTGGTTGCCTACTCTGATATTCTGCATGCTCTTGGCTTGACAATTGTCCAGGTGAAAGAGTGATGATATTGATTTATTGGTGCTCAATTTTAAGTGACACTTGTGGAGATAGTGAACAGCGAGCTCCATGTCAGTATTCAGTGTCTTTTCCAGTTGTGTCATGCCTGTTCCTTGGGCTACTATGGCAATGTCATTAGCATACATATACAGCTTAGCTGTTGTATGCAGGAAGTCTGAGGTATACACATTGGAAAGTATTGTTGCTGAAACTTGGGGAACTCTATTCTTCAGGGTACTCTGCTTTTTTCTCCTTGGCTGGTAGTGAGTTTGAAGGATCTGCTAGGAATCATGTTCATGATGAAAGTGCGCAGCTCGCAGCCAGGTATCACAGAGTGCAGTTTTTATTTGAATTCTTGATGCCATACAATGTCATAGGCAGCTACAAGGTCAATAAAGATCGCACCTGTTTTCTTCCTCATTTTATATTTTCAAATACATTGTCTATGTTGGATGTAAGTAATTTAATTTGGTCAGTGGTACACTGCTTTTTCTGAAAGCCAGCTTGTTCTTTTGGGAGCCATGGATCACTGATTTTCTCTCTTCAGAATTATGTGCTCCATGAGTTTGTATGTAATGCAGAGTAGTGAGATGGGTTGGTAGTTCTTTGAATCCTCTGGTGGTTTATTGGGTTTCAGGATAGAACCTCAGCTTTTCTCCAGATTTTTGGAAGTTTGTTACTTTCTAGGTATTTATACATGAATTTCTAAAGCCATCTTTTCCTTGTGGTTCTGAGCTTGATAATAAATTCTGGAAATATCTAGTCCAGCAGACTGGCTAGTCTTGATTGGTTTAATAGCTATGCCAAACTCATTATCAGAGATGGGGGCACTGAAGGTTGTTGGTAGGTGATTTAAGTTGTTCATGAGTCAGTTGTCTAATTGTTTCTGTGTGTTGCTAACTTGAGTTACTGCACTTGCTGTTGCTGCACAGTGTTTTTGCAGTGGAGTTTACTGACAGAGGGCAATGTCATTTTTTGGTGCCTGTCCCTGTAAGGCTGGTAATGGTGCGCCATGCTCCCTCTTCCCCCACCCCCCCCATGGGAACCGCTTTTTACTTGTGTGAGTTATCCCCAGTTCTTCTATGGTAGTGAGCCATCTCTCCTTTTTGATATTATTCAGTGTATGGTAGCCAGGTATTCTGTAGTTCTTTTTACAGCTGCAGGGTTACTGCATTGTTTGATCATCTTCTTGCATATGGCTTCAGAAAGTCTACTCCTTCAACCATTTAAGAGTAGATCCATCAAAATTTCTGCAGTCTTTCAGACTGTTTGCTCACTCTGGTAGACCATATAGAGGATAGTCAGTATATGTTGGGCAGTCTGATCTCCTTTACCACAGGGGCATGATAGTGAGTTTGTAAGGCCCATTTTATGTTTGATTTTGTTGAAGCCTGATCACAGTTGATTCAGGTTTACCTATGTCTTATGTGGGAGCTTGTGACCCGGAGAGTGTGTGGATGGTAATTGTGTGTACTTGTATAGAGGGGTATGGCTGTTATTCCATTGGTTTCCCAGCTTTTCGAAGGCCATGATGGCAGGATGGTGTCTCCTGCTTCCTTTATGATGTTTCTGGTGGATACAGGTAGGGGGTTTCTGCTTCTTAGACATTTCTGCACTGGGTATTTTTCAGTCATGTCATGTAGGGGATGGTCTTCCTGTTGGGCTTTCATTAGCAGATCAAGCAGAATTCCAGACCTCTTGATGTCAGTGGGGTGTGGATTTCTGCCAAGATGAACATGTTTTCCTGTTCTGTGTATACTGGGTAGCCACTTATTGTACGTAGTACAAAATTCAGGGCACAGTCCAGTTTGAAAGTGTGGACACTATTTGCCCACACAGGGAGACAGTATTCCACTTGTGCAGAAACCATGGCTAGTGTAGTTGTTCTCAAGATAGAGATGTTGACTCCCCATGTTGTATCAGCCAGTTTCTTAATGGCTGCTGCCCTTGAAGTTACCGTGTGCTTTAACTTCTCCACATGGCTTCTATCTAGAGTTACACCCAGGTAGGTTGGTTGATGATTGCTTGATGATGATAAAGAGCTATTTATACTGCTCATCCCAGCATGGCATATAGTGGCTTCTGTAGTTTCTAGGGCTAGGGACAGACATTCAAAAAGCTTGATCCTAAATTGATTCAATCTTTGCAGGTTACTCTAACCTGCAAAGCTTGAACCGATTTGGAGATGGGTAGAAATTCCTTTTAAATTCCACAAATACAGGCACATGCCTGCAGTGGCTCAGGATAGAAGCCAGGGGGCACTGGAGCAACCCTACCTTCCCTTCCACAGTGGTAAGCTGAGTGGGGCATGGCCAGGCCCCAGCTGGATGCTCTGATTAGGGAGGGGGTCCCTGTCTGCCCCTCTTCCCCCCACTGCTTCTGACTAGTGATGTAGCCAGCAGGGAGTTACATAGCATTTAGTTACACAAGGAGTTGCTAGCATTTAGCACTCCATCAAGAAAATAAAAGCCTCTCTCATTAGTTCAAGCTCTTCTTAAACAACTTTTCCCAAGGAAGGAACAGAGGGACATTACCAGTTGACATGTTGATTAGCTCCAAAAAGCCCTAAACAGACACTGTCCTGTCTGCTAACACAGATACCTCTCAGCATTACCTAGCATACCATATGTTGACTACAGTCCATGCTATGGGAGAGGGGAGGTGGAGAATCCCTGCTTGAGCAGTGAGTGGTAAGGGCAGGGGGCCATGAGGAAGCCCGGTAGACACTGCTGTGCCTGAAAGTCTCTGCTGGAACTCCAGCCAGGAAGCAAAGGGGAGGTGCCAGCCCTGCTGTAGAGCAGAGAGCCCCACCCAGGGCTGCAAAGCATCTGGGATGCTGGAGGACTCTGATTTAAGTTCAACCAGCAAGGGGTCTGAGACAGACGTTGCATAAACCAGTTTGACCCAAATCAGTTAAATGATACTACATTCAACCGCGTTTATCTCAAACCGGTTTCAACCATTTTCAAACTGGTTTATGTGCACAGAACATCTGTTCTGTTACAGGTTTAAACCAGTTTCTAATCACTTAAACCAGTTTATCTGTAATGTCTGTCTTTAGCTTAGATATGGAGAGTTTGGCTATTTCAATTTGGCAGTTTGTAAATATATTGTAAATCTTAATCAGCATTGATTTCTGATGGATCCTCTAATGGGTTTGTTCTCTTGCTGGTCAGCCTTTGGTATTTCTGCCAGTCCACCTTCCAAAAGACTCATCTTGCAGTTGGTGTGAGCTAGAAAATTATACTAGCTGACACTATGAGTGACTTGAGGGGTTTCCATCATCTCAACATATTGCACTATAATAATCATAGAACTAGGGTCAGAAGGGGCCTTGTAGATCTTCAAGTCCGAACCCCCGCCTGGGCAGGAGAGAATACTGGGCTCAAATGACCCCATCAAGGTAAACGTTGAACCTCTTCTTAAAGACCCCCAGGGTAGGAGCCAGCACCACTTCCCTTGAAAGTTGGTTCCAGATCCTAGCCACCCTGATTGTGAAGTAGTGCCTCCTGATGTCTAATCTAAACTTACTCTCTAACAACTTATGGCGGTTGTTCCTTGTTACTCCAGGAGGTGCTCGGGGGAACAAGGTCTCTCCCATTCCTCTAGTAAGTTTATAGATGGCCACCAGGTCCCCCCTCAGCCTTCTCTTGCAAAGGCTGAACAGTTTAAGGTCCCATAGCCTCTCCTCATAGGATCTGCCCTGCTGTCCTCGGATCATGCGAGTGGCCCTCCTCTGGATCCTCTCAATATTGTTCACATCCCTCCTGAAGTGGGGCGCACAGAACTGGACACAGTACTCCAGCTGTGGCCTGACCAGTGTCGCATAGATGGGGAGGATCACCTCCTTGGTCCTACTTGAGATGCGCCTGTGGATGCATGACAAGATCCGGTTAGCCCTGCCAACCGTGACCTTGCATTGTCAGCCCATGTTCATCTTGGAGTCAGTAATGACTCCAAGATCCCTTTCTGCCTCCTTGCTCTCAAGAAGGGAGTTTCCCATCTTATAAGTATGCTGCTGGTTACTACTGCCCAAGTGTAGCACCCTGCACTTGTCATTATTGAAACGCATCCTGTTTTTGTTAGCCCACCCCTGTAATCTATCCAGGTCTTGCTGCAGTCTTTCCCTCCCTATTAGCGTGCTCACCTCACCCCAAATTTTGATATCATCAGCAAATTTAAAAGGTTGCTTTTCACCCCATTGTCCAAATCGCTGATAAAGAAATTGAACAGAGCGGGCCCAAGGACAGAGCCCTGGGGGATTCTGCTCCCCACTTCTCCCCAGGTCGAATATGACCCATCCACCACCACCCTCTGAGTACGACCCTTCAGCCAATCTGCAATCCATCTGATTGTGTAGGCATCAATGTCACAGTCGCCTAGTTTTTTAATGAGGATGGGGTGGGAGATGGTGTCAAAGACCTTGCTGAAGTCCAGAAAGACTATGTCCACGGCAACGCCTGCATCCAATGCTTTTGTGACCTGATCATAAAAGGCAATCAGGTTGGTCTGACATGACCTGCCCCTAATGAAACCGTGCTGGTTGCCCTTGAGCATTGTCCCTGAAGCCAGCCCGTCGCAGGTGTGGTCCATGATGATCTTCTCAAAGAGTTTCCCTAGGATTGAGGTAAGACTGACAGGCTTATAGTTGCCCAGGTCCTCCCTCCTCTAAATATGGGGACCATGTTGGCTCTCTTCCAATCATCTGGCACCTGGCCCGAGCACCACGAGCGCTCGTAAAGCCATGCCAAGGGCCCTGCAATAACCCTGCTAGCTCCCTCAACACCCTGGGGTGGAGAGCACCTGGACCTGCTGATTTGAACAAGTCCAGCCCCTCCAGAAGCTCTCTAACCCGGTCCTCCCCAACCTGAGGTCTGGAGGCGTTCCCCTCGAGTCCATCTTGCACCACGGTGGGGAAGTCCCAATCCCTGCCCAAGAAAACGGAGGTGAAGAATTGATTAAAGAGGTCTGCTTTCTCCTCTGGCACAACCACCAGATTGCGCAAAGAATCTTGCAGGGGCCCCACATTTCCCAGTGCTTTCTTCATCCTCCCTGTATATTTAAAAAAGGACTTTTTATTATCTTTGATCTTGGACGCTAGTCCTACCTCTATGTCCGCTTTATCTTTCCTGACAGCCCTCCTACAGGCCTGAGCAGAGGAGGTATACTCCTCTTTGGTGATAGCACCCCCCTTTCACTAGTTGTATGCTGCCTTTTTGGCAATCAGGCATTCCCGGACACCCTTGGTGAGCCAGGGGGGCTTTTGGGCACTCCTGCCCCGCTTGCTTCTTGTTGGGATGGTCACCCCTTGGGCCTTGAGTATCATACACTGATATAAAACTGATTGTATTGCAAATCAGTCTAACATAGACAATAATTTGGCTGATAAATATCTGTGCATGTGCACAACTCATCTTGGGCACTGAGTTCCCCTGCTCTCAAGAACCCCAGTGCCTCTCCCACTAATCTCAACTTGTTGAAGTTTGCCCTCTTGAAGTCTAGGGCTACCCCTTGCTGCAGGCCCGTGACACCCTGGTGAATTCCAGCAAGCGATGGTTTCTATCACTCAGGTGGCCAAGAACCTGGAGGCCCCTTACCAGGTTGTCGCCTGTGGCCAGGACCAGGTCCAACAGGGCATTTCCTCTGGCGGGACTGTGCACCTCCTGAATTAAGTGTAGGTCCTGTATCTCGGCCAGGAACCTCCTGGAACGGTCCAACCTGGCTGACTGTTCCTCCCAGCAGATGTCCGGGTAGTTTAAATCACCCATGACAACTACATCCCTTGCCTTAAGTGCCTCTGCAAGCTGGCCCAAAAATTCCTGGTCCAGCTCCTTCCCTTGGTTGGGGGGTCTGTAGTAGACCCCCACCATTTGATCCCTCTCCCCACAGCCCCCTTGTGTCTTGACCCCGAGCACTTCATCTTGCCCCTTCTTTGACCCCATTCTGCTGGCAGAGGATGTTTATTGCTCCTTGACATAGAGCGCCACATCCCCACCTTTCCTTCCTTCTGTATCCTGCCTGTAAAGCCTGTAGCCCCTAATGCTAACAGCCCAGTCGTGGGATGAATCCCATCACGTTTCTGTAAGCCCTATTATGTCTGGGTCTGAACTAGCTATCCTGAGGGCGAGTTCCTCCTGTTTATTCCCCATACTATGAGCATTGGTATATAGGCATTTAAGGCCTTGCCTAGCTGCATGTGCCACCCCCCATTTTGGGAGACTGTCTGGACCCCTGTTTCTTACCTGGGTACTCCTTGCATTTGTCACCTGTCTTGCTCGGGTGGTGTCTCCTCGTCTTCCTGCAACCGCCTCCCCCAGTGAGGCTAGTTTAAAGCTTGCCATACGAGATCAGCCAAAACTGGAAGAAAAGACACACTTGCCTTTAGGAGAGAGGTGAAGCCCATCCCACCCCAGGAAGTCCCCTGCCCAAAAGCATGGGTCATTATCTAGGAACCCAAGGCCTCCCTGGCGGCACCAACTGCGTAAGCACTGGTTGACCTCGCCAATACAGGCCTTGTGTTGCCGTCCCCGCCTACTCACCAGAAGAAGAGTGGAGAATACCACCTGTATTGTAATTTATATAATGTAATTTCCATAGCAACAATTTTCTGTGGACTCGTCATGTCTCCAACTTTTTCTTGCACTATATACCACTACTTTATTGCATTCCAATCTCCAAAAAGCCAACATGGAATTTATAATCATTGCTGAAACGTCACCCTTTTGTCCAATAATGTGAACTTTTCTTAAATCATGGTACAGATTTTAATTACTGAAATACAGATATGGTATTAACAGCTTTGAATGCATATGAAATTCCACTCTAATTCTGAATAATGCAGAAATGAATCTAAATAGCATATAGAAATGCGTGCTGCTTTGTTTTATTTTTATGTCACATCACATTTTTGTATTGTGTAAGTAACCCATTTTAACTGTAACAAAAGAATGAAGTGTCCTACAAGCATTTTCATATAAAATATATTAGGAAGATGTTCCCACCTTTAAAAAGGAAGAAATTGGCCATGCAGAAGAAAACAGAGTTGGAGAAAAGGGATACAACTTCACTATTTATGTATGGTGTTAGAGACAATATGAGTGGGCAAAAGAAAGATGGCTGTTGATATTGGGAAGATGGAGGCTACTTTAATATAGATGCAAGAAGCAATAAATTAGAACAGTTAGAAGGATTGTTTGATAATATGGATACATTTTTAAAGGACATTTCCTTGTAGTTTATTATGAGTTATGCGTACTTTTTCCATTTTAGACCCATGCATTTTTAAGTGCCTGCTTCACTATGTTTTATTAACTTTGCCACAAACGTAAATATTTTTTTTTAAACTTATATATATGTAGCTAGAATTTCAGGTAATATAAAGTCTGTTTTTAGGAAAAGATAAATTAATCTAAATTTATCAGTTCTTTGCTTCTTTATAGATAATTACAGCTACCGTATATCCTCTGAGATAACTGATATGGCTTTATTGTAGGAGCAAGTGCAATAGAAGAGACCGTTCCTGTCCACATGCCTAAAAATTCCCAGAACTGCCAGTAGCTAGTGAATTTGTCTTTAGGGGTGCACTGATAGCGATTTTGGGGGCCAATAACAATAACTGAGTGCTGGGAGGAGGCTGAGGATCTGGGGGAACGTCTGTTCACCAGAGCGCCCCAAGGGATGATGAGGTCGAACGGTCACAAACTCCTGCAAGACCGTTTCAGGCTGGACAGAAGGAAGAATTTCTTTCCTGTCCGAGCCCCCAAGGTCTGGAACAGTCTGCCAGCGGAGGTGGTTCAAGCACCTACATTGAACACCTTCAAGAGTAAATTGGATGCTTATCTTGCTGGGATCCTATGACCCCAGCTGACTTCCTGCCCTTTGGGCAGGGGGCTGGACTCGATGATCTCCCGAGGTCCCTTCCAGCCCTAATGTCTATGAAATCTCTGAACTGATTTTTAAGGAGGCATATCGACCTATACCGATCTGATTTATGATACAACTACAAGCAGCTTCTAAGTCTGTTGTGGTGGATGAGGAGCAGGCAGGGAAGGGGTGTTGCAGGGGCAGATCAAGGTAGGGAGTGGGGCAGGGGCTGGGGCAGATGCTGCCTAGCTGGGGCAGGGTGCAGGATGGATCCACAGCTCACCTGGCTGGCCATGAGAGGTAGGGAAGCTCCCTTTTCTGCATGCAACCCGAGGGGCCGTGGGGGGTGGTGTGCCCTCGGATCTTCATGGGGCGGGATGGGGTGGGCTGCAGTTATGGGCTGTGCTGGGCTCTTCCTGGTGGGGCCTAGGCCAGGCAGCAGAGGTACTGGGAGGGGGGCTATGGAAGGACTGCAGCCACCCCAAGTTTTACCTCAGCCCCTCACAGTCCAGCCCAGCCCCCATTCCCCCATGTGCTGGGAAGAGCTCAGTGCCACCCAGGCTCAGCCTGCAACAGCAGCCCTTCCCTCAACCCCCATGCGCTCTCAGGGTGTGTGCAGTGGCAGGAATAGCCCTCCCTCCTGCACCCCCCTGGATGAGTCATGGCTTCATCCCACACCCTGGCCCAACTGGGCAACACCTGCCCCACTCCCTCCCTTACTGCAGGGGGCATTGGTTTGCCCCTACTCCACGTCCCTTCTGTTCGCCCTCCCCTTCCACCACAACAGACTTACCAGCTGCATGCAGCTCTCCAAGCTGCGAGGCTGTGCTCCTCAGTGCCTGAGTGCTGCGCTGTGGCTGTGCACATGCACAGATATTTATCAGCCAAATTATTGTCTATGTTAGACTGATTTGCAATACAATCAGTTTTATATCAGTGTATGATACTGGATCAGTGTATTGGTACGCCTCTATTTTTCATCCTTTGTTTAAAAGGAGGGTAAAAATAGAATGAAGGTGGAGAGCAAATCACATTTTTACCTTGGAAAGTGGTCTCTCCAAGTCAGCACTGAGACATGTTTACCTGGGCTCTCAGGGAATGCTTGTGCTGTTGTTGCTTATTCTCTTGACAAATAGATCACTTCAGTCTCCAGGGCCATCTCCAGCACCTTTCACCACAACTATAAGTTCTTACCACCCTGGCAAACCCAAAAAACAAACCCCACATTGCATAAAAATAGGAGTTTTTCAAGGCAAAAAAGTAAAGCAGAAATAAAGCCCATGGAGTTCAGAAGCTCCAAACAGCTTTTATCTATATAGATGTGTATGTATAGTCCAGGTAGCACTTTGAAACCTTAATTTTGTTTTAAATAAAAAGATTGGTTGCTGTTTTTCCACTAGCAGAGAACAATCAGTGACAGTTCCTTCATGTTAACAATCGACTCTACAAAAATAAATGGGGCAGGTTGGGCAAAGTAAGTGAACTTGACTGTATGAATGGAATAGTTTTCAGTTTTTGTAAGTGGCACTGATTAAAATGTATTTTTAAAGTGATTTACCTGGAGAGTGTCTAAGAAGGAGACAGAACAAAATTCAAGTTTTGTTTTGTTTTAGATTTCCCCACTAATGGCAAAAATCATAAAAGTATAGTGAGAAGACGGTTCCCTGATTCTTCATGCCATTTTCTTCTACAAATGCTGTTCTTATAGGCAAGAGTTTTTGCCTGCTCTTAGTTGAGCTTTTAAGTTAGTTCAACTGTTTTAATAGTAGTAAATCATTCTTCAGGCTGTCCAGCTTTAAAGGAGGTCATGGGCTAAGCTGAGTTAAAGCACTAGCATGGTAAACCATTTGAGATAGCTTTACAAACATTCTCTCCCAGAGTTTACATTGGTTGTGTTCTGGGTGTGTTGTGCACAGCTGAGGAGGTTTAACATTTTGAGCACAGCAGCCTACGTTTCTAATAAATCTGGAGGTCTGACAAAGATGGTTAGTAAGTTGACTATCACTGTTTTGTTTGGAAAAGAAATGAATTAGGACAACTATAGTACAAATACTCTAATGAATAGCTGTAAGAACTGTAGCCTAAGAGTTCATAGGCTTACTTAGAGGGGACAAAGAGGAAGTGATATTTCAGGCAAAGGATCTGATTTGTATTTATTTCAGGCCCCCCTTATGCCACTCTGGCAATGTTGAAAGGTCCTAAATAAACAAAAACCAGGCCTCAAAATTTTAATTAAGGAAAGAGATTTTTGGCTTCTATACAATGTCAAAGTAACAGCAGTAGAACACAACTCCAAGATATTCAGATGAAATTTCAAGGAATTAAAAAAGAAGTGAAGTAATTTTCAGTAGGCATGCTTCTTACTTTAACTAATTGAGCTTTACTATAAAGAAAACCATTCATCATGCTTCAGGAATAAGATGATCACCATCTGGAATCTGTAAAAAAAAAAAAAACCCAACCCCCCCCCCCCCCAAAAAAAAATTACCGTTACAGTGTTATGGCATTTGCGAGCCTACTTTAACGATTTTTCACTTCCCTCAAAGGCGTAGTGTATAGGCCACCACCTGAGACAGGATTAAAAGAACAATTTAAATTTAATCTGATATGTCAGTTCACCTGTTCCTTTGATAAAATGATTATTTCCAAAGATGGCAAAGTTTAGGTTGATAGCAGAGAATCAAATGATTTATAATTGTATCTTTGATATTCAGAGCACTGAAAAACAGAAGTGGAAAATCAGTATAACACTGGTAGTGTAACTACTTGTGTGGAGTTAAATATTATGTTGAATTTCTTGCAACTCATGGGACTTTTTAACCCTGATTTATATAGGGCAGGTGCTGCCGTGGTGCAAATTGCTCCAGTCATGTTTTTTTCCTTATGTATTGAACTTTTTTGTAGTTTGTCAGCAGATTCTCTCTTTCTTATAGGGTAACCCACTGACAAAGGAGATTTGTGTTTAATCTTGTATTGGAGGTGGGGGAAGGCAGAGGAGAAAGAAAACAAATGTAAGGAGCCTACAGGGATAGAATTTAATTATTGTAGGTTTGCCTTGAATTGTCTCACTCCCACTGCTACAAAAGGGAAAATAAATCTCAAGCCCATGGACCTTGAAGCAGCCATGGTTTTACAAGGTCCTGAAGGCCTGGAGCTGATCAGACAGAGGGCATTGGAAAAGATTGAAGCTAAAGTCAAACAGAGACTGGGACTAAGGCAAACACATGCCCTGTCAGTGAGGAGGCATATAGCACTCATGAGACTGGTGTTGCTACTGGTGCTTCTGTCTTCATTGACTGCACTTGTTGCACTTCATTGACTCTCTTCATTGACCTGCTCAGACCAAGTTATCCGTAGAATCCAAAGAGCCATGCACATCTTCTGGGGCTCCAGGTGGGAGAAAGTTGTGAGAACCATACTGTACAAAATGCAGTGAACTGGGAGCAGAGGCATACCTGATGTCCTGCTGTTCCTCTGGACCAAGCATATGAGCCAGATCTGCAAACTGGCAACTGGGGCAGAATCCAAAACAGTGTGCTTCATAAGATACTTTGCAGGGTACCTGCTGTAATATTGACAGGTTTACACATTGCCCAACTCAAGCCCATGGACCTTGGAGCAGCCCTGGTTTTACAAGGTCCTGAAACTCTTCTGGAACAAATATGAACTGCACAATCAGACCCCACTGACCCTGACAAAACATCATAAAATACAGGAGGTGTCAAGGGCAAACAATAGTTTGTCACCGATAGACTTACTACCCAACAACAGCTGCCAAGCTGTGTGGGAACAAATCTTCCACAAAGACCTGCAGAAGGAGCACAGGGATTTGAACTGGCAGGTAGCCCACTGGCCACCCTCTGTGCAGGCACTCAAAAACAGGGGAGCAGAGAGACCCACCAAACTGTCCCAGGCAAACCTCCAGGTGGAAGATGGAAACAATTGAGCACTTCCTTTGGTACTGCCATATGCCAGAGAGGTGTCAGGAGGACAGTATGCATACTCCTCCTGATGGTGACAGGGTTCACAACCCTGACCAGAGTGGCGGTTTTGTACAGGTACTTAACCAGGCAACAAGGGATCCTGACAGCCTGCTTTGGCCAGCTCCTCTCCTGCTTTAGGAATGTCCTGTGGAAGATCAGGAACCTGCTTGTGAACATACACACAAACCTCTGTCAAGAACTGCATCAAAATGGGACTGAGTGAGATGCAGGGGTACTACAGAAAGACAGTTGAGGATGATGGGGAGGAGATTGTGGAGATCATATGGAAAACGAAGGACTTGCACAGACTGAGAGACAGGACCACCACCACCAGAGAGAAGGACTATGACGATGGAGATGATGAAAGTGACATCGACAATTACAGCCGTGAATGAAAGGACTGGGGACCCAGCAGGGGATTGGTAGGAAGATGAAAGAAATGGGGGGGTAGGGCAGAGGGGAGGGGTGGAAGACGGGCACCTAGGCAGTCCTTTGTGTGATTGTGATGGTTAAAGGTGATGGTGACGGGTACGTGGACATGTGGGAGTGTGTCTGCACGGTGAAGTTATGGTAATTGAAATGAGAATAATGTAACAGTAAAGGTGTGGTTTAGACAGTTGAGTGAACTGTATCAGTCATGAGACAGATTTGTATAGGGTGTGTGCGTGTGTGTGTGTATAGAGAAAGAAAGAGAGAAACAAATAAATATTTTTGAAAAAAAAAAATTAGTACTTTGCCAAATATGGGCCATGTATTTTATAGTCATGCTCAGTGTTGGCTGCACATAGTCAGCTTCATAGTTGATTTTCATTTCTGAACACATGCTGCTTTTGGCAGCATTTGAATCATAGACATTGTATGTAATGTGGTTTGCTTGTATTCAGATATAAGACAAGGAGTTTTCTTCCCCATGCTGATTGAGGAGAAAAATCCATTCTTATAATTGAATAAATACAGTAACTCAAAAATAAATCAGGGCAAATGTTGTGCATCTGATTACTGTTCAATAATTTAGTTCTTCTTTTGCATCTATTAAAATAACTTGTCCTCTCTGATAACTAGCCCTTCCTGAAAAGTTTCAATAATATAGAAACAAAAGCACTTTAAACTGCATGAAAATAGAAAATTTGTATTTTTTAAATTTTTTTAGTTCCATCCTTCCATAATTGGGGGGAAATGACCAAAGAGATTTTCTTCAAATATGTTATCAAAGTTCAAGCATATACAATTTCATAACAAAACCAGTAACTTTTTGGAAGTTTTAAGGATATGAAATCAGGACCTTGGAACAAGGACTGCAATATAACCTGACTGTGAAGTGCAGCCTGTTTTATATAATACAAAAATATTTTTAAATATTTTACAGTCATTGATTTATTTACTTTCCAAGATGTTACCTTTCATTCATCTCAGGTTCCTGTTTTAACAGGCTGGGTAGTAAAAATATAGGAAATCCACCCTCGCTATTCGCAGATTCGACATTCATGGTTTTAAATATTCATGCATACTGAACCCACATTTTAAATACACTTTATACACTTACAAGAGCTCCTTGGGAGCTCTGCCCTTGCTGCTGCCAGGCTCCTGCTACCAGGCTCCCACCACTACCACTGTGCTGCTGCAGGAGCTGTGCCCCAGCCCCTGGCTGCTGGGGGCACTGTGTTCATGAACGTGGTGCCTTATTTGCGGATTTCGCCATTCGTGAGGGATGTGAGAATGTATCCTCCATGAATGGGGTTGCCTGTATCAGTTTACATTTGGAAAAGGTGATGTCAAATTAGCTGTTATTCACTTTCACTCATCTCCGCATACAATTGTACTATGGCTACTGTGTGAGAGAGATTCAATATACAATTTAAGTATTTGGGTATTAATTTGTGAAAATTGTAGACATACATTTTCCTGTGTGGCTTGTTTGAAGTAGTTTGGATCTCAATCTCATCAGTTTGTAAATTTCGAAACAGTTACACTAAAGTTATGAGATTAAGTTCTGATATGTGGCAGATGATGTGGTGTAAAGCTTGTGAAAAATCACATTAAAGATAAAAATTTACTTGTGATGACCTGTGGATGGACAGATCTGCTAAAATAATCTCTCTTTACTTGAAATACATATTTGAATGCACATAGTACAACACTGTGAAGGGGTAACTAGTAAGCTCTTTACAATTGGTTTTACAAGTAACAATGTTATCATAATGTTCCCTATACTTTATATGGAAATTACTATAAATTCTGCTAACCTTCCTTGGTGACTAGGTCAAAAATTATATAGATTATTTTGTTACTTACTGAAATAACTGACAATATAATGGGAAATCCAAGAGTTGATGTAGGAGATCCAAGAGTTGATTGACCACAAGAACAAAGTCTTTTTTGCGTGGCAGAACAACACCAACTCTGAGCAAAAGAAATTGAATCTCCGACAAGCCAAGGCAGAAGTCCAAAGGAGGACCTGCGATATGAAGAACAGGAGGTGAGAAGACAAGGTGAAGGAGATTCAACATTACTGACATCCGTGGTATGTACAGTTTTCTTTCATTGCCACCAGTTATCTACAGTCTGAACACACAGAGATCATCTCCCTTGGGAGCTAACGATGGAGGAGACCTGATCAAGGAAAGGGGACCCATCAACACCCAGCGAAAGGAGCATTTTGAAGACCTTCTTAGTCAAGTTCTCTACTTCATCTCACAACACCCAGTCAGAAATGATCTTAGGAGTCCCTCCAACCTTTGATGAGGTGAGGAAAGCTATCAAGCAGATGAAGAACGACAAAGCATCTGGAACTGATGGAATCCCTGCCTAAATCTTCAAGCAAGAGGGAGATGAGCTCAGATCACAGCTCCATGCCCTCATCTTAAGGATTTGGAATGAGGAGGAAGTCCCAGATAACCCCAGGAACACCATTATTGTGACAGTCTTCAAGAAGGAAGACAAGTCCAACTGTGGAAATTACAGAGGGGTTGCCTTTCTGTCTACCACAAGAAGGATCATTTAGGGAACCCTGCTGAACCATCTCCGTTCACTTGCTGAAAAACTCCTCCTGGAATCTCAGTGTAGGTTTAGGGCATCAAGAAGCACAGCCAATATGATCTCCATGGCTTGCCAGATGCTGGAAAATTTCTGAGAACTACATAAATCTTTCTACATGGCTGCCTTTGACCTCACAAAAGCCTTCGACTCTGTCAACCAAGAAATGCTATGGGGCATCCTTCTGAGGTTCAGATGCTCACTGAAATTCATCACCATTCTTTACCTGCTCCATGACAGTATGTAAGCAGTTGTTTTCAATAACAGATCTTTCAGAAATCCCTTTGAGGTTAAAATAGGAGTTAAGCAAGACTGTCATTGCTCCAACATGTCTCAGTATTTTTTTATCATGATGCTACATCTGACCACCAATAAGTTTCCACTCAGAGTGGAGCTGAATTACCAAACAGATGATAAGCTGTTTAATCTCAGCTGACTGAGCAAAACCAAAACCAAAACCATCTCCCAGCTCAGTCGAGGCTTATGCTTAAAAGGAGAGGGAAAAAAACACTTCAAGAACATCCTCAAGGCCAGCTTGAAAAAATGCAAAACTGACATCAGCTCATGGGAGACTATCACCCTGTACCTCCCCAAATGGAGGAAGAGTCTGTTACAATAACAACAGGAGACAGAAAATCAGACTGGTAGCAACATAGTGTCGGGGACCAAATCAAGAATCCAGAGCTATCCACCCCGCACAGAAACACATGCCCAAGTTGCAGCAGAGTCTGTTGATCCTGGATCAGCCTCATCAGCCATCTTTGGACAAACAGATAGGACAATCATGGAAGACAATGATCCTCAACTGCAAGGGTTTGCTGTAGAAGAAGACTGAAATATGTGCATGTCCTCGATGGGCCTTCTTGCATCACTCCTGGGAGCTCTGCTTTCCTGGTTGGTGGCTATTCCCCGACCGGACCGGTTTGTCTCCGTGAGTGTTCGTTCTCTCGCGTCACCAAACCCTGCTCTCGCCTGCCACGACTCGGTGTTTCCTTAGTGGGGCGGGGCTAGTTCACGGGTCCCTCGGTGGCCCGGGCTTGGCCCGCCGGTTGCACACAGGGCTCCACCACCCCTACACCCCGGCCTCACGCCACCTCTGGGCTCCACTTCCCTGAGCCTGCTCCGCTGCTTCTGCCGGCTTCTACCACGGCTTTCTTACTCGATCCCAAGGTCCATGGGATACCACTACCTTAAGGTCGACCCCCTCACAGTAGCTTGCACTGGAGCCTCAGCTGCACCCTCTATAGACCCCATGCCACAAGCCCTTCACCCAGTGTGACTCTCCCCATGTGTAGTTACTAACTATATTGCTATCCCTCCACCAGATCCTTATTAGCCTGGAACGAGAGGGGAAGGGATTCCCCCTTAGTGGCTTTCCGGTTGCCCCACTCCTGTCCCTTTACCCGACATCCACTGGTCTTGGCGGCGATCCCGCCCCGATCTCCCTTCAGCCCGGTGATTCTCGGTCCTTCGCCCCTCTTCGGCGTGTCCCGCACCCACCATCTTGGAACTTACTTCGGGGTCCTCGGAATCCTCCTGGGTCATCCTGATCTTCTGTCGCTCACCTGATCCGTCGCTTCTGGCACGATCTGGCATCGCCGTCGTCGGGCTTCCTTTCTGGGTCGCTTCTCCTTCATGCGCTCCAGCTCGGTGTGGCCTGTCCTGGGGATCCCTCGCCAATGCTTTCCTGGCCCGCCGCTTGATCTCCAGGCGATCCACCGCCTCCGGAGCGGCGGCCACCATTTTTAAATCCCCCGGCCAGCATTTTACACTGCCATCAGCTGCTGGCCACAGCTGTAAAAAGACGCAGCTAACGAGCCGCGCTGGTTTTCCCTCCGGCTCTTCCTCTCTCCTGTCCTGGGCTTCAGGTAAGTGTCCCTTGTTACCTTGGCCCCCGGGACAATGCAATAGTTCTGTGGTATTGTTAAAACTGAAGCCCAATTCTTTGTCGTCTTTGATACTGAAAATGATAATGATAATTATGTTTACAGGGAAATAAAGTACTTCCTATAAAACAAGTACTTTTTTAAAGCTGGCACTTAAGTTGCCAATAAAACACCTTGATTTGCCTTCAGTAAACACCACTGTGATATTTGAGATGACATTATTTATTTATTTTTTACTTAATCTGGTTTGTATGCTACCCTTCCCAAAAAATATGCATGATGCCTGATTCATGTCAATAGGTGAAGAAAGCAGTGGAAGGAAATGAAAAATAATGTCATAGTCCTGTTGGCAAAACTACACTTCAAATCATAGGTGAACAATTGTTTCAGCTGGAGGGCCACTTAAAGAGTTTTGATGACTGCAAGAACAGCCCCACCCCTTGACACGTGTGCCACCGTGTCACCGTTTGGTCACCATGGTGAGATCGGAAGTCCTGCTCCAACCCCTGACTTTGCCACTGGAAGTCTCTCCACTTGCCCCAGAAATATTCCTTTTGGGAGGAGGTGGGTTGCCATTTTGGAACCGGGGGAAAGTTCATATACTAAAAAATCAAGCATCAACTCTAACTTATTTTAATTTTATTTCAAGAAATATTTTGTCATTTTTATGTGCATTTGTATAGTGTATGTAGAGGCTATTGCATAATAGCTTAAAATACAGTCTTACTCTTGTATATTGGGTGTTGGGGAGTAAGGGTGTGGGTGGGTGGCATGTGAAGTGTGTGGTTGGGGAGTGGGTCTGTGTGTGTGGTGGGATGGGAGGGCTGTGAGTATGGTGGGTGGGGTGTGTTGATGTGTGGGGAGGTGGCTGTGGGTGTATGTGTGGGTGTGGTGAAGAGTAGCGTGTGGAGGGGGGGTAGTCCCCAGAGTCCCCTGACACACTACATCACATCTTTTCTCATGTGGGCCTGGTTGCTGGTGGCTACAGTGTCAGGACTGTGCAGCTGCAGTGCCAAGAGGAAGCCAGGCAGGGGGAGGGGGTGTGGAGGAGTCTGAATGGGCCAACCCCAGCTGTGAAAGAGTAGAGCAATGTGGTGAAGGGCACAGCCCTCCCTCGTGAGGCTCTCAGTGGCAGCCAGTGGGCTGGAAAGGATGTGTTGGAGGACCAGATATGGCCCACAGGCCATATTTTACCAACCCTTGGTATAGTGCCATGATGCTCTGCTTTTTTTTGTTCAGTGTATAGTTAAGTGGTCCATCTTTGCAAGTGGCTTTCTCTGAAGCCATGCAGAGAGCAGCTATTGAAAAGGCCAATAAGACAGCTTAGCTTTGCTCAGTTTGGTGTTTGCCATGTAGTGAAGATCTGGAATTAATATTTGTTTTGGTTTGAGAGGCAGAAATCCATCTGGTATCTTTCAAGAAAACATTTTAAATTAAATGAAAAAATAGTAATACAGTACTTGAAACATAAGGACTCACTTTCCCCTGTTTTTAATGATCTGACCATCATATGAACTGTAAATATTTAAACGTACTTCCCTAAGTTTTCTATAATATTTGATGTGCAGTCTTTCTATAAGTTGTCTTTTTAAACCATTTCCTAGTACATTAGGATAAAAAGTTTAATAAAAATGTAAAGTAAATATATTTCAAGCTTTCTGCCATGTGGATGTAACATCAGTCATTCTACTTAGTCAATATATTAACTTTTACTGAACATCACAAATAATTTTCTTCCTAATTTGTCTCAGAGTGCTAGCTTTGGCGTAGTTAGATGAAGGTATTGTCTACTGCTTACAACAATATATGGCCAGTGGGCTGGATCTGGCTCATGGAGCCACTGGTTCCAGCCTGTGGAGCTGGAAGGTGTTTCCTCTGCCCACTCCCGGGCTGCTTGTGGGCAGTAAGGAGCTGCATTAGGGTCAGGCAGCTGGAAACTGCACCCACCTCACCACTGTTTCTTCTGTCCCCTGCTCCCTGGCTGCAGTGTGGGGACACTTTCCAGTTTGTGAGAACTGAGCCAGAGCTGGGCAGCTTCCTAGTGTGCTTGCACTGCCACCAAGAAGTGGGAGAATAGGACAAGAAGAAGTGGCAGCAGTGTGGGCACAGCTTCCCAGCAGCTGGAAGTTGTGCCCCACACTGCAGCAGGGGACTTGCAGGGCTGGGGAGTGGCAGCATTGGCATGGACGCAGTTCCTAGCTGAACTTTTACCCCAGCACAGGGAGTGGGTTACTGAGAAAAGCAGCGGTGGCTCTGGCACAGATTGATATTGCCTAGCATTGGCACAGGTGCAGGCAACCCCCCTTCACTGCTGACACACCTCTGAAGCCACCCAGAGCGCACCACACTGGAGCTGGGTTGTTCTGGCCCCCATTTGAAAAGGTTGCAGGCCCCTGGCTTAAAAGGCAGTGATTATAAGCATTGGGAAGTTTGCATTTAACTTGGGTGTTCCTGAAATGTCTTCTGTCTCGTGGAGGTGTGGGATAGGAGCATTGACTGAAATTTGCAGTCCTTTGAAGAAAGCATTCCAAGATACAGAACTCCTAATAATGATCACTTTTATAAATTGCTGCTATCAGCTTTTTTGTTTGTTTTGTTTTGTTTTGTTGTTAATTTTTCAGACCAGGTGTTTGGGAGCCCAGGTTAAGGTTGAATCCCGCAGCCATGTTTTACTTGATCTAACCTCCTGAACTTCTAAGTATAACATCTGTACACAGCCTTATTTTACTGCAGAAGTGACATATATATTAGTGACATGTAAGTGAACAAAGAGAGGAAAGATGAAAGGGTTCACCCTGAATAATTGGACTGAGCAGGCTCAAAGCAAGTGCATCAGTTGACCAAGAAGTTCTTGATATACTGTACAATCCTACCTCCCTAACATGAAACTTAGAGGGAGGCAGAGATTTGAACTGGGAGGGAGGATGGAGTGTGTTGGAGCAGTACAAGGGTGGGATTGGGAAGCTATAGGGTGACTGGTACTTTGCACTTTATGGCCTTACTTCAGGAAAGCTACTGAGGGCCTAGTCCTGGGCAGTATCTTTTAGTAGCACAGCGGTCATTAAAAATATACCATTTTTGGAAACCCCATTTGATGACAGGAGTATTGATGGAGAACCTGGTTTCTAAAGATGTACTTTCCTGTAATGCTTTGACAAGTAAGTTTTCTTCGAAGGGATTTTTCTGATCTTTGAGAACTGAGCACAGTTTACAGAACCATAAGGCAGGACATCCATGTTGGAAGTTGGGTAGAGACACCAAGCTATCTGCATCATTCTTCTTGTGGCTGCACCATTGCGCCAAGAGAGCGGGTTCCAGGGGGGCTCCCTTTCCCTTCTCAGCTCACAATGTGGGGAAGGCACACAGAGCTCTTCCCTTCCATGCTGCAACCCACAAGATGGAAAGGACTCCAGGCTCACCCTCCCTCTCACCAGTGCTGCTACTTCTAATGGAAAAAGGGGATTAAAACAGAACAGAAAACAATGGTCAATAAAGGAGGTGTGTCAGAGTTGTGCAGAAGGAGAGCTTCAGGTCTGGTCCATAGTGCTGTGGGAGGCCAGAGTGTATTGAAAATAGGCAAAGTCGGTGCAGTGTCACAGGCTTGCATTTCAGAGACCAGAGTGAAAGGCTGAGAAGAAAAGCTTTCAGTGCATGGCACGGTAGCAATACTGAGTTTGTAGGCCAGATCAGAGAAGTATCCAGTGCTATAAAGAGCTGAGCATCAGTCTGTTTGAGGCATGGTAGAGGCCCGCAGTGCTGCAGCCATGGGAAGGAAGATGAGCAGGCCACTGCTTTCAGACTTATTGTGAAGTTTCAAGGTGCTTGGTTAATGTTATGATTGAGTCCATGTAATTCCCTTCATGCCTTTAGGCTACTTTCGTCCTAAATCAAAATCGTAGTAGTCATATCTGGCCAATGCTTTGGTTGAACTAAATACTAAGTGCTGCTGCTAAGTGACAGTGCCAGTTAGAGCACCCTTACACTAACTAGCGTCTCTGTGGAACTGCACAGAAGTGGCTATACTGCTGATTTAGCAACCAACCCACATGCTGCTGCAGTATTCGCTTGAGGGAATTGCTACCAACGTGGTGAGTCTGCAATGTAGTTATGGCGGTAAGTGGATAGTCTAGGAATCAATTAAGCATGTTTTTGAGTATTTAATTTTATGTATCAGAAAACACTTGTTTCCTGACCTGACAGTCCATAAAATCGCAAATTGTTCATGTCCATAGCATTGCAATATAGTCCCAGCTTGAATACTATAAGTATCTGCAATGGAAACCTAATTCTAAAAAATATGCTTCTTGGGAATAGGATCACACCGCATGGTTTCTGTGTCCAGCTGGAACCATACTCAGCTTGAATTTTAAATATAAAAAATACTGGGCAGAAAGACTCTCACACTGCAACAGATGAAATATGTGTAGACGTAATCAAGAGAAACATTAGCTATTTATGGATAATTAAGATACCTTGTTTGCTAAGAATTATCATCTCGGCTTATACGGAAAACCTGATAACCTGAGTAATGCAAACACTCATCAAAAACAGGAGTGCCTAGCCATGCTGGATCACAAATTGTGATTAAACTTGGAAATTCAGACAGGTTACTGTAACTAGATTTAGCCTTATATCTAGTTTTGGGCTTAGGATGCAGATGTGTCTGTAGTTCAGTATATAAAAGGAGAAGTAGAACAATTTGATGCATGATGACTAAATATGTAGTCATTGATTTTTATTTAGACCAGAGAAGAGGCAGGTAGCAGCTCTGTCTAATGAGTTTGTCCAGACTGCAGTAGCAGGAGCAAACTACCAACAATGCAATTGATCTCATATTACGTATATATTAGCAGTCCAGGATGATATTATTGTATAATGGAATTTCGAGGCAGTAGCAGTAGAGAAGTGGGTGCCTGGGGCACTGATGTTGAGGGGTCGCAAGAATGGCAGCTGTCCCTGCTACCAGGGCTGCAGCTTCTGCCACTGCTCCTGGTTCCACGTCCACCCAGGACGCAGGAAGTGCTTGTTGCACCTCCATTTAGAATGCAAAATGCATGATGTTTTAAATCACAGAACTGGTCTGAGGTTTTTTACTTCAGGGGAAGAAACGACAGTGGAAAAAAGCCACAATCTCTCCTCTTTTCTCTAGGTGCCTTCAGCAGGCCAGCACTACTTGACTCAGTGCAGCTCCAGAAACTGGAGTGGCCGTGGTAACTAGATGCTATTAGTTATCCTCTCAGCAGCAGTGGACAGTAGATAACCTGCAGATTTCCTGGCACAAATTATAGGTACCTCCCTCTGTGTATTTAAATGGTCTTTTTCTTCCCTTGTAAATCTTCCAGCATCATAAGGCACCGAGGGCTCTCTTTGTGCAAAGAAAAACAGCATGCCTGAATGTGGCCAGTAACAAAATTAACAGAAAAAGAGGAAAATATTGCAGTTTATAAATGCACAGAATAACTAGAGTAGTGTTCTGTAGTGTTGTGTACACATGTTTTTGAATAGACTGTGAAATGTTCTGTGGTCAGCAGAGGGCACCAGCACTGCCTACATGTTAAAAAATATGTGCAGTATCCTTATTTCTCTTACTACTTTTTAAATACTTTTCATTAGGTGTTTCTGATCTGAAGCAGAGATTAAAGTTCAGTTATTTTCAACTGTGATTTGTGTTGCTGCTTTATTGAAATGTCCTAGCTACAAAGTAAACATAGTTTGAAAATTCCAGTATATCTGCTTGAAAAGAATATTTAACACAACTGTATAGTTAGTTTAGTTTCTCTTTTTTCAGAGGTTAGCTGAATATTTACAGGGATTAAAAATATTTTCTCTATCTCTTGGGGATGGAGAGTATCACTTAGTTGCCATTTAACATTATAAAGCTAAGAATTGGTATCTATTTTCAGTTCTTTAACTAGGCAAAGGTTAAAACTCTCTCAAAAACACAGAACCAGAGAAGATAATAACTTCAAAGATGAGCAGTTAGGCAAAATTCATTCCCCTGACCCCTCTGTATGAGGAGATGTATTAGAAGGTTAATAAACTCATATTTTCATTAGGCACCCTTTTCCATTTCAGGTACAATCAGATTATATTGGTTGACACATTGCTGGATGAGCTGGAAAACAGCATGACATTTTTTATAGAAATAAAGTGTTTAGCTAATAAAGCTCATAGGTTTAACTAGAACTAATGGGCAATGCAGAGATACGGTTCTCCCCCTCTTTTTGTGGTTTGGTGCAAAGCAGTGTGACGTCTTCAGCGTAACATAAACAAGTAAAAAGGGGGAACAAAACTTTGGAGCTCGTCAAATGCGAAGAGGGGGAAGTGTGGGGGGCACACTTCTCACAGGTTGATCACTCCCTCTCTGATCTCAATTCTAATCCTCAAAGGAAATTTACCAAACACCTTCCATAAACGAGCTTACGAACTTCACTTCATAAATCTACTGTGTACAAAAGATCATGGACTCAATATAGACATTGGATTCATGACACATTTCAACCTGCCTGACGTCTGATTCACCAGGTATCTGCCTAACCTGACCTTTTACATTCTTCTTTCCCCCACCTTTTCTCCCCTCTTCTCCCCTACTTTTCTGCCCTTTGTCTCCCTGATTGAAAACTATTTCCCTTTTCACTTTTAGCCTCTTTTTTAGCTTGTATTATTACCACTGTAGTGTTTCCCTTTGGCCTGATTTCCCCTGCTGTCTTCCCCTTCCCTTCCCTGCTTTACCTTTTCTTTTCTTCTAATTTCTACCTATTTTTTATTTTTACGTTCATACTGTCACACTTTTTGTTTCTCTCACTTCTGTTTTCCTGATCTCCTACTATTTCCTTGGTTACAGGCAGCCTCTTTTCTACCTTGTATTCTATCACTACAATGTCTCACTCTGACCTTTTTTCCTGCCCTGCTATCTTCCCCCTCCCTTACCTGCTCTACCTTTTGTCTTTCTAATTTCTATCTGTTTTCATTTTCACTGACATCCTGCCACACTTTTAGCTTCTCTCTTTGGAGTCACAGACCAACAGAGACTCCCTATAACTTAAGAAGGGTGACTGCTCCTGAAAGCTTGCTAAGAACGTTTTTCCTACTACTCAGTTGGTCTAATAAAAGATATCACATCTACTCAAAGAACCTTGCCTGCCAAGAGGAAGAAAAGTAATGGAAAAGGTTTTATGTCAAACACTTAGCGAAGTCTAAAATTTCAGTTTTAATCCCTCTATGTCTAGAAGTTAATTCTGGTGTTTTCTCTTTGGCTAGGGACAGAAGTTGCTCATAAACTGGTTTAAGTGATCAGAAACTGGTTTAAAACCTGTAACAACAGAAGTTCAGTGCACATAAACCAGTTTCAAAATGGCTGAAATCGGTTAGAGATAAAACCGGTTGAATGTAGCATCAGACTTAAATGATTGAGGTCAAACTGGTTTATGGAACTTCTGTCCCAGAACCCTTCCTGGTTTAAGTTAAATCAGAGTCTCCCAGCATCCCAGTATGCTCTGTACTCTGGGGCAAGACTGTGCTGTATGCTCCAGTGGAGCAGGGTTGACCCCCTTCCCTGTGCCAGAGCAGGATGGGGCATGGCCACATGCCGGCCCCCCTAAGGCGAAGGGAACAGGTTTATTCCCCTCTCCCTCCCCTGTCCCCCAGCATGGACCCCAGCACCTTGTCTGGCATTTCGCCCCACTCCCTGCTTGAGCCTGGGAGCAGTCTCAAGTGAATGGGTGACAGAGTGGGATTTAATTCCCTAGTCCCTCCCCTATCCCACCAGCATGGACCCTATCCTACCAGCACAGCAGCCCCTGTCAGGCATTTCACCCCACTCACTGCTGGAGCAGCAGGCTGGAGTGGCAGGTCAGCTTCAGTAGCAGCCTCAAGTGAAGGGGCAGATGGAAGGGGGGTTAATTCCCCCCTCACTCTCCTGTCCCATTAGTATGGGCCCAAGCCATGGTCTGCTTGGGGATGGAGAGGGCAAAAAATCCCCTCCCTGCCCCTTTCACCTTTGGGAGCTATGCTGGGCTGGCGTCTGCAGCAGTGAGGGTTGGGGGGGGGGGGCTGACATGGGCTGGGCTGGCTTGGTTAGGCAGACCCCAGCTGGGGTCCATATTGGTGGGACAGGGGAGGGACTTGGGTAATTAAACCCTCCTCTATCTCCCTATTCACTTGAGGCTACTGCCAGGGCCAGCCATGCCCCTGTCTTTCCAGTGGCGAGGGTGGGAAATGCCTGGCAGGGGCTGCTTCCCCCTTCCCTCTCCAGGCACACCCTAGTGGGGTCCCTGCAGGCCAGGGTAGAGGTTTAAACCCCTCCTCAATCATACTCAGCCTGCCTGGGCCTGGCCATAAAACCCCTCAGCTCAGTTTCCCTCCAGCCAAGGGCTTGCTCTAGCACCCCAAGCTTCTGGCCTGAGCCACTGCAGGCACATGCCTGCATTTCCAGAATCAAAAGTGAATGTCTATTCACCTACTTGCTGGTTCAATCTACTCAGGTTAGACTAACCTGCAAAAGTTAAATTGATTCAGGCTTGGCCTTTTTGAATGTCTGTACTTAGCCTTTAAAGTACTGCCATTATGTTTTCACCGTAATTCATGTAGTTTCTCAGTCTGTTTGTCTTTTCTGATGATGCGCTGTTATTTTTCTGTAATTTGTTACGCTATTGTGTGGTAGATTCATTTAGTGACTTAGCAGAAAAAACAGTTGAAAGTTGGCTAGGATTCTCTTCCCTGGAGGTAGAAGTCAGTTGCCCTAGGTGAGAGACAGCAAACAGTTTGCATTTTTTCCTGGCAGTCTTTCAGTGCATTTTTTAGCCATTTGTGAGTGTAAAAGGTCTTTTTGTTTATTCTTTCTGTGTTCCACCTTGTGAAATGCAGAATGCCTTTCATTGGGAATCAGTGAGAGTTGAGAACATTTTGCACCTTCAAGGATCAGGCATTCATTTTTAACCAGTGTGCATCGTTGCTGCAGAAAAGTTTGTTTATACTTACTCCTCTGGCAAAGAAGATTTAGAGCCCTAATTTAATGTAACAGGAGCTTTGCAGCTCGTTTCAGTGAGAGGAGGATCAGGCACAGCTAATAATTCAGAAACGTTTAATTTGCTCTTTTTTGAGAGAGGGGAGGACATGGATGTAAAAAGAAAGCTCTGTTCAAAGGAGATGCTATGGTATTATTTTGATACATTAGCATGGTAGTGTTTTAAGAGACCACACTTAATTAATAATATATAACACTGTAGATAATTCATTGGTTAAATCAATGAGTTACTCAGGTCAGTGAACTGAAACTGGTGTTAGAGGGAACTGAACAGAAAATTAATAATTTAAACTGTACTGTATATCTTTTTGCAACTGAAAGAAAATGAGACAGATAAATACAGTATGATGGATAGATGAGGATAGAGAGAGACAGATGATTCATTTAATTCATATGGCTGTCACTTACTGTAAATATGAAAATCTGTTTTCTATCCTAAATCAGCATTTTTTGTTATAGGGCAGCCTCATTAGCTCTTCTGCTGCATGTTTTATTTTTTGCTTTCTTGGAGGCATTTCAAGTGATAGGCTAACGATAGAATGCTTTAATTTTGGGAGTTAAAAAGCTTTTTTTTTCTTTTGTTTTTGGTGAGCTCTATCAGAGGCATGCACAACTATTCTTATTTTATTTTCCTTTTTCTTTTGCTTTCTTCTGTTTTCTTTATCCTTCATTGTTGTCACTCAAGAAAATAATCTTCCACGGAATGGCAAAAATTAAAATATTGTCTTTGGAAGGTTTCCAAAACGGTGCTTCATGGTGCCTGCTTAGCACAAAGTGCTACAGGTTAAAGGACACTTTTATGCTGATGATAGAATCACTTGGCAAGTTAAAAATTTGGAGAGAAATTATATCACATAACACTGTCCATTTGGGTCCTGAGGACAGCATATCTGAAAAACTTGTGTAAGGTGTGAAGAATTTCTTAATACTCCCCTGACTACTACAAACAAATGGAAGTGACTGGTTCAAAATCTTGAAATGCTATCAGATTTTTAAAGAGAGGAAAATGCAACCAAGATATTGTTTTCTGATGCTGTTTCTTCCATACTAGCCAAGTTTAATGTAGAAGTTTGTTTTTCTTAATTTGCTTTATGATGATTGTTTGTACCTGTAACAGAAGGGCCAGTACATAACATTCTCAATTACATTAAATTATATTGTTACTACTTTAATTTTAAAAATAAGAACAACTGCTTGAGGGCTTTGGAGGCTGGTCAGGATGTACATCAGGCTCTTAATACATTGCACACCCCTGACATGAGATGCATGTTTTGGAAAGAGAGTATTTGTGTACTGACTAGATGCCTTTTCTTGTAGTCCCTGCTCTAGTTGCAGTGACATTGACACTTGCAGCGTGTCTCCCATCTGGGATATACTTTATGTTGTGCATAAATTTGACTTCACTTGGTACTTAGACTAAGTACATTCCGAATGGGAAAGCAGACAGCATAAATCACAACTGTACTCAGCCTGCACATAGCGTAGAACACTTTTAGCAGGCTTCTGAATGGCAGCGTACCTGTGGCATCACCAGAAAATGATAAAACTAAAATATTTGATGTTTCCATCTAGAAACTTCAAATGACTTTGCAGGCATCTGTGAATTCACATAAGACCCACAAGGAAGGTAATTAGTAATATTTCATGTTGTAGTAAAGAGAGGTTGAGTCATATGCTTTGGCTAAACTCACTAGAAATTGTCTGAAGTAGAAATATATGTTCTATTCAAAACTTTATGTTCTCCAGCTCTCCAAGCATCACATTCTGTATTCTCTGATTGATAATGACTACTCTGGACTTATTTTTGATAATTTGCCTAGTTGTAAAATTACATTTAGGGATAATCCATCCACTGTTTCCTTCCTGAGATCAAGCAGACAATTCAGTATATGCCAATATTGTCTGAATTTTTGGAAATGAGGCTGCTTGCAGATATGGAAAAAAAAACAACCCCAAAATGGCATTTTACTTTGGCACACTCCTACGCCAAGTCCCACACATCCCCAGAAGAGTTAATGCATTACTTGCACCCAGCTTTCCCAGCATCTGTATAGATCGGGCACTTCAGTGTGGCTTTTTTGGCACTTTAATAGCTGATTGAATCAGCTTGAGCTAAAAGTGCCAAAAAGCCCCACTGGAGCACCCGATTTATGTAGACGCTGTGGAGCCCAGTCAAAGTAATGTGGTGCTGCTTCCAGTAAAGAATGGCTTTTTGGATTTCTTTTCCATATCTGTCAGCACCCACAGTTGGTTATATATTGTTAAGTTGTATAGTTGTGATTTTCAGTAGTCATATGAGATTTCTTTAGGCAATAGCTTATTTTTCCTTAGCTGCATAAAGATGAGCATCTGAGATAAACTAAGAGGCTTCCTGTCTTCATAAGAAAATTATTCACCTATTTAAAATCCTTTCTCCAGCTGGGGAATGATAAAGTGTCTTCCAGGAGAAAGTATGGCTATCTTGGCTACAGATAGGTTGGAATGGAAGTGGTACTTCTGACTAAATATACCTCTACTACAACATTTTAGGAAAGAAGGGAAAACTGTTACAAAGCATTTCTTCAAATATAACTCCTTTCAATCCATCAAAAATAACTAAAACTCCAAACCTATCAAGCAAATCATCAAACTTGTGTTTGCTTAAATACAGTATGTTCACTGGACCTAATTGAAAAGAAATTCAGTGGAGAATTTCCTAAATCATTTGTGCAGTTTCCCACTAGTGATTTGGATACCCTCCAGAATGTCTTACCCTTTCAGATTTAAATGGTTTGCTGAACTACATGAGTGCAAGCTTGCATGCTTACTCCCAGGAATCACTGGGGAGAGGCAGAGAAAAGCAAGGAGGATTTGAATTTGTACATACCAAATGCATGGGTATGTATAGGGACAGAAATTACACATGAACCTGGTATAAGCAATCAGAAACTGGTTCAAATCCATAACCCAAAAGAAGTTCGGTGCACATAAACTGCTTTCAAAATGGCCAAAATTGGTTTAAGATAATCCTGGAAACGTGTAGTATCAGACTTAACTGATTTAGGTTAAATCAGTTTACTGAACTTCTGTCCCAGATCCCCTCTAGATTCAAGTTAACTCACAGTCCCCCAGTATTCCCTTGGCTTTGCACTTTCCCCCTAAATCCTACCCCTGGCAGGGTGGGCGGGTAGTCTTGGCCCAAGTTGTTTGCTCCAGCTGAGCAGGGATGTGTGCTCTAGGGCCCCCCGGCTTCTGGGCTGGGCCACTGCAGGCACGTGGCTGTCTTTCTGGAATCAAAAGTGAATGGCTGTTCACTTGCTTATCTGTTCAATCTACACAGTTTAGATTAACCTGCAAACATTGAATTGATTCAGCCTTGGGCTTTTTAACTGTACTCAATCCTAGACATTAAATTGTAAACAGCTATATTCCTGGCTCTCCTCCCCAAAAAGCGTGAGTAACAAAGATGTATATCAAGGGAAATTAACAAGAGAAAACAAAAAATTAATACTGAGAAGTAATGGACAGCGTTCAAGAAAGCTTTATGTATGACCAAAGCAAGAGGTGAAAACTGATGTGGAAAGTTAAAGTGCCTAGTAAAACCCTCTAAGGCAGTTTTGATACAAGGCTCCATAGGTTTTGATCCCACTTGTTTAGACACCTCAACAGGATGAACTCTGGAGAGAAACTCAATTGTCTTGCCTTCCAGTCTTCTTGAAATTCTCATTCCTCTTCTCTTTCTGTTTCTTGAAAGAGGCTGCTTGGAACTATTTGAGGGGAACACAGTTTGCTTGGTAAGGGACGGTAAGTTGTGTGGTGATGGCCAGTGTGACAAGCAGGTAAATTATCACCAAGCCATTTGGAAATAACAGCAGAGCAGAGAATTTGAGAGAAGGCTGGTAAGGAAGTGTGAGAAGAAAAGAATAAGAAATAGGTGGAGTATGTGATTGTGTGTGTACATTATATATGTATATATCCTCAAAGTGACTTTAAAGGCATTTTTACACATGCTGTGGGATGCGGCACTAGGTGCTTTAATTAGCAAGCCACTCTAATTATAAGTGGCCATGTGTCATATGTATCAGCGTCCCTGCACATCCCCATGCTGAAAAAGATGGCGGTGAGGTGCTTTGAACCACCCACTCAGTTGCCCGCAGGTGGCTCACTGAATGTGTTTTATTTCAAAGCTTCCCACCACCATCTTTTTCAGCCCAGAGATGTTTCAGGATGCAGATACACATGACCTGAAAGGAGGCTGAAACACACCAATTTCCATTGGACTTCCAGCATGTTGAAGTAGGCTCCGTACACTTGTATAGGAGCCCTAAGTGACTATATCACCATTGTGTCTTGGAAAGGAAGACATTCTATTTTTATTTCTTTTAATGAAGTTTAGCGGCTGGGAGAAAGTGAGTCCAGTGTAGTATACCCTGCCAGATCTCTGTATACCACCAGCAAGTGCTGCTTTGCTAAATGAAGGTCCACAAATAGAACATCAGATACATGGTACAAGTGGGCAGAACAAGACAGGAGTTTAGGGCAATGTGTTAATCTACCTTGTCACATAAATATTGATAAATTCTTGATAAGCTTCTGAGCATAGGAATATATTTTTCTTTACTGAAAGATCTCAACAAAGCATAGTAATTTACTTTCAACAGGATTTTTTTACAAAATGTTTTGGATTTTATCAAAAAAGTATTTTTGGGTTAAATAACTTATTTTCAATTTTTTTTAGTTAAACACATTTTTCACTTGTTTGAATGTAAATTTTTGACCATCTCTAGCTCTGTCATCATTTTTGTTGTACTTTTGTGGTCATGCATCCCTGCATTTTTCCTTCATTATAGACTATACTAGAGTGCAGGGTTAATGTGTTCCCAACCATGACCAGTAGTATTGAGTAATCTTGTGGGAAGATTGGCCCACCTGGGACTGAGAAAATGACCACTGTTGGCTGAGTAATTCATCCCTAAAACACTATCAAGCACTCAAGCACTATACGTCAGCCACTAGAGTTTTACCCGTTGTAAGTATATGCAGAAGCCAGGTTCAGTGAGGTGAAAAACACTGTTATCTGCTCCTTTGTCAAGCTTCTAGTAAGGGTGACATTACACATTACGCTTAAATGATACTAAATCTCTTGGATGTTAAGCAGTGTTAGAGTTAGAGCATGTTGAGTGCAGTCACACTTTAAGGCATTTATTGCCTGCATGCCTCTGATTTGCCAATAGAGGGCTGGTGAACAGGGGCATGGCAAGGAGTTAGGACTTCTGGGTTCTGTTCTTGCTCAGGGGTCAGAGATGGTACATCCTGCAATGCTAGAGAACTGCACATTGCTCATTTTATTGTCATAGAACAGATTGAAATTACCCTCCCATAAGCTAAGTAGCACAACTCAGAAGTGGCATAACTTTGAGACACTCAGAGAGCACTTAGCATGAGTTAATGAGTTTCAACATGTGGAGGCTTGTGCTTTAAGTGCCTTTAGTATGGTCTAAGGCAGGGGTGGGCAATTATTTGGGCTGGAGGGCCATTTAACAAGTTTTGGTGAGCTGTCGAGGGCAGCACACACAAAATCTTTTTGAAGATATAATTTTAACAAATTATAGATAAAAAAACAAGTAATATGCTAAAAATCAAACATCTACTATAATGAATTTTAATTTTATTTCAAAAAATATTTTTTGTCTTGATTTATATTTTTTGAGTAGTGTATACAGAAGTGATTGCATAATCATTCAAAATAAAGTCCGACTCAGAAGGCACCAGTTACTGAGCTGGTGGGACATGGGAAGGGGCCTCTTGTGCGCTCCCTGGAGGACCTGGAAGCGAACAAGAAGTGCTTCTGGTCCACTTCTGAGTCTGCTGCTGAGCATGCTGGGAAGCCCCCTGCACTTCTGTGGGACACTCCAGCATTGCATCATTCATGAGCTACCTGGTACCTAGAGGTATGTAGAACAAACCTTTAAAGCTGTGTCTATGTCCAAATCTTCAAATCTTTCTGAAACTCTCCAAATTGATTTGGAGGGTTCTGATTCGATTTGGAGAGATTAAAGGGTCTCCTGATTTGATTTGGAGAATCAGCCACTGAATCAGGCCAAATCTTCGCTGAATTGAGTCAGGGACCAAAGCGTCACACAGCCCTAGTGTGCATGCCTGTGTGTGAAGGGCTGCCTGCATGCTAGGGGACTCTTCGCAGGAGTTGGCAGGGGTTGGGGGGAGGGGACACATACAGCAGAGTTTGCGCAGGCGGTGCAGTGCAGGTGAAGCGGTGGTGTAGTTCATCCAGCCTGTGGCTGCCCTGTGGAGCTCTGCATGGGGCTGAACCTATCCACCCCTCATCCTGTCCCCAGCCCTAGCTAGTGTGCACAGAATTGCAGTGGGGCTGCTCCCAGTGCAGCTTTATCCACCTGGGCTGCTTAACTCTCCCCATCTCCAGTGGCTCTTCTTCCTCCTCCTTCTGTCCCTGCTGTGCCACTTGTGGGGGGGAGAGGAGGGAAAGAGCTGCAGCTGAGTGACTTCTGCCCCAGCATGTGGGGCTTCAGCTCCAGCTCCCATTCACCTTCCACCCACTCAGCTGCTTGCAGGTGGCTACTCATTATACCAAGCAGCTGGAGTGCATGGAAGGTGGTTGGGAGCTGGATCCCCCTGTGTTGGGGCAGCAGCCATCTGACTGTAGCTTCCCCCCTGCCTGCCTGGGCATGTGGTATTCAGTAGGTGTCCCCACAGCTGCTGCCACCACTTCCCAGCATTACCTGCTGCCCAGAGTGGAGTAGCAGGGACAGGAGGAGGAGAGGCAGGAGGAGCTGAGCAGTATCTGGGTGGCTGCAGCTGCATCAGGAACAGCCCCACCAGGAAACTTGGCATACTGGCCAGGACTGGGGCCATTGGGGAGCATGGGTGGGAACGCAGCATGGGCTGGCATGGGCTGGATGTAATCAATTGGTGGGTTCCTGCCTGCAGGCTGGATCTAATCAGTTTGCAGGCCAGATCTGGCCTGTGGGCCATATTTTGCCTACCTGTGGTCTAAGAGTAATAGATGTTGAAGTGTTCACAGTAGTAATAGGGCATCACAAATCATTGCCAGTTTTTGTGGGTATTGGTGTTGTACTATTTCTGGATGGTTAATATGTATTCCTGTTCACCTGTCAGAAACAATTATTTTCATAAAGACGGACTTTTTTTGAAGGTTCATAATCTTATTGGATATTTTTTCCCCATACGGTACATTCACAGAGATACATATTTGAACAAAATCAAGGTTGAAGTAGCTGAATTCCAACTCTGGTATCCCAAGGGCTTATTATGTGGGGCAGTAACATTTATGGGAAAAGAGGGTCATGGGAGGGAGAAATTATTCTGTGGTGTATGCCATAGTTCTGTGCTGCCTCGGGAAAATGAGAGGCTCCTCTCTACTTGAGTTCAGAAAGCATTAATGGAGAGTTTGTTCCTGTGGACACAAAAAGAAAAATCTTTCAAAATCTGATTATAGTAATATAATGCTTCCATGATCCCTTGTCCATCATGGGCAGTGAAATCTATAATTTGTTTCTTGATAGCACTAATATATATTAGAACGCTGTGAGGAAGAGCCTCAAAAAATAAAATCACATTGCACAGGATTAATAGAAACTATAACCTACTAACTACCTCAGAAACCTAGTATCTTTTTTTAGCCTGTGTGACTTAAATCCCTTTCACATGTATCCTAAGCCAAGAGACTATAAATATTCTTATGCTCATTTGCTATTACTTCCCCAGATGCTGTGACTGAAGAAAAGTTTCCAGGTTTGCTTCTCTGTTATGTGGCTAATTCTGCTAAACAACTAACAGTAATGGTGCCTTTTCTGCCTTGGCAAGGGCATATCTTCAATGGTTGTTCTATTTGAGAGTCCTTTCTTAAAAAGAAATTCTGAAGGCAAGAAAGTGTTGACTCTGGTATGTTACTGTGGCTGAGAGTGCCAGTCAGTTGACTGGTGCTTCTATGCCACAGACACAGCAGTGAAGGGCTCTGATGATACTCCCATGACTAGGAACACCGATCAGCTGATGGGCAATCTCAGCCTCCGGAGGACACCAATCAGCTGATTGATGCTGGACATATGCTTATTTTAAGGTGCAATGGGAACTAGCCACAAAAGTTATTACATGCATTTTTGTACAGTAACTTTGTGGCTTGTTCCCTGTTTATTGTGCCATTACTTGTGTGGCCATGTGGCTGGATTACTTCTTAAGGCATGATTAGTAGGGGTGTGCTAGGCTTTGGACAGAGCTTCGGATGTGGAGATGCTTTGGGGTCTGAAACAGCACATCCGGTTCGAAGCGCTGGCCTTGTTAGGCCTTCTGAAGCACTTTGGAGCTTCTGAAAAGCTTTGGAGCCACCTCAGAGATGCGGCCATAGGGTATAAATGGGGAAACAATAAAATATCTATAACTTTGTTGTTTTTTTTCCACTTTGGATGACATTTTCAGGGATGGTAGACTCTGCAGAGAGGATGAAGCCTATCAAATTTCAAGAAGATCGGTGTAGGGGTTTGGGGGTAACAGCACCCCGAATTCTTGAAAGCAAAACTCATCTCACATTTAGCAGGGTGAAAACTGCAGGGCTGGTAGCTCTTACTGAGACCACAAAGCTGCCAAGTTTCAAGAAGATCAGTGCAGGGGTTTGGGGGGAACTGCCCCTCAAGCTGTGGACAAGCGTAACTGGTGCCATGGGTGCTTGTGGGACTGACTGTCTGGCTTGGGGCGGAGAGGGGAGACACTGCTGCAGGCCTGGCTGCTGAGCTGCTGTGTTACCACTTACCAATCAATCAGTCATGATTCACTCAGGGACCAGGGACTCAGGGACCAACTCAATACACAGGACCTAGCTACCACATAATGAATTAATGAGCATCAATTAGCACCTACAGAACCAGGCTAAGGAGAGGGAAGAATCAATACAGATAGTCAACTACTGCAAGACAGACACAATCCTGACTCGGGTTTTGTCCACCCCTGCAGTTTTCATCCCCCGCCCCCCCCCCCCCCCCCCCCCCCCCCCGTGGTATGACACACAGCTGTGACACGAGTTTGACTTTCAGGAATTTGGGGTACAGTTCCCCCCAAACCCCTGCACCAATATTCCTGAAACTTGTCAGGTTTCATGACCTCATCAGAGGCTACCATCCCTGCAAGTTTCATCCAAATTGGACAAGAAATAACAAAGTTATACATATTTCATTGATATCCCCTTATACCCTATGGCCGAATCTCTGAGGCAGCTCTGAAGCTTCAGAGCCGCTTTGGCCAGATTGAGGCGGAAATCTGGTCTGGAGCTGCGGTTCGGATCACAGCCATCCAAAGTGGCCAGATCCGAAGCCGGATTGGATCGCTGCCGACTCGCACAGGCCTAATGATTTACAGTTTAATCACACTCTACTTCAAGTCTGTCTCAAAATCTGTTTCTAAGGTTTGTTAGTCCTTGTTAGCTAAATGCTAACTCATCCAAGGACATCAGTAAAGGAATCTGTCTTGCTTTTTATCTGTCTTCCATGCTTGAAACAGGAATTACCTGGCTTCATGAAACAACCAGTCCAGTTTTCCAGTGCACATTTTTGTATGAGTAGCAGTAGTTTTACTTACAATCATATTGCAGTTTGTCTGTGTATACTTGCTCTAAGACGATACCATACAGATATCCGCAAAATGACAATCCAGATGCCAAATTTCATTAAGAGATGATGAGATCTTTCATAAATTGAGTGCTACAAAATGGAGGTTACTTGATGTTTGCCAGTAAGGAATGTAACATGCAGTAGTAACACTTTAAAAATTTAATTGAAGAAATTTTTCAAGTGACAGCCTGAAGTAATACATTTTGCAACTGGAATAAAAAAATCTAGCTTTGCAGAATGTTTGCCTCTGCCTAACTTGCTCATTTGTCTTTTTACATAAATTTGAATAGTACAAAGATACCCAACTGTAAACTGATCAAAAATACCACTTTTTATATTCTAGCCAGCAGAGAAAATATCAGTTTCCCCATGTATTTTCAGAAATGTTCAGGCATTCAGAAATTGATGAAAATGGCATCTGTCAAGTACCATTGCAAATTGTCAGCTATTACATTTTCAGGAAAATACATGAATGTTTTGGTATGCTATCTCTATCAAGTGGCTAAGGCAAAAATATTATTTGTTTGTACCAAAAATATAGGTAAGCTAGTACTTTAATTGCTGGTTCGACTGAAAGGTATTGGGTCAGTAGAACTGACAGCAGAACAAAGATTAATAATGCTACTCTAGTAAAAACGTTTAATAGTAATTGCACTCTAAAAATGTAACAACTTAACAACAGAAAAGTGATTTGTATTGTTCTTTCAACTTGTTTGCATTGGGCTAAATGTTCCTTCTGGATTTAGCTAAAATGCTTAGCTACTACAGATATTTTCTGTTAGTTGAGAACAAATGTATGTATAACTTGTTTATCAGAGCCTAAAGCTGATTCACTGCTCATCTTCATTTTATTTAAATTCATTAACTATCACCATAACACCAGAACCATACTGGACCTGGTATTTTTCTTTAATACTTGGTATTTTTTCTTTATACCTCCTTGTGGGCCAACATCGGCTCCAAAGAAGAGCAGTTTGAAACCCTCTGGGTCAAACTAAACTGAGGGGTGGCAGGGGGGAGGTGAGAGAGACCTAACTATAAGTGTATACTACAGACCGCCAAGCCAGGGGGAGGAGCTCAATCTGGAGTTCTCTCAAAAACTGGAAGAGGCTGCGCATGCATGGGACATGAATGTCATGGGTGACTTCAGTTATGCAGATATCTCTTGGGAGGAACACTCAGCTAAGTTGGATTGGTTGCATTGCTTCCTGACCTGTATTGAAAAGCTCTACCTGACTCAGGAAATGCATGGGCCAATGAGAGGTAAAGCTTTCCTAGATTTGATGTGACAGGGGCAAGCTCCCAGGCCCAATCTCAGTATCAGCCCACCTCCTGTCTATGGGCATGCTGCCCACTTTGCTTTCCTACCACACCTTGTTGTAATTTAATTAGGGGAAGATGCCCTTCGAGTGCCCAGCTGTATCATGCATAGTATATACATTCTCCGACCTCCCCTTACATGTGTCCCATGCCTCCCAGGTGCCTCACTGTGTGTTAAACCTCCGGCTCAAGGTTAGGTCAAACTGGGCATACAGTTGAGTCTCTTGCACACTGCCCTCTCAGGCCACACATGCTGCTCCCTCTCACTGGGGCCTCTCCCACTTTGCCTGCTCTGATCCAGACCTCTTTCACACATGCTGCCCTCAGGCCTCACTCAGTCTGTCCTGCTCCTTTGACTGGTTCCTGTAGGCCATCAGTTCTTGCTCTCCTCTCTTTGGCCAGTCCTAGCTCAGACTTTTGGGTATCTCCCATGACCTGCATCTGAACTAGGCTGAAAGATTAACTGACTATGAGTCAACTTTGCCCCCTAACCCCTCACTGGGCCACTTCGCTTCTTCCTTGGGCCAACACTCCACTCCTATGCTGGGGCCTGGGGTCTACAGGCTCAGGTGCTCCTCTCTGAACATACCTGGTCCCACACCGCCCTCTTTCTAGGGCACAGGGTCTTACACCCCTTAAGGCTCTTGTTATCAGGGAAATATATCAAAGGCTCGGTGAACAACTGTTCATCAGGGCACCCTTGGGGAAAACCAGGAGTAATGCCCACAAACTCCTGGAAGACCATTTCAAGCTTAACACTAGGAAAAACTTCTTCAGAGTTAGGGTGTCCACACTGTGAAATAAGTTCCCCTCCCCGCCCCCCCAGAGGTGGTATAATCACCTACCCTGGAAATCTTTTAAGAAGAGACTTGATGGTCACCTTGCTGGGGTCACCTGACCCCAGTTGTCTTTTCTATCTAGTGCAGGGGGCCTGGACCTGATGATCTTGCATGGTCCCTTCCAGCCCCTTACAATCTATTAATCAATCTATGAACAAATAATTTTTCTACTGTTAAGGTAAAGCATCTATGTAAATCAGTGGTCTCCAACTTTTTTATTATAATGATGATCACTTTTTGCAGGTAAAGGGCTCCCCAAGATCTACCACGCCTGCCCCACCTACCCTACCTCACCCCTACCTCCTCCACCCTCTTTCTGGACTGCGGAGTGTCCTAGAGCCAGCTGGGATGCAAACCAATCCCACTTTTATGCCACAGCTGCGCTGAGCCATGCCCACCCAACAGCTAGGCTAACATGCTGTCAGGCCCTGGCCTGGCTGGGTCTGGAAGTATCTGCAGTCTAGAAGTACATATAGGGGGCTCCTGCCACTGGGCGCAGCCCGGCAGAGGCCCTGGGGGCTGTGCCCCCCCACCTCTGCTTCAGAGACCCTGGGGACGCATGCTTCCCCCACCTGTGCTCCAGGAGGTGGCGGCTGCTGCTGCAGGCTGCCCACTGTGCCCAGAGGACAGGTGGGGGAGGCACAGGCCCCTGAGGCCTCCACTGGGCTGTGCCCAATGGCAGGAGTTGCACCCCACAATCCCGTTGGCTCTGGAGACTTCCAGACCCGGCCAAGCTGGGGCCAGACACCAAGCTCCTCTGGCTGCCGGGTGGCCATGGCTCAGCGCAGCATGCTGGTGGCACAGAAATGGCATTGGGTCCTGGTCTGGCCAGGTCTGGGACTCTCCATGGTCCAAAGATATGTGGGGGGAGGTCTTGCTGCTGGGTGCAGCAGAGCAAAGGCCCCAGGGGACCATGCCCCCCCACCTGTGCTCTGGGTGTAGTGGGCAGCCCACAGTAGCAGCCACCTCATCCCAAGCACAGGTGGTGGGGGGACATGGGCCACCGTGGATCTGCACTTACTGGTGGGAGCCCCCCCACTACGTGCCCCTGGGCCACAGAAAGTCCAGTTCATCTGGCTGCAGGGGGGTGTGGCTCAGTGCAGCAGCAGCACACAAGTGGGGTTGGGCCCTGGCCCAGTTGGGTCTGGGAAGATCTGGTTTTTCAGGGGTGCGTGGGGGGTGTGGCTTCCACCGCTGGCACAGCCTGGTGGAGACTCTGGGGCCCATCTGTGCCCCCCATACCTTTGCTTGGGATAAGGTGGCTGCTGCTGTACCCTGAGCACATGTGAGGGGGGGACCCCTGGGGCCTCTGCTGGGCTACGCCCAGAAGTAGGAGTGCCCCCCCAATATACCCCTAGAGGACCAGATCTTCCCAGATCCAGCTGGTCTGGAGCTGCCCCCGTGTGAGTTCCCACTGCCGAGCTGGGCCATGCCTGCACATGGCCAGCTTGCAGTGAAGCTCAAGGCACAGCAACAGCAGCATCCACCTCTGCTGCCTCCACCTCCGTAGAGATGGGGAGGGATTCCCCCACACCCCGGCAGAGCTCCCCTCGGCTCCAATCCTCCCACCACCCAGCCGGTGTGGGGCCCTACTTACCTTCCCCTGCTCCTGGCTGGGCCACACAGCCAGTTGTTCACTGCATAGGCCTCGATCTGGCCCCCACCCTTTCCCTCCCCCACAGATTGACCTGCTGGGGCTGGAGGGGACAGATGTGCACATGCACGTACACACAGCTGTTCCCCCAGCCCAGGATCAACTCAAAGAGGCTCCAGGATCTACTTGTCAATCGGGATCCCCGGGTTGGTGACCACCGATGTAAACTAATAATGGAAATATACAAACTGTCCATCTCAATATTTTTCAATTTGTAGTAGTAAATCAGGCCCATTATACTTTGATTCCTCTGCATAGATAGCTACTTATTTAGATATTTTTTATGATACAGTTATTGTCACCACCTTAAATGAATATTTAAACAAAAATCAGAGGCTCAATTCTGAAAATGAAGTGTTTTTAGAAATGTCTTCAAGCCTATTGACAGTGAATAATTAGGCTTGAAATATTCCCTGAGTATGTATTTTGGAAAGTTTTCTCCCGTCCATAACCAGAAGATATTAGTACATGTAAAGATTCACTTGAAGAAATTATTGGGATGGTATTTCATCTTCACTCTATATGTTACAGTATGTTAACTAAGGGCAACCATAACCATCAGCTGAAATATTTTCAGTGAAATACTAAAGAGGTGACTATGGTCTTTCCAGTAAATGCAAAAAGTAATTGTGTGAAAGAACAGTTATGAAGAAAGGAAAACAATGTAAGATGGCATCCCGTGCCTCCCCATCCTAAAATGATTTCAGTTGAGAGTACAGCAATATTTAATTTAGAAGACATGTTGAATTAAACTGTAGCCTACTTGTAATTTTTTCAAACTCATTGTGGTACTACATCAAACTTCATCTGAGTCTCATTTGCAAAAAAAAAGCAGGTATATAAAAATCTGACAGAAATTACAAAGATAAGATCAAGTGCTCACCTGGGGAGACTTACAAGCGTTTCATATTCAAAGCACATGTTCCCAATGCTAATCAGGTATGGATAGAATTAAACTCTTACATCTGGCACTGTACTCCTTGCTTTCATCTTCCTTTTTTTCTCCTGAAAGGTAATAAAAACTCACAATCATATCTCATAATCAATATTGCATATCTTCAGGCACCCTTTGCACATTATATTCTTCTAAGTCCTGACACGCTGAGATAAGGAGAACATATAGTTTATTTTGCTTGTGGATATATTGAATGTACAAGGCTTGCATCTGGATCCCTTTGAAAATTAATTCATGATCTGCACTGAAGGGAAAAAAAGAAAGAAAGAAGTTCACACCCAAACAAATATAGAGTGCTTTGTATGCTAGGGTGCTCAAATACTCAAATGTATAACAGAATTAGCTAATAAAGGCATGTAGGAAGTTCTGGAGCATATTGCTGTCCCCACAGTTGTGTTGAACACAATGGAGCAGTGACAGTTTAAACCAGCAAGGATCTGACTCGTTCTTTATTAGCATAGATGAGTTAACTCTCATGGAGTAACAGAGTAGTAGGCATCTGTCTGTTTCTCAAGTCAGTAGAATTATGCCAAGTGAGACATCAGCTTGCTGAACATAATCCTTTTGAAAGGTCAGACGAAGCTGGAGTGGCCTATCTAGGTTTCAAAACCTTGGGCATTGTATATGGAGACACTGAGCTACCCATGCACCAATGTCCCTTTCTGCCTTGCTATTGCTCCAGCAATGGGAAATGACTGAGCTGTCACACAATTAAAATAAATAAAATGCAAGAACAGGCACACACACGCAACAGCACTGAACACATGTTGTTACTTCAAGTTTTACAATGTTGAATCATTTCTGCAAATATGGAAGTAATTTTTAATAAGGTTAGAAAACTGAAAACAAATATACCTGAGGCTTTACCCGTCTTTAACTCAGTTTTTGAAACAAATGTTAATTTTGGATTGTTTATGATGAATTGTCTCTAAGTTATTAGGACCGTAAGGAAAGTATTTGGACAGGAAATGTTCCAGCATCTTGATGAGCTTATTCCTTTCAGAATTAATCCCAAATAATGTAGCTCTTCTAATTCCTTGTTTTCTTCATAAAAATGTCTCTCTCAAATCTAATTAGATTAAATTGTTTGGAGGCTAAATAAGGCAATTTGTTTTGTGTATTTGTGTCTCAGTGGAATGAATCTGCTTAGGAATTGGTGATTTTGAAGTTCTCACTGGTGCACCAGGGTATTTTGCATTTAGCTTAAAACCCTTTCAGATTCTTCAGGCTGATGCTTTCAAAGAAGCCTTGGGGAGCTGAGGTTCCAGATACTGAGGCACCTTTTTGAAAATTCTCGTCAGAAATCTTTAATGAGATGATCTTAAGTTCATCTTCCCTCTGTTAAATTTAAACAGCTTAAATTACTTTCTCCATTACTGATATTCTTTTGTTCTACAATCACCCAGCTTGTGCTAAATAACAGCGTCTGTAATGAAAAATATTTTATTAAAAGGAGCCAAATCTTACTGCGGTCTCATAGAAGCCTTCATAATGCATTGAAAAGAAACAAAATCATGTTTGGATTTGTATTGTTTCCACAGAGAGAAGCATCCTGTTTGCCTTCTTTCTGATGACTCTGAGGACTAGCCTGCCATAGCCCAAATCCTTTTCTTTTTCACAATATTCATTGTGTACCTAGTCCATCTAAAATGATTGGTTTTCTCCTGGCTTGTTACATATCTTGGTCAAACAACCTAGAATGACTGTATTGCTGTTTGGATTAGTACTTGCCAGTTAAATTAACAAGCAGTAATTTTTGCCTTCTTTCTACCTGGGGAAGTGTTGAAGTACTTTGCAGGCATTTAAAGAATTTCTAATTTTGCTACCAGAGTTTAACCTTCATATGCTCCCATGGGGTCATTTCCTACCCCAAACGCATGTTTTGTGTAGTATCTTAAAGTTAATTAATTCTAAAAAAAAATATTTTTAGGACATTGTCACTAGCACCACAGTGCATGATAGCCCCAAAGGGCAGCCAGCTTACATGAATGGGTGGCTGTCTGTGGATGAAAAACTGCCCAGGGTAACATGTTACCCTAGGCGTGAATGTGTTTCTCCATAATGGGTAACAACTTAACCCAAGGCCGTGTTAATGCATTGGGGTAACTTGTTACCCCAATACAATTTCTGTATAAATGACAGGCCTAGACCTGTTTGGGTGGATGCATCTGAAAGGTCAGCATTCAGTCACACCTCATTCATGTCCACTTCAGGTATCCATGGTAATTAATGGATGGCCATCCTCCACTTTGCTTTTGCATGTTGTAATCCGTTTTATTACCCACTTTGTTTGCAGGCTACAAGGTCATCAAAACACCCTGTGCTTGTTGGGGGGAACAAACCCTTTGTAACACCCAAATACACATCTGCACTCTTTTCTCAAGACAAAACTCTTCCTCACCTGCCCTTTTCATAACATACAAGATAGTTTGCCTTGCCTTTCTTGGAAGTGAGGACAAAGAGCAAAGGGACAGCAGAGAAGAAAAAGAACAACATTATACTGCAATACAGCTTATGCTATGGAGTCCCCTTCAACGGTAAGGGCTTGACACCCCCCATGCCCCTTTCACCTGCTCTCAATAAGCCCCTGCATGTGTAGTTTCCCAACAGCATCCACCCACATTTGGCTTGCTGGCCTCTGGCTTCTATGCCCAGGAGGAGAGGGTGCTACCTGTGCTGCCATTGGACAGGTCAGAGTTGCTTCTGTGACAGCATAGGTAGACAGGCTTGTCTTTGATTGTTATTTATATGAACTCAGAAGTAATCATTTTTTTCTTTTTTTTTCTTTTTTTTTCTGGAGTCTAGGATGAGAAGACAGTAGATATTTAGTTGCTGAAGCCTGTCTTGCACTGGGGGATGATCGGGGATGACGGCAATACACTCACTAATGAAATCTTATCCCAAGGCAGTGAGGATGCTGACTTTGTTCCAGACATGGGACATTGTGCAGAGCAAGAAGACCATGTGTCTGTGGAAGTTTCATCCAGCTCAAATGAGGAGGAGTTGGTGCCACAAGCAGAAGTGATGCCGACATTTCTAATGGGAAAGGGAAGAGGACCAGCCTGGGGCCGCTGTGGAAGACTAAGGAGAGCTACAGCAGGAGGTGGAGCAGGACCACTTCCACCACCCCCAGGAAACAGAAAACATTGTAGATGATGACACCAGTAGAGGAAGGAATAGCAGAGTGGGGAAAAAAGGTCCACAGCTAATATGTCATTGGAGATCAGCCAAGGACATAGTCCATGAAAGTACTGGGCCAACAAGAGAAAGTAGTAAAGACACAGTGATGGAAACATTCTACCTGTTTCTCCCACAGGATATCCTGACTGTTATCATAAGAGAAACAGAGAAGAAGAAAGAAGATTCAGGGAGTGAAATTATAGCCATCCTGAAAATAGAAAGGAGTGGAAAATGCTGGATGAAACAGAGCTGAAAGCCTAGATTGGCTTCCTACTGCTCAGTGGTCTATACCATGGTGGTCACAAGGCACTGGAGTTGTGGGAGCAATGCACCAGGCGTCTTTGCTTCCGTTTCCCCATGAATTTAAAACAATTTCGTCAAATCACCAACTACCTGAGATTTGATAACAAACTGACACGTGACGAAAGGAGAGCTGTGGACAAGCTCGCTGCCTTCAGAAATATTTGGACACAATTTGTGGAGCAGCTCAGGAAATGGTATATTCCAGGAATACAGCTGACGGTTGATGAGCAGCTCATTGCATCCGGGGTTCGCTGTCTCTTCAGACAGTATATGCCCAGCAAGCCTGCCAAGTATGGCTTGAAAATTTGGTGCTGTGATGCAGCAACATCATTACCCCTGCCTGGAGACATCTACCTGGGCAAGCAACCAGAAGCTCCATGCCAAGGTAATCTTGGTACCTAGGTCATTGAAAAACTAGTTCATCCCTGGTACGTGATGGGAAGGAATATTGTGGGTGACAATTTCTTTACAAGTACTTACCTGGTACTGACCTACAGCAGGACTTGACTTTTGTGGGTACAATTTGGAAAAACAAGGCCGATATCCCAAACAAAATGCAAGCAAATCGAAGAAGGGAAACTTTTTGGGGGGTTCAAATCATCATAAATACTCTTTCAAACAATCTGTATGTTTAATAAATAGTTTTGGGTATATTTATACTGTTGTCACTGGTTCCATTTTGTTCATGCAGGTGGTGTAACAAGTTAGCCCATGCGAACAGCAACAGTTACCATTTCATGAGAACACATGAAAGTTAGCTTTCCCATCTTTTTGTTTGTGGCCCGTTGTAGAAAATCTCTCTTGTTGAATTTGCTGCTAACTTTAACATAATTTGGATCACACAGTGAGTTGTTTTACACCCACAAGCACAATAATATGTCAAGTAATAGAAATATTGTTACATCGTGCTTGTCTCTTGCCACTGTTGGCTGTGTCCAGATGAGCTCAGCTGTGTGGTATGTGGTACTGCAGACCCATCTGCAGCACCATGCATCACACATTCAGGCAGTTCCTGCCCTGCTACCTTGCAGAACTGTTTTTTGGGGTTTTTTTTATTACCTCGGGAGACTCTGGGGCCAAAAAAACCCATGCAGAAAAAAAGCAGGGTGGCGTACATGGAGGCAGCATGTGCCACCCAAAACCAGAGCCTGGATGGTTGGAGCCAGTTTCCCCAGCCCCCAGGACCCCAGGTAAGGCTGCTAGGACCAGCACCGTTGCTGGCCCCAGCCTCCCCTCCTCCACCCGGGGTAACCTGCTGTGTGCCAGAGGACATGTGGCATGGGTGCTCCCCAGGGACAACCAGCAGCAGCACAAGGTGTGCCCTGCTGCTAGTTGTTCCTGGAGAATCAAACATCTGCACCCATCTGGACATAGCCATTGAGTATTATAGTTTGACTCACTCATACTCCCATGATGACCACTGCAATAAAATTATGCTTTTTAAAGTGTTAAATTATTACATCAAACTGTATTTCCATAATCTTTTTAAAAACATTCACAGTACTTAGTTTTCTTTTATCAGGTCAGTCATTAATACATTCCCAATAGCCATCTAAGAAAAATACAGACATACTAATGCCTTATACCTGGCTATTCAAAAACAAATTGTAATGTCACTTCAGAATATTTTAGTCTTAGTTCAGAATGCTAGCTAAATTTTAAGCTTTGAAATAATTTAGTGCTAAGAAACGTGAACTTAAAATGTATGGATTTTTTCATACGTCTGATCCACCAATGACTGTCATGACAGCGGTAGACTAGACAGGATCAAATATATTTTAGGTAATTTATTTACAGATTTCCATATGGCAGGATTACCTCTTATTCAACTTTCTGGCTTGAAGTAGAGACTCAAGAATTCTTACGCTCATAATGTTTTATTAAACAAATATTAAAGTAACACTAGAAATTACATAATGGAAAATAAAGGTAGCTAAATTGGGTATGTAAAGATTCAAAGACTAAATATAACTTAAAATACTTGGTCTTTAGTAAGAATCCATAAATTAAAACCATAAAATTAATATTTTTCATAATAAAACTTACAATATAGTAGTAAATTATTTTAATTATTGTATCTAACCAATTATGTATAGATCATTTGAAAATCACTATATAAATGTGGATTCTGAGTAAGGTCCTTCATTCTCCAGATAAAGTTATTATATCAGTTTTAGGTAATGTGACTTCGCTAAGTAAAATCAAAGAAAACATTTCAAGTTTGAATCTTTATGTGTTCATTTAACTCAATATTACAGTTCAGTCAGTGCAAGCCATGTCTTTTAATTCAGACACTCATAAATTAGGCCTGTGTGAAGTGGCTAGTATTCACTTTGGATTCGGCCGATTTGGGGAACAGTGATTCAATCTGGTGATTTGAATCACTGTCCTGAATCGATTCGGCCGAATCTGATTCAGAGATTTGGCTGCTGCCAAATTTCTGAATCTCCAAATCACCCAGGCCCCAACCCCGCCCACTCTCCCAGCCCTGGCAATGACTGCCCTGCCTGCCCTAGCTCCCAGCTCTTTGACAAAAAAAAGCCTGCACTCCCTGGGTGCTGCCAAGCAGGGAGGTGGGTGATCCCTGCTACCCTCCACTGCTCCATGCTGCAACAGAGGCCCTGCATGAGCCCCATGACCCCTCCCTGCTGTCCTAGCCTCCCCCTATGGCTGCCCCACCTGCCCCAGCCCTTTAAACAAAATGAGAAAAACCCTGGGCTCACTGTTCCTGCCGGGCAGGGGGCAATCCCTGCTGGCCTCCACTGTCCCACACCATGTAGGGTGTTGTGTACAAGACCCCTAAAGCCCCGAGGCTGCAGCAGGAGTCGTGCGTCCCTGGGGTTTTCTCGGTTTTTTTTTTTTCTTGAAGGGCCAGAGCTGGGCTGGGAAGCTATGAGGGGACTGGGGGAGAAAGGGGAGGGGAGGGGGGCTCATGGTAGAGCCCCCCATGCAGCATGGGGCAGTGGGGATCACCCCCCTGCAGCACCCGGAGAGTGGGGCTGTTTTTTAAAGCACCAGAAGCTGGGGTTGGCGGGGCAGTCATGGGGTAGGGTTGGGGGAGGGGCAGCGGTTGGGGGGCTGCAGAAGCAGGCAGGGAATGGGGCCTGGCATGTGTCCCTGTCCCGATCCCCTCCCCACTCCTCCAGCCCTCCCTCCCTGCTCCTTCTTACCAGGTCTGAGTTCGGCTGCAGCTTCCTGCTGCTTTCATCAGGGACTGTCTGAATCATCAAAGCTCTCCAAATCTTTTCTGAAGATTCGGAGAGATTTGAATCTATTTGGACCTTTTAATTGGTCCCCTGATTCAGTTCGGATTCAGTGATTCAGCCACCGAATCAGGCCAAGTCTCCTTTGAATCGAATCACTACCCGAAGCTACACACAGTCCTATCATAAATATACCCAGCACCAACCCCTCAATATGCTGATAATGACACTAGACTACTTTTTCTTTAAATACACTGAGATTTTGAATTTTCTGGAGAGTTTCTAACTTAAAATAATTTAACTGTCAACAGGATCATAGTGGTTAGTCTTCCCAGGCCAGGCCCTATATGTAAGTTTTTTCTCAGACATTTTGAACTGAAAGTTTAGGAATCCTCACATTGACGTCCAAGAAGTAATGTTTTGACATGTATGAACAGCCTTTAGGCATGCTGCTGTTTGTCAGTGTTTCTCCTAATGCCTTCCTTAATGTCTCTTTGGGACGTCAACCTTAAATTTAGTTTGGAATAAATTGGTGCTAACCAGCGAGGGTCCATATTTAGTTTTTGGTCCAGAATGTTGGAGTGGGCAGACCTCTGTTATACATTCTAATATTTTTGTAGGTCATTTGTAATTTTAAAATAGTTTAGAATCTAGAAATTAACCTACTATGCAGAAGTGATTTTGGTATTAGTACCAGTGGGTTCCAAAAATTATTTGGTTAACATGCATTAATAAAAGTGCACATAGTTATTATGCTGACTTGATATCTGGAGTCAACAAAAGGATACCTAATATGATTACAACAAATCAATTTTAATTTACCTTTTGACCCCAGGTCCTTATTTCATATTGCATCTGTTAGCTAGTCTGCACCCTCGCTGTTCCAAACTGAATAATAATATTAATGTTTATAATGTTAATGAATGTGTTTAAAATGATCAGCTGGCATTTTCTAAGGAATCTACAAGGAGTAACAACCCAAATGTAATTAAAGTCTCTGAGAAAGGGGCAACATTTGGGATCTTTTTCTAAAATCTCACCCTTAAAACAGGATGCTCACTAGCACATTAAGGATTAGTGTTATGACATTTTATAATGTTGATGATGCCTGAGTGCATTTACATTCTTTCTGTTTCAATACTGTATTAGCCTAAATACAGGATGACCCTGAGTATAAGATGACTCCACCAATAATTAGATTCTACATATGAAAAACTTATTAATGTATTATAATGTTCCATACATGGAATATAATTATTAAAGAATCATCTAACATTTGTTACCCCCCAATACTCCTGCAGGTTGTGGGGGAAGAGGTAATGATGGAGGCAATAACTGGGCAGGTAGAAGACAGACGATGGGGGAGACAGTAGAGGGGGTGATATGGAGGGCAGGTAGGGAGTTAGTGGGGGATGTGGCGTGGCAAAAAGTTTGTCCCCTGCTGCCTGCCCCCCCCCACACACACACACTAACCCCTCACTGTGCTGACCCCCTGCTCCTGCAGCTTCAGGCTGCCCAATTCCCTGTTCCCCCCTCTTTTCCTGGCCATGCTGCTTCTGCCACCTGCAGCCTCAGGACCCTGCCTCCCCTTCCTCTTGTCTTCCCCCCACCAAAATCTATTGCCCCGCCTACCCTTCCACCCCTCCCAACCCTTACTTTTGCTCTGCACCAGCAGACTCCATCCATGCTACTGCTTGAGGCACGGAGCATGGCTTCATCCCAGCCACATAGCAGCAGGGGGTGCCAGCACTGTTGTTCCAGCTTGGCCCTGTAGCAACAGAGTCAGCGCAGAGCAAAGGTAAGGAAGAGAGTGGCAGAGGGGGAGAGAGAGGGAGAAGCAGCATGAGGAGGGAGACTGGGGACAGCAGGGGAGAAGTGGTAGGTACATAGAAGCTGTGCGGAAGGGCAGACGGCAGCTATAGCTCTGGCTCCAACTCCAGCTCCACAGGCCCAACTCTAGGCTGGGCCCAGAGCTGCAGCAGCTGCCAGGACCCACCCACTTCCATGACAGATTGTAAGGTGAGGGGCTTTTTTCCCTGTGTTAACTGGGGAGAAAAACGTCATCTTCTAATTGAGTAAGTATGGTAATTTTGTCCATACGATAATTTCAGATCGTGTATTCAGAACAATAAGTAGTTTTGCAATAGCAACTTACACTCTTGTTTTAACTAGCCCACGCTCAAGAGATTGAACGTTTAGTCTGCAGGCCTGTCTTACGAACCACATTAGGAAAAGCTTAAAGCTATTCAGTCCTAATAAATTACTTTCATTTTAAACATTTTCTGTTTTTTAATGATAACAAGAAGGTAAAAGTTATCACCATAATTATGGAAGTGTCTTTCCTCTTCATAGTTGATCTTGAAATAGCACAAGGAGGAGACAATGGAACGTCTCTCTCCACAAACAAAAAAGGTCCAACATTCATTGCTACTTTTACTGAATGTGGACAACTGATTGGAGTATTCTGTTCCACAGTACCCTCTTTTAAATTGTTACTAAGATTTTCCCTTCACAGGGAAATTTTGACAGATTATTGTATTAAAAAGTGGTTCTCCCAGTGCTTTACTAAATTAATGTCTAACTGAGTTTATACCATCTATCATAGAGGGATTTTTACCATCTTGAAGAGAAATCAAGCAGATCTTATTACTCAGTCTGTGCATTAGGAGCCTATATCACTCAGTTCAGGAAGGGTATCCAGGGTCATTAGCTGCTGTTATGACTGAAACACTAATGTATGCCTCATGCATCAGAGCTAATGATGCTTACAGTTTTGTGTTTGCATTCAAATACTCTTCAAAAGCTGGCCTTCAAATTCTTTTGTGAAATAGCGTGTCTGGGAAAATAACTGTCACGTTAAATTGTTAACTTTACTACAGACGTAAATGCAGAAGAATCATCTTATTCACCAAGAAGGAAAAAAAATATGATGCAAAAGACCCTCTTCTCATATACCATATTTACTTGAATATAAGATGACTCCACATTAATTAGATACTATGTATGAAAACATTATAAATTTGTTATAATTTTCAGGTACAGAATCTAATTATTGGAGATTTGCCTTGTCTGTTTCTCCTTTCCACTACTACAGCAGGGAAAATAAATCTGGGGAGTCAGGTAGCCACCTTGCCCTCTGTCCCCACAAATTCCACCCCCCTAAAGCTGCTTCTCTCCCTTACTGCTGAACCCTACTTTCCCTCTGCACATGGAAGTGAGGGACAAATTTGAAAATGCTGACCTTGAAATAGATATACCTGGACAATTTGGATATAAACAAGTTACTTCAGGTATCCATAGACGTAGTTCATCCAAAATTGATGCATTTTACCTCTTTTGAAACTGCTGCATGTTTCAGCAGAGGTGCTCTCTATAAGCAAATTTTTAACCAGCAATTTTGTACTTATGTATAGTACAAACTATGCATGATATTAGTTCAGAGCCAAAAAGTTTATAATTTACCATATACTTAATTGGACTTGACCCCAGCAGAGTCAACAGTTTCAAGCCATGGTGACTCCACAGCTCAACACTGCTCAGTATATGTGTGTATACCAGATACCACATACAAAGGATCCTTGTGCTAATTAGAGTCCCCCCATCATGACCAGAACTGGGTGCTTTTGTCCTGAGTTCCTCCAGAAATTTGTATGTAGGTGAGATATGGGCCAGCCTGGTCTTGATCCACCTCATGGAGGGTCAGCTGAGACAGGGGCCAAGAGAGAGGTACTGGGTGAACTGTTTGGGGCCACATTTAATAATTTTTGCTGGACATTTTAGGCTGGTGAAGAAACAGGAATCAATGGACCTGGGAAAGAAAGGCACAGCTCAGCTGTGACAGTGAAGAGGGAGTCAAAATATATTCAGTATAGTGGCTCACCATGACCTGAAAAGAGTTGGTGCTGAATAAATAGTGGTTTCAAGGCAACAGGCTACACTAACCTATCCTTGTAGTAGGCTCCCATTTGTATGTTTGCCCAGTATGGACTATGTACTTTATAGTCATGGTAATGTTGGCTGCATTTAATCAACTTCATACTTGGTTTCCATTCCTGAGCACATGCTGCTTCTGGCAGCAGTTTAATGATAAGTAATGCAATTATAGTTTCCTTGTATGTGAGTGTAAGGGGAGGGACCTTTTCTCTCATGCTGATAGGAGGAAAAAAACTTGTCTTATATTCATATAAATATAGTAGCTCAGTTGAGACAAGCATATTCCCTGCTCTCGTAGATTCCTTGCTTTCTTAGTAAACTGTGAGCTCTCTGTTGGGTGAGTAGAGCAAATTTTAGTTTCCTGTCACCAAAAATGGAGAAAGGAAAGGACCCTGAGGTTTTCATCAGGAATGGCTTGTTATCAGGAATTAGCTGATCAAGACAAGGGTTAACAAAGTTCCTCCAAAAAACATTAAGTAAAAGCACATGCCAAATCTTAGCTAAGTGTATGAAATGTCAGAAACAGGGTCATAAATCATAATGTCTCTGAGAAATGAGGTCTCCACTAGTCATGTTAGATATTGTTTTTTATTCCCAAGGAGGGAATCTCTTTGTCAGGATAAATATTAGGTTAGAATACTAATGATAACCCATTGAGATCTGCAGCTTAAATTGGAGATGGGTGGCACTACTACGAATTAGTGCTCTGTTAACCTTTCTCCCAGATGTGAGGGTTTACACCTGTCTCAAAGCAAATTCACATGGCTGACATAATACATTAATCAATTGGGGTGTGGGGCACACAGTGAAAATACACTATTATTTTTGTTTGTTTAAAATTGTAAATACAGAGGAAGAGGAGGTTATTTTTAAGAAACATTTCAAATAGAGATTTTTTTTCAAGTCATAGTTTGTATTTTCTTTTTTAAAAAAGGGCTTTTGGATGTGAGGGTCTCAGCACTCAGTGAAGCCAAATAAAATGAGGCAGACATTATGTTAGCTTTTCCACTACACTTTAAGTCTAGACCCATGCACACATGTGATTCCAATCCTGCAAGTCCTCTGAGTAGACAGCCAACTGTGCCTAATGGCTGTAGTGCAACTATGTATACGTATAATGAAATATACGTGTTTTGATACACATCTATGGAAAGTTATTTTGTGATTTTAACAAATGTCTGTAAGTGCCTAAAATGAGATCACCAATCTGATTTTCATGGGTGGTGTATATTAAGAGTTGTACTTTAAGCTCTAGGTATTATAAAGCAGTGTAGTTTCCTCTTCAAAACTGCTTTTCTTCTTCGGCAATGTCTTAGGAACCAGTTTACATATTTAGTATCATAATAGCAAGTCAGGAAGAATACTGCCTAAAGGTGTAAAGGAAATTTTGTATGTTGATAGAGAAGCTTTAATTCAAGTGCATCAAGTACCACACTGACACTGGCAAAAATGCAACTGTTGTGGCAGTATAGCTGTGTTAATTTCTGCTGTTATGTCTGGACATCCGATAAAAGATAAAACACGATCAGCCTGAATGACTTAGAGTGTGTGTGGGTGGACATTTTCATAGTATCTTCAGGGGCTTCCTGCACTGGTAGATAAGCATATGAGGTGGTAAAACAGCAATCTCTGCTACCCTGGCCATGGAGGGATTGAGAGAGTTTTGGAACTCCAGAAGAAGCTTTTTTGCAATCATGTCAGAAAAAACCTAAAACGTCATTAGAATCTCCATAGATATTAACAGTTGCCCATATGAAACTTTTGTTTATTTATCCTGTTTCTGTTTCTTTCAGCATTATGTCCTTTGTAGGCATAGATTTATGCCTTGAGCTGCAGAGAAGAACATGGGATTATTCATTAGGTTACCAGATAACTGATATGTTGAATAAGAGGGTTTTAACCTATTCTTCTGTACAAGTTTTGGGAATAGCCGTACCAAACCTAGTTACTCATGATTCAAACAACCTAAAATGTTCAAAACTGCTTATAAATTACATGACAGTTAACACATTGAGACTACCTGCTATCAGGCCATTGTCCTGCTGAAGTTCAGAGACTGTCCTGTCTTTATTTTCAAATTCAGGCAAGAGACATAAAATTTCACCCATCTAGCATCTCTCAGAACAGAGGAAACCTTCTTTACCTATGTATTCTCCTAGCAGATATAAGACAGTTCTGTGCTCATGAATCAGAGAAAGTATCGCCACAAATCTGCCTGCAGTCTGTCAACATTGAATAAATAATAGTCTCAAGACAATCATCTACATAAGTGTGAAGGATTTTATAATTTTACTGCAAAATGTATTTCAGAATACATTTTAGTAACTTCTCATAAATAGAGACCAATTACATATTTTTCTGTGGAAGGCACAGAGCACATTTCACTGGTTGGCACAACAGTTTTATAAACATGATACAGGCTACAGATTCTTCGGTCATAAACTCAGACGAGTAAAATTGCATAAATGCTTCAATTTCTTGCATAAAATAGCATAAATATGAATCTCTTGCTTTCTTGAGAACACACGGAGGGGAGGGAGAGGGGTACCTCCTTCATTTGGTGGGAGTATGGGTATATGGGAAAAGGGTCAAATTTTGGATCATGTGTTAAATGTAATCTTTTCAGTCATGAGACCCAGGCTGCTCTTCGGCCCTTGTGTGGTACTTTTGGTCCTTCCTACAAAATGGCATTGTCTAATGGAAAATATAAAGCTTATGTCTCCTGCCTTGGTAGCAGCAAGTTCTTTCCTAACTACTGTAAAGCTGATAGGCATAAGTGTCAGGATATGTCTATATCACATATTTATTGGGCCCATTAGAGATATCCTTGGGCATGCGGAGGGGTAGCATGGTCACATTGCTTTTACATGACTCAATATGTCAAGGGTGAGTCCTACCACTGCTTGTCCCATCCTTTCTCCTGCTTCTGAATTCAGTGGGGAGCAGGAGGGCACATTCTGCTCCATGTCAGTTGCCTCCTGAACTGAAAGTCTTGTCACTGTATTTGTGTGGCAGTGGAGCAGGCTCATTAGCACTGTTGGGTGACAGTGAAATTTAGCACAGCCTCAGCCTTGTACAAGTGCTGCTGTGGGTTGAGGCAACAGCTCTTGTGGAGAAATGCAACAAGTTTGAGGATGCCACTTCCTGGTACAGAAAGTTTAGTGGCAAAGATCTAGCTTTCATGAATTCAGTAGAGTCAGACATTCATATCTCCACTCTTTTCTTTGGGAATATGGTTATTAAATTGTGATAATTTTTTGTCTTCTATGTTTGCTTTGTTTTTATGTTTTGTCACCTGCTTTTTACATCTCCAGTTTTTAACAGGCAACTTTCCTCTAGTTAGGCATGATATTATATTCCACATATGTATAGTTCATACCGTTTGTGTAGGATTTGAAGAGAATCTGTTGCATTTAGTGGGGGGTGAAGAGGGAAATTATTGTGGAAGAGTTAGACTTGCATCTTCTTGATTTAGGTAGCTAACGTTTAAAAAAATAAAGCATGTATATATAATGCTTCAGGATACTAAGTCTTTCCTAGTGGGTAGTGCGCTGAGTTGGTACTCAAGAAGCATGAATTTTACCCCTGGTCCTAAGGCCTTCCTGCTGAATGATCTTTGATCAAGTTACTTCACCTCTTGGTCCCTCATTTTCCTCATCTGTAAAATTGATATGGCTCTTCTTGAAGCAATTTTAGATTTGAGGATGAAAAGAACAGTTTAAGAACTTATTGTTTGTTAGTCAGTTAGGTATATTTTCCTATTTCCCCCTTGGAACAAAAAATCTCTTGAAATTTTACTCAAACTCTAGATTGGACAGCACAGAAAGCTTGGGTATGATATAGCAGGTAAATATTGGACTGATTAGCACTTTTATTTATAAAATGTTGAGGCAAGAAGTACTTTAAGATACTATAAGCAAGGTGTGTGTTATTTCTGCGGGGTGTGGGAAAAGCAGTTCTGTTTTTTGTTGTTAGTTGGGTAATTTTTCATTGTAATGCTTTTTTAGCAGCAACCGATATTCTTGTCATACCCGTTTGCCTTTATCTCATGGATATGGATGGTGTCACCTCGAATAAGTTTTCTATATCATGACATGACAAAATCTTGATACAGAAAGCATGATGTCAAGGATTTATTTTCTGTCATTTCAAATACGTCTCCATCCATAGATGACTTGGCTCCCTGCTGGCAGCAGAATTACAGTGAGCTCTGTCAAAGAAGAAAGTAAAAGCAGATGAACTGCATCAAATCCAACTATCAGGAGACAGGCTGAATGGTTCCAAGGCATGTCAAATATTTGAAAAGACAAAAGGGACAAGATTCTGACTAACCCTTCAGAAACATTGTCACCCAGCAAGATAAAGCACTTGAAGGAAGTTCTATGACTACACAAGGAACTGTATCTGGTAGGGTGCTTGTACATGAGCATGGAGGCTGCTCCCACATGCTGTGATTGCAGCATGTCAGAGCAGACTCAATTAATCAAGTCTGCTGGAATGTGGCAATGACTGTGCTCCAGCACCCTCTTGCATTTCATGTATCAGTGTCTCTGCATTTAAAAATGGTGCGGGGGGGTGCTTGAACTAAAGCTCGTCAAATGTGCTTTAGTTCTCGAGTGCTCCCACCACCATTGTTAAGTGCAGGGACACTGATACACGAGACAATGCGGGGCTTTAATTAGGGTGGCTCTCAGAGCTGCTCTAAACTGCTCCCTCACCCCCAGAGCACATGTCAAAGTGTCCTTAGTTTCCATACTAGACCTCTTGTTAGTTTTTTACTCTTTCAGTGACCACGCAAGTTTGCATTGGAGCAAAAAGTTTCACTTATTTTTATAAAGTCATATGAACACTTGGTAATAACCACCCATCTCAAGTGCATCTGAAATGGGTTCCAAGTGTTACTTTTAGTTTAAGAATTGTGGTACATGTAGTAAAGTGGACATCTATGTTTTTTAAAAGTGTATCCTTGTTGCAATCGTATTACATGAAAATTCAGGGTTAACTAGTGCTCAGGTTTTGTATTTTTTTAAATTTCTGTAATTCCTCCACTGAAATGATCAAGGTTGAGTGAAGTTTCGTGCACTCGGGGTAGAGAATCAGAAAACTGCTGCCATATGTTTCATATTGTCAAAACTGTTATTATATCATTGTAAGTGAACATGCTCAATATGCTTTCCAGATTTTGAACTTATTTTAGATTGCTCAGTAAACTGCAATGTTATTTGTTAGTACAATATTCACATTCTCTTGCTGGATACACAAATGTTAAGATATTTAAAACATTCAATCCGGAACACGAAAGGAATTTTTAAAGATGGGAACCTTTAAAATACCAGATAAAATGAGTTATGCAACTGCCTTCTGTGTAAACTTATTGCCAGCAGGGCTCCCTTTTGCCTCAGTCTGAAAGAAACCTATCATTCTGTGAGTCAGTGTTTCCCCTTTTCATTCCTATCCTTTCATCACAGAAAAACATACTTTTGGTCCCAACTGCCAGTAACGTAGCACTTTTTGTATTCTGAGTATGCAGAGAGCCATGTCTTTTACCTCCATAGATATTGTTTATTCTGTTTATCTAACCAAGACTAGTTTTATAAATAAAAACATTAACTATAGCATACTCAGCACAATCCAGTATCATAACCTTCACTGTTAGTATATTGTCACCTGTGATTTTCTGATCTTTGTGATAAATGGACCATAGACTGTAACGCTAGGGACAGAAGTTACTCATAAATTGGTTTAAGTGATCAGAAACTGGTTTAAACGTGTAACAGAATAGAAGTTCAGTGCACATAAAACAGTTTCAAAATGGCTGAAACTGGTTTGAGATAAACCTGATTGAATGTAATATCAAACTTAACTGATTTAGGTCAAACCAGTTTGTGAAACTTCTGCTCCAGACTCCTTTCTAGTTGGAGTTAAATCAGAGTCCCACAGCACCAGCATTTTGCAGCTCTGGGCTAGACTGTGTTGGCTGCTCCAGAGAACAGGGCTGGCCCCACTCCTCTGCTCCTCAGCTAGAGTAGTTAGGGCTTGCTCACTGGCCTTTCTGGCTGGCTCACTGGCCAGCTCATCCCACCCCCAGGCAAACCCATGGTGGGGTCTGAGGTAAGGGATCAAGGAGGGGGGTTAAACTTCCCTTCCCCAGAGTACAGAGCTACCCTGCACTGCTTACTTAGTACTGGCTGTGACTGTGGACTGCAAATCCCAGAGGCACCTGGAAGCAGGAAGAGCAGGTGATGAGCAACCCTGCAGAGTCCTGTTGCTGTGATTCTGCACTGCAAATCCCAGAGATCTGCAAATCCCAGGGCAGCAGGAAGAGGAAGAGAACCCACATCCCATGCTAGCTACGTGCCAGAGATCAGTACTCTAGCACCCCCCGGCTTCTGGTTTGTGCTGTTGCAGACCTGTGGCTGCTTTTCGTGAATGTGTGTTTATTTGCATATTGGTTCAATCTTTGCAGCTTAGACTAACCTGTGAAGACTGAATCAATTCAGCCTTGGGCTTTTTGACTCTCTGTACTTAGTGTAAGAGAAGATGTGTTTGTATAGTTTAAACACCTGGACACTAAATTGCATTACATGAATAAAACAAGCAAATAAACAGCATATATTGTGCCAGCTAAAAGCAAACAAGTTATAATACAGGCAAGAATTTACCGTAGCTAGAATAAAACTAAATCAACTTGAAAATAATGCATAGGTTTTGCCTACGAGATCAAAGATCTCATTTTAAGGACACTTCTACTGACAACTTTGTTCATACTGATACATCTGGAATTTTTAAGCTAAGATTAAGCGAGCAGCTTTTTTACTATTTATCAGGAACAAAGTTTAAATACTGCAAAATTATATGAATAATTTTCAGTTGTCTCTCCTTATGAAAGTTTATAATTCCCTCAGACTAGACATCACTTCTGATGTTGACAACACTTTATTTTGGGGAAGGCAAGCAGAGCACCCAGCAGGTCTGTTTTACTTGTCTTACAACCTTTTTCATTTCCTTTATTTTTGATATTTGGTATAATTTTACTCATATAGTTCCAAGTTTTATTTAAATATTTAATAACACAGGCAGAATAACTTGTTAATTAAAGGTGAACTTTTAGTTGTATCATCTTAAAGAGAGTAAATAAAGTATTGAAAGAGAGCTGCCATGGAGGGATGTACCATCCAGGGTCATGCCCCATGCAGGCTATAACAGTGTGAGCCATAGGTCCCCTGGGCCAGTGCTGCATGGGCAGCCTTCTCCCCACTATACCCCACCCAGGCAGCCCCTGCTTTACTGTGTACAGGGCCCTCCCCTGCTCAGCTTGCTGGCTCTGAGCCCCTCAACTAAACAGCTGGTTGTAGTCTTCAAGCACTTTGTTGGTGATAAAGTACAAGCAGGATTAATAGTTCTGCTCATTTTGTGTCTCAGTTTAGTCAGTGTGCATACGTTTGTGTATATGCCATTCAAATGATGTAGCTTTCCACTCTGAGGAGGGGATAGAAACTCTGTGGCTACTAAGCATTTTACATGTACTTCTTTACAGGTAGTCAAAATAGGCCTGGCTTTCTTTGTAGATAACATAGTCATACTGAGTTGCTTTGAAAAGAGCTGAATTAGTTTCTCTAGAATAAGTTTAATTGTGTAACCTGTTAACAACAAACAAAAACAAACAAACAAAAACACCTTCCCTACTGATCTGTTAACATGATTTGGCAGCTCTTGTATAGCTTCTAAATCCATACAGACCACCAGTGACAGTGTCATAGTTATAAATCTGTCCTGTTAAAAACTGCACATTGGTTTAAATAAAAAATACCTGGCTATTCTGGCTCATGTTGTCCTTCCAAAGACCATGAGTGCCACTAAGTGGCAGGAATAAGTAGGATGTCAAAAGCTAGGCCTTCTTATAATATACTCATGATGTGTTTAAATCTATAGAAATCTACATCAAAAAGAGTTTTGCATTTTTGGTGCCCTGAATCTTTTAGGAAGTCCCATTTTTTAAAGAAACATTGTTAGCTTTGCAGATCCAGGAGAAGAGTTTGAAACTGCCTTAAATGCTGCAGTTATCTCAGGTTAAATAGTCTCTCCTTCCTCCACCTTGCAAGACATCCTGCAGTGTACCTGTACTGTAACAGATTAAATCTTCAGAAGGAATCACCTCTACATCCTTTAATCCCCCTAAGACTACTCATGTTGTTTGACTGTAAGTCAGCGTGCTAGAGCTCACCAAAGCTATTTTCACCTTTCCAAAGTTAGAGATTTGTTTTATTTATAAGTCTGTTTGTTTCTCTCTTAGCCCCATGTCTGCAGCTGACTCTAGCATATCTGTGCTGGTGTCCACTGAATACTGGGCAGCCACAGTTCATAGTCGCTGAGTAATCTTCTCCTGCCACAACTAGATGTAATTTTGAGAGATAGGAGGCTACACCTGATGTCTATGTGACTGTGACCACATCTCTACCATGGGTTGTGCTGCTGGGGGTTTTCTGCAGAGTCCCTCTACCCCTACACTCCAATCTCTTGCCTCTTGCTAATAATTTAAGCTGTTGTCTTAGGGATTGACACCAGTAAGGAAAGAGAAACTAAGTAGGCACAAAAGGGTAACACACAAAACACAGCAACTGTCCTCAAAGACTGTCAGGTTCCCTCTTTGAAATGACCCCTTTTGCTCGAAGTGGGTGCCCTGTTTCAGAGCTCACCTCCCCAATCCAAATTTCCATGTTCTGCATCCTGGGCTTTTCCTCAGCTGTTGTGGTCTGCTTAATTGGCTGCCCTGGGCCCTCGCCCCAAGGTATCTCTCACCCAGTTGAAGATCAACACAAAATAAAGTTTATCCACCTAGGTATTTGAATGGAAACAAAACTGGTCCCATCTCTCTCCTCACTCAGTCAGGGTGCACTCTGAGGTTTGATCCCTCATTAATTCTGCAGTGCTGGGCCTGAGCCTGGCCTCACTCTGCATTGCCTGTCTCCTTCCCCTCCACATGACCATCAGTGGGTGGTCATTCTCACAGCTGCCACCTAGTAGTGCTCACAGTTAGTTGATTTGTCTCGGAGGCTTCTCTCACCTTTCCTGGCCATTGTGCTGTCCATGTCTCGCCTGTCTCCAGCACCTCTTGGGCAGTTTTCCTCCGAGCCTCTGCTTGGAGGGTGATTCAGAGTGCCCTTCTCTCTTTCTCTCTCTCTCTCAGCATGCCACCTGCCAGCTTTTGTTTCCAGTCTCTGCCCTTCTGAGGCCACTCAGCTTCCCCATTGCTGGAGCAACAGTTTTTGGTAGCTTGAGTTCATCAATCGAGTTTTGGCACTCCTGTTGCCAGCCATGCTCTCAGGTAAATTGCTGACTTGTCTATAATTCCTGTTATACCCCTAACTCCCACTCACCCCTCCCTCTCCTTTCCCCTGCCTGTAATATACTTTTTATGGTGGGGGAAAATTTTGGAGATCAGAGGCAATCTATAGCTTCATGTAGGGCTTTATGAAACACTGAACCCGTCAAAAGCCCACAGGGAAAAACATACAAGTTTAAGTTCTAAGCTCTTTAAGACAGAAAGTGTTACTTTCTAGGACAGTGACATCCTGACCCATAGCTTTTCCCCACCTGTTCCTGTGCTTCTGCTTTCTCTAAACCCTTGTCCCTTCTTTTTCCTACAGAGTCCACTGAAACATCAGGGCTGGTTTCCCCCCCCCCCCCCCGGATTTCTACGGTTTTCGCAGCTAATACTTGATTTTGCATTTTCTACAAAAAATGCAAAATTGTGATTTCAGTACATCCCTAATTATAATAGATTCATAGATTCATAGAAGTAGGGTCAGAAGGGACCTTGTAGATCTTCTAGTCTGACCCCCTGCTGTGGGCAGGAGAGAATACTGGGCTCAAATGACCCCAGCCAGGTAAACATCGAGCCTCCTCTTAAAGACCCTCAGGGTAGGAGCCAGCACCACTTCCCTTGGAAGTTGGTTCCAGATCCTAGCCGCCCTGATTGTGAAGTAGCGCCTCCTGATGTCTAATCTAAACTTACTCTCTAACAACTTATGGCTGTTATTCCTTGTTACTCCAGGAGGCACTCGGGGGAACAAAGTCTCTCCCATTCCTCACTGGTCCCCCCTAGTAAGTTTATAGATGGCCACCAGGTCCCCCCTCAGCCTTCTCTTGTGATGGCTGAACAGGTTAAGGTCCCATAGCCTCTCCTCATAGGATCTGCCCTGCTGTCCTCGGATCATGCGAGTGGCCCTTGTCTGGACCCTCTTAATGCTGTCCACATCCCTCCTGAAGTGCGGCGCCCAGAATTGGATGCAGTACTCCAGCTGCGGCCTGACCAGTGTCTGCCACTGTACTTTCAAGAAGGGAGTTCCCCAACCTATAGGTATGCTGCTGGTTCCTACTGCCCAAGTGCAGCACCCTGCACTTGTCAGTACTGAATCCCATCCTATTTTTATTTGCCCATACCTGTAACCTGTCCAGGTCCTGCTGTAATCTGTCCTTCCCTTCTAGCATGCCCACCTCACCCCAAATCTTGGTGTCGTCTGTGAATTTAAACAGGCTGCTCTTCACCCCATTGTCCAAGTCACTAATAAAGAAATTGAACAGTGCAGGCCTGAGGACTGAGCCCTGAGGGACCCCACTGCCCACTTCCCTCCAGGTTGAAAATAACCCGTCCAACCACCACTCTCTGAGTACAACCCCTCAGCCAATTTGCAATCCATCTGACTGTGTAGGCATCAATGCCACAGTCACCTAGCTTTTTAATGAGAATGGGATGCGAGACAGCGTCAAAGGCCTTCCTGAAGTCCAGAAAGACTAGATCCACTGTGACACCTGCGTCCAGTAATTTTGTGACCTGATCATAGAAGGCAACCAGGTTGGTCTGACAGGACCTGCTCCTAATGAAACCATGCTGGTTGCCCTTGAGCATCATCCCCGCTGCTGGCCCATCACAGATAATCTTCCTTGATAATCTTCTCAAAGAGCTTCTCCAGGATTAAAGTAAGACTCATGGGCCTATAGTTGCCTGGGTCCTCCCTCTTCCCTTTTTTAAAGATGGGGACCACATTGGCCCTCTTCCAGTCATCCAGCACCTGGCCAGAGCACCACAAGTGTCTGGTAGAAGTGAGTTTGGGCAGTGGAATAGTTGAGGCTCACCATGGTCAGAAGGGGGGCAGTGAACCAGTTCCCATGAAACAGTTTCCTGGGAGCTTCCTCTAGGGGCCTTCGCAAACCAATCACAGATTCACAGAAGTTTAGGGCTGGAACATACAGGGTTTGCACTTTTTTACCCATCGATTTTTAAGGGCAATTTTCCACTATCGTTTTTTCCCTTCAGCTTGATCTCATTAATTTTTGTTGTGAAAAGTAGAAACCAATCATTTTGCTAGGTGTACCACAAATTAGCCCCGTACCATCCCTGAATGCCTCTTTGATCCCTTCCTCTACCCAATCTGCTGCTCTGATTTCTGTTCTGAGCCCTGTTCTCCCTGACTGATCCTTTCCTCTGTCTTTTGCTTCCTGCCTGTCTGCTGCTGTGCTGTCTGTCCCCTACCCAACCTGCCATGTGCCACATACAGAGGCTGCCCATTCCACTTACAATACTCATGGTGCAGGGTAGCCACTGCTGGTTTAAGCAAGATCTGGTTATTTAGCTGCCCAGCTGCTCTGAACAATGTCTGTTGTTTAACTCCAATCATGAAAGATGCACTCAAAACTCATTTGGCAGCAGGTGGATTGCTGCTCTCATGTATATGCCATGACGCACACAGCTATGATTTAGTGAGTCACCTTGAACCCACCTTCAGCCAGCGAAGAGGCATAAATATGTGCCAAAATACCAACTGATCAACCCACAAGGGCCCCGCAAGTCCCAGAAGTCAGTGTTCAAGAGGGTAGGTGTAGCGAGAGAATCATCAGTTGTTAAAAGCTAAGTTGAGATGAAAAGTGTTTTTGCTCTGGCCTGAAATAGTGTGAAAAAACAGACTTCACAGATCTCTGCAAGGCCCTGGAAACTAGGAGCATAGCAGGAGCTGCTATACCAGATCAGACCAGAGGCTCTTCTAATTCAGTACACTGGATTAGGATTGACCTGGGGCCATCCTTGGAAAGAAGTCACCCCCTTGTAATTAGTGGTTCATGTGAGAGTGTTGGATGCTTTCTGTTCTGTCCTGTCCTGTGGTGAGTCACAAATGTGATTATTCTTTATTTAATTATAATTTTTTTAGTTTTTAGAAGAACAAATGCTGGTCATTGTAACAGGGCTCCCTTTGGTTCCCATTACAAAGAAAGTAAGGAGGGAATAATGGAAGGGTCCTTAAAGGGGCACAGCACAGACTGGGAAGCCCTGCCCTTACAGGGATGCCCTAAGCAGGGATGGGGTGCTCTGACAGCAGTAGGGGGCAAAACTCCTGCAGGGGAAGGATGCAAAAAGTGTAAATGGTCTTTGAGAAGGGCCAGAGTGAAGACAAACCAAACTCTGGCAAGCAGGCTGGAAGAAATACCCCAAAACTTATTAGAAAGACCATAAAAGGGACCTAAGAAAAGGCCAGTGCTGGGAACAGTCCAGTGGAGATGGAGTAACAGAATGGAACTAGTCCTGAAAGCACCCCAAAGGACTTTGAAAGGTGTAGAATAATTGTTAAAAAGTTACACAGAAAGAGACCCAAAAGAAGCTGACCCATGAGAGGTGCTGTGTACCTGTAAGCAGGACCCTTTCTCCCAAAGAGCTGTCCTTTGAATTAACATGACAGCAAATGAGGAGGGAGGGAGGGAGGGAGGGGGAGGGAAAAGAGTGGGGGCCCTTTGAATTAACATGAAGGCAGGTCAGGTAGGGAAGGGAGAGGGAGGGAGGGGACTAGGGACCATAACAACACCTCACCCCAAAAAGGGGCATTAGTGCCTAGTCACAGTCTTGAACAATGTAGACCTTTCAAAACCCACCAGGCAAATTTGGTACATAATGTATGGAATGTTGGTCAATTATCTTATAGCAACTAATGAATAATTTATATTTCTCTGTTGTTATTCTGTATTCTTTTATTAAAATATATCCTATGGTGATTTTGTGGGCAGATAAAGAAACCTGCTGGATATGTGTAAAAGAAGTTGTAAAAAAATGCAGAAACAGCATGTTTATCTTGACAAAGACTAATTGCACAAAAGAATTTTAAAAATTATAGTGGCTGGTCAGAGTGACTAAGGTGGAGGTTAGAGTTAAGGTTATGATCTTAATCCTGGATTAACGAATAGTGAAAAGGCAGAATCAGAACCCTATTTTTTCTCTAGGAGAAAGGAGTAGATTAGAACGTTCCAAGTTGTCATTACTTCCTTTGAAGAGAAGGCCTCCAAAGCGTGGGACTTGGAAGAGGAAGAGGGATATAGGCAAGATTGATCTTTGAGAGGCTCAGGGAGTGGGGAAAGTGTGTTACAAATAGTAATAAGGCAAGTTAGGAAAAATGATACCATATGTGGCTATAACGCCAACAATCAGCAAAAAATGTAAACATATATAAAGCTCCAGTAATAAAGCTGTTACAGCTGTAATGCTCTGAATGAAAAGGAAAATGAGCTTTCTCCTCTCAACTAAAGATTTGTCAAAATCTAGCCTCCAGTTATATATATTTTCCCTTGTCCTATTCATATTTTTAGAACAGTGATCCATCTTCCTTAAAGTTTGTTAGAGATGATTTCCATTGCATGCATGCGCATGCGCGCGCGTACGTGTGTGGGTGTGTGTGTGTGTGTTCATGAGCAATTAAATTTCAAGTTCCTTGGGAGCATTTGAAATTTCTTGCCATTCAATTAAAAAACCTCTAAAGATCCAGCTCTCTCTATAACATGACTTCTCGATCTGTATTTTCTAAGGGTGGTGCAGTATTGGTTGATATGATGATGCCTCCTGTTTATAGTAGTTCATATAAAATTTATAGTTCCCTAAGTAATCATAGGCAGCCCTTTAAATGTGTTCTTGAAATGAGATTGTTGGGCAGTGGCCTGTCTTGCCTGCACTTTGTAAAATCAGTTTACTGCAGAGAGTTGTGGGGCAAGTTTTATTTACTTACTGCATAATTTGGAAGCCTACATCAGAGTTTCTCTTTACTCTTACTTTTTTTACATACAGCTCTACCTGAAGAGCATATAATTATTTCCATAATGCAGTTTGTTAAAGCTGCACCACTACTAAGCCAGGTGTAAACATTTTGTTATCCACTGATTAAATTCACTTGTATAGCATGTGCAGTGTGATGTGTCAGCAGAAAATTCAGCTTTCTCTTTTGAATATTCCATGCTGCACCATAGCTATGAATTTGGTATTTAATCAGATATTTATTTTTAATTATATACATCCTCCTGGGTTTAACTATTGAAGTCATGTGACCTATGTTTTTATTAACATGTTTTCACTTTGGGGAATACAGTTTTCCTTACTAACAATGCTTCCTGTTAATTGCAACATGCATGCTGTATCAACCTCAGCCCTTTGGCTTTATCAGGTGTAGCACTAATATGTCTTGAGTGTGAATTAGTAATGTACTGTATTGCTGTTGTAAGGGCTTTAAATTTTGCACAAAACTAGGCACTCAGTGCCAGAACTGGTAGGATTGGTTCAGAAATATTGAGCTTTTCTGAGTATGTGCTTTGGTCTATTGGAAGGACAGGAATTATTTGTAATACACAACAAATATGAAAAGCCTTATACTTTTGGTATTATTGTGCAATCAGTGCATACCAGGATATTCCAAGACACTGGCCAGACTTGAAGAAAGTATCTTGAGAGCCAAAGTGATTTTTATAATGCTTGAATTTCATTATTAACATGCAGTGTAAAAAGGAATTCATTTGTCAAAATCTCCAGAAATTGTATTTATTGTATGTGTTGGGAGGGTGGGGGGGTACAGTTGTTAAAGATGTTACACTATACAGCTTGTAGAGGAGGCTTTTTTCTCTTGCAGTTGATTGCTTTATTCTCGTTCGTGAATTAGACCATATTCTTCCAACCTTCACTTTTAAATTGATATAATTATTTTCAGATTGATTTCTATCTATAGTTTTTTTCCGTCCTGTAACTGCCTCATTCATCTAAATGAGAAAAATTCTATGGCATGGTATTAGGATAGTTACCTTCAGGAAGGATTCAATGAACTAGACTTACTTCTGTCAGTGTTTGTTAAGATTTAGATGACTGTAGAACATAAGCATGACAGCAGTGGATTCTTACCTCCCTGTGCTTAAGGAAGTATTTTGTCAAGAAGTGATTCAGAGAGAACAACATAATCACAGATGCTGTATATTATTTGTCTTCCTTTCTCCCATGCCAGTCTGTCTTACTGTTTTGGGTGATACAACATAATTATTATATCTTAATTTTATTTGTCACATAGAAATTGGGTATAATATTTTCAGCATCTAAAGCTATGCATTATACGTTTCAAGCAGATTTCTTTATTTACTCAGTCTTATGCAGAGCTTAGGTATTAGTTACTTATATTTTGTTTTCTGCTTTGCAATGGACTGATTTCTTTTTCTTTTTTACAGTACTTCCTACATGTTGTACTATCACCACTCTATGTGGCTGAAATGACCAAGTCTGCCTGTCAGTCTGTCCAAACACCTGCATTTTTCTTCCTGCTGTCCAAAAGGCATTTACAAAGAAAGCATGGGTATGAGCAAATGCAGATGGGGTAAAATTAAAACTGGCAGGCTTGGGATCCTAGAGCCTTGGCCACCATTTCTTTCCTTAGCAGAAGTGTCACAGTTCTTTTTGTACAGCAGAGAAGAGCAGAAGTAATGAGGAGCCACACTTTTTTTTACTCCAGCTAGAGCAGTATAAAAATATTTAAACCAAAATAGATATACAAAGGATAGCAGAACAAGAATTGTAAGGGGTAAACATTTGAAGTAGAGCAAGGTGATGATGGCCCAGCTCTGTATTATATTTGCACCAAATTCTTTTTGCCAAAATAGTTTACACTGTAGAAGAGGAAGAATACTGTGAAGGCTGTTTGCTGTCAGAAAGTGGCCATTGCAGTTTGGCATTCAGTTCAAGACAGGAAAAGCTTCTATCTCTGTTGTGGGAAAAATTCTAGAGATGGTAAATCTGCACAATACCTGACAGTGAAATTACGTTAGAGAGAAACTAGCTGATTATATTGTCCAGGGGCGATGATTAGGGGGTGCATGTGCACCTCCCTGAGCATGGCGGTGCACCCTACAAAAAGGTGCTGCTGACACTGTCGGCAATGCCTGCAGGCAGTTGCTACTACCACCCTGCCTCCGACACTGACTTGCTCCTGCTAGGCAAAGCCCGGCTGGGGTTCCATGCTGGTGGGAGTGCAGGAGGAAGGGTATTAACCCCCTCCCCTCCCCTACACATCAGCATGCTGGCCAGGGTCTGTCTGTATCCCCTGCCCCTGAGTGGGGTAAAGCCTGGCAGGGGCTGCAGTGTTAAACCCCAGGCAGACCGCAGCTGCGGTCTGAGTAGGGTTTCCCACCCCCTCTCCCATCCCCATCTCCTTCTCAGGCAGCCGAAGCAGTGACAGTGCTTTGGTTAGGGAGCAGAGGGGTGGAGCCAACTCTGCTGGAGCAGACATCACAGCATAGCCCTGCCCAGGGGTGCAAAGCATCCTGGGATTCTGGGGGACTGTGAGTTAATTTAAGACAGGAAGGATGCCTCTTTTTCAGTAGGAGAGCACAGTGGATCTCCCCACTAGCCCTGAGTTTGATAAAGGAATTTTTTCCTGTCTGCCGGTGTGGTGCAAGAAAAGGGGGACAATGTGATATAGATATGGTCTATGGCAGCAACTTCTTTGCCAGGGGAAAAGATTGGGCAAACTATGGAAACGTGCTAAGTAGGAATGCAGCGACGTGCAGGATTTGCCAAAAACAGTTTTGTTGAGGGGGGCAGGTTAGAAGGATAGTTGAGAAGCTGGGCCTGTACCCTTGCATGTGCTAACCTTAAAAATTGAATTTCTGTATTAGCACATAAATTGGTAATTAGCACAAGGAGTGTGAAAACCAAGAAGATGAATAAAAAAGGTCATATTCTTTTTTTAAGCCTCATGTTTTTAATCCAAACTGATGATTGTGGTGTTTGATTTTGATTCATGGGTTTTAAACTCCTTGGCATTGGAAATCTAAGGGATCAGGGCCTTTCAAATCAAACCAGCTGTGGTAACAGGAAATGAAAGCTCACTTGTTTTAGAGAGTGCGCACTGTCTTGTAGCTTCACCACTTCAGGAAAAGGCAATATCCGTAGAGATGACATGGAAAGTATTTCAAGGGGCACTTTAAGTTGAAGACTAAAACTGGAGAATGTAATGCAGACAATTCATAAATATATATTTATTCAAATTTTTCAGTGAACTTGTTTTGACCATATTCATGGCCTGTTGGTATTTACTTTTCTGGAAAAATGATGTGGTTTTGTTTTACTAGTAAGAATATTTGTAGAAAGGAAATGTTAAAATTGCATGTGGCTGTAGGTACAAACTGTTTTCAATTTGCATATGTGAATATCCAAACTTGAAAAAAATGCCACATGATTTAACAGGTCCAGCAAAGCAAGCCAACATAACTCCAAGGCCAAACACCAAATGCTAAGGAATTTTTCAATAAATCAACAGCTAGAGTTTAAAATTTGCTGCAATTTAAAAAGGGCTGATTTATATAATAAATATATGCTGGAAGCAATTCATCAGACAGGAAGGCTACATTTATAGAGTATGTTATTAGTCACAAATTATTTGCTCAGCTGTACTTGAGATGTTTAAGGAAATTGAGCTCCTATATTGATACTACCTTTCCCCCAGATGTCACTGTTGTTCCGTATAAATGAAGATTAAACAACATTCATCTGGCTATATTATCTGTCCCTAGTATGCCTGCTGTCTTCTGTGTGTGTGTGTGTGTGTGTGTGTGTTTTATGTACATGCATATCCATATGCATACACACACACACATATATGCATCTACATCTGTAGCTCATTGGTTCTCAGCCAGGGTGATGGAAACCCCTCTCAGGGGAGCTGCAGCACATGCACTGCTGCCATGGCATTAGCCAGGTTAAAGTGCCCTGTGTGTACTCCTCCTGCATTATGGCTCTTATGAGCCTAAGCATGCAGAAGCTACCTCGGTGGTAGACATTCGCAGTCCAGCCCTCCTATGCTCCTCTTGGAAATAGAGGCACCTGGGACAATTCCAGCTGTGCACCTCTCTTTCCAGGAGGAGCTGGAGGCAAGGGGTGATGGTGGCCAGGGAAGGGCTAGGCAGCATGAGGCAGCTCCTACCTGCTTTAGGTTGGTCCCAGCCCCAGTGCAGCACGAGTATGTATGCATGCCACTGCCCTTCCTGGCCTGTCTGTGCAACAGGTGCATGGGGCAATTTTATTTGGAAGCAGCAACACCTGGTTATGAAGCACTGAGGTAAATTTGAAGCTGCACCAACAGTGCTTTGCAACTAGGGGTGTTTCCCCATTCAAAACCATAGCTGAGGGGTGTTGTGGTTGGAAAGAGGTTGAGAACCACTGCTCTGACTCTTCACCTGTGGAGTTAGGCAGATTGCAATAACTGGGGTAGAGGAGTAGAACAACATTTATTATCTTAAAGCAGAGTTAACCAATTTTTTTGGCTGAAGTGTAAGAGTAATCCATTTGTAAATCAATCATTACTTTAATTTAGCAACATAATATCAACATTTTGGACTGAATTAACATGTGCGGTAACTGAAGTTACTCTAGGTGCATCATACTGTTGTTAGCTTTGAGTCCTTGGGAACAACTTATGATCTTAAAAAAAGGAGACAATGGCTACTTGTGTGACTGCTGCTGCTTAGAAAGTCAGCTGATAGGATGCCAGTCAGTAGGCATACAGCTTTAAACAGTGTCTGCCTGAATTATGAAATAATTACAGAATCTCAGACTGTTATCCAATTACTTTGACATTTAGCCATTCTTTGCAGCTAACTGGATTAAGTTCATTGTAAAAAGATTAGCTCTAGAATAAGAGCGGAACATAACAAAGTAAGCCTTCAGCATGAGACCCAGTAGAGCAGGCAGGCATGTGTGTTGGGGGAGAGGGATGGATGTCTATTTGTTGTAACACCCCACAGTGACTGTAAGTAGATTGGAATTATTGATTATTTAAAATAATCCATAGTTCTTAAAATCTTAGACTTTTATTAGAGGAATCCTGATAATTGCCAGCAAAATTAAGATTTCTTTCTTTTTTATTAAGGGACTATTGCCTCCAATGAGTAATTGTGGGTGCTGAATAAGAAAAATACTTCCCTGATCGCATCCTCTTCCTAGTTGTTAACCCCATTGCACCCATTAAGCTGAAACCATGAATTTTCATTTTTAGTGCAATAGAATGAAATCCTAAATTGTTTTAGTATGTAACGGTGCACAAATTGCAATTCTGCTCATAATAATTGGCACTTACATTGTGAAGAGCTCAGTGTTTTTAAAAGCAATTAGACTAAAATAGAATTATTTTTTCTTACTTAAAGTAAGATGAAATTGTACAATTATTAAGTGTAAAACCACACTTTTTTCCCCCTCCCAATTCTGGTTTTCAGTTCTCTTTGGTTTCTGACTTGGATTTTTCCATAAACACTGTGAATGACAGCAATTATAAGATAGTTGTAAAGCACAGATTTAAATTTTCAGTTTACCATTCTTTCTCATTAACCATACTGTAATTATGAAATCTCTACTTTCAATGCTAGATTATGCTCTGATTGGCCTCAGGCCTTGTCCAGATCCACAAAAGTATTTATAGACTAATCATACTGTGCCTTAGTGCAGTGGGTAAAACCCATGCTAATGCGCTAATGCATGATAGATTTAGCCTAATGCATCACAAAAAACACCTGTTCATTTGTGCTAATGCGCAGTAGCATCAATTATGGTGCATTTAGTACCTGTCATTATGGATATCAAATGTAATGCACTGTAATTACAGCACATTAATGAACACGTAGACACATTCATTGAATTTTTATCTGCACTGAAATTACTATATGGGAAAAAGTGATTACCCCAAGACATGGTGTTTATATTTGTTTAAACACTTGAATTTTGTTTCTAAATATGAGGTTCTCTTAGTAAATCTGATAGGAATAAAACTTTTCTCCCAATCATAAATAAATTATAAAATTTAAAAAAATTGTTTTGAAAATATCTATCTGAAACTTTTCCCCCCAAAAACTTATTGTATTTTCCTGTGACTAAGTAGCAGTTTTTGATGTTCCCAAGTACTAGATGTAGTCTTTCCCAATAGAATTACAGGCCTGTATTGCTTATATGGGAATTAGAGTTCCTTATCATGAGACTCACAGCTCTTGTAAAGTGCTTTACCCAGGAGATCAAACTTGAACAGCCTTTTTTCCCCTAGGTGATCTGCCATGGGACCAAAGTGGTGTTCCTGTCAGCTACCATAATGATTTAGGTTTTGGAAAGTCAGAAGTGCAGAAACCTTTTTGCTGTGTTCTCCCAAGTTTTTCATGTAATCTTTCTTAATAATGTATAACTCTTGGGACAACAGTTGGAAAAAAATGGGATAGGCCAAGTAAGAAAGCCATGAAGCGGAGCAGGTTTGGATTGTGATTTCCTCCTACTGCAAAACCCCACTTAGCAGTAGCCAAGTGATGTGGGCTAGTGAAGCACATTAGAGTCAGTCTTGTTATGACCATTTAATTTCTACCACTTTTCCTCCAGTTTCATGTTTCAATCTTAGAGGAGTTTTCTTGGCCATTTACAGAGTGTCTGTGGGACTTGATCATTATATGAATAATATGGCCAGTAATGCAGGCTCATGATGTGTATTAAAATGTAATACAAAATTTAGACACTTCTGCAGATCAGAGCTGACAAACCACATTAATTCTCTGAAGAACCTCATGGGATCCCTAAATTGATAACATGTGCTGGGTGTTTTATGTAATATTAATTAGGGCAGTATCCATTAGTGCTTCTGTAGCTGAGGAGTCTTTTTTAGTGCTTCTGTTTTCAGGAGTTAAAATTCATTTGTTTCCAATCTTTTACTCCAGGTTAAAATTTGAAGAACATTTTTATGGCTTTTTGGAAACAGGTAGCTTAAACTTTGAAAAAAATACAGAAGTGAAACAAAAGGTACAGTAATAATTTCTTGGAGATAACAAAATTCTGGTATTTACCCTTTCTCTGCTCTATCCTCCTCCCACACTTATGTGTTTACTTTTTAGTTTTAATTTTAGTTACCAGATAAACATTTTGTCTATTACTAAAAATTAATACAAAAAATACAAGAGCCAAGGATTTCTTAGGGTGATAACTTTTATTGGACCAACTATGCAGTTGGGATAGACAAGCAATCAAAATACAAGTCATTCTTCCTCAGGAAATTATTCCCCCTGGGGAAAAATGTCTTGCATTCAGAAGCTTGTTGAACTCTATCTCAACAGTAAAATTAGTTCAATAAAATACATCATCCTAAGAAATTCTTGCCTTTCTCCTAATTTCTGGGCCATCATGGCTACAAATCAACCTTATGCTGCTAATAAAAAAACACACGTTTCTGAGGTATTTTGGAAGTACTTCAGTACTGATAAGAATTTTAAATGTTTAATTGTACTGCCACTGATGTTATGCCTACAGTGCTACTATAGCATAAATTATGCCATAGATTGAAAATACCTTTTCTGAACGTAGGATAACTAATTTTCCTGATACTGTATACCTTAAACATTGAGTTCTTTGGGGGGGGGGGGGAATTCAAGCTATCAAAGTCAAAGCACTTTACAAGCATATGTAACCATTATCATGGAGTGATTAAAACTGAAAATAAAACCTGAGCTTCCTGACTTCCAGTTGCCAGGTTTAGTGTCCTTTTTACATCTGCATCTTGAGTAAACATGTTGTAATTGTTTTCAATGGTGTATTCAATAGCTGCTGAATTGGACATTAGTATTCTTTACTGGCCAATTAGTATGGTTAACATTTCAGATTCATTAGACTTGCACACAAAATTTGTTCTAACGGTTCTCTGCTAAAATCTGGAATAACTGTTCTAGGGCTGATTTAACTTGGACCAAGAACTACAAATATTATATGTTCAGGTTTCACATCATCAAACTTCCCCTCTTTCCCAAACAAACTAATGAAATAGCGGATGGCTGTAAAACATGACAACGTGCAAAGAAATCAGAGGTCTCTCTTCACTCCCTACAATGTATTAAGAATTAAAAAAAACATCAAAATTTGTTTTGCCAGTGAAGTATCTGATTGGCTGGCAGTGATTTCATTCCCAATGTGACTAATACCCAGCAAATTCACAGGTTTGACCCTTTCCCTTTTATATATAATTTTCAATTCATAACAGCAACTAGCTATGTTAGACAAGGGAGTTATGTTACTTCCTAGGCTATTAAAGCCTCATGGCTTTCAGTCACGATAGTCTTGCAACTTGACTGATTTGCACAGTTGTTCCCCACAAGCATAATACTTAGGACTTATTTGTTACATCCAGTTTAATGATATTTTTATATGAAGAGGTTAACATTTTAACACACATCATGTAGAATTTTTACCTGTGGAATTGTTAGTGGTTCCCTGTATTTCTGCTGATAGCACATAGTCGTGCTAAACATTAAATGTGGAATTGCATTCTCCACTTATTTTGTTTCATTATATCCTGTCATTAAAGGACCTATAGATTCTGCTCTTTTTTCCTGTGGTCTGCATCTGTTTTCTCCCAGTGTTATGTTTAGTGTGACATTTGTAACTGTTGTTATAAAAAAAAAAAAAGATTACTGTAAAGAAAGTCTGAAAATAACATTCTGCTAATTCATTTCTAATGGTTTACTTTTGTTTCCAACCACATACATGTGTTTTCACCACTAGCAAAATGTTTAAAAGCCCTGTAGATTTTGAATTTACAAAAGAAAAGCCATAAAACCAAGTAGCATCAATATTTTCAAGATGGGATTAAATTGGTTTCTAGGCAATTAGGATATGAGGAGACAAAAGAGGGAGAGATAAAAGAGCATGAGAAAAACCGAAAGGGACACAATGGTGACCTTAAAAACCTTTTTCTTCAGTCGGTATGAATTTATGTTGATTGGTTCAGTTCTAGTCCAGAAAAAAATCATACCTGGGCTTCTGGTCAGGATTTGCTTTTGTGTTGTAGAAAGTAAATTTGTCTAAATCCAAGAAAACAGCTAGGCATTCAGCTACTCATTAATTTTGCTTCATAAAAGTGGAGCCCTCTCCAACCCATGAGTCTCTGATGTGTGGTCTGTTTTGTCTCTAAATGGGAGTTGTTCAGCCTCTGAAGGATACAGTAGTGAAAATTCTTTTGTTTAATTAAGCTGTAAAAGGTCTTGATTTTAATTATTTTCAATAGCTTTCATCTTTGCAAAGAGAGCCAAAACCCACATGGGCTTCCCCCATTCTCATTGCTTGCTTCCAAGTGTCATCTTGTTAACTTCACTTATTTGTGCAGGGTAGTAAAAGTTATGCTTGGCTGTAGTTGTCCAGGTCAAGTTCCAAAACTGACTTAATACAGTGAGCTGTTGTGTACATTAACATGTAGTTTTGCTTGTAATGTATTACAGTTTGTATTAGAATTAAAATAACTTTTAATACTTAAAATGTAGGGACGGTGGCATTTAGACATGAATTGTTTAATAAACTTTTGAGCAAAAGTATTTTTCCCTTTCTTATCAGCATCGTAAGGGTGGACAAATGCTTTGCTTTTTAGGGTGACCTAATTACTGTGAATTCTAAAATATGTGACGATATATTAGTTATCAGTCTGCTTGGCAGTATTTGTTTTGTGTTTGTGTTTTTTACATTCCTAAATACCTAGAGATCTTGGGGATATGAATATACATCCATAGAAGTCTTTCTGCTGTGTTTTCACACAACTGCTGAAAGCTATGTGTGCTCATTGATCTATATTTAATACTAAGTAGTTATTTTGGTTTAGGGTTACCATAAGTCCAGGTTTTCCTGGACGTGTCCTTTTTGGGTCTTCTCGTTTCCTTCTGGGGAGTTTTTTAAAATATCAACAAGTGTCCAGGATTTTGCTCTGCTTAGCATTGAAGTTTTTCCAGCACTTATGGGGCTGCTGGGGGGAGCGGGGGAAGGGCAACTGGAGGCAGGGGGCATTATGTGGATCTGCATGCACACACACATATAGCCAGCATGCGGCCAGACAGGGTGGTGGGAGGAGCCCCAGCAGCTGGATGCAGGGGTTGGAGGGTAAGGACTATGTGGACAGGGGTTGGAGGGTAAGGACTGTAAGGGGGTGTGAGGGGGAAAGGTACCTGCTGGCTCTGGGGAAGCTGTCCAGATGCTGGGGCTGCAGCAGGGCAGAGGGAATGAGGAGGGAGGCACCAGTCCCTCCACTTGGAAAAGGGGGCAGGAGGCCCTTCGGGGGCAGCAAAGAGCTGTGTGGCCTGGCCCGTGGCACTAGAGCCAGTGCCTTTGCTCACAGGGGCAGGGCAGCTGGGAGATGCTGACGGGCTGGGGGGAGCCAGTGGATTTTGGGTCAGGAGCGAGAGCCATTGGCAGGGCTGGGGGAGCTGTGGCTTGGGAGTGAGGGGCGCCAGGAGGAGCACGGGTCTGTGGGTCAGGAGGATGGGGCATAGGCAGTGTCAGAGAGCTGCAGGTCAGGAGTGAGGGGCACCAGCATAGTCTGTGGGGTGGGGTACTGTGGGTCAGGAATTAGAGGCAGCAGCAGAGCTAGGGGGCTGTGTCTTGGGAGTTAGGAGCAGGGCACGGGCATATCGCTGCCCCTCCCCCCCAGTCATATCCCCTCCCCCTCCAACAGGTGTCCTCTTTTTTGAAACTGGAAATATGATAACCCTATTTAGATTAAGAAAAGCCTATTAAATCAAATACATTATTTTGATTTGTTAATTTAACCTCAATGGTTAATTGAAGTGCAGACCCTCTTTGCTGTGTTTTAAATGTGGTCCTTAATTATTAAAATAAATTATATGAAACTGAGGAATTAAAAGGAATTTTAAGCTTCTGGGACCCTCAAAAAAGGAAACTAAAAACCAGAATTTACAGTCTTTTACTCTTAGGCATTTTTCATAAGATCAACACTTTTTTAACATTTATTTAATTAACTCACAAATATAAACAGGCATCGTCTTTTTGATACAGAAATGTTTGTTAATATGAGAGGGTGAAACTACTACAAAAATATACAGAATATTCTGATAGCATTGAATATCTTACACCACGGGTTCCCATAGTTTTTATGCCATGGCCTGGAAGTGGCTGTGGCCTGGCAAACTGTGGTCCAGCAGTCACGGAAGACCGCAGCCAAAATTCCTGGCCAGAAGACAGGTACGGATACCCCCACCCTCCAGGCGGGGGTTAGGCCAAACCCTGCGCTGCCACGGGCCCTATGGAAGGAGCTGCAGCTTCTCTGTCCGGCCCTTGGGGGTGGGGGGGGTGGTTTGCCAGACTGCGGCCACTTCCAGTCCAGCAGCCAACCGTGCTGTGGACCATCAAGCAACCTGCCATGGCCTGGCACCAGGCCATGGCTTCGGGATTGAGAACCCCTGTCTTACACCATTTAAATTGGGTATGTTTCCAACAATTTTTTTTCAAAGACTTCCCAAGTAATTCAGGAAGACTGGCTAACACATCCCGGTGAAATTTTGTACGCAAGAGTCTCATGACTTAAAGGTTTTATCTTCAAGGTGTTAGTTTGTTTTTTTGTTTTGTTTGGCTGGTTTTTTTGGTTTATTTTTTTCTTGTCATTATTTTATTTGTTGAATAAAAGCTGTTTGGTTTTAGTATTCCTAAAAAATGCTAAAACTGATTAAAAAAACATCCATCAAGTATTTGGATGTTTTAAAACTCCAGTTCACAAATAAACTCTTAAAAGTAGGAATGAACTTTGTACATTATATCTTTGATCGTCATTTGGATTTTCTCATTACCAAAAGGTATAAATAAAATGATTTATTTGAATTTTCAGATTATTCATGTTCTGTGGTTGTAGTTATGCTTTAAGAACTGCAGTACAATAAAACAAGTTGAGTTGATGAGTTAACTAAGGTCATAATGGATACACTTATAAATAGTGCAAAATTCTACAGCAGTGGTGTCCATCTTTGCTGCTTAATCTTACTTCAGTATTTTGAGCCACTTCTATAGAATATTTTAATATATTTTCTGCAAGGATTCTATTCTTTACTGTTAATCATGTAGACCAGAAGTATAGGCAGGCATGCTTAAAAATCTCCATTTTTCGCATTCTTTCTTTTCTCTTAACATTAAGAAACTATAATCCACTTAGATATTTAAAAACAAACAAAAAAAATGATGAAGGCATAATTTCCATGGAATGAGAGCAATTACCTTTTTGTATTTTTTTCATTACTGATTCTTAATAGTAACCACCACCACCAGATTTTTGTTGGCATTGCCAGTCATCAGCCAGACTGCAGAGGGGGGTAATTGTCTAGTGAGTGATTAAAAAAGATTTTAAAAGATGTTGTAAAGAAAAATATTCCTAATTGTTCTGGGCTTCACTCCATTGCTATTTATGTACAGGATTATGCCTTGCAGAGCCTTTACCATAAAACCCAGTGGATATGTAGATGTTTTAATCATCAGGTTTAATGGGATTGCTCTTGCATTAAATCTACTGCATGGTTGGTTGTGTGAACTGTATCCTACTGTGAAAAAAAAAACTTTTGTAATAAAAAATTTATTGGAAGTTATCAGAGAGTGATATGAAAAGGTAAAAGCCAGTTTAATGATCTACTATTTAAATAATCAAAAGTTTTTAAAAGAAACATTAGGGTCTTACTCTAGAATTATGCAAAGAATGGGCATGAATATTATATTCTATTACTACGAAGTTTGTACTTAAAATCCTTTTTCATTCTTCAGGAAAGCTTGCTTTTCATAAATATTTTTCCTCCTTTATTACTGGCACTTAATGCATCCAGTATCTAGGGCTAGGGACAGACGTTCAAAAAGCCAGAGTCCAAATCGATTCAATATTTGCAGATTAGTTTAACCTGCCTAGATTGAACCAATTTGCAAGTGAATAGATATTCAGGAAATACAGGCACATGCCTGCAGTGCCTCAAGCCAGAAGCTGGAGGGCACTAGAGCATACTCTTGGCTGCAGGGAGGCTGTGTTGGGAGGGGTGGCGGAGGCTTGGCTATCCTCAGGAGTAGCCTCAAATAAACTGGCCAGGGAGGGGGTTTAATTCCCCCTCCCTGTCCCACTGGCACAGACATGAAATAGGATCTGTCTAGCATTCGCCCCTTGCTGCTCCAGCAGCAGAGGCGGGGTGTGGCCAGAGGCTGGCCAGTATGACACCTGAGGCAGAGGGGGCAGTGAAGGGATTTATTTCCCCCTCTACCCCCCATCCGCAGGGGACCACAGCCAGTGTCTACCTGTCCCAACTGCCGCCAGTGCTGATCAATCCCTGCATGGGGCAAGTGACGTGTTAAGCTCCTTCCCTGTCCCTTCCACTAGATGCTGAAGGGGGCAGGAGAATAACCAATTCCCTGCTCCCTTGCTTAAGGAGGCCATGCAGGTCGGCCTCTGGCCATGCCCTTCCCCCTGCCACTGAAGTGGCAAGGGAACAGGAACCCTGAATTTGTTCTGCTACCGGTTTAAACCAGTTTCTGAACACTTAAACCAGTTTGTGTGTAACTTCTGTCCTTAGCCTAGATGTATTATGACACATTTATCTATAGTTCCACATGAGGTTTTCTAATATTTGTTAGGAAGAGAAAGTGTGTGGGTACTGAGGTGTCAAGAAACCCCCAAAAGGGTTGGTTGGCTGCTAGCTAGTTTGTAGTTTATCCTTAAGATGCATCATCTTGGAAGGGTCCTAGCAGTACACTCATTATTTTAGAAGCACATCCTTATTGGAGTTCAAATGGCAAGGAAAACTTGAGGAAGTAATGGAAGTCCAAGATTAACCCTTAGCTAGCACACTCATTATTAATTTTCTTGTATGCTTTTCTAGAATTTGTGCAATAAGTTTCCATTTTTATACTGTCTGAGGGAGAAAAAATATAAAATTCCGATTTGCTGTATGGCTGAACAAAATTATTACTACAGGTTTCCCTCGCTTTATGCTGTACATGCGTTCCTGGAAAATGGCGCATAACTCAAATTCACATAAAGGAATCCACTTTACAATGTAACAAATAGGGATATGTTCCAAGACCTCAACTGTACTGACTCCCACACCCATTTCTACCACTTTTACAAGACAACTTTGGTACTCACCAACAGCAGACAGTACACCCAAGCAAAGGGCGTTATCATAATGGGGATAGCAGCTACAGAAACATGTTGTAGGGAATGAGCAAGGATCACAGATCTACGCAGGAGACTATATTTTGGTTCATATCACTTCTATAATGCACTGCACAAAGCAGCTGACTACGGGCTTCCACCACACTAATCACATAAGACTGAATTTACCTCTCATATAACAGATTTTTCATATAGAAAGGTTCATCGCATAAGAGCGAATTCGCACATACAGAACCCTCATAAAGCAAGGAAAACCTGTATTCAGTAATGAATACTTGATTGTTAAGAGACATTATACTTTTAGTAAGGTAAACCAGTATTTTACAACTAGTCTGTTCTCAAGAAAAAATGCAGTTTCACTTATTCCAAAAATTTGTGTGTCAAGGTGAGTCAGATTTGCTGAATAATTTCTACTGTTTTTTTTTCCCCTGAGCTAGATTCACCAAGGAAACAAGGAAGAGGTAGTAGTGCTCTTGCCATAATTTCTAACAATTAGTCCTCATTTGTGATATGTGAAACCTAAGTTCAGTTTCTTCTTCTCAGGGCCTTTGAATCCACTTCTTCCTGGAGAGCACCCAGACCACCAGACAGTAGGGTATCTGGGAGTGGGTTACTCTCAACATTTGTAAATTAAGGTATTCCTCTTTGAATAGAATATTTAACTATCAGTTGAAAAAGAATTACTTTCTGGCCTGATAGGGCAGTAAGCTAGGATATTGTATACCTTGTTGTAAGAAATCAAAGCACTATTCCAGTGCTTATCTACATATTTGATAAAAAGTGGAGCAGTATCAACAGGAGAGAGATCCAGTCATTCTCATTCTTGCTCTTACTGGCTCTTTTAAATATTTTATTATTCCACAAAAAGTTGAAGAGTTTCAAAAGAATAGAGATCCACCTCAGAGGATGCATCTACATGTGCAGTTACGGCAAGTGAATGAACTATGAAGTTTATTGCTCCTGAGTGTGCTGTCTGAATGTGCACCCAGGAGCAATTAACTCTGGAGCAATAAACTCCACAATTTACTCATATGCAGTGTGTGAAGCCAAGACAGAGCTAGGGTCAGCTTGCCAACCTGGGGCTGCCTCCCCCAGCTCAGTGTGCTACGGAGTGGTTGGCTGGGGCACGGGGGAGGGACTGACTGGGACTTTAGTACAAGGCTAGTTGGCAGGCAGCTCCGCTCTGATACACCCTCGTGCCTGAGCCAGGCCCTCCAGCATCTACACATGCATTGCTGCAGAGGGACTACAAATATAGTAAATTTGTAGTTCCTGAGTAAATGTACTTCACTTCCTGTAATTTCAATTTAGGATGTGTTATATTTATATTAATTTAGAGGAGTGTTTTGTTTTTCAGTCTGAGTGGCAACAAAACAGTTGCAGGTGCTGGCATTTAACTATATAAAGTATAGTTTAAGACCCTCAGGCTGTGTATTTTGGTTTTCAGGCCGGTGACTTTTACTTTTTCTTATCAGTACTTTAACACATTACCCTTCCTTGCGTCTGCCTAAGAAAGATGTATTCAGCAGAGATATGGGTGATTAGGTGGAGTCTCACTGGCATCTTGTACAATGAATTTAATGCTTCTCCATCTCTCCTGGAAGTACCTCACCTGTAGATATCCTTTTTTATATTTCCCTTTTTTACAGTCACCTCACATTAGTGGCACACCATCACCGTGCAATTAACCAATCTATAGCCTCTTTTTTTTTCTTGCTTCTAAGTGATGTGCTCCCATCCTATAGTAAATTCGTAGTCCTGAAGTACATGAGCTTGCACTTTGATCTATTGAATATCATGCCATTTCTGTTACCTCACTCCTCAAGGTCATCCAGTTCTTTTGTATGATGTTCAGAGATTCTTCTCTATTAATGAAATCCTGCAAATTCATGTCATCAGCAGATTTCATTAGCACACTTCTACTTTTTGTGCCAAGGTCATCAATGAAAATCTTGAGAGAGAACTTTGATGAAATCCAGGGGTAACCTCTCTTCAGCCCAATACTTCCTTTTTCAGCTCAGCTTCTGCAGCCACTTCCTTTCCTACCTTATTATTTGTCTAGTAATCCTACATGTTAGCTGATATTTTTGCATCCTGCACCCTATGAGATGTTTTACTGAAGTCCAAATAGAATGCATTTATTGCATGGTTGTTAACTTGGAAATCAGTATCTACTCAGAAAGATGTCAGGTTAGTCAGTACAGTGTATCTCTGGTAAATCTGTATTAAGGAATGTTGTTATAGCCATGATGGTCCAAGCAATGTCTGAGACAGAAGGCTTTTTTTGTGATATCTTTTACTGAACCAACCATATAGTTGGCTACTAACTCCACTAAACTAAGAGAAGTAAACCCAGAGGTATACTTTGTCATTATGTAACAGTAAATTTTTATTGTATTTTTATCATTTTTACTTTAGTTCTGTATCTGAATTGTTTCCTTCAAAATATTCTAAAGCTTTGCATAACATTGAGATCAAATTGTTTGGTCTGTACTTGAATTAATCACATTTTCATTTTTTAACCATGGTATTATGCTTACTACATTGCATGTGGTAAAACAGCCATATGGTATCTTAGATAGGTTTATCAAAAAATCATAGGTTCTGCACTTCTTTGCTGTCCCAGTTATTATTTATATTGTCACTTCTGTTATTGTTATTATTCATTAAATTCATATAATTTTGGTTCTAGCCTAAGTGTGATATTTTCCATTACTCTGCACTCTATTCCATTTGTCCCTTGTTCAGTGTTGTTCTTTAGATTCCTATGTGAACTTCACAGTTGGCTGCAATGGCATTTCCAGCTCTTAGATGTTCTCTTCCATTTTCCCTGCCAGCTGACCATTCATCCATATAGTTTTCATCAGACCTTCTATTCTATAGAAGGGATGTCAGACTCACCAGGGGACCCCTGGCCACGTCTGGACCACAGGGCTTCTCATGAACTGGATCCATTCTGGGGCTCAGGGGTGGCCACCATAGCCACTGCCAGCTCGGGGTCCAGCGGTGTCAGGTCTGGAGGTGGAAAGGGCCTTGGGACGGTGGTCCCTGGAGTGGTGGGAGTGGGTCTGGGGATGTCAATAGTGAACCAAGCTCACTTCCAAGGACCGTGGCCAGTGGAGCAAAAGGGCCCTGAATTTTGTGGCAGACTATACCCCACAGTTTCCGGTGACCCCCAGAGCCTGGTGGAATAAACAGAGAAGCTTTGCAAGCCATATGTTTGGCACCTATGTTTTGAACATGTCCTGCACATTCTGTATAGTCACCTTTGTGGTCTCCTTTCCTTGGAACACCTTAAGTTGGGGTGGGAAAAATAAGACCTGTGGGCTGGATCCACCCATGGCAGGTCCCTAAGTCCTGCCTGGCCCAGGCACCAACCACCCATGGCACATCCTGTCCACTCCCTCCCCCCCCGGACATTCAGGGCTGGGGAGGCTCTGCAGCTGGATTGACTTTTGTAGGCAGCGCAGGTCATGGCAGTTCCTTCCAGCTGCTGCCAGCGCTGGCCCCAGCTCACAGTACCAGTGAGGACCTGCACACACAACCCCAACTTGGCCTGCCTCTTACCTGATCTGGACTTGCCCACCCAGGCTCAGCAACATTTGCTGCTGGGAAGAAACTGTTCCTTGGTGCAGGGGAAAAGTGGCCTATCCCCCTCACCACTGCTGTACCCTTCCTGCTGCAGCCATCCAGCTGCTCTCACTGTCACTGCTGCCCTGCTGGGCAGACCAGAGGCAGCAGTGACAGCAGTGAAGACATAGGGCAGCGCAGCATGGGCTCTGGGTGCCTGCAGCAGGAAGGGCTCAACAGCAGCAAGGGGGAGAGGGCACTTCTCCCCTGTATCAAGGAACAATTTCTTCCTAGAAGCTGCCACTGCTGAGCCTGGGTGGGTGAGTCCAGAGTGAGCATGGGGCAGGCCAGGTCAGGGCTGTGTGCATGGATCCTTACTGGTACCATGGGGTTGGGGCCAGTGACAGTGACAGGCAGAAGGAGCCACCAGCACCACTTTGTAGGTTGCATAGAAAGGCAGTCCAGCCATGGAACCACCCCAGCTCTGCTTCATGTCCAGAGGGTGGCAGGACATGCCATAGGTGGGTGGTGCAGAGGAGGCACAAGGTGGGCTGGGGTTTGAGCTATGCCTGCAAATTCTGGCTGATCCGCTCCAGTGGAGGTGAGTCTGAAGCGTGTGTGGGGTGGGATTGGGGCTGCACACTGTTGGCGGTGGCGAGGAGGTGCTATAGGGCATGTGAGCTTCAGGCATTTGTGGGCTGGGGATAGGTGCTGACGAGCTCGGGGGGGCGCGTGCGGGGTCTCCCATGAACACCCTACCATATGCACAAACCCTCCCCTGCAAACCACACAACCACACCGCCCCCCCACACAATCACACACCCCACAAACCCCCACCCACCCACACCATCCCCCCACAACTCCCACAAACCCCACACCCCTCCCTACATGCAACCCCCCCACACACTCGCATACCTCTGGGGGGAGCCCCACTCACTGCTACGTGCACACACCCCATCACACATGCACCCACACTCCCTGCACACCCCCCACACATCCTACACACATGTCCCCAGCAATCCTCCCTTCCACACCCCTCCAGCCACGCCACAAGCCCCATACCCACCTATGCACACACTCACACATCCCCACAACCCCCCCATACCCACCCACCCACATCCACACATACCCCCACATACACATACCTACAGTCCCCCAGAAACCCTGTGCCCCCCACCCACAAACCTGGTCGCACCCACCACAAATCCCATACCCACCCAGTATACAAGAGTAAGTCTTCATTTTGAGCTTTTATGCAATCATCTCTATATACACGATGCAAACACACACAAATCAGGACAAACACTTTTTTTAAAATAAAATTGCAATATGTTATTGTGGTTGTTTGATTTTTAGTATATAATTGGGGTTGTTTTTTTCCAGTTCCAAGATGGCAAACCCCCTTCCCAAAAGGAGTACTTCCAGGGGCAAGCTGGGGGAAGGGTGGACGGGAATTCCAGTGGCAAAGGTCAGGGGTTGGAGGCAGGACTTCCAGTCCTATGTGGTCACCATGAAAACACACTTTTCTTTCTTTCTTTGTTGTTTGCTTGCTTTCTTATTGCACAGATTTCATAGACGTTTGGGCTGGAAGGGACCCTAGAAGATCATCGAGTCCAGCCCCCTTCCCCAGGAGCAGGAAGTCAGCAGGGATCATAGGATCCCAGCAAGATAAGCATCCAAATGTGTCTTGAAGGCATTCAGAGTGGGTGCTTGAACAGCCTCCGTTGGCAGTCTATTCCAGACCTTGGGGGCTCAGACAGTGAAGAAGTTCTTTCTTATTGTCCAGCCTGAATCAGTTGTGGCAGAGTTTGTGACCGTTTGATCTTGTCATCCCTTGGGGTGCTGTGGTGAAAAGACGTTCCCCCAGATCCTGATGAGCACCCCGATAAACTTATAGGTGGCCACCAGATCACCCCTGAGCCTGTGCTTGTCCAGGCTGAAGAGCCTCCTACCTCCCCTTTAGCATGCCCCAAGCCTCGCAGCTCTTCCTGGACGTTGTCTGGTCCTGCGCCCTACTGGCGCCCCCTGGGCTGGCCTACAACCAGTGCCCCTTCTCTGGTGCCCCTGGGCTTAACCCGCAATCCGCGCCCCTTCTCTGGCACCCCTGGGCCTAACCCACAACCAGCGCCCCTTCTCTGGCGCCCCTGGGCCTAACCCACAACCAGCGCCCCTTCTCTGGCGCCCCTGGGCCTAACCCACAATCCGCGCCCCTTCTCTGGCGCCCCCCCGGGCTTGGCCCCCTTGCCTGGATTAACTCTCTATATCAACTGGGCTCAGGCGGCCTAAGCCCTACCTGGCCCCTTCTGAGTCCTGTCAATGGTGACCGTCCAATTGGGCTCAGGTGGCCTAAGTCTTACCTGGCCCCTGCTGACCCCTGCCAATGATGGTTGTCCAACTAAGTGTGTCCCGGTAGGCTCAGGCAGCCGGAGCCCTACCTGGCCCCTTCAAAGTCCTGCCAATGATGACCCTGACATAAAGTGTGTCCTGTAAGGCTCAGGCAGCCGGAGCCTTACCTGGCCCCTCTGGTTCCTAGGGCTCCCCTGCTGGTACGGGGACCTTCCAGACCACTCTTTAGCCCGCACCTGTCTTGGGTGCCTGTCAATGAAACCTGCCGCACGCCTTGGGGTGGCTTGATTTAGTACGTGGCCCACCTAGGGCCTCTGCCGCGCCTCCCGCGCCTGTTGCCCCCTGTGGGGCCTTTGCCGTGCCTCCCGCGCCCGTTGCCCCCTGTGGGGCCTTTGCCATGCCTCCCGCGCCCGTTGCCCCCTGTGGGGCCTTTGCCGCGCCTCTCCGGCGCAAACTGCTGTGCCCCACTGGCACCAGTCGCTGTGCCCCACGGGGCACCGGGAACCCCCAAGCTGCTGGGGAGCCCCTGTGAGGCCTCCTCACACCCCTACAGCCTCACCCGGTCCTCCAGCGTAACCATAACAAGCCGTGAGCCACGCAGCTACAACACAAGCAAAAAGCCCACCGGCTTATAACACAAACCACACGCAATGCTGGCTCTCACCAATACCTTTCTCAGGGCTCTCCCCTCGCATCATTGCAGCGGTCAGACTGCCACCGTAGGCTCTGCTGCTCAGCTCTCCACCGCAGAGCTCCTGCTCGTGCAGTGGCCGGAGGGGAACTGCTCACGGGCTCCAGCCTGAGTTGTTATAAAGGGGCCCGGCCCTGCCCCCTTCCGGTCACCTGACTGGCTGGTTGCCACAGCAACCCGCAGCTGCACTGCTCTGCTGATTGACAACTCTCCTCTTATCCTTTAAGTTACAGGGCACCTCAGTGCCCCTGTGACAATGGCTTCCTTGATAATCTTTTCCAAGACCTTCCCAAGACCTTCCCAGGCTAGAGGTCAGGCTGATGGGCCTGTAGTTTGCCATCTCTACTTTCCTCCCTTTGTTGAATATAGGCATGACATTGGCCCTCTTCCAATCTTCGGGCACTTCACCAGAGCACCAAGAGCTCTCAAAGATCCATGCCAGGCACTGAGCTATGATGCTTGCCGGCTCCTTGAGTACCCTTGGGTGTAATCCATCAGGGCTGGCTGACCTGAAGGTATCCAGCCTGTCAAGGTGTTCCTTCATGAGGTCAGCTTTGATGGAGGGCAAGGAATCTCCCTCACCTGGGCCTCCCTGACCCACAGTGGGAAGGGGTGCCCCGTGGGACTGGTGAAAAACTGACGCAAAGTACCCATTTAGCGAGTTTGCTTTTTCCTGGGCTTTGGTTGTCAGTTGCCCCATCTGGTTTAGCAGGGGTCCAGTGTTGCCCTTCCTTTTCCTCTGGCTCCCCACATATCTAAAAAGGACTTTTTATTGTCCTTGATATTTGTAGCTAGCTGGAGTTCCATCACAGCCTTGGCTTTTCTGGTTTGCTCTCTGCAGGTCCAGACCAGAGCAGAGTATTCCTCCTCGGTGGTAGTTCCAGTCCTCCATCCTTTGTAGGTCTTCCTTTTAAGATGCAGGAGGTCCACCAGTTCCCTGAAGAGACAAGGGGGCTGCTGTGCCCTTTTGCTGCCTTTCCTCCAAGATGGGATGAACTTTGCTTGTGCATTCAGGATTGCTCCCTTGAGGAGCAACCACTCATCCTGAACTCCTCTCTCCTTTGGGTTGTGGCCCTTTAGGGCCTCTCTGACAAGCCTCCTTAGCTTGTCAAAGTCAGCTTTCCTGAATTCGAGGTCTTCTGTATTACTGACTGACTTGCCAGCTTTACGGCAGATAGTGAAGGTGATCAGCTCATGGTCACTGTCACCCAGGTTCCCTTTGATTGTTAGGTCACTGATTAGGTCATCCCTGGTTGCCAGTATGAGGTCAAGCAGCGCTTTATCTCTCGTTGGCCTGTAGACTTCTTGCATCAGATAGAGGTCACCCACGCTCAAGAGAAAGCTTTGTGACCGCTCGGATTTGGCTGAGCACTCCTTGCTCGAAATGGGTAGTTAAAGTCTGGGTAGTTAAAGTCTACCATAACAACCATACACTGGGAGCATGCGGCCTCAGCCAATTCCCGGGTGAATTCCTGGTCAAGGTCCTGACCCTGGGTAGGGGGTCTGTAGTAGACTCCCACCATAGTATTCCCTGTGCCATGTTCCCCATGGATTTTAAACCAGAGGGTCCCCATGGATGCCAATGTCAGCTTGCAGGGATGCATAGCTTTCCTTGACATAGAGCGCTACGCCCCGCTCCTTTTGTCCACTCAATCCCTCCTGTACAGGGTATAGCCATCTATACCTGTGGCCCAGTCATGGGTGGAGTCCCACCAGCTCTCTATTATCCCAATGACATCGTAGTTATTTGCATTTAGCAGGGGAACAAGTTCCTCCTGCTTATTCCCCAAGCTCCTGGCATTTCTGTACAGGCATGCAAGTGTTCCCTTGGGGGCCCTTGCCTTGCCTACATTTTGTTCCAGGGCTGGGTCTGGTGTGGGATCCCTTAACTGCCTTGGCCTGCTGGCTTTGCAAGGATTGTTCTGCAGGCCAGCAGTGGCAGTAGACCCCCATCACCCAGCAGTTCAGCCAGTCTGGCTGAGAGGAGCCTCCTCCCTAGTGAGAGAGGTGGACGCCGTCCCTTCCCAGCATCTCGCTGCCTCTCTCTCCAAAGAGTGGACTGTGGTCATGGAAGCCAAAGCTTTCCCAACGACACCAGAGCCGCAGTCTTTGGTTGACTACCTGGATCCTCCTCTCCCTCAGCCCATAGCCCGAGACTGGGAGGATCGAAGAAAACACCACCTGTGCCCCCAGACTCTTAAGCCCCACACCCAAATCCCTGTAGCGCCTATCCCTATTTTAAGCTTTTGGATAATTAAATTAACAGCAGCATTTATTAACTACATTCACAGTATGAAATATTACTTTATATAGAGATTAAATGTATAAAATAAAATAATATGAATGATAGAGACAGGCCTGACAAGGAAAACTCCCAAGATTCAGGTGTGTCTGAAATCTGAATCAAATATTATAAATCTTTCTGTTTGTAAATCTCTGACCCAAGCCAACCCAAACTAGAATACTGCATCATAAAGCTTTGAAACTTGGGATGTCTGAAATCTTAATCCAGATGAACATTTTACATCTTGAGACCATTTCTAATTAAAATTAATGGATCTTAATTGTAAGAGAGGCTGACGTGTGATATCTGCACTGTTACAGATATCCTCAAATTGCTCAATTTAAGCCAAGTTAAGCATAGCAGAATGATTTATACTAAGCAAATGCATGCAGTGGCAATAATTATCATTATAGTTCTCTTTTGTTTCCTAATGGGTTTCAGCATATCCAGTATGCTTTGGAGAATGGTAATAGGAAAGGTAAGATACTCCACTTTGAACAGAAGGTGTGTAAACTTTATATTATTCTTTTGGTAAAACTGCTTTCCAAAGTGACACTTCCATGTTTGGAGATATGTTACATCTTTAATAATATCTTTTTTTTCTCTCAGACTGTCTAGCAAGCCATAAAGCATCCCTGAATTTTAGAGCCTTTTATAATGTTGTAACTAAGACACATTGGAATTTTGGGCCAGACCAAAGGATTATTCTTTCCTTGTCAGCTAAGACATATCTTTCACTAGACGCTATGTACCTTTGAGGAGTGTGAAACCTTTCTCAGCTTAAATGTGTTTCTAAACATGCCACTGCCTTCGGGAGGCAGGGAGGGGGGAAAGGTTTTTACTAATTAAAAAAATTATAAAGGCTAGTTATGATAAATATTCTTGTTTTTTAAATAGCATTTCCATAGATATAAATCTCTATTTGTTTTTATGCTCCATGCTGAAATATCTTTGCTGTGATTGCATCTAGCTTGTTAATGTCACTCACGTAAAGTGACTTACGGTGAGCATGACACATCATAGCACGTGACATGACTGATGTCGGAGTGCAGAAAGCTTCTGTGTGGAAAGAACTGGTAGCTGGCTCATCTCCTGTTTCTGGCTCTTATAGGAGATGAATGAGGGAAGCAGATGGAAAACAATGTGATTTTTTGCAAATTTGGCAGAAGTTGAAAAATGAGCAAGAGAAGACTAACATTATAGAGATTTTTTTTTAGAAGGGGCAATTCAGTGACTTCCATATTTTGAGGTATGTAAACAAAGGATAACAGAAGAATTTTTGTTATATAAGTATTTTCACAGTGATACTAACAAGAGCATGTGCTGCCATCTGAGCATCTGTAATATCTCTGTACTCATGAACACTCTGGGCCTGTCTGATTTCAAAAGCAAAACCAGGCTTTAGTGCTTAGTATCAGAGAATCCATTGTGCTGAGGAGAAGGCAACACAAGCCCCCTGAAACTCCCCCTGCTCTTGGGATTCTGCTAACTACTGTACAACTTGTAAAGAAACTGTAGGGACTGCAGTATCTGGAGCATTATCTCATCTCCCAGGCAGTCTCTATCTGAGAGTCCTGCCTGGGATCAGAGTTCATCTTTTCCAGAAAACCCATGCGGAAGATTTTAATCTCTGAAAAAGGAGCAGGGATGACCTGTGCTCCTACAGTCTGCACTTAGCTGTGCAGTTGCCTAGTTGTGTCCCTCAAAGTATAGTCTAAAATGGGAACCAGTTGTGCTGCTGTTATCCCACAATCCTGCCCAGTCGTATGGAAGAACTAACACAGAGAAGCAACTAGCTGATGATGATTGAGCAGGTGTGCATAGCTTTGTACTTGTTTTGCTCCCACATTCGGGTTATCACAAGTTCAGGAACAAAACCTACTAGCATGTCTGTTATGAATGAGATGTGAATACCTTTATCATGCATATTGTGCACATAATATGCATAATGCAAGTATTCACATCTCTTTCTCTGAAGTCATTGAGCCATAGGACATCTGGGGGATTTCCAAATCTTTCTGTATAGAACTCTATGGAATAGCTGTCTCCCTTTACTTAAGGAAAACCATGAACTATCTTTAAACCAGGTGTATTGATTTTCAGATCATGCCATAAGCCCTATCCTCATTTATTCTTTGTGCCTGGTAGTATTGCTTTGGAGGGTTGGAAGAGATTCTTTTGCTGTTCAGAGAAGTGTTTGATGTGTCTTGAGCTGATATTGGTACAGGGTTCAGCCTCACAGATTTCTATCACGGGTTAGAAAGACTTGATGTGTTCTAATTTTTATTCATACTTGGTTTTCTCGTAGGAATCATTGTGTTTTCATAGAAAGAAACTGTATAATTTTAATGTGTAGATTTTTGTTTGGTTTGCTTGCCTTTCGACCCTTGGTAAATACTAGTGAAACATACTAGTGAAGCACTTACTTGGCATGTCAAAGTATTTAGCTGAAGTTCTGATTGTAGCTTTTCCTCTTAATTTTGGTCAGTCAGCAACTCTAACTGTGGAAATGGAAAAAAATATTTCTTTGAAGAGATAGGAGATTTTTATCTTTGTAAAATACTTTGAGATCCTTAGACAAGTGGTATAGGAATGATGTAATGATTATTAAAGTTATAATATTTCATATCTTGTATAGCACTTCATTTGAGAAATCCCTATTAACAGACATGTTGCTGTAGTCAACAGCATTGGAGAACTGCAGAGAAAGCAGATGCAATAGCAAGTGTGCCAATGTAATTATACAGTGCTCTTCAGTGCAGTTACTCCTAGGGGAAAGGGAAGCTGGTAATTGAAATGATTCGGTACTAGTATTATTGTGGCTAGCTGTCTCACAAACTGTACTCATGGCTTTGCTGCTTTGTAATGAAGCCTTCTATATATGTTCCACTTGAAGAAGAAGTATTTAGAGTGATTAAAGGAAAATGGGGGTTATAAGAATGTAACTGTGTAGAGGAAATAATGAACATAGAGAATCAGCAGAAGCTGTTCTAATTTGAGATGCCTGGAGATGCTCTGATCATCTTTTAGTCTCTCTAAAGGTATCACTAAAACCCCCGCCTGTTTTGAAAGCAACTGTCTGCTTTCTCTAAAAGACAAATTTTATGCAGCCAAGTGCCTTCTGTTTAACCTCTGGTTGTGTTTGCCCTTGTTTTTTCTAACCTTGAGTAAGTGATTGTCATTTTATGATCTAGTCAAAGTCCTTGAAATGTTCCTCCCCAAGAAAGGACTTCAATATCACTGTTATGCTCCCAGAAGATTGCTGGGTATGGTATGGGTGGAAACCATTTGCTATTACTTAATGAAAAAATGCCTTCCATAAATCACCTCTTCAATTGGATCCCACAGTGAAACAGTATGACTCTTTAGCACTGCCAACACTCTAATAGACTTGTATATCCTGGGTACTCATTATTTGCTGGTTTTTAATTATACCGTGTGCTTAAAGCAGGAAATTTGGTGTGCTTCCTGAAGAAAAATTAGCATGTCCTATCCTATTCTTTAAACTGGCTGTTAGCTATTGCTACCTTGAGACTTAAACAGGGAGGGGGACTGGGGGAGCTCTTTTCTTTCATTTAAAGGAGCAAGGTGTGAAATCTCTACACACCAAAACATAGCTGTTAGTCTGATGAATATAACTGGATAGGGTTTTTTAAATCACCTTTGTAATGCTTTGTCCTGAATGTTGATGAAAAGGGAGTTTAGGGGGGCTAGCAATGTCAAAATGTCAGCAAGGCCTTATTGGCAAGTCATCCCTTCGGCTTGGCCTTGTGCTGAAACGCCTGTTTGAATATGCGTGACCTGAGACCAAACAATGGATCTTTGTCTGAAAGTAGTGGTTCTTCCTCCTCCTTTGTTCCATGTTGAATCAAATTAAGTGCCTCAACCATCACTTTTCTATAGAAGTGTGAAACAGAAACAAGTCTTCCTGAAGTCAAGGGAATTAATCCAGTGCACTAGTCACATGAGATGAGGATTAGGCCTAGTGTTTATGATAAAAGTAAATAATGCACATGGACTTCATAGCACTGATGTTACCATAATGACTGACAACAGTGGACTTCAATTTTCTTTACTAATTTTATGTATCCATAGAACCAATATGGCCCATTTGTTATGGTATTAGTGCATCTTGCAATTCCCAAGCACTTATCCTTGCAACTTCTCTGAAGTAGAAAAATGCTTTTGTCCCCTTCTTGCAGATGGGAACTGAGGTACAGAAAGACTAAAGGCTAAATTCACAGGCAGATTGATTCCCTGAACAAAGCTCCCAGCCGGCAGTTAGGTATCCTTAGGTCCCTATACAAAACATAGAGTTAAAAACTGTGGAATGGGATTCATAAGAGCCAGAACATTGAGCAGGGAGCTGCTTAAGCTAGGAAATGCTGCTTAAGATAGGAAATGCTAAATAAAGTTGATGTCTTAAATCCTAGTCTAGTTTTGGCTTAAGATCCTAGTCTTATCTGCAAAAAGTCCCTCATGTCACAGACAAAATGCCTTCCTGGCATTCCAGCCTGAAATATGCCTTTCCAAAACAGAGAAAGGGTTAATGCCTTCCTTTTAAAACAGGGGTATCAAACCCATCTAGCCCCACAGGCAGAGTGAGGGGCCCAGAGCCAGTCTTCAGTCTGGATCAGCCCCACAGACCAGCCCCACACAGAGGATCCAGTTCACAGGGCTGAACCAGCCCTTGTGTATGGAGCTGCTATAGGATGCACACTGCACACATGCACAGACACTGAAGTGTCTGTGCATGAGGCCAGTCGTGGGCCCAGTTTGAACTGGTTCTGGAACCAAGATGCAGAGCTGGTCTGTCAGGGCACTATATGCTGTATGTGGCCAACATGGGCTCCCTGTCTTATATGCAGTACGTATGCTCAGTTTAGCCCCTATGTGCTTTATGCAGCAAGTACCAGCCTTGGTTCAGGGCTCACACTGCATACTGCATGACGGTCTGGAATGCGGTGTACATGCTACATGTGGTGCCTGCCCTGGGTCAGCCCTGTTTGCTGACTCAAGCATGCAGGGACAGTTTGTGGGGCGTGATCGGGACTGGTCCTGGAACAGTGTGCAAAGCTGGTCCAGCATGGGCGCTGCAAGCAGCACATGCCCTGGACTGGTCCCTTGTGCCATGTGCAGCACCCATGGGGTTGGGTCTAGCCCCACACACTGCATGAAGTGCAGACTATTCTGCCTGCAGTGCAGAGCTGGAGCCAGTGTGTGCCACATGGCACGCGGGGTCATTCTGAGACCTGCAGGCTGGATTGTAGGTCTCCATAAGCTGTATTCTGCTCATGGGCCATATCATTGATGTTTCTTTTTTTTTAAATATGGCTGGAAAAAAGGAGACAGTACTAGGGGTGATGTTACTGTCCCTTTCTTTATGTAGTAAATCAGTGGTTTAAATATACTAGATGGTGGAGGCCTACATGTACATCACCTGCCTGTGTCATATAGTTTGAAGGCTATAGGCTCTCCTGGGTGAGATCACACTGCATCCCACCTGTCAGAGCTCTGTCACTGTGCACCAGAGAATTCAAGTTATTTTGAGCCAAGAACAGGGAGCAGGATTATGCAGCTAAGAAATGAGGGTACACACCTGGTAGAAGGGAAACCTCGGCCCATCCCTTGCTCCTGGGACTATTTATGTATTTTACCCAGTGTGAAATGCATTAATAATCCATGTCCAGTGGCTGTATTAATGGCAGATGCATGAATCATCCATGTACAGTAGCATAGCACAGGAGAAGTAGCCTCACCCCAAACATTAGTTTAGGGATTGCACTGTGCTGTTTCTGCTAGATTGCTTCCAGTATCTGAACTAGCTTGGCTATCTGTATGCTACACTTCAGCACAGACCTCCCTGAAGTCCTTTTGTTGCTCTGATTGAGGTGTCATACACAGTGAGTACGTGGAAGACACCGAAGTCCGGAGATCTCCAAAGTCCTATGTTAGCATCATTACCCCTGAAATGCCTTTTCTGTATCGTAAAATATTTATAGGATATTGGCTGCAAATAATGGCCCCCAAATAGAAGACTAAAAACAGTATGAAGGGCAATAACTGACTGAAATCTACCTGTTTGTGAGCTGATGTTTGTCAGCATATTATGCACTGTGGACTGAATGGCTTCCAACTCCAAGCCAGCTTTTTAAGTCCCAACTCTGATTTATTGAGACTTTGTTCTCCAAATCCTTCAGCTCAAGTGTTCTCATTTTAAAAATAAGATAGTGAAGTAAGTGCTGGATGCAAAGTAAATATTGATGTGGTTTTAAAATAGTGCTTTTACCTTATTGCCAAATTCATTGCATTCTGGAAAAGCTGTCACTTACTGGTATAGAGGATTAGAACATCCATTCCCAGGTTTGAAATCTTGTACCTGGAATTGTCACAGTAGCAGGAGGTAAGTAAGGAATTGTAATAACAGATTCCCTTCTGTCTGTCTGGTGGCTAAATATCCTATGCCACTTGTCAAAATGTCAGAGAGAGGTCCTGCTTTCCTGACCAAAAATCTTTCTAAATTCTAATTTCTAATACTGTGTGAGAGTAATGGTTGAGTGCATAATAGCTGTCAACATTTTCTTTCTTCCTTTCTAGGGCACTCAGGAATGGGTTGAGCATGAAGACAATACCTAAATCAGAAATATCTGTTCTAGTAGCTTTTGCGTCACTAGGCTTGCCTAACAAATATGTTATTCCCTCTGGCAATTAAGAGCCATTATAAAGCTTCTTAGAAAGTCATACTATAGATGCCTGCATATTTACTCCACTGAAACTTAGGTGCCATACACTTGCTATTTTGGGTTGTGCTAAAATACCTTCTAATTGTCTGTAAAGCAGCATTAAATAAAATTGGCTCAATGTTTTACTCAGCATGACATCTTTATTAAAGTGCTTTGTTTTCATATTGTCTTTAATCATACTTGTTACTGAAATCTAATTACACAAATAAACTGTTAGTTTCCAAAGACTATAACTTTAAGGATACCACTTCAAAAAGCATATTTTGCACTTTTATATCATCTTTTATCAGAAGATCTTTGTTTTAAGATGTTTTAATATAAAGTAGCAGTGATACCAGTTTTATAGATATGAAAAATTTCTGAGAGATTAAGACCATGTGATGAGACAGCAGCAAAGTTGGGAACAGAATCTCTTGCCCTAGCCAGGGTCTTGGCTAAATGATTGAGACAGAACCAAATTTAAAAAAGGAGGATTTTTAAATAATTGTGACAGAACCAAATTTAAGTTAAACATCTTCCATAGTGGTTATAGTATTTCATATTTCCACACTGTCGTATGTGTGGCAATATTCACTGGAGATTGAACAGGCATGGTGAATACTGCAGTTATTATAGAATACCTGTTTTGCAAACTGGTGCTCCTCGAGGGGAAGTATAGTAGGAGTATATGGTTTCGTAGATCTGTGATAACCAGCAGGACTTGTGTGTAAAGAAGCAGACCTCCATGGACTGTATGAGGAGCTTGCTCTGACCCTGATGCCATACCACTTAATTGAGGCAGCCTATATCATTATATAAACTGGCTTTTAACTTTATCAAAAAGATGACTATACCATGTTGCTATTAGTGTGCTGTAAATATATTTGGTGTTGGTAGTGATCATAGAGGTTTACCAGGAAGTTTTTATTTTTTTGTTTTACCTATGGGTGGCAAGTATAAGAACTATGCCTGAAGTAATATCTGGCTTTTAGGGAATGGAGTTCTTAAAGTAGGCTAGGGACATACATTCTAGCTGTTTGCTCATCAGAATATATCATCCACAAAAGGAACTAATCTGTGGTTCTGAAGCTCTTAGCAGGCTTGTGCACATTTGTGGACACCAGTATAATTACAGAAAAGCATGCATAGCACCATTGTATAGAGCAGATATGATATGCATGGGGAGCTTTAAAGAGCACCAGTGAGGCAGCTTCCCCACTGAGGAATTAGATCCTGCACCTGGAAGCTCTGGCCAGGCTGCTCAGTGCAGAGGATCAAAGGCTCCCAGCAGGTTTAAAGTCTCCAGAGTTAGAGTAGAAGTTACACGTAAAGTGATTTAACTGATTGGAAACCAGTTTAAACCTGTAACAGAACAGAAGTTTAGTGTACATAAATCACTTTCAAAATGGCCAAAACTGATTTAAGATAAATCTGTATGGATGTAGTATTAGACTGAACTCATTTAGGTCAAATTGGTTTGTGGAATTTCTGTCCCAGATTCCTTCCTGGTTCAAGTTAACTCACAGTCCCCCAGCATCCCAGGATGCTTTGCAGCCCTGGGCTGTGCTGTCAGCTCCAGTGGAGCAGGGACTATCTTGCCCCTCTGCTCCATAACCTGCTTCCTGCCTGCATCTGTCAGCCCACAGGGATGGGTGGCAGGGGAATAAACCCTCAGACCCTCCAACCCCAGGTCTACATAGTGGGGGGAAGCTGCTTGCCTTAGCTGCTGCCACAGGAGTGAGGGGAAGGAGTTCCCGAGAAGCCCCCACCTCAGGAGGCTTCCCCCCTCCTCTGCCCAGGGCCCCCAGCATGGGACAGCCCCAAGGAACTGTGGGGAATTCTTCCCCTCCCAAACCCCTCAACCTCTTACCTCTGCCACTGCAAATCTCACAGATAGTCTGGGGCAGCCTCAGAGAGTGGAGGGAAATTCTCCCACTCCTCCTCAGCTGGTTACCTCAGACTCACAGCAGCTGGCAAAACCAGTTGTGGCAGACTAGGAGAATTTCCCTCCAGTCCCTGAGGCTGCCCTGGCTGTCTCTGAGACTTCCAGTGGCTGAGACAAGCAGTTGCGGAGAGGAAGAATCCCCCTGAACTCCCTGGGCTGCCCTGGGCTGGGGAACCCTGGGCTGGGGTGGGGGAAAGCCCCCAAGGCAGGGGCTCTCCAGTGCCCCCGTGCTAGGCTGCATGGGCAGGCACCCAGTCTGAAAGACTTCTCCCTCCTTCCTGTGGCAGTGGCTGAATCAATTAGCAGCTGGCTAGGAGGAAGGTGGGGATTCCCCTTGTCTTCCCAGGGCTGTCTGGGCTGGGAAGCCCAGGCTGGGGAAAACCTCCTGAAGCAGAGTCTTCCCCAAAGGTGGGCAGCACCCAGACAGGGGGCTACTCAACCTCTTTTGCGGGGACAGTAGGGGGCTGAGGACATGTACGGGGGAGCCAGTTGGGGATGGCCCCACTTGGCTGGGTTGACAGTGGCTAGCAGACTGGGAGACATGCTCTAGCACCACTTACTGACTGGCTTGGGTCAGTGCAGGCCTCCCCCAGCCTTTCTTGATTGAAAACCGAATGTCAGTTGGTTATCAGTTCTATGCAGATTAGAGGATGCTGCCTAGATTTATCAATTTTGCCTCACACTTTTTGACTGTCTGTACTACAGGTTGGTAGTACAGAGGCAGAAAAGGATCTTGGAGTCATCATTGACTCCAAGATGAACATGGGTCGGCAGTGTGGGGAAGCAGTTAGGAAGGCCAACCATACCTTGTCATGCATCCGCAGATGCATCTCGAGCAGGTCCAAGGAGGTGATCCTCCCCCTCTATGCGGCACTGGTCAGGCCGCAGCTGGAGTACTGCGTCCAGTTCTGGGCGCTGCACCACACTTCAAGAGGGACAACATGGAGAGGGTCCAGAGGAGGGCCACTCACATGATCGGGGGCAGCTGGGCAGACCCTATGAGGAGAGGCTACGGGACCTGAACCTGTTCAGCCTCCAGAAGAGAAGGCTGAGGGGGGATCTAGTGGTCTGTTACAAACTAGTCAGGGGGGATCAGCAGGCACTGGGGAAGTCCCTGTTCCCCCAAGCACTGCCAGGAATGACCAGGAATAATGGTCACAAGCTGGCAGAGGGTAGATTTAGGCTAGATATCAGGAGGTGCTACTTCATGGTCAGGGCGGCTAGGGTCTGGAACCAACTTCCAAGAGAAGTGGTGCTGGCCCCTACCCTGGGGGGCTTTAAGAGGAGGGTAGATGAACACCTTGCTAGGGTCGTTTGACCCCAGTACTCTTTCCTGCCATGGCAGGGGGTTGGACTAGATGATCTACGCAGGTCCCTTCTGACCCTAGAAACTATGAAACTATGAAACTACTTAGCCCAGCAGGGTAAGCCCTTCAGCTCTGCCCTCACCTGCACTACAGCAATCTGCAGGAACCTCTGGTCCTCTGGACATGCCAGACGTGGCCACAGTTTTGACAATCAACTGATAGTCAACCTGGCCAGGACAGCCCTGGTCTGGAACTGAACCTGGACCAGAAGCTGTGCCAGACAGGGCCAAAAATCAGCTGATTTTCAGCTCCAGCCTCATAACTGCACTGGGATCTCAACTGTCCCTGGTGCAATCTGGAACCAGGCCAACAATCAGCTGCCTTCTGCAGACCACTTTAGAACTGTTTTGAGTCCCAAGTAGGGTCCCAGGGGGGCAGCTGATAATCAGTTGATTGTCAGTCCAACTGAACCTGCAGCCACTTTTCTTTCAGCCTGCTGGTATGGGAGTAGTGTAGGGGAAGCGTAGGCTCATAATCCTAGGCTTGCCTGCATAGGCAAGTAGTAAAGGAATCTGACCCTTGATCCCAACAGTCACGCCTCCTGCCATTTCAGGCACACATGGCATGGCAGGGGGCATGATTGTTTGGACAGGGAATCAAATCCATTCTACCGTTAAATGGACATGCGCCAGGGGCCTGCAGCTGTAGAGTTCTTAAGAAGACTTTCAAAAAATACTTCCACTTACATACCATATTTATTTGCAGAACAGCTGTATTTACGTACACTCATTACTATTGCCACAAAAATTTGCACAATGAATTATCTGTGTAAGGGCTGCACCCCATTTTTTTAAAAAGCCAATTAAAAGGTGATTTTTTTTAAAAAGACGCAATTTGCCAAAAAATGGAACACGCCTATAAAGGAAATCTTTGTCACTGTGTACATTAGTTCTGCTTTGCATTCAGTCTCATCTATAAGGTTAGGAAGGATGAGGAAGAAAAAATGGTTGTTCAACACGGGTTTACAGGCTAAGTACAAACAGTCAAAAAGCCCAAGGCTGAATCAATTCAGTCTTTGCTAAGCTGCATATACTGAACCAATAAGCAAGTGAACAGACATTCACTTTTGATTCTAGAAATGCAGCCACATGTATGCAGTGGCTCAGGGCAGAAGCCACGGGGTGCTAAAGCACTCCTCCCTGCTCAACTGCAGCAGAGAGCCTAGACCAAGGCTAGCCCACCCACCCTGCGAAGGTGGGATTTGTGGGGGAGATGCAAAGCATCCTGGGATGCTGGGGGAGTGAGTTAACTTGAATCTGGAGGGGATCTAGGAAGTTCAATAAACAAATAAACTAAAATCAGTGAAGTCTGATACTACATCCATCCAGGTTTATCTTAAACCAGCTTGGGCCATTTGAAAGCAGTTTATGTGCACTGAACTTGTGTTGTGTTACAGATTTGAACCAGTTTCCAATCATTTATACACGTATACTAGTTTATGTGCATGGGTGACTGGTGCCTCCCAAGTCTGGGGCAGGGCACCAGATCACCGATCGGGGGGAGGGGGAAGAGAGGGGGAGTTTTCTCCCAGCTGCTGATCACCAAGCCAGCAGCGAAACCAGAAGTGCATTTCTACCAGCGGGCTGACTTCCAGGGGGTGCACAGCTGATCTCAGGGTGTATGTTCTATGTAGAAAAATTATGTTCCGTGTAGAAAACTGTATGTTCCTTATCTGTTTCTATAAATACTGTTCCCCCCCTCAGCATTTATCTTCCAGTGATATGCTGTTATAGTCACAAAGTTCATTCTTACTGACATCCTTTTTAATTAGTTTGACAGTACTGAGATGGTCTCTGTTAATTGTTTAGCAGTTTTTGTTTGGTTTGTGGTTTAGTGGCTGTGCATTTCTGCTAGGTAACAGAAGTCGTCGCCCTTTAAAACTGTGTTGTTCTATGTTTATAAAATATTTATTTCTAAAAGATAAACCAGTATTACAAGGAGAAGTGTGCTAGAATTCTTCTGCCATCTAGTTATTAATTGTTCCTTGTTCTTTTTTGATTTACTACTAATGTTTATACAGTAAGTTGAGTACTGTTTGTAGACTCATGTTTGCTAGTACCATTCTGTTACTGCCATTCCAATGGACCTGAAGTTCTCTTGCTGTTAAGCTATCAACTTCTGAAAAACTAGACCCTAATTTAAAAGTCATGTATATCTGCAGAGTCCTTAAACTTCCTGTTTTAAGGTTGCATGCATTTGCCTAACGGCTGTTTCTAGTTAAAAAATAATGAAGTCAGCACAGAGTTTTTAGTGGGCATGCATCCATACCGTGTGTGTGTGTATTTCCCACCACCAGTAATTGCCCATTAGTAAGGGCAATAACCTCATCAGAATAGGCAAGGAATGCAATAGGTCTTGCAAACTGAACTACTTTTATTCCTAGAGGTATTAACTCTGTGTCAAGCTTTAGGACAGTCACAGCAGCCATTTAATTTATGGATACAAAATTGACTTCAGAGCTGGTGATTCAGCACCTTTGCGCCATCACTAAATGCTGTCGTGTGTATGTAAGAGAGTGGTGTAACATATATTATTAGATTCCATATTATATACACACAAGGTTTTTTATATGTGTGTATATCACACATACACATGCATGGGTACATGTGTGTATATAAAACAAAATATAAGTTTATACTTCCAAATACCAAAATCCAGCTGCGGGCCCAAGCTGAGCCATCTGCTTGTTTAGAGAACGTGTCTCTTTTGAAGAAAATTGAGCCCCACTCTTTTCTGATCATCTTATCTCCTCACTATTGCACCAAAAAATAAATCTCCATAAAGCACATACTTGCATGCTCAGTAATGAAATGGTGAAGATTATTGCAAAGAACAAAACTCCTGAATTACCTTACTCCTGGTAAGCTGTGTTGACAAACTACAGAGGAAAGATAACTGTATGTCTTGTGGAACATTTGATACCCTTAAGAAAGTGTTAAAATTACTCTAGATAGGTCTGCCTTTTTGCTGTTCTGTGGCATACCTGACATACAAGGTGACATTGTGGCTTTCTCAGCAGTATTTCTGTGTGTCTGGTAGTACAGAGGCGTATGTTGCTAATTGACACATACCTTTATGTCTGCAAAGTTTCAGCAGGAGTTATACAGCTTCTGTTTCTTAGCAGTGATCTTTCACAGTTAAAAAAAGGCATTGCTCTAAAAGATACCACATAATAGCTACTATGGGGCATCATTAAACTGCCAGAAGCAGACTGCTAAAACTGCAGCTGTGACTTAGCACATTAGTTACTACCTAGAGGTGGTGACAGCTCTATGAGGCTGTTGTGTGGCTGGGATGGTGGAGGGTCGAAGGTCCCCCATGTTTGGATAGCCTGTGTTTCGTAGTTGGCAATGCAGAGAAGTCTTGTAATGCAATCTTCCTTGCAGTCCTCATGCACAGGGGATGCTTTGGCAAAGATAAGGAAGTTGGATATTCAAGCAGAATAGGGAGTAACAAAACAATAAGCTCCAGCCCCCATAATCCCCCAGCTCTATGCAGAAGATTGCAAAGGCAAGCAGGCTCATGAACTGAAATGGATTCAACAGAGAAGATTCACAAAGCGGAGACTTACAGCCTCCCAACTCTGCTGGAGATGATCTGTGTTTTATAACGGCTCCATCCCAGTGGCCGTTCTGTCAAACAGAAAAGGCCATATGTCACCCAACAACAGGACACTTATCAGACTGAGGAACTTGGGTGGGAGTGACTTGGGTTGTTAACTGAATCCTTGCTCCATAACAAAAATATGTATGTCTATAGGCTTATAAAAATAAGAGGATCCTTTTTTCTCACCCACCAAGAAAGGGGGGGTCTCTACGAAACGGAATGGGTATCAACAGCTATAATACTACAGTGCCACCACAAGGAGGCCCAGTGTCCCTTTCCCAGTCCATAGGGCCCTTTTGGAGACTACAGGATTGGGCATCCCTCCTTCCAATTAACTGCTTTAGGAAAGAAATAGCTTGTCATGCCAAGCCTATCATGGTGAGCCTTTGCACTCTTATTCTGTCATTATCTTAACAAGCTTCTGAGAGATGTACTAGTATCTAACGAGAACGGTAAACATAAACTAACCTTCAGAAGTCTCAGATATGCCCATATACTATGTTTGTTATGTTAAACATTTCTGAAAGCTGCTCTTGCAGAAGAGATAACCTTAACAATGACTCCTCTTCTTTTCCCAATGATGTTGAATTTAAAGCTGCCACAGCTTTCATTTAGATCTTCCTGAAAAGGGGCTGAATGATTGGAAAAATTAGTGGTGAAATGATAAATTGTCCGTAAGTCCCTGATGCAGTATTTGACATGTCATTCTAAAATAACTCTCTTAAGGGGAACTTTAATGTCTTTATTTCTTAGCTACTCTAGTTATTAGAGTAGCATTTCACAGTGGCATATATCACCCTTTTATTTTAATTAAACATGGCTCTGGAAGGAGCTTGTAAAAACGTAGCCAGAAGATCTTTTATAAGACATGAACTTAGGGTCATTTAGTCCTGTCTATCTTGAATCCGCATTCAGCCACTTCTGCCATTTCTGTGTGCATACAGGGTGGTAAGGCAAGGAAGAACCACATTATACAAAGATTAGATTTTTTTGCAAGGCAGCAGAAAAGATATCCACAGGACAATTTTCACTTACAAAAACTGATATCCTTCATACTTTTTTATCTTCTCTAGGTCTCGCTGTAGAAATCACCACCTCTGTTTTATGAGGGGCAGTCTCTATTTCTTTTAATATTTTTCACATACTCCCAAAAAGTAAAGTGATAATAGTAATAAAATCATTCTCACAGACTTGTATTTTCCCTTGCAAATCCCTCAAGTTTCAAATTCTGGTGGGCAAGTTTCCTGCCATACTTTAAAGCCTCATTTATGTGGTCTTTTTCCTTTTTAACATTTTTATTTGGATCTGAATAAAAAGCTGGCAGGTAGAGGCCTAGTGGTACACAGTGCTTTACCAACCAAATGAAGTAAGGCTCCTGTTCCTGAATGTCTGATTTAGATGTAAATCGAATATGAGGTAACAGCCGAGATGTGAGAGTCAAGAAAAGACTGGGGAGATCAGCATATCAGACACCTATTTCAGGCACCCTTGGTTTCAGGATGGATGCACTTTGTTTCACTCGCATAAGAACTGTCACCTATCTGCACAAAAACGTGTTGCACATAAATTTATAATTCCTTGTAATTTTTTCTATGAGATTCTTTAATAACTCTTCCCTTCCCCCAGTTTACATTAGAGTGTATTGCTTTTAGGTTAAAACTATATAAGGAAAAAACAATTTATGTATTAAACCATTGATGTACTACAAAAAAAAATGACATCATAATGCAGAGTTGATGCACAGATTAGTCTCCCTTGATTACTGCCATGTAAGACCAAAAAAAAAAAATCTTGTGATGGTATTGATACTTAGATATTCTAGGGTTCTGAGTGTCTAGTTTCTTCCAGGGTTCCTTCAGTCTTTTAAAACAATTGTTGTAAGCCACATGTGGCATGGCATCAAACAAATTGAAGCTCCCTGTGTTAGAAACTGACTTTGCTTTGTACAGATAAATTGAAAACAGACCAACTTCTAAAGTAAATGCTGAAAATGCTACTAAGAGGTAAATTGAATATTAAGGCTTGAGCTTTGTGTTCTCCTAAGATATACATAAATGCTATTAAAAGTAAAAGAAGGTGTTATTTCTTCAAATTATAGAAAAAGTTCAGCAGCTGTGGAAGTCAATGAAAGTTTTGTCATTGAGTCGACCATTATAGGAACAGACTGTATATATTTATGCAGATGTGGCATGACTTTTCTTAAACGCTTATTTTTGATGGCAGTAATAGTTTTGATTTTACAGGACACAAGATTTAAGGCACCCAAGATTCATTGCAGATATTATATTCCATAAATAATGACATGTCTCCATGATACACAGTTGTTTCACAGTGCTTTTCCAAGTAGCACGGTAGAACCCAGATTTTTTGTGTGTGTGGAATGTGACAAGCCACTTATTTCACAGCTGTTTGCTGTGGTTTTTACTTCAAAGGGAGTCACTTCTCTGCTCAGCTGGAGCTCGTCAGTGGTCCCCCACAGCTGATCAGAGAAGTAGAGTCCTTTGAAACAAAAGCTGCAGCAAATATCTGGAGCGTGTCAGCAATCCTGAACATCTGTTTGTTGTGGCTCTCTAATGCCACCAGCTGATTTGCAAACTTGCATCTTTGCAGGGGCTGTTGAATCTAATCCTGTGAAGAATCCAGGTTCTACTCTGTGTGTGTGTGTGTGTGTGTGTGTGTGTGTGTGTGTATGTTACATACTTCTTGAAATCCATTGCTCCACCATAGTCTGTGATTTTCTTTATACTTTGTTTTTACTTTTAATGTAACAAAGTATTATCCAAGGAGAATGCATGTATGCTAGGGACATCTTCAGTAAGCACTTTCTCAGTAGTGATCACCATTTGATGGATCTGAGGGCATAAGAAATGTCTCATACTAATAAATTTAGATAATTCTGATTTTATTTCTTGAAGCAGGAAGAAGCAATTTACTGATAGTGTCATTTTTTACTGGTACTACAAGCTACAGGTAATGCATTTTCTCTGTCTACCTCTATGAGGTCTAGAATGCTGACCATGATGATATTAAGTGAAGATGAGGCTTAAGAAGTAGATGTACATTATGTCAGCCCAAACATGTGACCATGACACCTGGTTATTTTCAGTGCTTGGGAGGATCCTTTGAGGAAAAGAGGCATTTTTAAGTGAAAAGGGGGATTACAGTATTTTTTTATAGTTCATAGATTCATAGATTGTAAGGCTGGAAGGGATCTCAGAAGATCATCGGGTCCAGCCCCCCGCACCAAGGAGAAAAGATAACTGGGATCAGGTCACCCCAGCAAGGTAGTCGTCCAGTCTCCTTTTGAAGATTTCCAGGGTAGGTGATTGCACCACCTCTGGAGGGAGCTTATTCTGCAGTCTGGACACCCTAAATGTGAAGAAGTTTTTATTAATGTTGAGCCTCAAACAGTCTTCCAGGAGTTTATGGCCATTACTCCTTGTTTTCCCCAAATATGCTCTGGTGAAGAGTTGTTGACTGAGCCCATGATGTATTCCCCTAGTGTAGTAGTAAACTGCTACCAAGTCCCCTCTCAGCGAGTCCCAGATCACTTAGCCTTTCCTCGTATGGCTTACTGTGCAAGTCTCTGGTCATATGCGTGGCCCCCTGGACTCTCTGAAGCTTTACTACATCCTTGCTAAAGTGCAGTGCCCAGAACTGGATGCAGTACTCCAACTGTGGTCTTACCAATGTTGAGTAGAGTGGAAGAATCACTTCCTTGGTTTTGCTGGAGATGCATCGATTGATGAATGCCAGGGTATTATTTGCTTTGCTAGCTGCAGCATTGCACTACCAGCTCATATTTATATTGTGGTCTATTATTACCCCCAGGTCCCTTTTGTTCATGGTGCTGGTCAGTTTGACACTGCCAAGCCTATACGTTTGTAGGGGGTTGTTCATCCCCAGCTGGAGCACTTTCCATTTTTCAATGTTGAACTTCATCTGGATCTGACCTGCCTAGCTTGCTAGATCCACCTGTATTTGCATCCTATCTTCAAGCGTGACCATGCTTCCCCATTGGACATTGGAGTCAGGAGTAGACTGGCCAAGTTCGCCGATGACACCAAACTTTGGGGCAAAGCATCCACGCCAGAAGATAGGCAGGTGATCCAGGCTGACCTGGACAAGCTCAGCAAATGGACGGATGAGAACCTGATGGTGTTTAACACCGAAAAATGCAATGTTCTCCACCTTGGGAGGAAAAACCTGCAGCTTCCTTATAGGCTCGGCAGTGCCACGCACATGATCAGAGGTCAGGAAAACAGATCTTACGATGACAGGCTGAGAGCCATGGGACTCTTTAGCCTAGAAAAGCGTAGGCTCAGGGGTGATCTGATGGCCACCTATAAGTTTATCAGGGGTGACCACCAGGATCTGGGGGAACGCTTGTTCACCAGAGCGCCCCAAGGGATGACGAGGTCGAACGGTCACAAACTCCTGCAAGACCGTTTCAGGCTGGACATAAGGAAGAATTTCTTTACTGTCCGAGCCCCCAAGGTCTGGAACAGTCTGCCATCAGAGGTGGTTCAAGCACCTACATTGAACACCTTCAAGAGTAAATTGGATTTTTATCTTGCTGGGATCCTATGACCCCAGCTGACTTCCTGCCCTTTGGGCGCGGGTCTGGACTTGATGATCTCCCGAGGTCCCTTCCAGCCCTAATGTCTATGAAATCTATGAAATCTATGAAATACCTTGGTGTCATCCACAAACTTGGCCATTGAGCTCTTCTATCATCGATAAAGATGTTTAAAAGTACTGGACCAAGCACTGACCCCTGGGGGACACTGCTGACCACTTCTCATCAGGATGACACAAATCTGTTCATTAGGACTGTCTGGGTCGTACCCTACAGCCAGCTTCATACCCACCTAACTTTCTCGCAGTTAACCCCACAATGCTCCAATTTTGTCATGAGAATGTGTGGGATACCAAATCAAAAGCTTTTTGGAAGTCAAGATATACAGTGTCGACCTCCTCTCTCTTATCCAGGGGGTGAGTTACCTGGTCATAAAAGGAGATGACATTGGTGAGGCAAGACCTTCCTCTGATGAAGCCATGCTGGCTATTATTTAGAATCCTACCTTCTGCAAGCCTATCGCATATAGACTCCTCAATGAATTTTTCCAGGATTTTCCCTGGGATAGAAGTTAAGCTAACTGGCCTGTAGTTACCTGGGTCCTCCTTCTTCTCTTTCTTGAAGATGGGACACAGAATTGGCCCTCTTCCAGTCCTCAGGGACCTCTCCAGAGTGCCATGAGTTTTGGAAGAATTTTGCCAGGGGTTCTGCAGTGACTTTGGTCAGCTCCCTCAGCACTCTTGGATGGAGTTAACCTGGTCCTTCTGACGTATATGTGTTTAATTTCTTTAATTGATCACCCACCAGTTCTGTGGCAATAGTAAAAAGGCAGCAATTCCTGCCCTGTTCATTTTGTACCCTATGTGGCATGATTTTCCCCTTGGCCTGGTGAAATACCGAGGCAAAATAGTCTTTCAGGAGTTTAGTTTTCTCCCAAGTGCCGGTAACCAGCTGTCCTGAGTTGCTGAGCACTGGCCCCACACCTCCATTTGTTTTCCTCCTGTTCCCTATGTACCTAAACAAGGACTTCTTGTTGTCCTTGATTCTCCTTGCTAATTTAAGTTCAGTCTTCACCTTAGCCTTTCTAATTTGTTCCCTACAAGTGTGGCCCATTGTTGTATAGTCCTCCTCGGGGCCTGTCTCAAGCTTCCATTGTTTGTACGCCTCTTTCTTCTTTCTTAGGAGGACCGTGACTTCCCTGTTTAGCCAAGAGGTCTTACTTCTGGTACCTTTCCTCTGCATAGGAATGGACTTCCTTTGTGCTTCAAGGATCGTGTCCTTAAGGAATGACCACTCTTCATGCACTTCTTTGCCTTTGGTCTCTGGTCCCACAGCACTACCCCTACTAGTGAACTGGGCTTGTTGAAATTTGCATTTTTGAAGTCCAGAACTTCACTCCTGCTATCTGGTTTGTCTGTCTTGTAATGGACAGTGAACACAAAAGGTTTCATGGTTGCTATTGCCCAGGCTACCCTCTATATTTAAGTCATTCATCAGGTCATCTCCTTTGCCCAGGACCAAGTCTAGGAGAGTGTTAACTCTTGTTGGCCCGTGCACCTCCTGAGCTAGGAAGAGCTCTTCAATGCAGGTCAGGAAGCAACACAACTGCTCTGACTTGGCTGAGTATTTTCCCTAGGAGATGTCTGGATAATTGAAGTCACCCATGACGACCCTGTCCCATGCACACATGGCCTCTCTCAGTTCTTGGACAAACTCTAAATCAAATTCCTCCCCCTGATTTGGTGGTCTGTAGTATATACCTACAGTTAGGTCTCTTTCTCCACACCTCCCTCGCCCCCTGCCACTTGACCCAGAGGATTTCAAGCTTTCTTTGGAGCCAGAGTTGGCCTTGTGTATCGCTCCTTCACATAGAGCGCTACACCTCCACCTTTCTTCCCTACCCAGTCCCTTCTATGCAGGGCATAGCCCTCTATGGCTACACTCCAATCATGTAAGGAGTCCCACCAGGTCTCCAGAATCCCATTGGAGTCCCACCAGGTCTCCAATGGTCATTATGCCCATTGGAGAGTAAGAGGGCTACTTCCTCCTGCTTATTCCCCATGCTCCTGGCATTAGTGTACAGGCACCTGAGTCCTCCTATTGAGACCCTTGGCTTCCTGTCATGCTGAAGGAGAAAAATTCCCTCAGCTCCTGCAAGAATGGCTTTCCTAGTGTCCCTATGTATGGAATTTTCTTGTATGTCAGTCCCCAACTGGAGGCAAGCTCCAGTTAGTGTTTCCCCATTCCCCAGCAATCTTAAAGCCCTGTTTAGAACATTGGCCATCCTGGCTGACAACAGGGACTTACCTTTCTGGATGAGGTGGATGCTGTTCTTTCCCAGGAGTCCTCTCTTTCTGACGTGTGTGTTGTGGTCAAGGAAGCTGAAGCCCTCTCAGTGGCACCGCTGTTGAGGTCATAGGTTCACTTCCTCAATGCATCCTTTCCTCCTGGGACCATGCCCTGTAACTGGGAGCACAGAGGAAATGACTACCTGAGCTCCGGGCCCTTTGAGCCCAGCCCCCAGAGCCCTGTAGTCACTCATGACCTGGTCTAGATTACTCCTGGCCATGTCATTTGTTCCCACATGGATGAGGAGCCTGGAGATCCTCTCTGAAACATCTCATATGCGGGCCCCAGGGAGGCAGCAGACTTCATGGGCTAGGAGGTCCGGATGGCAGATGAGTCCCTCAGTGCCCCACAGGAGGGAGTACCCCACCATCACCACCTTGCGCCTCCTTCTAGGGGTGGCAGCATGCTGCTTATCTTCCTCCTCCTCCAGTGTCACCATCAGTGCCTCCTTGTGTGTGGGGAGGGGAGCATACTTGTTGTTTAGGGCCAGGGGAGGAGCAGCCCTGGCCCTGCATTTCCTGGAGTGTGTGGTGACTGTTGTCTGTGTAGCTCCAGATGGGTCTTTTTGGTTAGCCTTCTTGTTGGCCACCATCTCTATCTCCTCTTCTTGTGTCTTCTGGAGAAGGGCCTGGCAGTAGCCTTCAACGAAGTCTTCTACCTGGCACAGCCCCACATGCATACATGCACAGCCCCACATGCATGCACTCTCCTGCGGCACCCTCCAAGCACCCCTGTGCTTGCCCACCCTCTCCTGGCCCCAATACGCTTACCTCCTGTCTCTACGCTGGGGGGTCTGTGGAGTATGGGTCTGGGTCTTTGGCTCCTGGGAGCACAATGGGCATTAACCAGTGCATCTTCTCCGGGAGTATGCCCAACAGACTAGACAGTTGCAGGCATCCGGTGATTATTTTATGGGCATGTCTACACATGCTTTTACATGCACCTAAACTTAATGCATATTAGTCTAATGTGCATTAAGGTGATTTAGGTGTGTATCCATATGTGCACATGCTAATGTCCATTAACAAGGGTGTGTAGACTGACTTGGAACTAAAGCTAGCCCCAAGTCAATGGACACACGCCGTGTTAATGTGGATTAATGTGTCTGCATGTTCACTAATACGATTCACTATTTGTGCATAAATAAATTGTGTTTTATACAGGTATCAAATTTAGGTTTGAATAGCCCTAATTCACCCTTTTTAAAGTTCATTCAGGGCATGCATGTGTAGACATCTGCCCTCAATGCACTGTAAATCAGGCTAATGTGCATTAAATGTGCACGTGTAGACACAACCCTATGTATTTGCCATTTCATTAGCCATTTACTTTCAAGGACTTGTCCAGTTCCAATCAACCTATCACAAAAGTATACCAGGAAAAAATTACAAGTAAATTCACAAAACACTTATTGAGAAAGTAATAGTAAGTTCTTAATACCCTACAGTTTCTACAGATATCCTTGGAGTAGTGTTAGAGTTAGTTAGAAGATTTCACTACTACAAATGTTCATCTTGTAGAAGTGTAAAAGTGAACTTGAAATAGCGTTGGCACCTGTAATGAGCACATACACCCTCTTTGGTGTGATTTCATTGTTTGTAATCAAGAGACCTCTGGAAGCCAGTTTGTTGTAAATTAATCAGAGTACCTAACAGCAAAGTATTTAAATACCAAATTTCAGCTTAAGAAACAGTGTGGTAAACATTTTAATTAAGCTGGTCATTTGTTCAGATTCCCCAGAAGCAAATGAGTCTCTTGTCTGGGATCTTTACTGGAATATAGATTTATTTAAAGTCTTAGCAACTCTACAGAAAAAGAAATACCAATTCACCAGGTTCAAATACACAAATATGATGAAGGCAACATATGAGTCTAGCCACCTGTTTAAAAGCTCTCAAAAACAAGTTTGTTGAATTAAAACAGATATCTTAACTGTCATTACCTGAACTTGTGTGAAAACCTTTGCATGCCGTTCCTTTTTTTTTTTTTAATCTTTAGATATGGCATTGCTGTTTGCTTGTTATCTGTCTAATTTCATTTGAAGAAAATAATATGTTTGAAAAAACCCCAGAAATATCACCATTAAAACTAGATGGAATTTGTGTATTTATCAATAAGTTTTAATTTTTCCTCTGTATGAAAAATACCTTGAAACTGAAATTTTTTATATATGCTCTAGTCTATGTAACAGGGAGCATACTCGGGTCCATGTCTCATGTTGGCCCCTCCACCTGTCTAAATAGGGCAGTCTGCCCTGTCTCGCCTGCCATGATTAGCTATTTCTTAACCTGGTATAAATTGCGGGCGGCTGCCCATTTTACTGCCCCGATGCCAGGTGGCGTGTTACATGGCTCCATACTGCCTCTACACCATTTCCCATGTCTTGCAGATGGCATCCAGATTATTATTACAGCTTCAGTTTAAGGCCAGGGAGTGCGCAGTGCCCCCTCCCCCCGGCTTGGTGATCAGCCATAGGAGGACCTGGGTACCCCCCTAGATCCAGGAGGCACCAGTCACCAAGTGGGTGGAGGGGGGGGGAGCCTGTGCACTCCCTGGTGGACCCAGAAGTGGACCAGAAGTGCTTCTGGTCCACTTCCAGGTCTGCTGCCAAGAGCACTGGGGAGCCCTCTGCACCCCTATGGGATGGTCCATCCACCCCAGCATCGCAGCATTCACAAATTACCTGGTACCTTGAGGTATGTAGAAAAAACATTTAAAGCTATGTCTATGTCCAAATCACTGAATCTCTCCGAATCAATTCAGAGGGTTCTGATTTGATTCAAAAAGATTTAAAAAGAGTCTCCTGATTCAATTTGGATTTGGGGATTTGGCCACCAAATTGGGCTGAATCTCCTCCAAATTTAATCAGGAACCAAAGTTTCGCATAGGCATAATGTTTCTGCAGCCTTCATAATGTAATATTAAAGAAATTTAGTGTGTTCACTGCATCTAAGATACAACCTGATGGGTCTTCAGTACAAACAAATCAGTTTTCATTCTCTTCTTTGGAAAAGTTGTAAATCCTCATGTAACACATAGTTCTATGAATTGCCCAAAGTGGTCAGGTTTATAATGTTCCAAGAAGAAAACTTCACATGTGCACAAGGTGACAGGCCAGAACACTTGATTAGCAATTATACCTAGCAGTTAAAATCATTAAGGCTATGGCAAAAAGAATATGCTGATAGAATAATACACAGACTAAGAGAAAATGTCTATCATTTCCTTTCTGTTTGGACACCTGTGCACTATCTCCAAAACATTGGAAATAACTAATTTTGGGTTAAATATTGTTGAGGGAGGTAAGCAGTGCTGGTAAGAAAGTCATTTCGGCTGGCTAGAGCTGACCTTGGAAGGAATGGAATTTAAATGAATACAGATCAAGAAGGCAGAGTCCTGTTATTTTCAGGTTCATTTTACAATGTTCTTTTTCTGTACAATTGAATGATACCATTTTTTAAAGAAATGAGGATTTCCTACCTTCTTATTAACATCCTTTCTAGTAGCAGATTATTGTTCTGCTATTAAATCACTAAAAAAGGTTGCAAAGTGTCCTATTTGTGTCGAGAAGGGTCCGGGCAGCTGGCTGAGCCAAGCTCACGGTCTCCTCGGTCACGATGGGTTGGCCAGGTGGGGGCAAATTGGATGCGAACAGGTTGGGATTAGTGGTGGTCGAGTCGGGGTGGCACAAAAGCTTGATGCTTGTAAACAAGTAGATTTATTGACTTACACTTTGGTGGCGCAGGTACAGATGCTTCTTCTTGTTACAGTTATACAACAAACAAGGGGGTCTGTCCACTCACGAAGTTCGGCAAACAAGCCCTTGTTTTCTACCCCTGGGACTTGCACAGGGATAGATGTGGCAGCCTGATGCCTAGTCCCAGAGTTGGGAGACAGCTCATGAAAAGGGATAATGAACAAACAAAACTGTAACTGAACACGGAGAGAGTTGGTGGTCCAGTGGGTAGCCGAAGTCGGTAGCCGGTCGAGAGATAGCGGGAGTCGATGAGGTGATCCGAAGTCATAACCAGGTCGAGCAGGCCGAAGGTCGAATGCCAATGGGTCGAAATGGAGAAACGATATCGATGCAAAGCGAGAGGCAGGTGAGGAGGAAACCGGTAGGCCTAAGGGCCTAGCTAAGAGACAGCGCTGTGATGAGCAGTCACTATCTCTAGCCAAGTGGGCTGTCTCTGAGACAGTCTCTGGCAAGCCAGTCTCTGTCACAGAGTTCCCAGGTCTCCCCCGCAGGGAAGGGCTCAACAACTTTTAAAGCAGTCCTGTGGCCAATCAGGCTGCTTGACTGAGTGAATTTTCCAGAAGGGTGACCTCATTCCAGTTAGTCTCTGAGCATGCCCAGCTGCAAGCTCTGTGAGGCAACTGAGTCTGCACCAGAGAAAAACTAGGTCAGGCCTGAGTGACAGGCCGACAGGTCATGAAAAGGGCACCTGCAAGGCCCATCGCCATGGCGCATGCCTGGTAGCTTCTGACTTGGCAGCACACACAGAGCAAATTTCTCTGACAATTTGCAGAAAGACATATTTTATACCTTATTTTTATAAAGCTGAACCAGACAGTGAATATGATGTGTTACAATCTCCACCTGGATAACCATTATATTGCTATGCTTGGATCCACATGCTTTGGGGCTGTCTAGGATGGATAGAGCAGTGGTTCTCAACCACTTGAGACACCCCTTGTTTTACTTGAGGCATCCCTTCATAATTTTTGTGAATTTTCAGCACCCTATTTCAAAAATCAATTGATTTACTACACTGCTTATCTCCTTGCAGGGTGGCTAGGCAGTGGAGGTAGGGCAGTGGCCAGGTGAGGCCAGAGCTTATTTGAGCCTGCGCTTATCTCCTTACACCCTTCAAAAGATCTTGCATCACTCTGGTTGAGGATCACTGGGACAGAGTCTAAACACTATTTGTCTCTGTTACTCTATATATGCTCTGGTGTTGTAGACCCTCTGTCCATTACCCCTCCCTGAGAAATGGAGACTATACATAAACCTGGTTACCCAAGAATCCTAGTACATCTGGATTAGGGCCCTATTTGCTTCGGATCCGGCCTGAATTGGGGACAGTGATTTGATTTCTTGATTCAAATCACTGTCCCCAATTCAATTTGGCTGAATCTGAATCTGAAGATTCAATGCTGACTCAGAGACTCAGCAATTTGGCCATAGACACCACTTTAAATGTTTTTTCTACATACCTTGAGGTACCAGGCACAGGTCATGAACAATGTGATGGTAGGGCAGATGAAGTGTCCCACAGGAGCTTGTCACCCCGCCCCCCCCCCCAAATGCTCGGCAGCAAACCCAGAAGTGGACCAGAAGTATTTTTTTTAAAGATGTATCAAATAGTGGGCATTGTTTTGTAGGATCCATCATGTTTTCACACTTCCTTTTTCTTCTAGTAATTGCTTTAGGGATGAATTTGATCGTTATGTTATATGTCTTATTTTTCCCAACTTATACAAGCCACTTGGAAGCCCTGTGTGATGTAGATACCTAGCCAGAAATATCTACCCAGGAATGTATTAGGTCAAGAACCTCAAAAAACTCTCCAGGTCCATTTAAGTAGAATTATGTCCCTCCCAGCATATAATCTCATTCAGTTCCTATTTTATACTCCATTGTCCCTTTACCTACTTAGCCCCTTCCTCTCTCTCTTGATTCCCACATCTCTGTCCATTATCCTTAGCAAAACCTGTAAGATAAATGACACTTGCAGTTCATTCTGAGGGCTATCAAAGTAGGGCCAGAATGGAAAGTTAGTTCCATGGTCAAACCTTTGTCCAACAGTAATTTGCTGTTGTTTTGTACCGATGTTCCTATGTGTTTCAGTTCTACATCTTGGCCTCCTGGAGATGAGGAGCTATGTAAGAATGCACACAAAAATCTCCCTTTATTTCTTCACCTACATCTCTTTTCCTTTTGTACATATCTCTGAACCTAGTACTGTTTGTTCTGTATATGACAAAGACTGTGAGGTTATTCTTAATACTTTCCAGCTGTTCTCTGTGAGAAAGGAGAGGAAATGAGAACTAAAAATACAAAAGACATACTTATTGATGGAAGTGTACCGCAGGAGGTGGGTTGCAGCATTGTGGTAATACCAGTATTCCCAACAGAGGCTTCATAAACATGCACTATGGGAGGCCACAACATGGAGAAACACAGCAGGGCTAAAAAACTGAATATTGATAAAACATGTCATAAGCTATAAACTGCCCATAGGAAATAGATAATCTTGGTTAGCAAATGTAATTGCGCAGATTAGGATCTAAATCAATGCAATTGATAATATTTTTATCTTTTAAAGGTTAACTGCATTTTTGACACTTCTACTCTCCCCAGAAACCTGCGTAAAAGACATTGGGCAGGCTGCCTTCAATACGTTTTATTTAGAATGGAAGTTTATGGCTGGTCATTGACCTTGGAATTCCATTAGCACTAATGAAGGGTGGTGTGTAATGCTTCCTGCACAGAGTGCAGTAAATGATGCATATACACAGCTCATAGCACATCTCCTTTTCTTCACTGTTTTAAGATGCACCATATTATGGTAGCTGAATTAGTGGTTCCAGCAGAATGAAATGAAGCAGTGGTTTTAGTGCCAGCCAAGCTTCTCTAGATGACTTCTTTTAATGGTGTGGGGTAACTCACCATCAAAGGCAAACTCAGAATTTCTAGAGGTTAATATCAAATTTACTTTGGCTACCTTGCAGTTGAGGCATGAACCCTTGTTCCATTATGTACACATGTAGGTCATGTAATCAGGCTGCTCATATGAGAGAGAAATGATTCAGATCAATCTGACTCGGATATGTTCTTAAGGAGTAAGAGCTGCTGGAAGAATAATTTTACACTCTGGTTAGTTTTGGCTCTGGATGACATTTAGGGTCAGATCCTGCTGTGCCTCTTAGACATCTAAATGGATTTAGGCTCATAAGTGCAATTATACTCCATTTGTTTATGTCCCTGAAAATCTATTAATGCATCTGGTGTGTAACACACTGCTATGCTACTCTTATGAGTGAGTCACTGAAAGAGCAGAAGGAGATGGAGAAGGACCCACCCACTTTTTTGTAATAACAGGTTTTCAGGAGCTTGAATAGGGCAGAATAGGATCCGTTACAAGTCCAATAGATGGAATAGAATCTGGCACTCAGATGGAAGCAATATATTGATTTAGAGGGTGGGAAGATTAGGTATTCACATTTAATCATTCCAAAACACCCTGTATTTTGAGGGACAAAAGTAAAATTTTATTTTTAAAGGAGGAGTAAAACCATCAGTGCTGCTAGCATTTCAAATTTGATTTTTCAACTGGAATTCCTGGGTGTACTTATGAGTTGTGGAAGACAAGTTTCCACTAGAATCTTTAGTATACCATGAGCACTTCTACGCTCCAGAGCTCATCTGTTGAAACATTAATGGTGATTTTCTATTTCTACTAAGTATTATGGTATTGGATACCACATCTTACTTTAAAACATTGTAGAGCATATAGATGCATCACTTTCTGCACTGGATTTTTTAATATCCATTAATGCAGTTGACATAAAAATGTTTGTTTCTATGGTAAATGGTAAAAGTGACAGTAGGATGGTGGCCTTGTAGTGATCTGTAACAGAGGGCCTGCTTTCTAGTGGTTGGAACAAAGAAATCAGAGTCAAGACTTCTGGGTTCTCTTCCTGACACTGCAAGTAATTCACATTGTAAGTTTGTATTTGTTAAAAATATATTTTTTTTAACAAAAAGTATATGAATATAATGCACTGCCTTGTGAGACACCAGCTTTTAATGTCTGATTCTCAGCATCTTGGTCTAAGTCTGGTTAGGACTCTGAGAACTCTGGAAATACATGAAATTAATCCTATGAGTTCTTTCAATCCTCAAGCCCATTAAGCTGGTTGAGTTCCATTAATAAGTCTTAGTTGTTATAAACCAAAATAATGGTGGCCGTGATTGAAATTGGTCTGAAGATGACTTCAGTACATAGGAATATGGTTATGTTTTTATTAGCTCCAGAAAGAATCCAATCCAATCCACTCCAATCCAAGAATTACTGCCGTCTTTGTTGTCTTTAATCTTGTTAATATATTTGTTATCTTGGGAATCAGGTTGCTCTTCATCAAGTGAACTGGAGTAGGTACTTCAAATTAAAATGCCATAGGAAAAAGTCTTTATGTATTCACTTAAAGTTTATTCAGGGTATACAATCTGTGTTTCAAATAAAAAATCCACGCATGTTATACATTCATATGTATAATTTCAAGAATTACACCCAGTGGATGAAAGGTTTAATGTAATCTCCCCGAAAAAGTATCTTGAAAGAAATCAATCAAGGATAAAAACATAAATCAGATTTAAATTATGGAGAGCGTGGTTATGATGCTTAAACATGATCACTAAAAATGAATTCTGGTATACGCTGAAAAACAAGAGTTATACAGCTGACACTGAAGTGAGTGAAGTGCAAATGTTTTCATCTGTTTTTATCCCCTGAGCCCTAATGGTTGCATACCCACAATGTCAGTGAGTTTTATGTCATGTCCAACTGCATTAGCCACAACAACTTCAGGAACAATGTGTTTAGCATAATAACATGCTGGAAGAATGCAGAGCCATAACAAACACATGGAGCAGGGTGGCTCCCTTTTCTTGTGCCCATGTAAAAATGTATCAGGTAATCATATGGAACCAAGTCTTGATTTCTTGCTGAACCACGAGAAAGTCTGAGTGTTGGCATTGGCAGGAAATCAAAACCATAATCTTATAAAGCATCCACACTGGAAAAAACCAACACATTTCAGACATTACCACTAGCAACTCAGAAAGTATGCTTAGGTTTTATTGGGCTGGGTTGTTCTTCCTTTCTGTCTACCTGTCTGTCTGTCTTCAAATTCATCCCTTTACAGAAAGAAAAGAGACTTTCATGAAAATTAGTCTCCATAGCAAATATTTTTGGTATATTTTGAAACCTTTATTAAAACTCTGACCCTTTTCCCTCCCTACTACATGGGACATGAGGGGAGGGAATAGTCACCCATGCTGTAGGATGGAGACAGTATATTACTGTTGACTGTTAGGACATGTCCACACACACAAGCACGTGCACTTGCAGCTGCTCAAATAGAAGCAGTATAAATTTGAGCCAGGGCTCTTTGCCTCAGTGCACGTGTGCGGACATGCACTTTGATGTGGGGCAAATTGTGCCACTTGGGACAAAATAACCCTGCCTGGCACCCCCTGGATCTGCAGCTGGGGAACCCCCCCCGCACACCTCTGGGGACAGCTCTGGGGCTGCCACATGCCTTCCCCCCCACCAGGCAGCCGTGGTGCTGACAGTAGCAGGTAAGCAGGGCTGTGGCTCTACTTCAGACTTAGTGGGGAGCAATGCAGTGCTGTGTGACCTGGGTTCTGTACATGCTGAATGAATCCAGCCCGTCCAAGGCCGTGCACTAGTGGGCCAGGTCGGGTCCACTCAGCATGTTCGGAACCCAGGTGTCACACAGCCGCGTCACTGCCCACTGTGCCTGCAGCACAGCCATCAACCATGCTGCCTGCTGCTGACAGCACTGCAGGGGCCGGGTGGGGTGGCAGGCATGTTTTGTTCCTGCATGTGCATCTTGCAGTATCTGAAAGGGGTTTGAGATGGTGCAAGACACATGTGCACGCTCATCTGGATGTGCCTTTAAGGTGCAGACAGAAGGCACAATTATTGCTTGATTTGGCCACAGAAAACAGTCTATATCCATAGGCAAACACAAGTGCATGGCTGCAGACACCTTCAAAAATGGCAGATCGAGCAAAAATGTGAACCCTAATTTCATGAAGGGTCAGATGAAGACATTTCCCAAACAGAGCATCTGTAACTTCTGTATGCACTGCCTCCCAGCCTCAAACTGTTTTCAGAAGGGGAGCGGGGAAAAAGGGAAAAGGAAGTTTGTTCTGGGTTTTTTAGTGTTTGTTTGGCCGTTTGCTTAGGCCATGTGCTCTGAGGAGTTAGTGGGTGCTGCTAGCAAGTGATTGCTGCCTGTGTCTGGCAAATGCCCTAACAAGGGAATGGAACCAGTCCACACCTAGGAAAGCACAAAAGGAGACCCTTTGAGAGACCAGGGGAGAACAAACAAAACAATTTGCAATCAGTTCTCCTTAGTTTGCAGGTCAGTTTGTCTCCCCCTCCTCCCCCCCCCCGTTTGGAAGACAAGTTATTTCTTTAATTAAGAGTAACTAACCTAGATATTTAGCACAAGTAGCTAAAACTGCAGCAAGATCAGTACTTAAGCCCCTTGTTTAATAATAAGCTGTGATTAGGGTAGAGTAAAGCTAAACAGAGCATAAGTTCAAAGTTTGTAGTCTAAGGAGAACCCATAAATCAAAACCTTTAAAGGATAAATTGAGTTTTAACACCTTTTAAAAATATGCAGGTAGAAGTCTAGCTGTGGTGGGTAGGAGAGGTGGGCACATGGGGACTAACATGGTTTATTGTACTGAATGCTACATGTATGACTGATTACTTGCCTGGGGGCAAGTTTCAAATATGTGCACCCAGTGCAAGGAACTCCTAGCTCTGAAAGAGAAAGTACTTTCTTTAAAGGTTGGGATGGCAGAACTAGAGCAGCTATTGGAAGCAGAGAGGTTCATAGATGAGGTTTTCAGGGACATTGTAGAACAGTCCCACCTCCCTGCTCACATGCTGCTGAAGAGTATGAGAGCCTTGGGAATGGGGGGCATCAAGCTGGGAAGGAAGGAAACTATCCTTTAGATAGAATCCACACTCCAGCTGATGTTACAGTGTTCACTTTCACCAAGGATACTCCTCTAAGGGAAGGAACCCAGCAACATAGGAGGAGGCAGGTGGTGGTAGCTGGTGATTCAATTATTAGGCATAGATAGCTGACCTTGTGAAATCTAAGCAGACTACATAGTGACTTGCCTGCTGGATTCAAAGGTAGCAGACTTTGTGAGATAAGTAGATAGTATGTTAGGGAAGTGCTGGTGGTCATGGTCCATGTGGGTACCAACAACATAGGTAAGTGTAGCGGACATATCCTGGAAGGTAAATATAGGCTGCGAGGAAGGAGTTTAAAGTCCAAGCACTCCATGACAGCATTCTCAGAAATGCTTTCAATTACATGCACAAGGCCAGCTAGACAGGGAGAGCTACAAAGTCTCAATATGTGGCAGTGAATGGTGTAGGGAGGAAAGATTTAGGATTATTAGAACAGGGGGAGCCTGTACAAAAGGGATGGACTCCACCTGAGCCAGAATGGTACCAAACTGCTGGCACATAACATTAAAAAGATGGTAGAACAGCTTTTAAACTAAAAATGGGAAGGAAGCCAACAGGTGCAAAACAGCACACAATTTGGATTGACATAATCCAAAACCATGATGAAAAAACAGGGTGAAGACAAGCACAAGCGAATAACTTTAATGAAGAAAAGGTTGTACAAAAGTAGCCAAGCAGGGAACAATAAAAATTACACATGCTTTTATACTAATGCTAGAAGCCTAAGATCAAAGGTGGGGGAACTTGAATGCTTAGCAGTAAATAATGATATTAATAGGTGTCTCTGAAACATGATGGAATGAGGGATGTTGTAATACCAGGACACCAATTATACAAGAATGATAAGATAGGTTGTTCTGGTGGTGGAGTGGCACTCTACATCAAAGACTGCATCAAATCCAATAAGGAAGATTTTTCTTCTGATAAGAGAGGTACCATATACTCTTTGAGGATAGAAATTCTGGGTTTCAATAGGAAAAAAATACATCTAGGGATATGCCATTCACCTCCAGACCAGGATAGCAGCAGTGAGCTAGAAATGCTAAGAGAGTTGAGAGAGACTGCAATAGAAGAAAAAACAGTAATGGGGGACTTCCAACTATCCATAAATCAATTGAGTCAATCTAACATCAGGCTGGGATGCAGAGACCAAATTTATTGACATTATAAAAGACTCCTTCTTGGAGCAGTTGGTCCTGGGACCTAAAAGAGAAAAGACGATTCTTGATCTAGTCCTAAGCATTACATATAGTGAAAAGAGTGAATGTTACTAAGCTGCTTGCCAGTAATGACCACAATGCATTTGGGTTTGACATCCATGTAGAAGGGGAGACAAGGAAATCTATCACTGTATCCTTTAATTTTCAAAAGGGAGACTACACTAAAAAGAGGAAGCTAGTTAGACAAAAATTAAAAGGTACCCCTGAGGAGGTGAGGGACTTGCAAGCAACAAGGGAATTGCTTAAGACAACCATATTGGAGGCATAAATCAAATGCTTACCACAAATTTAAAAAATGGGAAACTGGGCTAAAGAAAGCCAGTATGGTTTAATGGCAGAGTTGCAGAGGCAATTAGCAGAAAAAAAAGCTTGTTTCAAAAAGTGGAAGTCAAATCCTGATGAGGAAAATAAAAAAGACCATAAACTCTGGAAATGTATGAATTTAAATCTGTAATAAGACAACTAAGGGAGAATTTGAGAAGAAACTTGCTAGAGACATAAAAGATAACAATAAAAGGTACTTAAAGTACCTTAGAAGCTAAAGACATGCCAGGGAGTCAGTTGGGCCTTTGTATGATCAGTGTGTAAAGGGGGTGCTAAAGGATGACAGGGACATTGCCCAGAAACTAAATGCATTTTTTTGCATTCGTCTTCACTGTGGAAGATGTTAGGAAAATCGCCTCACCAGATCCACTGTTCTCTAAGGATGAGTGAGTGGAGCTGACCCAAATTGAGGTTTCAGTAGAAGAGCTTGTAGAGGAAACTGATCAACTAAATAGTAGCAAATCACCAGGATCTGATGGCATTCAGCCTAGGGTCCCAAAGGAGCTCAAACTGGAAATTGCCAAGCCCTTAACTGTAGTTTGCAACCTATCACTAAAATCAGCCTTGATACCAGAGGACTGGAGAGTTTCCAGTGTAACTCCCGTGTTTTAAAAAAAGGAGTTCTAGAAGGGATGCAGCAAGCTACAAACTGGTGACCCTAACTGCTGTTCCTGGAAAACTGGTAGAAACAATAATTTAAAAAAAGAGAATTGTTCAGCCCCATGGGTGAACAAGACTTGCTAGGGAAGAATAAATACAGATTTGTCAAAGGGAGATCATGCCTCACCAACCTGCTAGAGTTCATTGAGAGTGTCCATAAGCAGACGGATCGGGGTGTTCCAGTTGACAGAATATATTTAGACTTCCAAAAAGGCTTTAACAGGGTCCCCCATCAGAGGTTCTTAATTAAATTAGGTAGTCACAGGATTAGAGGAAATGTCCACTTATGGGTTAGAAACTGTCTCAAACACAGAAAGCAAAGATCAAGTCTAAATGGCCAGTTTTTAGAATGGAAAGAGGTAAACAGCAGAATCTCCCAAGGATTTGTGTTGGGACCAGTGCTGTGTAACATATTCATAAATGATCTGGAAAAGGGGGTGAATGGTAAAGTGGCCAAATTCACCAATGACACAAAATTATGCAAAGTGGTAAAGACCAAGGCAGACTGTGAAGAAATACAGAAAGATCTGGCATGATTGAGCAATAGGCAACTAAATGGCAGGTGAAATTCAGTATAGATAAGTGTAAAGTGATGCACCAGGGCAAAAATAACCCAGACTATATCTATGATGGACTCTACATTAGCTGGTACCACATAGAAAGAGATATGGGAGTCATTGTGCCAGCAGCTGTCAAAAAAAGGCAAGCAAAATGATTATTAAGAAAGGAATTGTAAACAAAATAGGAAGTATCAGTCCCCCTTATCAATCCATAGTGCATCCACACCATGAATACTGTGCCCGGTTCTGGTCTTCACACCTCAAAAAGGAAGAACTAAGGAAGATCCAGAGAAGGGCAACAAGGATGATAAGTAGTATGGAGAGGCTTCCATATGAGGAGAAACTAAAGAGGCTAGGCCTATTCAGTTGAAGAGATGCTTGAGGGGGAACATGCTAAGGGTTTTCAAAACAGTAAATGGTGAAGAGAAAGGAAATAGGGATTTATTATTTGCTCTCTCACAATAAAGGACCTAGAGGTCACAGAATGAAAGTAGTAGGTAGTAATTTTAAAACTAACAAAAGGAAGTTCTTTTACACACAGAGTGTTATTAAAGTATAGAAGGCATTGCCATCAGATGTTGTAGAAGTTAATAGGTTAGCCAGACTGAAAAAAGGATTGGGTGAATTCTTGGAGGAAAGGGGCATAAGTAGCTATTGAGCACAGGAATTAGGTTACAGCCTCTGAATCAGAACTTCTTAGGCCTTAAATGCTGGAGGTTGCAGAGGAACTGTGGAAAAAAGCCCTGGTTATACCCATCTCCTTCTCTGTTTCAGCATCCATTCTGCCACTGTGTGACACAGGGTGCTGGGCACGATGGTCTGACCTATAGTCAGATTCAATAAATGGAAATTTTTATGTTCCTGTGACATTTGGCGAATTGTAGGGTTTTCTTCAGTCCAAGATTTTTGGATACAGAGGGTGTGTCCGAATGAGTGTGGGCATGTGGTATGCGGCACCACAGACCTGACTATGGTACCACATACTGCACACACTGCACATACAGGCATTCCCCCATTGCTACTTTGCAGTGGGGGGAGAGGGTTCACTCCAGCAGATACCAGGGTCAAAAACCCCCACACCTAGAAAAAGCGGGGCACCACATGCCGTGGCAACACACACCGCCCAAAACCAGAGACTTGCTGGCTAGAGCACCACAACTGCAGCTCACAGAGGCCCCCAGGACTCCAGGCAAAGCTGCTGGGGCCAGCACAGTTTCTGGACCCAGCCTCCCTTACCCCACCTGGGCTAATATGCTGCACGCAAGGTGTGCTGCTGCTACTTGTCCCCAGCGAAACACATATTCCCACCTGTGGGGATGCGCCCAGAGGGTTTGGGGTTTTTTTTAATGTTCTAACCAGTGTAGAAAAGCAGTTTGTAGCAAAAATAGCTTTTTTCAAATTACAAAGTAATTTATAAGCCTAGAAAGTTTTGGAGCAAAAATGCCATTTTTTGCACTAAGGGGAAACAAATGTATTCTGTTTTCATAGACATTAGGGCTGGAAGGGACCTCAGAAGATCATCGAGTCCAGCCCCCTGCCCAAAGGGCAGGAAGTCAGCTGGGGTCATAGGATCCCGGCAAGATAAGCATCCAATTTACTCACAATTTAATATTGTAGAATGTAAATTATTTGTTTAATTAAGCCTATCTTATGACATTTACATGGAAACAAAAGGAAGATTAAGAGATCATGTTTTTGAAAAGGGATTGGCATCCAGAATCTCCCATTCCCAGTAGTGGGCATTATGAGACTTGGAACTTGGTTGCCCCAGAGGAGAAAGCAGACCTCTTTAACCAATTCTTCACCTCCATTTTCTTGTGTAGGGCCCGGGACTTCCCCACCATGATGCAAGATGGACTCGAGGGGAACGCCTCCAGACCTCAGGTTGGGGAGGACCGCATTAGAGAGCTTCTGGAGGGGCTGGACATGTTCAAATCAGTGGGTCTAGATGCTTTCCACCCCAGGGTGTTGATGGAGCTAGCAGGGGTTATTGCAGGGCCTTTGGCATGGCTTTACAAGCGCTCGTGGTGCTCAGGCCAGGTGCCAGATGATTGGGAGATAGCTAACGTGGTCCCCATCTTTAAAAAAGGGAGGAGGGAGGACCTGGGCAACTATAGGCCTGTCAGCCTTACCTCAGTCCCAGGAAAACTCTTGGAGAAGATCATCAAGGAGCACATCTGTGATGGACCGGCTTCAGGGATGATGCTCAAGGGCAACCAGCGCAGTTTCATGAGGGGCAGGTCATGTCAGACCAACCCAATTGCCTTTTATGATCAGATCACAAAAGTATCGGATGCAGGTGTTGCCGTGGATGAAGTCTTTCTGGACTTCAGCAAGGCCTTTGACACTGTCTCCCACCCCATCCTCATTAAAAAATCGGTCAACTGTGGCATTGATGCCTACACAGTCAGATGGATTCCAGATTGGCTGAAGGGTCATACTCAGAGGGTGGTGGATGGGTCATATTCAACCTGGGGAGAAGTGGGCAGTGGAGTCCCCCAGGGCTCGGTCCTTGTGCCCGTGCTGTTCAATTTCTTTATCAGCGATTTGGACGACAGGGTGAAAAGCACCCTGTTTAAATTCGCTGATGATACCAACATTTGGGGTGAGGTGAGCATGGTAGTAGGAAGAGAAAGACTTCAGCAAGACCTGGATAGGTTACAGGGGTGGGCTAACAAAAACAGGATGCGTTTCAATACTGACAAGTGCAGGGTGCTGCACTTGGGCAGGAGTAACCAGCAGCAAACTTATAAGATGGGAAACTCCCTTCTTGAGAGCACAGAGGCAGAAAGGGATCTGGGAGTCATTATTGACTCCAAGATGAACATGGGCCGACAATACAAGGTCACAGTTGGCAAGGCTAACCAGACCTTGTTGTTCATCCACAGGTGCATCTCAAGTAGGGCCAAGGAGGTGATCCTGTGCAACACTGGTCAGGCCACAGCTGGAGTACTGTGTCCAGTTCTGTGCACCCCACTTCAGGAGGGATGTGGACAACATTGAGGGGGTCCAGAGGAGGGCCACCCGCATGATGCAGGGACAACAGGGCAGACCCTACAATAAGAGACTGCGGGACCTGAACCTGTTCAGCCTTCACAAGAGAAGGCTGAGGGGGGACCTGGTGACCATCTATAAACTCACTAGGGGGGACCAGCAGGGTTTGGGAGAGACCTTGTTTCCCCTAGCGCCCCCTGGCATAACAAGGAATAACGGCCATAAGTTGTTGGAGAGTAGGTTTAAATTAGACATCCATAAGAACTACTTCACAGTTAGGGCAGCTAGGATCTGGAACCAACTTCCAAGGGAAGTGTGGTGCTGGCTCCTTCCCTGGGGGTCTTTAAGAAGAGGCTTGATGCTTACCTGGCTGGAATCATTTGAGCCCAGTTTTTTTCTCCTGCCCAGGCAGGGGGTTTGGACTTGAAGATCTACAATGTCCCTTCCAACCCTACTTCTGTGATTCTATGATGTTATGATTAGAAGCAGGTAGATTGGCATTTTACCCATTTTATAGATAGAAAAACCCAGGGACAGATTACCACCACAACAACATCTTAAAAAAAGGAAATGAGGTGTACTCTTTTAGAACTAGTCCCTTCCTTCCTCTTGTTTTTTCCCTTCTTCCCATTATTTCCCTTTGTTTATACCATGTTGTATGATCTATGTTGTATGAACTATGTTCTATGGTTTTTGGAGCATGTGTCACTATTTTAATCCTTTTGAGATGCAGCTATATGCAATTCATGTTGGAGGTCAGGGTTTTGATATTTTGGTTCTGGAGCTTTACTTTCCTCAGAAGCTCAGTAAGATGACCTTCCAGTTACCAAGTTTGGCCTGCTTAATTGCCTATTAATCTAGGGTACTGTACAAAAATATTAATGCAAGGAGATGTTATGCAACACAACTCTTCCACTGATTCTATTCACACAGTGTTTTACCCAAGCTTAGTTTATTTTCCATTAAAATATATTGCAAAAAAAGAGTATATATTCTGCAGACTGACTCATGAGTGATAAGGCAGACAAAGATAGAAGGCTAGTTTCCCAAATGTATATATACATACTGGAATACGAGTAACCATAAGAATGCCTTTAAAAAAAAAAAAACTTTAGAGCAGCAGGACATGACAACATACTTGTCCACTGAATTAGAGAAAAAACACCACAAACTGCCTGGACACTCTAATAGCATTTAATAAAACAGTTAAAATAATAAAATTCCCATTAACCAAGTAGTCTATGTAATGCTTGAAGTCTATGTAGTGAGTATTTACAGATTATTGCTAATGGGAGACTTAGGGAATTGAGAGATGGGTTTAGTAGCTTATTGTCAGAGAGCAGCAAAGGGTCTGCAGAGTGGTCTACTGCTCCACCATTCAAGTTTGTTCTTTCCATTCTTTGTATGCCTGTATCTATGGCACCTGGTGATAACAAGTCAGTTTGCTTTTCAATTGATGTATTTTCCAAGAACAAATCTACAGCCTGCACTAGCATGATGATCTTCCCGTTTGTCTCCCTTCTGGATTTTCAGTTCAGTACACATTTAAAAAGTGAAAGAATAAAACATGACTTACTGACCTTTCACAATTATTAGAAGGAGAGGGAACAAGTTATGTTTTGTGTTCTAGAATTTAAAATATTATATAGTAGTTGTGTATAAACACAACTATTGCATTAATTGTACACAAATACACCTTTCCATATTTATTTCACATTTCCTCCCCCTCTCCCCAACCCCTGCTTTGGCATATATTTCTGAAAAATAAAAGGTCTGATCATGCCAATGCTCCTGGGCAAAATATTTTAATACCATGTGTAATCCTGCTGATATTTCTTAGCTTTTAGCTCCAAACTGTTTATGGGATGAGAACTAGCATAATCTGGCCAAAATTAATTAGCAATCACAGTACTTAAATTAATATATGTTTCCAGTGGACTTGTAGGACAAGTGCAGATGAGCGTACATGTGCAGAGGCATGCATTTCCCATGGCACAAATCACAGTGGCATATATTTGTCCCTCTGGTTTGTGCCCCAGAGCAAACCCCTGCATGTGCACTCTGGCACATGCTAAATTGTCCCAGGTGGGATAAGTAGGTGGGTCCAGCAACTGTGTTGATCGCAGCAGCCTTACCTGGGGTCCTGGTGACCTCCCAAGACAGCAGCAGCACTGATCAAGCCACACGGAGCCTGGCCGGCAGCCAGCGTGACTGTAGATGGGAAGGCCCCATTTCTAGCAGCACACACTGTTGCTTTGTGCCATGTCACTTTTGTGTGGCGGGAGTTTTTTTATATCAGGATCTCCCAGTGTCAAATTTTGGTGCCACATTGCAAATTAGCAGCGTGGGCAATGGTTGCATTTGCACCTTGTGGTTTGTGGTGCCTGAAAAACCTGTTAGGCACCACAAACCACACATGCACACTCATCTGGGCTCACCCTAGACTCTAGAGAAGCATGTAGTACAGTGCAGTGGGGATTTCTGTACCAAGTACTATCATAGAATTGTTCTGTGATCTTTAAGAAGTAATTTCTTTCTTTTTTCCTCAGTTTTTCCTTTCTCCTTTGTCAGCTTTTTGTATTTGGTTTGAAACACTTACACTTTAAAAGGTAGTTAGAGCATAACTACCTTTGATTTCAATGAGGAATTATCTGGTCCTTAGCTAATCGGGGCAGAGACCACTCTTAAAATGTGTTTATTCATGGTTCCCCTTTATAGCTGGGTATCAGTGTGTACTAGATTATTAATAAAAATCAGAAGGATTTGGGAAAAAATAATGAAACATTGAATTTAAATTTATAGCAGCATTTCCCATGATAAGAAATCATTTCTTTTACATATATTCTTGTAATGACCACAAATTGAAGTCAAGAGCAGGGCCCCTTTGTGATAGTTTCAGTTATTGGTGGCAGCAGCAGTCCTTTAATTTGAAGATCATGTCCATCACAGCTCATTAATGAGTCTTGAGGTGACTTAAGAATCCAATCCTTGAGCCATATACCTGTCTGCAGAAGTTGCATGTCTTTTCTCAGGAGAGAGTAGGCCGTTGGCCAAGACTTCTCGCCTTTTCCTTCCTCTGCGCCCTCTTTTTGCTTTGAGGGCAAGACGCTGTACCTCGAAACAGGCTGCTGCTTGGTTGAGACTGTGGCATGATTGAAGTTGGTCAGCAGCCATCTCCTACCAAGTGTTGATGTCAGCATCTGTTTTCTTGATGTATGCCTCCAATGTGTCCTCATCGTGTTTCCTGTTGCCACTGTGAGCTCTCAGACCATTACTAAGCTGGGAGTAGAGCATTTGTTTTGGGAGTTAAGAATCAGGCATCCACACACAGTGTCTAGGCCAGCAAACTTGGTGCATGAGGATCAAGGACTCAATGCTAGCAACATTGGCTCCTGCAAGGATGCTGACATTTGTGCAGTTATCTTCACAACTCCAATGATGCAGCACTGCTCAGCAGGAAAACTTCAGAAAAACTTGAGATGAATCTGGGTATCTTCCCAGACATTATACAGTATACACAAAAAGACTACTGAGGATTTATTACACCATCCATCCAATGCAAAAAGAAGAAATAGAACCAATTACTACAGGAACAACTTTCCCAGCCACAAAACAAACCTCAGAAGAACACCACCAATACTGTACATCAGTCCAACATCATACTTGATGAAACAGAAGAAACCAATCAACCCTCTAATATTATCAATCTGTCCATGGACACACTTACCAAAATTGACAAATTTGTCCTTTTCAGAGGCCTTCATTTCTCTCCAGAAAGACACCCCAATAAGGCACTACAATGTGGAGAGCAAGAAGGATTTTTGATGCCTCCATCTGGAGGAATATTTCCACGAACAAAAGGAATCCATTTTCAACACAAATTCATCTGGTGACAACATGGATGAAAAAATAGATGTCCACCACTTGGTATGGAAAGCTAGAGGAAAATCCAACTCCCCTTTTTGCCTCAAAACCACCATCGCATCATTCCCATTGGAACTACAAGAAAAACTTCAGACCCTGATCCCTCCACTACCCAAGGGACTATCCAGGGACTTTTTACCTGCTCCCTAAAATACACAGACAAGGAAACCCTGGCAGACCTATCATTTCCAACCTTGGAACTGTAATGAAAGAAATATCAAGTTTCATCAAATCCATCTTAAAACCACTTATCACCCAAAAGACCGAGTTTCATCCAAAATATAACAGACTTCCTGCAAAAAACTCAAAAACATAGACCACCTTCCCAGCAATACGCTCCCAGCCACCATGGATATCACCAGCTTATACAACAACATCCCACAACAGGATGGCATTCTAGCCTACCACACATATTTACAAGAATGAGAGTACAAAGCTCTGGATATCACTGAATTTGTGTACTTCATCCTCACACACAACAACTTCAGTTTCAACAGCTAACACTTCCTCCAGATGATGGGTACAGCTATGGGTACCAAAATGGCCCTACAATATGCCAACCTTTTTATGGCCCACCTAGAAGATTTCTTCAAGAACTGTACCATCAAACCCTTACTATACCTAAGATATATAGATGACATTTTCATCATTTGGATCAAAACCCTGCAGGCTCTGACTGATTTTCACCAAAAATTCAACAATCATCACCCCTCCATCAGACTATCACTTGAATACTCTAACACCAGCATTTTCTTTCTGGACACTGTAATCAGTATCCAAGATGGTAAAATTCAAACCACCATATATAAGAAACCCAGAGACCAAGATACACATCTACATAGAACTAGCAATCACCCTAAACACACCAAAAAAGCCAAGCTCTCTGATACCACTGAATTTGCAGTGAGGAGAATACCCATGATTCAGGACCATCCCTGGGAGGGGTGGCAAATTGGGGTGACTGCCCCAGGCCCCATGCTTTGGAGTACCTTGTGGAGCTGGCCAGAGCTGCATGGCAACTCCAGGCTGCCACCAGCTTCACGTCCAGCCACTTGGCACTCCCTCTCCCTCCCCCACACCCCCCACTAAATCCACTGCCAGCTTCCTCACATCTGGGGGCAGGGCCAGGCTGATTTGTCCCCGTACCCTACTCGGGTCATCTCTGCCCATGATCACCACCTCACAAATCTCAATAGGCCCTCCTCCAGAGAGATAGATTGCACTTTTGAAAGAGTCACCTGGATACCACATGAAGAATTGCTGCAGTGCGAAAAGAAAATCGCCACAAATCGCACACCATTAGTTATTATGACATATCACCCTTCTGCGGAACCCACATGGAAAATCGTCAGACAATTACAACCCATATTAGATGACCTCATTCTTAAAGAGATCTTTCCAGAACCACCTGTTAGACCCTGACTCCATGTGACGCCCAATGACTAGGGAGATGACAGTCCTATTGCCCATGGATCCTGCTACTCATTAGCCAGAGCAAGCAGGGAGCAAACACCAGCACACTTTGCTTGCAACAGTTTTATTTAGAATGGAGACAGCTTCAGACTAGCTCCCAAAAAAACAATGAACTGGGAAGCCGCCCTGAGTAATAGTCCTTTTCACATTTTATACACCTTGGTTCATGCATATTAACATTTACTCCACCTATGTCCCTCCTCGGGTTCCACCCATTTCTCCTCCCATCTTAAGCTCCACCTTGGTTTATGGTTTACTTCATTAGCATACAATTGCCTATGCATTTCATTCATTTACATGCCTCTCTGCTAAGAGCACGCGCATAAGGCCATGAACTCGAGTACTCTCGGTCACTTGCTGGTTCTTTCTTGTTCTTGCTGATTTCAGCACCATCTCCAAGGTCTTGCTTCTGTTTTATCTCCTGATGATAGCTGGTGGGCTGCATTTTGTTCTTCTTACACAATGGGCCTTAACACTATGACTTTGTTTAGAAAACTGCTTGCCTGAACATTTGCAAGGTTAGTCTTAATATATTATTCTGCCTTGTGACCAGCAGGTTTGCTGACACAAAGATTAAAAGCCTTGTTCGAGCTGCAGATCCAGTGCTCCCCAAAAATCCACATTATTTTCACCCTAACACCACCCATCCTAGCCTTTAAACAAGTATTGAACCTTGCTAGCCTCATCACCAGAAGAAAACTCCCTATGACCCAAACCACACTGAGTGGATCCAGACCATGACAGGACAAAAAATGCAAAACCTGCCAAGAAATGCAAGACCAGCAGAGACTCCCTATGCTTGAAGAAGGGTGACTGTGCCTAAAAGCTTGCTAAGAACTTTTTTCCAACTATTCAGTTCGTTTAATAAAAGATATCACATCTATTCAACAGAACTTGCAATTTAATGTGGAGGATTTTCAGGAGGCATCATTGGTGATACCTCTCCAGGGTCTTGAGATGCCAATGGTAGGTCACCCTTGTTTCATATCCATAGAGGAGAGTGGGGATAATGACTGCATTGTAGGCCCGGACCATGGTGCCTTTATGGAGATTGCAATGAATAAAAACATGGCAAAGCAATTTCCCAAAGGAGTGAACTTGTGTTGAATCTCCTCATGAAAATTCACTCTCTGAGAAAGTTGGCTAGTGAGGTAGGAGAACTGCTCAACTACCTCCAGGGCCTTTCCCTCAATGGTAATTTATTGAAGGGTGTCACATTCATGGTCTGGGGCAGGCTCGTAAACCACTTCAGTCTTCTCTATGTTGAGAGAGAGGCCCCAAGTTTGGTAGGCTTTTCTAAAAAAATCTAGCACAGTCTCAAGGTTTTCCTCAGTGTACACAAGGATGGCATAGTTATGGGGATATTGATGGTCAAGGATGTGATTTTCTTAGTACTTTGATCTTACAGTGAAAACATCCCAGATGGAAGAGCTTTCCATCCATTCAGTATTCAATGTTAGTTCCAGAAGGAAGGCAGTCCTTAATAAAACCCAAATTATCAGAAAAATGGAACAGAGTTGGGGTGATGACATCTTTGTTGACCCTAGTTTGGGAGACAAATGGATCAGTCTGTGATCCCCTGCATAGAATGGTGGCAGTCATTTGGTTGTGGGAAAGCCTCAGGACCTTGATATACTTTTCCAGACATCCAAATCTGGCCATTATTTTCCACCATGCTTTGTATTTGATGGAATCAAAGATTAAGTGAGGTCAGTGAAGGCCTTATACTGGTGCTGATGTTGTTCCCAACACTCTTATTGGGCCTGGTGGGCAACAAAGGTCATGGTAACTGCCCCACCAGATGGTCTTAACCCACACTGATTTTCTGGCAAGACTTCCTCAGCAAGAGATAGAAGATGGTTTAGAAGCATACAGGCTATTACTACTATGAAAAGGAGGGCATTACCTCAGTAGTTCCAACATGCAGACTTATCACCTTTCTTGAAGACAGTCACAATGTTGGCATTCCTCAGGTCCCCAGGAACCCCTTCATTGTTCCAAATGCATAGAATAAATTTCTGTAGTCTCAGTACCAGTTCCTCACCACCAACTTTATAACTTTCAGCAGGTATGCCATCTGGTCTGGGGGTATTTTTGTTCTTAGTTTCCTTTGATGTCATGCCCAACTCTAAGATAGGAAAGTTGGCAAGGGATCCCATTTCAGGATCTTAGGGGATGGATTCGATGGTGGTATCCACCACAGTGGACTCATGGTTCAGGAGTGCCTTAAAGTGCACTTTCCATCTAGCTTGGATAGATTTATTGTCTCTGAGGAGCATTGATCCATCCTACTTGAGGGAGTAGGACAATAGGAAGCTAAGCCATAGGTAGACTTCATTGTCCAGAAAAACTTGTGCATGTCATGTTTCTCAGCATAAAGCTGGATCTCTTTGCCTTAATCCTGCAACCACCGATCTTTGATTTCCTGGATCCTCCTTAGAGCTTTGGTTTTGCAGAGCTGATACATCATCATCTGCTGAAATTAGGTGTCACCTTGCTAAACAATGAGCCTTTTTCTCCTGGACAAAGAGAGCTTGGATCTTGGCACCACTCTCATGAAACCAGTCCTGATGTTAATAGGTGGTATAGCCAGTGGATTCAGCACAGACCATAGGGATGGTGGCTTTAAACCCCTTCCAGAGTTTGTCTATGTTGCCTTCATTTGTGGACAAGGCAGAGAGCACTGTTAGAGATCCTTATAGAGACTTCTGGGTTTTTAAGAGTGAGAGTCCTTCACATTACTTTTTTCTGTGTTTGGTGTTTTGGAGCAAGCCGATGTTCATAAAGGATCTGACAAGATAGTGAACTGTCCTGTAGTCTTTAGCTCCTTGCATGGCTCAAGTGATATGGATATCCACTTGATCACAAGCTATAACAATAACATAGTTAAGAAAGTTTATGTGCTTAGAATGAGGGTGTCTGTAGGCAGTCTTATATTGTCATTCTATATGAAGATGATGTTCATCATGAAAAGACCATACTCCATGCGTTTGCTCAGGAGATGGATGTTACTGGAATTGACTTTTCCCATTCCTTCTTTCCCAATGGTGTCACTCCAGAGTTCCAGATGACATCTGACTCTGGCAATGAAGTGATGAAGGAGAATGATCTTGTCCTCCTTGCAAATGTTAGTCAGTATATAGTCAAGTTTGGACTGTTCTTTGACATCATCATCAGTATGAAGCATAGGGGTGTACAAACTAATGATGGTAGTAGGCTGGTTGTTGGAGAGCTTAAGACAGAGGGTCATAAGTCATCTGTTAATGCACACAGGAGCTGCATAAGTTGACTGGAAAGCTGATTCTTGATGGTGAAGCCAAAGCCATGAACATGTCTGTTCTGGGTCAGTTTCTCCTTTCAGAAGGAAGTGTAGCCTCTACCTTCTTCCCTTAGGTGACCCTCATCTAGTCATCTTGTCTCACTCAGAGCTTTAATAGCAATGGTGTATATCACTAGTGCTGTGGAGAGGATAGCAGTTCTTCTTTCTGGTCTTTCATTGCCTCACTTACCCATCAATGTATGAACATTATATGTTGTCAAAATCATTGTCCTCTTATGATATTTTGGACAGCAGAGAGAGTGATCCCACTGAACAGAGTTATCCAGCCAAGAGCAAATAGTTTCTAAACAAAAATAGGCTCTTCTGAGACAGTCTACCTCATATATCCAAAGAGATACATGCATATAATCATCAGGAACACAGGAAGGATCAATTTAAGAGTAATAAGAATATGCAATAATTTGTTCTTACAGTGTTCCAAACCATGTAGGAATAGGCTAATTTGGAACATTCTTTTCCAAACTAGTAGAAATAATTAAAGCCGGGTTGCAGCAGACAAGAGAGGAGACTAGATGAGACTGAGAATACAGCTGATTTATTTGCAGAACAGTAAAATATAATTATTTACTTGCAAAAAATAAAATCTATTTGTTTTCATTAATTGTTCTGTGTGATGAAAAGCACTATTGTCGGTCTTTGCTGTCTCGTTGGCTAATTCAGTGCAAATGTGAATCTTCCATATGGTAGTGCAGACTCATATAGTATGAGCATTGAAGCAGCATTACATTAAAAAATTGCTATGTCAACAAAACTTGCAAGCCTCCCACATGGAGGAGCAAACTAATATCTTATTGCCTGTTTTCGATTTGGTGTTCATATATGTTAATATTGCATACATTTTGCATGCATTCGGCCACCATTTCCTGTTTTACGTGTAAGGGTACTTTCAAAACTTTATATCATTTCACTAGACAAAGGCTAGCTTATGTCAAAAAATCACATTTTCAAATAGTAGGGCATAGGAACATGGTTGTTCCTTCCCACTACTGCACAATACTGAATACATCTGATATTTACCACAGCATTTTAAACAGTAGAAGTTAATATGTGTTCTTATGATTAAATCTCTCTTGGTTTTTCTCTCTCTCTTTATGCCTAGTGTTACTGAGATGGCACATACTTAATATACACCACAATTACTTTGTACAATGTAGAGCGTGCTGATAGGGTGCTAGTGTTTCCCCCTTATTCCTTCCCATTCTGCTTTCTTTCTCAATACTCTGCCCTAAGTAGAAATGTAGGATCAAACCAGCATGAATTGCCTCTCTGCTGCCTTTGCTCAAGTCTTCCTCAGGATTAAGAGCCTTAGCCCAGTTGTTTCAATCAGTACTCTGAGCAACAATACTATTTCAGCCATGCTTATTTTACAAATGCAACTCTTTCATCAGAATCATTATTTCTAATTTCTTAAGAAAAATGAACATCCACATAGTGGAGGTCTTCTGCTTTTATAACCTTTGTGGATCCTGCTAATGAAAGTTTTGTGTGCATATGATTGCTGTCAGTCTGGGACGTGAAATGTCTCCAGTATGCTCATCTAAACTTGCCTGAAAGATTGTGTATATCATCTCATGTCTTCACTACCTGTTGTCAGTCGTGCATACTATGCCGTACAGGAAACATTTGAAAAATCTAGCTTTTATACATTCACTACACATTAAATAAACTAATTGGTTGTTTAACATCACTTTATTTGATTAAGAACCAGATTATTTAGAATTCATTATACACATTAAGAAATATGTTCTTAGTTTTAACAGATGTATTTGGAATAATTATATCTGCTGCTTAACATGAAAAATTCTCATTAAAAGAATAGATGGCCGTTATATGTTAAACATCCCATATGTTACTAAAAACAAATGTACTCTGGTGTAATACGGTACTTAGCCTTGGATAGACATCTTTATTATTTTAATATAAATACATACTCAGTTCTACATATCCATTGTGGAATTATTCTCCTCAAACAAATATGTTTTTAATAATTATTTGGCTTTTAATTACCGTTTACTTTTTCATCTTGTAAAACTGAAGTGAATTGCCAGTTGAGACAGTTGAATGTGTTAGGTGAAGAGCAGTTACTATCCTTGGAATGTGTATTGTATTTGGATGTAAAATATGTTTATACTTTTATTGTTTCAGTAGATGAAGCTGGAATATTATTCCTTTTTATGCTCTCAGTTTCAAAGTAAACAGCCTCTCATGTATGTTGAGGGTTTTCTGAGGTTTCTTTTTCTGGCAAAGATGTTTAGTTAATTTTTTTCTGTTTTTCACAGTGGACTTTTGGGAACATACTTAGAATTGAACTTAACAAGAAAAAAGACATGTTGTACTTTATTGCACTGTCAAGCCACAGTTACTTGCACCTTGTTATGTGGAGAGAAAACCCTGCTAAGGTACTTGCATACACTGTTATGCCATTTAAATAGTCAAGTTTCATGTTGCAGTTGTCAAGGTGGTCAAAATTCCCCTCCCCGCCCCCTTATTTCTTCTAAGGAACTGTGTAGAAGCTAAAAATTCTCCTTATTAGGATATTCTACAGTAGATATTGATAATTTCTAGGACTTTCAGTAAGCTACATAAACCTTGTGTCTTATTAGCATTTAAGTAAAAAATCTTTCTCTTAATATCATATTTGCTAAAATATAAGATGACTGAATCAAAAATGATCCCTCAATAATTACATTCTATATATGGAAACATTATAAATGTGTTATCATTTTCCACATATACAATCCATTTATTTATTAGAGGTTTGCTTTGAATTTGTCTCCCTTCCACTGCTGGAGCAGGGAAAATAAACCTAGAGGGGTCATGTGGCCCCCTTGCCCTGTGCTCTTCAGCTTCTTCCATCTGCAATCCCTTCCTCATCTCCCTCCCCACCCGGCTTCCTATCACACCTTTCTGTCCCTGAGCATATAGAAGTAAGCAGCAAATTTGAAAACACTGACTTTATACTAGGGGTACCCATAGACTTAGTTCATCCAGAATTGATGCATTTTACCTTCTTTTAATCTACGGCAAGTTTTAGCATAAGTACTCCATAAACACACTTTTAAAGCACCACTTTTGTACTTACTTATAGATAGGACAAACTATGATATTAGTCCAAAACCAAAAGCTTATTTTTTACCATATAGTTCAATAGGCTGGGTCTCAGCAGAGCCATCCGTGTTTCAAGCTATGGTGGCCCCATAGTTCAGCAGTCCTCAGTATGTGTATCTACTCCAGATATCTCACACAAAAGATCCATGTGCTAATTATCCCCCACTCATGACTGGAACCAGGTGTTTTTGTCATGATCCCTGGGATCTTCCAAAAATTATGTGGCTAAGGTGCAGGGCAACTTGGTCTGGCTCCACCTCATGAAGGGAAGGGCTACACTAATCATATGTGACAGGCTGAGAGAGATGCCAACAGAGGGATTCTGGATAAACTATTTGGGGCCCTGTTTGCTGATGTTTGCCAAATATTTAAGGCTGGTAAAGGAAAAGGATTTATTGGAAATGGAAAATAAATTCACAGCTCATCTGTGGGAGTGAAGAGTAAGTTGAAATATATTCAATGTAGTGGCTCACTATGACTTGAGAAAGAGTCGCTACTGAGGGTGACTGAGCACACTGGGCACCAGCATATATCTTATTCAGATGGCCTACACTAACCTGTCCTTTTGGTAGGTTTCCATCAATATGTTTGCCCAGTATTGGCCATATGTTTTATATTCCTGGTCAATGTTGGCTTTATTTAATAAACTTCGAAGTTGCTTTCCATTACTGAGCACATGCTGCTTTTGGCGTAGTTTAATGATAGACATGTATTTAATGAGGTTTCCTTGTATGCAAATGTAAGATGAGGAGCTTTCTTCCCCATGCCGACTGGAGGGAAAAACCTTATCTCATATTCAAGTACATATGGTAAGTAGAATCAGTCAAACATTTACATTTTTTACTAGGATTCTCCTATTAAGGATGGCTGCCAATTATTTTAAATGATTATATCTAACCCAGATGGTTTGAATATTTGTTCCTCCTTTTACATAAAAGGACACAACTCATTTTCTAAGTCGTTAATGTAATAGATTTAGAGCAAATCTATGAAGGGCACCCTAGTTTACCCTTTAGCACCCATGCAAACAGGAACTCTGTGGATACCACAGGTATAAATTATTTTGTCACTTTCTAGGGTCTTCCAGCTTTGCTTTATAGAGATGTCCAAACTTAAACTGAATAGTTCTGACTTTCTTAGATTGGTATTAAGAGAAGAAAATAGGTGATAAATGGATTAATGAAGTTACAGCAACCTAGGTTTGTTGTCAAACTTGATTTCACTATTAGGTTTTGCTTCTTCATTTTTATTAATTTGGTATTTCCCAGGATGGAGAATGTAGTACACTTCTAGAGAACATAAAATAGGAAGGAATGGAAAAGCTGAAAGGAATAAGGAATTATCAATGGAGGCAAAGGCTGAAAAATGTGGGACAACCCTCAGGTTGCTGGTGGGATATAGCGTGGTTGTATTGACATAAGGTGTTACTTCTTCATTATCAGTTGCATAGGGTGATGGGTATAAACAGTAGTGTAATACACTTTTAAACAAGTAACACAACATCAATATGTTGAGCTTAACTGCTTTAATGTCAATCTCCTTTCCTAGTTTTAGATCTTCCCAAAAAACAAGTTAAAATTGGAGCTATTGCTAATAGTAATTGAGAAGCATGAGTTATTCCCCAGTCAGCTGTCTGGTTACAGTTGACAGTTGCATTACGTATATTCAACAGCCTTCTCTACTTTAAATTAGTGCTTTTGAAACTGTTTTCTGCAGAATCCTGCAGTAGGTCATCAGGAGTTCTGCCAAGAGGTTGGGGGTAATGGCATAGAGAGCTAGGAGATGGTGTGCTGCAGTTGCTGAGCCAGGTCACCTGGGTACGTGTCATTTTATAGGAATAGTGTGATGTAAAAGGGTTTTGTGCTTTTAGGAAGTTTGAAAACCACTGCCTTACATGAAATCTTGGTTGCACTGAAGTCAATGGCAAAACTCCTGTTGGTTTTATTTGGCCAGGAATGTCAACTCTAGTGTCCCCAATTAGCAACACAAGTGTGTTTTCAAACTGAGGCCCCAAATGAACCATTATGTTGACTCGGTGAAGAGAGAAACAGCTTGAAAACGTTCAGTGGGATAACATCCAATAAGAATATCATTAATGCAGGCAAAGAACAAAGGAAGTATTTTTGAGCACTGAGAAATGGACAGAACCCTGAATAGTGCAAAAGAGTTTTACAAGCGTGCATGTATACGTAATTTCTGAACCATCACAGTGACAATCACACCTAGCCTACCAAGTATACATAGTAATGTTTTTCTGAATAACTGTGTAGACAGACATATGAAAAAGTCATACTTTCCCATCTTAGCCACAAAATCCACACCTACAGCATGACAGAAAAACTGTGGTGAAATTGGCAAATCTAATTATATTTAACTCGCTGTAATTAAAATTCTAATTTTTACTAGGCAAGTAGACTATTCTAAAGCTGCTGTATGTTACTATACTGCTGTACATTGTGATGCTATGCTATGTTATACGGTGCCTTTAGAAATATGGATAAAATGTAATCACTTTTCATATACAATGAATTTATAATATATATCAAGTATATAAGTATATGAGTGTATGTGTATATATTTATTTTAAAAGGTAATAGAAATGAAGCCTTGGTACTATGTATTTATGTGGACATTACAGGAGATAATGGAGATGAAAAGCATGTCTTGCTTTGTATTAAATACATTTGCTTTCTTTAGACCATCAGATTGTAGTAACAGATTATTCTTAACTGGACAGTAATTTATGGGAGATAGTTATCATGATATTTATTGCATACTTAGCAACTCCAATTTATTTAAAAATTAAATTGCAAATTGGTTTTCAGTATTTCTTTACTGCTGGAATCAGTGGGCGAAGCTTACGGGGAAAAGTTGCAAAAGTATTCACTGTGACTGTAGGTATTTGAATAGTTCATCTCAAATAATACAATATTTTAATAAAAATAATAGGTTGTAATTCAAATGTATGAAGAATATGGTGGTTAACTCTAATCAAATAATGGGGTATTTTACCTTTTATCTAAAATAATGATACAATACTGTGAATATAAATTGTTGCTATAAGGACTTAGTGCTTGTCCTAATCAATTGAAATTCAGTTTAGACTTAATTTTTTGTAAGGACACTGGGGAAAATAGCACTGTTCCTGTACAATTCTTTTCCCCTCTGATATTTCAGCAGTCATTTTATTAATATATTAACACAGCAAACTGATTTATATGAGGGAGTTTATCCGTCACTGTCAAGGAGTCTGATGCCATGGTATCTTTTTAAAGACATTGATTTAATGGTTTGACGGGGGAAGAAAAATTAGATCAAGCATTACAATGTGACAACATTTTCATAAAAATTGAAACTAAAGTCAAGGTAGTATCTGCATTGCAAATGTCCAGGGTTTTTTTTAGTATATTGGTTAACAATGTTGTGACATGTGAAAGGGCCTAGTGTTGATATCCAGATTTTTAAAAAGCTTCTGTTTTATTCCATTATTTTCTTAGTCATTTTAACTGGACATTGCCAGGTCATACTTGGCATTTTGTGGGATTTTTTTTTCAAAGCTGTAGACAAGTGCAATTATTTTCTGTTCCATCAAGTGGCAGAAAATACTGTTCACTGAAAATACTTCAATCTTGGGAGTTATGTGTATAAATATGAATGGTAAATTACTTCAGGGCTTCAACTGTCCAACTTCTAAGCAGCTGGCAGCTATATGCCCTATGGGCTGCACCAGGGTGAACCACGGGCTTCTGGTCTGCACGCTGCTGTGATTCCCTCCCTCCTCACAACTGTACCATGTGCCCATGTGGGCACCTCCCCATTTCCCCGACCACTGCTGCAGTCTGGAGGCATGATTCCTCCCCTGTCCTCCCCATTGCACTGTACGCCCATGCAGCCTTGGACTCAGCGTCAGATTCCCTGTGCTGTGTCCTGTACTGCCCACACCTCGGGGCAGGAACTGGAAGCAGCAACTGGAGGAAGGAGGCACAGTCTGGAGACTACAGCTGTAACACAAGGGCAGTGAGGCAAGTGGTGGCTGGGTGAGAGTCTGGGGGTCTTAAATTAGCCCCTTGCAGGCTGCCAGTTGGACATCCCTGAATTAGATAAAGACTTGGATGATGTGCTGTTTTTTTCAGTCAGATTTGGCGACTGGTTTAGGCTGAAGAACAACGGAAGGAAAAATACAGATTTTGAAATTGCTTCAGCAGCTCTCAAAGGGAAGGATTTGTGCTTTCACACTGGAGTCAGAACAGTAGTGAAGAGGAGGTGGCATAGATCCAGCATTCCCAGTGGCTAGGGCACATACCTGGGATCTGAGAGATCGTAGTTCAGTTCCCTTCTCTACCACATTTAGAGAAGAGATTTGAAATTGCATCTCCAACCTCACAGGAGAGTACCCAAACCACATATGTGGCAATAGGACATATTAAAATGGGTGGCTTGATTTCTCAAGTTGAAGCTGTTGTACTGTGAATAACTACACCTTCAGAGCTGAAGACAATGCACGGCTGATTGTTACCTTGGGCTAAGGTTATGCAGAGATACTTCAGTTTCAACCTGTGTTTTATTTCAAATTGAAGTGTTTTATGCAAAGTGGAACAGGATCAATAGGAGAGATTCAGGGTGACTCGCATCTGAATGCCATAATACCCAATGGTTAGTGTCCTCACCTGAGACATAGGGGATACAAATTCAAGTTACATATGTCTGACTGAAAATAGGGATTGTAACCTAAGTCTTCTTGTCTTTAATGAAAGGCTTGCAACAGGATAAAGGTTTGGGACATACAATCACTGGCACTCAGCAACAGGATTTCGCAGCATTTCTGACGTTCTATTATTCCAAAGTCTTCCCATGTTTCTCAAGAGCTAGTCCTTACCTTTAAAACATATATGGGAATTGATTGGGGGTACCTTTTCAGATGCTTTTGCCCTTTATTTATTCAGTCAGAGGTTACTTTCAACCTATTTAATCAGAATATAGAGGAAACGGGTACAAAGTATGTGGTTTAACTGAGTGACTTTATATTAAAATAATTGTTTCCATGTGCAAATTCCTTCATTCACTGCAAAACTAGTGTACACCTCATGCCAACACTTGACTGGCTTTTTTTTCATCTATGAAGTTTCACTGCTATTTCATAACTACTACTCTTATTAATTTCCGTTTATTCCTTCTGCCAATGGAAAATGACAGAACAAAACTTGTTTCAACAGAACAAAAAAGTGTTTCCTTGATGCCTTTCCATCAAGTAATCTATTTCCAGTTGAGGAGTCAGTGTTCTGTGCTTTCTCTGCACTGTGGTCTGTTTTGACAGCTTAGTAGAAATTCTATATATGGCACTTCCATAACAGTTTTCAATTGTGAAAACTATAGCAGTTAAATAACATTTTACAAAAGTTAAGTCACACAATCCATATAAGGTATGTATTAATGATTCCAATTGCATTTACTAGAAAAATGAATTACTGAGAAGTTTAGTGACTTTTCAAAGTTGCAAAGGGTAGAGGCTAGTCGTACAACTAGAGGTGAGTGAATGGGACACCAGGCCCAGGTGCCACCTTAGAGGAATGTCAAATGTGGAGACACTGCCATGGCTGCAGTGGTCTGGAGATGTAGTACCTAATCCTTTTCTCCAGCCAGTCAATTATGCTGTCTCACTGGTCCAGCTCCAGAAGAATTGGTTTGTTGAGGTCACTGCCAGGTTTCAAGCCAAGTACTGGCCTATTTTGAGCTTACCTTTATAAATGACCTCATGATAAGTCCAATTTGGAATTCCTTATTTTAGTATCACCAAAGAATTTCTGACCACAGGTGCCCAGGCTTGATTCAGCCATGGAAAGGCCAGTGAGCTCTGAATGTCATTGGACATCAGTTTGTAAATATGGTATTCGTGTTTCTTTGACTGTCAATACATCTTCCACGCAGTGGATCAGTAAATTTGTTTCCCCCTGCTATTTTTGGCAACATTGCCTTTATAAGTTTTTGTTAGGCTGCAATGGAAAGCATCATGAAAAAGGAAGAGTTTACTCTCTAAGAATTTATTTTCTCGTACCCCATCTCTTCTGTTCTTCCACCCTCCTATAGACACTAGGAAGTTATATTTGATCTAAGCTATGGAGGGTGAGTGAGATTCGGTGAACTGAGGGTAAGTGTTGCTGTCACATAAAAGGTTAATTTTAATGAATGGATGGGGCCAGAGTATCAAGACTTGTTCTCTCTATTTTTGATACCGGGTGAATGAAAGGCATTATGCTGTTCTATATTTGTACTGAAGACTACCAAAGTTACGCTTTCAGGTGAGAATACTATGACTTCCATTGTACTAGAGGACAAGGAATAGCAGTAAGCCTTGTAGGAAAAAATGTATATAATAGAAGATGAAACATGCCTTAATTCACATGGTATTCTACTTAGACAGAGAATTTGATAAGAAAGATTAAAATGAGAAAAGAAAGACATTTTAAAAAGCAAAGCTATTACAAGGTTCATTACTTTATTTATATGTTCTCCAAAATCACATGAATGAAGGGAAAAAATGAGAGAGAAAAAAATACTGGCTTCAGTTCAGAATGTCAATTACTACTTTTTTAATCCTCTTTTCACAATTTATTTGACGTCTTGAACAGTAGCCAAAAAAGCTATTATAACTATAAAATATATTCATTGGTATAAATCTCATTACGTTGAGCAATTTAATTAAGGTATTGACATGCTTAATTGATACGTGCTAGGAGAGACCATTTTCATATCTAATTTCCATACGCTTTCTGCTTTTAAAAAAAACTAGCTCCGTAAAAATGTTATAGATTTAGCTAAGCCCTGTCATCCCAAAGGAGCACTTGCTACCATTTACCTTGATTTAGAGCCAACTACTTTCCTAAGTGGAGCTCCATTAAATGGATCTGATATATGCCTGACTCAAACATGCGTCAGCTTCTCTTATGATCAATAGTGGAATATTTATATTAATAAAGCACCAAGTTAATTAAATAAAATAGTCTTCTGGGTAAACTTAAGATACTAGGGGATGGGCAGAGAATCAATATATTCTGCCATTTGAACATTAACTATGTGCCTTGAAATTTTATGTTAGCTCACTGAAGATGCTTGCAATGTGCAAGTTTGAGACTCATAAGAGAGCCCTATGAAGAATGCATTTATGCTTTCTACTTTGAGGTTTCTTTGAGGGTCACTAAAATGTATTCTGAGTTTTTTTCCTCTTTGACTTCTGTCTTCACTGTATTTGTAATAATTCTTTCTTTTGCCATGCAGCACCCTAACAAGGGTTAGTTTCACATTGGGAGAACCTACACTTAGGCCAAGTATGTGCTGGCCATGAAAGTCATTTTAGTTAGCAACTTTCTGTGGATAACTTTGTGAAATATATGTCTGATAGAAAGTTTTAAAGCATGGAGCTTTTCTTTTGTAAAGAGGATTTCAAACTAGTTAATGAATAAGCTGTCCTTTAAATCATGTGAATTGGTGGTTCATGGATGTTTTTAAATTTAGGGTAGGTATACACTAAAGCAAAAATGCGAGACAGCTTGTGTAGCTATCTATATCTTAACCTATTTTAAACTTGTTAGCTTAGGCACTGCTTGCAGTGTGCCTGCGGTGAAACGTAGCTCAGCCCAGGAACTGAGGTAGATACTCAAGAACCCAAGCTGTGCTGAGGTGTGTGCTGCTACAGTTATACTGCTAGCTGTGTTAAAACTAAGTCAGGGTATCCTACATGACCTGCACTCATACCTAGACTGCAGCATAGGTATAATGTGTTGTGAACTTTGCATTTACTTCAATATTTTGCTCTAAGAATGAAAAATTCTACTGTCTTAAATGGTAACTGTATAATTTCTGTAACCTACAGACGATCTTCCTGTCAGTAACATTAGGCTTTTTTTTGGCGGGGGGAAGGGAGGTTGTTTTTTTAAAGAAGTTGTAAGGGTCAGTATGCAGGACAATAAACAGGTTTACATTGAGGATTTGCTTTCACTCTAGAAATTCCTCTTTTAAAGATTATCAAAATCTGACAATAACTTCTGAAGGCATAAGTGTATCCAAACTGGAAGACGATTTAGTTCAAAAGCAATACATTATTCAGTCAAGCCACAGCTGCTATAAATTAACATGTTATCATGCATTTATGTAGCATCACTGCGTTTTGGACGGTAGTGCACACATCTCTGGTTTAAGCACCAGATCTTTGTATGGCCTCATTTTCAAGGACAGCACTGCAATGCAGTGTTGTAATAGTGCCGCATTGTTAGAGGAGCCAACCTTTGAATGAGAGGTTAAACTCTCTTTCAACCATTACTTGTAGTTTTCAAGGTCAGAGTAAAGCTGCCAAGAGTGTGTCAAGGAAGCCATTTTGGAATAAATAGCAACTGTTGCATTTCTCAGTATGACAAGTCACTATGTAGAACTGGGGTGTTCAACTCACAGGCCACATTTGGTCCACAAGGGGCTAATGTGAAACCCCTGAGCTCTTGCCTGGCCACCATTGCTCCCCTTGATCTGGCTCATAAAGCAGTGGCCAGATCAAGGGGAGCAGGGGCAGGGCAGCACAGCAGGAGGCCCAGTAATTTCACTGCCCACATAGCAGCTGTGGGGGGAAGGAGAGCACTCACATAGCAGTCGTGTGGTAGGATGGGGAAAATTGCCTAAGTGGTGGTGGTGGTGGTGATGGGGGGATGGGAGGCAGGGGGAGGAGTCTTGTGCTGCTCATGTGACATCAGCGTCAGGGATAATCGCTGGCTTAGTGATTGCAGTGGGGGCCTTTTGTGGTAGAAGGAAGAGGCTCATGCTTCTCATGCAGCAGTGGTGAAGAAGAGAATTACGTATGTGGTAGTAGCAATGGGACGAGGAGGGCTTATGCTCTTTGTGCAGTGGGGGGTAAGGGAGAGGGGTCTGCACACAGCCAGGGTCCCGGTGAGTGCCTGCAGCCCATGTGGTTTGTAACCCAGGACTTGCAACCTGTGCAGCATGTGGCTCCTAGCCACTCTCAAGTTGGACAGTCCTGATCTAGAACATTGCCCCTTTGAATGACTTAAGTATATGAAATCCTACCCAGCACATAGACCTAGTCAAATTGCATTGTAAAGCAGAGTAGACTGACCTACTCCTAGTGAGTAAATAAATACATAAGCCATCAGAAACTGGAAATGGATAGTTCGCTATGTTTGACGTATTTTTAAATGGTTAAGCATGTCTGCCAAACTTTGGAGAGAACCTGGAAAATAGTCTCCACCAGCTCTACCACATACCCTAGTTCTATCTTTATACAACTAGGTATACATCATACTAACGGTTTATTCTAGACTATGGATACGTGTATTATAAATAAGCACATGCTATATTTTTATCTGAGTACTGTGTACATATGTATATTTAATGCTTCCACTTGTTATCCATGAATTAGAACCCTCCAAAAAGGATTTATGATGATCCCAGTGTAACATCACCACCTGTAGCACGTATGTTATATGTATAAGTTCTAAAACAACTAATGGCTCTTAATTTTTTATTGCATCTTATACAACTTTACTGGGTTTTAAAGCCTCGTCTTAGCCTTTGATTTTGCTTGGCACTCCCTTCTTTTTGATAACTTACATACAGTGTTGGAGAGTTATATTAGCAGATCATCCTTGCACTTTCTGGCTAAGTACAGGCATTCAAGTAGCCAGCAGCACAAGTGCTCTAATTTGCAACCTTTACTCTAAGCAGCCCTGTTTAGGTCGGGAGGAAGCAGAACACACGTTGTTGGGCAGGGCTCAGAGCCTGCCTGCATGGCTTGAGTGTAGCAGGTAAGGAAGGCACTTGCATGCCTCCCCGCAGGTTCCCCAGGCTGCTGAAAGTTCCTGAGTGGAGCTAAATGGCTGAGCAGACCCTGACTGGCTGGTGGGGACATCACAGCCACCCACTTTGTCCTAATGTGGCAGCAGCTCATCACAGCCATCAGCCAGCCATCCTGTGCATGCCCTCTGTGCCTGCCATGCGTGTATGTGCGTGTGTCCTGGATGCCTCAGTTCTGTATGTGTGCATGTCCTAGATGCCTGTATTCTCTCCATATTCTGACCATATTGGTGGCCCCAGCCCTGCACCACAGCAAGCTGTCTGGATCCATGAGGCCTTGGCCAAGTAGCTCCTCACCCATGTGGACCAGGAGTTCTCCCTGGATGAGTAGGGCAGGGGGGGGTTTACTGCCCCTGCCCTGGCACTGGGCCATGGGGTGGGTCTCTTGCCACAGGCTCCTCTGATCTTGCATCACAGACACCTCTGCCCACAACCCACACTTTCCCCCTTCCCCTCTCCAACCCCAACTCCCTCTGGAGCACACATTGAGGTGCAGGGGAATGTAGTGCAAGGAAGAAACTTGCCTCATTTTAATCAAATGTTGAAGCTGCCAAACTTTTAGTGTGTTTATTAAACAAAAACTGTGCACTGTTGTCCACTCTGGAACTTGGAACTTTATTCTCAGGAATAAAGACCCTGGCTGTACTAGGTGGTTATGATCTTGAGGGGGAGAGGATGGTGGGCAGCTGAAGGAGCTCAGCTTAGGAAAACATGCAGCTTTGGGGCAGTAATAGTACTGCCATGCATGAAACTAATGCCCCTCAGCTTAATTAAATGTTGCAGCTGTCAAACTTTTAGTGCATAATAAATAATAAATAAAAACTGTTGAATGTTTCTCACTCCAGAACTTAGACCCAAACCCAGGGGGCTGTCTATCTTAGCAGAAGCTATGCTACTCCCCTGCAGCAGGACCCAGGCCTGCAGTAGCCTGGCCCAGTGGATTTGTGGTCCTCCTCCTCCCCCTGTTCCTAGTGCTCCCACACTCTTCTGGGACTGACCTGAAACCTCTTTGGGGCCATGCAGCTATGTTGGCAATTACCAGTAGCTGGGGTTAGCAGGTTGGCCCTGGAAGGAGGGCATAGCCAGTGCCGGCCATGGCATCAGGTCTGGGGCAACCTGGTTGTCTTCTCCTCCCTCAGAGTTGCTTCCTGGAGCAGGCCCTGCTGGAAACCTTTCTGGCTCCTTGGATTGTGGGTCAGCAGCTGCCACACACCATATCTCCTCTTTCAAGGCTGCCTCAAACCCCAGTAGCTCCCAATCATTGTGCAGTGTGGAGCACTCCCCTAGGGCCACCATTGAGGGTCACCCCCATGGGAGTCTTAGGCATGTCGTCCCAGGGATGAGTCCCTGGACCAGGGCTCTCCATGGCAAGGGGAGTGGGCAGCAGCCTGCCCCACCACTCCAGCCTGGGAGGGAAACAGTCTCCCCAATGGAGGTGATGCTGTTACCACTCAGGGGTGTTGTAACTGGATCTCAAGCAGTCTGTGCATAAACAGCATATCCTGGCACTGCAACTCTCTCAGTTCCATAGCAGCATGGATAGCCTTCCTTGGGCTATGGGGGGCCAACCATAGACCTCATTCTTTGACCTTCATGGTGCCTTCCTGGGTCTGGATGGTTTGTTCAAGTTCCATCTAAGTATGTGTCTCTGGTACTTTGCAGGGGTCCAGGCAATCATCCTGGATCCAGAATCTTGGCAGGCTTCCCATGCACAAATGCTGAGCCTGCAGACCAGGGAGACACTGAGGGACCTCTGGTGAATCCCGTGTCCAGACCCTTTTGCCCACCCAGGGCCAGAAGACGCCCTGCTCCTTATGGCCCCAGTGCTGACCACAGCAAAGAACGCTCGTGTTCCACATCCCAGCTGGGAAAACCCTGGGTTCCCTCTCCCTGATGTGGGAGGTTGCAGCATTGGGAAACTGGAGCATCAGGGCCTAGAGTGATGCATCTTTTCTGGTTCTCTGGAAGGAGAGTAAGGAAGGGAATGGTTGGGGTTGCTAGGGAGAATTCCCATTTCCTGCTGCACCTTACCTGCAGTGGTGTTCATTCACAGCTGCTCTGCCAAACAGTGCCCAGAGGATCACTAGCAAAAATGTACAGTTTCATCTATTGGTTACTCTTTGACTGTAGGACTTGTAAAAAGTTTTCAGTGCATACTGAGGTCTCTTTGAGTTAGGGTTTGTCTCACGTAGATCTGGGTAAACATGCTGGTCTCTGTCAGGAAAGCAACACCAACTAATAAGCCAAAAGTAGGAGGGACTGAGCCTGGTGCCATACCTTTATTCCAGGCCAGTGATACAGGGGTTGGGAGAAGGGGTTGTTTTAGAGGCACGAGGTCAGTGTGGAACATCAGTAAATCAGTTTCATTGTTCTACTAAGTGGACAATCATTGAGCCAAGAGCATGCTGAATATCAGAGTAGGTAATTATATCCTTCTCCATGAGTATACCCTAACTTACCAAGGAGTCATATTAAACCTTTTCCTCACCTATAAACAGTACATTCAGGAGGTCTGCAGTAAAGTCCCTGCACGGGTATCTGCCTTCAGATGTTTAGTCAGCACGACATGGTGTGCCAACTTCAAAGCACACAGAACCATCACACCTGAAATGGTATATGCCCCAGCAGATCATTGTGCTCCTGTATGGTCTAGAAGTTGTTGCACTGAAAAGCTTGATGCTATACTTAACAATACTCAGAAACTCATAACAGGCTGCACAATGTGCACATACATAGATGCATTCCTTGCACTCTAGGGTATTAGACCAAGTGACATAAGAAGACAGACTCTATCCAATCCCCTGCTGCTGAGTTGCTGGGCCCACAGAGAGCCCAGCAGGCCATGTACTGTGGCCTTATATGTTGTGCTAAATTTAGGGAAGGGGTGAGGTAAATGGAAATGAAATGATCGTTCAAAGTAATCCAGTCTGAAATCTTATCACTACCACCTTTTATACCAACACCGAATGAGTTCCCCATTGGGCACGACCTTGACAGAGAAGTATGAGTCAAAAGGTGAACAGACAGAGATGTGGACATGATGCTTCAAAACAAAACTGTGCAAGATGAACATCTTGGACAGCCCCCTGCATGTATGTGGTGTCCGGAAGGCAGCATAGCACAGCACTTAATCGACAGCTGCAATCTTTATAAATGTCCAAATAGGGTAGAGGGATTCTGTACACAATGATAATACCAGACAGTGGCTCATAGCTGGCTGGAGGAACAACCAGGGGTGGGGAAGGTTGGAAACAGGGTCTTCACTGCCTTGGGTTACTGAGAGCCTGGGGGTGTGGCCAGCCTGCTGCTTGGGCAGAAGAGATGAGCACTGGCCTAGGCTAGAAAGCCACCCCGCAGAGGGGGTGGTAATCAGGGCACTGCAATGCTTCATGGGATGTTGGCAGAATATGACCTACTGTGAGTTGCAATGCGATGTAGTAGAGATGTTCATTATAGTGCTCTAATCTACAGCACTGAAGTCTGAAGCCACATCCATCCAGGGTTATCTTAGAGTGGGATCTGCATTTTTATTTTTTTTACCAGTGCTCTATATGGCCTGACAGTCTGTTTAGCACTCTGGAGTGCTTTCTGTGCACCTGCCGCTCAATAAGTATAATTTCTGTGCCTGGCCTCTATGATTTAGATGGACCAAGGCAAAAGTGCATACCAGCTGCCACATCACAACCACTCAGATTTATAAGTGTATAACACTAGGTAGGAAACACATAAATCTACAGTTCTAGCATGGTCCTTCTAAAAATTGCAGATTGGTTTTGAAAAAAGACAAGTAACTGTCTCACTCCTTAAAATTTGGAATTTGATACTTTAAAAAAATAGTCAGAAGTTAACATTTAAACTATAAGCTTAGCAATAGCAAGAAGAGTTTAAATGTAATGATTATAAATTACTGGATTTGTAAATAAGCTGTGAAAGAACATTATAAACTCCTTAAAATACACATATGATGAAACCTATTCTATACAATAAAAACAGCTAATAAGGCAAAATACCTCTGTACCTAATTTTAGGAGTGGCTTTACTATTAGGTATCTTTCTTCCAAAGCTCAGAGAATATTGCTCTTGCTAAATTAGTTTACTTCTTGGGTATAGACACTAGAAAATAATTTTGAGTCTCTTTGAAGTTGCATTGATTTTATTGAAAGAATGTTCTTGGATAATAGCATTCTCCAGCTCAGAGGATTTACTCATGAAATTACTGTACCAAAAAAAAATTTAAAAAATCCTTGAACAGCTGCATTATAACTTAAATTGTACATATTTTCTTGGAAAGTAATATGCAATGTAAGGTTGTGAGCACCTAAACATCTGGTGTTTTGAGGTTACAGTTGCTCTCTCTGTGAATTTGCTGAACATTTTTGCTTTTCATGGAACTGAAGGTAAAGCAAACCATTCAGTTATCATTGTCTAGTGATTCTTTACCTTGTTTCTGCTATTTATACTGATAGGTTTAAGAAAAGCTTGGTAGCACTGGCTTTTTACCAGTTACATACTAAATGTCATGCGTTTTAAGCTTAGGTTAATTAAAAACAAGGTATTATTGGTAGGAGTATGCTTTTCATATAGCTATTTAAGAGTTTCAACTTAAATCCAAAGCATGAAGCCTGAAGACATCTGATGGTGTTGTGATACAGTGGTCTTTGTTTTTGGAGGGTTTTCTTACAACACAAAAAGGAGAAACAGAACATGTGGACTCCTGTTCTTCTCTTTGAGTCTGTCATGCAAGGGGCCTTCTCCTCCCAAGTCATCCATCAGTTTCTTTTACACTTAATTGAATTTTCTGAGCTGACACTGTCAATCTGAAATCCTGTAACATGTTTGACAGTGACTCAGAGGAAAGTCGAGTTCATTTTTGGAAGTGGCTTTATGTAAATAAATCCTCTTGCAGAGCGCTGAAGCAAGACATTTGCTGATTAATCAGAGTAGTGCCCTTGTTTCCTTGTCATCTCCAGTATGAAGTTTGAAATGTGTCACAAGATCCTTTTCTTGTTGTTTTTAATAATATGCACATGACTGTATACTTATCTCTTCCCAGAATTATTAGGTGGGTTCAGGGTGCGGACCTTAATACAATCTATTGAATATAAGCTAAAAATAGACCTTTTCAGACCATACAAAGGAAACCAATATCAAGCAATAATATTTGATCTGTTTCATACATTTTTCTTGTCTCTGATTTTTGTCTCCATCCTTCTTTCACATAGTTCTGAATAAGTTTTCAGAGTTCAGGCAAACACTCACTGTCCAGATTTCCTTTGCAAATAAATTGCAGTGAAGTTAGCACTGAGGTCATTAATTCTTGAATAGCTTGCCTTGATTTTCCTTGTAACTTGATCTAAGACATAAGTATTACTATATCTGTTGCCTTGTGGGGTCAGACCAACTCCCAAGATCTCAATATTCCGCTGTTAGACAGGAGGATGTCGCATAATTGCAGATATACAAACACACAAATCAATTGGATGCATACACACACACACACACACACACACAACCAACTCAGACACATACACATCCAAACTAGCCTAGACACATGCATACCTATCACCAGTTCAAGCACATACACTATACACCCCAAAAGTTAGTCAAAAATCAATTGTCCAAACCCACACACTCAGTACACACACACAGATCACTAATTCATACATCATACACACAGTGACATATATATATACACACACACACACACTCTTACCAGTTCACACACATACAACCCACCTACACATAGGTAAATTCCTAACTTGGATGGCACGGTATATATGTGTGTGCTTGGGGTACCTGGGAGAAGGTTAAGGTGAGAGAGAGAGATAAAGTGTAGGGAGTGAAAGTTACTACAACTGAGATTAGAACCAGTGGACTAGAGAGAAGCTGGCTGAGGAACTGAGGCTTGGGGTTACTTAAGGTAGATTGGGTCTGGGAACTGAGGCAGACAGCTGAGATATTGGGTGGGGGGAGCAGATAAGTGGTGACAAGGAGGAGACAGCCAGGAAAGAGAGAGAGAGAGGCAGAAACCTGGGAGTTTGGGGCTGGAAACAGGCTGACAGCTTAGAGACTGGGGGGGAGCAGATAAGCAGAGGCAAGAAGGAAACAGTCATGAAACAGACAAAAACCCAACTCAGGTTTCAAAATAACAGATTTATTAAACAGACAACACACTACACAGCTCCATGAAGTTATTGGTTCCAATACACACACACACACACACACACACACACACACACACACAAAAGCACTCACAATGGCAGCAGGAGAAAGAAGAGACTCAGTGGAAGGGTTGGAGGTGGGGAAGAGAAGCAGAGTCCAAGTCCATGGCTGAAGAGGGAGTAGGGGGTGATATTCAGGCTGGAAAGGGGTCCTTGTCCATTAGGTGTTGTCCAGAGGGGGGATTGCTGGCAGGGCCTCTGGGTGGATAGGTGGTGCGGTGTGGTGCTGGTCCAGATGGAGAGGGTGTCCCAAGGAGTCAGTATTCACTACCTCTTTTATGGGGCAGACTACCTCTGATCTCCTATGGGGAGGGCTTGTCCAGGCAAGGTCACTTCTGTTCCAGATGGTTCAGTGTGTTCATACTGAGCATGTGCAGTCTTGGCACAATGGTGGGTTGCCTCATCTTTTGTTTCTTGAATGCTGAGGGTGGTTCCAAGGGCTGGGTCATTGGTCCAGGTATTGGTGTTGATGGTTTGTTCATTCAGTGGGAACTATTTTTAGACCTACTGCCATTGTCTCTCAAGCACCCTCATTCATCCCCATTCATTCAGGAACCAAGTTACATAGGAGAGGTAGGTGTGAGTCATGGGTTACACAGCCAGGCCTGGGGACAGGATGGAGACTTGACAAACAAAATGGAAACTTGACATGACTTATGCTAACTTACATATGTAGGCCTAAATCATACAGTACCAGTAAAACAGTTATATAGAACAGTAAAAATCAATATAAACATAATAATTATACAATATAAAGAAGGAGAAAAAACAAATACAACTTGTTACCAAAATAAAATGCTGAAGCTTATTCTATGTCTTAGCTCACTTATACTTATCTATAGGGAATAGACAAGGAGAGAACAAGTCAGAAATGGTTGGGGAAGGGGAGGAAATGCATTTAAAAAAAAAGAAAAAGAAAAAATTGGGGGTTTTGCTACATATTTACTTGAAGTCAGGTCTACCAAAATATTACAGTAACAGAATATTCAATAAGACTCCCTTTGGGCGCATCTACACAAGATGCCATGGCACTGTAGCTCGTTGCTTTGGCAATGTAGCATGGGCAGGAACAGACTGTGATGACAATGCTGTGTCACCGTGACAAGCTACCTCGCTATAGCCCATTGTTACAGTGATGTAACTACTAAAAATAACTGTGTGCTGGTGGGACAGCACAGTAATAGCTTTTACTGCACCATCGTTTAGTCCTTCTTAAAGCAAATACTAAATGACCGCACAGTAACAACCACACCATGGACGGCACATACAGATATGCCCTTTGTAATTTACTATCAGCCCCATTTAGACATAAAATTTGATTTCAGGGAAGACTAAAGGCAGTCTTCCAGTAGACTTGTTATAACTAAGGTACCTACTTCTGTCTTGGATTATTTTATATGCAAGTGCATGCTGAAAGTGGAACTATTTAGACTATATTAACCTTAGTATTTATTAGCAGTTAGGCACATTTGGTAAAAGGTCTCCTAACACTTTGTAGTATACTATAACATGTACTATATTGAAGACCTCTTTTTCTCCCTTCTATTTTACAAGGGAAAAAAAAGCCAAGAGATATTGAATGATAATTTTTCTGTAAATCCACTGAAGTTTTGTAGGTCTTTTGTGTCTTCTTAGGTAATCTGGGTGATCTTGAAAAGAACTGGCATGGTAACACTTCAGTGAATGTTTGCTCATCTGCCTTCCTGGAGAAAATACTGGAATTAGCTTTGTAAATTTTGTGTAGACTTAAAGATGAGTGCAAAGATGCTAGACCTGATTCTCTTTTCTGTTAGAAGTGAAATAAGTGAATAGCATATGAGGATTGGTGTTTGAATTTGTGCAGTCTGACATATGAAAAAAGCAGCTATCTCTACTCACAGTATTCCTACTAGTTGATTTTCCTTTTTCTGAGAATAACCCCAATAAAGAAAGGCAGCATATAATTCAAACAAAGTAGTAGTAGTAATTAATGATATTTTATTTGATTTATATGCTGCTTTTCCTTATTGGGGTTATTCTCAGAAAAAGTAAAACCAAACAGTAGGATTACTGTGAGAAGAGATGGCTGCTTCTTTCATATGCCGGAGTACACAAATAATAATAATTATAATTATTAATAATAGTCAACAATAACAATTAATAATTATAATGTAGTGGTGGTGATGAGTGGTGGTAGTTTTATAAAGGCCACTACAGATGATATCCTGGTTTAATAAACCTAAATATCATATTCACATGAAGCAAGCAAATTAAAAATGCCAATAACTTCAATGCCTTTTAGTATTTGGTATTAATTGTAAGTGTCTTAACAGCAGGGTTGGTCAGATAAATAAAAAATAAGTGACCCCCAGTAAGAAAAATAAAAAGGGTAGGTCATAAAATCTAAGACTTTCACGATAGAAACAGTACAGAAAGCCTGTTTTATATTACTTCCCTAGCATTCTGCTAGCCAGTACAGGAGACCGACTACTTAACATCCCTGAAGAAGGTATTCTTGGTCAAAGATTTGTTTTATGTTTTAAAAATTCTGTTGTATCCAAAATAACAGCATTGATATATTGCGAGACCTCTACTGCTGATAGTATTTTTGTCACAGAACAGCTTCACAATAATGAGGTTTAACTATAGCCAGTATTTTAGTTCTTTAGCTTGTAATATACTAAAACAATTTGAGACTCATTACTGCTGTTCTGTTGCATCTCACTGTCTTCAGTTTCACTGCATTGGATCCTACCGTAATTAAGCATTTGTATGTATTTAGCACCAGAGAAGTTATCTCATATTTTTACACACAAACTACACGATAACGAGAGAGTTCGTGGTCCGAGTGTTGTCCTGCAGATCTTTAGTCAGGAGTCAGGAGTGTGTTTCTTACTCCTACAACATCAGTATGTTCTCATGATTAAAGGTTTGCAGGACTAAATTCATATTAATAAAAACTGCTGTAGCTAGTTTATTTTACTACAGTATTTTATCTGTTCTGGGCACAGCGACTTCAGGAAGTGCCGCTCTAAACAGGCTGTTACAAAAGAGCAAAACTTTCTAGGTGATTAAAAAATCAGTGCCAGTTATGTATATTAAAAACAGAACAAAACAACTTCTATCAGGACTTAGTCAACAAAGGACATTAAAGGACAACCCTACCTCCATCTGAAACAGTAATGATGACTGTTAAATTTTAATATGTCATGCTTCTCTTTACCATTAAAATTCTCAGCTATGTTCATTTTCTGACTGTTAAAAAAATCTGTCCATAAAGATATGAAACATTTTAAAAATAATCTGTTTAACTGAATCGCATCCTGGGCCTTATGAGGTATCATTCTCCTTTTGTGTAGCTCAAAGGAGAGTGATACCGCATACTGCTTTGTATTTAAAATCTCTTAGAATCTCCTGCAAGTGCAGAAGGCTTTTCTTTAATATAATTCAACAAAACAACCCCGTGTTATAGTTGCTACTATTTAAATGAACTTAAGACAGAAAAAGCAGGATTTTAAAAGACCCCATATTGTTGATTTGCTCCTTTTAAAAAAAAGTAATATGAAGGCAGCAAGAGATCTTTATGTGTTGCCATTACTGTAATATTCATAAAAAATTATTAAGCAGTGGGCAGTTATTTTTCCTGCTACTAAGGTCAGTACCTTGAACCTAGCTCACTGAGTTATATATGGTTCTTTCTGGATAGTTTTTGTACTTTTCAGATGTAATTCGAGTTGGAGAAAGGAACCTGTGTAGTGGAAATGCACCGGTAGAAATTTATACTTTCTAACTCCAGTATATGCCTTAAACTCATCTTGCTTTGGCAGTGATACAATGGCAAATATATGATAGTGTTAATGTGATAAAAGATATTTCCCTATTAAAATTAATCCCTGTTAAATGTTTGCATCATATAATAACTGAGCCACATAAGAAAGGCTTGAATGTAAGTAGAATTGAATAGAATAGCTTGAAAAGATGTTTCTTGCTGAGTATCATTGTCACTTCTGCCAATGCCCAGCTGGGTGACCTTGATCAACTCACTTTCTCTCTCTGCACCTCAATTTCCCATCTGTAAAATGCACATATGACCCTGATCTCCCTGCTTGAAGTACTTTAACATGTCAAGAACTATATAAACTGTACATCTTATATATCAGTATATGAAAACTAAATATTATTAGTTTAGGATTATTCAGAAATTTTACTATCACTCTGAGGGAGTGCTTTTTTGCTTTAAATGTTTCCTCCTATTTGCATAAATAAGGTTCCCGTTTCCTTTGTTAATCATCTGTTCACATTCCTGAACTTTTGCTAAAGTTGTATATAAAGTGGAGTGGATTGCAAGTGGAATTCAAGTTGTGTATTGATGTGCAAATTTCAAAAGGTAAAAAAGGTTTGAAAATAGTTGTATATTTCAAGTCTGGTGGTTTGAAATAAATGAGTTGCACAAAATAGTACCTTACCAGCATCCCTGGATGGTGTAGGGAAAGGGGACGATTTAGAATAATCCTATTAAGAATGATGAGACATGATAAAAAAAAAATATTTAAGGACCATTGCCATGTAATTTAATCTTAACTAGTTTTAAATAAAATACTTTACTAAACTTTATAATAGGTATCTTTTGGTGGCCTTTGTATTTCTTTGATTTTTTTATTGCACATTTATATTCTTCCATAGTGTACACTTGTACTCGGCCTTGGTGAGGCCGCAGCTGGAATACTGCGTCCAGTTTTGGGCTCCACAATTCAAAAATGATGTGGAGAAGCTTGAGAGAGTCCAGAGGAGAGCCACGCACATGATCAGAAGTCAGGAAAACAGATCTTACGATGACAGGCTGAGAGCCATGGGACTCTTTAGCCTGGAAAAGCGTAGGTATAGGGATGATCTGATGGCCACCTCTAAGTTTATCAGGGGTGATCACCAGGATCTGGGGGAACGTTTGTTCACCAGAGCGCCCCAAGGGATGACGAGGTCGAACGGTCACAAACTCCTGCAAGACCATTTCAGGCCGGACATAAGGAAGAATTTCTTTACTGTCCGAGCCCCCAAGGTCTGGAACAGTCTGCCAGCGGAGGTGGTTCAAGCACCTACATTGAACACCTTCAAGAGTAAATTGGATGCTTATCTTGCTGGGATCCTATGACCCCAGCTGACGTCCTGCCCTTTGGGCAGGGGGCTGGACTCGATGATCTCCCGAGGTCCCTTCCAGCCCTAATGTCTATGAAATCTATGAAATATTACAGCATTGTTTCTGGGATAGCAGTAAACAGTGAAACCCAAAGTGATTCTTTTATAGTTGAATTGAGTAAAATAGAGAAAACTGAATAAAGTCCATGTGTGGTACAAATAAACGTAAATGTAAACATCTTGCTGTTTTAATAAACTACAGCTCTTGTATTTAAGGGTTAATCTTATGCATTCAGTAGTCCTATAGATTACAGTGGGGTTAAGTACAGTGCTTAAAGTTAAGCATATTCAAAAGTTTTTCCATATTGGACCTTGTGCAAAGGCTTTTATTAAGCAATATTGTTTTATTTGACTGTAACACAGGAGGAAGATGTTAATGAAAACATGATCAACTGCTTTGTTTTGTTTTTACTTGTTTGACTTTGATTACTCCCTTTCCCTATCTCCAAGCTCAGTGTGGCTAGGGACAGACTTACATAAACCAGTTTAAGTGGTCAGAAACTGATTTAAACCTGTAACAGATCATATGTTCAGTGCACACAAACCAGTTTGAGAATGGTTGAAACTGGTTAGTGATAAACCTGGTTGAATGTACTATCAGACTTAACTGATTTGGCTCAAACAGGTTTATGAAATGTCTGACCCAGACCCCTTACTGGTTTAAATTAAATCAGACTCCTCAAGCATCACAGCATTCTCTCTGGGCTGGACGGAGCTCTCTGCTCCACAGCAGAGCTGGCTCCTCCCCTGTGCTCCCTGGCTGGAGCTCAGCAGAGACTGCAGGCATTTGCCTGGCTTCTGCTCCCCGCCCCCTCCCCTCCACTCTCTGCTAAGTAAGCATTCCCCCATCCATCACAGATACCTCTCAATATTAGCTAGCAGACCACATGTCGGCTACAGTCCATGCTGTGGCAGACAGACAAAGGCAGAATGAACAGCTGGCTGGTAATGTCCCTCTGTTTTCTTAATGGGGTGATAAATGCTGAGTTAGAGGTAATAAACATTCCCTGATGGACTTCCCCCCACTGCCCCACACTGTGTCATGGGCTCTGCCACAAACCCCCAATCCCCACCCCCTCTCCCAGCTGTGTCAATGGCTTCCCTACCCAGCCCCAGCATCCTGCACTTTAAAAAAAAAAAAAAGAAAAAGTCCTGAACTCAACTGTTGCAGCAGTGATCAGGACCTCTCGGGGCTCATGACAGAGCCTCCGACATAGGGCAATTGGGTGCAGCAGGGACCGCCCCCCCTGACAGGAGCCAGTGAGTGCGGGGTTCGTTTGTTTGTTTTTTAAGAGCCAGGATGCTGGGGCCGGGCAGGGCAGCCATTAATGGGATTGGGAGAGCAGGCGAGGGATGGGGCCTGTTTCGTTCAGAGATTTGGCTAATTTTGCGGCAGCTGAAGCTCCAAATCGAATTCAGCTGAATCTATTTGGGACAGTGATTCAAATCACTGAAACAAATTAGTATCCCCTGAATCAGCCGAATTTGAATCCAAAGCGAATACTAGCCACTTTAGACAGGCCTAATGTCTACCCTATTTTCTGCTTGCCTTATGGAGCACTGTTCATGTTCTGTGCTAAATATACAGCAGTGGCAGGAACTTGTATTTCTTCAAAGCAGAAGTGACACTTTGCTTCCATAAAGTAACCTGTACAGAACTCTAGTTCTTAAGATCTTGCCATATAACTACATCCTCAACCAGACTTTTCCATGCTTCCTTAAAATATGAAGAAAATTGTGGTTACTCCTTTATGATATTTAGCTATCATCTTTTCTGCTCAAAACTTAGTGGCATAGAGTCATTGTTTTGCTGATTGTGCATGGCCCTTTTAAAATGTAGAGGTTCTCCCTAGCATGAGTGACAGATTTGCTTTGATTTGCTTATAATGCAATTGTTGGAAAATACTTCATATCAAAAGTACATATTTACATCATTGGAAACTCTTAGCTTATTCTGAATAGTTGACTCTATTTCTATACAATGGGAATACATTTACCTTTCTATCTTCAAAAGGCACTAGTAATATAGGGGAACATGACATCTAATAATAATTATATTTAACTGTTGAAAGTATTATTTTAGCCTTTAAAAATCGTCATGAAACTTTCAGATGAGGCAAAAAGCCACAGTCTCATCTTGCATCATAAAGCTAGGTAAATATTTTTTCTTCACCAGAAGATGTATTTTTGAAGGACTATTCATGAAGTTAGGTTGTATTTCACAAATAGTTTTGGCTGAGAAAAATGGGGGAAAATTGTGAAAACATCAAAACATTTAATTTTTCCATTTTCAGAGCAAGCTATTTGACCTTGAGTTTCCAAGTGACATTTGTGTTTATAATTTAACCTACATGTTAAAATAAAGACTTTAAAAGGGATGAAATAAGATGAAAATGAATCAAAACTTTTTTTCAGGTTTTTCATTTCTGACTGAAATAAACAAAATTATTTGTCAAAAAATTGAAAAAATATCCTATTTCTTAGACTCAAACTTTTTTCCCCATGGTTTTTGGTTTGATGGCAAAACCAAAAACTATACTATTTGTTCATTTCTAATAGACACACATTCTACTCTTGCATTATTACCCTTTATTATTAGGCCTCTGAATGTAGTGACTCACATGGACTTTCTGTCTGTGGTGCGTGTCCTTGTTATATGTATCCTTTGTTGTAGGAGGAGACTGTTGTAGAGGGTGTGAGAAGCAGGCTGTTCCAGTTTCCAGGTGGCCGTGCAGCAGTGCTCTAACATTGCTTTAATCCTCTAACACAGAAATGACTGAAGAACTAAAAGAGACGGCAGCACTTAGAATGGAATTGTTGCTGGTAGCTGTGTATGACATCTATTTTGATGTTCCAAGTTTAGTGATGTTTGAGAGAGAGACTGTTGAGGTACTTTGGTTTGTTGCATGCTGTAACAGTCTTCCTTGGGAATGCAGATCCCCAAAGTGTATAAAATAAAAGTACAAAATCATTCTTTATTTTTAATATACTCAGAGTTATTTTTACAGTGATAACTGACCAAACTCCATTCTCTTTTGATGTACTTCACATTCTTTCCTTCTTTTCTCTTATTGGCTAGCATCCTCTTTCCTCACTCTCTCCTCCTGCTGCAACTTATTTTGCAAACCATTTACTTATGTAGTACTGGCCTTTTTGACATTTCAAGTAATACATCTATCTCCTCTGCAGCCTCTGCCATCTGAAAGAACCTTCTTAAATCTTTCCCTCTTTCACTTATTTACATCTCTTTTATTATATGTTGCTTCAAAATGTACCTTTTTTATTATATTCTTCTTCATCTGTTACTATGTAAATCCATAATTACATCATTTAATTCAGCAGAGCATTGCGGAATACGATTCATCTGAAAGATGCTGTGCAAAATAAAAATAGTTCAAAATGAGACAAATTGCTATGACCAAGTTAATATTATTAAGGGACCTTTCCCAAACTGCCGTGGCTTGTCTTTAGTCTGGTCTGTGAAAAAAAAGCAAAAACAAAGCATAATGTAAATGTTATTTTTTATACTTGTCACAATATAAGAAGTTCAGGAAAGCTGAAAATCTTTCTTTTTTTTCCCAAAAAGCAAATGTCTAAAATGATGGAAAATCAGTGATCAGAAAATCTTGACAGGATAAAATAATATAAAAATGCCACAACCAGATCTAGCTAATTTTCATTTTTCTAATCTGCAAATACTACTATTCTCTTAAACCCTGAGTCTTTCCCAGTTGAATCAGTAAAGATTTAATAACAGAGCGTGATTGTGAGACTGTGTTATTTCTATCTTATGGAACTGTAGTTCTTTATTAGACTATTTAATATTAGAACTAGACATATTAGAACACTTTGACAAACTAAAAAAGTTGAAGCAAAATAGACAAAAATCTCAAGCCAAACTTTATGTTTTTATTGCCAGTTTTACTCAATATACTGAACTAGAAATAGGTAAATATCTGTGTACTTTATGTTGGACTTGCTTCCCCATTGCTGGTCTCTTAGTTTTATTCAGCCTGGCAACTTATTTTCTTTTTCTGTATGAGACAGGAAGTTAGAAAGCAATTTTCATATCAGCCTCCCAGTATAATGCAGTCTTGGAACAAATCTAGATTAATTGGTTTTATTAAGTTTCACCTATTCCTAATACCAGTGTCAGCCTTGTTCACCATGCTATCATTTGTGATGCAAAGTAAAACCAACCACTATAAACTGTGTAATCTTAACATATAAAGATGAGAATTGCTCATTCAAAAGGGAATGAATCAGTTATTTGTACATTCAAGACCATGTACTCTTCCATCAATCTAGATTTTGTTTGTTTTTCATTTCAGCCAATCAAGAAATGTTGCTGTATGTTAGCTTTTCTGCCTGAATTCTAGAGGAACAATGGGATTGTGGATAAACTAGAAGATACTTTAAGGGATTATATTGGTTTACCTAGATTTTCCTTCTATTTTAAATGTACTGTAACTTCATTGTTTAGCTCTGTTTTATTATGTGATCAACATACATATAGTAATGTAGCATGAAACATATATGTTCAGATAAGGACTAAAGTTTTCTTGATTTTTTTTTTTAATCTTAAGAGTGCTTCTGGACTTAGGCTTCTTAGTATGAGCTGGTCACATTCTTAAGGGGTACATGCAGACGTTCACTTCAGCTGGTCTAGAATCACACAGCTTGCTTTAAGCCACTTGAGCGTAGATTGGGAATGGTGTGTGCATACATCCACCAGTGTTGGGACCCATACCAGGAACCCAGTGGAAGTAACTCAGGCTGTGAGGAATGGTGAGTGGGATTTTGGGATGGTGGCTATAGGGTCTGTGGTGGGGTTTGGCAGTTCTGAGGGTGGGTTTGGTGAGATTTGGAAGAGTGGGAGGAAGGAGTTGGTGAGTGAAAAGGAGGGGGGAGTTGGGGGTCCTCAGTGGGGCTTGTCTGTAGGGGGCACAAGGTTCAAGGGGAGAAAAATAGGCCAGTCAGAGTGGGCAGGGGGGCAGGGGCTAGGAAAAGTGCAGCCCCAGGGCTGGGGTGAGCAGCTGAGCTTTTCCCACCCTGGGGCTGCACTCCAAACATGTGCAGACATTCATTAGATTGGACTAACCCATTCCCCATCTAATTTTTTCACTTTAGGTGAACCAATTCAGATTGGACTGGTTTTTTGCCCAACTTAACCTCCCCAGAGTGTTTACACAGTTTGGCATTTACTCTAGTTTGGTTGATCTAAATGGAAGGTCTGCACATACCCTATTAGTTGATAGTCTTCCCTGTTATCATTTTTTCTGGCTTAGAAATAAGAATAGTAAGGGTAGCATACAACAGCAATAAATATTCCCAAGACCCCCTCTACATGTGCAGGTAAAGGCACAATGAGTTCTAATGTGTGATTCACAAAATCGTGCTTCCTTCCATGCCACGCATGCATGGCAGGAGGTTCGATTAGATCCCATCACACCTTGTTGCCAGTGCTCCCCCTGTCCCAGCAAGCTGCTCCACGCAGCTGGTTGAGGGGCAAAAGAGCACCCCGCATAACCCCAGTAGTGGGCTTGCAACCACAGGAGAGACCCTGCTACACATGCAAACTAAAGCTTGATAGCAACAAACTATAAAGTTAGTGCACATTTTTAGGTCTAATTTGATAGCTGGTTGGAGCTGTTTATTGTGCAATAGCTACTTTGCATGTGTAGCTGGTCTCTGGGTAATTTGCCAAATTAACTGTGTGATTGCATGATACCTGTAATTTGTAGAGAAGGCCTAAGTCAAACATCTTTTCAGTGGATTATTGGTTTAATATGAGCCTTGTTAATTTTGGGTAGATATGTATGATAAAGGATTGGAATGTAACTGTTTAGTGTGGAGAGAAATTGAAAAAAGGGAAAATGACAACTATAGCATGTTATCGTTATATGTGAAATCAAAGTTTTGGTTGGGACGATTTATTTTGGGGTGGTCTTGTTATGAGCAGGGGGTTGATTTAGGCCTTCTGAGGTCCCTTCCAAACCACATATTCTATGATTAGAGTTACCATATTTCCAGTTTCAAAAAAGAGGAGACCTGTTGGGGGGAGGGCACAATATGCCCGTGCCCTTCTCCTGCCCCTCACTCCCTAACCACAGTCCCCCAGCCCTGCTGCTGCCCCTCACTCCCAACTGACAGTGCCCCAGAGCCCCGGCCCATGCTAGTCCCTCATTCCCAACCCACAGGCTCCCCATCCCTGTTGATACCCACAGCTTCCTGGCACTACCTGTGCCATGTGCTCCAAACCCCCAGCCCCCTGCCCACTTCCCAGCCCTGCCAGTGCCCACTCCTGACCCACAGCCTCTTGCTTCCCTCAGTCTTGAGAGTCTCCCAGCTGCCCCACCCCTGCATGCACAGGTACTGGCCCCAGTGCCACCAGCTCAGTCATACAGCTCCCTGCTGCCCCAAAGGGCCCCTCCACCCCTTTCCCCCGCAGAGGAACAAGCACCTCCTCTGCCTTTCTGCAGCCCCAATGCCATGTGCACCCTTCCTCTAGTCGCCTCTGCCCCAGCATCAAGTATCTCCTTGCTAGGGCAAACCAGGAAGTGCCAGGAGAAACTTCAATGCTGAGCAGAGGCAGAGCAAAATCCCAGACATTTGTTGATATTTTAAAAAACTACCTGGATGGAGATGGGAGGACCCAAAAAGAGAACATGTCCAGGAAAACCCAGATGTATGGTAACCCTAATCAACATACATCAGTTTTCAGTTATATTAACATTAATATTGCAAGATATTCATGTTTAAGTTTAGAATCTAACTATATGCATAAATATGAATCTGTGTTTCAATTAACTGACTAATGTAGTTTCATTGTTGGCAAATATAAAAAAATCCTAAAGTATTCTGGTGCTGTGGAGGGCACGTGACACCTCACTTTGGATGCACTAAGCAGTGTTAAAGCAGAAAGCTAGAAATCAGCATTATAGCAAAGATACAGAGCCACTTAGAGCCAACATTTTTTTTCTTTCTAATCCTTTTATCAAAGGTCTTGCATTTACCATTTTGATATGGGCAAAGCAGCAATATGCTTGCAAAGGGAGTTAATCTATGTCCAAAGCATTTTAGTAAATTAAAATAAAAAACCTAAAAACCTATTGACTTATGCCAAGTCTTGTTTGAGTCTAGTCTAGACTTGCATGTGGTCTACTGAGCAGAACAAAGGCATGGGAGCCACAGCTGTGCAATTCTGTTCAGCCACTGATGCACTATGCACCTTGGAGTTAAGTGACATAAATATCTCTGAGGGTCTGTTGCCCTGTCCATGAAATGGGGATGTGTCTGATTTGCTAGTGTAGGTGTGGTAGGGTTAATATTTGCAAAAGCTTTTAGTGTCAACCGTTGTCACTTCTTTAGTCCAATGATTTTTCCCATAGCAAGTGTCTCCCCATTTTCCAACATCCTTCACTGGGCATAGACAGCTTTAACTATGTCTTGATGAAAGACATTATTGTCTGGTGGAAGGGAGAGATCTGATTCCACACACTGTTTAACCTTTAGCACGTTTCCTTCAAAGTGGCAGGGTTTGTTTGCTCCTTAAGGACAGATCGGGTAAATGAAGCTTCCCCCCACAAAAGCGTAGCTTTTGATTAAGGGAAGATTTATTATAAACAAGGATCAAAAGAAGTAATAAAGTAAAAAAGAAACAGTTTGTTTAATGTAGCTGTAGTTCCTCAAAATGTAAGCAGGTGGGAGCCATTGTTAGTTCAGTCGTAGATAAGAATCTTGCTCTTGCAATAAAGCAGCTTCTGGTTGTGGTGTCAAGTCAGGCTCTCACCATCTAGAGCTCTCCCTGCCAAACAGCTGGATTATCAAAGACCCCTTCTGGAACAGCATCTGTGTCCAGCCCACCTCTCTTAATGTAACTGCTGTCTCCCCTCTTGTCCAAACCCGATTTATCTAATTACACACTATATGTATCTACTATTCAATTCAGATTTGGATTTGGCCAATTCGGAGGACAGTGAATCGATTTGGAAATTTGGATCACTCTCCGGAATCAATTTGGCCGAATCTGCTTCAGAAGATTTGGCAATGATTCAGAAAAATGTGGAGATTCCGCCGTAGACTATGATGGGGAATCACTGAAATACCCATAACGTTGTCATTTTTTGGCCGATTCAGATTAAAACAGCAGGGATGGTAGCCCCTTCTGAGGGTATGAGCCCTGCTAAGTTACAAGGAGATAGGTGTAGGGGTTTCTGGGAAACTTCACCTCAAGGTGCTGACAAGGAAAACTCATGACATATGTGACTTTGTTTGTGTGTTAAGGTGCAGTGGGATGAAACCAGCAGGGATGGTGGCCTGTAAAAGGGGGCCTTTCCAATGCTCAGGCAGAAACAGATCACAAAAGGGACTGAAAGGCTGCAGACAGAGGCTTATGTGCTGTTTCTACGTCACACCCGCAGAGCCCTGTGATTGGAAGGGGACTCAAGGAAAGATCACAGTCACTGGCCAGCTACAGATGTCAGTCCCTCCCCCCCCCCCCCTTCTCAGTTTCTGTTCCCTTAAAAGACTGCCTTCCTATTCTTTTTCTGAATCTTTTCCAAATTAATTCAGAGGCTCTGAACCAGTTTGGAGGGGGTGTTTTTTTGGTCTCTCAATTTGATTCAGATTTGGTCATTTGGCCTCTGAATCAGGCTGAATCTTCTGTGAATCGAATCAGCGACCAAAGCTTCACATACCCCTATTATCTACAGCTGTGCTCTGGGATTGGGTGAGAGGGGGAGCATTTTAATTCGAATGGCTCTGGGACAGCTGCTCTAATGGAATGCTACAGCATCACATGTATTCAGTGCCCCGGGTTTCAAAATGACTGAGGGAATGTTTTAACTAAAGGTTGTTCAGCAAGTTTTAGTTAAAGCACCCCCACTGCCATTTTGAAATGTGGGACACTGAATAAATGTGATGGTGAGGCACACTGGAGCATTCTAATTAGATTAATTGAGTCTGCTCCAGTATGTTCTAATTAGAACACATCAGAGCACATGTATAGGCACCCTAAGGTTATAGATTTTCAGCTTTCTCAACACTATGATCGATTGTGAATGCAATATTTAGAAGCTGCTTTTCAGAAGCTTAGTAATTCTTCTTAGAGCCCACCTACTGCAAACCATTAAGTAGAGTAGTTTTGATGATCCACACCAATTGTCCACTGAGCACAACTATTTAGATGTGTTTTAGTTCCTAAAGTGAAATTTAGTTCACTTACCTTTCTTAGTGGTGCATTATGAATTGGGTACCTTGACTTCTGTGAGAGCGTATTACAGGTTGAATTTGTATTAGTCATTTTTTCCTTCCATTTCCAATTCTCTTTTATTTACTTTTTTGTCATGTGTAAATTTAGCTATTTTTTTTTCCCCTGTAGTTACTGATAATATATACATTTTAAGGTTTTGGTTTTTTAAATCTAGTAAAGCTTTCAATGATTGCTCTGAAAAAAAAAACAAAAATAGAGAATAAGAAACAGAAACTTAAAATAAGCTGTGCGAAAGAGTGGCTAGAACTAGGCTTCTTCACATTAGAGACAGATTTTTGTCAAGTGCGTGGGTTGAGATTGGGTGGTAGCTTGCTTGCTTCCTTATGAAATATGCTTAACAATAGTTTGGCACATTGGTATCAAGCAGAGATAAACACACTATTAGTAACCATCTCAAAAAGGCCCTTCCATGATTGTGAAAGGGCAGTTATATAAAATGAAACATGCAGTCCTGAACTTTCCTCCATGCTACATCAGTAGCACCATAAACTGTCAGTTTGTCAGACCACTAGAGGTATTTATGAAATCAATACACAATCCTAGAGATTTATAGAGGCAGTATTGTTAGCTAGAGGAAAGTGGCTCAATGAAAAATAAAATTAATACAATATACAAGCAGATTGTCATAGAAAATGGATGAATTTCCTGCAATCTGCTGTTTTTTGCCTGACTGTGGGAAATGTTGTTGAAGCATAGGGATAAATGGGAACGCAGCAGCATATATTAGCCTTGTTATTCTGTAATGCCATTAGGAGGATTGCTGTAAACTGGGCTTGTTTTTGAAGGTGATTTGAGGAAATGGCACAATAAATAATTGGACAGAATGTTAGAATATGAATTAAGTTTTTCTACATGCATTTTATATGAACTCATAATTTTACTTATTCAGATACTTTTTAGTTTGACTTCCAGCTTTTATTTATTCCTTTTTTAATTGCAGTTTGCTGCTCTTTCAAGATTAGCTCTCACCTTGCCTTATGTCATTCATATATCAAAGCTACTTCTCAGGGAGGTGCTTGAAATTTGTCTTCTGAAGAATTTACATTCATGTGGGTCTGAAACATTCTTTAGGTATTTTCTTTCCCATGCTGGTTGCATATTCGTTTGCATATTTGGAAGGTCCATTTCCAAAGAACTAAGATTATGTCGCTGGACAGAGATAAGGAAGGGGGAGGGAGGGTTGTGTGTGTATCAGTGTCAGAAAAACGTAGAAAGTCACAAATAATTTGGAGCTAGTTTGAAAAAGAGACTTACAGACAACAGCACATTTTTTGTTTGTGAGAGTCTGAATGAACAATTGTGGCTACTGCAAGAATTTGGTGTAGACTAGATGACTGGTAGAAATTGAATTAGTCTGATGACAAGGACATAGCCCCCTTTTTTTTCCTATCTGCCTGATGGAAAACAGAAGAAAGCCTTTGGTGACACAGCTTGACCTGGAACATCAGTATGCGCTTTGTGAAATGCTCTGATTCCAGCCCAGAACCCCTGTCATTCACTAAAGCCAATTTGGTGGCGACTGGCCAAGGGATCTCAGTGCAATAGAAAATCTTTTTGAAGAAGAAAATATCTGGTGGTCAGCACTCTGATGGTTGCCACTTAGCTTTAATCATCATTTGGAATGCCAGACTGTCAGCCTTAAAACAGGGCATATTCCTGACCTAACACATTTAACAGAGTCATGATAATGGCCATGCAAATTGATGATGACATTGGTAGCATCCTGTTTCTGTTCATTTCTTGCTTGGATGATATCCTCCTCCTCTTCTTCAGTCTTATCTTCACCCATCCCTATAGCCTACCCCTCTCTTCCCTTGTTCTCATCTATCACACTCATAGCTCATGCTCCTAATCTTTTCCCCACAGCAACATTCTCCCCTCCCTGCCGTATTCCTTTGCTTTTAGCCAGGTTACTTCCTCCTCCTCCATGCTGACTGGGTGCCACCAGGGGGAGCATTGAGAGCACAGGAGCAAAACTCTCCTTGTTCCCAATTCCAATACCCAGTTAGGGTATATACAAGTGTTACATTTTGATCACCCTAACCAAGCTTAGGATGATCTAAGTGGCCCAACATGCAAGTGTTTAAAGGACTTAAAGGCAAGGGCAAGTGTTCAAAGGGCTTAAGGGCTCAGAATTCAGAGACAAACTAACTTTACATTGGCCTGAGTTAACCCAGTCTAAAATGGGTTAACTTGGCCTAATGAATGCCTGCACACCTTCACAGCATAGCCCCAGGACTGGGAAAGCCAAGCCATTTGCCACAGCTGGGAGCTATGCTGTTTTTATTCCCTCCCACCCAAACTATCCCCACAGACACACCAACTCCACCCCACTTCCCAATCCTTTCCCCCAGTTTACTTGCAGCTGCCTGCACAAAGCCTGCTCATGACAGGTTTAGGTGGCTCAGAGTAAACTGCCTAACCTGGGTGGGGCCATTCAAACATTTGTTTGCACCCTTACAGTCCCCAGGTTTAGGAGGAGCAGTCACAGGACTAAGTCTTGCCCAAGCCTCCAGGGTTAGGCAGAAGTCTCCTCTGCATGTTTGTATGGATAAAGTGGAGGTTGTTGTTTCCATTTCAGTAGCTACACAAAAACTCAAAAAACTGAGTTTTGGTGTACGTAGACCTCGAATCATTTATTTCTTGCCACCCTGATCCCCAGCAAAACAAAACACCAAAACAATAGCAAAGCAAACAAACAAAAAAAGCAGCCATTTTGGCCTGGCCTGAAGTGTTTTGTTTTGAGCTCTGTAATTTTTTACCCCTCTTTTTTATCCAAAGTGTATTCAGAGTTAAAATACTGTTGTGCTTCCACATTAACAAATACGTTTCTACATTTTATTTCATCAAAACTGTTCACCAACTTCAGCCTGAATTTGAAAGTCATTTTGCTTCCCCCAGAATGGCATTTTTGGCTAATTTGCAATTTGCCAACAACATTTCCTCTTGCTTCTATGCAGGCTACTTTGTGAAGGTGGTGTATGCATACTCCAAAATCTAAAAGAGTTGTGAGGGGATCAAGGCAGATGCAATTTTTTTTTTTAAATTGCTGATAGGCCCTAACAAACAAGTTTCTGAAATATGCACACTGCCTTTTGATGGGGCAGGTTTAACAGCAATAAAATAGGTTTGATATTTAATGGGTCTGGTAAAATACAAATCACCCACCAGGATCCCCTTCTGTATTTCAAGTCCCTGTTCTGTGGGAGGGGGGAATTGGACCTTCTCTATTTTTTCTTTACTTTTATTCTTCAAAATAGTTGGACAGCTTTAGCTAAAATTTCCCTCAGACTTTCCATTTAAGATGTATACTCTGGACTTTATCTTGGTTTGGTAAAGTTAAAATCAGCTTATTAAGAGCCAAAAGATATTTGCTTCAGATTGTAAGCAAATTTACATTATGTGCCTTGCTACCTATAACACTTAAGGCAAATTTTATGATTCTAAGTTAATCAGTTTTGCAGCATTTTAAGGATAATGAAAAATGGAGAATGTTCTATAGTGAACACATTTAAACTGTTTTATTGAAGGTTAGAAAATGCTGTATTTCTAATTGGCATTTGGCATATTGCCTCCTAAAGGAAGCTGTTTAAATATTTATCGGCTTAACTAGGAATATACTTAAAGAATTTATTTGGAAAACTTTTTTTTACTATACCCTCCCCCAAATTCTTCCTATGGTAGTATCTCCAACATAGAGCAGCATATGTTCAAATCCTATATTTATGTGATCATTGAAAAGTTCAGCATTTTTTTTTTTGAAAGAGCTATTAAGCTATTAGAAGCTCTTTTAAAATATTAAAAAGACATTTAAATTACAAGACTAAAAATTGCTACAAATTTTGTGGCAGAAAATCACATTGATATGACAGTTTGTAAAAACCATGCTTGGCCATGTACTGGAATTTCTCGCACTTCCCAAATTCTCAGAGTTTCAGTATGTATATGGTCATTTTTAGCAAATGCCTCTCCTCATTTAAAAGGCAGGGAATAGTGTATTTATTTCATTGTACTCTGACAAGTCTTAGGGAGACCTAACTTGCCAAACATTATCACAAGATAGTTTTGCGTTCTTTTTGTTAATATGATGTTTTGTCTTTTCTCTCATTTAGAGATCTAAGTGAAAACCAGATAAAAGGAATCCCCAGAAAGGCCTTTCGAGGAATCATCGATGTGAAGAACTTGTAAGTGACAACTTCATTAGTGTTTCTTGTGAAGTGTATTCTCTGTGGACCTCACACTACTGCTGTTATTTATTTGAGCATCACACGTGTGCTCAGCTCTGCACAGACTACAGAGGAAAATAAGAGTCCTGCCCCAAGAACCAGGTTACAGGCAAAGAACAGTCATTTACTGCTGTAACTCCCATCGTATCAGTGGGAGTGCTGAGCAGAGCCGCAGATTATATTCTTATATTTAAAGGCTCTATTATGCCAGCAACACAAAATCTTACTCTGAAATCACAAGCTACGTAGTGAAGTGTTATCTGCCTAAGGGAAAAAAAATTCAGTAGATCAGTCTGAGATTGAAGGAGAATGGCATCAGGGTTTCAGCTGAAATCTTTCATTCTACAGCTTAATTTGGAAAATGCAGGTAATTATATTACAGGGCATAGGTCAGGGCTACACAGATCAAGCATAAATTTCAGAGCAGGGAAGGTGAGAAGATGGTATGATTTTGTGAGGCATAAGAAATTAACTTGATGAACAGGTTTATTTTTCTTTCTGCCATTTGCATTCCCATCCTGTGCTTATAATAAAAAAGCCATTAAAGGGGGAATGTGTTTTTGTTGTTTGGTAATAAATTAGTCTGAATTGGTTTGGCCCTTGCCTTTCTCTAAAACATGTAATGGAGAAATGTGGTTACATAAAGATTTCCTGTTCTACATTCCCATGACTGCAGCAGAGTTACCCATTAGCCATTTATGCTAAGTTGTCATTGTGTCAAAATCATACAGAAGAATCACCCAGTCATTGCCTCTATTAAAGACAACACTAGGACATCCTGAGAGAAACAGTTACATGGAGCAAGTTAACAAGGAGGCAGGGATTCAGCCTGCACCACAATGGAAGCTGCTTTCTACACTTTCGGAGGAAGGATTTTTAATACTTCTAGGCTAAGCCCAACATGTATCATATTTTATCATTATTAGTGTTAGCATGTGGATAATGCACAGAGGTCCCAAGCAGGGATCATGGTCCCGTAGTCCTAAACATTGTAAGCATATATAATGGAAAAGCTAGGCTTCCTCTGAGAGCTTTCAATCTACAAAGATGATGAGAGACCACAGGTGGATACAACAAACAGATGGGGGCCAGTATAAGGTAACACTGCGCTCATTATGCTTAATGCAATAAGCAGCAGTCGCAGCACAACTATATGATGTTATGAAGTGTTTTTGTGTCACTAGATACAGAGTAACTGTGCAGTTTGAGTTTAAGCATGCTCAAATAGCAGCTTCTTTTCTAGAGACCAGACTTGAGCTGTGTTCAAGTGATCTGAATGGAATTAGCATACAGCTGGCTCTGAGTATAGGCATAGGTCCTAAAACTGGATTTTATGGATATTTTGGTCTTCATTAGGGCCTACTGCTATTAGGAGGTTTTGATTTCTAAGAAATTTAATTATATTGTAATTTTGAAACCTGTCCTCTGCCCAGGTCAATTTAGAGGGAAGGTAGGGGGCAGCCAAGATGTGTGTGAGAAATTTATGCTACAGAAAAGGAAAGTAACAGGCTGTGTGTAACCACATGTGTGGAACATGTCATAAATCTAGAGTTTTTGGACAACTGGCATTTTCAGTTTCCATATCAGAAATTCACTTGTAGTAATTTCTGAATATTTGTCCATGCAAAATCTGCAGAAGGATAGGCCTAACACAGGTATTTATAGCCCCAACTTTGCTGCTGTTAGAGACCACATTTTTCACCTGCATGTATTCCATAACTGACATCGAATCACTTGAAGATTTCTGATTTCAGCTTCTTCAGGAAATTAAGGAATTAGCATGGAAGACAGCTAGTATCTTCTACCAAGAAATACCGCATGGTATCCTATGTGGAGAATGCAGTGTTGTCTCTGTTCATGAAAATTCAGACAACCTGGTGACAGGGTGTTTTAAGCCTTCCCAGAGGCAATGAGTGTTGGCTACAGCCAAGGCTAGGGACTTTGACTGTAGTGTGCCAAAGGCTCGTGTTGGGACCAAAGCTGGAAGTTTCTGCCTAGAGGGTTTTGCCTCTCTGCTCAGAGTCAGGAGATAGGGACAGACGTTACACAAAAACAAGTTTAAGTAAATAGAAACTAGTTTAAACCTGTAACAGAACAGATGTTCAATGTGCATAAACCAGTTTCAAAATGGCTGAAACCGGTTTGAGATAAACCTGGTAGAATGTGGTATCAGACTTAATTGATTTGGGTCAAACTGGTTTATGTAACATCTGTCCTAGACCCCTTGCTGGTTTAAGTTAATCCAGAGTTCCCCAGTATCCCAAATGCTTTGCAGCCCTGGGTGGGGCTTTGCTCTCTGCTCCAGAGAGCTGGACTGGACCAGCCCCTCTGCTCTCTAGCCCGCTCAGGGGTGGGGAAGTGGTCAGAAGCATGACTCCTGAGACAAAGGGAGTAGGGAGGGGGTTTATTCTGCCCCCCCCCCGAGGGATTGCAGCCCCTGACACCTATGCCCCCTCTCCCCACTCCAGTGGCAGAGTAGGGAGCATGGCCAGAGCTGGTTGGCATGGTCATTACCATCCACCTGCTTTGCCAGTGGCTGAGGCTACAGGGCTGAACCCAGCTGGCCTGTGACTGCTGTTGAGGGTGGAGTCAGAGGGGCCAGCCTGGGCTGGTCCACCAGGGAAAGGCCCTTCCCAGTCGGCTGCAGCTTGGGCTAGGGCTGTGTGGTTCCCTGAGCTGGGCAGGGCTGTCATGGAGCCCCAGCTGGCTGGGAAGTGCCCTGTGAGGCCAGCCCGTGGGGGCGGGACCCTTCCCAGCCCGCTGGGGCTGCATGACAGCCTGTCCAAGCAGCATAGGCAGGGGCTGGCTGGGGAGCAGGCTTCGTGGGTCAGCCCAAAGGTGCCAGTGGGCCCTGAGCTCAGCTGCTACCACCACACCCCCTGTGCTGTGCAGCAGCCAGGGCTGCAGGCGCAGAGGCAGTTGTGGACTGGCCAGGATGAAGGTCTGTTCTGCCTCGCTTGCCTCCAGCTGCTGCTGCCATACCTTTTGGGAGGGGAAGCTTTAGCTCTGCAGCTTCTGCCCAGCATGTGAAACTCAGGCTCTAGCCCCTGGATGCCTTGGAAGGTGTCTGGGTGGAAGACATCTGGGGACTGCAGCCAGAGCTACATGCACTGAACAGAAGCCACCAGGCCCAGCAGGGCTGTTTTTTCTCCCTGCACCTCCAACTGTGGCATGTGCTTCTGCCGTACAGCGCAGCACCAATCAGGGTGGGGGAGCTTCCTTCAGCCCAGCAGCTTCAATCTTAGCTGAGCTGATGAGCTTTCCCTAGCCAGATGAATGACAGTATTTGGGGTCAGGAAGGAATTTTACCCTATGACCATATTGATGTGGGCTGGAGTTTTTTATCTTTCTTTGTAGGGGAGGGCATGGCCCTCCATCCAAAATCTCTTGAGTGTATATTAACACATTTGATAGAAGCAGGATGTTGGTTGCCATGGTTCTCCTGCTTTACCTGTAGGAAGTTAGCATGTCAGGTCTTTGTTGTGTCAGGGTTGATGGTAGTTTTATGTAGAGTTTAGATTAGGGTTTGCATGGGATGGTTTGAATAGGGTTGGTCAGGCAGGGGGTTGGACTAGATGACCTCTGGCAGTCTCTTCCCACCCTACTTCTCTATGATTCTATGAATCAAAAAGATTCTCTGGGTTCCAGTTTACAGTTTTTTCAAGGCATAATATTGAATGCGGAAAACCCTAATCAGGTTATGTCCAGGGGCTGAGGAAGTTCACATCCAAATGCCAAACATAACAGCAAAGCTTTGGAGCAAAGGGAAGAGGAAGCAAAAGAGAAGAAACTGAGTACACTGCTTTCTCAAAATATATTAAATAGTTGCAGAATCTTATTCTTAGTATTTATGGCATGCTTGCTGTTTTCCTTTTGTTCACAATACTGGGCTCCCTAACTTGAAATAAAGAAATGGAAGATCTAAAGAAATGTTATGGGTTATTGGGTTTATAACATGAACAAGCGTTTTTAATATCCATTAAGGCTAGGGACAGAAATGATACACAGATCAGTATAAGTGATCAGAAACTGGTTCAAACCTGTAACACAGCATAAGTTCAGTGCATATAAACTGCTTTCAAAATGGCCAAAACTGGTTTAATATAAACCTGAATGGATGTAGTATCTGACTTCACTGATCTAGGTCAAATCGATTTATTGACCTTCTGTACCGGATGTCCTTCATATTCAAGTTAGCTTGCAGTCCCCTAGCATCCTAGGGTGGGCTAGCCTTGGCCTAGGCTGTCTGGCATGTGGCAGCATTCCTGGAATCAAAAGTGAATGTCTGTTGACTTGGCTATTGGTTCAATCTAGTCAGCTTACACTAACCTGCAAAGACGCTATCAATTCAGCCTCTGGCTTTTTGACTTGCTGTATTTAACCTAAGACTGTGTTTCTACAATGATTTATCAGCACAATACTTGGGTATCTGCTAGTATTTAATAGGTGGCAAGTTATTTGCTGCCTTGATTTCCACTAGTCCAGGACTTTTCATCTTGAATAACTACTTTCTCTTGTGGCAGGTTTTTTTTTCTTTTTTTGTGTGGGAACCTCCATACACACAAACGGGCTTGATGTTTAATAAATTTCACTACAGGTAAACTACTATTCCCACTAATCTTACTTCCTCTGCACTTTTTACTCTATAACGAGTTTTTCATTATTTTTTGATGAAATCTGTTATACTTACCACAAATGACATGGGAGAATTATTTTTAATGTGCCATCTTTGTAGCATTTTTTTTACTATATTTCTGGGATGTTTAGTGTTTATGAGAATGTGGGGGTGGTTTATGTATGAAAGAGATTCTTCTGGTGTGAGCCAGATCAGTGTAAAACACATCCTTAAGATAATGAAGAGGTTGTTTTATTTTTTCCGTTATAAGTAATGTATGAATTGTATGTCCACTAAGGTACATTAGTGAAGATGAATACTGCTTCCAGACACAGATCACTGGCTCCTGAGTTACTGAGAAAAATGTCACCCAAGCCTTATGAGCCAAATTGTGACTGGAAAACAAGTTAAAACCTCTTTAAAGTGATAACTTTAAGATGGTCTTGTATCTGAACTAAGTTAATATTTAATGTTTTAAGGAAACATGCTTGTTGTATTCAGAAACTGGGCACATCCTTCTGTTGTACAATATCCATAATGTTCCCCTCTGCATCACAGAAGTGAGCATGCCAAGTTTGTTCAAGTATCAAGTTCACGATTCTTTGGCTTTCAGAGCCTTCAGCTGTGCTAGCACCTGCATTGTTAATCTCATGATAGTTCCCTACACATATATGCACTGATATCAGCTAGGATTGTTATTACGATGACTGTTGCTTTTCAGCTTTATTGTGGGTTTTTGTCAACATTCAAGCTATTTCCCAATAGATTTTGGAACATTTTAGACATAAGAGACAAAGTTGTAGCTTCTCACTGGTCTGCTCCCCCTGCCATCCTCATTTCTTGATCAAAAATAAATATGTGGAATGACTACCACTCAACTGCTCCTCTGCATTTTGTAACTTCCAACCTCATGTGGCCTTGAGTCAATTTAATCAATTTATAAGCTGCAGGGAAAAATAATATCACAACAGTTTTTGTAGCAGAAAAATGGCAGTTTACAAACCCCTTCATCTGTTTAGCCCATCTTATCTCTAACTGCAGCCAGTGGTTACATGCCTTGGTATGGGGGGCAGAAGGGAGGGAACAAAACAAACAAAAAAACCACCACACAAGTTGGCTTTAGTGGGATATATAAGGCCTTATCTTAAACTTCAAGGCTAGGGACAGACATTGCATATAAACTGGTTGAAGTGATCAGAGGCTAGTTTAAACTTAGAACAGATGTTCAGTGCACATAAACCAGTTTGAGAATGGCTGAAACTGGTTTGAGATAAACCTGGTTGAATGTAGTATCAGACTGAACTGATTTGGCTCAAATCAGTTTATGCAGTGTCGGTCTCAGACCCCTTGCTGATTTAAGATAAACCAGACACCCTCAGCATCCTGGCACGCTCTCTGGGCTGGGCGGGGCTCTCTGCTCCACAGAAGGGCTGGCCCCTCCCTTCTGCTCTCTGGCTGCAGCTACAGAGACTGCGGGCTGCTTCCCCCACTCCCCCTCACCACTCCATGCTAAGCAGGAATTCCCCCCTCCCCTCTGCCTTATGTGTGTGTGTGTTAGCTAGCAGACCACGTGCTGGCTACAGTTTGTGCTGAAAAGACAGGTAGAATCAACAGACAGAATCAATAAGACTTCAGGAAAGCCAACTTTGACAAGCTCAGGACGCGTGTCAGTGAGGCCGTAAGGGACCATGACCCCAGGGGGAGTGGTTGCTCCTCAAGGGAGCGATCCTCAATGCACAAGCTAATTCTATTCCATCTCAGAGGAAAGGCAGCAAGAGGGCACAGCAGCTCCCCCAGCTCTCCAGGGATCTAGCAGACCTCCTGAGACTAAAAAGAAAGGCCTACAAAGGATGGAGGATGGGATTCACCTCCAAGGAGGAATATTCTGCACTGGTCCAGTCCTGCAGGGAGCAAACCAGGAAAGCCAAGGTTGCAACTGAACTCCAACTAGCTTCAAGCATCAAGGACAATAAAAAGTCCTTTTTCAGATATGTCGGGAGCCAGAGGAAAAGCAATGGCAGCATTGGACCCCTGCTGAATGAGATGGGACAGCTGACAACTGACGCCCAGGAAAAAGCCAACCTATTAAATGGGTACTTTGCGTCGGTCTTTCATCAGTCCCATAGGCCGCCCATGCCCACCACAGGACAGGGAGGTCTGGGTGAGGGAGATCCGCTGCCCTCCATTAATGCTTACCTCATGAAGGAACCCCTTGAGAGGCTGGATACCTTCAAGTCAGCTGGCCCTGACAATCTACACCCCAGGGTACTCAAGGAGCTGGAGAGCATCATAGCCCAGACTCTGGCGTGGATCTTTGAAAACTCCTGGCACTCTGGTGTAGTGCCCGAAGACTGGAAAAGGCCAATGTGGTGCTGATCTTCAAGAAAGGGAGGAAAGTGGATCCAGCTAACTATGGGCCCATCAGCCTGACTTCTTTCCCGGTGAAGGTCTTAGAAAAGTTTATTAAAGAGGCCATCCTTAATAGACTGGCTGATGCCAGCATCCTGAGGGATAGCCAGCGTGGGTTTGTTGTGGGTAGGTCTTGCTTGAATCTCATTTCCTTCTATGACCAGGTGACCTATAACCTGGACAAGAGAGAAGAGATTGATGTCATATATCTTGACTTCAAAAAAGCCTTCGATCTCGTATCCCATGATCACCTCTTGGCAAACTGGCCAACTGTGGCCTTGGCTCCACCACAATCCGCTGGCTGGGAAACTGGCTCCGTGGTCGGACCCAGAGGGTGGTAATTGATGGAAGTCAATTGTCATGGTACCCTGTGACCAGTGGGGTCCCCCAAGGCTCTGTCCTTGGACCCATATTGTTCAATATCATCATTAATGATGTGGACTTTGGAGTCAGAAGCAGACTGGCCAAGTTCGCCAATGACACCAAACTCTGGGGCAAAGCATCCTCACCTGAAGACAGGCGTGTGATCCAGGTTGACCTGGACAGGCTCAGCAAATGGGAGGATGAGAACCTGATGGTGTTTAACACTGAAAAATGCAAGGTTCTCCACCTTGGGAGGAAAAACCTGCAGCACCCTTATAGGCTTTGCAGTGCTACGCTGGCTAGCACTACAGAAGAAAGAGACTTGGGGGTCATCATTGACCACAAGACAAACATGAGATTTCAGTGTGATGCTGCAGCTGGTAAAGCGAGCAAAACGCTGGCTTGCATCTATAGATGCTTCTCAGGCAAATCCTGGGATGTCATTCTCCCCTGGTACTTGGCCTTGGTGAGGCCACAGCTGGAGTACTGTGTCCAGTTTTGGGCTCCACAATTCAAAAATGATGTGGAGAAGCTTGAGAGAGTCCAGAGAAGAGCCACATGCAGGATCAGAGGTCAGGAAAACAGACCTTACGATGACAGGCTGAGAGCCATGGGGCTTTTTAGCCTTGAAAAGCACAGGCTCAGGATGATCTGATGGCCACCTATAAGTTTATCAGGGGTGACCACCAGGATCTGGGGGAACGTTTGTTCACCAGAGCGCCCCAAGTGATGACAAGGTTGAACGGTCACAAACTCCTGCAAGACTGTTTCAGGCTGGACATAAGGAAGAATTTATTTACTGTATAAGCCCCCAAGGTCTTGAACAGCTTGCTATCAGAGGTGGTTCAATCACCTCCACTGAACACCTTCAAGAATAAATTGGATACTTATCTTGCTGGGATCGTATGACCCCAGCTGATGTCCTGCCCTTCGTGTGGGGGGCTGGACTCGATGATCTTCTGAGTTCCCTTCCAGCCCTAATGTCTATGTGTATGAAGTAGCTGGTGATGTCCCTCTGTTGTTTTCTTAATTGGGTGATAAACACTGTTATCAATTCCCTGCTGGGCTAATCAGAGCTCCTGTGGGATCCTGGCCATGTCCCCCTCAGCTTCGTGCTGTGGAAGGAACGGAGGGGCTGCTCTAGCACCCCCCACCTTCTAGCCTGAGCCAGGCATGTGCCTGCATTACTGAGATGGCTGTTCGGTCACTAATCTGATTTAGCCTAGCCAGGTTAGACTAACCTGCAAAGATTGAATCAATTCAGGCTTAGGCATTTTGAATGTCTATCCCTAGCCCAACAGTTAGAAAATCTAGTAGAGAAAGTCATGACAAGAGCCAGTGTTTGAAAACTGCAGCCAGAAAAATTAGAAGTGGTAAAACAACTACATTTTTAGAAGTGAAGTGGATTAACCAGTTAAAGTAGTAGTTTTTTTTCCATCTCTTGATCTTTTTGGGTCACAGGTTAATGACTCTCTAGAAGGTATGCTTTAGTTAAACACAAGTCATTGGTCTCAGAAGAGAAACAACCAGGTGACATTTTGTGGCCTGTGATATCTGAGAGGTCAGGCCACATAATCTAATGATTCCCTTCTGGCTTTAATGATACCATTCCACTCACTTAGGAATCAGAGCAAACTGAGATATCCCTAGACCATTCCAAGAACGTCACTGTTTGGGAACTGGTTCATAGTTGTCCCTGGTAGAAGTGTCTATGAATACACTGCTAAAGGTTCTAAGTAGAACCATCACCTTTTAGGGATTGCATTGCTGCCAAAATACACCCAAGGGGTACTAGAATATCCAGATCATCATGCCTTCCAGTTTCCCCAGGATTCCTCTAGAAAGGGAAGAAGACCCAGATTGGGGGCAGAGGGTTGGAGTGGAGGGGTTAACAGGTTCTGGGGGGTTAACAGCCCCCTGGTTCTGGTCCCCTCTTTGCTTTGGGAGTCCCCTCCTCCCCGCAAGAACTTCCAAGCTCTTTCAACCCCTGTCCTGGAAAGCCACCTTATCAAATTCACTTCCTTGCTACAGATCTTGGGGAGTGTGGTCCCAGGCTCGATTAGGGAGGAGGGATTGGAGGGATCACCAGGTGTTTCTTCCCCCCTGCTTCTGGGCTACCACCCCTTCTTCCCACACAGCTCACAGTGCATGCCTCACTTTCCCTGCTTACCTCACCTCCACAGCCCATGCTTGTACATTACTGAACTCTGCATGATGATACGCAAGTAGAAGTCCTTTGCTTCTTCATTCCAGGGGCTCTTTCCTTTGGGACTTTTCACAGTCGCTGCCTAACACTGAGGATTTAAAAGGTAGAAACTGCAGGGCAAGGCTGGCTATAAGGGTATATAGCACAGAGGGTGAGGAAGAATTAACAGTTAATGGGCTAATTCCTGTCATATTGAGCATTGATTTGACAGCCATTTTTGTTCTATTAAGCATATATTGTCCTGTTTTTCTACTACCACCACCCAGCAATTATCAGGTAAAGATAATTGTTTACTGATAACTGTTACAGACATAAGCACCCAGCCACAACAAGTAGGGGCACCAAAGCCCTCTCCTCTGCCCTAGAAACTGACTATCCCACCACCCCAAATAAGCCTAGGACCCTGCCCTGGTTCCCTGCAGGGAAGTGAAACTGAGAGAGGCTTTTTGTTTCTCCCACCCCCTGTGCTCTGTGGTTTCTGTAAGCAGTACATCTTTGGGCGGTAGAGCCCTGGTTGAATCCCAGATCAGCCTCATTGCCCTGCATGGGTTTCAGTGGCAGGGGAGAGATGAGGAGTTGTGCAGTTTGGGATGCCTGGAGAATTGAGCAGTCACCAGGCATGGTATGTTCTGTGTCCACACATAACACTGAACCGGTTCAAAGAGGACCAGCTCAAACTAGTACTTGATTTTCCTGGTTTTCTTTTTGAAACATTCCAGGAAGTTTAAGCTGGTCTGAAGTGGCCTGTACATCTAGACCCGGGGTTGGCAGTCATTTGGGATGGAGGGCCACTTAAGGAGTTTCAATGAGCTGTTGAGGACCTGAATGGGGTGAGAATGGGTACTGACCCAGCCTCACCCCTAACCCACCCATCAGCTTTTTACACAAAGCAGTGGGGTAGGGGGGAAAGAGATGTCAGTTGATCCTGTCTGATCCAGGCCCATCTACCCTGCACCCATCACCAGGGGTGCCAGATGAAGTGAACAGGTGGGCAGGCAGGCGGTGTCTCCATGGAGAGTGGCCTAAGACCCTTGGCTGGGAAAGCACACTTGGCTGGGCAGATGGGATGGGGCCATGGGTTGATAGGGTGTAGAGTCCAGGAGTGGGCTGAGCAGGCAGGCAGGCAGGTGGAGCTGGGACCGGGATCATGGGGAGGTGAGAGTATGGGGCATTTCTGCAAGTCATATTTAATTAGAGCAACTCAGGCCACCTTCCTGAGGGCTGTACTGCTAAGTATTCTCCCACAGGTGGAAATATGCAGATGCCTCCTCAAAGAAGAAATGTCACTTTACAGCAGTTCTTCTATAGTGTTGCCTTGATATTCACACTGTTCTTCCACCTTTTCTTCTTAGTTATCGTCTCTGTGTCACACAGTCTATGGGATTTAGTAAAGGAGCTGAGGGGTTCCTGTGACTGAAAGTCATTTTGTAATCTTGGCCCTAAAGATTGGCTTTCATGAGGGGTAGTTACTTTGCCCCCAGATACAACAGTGTTGGGGACAGCATCCCATCAGGGTGAATGTGCAGTGGTAATACTCTCAGAATCACAGTAACTTGTGAGTTACCTCCCTCTCTTTCCTGGCCTTCTTTTGAAAGCAATGTGTTCTTTTGTTTGGCATCAGAAGAAGCACTGCAGAGAAGAAAATCACTAAGTTAAGTCTTGCCATCCTGCAAAGTTTGGAATTGAGTGACTGAAAACAAAGATGGCAAGACACTTTGTGTGTGCTCCCGGTAGCCTTTCTTCTGTTGCTGCCCATTCTTGCCTTGCAGTTTTTCAGCCTAATAGTCTGTCAACCATTGGTGTAACTAGGGGTACACAAAAGGGGCACCTGCCTTGGGTACTAAGGAGGAGTGCCAGAATCACCCACCGCCCCCGCACCATTTGTGCCGGCTGCGGCTGCGGCTGCTTCAAGAGCAACAGCCGGGGCAGACAGAGCATGAAGCAGTAGCAGCAGTACCTCAGCTGGGGACTGTGTGCTACCCACACCCTCACTCTTCTGCAGAGTTTGCCCAGGGCACAAACCCTGTTTGTTATTCCTCTACTGCCAACAACGATAACCAAAGTGTGGGCCTTGTATATATATATTGGCACATTCAAAGTTGGTGTTGCTGAAGGATAGACAGGAAGCAGGCACCATAAGGCTGTGGTTATTTACATGATTATTCTATAAAGTTAAGACTCAAGAAAATATACTTGTCTATGAGAAATTGCTGGCATTTGATTTTAATTTACTGACTATGGAAGTCTGCATTTGTCCAGCTTTGATTTCATTCTCTGGCCAGCTTTGCTCTCAGATACCATTCTGCAGCACTGTGATGCAGAAAAGCACATGCTTCCAGGTTCATCTATCATGATGATATGGGCTCATTGCATTCATGTCACAATATTTCAAAACAGTGTATGTGCTACTGCTTCAAATTACTGATCTTGCAAGCTGTTTTTGAAGCATCATGAAGCCTCTTGGGTAATCAGCTGCTTTACAGCCCTGAAGGTTCTTTTAGAAATAAATTAAACATACAGAATTTTTTTAATATTATTGCATAATTATGTCAGCCGTGTTGCACATACATGGTATTTTCTACCACTGTAAATTAACATACATTTAGTTTGCTTAAATACATATCCTTTAATACCTACAAGATTAGAGCTGTGAAAGTAATGTTGAAAACATTTCTGTGAATATTGTTTCTATATATTCAGTCGGTTGTCTTGGGACAGGTTCAGACCAGTTAAGATTTATCCAATTAATTAATTAATTATCCAATTAATTTTAACAAAAGTAGATTTTAAATGATCTACTCGAGGTTTGTTGAAAGATGAATTTTCAGTCATATGAATGGGTACCCACCTCATCCAGAAACAGTAACTGCCATGTGACTTTTCTTATCCATCACCACTCAGCAGTACAATGTTTATTTCCAATGTTCACAATCCATCCAGAGAATACCAAAAAATTTGAAACCCTCCTTGTCAAATGTACTAAAATACATTAAAATACAAATCCAAGAAAATGGTGATTGGATTGCAGATATTGCAGAAGTGGAAAAAGAGTAAGTGGTCATGAATTATTTATCGCACAGTAATGTTGCATTAGAAAACCTTGATACCTTAGGCTGAGACTTTTAAAAGAGTCTAATTTCTTTGTGCCTTTTGAAAAGCCAGGCCTTATTTCATGATATATATGGTTGCCTTTTCCCACTTCTACCACTGCAATTTGCACAAAACTGGGAAAGGAAGGGAATCAACTGGTAAGACTGATTTAAGAAGGTGTAAAATCTGAAGTGACTATATTAAAGGCTGTAATTATAATGGTCTAAAACCATTTAAACTGAGGGAATTTGATTTTGCTTGTTTATATTTGCATCTTTGCTTACATGCTTTTCACAGAGGTTGCCCAGTCAAAGTCAGTTTCTGATGATGTGAGAGGCTCAATATATTTTAAATATATTCTAATATATGAACATTTAAAAGGTGAATACATTTATATTGTGGAATGGATTCCAGATTGCTTTGATCTTTGAATGCTAGTATTTCTTGAATGTCTTTAAAGGTGGCAAAACCATTCAAAGATATGGAAGCATAACCATTTATATGAGAAATATATGCTGGAGACAGGCCTCATGCATCCTTTAAGGGATGAATAGATCATGTTATTTATAACTAAAAATCTTTTAAAGGATTTTCCCTCTCTCTATTCTTAAACTCATAACTACTTTCAAAGTATTTCAGTGGATTAAATATTTCTAACTCCTGTAATTGGTATTCATTGTAATATTGACCATAATGAATTCAGGTGGTATCTCTATGGCTGTCACATTCACTTTCATAGAAATTCCATTGTAATGCAGTGTTATTATACTATTAAAATAATATGTTACCAGTTTAGCTCCTTCTATGGTGAAAAATCACCTGCAGTATAAGTTAATTTAATGAATGTATTAGTTTAAGCTTTTGCCATCTGTTCTACCCCTTATTATAAATGCACAAAGAACATATTTCACAAATATATCATTAAAAATATGTGATTGATTGAAATGCATGTTCATGATCCCTGTACAATTCAACATACAGTTAAGGATATTTTTCTCATAATTCACAAAATAATCAAGTATGTAGTTTATGTTGGTATTGGGCATTCCTTGATACGGAGATTTTTCATGTATTTCATATTGAATGTGGCTGCTAAGATGATGGCTCTTTCTATCTGAGAATTTAGTTCACTGTATTTGCTTTCTGAGAATTATATGCCTCCCTGACATGAGGTTTGACTTCATAGAACTGCCCCATCTCTCTTAGGATAATGTTCTATATCTACTTCCAGGCTTGAGAAATAACTCTGTAGTCTTTTCCCAAACTGAGAGTCTGGCAGTGCAATGGAGCACCTGCTTAGGGTACAGACAACCCATACATTTTAGCTGTTTTAAAAGAGGGGAAGGGGCTGCTGCTTAGGAGCCTGTGACAGCTGTTAGAAACTGTTACATCCTATAGTGATACAAGTTTCTGTAATTTTGACACTGGATGAAGCATGGTTAAAGCTGCAGTGCATCTCCAGCAAAACCAAAGATGTAATTCTCCCACTCTACTCAGCACTGGTGAGACCACAGCTGGAGTACTACATCCAGTTCTGGGCGCCATGCTTTAACAAGGATGTGGTAAAGCTTGAGAGAGTCCAGAGAAGGACCACCCATATGATCAGAGACTTGTGCAGCAAGCCATATGAGGAAAGGCTGAGGGATCTGGGACTCCTCAGCCTGAAAAAGAGGTGGCTGAGAAGGGACTTGGTAGCAGCTTACCACTACATCAGAGGCGTACATCAAGGGCTCGGTAAGCAACTGTTCACCAGGGCACCCTTGGGGAAAACTAGGAGTATTAGTCACAAACTCCTGGAAGACCATTTCAGGCTCAACATTACAAAAAACTACTTCACAACTGGGTGTCCAGGATGTAGAATAAGCTCCCTCCAGAGGTGGTACAATCGCCTACCCTGGAAATCTTCAAGAGGAGACTGGACAGTCAACTTGCTGGGGTCACCTGACCCCAGGTGTCTTTCCTGCTTGGTGCAGGGGACTAGAGCTGATGATCTTCTGAGGTCCCTTCCAGCCTACATTCTATGAATCTATGCATCTATGAAACCTGACTAGACAGTTTCAGTCTTACTAACATTTGAACATAAAAGCTTTGCAGGGGCATTAGGTCATCTCCTCTGGTACATTACATCTCATCCTGCAGGCCAACATCTGGTCATATTTTAAGGAGAATGTTGCTTACCCAGAGCAGCAGCAAGGACTACAAGAAACATGGCCAAACTTGGGAAAGTGCAAAGAATATAAGGATGCAAGGATGGGGGTATATGCGTACTATGCTGCTTGCAGATGTTAATCCTCCCCACCCCCGCAATGGCACTTTACTTCAAACTCCACATGCCCCTGCAGCAAGTTCAGGGCATGCCCAAAAAAGGTATGTCAGGCACTTTTACATAATAGCTGATTGAATCAGTTTTAGATAAAAGCACCAAGAAGCCCCACTGAAGTACCCCATCTATACAGACACTGTGGAACAAGTCAAAGTAATGGGCCACTTCTTCAGTAAAGTGCATTCCTGTGACTGACTTCACATACTGGGATGGTAACACTGAAATTTACAAAATAACTATGTCCACATTAGCAAAAGTGGGCCCTAATATACATTTGCATTAACAAAAATATTTGTATTTTTGACTTGACCAACCATGAGGGATCTTTCAACAACAAATCATTAAAAGACAAATCTGTAACCCTCAGAAAATGAATTTCCCCACTACCCAGCTGGCTTTAGTTCCCTTCCTAAATTCAATATGTCAATTAGATAGGAGCTAAAATACCTCTTGTCTACTTTAGTGTACTCTATTTTCAAAATACAAATAAATAAAATGACAATACATGTTAGTTCCAAATATCTCTTGGTCACATTTCATATTTTTTAAAGATTTAATATTTAGAATATTTTGTCAGATTTCTTATGAAACCCCAGCCCTAAGCCACTCTAAGACGACTCATTTATAATTAGATTTAATGGTAATGATTCTTATTTTATAACTCCAATATCCAATATACACCATTTCAGTAGTCCTATCTTCAGTTTATCCATGCCGTATTATTTTTCTGTTTGCCTAAGCTGGAGAAAAACATGGACTATATGGGTGTTTATACACATTCTTCAGGAGTTGAGGTGTGGTACTTTAATTAGAGTGGCTCCAAGAGCCGCTCTAACTAAAGCGCCTGGAGCGTCTTAGGTATCAGCTTCTCTGCTTTTAAAAATGGCAGTGGGGTTGCTTTATCTAAAGCTCATCTAAAGCGGGGTTGCTGATACATGAGTTGCTGGAGGCTGCTGGAGCGTGGCAATTAGCACATTCCAACAGACTTGATCAATTAAATCTGCTTCTGTATAAGTGCCCTTTATTTTTAAAGAAGTCTTTCTCATCTTCAAAGAAGATGCATCTGCCTGATTCTTGTAGTAAAATCCTGATGATGTTCATGGAAAGGACCTTCACATAAAAAGAGGAAGTATTGCATATGGCCCAATTTGCCTTTCTATCTACCTAAGTCTTAGTTTGCCCTTCCCTGCTATTTTAATTTTGCATTTAATTTACTATCTTTTCCTGCCTTTAAAGGACAGATGAATGCAGCCTAATGAGTTTGCTAGCAATGGGCATGCATCACAAGGAGCATGCATCTGCAGCACTATGATATAAGCAATTTACACCAGCTCAGGGCAACAAGAGAGGCCTAAATTTGAATGTGAGAATCTTGTGGACATCTGCAGTTTAACAATGGGAGGCTATTCTATGGGTGCCTTTCAGCTAAAAACACAAGGAATTGGTTGCTATTTGGCAAAGTAGGATTGTTCTGCCAAATCCTTGCTGGTTACCATATCCCCATCCACCCTCTGACTTCAATTCATGATTAACCTGCACTTCGTGTATCACAAAAACAGGGTTTTTTAGAATAGAATTCAGATTCTTGCTCTGATATTACTCTGTACTAATACATCAGTTTATGCCATCTCACCTGTGGAATGCTAAATTTGAATACAGCTTAAGGGCCAAAGACCAAGAAATATCACCAGGGGATATATGACATATATTCTCAAATATAACAAGCCACAGGATATAATACACACCTTGTTTTGAAAGACAGGATGAAGAACTAAAACCAAAACCCTAGTTTCTGCGGAAGACTCGTCTTTATGGGGAAATCTGTTTTATTTCCAAAAAAAGTAAAGTGTCTCCAGAGATGTGGAATAGCAGGAGAGACACAAGGAACAGCAAAAATGCCCTCATACATTTGAGCTTGATTAATTAAACATCAAGATCCGGGAAATGGAGAGACAATCACTAACCCATATGAAGAGTCAAGTCAATTGACTCCCTCAGCTGTCTGAATAGTAATGCAACAGCTGCTGCACTGTAGAGCAGGAATCAAAGCAAGGTGCTTCTGTTCCATACAGAAAATTAGCTTCCCCATGCAAGATGCAGTCCCCAATTTTGGCAGGGCGGATGAAGGGAAAGGGCATGTGTTGTATGTGAGAAATATCAGTAGTGCTCACTCATTTGACTAAGCATTGCAGGACTCAGCTCAATTCTTTATTGATTCAATAAGATATAGATAAGTCTGTCCTCACTCTCATGGAGCTGTGTCAGTACCTGTGAGTTGAGAGTGAAATGTAACAAAGGACAAATTTGGCCTTCTGCAGGTTTGCGGAAGTCTGTTTGACAAACATAGTTTCAGAAGTACATTTCATTTCAAATGAGATGTGCTGCATCCTCATGTCCTTTCCCTATAAACACTGATTAAAAAGGAAAGTGGTGCCATTTCAAAATAGTATGTAACATCAAATTCCTGTTATTCTGTACTTTTGACTCAGAAGTCTCTGCATAGAGGGTAAGTTTTAAAAATTTATGCTGTCTTTGTACCATACATTAATTTTGAATATATTTGTTGAAAATTTCCTGTATCATTCATCTGTGGTTGTCAAAAGGGCTTTTATTCTGAAAAAAATGGTACTGGTTTTAATTATAATTCCAAATAGCTTCATAACCACCATGAACTCTGAATTTATATCATTTTTATGATCGCCGCACCATTTCTGGTTTATTGATTTTGTCATTTGCTTCATTACGTTTAATGCAAACCTTTTGAATGGAATTATTCTGGTGCTGTGCTGGGTGCAGAGGGGTCAGTGCATGCTGTCTCTAACCAAAACAGCATAGCAATATCATTTCAGCATAGACCCCCTGCAAAAAATAAGAATTGTAAATATTTCCCACTGCTGCTGTCAAAAAAGAGTTCGCCTGCTGCTGACCTCTCTGTTTGAACCAACTTAAAGTGTTCATTTTGTTTCTTTTGCTTTTCCCTCTTGCACTGTTCCTTGTTCTATACAGTGATCAATCAAAGAAGGGCCAAGAACCATGTTTGGTTCAACCAAGAAACCTAAGAAGTATGCTGCTTTTTGGCCAACAAAGAGCCATGGACAAGTAGTTAAACCCTAGGACCACAAACCAGTTCTAATTAACCCTGGCTTTCTTTGTCACTTCTCTCATTACTTGTTTCCCATCTCTTATTTGATGATTATGCCTCTATTACAAAGGAGGATATAACTATTGCTCTGAATATAAGCTGCAAGTTTAGAAGAGGTATTTTTCTGTCTAGGCCAGTGATTTTCAACCAGCAAGATTCTTTTAAAGGTGCCATGGGCTGCCACAGAATATTTGTGCTGCTACATGTACAAACATCTACACATAATTTACAAGATAACTGTAGAGATTTAAAACCATGTTGACTTGTTGTGGTCTTTCTGAGTTCTGTGCGACAGAAGAATTTCTCCATTATTTTTACATACTTGGAAAAAAAAGGAGTGAAAGATATGAGCTGGTAGCTTCCAAGAGGTGGCCTGAGTCTAAAAAGATTGAAAACCACAAATCAAAACAATATTGTAGTCTCTGAGACCCAAGTTGCTGCATTGTTTCGCTGGGCTAAATTTTGTAAATTAATTTTGCAAATAGTCAGTACTGTTCATATCTTTACACTGCTTTTAAAGACATATGTTTTGCAGGGTAGTTCTAACATAATATTGAAAGAAAACATTGTTAGGGCAATGTAATGATTTATCTTAAAAATTCAAGATGCTTTAAAAAGGTTCATGAAAACACTTTCCTTAGAAAAGTAGGGGTATTTCTGCTTCACTGAAAAGGCAATGGCTTACTGAGTGGCTTATTCAGTGGACCAAAAAGAGCACATTAGATCAAAACTAAGAACAGAATCTCTTTCTTCTGACAATCATTTCTTTTCTTTACCCAAAGACAAGCGATAGAGGTCCATAATGATAAGGCCAGGCCACTTTGAAACTTCAGTATGGTTCCAGTACTCTCTGCGACGAGGGAACTACAAATAAAAAAACAATGTTGATATTTTCATATTTGTCAAACAGAAATGAAAATTTGAGTATTTTGTTTCAGATTTCAACTTGTGGTTCAGCTTGTTCAACTTGTTGAATATTTTGCCAGACTGTAACCAAAAGATTTAGTCAGATGTAGTAGCTGTAAGAAAATTAAGTAATTTCCACATGTCTTCAAGCCAAAGTCACTTCGCATTGAACTGAAAATGTTTTCTAAGGAGAAGTGTACAAAACTTTAATGCCTTTAATCATAGCTGTTCATTTATTTTATTTTTTCTTGCTTTCATATATACCTTATATTTTTATTTACAGCATTTGTGGAAAGAGTGGTAGCAGTTTACATCTGATTTCAAAAGAAATTCAAATCTTGTAGGCTTTACATAGACATTAGGGATCTCAGGAACGTTCATGTAAGAGTGTGTTTTTGCATTTGCAATCAGTCCCTTTTGACTCACAGGGTTAGGCTGAGACCAAAGAAATATTTGTAAAATATCTTTGACAGAATTAAAATCCTTCAGTTTTTAGCATGAAAATACTATATAGCACTGTTGAAAATGGATGTCAAAATATGCATTTTACAGTTTATTTCCAGAACAAAATGTGCTTTTGGGGACTTTTTCATTAGTAAAAGCCTGTGGGAACAAATTCTGCCAGTGTTTACTCCCTACTATTCCCGTTTGATCAATATGCATGTAACTGATGGTGAAATGTGACCCATCTGATCCTATATTTTCTGACATCTTTTTTTTTAAACTTTCTTTATAGTCACCTTTCCAAAGCATCAGAAATGAGTACAGTAATCCATTGATAATTTTGAGCTCAAGACTTGCACACTGTCATTTGTAATAAATAGGATCCTTTTCTGCTTGTTACCTAGTAGTAAAAACAAGTTTGTATTTTATTTTACAGCATCCTAGACCTCCTAATGTGATCTTGGTTATTTACCTGTGCAAATCTCCGTCTAACTAAATAGGCAGTTGAAACTGAGACTGTTAAGGGTTAATAATAATGTTATATCATTTTTTTTATTTACTTTTCATTTAAATAGAGTGAGAAATACTGGTAGCAGGGCAACACACAAGCTAAGACTGTGGCACGGTACATACACTTTCTTACAAAACTCATTTACTGGAAGCCCAAATGCATGAAAAATAATGCCCTATAAGCCAGCCACTCATCAGTATAATGTTACAATAATCTTTTTGATCTATCAGTTTCAAAACTTGCCTCGGTTTAGAATAGGAAACTGTCTATTGTGATGTGGCAATGAATTTTATAGTAAGGTTGAATTTTCATCTCTCTCTACAGTTGCTGCATGACCCTTTCATCACCCCACAAAAGGTTTTTGCCCCTGTATTCACCTTTGAGCTGACTTTATTTTGTATGTAATTTATTTACTTAGGGAAGCTCAGCTGAGATGCAGCATTGGTTATCGATTAGGTCCTGCTTTTAAAACCACCCCTGCAGCTGGGATGACTGTTTCAAGGAGGTCAAGTGATTTGCCCAGGATGATACAATGAACAGAAGCAGTTTAGCTGCTATTTGAACAGGCTGCTTTCCCAGACTTTTGCTTGATGCATTTGCCTCATATGGCCTGTCTAAGGAGTGATGTTTTCTCTTGAGTAGCTATAGAGTATAATCAAGGGTTAACCTGTAGGCACTAGAGAGGTTAAGCAGCAAGATCCTGTCATCAATAAGCTAGGCAAGCAGCCATTCTGACTGTGAAGGATTGGAGAAATATATTATCAAGCCAAGGTTGAACAGGTATCTTCCATAAAAAATTTAAAAAATTGTTATTCTAGTTAACAAGAAGAAGAGAAATACTCATTTAAAAGATTCAAAGAAGATCTCTGCATATTTGATTAAAGTGCTTTCACATTTCATCTTGAATCAGACCTCAACTAAGGTTACTGACAGGCCATTTTGATCCAAAATGTACCAGAATAGTAGAGAATAGCACCTATTTTCCTTAAACAAGATTACTTGAAGGCTGGTCAGCAGAAAGACCTTTTCTCTGTTTATAGATATATTTGCAGATTGATTGAAAAAAAGAAAATCAAGCAATCAAGAATGGTTGAAATAATTACTTTGTGGGCTGAATTTGTGTGCTACATTTCAGTTTCTTTAACTTCATTTTCTTGAGGATTTTGGAATAATTATTTCATTGCTAAGAAATAAATATGGATGGTCAAATCATTTATGTGGTTGCTCACATTTAAGATGTCTAAGAGAGGCCAAAAAATAAAGTTATGCTTACTTTAAGTTTACTTAAATTAGTTAACAAAGTAAACATGAAATAAATTGCATGGAAAGTTATTAACTTCTACTATAAAGAGAAATATCTAAATGCAAACCAGTGTCTGTGATGGTCTGTGTCAGCAGTGTAATAAAGTGTCAAATTTATTATTTATATTAACATATGTCTCCTGCAAATATACCATGTCTATCTGTATTCTTCTTTTTCATTCAGACATAAAATTGCATACTGGAAGAGGGCTGGGGGTTTTTTGTTGTTATTTTTATACATTCCAACACCTTCTGCAGTAGGTGATTCTTCTGCCATCCTTCTCTTAAAAATAAAAGGATATTTTCTAATCATCTTATTAGAACAATTTCCCTCTGTATAACGGAGGGGATAAAGCCACCTGGGGCTGCCCCATTCTCCTGGTTTGATAGTGTATGTTTTTCTGGGTTGTTATGGCTGGGTTATGGTTGTTCGTGGATATCTGGGTTTCTAAACTGTGACGTTTCAGATGCAAGGTTGAGAAATTCTTGGGTAAGTCCACTAACCTCTCAATGCTAATAGCGATCCAAAAGGAAAGCTGAATGAAGTATATTAGTAACCTGTTAGAAGAATAAGGCTTACACAATGATATCAGCTACCAGTACTGATGCTTGATGCTCGTATTACTTTTATTTAGAAACAGTGTGTTTCAATAAAAATTCTTAATGCTTTAATGCCATTTGTAATTTTTTTTCCATTTCTATCTTAATAAATGTGCTGTGTGGTGATTAATATTATCAATATTCATTCATTGCATTATCCGACACAGGCTTTCAGTTTTTCTGCAATAAAATTCTCCAGTTTTCTTAACTGTGGGATAATGTGTGGTGTAAGCATGCTGAGGAATACATTGGGTGGGGGGCAGCGTGGTGTTGGTAGATGTAGCAGTTTTATACAGGTTTTATACAACTTCAGCGTACCCATAGCTATGTACCTGCCACATAGATAAATAGAAAGATTTTAAAATGATCAGATAGGAACTATAGAAATACTTAAAATAGATGTTGATGTTTTGAATTAAGTAAAATGGTCACATGATTTCATGTAGAAAGAAAAACAAATTCTCTGTGCTGAATGTGTACAAGATGCCCTGTGTATTTAACTGTGCCATAATGGCTCTCAGGATCACTACTCATATAGGATCCGTGATCTGCCAACAAATATTCTACAAGGTGTTTTATACTCACTAGGGTCCCTGTGCCTAATGGGAATTTTCAGGTAAAAAGTGTTAGTTCCAAGGTGCTTGTAAGACTGAAGCTACATGGTGGATTGGTATCACTGGACTGTTCAGTGTGCAGAACATTACACAAATGATCTAAATGTTAAAGTAGGAGTTTTCTTTTTGTGTTGATCAGAGCACAACTCAATTTATTCTTTTATGTACATTTCTAATGTACCCAAGAGTGCTTTGAGTTCTGAACAAAACATTTCAAAAGTAGTAAATTCAGAAATAAAAGGCCAACAGCAAAAGTAAGCTCATATTTAATAGATTAGCATGCCTCAAGGCAGAATGGTGCCTGGAACCCAGACCATTTCAGAATATTTTATTGTTAAAATCAGAATGTTTGACTCCGTTCGTGCCCAAGCTGGCAGGCAACGAAGATCATAAAGTCATGTATCTTTTGTCCCTACACTCATTTGTTTTCAGCAGTGCAGGGAGATAGTTGTTGGGGGGTGTTGATAACCCACAGTAAAGCTTATTAGAATAATCTAACCTCAGAGGCAGAGTCACTGTTGCCACGTCAGCTCACAAGAGATAACTGCATTCTGTTGGTGTTCTGAAATGAGTAAAAAGCAGCTCCACCCATGAGTGGCACCTAATCATCTTAACGTTACACCCTACACATGTAGTACAGACTAAAATTGCCCTCTGGAGCTCTGTAGGAAGGATTGCAATGCTTAAGCCTATGCTAAGCAGGATCAGTATCGGAAAACCCTGGCAGAATGATTTAAAGCTAAAGCAGTTTGAAATGTAGAGCCTTCACTGTGAATGCTCCGTGACTGTGGATTTAAGTCAAATTATTATTTTAAGAGAAGGTTCTGGTTGTGAAGGAACTAATTCCATTTATGTGAAAAAAAAAGGACTGAGAAATATTTAAAAAAAATTTTTTCCCCCTTTGGTACTAGTTGAGCTGTTTTTAAGAGATTTTATAACCTGTGATTGCTTACAATAATATTTTGCTTGTCGATCCCAGTTTGTAACTCAACAAAATGTAAAACTATCAAACCACGGACTTGTTTTCTTCCCCCCCCCATTATAGTTGATATAAAATCTTAACGATTATGGTGCAGTAGTGCTATGAGCTAACTCAGAACATTTACTATTTGCTGTGATTTACCTCATCTTTTTATCTTCTTATAAGCCGAAGAACAATTTTGGTATGCTCTCAGACTACATTTAAACATTTTAATGGTTTTTGACTGCAAAATGTTAATATGAAATATACTAAAATATTAGACTAATAAAATATATGTCATTTGAACATTTAAATCTTGAGATTGTGTCAAGATTTCAGTCTTATCCATCTTAGTCTTGAAGAGAGGTAGGCAGTCTTTTGTGGCTGTGTGTCGAAATGACCCACCCCAGGTCAGAGGCAGGAAGGCAGGTACCACACTGCCACCGCCACTGCGTGTCTCCCTGGCTACACAGGGAAAGCACCCACAGTCAAAACTTCTCCCTGTGAAATTGGGAGAGCACTCGCAGCCAGTGTTCATTGCCACAGCGGTATGGGGAGAGTGCCCACAGCAGGTGCCTCCTGCTGCAGAAGCCCCACACCTATAGGCTGGAACCAAAGTTTGCATTGGTCATTGCTAGCCCCTGCTCTTGACTCTCTAGAAGAAGTAATTGTGGGTGACTGACCCCTGAGTGACTTGTCTTAACAGCTAAGACAGTAGTTCTCAATTTTTTAGACTCAAGACATCCCTTGGAAAATGCCATTTTTCAATTTTCATTCTATTTTTGACTACAGAAAGGTACTAGAGCAATTATTCTGTTGCAAAAAGACTCAAGAAGACCACAGTAGCCCAGAATGTTTTTAATTCTATGAATTCCTATTTGAAATCTTTTGGGTTTATCTTGTGAATCATGGTTGGACATCTACCAGTGCTAACATTGACCAGCACCCTTGAAAGGATCTCAAGGCACAACAGGGTGCCACACTTCCTAGTTGAGAATCACTGAGCTAAGATCTTTCCCATTGCCCATCTCCACCTATCATGATGCCCTCCTTCTGTCTTCCTTAATATCCACCAAAATCCTTAAGCATTTGAAAGTATGGATGTCCTATTTTTCCTCTCAAATATTTATTAAGATAGCAACTAATACAATGAAGGAAATAGTGAAACATAAACGTAAAAACAACCCAGCCAAGTACCTTAGTTAAATATTCTTGCTCTGCTACCTCCAATCATATGTCCTCTCACCCTATTCTTATCACAGGGTCATTAACCTACACCCTGCTCCGAGCTGGCAGAGACACAGGAACTTTCCAGGCGTTCATTCGGCCAGGAGAAACTCTCCCAGAGATGACAACATCCTGGTTCAGGGTCATGGAACTTTTTACCAGATCTACTATTTTTCCTTCATGAGAACCCACAGTGCTTATACATTTGGTCAAATGACATGTCTCCCACTAGAGGTATAACACATATCCACAGCCTGAGTCAGCTGCCACTATCTTTTTACTGTTATATAATGGTAATCTGACAAGGGTTTACTCAGCCCCCTTTCTGCCAAGAGAAAGAGGTTGCATAGATCCAGAAAAGAGCTCTTCGTGTGATTTGCCTTTTGGGGCATGTGTGTAAAGCCATGCTGCCCCATGTAAGTATTTTGGCTTATGTTTTTTTGAATGTGCTTATGATTATATGAGAGGTAATGATTTTTTTTTTTGGACGATATTTTTTTTGGACCAACTCCACAGATGGAATAGAGTTAGAGGAATAAAGTTTGTTTATTTATGTTTTATTTGTCTAACTTCAGCCCAATCATAGAGTTGATCTATAAAACCTATCACCCTAAAAATTCCTTGCCGCTCACATAATTCCTGGACCATCAGGCTACAACATTATTCTAACACTTACTACTGTGGCACATGTATGAATAGGCAGTATTACAGATGTAAGTAAGTCCAGAGGCATGTAAGCTATATTTGATGCATTAAGGCAGCAGTTCCCAAACTGTGGGTTGCGACCCCAAATGGGGTTGCAACATTAGCAGATGGGGTTGCAGGAGAGGGGAGCTGTGGGTTGGGAGTGACGGGCCATGCTGAGGAAATAGGGTCATGCTGAGGAAATGGGGCCATAAATGGGGTCATGCTGAGGAAAAGTTAGAGAAGCACTGCATTAAGGCGCTTAACTCTGGAGACTTATTTGCTTTTCCTTTTGAAATGGGTATGATCTGCTTGTCACCAGTCCAAAAAACTAATGCCATATTATAGCATTTATACATGTACATATACATCCTATGTCTGACATATATCGTAACATTCACTTAGCAGCACATAGGTGATGGAAGGCCACACATATGGCGGTATTACCACAGTGCTGCCATCCATGTAGGAGAAAGATCCCTGTGCATAGAGTACTACTCTCCCAGTGCAGAGTGTATCTGGATCCTGTACAGAGGTCAGAGTGGGGGTGGGGGCTGGAGTTTGGCCAGTCTGATTTATGCAGATCCTATGGCTTCAAACCCCTACACAGAGGTCAACCCCCCTGCTCCAGCTCATAAGACAAAACTATCAGGAGCAGAGAGGCTGCATGCTGTTTGCATCCTGCATCCACTTCCAGCCTATGCACTACATTCTTTGTAGTTTCTCTGCACTAATGCTATGTTGAGGTTTTCTGTAGGATCACAGATTTCACCCAAAATCTAAGCGTGAAATTTTATCAGTATTATTAATGACTTGTAATTTTTTGTTGGTGACATTTCCTGCTTGGGATTAGGGTCCTCCTTCACAGACATCCATTTTGTTCACAACTGCTGAAAGTAAAAGAAGAAAAAAATGGAACCCAAATAAGCACAAGTCCTTTTGAGGATTTAAAAACCAGTATAACAGATAACTTTTAGTTTTTACTAACAAACACCCATTTTATCTTCCTGATTTCTCCTTCTCTTCCCCTTTGGGTCTATGGCAATGAAGAACAACAGATGGTTATCAGTCAAGAGTAACTAGGGAAACTGCAAGACCTACCCAAATTGCTATGGAGACAGCCATTTATGTCTTTGGTATGCACTATTTGTTACATCAGCAACCAGAGACAGTAAAATAAGGATGTTGTAAAGACTGAAATTGAAAGATGTTGGATGTAGGGGTAGAATGGCTTTCCAGGTTCCCGTGTTGTTTGAGTTTTGCATCAAACTTGTATGTCTGCTTAAAAAGGTGATTGTCTTAAAATACTAAAACCATACAATTAAAAATATGTATAAATTAAAGCAAAGATCCTGTCATTTTAAACAGCATATGGTCTGCAGAGTAATTGTTTTAGAGAACAGTAACACAGAATGGGAATGAGAATTTAGCAGACCTGATCCTCACCAATTCCTCCATGTAGCTCGGCTATTTCTGCATAGTTGCCATCATCGAAACATTTGAAATCATTTTGGAATGCTATCAGATGTGGATTTCAGACTGAAAGCACTGTCACCCAGCTAGTGATCTCATGTCAGCCTTTTGATCTTCTTCAGCCTTTTTATTATTTTGCAGTCAGTTTATGAAATCTACAGATTCTTTAATAAAATGCTTAGTGGTTGTTAATGGTCTTAGAGTAATTCTTCAAAGGCAACATTAGAAGATATAAAAAAGGTAAAATGTTAAAAAAATTAAAGATAAAAATGTAGAGACCAAAAGAACCGAATAGTTGAGCCTGCTTTTTCCATTTAGAGCATGTACTTTTCTATTGAACATTATGAAGGGACATATGCCCAAGGTTCTTAGGTATAAGAGAATATTACTTAGTCACCTTTCTTTCAGTTGTTCATGTACTTATATGATTGAAGGATTGGTTCTTAATTGAGACAATGATAATATACTAATATTTTTGGTTCATGTGAACTATCAAAGTGATGAGCTGTGGGAGTGCTAAGTATGATGGCATACAATCCTGATCATGGCTCTACTAGAATTGTAAGGAAAATAATTCTACAAACAATTCTATCAAAATGTGCTTTTTAAGGGGGCAGATTAATGAAACCTAATCTTGTCCTAATTTATCCCACTAAGCAGTAGACTCATATTCTCACTAACTGCCCATAAAATACTTTAATCTAAAATACAGTAAAATATTTTAATATGACAATGCACTTATTATTGGCGTTTCCCGTGGATGTATGAGATACCCTTTCATTAGCTAAGGCATGACATGTGTCTGTGATACAACCTGCCATGTGTGTTTTTACTAGAGTGGAGCTCTTAAACAAGCAACTATTAGAATGTAAAAGTATTCTATTTAGGAATCACATATGCTAAATAGAAATGTACAATATAGGAAATAAGAGATACTGAATGAAAATAACTGCAAAGTATGAGCAATAGTACTTGTTTTAACAGATTCATGCTTAAATATTTAACTAGAAGCCAGACAAAGCAAATATATTAAATTAACCTAATATTATATTAATCTTGTCTTCAGTTGAGCTTTGCAGTGATCAGAGCACTGTTTGCACATTTTAAAAAATCTCCCCGTAATACAAATAGAATACAGAAAATAAAATAAGAATTTAGTTTATTATTGCAAAATGCTTACTACTTGAAGGTCTACTTTTCTGTATAGAAGTATGGTTTGTTAATTGCAGAAAATACAGCAAATTCTATTATATCAGATTGTAAAACAAAAGACTAGTCTTATTTGCAGAGTAATTACCAATATTATATATTCAGATGTGGGACATAAAAGGATTTTTTATATGGAGAAAGGAGATCAAGTTCTTGAAATCCTGTTTATTTCTGTGATGTTATTTGAAGTTTCAGTCACACCTTATAATAGATAATATATAAAACACAAATAAGTGAACAAAAGCAATGTGCTATCATCAGAAAATTATAATCTTAAAGTCTAGATAAGTCTCTTGGATATGTAATTGTTGAAATATAGTGATTTACTAGCTGTGGTGAAGCAGCATTTTTTTAGTAAAAGATATCCTAATTTTCTGGATTTAAAATGCTAATTTTGAAGATTAATTTTTTTCTCAGTCTGTGGATGTGTTGCTTACAAATAATGCATTTGACACTTTTTAAATAAAAGCAGTGGTAAGTGGATAAAGACATACAAGCATAATAATACATTTAATGTTCTCTGTAAACAAAGTTAGTTGAAGGAGGCAGATCTGTAGAACAAATCATTCATATCTTTTGTCATCGGTTTACAAGTCTTCATTTGTTCAGGATTCATTCTTGACCCAAAATGTTTTGTAGCTGGTAAATCTTTCTTGATGTCACATTTCACTCCTTTTTCCTCAGATCTTCTCACATTACTCTCTGTTGCTGTTAGCATGATCTAGTAGTTAATTGTCTGTCATGGAAGTCTCAGATTCTTCAAGTCTCTTGAGTGAAGTCAGAGCAGTAAATTCAATCACATACAATCATGTTGTAGGGTTTCCCATGCTTGCAACTCAACTCACTGATGTCAGAACAAGAGACCACTCAGGCAAAAGTTGCATAGCCAAATTCTAGTTCTGTCTCTCATATATGAGGTTATGTACAAGAGTTTAATATTTAAATCCAATAAAGCTTTCATTCAAATTAACATGGGAAATTCATTTTAATCTGACAAAATTCTGGAAGTTTAAAACTAAGGCCACATACAGATGTTCAGTTTCTCCTGGGAGAGCTGCTGCTGTACAGTGCACAGATGTTCAGGATTTTCCTCCTAGAGCAAAAATGGCCACACAGGAACAAAATAACCTGTGAACAGCCTGAATTAAAACACTCCTAGGAGTTTCTCCTGGGAGAGTTAGTGTTTGTACAACTGAACTTACCCTTTTGAGAGAAGCCACAGCAGTCCCCCAGCAGATACTTTGCTCCCCTCATTCAATCCCCTTCCCCTCCCCATCCCAGACCGTGTGTTGCTTGGGTTGGACTCTACTTTTTCAGCAGAGCAGGCAGCAGAACATACCCCTTTACAATTCTACATTGTGCTGCAGGCAGCCACGGTATGACAGGATGAGGGAGGCTACAGAGTTGCTGAGTTGTATGCACAGGGTTCCCCTGGCTGTGAAGTATCAGCACTGCAGGCTCCCTGTTCTTCAGGGGCTCAGCATTTGAATATCTGTTCAGGCTTCTCTGCATAAGTTTCTCTACCAGGAAAACAAGCCTAGGAGAATTCTCCCTGAAAATGTATATATGTATACACAACTTAAGTTTGGCACTCCTCCCTGAATTCACTACTGTCTTGCTAGTTATTACAGTAAATGTGCTGCATACTGCTTAGAGCAATTGTTCTCAACATTTTCAGACTCTAGGCACCACTAAGTAGACTTGAGGCACCCCTTGGAAAATGTCAACTCTTAGTTTCCACTCAATTTTTGACAACAGAAAGGGAATAGAGCAATTCTTCTGTTGCAAAGAACTCAGAAAGACCACTACAGCTCAGAATAATTGTTTACATGTTTTTGCTATGGATTCTTTCGTGTTACCAGAATACCCTTTACCAACTGAATATGGGTAACACTGGGTGAATCTACACTGTCATGGGGTATCCCCCAAAAATGTGAAAATTACCCTGCTCTGAGGGTAGTTTGCCCTGCTCTTGCCTACCATGCCTTGATGTTAATAGATGTATATATTGCAGGAGGCTGCCCTGATCTTACTATAATGACCACCCAGCTTGTGTTTCTGGATTTATGGACCAATCACATGGAGTACCTCCCCTACACCATGTCCCATGCCTTGCAGATGGCATCCTTACAGATATTCAACTGATTGCTCATACAGCCCCCTCATTGGGCCTTCTGACTCCTCAGCCTCTCTCAGCCCCACTCCAGATCCTCAGACCTCTCAGTCTCTCTCGGCACCACTCAGGTTGTCAGACTCCTCAGTTGGAAGGGACCTGAGCAGATCATCAAGTCCAACCCCCTGCCATAGCAGGAAAGAGTACTGGGGTCAAACAACCCTGGCAAGGTATTCATCCAACCTTTTAGTGGGCAGTAGGAGCCAGCACCACTTCTAGCCACTCTGACAGTGAAGTAGCACCTCCTGATTTCTAGCCTGAATCTACCCTCTGCCAGCTTGTGACTGTTATTTCTTGTCACTCCTGGTAGTGGTCAGGGGAACAGGGACTCTCTGAATGCCTCCTGGTCCCTCCTGACTAGTTTGTAAATGGCCATTAGAACCCCTCTCACCTTTCTCTTGTGGAGGCTGAACAGGTTCAGGTCCTTTAGCTTCTCCTCTTAGAACCTGCCTTGCAGGCCACTGGTCATGTGGGTTGCCCTCCTCTTGACCCGCTCTATGTTGTCCACATCCCTCCTGAAGTCCAGTGCCCAGAACTGGATGCAGTACTCCAGCTGTGGCCTGACCAGTGTCGCATAGAGGGGGAGGATCACCTCCTTGGATCTGCTTGAGATGCATTTGTGGATACATAAGGTATGGTTGGCCTTCCTGACCGCTTCCCCACACTGTCAGCCATGTTCATCTTGTCATCAATGAGGACTCCAAGATCCTTTTCTGCCTCTGCACTGATGAGAAGGGAGTTACCCAGCCTACAGGTATCCTGCTGGTTCTTCCTCCCCAGGTGCAGTACCTTGCACTTGTCAGTGTTGAAACCCATCCTGTTCTCGTCCGCCCACCCCTGTAACCTGTCCAGGTACAATTGCATGCTATTCCTTCCTTCTAGTCTGCCCACTTCTCCCCACATCTTAGTGTCGTCTGCGAATTTGAACAGGGTACTTTTTACCCCCTCATCCAAGTCGCTTATGAAGATGTTGAACAGTGCAGGCCCGAGGACCAAGCCCTGCAGAACCCCACTACCCACACCCCTCCAGGTCGAATAAGACCTGTCCACCACCACTCTCTCGGTGCAGCCCTCCAGCCAATTAGTGATCCCATCTGACTGTGTAGGTATCGATGCCACAGTCTCCTAGTTTTTTAATGATAATGGGGTGAGAGACAGTGTTGAAGGCCTTCCTAAAGTCCAGAAAGACTACATCCACTGTTACACCTGCGTATAAGGATTTTGTGACCTGGTTATAGAAAGCCACCAGGTAGGTCTGACAGGACCTGGCTCTAATGAACCTGTGTTGGTTGCCTCTAAGCATAATCTCCATTGCTGGCCCCTCGCAGACATGTGCCAGGATAATTCTCTCAAAAAGCTTACCCAGGACCAAGGAAAGACTAACTGGCCTATAGTTTCCTGGGTCCTCCTTCCTCCCTTTTTTGAAAATGGGAACCACATTTTCAAACCACATTTCATGGACGCTGCCCCACCACAGGCAGCTTCACCATGCTAACCAACCCCAGTAGGGTGTAGTTTTAGGTCTTACCCAGGACCGGTCTTCAGGCCTACAAGCCCTTTCTGGGCTTCTCCTAGGTGTCCTACACCCCTCCTGGGCAGCTAACCACTGGGTACTTTGGCCCTGGCTCTATCTCCACTCAGAATCCTCCATCTCTGGCCCCAAGCTCACTCTCAAACCCCTGTCCTTGATCCCTCTTCCTCAGACAGCCTAGCACCAGCCATCATCATCCTGGGCTGCCTGCAGCTTGGCCGTTCGCTTTCAGCTTTGCCTTCCCCCCCACCCCACAACAGGGATCTCTGGCCTCTCCTACACCCTGGCCCCACCTCTAGGCCAATCAAGACTCCAAGTTCCTGGTTCTGGAAGTTTCTCATGGTAGTCTATTTCACCCTTCAGCCTTTCCCGAACTCTGGCCCCAGCATAGACCAGTCAAGGTTCCCAGGGTCAGTCCTCCAGCTGTCAGCCTTCTCAGGCCCTTCACTAAATCATTCCCTTTCTCTGAGCTCATCCAGAGACCCCCATAGATTTGTAATGCATCCCATTTCTTTTTCTGGGCTCATCTGCGCTCCTCAATAGGCTCCCAAGTTCTGCCACACTCACTGGGTTCACCTAGCATTTCCCTAGGTCTCTCACTCATCCAGCCCTTCTCTCAGGGCTCACCTAGCTCTTGAACAGGCCCACTAATTCCCAAACCCTCTTCCAGGGCTCGCCTGCTCCTTACCCAGCCCTTGTGTAGTCAGCTCCTCACACATTGGACATGCCTGGCCTCTCACTAGACTCCTTCACAAACAGCCCCTCTCTCTCTGGCTCTGGACCCCACACTACGTCCCCAGGAACCTGCTCCATCCACTTAGTTCCTATCCAAACCTACAAATGTTATTCTCTATGCTGGCATTCAGGAGCTTCAGGCTTCCTGCTGGATGATATTCCTCCACCAATTTCCACAATGTTACTCCCAACCCTGCTCTCAGGCTCTGAGCTTATATGCTGTCTAAGCCCAGCCCTCCTCCCTTGCAATCAAGTGACTCCCTTGATCAGGCCTAGCCTCACCTGCTGGCACCTGGGTCAGCTGACTTTCAAATTAGGCCTGATCCCCATCTGCCAGTGGCTCAGAAGGCTGCCTGACTACATAAAGTGGCAGGCACACCACGTGCCCTGCCACATACACGTGCAATTAATGTGAAGCAATAAACTCTAGCATATATCTGCCAGAGTTTATTGCTCCCAGGCACCACATTTACACATGTGCCCAGAACTGCAGCATCTGGCTGGCAGGGAATCTGGTGGGGGTCAGCCTGCCTGGCAGGCCAGAGCTGCTCTGACCCAGTTCAGTGTGTTGCAAAGCGGCTGGCTGGGGCATGAGGGTGCTCCAGTGTGGAGTTAGCAAGCAGGCAGATCCCACACTGAAGCATCCTTGTGTTCCAGCCAGCCCCATCAGCATCTACACGTTTTGCTGCACAGCAAATAATGCCATGGCAGGATAGTACTTGTATTTACAATAATGCCACTATGGGATAATACTTGTATTTACAAGTACTAACCAACAGCAGCATTTATTAAATTACTACAACCTACGAAAGCTGCAAATGTAGGTGTAGAGACTTTACTGCAGAGCTAATTAGTCATATCTGCAGTAAATGTCTTGTGTAGATGTGCCCAATGAGGAGAAAAGCTTCTTCTACAAATATCTGGAAGCTGTCATATTAAATTGTTGTATGAATCTCAGTGAACACTACCATTAAACCTATCTATAATATTGCAATAACTGACAAATGTGGTATGCAGTACTTTTAAGCATGTTTTTAATACTATTTGCAGAGTGAAGCAATAAGAGAGGAGAGACAAGTGTAGTTCATTATTTATCTCATGAAAATATGGGTCCTAGCTTTCCTCAAATGCTGGTTTGTTTGTTTGGGCTTTTTTAAATACAAATTCTCAGTTTTGGCTATCAATGAATACCATTGGTTTGGTTTTGTTGTGCCATTTATAAATACTACAATTTTTTATCTGATAGAACATGAAAGACAGGGGATGTGTTCACCACATAACAAAGGTATAAGTGTAGCATGTGCAAGCATATTTGTCCTAACTTAAACTAGATAGAATGGGCAAAATTAATATTTAAGACAAAGCAACATAAGCTATATGCCATATGCATTTCAGAGTACAAACTCTTAGGTATATGCTGATTACCAGCACATGTTAACGACCTTGCTTTCATATGGCTGTGTTACCAAAAATAACTAAATGGAGCTAGTATGGAATCATCTGGCATATGGTACCGTCCAACCTTGTTCATGCTGGTTAGACGTACCCTATAATATAGTAATATAATATAATAGTTCTTGAAAGTGACATGTTGCTTTTGAAGGTAAGATAATTATCTAGGTTTTCTAATCATTTACTGTATGCCTTCAAATCGTCACACAAGCTCTGCTTAATATCTAGCACAGTACCATGAAGTATAGTATAAGTAGGCAGAAACTGAGTAGAGGTGAAGTGACTTGCCCAGGTTAACACAGTTTTCCCTCAGTTAGGCACACACATGTTTTATTAAGATTTTAAGACTATCAGTAATCCTGGTAACTTCAGAGGGATAATTTATGTGTATAAATGTGATCAGGGCTGTTTGCAGAAACAGGGCCTTATATATTACCAGAACTTACAATAAACCAGGGATGATGCGTAGGGGTGCACACGGGTGCAAATGCACCCCCTGAGCGTAGCGGTACTCCCCCTACAAAAAGGCACCACTGACACTGTCAGCAGCGCTTGTGGGCAGTCACTGCTTGCCACCCTGCTGCTGACACTGCTGACACCACTGGCGGTATCTGTAGGCAGTCTACAGGTGGTCACCGACCCCTGGCTGGCACTCGCCACCCCTGGCCCCCCCACCACTGACAGTGCCAGCAGCATCTACAGGAGATCCTGCTTATCACTGCTGTGCTACCCCAGCCGGCGGGGGCATACATCGTTCATGCAATAAATTCAGGAGACACGTGTCCTGGGGTCTTTTTAGTCCATTTTATGGCTGGCTGTCAGAGACCATCACCTATAGCTTGTTTGTTAGGAAGATGAAATTATCCTTAAAGTACAAAGTGCTTTATCCATATGGAAAGCTTCCTAATTTAGGACCCACTCTTAAATCTGTTAAAACTGTTATATCTGTAGTGCTTGCCTTCTTTTTCTGAATGGCCCCATCAATTCATAGGACCTTTATTTGTAGTTAATGTTGGCAGGATTGGATTTGCATAAACTAGATCTTTTACTAATTACCAGTTACACCTTTTAGACTAAACTCAATCTATGACAGCAGTATTTTTTTTAAATAAACACACTCTGTATGTATGCTGTAGCATAATTAGCAGAAGGTTTTATGATGCTAAATATCTATAATAATCTCTCTGAGCTTATATAGTTGTATCTTTGCATATCTGGCAAAAATTGACAGCACGCTGTACCTCAATTAAAATGAAGCAATGCATTTTAATGAGTTTTAAAAGGAAGAACTAGGTAGTACTCATGTCTAATGAGTTGTTCTTGATTTTTCTTTATCATAAAGTATCAAATGGAAAGTACACATGAATTAGATCAAGTTTATACTTGATAAAACAAATTGAAATGTAAAATTTTAGACATGCAAGTAACAAATGTTGGGATTTAAAAATATACTATTAAGTTAAAATCTTTCCTGGTCCCTAAGAAATATGCAGAATTACAAATATGTGTGTTGGGAGTATAAATTAACTTTCTGACAGAAGAAAAATCCCTTTTGGATGATTTTACATCTCCAGTTTCTGGATGAGAAACATTGCTGAAAGTTTTGCCGAATTCAGCATATTCTCTTAAGTTATGTGAGCTATGAGAAAACTTAGCTGGGTTTATGCTTACTAAGGTTTTTTGGTAGCCTTTATGGTCTACATGATTTTTTCATAACCTTTAAATCAGAAAAGGCTTGATGTTTACTGTGATTGGTCTATTTGGATGAACCCACACCAGCTTGGATAAACTTTGCATGGGTTTTAAATAAAAAGAAGTTCAACATTCTCAATGGGCTCAATTTGTACCTATCTAGAGATTGATAAATAAGATTTTTAAAAGTGGTACTATTATTTAGAACTTAAAATGGACATATACATTCTACATAAAAAAGCCTCTTGCTATTTAATATTTTTTTATATTTTACTGTCCACTTCATGGTTTATTTCTAGTTGATTAAATGGGAAAGTTGTTGGGGCAAGGAATGTTCTATCGATGCTTGTACCACATAGAGCACAGACAACGCAACAAATAATCATAAAAATGACTATGACAAACTTTCCACCACATTACTTGAGCATATCTGTACCATCGTGTAACATGTGGGCATCCTGGGGCTGGTTTGAATGCTAGCCTGCTCACTTGCCCGAGGACAAACCACCTGCCTCCTTCTGGCGTGCTTTGATGATACTAATTGAAAGATGGTACCCAGGCAGGAGGCTGCCCATTTACTTTCCCTGATGCCAAGGGCCTATACACACAGATCTGACCTGCCCTAAACGATGTTCCTTGCCTTGCAGATTGAATCCATGGCCTAACACCTGACCTACAACTTGTCTGGCCTAACACCTGGCCACTCAATCAATCTGGGCTCCCAGGCCCTCCCTGGTCCTTGGTTTCCCAGGCCAGCTCTCCACCCCATCCACTCAGGACTTCCAGCTCCTACCTTTTCTCAAGCTCCGAGCGCAGCTCAGGACCCTCATGGTCCCCTCACACCCCACACTGGGCCTCAGCAATACACTTATCCCTTAGCCTGAGGAGCCTCATATCTAGCCCTCTTGGCTTAGGGTCCCACCCCCCTGGAGTGTCACATCTGACTCGTTAATGCCACTCAGGTCTTGCAGTGAGCCTGGAAGCTGCCTCATTTCCCTTCCTGACCTGAGCCCTGCCTCAGGACAAAGCATGATCCTGGGCTCCTGCTTTCTGTTCGGGGTTTGCTCCCCTAGCCTTTCCCCTCCATGGAGTCACCTGCAAGGCAGCAGGGGCTGAGGTTTTCTGGTGTGCCATACCCACCCTTCACTGGGTAGGCACACGTGTGGCATTTCCTGGAGACTGCCCTGCCCTTGGCAGTCTCATCACACCATCCAGCCCCAGCAGGGTATGGTTTTAAGTCATGCCCCGGGACCAAGAGCCTCCAGCCATCCCCATAGCTCCTACCCTGTACTTCCAAAATGGTATGAGCAGCAGCTCCAGCCAGGTGGTATTCTTCTCCCAGCTGCTGGCAGCAGACAGCTGGCTTTACTGCTCAAGGACCCTGCAGGCTGCTTTGCTGAATGCTCATGCCCCTGTGAGAGACACCCTGTGCTCTGTTACACATTGCAAATATGTATAAGCATATTTCCTATGTACATATTATTTCCATAATATTGTTTATATTGCTGAAGTACCTAGAAGTCCCAAAGAAATCATAGCACCATTGTTCTACATGTCTTACAGACATATAAGGTGTTATAGACATGTTCTGGGATGGAGAGGGGGGCATTTTAATTAAAGCAGCTCTGAGAGCTACTGTAATAGAAGTACCCACAGCATCATGTATATTCAGCATCCTGTGCTTCAAAACAGCATTGGGGTCACTTTAACTAAAGCTCATTCGACAAGCTTTAGTTAAAGCCCCCTGCTGCCATTTTGAAATGAGGGGTTGCTGAATACACCTGATGCAGAGGCTGCTAGAGTGTACTAATTAGCACACTCCAGCATACTAGCAGGAAACTCGAGTAATTGAGTCTGCTGTGACGCATGCACGTGCTAATTAGCATGCATTGGAGCAAAACTCCACCACATGTATAGGTGCCCATGGAAGTGAAAGGGCCTGCTCCACCAGGCTTATAGTCTAAGCAAAAGAAAAAGGAAGGATACAGGACCAAAGGGTGTATATTCACATATTATGAATTGTCTCCCCAGTTTTTAAATGCATATAAAGTTTATTTAGGAGCACATAAATCCCTGTGTCTTACAATATAAATAATCATATTGTAGCAAGTTAAATATTAAACTTTTTAAAGTAAGATACGAGCATAACCCCCCAGTTTTCTGCTTGAAATAGAGACCCATGTGCCTGCATGTTCCCATTCATGCATTAATATACATTTAAAACATGCATCTGGAGACAAATAAAAGAGAAAAGTCAATATTAGGTATATTAAATTACACTTGTTTTCAAGCAAAGTAATATTTTTAAAGCCACGTGTGTAGAATGTTTTCTATCAATGGATTTCTCTCACTGATGCAGTTAAACAGAATGTGTATTTGGACAGAAATCTTTCAATAGAATGGCCTACCAGATGGGACCAGTAACAATGCAGAAAAGCATCGAACCACCACAGACATTTGGTGCTTAGAATAATAAAAAGACTATAAAATTAGATTAGTTGAGTCTAATTTGGAATTGGTATATTCCCCATGCACTCTTGCAGCTCTTGGGCAGATAAAGGCTTGAGATTTAGTACTGTCAGGACAGAGAACTGCAACTTCCAGTAAAAGAAAAAAAGGCATTCTGGGAGGTCACAGAGGGCAGAGCAGTGACCTGCAATGATTTACAGGCCTTTAGCTTAATGAAATTGTTTCAGTGACATGACGGTAAAAGCTCATAATGGATTGGATGCCCTAATGTAATGAAATTACTCCCTTCTGCCTTAAAAAAAAAAGCACAATTAATATTTACTGAGACCTGACAGGCTTCAGTGTGCTGTACTGTGCCGTTCTTTCAGACAGTCAGTGAGAAGAGACAGAGCAGCGTGGCAGACTATGAGCAAACCTCCTCCTGGGTGACGAGCAAAGACTGCAAGGGGGTGGAGGGACACCTTAGTGACAGGAAAGCCTTGGAACCCGGTGCTCTAAGGCAGCTTGGTTACCCAGCAAGCCTTCACACTTTCCCTTCCTTCCTGCAGGCAACTGGACAACAACCAGATCAGCTGCATTGAAGATGGAGCCTTCAGAGCCCTGCGTGACTTGGAGATTCTGTGAGTTGACTTTGTGATTTCTTTTGTGTGTATGTGTGCATGTGTTTCTTTCCATGCTGCAGTGCTATTTAAATGTAGAGATTGTATATGCCCTCTTCTTACTCCAGACGAAAGTGTTACCACCAGTAAAGTGAAATTTCTCACCTCCCCCAGGCTGGGGTTTTTGCTAATTAAACTACAATAGATGACTAATATCCTGATGCTCCTGAGGAGCATAGAAATTGCCATATTTGTTGCTGTGTGAAAGGGATGGGGTTCACCAATATCCAAAGCTCAGGCAGTATATGCTCTGTAGAGCCAGAAGCTTATTCAAGTACATATAATGTGGAGTAAGGGATGGGTAACAGGTTTGGAGAGAAGATTTAGAGATACCTTGCAATAACCTGGAGAGAGGATTTTATTTATTTTTAAAGGGGGTGGGGGGCGGGGTGTGTAGGGGCATCAACAAGACTGGTCAGTGAATTGACTGCGAGGGGAGGTCCAATTCTAAGAACTAAAATAATATCAAGTTTTGTTCAATATGTAATAGGAACTTTATCCATCAGCTTTTAAACCTGCAGACAACAGCTTTACAAACAGACAGACAAGCTTGAGCCTTTGATATTATCTCAAGCTTCTATAAAGTACATCCTTTTGAATGCTTTAAGTGAAATAGAATGGCAATGAGCATAAATTTCATAATTTTTAAATAGGATTCAGCAGTGAAGCCAGTATTTGTGATACAGACATGTGAACTAGGTTGTGTGTAGTACTCATTTTCTGTAAAATTGAATATTACACATAGTTAAATATCTAGACCGAGAATGATTTGACTGTTTCTAATGTGGTTAATTATTTGAGCAAAGAGACATTTTCTAATATACTGCTTGACTAAATAAGCTGATTCAAAGCCTTTCTTGTTATCTGAAAGTTAATTCTTCAAAGCACAGTGCATTAACATTTCTTAAGATATGCAACTGTGGCAAAAAAGTGGGGGAGGATTGAATACAAACCTCTGATTTACCACCTGAAGCAAAGGTAAGAGTGGTCCAGTACAGAAAGTATATGCAATGAAATACAGGAAAGAAGGCCCCATCCAGACTACTAAAAAAAGTAGTGCTTATTTAAATGATACGAAACCATGGATGGTTGTTACACGTGCCTCGTGCAGGCAAGCTAACCTGGAGATACTTCAGAGGCTTTTGAATTCTGAGTCCTGGCAATACAAAGGACTATACATGCAGAGCATAAATTAATAACCAAAAGCCTAAAAATGCCTGTATAATGCTATAGGAGTTCTTACCTGAGGATCCTCTCCTGCTCTCACTAAAGCCAATGAGAGTTTTGGCTTCAATTTTGGCATTAGCAGGAACATTCTTCCAAATTACTTAAGGCTGTTTTCATGATCATCTCAGATAATCACATAAGTACTTATGGTCTCCTCCTGTCAAATCCTGAAATCCCTATACATAATAAATATATTGCTATTAATCAGAAATTGTTTCTTGCTCACACTGAGCTCTGTTAGGAATTTAAAGGATCACTTAGCTGCAAACTTGTTTTATAAAGAATACAGGCTAGAAAGAAAGGACATTTATTGTGAATTAATAACATTTGTAGAAAAGGTAATGAAATGCCAGAATGAAGTTGTCCAACTCTATCAGATCAAAAAGACTATTCTATTTTAAAAAAGAGGAAAAAACAAAACAAAACAGAGATCAGTAACTGGCTATTATAAAACTGATCCAGTTATTCAAAAGCATATGTTCAGTTCTCATGCTTTTTCTGATAGCATTAATTGTCATCTGTGGAGTGTGTCTAAGTCCTCTACTAACATTAGATTGTGCTATAACTTGCACCAAAATGTATTGATTAGCCAAATATATTAATTTTTCAGCATAACATTCCAAATTCTTTTGGTTCTAGCATACTTGATAGATGCACTTTTTTGTTCCCTGTTGTTTCCAGACCCTATTAAATCTTGAATTAGTTTACATAACCATTTGTGCATGATGGCTTAATTCTAAACCATTCCCAAATCAATACAGTTGTTGAGAGGCAAAATTGTTCTATTCTTGCTCAGAGTGTAAAATTAGTCATAATCATTCAATCTGTGAATTTTTAATTTTCAACACAGGCATGCTGCTATGGGGAAAAAATCAATCTTAATTCTAAGAGATGAGAAAATTGGTTGGTACTAAATATTTCTAATGGGATCTTCCTTGCCAAGACAAAATCCCAGCTGTATTTTTCCTCCCTAGTTTGAATTGTTTACCTTACTAATTTTGAATACTTCGGAGAGTCTCTGAAATAAAACACAGCACTTCAACTTGTAAGAGAATGTCACACCTTCAGCTTTAAAATACAAAGAGTGAAATATTAAAACATTTTGAGCCAGTGGAAGGCATGGTAAAAGTGAAACTGGGAGTACCTCAAGGGAGCACAGACAGTGTTCCAAAAATTCCAGGGAAGTACATTTGCACATGTAGTGTGTCACAAAATGAGTGTATAATAATTTTGGCAGCTATCATTTTGGAACTAATGAGTGTTAATAATTTGCAAAGATACCCAATGGATTGAAACCTGTTCATTTCATTTATCTACAAATTAAAAGCTTTCAGTCTTTTTCAGACAGCGCACATGTGTGCGCACATGTGTATGTGCACTAACACACGCACATGTTTGCATGAATGCAAAATTTTGCTTGCATTGCAAACTGTTCAGGGCAGAGAATAGGGTCTTCATGTTTTTTATGGTGGGGGAAGGGTTCCCCTCTGTTGGTAACCTGCCTTGCTCATTTTTAGTGTTATTCAGAAGATAAATAGCTACACTTAGTTTTAACAAGTCCATTTCCATGTTATATTTGTCTCTTAAATGAAGAGAGGCAAAAGAGGTTCTACAGAAGCTTTGCAAAATACTAGATTTAAAAGTGAGAAAGAAATCATGTAGGCAAATTGTCCCAGAGAAAGGAGAGAGTCCCATGAACTGTTAATGGCTCTTAGTTGTCAGGCAAAACTTGATGCATGTATAGGCACCTACTTTAGTTTCCTAGTTTTTCTTTTTCTCTGGTTGTGAAGACAGCTGTTTTCCAGCAAACTGCAAATTATGCAGAGCCAATGATAAAATTGGACCTAAGGTAGTAGTTAATTACACTACTCCAACATTATAATGCCAGCTTCTTTGCCACTGTCAGTCACCTTTGGGGTAGTGCAATTAATTTGTAACTGAAGCTACCAGTCTGATCAAAGAACAGACACTGTGTATGTCTCCCAACATCACTTACTTCTTTTGATCACTACCCTGTTTATCAGTCTCTTTTTGATGCCTTAGAGCTCATGCCCCCAGTGGCCCCAATCCAATAATTTTATAGGCAAATGCTTGGATCTGTGCAGAGTCCATTGTCCATAACAGGATACTAGACACAAAGGAACGCCTATGAGACTCAGATTACAGGCTCTAGGCCTGAAGTTGTTTCACAAACTCTTAAAAATGTTGGAAATAAAGAGAGACTTACATTTGTCACCTTTCTTTACTTCTAAATCAAGGCATTGATAAATGTCTTTGCATAGACAAGAACTGACATAATTACTTTTTAGTTGTTTCAGTTTTTTTATTGTTTATACAAATGTTTATTTAGAATAATGCTAGTATAATGGTTGAGGATTTTTTTTTTCATTTCTCACTGTTCCTTCTGCATATTTTTTATTATTTTGTCCTTAACTCTTAAGCCGTAAGAAAAAAAATGCATGAAAACAATAAAATCATAATACAATATAAGCTTACCATGCATTTATAAAGTGGCGCAACAAAAATATTTTGTGAATGATATCCTGGCAGGAAGTAAACATGTAGAAAACTTGAGCAAAATTTTGTGGATTTTCCACCCAGAAACTGTTCGTTCTGTGAGGAGACGATTATTCAGTTCTACTACAGTGAATGTTTGGCTTATGGTGCCAAGATATTAACATAAGACATAACAGTGTTTTGAAAAATATTTATTAAGGTGTTAAACTGAACCAGCTTAGCTGGTGACAAGCTAAAATTCATTTAAAAAACAAAATAACTGCAACCCCCCCAAAACCTCCTATCCATATTTGCATAGCTATTGACAGCATGCCATTCATTTTTTTTCAAAATTAGAAGGATATTAGCAAGGATCTTGATTTTTTAAGATATCAGAAGGATATCTGGTCACTAATAAAGCTGTTTGATAACAATTTTGTCATTGATTTTTTAGAACTTCCTTTCAAAAGAAGTTCTAGAAAGAGGCATAATGAATGATGACATGAGTTCATTATGTCCAGCCAAAATGGACAAGGATTGACAAGCTGGACTTTTCGGCTGTTGCCATCAGCAGTGAAATGCTAAATAATCTGGGTATCTTTAGTTATCCAGTTATTAGGATGATTGCTTCAAAAAAAGATATGGAGAAGAAGTGATTGCTTTTTGGTTTGTTTAGCCTTTGCGCTTTAGGAATTTGAACCTATACAAGGAAATCTCCTATGCTGAAACCGTTTACATGTTCCAGTCTTGAAAACTGACAGCATGGTTGTAGTGTGGGCAAGAGAGGATTAATTCTAAATGGTTGTAAAAAACTGGCGTTGGAGGGTTTAATTTTTTTAAAGCTGGTTGGGGGTGGCAGGGCATTTTTTGTTCATTGGTCCTCATTTATAACATTTCCTGAAAAGCTTTCTGAAATTTAAGCTTGGAATTTTAATAACTGAAGTTTTCAAAGGTGGAAAGAAACAGAATGACCTCATACCAAGAATTTTCCTGAAAGAATACCTAGAAATGTCATTCCAAAAATATCTATTAGTCTTTGCACCACTAACAATATTTGTTTGTTCTTAATACATTATAAACAATGATATTCACTAATTTATTGATCCACAGTAATATCCTACTTCTCATCTTGGTTTTTCCAGCTGTGTTTCATACTGTCCAAATAGGGATAAAGGCTGAAAATGCCATCTTCCTATGAGTAGTTCTACTTGTGTGAATTATCTTGTTGAAGATATTGGATATTACTTTATAACTTAAGAGTCTGCTGCTACCAACAATATAGATATATATATAAAGCATAGCCATTTCTAGTGTGTTCATAGTAAATTCACAAATAATGTTGAAAACCATAGTTACAGCAGTTCTAGTGTAAAGCAAACATAAATCTAACCCTAGTGAAATGAGCACCAAAAGCTCAAGTCCATACTTCAGTTGTTGTAGTCTGCCAATTTGTAAAAAGCATGTTAATCTAAAGACAAACTAGCAAAATATTTTCTAGATCCTAAATGAAAATGCTTTAGCCCTTCAACTGCCAAAGGCCATGTTGAAAAATGTTGAATTTGAATTTGTCTGCCTTCTATCGCAAATGAAATCCATAATACGGACTAAAATACACAGATACACTGTAGTGCAACTAATGTACATGACTTTTCTGTTAAATTTCCTTTCAATAGAAGCTTATATTCTGATGAACACATTGTAATCTACAAAACCAGCCTATATTTGGATCGTACAGTTCCCTGGACCTTTATGTAAACATCCATTGACAGTCAGTGAAAGTTTCAGAAGTGCAATGTGATTCCCATCATATACCTTAGATCCTTAGATTTTTTCTTCTATACATTTCTGTTGCCATGGATTATGATAAACTGGTGCCTTTACCTTTTGTTGCTAATTACCATTGGAAATATTGTGCCATGCAAAGTAAGACAGTGTTCCACAATAACTTATGACATAAAGTGAACTCTTGAATACAATACGTGGTGTGTTGTTGTTGTTTTTTTCAGCTGAGCAAAGTTTTGGACATTTTTATTAGCATGAATCAGGATTTAACTTTTCCTCTAGTTTTCTTCTGTTTACTGTCTTACTCCATTGTGTATAAAGTCAGTTTTATTTTTTTACACAATATTTTTCACAGGTGGGTCTGAAGTAGATGGAAACATTTTATTTGGTTCTACTACCTTGAGAGGCAGAGCTAGTCATGACAAAATTCTAAATGTATGAGATGTCATTGCTTAATGAAAGCTTGCAAATGCCACAAGAATATGATTCCTTGCTCTAAATTGTGATCAGTTCAGGCAATCAAGATTAAATTTGAAACCAGGATACAGTAGGAATTAAATTTCACAAGAATTGTGTGTATACCTCTTTGTTTTAGTCATGCATACTTTTGTGTAGTAGAAATAAAATAATTATCCTCTGCTTTATTTAAGTGAATGTGCATTTTAGCTCAAGTAAACAAAAAATAGCAAATTTAAGTTGATACTGAATCTGGGTTACAAATATTTCTATAATTTTGTTAATGGATAATAATATTAATACCAAATACATGTGATAAAAACAAAAAACTAGCAGCCTGGTCTGAGTAATCATAATGGATGGTATGGCTTTGTATAATTCTGTTCTGTGTATTCCAAAACAATGTAGAATGCTAGTTATACCTTTTCTGACAGAAGCACTAGCCATTTTCCCCCCCAGGATCAGCACATGGGAGCTAGTCTCAAAGAATGGTCAAATTATGCCAGAGATGGAATAAAGGTAGGCTTGGCTATAGTGAAGTATCTATGCCTCCGTGCATAGAGGTATCACTGGACAGATGGCTACCTCCACTTTTCTCTACTTCATTAGCTATCTGGATCAACTCCAGTGATAAGTATTATGAGAATGACCAGTCATTTTTTCCTTTATCAGTTCCTATCTCAGTTTGGTCTTGATGATGAGGAGGGAAGCAATATGCCTTGAGAGCATGATTGCTGTTATTCAACATTCCATTATAATCAAATATGAGATAAGATGAGTCCAAGAAATGTCTTGTAAACTTGTGCTCTAGAGGACTTTTAGAAAGCTCAAAGACCTTGATAGAAGCTGAAATCCTGTGTGTGAGAATAGTAGGCTTTATAAATTGAAAATGAAGAATGATACATGTAGTGGGCAGGTAGAATGTTTTAATGCTTGTTTGCTAAGAAATGTTTTTATTTGCTGAAATTGTCATTGAGAGATCTAGTATCATTGCTCGTAATCTAGAGATGGAATTGAAGAGAATCTTGCTTCTATAAAAAATGCAAAATATGATGTTCAAAGTATAGCATAGCAGCAGGGACACTATCCAGATGGCACAAAGGTGACACGTTTTGTATCCAAAACAGGCAAAGACAAAATAAAAAGAGGGAAGAGAGAGTCGTAGTGAAAACCCTCAGTGCCCATTAAGGATGAAATGGTAATCGCTTTTTGGTGGGAATCAGTACATTTGCATAAATATGTTTATTACAAGTAGTAGTTTTCTTTCTCCTGCAGTATTCCAGCCATTCACAGCAAATTATATTGATTAACATTTCCATTGGACATAAATGTTATCATACATATATCACTTATTTACAGAGGATTGTTTTCACTTGCTAAAGCATTTAGTATTTGAGTGCTGTGTCCATTCTGCTCGTCCCACATTCCTTTCCCTTTTTCCCTTTTAACAGTACTCAGAAGCTCTTAAGACTGCAGAACTCATCAGGACAAGAGCAGTACCCTTTTGGAACTATTATTTCTGTAAATCATTAACACACACGTACATTTTGTTATCTGTCAGAACATAAACTCTCTTTTGGTGCTGTAGATATTGTACTAAGAAGCTTGCAGGTCAAGTCTCCAGTAATACATAGGGATCTCTGCCAACCTGCTTTCCCATGGTATGAATTGTTTTACTTGCATGCAGTATTTGGTTCATGACTGCCTTGCTTGATCTTCCTCCCCTGTGACTAAAGTAGTATTGCTTTCAGAACTATAGGCAATTTAAGGTGAACATTTAGCTTTGACTGCTGATCTTAAGGAAATCAACAGTGTACCTCTGTTGACACCCAGCTGTGTATCTTTAACTCACCCAACTCAAATGATGCAGCTCAACATCTTAGCTAAAACTAGTTGAAACATGGCTGTGGTGAGAGTGAGCTAGGTGAAACTCAACCTAGGCAAGATTTAGATGACAATAATGTATTGGACTGAATATGTCTTATAAATGTAATACCAGCCTTTTGGACTGTGGAAGTTAATTCACCATGTGTTATCAGGATCTATAATTTGGGGGTGATTTGTGCAGTCAGTTGTCTTTCACTTGCTTGGCTAGAAGGCTACATGCTTTTTTCAGATGCTAATCTTGCCATGACTACTCAGGCCATTGATACTTTAAGATTAAATTATTTCAGCGTGTTATTTCAATATGTTACTATTCAGAAAAAAACTGATTCAGAAAGTAGCAACACTTGCCTCATGAGTGGGGCATGTTGCTTACTGAATGGGAAAAACAGGACACCCATACTCCTAGAACTGTACAGACTTACCTTAGGTCTTCAGGTGCAACTTAAGGATTTGGTCATGACCTATGAAGCTCTCGATGTCTTTAGAACTGTTTTTCTTAGAGATTGCCCTATCCCTGTGCTATGCGGATGCACCTGTGTCTAACACAGATGCGGAGCTGGATCTCCAGCATAACAAAAGAAAAACCTACTGGCGGGGCAAATTCTTTGAGGGCTCTAAGCCTAAGGCACAAAATAAATCCATTTTCTTCAAAATTAAAAGGAAATTTTTCAACATGGTAGAAAAAAATGTACCTTGGCTGATTCTCCATATCTGTGTTGCTGATTAACCATTCCCTGTGCGCCATATTAAATATTTATTTTTCAACTTAAATTGCTAGGATTCAGAACGTCTGTTTGATGTTTTATATTTAGAATTTTCCAAAAATTCCAGATTGAGAAACATTTTGCATTTAAAATGATAGAATGTAGATATTTAATTTTCATTTTTATGAACAAATTGTGCTCACATAAAAAAATTACATCTATAATTCTGAGATTGGTTTAAAATTGTATATACAGAATTAGAGGCTGCTTTTAATCTAAAAGTAGACATAATCACAGATCTTCTAGGGTTTAATTTTGTTTATTTATGACTGTGTAGTATAAATATATCTAAAGAGCTATCTATACAATGAATCGAGGTACATGATTGAAAGGAACTGAGGTCTTATGACACAAACAATCTTAGGTTGTGATTCAATACAAAACAAAATACTAAAGTTACATTTTTAATAAAGGCAGCAATGATCTTTGTAAGTCAAGCTTTCTTTGCTTAATGTGCAATTTCATTATTAAAAGGTAAAGTAAAAGAGCATTTATTAAAAAAGGAAGTATGACCCTTTATTTTAAAATAACTGAGTGCTAAACCTTTAAAAACATTTTATAGACTGAGCTTATTGAAGTGTTAGAAATGAATACTATTAAGGAGCTAACATACATATTAGCAAAATTTTATCTGTTATATACTGTATAAGTTATGTACTAATATCGATGCTGTTGACTTTTTCATTTCCATAGAAACCCTTGACTTTGAGCTTTTGTTAGATCAAACATAAACCTTAGGATAGGTTGTATTGCTTTTAAATAATTCTGTTCTACTCAGTCACAGAGATCTCAAAGGGTGGATTTAGGCAATTTCTAATTTGTCCCGATTTCTAATTTGTCCCGAGGGACTAGTGAAGTGAGGCTTTACAAGGCTGTTTTTCACTTATGAGGCCTTGAAAAAATTCAGAAACCTCATACCTTCATCTCATTTTCATCGAATGTAGAGGCTGTGATATAACTATTGTGTTTGCAAATCTGGCAGATATTAAGATTCCAATAAAAGCAAGATAGATCAAACTCAACACAGGTGAGGTGGGTGGGTTGCTAGAAGAATCTAGAATATAATGAAGAAGGACTTTGTTATAAAGGTTCATAGTTTCAAATTGCTTTTACACTTTCTGGTTCTGGAATCCAAGCTCGTATCAGACACCAATAGTGCCCGTTTCCGTTTCTTTTCTGGGGAGGTGCTTGTGGCGATTTACCTCAGATTTGGACTTGACCACCATAATCAATGGACTGCCGCAATGCAGCATACACAAGACTACCCTTGAAGACTACTCAGAAGCTCCAGTTGGTGCAGAATGAGGTTGTCTGATTGCTGGGCGGGGTCAGGGGGAGGGGAGTGCTTCTTTCTTCAGTTCTTGACTGATGCAAGCTTCCTATTGGCTCTTCTATGTTATTCTAGCTGGGTTGGTCTGTAAAGTTCTATAAGACTTGGGTTCATTATATCTCAGAGACCATCTCTCTTCTACTGTCATGGTGCTTGAAACCAGGTGAGGTACTTGAACTAATACAAGATACAATGGAAAGATACAATGGAGATTGTATCCTGTTGTGCATGTGTACGTGCAAATGCCTGTATAATTTGTAGGGAATAATTGATACAGTTTTATTTAGAAGCTTTTCACATTTGCACAATATTCACAGGCAGATAATGATTACTTCAAGTTGTTTTGAATTTTGTTTTGAAATGTTTTTACTCTGTGGACTGATTGCAAATGGATAACTGTGAGTATTTGACATTCAAACTATGTTGGCCTCATGGTTACATCGCATGGTAGTGGATGAATGTAGCTTGTATGTACAGTTATTGACTTAAAGAAGCCTTATGGCTATGATCTTTTTTGAAAAATTAACAGCTTGGAGAAATTTTGCAGATATATAGGATTTTAAAACCTGTAGCATTTTTTTTTAATTTTTCCTTTCTAGGTTAGATTCAATTTGTCACTGCTAGAAAAAAATGCATATTTTTGGTTTATTGTTGAAGCACAGACTCTTGCATGTTAAGCCAAAAGGATGGGGATAGCATATATACAAGAGGTGGGCTTAGCCATCTTAAAATAGCTTTGCCTCCTATATAAATAACTTCTAATGAGATTTATTTGAACATGCAACTTCTAAATTTGCAGCATGCGGGTTTCATTTTTGCCCCTATAATTTGTACATATGGATAATAAATACAATTTTTCATATAAGGTATAAATACTACATTAGAATATAAAATACTGTAAAGGGAAAATATCCTGTCTTTTCTGGCAATACAAGTGACATTCCTTCATTAAAGAGCTTGTGTTCTTTTCTCCTTCTGAGTCCCTTAAAACAAAACAGCTAAAAGCTTAATATGTTTTTCCTACATCTGTCATATCTATTAATTATTTTGTTGTTTGCTTCTTAAGGTACATCTTCCCAAGTGTAGGCATGTAGGTCATAGTGGGTAGCTGTGGAAAGCAAACCTTCTCTTTAGCGTGGAGGGACAATTGCAAGTAGAGTTATGGGCTCCCTCCAAATACCTCCTCTTTCAACTCATGATGTGGCTGTGTAGACAAGCAATGATGTGAAGAAATGAGAATCTAAGAACAGGCTTTAGTAAAAGTTAGTCACCTATATTACATACCCAGAATGCAAGACAAGCTTGTAATGCCTGCTACACAGAAACCTGTGATTGTGGGCATGTCTACGTGTGCATTAATGTGCCTTTGCTTCTGTGCATTATGTTTAGCACCTCTAATATGAGGTACTACATAAATGTGCAATAGCTGGTGCTAATGTGCAGTAGTAGAGGCACGTGGTCTTTTTGTGAAACTGTGCATTAGTGTATTAGCACAGTTTTTGCATGATGCGCTAATGTGCAATAGAGTTAGTCTACTATACATTAAGTGTCTTATGTAGATGTGTCCTGTGGCTACCCTGTTAGCTTTGGGTATACAAGATGCCTAGGTTAACACTAGAAAAGGGAGGTCTATATATGCTAATGTCATACCTCTTACTGCAGAGTAGACATGCCTTTAATGGAGTACTAGCTTGGACCCCACCTCCAGCTCATTGATATTCTCAGGCTCGTAGAGTAGTTGGCAGTGTCATATGGGGGATGATTAGCCTCACTCAGGTTACCTCAGTCATAGCAGGCAATGCCGCATTGCGGCAAATGGCTGCGTGGCAACAGCTGGCACAGTGTGAGACATGGAGAGGACTGAAAATGTTAACAAGCAAAGCCAGTCATAAGATTAGAGAACAGGTACACAGAACATTTTTTATCAACCTTTTCCATTCCCAGAAGGATAACTCATTTCAGTCTACTATAGTCATATCCAGGGGTCCTGGTTTTCTCTGTTTAAAAATAGCAAATTCTCTGATAAAAATCGCAAGTTCTCGGATTAGAACCCCTCAAAAACCATGGTTAAAATGAAATATCATAATAGGTATCAACTGAACATGTGTTAATGATATATTTACAATCTTAAAGCGATTTACAAGCCTACCAGTGCCTCAATCACTATAATAAATTTGAAGTATCTATAAATGTTGGTATTTGATTTTGGGTATTTTACCATGGAAAATCAGAGTTCCCCCTGCCCCCTTTGCTCACCAGGATGTACCTCACTCCCCACCCACAGCCCCACAGCCCTACTGCTGCCCCTCATTCCCCACCCACAGCCTCCCAACCCTGCTGGTGCCCCTCACTTCCCATCCACAGCCCCCTCAACCCCCAGCCCTGCCGGAGGGGGCTCCCAACTGCCAGGGCTACGTGGCCAGGCCAGACCCAGGTCCACAGCCCCTTGCCCCCCTCAGCAGCACCCGAGCCCCTACTGCTACCTACGGGAGGCAGCAATTGCTGCAGCAGAGCACGGAGCCTAGTTCCCCTGTCCCATGAGCAGCATGGTTGGAGCAGAGCCCATGGGGGAATGGGGGCAGGTGTGAGTTGCCTACTATGGGCTTCGACTCCCTGCACTGTTGCCCTCCCCTTGAGGCCTCCACAGCCCAGTGGGCAGGACCCAGCTTGCAAGCCAGAGTGGAGCCGGGTGGGAAAGCTCATTGCTGCCACTGGGAGCTCCATGCCAGCATGGCAAGGTGTCTCCTGCCTGCCCGGCAGCAGTGAGGGGTGCAACTATGCACTGCCACCTCCACTGCTGCCAGGTGCTTTGCCCTCAGTGCTATATCGGGGTGGCACAGGGCTTGCAGCAGTAAGAGGCTTCCCTGCCCAGCCCCTCTCTGTCCTGCCATGCTGGATCCCACCTGCTGAGCTGCAGAGATCTTGCAGGGAAGGTAGCAGGGTGGGGAGCCTGAGCCTGCAGTGGGCAGCCCACTCCTGCCCCAGCCCCTGCCCCCGCCCCCGCCCAGACCCCTACCACTGCCCCTGCCTCCGTACACAAATCTTGGGGGCGCATGCCCCTTTTGCCTCACCTCCAGAAGTGTGCACAGTGCCAGGGAGCTAGTCCCACCCCCCTCATCCCCTGAATGAGCCACCCATGGCTCTGTCCTGCTCCCCTCCATGGCCCTGCAACCACACATTCTGGCCCCAGGCCCCAAGCCCCACACACTGGCCCAGCTGGCCAGCAGCTCCAGCCCTAGCCCTGCCCAAATCACTCCCACCCTCCAGCCCTCCTTCCCTCTCTCCTTATGAAGGGGGCTCAATCCCTCCCTCCCTCTCTCCCCCCCCCACCCCTATACCAGGCTACCTGCAGAAGCTGATCTCCAGGCTGCCTGGCAGCCATGTGCATGTGTAAGTACAGACATACACATGGCACCCCCTGCCTGATGACCCTTCCCTGACTCCCGCCAGCCTCTTGCAGGCTGGAATGCTGCCAGCTTGAAGAGAGCTCCTTGAAAAAGTTAAAAATCCCCGTGTTTCTCCATTAAAATGAAAAATCTGCATTTTTCTCAGTTAAGAAGGAAAAATCTGCATTTTTTCCCATTTTTCCACAGGAAACAGAAAACCTGGATCCCTAGTCATATCACTATGCACAAGGCAGGCTTCAGAATTTTGGCTAGCACTTCACTTAACTTGGTTTATAAAAAAAAGTCTGAAAAAATGTGTACTTCAAGGAGGGGGAACAACTCCATAAGAGGATAACATTTGTTAGGATGGATTCAGATCAGAAACAATCGAAGAATATGAGGTCATTCTCTCCTGAATTAAATTATAAAATTAATTTGTTTTTTGTTTTTTTTTTTAGAATTTCTTTTTATAGAGTTCTGCAAGAGCCTGTAGCACCTTGGTGATGTTATATGATAAGACTTTACCTTAGGAGTAGGGAATGAAGATCATTGGATTCCCCCAATCTCTTTCTGAAGATGTGGAGTCCAGCTGCTTGTTCCTTCCAGCCCCCACAATTGGTTTCCATTAGTTTGAATTGTTTTAATTTTTTTAAGGCTGTCCCTGTAATGGGAAGCGTTGGGTAAAACATCCTTTTAGTTTGGAAGCAAAAAATCAACTTCATATTGCCCACAGGCTGATGTTCTGAATTGAAGATTTATAAAAGTTCCCTCTGGTTAATAATGTTTTCTTGCCTTCCTTGGGATTGTGTAAGGTCTGCTTTCAGTGTATTAATTATATGTAGAGTACCTGATCCAGTTTCTGTTATCTTCCACTGAAGCTAATTTGGACCCATAAAGTAGAATACATGATGAATTGTAGAATAAAACGGAGACCTCTGGAAGCTTAGCATTTGGTAAATGATCATTCTGTAAAGTTAATTACTGTGCAATATAGAATATGATCTATCAGTGTTTGAAATATGTATTATTATTAAAGACTAGGATTTTTAAAGGCACCTACATGATTTAGATGCCAAATTCCATTGAAGTAAAAGAGGAATTCAGGTCCTAATTCCCTTTGGCTCGCTTGGAAATCCTCTCCCAAGTAAATAAGCTGTAAGGGCCTGACTCAATAGTTTCCAGTTGACTTTAATGGGCATTTAATTGGGTACAGTGATGGTAATTGGACTTGATTGTTCAGATTTGTTTTAGTGAGTAATAACAAACCTGAAAATTAGATGTCATAATGGAAACAACAGTGCCATTTTAGCTGTTACAACATAGCTTATTCAGTGTTTGCAGAAACGGCTTTCTTTTCCATTGTCAGAATAATTTACAGGAAATTATTAACATAGTAGGGCTTGCAACTACAATAAGATCTCTCCCAGCATGATGCACTGAAGTACTTTTAGCCTTTAGGCAGAGATTTAATTCATAACATTTTGTGAAGATAAATAAAACCGGTTTCTATTGTGTTGTTATTGAAAATACTAATACCATTTGACAGAGCACCCTGTATTTATTTATTTATTTTTAAAAGCAGTAGTAAAATAACCCCCCCAAAGCTGTTCTCTTGCTCTTGTAATCTTCCTTCCACCACTGAATTTTTTTATTTATATTGCTTAAAATGTTCAAGTTTTAAATTCTGTATAGAAGAGCAACATATAAACTGGCAAAGGTAAAACTAAAGCTTTCTATAGTGATTCTTGGGAACAAGTATTTGGAAGAGGACAAAATTGATGGATTGCAGCAGTATGGAGGGGAGGGAAGTTCAGAGCAGGTTTGACTTAATGTTAGAGAGTACATAGTACACCATAAGTTTTTTTAGAATAAAGTAGCAATCAATGGCATTAAAGATTCTCAGCAAAAGGATGGGGCAAGTGCTCTTGTCTTAATAAAACTATCAGAAATTATATAAAGTAAATCATTAACCTACTTTATACACATGGAATGGCTTGGTATTAGCTGAACAATTCCTAATGACACTTTTCTGGAATCACAGTTTGAATAAGGTTTTAAATCGAAATACTGAACATCACCTTGATCAATTGTTGTTAATAGTAGTCTAGAGTAAAAATATTTGTGTCCTTAACCCAAAGAAAGGCTGTTCAATAAACTAGGTGCTTAAAGAATCACCAAAAAATTGAGATAATGTCTACTTTTAACCGTTTTTAGCTGCCCAATTTGCTTAAGCAGAATTACTTCACATCCTGAAAGCAACAGATCTATAAATAGAACACACCTCTACTACTGTCACCCCAGATTACAACAGAGAACTTTGTGCAATACAGATTCTGAATATTTTCAATGGAGGTTCACCACCTTTCAAAGTGATGACGTATTGAAAGATGAAAGGTATTTGATGACAGTAGCTGAGAACATGTAAGTATTGAAATACTTTAGCAGCAGGAGGTGCTTGGTTTCCCACACACGAATACTCTTTTTCTTGCCTAAGAGGTAAGAGACATGACACACTCGTGTCTTAAATGGAGAGGGATAGCTTGTAAGACTGCCTCTTTGGGAGTAAAATGCTTGACAGTGGTAGAATGTCTATATCATATAGTTGAGCATCTTCTTGATTGTAGAATAAAACCAAAACATATAGAAATAAACACTAATAAGAAAATGCAGTCATCCAAAGTTAATCAGATACCTAGAAAAAGCACTGGATCTTTTTTACTATATTCTTTAACGTAGTTACCCTGAAGAGCTTTATTTAAGAACTAAAAGTTTCCATTTCATCCCTGTATCTCAAAGTCTTGAACCAAGTGTGCCTAGGATTTAGGGGTATCAATAAAATACTGTCCAGCTCATTAGGGCTGAGAACCCTGTTGGATGGAAAGCCAAAACCCAAGTATTTATATGGCCCTAAATAAGCCATTTTCCAATATACTGCTGAGGAGGTTTTCTCCTTCTATACAGGAGAAGGCACATACATTTTTTCCAGCCCATTATGTCTCTTGTGCTAGATATTGTCCAATATTTTCATGAAAATATTTTATATGAAAGCTGAAGAGAAAACCTTTCTTATAATACAAGAACATATAGGCTTGGATTAAATTGGCACCATGTACACGATGACAGCTTCCTGGTTTTTTTAAAGCTCTTTCTTTCAAGTTCAAAACTTCAAGAATTTTTAATAACATTTTAGTAGTTCTTTATAGACCTAGCAAAGAATTACCCATTTTGAGATGGCATTGTAGTCTCTTTACCACTTTATCCATGTCCACCAAGAATGAAAATCGTGTTTGTTTGTAATGTGGTTTTATGGCTAATATGAAAATGACAGTCCTCACATAAGATTATCTTCTATCTTGAGAAAAGTCTTTAAAGCATTGCTGAGGAAAACAGTTCTGAGATTCTACAGAATATATAACAAATAATAGTCATTTTTATTGTAGCAGCCACAAGTGTTAACAGCTTCACAGGAAATGTTTGGTTTAGTTAAGTTTAAAATTTAATTAATTTCCTATCCAAAGTGTTTAATCATATTATAATGAAGAATTTAGAAAAGGAAGTCATACCTGTTAATAATTAATAATTAAAAACATGGTATATAAATACATAAGATCTAACTATAAACTTGCAAGAGTTTCATGTGGCCTCCTTCCCCATCACAAACCTCCATGGAAACAGAACATAGGTTACTTACAGACATTAAAAAAACCCAAAATGGTACTTAACTTTAAACTCAGCCCACTCCTGCGCTGAGCACAGCGCATGCCCAAAAGAGACATTAGTTGGACCTTGCTCATCCAACATCTGTATAGATCAGGCACTTTAGTTGTCCATTTTGGGCACTTTTGTCTAACAGCTGATTGAATCGGCTATTTGGATTAAATCAGCTGTTAGATAAAAGTGCCAAAAAGCCCTACCGAAGCACCTGATCTATATGGATGCTGCTTCTTCTGGTAAAATGTGTTGGTTTGGGGGTTTTTTTGGTGGGGGCTTGTTTTTTGGGGAGGGAAATAGGGGGTGTTAAATATCTATAAGCAACCATAGGCCTTTAGAAAACCCCTGGTAGCTGAGATTTGCTTCACCTCAGACTTAACTTAAACAGTAACATAATGTTGCCTCTAACACAAAATTGTGAATGTGAAAAGGTAGACTATGTATAGCCAGTGAATGGGCATTGTACATGTATAATTTGGTTAGCTCTGAGAGTGGTAAGAAGCTTGATCATCCTTAAAATCTTAGGTAATTTTTGCTAACAAACTACAAGAAGTTTCTATTGAGTATGTGTGACCTATAACTTAGTCAAATTTGGCAGATATACATGGCAATTGCAAAATGCACAGCCTTGATACAAAGGCTTCTGCCTAGCACATTTTTTTCTCTTTTACCTAAGATAAGCCGTGCTATAGAGACACTAGAAAGTGACCACCACTGCATTTTTTTCCTTGGCTATATTCTTGAAAAAAGACAAGCTTATTTTGGTTGAAACTTTGAAGGGAAATCAGTGAGAGAGAGATACCCGTCTTGTAAAATGTCAGCCTAAATGGATAAAGTTTGCCAAAGTTACAAGCAACTGAAAACTAAATCAAATGCATGAAATGCAAATGTGAAGCATTAAATAACCAAAAGATTAGGCAGTACTACTATTCTTGCAAATAAAAGCATTCTGCTTATTCATACAGTTCTGACAAAAATGTTTTCCTTTTTTTCTAGTTTCCTTTGGTTTGTTATTTTTCCCAAGTTAGACACCTGAGTTAAAAATGCCAGAACCACTTGTATCTTTGATAACATTTTTGGGGGCAGAGGCAGGAGTGGTTGAAAAATAGATAAATAGTGAATTTGTTCCTAAAGATAAAGGAAGAAAAGAACCAAAAATTGGCAGCTAATTGTTTTTATTAATTTCTGTAGATTTTACATGACACCTGGAGACCATTTAGAATGTTACTTGCCTGTGCTAATGTTGTGTTTAAAAATAACATTTGCATGGTGCCAAATCACTTCAGAGTTTGGTACAAATATTGAGACAAAAAACCCAGCTGTTATTGCTTTTGCTGCTAATTTGAGGTGTCAAATTAGAGCTCAACTGCTGTACGTCAGTGAATAAAGCCCCTTGTGAGATCATTATGTTTTCCAGCAGTCAAGAGTAATGGATTAATCAGTGCAGCATCAGTTGTTTTCATTATATACCCACACAGTGGTTATGGGCTTTAATTTAAATGCTCTTTGGGGAGATCAAAGAATTTAGTACAGGAGGCACCCAGAACTGACCAAAAATGTGAAGGGATTCAAGGAAGCTTTGGATCATGCTTGGCAACAGCTGTTCTTGGCAGCTTTGGAAGCAGAGGCCAAGGATAGTTAAGGCAGCTCAGCTGTGAGTTAGTCACTGCCAGAGCCACTTTGTTTTGTTCAGCAAAGACCCTTAAGAAATACTAAACAGTTTATTTAATTCTAGTATATTTTGACCTAGGCTAAAAATACCAGCACTTTACAGGTACTGAAAATACAAAAACTTGCACCCCAGGACCCAAAAGTCCTGCCAAGGAGTAGTAATTATAATGGTGTAGAAAATGCAAGTGCACAAACTGGGTATTTTAGCTACTGAAAATAAATGTAGGTTCTGATTTTTGGAAGTGCACTTTTATCCTGTCTCCCAGTGTAATTAGGAGCTGCAGGTACTGAGCACCTTTGCATATCAAGCCATTACTAAATACCTCTACAAACAGCATTACTAAAGCACCAGGGACAAGACCTGGAACATAAAGCCAGGTACAGGCATTACATATTAACCAATATAAGTCATCGGAAACTGAGCTCAACCTGCAACAGAACAGAAGTTCAGTGCACATAGGCTGGTTTAAAAATGGTGGAACCTGCTCCAGGATAGACCTGGAAGGATGTAGTTATCAGACTTAATTGATTTAGATTAGACCAGTCTATGAAACATCTGTACTAGATCCCCTCATCACTCAAGTTAGGTCTCAGTCTACAGCATCCTAGACGTCTTTATGGTTCTCCCATTTCCCTATCCTCACTCAGAGTTCGACTTGAACTCAGCTCCGACTCAGCTGCTCTGAGCTGTCAACCGCAGGTGCAGGGAGGAGGGAATGGAGAATCTGTAACTCTTGTATTTGTCTATCTTTATACGGTGGGGGGAAGAGGGGAGCAGTCTGGCAGTGGCAGGACAGGGTAGGGCAGGGCACAGCTACAGGCTGCTGTGTCCTGGGTAAGCAAGGCCTGGCAGGGCCCTGGCACAGGCAGAGGGAGGAGAGCGGGGAGCAGAGCTGCAGCCGCTGCCTTCCCCTGCCACTGCTGCTGGTGCTTGAGGGGGATTTGGAGGAGGGGATGTCTAGCTTGGGCCTGAGTGGCACTGCTGCTGCTCCTTGCGCTGGCATTCAGTGGGGTGTGAGGCTTTGGGGGGCGTGGGGTGTCCAACCTGGCTCTAAGCAGGCACTGGCACTGCTGCTGGTGCTTGGTGGGACTTTGGTTGGCAGGGGTGTTTCCAGCCTGGCCCTGAGCGGCTGCTGCTGAAGTGACTGGCATGGGCGTTTGGCAAAACATGGGGCTTCGCTCCCTGGGAAAGTGGAGGAAGCCATGCCCTTGCAGCTGCAGGGGAAGGGGTTTCCAATATTGCCAACTCTCATGATTTCTGACATTGTTCTTAAAGTCAACACTTCAGGAATGTTAACTTAGCTCTTTCTTTTATCTGTGCATATGGTACATTTATGTACTTAAATATAAACTTAGATGTTTAACTTAATTATAGAAATGTAACTATTTTAATCCATACATTATTTTTTTGTCCCTCTAATATTTCCAAACCCACCCCCCCTACCTCTGTTGGCAGAACTAACTGCCACAGCAGGGGAGGTCACATCACAGCTCCTGTATTCTGGTTCCACTCTGATCTTAGGCAAATACCTTTACCCTTCTTTGTCCTTGTTCACCCATCTCTGAACACGGATAACCTTATCCCTACTTCTGTTTAATTCTGATTGTAGAGTGCTTGGAGGTTGCTAGGCAAATTCTTACTTAATATTTCTTGTTATCCTGATCTGGTGGGGAAGGAAGGGTGTTTCACCATTATTTACCTTTCCACTTTAAATTGAATGTACTCTTGCTTCCAGGACAGGAGAAGCAATAACCAGGGTGTATGATAGTAATTCACTCCTGGGAACACTCTAAGCCTGCAGATGTACCATTTGTAGCCAGGCATTGCATGCACATAGATAATAATGCTGCATTAGGGCCAATTACATGGTGTTACGGACACACAACACACAGATTACACACATAGCCAAAAAAGCAGTGTGATAAAGCAGTGGTCTAATCGAAGGAGACAGAGGGAAATGTTACACTTGTTAGCACGACTAGTGCTGCAGTGACTGCTACTGCGGCTCCAACCAGCCTCAAAGGTTCGCTTTTCAACCCCAGGTCCAGTTCAGACATTTCAGAGACCCGGTTTCAAAGGCTTTTTGCCTCAGAACTTGAGTACTGAACAAATTGGCCTTTTGGGGGATGGTTTGGGGGGCAGCAAAGGGGGAGAGCATTAAGAACATCTGTCTGATTTAGATCACAGTCCATATAAGCATAAAGCTCTAAGTAGCTTGTTATTTGTAGTATTCACACCATTCTTTTTAAGCATAAAACTCTGGCAAGCAACCATTAGCTATTAATCTGTAGCACTGAAAATGAGGAAGAAATTCAGACAGCAACACAAACACAGGATACGAGTTTCCAGATATCTTTTTTTCCAGTTCATTTCCATTCCCCCTGCATTATATGATGTATATTTCTGACCAGAAGTGTGTTTAAACCTATCTCTTTCTGTGGGAAATTATTTTTATGGATGATCTGATCACCTAGTTCTTCACAGCTGAAAATTCAGCAAATGTAGTAATCTCCATATATCAGCAGAGCCAAACGCTTCACAGAAGAAGTCTGGTGTGTTTCAAATGACTGAATGACCAGCAGCCCCCTGGTGACTCTGGTAGATGCTTGTTATGATTTAGAAAAAAGTGCTAATCAAAATGTAATCTACTATATAATTTTGCAATTTGATTAGCTGTTTGTGGTAATCAGCTGCAGAAGTGGAATCTAAAAGAAAATCAGACTCTCTATTATATTTTGAACCCAAAGCATGTCCTCAGTTCTGGCCCAGTTTGGGGCATGGTTTCTTTTTCAGTTGAAGCTGACTGAAAAAATATAAAGGCTGCTAAGATTGTTGTCATTTCCTGGCCTAAATGCTAGTGTTAAAATAATCCTTTTATGTTGTTTAACCTTCTGATGCCATTGCCTGAAAATATCCTTGGTCCATAACTGTAGGATGGATGTGTGTGTACTTTATTAACACATTATTATAGACATAGACAAAAAAAATCAGTCAGTTCTAGGAAAGATGAATGAAATCATAATTTTCCACTGTAACTTGAAGGCTTGCGGTGGGGCGAAAAGAAATCTCTTTTGGCCATTCTGCAAACAGCCCTTGATTTCTCAGCTCACAATCAGTCCAGCAGAATTGGGAAGATAGGCTGCTGAGTCTTGCAAAATGATTTCAAATATTAGGCAGCTTAGCAATCTAAATCCTTTCCATTTGGGTAAAGCATTGGAGTTATCTTGAGAAGCTAATAGTGTTTGTTTTAATATTTGTGAATAAAAAATTCTTTATATGAATATCAGATATTCATGACACCTATTTTTCTACTCAAAATGATGGGAAGGCAATAAGGGAAATGGTACCAGTGTGGAATTAATTCTTTTTGGATCACGATAGTGTTTTTGCGTATATGTGTCAATATATGCACATATGTTTATATATAGGGCCTTTCATTTCAATACATTCTAAAGCACTTTACCAACTATCGTAATAAACGAATCGAGTCATTTATCAGAAAATTACAGCCACCTTTATGGTGGGATGTAAGCAAACTTTTTATCTTCAATACTGCAAATAATTTAGAGCAGGTAGGAAATCGATAAGCATGTTGCATGCAATTGAATTTGCATGGGAAGTTTGGAGAAAGAGGGAGCTTATATGTTCCAGATTTGGGAGTTGTCCAGGATTCCTACTTTTAGAAAAGTTGTTAAGGCTTTGCAGACTTTAACAGCTACAGGGCCCCTTTTGTATCTCACCTAAAAACTGGTACCTTTAAATATGGTGCCCCTTTAACCAGATAGAGGTTAGAAGCGATTTAGTAGGGTAGTTCTTCCAAGGGTATAAATTAAAGTATGATACTTGATGTCAGCTGCCTGAAAGACAAAAGTGCTACATCCAGGATTGCTAACCCTACTTTATGCAGCTCATAGTAGTCCTTGGAGGCACCTAAGTACTGATGCAGCTGGAGCTTGTTTAGTTTGCAAGATCTGGCAGGATTGCAGCCCAAGGTGGGAAGTCTGTAGGTATAAATAATGTCTGTAACTTTTGTTTCCTGATTCAGCATTTTTGGAAGTGAATAATTTAGATTGATATAAATGACAGGACAGTGTGTTTTCTATGGATGAGGAAAAACTTGGCTCTACAATAAGCAACAGGTGAAAATATGATGTTAGTGAGAACCTGGCATGATGTAAGTTTCCCCATATACTGCTAAAGGAGCCCGAGGCTTCAAGAGCCCTGGGACCCTCCCAGCTGCCTGCCTTCTGTTCAGCCTTCTCCATGGATTTATTTCTTAGTCTGAAGCAAATATGCAACATGCTTCATAGCAGTTAATAGAATATTGTGGGAGGTGATTTTCTCCATCACCTTCATTTGAATATGTTAGTGAATTTTATAGGTGTACTTGGTAGCCATGTTGGTCTGAGACAATTAGACATACAAAAACCTAGAACTCCTGGTTCCAAAATGATACCTTTTATTAGACCAACTGGAAAATCACAAGAAAATTGGCCTTTTCTGCAAGCTTTTGGGATCAAAGTCTTTTCATCAGGCTCTGGGAAAAGTATAGATCAGGGGTTAGCAACCCATGGCACGCATGCCGAGCAAGGCACGCAAGGCCATTTTGCTCAGCACACCACCACCGGCCCGGGCTCTAAGCAGCTGCTGCCAGCCACAGAGCCCAGGCTGCTCCCAGCAGGAGGCTGGGAAGCTGCAAGCCTTGCTGCAAGCAAACCGGGCTCCTTGGGTCTCCTTGGGTTGGCTGTAGCCGGGAAGCTACAAACAGCTGCTCCGGGCTCCAGCATGTCGGCACTCCGGCACCTTCAAAGGCAGACAGTGTGTTTTTTTCCGGCACTCCAGCCAAAAAACATTGCCTACCCCTGGTATAAATGGTACAAGGTGGTAAAAAGTCCTCATCCATAGGAAATAAACTTCATTTTTGCACAGAGAGAGCTGAACATGAAAGGCTGTCCCTCTGGGTCCAAGTTTATTTCCTACCTATGGGAAGTTTTTACCACGTTGTACTATCTATACTTTCCCCAGAGCCTGACAAAGGGACTTTGATCCTGAAAGCTTGCAGAAAAGGACAATTTTCTTGCAATTTCTCAGTTGGTCTAATAAAAGTTATCATTTTGGAACCAAGTGATCTAGCTTTTTGTATGTCTTAGTGAATTATATTCCTTTATTCTTAACAAGACACACAGGGTTAAAATGGTCTCTGTGGAGGCAAGTATGGGCAGCTTGGAAGCTGCTTTATGTGGCTGGTATGCAGTTTGTAGAATGTTTCTCCAGCATTTCTCCATTTACATGGAAACTCCCCCTATGCCAGCCCTAGCACTCATACAAAAAAAAACCAAACTGATGTGGTAGAAATGAATATGTCAAAGTAGAGCAAAGGGGTTAACATCTCCCAACTGAAAACATGACTCATAATGCAGACAGTTCACTGTCAATTAGTAGCCTTTGTAGAACAATGGAAGCTTTACTGCAGTATTTGGCCTTCTTTGTGCTGAAATAATTACTATTATCATAAATGCTTTATTGCCTTCATTACAGTTAACATTTAAATATCAGTGGAATAATATATTAATAAGTCATCTGTGCAGTAGTTATCTGCTACAATTATACTTGAAGTTTGTGCTTAAGGACTATGTTAATGAAATGGAGTTTAATTCAGTGTTGTGTTTCTTGTTTGTTTGTTTTTATTTATTAGTGGCATATGGGAAAGTTCTTGCTTATTTCTATTAACAAATGGGCTCTTCATGTGAGTATGTATATGTAACAGTTCTGGGATTTGGCTGTCTAGGATTTTTTGACTATTAATTATAAATAGCTAGTTATTTTTAAATATATATTTGATCCTATTAAACAGTGCAAAGATTGAATTTTCAGGATCTAAATGAATAATTGTTCTGGCAGATAACTGAGAGATTTTTTTTGTATGCTATCTTAGAAAGCTGCTTTATTTTTATTTTCTTAGCTTCTTTAAATCTAATCCATGGTTTGTTGATGTCAAAGGAAAGCCTTCCTTAAATTCAGTAGGGCTTGGACTGCAGTCTTTAGTGCTCTTGCTGACCAGTTCACTTATCAACTATGAGTATGGTTTAATGCTGAAAACTAACTTTCCACACAATTGTTTTCATGTTATTTTCCCCACTTCTGAAGTACTACCCTGTACTAACACTGAAATGTACATCACCTGCACTCGGCCTCTGTTCTTCTTGAAGACAAGTGGCCAATATGAAAACACAAGTGTAGCAACAATAAAAATGCTTCCCATGTCTTCAGGCACATCCAGGGATGCTTTACATACATGAATACTCAATATTTTAGTGTCTGTGTAGATAAGTATTATGCTTCTCAGTGTATAGACAGGGAGACCTGAGGTTTAAAATCTTGAATCATGATCCTCTGCAATGGACAGTTCTTGCAGTCATATATTCCTATATAGTGTTTTATTTTTGTGTTTGAAATTTTTCTGAGGTACTTCTTTGGGCAAACTGTCTGACACAACCTTCCCGTCCTGCACTATTGATGGCATACAGTAACTAAGCAATGACTGATATTTTTAAGAGACACTCGTTTTAAAATGCAAACTAGTGTAGTAGGAAATTTGTCTTGCTATTATGGTACCATCAGATAGGCTATGTAAGAGGCAGGCTCCACTGAGGGTACATGGAGACATTACACTTAGATCAGCAGTTCCCAATCTGTGGTACAGGTACCACCAGTGGTACACAGGCAGTTTGTCAGTGGTACGCATTAACGGATTTATTATAATTACTTTATATGACAGAAAAATGCTGGTGGTATTTAAGGCTGAACTGAAAAATTTGCTGGTGGTACTTACGGTTGTATCATTTTAAATTGGTGGTGCACAATCTGTCAAAATTTGGGAACTGCTGACTTAAATCAACTTTAGGGTTAAGTTGATCTAAGTGTCAAACTGTGCATGCATTCCGGGGCTAGGGACAGGCATTCAAAAAGCCTGAGCCTGAATTGATTCAATCTTGGCAGATTGATCTAACCTGGACAGGCTAAATCACTTTGTAAGTGCACAGACATCCCAGAAATGCAGACACATGCCTGCAGTGGCTCAGGCTACAAGCCAGGGGGTGCTAGAGCAGCCCTCTCTTCCTTCCACAGGGCTGAGCTGAAGAGGGCGTGGCCAGGCCCCAGCAGGATTAGGGAGAGGTTCCCCGCCTGCTTGATAACAGAGCATTTATCAGCTCTCTTATCAGCATTTATCACCCCATCAGAAAACAAACAGCCTCTCTCATTAGTTCTAACTTTTCTTGTTATTTTAACAAAGAGAGAAAGGAGGGACATTACCAGCTGCACTTTGATTAGCCCCTAAGCTGACACTGCTGTCTGCCACAGCACAGAGCATATCCAGCATGTGGTCTGCTAGCTAATGCTGAGGTGTCTGTGTAAGGCAGAGGGGACGGGGGATCTCTGCTTAGCAGGGAGTGAGGAGGGGAGGGGGAAAGCAGAAGGAAACCAGGTGGATGTTGCTGTGCCTGCAAGTTTCTTCCAGAGCTGCAGCCATGGAGCAGAGGGGAGGGGCCAGCCCTGCTGTGCAGCAGAGAGCCCTGCCCAGCCCAGAGACCATGCCAGGATGCTGGGGGAGTCTGATTTAACTTAAACCAGAATGGAGTCTGGGACAGACATTGCATAAACTGATTTGAGCTAAATCAGTTAAGTCTGATGCTACATTCAACTGGTTTCAGCCATTTTGATACTGGTTTATGTGCACTGAATATCTCTTTGGTTACAGGATTAAACCAGTTTTTGATCACTTAAAGTGGTTTATGTGTAATGTCTGTTTCTAGCCAGGGAGTTTAGATTGGGCAAAAGATGACTGGCCCAATCTAACTTAGTTTACCTGATGAAGTCACTAAGTTGGGCTAACCCATACCTGATCTAATCAAATGTGCATACACCTTCAGAGTGCAGCCCCAGAGTTGGGAAAGCACAACCACTTACCCCAGCCCTGGACTATTTTTCCTACTCCCTCACCCTCAGAGACCCTTTCACCCCCAGATGGACTACCCTTCTCTATGGACCCACTAGTTTCCAGTCCTGCCCACTAATCCCCCCAGTCTGACTGAGGCTGCCTGCACTTTACATAAAATACCATGAGTTAGAGCGACCCTTGCCCTGACTCAACAGACATTTGCCTGTTGGGTTGGTGGGTGAAGCTCAAGCCTTCCAGCCCTGGCCAGCAGACAGGGATACTCTGGAAGCATTTGAGGAGGCTGCCAAACCTCCCCTCTCCCCTCCAGCTCCATTCCATACCCCACAACTCCAGCCATGGCAAAGCCAAACCAGCAGCTGTGAGCTGCCCCTGTCAACAGGCTTGAGTAGAGGGTGAGAAAAAGGGGGCTTCCTTCTCCCACCCTGGCTCAAGCCAATTGACAGCAGCAGCTTTCAGCTAGAGTGGCCATCATAGAGGACATTCCGGTTTTCTGCTACTCTCTCCTCTGTTGATACAAACCCCAACGCCTTTATATTTCAATAGAGAACAGAGGACAACCGGACTGTCCTCTATGCTGGCCACCCTAGTTGCAGCTGCCAGCTTGGTTTTGCCACAACCAGGGGTCGGGAGGTAAAACAGAACCCCTTGTTTCATGGGCATAGCCTGGCTCCCCCAGTATCCCATCTGGGGTAGCTCGACGGGGACTGTGAGGCATGGGGGCTCCATTCTACCCCACCATGGCTCTGGCCATGGCAAAGACTGCATGCTGCCTCTTCTTCCTCCCCCCTCTCTCTCTCCCGCTGACAGCCCAACAAAGGCATGAAAAATTAACCCTCAAGGGAACCTGAACACAGGTTCCCTAACATACTGTGTTCTATAGTGCCTTCAGCTAATCGCTGATTTATCGTGGGTTAATGTTTCACGTGATCAGCCATTTTGAAAGCACTCTGCAGCCATAAATGTATGTTATGTCACAGTTGTACACAGCTTTCAAGGACCAGAATTTGTGAAAAATGCAACTTAAGTAAGTGTCCTTAGATCATGTTTCTGGTGCAGCTCCAAGCACTGGTAAACATATGCACAACTGGGACCTGATTGATTATGCATACCACGTAATCATAGATCAGGTCCCAGGACTGTGTGCGCATGTCCTGAAAGACATTGCAGTTTGTGTCTTGAATAGTTCTTCGAATTGGCACTAACAGCAGATCTGAAGTTGGATGTCTAATTTGTAAGCAGACGTCAAGACCTGGCCTGCAAACAGAGCTTGTATCCAGAGGAAAGCACTTGATAGCAGTTTCCTCACTCCTTCCTTACCTTCCCCAGTGTTGTGGATTTGGTTTAGATTTCCAACAGTCCTCTGCCCCAGAGTCTGAAAATGTTCAGATTTCATAGTTTCACAGTTTCATACTTGGTAGGGTTGGAAGGGACCTGAGCAGGTCATCATGTCCAATCCCCTGCCATGGCAGGAAAGAATACAAAAATTGACTTTACCACTTACCTGATTTGAGCTGTAGTGCTGTATGCTGTGATCTAAGTTGCAGCTCCTTCAGGATATGTCCTGACCATAGAATTCTGCTGCCACAGCTGTATTGGTCAGGGTTAGGATTCCTGAGAGGCATGGCTTCATCAACAGAAGGCCCTTCTGTTGTAAATTAAGGCAAAACTGGTGTAAATTTACACCAGAAGGCTCTTCTGGTATAAATTAAGGCAAAACTGCACTTTTTCTGGGACATCTTCACTGAAGACCTCGGAGTGGGAGTGGTAGTATAGTATTATACTGATACAAGAGTGTTTGCTGTGGCTGTTGATTTCCAGTCAAAAAAATGGCTGTGACATTAGATGACAGTGTACTTGGGGTTTTAAGTAATTTAATTCTTCTAAAATTCTTAAAAATATTTTGCTGAAATCCTCTGCTCAAAAGTTACTCCTGAACAACTGAAATGGAAGTGACAATGGTGGTGACCCTAAAGTAAAGAACGTTAGTTTTCTCTTGAGCCCAAACACAGATCCCTTATTTAAAAATGAAACAAAAATGTTGTCTTCTGGAGAAATAGCCTGAAAAACTAAACTACAACTCTAAAAAAACTACAGATTGTTGGGCCACCATTACAGATAACTGTAGTTTATAAATAATGCTAAATAGCATATTTGTTCCATTTAGCAGTAGTACTCAGTGTAGAATGCTATGTAATCAATAGCCAGTTTGACCACGTCTTTTAACAAACTGGTTTGCTGTAGTTGCAATTTCTGAACAATCTGGATGTGGCAATTATGCCCCTTGGTGCATTTTCTATTTCTCATGCCATCGCTGATAAACTTTATCGCTTTTAATTTGCTAGGGAGTCATTGATATAATTAGGAACAGCATAAATGAGGGCAGCATATCCCAGCTGATGATGAACTAGTCAGTTAATTTATCATAAGAAACTGTAAAGGGTTCCTTCCAGCAGCTGAAATCACTTTTTATCCAAGACTAGCTCTGATGAAATGCCTGGTGCATAGACTTCTCATTTGGGACCATTATATTTTTTTTCTTATGGAAAATTCTATGCTCCACATATTTTTTCATAAAAAAATGAAACCTGTTCTTCCATGTTTTTCCAAAGGGACAATACGAGCATTCTTTCCCTTGGCAAACTCACTGTGTTAAAAAGGTTTATGAATTGGCATCTCTCCTTTTACTTATAAACAAAATCTTTGGTTTTAGGGTTCCCAAATTGTGACGCATCAGCTTGATGCTCTGTCCAGTCATTCCACAATAATTCTTTAAAATGTATTAGGAAAACTTGTAGTTAGGGATCTGCTTTTCCGCTAGATTAAATCTTGTATTCCACAGACCTTGCTGCTTGGAATAGAACATGTTAAATGGTAATCTTTATCCATTTGTGTGCACTCCGTGCCTATTTTGCCCCCAAAATATTCTCCATGATAAGTCCCAAATTGCTTCTGAGATATTTGTCAGCATGGCTTACTGTTTGCAGCATTACAGACTTACAGACTTACTACCAAGAGTTGAATCAGTTTGGTTCTGCAAATAGTGTGTTTGTGAAACTATGTAAATAATTGATCAGTCTGTGTGTTTCTTTCTTTCTTTTTTTTTACAGTACTCTCAACAATAACAACATCAGCCGCATCCCTGTTACCAGCTTCAACCATATGCCAAAGATCAGGACACTGTAAGTATTAAATTTAGATATAAATAGCAATCTAGGATGATAATAACTGTCTACAACTTGATTATTTATCCTTTTAATCAATAACGGTATTAAAATATTTAAAAAAAAAAAAGATTGAGTGAACTTTAGTAAAATCCTCCAAAACATATTTGAAGCCAAAAAAGGCAAAACTTTAAGTTACCTCATTGCTGTTTTATAAAGGATTATCTTCTTATTGGGTGAGAGCATATTTCAGTCTTTACCTAGTTTAAAAGGATCATGGTTCTTTAGGGGAAAAAGATCTAACAAGTAAGCCTAGCTGCTGTTATACTGGTATGTCAGCTATGAAATTTAGCTGAGCAAATTTACTGTAGGGTAAGATCAGATTCAACCTGTTTTTATAGCATCATAAAATGACCACGTATAGTCATTACACTTTTACCAGTATAAGTGACTGGAACCCGATCTAATACCTGTAACAAAACAGAAGATCGGCACACAAAACCAGTCTATACCTGAACAGAAAAAAAGTTTGGCACACAAAAACCGTCTATACCCCCAACAGAACAGAACAGAACAGAAGTTCAGCACACAGAGACTGGTTTAAAAATGATGGAACCCAGTCTAAGATTTGCGCCCTCCCCTCCCCGCTCCATCAAAGGGAAATATGTGCTCTGTTCACTACCAGTCTAAACTACTCCACTTACAGAAAACTGTGTAATTTAGATCGATTCCACCTTGGGCTTTTTGAATGTCTGTACCTAGCCATAAATAAGTAGAGCTGGAAGGGACCTCATGAGGTCCTCTAGTCCAGCCCCTCCCCCATACCGATCACAAAGTGCCAGGATTATTATAAGTTTTAAATGAGGACGTTATTTGACCCAAGTTTTTGATCTGGGCAGGAACTTATTTATTGTTTTGCATAGAACAGATATCTCAAATAATTTCAGCCCAAAATTCAACAGAAACAAAAATATCAATGTGATGGCAAAATGATTTTTTTAAAAGAAAAACAAAGTAGTTTGATGGGGAAAAGGGTAGCTGATCAATATTTAATTTTGGTAAGATTGGAATGTTTTGGGTAAGTTGATGTTTTAAAATATTTGTTCAGTTTTAACATGAAAAGTGACTTAAAATTAAAAACACAAATCTTCATTTAGGATTTCTTCTGAAAAAAGTTAATGAAATGGACATTTCCACAATTTTTTCCTCAAAAAATCATCATTTTCCAATAGAAAATTTCTAGTGAGAAAGTTGTGACGGGCTCTCATAGGAGCTAAATTAGACATGATGTATTTTTTGGAGGAATTTAGAGCAAGGCCTTAGAAATGAAATACAAAAGCTAGTAGCATTAGCTTTATGGCTCCTTCCCACCTGGTGATGTCCAAAATATTAAACAAACAGTTTCAGTGGAAATCGCATTTAAACAAAAGCCTGTTTGGTTTTACTCCAAGTACAAAACTAGCCAAGATGTTTTTACTCCAAGGTGCAAAGCAAGCCAAATAGTAGCAGCTTGTTCAAATTAGCGGGAAGCAGAATGCTATGTGTGTGTGTGTGATCACACTAGATAAGTTAACTGAGGAAAAATATCTCTTAATTGTGTATATTGACAGGGCTGGTATCAGCGATAACCATTGATTTATATGTATTCTTTTTCTTCTTTAAAGATTGGACATTAGCATATTATAATATAACTGATTGATTAGAAGTTATATTATTGTCCTTTGGAAGTATGTTGTGGGAGGCAACATATTGTCCTATCCGTCTCCCTTTCCATGGTCCAGAATATTTGCCTGGCTACTTCCGATCAATCAGTCTTGTCTGTTACCAGAGCTCAGTGCCTGCTGCCATTTTCCCTTTAGTTTAATTTCGGAGATGGCTTTGTATATAGCTCCCTGGAGACTTACACTGACTAATCCCCTTTCGCTGTAATTAAAGAAAAAAAAAGGAAGGAAGTCATAAATGGGATTTATAAAGGGAAGCTTTTATATTGAATTCTGAGAGCCACATTTTATAGAACATGAATGCTGACCCACTCTAAAAGGATTTGCTGGAAATTTAATTTAGAGTCTGTGACTAAAAGGGCACCTTTAAAAACTAGCATTTGTATTCATTCACCTTATGTTCTATAAAGGTAGTTTCATCAATATCAAGTGGCATGTTTCAGTCTCCAAAGGCTGCCAAACAATATGCAACACCCTTCTAAACAGTTCAGTATAAGAACTGCATAGGAGGGTAGAAATATAATAAAACTGTTTAGTTTTTCATTTTTACCTTCCATCTGTCAGAGGCAGTAAAACCATCAAAAGAATAATTAATGTAAAATAAACATATGAATTGATAATATTTCTTGATGTCTTTCAGCTCAAAGCTGGAATTGTTCAGTTTTTCCCAATCACCACCATCATGTCTCACAAAAATGATTTCTAAATAATAAAATAGCTTGGCATAGCCTTGAGATTATTAAATGTTCTTGAACATCTTTCATTCCTATTTCTGGATAATCTAGCTTTAATATTAAACGTCTGTTTCACTGAAGTAAGTGGTAATGCCCCTTTTTAACCACAGAAGTAATACATCTCTGCACAATCAAGTTAAAAATAATTGGCTTATTGTTCTGTGGGTAAAATGTTAATATGAAGATATTAATTGGGAGAAGCACAATATTTTCTCTTGTATCATGTTCCTGATTTATTTTTCTTGGTAATTTCTTCCTTTTATATTGTACATAATCTCAACAATACTGTTGAAAAAAAAATTATTAAAGAAAACATGTTTTCCTCTAGGAATGATGGCTTGAAGTAGGGAGGATGAATTATAGTACTTTAATTCGTCAATTATCGATTCAAATACAGTCCATATGTATAACCCACCCACATTGTTGCTGTCACTGTGCACTATCCTGTAAAGTGAATTTGGTCTCAGTGTAGTTCTGGCTGGCAGAAATATCATTGCATTGAGCCATTTTTGTTAGCACGTTGAATACAGAGTCCAGGGACTGAATAAGCCTTGAAAATGACATGCCCTACACCCCTTAAATATGCTTTGCAGTTCCCTATAGATGGGGTTCCCTAGATAGACTTCCCTGTTGGGCAGTTGGGGGAGCTTATACTCTAGATGACTGTGTATTATTTAGCCTATGGATAAGTAGCCCTTTTTCTCTTCCCTTTTGTTTCCTGTCAAGGTGTTCAGTCCAGCTCCCTGTAAGAATGAGACTCATGTTTTGTTTTTTAAGGAAAGAGTCCATCCCATTAGGGTGGATGGGTGAGGGAAATTAAGAACCTGTCTAACTAATGTGACCTTTAAGGAAAAGTAAAATGTACTAATGTAATTGTAGTATTTAACAAATTCTTTTTAAAAATCAGCTCTTGTATGTTGATCTGTTTTACCTAACTCTCTCTTCTGTTGTTAAGTTTTATTGATCTTTTAGCCTTGATTGGAACCGACAGGAATTAGTTTGCATTGATCTGCTTTCCTTTGCTTTCAACAGCTTTATTTATGCTAGGCATGGTCCCTGTATTCATTTCCTTAATAGTGAGTCCCCTGCTGTCTCTGCATCTGTGAGTGACTGCTGAAGTAGAGCATTACATTTTTTTTAGTTAAAGGGATACTAAACATACACCAAATGACTTCAGTCTTCTTGATGCACACAAGGGACTGATGTGCCATACTTCCCAGCCACAATGGAAGGAAGACTTTTAAAAACATTTTTACTATATTTGTTAATTTATTTATCAAAGTTATATTCCTACAGGCTACTTGGTTAAGCTTGACAGCTTTGTTTACAATGGGTTCCCCTCCAGAGGCATTTCCATTCAATCCACAGTTTTATACGCTGCAGAATTTCAGTGCAAATGATACAAACTGTGCTAAAGTCAGGGTTCAACTAGAGTAAGAGAGTGGATTGAAGAGGGATTCAGTTCCCACTGTTAAAATACTTAAGTCAAGAAACTAACTATACAAATGTAGTCATAAAGCAAACTGGGAGAGTGGAAGAACAAGATGCTTCCTTCTTTCTTCGACAGATTTTTGTTTTATGAGCCCTTTCTGTAATATTGCCCTTTCTATAACAATAACAGTAGACACATGAAAAATAATAAAAATAAAAATATTTTCCCAAATATTTGGTGGACAATTGCGTCAAAGTTTTGCAACCTATAAGAAGACTCCTTCCTCTTCCTTTTTAAAATCTTAGATGAATAGATATGTTTTACTTTGTACTCTGAAGGTCAGAATATATAAGCACTACTGAGCAGAGCAAGGGAGTGAATTTGAGACATGCGGTTCCTTTACTGAAAATATGTCACTGGCAACCCCCAGACATACAAATCTAGGGACTGTCAGCTCAGGCGCCACCACTGATCTAAACTGCTGCCATGTAATATGAAGATCTCTCAGACTGATAGTTCATTTGTTTTAGAGGCAGACAAAGCTAAGTTCTGTGTGCACCAATTGTATTTTAAATGTAATGTGTGGTATATGAGTTAATAGTGCTTTGTCTAATCTGATCTTTGCAGGGTTTCAGTATGTTTTATTTATTTGGTCACATTACTACAAATGAATGACTCATTAAAAGGAATGACATAATTAGTTTTGACCTAAAGTTTGTAGTAGTTTTAAAAATGATCAGATTTGTCCCTAGCTGCATCTTACCTTGAAGAGGTGTGGGTTTTTTGTATTTTAAGATTGATAATGTTTCCAGGAGTCTTTAGCGCAAATGTATAAATGTATATCTTTTCCAATTGATTGCCTGGCTGCTTGTCTTGAAATGAAAAATCCCTTCCAAAACCATAGTAATTACATGAAATTATAGCATGTTAAAAGATACTGGTTTCGGGGTGGGGGGAAGGCACAGAAGCATATTTAGTTGCTTTTGGGCAAATTAATATATACAAGAAACCCAGTGCAGAACCGAACACAATATCAGCTATACCATTGATAAATACATCTATGCGGCAAGTTTTCAGCCTAGTTTTGTAGCTTCCTCTGGTGACTGCATAAGCCTCCATTCTTTTGGATGTACCCTTAACACTACCTCTTATAAAGTTCACACAGTCCATTTCAATGTAATATCAAAAGCTAAATGATCAAATGGAAGCACCTTCAATTCGCTGTCTCTCTTACCCCTAATCCTGGAGTAGTCTCAATTGCTACAACTCCCCTGTACTTATTTAACTTTCTCCTGAAGGAAAACCAGACTAGTACTAGTTTGCTCTGTTTTACCACTAGAACACGACATGCAGCTGTGATGTGACTCTTTCTCTCTGTTGCAGGCGGCTTCACACAAATTTCCTGCATTGTGATTGCCACCTGGCGTGGCTGTCTGACTGGCTGCGTCAGAGGCGCACTATTGGGCAGTTCACGTTCTGTGTAACACCTGGGAACATGCGGGGTCAGCTTGTGGTGAATGTTCAGAAGAAGGACTTTGTCTGCTCTGGTAATGATGCTAATTATTCATTTATCTATCTTCTGCCATTTTCATAATGAAATTCATACACAAACAGTGAATGGAGTATTATTATGTTAGTCCTATTTAAATGTCATTCAGTGGCAGAACTGGTTTGGTTTACATCACTGCTAAATTGTTTGGTAATATGTTAAATTATTCTGATTTGTTCCATCTTAGATGAGCTATTGGGCTCTGTTAATGACTTGATTCTCAAAATCTTTTCAAACTGTTCTATTAGAAATTATTTAAATGTGGAGGAACAATTAAGAAGTAGGAATTTGGCATTTCTCAAGGGAACATCTCTCCAGTTTCTACAGTTGACTAGAATACAAAGGGGATGAATTAAGAAGGTCTAATCTGTGTTGACTGATGAAGGTGCAGTCTACGAGTATATGTTTTGTCTCAAACTCCAAAACAGATTTTTTGCATGCCTCCCAAGCCATGATACTTAACTTCATCATCTAAATTTCCTTGTTGGTAACATGAGGTTGATAATACTTATCAAACTCCCAAGTGAATTGTTTGTGCATGTGTGGGTGAGTATATGCACACGCACATGCATATGCACATAACCCTATATAAATATATATTAAGTAATTTAATAATACAGAATTCTATAGATATCATTATTTATTCAAAGGAAAATTATTCAGAAGTTGATTTTTGTGTCCATATGAATTTGCACCTTTGGCTGAGTGTGATTCTTTGGCATATGAGATTATCTCGGTTTAAGTGATAATTACTCTAATAAAATATAAAACCTGCTGTAAATGTTAACACAATTCTATCTGGTAAGGAGGTATCATTTTCCCTCAGTATACAGGTGAAGAAACTGAAGTTATAAGGAGGGTGAGTGCCTAAAGTCTCAAGAAAAGCTGTTAATGCTAGGAATAGAACACTGATTCTTGATTCAGTGCTCAGACTGCTACATGCCCTGCATTACAAAAACCTTCATTATATTATCCACAGTTGCTGGCAGCATTGGCAGACAGGCTAGCCAAGGACTGAATGAGCTTACAAAACAAGTTTCCCCTCCTCCATTAGAAGTGAACCTTGAAGAGTGAAGGATGTTAGTGTGAGAGCATGCAGGACCTTGAAATGGCATTGGTTACAATGAATTGGTTCTCTTGGCTTCAGTCCTCCAAACTGTCCATTTAGCCCCTTACAAGTAGTAGTAGTATATGGGAAGGAAGGAGGTGTTTTTATGACTGCATGAGTATTTCTGATGACATTAGGGGTTGGGAAAACTCCCCTGATTCAAAAAGTGATATGTGCACAAAGGTTTACAGGAGGAAAAAGCCACCAATGAAATTGATGTCATAGTGTTTATAACTGTCTGCAGGTGGTGAGTCCTTTTTTGTGTGTTGCTTGCCAGTCAGCATAATCTTGTGGAGGTGAACCACATTTTTTTAAAACATAAAAGCAACTGTGCCTATCTAAGTACAGGACTGAAGAAGGAGTCCTCCTGGGGACTTAAAGACTGAAGCAAACAGCAGGAAAATGATTTTATTAGCAGTCTTTTTCTGCTTTCGATACTTGATGCCTGACTGTATGCCCTTACATAGTTACAGTACAAGTACCTCTGATTATAGGGCTTTCTAAACAAAACCAAGGAAAAGTGAGAACTATGTAATGGAGAAGGCCCCAAAATTCATGGCACGTTACTGATGCACAGAAGAAACTGTGACCTGATTTTCACAGGCCTTGAGCACCTGATGTTTCTGTGAACTCTGGGATGTAATAAATTACAATCTAAAGGAGAAAAGGGTTAGAAAAGTAACAGGCCGTCATAGACGGGGGGGCGGAGAGGTATGAATAAAGGTGTGTGGGTAAGAAACCATTAGCAGTTAACAAGGCAAATAACCAGGGTCACTCCTTCCCTGCAAAGAAAGAAGTTTTGAATGAGTGAAGAATTCAACCACTGGTGCTTCAGAAGAAAAACAATACTGTGCAGTGACACATAGAGATGTTTACATGAGGAGAGCTTAGTTAAAGCTGGGGTGTGTGGCATGCTACGGGCCAAGACCTGCCAAGTAGACGGCAGAGAGGGAGAGAGAGAGAGAGAGAGAGAGAGTGTGTGTGTGTTGTGGGGGGAGGGATTGGTCACAGGTGCATGGTGTGGTGAGGGGGAAATCTAGGTGGTATGTGGCTGGAGAGACCCGTGACTCACCCTGGAGCAGTCCATAGGCCTGTGGTCCCCACTGGTGCAAACTTCTGGGTTCAGCCCCTGCCCGGAAACTCAGAAGTTGAACTGAACAGCCCTGAGCTATGCAGTTCTAAAACTGGAGGAGTTAATTCCAAGGGAAAACTGAGCGGTGACCTCCATTTAATTTTCATTTGTTTCACAAAAAAATCTGTGAATGTAATTTTCTGAAAACTCACCAAAGTAAGAGCGCTAAAGGGCATCTAAAATTCCAGCTCCACTGTGGAACAGGCCAGCTTCCCTTCCCTGAATTTACGAGCTAATTTAATTAGTATTTGCCTATGAGGTTACCAGATCTTTACATTGAGCTATTTCTGCTCAGGACAGCGCTGCACAGGGCTTATCCCTCTGAGAATACATTTTACATAATTTAAGGTGATATGAACCACCGTTACAAGCCACAAGCTGGTGCTAAAAGGCTTTTGTGTATCACAGCGACAAGCTTAGTGATGAGATAAAATACACTGAACTGTTGTGTTGAGGGTATATGTTCAGGGTTTGTTTTATGGCAGTAGGCAGTTCTTCAGAGAAGAAGAAAAATCTTTATGTTTCTTGCCCTTTTTTGTCCACTACATTAGCGATTTCATCACAGGATTCCCAAGCTGGGTGCTCGTAGTGGCAAGAGTAAAAATTGATGCAGACTAAAAGCAAGTTAAGAAAATAATTTAAAAAATAAATGTTAATTTGGAGTAGAGCAAATTACTTTAGACTGATTCTGAGCACTTTTGCGTGGCCCACTTCCCATTGCAGAACACATTTTAAAATTTGCAAGCTTGTTTTACCAATAAATATGGAATCTGCCATATTTATAAGAAATGAAGATATACTTGGAGAAACCACATTATTGACATGCGAAATGCTGCCGGATGTTTGCAGCATTGCTACTGCTTGAACCCCAGTAGTTTGACTTTCTCTCTGATGACTTTTCTATAGCACCATGTTGCCTCTCCCACCTGGCAAACATTAATACCATTAAAAGATTGGCAGGTGGGTTATAGGGACTAAGATACAAATGCACAAAGGTATGTACACACTCAACTCTCATTGATATCAGTGAAAGCTAGTGCCTAAATACTTTTGCAGAACGGGGCCTAAGGTTTCAAATCAAAGTGCACAGTTTTTGCATTTTAATTGAAAGGTTTGAAAATAATGGTATAGCTCCAGAAAGACTTGGTTTGGTCACACCCATGAAAGACTGGTTACAGCATAAGAGAAAATGTGGAAGATTCATTTGTGCTTAGCAGCATGGAGGCAGGCTTGCAAATACAGCTCAAGAAATATCTAAGTGGCTTTGTGGTACTGAGAAAGGTAATTAACATGATGTGAGCACGGCTCACGCTCCAGTGGCAAAAATATTTTGGCTTTCTTTCCCTCTAACGCTTCATTGTGAGAAATCAATGGAGAAATGTTGGGCGATTTATTAGCCGTCTCTTAATCTACCACGCACTTCTCTCTGGCTATTAAGACAACCTGTCTACTCATCATGGGAGGGTCTTCTCCTCTGGAGCATTTATGTTGGAATAGCCTTCCTGGAGCTCTGCCTTAATGCCATCTGTTCTCAAATTAATCTGGAAATGCATCCTTTCCCCCATGCAGCTGCTTTATTTAACTCCACAAAATGTTTTGTGATTCAGTTAGCACTTAAGGCACTACATTAAAGAAGGGAGTATTGTATTTTCAACCACAGGGTGATTACACAAATTGATGAGTTACAAATAGTATGACAAATTTCTCCTATCTCCGTCTACCACAACCCTCCAACTCACTGCCACATTATGGAGGTAAAGACATAAAACACCATGCAAAGACTTTCTGTCAGCCAAAACATCAGCTTTGTTTAGATGCAAGGGAACTGGTTGTTTTGTTTTTTTTAATAATCTTTGAGGCAGTCACAGAGGAGGTGTGTGTGGGGGGAGAGGGGACAGCGGGGTGGGGTGGCTTTAGCTTAGTTTATAGCACCTGGTTGAGCCTAACAGTTCATGTTTAGGCCCCAAACAATGTTTAGGTGGTACACAGCTGAATTATTTCTTTCTATCCCTTTACAGTAGCTATTCTGTTTCCTTCCCCTAGGCCCTCTGAATTAATTCTTTATGTGAATTTGATTTGTGGATCTTTGATTTCTCTTCTACCTGCTCTTTGCTCATTCAAGGTGAATTTAATCTACATACTGATCAGTTACATTAAGTCACAAAGCTTTTAGTCACCAGCTTTAATGCATTTGTCAGCCGTTGCAATCTGACATACAATGGTTTTATGAAATAACACAGGCAAAGGGGTATTGCCCTGCTCTTGTCAGTGTTCTGTGAGTGATGCACTAAATGACCACAGCTCAAGTGATTTTATTTTCATACTTTAATGGATCATTCAAAATTTCTTATTGGGTGTATCTACACAAGACATTTGCTGCACAGTTGATTAATTAACTGCCGTAAATGTCTCAGCATCTACATGTGTACCTTTATTAGGGCACAGAAAACTAATAAACTTTGCAGCAGGTTAGTACTTGTAAATACTGAGTAGTAATTGTAATGCAAGTACTACCCTACTCTGGAGTTTTTTCATGCAGCAGCGCACATGTAGACGCTGACCCATCTGGCTGGAGTATGAGGGTGCTTCAGTGCAGGGACTGCCTGCCAGTTAGTCCCCCTCAGTGAAGCAGTTTTGTGCCTCAGCCAGCCCCTCTGCAGCACATTGATCCTGGTCAGAACAGCTTTGCTGCAACCCAGCTGAATGTGTGGCGGTCTGGGTACATGTGTAAACCAAATGCCTGGAAGCTTAATGGCACATGTAGACAAGTCCATTGTTTTTAAAGTGCCTGTGTGAAGAAAATATAAGGAAAAAGGTCCAAAGAAACAGTGTTGCATATAACAATTAAATAACTAAGAATAAAACAGCTTCGATATAAGAGAATTGAACTGAATATTGTAGATTAATATAATGAGCTGACTAGTATGTTTTTGCACCACTGTCTTCAGTTGAATAGAATCAAAACTGCTCAGGTGTGTGACCTCGTTCATGATTTGCTTATTGGTAATTGAGATAGGTAATGAAGGAGTTCTCTCATTAACTTCAATGAATGTCAGAATAAAAGGAATTTTTCTATCCCAGGAGCTGGTACCAAGTTCTAAATAAAGGTGTTCTGAAGTACAGCAATGACCTTGGACTCCTAGGTTATTGATGCAGTTTTGTTATGACACTCGCCATGCATAGACATTCAGTTTCTCCTAGGAAAGTCTCTGCTCTCTCAGTAGAAACCACTAGTATACATGTGTTCAGGATCTTTCTCTCAAAGCAAAAATGACTGCTCCAGAAGAAAAATAACCTGGGAACAACCAGAGTTAAATCACTCTCAGAAGAGTTTCTCCTGGGAGAGCAAAAGTATATATAAACTACACTTCTGAGAGAAGCCACAGCACAGCCCTTCAACATCTCATGGTGCTTTGCTCCCCTCCGCCCTGCTGTCTGAAGACAAAATGTCATTCAGGGTGGAACAGAACATGTTCCCCTCATAATACTGTGTTATGCTATAGGGAAATGCAGGCTGACCCTGAGCAGCTGGGTCAGCTCATCAGGACTGCCCTGTGCCATCTCTCTCCAGGCAGACTGAGAGAGCAGCACAGCAGGCTGGTATGTAGCAACCCCTGGCTTTGCAGCCTCAGCACTGCAAACTCTCTGCTCTTCAAGGGCTCAGCATTCAAATGTTTATTCAGGCATCTCTGGGTAACTTTTTCTACCAGGAGAACAAACCCAGGAGAATTCTCCCAGATCACTTGAATGCATGTTTGCAGCCACTATTTGTTACCAGTCTCTTGAAATCTATTTTTAGTGGGGGACCATTAAAATCATAAATATAGGGTGAATTCCTTTCTCATAGAACCAGACATACATTTTCAGGGGAGGAATAGAAAGAGTTGCTAATATAAGTAATACCAAATCTTCATCAGTTTCTAAGATCTCTTTGAAATTAATTCAGAGTTGATTTATGACTTCCATCTTCCAACGGAACAATAGGAAATTTAATAACATGTAAATTTAAATATTTAATTTTGAACTGCCTCTTCCAGGACAGATTTTCCTTAATGAATAATGAAATGGGAGTTTGAAGGGAGGGAACTTGAATTCATAAATTGTTTCCCCCTCCCCCCCTTCCATTAAGATGGTAAATGTTTTTTCTGGTTTCTGATCCTTAGCCCCGTCCTCAGGGAAGACTTGATTTCTGTTTGCATACTGCTAAGAGTGCAAATAAGGAATAACCCAGTCTCAAACTTCTATGGGCGGAGAATCAAGCTCAAAGAGTTAAACTTTCAATCTGTTTTAGCTAAAGCAGTGGACACTGATTATAAGGGAATATTGAATTGATACAAATCTAATTTGAGAAGCTAAACTTCCTGGTTTGGATGCTAAAACTGCAACTGGAGTTTAAAGAGAGACATACATTATGATCCTGTTGCCTGACTTGCACCAAGAGTCCCAGTAGCACGGGAATTAAGATGTTTTTCTTCTTTTTAGATGAGGTCAAACAGTGCTAAGAACATGGCTATTAATTTCTGATCAGGACTGCTAAAGTCCCTAGAGTAACTTGATCGGTTTTTTTCCTTGTTCCTTTGTGATGTATTGTGGATGAGAAAAACAATGAATAACTACTACAAATGATTTCTCAAAAACAATCCTCAGGCCAGATAACATGCAGAGAACAGTTAGGAGATACCAAGAGGGTTTTCATTTAAATCCCTCTGCGCCGCTTCATAGCTGTATAATCACAAGCAGGTCCACTCATTACAACATGGCAACATGTTGCTGTGGGGTACTGACAGCTGATAAGGAAGAGGGGTACAAACCTATAAAGGAAAGGAACATACCAACACAGGAAAATAAAGGCGGCGTGATAATGGGAAGGACAATTGCCTGGAGATTTCACTTTATCTTGCAGGCCTTGCCACTACTAAGCAGCAACAATCCTTTTGAGGGAGCAATGAGGGGAAGGAGAGAGTGTAAGCCCCTCAGTTAGTCAGTTTAGCTGCATCCAATAGATGCCCCCTACAAATTACACGGTTGTTAATGGCTGGAGAATACAGGGGAAGGTTGGGGAGGACAGGATCTTTTTTTAAAACATAAGGTCCTCTGACATCCTCTGTGTAGAACTTTCTCAACTCTTTCATCAGTGACTTTAACATTGGCTCCAACTTTTACCCCTTTCCATGCGTTATCCATATCGTAAATTGGAATAAAGTGTTTCTATCACTGCCAGATTGGATTACTCCTTTTGAGAGCAACAATGTTCCACTTCCTGAGAGCCATTTTAAACCTGATCCAGTGCAAAGTTGAAGGATTTAATAGTGTATTTGGCTTTTGTTTTGAATTGGCTTTTTTTGAAAATTAAGATCTAAATCTTGTCTTGACCATCTTCAGTGCCATTTTGATATGATTTTGTTGCCAGTATCTATATAACTTGGCTCTAATTTAAAGACGCCTTTCAGTGCTACTTATTCTTCACCTTAAGAATAAGCCTTGTAAAGATCTCACAAGATATTATTAGTGTACTTGACCCAGGAGATCATTCATAGAGACTTTTCATCTTAGGAACTATGGAGAGACTTCTCTGGCAGAATGACAGGAAAACCTACTGGAGGGTGGGTAAAACACTAAATCATGTTTTGTGCTTGAACTGTTACTAATATTTTATGAGTGCTCATTTTGCTTTTTTGCTTTCAAGTATGTGCTAATAAAATAGCTAGATTTGACTGCAGACAGACTTGGACGTATAAAAATTATTTGGCACAAACATTGTTGGTTTGATCCTTGACCAGATTTTGGAACTTCTAATATATGGAAATAATACCAAGTGCAAAATTTGTACAAGATGCAGGGCTGTGCTTTGACACCCAGCTCAATAAGCTGTTGCTGGAGTGGCAGAAGTTTCTGGCCTCTTGTTCCTTCCTTCATGCAAAGCCCTAAAGCAGGAAAAAGGGTATTATTAGGAAGAAAAATAGAACAGCAACAGAAAACACCATTTCTGTGGTGCTTCTTCGTCACTACCAGGGATCTGGGTTTTGTGTTTGCTGCAGAAAAACACGGAGGAGTGTGATTGGAGGCAGGGGACACCAAATGCCTGTGTGCACACAACCACGCGTGGCCAGCATACAGCCAGGCAAGTGGGTGGGAGCAGCCCTGGTAGGTGAATACAGGTAAATCTGGGAGATGGGGAGGGGATTGGCAGGCCAGGGCTAGGGGACTGTCCATGGGGCGGGCAGGCAGGTGTGCACACGTGCGTGTATGTATGTGTATGTGTGTGCCTGGCAGGGATGTACAGGGGGGATGTGTACATGGAGAGGGTAAGGTAGGGGGCGGGTGCCTGCTCGTACCTCCTGGCATTGGGGAAGGTGTCCAGGCACTGGGGCTGTGGCAGGGCAGGGGGGTCTGAGGCTGCTGGCAAGCCCATCCCTGTGCTGTTGCCAGTGGGACCACCCAAAGGTGCCTGCCCCTCCAGCCGAGGAAGGGGGTTGGGCCTTCAGGAGCAGCATGGGGCTGTGTGGCTAGGCCAGAGACACTGGGGACAGTGCCTGTGCTCTTAGTTTCATAGTTAGTAGGGTTGGAAGGGACCCAAGCAGATCATCAAGTCTGACCCCCTGCCATGGCAGGAAAGAGTACTGGGGTCAAACGACCCCAGCAAGGTGATTGTCTAGCCTTGTCTTAAAGACCCCCAGGGTAGGAGCCAGCACCACTTCACTTGGAAGTTGGTTCCAGATCCTAGCCGCCCTGACAGTGAAGTAGCGCCTCCTGATGCTACTTGGGCAGGGCATCTAGAAGATGCCACCCAGGGTGGGGATTCTGTGGCCAGGACACCTGGTGTAGCATGGAAGCCCCAGCCTGGGGTGGGGGGTGCCACAGGTGTCTCCCTCTCTTTCCTCCAGCCTGTGCTGGGGCTGGATTCACTCCACTGCCACCCACACAAGCCAGAGCCACCGCAGCTGCTGCACTCCAGCCCCAGTGGGACGGAGGCTGCGTGGAGCCCCTTGCCCTCCACCTGCTGCCCACAGCATGGTCTGGGCCAGAGCCATGCTCTGCTTCATGCTACTGCTGTGGAATATGGCACTGGTCCGCCCAGCCCCAGCATGTGGTAGCCCAGCCTCTGCCTGTACTACTATATGAGGTACAGTGTATGTATATCATGCTAGAGGCTGTCCCCACCATGTCCCACAGACCACCATCCTGTGAATCTGCATGGAGCTGGGCAGGGTGGGGAAGCAGCTGGGGACCCCTTTTGGCAGGGCCAAGTAGGGGCAGAGAGCTGCAGGTCAAGAGTGAGGGGCACCAGCAGGGCTAAGGGGGAATGGGCTGTGGGTTGGGAGTGAAGGGCACTGGCATGGCTGGGGGGAACAGGGGGCGGACAGGGGACAGGGTCAGGAATGAGGGGCACTGGCAAGGTTAGAGGGACTGTGGATTGTGAGTGAGGGGCAACAGCATGGGCAGGGTCCTGGTATATCAGGACAACTACAGCTGGACCCACATCTTGGTAAGCAAAGGGGACAGGGGGAGCTCTGATTTGCCATGATAAAAACACCCAAAATCAACTGCCAAAATATATAGATATTTAGAATTTATTTTATTATAATGATTGAGGCACTCATGGTTTCCCAAATTGTTTTAAAACTGTAAATATATCAGTAACACATTGTGTTCAATTGATACACGCACACACATATATAAGTATTTCATTTTCATAATGGAAAAATGCAGATTTGGGGTTTTTTTAATCAGAGAATTTTGCATTTTTCAACAGAGAGAACCAGGATCCTTGCTCACTACCAAGCTTTATCTCTCCCATTTAAATTGCAAAGACATGTCTAACACTATTGAGAGCAGAGAATGCTGTGATGGGAGTATACATTAAAAAGGATTGAAGAGCTCAAGAAAACCTGGTGTTCCAGACTCATTCATTAGGTTCAAGTGAAAAACTGGACAGAAATGCCTGAAACCTGGCCAGTGTACAACACTCTAGGCAGTGAATATTTGCCCATGTAAATAAGAATATTTTTTGTGGAAATAGGTAATTAATTTCTAGTGGATCAAAGTAAATATTCTTTTAAACACCTTGCAAGTATTTGATGCATCTAAAAAGAGTAACACATTGGTACTTATCAAACATCTTTCAGATTTCAATGCTGATATATTTCTGACCTGTTGTAAAGGTGACCTGTTTCAGCCTGTTGTTATTGTGGCAAACATATCCTTGTCTAAGCAGAAGTATAATCAGCAATCTATTTTGTAACTGTCTTGTCCACATGTCAACTTTGGAACTAGAATAACAGTTGATATAACTTTTTCCTATGCCCTTAATCTGGACCATCATTAGAGATAGGCTACTTAAATTGGTGCCTAGTTCTTAGGAGAAGTTTCTACTTCGCAACCTAATGTATTCCACCCTGAGATGGTAGAGTCTGCCCATTTTAAATTATTCGTCCATCTCTATCATTAGCAGCAGCCGCCTAAGAAGTAAAGCCATGATTCTCAAGCAGGATACCACAATATTCTGGGGTGCTTTCAAGGGTACTGTATAATTCCCTACATGTGAGTTACAAGATAAGCCCAGAGATTTCAAATAGGAATCTGCAGTATTAAAAATATTCTGACCTGTTGTAGTCTTTCTGAGTTCTTTGCTACAGAGGAATTGCTTTATTATTTTTCCCACGTTATTTTTTTAAATGGGGCCCTGTTAAACTCAGAAAAAGTTATGCTGGCATGTCTTAAGTCAGAAAAGGTTGAGAACCACAGCACTAAATTATCTATCCTTAACAATGGCCTGCATAATATGTTGTTGGGTTTTTCTTACAGTTTTATGTTAATGACAGCTAAGCCTTGCATGAGCAAAAATATGATGTAGTGAAAAGCAATAGAAATACTTCCTATAAAATGGCAAAGTTGTTTCTAGGCAAGGAAGCCATTCTAGTCCACACTGTACTAGCCAGGCTCTAACTTTAAAGATGCACACATTAATTTTGTTGCAAGCCACATGCACCTTGCAACCCTTGGTCTGAGGTAGACTGCATTTACTACAGTTTCTCAGATTCTGGTGGTGGAAATATACTTAGCAAAGACACTTTGGTTTTTTTGGCAATCAAGGCTGACAATCATTCTTGTACTGTAGTAAATGTATGTGTATTTGAATAGCATCATAGTAGTCTCCCTCCATATGTCTTCCTCTTACTGTTAGAATCCTTGTATCTGCCATAGGTGTTTCTTAAAGAAATATTTTAAAAGTTGTGTAGTTGCTTGTTTAATGATGCAGGATTAAAGTATTTATACAGGAGGTCAGCTTTTGAACTATTACTCTGAGTACTAATGTAATGATGTTTTGTATTGGTGTTCAGTCATAATGGTGTATTTTATTACTAATACAATAATAGCATTTCAGTATACAGCAGGAGTGCAACATGTTATTATAAAATGCCAGTCTAAACTGCCATTCACCTGGAGTAATATCTTTATTAGCATCTTTATTAATGATGTGGACACTGGTCTCAGAAACAGACTGGCCAAGTTCTCTGATGACATCAAACTTTGGGGTAAAGCATCCACACCTAGGGTAGGCTGGTGATCCAAGCCGACTTTGACAGGCTCAGAAAATGGGCAGATAAAAAGCTGATGACATTGAATAGCGGAAAATAGCGAAAAATGCAAGGTACTCCAGGCCTCGGGGGAATGCCCCCCACATCACACTTATAGGGATGAGAAAGTCAAACGGTCACAAACTCCTCCAAGACGGTTTTAGGCTGGACATAAGGAAAAACTTCTTTACTGTCCAAGCCACCAAGGCATGAAATAGACTTCCTCTAGAGGTGGTGCAAGCACCTACTCTGGACTCTTTCAGGAAACATTTGGACACCTATCTTGCTGGGATCCTTTGACCCCAACTGACTTCCTGCCACTGGGGCAGGGGACTGGACTCGATGATAATCCAAGGTCCCTTCCAGCCCTGATATCTATGAAATATTGCTGAGTACAGAAGAATAGGGTTGGAACTGAGGACTATGGCAAGCATTTACCTTAAACCCAGAGACAGCCTCTTAATTTTATTCACCTTTGGATTAACAGACAGTTTTCTGTATACCAGTTCCATCCACTTTCCTCAGAAATGTGATCTACGGTGGCAAGCCATGAATGGGAAGTTAGGCAAAAGATGGTTGTATTAAAATGTATTCAGATTTTGACACATGTTGGATGGAGAAACATTGAGTTATGTGGAATACCTGTTAGCACCCTACAAGTTTCTGTTTTGACACTGAAGTTTTAAAATTCAAAGCATATAAGTGAAACTAGATGCAAATCTGGAATAATATTTTACTAAAATACATGATGCCACAGAGTGAAATACTTAGTGGTGTTTTGTTTACATGTGATAGTGGCCAAATCCTCCCAGCTTGACAAATGCAAACAGGGTGTGTTTTTTTTAATGGGTTTAGGACAGGGGCTGGCGAAATATGGCCCACAGGCCAGATGCACTCCTCCAGGTGATTTCATCTGATCCCCCGCCCCCAGCCTCCACTAATTAATTTTACCCCACCCAGTTTGCACACTTCACTCTCACTTCATGCATGGCAGGGCCCCAGCCCAGCCCCAGCCAGCATGCACAGCTTCCAAGTGGGGCTGCTGCAGCCGTGGGGGACTTCCTCGGCTTCCTCCTCCTGTCCCTGCTGCAGTGCTTGTTCCATGCATGGGTAGGGAAGCAGCAGGTAAGTGGGAACGTGGAGCATGAGGCTGGCAGGAGTGCAGAGCCTAGGGCCTGTGCCAAATGGGGCAGCGGGAGCATGGTGGGTATTTGGGGTTTCTGGGGTGTGAGGGGCGCTGTGTGGTGACCCTCCCCTACATGCTCCTCCATGGGACATAGCTCCCGCCACTGACAGCGGGCTCTCAGGGTGTTCATGGCCCACACAGGCACAGCTGCCTACCAATGCACAGCTCCAGCCAGTTCCAGGAGCTGCACGTGGTGACGAAGAAAGAAGCCGGGCTGGCTCACCTCTATCATGCAGGGCTTATATGCATCTCCAAAAGCTGCCAAAAACCAGGAAGTGGGGAAGGCAGCTGGCTCCATCACATGGGGGCTTTCTCCCTGGTGCCGTGCAAGTCCAGGGAGCTGCACATGAGCCCCCCACAACACAGGCAGGCCACCCTGGCTCCACTCCTTGCCACCATATGCAGCTCCCAGAACTGACTATAGCTGTGTATCACCAGGCAGCTGCACCTGCACGTGCCAGAAGCACCGCAAGGGTCTAGACCAACTTAAAAACTGTTTGTATTTGTCAAGCTGGGAAGATCTGGCCAATGCCACATATTGCTGCACCCCCCCACACCCTCCTACATACCGTACACCCCTCCACACACAGCCACACTCCATCACAACTCCCCCCACACACCCTCTTCCATATATATACCCCACCATACACATACAACCCACCACACATAATATACAAGAGTAAGACTTTATTTTTGAGCTATTAGGCAGTCACCTCTATATACACTATACAAACACACAAATCAGGACAAAAATATTTTTTTAAATAAAATTAAAATATGTTATAGAAGACTTTTGACTTTTAGTATATATGTTTTTTTTCCAGTTCCAAGATGGCAACCCCTCCCTACAAAGGAGTACTTCTGGAGGCAAGGGGAGGGACTTTCAGTGGCAAAGGTCAGGGGTTAGTTGGTGGGACTTCTGGTCCCAAGATAGGGCCCTCGACAACTCACCAAAACTCATTAAGTGGCCCTCCAACCAAAATAATTGCCTACCCCTGGTTTAGGGTCATAGGAAAATAGGGCTGGAAGGAACCCCATAAGGTCATAAAGGTCAGCCACCTGCTTAAAGCAGGATCATCTTTCACTAAACCATCCCAACCAAGTGTCCATCCAATTTGCTCTTGTAAAACTCCAAGGATGGAGATTCTACAACATCTCTATGTAGTCTGTTTCACTGCTTAACTGCCTTCATATTCATAAAGTTCCTCCCAGTGTCCAGCCTCAATTTCCCATGTGGAAGCTTGAGGGCATTGATCCTAGTCCTGTGTCCTACAGACACAGAGAAAAGCCCATCTCCATCTTCTCTAAAATCACCCTTTAGGTATTTGAAGACTGTTATCAAACCTCCCCCTCAGCCTTCTCTTCTTCAGACTAAATAAGCCTAGCTCTTTCAGGCTTTCCTCCTAAGCATTGCCTCCCAGGTCCCTAACCATTTTTGTTCCAATCTGCCCATATCCTTCTTGAAATGTGAGACCAAAAACTGGATGCAGTACTGCAGGTGAGGCCTACCAGTGCTGAACAGAACAGAAAGAGTCACTTCTGTTAATACAACCCTGTATGCTGGCTTTTTGGCAGCAAGAGCACATTGGTGTTCATATTCATTTTATGGTCTACTGTAACCCCAAGGTTTTGTCTTTGTAGTATTGTAGCCTAGCTATCATTCCCCACTCTGTATTTTTCCATAGAGCTGTTACATCCCAAGTGCAGGACTTTGCACTTGCTCTTGTTGAATGATTGTGAACCATTTCTCAAGTTTATCTAGGTCATTCTGGATACTAGCTTTACCCTCCAGAATATCTGTATCTCCACCCAACTTGGTGTCATCCACAAATTTGCTAAGTATGCAGTCAATTCCGTCATCCAAATAATTAATTAAAATGTTTGAACAGTACTGGACCCAGGTTGGACCCCTGGGCAACCTGAGTTGATACCACTTCTCAGTTAGCCATTGATGACCACTCATTGAGTATGATTATCCATCCAGATGTGTGTCCAATTTAGAATACACTTGATGCTCTGGCCACTTTAATTAGCACGGCTCTGGTAGCCGCACTAATTAAAGTGACTCCCACCTCCCAGAGCACATCTAAAAGAAAGGTTTTTTTGTGATGCTTTAGTTCACATTAAAATAGGCTAATATCCATTAAAGCACACATGTAGACGTGCCCACTGGGTAGCAATTTGGGTCTGTAGTGGGCAGCACCTTTCTTATATTCTTAGGCCTTTTCTCCTATCACTCCTGGACTGAATAGAGCCACAGCAACCCACTTTCATTCAAACCTTAGCTTCAGCTAGATTCTAGGAAAGCTCCAAAAGCATATCACCTGGCTTGTGGACAGGGCTATTAAGTTACATGCCATCCTTCTCGGGATGGTGTAGTAGCCAAACAACCTTGGTGTCTCTCTGACCTGATTCCATGTAACATGCAAGAGAAAGGACAAATGGATAGAGCCCTATAGAAACCTGCACAGCAAACTCTGGAATAGGTGAAGCCATTGTAATATTGGCTCTTTAAGTGCATAACCCTATGAAAAAATAAAACAAAGGATACAAGGAACATATAAAATTGAGAAACTGGTTTCAGCTACCCCATGTCAGCTATGTGTTTCTTTTCTGTTGTACATTTGTTCATTACAAACTGAATTTGCCTGTTCTGAAGTCAACTGAGGAAGTGATTCTAACCCCTCACCCCCTGTTCTGAGAGAATTTGAGGGATAAGGGATATAGCCCCTTCCTCTAGCAAACTCAGTGGATAGTCTTCACCAAAAGAAAAATTCTAATTGCTGTTATTTAGAAAGCACTGCTGTGAAGTTGTTCTAGAGCAGTGGTTTCCAAAGTGGGGTACACGCACCCCAGGGGGTGTGCAAGATGATCCATTGGGGTGCAGGAAGAAAATTTTAGAACTTCTATTTCTATTTCTATTTCTATGAATATACATATATTGGGGGTGCGTGCTCAAATTTTTTACTGATAGGGGTGCGTGATCAAAAAAAGTTTGGAGACCACTGTCCTAGAGGACTGTGTTACATGTATTCCATTAGTCCTTTGATAAGCGAAGCTTCACTACAGGGATTCAACTGTTAAAGCTGAACCTCTTCCTTTGCTTTGTTATATTCCATTTCATTTAGCAATGAAACTCCTCTGCTGGTTTGTAGGTTATTATACTAGTGACAAAATTACAGGTGTTGATCCTTTAGGATAGGACAATTTCAAGTAATATGGTATTTTCATTAGGCTTTCCTGTGAAAAATAAGTTTTCTTAAATATGTGAACTAAGTGTGGGCTTTTTTCTAAGGAATCACCTTTTGCAGGTCACTGAAGTTATATATTTTAAATGTATTCTCAAGTGCTTGGATTTGTGGGTTTTTTTCCAAACAAATATATTTGCTGTGACTGTCTACTACACATATGTACTCACATTTCAGAATGTTTTAGCAAAAAAAATGTATTCGTGCGAATGTCCAGCAAAACCATGAATGGTGAGTAAATCATGAGGACTTTCCTGAACAGCAAGGTTTGCATACCATGAACTGTCCAATAACAGACCAAAAACCTCAGTGAGCTATACATCCTATCAAATAAGTCCAAATCACAAACACTGAATACTCAACACTGCTCAGTGGAAAGTCTGTAAGGAGCCTTCTGGCTGAAATACATGCATAAATCATTACTGATATAATTTCATGTAAAAAAAGAATTTGTGGAAATTTTGCTCCATTGCAATTTGGAAAAGATTGCTCAAGTCACAAATACAGAGCAAGTTGTGAAAGGTTCATTCAAATGTGCCTGCAGTTATTTCATGTGAAGGGATATCAGCTCACTAGTAGGATGCAAAATCAAAATCAAAAACATATCTGTTTTTGAACTGGCAATGGAAACGAATTTATCCTTTAAATTACAGGGCATCTTATGAAAATAATCATGTAGTTGCAGTTGAACTCAAATGCCAGAGCTGATGATTCTGTTCTTTTGAAAAAAGCATTAGAGAGTCATTTAATTAGTCACAGTCGATCAAGGACCCTTGTTTTCAATATGTATCCAGAACTCTGCAACAGTCATGTACTTTTTTTTATTAATCACTAATTTAGCATCCTTCATGCTTAAAATGATTTAAACTCAATATAGAGCCCTACCTAGTAAATGTGTTTATATTCAAACCAGCAACTCTGCTGGAAAACAAATAGCATTTTGTTCATTGCTCTCAAAACAATTGGTTAGGTGAGGCAAAACTAAAAAAGAGACATTGTCATTGTACTTAATTAAAAGTCCCATAATTGGACATCAGTAAGAATGAGATTATTTAGTTTATTTAGTCATTACAAAATATATTTAAATGCCCCTGGCATTTAAATTATGCATTTATTATCTATAACTCTTCTTTTCTAATTGCAATTTTAGTGTATTAGCTACTCTCAAAAGGCTAGAGGCCAATGAGATGCTTAATTTGAAAACAGAAATTAATTTATCTCAGCAAACTCTTAGGTCCTACGTCTCCCTTCTTTCACCAGCCCCATAGGGCAAGTTTCCAAAGCAGAATGCTGTAATGTAATGCCATACAAAATACTAAATAAAAACTTAGTTGGCGGTGTCATTCTCTGTCTTCAGAGGTAGAAAAGCACAATTATTTTTGTCAATTGAAAGCTAGATCCTAGTGTCTATGTTTGGTACAAAAGGTATTGATTTTGTGTATATATATAAAAAAGGAACAAACTGAGAGTTTTATTATCTCTGAAGTTAAAGTGAAATTAACTTGGAGCAGCAGAGCTTCAGTATGTCTGAGCAAAGGCTAAAATGACATGATCACCACGGTTAGTAGCAGTGAGAATCCCACAACAGGGAAATACTGTGGATGCAGCTCAGTATTACTCAGTCATGTCCTATGGTGACAGTCACGTGATGCATAGCTAACACTAATAGGCTCAACATTCTCCTAGTCAAGGTTTCTTGGATGCATTCTCATAAGACCTGGGAAAGTAACTGACAGATTTTGAACATTTGTTGTGCGATGCTGTTGTGATCAAGGCCTTTTGGCCTATATTGTATATATATACTTTTTTGAAATTCAGACCTAAGTCTGAATTCTTGGAATGCCAAACTTTACAGGTATTCAGATTTGGCCTCTTGATTAACATTCTCATTAATCTGCCCTAAATCATCAAGCAGGAGAGTATCTGATTAAATCAGTTCCCTTTGGCATTGCATTAAGCTGTGGATGCTTTAGATTAGACTGCAGTGTAGATTACATGGACCTGGTGTGAAATAACAAAAACTTTCACATCGCTAGAGCTGTTTAACCTCAGTAATGCCAACTGTAGTGAAACCATCGTGAGACTTGAGATTTCTAAGTCAAAATAACTCTGATCAGATCTTCAGATCTCCAGATTTTCCCAGCTGGTAAATCTGTAGGGAGGGGAGGGGTGGAGCTGGGGTGGGGTGTGACTGACGACCCCACAGCAAGGGAGGGACTGGGGCAGGAGTAGGGGCTGAGGAGAATGGGGCTCCAGGTTGTTCAGAGGTGCAGGGGAGCATGGCTCCCCACAGCAGCATGCACCCCTGGGGAAGGCATGGTGGGGCATGTGCTGCCCACAGGGCAGAGGCAGGCTGCTCACTGCAGGCTCCGTGCCCTGCTGAAGTTGCCCCAGGAGCTCAGCCACACAACACTAGTGTGCTTCCCGCTGCTGGGCAGGTGGCAATGGCATTGCACAGCTGAGCTCCCAGGGCAAAGGCAGCAAGGCACAGAGCCACCAGCCCACAGTGGGCAACCTGCATCTGCCCCAGGGGGACACATGCCCTCCATGCCTGCCCCAAGGGTGCACACTGCTGTGGGGAGCTGCCCCCTCCGCCAACACACACACCTCTGGACAACCTGCCCTGACCACATTCACCCCAGCCCCTGCTCCTGCTCTACTCCCTCCCTCACCGCAGTGGTCTCAATCCCCACCCCCAGCCCCTACTGTCTCTCCCCCCACTCCTTCCCCTCCACTTACCAGCTGAGTGCTGTCTGTGTCTCTGTGCCTGTGTGTCTGCTCCTCATTTCAAAGCCACAGCCCCACGCCCAGCCCTGCTGCTCCCTTTCACTCCTGCCTCACAGCACCATACATCCTAACAGGGTGTGCGGGGACTCTCCCCAGGCTCCAAACCCCCCCACACACCCACAGCCCCCCACACCTTCACAAACAACCGCCTCTACACACACACTTCAAAAATAGCAATCCTTTGATTTTTTTTAAGAGTGCATCTCACGATTTTTGGTATGGTGGGGTTGGCAGTAGTGTAACCCATATCATTTTGCACATTCTGTTTCCAGCTTTTTTTCTTTTTTTAAAATTAGGCTCACCAGTTGCCTTTTGGTCTGAATCTTGGTGAAGGTCCAGAATAGAATGCTTTTACATATACATATGTAACATAGTGTTTGTGTTTTGCAAAAATACTTAAGTGATTTAATTAAAATGGCACTGCAACTTACGTATAGAAATCCTTTGGTTAGGGCCTTGTTACATCTTACACTGTGAGCTGCACAGAAGTTGATCAGTGTTAGTGCTAGCTTGAGTTTGGAGCAGTCAGACTTCAGGCCAGCAGGGCCCTGGAGGACTGAAAGGTAAGAATTGAACCCCCATTTTGGGCTCCACCCCTATGCTCTGGGGCTCCCCAAGTTCTCGCCCCCTGCCCCTCTGGGTCCCACCTGCCCCTCCCATTCCTACTTGTAGTTGCGCAGTATGTGCCAGGAAGAAGGTCGGAAAGAGTTAACTTGCCTGCCCAGTTGTGCCTTCAGGGCTACTTCTCTTCTTGGGGCTGAACCTGTCCAGAAAGCAGCAGGGTTTGGGCTGGGCAGGCAGGTTAGCCTGTTCCCCTGGGACAAACAGTACAGGCAGCTACAACCGGCGGGGGGAGGAAAGAGGGGAACCTGGGGTGCTGGAGAGGATGTGGGGAGGGGCAGTGGACCAGCAGGGGAGTGGGAGAAGGGTGGGGGGGGGTGTTCACACTAAGTTGCAGCCTACAGCGGTTATACCTTAGTGTAACAGAAGCTGGGTAGCACAGTTCAGAGATAATCCTGCCCTTGAGTGGTATAATTTTGAGCAGCATAACAGTTTCAGCTGTTCATGTATGGACAATCCAGGTGTTAAGAGCTCCAGGAGACACCCAAAATTACCATGTAATAAAGCCCTAAATTGCACTGGAAACCAGAAAAGGAAACCTTAAGCTAAGGTGTGCTGCTGCTTCAAAAAAATGCTGCTTACCAGTATATAATAGAGCTGGATTTCAACACAGGATCAAAGGTTCAGCACAAAAAACTGTACTGTATTAGTGGGTAGCATCTACCATTTTTTAACACCCAGACAGAGTATATTAAGCCAGGAAGAATAATGAGTGATTGTATGTACTGTGCATATTCCAGTTTCCAGGGTATTTTAATTGAAAGGAAAAATTAATAATTGGTATTTGGGATAAGGGGATGCCATGCAGAGACAACTTCTTTCCTTGATATTTCCTTTACTTCACGGCTTTACTCTTTAATGAAGGTTTTAGGTTGTGCAAGCTAGAAAACATTGATAGTGGGTTTTCTTTTATTCCGCCTCTGTTATATTTGTACAAGAGTAAAAACATACTATTGCTTTCTCTCTCTTTCATCTCTATAACTGTCTGGTTGGTTAACTTAGTGGAAGTTTTTTACTCCCCGTCTATCCACAGAATATTATTCTGAATTTCTGGGGGGAAAAACTTTATTTCCTATGGAAACAGACAGATAAATGCTCTTTGGTTCTATTCCCAAATCAGTGGAAGATCTCCCATTTTTGTCAGTAGATCTCCCACTTTGGATCAGGGCTTTGCAAATTGTCATCTGAAAGGAAGAGCGAGGACATGGAAAACAGAAAAAGATCACTTCTTAATTCTCACTGTATTCATTTACAGAGCTCGCTAGGCAACATGTATTCTCTCTTCAAGCATCCTCACTGGCAAGGCTAATAGAAAGCTGCTTGCTTAGGTGTAATGGAGATATTAATTAATGCTTTTATTTTTTTTCCTCTTAAACCAGAAAGTTCTGTGTTTTTGTCCCCTATAAAATCTCAATCTACCGTATATCCCCTGTCCATTCAGACCACTTCATATAATGTTCTGTTTCTATAATATCCTGCATGTCACAAAACATTGAATGGAACGGTTGAACTCTAAGGCTAGGGACAGAAGTTATACATACACCGGTTTAAGTGATCAGAAACTAGTTTAAACCTGTAACCGAACATAAGTTCAGTGCACATAAACCAATTTCAAAATGGCCCAAACCAGTTTTAAATAAATCTGGTTGAATGTAGTATCACACTTAACTGATTGAGGTTAAACCAGTTTAGGGAACTTCAGGGGGCTATGGGGACCATAACCCCGCCCCTGCCACTGCAGCCGTAAGTGGGGAGTGACCCTGAAACTGGCTGCAGCACCCTGATCAGGCAAACCCCAACTCAGGTCTGTGCTGGTGGGACAGGGCAGAGAGAAGAGAATTAAACCTCCTCCCCCCCATTTGCTCGAGGCTACTGCCAGGGCTGGCCATGCCCCCCGCTGTTCCAGTGTTGGGGATGGGGGGTGGGAATGTCTGACAGGGGATGCTATGCTCCAGCCAAGCAGACCTCAGCTGAGGTCCTGGGGGGGGGAGAGGGCAGGGAGGGGGGAATAAACCCTCTCCCTGCCTCCTTCACCTCAGGGGGCCATGGTGGGCCAGCACCTGGCCATGCTTCTGCCCCTCCCACTGCAGCAGCAAGGATGTGTGGGGGGGACCCTGACACAGGCTGCTGCACCCCAGCCAGGCAGATCCTAACTTGGGTCTATGCGGGTGTGAAAGGGGACAGAGCGGGGAATTAAACTCCCCTCCATTTCCATTCGCTTCGTGCTGCTGCCGGGGTTGGCCACATCCATTGCCACTCAAGTAGTAAGAGTGGGGGTGGGAAATGCCCAGCAGGTGCTGCTTCCCCGTTCCCTCTCCAGGCAGACCTCAGCTGGGGTCCCTGCAGGCCAGGGTGGGGGTTTAAACCCCTCCCCTATCATACTCAGCCTGCTGGGACCTGGCCATGGCCCCTCCTCAGCACAACGTCCCTACAGCCAAGCATTTTCTATAGCATCCCCTGGCTTCTAGCTTGAGCCACTTCAGGCATGTGGCTGCACTGCCAGAATCAACAGTGAATGTCTATTCACATGCAAATCAATTCAGTCTACACAGGTTAGACTTACTTGCAAAGTTGAATCAATTCAGGCTTGGGCTTTTTGAATGGTTGTACTTAGCCTAATGGAGCTCTTAGTAGATGTTGAATTGGATGCAGTCAGTTAAATGTATCATCAGGCTTAGATTCTTGAACTGTTACTAGTAATGCAATGTTGGGATTTTCTGATGTCACATCCTAATAAAAAGAGAGTATATTATTGCTCCCCCAACCTGCAGCAATATATTGCTGGTTTGTCAGAAGCCTGTATTTTTCACTGCTCACAAATCCTCTTCTGAGACACATCACTTGTATCATAAAATATGTCCAAAATATTTGAGCTAACTACCATCCACCCTTCTCCTGATAGGTAGCGATCTTTTTCCCAATGCACATCTTCTCAGTTTTGGAATTCTGCCTGTCTCTAAATCTACCAACAACTTTACATGTTCTTAGGCCTATGTTGGCACTTCACACCCAAAATGGCAAGGGAAAAAAAAGAACAAAAGTATGACATAAATGTCCATCCTGAGAAATGTTGCTCTTACAGAAAAACAATGTCTCACTTTGGGACAACTAATAGCAGCTGTGAATGTTTTCAATGTGCAAAGATGTAGTGGGACAGTAAGGTCGTTTGAAGTCTCCACATTTAAGTCAAGTCTTCTGCTGGCATTATATGGTACATCTCCATTGACTTCAAAGGAGCTATGCTTATGTGCAACAGCTGAGGTTCTGCTGAATATTTTTAAATGAGAAAAGGAGTTGAAGAGGGAAGACAGTTGTCCTTTTTATTTTAAATTTAAAGTGTATATTCTTTGAGTTTAGATAGCTATCACAATGAAGTCCCAATGTGTTTGACATGCAGAGGTGATAATGCATAATAAGTTAAACAAAAGTTATGGGGAAGATTATCCATGTGCAATCTTAATTCTGCTTCCTTAGGTCTATGCTGGGGGTGGGCCACCTGCCCACTTCATCTTGTGCCCCCAGTGGTGGATGTGGGGTAGATGGGCCAAGGTGCCTGGGCAGTGGGACTGGGACTGGCAGTGCCAACACTGGCAACAGCAGCAGCAACTGGAAGGAGCCACCACTGGTGCTGGGGCAGCCAGGAAACGGAGTGCGGCCACCATGCTGGACCAGCTCTGCTGCGCGCCTGGGGGTAACTGGACTGGCTGCATGCATTATGGCCCAGGCTGCCCCCTGGACCTGGGCCACAGGGGGCTGAAGGTCCCACTGCGGGCTGGATAAAATCCCTTGATGGGCTAACAGCCCACAGCCATATTTTGCCCACCCTTGGTTTAGGCAATATGTTTTTAAATATGTGATCTCAGATTGATGCTACTTGTGGATATGAATCAGGCCATACAGTAAATAAGCCTATTGTCTGTAGAGCCCCCATTTCATTCATGGCAGAAGTTGGAATATGTGTAGTTAACGAAGCAATTTGAGAGGGTATGAGCTCATTGTTGAATCAGATAAATGATGTCCTAGGGAAATGGAGTCTATTTCTTCCCATGCCACAGAGATTCCTTTTGAAGCTGGACAAGTGACTTAACCCACTTTTTTTACAGGTAGCCAATAACTGTGTTTCTCATTTTCTGGGTGTCCAATTTGTTGAATATTCACAGCTGCATCTGAAGTCAGTGGGACCTCTGCTTTAAATACAGAACATGTGAAGTACTATAAATTGCGAAATAAATAAATAAATAAATCTGACAGAAACCTAGTATGGAAAATTTCATCCCAAATGGTTACTTTCACAAAGTTATATACAAAGGAAAGGAAAGCCTTATAATGGGAAATTGAAACTAACATCAATTATAGATGGTTCTACCAGTACTGTCTATCATGATGATCATCAAATGTGAAAATTAAATGGCATGTGTATATTGTTTTCAGTTTAAATAATCTGATGTTCTTGTAATGATAATGTCCCTGTCCCTTTAAAAAGCTTAATGTGAGGGAACATGAAATGCACAAATGTTTGAGAAGTCCCTGAAATAAACTTTAACTCACTTCCAGAACTATTGAACCTGCTCTTAAGGTTGGATCGCCAGTTTTCTTACACAATTTTAAGACTCATATCTCAAAATATAAGTTATTGTTGATACTGTTTCTCTCTCTCCCCTTCTTTTCTGACACTTCCTATACACATAATATTGGCAGATCAAAAGAGGGATGACCACTTCAACACCATTTTTTGAGGTAATGGAAATTCAAGCGCTCAGGCACAAATTCTCAATGGACTCCCTGACATTTCTGACAGAAGGCACAAGTTTGCAGTAATTCTCATTTGCTTTTGTCAAGAGCCATCAGCCCTGAATGTGTAAGGCTCGCTACTTGCAGTTTTCGTTTTCTAGACATTGCGAACTATGGGATCTGACTTTAAAAACTTGGTTCTTTTAGCCATATTAAAACATCGGCCTCATGTAGAAGGCAAGTAGGTTGCCTTGTGGCATTTCTGTATACATCATTACAATTAGTCAATGTTTGTAAATAGCATGCAGTTTCACACATACTAGTCCAAACTACATCTTGTACTTTGGGAGCATTTTGAGCAGTCTTTCAGCTGCTTGTGAAAATCTTATGGTTTAAAGTATGGTAGACAATCCAACCAATTCTAGCAGAACGTTCCAATTTAGCATTTTATTGCAGTTTAGCCACAGCACTCTGAATCAGCACTCTAGAAATTATTCTTCCCCAGATGCAGAAAAGCCTCCCGGCCACTAGTCATTAAAACCAGTTTTTTACTGCATTAAGTGCTGTACTTTGCATAATAACATTGCCAGCCACCAGGTGTTTGAATTACATTCAAATATTTTCCCTACAGTAATGGTGTGTTTCCAGAATGTACTTGCATAGATCTGATACATTTCTATTGGACTTGCTAAAGGGTGTAGGCTCTGACACAGTGTTCTAGTTAACTGTTTACATTGCACAGGTCACCTGTTCATATGATCTAAATGGTCTGAATGAAACGCCAGACATAGGTTAAGAGCTGTTCCTAATGAAGCTGGATTGATGGGAAAAGAATTTTTCAAATGTTTTGGGCCAGATTGCCAGCTGCAGTTCCAATCTCTGATTTAATATCATGCATGTTTCTATTCCAACATAACCCTAAAGAAAATACAGTTTCATTTATGGCTTCCTCTATTTCCTCCTTAGCTCATGATTTGACTTGAAGTTTCAGTGTTTTGTAACAGAAGGACTGGAATTTGCTTAGTGAATGTGATATACTTATGTTTTATCAGTCTGTGTCTCCCCACAATTTTTGTTGTTGTTGTTTGTATCACAGCTGTGAGGAAAAAGAGGTATTTTTGCACATTTTAGCCATAACTGGGGAGCTCTAGGTTTTGTGATAGATAGATAGAGTGCAATCCACCATACAGAGATAACTAAAACCTGCTAAAATTAAAAGATCTTGGTACAAAAATGTAAGTATGTTAACTGTAATCTTTGGGCTGAAATTGGTAAAAGTAATACACTTTTGGAAACTTTATGGAAGGGTAAATTAAACTTGGACTTAGTGAATTTTATTCAAAATGTGTGCAGACTGAGGGCCTAAGGGCCATTGCACTTTGAACTGTTCAAAGGTTGATCCGTTTTAGTGCTAGCTTGAATTTGGAGCAACCACACCTAAAAACCTTCTGTGTCTCCCACCTGCACAGCTGGGACTTGCCACTAGAAGGCCAGTGAGCAAGGACCTGACTAGGAGTTACATCTGTAAGTTGCCAGCCCAGGGCTGGTGAGCCAGGATAAGCCACTATCCCTGCTGTGGGTGGGGGGGGGGTGAGAGATGGGTTGGAGAAGGAAGTGGTAACGTGAAGTTGGGAAGTGGAGAGTTAATGGGATGGGGATGGGTAATGAAATGGAAGGTGGAAAGGAAATGGGGGTAGAGGAAGGGTGATGAAATGAAGTCAGTCACTGAAGAATAAAATAAAAAGGAGTATAACTTTTTTTTAAAGAAATGAAGAAAAAGTAAATTAAATAAAGTTTCATATTTTAATAGATTGGGATTTGGGATTGGAGTGTGGGGGCTGTTGGATCTACTTTCTGGGGCGGCTGACAGTTGGGAGCAGTGAGGGAAGGCGCCTTTGGGAGAAGTACGGCCCCTGTCTTCTCTCCTCCCTCCTCCCTGCATTCTCCCCTACCCCCAGAGGCAGTGGTGAGCTGTCATCAAGTGTGCTGAGCACTGAGGCAACACTAGTTAACTATCCATCCTGCTTTTCCTCCCTCCACCTTTGGACTGTTCAGATGTTACATTTGGCACTACAAAACCAAGTGCTACAGAAAAGTTCGTGTGTTATCCAGGAACATTTCTTTAGCCTTTCCACCATTTTCGTAGCCCTACAGGGGGCATACGTGTCTGTCCTCTCAATTTTTATTTTTATTTTTGTAGTGCAGCAAAAGCCATTTGTAGCACTACAAATGCAATGTTTGTCCATGGCCTTTTATACATGTGAATAGCTTCCTGGACTTCCACTGGGACTACTGGCTTGAGTAAAAGCTACCAGGACTGAGATCATAATTTTTATGTATTTTAGTATTATTTTTCTCTTTTCCATAAATTCTTTCACCATATGTTGTAAAAATACCTTACCACTGCATCCTTTGTGCTATAACAATTAATACAATGGTTTGTTTCATAGTGGTATATGCAAACTTCAGGAGATGTGTAGATTTGTTACAAACTGGAAATAGAAAAGACCTACTGGGTCTGCAAGTGTTTTCCTCAGCAAGTGCTGGATTGTGACTTCATTTACTTCAGATTGAAAGTTCATTGTCTTGTCTTTACTTAAATGACTCCAGAGATTGCATTCTTATTATTTTCCTGGCAAAACTATTCAGTTCACCAACAAATCTCACACTTTGGAAATATTCCTCAATCTTCAGCCTTTTAATTTTCCAATTAAGGTTCAAATAATTTGACCTTGGTGGCCAATCCAATAGGTAGTGGGAGGGGAGCAGGGGAGGACATTAATAAATGGATATACAAAATAGTAAGACCATAGTAACCTCTAAGTTTTCTTTGTAGCTTCTGTAGGTGATTTATATTAGAAAATAAATACATGGAATCAAAAGAGATTAACACAGTATATACAATGAAATTGAAAAAAATCAGTGACTGTTTATTTTCTAGTTGAAATAGTAAATGATCAACTAGCAAACCTAATTTTTGGTACTGTCTTTGCCTTCCTAAGGTTCCCAGTCTGAGCCACCATCCTGCAGTGCCAGTTCCATCACTTGTCCGTCTGCTTGCACCTGTAGCAACAATGTTGTGGACTGTCGAGGAAGGGGCTTAACAGAAATTCCTGCTAACCTACCAGAGGATATTTGGGAAATGTAAGTGTCAGCATCAAATTATCTCATCTGTGATATTCCAAGTCTAATTGTTTTCACAGTCTCACTTTATGGAAGTGAGCCAGAGTTTTTTTGAGCCCCTTCAGTTGATAACCATGGTCATTTGTGGGCTACATGGCTATTGTCTCCATACTTTTGGGAGGGGAGTTTGGTCTTATGACTCAAGTCATTCTTAAAAACAAAATGAGATAATCTGCAGCAAGCTCTGGCCTGAGAACTAGATCAAGTTCTCAGCAAATTCATTTCAAATTGTATTTTCACTTTCAGAAACCAGGGCTTGGGTCATATACCTAGAGACATGTATATTTTCCAGTAGAGGAAAATATATCATGTATTTCTCGTAACCGGATTGTTTTCACTCTGAGCTACCTTGGTGATTTTCCCTAGAGACTGGGAGCTTTTCATGTTAGGCAGGCAGGTAGTGGGGGTCTCTTGCTGAAGACTGACATTGAACAGATTGTTCCCAATTATTTCCCCCTCTTTTCTCTTCCATTTCATCAATCCCAAATCTTAACACTTAGCTGAATGCTTTCTCATGTCACCATTTCAGATATTAGTCTAACTGATTTACTTGTCTTTACTAGTTTTATCTGATGCAGTTGTCTACTTTTGTGTCTACAGTTTTATAGGAAGGTGTACAATCTACCACAGTTATGAATAGTGTGACATGAAACTAAATTGCTTTTGGTTGTTCCACAGGGAATGGTGAGCAGTTGTTTTCCTTGTGAGGTTGTTATATTGCAGACAGTATCCTTCTTGCAACCAGCTTTAAGAGCCTAAAGATTATGAATTCAATTGTATCCATGTAGTAACTGGACCAATTTAGCTTTTCACTGCTGCAGAAATATTTCTGGACTGCAAGATTCATTGGGATAAAGCTCAAGCACAACTCTCATTTCTAGGCAGGCCTGTTGTGATTTAGTATCTCACTGCCAAGAGTTTGACTGAGACTTGCATCTAATCTAAAATGCCAGGATCACTGGTTTCATTGGTGATTTGTTCCATGTGGCACTTGCTTAATGGCTTCATCAAAACTTTTGTGATTACTATCCCAGAGTAGTTTTCTGAAGCCTGTGCTTGATTGAATAAGTTTCTACTTTTTGCTCAGATTTTACAATTATATAAAAAAGTTATACTGAAAACATTAAAGTTTGCTGAACAGAAGTTAGATATAAACACTGCCTTAAAATAGTACTAGCCAAGGTACCTGGGGCATGTAGAATATTTACAGGAAATGTAAAAATAGTCACACGCTTGACCTCACTTGTAAAAACATGGGATGCTTCCCTGCTTTCTGTCAAAATATAGGCATAAACATCCTTATGTTGGGGTCAAGGGTGGACTGTCCCCAGTAGGGGAGGTGGAATGAATTTCCCTCTGCTGGTCCCATGCTTTGGAATGAGTTTATAGCAGCTAGATGGTTGCCAAGGCTGTTACCAAGCTACATATATGTTCTCTTCCTTCCCTCCCCCCCACCTCAAATTAATAAGTTACCTGTCCATTCCTGGTTGAATTTGTAATATTTTATATTACATGTCACCTGGGCACAGGCAGATATTTGGAAATTTTCTACCCTTGGAAGTGACAGTGTAAATTACATCTAACTTTTATTTTTAAGAAAAATTTTGTAGTAGGAAATAACGAAAGGTTGAAAACAGAAGGAGAAATTTGTTTGTAATGCAACTTTTCATGTTGTTTAGCAGTCAGGATTTGGAGGGGGTGGGGGGAGATTTGTTTGGGACCTGCTGCTTCAGGTTTGTGGTGTGTGGGAGAGGATGTTCAGATTTCTGTTAATATGAAAAGTGACAAGGAGCCAGGAGAAATTTTATTAAACAAATTTGGTAAGAATCTATTGCCAATATCTGTAAAAGCCAGAAGGACGTGTATTTTGGAAACTCTGGTGAAGGAAATTACTCTTCCTTACAGTTCGAGGAGCATACTCAAAAGTTTGAAAGCCTTTAGTGGAGGTGCTGGGTACATACTTACTAGCCTAATTTTGGTGTGCTCACATTTTTAAAATTCTGACCTGTAAGTTTAGATTCTGGATTTTTGTATGCATTTTGTTATCTGTCCTTGCCTTTTCCTTCTCTCTCACTCTCAAAGTGGTTTACTTGATATTACAATGGATTATTAAAGGAATTTTGGAAGAGTCTAGTTGGTAAGAGAGTAAATTATATTCATACATAAAATTTCATCTTCTTAAGGATTTTTCAATATTTCACTTCTTGATGGGTCTAGGGAATGAGCAAGTGTCAGAAATAGGAAAATATTAGGGAGGAATGCCGCCTTCATTTTCTATTTGGCTTAAGGTTATTCAAGTAGGAGTTCCTATAGCAACTCTGTCTGTCATGGTATGTGGCATTATGTGGTATAGAAGGACAAGTCTTTGTGAGGCAGAATGGGATTGGTAAAAAGGGTGGATGAATGAGTTTAGATGCCTGAGATCTGAACTTTCATATTAAGGGGAAATGTAATCTTCTGGAAAAACAAAATACACCCGTGGGGACACACATACAGGTAAAGAAGAATACTCTTTTGTTAGTACTACACACGCGCATAGAATGGTGGGCTGGGGATTCCCCGCATGCCTGGAGGTGGACCCAGAAGTGGATCAGAAGTACTTCTGGTCCACTTCTGGGTTCGCAGCTGATCACACTGGGGGGGGGGCGGGGGGAGGGAGGTGCATTCCTATGGGATGTTCCATCTGCCCCAGCATTGCAGGGTTTACAAGCTGCACCTGGTACATTGAGGTATGTAGAAAAAATATCGAATATTCAGATTCAGATTCCACCGAATTGAATCAGGACAGCGATCTGAATCAACAAATCAAATCTCTGTCCCTGATTTGGGCCAAATCCAAATCGAATACGGTCTGTTTTGCACACCCCTAATGTCAGTTAATATGGAGCATTGTCCAGCTGAAATCTCCCAACTGTCTTCACTGCTTCAATTAAATTCCTCGTGGATTTTTTTTCTAGAACATGTCTTTATTGGGACCAAAAATCATCACTTTCAAAATTATTAATCTTTTGAATTTCAGTGGTTTTCACAACCCTGCTAGTCGTACCACCAAGATGTTAACTGAATTGCCACTAAAGGCACAATTTTAGGTACATATATAGATAACTAAATAGATATAATTATTTGACCAAAATGCTTTTGCTTGTTGTAGTTGGAAATTGAACTGGTATGATGGCAGCTAGTGCATTAAGAGGAAATGATTATAAAGTTGTCTTGGGTCCTATAACCTTTTGAGAGATACATGAGGGCAATAACTGAGACCATGGAGCAATTGTGTCCTTTGACAGCACCGTGAGACAGCACCATGAGGACCAGTCCAACCAGATTCACTGTGGCAGTATATAGGCTACTAAATCTTTGGTATGGGCACGCTTGCATTTTTAGCCACTTTAAAAGGGGAGAGCTACAGCTTGGGATTGTGCATCAACTGTTATGCTGTAACTGTTAAATTGGTATAGTCCTGAAATGGTGCAAGTTAGGTAAACCCCACTAACTTTGATCCTGAATGAAGCAGGGTTAAAGCTAGGGGAGAGGGGTTTCTACACTAGTGCCGCTACAAAATCATGTGGATGGAGCAGTTGCATCCTGTGCCTTGCAAGGCAACCTGGAATATGAAACATGCCTTGTTTCTGGCAGTATTCTTCATTTAAGGATTTCATAGGACCTTAAAAACATTCAGAGTCTAGTACTTCTCCCCTTCAATCGTGGGAATTTGCCATATCTTATTTTAGGCGTAGCATCATTGCCTCCTAAGTAATTATATTTTTTTTCACCAAGAGATTAAGAAAGTCACATTTTAAGTTAGTTGCAAGGCTAAAACCTGATCCCATGATTCTCAGGAGCCTGCTCTAGCAATAACCAGTACCAAGCCAGGGCAGAAAGGATGAGGAATTGGATATTGTGGAAATATAGCAGATACGAGTTTAGCAGATCTGGGGGGTTGGCTTTGCCTACTCTACTTTTGTCTTAGGATGGTCATGTGTGTCTGTATCTCTTTCTCATTTTTGGTAGACTTGGGAGCATCACAGTGTCCACACGATGTTCTGTTGCACCTGCAGTGAGCACAGGCACACATGGTTTGATTTTGAAAAGTAAAGTTTAAGACAAACTTTTGTAAAGTGCCTAAATTGCTCTCAGGCTTAGTCTCCTAATTGTTACTTAGATGTCATTGAAAATCGTACCAAAATTTGAAAGGGAACTCCACTTCAACTGGGATTACAGAGTTCACATGTATGCCAGTGAAACCCTGGACAGTGTCCTGTTAGATATAGGTATAATAAGTGAACAACTGTAAGGAGACAGCAAAAGTCTTTTTAAAGAAATAACCACATGCTTTTTATAATGTTATAATGTGGGTTTGCAATCCTACATTCTTCTAATTTCTCCTTCCCTACAAGGACTAATGCCTTTACTTGCTGCAAAAATGAAATATGCGAGTACTCTCTGGGTATGTACAGCCGTTACAGTTAGATTGACTTACCCAGGGTTAGGCTGATATAAATACCCAAATGTGCAGGCCTTCAGAGAACTTAAATCACTCAAAAATGTTTTGCCCTATCTAAGGTTGTTTACCTGAGGAGGTGCACTAACTGAGATCAAGACTGGGTTAACCCTATCTAGGAAAAGGTTAACTCAATTTAGAGAATGCTTGTATGCATTCACAGTGCAGCATCAGGTCTTGGAAACCTTGTCATTTGCCCCAGCCCCAGGGCTGTGCTCTTCCCTACTTTCTCCTTTCCCCTGACCAAGTCTGGGCTATTTTTAGCCCCCTGGATCCTCCCCTGACTGGGACTCCCCCAGGCCACTAGCCTCCCCACTCCCTCAGTTACTTGCAGTGGTTTCTCTGCACAGCTTCTGAGAGTTGCAAACAGCTGTACACACCCTCTGGGAATGGCCCTGCTGGCAGGGGGGTTACAAACCACGAGGTAAAGAAAAGTCTGGGAGACCTTAAAGTTATATGGAGTGGCAGCCAGTCAAATTATGTGTAACAATTTGGAAAACTTTCTCACAATTGGACATAAACCTGCCAGCTAAATAGAATATCTGATTAAACTTTTAGTGCTCTATTTAATGGTTTAGACACTTCTGAATCTTTACATTTTAGGGAATATAACTTATTCGACTTTTAGTCTGAAAATAAGTCTCGTAAATCACTTTAATTCTACATATATCCTCATCAATTCCTAGGCATTTCAGGTGGGAATAGTTTTTAATAGAAAGAATCAGTGGTAATAAGACATTTTTATGGTAATGTGAGATAAAACCCTGAAGAAATGTTTATTACTCATGTTCTGTTGCGATAAATCCCTGTAAACATTTCATTTTTATGGAATACATATTAAGAAATTTAACTAGACGTAGCTGAATGGGTTTTAGCCAGGGTTGAACTCAATATGTATCTTAGTGGTGACATATCTAACATCTAGGGCATCTATACATGTGCTTTGAGGTGGAGGCAGGGCACTTTAATTAGAGCAGCTCTCACAGCCGCTGTAATTAAAATGCCTGCAGTATCGTGTATTCAGCGTCACGTGCTTCAAAATGGCGGCAGGAGGGCTTGAACAAATGCTTGTTCGATAACTTGACTTTAATCTCCGAGGCATGACTTTTTTCATGTTTTATACCAACTTAACTAAGAAAGATAGTGTTAAAGAAAAGTGTATCCAGAAAAGTTTGTTTTGGGTATCCCCTGCTTTGGGATGAGACCACTTGGTCCATGCCTGAGGTCAAGAGTCCTAGTTTTACGTACCCAGAGCTCCGTTTTATATCTCTAGCTAGCAATCTAGATGTAGGGCAAGTGAGCCCCATGTGGATGCTCTGCCTTTCCTATTTCTACCAAGGTAGTTGTGCTGGAGCAATACTTTTGTTGCCCTCCCTTATTTCTTCCCTGTAGTTAGGATTCCATCAAAGTCCTTCCAGTGAAGGCTGTCATTGGTCTGTTGCTTCTTGCTCTAATCCACATTTTCTTTTAGGGCAATTCTTTCCAAAATCAGGTTCTTCTATAGAGCATAAAATTGGAGCTGCTTAGTCTGCACTACCCCTACTTCTGAAAAATTAATCTACCAGGAAACCACAAAATAAGTTGAACCAGGAAATATAATTTGTTGCAGGAAATCCTAGTTTGCATTCAAATAGAAGCACAATTGAAACTGCTGCAATTGTTACTGCATCTGTCCCTCAAGTATTGTTTCTAGCATGGCATATACAATTATTTTCTCCATGGTAAATAAATTGATGCCCTTTGGGTGTCAATAATAAATTACCATTCTTCCCTCAGTCTTGTGCCCCAAGTGTACATCTCTAGATATTAGTTGTGTTCAGTAATGGTTTTCAATTCCTGTCTCCATTAATTCAATATTCCTTGGTAATCCCATTCATATCAGATATGATCCCTTGACTGACAGTAGCTGGTTTGTCCCACATAAAATTAAACATGTAGCAGCTACTTTAAAACATGGTTATCAGAGATGACCTACATTCTGCTGTCTGTTTCACTATTAATTAAAAATGTTATAGACAGCTTTTTTCTTGCCTGCCTTCCTTGGTATTCATAGACAGAACCTCTCTGCTGTGTTTGCCAATAAGTGCTAATTGTTGGGTTCAATGATAAGTCAAGCCTGCTATGAAACGGGCTGAGACCAGCCACTCTCTTGTCCTAGGCCACCAAATGGGTGCGATATGGTAACCATTTTTACTTGCTATTGACCTTGCTGCTTGTAGCTTGGAGATGAAAAACTCCTTAACCCAAGTTTCATCCTCTGTGCTGCCCTGTAATTTTTTCAGAAGCCCCTCCTTGTAATCCTGCCCCATCTACCAAGCAGAAATTAAGAAAAAAATAAGCTGGAAAGCTGTATTGAAGCCTTTTTCCTCATAAAAAATATAGTAGGAGAGTATAGTGCAATTCGTGTTTTACAAAGAATCATTTTGATCCTGGAGCTGACACCAGCAGCCAAATTCACTGAGAAAAAAAAAGTTAGAAGAAAATGAAACTGAGGGCTACAGACTATGTGTTGTAGTATGTAATAAAGACCCCACTGCTTATAACATGGCTTTCTTACAGTGTGATTCAGAGCAAAAATTCTTCTCAAAGCAGAATCCCTGAAAGGGATGGCAAGAGAAAGCTTAATAAGCTTCTGCTTGTCTCCAGTGGTAATTCAGATGAGAACTTAAGTGGTTAAGCAGCTGGAGGAATTGACTTAAGAAGAAATAGTAAAAAAAATTTAACTTGGCGAATTGCAGATGAATCAAAGATAAAAGGATTTTAACTGTATTTAAGCAGTACCTACATCACAGGTATGTAGGGTGAGTAGCAATATAAAGAAAAGGAATTTAGGATTGTAACAGGGTCCTGCCCCAGGGGGTGGCTGTGAAGCCCCTGGAGACCCCCCCTAGCCCTTCTCTCCTATACTTTCTTCAGGCAATCTCCCCATCCATTCCCCTTGATGTGATTATGTCTTTAGAAAAGGGATGCTGTCCCAGGGCTTCTCAGGCCTGATCTCATGCTTCTGAGCTCAGGTGTCTCTGCTGTCCACCTTAAGGCTCATTATGTGGGGCTCTGTCCTCCCCAGTACCCACACCCAAGCCTCACAGATGTCACACTTACTAATCAAATCATAATGTCCCTACTGCTACGGGCTTCTGGCTCTATCTCTCCTTACACCAGCCCCTCTCTAGGCTATGGACACTTTGGCCTCCTTAGACTCTGGCTGTGGCCCTTCAGTCCTTCTCCTTAGACCATGGCCCCACGTCTAGGCCACTTAAGACCACTGGGCTTTCCAGCCCCACCAGTCTTCAACTGTCGCTCTTCTTGGCCTTTGGCCCTTCCTGAGCCATGGTTCCACTCCTATGCCAATGAGACCCATGGGCACCCTGACCCTGCCTGCTCCCTGGACCCTCCAGCCCTCTGCTCTCTTTCTGAGCTCTCTAGCCCCTGCTCTTTTTCTGTGCCCTCTGGTCCTCCATCCTCTCTGGGCTCTGTGGCCCTCTGGCACACCTACAGACTGGTTCTCAGATGGCCTGCCTTCTCTTAAAGTAGCAGGAGCTCCAAGCCTCCTTGTACAAGAATACAGAAGGAAAATAGCCTGACTGAAAAAGATTAGGTATTAGAGTAAGCTAAGTGGAAGTGGTGGGCACTTCACTGTTTGGGTTAGGACAGGCATAGCTGCAGACTGGTTCAAAAATGGCTGATTGGGTGAAAATCTAAACCCTCATTCCCTGAGAGCTCAGATGAAGTAGTTTCAAAACAGAGCATTTTCTGTAACTTATGTCTCTGCTGTATGCCAGGCTCAAGCTGGTTTCAGAATGGGAGGAGGGGAAAGGGAATAGAAGGGAAGAAGGAGGATCCAAGGAACTACAGACCAGTCAGCCTCATCTCAGTCCCCAGAAAAATCATGAAGCAGGTCCTCAAATAATCAATTTCTAAGCACTTGAAAGAGAAGATGATGATTAGGAACAGTCAGCATGAATTCACCAAGAGCAAGTCAAGCCTGACCAACCTGATTGCCTTCTATGATGAGATAAATGGTTTTGTCGAGGTGGGGAAAGCAGTGGACTTAATATACCTTGATTTTAGCATGTTTTTGATACCATCTCCAACAGCATTCTTGCAAGAATGCTGGGTTGGATAAATGGACTATAAAGTGGGTAGAAAGCTGGCAGGATTGTCAGGCTCAACAGGTAGTAATCAATGGCTCCATGTCTAGCTGGCAGCTGGTATCAAGTGGAGTGTCCCAGGGGTCAGTCCTGGAGGTGATTTTGTTCAATATCTTCATTAACAATCTGGAAGATGGAATGGAGTGCACCTTCAGCAAGTTTGCAGAGGATGCCAAGCTGGGGGGTGTAGTAGGTACACTGGAGGGTAGGGCTAGGATTCAGCATGACCTAGATAAATTGGGGGATTGGGCCAGAAGAAATCTCACGATTCAACAAGGACAAGTGCAGAGTCCTGCACTTAGAATAGAAGAGTCCCATGCACTGCTACAACCTGGGGACTGACTGCAGCCCTGAAGAAAAGGATTTGGGGGTTACAGTGGACACTAAGATGGATACGAGTCAGCAGTGTGCTCTTGTTGCCAAGAAGGCTAACAGCATACTGGGTGTAGTTAGAGTGTTGCCAGCAGATTGAGGGAAGTAATTATTCTGCTGTACTCTGCACTGGTGAGGCCACAGCTGGAGTACTGTATCCAGTTTTCCCCCCTCCCCCACTATAGAAAGGATGTGGACAAGTTGGGAGAATCCAGCAGAAAGCAACAAAAATGGTTCTGGGGCACATGACTTATGGGGAGGGGCTGAGGAAACTGAGTTTATTCACTTGGAGAAGAAAAGACTGAGGTGATTTGATAACAGCCTCTGACTACCTGAAGGGTGGGTCCAGAGAGGATGGAGTTAGACTTCTCAGACAGAACAAAGAGCAATGGTCTCAAGCTGCAGAAAGAGAGGTTTAAGTTGGATATTAAGAAAAACTTCCTCATGAGGAGGGTGGTGAAGCACTGGAACAAGTTACCTAGAGAGGTGGATTGAATCTCCATCCTTGGAAGTTTTTAAGGCCCTGTGTAGCAGGACACTAAGACATGCCTGTTCCTTAAGGCTGAAGCAGCCTGGCCAGGGAGCTCGGCAGGCTATGCAGGGCTCCCCAGCTGCAGGTTGCCGGGGTAACAGCCTAAGGAAGTAATTGGCCCCACCTGTCAATGTCACCTGACTGGCAGAAGGCAGAGCTCTGGGATATATAAGCTCAGGCGGTAGCTAGTAGACACATACTCTCTCTGGTAACTGACAGGAAGGAGCTCCTGTCTGCTGAAGTGACTCGAGACCTGGTGCTGCGGATGTAGCTTTCCCTCCTACTCCTTACTCTGCTCTCTTGGTGTTACATGACTACAGTGAATCTCCTAGGTACCTAGAATAGGGGCACGTTACTCTGAGTGGAAGGTTGTCCCCTTCAAGGGATATGGTACTGCTGTTATTACTAGTATTTACTTTATAACCTAGGGGCTTGTGTTTGTGTTCATGTTTCCTCTGGAAGATTGGGATGAGGCTAGCAGTGGAGATTTGGAGGCCTCACTAGTGCCTGCAGAGAAAGGGCATATGATTTGGTGGAGCCCAGTGTCAGGCACAGTGACCAGAGCACATCCAGAAAAGTGCAGTGAGCCCAGAGCACCAGGAAGGCACAGACAAAAGGACTTGGTGAGCCCACAGCATGAGAGGGGTGTAGGTACAGGGTTGGGTGAGCCCCTACCTAATGCCAGAGTGACACAGCTAAGGGGGCACAGAACCAGGTGCCCAGGAGAGAGGCACAGAGTCGGGCATCTGAGAGAAAGGCACAGAAAGCTTGCCTGTGTGTTGCAAAGAGAGAGGAGCCAGAGGTCTCAATGCCAGGGCTGTATAGAGTTGATGACAGGAGTAACACCTGCGAGACATGGAACATGTGTAGGGATGGTTGGACTGAAGAAGTCAACCCTGAAGGCAGGAAAAGGCAAAGGAGTCTGTACCTGCTGAGCAATTCCCTTCCAGGGCTTGGAACAGAATCTAAGATCTGAGGTACTCGCCACAGCGGCAGACTTCCTGTCCGTTCCCCTTCTAGTGCTGGTCCTTATAAATGGTAATAATCTACAGTTGTTATAATTTTACTCTGTTGGTTGTAACGAAAGATTTGTGTGGTTGATCTGAAAGTTTCAATTCTGCTGATGTCTCATGGGAAAGTCAGTGATGGGAATTTGGGCGGTTTTTTTTTTTTTTTTCAGTTGACTCTTTTTGCACACATGAAATACTAAAAGAACGTTATGACTGCAAATTCAAATTTAGGAAATGCCAGAATTAAAGTTGCCTTTGACTCATTTTGGTAATGAATCAGTGTTGGAAAATGAAGAAAACTGTCTGTGGGCCCTCTTACTTTGCTGCAGAAATACGGTGGTGTGTCATGAATGAGGCAGGTAATTGCAGGAATGAGAAAAGATGGTCCTGTGATTGAGGCACGTAAATGCTGCCCTAGAGATCTATATTCTATTTCTGTCTCTGCCACAGAGTTCCTACATAATGTTAGCTGAGTCACTTAAACCCAGTATTTCACAGGTGGTTGCTTTAATTTCCTTATTTTCTGACAGGCTTAATTGAGACTCTGGGGTCTGCTTTGCAGAAGCACTGACTCACACCTGTGACTGAAGCTTATAACACAACTTTCATTGACGTATAAAGTTCAGTAGAATGCTGGGTACTCTGAAAAATCAGTTCCCAAGTATCTAAAATTTTGCATCCAAAATCAGTGGGAACTCTTAAGCCCTCTCTCTGTGCTTCATGCCTAAATTGGAAATGATATCCAGCCACTTACTCCCAGCGTGGTACTGTGAATAAAATGAATTGTTCGTAAAACTCAAACTTTCACTCGAAGTGAAAAGGGCTATAGAAAAGGATGTGAAGCATCTAAGGCCCCTGACAGATCTTCACTTTAAGATGTGATAGGATCTAACCCTCAGTTCAAACAATCAAGTGTTGTGCTATGCTATACATGCATAGCAGGACGCAAGATTTTGGGATTGGGGGTTAGATCCCAATGGTGCCTTACTTGCCTGGGCTCCCCCTGCACCACCAAGATGACACCAACTGACAGTCAGATGGGGCTGGGAACCAAACTGGACTCCATCCCCAGCTAGCAATTGGCTTTGGGCCTCAACAGCCAAGCTCCACATGCGCCAGGAGCTGCAAAACCCTGTGTGCTGCCCATCTTAGTGGCATATGACGTTTTATAGCTCCCTGTGAATCCTGCTGATTGTTGGCTGATATAAGCTGGGTGTCACACAGGGTTTACACTGCTTTTGGTACATGGGAAGTGCAACATTGGGCTGTGGCAGCTGGGTGGCACACAGGGCTTCAGTAGGTCGTGGTGATGGGTTCAATTTAAAGTGAGCCACAAAGATATTCCATGTTATACATGGGAAGAACTTTGTGGCTTGTTCCAGATTATGACATGTAAAACTGAGGTGCACATGTGGCTGCTTACTATTTAAGGTGTGATTAACCTTTTAATCGCATCTTAAAATTTACATATGTTGTGAGGGGGTTGGAGGAAGGCTTATTTACTAAGCCTTCGGCCTTATTTACTAAGGCCTAGAGCCATATGTTGAACAACTGGGGGGGAAAAAGCAAAAGGTTGACGAGCTGTTCATTAAGTAAGTATAATCTATTCTGTGCATGAACTAAGGAAGGACTGCCGTGGAAAGAATAATATGTGATCCAGTAATGTAAGACTGTTTTAATGCATCCATGAAAGGATGTTTGCACAAATTAAGATACTACAGAGTAGTGGGGGGGCCAACTGTTTCAGTAGGCCTGCCATAAATTAGCCCCAAGCTCTTCTTGGGGCATTGGAAGGGTATCAGAATGGTACTCATCTGCTGCTCTGCTTTCGGCTGCATGATCTGAGCTCCCTATCCAATCTACTGTTCTCCTTTCTGCTCCCTGACCTGTGCTCTGTGTTCAGGCTGCTGCTCTGCCTTCTGTTCCATGCCCTATCTATTGGTGTGCTGCCTGCCCCTTCCCTGATCTGTGGTGTACCACCCACGGAGGCTACCTATGACACTTGTGGCATTTGTGCTGCTGCTTGACCACCCCTGCTGTAAATAGTGTTACATAAATAATGTTCTTTTCACACAGTTTTTTGTGTGTGTTGGACTGGAACACAGAAAACATTTAATGGGGAACAGCTCTGCACTGGTCCACATGGCAGACTATTAGGTCTCTTCCATCCCTGACATGTGCTTCTATTCAAGATTATGAAACCCAGGGGTTTCACACTTCTATCATCAACATCATGACTCACCCTCCAGCAACCCAAAATGTATCCTTAGTATATTAATACCTTATTAAGCTTTATACTTGCAGTACAATTATCCTTGCATCTGTCATTGGAGCTTTTAACCTTGTACTCTGCCTGTGTTGGATTTGAGTCACCATTATGCTGATCCAGTTTTACACCACTGTAGCCCATCTGAAATTGAGAGGGAGTGACTTGCATAAAATTGGAGTAATGAAGTGTTGGATCTGGGCTGATATACCCAAGTCAGAAATGGCTAGAAGTCAAAATTTTGGAGGCTTGTTTTTGGATGCAGATCTTCTCCTTTCAGAGTGAGAAAACAGGCTAGTAATCCCTGAAGAAAAAGCCTTTTGCAAAATTCCCAGGACTGCTTGATTTTGATCAGCTCAGAAATATAACAAGAGCCAGTCTTGCTGAGATCAGGTATTTGCACTTCCAACCCATGCCAATATCAATTACTGCACAGGTGTACAGAATATTTAAGAGTTAAACCAATTTTTTCAATCATAAAACTGATCCTTGACTTAGTTCAAAGTTAGTGAGAGCCTCAAGTCATTTGGGTTTTTGTGAGCCTGTTTTACATATCGTTTGGTTCTGCTGATAACCAACGTCAGTGGATATCATATGGAATTTACTTTGGTATGTAATGGCTTCTTGTATACTGAGGAAAATCATCGATAAGTTCACTTGGCATTATGGAAAAAGCAGTTGCTATACATAAATGCTTGTTGTCTCCTACCCCTGTCAGGGCAATAGTAAACAAAAATAACTTTCCTTGAGAAAACTGCTTTAACTTGGTAAACTTCTGTTCACTGTACCTTTTAACGAATGTGCTGCTTGGCCAAATTTTGTTTTGAAAAAAATTAATTGGTGCAAGAGAACTACTGTGTTAGGAGGAATGAAGGTATAATGGGTAGAGCAGACAAGTAAACATCAGAGGTCTTTTTATTCTTTATTTGAAGCTTTTTCGGGCACCTTTAGTATACTTGGTGACTATTTTAAAGATATAATTGAGTAATTTGATTTAAACTGTTGTGATTGTAAACATGCAGGTGTAGAAAAGCTGCCTGCCTAGCTCTCCCTGCTCTTGCCTGCTCTGCTATCTAGATGTTACATGACTACAGTGAGTCTCCCAGGTACCTAGAATAGGGGCATGTTACTCTGAGTGGAAGGTTGTCCTCTTAAAGTGTATTACAGGAGCAGGTTCAGGAAAAGTGTATTACAGGAGCTAGTTTTTCTTAAAATGAATAGCTATGCTAGTGTTTCCAAAATTGATTTTGCATATGACCAGCATAAACCATTGTAGTAGGAGGGGCCTATAGTAGCTCTAGTAGAATAAATCCACTGTATTCAGTAATTTAAAACTGGACCCATAACCATTTAGTCTGCATTAAAATGTAGCTTTGAAAGTCTCTTCTTTTTTTTTTTAGTGGCCAGTGTTTAGAATTATTTTCAAAACTAATTTCAGTTTTAATAAAAGTAGTACCCATCACATTTGGGGGAAGGAAAAAAACAATTCTGTATTTTACTTTGTACTTTCCTCTGCAAGGTAATATAACATTGTTTTCAGTTTTGCAATAAATAATGTGGTTTAAGGCAATTTTTTATAACATCTCTAATAACTGCTCTGTAATTACCACTGGTTGGTCCTTAGGGTAGGAAAGAAGAGTTTGCCTGTCCTTTTTTGAATCGTATGGTTTTCACTGACTGATGTCAATAGGCTCTGGACAACTTTACATGTCAATTTTGTCTACTGCATTCTAATTTCATTAGGCAAACTGTGCCACTGTCTGCTTATGGTTTCTATCAAAATATATTTCTACTGTCCAGGCTTGTACTAGAGGCTCCCTCCACTGAGTAAAAGGAAATGAGAATAGCAGGGAAGATATTTCAGATTAACTGAACCATCAGTGGAGAAGATGTAAATCAGTGATTGTTGGTAAGAATAAAGATGCTTTCCTATACAGAAGCAGCCAAAGAAGAATAGGTGGTTCTTCTTTGTATGGGCATTGAAGTGTGCAGTATGAACAGGAGTATGCATGACTAGCATTGCCAATGCATACATTTTTCTTTTCATAGTTTTTGTTAAACTCCATAGGGAGCGAGCAAGAACAATAGGTCAGTATTTCCAGAACTCTTGAAGGAAATTATTTGACATGGAAATCGTTTGGATATTAAAATAGGTAAATAATAGTTTTTTCTTTTAAACAGAATTTTTACAAAGTAGTAGTCATTTTAACTGTTTAATTAAGCCATGCTATGTGTCTTAGGTATTTCCTTATTTTCTGATTTCTGCCATGTGATTCTTCTGGCTGCTAAGCATGCGCAAATGTGCTTTGTTTTTAATAAATCAAAACATAATACTATTATAAGTGTATTCACTCTTCTGCCTGTATCATTTTTTGGCTCTTTCTGTCCAAGGTAAACTCTGTAAGAGCAGTCTTGGGAGTGTTTTCTAAGGCATCATGTCAGCTCACCAGGCACACAAATCTGGCTCTGTATAACCAGTAAGGACTATAACATAATACCACATAATCAAATTGGCTAATTTACTATAAAAGAAAGCAGATGAGAGAATTCAGAACAACAAAAAGACCAAGACCCTTTTCTGTCTATTACAGGTGTCATTCAAATATAGTTTCTAACCTTCTAGTTTACCGAGCAAATCATAGTCATATTTGTAACTTATAATTGCATCTTATTCTGTAAGCCACAATTTACAAGGTTGGCTAAATATTGCAAGGTGATGATTATATTGTATCGTGTGTGTATATGTCTCAAAAGTTCATTATGCAAATGAAAAGAAATCAGGAAAAATAAAAATATGGAATAGCAAGGCGTGAATATTTTTAAAATGTACTAATCAGTTTTGTTGTAACAGGAAGATGTTCTGTTGTGCGATTGGTATGTCTTGCACGGTTTTTCCTGCTAGCTTTTATTACATGATGGATGTTTCCACTGAAAGATATACAGCACATAGAACCCAGCTTTCAGTCCTGAAATAATATTATGGGACCCAAAGGTTGGCTCTGTTATCAAGGGGTTTGTTCAGTCTGTAAGCCTTTTCCAGCTCAGCAGTATTTGTGGATTCTGTTCCATCTGAAGCCTAGTATGTACTCAATGAAATATTAACAATAACAATCCTTTATCAATGTGGAAAACTCTTTGCACTTTTTCCATCTGTCCTTGTCTTTCATCGTTTCTTCTGAATCCTTTTCTCTATTTCATATTTATAGTTTGTACTGAAAAGATTTTAGGGAACCTTTGGCATCATGTACAAGAAAGAAACTAGATTATATGACGACTTTTTTTTCTTTCAGTTACTTTTATGTTAGGGGACACTTCCAATAAATCCAAAAATATCGTTTGGCTTAGAAAAAGGAGCATAAACCTATTTGAATGTAGTATATTTTGTGACATAATTGGCAGAAATATAAATTTACATTTTAACACTCTGCATTGCTTGTGTTGTTATCAAGAAATTTGGGATCTACTGTTCAAGACCTACATTGGAGGTTTCTACCTCCATGTACAGAGAAGTAGCAAACCTTTAGGATCAGATGGGATGCCAGTCCACTATGGAGTTAAAGTATAATGAGATTCCCATGTGATTTACTAAGGAGTGAGATATTCTTCCTATAATGGGGCACAATAATAAAAACAGAGATGAAACTAAATACCATGTATGCAGTATAAACTTGATTAATTAAAAGCCGTTGCTTGTTCACATGTATGAAATATAACTGCAGGCCAGTTTGTACACTGCCAGTTGGCAATTACAGGCTATGTGTTTCCCAATAGTAGGCTTCAGGTGGAACAGTATCCCCACATAATACTGAGTTGGAAAGGGCTCAGAGACTGAACAAACTCCTTGTTAACAGAACCAACTTTCAGATCCTATAAGCATTTCATTTTTTTTAAACAAAGCACCTGATCCTGCACTAAAAACCACACAGGCAGACTCCTCTATTGCCCTATTGAAATCACTGGGGTACCCCATGAAATGAGGAATCTCCTGTAAAGCTTTTAAGGTTGAAGTGGGATCTGAATGTCCCTTGCCAAAGCATTCTGAACACACAAACCTGTGCATACTGATTGAATGGAGCATGCAGCTTCTCTTCATGCTTCAGCAGCAGGGACTTGGGAATTGCCACATCTCCTATTAAGCATGTCTCTTTCATTCTCAGATCTTCATACAGATGTCCTTCTGCCCACTGGAAGGGTAGAAAATAGGGTATAGAGGTGTTCTCCCCTATGATCTTAATTTACAAAAAGACTAAGTCAGGTGAATCTGGCATTGTCACAAATCATCCTTTGTCTACTCCACCAAAAATCCTCAGGGGAACTCTGAAAAGAGTGATTTGATGAACTTGGTCAGAGGTTCATTTTACCTGATGAGAGAAGTGGCAAAGCATTATTATATCATACCTAAGAAAGCAGAATTTGGCCCTGTTTAACATTTGCCACCCTCTCTGTAAATAACTACTGCTGCTATGACCACAACAGTTAACCTATGAGAGATGTTTGAGATCCCCTCCAGTGCCCCTGCCTGCATATAGAGAGAAATCACATTGATCTTTTTCCTGCCTGTTTCCACACCTCTCCTGCAGTACATGAAGAAGAACATAGGTGAAGCCAGAAGACCGCTGCACTGAGCCAGGAGTCTTGCAATCCCCTGCAACCTTCCCCTCAGTTGCATTCTTATTTTCTACCCCATCCCAGAAACTAATAGTTGATGGTAGGAGATGATCATGGTTCCTCTTTCCCAGCCTACCAGCCAAAGAAGGGGAAACCCTTCTACCACTTCTGCTACTTGGGGTAACAGTACAAGGGAGGTAGGTGTCTAGAATAGCCTCAGTAAGATACCGAGAAGGGTTTAAGGTTGAGACTGGAAAAGGGCTGTAGAAATGGAAGCGTCAAGTTTTCTAAATTTGGAAAATGCAGTTATTAGCTTTTTAAAGCTGTAGTGTGGATAGGAGCAGGAGGTAGCTAGCTAATTTTTAAAACCGATTGGGACAGGGAAGAGAGGTACTAGCTGCCTTTTTGTATTAAGTTGAGAAGACGGATCACTAGCCACAGCTTCTCTATCCCTCAACAAATTCTGAAATTGGAAGGGACACTCTCCAGAGAAGTGGTTATCAGGACAAAAACTTTATGGAGTTGTTATGATTCATAATAAATGTTATTGTTTTTATTTAATAGGTGCTCAGACTGTACTGATGGTGATTGGGCTAAAATGCAACCAACCATATAGACAGTCAGTGCCTTCTAATGTTAATAACAGCAGCTTCAGTTAGGAAGGTATTGAAAGCTTTAAGTATGTATTACCTAAAACAAGAAGAGAGTGTAAGCAGCTTGATTCCCATGTATGCCAAAACACACACAAACATTAAAGCATTTCTGTTGTCTTCCTGATTGGGGGAGTTGGAGAGAGAAGATGGGCACAAAGAGAATCGTTTAGCAGTAAAGCGCAACAAAGGATCTTGAGAAACAGGATCGTGCATTTCTTATGGCCTCAGACTTGGCCTACAAGCTGCTGTCCAAATTATTTATTGGACTTGCTTTGTTGTGTGCTACATTAATTCCATAGTAACATTTTATTTTCTTCATTAAATTAGTAACTAAATAGTAGGTTCTGATTGTATAAGCCCAGAGTAAAACCCCTTCTGCAACCAGAGGACATTTTAAATGGTGCTTACCTTTGGATAAACAGTTGAATGCTTTTCCCTAGTAATCAGTGATGTGTAGTTATCATGCACTTAGTCTAATAGAATGGGACAGGTCACTGAAGGCAGGAAAGAGTTCAGAATCCCTAAATCAGGCCTCAAAGCCCATATGAGAGAGTTTTTGTAGGAAGAGTAAATCTAAGGCATGTTCTGTTCCTATATTAAGACCAAATGTCCAGTAGAGCTTCCTTCATCAAAGTCCTAGTGTCGGGTGAGACATGCTTATTTTTCTCACTGTTTCAGGGAAAATATTGTCCCTTGTTGGGCCTGATGCTTTCTAGAGATTCCCATCATCTAGATATAGTCTCTTGTTTCTAGCCTCAAGCTCTTTATCCCACTGGATAAGATTAATTAATACATTTCCCACAACTAGCCTTGACCTGCCATCCTGCAAATTCCTGCACTCCATCCTTTTAGGCCACAGGAGTAAAGGTTGATCATTCCCACTGACCTTTAGACAGGCTCTATCTTTTCTGCCAAACAAATGAGAACCAGTGAAGTACTGATGCACAGTCATTTGATCCTTGCTGCTGCTGCTTCTACCCAATATTGATTTCAATTATTGGCCACCCACATGCTGTAAACATTCAAGAACCTTGGCATTGTAAGTAGAGCAACACTGATCCATGGAGCAGATTGGCTGTTTTACTTACTTTCACCCTTTTCCAGCTGGGAAGTTCATGACTGCCCAGTGCAAAAGGGACATTTCTGACGCATCTCAAGCAAAGCACAACAACACTGGTAGTAGAGCATGGCTGTCTGATTTGTAGACCCTATTCATTTGACAGCTAAGAATTATCCATACTGATGCTTCACTCCTTCTCTCTTTTTTCCAAGCTAGTGATTTGTCTGTGTTATGGGTAGGCTTGACAAACCATTACACATTAGCAGCTGAGATGTTGTTTGAAATGGGAAAATTGCTAGCAAACTGCTCCATTAGTGAGCCATGTAACAAATTCTTTCTTTCCCTCAATGAAAGAGAGATAGCTGAGGTCCAAATTAATATGGCTGTCTCCCCCACTCTGCAGTGGGAATTACTCTTCAAGACAAATAGCTTCGTCACTCCGAAGAATGTGATCTGGCTCTATGAAAGCTGCATCAGGCTTTTTGTTTTTTATCCTTTATGTTTTCCCGCCGTGGGTGTCAGTTGTACAGGCGCCAGATGAGGAGGTGATGAAAAGATTTGCACCTAAGTGAACCTTGAGATGGATTAAGATGAGATTTAAGTGCTTATTCTTTGCTAAAAGATCATTTGTCACCTTTAACTGCATCCTCTTCCATTTGCTTTCTCTGTTTTGTTTACTGACTGATTCTGGGGCTACAAAGTCATTTGAGAAAAAGGTGGTGAAAGGATTTGATACCCTCTACCATATCATGTTACTAGAAGAAAAATGCAGTTGTCTAAGCTTTAAAAACCAGATTTTGAAAGGCAGATAGATCCATGCTTCGTATCTGAATGGAGGAAGGAAAAGGAAAAGAGTAACAGCAAAACTACACCTAGGAGATGCACTTGGTGCTTTTAGGCAGTAGGTGACATAGCAGAATGAAAGTGGTAAGTGAATGGATGAGCAGAAGCCCATGAGAGGGATGTACAATACCTTTCGGAAGTCTATTTATCACATCTGTCTATGCAGCTCATTCTCATGAGTTCTACTTGTTGAATGCAGTATCTTTTAAATGGCAGTACTTTAGAAAGTCAGTAAAAATGAAATATCAGCCAATAATGGAGACAAATTTTCTGGAATATTCCATTCATTTTTCAACTATTTAAAATATTGAGTACAAAGCCAAACAAAGCTTAGAAACTTGAAATGCAGAAGTTGGGCTTGCTTGATTCATAGTAAAGTCTTTCCCTTAGACTCATCAGCACCTCTTGTGCTGGAACCTGATTGTTCCTTGGAGGTGTCTTATCCCATACTAAGCATTTGTGTTGTGTCAGTGTGCTCCACAGCAGCAATGTGAATCACTTGTTTTTACATTTCTAAAACTATAACTGAATTGCCATTTTCAACTATTTCCATAACATAAATTTATGAATAAAAATTGTAAAGACCACATTTTTATTTCCTAATTTTCAGTTACTCATTTATTACTCTACAGTTAGGCTGTGTTGTTATGACAAGGTATCTGCATACACTCCAGAAATACATCTTGACTAAGCCTGTCTCACTGCAATGTGTACTGCTTGTTTCTATCCCAATAACATTTAGCACAATAAGGCTTACTACACATCAGTTATTCTGCCTAATTCCTCACAAAAGACCTTCTTAAAAACCAAGAGCTTGTTTTGGAACTAAACTGAAAATGTTCCGGCAGGTGACACCACCCTTGACTATCTATTTCAATCACAGCCCATCTGCTGCTCATTTGTGGCAAAGGGCAGAGAATTCATGGCTGTATTTCAAGTACTGCTGGCCAAATCCCTGTAAAACAACCCCCTAGAACCCCAGATTTTTTTTTTCTTTCTTTTCCTCGATTGCTTTTTCCATTATTCAGGAACTCTGGACTTCAGTTCCCAAATGGCTGTTTCATTTTCTCTGTGTGGGTATTTTTTTCCTTATTTTTCTTCCTTTCTGGGTCCTTATATTTGCATTTTGTGGATTAAAGAATTATTATTCAGTGACGCTCTCACACTTCTGTTTTGTTGATTGTACGTACCTGTTTATCACATACGAAACTGCAATCTGAGTGCAAAGTGGATAGATAGGCAAATGGCACCTCAGCCTGTTCTTAGAAGTTTCTGTATATGTTGGACTTTGGGATGTGCAAGGACACAAGCTTAGTTAAGATGTCTTAAATTCTGTCTAGGAGAGGCCTGTTTTCATGCCAGCTCTTGTTGTATACATTATTAATCCTCAAGGGCAGATCTGGAATTTTGAAAAGGGGGGTGCACATGGTGAGGCACAATATTATATGTAAAACAACACATACTGTCCTCAAGTTAAAAAAAAACTAGAAGCTTTACTAATATTCTACGGGCCTCGGGCTTTATTACCAGTTTAAGTTTTAAGCAAAAACAAATATAACTTCATTAAAAACAAACTACAGAGCTATGAAATAGGAGCTTCATTACCCAGAGCAGCTAAGAGACAGGAGAATGGCAGGTTGCTTGGTGAAATATCAAAAAAGAAGAGAGGGTCATTAACACCTGTGGAATGAAGAGTTTAGAAGGGATCAAGTAGATGGTAATGGGCCATGAAGTCAACTGGCTCTCTCAGCACTGCCTGACTAAAACTGCTGCTTCCACTGCCAGGCAGTTGATTTTAAACTTTGGGAACAGGAAGCAAAGTAGGCTGCAAGTGCATCAGTGACCCCCCTTTCTTCCCCCCAATATCCATCCCTGTTAATCCTCTAGTTGGCTGATTGAATAATTTGTGGATGCCAGTGGATTTGTGGACATTGCTGTACAGATCAGGAGTGTATCGGTATATTTAGAATTAATTGGGAGGGTAATCTCATATTGTCTCGTATACTAAGTAAGAAGTAAAGACTGTTGCTTTTGACTACACAGACACTAGTTTACTCGCCATTCAAGTCCATTTAGTAGCTTCTTGTAGGACGACCAGTAGAGTGAAAAGTATGTTGAAAGTGGAATATTTGTTATGCACTGTAAAAACTGATCAATTTAAAGGTATTTTGACAAGTAAAGAACCATGGCCCTTATAAGTTCCCCATTCATTTTCCCTAGATCACTTAAGGCACACATTGTGCTTCTTGCTTCATTTGATCTCCTCCTTTCTCTCTCTTCTTTTCTATTTTGTTGAAACAATAGTGAGTGTTTTGTACCTTCATCTTCTCAGGCAATTTAATTTTTTGGATTCAAAGTAGGTGCTTGCTAGGGCTGTGAGAAACTTCACCGGCTGTTTCGTTTCAACGCTGTTTCAACTTGTTTCAAGCTCGAAACAGTGAAATTGAAACAAAAAGCTTTGAAACAAGGACAGTCAAAATATTTTGAAAGTCGTGAAACATTTCAAGTTTCAAAGCTGAAGTTGGGCTTGCTTGCAGGAAACAGAAAATAAGGAGATGGAGGGGGGACAGGGGAAAGGACAGTTCTGATATTGACTGTGTAGCTGGCCAGTGACTGTGATCCTTCCCTCTGGGGAATAGATGGAAAAACGGCATAAAAAGTAGCATCGTTTGAACTCAGCTGCTTTCTGTCTTTGGGTCAGTTACTGAGCTGTGTCTTCCAGCGGGTCATCAGCGTCACACAACATAGGCTATCATTCATTTCCTACTTGCCAGCCTAGCATACCTTTTTGCTTTCTATACCTTTTTGTTTTATCATTATATTTATTGATTCCTTTCAATTTATTCTTTCCCCAAAATCCTCTTTTTGGTTTTGTTAGTCTATTTTTATTCTTTTCGAATCTCTGCTCTCTCTCATAGGGTGTATTCCATTCACTGTGCAGGAAAGCACAGCATATATTGTGTATTATAATATAGAATTTATATAAGAACACATGCATACATTTATATATTTTCATTTTACTTATTGCATAAATACATATACAATTATCTGCATCTATTACATACATCAGATAACATTATAGAAGATCACCAAGCTAAAAACACTATGAAACACACCATGAAGCATGCTGGAAAGGCAGCTGGCAAGTCTTCAGAGAGGGGTGAAGAGGGAATAGAGGGAGAGCTGTAAGCCCCCCCCCCCCCCCCCCCCCCCAAAAAAAAAAAAAAATGAGACACAGCCTCATTGCTACAACAAGCAGGCATGAGGCTTCCACTAAGTTCTGCAAGCAGAGGCGATCAGTGCTGCTGCCTGTGCCTAAGTCTGCATCCCTTCCAAGAGCACTAGCCATGACTCCCACCGCCATGACAACATGCAGCCACACCAGCATGACCATCTCCTCCCCCCCATTTCATTTCCCCTAATGAGCCTTCCAGTGCCAGAGGAAGAGGTGGAGCTGGATCTGAGTGCCATAGCAAGGGAAATCCTGGAGAAGTAGGGGGAATCCTCTGAGTGCTCTACACCTCTCAAGTTTCCTCTACAATCAGGTCTCCTTCCCCAGAAGGCACTTCAGAGGAGGTTGAAGTAGAGAATGCAGAGGCAAGTGGCTCAGCTGAGTCCACTTCTCTTGTTGCTGTGCCTCTGCCTGCTGGGGGTGGAAAAGGCAGCATCTGCACATGCACCCACACCCCAGAAGCGAGCAAGTAGTGTGGTCTGGGATCACTTTGAGCTGCCAGATGATCCCACATAGACTATCTGCCTGCACTGCAGAGCGAAAACTAGCTGGGGCAAGGGAACAAAATACACGAGCACCACAGGGATGCTGATGCATCTCTGCAGGCACCACGCTCTTGCCTTTGTTCCTTAGCCTGGTACCAGTGGGAGCATGCCCAAAAAGAAGTTCCCGTCTTGCTCCAAAGCCCCCAGCCCCTCGAAACATAGGCAGGCCACCCTGGAACAGTGGGGAAAAAGGTGGACAGAAAGACGAGCGCATTGCAAAGGTGAGGGAGATCACCCAGACCACCGGGGAGATGCTTGCTATGGATGGTCAGCCCTTCTCCTTAGTTGAGCAGTCAGGATTCAGGCAGCTCATGGCGCTCATGGCCCTATCATGCCTGCATGAAGCACCTTCAGCAGGACCGTGGTGCCCTTTCCCTGTATGAAACATGCAGGGAGTACTTGAGGGAGGAGCTGCACAAGGCAGGTCTGCAGGTGGCCTTATACTTCACCTCAGACATCTGGAGCAGCTGGGGTGGAGATCATGCCTACCTCTCCCTCACAGGGCACTGGTGCAACCAGTCAGGCCATCAGTAGGCTCTTCTTCAAGCTAAGGTGATGGATGAGTCCCACACGGCAAGGGAGATCATGGGGGCCATGAAATGCTTGGTACAGGGGTGGCTCATTGGGCAGGGCGAGCTTGGCTGCAGGTTCATGTTCACCAACAATAAGGCCAGTATGGTTAAGGTGGTCCATGATGCCAACTTTGTTGGCATCTGCTGTGTGGCACACAAGCTGCACCACATAGGAATACCTTGGAGGGAGACAGGGGTACTGGAGATGGTGCTGTCACTACCACCCAGCTGATTGAATGCCATCAGGTTTTGATCTGCTCACCTTGTAAGCCTGTCAAGGTCAGCCTGGATCACCAGGCTATCCTCTAAGGTAACCACACTTCCGCATAGCTTTGTGTCATCAACGACCTTGCTCAGTCTGCTTCTGACAGCCACAGTAAATTGGTAACTGTGTCATTACATTTATAATCTCCTTTTTCATTAAATGTGTGGGGCAAGACTGGTAGAGGGACCAACGTTTTTGAAAAACAAGAGCTTAACTAAGAGTTTGGTTTCAATATCAATCTGGGTAATTTTGGTTGATCATATTGCAGTTTACTTTTACTCTTTGAACTTTTAAGTTCATTGATCCTCTTTCTGAGCAATCTAGGAGCATTTTTTAAAATCTTAGACATATTTTTGTGAAGAAACTGAAATAGATCCTTATGCTTTTCCAAGTCTGTTTTGCAATTATGTGGTTTATTTTACTGATAATCTCACCTATGGTGTTTTATTCAGAATACCTTTTTCATTATAGATCCTAATAATTTAAGACAGTAAAAAAGTGTTCTTTTTTTTGTTTTCCTTCATCTTGTGGGGCCCTGCTTTCATTCTTTAACTAGCATAAAAAGAGGCAAATAGTCTATATATTTTATGCAGCATTATAATTTTTGAAAGTATATTAGAGATATTAATTCACTTTGGGCAGGTACAGATGTTATACTTTAATCAATATAAGTGGTCAGCAACCAGAAGTTTGACACACACAGACTGGTTTTAAAATGGAGGAACCCAGTCTAAGTTTTGACAACCTGTCCCCACCCCCACCACTCCCCAGAAAGTGCAGATATGTGTTCTGTTTGCTACTGATCTAAACTATGCTGCTTACAGAAAATCGTGTAACTTAGATTGACTATGCCTTGGGCTTTTTGAATGTCTACCTAGTCTTTACGTGTTAGGCTGCAGGTGCTATTCTGACTTTATGCATGGCAGAACAGATATAGAAACTAAAGGACTTACCTGAAGATCACATAGTCAGGTCTGCAACTTAACAGTTCCTTGCTCCACCACTGACATCCTTACCAATGAAAGAATATGGTCTTGTGGTGTGCCCCTGGAGGCAATATTCTGTCTTTAATTTAAGTGACCATGGAAAATAGAACTTGAACATATTACCATTTCACCTTGCACTCAGATGCAGCTGCACCTCTCACAACACATAGGCTGCTCCTCCCACCACTCAAACAACACAGCAGCAAGCACCCAGACACTCACCAGGCATGCTTCTAACATGCAGAGGGGATATTGGTCACTCTGAGCCCTCATTCACTCTGTACTCAATCTCACCCACAGCTGCTCCTCCATGTCCGTGCACATGACACTCATGCCCCTTTCACGTGGCGTGCTTCAATAGACATGGCCCTTAGCTGAGCACTCAAAAGTAACTGTTTTATCTCACAGGCTTCCCACCCTAACTGAGGCATTACCATGCATGCTCCAATCTCAAAACTAGGTCATCTCTTCTCCAAAGGTGAAGAGTTCACCTCTTCTGTTCCACCAACATACAGAGCATGTGAGAGACCTCAGTTTCCCCTGGCCTGTTTAGACTTCAGTCTGCAATTCATATGTAATAACTATGTAGAGGAGGAATTGACAATATTCTGCTTTCTCTTTGATTAGACAGCATATTCATATTCATATACTTACAAAATATTTTATTTCTATTGGCCCTAGAAATGCATGTAGTAGTTTGAAAAACATCTATTGTGAGAAAAGGAAACTGGACTTAGATCCCACAGAAACTAAATTTTCCTATTTATATTGAAATACACTGTAGGTTGGTCTTCCTTTTTTTTTGTGTGTGTAGAAGTTTAATTTGGCCAGCAAGATGAATGCTTCCAAAAAACAAGAAGGTTATTTGTACAATTTTAGTAGCTTTCAGAAGAAAATCTGTTTCAAATGGAGTTTTATCTTTGTACAAAAAGTTATTAGAACATTTAATGTTATTTAGGTTTCGCAGTCTTATAGTTAATGTTTTTATAACTCTGTTTGTTTTTAGACGCTTGGAACAGAACTTCATCAAAGCCATTCCCCCAGGAGCTTTTTCGCAGTACAAGAGACTTAAGAGAATGTAAGTTTAAAAGCAGGACTAAACTTTCTAGATTAATACTCATAGCTTGTACTGTTTTCAATTTTGCCATCTTTATTTTACAAACACAGGACCAAATGCTGTGCTAAAGCCACTGGGAGTTGAATAAGTAATCTCTCCTAAGTGTAATTCTGCAGGGAATTTAGGCTGCTTATCAGTGCATGATATCCTTAGTAACACTCAGATTCGCTTCTCTGTCATGTAGCATATGAAGTAATTAGTTGTTGTACTCATTCTTTGTTTCTAAACAGACTCCCTTTCCTCCAAGATGATTTTAAGTTATAATTATGTTGCTGGCATCAGATTGGTTTATTTGCCACTGTCTATAGCATGTAAAATGTTTCCTTAAAAAAGTTTGAATTTTCCTGTACTAAACGTCCTTGTATTAAAAATATTTTTGTGACAATACATTATCCCAGAAATACATCCTCTCTCTCATACCTCGATCTGCCAATATAATTCAAGACGCCTATTCTATATACCAGGGGTTGTCAACTGGGGATATGTGTACTGCTGAGGGTACTTTGAAAGGTCCCAGGGCGTACATGGGGCCAGGCAGGGACAAGGTGCAGCCACCCCATGCCACTGCCTCACAGGAGCAGGTCCGGGGCAAGGTGAGAGCAGGGCCATGGAGAACCTGCGTTGCCACCACTGACCGCACCCCTGCTCCACATCTAGCCACTGTCCCCCCCACCGGGGTACACTTACTAAGAAGGGGGCTGCTGTGGGTATAATATTTTAAAAGTTTGAAACCCCCCATTTTAAACTGAAGCCTTATCTATAAACTTCAATGTAATTACCATGGGTTTACATCATTGGTAAAACAGACCATAATTACTCCCTATAAACACACACACCTGTGCGAGCACACAAACTAATAAAAGTGAGGCTTTCTTCACTGTTTAAAAATCAAATGGTAGTTGCTGCTCATCCAAGAGGTTTGAATTTGACAGTGCTGGAATCTTTAATCCTCTTCTGACGGTAATATTCTAAAGAGACATAGTTAGCTGTGTTAGTCTGAAGGCAAATGGAAAGCAGGGTAGATTTGTTCCTTATAGACTAACGAAAGTAGACCTATAAATCTATTTATAGCACAAGCTTTTATGAGCTAAAGTTTACTTCCTCAGATGCTGTGAAAGGATATGCAGAAAGCAGAGTATAAGGAGGAGAAAGAATTTAGAATACAAAAGACAAGGCAGGATGTGAGAGAGAGGAGGAAAGGGAAAGAGGGGCAGTGCTGTCAGAGACAAGCAAACTAATATTAAACCCATAGGAACAAAGTGATCACCAAAAGTAACCTAGGTAATGGGATAAGAATTCATGGTCTCTGTTCAAACAATACTTAACACAATCCAGTCTGTAGATGTTTTCTTGTTCTGCAATTTCCTATTCAAATTTGTTTTTAAAGAAGTTTATATGAAAACAGCTACCCTCAGGTCAGCAGTGTCCAGGGAGGTTAAAGTGTTCCGCCACTGACTTAGATGTCTTTCTGCAGCTGATCTCAAAGCAGTGGTCACTCATTCTGTAACATGGGGATCATTCAGTCTTTTCAGTGTAGACAGCAGAGGGAAGCGTACTGCAAGCAGGTGATATTGCATTGGTGGAGTTACAGGTGAATGAACCTTGGATGTTATAATCTGTTATTCTTTTTAGTGATGATGTCATCCAAATTGATGCTTGAGCACAGAAGGCATTTGGGTCCCTTGCAAGTTCTGGTGCCAAAGTAAGACTTGGAGTTAGGTAGACTATTGCTTGAGAGATACCATTTCAGGTTGGAAGGCTGTCTGTAAGCCAGGACTGGTTTGTCCTCCATGACTACTTTGAAATGGTCATCCTTTTGCAGGAGGGTTTGGAGGTCATTAATGATATGTCTAAGTTGTTCAAGCCAGGGCGTGTAGATGATGAGTAGATTGTCTCTGTCCCAGAGTTGGTACAGTAGCAGGTCATAATGTGGTTTGAGTCTGACTTTGTTGATTTGAGTGGTTACAGTTTTGGGGTTGTATTGAAATTCTAAGAATCCCTGATCTGTATCCTTAAGATATGTATTAGGGCTGTGCAAAATTTTGCTGAGTGTTTTGTTTCGAAGCTGTTTTGATGTGTTTCAAGCTCGAAACAGCGAAATCGAAATGAAACAAAAAGCATCAAAACAGCTTTGAAATGAAATGAGGGCACTCAAACCGTTTCAAAAGTTTTGAAACATTTCAAGTTTTGAAGCAGCCTGATGGTGGGAGAGGCAGGGGAGAGCCATGGCTGCGCTCCGAGCGGCTCTGCAGCCCCATGTAGTTTAGCCTGCAGGAAGCACAGCTCTGGCTGTCACCGCCTCCCGCGACCAGGCTGCACTCGGCAGGGCTGGTGGAGCCGATCAGAGCGCAGCCCTGGCTCTGGGTTGTGCTTCAATCAGCTGTGGCAGCCACATGGAGCTAAGCCCAGTGGCAGGAGACAAAGTGCAGCCCCAGCTATCCTTGCCTCTGCCACCGGGCTGCACTCCATGGGGCTGGTGGAGCCGATCAGGGTGCAGTCCGGCAACAGGAGGCAGGCAGAGCCAGGGCTGTGCTCTGATTGGCTCCACCAGCCCTACAGAGCACAGCCTGGTAACAAGATGGGAGAGGCAGGACTGCCCTCCGATCAGCTCCACCAGCCCCATGGAGTTCAGCCTTGTGGTGGGAGGTGGGTAGAGCTGGGGCTGCCCTCTGCCTCCTGCCACTGGGCTGAGCTCCATGGGGCTGTGGAGCCGCTTGGAGCACATCCCGGCAGCAGTAGGCAGGCAGAGCTGGGGCTGTGCTTCACCTCCGGTCGCCATACTGAGCTCCATGGGGCTGGTGGAGCTGATCAGAGTGCAGCCTGGCGGCAGGAGGTGGGCATAGCTGGGGCTGCACTCTGATCAGCTTTGCCAGCCCCATGGAGTGCAGCCTGGCAGCAGAAGGTAGGCAGAGCCGGGGCTGCTCCACCTTCCGCCACCAGGCTGAGCTCTATGGAGCTGTGGAGCTGCCTGGAACGCAACCCAGTGATGGAGGCAGGCAGAGCCAGAGCTGCACTCTGCCTCCCACTGCTGGGCTGAGTGCCATGGAGCCCAGTGCCAGGTGTGGGCTGTGCCAAGTGCCAGTCCCAGGCGGCTGTGGCAGCCTCCTGTCATCCAGTACATCCAGGGGCCTGCACCCCCATGAGGAGTCTGGCATAGCCCTGCAGCCTTCCCAGAGGTCCAGGCCTCTGGATCTATGCCCAGATGGCAGGAGGCTGCCACTGCTGCCTGGGGCCAGTGGCAGCATCAGTCTTCCCTGGCTCTGGGTGCCTCCTGTCATCTAGCACAGATCTGGGGGCCTGCACACCTGGGAGGAGTCTGGCACAGCCCCGCAGCCTTCCCAGGGGTGTGAGTCCCTGGAACTGCATGCCAGATGACAGGAGGCTGCCACTGGCGCTAATGTCACAAAGGTTGCTTTCAAGACTTTCAGGTGCAGTCTCCAAGAAACCTCTCCACCTATCTCCTTGAAACTTGGCAGGCTTCATGCCTTCAGAGGGGGCTACCATCTCTTCAATTGGCATCCAAATCAGACAACAAATGACAATATTTTAGGTATTTTCATGATTCCAAATGATAGCCTATGGGCATAATGTCAAAACAAGTCTAAACAGCTAAACAGTTTTGACAAAATGAAACGGGACCACGCTTCGAAATGAAATGATGAAATGAAACACTGTTCTGTCAAAATGAAATGATGGTGTTTTACACAGCCCTAATATGTATCGCATTCAGTGGGATCAGAGCAGATACAGTTGTAACACAGAGCTTGGCTGTAAGTGATGGATATAGTTGTATGCTTAGGATGCAAGCTGGTGGCATGAAGGTAGCTGTGGCATTTCGCTGGTTTCCAATACAGTGTTGTGGCATGTGGCCACAAACACTCACTATAGTATTGTTGGGTTGAGTCTTCCAGGAGTAGTTTGATGGGTGGTGTAGAAGTTACTAAAGTCTTGATGATATTTCCCTAGTGATTCCTTCCCATGTGTTGTCCATACAGTGAAGATGCCATTGATGTACTTTAGGTAAATTATGGAGATGAAATGGCAGCTGTGGAGGAAACAGATTTCAAGGTCTGTCATAAACACTGAGGGGCCATATGTGTTACCATTGCAGTCCCATTCGTTTGCAGGTATAGAGAGTCCTCAGACTGGAAATAGATGTGTGAGGCGAAACCAGGAGAATGTAATAGAAACTGAAACAGTTTTCTTGTTGAGGAAAATGTACTTTATGGCTTGTAATCTCTCTTTATGAGGAATGTTGGTATGACATCTATGGTAGCTAATCTGTTGTTAGCTAGAAGCTTGTCAATGGAGGCCAGTTCTGCAAGACATCTGTGGTATCTTTTAAACAGTTGGTAGCTCTGGTGGCATATGAGAAAAGGATAGAGTCAACATAGCCAGAAACTCCTTCCATGATGATGTCAACACTAGAGACAATGGGACATCCTGGGTTGTCAGTTTTGTGTATCTTGCATATTAAGTAAAAGTTGCCTGGCCTGGGCTCTGCAGTAATCCTCTCCTGTGTTTCCCGAGGTAGATCCTGTAAGGGTTTATCCAGATCCTTCTGGTATTGAACTGTGGGGTCCTCTGTCAGTACAACCCACATAGTGGCAGAACAAGTTGTTTCTAGATTGCGTCACTGTCACGTCAGTGTATAGAAACACTTCTAGGAATATGAAACATAATTTAGTGGCCCTGGCCCATTCCAAGATTACTCATGAAAGTACTGCTTATCTTTGTTTCCATGAGAAGAGCACTATCTAAGGGTAAGATTGACCCCATCTGTTCACTCCTGCTAAGATACAGAACCATCAGTTAGCTGTTGCTTTTGAATACTGAAATGTTGGCTTTGGGTATGAAGCTAACTGTCTTACCAATCCAATCACCCTTCCCCATAGTTGAGGAGTTGTAAATATAGATCTTAATATTTAAAAGATCAAGTCTTCAGTCTCATAGATTTTCTATTCTTCTGTCTCACTTTCAATATAGCAGTATGTATTTTTAAAGCGGTACTGTATTAGATAGCAAGACAGTAATTTCAATGACAAATGACAGATCCCTTCTGAGTGACCTAACCTGCCACTCTTTCATTATTTAAGTTACTACTTCAATTCTTTCTGAGGTATAATTAATTTTAGAACTTGACAATGTTTTACTGTCCTTTAAGTTTTCATGTTGGGTGAATTCCAGCTTTATAGGACTTAGGGAAAAATCATTTTCTATATCTTGGCTAGCTATTCAGAATCCAGGGTTATGCTTATTATGAAAAAGATTAACAGTAAAGGATTTATCTGCTTACTGCAAGATTCCATTAGCAAGATACATTAATAGGGTTTTGGAACACTATTGGCATAGGCTTTGGGATCTTCCTTGAAAATACTATTAAATAGCATTATTAAAAGTAGGACTTTGCCATTTAAATTTACATATAAATATAAATGTATTTAATAAATACAGAGAAGACCACCCTTACTGCAATTCCTGGGTTTAGTGCTGGCCTTATTACTATAAATGCAGTTACAGTTAGACAATGTGTCATGATGCCAGATGACAGTGTTACATAATTTATCCACTTCCAGTCAAAAAAATCCCCAAGTGATCCACACAGTATATCAGTGCTTACATAAATGATGATAGCTCAAAGAAAGAATCTAAGATCAGTAGATGTTTTGGTCAGACATCTATAGCAAAAAATGTTTTATTTCTCTGCTTAACTATTGGGTTGGGCTGTCTCCTGATCAAGGCACCAGAGCTGTTGTGAAATGCTTGTCTGTACCACTCCATGTTCTCTTCTATACAATTTAGTAGAAGGATATTTGTCCCACTGTTGATGGTGGTTACCTACATCTTCCTTTAACACTGCAAGATACCAGCCTTATGGAAAGCAAAAATATGGATGTACTTTTGTCAAGAAATAGCTCTTAATGCTGAACATTTCAGCAATCATTTCTCTAGTATTTTGCCCCTACAAGATTGTGGTAAGGCAACTCTGGCATCATCACCGTCTTTGTTTTTTCTTAACCCTTTCATACTCATTTTAGACCTGTTAATGATAGGGCATGAAGACTATACTGGTTTAATTGGCTGAGGATGTAATTTAAGGAGAAAAGTTAATGGGTTCTTGTTGGTTCTTTATATCAAGGGTCTTTGGGCATGTTTACATGTGCTCCAGACGTAGGGGGTGGGGTGCTTTAATTAAGTGACTGCAGCATCTTATGTATTAGCATCCTCATGCTTTGAAATGGCAGAGGGGATACTTTAACTAAGTGGGGATGCTGATAATTAGCATGCTAATTAGCTCCAGCAGACTTCTGCTCCAACGTGTTATAATTATAGAAATTAGCTCTTGTGTTAGAAATAGCTGGTTAAGGCTTCTGCAGTTGAGGCTGAGACTAACACCTGAAATGACGGTAGTTTTATATTGTGGAACTTTTATATGGTATTTATGTTTTTATTTCATTAGTTTGCTATTTAGACTGCATATTCATAGTTTATGTGCCTGGTTATTCAGGTTCCATCAGTACCCAAAAGTCAATGTCCATTGGCAAAAAGAATCCCATCTTTCATCCTTGCCTCCACACAGAGTAAACAACACAAAGCTCCGTTTATCTCTGCCCCTTCTTGAACTCAGATATATGGTTGAATGATCCAAGGGATTCAAAGTTTATGGCAGCCTCACTAAGCTTTCTCCTCCCAGTTTATTTGTTCTGTTCAGTTGCTTTGACCACCAGTATTTATAGCCAAGTGTTTTCATCCACCTGAAAGGTGGTATGTCTATCCCACGTATACTCACTGCTTGCAACAATGGTGTTTGGTGTTAGCACTTCTTTTGATAGCTGAGCAGTAAATCCATCAAGTTTTTAACAATGACCCAAATAGTATTGCAGTGACTATGTCAAATGTTTGGTTTAGGAAAAACAAATAATGGCTTAGGAAAACCAAATCACCTTATGTCCTATTTAGAATGTTAAAGCTACTCAAATGTTGTTCACACTTTATCAGTGGTTTTGAATTCAACTAGGTCTAAAAATGATCTCTGGTTTCAAAACCTCTTTGGCTAGGGACAGACATTCAAAAGGCCTGAGCCTGAATTGATTCAATCTTTGCAGGTTAGTCTAACCTGGCTACACTGAATTACTTTGTAACTGCACAGACATCCCAGAAATGCAGGCACATGGCTGCAGTGGCTCAGGCTAGAAGCTGGGGGGGTGCTAGAGCAGTCCTTCTCTTCCCTTGCACAGAGCTGAGCTGGGGGTGGGGCATGGTCAGGCTCCAGCAGGATTAGAGAGGGGATTCCCCCCTCCTTGAATGATAACAGAGCGTTTATCAGCTCTGTTATCAGCATTTATCATCCCACATCAGAAAACAAACAGCCTCTCTCATTAGTTCAAACTCTTCTTAAACAAAGAAGGAACAGGAGGGACATTAACAGCTGAGCTTTGATTAGCTCCAAAAAAGCCCTAAGTCAACACTGCTGTCTGCCACAGCATGGACCGTAGCCAGCATGTGGTTTGCTAGTTAATGCTGAGGTGTCCGTGTAAGGCAGAAGGGATGGGGGATCCCTGCTTAGTAGGGAGTAGGGAGGGGAGGGGGAAAGCAGGAGGGAACCAAGAAGACCCTGCTGTGTCTGCAAGTCAGACTCTGCCTGCAAATCTCTGACAGAGGTTCAGCTAGGGAGCAGAGGGGAAAGGCCAGGCCTGCTGTGCAGCAGAGAGCCCCGCCCAGACCAGAAAGCATGCCGGGATGCTGGGGGACTCTGATTTAACTTAAACCAGCAAGGGGTCTGGGACAGACCTTGCATAAACCAGTTTGACCCAAATCAGTTAAGTCTGATTCTACATTCAACCAGGTTTATCTCAAACCAGTTTCAGCCATTTTCAAACTGGTTGATGTGCACTGAACATTTGTTCTGTTATAGGTTTAAACCAGTTTCTGATCCCTTAAACTGGTTTATGTGTAATGCCTCTGTCCCTAGTCTTAGAGACATAGTAAAGAAACTTAAAGCAGTTTCACAAGTCATGCAATAAAGCAGTGGGTATCATTTCTTCCCTGCTGCAGCAGCAGAAACAATTTGTACACCTATCAAGTAACAGTGCAGCTACCCTCAGAAGTGTGTTAAACAACTTTTTAAAAAAAAACAACCTTTTCTGTCTTGTTATAGGCAGTTGATGAGAATATGAGGAGACTAATGAATTCCCTGCTTGGGTGGAATCCTGATCAGCTGATTAAAATCCTTGCTAAAGAGCTACAATTCCACTGAGTGATTCTAGTGATATCCTAAACTAAGGAAGTTAGCCTTGTATGACCTACATTGACTCATTAATGCAAGGTTAGGAAAACTTGTACCTGTTCTTTCTTGATGGAGATCAAGTACTAGGGTGGGATGAACTTACCAGAGAGCAGCAGACCATAAAAGAGGAAAAACTTAATTGAATCCTCATGCCTCAATCAAGGCATGAGGAGATTCAGCCTCGCTATCTGTGCAACAGCACTGGAGCTTTGTCTCTAATGGAAAGGAAATGATGTGTCTAATTATCTTCTAATGCTGAACATACAGTATCTGCAAAGAGCGGGTGAATTGCATCATCCAGCATGGCATTTATGCAAGTTCAGGCACCATTTGTTATATTCTCTACTAAAATGCAGAGGAGGGGGGCTCCTTTTTCACTATAAACATGGCAAGTGCAGAATAAGGCTGGATTCAGATGTTTGTTTCCAAAATTAGGCATCCTGTTCAGATGTTTAGACCTGATCAGTTAATGCATTGCTTCGTACTATTGTAATGGTTTTAAAATTATTATCTAACACAGGATAAAACAAGCCTCATACCAAGAAGTATGGCTGCTCCTGTGAAATTTTCCATTTGAATATGTATTACTAGTCAAAGCAGCAAATATTAACAGACTTACTAAAAAGATTTGAGAAAGTAGGAAGCAAAATAGTTATTTTATTCCCTGTTATCAACTTTTGGCTATTAAAACTGTAAAGAACTACATAAACATAAACTCTCCCTGTCAACAAAAATTAAAAAATGCTGAAACTGGAAACATTACTAAATCACAGAGTTTGTGTCTTGAGATCCTTATAAGAGAGGCCCACAGAAAAATCAATTATATAAGGCACTATATTTGAAAACAGCTGTAAGATTTGTTAATTAAAATGTTTCTAATATGAGGTAAGCGGAGGAAGTTTACCTAATGTTTGTTATAATTTAAATACCTGTAAAATGGAAGACCTTGTTAAATGCATGCTTCAGTGTAGACGTTACAACACTGCAGTATTAATTTCAGAAGTCCATCCATGGCTTTGAGTTCTAGGAGACAGAATAACAGTGGAAATGTAACACATGAAGAACTACATAAGCTGGTAACATAAGCTGGTACCAGCATCAGTGGAGTGGGACTGCTTACATGATAGTCATGCACATACATGCATAAGTTATGTGTATTGAATATGGCCTTGTTAGCATATTCACTACATGGTTGTGTTCTAATTGGAATAAAGCAGTAGCTTTCAACCTTTTTTCATTTGCAGACCCCTAAAACAATTTGAATGGAATTGTGGGCCCCTTTGAATTGTAAGTGTGAGCAGTCACATACTTTTGATTGATCCTACTCTTCTCTCACAGACCCCTTAGACATAGTCTGCAGAGCCCCAGGGGTTTCTGCAGTCCACTGATTGAAAACCATTGGAGTAAAGGTTTTTTGAGTTTTGTCTTTAACGTTTTAGCATAATTTGGTCCTATATGAAAAAAATGGAGCTACCTTCATTTTTTAACTTAACCTTTTCACAACAGAAGCACACTTCAGAAGCTTGTTCCTACTCTGAGACCGTGGCCTTTGGTCCTTGCCCCTCCATGGTTCTCTGTGGCTCTGACTCAGGGAGGTAGCATCCAACTCAAACCCTGAGAGAGGGCCCTCATCTTGGGGTGAACCAGTGCAGCCCACAGCTGTTCTCTTTCTAGTCTCTCCAGCTCCCCAAAGCTTCTCCATTTCTCTCAGTTCCCAGACTTTTCTGGGATAGCAGCTTTCAGGCTTTTCTTCCAGCCTGCTCTCCCTTTTGTCATGTTTATCCCCTCTGGATACCTCCTGGGTGTCGACCATCTCACCTTTGTTGATAGGTCAACAAAACTATTCAAGACTGTTGATGCTAAATGTCCAACAGGTCTCAACCTGTAGGTAACCAGCATTGGCACTTATCCCCTCCTCTGTATGCAGGCTAAGGAGGCAAACTGAGTTGCACAGTCTTATTGTAACAACAGTGTGAACACAGGGCACTGACAGATGTGCAACTTCCTACTCTAATTCATGGCGCTTCACAGAAAGCGGGGAAGGGTGGAAACTGAGCTCCACTTTGGAGCCAATCAAGTGGAGGATCTGCCTGCCTGCAGCCCCTCTCCCCTAGTCTCAGTCCCCTCCCCTCCCCGCCCCCCCGCTAGCTCTGGTACTGTCTGCAGGAAGGGAGAGGGAATGGGGGAAAGGAAGGGAGCTGTGGGTTGGGGTTTGCTCAGCCTGAGCTGGACAGGGAGGGTGCTTGGGATAGGCCATGAGGTGGGTGTGCTCCAATCCACCCACCCTTGCCTCCAGCTCAAGCTGGGCAAACCACAGCCTGCAGTTCCTTCCCCATGCCCCATCTTCCCTTTCTGCAGACAGTATAGGGGGTGGGGATGGGCTATATCAACCCACCCTCAATCATGCACAGAGATTGACAGAAGTTCCCTGAGGTGCTCCACTTTGTACCTCATTAGATGAGAGTTAATTTGCTGCGCCATCAGCAGGGAACCTGGTTTTCTCTTGTTAAAAAAAATCCCCAATTTTCAGTTTAACACCCCCCCATCCACATTTTTCTGTGATTTTAAAATGAAGCACCACTATATTAGTGGTGCTTCATTTTAATCGTGGGAAAATGTGGAATTTGTTATTAGTTTTTTTTAAATCGAAAATTAGGATTGGGTTTTTTTTTAAATCAGAGAAATCCAGGATCCCTGGTGATCAGCCACTCTTGAAACAATCTCCAACCATGTACGTGTTATAGCACAGCTGTAGAGCTCTTTCAGAGCGCTGATCACATGACAAATGTCACTTCTGTCCACAGTTAACTCAGAAATACCAAGTAAAGCATATAGTCTGCCACACCATAATGGCAGCCTCACATGCCAGCTTGTTATATTTTCAAACATGCACTTGTGTGCTTTATCTCATGCTGCCTGTAAACATCCACAACACTACTTCATTATTATACTTCCAACTTCTCATTTAAACTTTCCTTAATTACTACAAAAAAACTTTACAGTGGTTAAACTACTAAAAGGCAAACACCACAGCCTACCATGCTGTCTCACACTGGCTAGTTGTTTCTTTTTCTTATATTTTTGTCTCTCTTCTTAAGCTTCAGTTGTGTGTGTTTGTACAACACCCAACACAATGGTATTGTGGTCTGTGATTTCTAGGTTCTGCATTAATGGAAAATAATAATAGAATAAGTAAAAAAGTGCTCATAGAATTGACAGTCATTTTCAGGACAGTTCTATTTTTTTAGTAACATGGCATTTCCCTTCGTGTCTTTATAGAGACATCAGCAAGAATCAAATATCTGACATTGCTCCTGACGCATTCAAAGGCTTGAAATCTCTCAACTCATTGTAAGTAGAGGGTAAAGGTAAATGGGGAATTTGGGGAGCTTCCTAGGGAAGTAAATGATGATGATGATGATGACAGTAATAAAACAATAGCAGGTGATTTGGTTTTGCACAGTTGTCAGCTTGTGTGAACAACTTAATCTTTCATAAATAAAAATTTGATTGTGTAGAATAAAAGGAGGAACTGTTTATAGAATTCTAAGCTCCTTTACAGAATGGCACTCTGAAGAGTGCTTATTTGAGTGCCTCTTCAAACAAATGCTCTATATCTATCTTCTATGTGGATATGAAAGCTTTTCCCGCCAAACTCATCTCAGACCCAAAAGAACATGCTACATCTCAAAGCATTTGTGGTGCTCTAATAAAGCCCAACCCCTCCCCGCCCCGCCAAAAAAAACAAAACAAAACCCTTATGACAGAAATCTCTTCCATTTTCTCAGTAGAATTAAGATTGTATTTTCTCTGAAAACTGCATGTGGAAAAACTTCATTAGTTAAGAAAATGTTCATATTTAGCTGTAATTACTGCTTTTGTTGAATGGGTAGGTGGATTAAAATACTACTTAATACAGAAACAAAAGAGGAAGGCAGGATCTCTTGACAACCATAATTTTTCTTTCTTTAAACACAAAAGCTGTTCATAGTATCAGGCTGAATATGAATACTGCAGTATTTCAGCCCAGCTCACAGGACTGTTAGAACCATGAAGCTTGTAATGGCTAAAAGGAGGCAATACAAGGTCAGAAGCTGAATACAGAAAATAAAGCAAAAACAGTGTGTTGGGAAGAGGTCCAAATACAAAGAGGAGTTTGAACTTGACTGGAATAGCATTTACCTGAGTTAATTTGAAATATGGTTTTAAACCCATTTAGATTCACTTGGTTTAGAGACAATTAGCCCAGCCATTATGGACTTGGCTTAAACCCAGCTTGTTTATATATTTTTAAATGCTGCCATCACTTAATTTTCATGTGTTGAACAATATTAGTAAATAACCTACTTAATTTGTTGACCAATGGCAATATTGGAAGATTCAACAGCATTGTACTGTATATTGTACTATTCCCCTTAGGCAAAATGCTGAAAGATGGGCCTTAGCTGGTGTCCTGAATACAGCTGGTAGAATGCCAAAAAATCAATATGAACTGTTGCTAATGTTTATTGAATAGTTTTGAGTATTATTATTCATCCTGCTAGGGAGCTGGTCAAATCCCACAACACTTTTTGCAAATGATTCAGTGAAAGAGTGACATTCAGTGAACACTAATTTTGGCACAATATGAGACTACCACTACTCCTGCAGCTCCACAGGCTTGTGCTCTGGGCAAACAGAAGCATGTTTCAGAGCCAAGGCGCCTCCACTGAGGTTGCCATGCACAGCTCAAATACATTCAGATTTGATAAAAATAACATGAACAACCCAAGTTGGCCTCAGATGGTGTGACAGCACAGTGGGAGACAGGCAGGAAGCCAGAATTTAAACCAGAAGGATCACATGTTAACTTGGACCTAGAAGTAAATGAGGTGAATGTGTATACTGGGGGCCATTATCCAACAGTCTGCTCCAACTACGTAAGCCTGAACTGATTGAAAACTAGTTCAAACCAGTTCAGGTAAAATGGCACCCAAGGTAGAAGTAGCACATAATGGTCACAGGGTTATAAGATCATAGGAAAGTAGATCTGGCAGGGAGCTCATGAGGTCATCTAATCCAGCTCTCTGCAGTATTGTCCCAGACTAAAAACCATCCCAGTCAAGTGTCTGTCTACCCACTTTTCAAAGTTTCCAAGGATGGAGATTCAGTAACTTCTGTAAGTAGTCTGTTCCAATGCCTTATAGTCAGAAAGTTCCTCCTAATCTCCAGCCTAAGCTACCTGTGCAACCACAGAGAAAGCTCATCTCCATCCTCCCTGAAATCACCCTTCAGGCGTATGATGAGTGTCATCAAATCCCTGTTCAGTCTTCTCTTTGCCAGGTTAAATATCCCTAGTTCTTTCAGCCTTTCTTCATAAGTCATGTTTCCAGGCCCCTGATATTTTTGTTGACCTGCATTAGACTTTCTAAACTGTCCAAATCCATCCTGAAGTGTGTGGCCCAAAAGTGAACATACCACTCCAAGTGAGGCCTCACCAGTGCAGAGTAGAGCAAAATAATCACTTTCCTTGATTTGCAAGTAATACAACCCAGGATGCTACTGGCTTTTTTTTTTTTTTTTTGCAACTAGGCTGTGGTCTGTTGTAACTTCAAGGTCCTTCCCTGCAGTACTTCAACATAACCAGTCATTTTCCAGTCTGTATGGGTGCATCCAGACAAGTGAGCATGTGCTTCTTGTAGCATCTCAAAAGAGTTTGAGATGCTGCAAGAGGCATGCTGGGAACAAAGAAACGATGCCCATGCTGCATATTTGCAGCACGGGCTCTAAATTTGATACCTGGAAATCCAGGTATCAAAAAAAAAAAAAACCTGGTGGGGAAAAAAACCTCACAGGGCATGGTCCTTTAGTGTGCCCTGAAGCATCTGGAAGTTGGGTCCTCCAGAGCAGTGCTCAGCAGCTGGCCCGTGGATGCCTCTTGCCCCAGTGCTCCAGCAGGCTGCCTCAGCATGCAGGGCAAACAGGAGTGGGGCAAGGCTTCAGCAGTGACCCGGACCCAGATGCTGTCCCAGATAAGTAGGGATGTTGGGGTGGGGGGGGCTTTGAGCAAGGTTCCCCCTAAGCCTTGCACAAGAAGTCTTGCAGTAACTTTTTAATGCTGAGCACCTGCCCGGAGAGGAGCTGGGTTGCAGCTTCTTGTAAACTTTGGGCGTGGAGCACGGTGGAGGCACTTGCTGGCAGTAAGCTTCTCACTCCTCTGCTCCTCTCCTAACTTGGGGCGGGCAGTGGCTCCTCCCCAAGGTGAGGCAGAGGCAGGGGCTGAGGTAGAGCTGGACACCTGGTGAGCTCCGCTGACTCCAGGGAACTGCTCTGCTCCCCAGCCCCTTTGGGCAAGCTCCTGTATAAAGTGGAGTCCTTCACTGTGGGCATATGCATATGAGAAGTGTGTGCAAATTCTTACTAAGGCATATGCTGTAACACAGTAGCTTCTCAATAAAGTATTCAGCATACGGTCTGACTGTATTGGAGCCACTGCTTCCTTGTAGTGAGAGAAGAGAGGCCAAGCAGCAGTTGAAGGCAAAACCTAGCTATTTAGTGAACAAAAGAAACTTGGAAACCAACAAATCCTTAAGAAGACTTGGGGGTAAGAGTGGATAGATAGCAAGTTAAGTAGGGTTTACGGTGTAACCTGGCAGCAGGCTACTGTCATGCTGGGATACAATGCATCTTCTCGGTATAACTTAGCTATTGAGCTTCAGTTAGTTGCCTGCTTCAGTGCTGTTTTGGTTGCACAACTTTGTGCTTCATTTCCCTGCAGTTTATGGGCATGTACAGAGAAACGCACCAACTTGGCTAAATTGCATCCAGTTTGGGCACTAGCTTGATTAAAGTGGGCATGATTCTACCATGCAACATAAAGTGTTGTTTTTTCTATCATTCTAGGAAGGCCAATATCTTCCCTGCAGCCTCTGTAAAGGATCATCTTTATATTCATTGCACACAGACCCATCCCCTTAGTAAAGGACCCTTACTGCATCTTCTAAGTTAAATCCTCAAATTTTACTATGTTATACTGTGGGGTGGACTGAAGCAGCGTGCAACGAAAGGAGGAGGTGGGAGGCAGGATGAATTTCGGAACGGACTGAAGCAGTACACTCACAGACTAAAGCAGCATGCTCACGGGTTGCTACACCTTAGAGGGAACATTGGCTTTGAGGGTGTGGGGGACTGTGTGTGGGTATGGGGGGGACTGCTCAAGAAAGGTGGGTCCCCTGCCTGTCCCCCTCCCTCATGGCCCACAGCCCCTCTGCAGCTGCAGGAGCCATGGGGAGAAGCAGGGCCTGATCCTGGCAAAGCCCCGCGACAGCATAGTACAGCGTGGTGTCGCCTCAGCTGCCTGGCACCCAGCACCACCTGTGTCACATCCCAAGGGTCCAGCCTGGCCTTGGAGTGTATGCAGGACCTGGTTTCTTTTGCTGTCACCCAGGGTCCTGGCACCGCTCACAGGGGCTGCACAGCCTCAAGCCAACCCAGGTCCTGCCTCCGTGGAGCCAGGCAAAGGGTACGCGGCCCCTGTGAGTGGTGCCAGAACACTGGGTGACAGAAAAAGCAGCCCAGTACTGCCCAAAGGTATATGCCACCAGGCTGGGCCAGGCCCACACAATGTAGTAGAAGCTGTGCTGAGTGCCAGGTGGCTGGAGCCATGCCCTACTGCTCCATGCCACACCATGGGGGGGCCTGTCAGAAGCAGGCCTGAGCACCCCCATGGCTGCTGCTTCTGCAGGGGGGCTGTGGGCCATGCGGGTGGCAGGCAGGGCACCCCCCAAGCCGTCCTCCCACCCACAAGCTCCACCCCCAAACCACCCACATATCCAGCCATAAACCCCACCCCCCAACCCATGCACAAGCCCCATACCGCTCCCCACAAACCTCATCCCCACAACCCCTACACCCATCTATAAATTCCTCACTCCCCTTCCCCCCAAACCTCACATCCCCCCACAAGTCACATCCTGCATGCCCAGCTGGCCACATGGGATGGTACAGGACCTGCTGGCAAGAGCCATGCCTGCAGAGGCAACTTCCACACTGAAGCCCTGCCCCATGCCCACACCAGTGCTGGAACATGCAGCCCCAGCCTCAGGGGCTCCTGGTCCCAGGAACCGCTTGGGTATGTGATGGACTGTGGAGAGGAGTCGAGGTGGCAGCAGAGTGCATGTTCAGGCACCTATGCTGAGGCAGAAATCTGACACAAATTTGTGCCACTGCTGTTTGAGCTGCTGGAAGCACTTATGCCTGCATGTATGGATGCGCCTTATTTGTGCATGTAAGTATTCCATCCCAAGGACAGGACTTTGCATTGTCCTTCTTGAATTTCATCTCATTGATTGTGGACCATTTGTCCAATCTGTCTAGGTCATTCTTGATCCTAGCCCTGTCCTCCAGAGTGTCTGCAATTCCACCCAACCCGGTGTCATCCACATATACCAGACCCAGGACAGACCCCTGGGGAGCCTCACTTGATACCTCCTCCCAACTAGACATCAAGCCATTGAGGACTACTCACTGAGGATGATCCAACCAATTATATATCCACCTTACAGTGCTTTCATCTTGTGTATATTTCAGTTACCAGGGATAAGCAGCAGCTAAAGGAAGATAGGAGGAGAAAAGCTGCATCTAAAGAGGTCTTCCTTTATCTAGCATGAGGCACTGTCTCTCTCTGGATTTCTTTCCTCCTTCAACTACCCTGACGTGTGCTGTCATTATTCTCCTTTAAGAGGAGTGGTTTAATAAGTTAAAATTAAAGCTAGAATTTACCTGTTTCCTTCTACTAGGCCAGCAGTCCATTATTCTCACACTTGCCTTTTAATTCCTTCTTAGAAGATTTGCTTCTGCCATTCTCCTTAGGCGGGCCTCGACAAGCTTTTTCTCTAACTAATAGGGAGAGCTAGTTGGATGTGGAACCCTTGTAGATGTTACCCTGCAACCTTACTTCTCTTTATGTCCTCTTTAGAGTACATTTGATCCTGTCTTTCTTTAGGGAGGAAAGATTTACTGAGTTCACTCCAGTATGTGGCCTGATCTGGGGACAAATCACCTAGATCTTTCTGAAATTAAGCTCCATCCCTGAACTATCATAGCTTGGTTCCTGATCACTAAATCCAGCTAACACCCTAATATGTCAATTGGGCTAGGGACAGAAGTTGCATATAAACCAGTTTAAGTGATCAGAACTTGGGTTAAACCTGTAACAGAACAAAATTTCAGTCCACATAAACCAGTTTCAAAATGGCTGAAAGTGGTTTAGGATAAACCTGGTTGCATGTAATATCACACTTAACTGATTGAGGTCAAACCGGCTTACGGAACTTCTGTCCCAGACCCCTTCCTGGTTTAAGTTAAATCAGAGTTTCCCAGCATCCCAGCATGATTTTCAGCCCTGGGCTGTCTGCTCCAGAGCGGGCCTGGCCCTGCCCCTCTGCTCTCTGGCCAGAGCAGAGGCAGGGGCATGGACAGATGCAGGCCTGGCATGGCCCCCTGAGGCAAAGGGGGCAGGGAGGGGTTTTATTTCCTCTTCCCGCCTCTCTCCCCTTGGGACTTCAGTTGGGGTCTGGCTGGCTGGAGGCACCAACCCCTGTTGGGGTCCCTTCCCCTTCACCACTCCAGGGGCGGTTCAGGTTCAGGTCAGCATCTGGCTAGGGGCTAGCCACACTCCTTGTCCTCTCCCCCAAAAGCCTGCTGTTTTCCCCCCTCTCCCTCCAGGCACACCCTGTCTGAGGTCGCTGCAGGCCAGGATAGGGGTTTAAACTATCCCACTCATACTCAGGCCTGCTGTGGTCTGGCCGTACCTCCTCCCTCAGCTCAGCTTCCCTTTGGTCAGATCACTGTGGAAGGGAAGGGAGAGCTCACTCTAGCACCCCCTGTCTTCTTGCCTGAGCCACTGCAGGCATGTGGCTGCATTTCCAGAATCAAAAGTGAATGTCTATTCACTTGCTTGCCAGCTCAACCTATGCAGATTAGACTAACCTGCAAAGATTGAATCAACTCAGACTCAGGCTTTTTGAATGCCTATACATAGACTTGGAGGCACATAACAGGTGAGACTAAGATAGCTCTTACAGACAGCCAAAGGATAAATAAAAGATGGGACAAAAGGAAAGGGCAAAATTATCTCATTTGTGGGGGTTTGGGGTTTTGGTTTTTTTTTGAGCCCTTGGGCATGTTCCCATGAGAGGGAATGTGCGTTTCCCAGAGACAAACAGCAGTGGCACAATGTGTGCCACTGCTGCTTGTCCCCAGGGAATGCCTATGCAATCCGCACTCTGGCACATGGCACATTTCCCCTTGTGGGGTAGAAGAAGCTGGGACCAGCAACTGTATTGGCCCCAGTAGCCATACCTGAGGTCCTGTGGGCCTCCAGGAGCTGCAGCTGAAGTGATCATGTAGCAGGCAGCCTGGCTGGCAGCTGGAGCAAGACTTCAGCTGGCCAGGCTCATTTTGGGCAGTGTGCACTGCCCCAGTGTGCTGCCCCACTTTTTTTAGGTGTGGGTTTTTTGACCCTGGGATCTTCCCTGCACTGCAAATTAGCAGTGTGGGGAAAGCCTGCATATGCAGCACTCATCTGGATGCGCCGCTTGAGACCCAAGCCAGTGATGTCATTCTTCTCTTTTTTTCTGCATGGACGCTACCTTGTGTCCTATGCATAAATTGAACCAAGAATAATTTTTCCATATTTCATCATTGTCGAGCGTGATTATTGTTAGGAGACAATGTTTGCCAGCAATGAGGTTAAATCTGTACATCGCACAAGTGAGTTAAGACAAGGACAAAAGGAAGGAAAATAGTAATGCAGAAATGGAACCTAGCAATTTGGTTGCCATGAAAATGGATCTTTTTTTTTTTTACCTTGTAGATTCCCCATTTTCTACTCTTCCCTTCACTCCACACTTGACTGCAATTGCAATGTATTCTGTACTTTCAGGAGAATGAAAGTGCCTATCTGGAAGACTGCCAACATTTTTTTTAACAACTGGCTAATGGGGTATATGTAGTGAGTTACCTATCCAAACTGTTCAGCATTCACTTAAGTTTCATGTCACCAGACTTCATTGCTGATTCAGGATCTCTGCCTAGCATAGTTATAGTAAGGCAGAAAAAAATAAGAGTGGAGTAGTTTTCAACACATAGGAGTACTTTTACATCAACACACATATGCACAAAACCAATCCCTTAACTGTTTAGGGTCAAGTCATTAGGTTTTCCTTGATATAAATATGCTATTCCCATCAAAAATCTCTTATCTGTAAAACTCAAAGAGATTATCACATCACAGCTCCCTAAAACAACACTTCCTGCCTTGGCATAGATTTTTCTTTAGTACTTGCCAGAAAAAAGATGAACCTGTCTTATATAGGGCATCAAGATATTACCATTCCCAACATAGACTGCAAAAAGCAGGCATACTAGTTTTTTTTTTTCCCATCCCCCTTAATACATTATATCAGTAGAAATTTGTTCCTCAGCAACGGGGAATCTATAATCTGTTTTTGAACTACAGAGATTTTTCAGTGTTTAGGGTGTTATTTAACCTCACCCCACACCCCACCAATACCCTTCTGTAAGGGTTTAGGATCTGTGGCAACAGTCAGGAAGAATAAACTGCATTTCTGAGGTTCTCATAAGCTGTTCTCCATCTATAATCTTTGGTCAGTGATTGCGTATACTTCTGGGATGGTCTGTAGGATTGTTTCTGTTGCAATCATGAGCCTTTCTGGTGCAATGTTTGTAGAGTTCAGAGCTCCTGTGAAATATTATAAGCTATTTTTTTGGTCACCAAATACACTTAAAAATAATCATAACTATCATGCAGCTCCTTTCAAGCTATTTTATATTCCAGGATGTGCACTTGATTTAAATTCAAGCATACTGCTACTTCTGGTCAAGATGGAATCCAAAATGGAAGTTGACCTAGAGCTTGTGGCTCAGCCTCAAGAGGAGGGTGTTAGATAATTCATGACCTTAGTATGGTGGTTAGGACACTGTGGAGTGTACATTCAAATGCCCTCTGGTGGAGGGGAGGCTAGAACCTGAGTCTTTCATATACTAAATAAGAGGTCTAACCACTAAGCCTTCTTCCTCTGGTGTCTAACATCTACTGCTTATCAGTTTTTGACCAGCTACAGTTTCATAATTTTTGCTTGCACAGGTACACACATACAGAGCCTTGCATGTACAGAGACAGTCTGCTGAGCAGGTTCAGTTTCCATGTGGATGCATGTGCATCCACCCGGGACACTGTATGTAAGTGCCAAAATAGCACTTGTGTGGTTGTGTAAGTCAAAGTGAAATAGGATGCTATCCCTGTTTTCTCTTCATTTTCCCACGTATAAATAGGGTTGTACTACCCTACCTCACAAAGCTCTTGAGTAATTATATGAAAATCTTATGAGTTACTCGCATCCTATAGTCCTGGGGCATTTTTATATGTGCTCAGGGGGGTTGGGGACATTACTTTAATTAGAGTGGTTCTTAAAGTCTAACCAGGTCACATTGGACAAGCTTTAGTTCAAACACCCCCACCACCATTTTTTAAGTGCAGGGATTCTGATACATGAGATGCAGGAGGCTGCTGGACCACAGGGATTCCAGTGTGTTGGCGCAGCCTTGCTGACTATATATAGGCACCCCAGTGACCACAAATATACCCAAGATAAATAGAAATAACGTCTTGAAAATAAGAATTGATAAGGAACAGTTATGATCAAATAAAAGGCAGTAACAATTAAACCATACCATTTGTGGGATTCTTGCCATCTGCTTAGTTCATAGTGTGTGTGTGTAAGAGAGAGACCAAATACCCCAGTTGTTAAGGGAAGTTAAGTGGTGCTGTTGGAGCATTGATTGCTATTTGAGTTTTAAGTAAAAGTTTAAGCCACAAATATTGTACCTTTTTAATATATTCGATTTGCAAACTGTATTAAAGTATTATATTGCTTCAATTAGGTTTTTGTTAATGAAATGCAAGTTTCAGGCACAGCTTTGGAATATGGAGAATAAGTTAAAAACAGTTTTCTTTTTCAACTGCTGTATGCACTTTCTACAGTAAATTAATTTTTGGTTTATCAAGTGAAACATCTGGCTTGAATATCAGAGAGGGGTTTGGATGTGAGATTAGTGTCTGCTTATTGTATGCAGTATCAAAAGATATAAGGGTATTCTGGGAGCCAGTAGGCTTTCCACACAGTTAATTTGTCTGTGCCAAGAGTTCAAAAGGCCTTATCCAGACAGTCTGGAGACATTTTGTGTGATATGACAAACTACCCTAAGCCCTTTAGGTTGCTCAATTGTGAAGGAATAGATTTCAGAACAGTGCAAGATGAAAAATCTTTCACCTCCTCCCTTCTGAATTAGGCCCATAAGCGATTTATAAGTTTAAATCAGCTTGGATACACGTACAAGGCTAGGCTTAGAGTTTGGCATGGCATTCATGTTTTATATCATCACATAATGTTTGGTGATATATCTAGTGTCATTCTTGGTGAAATCTGCATTAAATAAGTGCTGAACGTAGCTTTAAAGTAACAAACTGCATGGAGTGATTTTACTGTGATTTATTTGCCATAATTTATTTTTCAGAACCTTGAACCAGAGTGGGAAAAAATGCCCATGTTTCCTTAAGTTTTCACAAACGTAGGGTACAATTCCTGGCCTTTTTGAGATTCCTGAACCCATGCCATTGTTGTCATTATTTTGGAAGCATAAGTCTTTATAGTGTATGTGGCAAAGCGGGTATCCCCACTAGCCGCAGCTAGACCCCCACCTGCCTCTGGACATGCCACCCACCTGTCTTGCCCACCATGCGTTGTTGGAATAATAATATGCTGTTAAATAAGGCGGGAAGCTGCCCATTACTGCACTCCCATATTTGGGGGTGTCAGTGGCTCCGTACCTTCCCACCACCGTGGCCCAAGCCTCACAGATGGCATCCAGATGTTACAGTGCCCCTGGCCTACAACCGGAGCATGCTTAGGCCACACCGTTAAGCCTCAGTCACACACACAGTCATACTGCCCACCTCTCACTCGGGCCTCACTCACTGCATCCTCCCTCACAGGGTCTCTTTCTCACATCAACAACTTATGCTTCCTTGCTCCCTCTTGGAGTGGGCACCCTTTAGCCATAGGCTTAGCTAGTCCATTCCTTGGACTACCATCTGTTGGGCCTCTCCCATGACCCTCACCAGGGTAGTGGCCGTCCAATTCCCTGACTGGGTCTAAGCATACTCAGACCTCTTTTCGGGTAACGCTCAGGGTCTGTATGTGTACTGGGCCCTCAGCCTTCTATTTCTTCTCCCCCTCTACTCGGAGCTCCACACCACCCCCTCTACTCAGGGTGTCAGGACTTCCCTCCTTGGGTGGGCTCATGTGGTCATAGCTGTACCGGGCCCCCTCTACCTTTGTTGTCACTGACCCACCCAAAGGTGGGAGCTGGGGTTAAGGCACCCCGACTCCCCTTTCACTGGGGTTGTAATTGGCCTGGCATTTCCTGGGGGCTCCTGTGCCACTGCGAACCCCACCAGGCCATCCACTCCTGGCAGGGTGCAGTTTTAAGTCATGCCCAGGACCAGGAGGCTCCTAAACCGTCCCCTACAGCTCCTCCCTTACCTCCAGGTGATACCAGCAGCCTTGCAGCCAGGCAGTGTTGTTGCCTGGCCTTCCTGCAGCAAAATGCCCTATTTATATGGGCGGCCCTGAGTCCAAAATGTCTGCCTTCAGCAGGCACCTGCCAGCTGCTGCCTTCAGGCCCTTAAAGTGGCAGGCACAAACAGTGCCCTGCCACAGTGCAAATCATTTTCATTGCCTGAAGGAAATTTAAAAACATTTTGAGGACTGAAAAAACTATTGGATTAAGCCATGATTTGACATGTCCATCAGAATCTTACAATCAAGCCAAAATAAGGGAACTGGAAGCTGAAAAACTCATGGTCCAGAGCAGTGGTTCTCAACCTTAGTAGGCTTAAAGGCCCAGTCATTAGATTTGAGGCACCCCTTGGAGAATGCCAGTTTTCAGTTTTCCCTTGTTTTTTTAACTATGGAAAAACAGTAGAGTAAATCTTATGTTGCAAAGAACTCAGAAAGACAGCAACAGGTCAGAATATTTTAGATGCTATGAATTCCAATATCTGCCATTCTTTAGAACATCAAGCACAGTAGTTTTTAGCAAAAAGTTGAAGTAAACCCTACATTTTCATGCTCTGCTAAATTTTTGTTGTTTAACTGGATTTTGCTAGACATATATCATTTTGAAGGGTAAAAGTGTGTGGCCAGTCAACCTGAAGCACATAAACATACTTCATAGAGGGTGCATCTACATGAGATACTTTGAGCGCAATAGACTCATTCTACTACACATTAGCATGGTGGGCAAGACCCATGCTAATGTGCTAATGTGCAGTAGAGTTAGTCTACTGTGCATTAGCATCACCAGAAAATGTACACCACAGCTAATACGTAGTAGTGCCAATTACAATAAATTAAGGTAGTACCTGTAATTAGGTTGACTACAAAGGACCAACTCACAAGATCATAATAAATTCTAGTTTATTGAACAGGATGTGAAATTACCAATAACATCATAAATGCAAACTTTGAGTTACAGGCAGTACTGATCACCGTAGAGTGTGCGCACACATGCACACACACACACATGCACATGCATTCACTCATTCAAACCCATGTAGTATAGTGTATAGTAGCTGCTGTAGTGATTGTGAGAGTACTGGTGTCAGTATATCTACCTATTCGAGGCCCTGAAGTCTACTATTGATGGTCAGCTTCCTTCAGGGTGATGTCTTCTCCAGAAGGGAATTGCCTGCTTGTCCTTCTGTCTCGGTAGGTCAGGTGCTGGATGAGAGGGCACCACTGAGGGTCACGCTTCACTGCCTTTCTGGCAGACTTGTGTGATCCCCCAGCATCATCTTGGCTATTAAATCCAGAGGTCGCTGTCCCACATGGGTCTTGAGTAGTACCTGGCAGCTGTTAGTCGTAGGGGTCTTGCCGGCTGGTAGTGCAGTTTTGGGAGTCAGTTTGTGATTTTGATTAATTAACAATGGTATTGTTAAGGGTTGCAGGAATAGTCAATAGGGTAGGTACTCAGTTCCAGGAATCAGTTTTTTAGCTGCCTTATCTTAAAAATGGTGTTCCTTTGCTAGACTATTGTCTACTGATGATCATCATTCACTTGCATTCATACAAGGGACCACCCAATATACCAGATTTTATCACTTTCCAATTAAAATTTCAATGCACTTTTAACAATGGTCCAGGGTGTAACTTCATTCTACAGGGAGTACATTCCTTAAGAGTTTAAAAGTATAAAATGTAAAATTATATATATATATATAGAAATGCACTGTGAGAAATATATAAAATGGCAATGTGAGGTAGTGACGATCAAAGGTTACTGGGGACAGTAAGTGAATTAGAACCAGGATATTACAGACTTTGCAGTGGATATTTTAGTTCTTTTGTTTTCTTTAGTGACACTGAGCTTAATTGATATGTAGATATAGTTTCTAGGTTTCTCCTACAGAAAGCTACTTCAGCTTTCTGGCGTGCTCTGAGCCTTGCCATACCCATGCAATGAGTGTGCTAAGTCTCTGCCAATACTTAGAATGAAAAGAAATGCACAAAATGGTGGGGTGCAGGCAAGAAGGGGCTTCTGTTATATCCATTCCAGAAGGGAAATATACAAAGGGGGGGGGGTTTTGGCTGCAATTACAGGTACTAAATTTAATGCACCATAATTAAGGTGCATTAATGAATGTGTAGACATGTCTAATGACTACCTTTAATAGAGTTTCTGTTTGTTTTGTCTTACCAGAACAGATACTTTGTGATGAATAGTGGAGTAACAATGTTTTCCTGTCATTTGTTGTGTTTTAAATATAATGTAGGGCATCAGCTTAATAGACTGATTTCCCCAGATTTCTGCTTCAGTGCTTGTACTGCAGCCAACCATGGTTTTGAGGTTTTACATGCATTGTCCTTACCAGGGTTTGGAAGGCTGATGACAGCCTGAAAATTGTTGCTAGCTGAATCCCAATCTGCCAGGTGCTTTAAGAATTGCACCATGTGGGTTACAGCCATGCTGAAGGCATTTAACTGTGAACTGGCAGGCCAATGGCTCTACATGCTATCAAGAATATAGCCTTCAGATGGCTCAACTGCACATATGCCACAACAACAATCCACTGACATTAGAAAGCCACCTGCAGAAATGTGAGAGGTTATTTGACTAAAAAAGATAGAGAACAATGCTTTGGAGCTTATCATAGTGGCATTACCCTAAGCAGCCTTTTCAGGGATGTGTGGATAAAATTTATGTGCTGGGGATTTGGAAGACAGGAGTGTTTTCATGACTGTTCCAGATTGGCGTCCACCTTTGGCAGAGAAACTACTGATGTTTGTAAATCATGAGGAGAAAGATGTGGGGCAGAGGGAAAGAAGAGAGAATTCTCCTTGCTGTGTAATCTAACTCACTTTCAAGGTTTTAAATTTCAAAACAAAGTCATAGGGATCTGAGTTGTGGAGAGAGAGTTCAGCCACAGCTTGTATCTTGCTGTCTAGGGGGAGGCCTATATTTATATCCCCTTCTCCCTTCCCCAAAGAACAATGTCTTCTCCACTTGGAGGTAACTGGCAGTTATAAAACCCTTGAAAGCAACCCATTTATTCTGCCAATGGGCCTGGAAAGCACAGGGTGCCCTCACTAAAAAGCACTAGCACTTGGTCTTTGTGGATTCATGAATTGTCTCTGGGCGCTAGTTTCTTTGTTTATTTTGCTTTTATTGTGTATTTACTGTGCCACTGCATTTTTAATGCAAAACACTTCCTAACTGATTATCATGCATTAAGGGAGGCAGGCACATGCATGTTTGTGTTCCAGATTTGCCCATATAGCTAGCACACCTGCATGCACAAATGGCCTATGTGTAAATTAGGAAGACAAATGAACATGTATTTTACAGCTCTTAATACTGTAGCTAAACAACCAAGAATAAGTCTGTTGATGAAATAGGCATCTTGAGGGTATGTGGAATCACTGAAATGATCAGCTGGGTCTCTGCAAATGCTGTCTTTTGGAGTTAATCTATAATTCAGATATTCCAGAAACATTGGTGTATGCATGCCTATAAGAGGAGGAGTCCAATAATGATGCATGATATTGGCCAATGTGAGGTATGGCTATACATCCCCTAAAAGTAACTCCTAGGAGCAGTGATTTCAAGAGGGCCTTAGACACTCCTACTATTGACAATATAACTTTGGAGAAAGAGACTGACAATAATCAGACTGACAATAATTGATGTGGGCATTTCAACACGTGTCTTCCTCACATAGAAATAATAAAAGTGCCTGTGTGTGCAAATGTTTTTGTGCTTTCAATTAGAGAGAATAAATGGAAATGTAGGATGTAAGGAAATAAGATGCAATGTCATGTGCTTCTCCCATCACCTCTTCAGTTCCCCATATGGAAAGGTTTAACTTCCACTGTGACATGGTGGGCAGACAACAATATTAGTTAATTTGGCTCTGTGTAGTGTTGAACGTTAATGTGAATTACAAATGCGTGCCTGAGCAATCATACTGACTTTTATTTAGTCATTAATTTATCCAAACGTTAATGTACCCCATACACGCAGACACAATTAGACTTGGAAATACTTGTTTCCTTTTTATGGATTTTTGTTTTATAACAAAAGAGTTTAAAATATTAAAATGTTTAAATATGTCCAAGTTTTCAAATTCAGGAGAGCAGTATTTTTTATGACTTTTCTACTTTTACTTGAACACAAATAATGAACTTCCTCTAGTCACAGTCTTTCAAGATGCCTTTGGGTAGCATGATCAGTGTTGAGCTCAAAATCTATGCAAAATGTCTTCAGTGATGAAGGAAATTGACATTATGAGCCATACTGCCAAGATAGTCATTGGTTTGTAGCAGTAATTTCACTCCCTTCCACAGCTATACATCTGCTTTTAGTTGGTTGGAAATCTTTGGAACTCCTTCCCTAATACTGCAACATTAGTGCTTATTGAGTATCATTGATGAACTTTACAAATCTAAGAAAGAGGTGATCTCTGCCTCCTAGAACTGATAGTTGAGGTCACTGGGCAGACGATTAAGCTTCCTAGGGCTTGGATAATATCTTAGATTTTGAGGTTCTTATCCAAATGAAATCTCTAAACCCAGTAAACTTTACTTCTCTTAAGTAGATACATTAGCAGCTAGTGTCTAGGATAGAAAACCTATGTAACTAGGATGGAATTGACAAGAAGGATAGAAGTGATGAGTGTGTCTCAGTTGAGAAACAGTTGTTTGTGTCAATATAACAAAAAGTTTTGAAGATTAAAAAAAGCTGGAAACTTAAAATAAAAAAAAATGAGTTAGATGCAGCAGCCCATTACTTAGCAGTATCCACCAACATAACAAGTCGTGTCAACTTTATAAAATATATAATGCTTGTTTATTAGGTAGCTGTTCAGTTCCCAGAAAATGCAGCAGTAGAGACAAGTGAATGTTGGGTTTAAAACATTTACAATATTAGGGAATTATTTTATATGGAGGCATTTTTAGGCTCAGTAATTGGCTAATCTAGAAATTGTTCCAAATGCCTAGTGTATGTTTGAAGAATTATAAATGATTAAGCCAATGTAGCTGTGCTCTAGGCTTTATTACCTACGCCTGTGCAAAGCATTGGTGGCTGATTCGATTCGGAGGAGATTTGGCCCAATTCGGCAGCCAAATCTGAATTGAATCAAGAGAACCATTACAAGGTCTGAATCAAATTGGAAGCCTCCAAATTGATTCAGAGAGATTTGGAGATTCAGAAGGCTTGCAGCAAACAGAAACTGAGAAGAGGGAGGGGGATGGGGTGATCTTCCATATATGAAAAAGCCTCGGGGAGGGGGAAGGGGGAGGAGACTGCTCTGATGTTGACATCTGTAGCTGACCAGTGACTCTGATCTTCCTCTGAGTTCCTTTCCAATCACAGTGCTCTGGGGGAGGGACGTAGAAACAACATATAAAACTGTCTGAAGTGATCTGTGTTTTTTGTGAGCTGTCTCTCTCTTGGAGCAGCAGCATTTGAAAGGCTCTGGCTTGCTAGCTGGTCTCTTGCTAGGTAGCCTTTCTTCTTGTAATTTGTATCCAATCCTTTCCTACGTACCCTTGCCTACCATCCCTATTGTTATCCCTATCCATTGCTTTCAACTTATTCTTCTGCCAGAAACCTCTTATTTGTTCTTGTTAGTCTGTTTCGATTCTTTCCCCCACAGAAAGAAATCTGTGTTTTCCCTGACAGTATGCCCTCACTGTGCAGGAAAACACAACATATATTACACATGCACACACATTTTGTAGTACACCAAACATTGTGAAGTGTGCTGGAAAGGCAGGTGCCAGGTCTTCTGGCAGAGAAGGGAGAGGGGGCAGAGGGAGAGCAGCAAGTTCACCCCACTCCAAACATAGATGTACCCTCTTTCCTGGCAGCAGTGAGTCTTCTGCTGCTAGTGAGAGCAGGAAGTCAGTACCAGTGCCTGCACCTGCACCACCAACACTAACACCACTAACCAACAGCAGCATGACATTCTCCACCCCAATTTCAGTTCCTAGCATGAGCCTCCCAGTGCCAGAGGAGAAGCTGGATCTGGAAGTAGAAGAGCTGAGGGCTGTAGCGTAGGAAATTCTGGGGAAGGAGGAGGAATCTGAGTTTGTGTTCCACACCCCTCAAAGTTCTCCTAGAGGCAGGTGTCCTTCTCTGGAAGGCACTTTGAAGGAGGTTCTGGGGTCAGGTCTCAGCTCCTCCTCCTGTTGTGCCTCTGCCTAGTGAGGAGGGTGATAAGGCAGGATCCCCACCCTCAACCCAGAAGCTGGTGGGTAGCGTAGTGTGGGATCATTTTGAGGTGGCAGATGATTCCAGGTATGCTACCTGACAGCACTGCCAAAGGCAGATAAGCTGGGGCAAGGATGTGAAACACTTCACCACTACAGCGATGCTGCTGCATCTCAGGAGGCAGCACCCCCTTGCCCTTCTTCTTCCTCAGCCTGGCGCCAGTGGGAGCGTGCCCAGAAGGAAGTCCCCCTCTCACTCTAAAGCCCCCATCCCCATTAAGCAGAGGCAGGCCACCCTGGACCAGTGGGGGAAAGGCAGAGGGAAAGGGGGGTGCATTCCCAAGGCAAATGAAACCACCCAGGGCATTGGGGAGATGCTTGCTCTAGAAGGCAAGTCCTTCTTTGTTGAGCATCCAGGGTTCAGGCAGCTCATGGTGCTCATGGCCCCATTGTACCGAGTGGCCACACGCACCACCTTTAGCAGGATGGTGGTGCCCTCCCTGTATGAGGCACGCAGGGAGTAGTTGAGGGAGGAGCTGCGCAATGCAAGGCCACAGGTAGCCTTGTACTTCACCTCAGACATCTGGAGCAGCCGGGGTGGATATCATGCCTACCTCTCCCTCACAGAGCACTGGTGCAACCAGTCAGGCCATCAGTAGGCTCTTCTTCAAGCTGAGGTGATGGATGAGTCCCACACGGCAAGGGAGATCATGTGGGCCATGAACTGCTTGGTGCAGGGGTGGCTCTGAGCGGGGCGAGCTCATTTGTGGCTTCATGGCCAGCGACAATAGGGCCCTGTACCACTCTGCCTGAAACCTGGCAGGCCTCATGCCTGCACTAGGGGCTACCATCCCTGCTGCATTCATCCCACTCTGCCTTAACACACATGTTTTGCTTTCAAAAGTTTGAGGCATACTTTCACAGAAACCCCTGCACCTATCTCCTTGAAACTTGGCAGGCTTTATACCCTCAGAAGTGGCTACCATCCCTAGCATTTTCATCTGAATCTGCAAAAAAATGACAAAGTTATAGGTACTTTAGTTATTCCCCTTTATAGTCTGTGGCCAAATCTCCAAATTGGCTCCAAGTCTCCAAATCTGAATCAGACGAATAGAATCGGGACAGTGATTCAAATCACTGAATCGAATCAGTGTCCCTCCGAATCAGCAGAATCTGAATCTGAAGTGAATACTTGCTGCTTTGCACAGGTCTGTTATTTTCCACTAGATCGTAATATAATAATTGAAGTGAAGAAAGACAAGAGGAGTTAGGATTTGGGCCAGCAGCACTTCAAGGTTCAGGTCATTTGATTTACTGACAGTGAATGAACTATTTCAGTGCCATGTATATTTAGAGTCTCAGGCAAGAGTAAAGGAATTGTATTATGATAACAAAACTGGTATGTTCTTTTACATATTGATTTTACAGAAATAAATCATGCTTAACTTCACGATTGTATGTAAGTTATTTATTTAGCTTATCACAATATTAACAACTGATAGCAAATGCCATGCAATATCATTCACACCTTAGTTTTTTTCCATCGTCTGTGTCCATTAATCTGAAAACATTAACCAGTTAATCTGCACAACACTCACAGGCTGCGTCCAGACAGCATAGCCGTGCAATATGTGGTGCTACAGACGCATACGTGGCACCACGTACCGCACATTCAGTTGTTCTCCACACTGCAAGGGAGCAGTGTGGAGGGATTTTTTGATCCGCTACATGTGGGAGTCAGAAACATCTATGGAATAAAAAAGAAGAGTGGCACATGTGATGGCAGCACATGCCACCCAAAGCTAGAGCCTGGCTGGCCAGAAACACACTCTGCTGTCGGCCAGGCTCTGCACAGCAGGATCACTGCTTTTGCAGCCCTGGGAGGTCCCGAGGCAATGCTGCTGGGGACAGCCCAGTGCTGGCCCCAGCCTTCCTTACCCCACACAGAGTAACTTCCTGCACACCAAAGCATGCATAGCACAGCTGTTCCCTGGGGACAACTAGCCGCAGCACAAGGTGCACTGCCTTTAATTGTCCCCAGGGAACCAAATGTCTGTGCACATCTCGATGCAGCCACGCTGTTTAAATATTGTTTTCCCATTTCATGAAATGCTGTATGTGTGGTATGTGGCTAAAAATGTATTGAGAAGGGTGCTGTTAAAAATCTTAGTCCCACCAAGTCCCACTGGATTTAAGTATGATACATGAAACATTTAACTGAGGTATTTTTGAAAATGTTACCCTAAGTCACTGAGACAAAAGGCATACAACAAGAAAAGTGGAATATAGCCAGGATAAGAAATCAAGAGGTGGGTTTTGTCTGGTGTGTAAGGTTACGATCTAAACACTAGCCCGGGAAGGGTAGTATAAGAATGGCTTTATTTAAATTTTTGTTTTGTTTTTCTCATATAGTGTCTGTGTGTGATGTGGACATCTAATCTGTCCTTCGAAAATTAAAAAAACATTTTTAACTAAGCTGTTAGTCCATGCTAGTTTATATAACATAATTCCAACCAATGCCTCTGAATCTTTTCTCATTTTTGTTACTGTACTCTTAACTGATTTGCAAGGAATTTGAAATATTTGGATAATCTTATATTCCCCGTCTGTTCTCCTTTATACTTGCTAGTTCAAGCTAAGCTTGTAACTAGTGAGGTCAGAATACTGTATGAGATGCTTCTTGTGGGAAATTTCATGCCTGGTTGCTTAACTGAATGTCTTATGCATTTCCATTAAGCAACTGAATTTACTTTACCCGACTAGAATGCTATATCTTTTAAAGTTTGTGTCTGCACTTGTGATTTGTTCTTACTTCAATACTGTTGAGAAACATACAAGGCCTTTTACATCACATACAATGACTCTAGATGAACAAAACAATTTGTAAAGGGAGAACAGAGAAAGCAAGGAATGAAAAATAGTTTAGGTGCAGTTTTTGGACAGTGTCCAGTTTCTGCATTAATAATGCTTTTCAACACCAGATGAAGCCTGAATCATAACAGCTCATTTAATACCATGTGCCCTCCTGAAAAGAATATGAGATTAGTAGTTAAATGAAATGCCCACAAATCCTGGGCATGGTACACAAAATCAATAAAAATTATAATGCAGGCAGGCAGGAGGATAGTAAACTGGACTGTTACTTACAATTTCTTTTGTCTCCCCAAACCTTTCAGAGTGCTCTATGGAAACAAGATCACAGAGATTCCCCTGGGCCTTTTTGATGATCTTGTCTCTTTGCAGTTGCTGTGAGTATGATCCCTTTCTTTTTTTATGATACAGTGTAGCCTGAATTATAGTTTTTTCAGCTTCTATCTTTAATTTCAAGCTCTTGTTGGTCCATTTTGCATTGAGGCATTTTAATCTGTTCCTTCCTTATGAGGATAGCAGTGAAACAAGAGATAAAAAAAAGAAGGTTCCTGTTGTTATTTAGCTCAATGCCCATATCATATAGTTAATTCAAAAGGTTGAGTTTAAGGATGGAAAGAATAGGAATGAATTAATTCTAACATGGGAAGCAGAGTCATCACAAAATGTAAGGAGGATGATGATGATTTCTTCTCTTCGTATAAAATATTAATTGATTGCACATGTGACTGAGTATTTGGATCCTGCATTACAGTTTCATGGCACATAAGCAAAATAACAATATCTAAGGATATTATCTTCTCCCGTTATAGTTGATATGTATACATATATATTCTGTATTTTTATTACACTGATTATGGCTCAACTGACATACAAATTATCTCTAGCCAGTGCCATTAATATTCACATAGTCATATACTTTAAATTGACAGGTTTGACTTATTCTAAAATGCAATTATAATCTGAACAACAGTGTATTCTGAATTATAAATAGTTTCATTTTTGATTAACATCTGGGGAAAATGTTCATGGACAAAAGAAAAGTTTCAGGTCCAACTGTTTCCCGCCACCTTACCACTTTGAACCCATCCCCAGAGAGATAATCCAGCCACTATTTTAGCCAACCAGCAGAGGGAGTAAAAGTTAAATTAATTAAAGTAATATTCCAGAGCTCTGCTTAGCCTCAACAATGATGAACCTATGTAGACAAGGAAATAGAAAAAGCTCACCCATATTGACTAACATTATGTAAAGCACATAAAAGACATATGATAGAAAATGTGGAAATGAAGTATTTGCTTGGTGGGAACCAAAAAGTACTAATTAGACATCTTATTTTTAAGCTTATCAGGCTGCTTCAGCAAAAAAATAGATTTAAAAATCTAGTTCCTAATTTCTTTTGCCTTTAATCCTGCATTACTCAGTAATATACAGGGATCCAGGTTTTCCATTCCCTGTGGAAAAACATGGATATTCCCCTTTAAAGGAGAAAAATGCGGATGTTTCCCTTTGAAGCAGGAAATGCTGGGCTTTCCCTTGCAGGCTGGCAGCATTTCAGCCTGCAAGGAGCTGCTTGGAGCTCAGGGGAGTGGAGGGAGGGCAGCTGGAAGCAGAAGGTCCCATATGTGATTGTCATGTGCACACACATGACTGGCAATACAGGTAGGTAGGGTGGAGGAAGCAACCCTGGCAGCTGGATGCAGGTAAGTCTATGGGACAGGGAGTTGCAAGGCCAGGGCTTGGGGACTGTCTGAGGCAGGTGGGCTGCGTGCATGCATGCATGCCTGCATGTGTGTGTGTGAATCTGTTTGTGGGTGCTGGGTAAAGCAGTCCAGACACCGGGGCTGTGGTGGGGCAGCAGGGTCTGAGGCAGCGCTTGGTATGCCAGTATGCCCACCTCAGCATTGTTGTCCATGGGGACCATCTGCACAGGACTCCAGCAGGTGCAAGAGGTAGGGGGATCCTTTGGGGTAGTGGGGAGCCTGCATGGCTGGGCCACTGGAGGCCAGTGCCCATGATCATAGGAGTTCATTGGAGTCCGGTGAATCTGCACAGGGCTGGCTGGGGCAGGGGGTAGTTAGGGGCCCCATCTGGCAGGATGGGGGGTGGGGAGGGCAAGGGCCCTGGTTCAGGAGTGAGGGGCACCAGCAGGGCTGGGGGGCTAGGGTTTTCGGAATAAGGGGCACTGGCAGTGCTGGGGGGTGAGATTCAATGGCATGGGCAGGGGCAGGGCACTGGCATATCAGGGCGGCTTAGCTGCACAAAGCAGTCGGGGTGGGACAGCTACAGCTGAACCTGTGCCCTAGTGAGCTAAGGGAGTAAGGGGAGCTCTGCTTTTCTATGATTAAAAAGAACAAAATCAAATGCCAAAATATCTATATATTTAGAATTTATTTTATTATAATGTTTGAGGCACTGCTAGACTTCCAAATTGCTTTAAAATTGTAAATATATCAATAAAAATTTGTGTGGAACTGATACCTATATATATAGTGGTGTTTCATTTTAATCGCATAAAAATGCAGATTTACGGGTTTTTAATCAGACAGTCTGGGACTTCTTATCAGAGAATTTGGGAATTTTAAACAGAAAAAACCAGGATCAGTGGTGATCTCCATCTGAATAGTATCTCCTTAATGCTGTGCTCTGCAAATGCACACATGCTTTCATTACAACTCTTTAAAGCAGAGCTGAAGATCCAAAATTATTTGTTTGTGTTGTAAGTGATAATTTAAAGGGATTATGCCAGTGTATAATATAGTTCCTACTGTTTTCAATTGCAAATGTGGGTCACCTTTCTCTGGAGACGGGGAGAAGCAGATATGGTGTGGTTAGAAAAACGTTCGAGTCATCCAATTATTTCCTCTAGTCCTTTGCACTATTTCCTGCAAGCCTCACTGTCTCATTCCTACTTAATACCACCAAGCCCATTTCTCTCTTAAATGCCTTCTGGTCCCAGCATGTATACCAGGAGGAGACTGCATAAGAAAGAATTTTTGTTTTGTCATTCAAGAGGACAGGCAGACACAGAGGTCTGAAGTTTGGGTATCATATGGATTGATTCAGGCAGCATGTTAGTCATTGTGGCATTCAGTTCAGTAAATGAGCTGCAAGAAAAGAGAGGGCTTAGTAGCAAATAATCTCATTACTTACGTTTTATTTCGCTGGAGAACAGAATATGTGAATAACTCTGCTTTGTCAAACTGTTCAAACAGAACCTTTTATAGTTGTGTGATTAAAATGATGCGCCGTCATTCTGTTTAAAACTGAACTCATTACAGGTGGGAACCTTCCCAGTAGCCAAACAAATAAACAAAAACAAAACCATTGTAGCTCACTAAATTTCATATAAATATGTGGATATTTAAGCTTTAAAAGTGCATAAAAATAATCATGCTTGCCCAACTTAGATTTATATTGTAGTCCTTCTTGGCATTTAGAATAGTATTTTCTAAGTAATTTTTTAAACCCACATGTTGTAAGTTTACTATTCAATGAACTCAAGTGACTTTTTTTGTTAAAGGAATAAAACCCTTGTAAATACAAACAATTCAAAGCTATTGTAGTTAAATCATTTAAGCAACTTCAAGCTGAGAAAAGAAGATAAATCTCAAAAGATTGCCCAAGTCAAGGCATTCCCAGTACAAATGTTACTTTGGAGGCTTTTCAATATTTTAAGGGTATTCGGAATGTAAAATAGCTGCTGACAAAGATAATGGTGAGTGATCATGCTTAAATGCAAACAAATGTGTGCACGTTTTCAGACCATGGCTTTAAAGCAGCTATTGCAGGTTTGCTTGTTGTATTTTAAGAGAGGTCTAAAACATAATAGCATGCACTGGTTTTAGACCTGCTGTTGAACAGTTGGAACACTGCCCTCTAATTAGGTCTAATTTAGCGTTCAGTGGGCTCTAGATTGGATTTCTTCTTATTAGTCTGGAGACATACTGGTAAGAATGCTCTGATTAAAATACGCTGGTTGCCAGTGTAATTTCCTAAACTTAGACTGAAGCAGTTTTGAAAATGCCTTGGTGCATGATAAAGCAGAATGTAGTGTCAGAAAGGGTGTTTTTGAAAGTTTGCTGATTTTGATTTAGGAGAAAAATCTTATCACTTCGAAATAGCACAATAGATATTACTGTTGTCTGCCCTCTATTAGTGTTCTTAAGCTTCACAATAAACTCAGTATCCTTGTGTTTAATGTACAGTTTCATAATCTAGGACCAGATATTCCTACTCTTGCACAGTCAAGTATTACCTTAATTCTGCCTGTAGTCCTGTTTAAGTCAATAAGGCACAAGGCTTAAGGCACAAGTTAAAACTGAGTTTGATATATAATATCTTAAAGTGTCTTATTTGTTGGGAGAGCATGGGAAAATGAAAACTCATGTCTAATTTTAGGTTAGTTATATGCACATTAGAATTCTGCAGTTTGTTCCTGCAACCACAGGGACGGCTGTGACATAGGTAAGAAGGTAGGCATATGTAGTTAGATGTTTTCTATTACTTCCATTTATTTTTTAATCTAGCTGGGTTAATCTAAATTGGGAAGAGAAATAAGAAATAAAGCTCTACTATAGATAAGCACATTGGATTAATTTATAAATAATCTCACTGGGACTATATACAGATATTGTTTCTACTGAGAGAGTCATTGCTTTTCCAAGAGAAACCACCAATGTACAGATGTTCAGGATTTTTCCCCAAGCAAAACTTACCACTTCAGAAACAAAATAACCTAGGAACATGCAGGGTTAAATCCCTCCTGAGAGAGGGAAAGTCTGTATACATTCCTTTCTAAGGGAAGCCACAGCACAATCCCCCAAAAACCAAGGGTTCAGCCTTCCCTTCACCCCCATGACCTCATCCTGGAGACAGTATGCCACTCAGGCTGGACTCTACTTCTCCAACTGAGCAGAGAGACGACTATGCTGCCTTTCACAATATCACATTATGCTATAGGGAGACACAGGCTGCCACTGAGCAGTCTGGCTCAATCAATAGGACTGCCCTGTGCACTGCTGCCAACTGTCTCTAGGCAGACTGAGGGAGCCTGCAGAGCATGCTGAGGTGTATGCACAAGGCTCCCCTGGCTGTGCAGCATCAGCATTGAATGCTCTCTACTCTTCAGAGACTCAGCATTCAAAATGTTTGTTCAGAGGCCCCCTGTTAAGCTTTTCTACCAGGAAAATAAACCTAGGAGAATTCTCCTGGATCATTTGTATGTGTATACACAGCCTGTGTTACAAGCAGAATTCCTCTCATGAGAGGAAGTGCACAGCCACTGGCAAGAATATCTGAGTACTCATGGCACAAGGGACAGGTCCCGGAGGACTGGAAAAGGGCCACTGTGGTCCCTATTTTCAAGAAGGGGAGGAAGGAGGATCCAGGCAACTATAGATCCAGTCAGTCTCACCTTCCTTGGCAAAGTCTTTGAAAAGATTATTAAGGCTCATATATGTGGGAGCCCAGCAGGAAAAATTATGCTGAGGGGAAACCAGCATGGGTTCATAGCGGGAAGATCATGCCTGATTAATCTAGTCTCTTTTTATGACCAGGTTACAAAACACCTTGACACAGGAGTAGGGGTTGATCTTGTTTACTTAGACTTCAGGAAGGCTTTCGATACGGTATCCCACCCCATACTGGTGAACAAGTTAAGAGGCTGTGACTTGGATGATTACACAGTCCAGTGGGTGGCAGATTGGCTAGAGTGGTAGTGGATGGGTAGGTATCTACCTGGAAGGGAGTTGGTAGCGGGGTCCCGCAGGGCTCAGTCCTTGGACCAATACTCTTCAATGTCTTCATCAGTGATTTGGATGAGGGAGTAAAGTGTACTCTATCCAAGTTTGTGGATGATACAAAACTGTGAGGAGAAGTGGACACACTGGAGGGCAGGGAACAACTATAGGCAGACATGGACAGGTTGGACAATTGGACAGAAAACAATAGAATGCAATTTAACAAGGAGAAATGCCAAGTACTGCATCTAGGGAGGAAAAATGTCCAGCACACCTACTGCCTAGGAGATGACCTGCTTGGTAGCATGGAAGCAGAAAGGGATCTTGGAAACCAAGATGAACATGAGTCATCAGTGTGATGAAGTCATCAAAAAAGCTAACTATACTTTATCATGCATCAGCATCAGCAGATGCATGACAAACAGAACCAAGGAGGTGATACTTCCCCTCTGTTGCGCTCTGGTCAGACCGCAGTTGGAATACTGTGTGCAGTTTTGGGTGCCACACTTCAAGAGGGATGTGGATAACCTGGAGAGGGTCCAGAGGAGGGCCCACTCGTATGGTTAAGGGCTTGCAGGCCAAGCCCTACAAGGAGAGACTAGGGCACCTGGACTTCTTCAGCCTCCACAAGAGAAGGTTGAGAGGTGACCTTGTGGCTGCCTATAAATTCATCATGGGGGCGCAGAAGGGAATTGGTGAGGCTCTACTCACCAAGGCGCCCCTGGGAGTCACAAGAAATAATGGCCATAAGCTAGCAGAGAGCAGATTCAGACTGGACATTAGGAAGAACTTCTTCACAGTTAGTGGCCAAGGTCTGGAATGGGCTCCCAAGGGAGGTGGTGCTCTCCCCTACCCTGGGGGTCTTCAAGAGGAGGTTGGATGGGCATCTCTCTGGGGTCATCTGAACACAGCACTTTCATGTCTATGCAGGGGATCAGACTCAGTGATCTATTGAGGTCCCTTCTGACCCTAACATCTATGAATCTATGAATGCTCTTCTCCTTCCATGACTATTAGCAAGTGTAACTAGTTAACTTTTGATTGCTGTCCATGGTATCTGTTTGTGTGTGTTCCCCTCTCTTCTTGGATTGTATCACCTTCATTGTTTTATATTTCTAGCAGCCATGTTTTTAAATGGTCAAGTTTTTAAGAGGCTGTCCTTTAGCCTGGATCTCTTTTGTGAAAGTGAAGATCATGTATTTTAAAGAGGCCTTACTGAGTGTACAGGAACAAACTATTCCGATGTGCAGGAAAGCTAGCAAGTATGACAGAAGACCATCTTGGCTTAGTAGGGAACTCTGCAATATATTAAATCACAAAAAGGAAGCTTATAAGAAATAGAAACTTGGACAAATAACTAGGGAAGAATATGAGAGCATTGCACAGGTATGCAGGGATGAATTCAGGAAGGCCAAAGCTCAATTGGAGTTGCAGCTAGCAAGGGATATAAAGGGGAAAAAGAAGGCTTTCTAAAAGTATGTTGGTAGCAAGAGGAAGATCAGGGAAAGTGTGAGTCCTTTACTGAATGGGAGAAACAAACTTGTGACAGAGGATGCAGAAAAGGCTGACATGTTCATTGCCTGGCAGCACAGTTTGGGGAGGAGGTGAGCAGCCAGCAGTGCCAAAAAACAGGTTAGGGACTACTTGGAAAAGCTGTATGTGTGAAAGTCCATGGGGCAGGATGGTATGCTCCCAAGGGGGCTGAGGGAGTTGTCTGATGTGATAGCAGAGCCATTGGCAATCACCTTTGAAAACTCATGGCTATCGGGAAAGGTCCTGGGTGACTGGAAAAGGGCAAATGTAATTGTATGAGGAGAGATTGAAGGACCTGAATCTCTTCAGCCTCCACAAAAGTAGGCTGAGAGGGGATCTTGTGGCCATCTACAAATTCATCAAGGGGCAGAGCAGCAAGGAATAGGGGATACTGTGTTTACCAAGATGTCCCTTGGGGTTACTAGGAACAACAGCCGTAAACTGATAGAGAGCAGATTTAGATTGGACATTAGGAAAAATGTATTTACAGTGAGGATTGCCAGAATCTGGAATGGGGCTTCCAAGGGAGGTGGTGCTCTCCTCTATCTCAAGAGGAGACTAGACAAGCACCTAGCTGGGGTCATCCAACCCCAGCGCTCTTTCTTGCCCATGGCAGGGGGTCAGATTAGATGATCTACTGAGGTCCCTTCTGACCCTAAAAATCTATGAAATGCAAAGTCCTGTACTTAGGATGGTATAATCCTATACACTGGTACAGGCTGGGAGTTGACTGGCTGGGCAGCAGCTCTGCAGAAAAGGACCTGGAGGTTACAGTGGACAATAAGTTGAATATGAACCAGCAGTATGCCCTTGCTGCCAAAAAGGCTAACAGCATACTGGGCTGCACTGGTAGGTGATTTGCCAGTAGCTCAAGGGAAGTCATTATTCCCCTCTATTCAGCACTGATGAGGCTACATCTAGAGTACTGTGTTCAGTTTTGGGCCCCCCACTACAGAAAGGATGTGGAGATATTGGAGAGAGTCCAGCAGAGGGCACCAAAAATGGTGAGGGGCTGGGGGTCATGACTTATGAGGAAAGACTGAGGGAACTGGGCTTATTTAGAGAAAAGGAGATGCAAGGGGACTTAATAACAGCCTTCAACTACCTGAAGGGTGGTTCCAAAGAAGATGGAGCTAGATTGTTCTCAGTGGTGGCAGATGATAGAAAAGAAGCAATGGTCTCAAGTTACAGCAAGGAAAGTTTAGGTTAGATATTAGGAAGAATTTTCTTATCAGGAAGGTAGTAAAACACTGGAACAGGTTACCCAGAGAGGTAGTAGAAGCTCCATCCTTGGGGGTTTTGAAGACCTGGCTAGACAGATCTTTGTCTGGGATGATCTAGTTGAGGCTTTGAGCAAGGGATTGAACTAGATGACCTCCTGAGGTCCTTTCCAACCCCAACTTTCTATGATGCTATGTACTCCCAACTCATTTTTATTTGTCTGGATCTAGTGCCTGCTGTGTGATTTGGCTGACTGAAGTTTAATGTAGAGAGCTATTCTATTTCCAGAAAGGATAACTGGAGTGTGACTTTATTAGAGTGAACTGTAACTTTTGTTTCCAGTTTGGGGCAACAAGCCATACAAGGAGAGTGCAGCTGGGAAACGACATTTGCTTAATTAGCATTGCTTGTCTGACTTGCATATGAACATTACAGAAACAGTACATGTCTCAGTTTGAGATGGAAGTTTTCATGTAAACATTGGCCAGAGTCAATTTTAATGCCTCTCCAGGAGGCTTTAAGCTAATCTTGGTCTGTCTAGAGGCTGGAATAAATTAAAGCATCCTAGTCACCTGTCTTTCAGTTTTCTTGGAATGTGGACAAAACCTTTCAAGAATCTCTGAGTTTGCCAAGTAACGTGCCAATCACAATACAGTAGGTAAAACTTAACACCACACAGCTCATGTTTTCTCTGCAGCAGTTTGACAGATAAGCCTGATGGTTGCTCTGCTTACCACCCCTCCTGGCTAAATCTGCAAAGCCAACTTACAGCAGAACAGAGCTATAGTTCAAGTCAATGAATTGTGGATAATGAGGGTAGAACTTGTTAACTTTTCTGTTTATATTTAAGTAACACACTTTTTGCAGCCATATTAAAACCATATTTCCAGAGCATTTTTATTATAGTTAAGCAACAGATGCTTCATAGTATCCTTATACTTGGCACCAAAAGGTTATTATAACATCTCCTGTGTTTAAAGAGAGTATGTAACAAATAGTGTAGGAAATGCAATGTATTTTTTTCAACTTCTCTAACAAGTATCAGCTTCCAGGAAACCCAGTTCCTCAAGAAAATTTGCCTTGTACATTCACTAATCAGGGTTGTACGAAGCTTAAGTCCCTGATTCAATTTGGTGGAGATTCAGCCTGATTCAGTGGCCAAATCCCTGAATCTGAATCGAATTGAATCGGAGGACCCTTTAATCTCTCTGAATTGAATCAGAACCCTCCAAATCGATTTGAAGAGATTCGGAAAGATTTGGCAATTTGAACATAGACACAGATTTAAATGTTTTTTCTACATACCCCTAGGTAGAAGGTGGCTCATGAAGACTGCGATGCTGGGGTGCATGGAGTGTACCACAGAAGCACAGAGGGCTCCCCAGCAGGCTTGGCAGCAGACTTGGAAATGGACCAGAAGCACTTCCAGTCCACTTCCGGGTCTGCCGGTGAGTGTGCCAGGGGGCCCTCCTGTGCACTCCCAGCTCAGCAACTGATGCCTCCTGGGTCTGGGTGGGGTACCCAGGGTCTCCCTGTGGCCTGTTGCTGAGCCAGAGAATGTGGCAGGGCCCCCAGTGCACTCCCTGGTGGACCTGGAAGTGGACTGGAAGTACTTCCAGTCTACTTCCAGGTTCGCCACCAACTACGTGGAGGGTCCCCCTCCCCCTCCCCCACACTCCCGTGCAATGCTTCATGTGCCCCATCATCACAGCATTCATAAGCCACACTGGTACCTCGAGGTATGTAGAAAAAAAACATTTAAAGCTGTTACAATGTCCAAATCACTGATTCTCTGAATTAGCATCGAATCTTCAGATTTGAATTCAGCCAAATTGAATCAGGGACAGTGATCCAAGTCAACGACTGGAATCACTGTCCCTGACTTGGGCTGAATCCGAATCTGAATCGAATAGGGCCCACTTCGCACACCCCTACTAATCATACTAGTGCTTTGGTTTTTGATCTAAAATAGTATAAGTAATCTAACCACAGACCATTGAACATGAGTTTGCAAGCAAGATATGTTTCTCATAGTGGTTTATATTTTGATGTGTTTAGACCTCTATGTGTACTGTGATGAGGTGCTGGTACTCAGAAGGAAGTGATCTTTCGTAGTTCCTTCTTCATGAGAATATCAATTTTCTCTTTTTTTCATATGTAGTAATACCTGCAGATATTAGTGGATGCATCTACACATGCGCTTTATTGCAGAGTTGCTTAATTAGCGTTGCAGTAACGTGTCACTGTCTGCATAGGCACCATTATTAGGGTGCAGTTGAGTACAGTAATATCTTACAGTGAAGTTATTTATTGCATTTCAATGAATGTGTGGATGGTGACTGGGACAGCAGCACTTAGAGCTGGGTGGAGCAGTCCTGGACTGGTAGGAAGTTCAGGGGGTCAACCACACAGTTCTGTGGTTTTGGCACTCTTGTGTCTCAACCAGCCCCTCCACCAGAGCCCAGGGCTGACCTGCCAAGCCTGCTGCCAGCCAGAGTTTGCTGTGCCCTGGCTCAAAGTGCTGCTGTCCCAGGCACATGTGTAGATGCATTAATTGTATGTGTAGATGCACATAGTGAGAGTTAAATATGAGCCCTGAAGGTAAAGGAGATTCATAAGCAAAGCAGCAACTGCAAACTGAAGAATAAACAGATAAAATGCATTTTAAAGGCATTCCAAAATCAGAAATTGGCTCAAGCCAGGTTTAGATTAGATATTAGGAGGCGCTACTTCACAGTCAGGGTGGCTAGGGCCTGGAACCGGCTTCCAGGGGAAGTGGTGCAGGCTCCTAGCCTAGGGATTTTTAAAAGGAAGTTAGATGAGCACCTTGCCGGGGTCATCTGACCCCGGTGCTCTTTCCTGCCAAGGCAGGGGGTCGGACTAGATGATCTTCCTAGGTCCCTTCCGACTCTAGCTACTATGAAACTATGAAGCCAAAGCCGTAGTCTCAATCAACTAATGTTAGTGTAGTTTGGAACTAGGTTTAAACATTCCAGCGCAGACAGATCTCCAGTTTTCATAGATTCATAGATGTTAGGGTCATAAGGAACCTCAGCAGGTCATTGAATCTGGCCCCCTGCCCTGGGCAGGAAAGAGTGCTGGGGTCAGATGACCCCATCTATGTGCTTGTCCAGTCTCCTCTTGAAAACCCTCAGGGTAGGGGAGAGCACCACTTCCTTGGAAACTCATTCCAGATTCTGGAAACCCTTACTGCAAAGAAGTTCTTTCTAATGTCTGACATAAATCTGCTCTCCATCAATTTGTAGCCATTGTTCCAAGTTACTCCAGGGGTGCCCTAGTAAATAGAGCATCTCCTATTATCTGCTGCCCTCCGGTGATGAATTTATAGGCAGCCACATGATCACCTCTCAGTCTTCTCTTGCAAAGGCTGAAGAGTTCTAGGTCCCACAGTCTGTCCTCGTAGGGTCTTGCCTGCAGGCCTCTGACCATATGAGTTGCCTTCCTCTGAGTCCTCTCAAGATTCTCTGCATCCCTCTTGAAATACAGTGCCCAAAACTGGATGCAGTACTCCAACTGCGGCCTGACCAGTGCTGCATAGAGGGAAAGCATCACCTCCCTGGATCTGTTCTTCATGCATCTGCTAATACATGATAAAGTGTGGCTAGCTTTGTTGATCACTACATCACATTGACAACTCATGTTCAGCTTGGAGTCAACTATGACTCAGAGATCCTGTTTCTGCTGCTGAGAAGGTCATCCCCCAGCCTGTAAGTGTGTTGGTAGTTCTTTTTGCCCAGGTGCAGCACTTTGCATTTGTATTTGTTGAACTGCATCCTAGCTCATCCTGTCCACTTTTCCAACCTGTCCAGATCCACCTGGATCTGTTTCCTGTCCTCTAGTGTCTTAACTTTGCCCCATAATTTAGTATAATCTGTTAATCAAATCTGGCCAAATCTCTTCAAATTGAATTGGCTACCGAAGCGTCACACAGCTCTAACATAAAGTAATTTTGTTAAGATGCTGGTTATTTTCAGTTTGGGTATCCTGCTGAAAATTCTATTATTTGCACAGTTCTAGTTGAGACTAAAAAAATCTGGTCCTAGAAGAGCACGTCTACATATTGCCCTATGGTGACATAGTGCCATAGTACGGTGAAGTTGTGATCACATAGGTCTATACATGATTAGCAGCTATGTCACTGTAGAGGCATGCTCCCCTGGTATAGCACACTGCTACAGTGACATAGCAGTGAAATCTAACCAGGTGACATGTGCATGATGCAGTAACCACACATACTGCTGTGGTTTACTACTTCTTTTTGGAAGCACTAAAACATGGGACTGTAGCAACGTCATCATACAGTGACATATAGATGTGCCCAAAGTTGTTTAGTATTTCCCAGGATCCATTACTTTCTTGGGAGTTTAGAATGCTTTGAACATCATGGATTTGGGTCTTTTGAGGTGTTCCACGAGCAGTGGAGCATATAATTTTACAGCAAACCTTGTTAATAAATACTCTTAATAGGGGTGTACAAATTTGATTTGGATTCAGCCCAAATCAGGGACAGTGATTCAATTAGTTGATTCGGATCACTGTCCTGATTCGATTTGGCTGAATCCAAATCTGAAGATTTGATGCTAATTTGAAGAATTGGCGATTCGGACATAGACTCAGTTTTAAATGTTTTTTCTACATACCTTGAATTACTAGGCGCGGCTTGTGAATGCTGTGATCGTGAGGTGGATGGAGTATCCCACAGGAGTGCAGTGGGGGTCCCATGTGCTCAGCAGCAAACCTGGAAGTGGACTCAAAGTACTTCCAGTCCGTTTCTGGGTCTGCCACCAAGCACATGGGTGAGGGGGACCCGCACCACCTGGCTAAGTGATCGGCTGTGGGGGACCCTGGGTGCCCCCCAGGCCAGGACATGTGGAGGGCCCCCCTGCATGCTCCCTGGTGGACCAGAAGTGGTTCTGGTCTACTTCCAGGTCTGCTGCTAAGCACGCTGGGGACCCCCCTGGTGCTCCTGTGGGACACTCCATCTACCCCACCATCTCAGCATTCACGAGCCGCTTGGTACCTTGTGGTATGTAGAAAAAACATTTAAAGCTGTGTCTGTGTCTGAATCATTGAATCTTTCTGAATCTCTCTGAATCAATGTGGAGGGTTCCAATTCAGTTTGAAGAGATTAAAGTGTCTCCTGATTCGATTTGAATTCAGAGATTCGGCCATTGAATCGGGCCGAATGTCCGCCAGATTGAATCAGTGATCGAAGCTTTGCACAGCCCTACTGCTTACCGTGATACCAATAACGGCATTTTCTATATGGGGCAAATTATTACATTAAGCTTTTAGCAAAACCACATAGGACTCTTTTCTCCTGTTATCTCTTAAAGTGGTAGGAAGAAAAGAAGTATTATCACACCAGTAATCTTTCTAGAAACAGTAAAGATTCATTGTTTAGATCCATATAATAGGTTTATAATTATTTTTAGACTGATTGCTAAGGTTTTTTTAATTTACGTTTGTTTTTCTTTTACCTTTTTAATGTTTATCTTAGTAGACTCAACAACTATTCTTAAAGTGAGGGAGCAGCATCTGTCAGGCACAGAAATATAATTAGAGTCAAACATTAATGAAAGACTCCAAAAGCATCTGTCTTTTTTGTGTTACTTTTATAATCCATCTGCATGCAGCTTCCAAAACAAACTCCTAATTTGTAAGTCAGCGTGTAATTCATTAGTTGAATGCTAGCACTCAAACCTGAACTTACCTGACGCTAACTCTCCTAACAATTATGGAGTGAGAGAGATTGTTCTGATAACTTACAATACTAAGAACATGTGCTCTTTACACTGTGGATATGAATTGTTGTATTGCTGTCCAAATCATGTTATGCTTCCATTTGCTGTCAATAAGATGAACAGACTCAGCATGAGACCCCTCAAAATACCCAGGTTCTAGAGCAAGAGGTACTCAGAATTCAGCATGTCACAAATGCCCCAGCAAAGTGATAGAGACACTGTTCAAAAGTCTGCCATCTTTTGGATGAGAAATAAACCCAGGACCTGCATCCATGGCAGAACATGTCCAACTGTGCCATAGCCGAATTCCAACTGGAATCATTTAGTCAACTTTCTGATTTTTCCATTTAATTTACTTTAGATCAATTCAGCATTAGCATCTTCTTTCCAGAACATTTGAGAAAACATCATACATTACTAGAGGAAAATATAGTTTACATCTGAACAGTAGCTGACCTTTTAACATATCCCAAATATCAGAAGTGTTTACCACTCCTCACCAGTGGCAAACATGCCTCACATTACCCCTGAAGTGTAGATAAGTGATGTAATATATCCATTTTATATATGGCCAAGAAGTGGCACACAAGGTTGTATTTTGCTCTAGGATACAGCCAATCAGTGACAGATAGGGAAAAGGCCGAAGTGTCTTGATTCCTAAATATTAGAAGGAATGCTTGAATATTAGCTGTTCAGGGGTTCTTCCCTACTAAGTTGAATTAATTCAAAGCATGGCTGTACTAGTTCATTTTTTAACTTCATGAAAAAATAAAAATACTGAAAAAGAACAAACTGAATTAAATGCATGTTAATTGTGGGTGTTCTATTTCTTTGGGTATCACTAGGGAACGTTTCTGGTGTCAAAGCTCTTTCTAATGTCTCCTGCATGGAGCCTTTAAGTGTAGGTGAAGACTTTTGGCTATGGATATTTAGTACAAGTTGCATACAACCAAGTTCAATTCTTCTGTTACCTGTGCAAATAATGTCAGTTCCTCACCTCATTACAAATCTTATACATTTTAAGCCTGCCCCTTGCTAGCCTGTTCTCATTTTCTCCTGTGAAGGCTCTTGTGTGGAGCACTTCAATCAATTCAGAGAATAGCATGTGTAATTCTTGCCCATATTGTCATTGTTATCTTAATACAAAGCTACCTAAAAGGAATAAGAAATAGCTTCACACTGGTTCTCTACAGCTTTTTGCCCTGCTACTTTCTCTTGGTTTAATAATGAACTTTAGAATGATTTCTGATCCCACCAATAGTAGCAAAAATCAGCCTGCAGTCTCTCAAGTGCATTAAGGTTGCTAGCATGCTATTTCAGACTTTGAGTTAAGTAGTTATTTGCTATAGTTTGTGTACTTGTCATCATGGCACAGAAAATAAAAATGTTGCAAAAGGTGAAAACTACATTAACATGCCCCTTCTCTCTTAAAAACCAATTATTTTCAATCATTTTGTTTTCCAAGTTCAAATTATTATTACTTAAATGCTAATCACTTGAAGCTGTGTTCATGTATATAATTCAATTAGGAGACCATCTTAATTATACAGATGGAGCTTATGAGCATCTGATACAATTACTGTGCCAGCTCGGTACACATTCTTTCAAAGGGCCTAGCTAAAACATTATTGTTTCAGCATGCATGGGCGGATCCTCTCTTTCAGAAAATGGGATCATAGTATTGTAATACACTTGTGTTCTGTTTGTGGATTTTAATAGTGTATAAGTCACAGGTCTTAAGCTAGTTGTCCATATCTTATATAGATATGATGAGCTTAAACTTGCAAGCTATTTCTTGAATACTTTGTAACGTATGAAAACAGAGTTAATCCGACATTTCTCTGCAGTGCATGTGTTTTTATTTCTGCTTGAATTTTTAACCTCTCTTAGAACAATATACCACATCTGGAAGCAGTGTATAAATTGCAACTAATTATGCTGATAACACAATGAGGAAAATTATTAGAAATTATTATCACCTTAATTTGGTGCTAGAGAAATAGTTTTGCCTAAAATGCAGCTGCAAAATACACTGCAAACACATCCCTTTTTCTATACTTATCCAAGGAGAATAAAACTCAGCTGTTGAGTTTCTTAAGTGTTAAGTATCCAACCAAGAACAATTTATTTTTGCTTCTGGTATATCTGGTTTTCTCATTTGCAGTATTGGAGGAATTTTCATCAATTTTCATTATATAAACTTGATACATATGTGTTGAATCCTGGTTGATCTGTCTAATTCAGATGCTCAACCCCTGGCCTGTGAGGCCATGTCATCAGACCTGTGGCTCCCCCCACATGTCTGAAAATTTGGCAACAGGGGAGAAGTGGCAGCATTAAAAGCTGCTTAACTGCTCCCTAATTTCCATACCTGTGGGGAGCCCCTCAGGACAGACGATGTGGCCCTGCGTGCTAGACCATACTCGTGTATGTGAAGTGACTCCATGGTCAGATCTGGCCCGTGGGGTCAGACTGGTATACATGACCTGATCTAGTGTGCCAGGTATGCCCCACGAACTGACTCCACATGCTAATCTCATGCCAGATCACACCCACAGACTGACCCTGTGCTACTCACAGGGTCAGCAATTTAAGCACTGGTGGTCTAATTAATACACTGATGTAATTATTGAGGTAAGGAATTTATCAGGGTTCAAAGAAGAACTGGATTAAGGAGCATCCAAAATTGTATCAGAGGGATTAAAAATATTAGAAGGGAGTTTCAGAAGGGTTTATTGTTTGTTGTTTTTCCATACTGATTCTTAACATTATCAAAGGTAGACTAATATACTCCTTTGATGCTTATTTGGTAGTCTGATCAATTATAGGAATATTAGTGTTTCTAGTCAATAACTCTGAATTAAATTTACATCTGTTTTGTAGAGCTTCAGATGCTGCAGGTGTATTTCAGAGGTGATATGAATTTTTTTTGTTGAGAACTGCATCTGGTGACCATTGAAAAAAGTTGTATTTTAACTGAACTCCCTCTTCTAAATGGTAATGTGTGTTTTGACTCCAGTTTACATATGCAATCCCTCTTTCCATTACTTTCAGTGATTTTTAGAGTAGGAAGTATGTCTTTATATTTATGAATATATTTATATAAAATCAATCTCTCTAGGTTTTTTATGTATTGCCTTCCTCAGAACTATTTTGTGCTGTTTATGACTGCATTATAATGTAACAAAAATTTATACCAGGAAAATCTCCTCTCTGTTTGTATATTCTGTTTCTTAAAATAGGGGATATTCATAATTAGTTCAAAATGGGTACTGGGATTTTTCTCTACCAGGTTTCCTCCATCCTTTATTTTTTTGTTTGTTTTTAGTTAAGTGGTGTCACATTGTTTTGTAAGGGGATACAGAGCTGTTCTTTTCCCTAAACAAAAAAACTTCTTAAGATGTCTCTGAGGCAGTTCTGGAAAAAAACCTTGTTTAGGGGCATTTCTAATTATATATCATGTTATCTATATAATCTGCATTTCTTTTCAAATATGTATTCTTTGAGAAAATAGAATACTTTAATTAGGGAAATTGTCTGCTTCTCTTGTCTGTTTCCTGTCTGAGATGATAGTTCTGAAGTAAAAGAGAGGCCACATAGAAGGAAATCAGTATCTTGAAATCCCTGTCTTTGGCAACTTGGTGTGCCCTGCCCTTGAACTAAGGCACACTGATATTTCCCTGTGCCTCATCTTTCACATTACAAGAACTTGTTTTTAGTGCTTTATGTTTCTGCTGATTTTTAATTGTTAAGTGAAGTTTACCATGTGGTCCATGGAGGCACTGAGGGCCTAGAAGATAGAGGAGATGGGAGTCCATGAGGATGGTCGTACCTTAAGGGGGCGATCCTCCAGGCCCAAAGGATAACAGTCCCTGAGAGAAGCAAGGCGGGTAAGAGTGCTCAGAAACCCCCTTGGCTAGACATTTTAAAATCTGCAGGTCCAGATCCCTCCACCCAAGGGTTTTGAGGGAGCTGGCAGGGGTCATCATGGAGCCCATGGCCCAGCTGTATGAGCATTCGTGGTCATCTGACCAGGAGCCGGGGTATTGGAAACCTGGGTAATGTGGTCCCAATTTTCAAGAAAGGAAGGAGGGAGGACCCAGGTAACTATAGGCCTGTAAGCCTCACCTCAGTGTTCGGGAAGATCTTGGACAGAATCATCAAGGAGCACATCTGTGGGGGGGCTGCAGGCAAGATCATGCTCAGAGGCAGTCAACATGGGTTCATCAAAGGCAGGTCCTGCCTGGCCAACCTGGTTGCCTTTTATGACCAGGCGACTAACTCCTTGGATGATGGTGTCTCTGTGGTTGTAGTCTTTCTAGACTTTAAGAAGGCCTTTGACGCTGTGTCTCACCCCATCCTCATCAATAAATTAAGTGACTGTGACCTTGATGCCTACACAGTTGGATGCATAAAAAATTGGCTGATGGGGTACACCCAGAGAGTAGTGGTGGACGGGTTGTACTCAGCCTGGCAAGATGTGAGCAGTGGGGTACCCCAGGGCTTGGTCCTCAGGCCCGCACTGTTTAACATCTTTATAAGTGATTTGGACGAGGAGGTGGAAAGCACGCTGTCCAAGTTTGCTGACAACACTAAGATGTGGGGCAAGGTGGACACACTTGAAGGGAGAGAGAGGCTGCAAATAGATTTAGACAGACTACAAAAGTGGGCAGATGAGAATAGGATGGGGTTCAACATAGACAAATGCAGGGTGCTGCACCTTGGGACAAGGAATCTGCAGCATACATACAGGCTGGGGGGTTCCCCTCTTGAAAGCACAGAGGCAGAATGGGATCTTGGAGTCATTATTGATTCCAAGAGGAACATGAGCAGCCAACGCCCAACTGCAACCAGCAAGGCCAGCCATACCTTGTCATGCATCCAAAGATGCATCTCAAGCTGGTACAGAGAGGTGCTACCCCTCTATGCGACTTTGGTCAGGCCATAGCTGGAGTACTGTGTCCAGTTCTGGGTGCTGCACTTCAAAAGGGATGTGGCCAGCCTGGAGAGGGCTCAGAGGAGGGCCACCCGCTCGGTGAGAGGGCAGCAGGAAAGGTCCATGAGGAGAGACTGAGGGACCTGAACCTGTTCAGCCTCAGCAAGAGGAGGCTGAGGGGGGACCTGGTGGCTGCTTACAAATTCATCAGGGGAGATCAACAGCAAATAGGTAGAGCCCTTTTCTCCCCAGCACTACCCGGGGTGATGAGGAACAATGGTAATAAGCTGGTGGAGAATAGGTTTAGGTCAGAGATCAGATGGCAATTTTTTACAGTTTGGGTGGCCAAAATCTGGAACCAGCTTCTCAGGGAAGTGGTCCTCGCCCCTACCTTGGGCAAATTCAAGAGGAAGTTGGATGATCAACTTCCTCTTGATCTGGTGTAGTGCCCGAAGACTGGAAGAAGGCCAATGTGGTGCCGATCTTCAAAAAAGGGAGGAGAGTGGATCCGGCTAACTACAGGCCCATTAGCCTGACTTCTATCCTGGGGAAGATCTTAGAAAAGTTTATTAAGGAGGCCATCCTTGAGGGACTGGCCCAGGCTAACATTCTAAGGGACAGCCAGCACGGGTTTGTTGCGGGTAGGTCTTGTTTGACCAATCTCACTTCCTTCTATGACCAGGTGACCTATCACCTGGACAAGGGAGAAGAGATTGATGTCATATATCTTGACTTCAAAAAAGCTTTTGATCTGGTATCCCATGATCACCTCTTGGCCAAACTGGCCGGTTGTGGCTTTGGCTCCACCACGATCCGCTGCCTGGGAAATTGGCTTCATGGTCGGACCCAGAGGGTTGTGATTGATGGCAGTCACTCATCGTGGTGCCCTGTGACCAGTGGGGTCCCTCAAAGCTCTGTCCTGGGACCCATCCTGTTCAACATCTTCATTAACGATGTGGACATTGGAGTCAGGAGTGGACTGGCCAAGTTTGCCGATGACACCAAACTTTGGGGCAAAGCATCCACGCCAGAAGATAGGCGGGTGATCCAGGCTGACCTGGACGAGCTCAGCAAATGGGCAGACGAGAACCTGATGGTGTTTAACACCAAAAAATGCAAGGTTCTCCACCTTGGGAGGAAAAACCTGCAGCACCCTTATAGGCTCGGCAGTGCTACGTTGGTTAGCACTACAGAAGAAAAAGACTTGGGGGTCATCATTGACCACAAGATGAACATGAGCCTCCAATGCGATGCTGCGGCTAGTAAAGCGACCAAAATGCTGGCGTGCATCCATAGATGCTTCTCGAGCAAATCCCGGGACGTCATTCTCCCCTTGTACTCGGCCTTAGTGAGGCCGCAGCTGGAGTGCTGCGTCCAGTTTTGGGCTCCACAATTCAAAAAGGATGTGGAGAAGCTTGAGAGAGTCCAGAGGAGAGCCACGCGCATGATCAGAGATCAGGAAAACAGAACTTACGATGACAGGCTGAGAGCCATGGGACTCTTTAGCCTGGAAAAGCGCAGGCTCAGGGGTGATCTGATGGCCACCTACAAGTTTATCAGGGGTGACCACCAGGATCTGGGGGAACATCTGTTCACCAGAGCGCCCCATGGGATGACGAGGTCGAACGGTCACAAACTCCTGCAAGACCGTTTCAGGCTGGACAGAAGGAAGAATTTCTTTACTGTCCGAGCCCCCAAGGTCTGGAACAGTCTGCCAGCGGAGGTGGTTCAAGCGCCTACATTGAACACCTTCAAGAGTAAATTGGATGCTTATGTTGCTGGGATCCTATGACCCCAGCTGACTTCCTGCCCTTTGAGCAGGGGGCTGGACTCGATGATCTCCCGAGGTCCCTTCCACCTCTAATGTCTATGAAAATCACCTGTCTGGGGTCTTTTTAACCCGGCATTCATTCCTGCCTGTGGCAGGGGGTCAGGCTAGATGATCTGTTCAGGTCCCTCCTGACCCTAGCTACTATGAAACTATGTCAGGTTCATCTGGTTAGATTTTTGTATAGGTTTTAGAACAAATACTATGTGATCATGTAATTAAAGACAGTATCATCATAATGCAAATGTACAAGGGATGTATGTACAAGCAAGTCTGATTCTGCTAGTTCATAATTTTAAGTGCTTGATTTTGCAACCATAACAGTGTTTTTATGTAATGTGTGTTCATTCTCTGCACAGGAGTGAATACAAAGCTTCTGTATGCAATGTGGTCAGTTTTACAAGAGGCAAGGGATGTTTAGTACTAGGTCCTCTCCATAGGATAAATTGGATCTGTACAGGACAACCTTTTCCACTAAAATCAGGTTTCTCTACCTGTGAAGCTGTATTTAATAGCAGATGCTTTGATGAGGTCTTATACAACCAAGATCTTTTAAATCATTTTTGTTGAACAGCAAATGCCATATTAATAATTTCCTAATTCTAGCACTAAGAACTGAGGACCTAATTGCAGCTAAACGACAACTAGCAAAAGACACAAAGAGCATTTTACATTGCCTTTTCCCTACTTTATAACTGGCCTACAGACTTGTCAAAGTCAATCATTCAGTGAGCTTCTCAGTAAATTAGTATCATTCTTCTGTATCTCTTTTTGTGTGGTTCTTTTGTGGACCGGTTAAGTGGGCTCTGAAGCATGCGCTTCTATCTTAGTTTTACTTGAGGTTAGAGAACTTCCTTTAAGATACTTTCTTTCCTGTGTTGATACTCCCACTTCTCATGCTACGGTTGCTGTAGTGCATGCACTGGTTCAGGGCTTGTTTTGAATCTGTACAAGTTAATGGAAGAAAATCATTTCATTCATTAATACAGAGCTCCTAATGCAGAAAATCAGTAAAGTGTGGCATGCATGAGGATGGAGAAGTATCTTAATTTATATAAAAAAGATCATTTTAGCTAATAGAGTCAAAAGCTGACATCAGAGTGTTTTTTGAGATGATCAGATAAACGACAATCATTGTCATATTGCACAAATGAAGAGAACATTTGCACAGCTATGGGAGTCCCATATCAGCATCAACTTCATAGTGATTTAGCAGAACTCAGTGGCAGCAAGCATGGAAGTTTTATAGAGGGCTATTAGAGAGATTCCAAGAGAGCCAGAGGAGTGTCAGAAAGCACAGTACAGAGGCTCCAAATTTGTGTCTGAAGACAAATTAGTTCCCTATTACAAAGAAAAGGGGCTCACCTATATTGCTGTAATCCCAGTTGGCCTCTGCATTATGGTAGAATTCCATACAAGCGTAACTGACAGTGAATGTTACGTTAAAGAAGGAAAATGGTAAGTGGAGAAGTTAGGCAAGGACAGAGAAGAGTTCAAAAGAGTAAGTGCATACTTGGAAGAGTAGTTTGAAACTTAAATTCAACCTATATTACACTACCTACTATAAAGTATTGACCTGTGTTTTATAAAGAGACCATCATGAAAGAGAAAGACATACTGTGTGAGAGCTCAGAAATCATGGAGATTGCTTTGTCTTGGATGTATGAAAGACCATAAGAAAAAGGTCTTATAGGTGATATAAGTGCCTGCTGTTGAAACAAAGTCTCAACAGGTCTAATATGCTGGAGAAATTATTCAGGTACCTTAATGTGAGAATTATCTTCATGTTGGGTAATGTGGCTAGAGTCAAATAACATCTTGGATTTTGTGCCACATAACTGCCAGCCACAGAACTCTAAGCTGCTGAGGGTCAGACTGGTCTTGTTTTCTGAGACAAAGATCTTGATTTCATAAAATACTCTAAGTTCTTTGTTCATTCAAGAACTGACTGCATTTATCCTTCAGTTACTTCTGTTAGACCTTCTCCCATCCCCCAGGCCAAGTAGTCTGCATCAGGAAGAAAATCCAGGTGAATTAATATTGATTTTTTTTTCTCAGTTAAATGGGAGAGCTGTGTTCTGACATATTATTGCACCAAAGATCTATACACTATAAATCTCTGAGAAAAGAACCCACCATTTCCAGGTATTGCAACCAAGTATTTTGTAACAAAACTTCTGTAGCTTCTCAGTTGCCAATATCATGACAACACCAAAATAAAATTGGGAGTATTGAGTAATGATGAGTGTGTTCCATATGAAAAGCTTCATACAGCTGAAAGATAAGATGGCATTAAGCATGCACTGCCAAGCACACTTTGCTGAAATAAAAGAGCAACAAGGCCTGCTTCTAAATTGCCTATTTTTCTCATCTGTCGGACAGTGCTCAGCTGTGTTAGTTGTGAGACTCTAGTTGGATTCAGACTCCCCTATTGCCCTCTCTCAGTCTATTTAACAAATAAGAAAGTCATTGATTAGTGCATTGTATTTTAGCAGGCTCTGATCATTTAGAAGTTTTGCAGATAACTTTGATAGATCCTTTAAGTTAAACAGAAATATCAATTTCATATAGGTTGGATGCCAAATACTAGGGTTGGAGTTTTGTTGTAGCTCTCATGATCCACAAAATGTAAGAGAGGCAAATGTTCTTTTGTGATAGCTTTTATTGGACCATTGTATAGCTGGGAGAAAAGTTTGGCAAGCTTTTGAGCACAAAGCACTAAGACCCAAAGAAAATTCTACTGAATCATTTCTATATAGATAGACATCTGTTCAAAAAATAGAAAGCTGTCACATTCTTTGAAAAAATAAGTATGTGGAAAAAAACTTAGACTAAGACACCCTGAGGTTTTGAAGGTTCTGTATCAATTTGAAAACTAGAAGAATTTTTTTTAAAGAAGGTACTGATTGGTACTGACTACCATGATTTTATATGTAAGCCATGGTCTGGAATCTGGCTCAGGATAAGAGAGAGGAATGTCTGAGGACAGATGAGCAGGCAGTCTCACTCCAGTTCTAATAGAAAAGCATCTATTTACACACAGTGGACAATGATGACATGGATGAGCTTCTGTTTGGCAGTCACAGAAGGGAGGCCAGGGACTGAATGGAAATAAAGACTTATTATGCTAGTACTGATGGAGATTGTCCCTATGTGTTAGAGTTGATGGATGGTGAAGAAAGCTTAGCTGGATGATGTGAGGATGCTTACAGAGCTGTTGTCCACACTGCATTGATGTTATGGATAAAAGGACTAAAATTCTGATTATTTTGCAGCCTGTGTAGGGTATAAATGGGAGAGGGAAATCAGATGCTTTTTCCACAATATTTCCCTTGCACGTCTGCACAGGAACCTGACATAATTAAAGAAAGAAGCTGTCATTCTAACATGGGATCTGTGTATGAATCCTAGCTGTCTTTATTTCCACTGCTGTTTGGTCCTCTCCACCCGTGCCCCACAAATGCAGCTAGTAACTTAAAGCCAGATATTTTACTAAGAAAATGCTTGTTGTAGACTGAAAGCAGTAACAGTGAAACTTAATAAACATAATGTTAATCTTATATTTGTTTGGTAATGAATATATTCTCAATATTCATGCTACACACAGCCAGACAGAGAAGAGTGGCACCCTAGAAACTAGCCAATTAGTCTTCAAGTTGCCATACTGCCCTGTGTTCTGCCTGACTTGAGACTAAAATGGGTAACTACCTCTCTTTACTCATGTGTTGTTTCGGAGTTTCATGTATTCCACACTCCAATTGAAATAGCTATGCCAGCAATATTTTGTAATGGAAACCTAACCGACCACAACAAACACTAAGTGAGCTTGACTCTCCCCACAGGAGGTGGCTATGTTTTGCAGCAAGGGGTTTAGTTCCAAGCATGGGTTGCTTCCAAACTGACCTTTGCTATTGCCACTGGAGCTGGAGCCAGAGTCTCCGGCACCATCACTGCTCCCTGCCACAGTGCCACCATCACTGCCGCTTCCCATCCAAGTAAAGACCCACACAATAGAAATGCCACCAAAACTCTATAGTTCTGCAGACCAAATAAAGTGACTCTGTGGGCCAGGTCTGGCCTACAAGCCATAAGTTGCCAACCCCTGCATAATATAGACTTTAATTCCAGATCCTACTATCCTAGCTTTCTATTTCTCAAGAGAGACTCCAATCTTTTTTATTGTCTCAATGGGGTTAACTATTAGGGGTGTGCAAAACAGGCCCTATTCAATTCAGATTTGGATTCAGCCTCAACTGGGGACAGTGATTTGATTCGTTGATTCAGATCACTGTCCCTGATTTGATCTGGCCAGATCTGAAGATTCAGTGCTGATTCAGAGAATCAGTGATTGGGTCATAGGCACAGTTTTAAATGGCTTTTTCTACATACCTCGAGGTACCAGTGTGGCTTGTGAACACTGCAGTGCTGGGGCAGATGCAGTGTCCCACAGGAGTGCGGGGAGGGGGTCCTTGCGTGCTCTGCGGTGTACCTGCAAATGTACTGAAAGTACTTCTGGTCTACTTATGGGTCCACTGCTGAGTGTGCTGGGGGGCCCCTGCACCCTCCTGGCTTATAGGCCATGGGGGGACCCCAGTTGCCACCCCCCCAGACCTAGGAGGCACCAGTCACCAAGCTTCTGGTCTGCTTCTGGTCCACTTCCAGGTCTGCTGCTGAATGTGCTGGAGAGCCCCCCCCACTTTCCTGTGGGACACTCCATCTCCCCAGTATCACAGCATTCACGAGCCACCTGGTGCCTTGAGGTATGTAGAAAAAACATTTAAAACTGTCTATATCCAAATCGCCAAATCTTTCTGAATCTCTCCAAATCGATTCGGAGATTTCCAAATCAATTTGGAGGGATTAAAGGGTCTCCTGATTGTATTTGGATTTGAAAATTCGGCCACTAAATCGGGCCAAATCTCTGCTGAATCAAATCAGGGACCAAAGCTTCACAGAGCCCTATTAACTACCCCATTACCACACTGAAGTGTTAGAACTTCAGCAGCTTCACATGGGGTTTTAACAACTACGGAAGGACTCGGTTAAAAGAAGTGCCTTGTCATCTTTTTTTAGTGAACTTCATGTATAAAAGGTATTGTATGGAGTGAGGATGCTATTTGCTTCTCTCTCGCTCCCTCTCACGTGCTCTCTTTCTCTTGGTGGGGTGTTATATAACATGATGTGGGCAAAAACCTTTCCCTGGGACCTAAATAATTGTACGGAATTCTGTAGAGATTGTGTGGACAGTATTTGCACAAAACATCTTGGTAAATATTTTTAGTTATCTAGTGCCATAAATTTTAGTATGATCCTGGATTTGATGATTTGTTTCTTTCTTTTTCTTGCCTTTAAGGTAGCAGGCAAACCAAAGCCCTTATACTTGAAAAGACTTGTTTTCACTGTTTTTGTATTTTTGAGGTTAACCCCAAAGTTCAGCCTCTCTTTATTTGGTAATTACAAGATTAATGAATTATAAACCTTTCCTCTGCTTTCAGGCTTCTCAATGCCAATAAGATCAACTGCCTGAGGGTAAACACGTTCCAAGGTCTGCATAATCTCAACCTGTTATCTCTTTATGACAACAAACTACAGACCATCAGTAAAGGGCTCTTTGCACCTCTCCGATCGATCGAGACTCTGTGAGTATACAGGCAACTGACAGCTCCCCCTTTTCCCCAAAGATTTTCCTTGTCTTTGTAGACACTTTTCATCTGGCATTAAGACAATTCTTAAGAAACCCAAGGCCAGTAGCTTCTCATTTGTGTCAGAAATAAAAGATACAAAAACCAGTAAAATACAGAATTGATTCACTACTGCCAAATACTACTGGGTTCTGTCTTCCTTTCTATCATATAAATGTCCTAAGTGTATTAAATTATATAAATGTTTCATTCAGGGACATTTAGTGGTTTTCTATAAGAAGGGCTGTAAATATATGCATTTAACTATGCACAATATATGCACTGCAGACTACCTGCATTCTAAAATATTGCATAATGGTTTTTTATAAGCTAATGTATTCAATATTTATCCCTATGGAAGGCTAACATAAGCTGTACAACTTGTGAGTGTGGAAAATATATTTAAATGGACTTTCCAGGTATGGAGTAACTTCGTATCACTGCCAGTCATTAATCCTTCTCCCCATGTAAAAAGATTAATTTTTAATATATATCTATCAGTTATTTTATTTGAGTCTTTGACCATTAGCACATAAAGCATTAGGACTGTGAGAGGGGTCACAAACCCCTTAGTTTTCCTAAATGCAAAACAGATATTTTGTAGGAGAGCTCTGACAACTTGCACAAAAAAGGTAACACTCCTCTACAGTACAGTGGTGGTCACATTTACAAAAGGTTGCTGCACGTGCACGCATGTGTGTGTATACATATATCTACATTGCAACACTGAAAATGCATTTTGTGTATGCATCTGCTCACCTAAAAACCTAAAGTACAATGATTATTTCTAGCAATAGGCCTCAAGGAACCATAAGCATAAACATAATTTGTCTCTAATAAATGGCCATCATTTTTGTTCCAAGCTGTGGAGACTTTAATATAAACATTTAAACAATATGTATATGCATGTGTCAGTTTTATATCTCTAGAAAGCAAATGCATATACATAAACAGGAGAGAGAATTTAATATAAAGAAGTTTACTAATATGACTCTGCAGCAAATAGGAGAGGTGCATACAATCCAGTGATCTAAGTAAATTAGATTTAATGAATCTGATAAATTTTAAGCTACAAAAAATTGCCTCCCAGATTTTGTGACTCTTTAAACAATTATTAAGTCTTTTAGGACTCCTATAAACATGTAGCAAGGCTGCTCTGATGTGCTGTAAATCCAGCATATCAGAGCAGACTCGATTAACCAAGTCTTCTGGAGTGTGGAAATTAACGCGTTCCAGCAGCCTCCAGTATCAGGTGTTCTGGCATCTTCGTGTTGAAAAATGGTGGTGGGGCGCTTTAAACTAAAGTTTGTATAATGAGTTTTAGTTCAAAGCATCCCACCACCATTTTTCAGTGTGGGGACGCTGATACATGTAATGCTTAGGTGCTTTTAATTAGCATGATTCACTAATTAAGGCACCTCTCCCCCTCCCCTGGCCACCTCCTGGAGCATGTCTATAACAACCCTTAGAAGGGGTTATTCAGCTGTCATTGCATCCCAATGAGGCCATCTTCTATCACATTTCAGGTCATTTTCATGGTGTTGGTATTCTAGGTGACTGCAACTTTCTGTCTTTTTAAAGCACTGAGCAGGTCCTATTTCCTGGTCATAGTGTGTGCTCTGCTTAGCTTTTGGAATTTCCAAAACCCATGTAAGGCTTACTCCACATCCTCAATGCAGCAACAATATTTACTTTTTTAAGCTATTTCCGTCAAGCATTTCTTTTTCTCCCCATTCTTCATACCAGTTTGCTTTTGCTCCCTCTGGCTGCCACAACTCTGTTATGTTTGTTTCATTAAACTGCAGTTCCTAAAAATACCTGGCAATAGAAAACAATGTAAGTTTAGTATGGGTGGAATATGAGATGAAAACCTAAAACCATACATACATAAAAACTTAGGACTCTTCAGAAGAATTTCCTCCCATCTGCTTAGAAATAGCGCTTTTCCATACTCTGTTCCCCCATCAGACTCCTTGACATTTTGTCCTTCACCCTGTGAAGAAAATAGGAATTTTGCCATTGATTTCAGTAGAAGCAGCAGCTTATTCAGAGAAAGCCCTGAAACCTCGTTTACTTTCTGTTTTGCTGAGACCAACACCAAGGAAAGACAACAACAGAAACTTTGGGTTTAATTCTGGGAGCCTGAAGGGAAGAGTGGGGGGCTTCTACCTACAATACCTATAAATGATCCAGGGGACCGCTAGCTTCTATTCTATTCCATCCAGGAAGAGCACAGACCAACTGCAGATGCTTCCTCAGCCTAATGAAGGATGTTTGTACCCAAAAGCTTGCAAAGAAGAATTTTCCCAATTATTTTAGTTAGTCTAATAAAAAATTTATCCAGAGAACCTTGTCTGCCTATGTCCTTGACAAGCATGGCTACAACCTATACCCCTGGAACCAGGGGACTTTTATCACTTGAGTTTGTATGTCTGGGAAAAAAGGCCTCGCTATAACTTGAATTTTGAATTGGACTGGTGAATTTCACAAGGACTTTGGTGAAATATAAACTCATGGCCTCTTTTGCATGATCAGCCTGTCTTGAAAAGTAAAAAATTTCAGGTCCAGAAGGAAAGAGATGCCAGAAAATTTCTATTAGCGTATGCCAATATAAATTTTACTCTTGGGAGAGAACCTCCTTCATTTGTGGCTTTACCTGCTTATTCAAGGCCTTCTCCTTTACTTATTCATATTTTGATCCCTAAGAAGCTGAGCTGGTCAGTAAAACTTCTTTTTAAACAAGGACACAAAGTATTCTCTAAAGTCAGGTGTTTCTAAAAAGATGCATTTCTATTAGAGTACATCATGTCAGACTTTCAAGAGAAAACACTGGCCTTTGTAGACAGAAGGTCTGTGTCCTTTAAAGCAGGCTTTGCTATATTAATTTTTGTTTCCTCTGAGAGAGGACTTGCAGCAGGCTTAATGAGCTACGAAATACGATAGCTCACAGAATTTCTTCCATTCATGTGTAGCTCCATGTGGCTTCCGCTAGGCCTCGGTTTTTGGAAGCTTATTCAATTACTCTACTCTTCAGGTTTGCGTTTGTGAAAAACAATGATGGAATACAGTGTCACAGGTCACTTCTGATTAAACATCCCATCCTTCTTGCAGACATTTAGCTCAGAATCCATTTGTGTGCGACTGCCATTTGAAGTGGCTGGCTGATTACCTGAAGAATAATCCGATAGAAACCAGCGGCGCTCGATGCAGCAATCCGCGTCGCCTTGCCAACAAACGAATCGGTCAGATCAAGAGCCACAAGTTCCGCTGCTCAGGTAATTCATTTATCTAGGCTGTACTGCACTTTCAATTCAGAAATAAGCAGGTCCAGAGAGCCTGCTAATCAAATCTGCAGGACAGTGTTTGCTATAATGGATATTATGGAGCATCTTTTAAAATTAAATTTGGGAAATTCAGTTAGTGCTCCAGAAAACTGATTACCTTATGGATTAAAAAAAGAGCTCAGTCTGTAGCTTGGCTTCCTTCTGTGTCTCTCTCTTTCTTTAGTCTTTGATATTTAACTTAAAAAATGCTGGATTATAAAATGTGTAAGAAAAGCTGTGAAAGATGTAGATGAATCAGTGGATGTATTGGATGTGTATTGGGCAAAAATCCTAGGGTCCTTGTTCAGGCAGAACTTCCATTAACTTCAGTGGGAGCTTTGCTTGAATAAATAGTAAAACTAAAATCCAAATAAACTAATGTACAAACAAGGAGAATAACTTTAATGATGAGACCCTATAAAACTGGCAGTGGACAGCTGTACCCAGGGGCATGGGGTGTATAGCCAGAGAGACTGAACCATATGAATAAGTCTTTGCCCTCTATAACCAATTTCTGCACACTAAATCCTCATGTTAGTGCTTATTCATTCAGTCAGCCCTGCTGTTGAAGTCACTTGGATTTCTGCCCTTTGTAACAAAACTGCCCTAAAGGTTTTGTCCTGAGATGTTGTTATGTACTGTGTGTAAAACTAATTGATGATCCTGAAAATAACCTGGAAAATGAGCATACCTAGCTTACCTCTTCCCCCTGCATCTCTTCATAATCTATACTATTAGTTAATTCCTTTCTCCAGATACTAACAAAGGGACATTATTGCCTTGTGCAGCATATATTAGCAGATTCTGCTTGTTGGTGTGAGAGCTGAGCTGACTGTGTATGTTTCAGAATTACTGTACTTCTGGTATGCCATGGTAGCAGACAGGTTTTCAGTGTAAGAAAATCTGTTACTATATACTGAGAAGAAAAATGACTGTCATTGATGGAATACCACACAGTACTTTCTATAAAAATTACTATCATTTTTGCCTTTTTTCCCCTGAAAAACCACCGTGATTAATTGTGCTCCTAGTGGTACAAGATTGATGGCACTAGACACAGATGCAGCATGAGACTGAATGGCTGCAGCCCAAAACAAGCCATGGTGCTTTGTGTGTCTCAGCAAGCAATATGCTCAGATAAGCTATTCTTTAAGAGCAAAATAGAATAAAGATAACTTCATTTGCAATCAGACTGTCTTGTAAACAGTTGTTAAAGTCTTCAAGCAATTTTTGCTATGGGCTGAAGAAATGCAATTTAGTTCCACTCTGCAAACATGGGATGTTTTAAGTTGGGGATCAGGTTTAGGCTCCTTAATGGTACTATAGCAATAAGTCAGTAATTTTCATCTTTAAAGAAATTTGAAATAAGAATGGAAAAGTATGGCTCAGTTATTTAGAAAACAATGCATGATCTATACCTAATCTGCCATTGTTGTTTTGATCTGTCTTTATTAATAGGAACGAGCAATGAACGTGGTTTTATACATATAGGAACATGCATCTTCTGCATAGTGATATACCCCATAGGAAAAAATTGATATAAATTGTGAAGGGAAGTAACACCAATTCACAAAGGGTACTGAAAAGAATGTTTTGTATGGGTTCTTCTCTTGAGCTCTTTTTCAAATCTTGTTTCTTCAGTCCTTCTGTTTCTGCCCTTACTTCCCTACTTTAGAATATCAAACATACCTGAAAAAGGCATAGAAGTCTAGCTTTCTTGGTAAGTGGCTAAGGGGAAGAAGGCATGGATTGTGCAGATTCAAAATAAGGGTTTAAGCTGACTGAAAGCTAGTACAATTGAAAAGCTCAAGAGATTTGTCCCTGTTTGTAAAATCTCCAAATGGCCATAAGCATCATAGATCTGTACTCATTATGCCTTTATTTAAAATATAGAGAGAGTTTTTGCAAGTTCATCCCTTCTGCAAATTTGATGAATCATTGCTTGTAAGCTGATCCACAGTACCTTCAAGCTGGCGGCACCTGTACCTAACCTGCTCAACTTCCTCCTTCATTAATTTTTATTGTTTCAGACTGACTATGGTGCAGAAAAATATAATTTTCCACTTTCTTCCCTTTGAGGAATATAGTTTCATCCTGGGCTTAACCCAATACATCTTCATGCGGCAAGATCAAAAAGTATGAGACCTTGTGTGGATAAAGCAAAAAACATTGGCATGCAATGCATCTCCTTTCCTAGGTACAGTCCTGCATCATCTTACGAATGTGGTGAGAATACTTAGTGGCCTCCCCATATATTTTCGCTGATTCAGTGATCCTTGCCATGGCTCTCTCACACATCTTTTACTTAGTGAGGGAAAAGAAAAGTTGTTTCTGTTGTAATTCTACAATTATACTTTCTTGCTCAGAGATAACGCAAGTAAGGTCATATGGAGTTACTGGTATTTTCATTCCATTTATTTAAGTCCTTTAGCACACTTTAAAGGTCAGCACATGAGCTTATCCATGGGGGAAAACTGGTAAAAATATTAATAGTTCTTTTTGGCAGCTGGGGTGGAGGAAATCCCTGATATTGTACTCAGCTGGCTGGATCTGAATCCTGAGATATGTAGAGAATGCCCAACCCTGAGGTCTGTGGGAGTTACAGGTGTCAATATTGTTTAAGATCACACCCATGATTAATCCTCCTTCAGTGCACTTAGTACTTCTCCAACCAAGCAAGAAATGGTCTTGTCTATTTTAGATAATCCACTAAACCTAATCTTGAAGCAGAACAGATATTTTTTTCTTTTCATTTGAATTCTCCAGGACTTTAAAAAAAGGGTGTTTTCAGGAGGGATATGAGTGGAAAAACTGATGTAATTTGGCATCAGAGGCAAGGGGATTAATTGGGGAAGGAGAGATTTAAAGGGGGTGGTGGGAGGACTCCAAGCATAAAGTTGACCTGGAAGAAGAAGTAGGTGAAAGGGAGGATAACTGAGTTGTTAACAGGGAAGGGGAGGGAAGAGTTTGGCAGGAAAAGTAACATGTTGAAATTTTTCCAGTTTTGGAGTTCAGTGGTATCAGGGTATCATATGGAGAAGTTCAGGCAGACAGAAGAGCACAACAGTAATCTTAGATAGTTAAAATGGCATACAGTGCAGGAAAGAATTTATGGCAGCTTTTTTTTTGACCTAGTACTTTGTTCTTTTCCCCGCCCCTCCACTGCCATCAAACACCACCAGGCAGGACCCTAACCTGAAAACAGTTAGGAATGGTTAGGGAAGAGGATTCTGTGCATGTGGTAACAGGTAGGTAATGCACCTATTTCCTTTTAAGAGGAAGATTGTAGAGGTATTGTGCCATGAAATGAAGGGACACAAAGAAACCAAGACTAGTAGGTATACTGCCTGCTAGGTTTGTAATTTTAAATTTTGCTGCATATTAATTTCTCCCTTCTTGATATGCATAGAAACCATTTGCTCCACACCCTCCACAACTGTGAAGTATGGAGCTGCAAATCAGGAACTAGATGAATGGGGCAGCCAGAGAAGTGCACTCTAATGTACTGTTTTCAGTAGGAGCAATAAGGGAGCATGATGGTGATTTTTCTTTTCTTAGCAGCATCTGCCTACTATCCACTGAGGATCCAGTAGGACTTGCTACTTCCCTTAGTAGTGATGGAGGATAGAGGAAAGCTCTTCTGTCTTGTAGTGTTCGATTACGTGAACTACGCTGCAGTTTTGTTTTCTGAAGCAGCCCTGGTCTTTAGGGGACTGAGAAGGTATCCAGCAGCAGATTGTGATGTCTCTGTAGTAGCTCATTGTCACTTCAAGAGCTGGTAAAATCCTTGATTACTGTGTGACACTGATATATACAATAGCTGTTGCACAGAGTTGTCCCCTGCATTCACAACTCTTGTTCTCTCTCTGGTAGATTTGTGTTTGTCGCCTTTTTTTGTACATTTGAAAACTGATGAAAGTCCCACCTGTCCTGCTCCCACAAAGTGGTGTTGGTGATAGTCAAAGCATATTTATCTCTAAACATTTCATATCACAGAAGCTTTACTCTCTTACCCTGTGGAAATACAAATTTGTTTCCCAGCAGGAGCCCTAAGAACTAAACCTGTCCCCTTCTTCCATTGGGCACATGTTCTAACTCCCCGATTTTAATTAGGTGCTAAGATACAAGATAGTTCTGTAGAAAACAAACAATAGTGAACAAAAGGAGGAGGACACTGGACCATCTGCCAACATAACTCTCTTCCTCCCAGATTCTGCCTCTCAGTAATTCAATCCAAACTGAAGGCAGCAGCTCTGATACAGATGTGGAAAATGGAGTTAGAAGCTACTTCATATTTAGGGATAGTTTAATATCTCCTGTGTACAAGAGTTATCCCCTTTATGCCTTGTCATCAGAGTAGAAAATGATGTGTCTGAGAGTATTTGGTTTCATTTATCAGGAACAGTGTCAAAGACATTTAATAAAACCTGTTCATGATATTTTAATCTGTCTTTTTGTGTCTCTGTGTTCATATTCAGGTTCAAAGCAATAGTTTTGGTGGTGAACAGATCCAGATTTCTTGGACATAATTGCCAGGCTAGAGATTATTTATGATTGGGGTAGGTTTTTCCTGGATGCTACTTGTTAACCTCACCCTTTATGCCAGTGGTTCTCAACCTTTTTAGACTACTTGCAGCACTCCTCAGAAAATGTCCCCTCTTAGTTTTCACTTCCTTTTTTGACAACAGAAAAATAATATAACAATTTTTCTATTGTAAAGAACTCAAAAAGACCACAGTAGCTCAGATTGTTTTTAACCCTGTGAATTCCTATTTGAAATCACTGGGTTTATCTTGTGAAGCATATTTACATGCCCAGCAATATAATGCTGTACACTGGGGTACCATAAAAAGATCTCAAGGCAACCCAGGGTGCTGTGGTTGAGAATCACTATTTTAAAATATGGTCCCATTTCAGTCTATGTAAACTGAGACAAAAATCTCTTTGCCTCAGGACTGGACCTTGTGTAGTGAACTCTACAGAGGGGACAGAGCTGTCTTGTGATGAGCACAGAGACTGGAATTAAGATTCTTTTCCAGTAGCGTTGCCAGGAAACTGATACACCTTAGATAAATGACTTGTTTTGCTAAGCTTAGGTTTTTCTAGATGTAAGTGGTTCTAATTCCATCTGTAGTGGAGCCATATAAATATGTATTTTAAAGTTTTTCAGATCTTTAGATAAAAAAATGCAAAGTAGTATTATTTTGTTTTTGTTTAAAACTCATGCAAGGTAAGTGACTATAATTAACACAGGTATACATGATTTATCCTATTTCAGTGCTCTCAGTTGCTCTCATAATTTGTAAATCTCCATGACACTTTCTTTGAAAATTCCCCCTATTTTTATTATGCAAGGGTTTTCATTCACATCCTGTGTATTCATAGTCTTATCTTCAGTAGTCCTATCTTTCTTCTGATGATAAATGTTGATATCCCCATGCCTAAATCTGCCTAGTTACAGTGTTGCAATAACACCTGCTCGGGGATTTGCTGTTCAGTCTGTCCTTATTCTGCTGGCCTCCAACAGCTCCAAGCTGGAGGTGGAGACTGAAACCTGACAGCTGTTATGTTAGCCCTTACTGTACTTGACAGTGCTGGGGATTTTCTGGAACTGAACAGAATGCTCTGAGGCCTAGTCACATTTGCAGAAAAACTAGCCTGAGGCCAGGCTCCTAGTACTTCTGTTCACCGGAGCTTTTGCTTGAATGGAGCAAGGGAGAGAATTGTGAAATAGTGCCATATGATCTGGGCAACTGCAAAGTAGCGTCATGGGGATTTCTTGTTTTTTGCTGCTGCTTCTGCTGCTCCTTTTTTTTAAGATGAATTGAATCTGCTGTCTCCTACCATCTCTTCTGAAAAAGGCAAATGAAACTGCAGCTGAAAAAGCCTTCAGAGGTGTTAGGACATAATGAAGCCAAGAATGTTGTTTATTGTTACTTGTCACTGAATTCGCTGGAAAGAAATCAGAGGGGAAAGGGAATTATAAATTAGTCCAAGTGAGCATTCATATTAATGATATCACTATATACATTTGTTTTTATAGAATGGGAGAGAGGCAAGCAAACTTAATCTGAGTGCTTCTTCAAACTTAAAACATTGATGTCTTTGTAGCAGAGTGTAATTGTCTGTTTTCCAGTTTAGGTGCATACATGAAACTACACTCTACCATCTCTGATGTCTAACTATGTAGAGAGATAAAAACATTACTGATATTGGCTGTGACCAAAGATAATTGATTCCCTTTTACTCTAGAAATATTACCAGGGCACCCCTTGCAGTTACTAGAAATAATGGCCACAAACTGACAGAGAGCAAATTTAGATTAAATTAAACATCAGGAAGAACTTCTTCATGGTAAGGGTTACCAGAATCTGGAATAGGCTTCCAAGGGAGGTGGTGTTCTCCCCTACCTTGGAGGTCTTTAAGAGGAGATGGACAAGCACTTGGCTGGGGTCACTTGACCCCAGCGCTCTTTCCTGTCCAGGGCAGGGAGTCAAACTCAGTAATCTACTAAGGTCCCTTCTGACCCTAAACACCTATGAAATCTATGAAAGTTTTCTACTCTGCATTGTAGATATTGGCTATAGGCCATCTGCCCAAAGAATATCAAGTCTATGTTAGAATAAGTAGCCCTATTTGCCTGAGAGCTATTAGTAAGAAAGTAAAATATAAAGGTATCCAATTAAATATCTTTTTAAGCACAATCTTCATCTTTTAGATCATAGTAATTCCTTCAACAGAAAAAAGAAACTACCAGTTTGTGCAGAAACTGCACAAACAGAAAGGGGATGGACACTGAGTTCTTTGCAACCCAGCCAGAGTTTGGACTCTTGAGGCTGGGCCTCAGCCACATTGCCACTGTGTGTTATGTTGCTCCCCAGAGGTATGAGCTTAGTGCCTTTTTATGCATGCAGAAGTCTATTTAAATAGTGGCAAAAATTAAAGGGACATTGGCATAAGGCAAGCCACCCCACTAAAACAAATGCAGTAATATTTGAGCTTGCATTACATCAAAACATCTATTGTCAGGTCTGATACCTAAAGACTGTGCTGAATTGTTACAAGTTCATTGGAAAATGTTAAACAGACCAACCGCAACTCTTGTTTGTCAGACAAAAATGCTGGTTCAAAGGCAACTGCTTACTACAGGTTGGGTTCAACTTGATCAGCAGATCATACAGTTTGACCCTGATAAAACATCTAACATTATCTATTAGAACTGGATAAAGGACAGCAATTTGTGCTTTTCAATATTTCAGTTGCAAACCAAATTTTGACCTTCTGTATCAGTCTTTGCTTTTTAAACACTTTTCATAAACTTCATTTTGTTTTGCAAACATTACATTTTGTTCATGCAGAAGCTCCTGAAAAATGTGTTTTTGGGATCCTAATTTGATTAATTTAAATTGTTTAACTAAATATTATGAGACAACAAAATTGTCATTGAGCCAAAGCAGGACTAATAAGCATCCCTTGCTTTCCTAGTCCATTTGACCAAAAAGGTTCCTGTTTTCCATTAAATTTTTGCCACAGGCTGTCACAAACAGAATTGCCAGAAATTGCCTGTGGAAAGTGATCCTTGTGATCTGGGACAGAAGTTCCATAAACCGGTTTGACATAATCAGTTCAGTCTAATACTGCATCCATCCAGGTTTATCTTAAACCAGTTTTGGCTATTTTGAAAGTGGTTAGTGTGCACTGACCTTCTCTTCTTTTACAGGCTTAAACCTGTTTTTGATCACTTAAACTGGTTTATATGCAACTTCTGTCCCTAGCTTTCACTTATGGTATTTTGGCAGGCTTTTTCTTCTCTTCATAGCTAGCTCTTGTTCATTGTGCTTGATGACTAGTGCAGACAGTTATAAAAGAGAGCAATACTTAATTAACACAGTAGAAGAACAGGTCTTTGTTCTGTGTTCCCAAGAAACTTGCCAGAAAGACTGGAATGTGACTGTTCCCTTCCCTAGTAGGACTGAAAGTGTTCATTCAGAATACTTAGTTTGACATTTGCTTAATATTGGAAGCTATTACACCAAATAATAATTTAATAGAGATTAATTCTTTTGCTTCTTGTTTAACAGAGCAGCTTGAAGTCTGTGTCTGGTGGGGGTGTGGGGATTATTCCAAAAGCCAGAGCCAGAACACACGCACACAAATAAGCAGGAGGTGAAATAAGAGTATGGGACTTTTCAGCCATCAGAGCTAGAACCTTGGAAATCATTGGCAGGAGCCCTGGTATAGAAGCAGTTTATAAATATGTCAGATATTAGGCCTGTACGAATAGGGAAGTATTCGATTTGGATTTGGCCAATTCGGAGGACAGTGATTCAATTTGGAGATTTGTATCACTACCCCAAATAGATTCAGTCGAATCAGCTTTGGAAGATTTGGTGCTGATTCAGAAAGATTTGGAGATTCGGCCTTAGACTATAATGGGGAATCACTGAAATACCTATAACTTTGTCATTGTGGGGTTAATTTGGATAAAAATTGCAGGGATGGTAACCCTGCTGAGGCTATGAAGTCTTCCAGGTTTCAAGGAAATATGTGTAGGGGTTTCTGGGAAAGTGTACCTTAAGCTCCTTACAGGCAAAACTCATGCCATGTGACTGTGTGTATTAAGGCACAGAGAGGTGAAAATTGCGGGGATGGTAGCCCCTGTTCTCACCCTCACAACTTCACTACAACCACTAAGCCTCAGGCCTCTCAAAGATCTTACAGGTCTGGGCTTTCCCCAACCAGGACTGTGCGGTGGCTGGAGGTTATGGTGCCTCCTGCTCCTACCCACCTTTCACCAGGAAGGTTCATGGTCCTGGCATTTCCTGGGGCTGCTGCACCACTGGCAGTTCTACCCATGCCTCCCTACCCTGGCAGGGTGCAGTTTTAGGTCATACCCTGAATGATGTGGAGCCTTCTCCTCCCCATATTGCCCCAGCCCTTATATCTCCAAGTTCTTCCTGGCATGGGAGCTCAGAAGGGACATGTTCTTCCCCTGCTGGCTGGTGAGAAACTAAACTGTCGCCTCCAGCTCTAAGAGCGGGGCATTATATGGCCACCCTCATTAGCACCTGTCCTGCCACATACATAGCTTCTCGTGCGGGCAAAAGGGAGGCCTGCCAGGTTTCAGGCAGAGTGGTGCAGGGGTTTCTGTGAAACTACACCTTGAACTGCTGAAAGCAAAACTTGTGTCACTTGTGTGTGTTAGGGGATGTAGGTTGTAGCCATGTTGGTCTAAGGACATGGCCCAGACAAGGTTCTTAGGGTGATTCTGATATATTTTATTAGACCAACTGAATAGTTGGAGAAATTCTTCTTTGTAAGTTTTTGGTTTTAAAAACCCTTTGTCAGGCTGAGGAAGCATCAAGTTGGTGTCTGTGTTGTGTGCTCTTCTTGGATGGAAGAAATAGTGAAAAAGCCAGAGGCTGGCATGCAATGCAGGCAAGGAAGCCAGTCAGTGAAAACGGAAATGGAGGAGTCAGGGGAAGAGAGAGGCAGGCTTGGGTAGGGGAGAAAGGGGAGGTAGCAGGTAGAAGTGGAGAGGTGCCTGAGGAGATGGATGTCAGATAGGTGGTAGTGTATCGTAAATCCAATGTCTGTATTGATCCATGAGTTTCTGTATCCAGGCTGATTAAGTGAAGTTCATAGGTGTGTCTGTGAGAAGTGGTAAATTCAAACAAGCACTGAACCTCAGTAACCTCATCACCAGAAGCCAACTCCCTACAGTCTAAAACACACTGAATGGATCCAGACCATGCCATGCCAAGGCACGCAAAACCTGCCAACATATCTCCAGTACCCCCACAAACTGTGTACCAGATTCTATCAAACACAAGAATACCCAAATACCTGTGGGAGCACATTTCTCACAAAAAAGCCACTTTATCTACAGTCTCTCAGTCCTGATCCTCAAAGGGAATTTATAAACCTTTGAATCGGGCTGAATTTTCTCCAAATGGAATCAGCAACTGAAGCTTTGCACACCCCTATCAGATATAGATTCAGTTCTTATGGATACTTTGTGCTACTTTGCAGGGGTTATGAAAGATAGTTAATGACATTACAATAGCCTAATTTTTTCTTTTGGTCATATCTCTGGCTAGAGTTCAAAGTTTGTGACAGCTTCAAAGTGTCAAATTACCTGATTCAGCCACTCTAATTCACTCTTTGAGAGAATCTAAAAGCCAGTCTGGGGCACCTTTTTAGTCATCCAACTAAAAAGAAAGCTGAAATGCCACCATGTGAGTAAAGCAACTAGTCAAACAGCTTTAGTGGTGACCAGCAAGTACACTGTTACTGTAGTTTCCATGTAGTCCACAAATTGAAAATGTAGCCAGTTTACAAGCAGTTCTGTAAAAACAAATATTTTTTATCACAATAAGTACAGTTTCCAGTAGTTCATCCAGCTCTGCTACTTGTCAGGCGTGTAAAAACCCGTACTCTGTTCTGCAAAGATGCAGCAAATGATCTATATTGACACTGCTCTTTTCTGGCCAGTACAAACACTTTCCAAAGGAAAACCTTCTTATCCAAAAAGGCCAACACCAGCTTTGCCTGAAATCCAGTGGCATGCAGCTTGCCTTTGTTCAGGACAGATCCACTCTCATCGCACTGGTTTGCTAAGCCTTTCTTCTGTACATGCATGTCTAAGAAGCACTCAGTGTTGGCCTTGCTGTGCGCTAATGAAGTCAATATGCGCGTCATGCTGAGTTGTAAGTAGCCAGGTCCAAGGGTTACCTCAGAGTCAGGAGAAGCAGCTGAGGGGAACGTGCTGAGCTGGAGTATAGGGAAGCCAAAGGTGGATCAGCCTGAGAACGAGGTTGAATCTTGTTGCCTATATGCTTCCTCTTCTGGACCAGGGGGTTTATATTGCAAGGGGTGAGGAGTCAGTTGACCCTGACTAGCCACTCTGGTTGCACGGAGTGGGTGTAACTAGGCCCAGCTGGAGGGTTCTGGCCACACGTGTCCACCCCAGTGCTCTGCTGAGGAGGTGGCAGACCAGGATGCGTGGTTGTGCCCAGCAGGCTAAGGTCTTCACTTCAAGGGCACAGCCTGACTTGGAGCTTTGCATTAGTGGAAGTAGAATATGACCCCCACTAATTACTTATGAAAGCTCCAGCCTAAATGGTAAAAAAGTACAAGGATGAGTTATAAGAAGTTCAGCTCCAGGTTTTCTGTTTCCCATGGAAAAACGAGAAGAAAATGCAGATTTCCCCTTTTAACTGAGAAAACTAGATTTTACATTTTAACAGAGAAATACATGGATTTTCAGCTCTTGCAAAGAGCCCTCTACAGGCTGGCAGAGTTCTAGGCTGCAAGGGGCCAGGGAGGAGTAGGAGAAGGGCAATTAGCAGGGATCTTGGTTTTCCCTATACAAAAAATAACAAATTCTCTAATAAAACCCCCAAAATATGTGATTAAAGGCTCCCCTGGCCCTGCTTGTGCCATTCACTCCCCAACCAAAGCCCCCACAGGCCTACTGGTGGCCCTCACTCCCCCCTCCCCAACCCCCGTAGCCCTGCTAGTGCCCCTCGCCCCCCACCCACAGCTTCTGTCCCCCTAGCCCTGCTGGAGGGGGCCCCCAGCTGCCAGGGCTATGGGGACAGGGACCCAGGTCTGCAGCCCCCTGCCTCCAGGTGCCCTTCCCCAGGGCCTCCACAGCCCAGTGGGTGCAACCTAGCTCTACAGGGAATAGTGGAGCTGATCAGGAAAGCTGCTTGGCACTGCAAGCTCCATGCTGCCCTGGCAATGCATCCCCTGTGTGCATGGCTGCAGTGAGGGCAGTGGCGCAGGGTTGTGACCCTCACTATGCCACGCATGCACAAGATGCATCACCAGGGTGGTGCAGGGCTTGTAGTGGCAAGCAGGTTTCTTGCACGGCTCCACTGTTCCTGTAATGCCAGGTCACACCAGCTGGGCTGCAGAGGCCCCAGGAGAGGGCAGCAGGGTGGGAGCCTGACGCGCAGCCTGCACCTGCCCCTGCCCTGCACACATGGGGATGTGGGTCCCCCCTACTGCATGTGCAGTGGCGGGGAGCCAACCCCACTCCCCATCCCCTGGACAAGCCACCTGCAGCCCCATCTTGCTCCCTACTGGGACCCTGCAGATGCACATTGCCCGGCTGGGCAGCAGCCTTAGTCCCAGCCCTGCCCAACTCCTTCCCTTCCTCCCTATGGGGGTCTCAATCCCCCCCTGCCTTCCCCACTCCTCCAGCTTACCTACAGGAGCTGCTCTCCAGGCTGCCTGGCAGCTATGACCTGGTACATGCATGTCGTACCCCTTGCCTGACCACCCTTCTCCCACTCCCTCCCAGGCCCCTGCAAGCTGAAACATTGCCCACCTGCAGAGGGCTCATTGCGAAATTGCAAAATGTGTGTATTTCTCTGCTAAAAGGAGAAATCCATGTTTTACCCTGGTAAGGGGGGAAATCCATGTTTTACACCATTTTTCTGTGGGAAACGGAAAACCTGCATCCCTGGCAATCAGTCAGGAGGCACCATGATCATGTGCACATTACTGCCAGGCTGCCTAGAAAGCAGCTCCTGCAGGTAAGTCTGGAGTGGGGGGGGGATAGAGGCCCCCTTAGGGAGGTAGGCAGGGAATTGGGCAGGGCTGGGGCTAGCTGGGGTGGTGCAAGGGGGTTGGGGCCCTGGACCAGAACACATGACCGCAGGACCCTAGCAGGGAACAGAGCAGAACCACAGATGGCTCGTCCAGGGGGCAGCAGGGATGGGGCTGGCTCCCCACCATTTCACACACTTCTGGGGAGGCATGGGGGCACATGTCCCTCTGATGTGTGTGGGGGGTGGAGACAGGGGTGGTGTGGACTGCAGGATTGGGCTCCCTGTCCTGTTACACTGCCCCTGGGGCCCAGAGGGCAGGACCTGGCATGGCAGTGGAATGGGGCTGGGCATGGAAGCTTCTTGCTGCTGCAAGCCCACACCCCCCTGGTGAGGTATCCCCTGCCTGCCTGACAGCAGCAGCGTTAGTGGTGCAGAGTTGTGCCTCACTGTTGCCAGGTGGGCAGGGGGTGCTTCACCTGGCAGCACCGGGCTCACAGAGGTGGCACTGAGCTTCTCCACCTTAGCCCAATCTTCCCTGCTGCACCGCATCCTACCTGCTAGGCTGCAGATGCCCCAGGGGGAGGGCAGCAGGGCAGGGAGCCCAAGCCCACAGTGGGCAGCCCGCATCCGCTCCTCCACCTCTCATGGGCTCTGCTCCAGCCATGGTCCCCATGAGGGAAGGGGAGTCAGGCTTTGCACTTCAGTCCACCACAATAGCCATATCCCAGCAGCCAGGACTCAGGCACTGCTGTGGGGAGCAGGGGGCTGCAGACCTGGGTCTCTGGCCCCACAGCCCTGGCAACTGGGGGCCCCCTTCAGCAGGGCCTGGGGGCTGTGGGTGGGGAGTGAGGGGCCTGGACCTGCATCCTGGTGAGCTAAGGGGGCAGGAGGAGCTCTGATTTTCCATGATAAAAAAGCCAAAATCAAATACCAAAATTTATAGGTACTTAAAATGCATGTCGTTATAGTGATTGAGGCACTGGCAGGCTTCCAATTTGTTTTAAAATTGTAATATATCAATAAAATTGTGTGTTTAATTGATACCGGTATATATAGTGGTGTTTCATTTTGATCGCGGATTTTGGATTTTTTAAATCAGAGAATTTGTAACTTTTAAACAGAGAAAACAGGTTCCCTGCATATCATAAATATTACATAAAACAGCAATAGGAATAGGCTCATTTATGTCTTAATATATAATTATCCTTCGTTGTGTTCTTTTAAAAACAAAGACAAATGATGATTACACATGATTATTGTCAATATACCACATGGAGGGGGAATTACATTTGCAAGAATGTCTTGCCTAAACTTCCAATTCACAATTTCCAGTAACTTCAGGGAATTGCATTTGATTATTTGAAGTCATACCTTGAATACCAAGCTGAAAATCCTGTATTGCTAGTATGTACTCTGGAATACTTGAGAACATCATTTTTACCTTCCAGACCTATTCTTTAAATGGAATCAGGAGATGTTATATAAACACTTCCATTATATCTATGGAAAGAAGATACAAGAAGAAAGTTAATGGCCTAATGAAGATTAGAACAGATAAAGCACTTAGTATGTTATTGTGGCTCCACATACTTGTCCCATGTACTGTCAGCACTTTTTGGAACAAGCCATTTGCAATCTTTTGGTTGTGTTTTCTGTCACAATAGCACTGCCTTTAAAATCTCCTGGTCCTGATTCTCATACACTAACAGATTGTGCTATAGAGTATTCTTACAGTTATAGCATAATATGACAACCTCTTGTACTCCAGTTCCTTCTTGCATGGGTCAAGTGGACAGCAGCTCTCAGTGAAATCTCCAGCTTGTGCTTCTCCATGCTGCTTCCTCTCAACGCTCCTCTCTCTTTGGCACTGCCTAACACTGACTCTGGCTGTTAATGGGGTTTTCCTTTGTGCTTGATCTAACCATGTGGTAGAACAATACAAATTGAACATGGTTCTGTCAAGCACCATGGAAGGCTGCATACTTTCCTGCAGCATGGCATGCTGGGATACTTCTGCTGTTTTCAGAAGCATCAAAAGGTGAGAGATTCCCTTGTTCTCCCAGGAAAAGTGAAAAAGGTTATTTGTGTTCTATAACGAGACCAGTGTGTAGCTAAGAGGCTGACTGTGATTTGGAGGAAAAAACTGTGAATCGTAGTGTGTGGAAATGATTTTTCAAAGAGCCTGCATGCCAAATAGCTGTTCCTAAGTAACTCATTTGATTAATAGCTAGTAAAGTGAACAAATTGGACATCTCATTGATGAATTAGATTAGGCTTTGGCTTCAGTGACAGTTCTGGACATACCTACAAAGATCAAAATTCATGTACCCATAATTAGCTAAAGATATTGTACATTGAGTAATTTGGGTTAGAGCCGTCCTCTGGGCCATACTGCAGGATCTCTGTGTTGGAAACACTTCTGAGATTTGATGTCTGTTGCTCAAACATAGTTTTGGAACTAAACTAACACATATTGAAGTGCCATATCTCTAACCATCAGGAGGTTGCATTGCAAGAGAATTTAAGGGAAGTTTACACCACAAATCTTATGTCTATTAAAAGGAAATGGAAAATAATTTCTAACCTGAAGGTGATATTGTCTGTGATAAGACCTGAAGACTGAATCAGGTTATTATAGTTTTTCTCGATCTGATGCTTGACTCTGACATTGGCAAGTCAATTTGCTCCTCCCTGTCACAGCTTCCCTGTATGTAAAACGAAGATAATGATAAATTAATTTTATAAAACCTTGCAAAGAAATTCACTATCAGGGTAGCCCTAAATTTTGTACTGAACTATTATAGTCTAATAATATGCCACCTGGAACATGGCACAGAGTGCACCCTCAACAAGTTTGCAGATGACACCAAACTGGGCAGGGGAGTAGTAGATACGCTGGCAGGTAGGGTTAGGATTCAGAGATACCTAGAGAAATTGGAGGATTGGGCCAAAAGAAATCTTATGAGGTTCAATAAAGACAAGTGCAAAGTCCTGCACTTGGAACAGAACAACCCCATGCATTGCTACAGGCTGGGGTGGTACAGGGGTTACAGTGGACAATAAGCTGAATATGAGCTAACAGTGTGCCCTTGTTGCTAAAAAGGCTAATGGCATACTGGGTTGCACTGGTAGGTGTGTTGCCAGTATGTCAAGGAAAGTGATTATTCCCCTCTATTCAGCACTGGTAAGGCCACGTCTGGAGCACTGTTACCAGTTTTGGGCCCCTTTACAGAAAGGAGGTGGACAGATTGGAGAGAGTCCAGTGGAGGGCAACAAAAATGGTTGGTGGGCTGGGGGACATGACTTAAGAGGAGGGGATGAGGGAACTGAGCTTGTTTAGTCTAGAGAAAAGAAGACTGAGAGGGGATTTAATAGCAGCTGTCAGCTACCTGAAGGGGATGGAGGATGGAGCTAAATTGTTCTCACTGATGGCAGATGACTAAACATGGTGCAATGGACTCAAGTTGCAGCAAGGGAAGTTTCTGTTAGATATTAGGGAAAACGTTTTCACTAGGAGGTTAGTAAACCACTGAAACAGGTTATCCAGAGATTCTGTGGAGTCTCCATTCTTGGGGGATTTGAAGGCACGACAAATCTTTGGCTGGGAAGATCTAGTTGGGGATGGTTTTGCTTTGAGTAGGGGTTGAATTAGATGACCTCCTGAGGTCCCTTCCTACCCTGATGTTCTATGAGTCTATGGTTCTTTGTATAGGAAACTTGGTCAGGACTACTGACTTTTTTATGTTCTCTGCTGTTCTGATTTTCAGTAAAACATTTAGGATGAAATTTTACTGTCTCCCCTAATTTAGGGTTCCAAATTTGAGAAATGTGGGTATACAACATTAGCAGCTACTTGAAAATTCTGCATTCCTTTGCTTTTGTTGTGTGCCTGCTTTAAGACATTGTGATATCGGGATGCTTTCAGGTGTTTATAAAAGCCTTTTGAGAATGTCAGATAAAAATGCTCTAATAAGAGCTAGTACTTCAGTTAAGTGCAGCCATTCTGTTATTGCCTTTGGCAGTTCCTGAAAATAACTTTAAAAGAATTAAGTTTTAATATTGAAAATTACCATAAACACTCAAAACACATTTTACATTCAGGCTAGTTCCACAGGTCTCCCATATAAAATATGCACATACTTTTAGGTATAAACAAAAAGTGATTTCATGGTTAGTTTGAAATGAGTAACGTCAAAATATTTCTTTTGTATTGGCTTTTCCTCTCACCTATGTGGTTCACCAAAGTTGCCTTTTTTTAACAGAGGAATAATATTTGCATGTTATGTTTAATTGTGTTTCTTGAATCATGCTGTATCCACTCAAAACTCTGTGGTAGTATACTGACAAAGTATTGCATGTAGGGATGGATATACACATTTAACTAGTTCTGCAAGCAGATGGCTGGATTTCATATTAGTTTCCCTGGTGGGAATAACTTAATAGAGCAGCCACCTGTCCAAGTGATCTCAAGGCTCGAATCAAATAGTAAATTCTATCTAGTCTTTTGCAGCTGATTCCTGCTGTCTTCCAGTCTAATGGATGACTGACTCCTTGATGAGGATGTATATGTTATTTATCACTTTCGACTTCATGCTTTCCTGATAACTCTTATTTAAATTCAAAGAAAGCCTTTTGCTTCCTTCCTCTCCTGCTGTGCAAGAATGGGGCTTCACCTGTTCAAAGCATGGAAGTGGTGGACTGTTGCCCAGGCTGGATGAGTTTCTAATGCAGTGTAGGTAAGGAAGTTTTACACAGTGAGAGAGTTGGAATTTGAAGAGGCGTAGTCACATATGGCAAATTTTCTTCCTATTTGTGCGAAACGGTTTGAGAGAGAATGTCTAGAAATTAATGCCCTATGCCTTTTCAAAGCTACCTACGCCTCTGTGCTCTGTTTTCCATTCAGTCACCATCTCTTCTTTGCCCCCATGACACTGAGCATTATACATGCACTAGACAAACTGTCATACCTAAATTAAAAGCTACTCACTACAACTTTGAGAGCTATAGCTATTCTTCTGAGGGGTGGAGTGACAATGAAAATTATAAATGCAAGTTTTAAGAGGTTACTTTGATAGATTCTCAAACCTTTTTCTGATCACTGCTTAATTCCTCGCTATTGTTTAATATTGGAATAAGTTGTAGTACAGCTGACAATAGTCCTATAGTTCTAATGATTTCTGAGCTAGAATCTTATACATTGTGTAGGGTGGAATTATTTCCACAGGAACCATAAGGAACCAGAACTGCTGTTTTATGGACTGACAAAAAGAATAACTGGATTTTATGGCCTGGAGCTGTAATGTTTACTTGCTGCGATTTTAACCTGGGCTACAGTTACAGAATTTTCAGACCTGAGAGTTGGTTGTTTTTGCTGAAAATTGCAGAATTTAAATCCTTTTCTAGTAGCTATTAATAAAAGCCCACTAGCATGTATAATAGGATGTTGCTGGCTTTCACTGAATAGGGTTGCAGATGTCACATGGATTTCCTTTAAGGTAACATAACAGCCAGATACAACTGTAAATGAATTTACTTTTGCAGCCAAGTGGTGACTTGTCTTTTACACAGAATTTAGCACCATGGGTTTTTTACTACACAAAGTGTATGTCTTACTTCTGATTCTTTACCAGTTTGAATTTCCATTATAAATGTATCAGTGGGGCTTTAACCTGTTTTTATGATGGTCAAAATGTTATATTACTGGGGGAACTTGATTTCACTAGATTCATATGCGGAGAGAATATGTAATAATTAAAATGGTGGTGTCATTGGATGATTTTTTCTACTCCTCTTACAAATAATGATGTTTTTTATCTGTCTGGAATAGCAAAACAGCATTAAAATGACATCATCTCTCTTGGCTTAGTTTTTAGCTTTTACTGGTGTTTTTAGAATCCTTTAAAATGAACTTAGTCCAGTCACTCTGACAAAAGTATGGCCTGTTTGAATTAGCCCTTTTCAACTAAATAATTGTGGCAGTGACAAATCCATTTTACAATTGCAATCGACTTTAAAGCCCTAGAAAATTTAGAAATACTTTTTTTGGTTATTAGGATCATTGGGCATAGCAAATTGTTCCAGAAACATTTTTGGTGTTCCCATAATGAAATATGAAGTGAGTGGGCAGGTATTGCATGACTGGATCTGTCTTGGCAACCATTTGATCGTATAAATATTTATTAATAATTTTGGCTCCCAAAAGCATAGAGATCAAGTTTCAAAACCCTTATTTGAAAAAACTGCAAAGTACAGATTAGTTCATTGAACCTAATTGGAAAAGCATTTCATTAGAATGGGTCAAAAAAATAGTCAGAGGTCTGGCATTTGCTATATAATGGCACATTAGGGAGTGATTCTCATGGAGTACAGTCTCTGCCTACCTTGATTAAAATGAAAATGATTTAAACTACCATTACCTTCAACTGCTATTTGTTTAAAGAAGTTAATGAAGATATTTTAATTGTTGCAAAATTTAGTAGGCTCTTTTACCCATGCTTAACTCTGGTTAGTAACTCCAGTAGCTGAAATCTTTAGACCGCTTTTTAAACATCTTTGCATAAAATTACTTGATCTAGCTTACTTGATGCCATCATTAAACAAATCTTATGTTGAAGTGAGTGCCGTGTGACTTAGGTAGGTGTCCACCTCTCTAGACTTTTGAGTGTTCCCCATAGTGCTAAGTGGAAGTAGGTAAGTTACCTTAACAAGGATGCTTATTAGACTGTGAAATAAATGCCCAATGGGAAAGGGGAAGTGAGGAGCCCAATTTCTAGTGCCATTTTTAAAGGAACTACACAAAACACTTTGACGTATGCTGTATGGAGTAACACTTCATGGATTGGGGATAAGCACGACTGAAAGGCCCGTTTCAACTTCTAATTTTTGTTATTATTAATTGAAAATCTGTTTACCCAAATACCTTTCCATCATCCTACAGGTTCAGAGGATTTCAGAAGTAAATTCAGTGGAAAGTGCTTCATGGACCTTGTCTGTCCTGAAAAGTGTCGCTGCGAGGGAACAATTGTGGACTGTTCCAATCAAAAACTTAGCCGATTACCCAGTTACCTTCCTGAATATACAACAGACCTGTAAGTGCTGCCTCTTTGAGAGGTGGTTGTAGGGGATGCTGCTCTAGAGTGCCTCGCATATTTTCTCTAATTTTTGTCTACTTGACCTCTCAAGAGCCAACATTCCTGTTTAAGATATGGTTTATTCTTTGGGCCTACAACTGTGCTCATGGCTGTTAAATAATTGATTCATTATATTCAGAGGTGTCTGCACAAATCAAAAGATGCCATGATTCCATCTATATTATTAATATGCCCATTTATAGGCATCCAGTTTTGGAGATCTTTTTGGCTCAAAATTAAAGTATGAAGTTTAACGTAATATAAGACAACATAGAAGGTTATGCCATATCTTCAGTATTGGGACTTCTTCTGGCATAGTACATGCTTTAAACCTTTATTGAATGTAAAGTAATTTATTTATATTCACTTGCCTTGAATAGGGGGAAAAAAAAGGTGTTGCCCAAATCATTTATAGAATAAAGAACCACACCACAGCATAATAGTGCTGGTGTAGAACAAAATCAAATTAAACATAACCAAGTGAGAGTTCAGTGAGGGAAAGAATATAGCCTCGTACCCAAGCCATAAATCTTCCCTCATAGCCCTTGCTAACAGTCTTTGTAGCTTGTCTAAAGTTCAGGATACCTATGCCAGGGTATTTGCAACCAAATCATGGTAAGAAAGTCACAGATCTAACTGGCCACATAGAAAAAGCTCTGCAAGCTATTCCTACTCGTATACCATTCATCTGAGGTAGCACTTTGGAGAGAAAGATCACCCAGGTAGGTAGGGATCTAAACAATATAAGGCTTGCAGTCCAGCTAAAAGCAGTGCCAGGCCCTGCAATTTGGAAACTAAAGGGAATAATGCTCCCTACTTCATCACTGATTGATTAGATCATATATTAGACTTAATGCCACACCTCTTAAGGAAATTCTGACCTTTGAACACAAATACTTATACATGCTTAGAAAGGCTCAAAGTTTTCTGTGGTAGGAAGCTCCATAGGTGGTAGATATTGGGATGACAGATAATATGACAGATGTTCTTTTGTTTACCCTAAAGTCAGAATACTCTGTGCAGCTATTTCGAATGTTGTGGAGAAATATGTGTAGAAATCAATGAAGCATTAAGTGCCTTTTTTGTTTGTTCTCACCAGGCGTCTCAATGACAATGATATCTCAGTTTTGGAAGCAACTGGACTCTTTAAGAAATTGTCCAAACTAAGGAAAATGTAAGTCCAAGTGTTTGTCACTTACATATATTATAAACCTTCTACTTGGTACTGCGAAGAAGGAAATGAAAGTTCTGGTTTAGATATTAAATCCATCCTGATGAATATTCTGCACAGGTCATCATGGCTACAAACCCAATTGAAAGATCTCTCATTTGAAAGGATTTTTCACCAAAAAAGTATCATAGAAAGTATCTCTTAGTAGATCTTATTGCTGACCTTGCGCAAGTCCCCTCTGTTACTTCCACCTGATCCAGTCAAACCAGTTTTTGCAGAAACTGATGTTTCTGTCTATTACACAAATGCATTCAATTTTCTCTCTGACATGTTACAACCCCCCCTACCCCTCTCAAGTCATTTCAAGGTAGGTGGGGATCTATTATCTAGATCCCTACCTACTTGGGCAAGCTTTCAGGGTCTGGCATACAAGTCTGGCATGGATCCTTTACCTCCCTTCTAATCCAGCCAAAGTATCAGATGTTGTTTATTGCGAATAGTGGACCTCAGGGTAGAAAGGGAACATGGGTAATTAGTCATCTCAGTAAGCCTAGAACTTCATGAAATATACCAAGTAGTTAGGATAGTGCTCTGAGAAATGTAGTAACATTTGCCCAAGGACCTGATACCATTAGGGGCCCTAGCAAGTACATTAAGCAAATGGGGCTGAAAAAAATAATTGTGTTGTATAAAACTATGTAAAAGTTGCAAAAAAATTTCAGGCAATCAGACCATCATATTTTAGTTATTGAAAATAAATGTGATGATATAGTTGGACTCATTTCATTTGAGTCTTAAAGTAGACTGATAGAGCAGCTGTCCTCCTTGTGCCATGGATCTGTAAGGAATGAGGGCATTTTAGCAAGCCTGTGTTGTTATTCATAAGTGTAGCATGAAGCAGTTATGGTTTTTTAAGAGCTTGTTTCCTATAAAGCAATAAATCCTCAGTGCCCTATTCTTGGCAGGAGATAAGAATGTAAGAGTACAGGTGCAGTTCAGATGTCTGGATTCTGGCAATGAGACGTAATTGTGCCCTACAGTTCATAATAAAGTGTTGCCTCATATAGATTTTCAATAGCTGCCTTCTAGTAGAAAACTCTCAAGCCACCCTTATTAGCTGGGCTACATTTTCCCCCTTACTTTGAAGGCCCCTTCTTTCACATTATGAAAGGGTTGTCCCCATTCTGAGGCTGGGATTTTTGAACCAAGCAGAAATTGGTACTGAAGACCATTGCCTTGTTTAAAGCCATTTAAGTTCCGAGCAAAACCTCACTCAATTTCACTTGGTTCCTTAAAGCATGAATCAAATTTGATTGTGCCACCTCTTCCTGTAGTTTGAAAACTGTAGCCATTCATTGTCATAATAGACATAGAAGCATCCATAAAACAACCAGGCTGCCGGCAAAACGGCTGGAATCCAGAGTCCTGCAGCTATGAATTCTGTGTGCCAGCAGTGTCCTGTGGGATCAGGATCCAGAGTCTCCCAGCTGTGGGGTGCTGCCAGGACCCAGAATCCACAGCTGTGGGACCTTCTTTTTATCCCCTATGTATTTTTTAAATACACAGGGGGTAAAAAGAAGGTACCGGGTAATGTGGGACCTTTGCAGACACAGTAGAAAATCTGGTTGCCACACCAGACAGCAGAGCTAACCTATTTAACAATTTCTTTGCCTCCCTTTTTCTGAGCAGGGACTGGGTCACCCCCCACCACCGGGACCCCCATAGGTTCCAGGGGAGGCGCACCCAGGCCTAGGGGCAGAGAGGACCTAGTCAGGGAACTTCTGGAGGGACTGGATGTATTTAAATCAGCTGGTCCTGACGATCTCCACCTCAAAGTGCTGAGGGAATTAGCAGAGGTCATTGCGGGACCCCTGGCGTGGCTTTATGAGCACTCATGGTGCTCTGGCATGGTGTCAGATGACTGGAAAAGGGCCAATGTGGCTCCCATTTTCAAAAAAGGGAGGAAGGAAGACCCAGGAAACTATAGGCCAGTTAGTCTTACTTTGGTCCTGGATAAGCTTTTTGAGAGAGTTATACTGGCACATGTCTGCAAGGGGCCAGCAGGGGAGATTTTGCTTAGGGGCAACCAGCATGGGCTTATTAGAGGCAGGTCCTGTCAGATCAACTTGGTGGCCTTCTACGACCAGGTCACCAAATCCTTAGATGCAGGGGTAGCAGTGGACGTAGTCTTTCTGGACTTTAGGAAGGGCTTTGACACTGTCTCTCACCCCATTGTCATTATAAAACTAGGGGACTGTGGCATCGATACCTACACACTCAAATGAGTCACTAGTTGGCTGGGGGGCCACACCCAGAGAGTGGTGGTGGATGGGCCATTGTCTACCTGGAGGGATGTGAGCAGTGGGGTCCCCCCAGGGCTCGGTCCTTGGGCCCGCACTGTTCAACATCTTCATTAGCAACTTGGATGAGGGTGTAAAAAGCACCCTGTTCAAATTCACAGAGGATACTAAGATGTGGGGAGAAGTGGGCACGCTAGAAGGGAGGAATAGGCTGCAATCAGACCTAGACAGGTTACTGGGTGGGCAGATGAGAACAGGTTGGGATTCAACACTGACAAGTGCAAGGTGCTGCACCTGGGAAGGAAGAACCAGCACCATGCCTACAGGCTGGGGAACTCCCTTCTCGTCAGTGCAGAGCCAGAAAAGGATCTTGGAGTCATTATTGATGCCAAAATGAACATGGGCTGACAGTGTGGGGAAGTGGTCAGGAAGGCCAACCGTACCTTGTCATGCATCCACAGATGCATCTCAGGCAAGTCCAAGGAGGTGATACTCCCCCTCTATACAACACTGGTCAGGCCGCAGTTGGAGTACTGCATCCAGTTCTGGGCATCAGACTTCAGGAGGGATGTGGACAGCATGGAGAGGGTCCGGAGGAGGGCCACCCGCATGATCAGGAGTCAGCAGGGCAGGCCCTATGAGGACAGGCTAAGGGACCTGAACCTATTCAACCTCCACAAGAGAAGGCTGAGGGGGGATCTAGTGGCCATTTACAAACTAGTCAGAGGGGACCAGCAGGCATTGGGGGAGTCCCTGTTCACCCGAGCACTACTAAGAGTGACCAGGAATAACAGTCACAAGCTTGCAGAGGGTAGATTCAGACTAGACATCAGGAGGCGCTACTTCACCGTCAGGGCGGCTAGAATCTGGATCCAACTTCCAAGAAAAGTGGTGCTGGCTCCCTGGGGGTCTTTAAGAGGAGGCTGGATGAACACCTCGCCGCAGTTGTTTGACCCCAGTACTCTTTCCTGCCATGAAAGGGGGTCAGACTTGATGATCTGCTCAGGTCCCTTCTGACTACCAACTATGAAACTGGATGCATGAGCCAGAACTGGATTCAACTTCCTTTCCTCTAGCTATATCATCTCTGAAAAGCCTTATATCCTTATAAAGTTTGGTGAATGATGTAAACTAATATAGCTCTGAAAAGTAACTGTGAAGAAACAATGTCATTGCCTTTATATTTCATAGATCTTTTCCCTTTGTATTCAGTCGCATCTGAATGTATATTCATTCTCCCAGCAGTTTCCTGTTTTCCCCCTCCCTGAAGCTGTAGGGCTGGGGTGGATTTAAACTTTATCACTAGACACAAGTTAAAGTATTTGGAAAGCAAAATCTTTCCTGACAACTTCTGGCTCTCTCTGCATGATGTCAAAAGACATCAGGGGCACACACATACAAGTCTCAAGACCTGTTCCCTCTTCAGCAGTCCACATGGATTTTCTTCCATGGTAGCAATGGACATCAGGAATTGTCATCACTGTGTAAAAACAGCAATATTAACAAGACATCTTCAGAGGCAGAGCATTTAGTCTGCTACTCTTGTGGAGTGTGTCAGGCTCTTTCACCCCAGTGGAAGAGTAAGTGGAAGCTATGTGTGAACACAAATGAGGTTAAGTGCCCTAGGATTAGTCTTTGCCAAAGAGCACTGGTAATTAGTAGCTTCAAACCCGCTGTGACCCTTCTCACTTATGCACAAGGGCAGGGTGTAGGCAGAGAACGGACGTGTCTGTGGGGACCTGGACTTAAGTGATCTTTATAGTAATGAAGCTCTTAATCATGCCTTCCTCTTGTAGGTCTCAGTGCTGCAACTGTGAGGTAGGAGTAAAGCTAGCAGCTGCACAGCAGGGAACTCATTAATGCAGGGTCAGGTTCCTTTCTGTTCCCTGTACTTCTTGTTTTTTACCTTATATGTCAGACAGGGAACCAAGATAGTGCAGAATAAACCCTTGCTCAAATGCTACTGGTAGAATGAGTCTTGCTTCTAACAATAACAAAGTAAATTTACCCTGCTCCAGCTACCCATTTTATGGCCAATTTCCATAATATTTAACCAGTTCACAATCATTAGTATATTTATGCCCATTTGCATTATGATCATAGAGCAAGGTAAAATAATTTATTCCTAGGGAGAGGCATGGCAGTCACATTCTCTTCCCTACATATCTTAACCCATTTGTATTCAGTCATAATGCACATGAGCAGCTTTTAGCTTGGTTCCGTTGCATGATCTGTCAATAAGCTGTGCATTTAAATAGTCCCAAAGGAGCCACTGACACAATTGATTTGGGGGTTCAACTGTGTCCACTTTCTTGGAAATCCCTCAGTATAAATTTACATGATAGCTCATCACAGATACCAAAAAGTCATTGAAGGCCTGTCTCATAAACTTGTAGTGCATTCTGTTTTTTTTAGAAGAATACAATGCTGATGTGGGGTGCATACAGGCTTGGAGCACTAACATTTTATAGCACCGTCAGTTATTTTCTTTGCATTTGTCTTGTATAGAGGTGTCACTTAGGCACAGTGATAGTGACATTTTGAGATTAGCTCAGTTATCAGTGAAAGAGGTGAGAACAGAACTCACAACCTCCAACTGTGTATTGTAGCCACTAAACTATAGTCTGTTCCAGAAGGTGTGGCTACACCAGTGAGACTGTGCAGAGGAAATACGACTGCAATAGTAAATACTATTACTACATATATTCTATGATTGTACCCCATACAATCATATAGGTGACCCAGCACCAATTCTACCAACAAATTCACTTAAAAGAAAGCTCATACATCTCTCTCTGTAAAGCAAATCCATAATAACAGATGGAAAATAAGATTCAGGTGGAAGGTTGCCAGGGTTGTTCTAATATTATTTCAAAGCCTTTATGTCAACTAATCCTTGGGATAGAATCTTAGCATTCCTGCAGGACACAACTTTTAATGTTTGAGATAGTAGGTCTGCTGCAGAGTCGGGGGTTTTTCAGAAGTCTGTTCCAGATCAAAACATGATGTTTTTAATGTAAAGTGTTGTCACCTGTGGAAATGGCAATCTGTTGTTTTGGGTTTTTTGTTTTGTTTTTGTTTTCCTGCCCAAATTGTGAGACAAAAAGAACAACATTTGAACTGTTTTTTTTCTTTTAGCTGTTGCCAGTAGTTCCTGAATGCAAAGTGCATCATTCCAGGGCCTCACATTCTCACTACATCTTTCAAGATTCCAAATAGTACTTAAGGACGCCGTCACAGAATGTGAAATATCTTTGTACAGAACAATTGCTCTCTTGTTTGTTTTTATATACTCTAATGGGAGTAAAGTTGAGTTCTGGAAAACAAATAAAGGAGCCCATGTTGGCAAGAAGTCCCAGTGAAACTACAGAGCAGTCTCTTACTTATTTATCTCTATAAAGCACATCTTTCCTTATTCCCATTGTTTGAGTCATTTTGTAATGTTTTATATATAATTTTAAGTTATTTTGGGCAAGGTCAATCTTTTTGCCTTAAAGCAGCTAGTATCTTTCTTGGATCCTTCAATTAATGATTACTTGATTCTGAAGAAAGGAGAGGAGCTAGCAGCCACAGCAGGGATGTCATCTATCTACAGAAACAACCTTGATGTCAGCAAAAGAGCAGGCTTCTCTAATCTGACCAGCTCAAGGGATAGAGGACAAGTCCTGTAGCTTGCACACCTAAGTGCATTTGGTCTGTGCAATCAGAATATATGACTGTCCACTAAGAAGTATACTGCAGTCACTCTTTTATGTACATGACATGTATTAATTATAAGCCATAGGACCAAATTATTTTTTGCGAGTAAGCCTCATTCCGTGGTTAACACTAGAAAATGTCCACATGAGCAATGCAAGAAATAATATAACAGATACAAAAAAGATGCTAAACTATAAATTACTTCTATCAAATAACAGTGCAGCTGAAAATTAAATTCATATGTCACTACATCCTGCCTAGGCTAGCCTTGACACTGAACATAAAACCTGGTCATCATATCATAGATGAAAGTACAAAGCAGAAAACTTTGGGAAAAAGAGAAAAAAAATGCTATATCCATAATTATTTTGCCTCATTATTGGCATTCTTTCCCCTGATTTCTGGTTACAGAATTCATGAAGGGCTATGGGTTACATGTTATATGGTCTAGTATCTGACAGTTGTTCAGGATACATAAACCATAAACCAGTGGAGATTACCACATGAAAGCCATCTTCAGGCTTCAACATTCCTTTTATTCAGTAAAAACCTTTTCAAAGAGCAACCCCCCTGCTGCTTGTTTTCAGCTAAGAGCAAAATTATCCTGTTGCCATGTGTTCCATCAACTCTTATCCAAACCCAAACTATCTCCTCTTCCGAATGTCATGGTTCAAACTTCAGCGTAATATTTAGTTGTTTGCTTCCTTTATTCAGGGTCAGATCCTGATGCCATTACTCATACTGAATTAGCCAAGGGACCATTTTGGGTGTAAGGTCCTACTCAGCAGTCTCAGCTTACTCCATGTGGCATTAGAATCTGTTCTGGATTTGTAAGCTCTTTTAAACAGGGAGAATCTTGTATGAGTGGTCCTTTACTTCAAACCCTTGCTGAAAAGAATAGTGCTCTGCACCTAAATCTGTAGTCCATAGAATAAAAATTCCACTTTGTACTGTAGGGAAGGAGGTGAAGGGTCTAGTCCAGGTAGCTTAGTATCACAATAGACAGATGTCCTGTTTTGGGGTGGGGGGGAAGTTCCTATTTGAATTTAAATGAGCAGGTAACAGATCACACTGACAGCAAGATCAAGTCCTCAGTTTAGTCATAGATGGCACTGCACTGAGCTTAACAGTGGAAGTGACCTAAGGAAGAGCACTTGACTGCTGAAAATTTGTCCAACAGTTCTCCCAACTATATAGTTGATCCAATAAAAGATATCACAACAAAATTCTTGTCTCTCTGAGTTTCACAGTAATTTTTAACAAGGTAGAGACCTAAAACTAAAAAAAAAAATTCTGGCATTTTATATACATATTTTTTATAATTAGAAGTTGCCTTCGTTAATACATTTCTAACAACATTTTATCATTTAAGCTTTCATTTCATTTGGCCTTTTCACAGAAGCAACATATACAGAACAGGTTTAATTCTGCAGTTTATTTCAATATTCTTCATTTTTTTTTTCTTGATTTATGGTTGAGGCTTTTCAGATATGAGCGATATACATTCTTAAACTACTTTCAGGGTAAATATTTAGAACATAAAGCTATATACTGTGGTAAACATATCTAAGAATATAATAATTTAAATCATATTTAAATTATTAACAGTGTGCTTTATTGTTTATGAACTTAAATGTTGGAATATATCACTAATACATATGTGCTCACATCATTAGCTATGTTTCTGGATTTCATTATTGTTCAGACACCTAGCATAAATGAAACATAAATATAGTGGATTTCTCAGGACTTCTCTTTGTTCACTTGGGATTCACTCTGTCTGCTCCTTGCCAAAGTCATAAAACTTGATCTTGCCAGGTGCTGAATGCTCAGGCCCTGCAAAACGTATAAGCAGGTGCTGAACTTGATACACAAGAGTAGAGTGCTGGAGTGTTCTGCATCTCGCAGGACCAAAACCATTAAGAGCCAGATTCAGATCATGCACAACTTCATTGACTTTGCACATGCTTACATCAACTGTTTTGCCTATCCTGATATGATTGTCTTAGTCAGAGATGGTGTAAAAGGGGAAGTAAATGTGCATTTGAGGTGATGCTTGACCTCTATTGCAGACTGCAGATTTGTCTGTGTAATTTCTTTAAGGCACAAAGAATTTCTTAAGCCTCTCTTTATCTTGTGCTGATTAATGTTTGGAGCACAACAGTAATGTTTTTTCCTATTACCATTGCTTTCCCTCTGCAGAAACCTGACAAACAATAAGATCAAGGAGATCCGTGAAGGCACATTTGATGGGGCATCAGGGGTGCAGGAACTGATTTTGACACAGAATCAGCTGGAATCTGTGCATGGACGAATGTTTAGGGGCCTCACAGGACTCAAGACATTGTAAGTGCAAAGTCTGTGTTCCTCTGTTGAAAGAGTACTGTTTGTGTGTCACCTTGGGAGCTTGATAACAACACTGTTCTTGAACAGAGGGCTCACAGGACAGGGAGTGCATCACTGTATCTGAAATGTATTCTGTATATTTATAGTTCAATGAAAGTGTTCAGTTGCTATTTCTTTATAAACCAGGTTTTCAAGGGTTGGAAACATGACAGTGAGATTGAGTTGGGCCAGAGCAGGGTGGATTTAATTGTTTGCAGTTTAAAGTTGTTACATTGAACAACCTTTTAAAAATTCTACTAAAACTTTAACCACCACATTCACACATGGTGACTTTCTTCCATAATGCCTTACAAATGTTAATTATGAATTGTTATAACCATTGTACAAATAGGAAACTTTGAGTTAGGAGTTATGCACTTAGGGCTGGGACTACGACACAACAAACATATATACATGAGCTTTAAGCAGACATCAATCTAGCCATGGCAGCATGGAAGAGGACACAGGTAAAGCCCAGGCAAGAAGCTAAGGAACTACTCAGCCTGAGTAGTTATACAGTGACACAATTATGACCAGTCCAGAGCTGACCAGTTTAATGCTAGCTCTGATATATCAGAATAGTTCAGACCAACACATTCAGTAACTTGGGAACTTAAAATAAACACCTGAAATCCATATCTAATCATATTATGGTGGTGCTCACTCCTAAGGTTCTGGAGATGTACCAGCACAGGCTCCAGCAGCCACATAGACAAGCCAGTGTACTCAAAATACTTCATTGTACGGGTACCACAACTAAAATGGGGTGTGGCTGCAGCCCTCTTCACTTTGGGTCTGCCCATGCATATGTAGTGGTGCCTAGATAGAGATAAAAAAAGGCTGGGATCACTGTTGGCATCTGCTACATCCCTTAGAAACAGAAATTACAGTATGTGTAGGGGGCTAGGGACAGAAATTACACATAAACCAGTTTAAGTGATCAGAAACTGATTTAAACCTGTAATAGAACAGAAGTTCAATGCATATAAGCCAGTTTGAAAATGGCTGAAACTGGTTTTAAGATAAACCTGGTTGAATGTAATATCAGACTTAACTGATTTAGGTCAAACCAGTTTATGAAAGTTCTGTCTCAGACCCCTTCCTTGTTTCAGTTAAATCAAAGTCCCCCAGCATCCCAACATTTCTAGGTGTGGGCTGGGCTGGGCTGGGCTATCTGTTCCAGAGAGCACGGCTGGCCCCACCCCTCTTCTCCGTAGCTGGAGCAGTGAGGGCTGGTTCAATGGCCTCACTTGCTGGCCTAGTGCTCCTCCCTCCCCTTCAGACAAACCCCTGCTGGGGTCTGGGGCCAGGGAGGGGGGTTAAACTTCTCTTCTCCCAAGTATGGAGCTGCCCTGCCCTGCTTACTTAGTGCTGGCTGTGACTGTGGACTACAAATTCTAAGGTACCTGGAAGCAAGAAGAGGAAGTGATGAGAAACTGCAGAATCCTACTGTTGTGAGTCTGGACTGCAGATCCTAGAGACCTCAGGGGCAGCAGGAAGAGGAAGCAAACACACAGCCCATGCTGGCTATGCTCCAGAGAGCCATGCTATAGCAACCCCCAGCTTCTGGCTTGAGCCACTGCAAGCATCTGGTTGCATTTCCTGAATCAAACATGAATATCTGTTCATTCGCTTATTGATTCAATCTTTGCAGCTGAGACTAACTTTTAAAGACTGAATCAATTCAGCTTTGGGTGTTTTAATTGTCTGCACTCAGCCAGTGCATCTGGTGAAATCAGAAAGAATGATGGCACATGGTTGATAATGTGATCTATACTTGATAAATATATATATATATTTTTTTACAATCTCCCTATTCTAAAGGACGAGATACCTAAACAATACAGCAGAATGGCCTCAAAATGCCATTTAAATACTATTTACAATGGTCATTTTATACATGACAGCAAATAGCTTCTTACTTTGCAAAGTCTCATAGTACCAATTCCTTCACTCCTCATTGAAGACAACCCCTCAGTTAACTTCACTTACTGGTTTGCCTGCATAAGACCTTGACAGATTAGCCTAGAATGAGAAATGGAGACTTTTCCCTTCACTGTTCCTTTAACATATATTTTTTGTGGCATAGTCCATCTGTTCCTTAATTTGGTGCATGCATTTTACTAAGGAAATTTTAAATACTGTCTGTGGATACTAAATTAACTTGTTATACTATAAAAGTAGCCCCTGGCAGTGCTTCCAAACTTGATTAAGTATTTTTTTTCATTAAAAAAAAAATTTAGCTCAGAAGCTGTCCTGTTGTTCTGACCTGCATTTTCCCCCAGCTGCTTAAGCAGTCTAAATATACTCAGCATGAAATGAAAATCTCTAAGTATAAGTGTTCCTTCAGGAAGGGCACACAGTGTGTGGTATGTTCTGGTATAAAACTTAATTTTTTGGCTTGAGAGACATATATTTTTATCTATAAGCCTACTTTCTTTGGACATAAAAACTATGGCATAAACCAAGAAGCCACATTGGAGGTATGCTAATTTTAATATCCTTTTTCTATAAACATATTAAATGATTATTGGAGATGCATAGGCATTTACATTTCCAGTCTTTCTGGTGAGATTCAGCTACCCTCTAATCCTTGCTGAATGGAATCCAGAAAGGGCATCATACTGATATACTGCTGTAGTATGCTATTCTTCCAAAAGTTTCCTAATCCTAAAGTGACCCCAGCAGTTTTCTTATGTATTACTACATTCCTTCTAGAGCTTAAAGCATAGGTGGAAATACTGTGTGGCATGATATGATGGTTCCCCTTAAAGGTGGTATCTTCTTAAGCTCTCCCTCTGAGTGCCTATTGATCTCAGATTTTTACATGGTTTTGAATGCCTGAGGAAGTAGGACCCATGTATTTATCCTATAGGTGGTTGGGATGATAACTGGATTTAGTAGTGTGTAAACCCAAAAGCATGTAAGTGTCTCTTATTAAAATGTAACCATCTCTCACTAGCATTTTTGAAGTGTCTGTCAGTGCCTTATAAGTACTCAGTATGGGGTGTAAGCCCAGGCATCCAGTAGGATTGAATTCAAAGCAGACTGAACATGTTTGATACCACAGAAATGCTTGCTTTCATAGTAGATGATCAGACTTTTGGAGCAGATGCACAAATCTGTGCTTGTTTTGTAGCCTTCATATGGTACATTTAAGTTACTGAATGGTATTTAACCCAAAGATGAATATCACGGCTACATTGGGCACATTTACACATTTGGTAATGCACAGTAGTTACTGTGCATTTAGTTTAGTACTAACTAAATGTGCAGTAACTACAGTTACTGCGTAGTAGTACCAGTTTATGGGTTTTTTGTGATGCTTACTGCGCAGTAGCCTAACACTACTGCGTAGTAGTGTATTAGCACATTTTTGCCCGGCACCCTACTGCACAGTGCATTAAGCATCTCCTGTAGACATGTCCACTGATATGTAAGGACCCACATCTTATTTGATAGAAAATGTGACATATGCCTCATGTAGCTCTAAATCCTTTGTTGCTATGAGAATAAATTAGGTGCTACACTATTTTGGATTAATTAGGTTTTAACACCAAGTTCATTGTTACCATAACAACTCAGGACACCGCATGTTCCAAAATACAGCTCAAATTCATCTGATCCAAGTGCTGTGCAAAAAGGTTTCAGAGGTTTTGCTCTAAAAAGTCTTTTCCTATAGCAAAGATTAGCTTCTGCCACCGTTGTTTCATTTGAAGATGTTTAAATATGTATGTAAAGAAACTGTTTAGGATGGGAATGTTGTTAATGCAGTTTGTTTGTTATTATGGTCAGAAGGTACTTGTTTGTTATTATGGTCAGAAGCTGAATCATGTGGTCTCAGAAATCCGTTTTAGGTTACATTTATGCTTAGCAAATTAATAGCTGTTTTAATTTTACTGAATGTCTAAATAGCAAAGGTATCTAGACACACTGTATTTTCAGATGCATGGCATCGACTGCCCGTTAATGCTATATGAGAGAAATGAGCTTTACATTCATGACACATTGTAGAGATGTGAATTTGACCCTTTCTTGGCTTTTGACCATCAGAAGGACAGAATGAAGTCTAGTCCTCACCTAGCACCTGTTACAGCCCTGTATGAGAAACAATGTTCTAATCTCTGTTCTAAACTTCTCTCCCCTTTCAAGCAATACAAACAAGTATTCTGATGTCTGAATTTTTGCAGGATGCTGAGGAACAACTTAATCAGCTGTATAAGCAATGACACCTTCGCAGGGCTAAGCTCAGTGCGGTTACTCTCACTATATGACAATCACATCAGTACCCTCACACCAGGAGCCTTCAATACACTTGTCTCTTTGTCCACAATGTAAGTCATCTTTTTCTTTTTATTTATTTATTTCAATAATGCCATTGCTCAATCCTTTCATTTTAAAAAAGAGGTATTTTCATGTGCAAAATCACAGTGGTTAATTGTTCAGATGGGGAAAACACAAATTTATCTTACGACCTACTGGAATTAGTGAACTGGAAAGTCTAGACCTGCTGCTATAATCTCCATCCTAGACTATCAAAGCAATTGACACATGAAATGGTAATACCTTCAGCCCAAGCCATTACTGAATTTGTCAATTCAGAGATGATACCCTATGACTGAAAAATAGGATATTTAGTACCTACTTTTAAAACAGAGAAAGTATAATCTGGGCACTTACGAGCCTATTAGCTTGTCTTCAACACTAGGTAAAGTCTTAGAATAGATGCTAAAGAAAGAAGTAAACAAAGGATATAGAAGCAAATGGAAAATGGGACAAAACACAACAGTGCTATAGCTGAAGGAGATCATGTTAGACTAATTTAATATCTGCTGTGATAAATTAAATGATCTGAATAGCCCTATCCAGGCAGTCTGTCTAATTTATCTAGATTTAACCAATGCTTTTGCTAGATTTAACCAATGCTTTTGCTATCATAACTCATTGGAAATGTTTAGTCAAAGTGGAGAGAATGGGGATCAGTGCCACATTTGTGAGGGGGGATAAGGAGTTGGCTGAAAGGGATGCTATGCTACATTATGTTGCAAGGTTTCATAGATTTCATAGACATTAGGGCTGGAAGGGACCTCGGGAGATCATCGAGTCCAGCCCCCTGCCCAAAGGGCAGGAAGTCAGCTGGGGTCATAGGATCCCAGCAAGATAAGCATTGAATTTACTCTTGAAGGTGTTCGGTGTAGGCGCTTGAACCACCTCCGCTGGCAGACTGTTCCAGACCTTGGGGGCTCGGACAGTAAAGAAATTCTTCCTTATGTCCAGCCTGAAACGGTCTTGCAGGAGTTTGTAACCGTTCGACCTCGTCATCCCTTGGGGCGCTCTGGTGAACAGACGTTCCCCCAGATCCTGGTGGTCACCCCTGATAAACTTATAGGTGGCCATCAGATCACCCCTAAGCCTGCGCTTTTCCAGGCTAAAGAGTCCCATGGCTCTCAGCCTGTCATCGTAAGATCTGTTTTCCTGACCTCTGATCATGCACGTGGCTCTCCTCTGGACTCTCTCAAGCTTCCCCACATCCTTTTTGAATTGTGGAGCCCAAAACTGGATGCAGTACTACAGCTGCGGCCTCACCAAGACCGAGTACAAGGGGAGAATGACGTCCCGGGATTTGCTCGAGAAGCATCTATGGATGCAAGCCAGCATTTTGGTCGCTTTACTAGCCGCAGCATCACATTGGAGGCTCATGTTCATCTTGTGGTCAATGATGACCCCCAAGTCTTTTTCTTCTGTAGTGCTAACCAACGTAGCACTGCCAAGCCTATAAGGGTACTGCAGGTTTTTCCTCCCAAGGTGGAGAACCTTGCATTTTTCGGTGTTAAACACCATGAGGTTCTCGTCTGCCCATTTGCTGGGCTTGTCCAGGTCAGCCTGGATCACCCGCCTATCTTCTGGCGTGGATGCTTTGCCCCAAAGTTTGGTGTCATCGGCGAACTTGGCCAGTCCACTCCCAATGTCCACATCGTTAATGAATATGTTGAACAGTATGGGTCCCAGGACAGAGCCTTGAGGGACCCCACTGGTCACAGGGCACCATGATGAGTGACTGCCATCAATCACAACCCTCTGGGTCCGACCACGGAGCCAATTTCCCAGCCAGCAGATAGTGGTGGAGCCAAGGCCACAACTGGGCAGTTTGGCCAAGAGGTGATCATGGGATACCAGATCAAAAGCTTTTTTGAAGTCAAGATATATGACATCAATCTCTTCTCCCTTTGTCCAGGTGATAGGTCACCTGGTCATAGAAGGAAATGAGATTGGTCAAACAAAACCTACCTGCAACAAACCCGTGCTGGCTGTCCCTTAGAATGTTAGCCTGGGCCAGTCCACCAAGGATGGCCTCCTTAATAAACTTTTCTAAGATCTTCCCCAGGATAGAAATCAGGCTAATGGGCCTGTAGTTAGCCGGATCCACTCTCCTCCCTTTCTTGAAGATCGGCACCACATTGGCCTTCTTCCAGTCTGTGGGCACTACACCAGAGCGCCAGGAGTTTTCAAAGATCCGTGCCAGGGGCTGGGCTATGACGCTCGCCAGCTCCTTGAGTACCCTGGGGTGCAGGTTGTCAGGGCCAGCTGACTTGAAGGTATCCAGCTTCTCAAGGTGTTCCTTCATGAGGTCAGCATTGATGGAGGGTAGGGGATCCCCCTCACCCAGATTTCCCTGTCCCATAGCAGGCATGGGCATCCCATGTGACTGATGAAGGACTGACGCAAAGTACCTATTTAATAGGTTGGCTTTTTCCTGGGCGTCAGTTGTCAGTTGCCCCATCTGGTTTAGCAGGGGTCCAACATTGCCCTTGCTTTTCCTCCGGCTCCCCACATATCTGAAAAAGGACTTTTTGTTGTCCTTGATGCCTGAAGCTAGTTGGAGTTCAGTTGCAGCCTTGGCTTTCCTGGTTTGCTCCCTGCAGGACCGGACCAGCGCGGAGTAATCCTCCTTGGAGGGGAATCCTGTCCTCCATCCTTTGTAGGCTTTCCTTTTTAGCCACAGTAGGTCCACTAGGTCTCTGGAGAGCCAGGGGGGCTGCTGTGCCTTCTTGCTGCCTTTTCTCCGTGTTGGAATAGATTTAGCTTGTGCACTGAGGATCGCTTCCTTGAGAAGCAACCACTCTTCTTGAACTCCCATCTCCCTGGGGTCATGGTCCCTGAGGGCCTGACCGACTAGCCTCTTGAGCTTGTCAAAGTCGGCTTTTCTGAAGTCAAGGACTTCTGTGTTGCTGATTGACTTGCCAGCTTTACGGCGGATGGTGAAGGTGATCAGCTCGTGGTCGCTGTCACCCAACTTCCCATGAATAACTAGGTCGCCGATTAGGTCGTCCCCCGTAGCCAGTACCAGGTCAAGCAGTGCTTTGCCTCTCATTGGCCCATAGACTTCTTGAGTCAGGTAGAGGTCATCCACGCACGAGAGAAAGCTTTGCGCCCGCTCAGATTTAGCTGAGTGATCTTCCCACGAGATGTCCGGGTAATTGAAGTCACCCATGACAACCAAGGTCCTGGAGCAAGCGGCCTCAGTCAGTTCCCGGGCGAACTCCTGGTCAAGCTCAGGACTTTGAGTGGGAGGTCTGTAGTAGACTCCCACCATTGTGTCCCCTGTGCCGAATTCCCCACGAATTTTTACCCAGAGGGTCTCTAGCTGTCCATGCCGGTCCCCAACATCAGCTTGCAGGGACATGTAGCTTTCCTTGACATAGAGAGCTACACCCCCACCCCTTTTGTCAATACGATCCCTCCTGTATAGGGTATAGCCCTCTATACCCGTGGTCCAGTCATGGGTGGAGTGAGTTATCAAACTGGAGTGTGGTTACCAGTGTTGTTCCTCAGTGACAGGACTATCTTGTTTAATATTTCTGTTTATGACACTGGCACTGGAGTTAAGTGTTCTCATGAAATTTGCAGATGACAGTAGGATGGTGGGGGTTGCTGCTATGGAAGTGAATATGATTATCATAGAGGAATATTTAGATAATCTTATGGAATGGAGCATTAGAATGAAATTTAATTATATGAAGAGCAAAGGCAAGCAGTTGGGGATCAGTAACAAGGACTTTGGCCATCTGACATGTGCATAGACTAGAGGCAACTGAGGAAGAGAAAGTCCTGGGAGTACTGGTCAGTTGTGGGAAGACCGTGAGCTTCCAGTGTAATGCAGCTCTAACAAAGGCTGATATGCAATCCCAGGCTATATTCACTGAAGGATATTGAGTAGAGACAAGAAGTTACTAGTATCATTGTACAAAGACCTAAGAAACTCCTGCAAGACCGTTTCAGGCTGGACATAAGGAAGCATTTCTTTACTGTCCGAGCCTCCAAGGTCTGGAACAGTCTGTCATCGGAGGTGGTTCAAGCACCTACATTGAACAACTTCAAGAGTAAATTGGATGCTTATCTTGCTGAGATCCTATAACCCCAGCTGACTTCCTGCCCTTTGGGCAGGGGGCTGGACTCGATGATCTCCCGAGGTCCCTTCCAGCCCTGATGTCTATGAAATCTGTGAATGCTGCATGTGAGTCTAGTTATGCCTATTCAAACAAAGTTTAACTGGAATGGTTTCAAAGGAGGGCCACTAAGGCAGTTAAAGGATTGGAGACCCTTTCTTATGGAAAAAAAAAATTAAAGGAGTTTTGCTTATTGAACTGAACTAAGTAAGATTGAGAGGAAAAACTACATTCATGGGGTGAGCGTTAGAGAGGGAGAACAGCTTTTTAGGCAAAAAATAACACACTTGCAAAATCAAGTAGCTGCAAACTGGCTACATATTAATTTAAATTGGAAAGAAGATGATTTCTAATGATCAGAGAACTGACATTTTGTAATGGTCTTTTAAGTCAAACAATAGAGGCAAAGAACCTCTTTGGCTAGGGACAGGTAACACTTTGGGTAAGAGCACTTTAGCTAGGGACAGAAGTTACACATATACTAGTTTAAGTGATCAGAAACTGGTTTAAACCTGTAACAGAACAGAAGTTCAGTCCACATAAACCAGTTTCAAAATGGCCAAAACTGGTTTAAGGTAAACCTGGCTGAATGTAGGTTCAAACTCAACTGTTTTGGGTCAAACCACTTTATGCAACGTCTATGTCAGACCCTTCCTGGTTTAAGTTAAACAGAGTCCTCCAGCATCCCAGGATGCTCTGCAGCCCTGGGCTGTGTTCTGTGCTCCAGAGACCAGAGCTGGTCCCTCTGTTCTCTAGCCCAAGCAGGGGTGTGGCCAGATGCCAGCATGCCATGGCCCCCTGAAGCAAAGGGAGCAGGAAAGGGGTTTATTCCCTCCTCTCTCCCCTCTCCCTCCAGAAGACCACAGCTGGGGTCTGCCAGCCTCAGCCAGCACCTCTGCCACCGACTTATAGCCAGACAGGGGAGGGGTTAATTCCTCCCCTCTGTCCACTCTCCCCCCAGTGACTACAGCCAGGGTCTGCTAGCCCTGGCTTCTGCCTCCACTGATCTCTCCCTGTGTAGGGCAAGTGGTGGAATAAGACCCCTCCATGCCCCCTTCTCCAGACACCAGAGGGTGGGAGGATTTCATAGATTTCATCGACATTAGGGCTGGAAGGGACCTCGGGAGATCATCGAATCCAGCCCCCTGCCCAAAGGGCAGGAAGTCAGCTGGGGTCATAGGATCCCAACAAGATAAGCATCCAATTTACTCTTGAAGGTGTTCAATGTAGGCGCTTGAACCACCTCCGCTGGCAGACTGTTCCAGACCTTGGGGGCTCGGACAGTAAAGAAATTCTTCCTTATGTCCAGCCTGAAACGGTCTTGCAGGAGTTTGTAACCGTTCGACCTCATCATCCCTTGGGGCGCTCTGGTGAACAAACATTCCCCCAGATCCTGGTGGTCAGCCTTGATAAACTTATAGGTGGCCATGAGATCACCCCTATACCTACGCTTTTCCAGGCTAAAGAGTCCCGTGGCTCTCAGCCTGTCATCATAAGAGCTGTTTTCCTGACCTCTGATCATGCGCGTGGCTCTCCTCTGGACTCTCTCAAGCTTCTCCACATCCTTTTTGAATTGTGGAGCCCAAAACTGGATGCAGTACTCCAGCTGTGGCCTCACCAAGGCTGAGTACAAGGGGAGAATGACGTCCCGGGATTTGCTCGAGAAGCATCTATGGATGCAAGCCAGCATTTTGGTCGCTTTACTAGCCGCAGCATCGCATTGGAGGCTCATGTTCATCTTGTGGTCAATGATGACCCCCAAGTCTTTTTCTTCTGTAGTGCTAACCAACGTAGCACTGCCAAGCCTATAAGGGTGCTGCAGGTTTTTCCTCCCAAGGTGGAGAACCTTGCATTTTTCGGTGTTAAACACCATGAGGTTCTCATCTGCCCATTTGCTGGGCTTGTCCAGGTCAGCCTGGATCACCCGCCTATCTTCTGGCGTGGATGCTTTGCCCCAAAGTTTGGTGTCATCGGCGAACTTGGCCAGTCCACTCCTGACTCCAATGTCCACAACATTAATGAAGATGTTGAACAGTATGGGTCCCAGGATGGAGCCTTGATGGACCCCACTGGTCACAGGGCACCACGATGAGTGACTGCCATTGATTACAACCCTCTGGGTCCGACCACGGAGCCAGTTTCCCAGCCAGCGGATCATGGTGGAGCCAAGGCCACAACTGGGCAGTTTGGCCAAGAGGTGATCATGGGATACCAGATCAAAAGCTTTTTTGAAGTCAAGATATATGACATCAATCTCTTCTCCCTTGTCCAGGTGATAGGTCACCTGGTCATAGAAGGAAATGAGATTGGTCAAACAAGACCCATGCTGGCTTTCCCTTAGAATGTTAGCCTGGGCCAGTCCATCAAGGATGGCCTGCTTAATAAACTTTTCTAAGATCTTCCCCAGGATAGAAGTCAGGCTAATGGAAATTAACTGTTTCCCTGCCCCCTTCACCTAAGGGGGCCATGGTGTCCCAAGGTGCATAAGCCTCTTGCCAGTGGGAGGACTGCTTTGCAGGCTGGAGTGGGGCAAGCAGAGCTGCCTCTGAGTGTGTGGGATAAGCAGTGACACCAGGGATCAAAGGGGTGGCCATAGCTCCCTAAGCCTTCTTTAGTGCACTGCCGCTGTTCTCCCCACACAGTCTGTGGCAGCTCTGCCTGCCCCACTCCTGCTCCCACCTACAGTGCAGCCTCGCTGCTGGGAAGAGGCTTGCACTCCCTGGGAAATCATGATAGGGGCTGCTGCCCTGTGAAGGTTGTTCCCCCCTTGCTACTCCAGTGGCAGGGGCAAAGGCGTGGCCAGAGGCTGGCTGGAATGGCCCCCTTAGGCAAAGGGGACAAGGAGGGGGTTTATTTTCCACCTCCCTCTGGCTTCTGGTGAAGGAGGAAGGGAGGGGGCTTATTCCACCACTCACCCTGCGCAAGGAGTGATTGGCAGAGGTGGCGGCCAGGTCTGGCAAACTCCGGCTGTGGTCCTCCAGAAAATAAACCTCCTCCTTGCCCCCTTTGCCTCAGGGGGCCCTGGCAGCTGGCCTCTGTCCATGTCTCTGCCCCTCCACTGCAGCACTGAGAGCAGAGTGCCAGGCAGACCCTGGTCTGGGTCCGTGCTGTTGGGACAGGGAGTGGGGAATTAAACCACCTCCCTGGCCAGTTCATTTGATGCTACTGCCTCGGCCTGGCCATACACCCCCGGCATAACTTCTCTGAAGCTGAGGGCATGAACTAGCACCTCCTGGCTTCTGATCTGAGCCACTGCAGGCATGTATCTGTATTTCCTGAGTCAAAAGCGTATGTCTATTCACTTGCAAATTGGTTCAGTCTGGGCAGGTTAGACTAACCTGCAAAGATTGAATGAATTCAGACTCTGGATTTTTGAATGTCTATCCCTAGCCTTTAAGACTGAACTGGATAAGCCTCTGAAAGGGAAGTTATGATAGGACAGGAGTTATGGCTTAACAATCCACATGTATGGTATGCAAAATCATGGATTTGCAGTGTGAATCTTAGGGTATAGAAGTAACTCACTTGTAGTGTGATAGAAATCACTCACTTGTAGTCTCATAATCCCATGCTTTAGGCCTTTTGTTGATCATCGGTTATGGCCTAGAAGGATTCTCTCCCCTCCCCCATGAACACTACAAGTGTCTGGAGCGTTTTTTACCTTCCTTTAATTTGGGGTGCTTTTTTTGTACCTTGAAATCTCGGAAGTTCCTGCATTTTTTCCCATAGGTCAGATTGTCAAGAAATGAGGAAAGGTAAGGGGGGAGAATGCTCCCTTTGTAGTGTGTGTCCTTTTCCTAGGATTTTCTTCAGCTACTTCCATGGCAGTGCAGTTGCTGGGCATTGGCCATGCTCTCATCTCCCATGCTTTCAGCTATGGGGGGTGCATCTATATGAGGTGTTTGCTGCAGTTGCCTAATTAGCTAAATGTCTACATGTGCAACCCTGTTAGGCCGCAGAAAACTAGTAAACTGCAGAAGGTTAGTACTTGTAAATATAAATACTGTCCTGCTTCAGATTTTTTTCATGAACAGCAGTGCACATGTAGATGCTGACTTAGGTGGCTGGGGCATGAGGGTGCTTCAGTGTGGGGGGCTGCCTGCCAACTTGTCCCTTACTGGAGCACTCTTGTGCCCCAGTGAGCCCTTCTGCAGCACATTGAACCACATCAGAGCAGCCCTACGCTGATAGCCTAACTGCCTGGGCCCCCTGCCAATTGGGGCTACTCTAATGCAGCTCAACATGCACATGTAAACGTGGTGCCAGGAGCAATAAACTCTGGGATGATATGTGCCAGAGTTCATTACTTCACAGCTATGAACATGTAGATGTGTGCAGTATGTTGTAGGATATACTGCTTTAGGTATTCTGCCTTGTAGTTGTGTGTGAGCATTTGAAGTTTATTTTAAGGATTCCTTGGGTAAATAATTGCTTGTGAACACAGGGAACTGGACTTGATGTCTCAAGAAGTTCCTTCCACCCATACGTTCCTATGAGGCTGTTTTAGTGTATCCATGCCCAGACTCATTTTGTCAAGAGGGAGGAGGAAAGGTGATTGTTTGGTTTTGTTTTAATTCAACTAAATAGTGAAAGGTAAAAAGAAAATGATACTGTAAATGAGTCTCCAAGGCTAGGATTTCCCAAGGAGCTGAGGACAGTCAGGGGTAGAGTTCTTGTTGACATGGAATTTGAAAATCCCAGCCTAAACATCTTCACAGAGTTCTCAAGACATGCCTACAGCATCACTGTCTTTTCTCTTCTACATTTTCTGGCTTCCTATCTATTTTAGCACTAAACATAGACTGATAAATATAGAGGGAGTCTGGTCTGTGTTCCCAGCTGTGAATGGGAAATGGGTGTAGCTGTTAATGAAAGTTGTCTACTTAGTCCCCTGCACTCTGCCCTGAATACACATCCAAACTGTCCAACCAAAACAAATTATTTGCTGTTCTTGCATTTTTTGGCTTTCAAAGTAACCCCTATGGCATTTTCTTGCTTTAAATTTATCACAAGATATTTTTGAGGAGATAGCAGAGATGCTCTGTTGCACCTTTGTTTATTTTATTGTCTCTGCTGTTTGTTAACCATAACCTTTGCCCAGCAAGTCTTCTCATGCTGTGGTACTATGGAACTAGGACAAGAGCCACAGCTCCCCTTTCTTCCCCCTTCCAGAAAATACTTCTAAAAACTTAAGAAGTTTAATGGAACTGTTCTCCATTTGCAAGGCTCCTTCATATATACTGGTTAAGTCAGACTTCCAAAAAGCTAGTCCACACGTGCTAGCTCATCCCCTGTGCTGTGAGGATTGCTACTTATGTCTGCTTGGTTATTTGCTTTTTGCCACAGTCACTTCTTGCCTCTTTCCATGGATACTCCATACGTGGCAACATCCCCCAGAGTTAGCCTACAAGGAAATTCATGCCTGAATTTCACACTTCTAAAAGGCAGCTGTACTGTGCTGCCTACAATTAATGTATTTGTTTTAAAAAAATTCACTCAGTCATTGCTCCCATCCTCCTATCCTCTACATGCCCTTACAAGATATCTGCTAAATGAAGGAACTAGCTCTTAAGTACTTCTGAATGTCAGGAAAGCTAGGTCATTTGTGCTTTCCTATAAAGAAATAAAGCTGGTGTTTCACTCATTTTATCTTGGTTCCAAGGCTAATTTTTGTTCCTGTAAAGTTTCAGTATCAGGGAAGTTTTTACACCTTCCTGTATATCATTCACCTGCAAGTAAAGGATATTATAACTTCTAGTAGTATCTGTTAAAGCTGGTGATCATTTGATTGCACTATTGGTCCTACAGTTCTCAGTAGTAACCATTTTGGCTATGGAAGATGCATGCTGTTTCCCTGAAAATACCAAAGAATTTTATTCAGCAGATTTTGTATATAGCTTGACTCAACATTGAAAGAAGTCAAAGAAAGGCTCCCTTTGACTTTTATGGACAGTGGTTGAGGCTACAGTGACCTTTCAACTATAAATGCAAAATGAATAAATGTGTTTTCTCAGCTTTCTTTTCATAACAGAATGCCATTATGGAAGAGTATACCTAGATGATGACACTATGAAAGATCAAATATATTGCTTCTGTGACTCAGCCAGTTCAAGCTTTCATTATCCCATTCACCCCAAATTATGAGAGTTACTTATTATTTGTAATGATTTACTTTTTTGCATTTGTTAATCTGAAAATATGAACCAATCTGGGAGTTACAAGAACAAATATTCACAATTGTCAAAATCTGTATTGCCCCATTCACCAGAATTAAAAAGCAACTGGTCTCTTCTTCTTACTGCTGACATCAGTGCCAGCACCATTGATGCTATCAGAATGTTTGCAGCTCTGAAAATAGCACTCAAATGAATGGTTTCCAGTAGAGAAGTGCATACCTTTTTCTTGAGTCACAGTAAAATCACAGCTATTTTTATTATTCCTTACTACCAGAGTGTTAAATTAATTAGTTCATTGGAGTCCAAATATTTCAATGTGTTTGCATTTATGCCTGCATAATGCTCACTACTTGACTCCCAGTCCCCATGCACTCAGGGAATCACGTTTTACACACAGGAAATTTCCCATGAATTAAGCATACAAAAAGGCCTCATTGACTTGTGATTTTGAATGAGTTTACCTAGATTTCTGAGGATATTGCCGAGCTGATTTTAACAACAACAAACCTAGTTACAATTCAGACCTCTAGCAAATTGCCAGTATTCCTTTTAATATTAAAACTTCTGGCAATTTAAGCTGCTTGACAGTTTTCAATAATGACATTTTTATTTGACTGTCTGCTTCTTTACTTCAAGGTCTCTATGAACCTTTCATTTGAAAAGTATTACTGAAACCTTTTAGAATTAAATGCTCATTGTCCAGCTCTGCTAAAATCCTGCTTGCCTCATTTCTAAGTGAATGGTTCTGTCACTAAGTATAGAAGATCTGATTAGTTAATTTTATACCACTTTAACTGTCAAACATTACTTCTTGTGATCTGAAAATCTCCACTTTAATGGCCTCAGTCAAACTACACTGTAATACCACTGCTATTTATTGTCCCTTCCAGGCATTTGGGTTACTTGTTGTCTAAAAGAATTTTGCAGTGAAGCTTCTGCTCCACATGATGCTTTGCTATTGACCTCATGGTCCTGTTAAGGGTTGCATCATAATGGTGCCGTGGAAACAACCTGAGCTATGTTATGGTGCTCAGAAATCTGTTTGTTTTTTAGTACAATTAGAAAGAAACTACTGAAGGTGTCAGTTTATTTAGAAAAAAATATGATTCGTTGATAACTCATTTGTAAATATATTTAATGCAGCACACTTAGAAAATCAGACTTCCTAAAACAGAAACAATAAAGAAAGGTTTGGTTCCAACTGCTGATCATGCAATGAGATTTAACTGAAAAACCCAAGCTTCACTAATACTATTAATAATAATACTAGAAGCTTGCTTTCTGGAGAAATTGGTCCTGGAACCTACAAAAGGAAAGGCTGTTCTTGACCTAGTACTAATCAGCGTGCAGGATTTGGTGCAAAGGTTAATAGTTATGGAGCTGCTCTGCAGTAGTGGCTACAGTGCAGTTTGGCTTGACAGCCACGTAGGAGAGGAGACAAGAAGAGAATCTACCACGGTAGCCGTTAACTTTCAAAAGGGAGACTACACCAAAATGAGGAAGCTAAAGTTTCACACAGAAGTTAAAAAGGGTCCCGAAGGAGGTGAAGAATTTGCAAACAGCATGGGAAATGCTTAAGAACACCATATTGGAGGCACAAAGCTAATGCATACCGCAAATCAAAAAAAAAAAAAAAAATGGAAAGCAGACCAAAAGAAAGCCAGCATGGTTTAATGGTGGAGTTGCAGAGGCAATAAGCAGAAAAAAGGCTTCTTTCAAGAGATGGAATCCTGATGAGAAAAATAAAATGAGTATAAACTCTGGCAACTGTAAGACCATAATAAAACAAACAAAGAAAGAGTTTGAGGAGAAAATTTCTAGAGACATAAAAGGTGACAATAAAAATTATTTTTAAGTATGTTAGAAGCCAGAGACCTGCCAGGGAGTCAGTTGGGGCCCTGCATGACCAGGTTGTAACAGTGTGCTGAAGGATGACAAGGCCATTACTGGGAAACTAAATGCATTTGCTGCATGCCCCCCAGTGGCCATTCATGGATCGGGGGGGAGGGGCTCCCTCTGTAACCGATCCCGCTGGTGGGTGCGGGGGTCCCCCTTGGCAAGTCCTGCCAACTCTCAAGTGGCAGCGGTGCACCGCTGGCACATCCAGGCACACTGCTGGCACTTCTAAGTGAGCCCTCACTATCTGGCTGGTGCTCTGGGGGGGGGGGGGGGCACCAGTGCTCTCACCTGCCCCCCTGCCCAGAACACTGGCTGACAGGGAACCAGCGCTCTCAGGGGGTGCATGTGCACCCCCTGCACATCGCCACTGATTTGCTGCATCTGTCTTCACTGTAGAAGATGTTAGAGAGATTCCCTCATCAGATTCACTCCTCTCTAGGGACAAGTCAGTGGAGCTGACCCAAACTGAGGTTTCAGTAGATGAGATCATAGAAGAACTTGATAAACTAAGCAGTATCAAATCACTACAACCTGATGGTATTCAGCCTAGGGACCTGAAGGAACTCAGATCAGAAATTGCTGAACTCCTAACTGTAGTATGCAACCTTGGTAGCAAAGGACTGGAGGATTGCCAGCCCTGGTACCAGCGGACTGGAGGATTGCCAATGTAACTCCAGTATTTACAAAAAGCTGTAGCAGGGACCCCGTCCACTGAGTCTAATTTGTGTTCCTAGAAAACCAGTAGAAGTAATAATAAAAATAAGAATCGTTCAGTATATTGATGAACATTATTTCCTGGGGAGGAAACAAAGTTGTTTTGTCAAAGGAAATTCATGCCTTGTCAATGTGCTAGAGTTCTTCGAGTATGGCAGTGGGCAGGGGATCAGGGTGATCCAATTGACATAGTATATCTGGACTTCCAAAAAACTCTTGATAAGGTTCCCCGTCAGAGGCTCTTAACTAAGTTAAGTTAAGTCATGATTTTAAAGAAAGAAGATGTATTCATGGATTAAAAATTGGCTTAAAGATAGAAAAGAATGAGTATAAATGGTCAGTTTTCAGAATGGAAAGAATTAAAAATCAGGGTCCCCCAGGGATCTGTATTTGGACCAGTGCTGTTTAACATATTCATAGATGATTTAGAAAAGTGGGAGAGTAGCAAGGTGACCAAATTTGTGGATGACAAAATTATTCAGAGTGGTAAAAACCAAGGTAGACTGTAATGAAATACAGGAGGATGAGACAATTAAATGACACATGAAATTCAGTATAGATAAGTGTAAAGTGATGCACATGGGGAGAAATAATCCAAACTGTACCAACACTATGATGGTCTGTACAGTAGTTGTTACCACACAGGAAAGAGAACTGGGAGTCCTTTGTGGGATGTTTGCTAAAAACATCATCTACATGCTCAGAAAATGTCAAAAAAGTAAAGTAAAGGACTTATTAAGGGAATTTTAAAGAAAAAGGAAAATATCATTATGCCCTTTATGTCTCCATGGTATGTCCACACCTTGAATACTATGCCCAGGTCTGGCCCCCCAAACCTCAAAAAGGAGATAGAAGAACCGAGGAACATACAAAGAAGAGCAACAAGACTGGTCAGTATATGGAGGGGCTTTCATATAAGGAGAGACTAAAAAGGTTAGGCCTAATCAATTTAGAAATGAAAAGTTTGAAGGGGGACATGATAAGGGTTTACAAAATACTAAATGATGAAGAAAAAAATAAATAGGGACTTACTATTTACTCACTCTCACACTACGAGAACTAGGGGTCATAAAATGAAACTAGTAGGTGGTAAGTTTAAAAGTAACAAAACGAAGTTATTTTGCACACAGCTTGTAATTAAAGTATGGAATTCATTGCCACCAGATGTTGTGGAAGCTGGCAGTTTAGCCAGATTCTAAAAGGGATTGGACAAATTCTTGGAGGAAAGCCGCATCAGTAGCTCTTGAGCATGGGAGTTCAGGGCCTCTGAATCAGAACTTTCTAGACCTTAAATGCTGGAGGCTACACGTGGCAGAGGAGATGTGAAAAACCATCCTGGTCATTCTCCATTTCAGCATCCACTTTCTGCCATTGTGTGATGCAGGGTACTGCTCAAGATGGGCCTATGGTCTGACCCAGTAAATGGCTCTTCTTATGTTCTCACATTCTAATGTTGCATATTTGAATAACAGAAACATCAATTTGAACACAGAACCAGCTTTTAACATTGCCAACTCTGTTCATCCAAGACTTTTGGTTTAGACCCATCACAGATTTACAATAAATGAGAAGAAACTGGAGCCAGTTTTTCAGTTCATGAAATGACATAAATGAAATGTGCCGGTGCTGTTTCTTTCTTCGATTAAAAAGGAGACATTGGATTCAGGTCCCAGGGACTTGGTGCCAAGCTGGTTTAGAGCAGTGTTCCTTTTTTAACAAGAACATTAAATAAAATGCAGAATTGCTTAAATTACTGGATTTGTTTGTGAGGGGGCTTGTGTTCATGTTTCATATTAGACAGGACATTAAATTTGCAGTAAAATTCATTCCTGTGCAGGGGAATAGTGCAAGCCCTCAAAAACCTGAAGTTAAGAGAAGACCTGAAGTGGATAAGGGCCATATAGTCTGATTAGAAATGAATGTTGTCCTTGGTGTTTAATTGGGTAACTCTAGTTGGGTAATGCCCAAGTTTGGCTAGCAGCTATGAAATCCCCAAGATGTCTAAGAAGGGATCACCTTATCCAGAATTTCATAGAGTGTGCCCCTGTAAAGATATGTTTAGAGTTTCGTTAACTTCAGCATGCTGCAGAGAGGATCAAGAGGCCCCTGAGCTTGGACAGACTAGCAGTGTTTAGGCGTCAGAACATAAGACACTTCCCTGGTCCTTAACACCCATTTGGGACGCCTCACTCAATCCTTGTAAACCCTGCAAAATACGCGAAAAACCTAACATCTTCCTCCACCCTTAATTTTTCTCTTTTTGGATGCAGCTAATTTATCCCTACAGGCTAAGGAGCTTATACCACCCCCCCACCCAATGCAAAGGTTTATGGCTATAACAGCTTTCACCTTTCTACCCACAGCCATTCCAGATGTAGGTCCTTTTTGAAAAGCATCAGAAATCCTTCTTTGATTTAAATATATATTTATTTATTCTCCATCTGGACCACATTGGCTTGGCCATTTTTATCAGGTCTCTTCCCTTTCAAAAATCCAAAAAAAAAAATTAAATAAATGTCACCTTTAGGTAGAAGCCAGGAATGGCACATTTTATTCCCAAAGCATCAACTGAGAAGAGGAACATAGTGTAGATTGTTATACAATCTTAGCTAAAGCCATCCCTGCTAGGAGTTGGTTTGTATATTAGATGTTGCAGGTGGGCTCTCTGGGCTGGAGCAGAGTACCAAAGAAATAAGGTGAGTTGCACTGGCGATGCAGAAGGGGTGCACGCGGGTGCACTTGCACCCCCTGACATTGGTTATGCACCCCCTGGAAGCACCAGCCACACAAAACCGGAAGTGCTGGCTCAGCGATCGGCTGCTGTGAGACCCCCTTGGTTGGCAAGTAGCCGCTGGGGAACCCCCTTTCCCCGTCGGCAATCTGGTGTCCCCCCAAACTTGGGAGGCACCAGTCACTCGTGGATAGGGGTGCCTGAGAAACCGAGTTGAATGTAAATATAAAAGCAGCTGCTAAATTTCAACAGTATACATGAAGAGACGCAGAGATGCCTTAAAGCCCTGTGCATGCCACTTGTATTAGAAATACGCAACACAACACAATTAGTTGCACTGAAGATGTTAGGCCTGCCTGCATAGCAACTGTGCTACTCCAGGTGAATGAGAATTCTCTACCACATAAAAATGCGCAAGAGATTTTTGCTGTTTTTTACTGTAATGATGTACTGATTAGAGTACAGTACAGTTTGAAAGTTTGCAACTTGTAATGTGAAGGTACAGGAAAAAGATATGTTTTTCATATTTCCCCCATTTTTATTAATGAATTAGAGCCCAAATTAGTACAGCTTTAGCAAATCTGGTCATCAAGGCTGTCTCAACAAAGAGAATTTATATTTAATTTGTTTGGATGTGATACTGGGATTAGGAATCCTGAATTCTCTTCACAGATCTTCTACTGCACTGAGGGTGAACAGTTTTTGGTAGGTGTGTCACAAGTTAACCTGGAACTCTCCCCGAGTGCCACTCAGATCTTCATCTCTGCCTAATCTGTTGCTCTGTTTTTTCCGTCCCCCCTGTGCTCCCTGCCTAATCTGTTGCTGTGCTCTCTGCTTCCTCCCTTATCTGCTGCTGTGCTGCCTGTCCCTAATCTGCTGCATGCTGCACACGGAGGTTGCTCATGCCACTTGTGGTACCCATGCCTCAAGTTGGTCACCCCATGCTATTGAATCTCTGTAAATCCAGACAATTTCAGTAACTCTTCCCTGGCACAGGTTCTCTCTCCATAAAATGAATGTAACTGCTGAGTAGACAGGACAATTTTGTGGATTAAACTCTTAGCGATGGTCTGCATAAAGATGATCTAGATGTTTGAAATTTTCTGTAAGTTCTTTGCAGCTATTTTTCCAAGAGGTTGATTGTACATATACAGATAGAAGTGATAATTTTTGCCCAATCTAGCCACAGAAAGCTGTTTCTAGCTGTGACCAAACAAGTGTATGGCTGCAAACAGCTTTAAAAAATGGCTGATTGAGTGAAAATTTGACCCCTCATTGCATGAGGTATCAAGTAACGATATTTAAAATGTAGCATCTTCTGTAACTCATGGCTGCAGCGCTACCAGCCTGTCACTGTTTTCAGAATGAGAGCAGAGGGAGTTCAGTCTGGGGGTTTTTTCAAGCCCCCCCGCCTTGAGGGAGGGGCAGGTGTATTGGAGCCCCACCAAAGTGGGGGGCTCCAATTCACCCACCCCCTCCCTTGAGCACCAGCTGGGGAGCCCCAAGAATGAGCTCCCTCTGCTCCTTCCATCTCCTGTTGGCAGAGAGCCTAGCCATTGCTATGGGAACCTGGCTGCAGGCTCGCAGCCCGTGGAACCAACAGTGAACTTTTGCTTGGTCTGGGGTAACCTTGTAACTCAAAACACTTTGCAGAAATCATTCTGAGTTACAGCTGGAAGCTGCACTTCTGTCTATTCTCAGGTGTTCTCTGCTTTGTTCTGAGGATTCATATCATGCAACTTTATCTCTGACCATGACTCAGACTTTTCACTGGCAGTGGAGTAAATGGCCTTTGCATACTGGCTGCATTCATTTTGTAAATGTAAACACTTGGCTCATGGCAATATTGTTTGTGCCAAAGAATGTGTATTTGCAGAATATGCAGGATATTTTTATATGGTCCTATTATGGATGAAAGAAAATGGAAAACATTTTAATAAAGTTACAAATACAGTGATGCTTCCAATGTCTTCATCTGCCTTCATCTGAGTGAAGTTGTATGATGATGACATTTTTTAAATCTAAAAGCTACTCCTTGTCTTTTATATTTTGAGTGTTGTATGTTAGCAACATGGTTCACATTTCCAGTGGGTCATAGTAGAGATAAATAAAATTTGGGAATTTTTGTAAGTCATTATGAGTTTCCCCCTACCTCCCATTATTTTTTGCTTTAAATTTAACTTTTAGCAGTTAGTTCCAGACCAACTTGTAATTATACACCCATTGCTCTAGAATATTGCAAACAATAGGGTACTAAATATATTAGCTGACTTGCTGTCTGTGACTATAAAGCATTTTGTAGGTATGGGGTGTTGGCCTAAAACAAAATAGCATGGACTCTGATATGATTTTATTTTCCTTGCTGCCACAGTTTCATTACACCAGCTTTATGCACTGCCATAGATTCATAGATGTTTGGGTCGGAAGGGACCTCAATAGATCATCTAGTCCAATCCCCTGCATAGGCAGGAAAGAGTGCTGGGGTCAGATGACCCCAGCCAGATGCCTATCTAATCTCCTCTTGAAGACCCCCAGGGTAGGGGAGAGCACCACCTCCCTTGGGAGCCCATTCCAGATTTCAGCCAATATAACTGTGAAGAAGTTCTTCCTAATGTCCAATCTAAATCTGCTCTCTGCTAGCTTATGGCCATTATTTCTTATAACCTCCAGGGGCACCTTGGTGAGCAGAGCCTCACCAATTCCCTTCTGCGCCCCCATAATGAATTTATAGGCAGCCTCAAGGTCGCCTCTCAACCTTCTCTTGTGGAGGCTGAAGAGGTCCAGGTGCCCTGGTGTCTCCTCATAGGGCTTGGCCTGCAAGCCCTTAACCATATGAGTGGCCCTTCTCTGGACCCTCTCCAGGTTATCCACATCCCTCTTGAAGTGCAGTGCCCAAAATTGGACGCAGTATTCCAACTGTGGTGTGACCAGTGCCCGATAGAGGGGAAGTATCACCTCCTTGGTTCTGTTTTTCATGCATCTGCTAGTGCATGGTAAAGTGCTGTTAGCTTTGCTGATGACTTCGTCACACTGATGACTCATGTTCATCTTGGAGTCCACTAGGACTCCGAGATCCCTTTCCGCTTCCGTGCTGCCAAGCAGGTCATTTCCTAGGCAGTAGGTATGCTGGATGTTTTTCCTTCCCGATTCAGCACCCTGCATTTCTCCTTGTTAAATCATATTCTATTGTTTTCTGCCCATTTGTCCAACCTGTCCAGGACTGCCTATAGTTGTTCTCTGACCTCCAGCATATCCACTTCTCCCCACAGTTTTGTATCATCTGCAAACTTGGACAGAGTACACTTCACTCCCTCATCCAAGTCACTGATGAAGACATTGAAGAGTATCTGTCCAAGGACCGAGCCCTGTGGGACCCCACTGCCCGTGTCCTTCCAGGTTGATACCTACCTGTCTGTCACAGAGCAGGGTCCTAGGAGTGGCTGTGATCTCCCCTAGCACCCCCTACCATGCCAAGTTTACTTCAAGCACCCTCAAAATCTCGTCTGCCATGTCTCGATCTTAAATATTAAAGGGAGGCTGCCTTTCGTCCTCTTGGACACTGTTTTCTCCTGTTGGCACTCATCTTGTTCTTACAATGGGGTTTCCATGCACCCTGGCCTTATGGGCAATGTGTGGCTCCAACCCACCCCTTTACCATGCCCCAAGCCTCAGTGATGTACCAGATGTTGTTCCATCTGTCTCACTCTCTGCTCCCTCTCCGGCGCTCGGGCTCTCCGTGGCCCTCGTCTCGCAGCTGCGCCCCACTGGCACTCTGGCTTCTTGCTGCCCCCTTTGCTCTAGGGCTTCTCACTGCCTTGGGGCTCAGGTGGTCATAGCTGTGCCTGACCCCCAAATCTCTTCCTTAGGGTCTTGAACCTTCTGCAGGGCTCAGGCGGCCTCGGCCTTACCTGCCCTCCAAGTCTTCTCTCCCCTTCTCGGGGCTGAGGTCAGTGCACCTCTGAATGCTGCGCCTTCTCTGGCACCGGGTCAGTGCACCCCAAATGTTGTGCCCTCTCTGGCACCGGGGTCCCCACGCTACCGTGGATCCCCAATGAGGCCTCCTCCAACCCCTAATAGCCTCACCCAAACCACCATTAGTAAACAGCAAAGAGAAACTCAAGCCTCTTCACTACAACATAAATTCAAGCCACTTGGCTATAACACTAGTCCCAACACATCAGGGGTGCTCTATCCTTCCCCCAGTCTCACAGCTATACCTGCGGTCTAGCCTCTCCTCTCTGGTCAGTCCAGCAGAACTCCTTCCTCTATGGCTGCTATCAGGGAACTCCCTGCCTGGCCTCAGCCTAGGAATTATATAGGGGCCAGGCCCTGCCCCTTCCTGTCAACTGACTTCTACTGGTTGCCCTGGCAACCTGCAGCTGGGCTCCTTACTTACTGCTTCCTAAGTAGCAGGCATCTCAGTACCCCGCTACACCGTCTACCACCGCTGTCTGCGTATGACCCTCTAGCCACTCACCGGACTGTGTAATCATCCAAGTCACAGCCTCTTAATTTGTTCACCAGTATGGGGTGGGATACTGTATCGAAGGCCTTCCTGAAGTCTAAATAAATGATATCTTACCCTACTCCTGCGTGCAGGTGTTTTGTAACCTGGTCATAAAAAGAAACTAGATTAGTCAGGCATGATCTACCTGCTATGAACCCGTGCTGCTTTCCCTTCAGCATTATTTTTCCTGCCGGGCTCTCACATATATGAGTCTTAATAATCTTTTCAAAGGCTTTACCCAGGATAGAGGTGAGACTGACTGGCCTGTAGTTGCCTGGATCCTCCTTCCTCCCCTTCTTGAAAATAGGAATAATAATTGCATCTACAGGTGAAAAATGTCCCAGGATAAGTACCTGATACAAAGTCTGTATGTGGAACTGTCCTAAATCTGTGTCTATAGTGGGTTGAGCTCTCACTGAGAACTTGAACAGAAGCCTGGAGCCCTAAATCCAGGGACCTTTCTTTAGTCATTGGATTTCTGTATTTGTTCACCATGTTTTAACCATTTTTTCTTAATTCCCTTTCAGTAATTTGCTGTCCAACCCTTTTAACTGTAACTGCCATCTGGCATGGCTAGGAAAATGGCTGATGAGAAAGAGAGTTGTCAGTGGAAATCCCCGTTGCCAGAAGCCTTTTTTCTTAAAAGATATTCCAATTCAAGATGTGGATGCCAAGGACTTCACCTGTGACAGTAAGAAAATCAGATGGGTTTGGTATTGAACTTGTACACTAGCAACTTTCCTAGGGTTCTCTATCTCACCTACTGTGTTTGAATAAAAACAGCTGAAGTAAAATGGTTCACAAACAAGAGACAATATCTCTTAGATGTTGTTGTCCCATACCAAAAAATTAATTTTATCCCTGTTGGTATATTAGCTGGGCTCCCCTCCCCTCCAAGCATGGAGATAAACATCTGCAGACCTACAGTGAGATGCAGAACTCATCCCAAAGACCTTACAGTCAGGACATCAATAATGAATGGGTATCATATATAGATTCAGAAGGTTGTGTGTTTGTTTGCAAAATCAGTGTGTCATTTAACATAAGATACACAAATTAGTTTAATAAACACCGAGGGAGTGGGTGGCAGAGGCCATGAGCTATGGTAAAAGATCACATAGTTACTTAATTGAATTATGTGCATACCTTGATTGCACTGTCACATAATAATAGGATTTTTTTTCCCTTTCCTGTTTTCCCCCCTCCATCATTCTCAATACAGATTAGCACTTCTTAGAAAGACATGTTCATGAATAAAAATTGCTTGGATAATTTCACAGCTTTCTAGCACGAGAGTCAGTCTTGTTTATACCTAAAGGTCGCATCATACATCTGGCAGATTTTTAAGGTCAGGAGAAAAAAAGCATGTGTGCTTCAGTTAACCCTGGTGCTGGCAGATATTCAAAGGGAATATGACCACACATTTTGAAACTGTACCACTTTATTTCAGTGTTTAGGACATTCATTGTACTTGCATTCATAAACATTTATATTTTTTTATCATTTACATCTAAAATATGCACCCTACACATTCTTTCCATATGCATCTCAATACTACAGCTTGCATTTTTCTTTTGTTTTGTGAAGGCTGTTGTTTCTGAGTAAAATCCAGAGTTGAACATTCTTCACTTCAAAGACTTGGTTTCTTCCATGAAAACCCTGTTGTTCTTCACTTATGAGATGTAATCTGTTGTTTATGGAAGTTCTGAATCCAGTTTAGGGGCACTAGATATTTTATGTATGCACAGATGGATCACCATCTATTCTGTGTATGTTGCTCAGTTTGTTTGTTTTTGCCTGGTTATGCTTGTCAAAAGCAACAAGGCTTTTCAATGAAAATGATAAATGAAGTGTTATGCTGACTTTAAAAGTCACACACTTAACTAAAAGTTGTGTTTAAAAAAGAAGATTATTTATAAAACATGAAGTAGGTGATGATTGTCTTATGTCAAGATAAGCTTGAGAGTAACATTCTGTTAAACTTCTCTGTTTCAGCTAACACGGCAGGGAATGAGAGTGTCTGTCTAGTTGAAACTAATTTGTGGTTTTCTTTTGGCTAAAACTACTTCCTTTTAAACAAATTGCCACAGAATTTTACAAGACATTTTTGCACCCTGAGTCTAGTGTTCTCTTTATGCTCACTAAACCCTAGATGGGGTCAGAGAGAGATTAACTGTTAGGGACCAGTTTAAAACCTAGTAATGGCTGTCATAGATTTATGGTTGTCACTGTTTTGAGCTAGATGTGAATGTCTCTTAGAAGCAAACTCTTCTAGGCTGTGAGGCGGATTTCTTTCTCAAGTGTCAGAAGTCCTCTCATGTTTCTTTCTTTCTCTAGGTAATGATGAAAGCAGCTGTCTCCTTTCTCCTCCATGTCCTGCCCAGTGTACCTGCATGGATTCAGTGGTACGCTGCAGCAATAAAGGTCTGAAGATCCTGCCCAAAGGCATCCCCAAGGATGTGACTGAACTGTAAGTTATATTTTATGTACTCTTTTATTTTATGTATTCTTGTCTTTTCACAAGAACTAAAGCGTACAAGTTCATGAAGCTATACAGACAAAGGTAGCTGCCAGGCATATTTTGGACCATGGGCATTTTGCTACTGACTTCCGTGAATGAAGGGGTAATCCTTGTACTTTGATATGTTCCATGTATTTCAATTTTTGTTCACTTTTTCTTATGCCCCATTAAGCTGAAATTTTGTATAACACTTCGCATAGGGAAGACAGGTCATTTAAAATTGTGCACCAGCCCATATAGGTGTTTCCTTTCATTCTACATATGGAGGAAAAATGAATAAATCAATACTGAATTCTGCAGTACGTTTCCAGCCTAAGTTAACAATGGGCAGTTTGAAAAAATGATGAAAAATGTATTCCCTACATGCACATCTGTGAGGTAATTATCCCACCACATGACATTTTTCAAAAGAAACAGCAGTGAAAACAAACAGTGGATTCTTTTCTCTAAAGCATATGAAATGACTAAAATAACAGATAATTAGATTAAATTGTAAAGTAAACTTGCATGTATTGAGGGTAGCCTTTCTATCTTTTTTTCATTTTCTATGAATTTTTATATTGGTTTTTCATTCTTTACATTGAAAGAAAACAATATTGGAGGAACCAAATAGATTAAACAGTTTGGTAGTAGGAATATAGAGCTTTTCACCGCAAGGCCACTGAGACTGGGTGAGAAGTTACTGTCCCCATATGATGACTGTTTATATATGAATAAAGTTGGGCACCAACTGATGACAGTGTAAGTAACTTGGTGGTTTTTAAATTTATTTCTCATGAATAGGCCAGTGCATCTGATTGACACTACTTAGCATTATCGTTGGTAGTCAGAAAGGAAGAAAAGAATGCAATTTGAACACTTCCGCTCTCAACATTAGTTCCGATAGATCTGGGAAATAAATTGTGCTGTGCTGATGCACATGTTGTACCTGTTGTGGAGTCTTTATTCTATAACACTAGGTGGCACTTTTAATGGGCATCTTGTGTGTAGGCGTGTTTATACGAGACATTTACTATAGTTGACTAATTAGCTGCACTGTAAATGTCTCAGCATCCACATGTCTGCCCCTATTAGGCTGAAATAAATTAATTTACTCATCAGCAGCATAGTATTTGTAACTACTATCCTGCTGCAGAGATTTTTACCCCCCACAGGTCCTTTGCTAGCCAGGGCTGCTCTGACCTGGCTCAACATGCTGCACATGAGTAAACTGCAGAGTTTATTGCTCCTGGGAGCATGTTCAAATAGTGTACCCAGGAGCAATACGCTTCAGAGTTTATTCATGCACCGTAATAGCATGTATAGACGCATCCTGTATGTGGTAACACATATTAAAGGAGATTGTGGGTCCTCTGCATAAATACATACAATATCAAGAAACTACTTATCGACTAAAATGCTTAGAGTTACTGTTTACTTGCTAAAGTTCATAGTGAATGAAAAAGAAGCCTACTTTGGAAGGTGACTTGGTGTTTTGTGGAATTTCAGGTTTATCATGTCTGAATTATTCCAGATCAGATTTGTCCATTATGAGTAAAATGGTTTGAGCTGAAAGTCAGATTCATTCCTATTCTTCTCATTTCATCACCAGGGATCCAGATTTTCCATTTGCCACAGAAAAACACAGATTTTCTCCTTTAAAGGAGAACAACCTGGGAAACCACAGGTTTCTGCTTGCAGACTAGCTGGGTTCCAGGCTGCAAGAGGCTGGGGTGTGTGGGATGCAAGGGGCAGGGTGAGCCACGTGTATGTATGCATGCACACATGCACATGACAGCCAGACAGTGTGGTGGAAAATAGCTCCTGCAGCTCCCTTCAAGTAAGTCTATGGGGGCAGGGAGAGGGAGGCTGTCAAGTACAGGCCATTGGTGTGATGGGGGAGATAGGAGCACATGCGATGCAGTGTGGTTGGGGGTATGTGCCCCCCCACCCAGATTTCTGCATCCACAGCAGGGTGCAGGGCTGTGGCCAGGCTAAACCTGCACAAGGCAGGAGCCACCTACATGGCCTAGCAGGCAACACCCAGTGTGGGAGGGAGCACCATACTGCCTTGGCTACCAAAGTGAACCCTCCCTCCCCCCGCCTGGCAGCAGCAGGGTGCCACAGCTGCACCTCACCTTGGCAGCTCAATGCCCTCTCCCATGCTGGGTCCCACCCGCTGAGCTGTAGAGATGGCTCCTACATGGAGCTGGTCCAACCTGGCTGCAGCCCCACTGTGGGTACAGAAATCTGGGGGGGCACATGTCCCCCTCACCCCTCCCATGCATCACCTATATCCCTCTGCTCCCCTACATGTCACCTGTGCCCACACCAATGATTTCCTATGTACCCACCCCATTCCTCACATACTGTGGGGGCTGAGGCCTAGAGGCAGCAGGTAAGGAGTGAGGGGTATCATCAGTGCTGGCAGGGCTATGGATTGGGAGTGAGGGGTGCTGGCAGGGTCAAGCGACTGTGGGTTGGGAGTGAGGGGCACCAGCAGTGTTGGGGGGCCTGTGGCTTGAGGGTGAGGGGCAATGGCATGGGCAGGGACACTGCATCAGCATATCATGGCTGCTAATCATAGAATCAAAGGACTGGAAGGGACTGTAAGATCATCAAGTCTGGTCCCCTGCCATGGGCAGGAGGTTATTGGGCTCAAATGAGCTCAATGAGGTGCTTGTCCAGCCTCCTCTTGAACACCTCCAAGGATGGTGACTGCACCACCTCTGCTGGGAGTGTGTTCCAGATTCTAGATACCCTTACAGAAAAGAATTTTTCCTTATGTCCAGCCTAAATTTTTCCTCAATTAGCTTGTGCCCATTGGTCCTTGTCCTCCCAAGGGGTGCCTTTCTGAAGAGTTGCTCCCCTAGATCTTGGTGTTCACCCCTGACATACTTGTAGGTGGCTATCAAGTCACCTCTCAGTCTTCTCTTACTCAGACTGAACAACAGGCCCAGTTCCTGGAGTCTCTCCTCATAGGGCCTATCCTCCAGGCCCCTAATCATATGGGTGGCCCTTCTCTGTACCCTTTCAAGCTTATCCACATCCTTCCTGAAGTGCAGTGCCCAGAACTGGACACAGTACTCCAGCTGTGGCCTCACCAATGCCGAATAGAGGGGGAGGAGCACCTCTCTGGATCTATTTGCAACACATTGGCTGATGCACGCCAGAGTTCTATTTGCCTGCTGGTGACTTCATTGCACTGTTGGCTCATATTCATCTTCTGGTCAATTGTCACCCCCAGGTCCCTTTCAGATGCAGTGCCAGCCAGTGGACCACCACCCATTGTATAGTTGTGGTGAAGGTTCTTCCTACCCAGATGAAGGACCTGGCACTTGTCCCTATTGAACCTCATCTGATTGCATTCAGCCCATAGGACCAGTCTGTCAAGGTCATCCTGGATCCTTACCCTATCCTCAGATGTGCCCACATTTCCCCACAGCTTGGTGTCATCCTGCAAACTTAATCATTGTGCTTTCCACCCCTCATCCAAGTCATTGATAAAGATGTTAAAGAGCACAGGCCCAAGCACTGATCCCTGGGGGACACCACTGGAGACAGCCCTCCAGGATGAGGCCATCCCATCAATTACAACTCTCTGGGATCAGCCTCTGAGCCAGTTGCCAACCCACCTCACTGTAGACTGGTCTAGGCCAGTACCCTCCAGCTTAATTGAGAGAATCTCATGGGAAACGAGTATCAAAGGCCTTGCTGAAGTCTAGGTAAATGATGTCAACCTCATGTCCCTTGTCCAGCTGGTTAGTTACCTGGTCATAAAAGGACACCAGGTTTGTTAGGCATGACCTCCCCTCAACAAAGCCTGTGCTGGTTGCTTCTTAATACCCCACCAGTTACAAGCTTGTGGTTGATGGCCTCCTTGACAATTTTTTCAAAGATTTTTCCCAGGACTGAAGTCAGACTGACCAGTCTGTAGTTTGCAGGGTCATCCCTCTTCCCTTTCTTAAAGATGGGTACCACAGTTAGCCCTCTTCCAGTCATTCAGGACCACTCCTGAGTTCCACAACTCTTCAAACAGCTTTGCCAGAGGCACCTGCTATGAGCTCAGCCAGTTCTTTCAGGACTCTTGGATGCAGGTCATCTGGCCCAGCAGACTTGAAAACGTCCAAATGTTCTAAGAGTACCCTCACCTGTTCAGGACTGATTTCATGTGGACTGTTGTCTTCCCCATATTCCCTGGGCCTCTGGACAGGTGAACAGTTCCTGTCTGATTTCAGGAATACTGATGTGAAGTAAGTATTTAGGAGCTCTGCCTTTTTGGGGATCAACTGTGGGCTGCCCCACTGTATTCAGTAGGGGTCCCACAGTGGAGCTTGATTTTTTCTTGCTCCCTATGTACCTATAGAAGGACTTTTTGTTGTCTTTTATTTTGGTTGCCAGCTTGATCTCCATGCATGCCTCAGCTTTCCTGTGTCTCATACATCTGCAGACCCTGGCCATATGAGTGTACTCCTCTCTGGATGCTGAACCATTTTTCCATTGCATTATATGCTTCTTTTTTCTTTTTCAGAAGTTCCCTAATGTCCCTGTTGAGCCAAAGGTCTCTTGGCCCCTTTCCCTCTTTTTGACTGCATGGGGATGGCCTCTTTTTGAGCAGTGAGAATTGCCTCCTTAAGGAAGCACCACTGTTCCTGAACTCCCAAATTCATCCAGTTGCTGGTTGCAAAGGCCTTTCTAACTAGACTCCTGAGTTTACCAAAGTCTGCCCTTCTGAAGTCTAGGACTTCTGTTCTGCTGACAGAATTCCCAGCCTTTCAGTGGATGGTGAATCTAATCAGATTGTGATCACTGTTGCCCAGAGTACCTCCAATCTTCAGGTCACCTACCATGTCTTCCCCTTTGGTCAGCACCAAGTCCAGAGTGGCTTTACCCCTAGTTGGTCCCTCCACAGCCTGTGTCAGGAACAGGTCATCAATAGCTGCCAAGAAGTTGGTTGACCTGCTGGAGCTGGCTGAATGGTCTTCCCAACAGATGTCAGGGTAGTTGAAGTCACCCATGACAATCAGGTCTTTAGTGCTGGCTGCCTCAGTCAGTTCCCTGGAGAATGCCTGGTCACTCTCCTCTTCTTGGTAGGGAGGTCTATAGTAGACTCCCACCATCAGGTCCCTTTCTTCTGAGCCCCCTTGTATCTTGACCCAGAGGTCTCAAGGGGCCTTCCCTGTGCAATCAAACATGACCTGCAGGGAGGGGTACTGCTCTTTCACATAGAGGGCCACCCCTCTCCCTTCTTCCCAACCCAATCCTTCCTATAGGAGCCTATAGCCTCAATGTCCACTGCCCAGTCATATGTATCATCCCACCAGGTCTCCATCAACCCAATGAGGTCAAATCCCTCATCTGCCAGAAGGAGTGCCAGTTCATCGTGTTTATTGCCCATGCTTCTGGCATTCCCATAAAGACACCTGAGTTCACCCCTAGTTGTCTCAGGTTTTCTGTCACTCTGCAAGTGTCTCAGGGTGTTGGCACTCATTTGGATGTCCCCTATTTGAATACCCTCCCCTGGGTCATCTTTACCGAGAGGATTACAGAGTTGGAATCTATCCTCAGTCCCCCGGACATGCCTAGTTTAAAGCCCTCCTCAGCAAGTCAGTGATTCTCATAGAGAAGAGCTTCTTCCCTCTGCCATGAGGTGGATACCATCTCTTGCATGCAGACCAGTACCATTGAATTGAATACCAAAGTCGAGGAATCCAAAACCAACACAGTGACACCATCTCTGAAGCCTTTGGTTGACTTCATTGATGCATTCTCCCTCTGACTACCATGGCCTCTAACTGGGAGGATTGAGGAGAAGACCACTTGTGCTCCTAGTTCCTTGAGCTTGAGCTTCACCCCTATGGTCTTGTAGTCACTCATGATTCTCCAGGGTTGTTTCTCACTGTGTCATTGGTGCCCATGTGGACAAGGAGCATGGGAGTAGTGGTCCATAGGATGGACCAGCTTTGGGATCCTTGCTGTTACATCTCAGATCCTGGCTCCTGGAAGGCAGCAGACCTCTTGGAAGGATCTGGATAACAGATGGCACCTTCTGTCCCCCACAGCATGGAGTCTCCCACAACAATCACTCCTTTGTTGCTTCTTCAGTGGGGGTGGCTGTTCCTGTCCTGTCCTCAGTGTGGAGAATGCAGATGCCTCATCCGTCGATGGCAAGGGCTGTGTAGTTGTGCAGAGCTATTGGTGGAGCAACTGATGTATGTTGTGGCTTTGGGCCTCAATGTGACCAATTTCCACTAAGCTTTCGGTTGGGGCATCTTGCTGAAGCTCACTCTTCTGCCTGGTCTCTGTGGCATTCTTCTCCAGGTGCAGGGCCTGGCAGTAAGCATCAGTGTCCTCCTTGTGTTCCCTAATGGTTCACAGTCTGCTCACCTTCTCCTGGAGTTCCCTCACCTGGTTCTCCAAGTGAGTCTCCACAAGCAGGAATGCCTGTACCCTAGATCTCAGCATCCAGCAGACATGCCAAGCAGCCTCTGCAGCCTGGGGTCAGGGGCTCTGTCTACATGAAGGCTGGGACCATGGGCTCTGTCTGGGTAAAGATCTCTGAGGTACCAGGTGTGGGTGGTCCATCCAGATTAAGAAGCCTAGGCATACACCATATGGCAGGGTGGGCCCTGTTCGCATGGCTCCTTAGGTGCTTGTTTGAGTAGGAAACTAGGTAGGTATGATTACTGCCACGTGGCCCCCTCTACCAACTGTTGCTGTTGCTGCGGCCTGGCAGACAGGCTTGAGAAGCTGCCTGCAGGGGGGGTCCCCTAGCTTCATGGGGATTCATGTAGTTATGTCCTGTTATTTGATCCACAAACCTCCTAATTTGGCCGGATGTACTGGATCCAAAAACTCAATGATAGAAGTCTACCCAACTGCACCTCCTCTTGCTTCTTTCAACCCTGGATTTTTCATGTTTCAGTAATAAACCCTGAATCCATCTCAGCTGTATCCAAATTCAGTCCTGAATTCACTCTGTTCTGCTTCTTTTCAACCAGTGCTGAACTTCCAGTTTGTCAGTAAACTGAAACTGAGGGAGAATTTTCTTGGCTATAGTTCTTAAAGCAACGATTGACTCAGTTTTGGCATGTGTTGTTTCCAAAGCATCACAGGTCTAAAATGAAAAGAATATGATCAACCTTTACTCTCAAGGTGTTGAGTAGGATGTAGAAACTCTTGCATCATTTAGGACTTAGTTATCTGTGAAAACTCCAAAAGTTTTTGGAGATTGAAAGGTGGGGGAGGCTTGTTCGTTTGTTTTAATTTTCCATTTCTGGAACAAACCTACTTGAACACTTTGATTTTCTTTGTGGCAAACAGTGATTCTTTTGTAGTCTCCATCTTTTTTACATATGTTTAATATGATAAAGTGTAGTTTAACCATTATGGCACTGATATCCATTGTTCAGATATTTTTAAATTGTCTTTGATTCTATACCAGCATATTCTAACACATGGCAACATCACAGATTAGTTATCTGCAGATAGAGACAGTAGGAGAATAGGGGGCATCAAAGCTGCTACTATTATTATTGTTGTTGTTGTTGTTTGAAATAAATGTCTGCTGGGCTTAATTTCTCTAGGTAGCTGGTAGATTTGACAGAATAGGGATGAAGGAGACTTTCTTCAGCAAATTACTAATTTACAAAGAAATTAAATTTTAGTGTAAAGTCTTGGGGATGATTTCCATCCCCCCACCACCCCCTTTCCAGTGCAGTCTGATGTGTTAGTGATATTCACTGGTTTGTATTCAAGCCATCACAGGATATATCCTGAACCACTGATGACACTAAATACCACTGGTGAGTGCTGCAAATGCTAGAAATTGTTGGGGACCAGCTTCAAGACCAAACCAGAAACCACTTAGCTTTTGATTGGCTAAGCTGTGCACATGAAAGTAGGGGTGCACCGATACATCGGTCTGATAATAGATCGGCACCGATATTAAGAACATTGATTGCACTGGAAATTGGCCTGATGTGGCCAATAATTTGACTGATAAATGCCTGTGTGCGCACACAGCTACAGTGTAACATATAAGCAGTGAGGAGCACAGCCTGGCAGCTTGGAGAGCCACGTGCGGCTGGTAAGTCTGGTGTGGTGGGAAGGAAGGGGAAAGGGCGGGGAGATCAACACCCCCTGCAGTGAGGGAGGAGTGAGGCTGTGGCTGGGGAAAGCACTGCCCAGCTGGGGTGGGGCGGGTGCAGGACGGAGCTGTGGCTCATTGGGGGAGCATGGGGAAGGCAGAAGGGAGATCCCACCACTGCTCACCACTTGTGCAGGAGCTGCTGGTCCAGCACTCGCTTGCTCATCTGGCAGCTGCTGCCACTGCTGCCACTGCTTGCTTGGGAAGGCAGGGGGAAGGCATGTGCCCCCAGATCTACATGGGCAGGGCAGGCTGGGAAGGGCCCCATGCAGCCTTGGCCGCAGCCCCCCCCGCCCCACACAGGTCAGGGGGCACATGCCCCCCCATGACCTCCCGGTTGAGCATCAGGAACAGCAGCAGCGGGAGCTGCATGACCAGCAGGCAAGCACCAAACCAGTGGGTCCCACACAAGCAACACACAGTGGCAGGAGCTGCTCCCTCCCCTCCCCACACCCCCTAGATGAACTGCAGCTCTGTACTTGCGCCCACCCCACCCCAGCTGTGCAGCCTTGTCCCAGCCCCTCCTCTAACCCCAGCCTCCCTCCTCCCTCACCACGGGGGCCTTGATCTGGCCTCTTCACTCCCCTCCCCCCTCCTCTTCCACCACACCAGACTTACTAGCTGAATGCAGCTCTCCAAGCTTCTAGGCTGGTATCAGAGATTGGATCTGCATCGGCTGATATGCTTCCTTTAAAAACTGGCTACCAGTATTGGACCCAGAAATCTCTATCAGTGTGCCCCTACATGAAAGGGTCTGCATGGCAAGGTTTTCTTGACTTTCCAGAGCAACATGGAACCTATGAATGCTACTATAGCCACTGAAACTCTACTACTCATTAAAAAGTATAACTACTTGCCCACAATTGCAGCAAGCATTGGCTTCTTACAAGGGGATAATTGCTCGTTCATTAACATTTTCCCTATCTTCCCAAACCCAGCTCACAGCATACTCAGTTGTAGTAAGACCTGGAGAGCAATGGGTCTTTTGTGCTGAGGGTCTAGATCCTGTCCCTCACACACTGTATTAGAACAGCAGGAGTTTCACCATAAATAGAGTCCTTGGCAATGGCTGGAGTAAAGGTATGCAGTTAATTGTCCCCATAGCCCATGGCTCATTCTTAGGGAAGGAACAGATTTGCCATTCTGATGCAAGAAATGAAGGGGGGTATTTTAGTAGAATTTTTATGAATTCTTACATTTTTAAACTTTCATTTTCCAAGTGACAATGGCAGCATCAGTAACAAGGCATGTCAGCTATAATACTTTACATTAAAATGCAACATATTTTTTATATATCACCTTTTAATAAAAAACACTTCCCTGCATCTGAGCCAGTAACTTAGAGCTGCATATAAAGTTCCAAAACATTCCCACAATAGGAAATTTCCAACTGCAACAGTTACTAAATAGCAATGTGCTGAAATGATCATGCCTTTTACTTTGAAACCTAGAGCAAATGTCATTTTCCAGTGGGTAGAAGTCTACTCTCTCCAAATGAGGCATACAGCACTAAGTAGAGCTTCTGCAGTGTTGTTGTTGCATGCAAAGTTAAGACCTTATGCTCTATTGATCTCCAGTTTTCTTCCTGGGATTCTGTTCTGTACTGTTCTGTATTGATTACAGAAATTGGTAAGAAGATTGAGCAGAGACCTTTTGTCTGATGCCCCTCAAATCCAAAACTTAGAAATAGCCATACCATCTCAAGTCCCTACAATGACACTGTTAATCTTAGATTTACAGCTCTAGTCTTTGCCATGAATCCTTTTCACACATGAAATATGCTTCAGAAGGTATCCTTTGTAATTTAGAAATTAATTCAAGTTTGATTAAAAACAAGGTAAACAGCATTGGACAGAGCCTGGTATTTTGCAAAAGGGTATTGTTCAACCTTTCCCACACTGCTTTGCCAGTAGCCTCCAACCTGCTGTTCCACTCCTAGGCCTTTTAAAATGTTGCACTTGACAGGTGCTGTGAGCAAGCTGGTAAGTTTTGTGATGTGTAGAATTGTGGTCTTGTGCAGGAAGGTTCAAGTCCTGCAGGAAAAGATCACACAAGGGATAACATTGATAATCATACATTGATAATCATATGCTGATTTTTTTTTTATCAATGATTTGACACAGGGAGCAAGAGAGGGGAAAGACTAGAAGCATTATGGGAGGAGAGGTGGTACCTAGGACCACACAACACACAAGCAACTTTGGGAGGAAGTACAGGGTGAAAAATAGTCACTGGAAACTCATCATCTGCTTGACATTTGAAGACAAGCTGCCATGAAAAGCATGTGGTCTAAGCCTGCTTTTGGGAGAAGAAGGGCCGTATGGTGAAAGTTTCTATAAACAGTCAGATGCATACAGTATAAGACTTCTGGCCTCTAAGAGGAAAAATCAAGAGTCACTGTTTCCTAGTGCCACCTTTACAAAACCCTAAGCAAGCTTTCCACTGATTTCATAAGAAGAATAATGCTATTTTCTCTTCATGCCCTTCCCTTCTGGTATGCAAGCATGGTTTTCCTGTGCTCTGTACATTGCTCAGAATGGAAGACATGGTCCTTTCAAACTGTAGTCATCCAGCTGGCCAGAAGTATGCAGCCTAACCTTCCTCTGCTCAGTGTATTAGGAAGTCTGTTTTTAATTGTCTGAAACAAGTTTCTCAAGCATGCTTTTGAAATCTATCTGTTATGTAAATGAGTGCAGTTTTGTTCAGTTTTATATGGCCATAACTAGCTGCTTTCATAGGTCTCTGGGATGTGAGATTTTACGCTTGGTAGAAAAAGTTGCAGGAACTTCTGGACAGAGTGCACATTATTTGTATTACGATGAACATTTTTTTTTAATTTTAGCTTAAATAGGTACTAATCATGATGTCTCCAGTCTCAAAATATTGTTACAATACAAAACATTGGGACACAACAATTGTTGCATGTGTACATCCGTATTTTAGTGTTTAGTTTTACATGTATTTCTAAGACTATATACTGAATTGCAATTTACTTCTGACTCTTCCTCTTCCTTTTTAGTCTCAGTCTCCAAGTCTCATCCTTGGTAAATTCAGTACACCTAGCTGTACCTGATCCCTTAGTTGTATACTTTTTCATTTAACCTGTGGCCTTTGTTCAACCCTAACACTTCTGAAAAGAGAGATTCCCTTGACTTAATCTTCAGCAGACACTGTTCTCTATTGCTGCGTTCACCTCTCGGTACACCATCAAGTTTGGTTCAGCTTCAGGTCTCTGTCTTGCATTGTCACTTAGCTTCTTTGTGATTTGGTGTTGATGACTTATTGTTTACTCTCAGCCCTCTCTTCCATGTCTAAACTTCCTTTTATTCCATAACCCAATTCAATCTCTGGTCCCCATTTTCCCCTTCTTACTCACTCTTCAAACCCTCCATTTTTCCTGCCTCCACTCTACTCTATGCACAGGATCTTGATAAAACTCAGTATGATCTCAGCTTGCTTTCATTCCCTTCCTATGATTCTCCCATCCTCCTTCCCTGTCAGAGACTGAAGGCTCTCCTCTCCTCTCCTCTTCAAAACTCTCTGTTCACCCCAATATTGATCCTAACCCATATCCTAATGTTCACACCCACTCTCATCTCCTATCTTAACACTATTCCTCAACATCTCATTCCCTTCTGCCTCTTAACCATAACATAAATGGTATTCTTTGGTCTCTTCCATCTTAACACTCTACCTTTGACTCCATGGCCAAATCTAGATGTGGAGGCACATGCAATTTGTGGTGCTGCAAATCTCTTTGCAGTGCCACAAACTACACATCACATGTTAAACCATGCACAGCACTATGAATTAGCAGTGCTGGGGCAAAATTTCTTACCAGGATTTTCTGGTAGAAAAAAAAGCCCCTGGAAAAAAAATGGCACAAAGCACCCCAATAGTGCTGTGTGATAGGACAAATGCAGAGACCCAATGCTGAGGCATCCTGCGCCCCAGCCAGCTGCAGAGGTTGCAGTGTGCCTCAAGATGGAGGAGCAGGCAGCCCTTATGCTGAGGCACGCAGAAACACAGGAGCAACCAGGCAAGGAGCAGCTGGCTGGGGCACAAGGTGGGGGCTTTGCTGCATGTGGAGACAGGGCTGCCTGCTCCCGTCTCCACGTGCCACTTGTGGGCTGTCTGGGGTACAGGGAGCCTCAGTGTGTGTGCTGCCTACCCCACACTGAGGCACCCTGTGCCCCAGCCAGCTCCCCTGCAGCACATGGAACAGTGGGACAATGCGTTTCACTGCAAACCACACGAGCAGGGGCATGCACTGCAGTACAAAGTGATCACACAAATTGTACTATTTGTGCTGCTGCAAACACATGCTGCTGCTCACATGGGTGCAGCCCACTTGTCTCTCCAAATACGACACCATGCCACTTTCATGAGCCAGCCCTTTACAATTGTTCTCTGGAGTTTAACTCTTTCAGATCTGTCATAGGCTCTCTCCAGATTCCTTCTTTCCTTTGCTGCTACCAGGATTTTCTGGTAGAAAAAAAGCCCCTGGAACTGCTGCCTCCGGTGTCTCTAATAATATCTTTCTAGCCAAAGCTGAAACCCAGTACTCCATCTTCATCTTTGTAGATTGAAAAGGTTATCTTTCATTTACCTCCTTGACTGGTTAGCCTTTCATGCCTTTCTCTTCAAAATCTTTCCATTTGGCTTCCATGATTCTTTGGTCCCCTAGCTCAAATTTCTCTATTTCAAAAATGTCCACTGTCTAAATTAAAATCTCAGTGTGGCTCTCTGACATATCCTCTTGGATTCCTGTCCATGAGCTCATTCTTACTTCTTTTCTTCATCATAGTGCACAATGCTGTCCTCTGTCACTTAAGCCCATCGTTTTTGATTTTAAATCTTTTATCTTCTTTTTCCATAACATCTCTTAAGATGTCTGCCCATCCATACAGATAAAATGGTTAGTCAGGCTGTCATCAGCTCATGTCTTGATACGGCAATATGTCTTTCTTTCTGGCTTTGACAAATGCAACCTTACCCCACTTCTATCAATTTAGAAGATCACTAGATTGAACTTTCTTTCCATGTCTCCATTGGCTTCCCCATCTCTACTACATTGAACACAAGCTTCCTTTTTTCGTGTTCAAGAGATTTTGTGGTTTCTCAACCCTTACCTGTTGTCTCTCGTTTACTATCAATGTAATATATAACACCTCCCATTAGCATATGCTGGCATCCTCATTGCAAATCTGTTGCATATTCCAGCAAACCTTTTTGTTCTTTCTCTCACAGTGTCCTTTATACTTGGGAGGAGCTCCTTATAAGCATGCCCAAATCACCTTTCTCCCCCAAATCCCTCCTTAAAACTCTCCTTTGTTACAGTACCTGCAAGGACTCAACCATGTTCAGACCACTAGTGTACTAAGATAAATACCTATAAAGGTAACCAAAACTATCATTTCCCCCCACCTTTGTATGTGTAAATCTGTTGTCTTAGATTTGAATTGTAAACTCCCAGGAAGGAAGGCTATCTTTTTGTTCTGTGTTTGTTTAGAGCTCTGTACTGCAGTCCTGGTTCGTGTCTAAGGCTCCTCTTGTATGTAGTAATAATACAGTTCCATCCCCAATTCTCAGGGTACTAGAATCCAGGTAGTACCTCATCTCTTCTACTCACTATGGGCCTTGTTATACATTAATTTTAGGTGGCCCCTGGAGTTTTGGCCCCTGGATTGTCCACACAATATGTGAAACTGGTTTTAAACACACTTTAGGCAGCTTAAAATTATGCCACTCCAAAGCAGGTTTATCTGATCTGTGTTACCAGGCTCATGTTCCATTAATGTGTGGCCACTCCCCACAGATAAACCACCCAAGTTGCAATCCTCCAGGATCTGAGGATGCAGTGTTCTTCCCCTCCTCTCCTATTCTTTGTGGACAAATCATCAACCTCCTGAACTCTACTGTCATGAGGGCATTTTGGCACCAAACCAAATCCCCCTCCTGCTCCTGGGGTAAAGGGGGTGGGGTGACCTTCCCACTCCCGGGGGTTGCAGTCCCATGCAAACAGCCTGCAGAGCACATGCCAGATAGCAAGTCACAGGGCACAGAGGGTCCAGGAGTGGGGTCTAGGGGCTGTTAGGGGGAACAAAGTAGAGGTCAGATTGCGTCCTCATGAGCTAGGGCTCCCTTCCCAGGGTAGGGGCAGTAGCTCCCCCTAAAGCACCTTCCCTCACTGTTCCCACCTTGAAGCTACCCCAGAAAGCATAATCAGCAGCCCCCACAACCCAATCCTAGATACCAATCTATTAAAACATGAGACCTCCTTTATTTACTTTTTCCTTATTTCTTTTTTAAGTCCTTTTTTGTGTTACTTTTTTATTTTATCCTTCAGTGGCTGGCTTCCTTCATTTCACCACCCTTCCCCCACCCCATTTCCTTTCCACTTCCCATTTCATTACCCATTTACCCATCCCCATCCCATTAACTCTTCACCTTCCAGCTTCATGTCCCTGCTCCTTCCTCCCAAAACCATGTCTCGCATATCCCCACCTAGAGGAGGGGTGGAAGCCTGTCCTGGCTCACCAGCCATGTAGTGGCAACTCACTGCTGTAACTCCGAATCGGGCTCCTGCTTACCAGCCCTCTAGTGCCATGTCACAGTTGTGGCAGATTTTTATCCTTAACGTGTGACCGCTCCAAACTGAAGCTAGCACTAACACTGATCAGCATTTGAGCACTGTGAAGTGTAACAAGACCCTGTGTGGCTTCAGAGAAAAACTGAAGGGAACAGAAACAGCCAAAGCAGGAAACTCCCCCCCCTTTAAAGAACGTTCACAGTTAGAACTGGCCTCGGCCCTCGCTGCTTCACTCTTTGCTTCGCCCCTCTCATCACTGCCTCTGCAGTCTGTCTGCTTAGCTTCACTCCACACCTGCCCTCCACACTTGCTTTCTTCTCCCATGACCTATCTCCTTTCACCCATCTTCCTTGACAAGGGGTAGAAGGACATGATGCTTACTGCCATTACATTATTCACGCTGTCTGTGTATTATACTAATTCTTCCCATGTTGTTTCTGTATAGTAGGCACTAGTAGGGTACACTCCCTCAAAAGGAAAGATTTAACTTCTTTTATTATACCAAGTTTATACTGAAGAAAATCCACCATCATCTCACTAGCTTTACTTGGCCTGAGCTTGTCATCTGTCAGGGATCCTGGCAGGCAGCCCAGCCTCAGTTAATTGCCTAGGCAGACACACCTGCCTTGGGTCTGTGGTTGATAAGCTCTGTCCCCACTATTTAACCAATTGGCTTCCTGCCTGGCTACTGGGAGCTCAGTCTCCCCATTTAATTCCATCTGCGGCACCAGCCTCATCAATAGTTTTGACCCCAGTTTGCTTTGGCAGCTGCCCCATGCTCTCTGGCTTTCCTGGTTCTTGTTTCTGATTTCAGCTCTGTTCCTGGGCTCCAGCTTTGTATTTCCCCATGGATCTGTTTCTTGGTTTCCTGACTCTGCTTGGCTCTGTTCTCAGACTTTGACCTGTGGCTTATCCCTTGAACTTGGTAGCTTGGCGTCTGGATTTCTTAATTCTTGCCCTGGCCCTGACCCTGGCCTGTGTTGTGGACTCTGCCCCTGGATTTCCTTTCAGATTTAGTAGTTGGCTTGTGAACTCTGGCCCCTGCCTCCTCTCAGTGGTCTAACCATTAGGAAAGACTGCCTACAACCCAATCCCTTAAAGTCAGGTATGCGCTAGTCTTTTGAGGCACTGAACCACTTTACCTAAGTCAAATAAGAAAGCTCGCTGAAAACACCATAACCAGTTCAAGCTTTCTAACCCTCCTAATAGCCCCATATCCACATGGAACTTGGTAGGTGATCGAAGTAGCAGTTCAGGCACATAACTTCAGCAAGAGAAGCAGTTGTCCACAACCAACCCAGTGAGATGAGAGTAACAAGAACAAAGCTTCTGCAGACTTGTCTGTGCCAGCACCAGATCTGTACTCAAATTGCCAAGGGTTAATGAAATAAAATACAGCTAGATCCTGAGAGTTCTTTCAGCACATCACAGTATATCTATCCTTGGCTCTATGCACCTGGGACATGTCAGAAATATGATTCAGCATAATCTCTTAATTTATCACTAAATATTCTAGTAGAAACCCCACTGTTTTCTTTATAACTCCTCTTGAATAAATATAGAAGTACATATGTTTGCTAATTTATTTTAGAAGTGTCTGTATCATCTTCCATGTATGGAATTACATGATGTATTTCAGTTTTCCAATGAAGGGTCTTGCAACATTCTTCCAGGCTTTGGATTTGATAGTTTTTTAAATAGTATCCATTTCCCATACTGGTTATATATATGGGGTATATAGCTCCAGGACTGGGTCCTGACAGAGCTCCACATGCATTAACAAAAGGCTGGCTCTGAATCCTTTTGAAGAGATAATAGAATTATAGGATTGGAAGGAAATATCACTAGAAGGGGTAGGGCTGAAAAGACCATAAGTGGGCCGTGAGAATATATGAAAGGGTCACAAACAAACTTTAAAAATGGATTCTCCTTTGGAGAAAAACATGGGAAAGCATGGCTTTTCCCTTGCAGGCTGGCAGAGTTCCAGCCTGCAAAGGAGCTGCTTGGCACCCTCCTGCCCCATACACCCTCCTCCTGCCCTACACACTGAGGGGCTGGGGGCAGGGGCCAGCCCATTAGAAGTGAGGGACACTGGGTCAGCACTGGCCACCGATGTTTACAAGTGGGTCCTGGTACCTAAAAAGGTTGAGAACCACTGGTCTGGTCCTATGCCCTGCTTAGGGCAAAAACACCCCTGACTAAACCCTCCCGGAAAAATGAGCGAACACTGATGTGACATCAGCTTCAGAATGACACAAAGACCTGTATCAGAACCTTTAACCACTCTGGAAACTATGTGTGACCTCAGGGTAGCTGTTTTTAGTCAGCAAGCCTTTAAAAACCAATTCTAACAGGAAACCGTGGTGCAAGAAATCATCCACAGACCAGATTTTGTTAAGTATATTTTAAACAGGGACTATGGTTTCTTATCCTATTATTAGGATTAGATTTTGTGACCCCTTGTTCTTATAGTATTTAACTTGTCTCCCTCTCCCAGCACAACTTCCCTCTCCTGCCCCCTCCCTTCCTACCTTTTGTATTCAAATCACTCTTTGCATTCTGTCACTGTGCATGTCCTTTCACGGCATCTGATGAAGTGAGCTCCAGCTCATGGAAGCTTATGTAATATATATATGTGTGTGTGTGTATGTGTAATATCTATATAATTGAATCCATAAAGTGTAAATCTACCTAGCCTTCCAAATGTCTGTCTTACCGTAAATCACCATGATCACTAAAGAAATTTTTCCCTTCTTACATTTTCCCTATATTCTTCTTATCCTCTAACCTGTCACCAAAAACTGATACAGTGTCCTCCAAAGTGCATACTTCATATCAAGGATTAAATGACTGCCACCCAACTGGTGAGGACTTAGTCCTATTTTGTTCTACTTTAAACAGCAAGATGAATATAAAATCTGGTTTAAAAGAGCATTTTATAGTTACCAGCAGTAGCAGTATTGTGTGTGCAGTATTTACAGTATGCTGTAGTATGCCTTGTTCAACCTATTGTGATCAAGTAGGCACAGTAAATATGTTCTAAGGAGTCAGTTGAGATGCATATAGATTTCCTAGCAAATTGTGTGCTATTTCCTAGTGTTGCTTTATTGCCATCTGCCTCAGTGATGCTGATCAAACTGATAACCCAGAAGTGGAATATTTGATAGAAATATCTGCTTGAAGATGCAAGTGCCTGTACTTTTCTGGCAGTCAGAACTACTTATGCACTAACACTTAACACACAATTGAGGGAATTTTCTTTTTAATAATAAAAAGAGAAAAACAATTTAGCTGAAAGCTGAGACTGACTCGGCTCTTTGCCTGGTTCAGTCAGAAAAGATTTTGCAGGCTGCTTAATACACTGTAAATGGAAAACTCTCAATTGAGAAAATTTGAATTATACTATAAAAGGATATTTTCATTACAGCTAAGATAGAGCATTTAAATCTGTATTTCAAATCTGACAACTTAGAAAAAGGAAATAGATCAACAGTATCAAATGATGTTTTGAGTGAGTAATACAGTTCTAATATATTTCAGAAAGCTGACTTCATCACTAATAGAGAATGATGGTTAAATTTAGCTTTGGAGCTCTCATTTCTCTCTTTTAAACAAAGCCATATTTTTACTTGTCATGATCTTACATCACAGTTTTACTAGAGCTGAGCCCAACATAAAACCCTGGGTTCAAGTTTACCAAAGGTAAGAAAAGTTCAGAATCCAAGTCTGCCTGTTTTGTTAGTGAACTGTACAACACCCCAACATGTAAGGACCCTTGAACCTTCTTATCTTTGAAACCAAAAGTTTGTTAGTGCTTTTCATATTTTTGCTCCCTTATTCTCTATCTCCTGAGCTAGTGACTGAAGTTACACATAAACCAGTTTAAGTAATCAGAAACTGGTTTAAACCTGTAACAACAGAAACACATAAACCAGTTTCAAAATAGCTGAAACTGTTTTAAGATAAACTTGCTTGAATATAGTATCAAACGTAACTGATTTAGATCAAACCAGTTTATGAAACTTCTGTCCCAGACTCCTTCCTGGTTCAAGCTAAACCCCAGTCCCCCAGTATCCCAGGATGCTTTGCAGCCCTGGGCTGGGCTGTGCTGTCTGATTGAGCAGAGCAGGATTGGCCCTGCCACCTCTGCTCTCTAGCCAGAGCAACGGGTTGGCTGACAAGGGGATGTGAATGGGAATCCAGGCTGGGGACACAGCTCAGTCTGCCTCGTGGGGGTGGAGCAGCCCCTGCAGACATTTATCTACTGGAGTGGAGGGGGCAGGGGCATGAACCAGCAGGCTCAGGCAGAGGGGGGGAGCGGGGTTTAAACCCCCTCCAAGGCCCACGAGTCCCCAGCCTAGGCCTGTATGCGGAAGCTGACAACACCCTTCTGCCCTCCCCCACCTCAGTCCCTGCTCCGGTGGAGAGCAGGGGGTGTGGCCACACCTGGGCCAGGGTGGGTAGGGTGAGGCAGGAAAGGTGGAGTTTAATCCACCCTCCTACCCCACTTGCACCAGCATGGGACCCCAGCTGGGGTCTGCCCAGCTTTTCCACCTTTTGCCACTCAAGCAATGGGTGTGTGACCAGATGGTAGCCCAGGCAGTGCCTCAGATGAAGGAAGGGGGAGAGAGAGGGATTAACCCCCCCTGCCTCCCCTTTCCCACCAGCATGGGACCCCAGCCAGAGTCTGCCAGCTTTTCCCCAGCAGGAGGGAAAAGCCGGCAGCACCTGGAGTCCCATGCTGGTGGGACGGCGGAGGCAGTAGGGCTTAATCCCTCTCTCTCCCCCCCTCTTCACAGGAGACTGCTCCCCAAGCTGGCATCTGTCCCCTGCCACTTGGGGACAAACCTGACAAGGGCTGCTTCCCCTCCCCGGTCATATTCAGTGGCCTGCTGGGGATGGCCACCCACCCCTCTCCTGCCGGGGCCTGGCCACACTTCCCTCCTGCCTTCCAGCCATTACTGAAGGGAAGGCAGGGCTTGCTCTAGCGCTCCCCAGCTTCTAACGTGAGCCACTGCAGGCATATGGCTGCATTTCCAGAATCAAAAATGAATGTTTGTTCACTTGTTTCTCACTTCAATCTATGTAGGTTAAACTAACCTGTAAATATTAAATCGATTCATGCTTGGACTTTTTAATGTCTGTACTTAGCCATAATCTTTTTTTAGAAAAAGAAAATTGTCTTGATTTCAAACAACATTTAGAATATCCCCTCAATAAAGTTTTGAGGTTGACTTAATTTTAGACCTTAAATGGATCACTGGCAAGAGGCACCTATTTTTCCTTTAAAATCCCTTAATTAAAGTGCTTCCCTACCCTGCAGATTACTATCCAATTCTGTGTTTTCTTTGTGGCTGCTTCCCTTATTACTGAATGTTGTGTTGGGTTTGCTTGCATAGCTAAACAGGCATGGGTTGTTTTAAATAAAATAAAAATAGTTATGTAAAGTTATCTGTTACCTCCTGTTGTTGCATCACATCAAATCTAAGTGTTCTTAGAATGAAAAGTTAAGGAAAGAGCAGCTACCGTATCTCCTGCATGGGTTTTGTGTCTCCCATTTTTTTAAGTGAAATTATTGCCTACGAAAGGTACTGAAGTGAATTTCTTGTAACTAAGGTACCATGCCTAAGCTTGGTGCATTCAGCTGTATGGCAAGACATGGTAGCATGACACAACAGTGAGCTGAAAGGGCCAGTCTCAGGGATAGAAGAGATTTCCAGAATGAAGAAAATCTCTCTAAGATTTCCAGAATGAAGTTCATTATTCTTTACTGATAGGGTCCAGGGCATGTACTTCAACCCCATCTGTGTTTTATTGCCTCCAATAACCATCTGATGGTAACAACTTAAAGTGAATTCTGACCCTGCAGGATTCAGCATTGATCTGGAAGTGAAACTATTGTACTTACTGTATGTTGTCCTTAGAGCACAGATATGGAAATCAAGAGTTCAGAGATCTTCCTTTTGACCACTGTCTAATTTGTTGTGTGACCTTGAGCGTATCCCCACTTCCAGAGAAGAGAACAGATGTTTCCCTACATCATTTAGGGGAGGGGCTGGCCTTCTGGTTTACACACTGCACTGGGACTCAGGAGACAAGTCTTTTCTGTATCACAAAATTCCTTTGTGGCCTGTGGAACAAGCAGAGTTTGTGGCCTGGGCGAACCCTGTGGGACAGTGGGTGCAGGGTGGCTCAAAGACCTGTGGGGAGGGGGTTCCTAGAGCAGTGGGTGGTACATAATTTTGAGAATGGGGCTACAGTATTCTTACCTATTCTGGGAATCCCTAAAGAGTCTGTGGCTGAGCTGCTGCCACTGCCATGGAGTGCTCTGCCTGCCCCAGCTATTGCTTTTAAAGTAGCAGCAGCAGGAGCAACCAGGGACTGTTTTGGAGTCCCTGGCATGGGTAAGCCATGAGGCTGTTCTTGGTACCTGGGTATGGACTCAGGGAACATGGAGTGATTCCAGTGCCCCTCCTAACCTGGCACCAGGAGTGGTGCCCCTTTCATTCACCCTTACTTACATCATTGGGCCTGTAGACGTTATTTACTCTGAGTTTTACCTTTGTTAAATAGGAACTATCCACTCTTGCACTCCTGATCATGGAGTAGATTTTGTCTGTGTGTTAATTTTAAGTTCCAAGAGTTAAATTTATTTTGTGATGTTGTTTTAACAGTGTGTAGTACAGCCAGCCCTAATCACTGTAATGCTCTTTGAGATCACTGGATGGAAGAAGCTAGGAGTTCAAATGTGATTTTATTAAATGAGTTAATATGCAAATACTTAAGTTATTCAACACATAATTAAACTACATGTTAAATCCATATTTAAGAGACTTGCATTAGAAATCAATGGTGGAGAACATTACCAATGGCTTCAAGCTGCAGAGTCTAAGGGCATTAGGAATCTAGAGATATTATTTTGGCTTCTAGACAGCTGGCTTTATTATAAGGCTGCTGACAGGCACTGTGATCAGTGGTTTGGTAACCATTTGAATCTAGGTGATAAAAATTCAAAGTGCTTTTTCAGTTCAGAGCAGTGTTTCTTTGAATAGCAAATGTCACTTTACTTTATATTTTGCTGCTTTGGCTAAGCATTAAAAAAAGGAAAAAGACGACTTTCTTTTACATTAACTTGGTTATAAGTACATATAACTTACATATAACCTTGGGCATCAATACCCGGGTTCTGGGGGTGGTGCTTTAATTAGAGCAGCTCTGAGAGCCGTTCTAACTAAAGTGCCTGCAGTGTCACATGTATTCAGCATCCCATACTTCAAAATGGCAGCGGGGAGGATTTAACTTAGTTAAAGCACCCCACCACCATTTTGAAATGTGGGGACACTGAATACACATGACACAGAGGCTGTTGGAGACACTAATTAGCACACTCCATCAGACTTGCAGCCAATGCATGCTAATTAGCATGCCTCACAGCAGAGGTCCATCATATGTATAGGTGCCCCTTATGTTCATCATTGTAATCAGTGAGGATGTTGAGATTTTTAACAGCAAAATCTAGTATTACCCATCTGGTACTATATGATTAACTCCTTTTTGTTTAAGCAGGTTCTCTTTTTAGATGAAGACTAACCACTAAGGGAAGACATGATTGTTCAATAAGCCCCAATTCACTGAAGCATTTAAAATCAGGCTTAAGTGATTTATTGAATTGGAGCCTGTATTAAATTAGCACTGTATGTCATAGGAATAGTTATATGATTTGGACATATCCATAAGTTCCCCATTTAGCTGAGTCCTACATTGATGCTGTTGCTTTTTTTAAACCAGCTCAAGTGTATATTGTTATGCAGTAAAAAGCTGTGGTGATTTTGAATTAATGGAACATAAATGCATTTTGGGGAGAAAAATGTTTCCCAGCAGTTGTAGCTAACCCTTGTATAATGTGGTTGAATGTTAAATAGGTGACCTTTTTCATCTACCTTCAATTGCCATGTGTGAAGAGTATATATTAAATACTTTTCTTGGTTAAAAGTGTTAGGAAGCCAGGCAGACAAGGTTCTTTGGGTGAATCTGATATCTTTTATTAGACCAACTTAAATAGTTGGATAACAATTATTAAGCAAGCTTTTGGGTTCAAAACCCCTTTGTCGGGCTAAGGAAGCTTCTGCAGCTGGTGTGTGCTCTTCCTGGATAGAATGAAAAGTAAAGAAGCCAGAGGCTGGGCTGGTATGCATACAAGATAGGCAGCCAGTAAAAATGTAGATTGAGGAGTCAGTGGGTGAGATACAGATGTTGTGGGGGAGAGAGAAGGGGGATGAATAGTGGAGAGAGACCTGGGGAGTGAGGCAGGTTATAATGTGTCATAAATCCACTGTCTGTATTTAGTCCATGATTTTTAGTATCCAGGAGGTTGATGAAGTGGGGTTAATAGGTTTGTCTCTGGGAAGTGTTTTGTAAGTTTCCTTTGAGGATGAGGACTGAGAGATTGGAGAGAAAGTGGTTTTCTTGTCAGAAATGTGTCCCTACAGATAATTGGGTATTCCTGTCTTTGATAGATTTCCGGTGTGTGTTCATTCTGGTGCGCAGTTGTTGTTTGGCCTTACCTACGTATTGTCCATCAGGGAATTTGGTGCATTGGATGAGATGTATTACATTTCTGGAGGTGCAGCTGTAAGATACGGGAATGCTGATGGCTTTGTTGTGGGGTGTAGTGATTGTGGCGGTGGTGGAGATGTGTTGCCAGGTTTTGCATTTCTTGTCATGGCATGGTCTGGAAGCCAGTGTGTTTCATTCCACTGGCATAAATATTACCACTCTGAGTAAGTAGCTTACTATAACCAGGGACAGATCCAGGGGTGGGGTGCTTTGCCTGTGCATTGCATGTGCAGTGAACTCTCTGAGCTCATGAGCATGTCAGCAGAGATCCTGCTGGGAGCATCTTATATGCTGTGAGTTCTATGAGCTCACTGGCTGGTTTTTCCAGTCCCTACTCTGAAGCAGCTCTGAAGTTTGCTGTTTTCTCTTCCCCTCCCTCCTTGCCTGCCACTTAATTCAAGAGCAGGGAAAAGTATGGGAAAAGCGGCAGAGACAGTGACGCTCAACCCCTGCTTTCATGGACCCCAGAGGCTGCACTATACCAGCACTCATCCCCTCCTGTCCTCCACTGCTGAATTCAGAATGGAGGGGTGAAAGAAGGAGAGGGTCCACCTCCACCTTTGCCCTATTTATTTATCACTCCCTTGCAAGAGTTTAGTGTTATACCAGCTGATGGTGCCATCTTATGACCTTTGTGCAAGAAAGGATATAACTATTAAAAAGGGTTTTTTTCCATTTAGGAAAGGATTTTGTCTTTGTATAAACAGTCAAAGATACCATGGTCCTGTTGTCTAACTTAATCCAGGCAGGAGTTTTGTTTGTTCCGTATCTCCTCTATATATAATTCTAGCTTTATGGAGGACCCTGTTCACTCATGTTTACTTTTACATAATGCAAACAAATAAAAGCTAGCTGTCTATGTTTTAGACTGGGTAGTTTGCACAAAAATCTTTGGCAATGTAGCAGTCTGCATGGAGACAGACACTGTAACATGTCAGTAACCTATTATTATTGTTGTTTGCTGTAGTAAATGCAGAGTAAGTACATTTGCTGCCAAAGAAAATGAAACTGTATGTATGTGATACAGATCCTAACATGATCGTTGCATTATAGTTTCAGCCATACATGCAGTACACTAAGCATTCCACTGTTTGTTAGTATGTTCTCCCTGATGATATTTGGAAACCCTTTGAAGGAAAGCATATTGATTGCAGTGACCCACATCAGTCTTTTGGGAACTCAAGCCGCGGGGCCTTAGAGAGAAGAAATCTGCATAGTTTGCTTTGTAGAGAACTTTTCTCCCATCCATTGGTCTGGCTAAGGAAGTTGGATTTGTTTGTGGAAAAGGCTTCTGGGCCATGTAGAAAATTGGCAGAAACTTGTGGGGTCAAATGAAGGGGCAGACCCTTCTGAGGTTGCATCCCTCCACCCCCCTCCCACTACCTCTTCCGCTGCTGATCCTGGCACTGGTCTCTGCTGCACAAGGTGTCACACTCAGCATGGAACAGTGGCAGAAGATAGATTTCCTCTTCCTGCTCCTGCTCTGTGCTGTGCCTCCTACCATAATCACCACTAGCTGGGAGCAGGTTCTGGAAGGAGGAACCTGCTCCCTGGCTACTACTGTCCCTGGCTGACAGGGGCATGGGGGGATCCCCAGAACTGCTTATGTCCTGCTTCAGCTGTGGGCTGTGGGGAGTGACCCTGTGGAGTGCTGGGCCTGCATGGGGACAGCATAGCAGCATGCATCCTTTTAGTGCCTGCTCTCAGCCAGCAGAGGGTATCGGTTAAGGATACAGGCAGAGAGCAGGAACAGGAAGGAGGAACTTGCATGCCTTCCCCTCTGTCCCCAGCTGAGCCTAGCAACCATACAGCTGCTCTCTGCAGCCCTCAGCTAGAGCAAGGGAAGAGCAGCTTTGGGTCTCCCTCTGCACCCGGTCAGCTGGGGACAGTGGCAGCATCAGGGTCCTCCTCCCTGCCTGACTGGCTACCCAGTGTGCCCCACAAGCCCAGGGGCTTCAGCCACACTTTGCTCCCATCTCTTCTTAGTCTGAGGGATGGTGTACTGTACCCTGCCTTTTAGTAAATCCTGAATCTGACCACGGTCACATTGGGCAACATGTACTGTGTCAATGGGGTTCTACACATCTCTTTTCCTTGCCACTGGACTTTCCACCTCAGCACCAGTTCCACTGGAGCCTCACTACTATGACTGCTGCTCCCCATCACTGAGAAAAGGAGAGCTTCTTGGAAAAAAATCAAGGTGTAATATTTTAACTGATTTCTGGACAGCCTAAATAATAACATTCCCAACTTATCTAGTCATAGCTGCTTCTTTTCACTACTGCCCCTGGACAACCCTCCACAGGTTTCTGGGGAGCAAGATGAGAGTAATGTGAAGGCGGCAACCCCTTCCCCTGCCCCCCTTTCAGGGCAGAAGGCCTCCTATTTTAAAAATCATCTGGCTTGGTGATTTTTTAAAAAGCAATTGTGTTTCATGACAATACTCTTTACAAAAAAAATGTCGAATGAGTTGATCCATTACTTCTACAGGGGTTTTCAGTTCTAGAATGTGACCATTTCAGAGTTACAGCAAGAAGACTTAGGACTTTGTTACACCATATATTGTGAGTCACACGAATGTTGATCAGCATTAGTGCTAGCTTGAGTTTAGAACTGGCACACATTCAGAGCTGGAGGAACTTGGGGGACTGAAAGGAAAGAACCACCTGTCCCCAATTCCAGGCTTCCCCCCTGCCCCCTGGGGCTCTTCCAGGTCTGCCCATCCCTCAGGGTCCCCCCACCTGGCTTGTTTACTTGTGGCTGCCTGTGCTGTCTGTCCCAGGAGAGCAGGCAAGGGAAGGGTTAACCTTCCTGCCCAGCCCCTGCCTCACTCCTGGGCAGATGCTTTTTTCTAGGCTGACCTGGCCCAGGGAGCCACAGGGCTCTGTGGCTGGGCAGGCAGATTAACCCTTCTTTGCCTGCTTCCCTAAGGAAGGCAGGATTTTAAATATGAATATGAAAGGTCTGATAGAAGGGAAAGACAATCCATTCAGATTGCTTCAGCCCAGCTATTAAAAGTGAATGCACTGTTTCCCACTCAATGTTACTATCTGCTAGCTATTTGAAGGACGTAGTCATCACCACTGTTTTTGTAATTCTTCCATATTTGCTCTTTCCCCACCCCACAACTATTTATCCAGTACCAGGCTTAGCTTGCCCTAACAGTGTAAAAAAATATATTGGGGAAAGGCTTTATAGGACAGGACATAATGAGATGCATGAACTTCTTGAATGTGTGCAGGGTGAATTTGCACACAGATGTGGCTAGGCATGTTATTGACATGCAGCTTTTTATGATTAACCATGGAGAGAATTCATTGACGTTGAAAAGGGGTGTCCTGGCAAAATTGTAGAATTTTTAATGTCTTTTATCGGACTCTGAGCTAATTGATTACTGGAGTGTCACTAGTGTGAAGCCATGTGTAATTTTTCCAAAGAGATTATAATATTGAAGTTGTTTTAGATACTCTAATGACTATGTTAAGGAGTAAATTGCTCTGATTTCAGAAAAGAGTATCAACATACATGGGATATATATACAGCTGTTGTTCAGAGATTCAGAAATGTAATTGAATAATGCCAGTTTGAAATATCTTCATATCTTGACATGTGAGTGTTTCTGATCATATCCCAAAATTAGAGTTAAGGGATATTACTTTCTCAAGATTTTGCATGTTCTCTAGTATAGATAAATATTTCAACATTTGAGCTAAAATATTGTCATGTGTAGGACCCTACCAAATTCACAGCACAAGTGGGCTATGTTGCAGGTCCTTGAATCTTGCAGGTTCCCACATGTGCCTCCCCTTCCCCCCTCCCCCAGCCACTGATTGATGGAGGGGCCCCACTTGCAGCTCAATCCTGATTGGAGGAGAAGCAAACACCATGGTTTTAAACATGGCACTGTTTTTGCCTAACTGCTGGTCAGCAATGGGGGGCACTGGGGCCCCTTGGCTAATCAGCATCAGAAGGGAAAAACGGTGCCATACTTAAAATAACTTTGTTTTGCCTCCCCGCTGACCAGGAGCAAGTCGCACGTGGGGTCCCTCCACCCGGTTGGGGGTGGGGGGGACACGCATTTGGAACCTGTAAGATTAAAGGAGCTACAGCACAGCCTATTTCCACCGTGAATTCAACAGGTGGAATATACTTGACAATATAATATGTACTTGACAATATAATATGTACATCAACATGTACATGACAATATAATATGTCATGTACTTGACAATATAATATGTACATCAACATGTACTCCTGTGCAGAGCAAATTGCAGTGAACAGACTGAACTCCTGTGTTTTTTTTAATTAAACAACCCCCTTGTTTAAATGATCCATGAGTGTAACTAACTTTAAAATGCAGTATACTGTATATTTATAATAAATAAGCTTACTGAATTTTTTTAAAGATAGAAATAGGTGTTAGACATTGAATGTTGATACGTGTCTCTGAGGGCCCCTGTAGATATGCAGGCAAAGATGCAATAGGATTTGATGCATGATCCACACAGTTGCGCTTCCTGCCATGCCACACATGCATGGCAGGAAGCGTGATTGTGGGATTGTGAATTAGATCCCATCAAATGTTATTGCCAGTGCGAGGGGCTACCAGCCATGGGGGCTGGGATCCAGTGTCATTTGGAAGCTCCTAGGCTTGGGGATACACGTCTCCCCCCACCTCCTCCCTCCCTTCCTTGGGAACTTCGATCAGCTGACGGGGCTTCTAGTTGCAAGGTCCCCTGGCCGCACATTCAACTAATGGTGTGACAGGAAGCAGCTACCTAATTATTCCACATTTATGGACTAGCTTTGTAATTTATTCCTCTTTTTATCACACAATTAATTGATTGAGCATGTGCTTGGGTGACCACTTAAGGTACAAATAACGGTTAATCAATCCTTAAGTGTAATGTTTAGATAGGGTCTGAAGTTCTTCCTCTGTTGCATTTTGCAAAAGAAAGGGAAAAAAAAAAGAAAAGAATCCTGAAATAGATGCTTCCATAAAAATTTAAATGAGATGTGGGGTGAAAACAATCAAGTGTTTCAGTTTGTACTGGTGAAGTAAATGAGGTTCTGATGTACAAATATGAAACAAAGCAACATATCAAACTAGCATTTGTTTGAACTCTGCCTATACAAGAAATTCTCAGTCAGAGGACAGAAACTGTCTTAATGGGGTCAATTAGCATTTGGAGTTCCTAGTAGAAACGTCAATTAAATATAACCTCATAGCAAGGACAGACCACATATAATTTTTTCCCTTCTTCTACAAGTATCTTTTATGAAGGCCTAAATGATGTTTCATGGTCGTTGTAGGTCAGAGGTCTTTGCTGTATTCACTTCAAATGTGTGGAGTAAACAACACCGGCAAGTTACTCTGGTGCTTTAAATGTGTATATAATGTTAGTTTTGGTATGCCAATCTAAAAGATTTGAGAAGACTTTTAGAATGATTTTAAAGCAGTGATAAGTCAAAAAATTCAGCACTATTTACAGGGTGGGTTTTTTTAAGTGTTGATAAATGTTAACTGTCACTATATGTTGAAGTGATGCAGCCTCATTGGGCAAAAGTTCTTGTTACTATTTTTACCTAATTATCAAAATGTGACACTTTTCAGATACCTGGAAGGAAATCATTTAACAGCTGTACCAAAGGGACTGTCCAGCTTCAGGCACCTCACACTGATGTAAGAAATTCATGGTTTTAATGCCAATAGAATTTGATGATTCCCTCCATCGTGTCATGAGTGAAATCTAAAGATTTATGCTTCTGAACTCATTTCTTGGAGCTTATCATGTAGGCCAGTGGTCTCCAAAGTGGGTGCATGCACCCCAGGGGGGTGCGCAAGACGATCCATTGGGGTCCGGGAAGAAAATATTCGAACTTTTTATATTTATTGTTTATCTAAAAAAAATAAGAAAGAAATTAAGCTTTACTAATATTTAAAATATGGATTGACACTGGTGCCTCACTCAGTCCGTATGTCAGGCGGTCACGTGTCATGTGTTTATAATTTATAAATAAATAAATATACATATATTGGAGGTGCATGCTCAAAAAATTGTTACTGATAGGGGTGCACGATTAAAAAAGTTTGGAGACCATTGATGTAGGCAACCATTTCCTTTGGCTGTTCTCAAAACTGTTACATCAATGTGCAACAATGTGGCTTCAGCTGAAATTGGCAGGTTTATCCATACAATACTGAGTTATAGCTGGAAAGACTATCAACATGGCAGAAATCATGAATCCTTTAAGCCAGTGGTTCTCAAACTTTTTTTTTGTGGACCACTTGAAAATTGCTGAGAGTTTTGGCGGACCACTTCATCTCCTTTCTGAGAAAAAATAAATCAAGTGCAGGGCCAAATATAAACATTCTTAATTGTTCTGCAACCTTTCTGTGGACCACCTGAATGGAGTTTGTAGACTAGTTGTGGTCCACTGACCACAGTTTGGGAACCTCTGCTGCAAGCAATTGTTTTGGATATCATGGCACTGAAAATGAAGGAGATAAGCAAAACCTTTTTTACTGTAATTTATGAGCAGTGGAGTAGTTGTGCTTGTAGGTTCAAAACGGATCCAAAAAAACTGTTCACCCTGTTATACCCATGACAGAACTGAAATGTTTGTGAATAGTTTTATTTGGTCATATTTGACACACTGTTTTGAGCAAAAAGAAAAATAAGAAAAGAAAGGGGGGGACATATTTTGAAATAATCTAAACATTTCATTTGACTTTTTTTTAAAAACAAAATGTTTTACTTTTTTAAACCATGAGAAAAACCCAAAAAAGCTTTTTTCTGATTTTTTTTTTTTCAGTTCAGCCATCAAAATGAAAAATCAGTTATCTATACATCCCTGCTTTAGGGATCTTCTGTTCATATGTGTAAAATATATACACACACCACATACATAGAAATGGTAGCCAGGTAAATTGAGTGAGCAGCTGTTTTTTCCTCATCTTTTTACTTCTGCATCTCTCCTGGAATCTTTTTTCCCCTGCCAGTTCTTGCTCCTGTGCATTGGCATTGTTCTGCATCCTGAAAATATTTAAAATAGCATCTTTGGGAAATAGTCCAAGGTGACTGGCTTTAGCACTCTTCCAACATTGATTATGGAAGATGATGGTAATTGATAATAATGGCTGGCTGTGAAATTGCTCAAAGTAATTGGTTCTGGGGTCTGATTTAACAGTTTTAAAAGCCTTGTATTTAAAGTCATTTGTATAAATGACATATCTGCTGTGTGTATTTCTTTAGTGACTTGAGCAACAACAGCATCAGCATGTTGGCCAATTACACCTTCAGCAACATGACTCAGCTATCAACACTGTAAGTAATCGGAAGTTTGCCATCAGTTCTATTTTCTGTTTGTTACATTATCAGGTGCATTAAACAATGAATGCTTTTCTAGTTTTTAAGTTGGTGGCTTTCCATGCTGCTTTTTAAATGAATTAATAGCAAAATAATCAAAGAAAATATAACGTTGCAACCACATTATCTGATTCTCCTAGGATCTTGAGCTATAACAGACTCCGGTGCATTCCAGTCCATGCATTTAATGGGCTCAAGTCTCTTCGAGTGCTGTAAGTATTACTTATTTAGTGTGTCTGGGTTACAGCTTATTAGGATGCTGTAGATGACAGCAGGGTTTTTAATGAGCAGATGGCTTTTACTTGATTCAGTACACCATAAATATTTTCACACAATTAGCTTCAATGTACTTGTACTTAGATGCAATGCATCCTGTACTGATTGATGCAGGTGAATACTAACCTTGTCCATAAGCAAAGAGCAACCATATACTTCCAGGATGAATGCCCTCACTTTGCTATTATGGGGTTATGAATGAACAAGAAAAGGGTCTCTGTGAGATGGCATATAGCATGCTTTTTCAATAGCAGATTCTATCCGAAGACCAAGTGGTAGCTGCCTCCACTAAATGGAGGAATACATTTCTTTCCATTTATTCCCATAGGTCTTACAGAATTAATTGAATAATAGCATTTGTATATATTTTTATATTGGATGCTTCAGAAAGCTAAAGATGGAATATTGATCTGATAAGGAATTAGGATTTTAGTACAGCTTGAACTTCTGTCAAGCCATATAAATTTTCAACCCCACAGAATTCTATGAAAGCATGAAAAAGTAAAGTACCCAGAAACCAATATAATCCAAAACAAACTAAAGGGGAAAAAAGGGAAGGGGTGGGGGGAATGAAATTAGTCAGGCTCATTAATCAGGGTTGTAGTGCTGTCAGCTGTGAGAAATACAAGATGTGCCTGTTCTGTCATGCTCAGGAATGTCGACTCCAGGAAGGTGGCTCTTTTCACTATAATGGTTAAGCTGGCCAGCTGTGTGATAATGCAGATTTAGAGGTAACTGTCTAACTCCAAACTGCAACTGTTGGTTGCAAAAATGCCTGTGTGTCATGTTATAGCATATTGGGACATGATGCATACTATGGTGCCATCTTGTACCTACTGTGGCTAGTGTAGGATTGAAATCATTGGCTCTATAGTGACTTTAGGCTGACTGAAATCTGAAGGCAGGTGAGCTTTTTTTAAAATTTAATTCCCATAGCTCTGTCACACAAGACATTTTGTTTACCTGGTACTCAGTAGAAAACAAGAAACAGCAGGAAAATTCAAATATCAGGAAAAGAATGGCAACAGCATCTGGTTGTGTCCTTCATTTTTTGTTGCACAATTCATTACCTCTGACCTCCATGAATTACTGTGACAAACAAGAAAACCTTCCAGGTCTGTTAAGATCAGACAGAAGTGAGGATCCACCATGTAGATAATGACATTACAATGTTTGTTGCAATTTTATTGTGCCAAGCAATTCATACCTCTCTTCCTCTTGCCCCAGTTTAATGCTTGTCACCTGAACTTTATTACTCTGCTTCCTTGCTATCAAGTGCAATAAAAACATTTTTTTTTCTGTTTAGAGTATATTCTTGTGATCTTACCTCATTTAAAAGGATGTCCTGCACCTGATATTTATTATCACCACCTATAAGCCTGTATTTATCCCCTCTTTTATTATCGTAAATTACTTACTAGCCATATATAATCATGAATTAGGCATTATAAAATAGAAGTCCTCAAAATGTTTTATAATAAACACATATGACTGCCCATTTGCAGCCACACCGACCACTTACTTTTCTGTCCGTCGTTGTATAGCTTATTTGTGCCAAGCAAAGCTACTACTTCCGTGGAAAAGTAACACTACAAAAATACTAATATAACTTTGTAGTAGCTTTTAATGCCTGAGTATAATGTTTGGAAAAATTGTTGGGAGTCCATGCAAAGTGACCAGCATAGTGTATAGAAAGGAAGCAGAGTTTTCTTTTTTTTTTCTTACTTTCTTTGTTGTATAGATGCAAATGAGAAGCCCAGGAACAATCAGCAAAACTTTTCTATTGATAATGAGTGATAAGGTTACAGGCCTTTCCAGGACAGTATTTTTTTCCCTTTTGGATAAGTTCTCATGCATAGGGAGCAATATGACATTCAAGCTTAATTTGAGAGCAGTAAAGATATGTAGCTTTATTTTTATTCTTTTTAGCAGAGGCTCTACATAAACAAGAAAGTGATTGCAAATAAGTTAGTGTGTGAATTTAAAGCAAACTAACTATTCCACACTGGTACCCATTTAGCTGGGCCATCTAGACCAGTAGCCTGGCACTGAAAAGCTCCATCTTCTGTTGTTTATCCCTCAGGCAATCCAGTTGCTGTCTTCTGCTCCCAATTACTTGTATGCAAGCTTCTAGTATATTTACCTGGTGTGTTTTTTGCATTCTGCATCATAGAGGGGATGAAGTGGAGAAATTGTAGTCTCTTCTTTACTTTGGTACTGTGCCCTTGTAGATTAGTGTTGTATATTGGGGGCCAGAAACATATGACCAGGGCCAGATCTGGTCTGTGAAGGTCCACTCTGGCACAAACGATTGGTTTTACAGAGCTCCTCTGTGCCATCCCCGCCACAGCACTCCTTTTTGTTATAGACCATGCTGCTCTGCTATGTCTGTGCTTACTCTCACCGCAGAAGGGATGAGCAGCGAGGTTAAGTGCAGGCAGCTGGCTGCTCCAGAGTGAGGGGAGGGGCAGAGACTTGCGGCCCATGCTGGGGGCTGGGTTGTAAACTGTGGCCACTGTTGACAAAAGGTCACCAACCCTTGTGGTTTATGGTTATTCTTGCATTTTTGGCATCGAATATTAAAGCTAAAATGGGAAAAGGAAAAAGATTAATGGTTGAAAGTTGGTTGTTGTAAGGGTTTCAGACAGTGTTTGTGGGTTCACTTGGGGATTAAATGAAGCGGGGGTGATTGATGTTAAGGCACATTTCTGGGTATCAGTTTCTAAGCCGTGTCACAGATTTCCTATGCGACCTTGAGCAAATTTAATCAGTGTACCTCAGCTTCCTCATCTGTAAAATGGGATTAATTCATAGCTATATCACTGGTATACTGAGGCTTAATTAAGTGAGGCCTGGGTCTCAGAGGTACTGAGCACTTGCAAATCTCATTGACTTCATTTAGAAATGTGGGTTCTTGGCCCTGAGTATCTGCAATGTGCTCAGAGAGTGCTGTGCTGCAGAATTGCTGTAGAAGAGGTAAATATTACTACACAGCAAGTTGTGAAAAGCTCAGGTGGCTGAGGGTGAGTGCTTGGATTCATAACTGCTGGAAGCCCTTTCTGACCGTTGGGAATGTACTCCTAGCCATGTTTCTATTCTCAGTTGTTGATGACTCCAGGGAGTTTAGTAGCTGAGTTAAATTCTGTATTAGCTCCTGCAGGCTAACCTGGACTGTGACACAAACAAAGGATAGATTTTAGAGTCTCAGATGCTAGCTCTTGACTTTCTTAGAAGACCTGCTTAATCAAATCTTAAAAGAGCCTCCTGCTTCAAGGGAGATAACACTGAGCCCTCTCAGTCCTGTGCAGAACAACACCAGTGAAATGAAGCCCAAATGGGACTCTGTCTGTGCTCTATACATTTGGAAACCTCCAGATTGATTTGATTTATTATGGCCTACAAAACTCTGGTGTCAGCTACAACTCTTGCCACATGTCATCTATGTTGTTATTAAAAATCAATTCTCCAGAGGGGAAAAAGTGCTTCCGAGTGACAGTGTGCAATCTGTTATTGTCACTTATTTATTATCCATGTTCTCAGGAGAATTTAAAAGAGAAAACATCAGCAAAACAATTTCCACATTTTCAATTTTTATTTTATTTTTTTAATAAAAAGTACATACATATCTCCTCGTCTTGAACCATGCTTACTTTTAAAGATAACGAACCTCTTTCATGCATGCACCCAGTGTCTTCCCAATTCCTCCTGCTTTCCTTATCTTTGCTCTGTCAATAAACAGAAAACGTGCATCTGAAAAGCAGAATAACCGTGAATGGACGATCTAATTACATGAGCTTCTGGTTCTGCTTCTCTCTCACCTGCTTCCTTTGTCTTTCCTCCTCAGACCCCTGTACTGCAAGTGTATATGCATATTCTCTTCTTTAAGTATATGAAGGGTCCAGCTGAGGTTTATGGGACTGTTCATATCTTTACTGTTAAGCTTGTCTGTTGGTCTTTATAAAACTGGGGCCCTATAGTCATTAGAGGCTCAACCAAATTTTCAGTTAAGGCCAAAAGAAACATTTCCATGCACTGAAAAATAGTTTATTGTTTACTGACTTAACTTTCCCCTGCAGGGATTGCCACCTAGCTAAATAAAACAACAAACATGTGCGTGAGAACCTGGAATGAACGATAAACAAAAACACGTGTTTTGTCGTCTTTTGCTTATTCAAGGACCCTGTAAAAAGTTAGTAAATGCACATATGTAGGGAAAAAAAAGAAATTTGGATTTTCAGTTTTATTAATTAAGGATGGTTTTCCATACTGTGCGATCTGTTCAGATGCAGAACATAACCATCATCATGAGGAATGTGCCAGTCTTTAATACATATTTTCCAGAAAAGTATGGAGCTCTCTATTGTGGTTCCCCTGTCTTTAAAACATTTTTGTCAGTTTAGTTACCCAGGTGTTAATAATGTTGACATAATTTTTCTATTAAGATGTGCTTTCTGGTATCCATGACACATACATCAGCCTTTCCAATGCACACTTAGAGCATCCCATTGGCAATCCAGATCTTAAAATGTTAATTTTTTACATTTTCCTAACTAAATGGATCTGTCATTTGCTAGCTTACCTGTAGCTTACTAAAGGGGTTCAATGATATAGCACAGAAGTGAAGCAAAATGCAAATATTTACAAAATAAGGAGAACTAAGATGTCACCAGAAATCATTCTAAAGGTTCTATTTGAACTGCAGTGTTGCCGGCAAATGAGATGGAAACCTCTCATAGGTGCCTAACAATAATGGCAGAGATCAGAATGTAACATCAGAAGGAGGCCATTCTTATTTAAATATGGTAATTAATTCTCTTCTGGGTTTTGAGTAGATAAAGCTATAAGGAGGCCTCATTTTGCAGTCTCCGCACCAATAAAACTATTTCTTATATAAGGACTGGAAGGTAATGAGCTGCTGTAATATTTTTAATGTGTTCCCAGCACTGGTGTGCTCATTCCTCCAGGCAAGGTAAATATTAAAGGTCTGTCCCTGCTTATTCATGCCAAAAGTGATCCTTTGTGAGCCAAACTCTTAACACTCTTCCAGTGATGTTTCAGCATCAAAGCAGTAGAAACACAGGGCTATTCATTTGTAAGATCCTGAAGCAGCAAAAAGTGAAGGTGGAAGGATTATATGCCTCTCTGTGTGCTATTGATGAATCTTCTGTTGCAAATCTTTGCAAGGCAACAAGATAGGAATTGCCCTGGAATAGCATCATTGTGAATGTCTGGATGATAAGTAAACATTTTTTAAAGGTGCACTGCAGGCTATGGTTGTTTTTTCACCAGCGCTACTACGGGAAGGGCAGGATGTAAAAAGAGACCGTTTGTTTTAATTTAGGGATACTGTTTTCTCCTTAGGGGCCCAGATAGCTCTTTTAAGTGAATTTTATATGCAACATAGCTAACATCTATAAACCAGCATGGTGAGAAAGAGGAAGCAGTCACTGTATACCATAAATATCAGGACAAATTAGAAAAGAAATAAGTCCTGTATAAGTATTATTATAAAATACGCGCATACTAACTTTCTGTTCTGCACACCATTACAGAAGATTATAGCAGACTTTTTGATGTGAAAGGTATTTAAAGCCTTTTTTGGTCCTCAAGGAAGAAGTCCATTAATACTAAACATTTATGAAGGTGGGGGTACAGCAGATATACTAGTCACTGTTATACATTTAAAATAAGTATTTAGACATTGAACCATTGAAGCAGTGCCATAGATAGAGGCTTTTTCTACTCGCACCTTCATTTACTTTTACTTGCCGCGCTCATTTGGGTCACCTTTTCCAATTAAATTATAAGCTCCCTTGTTTAGGAGGTGGCTTGTACTCTTTCTGGGTTTTTTGGTTTGTTTTGTATAGGACTTAACACCTAATGTCCAACCAGATTGGGATCTTTGATTAATATCTCAAACTACATATACCTGTAATAGTAAGTAATGATACTTTCATTGTAATGCCGTTTATCCTGAAGGATTCAAATAGCACATTCATCAGACAATCAGAAAATGCTCCCACCTGTACATATATTTTAAAAAGATATAGTTCTTAGAGTGGCTGATAAAATGCCTGTTCAAATGGTCTGGGCAATAACTGAAAACCCTCTGGGAAAGGTTGTGTTTAAACTCAGTTCAAACTCAAAATGTGCTAGCTTCCTTGTTTATCGCGGACGAGTACGTCAAGCAGCTGAGTTCCAAGGTTTTTTTTTTCCTGGAAGTGTAAATGTGTCCATCTGTACAGACTGGTATTTTCTATTGCTGGTGTGGGAACTTGGGACCTGAAACTGCTAATATATGTGCCCACGCTGGTCCTTAACTCCCTCCTGGAGTTCCATTAAAGTCAATATTTAATTTCGTCTTTCACAATTTGTGCTTTTTGCTCCCATCCTTCCTTTGTGTTTTCAGCCAGAATTATGTGCAGGAACGAAGATCTGCAGTTGCGGGTAATTTGAAGCAATGCTTTTTAAAGGAAATAATGAGCAAGAGTGCCTTTCAAATAACAAGCTAATTTTAACAGCTTTAAAGATTGGTAGAATTCTTTATATCAGTGTCACATGGAGTAGGGCATAAGAAAGCATGAGCTCTAGTGGGTGATTTCACTAGCGGGGTCTCTGGAGAAGGGGCAGTTCAGTTTCCATTCCAAAGCTCACTCTCTTCGAAGTGGCAGAAGCGACACCGGTGGCACTGCATTGTTCTGACATCTTGCTTTTTACCTGTTCTAGAACTCTTCATGGTAATGACATTTCCAGCGTTCCAGAAGGTTCCTTCAATGACCTTGTGTCCCTTTCACATCTGTAAGTACTTTATCACTGCATTAGTCTCACTGTTGATACAATCACTGAAACAGCATAGATTATGTCAGCGACCTGAAGTTGCACAGCTTTTTATAGTTCTCATTTGAAAAATTTCTTCAAATTCAGTCAAAGAAATACTTGAACATGTGGTTGTTTGTTGTCAGAATATTTTCTTAGGACAAACTGATTGAACAGAGGTGACAATTTCTTCTTCTGTTAATTGTATCAACTCTCAATCTTCTAGCACTGTGTATGTGAATTTTAGATTGCCTTATGGTCCAGTGATAGATATATGGATAGATAGATAGATAGATCACTATCCATTCAGGAGTGTGAAGTTTTTTTTAAAAACAGAGGAACACCGATGTGTTCTGGACACATCTCCTACCACGTATCTGCTTGGACCTCAGCATATAAAATTTTGTTCCTTGATAAAGTACAGGCAGCCCTTGCACTTACAGCGGGTTACGTTCCTGGAAAAGCGCTGTAAGTCGAAAGGATGTAAGTTGAATCTGATTTTCCCATAGAGACAATGTTATAATAGGGGATTATGTTCCTGACCAAAGGCTTGATGAAACTGCTGTGCACTAAGGAACATCAGGAAGGCACTAAGCAGAAACCCCTGCACTAAGAAACATCAGGAAACACAGACGGTCATACAAAATACAGTACAGTATATGCAATTCATACACAGCACTTCCTGTTTCTGGAAAGGTCCCAAACATAGACACTCTCCAGAGACATGTCAGTACCAGGGAAATCTATATCACTTCATTTCCAATTTCTTACGATTTTGTTGGTGACTCAACTTCTAACCTGTTAAAGGCATCAATTTTCTTAGTGCTACAGAGGCAAATGTTTGGTTCAGCTAGTAACTGAGACTCCCACAGTTATGTAGCTGGTACAAGATTCAGTTTATCATGCTGCTGCCTCAGAAACAGCAGAGCACAACTGTAAAACTCAATTGTCCACAATGCAAATTATACCCTAGACAGGTCTTATTTATTTTATGGATTCTACTTATTACCATTCATTTTTGCTGTGTGTATCTTACACTTTTGGCAGCTCATACTTCTCAACAGACAGTCTGCAATGATTATGTTGGGCCAATGTGGCTTTTATGACTCCCTAAGGTGAACAGTTTACCTAGGAAAACCATATCTACACTTTATTTAAAGTAAACTCTGAGGAAAACCAGAACAAATGGTGTGTGGCATGTTTATCTTTTGAGTTCTACATATACCTTTTGAAGCCGGTCTTCCCAATATGGAAGGTGTCATTTCATTTCCAAGTGGAGATAAAGGACTCTGATTCAATCTCACTTATGCTGACCATGTATTTATGCTGACCAAGCAGTGTATAACATACATTTAGTATAGTATAAGCACAGTGTAAAATATTTACTGGAAAATAAATAATTATACTTAAACATTGTATCTGGTATAGGATATAGATTCAGTTTTTGATCAGAAGCTAAATCTGGGTTTTAAATTCATATGAGATTATGTTAAAACCTTTGGGGTCCATATACAGATTTTGTCCATAGTAAGGTAAGTATTACTTTCCTATTTGGTATGGGGGTGTTGAGACAGAGAGATATAAGTGACTTGCCTCCCAGAAACCACAGACCTTGGATTTATTCATTGGACCATGCTACTTCTATATTGAATGACAGATAATTCATAAAATTTGCAAGATCTTACAAAATTTGAATTTTGGATAAGGCCTGGAATGAAAACACAGGGATAAGCTTTGAACTAAACACTGAAAACTAGTCCCTCAAAAGACAAGCAATTCAGTATTCAAATTTTGGTCTGGGTCTAGATAAGTGATTAAAGTATTCAAGTTCTCCATGAACATGAAATACATTTGGGCTTTCCATATGAAAATGCAATCTAAATATCTGTTCTAAATTCTTCATCACTTTTCCCTCCTTTTAAGCCTTTGAGAAGACCAAAGGACAGAACTTGAATACTTTAATCACTTATCTAGACCCAGACCAAAATTTGAATCTGAGGTCTGTGGTTTCTGAGGTCTGAGGTGGCAAGTCATTTATATCTCTCTGTCTCAGTGTCTCCATACAGAACAAAAATATACATATAACTATCTTATCTATCTATATATAGACCTATAGACAGACCTATAGATAGATACATAGGTCAGTATCTGTCTATCAGTTCTCACTTCTGAATGGATCCTGGGGTCATGCTACATTATAAATGACAATCTTGCAAATGAACTATTGAAGTTGGAAAGTTGCATTTTGTTAGCATAAACAGAATTAGTCTTTTCTTTGTTAGTCAAAGCTTTTGTAATAGCTGCAGCAGTGGTATATTTTGAAATGGAAAGATCAACAGCTGAGATCTAGATAGGTCTGACTTCTCTTACAGAGCTGCTGAAAATACATGAAAAGATGTTTTTACTAGAAGTATTTTGCATTTCAAATGTAGCACTTTTTAATGTTGTTTTCAGTAGGATTGTGTAGATATTGTATCTCCAAAGACATGTGGAAAAGTTTATCTATTTTTTTATTACTTTTTTTTAAATAAAGCCAGTGTTAGCATACTATCAACCATCCTAAACCAAATACTCTTCAAGTTGGCTATGCCCGTGTTAGGAAATTTAGTTCTCTTTAAAGTAATGCTGTCCAACTTGCAGTTCATAGGCCACATGCAGATTGTGAGAGGTTAAGTTACTTCCCCTATCACTCCAGCTGCAACAGCACCCAGAGTCTCTGGGCTTCTTCTCCCTCCTTCCTGCCCCTTCCCAGATGGCATGACAGTATGGTGTGCACAGCAGTCAGGGAGGTAAATCTGGGGGCTGCAAAGGTATGGGCTGCAGCAGGGAAAGGAAAGAAGGGGGAGAGAGGAGAAAGGAGGAGGCGGATGGCCAACAGGGGCTGAGATGGCTGTGCATGCATGCAGAGCACTACAGGGCCTGTTGCTTGCCCTGGTGCCGCCTATGTGGCATATGGCTTGCAGTGCTTGACTTCTCCAGACACTTGGAAGTTTCACAACCCCGGTGTAATGCTAAAAAGTCTGAGCACTATGGCTAGGGACAGAAGTTACACATAAACCAGTTTAAGTGATCAGAAACTGGTTTAAACCTGTAACAGAACAGAAGCTCAGTGCACACAAACCAGTTTCAAAACAGCTTAAACGGGTTTAAGATAAACCTGGTTGAATGTAGTATCAGACTTAAGTAATTTAGGTCAAATCAGTTTATGAAACTTCTGTCCCAGACCCCTTCCTGGTTCAAGTTAAATCACAGTCCCCCAACATCCCAGCATGCTTTGCAGCCCTGGGCTAGGCTGTGCTGTCTACTCCAGAAAGCATGGCTGGCCTTGCCTCTCTGCTCCCTATCTGGAACAGTGAGGGCTGGCTCACTGCTTCCTCGCCTCACTGCTTCCCTGCTTCCCACCAAACCAAGGCAAACCTCAGTTTAGGTCTAGGGCCAAGAAGTGGGGTTCAACTCACCTTCCCCTGAGTACAGACTGGCCCTGCCCTCCTAAAAACTTAGTGCTGGCTGCAACTGTGGACTGTAAATCCCAAAGGGACCTGGAAGCAGGAAGAGGAAGTGACAAGCAATACTGAGAGTCCTGCTGCTCTGATTGTGGACTGCAATTCCCAGATACCTGTGGGGCAGCAGGAAGAGTAAGCGAACAGGCAGCCCAGGCCACGTTTATAGCTTTTCAGTGTATAGTTTTTCAGAGAAAGAGCTATTCTTGTTCAAGCTTTTATGAATTCAATGGTACTACCTTCCCTGCCCAGTCAGACCATGGCCTGGTGCCTGGCCATGCCCCCTCTGCTCCAGCAGGGTTTCCTCTCTTCCTTCCCCTTTGGCTCTAGCTGGCAGATGTGCTCTAGCACCCCTGGCTTCTGACTTGAGCCACTGCAGGCATGTGGCTGCATTTCCTGAATCAAAAGTGAATGTGTGTTCATTTGTTTATCAGTTCAATCCCTGCAGATTAGACGAACCTGCAAAGGCTGAATCAATTCAGCCTCAAGCTTTTTGACTGTCTATGTTTACTCTGTTGTGTACCTCCTATACAAGTTCTTAAAAAAGCACTGTATCCTCTAGCTAGGGTGTAACCTTAAAGTTGACAAAGCAAACTTAAAACTCCCATGATTTTTTTCAGTGCCTCTGCTTGCTACCCCAGTCTACAAACCAGCCACTTGAACCATTAGACTACCAGCCACTCACACTGGTGATGCTGGTCCCAGAAAACTTATCAAACAATGCCCTTATCACTTGCACCATGTATATCTCACAGATAAACTTTTATTAAACAGCTCAGATTTCTAATCCTATTGACACATCTTTTCTTTACCCAAACTTGTGTCTGATTTATATAAAAAATAACTGTCCTCCATAGTGCTGTATAATAGGCCTGTGCAAAGCGGCTAGTATTCGCTTTGGGTTCAGATTCGACTGATTCAGGGGACAGTGATTTGATTCGGTGATTCGAATCACTGCCCCGAATTGATTTGGCAAAATCTGATTCAGAGATTTGGCTGCCACTGAATCATCCGAATCTCCAAATCAGACAGGTTCCATCCCCTGCCCGCTCTCTCAGACCTGTCAATGGCTGCCTCACCTGGCCCCAGCTCCCGGCTCCTTAAAAAAAAAAAAAAAAAGAAGCCCTCCACTCATTGACTCCTGCCAGGTTGTGGGGGGGTTGATCCCTGCTGCCCCCCCATTGCCTTACACTGCATGGAAGGCTGTGCCACAAGAAGCCCTGATGGCTGCTGCAGCAGCCAGTGAGCATGGGGCAATTTTTTTTTTTTAAGGAGCCAGGACACTGGGGCCAGCAGGGCAGCTGTTGATGGGGCTGGAAGAGTGGGCAGTGGATGGGGGCTCATGGCAAAACCCCCCATGCAGCATGACGCAGCGGGGATTGCCCCCCCGGCAGAAGCTGGTGAGTGTGGGGCTTTTTAAAGAGCTGGGATGCTTGGGCAGGGCAGCCATTGACAGGGCTGGGAGAGTGGGCAGGGGTTGAGTGGTAGTTAGGGGGGCTGTGGGAGCAAGCAGGGGACGAGGCCTCATGGGGGTCCCCACATGGTCCTCTCCCTTCTTCTCCATCCTCCCCTGCCCTCTACTTACTGGTATGGAGTCTGGGTCCATATCCCTGCGGTGGCGAATGGGGACTGCCCAGATCTCTGAATCTCTCCAAAGCTCTCTGAATCTTTTCTGAATCAATTCAGACCTTTTTATTGGTCTCCCAATTTGATTTGGATTCAGAGATTCGGCCACCAAATCGGGCCAAATTTCCTCTGAATCGAATCAGCACTCAAAGCTTCGCAAAGCCCTACTGTATAATTCAACTTCATCTTGTTCATGATTATCCTAATTTTAAGCTGGTTCAAACAGAAAGATGTGCATCTGAGAGGAGAAAATGCGCCCCTCATTTCAAAGACTGTTGTTTTGCAATAGTGTGAGATGGAGGGATGCAGTGCTGGACTCAGCTGTGGGGCAGGAGGAGAAAAGTGGCTGCAGGAAGCCCGTGGTGGCTTTTTTCCCCAGCAGTACAGAGCCTCCCTGGCAAGTGTTCTCTGTTGTGGGCACTGCAAGCAAACCTTTTATGGGAGGGTGTAGTCAGGGCTCAGGCAGGGGCTGGACCAGACACTAGAGGACCTCTGGAGGTCATGCTTCTCTGTGATGCCCCCATCGCCTCAGGCCCAGGGCCAGGGTCTGGCCATGCCCCAACTCTCGCTGCTCAAGTGGCAAGCAGGGTGAAAACCCAGAAGACCCTTGTTGGGGTCCCGTGCCAGTAGGAGATGGGTGGGAGAGGAGATTAAATCCCCCCTCTTTTCTCTCAGGTGACTGGCATCTGGCCTCACCCCCCTCCCCACTTGTGCCACTTGAGCAGCAAGCGGGCAATCTGGAGAAGGGTTTTCTACTGTTACCTGTACCCCTACTCCTACTCCCACCCCCACCCCCTTCTCAGCCAGCTGAAACAATGATAGTGCTCTGGATAAGGAAAGGAGGAATGGAGTCAACCCTGCTCCGCCTGAGCAGACAACACAGCCCAGCACAGTTGGGCTGTAAAGCATCCTGGGATGCTGAGGGAATGTGAGCTAACTTAAACCAGGAAGGAGTGTGGGACAAAAGTTCTATAAACTGGTTTGACCTAAATCAGTTAAGTCTGATACTACATTCAACCAGATTTAAATGAGTTTCAGCCATTTTGAAAGTGGTTTATGTGCACTGAATTTCTGTTCTATTACACGGTTAAATCAGTTTCTGATCACTTAAACTGGTTTATGTGTAACTTCTGTCTCTAGCTTTTGTCATCCCCATTTCCCATTATGTGTGTTGGGGTGTTCTTAATACTAACCAAGTACATGCCCAAACTGGAAAAGTTCGATTATGTGTAGCCTCGCAAGAGTCATTCAGTTGCTCACAGATATGAAGTCAAAAAGTCAACCTCATAGTTTATCTTTTGTAAGCAATGGTGTTACAGAAAGACATGGCTAGATTTTAGTTTTTCTAGGTGGTTTTGCAACACATTTAATTTTGATGAATAGCCCTGCCCAGAGATTGAACCCATGAACTCTCAGTAAGAATCTGTCTAGAGCAGAGTGGTTTCATTAGTCACTCCCATTGAAATGTATCAACAAATTTTGCATTGTGTATGAATACAAAATTTATATCCTATGTGAATTCTTTTTTTTTATCACAAAGAAGTTTAAGTTTAAAATGCATTGTTTATAATTATGTTTAATACGATTCACTAGGTAAAGACAAAATCTAAAAAACAGTTTGCATCATTGTTTTGCTGCAGTAATTCTTCCCCAGACAAGAATCTCTTTAGATTGTTGGTACCTTTTAATTACTCTAGCTAGTTTGCAATGTTTTATCTGTATGGCTTCCTATCAAAAGTGTTACATAATTAAATCCCATGCTACTTTCAGGAGAGTAATTCCCAAAGATTTTTCAAGGTGTGTTTCTTCACACTATTGCCTTTGAAGGTCAAGTTGTCCCATTTTGTCAGGGATTTTCAAAGTGTAATGGAGCAAAGTCCCCAAATTCCACTAAAATTACAGTGGGAGTTGAGCACTTGGGCTTCTGTTAAAATCATGGTAAAGGCCAGAATTTTACTTCCTCCCAGTCTCATTTGTGATGTTCAAGTCCTGGTCACTGCTTGTTACTGCTTTTCACTGCTTCATAGGCATCTTGCATCTAACAGTGATGCACTTCTACTTGCTCTATAATTTAATTAAAATGGAATAAATGTTGATATGCATGGTGAACTTGCTACATTCCTGAGACACATGCTAACACACTTCCCACTTCCCTAATGAAGATGCTTCTTAAACTAGAAGCAATGTAGCCATATGTATGTGGCACTTTATTTGGGATAATCACTACTGCTGAGTGACAGGACAAACTAGCCTATCCCTTACTTGTCTTCTTGCATGGTTTAAGTGATCAGAAACTGGTTTAAACCTGTAACAGAACAGATGTTCAGTGCACATAAACTAGTTTGAGAATAGCTGAAACCAGGTTGAGATAAACCTGGTGAAATGTATAGTATCAGACTTAACTGATTTGGGTCAAATTGGTTTATGCAATATCTGTCCCAGACCCCTTGCTACTTTAAGATAAACCAGACACCCCCAGCATCCTGGCATGCTTTCTGGGCTGGGTGGGGCTCTCTTTTCCACAGCAGGGCTGGCCTCTCCCCTCTGCTCCCTGGCTGGAGCTCCAGCACAGACTGCAAGCTGCTCCCCCGGGATCTCCCCCCCTCACCACTCCCCGCTAAGTAGGAATTCCCCCCTCCCCTCTGTCTTGCTGAGGAGGTGTCTGTGTATTAGCCAACAGACTATATGCTAGCTAAGGTCCTGCTGAATCAACAGGTAGAATCAACAGTCAGAATCAACAAGTAGCTGGTAATGTCTCTCTGTTTTCTTAATGTGGTGATAAACACTGTTATCAATTCCCTGCTGGGCTAATCACAGTGACCTGCTAGAGCCTGGCCACACCCCCCTCAGCTCCATGCTGTGGAAGGAAGGGAGGGCTGCTCTAACATCCCCCAGCTTCTAGCCTGAGCCACTGCAGACATGTGCCTGCATTTCTGGGATGTCTGTCCACTTACAAAACTGATTTAGCCTAGCCAGGTTAGACTAACCTGCAATGATTGAATCAATTCAGGCTCAGGATTTTTGAATGTTTATCCCTAGCTTTGGTGATAGGCTGTAGCTGGTAAGATGCAGACAGGTTACCTGGCTTTTTGGTTGTACTAGTGTTGGTCTAAGGTCATAGGCAGGCAAGGTTCCTTGAGCGATATCTTTTATTAGACCAACTGAGTAGCTGGAAAAAAAGTTTTACAGGTTTTAGGCAAGGTTTCAGGCTCAGTCACCCTTCTTCAGGCATAGGGAGTCTCTGCTGGTCTGAGACTCCAACGAATGAGAGAAGCTAAAAGTGTAACAGGACCTTGTATTCTATCACTCCCTTTGGACTTTTCCCCCCCTGCCTGAATCCCCCTCCCTTACTTCTTTTACCTTTGTCTTTCTAACTTCTACCTATTTACATTTTCACAGACATCCTGTTACACCTTTAGCTTCTCTCATTCCCTGAAGAAGGGTGACTGCTCCCGAAAGCTTCCCTTTGGCACACTGGGAGTTATGCTCTAGTGCACTCCCTACCCCCTCCCCCTTCCCTTCTCCCACCCTGGCTTCTGGCCTGGGCCACTGCAGGCATGTGGCTGCATTTCTTGAATCAAAAGTGAATGTCTGTTTACTTGCTTCTCAGTTTAATCTCTGCAGTTTAGACTAACCTGCAAAGATGGAATTGATTCAGTCTTGGGCCTTTTGACAGTCTGTACTTGGCCAGTCTGCATCACACTTTAGATAGGGCTTTGTTGAAGGGGACTCCATGGCATTATTAACCCACTGAATGAGAAAGAAGAAGGGTGAATGTGAGTGGCTTTAATGCTTCTGATGGTATCACACTTATGCAGAAGATGACCCTTCCTAGGGTTTTTTTCTGAAAAACAATGTTTTGCCTTTTTGTTTTCAATCCTGTTTTCCTGAACAACCAGTATTTTAAAAATAAATGAACCTACTTCAGTGCCCTTAAAAGGACTTAAGCCATTCTACAAATTATCCAAGCTTATAATTGCATGTTGTTGTGCAAAATATAAATGTGTCCATCAAAGTACAGCTTAAAATAAATTTGTCTCCGTGGACCTGCTGCTTCATACCTTGGTTTATGAGAAAATGGTTTTGATTCAGTGGAAAAACCTTAAGATTTCCCCACCTCCTGTGTAGGCATATGAGAAGGAGATTTATCCTAGCCCAAGAGAAATACCAGTAAGTGCTTTGTTTGTTTAAAAAAAATACAACCTCATCTCACACTGATATGATTTACTCATGGTTCCACAGTCTAGTTCTATATGCTATACTTACCAGCTCAGCCTCAGCACCCTCTAGGATGCTGCCCTGCTGCTTTTTCTAGCTGGTTGTGTAGTCAACGCTGCACGGAGCTTGCAATGGGGCCCACAGGCATAACTGGGCACCTGGCTGCAGGTGCTCTCAGAACAGCATCTTTGAGTGAACTTGCACCAGTACAGCAGCAGCAGCAATACTGGTAGCATTTGGTGTACTTTTTATTTAAAAGTAAGTCTTAGAATAGCATGCATCTCTTAAAAAGACAACCAGGGATCTTCACACTTCATCACATAGAGATAGTAATTGATTTTTAACAGGTAACTGAATAACTCCATTTCAAATTTAATAGGAATAAGTTTACAATTATAATCAAATCTAGAGCCTACTTCCTTTATTTATGGAACAGAACATCTAATGTGATATTGTTACTGGGTGTATCTACATGTGCTTTTAAGTAAAATACTGCACAGTAAGCCTTCCTGGGATCATGTCTACACATGCTCCCTCTTGGGAGCAGATTTGCTCCCAATAGGAAAAACCACTACAAGGCTGCTCCCACCCTACTCTGCTCTTCTGCAGCAGCCTGGGGGAGCTTCAGGCTTCTCTCAGTGCTATCCCAAGGGCTGGCAAGGGGCACAGGGCCAGTCCCAGTGGACATGAGGCCAGAAGAGCTCTTCCAGCTGCAGTGGCAGCTGTCTTCTGGCACATCGGGTAGGGACCTTACGTGCACAGGGCCAGGAGTGAGCTGCATCTGCAGCCAGCAGAGCTCTTCTGGCCCCATGCCCACTAGGACACGCTGCTGCCAGCAAGTCCCATGATGGGCAGGTCTTCCCTGCCAAGGAGGGAGTTGCTAGGAGCTGCCAGTATGCTTCCTGCCCAGCCCCCATCTTCCCCACTCTGGCAGCTGTCCTGCCTGAACAGAGCTGGCTTCTCTGGGAGTGGGTGGCAGCTGGGAATCCCAGCCCCCACCTGCTCCACAGAGCATCTATCTCCACATGGCATGGAGCTGTTCCAAGGAACAGGTGAGAGCTGGATTCCTAGCCCCCACCCACTCCATGGAGCAGCCAGCTCCATGCTGGGAAAAGATGCTCAGGGGAACAAGCAAGGCCTGGATTCCCAGCCCCCACCCATTAATTACTCTGCTGCACAGTAGACTATCTCATGTAGACACTCCAATTGGTCAAACATATAACCACTTATTTTAGATGCATTTTCATAATGGGTTCTCCCCTTGGTAATATTGTCTATATACACTGCTAAGTTTTTATCTCTAAAGGTTTTTAAGGTGTAATCCAACATTTGGCAAAAGCAGTCTTTCATGAATAAGCTTGACTGCTCAGGACAATTTAAGGCACAGTTTGATAAGTTTAAAATAGATTATGTGACGTGGTTACCTGTGATAGAAAGGAACCAGGTTAAATTCATTGCTTCATAGGAACTGGTTTAACCGTATGCATATTTTCTTCAATCAAGGTAGTATGTACTATCAGAGCTATAGGTCTGGTTCATAAAGTATACTGTGTTTAATACAAAAGTTGCTTTATTCTTTTAGTGTCCCATAGGATTTCTTGCAAAGAATGTCTTCAAACGTGTGTTGTGGTTGACATTGTTACACTGTTTAAAATTCCCAGGGACTTTTCAAATTGTCATAACTAAGCACTTCTTTATGGAAATAGTTCCTTGTTAGTCAGTGAGGGTATATTTACAAGAAAGAGTTTTCAGAGGCAGGTTGATTGAGGAGTTTTAATTCCCATTGCATTCCTTATTTCAGAAAATTCAGGCTAAATAATCTAGGGCTACAGTTAAGGATCGGGTAATTGACTGGTATTTGTAACAGAATTCAACAAAATAATGAAATAGTTCCAGGAATGATTATTTCAGTTTTTAAATATGTCTATTTTAACCACTCTCATTACTGTTTTACTGAATCCATCCAGCAGACACGTAAGAAAAAAATATTTACTCTCTAATATTAGTCAGAAGTGATTTTCAGTGTCACATGAACAAGTTTTGCAGAAAACAAGGTTGCATTTTGAACATGCAGGTTGGTATCCTTGGTGGAAGTGTTTGCCTGCTTAGGTAAACAGCCACTTGAGCTATCTGATCAAAACTAAGCAGAACAACTCAAGCTCTGTATGTTGGGTCATAAGGTAAAAAAAAAAAAAGTGTAAGGTCAAAATGAAATAAACAAATTCAGTGAAACAGTAGTTGGCTTCTTGACACTGTTGTAGCAGAAAAGGGATAGTTCTTTGATCTACTGTTACTTTTCTGTTAGCCTTTTGGTTTGCTTTATAATTGGAAGAAGGGAAGAGGGGATTGAAAGAAGCCTTTTCACACAATCCATTTAATATTCAGAGGGTTTTCCTCCTTCCTTCTTGAAATAAAGGCTTAATGTAGAGGAGCTGGATAAAATGAACACTTTTGGTGGAGTTGGGGGGACATTATTTTTGCTTATAAGCAAAGGAAATATTGTTAATTGTTTTCCATCATTAGGGCTCTAGGTACCAACCCCTTGCACTGTGACTGCAGCCTGCGCTGGCTTTCTGAATGGGTGAAAGCAGGGTACAAAGAGCCTGGGATTGCACGCTGCAGTGGGCCAGACAGCATGGTAGACAGGCTGCTGCTTACCACACCAACCCACCACTTCCAGTGCAAAGGTAGGAGCAAGCCGTAAACTCTCCTATTGCCTATTGTTGCTTAATAAACAGGTTTATTGTTACACTGCTACTGAATTTTAAATGCAATTTAAAAATATATATAGCCTATTCCTTGTTTGCCTTTTGGTTTCATTTTGGTTGTGCTTTGGGTTGCATTCTAGTTACTCTTTCAGTTTTTTCCACATAGCCTAAAGCCAGATATTTGCTTTAATTAAAAAAAAGAAAGAAAGAAAAATTGGAAGCTCAGATTATCATGTAATTGTTTTACTAGAGGGGCTTTAATAAAAACACCAATCCCTGGTATAAATAGCAAGACTGCTGCCATATCAGGCAGATGACAACCTGCTCCATGGGATGTTATTTCACAGCTATTTTATCAAATAATTTATTTCAGACACCCCCAAAAAACTTGGTTAAGCAAAGTTTAGTGTAGTAGGTAACACTAACATCACAAATGTAAAATACTGTTATATAGATAAGCTTGAAAGCTGTTGAAATTGAAGGTTTTGTTTGAAAGCCAGCATTCCAATATTAAAAAAGCCTTAACCTGTCTGCTTGTCTGTCTGTCCGTAACACTTTACTTGCATTCCAACACAGCAGCAGCTGGGGAAGAGGAGGACCAAGCCTCCTCCCCCTCTTGGGTCCGGACCCACTTTTCCCCCACCCCCACCCCTGTGTTGGCCCTGAGCCTGCTCCTCCCATACCCCTGCCACCACTGGATCAGCCTGGGCCTGCTGCTTCTCCCTCTGCTACAGGGCCTGACTTCTCCCCACCCCTAGGCCCAGTCCTGCCCCACATCGGGCTCAGGCCCAGGCCCGGGCCCGCTCCTCCCATCCCTACCCCCTGCCACTGTGGTGGGGAGTGGGCCTGGACCCCAAGCAGCAGGAGGGAAGGGGGGAGCGGGCCTGGATGGGGGGGCACAGGGCTCCTTCCCCACCCACTCCTCACCCCCCATCATTCTTGACAGGCAATTGGCTAGTTTGACTATAAGAATATTTGTACATGACACAACTTTAACTCAAATCTCATGTCTGTTTAGTAATGATCACTAACTGAATGCAGTGGATCAGTGTTTTGTGTCCTTAACTAGAGTGTAAATTCAGGAGCAGTCTAGGTGCAACTGTAATGGTGAGCGTTATGAGCAATTATGTTGCATTCCAGGAGCTATATAAATAGACAGCAATTGTGGATGAACCTACTTCCTGGCTATTTGTGGAATTGTGGATAAAGGACATAGTTTCAGGCATGCACATTGAGACTGTAATCATGATTCTTACTTTCAAAACTTGTTGGAGTGCAGAAAGTTTATTCAGGATACTAGCCCACATGTGAAGTTGGAGGTTTGAAGATGTCTTTTTGCAGCAATGGAAATGAGGGTCTGTGGTCTCTGTTAGAAATGCTGATGAAGGCATTAGGACATTATCTTTTTATTTGTCTGTGAAGAACCATGCACAGTTATAATATGTAATGATAAATTATATTAAAGTTCCTGGCTTGGCATGATAGTTGTATAATGGCTGGAATTAAACTGCTGAATAGCTAAAGATGGTGTTGATATAGGAATAAAGCCAAGTTTGTTTCCCAAACCTGAATAGAATTTCCTGATTTTCATGCTACACTTTTAATGAGTGGCATTCTAATTTAGTTTTATTTAAACTGATAATAATTATATGTGTTCTTAAAGCTATCAAAATGCGCTGCTTTTTTGCTGAGTTTTTAACTTCATGAACAAGAGGTACAAATATCCCTAAATAAACCTCCAAAAATAGGCTGACTCTCAGACTAAAAATGAAGGAAGCTAACATGGAATTCAAAAACATCTTATGTTATAAATACAATAGTAGAATTGAGATTTATTTATTTATTTATTTATTTATTTTTTAGTTTTGAAACTAACATATTTCTGTAATGCTTTGACCCCTTGATGTCAAATTCTCCCCAAAATATTCTCTTGGAGTTTCCTACTACTAGACTCAAATTTTAGTCTGAATAATATGAGATAGTTGGTAGGGCCAGAAGGGACCTGAGCAGATCATCAAGTCTGACCCCCTGCCATGGGCAGGAAAGAATGCTGGGGTCAAATGACGCCAGGTAGGTGATTATCTAGCCTCCTTCTGAAGACCCCCAGGGTAGGAGCCAGCACCACTTCTCCTGCAAGTTCGTTCCAGATCCTAGCCGCCCTGACTGTGAAGTTGTGCTTCCTGATATCTAGCCTGAACCTACAGATGTTTTTTCAAGAAGTTGCAACTTACTTTTTTGGGATAAACAGAACATCAAAATAAGCATATATAAGAAAGCAAATTGGTTGGAGGATCCATTGTTGGATCCACCTACGCCAAGTCGTATGAAGTGCCTCTACAAACAGAGGAATTTTTCCACACAGATAAGATTGCAGGATCATCCTCATAGACCCTGGTAGATCTCCATAAAAATGTCCACTAGGTCCAGTGGAATGAGACTAAGGTGCTATTTTTTCACTCTTCACTTCGAATATACATCTTGTGTTTGAATAGCGGGCTAGTAATAGCAGTTGAATATTGTGCATATGTGTAAAGTTTGTTCTAAGTTTGAGCAGCTTTATCCTATCTTTGGCATATTTCTAGCTGCTTTTCTGGGCCCCCCTGTACAACTGGTGTATAAACGTACTGCCCACAGGTCAGATCTGGCACAAGCCACGGCAACACCACGGGAAGGAGCCCAGCACTGTGGCTTGTTTCCATGGTGGCAACAAAACACCAAGGATGCCAGGCATCTGGTCCTGGACCAGAACCGGAGGAGGTGTTCATGGTCCCGGTCTGGCCATGGAGCCTGCCCCTGCACCTTTTATCTTGTCTGGGGATTGATCCTGTACCACTCATCTGGCTTATGGAGCCAGACAAGTTTGATAACCCTGCTGTACAGAATAGCAGTGCAGCAGGGCAGAGAAGAAAACAGCACTGATCTAGCAGCAGTGTTTGGACAAACAAAGCAGTTGTCTAGAACAGCAGTTGGCAACCTTTTCAGGTTGTGGCCAGAATTACTTTGCTCTGATGAAAGTCAGGTGGTTAAACTTGTGCTAGCCCTTGGGCAACTGGTGTCTTTTGGGTCAGGGTGGGGCACATCAGTGACACCAGTCAGCAATGGGTGAGGCAGGGTCCCCTGGAGGCCAATCACACTGATGGGGAGGAACAGGTACCACTGATCTCACTCACCAAAAAGTGGCTGCACCACTTCCAGAAGTTTTGCGGCCACTTCCACAAGCAGCACAGCCACTTCTACTGGTGGTCCTGCTCCCCGGCCAGCGCTTGCAGGGGGGCACCGGCACTCATGCCTGCCCCCCAGGTGGTTGCCTAAACAGGGAGTGTGGCCTGACAGGGAGTGCACCAGTGCTGTCAGGGGGTGCACATGCACCCCTGTGCACTCACTATGCCTCACCACTGGCTAGGTCTCAGCCATAGATTCATAAATGTTGGGATCAGAAGGGACCTCAATAGATCATTGAGTCCAATCCCCTGCATAGGCAGGAAAGAGTGCTGGGGTCAGATGACCCCAGCCAGATGCCTATCTAACCTCCTCTTGAAGACCCCCCAGGGTAGGGGAGAGCACCACCTCCCTTGGGAGCCCATTCCAGGTTTTGGCCAATATAACTGTGAAGAAGTTCTTCCTAATGTCCAGTCTAAATCTGCTCTCTGCTAGCTTATGGCCATTATTTCATGTGACCCCCAGGGGCACCTTGGTGAGCAGAGCCTCACCAATTCCCTTCTGCGCCCCCATAATGAATTTATAGGCAGCCTCAAGGTCGCCTCTCAACCTTCTCTTGTGGAGGCTGAAGAGGTCCAGGTGCCCTAGTCTCTCCTCATAGGGCTTGGCCTGCAAGCCCCTAACCATACGAGTGGCCCTTCTCTGGACCCTCTCCAGGTTATCCACATCCCTCTTGAAGTGCAGTGCCCAAACTGGAGACAGTATTCCAACTGTGGTGTGACCAGTGCCCGATAGAGGGGAAGTATCACCTCCTTGGTTCTGTTTGTTATGCATCTCCTGATTTGCTGATGACTTCGTCACACTGACAACTCATGTTCATCTTGGAGTCCACTAGGACTCCAAAATCCCTTTCCGCTTCCATGTTGCTGAGCAGGTCATTTTCTAGGCTGTAGGTGTGCTGGACATTTTTCCTCCCTAGGTGCAGCACTTTGCATTTCTCCTTGTTAAATTGAATTCTATTGTTTTCTGCCCATTTGTCCAACCTGTCCATGTCTGCCTGTAGTTGTTCCCTGCCCTACAGTGTCAACTTCTTCTCGCAGTTTTGTATCATCTGCAGACTTGGACAGAATACACTTCACTGCTACCACTTATTCTCTCCATGTTGGCACCAGGAGAGCTGCACAACAACCACTTCTCCATGTAGCAGCATGGGGACAGCTCTTGCTGGTGAAGCCCCGTGTCTGCAGGAGGATCAAATGGGCCATGGGTTGCTGACTCCTGGCCTAGAGGATGACAGTCACTGCTGTACAGCTTGTGAGCTTTCATAGAATTCACCTCTCTCCTCTAGGAAAAAATGTAAAGATTTGTTAGTTAGCAAGAGAAAGCCCCTGCTCACATTTAAGTCTCTAGTGCCAGTACAAAGTCCAACTGAAGTTAGTGCACCTCCTTATATTTCATAAGTAACAGGGACGATGTGTAGGGGGTGCATGCAGATGCACATGCACCCCCTGAGCATGGTGGTGCACCCTCTGCAAAAAGGCACTGCCGACACTGTTGGTAGTGCCTGCAGGCAGTCACCGCTCGCCACCATGGCAGTGCATGACCTGCCGTGCATGACCTGGCAGTGTCTGCAGGTGGTCCATGATACCTATTGGCTGCTGTCACTGCTGCCGGCAGTGGCTGTGGGTGGTCGTGACCCTTGGTCAAGGCTTGCCACCCCCTCTGCTCCCTGCTACTGACAGCGCTGGCAGCATCTTTGGGAGCTCCACACTTACCGCCTCCACGCTCCTGCCGCCACCGCCATACTCCTGTCACTGCCATGACCCCCCCACCCACCGGGAGCACACGCCATTCATGGTAAGTAAAATCTCAAAACATGTTTACATGATTGCAGTTGAATCCTAATTATAAAAAGATCTTTTCACTCTGGCCTACCACCTCCTTATCACTGTTAACATGCTTCTGCTGGCAACAGTGAGACACTCTCTGGGTACATCTACACATACAATTAACCCACAGAAATAAACTCCAGCACAGTTCATGCTGGAGTTAATGGCTCCCAGGCGCAGTGCATACACATGTGCCCAGGACGACAGCAGTTAGAGCTGCGGTAGGGCATCCCAGGGTGGTGGCATCAGGTATCAGAGACTGTCTGGGGCACAGGGGTGTTACAGTGTGAGGCTCGTTGGCAGGCAGCCCCTGCACCGTAGCACCCTGATACCCCAGCCAGCCCTGGTCACTGTCTATATGTGTTTTGGTGTGCTAAATGACTCTGCCATAGGATAGCACTTGTCCCAGACAACACTGTCCTACAGTGGAGTTAATTAATTTACTGTGCCCTAATATGGGTACAAATGTAGATAGTGATGCTTTACTATGGAGCTAATTAGTCAGTGCCACAGTAAAACACATGTTTAGATGCACCCTCTGAAGAGAAGCATGCAGTTCTGTCTACAGTGCAGTCATAGGTCTGGCTTTCAGCTCCTATAATGATACCCAAGCAGGTTTCAAACTAGCCAACTCAGGTACTTGTAGTAGTAGCCACAGTAGCTGGAGCTCAGTGCAGGCTGTAAAACCTTCCTGAGAGACTGGGTGAATATTTAAGCAAGGTAGCCTCTCTTTGATCACTGTGTGGCTGCAGCTAATTTTTAGCCACACCAAAGTGTATTAATTTAAAGATAGCCTGGGTATGTCAATGTAAAATTCAGTTCTGTGCCACTGACTTCAGGGTAGACAGACAATTACTTTTGTCAACCTGTGTTTTAACCTTGCATTTTGGCAAAAGTCAAATGTCCATGTGTTACGGATGGTGTGGTTGGGAGCATATATTTGTAAGTACAATTCACATAGACCCACACAGACCTTTTATTAAGTTCCCCTTCTTGTCAGCTGCAGTATTAGAAAGGACTGCACTAGACTGGGAACATTTTGCACTATGGTTTATAAATCAAACCCCCAAGGGCACAGTAATAAGCTAGTTAAATGCAAGGAGCTAACACTGTTCTTATTAGCTCCTGCATTGATTGGCTTTGATCAATGCCATAGGGATAAATGGAATGTTTTCAGGTTTCTACCTGAATATATCTCCATGAATTTATATTATGAAAAGGTATATTATATTATGAAAAGGTATAAAATCAGACTTCAAGATTTATGTCTTATAATATGAGATCTCTGTTAGTGTCATTTCTCCTGAGCTACTGCTAGTCCCAAAATAGGTACTGTCATATACTTTAGAACAAAGTAAGAGAAAAGTAGTGAATGGGGATAAAATGACAGGACAAAAGAACAGACTTTCACATTATTTTCTTCTGTTGAATTTAGGCAGGTATCAAACTAGAAGTTAATGTTAACAGGGAAGCATCAAAACAAAGTAGCATGGGGTTAAATTTTACATAGTTTTAACTAGCAAAGTAATAAAGAGGGCCAAATTCTGTTTCACTTAACACACCTAAATTACTTTTTCCCATTTTTGCCATTTTTGAATGGTTTTCACTTCTGTTACCCATGAAAGTTCCCGTGGCTTTACAGCAGGAACAATAGGCTGTGCACTGGCTGAGCACACAGCTATATACCTTCATATGCATGTACCTGAACATAAGTCCTGGAAATATGAAGAGGGTCATCACATGTTGCAGTTCTAATAGTTTAATGGTTATGATGACACTTGCCCAGAAAGCAGCAGACCCGAATTCCAGACTTCCCACACCCAGATTGTAATCAGCAACTTTCTGACTTCCTAGCCCAGTGCTCTAATCACCAGGCCATATATCAGGTGTTATCCAGACCCCTCTCCAACCCTCCTTTTGAGTTTGGGCCCAGAGGTCGTCTGGGTCAATTCTTTTGTGGACCTTTTTCCTTAATATTGCTAAGTCAGTTAAACATTCTGTACAGTTAAACATCCCTTGCTTTAGGGTAATAGGACTTTACTCCACATTTTACTCCACTGTTGGAGTTACAAATGGGTAGCAGCCTTTAGTACATATATATTTTGTTCAGTGATTTTTGTATGGGTTCATTACTGTGTTCCATATTGGTACCGTTTAAATAATAGATATTAATAGTGACTTGGGAGGGAAACCTTCAGCTGAATTGCATGCTGTCATTCCTCTTTGTAAATCCCCTCCACTGTCAAACACAAGCTATTTATCGTCATTTTCTGATTTCTTTACAACCTACGCTCATCTTACCTAGCTTCTCTCATACGCTATTGTGAAATCACTGTCTGCCTTCAAGGTGCTGTTATTGTGCTTTTCTCCCACGCTACCCCTCAAGCTTGGGAGAATTTCCTGTAAACATCTGCAAAGCTACCTCCTAATCTTCTTCTAATGCCTCCTTAAAATTCTTCTTTGCCAGGATGCCTATGAAAAACCTTGACAATTCTTAGGCCACTAGTATGCTGAGATTTCAGAGATTTCAAGCTAACCAATGGTGTCTCGTTGTTTTCCTATACCTGCTTCTTCAATGCTAAGATTTTTCGAACAGAGGCACTTTTTTTTAATCTTGTATTTGTATAAATCATTGTGCTATAGGATCCTTAACTAGGGATTCTACATGGTACTGTAATACCTTCCAGGGGAAAGCAGAGCACTGTGGGATGCTGGTGGAGTAGAAGACCACCTGTGGTGCTTCATGTAACTGTACAAAGCTTTTCCAAAACCTGTAACTGTTATATGTGGTGCTTAAGAATGCAGTGCTACATATAAGTTCCTGCTTCAGACAGGACATGTTTTGTAGCACTTGTGCCATTTTTGTAGCATTGCAGGTGGGGGGCATGTCTACACCCATTTTATGTAACACTGCAAGGGTGTGCATAGTGCTACAAATATAATGTCTGTCCTTACTGGGAAATGCTAATATGTACAATGATAAAAAAGCAAAATCCCTCCTTCTTGAGTAATATTATTTGTCTGCTGCTTTTGTGTGACTCAGTAGTCTATCCAATAATTAAAAGCCCCACATGTTTTTCTAATATTCTATATGGTTTTTCACTCATACATACCCCAACTGTGAAAATTGAACTTAGACTACATATCAGTATGGGAACAGTAGATTTTACAGACTTGCTACTGACTCCTCATATCACCCCTTCCCGCACACTTGTGCTGTCCTACGTTGTTTAAGCTTTGAGGGTACGTTTGTGCAATCCTTGCATTTTTTTTCTTATACAGGAGATAAAGTAATTAAAGGCTTTAACTACCTTGCTTAAATTAGGGTTTTTCTCTTTTACTTTTACCGGTACTGAGTTTAACCTTTGAGTCATTAATATTAGACAGTCAACAGCTACAGAATAAAATTTTCTTTTCTTTGTTTTGTTTCTTTATTAAAAACTCTGTAGTATTGATTGATTTCTTACCTAACTCCAGGCAACATATAAACATAATAGACCACTAGTTGTCAAAGGCACCCCTTGTTAGATACAGATGCCCCTCAGAAAATGCCAACTCTTAATTTTTACTTTTTTTTTTACTATAGAAAAGTAATAGATAAATTCTTCCATTGCAAAAACTCAGAAAGACCACAGCTTGTCAGAATGTTTTGAACTCTATGGATTCCTATTTGAAATCTCTAGGTTCATCTTGTGAATCGTGTTTGCACACCTCACAGTGCTAACATTGTGTGGCACCCCATGGCACCTTTGAAAAGATCTCAAGGCACCGTAGAGCACCCCCGGGGCTCTCAAAGCACATTCAGTTGTGAATGTTCCAGTGCAGTAGCCTTGACAAACTGAGTTGCTTTGCCCTTCAGATGACCTGGTCAGTAAATAATGATGTGTTTTTAAAACAGGATAATTCTGTGTTAACACAGCAAACCATGAGGTTTTTTAGGTCTTGGCACATGAAGGGCTGGATTGGGGAAGGAGATGCTAGCATCTGGGTTTGTTTCAAGTATTTGTTTGCCTCTAGTTTTGCTGACATTTTCCATAGTAATTTTTAATGCCATAGGGAGTTAAATCAGGGATGTTAAAAAGAAATGGAATAAAATCAATTTACTGTCTTCCTTGCATGTCTTGAGTGCTGGGTTTCCTGTTTATAACTCAGGATGTTTGGAAAAAACTTAACAGGGCCAATTTGATTCTTCACTCCATGTATTTGAATATGCTCATATGTACCTTTACTGTCATTCCCTTCTCTATATCCATGATGACCTTCATTCATACTTAGGGACCTACTTAATTTGCGGAAAAATGAATTTTCCTGGCTTGGTCTCAGCATGAGGAGCTGATTTTTGCAGGCATCTCCCAGCACTCCTGCCCGTCATTGCTGATTGCCAGAGAAGCCCTGGTGGGGAGGAAGAACAAGGGGCAGCCCCCACCTTGGCTGCTGGCTACACTTTGTGCCACCCTGCCCCTCAGTGCTGATTGGCAAAGAAGCCCCAGGGGAGAGGAGGGATGAGAAGACAGCTGGCATCTTAGCTACTGGCTGCCCTTTGTGCCATCCCACCAGCTGGCACCTTCCCCTCTGGGCTGGGCTGTGAGGCAGCAAGGACGGCTGACTCCTATTGGTGAACCAGCATTTAATTTAATTTAATTTAATTTAATTTTTTAAGTTGATTTCGTGGACAATTGCAGATTTTTCAGTTACCGCAAAATCACAAATTAAGTAGGTCCTTACTCATCCTGTATTCTTTCCCTGCAAATAACTCTTCACGACCCAGCTGCTCACTCTTCTTCCTCAGCAGCCCTTCCCCTTTCAGGCAGTCCTTTTGTTCCCCAGACAGAAACTAAGTAGAACATCCAGGCTCTGCAAAGAGCAGGAAGGTCAGCCAACAGGAGCATATGACTCAGCAGAAGTTAGTGGCGTCTCAGTGGTGGCTGCAATGGCAGCTGGTGGGCTGTGAGCATTTATCTTCAGTCTCCAGATTCCAGTGTCTGTTGCAGCACTGACACAGTCCTTTCCCTGCTCTTTGGAATGGTTTCTATCCAAGCATGGGGATTATTAAATGGCTTAAATATGGGTTTGCATGTTTACCTGGGACTGAATCACTTCCAATATTGGTGTTTATTGCCCTTGTTACAGTCAGAACCAGAAGGAAGTCAGTCACCAACTCTATTAAAATTAAGGATAATAAAATATTTCTAGCATGAGCCTTCTCTATAACCCCTAACTGAACTTTCCTTGAGGTCCACAAAAATGTATGTCATTTTCCTACCTGTTTTTCTTTTTTGCTGCTGCATCATTTTGGAGCCAGCCACAAACTAGAAATACCAGAATATTATGCAAGGGGGACAGCTCTTGCAGAATTTCTAGCACAGAGGCAGCAGAAATTACTGAAGAATAAACATGTTTTTTGATAGTGTTGAAGTGATGTTGTAGTTAAGATGGTCCAGGAAATATTCATTCTTCTTCATTCAAGGCATTCTAAAGCTTGTTTTAGTCTATCCCAACCATGCAGTTGGTCCAATAAAAGATACCACCCAGAAAGATCCTGGCATGGTCTTTTGAGAGAGGTTGTTTTTGTAGGCCTGGGCTTACTTATTTAGAAAAGTCTCTAAACATCAGAGAGTTGTCCAAGACACAAATTCAAGCATTTAAAGTTTGTGTAAAACTGTGGGGATCCTGTGCTATCGAATGAAGTTCCACCAGTATCATCTATGTTTGTGCCAATACAAAGAGGGTGCCACAAGGGGCACAAAACACAGAGTGGTGATGACCTGTGTATAGGACCCTGTATGTAGACTGAAAATAAATTTTGCAATCCACATATTCTCATAATACTTTCTGCTTTCATTTTCCAGGGCCAGTAGATATCAATATTGTTTCCAAGTGTAACCCTTGTCTCTCTGGTCCGTGTAAGAACAATGGGACATGCAATAATGATCCAGTGGAGTTTTACCGGTGCACTTGCCCATCCAGCTTCAAGGTAGGACTATAACTGAACTGTGTTAAAAGTCACAACATTTTCTATTATCAGTGGGTCATTTCAGTGGTGTACTACCTGAGGTCAATTTTACAGACAATTGAGCTCATAAATTCTGTACTTAACTTTGCACACCAAAAATCATTCACTCTGTGTGACAGAAAATGCACGTATTTGTTTTTTAAGATGTGGATGTACTAGTGAAAAGATTGAGGAGAATATAGAACAGCAAATGACTTTTGGCACTTGCAGAAAAAAAAAAAACCTTACTTTGGAGGCAGTCAGTTCTGAGGAAGGGAACTGGAGTCTAAGGATTTAGGATTCTTTTAGTCCAGCTCCTGGCTTCGCCACTGACTCTCTGTAGCCTTAGCCGAGACACAGTCTGTTTCTCTCCCCTTTGATTAAGAGTGATTGGGTCTAATTCTCTAATCTCTTGCACCTTGTGAAGTACAAGATGCACAAACCCATGCAAGATGCAACCACTTGAAAGATTCTGAATAAGTGGAGTGTTCTGTGTGTGATAGCCTCCAATTCACACCCGTTTTGCACAGATGTAATGGACTACACAAGCTGGTGAGGAATCAGGCCTATCAGAGTTGTGATTGTTAATATCTGTACTGTAAGTAGATCATGTGAAATCTTATAGATGTGAAGTTCTATTACCCCTGCAAGGAGAATATAGCTGTATCAGAGACAGAGAGAGAACAAGCTTGTCAGTTCCTAGGGAGCATATTGGAGCATCTCTTGAGCAGTATCATGTCTTCACTGCTGCCATATAATTTCCATTGTCAATCCCAAGAAAAATGTGCTGTTAGAACAGGAGTGGGCAAAGTCCAGCCCACAAGCCAAATCAAGCTTATGATGGACTCCATTTGCCAGCAGTCCTTGTGGCACTGTCTCTTTCTGGCTGCTGCTGCCAGACCTAGCCCCAGTACCTGAGCATCCCGGCCCATCTACCCCCCACTCGGGGAGAGACCTGCACAAGCAGGATTCGTGGCCAGGTAGCTGGGATGGGGCCACAGCCAGGAGCAAGATGGGCAGGCAGCACTGGGGAGACCATAGGATTTTGGAGTAATAACAGCCACGTGACTGCATGGGGCCGGGGCTGAGGCCAGGGCACAGCTGCAATTCACTGCCTGCACACCCCTGTGATGAGCAGGAGTTCTACAGGCAGGGGTGTGCAGGGACTGGATCAAGGCTCTGCCCAGGCCCCATGTTGTCACTGCCACAAGATCCTGGCCCCAGAGCACCTTCCCACCCAGCTGTGAGCCCTGCCTATACCACTCCCAGCCAGTCTTCATGGAGACCCTGGGAGCACAGGGCCATGAAAGTACCCTGATTCTGCAGCCCCATGCTGTCATAGCCCCATGCTCCCAAGGTTTCAATGAAGACAAGCTGGGAGCAGTGCAGGCAGGGGCTGCTGGGAAATAGAGTCTGCCACTGGCCACATCCACCATTTTGCCCACCCCTGCATTAGAACATAAGGCTACATGCTGCAGTTCTTCCCAGTTGTTGATATCATTGGGAGCTTAATGCAACCAATGAGGTTAGCGTAAGGAATAAGGTATGAGTTGGAGCATAGTGCAGAATGGGGTGTCCCTGTTTAATTAACAGGTGGGTGGGCATTAGTCACAGGCTTTATATTTTGTGATGAAAAGGGGATATCTGACTTAGAAAATGTTTTAGTCAGGGTGGATAAAAATCAATGATTTTAAAAATATATTTATTTTAAAATTGCATTTTGATTAGATTTTTTAATGGTATTTTAATGGAAATTAGATATTTTAATGCTATGTTTATTTTTAAGATGCTTTAAAAAAATAAACATATATAAAGATAGTTTTAATTTAAGATATGTTAAACCTCAAAGATATCATCATGGAATAGGGATTATAACTTCTCATTATATACTATTTGAGACAATATATTTATAGAACCTTTTAAAAACTTTTATAAATAGGTCACAACAAGACATAGACTATATTAGGGGCCCAATCTTACAGGGTTCCCTGAGGCTCCTGTATAGATTAGTAAAGATTAAAGAAAAACACTCTACCCAGTTGGACTCAGTGCTCATTCTAGAAGATCCCATTAAGTGTCTCTGTAATGGTTAGTCTCAGTTCTCAAACTGGTTTTGTGTCTCCAGAGATCATAGAAGTAGACCAGGCTCTTTGAGTAGATATGGTATCTTTTATTAGACCAGGGGCGGGCAACATATGGCCTGCAGGCCAGATCTAGCCTACCAGGCCATTCTATCTGGACCACAGGGCACCTACAGAATTAATATTTATCTACTCCAAGCTCCCTGTCAAATCTGACAGGAGCCAGGGGCAGTAGGGCCCAGGAAACACTGGCAGGAGTCAGGAGAAAGGCCAGCCCGGGCCTGCCCCCAAACCCCTCCAACCTCCGCACCCCCACACACAGAAGTGTCTGCCTGTGCTTGATTTCTCTTCATGCGGCTGCTCCAGCACCACGTGACCCAAACCCCATACCTACCCACACCCTATATATCCACACACACCCCCACATGCTTCTTCACCCCGTACCCATCCTCCCCCACAAACCCCCCTACTCACACCCACAGCCCCCCCACACCCACACAGTTTACAAGAGTAAGACTTCATTTTAAGCTATTGTGTGATCACGTCTATGAACACTACACAAACACATGTAAATCGGGACAAAAAGATTTTTTTAAATCAAATTAATGAATGTTGTAGATATTTGATTTTTAGAATATAATTTGGTATTTTTCTGGTTCTGAGATGGCAAAACTGCTTGCTAAAAGGAGCATTTCTGGGAGCAAGGGGAGGGAGTTCTGGTGGCAAAGGTCAGGGGGTTAAGGGGCAGGACTTCTGGTCCCAAGATGGCAACCAGGGGGTGGGGCACCTGTCAAGGGGCAGGGCTACCCATGAGTCCCTTAACAGCTTGCCAAAACTCAGTAAGCAGCCCTCCACCCAAAATAATTGCCCACCCCTGTATTAGACTAACTAAATAGTGGGAAAAATTGTTCTTTGCAAGCTTTCAGAGACAAGCACCATTCTTTAGGCATAGGGCGTTTGTTGTCTCCAGAAACAACATTCTTGTTAACAGCAGTATATGGAAATGAGAGATAACAGACATGATTACCTACCCATCAGCCCTCTTGTCTCTGCAAGTTTGTGTACACACAGCCAAGCCCTTACCTTTCTCTAAAAGTGCAAAGTTTCAAGAAGTTAAATGAACAAAGGATATCAAACAACAAGAATGTACTTTTTACAGAAAACAATGATTAAATCGAGGCTTCCTGACCAGTGATTTAAATTGTGATTTAAATCATGCATACAGTTAAGTGTGGTCCAGGGATTCCTGTCCAGTTAGTACTGGCTTATTCACATTGCAAAAACAACATTAAAAACTTCTTGGACTTTTATTAAACGTTGCAGGGAAAGAAGGGAAAAACAACTCTAAAAATATTCTTGATAGCACATAGCTGTTTGATAGCTTTTTACATTATATTAAAGATTGTATTAACTGCCTTTAAAGGCAAAAGAGAAAAATGAGTCTATTGAGATAGTTTGGCTGCTCCTGTTCAAGTCCAGTCCTGTTTCCTTGAAGACAGAGTACCATACATACACTTACAGATGCCCATGCAAAAAACGATAGCAAAAAAGATAGTGAGAGAAGCTTCTGTCTCCTGGTGGTGATTTTTACTGCTCTCAGTGCTGGAAAGACAAAGGCCAGCACACTGTATAACCAGTTATTCTGAGACCTGACAAACTTGCTTCAGCAGCAGGCTATGAATTTAGTTTTTTCACAGGTCACTGGCTCAGAGCAATATTGCAAAAGAAATAGCCTTGTCCAGCTGAATCAGCCCCTTCTTAAACAGAAAGCAAAACAGAGGGAGGGAAGAAAAGAAATGAGGTGGGGAAGAAAAAGAATAAATAAGGAGTATTGTGACAGCAAGGATCTGAATTTCACAACCCACATGCTATTGAAGATGTAGTAGAAGCTGATGACATCATTTCCCTTTCTGGCCTCATTTGGTCAGGATGTCTTTCAAAAACAAGGTGATGAAGGAGCAAACACATCATGATGAATTCCACAAAACACTGGGAGGCAGTAAGGCTGCACACTCTTTCCAATCCAACCATTATTATGCTTATTTATACACAAAGTCTGGGAAGGGGTGGCTTTTTGACAATAACCAGTCAAAACATATCAAAGTAATTTCAACTATAAATAATATGTCCCATATCCAGAACTTTTCATCTCTTTGTCATAAAAACTGATGACTTAGCCAGGATCCCTGAAACATCTCTTCTTGTAATTCTTGTAACTAGAACAGTTTAATTTGTACCAATATATTTGAATTCAACTTTTAGTGATTTTTAACAGATTTACGTAGAAAAAGTTTGAGTTTGACATTTTTACCTTGGACAACTGAAAGTAAAAGTCTTTGTAGAACAATCTTCCTTATCTGTATGTTTTACTGGAGCCTCTCTCAGGGAAATTATCCACAACAAACTGCAAGTTCCTTTGTGTGGTCATTAATAGTAGCCTCATGGCACTAGTTGATTGAGAAAAATACCAAAACCAGATATTGAACCAGGAAACTTGTACTGAGTAAAAGAAGTTCTAGTAGGTCATTACTCTCTTGTAGCCTGCCATAGCACTATTCTTCCTGTCTAAGTTTCCTAAAGGAATTGCAATCACCCTTGCATCAGGGCTTTCTGCAGTGAGCTAACTTTTCTTTAAGGAGGCTTTTGACAGTCAACCATTGCCTTTTGCTGGTAACAAACTTAAAGATTAGTACCAGAGAAAATACAATACAAAAGAGTCTTTCACTTCTTCAAGACTATCTGTCTACTCTTTGAAATATTCTTACAGAGGACTGACTTTCAGAATCTCTCCCTGTTGGAAGGCATCCTTCTTCCAAGCACAAATCGAGGAGCCAACCCATCCGTCTGCAGGTCTCCTCTCCTAATGAACAGTCCCAGGCCTTTTAGAAAAACACATGACTCCTCAGCTCAATTTGATTCCCAGTCGATGAGTATCAGGCTGTGGGTACGGGATAGGGATGGACTGATCCTGCTGGAATTTGTCAGTAATGGCAATTTATGGCAGCGTTTTGGATAATACTTCTGAGGGGACTCTGTGGTTATCTTATCTCCACATGTCAATGGAATGCAAAAGATTAGTAGGTCATTTTAAACATGCCAAACTGTATTCTTGAAATACAATGAAGCTGGAAGAATTTTAATAAAAGTCAAGTATTTTGATCAAGCTGGTAGGAAAATATATAGACTTGCCTCTCCATATTCTATATGCTTTACCCTAGAAATTGCATATTGTGCAGTAGCTCTCTGAATCAGGCTAGGTCAATTATAATGTTGATCAGGGATATAGTTTTTCTTCTGGTATTTTTGTCCTAGCTAACACCTGTAACATGCAAGCAGTTACATTGGCATTTTTTTGGTTACAGCTATGTCTCTATCCTTATCACTGTATGGAGGGCCTTGTTACACGGTACTTTTAGGCAAGGCTATGCAGCTGGAGTGGGGTGGAGCTTGGCAGTTCAGCAGCTGCAGTGTGGTAGCCCAAGGCCAGTTCCTGCTGACTCTGTGCTCTGGCAGGCTGTGCAAGGTCTGAGCGCTGGCTCCCCCAGCCTGGCTCACCCAGAAGCAGCCATGGTTGGCAGGCGCCTGAAGCCTCTGAGCCCCCGGAGGGAGAGGTACAGGGACAGGATGGGACTTCCTACCCCCACTGGACAATAGCGTCATGTAGCATGAAGCATGTTGTGATGCTATTGTGCAGTAGTAACGAACTACTGTACCATCATTGTCACCTAAAAGCTGTCCAGCAATGGTACTGCACAGTAAATCTGGTTAATCATTTAGTACTTGTGTATGCATGGACTAAATGACTGTGCAGTAACAACTGCACAGTCAGCATTTTGTGTAGGCGCAGCTACTGTGTGACTCTTTCACTAAGCCAGACAACGCTAAGATGATTAATATTTGTTCAGCTTACAGTGTACGGTGTAACAAGGCCCCAACAAGTCTTTTCTAGATTAGACTTCAGTGTAGATCAGTGCAGGTGACGGGTAGTCAAAGCAAATTTTTCACCTTTCTGTGTGACTGCTTCACTAAGCCAAACAACACTAAGCCAATTAACATTTGTTCAGCATATAGCATAATGTGTAATAAAGCCCTGACAGACCTTTTCTAGATTAGAGCTTAGGGTAGATCACGTGTACCTAGACAGGTCTTTGTAGTTTTTGCAGTGAGTTAATTTAAACATCTTTACAATGTTTAGCCTTTCTTCTTCCCCTCCACTCACACTCACATTCTCAGGTGACATTCAGTGTATGAACCTCATCTGGGCCAAAACCTCTTCTATGCTTGCAAGCACCAAAATGTCATCCAAGCGTGGCAGAGAGCAAACAGACCTAGGCATGGCATTTAAACAAAGCTGACAGTTTAAAAATACTGACTGGTAACTAGTACAAGGAGAACTGGGGGAAATTTAATAAGTAAAATAAAGAACCCTCATCTTTACCACAGGTTTTTGAGTAAAAATGAAATTTGACAGGTCCAAATGTAAACCATATGAAGGGAGCACTCTATCTCCATGAAGCTGTTCTCCACCAGAGATTCATGCTAATTCAATAACAATACCTTGCTTCCTTCTCACCAGCCAGCACCAAACAACTCTGTCCATCTGGAAGCTATTTCCCAGGCCTTGATAAATTGCCCTAAATCTGCCCTCTCAGCATTTGTTTTTCCTTGTTTGATGTAGGTTTGAAGAAAATCCTGTGTGGAGGAGTGCATCGATGAAGTAAAAAAAAAAAAATCTCTTATTTCAAATATAATGTCATGCCATTGAGCTAGAGGGTTTTACAGTGTTCCCTGAGTTAGGATATACATTTTTCTGGGGTTTCAGCATTCATGGCAACCTTTAGAAAACCCTATGTACTACTTCATTGAAAACTGAGTGACCAGTTGCCCATCAGTTTATGGTATCTTCTTCTGGTTGCTGTGGAAAATATGATCATGGAAGTAATAGACCCACAATCTCTTTGCATTACCAGGTGTAAGGGTGGTCCAAATAAAACTTCATTTGATGTTCTTTGAAGTCTTTCTCCTTATTGAAATGCACATCAATCAGTTGCTTGTTAGAAGTGTACTTTCTTGTAAAGCACTGTATATTTCAAGTTTGGGAAGCCTTAAAGTCAGGTAACTAACAGATTGTTCAAACTCCACATCTGAATTGACAGACCAGTAGGCAAGACAATTCTGTTTAATGAAGACAGAAGTATAGATTGCCAGTTTTAAAATGGGCAAAACTAAGTGCTGATAGTTATCTCTGCTGCTGCTCTCTCCACAGGTTCATTGATGAATGTGTTTGTTATAGATAAACCATGTAGAAAACCTTGCCTTCAGGATTTTCTCTTTAAAAAGGGTTTCTGTGTAGTCAGTGGATAGTATAAGAGTGCCACCTGTGGGGACCAACAGGATTTACTAGGAATAGCTTCAGGATGTTATACAAGCTATCTGAAGCTATGGAACTTAAGTTTACTTAATGCAATTTCCATAGAAATCCTGACACCTTACACTTTCATACTAAATATACATACATATTTACAGTTTTATCACCTCCTCTTTTCTGTGTAGAACTATGAGATATTTAAAAAAAGATGTTCTTGCTAGGACATGGGGGATGAAGTGACATAAAATGGGTTCTGAACTACTTCTCTCTGGTTTTTCTTTGCCTCAAATGCTGAGCTGTGTCAACTAGAAAATAGCAGAGTTTTAATTCACACATCCTATTGAGTAAGTGCTTTATACAATCACTATGAGATGCAGCACAAAGGATGTGGATAAGTTAGAATGAAATATAATGACAAGCAAATTGGGAGGTTATTTGAATGAGTTCTCAGAGTAGGTATAGTAGGAAAATCTGAAGAAAATGATGGTAACAATAACCAGATGAAAAATGTTCTGCATTTAAAAGCTTGTCTAACTCTATTCCAAATATGCAGTTGGTCCAATAGAAGATATCCCTAAAAAATACTAAGAAATCCTCGTCTCTTGCTAAAAATAAGTGCATTCTGACTGCTGTTCTCTGATAACAATATAATTGGATATGTATGACATGGAGTCTTTTATTAATTCTTTTTAGTATCTTCCTTCTAGTCCAAGCTTAGGCAGAAATCAGAAAAAAAGAATCATCAACATGAATTTAGTAATAATGTTATTAGCCTCCCTCCCCCACAATTAAAGGAAGGGCAGAACATGCTGTGCCTAATATGAAGGAATAAGTCAAAATAAGGATATTTAAGGGAAAGAGTATCTCTTTCCTGCCATTGTGCTCTCTCTAAACTATGATTGCTTGACTAGAATGAAACCCAGATCGGAGTCTAACCAAGCTGTGTAATCCAACTCTTTCATCACTTTGCAAGTCACTCTCTCTGAGGGTGAAGGTGAATATTATTTAGAAAGTACAGAGCATAAAACACACAGCCCATATCTTAAGCATCACTGATGTTACTGACACTATGGTTTCACAAATTCCACTTGCTTTCAGTTCCATTCTAGATTTAAGTTCAAGGAATATCCTAATTTACACATACCATATCATCACATACCTGTTGTGCTGTTGTAAGGCCCCATTTGCCATTTATAATCCAGTAAGAAAATACTGAGCTGGGACAGAGGTGCTCAACCTCCAGCCCACATGACATAGCTCTGCAAGTTGGATCTCGCATCTGGCCTGCAGGATCCAGAAATTTGACAGCAGGGGAGTACTGGCAATTAACACTGCCACCACTTCATTGCTTGAAAATTTACAAGTCAAAAGGGCCGGATGACATGGCCCTATACATGGGGCCAGAGCTGCAGGCAAAACCCAGATTGGGACCCAGTCCAGCACAAAGGGCCCAGGCAAGACCAGGGGCCCAATCTGGTGCGGGGGCTGTGCCATGCACCAGGGGTGTGTGAAAAAGGCCGTATTCAATTCGGATTTGGCCCAGATCAGGGGACAGCGACTCTATTCATTGATTCAGATCACTGTCCTGATTCAATTCAGCTGAATCTGAATCTAAAGATTTGATGCTGATTTAATTCAGCCCTACCATACATTAGGTTGGTCCCTCACCCAACTTGGGCTCTGGCTCTGCACACTGGATCAGGTCCATGGACTGATCTGGCCTGCAGGGCTGAGATGCTGGGCACCACTGATTCAGGAGGACAGTTCAACTGGAGAAGTCCTAGATGAGGCTCTGTGACATCATAGATGAAGCAGCTATTGAGACAAGACCCTCACTGTGGCATATTTTAGATGTGAAATTCAGATACTAATCCGATCAAAATTTTGCTCCGGTAACTATTTTTTCCCTTCACCAAAATCTAAGCTGGAAACATAGAATCCTGGAAGAGGAAATTATATGTTTCTTGAACACATGAAGTGCTAAATAAATAATTCCTAGGCACAGAGCAGGAAGTGCCTTAGAAATATTGTAAAATTAACAAAATTAACTCAAAAGCAAACAATTTAATGAAACATTTGCATACACCATCATTTTCTGAACAGCTTGAGTAGCTAAATGTTTTTAAAAATCTGGCCTTGTTCATCCTGTGTTTGTCTAACTTCAGTTAGACAGACTTGAGAGGGGTTTGGATGGAGTAAGTGATCAGAGTTTAGCTTATGAGGTATGTCAGCTGTATGAGATAACATGTCAGGTCTCATTTCTTAGACTAATACCATTTGGAAATACAATTCCTTGCTTTTGTTTCTTTGGCTCTATTAATATATGTGTATAAATCTCCCTCTGCATTAGTCAGTGCAAGAATAAATCCACTAGTCTGAATTCCAGGAAGAGGAGACATTGGAAGGAACTCTTAAAGCTAGACTGCCTTCTTCCATATACGAAGGAGAGTTCAAACATGTCAGTCTTTACATGTTATCCTATCTGGGCCTCTCTTTCCATTAATGTGTCAGGATAGAGGGGAGAGGCAATGGAATGCAAGTATCTTGCCAAGTTTTATTAGTGTGAAGAAATCAGTGCAGCAAAACAGTGCTGCTGCTAGGTGGTTCTGCCTTAATAAATTAGACTCACATCCTCATTGTGATGCCATCCTTGGAAGCCAAGAGTGTTGTTTTTTTAAGTTACAATACTTAGAATGGTTATTAATGGATGTGGGAGAAGCATTTCCTGCTCGCTCCAAGATAATGAAAGCTTAAGAGGTTGAGAGATAAGGGAGTAGTAATGGTTGGCCTTTCAAAATAAAAGTCGCTGTATGTGAATATGAATTTTGTAGGCAGGGGCCAGTAGGGGTTGTAATTTCATACAATGCCCCACAGCAAGAATACTGGAAAGGGAAGGGGTAGTGTAGTGTTCCTGTACACTCTTACAAAATTTATTCAAGCTTCCCAAGATAGTACTGTGCATCAGTTAGCTATTGATTTTTCTGTGTGTCTTTTTCCCTATTACACAAGGTTTAGACAAGGTGGGGATTTACATCTACAGAAGCATAAAAATGAAAAGCTTAAGGAAGGATTACAGGCCACAGTTGCTGGCTGAAGGTACTGAGGCATATACATACCCACCAGGAGCCCTGTAATGCATTGTGGCATGGTCTAATGAGGAGTTTTAATAATGAATCCAAATCTGAGGAGGTGCTTCCATTTGCATTAGGGCTGCAAGAAAGCAGATGTTCAGCAGCTTGAGGCATTCACTTTGATTGTTCAATGTTGCATCAGAAATAAGAGGTGAGCAGCTAAATAAAGGTGACTTTAAATGAATTAGTGAGCTGGGAAGTTATGGCCCAGAATCTAGAGAAACAACTTACTGAATCATCTTCCACATCCTTCTGTCAATGCAGGACTGCTCCCCATTGTACCTTTACTAGCATTTTGTCCAATTCGCTTTATATGTCTGAAGTAACGAGGCTCCCCTCCTTTCTCTTTCCCATTCCACTCTCAGGAAGCTTTTATTCATGTTGAATTTGAATTTCCCTTTATGCTTAACCTAGTCATTGCCTTTGTTATTACACTAGGTATAAGTTCCTTTCCCTCCTTTGGGGTCCTTGTCCTTCAGCTGTTTATCAACTGTTCTATTCCTGCTTAGTCAGGGTCTGTGTATTTAACTCTTCATTTTTTTCTTAAAAATTTGGCTCACCAAATCCCAAAACCATAGTGAAGCAACTCAAGCAGATGGTCACCCAACACAATGCTCTGATATTCGAGCCTCTTGGGCTAGGCTCTCAACTGTTACCCTTAGGCTTTTCATGTTTAGCCTTGGTACTGACTATCTAAAGGCTAGGGACAGGCATTACACATAAACCAGTTTAAGTGATCAGAAACTGGTTTAACTCTGTAATAGAACAGCCATTCAGTGCACATAACCCAGTTTCAAAATGGCTGAAACCAGTTTGAGATAAACCTAGTTGAATGTAGTATCAGACTTAATTGATTTGGCTCAAACCAGTTCATGCAATGTTGGTCCCAGACTCCTTTCTGGTTTAACTTAAACCAGAGTCCGTCAGTATCCCGGTATGCTGTCTGGGCTGGGCTCTCTGCTCCAGCAGAGCGGGGCTGGCACCACCCCTCTGCTCCCCAGCTGGAGCAAGGACAGGCAGGGGCAGGAGTCTGGCCAGAGAAGGGTTTAATTCCCCCCCTCCCTATGCCACCAGCAAGGACCTGAGCCCAGTCTGCCAGGTGCTCCCCCCTCACTGCTGCAGCAGCAGGCCAGCATGGCCCCTGATACAGAGGAAGCAGGGAAGGGGGTTATTTCTCCTCTCTACCCCCAGGGGATCTCAGCCAGGTCTTCTGGCCCCAAGCACTGCCACCACTTGCTCCCTGTTTGGGCCAAGTGACGGAATAAGTCCCACTCGGACGCTGGAGGGAGGGGAAATAACCCCCATCCCTGCCCCCTGCAAGGGACCCTGGCAGTGACATCCATGTTCTGCAGCAGCTTTCCTCACCCTGCAGCCTGCTGCTTGGAATAGGCTCACACTAAGGGATATTGTGACAGGGGCTGCTGCCTCTGTCATGGTTGCTTCCTCCCCAACCACTCCAGCAGCTGGGCAAGGGTGGGGCCAGATGCCGGCCGGCAGGGTCCCATGGGGAGGTGGGACAGGAACAGGGGTTATTCCTTCTGTCTGGCGTTTGGCGGAGGGGACAGAAGGGACCCTATTCCACTGCTTGCCCCAAGCAGGGAGGGAGCAGTGGCAGTGGCAGTCAGGGCAGACAAACCCAGCTGCAGTCCCCCGGGGGCAGTGGGAGTAGAGAGGGAAATAACCCTCCTCCCTGCCCCCTCTGTCTCAGGAGCCATGGTGGCCCGCCACTGCAGCAGCAAGTGGGGAGTACCAAGCAGACCTGGCTCAGGTTGCTGCCAGTGGGACAGGCAGGGGGGAATTAAACCCCTCTTTGGCCAGTTCAGTCCAGGCTGGCCCTACCCGTTCCCCCCAGCACAGCTTCCCTGCAGCCAAGGGCATATTCCAGCACCCCTGGCTCCTGGCCTGAGCAACCTGAGTGCGGCCTGAGTGCCTCAGTCCAAAGGGAATGTCTCTGCTGTTACAAACCAGTTCAACCTAGCCAGGTTAGACTAACCTACAAAGACTTAATCAATTCAGGCTTTGGCTTTTTGAATGTCTGTCCCTAGCCAAAAGGGTACAGCCCTCTAGCCAGTTCCATTGCTGAGTAAAGTTTGGTAGTATTACCTGTACTTTGAGGGTAATTGCTTATTTTTGCATTCCTTGGGAATGACTTAATTGATGAATCTGCTATAGGCAGTTTAAGTCTGTAAGGAAAACAACTTTAATTAAAAAGTCAAAGTAAATCACTTACCGTCAAACAGAACTAGTAGGTTAAGGATGTATCTAACCTAAGACTGAACCATTTGGTCCTTTAATTAATGACCAATTGGTACATCGCACAAGTGATATGGTTGTCTCCAAGCTTCTGCCTCTTTGACTCTCTCATACTGTCTGTTTTTGCCAACCAGCATCAGTAGCAGTTGCTAAGCCTTGCACAGGTTGTATAGACTTTCTCCAGTGGAAAAAGTGTGTTGGCAAAAGCATGTTAAGTCAATTTACATTTACACTAAGGCTTTAGCAGAAGTAGAAATGTATCAAAAAATAAAATCATATGTTAACAAAAGATTCTAGGATATAGCTGGTCTCAGCAAACTGGACTGGCATGGCCGCTCTGAATGAGCTAGCTTGGTGCTAGAAGCGGTGAGCAAGACCACATTAGCACAACCCTCACCAATACCAACTCATAAGAACCATGACTTCTTGATGGGCAGTATCTAGTCTTTAAAAGTTGTTTTTGTATTTTATGCATTAAGAAGAGAGGTTCTGGGTTTGGATGGAAAAGAGCGAAATACAAATTTTCTCAGCAGCTCAAGGGGAAAAGCATAATGGCATAAGGTTTGTTTAATTTGCCCCCGAAGTCATGGTGAGAGAAACTATTTTCAAAGCTACCAGCAGTTCCCATTCAGTCAAGCACGAAGTTTAGGCTTTAGAGTCAAATTGCTGAAGCTTAAGTGCATCAGTGGGTACCAGTGGAATTTTTCACATAGGTAAGTGCCTGGCTAAATTAGAGCCTAGGAACATCTCAGTTTAAGATTCATATGTTTTGAACAAGCCCATGTTAAATTTCAGCTCCTGTGGTGGTAGCTAGGCTGCCTTCATACAACAAAAGTGCAGTTACTGATTTTGTTATTATTCTTAGTTTTAAAAGGAGAAAAAGTGGTTATCTTTTAATTTTTTTTTTTTTATTATTACTTGCTGTTTCCAAAATGACTTAACCCAAGTGATTTAACCATGCCCATGCCCAGCAATGGAGTGTGACACTACCTATGGCCATCACTCATCACATGGTCTTTTGTGATGTGGTAACATATTCTGATGTTACAACTTTTATGAGAGAAATGAATCACACCAAAGTAGTATTTTTTTCAGCATGAAAATCACATTCTTGTCTGAAAATGTTGTATCTGTTATTCCTGGTGGCATCTACAGTCACCTATAATAAATAAGGCTTTAAACTAAGATTGCTGGGGGATGGGGAAACACTCACTGGAGCATGCCCGGGGACCAGCACACAAGAAAGCTTCAAAGTTGGGGACACTTGGAGAGCCGCTCTTGCAAGAGCTGAGGAAATGGTTCTCAATTGGAGGACTCAGGTGCCTGTACACTAATACCAGGAGCATGGGGAACAAGGAGGAGGAGCTATCCTTTCTACTCTCCAGTGGGCATTACAATTTAGTGGGGATTCTGGAGACCTGATGGGACTCCTCACATGATTGGAACATAGCTATAGAAGGCTATGCCCCGCATAGAATAGACCGAACAGGGTATAAAGGTGGAGGTGTAGCTCTCTATGACAAGGGACAGACATTCAAACAATGGCCAGCACTTTTAGAGAGCAGATTAGAAAAGATAAGGCAGCAACTGAATTTAAACTAGCAACAGAAATCAAGGACAATAAGAAGTCCTTCTTTCGGTATATAGAGAACAGGAGGAAAACAAATGGAAGCCTGGTACCACTGCTTAACAACACAGGACAGCTGGTTACTGACACTCAGGAGAAAACTGAACTCCCGAATGACTACTTTCCTTTGGTATTTCACTGAACTAAAGGGAAAATCATGCTAGATAGGGTACAAAATGGGCATGGTGGGAATGACCGCCTTCCTACTGTTGATGTTAAGCTGGTGCATGATCCGTTACAAAAGTTAGACAATTATAAGTCAGCAGGACCAGATGAACTTCATCCAAGGGTGCTGAAGGAGCTGGCCAAAGTCATCACAGGACCTCTGAGGAAACTTTTCCAGAATTCATGGCAGTTGGGGGAGGTCCCTGAAGACTGGAAAGGCCAATGTTGTGCCCATCTTCAAGAAGGGGAGTAGAGAGGACCTGGACAACTATAGGCCAATTAGTCTAACTTTTATCAAAGAGAAAATCCTGGAAAAATTAATCAAGTTATCTATATGTGATACACTTGCTGAAGGTAGGATTCTGAATGACAGCCAGCATGGCTTCATTGTGGGCAGCTCTTGTCTTACCAACTTCATCTCCTTCTATGACCAGGTAACTTGCCACCTGGATAAGAGAGAAGAGGTCGACACTGTATACCTGACTTCCGAAAGGCCTTTGATCTGGTATCCTATGATGTTCTCATGGGAAAATTGGAGGATTGTGGGCTTAACTGCTTGACAGTTAGGTGGGTAGGAAGCTGGCTGAGGGGTAAGACCCAGAGAGTCCTAATGAACTGTGTTGTCCTGGTGAGAAGTGGTTAGTGGTGTCCCTAAGGGGTTGATGCTTCGTCCAGTGCTTTTCAACATCTTTATCAATGATTTGGATGTGGGGGTGTAGAACTCACTGGCCAAGTTTGCGGACAACACCAAGTTATGGGGGAGTGTGGTCATGCTTGAAGATAGGCTGCAGATATAGATGGACCTAGACAGGCTGGCAAGTTGGGCGGATTGAAACCAAATGAAGTTCAACATTGAAAAATGTAAAGTGCTCCATCTGGGGATGAACAATTCCCAACATACTTACAGGCTCGGTGGCGCCAAACTGACTAGCACCATGACTGAAAGGGACCTGGGGGTAATAATAGACCATAGTATGAACGTGAGCCATCAGTGTGATGCCGTAGCCAGCAGGGCAAATAATACTCTGGGATGCATCAATTGGTGCATCTCCAGCAGAACCAAGGAAGTGATTCTTCTGCTTCACTCAGCATTGGTGAGATTGCAGCTGGAGTACTGTGTCCAGGTCTGGGTGCTGCTGTGTCCAGGACATGGAAAAGCTTGAGAGAGTCCAGAGAAGTGCCACCCATATGATCAGAGACTTGCAAGGCAAACCATACAAGGAAAGGCTGAGGGACTTGGGACTCTTCAGCCTAAAAAAGAGAAGGCTAAGAAGGGATTTGATAGAAGCTTACCACTACATCAGGGGAATACATCAAGGGCTCGGTGAACACCAAACAGGAGTAATGGCCACAAATTCCTGGAAGACGGTTTCAGGATTACCACTAGGAAAAACTTCTTCACAGTCAGGGTGTCAAGACTGTGGAATAAACTCCCTCCAGAGGTGGTGCAATCAGCTACCCTGGAAATCTTCAAGAAGAGATTGGATGGTCACCTCGCTGGGGTTACCTGACCCCAATTGTCTTTCCTGCCTAGTGCAGGAGGGTCCATTCTGGCCTTTTACAATCTATAAATCCATAATAGAAAATGAAAGCACTGGCCCCTCTTTAATTTTTTTCTATTACAATTCTGAAATTTTAATGAAATCCTTCTTTGTCCATTTGTTATAATTTGTACATAGTATGTCTGCGAATATCTATATAAGGGCATTCAGGAGTACTGGATTTATTTTTAACAGGAGCTAGGATATTGATTAGCTTAAGTAAATTAAGTCTTTGGGAGTATTCCACAGGTGTTAGTCTTGGATTTAAAGCAGACTGCTTCCTGTCCATTAGTACAGTACACATACCTTCCTTTGTAGACTTTCCTTTCTCCTGATTGAAAGCCCTGAAACCGTTTATCCATAAGAAATGTTGCAGTGCAGTGGAGGTCCAAACACAAAATCTGGATTTACACAAGAGCATATATTATTGATAGGTAAAACTCAATTACCCCCAATAATCAAATTTCCTACTGATAGAGTTGGTGTCAGAATTTCTTTTGCTAATAGCTTACATCTTTACACCTTGACTTTGACAGTCATATTCTGCATTACTAGCTACTAAGATAACGATAGGTGTAGCATACCCTGGAGAATCATAAATCTTTTTTATTTAAATAAAATGAGGCTTAAGAGAGCAGAATTGGCCTAATTTACTATGAATTGACAATTGTGATTTATTAACAAGGACAAGGAAGTCACTAAAAAGTGCTGCTGCCATGGCCAATTATTGTTTAATCAGGTGCCAGATGAAGCCAAACTGGTACAGAAGATAACTATGCAATGCTGAAGACATGGGGATATAAATAACTTTGCGCTGTATTTTTACTACAGTCACTAGTGCTGTGAAAGTTTTCAGAAGCATGTAAGTCATCCAAATATGATGGTGGAACAAAAATGAAATAAATATATTGATTTTCATCTTTTCTCCTTCAATCACTTCTGGTGGTTTTTCCACTAATATTTCTCACCATGTGTTTGAACAATCCTGGGAATAATTTAAATTGGATTATTATGTCAGTGAAGCTTATAAGCATATATATAAAAAAGAAAAGAAAAATGTCTGGCTGGCTGGGTGAACAAGCTGGTCCAGTTGACATCAAATCCATTCTGAAACTTAGTCCAAAAGCCAGAGGTGACCAGAATGATTTTTTGGATACATTTTAAGTTAATTAGATTATTAATAATAACTGTCTTAAAATACGACTTTTTAATAGTTAGGATAATTAGACATTAGATTATTTATCACCACAAGCAGTAATCTCATCTAGAGGTGGAAAAAACATGAAAGATTGTGATAGAGTCGGCATTAACAAAGAATAGGTGCTACCTTTTTGTAACAGATGAACAAAATCTGTAGGAGTCACTGCTTCTACCTGGCAATCTAAGAACAATCAGGGCCAAAAGTAGTTGGCTATTGTCCATGCCAAATAATTTTTGTACATGCCTTTAGCAGATGGATCAGGCACAAACCCTGCCAAGACTTGTTGTTGCTTAACCCTGCCAACTAACATCATCTGCAGTTTATCCAAGCTGAACTTCAGTCACTGGATTTTGGGTAGATAATATAGGGTAAACTAGGAAACTGCATCACCTGGATGTGCTGAAAAACAGACATCTATCTGAGTGACTTTAGTTTTGTGAAGTGCAGTGATGTACGTGCAGTACCTCCCACAGCAATGTAATTTGCCATAAAATCCTTTATCTCAAGAGGTTTCCGTAGTAAAATATTAGTGGGACAGAATAGTACAGTGAATAAACTATTTTTCAGCTCTATATTTCATATCCATCCTTTCAAAGGAATTTTGATTAATCATGTATTGTAAAGCTATTTTAATTGTTTTATATGGAACATCTCTGATTATGTCACTGAGATCCAGGTATTTTCTTCACACAGAGATGCACCCAGTTTGATCCTCATATTCCCTTCTTTGAAGAGGTCCACCTACTTTGCAGCAGTTCACATTATAGGTTGACATGCTTTTTTAATGAGATTTTATTTGTACATTGCATTTAATTAAGTTCTCTTTAGTCTCAACACAGATAATATTGGTTTCTTATATAATTCAACAGCTTAGTGATATAACAGTTATAAATGGGACTTCATAAACTTACTTACCAAATGTATCTGTTAGCTATACTGACTGGATAGCTGACTTGATCCCATCATTTTGCTTAGCCGTCTTTTGTCAAACTCCTCTTGCTTCTCCTAATGTCTACTTACCATGCATCTTACCTCACATAGGTATTAAAAGGAAGCTGTTGTATACTTTGTTTCTATGTTTTTTCCCTTCTTAATGTCCTTTCAAAAGTTTGAACTTAATTTCCCTTTCTCAGAAAGGTGAGGGTTTTATGTTTGTTTGTTTTTGTTCGTTTTCTTTTTCATTTACTTGCAGCTAGATTTTTTTCCTCTTCTCTCACTCTGTCAGCCTATCCTTGGTTCTTATACAGGATAAAGACACATAGCTTTGTCTTGTTTTAGTTACCTCCTTGTTCATATATTCACTGATGCCTTCACCCTAAAATCATATCTGTGCAGGGGGACCTCTATGTCTTTGCTGAGTCCCACTGCCCCATGCAGGTATAGTTGCAAGACCAGAGCAATCAAAAAGGATATCACAGACATCAGCACACTAATGAAAACCAAGCTTAAGAATCTTGGGGTTTCCCTTACCAGTGAGATGGCTCTATGGCAGTGAGTAGAGTCATGCATTAATATCTGTCCTTCCTTAATTTCACAGCAGCAGATATTAAATTACTAAAACCAGTAGATATTGCAGATTTGGATGGCATTTCTGAACTAATAAACATGTAAAGGTAGTGTAAATTTTGGATTATCTGCTTGTAAGTTGCCCTTTAAGCTTATCCTGTGACAGATTTATTTAGTCTTCCCTTGTGCAGTAAAGATGGTTTATGACGCTTTGTTCTGAATATGGGTAAGTTGAGTAGAATGATATGAGGTTGTTAGTTGTGGGATATGTGTGTGTTACTTTGATATTTGGAATATTAATGGATTCTATTATCAGTATGGCATTTTTGTAACTGGTGTTTTGGTGCATTATCTTTCCAAGTGTTAGAACTTCAATATAGGCAGTGTGGCAGAATAAATCAGAGCTCCAAAAGACTGAAGTAAGGAGCTGAGCTGAGCCAGGGGTCAGGATCCAGAGGGACTGAAGTGGGAATAAAGTTGGGGTCTGCGATCCAGAAACTGTTGTCAGAACAGTCCCCCAGACCAGGAGATCTGAGATACTGGAGGCTGCCAGGCAGGAACATAAGCCAAGCTGAGGCCAGAGCAGCAAATGAGGCAGATGCAGGAAAAACAGAGCTGAAACTGTGCTGGGTCAAGACTGAGGTACATTGAGTAGCCAGAATATAGCTGCATAAACTGTCTTTAACTCTAGGGCCACAGCCCATCATGCCAAGCAGGTTAAACCACTAGCTTGCTCAGCCCTAGCCAGGACAGACCAGCTTTACAGGATGCTGAGCATTTAATTGATTGGTCTCCGTTGGTCTTCCTAGATCATATTTAAAAGTCTTTGAATTAGCTTTGAATTTAGTATCTGCAATAATATATGAAAACTGTACCATCTGTTTTCTGTATATTCAGTTTCAACGTGGTCTATTATTTATATAGTGAGAAAAGTTAAGAATTTGTATACATTTGCATGTAAACCTTTTTGTTTGTCCCTATAGTTCATTCTTCTAGATCGCTTTTGTGTATCAGTAAGAATGCAGTTATCTAGAATGAAGCTTTATTTTCAGCTTATGGAAGCCTTATAAATCTCTGTATCTCTCTGAGGCTGTGGAGTTCACTGTTCCTCTCATTCAAAGGGCCAAAAAGTACAGTGTTGTCTCCTGCTCTTTTTCCTGTTTCTCTGGATTTTGCCTACCTGAGTACTCTGAGCTCCTTTAGTCTCTTTCAATGGAGGCACAAACTTCTCCCTAACTTCTTGTCATTGGTGATTATCTTATGCCCACTAAGGAATTATACTGTTGTTTTTTTAACAAAATGATCTTTTATTGACTGCAGTCACCATATGTTACAGCTACAGGAAATTTCTCTTACTTACAATGTAGTTCTCCTGTTTACATGGAACAATCATTTTTATGCCGTCTGTTTTATCACTTTCTTTACCCTGAAAATATTGTCTCTGGTAACATTTCAATAACCTTTAAACTCAGCATGACTCAGTGAAGATTAATGTTACAGAGAACAGGCCAAGGAAGGATGGTGGGATTTTTCATCCTTTTATAAGAATAATTCCAATATTTCATTCTTAAAACAACATAAGGAATCAGCACTAGGTCATGTAACTTCATCTTTCTGCAGATAGTAGTTAGTGGGCATCCTCTTGATTATTTCTGGAGTTACTTACATGTCAGCTACCCCATGATGAAATGCGTTCAGTAGGTTTTTCCACATTTTCAGTAGGTAACAGTCTTTAAACCAAATTTGATCTCTGTAAATGAAGTAATTTCAACAGAGTTACTTCAAAGCTGAGGCAATTGTCCAATTTTTCTCTCATGTAACTAAGTTGAATTGGGACCCTTGCAAGATTTAAATAAAAGGGATTATTATATTTAGTTGTTTATCTCTTGACTTAACAAACCTCCAAATTTTTCTACTTTTCGGAACAAACACAAGTTTTCTTTTTTGTAAGTCACCTTCTAAAACCAGAGTAGAAAATGTAGTCCAGTAAACTTAGCTTGTGAGGCAGGCACATGCCTTTCCTTAAGAAAACTTATTACTAAATTGAATAATTCTGAATAGAAAACTTATCCAGGATATTTATCCTCTTGTTTAGGAACTATATGAGAACTGACTGGGTTCCTCTGTTTCTTTCATCTGTTCTTCATTTTATAAATTCTGAAAATTCCTTCGTTATGAATGTGAAGAGCTTTTGAAGAATTAGGTGTTTGATCTGTATGTACTGATAAAATGGGACTTCAGGCATTTACTCCTTTGGTTAGTCAAAGGACACAAACTCTCATGGCAAAAATACAGAAGGAAAGTCTAAATTCAGTTTGTGCAAATTCTTGTGTACACGATTTTGAAATTTACTTTCCCAGAATATTTATGCTATTAAAATGCAGCTGGGCTATTTCACGTTTATGAAATATCTGAGTAGGGACAAATCAAGGTAGTTGAAAATATGGGCTACATTTTGATGGAAACACGTTTTCTTGCATACAACATACACATTTTTCCAAAATCAACTGCTTGAAATTGGAGTGTGCATTCTAAATAAAGGAAATACAGTGGGTGCATCCACACGTGCTTTACTGCTGAGTAGACTAATTAGCTCCATAGTAAAGCGTCACCATCTACATGTGCACTGATATTAGGACACAGTAAATTAATTAACTCTGCCATAAGATAGTACTGTCGGGAACAGTACTATCTTATGGCAGAGTCATTTCCTAAGCAGAAACACACATGTGGCAATGACTGGGACTGCAGCAGTTTGAGTCAGGACAGAGCAGGCCTCAGGGTAGCAACAGTCTTGGGGGTTTAGCCACATGCCTCTGCAGTTTCAGCACTCTCATGGTCCAGCCATCCCGTCTGCCGCACAATGCCGCCACATGGACCCTGGGGCTGGTCCCCACCCCAACTCTGCTGCCAGCCTGGGGCTGCTTCACCCCCACTTAAACTGCTGTAGTCCTGGGAGCAGCTGCCTGTGGTGCAAACTGCATTTATCACGTCACCTTAATAACATGGGTAGATGCACCCAGCAAGAGCAGCTTTTGTTGCTTTGCTGCTTAGTGAGATTAAGCAAAAGTAAAATCTGCACACGATCTACACTGTTAACAATGCCTTGATTTGAGGATGATCTCTACCACAGCTCATTGATGGGCTCTGTGGTGACACACAATCCACAGGGAACAAATCAGTGAGTATGCTTGGCTCTTTAGATGTTGCTACTCAGTTACTTACTACAAGGAAAGTTCCTTTTTCTTAAATCTGTCTTTCAAAAACAAGGTGCAAATCTTATCCAGATGTGCATTGTGTATGATAAAATACAGTGATATTACAGTATGTGGAATAGGTTCCTTAAATATTGTTATATATAGTAATAGTTTCTGTATCAGTAGGCCCTTATTCTTCACTGGTGAAAGAAAGCTGCCTATGACTTACGAAGTAAAGCAGAGCCAGAGAAGTAATTTACAGGAAGTAATTTGACAAATTTTGGCTTTCTTTTTGTTTAAGAATTATCACAGATAATCAGACTTTTTTGTCTCTTGTAACTGTTGAGACACTTCATATGATAGCACTTCAGGCTATGGAGTATCTGTGAACTGCTTGATCTGAGGTTGCCCTTGTTTCTTCAGTTTGAAGTCTATCCTAAACCCATTGTGGTCAATGGTAAAAGTGCCACTGATTTTAGTAGCACAGGATCAAGCCTTCTTTGTGGCATGTGTTACATGCTGCTCCCTGCTTGCCTGACTCTTAGAAACAGGTAGAGGAAAATGCAAAATACCAGAATGCATAGCTAAATGAGTGTGCTGCTAAACCCTGCGTATGACATTTAAGTTTTCCATAAACAAAATAATCATGCACAGAAACCAGTTTAAATGATTAACATGTTGTCAAAAACTTGTGTTTTTGAATAAAACAAATGTTTGCATCGCCCATGTTTGTTCTTGCCCTATTGTCCAACTCTCTATTGGCTTATGCCAGTTCTCAGTGGCTTTTTGCTGTTCATGCCATAACATTTTCCAGGACTAAATACAAGTAGAGGCCAGCATTGGATTCCAAAATTTCAGACGAGTATAGTGAAGAACAACTTGTTATGTATAACACAGTCCAGTACAATCGATTTTATTCAATGTAATCAATTTCAATCAGTGTTGAGTCTAAAACAAAGGAGTGAAGCTTTCTAAGTACCTCAGGTTGGGTTCTGTTCCCAGTTAGAGAAGTTTTCAACCAGAACAGTTCTTCTAAAGTTGGAGCAAATTGAGGTCAATGCAGGAATTCCAGCTTTACATGGGCACATGTGAAGCCAATATATGGATGTGAATGTGTTTTGTCTGGCCAGCTGAGAAATGGAAACCATCATCAAAAATATTTCTAGGGTGTTGCATTTTGCCTTATCATCATTTATAGCAGAATTAGAAGCTCCTAAAAAGAAAGTATTTTAGTCAAAGACTAGAGGGATCCCCCAACCTATGCGTGTGATTTGTGTTTACCTTTTGAGGGCTTCTACCTCTTTCTCCAGTCCAGTCTTAATTCACACACCATTAGTCTTAGCACAAATGTTCAATATGAGCTGAGCTGAGACTAAAAGAAATTCCTTGTTTCCCTATTCTCATTGTAAATTGGAACCAGAGAATTGCCATAATTATTTGAAAGATATTTTCAACATGTCTTTAGGGCTCTTCTATGTGGAAGACAAATTAACTAAAGGTGTGAAGGCACATTAAAGCACATTATGAATGATGTTATTCAGTAGTAAAGGAGCCTTAGTTTGCTGTGGATTAATCAATACCAGTATTTTAAATAGTCTCATCTGTCTCAGAACAGTCACATATTTTCACAGTCTTTTATGTAATAAAATACTTCACATATATAGCACCTTTTTCTCAAGGACCTGAAGGTGTTGTGCAAACAATTGACTCATGTTTGCAAGAGAGACACAGGTGTCCTACTGCTTTCAAATGGGTTAAAGTAAGGTAAGATGGCTCTGGTTTACCTAATGCCATATAGTAAATTAGTGAAATAACAGCCTGACACAGCAGAACACATTGTTCAGTTTCCATGTTGCCAGAGGCCCTGGAAAACCAGCAACACAGGTATATTCAGTAAAAGACTGGGAACTGACTGCCAAATATGTGAGGTTAGAGGATGCCTTGGAAAAGAGATGCTCTCATCTTAACTTTGGTTCTTAATATTTTTACTATAAATCTCAAGCCAGTCTGCCTAACTGTATTAAAAGTAATGGGATTATGCTACATTGACTGTTTGAAAGACTGCTCTAAGGATGTTTTTAGGACTTTTAAAAAAACCCCCAAATGCTAGCTTTTTGTTTTGCTTGTTGCTATGGTTAGTTAACTCACAGAGTGTTTGCAAATTGTGATGCCAAGAGAACAGAGAGAGCATGTGAAATTGCAATGATATCTACAGTATTGAATCATCTGCAAAATACTCAGTTTACCAGGGATATGGAAAAGCATTTGCGTTGAACGTTTGAGAAATATTAAAGATGGCATGTTCCCAGCCTCCCTAGGGTAACACGACAAGCACATAGGATTTGCAACACAGATGGACAAAGGCATAGGCAACATTGCAGTGGGTGGCAGCCTATTAGCTCTGTGTGGCTGGCATCCCCTAAGTGCTGTGGAACACATGGTGCCAAAACAAAAGCTGCATGAGCTTCTCTCTTCACTTTCAACTTTCTCCCCTGAGGCCTCTGAGACTCAGTATTTCAAATGGAAGATACCAAGATTTTTGGCAGATGCTTCAGTATGTATGAAGCAGAAAGAATCTGTGCCAGCTCCTGAGTAAAGCACTAGTATGTCTGCTCCTCTGATACTTCATTTGGGGAGTGGCCTCTGCTCGTCCCCAGTGATTCCAGTATTTGATCAGGTCTGTCTCTTCCTTTTTGGAACTTGATTTCCTGGACCCTTCACTTCAGATTCTGAACATCCAAAGAGCATTTCTGTTTTTTGACTGGAAGAACCATCCCCAGTCCATGGAGATCATCTCTACCATATACAAGGGAGGGCAGCTTCCTCTGGTCCTGTTCTACTGTCTGAGTCTAATCTCTCTTCGGTTTCTCCCTCTGTAAACATTATTTCCCATCTGATAGTGTAGTGGCATTTCGCAGATTTCATAGATTTCGTAGACATTAGGGCTGGAAGGGACCTCAGGAGATCATCGAGTCCAGCCCCTTGCCCAAAGGGCAGGAAGTCAGCTGGGGTCATAGGATCCCAGCAAGATAAGCATCCAATTTACTCTTGAAGGTGTTCAATGTAGGTGCTTGAACCACCTCCGCTGGCAGACTGTTCCAGACCTTGGGGGCTCGGACAGTAAAGAAATTCTTCCTTATGTCCAGCCTGAAACGGTCTTGGAGGAGTTTGTGACCGTTCCTCCATATCTCCAGTGATTGGGAATGTGAGAGTATAAAGCACCTGGATGTAATGCATGTGATTAGCAGCATGGACAGAGAGTTGTCAGCTAGCTTTCTGTTTCTCTGCAGCTTTCACATCTACAGGTGGTCTTTGAAAATGTGTCAGCTAACTAAAACAGGTTCTGCAGCCATCTGAGGTTGACAAGCCTGAAACAATTTGGGCTCATACTGTTTGCACAGAGATTGCACAGCATCTATGATAGAAACTTCAGCCACTGTAGAACACTGGTCCCTACCCTGAGGAGCCTCATATTCAACCTGCAGTTGAATCTGTATGTATTGAACTCAGTATCCATCAGGAGCAGGTCCATTTTACAAAATTGCAGTGTAAGGGTAGCTTGAACTTTCAAAGACTTAAAACACAAAGAGGAAGCTAGGGAACTTGCACAAGGTAGAATTTGCATTTTGTTCTGGATTCATCCAGAACAGCAAGATATTAACCTAACTCCATTCAAAGACAAAGCTGTGACACCTGCTCCTAAATATGTTAAAGTAGGAGTCCCATTCTCCTATATTGTACACAGCTACTTTTGGATCATGGAACCATTCTGTTCTTTTAAAGACTATTACACAAACTTCATTATTATTGTAACTCATAGCATGAACCATGATGTTAAACAGGGAAAATTCATTTAAAAAAAAACAGATATAATTGAAGTACTTTACTTACCTTTGAATATGGCCTTTAATTGGCAGAATTGGCTTTGTCAGTCAGTAACCTTTTTAGGTTGTGGGCCAGAGTGACCAAATCCGGGTCAGCGGCTTGTGGGGAGGGCAAGCACTACAACCCACTGTCACTACTGCTTTTCTGTGCAGTTACACAGAGAAGGTGTCTGCCTCTGGCAATTGTCCCTGCTACAGGAAACTGAATGGAGATAAGGTGCAAATGGAGAAATAACAATAAGACCTGAAAAACAAGATAGACTAGTCCAGATGGTATGTATTACTAACTGAATTTCTATTTAACTTTCCCCAATAGGGTCGAGACTGCAGTATGCCCATTAATGCCTGCATTCAGAATCCATGCCAGAATGGAGGGACTTGCCATCTCACTGAGACAAATAAAGATGAATTCAGGTAATAGAAAGTGAATTGCATGTCAAACAAGATAATGAGCTGAATTTACCTTGCACTTGTCTATTTTACATTAATGAAGCCTAATGGGCTTTTTTTCTTGTTACAGAAACTGCTGTACAGGACAAATGATATTTTTTCACTAGACATTAAATTAATTTGGTCTCATTGGTGACACATTGTTTCCTCTGAAACAGGCATCCTTATTTTGTCTTAATAGGATGCATACTAAAAGCCGTTTTGTGTAATCCCCCAATCTGCTTTGTGTTATCCATAGGCTAATTTTCCTTGGGGCATTTCAAACACACATACACACTCCCTTTTTTTATTTGTAAAATGAGCATCTGTTGCTTGACAACCAGATGCAAAATGTTTTTATGCTGAACAATCTCATAGTCCAGTAGGCTTTAAGGAAACAATCGAAAAATGTGGGCGATTATGTCAGATCTTGGGCTTAGTGCCTGTAAAAGAACAGCCTTCATGACTTAACATCTTGCATTTTGCCCTCCTCACGAAAGCAGGGTCAGCCCAGTTGTTACTCAGATTGGACACTTCCAAAGGAGAACCGTGAGGCTGAGTGAAGTGATGTGATTTAGCAAATAGATCTCTTCCTTCTGAAATAGTTTTCTCCAATTCCCTGTGTATTTAAGGGACTTTGTACTGTTCATTGAGGTTATTTTCAGCTGAAACAACAGGAATGTTCTATCTACTTTTTGCATCAAGTTTCTGGGATGACATTTTAGAAATCAGTTGCTAAAACCTTGACCAAACTGTTAGCCTACGCTGCAGTGTTGATGCTGCCTTAACTATAGTAGCGGTGCTATTGTGGTTGGACTTCCTGGTGTAGACATCCCCTGAATGAGAGAATGGCCACTTTAGAGTTTTGTCATCACAGCTACATGAGCTCTGGGGTTTCACACTGTCACACTCCAGAATTAAGCTAGCTCTGTGTCTTAGAACAGAATTTGTAACATAGACAAGGGCCTATTCAGGTATTTGTGGTATCTTTTACTCAAAAGGGCCCTGGTTTGTAGCTTCTACTGCATATGTTAAATCTGTACTTCCTCTCCCAAAACATTTGTGAGGTGTTCTGATTGTAGGAATCACTCTCATCTCATCCCATAGGTAGCTGCATATCACTGTTGGCTAGGTGAGACAAAGAGTTGTAAGTTTTAGAGACTGTATAAAACCATTTTGATTGCCCAGAACAACTTCAGTCAATGTGGGATCTTATAATTTAGTACATCCTAAATGTCATATCCACTGCAGTTTTAAATTACTTGCTCCCTCAGTTAGAGTTGGTGGAAAGAACATTGATACAGTCATATTCTGTCAGAACATTTTGCAAAACTGCATTCACAAACTTTTACAGAACTGGGGCTCTCAAATTTTGAGAAGATGTAGAAAGAGCAGGGACAGGCTCCCGTGGCATCTGAATGCCCTTTTTGATTATATTCAGGGGGAAAATGATTTCAGCATTTCATTTTGAAGCAACATGTATAGCAGCCTTTTATGTGGTGTCCTGTTATATATAACTATACGTGCAAAATAAAAAAAAAGGCAAATATAGACCAAATATTTAAAATGATATAGAAATAGAGGTTTCATTGGTGGAATTTTTTAAAATTTGGGTTCCTGCTCTGTTTCAGAATAAAGGCTTAACATCTCAAAATCTTTTGCAGAGTAGACCTTTCACCGTTAAAGCCACAGAAGCAGTGCTATAGTGGCTGTGCTTCCTGGTATAGACATCACCTGAAAAGTCAGACTGGCCTGCAGGCAAATGTCCACACTGGGGTTTTGCTATTAACCTATTGAGTTCTATCTATCTTCTTTATGTTCATTTCCTTTTATATATCTAATCAGTTTAAGTACCATGGACTCCACTTTTTTCTGGAGGAGCAGAACTATAAAACTTAAACCATTAACGTTTGTCTGCACTAACAGAGACTTTCATGGGGCAATAGCCAGAAAAGAAAAGATAAGGAAAAGTTTCAAGCTCCTTTTTGAAGGGAAGTCTCTTCTCCAAAGGATGGCACCAGTTGGAGTTACATGTATATAAATCTATGTGCATCAAAATGAGAAAATATCCCCTTAGATTATATGCTGTGAGGAAGTGAATGTCAAAAATGTTTCAATGAGAGGCCTCCTTGGAATTTTCTGTTGTGTGGCCTGTAAAAGAAATTATATCTTCTATATATTTTCTTCCCTGGAGAAATATATTAATACACAAACTCAGCTGCCAAACTTGTCAAATCTTTACTCTTGTAAAAGGAAACTTAAGCCAAAGCTTTCCTCCCCATAAAATGCCAAGCAGTTTAACTCTCAAGTTTCTGTAGTCTCAGACGAGCAAAATTACCTTTTAAATAATGGTAAGGTGATGACATAAACCAGCCAAAGGCAGGAAATTCACAGTTAAGGCTGAGATTCTATCCTCTCTCACCCCTGTCTCTCCTGCTGTGCCTAGGTATCACAAGGGGGTCTACACAGCAGGTGATTTCAGTTTTCATATTTGCTGTAATAGCTAGTCGCAATGGAGTGGGTGCATACAAGAGTTCAGCTGGAGTTCTCAAATCTGTTCTCTTGTCAACTTTTTATTTTGTAACATATTTTACTCTGAATCATTGTCATGGTTTTTAAAATGGCAGGTTTTTTTTCCTTGCAAAAAACAGATAAATGACACTGCATGGCTCAGAAGGGTGGTAATACAACATGAAGCCCTTCTTTTCTCTAAATTGCTGATTCAAATCCCATCCAGGTCAGCTGTGACAAAGGTCACCCAGTCAAAGCTTCTTAGTGAGATTCGTAAAATGAGATGATAATGTCAAGCATGTGTCCCTGTCATTTAGCACCCCTCAGAGCCTTTGCTGAGAGTGTGACAAAGGAATGCATGGGTCACAGTGACAGAGCTATCAACTGCCTCACAGAGCTAACCCAAGGCAAACAGCAGATCATTGTATTCAGTATTCAGTGTAGAGAAACATATATATTCCCCATATCATTTTATCTGATTAGATATAAAGAGAATTTCATTGTCCAAAGCTGTTACTCCAGTGCCATCCACAAACTTTAAGCTCACTTAAAAATGTAAAAACTGGAAGCTGAAAAGTCTATTGCATGCATACCTCCTAGTCCAAGGATAGATGAAGCACCTGGGGACTAGCAAGTCATTCCATTGTTTTGCAGGTGCACAGAGTTATCTGCCAAAGGGTTTGTTATAGGTTTCTCGAAAAGCTGTTATTTAAAAATTTCCAAAAAAATCACAACAGCTGATTCTGAAGTATAATCTGTTATGTCTGTATTTATTTTGTTATCCAGATACTAAAGAATTTGATCTTAGCAGAGAAAAAATACAACCAATAACTTTGGGTTTTCATTCGCTACAGTTCAGCCCTGAAAAAATTATTCCAGAAATGTCATCATTAAGTTCCTTAATCATCTAAAGAATACTCATAAAACTGCTAACTGTTAACAAATGAAAAGATGCACATTTCTAATAGCCAATTCAGAAAACTCAAACTGGGATCTGAAAATCCAGGTTTTTTTTCTCTTATGCCTCAGTGCTTCTAATAAAAGGTCCATGTTCCGACCTCAGTGCCTGTTTTGCAACGCTGTTGTCCTCAGACTATGCCCTTCTTTACATAGCTGAATCTGATTGGTCTAGACATGGAACTGAGTAAGTTATTTCTGAGTTATTTTGGTGGTGCACAAGCAATAAAAAAAAAAGTAAGAAAACATAAAAAGCAGCAGTGATTTACTTTTTAGTCACTAAATCATATCCGACTCTGAATAAACAGAAGAGGCAGATCCGTTATATACTAACAACTCTCTAAGAATTTTTGTTTACTCCAAAGCCCTCTTCATACCCCTCTGAAAGGCAGCCACTTCTGGGATAGGAAATAGCAGCTAAATAGTTCTCAGCATACTGCAGAACAGTGAGGGGAAATTCTGGCTAGGATCAACAGTCTTTACGAATGAGACTGCTGCAAAATCTGGAAGAGTAGGCAGAATTCTGACATATAGGTCGTTTAAGATTCAGTGCATTAGGTCTTCTCTATTTTACCTTGATGCTAAGCTTTGGAACACCTACAAGAAATAAGCTCCACCCCCTTGTTCCTGTTTTGTGAGTGGCCAAGCCCAACAATTAGGTAGCATAGGTGGCTAAGAGTGCATGCCCCAGTCTGTTTTCAGGCTTTCCCAGGATGTCTCTAAGAAAATATGATATCTGAGATCCAGGGGAGGTGCTCTAACAAATAACCCTGTAAATTAATCAGTAGGGGATTTTTGCCAGGGAGTTCTCACTCTTGGGAACTCAGTGTCCTGAGCAGTCAGATGAAACTCACATTTGGTGACCTTCAGGTCATGCTGTAAATCTCATTTTTTCTTCTAGGCTTTTTCTGGGAAAATATGTACAAATCCTCCCACACTAGCCCTCTTTCACCATTGTGTTCAACCTAAGGCCAAGCTTTAGCATTTAATTTCTACTTGCAGACTTGTGTATTTGAATGCAAATTGAAAAGAAGAATGACATAGAAATAATAATGCAAGAACTTACCAAATAATAGGGTGGAAAGGTAGCCAAATGTCATTGATAATGTCGACACTTCCCTTTCTTACAAAAATTAAATGCACCCTAATCCTAAAATATTATTTGTTAGCAGTTCCATATTCCGTAATGTCACTACTGTAAATCCTGGGATCGTGGACAATGGCTGGCTAAATAACTGGCAACATGTTCTCTTGTTGTTGTCTTTTAAACTGAAAGAAAGATCCATGCTCCCAAACTGAGACCTTGGATGCCAAGTTGCAGCCTGGAGCTCATTTTTATGGCTGAGTTATAAACCCTTGAAAATGGGGTTTTGTAATGGAAAGGGGTGACATGATGAATGCACCACTTTATTTAATTAGACTTCTTTACCCTCCTCCCCCTCCTCTTGCCACAAAAGATGCTGTGCTAGCTCTTCTTTCTTATATGCCTTCTGCAATCACCTGGATCATTGCAGGGTCAGAAAGAGGACATTTTTTATTGATACTAATGAGGTAGAGACAGGAAAAGAAAATATTTCATATTGATTTATTGTGTTTTAAATTGGATTGATCTGAGCAGTTTGTTTTCAGTCGTTCACTGTGAAGAGTTTCCTCTTCCATCTAGCTCTCCTACCCTATGAATGACCAGTGTAGGATTGAGAGAATGTAGTTGCCAGTGTAACTTAGGTTTCTGTGCTGTTCCTCATTTGGACACTTCTTGTTGTGACTGGTTGAGACACCTGCCCCATCGCCCTGTTTCCTGTGCCATTTTTAATTCCTTGGATTTCTAATTAAAGTGAATATTTAGGTAGCCCATTTTATAGGAGAACCCAGTGTCACTCCTTGGGATCATGTTCAGGCAGGTGTAGATTGTGCATGTGCAGCCATCTGTGGTCTCATAGTTTGGGGCTTTTGTACCAGGTCCTCACTCCTTGGATCACAAAAGGAGAAGACAGAGCCAGCTTCCTACCCTTGTATCTAATGTTATCGTCCCTGCATCTGTGGCTCTTCCAGCTACCAAACCCTTCTGTTTCCTTGATACAGAACCCCAACAGTATCTACAAATCACAATCGTAACCACATAGCCATGCTGATGGCTTCATCTCCAGCCTGGACATCCAAGATATTAAACCACATACACTAGTTTTGCCTACCTTAGGAAATAGTCTTGACTCGTCCAACAGTGGTCAGCGATTGGTATAGTTGCACTGCTTCTTTCCCTTTTAAATGATAATAACACCCCCCCAACCTTTCCAAAGCACTTTTCATGTTTAGATCTGACACTTTACAACCTTCCCCCCACCCTCCCCCACCCAAGTGTCTTTGCCTAAAGCAGTGGTTCTCAATCTTTTTAGAGTTCAGGCACCAAGGTTAAACTCAAAATACCCCTCAGAAAGTCCTCATTGTTAGTTTTCACTCATTTTTGACTACAGAAAAATAAGAGCAACTTTTCTGTTGCAAACAACTCAGAAAAAGCACAGGAGGTCAGAATGTAAAAAATCACAAGGCTGAATCAATTCAATCTTTGCAGGTTAGTCTAAGCTGTGTAGATTGAACCAATAAGCAGGTGAACAGACACTCACTTTTGATTTCAGAAATGCAGCCACATGCCTGCAGTGACCCAAGTTAGAAGCTTTGTGGGGTAGAGTATGCCTTCTTGCTTGGTGGGAGTAAACAACTTGGGCCAAAGCTACCCCACCTGGCCTGTGAGGGAGGGTTTATAGGGGAGGTACAAAGCATCCTGGGATGCTAGGGGACTGTGAGTTAGCTTGAATCTGGGATAGAAGTTTAATAAACTGATTTAACCTAAATCAGTTAAGTCTGATTACTACATCTATCCAGGTTTACCTTAAACTGGTTTCAGACATTTTGAAAGTGGTTTATGTGCACTAAACTTCTGTTGTGTTACAGATTTGAACTGGTTTCAGATGGCTTATACTAGTTTATGTGTAATTTCTGTCCCTAACTAAAAGATTCCTGTTTGAAATCTCTGGGCTTACCTTATGAATCATGTTTGTACACCTAACAGTGCTAACATTGTGCGGCACCTTACAGCACCCTTGAAAGGACCTCCAGGCACCCCAGAGTGCTATAGTACCCTGGTTGAGAATCACTGGCTTAAAGAGCAGCCCATAGGCAGCTAAGCTAATTGTTAGGTGACTTTCTGACTTGGTCAATTCACAAGGCTTACCAAAGTCTGGCTAACACCTTATTCAGCTGACTCTACATTGTTCCCATAAAAGCCACATTCTGCTTCTTGCTAGGGCTGTGCAAAGCTTCAGGCCATGATTCTATTTGGCAGAGATTCGATGCAATTTGGTGGCTGAATCTCTGAATCCAAATTGAATCAGAGGACCCTTTAATTTCTCCAAATCAATTCGAAACCCTCTGACTCAATGCAGAGAGATTCGGAAACATTCAGAGGTTCAGACATAGAGACAGCTTTAAATGTTTTTTCTGCGTACCTCTAGGTAGCAGGGGGTCATGAGGAGTGACCCACAGAAGTGTGGGGGACTCCCCAGTGTGCTCAGCAGCCGACCTGGAAGTGGACCAGAAGCACTTTCGGTCCACTCCTGGGTGCCCCAGGAAGTACACTGGAAGGCCTCCCCGCACCCTCCCTCTGGCCCAGTGACTGGTACCTCCTGGGTCTAGGGGGGTCCTCCTGTAACTGATTGGCAAGCTGGGAAGGCGCAGGGGGGGCCCACAGCATGCTCCCTGGCAGACTCAGAAGTGGACTGGAAGTACTTCAGGTCCACTTCCAGGTTCACCGCCAAGCACATGGTGGTCCCCCCCACACTCCTATGGGACAGTGCCTGCACCCTAGCATCACAGCAATCATGAGCCACACCTGCTACCTCAAGGTATGTAAAAAAAACTTTTAAAGCTGTGTCTATGTCCAGATCACTGATTCTCCAAATCAGCATCTAATCTTTGGATTTGACCAAATCGAATCAGGGACAGTGATCTAAATAAATGAATCAAATCATTGTCCCTGATTCTGGCCGAATCTGAATCCAGATTGAATAGGGCCTGCTTCACATACCCCTACTTCTCACCAAGAGCATCTGGAATTATTTTGTTTTTTCTTGGTCTTCAAGCTGTTGATTTGAGAAAAGCGTGCAATTCACAGTACGCTAGATAAACATATCTCAGTTTTGGACTTGGAGCCATCCCTTCAACAAAATGAAACTTGTCCTGTCCCCTTTTAATCTTATCATATGGTGTTAAAAGTCTTCCCAAACTGACCTATCACACAGAATAAATAATGTAGCTTTCCGTAATTTCCACATAGGCCAAAATTTGCTTCACACCCCATTAAAGCTAGACTTCTTAATCAAATGAAAGCTGAGCTTGAAGAAGATAAAATACTTAGCAAAATATTTCTCAGCTGTGCTCAAGTCCTTGTAAATACAGGTTTCACATTAATACCTTTGTTTTTTTGGTTGGTTGGTTTTGTTGGGGGTGCCAGGAAGGATTATTGGTTATTTAGCTATGTTGCAAAGGGTTGAAATACCTATTTAAGATGTGAGCTATAACAATATCAGCAAGGGGTACAGTGTGATGCACAAGAGAGGATTTCATCTCCCCATGTTATAAACAGATGACTGCAGGCTGCTGGTGTCACCATGCACTCACAACTAGGGCCAAAAGCACTAAGTAATGTCAGTTCTACAGAACAGCAGACATTTACAGCTACGGCGCCTTTGGCTACAGCCATTCATCTATGTTACCTTACACCTCATTTTAGTACTACAACAAAAGGAAGGGGGAAAAGAATCTGAAATCCAAACTAATCTTTGCTTTTTGGGGTTTTGTTTGTTTGTTTTTCTTCTCTGCTAAGCTGTTCTTGTCCTCTGGGATATGAGGGGGAGAGATGTGAAGTAAACCCAGATGACTGTGAAGATAACGATTGTGAAAATAACTCTACATGTGTGGATGGGATCAACAACTATGTCTGCCTCTGCCTACCGAACTACACAGGTAAGAAAGAAGAACCACAGCCAGAGGGACATAGGAATCCCTTGGCAGTAGTTCAAGGAATTTCCATATTTTCGGGTACCCAATGAAAACTGACTGATCTCATGCATAGAATTAAACCAGGTTCTGGGTAGACTATAACATAACTAAATTTATTTGTGCCTTCTCTGTGGATTATGAAGAAGTCGTATCTCTCTACCAGGGCTGTGCGAAGCTTCAGTCCCTGATTTGATTCAGCGGAGATTTGGCCCAGTTTGGTGGCCAGATCTCCAAATCTGAATCTAATCAGAGGGCCCTTTAATCTCTACGAATCAATTCAGAACCCTCCAAATCAATTCAGAGAGATTCAAACAGATTCGGACATAGATACAACTTTAAATGTCTTTTCTACATACCTAGAGGTAGCAGAGGCTTTGAACACTGTAGTGCTGGGGCAGATGCAGCATCCCACAGAAGCACGGGGTGCTCCCCAGCATGCTTGGCAGAAGACCTGAAAGTAGACCAGAAGCACTTCCAGTCCACTTCCTGGTCCACTGGGGAGAGTGCACCCCCTTGGCTTGGCAACTGGTGCCTCCTGGATCTGGGAGGGCACCCAGGGTCCCCTGGTGGCCAATCACTGAGCCAGGGGACATGGGGGACCCCCCCAGCGTGCTCCCTGGCAGATCCGGAAGTGGACCGGAAGTATTTCTGGTCCTCTTCCAGGTTCACTGCCAAGCATGCTGGAGAGCCCCCTCGCATTCCTGTGGGATGCTCCATGCATCCCAGCACCGCAGCAAGCATGAACTGTGCTGGTACCTCAAGGTACATAGAAAAAACTTTAAAGCTGTGCCTGTGTCCTAATCACTGGTTTGCCAAATCAGCACCGAAACTTCAGATTAGGCTGAATCAAATCAGGGACAGTGATCTGAATCAATGGATCGAATCACTGTCCCTGATCTGGGCTGAATCCAAATTTAATAGGGCCTGTTTTGCACAGCCCTGCTATCTATCCTCTAAATCAAAGAGTGGGGCAAAAAGAAGGAATAGCTTTGCAAGGATTGTGCTTCAGCAAGTACAGCTGATCCCCAATTCAGAAGAATCAACTATCCCCTAACTAATAATAATTCATTAGAATGATGAGATTTTTTTTCAGGGAGTAGAAAGGGAAGTCTATGCACTTATTCAAGTCGGAAGTACTAATTTCCCATGTCAGACATACTAAGCCACAGTTACTGCAACTACAGATGAAATATCTTTTAAAAGAAATACTAAGCTTGAGGTGTGGTTATATAAATGTGTACCTGTATGCCTCTTTCTTTAAATGCCTCATAGAAGTGTTCCTAGTACAGAGCTTAGCTTGATTTTCATCCGCTCCAACTTTCAGAGAACAACTATAGTTCCTGTTTCAAATTACAGTATAATAATAACACTTGTAGAATAAGCTTCATCAGCAGATCTCAAGATGAGATCTAATGAAGTGAGCCTGATGCTATTCCATCTAAATTATCTCCGGGTTATGGATGGGGAAACTAAGGCTCAAAGACCCAGAATCACAAAATAAACTGGGAAGCAAATCTAGATCTCCTCCTCCCCTGCCCTTCAATTTAGATACATTTTTACAAACTTTTCTGTAGGAGTTGGAACTTCTTAATCCAGAAATCTAAAAATGTTTCCTTCCAAATGACTATTGGAGTGAACTGTTCACTAATCACAAGCTACCTAAAACCATCCTCCTCAGTAGTATACAGTGGTAAGAAAATACCCACATTAGTTCCTATTTAGATGCCTTGCACTGGGATTTTTACTCTTTGAGCATGGAGCACTTAATGAAGGGCTTCTCATACGCTGGAGTATATTACATATCATGGGATTTATGAAGTATCAAGTTTGAGTGGCTTAGTAAGTGAGAGGGAAGTCTTCTAGAATTTCCCAAACTCTTAAAATGCTTTTGTGGCCAATATGAGAAGCCTGTGTAAATCTTTGGCTGGGAAAATCCTTATGACTTGAGTGAAAATTTATTAGAGTTTTTAACCATCTTTCTGCCAAAGCCTCTGCAAAGCTTAGGCTTACTGGAGCAAAGTTTGGGGTTTTTTGTCCACCCCAGAAGGTTGAATCCAATGTACTCCCTTAAAGTATACTTATATGAGCTACGCATTGGTGATTTTAGTTAAAGTTCTTTATCTAGAGAGACAAACTTTTAATTTACAAAGGGAGATACACTGGGATAGGCAAAAATGTCTGAAGAACTGAACCCGGTGCACAGAAGACAATCCTGGTCCCTTTTTACAACTTCACAGGAGGCTGTTATACTCTTAGGCAATGGTGCTGAATAACCAGCCTGTGGGGCCGTGCCATCCAGCCCACAAGACTCTCCATGGGCCTGGCAATTTGGCAGCAAGGGAGCAGTGAAAGCTTTAATTGCCTTGGCTCTGGAAGCTGCAGCAATGAATGCCACCACCTTTCCCTTGCCATCAAATTTCTGGATATGTGGGGAGCCCTGTGTGCTGGATGACATGCAGGGTCACTCCAAGACTGAATCCAGTGCACAAGCCCAGATCAGTACACCAGTTGTACCTGTTGACTGACCCTACACAACAATCCCATGTTGGATCTGGCCCAGGGATTGACCTGCAGGACCAGAAGGTTGATCACCTCTGCTCTTATGGAAATTACTGTAAAATACCAGGAAAGGGTAGATAAATGGCACCTATCAGTCCCTGGCTTTGATTAAGAACAAAGAACATTTATGACATGTCAGCATTAGTTTGGAAATATTTCCTATTACCTTGCAGCTCATTGTTATCCACATGAATGACCGAATATTGCCTTGTTATATAAACTGTCCCTTGGTAAGAATATACAAGTTTATCAAATAGCCGCACATATTAAGTCTTTGGACTAAATTCGGTTGGTGGATGCATGACACACATTACATATTGTGCATTATCTGTGGTATAGAATATTAACCCTTGTTCCTACAGCATGGCCAATGAAGTAGCTTTGATCATAACTGGGGACCTACACAATTTGTGGAGGATGCTTAAAACTGTTTAGGGAGTACCTGTGCTAAAACTCGCAGCAGTTTCAAAAAAGGCAAAATGTATCTTGGATGAACTAAATCTATGAGTACTCGTAGTAATTTGTGAGAGTAGGGTCACTTAAATTACATTGAGGTCAGGTTTTGAACAAGCAAGGAAATAATCATGCTCCCAATAATCACCTTTGACAACTCACTATAGCAAAAACTCTTAGGGTGAAATGCGGTTATGGTAGTTTAGAAGCCCATAGGTATCATCACTGCCCTTCTTGAGGGTAATTGTAAGAAACAGTTAAACTCCTGTAAAGGATAAAATAGCTGAAGTAATATGAGCCATCACTCAAAAGACAGGCTACATATACAGCCAGGTAGAATTCAGGCTGTGTAGGCAGAAAAAGTTTACTGGGGCTGGATGTACATTTGAGACACTGGTTATTGTTTAATAGAGCTCCTTATGTGAAAGAAAAACAAGCAAAGAAACACTGAAGACTACAGAGCGAAAGCAACAGGGAAGCCACAGAACACCATTCAGAAGTGTGTGTGTGAAAGAGAGAGAGAATGTTTGCAGAAAAGTGCTCGCTCGAGGTTTGAGTTGCATCTAAAGAAATACTGTGTAGATTCTTCATAAATACAAAGAGTTGCATCAAAGTAATACCTTGGCCCTTTGTCCTTTTTTAGCCCTAATGGAAACACTTTGCAAGACCTGAAATCCTGGCTTACAGCTTGGGTCTAAAGGGGTAACAATGGTGTCAGTTTGGCTTTAAGAAATGAGAGATGGGTAACTTTCTAACTGGTAATGTAGTTATAATTAAGATAAGAGCAATGAAATCTCATGTTTTAAAAAGTAAGTGAACTCTGTTTCAGTTGGGAAGGAATTTTTTTTCTCATATTCAAATGGTCCAGTGAGCTACATGCATTTCTGGTATTTGACTTCCTGTCAGGCATGATAAACAAGCAAATACTGTGTTTTTTAATGAGGCCAAATATAAAGGAACTAGCCAGTTGCCCATCAGGAATGACAGGGGGCCATGTGCGGGCGAAGCGGGGGGCAGGGGAGGAGTGGTCCCAGGCCCAATACAGGGGAGGCCCAGGCCTGAGGGTGGGGAGAAGCTCACCTGCCGCAGTGAGGGGAGCAGTGGGACTGGGCTCAACCAGGAGCGGTGAGGAAATGGGAGGAGCAGGCTCGGAGCCAACAGGGGGGAGGGGCGATGGGGAAAGAGTGGCCCTGGGCCCAAGGAGGGGAGGAGGCTCGCTCCTCCCCTCCCCCAGCCACTGCCATGTCAGGCCTCATTGGGCTGGGCCTCCTCCCCTCCCCCCACTGCCGCTGCCACTAGCATGCCCACTCTTCCCCCAACCGGCCTCGGGCCCACTCCTCCTCCCACCATCACCATGCCATCCTGCATTGGGCCCTGCAGGTGGCGACGATGGAAGGGGGAAAGGGTGGGCCGAGGCCACAGCCAGTGGCCTGCCCCTCCCATGGTATCCCAACCCTGCTCCCCACACCCCGCGCTGCCTTCACCACCATCTGCAAGGAGCACAGAGGGGACAGGCATGGCCAGCTCCGGTGGCCTCGCCCCCCCCCCCGCTCCATCATTGCCACCTGCAGGGAGTAAGGCAAAAAGGAGTGCTGTCCTCACCCCCCGTTCTGTTCGCTCTGCTGTCCCTGCCTCCAGGGAGCAGGGCAGGCGGGGTGAGGCCAGCGCAGCTGTTCTCGCCCCCCTTCTCTGTCCCCTGTGTCCCTACCATCATGGCAGCACTCCACCACTGCCAGCTCCTGTTTGAACACTTCTTAACACTCTGATTGGCTGTTTGTCAGCCAATCACAGCGTGAATAAAGCATTACAGACAGACAGATTAAGGCTTTTATAATATTAGAATGTATTGCTCAGAAGAAATGCAGAGCATACTTTCGGGGACTCTATTGCGAAAGCAGTAATTGTGGAAAAGACATAGGGGTCATAGTGCACAATCAGGTGAACAGGAACTCTCAGTATGATGCTGTTGGCAACAGGTCCACTGTGATCTCTGAATCTATAGACAAGATTATCAAGAAGGACTAGGTAGGTTATGATCCCCATGTATTCAGGAATGGTGTGACCTATGCTGGTCTATTGTGACCACAGTTCAAGAAGGACATTGATAAATGGGAGAAACTTCAGTAAGCAGCCAAGAGAATGGGTAAACACTGAAAGATAGTCCTTATAATGAAAGATTTCAGGAACTTGATCTGTATTACTTCACAAAGTGAAGTTTCAGGAGAGATTTAATTACAGGATCCAAGTACTTCCATGGCGAGCAATGGGCATCTTTACACGTGCTCTGGGGTGAGGAAGGGGACGCTTTAATTACAGAGGCTCTCAGGAGCATCCTGATTAAAACTCCTGCAGCATCACATGTATGCAGCGTCCCACACTTCAGAATGGAGGTCGGGGCAATTTAACTAAAGCTCGTTCAAAAAGCTTTAGTTAAACCACCTCTTCCACCATTCTCAAGCAAAGGAATGCTGAATACGTGTGACACAGAAGCTGTTGGACTGTGCTAATTAGCATGCGTTGGGACAGATATCCGGCATGTATATAGGTGACCAATAATTTGATCATAGAGGACTCTTCACTCTAGCATATAAAAGTATAACAAGAACTGAAGGCTAGAAGTTGAATCTAGAGAAGCCTGGTCTTGAAACAAAGTGCAAATTTTTAACAATCAGGATAAGTAATTATGGCTTACAAATGGCTGTAGTGGATTTTCCATCACTAGCAGTCTTTAAATCAAGACAGAATATTTTTATTAAAAGTATGCTTTATTGAAGCAGGAATTAATTTAGGGATGTCATGAAGTTTATAGTATATCAGAAGTCTAATGCAATAGACCTTCTGGATTTTTAATCTTCGATATTCAGTGCGTGTGTTTCTTCCGTTAGAGGGACTTGTGTTCCTATGAGGTTTGCTTGACCCATGGCTAGACCACTACTTTATATAAATATATGCATTTATAAAAATATAAAATTAATAATTAATGTGAGTTGAATGTCTTAGAAATAGGAACTGTTGAGAGAGTTTGACAGTGTCTCTTGTTTTCTTTCCCACCACAGACGCTCACTGCTTTGCTGACTTGTGTGTGTTTTGTTTTACTTGTGTACTTTCATTGGGTAAAATAACATAGGCCAGAAATCTTTCCTCAAAGACTAATTTTCTCAGTGTTTCTCCTTAAAATCCCTTGACAATTCTTTCCCAACAGTTGATCCTAGATGAAGCAAGACTAATTTGGTGAGAGAAGGAATTTCCCACATTCAATGTCTGATTTCACTTTGGTTCAACAATTCTTTGCTCCTTTGCATAGTTCTTTTCCATTCATGGATCTCAAAGCACTTCTGAAGCATAAATTAAGCTTCGTAGAACTTCAGCTTAAGCTTCATAGGCACATTCTATCTACAGATAACAAAACTCAGGTACAGGAAAGATAAGTGATTGGCTACACATCATCAGGAAATTCTGTGGAAGAAATAGAAATCCAAGACTTTCATTTCCTCAGTTAAGGCTCTTGCCACAAGACCACATTTCTTTATTATTATTTATTAGTGGCCGAGTCAACCTTCTCAAATATGGGTGCCTTTGATTAAGCACTTTGGCTCTGTGACAGGGTACTTTGTTTCTTTGGTTATCAGGAAATGCCCCTGGTTCCCCCTGGGCAGCTGTCACTTGATGGGCAGTTTAACCCTACAACTAAACTGAAAGATCTACTTCTTCCAGGATAATTAGGGTAAGTTCAGCCCAGACTTAAAGCCAATAGCAGACTATACTCTGTGTGAATAACAAAAATAACAGCTTGCTTGAACCCTGTGTGGGCCACAACCTTCTCTTGATGCAGAGGAATGAAGTTCAGTTCCTAGCTACAGACTTCAGGACAGGAAGCTACCAGTTGATTTGCTTTTTGTCTGTTGGCTCTTTTCTCATCCTCCTGGTCTCTTAACTTCTTCCTGGAGCTGATTTACATCTGGTTGTCTGGTTTAACACCTCTAGGGTGCTGGCAGATGTGGGGTGGGGTGGGATGGGGGGGAGGTGTATGCTCTACCAGAAGAGGCAGTGCATTACTATGACTCGGCTCCACAGTGTCTGTATAGATTGGGCTCTTCAGTGCGGTTTTGGGGCTTTTAGCTAAAGCTGATTCAATCAGTTATTAGATAAAAGTGCCAAAAAGCCCCACTAAAACACCCAATCTCTACAGATGTTGGGAAATCTGGGTACAGCTAAGGCGCTGCTTGTTTCCGGTCTTGTGCTGGGCTCGGTGCCGAGTTCAAAGTAAAACCCTGTAGGTTTTTTTTTCCCCTATGTCTGCAAGCAGCCTTAGTTTCCAAGTACTTCAGAAAAAAGCTAACTATTAGCCCCCTAGCTGTCTGTCTCAGGCCTCCATGACAAGGTACGTGGGATTCCCTCCCTCTGGGGCTCCTCCGAGTTTATCGTTCTGGCCACCTGCTTCTTCAGCCCTTTGAAGGCCAGCGCAGAGACTTGTTCTCTGGTGTTTTTATGTGGAAGGACACACAGCTTGCTCAGGGGGAACGTCTGGTGCTCTTCTCGTGTTGTTTTAGTGAAAATGCCCAAATACTGCCATTCATGAAAGATTGACAGCTCAAAAAATTGAACCAAACCCAAACTGCTCTTTTAAAGTTTTTTAAATATTTTGGTAAACGTCTTTCTTTTCTTTTTAAATTTCTCACATCTCTTCCTTCTCTGTTTTTAACCAGAAGCAGGAATTAGCAGTTGCCACAAGGAAGTGGAGAAGTGTTGGAAATTTTACTATACAGTCTGCTGTAGCACATTTTATTAAATGTATCCAAACCTCCTTGATCTAGAAACTGGGAAGAGATTTGAAAATAATATCATGGCCTACGTTGAATAAAGGTTTGGGGGGGTTTTTTCTCCTAAACTAGATGGCATCCCAGGAGGAAAAACCTCTAAGATTATTTTTTTGGAAAGGCAAGTGTTTTCGAATAGTCTATTTCCTTGGGAAAAAAACTGCCCCAAGCAACTTATATCACAGAAAAGCAACTGGAAACCATTTCTGGAATCATATGTTTCGAAGAAGAAAAAATGCAATTTTACCTTGCAGCCTCCTGGGATAGGCGGTATCACAGAGTTTTTTTATTGTTTTGCTGCTTTTAGATTGAATACTCTTCATTGTTTGTGCCTTATGGCAGCTCCTTTTCCTGGCATGTCTGATTGTGGTACTGCTGCCTGTTTGAGGCCAAGTACTTAGTTAAGCAAAATTACTCTGAAAGAAAGCTATCTTGTGGTGACTTGTGGTTGCCACCAGTTAATGGAGCTTTGCTAGCCTACTTCACATAGCTAACCATTGTGGTAAAACGGTGCAAAACAATCTCCATAAGGGACTCCAATCACAGCAGAGTTAAATTTAGTTGAATCATGGCTCTGTAGATCCCCGCCCCCTCCATTTTGTGTGTTTTCTTAACTGCATGTGTAATGCATACAAACAGGAAGCTTTTGGATAATGTGGTTTCACATATTTCTTCAGTAAGTTCACCAAGGATTTGGGCTATTCATTGTGTATCTGTGGCCTTAAACAAGTACATAACTATTAGCTTATTTTATAACTATGGGACCCTAGCCATAATTAGCTTGAAAGAGTAAGTCATAGTTAGGGTTTAGTGTACATATCCTTTCATCCAAGAGTTTTACTCTTGGTGGAAGTTTCCCAATTTTACTTACTTGGCTAATATGAAACTTTTTTGCTTTGCATGCAGAAAGATTTTTTTTTTTAAAGAAAGAAATAATGCTTCCCACATGCAAAATGAGAGTAGTGGGGAGAGCTGGATACATGTAATTGAGGCCAGGATCTTGGTTCCATTGCTGCTTCCATTGAAATCAGTTTGAGGTTTTCACTGAAAAAAAATCCACACATTTATCACTAGCTGATCAGAATACTGAAATTCATTTTCCTGAGCCTAGAGGTGGAATAAATGATGTGCCTGATTCTCTGACAGTCAGAAGTAATGGGTAGTGTATCTCCTTAGTGCTCTGCATCCTTCCTCAGCTTTTGCTTGCTTCTAGTACTTGTTTAAGTCATGTCTGCAGTCATATTCTGTAATGTCTCACAGAAGTTTTCCTTCCTTTCATGACCTAGTAAGACAAGTAAGACCCTTTGGAATAATCAGTTTAGAAGATGAAGAACCTGCTTACTGAAAATCAAGGATTGTTGGTATTTGGGACCTAACTTGTGAAACAATTTGTCAACAATTTGTGCCCAAACACAGTTGCTTTCAGAGCAAGTTACTTACCCTTACAAAGATGCCAAATATAGGAGTATGGAAAGTCTGCTGCAAATCAACAGAAAGTTATTGAAGACTTGGACACTATACTGAGGGGCATGCAAGAAATTCCATAAAATAATAAGGAGGTCTTTCTAGGAAAACCTCTCTGTTTGAATAAGTTGTCAAGCAGAAATGGGCTATAATTTATCTTCTGGAGGTATGATGACTACCAGAGTGTAGCATAGCTGCTGCCAACTTCAAAGGAAAAGGAGTAACTAAATATTTCTGTGACTTAAACTGACAGGTGAGCAGAATTGGGGCAAATGTGTCCAGTGTCTGTTGGGACTGTGTCTTGGTCTGAAGGAATTAAATATTTGAAGAAATCTCTATTAATTTTCAGGTTATTGACTTGTAACCTGGCTGAGAGTTGTTTGCTCTAATTTTTTACTAAACTTCTAGGATGAAAGGGATTCCTGATGTGCATAGGCATTTTGTCCCTAATTGGGTTTTTTGGACAGAGGTAAGTAAAGCATTGATTTGTTGGCCCAGTTATGTAGTATCAATTTAAATGTGACCTTTTCTCTAGCTAGCTTGGAATAAGATTGTTTGTTTTATTTTTATATTTCATTAAAATCATTTTGCAAGACCCTGGTTTCCAGTTTCATTACAATTAGGCAGACAGGAGTGAGAGGTTCAACAAACACAAAACTTTATTAAGCTTACTGCACAAACCAGATGAGCAGCATCAGTTTGGTCTCTGAACTGGATCTAGTCCGTGGGCCCAGTCCGGTATATGGGCTGAACAGAGTAGGGCAACAAAAGCTCAGGGACCTATCCCAGAACATGACCATAGCCCATCCAAGCCCAATCCCAGCCCTCAGCAGTGGCTGGTATTGGCACACAGCAGCTGCCTGCTTGGGCCCAATCCCAGCATTTGACAGCCACTCTCCCGGGACCCAGTTCAGCTATGTGGCAGCCACCCATCCAGGCGATCGACATGTCTAGGACTGATCCAGCTACATGGGGCTTGGAATTTGGCAGCCACTCCCCCCCTGCTAAATTTCCGGACCTATGGGGAGCTCTGCACCAGATTACATGATTCTATGAGCCAGGGGTTGAGCACCTCTGTTTAAAACTATTAAGTGCTTTCCTTCACTTGCATCACTGCAGTGAGCAATAACTGTTGGTTTCTCAGTTCTTGTGAAAATCAGGTGGCTTGTTTGTGTGCCTAATTTACACTTTTCCTTTTGAAATGTTAAGCCCAATTTTAAAGATGAAAAAGATCTTCCTTAGATATTTGTGGGTGTCTTTACATGTGCTCCAGAGGGAGGGAGGGCAGGGGAGGCAGTACTTGGATTGGAGTGGCTCTTGTATATTCAGTGTCCCGCTGTATCTCATGTATTCAGCACCCCACACTTCAAAATGGCAGTGGAGGCACTTTAAAGCTTGTTTGTTGAGCTTTAAAGTGTCCTCACCGCCATTTTGAAGCATGGGGATGCTGAATGCATGCGATGTTGAGGCTGCTGCAATGTGCTAATTAGCATGCTCTAGCAGACTCTATTAATTGAGTCTGTTCCAATGCGTTGAAATAACAGTGCATTGGAGCAGTCATCCCGTACATCTTGAGGCACCCTGAGTTCTTAAATCATTGACATAGGACGCATGGTCTTTACATTATTTTAAAACTAATTATTTTCTCATGCTAGAACTTCTGATTTCAGGGTTCTCTGTTTTTCCTGCACAACCTGATTTCTTCATTAACAGCCCAGAAATGAGTGGTTTAGAAATTAGGTACTGTGCATTCAGATTAAATTTTTGCACCAAAGCCTCTTACATTTTTAACAGATGGAGCTAGTACACTTTCATGGCAACTGACTGGAGAATGTGCAGAAAGGCTTTTGGCAGTGAGATGTATTTTTGTCCCACTTCAATGAACAAGCTGAATGTATTGGGGCAAAGTCTGGAACATTATGTCTAAATGTTTGACTCTGCCTGGCAGAGTATCACGTAAGAAGAAGATATAAGTTCTATGGACAAAGATTTTAAATCCTTCCCAAATACATTGCTTCTGCTTAGAACATAATAAAGATAAGGGCTAATGCACCATGAAATTCATCTCCAGGTTTCATTTCAAAACTTCATCAGGTATTGGCAAAAATCTTTTCCATAATTTCTCTGCACTGTTTATTCTTCCAGTAGTCTCTAGTACTCTAGTATTGTGGCCCAATTACTTAATGCCCTCCTGGTTTAACTTTTTAGTTTCTCATGTCTAGAAGCACTGTTGGCCACAAGCCATAGGCTAGGTTCACTGTTCTAGGTCATATCTATCACTGGTGAAACTAATCCATTCCAGTTTCTAATGACATGTTCCTCTTAAATGGATGGCAACTTGGGCAACAGTGACCGCAAGGTGACTGAGTTCAGGATCCTGAGGAAAGGAAGGATGGAGAGCAGCAGAATAAGGACTCTGGACTTCAGAAAAGCAGACTTCAGCTCAAGGAAACTCATTGGCAGGATCCCCTGGGAAGTCAGACTGAAGGGGAGAGGAGTCCAGGAGAGCTGGCTGTACTTCAAAGAAGTCTTACTGGGAGTGCAGGAAGAAACCATCCCTATGTACAAGAAGACAAACAAGTATGGCAGAAGACCAAGTTGGCTTAGCAGGAGACTCGTCAATAGACTAAATCACAAAAAGGAAGCTTATAAGAAGTGGAAACTTGGACAAATAACTAGGGAAGAATATAAGAGCATTGCTCGGGCATGCAGAAATGAAGCCAGGAAGGCTGAAGTGCAATTGGGGCAACCAGCATGGGTTCATCAGGGGCAGGTCCTGTCAGACCAACCTGGTTTCCCTTTATGACCAGGTCACAAAATCCTTGGATGCAGGTGTCATGGTGGATGTAGTCTTTCTGGTCTTTAGGAAGGCCTTCAACACTGTCTCTCACCCCGTTCTCATTAAAAAATTAGTTGACTATGCCGATGATGCCTACACAGTCAGATGGGTCACAAATTGGCTAGAGAACCACACCCAGAGAGTGGTGGTGGGCAGGTCATTTTTGACCAGGAGGAATGCGGGCAGTGGAGTCCCCCAGGGCTCGGTCCTCGGGCCCATGCTGTTCAACATCTTTATCAGCGGCTTGGATGAGGGAGTGAAAAGCACCTTGTTCAAATTCACGGATGACACTGAGATGTGGGCACGCTAAAAGAAAGGGACAGGCTACAACTAGATCTGGACAGGTTACAGGGGTGGGTGGATGAGAATAGGATGAGATTCAGTTCTGACAAGTGCAGGGTGCTACACCTAGGGAAAAAGAGCTATAGGCTGGGAAACTCCCTTCTCATCAGCACAGAGACAGAAAGGGATCTTGGAGTCATTATTGATTCCAAGATGAACATGGGCCGGCAGTGTGAGGACATGGTCAAGAAGGTTAACTACACCTTGTCATGCAGCCGCAGATGTATCATGAGCAGGTCCAAGGAGGTGATCTTCCCCCTGTATGTGACATTGGCCAGGCCGCAGTTGGAGTACCGCATCCAGTTCTGGGTGCCGCACTTCAGGAGGGATGTGGACAGCATTGAGAGGGTCCAGAGGAGGACCACCTGCATGACTGGGGGGCAGCAACCTCTCTCTATGAAAAGAGGCTATGGGACATGAACCTGTTCAGCCTCCACAAGAGAAGGCTGAGAGGGGACCTGGTGTCCATCTGTAAACTTACCAGGAGGGACCTGCAGGGAACGGGAGAGTTTCTCCGGGCACTACCAGGAGTAATTAAGAATAACAGCCACAAGTTGATTGAGAGTAGGTTCAGGCTAGACATCAGGAAGCATTGGGCTGAGAGAGTAGTAATCAATGGGTTGATGTTTGGTTGGCATCCGGTATCAAGTGCAGTATGCAGGGGTCAGTCCTGGGTGGGCTGGTTTTGTTCTAAGCAGCAGCTCTGCAGAAAAGGACCTAGGGGTTACAGTGAACAGTAAGCTGAATATGATTCAGCACTGTGCTCTTGTTGCCAGGCAGGCTAACAGCATACTGGGCTGCATTGATAGACGTGTTGCCAGCACATCAAGGGAAGTGATTATTCCCCTCTATTCAGCACTGGTAAAGCCACATCTGGAGTACTGTGTTCAGTTTTGGGACCCCACTACAAAAAGGACATGGACAAATTGGAGAGAGTCCAGCAGTAGAACAGGTTACCCAGAGAGGTGGTGAAAGCTTCATCCTTGGGGGTTTTCAAAACTCGGCTAGGCAAAGCTTTGGCTGGGATGATCTAGTTGGGGCTGGTCCTATTCTGAGCAGAACGTTGGACTAGATGACCTCCTGAGGTCCCTTCCAACCCTAACTTTCAATGATTTTATTATTCTATAATTGCTAAGGGCTAGTTACATTTTTGCATAGGCACTAAGTTTGTAAAATGTGAGGGGGAAGAGGACAAAGCAAAGAGAATATAGAATCACTTTTTGGAGCATTAGTAGCTAGTAGATATCTAAAGAGTAACTTCTCACTAAAACTACTGCAGTGTAGTCATTTCTTGTGGGTGTAGCCAGAAGTGCTAGGATCCCTTTGACCCACCCAGAACAATTTTAACAATTTAAATATATTTATTTTCCCTTTGTAGGCTGTAAAAAGGAGGATAAAGGTTATTCTGGGTGTTGTTACATGTTACAGATTAGCACATGCTAATCTCTAAGGAATGATGCATAGTATTAAAGTTAGCACATGCTGTGAGCAGTTGCATGTTAAGGGTTAATACTGTCTTGAAGTGCCCTCCTATATGTGCAGGCAAAAGCATGATGTGGTCTAATGCACAATCCACATAGTCAGTCCATGCTGTCACTGCTGCAAGATCCTAGCCCTGGCCCTGGAGCAGCTCTCCACCCAGCCATATGCCCTGCCAGTGCTGCTAGGATTGGTCTCTATGAAAACCCTGGCCCCATGCTGTCATGTCCCTGCTACTGCTGGGGTCTGCATGGAAACTAGGTGCCGTGACATGGGCAGGGGGTCCTGGGAAATGGAGTCCGGCCACCAGCTTGAGCCTCCATTTTGCCCACCCCTGAGCTAGAGTAATTTTCTCTTCTGGGTTTGACATGATCTTGATCCAGTGCTCACTAAAATGCACTTCAAATCCCATTCAGTCTCCCACATCTGGATGAAAAGGAAGGATTTTTGCTTTGGAGTAGAAGACTTGTGCTTGATTGGTGTCAAGATTAACTGTAACTGATTTCGTTTTTGTTTTTTAATACCTGTTTGCACCTGGAGATGGTATTTGCCTGGAGGAGGCTGGCTGGAATGCCGTTGTTTGTAGTTGTCTGTGATTCATGTATTTTATAGGCCACTAACTGATGTTCAGTTCAGTTAAAGGCACAATGGGAAATGATCTGCAATTCCAACAGTCGCATTTACTGCCGTGCCATTTGTGCATGGCAGGAGGCACAATCATAGGATTGGGGATCAGATCCCAAACCTACCCTATTGCCAGTGCAGGGAGAGCCGGGAATCATGATGTCCTGCACCAGTAAGTAGTAAGCCAGGTAGTTGGTGCTCCCATAGCTGAGAGCACCTGTCATCTGATCAGTGCTCCCAACCTTTCTCTCAGGTGGATTGTCATGACTGAGAGCATCACTCAGCTGATTGGCACTCCCGGCCTTTGGAGCACACCAGTGTCTTGAAGGACTCCAGTGTGCTCCCTAAGCTGGAAGTGCTGAACATCCCTGGTCACATGTTCAATTTAAGGTACTATGGGAACCAGCCATAAAGTTATTACACAATATATGTGTCATAACTGTGGTTTATTCCCTGTTTTATCACACCATTAATTGCATGAATGCAGCTATGTTGCTACTTAAGATGTGATTAACCGGCTAATCACGTCTTAAGCATAGCATCTGCTAGAGGCTTTAGTGAAACCTAGTGAAACCCTGGTAACAGGTTTTTTATAAAGTTGTGTGATGCCCTCACATGTCTGTCTAGTCTTAGTGTCAAAATCGGAATAAATAACAAAATGCTAAGTATTATTTTGAACCCAATATAGCTATTGAAAGAGAAACCTGGAATAGACCTTTAATTGCTATCATTAACTAAGCCACTCACAAAAGAAGGAAGGGTCAGATTTTTCCTTCAGATGCACACAGGGAAACGGCCAGTGAATTTTGTATACCCATTTCTGAGGGCAGATTTAGATCCAAAATATTTTGTGACTGAAGGAAAGATAAGAAACACTTTGTAAAGCTCTTGCCATGGGTACTGCTATTTAGGAGGTGTTTTATTTCCTTACCATGCTGTCTGCCACCCTGAGAACGTTGGGAATGCCTGCTTTAATGTATCCACATGATTTTTCTTCCCCAAGATGAGGTTGCCTCTGTTGTACAGCATACCCAAAGGAATTGTGGAAATGTCGACATTTGTAACAGGATTATTAAAAACAACAGAAAGGAGCCTAAAACACTCCAAGTTTTCTGTGAAAAACAATAAATTTTTTGGACGCTGTATCTGGTACCAAGCCTGAAATCCTCCTAAATTTTGATAGTGGAGAAATCAACATGGCATAATGAATCTTATTATTTGACAAGAGTATACATTTGGGGAGATTTTTTTCTTGGATTTCAATGCATTTGTCAATTTTCCAAGCCTGCTGAGAAGAATACTTTCAGAAGAATTATTTCCCTTTGAGAGCTTGCACCATTATTTTGATTTTTCTCAAAAGTCTGTTTTTCTTTGAAAAAAAAGCTTTTATGTATCTTTTAGCAAAGTTACAGCTGAAGAAATCCATTTACAATTTATTCTATTAACAAACGAAAAGATACTTTACAAAAGCTTCTAGGCTTTAGATCTTTGAGTTCCTTTTAAGTCACCATCCAGTTAAAAATTCTGTGGTCTTTATTTTTTAAAAATATATGTGATATTTCATGCTGACTAGAAAGACAAAGAAAAGGAACACTGAGGAGATTTGAACGAGCCCATGGCAAGTTCTGACCTGCCCACGTTATTTTTTTGTGTCTGCTGTCTAACTTAGGTTGTGGGTTTGCTTTGTTTATTAGGGATTTTTGAAGGTAAAAGTAAACCTGTTCTGTTGCTTATAAAAATGTTAGTAAATGTCCTCAGCAGTAATTTCAGTCAGGCTGGTGACATGTTCTTACTTGCTTTAAAGGAGGAATTAAGTACAGTAGCAAATGTCCAAAACTCAAGCCCAGCAGAAAATTTGCATCCATTTTACCAGTTTTCTAAGTATGCAAATATAGGAAATTTTTTCACTGGAATATCACCCTTCCCAAGCTGGATTGCAGATTTTTTATTTGAGTAATTTATTTCAAATTCAGTGCTGTAAAAGAGCCAGGTAAGAAGTAGTAGTAATTGTTAAAATGACATTCAGGGGTTCCCCTGTTGCCCCTTCTGGTTAGGGACAGACATTACACATAAACCGGTTTAAGTGATCAGAAACTGTTTTAAACCTGTAACAGAACAGATGTTCAGTGCACATAAACCAGTTTGAAAATGGCTGAAACTAGTGTGAGATAAAGCTGGTTAAATGTAGTATCAGACTTAACTGATTTGGTTCAAACTGGTTTATGCATTGTCTGTCCCAGATCCCTTGCTGGTTTAAGATAAACCAGACTCCCCCAGCATCCCGGCATGCTTTCTGGGTTGGGCGGAGCTCTCTGCTCCATAACAGGGCTGGCCCCTCCCCTCTGCTCCCTGGCTGCAGCTCCAGCACAGATTGCTGGCTGCTTTCTCCCTCCCCCCTCCCTGCTAAGCGGGAATTCCCACCTCCCTTTTGCTTTGATGAAAGGTGTCTGGGTATTAGCTAGCAGACCATATGCTGGCTGTGGTCCATGCTGAGTCAACAGGTAGAATCAACAGGTAGCTGGTAATGTCCCTCTGTTGTTTTCTTAATGGGGTGATAAACACTATGTTATCAGTTCCCTGCTGGGCTAATCAGAGCATCCTGCCAGGGCCTGGCCATGCCTCCCGTCAGCTCAGTGCCCTGGAAGGAAAATGAGGGCTGCTCATGTGCACACCAGCTTCTAGCCTGAGCCACTGCAGGCATGTGGGATATCTGTGTAGTTACAAAGTGATTCAGCCTAGCCAGGTTAGACTAACATGCAAAGATTGAATCAATTCAGGCTTAGGCTTTTTGAATGTCTGTCCCTAGCCTCTGACTCCACGACAGCTAATTCATCATAGGGTTACAAATTTTTGCCATTTAAGGGCTCCTTTACATATGCAGGGAGGCTGCTCCAATGCATTGTAATCACTTGATTAATCGAATCTGCTGGAGCACACTCCAGCAGAATCTAGCATCATATGTACCAGAATCCCTGCACTGAAAATTGGCAAAAGCAGTGCACTTTAACCGATAAAGTGCCCCTGCCACCATTTTCAGTGCGGGGAAGCTGATACACATGATGTTCTGGGCACTTTAATTAGTTGGCCATGCTCATTAAATCGCTGCTTCCCTCTAGCCTCCTAAAGCATGTCTATAAAAACCCTAAGAGCTTATCATATCATGTAATAGCAATGCCAGATTCTCCCAATATTCCCAGTCCAGTCAATTGCATATCATGAGTCAGTACCTGCTCTCACCCCCTATGTCACAAGACTGGCTTTGCAATAAATATTCCGATTTGAGGGATTTTTTACCTGCAAGGGTCATATTTTCAAACTTTCAATGCAAGTGTGTGGCCTGAAACTAATTTTGTGAGGAAGCTGAGATTTTTTTTTTATCACCTGTTTCCAGAAGGGGCTGGGCATTGAATAAAAATACTGTTGTCCAGTCTTGCAATATTTGGTGTTTTTATTCAAGCCCATCTTGGAGACAGGTGATTTTCAGAAAGTTTGGCTTACCACAAAAAAAAATCTTGTTCTAGTCATGCCTCCCATATCATAACTTTCACCATTTGCTGTTACTTTAAAAAGTCTCCTATTCATATGTTCATATGCATATGTGTGTGTATGAGAATATGCATATGCACACACAATTATACACACGCACGCGCGCACGCACACACACATTTGAAATTGTGCAGATGCCGTCTTCTGATATTACTGCAAAAGGGACTTTGGGATTGTATTTGGTTTGAGGGTTTCCATACTGAGAATAATTGACCTGCCCTTTTCCTGCAAGAAGGGGTTTTTTTTTTAATTCCCCCAGAGGCAAAGGTTTCTGCTTAGTCTCTGGCAGAATCTCAAGTCCTGAGGTACTGAAGTGTAACCTAATAATTTAGGTCTCAGAAGAAGGATGGTGCTTAAATAAACTATCTGGTTTTGAACACTCTGGAACTGTTCACTATTAAAATTTAAACAAATCCAGGGAAGTTCACTGCATTTCACACACCATACCTTGAAACAGCTGAACTGAGCTTGCATTTGAGAACCTTTTACTAAAAAGACAGCACGTCCAATAAGAATGGCAGAGTTAGTGCTCTTCTTGTAAATAGTGGGTGTTATATAATTATAAACAGTTCTAAATCTGGTTCTTGTTACTGCAAAGCTTTTTTTAATCTGAATGATGTAAAATCATCTTCTAGGGCAATAAAGTATTGGTTGTGACTAAAATATGGCTTGGTATGCTAAGTTTAAAGACTCCCTTAATGAGTAGGGCCATGTGTGTTACTGGCTGTCTTTGATGCTAGAGACGTGAAGTCAGGATCTGATCTTACAGTCCTTACTCAGTCCTTACTCTGGCCAAACTTTAGCTCAGGGTGAAAGGGTTTGAGTGTAAGGAGTTTTGAATCAGGCCTCTCAGGTTTGTATGACACAGTAATCCCACCTTTTGTAGCCCAGTTGGTGAATATTTATTAAACATAGTTGTTGATCCTATTGTATTCAACAGTCCAGTATTGAAGAAGCTCACTACAGTGTAATCTGACTCACCATCACAAAAAGTACTGTCATGAAGTGTCATGCTAAACTACCAAGTTGCTGCAGTTTTGCCCAGCCACCAGTCACAAGGGCAGGTGAACTTACCATGCTGGATATTGTGGTTGAAACTCTTTCACCAACATCATTGCTATGTTGATAGCAAGTTTATTGCAGCCTTATTCCTTTTCTTTTATCAGGTGAGCTTTGTGATGAGGTGATTAACCATTGTGTTCCTGAGCTAAACCCTTGTCAGCATGAGTCCAAATGTCTTTCCCTTGCCAGAGGATTCAGGTAAGCATTTTTACCTTCCTGTATTTGATAAAATTTGTTCCTTAACCTGAAAGGAATTGTAATGTTGATTTGATCAACTTAATGAGCCAAATACAAAAGGAGTGCCCGAAAGGTGGTGTACTATAGACCATTTTAGGAATGTTGTTAGTATACATCTTTTTTGCAGCTCCTCAGTGTGTAAGGTACTTCATTGTGAAATAAGTTGTGCAGTTCCAAAATGGAGTAATTATTCTGGAATAAATTATACGTTCTGGAATTGAGCATCAACATGTCGTTCTAAAATAGCTATTGCAGATTATCTTATTCTACAACAGCTTTCAAGGCATTTTTACTGTATAGATAAGTCCCTGGATTTAGATTCCTGTAACCATCTATATAGGTAGTCTAAATATAGTAAGATGTAACAGATATTACCATTGGCATCATGCCAGAATAGTATCCACTATGGAAGCATTCCTCTTCATTTCTGACTTCTGTTTCTCACAACTGACTCTGTCTTCATGTTAGTAAGTGAAAACATCCCACAGCAATGAGATTTTTAGGAATAGCACACAACATTGTAATACCTCCACACTAGGTCTTGTCATACGTTGAAGCTACCGGCAGAGTAAAGTACATATTCTTTAAATATTTCTTCTAATAATATAACAAGCATTGCAAGCACTGAGACAATAGGCAAGATGTTAAGGATGGCTGCTATTTAGATAGGCTGGCTTATCAGCATTTTCCCCTTACCTGTTTATTTGGTCTCTTTCCCCACTCCCTTATCCAAGCAGAGCAGGTTTCCTCTCACTGGCTGACCACTACATGGAGGACATTTCTGAACACATTTCTGTGTTTTGAAAATTAGTAATTTAGGAATCATAATTATGGTTATTGGTTGTGTACAATTGGTTATTATTATGATTGGAAAAGACCTCCTATCTTTATGAGCAATGAGATATTATCAGTGTATCTAACAAAAATAACAACTAGAAGGTGCATATGCAATATATGTTGTCAACATCATCCCATCTTGGCAGAGTAGATAGCAGAACATAATTGAATATAAACTGATAAGCACATATTTTGAGTAAAGTCTAAAGTCCTCTTTCCCCCCTTATTTCCAAAAAAAAAGAAAGAAAGAAAGAAAATCGCCCTAGAAAACTGAATGTCTGGATTAGATTTGTTTTCCTTTAAAAGTTTAGGTGTAAGAAGATTTGTCTTTGGAAGAATATGTCATGCCAGGATAGAATGGGACAAGTGGAAAGATAGTAATATGTTTGGAACCTATGCTGAAGTGTTTGTGTAGTCATTGCAGGCTGGAGACACTGCAAAGAGGGTACATGACAGACTGCACATTCCAACAGAGGTCCTGAAAAAATGTTGCTGAGACACATAATGATTTGGTTAGGACCAGCCTTCTCTTTAAAAGAACAAGTTAATGTTGTTTTACTTTGATATGAAGAATGATCTCTCTGACACTCCCCAGTGACATACATATCCTGGAACAAGAATCGTTTGAAAACTAACTCCCTCTACAAGCACCCAATTTAATTCCCTTGTACTGCTCAGTTGCAGTTTTAGTAATCAAAGTCTAGTTCTCATTATTAAAAGGAGAAAAATGATCTTATGTGGCTACAGTATGTGTCTGGAAGTCAGGAGGTCTGAATTCTGTTTCATGCGTGACCTTAGGCAATTCCCTTTTCACCTCTGCCTCATCTGCACACCAGCATCACAGTGGTGAAGTGTAGCTTAATTCACTTGCAGATCCTCAGGTGGAAGGTGCTTTAGAATGCTAGTTTTCAAAGGTAAGAAGAAGGAAGCAAGACAAGAAGAGACATTCCACTCATTGTGGTACTAGCAGAATACCATGAGGTTGAAAAATAGAGATAAGGTTGTATTACAACCTGGGACAAAGCAGGTATGAGAAGAAATTGCAAAAGACCTTAGATGGATTTAGGGGCAGATCCAGGCTTTCCAAAGGGGTGGGGTGCAGGAGTGAAAACCTGCACTGCAGGGGTGGCTGGACCCCTACCTTTCTGCTTCCTTCCCCACCAATGTGGGCAAGCTACCCTTGAGAACCTCCAGCAACCTTTTTTAAGTCCCCTAAAGCAGATAAAAATGCCCCCTCTCCTTCCTTTTCCCTCCCCACTCCCCTAACCATTTCTGCCTGTCCCAGCTGGACTGTGCCAGGGCTGGGCTCATCTGGGGAGCAATAACAAGGTAGCTGAGTAGTTCCCCCTTCCGTGCCTCTTCCCCCAAAAGGAGGCACTCATGCTTGCTGCCACTTTCCTTGTACCCAGCTGAGCCCAGCCCACATGTAGCCTGTCTGGGGAGGACGGGAACAGCTCTGGCACTTTCCCCTTCCTTGGAACAGCAGGGAAAGCAGCAGTAGCAGGCAGGGGATGTGGAGTGGGGAAGAAAGGAAGTGCGATTTTCACTTCCTTTAAGGACCTACAAAATTCCCCAGAGGCTCCCATGGTGTGGTCTGATCCCAAAATGGGATCAGATCATGGGGAGCCATGCCACTGGATCCACCCCTGGCTAGACTGTAGCACTGAAGCCAGCCTGATTACATAGCTCCCTCCCATAGCTGTTATTACAGCCATTTTACTCCTTTCTGGGTGATTCTGATTTGCCACTGAGAATGTGGGGATTGGAGAAAATACGGAGCCTCTAAACAAAGAAGCTGTCTGCCCCAATCTGGAGCAGAGGAGAGAGAGAAATAACCTGTACTACTAATCTGGGCTTCACTGGTAACACTGTCTAGCATGGCTTGTGTTCTGAGCAGTGACTGTGTCCTGTGAAGCACCTAACACACTGCTACAAAGTATAAAATAACAGTAGTACATTCAGCCCATAAATTTTATCTCGGAGAAAGCAAGCAAGCTCAGCTTTCATGAAACAACATAGCAGCTTCCTAGGGGAAGGTTTCTTTTGGACACCTGGATCCACACTAGCTAAACAACCTGTAGGGTCATATGGCTTGTTACCAAGTGAAGGACTTCAGGAAAGAGTCATTTCCAGCTCTGGAGGGAAAGGAAACTGTTAAACAATTTAGGACAGTTCTTGAAGTGACCTCCTCTGAGTAGAAAGATGCATACCCTAGTACTTGCTGATTCCTTGACATTCCTTCAGGCTTGCATTTTCAGCTAATCCATCACTTGGCTAATCCATTAGTTACAGCATGTTGCGAGACAAAGGTAGAATGTCAGTTCTATGCCTGGTTCAAAGTTCTCTGATAGGTACCAGCACTAAACATTTATAAATTAACTCCACCTGTCCTGTGTCACTAGAAGAACAAGGGGATGGAGACAGCATTTTCATAGTTTCTAGGGTTGGAAGGGACCTGAACAGATCAAGTCTGACCCCCTGCCCTGGGCAGGAATGAGTGCTGGGATCATAATACCCCAGCCAGAAATCTATCCAACCTCCTCTTGAAGACCCCTAAGGTAGGGGAGAGCACCACCTCCCTTGAGAGCCCGTTCCAGAGCCTGGCAGTCCTAACCATAAAGTAGTGCCTCCTGTTATCCAGCCTGAATCTGCTCTCAATCAATTTGTGGTCGCTATTCCTTGTTATCCCAGTTGGTGCCTGGGGAAACAGAGCCTCACCTATTTTCTGCTGGTCCCCCCGGTGGGTTTATAGATAGCCACCAGATCCCCTCTCGGCCTTCTCTTGTGGAGGCTGAATAGATTTAGGCCCTTTAGTCTATCTTCATAGGGGCTGGCCTGCTGGCCAGTTGTACCTGTGACTGGGACACAACCGCCCACCTGTTACCAATTCCAGCACTAAAAATTAATCTACACCTACTTTTTTTAGTTCACTCCTTTGCAGGGTGCTGACATGTAAGCTCTTTGGTAAAGGGAACATCTTTTATTATGGGCCAGTTTGTCACACAGTGGAATCCTTGGACATTTTTACAAGTACAAGCACTACAACGCTGGGTGCTTTGAGAAGTGCCCAGCACTGCAACACTTGCAGGTGTATAAGTGGCAAAATGCGCATCAGTGTGAAGAAAATGGCAGCGGTGCACTTTTGAACTAAAACACCTTGGAGGTGTTCAGAAGCATACTGCCTCCATGTTTTTCTGTGCTGATGCACATTTCCCTGCTTATACAACTGCAGGCAGTGCAACATGGTGTGTGTCACCTCCTGTGCGGCGAAGACTCGATTTATTGAGTCTGCTCCAAAGTGGTGGATCTCCGGTGCATCCAGAACGACAAGGTACATGTATAAATGCCCCTTAACTCTGTTCAGGGGTCTAGGGCAGTCCTGTAAGAAAAAATAGTAGATAATAACAAAAAACTCCCCACCTTGTATGTTTACTTATTCTTGCCTGACAAGGGCCTATTCCTGTAATATGGAGGAACCATGCTAGCACTCCTTTGCCCCACCAGTGCCCAGCCTCTAAACAGGATGCTGGGTTTGCTTTTGCTCTTTGCAACCTGAACCTGCCTAGCACAGGGCTTGGTAGACTTTTGTTTCTTCAGGCTGAAGTTTGTGACCCATCTTTGGCTGTGTCCTGCTCTCCCCCCACATCCCTCTAGCAGCTAGCTTCCTTACTAGACATCACAGTGCTTCCCTTGCTGCAGATTCCCAGCCCCTCTGGAGTGAGGGAAATGCAGAGGTGGTGGAACAGCAGGCTCTGCAATGGAGGGGAACGCTGCAGGGGGGACAGCTCTGAGTCACTATTCCCCTATTCTTCACAGAGCAGATCCAGCCCACAGATTGCCAATTCCTGACCTAGTGATTTCATATGGATCATCTTTCAGCTTTTAAACCATTTGGTCACTACTGAGCTTGTCTGGATTTAAAAACAATAGCAGAAAGGTTGAAAATTTCCTGTCCTTTTATCAGTCTCTAATATGTCTTAATATGTTATGGCTTAGTGTGTTATGACCTGTGTTATGCCATGTATTAACATGATGTCATGCAACACAACATACAGAGTGAATAAAGGATGCAGAAATATTTGTTTATGATGCCCCATACACGAAATACTCCAGGTGCCTGAGAAAATACCAGGTTTAAAGCATGCAACCACCAGCCTAGTCTGGAGATATTAACCAGGCCATTGGGATGTGAGGTAGCTGATGGTCTCTCAGGCAGGTTGCTCTTTTACTTAAAGACTGAGTACTAAAATGTATCAGCCTGATTGTTAACTTGTGTTTTTTGTGGTCACTTTCACCCGTGCAAAGCGAGTGAAGTTTACAGCTAAAATGCTGGCTTTCTGATCCAGCAAGTGAGAAGAGAATCAGATCCCCTGGTCTTGCCTGCACAACATCAGTTTGTACCAAGGAGCACTGCCATACCATCCCCCTCCCTCCTCCTACACACTGAGTGCCAAAAAGCTGCTATGTAACCCCTAAGACTGAAAGTGATACTAGGCACTCTCCAAAAAAGCAGCTCTATGATTTCATAGATCCCATAGATTTTCAGGGTCGGAGGGGACCTCAGCAGATCATCAAGTCTGAACCCCCTGCCCTGGGCAGGCAAGAGTACTGAGGTCAGATGACCCCAGCCAGATGTTTGTTCAGTCTCTTCTTAAAGACCTCCAAGGCAGGGGAGAGCACCACCTCCCTTGGAAGTCCATTCCAGATTCTGGTAACCCTTACTGTAAAGACATTCTTTCTAATGCCCAGCTTAAATCTGCTCTCTGTCAGTTTGTGGCCATTGCTTCTAGGTACTCCAAGGGGTACCTTTGTAAACAGAGTATCTTGTATTCCTTGCTGTCCCCCCACCCCCGCACCCGACAAATTTGTAGACAGCCACCAAATCTCCTGTCAGCCTTTTCTTACAGAGGCTGAAGAGATGCAGGTCCCCAGTCTCTCCTTGTAGGACCTTTCCTGCAGGCCCCTAATCATACAAGTGGCCTCCGCTGGACCCTCTCAAGGTTATCTGCATCCCTCTTGAAGTGCCGTGCCCAAAACTGGAAACCATACTCCAGCTGCAGCCTTACCAGTGCTGCAGAGAGGGGATCACCTCCCTGGACCGGTTTGTGATGCACATGTTAATGCACGATAGTGTATGGTTAGCTGTATAGATCACTTTGTCAACTCATGTTCATCTTTGAGTCAACTGTGACTCCGAGATCCCTTTCTGCTGCTGTGCTGCTTAGAAAGTCATCCCCCAATCTGTATGTGTGCTGGTGATTCCTTCTCCCTAGGTGCCATACTCTGGACTTATCCTTGTTAAACTGTATCCTATATTGTTCTGCCCACTTTTCCATCCTGTCCCAATCTGCCTAAATCCACTCCCTGCCCTCCAGTGTGTCTACTTTGCCCCATAATTTGGTGTCATCCATGAATTTGGACAGTGTGCTCACTACGCCCTTGTCCAAATCACTGATGAAGATATTGAACAGCACTGGCCTGAGGTCCAAGCCCTGGGGGACATCATTGCCCACATCCTTCTAGTTTGATACCGACCTGTCCACCACCACTCTCTGGGTGCATCCCATTAGCCAATTTGTCACCCACCTGACTGTATAATCATCTAAATCACAGCCACTCAGTGTTTTTATGAGAATGGGATGTGACACCGTATTAAAGGCTTTTTTAAAATTCAAGTATATGACAACTACCTTGACTCCTGTATCTAAGCAGTTTGTGACCTGGTCATAAAAAGAAACTAGGTTTGTCAGGCAGGAAGGATCTACCTGCTATGAATCCATGCCAGTTGCCCTTCAGCATTACTTTTCCCGCTGGACTCACACAAATGTATTCCTTAATTTTTTCAAAGGTTTTCCCAAGGATCAAGGTGAGACTAATCAGTCTAAACTTACCCAGATCCTCCTTCTTACGCTTTTTGAAAATAGGGACCACATTGTCCCTTTTCCAGTCCTGTGGGACCTGCCCTGAGTGCCATGAGTGCTCAGACAGTTTTGTCAGTGGTTCTGCTATGACGCCAGCCAATTCCTTCAGCACCCTTGGATAACGATCATCTGGGCCTGCTGACTTGAACACATCAAGCCTCTTTCCAAGTGCCCCATCACTAAGTTGACACTAACCATTGGTGGGCTGGTGTCCTTCCTGTGATCTTTATCAACACTTGGTGTATGGGCAGTTGGAGCAAGTGGGCAGGGTATATTTTCATAGCAGTGCTCCCTAGTGTGAGCTGATGAAATGTAGACATGCCCTAAGAGGCTGGGAAGGTATAAAACACCATTACAGAGGACAAATGTTTCTTGAACAGGAGTGTCACCTGGGCCACAATAACTATACTCCAGAAGTGCTTAGTATAGAGGTAGCTTCAAATTATCCAATCTAAACCTGTCACAGTTAACCTGAATTTTGAAATACTGGGAAGTATTGAACTAAAAAGAATTCTCTGCTTCTAAAGGGCATGGCCATATCTCAGCTTGGAAATGAGCTGTAATTTTTGAATGTGCTCTTGGCTGCACAGAGCTCTCTACTTTCAGAGCAAAAATTGCAGGTGGTTTTCCTCACTCTTAACCTCCAGCTCTTTATTATGTTTTGATTATTAAAGGGTAGTATTTTGTATTCCAAACTAAAAAAAAAAAATAGCTAATGCAATTAAATGCATTTTGAAAGCACAACTTCGGGAAAGAAGCATGTTTTTTCATTCACTGTGGCTGTGTTAGAGTCTAGTATAAATATGTTTTATTATTCTGAAGCATAGAATTATTACCTGACGGCATAACATGCTGATTTAATGCAGCCCTGCAGAGAAAAGTGGTGGTTCTATCATTACCGTGATAGCCAATACACATCATAAAAGTGATACATGGCAGCTTTGAATAAGGAGCTGCACATCGTTCATTAGTACATCACTTTATATTAGGACAGCAGGGATCAATAAAAAGCAACAGGATTAAATGCTCCCATTTCCCCCTACAAAGTCTTTTGATGGATGATATTTGCTTGCAGGTGTGACTGAAACATTGCTGAAAAACTTTCCTCAGGCTTAGCAAAGTTTGGAGATAGAATAGCCTTTGTTTTGTCTTGTTTTTTTTTTTAAATCCAATACTATGTTACTCATGATGCTCCTGCAGCCCCCAAGATGTAAGAATGTGATTCAGCTGTACAGATGTGGCATATCAGCCAAACAGTGGCTGTGCATGTTTGTTACAGGAGGCCCTGCCCTAGTGTGAGTGGAGAAAGAAACTGGTCAGTCTGCAGAAAAACAGATCATTTTGCTACATGCAACCTATAACCTCTCTGGCCCTTGAGTGCTGTGATACAGACATCCCCTCATTAGGAAGTGGATTTATTTCATTCAGCTAAATCTAATTGATTAGATTTCACACTTTTTACTTCTTTCAGTCTCTCATATGGGTTACTCAAATAAATGATATGCTACCAGTTGAGTTGAAAATTGATAAACATCTTTTTCCCCCATAAATGAAGCATATTTAGATATGTTGTAGAAATTGCAGAAGCCTAAATACTGTGGTGATGACTGCCTTACAAACCATGGATTAGATGTATTTCAGAAGAGCAAAGAGAATTAGCACTTGCATAAACTAAAATATGAAATTATTTCATGGCAGAGCTACTGCTGCCAGTGCTGAGCTCCTGTGCCTTCAGTGGGAGGCACAAAGTAGGCCCATAGTCCCCCTGGTTGGCAGCCAGCCAAACTGGCCAGAGAATAGGAGGTGTCCTTATTTGCTCCATCTTTTCCATGCAACAGAGGAGTTTCTCTGCAGTGAATTTAATCCAGTCACTGAAATACTCTTTTAATGTGTTTGGTTCTTCTAACCCCATCAGATGTAGAGGAAAGAGGGTGGTTTTATCCATGTAGCTGCAAAAGTTCTGGTGTCACCTCTCTTGGCTTGTCACTGTCTCACCTCCTGCACACTTTCTCACTGGGATCACATGAGACTGGACAGCGGATCCACAACCTTCCTGTATCTGTCCTATGTACAGCTCATGCACAATGGAGCTGCACCCATTCTACAATCCCAAGGGCCTTCCTAGCTAGAGGAAGAAGCTGGACTTGCTCTTAAGAGAATGAAGACTCTAATTACTTCAAGGAAGGAAATCTGGACTTCAGGAGGGCATGGATCCATACCTTATAAAATTCATAGTTGGGGAAATTAAGGAGCTTCCTTTTTTCTTTGTTTTTAGTGAGATGCTTGTTATTTTCTAGTTGTGGAATAAAATCCAGCTGGGAAGAGTGAAATGCGGCTTATGGACAAAAATGCATTCGAGCCAGACTAGAATTTATTGTCAGAAAGAGCTTGTTCAACTTTCCAAAAAGATCTGCTCCTGGCCTGAGACCTTGGAGCACATTTTTGTATGGTCAAGTTACAAACCTCTGAAAATAAGATTTATAATGGAAATGCTGACACAACCTTAATGCTGCAAACTTAACATCTACAATAAAAAAACAGCCGATGTGTGCAGTTCTTGGTGCAGCCTGTGTCATTTCTTCCTAAGATTAAGTTGCCACCTAATGGCAGGAAAGTAGTATTGCACCATATGTCAACAGGAGACAGGATCCAAAATGTCCAGCTGCTCCTGCTCCAATAAAGTATCTGTAACTAAAAGGATAATGGGTGGTGAATTAAAATTTGGTAGTTACCTCGTTTAGATTTTCTTTTGCCTTTCCCAGTTGTTTCCAGGGCTGGGTTCTGTGGCTTGTTTGTACTTTCTCTTCAGGAAAACAAAGCTTATTGTGTCCTTTGAAACTGCCATGAATGAAGCAGAAACCAAAGATAGTATGCAGGAGTCAATATCTTATTTTCCCTTTCTTGCATAGGATGCCTCTGTGTTAGGTCTGGCCTCCCCTAGACCACCTAACAAGATTTCCTAGGGTGGCATGAAAACATGAGACTGCTCTATGTCAACCTGTGTGTCCTGTCATGGCCCTAGGGCTACAGGGCAGATGCTATTAAAATGGAAACTAGGCTCCTTCTAAATTTTGAGTCATCAACACTTTCAAAATCTTAGCTGAGGAAGCCTAGTTCTTTCTCACATTACATGAAGTCTAGGACCTCATTATACAGCTTCCTTCCTAGCAGCTCTGGAAGAGAAACAGGATAAGTTATTGCACTTTCTTCGAGAGCCACCAATTTATAACACAAGCAGTAAGAGGATCCAACATAGTTCTGAAAGCTTAGTTCTTGTGTTTGTCTGTTTTTAGATTTTTATCTCTAATGCTCTTAAAGCCTGAACCATACACTGTGATTGAATTGGAGATTGCCCAGTGTGTGTGCATTATCACTGGGATGCTAATGAAACAGCCTGTTGATGATGATCTTCTTGTGTTTCAGATGTGAATGCCTACCAGGGTATAGTGGCAAACACTGTGAAACTGATGATGATGATTGTGTGGGCCATAAATGTCGCCATGGTGCTGTGTGTGTAGATGCAGTCAATGGCTACACCTGTGTCTGTCCCCAGGGATTCAGGTAAGCAGAGTCACGTTCCTCATTCTGCCTGCATGTAGTCAGTGTATATTATCTAGTCTCTTTTATTGTCTTTTGACTCAAAGTTGAATAAACTCTAGCTATTGTATTTATTTGGCTTTTACTGTGTGAACTGATGGCTCGGTGCTCTGAATCTTGCAGATGTGTGGCTAAGACTATAACCAGTATTCTGTCCTTACCTTTAAAATCAAAAGGATCTCAGAGACTGGCCTTTTGTCTGCACTTTCTTTGGATGAGAGCCAGGCATCAGTGAGGGACCAGCAGCAAGTAGAAGAGCTAAAGAGGCTGTAAGCTAAGCCCAATGGGGAAAGGTATCTTGTATTAGTCTGTAATGACACCTATGGCTGGTAAAGACCCAACTTTGCCATCTTTGAAGGGATAGTGCGTTGAGTCCTATCTGTCTGTCAGTACTGTGTGGGGTGTGAAAGGGATAAGGAGAGAGCAGAGAAGCTAAAAAAAATCAGTACCATGATGAGAAGTCAATGTGGGTTGGTGGTTTCCTTCACTCTTGCTCACAATGAGAGCTGTGTTCACACAGTGTATAAAAGAACTAGGCTTCCTATCGCAGCTTGTTCTGACAGGTTGAAAGCCTTAGCTCTCACATGTTACCCAATTTCCCTAGAAAAGGGCTGGAAATGCATTTTAACATACTAGAAATCAGTAAACACCTCAGGGGGAAATTGCGTATATTCCAACTAGGGACTCTATCCTTTACCAAAACAAAGAGGGCTAAACTTGAAGGCTTGTTACGTGGGTACTTCCTGTAGCCTCCACTTAAACAAAAATCTTTATGTTTTACTATACAGTGAATGGCAATTGTAGTGGTACTATTTGTTCTGTAATGGCTCCATTACAAAACTTCACTTTGGAAGGTTTTATAATTAACTTCAAGTAAAATCTTGTCATATAAAATTCTAACCAAAGATAGGTGCTTCCTTTTCTATTTTTTACATACAAGCCTTGATTCTGATCTTGCTTATAACTATGGGGGTCCCCTCAGATGAATTTGCTTCTCATTTATGGGCCCACATATACTTCAGGCATGGCTAATACTATTGATATAGTTCTTCACATACCAGACAAACATTTAGTTCCCTCCCAAAAAACTTGTTATCTACAGACACACTGACTCTGGCAATGTGTGTGTCCAGTGCAGCCCTTAATATTGTGCTTTGTCCCTTCAAAATCAACACGGCAACTCATGTGAGTAAATAGTGCCAAGAAGTGAAGATGTGAGGGATCAGACCCAAAGCTCAAGACAAATGAAAGTCACTAAAGCGGGGGAGTAAGAAAATGAAGCTGTTATTTGGAGTATGTCTACACAGCACAATGCACAATACCTTAGCTAGTGGAGTACTGGAGGTGGTAATCACGAGGTCACTATGCGGCTCTATTCAGGCTAGAATATATGGGCACCTATACACATGCTCCAGGGTGGGGGAGGGGAGTTGTTTTAATTAGAATGGCTCTTGGAAGCCTCTTTAATTAAAATGCCTGCAGCATCTCATGTATTCAGTGTCTTGTGTTTCAAAATGGCAGCTTATCATTGGACAAGCTTTAGTTAAAGCACCCCTGCTGTCGCACTGAAATGCAGGACACTGGAGTGTTCTGATTAGAATGCTCCGGCAGACTCGATTAATCAAGTCTGTTCTGACACATTCTAATCAGAACATGTTGGAGCATGTGTAAAAGTGCCCTGTGAGGCCAAGTGGAGCACTGCATTGGTGTTGGTATATGTAACAAAGCACAGGGTGCTCTGTTACTACCAGGGGCCTGAGTGGCAGCTTTGCAGCCTGCAGCTGCCTGCAATACCAATTAGGCACAGTTGCCTGATTGGGAACAAGGCCCAGCTGTGCTCTATGAGAGGTGAGCCCCGAACTGCAAAGGGGCAGCAGTTTGCTGTGGCAGCCAAAGGAACAACATTCGGCTGAACTGTTGCCCATGGAACATCCTTGGAGATAAGGACTGGGGCTATGGGGAAGGAGGAAGCCCCATGGTCCTGGACATGACTGAAAACTGCACCCTGCAGGGGACAGGTGGCCCGGTGGGACTGTGTGTGGCAAGACAGGCCCCAGAAATGCCAGGCCAGTCACCGCCCTGGTGAAAGGCGAGTATGGGGTGCCTTCTAACCCCAGCCCCACATTCCTGGTGGGTGAGTGTAACAGGGGGAACTTCTTGGAGCCCGTCTGTCATTCGCCCACCTGTTCCTGGGCTAACTGCCCACCTCGCTCGCTTGCCATGCTTTGCTGTTTCTTAATTGATTCTAATTGGGCAGGAGGCTGCCCATTCTTGCCCTGATGCCAGGGGGCGCTATCTGGCTCCGTTCCTCCATACACCACAGCCCAAGCCTCACAGATGACATCCAGGTGACACAATGCTCCTGGCCTACAGGCGGACCAAGCTTAGCTCTCTTTGTCAGGCCTCAGACACACATGTATTCATACTGCCTGCTGCTTACTAGGGCCTCTCACACTCCACCCTCTCTCACAGGGTCTCTTTCATGCATTGACAACTTATACCACCTTGCTCCCTCTCAGAGTGGGCCCCTTCAACCATAGGCTTTATCTAGTGTACACCTTGGGTGGCAGGTGTACCATCTTTTGGGCCTCTCCCACAACCCTCACTGGGATAGTGGCTGGCCAGTTACCTGACCGGGGCCAAACTTGCCCTGGCCACTCCTGGGGCAACTCTACACAGACACACACACACACACACACACACACACACACACACACACACACACACACACACACACACACACACACACACACACACACACAGCTCCCAGCCCTCTGGTTTCCCCCTCACTGGGGCTCTCCATCCACCCCCTCACTCAGGCTCCACATCCACCCCCTTGCTGGGGCCTACCCTTACTGGGGCTTCACATCTTCCACCTCTTCACTAGTGCTATGGGTCTTCCCTCCCTTAGGTGGCCATAGCCATAGCCTGCCCCAACTGTTACCCTTGGTTATGTGGGGATTAGGGATTAATGAGGTGCCCCGACCCGCCTTCCATGGGGTTGTAACTGGTTTGGTATTTTTCTGGAGGCTCCCGCACCACTGGGAGCCCCACCAGGCCACCCACTCCCAGCAGGGTACTTTTTTTGGTCATGCCCAGGACCAAGAGCTTCCTGCTCCTACGTGTAGATGTTCTCTTGCAGCAGGTCAGCCAGGCGATGTTTCCTGCCTGGCTGCCAGCAGTAAACTGCTCTGTTTATATAGGTGGTCATAGTCCCAAAATGGCCACCATAATCAAGCACCTGCTGGCTGATTGACCCGGCCCTTAACGTGGCAGGCACCAACAGTGCCATGCCACAGGTGAGAGAGAGCAGGGTGAGGCCAGACTCACTGAGAGTACTGAGGCAGGGCCCAAGTCAGTGGAGGGACCTGTGGCAGTGCCTTTAGGCCTAAGGCTGCATATAGAAGCTAGCATAAAGCTCCAGCAGGGTGGGGCCCTGAGCCTTGGGGAGCTATTAAGGAAGCTCCCAGGGTCAGGGATAAGGAGTATCCCAGGGAGGGCTTGGGGACAGGGCTCAGAGCCCTGATCCCAGAGAAGGGGTTGGAGCCCTGAGAGTGTGTATGGGCTTGGAGCCCTGTGTGTGTGCGTGTGTGCATGTGTGTGTGTGTGTGTGTGTGTAAAGAGAGAACCCAGTAATAGCTAGCTGGAGGAAACATCTGGGTGGCATGGGATATGATAAGCAGAGGTTGAAGTTGTATACATAGGCCCTTGTCATCAGGGCAGATAAATGGGCAGCCTCCCACCTAATTAACATCAGATAATTAGTAACATCAAGGCATGGCAGGTGAGGAGGCTGGCAGCTGGCCCTAAGATGAGTGGGTGGGCCTATGTTTAGACTGGCCGTGGGATGCCCACATGTTACAGTATAGTGTTCCCAGTACTCAAGTTAGCTAGTATGAGTATCTCTACACAGTCCTGGATAATTAGTGCTTCTGCTTTAAGGACAGCTCAGAGTAATTTTATTATGTTGATATGGTTATATACCTAGAGACAAAACAATCTCATCCTTTCTCTCACTCACTCACTCACTCACTCACACACAGAGCAAATAAACTGTTTGTGTTATGGTGGGATTGGAAATATAGAAGTTTTCACTTGTTAAATTAGAATTTGTCCTGTTTCTGTAACATTTTCCATACGTATGTGAGACTGTTTTCAGGACACTGTTGTTCAGATTTTTATAATTTTTAATGCTCTTGTTGCCAAATAAGCTCTTTATGAAATTTCACAAAATTGCAGTATTCCTGAGGAATAACAGGAATTGCAACAAAGCTGAGAGTTTGCTGAAATGATTCTTGTTACACCAAACTATAATGAGATCTCATGAGATTCTAGCTCCATGTCCTGGATGCACACCATGAATTAATCATTCTCTGTCAGATTGCTAAATGGGTTGTCAGGTCAAATGATAGCCTGCCTTTTCAGTTGAGATGTTTGATAGCTAAATAGCTAGCTAGCTAGCTAGATAAATAGATAGATTCTCTGTGTGTGTATATATATATGTGTGTGATTATAAAATACACATACATACAGACACATCATATCTGGTCCCAAGAAGGTAGGATTCTGAATGTTTTATGATGTTAGATCTGTGCTGTTGGTGAACAAAGCTCAGCACAAGTTAGCCTGTAAATTTCAAGTCTCCATTCCTGACAGCTGCCAATATATTAGACTTCTGGAAATCTCCTGTCTGTCAAAGATAAGAGTGCTTCTCACAACGGATTCACTAATCATTGCTTGAGGTTAGGGTCTGGCTCCCTTCCAGCTGAATGTTTTCTGTATGTGAAACAAACAAGTACAGAGAGAGAAAAGTATGAGTATTTAGAAACCCTTTTCTGTGCACTGTACATATGATGGTTTTTCATTCTATTTTACCCTTTAACATTTTTTTCCTCAGCAAGTATTTTTATTGCAAAGCAGTTAGTCTTGCAGGCATTGACATATACCATGATGTAAGTGCACCCTTTCAAAAGATGAAATCCTACAAAAATAAAAGAAACACATAAGTTTCTTTCTTGAACTTTTTCCAACTTTGTTTCATTCCCTGTTTCAGTCCCCTGTTGGCCACATTAATATTGAAGCTGGCTGCCCAGAAAGGGTAACAAATAGATAATTCCTTGGTAACATTTTAGTAACAAAATGGCATAGGTAAGTTTTAGAGTAGTCAGTAATTTGGATTGCCAAACAATGTTCCTTTGGTTTCAAACCTTTTTATCCCAGCTGTCAAGCAGTAATAATATTCAGAGGCCCATCTAGAGATTTCATATACCCTGCTTTTTAAAGGCACGTTCACCACTTGGTAACTAATGTTTAGTGACATGTATTTAGTAAGGACATACTAAGTATATGAGATAAAATATTCAGTAGAGATGGCTAAAAATTCTCTGACAGAACAGTATTCCCTTGGAAAATTGGAGATTAATTAAAATGAAAATGGACTACTTCATTTTTTTTACTAAGACGCAGTGCAACTCAGGGTTCTTTCAGACATATATACACCTGGCTTCCTGACAGGAAGCCTCAGCAGCCCTTCTGGCAATGCTAGGGATCCCAGGTGCCCAGCTTTATAGCATCCAAAAGCCAGAAAGCCCCAGTTTCCAAGGTCCCCCACAGCTCACCTAACAGTTTGTTGTAGAGTGGGGCTCTGCAGGATCCAAAGTCTTCTGCAGTCCCCTGTGCCAACTGATCTGAGACAGAACCCCAGGCTTTCTACATGAACCCATATAGGAAGCCTGAGGTCCTGGCCCAGATCAGTCAGCATGGAAAATATTTCAATCTGTGGTATTCACTCCAAATCAGAACAAGTCATCCAATTCCAGAAATGGAATTGCCTTTCTGCACACTGCTCTAACACTGGCATATATGGAATACTTCCAGCCAAAGGGAGAAAGGAAATGGTACAGAAAGCTTAAGGAAATTCCTACAAGTAACACTGGGCACAATCTACTTATGTATTTGATCTGGTGGTATCAGTTTACTCATGAGTAAACTATTCACAAATAAATGCTCCCACGTAGGAGCCTACACACGCAGGGAACCGAGAGCAGATTTGCTGCTAATGGATTTCCTGGGGCCCCTTTAGGCTCCCCCATGGTGCTAGCCCAGGGGTTGGCAGGGAGCAGTGGGCTAGGAGACAGCTGTCTCCTGTCTGGTGCTGAGACATTACACCCTGCCACTGGAGGCTGCCTGCTGCTGGGTCGGGGACAATGTCTCCTTGCCCCAGCAGCAAGGAGCTCCTAGTCCTGGCTCCCTGATCAGGCGCAGGGGACTTGGAAAAAGCTGCAGGGGAAGAGCAGGCCCCAGCCCCCTGCATCAATGTGCTGGTGGGGCAGCTAGCAGCTAGCTCACTGCTAGTTGCCGCACCAGCATATAGAGGCCTGGGGCTGGGACCTAGCCCATCCCTTCAGCTCTTTCCAAGCCCTATGCCTTGATCATCCAATCGGAACACGGGGCTAGGACTTGCCCCTGATCAGGACAGTTCCCAGCCTCCACTGGGGAGCCTGTTTCCTGCCTAGTTCTGCAAGTGCAGAGCTGGGGAACAAGATGGGGAATTTGTCCCGCACTCAGTTCCATGAGCATTAAACCAGGTTAGGAACAGGCTAGGGAGTTTCTTCCCTGCTCAGCTCCACAAGCACAGAGCTAGGTGGGGTACAAGCTGGGGAACTTGTTCACTGCCCAGCTCTGCAAGAGTGGACCTGGGTGGGGAACAGGCTCCCCAGCCTCCAACAGCAGGGAGCCCCCAGCACCAGCTCCACACCACAGGGCTGGTGCTGGGTGACCCTTCTCTCTCAGCCCAAGCTCCATGGTCACAGGGCTCAGGCAAAGAGATCCTTATCTCCCAGCACCAACCCTGTGACCACAGGGCCAGTGCTGGAAGACTCTTATCTCCTAGCTCCCCAACCATGATGGCAGAGCCGGCAGCTTGGAGCTCCCTGCTGCCAGTCCTCACCTGGGCTCTGGTGGTGGAGCCTGCAGCAGCCAGCTCCTGAGGACAGGGAGCAATCTCCCATCCCCTGGTGGATGGCTGACTAGGAGCAGATTTGCTCCTGGTCGGTTGTTTACATGAATCCTAATGTGTCATTACTAATCAAAAGCAAATTTTCTACTTGCATTTACAGGTAGCAAATTTACTCGCGATTAGTGAGGTTTACTGTGTAGTAAGCATGTGCATGTGTAGAGACACACACTGACTTCACAATAAACTACACTACTGCACAGTTAAGCGTCTCATGTAGATGTGCCCACTGTGGGTAAGTGATGGAGTGAGGATTAGGTCCCAGATCTGCTTAATTTATTGCCTAGATAACACCAGTCCTCTAAGCTTTGATTATGAAATTCTATCTGATTTCTATCTGATTCTGTTAAGAATAAAATATGTGAATTAGGCTTCCTCTGCATGTTACGCTTAAGGCATGATTAAATAGTTAATCACACTGTTGTGGGATATCAGCTTTCTCAAACACAGTCTTTGTTTGTTCTGGGCAATTTTGCCATGCAGAACACAGCAAACCCCATAAATAACAGCACATAACAACAAGACAAAACAATGAAGAGTCAATTCAAACCCTGGAGTCTCTTCCCACACCCCAAGAGAGTGCCCTAGTTGGTGTTGCAGCTGCTAGCTTGGTAACTCTCTCTCATTCTCTGAGCTTTAACTTCTTCCTCTGGCCAGCCAGTTATCTCCAGCAACTGGCCTAGTCCTCATAGTCAGCTGTCAGGGCACTGGGATGTGCCTGCTCCTTTAAGAGGACTAAGAGGCTGCCTGCAGATGTGTTGCGGGGGAAGCTAATGAGGGACTCCTGACCAGAAGAGGGCTCAGACTTGAAGTATATAACCCCAGAACCTGCATGGTTCAAATAGTCTCTTCTCCAGCACAAGGTGAGGAGCTCCTGGCTGCAGGGCTCCTAAAGGGGCCTGGACAGAGCTAAACAGCTCTTCAGACCTGAGAACAGAGGCAAGTTCCCTGAGCAGAGAAAGACTGACTTGTAGGACAATGGCTTTTGTTTTATATTAGCCCAGGGAAGGGCTTAGCTGGGACCAGAGGGTCTAGGAGTCAAGGAGGTCAAGTGTATAGGTTTGGGTATAGCCCAGGCTGGAATGTATACTCACTGGAAGATAAGGAAGGCTTGCTCTCTTAAAGGGGCAGAGGGGTGCTTCTGTTATATGTGTGTTTTTGTTGCATCCCAGGGGCTTACGACCTATGTTACTAATTAGTTTGATGATTTGGGATGGGATTATAAGGGGTGGTTACAGATCTCCCATTAGTATCCAAAAGGGGACACAATCACCTTGAGCCCTGTCAGAGGCAAGTTTAAGGCTTCAGCTTCTGTTGAGCCCAGAGACGGGCATAGTGCAAGGCTGCAGAGCCACACAAAGGCCAGGGGCCTGACACCCAAGCGAGGCGCAGCCACACAGAGGCCAAGAGCTCTTCACCTGAGAGGAGCACAATCATGAGATATTGTTGAGCCCAGAGTAGGCACAGGGCTGCATTAGGACCACAGGGCCACATGGGCGAAGGGCCTGGTGCCGGGGGGCACAGCCACACAGGGGCCTGGGCCCAGCAGACATGATCAAAAGGACCATTGACCAAAAGGACAAACGTGAGCTAGAGGCTCATAGCCAGGTCCGACGTAGTGGGGCTAGGCTAAAACACCTAGCAAGATAAATGGGGCAGAGGCCAAGGCCCCAACAGAAGGAACAACTTCATTGTAACAACTATGAGATATGGGGCATGGTGTAGGGGAGGATTTGGAGCTCACAATTAGCTCATAAGATTTGAGGTGCCCTGTGCAGCACAGTTTCAGAGTGCAGCCCAGCGAAAGGCCTGAGGACCAGTGAGGATTAGTGGGGGATTAGCAGGACCGGAGCCATGAAAAGGCCTATGGGCAGCTTCCCTATTTATTATTTTATCATCAAGGCATAGCAGGCAAGACAAGAAGGCACCCTCAGGGTGGAGCTGACGCAGGGACCCTGGAACCCTGACTTGTGACAGCAGCCATCACCTGCTTACCACCTACAGCTAGGCTGAAATCTCTGCCTGCTGCATTCCAAAACCTGGAGCCTGCTACACACACCTTAAGTTGTGACCCAGCTACATGTTCAACCATCTAATGACATGATAAAACAAGTAATGAGCTACAAAGTTATTCCCCAAGAATGTATAGTAACATTGTAGTTTGCTATAATCATGCCATTAGTTGAACATGTGGCCAGGTACTGCCCTGTGGCTGGGAGCCCCACCAACTAAGGGGCTCCCAGCCACAGGGGTGCATCATCCACTGCCAACCCCACAGCTGACAAGGCTTCCAGTGGTGGCAGTGTTCCTGGTGCTGCCCTCAGCATGAGCCTCATCAGCTGTGGAGTTTGCAGTGGAGCAGCATTGGCAGCTGCAGGGCTTGCAGCAGGGGCAGCAGGGAAAATGCTGCCATCACTGTGAACCTTGCAAGGTGCAGGGCTTACAGCAGAGGCACTGCGGGGAATGTTGGCCCCACTGAAAGCCCTGCACCTCACACAGCTTGGAGCAATGGCAGCATTCTCCCTGCTGCCCCAGCCATGAGCCCTGCGGCTGATGAGGTTCACAACAGGGGCAGCTTTCCTGGTGCTGTCTCTGCTGTGTTGTCTCTGCTGTGCCTCCATGTTGGCTGTGGGGCTTGCAGCAGCAGGTGCTGGTGTAGGGGAAGCCTGGGATTGTAATCCCAGGCTACCCCTACACTGGCAATACAGTGCAATGGGCTCTAATGCACAATCCATGCATGTGTGGCATAGCAGGAGGCTTGATTGTGTGGATCACACATTAGCTCTCATTGTACATTTACCTGCATATGTATAGAGGCCCATAGGTGTCTTTTATCAATAGGCCTCTGAGATTTTTCATATAGATGTTATAGATTTCTTTGAGTTGTAGATGCAAAATGACCTGAAGTAAATGTGGTGGTTTTAGTCCACATCCTACCAGTTTCTGTATTACGGTGATCCCTAACTGGTTCTCATCCCAGCAGTCTCACATGAAGCCTGAGGCCCTGGACGTCTCAGAAATGGTCTGTTCTTGCTGTCCATACAGACCAGTTCTTGGTCTTGTTCAAAATAGGATTAAAATTCTGCTAACAAAAATGATATGCTCATTATTCCTCTCATAACTCTGGCCTTTTATACTTTTCAAAAACACTGTTCTGATGGGAATTCTGATTTTTTTGTTAAGATTGTAAACGCAAACCTGGTGAGGAACAGAGTTCAGATCTGTGATGTGCAGGCATGTAGAATCAACTTCTGTGCATTTACAAGATGTGCAGTGATACGTGCCTCAGGCATTAGACTACTAAGAGGAGAAAATAACTTTGCAAGTACTTGAGATGTAAGTACATATTGATGAGCAGAAGAGAACATTTGTGATGGCCTCAGGAATATAACTAGGAGGTATGAGATGAAACCAAGCAAAGACATGTTTGGCTAACTCTCAGGAAATGTTTCCAAACAGAATTGCCAGAACAACTTCTGAAGAATTTCATAGCTATGCTGTTCTAATAAATGCATGGCCACCTAGCAGTTTTTCTCTATCAAGGACACTTGAAGCAGCACAGTAACAGCAAGGTTAAAACCCTTTTTCTCCTGCTCAGGGAGCATACACTAGCTGGTACCAAGATAAGCCTCAGATGCAAAATTAAGTACCATTGATTCCATTTAATGGAGAACTGTAGTACACATACACACCAATCATTTAATTCCAGGATTAGCTATTCTTTGCTAATTTGTTATTGTTCTACATGCAGCACTTCAAGCAAGCTGCTTCAAATACTTGACATACTTTTCTCCCTGAAATATTTTCTGTGTGTTTTCTGTCCAAGCTATAATTTGTTTACCCCCTATGTGAACTCTGTTTCTACAATTTGTGAACCCCTATTGGGTAAAACCTGACTTGTCAAACCTTCCCTTTAGCAATCTACCTAACAACAGTGTTGTTCTGATAAATGTTGCTCTAGAGGGGAAGCATATATTAAGACTGTTGAGCTCCATATAAAACATGCTATTTTATTTCTCCATTGTGTGATGTTTCAGGGCTCCCCATTGTGATATTTTGCTGCAGGAAACTCAATAGTGATTATTTAAATAAAAAAGGATTATACAATCTTGTTGAATCCAACCCTGTGGGCCCAGGCAGTTCACACAAGCAAAGCCAGACCCTGGCTTCTGATTGTTGGGTGTACAAAAAGCTCCTGATAAACCCTTGTGGGTAATGTAACTTTTAGATGCTAGTAGTTGAACAGCTATGTCTCATGGAACTAGCCAGTGAATGGAATGGCATTGCAGGGGGTAAAATTCACAGGATTTCATGTCAAGATGTTGTCATTAGAGCTCTTTAGAAATCGTTTAGACTAATACCAACCAGAGGCAAATCCACTTCCTACAGCCCCTGTACTTTGTTAGTGAAGGCCTCTGTCATGTAGGTGATATTTTTGTAAATGAACATGAAAATGTTTCTATAACAACAACTTTAGTTGGTCTTTGCAGACAAAACACAAATGACTAACAGTAAACCAGATATGGATTAAGGGCTAGGATACTAGTGTCACTTTCTGCCATTTATGTGTGGGAGAGTATAAGGTATTTAAAGAGCTGGTTGCAGCTGACATCGGGTTATCAGAGATTGCTTCCTGCTGACTCAACCATGCCTAGAGTTGGAGGGCTTGAACACATGATGAGTTCACATTAGTATAAGCCAGGAGCAGGCAGGTGCCATAAACCTGTACATATGTGTAATTCACTTGAATTCTAGTGTAGAATCAATCTAGGAAAATAAGGGGTTTCATTTTGCTGACATAAGGTACGCTGGTGCTGGGAGCCATGTGTCCACAGCTATTCCAGAGTAGCTGTTTGCTGTGGAAAACTCAGGTTTATTATCTGCTCTCCACCTTCCATCCCCCAGTGATGAGGCTCTGTAATTGTGGTGTGAGCAGCTAGCTTCATGTATGTCTGCTTTTATATCATTTGTCAGTGTATGACCCAATAAAAATTATACAAGTGTAAATATGCCATGTGTTTGGGCCCTTATTTCTGCCTTACCTCACAGAACAAGTCACCAGTCAAATACAAAGATCTCAATTTGTGACAGAAATCACATGATAATGTAACCAGTCCTTGGATAGAAAACTGCCATAATTGGACAAGTGCACTCTAGTGTCTAGCTAGCAGCTACAGAGGCTGGGATTAAATTCTGCTTTAATGAATGCTTCAGTTTTCATTAGCTATATAGCTGCATCTGACAAGAATGCTAGTAATCAGTCAAGTCTTTGTATCTAGGGGTATTAGCTACTCTAATAACTAACAAAAATTGGCTGCCAGTGTATCTAAGTTAACTTCCAGTAAAACTGTTACAACTTTGTTCCCTTTGTTTTTTGGGAAAGTGCCCTCCCCCCCCCCCATGATTTTATTGTTGAAAATTATGTGACTGCCCAGTGAAGTAAGGGAAGAGGGTTGTGAGGACTTAAAGAGATCACTGGGGAAACTCTGCTGCTCCAGTGATGAACAAGAGTTCCTTCCCATATCTGTCTAAACTGTATTTGAACTTTTTTTAGCTCATCAGGAATGGTTGTGAAAACAATTTTACCTTTGACATCTACCAAACTGAATCAGGCACCAGGCAGTGATGGTGATAAAACTGTTTCCTCAAAGATAGTACCCCAGGAAGTAATAGCTGGACTTTCTCATTACAACTGATGACAGCTGAACCCTCCTCTGTATTATCCATATACTCAGTGTATTCCTCAGTAGCAGAATGTGATAAAGCAGTGTAGTGATTGCTTAGTGATGCAGGTTCCTAGATTATGGTTGTGAGATATATTTGTTTAACTGGGAAAAATAGTAAGTTGGCCAGTTTCTCAGCAAAATCATTTTCTTCTGGTGGAGGAGGTTTTCTGTAAACTGTGGGGGAGCATTCCTCTGGGAGCCCCATGTTACACTATTAGCAGCATATGATTGTGACCACTGCAGTGCACAACACATCAGCTCAGAGAAATGGGAAAGCAATAGATTCCTAATTACAGTTACTCTCCTCTACTTTGCTTCATGGAAGTACTCGCTGTGAGACAACACTGCTGTAGAAATATGGAATCTGGCTGTGTAACACTGCTGAGTTTCTGTGGTGAATGAAGGAAGTATTTGGTAATACAATAAGAAAAGTGTTGAAATGCAGTTTGGCCTGAGAAGCAGAGTTTGATGCTGGCTGTGAAGGAAAGAAGAATGTTTATTTACATTAGTACATTTTGATTTTACGTAATGCTAAGCTTTGGAACAGAGCAATTCCCAGGGGTGACAGACATAAAGTAGGCAGAGGTGAACTGAGCACTACAGCCCAGGCCTGTGAAACAAAATTTTGCTGCCCTTTCCCTGCCTGGCACTCCACAATTTGGTGTAACAGATTTCTGCTTGCCAGGGCCAGATCCCTATAGGCAGAGCCAGCCTGTGGATCTGGGGAAGAGTTAATGAGCAAATTCTGTGGATGCTTCTCATACTTTATAAATTCAGCATATATAAAAAGTGTGCATCTGTATGGTGCACCGACCAGATACCTCATGCAGAAAGTCTGAGCCCAGCTGCTTCCTTCCTGTAGCACTGGCTATTGCCCTGTGCCTTCAGGTACACTTTCCCAAGAAAAAAGGTGGGAGAAGGGAAGCCAAGAACTTCTTTGCATCTGTAATTCCTCCAAATCAGGAAAACTCTGAGGCCTGATATGAAAGCAGAAACACTGTAGAATTAGGTTCAAAAGAATCCAAATATAAATAATAGGTATGCTTTACTCTCTCTTCCTTGTATAAGGTACCAATTCTGCTCACAAACATGATCTAAATTCAGAGTCAGTCCATCAGTTCTGGTGGCATATCAACGTTTTCTGGGATATTAACAGCTCTCTTATATAGTACCAAGAGTTACCAGTTGGTTGTTACCAGAAATTTGCTAACTTTTAAGTTCCCTGCCATGAATTGGTACCCACAGGTCCCTTACTAAATGTTGTCGCAAAAAACCCAGGTTCTGATATCCATGGTTAAGCTGGAATTGTTGCTATAATAGCCAATGTAATTCCCAGGCTGGAAACAGACATCTTAAATAGAATGCGACTCCAAGGACATCTAAGCTAGGGACAGACATTACACACAAACTGGTTTAAGTGATCAGAAACTGTTTTAAACCTGTAACAGAACAGATGTTCACTGCACATAAACCAGTTTGAAAATGGCTGAAACCACTTTGAGATAAAGCTGGTTGAATGTAGTATCAGACTTAACCGATTTGGGTCAAACTGATTTATGCAATATCTGTCCCAGACCCCATCCTGGTTTAAGTTAAATCAGAGTCTCTCAGCATCCCTGGCATGCTCTCTGGGCTGGGCAGAGCTCTCTGTTCCAGAGAGCTGGGCTGGCCCCTCTCCTCTGCTCCCTGGCTGAAGCTCTGGCAGAGACTTCACATACATTAGGGTCTGCCTGGCTTCCTCTTGCCCATCTCTCCTCCTCACCACTCCCTGCTGAAGCAGGGATCCCCCCTCACACGCACGCACTTTACAAAGACACCTCTCAGCATTAGGTAGCATACCACATACTGGCTATGGTCTGTACTGTTGGAGATGGAACAAAGGCAGACAGGACAGTGTCAGCTTAGGGCTTTTTGGAGGTAAGCAACAGGTAGGTGGTAATGTCCCTCCACTCCTTCCTTGGTAAAAGTTGTTTAAGAAGAGCTTGAACTAATGAGAGAGGCTGTTTGCTTTCTTAATGGGCTGATAAATATTGACTTAGGAGTGATATACACTGTGTTATCAACTCCCTGCTGGGCTGCTCAGGAGGGGGGGCTGATAATCCCACCCAACTCAGAGCATCCTGCTGGGGCCTGGTTATGCCCTCCCCCACACACACACCTCAGCATTGTGGAAGGAAAGGGAGGGCTGCACTAGCTCCCCCGGCTTCTAGACTAAGCCACTGCAGGCATGTGCCTGCATTTCTGGAATGAAAAGGTAATGTCTATCCACCTCCAAATCAGTTCAAGCTTTGGAGGTTAGACTAACTTGCAAAGATTGAATCAATTCAGGCTCAGGCTTTTTGAATGTCTGTACCTAGCCCTACAGGCATCTCTGGTTGTTGAATCCCAATTTGAGGTGTGTCTGCAAGTGGGGGGATACCCCAGCTTGCAGATGTACCCCCCATCTCAGGAAGCAGAGGAATCCCCTGCAGGAGATTTCCTCCATGCACTTGCAAGCATAGAGGGGGGAAATTCCATCTACATTGCAGCCTGTGCCCCAGGTGGCTACCAGGAACACATATCTTGTTAGCATGCATTTCCAGGAGCAGCATGGGTCATAGGCTGCCCCTCAATGCTTGCAGGCATGCCAAGGGAAATCCCTTGTTAGAGGGATTTTCCCGCATATAGCACTGATGTATGGAGCACATGTCCGCAAATGGGGAACTCTTGCTTGCGGGTACTCTCCAAAGCCCTGACTTCCTCTGAAGACATGCATCTGGGTAAGCAGGGACATCAAGACAGGCAGTCCCAAATTTGAGGGAATTCCCAAGGTGTGCAGGACCAGACCCATAAAGCCCATGGGGCCTATGCCCAGGGACAGCTGGAGCCTAAAGACAGCTTTACACTGCCAGTGCTGTCTCACCATAAACAAACTGAGGCAGGCTGTAATAAAGTAGCCCAGTTTATTTCTACCTTGTCTCATGGACACAGATTTGAGCACGTGTGTTGCGACAGAAGGTTTGGACGTCTGTTTGCTTTCACTTTGCACCACTGTGAAAATTTTTATGGTGGCACAAAGGTTACATCTCTTTCCACCTTCAGTGTTGGCAACAGTTACTGCTTGGTAAAGGGCTTACAATTCTGTTCTAATTTTAGAGAGGTTGTCTACACAAAGCCCTGGAGCCTGCAAGTTTCAACTGCTTGCAGTAACGGAGTGTATTTTTAAAGAGCTCTGTTATTCAGTGGAATTTTCTCTCCAGATCAGGAAATTCCCAGTAGGGCAGGTGGAATTTGAAGGCTCCAGGACTGTGGTGGGCATTATAGCACTTTGTGCGAGCATATGTGTCTGCCACAACCCTCTTATCAAAAAGGCCTGTGATACCATGGTGATGAGTGCAGTACAGACTCTCAGATAACTGAACACAGAGTGCACAGCACAGCAAAGCCTTGTTTACATTCTCTATGCACTGAGCAACGATTCTTCATCATTTCCTTTGTTATTTGCAAGCTGCAGTGGTTCCAAATGATCACAGAACTTTGTTACACTCATTAGCACAAAAAGGTTTTGTTGGTTTTGGAAAGCTATCATAATTAGAAACTCTGCGGCATACAGCAGGTGCACTGATGGGCTTTTCTGCCTTGAACCTCTCTGTGGGATTAGCAAGATTGCCTGCTAATGTGGTAGCCTCACAATACTCCTGGATCATTTGAGTTCACTAGATATATTGGGCAGGGTTTCCAGTTTACTTTATACAAATCAGTTGATCAAGTAACATCACACTAAAAGAACACTGCATTTTTCTTGGTTTTTCTTCCTCTGTATTATTTAGCACAGATCAGTAAAGTTTCATCATCCTGGCCTGCTGTAGAAGGCAAATAGTCTAGAAATATTTCTGATTCTATGAATCAGAAAACCAACACAGAAAGGTGAACCACAGCCAGTGCTAGAAGATATGGCCCAGTCCTCAAAGTTCCTGTGTTAATATGCATGCTTTTGCTTGTGCTATTAAACAGCTAAGTGTCAGCCACAGAGTACAGGTCTGGACCTGAACATCCCCCAACCTCAACCTTCATGAGTGCCCAGATCTGGCTTTTTGGTTTTGAGCCATCTCTAACTATCACAGACCTTACTTTTCACTGAGCTCATTCAGTTTGATGACATAACCAGAAGCTCATCTAAACAGTGATCTGATGTTCCTGCTGCTGCTAGAAATGGCAACATTGGGTAGGTGCCCAGGAAGCAGCATGATGTCAGTGTATTAATCCTCTATGCTTCAGAAAATGGAAATACCCTGAGAGGGAGGAAACCTCTTTTGGACTTTATACATATACAAGGAGACCTTTAAAAATGAAAAAAACACAGAAACAGATTTTGCCATGTATCATCTGCTTTGGTAAGATGTCATCAAGGCCCAAATTTTAGATCTGAAATTTTAAGTAAGGAACATGTGTGTCTGGGTGTATGGAGGGTGGAAAATCAGTTCTGGAGCTTTGGTTCATGCCCACACTGTAATAAGTTACTCTATTTTCATACATGTAATTTGAAGTGCAGGGGGTCACAATGCCATCCACTGTGCAAATCTCAGGGATTCAGAGTACTGTACAAATGCTTGAATCTCAGGTCTTGAAAACACTTCCTGTTTGTTGGATGGAGATAATCACAGGTGCTTTTTCTTTCTTTTCCCATTAAAGTGGACTCTTCTGTGAAAATCCTCCACCAATGGTTCTGCTGCAGACCAGCCCTTGTGATAACTATGAATGCCAGAATGGGGCTCAATGCATTGTTGTGCACAATGAGCCAGTCTGCCGCTGCCTGGCTGGTTTTGCTGGCCAGAAGTGTGAAAAACTCATCACCGTCAATTTTGTTGGGAAAGATTCCTACGTTGAGCTGCCATCAGCCAAAATCCGTCCTCAGGCAAACATCTCCCTCCAGGTAAGTCACACAGGAGAGGCTCTACCAGTGTAGTGTCCTTCTCAGGGTCCTTCCAAGAAATAACCATTTGATGCTTTTCATTCCATGGATTTATTGACCTAGGTAATTGATCATTGAACATATTTGGTCCTAACTGCTGCTCTGACAACAATGTTACTTGTGTGACCTCCCCTACCAAATTCCCTGCTCTTTTATCCCCTGAGATATGCATCACAAAATATTATTGGCCATTTAAACAGAGATATCAGCAAGTTTCCCTGTCTTGCTGCTGATTTATGGAATAGTCTTTCATCCTGCATAAATGAATGCTTGATATCAAAGGACAGTGTTTGTAAAAAGATACTGCTCTGAATAGCTTTTCCAGAAATCATATGGATTGCTCATTTACCATACATGTACACTTAGAAGGAGATTTTAGTCAAGTGATTACTTGGTTCACTGGAATTTAGTTTATTTTATGCATTTCAAAAGACTATGAAAAATTAACATTATGGTTACTATGTGTTTTTGCACTATTTGTATTTGCTGAATCACAGATGCTTTGGATTGGAACCACTAAGTGCAATATTAGATGCAGTTTGGAAGTTATTTGAAATCACAATAAGAAGATTAAAATATTCATGTATCCCTTGAATTAATCATAATCATTTTCTACTGGCCATAAGTAACTGAGGGGCCAACCTGATATTTTTAAATAGCTTCTACTTAACAGAAGAGAGAAACAGAATTGATCTACATCATTTCTGTCTTCCATATATATACCAACCATTGTGCACCTGAACTACTTTTAGGCCAGCTTTACACTGTAAAAGCATAGGTTTAAAGGAATCAGTGGGCACGTTTACACGTGCAGTTAATGTGGCTGAATAAACTAAATAAAAGTTTTATTGCTTCCAGGCGCCCCATTTGCACATGAGCCCAGGAATGCAACACATTGAGCTGCTCCACCCTGACTCAATATGCTGTGAAGGGCCTACAGTGCGGGGCAACCTGATAGACAGCCCCCACACTGATGCACCTTCCTGCCCCAGCTAGCCCATCAGCATCTACATGTCATTGCAGCAGAGTAAATAATTTTGCCATAGGATAGTACTTGTGTCTGTCAGTACTGTCCTATGACGGAGTTTAGTTTAATAGCACTGCACATGTGGCTAGTGCCATTTTACTGCAAAGCTAATTGGTCAACTCCACAATAAACGTCTTGTGTAGCCAAGCCCAGTAAAGGTGTGAGAACGAGGAAGTACCTCACCTCACATTATTCTTCCTTAATTTTGCTTTATTTTCTCAATTTAAAAAGCAAATGTTTTGGAATTGGAAATAATGTTCCAAGCCTATTTGTTAGAGCCTAAATTTAGTATAATCAAAATACCCGAGGAAAAGACTTGGAAGAATGCATTTTAAAGGCTTATTTAGATGTTTTTAAAAGGTTTTGAATAGTTACCTCTGTCAAAAAAGACACACACATCTATTCACAAAGAGTATTACCAAAACTACTAATGAGCGCAGTCAGAAGCCCACTGAAGTTAGTGCATTTCTTTTTGCTAATTTTTAACAGGATTTTTATATCAAAGCCAGTATCACCACCATCTTTTTAAACTTAAGTCATCCATCACAAGCAAATGTATTTCAAACAAAATGATTATGAGATCAAAATTTGGTATCTACCTTAAAGATGCATCCTTATCCAAAGGTCTTATATCCTAGAGATTTGTATAGTTGAAAATAGATATATATAGATAACTATATATAGATATATATCTGTATACATGTAGATATATATATTAATATTATATATTATTTCTTTGTAATATATTAATGTTATGTATTATTTCTTTGTATTATTTGCTTCCAAGAATAATAATTATTTTATTATGATGTAATAATGCAGAAGCCAAGTCTGAATATACAGTTTTTTATGAATCATGACTCCATTCCATGTGCATACTGAACTTTCCGTTTCTCTTCTAAATGTCCTTGTATTTCAAATCATCAGAGTCTCTGCAGTACACTGAAAGGTCAGACATTCTCAGTGGCCCCACTGTACCATAGGTCAAGTTCAGACCTGAAAACTTGACATTTTCTATTTAAGTAAAATGAAAGAGGTAAATTTTAACTGGCACTAATTTGAAGGCCAAGCCTGCCTATTACAAAGAACACATGGCCACGTGTTCTCACATTTTAGTTTTCATACTAAATTTTGTTTCTATATCTGGCAATTAATTGCCAGTAAAGTGAAAATAGATTGCTACAGTAACCATTCAAAAGAGAGGTTCCAATTAAAAGCACATTATAAGAAAATCAAACTGGCTCTTTCTTAAAGGCCAATGAAATGTTTTAAACAAAAATCAATTAAAACATGTAACTGTTCTATCTTGCCACTTAAGTGCCATTTAAAAGCCTTTGAAATGTTTGTTACAAATTAACTCTAGATAAGGTTTTGTTCATAGTATCTGTTGTTTTCTTCACTCTCATAAGCGGCACCTCGTAGGCAGGTATATGCCTCCCTTATGAAGTTTAGCCTTTTTGCATTTTTAAGGTTGCTAAAGTTGGAGCAACTAGAGTACTGTTATACTCTGTGTTGACTTCTGAATTGCAAGTAATATTGGTCATAACCAGGGATCCTAGTTTTTTTTCCAATAAAAAAATCCCCAATTTTGGGATTTAAATAAGTTACAGAAGAGCCACATTTTTCCATTATTAAAATGAAACAGCACTATATAGATCTATGTATTAGTGGTGTTTCATTTTAACCACAGAAAAATGTGGATTTTGGGCTACTTTTTTTATCCAAAAACTGGGGGGGGGTTAATCAAAGAAAATCAGGATCCCTGGTCATAACTAGAGTTTAGTGAATAACTAATAAAGTGTCATCTGTTACGTACACTTTTTCTTTCCCTGTTCACAAAATATCTATAAACAAACCACAATTTTCTTGCTTTTATTTTTGCTAATTTTGATAAATTCCATTTACTGCCTTCTAAAGACTGCCATTCAAGCTGTTATTTAGTAGTGATTTTGTAATGAACATGAGTTGCTAATAAATGACAAAAAAGTATTCACAGAAATGCAAGAAAACTAATTCAACTGGCACTAGAATTATGGCCCTTTGAGTCCAAAGAACCAGCTCGCTGCCACTTGAACTAAAGGAAAGATGCCTTATCTAGTGGTTGTGGGATTTGTGTGGGGCCACCTACTAAATGACACCTCCTTTACACCTTTGCACAAAGCCAGTAGATTACAGTTAATCATACAATCTGTGGTGAGTGGTGAGGTCTTTACACTTGGGTTTTAACTTCAGTTTCCATTAGTATTTGAAGGTGAAAGGATAAAATTCACAGGCCAGGAACATTTGCTCTGGTGAGCCCCCTTTTCTAGGATACTAAACTAATGCTCAGAAAGCATTCATTACAATATGAATGGAGATTTGCAATATTCATCATACTTTGATGCCCAAAAACTCTTGCCTGTCTGCTGAGTTTGGTGAGTCCTAACCAGAACCCAGCATCTGCATTACCATCAATATTAACTTGTACTTAGTATCTGCATTACTCACCTTTACAATAACTTAAGACAGAGACCACGGACAAAATAAATGTGGAAAAGGAACTACCACTTTAGCTAAGGGGAGGAATTTGCATTGCCAGTTCTCCTCTAGTGCCTATAATATCAGTAGCACTGTTAGTCTAAATAAATGATTTACTTAACTCTTAAGCAGCTTAATTTGACTGTTGATGTTTTACAGGTAGCAACAGATAAAGACAACGGCATCCTATTATACAAAGGTGACAATGATCCTTTGGCTTTGGAGTTATACCAAGGACATGTGAGGCTTATTTATGACACAGTGAACTCTCCACCTACCACAGTATACAGGTAAATGCCTATATTATTACAAGATGTGTTGCCCCCAAAGATGGAAAGGTAGGATTTTCTATGAAAAGTGAAGGGGGAACACATGCACCCTTCCTTCTTCCCAGGGAAGAATCTCATTTTGATTTACAAATATTGTCAACTATTATTTAATGAGCCAGGATAGCTTTAACTGTGCTGGTGCAAAATTAAGATGCATACATCACTATAACAAAGCAGCCAGTATTGTCCATAAGTTACCACTCAGGGTGTTGGAGCGATTGCAGTTATGCGCCGTTGTAAGTGTGAAGAAATACTGTGATTTCTCAGATATCGTAGTAAATTTGTTCTTGTTAAATGCCGGCTTTGTAAGTGCCCATTTTAACTGGTTTCCTCCCATTGATTTTGACAGTGAACACAATCCTGAGAGTGAGAGCAGTTGAATGTAATGCTAGTATTACAGGACTGCACGCTTTTGAAATGGGAAGAAAGGGATGGACTTTGCTGGGGGGCAGAATATTTTTGTAAGCAGTGATGCCAGCATTAGCACCACAGATATTAGAGGTAAACAATAGGGCTAGATGACTCTGTTGTCCACAGTAGCCTGAGGTTTGGAATTGCAGAGACTCCAAGGACACAAGTCTGTACCTTTTTAGCCACAGAAGTGAAAATATGGAAATATAATCCATGTCCAGAGTGGGTTGCCTTTATTTAGGTTCCTGACTGCACAGTCTGGAAATCTTTATTTCACCAAAGCCTGTCCCAGACTGACTTTACTCTGGTCATGTTCAAAACCTTACTCTCTCCAAGGTGTTCCCTGTAGGGGTAACACTGTATCCAGACATAGCCCTGATGATTTGAGTGGAGTGCCATGTAAGTGCTACTGTCTGATTGCATGAGTATTCTTACAGGATCAGGGCCTTATTTTATGTACTTGCTCCTAAAGTGACAGTGCACTATCACAGCAAGCATAAAGATAAAATATATACATGGAAACAGGATGTTCTTCAAACTTTTTTCCTAAAAGATTGCTTAATACTCTGGGATTCTAGCCTCTCAGAAACAGGGTAGTTGCATCATGGCTTTGTTAGTAGCTGCTCTTTCTTCCATTTAAGGAACTGTGATGTATGTAACAGAAGAAGAAAAACCAGTAGGCTGCTTCGTGTTCTTATAGTGTGAAGGCTAGCTGAGTAATGAAATGTCATCAGCCAGCCAGTCGTGTGTTGGAATGAGAAGAGCAGCGTTTAGATCTGTGCTGGTGCATCCACCCAGGAAGGAAGAAAGAGCTTTGTTAGTGGTCTTCAACAGTGATGCAGTCTTAGTCGGGTAGGCGGGAAAATGCATTCTTTATTCAACTGCTAATCCTAATTGATTCCATGTTAGAGCAAAGCCAAAGTTGTTAAACAGTTTTATGCCACTAATTAGAACATAGCGGAAGGCTCATTATCTGCAGGCAGCACACCAGGTGACAGATCTGAGTGGGTGCCTGCTCTCAATTGTCAGTGGCAGAATGATGCTGTGACAGGAGCTGCTTCCGACAGCAGAGTGCTTTATGGATCTGCTACCTTCTGGCAAAGTTGCCTGGAATGGCAAGCATCAGTGTCCTCATTATTCCTGTGCCCTTCATATTGATCAAGGAGGAGGTCTCCATTCAGAATGACACCTCATTACCATAAGATTAATGGCCTGCTCACTACATTTTGTGCTGTGTGATCTGTTGAGATGGGAAAGCTGCTGTTTAATACGATGCCCTTTCTGAAATGTCACCCTAATCTTTTATTAGTTTAAGGAAGATAGCAGAATAGGATTAGCATGAAGCTTTATGGGAAAAGATTAGGCTGATTAAAAAAACTGCAGCTAAAGAATGTCAAAAAGGGACTTCTAAATGGATTAAAAAGCTTGTTTTCCTTAAGGGTCAGGGCTGAGGAGTAAGGGAAAACCGTTCCTTGTCCAAAAGTTTAAGGCCAGAAAAGACAAGTACACCTCTATTCTGATCCCTTCTGTATTACCAGCCCTTATATTTCACTCTGCTGCTCTGATATTGAGCCCAGTAACTTGAGGATGGCTAAAATGTATCTCTAGAAAGGTATTCCGCCTTAATCTGAAGACCTTGAGAGATCATGAGTCCACCCCTTCCTTGGATAATGGGTTCCAGTGCTTAATTTCTCATTTGACTTTATCTGGCTTTAGCTTCCAGCCACTGCTGTGTCTTTCTTTGCTAACCTCTTTAGTACCTTGTATTTTCTCCCATGAATTTACCTATAACTATAATTAAGCCCCCCTAAAGTCTTCTCTTTTTAATAAACTATTCTGATTGAACTCCTTAAACTACCCAATTTTCTGTAATCTTAAAATTATTTTCATGGCCATTTTCTGCACTATCACCATTCTCTTAAAATGTTGATGCCAGACTTGCATGTAGCATTCCAGTATCAGTCTCAATGATGCCATACAACTCTCTGCTTCTGCTCCTCAGTTGGATATCTAAAGCCCTTGAAAAATCCTACTGCAATACCACAAGTGTTTTTTCTGGCTTTGAGGTGCTTGTCTAAACATGAAAGTCCAGATTGTTTCCCACTGGCACAATCAAGAGTTGCTGCTTTTTAGGGGGATCCCCTGGAATTTTACCCTGGCAAAGATGAGGGTAAATTTTACTGCTGCTCTTTTTTTAAAAGTATTTTCTGGAACATGGAAAAGCTATAAATACTGACCGGAGCTTTTCTGTCCAAACCACACTGGTAGAGACTGCACACCTGGCTTTTACTGGGCTGGCTTCTGTTGTAATCTGTGAGCACTGGGTCTGCACTGGCTGTTTCTAGATCCTCAGTAAATGGGATGCAACAGGTCACAAGCAGTCTCTTCATCTGTGGTTCTGTGGTAGGGTCTAGCTAGGAGAGTGAACATGACCTGGAAGATTTATAGAGAATATTGAAAAGTGATGAAATAAACATGATTACATGGCTAACACATTTAATGTTCTATAGGGATCAAATGAGATCTTAACTTTCAGAGGTCACAAAAATGTGTCTGAAGTACCTCCAGGTGCCATACAGCCTTAATACCCAGCCGGGGTTAGTTTTTATACTTCACTATAATAAGCTGGATGGATTTTGCCTGATTTTTGTACCTTGTGCTTCAGGGAGTGTATTACAGGCCTGTTCTTTGGATCATTAAACCAACCCTCTTGCTAATAATGATGTTATTGAGTGCTAGAGCTAGAAGGATGGATGTCGAGAGCAGGCTGGGTAATGTCACAAAGTTAATTCCCATCTTGTTAGTATAATGCCGGGAACAGGTTGTATCCTTTAAGCAGCATTAAGAAAAAGGGAAATCTGCATTTTTATATAGGTTTGAATATCATCAGTTTTTAAGTTTTCAGATGATGGGTGTCTTGCGTGTTGTTATCCTGGAAGAGTAATCAAACAGTGACATGAAATGATAGCAGATTGCTAGCAGGCCAGGTGAAAATAACTCATCTTGCTTGCTCAGTGTCTGCTTAGGTTGGGGCAGTGGGATCTTCTTTTGCTCATTTTACTGGATTTGTTGGGAGCAGAACTGCAGCCAGGAGACATCCAAGATTAATCAGCTGTTCATTCTGATTTACTTTAAATTTCTCTACTCTGGCAGTATGTTTTGGATGGAAAGGTCAAAGTTTGAATTAATGTTTTCTTGAGCACTAAGCATAAAGTCTGATAAAAGTCAGCAAATATCTATTGTAAGAGATTACACAAAGTGCATTGTCATTTATCACCAGGTTGCGGATGAGAGTTAATATATGAAAACTTTAAATCAAAAATGTCTTTTTTCTAGAAAACCTGACTACCGTATTATAAAAGGTGATTGCTTCCAAATGGCATATTAAAAGCTATCTGAACTTCAGTATCTTCCCCAAGACTCACTTTGTATGGAGACATTCCTGTTTGTTTCTTCTCTCTCCTTTAATTATTGCTAAGGGTATGTGTATGGAAGCAGAATTTTCTTTCTTGGTCAGTCTGCCAGTAGATTTTTAAAACCCTGTAGGACCCATATAGTAGTTCAACAATCTGCATAACATTGGCTAGAAAATATAACCCTGTAATTTCTGCAATGCAAGGAATTTCCCTCCCTACTATGTTAGTGAATAATATTGGAGCATAATCATTGGTGATTAAATTAGAACAAATCTTCTAGATGGATATCCAATCCCAATTTTAAGACCCCAAGTGATGATAAATGTACTGTCCCCTATGGCTAAGTACAAACAGTCAAAAGTCTGAGTCTGAATTGATTCAATCTAGGCAGCTTCCTCTAAGATACATAGGTTGAACTGATAACCAACTAAGCTGACATTCAGTTTCCAATTGGGAAAGGCAGGTGGAGGCCTGCACTGACCCAGACCAGTAGACAGGAGGTGCTAGAGCATGTCTCCCAGCCTGCTGGCCATTCCCAGCCCAGCCAAGTCTCTCCAACCCCCTGTTGTCTCCCCACAGGAGGTTAAGGAGCCCCCTGCATGAGTTGCCCACCTTGGGGGAGCCTCCCCCTCAAAAGCTTTCCCCCAATCTGGGTTCCCCGGCCCAGGCAGCCCTGGGGAGCTGAGCAGAATCCCCCCTTCCCCCTTCTCAGCTGCTGATTGCTTCAGCTGCTGCCACATGGGGGAGGGAGAAGAAGTCTATCGGGCCAGGTGCCTGCCCATGCAACCCAACATGGGGGCACCAGGGAGCCGCTGCCTTGGGCTTCCCCCCACCCCAGGGTCCCTCAGCCCTAAGAAGGCCCAGGGAGCTGTGGGGAAGTCTTCCTATCCCCAGCCTTTTGCCTGAGCCTGCTGCAAGTCTCCAGGATACCCCAGGGAGTGAAGAGAAGTTCTCCTGTTCCTCTGCAGCTGATTTTGCCAAAGCTGCTGTGAGTCTGAAGCAAAACTAATGCAAGGGAGCAGAGGAATTTCCTTCCACTCCCTGGGCTATCCCTGAGACTTGTTGCAGCTAAGGCAGAGGGTTGGAGAGGGAAAGACTTCTCCTTGGGACCATGGGCTAGGGTGGGAGGAATCCCCCCACAAGGTAGGAGCTCCCAGTACCCCCACGGACAGGCACCTGGTTTGGAGGACTTCTCCCTCTCTCCTGTGGCAGCCACTGAAGCAATCAGGAGCTAGGAAGAAGGAGAGGAAAGGGCTTCCAGGGTTTGAAAAGCCAGCACCACAGGGGCTTTCCCTCCCCCCACATGCTATCTAGACCCTAGCTAGTGGGATTGGGGGGCTGTTCTCCTGCTCCTCATCCCTATGGGTGCAGACAAAGAGCAAAGGGGCAAGGCAGTCCCTGCTCCACTGGAGCAGGCAGCATAGCCCAGGGCTGCAAAGCATGCTGGGATGTTGGGGGACTGTGAATTAACTTGAACCAGGAAGGGATCTGGGACAGAATTTTGACTTAAATCAGTTAAGTCTGATACTGCATCCAACCAGTTTTATCTTAAACCAGTTTTGGTCATTTTGAAAGTGGTTTATGTGCACTGAACCTCTGTTCTGTTACAAATTTAAACCAGTTTCTGATCACTTAAACTGGTTTATGTGTAAATTCTGTCCCTAGCCTATATGAATTCTTCCTTCCTCTGCACATAGGAACTTTTATGTTCAGAGGAGAGGATTAGAGACAAGATTTCCATTTAATCATATCCCTGTACCCTGTGAGTGTTTGTCTATAAATGGAAATAATGCTTCTTTGCCTCCCAGAGGTTTATTAAGCTTATTTCATTAATGCATTTAGTTCCTCAAAGAAACGTACTGTAGGAGTACAAAGTATCAATTATCATTAGAATCACTATTAAGCCTTGTCAAATACAGCATTTACCAAAGTCTCATTGCAGACAGTTCAGTGTACGATTGGTTTGTTTTTCTTTTAATACCTTTATACCCTGCAGCTTGTGCTGTTTGTTCCTATTGGGATTTCGACTTGATGCTGCTGAATGGTCTCTAAATACACTGTTTTTCAGAGATTTCTATGAGACATCAGCAAATCCTTAAGTTATGAGTATTTGCAATTCATTTTGTTCTCTCTACTGTGCACTCTCATTTTTTTTCAGCCCCCCTTTGAGATTTTGCATCAAATATAATGAAAGCAACTGGCATTAATATCTGACCTGCACAGTAAATGTGGTAAAATTTGAATGTACTTATACATCTTGCATGAGCGAAAGCAAAGAATGGGTGAATTATTACTTGCCTGTATAAATGTCTCCACACTTCTTTGTGAATACATTTGAATGGGATGTTAAAAACAAGTGACTGAAATCATATCAGACAGAAGACTAGCTCTCTTTGATTTTGTGTATGTGCATGTGTGGTTGCTCTTGTAACTTTTAAATATCTAGCTACCATTTAAATCCTTAAATCATGTAATGTTTACCAGTAGGGCTAGAAATTAAATATGTGATTTCATGTCATTCAGAAGAATTGAACTGAAGCTTTGTAGGCATAATCTTGTCTTGTAAGGGTGTCTGGGGATGTATAGGGAAAATCTTGTTAGGGCATATGGAAGTTTTGCATACAAAGCCCTCAAACAACTGTAGTAAAAATGTATACTTTAATGGAATTGGGTTTTATCACATATCACATCTAGCTCACATTCATCATTATAGTATTTGAACACTTAAAAACAGTAGCACCTTCTAGAATAGATCCAGAAGTTCCATGTTAGTGTGCTATGGTTTTACTTCTAACCTCACTGAGCATATTGAATATTATATTAGATAATGAAAACTAGCACTTTCATAGCACTTTCATCAGTAAGTCCAAAATCCCTTTACAAAAGAGGTTAGTATTGTTATCCCCATTTGGGAGAATAATGGAGAAACAGAGGCATGGAGCAGTAGAGTGACTTTCCTGTGGTCACTCAGCAGGTGATTTAAAATCCAGGAATAGAACCAGGGTCTTCTGAATACCAGGATGTTTCTCTCCTCCCTAGCAATACACTTTAATTATACAACAAGAGCCAATTTTAGCACATGGTTCACCAACCTGCACCCACATGTCTCTACCAGTATGGCTAAGAACAAACAGTCAAAAAGCACAAGACTGAATCAGTTCAGTCTTTGCAGATTAGTCTAAGTTGCATAGATTGAACCATTAAGCAAGTAAATAGACCTTCACTTTTGATTCTGGAAATGCAGCCACATACCTGCAGTGGCCCAGGCCAGAAGCCCGATGGTGCTTGAGCATACCTCCCTGCTCTACTGGAGCAGACAGTTTGGACCAAGGCTACCCCACCCACCCGGCAAGGGGGTGGGGGGGTTGCAGAGGACATTCAAAGCATCTTAGGATGCTGGAGGACTATAAAGTTAAGTTGAATCTGGAGGGGATCTGGGACAGAAATTCAATATACCGATTTAATTGAAATCAGTTGAGCTTGATACTATATCTATCCGGGTTTATCTTAAACCAGTTTTGGCCATTTTTGAAGTAGTTTATGTGCACTGAACTTCTGTTATGTTAGAGATTTGAACTGGTTTCTGATCACCAGGGATCCTGGTTTCCCCTGATAAAAAATCATAAATTTGCTGCTAAAACCCCTAAAATCCATGATTAAAATTAAAGGCCTCCCACAGCCATTTCCCTCAAACCCTGCTGGTGCCCCTCACTCCCCACCCACAGCCCCTGCTCCTCCAGCCCTGCTGGAGGGGACCCCCAGCTGCCAGGGCTATGGACCCAGGTCCACAGCCATCTGTCTGCTCCCCCTTTCCCCCACTGCAGGCTCAGGCAGGGTGGCTTCCCGGGGGCAGGGGGGATCTGTACTCAGGGCAAGTGCAAGCTGAGACTGCTGCCAGCTGGGTGGGGAGGGCTAGTTCCCCACTGCCGCATGCACTCCTGAGGAGCAAGAGAGACCCATGCCCTCTAGATTTGTACCCAGGGCAGGTGCAGACTGCGGGCTCAAGCTCCCGCCCTGATTCCCTTCCTCGGGGCCTCAAGAGCCAGCGGGCACAAGCTGGCATGGCTGGAGACAGCCGAGCCGTGCGGGGAATTCTCACTGGTATGAGCTCCACCCCCTCCATGCCTTGGTGATGCATCTCCAGCGCCTGTTGCTGCTTTGAGGGGAGCAGCCCTGCACCACTGCCCTCACTACAGCACCGTACACAGAAGGCATGTCGCTGGGACAGCGGGGGGTGAGGGGGTGTAGGCAAGAAGCAGCAAGGAGATTTTCTACATGGCTCCTCTGTTCCGTGCCATGCCAAGTCATGTTGGGGGAAGCAGGGCAGCAGGGAACAGCAGTGAGCAGACCCATCTACAACATCACAAACCTCACATACTGTATATGTAGGTGTTCGCCGCACTGCTAATTTGCAGCACAGTAGGTTTTTTGACACCGGGAGATTCTCGTGTCAAAAAAAACTCATGCCAGAAAAAAGTGGAACAATGCATGTAGCAGCAGCGTGCACTGCCTGGAACTGGAACCTGGCTGGCCAGAGCCACACTCCGGCTGCTGGCCAGGCTCCACACACCTCAATTACCTCACCTGAGGCCCGGGGAGGCCCCTGGAGCCCCAGGTAAGGCTGCATGGGCCAGCCCAGGTTTTGGTGTCAGCCTCCCCTACCCCATCACTGTGTGGCAACCTGCCACTCACCAGTGCATGCGTGCAGGGGCATTCCCTGGGGACAACTAGCAGTGGCACAAAGATGTGCTGCTTCTATTTGTCCCCAGGGAATTCATGTTCCCACTCATGGGGCTTCACCCCATGACATTTCTTTTGGTCAGATCTTCCAATTTGTCTAGACCTCTCTGAATCCTAGCCCTACCCTCCAGTCCTATTCCCCCAGCTTGGTGTTGTCTGCAAATTTGCTAAGGGTGCAATCCATCCCATCTTCTAGATGGTTGATGAAGATTCAGAACAAAATTGGCCCTAGAACTGATGCCTATGCCACTCCATTTGACCCTGGCTGCCAAATAGACATGGAGCCATTGATTATTACCCTTTGAACCTGACAATCTAGCCAGTTTTTTTATCCACCTTATAGTCCATTCATCTAACTTCTACTTCCTTGGCTTGCTGGCAAGAATGTTGTGGGAGACCACATCAAAAGCCTGGCTAAAGTTAAGGAATACCATGTCTACTGCTCTCCCCACATCCACAGAGCTAGTCATCATGTCATAGAAGGAAATTGGGTTGGTCAGGCTTGACTTGCCCTTGGTAAATCCATGCTAATTATTCCTAATCCCCTTCTTCTCCTCCAAGTGTTTAGAAATGGACACTTTGAGGGCCTCCATGATTTTTCCAGGAACTGAGGTGAGGCTGACTGGTCTGTAGTTCCCCACGTTCTCCTGCTTCCTTTCCATAAAGTTGGGCACTATATTTACTCTTTTCAGTCATCTGGGACCTTTCTTAATCACCATGAGTTTTCAAAAATAATGGCCAGAGGTTCTGCAGTCATATTGGCCAAATCCCTCAGTACCTTTAGGTGCATTATGTTTAACCCCATGGACTTGTATGCATCCAGCTTTTCTAAGTAGTCTCTAACCTGTTCTTTCACCACTGTTGGCTCCTCACCTCCTCCCCAAACTGTGCTGCCTGGTCCAGTAGTCTGGGACCTTGCCTGTGAAGACTGAGGTAAAAAAGGCATTGGGTATCATCTGTCACTAGGTTGCCTCCCCCATTCAGTAAGGGACCAATGCTTCCCTGATCTTCCTCTTGTTGCTAACATACTTGTAGAAGCCCTCCTTGATACCGCTCACATCCCTTGCTAGCTGCAACTCCAGTTGTGCTTTGACCTTCCTCATTTTATCCCTGCATGCTCAAGCAGTACTCTTATACACTTCCCTAGTTGTTTGTCCAAATTTCCACTTCTTGTAAGCTTCATTTTCATATTTTAGCTCACTGAAGAGTCCCCTGCTAAGCCAGGCTGGTCTTCTGCCATATTTGCTATAGCTCAAACAACTCTTCCTTGTATGCCTTGGTGAGGGCGTGGAGGGAAGGAAAGAGATTGTAAGCTGTTTCAAAGTATGCTTGCCTCAAAGTATATTTAGGAATAGCCACCTTCTGGTTCGCTAGCTGCTCAGCAACATTGTATCAAGGTATTAGGCAAAGGAGGAAACTACAGTATCAAACATACACACATTTTTTGTATAAGATAAAACTGCTTTCTCTAATCAACAATAATTATAATAGTAAAATGTAATGGGGTCAAAAGAGTAATGGACCCTGTGTGGGGTCAAAAGAGGGTCCAATACTTAATTACTCTTTTGTCCCTACATAGAATAATTAAGAATAATTAAGTATTGGACCCGCATAGGCAGTACAGAACACATCTAATGGAACTGGGATGTTGAAACAGGTTGAATTCATTTGCAGTTGGTCAGGATCTGATGCTGAGCACTCAGAATTTCATTACATTCGTGGCAATTCCAAGAGCTTTCCACTTTTCCCAGTCAGGCCTTTCGTTCTTATGTGCTAATGAGAAACTGATTATAAACCAGAATACTACAATTTCCTTTTGCTACTGTGGCATTTTACTGAACAGAGAAAAGGTTTAACATTTCCTACACTTTTTGAGACTTATAAAAAATACTTTTATAGCCAGTATTATTCTTGAATGGCCACTTGTAGATACTTGATAGATTTTCATGTCAAAAGAGGCCAAAAATTTATATCAAACTGGTTGCCAAAATCAAAATTGTTCTTACAAGTGACTGATAGAACTAAAAACAATAATACAAATCTCTGATTAGCAGAAATTGCTATTGATGTGCAAAAAATCCACTTTGATATAAGAGGATAAATTCTCTATTTGTCCTATTTTTTAGATTGGAGGTCTGAGATGAACTGTGATGAGCTGAAAGGTTTATAAGAGGGATTTCACAGCCACATAAGACATAATTGTCATATGATAAACGCTTTTTACGCCACAGCAGATCATGGATTCAGTCTTCACTTTATGCATGATACTTCACTGTCTCCTTAGTGTGAAGGTGCTACATAAAGCACAACAGAGGAGAACTAAGTGTTTCTGACACCCAGTGAGTTCCTGTGAATAACATTAACTTTAAATCAGCCCTTAAGGAACCAGTTCTACTTCTGCATGTTGGAAACAAAGTCTCACTATGAACTCCATTTTCAGCAAGCATATGAGAGGCAGAGAGGGATGGAAACCTAACCCTGTTTAAAAAAGTATTCTCTTGTTTTCTAAAGATATATTTACACAGCTTCTGCAGTGTTCCTGATTGTGCTGCTCAGAAACACAGTTCCTGCCAGCTGCTTCTGCTTCATACAGGTCACTCCTGGAAATGGGGCAGTGAATGAAGCTGCCAGAGAAACACCCCGCACCGCTGCTGAGCATACTGGAGATTGTGTGCGCCAAAGCAGCAGCTTGGGATGACTCTACAGAGACTTCAATTGCCTCGTTTTTGCATTTGGCCCTTGAGACCCACTTCCATTCAACAAGGCAGGGTTGCATGCAGGACTGCTGCAGAAGGGGTACAGATACCCAAAATATTCTGAAAGTCCACTTGTCGTTTGTACAACGATCTGTTGTGACAGGTGGGCAATACCAGATTTTTAGAGGAACGTTTAAATCACTCCATGGATTCAATTATGAGAGAAAGCTGCATGTAGGTAAAATATCTCTCTAACCTCCTTGATCACTAATGGGTAGCTTTTAACTGGAAGTATGAGTCTTTCCCTTACAAAAGTTTTAGCTAGTATATGCAACTCTAAATATTTTCCTGTATATTAATGTCTAAGAATTATGATGGTTTATGCATGGTGTTATATATTCACAAATACAAGCAGAGAGTGATATAGCTACATGTTCACAGATATATAGAAATCCAAGCCCAAAAATATAGATACAGATTTATTTTACAATAAGCCTATGCTGCCTCTGTAACCATAAGCACATTTGTTTATCTGGACATTTTAGATTTCTGTGCTCAATTATGTAAAAAATAATTGTACAAATAATGGTATAACAATAAGGTCACCACTCTTTAGGGCTAAGGACAGACATTCAGAAAGCCAGAGCCTGAATTGATTTAATCTTTACAGATTAGTCCAACCTGCATCAATGGAACCAATTTGCAAGTGAATAGACATTCACTTTTGACTCCAAAAATGCAGGCACATACCTACAGTGGCTCAGGCCAGAAGTCGGGGGGGCGCTAGAGCAAGCCCTCGGCTAGAGGGAAACTAAGCTGAGCAAAGTGGCATGGCCAGGCCCAGGCAGGCCCGAGTATGATTGTGGAGGGTTTTAAACCTACACCCTGGAGCTGGGGATGCTTGGCAAGGGCTGCTGACACAGAAGCACTCTGGAGCAGGGTTTTCTACCCTCACCCCTTTCTCAGCCAGCTGGAGCAGTGATAGGTCTCTGGCTAGTGAGGAGAGGGGTGGGGCCAACCCTGCTTGGCTAGAAAAAACAACCTAGCTGAGCCCAGGGATGCAGAGCATGCTGGGATGCTGAGGGACTCTGATTTAACTTAAACCAGGAAGGAGTCTGGGACACAAGTTCCATAAACCAGTTTGACTTCAGTTGGTTAAGTCTGATACTACATTCAACCAGGTTTATCTCAAACTGATTTCAGCCATTTTGAAACTGGTTTATGTGCATTGAACTTATCTTTTGTTACCAGTTTACACCATTTTCTGATCATTTATACCACTTTATATGTAACTTCTGTCCCTAGCCTAGTTCTCACGATCACCTGATACCTTCTTAAAAGGTAGGTTAGACATTTGCTAATCTTCAGGTCTCCAAATAGTGATGGAGTTTTACTTTCATAACAAGGAAGTATGTCCCTATGGATATAGTGCCTCCCTGTAAATAAAGTGGAAATTGGCTCATTTCCTGGTTGAATATCTGTTTCTAAATAGACACTAATTCTCTTTCTTATGGCCAGCTTCCAATTTCAGCTGAACAGCTTCATCTACTGCCTGTCACTCAAACAAGAAGCATTTTTAATTGCATTTGAGCAGCAACAGTGGTGACTGCCACCAGCAAGTGCTAGTGTATGCTATGCCCCTTCCCATTTTCAAGAGCATAAAAGAAGGATTGTTCTCTTTTAACAAATTCTTTATTTCAGAATAATAGTAAAGATGCTTGCTAGATTTTTGTGTCAAATAGGCCAAAGGCTTATGGTGAGCTGAATGCTGAAGCAAGCGCTGTTCTCAATGATTTGATACTAGAACTAAACATTCGATCCATCTGCTATCGTTTGTTCTGAATCATAAATGTACATGTCAGACTAGCCCTCTGCTTGTTCTTGTGATGGATGCAGATTCTGAGATGTAAAAAGTCTTATTTCCAGAATTTCAGTTCTTACCTTCTACTGGTTTCCTGTTGTGTTGTCCTTGCTCCCATTTTATAAATTCTGTGATCATCCTGATTTTCTCTATGGGAGGCTTGGAAATACAGACATCACTTCCAAATCTGTAGAACACTGGGTCATGGTACTGTTTTCAATCATGATGCCCAGTGAAGACCCAGTCTATTGTTAGTGCACTGATGGCAGCATCAGGACCCAATGATGAGAACTCTGACATACAAATTTGTTCCATCATATTATTTAGAGAAGCAACAACTCTTTGATTTGGTATGCAGAATCAGGCTGTGACTTGGAAAAGTACTTTAAACTGGCTTGGTTATGTACACTGCTCTCTTTCTTGATTTTTGTGATTTTTTTCATTCTATATGACAAAAGCATCCAACTCTAGGGATATAGCTAGTGGGTGCTCCAAAGACTGGCACTAGGCCCAGCCTCCCTAACATTCATGGGGCAGATCCGTGGCTCATGTAAATTGTTTTAGCTGATTGGCTTGAAAACAAGGACGATTTATACCAGCCATGGATTTGCCCTATACTAATAATCTGGAGAAAGGGGTCAAGAGCATGTTAATTGCGTATTGCAATGGAATAAAAAAGTCTTGTTTTTTTTTTTCCTCTCAGAATGTTTGTAGCTCAATAGCTTTCATTGTTGGCAGGCATGCTGCAGGGATCAAATTAAGAGTGGAAATTAGATATGCACGGCTTGGCCAAATGATCATTAAGGGAGATATAGTAATCAGTTGTAAGTGTTCAAAGGGTAAACACCAAGGAGAGAAGAGAATTATTTAGGGTGGTCCAGAGAACCAGAACTGTGAAAAAAGAAATGAAAACTCAGATATCAAGGGAGAAAAGATTTTCGTAGGTGGATTTGCCAAAATGTGGGACAAATTGGAAGCCCTATCAGTAAATTTATTTAAAATTGGACTGTACAAGGAAGATTACATTGGAATAATACTGCACTGGCCAGGGGCATAAACTTAAGATATTTTATAAGTCGTTTACACCAGTTATCTTCCTGATTATATGTTTCATTAATGGCAATGTTTGCCTATGAAGTAGTTTTTAATTTGGTTTCAGACCATGTTAGTGCTGGCGTGAGAGTTTACTGCAGAAGTGGCTTTAGGCACAATTTGGAATTCATTCATTTTCCTTCTATATCCACGAGGAGGTTTATGTTTATTGTAGCCTGTAGACTGAAGAAAATTCTGATTGGAATTAAGGAAGGTGATGGGAGGCTGTAAGGAAAGCTCACTGGCCCTAAATCACCCTCCTCATGCTGTAGTTGAAGTAGGTCTCACCAGTTGAGTTCTCTGTACTCTCTTATCCCCTACCATAGCACACCTCATTGCAGCATCCAAACTGTCTCTCTTATGGTACCTGTCCTCCAGAGCTGGTCTGTCGTGAGCTCATAGGTTTCGTTGAATAGTACTTTCTACTCGCTCACTCTTCTTCTGTGGTTTTGAAGATTCCTTTCCTGTAGTCTTTTCTTTTGTTCACTAGGGCTGTGCAAGGCTTCGGACAGAGCTTCGGATGCCTCGGGGTCTGAAGCAGCATATCCGGGTCAAAGCACTGGCCTCGTTAGCTACCTCAGAGATCCGGCCATAGGGTATCATGGGAAAACAATAAAATATCTGTAACTTTGTTGTTTTGTGTTTGGTTTAGATTAAATTTTCAGAGGTGGTTGGCTCTGCAGAGAGGATGAAGTCTGTCAAGTTTCAAGAAGATCGGTGCAGGGGTTTGGGGGAAACAGCACACCAAATTCTTGAAAACAAAACTCATGTCATATCTAGGTGTTACAACATAGCAGTGTGAAAACTGCAAGGCTAGTAGCTCTTACTGAGGCCACAAAGCTGCCAAGTTCCAAGGAGATCGGTGCAGGGGTTTGGCGGGAACTGCCCCTCAAGCTGTGGACAATCAAAACTGGTGCCATGGGTGCTTGTGGGACTGACTGTGTCTGGCTTGGGGCAGGGAGGGGAGACACTGCTGCAGGCCTGGCTGCTGAGCTGCTGTGTTACCACTTACCAATCAATCAGTCATGATTCACTCAGGGACCAGGGGCTCAGGGACTAGCTCAATACACAAACCTAGCTACTACGTAATGACTTAATGAGCATCAGTTAGCACCTACAAAACCAGGCTAAGGAGAGGAAGGACTCAATACAGACAATCAACTGCCCCAAGACAGACGCAGTCTTGACACAAGTTTTGTCCATCAGCAGCTAGGGGTGCAGGGCCCCAGAACCCCCCTGCACCGATCTCCTCCACAGCTGGCAGGCGTCGTGGCCTCAGCAGGGGCCACCATCCCTGCAGCTGTCACCCTGATGCGACTTAACACACACAGGATCACCCATGGCACCGGTTTTGCTTGTCTGCAGCTTGAGGTGCAGTTCCCCCCAAACCCCTACACCTGTCTCCTTGAAACTTGGTAGGCTTTGTGGCCTCAGTAAGAGCCACCACCCCTGCAGTTTTGATCCCCCTGTGTTGTAACACACAGCTGTGACATGAGTTTGACTTTCAGGAATTTGGGGTACAGTTTCTCCCAAACCCTTGCACTGATCTTCTTGAAACTTGGCAGGTTTCATGCTCTCAGCAGAGGCTACCATCCCAGCACGTTTCATCCAAATCAGACAAAAAACAACAAAGTTATAGATATTTCATTGATTCCCCCTTTACACTCTATGGCTGAATCTCCGAGGCAGCTCTGAAGCTTCAGAGCCGCTTTGGCCGGATCGAGGCGGAAATCTGGTCTGAAGCTCTAGGTTGGATCACGGCCATCTGAAGCAGCTGGAGCCGAAGCTGGATCAGATTGCTGCCGACTCGCACAGGCCTATTGTTTACTTCCTCAGTTGCTTGCTGGCTTCACTTCTGCCTGCTGCTGCCCTCAAAAGGGGGATGCACCAATTAATACAGAAGGTCAGAAAAAGGGAAGTTTCTGATAATTAATTAATGCCCTACGTTGTGTAATGAATGGTTATATGTTACCTTCTTTATCTTTTGACTGCTTTTATTGTTACCTTCTGGTTCCAGTTCTCCCGAAGCATTAGTTGCTCTGCCAGGTACATTCTGTGTCAGTAAAATGCAATGAAGATTTTAATGATAAAGGTACTCCTTGGCCTGTCTCTCTCTCAGGTTGCTGGATTGCTGTATCTGACAGACCAGACCAGATTTTTTACAAGCTGGAACTTAAGAGTGCCTGTAGACATACAGGATGCCTGCTCCAACATGCTGTAACTATAGTGCATTGGAGTAGACCTGATTAATCAAGTCTGCTGGAGCATGCTAATTAGTTCACTCCAGCAGCCTCAGCATCTCATGTGCTCAGCGTCCCTGCACTTCAAAATGGGGGTGGGGGTGCTTTAACTAAAGCTCATCAAACAAGCTTTAGGTAAATCAAGGGTTTTCAGCCAGAGGTATGCATACCTCTGGGGGTATTTGGGATGGCCTCAGGGGGTACTCCCACTGCTGCACCACTGGTACACTCGCCCGAGGACCTCCCCACCCTCATCACTGATCGCCCACTGGAGAACCGCCCCCCACTGCCGGGTTACTCCAGCCTTCTCAACCAGCCACTGGGGATACACTGACCCCAAAAGGTTGAAAACCTCTGATTTAAAGCATCCCTGCTGCCACTTTGAAGCACAAGACACTGAATACATGAGATGCTGCAGGTGCTTTTATTAGGGCAGCTTTCAAGAGCCAGTCTTATTAAAGTGCCCCTTCCACCCCTGGAGCATGTGTAAAGATGCCCTAAGTGACTGTTTTCAAATTTGTCTCTGCAGTTGTTACCTAACAGCACCTCTGTCTTCTTGCCATTGGCATAGTTCTCACTTTGAAAACTCCCACCTAGACCAGAGAGGGGAACTAATGTACAGCACCCAAATACATCCTCCTGAAGCTCATAAGTAATGATGGGAATACTCTATCTGCATATGGGACTCTTCAGCCTGGAGAAAAGAAGGTTCAGGAGGACTTGGTGGCAACTTATAAGTGTATACAGGGTATACATTAAAAACTGGGAGAACATCTGGGCACCCCAAGGGAAGACAAGGTCTAACAGTCACAAACTGCTAGAAGACCGTTTTAGACTGGACATAAGGAAAAACTTCTTTACCATCCGAGTCCCAGAATCTGGAATAGACTCCCCCAGAAGTGGTGCAAGCACCTACTCTGGACACGTTCAAGAAGTGCTTGGATGATTATCTTGCTCGGGTCATCTGACCCCAGCTGACGTCCTGCCCCTTGGGCAGGGGGCTGGACCCAATGATCTCGCAAGGTCCCTTCCAGCCCTAACTTCTATGAAATCTATATGCTTAGGAGGACCCGATTCGTGTCCATTAAAGTCTGTTACTCTTGTAACACAGTGACATCTTAGCTTTTAGACCATGTCACCAAAAAAAAGGAATGAAGAGGAAGACCCAGGCACCTTTAATATTAACAGTTTGTCAGGGACTCAAGCAGTTTGGAAAGGGATTGCATTTAGACACTTAAGAGAGAGAATAGGAATTTGGCCCCCAGTTTTTGTGGTCTCCGGTGAGTAGGTGAGGTGATTTCCCAGATTTTAAGAGGAGTGTTTCCATTTTGTATAAAATTAGTATGTCGGCACTTTCTGCTGTTTCTTTTGGGGCAAGTTACAGTATTAAATTTAATGCATGGAAATCCTTGCTCACCCTTCAAATGTTTACATTTTAAATATTTCCTTCCTTACTTAACAAGTATACAATGTAAACACTATGGTATTCTGTGGTAATGGCCCAAAATACTGTGATTGGAAGCTGGCCCAAGCTGAAAAGTTCAGCACTCTTTTTTAATGGGTTGGAAAATCTAAAAAGCCAGAGGTTGGTTTTTTGTGAATCCCGCAGAAGAGTTGATTCTGATCCAGATTATGTTTTATCCTGCCTCCTCCCCCACAACGCCCAGTACCAGGTATGTTCAGATAAATTATTCTGGCTTAATCACTTGACATAATAGTCTATTTCAGAAGGGACAAATTGTGTTATCTCAGGTGGGCATCAGGTGTGTGACTACAAAAGCCTATTTTAGCAAATACATTATGTAAAACAAGCCAAGACAAACCTGGAGCCCTCTCCTATAAAGTTTATTTTTGTATCACTGTATCCTATGTGAATAAGAGTGCAAGATTCATTTGTGTACCAAGCTCTTAAAATTCTAGTACAGGGTAAGGAATGGAAATGATACAAAAGTACCACTGGTATTACAAAATTTGAACAGTGTTTCCATGATGTTGCAGCTCCACCTAACGGTAAAAGCTTAAAGTATATATATCACTGCAGCTGCATTTTTGAGTTCTTGCCTTAGGGCCTTGCAGATCCATAAAATGTTTACACCTTACTGTTCCTGTCTTAAGACTACAACTCATGTTCACCGCATCATTGCCCGTGTCAATGTGGCAGATTTAAAAGCTTACATGCTTGTGCCCTCTGGCACTGCACACAGTAGCAGTGTACTGTAGAGTGAAAATACTGATGAAATGCGATAAATCCCTGATTCTGAGGTAGGTATTTGCAAGCTATGGGTGTTTCAAGAGGATGAGCTGTAAAACCAACTGATCACCAATAAGAATTCAATTAACATTTTAATAGAAATCTTGTAGCAAGACAGGTCAGGAAGAGGCCCCTTGAAAAGAGCAGAGCACAGCAAGTTTGAGCCCAGTCGTGATGTACTGTTCAGCGTTTGTGGCTTTCTTCCCTTCATCTCTCGCCAAGCCACTGTCTCCACTGTCTCAGACAATTGCTGAGTCTCCTAAAGGCCTAACAGTGTACCAGGCTTTAAGGAAGAATTCACATAGCCCTTCCCTCCCCCTCCATGTTGTCTCCATGTGTCTCTTAGGATCCAAAGACTGCTTAAAGTCTCTTGTCAAAGCATCAGCAGCAATTGCTGGAAAACAATATCCATTCTCTTATGGCTTTCTGAAATTCCACTTCCCCCTGGGATGTAGTACTCAGTCCCTCCATCAGCTTTTCTCTTCCAAAATGATGCATAGTTGACCTGGTTGGACTCTGTCAGCTTTGCAAAACTGAAATATTTGACGATGACAATACATTATTTTCCATTTCTCAAAGCATTAAAAGTTTTGGTTTTTTGGGGTGCAAAAAGAAAAAGGACTAGATTAGGGATCCAAGAATGTCTTCCTACCTCCAGTTTGCTACCTTCAGTTAACAAGTTAACCACAGATAAGCTGAAAACATTGAGAATTAGTGGTTGATTCTTGGCTGCATCAACAAGATACATGGGCCTCCATTTGCCTATTAATCAAGGTACTTAAACCCTAATCTGGGAAAACCATATGCTGTGGAGGAGTTAATGATTAATGCTTGTGAAATCCTGGCCCAAATAGGAACTAGGACTGCCAAATGTGATAATGTTGTTCTCTGACAAATAACCATAGCTCAGCCTTCTTCAGATAAGAATGTAGTTTTGTGTTTCAGCTTCAGCCATTGATCCCACTATAAGGGGGGTTCCTTGTTAAACAGCCATTCATCCTAGCCCCTCAATATGCATATGTCACAGCCAACATTGCCTTGCTATTCTTTTCTCATTAGCATATCTGCATAGCTTAACAATTACAAATATGCCTTTTCATTTATCTAGTACCTCTCAGCTGAGAATCTATGTACTTTATACATATGAATGAAGCCTCACAACAGTCCTGTCAGAGAGCCATTTTCCAGCAGTGATATCTGTATATCCCCTGCCTATCTCCTAGATGTAATGTGGCAGATACTTAACAGCAAACAAAGACACGTAAACAGTAGTTTAGAGCACTAAGTAGATATCCTTATAGTCAGATGAAACGGCAAGGAGAAATTCACTGGGTAAAACAAGATCAAATAGATTTGGAAACAAATCTAATATATTTTATCTGAACTTTGAGAGTTAGATAGAAACAAAATTATTCCTCTATGTGCTGTGAGGTTTCTTTTCCCTAAAAAACACTTGTGGGCCTCAGAGAAAGCTGTGGCAGCATCAAGTACAAATTTCCAACACCTCCCCATTAAGAATCCTCTAACCAGTCTAGGAGTGTTCACCACCCACAACACATGACTCACTGGAAATACAACTGCCAGAGAGTATAGCACTAAGCATCATTTCCATGGGAATTGTTCTGTGCTTTCACATCATTTCAGTGTGTATTGACTGTATGTCTATCCATGTATTTTTATATTGGTCATCACCATGGTATCTAAAGACCTCCTAGTTCATAAAATTGGCCTTGATCTTTAATAGACACATCAGCTTATGGCTATTTTCAACTGAAAGACCATTAGCTGCTTCCCGCAGAATGATACAGGACATCAGCTCAGTCTTTCAGAGAGCTATCTCCTGAATGAGCGGCAAACCTCACTCATCACCAAGAATTCTGGTTTTCCCTGATAAAAAACTGCAAATTCTCTGATAAAACCCTTAAAATCCAAGGTTAAAATGAAAGGCACCTCACAGACCCCACAGCTCTGCTGGTGCCCCTCACTACCCCCCACAGCCTCCTGGCCCTGCTTCTGCACCTCACTCCCCTCCCACAGACTCCACAGCCCTGCCAGTGCCCCTTGCTCCCCCAACCCTGCCAGAGGGGGCCCCCAGCTCTCTAGGCCCCTGCCCCTGGCAGAAGGTGGCAGCTCTTGTAGCTGAGTGGAACCCGCCTCTCCCCCCCATTGCCGGCTGCCTGCCTGCTGCAGACTTGCGGGCCGGGCTGGCTCCCTGACATGGTGAACACTCCCAGGGGGCAGGGGGACTTGTGCCCCCCAGATCTGTGCTTGGGGCATGGGGCTGTGTGCTGCCCACTTCAGGCTCAGGCTCCCACCCTGCTGCCTTTCCCTGGGGCCTTTGTAGCCAAGCATGTGCAGCGAGGTGCTGCAAAGCACAGCAGAGCTGCGCAGGGAGCTGCCTGCCACTGCGAGCTCCATGCTGCCCTGGTGATGTGTCCCCTGCCTGTACGGCTGCAGCAGGGGAGGTGGTGCAGAGTTGCATGCAGGGGCCAGGGCAGCAGGGGGCTTGCAGTATCAGGTAGGTTCCTACGCAACTCCACTGTACCCTGCAGCACCAAGTCACACATACTGGGATGCAGAGGCCCCAGGGGAGGGCAGCAGGGTGGGAGCCCAAGCTGAAGCAGGCAGCTCACAACCCTGCATGCTGCACACAGATCGGGGGGGCATAGGTTCCCCTGCCCCCCAGGAGTGCACTCAGCAGCAGGGAGCCGACTCCGGTCCCTGGATGAGTCGCTCGCAGCCCCGTCCTCCTCCCCTCCCAGGGCCCTGCAACTCTGCATCATGTCCCTGGGCCTCAAACCCCAGCCACTGCCCATCTGGGCAGCAACTCCAGCCCTGCCCAAGTCCCTCCCTATGGGGGCCTCAATCCCCCCTGCCTACTTACCTGTGGGAGCTGCTCTCCAGGCTTCCTGGGGCCATGTGCATGTACATGCACATGGCACCATCTGCCTGACCGCCCTCCTCCCACTCCCTCCAGTCTCTGCCAGCCTGCAGGGAGCTCGGTAAAATCCACAGTCTACTCTGTTTTTCCCTGGGAAACAGAAAACCCGGATCCCTCCTCATCACCCTGGTCTTGCTCAGCAGTCCATGTAATTAATGCTGACTTCTGCCTGACATGGCTAGCATGTTATCTGTAATACCAGGCCTGTTGTAATAACGTTATATCATTGAAATTATTTCATAAGTACATTTTGGTCATTTCTTCCTTCAGGCATCTTGTTCCATGCAGATCTGGTACTGTTCCCACTCAAGCTAGTGCCAGAATTCCTCTTTACATCAGTGGCTCAATTACCTTTAAATTAGTCAGTTATGATGCTGGGTGTGTGGTCCATTTGAATTGGAATAAAAAATTAACTAACTACATTTTCACTTTTTTACTCCCTGGTGCATGTTTTTTGTGAACAGCCCCAAAATCCATTTTCTAAACTAGGCAGTGTTTCAGAATGCTTCACTTCCATGTCTTGTATTTTTGTCTATAAAATAACAGCAGAGATACCACAAAACTAGTGTGCCTGCTAAAGAGAGGTGTGGGACTGGAAAAGGGTTTTTGTAGGTCAAGGATAAAATGCATTGGTCAAGCAGCAGTGGTGGCTATGTGGTAGCGTTTCTACCTGTAGTGTGGCAGATTTGAGTTCAAGTCCTGGCAGGATCACCTAGGGGTGAGTGAAGTGACAGGGGAGAAATTCTTATTGGAGTGCAGGGAGTCATTGTGTTCCCCCCTCCAGGTACCTATGCCCTATATGTCTTGTCATTTTTCTCCTGCCCAGGCAGGGGGTGAGACTTGAAGATCTGCAAGGTCCCTTCAGACCCTACTTCTATGATTCTATGAAAGCTGACTGTATGGGAAGTTTACATAGTGTATTTCAACACCTGCTGTAGCCACTGCTGTCATTTTCTCCTTATGTATTAATGCTTACATGTGTGTAGAGACTTTAAATTTAAAGCACCAGAAAAATCCCTTCACTTCCATAACAATCAGTAGATTTGGAAAATCCTCTGATTTTTTTTTTATAGACCAGTTAATTCCTGGGCCTTGTTGCCCCTATCTCATTCCTCTCAGCCTGTTCTTCGGTGTAGAATGAAGCTACTAAATGGTTTTGAGGGATTTTAAAGGTGCAGCCTAAAGGCCTTAGAGCTGAAATTGCTCTGAAAATAAAGTGGGTGTCACTACATTTAATGAATGGGCAAAGTTTTAGTGTATACCTATGCTCTTAATTTAAGTACAATTGCTCTGATTTTATGTGGTCATCTGCCTGTGTAAATACTTAAATGATCCCATGCCTAGCTTACATGAAAATCAAAGTACTAATCACATGTGAACCCATTAGTGTAACTAGAGGAGTTAGTGGGGCACTTACCCTCAGTGCCAACTTAAAGAGATCATCAGAAACCCCTTCCCCCTCTGGGAGACTGTGCCTCCCTCTACACGTTACGTACATCACAATTGCCAACATGATGACACAATTAATTTAGACCACCTACACATGCTAATTAACTGTTGTGCCATAAAAAACTGTAAAGTTATTGCTGGAAAATGTGTAATAACTTTATAGCTGGTTGCTCCCAGCTTTAATTTGCATATGTAGCAGGGTCTGCCCTTGTGGCTGGGAACCCCATTAGCTGACTGCTCTCTGCCACAGGGATGCACCATGCACAGCTGTGGCTTGGAGTCCTGTAGCTGAGGGGAGTCTCAGACCATCCCTTGGCAGCTGAGCACTATGCAGCGCCACCTCCCCTTCTTTCCTGCAACTGAGAACTATGCATCGCTGCCCCCCATCCCTCCCCACAGCTGCCAGGACCTGGAGTCCACAGCTGCTGGGTGCTGCCAGGATCCAGTATTCCGAGCTGTAGGGCTCTTGGTCATAGGACACTGCTGTGATCTCCCAACCCCAGGGATGCATGGAACACTCTGCAGCTGGGAGATCACAGCAGCAGCAGTCTCCCAGCCATGAGGATGCATGGGGGCTCCCAGCTGTGAGGAACTTGCTTCCTGCTGGTGCAGAGGGAGCCCAGGACCGGGCTGCCTCCAGTCCCAATCATGCCTTTACCTGTACATGTAGAGGGTCCCTTTGCTAAAGCAGGCACAGTCCAGTCATAGAAGCCAGGCAGCCCTGTGCCCAGTAGTGTAAACAAGGCACCAAGGGCATCCTCCTTAGGGAGCACCCCCAGGGGGCTGCTGCGACAACACCACTAAGCACAGGGGTGCCTAGCTTCTATGGCTGGGCTGTACCTGCCATAGCAAAGACTCTCAGGGGACTTGGGGGGAGAGAAAGGTACTCTAATACCCCTGCTGCAACTTGTTCCTCAGCAGCAGCTCTATTGCCAAGACACCCCCAACACACATCCCAGCTCTCCAGTGGTCAGCACTCTGCCCAAGGCAATACAGGGGTTCACTACACCTCTGTCAGCTGCATACTTGTATATACATGTTGAATTTTGGTGTCATGTTAATTTAGGTGGCCACTAGTCCTCAACCCTACATTGAGTATCTTCTCCCTTGACACCTTCCTTTTCCCCACCTCAACCCCTGAAGTACTTTGAACAGAAGGGCATCATTCCCTCTTTGACTTGCATTTGCATTAGGATGTTTCTTTATGTAAATGAACAAATGATATTTTAGTTATTTGAGCAGAAGAAATAGTGGGCATGTTTACAAGTGCATTTACTCTGGCTTAAATTTACTGCTCAATAAATTACTGGACAGTAAGTGGGAATAAGTCAGCATCTACATGTACAAGCATTAAAGCATATTAAAGCTGTGTGTGGACTGACATGAGACTAAAGTTAGTCCCAAGTCAGTCTACACACACAGTGCTACTGCACAGTGTTACTGTGCCATAAGGCATCTACACATGTATTACTGCACAGTAACTAATTGGGCTTAAATTGGTACCTGCATCATGCACATTACAGGCATGCACGTGCAGACATGTGCCTGTACTGTGCAGGAATTTCTGTTACTGCACAGTAAATGTGCATATGTAGATGCACCCACTAAGTCTTTCCCACCTCTGGCATTGGGTATTGTAGCTTGCCTGTCTGTCTAAGTCACTTGTCTCTTTTGGGGAATACAGGGACTTAATAGTTAATTTCCCTACTTCACAGGGGAGTTGGAAGGGTTACTTGGCTATTGGCAAAGCATTTTGGCCATATGTTTAAGCAGGTGTATTCACTTGCCAATCAGTGTCATGAGTTGTCCCAGCATTCCCAAATCTAAGTTAGTCAGTATCCTAACAGTTAAATCTATATGTACTGATTGTATGAGAGATGACATAGTCTTTAATTTGTTCCTTTGAGATTCTTGTATCCAGGACATCTTCTGGCACAAAATGCAACCAATCACAAAGTGGAAAGTAGTATGAGATTTTCTTTCTAAGGGATATAACAGAAGCAAGCAGATCATAGCAAGTTGCCTTTTCTGGTTCTTTTCCTTTTTCCTTTTTCCCTTTAGTGTGGAAACAGTAAATGATGGGCAGTTTCACAGCGTGGAGCTGGTAATGCTGAACCAGACTCTGAACTTGGTTGTGGATAAAGGAACCCCTAGAAGTCTTGGCAAACTGCTGAAACAACCCTCAGTCAACCTTAACACCCCTCTCTACATTGGAGGTATGTTTGGTCAATAACTGAGCAGTTAACTTTCTAGGGATGTCTGCCTCTGATAGAGTTGAGTTCTGGCAGTAAAAAATCTCTATTCATTATATAAAAAATGATTTGCCTGGAATAAAGACTATAAGAAATTAAAAGGAAATGATTCCAGTAGTATGTCCCATCACATTGTTAGCAACTGTGTCCTTAAATTACCAACAGGTAGAGTCTTGCAGGGCAAGCACTAAGATCCTATGATGTTCTGAATAGCAGGAAAACTTGGATGGATAGGGACCTTCCACTCTTCTGAAGTGTTTTTGTCTCTCCAGAGGTGCAAAAGAAATTAGCTAGTTTAATACAGGAACTTCTAGACCAATTGTTTACTTATTCTAAAATGCCAGTTTATCGAAAGCAAAAGTGTTTATAGAGACATGCTAGGCTTGATTAAACTGTTGCTGAGCAGGCTCTTTAGGCTTAGTATCTCTGGTTCAGTGTGACGGAAGTAGGGGGAGAGAGCCCAGAAAAGTAAATAGTCAATTGACCAAGGAACACATGTTGAAATCTCAACTTTTTTTGTGATATGGAAATCTTGTTTTTCAGTTGGCTCTAATGTGAACCAAACACAAATATCTGCAGGTTCCTGATGGATCCATAAAGCCTTTGAGCCTGGCCCAAAGCCCACTGAAGCCAGTGGTAAAAACTTCTATTAACTTGAGTGGCTCCTGAACTTAAGCCATTTGTGCATAATCCTTTTTAGTGCTCCTTTTCTAAACAACTTCTGAATGATTGCCCACAAACATGGGTAAACTAGATAAACTTGCCTTGATCAGAGCTGAACCTTTTTATTGATTTGTATTGAGAATGTCAGGGATTATTAAAGTGCATTGGGCAAATGAAATTATCTGGTAGCAGGGTGCAAGAACATCTCACATTTCCAATCTATGCATCCTTAATATATTATTTTTAAAAGTGGAATCATATGTCTTGTAAGATGCTAGAAGTCAAACGACATGCAAGAACTAAAACAATTTTTTTCATTAAAAAGTGACAATATAACACAATTTCCATGACGAATCAAAAAGAATCATGTTTTAAATCAGATGCAAAATAGCTTTACCTGAGTTATGCTTATCAAAGCTCTTGAGGTACTTGTTCAAGTATTAGAGTACTAGATCCTCCTAGCCCATCTGGATTTTATTAGATGCAACACTGTTAATTCAATACCATGTTACTGTTTCCTTGCTAATTAATTCTTGTGTATGGTGGAGTAGTGTTGACTGTCTTGTATCTCAGAGGTTGTGGCACTTCACTGGCAAGCTAAGACATTCTTAATAGTTCCTAAAGTGCTTTGGGATCCTCAAATGGATGGTGCTGTAGAAGTTCTAGACATGGTTTCTTATTGTAAATGCAAGATAGTCCTTAACATTTTTTTTTATTTGAAGGGATCCCAACATCTACAGGGCTATCTTCATTGCACCATGGACCTGATAGGATGCCAAATGGCTTTCATGGATGCATCCACGATGTCCGAATTAATAATGAGCTGCAGGATTTTAAGGATCTACCACAGCAGTCATTAGGAGTCCTTCCTGGATGCAAATCTTGTAACATCTGCAAGCATGGCATCTGCCGGTCTCTAGAGAAGACAAGTGTTATCTGTGAATGCCACCCAGGCTGGACAGGTCCACTCTGTGACCAAGAAATTGGAGACCCCTGCCTTAACAACAAGTAAGTTCACCTTGGTGCTGGCAGGAGGGCTTTCTGCAGTGAGTGGATATTTCGCTTTTCATCCTATCAGTCAAAACCAAATATTTTCAGAGGTGCTGAGCTCCTACAATTCCCTCTGAGAGCATTAGGAGAGGTACTTTCAGATATTTAAGTAGTTAAAGTTAGTTTCACCCATAATCCACAGAGGGTTAAACCCCAGCAAAATGGGTTCACTCCATTTCTGAGCAAGAGCATACACACTTGGGCTTAATATACTTCACACCTTCATTTAAGTTAGCTTAACTTTCCCCAGACAGACACACCCTGCATGTCCCCTACAGAGTGTTAGGGATTTGACTCCCACACTTCCAACCTACGTGGAGGAATATGAGTATGGACCCAAGAGCAGTTACAGGGATTAATACCAAGGGTTATTAATCCAGCAGTAAGAGTTAGTTTAGTAATATTGAAAATGCCTCTTTTTTTCTAAGGGGATTGTGACCCCACTAATTACTACTTTCTTCTATTTTCCAACCTCATAAGAGGTTTTATTTTAAGCATTTCCTGCTTTGTACAGATATCCAACTGGCTAGGTGTAAATATGAATAATTTAAAATACCAAGACTACAAAAATGATCGGGCAAAGGCTTATGTAAAATAGTGGGCAAGGGGGTTTCTATATAAAATATTTGTAGGCTTGGGTGACTCTTCCTCCTCTGGCAAAGATGCCCCCTCTCATTTTCCCTGCCCAATTCCAAAGTCTGATCCAAGTCTGTTCTCTGAATGGGAATCTATTCTGCTTCCCCAAACCAGCTCCAAAGGAACATCATCTCTTTTGCCCTCTCCAGAAACACCAAAAACCCACTACAGATCTCCTGAGTCATGAAATCATTCAGCTAGAACTACATGCACAGTTTTTTCTGAGGTATTTAACCTCTTTTCCCGTTTACAGATTTGCCACCAGGGCATTGATTTTTCTTACATATATTCTTCATATGAAACTATTTGTAAAATAATTTCCCTGAATAAACCTTGGCACGTAGATTGTTCACAGGCCATTTGTTTTAAGGACTAAAACAATGAGCTGCTTTGTTTGCGTATATTGCACTGTTTCATCCCTGAATGGGGAAAGTATACCATTTGCTAAGATTCCCCCGAGAATGTACCTGATCACTAATTTCATATTTGCTTTCAGTAAATTTTATCCGGTGTTCTCTAAAAATTTGCAATTTCTGCAAGTATGCCCATCACAGAACTACAGTTCTTTTGAATACCGGCCAGAACCTAACTAGGAGCTCAGGCCTCCAAAACAAATATTCTTAGAAGATTTTGAGGTTCAAAAGCAACAAGTGCAAGCCAACTGTAAACTTTTCTCTTTTCTCAGGTGTCTCCATGGCAAATGCACAGCCACCAACTTTGCTTACACATGTAAGTGTACAGAGGGTTACTCTGGCATGTACTGCGACAAGAAGAACAACTCCTCAAACCCCTGCAGAATTCTGAAATGCAACCACGGGCAGTGTAAATTTTCAGAACGTGGGGAACCTTACTGCGAGTGTGATCCTAACTATAGTGGAGAGCACTGTGACAGAGGTATGCCTGGCCATAGTGCCTGGGATGTTTCTTTGTTGTAAATGTTTCTTTTGTGTTTGTCTTTACCTATATTGCACTGAACACTTGTCAGTGGGACAAAGGCAGGTGGAAATCCCATGAGGCTAAATCAGTGCAGCATAGCAACACAAAGTGTTGAGAGAGAGAGCTGGCCAGAAATGGTCCAAATGAATGGAAGAACATAGCTCTGTGGTTACATGCTATACCTCCTGCCTCCTGAGTCTTGCAGTTCTGCAGAATCTGGCTGGGATATTTGCAGAGAAAGCACCTAAAGGAATGGACCCTTTTGCTGTGTCACCATCCCTTTCATCATTTTTAGAGATTACCCACCCCTGTGATAATGTTGCTTTTCTGCCCTGAATACTGACATCTCCCTTTTGAACAGAGATGTTCAGATGTGAAAGCATGATTCCAGGGATGAATTGCTCATCTCTGGCAAGTAACTAGAATTGTACTCCGTTGTTGCTTATAATATTTTATAAAGATAGCAAATTTCATTGGAAAGGGTCATAGGCTGTATGTAGATGAAATGAGAGGCGTGTGTGCATGACACTTTAAAGCGGGCTAAATGCTTTTGCACCACTTTACTGGTGTTGGTGTTTGCATGCCTCGGAGGCATATTGCACATTAATTCCAGCCACTATAGGAAATTCAGCAGTGTAATGTACCTTAAATGACTTGAGGCACAGCGAACTAAAATTCCTCTGAGGAGTTTTTGTTTGCTGCCTTTACAACCCCAGAGTGAAGGCCTGCAGGCAGCCTGGCAGCAGCCAGGAAAATCAGGCTCCACCCAAGAAAAGCAGCGAGCCTGATCTATTTTTTTTCCCCCCCTGGAGCCTGCCCGCCTGAGCTGCGCGGGGACCCAGTGCTTCCCTCTGCAGCTGTGGTGCAACCTGGGACCGCCCATGCCAGGTGCCTGCAGGCGGGTGCAACCTAGGAGGGAGCACCAGTGCTGCGGAGGGAAGCACCATCACCCCCCCCACAGCCCAGGCACCACTCCGCCCACCAGCAGCTCGCCCTCCCCTCTCCGCCAGAGAGGCAGGTAAGTCAGCAGGGTGTGTGCATGACACAGGTGTTTAATCAACCCTAAATTGAAGCGGTGTTTTTTAAAACCCACCACTTCAATTTAGGGCCCCCGTTTCATCTGCACACGCCCATAGACTTTCCCAGTTGTATATCGACAATTATAAGCAGACGGCCTCTGTGACATGTATGTGACTGGGGGCCCTGGCAAACATTACATTTATGGTGTGACTGATATGTCAGTAGAGCCATAAATTGTAACATGATTATGCACTATCCTTCCTGCTTCCTGAATCCAACATTGCTGTAGATGTTCAGCCAATGGACGGCGAAATAAAATGGCAAATGGCAACCCAGACACATTTACTTTTTCAAGTGTCCTTGGACAAAGCCCAGATTATTAATGTCCATGTAGAGTAGCATTGTTGAAGCATTGCTAGATATGTTGAAGGAAGTCACTGGGCTTAATTCTTTACTGGCTTGCACCTTGCATCATACATCACACACACCGTGTTCTGCAAGCAGATGCAAGGTGGTGGAGAACTGCAGTCCTGTACATTATGGTTGTGTTGTTTACTTTAATTAAGTATTATATGTACAAGGCTGTTTTTTAGAATATGAATTATCATCCTCCCCATCTTTTGTCTCCATTGTCTTCAAATAGAGAATCTATGCCAAGGCGAGATCATTAGAGAGGTAATCCATAAGGAGCAAGGCTACACATCATGTGTTACTACCTCTAAAGTGCCTCGCATGGAATGTCATGGCACCTGTAGTAATGGCCAGTGTTGCGTTCCCCTCCGGAGCAAAAGGCGGAAATACATCTTTCAGTGTGCAGACGGATCCTCCTTCATGGAAGAATTGGAGAGACATGTGGAATGTGGTTGTTCAAAATGCTTATAAGCCATTTTTTGGTCTCTTGCCACTTTAATCGACTCAGAAGTGATATCAAAATGGGACCTATTTACTTGCAGAGTGAAGAAGAAGAAAAGAATATTAAGTATATTGTAAAATAAACAAAAAATAGAACTTATTTTTATTATGGAAAGTGACTATTTTCATCTTTTATTATATAAAGTATCACACCGTTTTGGGTATATGTATCATATAGTGAGTTATTTTTACCATGAATCTTTTTTAACAGTTGTAAAAAAAAAAATTAAAAATATATAAAGAAAACATAGCCTAACAGGATAAGTGGGATGAGGTTTAAGTATGCACAATGGCTAAATGTGAAAGTATTTCAAGGACTGGCCACAGAAGTACTGATACGGACTGAAAAATCTTCTCCAAGGTTCTGGGTGGGTACAACAGGAAAGATGACTCCTACAGCTGATAGCTGTCTCTCCTATCCACACATCCTGAATATGTCTCCTTCTCAATTGCTAACCCTGCCTAACAATGCTGGTTGTGTTTTACTTCTGTACAGTAGCTCAGCTTGATATTCTTGAACCAGTTCTCAGATAGCACCTAGGCATTGCAATAGCCTAAGTCTAACTCTGTTACTTAAATATTGTAACATTTTAATGCATTTCTGTTTTGTATGTTGTATTTAGCTGTGTTCACAATATATTCTGTTCTTGAGCAACTGTATCTCTATAGCAAAGGCAGCTTTATCCAAAAGAAATGGATGGGGGAAAGAATGTGGGAAATATATTTTGCTTTGGAGCATTTTGGGGACAAAGGAGAAGTAATTGCTAAGTTACATCTAATAAATAATACACTCATTTCTTGTTAACTACTCTATTTTTCCCAGGTTTGTGCCTTATTAATCCCAGCTTTGAGCCCTTTTTATATGAAATAAAGGGGAATACACTGCTGTACAGTTTGCCATACCCGGGCTGTTTCACGCTCAAAGGCAATATGTAGATCCATTCTTCAAGAGCAAAAATATATTGACAGTATATTGCTTTTATTCTCACTTTCACTTTTTTCAGCTGTGATCATTGCCTTTGCCACATAAATATTTCTAACTGCTGCTTATCAAATCAGTATGAATTGCACTATAGCTATTTGGAGTTCCTGAGCTCCTACTTGGTCCATTTTAACCAAGCTTTCTTCTTTTCTTACAAAACTTTTTATACCTGCATACGCTTGTTTTCACTTTCCAACATAGTGATCTACACTGAAAGATTTTTCACCTGCGCTGTTTATTCTTTACCTGTTCCTTCCCTAGGATTCCCGTTGACTTCAACAGTGTGTACAGCATGAATGCCGAGTAGGAAGTAAAAATGATTGCAGAAGATAAATTCTCAGTATGAATGAGGCAAATTTTAGTCTAAAGGAGTTGGAGGTTTTGGCAGGGTTATCTTTTAGAAACGGGGATTATAGGCAAAGAAAAGTACTAGGAACTCTTTGTAATTTTTGATTCTCATGAATTTCAAATATTTCTCTCAATTATTGCTCCCTTCCCCCCTGCTAGTATATAAGATAAAGGGGCCCTTTCTTCAAATAGTCCTTTTCTGAGAAAATGCTAAGACAGAGCCTGTTCCCAGCAGCTTGGGCATGAATCAGAGCTCACTGATATCAAACAAAAGGCTTTCGATTGGGCCATTAATGACAGAGAGAGAAAGTAAATCTATCACTGAAAATGAATTAGATATATCATTCCTATTTTTGTTTGCTTTGAATGAGACTTTGAAAAAGAACATGGAACTAAATCATTCTGTGGCTCATACAAACTTGCAGTTTCTTCTCCATAAAAGAAAACGTACTGGCCAATGCTATTGGAAAAATCATTGTCACTTTGGAACCAAAGCCATACGATGCTTTTAGTTCTAATTAAAATATATTTCACCCCACAGGAGAATATTCCAATTTCTTTGTGACTCCAGGGATAGTTCAGTCAGAAAGCAAGTAAGCAATACAATAATAAAGACTAGTACATGGAGTCTGCACTCAGTTACACAGAACACTCCCTAGATATTGTGCCAAAAACTCACTGAAATAATATAGCTTACACGCCAAAAAAAGCAGTTAAAAATAGCATGGGTTTCTTTTTAATGTTGAGTATAATATATAAAGATAGAAGCAGCTGGAGTTTATAACATGTGAAGAAAGGGGGAAAAAACAGTTTATAAATTCTAAGTATTTACAAAAGCAACTGCACAGTTGCATAAACACAGGCCTGGCACAATAATACTACTTGTCAGTGCTACATGCCTTGTGAATCCCTTTTATTTCTAATGCAAAAGTCACCTTTATCCCAGGAAAGTGGACTCCAGGCTTTATCAGTGGATCCCTGAGTTTCAATGCTCTTAATGTTTTAAAATTTCCTTTGTATGATTGACAGCCAGTTAACTGCTAAATCATGAAGGGATATTGTGCCTCAAAATGTGTTCAATCATTTCATTCAAAGAACAGTTAAAGCTTCCTCTTGAATAAACACCTGAGGGGATGGGGGGTGACCCTCATGGCCAGCACAGAAGTAATCAACTTCCTGTTTAAAATATCTAAGACTGAAATATTAATCGAAATCTCACAGCAAAATGACATTAGCCTTAACACAATAAGGGATGGGAGGTGTGCTGTCATTGTGTTCAAATGCTAAGCACTCCGATGAAAAAAATGAGAATTTCTATTTTTTATCAAAAAGTGCATTTTATATGATTTTAGGCAGCATTTGCCATTTAATGGTGACAATCACTGCCATTGTCCATGTCAGTGATTTTACTGGTTTGATATGGAACCAATTTTCTTGTTCAAGGAAGAAAGATTCAGAGGTGCCAAAAATGCAAGGTTAACTCAAGTGTTAGCTAACTAGAAGTTTCCTCTTACCTGCCTAATGTTACAGTAGATTTCAGCTACTGTTGATACAGTACAGTAGTTCTTTTATAACTCTATAAAGTTTTTAATATAAAGTAAAGAGAGATGCTAACTCTAAAAATACAATGGCAATGCAAACTGGTGTGAAATAATGTATTTTATTAACAGACTCTCATTGTGATTCAATTTTAAATAAATTGTTGGGTTATGGAAGACTGTAACACACCCCGTGTCGTCTTTACTCTGTGCTTCATGTGTCAAGGTCTGGACATTTTCTGGATGTCCAATTTCTTATGATAGAGAGGGTATTGTTACACATTCATTTTAGGCAAGTCAAGGAGCTCTTAACCCCTGGATTGTCCACATATTAAAATGTGTAAACTAGTTTTAGGCACCTTTTAGGTGTCTAAAAGTTACACCACTTCAGGGCATGTTTATCTCTGATCCATGTGTCCCAGTTCATGTTCCACAAATGTGTGCCCAGTCCCCAAAGGGAAGCTGCCCAAGTTTCAGTCCTCCAGTATCCCACGATACCATGTCCCCTTCTCCCATCTTTCTGTTCTGTGTAGGCAATGCACAACTGTAGCTCCTAGTCAGACCCCTGCTGCTCACCAACCCTCTACTGGCGAGTCATAGCTGCGTGGGTAGAAACCATCAGAGCAGGTTTTTAGCCTGAGAGTGTAACTACTGTAAATTCGAACTAACACTAACATCGCCCAGTATTTGAGAAGCTTAAAATGCAACGTGTAACAAGGTCCTGAGGTGGCTGCCACAATGTGAGTGATAACGTCATTCGCAATGCACACAACTGCATGGCATGGGCGGGGCTGGTAGTTTCTTCAGCAGCAGAAGTAAGAATATTATTGATATTATGGTAGCAACCAAAGGCCTCACTCAAGGTTGGGATCATATGCAAAAGGTTTTGCCACCAAAACCATATTTATTTTTGCTAACCAGCATGCATGAATAAACACCCTACCCACACACTTTTTCAGTAAGTATATTTCTTTCAGCCACATCTTCCTCGTTCCATTTTATTCTCTTAACCATATTGAAAAAATGTTGAAATGTGCCTCCTAAGGTTAGTCTCATCTTTGCTGTTGCTTTGACTTCAGGAACAAGAAACAGATTTAATAAGGGAATGGTGGGAATTCAGGGTGCCTGTACATGAGCCAGGAGGCTGCTCTGACATGCTTTAATTACAGTGCTTTGGAGCAGGCTCAATTAATTGAGTCTGCTGGAACATGGTAATTAACACACTCCAGCCAGCCTCCACATTGCACCCAGAGAGTGGTGGTGGACAGGTCATTTTGGAGAGAGGGGTCCCCCAGGGCTCAGTCCTCGGGCCCGCACTGTTCAACATCTTCATCAGTGACTTGGACGAGGGGGTAAAAAGCACCCTGTTCAAATTTGCTGATGGCACTAAGATGTGGGGGGATGTGGGCATGTTAGAAGGGAGTAATAGGCTACAACTGGACCTAGATAGGTTACCAGGGTGGGCAGACGAGAACAGGATGGGATTCAACACTGACAAGTGCAAGGTGCTGCACCTGGGGAGGAAGAACCAGCACCATACCTACAGGCTGGGGAACTCCCTTCTTGTTAGTGCAGAGGCAGAAAAGGATCTTGGAGTCATCATTGATGCCAAGATGAACATGGGCTGACAGAGTGGGGATGCAGTCAGGAAGGCCAACCATACCTTGTCATGCATCCACAGATGCATCTCAACCAGGTCCAAGGAGGTGATCCTCCCCCTCTATGCGGCACTGGTCAGGCCGCAGCTGGAGTGCTGCGTCCAGTTCTGGGCGCCGCACTTCAGGAGGGATGTGGACAACATGGAGAGGGTCCAGAGGAGGGCCACTTGCATGATCGGGGGCAGCAGGGCAGGCCCTACAAGGAGAGGCTACAGGACCTGAACCTGCTCAGCTTCCACAAGAGAAGGCTGAGGGGGGATCTAGTGGCCTGTTACAAACTAGTCAGAGGGGACCAGCAGGCACTGGGGAAGTCCCTGTTCCCCCAAGCACTACCAGGAGTGACTAGAAATAACGGTCACAAGCTGGCAGAGGGTAAATTCAGATTAGACATCAGGAGGCACTACTCCACGGTCAGGGTGGCTAGAATCTGGAACCAACTTCCAAGCGAAGTGGTGCTGACTCCTAACCTGGGGGTCTTTAAGACAAGGCTTGACAATCACCTTGCCAGGGTCGTTTGGGGTCTTTCCTGCCATGGCAGGGGGTCAGACTTGATGATCTGCTCAGGTCCCTTCTGACCCTACTAACTATGAAACTAACACTCATTCAACAAGCTTTAGATAAAGTGCCCCTACCACCATTTTGAAGTGCAGGGACACTGGTACACAAGATACTCTGGGCACTTTAATTAGAGTGGCTCTCAGAGCCGCTATAATTAAAGCACCCCATCCCTGCTCCCGGAGCACATGTACAAACACCCTCAGTATCTAGAAAGGGCTAATCAGGAAATGAGAACAGAAGTCAACTAAACAAGGCTACAGAATTTTTTTTAAACTCCTGGACTACCAGTGGATTTCAGCAGCTGCTAGTCTGTACTGCCACTGTAACTGCAATAGTGGTAATATTGGAATGAGGTTGTAGCTATGATTGTCCAAGAAATATGCAAGAAGCAAGGATTCTTTGATGTAATATCTTTTTTTTTTCCCTTAATGAGGCCATTCATTCACACCATGCAAGACTTATTGTAAGACAGCATAGATATTTTAACTGTAAAAGTTAAAATATATGTCAGTACCTCACACAAGTGCTGTCTTCTATGAACTTTGACTGAGGGGACCGGATTTGATCTTATAGGTCCCTTCTGATCCTACTATTCTATGATTCTAAGACATGAGCCAAACCAGTCTTTTTTTTTAATTGTTCCTGCAGTTTCTATTGATGCATGGGATGCATTACAATGCATAAAAGTGTGCCCATCTTATGGTCTGACCCAGATCCAGCTGAAATCAGAGAGTTAAATGTTTGCTTGCATCTATATTACTTTTTTTCCACAAAATCCCACTCATCAGGTAGAATGACTGGAAGGAATTCCAAGCTGGGGAAAAATGTGATTAAGCGCTGCACTGAGCCTGTATCTCTACTGCACATGTAAAGAAAAATTAAGATATATAGCTCATTAAACCCATTAATAGTAAGGCAGTTTCCTTCTGTTGCTTAGTTCACACCAGGAATATAGATTGCATGCACACACCATGGATGTCTTTTGATACTTATATTCATAAATTCATAATGACTGTCATGGATATTCAAGTATGACTACTACTGATACTGGAAATCAGTTTCCACATGTAGGGTTCAGGAAATGTGCCAGAGGAAGTTGGTATCTATATTCCCTCCTACTGTTGGCCCAAGTGGCACAATGATATTCTGTTGCTCATTCGGCTTTCTTCATAGTAGCATACCAAGCTCGCCTGCCGTAGGCCGTATCCTCCCAGGACATAAGGTCCAGCCTGTACATGCCACTTAATGCAGTTCTTGTAGCAGAGTTTGGGGTAGCCAATCTTTATACTGCTTTTTTCAAATTCACTGTACAGAACTCTCTTTGGCAGTTTATTGTTGTCCATACATATGATGTGGCCGACCCAGGTCATTTGCCTCTGTGTGAGCATGGCTTCCATGTTTGGCATGACTGCCAGTTGTAGTACTTGTTGGTGAGTTTGTCAGACCATTTCATTCCCATTATTCTGCAGAGGTGATGTTGTTGCAGGCAATTAAATTGATAGGGCAACAATAAAGGGGGCAGGTCTCTAACGAGTGTAGGAGACAACATTAGATTGGCCGTGCACCCCCTGAAAGTGCCAGCCATGAAACCGGAAGTGCTGGCAGAAGTGCACATCTGGTTTCACTGCTGGTGATTTCAGGTTTAGCAATCAGCTGCTGGGGGACTCCTCCCCCCACACCTTCCCCCCACCTCCCTGGTTGACGATCGGCTGCTGGAGGACCCCCCCCATCAGTGATCTGGTCCCCCCCCCAGACTTGGGAGGCACCGGTCACCCATGGGGGACAAAGGAGCACAACTGCTCTGTAAACTTAGCATTTTGTAGACACTTTGACCTCCCTGCCTGCCCTGTCTTCTCCACAGTCTTTTTTGTAGATGACTGAAAGCTGAGGCAGCTGATTTTAAGCATACTTTGTCAATACTAGTGTCACCAATAACTATGCTACCTAGGTAGCAAAACAACTTAAAATTGTTTAGGTGATAGGTTTCTGCCAGGAGGTTGTTGGTATAGACTTCAGTTTTCCTTACATTAATGAAAAGGCCAAAAAGGGATGCAGCATGGGCAAAGGAATTCAATAAATGTTGCAGGTCATTCTCAGAAGGGGTGAAAAATGCTGAGTTGTCAGCAAACAGAGGATTCTTTACTACACTTTGTTGGAATTTACTTGTGGCCTTGAATCAGCAAAGGTTTAGAAGCCTGCCATCGAGTCATGCTGTTAGGGTAACACCAGTAGTGGTACTACATGTGGCGACTTCTAGCACTCCAGTCAAGGACAGAATAAATAATATAGGGGCAAGTACAGAGCCCCATGGGCTACAGGAAAGGCATCAAATAACTTACCACCCACTAATACACAGGCCTGCGTGTTGTCATAAAAGCAGCATATGAAGTTAATTAGTTTGTCCGGGCAGCCAAACTTTGCAAGAAGGTACTTGTAGATTGTCGCATATGGACCACAGAGTGACGTCCCAGCCAGCGAATCATGAAGACATTACAAAGCCCAAATATGCATTAGTCACCTACTTCTAAGGCTGCTGGTCCACTACTCCTGCTAAAAATCCACCAGAAATCCAAATTTAATGGCCCACTTTTATTTACATTCCAACCTCAGTATGGCAGAAACTGTGAACCGGCACCTGTATCCCTCCCTCTGGATCCCCCACACTGAGTGCCCACACATATGGCTAGTTATGTTTCTAACCACAGCATTCAGGTTTTCCTCTGGCAGTTGGAATAATGCTGTTACACATATAAATAGAGACACTATTTAGTCTTATCTACCAGCCAACAAAAATACTCCATCTTAATAAGAGCCATTAAGCCTGAACTGTGATGGTTAACCATACAAGCAGATGGTAGTATTTCAATATAAAGAAAACCCAGCTGAGCTCAATAAAAGTTATGGACAGAAATGCATACAAGGTACCATATACAAGCTGAAGTAAGCTGGTTTGGACCACCAATAATTACTGGACCGGCCATAATTGCTGTGGTGAACAAATCTGAAATATTAGATTCCTGCCATTAGCAATTTACCTAGATTATATGCAACTTAACATTGATGACCCTTTCTGTACCTTGTGGCTCCAATTGATCTGTGTGTCCACTAGTGCCTTCCAAAATCATAAAGGTCCAGATAAAACTCTCTTTTTGAGTCTCCTACCTCTCCCCCGATTTACCATTGAGTCCTTAAGGATTGCACTTTATTTTTATGGGCAGGCTAGTTTGAAATGGATTTTGCATCTTTCTCTGTAGGGCTGAGACACTCAGCTGTCCTGGTTGCCTTCAGACATGAGTTCCAGATTCCTGTGCCAACTCCTGTAGTAAGTGCTTTCTGGTGGACTAAATAGGATGCACTAAATGGACTTGTCTCCGCACAGCTGTGCAGAGTATTTGCACAACCATGATTATTGACAACTTAAGGTGAAGTTACATTTGAGACTGAACTTTTCTACTAGGCGTAGTGTTTGTTTTTCAGGTTTCTTAGGCTGGATTATCTCAATATGTATGGATGAATTGGCTAGGTTCCTAGATGCTTGTACATCAGTTTTCCACCTAAAAATTATCAATCAGGTTTAGAGAAGGCAAGGGGAAAAGCCGGGATGATTAGAAATGAAGGATACTCAGTACTTGTTAGGATTGGCTCTGATGTTCACAGCATTTTCCCATTAGGACCTAGACTGCCCCCAGTGGTTTTTCCACATCTCATGACCCTTGTGTTGTTCAGAAGCTGTCCAGAGCCAAGGAGTCTTCCAAAGGTTTCTTTCATTCCTGTCTGAGTTCTCGTTGTCAGCAGGATGTAATATGAGCTGGTGCACAGCAAAACAACCAGTTCCAACTGGCTTAAGATTTTAAAGGTTCAGTTCCTGATATCCTCATTTCTCAGCCAAATGTACATTACCAATAATAATCACTTGATATTTACCTGGACTAAGAGGGTGCCTTTACATATATGCTACAGGGGGTGGGGGGAGCACTTGAGATAGAGCAGCTCTCAAAGCCACTCTAATTAAAGTGCCTGTAGCATCACATGTATTCAACATCCTGTGCTTCCAAATGGTGACAGGGGTGCTTTAACTATAGCTTGTGTAATGAGCTTTAGTTAAAGCACCCCTGCCACCATTTTGAAGCTCAAGGACGCTCAATACACATGATGTGCAGGCTGCTGGAGCATGCTAACTTGCACGCTCCAGCAGACTCGATTAACTGAGTCTGCTCTGATGTGCTAATTATCACACCTCATAGTAGATGTATGGCACATGTATAGGTGCCCAGAGAGTCTGAGACCTGGGCTGAGGAAGGGTGGAGGACACTCAGCATCCTCAGATGCAAGCATACCTTTGAATGCAGCTGATCAATACAAGAAGGGCTGGTTCTCCCCTCTAGCTCTTAGCACCTTCTTAAGTAGGAAGAATTATCTGGGACGATGGAGGCAGGGCAGGGAAGCACCTTCGGGAGTAACTGGGGAGCGTAGTGAAGAAGCAGTGTGCAACACTTCTGGGTCTGGTTGCATTGTTAAGAATTGGCCACTAGGTGGCACTATTGTACACGAGTCTCCTGCATCGCCCGAGGCAAGGCCTACAATAACTCTCAGCCAATGCAAACACAGCACAGGAAGCTGAAAAGAAAAAAAAAAGGAAGAACCTTTCCAGCTAATTTGCATGATGTTTAACCTGAATCTTGCAATATTCAGTAGCTTTCCTTTAAACCCAAGTTCTTGTCATGGTATGTTTAGGGCACAATTTCAGGTTTCATTAAAAAACAGTTTCTAGTTCTCGCGGTTGTGGAGAAACATTTAGAACAATATGGCCTATGTATACTAGAAAGCTTCAGATTAAAACAAAAAGACATAGTCGTCTTCCACACCCCCCATATATTTAAAAAAAAACCTAACAACTTATGATTGTTGCTGGGCCTGACTGATGTTTTTAAAGAGTTGAGACGGTGGTGAAGAAGTAACCGGTGTCAGGCAAGGTGAGCTGTCAACAGGCCTTGAGCATCTGGCCACCAAAACACAAAACAAAAGAACAATAGTTGTAAATTACTGTGAAATTACACAATATTGTGGTATTTCAGTGTTTTGGAATGGTAACAAAAATACTAGCAGATTACTTACAAAGGGGGTGTGCAGCACCATGGGGCAGAGATGCCTATGATTTCTATTGATTTCTGAAAAAATTACTAGTTTATTTTATTTAGATATTTTAGTTTCATGCCATACAATCAGTTTGGAATGTGACTGAATTATGCATAAAAAAAAATCACAGATCAAAATTCCAGAATACAGAATTCTTCAAGGATGTCGAAGTCTATTTTGAAAGAGTCAGACAGTAATTGTGAGCACACCTTGGCGTGACACTTCTGTCAATCCACTGACTTTATCAGGACAAGTTTTGAGCTATAGTAGTAAAAGAAATGGCAGACTCAGTTCCATGTCTCTTAACAATTATATCCGTGAATTAGACCTAATACATTTTTTTCCTCACGTTATTTGTGGTCAAGCAAAATGAACCTTTTTTCAAAACAAAAGATTTTATTTTTTCTCAAGAAAAATCATTTTGGGGACTTTTCTTGTTGGGGGGGAACTGTGAAGGCTGGTTCAGGTTTTATTAAAGGTGAACTCCTACTCATTTTGGTTTCTTATTTTTGTCCCCTCCCTGCCCTGGAAAAGCGAGGCAACCATAAAAAGAGAGAAAAAACACTGAGTTAAAAACTTAATGACATTTATTTAAAGAAACTGGTGTATGCCTTTTGACTACATTATGAAAATAAACATCTACCTGTGAGCAGCACCCCAGAAAATTTTGCTCGTGTATAATGCTTTGGGTATTTGTAACAGGGAACCTGTTCCTTTACGAGAGAAGCAGCCCAGCGAGGGAGCTCTGCGGGGCAGGCAGGGCAGCGGCGGCAGGTTGCTGGGGCAAGAGGCCAACGAGGCTGCTCAGCAGGCACCTGACTAGAAGGGGGCAGAGCCCTGGGAGCATATAAGCCTGGTGCTTGGGCTGGCAAGCCAGTCTAGCCCTGTTTTCTGCTGGTTCGGGGCTCCTGCCCAGGAGAGCTACGCAGGGACACTACACTGTCTGCTTTGCTGCTTGTGGGAACACTGAGGCTCAGGGAGTTCCCAAGGAGCCCAGGCTGCAAGGTATGCATAGCCAAGGGGTGAAGGAAAGTTTACCCTCTTCAAGGGGCAAGGGGCTGTTTCTCCTCTGTATTTCTGTTATAGCCCAGAGGCTTATAGTTTATGTTACTCTTTATACTGGCAGTTTGGATTGGGACCATAGAGGCGGTCCCATTAGTGCCCAAGGGGCACACGATCACCTTGAGCCCTGCTAGGGGCACCCCCTGAGTGACTATTGAGCCCAGAGATGGGGAAAAATGCGAGGCTACAGAGCCGGCCAGGGGCCTGGCTGTTGAGAGAGGCACAGCCAGACAGGGGCCAGGGGCCCGGTGCCCAAGAGACAAACATCTTTATAGTAACATCCGTGAGTCTTGGGGTGTGGTGTAGGAAAGGATTTAGAGCTATGCAATTAGCCCTTAAGTCTTTAGGTGCCCTGGGGCGGCATAGCTATAGAGTGAGACCCAGCAAGAGGGCTGAGGCCCAGTAAGGTGCCAGGGAACCCTTGCGGTGATTTAGCTGGACTGGGGCTATGCAAAGGCCCATGGGCAGCCTCCCTATTTATCATATTTCCATCAAGGCATGGCAGGAGAGAAGGGAAGGTGCCCTAGGGGCAAAGCGGGGCATAGTGATGGAGCCACCAGGGGGCATCACAGGTACCTGGGACTCTGACCTTCTTACAATATTAGCTTATATAAACAATTTTAAGAGAGAACACCATTTTACTAGTAACAAATAACAATTCAGCTTTTAACCAGGTAATTTTCTACCTTAGGACTGGCTAACTCTGGGAGGTTATGCACAGTAGTGTGCAGAACTTGGGGAGGGATTGGGGGTGGGGGGAGAGTAGTCACCACCATCAGCACTGCAGTGGCCCAGGGTGCAGAGATGCCTTGTTGTGCCCTTGGATATGCATCCTTTTGTCTGACTAGTAGCACTTTTTTCAGCTCTCATATGGCTGAGTTCTTTTTCCAGTGTGAGAGTCCTGAAAAGACTGCAAAAGCAATCCAGGCATAGCTGAACTCACCACACACCAGAACTATGATTAACAGTAATGCTGAAAGGAATTTGGGAAGGCTTAAGGGGATAAGTTTTTGGAGCTAACATATTTTTCAAATGGCATTATAAGATTACAGGATAAATATTTTCATTCTTTGTCTTCACCTAAATTCATTACTCAGATATTTATAGCAAACATTTTCTTATACAGGAAAACATTACACTTCCCTTAAGCCTTAGTAAATAAACTTTTAGCATTTTCTATCTTAAGTCTGAATTTTCTGGTAAGTTTTATGTGGTATATTCCCAATTTTTCCTTCATCCTAAGAAAATAATTGATTTTTTTTCCTTTCTAAACTTTCAGTAGCATATAATGGAGCAAAAATGTTTTCAAACATCTCTATAAAAATTTTCAGATCATGGTAATTACCCATACAAATTACGTACAGAATTGCATACCATCATTTTTCTAATATTTGCATTTTCCGTGTTCAGCATCCATGTCCAAAATGTACAAAACACATTGAAAAATGTTTTTTGTAGAGAATCCACATTGATTATCTTCCAGGTCTTCCACAAAACTGTATTATGACCTGGAGGAAAAGATGGAGTGTTGGCACTCTTTCATAGTTATAACAATATGTGAAGAACCAGTGTATATATTTAGTATCCCCTTGCTTTTTTTTACTATACTTATAACAAAGTAACTAGCAGTGCCGGACACCAGGACGACCCACCTCCCTGTCTGAGCAGTCTGCCCACCTACACTCACCTGCCATGCCTTGATGTAAACAATTAGTTGTTTATTTTTAAGTAGGAGGCTGCCCATTTTAAAGCCTGATGCCAAGGGTAAACTACATGTCTCCTTACCTCCCCTTATACCATGTCCCATGCCTTGCACATGACATCCACATTTTTCCACTACTCCTCCAGCCCCTTCTGGGCCATTCTGGCCTAAACTAGACCTCAGGCACTTTCAGACATGCCTGGGCCTTTAACTCATGCCCCTCACTGGGGCCCCCTACTCTAACTATACCAGTCAGCTTCTGTGCAGCCCCTTGGACTGATTCCAGGCCCTACTCTACACCACTGCCAGGTGTGGCTAGTCCAGTCAGCATCTTATGCAGCCCTTCAGGCTGCCTTTACACTGCCCTGTTTTACACTGCTGTTGGCTGCCACTACTCCAGACAGCTTATGTGCAGCCCTTTATACTGTCTTCACTGCCGCAGGACCCCTATAACTCTACCCCCTCATGGGGTGTCTGGGCCTCAGGTGTCTGATGACTTACCTGCCCCCCACCCCCAACTAGCCTAGGGCTATACAGTCCTCAGGTGTCTGTCGACAAACCTGGACCCTTTGGGGATTACACCCCCTTAGGCCTCAGGATTCTGTCAGCTTACCTGGACCCTGGCTCAGGTCCCACTCAGTGGGCCTGGGCCTGTGGGTTTTTCTGTCAGGGTCTGCTTCCCTAGACTTTTCCCTCCACAGGGTAATCCACAAGGCAACAGGGGATGAGGGTTTCTGGCACCCCCATACTCACCCTTCACTGGGGAGGCACAGGTGTGGCATTTCCTGGAAGCTCTCCTAGCACAACCAGCCCCACCACACCATCCAAACTGGCAGGGTGTAATTTTAGGTCATGCCCAGAACCAGGAACCTCCTGCCATCCCCAATAGTTCCTACCCTGTCCAAATTCTTCCATCTTTGACAGGAATTTTTCATGTTTGTGCTTGCTTGAGACACAAATTTAAGGGAGTAAGAAACACTTTCAGGTGAAATGGCTTCCAAGAATGAGTCTAGAGGAAAAGATGTTGTTTGCATATGCCAAAATAGTCTTCAGACCTTTTCTTTAAAATATTTTGGCATCTCAGTGCTGCTGAGAGGAGACTTAAAATTTGGTAAGAGGGGTGGCCTTTCTCGCAGGAATACGTATCTAAATTCTATACAAGGAAGCTGTCATGCTGCTTGTGCAGCAAACACTTCATATGTGATATTGAAAACAATTGCCCTCATAGCAGCCTGGCTGCTGTTCAACTGTTAGGCTGGGAAGGCACTGATCTGAAAGTATGTTTGTGTCACTCTGGGCATGTCTACACAAGATGCTTTATTGTGCAGTAGACTAATGTAGTATGCAGTAAAGCGTCACTGTCTCCACATGTGCATCATGTACTGCACAGTACATTAGTCTACTGCAGTTAGCTACTCCACGTCAGCCCCAACATCAGGGGATTACAGGGATGGGGGAACTCCTCTGGTCCTGATGCTGCTCAGCTCCCAGTTCCCACCAGGAACTGAGCAGCACCAGCACAGAGTAGCACTCTTCCCTCCTCCCACCCCATCCCAGTTTCACTCAGCTTCCAGCTTCCCACAGGAGCTGGAAGCCAAGCAGCTCCAGGACTGGGGAGCTTTCTGCTTTCCCACCCAGCCAGGGCTGGCTGGGAGCTGTCCCACTTCTGGGGCCTGCAGTCTCCCCTGGAGCTCTGGTTAGGGAGGAAAGGGGCGGGACCAGCCTGTTTTCTGGAGCAGAGAGGATAGCCTAGCCCAGCCCAAACCAGCAAAGCATCTGAGATGCTGGGGGACTCTGGTTTAACTTAAACCAGGAAGAGGTCTGGGACAGACATTGCATAAGTGGTTTGACCCAAACCAATTAAGTCTGATACTACATTCAATCAGGTTTATCTTAAACCAGTTTCAGCCATTTTGAAACTGGTTTATATGCATTATGTTCTGTTACAGGTTTAAACCAGTTTCAGATTACTTAAACTGATTTATACATAATTTCTGTCCCTAGCCTTCATATATATTGTTCATAATTTGGGTGGTAAATTTGGCATTCTGCCACTTCTTGTACTCAATGTTAACTCACTTTACTCAGTACAAGTCAGCTATCCAATGGCTTTCCTGAATTATACTATAATTCTGCCCAAACTAACACATTCTACACCTGTTTTTTTGGGGTTTTTTGCTTTCTACCTGGCAGTGGGAAAAAATTCAAAAGTCCCTAAGTGATTTAGGAACCAAATTCCATTGCATTTTTTAAATCTAGGACTTAAACTCTTACTTACCTAGGTGTGTTTGAAATTTTATCTGTAGTCTTATTTATGATTGGGAGAGTTAATATGTACACTGCTAATTACATATGAAAAAAGGTATGTTAATACAAGTAACATGCAGTTAACTATTACAATATTTGGGTCAAATCACCACCTACCACTCACAGATTATGAAGCATACTAAGACAAACATATGTCTCCTCGATTATAGGTAATCATCCCAGCTTTCCCAATCAGAATTACATTTGGATTTAGCTAATATAATTCTAAATATAACAGGCATGAAATAATCTCAAAGATGCATGCTCTCAAGTTTTAAATACAGGTTTGATAGCTTGACCCAAATCAACACATGAAAGTGGGATTATTTGTAGTGTCTGATGAAAATGATGCATTAACACAACAAGATATATTAAGGAAAGATTTATGTATCTGCAAGCCCTCTTGCCTGGTAATTTTGTCCAGTAATTGACTTGAAATAGGGTAGAATGCAAACAGCATAAATAAGACAGTATTTTGGCTTAGTTCTCAACCTTTTCCTCCACATTAATTCACATTGTTTTCAGTCAGTCCATGTTGGTGACCATGGTTAACCCCTAGGACTTTTTCTGAACAGAACCCCTGGCATTTCCCAGAAGTGTCTGCTGTCATTTTCTCTGTTTTGTTCCCATGCAGCCATTTCATCATGTCAGTTTGTATGCTGATGTCTGCAGAGCTCATCGCTTCAAGGAGGGGCTTCCCAGTTGATCTCATTCTTTACCTCATCAGTATTTCATCTGCTTGACATATGCCTGGGTTATGATGCTAATGTTGCCATATGCCTTTGGCTATCTGGTTAACTCATTACTTGACAACATCAGTGTTGCATTAAGGAGTGTCAGCTTTGAAGCAATGTCAGAAAAAGGTATGTGTCTTAATGTATCATAACGAGGAAGACCAGAACCTGAAATTATTTGAAACAATGGGCATATGGATGTTGCAAGTAGGAACCTGTGATCTTCTATGATTACATATTAGTAATGTTGCTAATGATCTCGAGAAGAAACAGGCTCCTTCAATTCCCAATGTTTTATAACATTGATTAATGTTATAAAATCAACACTTCAGTGACTGTAGGCAGGAGAATATTGGGTCAATGAAGTTCTAAGATTGCTTTGGGGTCTCTGAGAGTGATGTAATAGGTGGTAGAAGATAGGCTTGATGCATTTGCGATACCTCATGGTGCTGAGGAAATGCACTGCAGCACTGCTGATGCACTTCTGTACCAGTTGGAATATTATTAAGTGGTGAAGGCTTTGTGCCCCGTTATCATCATATTGCAGCCCTTGCTGTTCTGCTCCTTGCACCTGTGCCCAGGCGCCAGCAATCCTGATGCCACTCCTCGGAAGCCCTCAACTAGGCCCCAGGGACTGGGCTGTGTAAGACCCTTCCCTTCCAAGCTGGCCTCCCCCTGCACAGCTTGCTCTAGGGGGCCAGGGGGGCTCTATGCTTGGCTCTGGCAGCCTCTCCTACCTGAAGCATTCCCTCACCCCCGACCCCCATCTCTCTCTCTCTCTCACACATATCCCTGATGCCACCCCCACAATTCCCCCCAGCCCATTACAACCCACAAGTGGTTCCTGGAACCAGGAGCCCACCCACCCTGTCGCAGGCTGGGGCTGCATGTCCCAGCACCAGTGTGGGCACATGGCAGGGCTGCAGTGTGGCAATTGCTCCTGCAACCACAGCTCCCACCCCACCCCATTTGGAGACTGGGCACATGGGGTATGAGATGTTTGGAAGGGGAACGGGTGCAGAGGGATGGGTGTGGGGTTTGTAGAAGGGCTTGGGGGGGTTGTGGTTGGGTGTGGGTATAGGGTTTGTGGGGGGTATGGGGCTTGTGCAGGAGTTTGGGAGGTGTGGGTTTGTGGGTGGTGGGGTTTGTAAAGGGGGTTTGGGGGGTTGGGGCGGATTGTGGGGGGGTTGTGGGTGTGGAGGGATTGTGTGCGGGTGGGGGAACTATGGGGTGGTGGGGATTGTGTGCATGAGTGGACTGTGGGGGTGGGGAGGGACTGCTCAGGCAGGCTGAGCACACAGCCCACCCCACAGCAGCAGTGACAGCCATCAAGACAACTTATAACATCAGGGCCCTCTTGCACTGGGCCGGGTTCTGCCCTCATGTGTCCTGCATGTCTTTGAGCCAGGCTGGCTCCATGCAGGCAGGAACTGGCATGGTGTGAGGGTGCACAGCTCCTGTGTGTGGTGCTGGGACCCCAGGTGACAGCAGGAAGAGCCTGGTTCTGGCCAAGGATGCATGCAAGTGGGCCAGGCTGGCATGGCACCATGTTGCACAGGCAGCATGGGTCAGGGCTCTGCTGGCAGTACCGATGGCAGCTGCTGCTGCTGTAGGGATGGGAGGGGAGCCTGTCTGCTGTGAGGGGAGTCGGTGGGGGACACACCCCTCCTAAGCAGTCCTCCCCACCCCCATTCCCCCCTCACACACACCCACACAGACAATTCTCCTCACCTCCACACAGAGCCCTCCCGCCCCCCAGTCCCTGCTTGCCTGGGTCAATCCACCACAGCCTCCTTGCCCTGCTCCAATTTGCCCCAGCACACTGAGGCAGCATGCTACAGCAGCATGGGCATAAGGCAGCCATAGAGACACTCTTGCAAGGTGCCAAAGCATCTCTCTGGAGGACACAGCCTCTGGTTGCACATGCCCTGCACCACTTTTTTTCAAGAGCATGCCCTGCACTGTGTTTTGTTTTTTTAGACCAGGATTTTCCAGTATCAAAATTAGAGTCAGGGCTGTAAATACGCATTGTGGGAAACATTTTTTTTCATTTCCAGCATGCTTTTTGCAGCTTCTCAAACTGCTTTGAGATGCTGCAACAGGCACGTGCACGCTCATCTGGATGCGCCCAATGGCAGCAAACTGTTCCTGCTTCATGGGGCCTCCAATGGGCCCCTGCCACCACCAAGGGGAGCTCTGGGCAACCCCTGGGTGCTAGCCCAGGGGCTAGCAGGGAGCATTGGGTCAGGAGACAGCTGTCTTCTGGCTAGGGCTTGGACATTGCTCCCTGCTGTTGCTGGGGCACTGGCTGCCCCACTGGCAGATAGGGGCAGGGAGCTGGGACCAGTCCCACCCCTGGGAGCTGGGACCAACCCGACCCCTGCACCTCTTTCCAAGTCCCATGCCCCAGTCACCCAGTCAGGGCATGGGACTGGGCCCTGCACCTAACTGGGGTGTTCCTAGCTCCTGGTCCACAATCAGAGGGCAAGGCCTGGGGAGCCTGTTCCCCATTCAGCTCCATGATTACACAGCTGATTGGGGAACAGGTTCCCCAGTCCCCACCAGCAGGGAGATCTCAGTGCCAGCTCCACAGTTGCGGGGCCAGTGCTGAGAGATAAGGATCTCCCAGCCCCTGCTCCTCAATAGCAATCTTGGAGCAGGGGGCTTGGAGCTCTCTGCTGCCAGGGCAGGGGGATTAATCCCTGCCTGAGCTCAAGTGGTGGAGCCCACCCTGGCAGCAGGCAGCTTCTGAGGGTGGGGAGCAATCTCCTCCCCCTAGTGGCCAGCTGACCAGAAGCAGATTTGCTTCCAGTCAGGTATCTACGTGAGTGCTACTGCACAGTAAGTAGTCACAAGTAAATTTGCTACTTGCATTTGCAGGTAGGAAATGTATTTGTGATTAGCAAGGTTTACTGTGCAGTAAGCTTGTGTATGTGTGGATGCACACACTTACTGCATAGTAAACTACATTATTGTGCATTAAAGCATCTTGTGTAGATGCACCCCCTGTGTCATACAGTGGCAGAGAGTGGATGCTGAAAAGCAATGTGACCAGACTATGACCAGTGTTGGGGTTTGTTTGTTTTGGGGGGGGGGTTTTCGGGGGGGGGCATTCCCTCACCGTTCCTCTTCCACTTACAGCCTCCAGCATTTAGGGTAGCTATACATGTGCTCTGGAGTGAAGCTGGGGAGGGGGCGCTTTAATTAGAGCAGCACTCAGAACCACTTTAATTAAAGCACCTGCAGCATCATGTATATTCAGTGTCCTGTGCTTAAAAATCTAGACTAATCTCCTGTGCTTAAAATTGTTCAACTAGCTTTAGTTAAAGCGCCCCTGCCACCATTTTGAGATGCAGGGATGTTGAATGCACATGACACAGAGGCTGTTGGAGCATGCTAATTAGCACTCCCTGACAGACTTGCAACAGGCTCAATTTAATTGAGTCTGCCCTGATTAACATGAAATATATTGGTTTTACATTTAACTGATCAATCAAAAAAATGGAGGCTTTCATGTATGCCTTTTTTTTAAGCAAGAGTTGCTCTGCTTTTCTTGTGGAAACAAATTTTCATTTGATAAAGAATGTCCAGAGTCAAAAGGAAAGACACTAAAGCTCAAGGTAGATGCACTGGCACCTGTTCAGTGTTTCATTCAGAATACTGGACTCTTGGAAAACAACTTCAGCTCTGGGAAATGTATACATACTGCTGCTGAGTAAGAATCTTTTACTAGAATTTTTGTTTGTCTTTTCTGACCCTAAAGATGCCACCATAGGAGTCCCTGTAAAAGAAATATGGTCACTTTAAACCCAGATACAGCTGCAGCTGGAGACTAGGATAGCCTTAATCCACTTTTTTCAAATCATTTCTAAACCTAGGATATTCCAATAACAGGTCAGGCTCAGTTTTGACATCAGTGGGTGCAGCTACACTTGTGCTTTACTGCAGAGTACATGGGCAACATGTCAAGCAGGCATGGTGGGGCATGTGCCCCTCAGATTTCTGTGCTGATAGAAGGGCGCAGGCCACAGAGCTGTAGCCTGGCCAGAGCCAGGGCTTGGCAGCAGCGGGAGTGCCAGTGGTGGCATGACTTCTGTGCCAACAGTGGGTTCTAATTTCTGTAGAACTTTCTCCTTTGGACTATCTATACCATGGGTGCTCAACCTCAGGCCTGAGAACCAAATATGGGCCATGGAGCCACAGCATCTGGCTTGCAGTGCTCCCCACAGGAAATTTGGCAGAAGGGGAGCAGTGGCAATTAATACCACCACCATCCTCAGCTGCCAAACTCATAAGCTCTGCACGGCAGGTCAGAGCTAAGCCACATCCTCTCCTCTTGTATGGCCAGATCAGGGCTAGGCACAATGCACCACACCGCCCTTCCCTCCAAGCAGCTGTTGGGGCTCAACCAAGCCCCCTTCCCTGACACATGAATCACGGATGAGCTGCTTCCCACCCCATTCTGCATGGCCAGATAGAGTCCCAACTTGCCTGCCCCAGGTGCTGGATTGGGACTCACTGGACAGATCCAATAGATGGATGGACCAGACTGGGCACTGCCTATCTGGCCTGCCAGGCAAAAAGGTTGAGCACCACTGATCTATTTAATACTTCTATAAGGGAATCTATTTGCATTTATTTCAGTTTTACTATCCCACTCGTTTAGAAACTAGATAGTACATGCGTCCATGTGTACACATCTCCTGTTAAGAGAGATGGAGTTTAAACTGTAAAGTTTATATCCTGCTTCAAACTTCCCTAAAGTTTGGTTGCCAGGGTTTATTTGAGTCCACCCCTATGTAGTTGTCATGAGGTGGCGGGGGGCGGAAGGGCAGGGGGAGGCTCAGGGCTGAATCTCAGCCTGCCCTTCTGTTTAAGGCAGTATGCCTTATCTCACCTACCATGACTGCCTGTTTAATAAGTTTGATGTAAATATGCAGGAAGCTGCCCATTTAATGTCCCTATGTCTGGGGTGTTATACGTGGATCCCACCTCCTCTACAGTGGTCCCATGCCTCACAGATGGCATCGCAAATTGGTAACAGTTCCGGCCTGAGGCTGGGCTAAACTCTGGCTATTGCTGAGCCTCTAGCATGCTACTCTTGCACTCCACCCCCTTTTGCAGGGCCCCATTCACACTGCCCACACTAACTGGGCCTCATTCATATTGCCCCTTGCTGGGCCACTCTCAATCCACCATGGGTCCGTGCAGCCTCTTTGGATCCCCCTTGGGCCCCACTCTACACAGCCCTTCAGGCTTCCCTAGTCACCCTCTGGCCAGCCTGCATGCAGCCCTTCAGACCCTGTGGCCACTGGCCTTATGCCTCACACTGGGCTGAACTCAGCCACTAGCCCCTCTCTGGGCAACTTGCTCATGTTGTCACTTTTCTGGGGGGGTGGCCCGTGTGTAGCCCTTTAGGTTGCCTGAGCAACCCTACTCTACATGTCCCCTGGTGCAGCCCTTCAGGCCAGCCTGTGCCGACCCTAATCTACATCCCACATGCACAGCCCTTCAGATGCCACCATGCACCCTGTTCTATGCGGGCCTCTCTACACACTCCTGCCCCATCACTGGGGCTTGGGGTCTTACAGTCTATGGGCTCAGGTGTTTGCAAATGTGCCTGGCCCCACTGCCTGTCCCTGCTCTAAAAATACTCACTAGGTAGTGGGAGCTGGGGTTATAAGGTGCCCCTACTCGCCTTTCACTGGGGAAAAAACTGGCCTGGCATTTCTGGGGAACCACCCCACCATGGGCAGTCCCACCAGGCCATCCTTCCCTAGCAGCATTGGTGACATGTAGGGGGTGCACATGGGTGCAAAAGCACTGCTGACACTGTTCATGCCGAACAGGGTGTAGTTTTCAGTCATGCCCCAGGCCCAGGAGCCTCCTGCCATTCCCATAGCTCCTGCCCTGACCTCCAAGATGTTCCGAGCAGCTCCCTCTGGGCAGTGTTTTTTCCCTTGGTGTTTGCAGCCACCGCCAGCTCAGCCCTGAAGGCCTGACCTAAAATGGAAGCTGCTCAGCCCCCTTCTCCAATCCCTTCATCCTCCTGAGATCATGTGACTACCTCATCAGGACTGGCCTGCACCTGCTGGCTGCCCTTCTGCCTGCTCTCAGCCCTTAAAGTGGCAGGCACCAAATGTGCTCTGCCACAGTAGTATAGTTAAATATTCATCAGATGACTAATGAATATTTATTCATTTGACTATATTAGATTATAAAATATTGCTATATTTAGTCATAAATATGTTTTCATAGACATTAGGACCTTGGAAGATCATCGAGTTCATGTATCATCACGTCCAAATATAACCAAGTTTAGTAATAAAAACTGTTTTAAACTTATTCTTTACTGTACAAGAAAAGAGAAGTGGGTAGGATTGCTTTTCCTTCTCCATGTTGTGTCTCAGTTGACATATTCAACATGAGTGTTGTACTCCCTCTTATGAATCATCATGTTTACCCAGTTATTCAAAAGAATTAAGTACATCATTATTACTACTCAAACCTCAGTTTATTATAACTATAGTTAATTATAGTTATTATATTATATTACATTACATTGCTTTAATTATAATTAATTCTACTACCCTATTTATGTAGTAATATATAACATTGCTATTTGTAATAAATAGTATAGCAAAAATATGGCATTATCATGCCTTTATCTTATGTACTAGATTTATTTTATTAGTTAAAATCTGAAACAATAAATCTTGCTTCTGAAGTGGAATAGACAAAATATCCATACAGAAACCATTCAAGCCACTTGAATCTGCAGTGGTGGAAAAAAGAGAGCAATGAGGGGAAGGACAAAGTTTGAAAGAGAAGACTTTTGACTTTTTAAATCTTTTTGTTAAAGGGGAAAGTGTAAAAGAATGTGCTCCCCCATCCCCAGGAGTTGAGCATGAAACACTTATCAGTAACAAAACATGAGTGTTATCAGAGATTGAAACCCCTCCCCCACAATGCCCTTCTTGGGAGCATCCAGACAAGCATGCACGTGCCTCCCGCCCTGTCTCAAGCTCCTTTGTGGTGGGGCAAGAGGCAGGTGTGGGACCAAAAAAATGTTCCCCGTGCTGCAAGTCCACCATCCTGCATCCCTGTGTCCTGTGTCCTGCTCCAGGTTCTTTCACCGTAGCCTGGCCCTGCCAGGCGGCTGAAAAGCCCCAGGGCCAGCAGGATCTGGCTGAGCCCAGTGTATGGTGCCCATGTGCCGTGCCAGGTCCCGCTGCCACAACTCAGAGTGCCCCACTCATGCTGCTACTGCTAAAGGTAAGTTATGGGCCCTGGGCAGGGGGGCTGTGGCCCTCCAGGGTTCCTGGGACCTGGGGAAGGGGGTTGTGGCCCTCCAGGGTGACTGGGACCCTGGGGGGGGGGGCTGTGGCCCTCCAGGGTGCCTGGGACCCTGGGCAGTGGGGCTAGGGCCCTCCAGGAGAAGCTGAGACCCTGGGCAGGGGGGGCTGGGGCCCTGTGGGGGATAGGGGCTGTGGTCCTCCAGGGTGGAAGCTCGGGCCCTTTGGCGGAGGGCATTCCATATGCTGGGGGGGCTGTACCCTGTGGGAGCCCAGGGGACCCACCCCTCCTGAACAGCCCCCCCCACAAGTTCCCCAAACCCACAGTCCCTCAGCAATCACCCCACCTACCCACACACCAACCCACATCCCTCCACACACACCCACCTGCCTTCCCCCACACCCCTTCCCACCCCTTCCTGCAAACACCACATCCCCCCATCACACACCCATCATTTCTGAAGAAAACCAGAAGTACACATCAACGCACATAGGTTTTTAGAATTTATTTGATCGTGATGATCGAGACACTGGTAGGCTTCCACATTGCTTTAACATTGTAAATATACCAATAAAGCATTGCCCAACTGATTTCTGTCTGTCTGTCTGTCTCTAGATATCTATCTATCTATCTATATCTATCTATATATATGTGTGTGTGTGTGTGTGTATAGAGTGGTTTTTTGTTTTAATTGTGGAAAAACATGGATTTGGGGTATTTTTAAAAATGAACCTGGGATGCTGCTGCAGCAGTTCAGCTGGTACAAGGGGTAGTGTCCCCAGGTACCAAGTGGTTGGGTTCCAGAAACCCCTAAGAGTGAGTAGCCCTGAGCAGCTTGTCAGGGGAGCTTTTTGTACGGATGGGGCCAGGACAAGGCAGCTTTTTATACTGCTGGGGACAGCACAGGTGCTGGCCCTGGGCTTCAGCTCCCCCTGGCTGCTGATCCAGGAGGAGCCAGGCAGGGTTATTTTGCCCCAACTGGCACAATTTGCTCCACAACAAATTGCATGTCCAAGCACATGCGCCAAGGCAAAAAGCCCCGGCTCAAATTTGCACTGCTTCTATTTAAGCTGCTGCAAGGCCACGTGCTTGCATGTGCAGATGCACCCCTTGGGGTTATATCTTTAGGATGAGCCACCTTGCAGAGCACCCCCTTGATGGTCCAGCATGACACATAGCCCTCATTTTGTTGCAAGGTGAATTGTCCAGATTTAAAGAAGACATGCACTTGGACCAGGAAATGGAAGAGTTGTAGAGTGACATCAAAGTCAGCACCCATGAGCTGCTCTTCAAGGTCATTTTAACCTGGCTCAGCAGGCTATTGGCTAGTCCCCTTAGTCACTCAATAGAGAAAATGTATACAGTCTCTGAGAAGAAAGTCTAAGTCCAACAGGCCAAAAAAGGCCGCTGATGACACTAAGATGTGGGGGGATGTGGGCATGCTAGAAGGGAGGAATAGGCTGCAATCAGACCTAGACAGGTCACAGGGGTGGGCAGATGAGAAAAGGATGGGATTCAACACTGACAAGTGCAAGGTGATGCACCTGGGGAGGAAGAACCAGCACCATAACTATAGGCTGGGGAACTTCCTTCTCGTCAGTGCAGAGGCAGAAAAGGATCTTGGAGTCATCATTGATGCCAAGATGAACATGGGCCGGCAGTGTGGGGATGCAGTCAGGAAGGCCAACCGCACCTTGACATGCATCCACAGATGCATCTTGAGCAGGTCCAAGGAGGTGATCCTCCCCCTCTATGCGGCACTGGTCAGGCCACAGCTGGAGTACTGCCTCCAGTTCTGGGCGCTGCACTGCAAGAGGGATGTGGACAACATGGAGAGGGTCCAGAGGAGGGCCACTCACATGATCAGGGGGCAGTAGGGCAGGCCCTACGAGGAGAGGCTAAGGGACCTGGACCTGTTCAGCCTCCACAAGAGAAGGCTGAGGGGGGATCTAGTGGCCTGTTACAAACTAGTCAGAGGGGACCAGCAGGCACTGGGGAAGTCCCTGTTCCCCCGAGCACTGCCAGGAGTGACCAGGAATAATGGTCACAAGCTGGCAGAGAACAGATTTAGGCTAGATATCAGGAGGCAGTATTTCACTGTCAGGGCGGCTAGGGTCTGGAACCAACTTCCAAGTGAAGTGGTGCTGGCTCCTACCCTGGGGGTCTTTAAGACAAGGACCTTGCTGGGGTCATTTGACCCCAGTACTCTTTCCTGCCATGGCAGGGGGTCGGACTCGATGATCTGCTCAGGTCCCTTCCAACCTTTGAAACTATGAAACTATGAAATGGGGGAGGGGGCAGGGTGATGCAGGAAATCAGAGAGAGAAATTGCTCTGAGATTTTTCTTGAAAAGGATGGACCCAAACAAGCTTGCCTGAGTTACCGGGGAGGAAGAACTGGGGCAGCTGTTATGCAACATGCACTCCCTCTACAGAGCATTTTGTACCTGCCTATACAAAGTGAACCAGAATTGGTCACTATGGGTGCTTGCACACGAGCCAGGGGGCTGCTCCAATGCAGTGAGCACATTGGAGCAGACCCAGTTAACCAAGTTTGCTGCAGCGTGGTAATTACCACACTCTAGCTAGCCTCTGCATCTCCTGTATCAGCATCCCCATACTTTAAAATGGGGTGGGGGGGGCTTTAGCTAAAGCTTGTTCCACAAGCTTTCAAATGCCCCTGCTGCCATTTTGAAGCACAGGGTCACTGATACAGGAGATGCTCTGGGTACTTTTGTTAGAGCTCTTGGAGCCACTCGAATTAAAGTGTTCCCCCTCCCCACCCCCACAGCACATGTAAAAATGTCCTATGTGTCCCAAGTCAGAAAACTGTCACAATTTGCTAAAATTGGAAAATACATAGAAGACACATCAGGAAACTGCAAGAAGATAAAGAATTGTCACATAGTTAATCTGGAGAATTGAATTTTCCCCATTTGTACCACAGAATTCCTATGATAGGCAACTCCCTTTAACTTTTTCCAGTTGTGTATTCAGTATTTTATGGATATTCAATTTAAAGCACCAGGACCCTGAGAGGTTTCGGCAGCAAGGCAACATGGTGTAATGGAACAAATTACTCTAGCCTCAGGAAACTATTGCAGTTCTTCTATCTGTAATCTGGAAATAATAAGATTTCCTTTTCTTGTAATGGAGATAAATTCAGCGTTAGTGAGACACTCAGATGCACTACCTGTCCTAAAAAAGACCAGAGAAGTAATCAATTGTGTGATTATTGTGGATTTTGGATGGTAGGTAGACGGGTATCAACAAGACCACTACCAACAAAAAAGTGCTACTAATTGAATGATAGAAAAATTCAACGGTTGCCTCATTGCTTGAGCACTGTCCATCTTGGTCACTAAATAAGGGAGAAGTTCTCCTTAAAGGGTGGAATCATGTGAGTTAAGACAGGCTGTACCACAGTGCATATGAATACAGGGCAGACTGAAGACAGATTCTGGAGTTTCCTAAGTTCTGCATTTGACATTCAGGTTTAAATACTCATTTAAACAGTTTTTTTGTATTGCGTATTACAGTTATCTGCCTTTATGCAGCAAGTCATAAAAACCCCAACAGACTTCCTCTTTTATTAACACTGGTTGGAAATTCCTAACTAAACTTACAAAATAGATCTTACCGGACGAGGAAGGAAGGAAGCTGCAAAATACAACCATGCTTATAATTTCCACATTGAGGTGGGAAATCTAATTTAAGGACCATTTGAGGACATGGTTCCTAAGTTATTTCCAAGAAAATGTATAGAATTAATACATTAAGTTTGTCCACATTTTGATAAACTTTTAGAAGATTTGTACATTTATCCCTTCTTGACATTTGTTAGGGTGTGGAAAAGTAAAGACTCAAGGCAAAGCTACATAGTGAGCCTAATACATCAGTCAGCAGCCTCTTCAGAAATGCTAGACTGCTCTAGACAGTTTCCTTAGTTTAAGTGATAGTCAATGCACAAGGATGCTGCATGCCTTAGTGTACAATTACCTGGCACCATAAGTTCACTATGTAGACAAGGCTTCAAGTGCTGCAGCCCTGAGAGCAGATTCCAGAATAATTAATTACCTAGTCTCCTTCATAGTGTATGGAGAAAGTAAAGGAACCCAGATACAGGTTTCCCCAGCTTTATGCTGTACATATGTTCCTGGAAAATGGCATATAACTCAAATTCACATAAAGGAACCCACTTTAAAATGTCACAAATAGGGATGTGGTCCAAGACCTCAACTGTACTGACTCCCAGGCCCATTTCTACCACTTTTACAAGACAATTTTGGTACTCACCAACAGCAGGCGGTACACACAAGCACAGGGCACTATCCGAGTGGGGGTGGCAACTACAGAAACACGTGTCGCAGACAACAAGTGCAGGGGACAGATCCACGCATAAGACTCTATTTTGGTGTGCGTCATTCCCACAATGCACTGCACAAAGCAGCTGACTGCCGGCTTCCACCACACCGATTGCATAAGAGTGAACTTACCTCACATATAATGAATTTTTGGTATAAAAAGGGTCATTGCATAAGATCGAATTCGCACATACAGAACCCGAATATAGCGAGAGAAAACTGTAGATCCAAAACAGCGAGGCTGCTGAACAGCTGCATAGAATTTCATAGATTTCATAGACATTAGGACTGGAAGGGACCTCGGGAGATCATCGAGTCCAGCCCCCTGCCCAAAGGGCAGGAAGTCAGCTGGGGTCATAGGATCCCAGCAAGATAAGCATCCAATTTACTCTTGAAGGTGTTCAATGTAGGCGCTTGAACCACCTCCGCTGGCAGACTGTTCCAGACCTTGGGGGCTCGGACAGGAAAGAAATTCTTCCTTATGTCCAGCCTGAAACGGTCTTGCAGGAGTTTGTGACCGTTCGACCTCGTCATCCCATGGGGCGCTCTGGTGAACAGATGTTCCCCCACATCCTGGTGGTCACCCCTGATAAACTTATAGGTGGCCATCAGATCACCCCTGAGCCTGCGCTTTTCCAGGCTAAAGAGTCCCATGGCTCTCAGCCTGTCATCGTAAGATCTGTTTTCCTGACCTCTGATCATGCGCGTGGCTCTCCTCTGGACTCTCTCAAGCTTCTCCACATCTTTTTTGAATTGTGGAGCCCAAAACTGGACGCAGTACTCCAGCTGCGGCCTCACTAAGGCCGAGTACAAGGGGAGAATGACGTCCCGGGATTTGCTCGAGAAGCATCTATGGATGCACGCCAGCATTTTGGTCGCTTTACTAGCCGCAGCATCGCATTGCAGGCTCATGTTCATCTTGTGGTCAATGATGACCCCCAAGTCTTTTTCTTCTGTAGTGCTAACCAACGTAGCACTGCCGAGCCTATAAGGGTGCTGCAGGTTTTTCCTCCCAAGGTGGAGAACCTTGCATTTTTCGGTGTTAAACACCATGAGGTTCTCATCTGCCCATTTGCTGAGCTTGTCCAGGTCAGCCTGGATCACCCGCCTATCTTCTGGCGTGGATGCTTTGCCCCAAAGTTTGGTGTCATCGGCGAACTTGGCCAGTCCACTCCTGACTCCAATGTCCACATCGTTAATGAAGATGTTGAACAGTATGGGTCCCAGGACAGAGCCTTGAGGGACCCCACTGGTCACAGGGCACCACGATGAGTGACTGCCATCAATCACAACCCTCTGGGTCCGACCATGAAGCCAATTTCCCAGCCAGCGGATCGTGGTGGAGCCAAAGCCACAACCGGCCAGTTTGGCCAAGAGGTGATCATGGGATACCAGATCAAAAGCTTTTTTGAAGTCAAGATATATGACATCAATCTCTTCTCCCTTGTCCAGGTGATAGGTCACCTGGTCATAGAAGGAAATGAGATTGGTCAAACAAGACCTACCCGCAACAAACCCAGCTGTTAGGACAAGAGATCATCTGAAATCCTGCCCTTTACTAAACACTGCAGGCATACACCTCCATTTATTTGGGGTCTACAACCTGGAAATTTCTCCCGAACTTACATCTATGGCGTTCATGCAAAGAACTGGGTAGGGTCCCAAGAGAAGGTTCTAACCACCAGGGTATACATGGTTTGGAGGGAGTGAGAGAAGGGAGGGATGGATGGCAGCAGGGTATGCAAGAACATTCTCCACCTCTCCTTCTGAAAGTCTATGCAGAAAAGAAAAAAAAAAAATCAGGAATTATTGGATCATAAAGAAAAAGAGCAAAAAAGGATCATGATTCTGTAGGATAGTAGTTTAAAACCTGGAAAAGGGGACAACTGGTCTAGTCTCGCCTTCCAGAACTGTTTTTTGTATTTTTCCTATTAACTCTTTAATGCTACTGTGTAAGAAATCCTCAAGAGAGGACTAGACCTTAGGAGATCATGGTTCAAGCATGGGCATTGGGGATGATCCTGGAGCAATGCACAGTACACTGGTGACCTTCAGAGGCAGTGCAGGGCCCCTGGGCCCAATTTCAGCACAGCTAAGCAGAGGCAGTGCAGGGTCCTGATCCAAACATGTGGGGCAGGCAGAGATGGCATGGAGTCCCAGGGCCTGATCCTGGCACATGGAGCCTGGGTGAAGTTGTAATATGTGTGTGTGGGCCTGGCGGAGATAGCGCAGCAGCTGATCTTGGTATAGGGGCTCAATCCAGACTGTGGACCAGCCCCATGCCCTTCATCTGGGCTACAGAGCCAAATGTTTCATCACCACTGTTTTATCCCTCAGACTCTTTCTGAGGTCTGGCATAGGGTATGTTGGCATGCTGTCATTGAGCAGGAAAACCACAAGTGCCTTGTCAAGAAATCCACTTAAGAGGGAATTACTGATTTAGGCTCTGGCAGGATAGCCTGTGTTCCCCTCCAGATCACTGGAAAAACATATCCTCAGGAATTTTTTCTACATGCCAGTCCACCCTTGTGAGAAGGAAGAAAGGTCAAAGCTTCTTTTGACAAATTTGAATGTTGGCTACAGTGACCCATCTGAAAGAACTGAATGAGCTCATAGCAAGGCCTCCAGCAAAGCTGTTCGAAGAGTTGTGGAATTCAGGAGTGGTCCTGAACAACTGGAAGAGGGCTAACATGGTAGCTAGCTTTAGGAAAGGGAAGAGGGATGACCCTGCAAATCATAGATGGGTCAGTCTAACTTGAGTCCTGGGAAACATTTTTAAAAAAATTGTTAAGGAGGCCATCAATTTCAAGGTCGTAACTGGTGGGGTATTAAGAGGCAACCACCACAGATTTGTTGAGGGTAAGTCATGCCTGACAAATCTAGTGTCTTTTTATGACCCTGTAACTAACCAGCAGGACAAGGGACATGAAGTTGATATCATCTACTTAGTAGGCCTGTGCGAGTAGGCAGCTATTTGATCTGGCTTCAGATCTGGCCACTTCAGATGTCAGTGATCTGATCCCGAGCTCCGGATCAGTTTCCCGCTTCGATGTGGCCGAAGTGGCTCCGAAGCTTCAGAGCCACCTCGGAGATCCGGCCATAGGGTATAATGGGGAAGCAATGAAATATCTATAACTTTGTTGTTTTTTTGTCTGATTTAGGTTAAACTTGCAGGGATGGTAGCCCCTGGTGAGGCCACAAAGATTGCCAAGTTTCAAGAAGATAGATGGAGGGGTTTGTGGGGAACTGCGCCTCAAGCTGCTGACAGGCAAAACTCATGACATAGATGACCCCATGTGTGTAAAGGCGCAGCGGGCTGAAAACTGCATGGGTGATGGCCTCTGCTGAGGCCATGAAGCCTGCCATCTGTGTCTGTGTCTCACTGGAGGAGCCTGGCTTCTGGGGCCCTGCACCCAGGCAAAACTCGTGATGTGGGTGAGTGATACTGTGTGTGTGTTAAGGTGCACCCTTCCTGGTGCTGGGGTCTCTGCACAGCGTGGCAGCGTGCTCCTCTAAGGCCTCCTCCTCCCCTACAGCTTCAGGGCCAGTCCACCACTTTACATGATAACAGATAAAATAACTTAGCTGGCTCAACACCAGGAGCATCAGCAGCAGCATCAAGGGTACCCAGATGGACTGTCACAGAGCCTATCGTTTTATAAAGGAATTGACAGCAAGAAGTAAAGATGTTGTGTTGTGTTGTGTTGTGTTGGACATATGATGTTACTCGTGGTGTGTGATGGCTCATCTTGTGTTTTTATGTCTATATATTTATTATGAAAAAAAAATGGAATACTTAAAAAATATATCTTTGGAAGCTTTAGGGTTGAAAACCCCTTTGTCAGGCTGAGGCAGTACCTGCAGTTGGTTCTGGATGGAAGGAATAGTAAGGAAGCCAGAGGCTGGCCTGGCCTGCAATGCAGGCAAGAAAATCAGTTAGTGGAAATGGAAATGGAGGTGTCAGGGGGTGAGGGACAGGCTGGGGTGGGGGGTAGGGGCAAAGGGGGATGTAGCAGTGCAGGTAAAAGTGCAGAGGTGCCTGGGGAGTCAGATGTTCGGCGGGTCTCAGCGTGTCAGAACTCCACTGTCTATATTGAGTCTATGAGTTTCTTCACCTACTACCTAGGAGGCTGATGAAGTGCAGTTCATAGGCCCAGCTCTGAAAAGTGGTTTGTACATTCAAACAAGCACCCAACCTCATCACCAGAACCTCATCACCAGAAGCCAACTTCCTACAGCTCAAAACACAAAACCTGACAGCTATCTCCAGTACCCCACAAACTGCACACCAGAATCGATCAAAGACAATAAAACCCTGTGGGGGCACATTCCTCACCAAAAAAATATTCTGCCTCGAGTCTCTCAGGCCTGATCCTGAGAGGGAACAAATTACAATGCAAACCACTTTTCAGAGCTGGGCCTATGAACTGCATTTCATCCCCAGCAGTGCTGAACACCCTCTCGCTTGGCACACTGGTCAGTGGACAGGACAGGTGTTGCCGGGCAACTGTGGCCAGATCCTGCCACATCTGGCTGCGGCTTTCCCAGTAGGCCAAGGGGTCGCAGTCCAGTGACTCCACATCCTCAGCAAGATAGGTAGCCACCAAAGCCACAGCGCTACCTGCCTGAGGCTGGGGTCTGGTGCATTTGGATCCCAGCACTAAAGCCATGCCCATGGCCCACATTGGCAGTGGCTGGCGTGGAGGAGACTGGCTGGTGCTGGCGCTGGTGCTGGGAGTGCTGACAGGGGAAAGTGGATCCTCCTCTTCCACATCCCCTCGTCTCTGCACTTTGGCCTCCCTGACTTTGTTCACCAGCACCTGTGTCCAGTGATCAAGGGTTTTGGGGCTGCCAGTGCACATGCTCTCCTTCACCCTCAGGTCGCACATGCCTGCCATCATGTGGACCATACTGGACCGCAAGGGATCCAGCCGTCTCCTGATGCCCTCCTTCAGCCACCTCACCAGTGCCTGCATGTCTGGTGACAGCGGCCTGCCCCAGCCAGGAACACTGATCCCCTGGAACTCCATTTGGTTCTCCAGTTCCCTCACTATGGGGATCACCTGGCTGAGGAGGGCATCACCAGAGCTAAGGGTTTCAGTGGCTTCAAGAAAGGCTTGAGGACCACCAAGGTCTGGGAGTGGTATCCCACTCAGCTCTGTTCAGGGGGGTTGATGATCCTTATCTCCCCAAGCAAGGCCATATCATGGATAGCCTTCTGTTGCTCCACCAGCCTCTCGAGCATCAGGTATGTAGAGGTCCACCAAGTCTCCACATCCTGCATGATTCTGTGCTGTGGGATGCTCAGCTCTGTCTGTTTCTCCTGCAGCATCTTGCCCCCCTTGATCCTGCAGTGGAAGTAGCCCACCACCTTCCTGCATTTCGAAATAAACTGGCTTGTAGCAGTAGTGGTGGTGGTGCCATCACCGGCAGCCCTGCCCCAATCCAAGGCATCCCTCACTATGAGGTGCAGCCTGTGTGCTACACAGTGGATACCAACAAAGTTGGCATCACAGACAGCCTTTCCCATATTGGCCCCCATTGTTGGTGACCATGAACCTGTGGGTGAGCTTGGCTTACTCAATAAGCCACCACTGCACCATGCAGTTCATGGCCACCATGATCTCCCTTGCCATGTGAGACTCATCCAGCACCTCAGCTTGCAGTAGAGCCCACCAACAGCCTGACTGATTGCACCAGTGCCCTGTGAGGGAGAGGTAGGCATGATCGCCACCCCGGCTGCTCCAGATGTGGAAGGTGAAGAGCAAGGCTACCTGCGGCCCTGCCTTGCACACCTCCTCCCTCAAGTACTCCCTGCATGCCTCATACAGGGAGGGCACCATCGTCCTGCTAAAGATGGTGAGTGTGGGCACTTTGTAAGATGGGGCCAGAAGTGCTATGAACTGCCTGAACCCTGACTGCTCAACTAGGGAGAAGGGCTGGCTATCCAGAGCAAGCATCTCCCCAATGCTTTGGGTGATCTTGCGCACCTTGGAAATGCGGCCCCCTTTCTGTCCACCTTTTCCCTACTGGTCCAGGGTGGCCTGCATCTGCTTTGCGGGGAAGGGGGTTTTGGAGCAAGCAAGGGACTTGCCTTTCAACACACTCACACTGGTGCCAGGCTGAGCAGGAAGAAGGGCAAGGGGGTGTTGCCTCCTCAGATGCATCAGGATCACCGTGATGGAAAAGTATCTCACATCCTTGCCACGGCTCATGTGCCTTCAGCAGTGCTGGCAGATGGCAAACCTGGGATCATCTGCCACCTCAAAATGCAGCTCAAAATACTCCCCCTCTTGTGGTTTGAGGATGAAAATCCTGCCTTATCCTACTCCCCAGCAGGTTAAGGATCAACAGCAGGAGGAGCTGTCTCAGCTGAACCACTTGCCTCCACAACCTCAGCCTCCTCCTAGGTGCTGCTTTCTTGAGGAGACCTGGGTCTAGGGGAAATTTGAGGGGTGTGGAGCACAAACTCTGATTCTCCCTCAGTCCCCAGAATTGCTTGAGCCAGTACGCTCAGCATCCCTTGTTCCAGCTCCAGCTCCTCCTCTGGCAGTGGGAGGCTCATGCTGAGAGATGACATTGGGGTGGAGGAGACAGTGATTCCACTGCTGGTGCCCACTTCTGGACTGAGGGGAGGTGGTGCAGGTGCAGGGATGTCAGGTGCAGACACTGATCCCATCTCTTTGCTTCCACTGGCAGCACTGATGTCATGGCTGCTTGGGAAGAGAATGCGGCTGTGTTTGGGAAGGGTGAGGTTTGCAGCTCTAGTTCTCCCCCACCTCCCTCTCCCTTCCCTGCCAGAAGACCTCACATCTGCCTTTCTAGCACCCTTCATATTAATCTTTCCTGTGCTGCAAAAGGTCTGTGTGTGTGTCACTCCTTTTATGTTGTGTGTTTTATTCCCTCTGTTGCGTGCACACACTGGACTCTTCTTTGTTTGATTCAGTGTTAAGAGCTATGTAAAAATTGTGTGCTGTCTATCTGTCTGTCTTCTCCTATGAATATCTGATTTTTCTTCCTTATATTGTGTGTGTGTGTTTGTGTGCGTGAGTGCATGCAATCTGTGATGGATCATGCTGGCAGGGAAAACACAGCTTTCTTTTTTCAGAGTTTGCAAAAGAAAAGAGCAAATATAAATTGAAATAAATTAATTGAATAGTACTAAAAGATGCTAAGCTAAGCTAAGTTAAATCCTACCCAATCCTTTCTAACAACAAAAAGGAGCAGGCAAGTTCAACTACTGAGTAAAGCAATGCAGGCTGAGCTGACTGTCTGCTAGGATACCTTTCTCACGCAGTTCCTGAGACAGAACAAGCTTACAAAAGGCACAGCATTCCTGCAAACAGAGGCTTTTATGTTGTTTCTAGGTCCCTGCCCCCAGACACTGTCATTGGAAAGGCAGCCAGAGAGAAATCCTTCTCACTGGCCACCTACATGTCAGTCTTTCCCACCCTGCTCCCCTCCCCCATTCCCTCTCCCTTTTCTAACTTTCACTTTCAGCCTCCAAAGCTTGTCCTAGCATCCAAAGCTTTTCTGAAGCACTTCAGAAGCTCTGAAACGCTTCAGAAAGCCTGAATAAGACAGCGCTTCGCTCCGGGCAAGCTTCTTCAGATGCCGAAGTGGCCCTGGATCCAAAGTGCAGTCTGAAGCATCGCACAGCCCTACTATTTAGACTTCAGTAATGCCTTTGATTCAATTTCCTATGAGATTCTCTCAATTAAGCTGGAGGGTACAGGCCTAGACCAGTCTAAAGTGATGTGGGTAGGCTACTGGCTTAGAGGCCAATCCCAAAGAGTTGTAATTGATGGAATGACCTCATCCTGGAGGGCTGTCTTCAGTGATGTTCCCCAGGGATCAGTGCTTGGGCCTATGCTAGTTATCTTCATCAATGACTTGGATGAGGGGGTGGAAAGCACGATGATTAAGTTTGCGGATGACACCAAGCTATGCAGAAATGTGGGCACATCAGAAAATAAGGTAAGGATCCAGGATTATCTGGACAGACTGGTCCTATGGGCTGGTCTTGAGGTCTAACACGTATAAGTGTTGGGTCCTTCATCTGGGTAGGAAAAATTTTCACAATAAGTATATGATGAGTGGTAGACCACTGGCTGGCATCTGAATGGGACCTGGGGGTGACAATCAACCAGAAAATGAACATGAGCGAACAGTGTGATGAAGTCACCAGCAGGGCAAATAGAACTCTGGTGTGCATCAGTCGATGTATTGCCCACAGATCTAGACAAGTGCTCCTCCCTCTCTATTCGGCATTGGTGAGGCCACAGACGGAGTACTGTGTCCAGTTCTGAGCACTGAACTTCAGGAAGGATGTGGATAAACTCAAGACGGTACAAAGAAGGGCTACCCATATGATTGGGGACCTGGAGGATAGGCCCTTATAAGGAGAGACTCTGGGTCTGTTCAGTCTGAGTAAGAGAAGACTGAGAGATGACTTGATAGCTGCCTACAAGTACATCGGGGTGAACATCAAGATCTAGGGGAGCAACTCTTCAGAAAAGCACCTTTAGGGAGGACAAGGACCAATGGGACAAGCTAATTCGGAAAATTTTAGGCTGGACATAGGGCAAAACTTCTTTTCCATAAGGGGAACAAGAATCTGGAACACATGCCCAGCAGAGGTGGTGCAGTTGCCATCCTTGGAGGTGTTTAAGAGGAGGCTGGACAGGCACCTCAATTTGCTTGTTTGAGCCCAATTACCTCGATCGGACTTGATGATCTTCCAGGTCCCTTCTGGTTCTTTGATTCTATGATCTTTTTGCTCTATTTTCAGTTCTCATACACTGCTCAAAGGTATGACGTACAGGGTGTGAAGATCCTCAAAGGTATTTAGGCATCTACGGTGCTTATATACAAGCCAGCATGCTGTTCTGATGCACTGTAATTACAGGATGTCAGAGGAGACATAAGTCTGCTGGAGCATATTAAGTACCGTGCTCCAGCCAGCCTCCACATCTCATGCATCAGCATCCCCATGCTTCAAAATGGTGGCAAGGGTGCTTTAACTAAAGCTTATTCAAGGAGCTTTAGATAAAGCACTCTTGCTGCCATTTTGAAATGTGGGGATGCTGGTACATGAGACACTCCAGGCGCTTTAATTAGAGTGGATCTTGGAGCTCCTCTAATTAAAGTGCACCCCCTCCCCCGCAATCCTAGAGTATGTCAAAATCGGGCCTCTAACACCTTATTGATTGTGATAGGCCCCTAATACCTGTAAACATTAATGGTCCCATCTGTTTTTAAGCTCTATGTATCCATAAAAATACTTATAATATCATAGAAAATTAAGGTTGGAAGGGACCTCAGGAGGTCATCAAATCCAACCTCCTACTCAAAGCAGGACAATCCCCAACTAGATCATCCCAGCCAAGGCTTTGTCTACCCAAGTCTTAAAAACCACCAAGCATTGAGATTCCACACCCTCTCTGGGTCACCTGTTCCACTGCTTTACTACCCTCCTAGTAAGGGTTTTTTCTAATATCTAACTTAAACTTCCATTGCTGCAACTTGAGACCATTGCTCCTTGCTCTGTCATCTGCTGCCACAGAGAACAGTCTAGCTCCATCCTTTGGAACCCCCTTCACGTAGGCTGAAGCCTCCTCTCAGTCGTCTCTTCTCCAGACTAAATAAGCCCACTTTCCTCAGCCTCTCCTCATGTGCCCCAGCCCCCTATTTTTGTTGCTCTCCACTAAACTCCCTCACAATTAGTCTACAAACTCCACATCCTTTCTGTAGCGGGGGGCCCAAAACTAGATGCAATGCTCCAGATGTGGCCTCACCAGTGCTGGATAGAGGGGAAGAATCATTTCCCTCAATATGCTGGCAACACTCCTCCTAATGCAGCCCAATATGCCATTAGCCTTCTTCACAACAAGGGCTCACTGTTGGCTCATATTCAGCTTACAGTCCACTGTAACCTCCAGGTCTTCTTCTACAAAGCTGTTCCTTAGCCATTCAATCCCCAGCCTGTACTGGTGCATGGGATTGTTGCGTCGTAAATATGGGACCTTTGCATCTCTCTTTATGGAACCTCATGAGATTTCTTTTTGTCCACCCCTCCAATTTGGTAAAGTCTCTTTGAATCCTAGCCCTACACGCCAGTGTAGCTACTACTTCCCACCAGCTTGGTGTCATCTGCAAACTTGCTGAGGGTGTACTCCACCCATCTTGTAGGTACTGAATAAAACCAGCCCCAGGACCAACTCCTGAGGCACTCCAGTTGATACTGGTTGCCAGCTAGACATTGAGCCATTGATTACTGACCATTCATAGGTATCAAGGAGAGTTGGTACTTACGTGTCTTGAAAAATCTGTGCCTCATTTATTTGAAGGTCTGGCAACACTAGTGAGGAGCTGCTGGGTCCGGCCATGAGGTGATCAACACAAAGCAAGCCGTGCTTGTACTCTCCATTGTCTGCAGTGACCTCAGCAGTATGCAGCACCCGTACCTGGTTTTCGATAGATGGACTGTACATACAGTCTTGCAAACTGATTATGTTCCCACTCGTGCCCTTTGCTTCCTTTCCTTGCTGCTCCTCAGCCCCTTCTTTCATTTCCTGGCATGAGGGGTGGCCTCAAACCCCTTCACAGGCTTCTGCAACATCTTGCCTTCCTTGTGCTGCCCCCCATCCAGTGCCCCAACTAGGCACTGCAGGTGCTGACCCACTTAATCCTGAAGGGATGAAATTTAAATCATCTGCAGGGCAGACTAATGAACCATTTCTGCCTTGCTTTCTGCCCGTGCACTACCAGGGACAGAACTATTGCTGAAAGATAAATGTGTAACACAAAGTGGGCAACAACTGCACCAAAACTTTATTTCTCTGCTCTTGTGGTGATGACTCCAAGTGTCATCATGAAAGCACACTGTTCAATAGCCTGATGATTCTTGTTCAACAAAATTGAAAAGGAACAGATGAAGCTGAAGTTGGTTCCTTATTCTCAGTTCCTTATTCCAAGTTCCCTACTCTTTATTCCCAGTTCCTTACTCCCGGTTCCCGGTTCCTTTTTCAAAGCTAATCTAGACCCAATAAAAACTTGTTTTCAATGAATTACACATCCTAAAGAGACAGAATTTCATTATCTATGCATATTAATTAAAGTCTAAAATATCTCACAACAAGTACAGAGCCCTAAATGAAGGTCAGATTAGGATGGGATTATGGGGCAAAAAACTTCTTGGGCCACCCCAAATTCTGTGGTGATGCCACTGGGGGACTGTCCCAAAGAACCCTGACCACAGTCCTGCCCGGCTCAAAGCACAGTTTGGCTGTGCCAGGCTGCCAACTAACAGCCCCCATATCCATTATACTAAGTATAATGGTGTGAATAAGGAACTGGCTTTCGGGCTGGGATTATGGATAGAAATTCTGCTTCAGCCACCCATCAGAATACCTCTGTGCTACCGGGGGATTGTCCTGGACATCTCTGAGCAGAGATTTGCCTGGCCAAAGTGCGGTTTGGCTGTACCAGGCTGCCAACCGACAGCAGCCCAGCCACTGTGCTAAATATCTGGACCCAAATAAAGAACTGGATTATGGGCTGGGATTATATGCAGAAATCCTTCTTACGCCACTCCAGATGTCTCTGTGCCACCAGGGGACACTCCTGGACATCTTTGAGCAGAGACTTGCCCAGCCCAAAGCACAGTTTGGCTGTGCCAGCCTGCCAACTGACAGCACCCTCCCAGACACTGTGCTAAATATATGGATTTGAATGAAGAACTGGATTTTGGGCTGGAATTATACCTAGAAATCCTTCTTCCGCCACCCCATGCCATGTCTCCGTGATACTAGGGGACGCTGCTGGACATCTGACACGAGAGACTTGCCCTGCCCAAAGCACCGTTTGGCCATGCCAAACTGCCAAATGATAGCTCCCCCCAAACTATTCTAAGTATATAGACCCGAATATACTGGATTTTAGGCTGTGATAATAGCTATGAATCCTTCTTGGTCCACCCAACACCATGTCTCTGGGACTCTGCTGGACTCTGAGACTAGAGACTTGCCCAGCCCAAAGCGTGGTTTGGCCATGCCAGACTGCCAAGTGATAGAACCCCCTGAAGCTGTTCTACGTATATAGACTCGAATAAGGAACTGGTTTTCAGCTGGGATAATAGCTACATATCCTTCTTGGACCACGCCATGCCATGCCTGTGTGACACCGGGGGACTGTCCTGGACATCTCTGACGAAACACTTGCCTGGCCCAAAGCACGTTTGGCCATGCCAGGCTGTCAATTTACAGCACCCCAGCCACTGTGCTAATTATATGCAACTGAATAAGGAACTGGATTATGGGCTGGGATTATACCCACAAATCCTTCTTGGGACACCCTGGAACATATCTCTGTGCCACTGTGGGACACTCCTGGACATCTCTGATCAGAGTCTTGCCCGGCCCAAAATGCAGTTTTGCCGGGCTAGGCTGACAACAGCCAGCACCCCAGCCGCCATGCTAAGTACATGGAACCAATAAGAAACTGGAATTTGAGCTGGGATTATACCAAGAAATCCTTCTTGGGCCAAACCGCACTTTGGGCCCAGCAGGTCTCTATTCAGAGATGTCCAGGAGAGTCCCTCAGTGCCACAGAGGTGTGGTCTGGGGTGGCCCAAGAAGGTTTGCTGGGTATAATCCCAGCCCATAATCCAGTTCCTTATTTGGTTCCATATATTTAGCACAATGGTTTGGATGTTATCCGTTGGCAGCCTGGCATGGCCAACCCGTTTCCGGCCATGCAAATCTCTGGTCAGAGATGTCCAGAAGTGTTCCCCAGTGGCACAGGGATGTGGGCTGGCGTGGCCCAAACAGAATTTCTAGCCATAATCCCAGCCTGAAAGCCAGTTCCTTATTCAAGCCATAGTGGGCATGGGGGCTGTTAACTGGCAGCCTGGCACGGCCAAACCATGCTTTGGGCTGGGTCATACTATGTTCAGGGTTCTTTGGGACAGTCCCCAGTGGCATTGCCATGAAATTTGGGGTGGCCCAAGAAGTATTTTGCCCCATAATCCCATCCTAATCTGACCTTCATTTAGGGCTCTGTACTTGATGTGAGATATTATTTTACATATTACTACATATGCATAGCTAATGAAATTCTGTCTTTTTAGGATGTGTAATTCATTGAAAACAAGTTTTTATTGGGTCTAGATTAGCTATGAAAAAGGAACCAGGAACCAGTGTTGCCGGCACAATATAGTTTATCAAAAGAAGATTAAGTGACTTCACAGACAGAAATAATAGTACTTAGTAAAGGGGTATCTAGTTTAGCAGAGAAAAATATACTATGAATTTATGCCTGGAAGCTGAAGCCAAGCACATTCAAATAAATGGGGGCTCGGATTTTGTATACACTGCGTGAATTAACCGCCTCCAGAACTGTGCGTCGTACAGTCGACGAAATAACGACGACTCCCGCACACAGGAACACAACCCCAGTACAACGCAACGCGCCGCCGCAGCACGAGTCGAGGCGCAGTGCGCATGCTCAGCCTGAGGCGGGAGGCGGGGGGCGGGGTAGGTCTGATAGCTCCTCTCGCCTCTTCCGGGAAGTGGCAGCTTTTCCACCCTCCCCTCCCCTCCCCTCCCCTCCCCCTGCTGCTGGCCCCGCTCCGCGCGCCGGAGCAGGAAGGAATGACGCAAGAGAGAGTGAGCCCTGGAGGAGGGGTACGCGGCCTGTGATTGGCTGCGGACTTGTGGGGTGAGCAGTGCCGTTCTGGCGGCCGGGCCCGCGCTGCGCTGCACGCCGGGAGCTGTAGGCAGCGCAGCCCCGTTCCCGGCAGGCCTAGCGCGAAGCAGGATGGGAGCCGTAGACCTAGCGCGGCTCTGAGGCGCTTGGGAGACCGCAGGTCCCGGCGTGCCTCGCGCGGGCCCGTGACTGGGGTGGAGGGCAGCTCTGCGGCAGCAGCGGCGGCGGCCGGCGAGGCGCGGAGTAGCCGCTCGGCCGCGCTCTCCCCCATTGTGTGGCGCGGCAGCGGCTCCCCGGCGCCGGCCGCCATCTTGTGCGGTGGGAGCCGAGGGAGGCGCCCCGGCGGCGGCAGCGGAGCGGGCCGGGTCGCTCCGTGGCTGCGCCTCCGCATGTAGGCGGGCCTCGCGCCGGGCTCAGCTCCTTCGGCAGGAGGTTCCGGCGCCGACGCCGCCTCGCGCCGCACGGGCCCGGCCCTCATAGACGTCCGCCCTGGCCCTGGCCAGCCTAGGCTTGCCGCTGCGGCCGGGAGGCATCGCTTCCGCCCCCTTCCCGCGGCCCTCGTGCCTCCATCCCCGCCCCTGGCTGGAGACCGACGTTCCGGACGCGGTCTGGGAGCCGCCTCCATCCCGCGAGGAGACCGCCGCCCCCTGCCAGGCGCCGCTTCGCCAGCCACGCGCAAGCCCGCGATCAGGAGAGACGAGCGGCGGCGCTGAGACGCTGCTGACACTTCCCGCCCCATCAGGAGAGAGAGGGACCCACCCCGCGCCAGCACCGCTTCGCAGCCGCCAGCCTCGGGGGACGCAGCCGCCGCCGCTGCCACGACAAAGACATGAAGATCAAGGATGCCAAGAAACCATGTAAGCCCGAGTGCATTTGCACGCATAGATCTCTGTCTCTTTGACTTCACTGGTTTAGTAAGGAAGGTGTTTCTACTTTTCCACCCTCAGAATTGGGGAGGGGGAGAGGGAGGTAGTTGTCACGGTGTGGTTTGTAAATGGAGATGTTGCCTATTTATTATAATTTGTCTGGCTCTTGAGTAGCTGATCTTTTGTGGGGAGATCAGCTGAATTCCAAAATTACGTGGCTCTATATGCTGCTTTTTAAATAGGAGAGATCTTCAGCATGTTGGTATTCAGATCACCTAGGCCAGCAATCTAGTGTGTGGTTTGCTTTTTCTGCTAGTGAAAGGAAGAAACAATATTTTTGGCAGCATTCTACTCTTTTACTAATAACCCAGAAGTTTCACTGGCCTATCCAACATGTGAGACACTGGTGTGATGCTGATAAGTTTCATATGTGTTCTTATCCATCATTTGGAAGTTTTCAAAACATGATTTGATGCTAAGCAGACTCTTACCTCTTTCATTTTGAAACTTGCAATCAACGTTATCATTTTTTAAATTAAAATTTGTGTTGTAAGATGATTTTTAAAGCTTTTTATGTAGTTGTGTAATTAAGCATTTGTATTACCCTACAACAGTGGACGCAAATGTAGATCAAGCCTGCCTTACATTAGGCACCAAACACTTGAAATGTAAAAGAGAGTCCTCATCCCACGGAGCTTCATAGACTACTGGTAGCACTTAAGATTGATTTGGTGTGAGAGTAGTAGTCCCCCTATATTTCAGATGGACAACTGAAGATTAAATGGCTTGGTTTTGCCTAAAGTTATGCTGCGTGCCTGTCAAAGCTAAAAGCAGTCAGTTGTCTTGATTCCTGGTCCAGAAAGAACCATTTCTCTGGTATTGGATATGTCAGGTGAAATTAAAGCATTTTAAAGGGGAAAGCATTTGGATTGGGAGACCCAAACAGTCTTGACCACCTCTTGTTTGTAAATTTATTACAAGACCAGAGCCACTTTGCTTATCTTGCCTTTAAAGTCTAAAGGTTGAAAAAAACATTGAACTGTGTACATAATGCACAAAACATTTGGCTGGTTGCAGAAGAGTTTATTAAGGATTTGATTATAATTATGAAGACCTTTCTTCTATGTGAAATCTTTTTTTTTCTAGTACATACAATTAATATCTATGTTCCCTGTCTTTTGGGGAACTGAAAGGCATGACCTACCCTTAACCTCAGTGACAGGTTTCTGAGGAGAGCGTGGAATTGGTCAGGACAGTGTAAAATTGGTCTTAGTGAAAAGTATAGTTCCTATAGCTCTTTTCAGAAAACACCTTTTGAAAATAGCATTTCTTTCAATATTGTCCCAAGACAAACATTTAAAGGTGGTTGTTGGGACTTCATCATGGTGATGAGCCATAAGAATCTATAATAGACCATTTATTTTGTAAAATGATGTTACCCTGGCTGCACATAACAGGTTGTACTTGTTAGTAGAACTTTAGCTTTGGAGAGAAGGTGTCTCACAGGATTATCTGTGACAGTTAAGGCTTATTCCTATGAATCTTAACAATTGAATATGAAAACTAACTATTTAGGCATCCTATTGAATTTATTGTTTTGGAAGTGGACCGTGGAACCAGATTACAAACCTTTACTCATGAGTTTTCCTGTAGATAGTTATTCCTTTTCATCCAGTGGTACTACTATCTTTGGGACTTGAGCCTGAGTGTCTGAGTAAGGTGTTAAAAGTTACTCAGCAGTATCGCATTTATCCAAACAATTCATAATGCATTTCTGGGTATTTTAAAGTGTTAGGAGTTCCAAAAAATGATGCTTTCTTAGAGGAAACATATTTATTTAATATCTATGATTTTCACCAAACACCAGCTGAAAACATATACTTAAGGCTTTTTACAAACAGAAATGAGTATTTGGGAAACGGTGAATGCTACAAATATCAATGTATATACAACGAACCATGTTCTAGAACAGTGAAGAAAAGGGTTGCAGCAGATAAATTTCCTGCCACAAACAAGGTGGCAATACAGTAGTGATGTGATTTAACTTTCTGCAGCTTTCACAATATCATGTATGCTAAGAAACTCTCTCAATTCTTAGTACTCTTCTCAGTAGTTCTTCTGGTATAAACAGTGTGAGGTCTGGTCTCACTCTACATTGTTTTGCCAGCAAAACACAGATTCTGCCCATAGACCTGCCTGCGTGCACATCTACATTGATAGCTACATTCAGTGCTCTGCAAACAACCAAAGGTGTCTGCCACCATAGAGAGACTACCAGAAAGCATATGTAGATGTACTGGCTCTTTTTGCAAGCTGCCACCACCCACAGTGCGTTGTGTGCTCCCTTGGCATTGCTTGTAGAAGCTGAGCAGAAGTTTGGGGGTGCATTCAGATGATTTCTCTGTGACGGTGGCTTTTGTTGGCAAAAAGGAGCCCTGAATGATGTCTGGCTGCCCTCAGCTCCTCAAACTGTATTAGACCACTGTCTTTGGGAACAGCTAGGCTTCTTCATTCTTAGATTTCTCAATAGAAGTCATTGGCTATTTTGAAAGAACATCTTTCTAACTACTTCTGGGGTTGCTTGTCTCAAAGTAATGAGACGTTGCAGCTTTTTGAAAAGGAAATCTTTTTGGAAACACAGTCCTTCTGCCTCTGCTGCAAAAGGAACTTAGAGCTGAGTTTGCAAAAAAAACAGTCCTAAGGGGGTGTCTTTTAAAAAACTACCTGCACAGTAGATCTGTCCCGCAAGGAAAGCTTAAGGGAGTGAGGAAGAAAACAGGGAACGCTCATACATGCACATTTGAGAGAGAGAGAGAAAATTATTTCCCACACAACAAATTTTGAGGCAACCACATTATGAACATTTTGTCATAAATTGTCTCATTTTCTTGAAGCTTGCTATGAAGGGAAGATATTTTCATTTCTTTGCGATCTTTGTATAAAAACAAAATACTAGTTACTAGTCTATTCTCTTGAGTGTCAAAACCAACACCCTGTTTGTTGAACTAGGAATATTGAATGTGTGGAAATACTGAAGAAAGACATTTTTGCAAAACAGAACCTTACAAGCGTAGTGTTGGTCTAATTGATGTTCAGGTCTTTTCCATCTCTTGGTTCTGAGGTGGGATCAGCTACACTTAGACCATCCTTGGAAGGTGTTTGTCTGACCTGTTCTTAGAAATTTCCAATAATGGGGATGCCACAAGATCCCTCATTAAATATTCCAATGTTTAACTGTCCACAGAATTAAAAATTTTAACACCTATTCTAAATCTCCCTCTTGCTGCAGATTAAGACGCATATCGCTTATTGTGCCCTTGGACATGATGAGCAGTTTATTTCTGACTTCCATATCAACCTTTTTCCTGTCCTCCCTTGTCCTGTTTGCTAAACTAAAGATTTTTTTCAACTGTTTCTCCTGGATAATGTTTTTGAGACCTCATATCATTTTTGCTCTCTTCAGTTTGACTACAACTTTCTTAGTGTGTTATCCCCCAAATACACAACACTCCCAGTGAAAGTTCTCTGTAAGTAGCAAATAATCGGTTTGTGTGTCCCATATATGGTGTTCCTGTTAATACATCCCAGAATGAGAGTGGAGGGCTTCTTTGCAGCAACATCCCAGGGTGCCTATACGCGAGTGGCAAGGCTGCTCTGACACGCTGCAGTTCAACTGCGTTGGAGAAGACTCGATTAATTGAGTCTGCTGGAACGTGGCAATTGCTTGTATCATGTATCAGCTTCCCTGTTCTTTAAAAAATGGCAGCAGGGATACTTGAACTAAAGCTAGTTGAACAAACTTTAGTTCAGGTGATTTTTAAGTGCGGGAAACTGATACATGAGATGCAGCAGTACTTTAATTAAAACTACTCTCAGAGCTGCTCTGATTTAAGCACTGTACCCCCTCCCACGTTTAAAAGTGCCCTGATTTGCATCACAAACTTGTATCCACCTTGTGGCCTACTATAACTCTAGATACTTTGTGTGATATTGCCACCTTGCCAACTTTTCTCTGTTTTCTATTTGAGCATTTTTTTTTAAGTATGATACTTTGTACTTGTCTTTGTTATATAACATGTAATAGATAACAAGGTCTTACATTAAATTGTACTGCACTTTCTGTTTTACAGACTACAGACAAGTTTCAGGTTAATATTTTTCCTGCAACTACTTAGATGCTCAATTTAAACTATGAACTGAAGGATAATAACATTACCATCCAGAGTTCAAATGGAGATGTAGTCTCTTATGAGGCAGGTTATGTGCTGTGTTTACAAATTCAAAATTAATGTAATTCATGGACACCCACAGTAAAGAATAAGTTATCAAACTGCTGAAGCAGTAAACTTTGTTACATTTTGCATACTAAAAGAATTCATGCACAAGTTGGTCTTATACAGAAAAGTAAAATTTATGAAATTATGAATTGTTGCAACATTCTGTTTCTTAAGAAATCTGGTCTATATGGGGACAAGTCTAGGAGCAAAGACCTCAAGCTGCAGCGCAAGAAATTTTGGTTGAAGATTAGGTAGAACGTTCTGCTTGTGAGGATGGTTAAGCATTAGAATGGACTATCTAGAGAAGTTGTGGAAATGTGTAGGAGCCAGGTGGACAGACCCTTGCCTGGGATTGTTTAGTCCCAGATGATCCTGCTTTGAGCAGGCATCTGTACTAGATACCCTAATGAGGTCCTTTCCAACTCTACTTTCCTATGATCCTAGACAAGACTAAAGTAAATTTTCTTACAGAACCTTACAGTCAGTGCAACTTGATTTAGAATTCAAAATCTATTAGTTGGATAGTCTTTCTGATAAAATGTAGATACCGATGTAATTGTTCTGTTAGGGAGGGGCAGGGAGCAGCCTAAGGCAGGGGTAGGCAATGTTTTTGGCAGGAGTGCTGAAAAAAATGCAATGTCTACCTTGTAAGGTGCTGGTGTGCTGGCATGCCAGAAAAACAAAGCTGAGGCGAGGCAGGACGCACTGCATATTAATATAGTTAATTGTAAATGTTGCTTTTTTCAGTAAATACCAGGTTTTCTAAAAATTCTAAACCTGGTAACAATAAATAGAACTTGATATACTACCTTTTGTTGTAAGGAGCTGGGGTTTTTACACCCATAGTGAAGCGCAAGGCTGTAGTGGAGCTGGAACTGCTCCAGGCAGGAGCTACCTCTGCAGCCCAGTGAGTGGGGATCCAGTGTGGGAGGGCAAGTGCCATGCTGCCACTGAATGTATGTGCTGAGTTGAAGTGATGGAAAGAAAGAAAACACTGGCCTTTTTGTCAGGGGAGTAAAGTCCTGTGTTCCTCTTATGATATCTACGGAAGCTGAGTTAGGTCTGTAGTGTATGTGAAAGACCCCTTCGTGCATTTCCTGATTTTTGCAAGTTTGGTTTTTACTTTTTCTTGTAACTTTTTTATTTATTTTTTTCCTTAGCTATGGTCTCTGTATTTCACTTTCTAATACATTTGAAATCCATTTTCCCAAAAGAGTACAAAAGGAGATATATTTTTCATCAGTTTGGTGTGATCAGTCTCTGGGAGCTAAGCTCACGGACTACAAACAGTTTGTTTCTTTTTTCCCATTAATTTAGCTGTAAGAACATTGGACCTTTATAAGCAGGAGACCAACCTTGAGAGGGCCAAGATTTAAGTGAAAGCTTCTTGAGAAGAAAATAACTGAGCTCTGTATTCCTTTTTCCATATCTCCTGGGCAGAACAAAAAAAAACAATCAGAAAAAGGAAGGGCCAGAAGGTTCTTCTTTCCCCAGCACATCTCCAGGAAGTTGCAAAACACAAATCATTCTAATTTGGGAATTGTGGTTCTCCCTAAATGAACATGAGCTGAACAGTGCTTTGGATAATTGGAATCTCATATGGTCCTCATAACTAATTTGAGGAGATATAAGCAAGGAAAAAAATTTGGGATTAGGAAATGCCTTTATTCAGACAACAGTTCCTACAACCATCACACTACCAAAATGGTATTAATTAAATGATGAACCCCATTTTTACACTCGGTTAACTCTTTTTCTGATTCAATCCCCCCTACCTCCTTGGTCCTAAGATTGTGTTGCTGTAATTCTGTCCTTTGGCACGATGCATACATGCACAAATCCTGTATGTAGAATGCTTTTATACAGTCTAGGTCCAAAACACTATTTCTGTGTTATCCATCCACTGGTAAAAGCAACAAGGCCTCAGAATCAGCTCATACCAGACGGGCATGTTGCAAAGGCAAAAATCTGCACGTGACAAGTTGTAACAGAATTAGACCATATGAAGAAATATGCAAGTTGATCGCATTGTGTGCCTCTTAATTCTACAAGGCTGTTGTGTAATCAGGTAAGAGGTTAGTGGTGTATCAGGTATCACAGTCAAATAAGGACAGTGGTGCATGCAGGAAATACTGTAAGATGTGTGAGTAAAATAAGTAATAGCCTTACATCCTGACTTTTTTTTGTTACCTAGTTAGTAAAACAATGCATATTCCATTTTATAATAGTAAAGGATCACACACTAGTAAAAACTTACTGATTGAGGGGATGGAAGAGGGTGAACAGGGATTACAAGGACTCCCCAGTATGTGGTTCATACACGCTACTTAATTAAACCTCTGTAAATTAGTTGAGTTGGAAGGTTACTCAAGTGAGGTCTGTTTTCTTTAGATTTTTACTGTTAAGTAATTAACCTGAGTAAGCATGGATATGATTTTGGCATGTCTTCGTTGTCAATGCCACCCTCGAAGCTTGAACTCTGCTAACTCTGGAAATGTCCTGTTTATAATTACTTGCATGGTAAGACAGTAAAATGTCCTTATGTTCTTGGGCTAAACCTTCACATAAACTGAATTAACTTGGTTTATATAACTGAGAAGCCTGTGTATTATATTTTCAGCTAGCTCTTCTAGGTACAGTGAGCTAACAGGACTTTTCCCCCTTTTTGCATTTATGGGAAAAAATGCCATATCAAGCTTGCATTGTTGTACTCCTTAGCCCCCCAAAACACCTGAGTAATTTTCTTAGTGCATACTGACAGGGCTAACCAAATAAACATCTGCTGGCATGAAACTTGATGCTGTGGTACATAAATGAAAAGACCAATCAGATTCTTAAATTTCTGAATTCTAATTTACTGTTAAGACTACCAATCACTGAATTTAGAAGAAGGTAGAGGTAGATAATGCTGTCATAATCTATTTCCAATTTAAAAAAAAGTGGCATGTTTTTCATTTTGCATCAGGTGGGGTAGAGTTTTTGCTAAAACTGTTGCACCTGTTTTTGTTGAGTATTCATGAAGTGTAAACTTGCTTTTTTCCTTACATTTATTTGTCAGTTGGGTTCAGTTTTCAAAGATGTTAGTACACATCTAACTGAGAGGGTTTTCCTACAAATGATTAAATATTAAGAGCTGAAATGAGAAATATCTACTGCACAAATGTAAAAGATACAGGGAAATCTTTCACAATCATTTGGGTGAGTTGCAAAGGAAAAGGTATGTTGTAATTACAAAGTATTCCTATCAACCAGAAAGGATCCTATGTATTTAGTATAATACTTGATTTCATTAAAAGGGGAGAAAAAGTCCACATTACATACTGGCAGTGGATTGGATCAACTTCTAAAAATCTTTTCTGGTCTATTGGGTAAATAAAGGTTCTCCTTTCTGTCTTGTGACACTGTATGTATTCAAGGGTATTTATTTAGGCACTACATTTGTCCCTGGATAAGTTGTGCCTATGTTTGTCCTGGAACAAAAAAATCCTGGGATTGGCATATACAGACATCACTCCTTCTAATCGGAGTTTACTGAGCAGCTGAATGCAGTGCAACTTTTCTGCCATAGATTCAGTTATATAATCTCAGGGTAACTGTACAGACATACTTGGCACTGTTCTGGGTTCAACTACTGCTACCTCTCTTCCAGGAAATGTTTTTAGGGTATATCCTGGTACAGTAGACATAGGTGTCTTGTCTGATTTGCACCTTGTCCCAAGATGAAATGTTTTATTCTAGGATAAATGTGACATTTGTGTGCCACACAAGAAATGTGGCTTTCTGGGAAGTTGCTTAATACTGAAGTGAACTGCTATCTGTAAGCTGCTACAGGAAGAATCTGGGCAGATTGCAGCAGGGTGTTTGGTCACACTGGTTGAGCTGACTGGTTTTACTCTTGCTGCTAGTGTTGGCCAAGGGGTGTTGCAGCTAGGCTAGTAGATAATACTCAGAGGCCACCCAGGCTTGGTAGCAAATGCAAAATAAAAGAAGTTAAATAAGTTAGTACTTGGCTGATTTCCAGTGGTTCTTTTAGGCTCCACTTCCTGGTTGCCTCTTATCTTTCAGAGGCTTTGCAGAGCCTGCAGGCTTGTGCAACAAAGCAAATGATGAAGCAAACAAAAACAGAGAAGAACCCTGCTCTGGGCTTTCCCCATGGCTGCTTAATGCCTGGTAACTCCAGGCAGCCTGTTCTCTGGACAGGTGCAGTCCCTTGAGGGAGCTTTCAGTGTCTTTATCTTTTCCACACTGGGCTCATGTGGCTAACCCTCTCTCACTCCCCACACCTGTGCCAGCTGCCTTGCTGGGGGACTCTCTACATCCCAGGATTTGGTTCCTCAGCCTCCAGTGAGTTCTCCCAGGTCTGGGGTGGGTGTGCAGAGGTACTTCTGGGGTGTAGGGCTGTTCAAACTCCCTTGAGCCCCTAGTAGCAGGGCAGGGCCCTGTTACATTATCTGAAAATGAAAAGTATTGTTAAATTGGGGAAAGAGTTGCAAACCGAACAGGTATCTACATACTAAGCAAAAATTCTTACTCGTGTTTCTCCAGTTATAATTAGACCGCAGTTTGTGTAGTTGTCAATTTTTCCTGGAAATAATCTGAATAGCTTACAGCAGGGATGCTCAACCCTTAGCCTGCGGGTCAGATCTAGCCCACAGATCTCCCCATGGATCCAGGACTGTCTCCTAGATAGGCGTGCTGGTAAGTGTGAGACCCAATCGTGGGGCAGAGGCTGGGCTCAGGCAGCATGGGGCCCCCAGAGCCTCATTCTGGCCAGGTGGGGCAACAGAGTCCTACACTGCCTCTGCCTTGCCCCCCCATGACCTGGGATTGGTCCCCAGGGACCAGTACCAACCCCACCCAACCAGGATCAGCCTTCAGCAGGGCTGAGGTGGTCAAGGGCACCAGAGGCAAAGCAGAGCCTGATCTGGCCCATGGGTCAGGCCTGCGCCAGATGGCCTACAGGGTCCAAACTGAGAACCACTGACTCAAGTGTAGGGGAAATTTTGGGTATGTAAACCCTGTGCATTTTACTTATTCAACAAATAGTGTAGCATTCTATGATTATTACGACACTTTTTTTTCCAGTGCTGTCAGTATGCAAGACCTTGCAGTGCTTTATGCACATTCTTGAATGTGTGATTTCATAGCCAGTTTCCTACTGCTTTCTCCATCCCCTCCCTGAAACACTAAAGAATTTTTTTTTTAACTGATTGATGTTTGTTGCTGACTTGCATGTTCAAACAGAGTTTAGATTTTTCTTAGGTATCTTTCAGAAAAAGTATTAAGACAGTCAGCCGTACTCTGTAGAAGTCAGTGAAATTTTGCCATTTTTCAATGGAAGTATTAATTGTATTCTGAGATCAAGAGAAAGTGACTGTTAGATGGAGGATTAAGTATTGGCTTTACCGTTGTTTTTCCACTAATTAGTAAGTCAGCTTTGTTGCCAGACACTTTGCAATCTGTGAGCTAAGCATGTAAACAAACTATCGTTCAAATGGCAACACACTGTTTAGTCTTGAATGCTTTTTAAAAATTGTAGGTGAACTTCCTCTGTCAAAGTTTGCATGGGAAGCAGAATATTTTGCATGTTATTGAGCAGGAATCCAAGGCTGGCAGCAACTACCCAGGGCCTGAGCTGGCTGCAGAGGCAGTGCCAGCCTGTTCCCACTGTTGGGGGAGGTTCAGGGAGAGCTGCTGTGCAGGCAGTAGTGGAACAGGCGGAGTTACTGGTCTGGGTAGTGCTGGAGAGGTGGCTATGGGGGGGCTGAGGAAAATTTTGGGGTGGCTGTAGCCCCCCGTAGTGCTACCCTTGCAGCTGGCTCATGGGCAGAGGGGGCTGGGTCTCAGTGGGCCACACTGCAGCCTGAGCTGGCTCCCCAGTGAAATACAGGGGCTGTGGCAGGCATCGTTGGGTAGTCCATCTTTGTTCTGCAGCCCAGCAGCACAGCCATGTGTGTGCAAGCATTTATGTGTCTGTTTGTTTGTTTGTGTGCCTGTGTCTAGTTCTGTGTAGGTGTTTCTGGTTTTGTGTACGTCAGTCTGTGTGTCCGGTTCTTTGTGTTTCTTTCTGTATGTGCATGTCTGTGCACATGTGTGTTTGGTTCTGGGCACGTGTGCGTGTCCACATGTCATTGCTTGTGTGTCTGCTTTTCTGTTAGTATGCATCTGGTTCTATGTTTTTGCATGTGCATGTGTATATCTGGTTCTCTCATTTCACAACATGCTTAGCAAAAAAAGAATATACAGCAATAAAGGGTAGTGTATGAAGTTCTGTTTATTGTTACCAGGTTTCAAATTTTTAGAAAACTTGGTATTTACTGCTTTAAAAAAAAAGTGGCATTTATGATTATTAACTATATTAATATGCAGTGCATCCTGCCATGTACCCCCACTCCATTTTTTTTTCCTGGCATTCCAGCACCTTACAAAGTAGACATTGTGGTTTTTTCGGCACTCTGACCAAAAATGCTGCCTACTGGTGTTGCAGAGGTTATTCTGTGATATTTGTTTATGGTATATGGTATTTAGTCTTCAAAAAGGATGCCATTTCATGATCTGCTTTAACTGGACTCAGTAGTGCACACATACAAAGATCATTTTAAAGGAATTGCTAATAATGCCACTTTCTTTATAGTTTGGTTCTATAGGTCCAAGTTGTTCTTTGGACTTGCCTTGAAGCAAAGTAATCATATTGTTTCCTAGCTCAAAGGGTATGCCGTCACAATTATAATTTACAGGTGTACAGTAAAAGTTCGGTTATCTGGCATCTTACAAGCCGGCATGCTCCACTAACTGGCATACCTGCTTGTAAGACAAAGTGAAACTGGAAGTGCCCACCGCGGGACTTACAGTTTCTCCAGCCCCCATTGCTCGGGGCAAAGCAGCCTGTGTTGCCGAGCCCCCACGGCCCCAGGGGCATAACAGGTTGTGCGGAACCTGCCTCCCTGTTTTGTGGGGGCCACAGGGCCCTGCAGGAGGGGTGGCGATGCCATGAGAGGGGTGGAGGGCGCCTCAGATGCGGCGTGAGAAGCAGCGGCCAGGGACACTCAATTAACCGGCATATTTTGTTATCTGGCTGGGGGATGCCGGATAACAGAGCTTTTACTGTATATTAGTTTTAGCTTGTAACAGCATTAATGCAATGTTTGTTTGTTTGTTTGTTTAACTTTTACAGCTTTCCCATGGTTTGGTATGGACATTGGGGGAACCCTGGTGAAACTTGCATACTTTGAACCAATTGATATCACTGCAGAAGAGGAGCAGGAGGAAGTTGAAAGCTTGAAGAGTATCCGCAAATATTTGACTTCCAATGTAGCCTATGGATCCACTGGCATTCGAGATGTCCACCTTGAACTGAAAGACTTGACGCTTTTCGGCCGAAAGGGAAACTTGCACTTTATTCGATTCCCAACTCATGACTTGCCTACTTTTATTCAAATGGGAAGAAATAAAAACTTTTCAACGCTACACACAGTGCTTTGTGCCACAGGAGGTGGTGCTTATAAGTTTGAAGAAGACTTTCGCACAGTAGGTAGTCTAACTTTGCTAGTATTGTAGATGGTGTAAAAGCTTGGGCTGTGGCTGGTTAATCGGTATACAACAGGTAGTAGGAATCATTTCAGTTCTTGTGCATTAAATAAGTGAGTAATTCAGTAGACGTTAAATCAGTAACCTCATAGAAATGTGATTCCTGGCGTGTACAATTGTTAGTCTCAATTATTTATATTATGTATAAATAAGGAAGATGGTCTTGATTACTGTTAGATCTGATCTTGAAAGCCAATTGGAAATTCCTTTCATGTAATGAAATAGGTTGCAGTACCTAGGTATAAAGAGAGATCTCACTTATTTTAAAATAACCTTTTTTACTTCTTGTTTTCTGTTTTGGGAGGCACTTGAGTTTAGACCTTTGTGCCATTATGCTTATTCTGGACCTTCTGTCCCATACAGTCATTGGTAGCTCTTCCTAGTCTTTCTGTGAAGTGAATTTAATCTGCTGTTCCACTTTTGTAGAGTGAATCAAGTCTAAGGAGACTAGTCTGATGCATTGTTATTATTCTGTAACACAGTGAACAGTTTCTACAGGGGATTCTTTTTTGCCAGGAATTTTAAAATGCTTCTTAACCTCTTCTGGCAAAAATGGCTATTTTTATATTTCAGCTATTGTGTATGTTGTTAAACAGGTGGGCTTCTGAAACAGTATCTGAAATGAAGAACTCCCTTTTTGCATTTCACCTATTGTTTTAAAATGTCTTCAGATTTCTCCCATAAGAGTCTAAATTTGAAAAAAAAAAGAATAAAAAAACACACCATTTTAATAGACTAGAACCAGCATTGGCAACAAAAGTCTGTCAGATTTTTGGTGGAGAAAGGAGAATCCTTATTCTGCTAGTTGACGAAGTTATCCAGGCCAAACATTATAATACAAGCCAGGGTCTAGTCCAGGGGCGGGCAGTTATTTTGGGTGGAGGGCCGCTTACTGAGTTTTGACAAGCCATCAAGGGCTGCATAACAGGCAGCCCAGCATAGATAAATATTAATTTTCTAAATTTTTCAGGGGCCCTGCGGGCCAGATGAAATGACTTGGCAGGCTGTATTTTGCCCACCCCTGGTCTAGTCTATACTGCAGAACAGCTGGAAAATCTGCTGGTAAAACTCCGACCGTACACATACTTAAAGCATCTTTGCTGGTGGCAGAGTAGTTTCCTCCACCAAATTGAGTAACATTTCTGTCGCCATCTGGTAGGTAGCAGAAGTTGGGTGTAGACACTGCTGCTTGCCATCATACTGTCAGAAGCTGAGGCCTCCCTGCAGTGCACTTAATGTTCTACAACACAGCAGAGCTGCCAGAAGAGCATGGATGTGTGTGGCCTCTGCTCATTCAGATGACTGCTGTGTGAACTTCTGGCACCAAGGCCTGCATCTTAGATTTCTTGAGACCCTTGAAGTGGTGGTCTAACTGAAGCTTTTAAACATTTGAGGCATTTATATTTTGTCACTTTACAAATGAATGTTTGCGTTCAAGATGGTTCCAGAGGTAATACAAAAAACTAAGTAGGTTTGCAAATATGATATATTGACTGAGAATATTTGAGGGTGATTTTGGGGGTGTTTGCTAAAAATCTGGTCTGGAATGACCCAGAAAAAAGCTAGTTTGTTTTGTTTTGTTTTGTTTTTTTACAGTAACTTAAAGCTAGCCTCTCTCACTCAGTGGTAGCAAAATAGCTTACTAAGTTCTAGTCCAGTGAAAGGTTATTTTACTGTCATATAGTAGCAAGAAGAAGGCATGTATAGACAGTTGCATGCTTTTTGTTGGTTGCCATTTTCCCCTTGGCATCTGGGATAATGCCCAGAATACACTTCATACCGGGAAAGCTACTGAGCAGCAGTGTATGGCACCACCAGAATGAAATAGATTTGCATTTGCTCTTGTGTTTGGCAGTGGTGGTTGCTAACTGGTGTGAGCTGAAAGCAAAGGCATCTGCATATGGGTAAGACCAACATACCTACTGTATGAATTGCTAACATTGCCCTTTTCTTTTTCACAGATTGGAAACCTGCAGCTGCACAAACTGGATGAGCTTGACTGCCTTGTCAAAGGATTGTTGTATATAGATTCAGTCAGTTTTAATGGCCAGGCAGAGTGCTATTACTTTGAAAATGCCTCGGAACCTGAGAGATGCCAAAAGATGCCTTTTAACCTGGATGACCCATACCCGCTGCTGGTTGTAAATATTGGTTCAGGAGTCAGTATTTTAGCAGTCCATTCCAAAGACAACTACAAGAGAGTAACTGGAACAAGGTAGTGATTTTAAACAGCAAGTTATAATTGGTACACAGAATAATGAGTCTAATATTAAGTTTTCAAACAACTGCTTCCTGCAGTTCCCAGAATAAAAATTGAGTAACTTTACTTATTGGAAAATATTTCCCTGGAATTACAGTTCTAAATCATTCTATATTTTTGTTCAGTTAGCTTGACAGATGAAGTTCACGTAAACACTTCTATCTTGATTCACAGTTAACTCTTTAGCAAGCAAGTTGCACTATGTATTAATCTATGACCTAATGCAGAGATCATTAATTAATTAAAGGAATTACCGTGTAAAGGTAATTATTTCTTTTTTAATTAGTCTAGGTGGAGGGACCTTTTTAGGTTTATGCAGTTTATTAACTGGCTGTGAAAGTTTTGAAGAAGCTCTTGAAATGGCATCCAAAGGGGATAGTACACATGCTGACAAGCTGGTCCGTGATATTTATGGAGGAGACTATGAACGATTTGGCTTGCCAGGATGGGCAGTAGCATCTAGGTAAGCAAAGACTTGCTTGTTGCCTTATAACAAACTGCTGTTGAGAATCCCTTCCTCCCCTTTCCCTCCCTCCCATTAATACAGAAATGGAAGGATTTTAAAAAGAGATGTTAGTTCACTATCATTTATCAGGAATAATTGCTTTTTGTGTACTTATTTTTACAGCTAATTAAACTGTGTTTGTATTTAAATATACGTACTCTTAAGTTTTACGAAATTTTAAAACCATGTGAACACATCTGATTACTGGCAAGAGAGGAATACTACAGTAGTTGCCTTTTGTAGAATACTGTGACCCCAACAGCTGAAACACAGCATCATATGCAAATATATATATATATTTTTAATGCCCTAAGTGACATATGTCAGAAGAGAGAGAGTCAAGGAAAAAAAAATAAAAAAACTGTTAAAGCTCCTCAATGAATTTTTAGCATTTTTGGCCAAGGGCTTTGAGAATGTAGTATCCAGTATTTAATCTGCCACCGTTTTTCTTCTGTTTTGCAATCTCTTCCTTTCTAGATTGATTTCACTTGTTTTTGTACATGTAGATCAGCCAGTCGAACTATTGCAAAATATTTTAGCCATTGTTTTTATTTATATATTGCATATAAACACAAAGCATAGGAATGATTTATTTTTAATTTTGATTTTTGAGGGTTTTTTGATTGTGAAATATCTTTGGGTGTTTTCTGACACTTTTTTCACAGCAGATACTCTGGGGATACTCTGGGAAATTTTAAACAAATTAATTTACAGTGTGGGCTTACTGGGAATAAATTAAAGCTGCTGTTACTCAAAGTGAACTTTTTTCATCGTAGGTTAATCCCTCTGCAGTCAATTAAGGCAAATAAATAAATGTTGGGCAATAATGTCCACACAATGGTTTAATACGTGCTGATTTCACAGCTATGACCCCCCACCCCTATTACAGTACTTTGTTTTGCCTATTCATAAGTTCTAGGTTTGGAATAGCTAGCAGTGAGAGAAATTAGAATTTCAGCTGTTGTCCCTAAGCTTAGTCTATGTTGCAAGATTTAGTCTGCCCTGAGAGTTTTGCTGGCATAGCTGCACGTGGGATCTTTTCAGACTTCTAGTCAGCTTAACTAAGTCAGCAGAACTTTTTGATGTAGACAAAGCCAGAGTCACTAGTGGTGAAGTAACATGCATATTTTAAGGAATCCTTGACTTAGTGTTGTTCAACTTGGAAAGTTCTGGGCTTCTATAAATTAATTGTCACAATTTATCATCTCTGGGAGTTGCTTTTCATTTCAACATATGAACTTATCACTCAGTTCTGTGCTTCAGTGTTTCTCTGTATTAAACATTCAGAATAACTGATTATTCAGTTATTCTGCAGCTTCTGTCAAACCCAATTGTTAGCTCGTCACAATGTTTTGTAAGTGTAAAGCTGTTTTAAGCCAGTTTCAGTTCGGTGGGTAATTATGCCACCAGCAAATTTGACAGTTGGGCAGTCCTCCAACAGCAGCCAGTTAATACTTCACTTTGCAAGCTTGCTTATTAGTTGGTCTGTGCTTCATTAGCTTCTAGGTATTTGGAAGCTGGAACTTGGGAGAAACTAGAGAGGAAAGGCTAGTGAACTTGAAGCAGACAGTTTTTAATGTAGACAAATAATGCACTTATAGTCAGCAGAAAGACTGACTATCAACTGTTTCTATGGCTGTTTGAATTTATTTTTCTCTTTAAACGGGCTCTCCCTCCCCAGGAAACTTTTTTGTTTCTATTTTTTATATTAAGTTGGCATCTCCTGTATGCTATCTCTCTCTGCTTTTTCTCTTCTGGGATTTCATGACGCTTCCAAAATGAATACCAATTTCAGTTTTGGAGTGTTTTATAGTAGGTAAACATTCTCTTATTTACTTGCCCCTCGGTTTTGCTTCAGCTACCTGGAGAGCAACATAAGGATTATATGTGAAGTGAGGAATAAAGGCTGCCTTTTCAGAAGCTGCAGAATTGGCTGTCGAGACTCAGAATTAGTTCCCTGTGCTTTGTCTAGCATGGAATAGTAGCACCCAGGAAAAGGAAACATCAGTTGGAGATGTTTCCTCTAGCATCTGTAAACCAATAATGGTTGGTGCTAGGGAGGGTATTGAATAGGGGAGATCATTCTAGGTATATTCAGTTCAGTGCTCTCCCTCCATAGCATCTACTCCTGCTATTGTCAGAAATAGAGTACTTGGTCTGACCCAGTACCGCACCTCCTGTGTTCTTACGTTCTAAAATAATGTGACAAGCTATATCTTCGTTAAATTTCATAGCCTAAAAAGGAGGATTTACATTTATGGGGGCTCTTTTTTTAGCTGGTCTGGACATTTCCAGAAAAGAAAGAGAAGCAACAATACATCATAATCTCAGTTGTTAAATTATTACCTTTTAATGAAGATTTGAAAAAAAAGATTATTTAAAATTTGGAACAAATAGGAGATGTAAGGGGAGATAAATTACCTCCAAGGAAAAAAGGGACTGGGATTTAATGCATGATGTCTGCTGCTCTCAACCCATGACAGGTGAATGCTAAACCATGCTAGCTTTACCTTTTCCTCTACCACACGGTAAAAGCATGCCCTGAGGCAGCTACCATAAAGCAGCTGACTTGTAGAAAGTAATTTGTATACCCATCCCCCTAAATCTGCTCTCGGCATGGAAACTATACTTAAAACCTGTTGTAAATGCAAAATGTATCACTCTGTACGTTTTTCCCCGCCCCCTCTTCTTTCCAGTTTTGGGAATATGATCTACAAAGAGAAGAGAGAATCTGTTAGTAAAGAAGACCTGGCTAGAGCCACATTGGTTACCATCACCAATAACATTGGGTCTATAGCACGGATGTGTGCTGTTAATGAGGTAATCTCAAAGGAGGGTGGGAGAAGTGTCAGAAAAACTTTGTTCTTACTGTGGGGTCGCGAGTTACTTGAACTGCTAATATTTAACAGTTGTCCTTTCAAGTCTGTTACCACATTTTCAGATGAAGCAAACAGACTTCCGTTGGCTCTGCAGAATGCCTTTTAAGAGTCATCTGGCTTGAGAATTCATTCTCTAGTAGTAGTAGCAATCGGGAAGTCAGCATGGATTCAGCAAGGGCAAGTAATGCCTAACTAACCTGATTGCCTTCTATGATGAGAAGTGGTTCTGTGGAGGTGAGGAGTGGATGTGATGTAAGGCTTTTGTTTCCCGCAGCATTCTTGCAAGCAAGCTAAGGAAGTATGGATTGGATGAATGGACTGTAAGGTGGGTAGAAAGCTGACTGGATCGTTGAGCGCAGCGGGTAGTGCTCGACAGTTAAATGTCTAGTTGGCAGCTGGTTTCAAGTGGAGTGCCCCAGGGGTCAGTCCTAGGGCTGGTTTTGTTCAGGATCTTCATTAATGATCTGGAAGATAGGATGGAGTATACCTTCAGCAGGTTTGCAGATAACACCAAGCTTGGCGGGGGGAGTAGTAAATATGCTGTAGGTTAGGGCTAGGATTCAGAGTGACCTAGACAAATTGGAGGATTGGTCCAAAAGAAATTACATGAGCTCAACAAGGACAAGTGCAAAGTTGTGTACTTAGGACAGAAGAATCCCATGCACTGCTACAGGCTTGGGACCAACTGACTAAACAGCCGCTCTGCAGAAGAGAACCTGTGGGTTACAGTGGACAATAAGCTGGATATGAGTCAGTGGTGTGGCCATGTTACCAAGAAGGCGAGCAGCATACTGGCCTGCATTAATAAGAGCATTGCGAGCAGATGGAGAGAAGTGATTCTTCCCCTCTATTTGGCACTGGTGAAGCTACATCTGGAGTATTGTGTCCAGTTTTGGGGGGTCCCTGCTGCAGAAAGGATGTGAACAAATTAGCAAGAGTTCAGCATAGGGCAGTGAAAATGGTTAGGGGACTGGAGTACATGATTTCTGAAGAGAGACCAAGGTGAACTGGACTTAGTCTAGAGAAGAGAAGACTGAGAGGGTCTTCTCAGGGTATTTGATAGCAGCCTTTAACTACCTGAAGGGCGGTTCTAAAGAGGATGGAGCTAAACTGTTCTCAGTGGTGGCAGATAACAGAACAAGGAGCAATGATCTCCAGTTGCAGCAAGGGAATTTTAGGTTGGATATTAAGAAAAACTTTCTCTCTAGGAGAGTGGTGAAACCCTGAAATGTGTTACCCTGCGAGGTGGTGGAATCTCCATCCTTGGCAGTTTTTAAGGCCTGGCTCAACAAAGCCCTGGCTGCAGTGATCTAGTTGGGGATGGTCCTGCTTTGAAAAGGGTTTGACCAGATGACCTGCTGAGGTCCCCTTCCAATCCTGATTTTGTATAATATATGAATAATAAATGAAAGTCTTCTCCCATTTAAAAATGTGGTGAAAAAAGCATTGGGTTTTGCTGAATTTGAGCTGTTTTATAAAAAAAATTTTTAACTATTGCAAAATTTCGCTTTTGAAACATCAGTTGCCATGAGTCTGAAGAAGGATTGCTCCATTGCATCTTCTCAGAGATTTGTCTAATAGCTCCAGAATACATTTGAGGATTATTTCCACTACTGTTTGCATAGAACAGTGAATAGCAATGAGAGCCAAGAAACAAGAAATATACAGGCCCTAGAACTGCACAGTGAAGGCTGGAATAGGAAAGAAGACTGTGGGAGAGGAGAAGGCTTTTTCTACTTCGGTAGTCAGCAAGATGGCGTGTAGCTTCCAACAAAGATGCTATTAGCCACTATAAAATAAGAAATAAGAGTGTGTCTTCATCTCCATTGGTGATCCCTCCCTCACTTTCTTTAGTATTTATCTTTTTCCAGTAAAGGGCTTTTGGGGTGGGGAGTTGGGTCTTTTGCTTTCTTACAAAGAAAAGCCTACATTAAAATGGGAAGGATAAGTAACTAAAAAATATGATAAGCAAAGGAAATCAAATTGTTATACCTTAAGTATGTGAATAAATAAACCCCAGTAATCCAGTAAACCCCTAGACTGACCTTAATTCATTCCAGTAATGATGCTATGTAATAACTGTAAGATTCTGATTAAATATAATCTGGTCCCAGATTAAACTCTTCTTAAAGAGCTTCATTTTCCCCACACCACCACTGAGCAGAGTTAATAAATATTTCTGTACCTTAAAATTAACTTCTCACAATGAAAAGGGGATTAGGCAGATGAGTGTTTATTCCTTTGAGCACAGGTAACAGATGGACATGCCACAAGTTTTATCCTAATTTGAATGAATATTCATGTGTCACTAGTATGTGCTCTAGTAAAATATTCTCCTATTTTATATGTTTGATTCTCAGTCTCATTCAGTCACTGGAGCTTAATCTCATCAGTTTTATTTTCAGTTCAGATGTCTCCACAATTGGAGAATACAGTGAAAAAACTGAAAATTAAATTTGACTACATTTATCACTTGCCTAGTATGCATTTTAATTTCATTTCTAACAGTCTTGTTCTGCATGTGTTCAGCGCCAAGGAACATCTGTAATATCTCAATGTCTTTGGCTTCTTTACAGTGCTGCCTTGTTGCATATGGATCAAGCAGCATTGTACAGGGCTATGAAGACACTGAGTCTTGCTCTACCACAAATAAGATATTTGGTTTAGTTGTACTTTTTGTTTGGATTGTTTCAGTTTTTTTGAATAATTCCTATTTTGTAAAACTGTGCAACTTTAAATTTTAAATGTCTCTGCTGCTGATCTTTTCTGTTAGTTCTGGAATGTTTTAAAGATTGAACCAAAATTATATACTGACAGATGTGACAACCTATTTTTATGTCAAAGATTTGTAAAGCTGCTCTGGACACTGAGGAATCATATAACACTCAATTTTTTTCTTTCTGCTTTAGAAAATAAACAGAGTTGTGTTTGTTGGCAATTTTTTACGTGTGAATACTTTGTCAATGAAGCTTCTTGCATATGCACTGGATTACTGGTCAAAAGGCCAGCTAAAAGCTCTGTTCCTAGAACATGAGGTATGTTATAAACACTTACAAATAAAAAAATTATTACTTGTAATCTCCAACTCACCTCTTAAAAGTAATATCCAGACACCCATCAGATACTCAGAATGCTCACAGTAGTGTTAATTTTCAATAAGTAGCTTTGATTAGGGGGTCATGAAGAATCAATAGGCAAATTTTAATGGTGAAGTTTGTCCTATTTGGATGAGGAAGTCTTCTGGTCAGTTGAACACCTAGGCATTTCACTACCAAGTCTACAGGCAGTGAAGGGATTTGAAAAGGTTATGCATCATTGAAGTTTGATGGCAAATAGCCTCAAGAACTGAATATGTCAGAAAAATAAAACCCTTTGTAGCGCATGCATTGAACATGCATGGTCTCCGTTTTACCTGAATTCATTTTTATGCTATGTGAACTTATGCTAATTTTTTGAGAACTCTGGGATATATGGAGCTACTAGATGTCGTTTACATAACATTGACACTTAAACGCTTAACAGTACTTCCATCTTGCAGCTCCATCTTGATATGTAAAGTTGATGGTAGGTGTTAGTGTTCTAGGTCTTGCAGAAGCAGTTGCCTGTATCAGTTCTCTGGGTCAGTTCAAAGTAGGACTTGAAGGGAAAGACTTTAGTCATTTTAGGAAAATTCCATTTGCCCCATAGTTTCTTGGAGACAATGCAGAAATATTTTAATACCATCAACTTCTGCTGAAGAGGTTTATTTCCTTTCCTTTCTGAGGTAGTTGATTATTCAACAGGGCAATAAGTATGGGATGCGTCTTTCTGCAGCCTGACAGTTTGAGGGATGTAAAGAAGTGGCCACTGACTGGACATTTATACTATACTTTGTTAGCATATTTTCACATCTTGAAAGGTCACAGGTCAGAATCCTAGTTGTCCTTTTAATCTTTATACAACTGCTGCTTACAGTGAACAGTTCAAATTTCAGGAAAACCATTTGTTTACTTTTATTGGTGGTCTAACACCTGGCTACAGGTACATTCTGCAAAATTAGCTGATTCTTCATATTGAGAGAACATGTCCTGGTTTGACTGCAGGTAATTCATGTTAAAGAGTCTTATGGTCCAGCCAGGGTGTCAACTTGTTGCCTCTTGGAAGATGACCAGTAAACTCTGATAGATCTACTACAAGCCTACAGAATGCCAGTGGTATATGACATTCAGTATCAGATCTTTTTAGTTGATCAGTTCTCCATTTTTTTTTCTTTTCGTTTCAGTTTGAATATGGAACCAAGATGACTGTTGGAGCAGGCATCTCAGTGATAGTATCTATAGTTGTTAGTTGTACTTCCTTGCTAATTGTCTGTGGGTTCTACTTGGTTTGGTTTTAGATTCTGGTATTTGGCAAGGTCTAGAAGTCTCTGGAGATCATAATAGTGCTCTTTTAGCATTTTTTCCAATTAAGCGCAAGAAGGGGTTTTATAACAAAGGCATGGCTCTTGCATTTGTCTGCAACATAAAGATTCAGTCCAGAGTGTAGCTTGCTGTGTTTGGGCCTTTCCAAAATCAGTTTTATTCTGTGGTCATCGTCTCTTGCTTCAGTGAGTTCTAGATTGTAGGCCACTACTGAGCAGGGGCAGAACTTACACTATCAAGCTACTTACTGCTAGTAGATGTTACCAGTAGGAGACTAGGGTGGAATTGGGCAGAGAAGTTTAGAGTAGTGCATTGGTGTGAATGTTAAAGGTCACAGGGTAGTTGTCATTTCTCAGTTCTTCTGAAAAGCATTTCCTGTGTGGGGTCAAGTATTATTGATACATGCCTGGAAATGCTTAAGATATATTAGTAAGTGAAATGATTCATAAATTTTAGGGAAGAGAGTCAAGTAGGGCAAGCATTCTTTTAAGAGCAAAGGGTTTGTGTTTGTAGAGCTTTGGAAACTTTGCATGAAGGACAGTGTAGCACAAGTAAACATTGTTCTTTTCAAGTCCTCACTTCGGGTTAAGAAATGTATTTCTGAATACTGAATTTTAAATGTTATGGTTCAAACTTAGAATGACAGCTTTTTTCTTTAAATAAACAGGGGTATTTTGGAGCTGTTGGTGCTCTTCTTGGGTTGCCGAATTTCAGCTGAAGTCCCAGATGTCTTTACGCTGAGCTGCTTTCCACTTGGATGACATTACTGCATTGTTTAAATCAATGGGAACCAAAGGAAAAAAGCAGTGGTTTTACTGTAAATGTTTTTAAATTTAAAAGTGGTAAGCTGCTGGATATTGCCATTTTAAAGAAGTGGAATCTTACCATGTTGGGCATTTATAAGTAAAATATTAGAGGGGTTTGTTTGTTTGATGTACTCCAGTACACATAACCAGTATTGAACTTTTAATATGCAATACATCCTCTGAAAAACAAGCTTCCAAAAGAGAGAATTCCAGCTCCTTATGTGTCTGGCACAAAATATTTTGGGCTTTAATGCTAAGCAAATCTGTTTTGTATGTAATCTGGTGTAGATGGTGTAGATCTATCTATTTGTTTTAGTCCTAGTTTGCCTTGTTCTAACAGCAGAATTTCTGTTGTATGTTTCAAAACATTGACTTAAAAAAAGGGGTGCCATCAACAAAAGGAAAAAGAAAAGTTGTATGTAGTTTAAAAATGTCGTCTTATAATGATAGGAAAGTGTTATGGCATTAAACACATTTCAGTAATCATGGTATTTGATATAAAACAGGGAGGAAATACAAAAAAATCTCCTCTGCCTTGTAAGCACAAAGCAGAGAAGGGCAGTAGCAGCTACTACTGCAACTGTACTTTATCTGTGTTTCTGAGGATATGTGGTTGCTCAAATCAGCAGCACATGGGGAATCTTGGCAAGACCATCTCTTTGAACTAGGTTTGAGTCAAAGAACAGCAAGGCTTTAGAAAGGATCTGTCTAGATCAAGCAAACTCTTGATTTCCACCACTTTCAATATCAAATCCACCATAAAACCTGGCGCAGTTTATAGTATCTACCCAAAAGAGACTAAGGACTAAAATAGCAGTAGTGTTAAAGTTTGTAAATCTGAAGTGTCGATCATCTTTATGAGTAATCAAGCATACCTTCAATTGCTTTTTTTTACTGGTTTGAAGGATGGTTAGTTCTTCATTTTTTAGATGTATTCTCAACTTTGAGCTTATTAAAAAAAAATAACAATATTTTTATACATGTATTTGGAATTGGAGGTTTGTTTACAATGGCTTCAGAGTTTGTATTGCAATGTCAAAAGGACCAGTATTCAGTACACTTAGCAATAATTGGAACTGCATATTGATCTGTGGCCTTGGGATAAATTCCATATTTTGTAACTAGTCCTTTTTTGCCTGAATATTTCGTTCTCACAGTGGTTTAAAAATTTACAGTAGTGTATTTACTGTGATGTCTAGTGCTGCAGTCAAATGAGCTACTAGATTAGAAAGACCATTTCAGAGATCGTCAGCTATGTGCTAGCATATTTAGCATCTCTAATAAGAAATGTCCAGCTTTTACGGTACATTGAGAGAGGTTTTTTTCTTTTAAATATAAAGGAAACATCAGAATAAAATCTGATAAATTAGATTTTCATGTTTGTAAATGAGTGTTAGTCTAAAAAGTAAAGAGAAAAAGATTAATAGACAATTCCAGAATGTTGCTATATTTCATTATAGCAGCATCTGAACTTTTTAACCATATTCTCTAACCCACAATGTACACAGAAAGGATTGAATGTACTAGGTAAAACTTCTTTAAGTTGAACTCCTTTTAAACTGGAGATTTTAGAAATTCCTACAGTCCCGAAGTGTAGTGATTTGTACAGATAGCCACTTTATTCAACTTGGAACAGTGCCAACTTCAGACATAGTTTGATTGTTATTGCTTCTGGGTACTGAAGGCAGATATTCATTTTGAGTATATTGAAATATTGCTTCAGTTAGAAAATGGAAAACCTCATTCTCCAAGTGATCCTATTTTGAAGGCTATCTTCAGTCTGTGAAGCAGATGAGCACATTGGAGTAACATGTCTCTCTAAAAGCTGCTACAAGTTTCAAGCCATGATGTAGTACAAGAAGTATAATATGGTTTGTAAGGGTAGTTCATTAAAACAGATTTATTCTATACATTTTCCACAAAGGAAAATGTTTTTGAAGATTTATTGTAGGAACCTCATACAGAGTTTCACATCCTGTATTCATGGGATTCCTAGATGTTGGAGCACTTCTGTCTCATTCTTCTTGCAGTTTTTCACAAGAAACAGTTCAACTAGTCCAGGTAAATTGTGAGAGAATTTATTCTCTGTATATCCTGTAGTACTGAAACAACCTAAAAATTGCTTTTGAAATAGTAATTAAAAGTAATTTATATATACTGACCAGCAGATATTAAAGTAAGATTTAGTCGCAACTTTCCTTTTCCATTCTAGTCTTTTTAGGAAGTCTAACAGAGAAATTACCCTGGTCAATTCAGGACATAATTAATCAGTTCTGGAATAACAGACAGAACATGTTGACAATTTAGGAATAAACTTCTTCTCTTAAACTTGAAAAAGATGGCTTCTGGTCTATGGTTCCATCAGTATAATTATGTTGACCTCTCCAAGAAATATCAGACAAGTTTTCTGCCCCTAATCTACAATAAGAGTAATTCACATCAATAAGGATTATGTTCAGGAAAGTTTTTGCAATGTGTTTGGTTGTTCTTTCAAAACAGAAAATTTGTTGCTCCTTTTGTCACCCAAGTTGATAGGTATTACAGATATCTATATATAGATATATATACAAGCGTGGAGGCTGCTCCAATGCACTGGAATTCTACTGTGTTGGAGCAGTCTCAATTAATTGAGTCTGCTGGAGCCTGGTAATTATTGCGCTCCAGCTGCCTCGTGTGTCTCATGTATCAGCGTCCCTGCACTTAAAATTGTCAGCAGGGGCACTTAAACTAAAGTTAATTCAAGGAGCTTTAGTTCAGATATCCCCGTCACCTTTTTTAAGTGCAAGGTTGCTGCTACACGAGACGCAGTGGTGCTTTAATTAGAGGGGCTCTTGAAGTCACTCTAATTAAAGCTCCACCATCACCACCACCCCTGGAACATGTATAAAAGTGCCCTGTGAGATTTAGCTTTAGATCTTTTAATCTGGATTCCTGTGTACAATGTAAAAGTCTGTACTCTCTCTGTACAGCAGAGTGATTTGATTCTTCTTCATATTTGCTGTTGTTACTTCGCATTTAATATTTCTGCCTCTGAGCTAGTCAGTGTCCCTTTGCTGTAAATTGAATCAAGTAGCAGCTGAATCTAGCAGAGGAAGCGCAGCAAATGCTTTTTCAAATGTACAGGTTTTCTGAACTGCTCTCTCTTCAAGTGGGACCATTTCCTTCAAAGAACAGATTTTTTTTTCCTCCTTTAAAGGAAGAAGCAAGCTCGTTCTGAGTGTAGTAACACCCAGATAAAGCAGCCACATGAGTGCCTTTCATTTCTTGTATGGTGCCAACAATGCTGGATTTGCTAGCTCTGGAACTTAGTGCAGGAGCATTCCTGGCAATAGTTCTACTGTTTTCATTCTGTAACACTTACTAAAGATGTCAACAATAATACTTTTATCAGCATTGTAAATGATCTCTCAGACCTGACACACAACAGTCAGGAAGATGGTTCAAGTTTGTTGGTCTCCCATCCTCCTGGCAAACTGTTCTACTTTTGCTGGAATCATTACTTAAACTAGTCTCTTTTCATTCATCCCTCTCATTTGGCCCTTCCCCAGGCGTCACTTCCGACTTTAAGGGGCCATTGTCTCTCTGCAGTGGTGTTAACATTTTAGCCACCCAAGTTTAGGCTATTTCTATATCAGACACTTCATTATTATATGAAAATACCATTATGGTCTGGCTGGTATGGTAGAAAATCTTTAACTACTTCAAAAACCGTCCCAAATCTGCTTAAGGGAGCTAACCACTTTAAGTGAGAAGCAATATTGCTCTGGTGCATTTTGGACTGTTAACACATTGGGGTAAATATAGTATTTCTGTAAGTATTTTTCTGCTGAGTCCTTTTTAATGAATCCATTAGATTGTTGCCACTTGCATAAACAACTTCCTAGAAGGGCTCATTAAATTTAGACTCTAGGCAAGAGTAGCAATATGAATAACTTTTCTTCCCCTTTTATTCTTTTAAGAGCTTTGTCAGAGGTGCTTAGGCACCTTTTGAGGATGTCAGCCTTTTTTCTTTGATTGACATACTTCCAGCAACAAATTATCCATAAGGTCCTGTCGGCACTTCATAAAATACCCTCTGGCACTATTTAAATTAATGGCGTTAATAGAGTTAGAAGCCAGGTTGTACTATTAGCTTAACCTGTGTGTTAGAAATTGAAGAGAAGTGTAACTATAGTCCTTCTAAAAGTATTATTAGGACTGTTAATCTTATTTGAGGAGTTACATTTCTCTTGCTTTTAAGTGGCAGTTAGTATGTATCCTGTATATATAGGTTGAGGGATTCCTTGTTCTTTTAGCTTGGAGAAAATAGTCTTTGTTACACCACAGCTTTTATATTTTTCCTGAACCAGTGTAGGTCCAAAAATTCGTATTTTTTAGAAACCAGTCCATTTCAAGTAATGGTGGCAATAATCTTCCCTAAATGTTTCAGGAAAGCGGTGAGAGTTTGCTTTCATATAATTCAAGTGCTTTCATTTGGAGCAAAATAATCTGTGTTCTGTAAAGTGTCCAGTGTCTCTTATATAATTATTCAGCTTGCACTCATGCCTCTGTACTGCTTTATAAGTATATTGCATTCATTATGCACCCTCTGAAACAACTGATATTGTAAGAAGACAAGATGTCTTTGATTCTGTTCAGAACTGTGCTAAGACAATTTTGTTTAGCATTTAAAGCAAAACAAAAAAAGTATTATGAGTGTGTCAGTACTGCTAATTGGGTACAATCCACTATTTCTCCTGCAGTTATTGAAACCATAATGAAGGTACCTTTTAACATGGTAATGTTTTCCTTATGAAGGAGGCTTCTTCATCCTTCCTACAAATATATATATATATATATATATTTTAATCAAAAAATATATAGAGGAGGAATTAACAAAAATGTTGTGTAAGATTTAAGTGTTTATGACCTAGATGCATGGGTTATAGTACAAAAGCAAACAAACATGTTATAGAAACAATAACTGAAGTGAAGTTTTGCGAGAAGACCTCTGCTTTAGGCCACACCATCGTGGAAGGGTAACTTTTAGCTTGCTGTGCCTAAAATGTGGGAATCAGTTATCTAAATCTGTAGAAACAAACTTTGTATTTGAGATGGAGCTAATATGGAGGACCACAAATGCCTTATGCAGTCTACTGGGGTTATTCCCTGGTGATATTCCACAATGTTCTTAAATGCCCTGTGTATCAGTTACAATATGGCTTCTGTTAATACATTCCAAAGATTGTTACCAATATTCTATAATCCATAATAAAAAATCTTCAGTGAGGTCTTTTTAATAAAGAAAACAAAAGTCTGCAAGCAAGGCTATTTGGCAAGTTGCTAACCTGCTCACACTTGATGTCTATAGAACACTAACAACCAGCCCTCCTGAAACATCAAGAGATGTGCTAACGGAAGAATATTTGAGTAATCCTGGTTGTTTAACAGAGTGCCAAGCCCTGCACACACTGTAGATATCCAAATAGCCTGATGACTTAAGTAGGTACTACCTTAAGCAGTAATGAGCAAGATTTGGCTCCAAGGTCTTCTCATATGTAGTTAAATGGAGAACACAGTAGTGCTTCTTTGCATATTACTGCTGGTGCTAAATCACTTGTTGAAAAATTTAAAATCTAAATACAAGTTGTAAAGACTGTTTATGACCTGGTCCTTTTGACTGACTTGAAATTTATCACTCAGATTTCTTCTGGCCTTATTTCAAGCTTACCTTTTTAATATGTATTCTGTGGTTCATTAATGTTGAGAGTCATTTGTGGGATGGGCTTTCTGTGCTGCTTTCTGTAAAGCAGGTAACATTTAGTTTGTGTATTATATCAGATCATCTTCCATTTCTAGATTTCAGTTGTAAGAGTAGTTTAGGTATTAATCTTACAGTTTACCATCCATTGTCACTGTAGCTGTTTAAAGTAAAAACAGTTCTTAGTACCACCTATAATAGTTTGGCATACATCCTTTGGTTAATTCTTAAAAAAGTATGGCCATTACTGTAAGCATTTTTGTTTGAAAGTTGTAAATATATACATTTAAAACTACGTTTAAGGATGAAATGTTAAATTGGTCCTATCCATAAGAGAATCTGAAATATGGAATACAAATTGTTAGTTTGGAGTCATATATTTTAATTTTAACTAAATATTTTCATAATTTCATAGGCATCAATTTTAGACCATTGTGAATACAAAGACTTGGAACAGTTGCATTAATTCAGATTGAACATTTCAAACTAAAAGTAAAAAAGAGTTATGAATGAAGACATGAAGACAGTTTGTTACAATGCCAAGAAGCTCAAAAGTAATGGGGTTGAACATTTGGGTATTTGAATTATGATGGGGAATAAGGAGAATTTTGATAGGCGGCATCATCTTTTTTTTACGCTGGTCGTAATAGGACTTTTGGCATTTTAATCATACATATTTTTATCTTGGTTGTCAAGCAATTGTCTTGCAGCATGCAGGCCGTCTAGTGACCAAATCGTAATTTCAGAGGGGGATGGGAGGAATTTGGGGGCTGGGGGAAGTTGGTTCTTTATCAGAACGGATGGCAAATTCATAAATTGCAAACCCACATGGAGAAGACTTTCTTCTATGAGCCATTTTGGTTCAGTTGCCTTATTCTATTGCATTGTACTCATGTTATGTCTCAGCTTTTTTTGTTTACTGTTCTGACACTGAAGATGTGATGTAAAAAATGTATGATGTGATGCAAATTTTATTTGTAAAATTACTAAATTATACCTTTATGTAATCTATAATACATCTCTTGTAAATTGTTTAATTTATTTTTCATTTTATAGATGCTCATTACTGAATGTACAGAATAGATTTCTTTAATATGTCACTAAGTCTTTTTGTTGTGGCCAAGCTGGGGCCAATACTGTAATTCATCCCCATTAAAACTGTATAAATCTTAACTGCCTGTTTGCATGATTGAAGTTTGAATTTAATTTACTTATTCATACTGCCATAAACCAATTTCAGTATGTTGGGCCTACTTTTTATAGATTATTTTCCTGGTTTTGTTAATGTTTGTTCTGTATGAATGTTGAAACAGTACTTTTGTCTTACTTTTCCTAATAAATAACTCCAGATTGTTCAGTCGTGTTTCTCCTTTGTTCTGTTCTTGGATTAATCATGTGTAACATCAGTAATTGATGCTCTGTACAATTACAGGTGGTTTAATAGTTGAGGAACATGTCTGTTATCTTTTCTTCTCTTTACCTTCTACACTTGTGTAAGGCAGTATAAAGGGCAAGTTGATGCATTCTTCCTGCATTACTAAATACTGATGTGTGGATTCCATTATTTTGTTTCATGCTTTAATTTAAAGCTTGTAAATGCTCTAACTTGCTAACTTTGAAGAATGAAATATTCTGTGCAACAACCATGACCCTGGTGATAGCCATGCAGTTGCAATATCAAAACCATCTTTCCTGGTGACCTTGGGAACCTGTATTGGTTTCCACATTCAATTTACTGCTTTTTGGTAATATTTATGCAACCTGGCTTTATTTGGTCCACTGACTTCTTTCAGTTAAATGCAGTAATTGCTTGATTAATGTAAAGACAACAAAGTGCTGCTGATTTCACCCTGAGTCTTCTAATTTTATCAACAATCCTGAGAGAGAGCAGATCTACACTTGGCCCAAGGAGTTTTACAGTTCTCTGCAAAGGAAAATACTCGTTTCTAAATAAAAGCATCATGAATAGCACCCATGTACTTAAGCTTTAGTGCACATCAGTTTACTTGGCTAGTTACAGTCATTTTCACCTGTGTCATTGGTACCAAACACTAACTATGTGTATGCTTACTGTAATTAACCTACGTTTTACATTTTATATAAATACTGTCTTCTTTTTGTAATTGTACTGCACAGGCACTGAAATCCATTTTCAAAAAAATTAACTTTTTGTATGCTAAGTTAGATGGATGTTTTGAATGTTAGTACCCTAATACAGTAGTTTGTGTCTTAAAATAGGAGCTAATCCACCCTAAAATATGTTTTCCCACAGAACTGTATACATCCACTAAGTGCCTATTTCTGCTGGCTGAGTTGCACCTCTCTCTAGTGCCATAAGCCCTCTGCCAACATACAGCAATCAATAGAAAGCATATGTAAATAGTTTTTCACTTTATGTAGCAGGCTTTCATCAGGAACCTCACAGTGCCGTGCCTTTTACGGTCTGCACTGAACAGTGGTCTGATCTCTATAGACTAAAGCCTAACTCTCCTTTTAAAACTTTTGGGGAGGGGTAAAACTGGGTATTCAAAAAAGAAGTTAGACAAGAGGCAAAAGGGTGGAAAGAATATTATTGGAGAAGAACAATGTTCATCATCTGCAGTTCCTTGGAGTGGCCTCAACATCAGAGGGCATTACATGTACCTTTTTGTGCTGCGAAGTGCCAGAGATCCAGCGTGATTAATCGAGTCTGCTCTGCATGTGAGCTCATGTGCCAGGCATTATATCTCATGCATTTGTATAAACAGTAAAATGCACATCAGCACTGGGAAAATGGCAGTGGTGCACTTTTGAACTAAAACACCAGTGTGTTTTTCAAAAGTGCGCCGCCGCCATTTTCTTAGCACTGATGTGAATTTTGCCATTTATACAAATATATGCAATGCAGCACCAGACATTTTCAAAAGCATCTGGTGCTGCGTGTCATACCTAAAAATGCCCTCCCAAGTTTCATAACGAACTTGGGAAGTGGTGGGCTTTATTTCCAGGTGGCACAGCTGCTTATGGTGAGGATGCCTGGTGCCAGCACAAGCATGGGTGATGTGTGTGCACTATAGAAACTTAGCAGCATGGTTAGTTGTGGGTCAACAGCATTTCTGTCACGATAGCTTCCTACGTAGACAAAAGCTAAATGAAATTCAATTTTCATACTTACGAAACAGTTTGTTAGGTGTAGAAAACAAATCATGAGCTGACAAGGAGGACTGCATGGTTGGCATATTTACATGGGATGCACATAGGTTGAAGTGAAAGTCTCTAAGCTTTTTCAAGCTTGCTCCTGGCATGGAAAGGAGTTGCAAGAGGAAAGGGTTCTGCAGTGGTGGTGGTAAGAGGTATCATGATAATATTTGTTATTAGCTTTATTTTTGTAGCCAGCAGTTTTTTGTCTTCAGTAAAGATATGTTGAAATCCAAAACTCAAAACTGAATATTCACAAATTTGACAGTTCAGGTCAAATATTGTGGTTGTGGCCTGTTCTGGGTTTTCAGTAGTTTGAAGTAGAGCAGCTAACAGAAGTTTCAGGGTTTTTATATCCACCTTTGAAACGCTCTTACTTACACCTTGTACTTGCCAGTGCTGCTGTTTTGATGTCCAAAAGGGAAAGATTCCTTTCAGAGTTTCAATTTTCCTGGTCAACTGGAGTAGCCTTTTCAAAGTAAAATACATCCACTGATGTAAATTAGGCATTCTGCACCAAGTCATTTGTTGCAAAAAGGTTTTTGATTGAGGTCTGCTCCTCACCTGGGATGCTTAAACACTTCATTGGTTCAGACCATGTGTGAACATGAGAGCATAGAGAGTCCTTTACTTTGGAAAGGACCTACTTGTAAAGTACCATACTTGGTCAAATCTAAAGTGGGGGTAAGGAAGGAGGAACCTTTTTTATTTATTTTTTTAAACAGGAGGAGAGTAGGGCAGTGGCTCCGACTTCAACCCCAAGCCCAGAGTTGGAGCTGCAGCTGCTGCCATATCCACCACCTGTCTCCTTCTCTCAGCTTTTCTCCTTGCCACCACCCCACTACACCTTGCCCCCAAAAGTAGCAGGGGGCAAGGTGGGGAGGGGCAGGAGAGGGCAAATGGGGCAGATGCAGGGAGGGGCAGTATAGGCCCCATGGGAGCAAGTGGGGGGGCAGATTCCAGGGGGCACAGACACAATGGTGGGAAGCAGGAAGCAAGGTGGGGAGGATGAGGTAGTAGGGATAGCAGCAAGGAACAAGGGTCAGACTACTTGACTCCTCTCTGAGCCCCTCATGACCTGCCCCCTTGCCACTGCTTGCCCTACTACAGTGGTGGGGGGAACAAATTTAAGACAATCCTCCAAAAATTAGATTCTACATAGGAGAAATGTAACAAATTTGTTACTTTTCCATGTTCAAAATCCAATTATTTGGCGGTCTTCTTAAATTCAAAGTGGTCTTGGATTCAGGTAAATGCTGTATGTAGTTCTAGCATATTCCCAGAGACCATAAAATCTTCTATAAAATCATCAGGAGTAGTTCCTTATGCCAATGCTGTCTTGTTTCCACATGACTAGGTTCCTTTACTTTTCTCATATGCATTCAGTCTGTTGCTATACTATTAGTTAATCTGTCAAAATCAGAAGTATAGACCTCTGATAACATTGAAATAACTAACTTCCACCCATTTTTAGAAAAGTGGATAATAATTGGGTTTCCCTCTTGCATATCCAGACTTCTTGCATATTCCCTAGGCTACAGCACTACTACAATAGAGAAGTACATATGCTCTTAAATTCTCTTTACAACATATGCAGTGAACCAGCAGAGGGAGCAGAGAGACCATCAATTTTCTATTTAAAGTCCATACTGTTTCCTTTACACACAAAGTCTTTTCCTTTTTAAGAAAAGTATTTTTGTTAGTGCTGATTTGGTGTGAATTTAAGATTATCTTTGATGGTGGCTTGCGTATGGCAGTTGGAGCCACTGTTGTTATGCAGAGACATAGGGACAGCCCAAATGCGCTGAGAATTGAGCTTCATGCCCCCTCTACAAGTAGAGGGATGAATGGATCCAATGCATAATCCCACAATTGCATCTCCTGCTGGGCACATGTGGTATGGCAGGAGGCACAATTGTGGGATCATATATTCGATCGCATCACGTGCACCTTGCCAGTGCAGGGGGAGCCTGATCCCGGCCCCTCCCTCCTGACCTGCACCAGCAAAAAGCAGGTTCCTGTAGTTGGGAGCCCTATGCAACCCAGTTGAGGGGCTTCCAGCTTCACGGGTGCCCATGCACACCTGAGGCAGGGGAATTATCCCTGTGACACACTCCTCTGGACGTGGGGATTTTATGTGTCCCCAGACCTCGGGGGTCACGGCTGCCATGATCCCTGCGGCTTGGAGTTTTTTCATTGGACATGGTGCGTCCTAGCAGCCTTGACTTGGACCTCGATCAAGTCATTAAAACTGCTTGTGCTTCAGTTTCCTTCCTTCTAAAATGAAAACAATGCCCACTCTGGGACCTCGGGTTCTTGGGAATGGGGAAATTCAATAAAATGGAGATCAGGTTCAAATTCAACTATGGTAATTCACTTTCAATTTCACATGAAGGCATGCTGTGTGTATAACCTATAAAATATGTGGAAGGTAGTAGCAATGATTGAAAATATTTGGGGTTAGAGAACTACAAATGTTTAATTGTATTATGTCTAAATTATAAAGTTATGGAAAAAGCTTAATTAAGTTTCATTGCTGATAAATTCCTTACTGAAAGATAAAATAACTCAGTTTAGTTTTTTACAGCACTTCTACATGTGCTCCAGTGGTGGAGGGAGCAGTGCTTTAATTAGAGTGGCTCCAGAAGCCACTTGAATGAGAGTGCAGCTACATCTCATAGCCATTTTTAAGCGCAGGGTCGGTGATACATGAGACAGGAGGCTGCTGGATTGCAGTAATTACCACACTTCAGCAGACTCAGTTAATTGAGTCTGCTCCAATGCACTGGAATTCCAGCGGATCAGAGCAGCCTCCGCACTTGTGTATAGGCACTCTCAAAGTTGCCTGCCTTTTGAGGCTGGTAAATCCCTTTATACATTTAAATTTTCAGGGACATTGTTTGGGTTGCTAACTCAACTAGTTTTCAAAATAAGAGGTAAGAGGGGTCCCAAGCCAATTTTTGTTAAACTAAGCGCTTCTAGAGTTAGGTTTTGGCAAACCATTTTATGTATTGAAGTAACTTGTGCTACAGATGACTTAACCCTCCTTTGCTGTAGCTGTGTGTGGTAAGTAATGTGAGCAGTCCTTTTTCATTATTTTGGGATGCTTTCTTTTTTGCTTGGTTTTAAGCCAAAGTGGACTTTAGTTAGCTCTCTGCACATATAAGTGGCATACCAGCACAAGCTATCACTGAAGGCATATATTTTGGTCAACCTTTGCACTATGAGAGAGATTTCTAGGGTCGGAAGGGACCTATTAGATCATCGAGTCCGACCCCCTGCTCAGGCAGGGAAAGAGCACTGCGGTCAAGTAACCCCAGCCAGATGCTTGTTTAATCCCCTTTTAAACATCTCCAAGATGGGGGAAAGCACTACATCCCTTGGAAGCCCGGTCCATATTTTGGCAACCCTCACCATAAATAATTTTTTCCCAATGTCCAATTTAATTCTACTCTCCTTCAGTTTATGGACATTGTTTCTAGTAACCCTGAGGAGTGCCCTGGTAAACAGAGTATCCCCTATTCCCTACTGACCGCCCCCCCCCCCACCCCACCCCGATGAGCTTGTAGGCAGCAACAAGATCACCTCTCAGCCTTCTCTTGCGGAGGCTGAAGAGATTCAGGTCCCTCAGTCTGTCTTCATAGGGTCGTACCTGCAGGCCCTCAACCATACGAGTAGCCCTCCTCTGAACCCTTTCCAGGTTATCCACATCCCTCTTAAAGTGTGGCACCCAAAACTGGACTAAGTACTTCAGCTGCAGTCTGACCAATGCCACATAGAGGGGAAGTATCCCTTTCCTAAACCTGCTTGTGATGCACCTACTAATGCAGGAAGAGTGCGGTTAGCCTTACTTATTACCTCATCACACTGGCAACTCATGTTCATTTTTGTGTCGACTATGACTCCAAGATCTCTTTCCACTGCTGTGCTACTTAGAATGGTGCTTCCCAGTCTGCAGGTGTATTGGTGATTCTTTCTCCCCAGGTGCAGCATGTTGCACTTATCTTTGTTAAACTATATCCTATTCTAATCCAGCCAGTTCCCCCATCTGTTCAAATCTGCCTGAATTTGCTCTCTACCCTCTAGTGTGTTTACTATACCTCATAGTTTAAAGTCATCTGCAAATCTGGACAGAGTGCTTTCTACACCCTCATCCAAATCACTGAGGAAGATATTGAACAGTACTGGTCCAGGGACAGCTTTGGGGGACACCACTGCCCACATCTCTCCAGGTAGTTCCCAGTAATGATCCAAGGTAATAAGACCAGATACTGAAATGGAATCACTAGACCGAAAGAGAAAACCAAACCAAGTAGAAGCTTTTCAAACAACATCCAGCTGTTTTCAGGTACATTATCTGAATTCTGTATATTCTGTGTAATGAAAATATATAGAAGGCATGTAAGGGAATACTCATCTTCAAACTGGACTCCCATTTTTATGTCACTGCTAGCAAATTGCCCATCATGACTGGGGGGGGTGGGGGCAGGTGGGGATGGGGTGCCATGACCTAGTACACCATGGTACCGCCACTCTGCTTCTGGGCCCATGCACCCCTGCCATCCTCTGCCACTCCACCTTGTGCTACCACCAGCTCCTAGGAATGGGGCGGGGGGGGGGGGGTGGAGGGAAGCTTGCATGTGTTGGTGGCAGCCGACATGCAGTGCCCCATGCTGCTGCCACTGCATCTGCCTGCAGGCAACATCCTCCCCTCCCCATCTCCTCCCTCCCTCTCTGCCACCTCCCCCTGATCCACGCTGCCACTGGAAACCCCCACTTCCTACTCCCCTCCCTCTCTTCCTTCCTCTCCTTTTCCCCACTGCTTCCCCATCCCTGCTGGCTGCTTTTTGGGAGGGGAGGGGAGGAACCTCTGCTCCGTTCCTCCAACCCCAGTGTGATGGTGGCACTTCATCTGTATCTGTCTGCACAGAGCACTCTGATTGGTTGCCGAGACAACCAATTAGAGTGTGAATAAAGCCTTAGGGATCTGCAGACTAAGGCTTTTATATAGAGAGAATTATGTGTACATCTGAGGTCAGTCCTCTGTAGACCCTCCTACCACTTCATTGCGGGAGGGAGAGAAATTTCCAGAAAAGACTGAGGAGGAAGTAGCTCTGCTGTCAATTATTTGACATGCAGAAGCATGGGGTAATACACAAGCTGGTATATATAATATATAGGATGGTTGTTCTGTCATTCCAATAAAGTGACATTTTCAGACTTGCAAATATTTAGACCAGGAGTGGGCAAAATACAACTCATGGGCCAGATCCAATCTGCAGTGGGTCTTTGTCTGGCCTGTGGCAGGTCCCTCAGTCCCACCTGGCCCAGGTATAGTCCAGCTGTGGCACATCCTGCTGCCCCCAGGCACACAGAGGGGTTGGGGTGGCTTCAGAGCTGGACTATATTTCTAGGCAGCCCAGGTGGCAGTGACTCCTTCCGGCTGCTGCCACCTGCTGGCCTCAACCCCACAACCCTCACACCCTCCCCAACACCCCACATCCACATCCACCCACAACCTCCCACAAACCCCATACCCACCTACCCATACCCCCCACCCCTTCATACCTCCCCCCCATATACAAGAGTAAGACCTCATTTTGAGTTATTATGCAATCACCTTTGTATACACTACAAAAATACACACAAATCAGGACAAAATTTTTTTTTAAATAAAATAAAATTATGTTATTGTCAATGTGTGATTTTTAGTTTATAAGGGCATGTGTACAAGAGACAGGGCCCCTAAATTGAAGCAGTGGGTTTTTAAAAACACCGCTTCAGTTTAGGGTGAAGTAAATCCCTATGTTTTACCTGCCTCTCTGGCAGCAGAGCAGTCCCTGGGCTGTGGAGACAGGGGAGGGGGAATGGCAGGATCTGATGCTTCCCTCCATGGCAGTGGCGGCACCCCAGTTCATGTGGTCCCAGGGGGCACCGCAGCCACATAGGGAAGGACTGGATCCCTGTGCAGGTCATGCGGGGCCAAGGGGGGAAAAAACCTCCTTGCAGGTGTTTTAGTTTGCTGCACCCCAAAGTCATTCAAGGCATGTTATGCCACCAAATATGCTACAGCAGCTGGAATTAATGCACAATGTACCACCAACACATGCAAACACCAACACCATTATAGTGGTCCAAAAGTAGTTAACCCCCTTTAAAGTGTCGTGCACACATGACCCTCATTTTGTCTACGCATGCCCTAATTTGATTTTTTTCTGGCTCCATGATGGCAAACCCCCTTCCCAAAAGCAGCACTTCTGGGGGCAAGAAGAGGGACTTCTGGTGGCAAAGATCAGGGGGTGGGACTTTCAGTCCCGAGATGGCAACCAGGGGGGCAGGGCATTTGTGAAGGGGCAGGAACTAACCTTGTGGCTCTTGACAGCTCACCAAAGATCATTAAGCAGCCTTCCAGTCAAAATAATTGCCTGCCTCTAATTTAGAAATATACCAAAAATGGTGCTTTCATTCATTACCTCCCCTAGAAAGCAGAACTATTTTACAGAGAATGAGAGGTTAATTCTTTTTTGTCACTACTAGCAAGTTCATGCTAAACAAAATACGTATATTGAATATCTTATGTAAAATGGGCTTAGGTAGTGGAGAGTGGATGGGTTAATATCAACAGCTCTGATTTAGCCATGGTCAGTTTGATTTGATGACTAGACATCTATGCGGCAATGTCAGAATGGCATTGATTCTAGTATCAGGCAAAAGGGCATAGAGTGGCAGACCTGAGTCATTCACATAAAGATAATTGTTGTTCTGTGAATGAGATTTCCAATATATAAAATGTAGAGGGAGAAGAGCAGAGGATGGAAGCAAAGTCCTGTGAAATGCCCATATAAATCTGTAGGGGGCAGGAGGCCACTCATCCAGAGAACGTGCTGAGGGAAGAGTAAAGAGAAGAACCAGGAGAGAGGAGGTTTCAAGAAAAAGAGCATGCTCATCTGTGTCAAAGGAGGCTTGTAGGTCCAGGAAGACGAAGATGAAGTTCTGGTTCTGAGATATCTGTAGGAAGAGAGCTGTTTCACAGGAGTACAAAAGGTACAATCTGGAATGGAGAGAGTCCGGGATGAAATTGTAGGAGATGAACTCCAGACACCATTTGTAAACAGCATGTTTATTGAACTTAGAAATGAAAGGCACAAGGGAGATGGAGGAATAGATTGAATAGCTAGTGGGTCAAGAACACATCGTTCTTAAAGTGTTCTTACAAGTGCATCACTGCAGTGGGGACATAAATCAGCCAACTAACACAAGAATTGCCATCATGTCCTCCATTTGACTTGAGTTGCTTGTGCTCAACACCTCTAAGGATTGCTCTACTAAAATTAATTCATAGTGCCAGCTCTTTGAACTCCATTTCTAGAGGTGAAAAAATACTCTGTTCTAATTGCTACATTCTGCCAAAGCGTATGCTCCTCTGATGATGGATTCTGGGGATGAATAAACACAGGATGACAGAGATGGGAACTCCAAACTTCAGCTGTGCAGTATTTAATCTAGATACATCTCCAGTGATAAGTATTACTCCTCTCTTTATTACTGTGCTTACCAAAAATGCTCATCAAATCAACATTTCATGTTAGACTACATGAAAAAGTGTAAGATTTCCAGTGGGACATTTTATAGACCTTACTGAGTTGAGTCCTGTGTTTAATTTTTATGGAGTTACTATGTTCACAAAAGGTGCTCTAACGTAGGAGCATCTGATTTAAAGACATTTACATCTGCATGAGTTACTCATTGCTTGGAGATTACTCTACCATCTGTAGGCAATATAGAATGCCTCCCTTTCCTGAAGAAAGTGTATTAGTTATCTAAAAAACTATCAGCCTTCTACATCCCAGCTGTTTATTTAGCTTGGTAAATCCAATAATTTATGACAATCTCGCAAATCATTTTCATACCATAGGCTTCTAATCCTTTGCCTACACTCCATTTCTTGTTTAGATTACTGCTATACTTTGGTTTTTGGCAGAGGACTTTTTAAATGGGGCACTTTGGTCACCTCCCCACAAAGCGCGCACGTGCCTCTTGCAGCATCTCAAGCCCCTTTTAGACGCTGCAAGATGCATGTGTGGAAACAAAAAAACTAGCACGGGGGAAAAATTTGACACCTGGATATCCAAGTATCTAAAAATACCCCAGAAGAAAAAAGCAGGGGAGGGCATGGTCTCCTGGAGGCTCAGTCCTCCACAGAGACGCTTTGGTAGCTGTAGCAGGGCACTAGGGTGCCTGCTACTGAAGATAGGAAGGGGCTTAGCTGCCAGTTAGCAAGGCAGCAGGTGTTAGCTGTTGGAGCTGAGTAGGTCAGCTGATCGCCAGGGGGCAAGGCTTGGCCTTCATAAGGAAGGGAAGGCTGAGGCCAGAAACAGTTCCCCTCTGGCCACTGCAGGAGTAGGAGCTCTGTGGTGGTGAGCTGAGCAGCAAAGCTTATGCTGGTAGTTTAACCACTGCAATGAGGGGAGGGAGAGAACCCCTGAGAAAGGTATTGGAGAGAGCCAACATCATTTGTGGAGCTCTGATTATTACACCAGAGGACCGGGCGAGGCTGTAGGGGTGGAGGAGGCCTCAGCAGGAGCTCCCCAGTAAGGAGGGGGAGTTCCTGGCATCAAGGAGGGTGCAGCATGTGGGGTTGTCCTGACCCCAGCCCGTTGGGGCAACTTTGGGAAGAGCCTAGCAGAGGTGGAAGCCCAGTAGGGTGTGGGCCCAGGAAGGTGGGCCTAAGCAGTGGGGGGTCTGAATGCGGGCGGGAAGCGCACGAGGTGCGACCATAGGCCCAGTGCGGGCATAGACAGGCCCGAGTGGGGGCGGGGAGCGCACAGAGGCGCGAGCGAGGGCCCGAGGTCAGGACGTAAGTGGCCTGCGGAGTATAAGGGAGGCAAGCCCGAGTGGGGCGCTGCCTGTGAGACACAAAACACCGAGAGGGGAGTAAGCCTGTTGGGAAGTCCGGGCTGGGCGAGAAGGGGCACAATCAGAGGGAGAGCCGCCCTGGGGGGGGCGGGGCGTGTATTGAGTTGGCCCCGGGAGAATACCAGAACCGGGACTCAGAGGAAATCCCGGCGTAATAAGACCGGCCCCGTGCCAAGAAGGGTAGGAAGACAGCCTCCTTCACTGAATTAACAAGATCAAAGACGTGGCGGGCAAGACGGAGGATGTGTTAAAGACCCAGACTTGGTACGGTAGACAAGGACACTAGGGGAGGTCACGGCACCCCTAGGGGCCGTCCTGCCACAGTAGCCAACCTTTTCCCTGGAGCTGAAGCACACTGCCTGCCTGTGCAGGGCAGGCAGTGATGCAGGCTGCGATGACCTGGGCCCTGTGCCAGGTAAGTAGAGGGGAAGAGGCTAGAGTAGGTGGGGGACCATGGGAGTGACACCTCTGCCTGCCCCCCCACCCCAGCTCCCTGCTCGTTGCCTCAGGCCTCTAACACTCCTCCCCCCTAGCCCCAGCCCCTCATCGCTCCTCCTATCATTCTCCCAGCAGCTTCCAGTCCCCAACCACCGCCCCCCCCCCCCTTGCTGGCACCAGCCTCTAGCTCCCTCTGGCTGCAGATCTGGGAGGAGTTGGGTAGGGTTATTTTGCCCCATGTGGCACAACTTGCCCTACAGCAAAATGCATGTCTGAGCACATGCGCTGAGGCAAAAAACCCCAGCTCAAATTTGTGATGCTTCTATTTGAGTTGTTGCAAGTGCACATGCCTGCATACGTGGGCACAGCCCTTGATTGTATAGCTCTCCCGCAAATATTTCTAGATCAGATAACCATAGCAATTTAACACTAAGGGAAAACATTATTGCTGACATTAATTACCTGGGAATCACTGTCTCTGTGAGTCACTATTGAACTGAATCCCTGGATGATATTTAAAATGCTGAACTGCTGCCTTTCAGGCAAACTGTAAGACTAACCCTAACTGCTCATGATCAGTCTCTCTTTGGGATATATCCTAAACAAATTTAAACTCTAATAGCCGCTTATACTTCTCTTGTAGTTTTAGCTTTAGAGAATTATGTGCTAAGCCTTGTCTAGTGGTTGCCAGGGATGGCTTCAGCTGGACGGGTGATCAAAATGAACTATGTTCAGTTTGCACAGCTGTTTAGGTCCTTGGGGGTGATGGTGCTTTATAAGTGTGAAAAACTTGATTATCACTTTAAAGCAGTAGTTCTCAACCTTTTTTGTACCAAGACCCATTTGTAAACATCTATGACCAGTCCCAACCCAGTGCCTTTCACTCCTGACCCTCTGGCCCTCAGGCTCCAGACCCCCAGTGTGTAGGGCACGGGGGGGCACAGGTAGCCCCTTGCAGGCTGGAACTCCGCCAACCTACAAGGGAAAAGCCACCGTTACCCACATTTTTCTCCTTCAAAGGAGAATCTGTTTTTAAAGTTTTCTTGTGACCCTTTCATATATTCTCGTGACCCATTTTTGGGTCATGACCCATGGGTTGATAAATGCTGCTTTAAAGTACAAGGCAATCTTATTAATCTGGACACCAAATTTTTAACTACTTAATGCCTCAATTAATAAATCTCTCTCAAATATATCCTCACAGATGGGGCAAGATGGGGTCATTTCAAAACAAAAGTGTGATATCCTTTATTCTGATGTGCTGAGAATTATACATTTGTATGCCTCATAAAATGTACATGACTTGTCTAGATTTTCCTCTTTCAGCTTCTCTCCTACTGCACACTGGGAATTGGCACTCCTGGCCAGAAAGTTTGCCAATTCAAACAAAGTTCTATTGCCAAAGGAAGAAGGGAGTTTTAGACAAACATTACAACATGCTTGGAAGCTCTCTTAGCACATGGATATTGTTACAAAACACTACACATCATGTTCCTGTTTTGGAAATTAATGCAATATTAATTTCAAATAGCTTGGTAATAGAATTAACTGGTTGTATTTGTCCTTTAGTTTCCCTTCTTCCTCATATTGGAAAGGAGTTTTGTGGGAGAAGACTCTTAAAACCAAATTTTCCCTTACCTTCTCATTCATGCCTTCCTGGAACCAAGTTACATGTGTAGCAGAGGGAATGACTACTTAGAGCAGTAATTCTCAGGCAGGGTGCTGTGAGATGCTTTTGAGTGCCATAAATAGGGACTTACTGAAGTCATGATTTCATAGATTCTGCAAAATCTGAGCAATGCCTACAAAATGTATAGAATCTGTGAAATCCATGGAAAAAGAATAGTTCTGCAGCAGCTCACCAGAGGGAGAGGGGGCTGCCTGCTCAAAGGGCTGCCAGCAAGATGGTGACCCCACCCCTTGCTGCTGACTGTCTGCGTGGGCTGCCTGTCATGTGGCCCTGCTCCTTTCCACCAACTGGTAGCAAAGAGCAGGGTCGCATGACAGAGCCCTCAACCAATCAGTGGTGAGGGGTTGGACCACAGGAGAGGCAGCCACAAGGGGCAGAGCCCCTCAGCCCACCACACTCTGCCTGTGAAATAGTGGGCAGAATGTGGGCCTAGGCAGCTAAATTTGGGGGCAGCCCCAGTGAATTAGGTAGGTCCCTAGCCATAACATGCTGCACAACGTTAGCATTGTTAGGTGTGCAGATGCCTACACGTGATTCACAACATGAACCCAGAGATTTCAGGCAGGAATCCATGGCATCAAGAGCACTCAGACCTGTTCTTTGCACCAAAGGAGATTGTTAAATTATTTTTTTTATAGTCAAAAAATGAGTGACATCTAAGAGCTGGCATTTTCCAAGAGTCTAAAAAGTTTGGGAACACTGTTTTGGAAGTACATTTCACTCTCCTAGTGTAATGAAGATCCATGATGAAGTTGCCACTCATAGCAAAAGCCTTATTAGCTATAAGAGGTTATAGGCACATATCTATCAACCTCAGTTCCAGGCTCACTTGCTCTGGTTAGGAAGCAATAATGAAAAATTATACCTGCCCTCAGGAGTGAGAGGCATCATGTTTGTGGATTCTCGAGATGCTGGGCAGAGAAATCAAGCGGAAGCTAAGGCATAGCTAAGTCAGGACACTGCTAAGGGCTGGAGTTCAAGGAGGAAAGGTCCTGCAGCTGCAGCAAGCATTCCATTCTTAAAACATTTAAAAATAGATCAAGGATGAAGCCTTTAATCCCCCCTCCTCGGCACTTTGCTGTGCTTGCTTTAAGTCTGAGGAAGTGTGTGTTGCCTTGGTAACTGGAATGTGTTTGAAATTAAAAATGCAGCCCCTACAACACATATTAGAGTGAACTACATTTGTGTTGGGGCTACTCAAGTACGCAGTCAAAAAAGAGCTAAAAAAGTTACTGCACCCTGGCAAGGCTGTGATAACAACACTTTCAATCAAGGGTAACTTTGGGGCTCAAAGAATATTCTCTTAGTTTAGCACCATTTTATTTAAACATCTGTAAGCAACCTAAGGACCTTTTTTGCAGGGTTTTACAAAACATACACTGAACCTTTCTTTACAAACTTGGATATAGTATGTGTACCAATGGGCACAATTTGCTGTTATGTTTTTTACAAAACCTGCTTAATTTTTCTACTGGATTGATCAAATAGCACCTGGTCACTCTTTGAAACCAAACAGGTAAAGGACTTAGAGGTGGGTCTCCTACCTCTGAGTGCAATGTCCTAACCACTGTGCTATCAGCTATTCTGGGATGGGTGGGGGCCTGGGAGTTTCCATCTGCAATGTTGAAGCTCTTGATTTATCCCAATGTGAAGCAGGAAATTTTGGAAATCAAAAAAATGTTTGCAGCACACAGAAATAATTTACCACCAGCTCCAGTGCCCTGCCTCATTACAAGCTGTTCTGTGCTTATATAAATAACTAGTGCAGTACTTTATACTTATAGCACTCATGGGGCATGTCTACACAAGCTATTAACTTGCAGTAAGCTTACTGAGCAGTAGAATACTGCACAGTAAGCCTTCCCAGGAGCACTTTTACATGTGCTTTCTGTTGGGAGAGATGCTCCCACCCTGCTCTGCCTCCCTGCAGCAGGCAGGGGAAGCTGCAGACTCGCATGGATGCTAGCCCATGTGCTGTCAAGGTGCACAGGGCCAGTCCCAGTTGGCACAGGGTCAGGAGAACTCCCCTAGCTGCAGTGGCAGCTGTCTCCTGGCCCTGTGTACATCAGGAGGAGACCTGATGTACTTTGGGCCAGGAGCTAACTACCCCTGCAGGCATAGAGCTGCCAGCAAGCCCAGCAGGAGATTCACCAGGAGGTGTCCCAGGTATAGGGTAGCTGCCAGCGAACTTCCTGCCAGGCAGTGGGACACAGGGTTTGCTGGCAGGTGACCCGCTTGGTGCAAGAGGTAGCTGCTCCAGGGAGCAGGTGGGGGCTGAGAATCCAGCCCCCACTTGCTCCCTGGAGCAGCCAGCTCCATGCTGTGTGGAGCTTCTCGGGGGGACAGGCGGGAGCTGGTTTCCCAACCCCTGCTCGCCCTTTGGATCTGCCATCTCTGCACCAGAAGCTGGGACAGGGAGTAGAGAGCTCCCTAGTCCTGGCACTGATCAGCTCCCAGGTCCTGGGGTGTGCCAGGGAGCTGAGCAGCACCAGGACAGGGGACAGAGAGCTCCCTGTCCCCTGTGGCCCCCTGCAACTTAGGCTGGCTGGGAGCACATTTACTCCCAATCAGCATGTACACAAGTATTATTGTGCAGGAACTACTGCAGTTATTCTAGTACTTGTGGGCATCTGTACACATGCTTCAGGGCGGGGTGGGGACATTTTAATTAGAGCAGCTCTTGGGAGCCACTGTAATTAAAATACTCACAGTGTCTCGCATTCAGCATCCCACATTTCAAAATGGCGGCAGGAGCACTTTAACTAAAGCTTGTTCAACATGCTTTACTTAAAACACTCCTGCTGCCTTTCAGAAACGCAGGGATGCTGAATACACGAGATGCTGCTGCACGCTGGCGTGCTCTGATTAGAACACGCCAGACAACTTGATTAATTAAGTCTGTTCTGAGGTCTAATCAGAACGCATTGGAGCACATGTAAAGGTGCCCTGTTTTTATGCATGCTAGCTAACTGCACAGTAGCCTAATTTGCTGCACAGTAAATGGTGTGCATGTGTAGACAGTGATGCTTTACTGCCCAGTAGACTACTCTACTGGGCAGTAAAGCATTTTATATAGACATGCCCATGGAGACAATTTCATAAAATCTCAGTGTTAATTACTCCTTAAATTAGTTTAACATACTGACATGGTCCCCAAAATGCTAAGTGATATAAACCCCAATAGTGCTTACTGTGAAGAAATAATGTAAAGTTCAAAACTTTATCCTAGGAGTTTCTTGAGACTTCTTTTTCCATCCATTTCATCTTGTTTCCCAGAACGAGCCAAACAAACATTTCTGTCCTCATTCTAGTTTTTCCACAGCTGCCTAGTGAAAGAGGCATCAACACTCATGGACTGTTTCCAAACATGCTTTATGGGGACAAGCATGATAAGTAAACTGTACCTTCCTCCAGTACACAGCAGTTTGGACAGCTTACCTGGCTTATATGTTCTTTTTTTTTTCCTACAAAGTAAGTTGCTTTGTGCTGTGCTGTGCTGTGAGCTCTGCCATTGTGGAAGGATGCTGCTTCTCGGACAGTTGTGGTACCTGCTCTCCCAGTATTTCTAATGGACCAGGAAAGCCCCTTAAGTTTGAAAAGTGAAGTGGAAGGTTGGTTGCCTGTACTCTAGTCTTTTCCATCCTTCCTCAAACTAGACCTTCCCTTTCCTTAAACTCTGGGGAGCGGGGGCAGTGAAGCACTCTTCAGAGCTCCAGACCTGGAGTTAAACCAAACGGAAACTACACATCTATCCTACTAGTTAGTCATGCCTTGTTCCCTTGAAACTTTTTCCATACTCCCCTCACCCCCCTAAGCAGTGTTGTCAGTCTGTATCACTTTCACCGTGGCATTATTAACCACAGCTTGTCAGAACTTACAAATAAGACACTGCACAAAAATCAGGAGATTCATTTAAAGTTGTGACATTTCACAAATAGCACATCTGGGATCCTTTATATATATGCCTGTTGGTTTGATACAACTGGAGTACATTTTCAAGCTTTTCTCCATGGACAGGACAGCTAGAAAGTTACTTTTATATATACAAAAAGTCAAAATTTCTAGAAAATAACCTAACTCTCCTTCTTTGCCCTTTTGCAAACATACTTTTTAATGGACTGGCTGCTTTGGTTTATGTGCCTGCCACCCTTCCTAAAAAAGCTCCAGGTGGAGCACATAAAATATTAAATAAAAACTATATGTATATAATCCAAACTCCTCCCATTTCATGAGAGTCCCATGAAAACTGTATCTTTGCAAGGCTTCTTCCCTTCTCCAAAGTCCGGTTAATGGGAGAGCTACCACACACAGTCTGGCACACAAATTAGTACACAAAAGAGGGCTGCAGCTCTTAAAATCAAATTTATGAAACCAAAAAGGAAATGTTCAAGCTTCTGTACTCTTGTAAACAGAGCTCTAAGGGAAACAAGGAGTCAGGAAAGTTTGTTGCTGCTGAGAAGCCATATATACACAGATGCATCATGTGTACACATGATGCAGCTGAAGACTTTAGCTTGAGATGCATTTGCTTTGCTGACAGGCTTTCTGTTACTGTCAGAAGAACTGAAGAAGTTTAACATCTGCCATTTGGAAAAAGCCTTGCCTTTCACATAATTCCTGGATGATCACTGCTATATCACTAACACTACCTTAAATTCTTTGGGTATCACACTAAACGTTTACCCAGCATGGACGATGCACTTGCAGCTGTATTATCAGCCCTGGGAGTTTTCATTGCGCTGTGCTATGCTAAGGACAATAAATATGGCATACTGTGGCAGGATGATACAGTAAAGGGATTACATTTCACTCTGAGCAGAAGTTATACTTCAGACTGTCTTTTTGTGCAAAGACAGATGGAGGCATTTTTGTTTGCTTTCCTTTGTGTTTTGACTATAGCATACAAAGTAGAAAACACTATTTAACTCCCTATTCAACCACAATAAAAAGCTGTATTCTTTCCAGCTTTTTGATTACTATTAAAAGCATTAATTAAAAATTCTACTGATACCTGGACCAAAATAGGGTTCACTTTACTCTGTGCAGGTATCTGATTTATCAGTCATTTGCATTAATATGACACCCCCTTCATTTCTAATTCCAATGTCAGACAAGGGGCATTGTTAGAAAAAGGTTATAGTTTTACATTTCTACTTTTCTAACCAAACTGCAAAAGGAAGTTGCAGAATGCTACAGAGAGCTAAGTCCCTGATTAAAGCACAGCTATCTCTATTCCCATCACCAGATTCCACAGTGTTTTTTGCTCTTCTGTCTATGAATGGTATGGTCGAAATGGCTATAGAAGCTAATAATATTAAAATTTGTCTTGAAGTGCCATTCATGGCCAACATGTCAATTTAGCATGCACAAAATGACTGCTTTGTTAAGTGTGTACCACTGTCTTAGCCATGGTAAGCAATGTTAACAATTCTGTAGCAGAGCATGAGAAATATGACATTGTATTTAACTACTTGAAATTCTTGTTTGTTTCCAAGTATCAAACATGCTTTCATGAAGCCATTGTACAATCTTATGATGCAGTAGAGGGCATCCTGGGACAATGCTGATGTCCTCAAGAAACACTGACCTCTCAGGAAAAATTACTGGACTTGACCGACTCTGCAAAATTTGGTTTGCCTGTGTTCATGAACCATAAACTATGGACCGTGGCCAGCTGCCAGCTGTGATTGTTTGCTGGCAACATACCTGAATGCATAGAACCTATCCATGGGCTCACTGACTTTGAAACCCCGTATAAATTGTTGATCACCAGCCATATTAAACCTGTGTCTAATCACAAACTGAACCAGGGGGCCCTTACTAGGCATGAACAATTTCAAAGCACATATTTATAGAGTCATACCTTTCCTTAATTGTGTAATTTATTTGAAATCTAGGCGTGATGTGTTACATTTATTTATTTTTTAAAATTTTTATTGCATATCATGGATATCAGGCTTCAGGTCTTGTGATTAGTGATGCTAAAGTATGTTAAAGAATTTATTAAAATAATGAGAACTCTTTACAATAAGATAGCAAAAAATTAAGTCATCTATATATGGGTTTACCTAGCAGCCCAACACTTTTTTTATTGATTTTTTGTTCCAGCTGAAATGCCCACTGATGATCACAGGGCAAAGTTCCTCGCTGTGAGGATGCACGTATTCATGTTCACTCAAAGTCGTTAGAGCACTGTGGGACCTGAGGAAATGTTTCGGGTAAGAGGTTATTGCTGTTACCAGGTATTGCTGCAAGCTATTATACATGGTGTCTTTGGCAGCCCAATAGAAAATGTTATTCAGAGAAACTGAACCAAGTCTGACATGGTCAGCAATGGGGTAGTCTGCTTCCTATTGTTTTGTGTATGGTATGTGTGGGTGCGAAAGGGATTGTGATCTGAGTACAAGGTAGTCTATTTATTCCTCTTTTCTGTCCAGTGATACAGTCTTGGATTTGTTTTACCAACTTTTCCTTTACCCAGCAAACCCAGCAAATGCATACACCTGGAGCTGAGGTGTTGGTTACTGATGGCAACCATGAAAGGGCCACTTTAAAACACAGCTGTAGCAGGTTCACCTATCAATAGGGCAGATCTTCCCTCTGAAGTGGGGGGGAAGGCAATCAAGTCTAACCAAAAACCTTGTCACAACTAGCAACATAACCTTGACGTGACTTAGGCTAGCCCTGAATTAGCTAAGGTGTGAGGCTGGGATTATAGACACTGGGAATTCAGCTCTGTACTCAAGATCAGTATCTCTTCAAAACCCTGGGTGAGTTGTTGATTGTTTCTGTGCCTTACTCCCTAGAAGTTTGCTAGTACAGCTACATTGTTTAACAATGCTTAGAAGCAAGAAAACAAACCTCTCCTCTCCTTCCCTGCCCCCTCCCCTGTAGCTCCGTCCTTATCCCTGCCCTCAGCTGACAAAACGCACAACGGAGGTTCAGTTACGCTGGCCACAGGCAGTATAACGATGGTAATGAATAGAGGGAACCTTCAGATCCAGTGGCGTGTCTCGGTCCTTGTAGACAGAAATCAATTGTTTTTCTATTAGTGCCTAAATGTGGTTTAGGGGTGTATTTGGTAGCTGTGCTGGTCCGAGACTGTAAGAAATGTAAAACTCTTGAACTCTTGGTTCAGAGATAATAAAAGGTATCATGCTGAACCAAGAGTTGTAGAGTTTTGCATTTCTTTCAATTCGGTTTATGACTTCTATGTAAAAATTGAGGTGAGAGAGAAATTAAGAGAGAAACTAGAAATCTGAGATTATTAACTGTGACCCAGAACAAATTTCATGAGCAGCACATTCCTGCAAAATATTTCAGTTTAAATAAATGGCTTCTTTTTTTGACAAAATCTGTTCTCTCAACTTCCCTGATCAGCTCAATTAGCATATCATAAAAACTCAGACAAAAAAAAAAAGTCTTTCCCCATAATTCCTGGGTTAAAAAAATATTTCTGAAATGTAACTGTTGTAGAAAAAGCCCTTGTTATGTGTCAGCCATGTTGAAACATGCTTTGTCATTTTTAGAGCATCACTTCTGTCATGTGTTCTAGTATTTTTGGCCTGTGAGGTAAAATGTATAGAAAAAGATGCTCAAGCTCCAGCAATAGTTTTTGAAGAACTGGATATTGAGAAGTTTCACTTAGCAATAGAAAGCAAACAGTTGTACTTTAGTGTTATCTTGTCTTACAGCTGTAAAATCCTTCATCCAGTGTTCCCTTTCAAAGCTAGGATACATAACCCTGCGAGAGAAGCATGTTTTATCATGGAATGAGAAAAGTACTCTAAAGCTATAGCTCTTACTCTATCATTTTTGCTTTTTCCTATTGCTTAAAAGACTATACACTACACACAAAGGCTCATAGAGTAGGCACAAGACTTTAAAAAAGAAACTCCTGCTAGACAGGTTATATTAAAATAGTCCAGAATGAAAAGGAGGAAGTTGTCAGAGTGGGGCTGCGGGCCTGGCGGTAAGCCTACTGAGGATTGGGTGCAAGCTTTCCTTTTGCAGTGGGGAATAATTTAGGTTGTGGTTGAGTAAAAAGTTTTTAGGTAGTGGTATTGCTACTTGCAGAGAGTGGTTTTCCTTGGAATCTAGTTACTGTTGGTGACATGGGAATTATTTTTGTCTTCATGGTAGAACCCAACTGCCTGTTCTTGACAGACTTTTCCATTCACCAGATACAAAGGTCTGTACAAAATGCAAGTGTTAAGTTGTATGTCAAATATTTAGGCTGGTCACATCTTAGTGCTTGCACATTGGAACTATGTATTTGATAGTTTGATATTAAGCGGAGTCCCTAAAGGAAGACATTGGATGAAGGGTTACACAGAACAGCTTACAAAGAAATTTCTCATGGGGTTAAATTCTGGGGTTTTATGTGCTGTTTTACATTTTTTGGTTGTGTTGGTTATTGTTCTGTCTGCTGAGTACTAATCCAAGGTGTGAAACACTTGCCTCTAATTTCAAAATTGAAGTAGAAAGAAATTAAACTCTTGTAAAAGTTGTATGCTTGTAGGTTAGGAACTTGTTTATGAAGTGGTGGCCTGTCAGTCTTAGCCTGTTCCACTGAGGTGGTTGTTATACTGAAAAAGGGCATCAGGCGCTTTAGTGTTAGGGTAGCTTGTTATGTTTAATGCTTTGAAGTTGTACCTGCTTATAGTATTGTTTATATATTAGCCTTATTTAATCATTGCTTAAGTTTTGTCCTTATTAACTTTTTGTTTTTATTATTAGCTGACTTTGAGTTGTTTTTGTAGAGCTCATAGACGCTCATTATATTATAGCTTTTCTTTTTTATCACTGTGAGAAGTTCTTTTAACATAACATAGCAATGGCCTTGTTACTAGCTCCAGTTAACTGAACTTGACGCTAACCAGCTGAATCAGAGGGATGAAAGAACTGGATATATTAATGAAAGGTGATAAGGGAGACCAATGGACAATGCCCAAAGTAAGACACTGGAAAAAGACCAAGTTACGAGGTGTACTTGTGATGAGCCTGTTAAACAAAGAAACATGCTGACGGGGAAAAAAGATGCACAGTATACTGATTTCAGAGGGACCAATCTGAAAGCAAAGAGCCATCAAAGAAGTGAAGTTGAAGAAATCCATAAAAGGAGGGAGCAAGGAAGTTCATTGTCGTCGTTATCATCATAAATCCAGCCTTCAACATCTGTCTAAACCGTTTCAGCCCAAGACGTACCCTTTGCTTCCAGGAACCGAGCGGCCATCTTTTCTGTTAAGTGAAGCAATATCTGGAATTGGGTGAGATTATTGTACTGAATGTTTTTCTCTCTCTGAATATAGAAACTGCTAAAATAATACTTGTTATACTAATAAAGTTAGACTTTGATTTTAAGACACTGAGTCGTCTCCTGTCTAGCAGACTACTTTGAACTTTTGATACCGAGTTGTCTCCATTCATATTTTATATACTAGGGAAGTATCTACTCCAACATACAAGAGATATGAATTGAAATTATTGTACCTTTGGAAATGCATTTCATTTTCTTTCAGTGTCCTGAAGTAGATTTGCTGCTGAAGTATGGGTCAGCCTGCATTACCCTGTTCATGGGAAGCATGGAACACAGATGAAGTGAAGCTACTTGAAGCAGGAGAACAAACCCCTTGTTGGTCTGGAGGTGAAACCTAACAGCTAGGTGTTTTGGTTTCTACTGAATGATAGACAACTTGTACTGATGAACATAAAGTTGATTTCACAACAGTTGTTTTAGTATTTGTTTTAATGGTATTTTTGCTCCCAGACTACTTAACTGTAGGAAAGTTTGAAGCAGGGGAAGTAAGAAACATGGAATGGGAATCGGGCTATTCATTTCTGCCTTAGTTCTGCTTGTTAGGAATCAAGTCAAAGGAAAGGTAATATCAATTTCTCAGGGCTCATCCTCAATAGGAACACAATATTAAATGTCAAAAGACCTGCAGTGTTACACTAACTTGATGGCACTAAATGATCCAGTTACACCTAACAGACCTCTAGCTGGTTTGCTATCATTCCTATTGGCAAGCAGCACAGCACTTAAAGGTGAAGTTTCCCCTGTAACAGGAATTCCAATTTTACTTTCCAATCGGCATCTAAAAACTCCCAGTATAAAAATATTAACGGAATAGCAAATTTCAGAACAATTAGAATGTTATATTGTAAATGGTATTTTCAGTTTCAAGGAATCTGGACCAATTCAAACAAAAGTTGAAACATGATTCTGAGATACTATCAAGCATTCAAAATTTAATTGTAATCTATGCTTTCCCTATAGGAAAGTTTGACAAAAAATACTTTGCAACAGGAATTTTTTTTCCCAGAAACAAAAAGGTTTTTTGAGCTCAATTAAAGTACTAGACCAGATTTTAATTTTTCTATTGTTTTCTTCTTGGGGAACCAGTTCATCTTAGATGTAGCCTAGATGAATAAATCAGGTTTAAGATTTAAACCAAACCACAGATCTGGACCAATTTGAATTTGTTTGGATTCAGATTTATCTTAGCTCTCTGATAGGGTACAGAAAGGGAATCTCATACTGATTTATAGAAATGACTTGTTTTTATGAATGAGAGCACAAGCTCTGAAGACTTTCTTTTAACTGGCAGAACTTTCAGAATCTAGCAGATCACAGAATTGCTGTGATGCAGGCAAGTCATTTCATTTTTCTCTTTTTTTCTTTTTCTAAAGAGCTTCTTCAATGTTACAACAGCATACTTAAAAATATCTGTTGGCAGTTGTTAATGAAGAGGGCTGAGCAAGTGCTTCATATTCCAGATGTGCTTCATGTTGAAAACAGATGCTCAGAATAAGACGCATGAACTGTAAGAGCATTGCATTATGGATGCATTACTGATATTATTTCACATGGTACAAATATTTGACTGGCTGAAAATTCGAGAAATGGTAAGAGCACTACACTAGAAAGCCAGAGACCAAGTTCAAGTGTCTTCTTTTCCATTCTCCCGTATGCCAAGTTAATGGTCTCACCCATAGTTTAGTAGCTGTTCTGTTCTCCAGTCTGTATTTGATTTTGACCAGAAATTCCATCCTGCTCTGCAAGTTCTTTTTTCTAGACAAAAAGTTTAATCAAAACTGATACAATTCTATGAAAATCTTTCATGTCAAAGAATTTAATTATGCAAAGTTTCATAGTTGTTAGGGTCGGAAGAGACCTCAATAGATCACCAAGTCTGACCCCCTGCCCTGGGCAGGAAAGAGCGTTGGGATCCTATGACTGCTGCTTATCCAGTCTTTTCTTAAAACCCCCAAGGCAGGAGAGAGCACCACCTTCCTTGGGAGCCCATTCCAGATTCTGGCAGCCCTTACCGTGAAGAAGTTCTTCCTGATGTCCAACCTAAATCGGCTCTCTGTCAATTTGTGGTCATTGTTTCTGGTTATTCTAAGGGGTGCCCTGGTAAACACAGCATCTCCAATTTCTTGCTTCCACCCCCCGCTCCCTTCGATGAATTTGTAAATGGCCACAAGATCACCTCTCAGCCTTCTCTTGTGGAGGCTGAAGAGATCCAGGTCCCTCAGTTTCCTTGTAGGGCCTTACCTACAGGCCTTTAACATACAAGTGGTCCTCCTCTGGACCCTCTCAAGTTTATCCACATCCCTCTTGAAGTGCAGTGCCCATAACTAGACCAGTGCTGTATAGAGGGGAAGTATCATTTCCCTGGACCTGTTCATGATGCACCTGCTAATGCATGATGGAGTGCGGTTAGCTTTACTGATTACTTCATCACATTGATGGCTCATATTCATCTTGCAGTCAGCTATGACTCTGAGACCCCTTTCTGCCACTGTGCTGCTGAGAAGGTCATCCCTTAGCATGTAGGTGTGTCGGTGATTCCTTCTCCCTAGATGCAGCACTTTGTATTTGTCTTTGTTGAACTGCATCCTATTCTTTTCTCCCCACTTTTCCAAACTTTCCAGGTCTGCCTGGATTCAATCCCTTCCCAGTACTGTGTTAACTTGACCCCATAATTTTGTGTCTTCCAATCCCCGCTGCCCCACGCTGTGTGGGGGAGCTCTGCCATGAGCCCTCAGAGGCTACAATCACTGCTGCCAGAACCAGTAAGTGTGGGGATTATTTTTTTTTAAAAAGCTCTGCACTCACTGGATGCAGAGCATGCGGATGACAGTATGCTGCCACTGCCGGCTGAGGTGAGCGCCAGCACCCAGTCTGCCCAGCTGTCATCCCCCTTGCAGATCTGGTGGCCCACATCCCCTGGGAGTGTTGCAGGGCTCTGCCAGACTCCTCCTAGGAGAAGCAGGCCCCAGGATCTGCGTGCAGGATGACAGCATGCTGCCGCTGCCGCAAGTGATACTAGTTTTGCTTTGAACAGTTTGAGATGCTGTTTCCCAGAAACCCCTTTGCCTATCTACTTGAAACTTGGCAGGCTTCATGGCCTCAGAAGAAGCTAGCGTTCCTGGAAGTTTCTTGAATCAGGCAAGAAATGACAATTTAATAGGTAGTTTTGTGATTTCCCATTATAGCCTATGGCTGAAACACTTGAAATTCCGAAACAGTTTCGTCAAAACGAAATGGAACAGTGATTTGAAACACTGAAATGAATCCCTGTCCCTCTGAAACACTGAATCTAAAATGAAACAAAATGAAACACAGCTATTTCAGACAGCTCTACGAAACACCAAAACGAAACACTGTCCCTCTGAAATGCTGAATCCGAAACTGAAACAAAATGCAGGCTTTTTGCACGGTCCTACTTGCACAGTAGCAATGAGCTATTGCACAGTAGCTCATTACTCCTGTACAGTAGTGTCATATCACAGTTAGTGCCTGGCAATGCTCCTGTGCCATAGCATCTTGTGCAGGCGTGCCTAGAAATTATAGAAGATAAAGGAGTAGAAACCACAAACTTGAAAATTTTCAGTGTTTCTAAGTTTCACACAATTTATAATGAAGTATCAAATACAGAATGTAGCTGTTTTCAGATCTGAACTGGAAAAGAGTATCTGCTAAATTTCTTGGGGCTCTTGAACTTAAAAGTAAAACAATGCTAGGTGATATTTCCTATTTCTAGTCTCGACAGTAATTACTGTATTACTATAAATGTTTGCTAATCTCCCAAGCTAAAAAAACCCTTAAAAGTACTTTTGATTTCCTTACCAAACCTATTTTAATTTTGAATTCCTCTTTTCTGCATTTGGATTGCAGTGAAATCCAAGTGACACTCAAATCAAAGTCTACAAAATAGCCAGCGAGTTTTATGTAGCTAAGTGTCTTGTTCTTGGATGCTGTATAAAAATATAGAATTGTTTGTACTGGTTCATGCTGCTAGACAGCACTTTAGTTTTGAAAGGGGGTAAACCAGTCCAAAGCAGAGGGAATTAGATGTAGAGACAGCCATGCATAGAGTGAACTGAGTAACAAGCAGCATCTGGATAATTCTGTATACCTCAGACTAGTGGGTGAGCATAGATATGAGAGAAGTAAGGTGCTACCCAGTACCTACTTATAAGTCGTCTTTTCTACACCAGTGCCAACAAAGTTTCCCACTTTTCTCCACGCGAAATCAAGACTGGACTGGTACAAAATAGCAAATTTGTTAACAAAGGGTAACATTCAAGCATTTTTCTAAGCTTGCTTGGTGCTGTGTGAGACCCCTATGTTTGGGTGATTTGCTGTGATGGAAATAAGATTATATGACTGTTGCTGAAAACGTCTAAATTCTCTCTCATGGTAATGATCCATCACTGGTGATTTTTACTAATACTGGCAACAAGCTGTTCACATTGCGTGGTGTGTCCTACTCTTACAGATGTGAATGAGTCTTTAGTGGGTGCAGCATCTTCCTATCCAGCAACACAAACTACAGCATTTGTATTAAACTCCTGTGATTTATATTTAGTACTGAGAACTTGACAGCAGCCAACAGAGATGGACAAGGATTCACTGTTTCTCAGATGGGGAGCAGACAACTTAAGCTTTAAATTTTTTCCTAGACTTAAAAAAATAATTCTCAATATGTACAACATTTTCCATTAGTGTAAATGATTATGTACATGCATCAAGGGAGGCTATATTAATTTTACTATTGTTTTAATTATTCCCTCTCTATCTGAATTAAAAGTGAATACTAATGTTGATAAAATATCATAGCATGAACACTCACCTTAATTGTGCAAATTAGGCCAAATAACATGTTAAAGTGTAACATTAACTTAGTGCTACCAAGAGGGCTTCAGTTTCTTCGATCACAATGCACAGTTCAGAGAGAGAGGACTCCTGGCAAGGGACAGCATCCAACTCACACAGAGGGGCTGATCTTCTAGATAGGGCTTTAAGATTGCTGGGGAACAGGGAAACACTGACTGAAGCATGCCTGGGGACCAGCATACAAGAAAGTTCTGAAGCTGGGGACACTAGGGGAGCCACTCTTGCAAGAGCTGAAGGCATGGGTCTCCCTCAGCAGGACAGGAAGCCAAGGGTCTCAATTAGAGGACTCAAGTGCCTGTACACTAATGCCAGGAGCATGGGGAACAAGAAGGAGGAACTAGCCTTCCTACACTCCAGTGGGTATTATGATCCAGTAGGGATTATGGAGACCTGGTGGGACTCCTCACATGATTGGAACATAGCCATAGAGGGCTACACCCTGCACAGAAGGGACCAAGTGGGGAAGAAAGATGGAGGTGTAGGTCTCTCTGTGAGGAAGCAGTACACCTCCTTGGATGTCAATATGAACTCCAAAGATGATTGTCTTGAAACCCTCTGGGTCAAACTGTGTTGGTGGGGGGGAGGCACAGTGAGAGAGACCTGACTGTAGGTGTGTACTACAAACCACCAAACCAGGGGGAGGAGCTCAATCTGGAGTTCTTTTGAGATCAACAAGGACGTGGTAAAGCTCGAGAGAGTCCAGGGAAGATCCACCCATATGATCAGAGATTTGCATAGCAAGCCATACTAGGAAAGGCTGAGGGACCTGGGACTCTTCAGCCTAAAAAAGAGAAGGCTGAGAGGGGGCTTGGTAACAGCTTACCACTACATCAAGGAAATGCATCAAGGGCTCGGTGAACAACTGTTTACCAAGGCACCCTTGGGGAAAACCAGGAGTAATGGCCACAAACTCCTGGAAGACCATTTCAGGCTTAAAACTAAGAAAAACTTCTTCACAGTTAGTGTCCAGACTGTGGAATAAATTCCCTCCAGAGGTGGTACAATCACCTCGTACCTTGGTGGGGGCAGGACTGGGCCCCCCTGTGGCAGGGGCTGCTCCTTTTCCACCCATCCACCAGAGTTCCCAGCAAAGCAAAAAATGTCGCCACACTGCTGCAGCTGGGGAAAAGAGCTCCCCCCATAGCCAGGCTGCAGTGTGCCACAGGGCCAGGGCAGCTGCAGCGAGACAGCCTTCCCTTCCTCCCCCACTCCCACTCCTGCGACCCTCCCCCTGGCCAGGCTGCAGCTCACAGGTGACCAGAGGGAGGAAGCAGGGCTGGGATCAGAGACTGTCACTGAAAACTGTTGGGGTGGGGCAGGCCTGGCCAGCACTCAGGCAAAGCAAATGAGCTCTGCCCATGGCTAGAGCACAGTCCCACACTACACCACTTGGGATAGTGGCATTCACTCTCTAAGTTAATCTTTGGTGGGATCTGGCACAGATGTTTGATAAAGCACTCTAACAGAAAGAGCTTTAGTCTAATACCTCATCCATTGAGGGTTAACTTATAATGTGATCAGCCATATTTAAAGCACCCTAAAAGCAGTGAACATCTGTTCAGTTACAGCTTTAGAGCACTTTCTAGGCAATTAATGTGTGATGGGTGTAACATCTGTACCTAGCCTTTATCTTTCTTACAAGTTATGAAATATCTTGGTTTGCATTGTGGGTGATCAAGGCCAACATTGTTCTGTTTTGGGATTACCTTCCCGGTCTTGTGGGAAGCTGAGGTTGTTTTCATTTCGGTTTTGTAACCTGATCAGAGTGCAGCTGTGAATCTGTGCCATGTCCAGTCCTAGCCATTACTTTCTTTTGCAGTTGATACTTTCTATTTCACTTAACTTTTCTGCTATGAATTGCCTGATGTCCTGTAATACATCAGGACCACCCATCATGCCCTTGTGGAATTGCCAAGCTTTTTTATATTAGCTCATTAATGTTTTAGTACATCGAAAGAGCAAAAGCAAACTTGCATTTACATAAGCGTTTCTCAGAATCTCAGGAAACTGACATCATCCTGTGAAAAAACATCTGTATTTCAGCTTTGGAATCCATGCTTTCATTACAGCCTGGCTATAGGGAGTCTTTGGTACAACTTCAGGGAAAACATTTTTCTCTCGCTCTTTAAATAGGGATTGAAAATTACTCCCTTTTAAACACAGTCCCTGCAGTCCAGCAATGAGAGGTGTGAGAAGCGAGCAAGGGAAAAAGCTTTTTGAAATGTGTTCATTATTTCTTTCAGTAATACAGCTCTCTGCAGCATTTGTGGTCCATAATGACAGATCTACAGCATCTCAGCTCCTCGTCTTTGTGCACAAGCCTCTGCATTCGTCAAAGCTCACCCATTTAGAACATGTGCTGCCCCACTGATTAGCTTCGTTACTCCTGTGTAGCAGCCAGAGACTCCTAGAGCTTGCCTCCACTATCTCACATAGACCTGTTCTGTAAGCTTGTGCAAAGCAGCTAGTATTCACTTTGGATTCAGATTCAGCCAATTTGGGGGACAGTGATTCAAGCTGGTGATTCAAATCACAGTCCTGAATTGATTCAGCCGAATCTGATTTGAAGATTTGGCTGCTGCTGAATCTCCAAATCACCCAGGCCAGGCCTTTCTCCCACCCACTCTCCCAGCCCAACAATGGCTGCCCTCCTGGCACTTTGCTGCAGGAGCAGTGAATCCCTTGGCTTTTCTTTTTTTTTTTCTTAAAGGGCTGGAGCTGGGGTGAGTGAGGCAGCCATGGAGAGGGCTGGGGGAGTGAAGGGAGGGGTTGGGGGGTTCATGCAGAGCTCCCCACACAGCATGGAGCAGTGGGGGGCAGCAGGGATGGTCCCCCTACTTGGCAGCACCCAGTGAGTTGGGGCTTTTTTTTAAAGCACCGGGAGCTAGGGTGGGCAGGGCAGCCATGGGGGGAATGGGGGAGTGACGGGGGGCTGGGGGAGCAGGGAGGGGCTGTGGGCTGGCAGGGGTCCCCCCATGGTCCCCTTCCCCCTTGCCCTATTTACCAACTCCAAGTCTGGCTGCAGCTCCCAGCCACCAGGAACTGTCTGAATCATCGAAGCTCTTTGAATCTTTTCCAAAGATTCAGAGAGCTTTGAATCAATTCGGACCTTTTAATTGGTTCCCCGATTCGATTCGGAGAGTCAGCCACCGAATCGGGCCGAATCTCCTCCAAATCAAATCGCCATCCAAAGCTTCTCACAGTCCTACTGTTCTATACACACTCCCTCCCTAAACAGTAATAATGTATGTGGTATAGCTTTAATGCAGCCCTGGCCACGCAGCAATATGATGTACTTCAGGTCCAGTACTGCACTAAGGTGGTTACCTTTCTTCCATTTCTGGAGGCAATAGGTGTGGTGTGCCTCTAGGCAGTATGAATCTGCCCTAACTTTCTGCTGACTGCTTTATGACTCCCTTGCAGCGTGACAAGCTCTCCATAAAACCAGTTTCAATGGTGTTTTTGAAAGTGCTTAGAAGGGAAGTGTTCTGTGTAAATACACAGTGTTGTAGTATTTGGGATTAGCAACGATGTAAGGCTTCTGCTCTAACCACCTCCCATCTTCACACTTGTATCTTTTGGATTTCACTTTCCATGATGTCAGTCTGTTTGCAGGCAATAGAATTTGGAATAAGTGTTAGTGATGGTAATACACAAGAATTACCATTCTGGCCTCCTAGTGGCTTATGCCCAAAAACTTCAAAAGAAAGGCAAGAAACTGTGAAGCAGGCAGTGTAAGAAAAAAATGGCTCTGTTCCCTAGCCCATTTCATCACCAGCTGACTCACACCTTGAAACACAAGGGCTTGTACCCTTTCAAAATGCTGAATTTCTTGGCTCGAAAGAGCCCTTGGGGCAGTTAACAATCAAGTACAAGTCTTAGCATTCCTCAGACTTCAGTTGAGGCCACATCTCAGTATCTCCTGAAGAGGTATTGACCCACATGAAAACGAGCTAAGTTTATTGTGATGAGCTTGAGGAATGCTTGGGAATAGTTTGAGTGGAATCTTTTAACCTTAATTTAAGGAGCAAACAAAACAGTTTAATTTAGCCAAGTCTTGGTAGTAAATCTCCACACTGAAAATTTTGCTTACATCATCCATTTTGTCCTAGCCTCGTCCCTAGCTTTACCATTTGACTGGGCAAAGACCATGTCTTTGCTGTAGGTGCTGCCTAAGAAATTAACAAACATTCCTCTGTTAGGAAGACTTTTTTTTATCTCAGTGTGGGGTGTAGAGCTCATCACCATCTCTACTCTCATCTGGATGCCCTTGTACCACAGCTAAAGCACCAGATTCTCTCACTGTTAGAGCCTATGCATTCCTTTTAGACACTCTATGGGTTTCTGTTGGAGGCGGTGGAGGAGGGGGGCTTACTTAGTTCATATGGCAGCATTTTTGCCTTATATTTAGCATATCATGAGTATACATTATTGAGATTTTTCCAGCAATGCCACTCTGGAGGACTCTGCCCTTGTGCCAGCTGTTTGGTTTCCTGGCTCCTAAGATACACGTTAAAAAATTCTGATAAAATCCTGGAATACAAACGCCTGCAAAACAAAACTGGTTACAGCAAACACTAATGGCACAGCTTTATCATCAGCCTGACACATCCCAGATGAGAGAACTTATAAAGAAGCTGCTCAAGCTGTGGGGAGATTTAATTTTCAAAGACCCTCTACAGCAGGGGAACTGGATATTAAACAAACTAGGGATGTGAAGACTTTTCTCTCTCCCCCCAGTCTCTGAGCACTCAGTCCAGATTATAATGATCAAATTCAAACATTGTGAGCCGTAGATAAATAATGAATTATAGGTATTTGTTGCCATTTGAATCCAACCCTTTTAACTATCATACTGCAAGAGCACTGTAGGAACTTGGAGTACTCCGTATCTTGTTGGCCTAGGCTCCATATGACTGCATTTTTGAGGGGGTGGTCACTGATGGATGGAAGTTGCTCTGACTCAGCTGAGACCTCTGCAGTTTCCTCCTCTGTGATACTGTAAATCACTCTGTATTCATGTTTTTCTAGAGTAGAAAAATGCATTAAGTCATTTCCTTTTGGTCTTAAAAGCATTAACAGAAAACAAAATAAAAGGTTGCTTCCCAGGCCACAATAAATCTATCTAGAGACGCATCTATAAATGAATGTAGGTGTTGGATAATCCTAATTACAGTTTGGTTCTGGCTTTGAGATCTAATTGTGATGTTTTGGGAATACACAAGATTAGATTTTCCCAGCGTTTCCTCTGGTCATCTGAAAACCCATATCTGTCCCCACGCTGCAATGGGAGGAAAGCTTTCCAACCCCAAAATGTGACTCTTGAGCTGATATCACTGGCTTTGTAGCTTCTAAGGGCTGCTTCACATTTAGCACTGCCATATTGTACAGTTCATGTTTTGATAAAAAGACAAATGGAACGGCCAGTTTGGGTATAAAGGAAATTAATTTGACATACTACCTTGAAAATGTGAATGTACCTTAGTCAATGTGGTCTGTGCAGTTTTCACCCGAAGGTGCCTGAGAAGTGACTGTGACTTAACTAGCTGAACCACTTGCCCACAATTTAGTCTTCGTTCTAGACAGTGCAGCCAAGACTCATAAGCTGTACTAGATACTTGTCACCTCATGGGAAACAGGATTTTTTGTGATTAATCTTAAACCTGTTGGACATCGAACATGAGAAAACTATATAACAAAAGCAAGTTGCCCCATTTTATTTCCAAGGAGTGGTAACCCAGGTCTAGCTGACCTTTCAGGGCTAGAGATAGACCCATCTGGATTCTGGACTTTGAGAATCCTGGCCAGCAAACAACGAATAGGACTGCAACAGAGAAGAGAAATGGCTATTTGAGAAACACATTATTTTATTAAATACTTGCACTGCATGTGGGGGGCAGAGTTTTAGATTGTGCCCAAACATTGGAAAGGGTGGAAGGTCTTATCAAACGCATGTAGTCAAATATTGTTGGTTTATAATTACTGTGTCTTCCAAGTTTATTCTGTGCTTACTTTTCACCAGAATTTAACTTCTAACCCTCCTTCAAACAAACTCTGGAGTACTCCAGACAGGTGCACACGTGCCCCACATCAGTACAGACCACATCATCACAGGACCAAATAATACTGAATATAATATCCACAATTCATTCACCTGCAACACTACTAATGTCATGTACTCCATCACCTGCCTACAGTGCCCTTCTGTTGTCTACATTGGACAGACAGGGGAATTGCTACATGCAAAAATGAATGAACTCTAATCTGACATCAACTCCAAAAAGACCCTTGGGAGAGCACTTTAACCTTTACATACTGACTTGCACAGGAAATTGCAGAACATGAAATCACCTGCAGACTAGACAGTGTTAAGCATGGTTTAAACAGGGACCACAGATTCCTATCCTGTTACCTAAATTAGCCTTTGTGATCCCATTTATTCGTAAGAGTGCTTTACTTGTTTGCCTCTCCCAGCACTGTCCTCCTCCCCCTCTCCCTTCCTGCCTGTTGTATTCAGATAACTCTTTTCGTTGCATACTGGTCTGTGGAGTTCTGATGAAGTGAGCCCTAGCTCTAAATATGTCCTTTCACAGTATTTGATGAAATGAGCTCCAGCTCACAAAACCTTATGATATAAGCACGCGCACGCGCACACACACACACACACACAGAGTATAACATATATATACAGTAATGTATTCACCTTAATGCTATATACATAGCATTAAGGTGAATACATTACTGTATATATATATATATGTGTGTGTGGGAATATATATATGTGGGAATTAGGCCTGTGCAAAGCTCTGGTTCCTGATTTGATTTGGCCTGATTTAGTGGCTGAATCTCCAAATCCGAATTGAATCAGAGGACCATTTAGTCTCTCTGGATTGAATCAGAATTGTCCAAATGGATTTGGAGAGATTTGGAAAGATTCGACGATACAGACACAGATTTAAATGTTTTTTCTACATACCTCTAGGTACCAAGTGGCTTGTAAATGCCGCCATGCTGGGGTGCATGGTGTGTCCCACAGAAGCACGGGGGGCTCCCCAGCATGTTCAGCAGCAAACCCAGAAGTGGACCAGAAGCACTTCTGGTCCTCTTCTGAGTCCACTGGGGACAGCACAGGGGGCCCACCGCACCCCCCCATCTTGGCAACTGGTGCCTCCTGGGTCTGGGGGGACACCCAGTGTCCCTCCCGTGGCTGATCACTGACCTGGGGATGTGTGAGAGCCCCCCCCACGCACTCCCTGGTGGATCCAGAAGTGGACCAACTTCTGGGTTTGCCACTGAGCATGTGGGGGGGCCCCATACTCCTGTGAGACACTCCATGTGCCCCAGCATTGCAGTGTTCATGAGCCATGCCTGGCACCTTGAGGTGTGTAGAAAAAACATTTAACCCTGTGTCTATGTCTGAATCGCTGACATTCAGATTCGGATTTGGCTGAATCGAATCAGGGACAGTGATCCAAATCAATGAATTGAATCACTGTCCCCGATTCAGGCCAAATCTGAATCTAAATTGAATAGGGCTCATTTTGCACACCCCTAACAATACAGCTCACAGGCTGGATCCGGCCCACCAGGCACTTCCATCTGGCCCGCAGAGCCCTTTCAAATCCCTGTGAGATGCCTGCGGGTAATGGCGGCTGCCTGCCTGAAAGCCTCCAGTGGCGGGCAGCAGCACGAGCCACCAGTTGCAGGCACCTTGGGCTTTTTACTTGGGTTGTGGTTTCTAGGCAACCAACCCTGACTCCAGCCTGACCCAGCTGGCCTTGCCTGGCCCCTAGCTCAGGCCTGGCCTGAGCTAGAGAGGGGCAGGAGGAGCTGGGCCAGATCCTGTGGCACTGCTGAGGGGAAGCACTGCCTGGGCTGGCTTCTGCCTCGCTGTGCGGGACCAGACAGGATCTTGCCACTCAAGTAAGGGCAAGGGAGTACTGGGTGGGGCTGGCACCGGGGAGGGGAAGTAGCAGCTGGGCCAGCTTCACTGTGTGATGCCCCGGATGGGCCTGGATGGGCCAGTGGAGGTAAGGGAAAGCCGTAGCTTTGCTGCATTCAGCTTGGGCCAGGCCAGGTCAGCACTGGGGAGGAGAAGCAGTGGCTGATCCTCATGTTGCTTTGCCATGTGCCGCTTGGGACCAGCCCATCCTCTCCCAGCAAAGCTGGCCCACCCACAGCTTTTCTTCCCTGGTGCTGATCCAGCTGGGCCCAAGCAGCATGCAGTTCAGCCACTGCTCTGTCTTGCCAGTGCCAATATGGCCGGGCCCAGCCCGTCCTGAGTGGCATGCAGTGAAGCTGGCTCAGCCACCCCTTCTCCTTACTTGTACCAGCCCGGCCTGGCCAGGCCAGCACAGGGGAAGGAAAGGCATGGCTGGGTCAGCTTCAGCCATGTGCTGCTCAGGATGGACTGGGCCCAGCTGGGTTGGTGTCAGGAAGGAGAAACAGTGGCTGAGCTGCCTGCTGCTTGGGACCAGCTATGATGGACCAGCTGAGGTATGGGAAAGTTGCAGCTTTGCCGCATGCTAATTTGGCTGGCCTGGGCCAGCAGCAGGGAGGGAAAGCCATGGCTGGGCTGGTCCCAAGCAGTACACAGCTCAGCTGCCACTTCTTCTCCTTGGTGCTGACCTGGCCAGGCCCATCATGTCCCAAGCACAACTGAAGCCAGCCCAGTCACAGCTTCCCCATGTGCCACTTGGGATGGGCTGGGCCAGGCCAGGTCAGCACCAAGGAGGAAAAGCAGTGGATGAACCACTTGCCACTTGGGACCAGCCAGGATGGGACGATGCAAGTAAGGGGAAGGCAGGGCTGAGCTGTGTGCCACTCTGGCTGGGCTGGTCCCATGCAGCACACAGCTTAGCCACTGCTTCCCTTCACTGGTGCTGACTCCGCTGGGCCTGTCCTGTCCCAAGTGGCACGTGGGGAAGCTGTGGCTGGGCTGGCTTTGGCTGCATGCTGCTTTGAATGGGCTGCACCTGGCTGGGTTGGCACCAGAGAGGAGAAGCGGTGGCTGAACACTGGGACTGCCACTTGGGACCAGCAGGGATGGGATGGCTGAGGTAAAGGGAAGCCGTGGCTTTGCTTCATGCTGCTTGGGTTGGGCTGGCACCAGGGAGGGAAAGCCACAGCTGAGCCGGTCCCAAACAGCATATGGCTCAGCCACCACTTCCCCTCACTGGTGCTGACCCGGCTGGGCCCAGTCTGTCCCAAGTGGCACACGGCTTAGCCGTGCCTTCCCCTTACTTGTGCTGGCCCAGCCCTACCAGACTGGCACTAGTGAGGGAAAGTTGTGGCTGTGCCAGGTTTGGCCATGGGCCACTCAGGTTGGGGTGGACCTAGACGGGTTGGCACCAGGGAGGAGAAGTGGCAGCTGAGCCGCCTGCCACTTGGGACCAGCCAGGACAGGCTGGCTGAGGTAAGGGAAAGCCATGGCTCTACCACGTGCCACTTGGGCTGGGCCGGGCTGGCAGCAAGGAAGGAAAGCTATGGCTGGGATAGTTTTGTTGTGTGCTGCTTGGGATGGGATGAGCACTGCCAGGTCTGCACCAGGGAGGGAAAGCCATGGCTGAGCAAGCTGAGCCACCTGCCTCTCAGGAAGAGATGGGCCCTGCAGCACCAGAGGGGCTGAGCTGGCACTGGTGAGGGGAACCTGGGCCTGGGCTGGCTTCTGCCCTGCCACGGGCAGGCTTGGATGGGCCGGGTCATGCCAATGCCAGTGAGAGAGAGGTGGGGGGGGAGGCATTGACCAACTTTTGCTGCCGTATGGGGCCTGATGGGGTGGGCTGGGTCATGTCCTGTGGGATAGATCTATGGTTTCCAGTGCTGGTGAGGGGAAGGGAGGCTGGGCTGGCTTCTGGCAGCCTGCAGGTAAGGAGGGGCTGAGCTAGGTCCTGCCATGCAGGTAAGGGGAAGGGCACACTGGGCTGGCTTCTCCTGCACTTGCAGCTGGGCACCTTGCTATTATATTATGACTTCTATGTACACTATTGTACATAGTAAATGTATAATACATCTGTAAAACACATGTAAATCAGGACAAAAAAAATTTAATGAAATTTATGAATGTTGTAGTAAATGTTTGATTTTTTTTAGAATATAATTTGGTATTTTTCTGGTTCAAAGATGGCAAAACCCCTTGCCAGGAGTATTATCGGGGGGGAAAGGGGAGGGGCTTCTGGTGGCAAAGTTCAGGGGTTAGAGGGTGGGACTTCCAGTTCCAAGATGGCAACCAGGGGGCAGGGCACCTGTCAAGGGGAAGCCTTGATGGCTTGCCAAAACTTGGTAAGCAGCCCTCCACCTGAAATAATTGCCCGCCTCTGATCTATAATATATTATGATAGATATTTCCTGTTTGATGCTAATACTTTTCCCTCTTTGAAAGGATCTCTTCCCTTCTTTAGGGGTGTACCAACAGAGATTTTGGGGGCAGTACCAATAACCTATTTTTAAAGAAGCATATTGGCTGATACTGATCCAATTTCTGATCCAGCTGGATCCAGCTGATAAGTCTGTTGTAATGGAAGGGAAGAGGGGAGGGAAGAGGCAGATCAAGGCCCCTTCAGTGAAGGAGGAGTGGAGCTGGGGCTGAGGCTGGGCCTATACAGCCAGGGAAGAGCGGGTGCTGGACGGCTTGTTCAGGGGGCTCAGGATGGGGGGCAGCTCCTGCTGCTGCATGCACCCTGGGAGGGCAGGGGAGGGGGTGGGTGTGCCCCCAGATCTGTGCGGGCTGGGGCAGGGCAGGCTGCAGCTGCAGGCTTGAGTGGTGCCAGGATCTTCCTGGTTGGGGGCTGGGCTGGGCTGAGCTTAGCGTGGGTGGCAGCAGTGCTGGAGGGGGCTACAGGAGGGGCTGCAGCCACCCCAAATTTTACCATAGTTCCCATGCATACCCCCATCTAGTGCTGCTGCCACCTGTCCTGAATACAGCCCTGTGCAAACCCCCCGCCCCCGACACACACACCAGAAAGAGCTTGGCACAGCCCTGGTCCTAGACCACAGCTGCAGCTCACCCTGCCCACACCCCATGCAGATCCAGGGGCACCCCCCCCCATGCCCTTTCAAGGTGCGTGCAGTGGTGGGAGGTGTGCCCCACTCTGCCCCGGCTGGGCAGCCCCAGCCCTAGCCCCAGCCCCAGCCCCAGCCCCAGCCTCACTCTTCCCTCACTACAGGGGCCTTGATCTGCCCCACACCCCTTCCCTCCCTGCTCCCCTTTCACTGCAACAGACTTACAAGCTGGATGCAGCTCTCCAAGTACTTCGGGTCCATTTCTGGGTTTGCCACCGAGCATTTGGGGGTGGCCCCCTGCTCTCTTATGGGATGCTTCATCCGCCGTAGCATCACAGCAATCACAAGCTGCACTGGTACCTCGAGGTATGTAGAAAAAACACTTAAAGCTGTGCCTATGTCCGAATCACTGATTTCCGAATTGGCATCAAATCTTCAGATTTGGATTCAGCCGAATCAAATCAGGGACAGTGATCTGAATCAATGAATTGAATCACTGTCCCTGATTCAGGCCAAATCTGAATCGAATAGGGCCTGCTTCGTACACCCGTAATATTTATGTATTTAGGCGACTGCCAAATATTCTGCAAAGTCTGAACATGTATAGAGTCACAGTTAAGCATGTTTTTAATCCAAACAATTTTACTGGAAGGGGTCTACCATTATCTTGATTTAAGTTTAGTAAATCAACAGAAGAAAAAAATAATACTATAATTGGATTGTAGGTCACTCATATCAGTTTTCATCACTGAATACATCTGCTATTTTTAATAGTTTGTATGAATCATTGCCAACTTCAGGAACAGATATGAATAATAATAGGCCTAAAAACTGTTCCTGAAGCTGGAAATTGTTCATACAAACTATTAAAAAATAGCAGATGTATTCAGTGATGAAAACTGATATGAGTAACCTGCAATTCAAATAAGCTAAATGTTAAATTGTATTCTCAGCTTGAATGAACTAGTATAGCTCAATTGATTTCCATACTATTTTTTTCAGCAGAGCTACATCAGTTGAATTCTGGCCCATCATAAGCAACAAATACTAAAAAACTTTAGCCATTATATTCATACTGGTAATTGTCAGACTCTGGTAACATGGATGAAAGCAATCCTTGAAAGACAGTTAAAGATAATGTTAATATTATCTTCAGTGGTCTTTATCATATATATGAAGACAAAAGAATCAAATCCAGAGCAAAGCTGTAGAAAAATAACTTGTGATAAAGCAATAGCATGATAAAGTAATCAGCTGATCCCAGACAAAGGGGTTACATCTGCAGTGTAACAAGCAGCATAAGATACTCAAAAAAGCATTAGCAGATTACAGAATGAACACTTGTTCTTGGAGCTTTTCCTTCAAAGACAGAGGATGGATCAGTTTTATTCCTTACAAGTTTGTTTTATCAATTGGCTTTACATGACTCTGGGTGTGTCTACACAAAACATGTTACTGCACAGCAGACTAATTTTTTGCACAGTAAAGCGTCACTGTCTACAGCAATTCGGGTGAAGTAGACTAATTTACTGTGCTGCTAGATAGTCCTGCTGCCCACTCTGGGGAAGGGCCCCTCAGGTCAGCAGGACTCAGCACATGGTACCCACCCTCAGCCTCAGCTGGCAGTGCAGGCACCCCAGGCCGACACCTGTCTTGCCAACTCCAGCCACACACATCAAGCAGGGAGGCCAGGATGGGGATGGCCCCTGTGACAAGCAGCTCCAGCCCGGAGGGGGCCACTGCCTGGGCAGCCAGACACTGTTAATTGTGCTCCAAGACAAGGGAGGAAGAGTGGGAGGTGAGGGGTTGCTGTTGCCACGTGTGCTCGTGCCATCTCACCCACCTGTCCCTGGGTTGCATGCCTGGAGTCAGGGGCCCTGCAGCAGGGAGTCAGGAGGCATCATCTTGAGGAGGACAAAATGCCTCTGGTCTGACTAGGCCTGTGAGTCCATGAGTCACTCCTCTGCCACTGTGACAAGTTGGTCCAGCAGGAGGGTGTGGTTCTGTGTGCACTGCTGGTGGAGGCAGCACAGACAGAAGGCACTGGCTGACAGCGGTGGCATCCTTACAGCCATATCCCTGCTGGTGGCTTGTGCCCCTCCGCTGCTTGCAGCTGCTGGACCTGCAGAGCAAGGACAGAGAGGCTCTTTGTGAGTTTCATAGATTTCATAGACATTAAGGCCAGAAGGCACCTCATAAGATCTTTGGGTCCAGGCCCTGCCCAAGGGGCAGGAAGTCACCTAGGGTCAAAGGCTCCCACCAAGATAAGCATCCAACTGTTTCTTAAAAGTGTCCAGAGTAGGTGCATGCATCACCTCTGAGGGGAGTCTATTCCAGGCCTTATATATAATAATAGAGAGAAAAGCATATTTTGAACGCCAATGATGTTTCACACTTACTCATACTTAAGAATACCCTTTGCCAACTTGTGCAACAGAAACATATCATGTGATACCAAAGACGAGCTGTCAGCCTATTTTTGATTGTATGCCAAATACAATCTGTAACCCAATGATTACTCACGTTTTTTATCTAAACTTTTGAAAAATAGAAACAGTCAACTGCTAGTGAAATTACTGGACTCTGGGATGAAAAGAAGCTCAGCTAATTACTCTTTCAGCATCCCTCCTCCACCTCCCCCCAAAAAAAACTTCTTTCCCTTTTCCCACAAAATAAAATCGCAATTTAAATTGTCTTTATGAAATGTGTAAGAAACGTGTGAGTTATTTGCTCAAGTAGTGGATAGTCAGTTCTTTGTCCATGACACTGTCTTCAACTTCTTCAATAGCTTTGGAGCTCTACTCTGAATTGTCACAGTCCTTATACCATTCTTCTTGTGCTCCAGTTTTCCAGAAATGGATGTTGCCCGCTGTCTACCTGGTACTGCTATTCAGAAGAAAGCCTCAAGTCTCCCTGATATGAGGCTCTGGTGTCTCCAAGATTCCCAACATTTTTTCCTTGTCTGTATAGACATTAAAGAGCCCACAGCATTTTGGTATCTGTAAAAATGTTATGGTGTCCTTGATTCAAACTTCATTTTTATTCCTGCTTCTATAATGTACTCATCCCTGGCTGCCTTTAGAGGGGATTGTATTTCCATAACGTTTTATGTATGCAATATAAGATAGCACTATGGGTGCTTCAAGATCTTTTTTTTTTTAAGTACTGCAGTCATTTGAATACATATGATAATTCATGGAAGACTCTATTCTGGTTAGACACAGGTATATGGTATTTCTATATATTGGCCTGAGTTTGAGGTGATACTCTTTTCTTCTTTAGCAATTCCTCAGAATTGAGGATGATTGTCTTCCATGACTGTCTTATTTGTGTGTCTGAAGATGGGTGATGAGGCCTACTGCCTCATTTGGACATTTGTTTCCATGTGGGGTGGGTGGCACTGGCTTTTTTACTTGGTCTGCAACACGCTGTTTCTGCCACTCCCACTTTTCCATCTCCTGCTGATGTTGTGACATTTCAAAGTACTGAGATCCCTGTAGCAGACTCTTTCTCCATCTGGGGTTGTTCTGGGAAATAGTCTTTCATAAGCTGACATCAATGTTGCCCTTTTTTTAAGTTGGTCTTGAGGACGTCCCTGAAGTACTTTCTCTGCCCTCCTCTTAAGCATATGTCTTGGCTGAGCTGGGAGAATAAAATTTTCTTTGGGAGTCTGGAGTCAGACATCTGGATGACATGGCTGGCCCAACCAAGTTGATGCTGGATGATCATTGCCTTGCTACTCATGATGTTTGCTTCCAGGAGGACACTAATGTTGGTCTCTTCCCACTCGATTTGGAGGATCTTTTGCAGGCAGCATTTATGGTATTTCTCCAACAACTTTAGATGTCTCTTGTACGTTGTCCACATCTCAACTCCGCATAGTAAGATGGGGATTGTGATTCCTTGATAAACCATGAGCTTGGCTTCGGCTGTTATGTTGCAATCTTTGAACACCTGTTCTTTCAGGTGTCCAAAGGCTGCACTTGCACATTTGAAGCTATGTTGGATTTCGTTGTCAATGTCGGCCTTCTGTGAGAGATGGCTTCCAAGGTATGGGCAATTCTCAAAGTTCTCCAGAGTGTCACTGTGAATCTGGATTACTGGAGCTGGGGACTGTTTGTTAGGATCTTGTTGGTGGAGGACCTTAGTCTTCCAGATATTAAGCATCAGTCCCATTTTCTTGTATGCTTCAGTAAAGAGGTCAATAATTGCCTTTGAGTGAGTGCACACTACAATATCATCAGTGTATTGAAGCTCGATGATTGTGGTTGGGGTGGCCTTGGTTTTGGCTTGGAATTGGCTGAGATTAAACAGCTTGCCATCCATTCAGTAGTTTATCCCTGCTCTGGCTGGAAGCTTGTTGGTGGTCAGATATAACATTATGGCAAGAAATATTGAGAAGAGTGTTGAAGCAATGACGCAGCCTTGCTTAACTCCCATTTTATCCTTAAAGGGATCTGTGACAGATCCATTACTGATAACCACCACATGCATACCATCATGAATCAGGCAGAGAACAGTGACAAATTTCAGTGGGCGTCCATACTTCAGAAGAATGCTCCACAACACTTATCGGCTGACAGAGTTGAAAGGTTTTCTGAGGTCAAAGAAGGCAATGTAGAGAAGCTGATGTTGTTCCTGACATTTCTTCTGCAGCTGGTAAGCTGTCAGGATCATGTCATCTGTGCCTCTTCAAGCTCTAAACCCACACTGAGATTCCTGGAGGAGCTCCTCAGCAAGTGGAAAGAGTTGATTTAGGAAGATTCTCACAATGAACTTTCCTGTTGTGGACAGCAAGGTGATCGCTCTGCAGTTTTCACAGTTAGACCTGTCTCCTTTTTTGAAGATTACCACTATCATGGCATCCCTGAGGTCATCTGGGATTTCCTCATCATTCCAGATTGTGAAAGAGTAAACAGCGAGGCAGCGAAAAGAACTGGAGAATGCTGCTTCCAGAGTTATTACCATATAAAGATAGAAACTCCGGGAAAAGAAAAGAAAGAGGAGAGGGGAGTCTCAGAGAGAGAGAAAAAAAAGAAAGAGCATCTGAAGAAGAAAGTGAGGGAGAAAGAAGATCCCCAGGAGATAAGAGACTTACCTCAGGATTTTTCTCAATGCTGGAGACAGCAGAGCTCAGAGAAAGAGGGGCGGATACTCAAAGGCGCATAGGAGACGTGGCTGGCAGCCACACTGATAAGTAAACACACACACAAAAAAAGAGGAGTGAATTGACTCACTCCCACAAGCTTAGCAAAAACCTCTGAGTGCTGACCACAAGGATTTATGGCTTCAGGCACACGCAAGATAAAAGGTACACACTCATGATAACAGAAATAAAGAGAAAGAATACAACAGGGTTTGAAAAGAAAATTCTGCCCCAGAAAAAAGAAATAAATGGACGAACCAACCAGAGTTAAAGGGACTTCGTTTACTAACACCAAGTTCAGCCCGACCAAACTGATAATCGTTAGGTAAGAACAGTACGTAGATAGAATTACAAAGTTGATATATCTGGTATTAAGGAAAAAAAAAGATAAATGGACCACTTCTGTTTAAAGATAGCTTGTATAGTGTTATAAAGAATAAAAATAAAGACAAGTGTTAATTTGCATCTGATTGTGAATATATATATATCAGCTAGTGTGTGTGAATAGTTGAGTGATGTTTTCCTCTATAATACCAGGACTCCTAACAGAGACACCGCAAAAAAATAAGATAAAATAAAACAACAAATATATATAACAACCCTCCCAACGAGTGACATCATAATGCAGAACATATTATAATAACTTCCAAGACGTGGCAGGCGGGAAAGTCAGGGTACTTACAGCTCGTTGGGAGATTATAAGAGGATACAGAGAGGCATCGTAAGGTCCACCATCACACAGATTCTTAAGATGAGGGCATGAAGCTGTGATGTAAGCTCTTCTCTTCCCTGTTTTAAGATTTCAGCAAGGATTCCATCTACTTGATGGCTTTCCTCACCTCATCAAGTGTTGGAGGGATTCTGAGATCATCTCTGATTGGGCATTGTGGGATCTGCCTTTGAACCTCTGCCTTGGCTTATTGGAGATTCAATTTCTTTTGCTTGGAGTTGGTGGTGTTTTGCCAAGCACAAAAGGCCTTACACTTTTGATTGATCAACTCTTGGATCTCCTAGTTATTCTTATCAAACCAGTTTTGATGTTTCCTGGTGGAGAATCCAAGTGGCTCTTCAGAGGCTCTGAAGATGGCGGCCTTGAGGGCACCCCACATGCTGCTGACATTCTCTTATTGTTGTTAATTGGAATTCACCAGTTTCTCCTTGAGGCACTGGTGGAAGGGGCTCACTTGCTTGGGTTTTTGAGGCCTTCAACATTGATCTTCCATCAGCATTGCTTATTTTGCAGCCATCGTTTGGGAGCCAGTTTGAGTGACATAATCAAGTGGATGAGTCAGTGATCAGTCCAGCAGTCATCAGCTCCTAGCATAGCTCAGGGGATGTTGACATCTTTGCGATGCTAGGCATAGTCAATCAGGTGCCAATGCTTAGTTGTGAGTGTTGCCATGATGTTTTGTACTTGTTTTTCTGGTGGAACTGGGTGTTGGTGATGGTGGGTCCATGTTCTGTGGAGTTGGTCAAGAGAAGGATGCCATGGGGGTTGACCTGTCCTACTCCTTCCTTGCTGATGGTTCCATTCCAGAGGTTAGAGTCCCTTCTGACTCTGGCATTAAAACCCTGTGAAGACTAAGTCTGTCTCCCTCTGGAACATCAGAAAGGACTTGGTCAAGGTTGGCAGAGAATTCCTCCTTGGTTTCATTGGCAACATCAAGAATGGGGCATACTCACTAATGACAGTGTCATATTGGCTCCTTGCCGGTTTAAGATGGAGAGTCATGAGGTGCTCATTAATTCCGATAGGAAGCTCTTTGAGTTGGTTTATGAGTTCATTCTTAAGGGTAAAGCCAACTCCATCAAGTTGGTGTTCTCCTTCCTATTTACCCTTCCGGAAGAAAGTATAGCCACCTCCATGGTCTTTGAGTTGCCTAACTCCCACTTGCTGAGTCTTGCTCCATGCAGCTACATTGATGGTACATCAACTGTGTTCTCAGGCCATGACTGCAGTTTAGTGCTCTTAGCCTTCACTAACAGGGTTGTCCATGAGGGTCCTGATGTTTCCAGTCCCAAAAATAATGGTGCGTCTTTGCTGGTACTTTTAACCACAGTAAAGGCAATCCCACTGGATGCGGTTATCCAGTTAAGAAGAAATACAGAATACTGTATTAGACAGACTATTAGGGCACCTTTGCTAGCCCCCTCCCCATGTTGGGTAAGCAGAGTATATTCTGAAGAGGGCTGCTCAGTCATAGTTATAGCTGCTGAATCACACTCCTGTTTCATCCAAGTGCTAGATGACCTTCCTGTAACTTCTGCCTTCATGCCAGTTCATAAGTAGGTGCTTCCAGACCTCACAATCCTGCTCCCTTCACCATTAGCTGGTTGCCAAAGGGCTTGAGGAATGTGCTGGCATAGCAGATGCCTGTACATGACTTCTTTTATTGTGGAGATACTGCTGCACATTATCTTCCACACAGATCTTGACAGAATGGGACCTTGATCCACTGGGGATCTTGTTCTGCTGCAGCTTTCATCCGCCTTCACAGATTTTAACATCATCTTCCTCCTGCTCTGGCATTGAGAACTTGTAGACCAATAGCTGGGGGCTGGGCATGCTTATTGTAGTGGCAACCTGTACTCACCATGTGACAGCACCATTGAAGGATATATGTGGCTTTTCAGGAAGAAAACCATTGCCATCTGCTGTCCGCATCACATCCTGGTGATGCTGCTGTTGCTTGTTCTGCAACTGCTTATTTCACAGCTAACCTTCTCTGAAGGTCATTCCACTATCTGCCACCAGTACAGTTCTGCCCCATAGTTGAGGTGATATACTTATAAGTAAAATATACCTCACTGAATAAAGACATCAGTTGCCTACAGGCTAGGTGGGCCTCAAAGGTTAAAATTGGTGTAATTTATATAGCAAGAGACTGGGAAAACTTGATCTGAAGTTTTGGAAGAGGCTCCAAAACTTCAAATCAAATTTTTACTATGTGATGTCACAGTTTTAGCTGGAAGGTCTTGTTTTAATTTCAGGTGAAAGCCAAAGGCAGCCAAAGTGTATTCAAAAGCTACCATCCATACGTTCCAGGGTTTTACAGCAAGAAAAGTGAAATTCATGAAAGAGGTTACTTGCTGGTTCCAAGTCTTTGTGGCAAAAGCTTTAGAAGCTGGTGGTTTAATTATCAAGTTCTTTACTTTGTTTCATGCTTGAATTGTCATCAGTAAACAGGACCAGTTAATCTAATGCTTCTAGGTTTCTTTTGGGCTAGGCACAGACATTCAAAAAGCCAGAGGCAGAATCCATCTTAAGTTAAGCAGTTTTCTGTAAACGGTATAGTTTAGATTGGTAGGGAACAGAACACACAGTCATCCTTTGGTGGGGGGCGTCAGGGGGTCAAATCTTAGTCCAGGTTCTGCTATTATTTTTAAATCAGTCTGTGCACTGAATTTCTGATCTGTTACAGGTATAGACCAGTTTCCAGAAGTGACAGGGCAAAAGAGGCAAGACATAGAGTTCTTGTCCTAGAAGACAGGTCCATGCTGACATAGCTGGGATAGCTGGAACTAGGGGGGTGCAGAAAAAATGTTAATGATCAACTTTCCTGAAAAGTGGCAAGTTTGATTTGGTTTAGTAGCTGATGCTTGGAATTGTAAACTGACTTTTCTGATCCCTGGGAAAGTGAAGGGGAATTGATTTTCCTCCAGAGAGTCAGGGCTTTGCAGAACATGTGGTTACTTTACAACGTGGCTATCAACACTGTTTTGTTTCTTAACAAGTACAAATAATTCAGTATACCTATATTACCTTGAAACTGAAGTTCAAACTTGACTGTCAAAGGGAAGCCAGGATTTGTTCATTCTCAATTTACCTGTAGCCATGCAGATAGGAAATGCCTTCTCTCTTTTAATGGGAAGGAAGTTACCAACACTTCTTGTCCAAGTTAAATTAATGTAAGTTATCTTACCTGAGCTTCAATGCCACAGGAGGCTGAGCTCGGGCAGTATCTGTCACGGCAACAAAGATTAACTGAAAACTAAATGAAGTTTGCAGCCTTAGGAGTCAGATCCATCTATATAAAATTAATATCTTGATCACAGGATCACAGGAGACCAACTGGCAGCTGCAGGAATGGTGCTTCAAGGAGGGCTTTGGCTTCCTCAGCCATGACCGGCACATCACGACGAGAGACATGCTGGGATGGGATGGGCTCCACCTTTCCCCTAAAGGTAAGCATGTGTTCTCTTCTAGGTTGGCGGACCTCCTCCGGCAGGCTTTAAACTAGGCTCATCGGGGGAAGTGGAAGATGAGGGTGGAGGAAACATCAGACTGCCAGACCAAACAGCACCCACAACTACAGCCCAGCCCAGCCCAACGAGCGAAGCGAATAAACAGGTAAGAGATAGGGGCCAGGGTAATGCTGGGACTAGGGGGTCAGTACACACATCCACAGGAGGCCTCAAATGCCTATACACAAACGCTCGTAGTATGGGTAACAAGCAGGAGGAACTCACCCTCCTGCTGGCTGACACCAGCCCGGACATAGTGGGGATTACAGAAACGTGGTGGGATGCAACGCATGATTGGGCGGTGAATGTCAAGGGCTATAGGCTGTACAGGAGGGACAGGATAGGAAAGAGAGGTGGGGATGTGGCACTCCATATAAAGGAGGAATACACATCCTCGTCAATTAGCAAGGAGTCAGGGGAGGGGCACTCTGAAGTGCTTTGGGTTAGAGTACAAGGCAGTCGAGGGGAAAGAGACTTGACGGTGGGAGTCTACTACAGACCTCCCAACCAGGGAGAAGAGCTTGACCGGGAATTCTTGGGTCAGCTCACAGAGGTAGTGAAGGCTAAGGATGTGGTAGTCATGGGGCCCAGGAGGTGCACAGCCCCACCAGGGGAGACGCCTTGTTGGACATAGTGCTGGCCATGGGTGATGACCTGGTGAGGGGGCTGCAGGTGCTCAACCACCTGGGCGACAGCGATCATCGCCTGCTGGAATTCACCATCCAGCGCAAGGTGGGAAAGGCATGCAGTAAGGCAGCGGCCCTAGATTTTAGGAGGGCAAACTTCAACGAGCTAAGGAGGATAGTTGGAGAAGCGCTGAGGTCCCGGAGGGGAGGGGAGCCAGGTGTCCAAGGAGAGTGGTCGCTCCTTAAGGAGACGATCCTCCAAGCCCAAAGGAAGGTAATACCAACGAGGATCAAGGGAGCAGGAGGGCACACAAGCCTCTGTGGCTCACCAAAAGCATCTGGAAATGTCTCCTTGCTAAAAAAGAGGCTTATACCCATTGGAAAGAAGGGGACATCACCAGGGAAGACTATTCTGTAGTTGCTTGGGGATGTAGGGGGGTAGTTAGGAAGGCCAAGGCAGAGATGGAACTGGGAATAGCTTCCCAGATTAAGGACAATAAGAAGTCCTTTTTTAAATGCATAGGGGGTAAAAAGAAGGTCCCAGGTAATGTGGGGCCCTTGCAGGACACGTTGGGAAACTTGGTCGTCACACCAGATGGCAAAGCTAACGTGTTTAATGATTTCTTTGCCTCCGTCTTCCTAAGTAGGGACCAGCACAGCCACCTCCCTGCTGGGCCCCCCCTCAGGCCCTGGGGGAGGCACACCTGGGCCACGGGTTAGCGAGGATTTAGTTAGGGAGCTTCGGGAGGGGTTGGACGTATTCAAGTCAGCCGGCCCGGATGATCTCCATCCTAGAGTTCTAAAGGAACCGGACGAGGTCATTGCAAGTCCCCTGGCACAACTTTACGAGCACTCGTGGTGCTCTGGTGAGGTACCGGAGGACTGGAAGAGGGCCAACGTGGTCCCCATCTTCAAAAAAGGCAGGAAGGAGGACCCGGGAAACTATAGGCCGGTTAGTCTTACTTCGATCCTAGGCAAGCTGTTTGAGAAAATTATGCTGGCACACATCCAGGAAGGGCCAGCAGGGGACTGCATGTTTAGGGGCAACCAGCATGGGTTCATCAGTGGCAGGTCCTGTCAGACCAACCTGGTAGCCTTTTACGATCAGATGACCAGATCATTAGATGCAGGGGTAGCAGTGGATATAGTCTTCCTGGACTTCCGGAAGGCTTTTGACACTGTCTCTCACCCTGTTCTCATTAAGAAACTGGGGGGCTGTGGTGTAGACACCCACACAATCAAATGGGTCGCCAACTGGCTGGAGGGCTGCACCCAGAGGGTGGTAGTGGATGTGTCCTTCTCAACCTGGAAGGACGTGGGCAGTGGGGTTCCGCAGGGCTCGGTCCTCGGGCCCGCACTGTTCAACATCTTCATCAGTGATTTGGATGAGGGGGTAAAAAGCACCCTGTTCAAATTTGCTGATGACACGAAGATGTGCGGGGACATGGGCACACTGGAAGGATGCAACAGGCTACAGTCAGACCTAGACAGGTTACAAGGGTGGGCGGACGAGAATAGGATGGGTTTCAACAGAGACAAGTGCAAGGTGATGCACCTTGGGAGGAACAACCGGCACCATACCTACAGGTTGGGGAACTCCCCTCTTGTCAGCACGGAGGCAGAAAGGGATCTGGGAGTCATCATTGACTCCAAGATGAACATGGGCCGGCAGTGTGGAGAGACAGTTAGGAAGGCCAGCCGCACCTTGTCATGCATCCACAGATGCATCTCAAGCAGGTCCAAAGAGGTGATCCTCCCCCTCTATGTGGCACTGGTCAGGCCGCAGCTGGAGTACTGTGTCCAGTTCTGGGCGCCACACTTGAAGAGGGATGTCGACAGCATGGAGAGGGTCCAGAGGAGGGCCACTCATATGATCAGGGGGCAGCTGGGCAGGCCCTACAAGGAGAGGCTACGAGATCTGAACCTGTTCAGCCTCCACAAGAGAAGGCTGAGGGGGGATCTTGTGGCCTGTTATAAACTAGTCAGGGGGGATCAGCAGGCATTGGGGAAGTCACTGTTCCCCCGAGCACCGCCAGGAGTGACCAGGAATAACGGTCCCAAGCTGGCAGAGGGTAGGTTTAGGTTAGATATCAGGAGGCGCTACTTCACGGTCAGGGCGGCTAGGATCTGGAACCAGCTTCCAAGAGAAGTGGTGCTGGCCCCTACCCTGGGGGTATTTAAGAGGAGGTTGGATGAACATCTTGCTGGGGTCATTTGACCCCAGTAGTCTTTCCTGCCATGGCGGGGGGTCGGACTAGATGATCTGCTCAGGTCCCTTCCGACCCTAGAAACTATGAAACAGTTGGAATGGTTGGAAGGTGGTTGATACAACTTGCTGTAGAAAAGCAACTTCCTGTGAAGGCCTGAGCAAAAAACCATACAGAGTAGCTCACCTCTATTAAGCTTACCACACAACGCTGCTTCCAGTACAGTGTGGCTGCTTGTGTACATGACGGGGTTTTAGTTATCCCTAAATTGAAATGATGGCTTTTTAATTGGTAGGTTTTTAATTGTGATGATTACAAGCCCACCATTTCAATTTAGGGGCTCTGTCATGGTTATGATGAAAGGCCGGATCCCTTTTTTTTTCTGGTGGAGCCTGCCCATGGCTTGGAGTCAGTACCCAGCCAGTGCACAGCCCACTAGCACTCCACCCAGGCAGCCCTGAGGGATACCATTGCCATAGAGGAAAAGACTGGGGCCTCCTGCAGCTCAAATGCTGCTGACAACTTATCTCCCGGCCATGGGCAGGCTCTGCTGGAAAAAGAAAAGGATCAGGCCCCTCGCCACTATTTATTTTTCCTAGTGGAGCCTGCCCACAGCCGAGGGGTGAGTTTCTGGTGGGCTGGGCAGCCTCTGAGCTATGGGGGACCCAGTGCTTCCCTCCAAAGTGGTGGTGTCCCTTGGGGCCGCCCGGGGAGGGTGCTAGTGAGCCAGGTGCTGGCTCCAAGCTGGGGCAGCCTCCAGCCTGCTAGCACCCAACCCAGGGGGCCCCAAGGGGTGCCACCATCATGGAGGAAGGACTTGGCCCCCCACAGCTCAAACATTACTAGCAGCTTGTCCCCCAGCCACAGGAGATGCGGACAGGCTCCGCTAGGAAAAACAAACAAACCCTTTGCCGCTTTTTTTTTTTCTCAGCGGAGTCTGCCTGCACAAGCTGCCACCAGGTCTCACAGCCCATGAGCTGTAGGGAGGCCTGATGCTTCCCTCCACAGTGGTAGTGCCCCCTGAGGCTGCCTGCATGGGGTGCTAGCTGTATGTGTGTTGCCCTAGCTTGCAGGCAGCACCCAGACCAATCCAACAATGCACAGGACTCTGGAAGCTTGGGCGTGCTCAGAGAAGCTTGGGTTTGGTAGGCTTCCAGTACCCTGTGCACCATTCCCACCACCTTCCTGCCACCTGGGACCACCCAGGAATGGGCTGATTTGCTTCTGGGCAGTACGGGAAGGTGGCAGGAAGGTGGCTGGGTATACCAGCGGCCAGAGAAGGCAGTGGGGATAGTGCATGGGGTACTGGAAGCCTGCCAAGCCCAGGCTTCTGCACCCTGTACACTATCCCTGCTGCCTTCTCCAGCTGCCAACACACCCAGCCGCTCTCCTGCTGCCTTCCTGCACTGCCCCAGAGGCAAGCCAGCCCATTCCCAGCCGGTCTCAGGAGGCAGGAACAGTGAATGGAGTGCTGGAAGCCCATCAAGCCTCTTGCCATTTTTTTTTCCTGTGGAGCCTGCCCACAGCAGGGGAGTGAGCTGCCAGCGGGCTAAGCGGCCCCTGAGCTGTGGGGGCTCTGCGGATGGATGTATTGCTGCAATTTGTTACATGGCAGACTAAAATACATTGGGATGTTTTAGTTTGCTATATAACAAAGTCATTTAATTCCCTATACGCTGCCGCACATATACTGTGTGACATGATTAAACAGCTAAAAAAAGGCAATTAAACCATTAAAAAGGGCTATTTTGTCACATGTACAAGTGCCCTGTATCTTAAAGGAACAAAGGCTGAACTGACTGTATGGTTTTATATTGGGAATCTACATTTTCCTTTAACCTCATAATTGCATCTTCAAGTTGCTCCTTCCCAAGTTGGGTACAGAGTATGTTCATTTGAAAAGTTAATATATTGTTACTAACTGGAAATTCCAGATGGAATTCTAACAGCTGTAGAGCTGCTGAGAAAACTCTCAGACTAGCCTTTTCCCATGTACTGACAGGAGAGTTGGCCACTTTCTTTTCACCATATGGACTATATTAACCGATAATCTGCTAACTTTCCAGAATTTACTGTTTGCTACAGATTATTTATAGCACATCCCAGTCCAACCTGACAACTTGTTTACAACAGACTTAAAGGACAATGAGATGTTGCAAAACTTCACAACATTTTTTCCCAGGAAGTAAGAGGTCAGTTTCTAGGCACTTTTAGGTAAAAGTGGCAGAATCAAAGCAAAATAAACAATCTTGTGGATTTGAGGTTTGGAGTAGAAATAAAGCATGTTGTACATGGTTTCCTGTATCCCTCTGGTTGGAGAGGTTCTCTGATTATTGGTAAACTAAATTTGAAGTCTAGTCTTGATGGATTTTGAAGGCTGTCTCTTTACCTGATGTCTGCCTTGGGACTGAGCTCTTAAGCAAATACTTTATCTACCTGAGGAAAACACATATTCCAGTTACATAAAGAACATGGAAAAACAGATTTGCACAGACTGAAATTACTTATTGTCTTTCCACCCTAGCATGTGCACAATATTTGAAGGTGTGGCCAGGGGTACACAAAAGGAAAGAATGAGATGATAAAGCAATGCCAAATACTTAAAGATACTGGAGACACCAGCAAAATCAAACCTGGTTCACTGAAATTAATTCTTATTTCTAAAACTTGGAATCCTATCAGTGACAACTAATGAAACAACATTTAGAGGTTGGGGTGGGTGGAGTGGCTCCCAACACTGTCCTGAGGGATGGAGAGTGTAGTGCCCCAGTTACACCACTGTGCTCTTACTAGTCATCCTGGTAATTATACTTAGCTGAAAACAAAATCCGGGGGTGGAGGTGGACTCTGATAGATGCATCTAGTTTAATACGCTGTCCTGAGCATATTGAACCCACCTCTATTGGTTGAAAGTGCTGACCCTAACTGATTCCTCTCCTCCCTACATCCTAGTCTACTGTGGTAATGGAAACTGATGGGCTTGCTTTTGTATGGCTCCCGGTGGGATGTTTTTATCCCCAGAACCCAAACCTGTTAGCTTTTAGGATGGCTAGAACCTGTTCTCATCCTGCTGTTACCACTAACAGTGGTAAGTGATATGATGCATTCATTCCTAAGCACACTCACAGACTGGAACAGCCAGTGTCTTGTGCTGTTCATGGGTGGTTTTTGAACTAGTAGAATAGTCACAGGTCAAAACTTATGAAACTGCAGGTCAGAGACTTTAATCTAAAACAACATTAAAGTCCAGTCAGCACAGTGAGGTAACTCTGAGAACTGGAAAAGCAACCTAAGGCAGTACAGTAACTCTTTATAAAAAGCACTAACATCAACTGCAGACTCCTAAGCAAATTAAAACTGATTTTTGGCTAAATCTCTCTTTGCATCCTGTGGGAGATACTATTCTTACCTCCTTATATGAAATGCTATGAGTCTGCTTTCACTTAAGAGGTGCTCAGGTTTGAGATGTCTGAAATTTTTCTCCAGTGTCAGAGTTTGAAATTCTTAAAATTGCTTTAGGATTGGCCATGCTATAAGCTGGAGCTGAACTGTAATTATAATTACTGTTGTTGGCTCCACCTGGTATAAAAAGTCTCAGAACCAGAAATTCTTCAGCTTGGTCTCACAGTGAACAGTTCTGTTCACTCTCCTTGTTTCTCATTCCTATATAATGGAAATATTGCCATGTAATATAATCTACCCTGTAAAGTGTGCTTTAAAACCAGGCTCCTAGACATAGCTATAAGTGCTCAAATAAGTCTCTTCCCAGTTATTAAACACCCCTGTTAAATAAATTCCAATTTGAACTTTCCCTTGGGAGTTTCTTAAACAGTTTTTTGCAGTACTGCATTAGTACATGAGCAATGCTGAAGTCAAAACTGCTGGAAGAAACTACCTAATGGTACAGTTCCAAGAAACGACCAGAAGAAAAAGGCAGGTAATAGATGCATAGTAGTTACTTAAATAAAATTGCTAGATTGCAATTGCTTGCTTTTGACTTACCTCACTGAACAAAATAAAGGTAGAATTATTTCCTAAATATATTATAAATTGAAAAAATCATACATTGAAGGAGTGTATATAACCAAGGTTTCTTTGACCATATGGCTAAAAGTAACATCTGTTTTACATGCAGCATTGAAATATGCATCTGAACTCTCATCTGTACATTTTTCTCAACAAGTTTACATATAGTATAGTTCTTGCCAAACAATAATCATCCCATAACTTTTAGGCAACTAACAGCATGTCAAACAGGGTTGGAAAGGCCTTTTTATCTGCTTAATACAATGTAAGTATTTTATCCAAGAAGAGGAAATTCAACTTGCAAGTTATTAATCTCTCTGTCATTCTTGTACAAGTCCACCAAGATAAAAAGCAAGGAAATCAGACTAAGTGGTGCCAGTTACACAGAGGATCCCTTTTTGTTGTCCAGAATTATGAATTCTGAGTGTTTGGATATATTGTCCCAACATGCAGGAAGTACTTTTTCTTATCAGTCAGGGATGATTAAAAAAAACAGAAGACATAATGCTAGAAACTGTTCTCTTCCACTTACACAGCGACAAATGGGGACAAATACTGCCTGTAAACATGAAGTCTGACTGATGCGCTTTTTAGGTTGGGAGTTTCATTTGCAATAGCAACCATCAATGGTTCTATCTATACCCACAGGCTAACCTGATTCTCAGCATGTACATCTCTGTTCTTTGCTATGCAAAATGCTTGTTAAAGTTTCCAGGCCATTTTCATTCTTGTGTAAAGACTTCACAAACTCCTTCAAGGGATTGCTGATCCTCACAGGGAGAAACAGCTGAAGAATGTTGGGCCAGGTGCTATGTGCCCATCTCAGCCTGAACAGTTGCTCCCGAGTGGCTCGGGGCTTTGTGACCCAAGCTTAGATACTTGTGGCTCCTGGCACAACCGTCCATCAGTTGCTATCACCTAAGGGAGCCTCCATGCCCTGATCTTACTAAAAACCTCCCTCATTTCCTCTTACATCATCAGCTCCCTTGGGCACACTTTGTAGAGAGCCTTTTTGGGGCTCCTCCTCCCCTATACCCCTTTCATGTGCCAACCTTCAGATGAATAGCAGTGTGCCTCTGGCCTGGGCTTATATCCAGCTAGGACCTTCATAGAGTTCATAGATTTCATAGACATTAAGGCTGGAAGGGACCTTGGAAGATCATCGAGTCCAGCCCCCCGTCCAAAGGGCAGGAAGTCAGCTGAGGTCATAGGATCCCAGCAAGAAAAGCATCCAATTTGCTCTTGAAGGTGTTCAATGTAGGTGCTTGAACCACCTCCGATGGCAGGCTGTTCCAGACCTTGGGGGCTTGGACAGTAAAGAAATTCTTCCTTATGTCCAGCCTGAAACGGTCTCACAGTAGTTTATGACTGTTTGACCTCGTCATCCCTTGAGGCGCACTGGTGAACAAACATTCCCCCAGATCCTGGTGGTCACCCCGATAAACTTATAGGTGGCCATCAGATCACCCCTGGGCCTGCGCTTTTCCAGGCTAAAGAGTCCCATGGCTCTCAGCCTGTCGTCATAAGGTCTGTTTTCCTGACCTCTGATCATGCACATGGCTCTTCTCTGGACTCCCTCAAGCTTCTCCACATCCTTTTTGAATTGTGGAGCCCAAAACTGGATGCAGAACTCCAGCTGCGGTCTCACCAAGGCCGAGTACAAAGGGAGAATGACGTCCCCGGATTTGCTCGAGAAGCATCTATGGATGCAAGCCAGCGTTTTGGTCACTTTACTAGCTGCAGCATCGCATTGCAGGCTCATGTTCATCTTGTGATCAATGATGACCCCCAAATCTCTTTCTTCCGTAGTGCTAGCCAGCGTAGCACTGCCAAGCCTACAGGTTTTTCTTCCCTGTGTCATCCGCTAACTTGGCCAGCCCACTCCTGACTCCAGTGTCCACATCATTAATGAAGATGTTGAACAATATGGGTCCAAGGACAGAGCCTTGGGGGACCCCACTGGTCACAGGACACCGTGATGAGTGACTGCCATCAATTACAACCCTCTGGGTCTGACCACGGAGCCAATTTCCCAGCCAGTGGATCATGGTGGACCCAAGGCCACAACTGGCCAGTTTCACCAAGAGGTGATCATGGGATACCAGATCGAAGGCTTTTTTGAAGTCAGGCTATATGACATCAATCTCTTCTCCCTTGTACAGGTGATAGGTCACCTGGTCGTAGAAGGAAATGAGATTGGTCAAGCAAGACCTACCCACAACAAACCCATGCTGGCTATCCCTTAGGATGTTGGTGTTGGCCAGTCCATTAAGGATGGCCTCTTTAGTAAACTTTTCTAAGATCTTCCCCAGGATAGAAGTCAGGCTAATGGGCCTATAGTTAGCTGGATCCACTTTCCTCCCTTTCCTGAAGATAGGCACCACATTGGCCTTCTTCCAGTCTTTGGGCACTATACCAGAGCACCAGGAGTTTTCAAAGATCTGTGCCAGGGGCTGGGCTATGATGCTCGCCAGCTCCTTGAGTAACCTGAGGTGTAGATTGTCAGGGCCGGCTGATTTGAAGGTATCCAGCATCTCAAGATGTTCCTTCATGAGGTCAGCATTTATGGATGGCAGGGGATCTCCCCCACCCGGACCTCCCTGTCCCGTAGGAGGCATGGGTGTCCCATGGGACTGATGAAAGACGGACGCAAAGTACCCATTTAATAGGTTGGCTTTTTCCTTGGTGTCATTTGTCCCATCTGGTTCAGCAGGGGTCCAATGTTGCCCTTGCTTTTCCTCCAGCTTCCCACATATCTGAAAAAGGACTTTTTATTGTCCTTGATGCTCGAAGCTAGTTGGAGTTCAGTTGCAGCTTTGGCTTTCCTAGTATGCTCCCTGCAGGACCAGACCAGTGCAGAATAATCCTCCTTGGAGATGAATCCTGTTCTCCATCCTTTGTAGGCTTTTCTTTTTAGCATTAGGAGGTCTTCTAGGTCTCTGGAGAGCCAGGGGGGGCTGCTGTGCCCTCTTGCTGTCTTTTCTTCAAGATGGAATAGACTTAGCTTGTGCATTGAGGATTGCTCCCTTGAGGAACAACCACCCTTCTTGAACTCCCCTCTCCCTGGGGTCATGGTCCCTTAGGGCCTGACTGACAAGCCTCCTGAGCTTGTCAAAGTCGGCTTTTCTGAAGTCAAGGACTTCCGTGTTGCTGACTGACTTGACAGCTTTACAGTGGATGGTGAAGGAGATCAGCTTGTGGTTGCTGTCACCCACCTTCCCATTGATCACTAGGTCTCCAATTAGGTCATCCCCTGTAGCCAGTACCAGGTCGAGCAGCGCTTTGCCTCTTGTTGGCCTATAGACTTCTTGAGTCAGGTAGAGGTCATCCACGCATGAGAGAAAGCTTTGTGACCGCTTGAATTTTGCTGAGTGATCCTCCCACGAGATGTCTGGGTAATTGAAGTCATCCATGACAACCATGGTCCTGGAGCATGCGGTCTCAGCCAGTTCCCAGGCGAACTCCTGGTCAAGCTCAGGACTTTGGGTGGGAGGTCTGTAGTATAATCCCACCATTGTGTCCCCTGTGCCATGTTCCCCACAAATTTTAACCCAGAGGGTCTCTAGCCTTCCACCCTAGTCACCAATATCAGCTGGCAGGGACATGAAGCTTTCCTTAACATAGAGAGCTATACCCCCACCCCTTTTATCTACACTATCTCTCCTGTACAGGGTATAGCCATCTATACCTGAGGTCCAGTCATGGGTGGAGTCCCATCAGGTCTCTGTTATCCCAATGACATCATAATTATTTGCATTGAGCAGGAGGATGAGCTCCTCCTGCTTGTTCCCCAAGCTCCTGGCATTTGTGTACAGGCAGGCAAGTGTCCTCTTGGGGGCTCTTGCCTTGCCCACAGATTGTACCAGGGCTGGGGCAAGGGTGGGCTCCCTTAAGTGCCCTAGCCCGCTGGCTCTGCAAAGGTTGCTCAGCTGGCCAGCAGTGGTGGTAGTTCCCCCGTCCCCCAGCGGGCTTAGTTTAAAGCCTGGTGGAGCAGGTCAACCAGTCTGGCTGAGAGGAGTCTCCTCCCCAGGGGAGAGAGGTGCAGGCCATCTCTTCTCAGCAGCTCGCTGCCTCTCTCGCCAAAGAGTGGGCAGTGGTCATGGAAGCCAAAGCCTTCCCAATGACACCAGCGCCGCAGTCTTTGGTTGACTACGTGGATCCTCCTCTCCCTCCTCAGGCCATAGCCCGAGACTGGGAGGATCGATGAGAACACCACCTGTGCTTCCAGACTGTTTAGCCCCGCTCCCAAATCCCTATAGCACCTCGTAACCTGGCTGGGAGCGCTCTGAGCCATGTCATTGGTGCCCACATGAATAAGGAGTATAGGATAGTGGTCTGTGGGCTGGAGGAGCTTTGGGATCTTCTCCACAATGTCCCAGATGCGGGCCCCCGGGAAGCAGCAGACTTCCCAGGCTAAGGGGTCGGGGCAGCAGATTGCCCCCTCAGTCCCCCCTCAGGATGGAGTCTCCCACAACAAACACCTTATATTTTGTCTTGGGGAGAGTGGGAATGGTAGCTGCAGGTGAGCGCTTGTGTTGCCTGTAGGAGCTGGTAACTCATCAGGCTCTGCTGGAGCAGCAAGAGGTGCATACCTGTTGCTAAGCTCCAGCGGGGCAGGGGCCTTGGTGCAGCGGGCCTGAGGGCCCTTGACCACCTTGGTCCATGCCCTTGACTGGACAGAGTGGAAGGTCCTGGAGTCCTCCTTTGTCCTGGAGGGAGACCATGGTCTACCCCCCGGCTTCTGGGGGAGAAGGGCCTGGCAGTAGGAGTCAATCTCCTGCTCACAGTTCCTGATGGCACATAGTCTCTGGACTGTGGCCTGGAGCTCCTCCAGCTGGCATGCCAGAGACCCCAAAATGGAGCAGACCCCACACAGGGAGGTGGCCATGCTTCTGGGCCCCAGATCCTGAAAAAGGGACAGGCAGCCCCTGCAGCCGAGAGCCAGGGGCTCTGTCTGTGTGGAGTCCAGAACCATGGGCTCTGTCTGGGTGGCAGTCTCTGAGATGCCCGGGGGGCGGGGTCACAGAGCCCGAGGGGACCCTTGGGGTGCGGCACGTGCCCATCCGTGTCATGCCTCTGGTAGGGTGGCTACGGCTGGGACTGTCTACCCTGGGGGGTTCACAGGCAGGGTCTCGGGCCCTCCTGCACGAACTCTGCGCTAACTCATGGATGGGCAGACAAGAGCGCCTGTTTGCGCAGCCTGTTCACGCAGCTCTGGTTGCGTGGCTCCCTGGGGAGCTGGGCAAAATAGGGGCTTGGGTGGGGGCTTGACCCGGCCCAGCTCCATGCAGCTGCCTCCTCCCACTCAGAGAGGGGTTAACCCCTTCCCACCATGAGCCCCACTTGCCTCCGGCTGTGCTGGGGGTCAGCAGGGCTCTGAGGCTGCTGGGGGGTGTCTGGGGTGTCTGGGGGGCTTCGGGGCAGCAGTGGGGTGGCAGGCTTTCATCCGTGCTTCTCTCGCAACTCCGGAGCCTAACTGACCCCTGCTGTGTTGACTGCCTTCCCAGGATGGGACCGGTTGACTGGCTGTGCAGCTACTGGACCCTTAAAATGCAGAGCAGGTGGCTTCTTGACTCTACTCTGTAACCAAAATTAAACACAAACTTGAATCCTCAGTGTGAACTATCTTAGTCCTTAGACCATACTCTGTCCCCTGAGACCACCCAACCTGGCAGGGACAGCACTAGGCCTTGCTGTGGGTCAGGGTCTCCCCTGCAGACTCTCTGGACACTCCTGGCCTCCTTGCCTTGGCAACCTGAGGTGTGCCAGGTGGGTGTCTCCAAATGCAAAGACAAACAGAAGAAGAAAAAAAGAGAAACATAAAGCCAGGAGGTTGCTCCTGTCCTTTCTCTCACACATCCCTTTGGGTTTTCCAGGGTTCTCTAATCCTCAGCTGTCCTCATGGTTGACGTTGTCCTTATGATAGGGCAGCACTCCTCCAGGTGCCCCTTCTATGTGCCTGGGGGTTCATGTGCCCAGACACACCATCTGGGAGCCTGCAGCTGCTGTGCTGCTGGCTGCTCCCCGTCTTGCCATCCCGCACCAGTTGTTGTAGCCAGTCTCCAGTGCTGGTGGATAATGTCATGTGACAGCATCCCCATAGCTGTATTGGCAGTGTGCTCAAAAACTACATGGGCAGAGCTGGCTGCCTCTCCACGCCTCCAGCTGCTGCACCTGCAACAGGTAAGTTGCCTCCATTTTTTGCCATCCCTGAGCCACTTGCTGGGGCATCTGACACTCTTCTGCCATCCCTCTACCACCTGCATAGGGGTTTCCAGCCCCCCGAGCCTGTCACTCTGTAACAGGATATCTGCACTAAATCCCATTCCTCTTCTTCCTCTCTTTGGGCATAGGGGTGAATCTACCAAAGTTTGTGTAGGATTCTCTGCTTTAGGAAAATGCTAGGGAAGTTGAAGTGAGAATCTCTGGCAGTACTTTTTCACTAAAAGGAACAAGTGGAAGAGGTAACGGAGGACTGAATGTTGGTATTCTTTAACTGTGAAATTACTGTTTTCTATGAGATGGGTATCTGTAAAATCATTTATGTACAGATTTATGGACAGATCCCTCAAATGGTTTAGGTAACTAAACTGAGAGTCAAGCAAAATTTTAAGTTTTTAAATCTGAACTTTGAAGAAAGCTGAGGAATTGTCAGCTAAACTGCATCATATTTAAACACCAAATGTATTTTCTCCATATTGTAGAATCATAGAAATTTATGGTTGGAAGGTCATCTAGTCCAACCCCTGCTCAAAGCAGGACCATTCCCAACTAGATCATTTTAGCAAGGGATTTGTTGAACTGGGCCTTAAAAACCTCAAAGGATGGAGATTCCACAACCTCTCTAGGTAAGCCACTCCAGTACTTTGCCACCCCCCACCCCCAGTAAGAGAGTTTTTCCCTAATATCCAACCTAAACTTCCTTGCTGCAGCTGAAGACCATTGCTCCTTATTCTGTCATCTGCCACCACTGGGGACAGTCTAGCTCCATTCCATTTGGAACCACCCCTCAGGTAGTTTAAAGGCTGCTATCAAATCTCCCCCCTCCCCCCCACCAGTCTTCTCTTCTGTAGACTAAACAAGCCCAGTTCCCTCTGCCTCTTCTCAGAAGTCATGTGCCCCATGCCCCTAACCGTTTTCTACTAGACTCTCTCCACATTGTCCATATACTTTCTATAGTGGGGGGGCCTACAAATGGTCAGAGTACCCCAGATGTGGCCTCACCAGTGCAGAATAGAAGGGAATAATTACTTCCCGTGATCTGTTGGTAGCACTCTTACTAATGCAGCCCAGTATGCTGTTAGCCTTCTCGGCAACAAGGACACAGTATTGACTGATCTCCAGCTTGCTGAGAGTGCACTCAGATCGTTAATGAAGATATTGAACAAAACCAGTCCCATGATCAAGCCCTGGGGCACTCCACTTGATACCAGCTATCCATCTAGACCTCAAGCCATTGGTCACTACCCACTGAGTCCAACAATCCAGCCAGCTTTCTATTCACCTTGTAGTCTGTAGCAGGGCACCAAGATGTGCCTGTTACTTAAAGAGGTAGAAGCAGCTTGGCCTGGCTATTCAGAAAGTCATGCAGAGCTCCACAGATGCAGATTGCCAAGGCAACAGCCTAATAGGGTAATTGGCTCTCACCTGAAGATAGTCAGCTGACCAGAAAAAGGCAGGGCCCTGGGGAACATATAAGCCCAGGGTGGGAGCTAGTAGGCTCTCTCTAGTAACTGCCAAGGAAGAAAGCCTCTGCCCCAGTAGGCTACCTGATACTGGGTGTCACATATTCCTGCCTACAAGAAAGTGAGGATTCAGGAACATAAGGTATCCAGGACTAAGGGATATGCTGTCTCGAGGATGGAAGTTTCCTCTTATCTGAAGGGGATGGGACACAGTCTCTAGGGGTGTTATGGTATAGCCTAAGGGCTTCTATTTATGTTATTGTTTAGTAGGGTGGTTTGTGGTTGAGGCTGTAGGTGGTGAAGGCCTCATTAGTGTCCAGGGAGGGGACACCGCTGCAGAAGGGCAGAGAGAGCCCAGAGAGTCAGAGGTGCCCAGGTAAGAGAGCATGGAGAGTCCAGCATCAGAGGGACTCCAAAGTGATTGAAATAGCATATCCCAAGCCTTGCAGGTGTTGTAAGTGGAGGTTAGAGGCATAGATCAAATTTAGACATCAGCATATAGACAAGCCTATGGCCAAAACTAAAACATATTTATTCAATCAAAGGTGTGGCAGATGAGAGAGAGGCAGTCTGCCCAAGCAGGCTATGGGGAAGGCCAACCTTATGGTATATGCCTGTCACATAGTCCATTCATCCAACCCAGACTTCTTCAGCCTGCTTGCAAGAATGCTGTAGGAGACCATATCAAAAGCCCTGCTAAAGTCAAGGTATATCATGTCTTCTGCTTTCCCCGAATCCACAGAGCCAGTCAACTCATCATAGAAGGCAATCAGGTTGGTCAGGCATGACTATCCCTTGGTGAAACCAAGCTGACCATTCCTAATCACTTCTTCTCCAAGTGGTTAGAACTGGATTCCTTGAAGACCATGATTTTTCCAGGGGCTGAGGTGAGGCTGACTGGTCTGTAGTTCCCTGGATCCTCCTCCTCTCTTAAATATGGGCACTATATTTGTCCTTTTCCAATGGTCCAGGACCTCCCCTCTATTGCCACATATTTTCAAAGTTAACAGCCAGTGGCTCTGCATTTATATTAGCCAACTCCCTCATCACCCTTGGATGCATTGCATCCGGCCCCATAGAATAAAAAGTCCAGAGCCCTCCAGCACTGGTTTTTCAGACTGAACTTCAGGAGCCCTTAGCTAGGCTTGAACTTACAATATTCTGGGTAACAATTCAGAACATACTGCCCTGAGACGCACAACAGGCTTGTATATATAAAATTAATAAGTATATATGTTTAACACTCAGTAAAATACCTAATGAGACCACTTTAGGAAGTCTATTACAGTGTGCAGTTGTTCCCACACTATCTGATTCCTGCTATCAAATACAGAGTTATGGGCCGTTGTTTTTCCTTCTAAGTATTTTGATGTGAACTATACTTTCTTTGAAGCAGCCCTTTAGTTTATTGATTCAAAGTCCCAGCTGAGTGACATGACTACCTGCTCCTGCCTGCCCCCAAACTTCATAGACTGAGTAAATTAATTGCCATGTGTGCTAATGCAATCAATTTTATGTTGCACAATAGCTATAAAGATTTGGGACAAATTTTTACAGGAGGTATCAACTGCTTGAGGGGTTTTCTTGCTGTTTTATGTTGACTGAGCGCACAGCTTCTTCCCAATAAAGGGTTGGCAAATGTTCCAAGCTGAAAGTAACTCATTTTCTTTAAATACTCTATACCCTCCATTCCACCAATCCCACTGCTTTCAGCTATCACTACCCAGTCTTTACTCTGTGAAATCCCAAGTTTAATCTAAAGGAATATAGACTTACTGAATTTGGCCATATGTATTGAGGTGCATATTTCTTTTTATATCTTATTAAATCCACACTGCATAACAGCCTTGTGAAGTCCTCATTTGAAATGTTGTACTAACATAGCTTCCAGTTCTTTTTAGAGCAACACTTCAGTATACTTTCTAAAGAATAGATGGTAAAGTGTCAGTCACTTTTATATGAAGACTGTTCTGTTGCTACTGTGATACTAGTAATAGCATTTGTTACTGTGATACTAGTAATAGCATTTGTAAACTGCAATATATTCAGATGTTTTCTGTTTTACATGCATTGTACTGCACAGTACTTGTGAATGCCTCCACTGTTCTCCCATTTCATAATCTCTGCAAAAAAAAGCTATGCCATGCATGTAATAAGATTAACGTCTCCTTATAATTGGGCTAAACCAATTTAGTTTACTGTAACTGAGCCTGTTACCAAGTGCCCACAATAAGGGTTTCAACAGTAACTGCATTTAATTGTTAAACTGGTGCAATATCTTTATATAAAGGCCGTAAGAAGTGAGCCATAATTCTACTCGGAACAGAACTATCAAAAATACAACACTGTTTTCTCTCTTGGTTCCCCTTAACGCTAGTTCTGTTTTTCTTCATTTTAATATAAATGTGTGACACTGAAGTCTGGGTAGACATGGCCTGTCTTGAAGAACTGATGCTGCTTCCTGTAATAAATGAAGGTTCCTCACCCTCCAAAGAACAATAATTTTTATCACCTGAACAGCATCTAAAATAACATTCATGTAAAAAAAAAAATCTGGGTACAATCTGCTACTATTGTAATTGGTATAATTAGAAATGTGCTCCACCCAAACTCTGCAGTGTCTAGTATGCCGCACACTGGTTCAGGCACATCGACACTATTGGAATGAAACGTTTTCCAGTTAGCATTAATTGTGGTGTTGATTCTCAATTACCTGTATGGATATTTCAATTACCTGTATGGATTTTGGTGAGACACTGCACAGATGTATCCTTTTGCAGGAGTGTGCTCGATTTGAAGAAACTCTGAAACTAGCATGTTAGACTTCTGACATGTTAGGCCAAGGCTATAAAAAGTCAGGGAGTCCCCTGTGGTTCAGTGGTACAATCCTTGTCTGCCCCACAGAGTGGGTTTCAATTCCTATACACTTATACAAATACAGCCATGAAGGCACCAAATGTCTGGACTCAGTCTAGCCTTTGGATTTTGTCTCAGTGCCCTAAAGGGAGGTTGGAAGGTCTGGGCAGCCTCCACTCATCCAAAAACTCCTGCCTAGGCATATGCATTGGAGGTCTGGGTGGCCTCTCATGCATACACCACATCTCATCTAACATTTAGATGAGATGTCAATGCTAGTATGACTTACAGGAAAGAAATGGCACAATGTTATTTCTTGCCAGTGTAGATTTAACTTGGTAACAACTTGCTGCTCTCTTGCCATGTAAATGGGTGTTGTCTAGATTGTAAATAAGGGAACTGAGAATCTCTGGTTCTAACCCTGGCTCTGCCATTGACTTACTTAGTGACCCGGGACAAGTCAGAGGATTTAATTGCTTGCTAGTTAGGTGGTACACTTTTGGACACCTGGGCTAGGGGCAGACATTAGACATAAACCAGTTTAAGTGATCAGAAACTGGTTTAAACCTTTAACAGAGCAGATGTTTAGTGCATATAACCAGTTTGAAAATGGCTGAAGCTGGTTTTGAGATGAGCCTGATACTACATTCAACCAGGTTTAACTGATTTGGGTTAGAAGGATTGACAGTTGCCCAAAAAAGTCAGAAGTTTTCACAAAAGTAGTGAAGATCCCCGAAGTTCTCTGCTTCAGAACAAGGGACCTTCATTTAAAAAAATCAGAACTGAAGGATTTCTGTTATATTTTTTGTATTAAGTGGTGTGGTTCCATTCATATGATGGAGCTAGTGATGAGTTGGACATGTGGCTGGGGCCTGACTGACCTCTGCATATTTGTTTTCTCTCTGTAGATTTTGTCCTAGAAAAACAGCAGGGGTAGCAAAAATACAAGAAAAAAGGTAGGGGTGCCCTTACTAGGTCAACACTGATGTGCTCAGACCTCTGTAACACCCAAAGATAATCAGTCCCTCCTGATTTCTTATCTTTCTATTTAGACAAGACCTTGGTTTTGTTTTTTCTCATTCCATTTCCACCCCCTGCAAATCAGCTGAGTGACCTGGCTCCTATTAAAGCCATTGTACACCTGTTTCAGGAGGCGGAGAGGTAAAAAATACTGCTTTGTGATGACTATGAACCTAGATAAAAGATAAAACCACATGCATCAGCCTAAGATATACTTACCTTTCACATATTTTCTGGATCGCCATGGCTACAACTTCATGCAAACACTGCCATAGTTTTAATGACTGAGAGAAGCAGTTTACCACCTTAGTATGCCCTAAAACAGTGGTTTTCAACCTTTTTCATGTCCAGACCCATAAAAAAATTCTAATGGAGATGCAGACCCCTTTGAATTTTAAGTCACATATATTCATTGATTGCAGTAATCTCTCATGGACCTCTTAGACACAGTTCTCATAACCCCCACTCCCCCTCCCCCAGGTTGAAAACCACTGCCCTAAAAACAGGAAAGATGCTTCAGTTCTGAGAACGTGAACACAGAATAGAGCTGTATGCCGTGGCCATAACTTCCCTACTAAGAGAGTTGCAGTCTATTTTGGATCTTTTGTAACTGCTCTTGGCAGAGATCATAGTCTAAAACTAATGAGGAACAGGAAATATATTCTGGATTAGTGGCATAGTCATCAGGACATGGGAGGATTCCAAAACCGCTCTGATAGTAGAGGTAGACTTCAGTATCCTACATCACTTTATAAAAAAAATAGTTCAGGATGTGCAATGTGCCCACCCCAGGAGCATTAACCATCTGGAGGTGCAATTAAAGGATTCTTCTAAATTTCTGCTTGCCATCTGAAGTGTCACAATCCACTCTTGGGTACCCAGTGGAAGTTCCAAGTTTAGGGTTCAAAGAAACATCCTATTGATTTAATGTTTTTACTTTTCTTAATACCTTGTGTCAGTTTATAACTCAGTGCTACCTTATAACACAATAAAGAAAAAAACTTAATTACTGGTGAATTTTTCAGCATGAGTCTGTCCAATGTTCTTTGCTGTCTTGGATAAACTCAGCACAAAAGAGTCCCATCAGGAATAGATTATTTTTGGCATAAGAAAGAGGAAATGGTGATAAAGCCCCTTTTAAATGCACTTCCAAAGAACAACCAAAAAATTGGAACTACATTAAAGATTTTTGAATATAGAGCAAATTAGGAAGACAAAATGCCAGTAAAAGAAGATAATGAAAAGGGATTAATGAAATAGGTGGAAGCTGAAGAATTCATTACACTTTTTAAAAGCTACAATTTTTGATCAAAGATGCATTTTTTTTTTCAATGAATTCTTGTTAGGATTCTCACTGTAACGAACTTGCCTTCTCTTAGAAAGTCTCTCTCAGAAGTAGTGCTATATCATATGCTTGTTTACCTTGAGCTGTGAAAATGATTACTGTGAAAAAGTCCCAACAAATGTAGATCTGGTATAAATAATGGCCAATGCTATAGCATTTGTAGATACCATCTTGTAGTTGTTTGTTGCTTCCAGGAACCTGACTGGGACTAGACATTTTATAAATGTGATTTCTATATTACAATATACACTATACTATAATCAGTGCCTTTGTGGTTGGTACTTGCTGGCATCTACAGAACAGAAGTCAGCTGATCTGAGGTATGCAAGTCACTTGTCCCCCAAGATTTGTTTAAGCTGAAGTGTTCTCTTCAGATTAGGAATTGGCATAAATGCATCTTTATCTGGAGAAGTTCATATGGCTGAGCACAGCAATGGAGTAGCATGATAGCATTAGGGACAGTGAGTTGGGAGGATTGAGATTGTTTAACTTCCCATTCTGCGTAATTTTTGTATAGTAACAATTACCAACTCTGCGTCTGTGCCTCTATTACTTTGTGTGAACGATGGGATCATAATACTTGCACGCCCATGTGAAATGCTTCAGGAGCCTATGAAGGAAGAGCCTGTCAGTACAAAGATGCAGGGTTACTTGTTGCAAACTGTGAAATCCTTTTTGATATGATATAAAGCCTGCAACCAAATACCCAAGGATTTCTCTGCTCTTGGGTGGCGTTTGTCACCTGTTCCAATATCCCAGCTGTGTGGGGAGACCTGAGAAGAGAGCTAATTTGCAGTAAAGGAGATGGCATGTCCCTCCACCTGACTGGCCTGCCAAAAATGAAGTGACTTGAGGGCACTTGGACTCTTTCAGGATTCACTTCTGCATGGGAAAGTTTTCACTGAAGTGCAACTGAGGTAACACCAACTGGTGCTTATCTTGGAGTGGAAGTGCCAGATAGCAGAAAGCTACCCTGGTGTCTAAAGTCAGCACTGAAGAAAAGAGTCTTTTAAATCTCTTTGCATGCTTCCAAAAAGCAGAAGTGTAGGCTACGCTTCCCCTCTGCTTGTCTGAGGCCAGGCCACTGCTTCCTCTGGTGTGTCTGAATCTACTGAAATACTGGGGAGACTGCTTATTCAGCTCTTCCTCAAAGAGCAATCTGGCACAGCACATGCAGTGCAAGGTGCTGTGTGCTGCACCTTCTAATTTTGTTTGAATTGTTTGAGTTTCCAGTTTACCCTAGGAAAATAGATGCATGTCACAGCATCTAGCAAAAGAATAATCAAAGCACTGAAATGAAATCCAAATTGGCCATATCTGCCGCCATTAGCAGTTCAGATATGGGACACTTCTTGACTCATTCCAACAAAATGCCTTGGGTATTACAAGAGGCATTTGCTTTTGGCTAAAAGATAAACTTATTTCTTATCTTCAAACTGTTTTTTTTCTATTTATTTGTGAATAAATATGCTTGCATACAAGCTAATAAAGCTGTCTCTTTAAAGTTAATCTGTTTTTCAAAGTAAGCTGGTAAGTTGTTAGTTATCTAGAAAACCACCACCACCACCACCTAAAAGATTTTTCTGGAAAACAGCAAAAGCTTGCAGTTTCAGAATACACATTTTATGACACAAACTGAGGAACTGCACACCCCAAATCTAATTCTAATACTGAAGAAATCCAAATGATGACTGGGGATGCTCTACAAATATCAAATAGTCATAATAAATTAAATATTAAACTGAACATAAAGAGAACTGTACCCTGCTCTTTAATACTTTGGGAAGTGCATGCTATTTATGTAGCAGATGCTCTAATGACTAGTCACTCTATTTTTCTCCTTCTCTCCATGTCTCGCAGTAGTAAACACCAGAATAAAAAGCATTGGCAAAGTTTTTCCAGCGTGTCTACTGATTAAATGCCTCATCTTCCCATGTCCAATCTTTTTAACACTCCTTCTGATGCAAGCATGCTGCCTGTTAACATGTTTCAAGATGGAAATGTGTAAACTGAGGTACCTAAACACATTTCCTAGCCATGCTTTTCAGGTGTTTTCTTAGGAGCTATGGACCATGATTGGCTCCTGTTGTTTGAATGTCCCTCCTGCCTGCTGCTCTCACTTAAGCTTTGCCTCCGCACACTTGACTCATTCTGTTTTAATCTCTTCAGTATCTTACTAAGACTCCAGGTAACTCTTTGCCGGAAATGGTACTCTCGGCTTTCACTAAAGAAAGCAAACCAGAAAAGGCAATGAAGGATCCAAGGGAAAGCTGCATATGAAAGATCTGAGTTTCTGCCATGTTTTTTCCCTCCAAACAAAAATCCAGGTATCCCCTCAGAGATGTGGAGGTGCCCTACTAAGAGATGAGGCAGTGTACTGGGCAGGAGGCCTGCGTGAAGTGGCTAGTATTGGCTTTGGATTTGGGGGGCAGTGGTTCGATTCAGTGATTCAAATCACTGTCCTGAATCGATTCAGCTGAATCTGATTTGGAGATTCGGTTGCGGCTGACTCTCCGAATCACCCAGGCCAGGCCCATCCCCTGCCTGCTCTCCCAGCCTGGCAATGGCTGTGCCGCCTGCTCTCCCAGAAATTTGGGGGAAAAAAAAAAGCCCCGAGTCATTGGGTGGTGCAGGGTGTGTGTGTGGGGGGAGGGCAATCCCCATGCTGCATGGGGGGGCTCTATATGAGCCCCCCACTCCCCTGTCCCCCCCATGGCTGTCCCACCTGCCCTGCCTGCCCCAGCTCTGGTTCTTTAAGAACCGCCCCCCAAACCGCCATCTCACCATTCCTGCCAGGCAGGGGGCAATCCTTGCTGCCCCCTGCTGCCCCACGCCACATGGGGGGCTCTTCCATGAGCCCCCTGAAACCCCGAGGCCGCTGCAGGAGCGGTGAGTCTGGGGTTCTTCCTTGCGTGGTTTTTTTTTTTAAGAGCCAGAGCTAAGCCAGGCAGGGCACCCATGGGGGGAGCTGGGGGAGTGAGGGCAGGTCCGGAGGCTTGTGGCAGAGCCCCCCCATGTAGTGGGGGGCAGCAGAGATTGCCCCCCTGGCCAGCAGCACCCGATGAGTCAGGCCTTTTTGTTTAAAGCACTGGGAGCTGGGGTGGGTGGAGCAGCTGTGGGGGGAGCTGGAGGAGTCGATGGGGGTCACTGGGGCTGGGGGAGCAGGCAGGGGATGGGTCCTGGCAGGGGTCCCCCCATGGTCCCCTCTTCCCTCCCCTGCCCCCTACTTACCAGCTCCAAGTCCGGCTGCAACTCCTGCTGCAGCCACTGGACTGTCTGAATCACTGAAGCTCTCCGAATCTTTCCTGAAGATCCAGAGAGCTTCAAATCAATTTGGACCTTTTAATTAGCCCTCTGATTCCATTTGGATTTGGAGATTTGGCCACCAAATTGGGCTGAATCTCCTCCTCCAAGCCTAGCCTGAAGGGATTGCAGTGCAATATAGTACAGCCAGAAGCTGCCTTCCAGACGGCAGCCACAGACTTGATGGGGCTCTTAACTTGGCTCATCATGTAGTGATGAATTATTTAGGCATGTGCCTTGTCCAGAACTACTCCTCTGTGTGCTGTCACACCTAGCCCACACAGGGATTATCATGTATTTCCACTCCCCCCATCCACCGTACAGCAGACACACACCCATTCTACTGCCAAGGCTCTCACCTCCATGGACAGGAAGCTCTTTAGAGTATGCAGTGTATTTCTGTTTGTCAGTGTGAAAGCTGAGGTGCTCAAATTATTTCTCAGCCATATATTTTGGTCTATGGGCAGCCTAAGACAGATATCCTGGGGTTCTTACTGAAAAGTTTTTGGCATATTTAATTGCAAGTCATGCAAAAGCAGAAGTACGAGAGGTAGCTAAACTTCAGTGTCTGTTAACCTTCACCATCTTAATTCCTGTACCGTGTGTTTTGAAATTGAAATGGTGTTCTCCCATGTGAGCTGGTCAACATACATTGTGAAGAAATTTCAAAGCAGTTCTGTTGTACATGATTTGAAACAGATCCATTTTGTCCAGCCTACAAGTTTTTAATGTGTGTGTGTGAAGAAGCCCTGTTTTCTGTAACAAATTTTGACAGCTATATTGCCCAGTTCTAGTGAGAAATTGCATTGCAAGTACCAAGACAATTGAAATGTGCATTATTTGGTATTCCCTATCTCTGCCCCTCATTCAGTGATGCTCTTTCCTATCTCAGAGCAGCAAAAGTTTTTGATTTAAAAATCCTTCATGATAAGTCCCACTGAGCTGTTTGGTCTTGTGGGAATGAAGCCCAGCTCTGCACTAACAGGACACAGCAACCTTCTTTCCTTGTCAAATCGTGAAACTGTGCAGGCTTCAGAATACAAACAAGCCTTTTGTATTTTTTCATATTAAATGGAAGGTGATGGAGTCTTAGGTTCAATAAGCACTGCATATTAAATTGGACAAATAAACGGTGGTGTACATATAGTAGGGCTCCTCAGACAAATGCCATTTCCTCTCAGATTTCAATTTAAATGTCTTCACATCCTTATTTAAATAAGATATTCCATTCAAAACCATAAAACTATATGGGCTATTTCTTGCAGTCCTCAGAATCCGCAGTTATCCCACTGTTAGACTCAGTGTGACAATTCATGGCATAAAGCTTAGAGTGCAAAAACAACTCTAAATTTATTCTTTATATGTGAGGGAGAAATTTATAGGTTGTGCTTCCAAGTGTGGGGGAAAAGGATCATTGTTTTACCATTCAGGATCCAGCTTGTGAGCTTCTCCTGAACAAAATCCTGAAATATGTGCATGTGCCTAAATCCATCCTTAATCAGCAAAGCAGTAAGGCATACATTTAGGGCAAGCTACATTTCAGTGTTTTGCTGAAGTAGGGGCCTTTCATTAGAGGGTAAGATTTAGATGATATGTTGATGCTAGTGTGATTTACAAGAAAGAAATGACCCTTTATTTCTTGCCAATATGGATTTAACTTGGTAACAACTTCCTGCTCTCTTGCCATGTAAGTGGGTACTGTCTAGATTGTAACTTGGGGAACTGAGAATTTCTGGTCCTAACCCTGGCTCTACCACTGACTTACTTTATGACCTGGGACAAGTCACTTAGAGGACTTAATTGCCTGCTAGTAAGGTGCTACACTTTTGGACACCTAGCCACTAGAGCAGCAAGGGACAACAGGGGAAGTCTTCTCATTCTTCCTGAGAAAGTTGGTCCATCAGTTAGTTATAGTTACTACCTGTGTCTGTACACGAATGCACAGAGTCTAGGAAACAAGTAGGAAGAATTGCAAGTCCTCACAGAGTCAAGGAACTATGACATGATTGGCATAACAGAGAGTTGATAGAATAGCTCATATGACTGGAGTACTGCCATGGATAGGTATAAACTGTTCAGGAAAGACAGGCAGGGGAGAAGAGGAGGAGGAGTTGTGCTTTATGTAAAATAGCTGTATGATTGCTCAGAGCTCCAGTATGAAACTGGAGATAAGCTTGTTGAAAGTCTCTGGGTTAGAGTCAGAGGGGTGAGCAGCAAGGGTGATGTCATGGTAGTGGTCTGCTATAGACCAGAAAACCAGGAAGGGGTGAATGAGGCTTTCTCCAGAAAGCTAGTGGAAGTTTCCAGATCACAGTCACCCTGACATCTGCTGCAAGGACAATACGGAAATCCAGGAAATTTTTAGAGAGTATTGGGCACAACTTCCTGGTGCAAGTGTTGGAGAGGGCAAATGGGGGCCATGCTTTTCTTGTCCTGCTGCTTAAAAACATGGAAGAACTAGTAGGGAATGTAGTATAGTGGATGGCAACTTGGGCAGCAGTGACCACGAGATAATTGAGTTCATGATCCTGAGAAAAGGAAGGAAAGGGAGCAGCCAAGTAAGGACCCTGGACTTCAGAAAACCAGACCTTGGCTCACGCAGGAAATTGATAGCCAGGATACCCTGGGAAGCCAGTCTGAAGGAGAAAGGAGTTCAACAGAGATAACTGTATTATAAAGAAACCTTACTAACGCCATAGAAATAAACCATCCCAATACATGGAACGACTAGCAAGTATGGCAGAAGCCCAGATTGGTTTAACAGGGATCTCTTCAGTGAGCTAAAACACAAAAAAGGAAGCTTACAAGAAGTGGAAGCTTGGATAGAGGACTAAGGAGGAGTATAAGACTATTGCTCAGGTACGTAGGGATGAAATCAGGAAGTTCAAAATACAACTGGAGTTGCAGCTAGCAAGGGACATGAAATGGTAACAAAAAGGGTTTCCATAACTACGTCAGCAACAAGAGGAAGGTCAGGGAAAGTGTGGGTCCCTTACTGAATGGAGGAGGCAACCTAGTGACAGATGATGTGGAAAAGGCTGATGTACTCAGTGCCTTTTTTACCTTAGTCTTCACAGGCAAGGTCAACTTCTGAACTACTGGACCTGGCAGCAAAGTTTGGGGAGGAGGTGAGCAGCCAACAGTGGTAAAAGAATATGTTAGGGACTATTTAGAAAAGCTGGATGTGTACAAGTCAATGGGGCTGAACGCGATGTTCCTGAGGGAGTTGGCCAATGTGATTGCAGACTTGCTGGCTATTATCTTTGAAAATGCATGGTGATCAGGGGAGGTTCTGGATGACTGGAAAAGGGCAAATATAGTGTTCATCTTTTAAGAAAGGGAACTACTTGGACCAGTAGTCTTTAATATATTTATAAATGATCTGGATTCAAGTATCAGAAGTGGACTGGCTAAATTCACTGATAATACCAAATTATGAGGATGCATGGTCACACTAGAGCATAGGCTGGCAATTCAGGCTGACCTGGACAGGCTCACAAGGTGGGTGGATCAAAATCTGATGGCATTCATCATGGAGCAATGCAAGATGCTCCACCTCAGGGGGAAAAAAATTGTACTGCATCCAATTCTGGGCTCCACAATTTGGAATTCACCATCCAGAGCAGGGTGGCAAAGGCCTGTAGCAAGATAGCAGCCCTGGACTTCAGGAGGGCAGATTTCATTAAGCTAAGGAGATTAGTTGGGGAGGTCCTGAGGTCCTGGAGGGGTGTGGAGCTGGGATTCCAAGAAGAGTGGTCATTCCTGAAGGAGACAATCTTCCAAGCCCAAAGGGTGGCAATCGCAACATGGATCAAAGGGGGCAAGAGTGCTCACCATGGCTCACCAAAAGTATCCAGGAACATCTCAAAGCTAAAAAGGAGACATACACCCAATGGAAGGGAGGGAGCCATCACCAGGGAGGACTATACCTCTGTTGCTCAGGATTGTAGGGGGGCTGTTAGGAAGGCCAAGGCTAAGATGGAACTGGGACTAGCAACCCGGATCAAGGATAACAAGAAATCCTTTTTTAAATACATAGCGGGTAAAAAGAAGGTTCCGAGTAACGTGGGGCCTCTGCAGGACATGCTAGGAAATCTGGTGGTCTCATCAGATGACAAAGCTAACCTGTTTAACAATTTCTTTGCCTCCATTTTTCTGAGCAGGGACCAGGTCATCCCCCGCACCGGGATCCCTGATGGTCCCAGGGGAGGCACAGCTAGGCCCAGCGTCAGACCTAGTCAGGGAACTTCTGGTGGGACTGGATGTGTTCAGATCAGCTTGTCCTGATGATCTCTACCACAGAGTGCTGAGGGAATTAGCAGAGGTCATTGCGAGACCCCTGGCATGGCTTTGCAAAGCCACTTGTGGTGCTTTGGCATGGTGCCAAAGGACTGGAAAAGGGCCAATGTGGTTCCCACTTCCAAAAAAGGGAGGAAGGAGGACCCAGGAAACTATAGGCCAGTTAGTCTTACCTCGATCCTGGGTAAGCTTTTTGAGAGAGTTATCCTGGTGCATGTCCACAAGGGGCCAGCAGAGGAGATTATGCTTAGGGGCAACCAACACAGGTTCATTAGAGGCAGGTCCTGTCAGACCTATCTGGTGGCCTTCTATGACCAGGTCACAAAATCCTTAGACGCAGGGGTAGCAGTGGATATTGTCTTTCTGGACTTCAGGTAGGTCTTCGACACTGTTTCTTACCCCATTCTCATTAAAAAACTAGGGGACTGTGGCGTTGACACCTACACAGTCAAATGGGTCACTAGTAGGTTGGAGAACCACACCCAGAGAGTGGTGGTGGACAGGTCATTTTCAACCTGGAGGGATGTGGGCAGTGGGGTCCCCCAGGGCTCAGTTGGCTTTGACTATCAGGCTGATTTATAAAACAGGGACCCAAGCAACACTCACATCTTCCTCTTTCTGGAGTCATCTTTAAAAGATGGCAGCCATTGCCACTGTCTTGTGTAGATTTCATAGACATTAGGGCTGGAAGGGACCTTGGAAAATCATCGAGTCCGGCTCTGTGTCCCAGAGGCAGAAAGTCAGCAGGGGTCATAGGATCTCAGCAAAATAAACATCCAAATTTCTCTTGAAGGCGTTCAAAGTAGGTGCTTGAACTACCTCTGGCGGCAGTCTTTTCCAGGCCTTGGGGCCTTGGACAGTAAAGAAGTTCTTCCTTATGTCCAGCCTGAAACAGTCATGGAGGAGTTTGTGCCCATTTGAAAATTTCATCCCTTGTGGCGTTCCAGTGAACAGACTTCCCCCAGATCCTGGTGAGCACCTCTGATGTACTTATAGGTGGCCACCAGATCACCCCTGAGCCTGCACTTTTCCAGGCTGAAGAGTCCCATAGGTCTCAGCCTCTCATCAGACCGTCTGTTTTCCTGACCTCTGATCATGCGCGCGGCTCTTCTCTGAACTCTCTCAAGCTTCTCCACATCCTTTTTGAACTGTGGAGCCCAAAAAGGAGCCCAGACTCAGGCTATGGGCTGAGGAGGATTGAGGTAGTGAATCAAAGACTGCGGGGCTGGTGTCATTGGGAAGGCTTTGGCTTCCATGACTGAGTGTAGGGAGTCTGTTGTGTAATAAACATGTTTTGGGAACACCGACCAGACTGGGCCACTGTATCGACTTTGACAGAGAAACAACTGATATTTTAGATTCCAGTCCCAAGACAAATGCATCTGGGCATGATGGAACCTCCCTGTCCTTGTTAGGTAACTGAACATAACAAATGAATAGAAACAACATAACAGGCATCTCCATCTGCATATCTTATCAGTTAAAGAAAATTGCATTTCAAAAGCATCCTAAGTCCTGAGGAAGAGCATGTTGTACCTGAAAGCTTGTCCAAGGGTATGAAGGCACTTTCATCTGGAGCCCTTCCAAAAAGGGAACATTTTAAAAGGGCATACATAATAGGGCTGTGTGAAATTCTGCCACCAGTTTTGTTTCGACACTGTTTCACCTCATTTCAAGGTCAAAACAGCATAATCAAAATGAAACAGATATAGTTGAAACAGCCTCAAAACAAAATGAGGCAAGTGGAAATGGTTTGCCATTTCGATGCTGTTTTGACATTTCATCCATAGGCTATAACGGGGAAGGTTGAAATGGCCTATAACGTCATTTCTGGCCTGATTTGGATGAAACTTGTAGGAATGGTAGCTCCTTCTGAGGGAATGAAGCCTGCCAAGTTTCAAGGAGATAGGTGCAGGGGGTTTGGGGAAACTACACCCCAAATTTTTGAAAGCAAAACCCATGTCACATATGTGTTAAGCCACAGCAAGCTCAAAACTGCAGGCTACAGCATTGCACTGCTGGCTCCTGTTCATACTGTGGTCAGTTATTACCCCCAGGTCTGTGGTGGCAAGTGATGGGGGATCTTCAGTCCTGCTGCCTGATGAGAGGCAGCAGTTGTACAAGCACCCATGTCATGAGTTTTGCCTGTCAGCAGCTAGGGGTGCAGGACCCCATAACCCAACTGCACCTATCTCCTCAACAGCCAGCAGGCTTCATGGCCACAGCAGGGCCTAGCAGGCCTGCAGTTTTCACTCCTCTCTGCCCCAAGATGGACACAGTCCCACAAGCACCCATGACATGAGTTTTGCCTGCCAGCAACGAGAGGTGCAGGGTCCCAGAACACCTGCACCTATCTCCTTGAAAGCTGGTAGTCTTTGTGGCCTCAGCAGGGGCTAGCACACCTACAGTTTTCAGCCTGCTGCGCCTTAACACACACAGTGTCACACATCTCATGAGTTTTGCTTGTCTGCAGCTTGAGGTACAGTTTCCTCCAAACATCTGCACTTACCTCCATGAAACTTGGCAGGCTTTGTGGCCTCACCAGGAGCTAACATGCCTGCAGTTTTGACTTCACTGTGGCTTAATACATACATGTGACACAAGTTTTGCTTTCAAGACTTTGGGGGGCAATTTTCCTGAACCCCCAGCACCTATATCCTTACAACATGGCAGGCATCATGCCCTCAGAAAGGGCTACCTTCCCTGCAAGTTTCATCCAAATCAGCCCAGAAATGACAAAGGTGTGGGCTGTTTCAACCTTCCCCATTATATCCTATGGGTGAAATGTCAAAACGGGGTCAAAATGGCAAAACTGTTTCAACAGAACAAAACAAAATTTGAAAAGGAACGCTGTTCTGTCGTAATGTCAAAACTCTGGTTGGACCGGAATGGTGCCGTTTCACACAGCCCTAATATATAAGTGTTAGATTATAACAGCTGCTTCCCTTTGGACACAAATCCCTTTTGAAAGAGCTCTATGTCCACAAGGGTACATTCCCACAAGTCGATCTAGAATTTAATAAAGACAGGGCATGTTTACACCTGTAATTAATGTGCCTGAATAAACACCGGGGCTTATTGCTCTGGAGTTTATTCATGCACAGCACATTGAGACTGGTTGGAGTGGCCCAGGGCTGCTCTGACCAGGCTCAACATGCTGCAGAAGGGCTGGCTGGGGTATGAAGATGCTTCAATGAGAGTGAAGCCAACATGCAGCGTCTACATTGAAGCACCCTTGTGCCCCAGCCAGCTAGGTGGTGTCTACATGTGTGTTGCTGCACACAAAAATATCTCCAGAGCAGGCTAGTACTTGTATTTACCCCTAATAGGGGTGCACATGTAGATGTAGAGATATTTAGTGCGTAGCTAATTAGGCATCTCTACAGTAAATATTTTGTGTAGATGCACCCAGGATGTAGCATGACATTTCTCATATCATTGGAGGTGCAGGGAGAATGGTGGCAAGCAGGACTGGAGCCCCTGAGCTGGAGGGGAACATGAGGTAGGTGGCAGGCAGGGAGCAGGTACAGGAAGAAGGATTGCTGATGGCCACTGCTGCCATTGGCACTGCTTTCCCTGGCTGACCCAACCATGGAGGAAGGACTAGCACTGCTCCTGCCCTGCTTCAGCCAGGAGCTACGAAGAGCAGCTGCACTGGATGTCAGGCTCAGCCACAAACAGCAGCAGTGAGCGGTCCCTGCTCCCTGACTGACCTCCCCCACTCACCTAGGGGACAGAAGAGCTCACTATTTTCCCTGCGACTGCACCCTTTTGCATCTATCCCTGTGCATGTCCACACCCTAACTCTCTCCCAACTACAGAGGCAGTCTAAGAAAAGATATCACACATAAAAATCTTTGCCTAGCTCAAAGTTTTAAAATTCAAGTTTGTTAAATCCTTTGTAAAACTAATATATCCTGTACTGAATGAAATCATTACTGGAATCCAAGATTAAGCATTCCTGCACCTCTACATTTTAAAATTATTAACCTTTTAATAATAATACAAATGTCTGAAATAATGCTTTGATGCACTTAAATTTCTGTCACATTACATCAAAATAAGATACCATTATGATCTTTCACCTCTTTTCTGGACTGCATAAGCAAGAGCAAAAAAAGCGTAATTTGTTATCAATTAGATTTAAGAGCTAACCCACTAATGAATACGGTCAGTTTTCCATTTCATTTCCAGCTCTCTGCAGAAGTGTGTGGAAATTCCTCTGTTGGTGTACATGAGCTCCCCCTCTACTTGCAATTGTATCTTGAACTTATTTTTCTTTTTGCTCCCATATCTTGATCCATAATTTACATTGCCCTAAAAACAAATGCACATGTAAACAATGTCCCTTCTCTCCCCCTCCCCCCCCCCCCCAAAACAAACCCCCCCCCAGTTTGCTGAATTGCTGCAGGCCAGCCAAATTGAAACCCTGATAAAAGCTGTTAGTTCTTTTGCACCCTATTTCTAGGCAGCATAGTAGAATATTTTTGGAGCCAAACATTTATCTTGTGGTTGTAATCACTGTAGAACATTTCTTGCAGACTGTCAACTTTGGCAAGCCAAAGATTTACAAGACAGAGGCTAAGCCAAGCTAAAGGTCTCATTTAGAGCTAGGAGTCAAAGCATGTACAGAGCCAGTGGAACAGGCGATATATATACAGGAAGTATGAAAAATATATAAAGTGACATGGTACATAAGGTCACTCTGACCTCCAGGTAGTAAATCTTGGTAGCCTGGCTTTTTCTTTGGCTCATCTTATGGCGACATGGTGTTAAACAAGATCCAGCCTCCATCCAAGTTTTAGTACTGGGGATGGAGGCAGGTAACCCAAAGAAGAGCCAGACTGCTATTCAGTATGGTTTTTTCCCTTGGAAGGAATACATCTTTTTACATTACCAAAATACTGTCTCAGGTGAAGAATCTTCTTTTCACATCTACTGTGGTAAGAGGTTTGGAAAGTACTTTCAATCAGGCTACATACAGGCAGTATCTTGCACTTACAGTGGGTTATGTTCCTGGAAAAGATGCTGTAAGTCAAAGTTAAATCTGATTTTCCCATAGAAACAAAGTTGTAATAGGGGGTTACGTTCCTGACCAGGGGCCTAATGCCCAACTTTTTATAGAAGTGACCATAAACACCGTATTTAAATCAACTATTTAATTTTACTTAATCAGAAAGTGAAAGACCACCTTTACCAGAGTCATGGAATGGGCTTCTTTGGGGAGATTTTTGGGGAAACCTAGAGCCACTTACAACCATTTTCACTTGCAATGCTCTGCCATTTACAACCATGTTATTACTTACGGCTCTGGATCCTTGCACTTACGGCACTTATGGCATGATGGCATGACGTTTATGTGCCGCTTAAGTTGCTGTCATGCCGTAAGTGCGAAGATCCAGCACTATAAGTAATAACATGGTTGTAAATGGCGGAGCGCCACAAGTATGAATCGCTGTAAGTTGAAACGAAGTAAGTCGAGGACTGCCTGTATAATCTTTCAGGGTGCTGACTGCGCTGTTCTTGAAAGCCTAAATCATAGGAGACTCATGGCACAAGACAGGATCAACATCCTCTCTGCTTGATCCTGTGGGAGTTGTGAGTGTGCAAGAGCTCAGGATCTGATGCTTTCTCCTGGGTGCAGTTAATACAGAAAAAAAAAGACATGTGACCCACTTCTCACATGTCATCAGTGAAGATTCCCCTTGGAATGCTTCTCCTCACTCTCTTTGAGTCACAAATGAATTAATATTTAATCCTTCATCAAACCATGCTATGTGAGATCTGGCTATTCTTGCCTACCAATTTTCAGATATTGCCAACAATCTCTGGAATACATAAACCTTCAGGGCTGTGCTGGCATTTGACTAGCTAGGGCCCACATTCTTTTTCTGTTCTACCAGGGTTGATTGCTTGCTAATCACAAAATGTCTGTAGAAGCAACTGTGTATAGAGACCTATCTAAATTGTGTTTTTGTGGAAACCACAAAAAGCAGTCTTGTCCACAATTGCTATGATAGTTTCATAGTTTCTAAGGTTGGAAGGGACCTGAACAGATCATCAAGTCTGACCCCCTGCCCTGGGCAGGAATGAGTGCTGGGATCATAATACCCCAGCCAGAAATCTATCCAACCTCCTCTTGAAGACCCCCAAGGTAGGGGAGAGCACCACCTCCCTCGAGAGCCCATTCCAGAGCCTGGCAGCCCTAACCATAAAGCAATGCCTCCTGAACCTGCTTTCAATCAATTTGCAGCCATTATTCCTTGTTAGCCCAGGTGGTGCCCGGGGGAACAGAGCCTTGCCTATTTTCCACTGGTCTCCCCTGGTGGGTTTATAGATGGCCACCAGATCCCCTCTCAGTCTTCTCTTGTAAAGGCTGAATAGATTCAGGCTCTTTACTCTATCTTTGTAGGGCCTGGCCTGCTGCCCCCTGACCATGCAAGTGGCCATCCTCTGGACCTTCTCTATGCTAGCCGCATCCCCCTTGAAGTGCGGTGCCCAGAACTGGACACAGTATTCCAGCTGTGGCCTGACCAGTGCTGCAGAGAGGGGAAGGATCACCTCCCTGGACCTGCTTGTGATGCATCTGTAGATGCACAAGTTGTGGTTAGCCTTACTGACCACTTCCTTGCATTGGCGGCTCATGTCCATCCTGGAGTCAACAATGACTCCAAGATCCCTTTCGGCCACTGTGTTGTTGAGAAGGGCGTTCCACAGCCTATAGATATGTTGCAGACTCCTCCCTAGATACAGCACCTTGCACTTGTCTGCATTGAATTTCTCATCCGCCCACCTCTGTAACCTGTCTAGCTATAGCTAGATTCTGTCCCTCCACTCCAGTGTCCCCACTTCTCCCCACATCTCTGTCATCAGCGAATTTGGACAGCATGTTTTCCACACCCACCTCCAAGTCGCTGATAAAGATGTTGAATAGCAGAGGCCTGAGGACCAAGCTCTGGGGAACTCCACTGCCCACATCCCTCCAAGTTGAAAACCTGGATGATCACCTGGCATTGGCCATGATTTCCCATTAAATCAACCAAAAAAAATCTGGTAGTGGCATAGACTGAGTGAAGGTGCCCTCTGCTAATCAGCAATGAGGGGTGGGGCAAAAAAGCAGCAGTTACTTAGATGGAGTGAAGGTGCCATCCACTAATCAGCAGCAGTGGGTGGGGCCATAGGGGCCCCTCCACCAATCAGCAGAAGGGGGTGTGGCTGCCACAAAATGTCTGTGATATTGGCTTTGTGTTCCATGAGTGGGTTGCAAAACACCCTTTGTCTTGGTATGACTTACATAGGTCCCTAATCATGCACATGTTCTTTGATTCTTTTGTCCAAAGACTTGTTTAAAGTATCTATGTTTGTTATGAGCTGGAAGGGACCTCTCTATGTTAAGGGCTGGAAGAGATGTCTCAAGATCATCAGGTCAAGCACAGGGGGGGCTAGACCCAATGATTTTGAGAAGTCTCTTTCAGCCCCTAACATCTATGAATCTATGACTCTAGCTGTATTTTGCTCCTGGCAAACTCACTAACAGATTGACATTTATTTTGGATAGACTTTGGATAGCATGAACAAATTTAACTTTTATTAGTGAATGTTGAAAAGGGATTTTACAAAGTTGGAAAAGTAGAAAGAAATATAAAGACCTGGCCAAGTGTGGCTACACAATACAGGATGGGAAAGGGGGGGATACATTTAAGTTGCCTAGTAAGGGTGGATCCTATTTGGCCTGGGGTGGGTTGGGGTAACGGGTAGGAGAGATAGGGATGCAATGCTCACAAAGCAGAGAGGATATAGAATGCCCCGCCTAAGGAAGCTGCATCATTACGAAACAGCGGGTTCTAAAGAGTACACACAGTTACAAGTGGCATCATGTGGGCATACAATTGCAGGGTAAAGGACAGCCCAGGTATGAAATTTCTCAGTCACAATCCATTGGATAGGATTGTGTTCAGGCAGTCTCCTATGGGTTGCTTCTGGCAAGTGGTCTGTTGGGGCCCAATATCAATTGAGATACAAGAGAATGGGAAAACTCTGTCTTAACAGTGGACCAGAAAACAGCATTCTACATTTTATCAGCACGCAGGGACCCTAGGCTGTACTTTACCTCCTTCCCTGACAATGTGAAGTAATTTCCCATATGTCCGGCAGCTTTCTAACATACAAATGCAGCACCAGCTTTCTTCACTGCTGCTAATTGATGCATAGATGCCAAGATCTGGAACTCAAACAAATGCAAGCCTACAGCACAATAAAGGGGAGCATTGTACTTCTCTTCTTAGTTTCCCCTTTTGCCCTGGATTGGTCCCACCAAACTGGCTGAGTCCTGGAGAGAGAGGTTACATAGGCTTTCCTGTGGTCCACATGGTAATATAAAAACCACTAACTAAGGAACTTCTATGTCTTGCTGCAAACATTTATAATTATGGGGGCTGAGATAGAGCAAGCTAACTCAGTCTGATGATTTGCTCTATTTGTTACCTCTCTAATCCAAGAGGGATCAGAATGGTCCCAATGAAATTTGGTCCTGATTATACTTTTACTGAACATGGCTAGTTCCTGGGAAGACTGGAGCAGCATTGCAAGCCCTTGTGTACTTCTTACACTAGAATCCCAGATGTCTAAGGAGCCAGCAGGAAGCAGGTAATGGCTGCTTTTGCCCCCAACACCCTCCAGGTCTATGGAAGGATGGGTGGAAGCAGCTGCTCCTTTGCACATCCTACAAACCAGGATGGCCCTGGATTCAGGAAGGCATGGGAGCCTTTTTGCCTTTTCCTGTGGCTCTTCCTGGTCTCTGGGAGGAGTTAATCTGGGAGAAAGTATAAAAATGTTCATTCTCCTGGGAGAAACTCCCAAGAACAACTTTTACTGGCTTTTAGTTGGGTTATTTTTCTCCTGGAACTTCCATTTTTGCTCTGGGAGATTTCCTGGTAGAAAATTAACACTTGTATTTAGCTATTGTTTTCTGTTGTAGTTCAGACACATGCTTGCACCCAGATATGCTGGCTGTGTATCTTGGGGCAACCATGCAGGTGAATAAGTTCTTTGATCTTATATAGAAGGGGTTCATTGCACAGTCATCAAAGAAGAATCAAAGGAGCATCCCCTCAGATCTCTCCCATACTAAGCTGTCCAGTAGTGGGTGTTTAATGTTACCTATAACTTGTAAGCATGATTGAGCTCACAGGAAGTATTTGCTATACTGTTACTGGCTGAGATTTTGGACATAATTTCACCATCTACATAAGCATCTAGACCCCAGAACAGGTTAACATTAGGAGGAAAGCACTCAAATTAACCAGTTGTGCTATAATCCAGAAGTCAAGCCCAAATTCAGTTCAAAGATAATGTTTTTAAACACTATTATTTTAACCAGGTCATTGAAAGGCTAATGACTCTACTTAAGCTCCCAGTGACAAGGAGAACTTTTTGTGACAAATACGAACGTCTAAGATGATTATGCATTGTGTTGTCATGCATTAATCATATCTCTTTGTATTTGAGTCTGGCAGTTTCAGCACTGAAATAGGCCCTTTAGGTTGACATTCAACTGGAGTCTTTCTGTCTGATAGGCCTTACATTTTCCACATGTTTTACAGGAAAGGCTTTTTACTGTTTACCTATTCCAGCAGTACCTAGTGATAGGGCAGGTTTTGTCAGCCACTGCCCTAGACTGCCTAGTTATTTTAATTTGAAGTATTACATTTGTGAACCCCTTCTATGCTCTTATGCCATATCCTCTCTTATTCAGTTCCTGTGCAATAATATGAGAAGATGAACAGCTTGTGACCAAACAGTCATCTGAAATGCATCTGTGCAATCCCATTGACTTTTGCATAGATGGTAGGATTTTAGTAGCAGTAGCATAATTAGCTAAATAACAACATTATGAGTGTGTCTACATAACACACTTTATGGTGCAGCAAACCTAATTACTGTGCAGTAAGCATCCATGTCTACATGGGCAGACGCTTACTGCACAGTAATTGGCTCTAATGGGGAGTTTGCTACCTGCAAATGCAAGTAGCAACTTTACTCAAGATTACTTAGTAGCTCATGTGTAATCGCCTGATCAGGAGCAAATGTGCACTGGGAAAGATCCCTATTTCCCAGTGCCAGCCCTGTGGTTGCAGGACCCAGGATGGGGGATCCTTATCTCTCAGTGCCAATCCCGCAGTCCCTGGGATCTTGGACTGGGAGATAAAAATCTCCGTGACCATGGAGTTGGTGCTGGGAGAGATGGACCTCTCAGCCTGGGTCCTGCAACCATGTGGCTGGCACTGGGAGATGAGGATCTCCCAGCCCATGACCTGCAACTGCTAGGCTCAGGCTGGGAGTTAAGTATCTCCTGGCACCTGCCCCACAACCCTGGATCTGGCACTGGAAAAGAAGGATCTCGCAGCTCAGGTTCCACAACTATACGCCTGGCACTGGGAGATAAGGATCTCCCAGCCTAGGCCCTGTGATAACAGAGTGGAGGCTGGGAGCTCCCTGCTGCCAGGGCAAGGGGACAATGTCCCCATGCGGGCTTCAGTGGCAGAGCCTGTCCTGGTAGCAGACAGTTCCCACAGGCAGGAAGCAGTGTTCCCACCCCACCCCCTGCTGCCAGACGACAGCTGTCTCCTGGCCCCTGGAAGCCCAGATTTGCCCCTGGCTGCTTCAGGGACCCATTACAGAGCCATAGGGAATAGAAGCAGATTGACCTGCTCCCACATCCCTGCATGTGTAGAAACATGCCCAGAAGAATTTACTCTTGAGTAGCTTACTTGACAGTAAACTGACCCTGAGTTATTAGCAAATGTAGATGCACCCTGCATTAAACAGTGACAGATACAAGTGATCTGGGTGCTGGCCTTTCTCCTTCTGAAGGAATGGGTGTCTCTGGTTTAGACCTTCTATTTGGTGTATGTACACACCAAAGTGTTCAGATTTTGGAGTGAGGCCCTTTATGCATCCAATATGATCCTTACACTTATTGGAAAAAATATATAACTTACAGAACAGCATCCTGGAAAGAGTAAATTAAAGGACTAATTACATCTACCAGCTGTGATCAGCAGGGATTCTGGTTTGCTCTGTTTAGATATAGCGAATTCTAATAAAAATTCTCAAATTCTCTGATTTACAAACCTCAAAATCCATGTTTGTCTATGAGCAGCCCTGATATGCTCATGCCCTGCCCATGTCAGTGCCCCTCACTCCAAACCCACAGTTCCCCAGGCCTCCTGGTGTTCCTCACTCCCTACCCACAGTCCCCTCCCCCTGCAGCCCTGCTGGAGGGGGCCCCCAGCTGCCAGGACTATATGGCCAGGGACCTGGGTCCACAGCCTCCTGCTTCCCCAGCAGCACTCGAGCCATAGCTGCCATCCATGGGAGGTAGAGTCTTCTTTGGAGGAGTGGAGCTTGGAACCCAGCTCCCACATCCCCACAGATGGCATGGCTGGAGTGGATCCCATGGAGGAGAAGAGGTGTGGGCTGGTGGCTGTGGGCTTGGGAATCCCTGCCCTGCTGCCCTCCTCCTGGGGGCCTCTGCAGCCCAGTGGGTGAGACCCAGAATGGCAGGACAGAGCAGGGTGGGGCAGGGAAGCTAGGGAGTCCTGCACCATGAAAGCCAAGTGTCCCCTGCCCACCCAGCAGTATCGGGGGTGGCAGCATGAAGTTGTGTCCCCACTGCTGCCGAGTGGGCAGGGGGCATCTCGTCATGGCAGCGCAGAGCCCCCAGTGTTGGCACAGAGCCTCCCTGCCCTGCTGTACCAGGTATCACCTACTGTGTCGCAAAGGTCCCCAGCGGGGAGGGCAGAGGAGCAGGAATCCCTGAGCCAATAGCTGTATTCCACATCCGTCCCTGCCCCATGAACAAATCTGGGGGGGCACGTGCCTCCCATGCTCCCCCGCCACGAGTGTATGAAGTGGTGGGAAGCCAGCCTCCCATGCTGCCCCCAGATGAGCTTTGTGGCTCCATCATGCTCCTCACCTGGTCCCTGCAGCTGTGTATTGCATGCTGCCTGGCTACCAAGTGCATGTGGCGCCCCCTGCCTGACTGCCTTCCTCCCACTCCCCCAAGACCTTTTTCAGCCTGGATCTCTGCCAGCCTGCAAGGGGAAACCTGCTGTTTCCTGCATTTTTCTCCTTAAAAAGAGAAAATCCTTGTCATGAATGCTGCATGCCTCCCAACGCTTGGGGGCCACAGCAAGTGCTGCAGGGACATGGCAGCAGGGGCATGGCAGCAGTGAGCAGGGAGCTCCCACATACGGCTGCAGCGGTGTCAGCAGTGGGGGTAAGCGGGTGGCAAGCACAGACTAGCGATTGGTGACCGCCCACAGACACCACCAATGGGGCAGCCAATCTCAGGGAATCCACATGCACCTGCATGCACTCCCTACACATCGCCAATGATCCTTGTCTTTCTCCTTAAAATGAGAAAGTCCACATTTTTCTGCATTTTCCTGTGGCAAACAAAACCCAGATCCCTGGTGATCAGACAGTGAATCAGAAGTACCTGATACATAAGACCACAGCCTAAGCAGAATTAATACAGTAGAAAGAGAAATGGCAGGCTGTCCTGGGGAACTTTTAGTGCTACAAGTTGTTCCTTTCATAGTTTCTGTCAAGGTGTCAGAAAGCCCCTTGTGGAAGGCTAGTAAACTGGGAGAAACCAACACCCAGGCAACTGCTTCCTCTTAAATGATTTTTACATAACAAATGCTATGAAACGGGTTCTCTCCCACCCAGTTTCCTGATTATTTCAGCACAGGCATCAAAGCCTAAAGGGGAAGAAAAGAACCGGACTGACTGTTTCTAGGTAATGCTAGGCCAAGCACAGAGCAACAGTACTCACCTGCTCTCCCCAGATTCAGCTGCAAACGTGAAGTGGTTAGAATGTATATGACACCTTCCCTTCCTCAGCCTCCCCTTCCAGAGAGAGACCATGAATGAATCCTCTGACCTTGTGGGAGTGGGAAGACCAGTTCGGAGAAAAAAAACAGTGGCTACAGCAGAGGTAATTTTGATCCAGTCCCTAAATGCTTTCTACAGGGGATCGTATATATTTAAAAAGAGGTAGGGAGAGGATGTTTGGAACTGGTATGTTCCAAAACCAGCACAGACACACGGATTCCTGGACCATAACAGCTACAACTACCCTAGTGTAGGATGGAAACTAATGTATGCACAAACCACAGCTCCAAGTGACCTGAACATTTTCTTCCCTCTGAAAAAGGTTAACTGAACAGCAGCAACAACAACAAAAAAGCCCTATGTTCAAGGAATGTATCCTGAGCAGACTGCAGAACAAGGAATCTGAGCCTCAACCCTGCAATAACCACCCTTCAGCACAGGTTTCCCTGAAACACAGGCACTCTATCCCTGACCACACAACAGGTAGAGTAGTCCTCTTGCAATGGACTGCTGGTCAAAACTGCATATTGTTATGCTATTGCTTTGACTAGCTTGAACTTCAGTTCCAATCAATAGGGTTTTCACCACTTTATCTCTGTAGGAAGCTTTTTCCTCACTCAGCATAAATATGCCTATCTTAATTCAACTACATTAGTTATGGCATCATGCTAAATTCCCCAGGAATGGAGATTGCACCATCTTATCTCCTGGTTGTTTTTCTGGCACCCCTCTCTTCACTGGTATTTACAACTCATTTCAGTTTAATACATGCATAATATGCAAGGGGAGGAAGAACCATTTGTCTGCTTGGCAGGCCTGTGTTTTACCCTACACAGACACCAAAGGATGTAATAAAAGATATACATACAGCAGTATAGCTTATACACTGATAAGATTTGTTATTCATTTATTTTTACTGTATACAAATTGACTTTAAAGGCAAACAAATATGTTCTTATAAACAAGCCACTTTTAGTATCAATATGGAACTAGCATCATATGCCCATTAATCGCCATATTCAAAGTAAACCATCAGATAACTATGCCTTATTTCCTGACACTTGTTTTGCTTAGTACCTCTTCGGAAACACCAGTGCCTTGAATCTCTTTGGAAGCCAATACTTGCTCTTATTTTACACTCTGGGGAGAAAAGAGCTAAATTTTGCTCATTAATTCTCAATAAAGGGCTTTTGAAGCAGTTCATCAGTATACAGAATTCCTCTAAATGTAAAAGTGAACAAAATTAATGATTTCTGAATTCACTTATTACAGCTAAAAAAATCATTATTTCTTCTGGTTTGGAAAAGCACTATGAAATACAGAGCAAATGGCCAGTTCCAGCTAGAGCAGTGGTCACCAACCAGTGGATCTCGATCCACCAGTAGATCTCGGAGCCTTTTGTGGTAAAACTTGGAGCCTCTTGGAGTCGATCTAAGGCTGGGGTGGGGAGCTGAGTTTCCACATGCATGCACGTGTGTGCCCCAGCCCAGCAGGTCAGTTTGTGGGAGAAGGAAGAGGCAGGGGCTAGATTGAGGCCCCCATGGTGAGGGCCAGTGCCGCAGAGGCAGGAGCAGGGGTAGATTGAGTGGGGTCCTGGCCACCCCCAAATAATTTTTCTTCCTCTACCTTGATCTGCCCCACCCCGGTCCCTCTCCACAGACTACCTGCTGGGTGCGGGTTGTAGTGCTGCATGGTAGATCTTGGGTTACTTTTAAATGCCAAAGGTGATTTCCTACTTTAAAAAGTTGAAGACCACTGAGCTAGAGCAAATTCTGAATAAAGTCTGCTGTCTTCTGCTGGAGTATGTTTGAAAAAATTCCACTTAAGTCAGTTAAATAGCTAGCTTGACACCAAACTAAATCAGAGCAGAATTTTTTTCCATATGAAAAGAAGTCTAGATGCTGTTAGTTGCTACAGTCAGGAAGCCATGTATACTGCAAAACTAAGTTATTGAACCCCACAATTTGGAAGAAGGCTGGTTTATGCTGGTGAATGCTATTCTGAAATTAATGATCAGTCTTTCGAAATGGCAATTTAAGTAAAGAAATCTCTGATAGTACATGTTAAAGGTCAGTACAACTGTGCATAATATAATCAACAATCCAAACACAGAAAGAATTAAATGAGGAATTTGACATTGTTCTGGTGATCTAAATTTGACCTACACTTTTGATTTAAAAAAAAAGAATGTTTTTTCTAGTGATCTAGATCTTAACACTTCACTTTCCTAATTGATGGTAAAATCCATTGTGTATTATAAGCCATATAGTTATACTCTTGTGGAAGACATACAACTGATAAAACTGCAAAAGGTTTTCAAAATGGCAGTTAATCTAAATTGGATTAAACTGCAGAGAAAACACTTCAACAGAAAATAATCTTCCTGAATACAGACTATTCTAAATATACATAAAAAAAAAATCTGAAATGGAATAAAAAGATTGGCTCTTTTTCCTCAGTACTGATCCATTGTCAAGTTAACCTCATTCATTAATAAAATCCCCACTTAACCTTTCAGACCTTTATATTTATTATGGTATTATTGATTTCCAGCTCCAGGCACAATTATCTGCTCATTCAGGGAAATTCTTACCCAGAAACAGTTTGGAATTTGGATCATACAGAGGGAAAGTTGAGGTAATTGTTATGTACGTGCTAGAACACCTGTACTCCAGTTGTAGGTGAAATGCCTGATCTCATTCAGTGGGAGGAGGAAAGTCAAATGTATTCCATCTACCACTCTGTCATTATTTTTAATGTGTAAAGCTATTTGAGAGTTGAAATGGTCTCTAGAGCCAAGGTATATTTGGTCTTTTGGGACCACTGATATCCAGTCAAGGGATAATATGGATAGTAAATGAAGAGTAATTTCCCCAAAAGTAAGGCTATTTGAATTCTCTGTAGGAAAGCCATGGGCTTATCAGGATTAAGCCTGAGTTACAAAGTTGTTTTCTTGGATGTCACTATGATTAGGAATCTATTCAATTCACAATTTCACAACTTTCATGGAAACTGCAAAAAAGGGCAGTTTCCTTGATCACTGCAAAAACTGGCATTCTCCTTTATTTTGCATGGTATCACCAGAAAAAAAAACTTACTAAAAGTAAAATGCTGCTCCTCAGTGGGAGCTAGCAGCTGCTGCATCCTGGCCTCACCTGTACAGGTTCAGAGAGAGAGGCAGCAGTATGTTGGGAAGAGATGCCTCCACCTCACTCCATTGAGGAAGAAGCTCTTCTCAGCCAGAATGGCTGACCTGCTTGACCGCGCTTTAAATTAACCTTCCAGGTGGGTGGGTAGACAACAACCAGAGCAACCTCACCAAGCATCAACCACAAAACCAGCAGGTTAGGCTGTCCAAGGGAACCCACTTCTGCCCCAGCCCAGGAACACAGTTTTTCTAGGAGTGCAAGGAAGCCTAGGGCCTCCAGCAGCACACTATTTGCCTGTACACAAATGCTAGGAGCTTGAGGAATAAACAGGAGGAACTGATGCTTCTTCTAAACAGAAATGACTATGATCTCATAAGAGTAAGGGAGACCTGGTGGCACTCCTCCTATGACTGGACCAAAGGTATAGATGGCTATAACTTGTACAAGAGAGATCATGCTGAAAAAAGGGGCTGTGGTGTAGCTCTCTCTGTGAAGGGGCAATACACGTCCCTACAAGTGGAGGATGGCACACAAGGAGCACAACTGGAGACCCTCTGGGTCAAAATCTAAGGGGAACGTGGTGAAGGGGATACAATGGTAGGCGTCTACTACAGACCTTCAAATCAGGAACAAGAGCTTGACCATGAATTCACCAGGGAACTGGCTGAGGCTGCGTGCTCTCAGTGCATCGTTGTCATGGGAGGCTTCAACTACCCAGACAGCTCATGGGAAGAGCACTCAGCCAAATCCGATCAGTCACAAAGTTTCCTCACATGCGTGGATGAGCTCTACCTGTCTCAATAAATTTATGGGCCAACAAGAGGTAAGCCTCTGCTGGACCTGGTACTGGCCAAAGGGGATGATCAAGTCAGCGACCTAAGAATCAAAGGGAAGCTGGGAGACATGACCACAAGTTGATCACTTTCCTTATTCATCGCAAAGTTGGCAAGTCAGTCAGCAATGCAGAAATCCTTGACTTTAGGAAAGCTGACTTTCATAAGCTTGGGAGGCTTGTTGTCAAGGCCCTGAGAGGCCAGGATATAAGAGGGAGGGTGGCGGTTCATGATGAGTGGTTGCTTCTTAAGGAAGTGATCCTAGAAGCACAAGGGAAGTCCATTCCAACCCATAGGAAAGGTAGTAAGAGGGCTCAGCAACCCCCTTGGCTCAATGGGGAACTCATGGACCTCCTATATCTAAAAAGAGAGGCTTATAAAGGAGGGAAGACAGGAAAGACCACTAAGGAGGAGTATACTGCACTGGTCCACACCTGTAGGGAGTGAACTAGGAAAGTCAGGCTGTAACCAAACTCTAACTGGCTATGTGAATCAAGGACAATAAAAAGTCCTTCTTCAGATACATGGAAAATCAGAAAAAAAAACCCCAGAGCAACACTGGGCCCCTGTTAAACCAAATGGGGCAGCTGACAACTGACGCCAAGGAAAAGGCCAATCTGCTTAATGATTACTTCGCATTGGTCTTTCACCAGCCCAAAGGGACTACCGTGCCTGACATGATGTGGGATGACCAGGGTGGGGGTGAATATACACCCACCATTGGCGTAGACCTTATGAGGGTACACCCAGAGAGGCTGGAAACCCACAGATCAGCTGGTCCAGACAGATTGCACTCAAGAGTGCTAAAGGAACTGGCAGATATCATAGTGTGGCCATTGGCAAGGATATGGTGCTCGGGTGAAGTCCTCGAAGACTGGAAGAGGGCCAATGTGGTGCCAATCTTCAAGAAAGGGAGGAAAGAAGATCTGGGAAACTACAGGCCAATCAGTTTGACATTAAACCCTGGAAAGAACTTGGAAAACATTATCAAAGAAACCATTCTTGACAGGCTAACAGAAGGCAACATTCTGAGGGATAGCCAGCATTGGTTTGTTGTGGGTAGGTCTTGCCTGATCAATCTCATTTCCTTCTATGACCAGGTGATGCATCACCTGAACAAAGGTGATATCATATATTTGGACTTTAAAAAAGCCTTTGACCTGATGTCCCATGATGTCCTCATGGAAAAATTGGGCAACTGCATCCTCAACTACCCTGTGGTTCAATGGCTGGGGAACTGGCTCTGAGGTCGAACCCAGGGAGTGGTAGTTGATGGAACTCAATCAACATAGCACTCAATGACCAACGCTGAGAGTGGTGTCTCCCAACGCTCTGTTCTTGGACCTGTACTCCTGGTGTACTCCTCTGGACCCTGGTGTCAGAAGCAGAATGACTAAGTTTGCTGATAACACCAAACTTTGCGGAAGAGTCCACACTTGAGGATAGGCTGGTGATCCAGGCCAACCTCAACAGATTTCATAGAAGACAAGGTCCAACAGTCACAAACTCCTGCAAGACAGTTTTAAGCTAGACATAAGGAAAAACTTTTTTACTGTCCAAGCCCCCAGAGGTGGTGCAAGCACCTTCTCTGGACACTTTCAAGAAACAGTTGCATGCCTATCTTGCTGGGATCCTTTGACCCTAGTTGACTCCCTGCCCCTTGGGCATGGAAGTGGATCCAATGATCTTATGCGGTCCCTCCCAGCCCTAACATCTATGAAATCTATGTTTGTTTTCTTAGCTCATGAGCAGATGTTTAGCCTTGGAAATACTTCCTGTGTTATCCACAGGGATCCTGGTTTTCGCTGATAAAAAATTGCAAATTCTCTGATAAAAAGCCTAAAATCCATGATTAAAATTAAAGGCCCCCCCCAGCCCTGCTGGTGCCCCTCACTCTGCCCAAGCACCCCCCCACCCTGCTCTGCTTGTGCCCCTCACTCCCCAAACAACACCCCAGTCCTGCTTGTGCCTCTTGCCTCCCACTCCCAGCCCTGCTGGTGGGGGGGGGGGGGAGGGCAGCTGCAAGGGGCCAGGGACCCAGGTCCACAGCTTCCTGCCTCCAACACAAGGCAGTGGCTGCCACAGCAGGAGCACAGAGCTGGCTCTCTAGCTACTGCCTGCTTGCTCTGGGGCCAGGTCCTGGTGGCAGTGTGCACTCCTGGGGAGTAACAGGGACCAGCAGGAGCACAGCCAGTGGTGTGTAGACCTGGAGTGATGTGCTATCGGCCTGAGCATGTGCAGCTTCCCTGAAGGGCTGATAGCATGCTTCTCTGGCTCTACATGCTGCTGGCCAGGTGGGCACTCCATGCCTTTCCCCAACACCTCTCAGCTCCCTCAGCCTCCAGCCAGCTTCCCATAGGAGTGCCTGCCCAGCTGGCGGCACATGGACCCAGAGCTTTGTGCTATCGGCCCTTCAGAGAAGCTGCATGTGGAGGTGCAGAGCCTGCTCAGGCTGATTTCATGCCACTCTGGGTCTATGCATTGCCGGCTGGGTGGACACTCCTGTGGGAAGCTGGCTGGGGGCTGAGGGAGCAGGGAGGTGTTGGGAAAAGCCCCACATGGAGTGCTTGCCTGGCAGGCAGCACATGAACCCGGATCAGTGTGGTATTGGCCTGAGTGGGCTCCATGCCTCCATGTGCAGCTTCCCTGAAGGGCCGACACTGTGCCACTCTGGGTCCATGTGCCACCGGCCGGGTAAGTACTCCATGTGGGGCTTTCTCCAACACCTCCCTGCTTCCTCGTCCCCCAGCCAGCTTCCCGCAGGAGTGCCCACCCAGCCAGCGGCATGTAGACCCAGAGCAGTGCTCTATCAGCCCTTCAGGGAGGCTGTACATGGAAGTGCAGAGCCCACTTGGACCAATAGCGCCCTGCTTGTAGTCCACATGCTGCCGGCCAGGCAGGCACTCCATGTCTTTCCCTAATACCTCCCCGCTCCCTCAGCCCCCAGCCAGCTTCCTGCATCCAGCTTTCCCCACAGCCTTGATCTGCAACCCCCGAGACCACTACAAGCCCCATTTACCTCACAGGCTCCAGCAAGGAAAGTGAGGCTGACCCAAGCCTTAGGTGACTAAGAGCCTCAGGCCCCACCCTTTCCTCCTCCCCCTCCCCCTCTGGACGGGGCTGGGGGTTTCCCACCCTTTTTTAAATTAGCTCTTGCAGGCTGGAACTCTGCCAGCCTGCAGAGCTCTTTTCAAAAGTGGGAAATCTGCAGGTATCTCTGCTAAAGGGGACAATCCATTTTTTCTCTGATAAATTAGGGAAATCTGTGGTTTTCTCTGTTTTTCCATAGGGAACAGAAAACCCGGATCCTTAGTTATCAGGTTCTGGGTTGAAAGAACTCTGCAAAGCAACAGGAGAACTTGGTCTTTGGAATTGGTCCTCAAGGCAAATACAGATGTAATCATTCCCTTGGGAGCCAGATTATGATGCTGGGCCCAAAATTCTTAATGAAGAAAAGTTTTCCTGCATGCTGTTTGGGATCACACTGGTTCCACATTAGGGACAGAAATTACACATTGAGCAGTATAAGTGATCAGAAACGGGTTTGAATCTCTGACACAACAGAAGTTCAGTGCACATAAACTGCTTTTATAATGGCCGAACCAGTTTAAGATAAACCTGGATGAATGCCATATCAGCCTTAACTGATTTAGGTTAAATTGGTTTATTGAACTTCTGTTCCAGATCCCTTCCAGATTCAAGTTAACTTTATAGTCCCTCTGCATCCCAGGATGCTTTGCATCTCCTCTGCAAATCCCCCTTGCAGGGTGGGTGGGCTAGCCATGGCCCAGGCTATTTGTTCCAGTTGAGCAGGGAGGTGTTTTTCTAGCACCCCTGGCTTCTGGCCTGAGCCACTGCAGGTATGTGGCTGCATTTCCAGAATCAAAAATAAATGTTTGTTCCCTTGCTTATTGGTTCAATCTATGCAGCTTGAACTAATCTGCAAAGACTGAATTGATTTTGCCTTGGGCTTTTTGACTGCCTGTACTTAGCCATGTGGACATAAATAAAATAAGTTACATTTTACCAAGATTTTGCGTCTCCAATTTCTCTTCTTTTGGCCATTATACAACACCCTGGGCATCCACTACTACTCATCAGAGGGGTAGTAGTATACTAGATAGGTGACAAAATTGCCTTAGATTACAGAAATCTGATAGGCAGTTTTGATCTGGGAGGTACAATAGAAAATTAGGGTTAATTTGTTAATCAAAGCTTTAGGGCCTTATCCACAGCCCTTTGAGGTCAAACTGAAATCACCAGGTACAGTGGTCTTTGGAGCAAGCTCCATGTGAGGTTGAACTGATAACAGCATAGAAACAATCCATCTCAGGGCTCTCCATTTTCAAATAGTAAAAAACACCCTAAACAAAAAGCTGTATCCGAGGAAAAGGAACTGCAAGCATGAGACCTACAAGACAAGCGTCATAAATAAGCCAACAGAGAAGAAACCTGAAAATAAGGAAGCTGTTACTCCACAGTTAATGCAAAGAAGCTGGGAACTCAAAGGTACAAGGCATTGTCTAACCTATTTTTTCTGTTTCAGGTGATGCCTTGTTGCTTAACACTTTATTTATTACTTTGAATGGCAAAGGATCGAGTCTGTTTATAAAATGTGGCAGCTGAGATTCAGAACTGCTTTTTGCTTTGAGGCAGAGGGGACCCAAGTGGGCTGCTATTTCCTTTTCAGCCTGGCCTGACCCCAGATTGTTTGGAAGGTTTCTCTCGCTCTCCTTCCTCCCCTCCCCCCCAACCCCCAACACCCTCCCCGCTTCCAAAAGGGGTGTTAACAAATTACACGCAGCCTTTCTATACGGCAGCTTTCCAGTTCTGCCTAAGAGAAGAAAGCTGGAAGAATTGAGTTCTCATTGGTCTTAATGTACTGGGATTTTTTCAGGCTGTTGGATCTTAATGGGCTAGAAGTGCTGCTGTGGATTTTATAGGAAGAATGGCATACCCAGGGAAACATCGCTTAAGGAGATCCTTCAGTGAGCATATCAAGGACTCCACCAACAAGGCATGGGATGTGCTCTGGAAGAGTGCAAGAGAAAGGCGCTTATCAGGTTAGTCACACAGGGCATTTACTCTGTACTGATGTGAAGCAAGCAGTGTTTCTCAGCTCAATGGCAAAGAATGCAAGCGTGTCCCCTAGCCCAGAGAGGAACTTTCTGACATTTTGTGTGTAATTTTTTGTGTTTTGTATTTGTGCATCACTCTAGGGGATTAAGGGATCATGGCTTTATGATCCTAGCTATATGCTCTTTCACCTCTATTGTGAACTGGGTGTTTCAGATCACTGTTCTGAGTAGGCATGAGTTGCAAGAAGTGTCAAGTGCCCAGCTGATTTCCTACCTTGACATATTTATATCGCTTCTACTTTGGCTGAATTTTGGTTCTTTAATAATCCGGTGGTGTTACTGTGTCAAACTTTATACTCCATATTTGACAGGGAATGCAGGATGTTATGTGACAATGAGTTCTGAAGTAGGATTTTGGTGGTTGGCAACTGGTCTGACTTATGGTTTTATACTCTGATGATCTGATTCTTATATGTGACATACAAATTTAGCACTTATTAGTGCCAGACAAGTATGTAATAGTTGCACCATTTGGAGTACTATCAAATGATTGCAAAATGTCCAACATCCTTTTTCTGTGTGCACAACTAACCATCAAAGCTTTGTGACCACGAACAGCAATGAGCAGAAGCCCTGAAACTAATCTAAGTCATAGAAAAGAGGAAGAAAGGGTACTTTGTATATGGAGCTGAACTTCTCTTTTAGAATTCAGTCTTTGTATGACTTCTTTAACTACTCAGAACCATATAAGAATGACACAAGTTCTACATTGCTTGATAAATAGACATGCCAATTTTTCTGTCACTTTGTAGGAGTGGAAGTTGCATGGTTATACACAATCAGTGATTCTGAAGTGTCTCTAAATAAAACCTCTTCAGAGAACATGGCTGTTATTACAAACTATTCTTTTAATGAAAAGAGGCTTTTAGGTTGCAAACCTGACAGTTTTACAGTAAAAGGTGCATGATTTAGAAGCAAATAATATTGGGTAGATGACTAGGGCAAATTTCTTCCAGGGCTTTCACTTCAAAGGTGTCAGGTTTGAGGAGGCAACTGATGCATGTTCTGTGTTTTGAAACTAAGTCTTTTCAGGGCATTCTTCTTTGACCATAAATGCCAGTGATGGGATATTCACTAACAAGAGGAAGATTGAGGAAAGCATAGCTCCCTTACTGAAAGGAGGAGGCAGCCTAGTGAGAGAAGATGCAGAAAAGGCTTCAGTAATTAATGCATTTTTCAATTCAGTCTCCACAAGCAAGGTCAGTTCCTAGACTATTGCACCTGGCAGCACAGTTTGGAGAGGAGGTAAGCAGCCAACAGTGGTGAAAGAACAGGTTAGTGACTATTTAGAAAAGCTGGACATATATAAGTCCCTGGGGCCAGATGGGATGCACCCAAGGATGCTGAGGGTGCATCCAGATGTCATTACAGTGCCACTGGCCATCATGTTTGAAAACTCATGAATATCAGGAGAGGTCCCAGATTATTGGAAAAGGGCAAACATAATGCCCATATTTAAGAAAGGGAAAAAGGTGGATCCAGGGTACTATAGACCAATCAGCTTTACCTCAGTCCCTGGAAAAAATCATGGAGCAGATCCACAAGGCATCCATCCCTAAGCACTTGGAGGAGAAGGTGATTAGGAACAGTCAGCATGGAGTCACCAAGGGCAAGTCATGCATGACCAACCTGATTGCCTTCTGTAGTGAGATGACTGGCTCTGTGTCATGGTGCGGGGGACCTAGGAGCAGCCGTGATCTCTCTAGCACCCCCTACCATGCCAAACAGGGATTTCAGCACCCTCTATCTTGCCTGCCACGTCTTGGTGTTATATAGTTTTATAATGGAGGCTGCCTTTATTGTCCCCTTTGACACGGTGCTAAGTATATCCTCTCCCCTATCCTGGATGTACTGACTTGGCGCACCCCAGCTTTATGGGTTATGCGTGCCTCAACCTCCCCTTTAGCATGCCCCAAGCCTCACAGATGTACCAGACATTATCTGGTCAGATTCCTATATGCGCCCTTCACCGGCGCCCCTGGGCTTGTCACGCAACTGGCGCCCCTCTGTCAACTAGCCCTCTCAGGCCTACTAGCTATATCCGCCCCCTCCTAGGGTCCGCACAATATACTCGCCCCTCCTGGGGCTTCTCCACATACAGACAGTGCCCCCACTGGGGCCTGTCCCTCCGTGCACTCACCCTCTCTGGGCTCTCTATAATCACGCACTCACCCTCTCCGGGCTCGTCTCTATAGTAGCACCCTACCCTGGACTTCTCTTTCTGTGTGCCCCTCGCTTGGGTCCAACACAAGCCCCTCGGGCTGCTAACTGGTGCTCCTTGCAAGTGGGGCTGAGGTGGCCCTAGCTGTGCCTGGCCCCCACAGTCCTCATTGCCCCTTCTCAGGGCTGGGGTATTGCACCCTGAACTACAGTGCCCTCGCCAGCACTTTGCCCCTTGTCAGGGCTGGGGTAGTACACCCCTACTATGGTGTCCTAGTGGGCACCGGAGTCCCCACCACTGTGGAGCCCCTCTGGGACTCTTCCCAATTGGGGGTCAGGTGGCCCTAGCCTTACCTGGCCCCCTTGACCCCTTTCTCTGGGTCCTGCCCCACTAGGGCTTCTACCTACACCCACACTGGGCTTCATTTCACCAAACGTGTCCTCCCTGGGCTCCTCAATCTGTTCGCCCCTTCTGGGGCCAGGGTCTAGATGCCCCACAATACAGCACCCCTCTCTGGTGCTGGGAGCACCCCCACCTACCTGGAGAGCTCCTGATGAGGCCTCCTCCACCCCTACAGCCTCGCCTGGTCCTCCAGTATAACAATAACTAAACAGAACCGTAAGCCAGCCAGCTGTAACACGACAGTAAGCCTCCTGGCTATAACATAGGATCTAGGCCCACCTGGCTGTCTTGCAAAGGCCTCCCAGTCAGGGTTCTTTCCACCCTTACCATGATACAGCCTCTTGGGTGTTCAGGCTGCACCACTCATCTCTGCTCAGCTTGGCTCTCTTGACTGCCAGAAGAGAACTGCTGCTAGGCTTTGGCCTGGGCTGTTTATAAAGGCCCGGCTCTGCCCCCTTCTGGTCACATGACCATCCTGGCTGCTCCAGCAACCAACACCTGTGCTGTCTCAGGGAGCTTCAGCAGCCCTTATTCCTTAATAGGAACAGGGCACCCAAGTGCTCCTGTGACACTGCATGCAGGGAGACCAGTGGCTGTGGTATTCCTTGATTTTAGCAAGGCTTTTGATAGTTTCCCACAATATTTTCACAGGCAAGCTAAGGAAATACAGGCTGGATGAATGGATTGCATGGTGGATAGAAACTGGCTGAAGCATCAGGCTCAGAGGGTAGTAGTCAATGGCTCAATGTCTAGCTGGTGGCCAGTATCAAGTGGAGTGCCCCAGGGGCTGGTCCTGGAGCTGGTTTTGTTCAATATCTTCATCAACAGCCTGGAAGATGGGATGGAGTGCACCCTCAGCAAGTTTGCAGATGACACTAAGCTTGGGGGGAGTAGTAGATATCCTGGAGAGTAGAGCTAGGATTCAGAGTGACCTTTGGAGGATTGGGCCAAAAGGAATCTCATGAGGTTCAACAAGGACAAATGCAAAGTCCTGCACTTAGGACAAAACAATCCCATGCACCAGTACAGTCTGGGGCTGACTGGCTGGGCAGCAGCTCTGCAGAAAAGGACCTGGGGGTTACAGTGGACAATAAGTTGAGTATGAGCCAACAGTGTGCCCTTGTTACCAAGAAGGCTAACAGCATACTGTACTGAGCTGCATAGGTAGAAGTGTTGCCAGCAGGTCAATGGAAGTGATTATTCCCCTCTATTTGGCACTGGTGAGGTCACATCTGGAGTACTGTGTTCAGTTTTGGGCCCCCACTACAGAAAGGATGGACAAATTGGAGACAGTCCAGTGGAGGGCAACAAAATGGTGAAGGGGATGGGGCACATGACTTATGAGGAGAGGCTGAGGGAATTGGGTTTATTTAGTCCGGAGAAGAGAAGACTGAGAGGGGATTTAATAGCTGCCTTCAACTACCTGAAGCAGGGTTTTAAAGAAGATGGAGCTAGACTGTTCTCAGTGGTGGCAGATGACAGAACAAAGAGCAACAGACTCAAATTGCAGCAAGGGAAGTTTAGGTTGGATATTAGGAAGAATTTTCTGACTAGGAGGGTAGTTAAACACTGGAACAGGTAACCCAGAGATGTGGTGGAACATGTGGTGGAACATCCTTGGAAGTTTTCAAAACCAGCCAGACAAAGCTTTGGCTAGGATGATCTAGTTTGCGATGGTCCTGCTTTGAGCAGGGGGTTGAATTAGATGACTTCCTGAGGTCCCTTCCAGCCCCAATTTTCTATGATTCTATGATTTTTCTAAATCTGTCCAACATTATAAGGCAATGTTGGGTTTCTTATGGTGGTTCACCAACATTTTAATTTGGGATAGGACAGGGCAAAAAATTCCCCCTAACTCAGCTTTTGCTTTTTTGGAACATCAGGATTAGTTTATATAAGGATTGCTAGGACATCCAATTGAGACCAGATCTACAGGTGAACTTTGAAGATCTGTAGTCAGTGAAAATATACGCATTCAAGTCAGCTGAGGAGTTGTTCCATTATCTTTTGATTGCATGTCCTATAAATGATGATGCCAGAAATGTCTGCTCATTCAGTATATGCTGGAAACACAGTTGTGCCGTTTAGCTGTAATTTAGCAATATTCTGCACCATTACTTGGATTAGTGCCCTGAGCAGATGGTAGTCTTGACAGAGGTGTGCTTAGAAATGGCAGGTGCTGAGAAGTGGTGTATGAGAGCTCAGCACCCTTCAGAAACCAGGGCTGGGTTCACAGGCTTCCATTGGGAGCTTGCCTGGTGCTACCCCTGTCAGAAACCTGCTTTGATGTCTGATCCTACACACTTTTAAGTGGAAAATCCCCTTGCAACTGTCACATGAGGAAATATACATGTTTTATTTGACTGGAATCATGAAAATGTTGACCTTGTTAGACAAAAACCCATCGGAAAACCCGTCAGAAATAGCTGGTCTCCTAGAGCAGTGACATCCACTCACTTAAAAAACTGCCCTTTTTTTTTTTGAGAACAAATGTCTTCTAAAAGATTGAGATCCTGGTTTTCCCGGATAAAAAAATCACAAATTCTCTGATTAAAACCCCAAAATCCATGATTAAAATTAAAGGCCCCCCACAGCCTCCCAGTCCTGCGGGTGCCCCTCACTCCCCACCCACAGGCCCTGCCCCCCCAGCCCTGCCAGAGGGGCCCCCCAGCTGCCAGGGCTATGGGGCCAGGGACCCAGGTCTGCAGCCCCTTGCCCCCAAAAGAAGGCTGCAGTTGCTGCAGCAGAACAGGAGTTGGCTCCCCCCTGCTGCAGGCTCGGGTGGTGGGGCCGGTTCCCTGCAGCTGTGCACACTCCCAGGTGACAGGGGGGACCCGTGCCCCTCAGATCTGTGCACAGAGCAGTGGCGGAGCAGGTGTGCACTTTGGGCTCGGGCTCCCAACCTGGTGCCCTCCCCTGTGGCCTCTGCAGCCTGGTGGTATGACCCGGTGCAGCCAGGCAGAGCATAGATGCACTGGGAAGTTGCTTACCACTGTGAGCTCCACACTGCCCTGGTAATGCATCTCCTGCACATGTGGCAGCAGTGAGGGATACAACCCCGCGCCACTGCGCATGCTGCCCCCACATGCACAGGGGATGCATCGCAAAGGCAGCACAGATCTTGTAGCAGCAAGCAGCTTTTCTGTGTCCAGCAGTGCCAGGTCACACCTGCCAGGCTGTGGAGGCCCTGGGAGAGGCCAGCAGGGTGGGAGCCCAAGGCCATGGATGGCAGTCCACCCCACCCCACACACAGACAATGGAGGGCTGCTCTTCCCCCCCGCCCCCAGCTGCCCTGGAGTGCACACTGTGACAGGGAGCCATGTCTGTCCCCCACCCCCCACCCCAAGATGAGCTGCCAGCGGCCCCATCCCGCTTCCTGCTGAGGCCCTGCATTTGCACATTGTGGCCCTGGGCCCCAAGCCCCACACACTGCCCGGCTGGGCAGCAGCCCCAGTCCCAACCCCAGCCTTGCTCAGCTCCTTCCCTCCCTCCTTATGGGGGACTCAATCCCTACCCTGCATTTACCTGCAGGAGCTGCTTTCCAGGCTGCCTGGGACCATGTGCATGTACGTTCACATGGCACCCCTGCCTGACCCCCCTCCCACTCCCTCCCAGCACCCTGCAGGCTGGAACTCTGCCCACCTGCAGAAGGCTCGCTACAAAACTGCAAAATCCCCAGGTTTCTCTGCTAAAATGAGAAATCTGTGTTTTACTCCAGTAAGGAGGGAAATCCACATTTTACTGTTTTTCCATGGGAAATAGACAACCCAGATTGCTGCTGAACAGCTATAAGAACTGTTTACGTTGCATGGTAAACAATTAACTCCAATGCAAAGCTTCCCCCCATTCAGGGAGGTTCGGATCAGGGAATCTCTTCCTACCTGCAGAACAATTGCCTTCAAGATTCCCAGTTTTGCTATAGATTTTTAGATTGTTCCCTCACCATTTGTAGTGTTTCTTAGGCAGTAAGTGCAGTTGATAGCTATAGGCCAAAGCAAAACCAGCAACCTTTTAGGAGTGACCACTGAATACAACTAAGTTGGTTTCTAAAAAGTCTTTACTAGAAGCCCAAATAAGTCCTTGAAATTCTCTCTCTTGTGCTGTCCCTCCCTTCCTCATGTTTTGTTTAGGACTGCACACACATTTTGCAATAGAGCTGGCTGAGCCCTGCAAAAACAGTGCTTGCAAATACTCTTGTCAAATGCCAAACAGCTGTATAGGTCTATGTTCACGTCCTCTTCATGTGACCCAATGTTGTTTGTATGGGAAATTACTATTCCTAAATACAAATGGAAGTGCTGCATTTCCACATGAGCAAAGCATTTGTGGAGAAACTTTTGTTGCTGTTCACGTGGCGAAGAACAAATGCCATGGCAAATGTTTGCTTCTCTTTTTTAAAAATTCTGCAAATACTCAAATGCACTGTTAGGCAACAAATCACTGAGAGGTTGAAAAAATCTAATGTCTTCTGCAATTTAGTTTTAGATTAGTTATTGATTTCAGTGAGACCCTGGAGATCACTAGCAAGAAATCTGAGGCCAGTATAGTCAAAGTACTGTAGCACTTTTATAGCCAGGGAGTGCTTAAACATCAGCTTGTGCAAACCATGCTAAGACTTGGGGGCAGGTCACATCTTGGTCATAGGCACATTCAGTGAATCGATCACATTTCCTGTTGAGCCAAATAAGCTGTCATGGTTCCTATTGATCTGAGTTGTTGGAATTCTTTCTATGAATATTTAAATTCAGGTTGTATTATGACATTCTCAGTCTTGCCCCTGTGCAGTTTATGGTGAAAATAGCATCCCTCCTGTATGTTTCTAGACCACATGGCAATTGCAGATTGGCATCCATTCAAATATATAGCTGTACCTTATCCACAGAAAAAAAAGAAGCCACCCGATGTGAAGTTAGTTAGGTGCAAAGGATAAAGAAAAGCAATCAGCAATGCATTTGAGGTTAATTTTAAGGAGAAATTGGAATACATTAGACCTTCACATCCTTAAAAGGTGCACTTACAGGATATTAAATATGGCAGATACCCTGTAAAAATTACTTATAATAAAAATGTTTAGACTATATAAACATACAGGAAAAATGCTGCTTTCTCCATGTACGTGTGTATGTATATGTGTGTGTTGTATGTAAGCATATTAAAATTGCAAATAGGCATTGATATTAATGCATTCATATTGCTTCAGAGTTGATAAATTTGGAAGAAACTGCAACAAAACTTTTATTAAATCCTGACATATCTGGAACAGTGTAACTAAGATCTGAGAAGTGACTAAAACTGGCAACTGCCTACCCTGTTTTTCCCACTGTGTGTTCAATCATGTCTGACTGTTTTCACTACTGATGAAGATATATTATTCCTGTTAGCCATGCAGAGAGCTGGGCTTGATCCTGACTCAAATATTTTTGACTCTGCCACTGGGTTGCCTGGATCTTGGGCAGGTCAGTTGTCCTCTTTGTACCTGAGGTCGGATTACATGATGATAACTGTCCTTCGGATTTAACAGGTTTATGGGTGATCCAGCAGTGTTTTGAAAGGTGGGCCATGTTGACCTCTCAGCCTGGACATTCTTGTTTAGGGAGGAGTGGGAAAGGGCAGGTTGACCCTCTGGCACTGCTCCATTTTTTCCCTGGACTAAGTGTCTGTTAATGTGTCTCTGTGCCTATGGGGTGGTGGCAGATTGGGGACCTTGCTACATGCTAATTTTGGGCAGCTCCCAGAGCTCTTAACACCTGAATTGTCCTCAAATTAACACCTGAACCTATAGATGGTGGAAGCCTGGTGCTAACAGGGCTTAGCCCTCCCAAACTTTTCACAGTTGCCAGCGAGAGCACCAGCACCATAGTGCCACTGTCCCACAGTGCCCAGCACCACTCAGTGTGCAACTGCTCCTCTGTCGCGGCATACTGCGCCAGCATGCACTGGCCCTGTGGGAGGGAGGGACAGGGGTCAGGTGGGGCTTAGCCCCCCCAAATAATATTTTTCCCCACTGCTTATGCACTCATGCAGCTCATAGTTGTCACTCCAGGGCAGGATAACCTCTGATCTGTGTCAGCCAGCTCACAGTGTAAACTCCCCTCCTGCCCTCCATCCCCCACTGACCCAGATTAGGTGCACTGTCTCCCCAGCACCCCAGATCCCTGATCACTGCCCCCCACACACACACTTGCTTTTGGCTCCTCACACTAGCTGTATCATGTGGGGGTAGGCAGGCAAGGATTAACCTGCTTGCCCAGTCACCACTACTGCTGTTCAGGTGGGCTCAGCCTAGAAAAGAGCAGAAGCCAGGCAACTGGGCAGGCAGATTAATCCTTCTCTGTCTGCTCTCGGGGGACAGGAAATGCCAGCAGCCACAAGTGAGCAGGGGGAGCCTTGGAAGCCCAGAATGGGAGGCAGGGGACTCTTTTCTTTCAGTCTTCCAGGCCTTTGCTGGCCTGAACATGTGATGGCTCCAAACTGGAGTTAGCACAGCACTAACACCCATCAACATTTGTGTGGCCTGAGAATGGTAATGGGCATGACCTAAAGGGATAGCACTGTTTTTCCAACCCTCTAAAAATATCTGACTTTTAAATAAGGAAGTAGATGCTAAATCCCTAGAAGTGTGACTTTTCTTCTCTTCCTCTGTAATGCATAATCCCCACCCCTGAGAGAGAATGATCAGGGTCTTGCAGCGATGACAAACCATGGGTGCTCTTCTCCCTGCAGGAGGGTTACCCAGCCCTGGATTGCTTGGTGCTGAGAGCAGGGATGGGGAGGAACAGCAGGAGCCCTTGCAACCCTAGGAAAGAAAGATATTGCTGAGACTATGACCCTTCTATGATATGTGCACTGTATGGAGGCAGCCATTTTCCAGCAAACTCTTCACCTGTGCTAATGAAGATTGGATTCCTCTGGCCATGCCCTAAAAGCAGTGTGCCTCTATCTCTTCTGTTTGACTGCTTCCTGAGAGGCTGAAACATGTTCTGGACAACCCCCCCTCCCCCAGTAGTGGAAGACATGTATTTAAATGGAAAAGGCCATTATTTGAAACAACTCCTGAAAGACTTTATTATACACTGGCTGGGTAAAACATATCAATACTAGAAAAAAAAAGTGGGGGCTGGATCAAACCAGGCACAAAGCACCTGGAATCATCCTTCTACAGCAACCAAGAGCTTCTCAGGTCAGCAGATCTCTCCACCAGGCTCCTCTGGAGTCTTAACCGTAATTTAAATATTTCCCAAGCAGATCTCATGCTGAGAACTAGGATGCAACATATCTATCCCCTGTGGGGAATGGTTTCTTAACTGAAACAAGAATTCATCTTACTGAGACATTCATAACAACTGTTGTGATTATATATTAACAAGAAAAAAATCAGTATACCATAGATCACAGAGAATGCTCATAGAGGGCACAAGGAGATGTGTCACAGAACATGTCCCACAAGTTAAGCCCCAAAATGATTTAGCCAGAGGTAAAATAGATAGACCAGAGCTCCAGAGAGAGCCAACTATTGCCACTTTTAGATATATGCATACGTGTAAAGCTCTCTTTAAGGCATTGGTAGCCCATTGCCCAACAGCTGTAATTACTCTCACATGAAATTATCATTTTTCTTTCAGGTGGTGGGAGATGCTAGACTGAGTTTTCAGTTAAATGAAACATTCCATGCATAAAATAAATATAAGCTTTATTGACCATGACAGTAATAAATTTTCTAGTTACTTAAATTGGCTTTATAAATATTTTTCTTTAGGAAGCTTTATGGGTTGTTCATAGAACTGTTCAATGCTGACACAAACTGCTTGCTCTACACAGCAAGAAAGAGATTTACAATAAATACCAATATTTATCCTACTTATAATCTGTAGGAGTGCTTCTAAATGGTGAATACCAGCCTTTTTCTTCAGATGGCAAGGGAAGGATATAGAAGACTCATTCCAAAATGTGGTTATTCTTAAAGCTACTGCTTGAACCCCAGTAATGGTTCATGCAAAGTGTGGCCTGAGGAGCCAAGCTTAGATTTGAGTGGGATATAAAATCTCCCCAAGTTTGGCAATGTTCATGTATAGCCTTCTGTTTCAGCCCATTACCGAGTTAGAGTTTGGTTATTTGTCCTTCCCAAAACTCCCAGTTGTATAATACAGTCGTATGCTGTCTCTACTTGCGACAGCGTTAAATAGTTACTATTTATCTCTGTGATAGAGGGCAATTTTCTGTTTAAAAACAGATCTCCCAGTCCTTCAGGTATGACAATGGGCTCACTTGTTGTCCCAAACATTCCTATTTTATCTGGTGGGACTCGGAGATATTTCTGGATATCAAAGAAAGGAGGACTCCATCGCATATTCAATATAGGGCGTTCACTTCTTGTTTGCTACATTATAGAAGATATGATGTGTGATGCTGTGCTCAACAGGGTTCTTACAATAGTTTATAATATTACTCCTCTAGTTTTTGAGTTTCTGGAAAGAAAAATTATTTGCAGTCTCAAGAAATAATAAAAAGAACTGTGCAAGTTCTTTGCAACACAGCCCAATAGGTGCATTTGGGATCTACTACATGTGAAATAAAGGCTGCTTTTTGCTTGGCAAGTTAGCAAGCTGTTGGTGTTTGGCATCAAAACTATAGAAAAGTTACTCTGTACTGAAATCCACTTTGATTATGAGAGTGTTTTCAGGTTTCCTGGATAGACAAATAAGGGTGTCTTTAGGGAATTAAAGGGCTATGATTTTAGGAAGTTATATACCCAGTTTTCACAGACTATCTATGGGATTTAGGCATCTACTTCTAGGCTCCAGTGAAAATTGCTGTCTTAGTTATTGGAGTTATTTTGAAGTCCTTCCATTGGCATAAACAAGAGTTGCATACTGGTCTGGCTGGTATAATGCAAGCCGTTGATAGTTGCCATTCTGGAGGGGTTAATTGTGGCTCCCTATTCAAAGCCTATTGAGTTTTATGATGAACTTCAATGGACTATGGGTCAGGTTCTGTAACCATACAGGAAACCCAGAGCCCAATGGGAAATGTCTACAGAGCACAAAATAAAAACCAAATAAAAATAACTGTGGCTTGTATTTCTTCAGACTGTATTGTTTACTCTTAGCAGACGTCAATGACTGAGAACTATAAGTCTCTTTCATCTTCCCATTTTAAATCTAGGCTTAAGCTGGGCCAGGTCCAGAAAGCATTGGCAAATATGGTGGGATCTTATTTGTTTCATCTAGAAGTTTCTTGATGAAACTGGAGCACAGACTTCTATTCTGTCTTATAAGGTTTGAACCTCTGCCTTATGTCTTCAGGTGCTCTAAGTGCACAGCCAGCCATTTTCTGGCCCAGGAACTTATTAAACTTCAATCACACTATTTCCAAATTAAACAAGACAATTGGGAGTGGATGTCCCTTCCCCACAAGAAGTTCAGGGACCTGCACAATGGAATGCAAGGGTCTGTGCAGATAGCATTGTTTAATTTGGCTACATACATTATGAACAGGGTGCTCTAAATGCTATTGCTGTATGTCACTGATGGCTGACCTCTTCTCTGGCTCCCCTCATTTGTCTGTTGTATGGGGGGTGGGGTCTTGAGCCTCAGGGAACTATTAAGGAAGCTCCTGGGGCCAGGGATAAGGGGATAGCCCAGTGAGGACTTGGGGACAGGGCTCAGAGCCCTGGTCCCTGAGGTATGGGGTTGGAGCCTCGAGAGTGTGTGTGAGCTTGGAGCCCAGCATGTGTGTGTAAAGAGAGAACCCAAGGTGAGGGCGCTGGAGCCGTGAGCTCTGGTGGGGAGTGAGAGTCCCACGTGAGACTCCAGAGCTCCCAGTGCTAGCTAGCTGGAGGAAACATCTGCAAAGCATGAGATACAGTAAGGGAAGGTTGAAGTTGTAGACATAGTTCCTTGTCATCACGACAGATAAATGGGCAGCTTCCTGCCTGATTAACATTGGATAATTAGTAACATCAAGGAGTGGCAGGAGAGAAGGTGGGTGGCTGGCCCTAAGACAAGTGGCTGGATCCATGTCTAGACTGGCGTGTGTGCATGCAAGATGGCCTCTGTTGTTCTCGCCATGTGTTCAGCACATGGCAAGCTGGGGCCTGTATCTGGGTAAAATACGTAAAACCCTCTGACTGCATTGGCCAGAGGAAGCAGAAGATTCTCCAGGCAAATTGAGTAAGAGAGAGGGTGAAGTGTGGCACAAGGCTTGGATGATGTCACACCAGGTATATAAGAACAACTCAACTAAGGTTTCTAGCTTTTTCTCCTGTGGCTGCTGAAAGCTACACGGCTGAACTGTAAGCCAGGAAGAAACACTGCTGGGGCAGGGGGTGCTGTTCATGTGGGACAACACAGTAATTCATTTAGTGTTTCCCAGGTAGTCTGGGTGGAGGATTAAGCCAAGGAAAAGTATGTTTAGTACCCCAAAATTGAATCTGGCCCTTGCTGCTGCTGACTGGTGCCTGGCGGAAGGGATACATACAAAAAGAGGTTATAGAAGCTAGACCAAACTTACTGTCACATAAAATAAGCAACATTGTCTTTGCTATTAGGGTCTGTTAGCAAAAAACACTATATAATTCAGGGTGTACCAATAGAGATTTTGGGGACCAATACTGATACCCAATATTTAAGGAGACAAAAATCGGCCAATACCAATCTGATTTTTTTAATTGGCCGATACCAATCTGATTTCTAATACAGCTGCCTCCAGCTGGTAAGTCTGGTGTGGTGGAAGGGGAGGAGGAAGGCAGATCAACGCTGCCTGCAGTGCGGGCAGGGGAAGGCCCTGCCCAGGAAGGACAGGGGGAGACCAGAGCCATGTCTCATGGAGGGGAGGGGGAAGTGGCTCCTGCTGCTGGTTGCACTCCAGGAGGGCTTAAGGGGGGGCATGTTCCCCCCAGATATGCACAAAGTTGGGTGGGGCAGCCTGCAGCTGGGGCTGCGTGCAGCTCTTCTCAGTGGGGGCTGGGCTTGGAGCAGGTGCCGGCAGCACTGGGAGGATGCTGCAACCACTCCAAGTTTTGCCTCCGCTCTCAGCCCTGCTGTCACCAGCCACCCAGTGCAGACTGAGCTCTTTTCGGCACATGGGTGGAGGTGGGGCATTGACCTGGGGTTGCACTGGGTGGTTGGCAGTGGCAGTGCTGGAAGCAGAGTGAAGGTGAAATTTGGGGTGGATGTGGCATCCACCCAGCACTGCCAGTGCCTGCTCTGAACCCAGCCCCCGCTGAAAAGAGCCCTGTGCAGCCCTGGCTGTAGCCCACCCTGCTCTACCCCACGCAGATCAGGCATTTATCTGCTAAGTTATCGGCCCCATCGGGCCTATATCTAACACACAGTTTTTTTTATATTGGTACCAATCTGATATCAGACCAATGTATCGGTGCACCTCTATATATAATGGCTTCTAAGATAAATATGTATTCAGGGCAGTATTGCCTGTACATCTGTTTCGATGGGAGTGTTGTACTAAAAAAACAATTGTAGTGAGAAGTTTAATTTTTGCACATGCTGCCTCCTTGCTCTCTCAAAGCCAAGAGATTGATTTTTACCTCAAGTCTCACTTATTTCCTCAGGGCTCATTTACAATGATGATACAATTGGGAAATACCACTACCATTTGTGTGTGGTGGCTGATCAGGGAAGTTAAGGATGCTTTAATCTTTTTCCATGTAGGTTTTATGGCATATAGAGGCTGAGATAGGCCTCGTGTAAATAAACAGATGACTAAACTTAATGAGTTTAAATCTTAGACTGGGCCCTGCTTATTCCCAGTTCTGTTCTCTAAATTACAGCCTTTTAAATTCATCATGAAATTCACAAACACTGCCTTGTCTGGTTTCCCCATTGTGATTCATTAAATAAGATAGTGGCTAAGGAAGTCATTGGAGAGCCAGTTCCTTACGTTTCGGTCATAATATGGTCCTTAATAGAGGAACATAGGGCCTAGGGACAGAAATTGCACATAAACCAGTTTAAGTGATCAGAACCCTTTTAAACTTGTAACAGAACAGAAGTACAGTGCACATAAACTGCTTTCAACATAGTCAAAACTCGTTTAAGATAAACTTGGATGGATGTAGTAGCAGACTTAACTGATTTATGTCAAGCTGGTTTATGGAACTTCTGTCCCAGATCCCCTCCTGATTTCAAGTTAACTCACAGTCCCCCAGTATCCCAGGATGCTTTGCAGCCCTGGGCTGTGCTGTCTATTCCAGTAGAACAGGGGTGGCCCTCCTCTTCCCCACCTCCCCTCACTTTCACAGGGCTAAGGCAGTAAAGCCTCTGCTCCCCAGCCTCTGCTTGTGCCTGTCAGCCTGGAGGGATGGGGGCAAGGGAACAGACTTCAGGCTCCCCCAGCCCAAGCCTGCACAGCACAAGGGAAGGGAAGTACCCTCTGTGGGGCTTATCACCCTCCCACAGTTCTTCAAGCTGGACTGGAATCACCTTAGCCCCACCCCTCACCAGCTACCCTTGTGTCTAGGGGTCTGGGGGACAGGGAAGATACCTCCCCTCCCCCCCCCCAGTACCACCCTTCCCAACTGAGTTTTGCAAGGCACGGGGAGGGGAAAGCCCCATCCGCTTGTCTTTTTGCCCTCACCCCCATCCCTGTGGCTGTCTTTCCAGTTTCAAAAGTGAACGTGAGTTCACTTGCTTATCACTTCAGTCTATACAGTTTAGAGAACGCTACAAAGATTGAATCAATTCAGCCTGGGGCTTTTTGACTGTCTGTACTTAACCAGGAAGGTTGTTTCTTTCCCAGGAGGTAGGGGGTCAGAGGAAGCAAGAGGAGGTCTCATCTTAGCTGTTAGTATATTTATACACATCACACATTTTGGAACATCTCTTGTTATGAAAGAACTGAAATATCAGCATGTGAGCTGGAAGAGGTGCATTGGCAACAATATCTAGAAATGTAAGAAATCAAGCTTTCTCTAGGAAGGCACCAACATTTGTGCAATGCAGAATCAAGCCCTCTGGTTTTGAATCATTTAGGATTTAGTGTTTAAAAGCTTTTTCTGACTAAACCTTCATAGACAACAGTTTCTGGTCTCCTTCAAGAGGGGAAGGCACATACCTGATGAGCTTTCAGCTTTTAATGGTCCAGGCTCTAAAATACAAAGAAATGCAAGTACAGATTTGGAAATGGAGCTTTCATTGCTGCATATCAGACTTAGCAGACACCAGGACCCAAGTGTTCTGGGATCTTCTGTTTCCATGGTTCAGATACATGAAAAAAGTAATGACAATAGACGTTGGAACATAGAAATGGCTTTAGTGGAAGAAAAAAAAGTAGTGACAGCTGCTTGAAACTGTGATTAACCTAAAACAACAAACTTTAAAGTTTCTTTAAAGAATTTTAAATATTAGAGTGATATTCAGTCTAAACTAGAGACATGAGGGGAATGTTGGAGCAACCTTTTTAACTATACAAATTTCAGTGAACTTTTCAACATGAAGAATTTTCCAGATTCCAAATCCGTGGGGATTTTTGCAAAGTACTTTTTTTTGTTCTCTTCTATGTGAAAACAAATTTCAAAATATTAGTTTCCAGTAAAATAAAATGTCAACTGGCTTTAGCCTAAACATCAGCTCTGACACTCCTGAAGCTAGTATTCAGACCTGTCCAGGAATAACTAATTACTTAGAGAAAGATAAGGTTTCATGCTGTTATCTGTCTTCTAAATGCAACCATAAAAATCCAAGTCACTTCTGTGTAGAAATGTGCCTGAACTATTATTCTCCAAACCCTGGAAAGGAGGAGATCCGAAATCTCTGTCACTCTCCACATCTTATAACTTAAGTACATTTCTAATCCAAGAGCAAATGTTGTAGCAAGACACTGCATTCACCTCTGCTGTCTACCCCAGAAGTATGTAGCTGATCAAAAGAAAAATGTTAATTTATAATAACTGATCATGTTTGATAGATTAGACTAGGGCATGGACAGATGAAAAAAATATACTGAATTAAAAGTCAGAGGAAGGAGGGTGACTTACTGTTTGATCTGATGTTCCATAGAAATTGGTTTGTGTGCCTACTAAGTGAAAGTTTACCTCTTCCAGGGGTAAGATGTTTCAGTTTAGTTTCTACTTACTGTGGAGTAGACACATGAAATAGTTCTCATGCAACAGGTATTTCATGGTAAGTCCTCCACCACTCCCCCTTAATTCAGTATATTTTATATTACTGCTTTCTGTATAGAACCCCTGCTCCCTGCAAGTCTGTTTATAGCATCTGACAAAGCAAGCTGTCACTTTCAAAAGCTTATGACTTTTAGTTTAATTTATAAGGTGCCACTCTGCCCTGCCTTCTGCCTGACTTAAGACTAATTCAGCTAACCATCTCTTTCAGTATAATTTGTCCGTGTTTCTGCCAGAAATAGATGTTGTCAAATAAAGTGTATCAGCTGTGCCAGAATGTTTCCCAATACAGCTGATCCTCTCCACTGGGCAAGACACATCACCTGCTGTCCCACCTATTGATTTGGCATCATGTTAAATGATTTTTTTTTTAACTGAACACATTTCAGTAAACTATTCGACATGAAGAATTTTCCAGATTCCAAGTTCATGGGAATTTTTACAGCATACCTTTTTTTTGTTGTTGTTCCTCTTCTGTATGAAAACAGATTTCAAAAGTAACATGTCCAGGGCTTGAGGCCTGGTCCTGTGCAACTCAGGAATTCCTGTGTAGGATTGGGCCTCTCAAGCTCTGGAAGTACCTGCCCTCCTTTTCCCTATTACTGAGATATATGGTGGAGAATCTCAGGGAACATCTCGGTAAGCAGTTTCTTGCTTGCAGTCACATCCTGAAGTTCCCAGGGTGTATCTCTTCAAGCAAAGAAGCTAAAGTTTCCCTGCTTACTCTCAGAGATCCTAGGGGTGCATCTCTGTAAGGGGGAAACCCAGCTTTCCCTGCATATGGAGACATGCCTGGAGAATCCCTAGGGCATGTCTCTGTAGGAAGAAAAAGCTGGGCGGGCATTCCTAGGACTTTTGGGGCCTGGTTCTGCATGGAAATTCCCAGGGTGCACAGGACTGTGCCCCTTCCAGCACCTGTCTGCAGCAGCTGGAGAGTATGAGCAGTTCTGTGCTGCCTGGGCTCTCCTGCCATAAAGCAAATGGACAGACATCTCCCGCTACATAGCAGCACAAATTAATACAACCTTTGTCACAGCCACACATTTTGGCCATTTGTGGCATGACAAGAGGCATGGACATCTGTTTGCTTGGCCTTTGGACTGCCATAAAAATTTTCCAGCAGCCTAAAAGTGACAAAAGGTGATGTCTGTTTCCACCCTCTATGTCTTATGTTTCAATAAAGAAAGATGAGGGGTGGAGGGGATGGAAATGAGATACAATACACCTTTAATCCTAATAAAGTAATTTGTAATGTCATTTTTTACTTGATACAATAAAAAGGAATTATAAGCTATAATGTCTTGGTTCAGTCATGCTTTGAATATTATTAGTCCCTCTAGTTAATAGTGATGCTCAGTAGAACAAAAACTGCTGCTTCTTCTGCCTAATATTATCACATCTGTTCTCTATTTTAAAACAATCTTGTGATAAATCTTCCCAGCAAAGAAGGAACTATTCAGTGCAGTTGTATTTCACAGTAGATTGGCTTGACAAAGACTAAAAACAAAACCCCATGTCTCAGCTTCTCTTCTCTCGCCCTTCTGTTCTTCAGAATAACACTCCTCTTCCCTGGAAGTGGCTTTTGCTTCTACTGATTTAAAGAAATAGCTGTCCTGTAAACAGGGTTATAAATGTTGGCTCAGACTTCCTCTTAGCCTAGTCATTTGGTTGTGATTTGTGTCATACACACAGCATTATGGAAGGCAGTGACCCATTGCATATATTATATTTTCTGTAGTAAGTGCCAAAAACAATCCATCGTCCCTTACATTGTTTGAGAACAGAATAAGTTACAGCAAATGCAGTCATGTGCAGGGAGTTTGAACAACACAAGATAAAGCCTAACTGGAATTAAAAAAGACATTGACATGACATTATCTTAGTGCAGTTTCATTTAGAGCAGCATTCTGTCCTGGCTCCCCTCCATCTATCTTGAAGTTGCATTTGAAAAAGGAAAAACTCCTACGGATAGTTGCAGTTTCAAATACTTGTTGCTATTCTTGCCCATAATGTAAACTGACGTGAGAGCTCATGAGAAGAGAACAAGCCAAAGCCTTCAATACAAATCACTTTATTGTGCCTGTTGAACCAACCTGTGTTATGAAGGACGCAAAAGTTAAGATTTAACAGTGTGCAGTTGAGGTTTGCTCCCTCCTCCTCACATAAATCACTGGTCAGGCTGAATGCAAAACAATTCCACTCAGACTTGTCCTAGACTTGGAGGAGGTGAAATCTGTGTCTTGTGTTGCTTAATTCTCCATTTGTATTTTCTTTAAGTAGAGGAAAATACTTTTCTTCCCCATTCTGTGGACACTTTCCAATGCCAACAGATATTGTCATGCTTTCCATTATTTCCAGAGGGCATTGACTCAAGCCTTGGTTGCTGAAGCAGATAGTTTGTAATATCTTTGCAGTGGTATAAACATTCAGCAACATGACAATTCCCTCCCCCGAAAGTTATTAACTTAAATGCCTTGCAGTTCTAAGCAATGAAGTATGCCTTAGCCTTCATTACATCTGTCCTGAAAATGTCCAGGTAACAAGACAATTAAATGGCAGGTAATTTGGGGTTTGATTTGCAATAAGGGCTCAGTTTAATTTATGATGCAAGATAATTTAAGTTTTCATACAGCAGTATCTGGGCACCCATCAATGGATCTGGGACTTTGGAAAGAGGGCGCAGTAGCAGCAACTAGTGCAGCAGGGTTGGCTGCATCTTGGGTCTTAGTCTTCTCATGACACACATGCACACACACCCAGAGTGGACAGGCTATGCTGTTGGAGCAGCAGAAGAGGACTTTTTTAAAGTCCGTTAAGTACTTAAGAATCTTCTTCTCCTGTTTCCTTTCCCCTTCAGCCTCAGCTGCATATTCCCTCCCTTCCCCCCTCCCCTGCCCTCCGCTGCCACTGTCCCCAGCTGAGCAGGAGGTAGGTGGGGGGGCTCCAGAGCTGCTCCTTCCCTGCTGCAGCCAGGCTGCACATGGAGCTAGGCTTGGTTAGAGACTGTAGCAGTAACAGTGGCAGCAGGCAAGTTCCATTTCCCCATGCCTGCTACCAGACTGGCAGGGAACAATGGGTGGACCAGGTGGGGAGGAAGGACCTGCCACTGCTGCTACTGTTCCTGAGTACATTCAGGGTGCCCCCGCTCAACTTCCCTACCACAGAGCAGCTAGAGACAGTGGCAGCATTGGTCTGGGGAAGGGGTAGGGGAGAGAAGGTGTTGCTCACTGTGGTAGGCTGTAACAAACTGAGGAGCCAGAGGTTTGAGCTCACTATGAGCAGTGATGCTGATTACTGACTGATCAGGAGGACTGGGCCAGCTGAGATGGTTAGCAGCCACAGGAAATGAGCCGCCCAGAAAGAGGCAGCCAGAGACAGACAGGCAGAAGTAGGGAGAAAGTGAGAGTGTCCTGGCCAATAGTTGCAATACTGGACCAGGGTCACAGGATCTGGGAAGAGACTCATGTGCTGTGAGACTGGGAGCCAGCAGTCCCACAGCAAGAGAACAAGTTACAGACAGCCTGAGAGGAAAGAGTGCAGTGAAGAAGAAGCAGCAGCAAGCTAGAGGCACCTTGTCAGGGGCTGAAGAGGATTCAGAACTGTAAGTTAACCCTTTATGGACCGTGTTTATGTTGGTGTTGGAGGACTGACTGATGTGGGAGGACACCTGTGCAACAGGCATGCCCTGAGAGTGAAGGACTGTATTGGGTTTAAAGACTGTGAGCTAAGCAATAACCCCAAACCTTCTACGCTGGCCTTGAAAGAGAATGGAAAGGAGTATTCTTGCTTGCTTTGGGGAGCTTAAAAAAAGTCCCTCGCTGCCTCTCCCACAGCATGGTCAACTGAAAGGGGAGTACGTCCATACCACCACACACCCTGAGGGATCCACCCTTGTGGCTACCATGCAACTTGGAAGCATAGTATGAGGGATTAACGAGCATGGGGAATGGACAAACATTCAGTTTTTATTTGGTTCTGTGTCAATTTGTTCAGTTTGCAACAGCCGGGGGGCTATGAAGATTCTTTTCTAACATTAATTACATAGAATCTACCCACTCATCAACACTTCCCCCATGTTCCTACACTCTAACACAGGGTTTTTCAAACTTTTTTTTAACATTTGTATTTTATGTTAAAATTATTTGGGGGTGCTGAGCATGTATGTGCACGTGCACACGTGCCCCCCAGCAAGTAAGTCTGTGGAGGAGGGGAGAGGGTCCTGAGGGGAACAGATTGAGGTCCCTGTGGTGAAAGAGGGAGTGGAGCACAGACAGGGGTAGGGGCTGGTGTGAATGGGGCCCAAGTCCAGCTGGGTCATGGGACAATTGGATCCCAGGTGGCTCATCCCGGAGTGCAGGTGGGGGGAGGCTCCTGCTTCTGTGAACACCCAAGCGGAGGCCTAGGGGGCATGTGTCCCCCCCCAAAAAAAACCTGTGCCTGGGATGGATGTGGCTGCTGTTGCATGCTGGGCTTTGTGTGCTGCTGCAGTTGCCCTGGGAACGGTGTGATGGCATGTGTCTGCCGCCACCAGGCTGCACCACGCCCCTTGGTGTCACACTGCTCCCAGGGCAGCTTCATCGGTGTGTAAAGCCCAGTGCACAGTGGCAGCTGCCTCTGCCCCACACACAGATTGGGGGGCACATGCCCCCTGGGCCTCTGCCAGGGTGCATGAAGTAGTGGGAACCCCCTGGACACTTTACAACTTTAAGTACCCCTAGGGGTATGCGTACCCCTGGTTGACAACCACTGCTCTAACGCATTGCCATAGCTTCAACCAGGAGGAAGCTTGCCTAGTTTTTAATGACCAAAGACACAGAGTGGCAATGAATTGGTCTGACAGGTAACATAGTGAGATGAGGATCTTTGCTTATTAAGCTATTCTCCTCTCTGCTATTTAGATCTACCTGACATCATCATTCAGGGGCCACAGCTGATTGTAATGATAACAGAACAAACAACTCTGGAGCAATTAGCTCTGGAGTTTATTTGTGCATGGAGTCCAGTGGGAGCAGCTCAGTAGGCCTGTGCGAATAGGCAGCTATTCAATTCAGCTTCAGATCTGGCTGATTCAGATGCCAGCGATCAGACTCAGAGCTCCAGACTGGTTTCCTGCTTTGATTCAGCCGAATCGGCTCCAAAGCTTCAGAGCTGCTTCGGCTATCCAGCCATAGGGTATAATGGAAAATCAATCAAATTTCTATAACTTTTTTGTTGTTTTTTTGGTTGATTTGGCTGAAACCAGCAGGGATGGTAGCCTCTGCTGAGAGCATGATGCCTGCCATGTTTCAAGACATAGGTGCAGGGGCTTGGGGGAAACTGTACCCCAAATTCTTGAAAGCAAAACTTATGTCCTGTGTATGTGTTGCACCACAGTGGGGTGAAAACTACAGGGATGGTACCCCTGTGGAGGCCATGAAATCTGTCAAGTTTCAAGGTGATAGGTGCAGGGGGAGTCTGGCTTCTGGGGCCCTGCACCTCTGGCTTCTGACAGGCAAAACTCATGACATGGGTAACACTGTGTGTATTAAGGCACAGTGGGGTGAAAACTGCAGGCCCATTAGCCCCTGCTGAGGCCACAAAGCCTGCCAGCTGTTATGGAGATAGGTGCAGGGGAGTTCTGGGGCCCTGCACCCCTAGCTGCTGACCAACAAAACTCATGTCATGTGTGCTTGTGCAACTGACTGTGTCTGTCTTGGGGTAGTTGATTGTCTGTATTGATTCTTTCCTCTCCTTAGTCTGTGGTTTTGTAGGTGTTAATCCTTGCTAATTAACTCATTACATTAGCTAGCTACTGTGTATTGAGCTGGTCCCTGAGTGAATCATGATTGATTGGTAACTGGTAACACAGTAGCTTAGCCGCCAGACCTGCAGTAGTCCCGTTTGTCCCCCCATGCCCCAAGACAGATACAGTTGCACAAGCACCCATGTCATGAGTTTTGCCTGTCAGCAGCTAGAGGTGCAGGGGCCCAGAACACAGAAGCCCTGGACCTATCTCCTTGACAGCTGGCAGGCCTTGTGGCTGCAGCAGGGTCTAGCAGGCCTGCAGCTTTCACCCTGCTGTGCCTCAACACACACACTGTCACCCATGTCATGAGTTTTGCTTATCTGCAGCTTAGGTGTAAGTGTTTGGGGGAAACTATACCTTATCTCCTTGAAACCTGGCAGGCTTTGAGGTGATTTGGAAAGCCTAAAGCTTCCAGCTTTTCAATTCAGATTCATAGATTCGGCCTTCAAATCGTCTCCAAATCCAAATCATGATCCGAAGGTTTGCACAGCCCTACAGCTCAGGTTGACAGGGTACCCAGGGAGGTCAGCCTGCCAGCCCAGGGCTCCTCTGGTGGGGCTCCACATACTGTGGAGTGGCTGACTGGGGCATGAGGGCATTTCAGTGTGGAGCCTGCTTATGCCTCAGCTGGCCCCTCCACAGCAAGTGGGGCTCCACATGTTACATAGCTGGCTGGGGTACGCCTACCAGCTGGCCCTGCACTGAAGCACTTTTGTGTCCCAACCAGCCACTTCACTGTCTACACATGCATTTAAGCACAGTAATTAACTGTGCCATCCGATAGTACTTGTGTCTGACAGGACTATACATTAGTCTACATTGATCTAATTGCCACTGTGTAAACAGTGATGCTTTACTGTGCAGTAATTTAGCCTACTGAACAGTAAATTGCACATGTACCCTCTGTGACTTTGCTCAGTCTTTATTCATGTACAATGCCCATGCAGGTAGAGAGGAATTTTTCCAGATTAAAGACCTCACAGTTTGGTCTTTTGTCATTGGCCTAAGTAATTTCTATGAAGAACACTCCATATTTTTGGGCAATCTGTTTTTTTGTTCCAAGTACTGAGTCTGTGGCCTGAAGGCCTGTCTCTTTATTGTTAAAAGGAGGAAACTGAACTCTGAACAAAGATGATATGTAACATCATTTTCCTAGTTATTAGAAACCCTTATTTCAGGGAAACTGCCAAGATTGGAGCCCTTTTGGCCTGCTGTCCTGCCAGGTTTATACAATTGTGTAGAACAAGCGAAATACATATTAGGTGCAATGAATCTACTTGGTCACTAGATGGTGATGTTATGGTGAATACAAGGGAGCTTCTGAGGTGGAAGGAGATAGTTTTGCCAGGTAAAGAGCAGTTTGCACTTCTGGGATTGTGCCAGCAAGGATGTGAACTTTCAGCTTCCTGATGAAATAAGTGAACTGCTTTCCTAGCCTTACTGTGGTGTTGAGGGCTAAGCAGCAATATTGTCAGGGACACAAAATACTTGTGTGTATAAAAATAGTGTTGTAAACTCTCCAGGAGAAGAAGTTGTATACTGATAAGTAAATTCTTCTGTAAGATCTGACTCCTGCCCTCCAGCAAAAGTTCTGTGTTGCTTCATCATTTACCCATACACACTATAGTACAAGTTCCTTCCACAGTATTTAGCAGATATACCCTTGAAATACAGATGCCAGCCTTCTGCGGTACCACCAAGTACAGATACTTCAGTCTATAGCAAACACTAACAGGGATGCGCCCTAAAGAGGCGAACATTGCTGTATGCACAGCTCATCCCCCATTCTGTCTTGATGAACACTGCCCTGAGTAGCAGGAGTCTTTTTACAGTAGATATACTTGTGCTTCTTGGGGAATTGCTGAAAGCAAGTTTTCCCACTTCAAATGTTAAATAAAAGGGCTGTTATCTCCAGAGGCCTAGTGTGTGAAAGAATTTTCCATTTCTGAATATTGATTTGTTTTTGAAATGTCTGAATTCACTCTGTAATAGGATTGGGTGGTTTGCCCCAGTTCCTGAGTCCCTGAAGGGAAGGAGCATTTGGATCCAGTAAACTTCATTTTTCAGAGACTGAGATAGTTGAACAGCTCCATACAGTGAGATCAGCGCCAGATTATAACATGGTGACGCCCTAAACTATGTCCAGTTTAAGAGGCCTCATATGATGAACTGAGAGAGAGAGACTGAGGGACCTGGACCTCTTCAGCCTCCGCAAGAGAGGGCTGAGAGATGATCTCGTGGCTGCCTACAAATTCATTAGGGGAGCACAGCAAGGGAACCGGAGATGCCCTGTTCACCAGGGTGCCTCTTGGGGTAACAAGGAACAGTGGTCACAACTGACAGAGAGCAGATTTGGTCTAGATATCAAAAACTTCTTCACAGTGAGGATGGCCAAAAATTGGAATGGGCTCCCAAGGGAGGTGATGCTTTCCCCTACATGGCGTCTTTAAGAGACGTCTGGATAGGCATCTGGGTGGGGTCATCTGACCCCAGCACTCTTTCCTGCCCAGGGCAGGGGGTCAGACTCAATGATCTGTTGAGGTCCCTTCTGTCCCTAGCATCTATGATGAAAATAATTCAATGTATGTATATTTTTGTCATTGAATATGAACTTTTTCATTCTAATGAGAGTCATTTTCCTATATCTTCTTTATTTACCAACTGGTTATTATAAAACTTGATATTGAGTCAGTTTCTTTTTTCTTATTTAAAGGCCTCTCATATTGTGAGGCCCTAAACTGTAACTTAAATATCTAAAGCCAAAATCCGGCACTGAGTAAGATCTAGTTAAGAGCCCATGGTGACCCCAAGGCTTCCTCTCCCTGGTTCTTCTGTACTGACCATCCTCAAACTTGGATTCCATTAAATAAAATGACATTTTGCAAAAACACAGCTATGAGCGAATTCACACTTGATCATGATACATCCCACATTGACTCACTCTGACCCATGTGACCTTCAAGAACAGTCCAGCAAGTCTTGCATGCAATTGTCTGTGAGAAAGTAACTAGCATGGAGATATTTTTAAAATATGGGATGTGAAAGGAGAGTTGTGGGTCCAGTGTTTTCTAGTTTGCATCAACATAACACATTTGCAAACATTCTCTACATCAACCTAGGATGCAGATCTCAGAGATGTATGTAACTACAGTAGGGAGAAACAGCAAAGAAGGAATAGCAGAGGAACCTTCAGAGAGATCGCATGGCACTTTCTGCCTTTTTCTGTTACAGGATGTCAGGGTGTTGTTAAGACTTCCTCAGAGACACTGGGTGTCAGCTGTGGCCAATGCTGAGGATTGTGACTGAGCTGTGCCAATGTTTCTGCTGGGACTTAAAGCTGGAGGTCCCTGGCTAGTTCAACTTGCCCCTCTGCTCAGGGAGAGACTTATTGCCATATTGGATGTCAATAAGGAAGAACGAAACAGTGAGGGCAAGTGGTCTAGGCTGAGCTGGCAACAAGGAGCATTTTCAGATCAGCGGTTCTGCCATTTGAAACCCTGTTCTATAAAGAATGAGAAAACTAATTAGTAGTGCAAAATACATCTTACCTCAAATAGTTGTTAGCAGTGTGACTCCAATGCTTCCTGCATAAAAGTTCCACCAAGACAGGTGTTTTTTGCTCCACATTACACAGACCACACTCTTGAAAAGGCTACAAGCAGCATTAATACTTCAGAGGGGAACATATGTAACTGCTTCAAAAAATATATAAGATGATGCCAAACAGCGTGGATTTGTGGAACATGGGTCTTGTCAGACTAACAATATCCTCCCTGGTGAGTTTACAGGTTTGGTTGATGAAGGTCGGGTAGATCCCTGGGGGGAGGGGTGCAGTGGTACAGTTGCCCCTTTTCCCCCCTTTGAGCCCTGCTTTGCCAGACTTTAAAACCAACAGCTTGCACATCTTCTGACTTTTGTGATTTATTTTTCATAAATCAGAGAGATGCTTTCAGAGGTTATCTAGTCCAGGTCCCTGCCTGAGGCAGAATCATCCCTATCCAAACTATTCCATACAAGTCCTTAATCTAAATTCTTCATAAAACTACAATCAACTCTGATGCAACACAAGACATGACATCCTAACCTGCCACAGGAAAGCAGGGGAGCCATGGCAGGCAATGTCCTGCGTCTATAACAGGTTGCTCAAGAGTTCCCAGGTAGAGGGCCATACCCCTGCTTTAGAGGAAGGCAAAACCCCCACAATCCATACCAATCTGATCATGGTGTACAATTACTTCCTGACATCCAAAATGGCAATAAGTCTGACCCTGAACAGAGGGGCAAGATGAACTAGCCAGGGACCTCCAGCTTTAAGTCCCAGCAGGAACATTGGCACAGCTCAGTCACAATCCTCAGCATTGGCCACAGCTGACACCCAATGTCTCTGAGGAAGTCTTTAAAACACCCTGACATCCTGTAACAGAAAGAGGTAGAGGGAGCAACCAGAAGTATGGAAGATACCCATAGTAGAACATAGACATAGCTATGCCTAGATCATCCCCGACCAGTGGCTGTCCAGCCTATTCTTTAACATGTCCGGTGATGGAGAGTCCACAACTTCCCTGGGCAATCTACTCCACTGTCTCACTGTTCTAACTGTAAAGAAGTTTTTCCTGATATCCAAGCTAAACCTACTTTTCTGCAACTTCAGACCACTGGTCCACATCCTCTATACAGCAAGAGGGAAATGTGCTTAACCACTTCTTTATGGCCGCATATTTGAAGACTGCTATCATGTTCCCTCTTAAGCACCTTTTCGTGAACATGCCTAGCTGCTTCAGCCTCCACTCATATGACTTGCTTTCCAAGCCCTTTAGTTTTCCTAGTTTGTTATGGGGTTTTTTCAGACTAGATATATGATCTGGCAAATCAGTGCACATTTCATATATTTTTGCTTTGACCTTAAACTGAAAAATATAGCGCTGGACCCCTAGCATATTAGTAAAGCTTCTAGTTTAACTAGAAAAAATAATGTGTTGTATTGTATGTAATGATGTACCACACCATCTGCACCCCACTTTTCAAAATCCTGGATCTGCCCATGATGAAGATAATAGTGTTGATGTAACAGACGTTTGTCTGTCTTTAAGATGTTTGTCATAGTTGCATGTGGCATTTTAATTATGAAACTCTGAAGACAACTCCATAGGTGAAGGGAAGGTTGTTGTCAAGCAAGTGTGGTTCAACTGGGGCTTCTCGGGTTTCTTGACTCGACACTACTTTATCATTATCAGTGACCTGGAAGAAAACATCAATAATTACTGGCAGGCAAGGTTTTTTGAGTAGATGTTATATCTTTTATTAGACTGAGTAGTTGGGGGGGAAAAAAGTTCTTGGCAAGCTTTTGGATGCAATCACCCTTCTTCAGGCATGGGGAGTCTTTGCTGTTCTGAGACTCCAAGAAATGAAAGAAGCTAAAAGTGTGGCAGGTGTCAGTAAAAATGTAAATGGGTAGAATTAGAAAGAAAAAAGGTGAGGCAGAGAGGAGAAGGGGAAGGGGAAGAGAGCAGGGAAAAAAAGGCTGAAGTGAGACAGCTTCTTTTCTACTTTGTACTCTCATCACTGCACTGTCAGGCAGGTACCTGGTAAATCAGATGTCAGGCAGGTTGTAACGTATCATAAATCCAATGTCCATACTGAGTCCATGATTTTTTGTATCCAGTAGATTTTATCCAGCAGATTTATGAAGTGAAGTTTGTAGGCTCGTCTATGGAAGGTGTTTTGTAAGTTCCCTTTGAGGATTAAGCCTGAGAGATCGGAGAGGGAGTGACTGAGAAGCGTGCACCCACAGGTAGCTGGGTATTCTTGTCTTTGATAGATTTTCAGTGTGTGTTCATTCTGGTGTGCAGTTGTTGTTGGGTTTCTTCAACATATTTTCCCTCTGGACTTTTGTTGCACTTGAATGAGATATACAAACATTTCTGGAGGTGCAGCTGTAGGATCCAGGAATAGTGATGCTTCTGTTGTGGGGTGTAGCTATAGTGGGGGTGGTGAAGATATGTTGGCAGGTTTTGGGTTTCTTGTCCTGGCATGGTCTGCGTCCATTTGTTGATGTGGTTTAGGTGATAGCGAGTTTGCTTCTGGTGATGAGGTTAGCAAGGTTCGGTACTTGTTTGAAGGCCAACCCAGACATAATGGGGCTCACTGAAACATGGTGGGACCCAACGCATGACTGGGCGGTGAATATCAAGGGCTATAGGCTGTACAGGAGGGACAGGACAGGGAAGAAAGGCTGGGGTGTGGCGCTCTACATTAAGGAGGAATACACATCCTCATCAAGTAGCACAGAGTCAGAGGAGGGGCACACTGAAGTGCTCTGGGTTAGAATACAAGGCAGTCAAGGGGAAAGAGACTTAACGGTGGGGGGTCTACTACAGACCACCCAACCAAGGGGAAGAGCTAGACCAGGAATTCTCAAGTCAGCTCATGGAGGTAGTTAGGTCAAAGGATGTGGTCATCATGGGTGGCCTGAACTTTCCAGAAATCTGCTGGGAAGAGCAGTCAGCCAGGTCTGAGCACTCAGGTAGGTTCCTAGCCAAAATGAGGACCTCCATCTAACCCAGGAGGTGCCCAGCCCCACCAGGGGAGATGCCTTGTTGGACCTGGTGAGGGCCACAGGAGATGACCTGGTGAGGAGGTTGCGGGTGCTTGAGCACCTGGATGACAGCGATCATCACCTGCTGGAATTCACCATCCAGCTCAAGGTGGCAAAGGCCTGCAGCAAGGCAGCAGCCCTAGATTTCAAGAGCATGGACTTTAATGAGCTAAGAAAAATAGTCGGGGAAGCACTGAGGTCCTGGATGGGAGGGGAGCCATGTGTCCAAGAAGAGTGGTCACTCCTTAAGGAGACAATCCTCCAAGCCCAAAGGGAGGTAATCCCAACACAGATCAAAGGGAGCAGGAGGGTGCAAAAGCCCCTATGGCTCACCAAAATCATTTGGGAATGTCTTCTAGCTAAAAGGGAGGCGTATACCCAATGGAAGGGATGGGCTATCACCAAGGAGGACTATACTGCAGTTGCTCGAGGATGCAGGGGGGCAGTCAGGAAGGCCAAGGTGGAGATGGAACTGGGACTAGCTACCCAGATCAAGGACAACAAGAAGTCCTTTTTTTAAATACAGAGGGGGCAAAAAGCAGGTACTGGGTAATGTGAGGCCTCTGCAAGACACGCTAGGAAATTTGATCATCACACCAGATGACAAAGCTAACCTATTTAACAACTTCTTTGCCTCTATTTTCCCCCCCCCCATTGCCTCCCCCCCAGGCCCCAGGGGAGGCACACCTAGGCCAAGAGTCAGTGAGGATCTAGTCAGGGAACTTCTGGAGGGACTGGATGTATTTAAATCAGCTGATCCGGACGATCTCCATCCCAGAGTGCTGAGGGAATTAGCTGAGGCCCTTGCGGGACCCCTGGCACGGCTTTACGAGCACTCATGGTGCTCTGTTGTGGTGCCAGAGGACTGGAAGAGGGCCAATGTGGTTCCCATCTTCAAAAAGGGAGGAAGGAGGACCCAGGAAACTATAGGCCAGTTAGTCTTACCTTGAGCCTGGGTAAGCTTTTTGAGAGAATTATTCTGGCACATGTCCATGAGGGGCCAGCAGGGGAGATTATGCTTAGGGGCAACCAACACGGGTTCATTAGAGGCAGATCCTGTCAGACCAACCTGGTGGCCTTCTACAACTAGGTCACCAAATCCTTAGATGCAGGGGTAGCAGTAGACATAGTCTTTCTGGACTTTTGGAAGGCCTTTGACACTGTCTCTCACCCCATTCTCATTAAAGAACTGGTGGACTGTGGTGTTGACACCTACACAGTCAAATGGGTTGCCAACTGGCTGGAGGGCTGCACCCAGAGAGTGGTGGTGGATGGGTCATTTTTGACCTGGGGGGACGTGGGCACTGGGGTTCCGCAGGGCTTGGTCCTCGGGCCTGGACTGTTCAACATATTCATCAGTGACTTGGACGAGGGGGTAAAAAGCACCCTGTTCAAATTTGCTGACGACACTAAGATGTAGGCACGCTAGAAGGAAGGAATAGGCTACAATCAGACCTAGACAGGTTACAGGGGTAGGCAGATGAGAATAGAATGGGATTCAACACTGACAAGTTCAAGGTGCTGCACCTGGGAAGGAAGAACCAGCACCATACCTAGAGGTTGGGGAACTCCCTTCTCGTCAGTGCAGAGCCAGAAAAGGATCTTGGAGTCATTATTGATGCCAAGATGAGCATGGGCCGGCAGTGTGGGGACACAGTCAGGAAGGCCAACCACACCTTGTCATGTATCCACAGATGCATCTCAAGCAGGTCCAGGGACGTGATATTCCCCCTCTATGCAGCACTGGTCAGGCCGCAGCTGGAGTAGTGTGTCCAGTTCTGGGCGCCGCACTTCAAGAGGGATGTGAACAACATGGAGATGGTCCAGAGGAGGCCACTCGCATGATCAGGGGGCAGCAGGGGAGGCCCTATGAGGAGAGGCTACGGGACCTGAACCAGCAAGAGAAGGCTGAGGGGGGATCTAGTGGCCTGTTACAAACTAGTCATAGGGGACCATCAGGCACTGGGGGAGTCCCTGTTCTCCCAAGCACTACCAGGGGTGACTAGAAATAACGGTCACAAGCTGGCAGAGAGTAGATTCAGATTAGACATCAGGAGGTGCTACTTCACTGTCAGGGCAGCTAGGATCTGGAACCAACTTCCAAGTGAAGTGGTGCAGGCTCCTACCCTGGGGGTCTTTAAGACAAGGCTAGACAATCACATTGCTGGGGTCGTTTTACCCCAGTACTCTTTCCTGCCATGGCAGGGGGTCGGACTCGATGATCTGCTCAGGTCCCTTCCGACCCTACTAACTATGGAACTATGAAACTATTTTAATGCGACTAACTGCAGTTGTCTATTTAGGAATAAAAAAGTTTTGATTATAGGAGTCTTGATAAATAGCACAACATGGTTCCTGTTCTAACACTGGCCAAATTTAATTAATATCATTCCTAGATACATAAACAGGGGAATATTGAGCAGGTATAGAGCAGTGGGGTTCCCTCTGTATCTGACACTAAAGAAGATGCTCCTGAAATGGTGTCAAGTTCTATCATCCACAATACCATAGGGATATTGTTAAATTGGAAACTGTTCAGGGAAGAATCATGAGAATGATCAAAAAATTGGAAAGTATGCCTTACAAGGAGCTCAGTGTTTTTAGTGTAACAGAGAATGGCTTGGTCACAGTGTTTATGTACCTACACAAGGAACAAAACTTGGATTGTAGAAGCTGTTGCATTCTAGTAACAAAAATATAATAAAATCAAGTGGCTGAAGCTGAATCTAGGCAAACTGAATTAGAAATAAAGTGCAAATTTTACCAAAGAAGAGCATTAACCACTGTAAGTATTGCAGGGAATTTTTTCCCCAGTGGTATAATTGCAATAAAATTTGGATGAGTTTTTTTTTTTTTTTTTTTTTTTAAGGATGTGCTCTAGTTCAAACGTGTTCATTCATGGAAATCTTTTGGTCTGTTTTATACTAGCAGTCAAACTACACCATCACCGTGGTCTCTTCAGGGCTTATCAGTTGTGAAAATAAGGAATGTAGAGCAAAGGAAAACTTACAATGCATTTGAGAAGGGCTACAATGCCCCTACTGCAATGCTGACCCTAAACTGCTACTATGGAAGGAAATTAGCATTTTTGCCACAAGAGGGAGCTTCCTAAGAGGAAATGGAATTGCAGAAGGGAGAGGAAAAGTAGGGCCATGCGAAATTTCAACGGCTGTTTTCTAGGTGACACTGTTTCGACTCATTTTGAACTCGAAACATGGAAATTGAATCAAAATGAAGGGCTTCGAAACAGCCTCAAAACAAAATGAGGCTAGCTGAAACATTTCGAAGCAGTCAGTGGTGAGAGACAGGGAAGAACCAGGGCTGTGCTCCCAGCAGCAGCCAGGAGTGCAGCCCTAGCTCTCCCTGTCTCCCACCGCTGGGCTGCGGGAACCCAATAACAGTGCAGGGGAAATAGAACAGCTGTTTTGAATCGAAATGAAATTCGAAACGCAACACTGTTCCGTCGAAACCTTGAAAGTCAAGGCAAAATGGAACAGTGCCGTTTTGCACAGCCCTGATGAAAAGGGCATCAAGGAATGCACTGCAGCAGGGCCAGACTTACATACTCTTCTTTTCTTTAAAACCTTAGTACATCAGAACCTATGTAACGAAAATATCATGTCACTGTCTAGGGGTGAAGAGTTATTTTTATATAACTAAATTAATGTAGCAATTTCTACTCACTTTCCTCACTGTAGTTATAATGCAATGATACATTACAAATAGTTCAGCCCACTCTTGTAAACAGTCTAAAAATATCCTGCCAGTGTGTGTGTCTGATTCTGGCTTCAGTATTTCAAAGACTCTGGGAATGAAGTTGGGGGTCAGGCCATCTTCTTTGGAGAGTAAGTTCTTTTTCCAGTCATGTCTGAGAATAGAGGAAATTTGAACATTAATAACATTGAAAACTTTGATCTGGGAAACTAAAAGATCTCATCAAAGTCTCTTCTGTATTCTGTTCAGTTCTGGAAAAGCTGTGCATGTTTGCTTAATAGTTTCTTAATCACTACAGTGCTGAATTTAGGGACAATTCAGTTGTAATACATGCCTTAAGATGCATTGTGTAGCTTGCTCTTTCCATTCTATTGCTCTTCTTGCAATATTAGGGTGTTTTTATTGTATCACCTAGCTCCAAAAATCCTGCTAATATGTGAAAATCTCAACATCCATTAAAAGGAAAAGTAAACCTCACCGGCAGAGACAAATTCTGAAAACATAACACAAATGCATACTAAACCTCAGCAATCAAAAGGCAAAGAAAAAGTCTGAATTTAACTTTTGTAACATTCTCATGATATTTGAATGCTTGGGGTTGGAGTGTGAATATTGCATTCACACTGCAACCTTCATGAGAGCAGAATGGGTTTCCATGGTACCACACTGAATAGCTTCATGAATAAGCTGGTTATTTTATTGCTTGGAGAATGTATGTCAATTTTGCTGGTAAGCATTGTAATAACTGAAAACTCGCTTACTTGCTACTCATGGAAAATAAAATCAGCATACTGATCTCTTTCATATGGTACCTGTCTCTGTGGAAATGGTATCAAAGGGCTAATAAAGGAGACCTTAAGTTGACCAGCTGAAGTCTATTTCCAGCTCTGTCACTGGCTTAGTCTGTAGGTTGGGGCATGCCCTTTCACTTCTCTCATCTTATGCTTCTGTAAAAATTACCTACCTGGTAGGAGCAGGTTTCCCTGTTCACTCTAGCTGTTCTGATGATCTGTGGTGTATAGGCATCAGAGAAACCTCTCTCTGGTCTCTTTGATCAGTGGATGAAAACTCAATTTCATTGAACAAATATTACTATTGCTTATGATTTCTTTTACATTTAATTGTATACATAAGATATCCAGTGCTTCTAGACCCAGCTAGAGCCTGGAAGAGTAAACAGAGGGATCTGACCATTTCAGGACCTCAGGAAATTTTTGTTTGGATTTCTTTTTTTTAAGAAGATGGAATAATGGGCTTCTATTGCACATCTCTGATTGTTTCACCTTCTTTAGGTTCCAGTCCCAAACCAGAGAGAAAAGAACGCATATCCTACCATTTTAGAAGAAATCTGTTGCTTTTTATATGCTACTGTGGGAAATCTTTTAAGCTTTTACTCATATAAATGGGTCTTACGTGAAGCATTCTAAAAAAATTGGGACAATTTAGGTGGGTATCGACTGATTTCATAAGAGGTTATAGAATCAGGTCCCCATTTTTTTAAAAAAAAGAGTACATAATTTTACTCCAATCATACTCCAATTAGTATGATTTGTGACACCTTTCCATTTTTGTATTTAGGAACTTGATAGTGTCACATAATGACCTAGTTTCCCTACCTTAGAGGTACACCTAACTTAATCTAAAAATGGCCGACCTGATCTAAACTAGGTGTACCTCAGAGGCAGAGTTAACTGAGATCAGGTCGGCCATTTTTAAATAGAGCTAACTGTCCTGATGTTCTCTACAGTTCACACTTAGATCCACCTAACTAGCATAAGGTCCACACCTGGGCAAACTAAGTTGGCTCAGGTGGCCACTTCTAATGCAATCTAACCTTCCCAAACATCTGTACCTAGCATCTGTGTGCTATTCTGGAGCAGTTCTTTCAGGTATGTTGTGCTCCTCATGAAACAGGATCTGTGGTTCCTGTTGCCAGATAGATAGCATCTGCTGTATTTTATAGACTTTGCTCTCCAATCCAGTACGTGGAATGGTGTTAGAATTACTCTAATAAAGAAGCTTTATTTTGTTTCTCTGCTCTGTAGATGACGGTGTTCCAGAGTATCTAGTAGCTATTGTCTAGGGAGCCTCATGAACTTTATACTGACTATTCAGAAGGTCAAAGTCTCGCTCTTTATTATCTGTTTGCATTCAGTAAATTGTCAGTGGCATTCATGAATAGATCCTCAGGCAGAATTCTAAGATAATTTTGATGGGAGAGGGGAGTGTGCCTTTTATTTGCAAAAGAATAACTTAACACCCTTGATGTGTACTTGGTAAAAACAAGTGTGGGAGGTGGAATCTTGTGGAATGTAGCTTTCAATATTTAACATAAATTACTTTCACAGAGCAATCGGGGCCTGTGGTTTCTTCTGGGAAAGAAGATCAGATGTATTTCCATGTAAACTAGCTCAGTATAGTAAAAACTTTCACAGTGAAATCACTTTAGAAGGGGAAAAAAACGCAGGAGAGAATTGTGAGTACGTAGAGGTTTTCCTTCTGCTTGCTGTTCCATTGAGCTTTGTCTGGCAGAAGTACTCCTCATGTTCTCTTTGGTACCATGGCTTCCACAGATTGCACTGAAATCTCTCAGAAATGCAGAGAGCAAATAGGTCCTTCCCAAGGCTAAAGGAGCATGTAGGCAAGTATGAGCTCAATCAAGAAACTGAAGCCAATTGGTGGGGAGTGGGGAAGAAAGGAGAGCGAGAGAGAGGTGGGCAATAAGGCTGTGGAAGTTGAAGTGGCAAAGAATCTTCTCAAAAAGACAGAGGACTGGAATAGAAAATGATCCTAGGTCACAAATGAACCATGACTTGCCAGAGCCCTGAAATTTAGAGAGGATTACGGATTTAGGAAGAATATGAGAGAGTTGTAGCAAACTTAATGAAGAGCTGCAGTAGAGCTGAGGTCCAGGCCAGGAAAAATGCTGGAAAGGACACAGTGATAGGCAGAGCTACAGATAAAGGAGATATGGGAGGGGAAAAAAGCAATGGTTGAATCCAAGGTTCCTGACCTTTGGAGCAAAGTGAAGCTCCACATTAGAGTATGATTGTACTCGGAGACATAAAAGTTTCCCAAGAGTTTTCGTGGAGTTGTAAGAGCTGACGTTCAATATATAAGCTTGTGGGTTCAAAGACAAGGTACAAACTCCCCAGCCCTAGGCAGTGGAGTAGGTAGGTTAAAACTTGAATCTGAAGTGGGAATTAACAGCCAGCAGGGATCCCCAGAATCAGGTAGCTTACCCCCTTAGCACAGTTACCGCAGGCTCTAACATGAATGGAAGGAAGCCCAGAAAGTGCCTGTGCACTTGTTTTTATCTGAAAAAAAATAGTTCAATCATCTGGGAATGCATTGGACTTAACGATCCAAGTCCATGTCAGATAGAAATCCATGGTCCTGTAGCAATGCTCTGTAGTAGCAATGCTCTGAAGTGCTGTTTAGACTATGAAGTGACACAAAAATATGTTATCATTTAGGAGAATGTAAAAGTAATCCTCAGGGCAATAGAAACACTGCTTGGGCTTCTCCTGGCATTAGTGATCATTGGGCATACTTGCTTATTGGTTTAAGGTGCTTATCCATGGTGTTCAACACAATATTAGCTGAGTCATTCACCTAAGTGTTTGAGCTCCTCCTACATGTCTCTTGCTATCTGTGGAGATTAGATGTGTTAGCATAGTTATTTTTAATCATATGTGATAGTCAGATTGATCAATAAAGCTTTGGACAAATTCCATTCTGACCACAGAGTTTGACAGATGTGCAGAGAGGGGAGCATTTTGAGCAGAAACAAGGTCTTAGAATCAGGTGGACGTTCCTGGAGATATTATTTCCTTCTGATTACAGGACCTCAGTCCCTTCTGTCGTCTTTTTGTGCTTCTAAAAAAAGTAGCAGAAGGCAGTGATGAGGTAGGAAGGAGAATGTGTTTCCATTTCAGTTCTGTGTGGCATAAAATTAGAACAGCAACAGAGAAATTACTGTTAATTTCTAATGGATTAGTACAGCAGGTTTTCTACTGTTATTCTGCAACTTCAATTCACATTCAGATGATGTTGTACAGATTTATAATGGGAAAGGAAAGAGAAGGTCATTTTATGATGACATGGAAACCAAACAGAAAAGTTCTTCTCTGATTCCTGATTGAAGGAGGCCTGGAAAAGGTCTACAGATATCCTAAATCTCTGGAAATTAAGTCCAACAAGACAGAAACAATGCACTCCTAAATCCAAGCTCTGTGAAGTGCATTCTACATCTGGAAGTGCTGTGTACCCTTAATTCCCAGGAAAGTCACTGGGAGTTAAGAGACCGAACCCCAAGCAGGATCAGACCTTTAGGAACAACTGTTATACTTCCCACTTAAAAAAAAAAAAGCAAGCGTATTTCAAATGAAGTCTGACTTTTTGCCATGTAACTGTAATATGTGGTTTTCACCAGCTGTACTTTTTATATTCTTTAATATCAGTCATTTTAAAAGTCAAAGTAGGCCTTAATTAAAGACAGCCTATTCTTCAAGTGCATAGTATACTGACCGATTCAGGCTACATGACAAATGGCTCCTTCTCCAAGTTACTCCAGCACCTAGTGCAAATGGGAAGAAATTATTTTTCTTGGATCTCACTTTTAAGATGAGGACTGTATTTGCATTCCCAGAATAGGAAAGACAGATTTCAAAGCTGCTCTTTAGAATGAATGACAAGGAGTCAAATTTGGCTCCCCGTTACAGTGGTGTGAACCTGAAGTAACTCTAATAAAATCAACTGAGTTACACTGTAGGCTAGGGAAAATAGAAACAGAATTTGGGCCTTCTCGGATGTGCACCAAGATGGTCCAGACATGTCAATGTGTATTTCCCTCCTGGTCATCTCAGCCTTTAGATGAGGTTGCCTAATAGCATTTTTGGCTGTTAAAGTGCCCAGCAAGCTGGCTTTCTATTCCTGGGTGTGAATGCTGTGCGCCAGAGGTGTAGCCAGGCAGCTCTACACTTGGGGCAGCTGCATGATGCCCAGAACAATGTTGGCCGCCACAGTGCTAATCGCAGTAGCATGATCAGCCTGCACTGCTGTTGTGCCTATATTTGTGCTCCCCCTGCCCCCCCCCAAGATGCCTCCCCCCAGATATGCTGCCCCAGTCATACCAGTTGTACTATTGATGTTCATGAAGCTGTGTGCAACTGTGTAGTCAGGCAGCCTGGGCATGTGCAACTGTGGCTTGTGCATGAGTCCCTTGTTGACATGTAGCAGCCTTAGATATCCAGCAGTAGAGTTGGCCAAAACCTATAACTACTGGACTCAGCCTCAGTATCAGAAAAGGGTGTGGGTATCCCTCTTTTGTCCCCAGAACTCAGAGGCCAGGGAAGTGGGAGGTCCTAGTGTCTATTCCCCTCGCCCAGAGAGGGTTCAAGCCTGGTTTCCCTGATTCACACCAATCTCTAACGATCCTGCCAAGGGGGAACTATCCAGTGCTTCTTTTCAAGGTGAGGAGTCATTGGGGAGTGGGGGGAATGGATGGAGGGGATTGCAGCGGAAAGCTTCTGATTCACCGGGAGCAAAGGCCTTAGCTAGAACTCAAATCTTGAGCTCCTTCCTTTCCAGGCCAGCAGCCACCTTGGCCACAGCTTCTGCTTTGCACCCTTCATTCTGGCACATTCCCCTCACCCCCTGGCTGCCCATGAGGCCAGCTTCAAAGGACAAGTGAAGCAAGTGTTTATTTATTTGACCTTGGTGTGATGGTTAAAGCACTGTGCTAGGAAGTGTGAGAGACCAAGATTAAAACACCTTCAGGCTGAGGAGATCCCTGGCCCTCCAGCTATCCAGATAAGTGCCCTAGCCACTCAGCCATTTGGAAAAAACATGGCAGTATGTGTGCTGTCTCCTAACCCTCCTCCAATCTGAGTATGTGCATAGCTATCAATGTGTACAGAGCTGCATATCCAGGAATAGAGTGCCAACCTATGCATAAGTGGTATTTTTTGTGCTTAGATGACTGTGTAGATGGCCAGAAAAATAGAATTGTCACCCAAAATAACTTCCAAGAATGAAACAAAGATGGGTCATGTCAAATGTCAGAGACTAATAGTCATTAATACTTTGACTCTATTCAATGAGATTTTTCTATTTGCTAGAAATAATGTTTATACTATTTAAAAATAATGCACAAAATAATTGCTGTACAATTCCTCACCTGTTAAAAATGTTTAACTGAAGTCAATTCCTATGTGCATTTCATTGATAGGTATTTGTTGTATTCTGTTAGCAGTTAGTCTGCTAGGAATGCTACTTGCATGCAGATTCACAGTGAATAGTTTCCACTTCTAGCCACCTACTCCTGTAACTTTAATGTTTTTTTTCCTGGGAAATCCTAGTTCAGTTGCCTGTTCACCAGCTGTTATGAAAAGTAATTAAAAAGGAATAGCTCCTAGACTTATAGATGGAACTGCAAGAAAACTCAAATTTTGTGGTGCATGAAAAACTTCAGATGTTGACATTGGTTTTAATTCCAAATGGGAACAAAACCCAAATAATGCAAATGTTCCACAAAGTGAAATTTTCTAGGAAAAAAAATGTGTTTTAAGTTTCATAGTTTTATAGTTTCTAGGGTCAGAAGGGACCTGAGCAGATCATCTAGTCCGACCCCCTGCCATGGCAGGAAAAAGTACTGGGGTCAAACGACCCCAGCAAGGTGATCATCTAACATCCTCTTAAACACCCCAAGGGTAGGAGCCAGCACCACTTCCCTTGGAAGTTGATTCCAGACCCTAGCCACCATGAACATGAAGTAGCGCCTCCTGATATCTAACCTAAACCTACCCTCTGCCAGCTTGGGACCGTTATTCCTGGTCACTCCTGGCGGTGCTTGGGGGAACAGGGACTCCCCCAGTGTTTATAACAGGCCACAAGATCCCCCCTCAGCCTTCTCTTGTGGAGGCTGAACAGGTTCAGGTCCCATAGCCTCTCCTCGTAGGGCCTGCCCTGTTGTCCCCGATCATACGAGTGGCCCTCCTCTGGACCCTCTCCATGCTGTCGACATCCCTCTTGATGTTGTTCAGAGACTTCTATTTAGAAAAAAATAGACCTGTTTGTTTCCAAGCTTGAGTTAATAAAAAAGCAAAATAAAGACAAACTCTTAAAACTAAAGGGAACTGCAAAATGAAGAATTGAACTGGTCAATCTCAAGAGAGTCGCTTTTTGCTGAGTTACTTTTTCAAAACAAGTTTTCATAGAAATTGACATTTTCTGTGTAAAACCATTGATGCTTAATAAGGAGACAGCAACAAAAAATATTTTAGAAAAATTTTGGATAGCTCTTGACAATATCTTTTAGTCTCTCTTCTTTCCTGTGAGTTTTTGCAGAGGGGAAAAAGAGGGATTACTAACCCTATCAAAGTTAAAGGACTGTGAGCTTGCTTGGAATCAGTGACTTGGCTGGAGTGCCCTATGAACATGTGCGATTTAAAAGAGTTTCCCAGATGATGTGACTTTATTCTAAATTTGTCATTATATGGTCCCCTAGAGTCTGTTCCCTCTGATTCACCATGACACAAAATGTTAGGGAAAGCAGCTTCTGGATGTTAGCCAATAAACAGGATTTGCCTTGAATATCCCTGGTACATGTGGGAGCTAAACATCTTGCAAGTTACTGCTAGTTCCAAATCTTTGAGGCAATGCAGAGTGGTACACCTGATTCAAGATAACTTGCCTCACAGGAAGTTATCTCCCCTGGATCCTGGATCTGAATCTCAGAACAAGATCCCTATTATCTCTAGGGAGGTTTAATTCATACATCTGTTCTTTAGCAGCACTTTCAAATCATCCACAGCTTGAAGTCTGAATCCAAATGCCCCTCATAGAAAAATCAAAGCTAAATCCAGTCTTTTGTAGCTCAGTGCCATCTCTTTAAAGACCAAAGCATAACTCCCACATAATGAGTTTTCTCCAAACTGCAAAGCACATGTAAATTCATTGAATGTGGCTTTATTTTTATTTTTTTAAAAGCCTTATTTTGAATTTTTGCCTTTTTAATGAATGCCTCTCCATGAAGTGAGGGCAAGGATTTTTTAGTGTAATATCTTTTATTGGACCAACAGTGTAATTGGGATAAAGTTAGATAGGTTTTTGATTGCAAGACATACTTTTTTAGGTCTAGCAGACCTGAAAAGGATGTGAGAACTACTTGATTGCTTCAGAAATAATAACATTTCTGGGGGCAAGTGGGGATCTGGAATAGTTCTTTTCCTCTTCTTCAAAAAAGAACATTTTCTACCAGCCTGTGTGTACCAAAAATCAAACCAAACAAGGTATCAAGGGCAAAAAAAATGCATCAGAAAATTTCCCCAGTGTTAGTTTCCTCCTCTCTCTCCCAAGTAGCTGGTTTGTAGTCCTTCCCATGAGCTTTTTTGTCAGTCAGGGTGAAGAACTGAGGGAAAACAGATGATAAGGAGGAAATGGGCTGTGTATCAAACTGCACGTTTAAGAGATTTGGGGTCTTGGTCACAAGTTGCCTTTATTAGGTTGGCAGTCACTTATTTCCCTTGTGCTACAGTTCATTACCTGTGAACTGAGAAGTTACATCTATCCTGTCCAGGGAGATTCTGAGGCTAAAGCCATAAACAGTTGGAGGCACTCGGACCACCTACACATGTTCTTTAATGCATATTAGGCTCTTTCTAATGCACATTAAAACATCACTGGAAAAAACATGCTATTTGGTTAATGCGCGTTAAAATGGGCGAATGTGCATTAAGTGTCACTTACACTGTGGGCACTTTTACACATGCTCGGGTTGGGGGGGAGCTGTGCTTTAATTAAAGCAGCTCTGAGAGCCTCTCTAATTAAAGTGCTGCAGCATCTTATTTATCATCATGCCCATGCTTGAAAATGGTGACAGGGCACTTGAACTAAAACTCATTCGAGCTTTAGTTCGGGCACCCCCACCACCATTTCAAAATGCAGAGGTGCTGGTACAGGAGATGCAGGAGGATGCTGTAGCACAGTAGTTGCCACACTCCAGCAGAGTCAGTCAGCCAAGTCGGCTCTGATGTACTGGAATTTCAGGGCATCAGAGCAGCCTCCCTGCTCACATATAGGCTCTTGGAGGTACTAGATTTAATGCACATTAATGCATATATAGATGCACCCCCTGATACTGTAATTGTAGGAACCATGTTTGTAAGGGTATGTATTAGGGCTGTGCGAAGCTTAGGTAGCTGATTTGATACAGAGGAGATTCAGCCTGATTTGGGGACCAAATCTCCACATCTGAATTGAATCAGGAGACCAATTAAAAGCTCCAAATCGATTTGAAGCATCCGATTCGATTTGGAAAGGATTTGGCTGCTTTAGAGATTCAGCCATAGACTAAATAGGCAGCTGACATGTCTGTTGGGAGTGGGGGAGAGGGGAGGAAGGGATTGGGGCTGTGGCAGGGGTAAGCTGCTGAGCTGGGGTGGGGGGCACATTACTTGGGGAGAGGGGTGGGGAGTGCAGCAGCAGTGGGAGTGGGGGCTCTGCCCTGCTGCTGCTTGCCCAGTCAGGCTGGGGAAGCTGGGATGCGGGTACAGCTCACTCCAGGTAGAAGGGGGCAAGTGGCAGCAGGACATAGCCTCCACTCCCAGTGCTGCCACACCTACATCCTGTGCCCTCCCATGCTGGCTGGCAAGTGGTGGCAGGGTAGAAACCACCCCCCCCCAGTGCTGATGCAGGCATGGCAGCATTGGGAGTGGGGGCTATGCCCTGCTGCTGCCTGGAGGGAGCCATGCCTGCATCGTGCCCCTCCTCCCCCGCACCAGCTGGGTAAGCAGCAGCAGGGCTTAGCCCCCACAGCTCTCCCCGGCTGGGACAGAGGCAGGTGCAGCTGGGGGAGCTGCAGGAGAAGCCCCCATGGCTGCCCCACCTGGACGCATCTGCTGCTTGGCCCAGCCTCCACTTTAAATACAAAAAAAAAAGACCCCCCTATTTATGGGCTCTGGCAGCGGCGTTCAGGGCCTCTGAGGGTTTGTGGCAGAGCCCCCACCCCAAGCAGTGCAGGGCAGTGGGGGTGGCACCAGGGATCGCCTCTCCCCGCTTGGCATCTGCACACCAGCTGTCCCATGGCATGGGTGCAGCGTGGCTTGGCAGGGTGCCACTTACTGTCTGGGAGGTGGGTTCATTGGGGTTGATTTCTGCTGGGCTCCACCTTATTGCTGGAGCCACCCCAGATTCCAGATGGCACTCTGTGCCCTGCTGAGCCATGCTGCACCCATGCTATGGTGCAGCTGCCACATGGGTGCCAGGTGGGGTGGGGGGTGATCCCCACTGCTCCATGCTGTGTGGGGTGGCTCTGTCATGAGTGCCCACAAACCCCAACTGCTGCTGCTGCAGCCAATGAATACGGAGCTTAAAAAAAAGCCCTGCATTCACCAGCTGCAGGAGTGGCAACTGGGGTCTCTGGGTGCTCATGGCAGACCCCCCACACAATGCGGGGCAGTGGGGACAATGAGGGTCATCACCCCCACTTGGTACCCACATGGCAGCTGTCACATTGTGTGGGTGCAACGTGTCTTGGCAGGGCACTGCGTGCTGTCTGGGAGCTGGGGCGGCTCCAGTAGTCAGCTGGAGTCCAGCACCGCGCAGCCCCAGCTCACAAACAGCACGTGGCGCCCTGCCGAACCGAACTGCACGTGCACCATGGGACAGCTGCCGTGGGGTGCCCGGCAGGGGGAGGGAGGGTACTCTCTGCTGCCCCCCGCTTTCCTGTGCTGTGCAGGGTGGCTCTGCCATGAGTCTCCACAGACCCCAATCGCTGCTGCTGCAGCTGGTGAGTGCAGGGCTTTTTTTTCTTTAAGTGCTGGGACTAGACCGGGGCCAGGCAGGGCAGCCATGGGGACTTCTCCCATGGCTCCCCCTGCCTAGGGAGAGGCAGGCACAGCTGAAGGAGCCACAGGAGAACCTGCAGCCACCCGGCTGTGCCTGCCTCTCCCCGGCCGATACAAATCACCAAATCTCTCTGAATCTGCACCGGATCTTCTGAAGCTGATTTGGCTGAATCTCTTCAGGACAGTGATCTGAATTGAATTGCTGTCCTGTGAATCAGCCAAATTTGAATTTGAATCAAATACTTCCTTATATGCACAGGCCTCGTACATATAAATGATACAAAGCAGTTCCATACGAGCTCTAAATAATTTGGCATGTGTATGAAGTGAAGCATAGAGCTGTGCAGAAATACTGGCTTGGGTCCCAAAGGAAATATACTTATGTTACCTAGAGCCCTTTAATCTCCTTCTTGACTAATTAGCTCTTGTGTGGTATGACACTGATATAGCTGTTCTGGTTCTTGTTCCAGAGGTAGCTTGGGGAGGCTAACCAAACATGCTGGATATATAGAATAATCCCTTGTTTACTGAGGGCCATGCACCCTTCTCCAGCACACACAAAAAAGAGTCTGCAATGGATTACTTTAAGACAATAGCCTTACAAGGGGTGGCTGAATGAGGCACGATCCTGGATGTACACTTAAAAGGGCACAAAAATGAAGCCCATCACCACTGGTGTCCTAGACACTACTGCTGCCACCTGGCCTCTGCCTTCATCTCTTCCACTGCTGCTGCCTAGGGGCAGACCATGGTAGTTATGCCTCTGTCTCAAGGTAGTTCAAGAAACTTTCTTGGGGTGAACTAATGGACAGCATAAAGCTGACATCATTTTGTCCTTCTTATTCCTCAAACTGCTGCAAAAAGTCATAAGTGAAATTTTTGCTATTGTTTTGCTTCTTGCACAGCTTTAAACATTTTTTGAAAAAGTCACTTTTTAAATTCAATTTGAAAAATTTCAGCAGAAAGGAAGAGTGGTTCTAAAAACAGAATGAGTTAATGAAGAACAACAAAACTCATATCAAAGCACCTTCCATCCCACTCCTTCCTTCTACCCCTTCTTTTCTCTCTTGCCTCCTGCTCTCTCCTCCTCCCCCTCTGCAAAAAAGGCAGCCTTGGTGACTTTGATTTCTCTTCTGTCCCATCATGGATTTGAGGTCTGTTTTTGCAGAGCCAAAACAAGTCTTGACTTCCCAATAAGAATCATAGAATCAATGAGTCAGAAGGGACCTAGACAAATCATCTAGTCTGACCCCCCCCTCCCCCGCCAGGGGCAGGAAGGAGCACTGGGGGGGGCAGGGATCATAAGACCCCATCCAGGTGCCTATCCAGTCTCCTCTTGAAGATTTCCAGGGAAGGTGAGAGCACCACCTCTCTGGGAAGCCTATTCCAGGCTCTGGCCACCCTTACAGTGAAGTAGTTCTTCCTAATATCTAACCTAAACCTATCCTCCCTCAGCTTGTGGCCATTGTTCCTGGTGACTCCAAGGGGGCCCCTGGTGAACAGACTTTCCCCAAGTCCCTGCTGCTGGCCCCTGATAAAGTTGTAGGCAGCCACAAGATCCCCCCTCAGTCTCCTCTTGCGGAGACTGAAGAGATTCAGGTCCCTCAGCCTCTCCTCATAGGGCTGGCCCTGGAGGCCCTTAACCATATGAGTGGCACTCCTCTGGACCCTCTCCAGGTTCTCCACATCCTTCTTGAAGTGCGGCACCCAGAACTGGACACAGTACTCCAGCTGCGGCCTGACCAGTGCTGCATAGAGGGGGAGCAAGACCTCTCTGGACCTGTTAGTGATGCCCCTGTTGATGCATGACAGGGTGCAGTTGGCTCTGCCTATTGCTTCATTGCATTGGTGACTCATATTCATCCTGGAGTCAATCCTGACTCCAAGATCCCTCTCTGCCTCTGTGCTGCTGAGAGGGTCAGCCCCTAACTTATAACCATAATGCTGGTTCCCTCTCCCCAGGTGCAGCACTCTGCACTTGTCCTTGTTGAACTGCATCCTGTTCAGATCCTCCCACTTCTCTAACCTATCCAGGTCTGCCTGGATGCAGTCCCTGCCTGCCAGTGTATTCACTTTACCCCACAGCTTGGTGTCATCAGCGAACTTGAACAGGGTGCTCTCCACACCCTTGTCCAAGTTGCTAATGAAGATGTTGAACAGCACCAGCCCAATGACCAAGCCCTGAGGGACTCTGCTGCCCACACCCTCCCAGGTTGACATCGACCCATCCACCACCACCCTCTGGGTGCACCCCTGGAGCCAGTTTGCCACCTATGTGACCGTGCATTCGTCAATGCCGCAGTCCCTCAGCTTGCCCACCAGAATTGGGTGGGACAATCTGTTGAAGGCCTTTTGGAAGCCCAAGAAGATGATGTAGACTTCTTCCTTCCTATCTAAGCTCTTTGTTACCTGGTCATAGAAAGAGACCAGGTTAGTCAGGCAGAATTGGCCTTGCATGAACCCATGTTGGTTACCCCTCAACATCACTTCCCCTGCAGCGCTCTCACAAATGTGGCCCTTGATAATTTTTTCAAAGACCTTCCCCAGGATAGAAGTGAGGCTGACTGGCCTGTAGTCATTACAGATGTTATAAGAGATAGAAACATAAGAGATATTTCTATCCCAAAAAGAATTCAATATTGGGATTGCTTAAAAATTAAAAACATATTCATTATGGCCAGACAGCTCAAGTGAGAAAGTACCAGTGTTAGCATAATTTTTTCTCCATTTTCACATTCCTGCAGTATCTGTGATAAAGTAAAGAACAACAGATGGAAGAGAGTTTTATTCTTTAGCACTCAAAAATCTGTACTATTTATCTCAGAATCTTTGGCTGTCATATTTCTAGCTGTTCATATATCTGCCCCGCTTTTCTCCCTTTCTGTTTCATGTCTGATTATAAACTATAAGTTCTGTTGGACACATCAGTCATGGGTATACAGCACCCACACATTTGGCACAGTCTAAGTCATATCATATTGAAAATTGTTGCTGATACTGCCGCTGAATGGAAATTCATAGTTATGGTAGTTCCTGATTAATAGAGCAGAGAAAAGAGAAAGGAAACAGCATGTCAAAAGTTCTGCGAGGATGTGAAGAATGACTTGGAAGCAGCTGTGACTTCTGGAAACGTGTCAGTGAACTGTGTTGCTCTTTCCCATCTTTCCATGAAGGGATTCTCCACCCCACCATGGGTGGGATCCTGACCAGTCTGTTTAAAACAAAAAGCCAATGTTACAAGCTAAGCTTTCTAAAGCTGGATTTGTACTGGGGTGGCTTTTGAGGAACTCTTTATGTTTTCCATACAGGACAGTGCTATGTTTCATTTCATTCTCCCTGTGGAAGGTAGGAGGCAAATTACTCTTTCTTGCTTCTTCTCTAGTATGTTCTACTTAAAAGGGAGAAATCAAAAGGGGAGGAAATGGGAGAAGACAGCAATAGGAAGTGCAACTGTCTTGGCCTTCACATGTCCTAGTATAGGTCACACTCATGTTTCTGGTTGAAGGGACACAAAGTTTAGTAATGACAGAGGATGTATGGAAGTAAAAAGAAACGAGTGTATTAAATAGACGGCAAAATCCGATACTCCAACTCCTGAAACCCATACATTCAGCATAACATGTTACAACAAAGTATAATGCCTTCCAGATCAATGTAATAGACTTTAAGGGCTTTTTCATTAACATTAAAGCAGGTTCTTCCTCTAGAGGGTAGCAGTTACCTGCTCTCCGTCAATCGATCCTGTTCTCAAAGGCAAATGTATTAAGCATTTTTTATTGATTTTTTTTTTTTTCTTTAAATAAAAACAACTTTGCCTTTCAGAGAACTTTCCTGTAGTAATTGAAAAAAATCTATAAAGAATTTGGAGGCAAAAAATACTCAGTTGCTACAAGCTATAGGAATGATACTTTCAAGATTTCCTTCTTATAGCTCCGTTTGTATTATGCGCTTTTAGTTTTCATACTTCAGAGCTGAATTAGTCATAAAGTTAGACAGATTGGCAGAGAAATGGAAGCACTAGATTGAGGAGTGTCCTGGGTTTTATTAAACAAAAATGTAGTGCCCCATTATAAATGTCAACTCTAGGACATGGTGTCCCAAGGAGAGGGGGTGGGGAAGGCAGGCAAAACACCAAATATTTCTGAAGTGAAACAGCACTGGGGTTGCTGTTGAACACTGAATGACTGTTCATTAGAAATAAAAGGGTTTGAAGAGTCCAGAGCTGCTGCTGCTAAGATCACTCTAATCAGTTGTTATTTGAATGGGTAACATGGTCCTTGAGGACATAAATATAGTTAGGGTGAAAAAAAAAATGTAACCAAAGATTACACGGCAAAAAAGAGTAACAAAAGACATGAAAGCAGCTTGTAATATGGGATTGCTAGGGCTGCAGCATGTGTATCATATCAGGAAGAACTAGTCGACTCTTGGGAAAATATAAACACTAGAAAGGAAATCAGACTAGTTCTGTTGCCTGAACACTGGTGCTACTTGCTACAGAACAATGGAAAAAACAACTTAGTCAGAATCATTAGCTGCGGCTAAACTTGGCTGGGTGACCAAAGGGGGCTCTATGTCCTCTCTGCATTTGGGTGCCTGCTGAGGAAGAAGGAAGATGTGACAGAATCTGTTCCCAAAGTTTCATCTATAACCTCCCTAACAAAAGCAGTTTGCCTCCCTCTTTGGAGGAGTCTGGCAATGTGACCTGTTTTTCTTTTCCCAGGATTTTATCCTTTCTCCCTTGCAGGGCGGGAGAGCAGGAGAACTGCCCTACCACTGGGACTAGGTCAGTGCTGCTGCTCTGCAGTATGTACTCTTAGACCGGTAGTTTTCAACCTTACTTCAGAAGTTTTCCTTATTCTTCTAATAATTCATTCAGTGGAGAAAGATGAGTCAGAAGGGGGAGGGCTAAAATACCTAATAATATGCATCTCCTGACTAATCTGGTATTATTCCTAGTTCCTTCCTTCTCCTCAGTGAGGAGACAACATTCAAAATTTAAATGTAGCAACATTTATTTGCTATGTTGGTCCACTGCATACACATCAGACTCGCTCATGCTCGCTGTCTCCTGGCATTCCTTTGGGAATCCACTCTTCACAGTTTAATGCTGAAGTCTTAAGCAGTGCTGTTGACACTTATAATGGTGGCTTTACTCTACCCCAGAAGTGGCTGCATTTCCATGGAACATCAACCAACTCCTTTACAGGAAGCTGTACAAAACGCAGTGGAATACATTAGATCACATCTCAAGGAAAACTTAAGCATAGAAACAGTAGGGCAAAGGAACAAGCTGCCTAAAAACCTGTATAATCTTTGGAAGCTTTCGAGAAGAGGCTGGATGAGAGACTCTAGTTGGGATGGTTTAGGAATGGTGCATCCTGCATCTGTGCAGGGATTTGGATTAGGTCACCTTCGAAGTCCCTTGCAACCTTCTTCAATTTACATGGAATATGAAATGTTTGGCTGTTATAACATTGCTCTGGGAATTCAAAGATTTGGCTCTAATTCTTGGCTTTGCCAAACTTGCACTGTGACACTAGAGAAATCACCTAATATCTCTGGAATTAATTTGTATTGTATAAAAGGAGAATAATATTTACCTGCATCACAGGGGTGTGGCATTTCATCCATGTGTGTAAAGCACTTGGGTTCTTTGGAGTTAAGGTGAGAAGCAAATAACCCCTAATGAAATTAGCATGTAACCCTGCTCAGCTGCATACTACAGGGTTATAACCCCAGTATCCTGAATCACTTAGCTTTATTGCATGTCACTGGATTTAGAGTTTTGGCAAACTGTTTGAGTAAGACCACAGCAAAATAAATATGCATTTATCGCCTTTCTTCCCTCCATAAACTAAATCAGAGATGGGCTTTCAACCCTCTCCTCTCACAGATGCTCTCTGGCCAAGTTCTGACTCAATTCATTTCTCAATGGTTTGAGTCAGCCTGGCTGTGTTCCATTGAGTATTACTCTTAAGATGAAATGTGATTAGTTTGTTGTACTTGAGAGCCAAGGCTAAGGGCCCATGGTACATACAGGCAGGTCTTCTAGGAAATGGACATAGTATATATTTTTTTGTGAGCAGAACATTACATATTTTTAGCAAATGAGTTAAGTTGAACTTATTTCATCACATCTCAAAGAGAATAATAGAGTTGCATTGCCAAATATTCAGCATGAGGAAGAAGGAACTTTTTGCACTTGACCTGTCATACAGTAAATTAAGTGCAAAACAACATGGCTGGAATGCTTGTTTTAATGCAAGAAAAGGCAGCACCCATTTCCCTTGGTGTCTATACTGGCTGCCCCACTACTGATTCACTGTGGGGAGCCTCATCTTCCAGGATGACCATTCAGGAAGAAGCCATCCATTTCCTGTCATACACTCCATGTTTGCCTGTACAAATATCATGTTGGCCCTCTGCAGGCTAGACTACATTAAGAACATGAAGAAATCCTTTTTTAACCTTCTGCAGAACCATCAGCTACCGTACAACTCTTCTGACACCCCCCCTCCAGTGCCCAGTTGTCTAAAAGTAGAAACACATGGACGGGGGAGGGGAGGGTTGCCATCATTTTATAGCAGTACAAAGGAAAAGCAAATAGATATCTGTACCCTTTGTTTGTGCCACAAAAGCCCAAATTGTGGCTATCACAAAAGGGAGTAATGATTTCTGTTGCCTTATTATGGTAGATGTCAACTTGCTTTCTGGCAGGAGAGAGTGGGCAGCCTGGGGCTGTCTGTACTGTCCAGCTACCCTGGGCAGGTGCTCCTATGGCTTCAGGGGCCCAATCCTGCACACCCTGGGAATCCCTACACGGGATGAGGCCCCTCAAGCACTGGGAGTGCCTGCCTGACTTTCTGCATGTAGCCATGCATCCCTAGGATCTCTGGAAGTGGGGACAGCCAGGATTTTCCACTTGCAGAGAGATAGTGTCAGACCCTCTAGAGCATGTCTCTGGAAGTAGGGAGCCAAGGTTTTCCTCACTGAGAGATGAACCTCTGGAGATTCCTGTGGGTGTCTCTAAATGGGGAACTTGTTGCCATTGTTCTGCATGATAAATGGGGCAGGACAACTGGTGATGTATGCTTCACCTAATGAAGTGGATCAGCTGTGCTGAGACACATTTTGGCACAGCTAATCTGCTTTACTTGGTGATGTCTACTTAGCCTAAAATCCACCAGGCATCTGAGGTCCTGTTTTGTGGCATTGATTCACAGCTGCTGAGGGTCTTTCCCCCACTGTGCTGTCAAAATCTGCACACCCCCCCCCCCCAAAAATGTCTACCCAATCCCTACTAGGTAGGCAAGAGCTTTTATATTGCATTGCCAGGTGCTCAGAATATATATATGAATCAGCATGAACTGGTTGCTTCATAATTTTAAAAAAAGCTTGGAGGAAGGTAAAGAGCTGCTGGTATTGATAGTTCTGTGTTGTTTATGGTTAATTTGGTGATAGTTGGTGTCTGTCTTAAATTCTCAGCTGCGGGCATCCAGATATCTATGTAAACATCAGCTTCCATTTTCTCAGGAGCTAGTTTTTAGCCCTGACTGTTCTTGGGAAATGCATGCGTCCTCATGGTTCAGAAACCAGGCAGCAAATAAAATGGTTCTGAGAGACTGAACTGTGGATGCTTGGTTGTTTTGAGGGTAGCAGCACTGAAAATCTCGTGGGGAGTTGTAACTGTTTCCTAAGTATGAGTGCAGTGACAAGTGGCTAGTGTTGTACCAAAGAGATGTGTTGACAGAGCATGGAGAACAGTTTTATTTGTCAGGTCCCAGCTTGCATTCCTGAGCCCCTGGTCCTGAAAGAAACTTCATTCCTCCTGGAACTTGAAATCCTTTCTCCAGTTTCTCTCTTCATACTATAACTTCTTAGGCATGCCTTAGTTAGGCAAGTACCACCATGAGCTTAGATCAATCAATTAATCAATATCTAGCTTTGTGTGACCAAGGGTGTTTGTTCTGTGACCTTTCCAAGTCTAAAGAAAATGAAATTAATCTTCATGAAGGCATTCTGGCTAGGATTGCATATATTGCTGCTGATGGCATATAAAGTGGAGCTTGATCTGAAACAGAAGACAAAATATTAAAATGATCATTTGTAAAAGGAAAGAAATGAACTGGAGCACAATACCTGAGCATGAAAAAAAATGTTATCTTTCAGCTTCTGCTCAACAAAGCAGGTTGGGCATGGCAGTAGCACGCTTTACTGTTCTGGGAAGTGTTATTGTTGCTGTTTGAACAGGGCAAATGCTAGGAATGAGTAGAGTGAAGGATTGCTATAAGTCAGGCTGCAGTGGGGGGAAAAGCAAGCTTGCTGGAGCCAGTTTCGGGCATTTTTTCTGAGCAGGCTCTCCCATGCCTCTGGCTGAGGGAGCCTGGCATGGGGCTGATTACCACTGAACAACAGCACACAGGCTATTCTTCAGCTGTTTATGAAAGTAAAGCTCAACACTTTATTAAATAAACTCTGCTAAACAACAACTCCTGAGCTGTGATTTGCAATGCTGCTGCACAGGAGAGGAGGGGGATGGGGCAGAGCAGGGCTTGGGACACCCATGCTAGGTGCCTGCCCCCACGGGCAGGCATGGGGCACAGGTACCCACACCACAGGGGCTTCCCCCTGGCCATTGACAATGTGTAGGAGGTGCACGCACACCCCCTGAGATCGGCTGTGCACCCCCTGGAAATGCCAGCAGCAAAACCGGAAGTGCTGGCTGAAGTGCACTTCCAGTTTCACCACTGGATCAGCAATCGGCTGCTGAGGGACCCCCCACCGCACCCCCAGTTGGTGATCTGGTGCCTCCTGAGTCTCGGGCCAGCATGGGCTTCCTGAGCCCTGCTCTGCCCCACTGCACAGAGAAGGGGAGGGGATGTATCCTCTGATCCTGCAAGGCACCAGAACAAAGCAGGGCTCAGGAGAGTTGTGCCAGGTGGTGGGGCCAGGTACTCGGCATACCTGTGCTGCGGCCCCTAGGACTGGGGGTACTTACCTGCCCCACTCTGGGCAGGGCTCTCAAACTCCCCGCCAAAGCAGGGAATCAAACAACCTGATTAGCTGAGCCCTGGCAGGGACTCAGCCTGTACTAGGCTGTCTCTGGAAACATGTGGGCCTTCCACAGTATTTTGGTGGCTCTGCTGCCTTTCTTCTTCATGATTCAGGTAAAAACATTTTCAATTTTCATTTTTTCTCCCACTGCAGTTTTAGACCATTTCTGACCAAATTGCAGTTTTCCAGGGCTTTGGGGAAACACTAAATTTCAGGCTCTTCCCTGAAATCCCCTGAAGCCTGAATTACAGTGGTTCTTAATTATAATGGAGAAACAGAAAAGCAGCATCAAATTGTGAATTAGCCTACGTGGTTCCAGCAAAACTGTAAGCCATCATCCCTGACCCCTCTGAGTGGCACCGGGGTCACATTGTACTCAACATACAACTTGTAAAGGGAATATTCCATGATTCCCTTTCCTCTGTAAAGAAAGGAAGAGCCATCTGTTAAAGAACAAACATCTTTTGCCATAGTATCTTAGAGTCTGAGCAGTGAAAACCTGGCTTCCCTAATGCCCATTCCCTTTATAAAAACTTCGAGGACATCCAAAGTGATGACATAATCTTGAGGACAACATAGGCCCTCCTTCAAACTGGAATGTAAATTTTGTTTCCTTAGCTACAATGGAAACTGTAAACTTCATTGGTATTCATGCATCCAAAGCCTAAGAGATGATGAACAGTTATCTGCACTCTAAGTGAGCCACTGAGCTTACAAAACCAAAAGATAATTTAATATAAAATCCATTTCACACAGAACAATTCATCCAACCAACTCCCCGACCAGTCTGTAAGCAAGGGAGCAGGATTAATGACCTACATAGTTCATGCTGCAATTCCAAACAGATGGCAGAACAAATATTATGAAAGAACTCAGAGATGTGGTTCTTCATACTTATAAAAGGATATGAAATTCAGGCGACATAATGAAAGGACACTTGAGTACAGCTCTTACCTCTAAACCTGAGGGGAAGGCTAAAATTTTCAATACCGCATACAGAAAGCTGTACAGTGAACTATGGAAGAGAAAGCCATATAAGTAAGAAAGGGCATTAAATTAAAAGGTGAGTTATACACATGTAATAAAGCTGGAAATTAGAAGGGCCCTAGTACTCAGCTGAGTACCAGTGTCCCAGTACTCAGTTGCCTTATCTCTCAATTTATCTGCATAATAATTTTAGCACAGAACCGAAACCTACTTTTTTGTCAGTCCATAGGGAACATGTACATGACATCTGTATAACCTAAGACGGTCCCAGACATACCGCACCTATATGTTCTCATGCATACACACCAAACCTGGAAATATGCCAGTTAATATGCTCCAGGGGGGTGTCCAGACAAACACACACATGCAATTTGTGGCATCTACGTCATCATAAATGATCATCTTGATGGCTGGCTGCAACATAATGCAAATGTAGCCCTTTCCTACACTAGAACTCCTTAAATTATTATTGGAAATGCATACAAAGGAGGGACAGACTTATAGAAAGCTTTCTATAAGAATAACATGTGGAAAGCTTTTGACACTATTTCTCGTTAAATCCCTAAGAAGTTACATGGTTCTTGCATGGCTTTGTTTTAGGAGTTTAAGCCCCTGAATACCTGTGAGGATCTGGGCCCTAGTGCTTTTGGGTGCCGAAAATACTGCTAAGTTGACCAGCTTGTTCTAGGAAATCCTTGTTCCTCACTAGTGGTCCTCAGTATTGGCTGTCTCATTGCTGTTTGTTTTCAATTTAACCATTATTAATCACATATATTACTGTAGGACCCTTTTGTGCTTGTCACTGGGCATACATAATAAAAAAGACATTTCCCGGCCAACAGCCTGTATTTCAGAAGATGCAAGTCACCAACAAAGGTCTATAGTGGCTGGGGTCAAAGACCCCGGAGAGTATTGTAGGCAAAATGAGGCATAGTCAGCAGGTGAGTTGGTGAGAGTGAGAAGCATGCTCCACATGCACAGCTTCAATTGGACTGAATTTTAATTTGTATGGGGCCAGTGCATGATGCTCTCAGCAGTGGGAGAGGCTTTGATTAATATACTTTATCTGATGCTTCACCAACCAGAATACTCTATTAACCAGCATTTCTGGCTGGCTGACCAAATGCGGTGGGGACAGGGGAAAGCTCGCACACAGTAGCCACTGCCACCACCCATGACCCTGCGGTGCCACCACTCTGTGTGCGGCTGTTGCCACCCCCACTTCCCTTCCCCCTGCTCCATATTATCTGAAAACCCTGCCGGGTTATTTCAGATAGCTGCAATTTTTACATAACAGGCAATCCCCTTGCCCCGGGGATGCTGAATAACAGAGATTTTACTGTATATGGTCATTCATATATAATTGAAAAAAAGGAAGGCTGCAATGTTTAAAGCAAATCCTTTTTCCCCAAGAGAGCAGATTATGTTGCCTCTTCTGCATTGTCTCATTTGGATTTCCACCAAAAATAGATTTTAGTAAAGAATGCCAATCTGTGCAGTGATAATCTAATCTAATTGAGAATTATAACACTGCAGGAAATTGCTACCAGATGACACAATAGCCTTCTGAGAACATTTGGTGTAAATTAACATAATTCTTCCAGCATTATTTTTCCTCTCCTAATGGTACAAAATAAAAGCAATTAGAAACGTGTTTGTTTGATGAAGCCACATTGTATTCATTTTTACAACAGGGCTAGTATTATTGGTTTTATTGCTAGTTGATTTGGTTCTGGTGCCAGATTGCCTATAGCCTGAACACCTCTCATTTCATAACACATATAATAATATCACCAGTGCAATTTTCTCCATATGCCCTCCATTATGTTCTTAAATGTGTCCTGTGGGAGAACAACTCATGAAGTAAAGAAGTGGCTTGCATTTTATTATTATCCATATGTATTGGTTATATTCTGGTAGTATCTAGGAACTTGGGTGGATCTAGAATTTTGAAAAGTGGGGTGCCAGTGGTGAGGTACACCATCACACATAACACAACACATTTTTCTCCAGTTAAAAATAAACTAGAAGCATTACTAATATGCTAGGGGCCTAAGGCTGTACTATTCAGTTTAAGATTGAAGCAAAAACAAATGTAACTTCATTAGCATGAGTTAAAAACAATCTGCAGTGTTGTGAAATAAGAGGTTTATTCTCAGGAGCAGCTTATGGACAGCAGAAATGCAGAACAAAGGTTCTCTTGATTGGTAGAAAGTCAAGATAATTAAAAAGAAGACAGAGTCATTAACACCTGTGGAATGAAGAGCTTAAGAAGGGAGCAGATAGCTTATAATAAGCCATGAAGCCAAGTGACTTCCTCAGCACTGTCACACTGTCTGACTTGAAATGCTGCTACCACTGCCATCCAGTTGGTTTTGAACTTTGGGTGGCCCAGGAATCAGAGTGGGTGCAAGTTCACTAGTACATCCTGACCCTGGGCCCACTCCTGCCTAGGAGCCACCATCATGGCCCAGAAACCTATTACAGTAGGCTGTTGCCAAATTTAGAAGGCTCTTTTCATCCTCCTCAAATTCACCGGGCCTGCTGAGTGTATTGAAAGAACCTTTCCTACCCTGCTTTTGTAACCTTATCAAAACCATAACTAAGTAGGGGGGAAACTTGTGAAAAGTATTGCACAAAAACTAGTGCAATATCAATGTACTAGCTTTTGGTTGCTGCCACTTCAGAATTATTTTTCTGCCCAAGCATGTTAATGTTAAATTTTACATGAAGAAGCTTGGTAGAGTGACTGCAATATTCTTGTTAACGTAAATAAAAATGAATATGAAACATGCTTAAAATCCATCATAACCACTAGTGAGCAAGAGCCCCTTGTGACAGATTGATATGAATTAGTCATGGAATGAACCTGTTGCTGAGCCACTGTTTGATTGGTGTGAAGCCACTAGGTGTCGCACTGTGCTCTGTTTTGTAGCAAGGGCAGCAAGGATGTTATTGGCTATGTTGTAAATTATATGATGTATGTAGTCTATAAATGGTACGCTAGCCAGCTCATTATCGTGCATCTTTGCGACAGACTATGGAATAAGGTATCTTAATTGTCTTGTTTGAAGAGCGATGTCCCCCTTTGCAATGTTTGCAACTGTAACCCTTGTGCTGGGCACCGGTCAGCAGCACAAGGGCTGGGTTCACATTTTGGGGTACCTCGTAAATTATACCTGTGGCTCAAGCCTCCACCCGGAAATCTGGGAACACTAAATTAATTACTAGGGTATCCTGCATAAACAAAAAACCCCTCCTTGCAAGCAACGTAACAAAAAACAGTTTTAACACAGAAAACAGGAAAAAACCACCAAATGCAGTGTGAAACATTACTAACTACACAACGTAGTCTAGAGGTTGCACTGCACCAGGGGAAGCTGCTTGAGAGTGGATTCTTTGGCGGTGCCAGGGGCCTCTCAGCGCTCTTGGAGTGATAGCGGTGCGGCAATCTTTGCTCCCATGGAGAGTCTGTGTATGTGTGTGGGGACTGACTGTGGCTCCAGACAGCATGCATGCACCCCACACTTCTGGGGTGGATTATATGGCCTGCTGAAATGAAACCTTCAGGAAAACTTCAAAGGAACCAGGTTGCTCAATGGTTACAGCCAGCCCAAAACTGGCAGGATTAGAAACACCCAGATTCCAACTCTGTTTAGGATGCCAGGCCTAAACCAGGGCCAGCAAATCCAAGGAACAAATACTCTTTTCCCCAGTATTAATCGCTTAAAACCTCTAAAAATAAAAAGGGGAAGAAAAGGAGTAGAGACAAGTTCCCAGATACTGGGACAATGCTTCTTCTCTGCTTGACCTTCTGTTTTTGCCATCTTCACTGCTTCTCCCTTGAAGGAGACTGCACAGTAGCTTCAGTGGCAGCTTCAGCTTCCGCTTCCCCAAACCAGCCTAGCTCACCTTATATCCCTTTGTATGACATCACTCTGGCCTTGTCCAGTCAGGGAGCACCACACTGCAGTCTTTCTCCCAACCAGTCTGCCTAAAGGACTCCCTGTGTCCTCTGCCCAATGAGGCCAGAGGGCTTTATATATTTTTCCCAGATCTTGCCCACATAAAAATACAATATACAACAACCAAATGTGCGCGTGGGAAATATTTTGGAAATAGTTTTGAGCACTGCATAAAGTTCTTCTTTGTCTGTCATTAGCAGCAAAAGCAGTGAGATGACCAGTTGCTTAAGGAATTAGCTTTGAGAACTAGTAATACTGACATTCAGACTTTAACAAAGCTGGTAGTTCAAATTAAGTCAAGAGTGGCAGTGGCTGAAAGTGGATGCCTTCTAAAGTCCATTCACTGGCCAGCCTATTCAAGATGCTTAATAGTCTTTATCTAGTAGATATCATAAAAATCATTATAGGTTAAATTAGTTAGTGACCTTGCTGGCACTCAGAGGAGACAACTAGGCTAAGGACAGACATTATACATAAACTGGTTTAAGTGATCTGAAACTGGTTTAAACCTATAACAGAACAGAATTTCAGTGCACATAAACCAGTTTTAAAATGGCTGAAACTGGTTTGAGATAAAGCTGGTTGAATGTAGTATCAGACTTAACTGATCTGGGTCAAACTGGTTTATGCAATGTCTGTCCCAGACCCCTTCCTGGTTTAAGTTAAATCAGAATCCCCCAGAATCCCAGATGATTTGCAACACTGAGCAGGGCTCTGCTCTCTGGCCCAACCCAGCAGGGCTAGCCCTCCCCTCTGTTCCCTGGCTGGAGCTCCAGCCAGGGACTGCAGGTACAGCGGGGTCTACCTGGCTTCCCTCTGCTCCAGCCACCCCCTGCCTCCCCACCATTCCCTGTTCAAGCAGGGATTCTCCTCTCCCTTCTGTCTTACACAGACACCTCTAGGCATTAGCTAGCATAACACTTGCTGGCTACGGTCCATGCTGTGGGAGACAGGACAAAGGTAGACTGGACAGTGTCAGCTTAGGGCTTTTTGGAGCTAATCAGCAGGTAGCTGATAATGTCCCTCCTCTCTCCATTCCTTCCTTGGAAAAGGTTGTTTTAGAAGAGCTTGAACTAATGAGAGATCCTTTTGTTTTGCTGATGGGCTGATGAATGCTGTGCAACTCCCTGCTGTATAAATGCTGTGTAAATCCCTGCTTGCTCCCTCACTGACTAGGAAAGGGAGGGAACCCCTCCCTAATTAGAGCATCTTGCCAGGGCCTGGCCATGCCCCCCCCACTCAGCTCAGCACTGTAGAAGGGAAGGGAAGGCTGCTCTAGTGCCCCCCAGCTTCTAATCTGAGCCACAGCAGGCATGTGCCTGCATTTTTTCAGTCCAGAGGAGATGTCTGTACAGTTACAAACTGATTCAGCCTAGGCAGGTTAGACTAACCTGCAAAGATTTAATTAATTCAGGCACAGGTTTTTTGAATGTCTGTCCCTAATCTTATAATTTGGACATGGAGTGTAGATTGCAATTTCCATCTTAGTGTGGAGACATTGAGGGGTACTGAAGAGAAGTCTGCATTGATGCTGATCTCTCATCAAAGGGTAAACTACCACAGGTTAATTTTTACTTTACTGGGTTGGTCTATGCAAGATGTTTACTGTGGAATAGACTAATTAGCTCCACACTAAACATTGCATAACTACATGTGCACCCTTATTAGGCTGGAATAAATGAATTAACTTGTAAATACAAGTACTGTCCTGCTGCAGAGATTTTTACTCCATAGCATCACATGTGCAGCCCCGGCTGCTTTGGGCATGAGCGTGTTTCAATGTTGAGGGTGCCTGATGACTAGCCCCCCACTAGAGCACCCTCATGCCCCAGCCAGGCCTTCTGCAGCACTGGAGAGAGCAGCCCTGGGCTGGTGGACTGACCCCTGGGCTCCCTGCTAGCTGGGGCTGCTCCAACCTGGCTCAACATGCTCCAGTCCCGGGCAGATGTTCAAAGGGCATACCCAGGAGCACAATAATTGCACACGTTGATGTACCCACTGTGGGGTAAAAATACACCATGGAGAAGTTACCAGAGTACCGAACACTTTGTAGATTCCTGTCTTTGTTTGCCTTGTGGTAAATTGTTCGTACGCCCCCTTGCCTTTTGTTGTGCTTACAAGTAGATGGGACAATTTTTGCCTTAAGATGCACTTATGTAGTCCCTTTGACCCAGAGGTATCATCCTGAACACTGTATACTCCTTATCACAGAGCTATTCATAGACATGTACAGGAAACTTCTTTCCACCATGTATTTCCCATCTCTTCTGAGCCAATTCTAAAGTACTCAAAATGTTAATGTATTACAAGCCTGCTCCCTTGGTTGAATATTAGATTGTATAGTAGTATAATATTTTTTAAGTGCAGGACTTGGGGCTCTTTGATTAATGACACATAAAATGGAAGAGTCTTGTGGAAGCAGATCCATATCAGTGAACCTTGTTCACATAGACTAAATCCTGATGAATTTAATAAATGAACAAGAGTATTGCAGAGTCTGAAGCATATTGTGGTTTGGCAAAATGGAAATGTATCAAACTGCTGACTAATGCAGCAAGGCATTCATTTTCTATTGACAAAAAAATGGGAAAATGTTTGATAACATCAAAGTGGAAATTGATGAGCAGTTAAATATAGGGCTATACACTATGATTTCTCTCTGAATGAACAGTACCTGTCTCATCAAGTAGTCGCACTGATGTTAACAGGACAATTAAAGGGATGTGATTCTACTCAACATGAATAAAGGTATTGCATAAGTTGAGCAGTAGGACATTAATCAACCAACCAAGCCACTAGGGCAGATCCTGACCCTGGCAGAACCCTGTTAATTTTAGTGAGGCACAACATGGATGTGGGACTTCATGATAGCAAATTGCACTGTGAGGTCAGAACCAAAAATTTCACACCATGCTGGATGCTGTCATGTTTTGATGGGTCCTGCTCATGCAAGGTACCAGGCTGAAAGCTGAACACTTAAGTACACTAGCCAGAGAGCAGGCATGACCATGGAGGCTTCCCTTTTCCTTTACCAATATGTCTGAAAGAGACGGATAGGAGGGGAGAAAAAAGACAAGCTGATCTCCACAACTCATTGAGCCCTGGGTGTCTTGCTGACTGTCATCCAATTGGTATCAGTTTTGATGGTCATTTTGTGTTATATCCATTAGAATGTCTCTAACTACTACCCAGAATTGGAGTCATACTGCTCATCAGAAGATGGCATACTTCCTCGCTAATTCAGTGTACCCTCCGGCACATCTGCACCACAGTTCAGAAGTGTGACTGCAGCACACTGAGTTGCCAACAAGGTTGGTTACCAATTGCAGAGTAGCACAGGCTGCACGAGCCCACCCAGGATTCTAGGCAAGTATTTGCTAGATGTATTATGCTGCTGGTGGTACATAAAGCTGACCAGTGAAAAGCTAGTTTGCACATGCCTACAGAAGTTGCAGTTATACCTGTGGATGCAGTGTAGATATATCTTCAGTCCCTTTGCACTGGAACAAGTATTGATACTCTTAGACACTTTGGTAGTTTTTTTACTTGTCTAGTTGTCAAACTGACTTCATCAGGGCTATCTGAGGATTAGGCACTAGCTGTGGGGAGCAGAACCTGGTATCCTTAGATTTCTAAATGTCTGGCAATTTTCAGAATGACAGTGACTGCCAACCACGGCTCAAATGATTGTATGCTTAGAAATCTTTCCTTTAGGGTGGAGAATCAATCATCATACTCTCCACCATCAGAGTAAAACAACAAAGCCATTTTGCCTCTCAAACCCTGCTTTTCTAAGTGTATGCTTAATCGTGTTTTCCATAGACCCAACACAGACCTGCCATTCCTATGCCATTTCTATGTGCCATTTGAGCACATGTGATGTATCATGGGGAGAAGACCTCAGGGAGGAGGGCTTTTTTAAATAAGATCCACAATGTTAAGGAAAACATTCCTGAAAAAAAAAGTGGTTTTCAAATGCTTCCTAGAAAGAAAGCGTACGTTTCATTTCAACTCCTTCTACCCCTAAGAGATTCAGCTCTTATGATAACCACCCATCTAATTGCATAGACAGGATGACAGGGTCATGTTCCCAGGATTATATGGATTCCAGTATAGTTTATAATAAAAAGCATAACATAGGACTTCACATTCTACAGCTATTAATTGATTGATCTATTAATTTATAGAAGTAGAAGAGTAGTTTGAAGCAAATAAATGAGTGAACCTCATTTTCCTTGAACCACTTCCAAACTGGATAGTAAAGTTAAACAAAGAGAAACTTTATACTTGGATAAATAATTATTGTAGCTTGCAATCTGAATATCACACATCATGCTGCTAATACAGTGGATGCCAGTCTCTTTGTAACAGGAAAGATGAATGAGGTAGAACTGAAGCAATACAGCACTATTATGTATCTCTATGTGACTCTTGTTGAACTAAAACACACCACCAGTTTCCTTTGGCTAAGATGGCTTTTTCTCTCAGCACTAATCAAGAATTCCTGAACATAATATTCAGTTACAGTAATTTCAAGGTAGCTGACTGTCTGCTGTTAAGAATTAATAGACGGAATCTCCCAAAGTAAGTTTTATACTTCTCCTTCACCCCTTCTTTGGGGAACAGTAACTGTGTCCTTCCAGTCCTGTCCAGACCAAAAAAAAAAAAAAGCTACCACTACGAATCACTTGAAGTAGTTCTGCTTCTTTTTCCCTCATCCACTGAATTTCATGCTAGTGTGAGATGATAGCCCTGGAGAGAATGGAGGGTCCTAGGTATGGACCTATCACTCCTTGCTCATTAAAGAGGGGAACTAATTCACTTCCCTCTCTTGTAGGAGGCTTCCCCCAGCCTCATACCCTCACATCTGGAACTAGCACCTCTTCCTGTTTGGACACTGAGATGTCCAGATTAAATCGTAGGTGAAAACTCCCCCTATTTAGCACTTGGATTTTTAATTATTTTGTACTCTAGGTAGCCGGAGTGGCTAGTTGGCAGTAGCAGTCTTTCTAGCTGTAGTGAAAATGTGGCCTATTAACAGGCCAAAAGGGGACGGCATAAATCCGTGATAGAAAAGCACAATCAAAAGCTATTCTGTTTGCAGAGATGCTCAGGCAATTAACAGGTGCATGGTCTGATCCTATCTAAGTTGGGAGTTGGCAACCTTTCACTAACCATGGGCCAAATTAACACAGCTCGGCCCCAGAGTCTGGCTGGAGTGCTAGATATTCCACTACTTAGCTGGCAGTGTTGTAGGAACGTGTCAGCCTCGGCTCAGGGTGAGGCAACTCCGTGATGGCTTCATGCCTCAGCTGTACAGGAATATTACTTTCTTGGAACAAATTTCTAAACATTACCTCAAACCTGGGAAGTTTATGAGGGAAACCAGCAAACAGGTCAGGTGTTAGCACTGCAGCTGTATGCCGCAATGAGTGCCTGAACCCATTCCCTGCACTCCCCTCTCCTCTCACTCCAACTCTGCCATTGCCCAGTTACCAGCTGAGTTCCAGGAACTGGCTCCACCTCTGCCCACCCCAAGTTGAGAGAGCTGCCCAGGGAGATGCGTCCTGCTGGCCTGGTGGTCCGAGGGAGACCCACTATCAGCTAGAGCTAGCTGTCTGGACTCCCTGCATCTGCTGGGGCTTTCAGTTCCCCGCAGTCAGGATAAGGTGCAGCTTCCTGGTCACCATAGTGCCCTTTGGGAAGACTGGGCTCTATGCATTGCCCAAGCGTCCCACTGAGCCCAGCAAGAGAGACGGGACTTGGACATTCCCACAGGCAGCGCTGCCTACAGGGTGCTGTCTCCTGGGTAGGACACTAGACTTTTCCAGTCTGTATTTGCAGCAACAGTAATTCTGGTTGGAACTTTCCAAAGAATAAGGGTTGGAAGTGGTAGTTGAACTAACAGGGCCACAAGAAGGGATAAGGTAACTGCTTTTGGTTTCCCACGCATTATCTGACACGACATAGGAATGAGCATATTCACCAGTGGCCCATCTGGTTTTGTATTCTGTTTGTACAGGATCCCGTCAGTAAGCAGCCCGTGAAGCTTGAGGGATGTACACCCCTTCTGATTTAGGACAAGATTTCAAATGGCTCCTGTCTGTGTGCTGGTTTTCTTGAAGTCATTACTCTCTCCTGAGAAAAGTTGTAGGGATTACTTAATACTAAAGTTTTCTGGAGGCTAGAGTATGGGAATAGAGATTGATACTTCATTTTCTATTCCAGCCTTTCTTTATATGAATGAAGGTATTAAAATGAAAAGCAGATAATCAAAGAAAATTAAGTGAATAACTAGCTCATGCTGACTGATGTGCACAGACCCTTTGAATCAAGCCCAATAGTGAACAGAGTAAAAAAAATTAGTTCAACCCAAAGCATAAAATTACTGCCAAAAGAAGAGGTAGTGCAGTTTTAGTCCATAAGATGATGGAAGTGACATGCATCAGGAGGTAACATTTTCTAAAAGGTTTATTTTAGAAGGTAAATTTATTCCCCAGCATGATGTCTTCTAGTAAGACTGAACTGCTGCAATGCTAGCAAGCTGGTACATTTAATATTTCCTGTGGACGTGATTTCTAGGAGCATAGGACTTCCTAACGAAAGAGCAGAAAACAGTTGCATAGGTATTAGTCACTGGCAGAGAAATGGATAGCTGATTTCTCCCCCACTGAAGTAACTAATATAAATACTTTTAAAGAAAAACACACACTTAAGAACAGGGGTAACTCAGAGCCTGGTTCTTTTTTCACGTAAGCTGATTTTATTCCTTATTTCCTTATGACCTTAGCTAATATTTAATTTACACGAGTGGAAACAAATCAGAGCCACATTAATCAAAACTGCAGGTACTTTAAGCAGTATAGTAAAGAGGATGAGGGTTGGAAAGGCGCCTAGTGCAACTCCAGAAACAATGAAGAGAAAGGGTAGAGAGCTAAGCAGGAGAAGAATGGCTCTGTGATGGTAACTAATTGTCATATTGGGTTTTTGTGTGCATTCGTTAATAATTTCTTAAAAGAATTTTGAGATCCTTAAATGAAGTGCAAAACATTGCTATGATTATTTAAATTTAGATGCATGTTTTTCCAGAGTTTGTTTTTAATGTTTTGTCTCGGGTCTATTCTGGGGAAACAGCAAGCTGATTTGGTTCTCATTAAATTTAAAATCTGGCATTTGGTCCAGTTCTCATCTATATTTTTCATGAATTCTTATAAAGAATTGTTGTTTTTTCAAGTTGCTGAACTGGGCAGCCTTATAATTGTGGTCTGATGGCTTTGACAAAGTCCTGCACTTATAAAATAGCCATGTTTTCTTTAACTTTTCTCTGCTTTGATTTCAAGCGTTGCCAATGTAAGTTCTCTGCCTTCTTGGTGTTATTGATGTATTATACCAGAGAGTATACACAATAAAAAGTGTGTCTCTCAGCACATCTTTTGTGTGCAGTATGCAACACTCCTTAGCACATTACTTGCTAGTTTGGTCCTTACCGTGCACCCTTTTCAGAAGAAAACCCCATGCAGTCTAGTATATGGAACGATCGTTCCAGAACTTATCATTTATGGCAACTTCAGTTATTATCCCCACATTTCACTTTAAACCTGACCAAAGGTAAATTCTATGTATGAAAAGCCACTAAAGGAGAGAGTTTAAGAAGTTATAATGCTTTTGTAGGTATGTATGTCATCTCAACTAAGTGCAGCATCAAGGAAAGAACTAATATCCTTTGGCTACTTAAGCCAAAGTCCCATCCGCTTCAACTGAAGAAAAGCAGAGAAACTAAAGGAAAATTTCCATTATCTGTAATAATGGGCCTTTATCTTCTCTAAATTGGATGCCAGAAACTGACACAAGCTTGAGTGTATGACAGTGGACTGCAGTGACACATAAGGCCAATACATTTCTGAGTAAAAACAAATTACCAAAATGTGATGTCACCCTACAGATACAGCTAGAAAAGGCGATGCCTAATGACTTGGTAAAAAAAAAAAAAAAAGACATGGTGAGCCAGCAGAAACCGAGCTTGGCATGCGGCTTAGTGTATTAATGGACATTTTCCTATTGGATTCCCATTAAACCATTCCATAGCAACTACCACTGTTTCACGGTTTGGAATTCTGGATTTATTGAGCAAATTCTCTGTACGCAGACTCCAACACTGATTGCAATTTGGAGTTCACAGAGGAGTCAATAGATCAAATACTCTTCTGGGTAGGCATTTCTTATCTGGTAAGGTGTCTGTGAGCTCTGTTGCGAGGCTCTATGATGATGCAAACTACCTTGAACGAAGACAGGAGCAGTATCTCAGGTTTCAGGTGGTCAAAGCTGCTTCTTCCTTGTAAAATTATGAGCTCAGAGGCACCTTACCAGGTAAGAAATGCCTGCTCAGAATTGTATTCCATCTACTGACTCCTCTGTGGACTCCTATGAAATTATGAACTTTCCTTTCTACCCAGGAGAACTTTTTACAATCTTTCCTCCAATGCCTGATGAAGGGTGTTTGTGCCCAAAAGGTTGCAACTGAAGAAATTTTTTTTGGAAAAATCTAGTTGATCTGATAATGTCTACCACGAGTCCTAATTGCTTTTTCCTCTAGACCAATGCAGCTACAACCTGGATACTTGATATGTTAGTATGCATGTATGTAATGGAGTAATATTAAGGGCTCCTTTAATGAGGATGTTGAAGGATATTTGATGGGCTGCTGAATATTTCAGTTCAGGCAGCACATAATGACTGAGGCATGCAAAGTACAAATCATTTCCAAAGGCAACACAAATGTAAACCTATACCTGTTTATTAAAGAAGTATAGTACATGTAACACCACCTTTCAGTACGTTCTGGATTCTTTGCAGTAGCTGGCATCCAAGTAACATTCCACTGCCAGGACAGGAGAGCACAGAGTGTTCAGGGAGGAGGGTTCAGGTTTCTTCTTGTTTAGATGTTTCCAAACAACACTTGAACATTATTGTAAAAATGACTAAAATAACTATTGAAAGCAGGAAATGGGAAATATCAGAATTCCATAAATATCACTGTAACTTTGGAACTAACAGCAATAGTTGGCAAAGTAAGTCTGAAACACCTGTTGTGGTTTTCTGTGTTTTAATAGATCAAATTAATCCTCCGCAGACTATAAAGAATATTCTTAATTCCATGAAAAGGCATTTACTCATGATGTGGTCATTAGTGTTAATGATCCTAGTTCCGCGAAGCCCATTGCTAGACATTAAGACTTACAATATCTCTTTTCAGGTTAGGAAGGGTTAATTACTATTCGGCTGTACAGAGCTGTTAAAATGGTGGCACTGAAGTCAAATGATTTATCCAATTACCAAAGAGAAACAAGGTGAGAGTAAAATTTTTAAAGGGCAAATTTAGTGCTGAAGTTGTCCCATTGCTGCAGGAAATTTAACTGTTGGGATCTAATTTCAGTCTGTTGTTGACTTAATCTATCATCACTAACTAACCCTCCTGGTGCTCCTTTCTATCAGATACTAAGTGAGTGAATGCTGCCTGAGGTCAATTCGGTGACTTCTGCTTTTGTCCACATTAAACCAGACCTCTGAGCTCTGCCACTTTTCCATTTTTTGACTGTTGGCAAAGCATTTAACGTACTTGTACACATATTGTACGTGTAAACTTGTTTATTTAATAGATTTGTGCTCACTATAGTAGCGGGCACTTAGTGGAAACTGTTCTTGTTCCCTGAGCACTAATTTATAGCACCCTGTGCTAACTGTTTTAGTGTCCACAGAAGAGCATTTGTGCCATAGGCTATTGCTTCAGTCTTTTAATTTTTAGGGCTGTGATAAAAAGTTTAAACTTGAATGGACTTCGACTCCATAGTCTCATTTAAACCAAGTGAAGTGCAGTTGGTTTTCAGTGGGACACCTATACACCTTTGAAAATTTTACTCGAGCTCTAGCCCTAGTTTTGAGATTCTACACATACTTCCACTACTGTGGATCTCTTCTTTTGCTGATACGTGTTGATATCTGAAGAACTTGCAATGTACTCAGTATGCACATATTTAATGCCCACTCATAAGGGAGGGGAAAATATGCCTCAAACAGCAAATTATTCAGAATTCAAATCTATCAACATAAACTTTTTCTCCATGCGAAGCTTAGTTAACAAATCTCTGTGCTAAATGGAATAGCAACTTATTTTTCCAAAAAAGATTTGGAAGCATTGTTCTACTACTTTGCTCACTTGTATGGTGATCTATATTTTCTGTGTATGGAGGTGATGAGGTAACTGAGATTATAGATGAGATAATAGAAAGGTCTTCAAGACCTAGATGAGATTATAGAAAGGTCTTCAAGATGAATGAATGCCTGAAGGTAGAGCTCAGGTAGAAAATGAGCTATCTTACTGAATACAGAGAGTGCTGGTACATGATTTTAAAGACAAATGAACATTTTCTGGGCTGTTTGTATACATAATACTACTATCATTCCACTTTTCAGATCATTGTAATAACAAGGTTAACTGTAATGAGTTAGGTGCTTAAAAGAGGCACTGTGATTCCCCTGTGGACCCCCTCATCCCTGTTAGGCTCTCCCTATGCCTTGTCTCTCTGGGTCTAACCCTGCCTTTTCACCTGCTATGTCTTGATGAAACTTTTTATAAAAGGGAGGCTGCCCCCAGAGACTGGCCAACCCACAGTGCTGTCTCTTCCTGTGATTGACTCTCTCAAACTTGTATGCCTTAAGGACCTATTCTGTGGCTCCAATACACCCCTACACCATGCCCCATGCCTTGCAGGTGTTTCAAATCGCCAGACAGATGACACACTTGTCCCTAAGTTTCCAGGACACCTCAGACCTTCCTTCCCTTGTTGGGGTTTCTGCCTTCCTGGCTGCTGCCCCTCTACCCTGATTGGTCTCTTCACCAAGACCTGCTGTTCTAGGCCTACCCGTGAACACCAGCCCTAGCTCCACCTGATTCTGGGCTCCTGAACCCCTGGTCCCCAGTGCAGCCTCTCTCAAGTTGTAGGCCTTGGGCCTGCCTTCTGCAGGGCTGCCGGGGGCAGGCAGGGTGCTGTGGACCCAGATCCCTTGTCCCACAGCCCTGGCAGCTGGAGGCTCTCTCTGGGTGGGTAGGGGGTTGCAGGTTGGGAATGAGGGGCACCAGCAGGGTTGGAGGGGCTGTGAGCTGGGAGTGAGGGACACCTGGGAGGGTGGAGGAATGGGAGGCTGTGGGGCGGGTGTGAGAGGATTAGCAGGACTGGGAGGCTGTAGGGTGGAAGTGAGGGGCACCAGCAGGGCTGGGGGGCAGGATTGAGGGGCAACAGCATGGGCAGGAGCTGGGCACCAGTATGTCAGGGCTGTTCAGTGCTACGAAGTGTGTGGAGAGAACAGGGCAGCCACAACTGGACCTGCATCCTAGTAAGTGAATGGGGCAGGGGGAACTCTGATTTTCTATGATCCAAAAAAAAAAAAACCCAACCAAAATAGAACACCAAAATACATAGGTATTTAAAATGTATTTTATTATAACGATTGAGGCACTGGTAGGCTTCCAAATTGCTTTTAAATTGTAAATATATCAATTAAAACATTGTGTTCAACTGATACCTATATGCATTTCATTTTAATCATGGAAAAAACATAGATTTTAGCCTTTTTAATCAGAGAATTTGGGATTCTTTGTCCTTGAAAATTGCAAAATCTTTGTTTTTAAAAATAGAGAAAACCCTACATGTAAGTGTTTACTTTTAAAATTTTGTAAGCATTTGCCCATTAGATTCTAGCTAGAAATACCATTTGATGCCAACTGAGAGAGGTTTAAAAAAAAGTGGCCTATTTGACCCAAGGACCCTTTCACATATAAATAAACAACATAAATATATAATCACTCCCTTCCTTAAACATGCCCTTTACTTTCCCACCCCTCAGGAAAGAACATCTTGTAAACTAGATAAGCACTCGCAACATTAACAACTCCTGCTAAGTACTGCTTTAAGGCACAACCAGTCCCATTCTAACTAATGGAATTAATTGTAGAGTAATAAAGAGCTACTTACAGGATGACATAGTTTCATAGTTTCATAGTAGCTAGAGTCGGAAGGGACCTAGGTAGATCATCTAGTCCGACCCCCTGCCTTAGCAGGAAAGAGCACCGGGGTCAGATGACCCCGGCAAGGTGCTCATCTAACTTCCTTTTAAAAATCCCCAGGCTAGGAGCCTGCACCACTTCCCCTGGAAGCTGGTTCCAGGCCCTAGCCACCCTGACTGTGAAGTAGCGCCTCCTAATATCTAATCTAAACTTACCCTCCGCCAGTTTGTGACCGTTATTCCTGGTCACTCCTGGCAGTGCACGGGGGAACAGGGACTCCCCCAATACCTGCTGATCCCCCCTGACCAGTTTGTAGCAGGCCACAAGGTCCCCCCTTAGCCTTCTCTTGTGGAGGCTAAACAGGTTCAGGTCCCGTAGCCTATCCTCATAAGGCCTGCCCTGCTGACCCCTGATCATACGAGTGGCCCTCCTCTGAACTCTTTCCATATTGTCCACGTCCCTCTTGAAGTGTGGCGCCCAGAACTGGACGCAGTACTCCAGCTGCGGCCTGACCAGTGCCGCATAGAGGGGGAGGATCACCTCCCTGGACCTGCTCGAGATGCATCTGTGGATGCATGATAGGGTACGATTGGCCTTCTTGACTGCCTCCCCACACTGCCGGCCCATGTTCATCGTGGAGTCAATGACGACTCCAAGATCCTTTTCCGCCTCCGTGCTGGCAAGAGGGGAGTTCCCCAACCTGTAAGTGTGGTGCCGGTTCTTCCTCCCCATGTGCAACACCTTGCACTTATCAGTGTTAAACCCCATCCTATTCTCATCCGCCCACCGTTGCAACCTGTCAAGGTCAGCTTGTAGCCTATTGCACCCTTCTAGTGCACCCACATCCCCCCACATCTTAGTGTCATCAGCAAACTTGAACAGGGTGCTTTCTACCCCCTCATCCAAGTCACTGATGAAGATGTTGAACAGTGCAGGCCCGAGGACCGAGCCCTGCGGAACCCCACTGCCCACATCCTTCCAGGTCGAGAAGAACCCATCCACTACCACCCTCTGGGTGCGGCCCTCCAACCAGTTGGCGACCCATTTGACCGTGTGGGCATCGACACCACAGTCTCTCAGCTTTTTGATGAGGACAGGGTGAGAGACAGTGTCGAAAGCCTTCCGGAAGTCCAAAAAGACTACATCCACAGCAACCCCTGCGTCTAATGATTTGGTGACCTGATCGTAAAAGGCCACCAGGTTGGTCTGACAAGACCTGCCACTGATGAACCCATGTTGGTTGCCCCTGAGCATGCATTCCCCCGCAAGGCCCTCCTGGATGTGTGCCAGGATAATTTTTTCAAAGAGCTTACCCGGGATTGAGGTCAGACTAACTGGCCTGTAATTTCCCGGGTCCTCTTTTTTTCCCTTTTTGAAGATAGGGACCACATTGGCCCTCTTCCAGTCCTCCGGCACCTCGCCAGAGCACCACGAGTGCTCATAGAGCCGTGCCAGGGGTCCCGCAATGACCTCAGCCAGTTCCTGTAGAACCCTAGGGTGAAGATCGTCCGGACCAGCGGACTTGAACACGTCCAGCTTCTCCAGAAGTACCCTAACTAACTCCTCGCTAACCCTTGGCCCAGGCGTGTCTCTCTCGGGGCCCGAGGGGGGCCCAGCAGGGAGGTGGCTGAACTGGTCCCTACTTAGGAAGACAGAGGCAAAGAAATCGTTAAATATGTTAGCTTTGTCATCTGGTGTGATGACTAAGTTGCCCATCGTGTCCTGCAGGGGCCCCACATTACCCGGGACCCTCTTTTTACCCCCTATGTATTTGAAGAAGGACTTCTTATTGTCCTTAATCCGGGAAGCTAGTCCTATCTCCAACTCTGCCTTGGCCCTCCTGACTGCCCCCCTACATCCTCGGGCGACTATAACATAGTCCTTCTTGGCGATGACCCCATCTCTCCATTGGGTATATGCCTCCCTTTTAGCAAGGAGACATTCCCGGATGCTCTTAGTGAGCCATGGGGGTTTATGTGCCCTCCTGCTCCCTTTGACCCTTGTTGGGATTACCTCCCTTTGGGCATGGAGGATCGTCTCCTTAAGGAGCAACCACTCACCTTCGACATCTGATTCCCTTCCCCTCTGGGTCCTCAGCGCTTCCCCAACTATCCTCCTTAGCTTGTTGAAGTCAGCCCTCCTAAAGTCTAGGGCTGTTGCCTTGCTGCAGCCCTTTGCCACCTTACGCTGGATGGTGAATTCCAGCAAGCGATGATCACTGTCTCCCAGGTGGCCCATCACCCGCAGCCCCCTCACCAGGTCATCACCCGTGGCCAGCACTAGGTCCAACAAGGCGTCTCCCCTGGTGGGACTGTGCACCTCCTGGGTTAGATGGAGGTCCTGCAGTCTGGCTAAGAACCGACGTGAGCGATCAGACTTGGCTGACTGCTCCTCCCAGCAGATGTCTGGGAAGTTTAGGTCCCCCATGATGACCACATCCTTAGCCCTCACTGCCTCTGTAAGCTGACCTAAGAATTCCAGGTCGAGCTCTTCTCCCTGGTTGGGAGGTCTATAATAGACTCCCACCGTTAAGTCTCTCTCCCCTGGACTGCCTTTTACTCTAACCCAGAGCACCTCAGAGTGCCCCCCCTCTACCCCCATGCTAATTAACGAGGAAGTATATTCCTCCTTGATGTAGAGTGCTACTCCTCCACCTTTCCTTCCTATCCTGTCCTTCCTGTATAGCCTATAGCCCTTGACACTCACCGCCCAGTCATGCGATGAGTCCCACCACGTTTCTGTGATCCCTACTATGTCAGGGCTGGTGACAGCTAGGAGGAGGGCGAGTTCCTCCTGCTTCTTCCCCATACTTCGAGCATTCGTGTAGAGGCATTTGAGGCCTTCAGCGGTTGTGCCCACTGACCCCCTAGTCACAGCAATGCCCCGTCCCCTATCGCTTACCTGTTTCTCCGTTTTGACCATTGGTCTGGGCTCGCTGGCTGTTGCTGGGCCTGGTATCTCAAAGTCTGGCCTGCTGTGATTGGATCCAAATTCATGATTTGTGTGCTGGATCTGAGGAAAACTAGAATGAAATCCTGACCCCACTGAAGTCAATGGCAGGATTTTGACCTTAAGTTCCCTGGAACCGTGCAACCCATCATGTGTCTACATTTTCAGAAAACTTCTCAAATTTTGGAAACCTTTTATTCACATACGTCAGTGTTGTAGGGTACAGACAGAAATGACATTTGTGCAATCAGCCCCTGGAAAGCCATGCCCAAACAGAAGAGCATGGCTTCAGAGTGCTTCAGTCACACAACAGATTAACTCCCATGGTATGAGGGTTCATTGAAGATGCTACAACGTAGAGCAGCTTCATTAATTTCTGTCTGCTGCAGCCCAGCCCAGCCCAGCCCTAACTGCTGTCTCTGGATGAGGGGGAGAAGGCATGGGGGAGAAATCTGCTCTGGGGTTTTCTCAGCCATGCTGGAGGGGTGGAGCCAGTGAATTGCAGCCCCTCAACTTGAGGTGGGAGAGGGACTCCAATCTACCCACCCCTCATTCCAGCAGAGCTGAGAACCTTGGAATGGACCTCCCTCCCCTGCCTACTTCCCCCTCCCATCCAGAGACAGCAGCAGAGCTGCAAGAACACAGATGCAACCTCTCTCCATAGATCAGCTCCAAACTGGAGCTGATCTTTCATGCCCCTGATCCAATAGCTAACGTCTTGGGTTAGAAGGATCAGTCTAACTCATGAAACTTTCTGTGAGTTGCTGTGAGCTAGCCCTGGGAGCTGTGCTTCTACTGGTACCCATGATCCCTAAAGTCTCCGTAATCTTGTCTATGAATAAAAGTGGTATGGCTTTACTATTTCCCTGGCAAGTTGCAAAGGTTAATTAATTTGTGCATATAAAGTGTTTGGTATCCTTGGATGCAAGGCACTAGAGAAATACAAAATATTGGTACTCCCAAATACTCTAGTTTCCGCACAGCAATACTTCAAAGCAACAAGACCATAATATGACTCCAGTGAAATCATTTGGGAAAAGAAACAATATTCAAATATCTTAACCAAAATGAGGCCATTTGATTTCAGTAATTCATTTTTAAATTTGCTTTCTTTTCTTTTCTTTTGTTCATGTCCCAAAGGGAAAAAAAAAAAAGTTAAATTAGTCTCAGTCTGTCATCCCTGGATATGTAACACAGCAGTAACAAGACTCTTTGCCAAGATGTTCTACAAAAGGTTGTATTAACATGAAAGAAAAAGATCTTGTACATAGTAAACATTTTTTCTGACCATGTAATCCTGTAACATTTTAAGGTCAAATTATTCTAACATCAGATAAAGGGATACAGTCAGCTGCAACATTAAACTTAATCTCGCTATAAAAACTTTGCTAGTATAATGAGGTTTTTCCAAGATACTTCACAGCTGCCACCATGTGGATTTTTAATCATGCAAATATAAACATTGACCAGACCCTTCTGTCCCCTACACTGGCATGAATCTAGGATAAGGCCCTGATCCTGCCAAGGTGTATACACATACTAACTTTAAACACAGTTTGCTCAGTAGCAATGTTCACGTGAGATAAGCACATAGACAGATCTTTACAGGATTTGTGCTTAACTTCCAAAATGTCAGCTGACTTCAGTAGAGTGCCTCTTGATTTCTAGCTTATATGGCTAAGATCTGAGCTGCGTTCTTGGCAAGGGAAAGAGCATCTATTTTGCAATAAATTGATAATTTATTTTTACTGTTCTTTTCCCCCCATGAACTAGAACGTTTCTTTCTTCTGCCAAAAAAAGAGAAAATACTTACGGGTTTCACAATCAATTTACTCTAATGTTGAATTGATACTTCAACTTGCATAGCTAACGTAGCTGTTATTTCTGTAGATAACCAATTGAGTTTATCTTCAATGGTGAGTTCAGATAAATCACAAATTCCTATCAAGTTAAAAATGTCTAGCATTTCCCCATGCTGCTCTTTTATGCAGTTTAGCTGACTCCCTAAAGCCCATGCCCTTGTGATTCATAAGAGATTAGCCAAACTTAAGATATGAAAGGAGTCCACTGGAAAGGGAAGCTTATCATAAATGTGACTGATTTTAAATTTTAGTAAGTATGTGAGAATGTTAAAAATGTACTTGAAAGCGAAATGTCTGATTCAGAAGATTGTCAGCAGAAGAGCCATTTATTTTAAGGTCATCACATTGACCTTAGCGTGTGTAGGAAGTGACTTACACTTCCTACCTCATCTTACCTGATGAATGTTTTATTGGCTGATATGAACTGAACTGTAGTCTTAATCCAGTTCCTACTGTTGTTATCTCAAAACCACCGTGAAAATTGACACTGGACTAATTCTCTTAGTTCGTATTAGTAACTACAACTACAATCAATAACAAACTGAGGAGTCTTCCTATTCCTAAAAACTACCCATCTGTTACAAAGATTGGTCATATTGTGTGTGTGTGTGTGTGTGCGCGCGCACGCGCATGCACATGCGTGCACATGCACATATACACGAGGTTTCCAAAAACAGAGTAATTTTTTTTAGGTGCAGACAGGAGTCTGATTTTCAGAAGCTGACAGCTCATGGCTTTCTGAAAATCCTAATGCTTGGAAAAAATAAGTGAAAATATCTAGCCACTCTTTGAGAGTCTCAGTCAAGTAGATATAAAAATTAGAGGCGCACGGATACATTGGTTGCCTATCAGATCAGCGCCGATTAAAAGGGAAATGACACTATTGGCTTTTCTTCAGCCATGGTAGCCAATAATATTTACTGGTAATTATGTCTTCTGGCTAGGCCCTGGGCATCTGGGTTCTCCCTCATCTGTGGGGCCAGGTCCTAGATGCCTGGGTTCCCTTCCGCGAGCCGGGGTGACCTTGAACACGGAGGACCTGATCCGAATACAGGGGCCAGAGCCGGCTTCCATCCCTACCCCCATCCCCTCACTGGCAGGCTGGACTGGGCTGGAGCAGCTGGCACAGTGTCCCAGGTGCTGGTGCAGTGTGGACTGCAGGCTGGGGCTGGGGTGGGTGCTGTAAAAGGCAGCATGTGCTGCAGAGATGAGACTGGGCCAAGGATGGGCATGACTCAGCCCACAATGCTCCAGGGGCAGAGCTTGGCAGGGCCCAAGGCAGCTGCTCCACGCCCCACTGTGTGCAGCAGGGTCCTCCCCTGACCCTGAAGCCCAGCTGGGTCCTGCCTTTGCCAGGGCCAGGGCCAGATCCGGGTCCATTCAGCCTCCCCTACGTGCCCCTGGCAGGGGCAGCACCATGAGGGGAAGGGGCCCACCCCACCACTGGAGTCCAGCTCCCAGGACCTGTGGCCTGGCCTCTCCAGACCTGGAATGCTTCTGTGAGCCTTCCCTGGGCAGAGGGAGCCAGGCTCAGAGACCACTCAGTCCTAGGCATCCAGGCAGGCTTATATCTTCTCCCTCAGCCCTACTGGGCAGACTCAGGCAGCTTCAGGGTTGGGGTTCATGGGCATCATGCAGAAGAGCAGGGGCTAAAGGGGCACTGGCACAGGCACTGCTAAGCCAGCCCTACCTGCTGCAACTGGCATGGGCACTTTTACGCGTGCTCTGGGGGTAGGGGGAGCAGCACTCCGATTAGAGCAGCTCTGGCAGCCATTCTAATTAAAGTGCTGCAGCTCACTGGCACATTGCCAGTCTTGTACAGAATCTGTGTTTTATCCGTTTTGTGGATAAACAGGTAGTGGCAATTTTACTCTTACAATTTGATTCCGTTCCATGCAAATGATCTGTACATTATAAAGTATTTGGATTTAATTTTAGTCCTCTGTCTCTTGCTTGGACATGATGTGGAAGTCATGAGGATCTAAATATTATAGGTCCTTCATCATCTAGGAACATGGACAAGCCCAGAGTGAATGAAATGCCACTTCTTTGCAGAGCAGCCATTGGGGAGATGGGCTTAGGTGTGGAAGCGAATGCAGAGCAACCACAGAAGTTGCTGCTGTGCTGCACTTTCAGTAAAGGTATTGCAGACCTGGTGTTGAGGATTTAACCATTTTCCACTGATTGGGCTAGGACAAATCAGATGCTTTGCTGTCCTCCAGAGCTAAAAATACACAGCAGGACACTCTCAGCCTTCTAAACAGCTTATTTCCTTTGAGACTTTTGTAAACTAGCATCTAATTTTATATGCAAAAATAAATCAGATAAATATTGCACAAAAATATTGCCTTCAACAGCAGGGTTTTAACCCTTTATCCTGTAGCACTGTAGACGACGTCAGGGAAATAGGTGGTTGTGTCCAGAGTTGGTCTGTGGAAAAAACCCAGACTGGCTCACCCTCCTTTCCATACACCCAGGGTTTAGGCCCATCTTCCGCACTTTGTCTTGCGGGGAGCAGTCATAGGTGCCATGTGCGGGATCTGGAAATTATTTGGGGATGTCTGAATTGCCTCATTTCCTCTCCTGGCCGCTGCTCTGTGTGCTGTCTACATCTAATGAGTCACTAGAGGGTCTGAGGGCTCCAGCCTGACTCCCCTCTACCCCCCAACCTGTTGCAGCTGCTCTGCTGGATCCCCTGTCTTTCGAGGACAAGATGTACTTACTGCTTTGGTGGTGACATGAACCTGGCCTCAAAATGCTCAGTGATTTGACAGGCCACCAGGCTTTCTTTGAGGAACTTAAGTAAGAGAACGGAACTGGCGATTTTAAACAGTTTATATCTCAGCTATTCCGAACAGAGTTTCATGGACAAAGCAAAGGCACTTCTGTAGACCAAAGGGATTCAGTCAACCACATACCAAAGACAGGCTGCAAACAATGGAGGTGTGAGAACTACTCAAAGAAAACATTGCAAGAATCTTTCACAGTAGAAAATGTTAGGCAAACTAAATAGACTGTCACTTTCATAACAGCTGAGATTTCTCCAGCTATTCAGAAGCAGTGCCACCAGAGCTAATTAAAGAAAATGTAAAGTCCTGATGGGTTCATTCTATTTTTGGCTGGGAATTGATGGGATGTTTTGCTGAGACTGCTCATCATGAGCTCTGCTACTTTTCAGTGCAGCTTTTGCCGCCTTCCTTATTAAAACAAGATGGATGTGGGCCTGCAAAGTGTGCATAGCTCTTCCTCTTCATGTTCAGTTCAGCAGCAGCTGGGCTAACTTCATCTTGTAACACATATCAACCTCTGGATAGTTCTTACAGGACTGGCTGCTCTGTTATGAGTGACTCCTTTTTCCACCATTAAATCATGATGAACATTTCACATTGCTCAAGTGTGTATCTGAGTAGCGCTATAGTTTGGTCTGCAAATGTTTAGGGAAAATCTCAGAGAGGTGCTTCAAGGGCTGAACATCTTGAGAATGTGCATGTAAAACACCAACATATTATTTTCAGTACCCCCAAATATTATTTTCCCTCTGCACAGCTTGAAGGCAGGTGATATGGCAAGAATGTTTTAGTACCTAAGGATGAATTTCTTTTAAAGTCTAGAAATCCTAAAGTCTTCTGTAATAACTTTAGCAAGCAGACTCCAGTTTTAAAGTCAATCGGTTTTATTTTCCTTTAAAAAACATTGGAGCAGGGATAATTTAAGCCATTTCTGATCTATGTTTACAGACTATTTTAGAAAACAGTGTTTTGCTTCCCTGGTGAGGGGCTGATCAGCTTCTCAGGATTTATTGTACCACATTTCAGTAGTGCCTACCACAGTTGTTCAGTCATTGTGCTGGGTCATTTTGTGTCGAGAGCTGCCCTCAGGTGAAATTGGATCAGACAAGTAGCAGCTATGCATTATCAAGCAGCAAAATGAGAGACCTAAATGTAGAGTGGGTCTGCTTTTACTCCCAGGTACTTAAGAGACTGGACATTGAAATCTCACCTGCCTCTCTCCAAGGTCTTTTAAAGTATGTTTTACAAGATGACTTGCTCACTGGCTGGTACAGCAAACTTGTGTCTTCCACCTGGCAGGCAGGAGGACACAAAGTGGGTCATACTCCATGTTGCAGCTATTATGGAGGGGGGCAGAGAAAACATTAAGGCAAAAGATGCAATTGGTAAGGAGTAATGAAGGAAGAACATAAGGCCAAGGAGAGAGAGGGGAAAGCACTGTTGGAAAGAGAAGACAGTATAGCAAGAGCACAGGATAGAAAGAAGTCAAAGCACTGGCCAGCGTTAAGCCAGTGACCAGATGTTGCCCCTGGCCAATCCCAAGTGGCTTTGTACAAGTGTAATCCAGAAGGCGGTTTGACACTTTTTAGTAAAACACCTTTGTTTTGTAGCTGAAAGTTTTTCCTGACACCCGATTTTTTTTTTTTTTCTTTTTTTTTTCTTTCAAGTACATGCAGCTACTTCAGGCCCAGATTGCTGACCTTAGTAGCAACTTTGTATGCTGTTGTGCTTCATTTGAATTAGGGTGCATCTGTCCTTTGGCAGCTGCTATGATGCTGTTCTGCATGAAGAGGTTAGGCATGTATCAGTTTATACCATGAAGGCTCTTGGCAATGGAAGGGGGCAAATTAAGTTTATTCTAACTGAAAGCTTACATGTAACAGGAGCCAGCCACCAGGATTTTAGGTCTCCAGAACTGCACAGGAGTTTTCCAGTGTGCTTCTCGACTCCTGCGATCTATTAGCTTCTACTCCTAGAGCTGAACTATGCTTTCTCAGTTGCATTTACTCAGGATCTTCTATTGTAGACACCCACCATATTTTACTTTTTTCAGAAAAGTGAGGGGGCTGCCCAACATGGAACATGGAGCTGTGACAAAATTTACAGCATACAGAAAAGCCGGAAAAGAAGGTCCCCTGTATTGCCATAGCCCCTTTTATTCAGAGACCTCAAGGTGCTACCCAAACCATAATTATGCCTTACTGCATGCCTGTGAAGTAATGAATTATTATAGTCCACATTACAGAAAATAAGGTCTTGAATTGTTTTCTTCCTGTGCAGTTCTGTGAGCAATCCAGCCTCACCCCATGCCCTCCCAGAGCTGCAGATGAGGAAAGGATGCTCCTGGATGCATGCAGCCCTGAGAGGGGTTAGGAAGAGAGGATTTGGGAAGACATGACTAAGGGGAGGACAGAAGAGGGTTTGAGGGTGAAATGGACTTGGCACAATCAGGCTGCCCTGCTTATCCAGCCTCTCTTTCTATGGAGCTCCCCTTGGCTTCTTAATATAATGTTTTTCTTGGTCATTGGCTTTTTGGCTCCCCTTGGGTCATTGTGCATGTTCCATGCTCAAGAGAGCATGGAGAAAGGCTGGATGAAATGTTCCCTCTGTTCCCCAGAACTCCCAAATCTCCACAAGTAGGGCAGCAGAGGGGGGATAATTCCCCTCGTCCTGCATCCAGCTCCACCCAGTCTTACGACTGGCAATGTCAGATGAACCCTAATAGGTTCCCGTAAACTGGAAAAATAAAGGCCCTCATTTCCTATTGCACAGTTGCTAGGGTTCCCCTTGAGCATCTTGATTGCTGAGTTAACTTGTATCGAATGTTTCTGATGTTCTGATGCCCCAAACATGAGTGGTAACATCGCAAAGACTGGAGGGGCAGAAATTGCTTCCTACTGACACCTCTTGGAATGTAAACTGTGAACTCCTGAGCATATAATGTTTCACAGTTGTCTACCAACTGACACAATGCTGTCTTTTGCACAATTTTGCTCTGAGCAGGCAAATACTGGACCTAATTTTCTTGGTCCAAATATATCCCCTTGTTCTGCAGAACCTGATACTCTGATCCAAACTAGAGCTGTCTCTAGTTCATAGATCCTAATAGGAAGTGTGAAGTAGGAGAGATGAGTGCACCAGCTGTGCTGTTTGGCACAGGAGTGTCCAAATCTGCCTCTGTGCTGTGGCATCAATTATCTTTCACATAACTTTCTCTGCTGTGTACCAGTACAAAAATTGGACACGAAACTTCCAAACCCAGAGAGGATTTCAAAGGGACCTACTCTTCTGGAAACATCATCTTCCTGTTCTGACTCTAAAAGTATTTTTGGTGCAGTCTTCCTATGCTTTGTCCACCCACTCACTGGCAAAGGAATTTGCTTCCCCTGAGGACACGCCACCCTTCCCATGGCCACTGCTGCAGTCAGAGTCCAAACAAAGAGCTGAATTCCTCCACGCTTCAGGAAAGAAGCGTGTCAACCCCTTGAACTTCCTGAGTTTGGGGAATATGTTTAGGCTTTTTTTAAAGTCTATTTGTCTTCCTGAGAGCGTGAGAGAGATGGCTGTGCAGCTTAGGGGAAAGGACTTGGTGCTGGGAGGCAGTGGAGTGGGAGCTTGCTAAAATGATACTGTCCTTGTACATGGAATCCCTCTCAGTTCAGCTACTTACCAAATATGGCCACAAGGACTTGCACAGCATTTGTGTCACCTCCCTGTTAGTCTTATGCATAAGAGGCCACAAATATAAGGCATCAACTTGTAAAGAGGAAAAGAGTGGTAAGTCAGCATTATATTGCTGCAGTCAATTTGAATGTGCTCTAGGGAGGAGGGAGACTGCCTCTCACTACTTAGGACCGGCCTCTACAAAAATGCAGTCAGGCCTGGTGAGTAGGTGTGGACTGGAATCCAGAAGACTGGAGTTCTAACCTTAGATCATCCTTTGACTTTCTGTGGCCTTATGGTGGTTGTTTCATCTATGTGCTTGCTTTCCTTCCTGTTTTGATCTCTCCTTCCTAGTTTAGACAAATCCTTTTGGGGTGGCACCATCCAGCACAATGATACCCCAATTTCAGTGTTACCCAGAATAAATGTCTCTGACTGGACATTTATTAATCTGTGTAGTTCTCACAGATCACTATGTGCTGTCCACTCAGTCAGGAAGAGAAACCTGTTTAAGAAAGATGTGCAGGTTTTATTCAATTTATAAGAATATAGAGGCACTCACACAACTTCTGGGCTCCCTGATTTCATTTACTTTACCCAGACAATGCATTTTCTCAAAGTAGTAGTGTCTAGGCTTTAGACACTAGATGTAGAGCCTGTCTACAGTTCTACACAGAATGAGCCTGAATTTTCTTTTGTTTTCAAAGTGGAGGGCTGGAATTACAGCACAGTTGTCCACATATCCTTGCCAGGGATGTTAAGGGACAAGACCTACCTTACATGCACCACAACTAAAGTCACATGACCAGCCTAGTTAGAGGAATGCCAATAAAAAATACTAGTCACATCCACATCCCTACACACAATTGGGATATATGCTGGCCAGACATCCTTATTCCAGTGAAGTTACTTGCATTGTATATACAAGTCATCAGAGAGCAGAGGCATACCTGAAATACAGGAATGCAAAGGTGCGTACACAAGGACTTTCTGACTGTTAAGTCAACTTAACTTTTTAAAGTTGACTTAACTGTCAGAGCATACACACATATGTGGAGCAGAGTCAACTTAAATGTGGTACAAGATAATACACCTCCAAGTCTTGAGTCTCATTAGTTTCGGGGAGGGCTCATAAAATAGCTGCCACCATGTCAAGGACCCATAGGTACTGACTCTTGGGTGTGCCGGGGCTCAAGCATCCACTGAAAAAAATTAGTGGGTGCTTAGCACCCATGAGCCACATTAGGTGAGCCAGGTTGAAGTAATGCATTGCCTCTTCTGGGCATGCATAGGGCTTGGCATGGGAATGCAAAAAACAAAACAAAACAAAGCACCCACTGGCCAAAACCTAAGTTGGTGCCTATGCAAGGACCTGTACATGTGTATGCTCCATTGTGGCTTAACTTGACTTAAAGTGCATACACTTCAAAGTCAACTTAAAATAAGATGACTTAACTAAGTGTGTAACTTGTTGCTTGGTGTAAACCATTGGAAGCCTACTTCAGACGCATGCATTCTTCGGACCCCACTTCTGTATGAGCCTCACTGTATCACTGGTTCCTAACATGTACTTGTAATCCACAGGTGAGCCATAGGCCTGAAGTGAGAATTTGTAGGACTGTGGCGCTGCAGCCCCATTTAAGCTGGGGGGGAAAAGGATATCTTACTTCTCTCCAGTTACAGTAAGCTCTCTATATGAGCAGGAAATGCACTGTGGGGGTTCCTTTGCTAAACCAGGTCTGGATTTTTTTTCGTCAGAGAGCTTTAGAAAGCGTATGGGGGGAGGGCTGAGGCAGCATAGGTTTTATGCAAAGTTGAGCATATTTCAATTCTGAGATGCCACTGTAGTTCAGGACCAGCGAGTCACAACCTTTATCCTCTACAGATCACATTCCTTGAGCAACTATAGGTCACATAATTCATTGCTGTCTACTCTAGTAGACTCTATTGTCAGGGGCAGCATATTATAAGGGATGAAATCAAGCTCAATAGTCCAGAGGGGATCATAGGAGCCTGTGATGGATGAATTACCAGTTTCATAAGGCTCATACTTAAAACATTCTCAAGGTTTTTTGTGCAGGCGAGTTTATGGTAAAAAAAAAAAAAAGGATTTTGCAGAAAGCTGGAGCTCTCATGAAGAATATTGTTGTGACAGGAGTGCCACTATTGGAGCCTCTCCGGGTATGGGCTCTGCCCTCCTGTAATGGGCCACCCGCCTGCTTACTCATCTGCCATGATCTTATTTAATTAATAGACTGTTGTAATTAGTGGGAGGCTGCCCATTTCTACGTGCCCTGATGACAGGGGGCACTATCTGCACTCTCAGGGCTCCTCGCTGCCCCTCTGCACTCTTGGGGCTAGGCCAATGCACCTCGCAAAATATTGCGCCTTCTCCAGTGCCGGGAACCACCCTCCCCACTACTGGGGAGTCCCTCTGAGGCCTCCTCCACCCCTAATAGCCTCACCCGGTCCTCCGGTTAAACAGTAAACACAAAACACAAATCCCCCGGGCTATAACATAAAGCTAAACCGTCCAGTCAGAAAACAGTTAATCCCTACCAGGCAAAAATACTCTAGCAGCAACCTGCGGCTACTCATGCAGCCAAACCTTGGCCTTCTCTCTGCACTAGCTGAGCTCCTCGCTCCTTGGCTGTCAGAGGAGGAACTGCCACCCTAGCCTCCTGCCTGGGTTTAAGAAGGGCTAAGCCCTGCCCCTTCCTGTCAGAGGGGTTTTGCCGGTTGCCCTGGCAACCAGCACCTGTGTTGCCCTGGTGACTGGCGGCTGCGCCTCCCCTTTCTCACCACTAGGGGACTCTCTGGAGCCATCCCTGTTCTCAGGTGCAGGGCACCTAAGTGCTCTGCGACAATTGTCCTAAATCCATTTTTAGCAAAACAGTTTCAGCAGAAAATTTGACCAGCTCTATCTGTTATTTTTTAAAGTTGCTACATTTCTTACTACCATATAGTCTGTATGTTGGTCAAGTTCAAGAGACTGAATAGATTGACTTAAGAGAATTTATGAGCTAAATGTGTATCTCTTGACTAAAAATTTCCTTCAACTGGTAGAAGTTCTTTAGCATAGGTCTGTTCTTTTTTATGGGTTACATGATGTCTGTGAAGACCTGGTTAATGACAGTAGTACCTAGATCCCACCTCAAACCAAAGAGTAATAACTCAACTCTTCTGGTATGGAGCCCAGAGTGTGAGCCACGTGGCAGGAGAGGAATAGTTCATGGCAGTTGAATGGAAATTATGAGTAGGCAGATGAAAAAACCTTAATTGAATTTAACAGAGCGGGGGAGCCTCTTTATCTGACTGCCTTTGGAATTACTTTGCATAGGTATGGTGCTAGTCTTCATCAGAAGGGCACTTAAATGTGTGTGAAACTGACTGAACCAGAGGGTCTTGGTAATTAGAAATGACATGAAGATTTACCTCTTTTTGATTGACTTCCTATTATAAAGGTTCTTTTTGTGGCACCATACATTTTTCTTAGGACAGATGTTTGCACTTAAACTGCCAAAAGCTGGCAATATATTCCCATTTTAGCTATACAAATGAGTTCTTTTAAAAACACTTAAATTGCTGAAGTAGACACTGCTAATTGGCCTCCAGTGAAATAGAATGTTTCACAGGGGAGGCTTATGGGTATATATCTTAGCATGGTATTGCAGAGTTTGTGTATGGCAATACAAAGAAATCCACTTGCTATTGCTGTCTAGCGTCCTGCAGTATGAGCCTAGGAAATTGGGTTTATTTCAGTCAAAAAAGCAAAAAGACAGATGTGTTTGTTTATTTCCATAACTATTGGCAAGAATGAAATCAACACTGTTCTGGTTAGTTATCCAGCAGTTATTTTTGATGCCAATGTAGCCATCTTTAATAGAGCGTAGAAACCTAAATGATGCATATTGCTGAGCTCAGAAAAGAGGCAGTGTGGTCCAGTGGCTAGGACACTGACTTAGGAATTATAAGAAGCAAGTTCTCTGCTACTTTCATAGATTTCATAGACATCAGGGCTGGAAGGGACCTCGGAAGATCGAGTTCAGCCCCCCACCAAAGGGCAGGAAGTCAGCTGGGGTCATAGGATCCCAGCAAGATAAGCATCCAATTTGCTTTTGAAGGTGTTCAATGTAGGTGCTTGAACCACCTCCGCTGGCAGACTGTTCCAGACCTTGGGGGCTCGGACAGTAAAGAAATTCTTCCTTATGTCCAGCCTGAAATGGTCTTGCTGGAGTTTATAACCATTCGACCTTGTCATCCCTTGGAGCACTCTGGTGAACAATCATTCCCCCAGATCCTGGTGAACACCCCTGATAAACTTAGAGGTGATCACCACATCGCCCCTGAGCCTGCATTTGTCCAGGCTAAAGAGCCCCATAGCGCTCAGCCTGTCATCATAAGGTCTGTTTTCCTGACCTCTGATCATGCATGTGGCTCTTCTCTGGACTCTCTCAAGCTCCTCCACATCCTTTTTGAATTGTGGAGCCCAAAACTGGATGCAGTACTCCAGCTGCGGCCTCACCAAGGCCGAGTACAAGGGGAGAATGACATCCTGGGATTTGCTTGAGAAGCATCTATGGATGCAAGCCAAGGTTTTGCTCGCTTTACTAGCTGCAGCATCACGTTGAAGGCTCATGTTTGTCTTGTCGTCAATCATGATCCCCAAGTCCTTTTCAACTGTAGTGCTAGCCTGCGTAGCACTACCGAGCCTATAAGGATGCTGCAGGTTTTTCCTCCCAAGGTGGAGAACTTTGCATTTTTCAGTGTTAAACACCATCAGGTTCTCATCTGCCTATTTCCTGAGCCTGTCAAGGTCAGCCTGGATCACCCTCCTGTCCTCAGGTGTTAATGCTTTACCCCAGAGTTTGGTATCATTGGTGAACTTGACCAGTCTGCTTCTGACTCCAATGGCCACATCATTAATGAAGATGTTGAACAATATGGGTCCAAGGACAGAGCCTCGGGGGACCCCACTTGTCACAGGGCACCTTGACAATTGACTTCCGTCAACCAGCACCCTCTGGGTCTGACCATGGAGCCAATTCCCCTGCCAGCGGATCATGGTGGACCCGAGGCCACAGTTGGCCAGTTTTGCCAAGAGGTGATAATGGGATACCAGATCAAAGGCTTTTTTGAAGTCAAGATATATGACATCAATCTCTTCCCCCTTGTCCAGGTGATAGGTCACCTGGTCATAGAAGGAAATGAGATTGGTCAAGCAACACCTACCCGCAACAAACCCATGCTGGATATCTCTTGCTTGCTCTGTGACGTTTGGGCCTGATGTCTCTGTGCTTCCTCTCCTTCTCTTTGTTTTATCTGATAGACTAACTCATTTTAACCTCTGACTTGGGGCCAGCTTGCACATTACAGTTAGACTGCATTAACTGTACTTAAACCACAAGGGCACTTTTACATGTCCTCCAGGGGTGGCACTTTAATTAGAATAGCTCTGAGAGCTGCTGTAATTAAAGTAGCACTGCATCTTGTATATAAGCATCCCCATGCTTAAAAATGGCAGAGGGGGGCACTTGAACCAAAGGTTTGTTCAACCATCATTTTTAAGCATGAGGACACTAATACACAAGACGGGAGGCTGCTGGAGCACAGTTATTGCCATGCTCCTACATACTTGATTAATTGTGCTGTAATTACAGCACATTGGAGCGGCCTCCATGCTCGTGTATAGGCTCCCAGTCCCCATGAGTCCAAGCAGTAAAACACATGCTAAGTGCCATTCTGTTGTATCAAAGCAGAGATTTCACAGGAGGTATATCTCCAGATCGTATGAGGTAACACGCATTGAGTTGTCATTGGACTGCTCCACAAATATAATCCAAGTTTAAGGCTTTGATGTGTTGGGAGCAACCGTCAGCTGATTGTCATTTCCAGCCCCCACACCACAGCAAATCTTGGACCAGCTCCAGTATGGTGCAAACATTTTTTTTTATGAGCTGTAAACATGAGAAGCTGGGGTCTTGTACTGGCTCCAGTACAGTCCTGGGGCTGGGACTGACCATCACTCTAGTGTGGTCCTAGGGCCCATTCGAGCCTTGATAGAGAGTAGGGGCTGGGACTGACAGTCAGCAAGCTGGAGATTTGTGTTACAGATCATAGTAAACATTGCCATGTGACTGCTCAGAACACGCTCTAACTTTTAATACAGCAGTTGTGCTTATTCTGATCTAAATAAAACATGTGGTTTGTCCTGTGTAACAAGGCCCTCAGTCTGTCACCTCAGTAAGGTGCCAGCCTGTCATACCTTCTGGCTAAAATGGAACACAGTTAACTACTTCTCTTTGTCTTATAGGATTAAACTATTAGGGCTTCAGCCTAGGGACTCTCTCTTATTATGGGTATGGCTTGTATAGTGCTTAGAAAAAATAGGGAGAACTGCACTTTGAATAGAACTCCTGCTATTCCTATGAAAAGTTTTTTGAAAATGTGACTTGGGGACATTTATAAGTGTAACCCCTTTATAAGGCCTCAAATGCCTCTACACAAACGCTCGTAGTATGGGCAACAAGCAGGAGGAACTCACCCTCCTGCTGGCTGACACCAGCCTGGACATAGTGGGGATTACGGAAACGTGGTGGGACGCAGCGCATAATTGGGTGGTGAATGTCAAGGGCTATAGGCTGTACAGGAGGGACAGGATAGGAAAGAGAGGTGGGGAGGAGGACTACACATCCTCGTTAATTAACAAGGAGTCAGGGGGGGCACTCTGAAGTGCTTTGGGTTAGAGTACAAGGCAGTCGAGGGGAAAGGGACTTAACGGTGGAAGTCTACTACAGATCTCCCAACCAGGGAGAAGACCAGGAATTCTTGGGTCAGCTCACAGAGGTAGTGAAGGCTAAGGATGTGGTAGTCATGGGGGACCTGAACTTCCCGGACATCTGCTGGGAAGAACAGTCAGCCAGGTCTGAACGCTCATGTAGGTTCTTAGACAGAGTGCAGGACCTCCATCTAACCCAGGAGGTGCACAGCCCCACCAGGGGAGACGCCTTGTTGGACATAGTGCTGGCCATGGGTGATGACCTGGTGAGGGGGCTGCGGGTGCTCGACCACCTGGGCGACAGCGATCATCGCCTGCTGGAATTCACCACCCAGTGCAACGTGGGAAAGGCATGCAGTAAGGCAGCGGCCCTAGATTTTGGGAGGGTAAACTTCAACAAGCTAAGGAGGATAGTTGGAGAAGCGCTGAGGTCCCGGAGGGGAGGGGAGCCAGGTGTCCAAGGAGAGTGGTCGCTTCTTAAGGAGACGATCCTCCAAGCCCAAAGGAAGGTAATCCCAATGAGGATCAAGGGAGCAGGAGGGCACACAAGCCTCTGTGGCTCACCAAAAGCATCCGGGAATGTCTCCTTGCTAAAAAGGAGGCTTACACCCAGTGGAAAGAAGGGGTCATCACCAGGGAGGACTATTTTGTAGTTGCTCGGGGATGTAGGAGGGTAGTTAGGAAGGCCAAGGTGGAGATGGAACTGGGACTAGCTTCCCAGATTAAGGACAATAAGAAGTCCTTTTTTAAATACGTAGGGGGTAAAAAGAAGGTCCCGGGTAATGTGGGGACCTTGCAGGACGCGATGGGAAACTTGGTCGTCACACCAGACGGCAAAGCTAACATGTTTAACGATTTCTTTGCCTCCGTCTTCCTAAGTAGGGACCAGAACAGCCACCTCCCTGCTGGGCCCCCCTTGGGCCCTGGGGGAGGCACACCTGGGCCACGGGTTAGTGAGGATTTAGTTAGGGAGCTTCTGGAGGGGTTGGACGTATTCAAGTTAGCCGGCCCGGATGATCTCCACCCTCGAGTTCTAAAGGAACTGGCCGAGGTCATTGCAAGTCCCCTGGCACAACTTTACGAGCACTCGTGGTGCTCTGGTGAGGTACCGGAGGACTGGAAGAGGGCCAACATGGTCCCCATCTTCAAAAAAGGCAGGAAGGAGGACCCGGGAAACTATAGGCCGGTTAGTCTTACCTCAATCCTCGGTAAGCTGTTCGAGAAGATTATACTGGCACACATCCAGGAAGGGCCAGCAGGGGACTGCATGCTTAGGGGCAACCAACACGGGTTCATCAGTGGCAGGTCCTGTCAGACCAACCTGGTGGCCTTTTATGATTAGATCACCAGATCATTAGATGCAGGGGTAGCAGTGGATGTAGTCTTCCTGGACTTCTGGAAGGCTTTTGACACTGTCTCTCACCCCGTTCTCATTAAGAAACTGGGGGACTGTGATGTTGACGCCCACACAGTCAAATGGGTCGCCAACTGGCTGGAGGGCTGCACCCAGAGGGTGGTAGTGGATGGGTCCTTCTCAGCCTGGAAGGACGTGGGCAGTGGGGTTCCGCAGGGCTCGGTCCTCGGGCCCGCACTGTTCAACATCTTCATCAGCGATTTGGAGGAGGGGGTAAAAAGCACCCTGTTTAAATTTGCTGATGGCACTAAGATGTGGGGGGACGTGGGCACACTGGAAGGATGCAACAGGCTACAGTCAGACCTAGACAGGTTACAAGGGTGGGCAAACGAGAATAGGATGGGTTTCAACACAGACAAGTGCAAGACGATGCACCTGGGGAGGAACAGCCGGCACCATACCTACAGGTTAGGGAACTCCCCTCTTGTCAGCACGGAGGCAGAAAAGGATCTGGGGGTCATCATTGACTCCAAAATGAACATGGGCTGGCAGTGTGGAGAGGCAGTTAGGAAGGCCAACCGCACCTTGTCATGCATCCACAGATGCATCTCAAGCAGGTCCAAAGAGGTGATCCTCCCCCTCTATGCGGCACTGGTCAGGCCGCAGCTGGAGTATTGTCTCCAGTTCTGGGCGCCACCCTTCAAGAGGGATGTCGACAGCATGGAGAGGGTCCAGAGGAGGGCCACTCGTATGATCAGGGGGCAGCTGGGCAGGCCCTATGAGGAGAGGCTACGGGACCTGAACGTGTTCAGCCTCCAAAAGAGAAGGCTGAGGGGGGATCTTGTGGCCTGTTATAAACTAGTCAGGGGGGATCGGCAGGCACTGGGGGAGTCACTGTTTCCCCGAGCACCGCCCGGAGTGACCAGGAATAACGGTCCCAAGCTGGCAGAGGGCAGGTTTAGGTTAGATATCAGGAGGCGCTACTTGACGGTCAGGGCGGCTAGGGTCTGGAACCAGCTTCCAAGAGAAGTGGTGCAGGCTCCTACCCTGGGGGTGTTTAAGAGGAGGTTAGATGAACATCTTGCTGGGGTCATTTGACCCCAGTATTCTTTCCTGCCATGGCAGGGGGTCGGACTAGATGATCTGCTCAGGTCCCTTCCAACCCTAGAAACTATGAAACCCCTGATTCCAGCTGTGTGCAACGTTCTCACATTAGTAACAGTGGGCTGGAACGACATGACTAGTACTGTATTATCACTGAACATAGATTGATCATCTTTCATTGACTGATTCATCTACATGGCACAATGCAGTGCCATGCAGAGAGACCCTCAGTCCCTGAAATTTTTAGTTGAGCACATACAAGAGCCCAAAGTACATTGGACTCTGGGTTTACATGATTATGTAAACCTCACTCAGGTTTACATCCTCCTCTGGCTTGAGTTGTAGCTGTATTTCTGGCTCCGCTGCATGCTGCCTTTGGGGATATCACTCAATGTCTTCCTCTGTTTCACCAAATTTGAAAACCTGCCTGTCCTATGCGGGAAGACTACTGTGATTGACTGCCCCTTTCTTCCTGACCTCCTCATGGAGAGAGGCTATTCTTTTGAGGGGCTTTACATGTTGAGGGGTTCTCACCTCTGAACTTGGGGCTGGCCCACGATCCTGCCTATGTTGTATCTGGAGAGGGAGAGAGAGGAAGAGAGGGAGGGGGATTATTTCAAGGGCTGTGGGGAAGCAGATGTTCAAAAAAGGGCGGGGGGAAGGCAAAAGTGAAAAGAATTGTTTGAGAGACAAGGGCTTGAACTAAGATCAACAAAGTTGGGATTGCAACACAAGCAGGAATGTGATGTGGCTTTTTTTCAGTTCTGATATTATGTCTCTCTTCCTCTCCCTTTGCCTGGGAGATCTTGTCTATGAATTAATTGGGTGTGAGGAGTAGGAGCTCAGCTATGCAGGTGTGCAGCCTTCCCTTCCTTACTTCTCCCAGTCACAGGTAGCTGTACTTAAGCTTCTGAGGGGCTTTCACAGTTTTCAAAGGGGCTTTTGATGGATTACGAAAGGCTATACCAGAGCTACCAAATGGTAGCTGTTGGCCTTCATGTGGCCTGCAAGGGGTTAATTTTCATCTCAGCCTCCACCTGGTTTCTACTCCCCTGATCGCTTCAGCTGCAGAAGCAGCTGGATCTCTGGGCACCCCCTTGCTCCTCCTGCTTCCACTTCCAGGGGGCAGGGAAGTGCTGTGCTCAGGGCTGAAGGAGCTCATATGCTGGAGATGCTAAAACTAGGGAGCCAAGGTTGAGGCCTGAACACCCACACATACAGCACACAAGGGGGGCCATTTAGACAAGGCGGGTGGGGTGCATGGTGCAGGTGCATGGTGCAGCAGGGCAGTAACAATGTTATTGGTTATCACCATTCAGTGGTTATCACCCAGGGCTCACTGGTGTGGCCTGCCCAACTTGTAGACCCTACTGCTGTGGTCCAGGGCATGTGGCCTCTAGCCACTTAGAAGTTGAAAGATCCTGGGCTATGTCATAATAGGTGAGACCACTGATCTATCCAGTCAGTATTTTTTCTCCTTAGTCAATCCTATTAGTAGATGCTCTGGAAGAAAGCAACCCATTATGTCAAGCTTAGTGGTACATGGAGTGAAGATGATGGTCTCTGCCTTTCTGTTCATATTCTGAGGCACAAGTTCTAGTTACCTTTAGTTTTATTGTGCACTGAATTACGCAGCCTGGCTAGACACAGCACTAAGATGGATTTCCCTTGATTTGTTCCAAATTTGCTCAGCATTAATGTAATTGAGTAGGTCCTTGCTCTTACGGTCTGGAGAGATGGATTATGAAATGTTCTCCCTTAAATTCAGCCAGCCGCCTGATTTCTGTGGGCACAGAAATCTCTCTCAGTGGTATGCTAAGCATGCTTTTAAAAAGTATGGTAAATATGAATGCTACGCGCTCTGTTGATGATTTAAGTGTTTACACTTTTTAAACATGGCAGAAAAACAAATGCAGCTTAGATGTGTTATTTTTTATAACCCTTCAAAAGTGATCATTTAGATGATATCAAAATGACTTAAACGGCTTTCTAAGTGCAATGGTATGAGTGAGGATAATTCTCTTCACATCAGAGCACCATCAGTTTTAAATGGGATTGTACAAAGCTTGCAATACTTCAGATTTCTCTGCTTTCATAGATCATCTGGAAAGCTTTCTATTTGAACCATTAATGGTAAAATATTTCATGTGAGTGCTGTCACTGCTTAGGCTGACTTGATAATCCAACAGAGCAGTGCCCAATTTTTTTCTTTTACTGTTTTACTCTTAAATTAGGGCATTCCTAGGGCTGGAAGGGAGGGGAGGGAAGTTGAATAATACATTGTATTTCTATAATATCTTCCTTATGAGGATTCCTAAGGATCTAACAGAATTAAGTAAATATTAATATGAATCGGCCCATTAGAGCCAAACAACCCAATATATTAGTAATATAGGCCAAGGGTTGCCTGAATTTCCCAGGTTGGGACACTTTTTCATCATACAATTTGACATGGGACAGTTTTCACTACCACTTTCCTAGAATCAGAAGATCTGGCTCTTGTTCCTGTCTCTTTATCTCTTTGGCCTCAGCATTCCCATCTGTAAAATGAAGCTGATACCTGACCAGGGAACTACTTTGAGGCCCCCATAACACATTTATTATGTAAGATAAAGCATCTCAAACTCTTTTTAAAGATGCAGAAAAGGACCTGGAGGTTACAGTGGACAATAAGCTGAATATGAAGCAACAGTGGACCCCTGTTGCCAAGAAGGCTAACAGCATACTGAGCTGCATTAGTAAGAGTGCTGCAAGCAGATTGAGGGAAGTGATTATTCCCTCTTTCTTTGGCACTGGTGAGGTCACATTAGGAGTCCTATATGCAGTTTTGGACCCTCACTAAGAAAAAATGTAGACAAACTGGAGAGAGTCCAACAGAGGGCAGTGTAAATGGTTAGAGGGGTGGGGGAACATGACTTATGAGGACACATGAGCTGAGGGAACTGAGCTTATTTTGTGTGGAGAAAGAATACAGAGGTGGGATTTAATAGCAGCCTTCACCTACCTGAAGGGTGGTTCTAAAAAGGATGGACTGTCCTCTGTGGTGGCAGATGACAGAACAAGGAGCAATGGTCTGAAGTTGCAGGAAGAGAAGTTTAGGTTAGATATTAGGAAAAACTTTCTCATGAGGAGGGTAATAAAGCACTGGAGCAGGTTACCCAGAGATACTGTGGTTTCTCCATGCTTGGAGGCTTTTAAAAGTACTGACCCAGCTAGACAAAGCCTTGGCTGGGATGATCTAGTTGGGGATGGTCCTGTTTTGGGTAGGGATTTAGACTAGATGACTTCCTGTGGTCCCTTCCAACCCTAATTTTCTAGGATTCTATGTCTTAACAGATCAATAGAGACTCAGAGTCCTTGTGTAAACCAAGATTTGGAAAGGGTTAGCTAACAGATGTCTACAGCAGGCTGTTAACAAGGCAATGTGCCTTTCACTTGGTCAGGTCAGGGCATGCTACAATGTCTGGTTGACCAATTTAACATGAATTAGACACAGAGCTTTGTCTGCATGATGCTGCTAACAAAAAATAACTTTCACCTGCCAAATTATACTGTACACAAGATGACTGGTCCCAAGCTGCACAACAGATTTGGACCTCTTTGGCTTCCAATATTTTGAATTAACCACTGGACTATACCTCTTTTCTATAGGAAACCTAAGAGTTCCAGTCATTACATTCCTTGTTGCCCCTCTTGCAGCACAATACTTCTCAGCTCAGCAGCCATTTCCAAGTCTTGATAGAGGGATCAATCCATCATTAGGTGGCTTTAAAAGAAACACTTGGCTAAAACATGCACCTAAATAACTGGGGTGACATGATTCAGTTGTAGAACTCACACCGTCATATACATCTGTTAGCTTACCCATAAGAAGCTTTGTTTTCCCCTCAGGCAAGGGAAGATTAGTACTGAAATCTGGAGCCAGCACAACAGATAAATGAGGCGGATTTCGAGGTCCCTTTATTGCACAGTTTTTCAATGTAAAATTCCCTGCAATGCAGCTCAAACCCAACCCTTTGTCAGTACTTTTATCTGTACTGCTGTAAATCTGTTATGGCACATACAGCTGCGCAGCTGCTGGATGCATGAAAAGAAGTCACATTGTATGCCTTACGGACATCCTGGTGGCTAACGAGTGCTTGGACTGTGGGCATCTTTTGTGACTTCAGACATCACAGGAGAAGTGAGCAGATATGTCAGTACAAATATCAGTTCCACTCCCAGCTAGGCTTTGGTCTCCTCTCCATGATCCTGTGTGAATTATGAAACTAGGTTGCAGTGGCTTTGAGAACTAAATTTATATCTTTTCCTCTGAATTTGCATAGGTCTGTTAATCGGTGCTGCTGTGTATTGCCACCCACTAAGAAGAGGAAATTGCATTTTGGGTCACTGCTATAATCCTTACAATCCACTCTACGTTATACCCCTCGTAATATTGTGTCCTCACTTCCGAAGTGAATTAAAGTATTTTTACTTGATTTACATAAGAGTTTGGTTCAGGCCTCTGAGCCATCATTTAAACCTACCAAGGGTCTGTGTGCGCTGGTCTGACCTGACTGAGCTTGTGGAATGTCTCATAAATGCTTTGAGCGTTGTGCTCTTGTTGCGCTAACAGCCAAGGCACTTGTGACATTTCTGGATGCCTTCATAGCATGTAATGCTGTCAGAAACATCATTTCAGTATTTATGAGTTATTTAAAATAGTGCGTCAAGCAGCACTGTGACGCCTGACGGAAATCTGGATAAGGAGAGTGCCTCGGTAAAAGAGGAAAAGGTCATTATGAGTTATGTACACAACTCCAACACATTCATCTACCCATAAATCAAAAAGCAGAATTAAAAGCCAGGTTGGAAAGTTACAGCACTGCACCACAGAATGCATGTGTTGGTGGGTAGATATCAGTGTGAAAGGAGTGGAAAATCACTTCGATTTAAGGAGTATTAACAGCAACTCCTGTCCTCAGAGTCGTTCCTAACATGATTCTCAACTGCTGAAACCCTGTTCACCCTCTCTTTCAGTATGCACTCTGTCACTGTGTGACCCAGGATACTGAACGAGATGGACCTACAATCTGGCCCAGTAAATGGCAGTTCTTATGTCCTTGTTTGCCAAGTGGTTTTGACTTGAAGTACATTAAACTCTCTTTATTCCTGATATTTGGAGTCTTGCTAGTTTCAAGCTAGAAGCCCATTCTATCGTGGGAGTGAGCCAAAGTCTGGTGGCAGCAGATGCTGCGTGTAGATACAAAAGACAAAAAAAAAAATTGGAGTAGTTTGTGTGCAATCAATCACTTTAACAAGCATCAGAAATTTAACAAGCATTAGAAGGAGCTGGATACACTATGCATGGTTTGCATACTTTGTGCATCAGGTCCATTGGCAATGTTGGGCTCAAGTATATCCATGTGCTGCAGTGGAGAAACAAAGGTGGCTTCACAGAATCACTGTTGCTAACAATCTAGAGAAAAATATTAACAATGTTTAATTGGGCTTATATCTTGGACTAGACTGGACATACAACATGTTAATTCAAGCCAGTGTTGTAGACCATTTTAAAGTACACTGCAGTCTGGACAGGACAGGTGGCCAGTTATCTTCAGCTAGCTGCAGCAGTAGGTGGCCATATTGTAGGGGGTGCAAGTAATAGATTGTTTGCTGGTAGGCTGTGTCTATAAAAATCACTTGTTGCTGTCTAGCACGGAATCGGCACAAAATGAAAAAAGCACCCAGGAAACTGGCTAAAACCTTAAGTGGCTAGCAGAGAGCTAGCCCAGGCTGTTTTAGCTCAACTGCTACCAGTACGTAAACTAGTCCAGATATTTCTATACAATGTAGCAGTAAAAGTGCCTGCAGCGAAGACTTATTCCATGTGTAAGGCAAAGGTGATTTTTGTTTGTTTGTTTGTTTACCTACTTCTGCTGTATAGGATTTTAATGCTGACCAGTGTAGCTGAAAGTCATGTGAACTCTCTCCTGTCCACAAGAAGTCATAATGTAAAAGGCCTTTTTTATGTCTCCATCATTCCACTCCATCATGAAAATGGACTTGATAAACAGGGCAAGAGCCAGCCATAGGCTATTGACTTTTCTCTGTCCCGTTACTTTAGTCTTTTGAATTGGATTTGGGATCACAACAAAGGTTCTGTGTGTTTTGATATATAGTAACCTGCATCTTGGATTTTCACAGGTAGAGGGCCTAAAAGCCTGGACACTTGTGCCAAGGAAGGAAATATTACTTGGCCTCTTAAGAACTTAAATGCATGCATATTTAGCAAGTAACTCATCACCAGTTTCATGTCGTAGTTCAAATGGGTTTACTTGTATTAGCAGATACTGGATCTAAGGATGCCAGATGGGCAGGGTGCTTATGTAATGTGTACCTATGAGCCAAGACTAATTAGAGCATACTGGTTTCTCATGGAAGTACAGTGAAAGGAGTAGTCTCTTGTTTATTTACAACCACCTACAGATTGTAATAGAGAAACTTTGGATCTTTCTTTGCTGTTTTGGCTCTTCCCATACAATCCTCTGCCTCTCCTATTTATATAAGGTCCTTGGCAATGATTTTTGTTGCCTAGGGCAGGAACATCCACTCACAGACCACTGAACGTAACCTGAAACAGTTCTTCATTGTGATGTTTTGACTTGCCCTTCTAGAGATGTCTTTTGCGTAAAGCTTCTCCAAGTACCCACTAGCTTTAGCAATTAACTATTTGTATCTTCATATCCCAACCTGACTGGCACCGACAAAAAACCTGTATGTAACATATGTTAAATAACACTGCTACAAGTCAGAAAAACATGCCATTAATGATGAATTTTTCAAAATAACAATATTAAGCACTCTTGTCTGTCAGGGAGCATATCTGCACATGTAAATACTACTATATGGGTTTATTTCTCAGTACTTTACTGCAGAGCAAACCCTCCCTTGGCAGGCAACTATGTGTATAGCTATTTGGAAGGAGATTTTCTGCTCCTAGCAGTAGGCTGCTCCCAGCCTGCTCTCCCCCCTACAGTAATTCAGGGGAGCTGGAGGCTCCAGCCATAGCTGCCAGTGGCCAGGGTCCATCTTTAAGAGCCAGCCCTGTGCACTGCTCCTTGGCCACCTGCATTCCTGGCCCAGAGTGGCCTGCAGTGTGCTAGCACAGCCCTCTGCAACTGTCACCAGAGCCTGCATCCAACTCACGATGGCTATTCTACCCCCTGGTCTGCAGTGCCCATCCAGGACATGCTGGGGCACACTATGCTCCAGGTGCATGACCTCCTGGAGGTGGTGGTGGGGTTCCACACCCTGGGCTTTCCCTAGTGCGTCAAGGCCTTGGACAGGACCCACATCCCCATCACCAGCTGTGTGGGCAGCACCCACGATGTCTGCATTTTCCACAACTCTGCCCTGCCAGCCCTGGTGGAGAGTAGACACTTCATGCAAGGGGTGCTGGACCTCCAGCTGAGTGCAGTGGCAGTCCTCCCTCTCCTCACTACAGACCCTGCCTTACACACTCTGCCCCTGGCTCATGCAGACCTACACCAGCCAGGTGGACCCCGACCAGGCACACGAGCAGGTGCCTGGGCTGGACCCGCATGCTGGAGTATGCCTTCAGCTACCCGAAGGGACTCTGGTGCACCCTTACCATCTGCCTTGGGGTCACTGAGGCCAACATCCCCCAGGGCATTGTCACAGCCTGCATGCTGCATAACATCTGTGCAGCCTGGGGGGAGCTCTTCCATGAGGCCTTGTGGAGGAGATGCAACAGGTGGAGGATACCTGGCACTGGGAGTGCCAGCTGTGACAGCAGTGACAGTGATTTTCCCCCCCCCGCCCCCACACACACACTCTGGGTGCAAGAGGCACTGGCTGACCACCTGCTCCTGCACTCCTCACTGTAGGCTACCTGAATGGCCAGTCATGGACCCCAGCCCCACCATGCACCCGCAGCACCATGCTCACTATAGACAGTGGCTAGAAAAAACACTTTATTCCCCTCCACAAACACAGACCCTGTCTTGCCTGGTGAGGGCAGGGGGTGGGGGAGGGCTTTTCCAGGGGCAAGGTCAGCCATTACTCTGCTGGCATGGGTGGTTCCCCCTCCTTCAGCCAGTGGGCTGGGCCAGCAAGGCCCACACATGGTGCAGGCCCTGCTGTGGGCAGCTTCTGCTCCAGGGCCACATGCAACTGAGGTGGGCAACAGGCCCAGGCAGGCTGCCTGGCAGGGGGCCTGGGGTGTAGGGTGGGTGCCAGGACAGGGTCACCTGGTCACTGAAGGTGCCACTGCATCTCAGCCCAATCTGACTGGGAGGGCTTGCTGGGTGGCTGCCAGGGGGCTGCAGCCAGGGGCTGGGCAGCGGGTGGCACGGAGGCAGCTAAGGTCCATGATGGTGTCCAGCACCCAGCCTCCACTTCCCCAGCCACTATGACAGCCTGCTGATCCTGGGCCTCCAGGTACCTCTCCTCAAGGCCAGGAGCCTGTCCCAAAACTCATGCTCACACGCGAAGTTCTTCACATGCCAGCAGTCAGTACAAGATCTACACATTAACTCTGTTAAAGTATCACAGACCTGAAATTGGCAGTTATGACCAAAAACATGCCTCTGAGTAATTGCAGCTGCTTAATTTTGAGGGATCCTGCACTGAAGCACAGAAGTTGTAGAAGTTTAGTTTAGATATTTATGCTTGGCTTGTCTGAATGCTTTGAATCTACAAAGCTGGGCTGGAGATTAACCAAGAATAAGGGGATTTGTGGTTTGTTTGTTTTGTTTCTTATGATATTGGAAGCACTTCCAGCTCTGGATAAAAAGGAGATGTTCAGATACTGTCAGAGAGGATGTTTAGCCATGCTGGAAGCAGGAAGTACATAGACTCAAGGAAATGTATGAAAAACTGCAAGTAACCTAATTTTTCCCCCCTATAAACTTAATGGAACTTTTTCAAAGCAGCTGTTTAATGGTACATATATGTTAATTTGAACTTTAGACAGTGCGGCAGGTTAGTTTCTATTTAGGTTAGTTGCTATTTATTTAAGCTGTGTGAGCATGATTATACTAACAAAACTGGAAATGCAGTGGTGATGCATAGGGGGTGCATGTGCACCCCCTGAGATTGGTGGTGCACCCCCTGCAAAAAGTGCCACTGATGCTGCCAATGGCACCTGCAGGAAGTTGCTGCTCACCACCACCCCCAACCGCTGACTGCCGACACTGCTGGTGGCATCTGTCGGCAGTCCCTGATCGCTGCTGGCTGCTGCCACCACTGCTGGTGACATCTGTGGATGGTTGCCACCCACCGGTCAGTGCTCACCCTCTCCCCCCACCCACTGCCAACAGCACCGCGGCCACCTGCAGGAGCTTGCTGCTCATAGCTGCCATGCTCCCACCACCAACAGCACTGCCACTGCCTGCGGGAGCTTGCTGTGTCCCCCCAGCCTCCGGACAGTCACTATGGACTGTTTTGCTGGTAGCATTCTTATAGTATAGGAGTACCAGCAAACCTGCCTGATAAAAGCCAGGCTTTCCTATTGATTTAGACAGTGCCTGCTATGTGGTGATCACTAAAATAATATAAATAAATGTTCTTCAGTAGGTTAAGACTGGGGAGAGACTGGGATTATTGTGGGCTGAGGCATCTCTACTTGAGGGTCTAAGAGGTGTAAGTGAATAAAATAGAGAAGTAAAATGTGATTTGGAGACTAGGAACTTCTAACCTTCCATCTTATCTGATTTCCTTCTAATTTACAAATATTTGCCAGGGAAAAATGCTCAGAATTTGTTTGGTTTTTTTCCTAGTAAGACTGAACTGGGACTTACTCAATGTGTTTATTTAAGCACATGCTAAGACACCTTGCTGAACAAAGCCTTATCCCAGTGGGCATGTCTGCACAAGGTGTTTACTGCACAGTTTCATAGTTTTATAGTTGGTAGGGATGGAAGGGACGTGAGCAGGTCATCAAGTCCGACCCCCCACCATGTGCAGGAAAGGATGCTGGGGTCAAACGACCCCAGCAAGGTGTCTATCTAGCCTCCTTCTGAATACCCCCAGGCTAGGAGCAAGCACCACTTCCCTTGAGAGTTGGTTCCAGATCCTAGACATCCTGACTGTGAAGTAGTGCTAAACTGATGACTTAGCTGCACAGTAAAAGTTGTGTGTCTACACATGGGCCTCTCTTAGGGTGAAGTAAACTAATTTACTCTGCAGCAGGATACTAGTACTCAAATTTACTCCACAGCAGCACACAGGTAGACAATGACCCAGCTGGCTGGGGCATAAAGGTGCTTTGGTATGGGGGCTGCCTGCCAGGTAGCCCCACACTAAAGCACCCTTGTGCCCCAGTCAGCCCTCTGCACCACACTGACCATACAGGAGCAGCTGGCTGACCAGGGAGCAGTCAGCTGGCAGGCTGTTCCCTGGGGCTGCTTCAATCCAGCTCAGTGTGCTGCAATCCCAGTTGGATGTGCAAATGGTACATATGGAGCAATAAGCTGCAGAGCTATGAGCTCCAGAGTTTCTGCTTTGCATTAATATGCATGTATAGACATGCCCACTGTCCATTTACTGAAGCAATAATTTTGGAGGATGGCTATTGGCTTCGTTTACTCCTTTCTGACCTTGACCCATCAGAGAGAGAGAGTGAGAGAGAAAGAAGAGAGAGAGAGAGAGAACAGGTGGGGTCAGGGAAGAGTTATTTAGCCCATATATAATCCAGGTTTTGTTTAAAACAGTTCTGGTCACATTTTTATAAGTGTCTACAACATGAGTTATCTACTGCAGTAAAATGGAATTGCTCACAAAAGTAAATGCTAAAACTGACTGGATCAGGGAAGGCAATAAAGCAGCTAAACTTTTCAGAGCATTGGACCAGGTACTTGCCACCTTGCTGCAGGGTGAGCAACTGCTCCCCTCTGATAGGGAAATGGGGTCTGGACATGGCTGCCAAACAGAGGGAGATGAGAAAATGAGCTGGGGAGTGAGAGAGAAGATTAAGTTATCTCTAAGCTGCAGAAGGGGATCGGCAGAAAAGTGAAGGGCAGGAAAGGGGATGCACCAGGCCAAGCTGCTTGCCATGTTGTGGGCTGGATCCATCTGGCAGGCTGTAGGTTAAGCACCACTGCAATAGTGTCAGCAGGTTGGAAAGAAAATGCCAGAGGCAGAAGGAAGAGTGGTGGGCAGAAAAGAAAAATGGTGGAACTAATACACGCATCAGCTTCTGTGGTTCAGGCAACAAAGTGTGATCTAAGGTTCTTTGATAAATAATTCCTCCCAATGTACAGGGAAGCTGGTTTTAGAAATAAGATTAGCATGGAGCCACCTCTATGAAATAAACACCCCCATTAAATTCTGCGCCTGTAGATATACCATCAGTAAGTAATGCGTCTCAGGGTAAAGAGTAGGCTACATGTATGGATTTATTGGCTTCCATAGCTGGGTGAGTGCACTGAATGATTCTCTATTGGTGGCAGTGGGAAATATGATTGCACATGGTCTTGACCTTCCTCCACCTTTTCTAGCATTTTTAAAATTCCAGCTAGAGGACAGATCCCTTCCCTTCTTTTGCTGACTTGATATATACAGGTTTAGTGAAAGGGTGGATTATTTTTCACTCATTCCAAAGATAATTGTTGGTAACCTCTGTAGCTCTTGTTTAAAACATTTTTCAGGAAATTTGAAGGAACTTCTTGTTTTAAAACCAATCACTTCGTTACTAGCCAACTGTCTGAGCTCACCCAAATCTCTGAAAACAAAGCAAAACAAACATAGGGCACTTTGTATCCTTATGTAATATCCTTTGCAAAGGTCAAGTGGGAAGCGGCATGGAACTTTCATTTATGTAACTTTGAAATTGGGTGGACTTCCTCTTCGGGTTCACATCTTGTGGCAGTGAAAACTGTATGACTAAGCGCTCCAGTAATAGGTAATTGATTAAAAAAAACCCCAAAAACTGTACTTCCTACTCTTGTTTTGAGTTCTTTACAAAATATTGGTTCTTTGGCTTGGAACCAATATTCTATCAACAGTGCAATGAATGGAGGAAGCTCTGCTTCACAGGATGTGATGGGAATAATAGTTCTCCTTTCTCTTCAAGGCAGAACAAACAGATTATCAACCAACTGCTATGTACAGCTGTTATTGTTAACTGAGATGAAATGAAATTACAGGTTCCCACCCTCCATACTGGAGCTGATCATGTCAGCAGTGTGGTAGAAGGCTGTTTGTTTGACCCAACCGGGCCCCATGCTAGAGAGGGTCCCTAAGCAATGATGGCATAATTAAATTTACATCCAGTCGTGCCTGCGAGTGGTGGGTTCTCTCTGTGTGGTTCACTGAGTGGCCAAGTTGTCTCCGGTTGGCTTCTAAAAGAGAAGCCAGAGGACAAGAAGTTTGGTTTCCCATCACATCCTGTGAAGCAGAGCTTCCTCCATCCAATCTATCTCAGCTCACCTTTATTTGCCACTTCGTAGTGCCTGCTGTATCTTGGGTAGGCAAACAGATGCTCTCTTAAACCATGCCCTTGTCTGTTCATAATTATATTACATCTCTCTGGAAGCTATAGCAGTTGCTGACATGGAAAACTAGGATTAGGAAGGTACTTTATTTTTAACCATATGCCAGTCAGTGCAGTATAGCGACTTGGAAATTTGGACATAAGCCTTCACTATATGATTAGGAAGCCCTCTACTAGTCACGGTTTAAGCACCTCGATTTTAAAGGCTGTTCTGCAGCAACACTTCTGGTTCAGGGTCATCCAACCTGGTGGTCAGGTTTTGGAGATAGAGGAAATTACCTTTTGTGAGACCCCCATACCTTTCATGTGCTTTGTAATGAGAAATTGATTACATCTGAGGTGAAGGATCTGAGGATGAGCTCAGACAGTTGGCTAGTAACAAAGTGATTAGTTTTAAAACAAGAAGTTCCTTCAAATTTCCTGAAAAATGTTTTAAACAAGAGCTACAGAAGTTACCAACAATTATCTTTGGAATAAGTGTAAAAGAATCCACCCTGTCACTAAACCTGTATATATCAAGCTTGCATCCATAGATGCTTCTCAAGTAAATCTCAGGATGTCATCCTCCTGCTGTACTCAGCCTTGGTGAGGCCGCAGCTGGAGTACTGCATCCAATTCTGGGCTCCACAATTCAAGAAGGATGTCAAGAAGTTTGAAAGAGTCCAGAGGAGAGCCATGCACATGATCAGAGGGCAAGAGAATAGGCCTTATGAAGAGAAACAGAGAGTCATGGGGCTCTTCAGCCTGGAAAAGCATGGGACCAGGTGGCTGCCTATAAGTACACAAGGGGTGTACATCAGGACCTGGGAGAACATCTGTTCACCAGAGCACCCCAAGGTAAAACAAGGACCAATGGTCATAAACTCCTCCAAGACCGTTTTAGGCTGGACATAAGAAAAAAATTTCCTTACTGTCCGAGCCCCCAAGACCTGGAATAGACTCCCTCCAGATGTGGTGCAGGCACCTACTCTGGACTCATTCAAGAAACGTTTGGATGCTTATCTCGCTGGGATCCACTGACCCCAGCTGACTTCCTGCCCCTGGGGCGCAAGGCTGGACTTGATGATCCTTGAGGTCCCTTCCAGCCCTAACGTCTATAAAATCTATGAAGGGTGAGTGAATGAAAAAAGGAAAGTTGTTGCAGAAATAGAACCAAAAACTTCATAGCACTGTTGTCATTTATGGGGAACTTGTATTAGTGCTGCCTGTACTGTATCCAATATTGATGACCCCAGAGTGCTCAAAAACCATGAGTTGAGCTCCAAGGAGCCAGGAGATTTTTTAAAATGTTTTTTGGGGTGTTTTTACTTGCCATTTGGTTCCTGAACTTTTAGGCCACACTGACATAATAGATTCAAGGTTAGAAACTTTTAAAAGTGAAAACTGACATTCACAATTAATCACTTGGCTCCAGCAACTGAGGGTTTTTTTAAAAAACATGAAGTTATGACATATTCAATGAAACTGAAGAAGTTGCAAGACCACATATTTATTATCTAGAACTATTGATCCTACATCAAGACAGTTCAGTTCATGCCCTCGAAAAATCTTTCTCTGGTCTGTGAATATAAACCTTTCTTTTATAACCAATACAGTTTTCCCTGGACATATATAATGATTCTTTACATTTTTCTAAGCTAGCCAGGATGTTTATGTTCATATTTGATTTAGGGCCTGGAAAGAGAATAAAGAGGGACTAGCTAACATTTTTTAATGTAAACTGTGTGGAATTCCTCCCTTGAACATTCATGAGGCTTAGCATAGTGATACTAGTATCCAGTAAATCTGGATAAACTTCTATGGAAAACAGCTTATACTGGACATAAAGAATGCTTGGATGGATTTTAATCACAGCTTCAGATTACGTTCTTATTTTTTCCATGAGGAAGACATATCTAGAAAAACAGCCAAGTGCCTTCACATTAAAAAGTATACTACTGTATATAGAATAGTGATTGCCCCTCACTGCAGGGATTATTTGTAAGTTTACAAGTTTAAAATAATTGGTGTATATTACTGTAGTACAGTTTATATCCTTGGCCTTAATTATATAGTTTTATTATATAGTAGAAGAAAGTAGCAGATCCCAACAAGGCTATGGCCCATTTTTGTTAGGCACTGGTATAAACAGCATATGAATCCCAGGTGCAAGAAAACTACAGTTTAAAAGATAAAAAATAAGTGGATGAGACACATTAGTCAACTGGAATTAGAGATAAAGGTACAAAATTAGTAAGCTGTGGTCAGTTTTTAGCAATCCAGTTAAATACCTGAATATGAATATTAAGAGTCATTGCATCAGGATCTGGGGGAACACCTGTTCACCAGAGCACCCCAAGGGATGACAAGGTCCAGTGGTCACAAACTCCAAGACTGTTTTAGGCTGGACATAATGAAAAACTTCTTTACTGTCTGAGCCCCCAAGGCTTGGAATAGACTCCCTCCAGAGGTGATGCAAGGACCTACTCTGGACTCCTTTAAGAAGTGTTTGGATGCTTATCTTGCTGGGATCCTTTGACCCCAGCTAACTTACTGCCCTTGGGACAGGGGGCTGGACTCAATGATCTCCTGAGGTCCCTTCCAGCCCTAATGTCTATGAAATCTATGAAATTACATAGACCTAATGTTATAGGTAGAGTAAGCTCACAGCATGTTCTGGGAACTAGAGTACCACAAATAAATTAAATATTGATGATTAGACATAACTTTAAAATTTATCATATACAGCTGACATAGAATGATCATTTCAAGGTGATCCACATTCTGCTGAGATATCTGAACATCAGCATTTAGTGTATGCATCTAACATATCCTAATACTGCCCTTGCTTAGTAGCACCATCATGTTTGTGATTGACTTCTCAACAGCCCAGATTAAAAGAAACTGAAAATTGAAGGCAGAAGCTTGAAGATGTTGCAAGGCCAACTGCACTTGGGTAGGAGCCCAGGATCATAACTTAGTTCTTGATCTCACAACTGTATACATTTAGTCGCATTGTACCCCACTTCTATGGAAAATTTATGTATTATTAAGTATATGCACAAGTCATTGCAGGATGGAGCTAATGAAATCTTAAACAACTATTACAGGCACCATTTTTCCAAGCTCCTAAAATCAAAGAATTCTACTCTTAGTCAAAACTATATCCTCTCAAAACTGCTCTAATTACAGCACTTCCCCTCTCCCACCCCCACCCTTGAAGCATGCATAAAATTTGCCTTGTAAAAATCAGGCAAAATCTGTTGAATTAACCTGGTTGAAAAATTTGGAAAAACTGACAAAATTCTTCCAGTCAAAACTTGGAATTCTAATAATTAAGTATTTTGAATAACTCCATTGGGTGGAGAACCATAAGGGGAGTCAGGGGCTCACTTTAATTCTGTTTGTTTGGTTTGCACTGCTTTGGCTCCATTTTTAAGGAAATATTTGGAATCGGTATCACTGGTCTATGAAAATACAATACACTGGTTTTCCATTCTTTTACTTTTGGAATACATATGTATGCATGAGAACATTTGATGGAGATTTTCAAAGGGACAAATGACAATTAAATGCCAAATTTACTTTGGAAGTCAAGAAGGGTATGACCACTAAATGCCATTTTAAAGAATAATAAGATAATAGAAAATTAGGGTTAGATGGGACCTCAGGAGATCATCTAGTTCAACACTCTGCTCAAAGCAAGACCATCCCCAACTACATCATCCCAGCCAAGGCTTTATCTAGCCAGATCTTAAAAACCTCCAAGGATAGAGAGTTCACAACCTCTCTGGGTAACCTGTTCCAGTACTTTACTACCTTCCTAGCGAGAGAGTTTTTCCTGATTATATAACCTAAACTTCCCTTGCTGCAACTTGAGACCATTGCTTCTTGTTCTGTTTGTCGTCTGTCACCAGTGAGAACAGTCTAGCTCCATCCTCTTTCAAACCCCCCTTCAGGTAGTTGAAGGCTGCTATTAAATCCCTCTTCAGTCTTCTCTTCACACTAAATAAGCTCATTTCCTTCAGCCTCTCCTCATAAGTCATTACTCCAGCCCCCTAACCATTTTCATTGGTCTCCACTGGACTTGAATTTGTCCACATCCTTTCTGTAGTGGGGGGCCCAAAACTGGACACGGTACTCCAGATGTGGCCTTACAAGTCCTAAATAGAGGGGAGTAATCATTTCCCTCGATCTACTATTGATACAGCCCACTATGCTGTTAGCCTCTTTTACAACAAAGTCACAGGTGCTGTTTCCAGGACTTAGACAATAAAAATGATAGTACTACATTTAGGAAATATGAAGAACTTCTTACAGTAGCAGGGTGGGCAAAACTATAGCATATCTAGAAAAACAGCCAAGTGCCTTCACATTAAAAAGTATACTACTGTATATAGAATAGTGACCAACACACTGTTGGTTCATATTCAGCTTATTGTCCACTGTAACCTGAAGGTCCTTTTCTGCAGAGCTTTTGCTTCAACCAGAGTCAGTCCTCAACCTGTATTGGTGCATGGGATTTTTTCCATCCGAAGTGCACGACTTTGCCCTTCTCCTTACTGAATCTCATAAGATTTCTTCTGAGCCAATCCTCCAATTTGTTGAGGTCTCTCTGAATCCTAGTCCTACCCACCACTGTACCTACTACTCCAAACAGTTCACTCTTCCAGCCCTGCCCCCCACCCCCATGGCTGCCCCGTGAGTCCCAGCTCTGGCTCTTTAAGAAGAACAAAAAAGAGAAAAACCCCAGGACTCACCGCTCCTGCAGCAGCCTTGGGGAGCTCGTGCAGAGCCCCCCACATGGCACAGGGCAGCAGGGATGGCCCCCCACTGGCAGGAACTGGTGAGTGTGAGATTTTGGGGATATTTTTTACTTAAAAGGCTGGAGCTGGGGCAGGCAGGGCAGCCATGGGGGGCAGTGGGGAAGTGGGGGCGGGGGTTGGGGAGCTCGTGCAGAGCCCCCCCGTGCAGCGTGGGGAAGTGGGGGGCAACGGGGATTGCCTCTCTGCCCAGCAGCACCTGGTGAGTCGGGACTTTTTTTTCAAATTGCTGGGAGCTGGGCTGTGCAGGGCGACCATTGCCAGGGCTGGGAGAATGGGCGGGGGATGGTCCTGTGTGATTTGAAGATTCGGCCAAATCAATTCAGGACAGTGATCTGAATCACCAAATCGAATCACTGTCCCCTAAATCAGCTGGATCTGAATCTGAAGAGAATACTAGCCGCTTCACACAGGCCTACTTGGTATCATCTGAAAACTTCCTGAGGGTGTATTCCATCCCACCCTCCAATTTGTTGATGAAGATATGAAACAAAACCGCCCCCAGGACTGACCCCTGGGGCACTCTACTTGACCCTGGCTGACAACTAGACATTGAGCCATTGATTACTACCATCTGAGCCCAATGATCCAGCCAGTTTTCTATCCACCTTACAGTCCTCCATTCATCCAACCCGGACTTCCTTAGCTTGCTTGCAAGACTGTTGTGGGAAACTGGATCAAAAGCCTTGCTGAGTTCAAGGTATATTGTGTCCACTGTTCTTCCCACATCCACAGAGCCATTCCTCTTATCATAGAAGGGTGAATCCTTACTGACTGTTGCCCCTAATTACCTTCTTCTCCTCCAAGTGCTTAGAAATGGATTTTTTCAGGGACTGAGGTGAGGATGATGGGTCTGTAGTTCCCCATATCCTCCTTCTTCCCTTTCTTAAAGATGGGCACTATATTTGCTCCTTTCCAATCACCTGGGACCTCCCCTGATTGCCACAGGTTTTGGTCAGTGGCTCGGCAGTCGCATTGGCCAAATCTCTCAACACCCTCAGGTGCATTTCATCTGGCCCCAAGGACTTGTGCACATCCTGCTTTTCTACATTTTCTCCACTCTTGGCTGCTCTCCCCAAACTGTGCTGTCAGATGCAGTAGCCTGGGAACTGATCTTGCCTGTGAAGACTGAGGTAAGAAAGGCCTTGAGTACTTCAGCCTTTTCCACCTCATCTGGCACTAGGTTGCCTCAGTGAATCCCTGCTGACTGGTCCTAATCACCTTCTTCTCCTCCAAGTGCTTAAAAATGGATTCCTTGAGGACTTGCTACATGATTTTTGCTGGGATTGAGGCATAGGTGGAGGAAGAAAATAAGATTTTGGGGGGACTGAGTGCATGTGCTCCCCACCCCTAGCAGGTAAGTCTGTTGTAGGGAAGGGGCGGGGGAGCAGATGGAGGCCCCTGCAGTGAGAGAAGGAGTGGGGCAGAGACAGGGACAGGGGTTAGGGTGAATGGGGCCCTGTGGCCAGGGTGGGTCGTGGGATGCTTGGAGCCTGGGCATCCAGGGGCATGGGGGGGCTCCCACTGCTGGGCAGGCACAAGGGGAACATGCCCCCTTGCTCTGTGTGTAGGGTGGAGGCAGGCTGCCGCTGTGGGCTGGGGTCTGCACCCCACCCCAGCAGTGGGAAGTGGAGGGTAGCCCACAGCAGCAGCCCACCTTTGCCCCACACACAGCACAGATCATGGGGCATATATCCTCTGTGCCTGCTCCTGCGGGCGTAGGCCGCAGTGGAAGCCCCTCCTTCCCCCCGCATCTCTGGACAAACCACCTGGGCTGTGAGTGTCCTCCACCCTGTCCTGGGGCCCCATTCACTCCCCCACCCCCCAGGGGACCTTGATCTGCCACCTCCCTATGCCCCTTCCCATCCACACATCTACTTGCTGGGTGCTGCTCCACACACGACTGGGCCAGGCTGACTTCCCAGCCACCTGCAGGCTCCAGCTGCTTGTCTCTGTCTGTGCACACCCCTCTCCCTGTGCTGCAGCTGTCCAGATCCTGCACCTAGGCTGCCTGCGTTTGTGGGGGCTAAGGCCCATTAGCCTGGGCCTTCCACTGCCTATGGTTGGAGGGGTGGTTGACAGGTCTATAGTTCCCTGGATCCTCCTTCTTCCCTTTTTCTTAAAGATGGGCACTATATATGCCCTTTTCTAATCATCTAGGACCTCCCCTGATCGCCATGCATTTTCAGAGATAATAGCCAGCAAGTCTGCAATCACATTGGCCAACTTCCTCAGCACCCTTGGGAGCACTGAGTCCAGCCTCATGGACTTGTACACATCCAGATTTTCTAAATAGTCTCTAACCTGTTCTTTCACCACAGTTGGCTGCTCACCTCCTCCCCAAACTGTGCTGCCAGGTGCAGTAGTCCAGAAGCTGACCTTGCCTGTGAAGACTGAGGCAAAAAAAGCATCGAGCACTTCAGACTCTTCTGCATCCTCTGTTACTAGGTTGCCATCCCCAATCAGTAAGGGACCCACACCTCCCTGACCTTTTTGTTGTTGTTGACATACTTGTAGAAACCCTTCTTGTTACCCTTCACGTTCCTTTCTAGCTTCAACTACAACTGCAATTTGGCCTTCCTGATTTTGTCCCTGCATAATCTTATACTCCTCCCTAGTTGTTTGTCCAAGTTTCCACTTCTTGTAAACTTCCTTTTTGTTTTTTAGCTCACTGAAGAGTTCCCTGCTAAGCCATACTGGTCTTCTGCCATACTTGTTAGTCTTCCTGTACAAAAGGATGGTTTGGTTCCTGTGCCCTCAGATGCGACAAAATCTCTGCTGGACCCCTTTTGCCCGCAGACTGGCCTCCCAAGGGATCCTGCCTATCAGTTTCCTGAGTGAGTCAAGCTCTGCTTTCTGAAGTCCAGTGTCCTTACTCTGCTGCTTTCCTTCCTTCCTTTCCTCAGGACCACAAACTCAATTACCTTGTGGTCACTGCTGCCTGAGTTGCCATCCACTACTGCATTCATCACCAAATCTTTCCTATCTGTGAGCAGTAGGTTGTGCTCTTGAAATGTTTTCGTTCCGTAAGTGATGTCTTATTCAGTTACTTCTGTTTTCTATGCAATGTAAGATGTTCAATTGACTTGCTATCTTAATCCCACTGATCAGTTGTAATGGCCTCTTCAAATAGGTCAATGCACTTTGCTGTAAAGAGGAAGTGTTTTCTATTTAAATGCAAAAATATATATATTTTCCTTCTCACTGCTGTAGCAATTTTTGGGTGTACTAGCTTTTACACTGTAACACTAATTTATGTATTTATGAGTTGCATTTTCCATTTTCTGTACAGTACTTCTATCTCTGTATAGGTACCTTTTATTATTCTCTGTTCCTAGTTGTTTTAGCCCTTAACCTTTTAAGTAACTATAACGTCCTTAAGGGAGTCCCTGGAAAGTTTTGGTTCTCCTCCTCGCTTTCTCAGCTCCTTACTAGAAAATGCCAAGGGTGGTATTGGTGCTCTAACACTGTAATAGAAGCACTTTATGGTTTGCCCTCAGTATCTTCATAAAAATATGTGAGACCTACTTTTTTCTTTTTACAGGTTTGTTTCCCTTCTGTTTAAACAGTTTCAAAGCCTTAGTTTTATCCAGACTACCTAGAGCTGGCAAAGCAAATTAGGTCAGCCACTCCATTCCTCTGCCCCCCCTTGTTTATTTCCAGTAACGTATTTCTACTGACCTGCTTAGTCTTGCTTTCAGAGTCCGAGGGTGTGTACAGAAGTGCTCCATACACATTCTACAGAACTGTAATTTAGAGCACTTTTTATAGCACTATAAAGTTACAGCAGTCTTAAACATGACAGAAGTGCAGTGTTTGCTTTGTGCGGGGGAGGAGGTGCTCCGCAGTCTCCTGAGGCTTCTCCACTGGGCAGAAATTTGACCAGCATACAGAGTTTACTGAGGGGTACCTGAGCCATGACACCCTGCTGCTTGCTGTGAGTGTAGCCGAGAACCCGGAGTGGGGTTCTGAGCTTCGATGGCACCCCAGGCAAGCAACATGTGTCATCCAGAGGTGTATCTCTCCCTATGCTACAAGTGCCTGACCTCCATGGCCAAGGAGGACATTGCTACTACCATTAACGGGTTTCTTTCTATGTGACAGGTCCCTGGCTGCCAAGCTTGGAGGCTGCTGGTCACTCAATAGAGTCCTTAACTGTCTCCTGCCTCCCTGCATGTTGTGGGGGGAAACTCCAGCAGGCAGGGGGACAGCTTGGCTAGCTAGAGCAGGGAGGGCCCCCCACCTCCTGTGTGAGGCCTTTGGCTCCAAATGTGCAACCTGTGGGTGGGTGGGTGAACTGGTGCAGTCACAGGTTCCCGCAGCACCCCAGGTCATTCTCCCTGTGTAGGGGTTACTAGATGGGTGTGGCAGGCACTCCTAGGTGGACTTGGTCCCTGGTTGTGGTAATGTGGTGCAGCTGCCTGCAGTATCCCAGGGTGTGGAGGCACAATACCTGGCCACCTGTGCAGTGGCCTCTCAAGGGAGGAGCTAGAGATGTTCACTGCTGGGGCCATCACTAGCCTCCTCACCTGGGGCCTGCTGCAAGCGTAGTTGGGATAGGTGGTGGTTTGGGCTGCCTGAGCTGCCAGGTGAGACCATGGTCAGGGAGCACTCCAGGACCTGGCAGTGGTGCCCTGAGGGGCCCTACCCTACTGAGTCCTTCTCCTTGCTGGCCTGTCACACAGGCTCCAGTAGTTCATCCATGCTGGAATAGATGTGGTGGGCCTTGCCAGGGTCCCTTGGGGCTAGGATCTGGTCCAGCTGCCACATGAAGGGCATGGACCTATGGGCACCTCCAGAGTAATGATTGTGATACATAACTTGCACCACTGGGGCTGCAGAGTCTTGACCTTCACAAGGCACTGGTGGTTGGAGAGTTGGTGGCCACGTTCCCGCATGCAGTCCAACACAGCCGCATAGATATGGATGTTTGCTTTAGTGGCCCAGCCAAACTGATCCTGGACCTCTGTAGCACCCCACATCATGACAAGGTCTGTGGTCTCCTGCTCCATTCATCTGGCACCCTGGGGAACTGTCTCTGGCATTGGGGAAGCTGCCATGGGAGATGCTGCCAGGGGGCAGACCAGGGCTACAGGTGCCAGTGTCATTTGGCGTATGCCTGCAGGTCTGGGGCACAGTGCCAAGGGGCAGACTCTGTACATGTAGAGTCCAGGGACAGAGGGGAGTGGGGTAGAGCTGTGTTCTATGGGTCCCCACATGTTCCTGCAGTTCTGGGATATGAAGCCCATGAACCAAGCAGATGCTGGCACACACCCCAGGGGCCAGGCTAGGAGTCAAAAAGCCAGCATTGGGCAGCTAAAGAACTGCCCATACCACATGGCTAGAGAAGATTCCAGCCACATGGCTCTGCCCCAACCAGGAGGCTAGCCTCCTGCTGGTATGACTGATGGGGCACATTTTGTGCCCAGCATCAGCATCTACACATGCATTACTCACTTCAGTTAATGTGCTGTTTATCTAGTATGGGGTGGGCAATTATTTCGGGTGGAGGGCCGCTTACCCAGTTGGCAAGCTGTTGAGGGCCGCATGGGTAGCCCTGCCCCTTGACAGGTGCCCCACCCCCTGGTCACCATCTTGGGACCAATGTCCCAGGGTCAGCACCAGTGGGGCCCAGAGCAGGGCTGGGCTGCACCAGCAAGGAGAAGGGGGAGCTGGCCCAGCGCCATAGAGTCTCTGCCAGCTGTGACCCTGTACCCCTGCCACCCTGCTTTGGACCCTGCTGGCACTGGTCCTGGTACACCGGTGTGGGCCCTGTGCTCCTATGCATGCTCACTCCCAGTGCCCCCCAGCTCCACAGTACAGACGGGGGGCAGTGTGCAGCCCCAACCCCCTGCTTGCTGCCAGGGAAGGAGCTGGTGCTTTTCCTCATGCTCAGCACCAGCTTGTAACCCACTCCTGCTGCCAGCCTGGGCCCCGCGCCAGCTCCAGGCTTGCCCGTTGGGGCTGTGCCACAGCGGCAGTAGCTGTGGCCCCCTGCTTGCCATACTGGGTAGTATTTGCTGCTGCTACCTGCCCAGAGCTTGTGTGCTGGGCAGCACAGAGGTGACAGTGGCAGCCTCACCATAGTGCGAGCTCCGTGTGGGCAGCAGCAGCAAACACTGCCCAGCATGGCAAGTAAGGGGACCACAGCTGCCCCGACGGGCGAGCCTGGAGTCTTGTGGGACCCAGGCTGGCAGTGGGGCCGGGTTACAAGCTGGTGTGGAGTGCAGGGAAAAAGCAGCCCCTCACCCATCCCGTGGCCAGTGCCCCACATTGCAGCCACTCACAGCCTGCCTGGGGCTGCCTGTGCCTGCTCAGGACAGCCCCACACAGGCTGTGAGTGGCTGCAGCAGGGAGTGCTGGCCATGGGGCGGGCAAGAGGCCACTCTTCCCTGCGCTCCACACCAGCTCCTTCCTTGCCCTTCCCCCAACCCCTTACCTTCCCGCTGAGCACCCTTGAGCTTCCTGCGCCAGTGCAGCCATGTGTTCGCAGGCCAAAGGCCCCTGCTGGGGCTTCTGGCTGGGGGGCCAGGGCCGGGCAGGCCCTGCTGTTGTGGGACCTCGCCGGGTTTCCCCTGGGTCCTGCTCCTCCTGGTTCCTGTAATTCTTTACAGGGACCAAGGACAGATACTTTGTTATTTTCAATTTGTTTTTAGGGGCCCCATAGGCCAGATGGAATGGCCTTGTGGGCCGAATCTGGCCTGCGGGCCGTATTTTGCCCACCCCAGATCTGGTACCTAGCAAAATGAACTTTAGATTAAATTAATGTTCAGGGACATGCACATGTAGACAGTGATGCTTTACTACACATTAGATTAATTTAATGCGCAATAAAGCCTCTTGTGTAGATGCACCCACTGAATTGCAATGATACAGTTTCTTCCTCTACTGCTACACATAGGAGCCAGACTAGCCTAATTTAATGGACACTGGGCACGTCTACATGTGAAATTAATGTGACAATAAACTCTGGCACACATCACACCAGAATTTACTGCACCCAGGCACCATGTTCATATGTGTGCCCAGGACTACAGCACATTGAGCTGGGTTGGAGCAGCCCCAGGCTGGCAGAGGGCTCAGCCTGCGGCTGCTCTGAACTGGGTCAACGTGCTGCGGAGGGGCTGGCTCAGGGACAAGGGTGCTTCAGTGCAGGGCTAGACTGTAGACAGCCCCTACACTGAAGCACCCTCATGCCCCAACCAGATTCATCACCATCTACACATAAGTTGCTGTGCAGTAAATAACACCATCACAGGGTAATACTTGTATTTACAAGTACTAATCTGCAGTGGCCTTTAGTAGTTTACTGGGACCTAATAGAGCCTTGCATATAGATGCAGAAACTTTACCCCGGAGTTGATTAGGCAGCTCCTCAGTAAATGTCATGTAGACACACCCACTGTGAGAGAAAACATTTTTCAAACCAAACTGTAATATTCAGTATTCATTTATGTTTTATTATTTTAAAACAGTGTTTTGGCATTTTTGTTTGAGTTTAAACGCTACTTTCCTTCCCAAGTAGTGTAGCTTTGTCCAATTGTATGAGAACCAAATGATAAGACTTAACTGGTCTGTTTTCATTGTCCATTCTCAGTGATGTGTAAAGGGTGTAGTGTTGAAAAGTAAATAAAGTCTTAAAATGTACTAGTGAGATGTTGGTATACTTGTAAGGCCTTTATTTTCTTAAAATAGCATATTTATCCTGACAGAGCCCTTGTAACTGAACCTTTTCCAGTTTTTTGTAATTGTGTTGTTAGTTTAAAGACAGAAGGACAAAGGTGAAAGTGGAATATGGAGGCTTAGATTGTTGCATTTGTCTCCATGCGGTTTTGTAAGAGATCACATGGCATGAATCATCATTTAAGATAAGTCTTTGCTGAAGTGAGCAGCATATGACCACTTTAATAGCAAAATTTTAATAGCAACTTGGATGTTTTTCTACTTTGAGAGAGAGACGCTTTAGTCTCTGATTTAGTTAGTCTGTAAGGTGTGAATCTACCCTAGATCAGCCCATTTGAGCTGAAATAATATTCTAGTATGTAATGTATTATAAATATACAATGGGCGCATCTACATGTGATCCTACATCACCGTAGTGATACACTACAGCAACATAACTTATAGATACGGTGACATACATTGGTGGGAACAAACTGTGATGCCAACACATCACCATAGCAATGAGTTATCTCACTATAACCATGTGTCACTGGAAAGCAAGTACTAAATGACAAGTGCAGTAACAACTGCACTGTTGGAGATGCATGTAGACGCATCCAGTATGTACAATATTATATCGACCACATTGTGTATTGGAAATGTTTGTACCTGTCCAGTATGATCTAATTGTGTTAAGAATAAGCCATAATATGACCATGAAAATGCTTACAAGGAGTGTTTTCTGACTGGCCATGATTATTTGAGATAGTTTTGGCAAAAGGTATTCAACTGTTTCAAAATGACAGTGTAAACTATATGTAGATGAATGATTAGGTAAGTTGCATGTTTCTGTACCAAAGTTGACATACTCAAATTAAATCTATTATGTTAGATTTAAATTACATGATAACACATGATTACACAATGCCGGCAATATGGCTAAAGATGGTAGTTTTGTGATTTAGTACTTAACAGTCTTTTACCTTGAATTTAGGATTCTTACATGGACAAAGTGTCATGACCAGTTTAGTCAAAGTAATCTGTGCATTATCAAACCCAAACTTGATAGAAATTTACATGAGAACCCAAACACTTGTTTACACCAAAAGACTTGGTGATAAATTACTGTATAAGGTTCCTTCTGTTTCTGTTAATAAGCCTTACTCAGAATGACATAGATGGTATGGCAATGTCAGGGGTTCTCCCCAAACTTCCCATAAGGACTGGCATGGTTAAAACATACCAGTTTCCTTAGTCAATGGCTAAATAAGGAAGTGATGTGGCTAGTGTCATGGATGAGTGCACTTGGCTCTCCAGAGCAAATGCCCATGTACCCGTTCACAGTTGGGTTGGCTGTGGGGAGCCGGAGGAAAAGCAAGGGCAATGTTGGACCCCTGCTAAACCAGATGGGGCAACTGACAACTGACGCCCAGGAAAAAGCCAACCTATTAAATAGGTACTTTGCGTCAGTCTTTCATCAGTCCCGTGGGACGCCCGTGCCTGCTATGGGACAGGGAAATCTGGGTGAGGGGGATCCCCTACCCTCCATAAATGCTGACCTCGTGAAGGAACACCTTGAGAAGCTGGATACCTTCAAGTCAGCCGGCCCTGACAATCTGCACCTCAGGGTACTCAAGGAGCTGGTGAGCGTCATAACCCAGCCCCTGGCACGGATCTTTGAAAACTCCTGGTGCTTTGGTGTAGTGCCCAAAGACTGGAAGAAGGCCAATGTGGTGCCGATCTTCAAGAAAGGGAGAAGAGTGGATCCGGCTAACTACAGGCTCATTAGCCTGACTTCTATCCTGGGGAAGATCTTAGAAAAGTTTATTCTGGAGGCCATCTTTGATGGACTGGCCCAGGCTAACATTCTAAGGGATAGTCAGCATGGGTTTGTTGCGGGTAGGTCTTGTTTGACCAATCTCATTTCCTTCTATGACCAGGTGACCTATCACCTGGACGAGGGGGAAGAGATTGATGTCATATATCTTGACTTCAAAAAAGCTTTTGATCTGGTATCTCATGATCACCTCTTGGCCAAACTGACCAGTTGTGGCCTTGGCTCCACCACGATCCACTGGCTGGGAAACTGGCTCCGTGGTCGGACCCAGAGGGTTGTAATTGATGGCAGTCACTCATCGTGGTGCCCTGTGACCAGTGGGGTCCCTCAAGGCTCTGTCCTTGGACCCATACTGTTCAACATCTTCATTAATGATGCGGACATTGGAGTCAGGAGTGGACTGGCCAAGTTTGCCGATGACACCAAACTTTGGGGCAAAGCATCCACGCCAGAAGATAGGCGGGTGATCCAGGCTGACCTGGACATGCTCAGCAAATGGGCAGACAAGAACCTGATGGTGTTTAACACCGAAAAATGCAAGGTTCTCCACCTTGGGAGGAAAAACCTGCAGCACCCTTATAGGCTTGGCAGTGCTACGTTGGATAGCACTACAGAAGAAAGAGACTTGGGAGTCATCATTGACCACAAGATGAACATGAGCCTACAATGCGATGCTGTGGCTAGTAAAGCGACCACAACGCTGGCTTGCATCCATAGATGCTTCTCGAACAAATCCCGGGACGTCATTTTCCGCTTGTACTCGGCCTTGGTGAGGCCGCAGCTGGAGTACTGCGTCCAGTTTTGGGCTCCACAATTCAAAAAGGATGTGGAGAAGCTTGAGAGAGTCCAGAGGAGAGCCACGCGCATGATCAGAGGTCAGGAAAACAGATCTTATGATGACAGGCTGAGAGCCATGGGACTCTTTAGCCTGGAAAAGCGTAGACTCAGGGGTGATCTGACGGCCACCTATAAGTTTATCAGGGGTGACCACCAGGATCTGGGGGAACATTTGTTCACCAGAGCGCCCCAAGGGATGATGAGGTCGAACGGTCACAAACTCCTGCAAGACCATTTCAGGCTGGACAGAAGGAAGAATTTCTTTCCTGTCCGAGCCCCCAAGGTCTGGAACAGTCTGCCAGCAGAGGTGGTTCAAGCACCTACATTGAACACCTTCAAGAGTAAATTGGATGCTTATCTTGCTGGGATCCTATGACCCCAGCTGACTTCCTGCCCTTTGGGCAGGGGGCTGAACTCGATGATCTCCCGAGGTCCCTTCCAGCCCTAATGTCTATGAAATCTATGACTATGGGGCAGCAATTAGCACAAGCCTGGGGCAAGCTTATGTGTTTGCTGCCAAAACTGCAGCATGATGCCTTAATTGCTCTGCCACTGTGGCCTAGCTGCTTACTGTATGCCAGGTTTTAAGCTATTCAGATCACTTGTAATAAAAAAGTTTACATATTTGTCAACAAGTTTCATGCATATATGTGTGTGTTTTTGCTTAGTGCGTTTTTTAAAGATGATTTATGTAACTATTGCTTGTGCAAATTATTATAAAATGTAGGGCAGCTACTTGCAAGTAACAGCTTGAAAAACAATTTGAAATATTCATTGCTGTTGCTGGGTTCTAAATTAAACGTAACTGCTCAACAAAAAAGATCTGGGTATTTGCTTCACTCATTGAAACCTCTGGTTAGTGCACAACATAGGAATGATCCAAGAAGAAAAACAAATGTTAGAAAATATAAAGAATGGAACAGAGAACAAATTGAAAACATAAACATAATGCTACTATCTAAATCAATGCATGTCCTAGCTGTTAAATTCTGGTCAGCTATATTGAGATGTTGAAATGTTGCCACAGTTGGGCCTTGAAAATAACTAGGGGTAGATCGTCTCGCAAAAAAAGATGACTGAAAAATCTGGGATTGACTGGTTTTGGCAAGAGGTAAATAATAGCACTGTGTGAAGCTTTGGTCACTGATTTGATTTGGCGGACATTCGACCCAATTCAGCAACCGAATCTCTGAATCGAAATTGAATCAGGACACCCTTTAATCTCTCTGAATTGAATCAGAACCTCCCAAATCAATTCAGAGATGTGGCAGTACACCTTTGGGTGCCTGCCACTTTAAGAGCTGAGTCAGGCAGCTACCAGGTGCCTGATGGCAGCAGCCATTTTGGGGAACTTGGTATCAAGTGGCTGCAGTTTGCTGCTGTCAGCCCAGGCAGAAACATTACCTGGCTGAGCTGCAGCAGTAACATCTAGAAGGTAAGAGCAGGAGGCTCTTGGTCCTGGACTTGACCTAAAACTGCACCTTATCAGGGATGGGTGGCCTGGTGGGCCTCCTGGTCACAAGGAAGCCCCCAGGAAATGCCAGGCCAGTTACCACCCCAATGAAAGGCAGGTTGGTGTGCCTTAACCACTAGCCCCCACAATTTTGTGGGTACAAGGGCCAGGTGCAAGGGCCAGGCACGGCTACAGCCACCTGAGCCCTAGGTGGTGGAATACCCCAGGAGAGAAGTGGGGGCCAGGCATGGCTGTGACCACCTGAGTCCACAAGGGAGGAAAACCCTGGAGGCCCCTGGTTGGGGATAGTTGTATGGCCCTGGAGAGAGAGGGCAGTTATGAAGCCCCTGAGAGGGCAGGGATGTAGGGATGCAGAGTAAGGTTGAATGGGAGTAGGCCTGAAGGGCAGTCCCAGGTGTGTGTTGAATAGGGCCAAACTGAGTAAGCCTGAAGGGCAGCACAAGGGCCAACCCCATGAGTAGTTAAGTGTGAGGATGATGAGAAGACCCCAGAGTAGGGTGTGATGTAGAGGCCCCAGAGTGGGTATAGTAGAAACCCCATGTGTGGGGCATAGACCAAGGTATGTTTTTGGATTCCTGAGGCTGTAGTTGGGCCTGAGGCTGAATAGGGGGCTCAGCCAGGAAGTTAGAGGTGAGTCCTGACCCCAATAAGTCCTCCACTGAGGGGAGGCCGAGTGCGGGTCAAAAAAAAGACCTAAAGGTTGAGCTCAATGATCTGCTGCTCCAGGGAGGGAGGGAGAGTCCCTGTGAGACCCTGGAACACCAGTTGTGATGTGGGTTACAAACATCACGTGGATGCCATCTGCAAGGCATGGGCTGCAATGTAGGGGAGGTTTCAGAGCCGCAGATAACACCCCTGGCATTGGGGCAGGGAATGGGCAGCCTCCCTTCTAATTAAGACATCAATTATTGAACAAAGTGTGGCAGGTGAGAGAGACAGGTGGTTAGCCCAGAAACACGTGGGCAAGCCAACTCCTAATCGGCCCTGGGAAGGCTCACCTGTTACAGAATAGATTCAATGATTTGGACATAGACAGAGTTTTAAATGTTTTTTCTATATACCTCAAGGTACCAGGCAGCTCATGAATGCTGAGATGGTGGGGCAGATGAAGCATCCCACAGGAACATTGGGGGGTCCCCAGCGCTCTCGGCAGCAAACCCAGAAGTGGATCAGAGGCTCTTCTGGTCCACTGCAGAGCGTGTGGGGGACTTTGCCCCTCCCAGCTCAGGAACTTGTGCCTCCTGGGTCTGGGGGGCACCCGGGGTCCCCCTGTGGCCAATTGCCAAGCCAAGGAGGGGGGATTCCTCTGTGTGCTTGGTGGTGAACCCAGAAGTGGACCAGAAGTACTTCTGGTTCACTTCCAGGTCTGCCGTTGAGCACACAGGGGGGCCTCCCTGTACTCCTGTGGGATATTCCATCTGTCCCACCACTGCAACATTCACAAGCCACACCTAGTACCTCAAGGTATGTAGAAAAAACATTTAAAGCTGTGCCTATGGATGAATTGCTGATTCTCCGAATCGGCATCAAATCTTCAGATTCGGCCAAATCAAATTGGGACAGTGATCCAAATCAACGAATCAAATCACTGTCCCTGATTCAAGCCAAATCCAAATTGAATACAGTCCGTTTCACACACCCCTAGTAAATAAGAAGAAATTTGCCAGAAAAAAGGTTATTGGTCTAAAGATGGTAAATCAATCCCTTCTTTTCATCCTCCTGCTGCATGGCACAACTAAAGGACTTCAATAAAATATAAAGGCAGTGCATTTTAAAAATAAAAATTATACGCTGTATAAATAAAACTAACCTGGGAAATTCACTACTACAGCTATCACTGAGGCTAGGAGCTCAAATGAAAAATAAGATGTAGCTAACAAAAACAACCAGTTACATTAGAAAGGCTAAAAAAGTAGAGACCAAAACTGTCAAGTTTTGGAATATAAACTGAAGGTATTATGAATAAATTTATATAAATCATTAGGCTCTGCAAGTCTTTTTGCATCCTCTTTTGAGGCCTCTGGCCATAGATACTGTGTGGGAGAAAGCTGATTGTCTCTCTCTGCTAATGGATATTGTCTGTCAGGAGACAGAGCTAGGTGAGCCTAGATGAGTGCTCTAGTACAGGATCTCCTACTAGGGCTGTGTGAAGCTTCAATAGCTAATTTGATTTGGAGAAGATTCGGCCCGATTCAGGGACCAAATCTCCAAATCTGAATGGAATCAGGAGACCAAGTAAAAGCTCCAAATCGAGGCAAAGCATCTGAATCTATTCGGAACAGCTTCGGAAAAGGATTTGGAGATTTGGCAATAGACTAAACAGGTGGCTGACAGCTGCCTCCAGCTGGTAGGTCAGTTGGGGGATGGGGGAGGGAGGGAGTGTTGGGGAGGGAGGGATTGGGGCTGGGACAAGCTGACCACCTGGGGCTGGTGGGCACATTACTCACAGAGTGGTGAGGGGTGGTGCAGGATGCAGGCATGGCAGTGCTGGGTGCGGGGGCTATGCCCTGCTGCTGCCCAGAGCAAGCCATGCCTGCATCATGCTGCCCCCCACACACCAGCTGAACAAGCACCAGCAGGGCAGAGCCCCTGCAGCTCCCCTCACTGGGGCAGAAGCAGGCACAGCCAAAGGAGCCGTGACAGAAGCCCACATGGCTGTGCTGCCTGGCCCCATCCCCCACCTGGCCACAGCCTCCCAGTACTAAAAAAAAAACCTATGCCACAGACTCACTGGATACAGGAGCAGTGATTGGGGCCTCTGGGTGCTCATGGCAGAAACCCCCAGCCTGCACAGCACGGGGCAGCAGGGGGCAGTCAGGATCAGCCCCCACCACTTGGCACCCGCCTGGCATGTGCCCCATAGCGCAGCTCAGCAGGATGCCATGTGCTGTCTGGGAGCTGGGGTGGCTTCATCTGTCAGCTGGAGCTCCTGATCTGATCACCAGCTCTCTGATCATTCCCTCAGCTCTTTCCAGGGGCCATAGTCCCCAGATCTGCACATGGGTTTTCAGCAGGCTGCTGCTGCTGGCTGTTGAAATAGCCCAGAATTGACGCCATCCACAGCTGGCAGCAGCAACCTGCTGTCATCCCGCATCATCCAGGGGCCTGCACCCCCTAGGAAGAGTTGGAGGAAGTGATCAGAGAGCTTGGAGAAATACTGAGGAGCTGGGGAATCAAACAGAGACCTGAATGACTCCCTGTGGACACTGGAGTTAGGAGTGGACTGGCCAAGTTCGCCGATGACACCAAACTTTGGGGCAAAGCATCCACGCCAGAAGATAGGCGGGTGATCCAGGCTGACCTGGACAAGCTCAGCAAATGGGCAGACGGGAACCTGATGGTGTTTAACACCGAAAAATGCAAGGTTCTCCACCTTGGGAGGAAAAACCTGCAGCACCCTTATAGGCTCGGCAGTGCTACGTTGGTTAGCACTACAGAAGAAAAAGACTTGGGGGTCATCATTGACCACAAGATGAACATGAGCCTCCAATGCGATGCTGCGGCTAGTAAAGCGACCAAAATGCTGGCGTGCATCCATAGATGCTTCTCGAGCAAATCCCGGGACGTCATTCTCCCCTTGTACTCGGCCTTGGTGAGGCCGCAGCTGGAGTCCTGCGTCCAGTTTTGGGCTCCACAATTCAAAAAGGATGTGGAGAAGCTTGAGAGAGTCCAGAGGAGAGCCACGCGCATGATCAGAGGTCAGGAAAACAGATCTTATGATGACAGGCTGAGAGCCATGGGACTCTTTAGCCTGGAAAAGCGTAGACTCAGGGGTGATCTGACGGCCACCTATAAGTTTATCAGAGGTGACCACCAGGATCTGGGGGAACATTTGTTCACCAGAGCGCCCCAAGGGATGATGAGGTCGAACGGTCACAAACTCCTGCAAGACCGTTTCAGGCTGGACAGAAGGAAGAATTTCTTTCCTGTCCGAGCCCCCAAGGTCTGGAACAGTCTGCCAGCGGAGGTGGTTCAAGCACCTACATTGAACACCTTCAAGAGTAAATTGGATGCTTATCTTGCTGGGATCCTATGACCCCAGCTGACTTCCTGCCCTTTGGGCAGGGGGCTGGACTCGATGATCTCCCGAGATCCCTTCCAGCCCTAATGTCTATGAAATCTATGAAATCTGTTTGATTCACCTGGGAGCTGGGGTGATTCCACATGTCAGCCCAAGCCCAGCCCCACTCAGCCCCAGTGGCCCCAGCTCCCAGACAGCACATGGTGCCCTGCCAAGCTGCACTGCACCTGTCCCATGGGGCAGCTGCTACGCAGGTGCCAGGCAGGTCCCCACTGCCCTGCACTACACAGGAGGCCACAAATGTCCAGAGGCCCCAACGCCACTGCTGCAGCCAGTGAGGGCGGGTCTTTTTTTTTTAAGTGCTGGGACTAGGCTGGGGCCGGGTGGGGGATGGGGCCGGGCAGGGCAGCCTTGGAGGCTTCTCCCATGGCTCCCCCAACCTGGGGAGAGGTAGGCACAGCTGGAGGAGCCGTGGGAGAATCTGCAGCTGCTGAACTGTGCCTGCCTCTCCCCAGCTGATCCGAATCACCAAATCTCTCTGAATCAGTGCTGAATCTTTCCGAAGCTGATTTGGCTGAATCACCCAATCAAATCACTGTCCTCCAAATCATCTGAATCTGAATCTGAATAGAATACTCACCTATTCACACAGGCCTAATATCTACACCATCTTCATAGGGGTAGTTAGCCGTAATAGTCTGAAGTGAAGCAGAAGATAGGGTAGATTTGCACCTTATAGAATAAATGAAGTAGAGATGTATTAGTCTATAAGGTACAACTGCTTCACTTATTTTATAAGTACCTTCTACTTTACATTGTCTTCATGTCATGTCTGCAGAAGCTACCATGAAGCACATCATACCCATTAACTCCTACTTTGTGCAGGCCAACTTCTGAAAGTGAGGCCAGCTGAACACATTGGAGTGACCCTGAGCCACTCTTAGATTCTGGGTCTTCAGCCTGTTTATTGGTGGGTGCTTATGGCTGTTCTAAAGTAGGTACATTGCCTCATTTCCAGGGCAAATGGGCATCGCTCACTTTAACAGTGGTCTCAGATATGGCTTAGAGGTGGTATAGACAAGTCTTTGAAAAAATATATTACTTCTGAGATCTCTGGAAAACTAATTATATTAAAAACAATGCTGTGTTTCTTTGTATTTCCTAGAGCTAAAGTAGCATTTTGTGGAGTTGGGTGGGGTATGTTATAAAACTATGTCAGCACAGGATGCAATTATAGGTAGATATATTAAATATAAACAATTTTGGATAGGCAAGAGGGAAACAGCTGGAATTCCTGTTTTCTAATGCTGCTTTCACAACATTACCTAAACAGCAGCCTGTAATGGCAAAGGCAAGTTGTCATGTGTAAATTTACCTCAATTTTATATTAATAAATTCAGACAGCTCAAAGGAAATGAAGGGACAAAAGAAAATTATTGGGGGGAAAAAAAGGTGATAATGGGACCTACCTGCAACGTACTCAGTGGATCCTGAATACTTGTGACAGAGATGGATTATAACAGGCTTGCTCACACAACCATCACAGCAGCAACCTGAATTATTTTTAGTGGGATCAGTCATGGAATAAAGTACTCTTTACCATGAATAAGAATATCACTGTCTTGAGCCTTATTGATAGATATTTTTTCTTTTGTCTCTCCCACTCCTTTGAAAATAACCTTTAAAATATTTACTGTTTCCCAACACCTCTGCTGTTTCTTCCCAAATACTGCTGTTGACGTTTTTGGAACCCTGCAAAGTTTGAGTTTCTCTTTGCACAGATGTCTTGTTACAGTGTCACTCCAGGGTGCTTGGACATCTTGACTGCATTCAAATCTAGTCATGTGATAACATTCAGAGACAGCTGTCTCCACATGCACATCTGAATTGTTAAATGTGCATTGTCCTCCTTGAGAAGCTGTTTGGGTTTGTTTAACTCCTTGTATTCATGAGAGTTGTCAGTGTCTAACAAAATAATTTTCAAAGCTGCTTGTACCAACAGAGAGCTCAATCCTACAAATATTTACGTAAGATTATGTGGGAACTGCCCCACTAACTTCACACGTATGCACATGCAAATTTATGCGGGACTGAAGACTGAGAATGATTCAAAAAGGCCATTTTTTCTAGATTTTACAATGTGCTTGAGGGAGACAGTCTGTGTTAGTTTTAACACATTGTGAATTCAGTAGGTTTTCATAATAAGGAAGGAGACTGAACAGAACTGAAGCAGACTTTATCCTTTTCTTTAGGAGGTGGCTTGTTCATGTATTTGTGGGCAGAAGAAAATAGGGAAAGCTTTGGTCCAGGGAAACACTCATAAACACTGGCCTGAAACATATAGATAGGCCCTGATCCTGAAAAGTCTTATGCATGTACACAGATTGTACAGGCCTAACAAGGGACTGTGCATGTGACTTGAGTTACACATGTATGTGTTGTCCACAGCATGGCTGCAGGTACAATTAAGTATTAAGGAAGTATTAGCTTCAGTGCACCGATTTCTCCACATGGCTTCTGATGCAAAGACTAAAATGTTAAAATAAAATTCAGTTTCTTCTGAGCTGGCACTGCAATGTATAGCTTGCATATCCCAGTGCTCTCTCACATTTTGGGGAGGCAATGACATGCAAGTTCTAACTGTGGCACTGTTTTTACATTATAACAACCGCTTATTTTGGTCTCCTGGTTTGGGTTACCAATAGCACTGGTCAGCAATTTTCCAATAGAGCACTTGTCCATTGTGGAAATGGGAATTTGATGGAACCACCACCATTCTCCCAGAAAAATTCAACAGAAACCAGGCAGGCTGCTGGATTCCCTAGGCTCCTCAGCTTCCCATATTCCATCAAAGCATACCTGGGTGACCTCAGAGCTGCTTTTTTGACTTGTTGGCCAAGTAACTAGAAAGGCTGAGGAACCTAGAAGCCTAGGAAACAGATTTTGTTCCTGAAGCACAAGGAAACAATCATGTGGAATCTCAGTTTTGGGAAGAATTTTGAAGTTTTAACTTTTCATCCCAATTTGGGACCAAAAAAAAATGAATAAATCCCAAATTGCAAGCGTTTTGCAGGACAGAAATTCCATATTCCATCCAACCCCCAATACCACTTTACTTCCTTCTTGTGCTCTCTTATGCTGCTTACACATTTTTTATGAGACAAAAAGTGTTGGTGTCTGTTTTGCCCTGGAGTGGATGAGCAAGACAGAACTGTAAGCAACACCACATATGTTTGATGCCAATATCATGTGTCTGAGCCTCTAACTACTTACTTTCTAATTTTCCTTGACATTTTGCATTTTACATTAAGAAGGGGTAAAACAGAAACTTATACAGTACAAGCTTTGTTATCCGGCATCCCCAGGGTAAAGCGAATTGCCGGTTATATAAAAAGTCTGGTTATCTGAAATAACCCGGCAGGGTTTTCAGATAACATGGAGTGGGGCAGGGAGGTGGCCACACATGGAGTGGTGGCAGCACAGGGTGATGGGTGATGGCTGCATGCGAGCTTTCCCCTGTCACTCCCACCCCCCCGCAGCCAGCTGGAGAAGCGTGGGGGAAGGGGGTGGCGGCAGCTGCATGTGGAACGGTGGCAGCACAGGGTGGTGGGTGGAGGTGGTGGCTGCCATGGTCAAGCTTCTCTCCCCCGCCCCTCCACCTCGTGTCTGGACAGCCAGTCGAAAACTCTGGTTAATGGAGTATTCCAGTTGGGGAAGTACCAGATAACAGAGATTTTACTGTACCTGGTTGCAAAATTGGAGCAGAGTTGTTTGCAATGGCCATGAAATGAGGAAACATACTCAAAGGATACTATTAATTTTACTTATACAGTGTTTACATCACACCTCTCAGATGGTTTAATATTCATGGCCATCATACACCTTAGTCCAAAAGTTACCTGGATCCTCAAAAATGTGGAGCCCTTTCACTTTGATTGTTGAAAACCATACACCTCAGAAATACCTCATCGTAGAACAGAAGAAGGGTTCTTCACACTGAAGGAAGAGTCTATCAGGATCTCAGATTTCCTACTTCCATAACTTTTCTTGCTTTCATTTGAGGGGGTTTTTCTCACAGTGTGGGGTCCTTCTTGGCTTAGGTAGAGTGAGGTAAGCACATGTGAGCACAATGTGAGCACAGTTTTGGAGGTCCTTTGATTCTGGAAGTCTGACACAAGGAAATGACTATTAAAAACCACACTAGTTGGTGCATATGGCAGATGTACTGTATGTGAAACAGCAGGTAATCAGTAGGGTCTTTGGAGTCCCTTGTTGCCCATGCAGACTTTCAATCCAGTGTGTAAACCAATTTGGGGATATTTAATTTTTCCTCACTCAGGACAATGACTTGTTTAATTTGCATGTCTATTTTGCACTGCCCGTTTCCTTTTCCCTTTTTTTTTTTTTTTTTTTTTCTCTGGGAAGGTGTCACGGCACGGGGTTTTAGGGGTGGCCATGATCTCCCCCTAGTGCCCCCCACCGTGCCAAGTTAGTCTCAGAGCACCCTCATTCTTTCCTGCCATGTCTTGATCTTTTCTATATAAGGGAGGCTGGTTTTTGTCCCCTTGGATGTGGTGCTCTGTTGTATCCTAGCCCCTGTTCTATACTGTGTGATTCGTTGCACCCCAGCCTTATGGGCTATGCGTGACTCCAACCTCCCCTTTACCACGCCCCAAGCCTCACTGACATACCGGACGTTGTTTGCTCTGGGGCTTCTCACGCTGCCCCCTTTGCTCTGGGGCTTCTCACTTTCAGGTGGGCTCAGGTGGCCACAGCCGTGCCTGGCCCCAACTCTCCTCCTCAGGGTCTCAAACCCCTGCAGATGGGCTCAGGTGGCTGTAGCCATGCCTGGCCCCTTTGCTCTAAGGCTGGGGTCTGCGCACCCCAAAATGCTGTGCCCTCTCTGGCACCGGGGTCCCCACACTACCATGGGTCCCCTATGAGGCCACCTCCAACCCCTAATAGCCTCACCCAAACCACTGGTCGTAAACCACAAACAGAAAACGCAAGCCCCTAGGCTATAACATAAATCTAAGCCAACTGGGCTACACCATTATTTGAGCCACCCCCAAGGGTGCTCCCTCCTTTACCCATACCAACTGCTCATGCATCTTGGCCACTTCTCGGTCCTTGCTCCAGCAGAGTTCCTACCCCCATGGCTGCTGGCAGGGAACTGCCTGCCTGGCCTCAGCCGGGGTTTAAACAGGAGCCAGGCCCTGCCCCTTCCGGTCAGCTGGCGCCCACCAGTTGCTCTAGCAACCAGCACCTGTGCCTCCTCATTACTCTGGCTGCCCTGGTAACTAGCAGCTGGGCTCCCCGCTCACTGCTAGGGCTCTTTCCCTAGCTGTTTCCACTCTAAGGAGCAGGGCATCTGCATGCTCTGTGACGCACCTCCCCTGTCTTTATAGACAGAAGGTCTATACACATGAATGTAAATGTACATCCACGTAGGCTGCAAATTAATGAGACTAACTCCCAGGTCATTATTCATTACTCTCTGTGGTTTATAAGGCTTTTGATAAGTCAGGCAAATTGCAGGTTGTCCCCTTCACTCTCTGCAATAACAGATTAATTTCTTCTGGGAGCAAAAGAAGGAAAGTAACTAAGTGAAAATTCCTTTCCTGGGCTGCCCGTGTAGGAACATCACTGTAAGCTAGAACGCAAAATCTAGCCAGCAGCGATTCTGAGTGAGAATGTTGTAAACTTTTCTATTATATTTTAAGAGGCAGTCCACAGACTTTGATCGCTTTGAGGAAAAGAATCTAGAGCGTGCAAATGTGGCTCTGAACTGCCAGGCTGAAGTTACTATAGTGTGAATAACCAGACTGTCTTGGGCACAGGAAATGCATTTGCTATGTTGTCCCCCAGTTGAGATTAAATAAACACGTGTCCCTGATAAGGCTGCTGCTTTGGGCGAGATCAAACAGGCTCCGCATAAGCATTAATGTGTGGAGGATTTTTTTTCCCCCAACCTTTGTAAAGAGCTGCTCTGAGCCTTTGTTGGGAAGAGTAGCATATAAATAGAATGAATGAATGAATAAATAAAAAGAGAAGTTTTTGACATATATTACCCAATATGAAGATACTTTTCTCTTTTAAACTGGGGAATGTGCATGTTTTTGGGTATCTGGCATTTATATTCAGTCCATTCATATTCCTAACTATTCTGGGCTATGGTGTGGAGACAGGGTAAGCAGACTATTTATCTTTATGGTGTGGCATCTGGAGCCGGCTTTTGTATTAACTACTGAAACAAAGAAGTGTTTCACATGCAGCAATGGGTATGTCAAAACTCAAAAGATTTCACAACTGTTGAACAGGGACCTTGATTTGTACTACTTAAACAGAATGTTTCATCCAAAGCAAATAACACTTTTACTTGGAGGCACTAGAAATCATAAATAATAAAGGAATGTATCAAAGGATTCAATTCAGTGCTATACAGAGCATTCCTGTAAGACATATCCACACTTAAAGTATCAAAGCTGTGATCTCGGCTAGTGGCTTTTTAGTTAGTGTTACTTCAGCCTTAATAGATGCAAGATATGATCACATAAGTGTACTCTGGGTCCTAGACTGCAGAAGTGCCAGGTGACACATACTGCCTATTAAGACCTAGTGCATTTTAAGGGTCCATTTCATTGGCCTTCTGCTTTGATATGTATTTAACCCAGAGTCAACTGTGGTAGAATAAAACTGAGACTGTCTGTAAATGTGGGGAAAAGTCCTGTGCAATATTCAAGCTGTTGAATTTGTTTATTACAGCAGAATCTAAGACTGGGACTTCTTTGTGTAATGCACTTCATGGGCTATAGAACGCACAGTGATATGCAGCAGATACCTGCTAGAGCAGGTTAGATAGACCTGTTAGATACCTGTAAAAATCCTAGCTTCAAACTAATTTAATTGTAGCCTCCATTTTTCAGAAGCTTGTCATAGTGAATGAAATCATAACACCTGGATAATTTCAATGCAAAAGGTAGGCTCTGTCCCAGTATGAATCTTCTTGGCAAGTTTTGAAGAGGGAATCAGGTCTTTGCCTGAATGGAAGGTGATGCTGTGTGTATCTAAATAAAGGCAGCATGATTTCTCAGAATTGTTGGATACCCACTGAAGTAAGTGGGTATCTGGGGGCTCACTCCTTCAGCAAATCAGGTGAGAGGCTTAAGGGCGTGACATTCAAGTCTAAGTCTTTTATCTACAGGGTTTACCCAAGAATTCCCAGGAACCTTGTTGTGTAGCTTGGAACAGTTTTGGAACAGTGGTAGATCCAGAATCTTACCTGCCAAACTTCAAAGCCTTTATTGTTATATTGTTCTACATGTGTGCACTTAATTTTGCAAGTGTAAATAAAGCAGGTGTAGCAAATTTACCTATGTAAAGAATTCTGAGATCTTTGGATAAAATAAGATCTATACTTTTAAAATAGTAGCACCAAAGAACAGAGAGACTGAGAGACTTGATGAGGAAGCACAGTAGCATAACAGATAAAACACTGTCTTTGGAACCAAAAGCAAATTTTGACTACTCTAGCATTTGAACTTTCTGTTCTTCAGTTACTATTTCTGTAAACTCAGGTATTCAAAAGTAGCTCCATTTTACAAAGTTCTTTGAGATGGGACAAATAAGTACTGTGTGAAGGCAAAATACTACTCACATTTTACTAATAGGAATCTGACATACGGGCTGGCTGAGTTTCTTGTTGATTAGTTGAATTAGGAGCAAATCATGTAACCTTTGTTTACATAGGAGTTGCCATAATAGTCAGATCTATGGCCCATCTACTCTAGTACCCTGTTTCTAGCAGTGGCTAGTAATCTGTACTTTCAGAAAAGGTGCAAGAACTTCTTTAGCAGGCAGATATGGTTTATGACTCCCTACAAAGTGCAACCCTATCGTAGTAGTTGATGAAATGAGCCTTGGATCATGAAAGCTTATGTTTTTATATATTTATATATATATATATATATATATATATCTTTATTTAGTTAGCCAATAACATGCATCTCTCCCTATGGGCTTGGGACAGATATTCAAAAAGCCGAAGCCTGAACCAATTCAACCTTTGCAGGTTAATTTAACCTGCCTAGGCTGAACCAGTTTGTAACAGGACAAATGTTCTCTCTAGACTTATGCAATGCAGGCACATGCCTGCAGTGGCTCAGGTCAGGCACAGGGGGGTGCTAGAGCGCACCCCTGGCTGCAGGGAATCTGCTGGGAGGCATGGCCAGTCCTGGCTGAACTGGCCAGAGAGAGCTGAATTCCCCCCTCTCTATCCCACTGGCAGGGAGCTGGGTCTGCCGGGTGCTCCTCCCTTGCTGCTGCAGCAGCGGGGCACCACGGCCTCTGACACAGAGGGGGGCAGGGAGGAGAGTTAGTCTCCCCTCTACCCCCATTGGCAGCTGGGTCTGCCTGTCCTCGCTGTTGCACTCGCTCCCTGCTGTCCCCCTGCTGTACACATAAAGCAGTTTAAGTGATCAGAAACTGGTTTAAACTTGTAATAGAACAGACATTCAGTGCACATAAACCAGTCTGAAAATGGCTGAAACTGGTTTGAGATAAACCTGGTTGAATATCAGATTTAACTGATTTGGATCAAATCAGTTTATACACTGTCTGTCCCAGACCCCTTGCTGGTTTGAGTTAAACCAGAAACTCTCAGCATCTTGGCATGCTCTCTCAGCTGGGCAAGGTTTAAATGTCTGTCCCTAGCCATGAAGTCTAATTCTATCCCCCAATAGTTGGAGACTGGTTTAAGCCACGAAGCATGAGAATTCATATCCCTCTCTACTCTTCTTTTTTAGCATTTATCATCATGAATCTGGCTATCAAGGTGAATCATAGTCAGGTTGCTCCTTGAAGAGATATTCTTTGTCCAAAATAGGCAAAGGAGACATCTCATAACAAATGATGAAATAGTAGTCTATGTCTGAACTGGCAGAAACCTACTTCATGATTAAGTCTTTAACTTCCTAATCATAAAGGGATAGTAAGAATTGTGTGTTCTGCCTTAACTGTGGCATTACCCATCTCTTGGATGGACAATAGACCAAGCTTATTTTAATATTCATGTAGCACTCTACATTTCATATTTTTATACCTACACAATTTGGGTCAGCAGACCTTGTAATTATTATTTCACTTTTAAAAAGATATATCCCAAAATAATTGGAATGATTTAAAAGAGCCTGCATTCATAAACCACAGTGATGGCCTTTGGCAGTGCATTGTGTTGCCATATGGCACCAGGAAAGTAGGAGGTAGTGGGATGGGGAGGGCAGGATGTAGAGTCCAGATAGGGCTTTCCTTGAAACTTCAAATTTCAAGAAGGCCCAGAGCACTCCCAGAATGCCCCGTGGGGCTGGGAAGAGAGGTGATGCCTTGTATAATTCATTTTGTTTGATCCTCTGCAGTGGTACAGACTGACTCCAACAGGAGACATAGGGAGGCTCATGAATGCTGAGATGGTGGGGTGGATGGAACGTCCCACAGGAGCATGGGGAGGGGTTCCCACATGCTTGGCGATGAACTCAGAAGTGGACCGGAAGTACTTCACTTCGCGGGGCAACGTGGAGCAAGTGGTGGCGAGAAGATCCCCATGCAGCTCTTCCGTTCCCTGCAGTGCCTCAGAAAACAGCATCACAGGGAACAGCTGCCGCCCAGCTTCCCTCCCCCGTGATCCGGCACTGCAGGGAGTGGAGGAGCCCTGCAGAAAACCTCCTCGCTGCTGCTTGCCCCATGAGTTCCCTGCAGCATTGTTCCCTGAAGCGCTGCACTGTCCCAGTAAAGCACATCTTGTGCGCAGGGCTGTGCCCCTCAAAGAGCTGCAGAGTGAGCAGCCTCCATACCCTGCCACTCTACTTCCTTCCCCTGGGTGCCCAGTGGGCACAATCTTCCCAGCCGCTCCACAGCGTGCCCGCCAGGCTGCAGAGGCACCTGGAAAAGGGAAGCAGAGTGGCAGGGAACAGCAGATGCTTGCCCCTTCTTGCTCCACCCTGCTTCCCTGCCCCAGGTCCCTCTGCAGCCCGGTGGGTGTGATCCAATGCAGTTGGGAAGAGTGGGGCCACTCAGGGAGGCTGTGAGCCTCATGCTGCAAGCAGCAGCATGCACAGTGGGTGGGTCACCAGGGCACCGTGGGGTGAGCAGCTTCTCCACATGGCCCCACTCTTCCCAGCCATGCCAGATGGCACCTGTCGGGCTGCAGAGGCACCCAGGGCAGGGAAGCAGAGTGGCAGGAAACAGTGGCTGCTCACCTTGCCGCTCATTGAGGAGCACAGCCCCACACCACTCCCATTACTGCAGCTCCGTGTGCAGGAGGCGAGTCTCGGGCAGCGCGAGGCCAGCAGCAGTGGTCCCCGGTGTTCCCTGCCTCCCTGTTTCCCTGCCCCTAAGCCTCTGTGGCCTGGCAGGCGTGACCTGGCACAGCAGGTCTGTGTGGGGCTCTCTGTGCCGCTGTGAGCTCTGTGCTGCCCTGGCAACATGCCTCCTTCACGCCGAGCTGCAGCGAGGGTAGTGGCACTGGAGCTTGCAGCCTACCCCTGCCCCGTGTATAGATCTGGGGGATGCCCTTAGTAAGTGTGCGTGGCAGCAGGGAGCCGGCCCTTGCCCCCCCCCACAATGAGCCAACCAAGGCTCCATCCTGCTTCCCACTGGGGCCCTGCAGCAGCATACTGTGGCCCCGGGCCTCAAGCACCCCTCAGCTGGGCAGCAGCCCCAGCCCTGCCCACCTCCCTCCCTACAGGGACTTCAGTCTCCTTCTTCCCACCCCTACTTACCTGCAGGAGCTGCCCTAAGACTGCCTGGGGCCACGTGCATGTGCTGTACATGCATGTGGCACTCCCTGTCTCACCACCTTCCTTCCGCTTCCTCCCAGCTCCCTGCAGGCTGAAACTCTGCCAGCCTGCAGGGAGCTCATTGCTGGCAGACTTTGCTCCCAGTTACTACTCGACTTGCAAGGTTTCGAGTTACTACATTTTGCACTTACAACATTTATAAATTAACACCGTTTCAACTTTCTGACATCAGTTTCGACTTTACAACACTTGATCTGACACAACACCACATCAGCAAACAAGTTCTCTGTGTCACCCATCTCCCTGAAGAACATCTGTCCAAACTTCCTTGGACACTTTCTTTAAGAAAGCAGACAAGACTCCAGAAAAATCTGCAGCCAAGTCTCCTGAGAAGACTCCAGCCAAGAGCCCTTCAAAAAGTCCAGCAAAGTCCTTCCAAATCAATATGATTGCTATTTACAGTATAAATACATTCACATAGCTATATTACTCATCTATAATTGACTGAGTACAAAATTCTGGCTTATTTTTGTTGAAAATAGGGTATTGGGCCTTGGTTCAGGAACCAATCCCTCATTTATAACATCGTTTCCTATCGGAAAATCGGTTCTGAGTTGCAACATTTCAACTTAAGACGCGGCTTTCAAGAACCAGTTCTGTTGTAAGTCCGAGGACTGCCTGTATTACTGTATTTTTGTATAAAGCTTATGTAATCAAACAGCAGTTGGTGACTACAGAGTATTGTGGTTAAATAGCAGTTCTGTGCAGAATATTTACTAAAAATTATCTGAGACATTAATTACATCTTAGGCTGCTGAAATGGAGTAGACTTTGTTTCCGTCACAAGACTTTGGGGCTTTTCCTTTATACAGATCATTGGCTAAGGGAGTTGGGGTGGGTGGGGGGAACAGAGGCTGGCTGAGGTGATCTGTGGGATCTCTGGTACATATATTTACATGGGAAATATTTTCATGATGTTGCATGCAAAATATGCAGGGGGTTGGCTTTTAATGAGATGTGACTCCACTTACTGGCACAGTGCCTGTCTGAAATAGCTTGAGTAACTTTCAGAGCTATTTCTACAATTTTGGTTAAGTATGAAGCGAGCGAAAAGGAGGGGGAAGTTTTTATTGGTTTACGAAATGGTTAATTTTTGTTGATGAAATAGCTTGTGAATTTGTTTAAAATAAGTCACTCCAAGATGATGTGCTGGACTATTTTTCACCATATTTGGATAATCTAGGAATCCAGGATCAACCTGGAATGCTTCTGATTTGGAGCTACTGTGAAGACAGTAATATGTAAACGTGTTAGCAGTGGTAGTTGGACAGTAGCATTTTGATCAATCTAATGCTGCCCTTAATGAAAATAAATTTAAAAGGTGATGGCATGTCCTCAGCCCATGCAAAAGGCTGAGGCATGATTTGTACTTGTGCAGTACAGCACCAGAGTTCCCATGTCAGGCATTTAACTGAAAAGATTTATAAGAGTGTGCCCAGGTTTTAGAGTCTTCCTTCCCATTCTGATGACAGGACAGAGAACAAGAGAGCAAAAAAGTGATATAGCTTATAGATATGGGCTACAAGAGAGGAAAAGTCTAGCAACTGAGGGAGAAGGTCAAGACTGCCAGGCTCATTCTGTTATGAATGTGAGAACTTGTCTAAACCTTCCCGTGTAGCTCTCTATATCAAGGAGAACTATGTGTTCCTACAAACCGACATTGGCACCCAGGGTGGATGACTAGAGACCCTCTGCGTTAAAATCCACGGGGAACACGGCACAGGGGATACAATGGTGGGAGTCTACTACAGACTTCCCTCTCAGAATCAAGAGATTGACCAGGAGTTTGCCAGGGAATTGGGTGAGGCCACATGCTCCTGGTCCATGGTTGTCATCAAGGACTTCAACTACCTGGACAACTCATGGGAAGAGCACTTGGCCAAATCCAAACAGTTGCAAAGCTTCCTCATGTGCGTGGATGAGCTCTATCTGACTCAAGAAGTCTGTGGGCCAACAAGAGGCAAAATACTGCTCAACCTGGTACTGGTAAAGGGGGATGACCTAATCAGCAACCTAATGATCGAAGGAAAGCTGGGTGACAGTGACCATGAGCTGATCACCTTCACCATCCACCGAAAAGCTGATAAGTCAGTCAGCAGTATAGAGGTCCTCAACTTCAGGAGGGATGACTTTGACAAGCTCAGGAGACTTGTCGGTGAGGCCCTAAGGGACCATAACCCCAAGGGGAGGGAAGTCCAGGAAGAGTGGTTGCTCTTCAAGGGAGTGATCCTAGATGCACAAGCTAAAGCTATTCTGTCTCAGAGGAAAGGCAGCAAGAGGTCACAGCAGCCCCCTTGGCTCAACAAGGAACTAGCGGTCCTCCTGCATCTAAAAAGAAAGATCTACAAAGGATGGAGGACAGGATCCACCTCCAAGGAGGAATATATTGCACTGGTCCGGACCTGCAGGGAGCGAACCAGGAAAGCCAAGGCTTCAATGGAACTCCAACTGGCTACAAGTATCAAGGACAATAAAAAGTCCTTTTTTAGATATGTGGGGAGCCAGAGGAAAAGCAAGGGCAACATTGGACCCCTCCTAAACCAGAAGGGAGAACTGATGACTGATGCCCAGGAAAAAGCCAACTTACTGAATGGGTACTTTGTGTCGGTCTTTCACAAGTCCCATGGGACGCCCCTGCCCCTTATGGGACAGGGACACCTAAGTGAGGGTGGTTCCTTGCCATCCATCAATGCTGACCTCATGAAGGAACACCTTGAGAGGCTGGACACCTTCAAGTCAGCCAGCCCTGACAATTTACACCCCAGAGTACATGAAGAGCTGGCCTGCATCATAGCTTAGCCCCTGGAACAGATCTTCAAGAGCTCCTGGTGCAGTGGTGAAGTGCCCGATGATTGGAAGAAGACCAATGTGGTGCCAATCTTCAAGAAAGGGAGGAAAGTGGATCCAGCAAACTACAGGCCCATCAGCCTGACCTCTATCCCAGGGAAGGTCTTAAAAAAGAAGATCAAAGAGGCCATTCTTAATGGACTGGCTGATGGCAACACCCTGAGGGATACCCAGCATGGGCTTGTTGCAGGTAGGTTGTGCTTGACCAATCTCATTTCCTTTTATGACCGGGTGACCTATCACCTGGACAAGGGAGAAGAGATTGATGTCATATATCTTGACTTCAACAAAACCTTTGATCTGGTATCCCATGATCACCAAAACTGGCCAACTGCTGCCTTGGGTCCACCATGATCTGCGGGCTGGGGAATTGGCTCCGTGGTCGGACCCAGAGGGTGGTAATTGACGGAAGTCAATCATCATGGTGCCCTGTGACCAGTGGGGTTTCTCAAGCTTTTGTCGTTGGACCTATTTTGTTCAACCTCTTTGTTAATGATGTGGGCATTGGAGTCAGAAGCGGACTGGCCAAGTCAGCCGATGATACCAAACTTTGGGGTAAAGCATCCACACCTGAGGACAGGGGGATAAATCCAGCTGACCTTGACAGACTCATGAAATGGGCGGACGAGAACCTGATGGTGTTTAACGCCAAAAAATGCAAGGTTCTCCACCTTGGGAGGAAAAACCTGCAGCATGTCTATAGGCTCAGCAGTTCTTTGCTGACTAGCACTACAGACGAGAGGGACTTGGGGGTCAGGAAGGGCCACAAGATGAACATGAGCCTTCAATGTGATGCTGCAGCTAGTAAAGTGAACAAAACTTTAGCTTGCATCCATAGATGCTTCTCAAGCAAATCTTAGGACGTCATTCTCCTGTTGTACTCAGCCTTGGTGAGGCCACAGCTGGAGTACTGCATTCAGTTTTGGGCTCCACAGTTCAAAAAGTATGTGGAGAAGCTTGAGAGAGTCCAGAGGAGAGCTACGTGTATGATCAGAGGTCGGGAAAATAGACCATAGGATGACAGGCTGAGAGACATGGGACTCTTCAGCCTGAAAAAGTGCAGGCTCAGGGGTGATCTGATGGCCACCTATAAGTTTATGAGGGGTGTTCACCAAGATCTGGGGGAACGTTTGTTCATCAGAGCACCCCAAGGGATGACAATGTTGAACTGTTATAAACTCCTGCAAAACTGTTTCAGGCTGGACATAAGAAAGAACTTCTTTACTGTCCAAGCCCCTGAGGTCTGGAATGGCCTGCTGCCAGAGGTGGTTCAAGCACCTACTTTGAATCCCTTCAAGAGAAACCTGGATGCTTTTCTTGCTGGGATCCTAGGGCAGGGGGCTGGACTCAATGATCTTCCAAGGTCCCTTCCAGCCTTAATGTCTGTGAAATCTATGAAAATCTTTCCAACCATCTTTTCCCTCCATCCCAGGGAGTTACTTTAGGCATTGAGCTGTTGTGATATATAGGTCAAGTACCTATGGAGTAATAGAAATAAATGAGTTTGCCATACAGAACTGTGACACATAGGAGAACAGGGTATTTATGTACTTACTATCTCACCCTACCATCCTGGCTCTCAGTTCAGGGCTTTTGCTTTATCATGGTACTACTTAAAGGCCTCATCCAAATTTGATGACCAGTTATGTTAGTCATTATACAGCCCCTGTCTCAAAGAACTTGGAAATCTGAGGTCCTGATGCTACAACACAGCATCCCCATATGTACACCGAATCCTGTCCAGTTGTGGTCTGTGTGGGTACAGAAATCTACCCTTGTCCATTGTATTATGGGAATGGCATTTCCCTAGGCAAAACTGCGAAAGGCAGCAGAATACAAGGTCAACTTCAAAGACCTTCTGAAGTCCTTCACTCCAAAGTTGTAGCTGTGTTATATTGAGTCTATTTTAAATTAATGCTCTCCCTGTCTACTTTCTCTTGATCAGATCTATATAATGCCATGAGGCCTGTTCAAGAGCACCATAATGATTTTTTACTACTGAAAATAACTGACATGAGAAATGATAACATTTTAGAGCTATCTCATCACTTTCTAGCTCAGTAAGTCTAATCATTTTCTGGCAAATGTTCAAGGGAAAATTAGAGTAGGAGGGACTGTATGATAAGAGTCAGAGTATTTATTTCATATGGAAGCTCTACATACATATATTATCCCCAGCTTAAAATAACCTATTCTGTGTTCTTAACCCACGCATGTAGTTGGGAATTCAATCAGTGTAGGGTGTGTACTTTTTACATTGTGCTAGGTGGGTCTGTTACTTGGCAGGCAAGTTTCTCGCCTAATCACTGTTGGATGCCCTAAATCAGATTTATATAATTTTATTTGTATCACATATATCCAGCAAATCAAGGGCATAGTAACAAACAGCTCCTTCACAGATTGTACACAATTACTGATTTAAGAAACAGTTGCACTACAATTGGTTCTAACTCCTTTTCAAAGCTCTGTAAGTCAAGAAATGCCAAATTTTTGAAGCACATGTTTACTACAGGGAGAAAAAAATGTAATTTTAATTGATCAGATCTTATATTGCAATTTTAATAAAACATAAAGGTTGGGGGTGGTGGGTGAAAGAGACTGGATAGAAGCATGCGTGACTGCTTCCCGAATCTTTATTTAAAAATCAAACCAAACCCAGGAGAAATTTTTATTTGAAGCTGAAACTATGTGCTTATCAATTTCATTCTCTTTTTATTTATACTAGTCTTTACCAGCATACATTATAAGTTTCTAACTGGAAGTGCATCTACATCATAAGGTGATTTTCTAGGGAAATTTCTAGCTTAGTCTAGTTTTGTAATCTGGAATGATTCATAGAGTTTGGGAAAGTATAACTTTGAGAACGTGTAAAACATCTCATCTTCTGTCAGTCTCCTATTTCTTTTTTTTTCCTTCTTTTTTTAGTGTAACCTCTAAAGATGCCAGGTTAGTTTTGATTTAAAGTAAATCTCAAATCTCAAAGAAATCTAATTTAAATGTATTTAAGGCATGCTTTTTGAGACCAGGCTGCATGACTCACACTACTGTACCTTATTGATCTCTGTATCCATAAATGTTGTTCCAAAATGTAAAGATTGTTCAAATTTTTTCATACAAACTTAAAATATAGCATGATTTAATTTGGCTCTAAAAATCAACTTGAACAGAGTTTCAGAACAATTCCAGAACAGGAAAACATGTGTTTTCTGGTCAGCTGCTTGAATCTCTTCACTAAATATCAGGTTTGTTAACTGTAACATTTTGTGTTATTAAAAATTTTAAATGAAAGATAATTTTAAAAAACCTCCTACACCAAATGCAGGGAAATTTGTGACCAGTTACAAAGTTCATGTTTTTTGCTGTCAGATGCATTTCACAACTGAATGTGCATACTTCAGACCACAAACTATTTTTTGTCTAGACAAAATCCATATAAGCAAAATACAATCAGTGTTCTTGAACGTTTCATAAAAACAGCCATGTCAAGGGGCTAATTACAACACAATAGTCCCATTGCATGGCTTAGTCTGGTGGTTTAATGGACCTGAATTGGATTTTAAAGTGTTGCTGTATTTCATGAAACATCCAAGGAGTTCTTTCTGACACCAAGGTTTTCTGTCCCTTTTGTGCTGCATGCCCCAGCAGTGCTTTATTGCAAGTGTGTGGGCAGATACTGGCATGTTGCTGGATTCCCTGATAACATACTAGATTTTTGTCAGGTAGGCAAGACCTAAACAGTGGTTTACTGAAAAATCATCAAAATAACATTAGAAAATGCCAATGCTCAAATGTTAATCAGCAAAGCAGAAAATGCCTCAGGAAGCATGATCTTTATGATGAGTCTTCATTGCAGTATTAGCCCAGATGATTAGCACTCCCATTTTTTTAGCCTGATTGTGAGCATACCCTAATTGTTGTTCTTACAGTTTCTGTGCTCAATCTTGTGTGCCCTGGTGCATATCCCAAGGGGTTTTTTTGTTGCTTAGATACTCTGATTTTTCCCTGACAGTTGTAGGAGGACCTGTCATTTGAAGGGGAATTTTGAGAAGATTTGGAGTCATCAGGACCTAACTGAAGTTAAAAAGAGCTCTAACCTGTATCCTCAGGCATATCAGTTAGCCCAGGTTTAAAGTACTGCCACGCTAAGTAAAAGTTTTGCATATGGATGGTGGAGATTTGGATTAAAAGCCAAAGAAGAGTCCTCCTGCAGTGAAGACATACCTGATATGTCTCGTGAACTGAACAGAGTGGGGGCACCTCAGATAAATGGCCTTGCTTTAAATTTCCATAACTTTGCTAGCTTCCCCTTTTCCACAGGGAGAGTGTAGCAAGCAGAGAAGTGTCTAGTTACACTAAAGAAAAGTAAATGACCTAGGACCTAGTCACTGCACCAGTGAGATGCGAGTCTAAAACTATATAAAACACATCACATATATCTGTATCAGCAGTTGTTTTCCTGTTATGTCTTCTTTGAATCTGCATTCATGTGATGCAAACTGAAGTCTTCACGTGGTTTATGTCAGGGCTGTCCTACCTCTTAGGAGCTGGGGGCTGCATACACTGGGGAGCCACAGCCCCTCCCTCACCACTCTGGCTGCAAGCTCCCCTTCACCCCTGGCGCTGTGTGGGCCCTCGACTTCTCCTTCAAGCCCCTTGGCAGTGGCACTGTGCCATTTTGCAGGCTGGACCCAACTGTGCTGTCCTGCTCTGCACCCCTGGGCCAGGGGCAGAAAGTGAAAGCCAGAAAAGAGACAGGGAGCCTGGAGACCCCAACTGCAGCAGCAGCTACAGCAATGAGGGGAGCAGTGGCTTGGGGGAGCCCAGAGGCCACAAATTAACCCTTCATAAAGCCCGTGGGCTGACAGCTGGACAACAAAGGTTTATATAATTTCATGTCCTTGTAAGGCAAAATCCACTCAAAACACACTCTCCACCAAACAACATATGGTGAGTGTTTCCCAAACCACAGAAATATGTTAATCTTTGCAAATTTGAAAGTAGGCAAAAGTTTCTAGATCTGAGGCCTCTCATATACCTTGTTTATGTAAAGTAAATCTCTGCCTCGGCCTGTCCCCTTACCCTATTGTCAATGTAACTGCTTCCCTGCATAAAGATCTTTTGCATGAAGAAGTGTTGCCATCACTTAGTGTGTGCCTAAAGTTACGGCTTTTATGTTACTATAACAACTGATTATCTTAAAGAATCGTATAAATTTGAGAGGGGGTATTTAGCCGTGTTTGTCTGAAGTCGAGCAGAAGGCAGGACAAGGGGCATCTAATGGTGTGTACACACATACTAACTTTCTGACAGTTAAGCTGACGTCACTTTTAAGTTGACTTAACTGTCAAAGTGTATACATGTATGTGGAACAGTCAACTTAAATGTACCACAAGATAATACATCTCCAAGGTGTATTATATTGAATCGCATTAGTTAAGTCAACTTAACTTACAAGATGACTGCCACCATGTCAAGGGATCTGTATATGTGTACACTCTGATGTCGCTTAACTTAAAATAAGGTGACTTATTAAGTACATGTGTAGGGACCCTTAGAGACTAGCTTCTTTAGGAAGGTATAAACCTGCATAGGTGACAGCCTACTTTTTCACCTGTTACCACAGTATCTGAAGTCGGCTGTCGCCTATGAAAGCTTATAACTTTCAGAAAAAATTAGTCTCTAAGGCTAGGGACAGCTATTACACATAAATCGGTATAAGTGATTGGAAACTGGTTTAAATCTGTAACAGCAGAGGTTCAGTGCACATAAACCACTTTCAAATGGCCAAAACCAATCTGATACTACATCCATCCAGGTTTATCTTAGACTTAACTGATCTAAATCAGTTCACTGAACTTCTGTTTCAGATCCCCTCCAAATTAAATTTAACTCACAGTCCCCCAGCATTCAAGGATGCTTTGCACCACTCCCCTCCTCACAGGGTGGGTGGGCTAGCCTTGGCCCAAGCTGTCTGCTCTAGCCCAGAAGAGAGGCTTTATCACCCCCAGCTTCTTGGCCTGGGCCACCACAGGGAAGTGGCTGCATTTCTGGAATCAAAAGTGAACTTCTGTTCACTTGCTTATTAGTTCAGTCTATGCAGTTTAGACTCACCTGCAATCGATTCAGCCTTGGGCTTTTTGACTGTCTGTATTTAGCTGAAGGGCCTTGTTACAGGGCAATTTTGGCAGCTCCTTGAACTCTCAACATGTGGATTGTCTAGACATTAACACCTGAAACTAGTTAGGTGGTCAAAATTATGTCACCCCAGGGCAGGATTATCTCTAATCCATGTTACCAGCTTGTATTACACTAAGGAGTAGACACTTTTGGCTACCCCTTAGTGTAAGCACCCGGCATGCCCTCCCTCCCTTGCTGACCTAGATTCCCTGTGGGCCCACTACCTCCCCTGCCCTCCTCAGCACCCCACTCACTGCATCCCTACCTGCCCACTCCCCTGCTTACTTGTGGCTGCTAATGCTGCCTGTCTGGGGGAGCAGGCAGGGAAGGATAACCCTACCTGCCTGACCACCCACCACCACCACTGGTCTCTGGGTCAGGCTCAGCCCAGAGAAAAGCACCAGCCCAACAGTGGGGAGGGCAGGCAGGCAGGTTAACTCTTCCCTGACTGCTCCCCTGAAACAGAGCAGGAGCAGTCACAAGTAGGTGAGGGGGGGAGGGATAATTGGGGGAACCCCGGGGAGCAGGGGGAAAACCCAGAATAGAAGGCAGGGGACTCTTACCAGGCCCCTGCTGGTCTGAACTGTGACGGCTCCAGACTCCAACTTGCACTAACACCCATCACCATATGTATGGCTCACAATGTAAGGTGTAACAAAGCCCAAAGCTGCCACCCTGTCCTGCCTTCTGCCTATAAACATTAGATAAGAAAGTGGTCCAGTCTTTAGGGCAGAAAAAAGGGAGTCAAGACTTCTATCTATTGCTATCTATTTATCCAGGTATTTTATACTATACTGATCGCTGGGATATTAAGCCATGTTTTCTCTGACAAAAATAAAGAAGTGTGTTACCTTAGTCTCTCTTAGGTTAAAACATAGTGGCAACAAAGGCACTTCAGGGAACCCCTGTACTTCAAGAGAAGATGTGATCTGCAGCATAGGTTAGACATACCTGTGCTTGCTTCGGGGTATGGCACACAAACAAATCACTGTGAGATAAGCTAAGGTGTAGACATAGAGCAGGTCAGCTACTCTACAGTAACTGCCTATGGACATGCGCTTATTCAATGCGCAGAGCTGACCCGAGCAGGGTGTGGGGCCCTGGGCAAATTAGCCCATGTGGGGCCCTGCTCCCGCTCCAATCTGGGCCTTGGATCTGAAGAAGCTGCTGCCACCAAAGCTGGTGGTGGCATCAGTGGGAAGGAGGAGGGGGTAGCAAGCAGCTGGATGCGGAGCCGCCTCCACGCCACCGCTGCTCCACCCCACTCTGTGGGGCCCCCCAAAGTGCGGGGCCTGGAGTGGTTGCCCTGATTCACACCCCTTTAGGTATGTCCCTGGTAACATGAATTAAATCTAATACCTCTGGATGCCTGTAGACGTGCCAGGAGACTGTTCTGATGTGCTGCAATTACAGTGCATCAGAGCAGACTCAACTAATCAATAGGGGTGTGCGAAGCAGGCCGTATTTGATTTGGATTCGGCCCGAATCAGGGTCAGTAATTTGATCTGTTGATTTGGATCACTGTCCCTGATTCAACTGGGCTGAATCTGAATCTGAAGATTCAACGCTGATTCAGAAAATCAGCGATTAGGACATAGACACAGCTTTAAACGTTTTTTCTACATACCTTGAGGTACCAGCATGGCTTGTGAATGCAACAATGGTGGGGTGGATGGAGCATCACACAGGAGTACAGTGGGGCCCTCCATGTGCTTGGCAGTGAACCCGGAAGTGTTCATTTCTGGGTCCACCGGGGAGCACGCAGGGGAGCCCCACCCCAGCCCCGCAGGCTGGGTGATCGGCTGTGGGGGGACCCCAGGTGCCCCACCAGATCCAGGAGGTACCAGTTGCTGAGTTTGGGGTGCATGGGTGGGGGCGCAGTGTGCTCCCCAGCAGACCCAGAAGTGGACTGGAAGTGCTTCTGGTCCACTTCCAGGTCTGCTGCCGAGCGCACTGGGGAGCCCCCCGTGCTTCTGTGGGATACTTTATGCACCCCACCATCGCTGCGTTCATGAGTCACCTACTACCTAGAGGTATGTAGAAAAAACATTTAAATCTGTGTCTATAGCTGAACCTCCAAATCTTTCTGAATCGATTCAGAGGGTTCTGATTCGATTCGGAGAGAATAAAGGATCCTCTGATTCTATTCGGATTCAGAGATTCGGCTACTGAATCGAGCTAAATCTCCACTAATCGAATCAAGGACTGAAGCTTCACACAGCCCTACTAATCAGGTCTGCTGGAGCATGCTAATTAGCAAACTTCAGTCAGCTTCTGCGTCTTGTGTATCAATGTTCCTTCGCTTCAAAATGGTGGTGGGGGTGCTTTAACACTCAGCCAACAAGCTTTAGTTAAAGTGCCCCCACCGCCATTTTGAAGTGGGGGCACAGTAGCATGTGAAAAAATGCCCTTCATTGTGAGGTACCAGAAAAATGTGCATTAACCTATTTTAATGTGTATTAAAGAGCACAGGGGTTTTTTTGTGATGCTTTAATGTACATTAAAATAGGCTAATGCACATTAAAGTGCACATGTAGATGCACCCATTTTGAAGTAAAGTATTCATGGACGACAGGTCCATTGAGAGCTATTAAATAGAAGAATGAGACATGTCTTTTCTGACATCCCTAACCCTGTGATGGTTGATGCCAGGGAGAGAGAACAATAGATGTGCCCGGTACCTGTACTCTCCCCCTAAAGCAGTAGTTCCCAACCGTTTACTCAGCATGACCCCATTTCCTCAGCATGGCCCCTTATTCCCAACCTGCAGTCCAGCCCCCCCGGTAGCCCTCACTCCCCCTACCCCCACAGCACCTCACCCCCACTGGTGCCTCCTGCCCCCTCCCAGTTCTGCCAGTTGGAGCCCCCAGCTGTCAAGGCTACAAGACCAGGGCTAGGGAGCTAGGAGTTGTGTCCCTTGCTGCTGCCAGGCAGGCACAGGGCTCCTTGCCATGGCGGTACAGCCAGTGTGGGGCTCCCAGCAGAGACGCTGAGCCTCCCTGCTCTGCCCTAGAGGTCCCAGGGGACGGCAGCAGGGTAAGGAGCCCTGAGCTCGCAGAGGGCAGCCTGTATCTGTCCCCACCCTGCACACAGATCTGGGGGAGCACATGCTCCCTTAGGTCTCCCTCCCCATGAGTGTGAGACCCCATTTTTATCATTGTGACCCCAAATGGGGTTGTGACCCCAAAGTTGTGAACTGTTGCCCTAAAGCCTCTACTACTCATTACTGGTGGAGACTGGTTACCAGGTTAAATTGGCCGCTGGTCTGACCCAGTACGACATGTCATGTGATCCTAAGAGCAGGTTTATAGGGCAGTTACAGTGGAATGGCTGACATGCTATAAAGTTGAGATCTCAATTTGCCTCATTGTAACTTTTCTAAGTGCCCATATGCTAAACCTAGGTACATAGATTATGTGGGTAGCTGTGGAGATGCACCAGCACATGTTTCAGGGATCAGAGTATGTCCCTAGGAGCCTTGATGTGCTTGTACTGTCTGTGCTAAAGCCATGCTGGCATGCCTTTGCCACTAATGTTACCCCTCCTAGCTAGAAAAAAAAGCCAGCTTGGGCATGCTTATCTATACTGCAGTCATCCTTCCCTTTGCAGTCTACTCTAATTTGCCTCCAGAGATCACACAGACCAGTGTCTATTGGTACTGGAACCTAATCCCAATTCCTTTCCCCCCAACTCCTGACTTGTGCTTTAGTGAGTACTTCAGGCTATCACATGCTGATAAGTTTTAGGTTTTTCCGCTACCATGTTTAGATCCTTTTCTTAACAGTAGTTTTGCAACTTGTGACTAGTTAGTCCATAATGACTAATGCATAGTAATGCCAGAATCTAGGCTCCAGAAATGTTGCAAGAGACCTTGAGAAAGTCAGCATGTAGCTTGCCTGGGGCACCTCAGATGGAACAAAGATAGTGACATGTAAAATAGGCTCTCTCTTATAATGTTGAATTCCTGCAGCAGTAGTAAGCTTACTTGTACCTTAGGGGAAAGGGAAGGGACCAGAAACCTTTTTGCAACAAAAAATGTCTTAGCTAAGTCTGATAAAATTTGACAGCTGAAAGCAATGGTTCCACCAAACCATGGTCCATTGAGCTCTCCCTTTTAAGTGAACATGTGTTGATTAGGGTGTGTATTTATCCATGAGAAGGTAAGGTTTGCTCCATTGTTTTAAAGAGTTTGAGAGCTGCAGTTTCAGTGCAATAGATTTTGCTCCAAGAAGCTAGCAACGTAAAGGCTTTTTCCCATAAAGAATAGCATGACTGGGCATTGATATGAGAAAGCAAGGTAACCCAAACAGAGGTAAGGTCACTGGCATGTTAAATTAAATCACCAAAAGAATTATGGATTTGGTGGCACTAATTAATTCTAAATGGGTGCAGATGGAATCAGCTGGTCATTCACCAAACACCTGTATAGTACTGTAACAATTAATGGCTGGCATTAAGTATGCCTGAAAGTATAGAAGTATAGCATGTCGTGAAAATATAGCATGACAAGAACAAGGAAATTGCCCCTCCATTTTAAGTAGCTTTTGCACATTGGTTCTAGTTCAGTCTCTTCATCTTTTATTGCGTCTAAACAGATATTGATAAGATCTAGCTAGAGTGAAAGACTGGCTAGGTTTCAACTTTCTGCCTGATTTATTTATTTTGGTTGAAATAGTAACATTAGCCTTACTTTGAAATTACTTGTGTTTTTAACCATTCACTAAGAACTGTTGCAATCCCAATGGAATGACAAATGCCATTTCAAAGTCATACAATTTCCTCGGCAACTTAACGTTTTCCAGTGAGAGTAACTACTCAGTGGTACCACATGCCAGCCCTAGTCCATCCAAGTGCAGACTCAAGACAGCAAGTGGAGTATATTAACATTTCCTCAATCAAACTGTGTTTGATTAGTGATTTCCTCATTCAGAAGTCAATGATTTCTATTAAGCTAGAATAGCTTCAGTCCTTTACAGTACTTGGGCATAATACAGGTTTCTTAATGATTCTCATAAAGCAAATTGATGTGTGTCTAGTATGAGCCATTAATATGTGGCTGATTGCCACAAAGTCTGGTTAAAGGAACAGCATTGACTTGCATTGGACAACAATGAACTAAAAGACACAAACAACCCCCACCCCTTGCACCGTAAGTAGCAAAAATAGAAAACTTTAAAAGAAAAAGAGTGGAGTGCAGATGCCATCTCCAAGGCTTAATCCCAGGAGCCTGCCTATAGGCAGAAAGGGTGGGAAGCAGGAAGTTTTCTCTCCCATTTAACACACTGGCAAGAGCGTGCCCAACGGAGTACTGCCACTGCAGCAAGTGTGGCTATAAAACCTGTTGTCACAAGGCGAGGTGCACGTCTAGCTCTTGTCCGGTATGACTGCCTCGGGCTCGCTTCTGCTCTCACCCAACAGCAACACCTCCGTCCACTTAAGCTTCTCCTGACTTGGGAGCAGAGCAGCCCTGCCCGCCCTACACCTGGCGTTCTCTGCTATCCAGGCAATACCGCTGACCATATTTTTCAAGCAGACGGGCCCGCTCGTGCATTTCAGGGCTTTCTCTCTCTCCGTGCAAAACCCGCGTACAAGCCAGTGGGACTCGGCCCCGGAGGGTGGCCCCAGCAGTGCCAGTGGCAGGCTGCCGGAGTACAGGCGGTAGCCCAGCACTGGCAACGGCCCTGGCACGTCGGAGCGGGCTGGGAGCTGGGTGTCTCGGGGGCCGGTGGCAAAGCAGCTCCGTGCGGCCACAGCGGCGGGGCGGGCGGCCCCCGAGCGAGGAGGGCAGCGCCGCTGGGCCGGACCGGGCTGCTGCTCTGTGGCATGGGCACGGCGAGCGAGAGGCGCCAGGTTTGCGAGGCAGCCATGGACACGTCCCGGGTTGCGCCAGGGCCAGGGTCCCGCAGGCGGCGGCGGCGGAGCGGTGACCGCGGGCGCGCGGCGGGGCGGGGCGGGGCGGGGCCTCTCCTGCCGGACAGCCCGTCCCGCCCGGGGGAGCGAGGGCGGCGGCACGTAGCAGGCGGCTGCCGGGCGGGGCGTCCCGTGCCCCTGACGCTCCTTTTGCCCCCGGCGCTGCGCTGCGCTGCGCTGCTGTGCGGGCTCCCGCCCCGCGGCCGGATTGGAGGAGGCGCGGGTCGCCGCCGGAGCCCGCGCTACATCGCGCCCGGGAGCCCAGCGCAGCGCCCCGGGCACCATGATCCTGACGCGTGAGTGCGGGGGGCCGGGGCCGCCTGGGGGGGCCGGGGCCCCCAGCGCTGCCGCTGCGGCGGGAGCCGCGGGGCGGGGCGGGGCGGCGCGGGTCCCTGGCGTCTCGGCGCCGCTTCCCCCCACTGCCTGCCGCCCCTAGCTCGCCTTGGAGGAGTCTAGCGCAGGGCTTCTCGTCTCGAAACCGGCCTGACTTGACGCCGCGAGATGGTGAACGGGCGCCGGCGCACTGCCCGGCCGAGCCGTGGTCTCCACACGGGGAGGCCGGCGCCGCGCTCCAGCCTCTGTGGGTTTGGCTCAAAGCAAGGACAAAGTGGTGGCTTTTCCCCAGCTCACCTGGCCTGAAGAGTCTGGATGAAATCTTTGCCCTATTAACATGAGTAATTCCCCAGGTGCTGCCCAAATTCATAGGTTGTGAGGGGACTAAAGCTAAGATAGGAAAAGTCAAGCCAAGCCAGAGGGAAGCGATTGTGTTTCCAGGAAACATTAAACAATCTTGGCTGTCAGGGACAGGATTGTAATGCGGGTGGAGTAAACTGTGGTGGCATGCAGTGCCATCAACCCAGTGAAAGCAACGTGCCAGGGACACAGTCGACTTCCTAGGACAAAAGGAACTACTCAAGTGTAGGCACCCTTCAACCCTGCACCCCAGCAATTGTAGTTGTACAGAACGGTCTGATTTCAATGCTTGTAAGGAAGTTTCAAATAACTAAACAGTGATAATGCAGTGGCAATACTGACTGGTTTTTAGGTGTATATATATTTAAAGTCTGTCTCATAATGAGGAGCTTTACTTTGAAAGTCTGGCTGTGCTGCCCATAGGAAAGTACATTTAACTGAAACCTCAGTAGCTTGTTTTGCTTTGTGCCTTTGGAAGTCAACAAATTGCATTAGCATATATTGGCACTGCACAAAATTGCCTACTGATCTGAGTGCTGAGCTACATGTAGAGCTCAGTACTGTGTCCCTCGGTACGGCTAGCAAATCTACTGGGAGCTTTTTCATTCTGCAACTTACTGATAAACCACTTTTTAGGTAACTATCTTAGCCGCTACCTGTGGAACTATTAATAGTGGTATTTGTTGGGTTGAGGAATAGCTAGAATAGCTATATTTAATTAACAAAAGACTTCATAATGTCACAGATTCACTCCCATCTGGCTGGCTTGGACTGGTTTATTTTTGTGCTATGGGAGTATCAATAAACTATGAAACTGGTTATCCTTCTCTCTAGTTATTTGGCACTTAGTATTCAGCAAGTCTTTCTTTTAAGGGCCATCAAGATCTGAGAGAAATTGATCCTTAACTCATGTATTTATTCCCATTTCACAGCTGGATAAACCAGAGCACAAAGAAGTTATCATAGGTTAGAATTTAGGGGATCGAGGTCCTTGCTGTATAATCCAAACCTTCTGGCAGAGATTTTCAAGATGGGGATTTGAAGTTAGGGGGCTGAGTGATGGTCTCACATTGACATTCAGTGCAAGTTGGGTACCTGGCTCCCCTAGGCTCTTCATAAATCAGTGCAGGAATGACTGCCTACCCGTGTGTCTTTATGTGAAAAAATTATAATCTTTATAAACTACCTGTCTTTTTAAAAAGCAGCAACGATCTTATTTGGGCCACTCTAAAACCTAGTCAATGATATCTGACCTAATATTTTTTGTTCTGCTAATTGGGGGGGGGGGTGCTCTGTGTGTAAAGGAGAAGTGTTACACTTAACCCTTCTATTAATCAACCTGAGGGTGTCATTGTCCTAAGGATTATACTTTCAGAATCAGGGTAGTTGAATAAGGCTGCCTGCCACAAAGGATAGGGATGGGACAAGTTGACCCCAAATGGAGACGTATAATAAAATTTTGGAATTGCTCTAATTTGCATTAGAAGTAATGTTGCAGCTATTAAATGAGCCATTAGGTCACATTGGACACATGCACCAGCAAGATACCAAAGTGAGAATGGAAGGTCAAATCATGTTATGTTAACCTCAATTTCACATGAAGCCAAAATCCTCCTGGCAAACTCCTGTCCAACTTCTGCAGTCAAGTAACAAACGTTTTTGATGGGATAATAAAACATTTAGTTTTTATTTAATTAGGATTATGCATTGGTTAAGTGCATACATTCAATTTGTTCCTGTTCTCATCTATGTGGGCTAATGTTTTATGATAGTGTTACAGGTCGTGAGTGTTTGGTCCATTTTTCTAAACAGGTCAGTGTAAACAGTCTGTTTTAAAACATAAAATGCCAACCTTGAACATTGGCCAGATGCTTCATTAATACATTGACTTAATAAAAAGAATTCGCTTAAGATGTGACACTTTGCATAGCCGGAGGCTATCGTCTAATTCATGATAACTTTCTGGAACAGCATGGATCTAGCCCAGTACTTTTTCAGATTTGTATAGAAGGGAATTGCTTTTTTAGCTGCTGCAGCTTGTACCTGTAAAAATGCATTTAAATTGCCCACAAGAAGAAATGTAGACCAATGGTGGTATCAGGAAGAACTAATACATTTTTCAGCAACCTGACCCCATATCAACCCCCAAGTCAACTTCACAGCTGCAAGCACAGCCAACAATGAAACCATCCAAGAGACTGCACAAAGAACCTGTCAGCTGGTTCGCTGATGGGGTAGGCTCATGTGGTATAGGAAAAATGCATTCCAGAGTTTGGCATCTGGCTGTTGCAGCTGCCAAGCACGTCCCATACATGTCGACTCCAGTTCTTGAGCATATGGAGGAGGCTGGGAAGGACAATAGACTCAGAGCTGCCAGTGATGGGAAGCAGCAGCAACAGCAGATTAGTACTGGGACACTTTGCTTTGCTGTTTTATATCAAGTAGGTTCCCAAAAAATGACTTGTTCTGTGTGAGTTTGTCTTTTGCTGTCATAGTACGATTAGTGTCTTAAGGAAAAATCCTTCAGATGTCAGCAAGGGATACCCTTTGGAATTATTTCTGTTTCTGTTATTACAAATGTCTCATACATTTGTACTACAGGTAAAGTTAGAATATCAGTCCTATGCTATTTATGTTCTACCCTTTGAACCTGCCCCGATGATCTGGGAGTATTGAGCGAATCTGTTACTTTTCATTAACAACTTCCTATGTAATTCATTACACCTAACATTGTGAAGGAAGAGTCTTTGGCTTAATTGATAAAGGGGCTGTGAACAGAAAGCTCAAGAGTTTTTGCCTACGTGCCTGGTTTGGGTACAGTTTCAAACTTAAATACACCCAATCCTCTTTCTTACTTTTCCATCCAAACTAATTGCTACATTGTACGAAGCTGAAATGGAAAATGTGAATTTACCTTGACCTTGTAAATAATGTTCCTTTCAAACGTAGGAAAGCAGCAATGACAGACCATAGTTTAAGAACAATACAGTGAGTTTTGTTTTAATACAGTAAAGCTGTGAAGTATAATTTTCCATGCTGTAGTTTACAACAGGAATCCGAACCTGTTATAACATTGGCATTTAAAAGACTTTATTTCAATATGTAATATCAAAGTACAAATGGCCATTCATGTTGCTTATTTCCTTGAAATAGTTTCATAGTTAGTAGGGTCAGAAGGGACCTGAACAGATCATCAAGTCTGACCCCCTGCCATGGCAGGAAAGAGTACTGGGGTCAAATGACCCCAGCAAGGTCCTTGTCTTAAAGACCCCCAGGGTAGGAGCCTGCACCACTTCGCTTGGAAGTTGGTTCCAGATCCTAGCTGCCCTGACAGTGAAGTAGCGCCTCCTGATGTCTAATCTGAATTTACTCTCTGCCAGCTTGCGACCGTTATTTCTAGTCACTCCTGGCAGTGCTTGGGGGAACAGGAACTCCCCCAGTGCCTGTTGGTCCCCTCTGACTAATTTGTAACAGGCCACTAGATCCCCCCTCAGCCTTCTCTTGTGGAGGCTGAACAGGTTCAGGTCCCGTAGCCTCTCCTTGTAGGGCCTGCCCTGCTGCCCCTTGATCATGTGAGTGGCCCTCCTCTGGACCCTCTCCATGTTGTCCACATCCCTCTTGAAGTGCGGCGCCCAGAACTGGACACACTACTCCAGCTGTGGCCTGACCAGTGCCGCATAGAGGGGGAAGATCGCCTCCTTGGACCTGGTTGAGATGCATCTGTGGATGCATGACAAGGTGTGGTTGGCCTTCCTGACTGCATCCCCACACTGCTGGCCCATGTTCATCTTGGCATCAATAATGACTCCAAGATCCTTTTCTGCCTCTGCACTGACGAGAAGGAAGTTCCCCAGCCTATAGTTATGGTGCTGGTTCTTCCTCCCTAGGTGCATCGCCTTGCATTCCTGGTGTTGAATCCCATCCTGTTCTCGTCCGCTCACCCCTATAACCTGTCTAGGTCCGATTGTAGCCTATTCCTTCCTTCTAGCATGCCCACATCCCCCCACATCTTAGTGTCATCAGCAAATTTGAACAGGGTGCTTTTTACCCCGTTGTCCAAGTCACTGATGAAGATGTTGAACAGTCCAGGCCCGAGGACCGAGCCCTGGGGGACCCCACTCTCCACATCCCTCCAAGTCAAAAATGACCCATCCATCACCACTCTCTGGGTGCGGCCCTCCAGACAGTTGGTGACCCATTAGACTGTGTAGGTGTCAACACCACAGTCCCCCAGTTTTTTAATGAGAACAGGGTGAGAGACGGTGTCGAAGGCCTTTCAAAAGTCCAGAAAGACTACGTCCACTGCTACCCCTGCATCTAAGGATCTGGTGACCTGGTCGTAGAAGGCCACCAGGTTGGTCTGACAGGACCTGCCTCTGATGAAGGGTTGGTTGCCCCTAAGCATAGTCTCCCCTGCTGGCCCCTCATGGACATGCACCAGGATAATTCTCTCAAAAAGCTTACCCAGGATCAAGGTACGACTAACTGGCCTATAATTCCCCAGGTCCTCCTTCCTCCCTTTTTTGGAGATGGGAACCACGTTGGCCTTCTCCCAGTCCTCTGGCACCACACCAGAGCACCATGAATGCTTGTAAAGCCGTGCCAGGGGTCCCGCAATGACCTCAACTAATTACCTCAGCACTCGAGGGTGGAGATTGTTAGGACCAGATGATTTAAATGCCCTCCAGAAGTTCCCTGACTAGATTCTTACTGACCCTTGGCCTGGGTGTGCCTCCCCTGGGGCCTAAGGGGGGCCCAGTGCGGGGGCTGATCTGGTCCCTGCTCAGGAAAATGGAGGCAAAGGAGTCATTAAACAGGTTAGCTTTGTCATCTGGTGTGACGACCAAATTTCCTAGTGTGTCCTGCAGGGGCTCCACATTACCCAGTACCTTCTTTTTGCCCCCTATGTATTTAAAAAAAGGACTTCTTGTTGTCCTTGATCCGGGAAGCTAGTTCCAGTTCCATCTCCACCTTGGCCTTCCTGACCGCCCCCCTGCATCCCTGAGCAACCGCAGTATAATCCTCCCTGGTGATGGTCCCTCCCTGCCGTTGGGTGTATGCCTCCCTTTTAGCTAGGAGACATTCTCGGATGCTTTTGGTGAGCCATGGGGGCTTTTTCCAATACTTCATCTTGGACTAATATTAGACTATAATTAGTCTGTTTCATGCTTTGCTTCGGCTTAGTTTCATGTTTTGCCTTTTCCATGCTAGCCCAGAACAATCTTGGATAGGAGATTCTGCAAAGAGAATGTTTCAACCAACACTTTTATTTTCATGGGTACTCAATAAGAATATTTTATGGTTTGTTTTTTTAAACGTTAGTTAGTGTAGTGTCTGTTCAGTTTTGGACCTCATATACCTGCTAACCCTGTCAAAATGTTAGTTACTTGATAACCACTCTGTCTAAGTCTATATTATAATAAGAAATGGAAAACTGGCATAAATTACATATATATTATTTTGTTTCCCATAAGCAGTTGGCAACCTTTGGCCCAAGGGAAAAAAAGCTAACTTTAAAGTGCTGCTAGCAGCCTCTAATCTCTGTTTGACTAATGAGGCTTGCAGGAAATGGGGATGTTTCAACTGCTTTTAAATATTTATAAAATCAGACTCATGTAGCGTGTAAGGGGGAGTTGACGCACTGAAGGTTCCCTGGTATTTCATGCTGCACACAGATAATACTGTAAGATCTCTAGAAAGCGATCTTCCTCAGAAGCCACTTCTGCTCAACCCAAGCCTAAAGGGGAGGATGTCATTTCATAACATTTGCTGTGCCAGCTCTTCAAAGGTCCTTCCATTTCCTGCTGCTAGTGGGAAAGGTCTGACTCCTCCCCAGTGATCATCCGAGCAGCGTAAAATGAATCCCTTATTATGAGCACACCTATTTTCAGAGTTAATCAGTAAATCTATTGATACCCCTTGGTATAATACATTTGTAAACAGATGTGGGAGAACAAATTCTGATTATTTAATGAGGTTGGTAGTTAATAACAACTAATACATTTTTACATCTTTTTTTTAAGAATTGTACAAATAAATTGCAGGTTCTGGTATCCTTATTGCAGATTAGGAGAAGTAGTATGGCCCTGAAGCAGAGCAGGGTTTAGAAGTCAGAAATTCATAACTCTGTCTTCTGAATAAACCACTAAGCTGTGCTGTTTCCCTGATGGAAAATAACATGGGTGACCTCTTCAATAGGGCAAGTAGCTGTAAGAAGATGGACTTTGCTCAGCATAGACGGGTCTTGGAGTACAATTTAGACCTAACTGCTTTTTAGCCACTCTTATTCATTTTCAAACACTGTGCAATTTTACAGGGCTGTCTCTATAATTCTAGTGTTGTTGTGAAACCAGGACTTGTTAACTTCTTGTATTAGCTCAATAGTAGTCAGTGACCAAGATGGATGGATTCATCCTGTCCTATGCTTTGAAGCCTTTTGTGATTACTGATTATTTTTAGATGTTTGCATTTCCTATTCCTTGAGCTGCTGGAGCTCTTAGTGGTCTTCCACCTGTAGGAAATTCACAACACTGTTACCAAAACCATCATGTTTTCTGTTGTTCATCAAAATTCATACACCATCATGCTCAATGCTGTGTCATTCCAAAGCAGCCCGGCACCTCACGGTATCACGTAGCTCATGCATATCCTTTTATTTCCTCCTCCTGTGAAGATTATGGTAATCATAATTTTGATACTGGTTTGTCTGGCAATTTCACTAGATCATAAACTCCTACAAGACCGTTTTAGGCTGGACATAAGAAAAAATGTCTTTACTGTCCAAGCCCCCAAGACCTGGATAGACTCCCTCCAGATGTGGTGCGGGCACCTACTATGGACTTATTTAAGAAACACTTGGATGCTTATCTTGCTGGGGTCCTTTGACCCTAGCTGACTTCCTGCCCCTGGGGCAGGGGGCTGGACTTGATGATCTTCAAGGTCCCTTCCAGCCCTAACGTCTATGAAATCTATTAAATCTATGAAGTGCTGAGCACCCGTTTTTCATTTGTTTTAATTTTCATTAAAATTAGGAGGAGTTTCTCATTCATCTTTAGTAGCACCAAAACAGATCCTTTACAGCATTTTGGTTGCTGTTTCCAGCAATGAAATAGTTGCTACCAGAACTTTTTGAAGTGATCTGAGAATTATCTGTAGGGACCTGGAAGAAGTCTGGTGGTTCCCATAGGTAAGTCTGGTAGTGAAGGTGAAGTTATTAGAATTTAAGAAGCTTTGGAGAGTAATGGTTGTGGGAAGTGTTGTGTCAAAAGAACTGCAGCAGCTGTGGAAGCTTTCCCAAGCAGTCCTAACCAGGGTGGATTGGATTTAAATCAAATTGATTTAAATCATTATTTCAATCGCTGTTCAGGAAGCCTCAGTTGAATCCTTTTTTTCTACAAAGCGCATTCTTGTTGTTTGATATCCTTTATTCATTTTACTTCTTGAAACTTTTCAGTTTTAGAGAAATGTAAGGACTTGATTATGGATATGGACTTGCAGAGAGACAAGAGGGGTGATGGGTAGGTAATCATGTCTGTTATCTCTCATTTCCATATACTGCTGTTAGCAAGGATTTTATCTCTGGAGACACTGAGAATTGAAACTAAGCATCACAGAAATGCTTAATGGGATCTTCTAAACCAGTGGTTCTCAACCTTTTTCCTACTGGGACCCACATGTAAAGATCCATGGCCTGTCCCAACCCACACTCCTCTGGCCCTGCTGGTGCCTGACCCCCAGTCCCTTAACCCCACCCCCTGGGCCATGCTGGTGTCCCTCATTCCCAACCCACAGCCCCCTGGCTCCCTCCAGCCCTGCTGGCAGTGCCCCCAGCCGTCCCCATCCTGCGCGGGCCAGAATGCAGTCACTGTGGCAGTTCTGGCTCATACAGGCAGCAATGGAGCAAGTCTGACCGTGGCACGGGATAGAAGAAGGAGAAGGAAAGGTCTGTGGCACCACCCTGCCCTGGGCTGGGGCTGCTGTGCTGCACCGAGCAGCCTGATCATGGCCCTTCCCACCCTCCCAGCAGCATCTGGTTATCCTGTTCCTGCGAGCATGGACACCAGCCCTGGTGCTGCCAGCCCGGCAGCTCTCTCCCTTACCCCACTGGAAGGGGTAGGCACCTTCCTGCCATCCTCTGCCCTGCTGCAGCTCACAACCCTTGAAATATTCTTGTGACCCGCGAGTTGAGAAACGCTATTTTAGACTGAGCACTGAGTCTCATTGGGTAGAGTGGTTTTCTTTAATCTTTTTACTAATCTATAAAGGAGCCTTTGGGAATCCCATAAAATTGGGCCCCTAATATAGTCCATGGTCTGTTGTGGCCTATTTATAAAACTTTTCTAAAAAGATTACATGAATATATTGTCTCAAATAGTATATGCTTAGAAGTTATACTCTCTATCCCATGATGATATCATTGAGCTTTATCTTAAATTAAAACTATCTTTATATAGGATTGTTTTTTTAAAGCATCTTAACAAAAATATGATTAAAAAAAATCTGATTTAAATAAAGAAATCCAATTTTTTTTTTTTTTTAAATCATTGATTTTTTTTATTCACCTTGGTCCTAACCGTCTCTGAAAAGGACTGCCTCTAATCAGGAAAAGGTCATTTGGTTTCCAGACCGATCCACAAATGTAGATACTAGTAATTGTACATTGTAATCTAAGCTGTCATTTTTTAATTAGTTTTTCTTGATTCTGCTTATAGTAGAAACAGCTGTAGTTTTAGAAGGAAACACTGGATTACTTTAATTTGGGAAAACTATATAACATTTCTGTGAGTAAGTGCTCTTCCATTTTCACTGGAACCCAGGTGTGCTTGGAGTAGACTGACATGATGTAAAGCCCTACTGAAGATAAGGCAATTTAGATTCTGGGCTTGCCTAGGATTGGCTGTGAACTGGTAGCTTGGGTGAATAAGTATAAACTGCCTTCTCTTTTGCAGGACTTTATCTTAGGTTAGCTAACTCAAAACCAAGCCTCTTTTTCTTTTCTCTAGCGAGGACAATTAAACCTTTTCTTCTCTTCTTTCCCACATTGTAGGAATGTCATTTGCAGAACAGTACCAGTGTGCTATCACTTTGTTTCTGCTACTTGCTTACATAATGTTATTCTCTGATTATAGTTTGAGTCCAATTGTCTCCAGGCCTTACATATGAACATTAGTGTGAACAGCAGCAATGATGTGGGTAGTCTGGCCTTGGAGGAGAAAAAAGCATGCATATCATATTCTAAAGACAGAAAGGATGCATCTGGTTTGTATTTCAAAGACATATTTTTATCATTTCAAACTTCCTCTTTACCTGAAGTTGAAAATGGTTACAGAGTTGTGCATTACAAAATCAGTACTGTGAATAGAAATTTGCTGTAACTAATCAAATGGCTGATTTACATTTATCACTGTAACTGATTTAGAAAGAGAGGTTGCTTGATGAACAGGAAGACAATAAACTGATGATTTCATAGATGTTAGGGGCTGGATGAGACCCTACAGATCATTGGGTCCAGCCCCCTGCACTTGGGCAGGAAAGACTGCTGGGGTTAGATGATCCCAGCAAGATGGGCATCAAGATGCTTTTTGAAGATCGCCAGGGTGGGTGACTGTACCACCTCTGGGGGGGAGCATTCTTTACACTCAACTTGTAAGGAAGTTTTTCCTTATGTCTAGTCTGAAGTGATCTTCAATTAGTGTGTGCCCATTATTTCTTGTCCTCCCCTGGGGGGCCTTGGTGAATAGAGGCTCCCCCAAGCTCTGATGTACTCCCGATATACTTGAAGGCTGCCACCAAGTCCCCTCTGAGTCTTCTTCTCTAGGCTGAACAGTCCCAAGTCTTTCAGCCTCTCCTCATATGACCTAGTCTGTAGGTCCCTAGTCATGCACATGGCCCTTCTTCGGACTCTCTTGCACTTCTCCACATCCTTCCTGAAGTGTGGTGCCCAGAAATGGGCGCAGTACTCCAGCTGCAGTTTCACCAAGGCCGAGTAGAGCGGGAGGATGACATCCTTAGCCTTGCTCAAGATGCCTTGGTAAATGCATACCAGATGCATGCCAGCAATTGGTAGATATGCTAAAGATACTTAGGTGAATGGTTTCACCTCGTTAAACTGATAATTGTCTACTGAATATTACAAGCAAAGTTGGGCAATGCATTTTAACAAATCAACATACAGAATGTCTTCAGAGTTCCATTTTTGGACAGAAAACACATTTTAGGAAACTAGATTTTGAAATTCTCATTAAAGCTGTGCGTGAGGCAAGCCTTGGCAACTTTGTTGATATCAGAGTTGTAACTCAGGAACTAGCAGGGTCCCCAGACAGAAGAGTGTAGTCTGCATTTCTTCTTCTTCACAGTAAACAGTAATTTCCAATATTTGTGCAGTTTAGAGGCTGCTGGTATGTGCTCTTCCAGAAGCATACTAAACATGTTTACATTTTTAAGGCATCTGGTGAGTGTTCTGTAATTGTGTAAGGTTATGTTTTGCTTCTGCTCCTGTGGGAATGTTGTCGTATTGGTCATAGAGCTTTATTAATTGCCACAAAATGAGCAGTTAATTCCTGACATCTGTTGTACTGAAGTAACTGCCAAGTGGAATTGGTAGTTGGCAAGGAAATAAATATTGAAAGACCCTAGCAACAGGTACTGTAGACAGCTCTCATTACCAAGAATGCATAAGTAGAGTTCTGTTAGTGTTGTAGTAGCTCTTTCAGTCTAATTATGGTATTATCTGATATATTTGTCCTAGTCCTACCAATGTGTCTGAGGATCAGAATGCTTGGTTGGGCATTGATATCTTAGTGACTGGATATATATATCACATGCCATTTTTGATTACCCATTCAAGACATATTAGTGATACTTTATAACACAAGACCTTCACAGATGGATGACATCATATGCAGTGGTCAATATGCAGTGGTTTGTTTGGTCCATAGTGGAATGAATGCTAGCAGTGTGTGTATTTGTTTGTTTTTTGAAATATAATTTTTCAAAAGTATGCTAATAGAAACCACATACACAAGATTCCTCATTAAATCCATTTCCTTGGAGCGATATGAAATAAGTAACTCCGTTTTTGTAAAAGTCACTAGTCTTATGGATCTGTCAACCTCCTGTTAACCTCTGAAAACTGACCTTTGTGTTTTTATATTTTATTACAGAAATTGAAGCCAAAGAAGCCTGCGACTGGCTGAGGGCTGCTGGCTTTCCTCAGTATGCTCAGTTATTTGAAGGTACAGTATGATAAAACATATCCACGTGCCGCATTTCTTGTATACCCCCTCCCTCAAATAAGGCATTTAGTACCTTGTTTTGGGAAGGCAAAATGAATTCAAAAAAGATTTTTCCAGTCATGGCTAAATTCTGTCTACAGAGGTAGAGTGCACACTGCAACATCAGCAGAAGCTAGAGTGTTAACCCTTTGACAGCTGCTGCTGTTCAGCCAAAAACGACTACCAGTTCAACAGCAGCTGTGAAAGTGTAACACTCTAGCTTTTACCCTGAAGAGTGAATTCTGCCTTTCCGTTTGCTGTTTCATTCCAGCAACTTGCAAGCACCCCCTCATCCCAGCTGCAGGGTCTCAAGAGAGTTCTTACTGTTAGATGATTGTGGATGTAAGATGTCATTTTGTAGGCAACTTTATGTTTTATACATGTTCAATATATTATACTGTATAATAAACACTCTCTGTTAACAAAAATGCAGTGCTCAAGCTTGGTGAGATGCTTAAGTCTCATTAAGATCTATAAAATAAGCCTAGAAAGTATTGTCAATAGATTTTGGAGGTTTCTCAGTCTGGGAGGGCAGATATCAAAATCTGGGATGGCGGGTATGTTTTGTAGATCCCATTAAAGCTTGCGTGGCAGTGTGTAGTGGTCTATACCTTTTCATATTCAAGGTAATAAAAAACATGTTTCATCCTACTTACAGGCAATATTAGAACACTGTTTTTAAGGGCAGGTGCACATGAGACAGACAGACAGAAAGTAGAGATTTTATTCTCAACTTTATATGTTTTAGTTTGTATGCTTAATTTGTTGACTTCAATGCAATCCAATGGCAGACTCTTCAAACGTTTAGCTTCCATCCAACAATTCCTCATGTGTATGCAAGTAATCCCATTGATGGCAAGTAGGTAAAATTACTCAAGTGTTGCTCTATGGAGGATTGGGACCTTAGTTATATGTATGACTTGTGCAGGAACAGTTCAATAAAAAAATACTGCAGTTTTATCTAGATTGAATTGAAATGTCAAGCATAGTCTTAGTTTTTTGGAAAATACTGTGATCCTTCAAAAATTATTATAAATAAATATTTTGTATTCACAGACATGCAGTTTCCTATTGACATCAAAACTGTGAGGAAAGATCATGAATTTTTAGATCTTGATGCTATTGAATCTCTATTCAGGTAAATATAATAATTTTGCTTCAGCCTCTACACAAAAGAAAACAGCTTCTATATTTTTGTGGTGTGTCTTTCTAGTTTAACAGGTTGCTCATGGAAACATATACCTCATAAAATCTCTTAAGCACACGCTTAAGCACACTTCATAATTTAAAAAAACCTTAAGACCATATTTACCTTTTATGTACATAAGTGCTTTCCTGACCTAAGGTCTGAATGCCTATCTGTAGGCTCAGAGAAACATTATATTTGTTGCAAAATTGGCCCCTTGAAAGCATCTACCGCCATGGCCAAACAAAAGAGCACAGCTGCAGAGCACTCCAATTGCAACAAATTAACTGTCATTATATGAGGGTTCAAATGAAGGCACTCCAAAGCAGAGCGCCTTTGTTAACTTCTGTCTGCTCTGTTGGCTGGGCTGAAGTAGCTCAGCTCCACCCCGGTGCTCTCTTAGGATGGAGGGGGAGAAGGCAGGGGAGGGAGATCTGTCCTGGGGTTTGCCCAGCCTACACTAGAGGGAAGGGGGGAGTGGATTGGAGCCCCTTTGAGGTGAAGGGCTCAAATTCCCCCCCACCCCACTTCAGCATGATCGGGCAGACCCCAGAATGCACCTTGCTCCTTTTCCTTCTCCCCATCTCATCCTGAGACAGCTACCATCTGTTGGGTTGGGAGGGTTGATCTAACTCGACACTTTCTGTGAACCTCCTTGGGCTAGATTGGGGAGCTGCACTTCTGTCTGTGCCTTTTGTAGCATAAAGCATCAACCCTACTTTATCTATTTAAAGTGTTGTCTACAGGGAGTGAGAATACTTCTATCACTTTGTTTAGTAACCATCAGAACCATATGCTAGAATTATTAGTTGGTGGGGCTTTTTAGGTTTTTTTTGATGGAATTAAAGCTCTCTTCCACATCCAAATTTTACAGGTTTGTTGTTTGGATTGTCTTTTTTTGCGCTTCCAGAGAAATGATACTGTAAATGACTAGCAAAAACAAATTGCAGTAATTAAACACCACATGTTTGCTCTCATTGTTCTCAAGAGGTTCTTGAGTAAGAGATTAAACCACTGTTCAAATGCTGACATCTTGCCAGAACTTGTGTAGTACACAGGTAAAACTTGGTTTGTTGGCACACAGTAACTCTCATCTGTTTTATGGGCTTCCCCCACATGGGAGTGCTAGTGTAATTACTCATGGTGCATTTTTTCCTCATATCTTTTTTTTTAAAAGCTTTTTTCATTCATGTGTGGTCACTTGTGACCTGTAGCCCATGCGTGGCGTGGTATGGGCTTTGCCTACATCTAGTACCTGATACAAATGAGAGGATAAATATTTGCATCAAGTGAGGGCCTAAGAGTTACTCCTCTAACCAAAGTGCTAGCAGCCCATAACTTTAATGTACTTTTACACTGCAAATTTGCTATGTGAGCCAGTGGTGCCCTTTGACATGCTATGCAGGTTATTACCTGGACAGGAAGCAGCACAGTTGCATTAAAATGTTGCTGCAGGAGGTACCCCTGTGAAGCAGCATGGTATATTCAGGGGTGCTGTTGCTTGGCACAATGCATTTGCAATGTCAGCATGGACTTAGTGTTAAAGTGCCTAAATTCATGTCCTGCTGTTGCCCTTGTCTTGGAAGCGAAAGGATATTTTGTGTGTGTGTGTGTGTGTGTTCTCAGGACGGATACTAAAAATTATGAAATTGTCTGGTATTCATTCATACTGTTGCTTTTCTTTAAATTGGATTGTTTAATCCAGATCATTCTTTACCTTCCACCCATGAGTAATCCCACTGATGTTGAAGGGATTGCTCATGTTTTTAAATATTTGGGCTAGTTTAGGTCTTTTTTGAACTTGCAGTTTTCAGTTAAAGTGATTACAACAAAAAATAAGATTATCTTAATTGCCATATCTAATGTTAAAAACTGCCAGTAATTTTTTTTTAAAATAATTTGACTCTCAATTTCTTCTTTACCAAAATCTCAAAAGGTTTTAGCATCTTCTATATAATTGACAAAGCTCTTTCTAAAGTTGTACTGAAATCACATTATGGTCTATTAATTATTGTGATTTGTTTTTTTTCCCCCCAAATGTTGCAAAGACACAATTGTAGCTATGAGCATCACACAACCACTGACCTTGTTTGGTGTTGGGGCATTTAAGGAGCCCGGAGCAGAATGTCAATTATTGCTGACAGATCTTCAGATTCCTTTGAAGATTTCAGGGCCAGCTCGGACAATGTCTGCTTTTAGTTAACATCATTTGAGTTAAAACTTTAAGTCTTTTTTTTTTTTCCCTTTTCTCTAGACGGTTAAACACACTAAACAAATGCGCAGCAATGAAAGTGGAAATAAGTCGACAGAGGAAGAGGGTATGCCTCTAAATTGTGTGTTTGTTTTCTCTAAAACATGGCTAACTGGTATTTAAAATACTCTGTAAATTGCAGGTCCACATAAAGATGATCTGTTAAGGATTAACTTTTTCCATTGACTTTATTTGTGTGGTCAGGGAGCTAACCTGTCATAGGAAATGCATACATTTATGCCTGAGGAATTTAAAAGTACTGTATGGGCATAATCCACAGAAAATTCTGTGCAATTTTCATTACATAGATTAGTCAGCTAGTGCACTTCTTAATTTTAAAAAAGGTTATTTATGTAAAAAAAAAAAAAAAAAAAAAGTACAAGTCTGTGCCCATCATTGCCTTGTTAAGTGAAAATTCAACCAATCTGGGGCTTTGAAAGTATGTAAGGTTACTAGAGGCAGGTCTGCCCAGCAGCAAGAACAGCGAAGCTTTTGTTAAGCATGCCCCAGCTACCATGCTCCCAGGCAGTTTGAACACACAAGTGCACTTATTTCAGGGCTCAGGGCTTCCCTTCTACAGCTGCTGTCTGGCATACTACAGATTAAGGTCTTGAGACTGACCATAGAAAAAAGGCCTAATTGTCATATTTCCAGGTTAGGAGTGTGGGTAGGCGGGACATGCTCAGGAGTGTCTACATCTAAATGCACTGTTACCATGATGTAGGCATACCCATTTAGTTTTCATGTCCATCCATTCTTTGACATTTCCAGTTTCTCTCTCTTAGAAGAAAATGGGAGAAGCAGAGGATTCACTGTAACGAACCTGAATTAAAGCTATAACTTGCCTTGCCTACCTTTAGGATTTGAAACCTTGTTTCAAATTAACTATAGGACCAGCCAGGAAAAAGCAGCTTCTTTTTGTTTAAAAAAATATGTTGAGATTTTGAAATGTTTTGCCTTCCATATTGGGAGGAAGAGGAGGAGACCAGCTCTCCCCTGCTGCAGATGTCCTAGTTCCCTAATGGTTAGAGCATCTATTCAGGATGTGGAAAGATAAGTTAAAGTTCCTGCTCCAAATTAGGCAGAACAGGGATTTGAACCTGAGTCTTCCAAATCCTAGGCCAGTGATAACTCCCTAATCAAAAATCTTAAATTTTGATCCCTGACAGATGTTTTGACAAAATTACTTTTTCACAAACATGTTCAAAAGGCTTGGTTTTGTTCACATATGGGTAAAAAAAAATCACATTTCAAAAGCTCAAAATTTTGTTCCAAGCAGAATTTTCATCTTCATGTCAACTCTGTTCTCTCTGGTGGTAGTAGGTTGACTAAAATATCCAGAAAGCTTAGATTTCTTTCTGCCCATAAAACACTTGATTGGAAAGTATAGCTCATGACAAAGAGCTTTCAGCTGAATGTTGTTATAGTAGATAAAACTACGTATAAAAGTACCCAGGGTTTCAGAAGCAAATATAAAAATTACATCTTTTTTTTTTTTTTTAATTATGTCTTAGATATTTTAAAATTTGCTGGACTTTGCTCGTTGAATTGTACTTTCTTTATTTTAAGAGTGATGAATCTGAAGATGAGGAACCTTGTGCAATAAGTAACAAATGGGCTTATGAGAGGTGCAGTCAGAGGTGGTCTCGTCTGGAAAGCCTGGACGGTTCCCCTGGAGAAGAACGTTCTAGTGCATCAGTCCCAGACAGTCCAAGACTTAAGAGCACCGGTAGTGAGGATATATCCTTTTCAGACCATGGAGGGAAACACGATGCGTCCTCAATCCACAGTACTAGCAGTGGAGACAGTGACATTATTAGCTTCCCAAAGACTTTTGAAGATATCGAGACCAGTAGAAGTTCCTCAAGGTGTTCCTCGAGTAAAGTGGCCTCACCGGATTCCACCCTTAGTGGGTCTCCTTCGCCCAGTGAATTTTTAAGCATCATCAGTGAAGAGAAGTTTTTGGACAAGTCACTGCATAAAAAGGGAAAGAGCTTTCTAAAGAAAATGGAGAAGCTGCGCATAAAGAACACCAGTCTGAAGAGAGATGGTCACTCAAAGGTTAAACCCATAATAAGTGAACCTGTTCTGCTGGAAGGACTTGATGAAGAAAAGCTGAAAAACTTCAACTGTGTGAATATTTGTGACCTATCAGATAGTCAAATGAAAAAGAATTCTTCCTATTCTCCCCAGACTTGTAGCAGCAGCAGCCCGTCTGAAAACAGTAGCACAGTCAGCACCCCGAGTCCTGTTATCAAAGCCAGGAGCCACAATAAAAGAGGAGGGATGTATGCAGAGGACTTTGATTCTAGTAAGCTCTTGCTATGGAGTGATATATCTGAGCAAAATTTAAACAACAAAATAAACTTGCAGGCTAACCAAATGTTTCAAATACCGCAAGGCCATAAGCCTGGGACATTCCCTAAAGCACTTACAAACAGTTTCCTTTCACCAATGGACAATACTTCCGTGAACTGGAGAACTGGAAGCTTTCATGGATGCAGAAGAAATAGGATTAGAACCAGTTGTAAGGACTCTGAAACCCCCGCAAGCCCTCTTTCATTCATGGATAACAGGCTGAGTATATATGACAATGTGCCCAGCATACCTTTTCATCTAAATAAAGTGGAGGCAGAAGTTGGTGATGATGATGTTTTTTCAGAACTCGACAATGTTATGGAACATGTTAATGGGCTCAGAAGGCTGGTTAGTCAGTGGACTGAAAAGTTCTCAGATGATGGAGACTCTGACTTTGCTAATGATACAACATCTCCTTGCCCATCCTTCCCTAAAGAAATACACCTTGAAATAAAGCATTCAGAAGGGAAAGTGGAAAGTCTGTCCACAGTTGAAGGAGAACAAAACTGCAGGCACCTTGGTGACCTGCCATATGTAACTGACTCGGAGACTGGATCCCACTCTAGCAGGTCAGCCTCATTTGTCTCAGCAACTCCTTGCCCCCGCCCCCGCCCCCAACCAAGCCTTTCCTTCTGCTCTGCCATCCTCTCAGTTTAAAACACCATTTTTTTTCGAAATTATGGGAAATGTAAATCTATTTAAAGCTGGGTGAGCCTGTAAATTAGTCAGAGCCAAGCACCATTGAAATCTAAGTGCTCCTGTCTCCTGGTTCTGAGAAGCCACTTAAAGCCCTAGATAGAAATCCTGATTTTTAAAAATCTCTTTTTTAAGCCTTTTATATTGCTGCATCACTTTTCAGATGAGATAAATCAGCTTGGAAACACCAAGACATTTAGTAAGTTGATTGTCAATAGAAGAGTTTTTAATAGGTGTTCAGCTGTTTTAGGCAAAAAGCTGATAACGTCAATAAGAACTTTATTTTTAATCCAAGTAATATTTACTTCTTAGGCACACAAGACAGCACTGGTCTATGAAAGAGAGTGGAAACTTGGAAAGCCTTTCTATGCAAATTGATAACCAGTCAGCAGCCCACCTAAACCGAATTCAGAAACTTGCTTTGTTGAAACTCACTGCTTTAATGGATAAATATTCACCATCCAGCAAACAGGGCTGGAATTGGTAAGTTAACAAATATTAAAATATGCCACTTGAGGAAAAGTGATAATTGGTGTAAGCAGGTGGATTTCCTACAGTATCCAGCCTATGCATATGTAGGGTGATGTTTGGTCCTCACTGACTTAATGGAAGTTTTGTTTTAGATTTCAGTGAGGTCAGGTTTTAACCCATGTTTATACATTTCTAACTCTCTCTTCTGGGTGAAAGCGCACTGTCAAACGAGTGTGCTAGGGATTAATTTCTACCTGCACAGCCTGTTAAAGAGCTATAATGTAGCTGACTTTACTATAGCACTGGGCACCCTGCCAATGAGTATGCCTGAGTTGAGAGATTACACTCAGAGCTTCATTAAGACTTCTGCATCACATCCGTTTCAGGATGCCATGCTTAACCAAAGTTCTCCTTAGCATGGTTCTTCAACAGTGTAGATATATATGTTCAGAGGGAATGAGCAAGGGCAGAGAGAGATGGTCAAACCCATCATCCTCCTGTCTGGGCTGGAGCTTAAAAATGATGATAAAAGCCACCAACTACTGAGAGTGACCTAACAGACAGGTGGTAGCATATCATGCAAAAACATACTCTGAACAAAATTTAAGTTGGATGCTAAGCTAATGTCATTCTAGGATATGTATCTTAGTGCTTTAAGGGACTTAAGACACATAAGTCTGCTACTGTATCTTTCTTCTGTTGCTCTCTTCACTATATGATGCCCTGATAGCACAGCAGTATTTTGGGAAGCAAGAGAAAGGGTGTACATTTTCTCAAGAGTATGTGAGATAAGCTGAGGGGAAAGGGAAATGGTCCGTATTTCACTGAAAAGAAAGAAGGCACCTAATGGTTTGAATGTATCTTGTGTTTCTTTTCAGGACTGTTCCAAAGTTCATTAGAAAAATAAAAGCCCCTGACTATAAGGACAAAAATGTATTTGGGGTTCCGTTACTTCTAAATGTTCAGAGAACAAGTCATGCACTTCCTAGGGGCATTCTTCAGGCCATGGAGTACTTAAGAAGACACTTTCTTGACCAGGTACAAACATGAATCAAACCCGAACAGGACTTGAGGGACCCTATGCAACATTTCAGGGATGAGGAGCCCCTAGAGAGCCAACCACCAATTTTTATTTTGACAAGGCAAAAGAATAAGAATATTATTTTATTCCCATATCCCTTGATACTGAGTGGGAACAGGCCTGAATGGATGTCCTACCAGGATACCAGTATTATTCTATTTTAGGACTGCCTTGTTTTTGCTGCTATGTAATCCTATCTGCCCTTTGTTCATAATACCTGCAGTTGTTCATTCACTTAGCAAACTGTCCTCCCATGGTAGTATTTTTAATGGTAAAATACAAAATCTAACATGTTGCAGTCACTTTGCTGGCTGAAAGCAGCACAACATATTGGAAACATCCATATGCTCATTTTGATTGGGATTCTAGGAGTTGGGTTGTATCTTTCTTTTTGTCCCTTGTTAAGGTTATGGTACTAAAAGCCTTTTCTGTACCCCACTCGCTGTTACTCACCAATAAGCTGATTGACGTCTTTCTGAATTAGTGCTCTATATTTCTTGGCTGGGATGATCTAGTTGGGGATGGTTCTGTTTTGAGCAGTGGGTTGGACTAGATGATCTTCTGAGGTCCCTTCCAACCCTAATTTTCTATGATTCTGTGATTATAAAGGGGATGCTCTATGCCAGTGGTGCTCAACCTTTTAGGGCAGTGCGCCAGATGGGCAGTGCCAAGGCCATCCACAGGCTAGATCTGGCTAGTGGTCCTGATCCAGCATGGGGCAATCACAGCAGGGGGTCACCCACCTCCAACCTGGGGATGGCCTAGCCCCAACTCAGCCCTGTTGGGGGAGTGGGGAAGTGGGAGAAAAGGAGCATAGCGCAGCCTCAACCTGGCTTGCAGAGGTGTGGGAAAGGGAGCTTGACATGGCCCCACTGGGGAAAGGAGGCATGACTCAGCCACAGCCTGCCCCCGCAGGGGGAAAGGAGTGTGGCCTGGCCCCATCCAGCCGTGGGGGTGGGGGGAGGGGGCATGAATTTTAAGCTGTGTTAACATTACTCTGATTACATTTTTGTACAAAAGTGGCACTAAATGTCTTCCACAATATCTAGATTTCTGAATTTCTTGCTGGATGGAAATGTGGTTCCTGACCAACCCTAAAAATAAGTTACTAAATGGCCAGTTCAGCACTTAATCCTCTGCATAATCAATTTACCAAATTTTACGGTGTATAATTCAACACATTGTATAGGTCGAACCCATATTTTCATACAAAAAAGTTGGATTTTTGTAGATCTGATGTATAAGTTGACTCCACCTGACCAGAGGGATGTCAGTAGGGTGACTGGGTGTGCTGGTGGTGGAAGAAGGTGCTGGGGATGATGTGCAAGGAGCTGGAAGCCTGGGCAGGATCATGTGAGAGCTGGCAGGCTCTGGGAAAGTTGGATCAGGCCCCTGGTAGCTCAGGCAGCACATGGCCCACTGGCAGCTGCCACAGAGGGAAGAACCAGGCCCGCCTGCAGCTCAGGGGTTACCTGGCTCCCCAGCAGCTTGCCCCCCAGCTGCAGGGTTGGGGGCAGACAGGCTCCGCCAAAAGCAGGATCAGGCCCCTCACTGCTTCTGCCTTCAGCAGGCTCCTGCAGCCGGCAGGATGTCTGGCACTGCCTGAGAAGGGGCTGCCTCACCCCATGGGCAGCACAGGGTGCCAGGGAGGGGGGGAAGGCCAGCCCTGCCCAACACCCCAACCCCCCCTCCCACCTCTGTCCAACACCCAGTGCTGTCCATGGAGCAAGCCAGCCACTTCCAGGCGGCTCCAGGCATCCTGCCAGCCAAAGGACTTTGCTAAAAACAGAAGTGGTGAGGAGCCCAATCCTGCTTTCATTGGAGCCTGCCTCCCACCTCCCCAGTGGTGCGGGTCCAGGCAGCTCTGCTCGCAGGGGACAGTATACAAGTTGAGGTGGATATTTAAAGGTAAATATATTGACTTTTGATGTACACCCACAGGAAAGGAGAAGGCTTGATTATTATTCATTAAGTTCTCACATCTGTCTGTCCTTTCTTTCTTTCTTTCTTTGTTAAATAGGTTGGTCTGTTCAGGAAATCAGGTGTTAAATCTAGGATCCTTTCTTTAAGGGAGATGAATGAAAATGACCCAAGCAATGTATGTTACGAAGGCCAGTCAGCATTTGATGTGGCAGATATGGTAAAGCAGTATTTTCGAGACCTTCCTGAACCTATATTCACTAGCAAGCTCTGTGAATCCTTCCTCCACATCTACCAATGTATGTACCTTTTTAATTGCCTGAGTTTCTTGAACATATAGGTCATTGGGTTTTTTTTGTTGTTTTTATTTTGAGTATTGAAACTTAAACTGTGGGAACCTACTTGCCATATCCCTCTCCCCTGCTGTCCAAAGTTGCAAGCAGCTGTGAACTAGTACTTGGCATTTCTGTGTCTGAAATGTGCCTGACTCCTACAATCAGAGGCTGCTTTTGGAATTATTTGTGTTTTCGGAATATATATACAATGCTTTTTTCCTGGAGGGTGGAGGGGAGCCAGGGCACTTACAGATAGATACCGTTTAACAGCCTTTAACCTTGGTTTATCATCTAACTTTATTTTTAAATAGTTAATTCAGGACACAAATTTAGCATGAAATCTGATCCCCTTTCTCTAAGGACTGCCTTGTTTCAATAGTAGTCTGATTGATTTTATTAAGGCCCTTGCCATGTATTTATTTAATGGTGTGATGGGATCTGTCCCCACGCATGCATGGCAGGATGCACAATTTTGAGATTGGGGATCAAACTCCAATTGTGCCACTACTACTTGCTGCTGCAGGTTGAACCCAGAATCATGATTCTGGGCTTCTCCTGACCTGGCAAGTTGAATGCCAAATGCCTGGTGAACTGAACGGGGGCTGGAACCAACAATTGGCTGAATAGGGATCCTAGCCCCAGGACTGCATTGGAGCCAGCTGGAGACTCTGGCGTGCTCCTGGGGCTGAAACCTGACAATCAACCTGGAGGGGAAAGGTGTTTTCACTGGAAATGCTGACTGTTTGCTGCTTGCTCTGTCAGCGTAAGCTCAAGGCTCTGTCTGAAGGAGAAATAAGTTAGAAGGCCAATGCTAGCCTTTCACATTGCTTTGAATTGATTCTATTGCCAATTGTTTGTCCTAACAAAATATATTTTTAAAATACAGGAATGATGTGAGATTGGTACCTCCAACTGCAAACTCTTTTTTCTGTAACATGGAAAAGACGCTTAAAATTTGAATAAGGACAGGATTTCTAAAAAACATTAATTTTTGAGTTGTATTTCATGACTTGTCTTGACATGAACGTATGTCTTGCTGCCTTGAGGCAAAACCTAGCGCCGAATCTCTAGTTATTTTTTATTTCCATTGCACGGCATAATATTCTACAATTTTGGAGTAGATTTATTTTGATTTTGTTTTAATGTTTTTCTAAAACAGCTATTTTTAAAAATTGAATTGTGGAGCTATCAGAAGGAGGCCTGTTTGTTTTTATGTTCTTTTAATTAAAAATACTAGGTGGAAGGTAAGGGAATAATTTCACCTAGAATTGCAGTGTGACTTTTTTGAAAGATAGGAGCTTCCAAGAAGAGTGTAATTTTGTGTTCTGTCCTTTTTAAATTAAGCAGACTAAAAATGAATGCTTCTTGCATATAGGTCCAAAAAGTGCAAGTAATGTGGCAAGTTGGACCCATCCCCAATCTCTGTTACAGGCTGTCTGCATGCTAAATTATGCTGAAATAATTAAAGTTGTGGATTTTAAATCTATTTAGTTATACTTTATGCAGAACGTTGTGTGGATGCTGTGTTAGAGCTCTAAACACATGGAGCTATTCAGGACCTGCTAGTCTGGCTTCAGCTAACAGAAGCACACTCCATACATGGAGGTAATCAGAAGACAAGCCCTTATTTGGGTTTGAACAAGTCATGTTTCCATTTTAGTCTGTTACAAACGGGTTTTAAACTAAGCTGAAATAAGCCACTTTTAATTGCAAATAAGAGTTATCACATGAGGTTTGCACCAGTTTAAATTAGTGTAAATTTGTATGTTAGCAGTCTTCTGGGGGCTTTCCATACAGTGGGCATGTCTACACATTGCTCTATTATGATTCACATGATCACTGGCTATGTTGCCGTAGTGGCGCACTGCCCAGCTATAGCATGCCGCTATGGTGACGTAGCCAGTAAATCTAACCGTGTGCTGTCTGTGCACTGCAGTACTGTGCTGTGTTTTAGTACTTCCCCCAAGTGCAGTACTGTCGCCATATGGTGACATGTAGACACTCCCAGTGAGACCGTAATGTTCTTTTTACCTTTGGTGAGCTCTTGCACAACCATCTAAAGTTAGAGAAGAGTCAATGTAGTTATAGAGGTAATGCATTATTTAAGGGCTAACATTCATTTTATGTATTGTTTTATCTCCTTATGTTTTCACGTGATTTTCCTAATTCTTTTACTTCCAGACTTGCCAAAGGATCAACAATTTCATGCTGTCCAGGCTGCCATTCTTCTCCTCCCAGATGAAAATCGTGAGGCTTTGAAAATCCTTCTCTCCTTTCTCCATGATGTGGTGGCTTTTGTTGAGGAAAACCAGATGACTCCAACCAACATTGCAGTCTGTCTTGCACCATCTTTGTTTCACCTCAGTACCCTAAGACGGGAGAGTTCATCATCATCAACTAGGTATCATTGTCATAATACTTGGACAATTCCTGTTAAAATCCTATAGTTTGTATCCTCTTGATTCTTTGTTAGAATGAACTAAAATATGTTTAAAAATCCACATGCGGAGACCTATGAAAATAGTCTTCCTGATAACTTTTGTTTTATGTAGAATTCTGGTTACGCTTGGGTAAGGCAGCTGTCACAGGTGCAGTAGAAGAAATGGAGCTAGAGAACCTTTACAAAAAGAATGTAATTTTGTGTTCATATATATAACAGTCCAGGTGCATTAAGATCTTGCAGCTAGTTTCGGGCTTGTCGTTAACCTAGGTATTAACTGTTTGGTGATAACCTGATGGTTCAGCTTTACAGTACATGCCAAAATGAGCCACAGGGATTGTGTGATTAAATGTTAATAGCCAAAAATATCTCACATGTGTAACACCTGCCAGTAATCCATCCAATTCTGAGGAAATTTTCAAATCAGGGCAATCTTGTAACTTTCCACAATATTAACTTCAGACCCGGTATTTACATACGATGCCTTGTTTCTTCATTACACAATATAACTGTGCTTATGCATACACTTGTCTTGAGGCTGGAAGAACTGCTTTGCTTCAGACAAATGTCACATCTTCATCAAGGTAGATCCTCCATTTCCTTGCAGCGATGTGCTGGATATAAGGGTGCAAGTTCCAGTCAGGTATTTGTGCATTTCAGGTTTAAAGAAACAGATTCTGAGAAAAGTAAATAGAGGTGAAAAACGTTAAGAATGTGCTTTTACAACGCACAAGCCATCATGAGATGGATGCTTGGCTCTTGCTGGGATGAGCTGACCCTAATGCTGAAACACTGCCAGTCACAGCAAAGGAAGGTGTGAGCAGAGTTAAGAATGTGGCAGTGGAACTGATTGTTTTTTGATCGCAGGTTCTAAACCAGAGCTAAGCAATTTGTAACGGTTGGGAACTTGAGAGTTGTAGTCCAGGGCTCTACCTTCTTGATTTAGTTTAGTTCTGCAGTGGAACAGCAAGGAGCCTAAAATAGAAGGGCTTTTCTCTTGATCATCTTAGAAATAGGGTTGCTTTGAACCATAGGTTCTGATAAATGCTTGTTAATATTTTACCATGTGTTTCAAGCTTCAAAGGGGTATAATCTAGAAGTCTTGGCTTTGAGGAATAAAGTCAAGAGGCCTTATCTGTTTCTTCTTTTCAAAGCTAGTTAGCAGGAATGTGCCATGATAAAGCTGTTAGAAGTGAGTGCTAATGATGTCATATAATGATTATTATGTCTGAAAAGAGCCAAAAAATGCTAACAAAAATAAGTTAACAAAAAACATGGAAAGGAAGCAGCTATTTTTATAATCATAATAATTTTATACGTCAGTTGGGCAATTTTTGTGAAGGATTTGGGTATAAGAAAACACAGATCACGGTAAATTAAATCAGGCCGAGCGCCTCAGATTTTTCTAAACCTGTGTAGATACTTCAGTAACAAACATTGGCTTTTAATATTTAGTATTAATACCTCCAGTGTTTCTAGCATCCATGCCCTGAGTTGGGGCTCTTGCTTCTATGTAATTGTTGTTCAAGCCTTGATACGAAGCTGTTTGTGTGAATGTGGTTAGAGCATAATTTGTACAGTGGGACTGATCTCATTGTGATGCACACATTCAGGCCGGAGAGTACATAAGCAATTCCAAATGCATCAAGGCCGCAGTTCCTAGTGGTGTATGACTGGGCACCTCTATTCTTTTGTCTTTATGAGAACCCTTATTAATTCACCCTGCTCTCCCCCACCAGGTCCAGCCAGAGGAAATACAGCCTGGGAAAGCCAGACCAGAGAGACTTGAGTGAGAACCTGGCAGCGACACAAGGCTTGGCCCACATGATAATAGAGTGTCACAGACTCTTCCAGGTATGTTGTGGCTTATAACAAATCCCCACTTTACTGTTTTAGACAACATCCGTCATGCTGCTTAGAGACTTGGGTGTGTGCCAGTAGGATGCACTGGTACTGAAGCTGAAGCTGGATGCGGTTGTGAGGTCTTTGCCATGTGTATCAAACAGAACTGTTTGGCAAGTGCTCATGTACTTCTGTTGGTCTTTAAATGCAAAAAGGGAGGGAAAAAAATCAGCTTGAATCAGCTTTGAACCACAAGGTTTGTTTTTGGTGAGGGTAATACATGCTCTGGGCCAAATCACGATTCACGCTAGTCTCAGTAACTTTTTCCCTCGTAATGAATTCCTTGATGTTGTATGGATGAACGTCACTAGGCAACACGGAGAACTCTGTTGCGGAGATCACTGCATCTGCTACATGCTCCTCAGGATCAGCGTTCCCTCTAAGCTGTGCGGCGTGTGCAGCTGCGCAGGTGTGCCTGGCAGTGCGGCATGAGCGTGCCTGCGCAGCCATGCATGCCGTGCATCTCGGAGGCAACGCTGCTCGGGATGGCTCTCTCCTTTTCCTGTGATGAACCTGGCCTCTGAGGTGCTAGTTGTGTGCTTAGGATGTGGACCTGAGCCACAGAGGGTGAAGCAGTGCTTGTGTCCGGGAGTTCGATTGAGCCCCAGTGTACTTGGCCAGATTCCTAGTTCCGAGCAGTCTGTGGTATGTTCTGTTTGCCCCTGTCCCAACTCTAATGCATTTTATGTATAAAAATGCCTTTTTTAATCATTTCCGGCTTGCCTGCCATAGACACCATCTAAATACATGATCTGAGATGGAAACAGCTGCTTTAGTTATGCTTGAAGAAACATGCTAGAGCCAGCACTTGCTGCTATCTCATCTGATGACAAATCCTGACCCTGCTGGGCACCTCAACCCCTAAATGTCCCATTGCCTTCTGGGATGCAGGACAATGTTCCCTCTAAAGAGTAGCGGTCCATGAGCGTGCCGCTTCAGTCCTGCCTCCCCCTTTAGGTGTAGTCTGCTGGTAAATGTCCCACAGTAAGTGTCCAGGTGGGAACGGGGAGGCTTCAGCCACCTTCTCCATGCTAACCGCTGCCCAGAGCAGCGTACTGGAGTGCTGTGGGGCAGCCATGGGCCGACACAGCCAATTGATAGAACTGAAAAGGGAGGCACTGGGGCCAGCGTGGGACACTTACCTAAGGTAAGCTCTTCACTCCTCATGCAGGGCAAGGAGCAGCTCCTCCCCAAAGTGAGGCAAGGCAGGGCTGGGGGCTGGCACAGGCTCTGCCAGCTCCGGGGAACTGCTCCGCTCCCAGCCCTGATGCCATGTGCCTCCTCACCCCCTGAGGCGACGGCGGGATGTGGAACAGTTCCCTGGAGCCCTCAGAGCAGCTCCCCGGAGCCAGCCCGTCTCTGCCCGTGCCTCACCTCAGGGAGGAGCTGCTGCCTGCCCTGCATGAGGAGTGAGGAGCTTACCTTCAGTAAGTGTCCCACGCCGGCCCCGGTGCCTCCGCCACACTCTGTGGCCAGCTCCTCTCTGAGAGGCCGCAGCCCAGCTCTTTTCCTAGCGGGTGCACGGCATTAAAAAGTCAGTGTGTGGCAAGATTTTTAATTGTGTGGGGCCACGCACGGGCGCAGCTTAGAGGGAACCGTAATGCTGGACTCCAGTGTTAAGTATGTAACAAAGGAACACCGCTCCCTAGAAGGCCTGAAAACATCCTCAGCGTATTTTTTCCCTCTCACTTTCTGCTCTGAGGAAACTGGTCACTTCCATCCTCCTCACACATTTTTTCCACCTCTCATTAAAGCTGCTGTCTGTGCTGCACAATACGTTTGTTGATTGCTGGCTGCACTTCCCACAGCAATTAGGTGCTGTGCACATGGGGGTCTGCAGTGACACAGGTGAGGCAAGAGCTGGATAAGGATCAAGAAATCAGTGGCACAGAAGTCTGCCCAGCAGGCCTATCAGCATTCACATGTGTATCACACGGTGCTAGGCTGTCTCTTCTACCATGGTGCTTTAAAGCAGCTTGGGGATGCTTGGCTAGCGGGGCTGATGATTCATAGTGCTTATTTGTTCTGGATTGGAGACCACCCTCACCCAGCTCTTGCTTTCTTATTGTCTTTTTAACACCAAAGCAGGTATCTGTCTGCAGTGATTTCATCCGCATGTCATCTGAGCATACAATTTGCCTTCTATTAAACATGTATTATTGCATCTTTTCCCAGACCTAGGAAGCCTCCCTCATTAAGACGGGGAGGCTTCATTACTGGAGAGGTACTTACAGGCCTTTTTAGTGTGTTTTATGGTGAAGCAACTGGCTACATGTTCCAGAGAGATGAAGCTCATCGTGTTCCTTAGTTGCAGTACCCCTGCTAGGCAGGCCTTTCCTTGCTATAGAGGGGAATGTAGCCTGCAAAATAATTGTTTTCTTTATTGGTCTGGCTCCCCAGTTTACATGGATGCACTGTAAAAATGGCAATCAGTCACTTCACGGGAACTATGGTAGCGGTGCTCAGCTACAGCAGTGGCACTCAACCTACGGCCAGCTCCGACCCATAGCACCATGTCATCTGGAACCATGAGGGCTCCTTCTGGGCCTGGAAATTTGGTGGCAGGGAAGCTATGGAAGTGTTAATTGCTGTGTCTTCCGGAGCTGCTCTTATGAGGTTCCTCTGTGGCCGGATCCAGTACACGGGGTTGGGCCAGCAAGTGGGGTTGCTCTGTGGCTGGATTGCACCCATAGTTGGACGCCCCTTACCCCTGGCCACACCCATGCACTGGATCTGGCCTGATGGGATACAGCATATGGACCAGCCCCACACTCTTTATCAAGCTCACAGGGCCAGATAAGTTGAGCACTACTGCATTAGTCACGGAAGTAATATACATACAAAGGAGATGGTGCCTTTCTCTGCAATCAGTCAGCTCTACATTTTTTATCGGCAAGCCAATAACTGCTGCTGGGAAATAGATCGCCCAGCCTGTACCTAGTTTCACCACTGCTTGTTTTGCTCAGGGCTTATGTTGTCAAAAACCTCAGGCTGTGGCTTTCATTCAGTAAGGTAAAATTGACATCTGTCATAATGGGAGGAGCACCAAGTCATACCCCTTTCCTCTGAACCTCTGCTGAAGTGCAAGACTTAAAGTGAAGTGATTTAAAGTTGAGGAGTAGCGGTAGGAATATAATGTGAGGAGTTCAGATTCACAGAGCAGTCAGCATTTCCTTCACTGTGGGGGATGGAGTCATTCCTGGCTCATCCTTCAGCCAATAGTTTGTGTCTGCACCTGAAAGAACTTGCATATGTTGGGTTGCTCCTGAATTCTCACCATTCCCAGTTTTGTTGCACTGATCCCACTGTACTGAGTCCGCACTTGCACATAATGGTTTAGAATGCTTGTTAGCATTTATTTTGGGGTTTGTAATGTTAATATTATCACTAAGTGCTTCTGCTAGTGGGTTTGCCTGCACCTGAAACAAATGTAATGGGGATTGTGATTAGGCTATGCCCTTTCTTCTGCCTGTGCAGATGCCTGACTACTGTCTTGAGCAGTGTGGTGATGACTTGCATGACCAAAAAGTCCTGAGCGAAGGGGCCTCGAATCAGACCACCCCGATCAAGCACTCCGCTATGTTGATCTCCCTTGAGAATTCCATGCAGGACCTGCTTCGGGATGCCAAGGAAAAATTCAAGAGCTGGGTTGCTTGCTCAAATGTGGAGCGTGTGGAATTAGCACATAAAAAGGTAAATTTGACATTAGGGCATTAACACACAAGTGGCTGAAGACCTTAAAAATGAATTTCCCACCTCTCAAAGGATGGGAGTATGCTGAAACAGCTGAGTTTTTGCTAAACGTCAGTTCAACTGTCTGTGAGTTGGTGACAACTGCTGGTACATTTAACTGGTCTGTAATGTCTAATAATAATTAAGGCTTAATTTGCTATTCACATGAACTTCATTAAAAGCGCACCTTTAACTGTATAAGAAAGACATCCATTGCACTGGAAAAGGTCCAAGGATGACTTTTATGCATCGGAAACATGACTACTGGAATATAATACATACCTTGTTTTTGAAAGGCAGAATGAAGAAAAATATATTTTTCCAGAGTTATGGCTGCATAAGATCTAATATTTGGCTGACTGTTCCTACTTAACCATAGCTGAAACCCTAGTTGCTGTTAAAGACTGATCTCCATGGGTGGATCCATGATTTCAAAAGAAACTAAAGGCTGTGAAATAGGAGGAGAGAGAGACTGGGAAAATTAAAATTGAAGGGACCTCAGGAGGTCATCTAGTCTAGCCCCCTGCTTAAAGCAGGACCATCCCCTGCTAGATCATGCTAGTCGGGCTTTAAAATCTCCAAGGATGGAGTTTCCACAGCCTCTCTAGGTAACCCGTTCCACTGCTTCAGTGCTTCACCATCCTCCTAGTTTTTTTTCTACTATCCTAAACTTCCTTTGCTGTAACTCCATTGCTCTTTGTTCTGTCATCTGCCACGACTGAGAGCAGAAGTTGACCTGAGGAAGGTTAGCTTGATTGGTGGAACATCAACATTAAAAACAGAGCGAGAGGGAGAGAGAGAATCATTAACACCTCTGGAATTAAAAATAGTAAGCCGATTGACAATCTTTGTTGCCTGAGTAGTAATGCAAATGCAACAGCTGCTGCACTGTAGAAATGAGGGTGCTTTTATCCCAGCCAGAAAATCAGCTTCCCTTCTTAATTCATACACACCAGTTTTGGGTGGTGGTGGTGGTAGGTGGCGGGGGTGGAGATTTGGAGGAAAAGCTGTGTACTACATATGAGAAAATACAGTACTTCTGAGGTCAGTGATGGAATGCCTGTGGATGTTAAGTGCTGGAAGAGGGAACAGAGCATTAAATCATTTCTTAGTAGCTGACCAGTGTTGGTTAACTGTTTTGTAAGGTGGATGATAATTACCATATCCGGCTATGGAAGGCATCCACGGAAATAGACGCTGCTCCTAAACTAATCCTCCAGCGCATCTTGACAGAACAGCATCAGTGGGACCCAAGCCTGCAGCAGGCTAAGATCCTAGAGACCTTGGATGACGAAACAGATATTTATCACTATACAACAGAAAGCATGTCTCCCCTTCCAGCACGGGAGTACATTGTTTTGAGGTAAGGATCTGATAGACTTTTCTCCTCTGTTCCTTAAACACAGTATCTCGTGCAACGGTACTGCATGTTGCATCACGTGGTAATAGTCCTTCCAATGACTATAAATGAGGGTTTGGGTCTCTCTTACAGGAAGATAAGCCCTGTATAAGTCTCTAGTCAGTGGATTCTGTTTGTAGTAGTTAACAATACTGTGGATTGTACTGACACAGTCACTTCAGCTCTCTTATAGCAGAGAAGTCCTCCCCTGAAGAGCTTAAAAGATGAGGGATATGGCTCAAACTGAGATGCTGAACTTGTTGTCCTGCCATAGCCAAGTCTATTTTCTTTTTTAAAAAACCACGATTCCAAATATTTGCTGTCAGAGTTACATACTCCCCTGAGGCAGAGCTCCTGGGGAACAATACTTTGCAGTCTAGCCTAGTCTCTAGAAAAAAACAAAACAAAAAGAATCTCTACATTTTGTTCTGTCTTCTGAGGGCTCGTTCAGCAGCATTTCATGTTGTTGCTGTTCTTCTGCTCATCTGCTTACCTGAGATGAGACCTACTATTTACACAGTGATTCCACTTGAGTGGAGGTCTTTCCCCCAGTTGCAGTAGGGCCATACAAGAGTGCAGAATCTTAAGACAGTAAGAGGAACCTGTTACCCTCCCCCTCCTCCCCCCCCCCCATGACTTTTTTCTATATTAGTCTGTTGTCTCTTGTATTTGGATTGCGACCGACTGCTTTGGGCAGGGATGAAGCTTACTGTATGCTGGTTATTCTGTCTAGCACCCTGAGATCTTCTGGGCTACTGAACTAAAAGTACTAATGTGTGGTAGGATTTACCAGTCTTCTCGATTATGTGTGGAAGAGACCATAAGCTAGCTGTGGACTGTTGTCTGACTTCACAGCAAGCAGGTCAAACGATTTGTTTTATAAAAGAAATGTCTTTGCATGAAACATCCTAAACATTCCCATCTGGTTCTAGGACCTGGAGGACTGATCCCCAAAGTGGCACCTGCATTTTGGCAGCTACCTCAGTCAACAGCGAAGGAGCTACCCTGCATGGGATTTTAGCGCAGGTCTTGCTGTGCCAGTATCTTATAGAAGCAGTTGGGTCTCAGAAATCCAAAGTAACTCATGTCTGTCGAAGAGACACAAGGTATCAATTTAGTTTATATGCTTCTTTACCTGCTCCTTGGTACTGCAGCCCCTGACCACATCTCCTGAATCACAGTATGTTGCCAGTCACATATCAGTTAGGAAAAAAATAAGCATGGTATGCTCCAATCCTGGAGCACAAGGCTGGGTCCTTGGATTTGAGTCCTCGCTGTGCCGCTGGTGACGTTAGGACAAATCTTTTAATCTTGCCTGCTCTGTAGAAGTAAGTTCTCAGAGTTGAAAAATAAAGATAATTCCACCTCCCCATGTACATACGAACATGAAGATTTATAGATGTTAAATACCTATTAAGTTGTCATGTATTATGCATAGTATGGGCTTCCAGTAGGGAAGTACTTTACCTTTGGGTGTCAATTTTGATACTATGAGCCTGCCTGGTGCTTCTGTGCATGTGCCATCCTCCTTCTGTTAAGCCACCTTTGAAAATATGCATTGGAATTCCAACTGGACCGGAATCATTAATTGCTGGATTCTTTCACAGCTTGATGCACTTGGGATAACTGAAAGAACATTAGCTGACTAGGAAAACCAAGCACGAGTCTGAGGCACTAGCTACATTCACTGTGTAAACATCTAATTATTCCATAATAACCTGCCTTATCGGGGACACCATAGCCATTTGGCTAAACCTGGTTTGAATAATTGAAAAAATTACTGTATAAGAAATTCAGTTAAGAGGGTGGTTTAGGTTAGAGATTGAGACCAATGGTGCTGCTTGAATGTAATGAGCAGTGGGAACTGGTGAGTGGAAGAGAGTACCTTCATGCCTTTCCCTTAAGGTTTCAGGAGTTGTTTTCACAAATGGCTTGTGTCTAGCTGCCCCTTGGAGTACACTAGCTGCGAATGCCAACAGCACATAAATCAGTACACGCTGCTCAACACTTCAGATCAAAGGAGTGCATGTGACTGACCTGGTGAGCTAAATTCTGAGAGCTGCTGAATACCTGCAACTTCCTTTGAAATGTAACTTCAGTGGGAATTGCAGGTCCTCCCTGTTATAGGAACTAGCACAGTATTAAAACTAGTCTGATGTCCTAAGTGATAGCCACCACCTACTTGCCAAGCAGTATGTTTCTGAGGGAGAAGTCCCTGATGCCAGAGCTACTGCATATTGTGTAGTTTGCAGCAGTGAAGTTTAACGTGTATGTGGGGCTCACGAATATGATATGAATGGCAGTGGATGGGCTGGAACGATGTGGGCAGTGGAGTCCCCCAGGGCTTGGTCCTTGGGCCAGCGCTGTTCAATATCTTGAACAGTGATTTGATGAGGGTGTGGTGAGCAAGCACACTGTCCAAATTCATGGATAACACCAAATTATAGGGCAAAGTAGACACACTGGAGGGCAGGGAGTGGATTCAGGCAGATTGGGACAGGCTGGAAAAGTGGGCAGAACAAAATAGGATGCAGTTTAACAAGGATAAGTGCAGAGCACTGCACCTAGGGAGAAGGACTCGCCAGCACACATACAGATTGGGGGATGACTTTCTAAGGAGCACAGCAGCAGCAAGGGAGCTAGAGTCATAGTTGACTCAAAGATGAACACGACAAGGTGACAAAGTGATCAATAGAGCTAACCACACACTACCGTCCATTAACACATGCATCGCGAACAGGTCCAGGGAGGTGATCCGCTCTCTGCAGCACTGGTAAGGCTGCAGCTGGAGTATGGTTTCCAGTTTTGGGCACGGCCCTTCAAGAGGGATGCAGATAACCTTGAGAGGGTCCAGCGGAGGCCACTGGTATAGTTAGGGGCCTGTAGAAAAGGTCCTGCGAGGAGAGATGGAGGGACCTGAATCTCTTCAGTCTCCATAAGAGAAGTCTGAGAGGGGATTTGGTGGCTGTCTACAAATTCATCAGGGGTGGGGCAGCAATGTATAGGAGATATACTGTTTACCAAGGCACCCCTTGGAGTAACTAGAAACAACGGCCACAAATTGACAGAGAGCAGATTTAGGTTGGACATCAGGAAGAACTACTTCACAGTAAAGGTTACCAGAACCTGGAATGGCTTTCCAAGGGGGGTGGAGATGTTGAAGGTCTTTAAGAAGAGACTTGACAAACACCTGGCTGGGGTCATCTGACCCCAGAGCTCTTTCCTGCTTAAGGCAGGGGGTCAGACTTGATGATCTACTGAGGTCCTTTCTGACCCTAAAAATTGATAAAACCTGTACCTGCAGTTCTTCTCCGTGTTTGATACGCACAAGAGCCCTGAGCCTAGAAAGGCTGCACTCTTCCCAAAAATAATACATTCCCTGTATTGTATTAGCCTCCAAAGCCAGACAATGACCCTTGTGTCTGACCTATGGAGGACTTCAAACATAGCAACACAAGCAATTAATGCATCAACATTTCAGACACCTCAGTCAAACCTCAAAAATGAGAACGTGTTTCTGCTCTTCCTCTGAAAGTCCTGACACCTAAAAACGCACATGGGGAAGAAATTTGCAATAGTTGTCAGGGTTTGATTAGGGGGTCCAACAACAATCAAAAACTGTACTGCTGCCTATATGCAAGGAAAAGCTGTAATTTCTGCATGAACCAAACCTACCCTAGATTAGGCTAAATTGCTCAGAAACCCTGGTGATTTTGCCTCGCCAATCATCCTCAGAGGTTCCAGGTAAAGTAAAGAAATACCAGGCAGGACAAGAGAATGAAGCATCGATGTTTATTTTTGGTTTTGTTCTCTGTGTGAAAGAGCAGTGCTGAGACTTGGTATATATGCACTAGAGGCCTCTAGGTACTTTTGCAATACAAATACTGAAAAATGAGCTGGAAGCCAGGAAGTGGGTCAAGTATTGAAATTGACAAAGAAAAGGAAATGATTATTCCTCCTTGCCTATCATCACTTATTTCATGTCTGGATTTGATTTGCAGGGGACGAACAACAGAATGGTATAACAGGGTTTTTGGCCATATATGTGCTGCAGAACTGCTAAGGATAAAAGATTCCTTCCAGTACCTCCACACAAAAGAAACTAAAATCTGAAGCACTTGGATCTTCTGAATAGGTGCTGAGAAATGAACTGCTTCTGTGCTGCCATTTTCAAAGCTTCAACCAAAGTCGGTACTTCTCAACTTTTCTGGACTTGAGGCATCCCTCCATAAATTTTGTGAATTGAGTGGCATCCAATTTCAAAAACTAGTTGGATATTACAGTGCTTAACAGGGCCTGGAAGAAAAGGGGGTTGTTCTGGCTTATTTACTTATCTCCTCGCTCTTCAAGACATCCTCCAGAGAGAGGATCTTGTGGCACCCCCAGGGTGCCCTGGCATCCTGGTTGAGAATCACTGACCTAAGCCTCTCCACATTTTCAAATCAATAAACCAAGATCTAACTGCTAATGGAACAACTGAAATGTAAAATAGTAACATTATAGAGCTTTTGCAGTTCAACAAAGTTGTTCTTGAGCTGCTTGCACAAAGATTAGGAAAATGTCACTGTGTGTGTGTGTGTGTGTGTATATATATATATATGTGTGTATGTATATAAAAGGTTAAATTCAATTTTTACCTCCAGGAAAGAGACAAAATATGCTACTTAGAATTATAGTTACTAAGTTATTAAACTAAGAACATTATATTTTTTCCATCTATGCATTAAGAGAGTGCTCTAGCATTCTAGAGTGTTGTTTCTTTTCATATATCAGCTACCCTATTCAATAAAAAACTTTGAAGATAATTTCAGCAACATGGTAACAAGCTGAAAATAAGCAACAGAACAGTGTGTTTTTAATGTTAATGTTATATTTGCTCTGTTTTATGGTAGATAAACATTTTAGTCTGAGCTGTTGATACTCCTGTGATACTGCCTTTTTGTATAACTCTTGCCCGGATGGTTTTTTTGAACGTTTGTGACTGACATTCCTGCACGAGAGAAGCCATCAATTTTCACTTAAGAGCATTTTCTACTTTCCTCATTCTATGTGAAGGAATGTGTTTGAGTCATTAAATAAAGAGCATAACCCAAGCTAATTACATAAGATGAACTTGCATGAATGGACAAGTCTCAATGCAAACTGAACAGTGGAAGCCATGTATGTGACCTGGGCCAAATTCTCAGTTCGCTCTCCTAAGGACATAAATAAATACCCATCTTATATTAAAAATACTTAATGTGCTGCTAAACTAGATGGGATCATTGACTTTCGTGATGATCTAGAACTTTTGGTCTCTGTAATAAAGTATGCTGCTCCTGTGTTTAAATGTCAGGAGTGAATGGTCACCTTTCTGTACTTTACTTTAGAAAAATAAACCAATTATGCCTTTATCTTGCAGTACCCTGAGAGGTCCAATTTTACTGGACTATAACTGCAGAGCATTGTTTGGTCAAAACAGTACTTTATGGAAGATGTGTTAGCATCCAAGTCTCTTTAATTCTAAGTGGGAAAATGCAGTGACTATGAATAGGCAGAGATGTGTTAAGTTAAGTTGAGGTAAAATTTACTGTGTTGGAGTTATTGGCACCCACAGAAATCTAGCTTTACCTTTTAAGTTTCGCTAGCTGGAAAACACTAACTGAAGCCCTAGGGTCCACCTGCTTTCATGAGATGGTTATGAAAGTAGAGACAGCTACTGGTAAAATTACAAATGCTAGTTATGCCTGACAAGTCTTCCTACTAAAAACTGGGTCTGAATATGGAACAAATTTGTTCACCACATACTGGGTCTAATTTTCTACAGTTCAGTGGTTTGAAACTCACCCCCTATTACACTGCACTCTATTCCAAATATTCCCAGTTTGAGGAGTACTAGGACTTATTTTGTTTGCATGCTGCCTTGCAAGTAACACAAGTTCTCTGCACCCCATTTTGTCAACTAGTGAGACACAAGAGCAAACAGAAGGGATATAAAACACGCATGGTAACTTACCTGTGTGCATACTCTCTAATGGCTGTATATAAAAGCTTGAGTAACTAAGCTGTCATGTGGTAAAGCTGTTTATACAGCACTGGTGCAAACAAGTGTCTTGAAAATAAATGTTTTAAGCTCTGCCGGGTCCATGGGCTATCTGTCTGAAAGCAAGAGAAGCAGTGCTTGTTTCTACAGCCTTCAGCCCAGAGCCTTTAATAAGAGTGTATTAAAAGAAAAGGGGAGAGAAGGAAACTGGAGCTAATTGGTGACAGAGATGTTTTTTTAGTAGGATGGTAAGTAACTGAGCCACAATTAAACTGATCACATCTGCTGAATGCAACTTCCTTGTTTCGTAGCAAGTGCGACCTGGGCAGTTTTCCTGTTGGTGTGCCTTTCCAAAGTAGTAAACTTAACTCATTTCCATTTCTCAAGACTGAATGTTTAAGTAGTTTGCAAAGATTTATATCTACAAACAAGTCTTGCATCTCTCCTGTGAATGCTTTTGGCTGGAATGTTAAGACTCTAATAGCTCAGACAAAGCACCTCCAATAAAAGTGCAGCATGAAAACAAGTTCCACTGTTTTTATATTTTTATCTGCTGGTGTGGGGGGGACAGCAACCTTTACCCTGAATATGTATTTACAATGCCACTACAAACAGTACAAGACAGGGGTCTTCACAAGACATGCCACATTGGAAAAGAGACTATTTGTGTGTATATTGTAGTATACAAACCAGAGGCCACACAACCTTAGCAATCTTGTTTTATTTTTAGATTGGGGTTGAATAGAACTGCCACAAGAGTTTTTCTGTAGCCATGTAAAAAAGAGAGAGGTTCAAGTGCTGAAACTTACATCTTCTGAACAGGTTTGATTCCAAGGATGTCAAACCCTTTTGCCATGACTGCAGCAGTGGCTTCACAGAGCAACATTCTCCACATGTTCACCTTTACTATCTTACCTGAAAAAGAAAGGGGAAAATGACCCACTCAGGTGTGTCTTTTTCAGACTGTATTGCTCTACCTGAAGTAATCTGTTACGCTAGAAAACTCAGTCAAAATCCCTGCTGGCTTCCCTTGAAGACGTCTGTATTTGTCCATGTACACGGGCACAAATACATCACACAGCTAGTCCTGACAATTTGCTGCAGCTCAGTATGTGCCTTAACCTCTTGCGAAGCGATTCCATTGGGCCATAGAGAGACTGCTCTTGTAGCCTGGTGGTGAAGACACTTCTGTGGTATGTGGGAAAACTCAGTTCAAATCCCTACTTCAGCTAAGGCAGAGGAAGGATCTGAAGGGAGATGCCCTCCCAGCTTAGGGGGAGGGTATTCTAGCCAGGGGGGATTGCTAGATTCCCTCCTACTTCATTTTTCTAGAAGTAGATGTTTGCAGCAGCAATCCTGGTTCTGGTTTTTGAAATAGGCCATACGACAAAGGGTGGCAGAGCTGCTCAAACCCAGCTCCAGCCTCATTATGAAGACACGTATGGGGCTCAGAGGACCTTTACCCAGAGAAAAGTAAAATGCTTTTTTGACACCTTTGACCTTGACCCTCCTCTCCCCTGCCCCCAAGCAACATCCCAAGCTTCTGCGTGCAGGCACTTACCAGTCTGCCTGTCTTTCTCCACACAGTAACAGTTATCGTAGAACTCTGTGAAGGTAGTGGCCAGCTCGTAGAGGTAGTCACAGAGAGTGTGTAATAAGAGGTCATCCAAGATCTTCTGCAGAATCTCAGGGAACCTCAGAATGCACTTGCCTAGCTTCCACTCCTTTTCATGGTCCAGTATTAGGTCTGCTTCTCTAGCTGCCTTCTGTAACATCTCTTCATCAATATTGGCCAGACGTGCTATAGCCCTGCAACAAAGAGATGGAGATGGAACTGGGACTAACTACCTGGATTAAGGACAACAAGAAGTCCTTTTTCAAATACATAGGGGGTAAAAAAGAAGGTAACATGGGGCCTCCGCAAGGCATGCTAGGAAAGCTGGTCGTTGCACCAGACAACAAAGCAAACCTATTTAACAATTTATTTGCCTCCATTTGTCTAAGCAGGGACCAGGTCACCCCCCCCCCACCTCACCGGGACCCCCATAGGCACTAGGGGAGGCACATCCAGGCCTAGGGTCAGTGAGGATCTAGTCAGGGAACTTCTGGATGTATTTAAATCAGCTGGTACTGACGATCTCCACCCCAGAGTGCTGAGGGAATTAGCTGAGGTCACTGCGGGACCCCTGGCACAGCTTTACGAGCACTCATGGTGCTCTGGTGTGGTGCCAGAGGACTGGAAGAGGGCCAGTGTGGTTCCCATCTCCAAAAAAAAGGGAGGAAGGAGAACCTGGGGAACTACAGGCCAGTTAGTCTTACCTCGATTCTGGGTGAGCTTTTTGAGAGAATTATTCTGGCGTATGTCCACGAGGGGCCAGCAGGGGAGATTGTGCTTAGGGGCAACCAACACGGGTTCATTAGAGGCAGGTCCTGTCAGACCAACCTGGTGGCCTTCTACAAGCAGGTCACCAAATCCTTAGATGTAGGGGTAGCAGTGGACATAGTCTTTCTGGACTTTAGGAAGGCCTTTGACACCATCTCTCATCCCATGCTCATTAAAAAACTAGGAGACTGTCGTCGACACCTACACAGTCAAATGGGTCACCAACTGTCTGGAGGGCTGCACCCAGAGAGTGGTGGTGGATGGGTCATTTTCAACCTGGAGGCATGTGGGTAGTGGGGTTCTTCAGGGCTCAGTCCTCAGGCCTGCACTGTTCAGTATCTTCATCGGCGACTTGGACGAGGGGGTAAAAAGCACCCTGTACAAATACTAACCCGTGGTGGAGTTAATTAGTTTCCTACGGCCTAAGTGGGTGGCATTTATTGCAGAGCTAATTATGCAACTCTACAGCAAACACCTCATGTAGATGCACCCAGTATGTGCCACTTAACAGACTTTCTTAGCAAGCCAGATAAAGCATCAGCACAGAAGTCAGGAACAATATGTAGACTTCACTCTAATCTGCATGCTGTCCTTTCAACACAGAAAACTCATGAAACAAAGTGGCACAGATCAAATGCAGACTCCAAAGGTGGAGCTGAGCCTCTCTCAGGAGTTAGTATTTTATCTAACAGAGCTTCAGCAGAACCTTCAGTGATTTATTACAAGCTAGATATGCTGATCAAAATACACCTGAGCTACCTGATGCGAGTGAAGGCATAGAGTAAGTAAGCAGCTGTATTGCCTCTGTCATCCAACATTTTATCAAAGGAGAAGATGTAATCATTCATCCTGTTGTGGGAGAGATCAGCATATTTAATGCAGCCAAAAGCCACAGATGTCTGGGCAGCCTTCAGCTCTTCTGCTGTTAGGACCTACAAAGAGAAAAAAAGCATTAAGCAGAGCTCTTTCTATTCCTGACCCAGCAGCTTGTGCATGATTGAAACCCAGGGAAAAAGGTAGACCTCAAGCAGGAAATATTCTAGTGGCAGCAGAGAAGTAAAATTATGGAGGCCAATAGGCAACTGCTGCATGCAGAGCTGCACCCTCTTCAGAGGATTAACTAGCTCTGATCAAGTTCAAAACACTAAGGATCATTCAGCTTAACATGCACAGCAAAACTTCCATTTCATTCAGACTAGAGTATGGCTTGCTAGAAGGTAGGTTAGTCATGTCTCAGGAACAGAAGCACAGTAGTGTCAATCCAACCTTTCCTGCAGTCAAAGTGATGCCATTGTCTATTGCCATTGGATGAAAAATGCCATGGAACCATAGAGTAGAAATATTCTGCTACTCTTCTGGATCAACCTTTCCAAGATCTAGGACCTGTCTGCCATCACCATCACAGAATGGCCTGAAAGTTTTGCCTCGTATTCAAGAGCTTGCATTTTCTTCAAAATGGCACTGCTTTGCATAGCTTGCTGTGTAACGTGTTGTTGAAGCACCTTCTAGGCTAGAAGAGCTAACTTCTGCAGTCTAGGAGTCTCATGGCAACTTGTTCTAACTCTAACAGAAGGCTCTTTGGAATAATGAATCATCTTACTGAATAACTCTAACCCACAGAAATTGAACCGCATAGCTAATTCTGGGGGAAGAAAGGTTTGAGCCATTTTAAACGCACTGTATGTGTGTTGTACAGCCTCCATAACCACCCCAGTGGAGCTCATCTCGTTAGGGAATTAAGTTCAGTATCAACAAACATCACTGCTCAGTAAGGCAGAGAAAGCTGCCTGGCCTCAACACTGCACATCAACAGTTTGTGTTCTACCACCACCTGCTGGATCTTTGGGCAATCAGCTGTCTTCAACTGGAGAAGGAGTTTATGTTCCCCAAGTGCATTCATAGAAATCACAGAGTAGGGCTGTAAGACAAGGACCCATCATAATCAAGTGGTCTGGCCTGTCCCCAGGGCGCCATCATTCTGACACTGCAGTTGTACAACAACAAAGATGGCTGCTTCTTTTAGCATGCCTGTGTCTGCCTGAGACACCTCCTCAGCTACCTGCCACTTACCTCTGCTTAGAGAATTTCTGTCCAAACAACAGTCCTAAGTTCTGGAGCTGCTTCCCCCTCTCTACATCCTTTGTTGGCTTTCCTCTGTTCTCCACTTACCCCATCTCCTCTCCCTCTCACTCTTTGTCCTTATGAAAAACTCTCCCACTGCAAAAGGCTGCCAGACACTGGTAGGCCTGCTTCTGCAGAACAGTTCTAGAGACAAAAATTTTTCATCTTCTGATCCACTGCCCTGGAGCCAGCAATAAAATGTCCAAATCACTGCAAATTCAAAAAACTCAATCACCAGCCAGTGCTGCAGTTGGGTTGACAGAGGCCTGCAGTCTCAAAGAAACCCTTCGTAACTCAGAACTGTAGATCAAACTCCTTTGGTAATTGGCTTCAGTGCCTGCTACAAGATTTTGGAGCTGCAGGAGCACAGTAGCTCAAGAACAATTTATGGGCAGTAAAATAAATTGAAATATGCACTGCTAAGCACACTAACCACCTGCTGCTGCTCCACACACGCTCATCCGAGACACAGGACATTATCATGAGGATAGCTCAAGAGTCACTGCTCTCAAGATCTTGGTTTCTGGCCACCAAGGAAATGGCATAGGCATGCCCTAAAATGCATGCACACGTCAAATGCTACACCACAGAACCTGCTTACAAGACAGAAAAATAACCTATCATAGTTACCTTGTCTCGCTCCTTGTCCTTCAGTTTGTCCATCGATCGTTTCAGTCCCTCGTCCAGCAGATCAATGAGTCGCACTGTGTCCCCCGAACGAGTCTTAAACTTCTTCCTGAAAGCATGTGGACAAAAGGCACTGCTTAGCTGGACAGAAACCCCAACATCTTCTAACCAAGGTCACATACCAGCCTCTCTGAACTGAGCTGTTCAGCAGCACTTCACAGGCATCTCAGCTACCACATTTCTTAATAATTTAAAAAGGATTCAGCTATAAATTCCAACAGTCCTATCCCCAAGTTAAGCCTGTCACAACAGACAGGCATCTCTACACAGACACTATAATAAAACTACTTGGGCAGAAAGCTTTTTGATTGGCCTCTGGAAGTCATTCATGTAATAATAATCAGCTATTCCTTGATATGAGGGTGATGTCTGCTCGGGGTGGGGGGGATTACTGGTGAGTTTTAAAGTGGCTGAGGAGTCAATCCGTGCTCTGCAAGTTTTTCTAGAAATATAAAAAGCAGTGCCTTTATTAGGGGGCGGGGTGGGCACAACTGTTGGCTGGGATGTTGTGTGCTTTCCTTCCTCCTCGGTCGTTTCTTTGTTTTCTGAGCAAGACGGTTCTCTTTGAAGTGGACTGTAACTTGATGTATGGTGCAGCGCCACTGAGACCTATTACTAGCCAGCACTTCCCAATTTGTAGGGCTGATGCCACCCTTCTTAAGGTACGTTTTCAGGGTGTTTTTGTAGCACTTTCTCTGTCCTCCAGGGGTCCTCTTACCATGACTAAGTTGACAAAAGGAGACTTACTTCGGGAGATGAGCATCAGCCATCTGAACACAGTGGCCAGGCCAGCGGAATTGATGTTTTGTGACCTTTGCCTCAGTTCTGGTTATGTTAGCTGCAGAGATGATGCTGGCATCGGTGCAGTGGTCTTTCCATCTAATGCAAAGGATCTTCCTTAAGGCATCATTGATGGAACCATTCCAGGTGCTTAGGATTGCTTTGATATGTCACCCATTCTCACACAGAGAAGTGTGGGGATAACCACTACATTATAGACCAGGACCTTAGTTTCCAACTGCAGATCTCGGTCAGCAGAGACATGACAAAGCAGCTTCTGAAAGGATACGCTGGCACAGTGAATCCTATGTTCGGTTTCTGCACCAAGACTGACCGACTGGGAGAGGTGACTGCCAAGGTATGGAAAATGGTCAGTGTTTTCCAGGGGTTCTCCACCAACAGTAATTTATGGGGGAGGGGAGCAGCTTGATGGTAATTTATGGGGCAGGCTGATGGAGCCCCTTGATCTTCCCAATGTTAAGGGAGAGTCCCAGGCTGTGACAGGCACTTGAGAAAAGGTCAAGAGTAGGCTGCAGATCAGTCTCAGTGTGCACGAGGATAACACAGTTGTCAGTGTACTGAAGGTTGGTGATGCCAGTCCTGGTAACTTTTGTTTTGCTATCAAGGTACCGCAGGTTGAAAAAGCTGACCATCCATTCAATACTAAACCCCAATTCTGGGAGGAAGGTGGTTGCAGATGAGAATCAAAATCACGGCAAGATAGATGGAAAAAAAGGTTGGGGCAATGACACCAGTACAGGTGGTAAATGGGTCGTCTTCCTCTGATCCATTGCAAAGGACTGCGGCGGTCAACACATCACGGAGTAGTCTGAGGACACTGATGAACTTCCATGAACAACCAAACCTAGCCAGCACCTTCCATAAGGCTTCACTATTGATGGAGTTGAAGGTCTTGGTTAGGTCAAAGAATGCCATGAACAGCTCCCGGTGTTACTCTTTACACTTCTCCTGCATCTGCCATACAACAAAAATTATGTTGCTGGTACCCCAGATGACCTAAAGCCACACTGAGATTCTGAAAGGACATCTTTGGCAAGGGGGAAGAGGCAATTCAGAAGGATGTAAGAAAGAATCTTCCCAGCAACGGATAGGAGAGCAATGCCTTGGTAGTTCCCACACACTGACTTGTCCCTTTTCTTGAAGATGGTCAGTGTTGGCATTCCTTAAGTCAGGTGGTTGTGATCCCCTGCTTGTGCACCCCTGCCCAGAGCGTGCAGACTACAGATCGCAGTTCTGCCCTGGCACCAGAACCAGCTGCCCCCATCCCAAACCCCCTTCCCTTAGTCAGTTGTTTATGGTGTTGTGGTGCAAGCTGCATGCCCAGGATTGATCTGACTAAATGTTGGCCCGTCCAGCAATCATCTGTACCTCTCAGGACTCAAGTGATATGGACATCAGTATGGTCATGGACTCTGACAATAATATAGTCAAGAAGGTGCCAGTCATTGAAGCGTGGATATTTCCAAGTGGTCTTACATTTGTCACTGTCTGAAGAGCATATTCGTGATGAGCAAGTCATGCTCTGCACATCTGCTGAGGAGGAAGATACCACTGGATTTGACTTTCCCCACTCCCTCTTTCCCAATGATGCCACTCCAGAGTTCAGCGTGTCGTTTAACTCTTGTGTTGAAGTCACTATTAGAACGAGCTCTCTTCCTTGGCAGTGGCAGTCAGGACTGTCAAGAGCATGGTAGAAATGTTCCTTGTTCACTTCTTCATCATCAAGTGCGGGGGCATACACACTGATGACCATAGCATACTGGTTGTTACTGAGCTTGAGGTGGAGAGTCATAAGGCCTTTGCTAATGCCCACATGCAGTTCTGATAGCTGGTTGACAATCTTGTTCTTGATGGCAAACCAAACCTGAGAATGCACCTCTTTTCAGGTGTCTTTCCTTTCCAAAAAAAAGATGAAGGCCAACTGAAAGGAGGAAGAAGTGGCTACATCTGCCCAGCAGGCCTCACTTAGGGAAGCAATATCAATGTCATATCTTGCAAGATCTCTAGATACCACAGTGGTTCTCCTTTCAGGATGCTCACTGTTTGGGGGGGTCCATGAAAGTGCAGACATTCCACGGGGCGAACTTCAGTACTTCGTTTTGTTGGTTTTGGCCGCAAGTAGAGTGATCCTACTGAATGGAGCAATCCAGCCAGGGGGGTTGAGACGGCCTATGTTTAAGGCACCTTTTCCTGCACCTTCCCCATTTAGGGTGAGCAGAGGGGATCACAAAAAGGACTGCTTAGTCACAGCTGCAGCTGCCAGATTGTACTTCTGTCTTGATAAGTGCAAAACAACCATCACAGAACCGCTACCTATGTCAGATTTGTGACTAGGGTCTCCCAGACATCACTGTTCCTGTCCAAGACAACTAGAGATCTCCACCCCACAGCAGCCCTCACCTGCCTTCTCCACTGCAGAGAACCAGGAAGTACTCAATAGGGCTGTGCAACATTTCGCCAGGTGTTTCATTTCAAAGCTGTTATGACACGTTTCAAGCTCAAACCAGCAAAACTGAAATGAAACAAAAAGCTTCAAAACAGCTTTGGAATGAAACAAGGGCACTCGAAACGTTTTGAGTTTTGAAGCCAGGCTTACTTGGCTTCAGTACCGATCATAGGCAGTAGTGGCAGCTTCCTCTCATCCGGCGTGTAGATCTGGAGGCCTACAACCCCAGGAGAGCTGTGGGGCTGTGCTGGACTCCTCCCGGGGGCATGAGCCCCCAGATCTGCGTGCCAGATGAGAGGAGTCCCTGGTGGCAGCAGCAGCCTTCTCTCATCTGGGGCGCAGATCCGGGGGCTCACGCTCCTGGGAGGAGTCCGGCGCAGTCCTCTCAGGGTGTGGGCCCCAGATCTGTGCACTGGATGAGAGGAGGCTGGCGCTGCCAGCAAGCATCAGGACTTTTGCTTTGAACAGTTTGAGGTGCAGTTTCCCAAAAGACTCTACCTCTATCTCCTTGAAACTTGGCAGGCTTTATGTCCTTAGAAGGGGCTACCACCCCTGCAATTTTCATCCAAATCAGGCAAGTTATAGGCTTTTTCATGACTCCCCATTATAGCCTATTGGCAAAACTCATCGAAACAGCAAAACAGTTTTGACTAAACAAAATGGGACAGTGCTTCGAAACAAAACAAAACAATGAAATGAAACACTGTCCCTTCGAAATGGACATCAAAACAAAATGATGGTGTTTCGCACAGCCCTAGTACTCAAGCACACATGTTCTGCCACTGGGGTCTTAAAGAGTTTAGACTACGCTTAGTCTGGGACCTCACTTCAGATCTGTTCGCCATAGGAGACCCTACCAGGAGTACAAAACTCCACACGACATAGCTGTGAGGGTCATTAGAACACACAAGCCTCTCCACCATGACAAGGTTACAGTCCAGTCATGTACAGTCAGCAGAGTAGTGACAACAGTCAGCCAAACAGCTCCAAAACATCCTTCACATTAACTGGGGAACAGCAGCAGAACACTTGTGGCTACACCCTGCTCTTGGATCTGACTGCAGTATCACAGCAAAGCAGTACAAGATCCAGAGAGAGCAATGAGCAACACACCTTGAGACATAGGGCAATAACACCCATTTAAAGCCATCCATGCAGTCAGGAGGGGAAGAAGAAGAAGAAAAACAGAGATGGAACCTTCATCAACCAAGGAGCCCAGAAAGGTAAGTCAGAGAGGGTACATAGCCTGCAGGGGAATCCAAGCCACCCATTTCAACAGTTGAGCACTTCTCTGTGATGTGGTTTTCACAACAGAGTCATAATCATTACGGCTAAGCGAAGCTTCGGTAGCCAATTCGATTTGGAGGAGATTCGACTGGATTCAGGGACTGAATCTGAATTTAGATCGGGAGACCAATCAAAAGCTCCAAATCAATTCAAAGCATCTGAATCAATTCAGAAAAGCTTTGGAGAAAGATTTGGCTGCTTAGGAGATTTGGCCATAGACTAAACCAGCAGGTGACGGCTGCGTCCAGCTGGTACGTCTGTTGAGATGGGGGGAGGAGGGAGGGAAGGATTGGGGCTGGGGCTGGGACAAGCTGCCCAGCTGGGGCAGGGGTGAGGTGCGTTACTCAGGGAGGGGACCGGGGCAAGCATGGGATCCGGGCGCAGCAGCACTGGGAGCTGGGGCTATGCCTGGAGTGAGCTGCACCTGCACCATGCCCCCCCTACGTTGGCTGGGCAAGCAGCAGCAGCACATAGCCACCACGGCTCCCCTCTTTGGGGCAGAAGCAGGTACAGTCAGAGGAGCTGTGGGAGAAGCCCCCATGGCCGTCCTGCCTGACTTAAAAAAAAAGCCTCACACTCACCGGCTCTGGCATGGTGCAGTGCAGTTTGGCAGGGCGCCATGTGCTGCCTGGCAGCTGAGGCAGCTGCAGCAGTCAGCAGCAGCAGTCAGCAGCACCATGGGGCAGCTGCTGCACAGCGGTCAGGCAGGGGGGCGACCCCCACTGCCCCGTGAGGCTCTGCCATGAGCCCTCAGAGGCCCTGATCCCTGCTGCTGCAGCCAGTGATTGTCAGTCTTTTTTTTTTGTTTTAAAGTGCAGGGAGAGAGGCTGGGGGTGGGTGGGGCTGGGCATGGCAGCCATTGGGCCTTCTCCCAGAGCTCCCCCCGTCCCAGGGACAGGCAGGCACAGCTGAAGGAGCTGTGGGGGAACCTGCAGCTGCCTGGCTGCGCCTGCCTCTCCCCAGCCAATCCGAATCTCTGACTCTGAACTGAACAATTCCCTGTTTGCACAGGCCTAATAATCACGCAATATGTAATTGTGAAATAGAGGAATGAAATTTCAGGTCACACTGAGATTAATTAGTGACTCTTGGGAAGGATCACATACATATATTTGAGAATTATAGCAGGAAGGTACAATGGGATGGCAAAAGGGCCAAACTACATAGCACCTTCACAGTGGGAAACGTGCTGAACAATTCTGGCCTCACAGTTAACATATCATAAACAAAGGACACAGAAATTTGCTTTCGAATGTACTACGTTCTCCACAATAGATTATTTTATCTAAAACCACAACCAAGCCAGAACAAATGATCTATGGTTTTACATAAAACATTTATCTTTACTCATTTTGCAGTTACTTTATCATTGAAAATGATATTTTAAAAACAACTCTTGCAAACATGAATTGCACTAAAAATCTTATGGCATCATTTTCATAGGAAAGAGGGCAGAGTTGGTTGGCTCAATAAGCAGGGAGGATGGCTTTTTTCAGAAACACCAACCTATTCCAATTCCAGACAGATCATGCGCTTTCATAGAATGGACAACAAAAGATATGGAAGTGTATTATATCAGGAGTAACAAATGAATTATTTTAGATGTCAACACGTAAAGCCAAATTTGCTTCTTGCAAATCCTAGTCCAATACTGGAATTTCTTTAACAGGATCTCTCTCTATTTCTCCAGTGGAATCAGATACTGAGAACTACAATAAAGCCTGACTTATTTCTGTGCCATGCAATGCTGAAATAGTCTGTAATAGGCAATCAAAGCATCCATTAAACATAACAAGAAAGGGTCACTTCAGATACTTACTTGTCTTCTCCCAGCACCACTCCAAAGGCAGCATGGACTACTCTGGTCACTTTAGGATCATACCAGCCAATCATCTGAGCTGCTGCAAACACTGTTTGTAAGTGCACTGACTGCAAAACAAATTACAATGAGTGACCACCTGCATTTTCCATGCATCATTTTGCTATCAAGTGTATAGTGCAGGTTTTGCTTTTGTGCCCAGCATGAAGTTAGAAAGGAAAAACAAGATTTCTTAAACCACTTATTTCTACTGTTAGACTCATTTACAGAACTCTCATAATGGTAAGCAGCAGTCATCTGTAGTAGTCACCTGCTTTTGCCAGCTTTTCTGATTTTCAGGATATGTCAATACTTCCCTGCCCAGTTTTTTGCACAGGACACTTAGACACAACTCTGATGAAACTGCCAAGAAGCTAAAAGGGAGGGAGGAAGGAAGGAAATCTGTGATATGCACAACAGAGCATCGGGATCTGGGATGAAACTACCTAATCATTTCACACAATAAAACCAAACAGATGGTTACAGTTTTTAGTCACTACCCCCTCAGGCTGGAGTTGCAGTGCTCACCTAATCAGATTTCTGATCCCCAAAGCTACTGAATGATAGAAGAGCTAACAGCAAAAGTCTGCAACCTTACCTGGCCGCTGTCCACCACATAAACAACAATATCAGCTTTTTCCTCAAACAGCCTTTGCTTAAGTGCAGCTAAGTCAGATGTGTCATATGTGAAACCTCCATCAGATTTCATGATTGTTAAGGGAACAGAACATCCTGGGACAAACACAATCTTTCGTCCATCATCCACTTGCACAAATCCTAGAGAGAGACACCATCATTTACCAGCAAACACTGAGAAAAGCAGATGTGCAGAAATATGCAAACTATTGGATGCTGTAAAATCAATGGTTCTCAACCATTTGAGACTCAAGGCACCCGTGAGAAAATGTCAGTTCTTTGTTTTTACTCAATTTTGACCACAGAAAAGCAATAGAGCATTTTTTTTGTTTCAAAGAACTCAGAGAGACCAATTCAAAAAGTGGTTTTAACACTACAGATTCCAATTTGAAATCTCTGGTTGTGACACTGGTTAAGAATCACTGCTGTAAAAGGAAGAGTTACTGTATTCTAAAGCTATATTCTGTATTCTAAAGCTGTATTCTAAATGAGAGGCTCTGATTGATTCATTATATCAATTGCTAAAAAGAAAAGAATCAATCAATTGGTATTCTCTCACAAAACATGGGTTTATAAAGACCTGGTTTGGCTAGGGAACAAGCACTCTAATATTAGGAGGTACCAGCGCTGCAATGAAAAGAGCATTTGCAGGGTCAGTGAAGAAGAGGCAACATGTGGAACCCAACAGAGCAACAATGGCCTTTTTCCTTGGATCTCTCAAATACATTTAAAAAACCCATACATCAGGACACTGACTGCAATTTGTCCCCCTGCTTTACCTGTGGAAAATAAGGTGCTTTTGGTGTCTTTGGGAAATAAGCATTGTAAGTGTGAGATAGGGCGGATTGTGTAGTTTTAGCAACAGGTTAGACAAGGACTTGTATAGGATGGTCTGGATAGGGAAGATCCTGCCTCAAGGAGAAGGTTGGACTAGGTGACCTCTGAATGTCCCTTGCAGCTCTACTTTTCTATTATTCTATGCAGGTGTTCTAAGTGAGACCAGAAGTGTGGCTACCTAGTGCCCACGGAAGGCCAAAAACTGACGACTGATAAGTCTAGTGAGAAATCTGCCTTCCAGGTACAGGGGATTAGTCTGTCTAGGAAGAAGATAATCTCCTGTACCTGGAAGGCTATCTGAAGTCCATTTTTTTTCCATGCTGACTACTGTCAGTGAGAGCTGGGAGCATACATTCTCACCATGATGTGTTGTCTCTCACAGGCTCACCACAACATGTCAGCCCTCTGCAGCTTTACTATGATAAAACTGTTTTAGGACCTATCTGGGAAGATGGGCCATATCTCTGTCATGATGGTTAAGATATTTGACTATCTTAATCCTGTGGAAACCTAATTCTTGGCAGTGCTACATTCTAACTCTTAGCAATGCACTAGATGTAGGTTCGCTGCCTTTCTGCACCAGCACCAGCCATTCAGACTGGTCACAATGACAAATACAAGGGTTTAATTTATATTATGTATCCCTCAGAAGAACAATCTTTTCTATATACAATAAAGAAGAGGAAGAGAAGCAGGACAAAACAGAGTGCCCAGTTTCAGGAACTTCTGTCTTACACATGTCTCTAAACAAATTAGACATTCACTCCTTCGCTTAAACAGAAAAAGAAGTGATCTCACTTTTGAACATTACCTCTTTCTTCAAATTCTTGCACAATGTCTTTCATCATATCTTGATAGTAGGATTCCCCTCTTTCTATTAGTGTAATGTCCAAGGAGTCGTAGATTTTTTGGAACTCTGAATTAGAAAAACAGACAGAACATTAATAAGATTAAACACTAAAGACTCTGGTCATTTAAAGCTACAAGCAAAGAGACCTCTTAACATGATTAAAAGAAAAGGCAGAAAGCCCTATGGCTCAGCCATTGGACCAGGGCTCCAGAGCTCAATTTTCAATGCACAGAGAACCTATGATGTTGGGTAAGTCCTTCCTTCTCTGTGCCTCATTTCCAATCTGTGAAACAGACTTACTGTATCTCCTTATACAATCATAGAAAGATACAGTTGGAAGGAATTCAGGAGGGCATCTAGTCCAACCCCCTGCTTAAAGCAGGATCAGGCTCATCTAAACCATCCTGTACAGCACTGTGGTGAGGACGAATTCACTGATGAACAAGGATGAATTCACTGATGAACACGGAGTGACTCAGACACTATGATAATGAGGGATGCATGTTAATTTTCTGAGCCCATATTACGTTGAGGTCAGAGAGGTGAAGCCACACGTAAGCAATGCTGAAACTGGCAGAAGTTAAAGTTTTTCTGATTGTGCTGCACTCTAAAACCCAGAGCAAATGCAGGAACACATCAGGATTTCTTTTTAGGAATTTCTTGGAAGTGACTAAGTAAATCTTAAACAAACATCACCCCAAACACCTAGAAGTTACCCTACCTCTGCATTAACGAGAGCAGTGTTGTTTTAGATAAAAACCTTTTCAGACAGCTCCAACTGATCCAAAAACTCCCGAGGGTGAAATTCATACCATTGTTTTGGGAGAATCTGTGTACTCATGTGAAGGATAACTTTGTGACTACAAAGTTACAACAGGCTAAGAGTTCTACAGAATAAACCCTCCTCTGTCCAATGGCTTTTTCTATTCCAATCAATTTAACAGATTACCAAAAAATTACAACTCAGGCAAATCTGCAAAAAATATCCACTTAAAACAAACACCAGTTTAAAAGAAACAGACACCAATTTTGAAGGTCACCTTTCCGAGATACATCACAGATGAGTTTCCAGGCTTTAATGAAGTCTGGGTTTTTGCTCTGTAGTAGCACAACACACTGGTAGGCACGTTTTTTAAATTCCTCCTCCGTGTCAAATCTCCTTTTAGATTCCTAAGTTAAAAATAATACATGAGAAAGACTTTTTCTCCACTATTTTTGATACTACCTTAAGGCTAACTTGCATGTTCTAGAAACAAGCAGGATGGCTGAATAGACAAATCAACCAAACTCAAAAGTTTCAATAGCACATAGTCTTCCAAACCAAATGCAATACTTCATGAAATATCAAGGCATAATAAGCAATTCTTTTCTACCTTAATAAACTGAATTAAATAAACCCTTTTTGTTTCAACAACGTTCCATTGGTAGTTTACGAAGGACTCAAATTGTTTGATTTAAAAATAAAAGGGGAAAAAAATGGATATAAGAGCTAAAATTACCTTGTAAAAAGCTTGAAGGTCCCCAATCGGTGGTGAAACAGTCAGGTAATCTGGAAATTTATCTTGGAGGTGAGCAATGAGCATTCCAAACTGGGTGCCCCAGTCTCCTAAATGGTTTAACCTGGACAACAATTACACAGCATTAAATTTATGAGAAGAAATACATATTATGCTAGAAAACAAAGGTAAAACAGGTGAAATGAAGATTTGTTAGTCAAGCAGAGACAAGATTGCTGACAGTGGATTGCACCAAATTGTACTTAGGCTATTACTGCATCTAGGGTATTATGTACGGAAGTATTTTTTAAATTATGTCCAGGCTACCCGAGCCCATGGACAGATATTCTTTTATCAACCTACATTATAAGCTTGGCAGCTCTTACCTCAGAACGTCATATCCCACAAACTCAAACAGGCGACACATGCTGTCTCCAATAATGGTTGACCGCAGGTGACCAACATGCATCTCTTTGGCAATGTTAGGGGAGGAGAAGTCAACCACCACCTTGGAGAGGGGAAAAGGATGAATAGAAAGAAATATTACTAAATGCCATGCCATACAGTATACTGCTGTAACTGCAACCTTTTCAAAGTTACATGCATGTAAGTACTTCTTATGTCTGATGACTCAATGCAATGACAATGTCTGCCCATGATTTGGGCCCCAGGGCAAACATGTAATTAAAGGCATAGTGAGATCTGATGTATGATCTCTACAATTGCACTTCCTGCCATGCCACATATGCCTGGCAGGAGGTGTGACTGTGGGACAGAGCATCAGATCCCATGGTGTCGTATTGTTGGAGCAGGGGAAGTCCAGGATCAGAATCCCCCTGCACCAACAAGTAGCAAGCTCCCACGGGTGGGAACCCATCAGCTGACAGGTCCTAGCCTTGTAGGCACGTGGTTGATCAGAGGTGCCATCCGCAAGTGTGTAGGGGAGCCCTTGACTCCAGCTATGCCCCAAAGCTGGGAGCCCCAATTTGTTGTTGTTTCCAGCAAGGAAGGTGGGGAACGAATCAAGGCGGCTAGAAGCAACAGCTAATTGCAGCTCTCAGCTTTGGGGGCCCATTGGAACCCTTCACCTGAGGGCAGGAGTGGCAATCAGCTGACTGGCACTTTCTGCCTCAGGAGCACATAGGAGTCAAGGGCTCCCATGAACTCTGGATGTTGGGAGCCCCAGTATGCATGGCCACATGTTCAATTAATGGATAGGAACCAGCCATAAAGTTATTACACATATTTTGTGTGATAATTTTGTAGTGTATTCCTTGTTTTACCATGCAATTAATTTCATTAATGTGTGGGTGGGTAACTACTTAAGACATAGTTAACTGGTTAATCACATCTCATGTGTAGTGTGTACCTGGAGCCTTATAAAGAGCAGGCCACATGGGTAAGCTCAAACCCTGTGCTCATAACAGCATTCACTGTGCAATTGTGTACCCATCTGAAAACCAGACTCTAGAACTCCTCGAGGCTCATCTCATTCTGTCATAAAAAAGTTAAAACTCTTTCGATGCTCACACACCTATAAACAAGCCTTTAAGTAATCAAAAACATGTTCACCCCTGCTGCTTTTAAGAAACAGATCCAATGGGAAAATGCATATAAACCAAATAAAATCACAACTGTAATTATTTTTCAGCATCTGTTGTTGGCTTAATGGCAACGTTGACAGTTGAGTGGATGTTTACTAGCCTACCCTTTTTCTTTTTTCAATGGCTGGTGGTTGAACTCCATTCACCAGTAGATTGCTCAGCTGTTTGGAGACAAAATCCTCTCTCAAATGGACATTAATAAAACCTTTGGAGGAAAAAACAGAGTCATCACTGGTGCTACAAAAGTGCCCTGGGAAAGACATTTCACTTCGAGCAATAACAAATGTTCCCATGAATGAGAAGAAGACTATAATGAAAATTAACTTAAAAAAAAACAAACAGAAAATTTCTGTAACAGGAGGAGAAGTGATCACCCAAAAGATGATTCACTCATTTTCTGCTCATCATACTAATATAAGGTTGGTTTTGATGGTGTTAGAGGAGCTGTGGATTACAAGTAATTAGAGGTGCACTGATATATCAGTTCATAACAGATTGGCACTGATTAAAGGAAAATTAACATTATCAGCAATTGGCTTTTTTTGGTTGGTGTACCCAATAATGTTACCAATAAATGCTATATTCATACATGCAGCTGCAGCACGCCCATAGCCAGGAATGCAGCACGACAACTTGAATAACAGTGCCCTGCTCGTAAGTCTGTTGGCAGGAAGGAGCATGGGGGAGAGAAGGGGCAGATCAAGGCCCCCAAGGTGAGGGCGGGAGTAGGGCAGGGGCTGGGGCAGGCGCTGCCAAACGAAGGCAGTGAACATGACCCCGCCAGAAGCAGGGTGGAGCCATAAGCAGCTCATCTGAAGGGTGCGAAGGAAGGGGAGGAGGTGGTTCTCTGCCACTGCATACCCACCAGGGGAGGCATGGGGGCATGTTTGGCCCCCCCCGCCCCAGATTTGAGCACAGGTCGAGGGCAGACTGCCTGCAGCAGGCTCGGGGCCAGAGGCTGTGCTGCCCTCTTCCTGGAGGGGAGGATGGGGCAGCAGCAATGCTGGAAGGTCTATGGGGTGGGCTACAGTCACCCCAAAATTCCTTGTAGTCACCCTTCCCAGCACTGCTGCTACCTGCCCCGAGCACAGCCCCGGCCCAGCACAGCCCCGGCCCAGGCCCTCAGCGAGGAAGAGGCCAGTGTAGCCCTTGGTCCCGAGCCTGCTGCAGGCAGGCCACCTTCACCCCATGCACCGATCTGGAGGGCACATGCCCCTCATGGGGTACGTGCAGCAGCAGGCAGCCGCCCCCCAGATGAACCGCTCATGGCTCTGCCCCTCTCCCAGTGGGTTCACATTCACTGCCCTGGGTAGGCAGTGGCTGTCTCTGCCCCACTGTGGGGCCTCAATTTGGCCCCCCACACTTTTCCTGCCCCTATACCCCTTCCCCCTCACAGACTTTTTGGCAGGGAGCTGCTTTCCACGCTACAGGGTTGCATATCAGCTACCAGTATCAGCCAATATGACTGGTTAATAATCAGTATTGGTCAAGCAAATCTTTATCAGTGTACCCCCTACAAGTAATTGGTGCAATCTGCAATGTCCACATGTCATCCTTGAGTCCCAGAGAAAGAGATTAAGCGACCTGCTCAAAGTCATAGGGGATGTCAGAAGTAGTGAAGGTCAGGGATCTATCCTGATATCTTTATCACTGGGCCATCCTTCCTCCTGAAAATTATAATTTATCAATTTATAAGAAACTGTTTACCAGAAAGATTTAACAATACCTCTCAGACTACTGGCTGGGCCATTTATATAAATTGTTATGGGTTATTTGCATTCACCAGGAAAACACTGGAGGAAAGTACGTTTACCTTTTTCTGTGACTTGCAACTATTAACTCTATGTGCACATAATCGAGAGATATATACATACATGCTTGCAGGACTAGGTCTTGCTATATACATGTATTGCCAATTGTACTCCCAGACCTCTAATAAAAATTAAGCATGTCAGACCATGTTTAATAAAAGGTCGAATTTGCAGAAGTATTTGGATTTTACTGCACTGCAGGACTATCAGAGTGTCTCCTTCTATTGCATCTGCCAAATCCCTGAACTTTATTAAGTGAACTTAGTACATCTGAGAGAAGTCAGATTGAGATCAGGGGAAACTCAAGTCTTCCATTCCTTCACAGGCCAGGAACAGTAGGACCAACACAACTGCAATGCTTTCCAGCTGCATTGCTCTGTTGCATTTTAACTCTGACCTGGAAAGACCTCCTCAAAGGGTAAGTCCAGGGTCCAGGCCTGTTCAGAGTCTCAGACTCTGCTCCAACACCCAACAAAAGATGCCAACTATGGTGGTAATTTTTATCACGGACAGCCGTCAACTTGTAAGACTCCTATTGATTTCAATGGGGACAGGACGTCAGGAATTACTCCAATACAAATGCTGTTCCCAATATATTACACTGTAAAGGCAATCAAGAAACCTGAATTTAATCCAAATTTTAATTATTTTTTTAACTTTATAAATATAACCAAACTGGATTTTGATTCCTTTTCTGCTACTCACCATAACATCTGAATTATCAGTCTTAAAAAGTTCAATAGATGTGTAAAAAAAATAAATAAATAAAAAAAATAAAAATAAAAAAATAAAAAAGAATGATCATACCAGGTCCAGCAATTTCAACCTTTGCAATGCATTCATTATCAGGGATGTTTTTCACTATGTTATCAGCAATCTCTCTTGGGTTCACTTTCTGTTCCTTGGTTTTCTGTAGCATCTGAAACAGAAATTAAAGGGTCAGTAGAGACTAACCCTGATTCATCAACTGGAAATCAAAATACAGTTTCAACTGATCCCTCAATGACATGATCCACTGAATTCCTTGTGTTTATCAATCTTGGTGAAATATTGAGAGCTTGGTTCTACAAGCACACCACTTCTGATACTACTGTGTTCACTGAAAAGCCCTTACAAGCTCTGAGCCTAAGAACTATGGCATCTGGGACCATAACATGGCCTTGTGATGTTAGAGCTTTACAATGCAGAAATGTGCTAATGAAAATTAAACTGCGACGTACACAAAAGACTAGTGCTATTGTTTATCTTCGCTCAGTGTACACAACAGACTTGCAGCCTGTTTTCACACTGCTCAAAACCGAATATGCATTAGTATATGAGAATATATATAGAGAGAGACATAGATCTATATAGATCTATCTGTCTATATACACACACATACATACACACACACATACAATGTTAATATACATGCTATGCATCTCTAGAAAGCATTTTATCCAGCTCTGAGGACCCAGAAATTCTTCATGGCGGCTTCTGAATATTCCCAGTGCTCAGACTACTGGGGAAAATGCAGGTTTTTCTTTATTCAAGTTAGCTAGGTCTTAATATATAACCTCAATTCCCACCAGGATATAGTTTAAAATCTAACTTTTCAGGGTGTGTCAAGTTAACTAATTACATTTTAAAAGAAACCATACCTTATCCTAACATGGGCAAGGTCTTGGTTGCAACTACATGCAGGTGTTTAAAACCTTGGAGTACTTATGTCCCAAGTACAGTTATGATCCAACTTAAAACACTGACATCTGAATTTTACAGTGTTCAGTTTTTGATGACCAACAGTGATATTTGTAACAAAGGAAAGAAAATATATGTTTTTATTTGTATTATGATTTTAACCTTATATAACCAATACCTCACTCTGTGAGGCAGGACTGCCACCAAGTACTGCAAATGATATTCTGATTTATGTGACAACAGGAAACTGGGCAGTTTTGTAGTAGTCTATGAAGAGTTCCATAAGAAAAAAGTGCTATTGTGTTTTAAAACTATATTTGTAGATATTGAAATGTAAAGGTTATACTTGGGCTGGAAAAACATCTCCAGCTTCCCCAGTGTCTTAACACATACCTTTCTCTGAACCTTAAAAATCACCCCTTGTTTAGCACTGCCCTAGTGTTTAAATTTGCCTCCGATTCTGGAAGATAAATCAGTTGGTTGTACAAAAACTATGAATTGATACTGTGTAAAATCTGCCATAAAATGAGGTCCATGGAGCTGGGTGTTTTGCTGTCATTCTGAGGTGTTTTGGAAACCCCTGTGACCCTGCAGGGTAAGCACAGATTTATGTCAAGGCTGTAAGATTTATTTTTTCACAGTGATTTGGTCTCTAGGCTCCTGGTTGCTTACATTTTTAACTTCCAGTGTTCCATGAAATGTGACAGCTTCACATGTACAATACTGCAATTTATGATACAACTGATCTAATATGGGCTGGCTAAGGCTGAAAACCAAGCAAGAAAATATTGTCTTTTCACAGGCAATAACTTTCATCAACGCCAGAGAGAGACAAGGTTCCAAAAATAAGGGAGACAAATCTTGAATCAGTAAAGGATGGTAGGTCTTCATTAATGCAGTACTTTGTAGCTGCGACTAAGAAATAAGAAGTGCTTCTGGCTGAGGCCCCAGTTAGAATATGCTAATGGGCTCCAGGGAAGACAAAACACATTTGTCACGGCTGTGTCTGCCTTGGCAGGTCAAATGGAGAGGCTGCCGGCTGGCACGTATTAGTGTTGCCCAGGAGTCAAATCCATGTCCGTGCCCGACAGTAGCAGTCTACAACGTTCCCTCTGTAAGAGGCAGTTCTTGGGACTCGAGTGATACAGCAATAGACACGTTAGAAGCAGCAGGCTTGCCACAAGAAACAACTAAAAACTGGAACCATAAACTATGCGCTCCTGGGGGTGGGGAGCATGTGGACTTTATACCAGCACAGTGCCTGGCAGGACATTAGCATTCCACAAGAAACCATTCCAGAAAGATGCGTAACGAGTCTTCACAAAGAACGAGCCCCATGTCAAAATCCAGTACAACAGACCGTTAAAGCATCAGTTGTGATGAGTCTGGAACTTGAGAAACTACACAAAAGGTCCTCTAACACCAGTGTTTGGATATCAAGTTATGGAAACAATGTAGACATTGAAAATGCAGCACTTCATGAGAATTGTAACAGCGACTTAATTGGGGTAAAGTGACGGTCAAAAGATATTAAAAAAAATAGCAATGCTTGGAAAGCTTGTGTCAGTGCAGTCACCCAAGGACCTGTAACTCTAGGAGACAGGCAGATCTCCTGGCCAAGACCCAGTCGCAATATGCTAATGACAGCTAAAGAAGACAACACACATATTTGTGGGGGTTGTTTCCACACTGGCACTTCAAACCAAGAGGCTTCTCTCTGGCACGTACCTACACTATTATCCAGGGAATTCAGCACAGCAACTCTATATTCATAACTAGCTCTGGAGGGCTACCCTGGGATGAAAAGCATTTTGCATGTTACAATATAGATTGATATACAAAGTAGCTGGTAATTGACTCAAAGTGAATTAATCAAGCCTTATTAACCAAAGGCTGCTTATAGAACAAATTCTACTGCTGAAACTGAAGAGCGTACCGCACGTGCTCATACAGAGCATATTCTGCCTCTGACAGACACAAACACACTAGAAGTTTGGCTACCTTTACAGTTAGACTGCAATCCTAACTACAATTAGTCTTTTGGTTTCACAGTTCACCTAGTTTACTAATTCTTCCTGACAGCCTGATCTTGCTTCCTCATTTCTTTTCTTCTCTTGCTTACTGTTTGCTTGGTCCTCTTTAGACAAAGTGTTTTTTTTAAAAAAACCAACCCTTCCAATTTCAAGTAATACTATCAACATGTTAACTAAATTGACAAAGAATTTACACAGTGCCCATTATTAAAGCGCCCTATGAATTTCCCTTATGACAGAAGTCACCTTTTTTGGACTTGTACAGATTTGGTTCCATTTTCATTGTATGATCAATGCTGATCTCATGACTTCACACGAATGCTTTCTTTCTGCTCACATCTGCCACGTAGTCTCATTTGACAGCCTCTTCTTTTGTGTTCCTTCACATTTCACTATGTATTACCTGCAATCCTTTCCTGCCATTTCCTTCTCCACTTCTCACGTACTCACATTTTGTAATATGTTACCTTTTTATAGCTGGGGGATTACTCAAATATTGAATATTTAAAAAAAACAAACATCATTATTCAGTTTTGTTCTATTAATTAAATAAGCAGCCAAAGTACCAGCCTTATGCATGACACCAGAAGGCCCAATTAGTAACACCTGTATGCCTGACAGGCCATAAATGTAGCTTAGCTTTGATGGTAAAGCATCGGTTAAGGTATCTGGGTTGGGAGAGAGTTGATTTTTTTTATGGGAACAAATGTCAAACATTTACGGTAATAAAATAAGTCAACTGAGTTGCATTCTTGCAAGTGAAATACTTAAAACACCACCACCTACTTCCTTCAGTGTAGACACGGTCACCTGCCTGATTATGAAAACCTACTTTTGAAGATGGTTAATCTAGCCTCAACAGAATCCCTTTAGTCTTGAACTAATCATCTAAAAGGAAAGCCATGGCTCCACAAATTTCCACTAAGTTCAATAACTTTACATGTGAAGATTGCAAGGACAAGGCCTAAAGCCTTATCTGTTAGAGCCTGTTACTACACCACACATTACAGGGCTTCAGTCTCCCCAGAAGTCTCAAGCACCAGCAAATCATTACATTTTGCTTAACATTACCTGTGTTATGCCCATTGCACTGTTACACTGGTAATCCCCAAATTTGGGTTGCTGACTTGGTGTAACCGCCAGAGGGGGATTTTCTAAATCTGGGTATGCAGCCTTGATAGCCTCTCCAAAGAGCTTTTGAAGGCGGCCATTGATGTTAATCATGCTTTTTACTGGCTTATTTCTTTCGTCCAGAAGGCTCTGGGTAAAAAACAACAACATCAAAACACAGAACAGTAAGTTCATGATACTCTAGCAGCAGCACAAGCAATATAACATGTCATGTGATTAAAGCACTGTCACCAGAGAACTTGATATTTGGCTTAAAATTGACTGTTCAAAAAGCACAGTATTAGCTAAAACTTCTTACGACATACCCTGAAGCTATATGTGCTCAAACACAGAAATCCTTAATGAAAAAGCTACAATTTAACACTGTTTCTGTAGACGCAAGCCTGGACCTTTATACACTAAATCAGAGAAAATTAGGGTTGAAAGGTACAGAGGTCATCTAGTCCAAACCCCTGTGCAAAGCAGGATCATCCCAGACAAGGCTTTGTCTATCCAGGTCTTAAAAATCTCTAAGGACGGAGATTCCACAACCTCTCTGGGGAACACGTTCCAGTGCTTTGTTACCTTCCTAGTGAGAAATTTTTTCCAATAGCTAACCTAAATTTTCCTTGCTGCAACTTGAGACCATTGCTCCTTGTTCTGGTATGTGCCACCACTGAGAACAGTCTAGCTCCATCTTCTTCAGAACCACCCTTCAGGTACTTGAAGGCTGTTATCAAATCCAACCCAACTCTGTTCTTCTCCAGACTAAATAAGCCCAGTTTCCTCAGTATCTCCTCATGAGTCACATTCCCCAGCCCTCTAACCATTTTTATTGCCTTTTGCTGGATTGTCTGCAATTTGTCCATATCCTTTCTGTAGTACGGGCCCAAAACTGGACACAGTACTCCAAATGTTGCCTCATCAGTGCCAAAGAGATGGAAATAATCACTTCCCTCGATATGCTGACAGCACTACTACTAATACAAATTTATTTATTTTGGGTTGTTTCTAGGGGTAACATGACCCACCTCCATGATATGAAAACTACAGTACTGCCAACCCCACTGTGCCAAAAAGCATGAGACAAGGTCTCCAAAATCAAAAGATTTGGTATGTAATCGTGAGATGCTATTTTTGAAGCGCATATGCATGTGCGGGGGCGTTACTTGTGAAGCTGTAGGGGGCTGTGGGTATGCGTGGGTGTGGCAGTGCACTCAGGTGCCCTGCGCCTGAGAGCGGAGACTGCTCTGGGGAGACCCCTAGTGGCAGAAAGGGGGAGGCTCAGCTGCCAGTCACCAGGGCTGCACAGGTGCTGGTTGCTGGGGCAACTGGTAAAACCAGCTGACCAGGAAGGGGCAGGGCTTATCCCTTCTTAAGCCCAGGTAGGAGGGCAGTCCCTCTCCAGCAGCGGGGGAGTAGGGACTCAGCTCGGACACACAGAGGGGAGGACTCTGGCATTGAGAGCATCCCCTGGCCGCTGCTGAGGGCGGGGAGCCCTCCTTCCCCCCCTGCTCCCTCACTCTCTAGTAGGGAGTAGGTTTTTGTTTGACCGGACGGTCTAGTTTTTATGTTGTAGCCCAGGGGCTTTATGTTTACTGTTTTGACCGGAGGACCGGGCGAGGCTATTAGGGGTGGAGGAGGCCTCATAGGAGCTCCACAGTAGCGTGGGGTCTCCTGGCGCCAGAGAGGGCGCAGCTTTGTTTTGGGGCATATTGGCCCCAGCCCCAGAGCTAGAGGGGCCACAGGGAGTCCCCGAGAGAGAAGGGGGCTGCGGGGAGTCCCAGAGCAAGTGAAAGAGGGGGCAGTGAGGAGCCCCAGGAGTAAAGAGGAGGGCCAGAACATAACAAGGCCCAGGTCAAACCACGTCAACTCCATCTGCGAGGCTTGGGCTGCGGTGTAGGGGAGGGAAAAGGAGCCGCAGGTAGCGCCCCCTGTCACCGGGGCATGGAAAAATGGGCAGCCTCCCGCTGATTACAACCATCTTTTAATCAAGTAAGATCCAGGCATGGCAGGTGAGTAAGCAGGTGGTTGGCCCATTACAGGAGGGTGGGGCCACTCCCAGAAAGGCCCCACTATTGATACTCCTGTCACAGTGGGGTTTGGAGCAGGGTACTGTGGGTCAGAAGTGAAAGGCAGCAGAGACAAAGAGACACGCAAACACATCAGGTCAGGGGTCGTGCAACAGAGCCGTGGGCAGCTTGTCTAGAGGTGCATGAAGGTGGGTGGCTCCCTGCCACTATGTGTGCCCCTGAGAGAGGCATGGAGCAGAGGCTGGCTGGGGCTCTGCTGCCTTTGCCCCAGGAGCTGTGCGACACCATGTGTGCCTCCTGATGCCTGCTGGATGGGCAAGGGAGGTGCAGCGTGGTCAGTGTGCAGCTCCCTGGGCAAAGTTTGTCTTGGGACCCATGTGCTGGCCATGCCGCATATACCCTGCCCACCTAGTGGGTGGCAGGAAGCACACTGGCATTGTGTGGCTACCAGGGCAAAGGCAGCAGGGTGCAGAGAGCTCCAGCTTGCAGCAGGCAGCCCATCTCTGCCCCGCACACAAATCCAGGGGGCACATGCCCCCCCTGGGGGTGCACACAGCAGCAGGGAGCTGTGTCCCCCCTCCCCCCACGCCTCTGGATGAGCTGCCCACAGCTTTGTCACATGACCCGCCCCAGCCCCAGGGCCCCATTCACCCCACTCCCTCCCTTACCGTGGGGGCCTTGATCTGTATCCCCCACCCCTTCCCCTACACAGACTTACTAGCTGGGCACTCTTTACATGCGCCAGAAGAAAAAAAAATCCCGAGATTTGAGGGTTCTGTCTCCTGGTCATGAGTCAGCTCATTTGACTTGGAAATCGCAAGTCTTGCAACTTTTTCGCAAGAGTTGGCATTACTGTATCTATTGCCATGCTCAACTATGGAAAAGATAAGTTATTGTTCTACCCCAGGGCAACTCACTCCTGAGCTGTACCTCATGTTTTCCCCTTGGAGGGATGCATCCAGTTTTTCCCTTGGAGGGAAGCATCCACCCCTCTGCTCCCTGTCCAATGCCAAACTGATGAGGGCTGCTCTGAGATCTCCTGATGCTGTTAGCACCTTGACTGTCCTCATCTTCCCAGCATCACATAAGGACACTTCCTTTCTCTTTCCCCACCATGGGTGGTGATCCTGCCTCCTGCTCCCAGCTGCAGTGGCTCTCTGGGGTGGAAAGGTACTCACTTCATTTTGCCTGTTTTTTTCTTAAGAACCAAGCCAAGCCAAAAAGCAGGCAAAATGAACTAAATACCAAACCAGCAAAAATGCTGACTGATTTTTTTTTTGGTGTAGCATTTTACCCCGCTGGTTTGTGTGATGCAGAGGCCCGTGACTGAGCCTCTTTGTTTGGAATGAGTTTCACTTTCCAGTTGTTAACTGTTTTCTAATGTAGGCAAACTGTTTATCTTTGCTGCCTTTGCTCAGAAACTAGAGGTGCACAAACACATTGGTCCGATATCGGATCAGTACCTATATAATGAAAATGGGCTGTATCAGATATTGGCGTGATGGGGCCAATAATCTGGCTGATAAATGCCCGTGCTACATGCAGCCGCAGCACAGCCGGCAGCATGGAGAGCTGCCTTCAGCTGGTAAGTTCAGTGTGGTGGAAGGGGAGAGAAGGGAAGGGGCATGGGGGGACAGATCGATACCACCCCCCCCCCGCCCCCCCGGGGGAAGGCAGGCACTACCCAGGGCTGTGTGCTGGAGCCACAGCTTGGCGGGGGGTGGAGAAGGCAGCTCCTGCAACTGTTTCCATCCTGGGGTGGCATGGGTGGGAGGCATGCCCCCCCGGATCTGCATAAGGCAGGGCAGGGCAGGCTGCACCTGGGGCTCTTCTCAGCAGGGGCTGGGCTCGGAGCAGGCACTGGTGGCTTTAGGAGTATGCTGCATCCACCCCAATTTCACCGCCATCAGCAGCCTGGCGCAGTCCCGGCTCTTCCCACTATGTGGGTAGAGGCAGGGCGTTGAGCCGGGGCTGTGCCGGGTGGCTGGCAGTGCTGGGAGCAGAGAGGCAGCAAAATATGGGGTGGATGCAGCATTTTCCCAGAGCCACCGCTGCCCACTCCGAGCCCAGCCCCCGCTGAGAAGAGCTCTGTGCAGCCCTCCCGGGGTGCAAGCAGTAGCAGAAGCCGCCTCCCCCTCCCTGAAGAGCTGCAGCTCCACTCCCTGGCACTGCAGGGGGGGCGGTTGATCTGCCCCCACCACGCCCCTTCCCTTCCCTCCCCTTCCACCACACTGGACTTACCATCTGGAGGCAGCTGTATTGGAAATGGGATCGGTATCAGCCTATATGCCTCCTTAAATATTAGCTATTGGTATCAGCCCCAAAAATCTCTATTGATGTACCCCTATCAGAAACACATTATTCCCGTTTTCTTTTTTATTAATTTTTGATGAAATTACTGCACCTGCCAATTCTTTACCCTCCATTCTCAGATGTTTAGTACACATGCCCCACCTTTTAAAACTTAGCCAGGTGAATTATTTCCTCTAGTAGCAACATTGTTCGTATTATTACAAGTGTTTTCATACCTACTAGGGGACCTCAGCAGCATCTTTCTCCAACAGGACAGCCCTACTTGAAGAATGTTAATGAGAAATTATGCTCGGTGAGCAAGTATACCAAATCATCAAAAACAAGTTGTGAAAGAGCAGAACTCTAAAAATAAGTCATCTGCTTATTAAGGAAAGCATACACAGCACCCAAACTGTTTTCCATTCCGTACCTTTCTAAGAAAATTCAGCCGATACTTAAGCTTTGTGTTTTCGTCTCGCAAGGCCTCCAAGCTTGGGGACACTCCCAAGCACCCAAAGTTCTTCAGTCGATCAATCTCTGCAGTCAGAAGCTTGATCTCTTTTTCCTAAGAAGCCAAATAAAAAAAAAAATGAATGCCAGCTGCTGCATTTGCTTTGGTGGTAACCATTAGTAGAGACTGCATCAGAACTTTGATCTTTAGCCTAGTTATTTAACACATGGCCTAAAAGAAAAATTTACAATGTAAGTATGCTGTCATAAAATGAATCATCAGTAACCATTTGATACTAATACAAGTGTCTGCTGACAGACGGTGTTGCATATTGTTAACAAAAAGGCAATACAATTATATAGTTTGATCATATGCAGACATTTATCCACAAGTTACACCGATGATTTCATAGATTCCAGCCCCCTGCCCCAAAAGCAGGAAGTCAGTTAGCATCAAAGGATCCCAGCAAGATTAGCGTTCAAACGCTTCCTAAAGGAGTCCAGAATAGGTGCTTGCACCACCTCTGGAGGGAGTTTATTTCAGGCTTTAGGGGCTCAGACAGTAAAGAAGTTTTTCTTTATGTCCAGCCTAAAACGGTTTTAGAGGAGTTTGTTACCATTGGACCTTGTCATCCCTTGAGGCGCTCTGGTGAACAGGCGTTCCCCCAGATCCTGATGCACGCTCCTGATGTACTTATATGATGTGAGTAGTCCCATTGGTTCCAAAGGCATTATTACCAGGACTTCGACAAGACTCTAACATAGGTATCTCCAGGACCAAGCTCTTCATTCTGTGCATTTTAAAGTCCAATCTATTGTACAATAAAATATCTCACAACACTACTATATTAGTACTACAAAGGATGGCTCTTTATCTGAAGCCACAATGACAAGGCCATTTGTAATGAGTCAGTTTCCGCTCTCAGTTGAAAGCTGACAGCCACGGGTAAAGAAAAAAAAATCCCAGGAAAGCTTTCTGGCTCTTTATATTTTTTAAAGGCAACACTCTTATCCCAGTTTACAAAAAGTAGCCTCAGGCTCCAGCTGATTTAATCAGCATAAATAAAATGTCACTGGTTTCTTTGCTGGAGATAAATCCAGTGATCCACATCGGGTCATACGAACTCAAACACCAATTATTGAGCTCCTTGACTGCAAGTGGGAAGAATCAGTGGCCACATCCAAAAGACAGGATGCTGTACCATGAGGAACACTGAGGCCACAGCCTCAACTCCACTTGGTTTCTGAATCTCCCATTTGCTCATGCAGCAGATGCCAATATGCCCCACACACCTTCTATCCAGAGAGGGTAGAAAGCATTAACAAGTTCTACCAACAGGAGCTGGAGAGTATACTTCTATTCTGCAAGGAAGCACGGGGCAGAGATTTGATGCCTCTACCAACTTGATCATAGCTCCTTTAAAACCAATGAGCTCTACACCCAAAGACCTTATGCAGCAAGGCTTTCATGGAAGAATACACAGAATAGGGTCTCTGCCTACCCCCTTCTACTTCTCCTTTCCTTCACAGCAAACAGAAACATCTACTGGATAATTTTATCCAAAGTAAATTAGAAGTCACTAAGAAAGGGAATATTTGTAAAGGAAGGGACATACAGGCTCTACTTTATTAAAATAAGGCTCATGACGCCCGTTAATCAACTGGACGATATGATCCTTACAAATTTTTGTAGCTACATGTTTTCCTGGCATTTCAAGCTGAGCTACAAAAACTTCTAAGACAATCTAGTAAGTGGGGTTTTTTTGTAGCAGGACCTATGGAAAAAACTAACCAGTGGATCAAATTTCTTTCACTTCCTCTAGTTCCTGTACTACTGACCATGACTGACTACACTTTTGTATCAATCAGACACATTTTCAAAGCGTTTAGACTGAACCTAAAATTAAGTATCTTGCAAAATTAATATAGACAGATGCAATTTAATCTTTTAAGTGCCCTTCCCCAGAAAAGGGAAATTAGAGAAAATGTCTGAAATGTTCAAGTACCTTAAGTAACTCATACTTAAGCTCCTGAAGTCTGTCTGTGGTTTTAGAAAGGCAACAATGTCCACCATTCTAATATTATAGCATTTACATACCAACTAAAGCCTCCTTCACACCGTATAAACTTTTCTTTAGCAAAGTCACCAACAGCTTCAGAGCAGCACTGTAACAGATCCGTCAGCTGCCCCTACTGAACAGCTTCTCAGAAATGGAAAAAACCCATCCCAGTCCAGAAATGAAACTATTACTTTAGACAGGAATACAATTAAGCTTCAAACCAATGGCTAGACTGCTTTCATTTTTTAAAGGGGGCTGGGACTTACTAAGGTATGTTTACATTACTGGGGAGCTTTCTTCAAAACAGAAATTTATACCTCGGTTATCCTGCATAATTAAGCAAAGGACTCGTGGGAGGAAAATGCTCAAGATCCTTTTGGAGTTTCCTCTAGATAATTATGATGTTACTGTTGGGACCCAAATTTCCACAGTTCTCAGGAATTCATTAGATTGCAAGGGGGGGAGGAGGGGGCACAGCAACCAACTGGTGAAACACTATGTGGATGTCTGATTCCCTGAATGAAACAAAGGCGGCAAAGCCTGGTCAAAGGTATATGCACACATGAATTTAACACAGCACCAGGCACTTTTAAGAGCACAGCATGTGTCACATGCATTTGTATAAATGACAAAATGTGCATCAGCGATGAGAAAATGGCTTTTGAACTAAAACACATCAAAGGTGTTTAGTTTCAATGTGCATGGCTGCCATTTTCTTAGTGCTGATGTGCATTTTGCTGTTTATACAAATGCACCCAACGCAGCACCAGGAGCATCAGAGCAAACAAATGTATGTGTATAAATGCCCTCAGACAAGAAACATGAAATACTGACAATTAGCAAATCTGTTTTCCCTACACATACACCCTTCTCCCTTCCCATTACTGCCTACACACTGCAGCAGTTTTGCAGCACAAATGCCCCGTGGACATGCAACTCCATTGTGCAGTTTTCTGACTGAGGCCGAGATGCTGACCCAGTGTGTCATTTCCAAGCAGTATATCACTGTTTCTTCCCTTTTCTTCCCAAAGATACAGCTCAGGGTTTTGCAGGATGCCTTGCAGTATTTGCAAGGGTGCTGCAGGGTGCCACAAATTGTTAACACTGTGAGGTATGCAAATATGATTCACAAGATAAACCCAGAGATTTCAAATAGGAATCCATAGTGTCAAAAATATTCTGACATGTTGTAGTCTTTCTGAGATTGTTATTCTGTCAAAAAACAAGTGACAACTAAGCGCTGCCATTTTCCAAGGTGTGCCTTGAGTCTTAAAAGGTTGAAAGTCACTGACCTAGCCAAGCACCTTTACATTACTTAAGTAGGAAACAAGTAGTGTATATGTTTGGAAACACTAAGGCGCTACCCTAGATACTTTTGCTGCCTCTTTATTTGCTTATAACAGCTAACACATATACTATAGGGAGATTACTACTAAAAAGCCTTTGACATAAAGGATAAACTCCTAACACCTTGCTCAAATCCAAAACCTTGTTGTAAGGCTCTCTTGAGGGAGCTCCAAACCCAAGATAAGGACCACAGGAGCCTGGGCAACCCAGCCTCCCTCACTGTGAGAGGCATAAAGGTAACCAAACCAGTCCCACCTTGTGCAATGTAAGAAAAAAACAGCCAGCCTGGACTCTGTTATGTGAGTGAGCGTGAAACTGCTTCTTTTCAAAAGAAAGAGAACTAATGGGAAAAGGAAGTGCCATTTGTTTCATTGCTGTTCTGGTAAAGCAACCTTTTCCCCACCCTCCTTTAATGCATGGCCCTGCACTAAACACAACTTGTCAGTAAAGGGTCATACCTGATGACCACCTCATGAGAAGCTGCAGTGAATGCATGAAGCCATGCTGCCATCTCCAAGGGCTCTTTGGTCAGCTGAGCGCTAGAGAGCTTCCCCTCACCTGTAAATACAAAAAACTAAAGCTTTTTAGCAAGTTGCACTTTGTCCTTGAACTTAGTTGTTGGCATCTACCATACTTTTCCACAGAATCCAAAGAATGTAGTAAAATGCTAAACATGACTGTAAGATGCTTTTGTTTAGGGCAAAAGGATATCTTCCCTCATACACAATCAGTCAAATCTGCAAGGTCTTGTAGACAGACAACAGGCTCTCCACCCTCTTCATCTTACCACCAGCACCAACTATATTGAGACACTCAGCAGCTTAGCATTTTTTCATTTCCCTTCTCTCACACCTTGATGATTCCTGTGCCTTTCTCCCTTTCTCCATCTTCATTTCATTGTTTATCCTGATCTTATCTAGATTTCTTTCCTGATTGAAGGGGGAGCCCAAAAACTTCCACTTCCCTCCCTGCTGCTGCCCTCAAGTGTTCGTCATGATTGTGCTCCTCATTTCATCCGATAGACAGACATATCTCTAATTGCATCCCACTTGGTCAAGCGAGCAAGGAAATACATTTTTGGGATAGTATGTATGACCACTAGGCGACCATTTCATAGAGCCAACTGCTCCCTCTTCCCCTTCATTCCACCAGTTGTGATGCTGCTTTACACAGGAATTGTCTGATATTTTACTCCTGCTAACATCAGCAAACGACACGAAACACATCTGAGTAAGGCTACCCTTAGTGAAGAATAGATGAGGTCAAAATGAAGGAGACAGAAAATAAGAGGCATTTAAGAAAAGATTGAGTCCTACCCCAAAGCAAAAAATTGGTGAAGAACAGAAATGAGATGAGACTGAGATCAGATTCCAGTTCTAGTGAACACTGGTGCTCCAATACACACACTAAAGAACCTGGAAAGGCACACATTTCAGTTGGTGACTAAAAGAATATGAGACAATTGGAAGAAATCTTGAAGGAAAGTTCTGACTAAGAAAAGCCCAAGAAGAAAGCCCCTTTATTTCCAAAGCAAGAAATATAACTGAAAACTTCCTGCATCAGCAGCAATACTTGATTATTCAACAGTCAAAACAGTAAAACAGGCAGTAGCCCAGATCAATCGCATTCCACTTCCAGCTCCCACAAGTCCATAGGGCTGTTCAGTTCTTCTTTTGTTCTGACCTCAGGTAGAGCGAGGGGAGTGCTGACAGTGACTGACACAAGAAAACATTGGGTACTTCAAATAAGTATTACTGGAATTGCCAGGATACACCATCCTTCCAAGCAACTGTGAGAGAGTGCTTATGCTAAGCAAGGCCTAGCATTATAAAAAATGCACTAAAACTCCCAGAATGCTTCAAGGAGGTTGAGGAGTCAGCAATTGACATTCTGGTAATCACTTTCTGACCCTTAGATGAAAATACTGAACTTCTGACCTTTAAACAAATGATAAAAATAGCAGACATGCCGCTTACATTGTTAAGAATAGGAAACTGCATGGCTAAACCGCAATGACGAAAAAACCACCGCATATTATGTCAGTTTTGACATTTTAACCCTGCAAAACCCAGCAAAACATATAGATGAATAATGTATTTAGGTTATAGAAAATTAGCATAAAAAATATAAAGGTCATTAAGAATTAACATAAGAAGTGTAATGATTATAATACAAAGCGTATCACCTGATATTATAATATCGATAAGTTAACTAAATAACCAATAGAAGTAAGAATTAGAAAATGCATATGTATAAGTGTTATCATATATAACTAATAGTAAAGTTATATTAGATGCCTCACTTCCACCATGGGGACAGTTTTGTATCTTTTGCCTAAAAAAAAGATAAGGGACTCCTTTTAAATGAGCTGTTGACCAGTTCTGGGACTACTGAATCAGGCAGCCGCACTAGCCTCCGGGTTAGAGAGCAAGGGCTTGATTTGGGAACCTCATGAACCAACAGACCTCCTTTAGTTTATGACTTTGTGAAACAATACAAGTTTTAAATTGAACAGGTCTGAGCCTATGCTTAATTCAGTCCTATATAATTCGGCATCGAGCTCCCACAGCAACCACACCAGAAGAGAGCACAACCACGAAAGAATGAGAGAAGGTAGAATCAGGGACACACAGAAATAATCAGACACATGCTCTGACACTTGATTGCAATTTTTTGTCATCATAAATTAATTCATGCTGGAACTTCCAGGTGAGTGAATGCAGCTGGCAGCAAATACAGGGAAGGACACCAATGCCTTGAAGTAGAACAGGTTAGGGATTAGAGAAGCTAGATATTGTCAAGTCAGCAGGGCCATATGGGATGCACCCTAGGGTATTGAAAGAATTGGCTGAGGGAATTTCAGAGCCATTAGTAATCCTTTTTGGGAACTCCTGCAAGTTGGGTGAGGTCCCAGATGTTTGGAAAAGGGTAAACAGAGTGCCAATCTTTAACAAAGGGGAGAAAGTGGATCCAAGGACTTACAGACCTATCAACTTAATTTCAATACCTGGAAAGATCATGGAGCAGGTCCTTAAGGACTCTATCCAGAAGAACCTAGAGGAGGACAAAGTGACCAGGAACAGCCAGTATGGATTCACTAAGAGCAAATCATGCCTGACCAATCTGATTTTCTCTTATAATGATTTCCTCCCTTTGTAGATGGGGTAGGGGGCAGTCAGCAGATGCGACAGACTTTAGCACAGTTTTTGACAGTCTCCCATGACATTCTCCTTAACAAACTATGGAAATACAGACTAGATAAAAGTACTATAAACATGGATACATAACCGGTTGGATCATCATGCTCAATAAGTAGTAGTCTTCTTCACTGTTTTGCAGTTTTACGGAAGCCACGAAGAAAGCATTGTCCATGACTGCCGTGAAATACTGCATTGGCTGCAATTTCCCACAAAATCAATCTACCCCCCCCGTGTATTATTCATATAACATTATATTAATATAATACACTGTTGTAGAATGTCCCAATGCTTTCTGCAGTATAAAGACAATGTGACAATCGCTGTAGCCACAGATCATGTGATTGAGTTACTGGGTGTGTCTATACATGACACTATAGCATCCGCAGGCGTCTACATGCGACCAGCAGCTCCCTGATACAGCGTGCTACTATAGTGAAGTGGCTGTTAAATATAAATAAATAGTTTTGTTCATCTTGCAACATGACTCTGGATGTATCAAGGAAAAACAGCATTGGACACCACTTAAAGCATGAATTGTATATACAGCAAAAGGTTTCTGCAGAGGCTGAACGTCAGAACACAAAACAAGACACAATGTCTTTGATGTTTAAAAGAACCAGGGAAACCAGTTTAACAAAAGAAGCTACATTCCAGCTGGTGGAGGTATTCACTGCTGCCAGCCTACTTTTGGAGAAAAAACCCCCGATAACTGGAAATTTAGGGAGTACTTCAAGAAGCGCATTACCAAATGTTGGCAGTTTCCCATGTGGAAACAAACTTCACCAGAATTATCTACCAGAAGTAATTACATTGCATGTTCAGTCTACAAAATCTGCATTGGCAGAATATGAATCAATTTCAGTTATGGCAGACAAAGCAACAGATGCAGAGGATAACTACATAAGCCACATTTTATTTGGGAGCTGGAAAGACCGTGACCTGTCTGTTTTTCAAACAGAGCTGGTTCAACTCACGTCTGTAATTTTTCAAATGTAGCACAAGCTGTAATGAAGTCTGTTGTAAACTATGGCTTAGAATTCAGCAAAATGTCAGCTTTCAGTCTGATAATGCCATGTATATGTGCAAAGCTTTCTCTGATGTGCTCTATGGAATGATGTGCAATGTAATTGACATTACCTACAACACATCCATTCTTTCTTCAGTAAGTGATATCTGGTGCACACGTTTTCCTGACGTGGATAGATTGGTTTCCTCTTTTAAAAATGCATTCAAACATTGTCCAGGCTGTAAGCTTCAATACAGGAAGTCCATCGCCAATCAAAATGGGGATGTAAATGCAACTGTGTCACTTCCACCAGAACCACTGCTTACAAGGTGGAATTCATGGTTCAACACTGTTCATTACCATGCAAAGAATATTAAGTGCTACCAGAAATTTGTATGTGATGAGCTTAAAGTCATACCTGGCACACAGTGCATGCTTCAACCATGCAATCTTTAAAGCAGGGTGACACTGAAGATCAAGTTAGGTTTGTGGCTGAAAATGTGATACGGTTCATGGAGCTTCTAACATGGTTTAAAAGGCATCAGCTTTTGATTCACCAAGCACATAACAAACTGATGGATTTGATAAGCGAGGTCAGAGATACGGCATCGTAACACAATTCAGACTGTCAAACTGAAAAGCAGTGCAGACAAAAACTGTTCCAGGCAATAGCTGCAAAGTTAAATCAGTACCACAAATACAATCAGTCACTACCACCTCAATTAAAACAATCAGCTGCCTACCTTTTTGGGTGCTGTTTCCATTTTTTACCTAAATCGAGTGCCTTTTCTGAGTTTTGACCCTCAGCTAATTAAATCATGCCCTGAATCACAGAATGGCACAAAGAGCATGACAATGAACGTGCTGCTTACACAAGCTTTGTAAAAGAATGCCAGATTCCTTTGAATGTAACTGAGTTTGGGGATTCTGTTTGTGATTAGTTTCCAAATCTCTACAATTTGGCAAAATGCTGGTTTACAGTTCCAACCAACTCAGTAACTTGAGTGTGATCATGTCCTCTCAGTTTATGGACAAGTCTTCACACTGCAGACACAGAGAATGTCAGTTGCAACTGCTGGTAAATGCTGCATGCTAGCATTGAACAACTAAAATTAATTGTTTCTATTAAGTTGAGTATTAATTAGTATTTCTACTTTTTGTAGAATGCTACATATAATAATAAATTATGATAGTTAAAATTCATATTGTACATACATTTATATTTATGATATATTTAAATGGAGCTTTTGATTGAATATTTTGATAATTCTGTTATACAGCTATTATATAATTTATTTTCATGGAATTTGTTATTAAATTATACAGTATATACCTCTATACCAATAAGTGGCAGGGGTGGGGCCCACAGGGAAACAGCCACAAAACTGGTTCTTTGTGCCACAACCAAGCTGCAAAAATTGCTTCGTCTCACTGAGAGTTAAGCAGACTCATACCAATGAGCAATGTTCAATGGCTGAGTGTTCAGTTGGGAGGAGGTATTCTCTACTGTTCAACAGCTACATTAATGATTTGGATGATGGGATTGAACACAAGCTTGGCAAATGTGTTGATGACTCCAGGTTGGGTGGGGTTGCAGACACTATGGAGGAAAGACCTAGGATCCAGAATGACCAGAGAAATGGTCCACAATCAATTAGATGAGATGCAACATGGACAAGCACGAAGTATTTGCACATACAAATACAAATTGGGCAATGACTGGCAAGGCTGCAGCAGTGCAGAGAAGGACCTGGGAGTTGTAGTAGACCATAAACTGAATATAAGCCAAGAGTGTGCTCTTGTGCCACCCCCTCCCCCGCCAACCCAAAGGCAGGCTGGATTAGCAAGAGAGTCACTTGCAAATTGAGGGAAGTGATTCTTTCGCTTTGTTCGGCACTGGTGAGTCCTCACTTGGAGTACTGCGTCTAGTTTTGGGCCTCACACAGCGAGAAAAAATGGTGAGGAGCCTGGGAAGCATAACTTCTGAGGCAAGACTGAAAGAGCTAGCACTACTTAGTCTGGAAAAGACTAAGGGGGAATTTGATAACAGTCTTCAAATACTGGAAGGGCAAGTATAGAGGGAATGGAGATAGGTTTTTCTCTATGGCCATAGAGAGACAGGACTAGGAGCAATGGCCTTAACCTGCAGTGGAGGAAATTTAGGTTGGAGAACAAGAGGAATTTTCTGACTGAGAGTGGTCAAGCATTGAAACAGGCTGCTGAGAGAAGCTGGGGAACTGCCATCCTTGAAAACACTGAAGAGCAGGTTGGACAGACACTTGGCTGGGAGGGACAAGCCTATCTTGAGCACAGGGCTATAACACATACATCCAAGGCTGGATGCATCTGTTCCTCCCAGCCCTACTGTCCTGTGATCCTATTTGCTGTGAAAAAACTAAATCAGAAGCAAGGATTTTTGTAGATGACGTCTTTCACTGGACCAACTGCATGGCTGGGATGGACTGAGACAGGATTTCAAGTGCAATGCGTTCTTCTTCAGATTACCTTTTGGAAGCTTCTTTAAAAGCTTGCCTGAGTCTATCCCAGCTATGCAATTGGTCCAAGAAATGTATTGCCCACGAAGATGGTTGCCTCGCACATTTCCCGGTACCATCACAGTTACAGTGTCACTGACGCTACCAAATCAGCGCACGTTTGTCAAGAGAGCTCGCACAGTCAACATCTAGGAACAGCATCCTAGTAAAGAGCCAGTATGGATATGGGTCGGTAAGCTGCTGACAAGTACTCTTCACTCTGTCTCCAGGCTCAGTCATCAGCCAGGTATCTGCAAATGTCCAGTTCCACTTGCTGGGGCTTGGGCAGCAGGACTTCAGCTGTCTTTTTTGCCCACCCAAAACACCTCCTGGTTACACCGTATCAACGTGAGAAAGGACAAGACCTCCACTACTCCCCCCACCCCGGGGAGCACCCAGCAAACAGAGCTGGCGGAGAGGGAGGACTTTTTACTTTGTGCATGTCCCACATGAACGTTTTCAGGCTCTTCCCCCCGCAGGAGCGCGGTCCCAGCGCCGCCGCCGTCCCCTCGGCCGGGCTGAACCGCGCCGTCCACACGGGCCCGCTTCGGCGCCGGCACCAGCCCTTCCCCAGCGGGCCGCGCCGGCCCTGGGGCCAAGGCTCGAGCACGGCGCCGGGCCGCGGGTGCTTCCCCCAACGGTTCAGGAGGGAAACCCGGTGCCTCAGCCCGGCCCCGCTCCCCGCACGCGCCCGACCCGGCCAGGCCAGCACCGGCGGAGCGCGCTGGTCCCAGCGCCGCGTGCGAGGCCGCCGCCCCCTGACCTGCTGGAGGAGCCGCGCCGTGAAGTGAGCCACTTGAGCCTCCATCCTCGCCGGGGCCGCGGCGGTGCGGGAAGCGGAAGCCGCCGCGAGCCGGAAGAGGAAGGAACGCTACAGGAAGCCGCACGTGGGGGGGGGGGGGGCCGAGGCCGCGGCTCCCCGGGGTTGTTCTGCGGGCCGGGGTCGCGGCTGCAGGCTCAGGGCGGCGGAGCGGAGAGGACGGCCCCGCTTGCCCGGCAGCGGCGGGAGCTTGGGCAGTGGATCCGGCTCCCGCGGCGCGCCGGCCCAGGTCAAGCTCAGCAGGCCCGGACCCCGGGGGGGCCGCACTGGGCGCAGCGGAGGGACCGGTGCGCTATGGGCGAGAGCAGCGGCTGCGGATTAGGGTGGGCAGCCCTCGCCCGGCACCGGAGCGGGGCACGACGGCGTTTTGTCACGAGGATCGATCGGCCCGTCGGCTCCCCCGCTGTCCACCCCGGCCGCCAGCATGGTAAAAGCCGAAGTTGCAGGTGTTTTTGGCGCTGCCCAGAAACGTTGCCGACCCGTCTGAAGCGCTCACTTTCCCCGGATACCGGAAGCAGGCTGCTGCTCCCCAGCAAGGGAGCCTTGGCTTTAATGAGACCAGCAGCAGCTCAGCGTCTGAAAGGCCTCTGGAGTCGCATCTTACTAGTGACCCGCCCCATGTCCATGGTTTCACCGCTGCAATAAAACGGAATGAGCCACAACATGATTACACACCACCTGTCTTCCCGTTGCACCTTAAGTGTAATGGGAGACCAAAGGTGTTCACCCAAGGCTGATAGGGTAGAGAAGCTGATAGCTAATCCCAGCTTTTGGTGCACACCAAAGCACTGCAAGGCTCCAAGCTCACCCCCAGCAGCTAGGAACACCTATCACTTCACTGGCAGTCCCAAGCACAAGTGCAGCAGGCACCTTGCTGCTTGCCTGTCATGAACCTGGGCTCTTGCATCAGCAACAGGGCTCAACTGGAATCCAAGCCCAGATTCCACAGTCGCACCTCCTACCAAGCAAAAGTGTGGCACATCAGGGGCTGTGATTGTTGGGATCAGGGAATCTGATCCCATTGTGCATTTAAATGAGTGTCTGGCAGTAGCCAAAGTTTCCCTAAGTTTGTCACTTCCGGTATCTGCTGGTATTAGGATGATGTGGTTAGAAATCAAGATCCAGCTACCAGCAAGTGTTTTTATGGAGGTAGACCAGGTAATTTGCAATTCAGTACAGTGCTCTGTGTGTGTGTTCAATACAGATTACAATTTAAGTGGTCCCAGCATGCCTACTTCTCAAATATAGATAACACTTGTATTATCATGCTGCAGATTTACAAATGGTTATTTGTATCTGGGAAACTTAATTCAACTTAAAAGAGATGCTCATGACATGTAAAATTTAAGCAGAAAGGCAGGGTAGAGATGCACCTTATAAAACCAAATCAGACATAAGCCTGCACTCATCAAATGCTTAAAATTAAGCCTTATGATAGGACAGCATCTGCAGCATCCAAATAAAAATCACCCTGGGTTTGTTAACTATTTACTATGTAATTATCGCAAACTCTGACAGCCTTAAGGCAGGCTTGATTTATCTTTGAAGTCTATTCATCTAGTATAATTGCCTTATTTACAGCAAGAGTTCCAAGTTATGACACTCACAGTTGCTACATGTGAATTAGTGGTGAGTATAGATATAATCACATAACTCTTACTTATATTAGGAAGTAAAATTTTACTTCCAGTCAGTTCAGGAGTTCCAACTTATGCATTGATTTTGGTGCATCTCTCACAAATCAATTCTTAAATGAAGTAAAACATCATATTCATTTTCTTTGTGCCACTGCATAATTGAGCAGTGGGAAAGCCTTTTGCTTTTCTGATCTGTCTAGGGACCTTAATAAAATATATGTCAATCAAGTGCTTCATTAAGCCTGCTGGTAATTGTGCCTCGGTGAATGCATTTAATCTAGCTCTAAATCTCTCTTCCTATAGTTCTAGTCACTGTAATCTAGTTCATGACTCACTTCATGTGACTGTTGAGGATTGTCAGATTAAAGTGAGGATGTTCCTGTTCACCAATAAGACAAAATGTTAAAATCAGCACTTCAGGCTTTGCAATGCAGCTGACATAATGGGGAAGACAAGTGAAAGTGAAAGACAACTATGCTCAAGCCACTGTTCTGGCCCTGTCCCCACTGAGCAGATGCACATGCTATGCTTTTCCTCACCCATTCCATTGTGTAGGATGTGCAAACTCCATCCAGTGTTTCACAGGGAGAATATTAAAATCCTGAGTTCTGAAATCTTTGGGGAAGTGTGTTCACATACAGTTAATAATTTGATTTAGTCTGGTCTTAATTGGATTCCCTTTCCCTCCCCCTCCCCCTCCCCCATTTATATCATGTTGGAGTCACTTTATTACTCTAAAGGCAGTTTACAAGAGGAGTTTGTGAGAAAGTATAGTAGTAAAAGAGCAGCAGAATAAAGCTTATTCATATGAATATTGTCAGAAGGTTAAACTTACCAAGTGCTTTACATCAAAGTAGCTAGTACTGTGATTACTTCGGTAGTAACTAGAGTATTTCTGGACAAAATAACTTCTATCCTTCATTTTAATTCACTTGTGTAGAGTCCAGCAATAGAGTAGATGCTTTTCATAGTTAATACAAGCACTGAGAACTTTAAGAGTTTTTGAGTTTAGCAGCAACATCCAGTCTCCTTGTTTATTCTACCAAGTGGAATAAACAAGGAGACTGGATGTTGCTGCTAAACTCAAAAACTCTTAAAGTTCTCAGTGCTTGTATTAACATAAACAGTTCATATAAAATCTATCACCAAGCACATGTAGCTTGTTTGATTAGGTGAAATGCATTCTGTTGTCCTCAATGAAGGCCTTATTCTACTCCCACTAAAATAAATTGGAAAACTGTACTGAATGTAATGGGGACTGATCAAGCTCCATAAGTTTTGGCCATACATACTCTCTGTCAAGCAAGTGGATTATTCGTAGAACCTTCTGTCAGAATTCAGCCCTAGGTTGCATGTTGTTATAGGACTATATAGATATAGCCAATATCCGTGCAGTCCTAGTTAAAGTTATTTACTTGGAACTAGAGCTCAGTGGAAAGGTGTCCAATCCTGCAAAAACTAGAGATCTAAAATCTTCCCACCACCCTGAATCAGGACAAAAGTCAGTCTAATTTTTATACACTGAAAACAACAGTGTAACAAAAATTAATATTAAACTAACTGTTCTGGCAAAAGCCTTTGTGGTGTTCTCTCCCTGTAGCACAACATCGTAGCTGTGATGTGCCGTTCAGGTTGGAATGGAAGTTGTTGCGTTTCCTTTTGGACACATTTGTTGCATGATTCTCCAGACCGTATAAACTGGGCAAATCTAAGCTTACTCATATCGCTATATCATAGGATAGATACTACACAAAACTGGCAATGCTCTGCTCTTTCGAGTATCTGTTCACCCAGTCATTTAAAAGTCCAGAGTGAGTTAACAATACAAGAGGATATAAAGTCTTTTTAAAAATCCATAAACTTATGGAGAAAAAACCAGTATATTAATACTATGAAAAATAGAATAATGTTTGATGCACTAGATCCAAATTTTTATGGAAATGCTTCAGTTGACATTTAGTCTTAAAATGGATTAATTTGTTAGAGATAAACCAAATGCCTACATCTGAACATCAGAAGTGGATTAAAAAGAAAACTGCTTGCACAAATGAATCAATGACAAGCTGAGAAGCAGTTTACCATACAACATAATTTGAGATTTGCTAACAGGATAGTTATATGCTGGAATATTGGTGCTTTTGCAAGTATTTGCTTTCTGTGTCCCCTCCCCACTTTGTTTATTACATTGTAGAAAAATATTTTTAAAATATTCCTTAGACAACTTTCTCTATAGGTAGGTAGAAAATCTTTGAAAGCACCCAAGTGGCTCTGGAGTTTAAGGTCCAATGACTCACTTGCTAAAAGGCACCCAGGATGAAAACAATTTAAAAAAAAAAAAGAAGAACCATCATTTCAAGCTAGTAGATTAGAAAAGGGATGAGACAGCTGCTCCTCAGTGAATCAACTGTTAAACAAAAAAAATAAAGTGAGAAGGAGGTTCATCCAGAAAGATCTCTTTATTGGGGGAGGGGGTAGGAAAGAAAAAAGAAAACCTAAAATTGACTTACGTTCCCCTGCAGCCCTCATCCCACAGCAGTGGTTTCAATAGGCTTTTGAAACTTATGTTAACAGATCCATTACAAACATGAGCGGAAGTAAAAATATTAAAAAGTGCAAGTATTCTGAACTCCACACCCATTTTTATAACCTCGCAGGATAATGCAAATGCTTCACAGCTCACAGAGTATTCTTTCCCAGCACTTTAGAATTTAAAAAAAAAATGGTTCTCTGTATTCTCTACATAGTACAAAATATTTAGCTGAGAAGTTTGATGCGTTATATCCATAGACCAGAGGACTGAGGTTCCATCAGTTTTATTTTATTGCAGTAAAACCTCTAAAAGATCTGTACAAAAAAGTCTAAACAGAGCATTATTTAAGAATAACAGCCTTTTAAGCTGCATTTGTTCCTATTTAAAATTCTATTTCCCAAAAATACATTCCTAAATATACAAACTATACAATCTTGTCACTTTAATGCTGGTTTTTGTAATGATAGAACAATATTAAAAATCTCTAGGTGTTAAACTGATGAATGCTCTAATGTACAAATGACTGGGTACCTTCATAATACCACATAAATAACTTCAGCAAAGTCAAACTGCATTTGTAGAATGGTCAGAGGAAACAAATACTTTATGGTGATTAAACATCATCCGCAGAGAGAGTTGGAATATTTATCCTAGGTCGGGTGAAAAATGCCATTTTCGCTCTAAAAAAGAAGACCATCATCAGTAGTTAATACAATGAAGAATCCACCAGGGGTTCTAATATTTGAATATGAAGAAATATTGACAAGACACTTAATATATCAAAAGAAAAGCTTCGTGGTTCACCACATACAAAACATTTCTCTTCCTCTACATTTCACAGACAGGAATTATAAGTGAATGAAGCAAAAGGTAATAACAGTAAGCCCCAACAAACTGTATGTCACAAAAATTATACTAGCAAATATTAGGGGTGCACTGATAAAGATTTTTTGGCTCAATATCGATGGCTGATTATTAACCAACCATATTGGCCAATATTGATCCAATTGCCGATATGCAGCCAGCAGCCTAGAAAACGGCATCCTGCTAGTAAGTCGGGGGGGGGAGAGGAAGGGGTGTGGGGGGTCAGATTGAGGCCCCCATGGTGAGGGAGGGAGTGGGGCATGGGATGGAGTTGCAAGTGGCTCATGGGGGGAGGAGGGACGGGGAAGGACGGTTCCTGTCACTGCATGCACCCTGGGGGAGACATGGGGGGCACATGCCCCCCAAATCTGTACGGGGTGAGGGCAGGCTGCTACTGTGTGTTGGAGCCAGAAGCTGCGCTGGACTTTTCCCGGTGGCGGTGGGGCTGGCCTGGGGCTATGCTTAGGGTGGGCATGTGGTGGGGGCGCTATAGCCACCACAGAATTTGCCATAGCTCCGCCTCTCAGCATCACCATTGTTCGCCTGGCCTAAGCACAGCTGCCAGGAAGAGCCTGGCGCAGCCTCCAGCTCCAGTCCACAGCGACAGCCCATCCTCACACTGCACACAGGTCCAGGAGCATGTGACCCTCATGCCTCCCGCACGGTGCACAGTGGCAGGAGCTGCACTCCCTGCACAAGCCACAGCTCTATCCTGCACCCTATAGTTTCATAGTTTCTAGGGTTGGAAGGGACCTGAGCAGATCATCTAGTCCGACCCCCCGCCATGGCAGGAAAGAATACTGGGGTCAAACGACCCCAGCAAGGTGTTCATCCAACCTCCTCTTAAAAACCCCCAGGGTAGGAGCCAGCACCACTTCTCTTGGAAGTTGGTTCCAGATCCTAGCCGTCCTGACCGTGAAGTAGCACTTCCTGATATTTAGCCTAAACCTGCCCTCTGCCAGCTTGTGACCATTATTCCTGGTCATTCCTGGCAGTGCACGGGGGAATAGTGACTCCCCCAATGCCTGCTGATCCCCCCTGACTAGTTTATAACAGGCCACTAGATCCCCCCTCAGCCTTCTCTTCTGGAAGCTGAACAGGTTCAGGTCCTGTAGTTTCTCCTCATAGGGCCTCCCCTGCTGTCCCCTGATCATGCGAGTGGCCCTCCTCTGGACCCTCTCCATGCTGTCGACACCCCTCTTGAAGTGCGGCGCCCAGAACTGGACGCGGTACTCCAGCTGCGGCCTGACCAATGCCGCATAGAGGGGGAGGATCACCTCTTTGGACCTGCTCGAGATGCATCTGTGGATGCATGACAAGGTGCGGTTGGCCTTCCTGACTGCATCCCCGCACTACCGGCCCATGTTCATCTTGGAGTCAATTATGACTCCAAGATCCTTTTACACCTCCGTACTGACAAGAGGGGAGTTCCCTAACCTGTAGGTATGGTGCTGATTGTTCCTCCCCAGGTGCATCACCTTGCACTTGTCTGTGTTGAATCCCATCCTATTCACGTCCGCCCACCCTTGTAGCCTGTCTAGGTCTGATTGTAGCCTGATGCTTCCTTCTAGCGTGCCCACATCTCCCCACATCTTAGTGTCATCAGCAAATTTGAACAGGGTGCTTTTTACCCCCTCCTCCAAATTACTGATGAAGATGTTGAACAGTGCGGGCCCGAGGACCGAGCCCTGCGGAACCCCACTGCCCACGTCCTTCCAGGTCGAAAATGACCATCCCCTACCACCCTCTGGATGCGGCCCTCCAGCCAGTTGGCGACCCAGTTGACTGTGTGGGCGTCAACACCACAGTCCCCCAGTTTCTTAACAAGAACAGGGTGAGAGACAGTGTCGACAGACTTCCGGAAGTCTGGGAAGACTATGTCCACTGCTACCCCTGTATCTAATGATCTGGTAATCTGATCATAGAAGGCCACCAGGTTGGTCTGACAGGACCTGCCACTGACGAACCCGTGTTGGTTGCCCTTAAGCATGCAGTCCCCTGCTGGCCCCTCATGGATATGTGCCAGGGTAATTTTCTCAAACAGCTTGCCTAGGATCGAGGTAAGACTAACTGGCCTATAGTTTCCTGGGTCCTCCTTCCTCCCCCTTTTGAAGATGGGAACCACGCTGGCCCTCTTCCAGTCCTCTGGGACCACACCAGAGCACCACAAGTGCTCATAAAGCCATGCCAGGAGTCCTGCAATGACCTCAGCCAATTCCTTTAGGACTCTAGGGTGGAGATCATCTGGGCCAGCTGACTTGAATATGTCCAGCCCCTCCAGAAGCTCCCTAACTAGTTCCTCGCTAACCTTTGGCCCAGGTGTGCCTCCCCTGGGACCTGAGGGGGGCCCAGCAGGAAGGTGGCTGTTCTGGTCCCTACTTAAGAAGACAGAGGCAAAGAAATTGTTAAACATGTTAGCTTTGTCGTCTGGTGTGACGACCATATTTCCCAACGTGTCCTGCATGGGCCCCACGTTACCCGGGACCTTCTTTTTGCCCCCTGTGTATTTAAAAAAGGACTTCTTATTGTCCTTAATCTGAGAAGCTAGTCCTAATGCCCCCCTACATCCCCGAGCGACTGCAGAATAGTCATCCCTGGTGATGACCCCTTCTTTCCATTGGGTATACTCCTCCTTTTTAGAAAGGAGACATTCCCAGATGCTTTTGGTGAGCCGTGGAGGCTTGCGTGCTCTCCTGCTCCCTTTGATCCTCGTTGGGATTACCTTCCTTTGGGCTTGGAGGATCGCCACCTTAAGGAGCGACCACTCTCTTTGGACATCTGGCTCTCCTCCCCTCTGGGACCTCAGCGCATCCCCAACTATCCCTCCTTAGCTCGTTGAAGTTTGCCCTCCTAAAGTCTAGGGCTGCTGCCTTACTGCATGCCTGTTCTACTCCAGCTCTATTCCTGCTCTACTCCAGCTGGGCAGCTTCTGCCCCAGCCCCACTCCCTCCCTCACTCCAGGGGCCTCGATCTGCCCCCCCAAGCTCCTTCCTCCACATAGACTTACCACTCATATGCTGCTCTCCAAGCTGCTGGGTTGCACTGGCCGTGTGCATGCAGCAGCTGCGCACATTCATACAGCATATACTGGCAACATCAGCCAAAAAAAGTGATTGCTGATGTCAATTTTTTTTTTCCTTCTAGAGCCTGCCTGCCTGAGCTGTGTGGTGGCCCAGTGTTTCCCCACATGACTGGGGTGTCCCCTGGCCTGGATGCCAGCAGGCAGGTGCTGCTTGGGAGGCACCACCATGGAGGGAAGCACCGGCCCCCCTGCAGCTCAGGGACAGCTCACAGCCCACCGGCAGCTCATCCCCTGCCTCCCACTCGGCTGTGTGTCTTAGATCAGGCCCCTACCCTTGTGTACATGCCACGGGGATTTAGTTTGGTTTAGTTCTCCCTAAATTGAAATGGTGGGTTTTTAAAACACTTTTTAAAAACCCACCGTTTCAATTTAGGGAGAACTAAACTGAATTAAACCCCCATTGCGTGTACAAGCACCCTATCATATTATTTTGGTTTTATAAGTTTATATTGTAGTAAGGCAGCAGAAAATGAATGCCTTGGAAGAAAGGTATCTTACAAACTAAGCGGTATTGTGCTACTGCCTGAAAAGGACAGCACACAAGTCCAATCCTACTGCCACCAAAATCAATGCAAGCTTTGGGGCTGGATTTTGGTGAATCCAGAATTTTATCCTAGGATATTTAAAAAAACCTGCCTGCAACACAAACTGTTTGTTGCACAATGCTGTTCAGCTGGTGCTAAGTAACTGCCTAGAACAAAATGGTAGGGATTTTTGGCAGCAGTGTTTTGTCCTTTAAAGATGGTCCTACCTGAATGACTGGACTTCCAGGGGTTCCTTCCGACTTTGTCCTCGTAACCTGTGTACATCCTTGGCTGCTGCTCTCATCATTTTATCAGCTTTCAGCTCACACTTATGTTCTGTTTTCTGTGCCTAATTGAGTCATAAAGAGAGTAAAATCTTATGTGCAACATAAAAGATACCAATCAATTCTACCTTACACTGATGAGCTCATCACATCAAGGGGTTATTTGCCAGTTGAAGGGGGAAAATAGAAAGAGGTTCTGACAATATCAAGAATAGAGTTATGAACCACAGAAGCTGGACCAAAACAGTGCTTCAAAAGCTGGTCTGGAGAGTCTGTTGGAAGTCTGTTTATTCCACTGTTGTTAAGACTCTATAGTGAGATGTTAATGCATTTCAAGCAGAAAATCTTCACAGAGAAACAGAATTGTTTTGTACTAAAACACTATTTCCCGTTTCTATCAACACCCTTTTCATCACTGCCTTGTAAGCCACCCCTTGACAGTAGGTACTTTTAGAACTGTTACACAGAAATCATGCAGGTTTAATAAGATGGAAGAAAAACATTCTACCCCAGCCTGGCCTTCAGTACCATCCCCGTGTGCCAGCATTAAGTTGCATGATTATTGTTTCTAAATCATTTCCTGCTGATAAGGTAGGACACACAAGACTTCCATTCCAATTGAACACCTACTATAAAGTTTTACATAAAGCCTTAAGCTTCTCTGCTTTGCTGCTATTATCCCCAGTGTGTGCTGGCAGCAAAATTCGTATGACAAATGTCCAAAATGTGTTCTGTACCAACTAGAAATTCTAGACGCTCTTATGAAACTGCATAGAGTCCTGCAATGTTTGTGGACTCTGCAGTTAAATGGGTACCATGGATCTCCCAGGTCGGGTGGCAGGTGGCCTTTAAACCTTGATTCCCAAGGAGCCCAACTGGATGACTGAAACCTTGGAAACCAGTCCAGTCAAGCTGGTCTGGAAAGGGTAGCTTGGAAGAAATCAAATTGCCTCAGAAACAGAAAAATTGTATGTGATGCCAGAGAAACCCAGAGAGCCTGACAGACTTGGGGGACATGTGGTCAGGGACACAGGAAATGTGGATGGGGGGGACAGAAGCATGCGGGAATGCCTTCATAATAAAGAAGATTTTAACTGCGGAACCAGCAGATAAAGAGAACTGGTACCAGAGGAGACAGACTCAATGATTATGAAGTCATATGCAGGAGAGGGGAAACTAGACTCCTTAGAGAACTCTGACCTAAGCCCAAAGAATGTTTAAGAGGAGGAAGGAAACTGAAGCAGAAAATACATATACATATTTACTAGTTTGTACATAAGATGATGTACATTGGTTCACAGATCTGTATTCTTTTTATGCTAGCTACCTTTAAAGGTCTTTTTTTTGTTAGAAAGTCACTGCGTTTTTTTCAACTATTACAGGTTCCTGAAAAGGTAAACTAAATCTTCATATGCAGAATTCTGGGAAAGCATGTAAAAAGAAAGGAGCTGCAAGCTAGGTGACAAGAATCAGGAACCAGTCACTCCTGTGGTTCCTTGCCTTGTACCAAGAGAGAGATTATAGTGGAAGTTACATGGTGTTATCTCACTATCCATAGTAATGAGTTAGGGAAGGGTCTAGTATTTGTAATGCTAGAATTCTACTTGCCACTACTTAATAAAATGGAAGTTTCAATATAAGGCTCTGTCAAACAAGTTGACCATTGGGAAGATGGCATCCCAGTTTCCAGTGCACTGGAAAAATGTATTTAGTAAAATACATTGAAAACCTGAGTTACTTACCCGTTTCTCTACCAGTTTCAGCAAAATCCGGAATCTTTCATCATCCTTCGCCCACTGTGGTAGCTCTTTTTCACCTTGACTTTGAGCTTGTTCCAATTGTTCCTTCAGCTCTTTCAATACAGAGATCTCTTGCACTAACTGATCATGCCAGGTCTTTGAAGCCTGCAGGTCTAGTTCTAGATCTAGTGAAGTGCGGATTAGTCGCTCAGCACCAAAGGACTTAACCGAAGGCTGGAATGGAAAAGTTTTATGAATGTGATGAAGAATGATAGAACTGCCCCTATCTGAAGGGTGCTTTAATGCAAGTTTCAGATGTCCTAATACTCCTTCCCTCTCATGAGTGCAGTGTTCTAGAGACGAAAGCCAAACTCTTGGCAGCTCTGCTTTGCAACATCTGCTCACCTGCAGTTTCACAGTCCCTCAACATCTTATAAATAAACTTGCATATGCAGCAGTTTCCCACAGCATTAGTTAGATCAAAGGCAAGCCAGAGGCTTCTAGGGACAGAAATTACACATAAACCGATCAGAAACTGGTTTAAATCTGTAATACAAAAGAGGCTCAAGTGCACATAAACAGCTTCCAAAATGGCTGAAACTGGTTTAAGAGAAACCTAGATGGATGTAGTATCAGACTGATCTGATTTAGGTTACATCAGTTTTTTGAACTTCTGTCCCAGATCCCTTCCAGATTCAAATTCACTCACAGTACCCCAGCTTCTGGCCTGGGCCACTGGAGGCACGTGGGGCATTTCCAGAATCAAAAGTGAATGTCTGTTCACTTGCTTCACATCAGTTCAATCGATGCAGCTTAAATTAACCTGCAAAGATTCAAATTGATTGAGCCCCAGGCTTTTTGACTGTCTGTATTTAGCACTGTAGTTAGCATGGCAACAGGCTGAAATTAGTAGTACTTTCCTCCCACACCTTACTAAGCGCTTGTCTCTACAATTGGGGATACTCGTATTTTACAGTAAAGGCCTCCACTGCAGATATATCATACTCAGAAGATTAGAGAGGGAGCTTTTCTGTCCCCAGAATTACATCAACACTAAAACAGCTACAACTCGGCTGCCAGCAATGTCCACACCAAAACTAAGGGTTCTGCTGACATAACCACATCAGCTGTAATGTAAGGAGCTACCCACCAGATCTGTAATGTAGCGTAGGGCTCAGAATCCAGTTTTACCTTAACACTTAAGCGCCTTTCAGAATATTACAGAAGGCAGCAATAAAACACAAAAACAAGAAACATTCATTTCAGGTCAATAGACTCCATCTCCTGACCTCACCAACAGGACAGTTTGCACTGAGGATTGTGTAAGGTGTGTATTTCCATCTACCATTATGTAGGTAGAGCTTCATTGAGCTCTGTTAAACCACTAGTAAAGATTTTTCCAAGTATCTGGAAAACCACTTTTTAAAATTGCTTGTAGAACTTGTCCAACCGATTCCTTGTGCACAGGTAAGGGAGGAAACAGAAGTTGCCTGTCCTGGACAAAGATGTTCATGCGCTTTGTCATGCCACAGATGTTCAAAATTTATAGCAGCAACATAGGCGTTACTATACTATACTACTGTATTGCAACAGACATCCATTTGCTTGGTGGAAGGAGAGCACAGGTAGGTGGACCTGCCCATACTCTCCAGCTGCTGTGGGCAGGTGCTCCAGAAGCCTGAAGGGCTCAACCCTGCACATCCTGGGAATTTCTGAGCAGGACTGGGTCCCATTAGCCTGTGAAGCACCTGCTTGGCTTACCCTCCTTACAGAGAAGCATCCCAAGGAATCCTAGGAGCATGCGTCAGTAAGCAAGGAAAGCTGGCATTTACCCACTTATGGAGATACATCCCCAAACCCCCCGACTGAATTTCTCTGCTTAAAGAGACACATCTTGGGGCACATCTCCTTAAGCAAAAAAACTCCAGGATTTCCCCACTTACAGAGATGCCTCCATGTGAGGCACGCAAGCTGGGTTCTGTACCACCCACACTTCATGCCAAAGCATGGGTCAGCATGGGTCCTGGAATAGAGGTATGGGGCAGTTTGGGAGCCAGGCATTCCCATACCTCTGTGTGAAGCATGGGTGATGCAGGGCCCAGAGTTGATCCTTGCATGGGGGCATGGGATGCTGGGAATTGCCCAGTTCCTGCACTGCCCTGTACCTCCTTGTTGGGACCTGTGCCAAACTGCTTCACCTGGACACACAGGTCCCAACAAGAAGCTACAGGGAAGCAAGGGAGGACAACAGACTAATGCAGGACAAGGGCTGATATGTGTTTTGCTCACTAAAGTGGGTTGGCTGTGGTGGAACACATTCTTCCACAGCTGATCCGCTCTGGTTTAGTGACATCAGTTTCTACCCTATGAGCACAATGTACATGTCAAATTTAAATACTGTATATCTAAATAAATATTTCTAAATGTTGAAGGGGAATTTTTTTCAAGGGGGTATTCTGAGAGTGCTAGCAACAAAAAAAATGGGAGCAGACATTTTACATTTGACAGGCTAAAAAAGGGTCTTTAGGCCCACAGGGGAACATTTTAAAGTGGTAGGTTAGAACTAAGTGTTTTGCAATTAACATGCTGTTTGCTAGCCCTTCTTTAATAAATTGAGCTGTCAGCTGGCAACTCAAACAAGTGTGTTAAAGATTTACTGGCTTTCTTGAGTGTCTGTTGAGGAAAGAATCAGTAAGCCAAAGTTTTTACCCGTTTCATTCTGACGCTCCGTCTCTCCATAGCATTTCGCACAAAGGGTGGTTTTTTGGACAGCGTTGAACTATCACTATCGCTACGATTAAGCTGAAAATATAAAAGAAATCATTATGAAACAAATGGGCAGTTTGACACTGCTTAGATGCACTATAGCCAATGTGTAGAACGATATATAGTTATACAATAACCAAACCATTGTAACACTGCAATGACATCCTTCCAGTGCCCAAAACTGGGATCACAAGACAAATTATTTTGCTATAGTTCCTAGCCCACCCTCGCCCCAATCTTGTCAAATTTCTGTTTGGGAAAAGTTGGCAAGGGATGATACCTTCCATTAGAACTAAGCATAATCAGAGCTTAATCCCACTGACCTAAAAAAGGATAAACTGCATTCAAAAGCTTATCTAAAGCTATCCTGACCATGCAGTTTGGCTCAATAAAAGGTATCACCACAAATCCTTGCCTCTACCCTACACAAGACAAGAAAAATAAAAATAGTGGACAATATTGTATCAATTAAAGCAATGCACATTTTTTCCATCCTTAACTTCTATGAATTAGTAAATTCTAAGATAGGGAGAGGGATAGAGAAAGCAGTACAGTGTCCTTCCTTAAGTAGGGAATGTAATTCGGTTCTAATTGTGGTGGAAACCTGTGCTGAGTGGCATTTCTAGGCCTAGACTACAAGCAGAGTAGTGGGACTACAGTCATGCAGACATGGGATAAGCAGTGGCAGGTCCAGAAGTTCTGTATGAGGAAGTTGTCTGGGAGTCCATGAGGAATTTATCCTGCCTGTTCACTACCAGAACAAAAGAATGGAAGGCCACATTGGTCTGAGTGTGCTGGCATTTCCTTCTGGAAGCTGGCTTGCTGGGACTGTTATAGAGCTGTGGCTAATTATATGGGGTTGAATAATCAGCTGTTTCGTAATGTCTGTCAATAACATCTTCATATGGAGTTAAGGGATGCCATTTTACTAACATACCAACTCTTTTGCACGGGATGGCAAAGTGAGAATATGACCCTTTTATATATTTTCCTTTACAAGGCCAGGCTCCTGGCCAAGTTCTAATTAAGCCTACACCTAAACTCATTTTAGGGTTTCAGTTACATCCATTCTCTTGCCACTTCTTGACCTGTATTGTGTTGCAATCACGTGCTGCCAAGGTAGTTGTATTTCAAGGGTGGGTATACTGATCCCTCTGTATCGTATACCACAGTTAATTAATGCTTGTAAAGTGCTCTATAGTGATCTGATGAAAGATGCCAGTTAATGGAGCAGCCCACCTCAGTTCCCATGTGAAGGGGAATGGGATGGAGGTGCTCAGCAATCTGCTGGATTGAACCTTCAGTGCAGATTATTATTACATAACAAAATTGGCTACTGTACAGACATTCTAGGAAGGCCAACATTTATGAAACCTGGGGCTGTGTTTTCCTTACCCGACACACATACTGACTCTGTGGTCCTGGAGAAAATGTTTTTGAGCGGATGATGGTACTACCTCTAATAAACTGCGTTTGTGGTGGATTAGCTCCTCTTTTATCTTTTGGACGTACTACAGTAGAAGACTGTGCAGGGCTGTCTGTATTAGTCTCTTTATCCACCTGAAAGAAAAAGCAAAAACACTGCAAGTGCCACTTTACCAACACACCCATACTACCACCTGGCACTGACTACCAACCTTTCTGTGTTGCAGCCTGAAATCCCACTTGTTCTTTCAGATTCAGAAGGAACAGAGAAAGCTGTGGCACTTGATTCTGCCTATGCAATACATATTAGTATTGCACTTGTGAGAAAACTTATGGAGGAGTTCAACAACTGTATCACCATTTCCCAACAACTTGGTTGACTGGTGTAAACAGAACGATTCCACTGAACTTTTCAGATATACGCCAGTGTAACAGATTAAATACTGCATGTTAGATTATCCATTAAATATACCTATCCATTTTTACCGAACACCCAGAATTGGCAGGAAAAAACAAGCCAATTTCAACACAAAAATCACCATTCAAACAAACCTGTGATTAAGTGGGTGGTGGTTAGCCAACGATTGCATTCAGAACTGCATCATAAGATCCAAAATGCTAGTCACTTTGGCTGACAACATTAGCCAATTAAAACGGTCAATGAGGAATTCTTTGCAACACCAGGGGACAAAAGACATTTTGAATTAAACAATGTTTCATTAAAGGGAACGTTATTTAACCTTGAGGTTCAACTATTATTTGAAATAGGGCACTACCAAAAACTTTCAAGTAACTGCTTAATTCAATGTTAGTCTAGTCAACTTTGTATCGGAAATCAATATAGGCCCCCCAAAAAAATTTGAGAAAAGGAAAAAGGATGATGCCAGGAAATATGAAGATCCAAACAAAATAGCGTGGTTCTGTACAGAATTCTAAAATTTCATTTAGTCAGTGACATGCAAAGTCCTAAACAAAACCTTAAAAGGGCAAAAAGGTAAAAACTTTTTGCAGGAACATTTTGTACCAATAAATTCACTGTGCTTTCTCTTTAAACAAATTTCATACAAACATATAGGCCTGTTGCATCAACAACCTCTTGTATTTGCCCAAGCAAATCACATAACTGTACAAGGAGGCATCTTCAATGACCTGATTTCTTGATTTGCTTGAACAAATACTAGAGAGATTTTTGGGGCTTTATTTTGGTCACAGTGCAATAGCAGAAGCTACATGGTCACAATACAAGTAAATGGCTTTTGCAAAAGAACAAGGCTAACTTGGTGAATCTACCTTAAATAAGTTTCTTAAAAGCCTTTTTGCCTACTGCAAGCAAAATGCAAATTAAATAGGCAAAAATGTTTCAAAAAATAGTACTACGTTTTTCACACATGATACAGTTTGGAAAGTCATCCCACCAAACTTCCCTACTTTTATTTCCCCCAAAACTTTTATGATGTTAGAACTGTAGCTGTAAGAAACAGCACACTCTGTATCTTTGCCTAAGAAGTCAGGAAAAGACAAAATATTTAACTATATCCTGTTGTTTCGTTACTGGAGCCAAAACAGCACAGTGTGCAAGTGTTTATTAGTCGCCCAGTGGAGGCACCATAATTCTGCACTTTACCTTTATTGCTGTCAACTCAGAATGCAGCTGGATTTCTGGATTCTCTTCCGCATCCCAGAGTGCTTTTACAGCACAGAATTCTTCCTCTTCTGCTTCAGTCTCACTGTTCCCATCTTGTTCTTCTTGCTCACCAACCTCTTCATCTTGCCTGCCACATAAATTGCTTCTGTTATTGGGATGGACCCAATATCCTATTAGCATTCTTGATGCTAATTCATGTCCCAGGTATGTGGAACCAAATGCACCTTTAGTGCTGTGATTTGTATGCATGAATAACAAAAATCATGATACTCCAGGAAACATGAATAACAAAATGTTATGGGTAGGAATACAGGAAACAGCACTAAGATAGTTATTGGATTTTTCTCATATTCTATAGTAAAGCAATTGCTATGGTTGAATACATTTGTACAGAGTCTTTTACGCTGGATATGGCTAAGTGTTACCCAAATGGAAGGTGCATTAAAAGGAGGCTGATTTCAAAGTATGGTCAAGCCCCAGGTTCTCTGGGTTTGAAAGCTGGAACTATACACCACAAAACAGCAATCTTAAACCTTTCAGCTAATCTGTGCTCAGTTATATACTTCAGTAGATTCTTCATCAAGCCACACAGTTTTTTGGGGGGTTTTTTTGGAGTAGGCCAGACTTTGAGATTTGAATTTCAGTGAAATACAGATGCATGTAAACCACAAATGATAAAAAGGGTTTCCTTGCAAATCCTTTGAACTGGAAAATGAATTTTCACATTTGCCAATAAGGCACTACAAACCACATATCTTCCATTTTTTAATGCTGCCAGCTTTCATTCTCCCTACCCAAACATATTTTCAGTCCCTGTGGCCACAGGGTGATTTTACTGTTGTAGAAACAGATGTCAGAAGTAAGCTTCAAGCAAAGTTCAAGAACTCCTCTCAGCTACCCAACACTTTCCAAAGTTCAACTCTAAAAAAATGCTGACATCTTCACATAAGGAAGCACTGCTTCCTTCAGACCCACAGAATCCTCTAACTGATACACTCAGCTAAAGATGCCAAACACCACCTACCAAGTCTCTCCACTAGTTAAAGTGCTTCTGCTTTCTTCCAGCTTCTTCTCTACTGCTTCCAGTTCAACAGCAGTCTGTTCCAGAAGAGCTGATACAGAGTCCTGTTAGAGGACAAGATTGCATTTAAAACCTATTCTTAAACTCCACATCAGTGTAACTGATTCACATTACTCATAATAGATCAAAAAATATATAAACATCAGGTTACACCCTTCATACAGCTTTTAGTTTTATTACTCCATGTATTATAACTTTTTCATATTTAAAAAATACTGCACAAAAACACAGCAGTTTTTTAAAATTTCTAGCCTACCATTCTCTTCAATGAGTTTAGTATTGTTATAATTGAGGTTTTTCTAGCTTCCTTTCACAGCATTTGTCCTTACTGTTTTTTCAGCGCAGGATTCTTCAGAACAGATGTCCTCTTGTTTATTTTTTAGGCTGTGCTTTTGTAGATATTTATAACTAAGAAGGTTGTACCAACGTGTTGACTTCTCTCCCGATCTACATATCTCAGCAAGACTAATCTGTGCTCCACCCTATATGGAAGCAAAAAAAGAGATGATGTGAAATATCAGAGTGAGGAGATTGTGACAATAAAATCCCAATGGGAACATGTAACAGCAGAAGAACCAAGATTTCAGGAGGTTATGGTTCAATTGTCTAGAAAATAAAATATCACCATCAATTCACATTTTTATGCCATTTCAGACATCAGAATGGTGACAGTCAAATGATACTAAACTAATTGAACCATATTGCTAGGAGCTTCCAATACAAAAATAGAAAGATTCACTTCAGCTGCTGTGTATAAATAAGCATCAAGAATAATGAACAATTATGCTGCAGCCATGGTAACTTGCACACATTATTTCACGTAGAAAGAATTAAACAAATATGGAAGAAAAATCCATTCCAGGAAATCTCCCAGGGCTGACAGAATTGCTTTAGTTCAGAACTAAAGATTCCACTCACTTTTATGTCCATTCTTATATTATCCATTGGTAATCCTCATTCAGTTTTCTTTTTTTTTTTTTTTTTTTTTAAAATGTTTCAGGACAGACAGATGGAAGTGTAACTATTGCAAAGTATATTATCTGCATCTCAGTGTATGCTATTTCCCCAACTGGGTTAGTTTTATTTTACCTTGAACAGATTTCCTGCAGTTAAATTTAGCCCAATTTGAGGTTGCCCAAGCACGTACATTAGAAATGTGGGGGCTGCCAAATGGGAAATCCTTATTTTGAATGTAGATGTTATTTCTTTAGTTAAAGTATGCTTTCAGGTGAAGGCAGCGATGCATAAACACCACAAATAGGGGGGCTAGGAACTGCCAAAAGCATATGTAGAAAACAGCATCTGTTAAGGGATGCATGAAAGTCTTGGAAAAAAAAATCAACTAGAATTTACATTTCTGTTTCTTTACAGTGACTCTGGACTTAGTTTTGAAAATGTTACTCACATTGGATACGCCTCCACAAGATGTTTACTGCAAAGTGAATTAGCTCTGGTGTAACATCTCAGCCTCTACACATGTGACTCTATTAGGGTGCCATAAACTAATAAATGCCACCATAGGATAAGTACTTGTAAACACAAGTACTTTCCATGGTGGTGTTATTTAGACGCACGTGTGAATGATGACTGGGCTAGCTGAGTTATGAGGATGTTTCAGTGAGGAGACTGCCTGCTGTCCCTGCACTAAAACATCCTTGTGCCCCAGCCACCCCCTCCACACGTTGAACTGGGTCAGAGCAGCCCCAGGCTGATAGGTTGACCCCCTCAGCCCCTGTCAGCTGAGGCTGCTCTAACCTGGCACAACGTGCTGCAGTCCTGGGTGCACGTCTAAATGCAGCACCCGGGAGCAATAAACTTCAGTCTGAACGGCACCAGAGTTTATTGCTTTACATGAATAGCACATGAAGACATGTTCATTAAGTAGTAATTTACTCCAGATGTAATTCTGCAGCAACCAGCTTGTTTACTAACATAATGCTGGACTAGGGAAGCAAGACGCAAACTAAAAAGATTTAAGAAAAGTCACAATTCTTAAATTATGTTAATTACAGAATTTGAAAGAATGGTCATTTCTCATGTAATTTTATGAAATCTAGGAAATTTAATAGAGATTCCCCTTTATTACAAAAGTCTATAGGTTGGTTTTAAAATCTTATAAACAAAGGAGTTTGTTTGCAACTACATTATACAAAACATTTCCTTAAGAAATCATGCTCAAATGTCTTCTCCTTTTGAACTGAGTCTGGCAGAGTCAGGTAAAACCCCATAATGGTTTTGTAATGTAAATATTTATCTACTGAATACCCTTTGCTATAACTGGGATTTTCCGACATAGAGAATGGCCAGACCTACAGGATCTCGCAGCTGAGGACAATATAGGAAGATTGCCTAACAGCAGCCAAATCTTATATTTCTTAAACACTAGATACCTTTTAAATCGAAAAAAGAAAATAGGAAAAAGATTCAACAGAAATGAATGCTAACCAGGCACTCCTCGAGGTGGGACTTATTTACAGTGCAAACATCAACTCTTAAAGTCTTCTGACGTAAAGCAGCGTAAGAGATTGAAACCCAAAATATTTCACTGTACATAAGATTGTCGGAAACGTCCATGGGTCTCGTGCGAAACAAACAGCTCGTGCTTTCAGAGCAAGGAAGAACAGCCACACGAATAGTCCTATTGAAAAATACTTTAATTAGTGCTGCTATAAGCCTTCTGTAAAGTATCTATTATGAGCTTATCTTTAAATAATCTACTGTGAGAACAGCGCATCCCCCCCACTCATTGTAATTTGTTCACTTATCTATGTATTAGTTTACCATTTCTATTTCCTGTCCAACCCATTCCTCCTTTACGGGAATTGCTAAAATGTTCTGCATTCGGAAGGACTTTATGGGTTAGACTTGTCCTGAGGATACTTTGAGTTACACCAGGGAGTTCAGAAATCACCAAAGCGTGAAGGTGGCAACTGTATTCCTAGTTTTCACCCCACTTCAGTTCTTGTGATATATGTATCTTGGTAAGTGTGAGATCAAGATTCTTATAATAATCATTTATACACGTGCAGTGAGTGTGACATACTAGTACCATCACCTTACACAGATGGAAATAAGTCCATAAGGTGTTGTGGATCCTTTTAGCTCTAATTTATAGAGACTAAATTAGCCATTAGCAAAGCCTTTATCTGGTTCTACTCGTGCTCAAGTTTGACAAATTTCCACAGTCAAATATTTCCCACATTACTTCATCTGTAAGTGTGTTCAGGCATGACTTATATTGCAAAACAAATGTCACCTTTACTCAGTGGCACTGTTAGATGTTAATGCCTTAAAAGCTTTTTCTACTAAATATATACAGTTAAGGAAGATTAACAAACATCATCATAAGTAAAAGTGAATTTTTAATTTTGATATATGAGTGGAGGAGCCCATAAGTGATAGTAAATATAAGATAAAACTGTGAAGTGCTTAGAGGACTAAAGCATTACATGAACTAGAAAAATAAACACAGTGTGTGTGATCCCACTGATGTCTATATTACAAATATTTCTTGTATGTTTATTTAATCTACTTACACTTTCTGATCTTGATGCAACAGCAGAGCAGGAACATTACTCAGCTGGATGACTAATATTGCAAATTGTTTATTTTTGTCATCATACCTAAATTAATTGTAAAAATATGAATAATCGCATTTGTAATGATAAAACTGCCTTTAACACAATGAAATAACTGTTGTGCTTTTCAGACACATTCAGATTTTCAAGCTTAAACAATTGCTGCACTCAGATATTAAAATGTGACAAGAGACGACTACCCATGGGAGTATGAAAATTATTGTTTCTAATAGCTTGTTACATATAATTTAGTCAATTGCATTTTAGTAGCGCATAACATTTTTGCAACTAGTGCACATATAAAGGGACCAAAACATTCAGATGAGGTAGATAACAGATTTAAACCATAATGTTAAATTGGTTTTACCATGTGGTACTGGAATTTAGCAATAATATTCCTATCAGGATTTTACAGAGACCTTAATATAGAACCAATTTTTTTAAGGTAAAAACAGCATCAGAAGACATACATAATGCGCCATCAGTGAATGAGACATTCTGAAGCTGAACTTACAGTTCTTGATATCAGTAGCTAAACAAAATCAAAGTCTTATGCTAGCTATTTTCTTCATAGCTGTTTCTGAGAAGCTCACAAGGCACTTAAATCAACCCTCCGCTATGCCCACCGTGCTTGACAACGTTTATTGCTACTGTTGACATTCAGATGGGGTGGCCAGCTTTGCCCACTTTGTGTTATTAGTTATACTGTTAGTTGGCCCGGAAGGGAAGTAAGCCGTTTGAGAGATCAAATCCTTATTCATTTCTAATCCAGGAATAAAACCAGAAGACAAAGGGTCTCAATTCTCGCATTGATGATTTACACCAGCATGCAGCACTATTTCTACTGCATTAATGAGAGGAGAATCAGACCCTAAGTGTCCAGTTCATAAGGCTGCACAGAGATTAATCAAGGAAATATGAAAGCAGGTACAAGGGGGAGAGGGAGAGGGAGAAAAGACCCTCAAGGATAGCCACCCAGCTTACTTCATAGCAATTTGCACTTTGGCAGTCCCAGCTGCTTCCATATCATCACTGTCAAACACCATCGTTTCTGAAACACATGCCCTGAAAGGAATCAAGGACAATTAAGGGCCTGCTGGAGCTTCAGGAAGATGTAGGCAATTCTGGTGCCACATGTTTTTCTCCCCACCACACAAAAAATGGAGGGGAATGGGCATATTGGTTTGTTAAAAGCGGTTAGCATTTTTTAACTTTAAAAAATCCTGCTAAGAAAAGTAAAGCACAATAAACACCTTCCAGTGAATGTACCACAGCTACATACTAGCAAGCAAGTCACATGCCCCCACCCTGGCACTGCCAACAGACACGCAATAAACAGGGAACCATAAATCAGGGAGTGAAAGCTACCTCACAAATTCCTCCATGCCAATTGGGGAGCTCTATAGCACTCGCTGGGCCAAGCTAATGGGGAATGGCTGTGTGTGAGAGACCTTTTCAAAAGGGGGTGTGTATTGGAGCACTTTAGATGGTTAATATAGCTAATTTCTCAAAAGCAACAGAAAGTTAGATAGTAAATGTTATACTGGTGTCGCTAATGCAAGGCAGGAAAAACAGTCCAATAAAAAAAAAAAAAATTATCAGGATTGTATATAGCCAATTTTTTTCTAATAGTTTAACTGAAAGGTCTGAGTTACTACATTGCAGTGTTTAGCTAATCCTTTCTAAAACAGCTCATTTGGTCTTTTCCCACCTCTAAAATTTTCAAATGTTGTGCACAAAACTAAGTTAGAAAATGAAGTCTGTTGACCTCCTTTTTGACATTTTTAATGTATTGCTAACATAGTCAGCAGGATTATAGCAGTGGTGTTGCAACATGCCCAAAGCTTAAGTACACATTTGCTATGAAATCCAGCACTACACATGTTGTGCGTTAATGAACTCAGTGCTGAAATCAACAAATATTCTAAAGGATACAAATTACTTAGCACTACCTAAATTCTCTGCATTTGGAATAATGGCTCAGATGCATCTCCCTTTCTAATCTACCCTAGACGCACAAAAAACAGGGTAAAAAAATATTAAGCTTCCAAGTGAAGAACTTAAATGACAGAAAATATTAGAATTAAATTAACCTCTGTGTATATATAAGGACACAGCTTTCATTACGTGATCATGTAAACAATTATTTTCTGCCAGCTTGCTACCTCATTCAGTGCAAAGGATGGAGCCGTTCTCAAAATAAATCAGGGTTGTATAGTGAGGTTGTTGTCTGTAGGACCCTCTCTCGTGTTTCACAAGTTGGAAGATAGAGTGAATAAAATAGGGGATTGCAGAATGATAGTATCAGTCTCATAGTTAAGGCAATTGCATAATGCCCTGAACTGGATTGCTTGTGCCAGTGGAATTCTTCTATGATGATAGGTAATTAACTTAATATCAATTTTTTTCAAAGGTGGCTACCTACTGGGTAATTCTCATCTTTTGGCTACCTGACTTTAGACCCTCTGGTCTGATTCATAGAAATGCTGAATATCTATACCTACTAAAGATAGTAGGAACTGAACTTTAGTATTACATAGCTCTTAATATTTAAGTACTGTCCAAAAATACAGGTATAGGACATCCCAAACTGGACAACCAAAAACGGCATTGGCAAATGTGCTGTTTATAGCATAATACTGTTTTGCAGCAATTCAGAGATTTTAGAGTTTGCTTTTGTGCTGCACTGGAATGAAGCCTGGATCCAAAATACCTTCCTCACAAAAAACTTTGTTGCAACTATATCAGTTCTGATAAGACAGCTTTTCTGCAAAATTTGGATTTATTCAGAATTGTTCCTACTAGTTTAGTATGTAGGAAATGAAGAAAAGAACCATACAAAGAACAGTGAGAAAAAAATTAAATTATGCATAGCTGTTCATTAAATGAGTAGCACATAGCCCTGTGAAGAAAAAAGTAGCTTTTCATGGAAGTCAATACTATATATGCATAGTTACCTATACAATTCATTATTTTCACAGAAACCATGGAAAAAGGCAATTTCTGTGATCACCATGAAAACTGGCATTTCCTATGATTTTGCATGGAAAAAAATTAGTAAAAATAAAATGCTGGCTCCCCAGTGGGAGCCAGCAGCCCAGGCTTGCACCCCACTGGAGTGGAGTGAGCTGCCAACATGAAAGACAACAGCCAAGATGGCAACTACCCCCTCTCCTCTGCCGCTGATTGGCTGAAAGAGCTGACTTTTGCGTGTCCCTGTCCCTCTCTGCCAATCAGCATCCCCTGCATTTTGGGTACTTAACATTTTTAAGTTAAAACATTAAGATAGTTCCTGTGTGTGAATTCTTAGGCTTGAATGAAAAAACTGAAAGACTATCATGTAGCACCCTGTGGTCCATGAGCAGGACTATAATCTTCTTATTCACCAAACAGATCTTTGCCATTTGAACAGATGGAATAAATAGTTATAAGCGGTGGGGTGTCACACGCTGTGGGACCACTACTGCAGAATGGCAAGAGGATACAGGGACTTTGCTAGAGGGTTTCAGGTATTTGCTGACAAAAAAGGATGGTAAGACGTAAGGTTTCATTGTTCCACGCCAGTATTTGAAGGGACATTCGTGTATGGACACAGATTCTTCTTCCCGTTTCCTAAAGTGCTTCATGCCCTGCCCATCTAAGCTGGCTTTGTCCCAGACCATTTTCTTCCCCACCCTCTTCAACCAAGTCTCCTCTCTTACCCAGTTCCAGTCTCTGCTGCTTCGCTTCTTATGCTAGTATTAGTCTCTGGCCACAGCAAGTCCCTGTCTCACTCCTTTGTACCTCCCCCTTTTCCCTCTCACTGGTAATCTCCAGTGCCATCAACCACTGTCTAGTTCCTTAGAACCAGTCTTTTGCCCACCCCAATGCTGGATCCCCTGGTTCCAGGTCTTCATAAGCTCAGTTTCTCTCACCTCTGTTTTGGCTCTGGTTGCCATCCCATGCCTGCCCTTGCCAGACTCCTTCCCTGGGCTCCTCATCCAGTGTCAGTGTTTGCCTCATTAACAATTCATTGCTCAGACAGTTTCAGTTCCCTCTTTGCACCCCAATGCCTTTTCAGATCAACCATCCTCAGCCCCCCTACTGTTTTCAACATACCCCACTGGTTCTCAGTCCCACTCTCCCCAGACTGTTCCAGTTCCTTTTCTTCTCTTGCCAGGCTTCAGTCCCAACCTTGCTGTAATCAAATTCCCTTAAAAGTTCTGCTTGCCACTTCTGCATTTCAATCAGACACTTTGTTTTTCTCAAGTCCAGCAGAAGGGTCACTGAAAGCACAGGAGACATGCTACCTGCTATCAGATAAGGTGCCCAGAATAGTGACTGTGTGGAAACCCTGTTCTGTTACAGGCTGGAACATATCTAAATTTCCATACTCAGCATAAAACTCTGAAAGTCTCTTCTGAGCATACGCAAACGTTGATTCTTCAAAGTAGTAAAAACTTGACTAAATATGGGTGTATTTTCACCCCAAATTACATGACAACAAAAGACAAACCCTTGACATGAAGGCCACTCTTCTGCCAGATTTATAATTCCTGTTTTGAGATTAACAATATTTTTTAACAAAGCCAAAACTCTATTCACTTTTGTTCAGCACCATGTCCAGTTTTGGGCCCCACACTGCAAGTAGGGTGTGGACAGATTGGAAAGTCCAGCACAGAATGACAAAAATGATTAGCAGCCTGGGAAGCATGATTTCTGAGGAAAGGCTAAAAGAACAGGGCTATTTAGCCTGGCAAGAAGACTGGGGGGAGGGTATGATAGTAGTCTTCAAATACCTGAAGGACTATTACAGAGAGAATGGAGATGGGCTTTTCTCTGTGGCCACAGGGAATAGGAGTAAGTGTAATGGCCTCAAGCTTCAGAAGAGGAAATATAGGTTGGAGGTTAGGAGGAACTTTCTGACTACAAAGGTGGTCAAACATTGGAACAGGCACCTAGAGAAGCGATGGAACCTTCATCCCCGGAAATTTTCAAGAGCAGGTTGGACAGACCCTTGGCTGAAACAGCTTAGTCAGAGATGATCCTGCCATAAACAGGGGTCTAGACTAAATGATCTTGCAAGGTCCCTTCCTGCCTGACTTTTTATCATCCTATGAAAACAACATTTTTCAATAGCCTCATTCCCAGAAACTGCCCAACTTAATTCAGCTGATAATTTCCACAAGGTTTCAACCTGAATATGACAATTGGCATGGAGGAAAATAGTGGCTTTCACAATGCAAAGCAAACTTTCATTTCACAAAGCATCAAACTTCCATTGTAGCATAATTCATCCTCTTTATAATGTTTGAAGAAATGGTCTAAAATCTTGGAAAGCCTTAATCACTGACCTGCAGACAACAATAAAATAGCATCTGACAATGTTGACTTAGTATCAGCATATGTATCGGAATGTACTACATAGAGACCTAGATTATACCTTTGTGCAGATGCCTCATATACCCCACTGTCTCCAGCAACAGATTCATCAGACACGGCAGCTGACACACATGCCACCTTCAGTGCAGCCCCTCCAACCGTATTTACACCTATCAGAAAATGCAAGAAGAAAGAACAAAAGCATTAATGAAAAGGAGCTGGCAGCATCAACAACTACCCTGTTCAGACAAGGGTCATCAAGTGATAATAGGCTCCTGAATTCAGATGGAAGTGGAACGTCTCATGTCTGGGTCCTAAGTCCTTATCTGGTGTTAAATTAGTGGTGGTAGATGGTGCCAGATCTTAGGGCTCCAAGGCTGTCAAAGTGTCTCATGGATGTACGAGGTCAGACCAGACACCGCACAGACGGCACAGCAGCACAACCCAGGCTTTATCTGATAGCGTGCCTCAACTCTGATCACTTGAGCTAAAGAGGAAGAAGTTCATGGCTTGCCTAATCCTGGAGTCCTATTCTCTGAGTGCCAATAGGATTGCAGGCAACACTACCAATTATACTTATTGTGACAGGGATGGTCATCCTCTGGTAAATATACTGCAGCCACCAAGCAGCCACTCAATGGTAGAGAGGGAAGCATAAAGGCAGTTCGGCATCTGTGATGATTTGGATAATATTTCCTTATGCAATTTATGAGTGCTGATTAATTTTATGAAATTGCAGTACAACTAAAACTCTTATTTGGTATAGCAAGTCAGCCATGGTTAGACAAGGTCTTGATGGTATCATTCACTCCATCTGGAGGAAGATGCAGAACAAAAGAACCTGTTAACCTGAACAACTGGGCTCTGGATGAACAATGCATCTAAGGAGGCTGCTAGAGCTGGAATTTACTTGCAGGGAAGATGAGTGAAAACCACAAATCCACTGAATAACAGAAAAAGACAGAGGAGAAAGCAAGTTAAAAAAAATTAAGCCAGGGTATTATAGAAAGCCTAAAGAAGATAACAACAAGATCTATAAAAGAAACTGGTTTACAATAAAACAAGGAGAGCAATATAGGCAACTCCTATAAATTAAAATAGATTAATTTTTCAGTGATTCAGCTGAGGACTATATAGCCAGAATGTTATTTTTTTTTTAAGATGCGGCTTAGGGATATTTTCTCCTGCATCCTTATATTTTTTTCCCCTCTTACTGACATGTTCATAAATCTTAGCACATAAAAACTAGCTAGAAAACATTCACAACATAAGAAATCAGTCATTAATTGGAAAAAAGCCAAACAGTAAGTTTTGAGGACTGTATTTTACATTCAAACATATTTTTCCTGTGCCATTATTAGAGGCTTCACTCCTATCGTATCCAATTGAAGCACACAGAAGTACCCGATAGGCATGTCTACACATAAAATTAATGAACCTGAATTTTTTGTGAAGAAAATTCAGGCTCATTAAAGTACTCCCCAGTGCACATCTACACTTGTGCCCCCATCGTGACCAAACTGAACACAGGCTGCTCCTGCCCTTTTCTGCACCCCTGCAGCAGACAGGGGGAGCTCCACATTCCCTTGGGTGTTAGCCCTGGGCTGGCAGAGGGTACGGGGGGCTTAGCACTGAGCTCTGGAGGGTGGGGGAGCTGCTCTGTGGGCAGCTCCATCACAGCTAGGGGGAGATTGAGCTTGGCTTGATGTCCATGTGCCTGGTGCATTAGGCTAATACACTGCTCAGGTATTGTTGCACATGTATAGAAGGTGATGCTTTACTGCGCATTAATTTAATGTGTATTAAAGTGTCTCGTGTAGATGCACCTTATAGGTATAGAAGCAAGCCCCATATAGTCACTTTTTGAAAATAAGGGTTACCAAGATTAAGCTCTCTATTTCTCTCCGTATTACTGTTATGTGTCCATTATTCCAAAGCTTTTAATATGAAAATTATTTTCCCCTCCTGACTTGCTTTATAGCTCAAATCAGTTCAGACATGTACTGCCCCCAGTATATGTAAAGCTAGAATTTTTTGTATTAAACTTCCTTGTTAAACAAAAACACCACAAGTTGTTCCCTGCCCACTTGAGCTTTTTCTCTCCCTTCTATTAACCAATGCCACGTGAACACTTCAGCCCATAAAGCTTCTGTTTTGGATCACTTCAGCTGAGTGCCTTGTAGCCAAAAAGGATGAAAGAATTTTCTTTAGAACCACTATATACAGAACTATTTCTGCTTTGGAGAGAGAGCATTATTTTGCAAACTGGTTCCATAGCATTTTTACCCCTTCTTCTCCCTCCCTGTGATTGGGAAAGAATGCTTACATCTATTAAAATATTTCATTTTGCTTCTGCTTTCTTCTACATACAAATTCTGGATGCTAACTTCTTTCAGGTGGCAGGAGCTATAGTCTTGTGTTACCAATGCAAATTTCCTTGAACAGAGACAGTCCAAAGCCAGACATTATTAGGAGGGCTACATGCCAGATCTTTGGTGCTCAAAATAGAACCTTTTCTTTTTGTACTTCTATGAAGAAAACTGCTTAGCTGGAACTCAGCAATGGCAGACCAGAAAAATGGGACTGAACAACAGTGGCAGAGTGGGGGGGGGGGAGCTCTGGGTAGGATGAGAGCAAAATTTGCATCAGATTTTTCAGGATAATGATCCTGTTCTCTTGTCTGGGAAGTTCCTAGATGTTACGTTAAAAAAAAAAATGAGTAAAATAGAAAGTTAAATATTATGGCCACCTGCTTAGCTACTTGGTGTCGAGTGCTATGGAAAATGGGTGTAGTAGAGACACCTGTAATACAGCAGTCTCTAAATATCTTTGTGGGCTTTGATACACAACTGGGGACACTCCCAGAAGAAACAGTTTCCCATTCAGAGTTGGTGTAATGGAGCTGATAAAGTCAGGACTGTCTGTGCTTGCCAGTCCCAGACTGCTCCACAACCCAAGAAGCTAACAAAGGTTTAAAAATAAACCTCCTCAGTTAATGAGGAACACAGGAAAAGGCACTCAGCCCAACTCCTAAAAGAGTGACATGTCAGAGTTTTGTTTTTTTTTCAAAAAACAGTAACATGTACCAGTAGATAATGTTTCTCTACCAACAATATAAAATTGAGATAATTATTTAGGAACCATTTTAAAAGATGAACATTTCAGAGTTTTGGCTTCAACAGGGTTCAAGAATCTGACCAGTACAGTAGGAAAGAAGTTTGGCACCTGGGGAAAATCCCACAGTGGCAGCCCACCCTTGCCTTGCACACAGATCTGGGGGGCACACGCTCCCCCATGCTTGCCCAGGAGTTCACACAGCAGCTGGAGCCGCCTTCCCCCAACCCTATGCCCTCCCAAACGAGCTGCTGGTGGCTCCATCCTGCGTTCCACCCCGGCTGGGCAGCGCCTCTTGGCACCCTTTCGCTTTGGCGCTCAGGGTGTTCACCTGCCCTTCCCTCCCCCTCTTACTACAACACTGGATCTGAGTATTTATTTATGCCAGGACAGAGCATTTCGCTAAAAGTGGTTTCAGGAGAAGTCTGGCACCTTGAGTTTCTGTTTTGGCCAGAAACACTGTGAAGCCCTTGGCAGTATATGGAGATGCCCTTGACCTTGCCGGACACAAGTAGTGCAGAGGCTGCACAATACCGAACAACGTGGGAAAATGCTCTCTGGACGTTCTTCAATCTAAAGAGAGGTTCAGTCAGAATTCTTCCAGACTGGTCCATGCATTTCTAACCTACACTGGACTTTTATACTGAAGGAATTAGGGTCCAGCCCTGCAAATCTTTAGTCACATGAGCAGGAAGCTGTGGAGTAAGTGCTTTGGAAAGTTTATTTTCAAGATTTAGACAGTCAATGATCCTCACTGAATTCCAGAAGGGAACTGATGGACCGACACAGCTTTTAAACTTCATTTGACAGAATATAGTACCTATATTTTTTCCATGGTATACCATTTAACATTTGCTGACTTCAAGATAATATGAACTTAATATTAGAGATCGTTACAAATGAACTAGATCCAATATCAAAATATAAATAAATCTTCTGCTGTGTTTTTTGTCACTCCATTGCCTCTAAGAGAGGGACACCATGTTGGCAGAGTGGTGCTTTTCCCAATGAACCTGAAAAGGCGAGAATTTTTCTCTAGGTTCAGTCCAGACATTGTACCAAATAGTTGATGTAATTTCATCAGGACATGGGCAGAAACTAGTATATAGAATGTATCATGTAACTGGATTATTTTTCATTCAAATACAGCCCATAAAAGTGAAAGAAAGTTACCAATGATGCAGATTACTTTTTAATTTTTGCGTGTTCTCTTTATGACTTCAAGTTCAATTTACTACGATGCACACAGAACTGTATCTGATACCCTTATGCCTCTTTTGTAAAAACTGCACCTAAGACCAACTACGTAGCTCAAGCACAAATTCCCTGATTGATAAAGATATCACAACCATTCCCAGCATCAGGAACTGAATTAAGGAGAACTGGGTCTCTGTGCCTTACTATATCCCCGATGGGGTATCTTCCCTGTAAGAAGCTTGTACCACTCCCTGACAGGGCTGCGCAGTCTCTAAAGCAGTACTCGAGTGATACATGAAAGGCCAATATGAACCTAAAGATTGGTTACTACACTAATCCCCAGTATCACTCATGCACAATTGCTCTTTCAAAGCCAATTGAAACTGTGTACTATAGAAGCAGAGGGCAGAATTTGTCCTTGTTGACTTCTCTAGGGGTTAAATTTTGCTAAGTCCCACCAGTGGACCTAGTCTGCATTTATGCCATGCTATGGCCTATGGCCCAATGCACTTGCTCCACATGTTTGAAAACTTAACAGTAATACATAGATGGAACCGAAACTACCATTCTTAATGTTAAAAGGGGAAGCACATTTAAATATAAAACCAGCAAAAACCTCATGTAGCTGTTAAAAGAAAATAAACCAAAAAAAACAAACAACCCTCACAGATATACTTTAATTCTATTTGTAAAACATGTGAGCAGATATTGTCCCTAGAAGCCAAGTACTAACGGTCAGCCACACCATTTTAGCGTTACACTTAATTGTGAGTAATGCCTAGAAAGTGAAACCTCTGCTCATTATAGCCCTGAAATAAACTACTTACGGTGATTATTTTGTCTGCTGACTGAATAATAGCGATAATCACTTAATCTGCTTAACACCTTAGCTTTCACTGTAACAGCCTTGACAAATCTTGAAGTGCTAAAAACCTGAAAACTAATCAGTGTCCAGTTTTAACAGGAATAATTGCTCCTTTACACTCAAATCCCAGAGTATCTATTTCTAAGGGGATGGGAGAGCACAGAGAAGGGGGAAAGCCTCAGCTCATCTCTTCAATAGAATTTTAAATATTATGGAGGCTTCAGCTGACAAATGAGAACAATTTCAGATGCAAGATGGAAACAAATAGCGATCACACTTCACTAGTTCCCGTACCTCACAGAGTTCTTTCAGGATATCCAGAAAATGAAGCATTAGAAGGGCTCAAAACCCATTTGCTTTTGCAAAACAAAGCTCTTAGGTTAGAGGCAATATCTTTTATTACAGCAACTAAATAGCAGCAAATTGTCTTTGCAAGCTTCCAAGTCCAAACACTCTTCATCAGGTTGAGGTGAATTCAAAGATTGTGAAAGTTCTCCCAGGTAGAAAAGAAACTTCATTTTGGACAGGGGAGGTAGACTGTGGAAGTTTTTATCCCCTGGGTTGCTCAGAGTCCCTTTGTGAGAGAGTTACTCTGTGATATGCAGATTAGGCAGACTTTGTCTCTGGAGACGTCTGATGTAAAAATGTCTTCTTTCTTGGTTATTAGTTGGTCTAATACAAGATATTGCCTCTAACCCAAGAGCTTTGTTTGTCTCTTTCTTAGACCATCACATCTACAACATGCATCCCATTTTTCACTGCAGTATTCAGCAAGCAGATGCAGTAGGGCTGTGCAAAGCTTTGTTTGCCGATTCAATTTGGTGGAGATTTGGCCCAATTTGGCAGCCAAATCTCCGAATCTGAGTCAAATCAGGAAACCCATTAATGTCTCTGAATCAAATTGGAAGCCTTCAATTTGATTCGCAGATATTCAGTGATTCAGACATAGACACAGCTTTATATGTTTTCTCTACATACCTCAAGGTACTAAGTGGGTCATGAATCCTGAGATAGTGGGGCAAATGGAGCATCCCACGGGAGCTCAGGGGGGTCACCAGTGCACTCAGTGGTGGACCTGGAAGTGGACCAGAGGCAACTGAGGTCCCTCTGTGGTCAATTGCTGAGCCGGGGGAGCACGGGGGGGGGGGGGAGGGGATGAGGGAGTTCCTGATGCGCTCAGCTGTGGACCTGGAAGTGGACCAGAAGTACTTTCAGTGGGGGGCCCCCCTGTGTTCCTGTGGGATGCTCCATCCGCCCCACCATCTCAACATACATGAGCTACACTTGGTACCTCAAGGTATGTAGAAAGAGCTGTGTCTATGGCCGAATCACTGATTCTCTGACTCAAAATCGAATCTTCAGATTCGGCCCAACTGAATCAGGACAATGATCTGAATCAACGAATTGAATCACTGTCTCCCGAATCAAGTTGAATCCAAATTGAATATGGCCCACTTCGCACAACCCTAATACGTAGGTGCCTACAGCACTAGTATGATTTTTTTTCCTTCACTACAGTAGTAAGTAAAGCCACTTTATTCACACAGGTCTCAACACCACTGAAATCAATGGGAATCCAAAGAGGTCTTGGGCTCTGTCTTCATGGATTGATTGTGCTAATTGTTATCTGATGCTCTTAATCTATTTATACAGGGCCAGTAGGTTCAGAAGAGGAAAACGTTTACTCTTGTATCGAACCTATTTACCAGAATATCCAGTATTTCTAAATGTTTTATTTTTGCAGAGTTTATTATCTAAACAAGTTATTGTTGCTAAGAGACTAAGATATCAAAACAGCTAGTGCTCAAGCTCAACCTAGCTATCTGTGCTCCACTGAAATCAATGCCAGTGCTACCACTGATTTCACAGGAAGCAAAACAAGACCTAGCATTCTCCCAGGATGTTTTTCTTTGTTTGTTTTTAACTGTTGACTAACTTTCCCCAGTCTCCCCACAGATTTCAGCCAGCAAGCTGTTTTTTTCTCCATATGTCCTTTTGGGGCATTCAATTTTAAATACTTTATTTCATGTTTTGAATACAAGTAATAAAATTTATGTTTTGTGCATCTAAGTGACAAACCACTATGATGGTGGGGAACTGGGCACCCTTATTTAGGCACTAAAATTTTAAAATTCCACAGTCACCTGTAGGACTCAAGTAAAGCATTCTTGGACATGAATTAAACTTATCAACTTGTTTTCCAATAAAGGTAGAACATATAGTTATGTAACCAAAGTACAGACCAATGTTTGTAATGTCTTATTTTTAGCTTAATCCTTTGCTGTTAAAAAAAATTAACAAGTTTTTAATATAGCATTTTAAAGTCATTTGGGTTGAATTGTCACTATACCTTGGCCATGATGTTTGTCCTCAGCTGTAGGCTCTTCTAGTTTATAGCCACTACTGCCAGTATTTAGAGTGAGTTCAGAAAAACTTGTATTTATTTCTGTATCTTCAAAGTCCATATGGCTCAAAAAGTTATCTCCAGGTAAAAGTGGGTCTAATACTAGTGGCGAGCACGGTGGAGAGGGGGAAGACAAAGATGACCTTGGAGACAATGATGTCATTGATTTGGGTGTCCCAGATAAGGATGATCTTAATGCCTGGATCCGACTGGTGGCATCTGTTTTGTGAGTTTTTGCTACCTCGTTCTCATGAATAGTGGTGATGTAGCCAGAAGGCCTAAATCCAGTGGCCCCCTCAAGAAGTAAAAAGTCCACTTTGTTTTGATATTCAGAGTCCAGCTGTTCCAACTGCTCATAATACAGATCAGTAAAACTGGCTGAGGTGGAAGAATCCTGGCTAGAGGTAGCAAGAGATCCTCTACTAGATGCAAGAGAACCAGGGCTGCTGCCTGAAGAGAGCGAAAGCATGCTGGTTGAGAGACTGTGAAGAAACACAAGACACATCAAAGAAAGCTTGGCATTTTATATATCATCATAAGTCCCATGAAAGACATTGTGATACATTTATGCACAACCTGCCCACCAAAACATGGGTGCAGTTTGCTAGTTCAAGTCTTCAAGTTTAAAAGAAGCAGCCACCTATAAGTTTTAGGCATCCTGGTAATTTGGAAATTGCAATCAATACAGGTATAACCACAAAGAAGTCCATAATTAGTCAACACTTTCCAAGAACTTAGTAGATGAAACTTCTAAAATGGACCAAAAAAATTGATCTTTTCCCTCCCGTAAGAGCTTAATGTCACAGAACAGAAGGCAATGGTCTGTCTATGACAGAAAAATCATTTCCAGTTGCCTAACCACTGATCTTAATCCTGCACGTGGCCATCTGTTAGTTCAGCCAGAAACTAGGGTTATAGTTGTCACAGCAGCCAGCAAATCTGCAATCATTTGCGAGATTCACCCATACAAGAATTAAGACCTTTGAGAAGAATCCAACTCAGTTATTCCAGTTCCATGAGATGGAAGAACTAAAAACATCCTCCATTAACCATTTACCTCTGAGGAGTGATCTTCAAATCATAATGACTCTAAAGAAAAGTTCATGTTAGTCAGATCTTTAAAGTATGTTTGTTCACCTGAAAAAAACCAGACAATTTAGCACAATTTTTTTCCAAAACGGAAGAAACTCGGAAATGAAATAGCAGAGGATGCCTATAAATTGGACAGAGATACACTGGCAGGTGTGTGTGTGGGAAGCTTGCACTATGCCTACTTTTTAAACAGCCTTCTGAGCCTTTCTTTTCATGAGCATTAAATTCATTCCAAGTTTTACTTAAGAAAAGGAAATATGAAAGGGTAAAGCATGTAATTTGAAATGGTTCTGTTGTTGCCAGAGCACTGGTCTTGCATATTTCTTCATTAAAATCAGAGAGGATGTACAAACACATTTTCTAGAGGAGCATCACATAAGGGAAAACAAAATATCATCCTAAAACCAACAGATAATTATTACCCCTTTGATCCAATAGTATCTTGTACGCATGTGATTAGTGAAAGGCTCCTTCAAGTCTTAACCTGCAAATACTCAACTAACAAGTGAAGTGCTTATTATCCTAGAGTTCCACTTAAGCCAATGAAACTACTCAAGATTGTAAACATTATACCTGCTAGCGTTCACAGAATAGAGCCTTTTATCCATATATCACATCTGATTTGCTATTTAAAAACATGGACTAGAGTTATTTATAAGATAATATTAATAAACCTGTCTTTATAGGATTTATAGGACAGTTAAAATGTGATGCAGTTCAAAAGCTATATTCAATTAATCAGAACCATAACTGCATTCTTTTAAGAAGAGTATACAGCAGAGGCAGGCAAAACATGGCCTGCGGGCTGGATCCAGCCCACCAGGCCATTCTATCTGGCCCATGGGACCTATCCAAAAAACAATTACCAGCTTGCAGCTGCCCTCTGAAAGTCAGCAGGAGGCAGGGGCTTTCAGAAGTCATGCACTGTCAAGCTGGGTGGGCTCTGTACCTCTGCCTCTGTGGGGCTCCCAACACTTCAGCTAGGAGCCCCATGTGGAGGCACCTAGCACAATGGTGTGCAACTGGATGGGGAAGGGAGGTTTTGCCTGAAAGTGGGGAGGTTGTGAGGGAGATGTGGGAGGGTCCCCCTGCCTTGGTGCATAAGCCCCCGCTGCATTGTCAGCAGCAGCAGCAGGTGGGAGGCCTTCAGGGCACTCCTGGCAGGCAGAGTCCCCTGGCAGCACATAATACAGCTCCAGCTCAATCCTGGGAGCTGCATGTGGCAGCATAGAGCCCACCTGGCCCATTTCAGTCACTTTTGACCAGGACCAGGCTGGCTCTGTGCCAGTACGTGGGGCTCCCAGCACTGCAGGCAGGAGCTGCATGTCATCAGTCTGTGCTGGGCTTGGCTGGCTGCATGTCCCCATGCGTAGCTTCCAGGGCTCCAGCGGGGAGCCAAGCATGGTAGCATGGAGTCTGCCTGGCCTGGTAGCGCGCAGCTCCCAGTCTCTGTACCACTGGGCTGGTCAGGTTTCGTGCCTCCCTGTGTGCCTCCCCACTGGAGTGCTGGAATCCCCATGTGGAGGCATGGAGCCAGCTTGACCCAGTGGTGCATGACTCCTACTTGCAGTGCTGGGAGCCCCATGTACTGGTATGGAGCTAGCCCTGTCTGGATTAAAGGCACGTGCCAGTGGGCTAGGCTAGGTTGGGCCAGCTCTGACACACCACATGCAGCTCCCAGGATTCAGCTGGAGCCCTGCGCTGCCAGAGTACTTTGTCTGCTGTGGGCCAGAAACACCCCGACAGCCTGCTGCTGCCACCCACAGCAAGGGCTGTGCAACCATGGGAGGGCATGCGGCAAGGGAGCCCACACCCACCCACACTCACAACCCCCCAGCCTGCTTCACAGCCCCCCAACCCTCCCCACACCTGTACCCACCACACCACCACCCACAATACACAAGAATAAGGCTATTTTGAACTATTATATAATTACCTCTACACACACTATGCCAACACATGTAAATCATGGCAAAAAATATTTTTTGAAATAAATCATAAACTAAAAATCAAACATCTACTACAACTTATTTTAATGTTGTTCTCTTTCTGGTTCCATAATGGCACACCACCCTCCCAAAAGGAGTACTCCCGGGGCAAGGGGAAAAGGGGAGAGGACCTCTGGTGGCAAAGGTCAGGAGTTAAGGGGTGTTAATTCCAGCCCCAAGACTGCAATCAGGGGGTGGGGCACCTGTTGGGGGCAGGGCTACCCTTGCAGCCCTCCACAGATCACCACAAGTCATTAAGTGGCCCTCCAGTCAAAATAATTGCCTACTCCTGGTATACAGAATTTATGTAGCCCCAGCAAACACGGCCTTATGCATTCAGATGGCAGATGCATAGTGAATCAGTCTTCTGATAAAATAAGTACTGTGCAAAACATGACTATTACAAGGGAGACTGCAGCACACAAGTCTACACTTGCAACTATTTAACACACTATTCTGAGTTAGTAGACATACTCTATCCAAAAAGTATAAATTCTAAATTTCATTTTTAAAACTGAAGCTTCCTTCTTGTTGCTTGCAATAAGTCTGGCTGAGCATGATATTATGCTTACAAATGCATTCACCCAAGCATTCATGCCATGCTCAAAAAGTTTCTTCCTCAGTCAAACATAGAAACAGAAAAAAAAAAAAGAGTGTAAATAAACAAGTTATACACTCTTCTCACTGAATAGGCAGGTCCCTACCATGCAGGAAATGCGCATATGACAACAAAGTTCTGCTACATAGGAGAACCACAAAAAGCCAACTACTGTCCAACAAAGCTGCTATAGAGCATATTAATCTTGTTTTAAAGTTTCTTTTTTTTTGTCTTTTTAATATTATATTCAATTGAAAACATCTCTGAACAAATTCCGAGAAGAAAAGAAGTACAGGACAGTGTTAGCTCAGTACGACTAGTTGATAGAAACCTTTTCTCCTCGATGAGACTGGCCAATTACACAGTTGTATCTAGGGGAGACTTTATTCTAATGTGCAGTTGGTCTCAAACCTACTAACTTCATCCCTTTCAAAAACAGTCTGAACAGAGCTCATTTTAGTTCTCAAAATATATTCTTGACACTTTTTCAGAATACTTTCACAGATTCTATAAACATAACGTGTATGCTTACAGACAGAAGTGTAAATTTATAATCCAAGTTTAAAAAATGCACGTGTCATGGGTGACATCAATACACACATATGTATCTAAGAACCAGGCCTTTAGTTGCATAACTGTGTTGAATTATTTCATCACCCCCACTCCCCAGCAGCATCTAAAGATTTTACTGGAGCACCATTAAAAGGGAAAAGGCACGAGTGCATGGACATGAGTCCAAAGCATCTGCATATTTCCGTAAAAAGCTAAAAACTCACCTCTTCAGCTGGGTGTGTAACATTGCAACCAATCTTGTTGTTTCCTCCAGTTCTCGAACCAAATTATTTCTTTTGCTATTCAATTTCAATCTAGAGAAGACAACAGAAACAGAAAAATAAGTTAAGATGATATTTATAAATTAAAATGCAGACTGAGAAATAGTTCTATGCAAGCCTACTGAGATTACTGAGGATGTACACAGGATAAATGGGTGTTATGCATAATACAGGCATGTTTTTGTTTTATAGTATTTTTTTGGACAATTTAGGGGGAATATTACCCAATGCTTTCAGTCTTCTACTTAAGGTAAGTACAAAACTATATTTCTGGTGCATAGTGACTCAATGGGTGTTTAATAAGACCCACAGCCAAGATTTAATAACTTAATTATCATTACTCCCATAAATATAATTTTCTCTGAACTGGAGAATTCAAATACCATATATACTCAAATCTAAAACTAAGTTCCCCCCTATTCAACATGGAAAGGAAGTCCCTTGTCCTGGATTTAAGGTGGGGCAGATGGCTGCTGTGACTCCAACTCTGGCCCCCACCGTGGGTCAGGGCCAGAGTCAGAGCCACAGCAGCTGCCTGCCCCCACATCCTCCACCTATCTGCTGCCCCCACCCCCACTCCCACACCACTGCTCCACTGCTGCTTATTGTCAGGTGCAGCTCCGTTCCCTCCTGGGCACAGAACACATGAAAGCAGCAACCCCTGCCCAACCATGCCGCAGCCTCCTGTAGTCAGAGTTGTTGCTGTCACCACTGCGTGGCTAGGCAGGGACTAGAGCTTTCACGTGCTCTGTGCCCAACGAGGGAATGGAGCCAGAGCTGTGTCTAATGGTAAGCAGAACAAGGAGGGAGTAGAGGCTATGGAGACCCTGTGGTAGGGGTGGGGGAGAAAAGAGGCCATGGGAAATGGAAACTGCAGAGGGAAGGCAGCAAGTAGGTTGCCTGCCCCCCTAATTCATGTCCCCTGCCACTGCATGCCTCTCTGCTGCAGCAGTGGGAGAATTCATTTAAGACAACTCTCTGTTAATTAGATTCTAGATATGGACAGTTATAACAATTTTTTTTTACATTTGCCATATATAAAATCTAATTATTAAGGGGTTGTCTTAAATTGAAAGAGTCTTGGATCTGGGTGAAAACAGTAACCCAGCTATATGACATCTTGCATTTTTAACACCACAAGGTGACATCTGCAAAACCTAATTGGGTAATCTAAATTAACATTTCTATACCATGTGCACGTTAAACATGAACATTATTATTGTGAAAATTATTTTCCCTTCATCTTCACCATCTACTGGATCCCAATTAAAAAAAATACTGGATTGTGATGTTTCTTTTTTATATCTTATGCCCTCTTTCTTCTAGAATAAGGAAGAACAAGCCAAACTCAAGTTCCATCAATGGTGAGACCTGTACAACAAGGTACAGCAAAACAAACATTTAAAAAAACTTCTACCAAGAAGTTCTACAGCTTAGACCTGTAATGGCTTTTGGAAGCAGCCCTGAACTCCATATAATCCTTTCTATGCTTACAAAGAGTCATTTGATGTACCGCCTGAATGTGGTGGCTGGAAGGGTAGGGAGGGAGGGAAGGGGCAGGAAGCAGCTATAGCTCTGGGCCTGACCCAGCATCATAGCCAGAGATGTAGCACCTACCTGTTCCACCCAACTGACTCAATTCCAAGAAGAGAGAACATGGTTTCTCTCAACCATGTTAAATGGGAAGCAGGAGGGGGACCTTGTCTTGGAATCAAGGAATTATGGTATTTATCTTTGGCAGTACCAAAGTGGTGCTGTAGCCATGATGTAACCTAAAGAAGAATGCACTGCATTCAAAAGCTCGGCTAAGTCTGTCCCAACCATGTAGTTAGTCCAGTAAAAGGCATCACCCACAAAAACCCTTGCATCTCCATTATTTATCTTTATAACATGATTGAGGTAAATGAAGATTGTTACTCTTGATTTATATTGACATAAGATAAATTTTAACTTTAGTTATATTATATAGTTTAATGAAAATTAGAATAATCTAAGCAAAGGTAGCCTCAAATGTTAGCCAAGGCTTAGAAAGAAAAATGAGATCAGTAAGCCACATGAAGTTACAGAATTAAGATCTTCCACTTGAAGGATGCGTGCATCAACACTAAGGCTCCCTCTATATGTTATAGGCATTCATATGAAACCAGCTACACATGAAAAGTAGCTATAACACAATTACGCAGCTCCAACTATTTATAAAGTTAGACCTCAAAAACGTGTACTAACTTTATAACTGATTGCTATTGAGCTTTATTTTGCACGTGTAACAGGGTCTCTCCTGTGGCTGGCAGCCCCATTAGCTGACAGGGCTCCTAGCTGCAGTGGGGCACCATGCCAAGTGAAACCCCCAAGCCCTAGGGATCCCAGCAGCTGCAGTTATCAGGGTCTGGGATTTCTCACACTCCTGAGCCCTGGGGATTGAGGCTTCAGTAATCCCTAGGACCTGGAAATGCAGGAAACCCCCAGCCCCTATGGCTGTGGCTGTCACAATCTGTAGGGCTCCAGGTTGTAGGAAATCCCTGGGGCCAGAGGATTGCAGCGATCCTCTGGGCAGGGGTTTCCCTGCAGTCCGGGGAGGGAGGGGGGGGATGACTGTAGGGGCAATGCTCCAGCCCCAGGGGTGCATAGGGCACCCCTGTGGATGGGAGCCTCCCATATAGGGTACATTGGGCTCCCAGCCATGGGAGCTTGGCAGTGCAGAGGGAGCCCGAGATCGTGTATTGTGACTTTAGCTTCACATGTAGAGTGGGCTTAAAAGAAAGATTTTTGAGCTTGTAAGCGTTTTGCAGTGTAGAAGCCTGATGAAGACTTCAGTGAACTTGTACATTTTCTACTGTGATATTATAGTAATCCTTAACTCCATAAGGTAGCCTTTCTTTTAGAAAATAAGTTATGTTGTTGTGTTCAAGGCTATTCTTGATTTATGTCCATGAATAAATGGTCATTTTTAAAATTAATACACTTTCAAAGAGAAATTTTATCTTGCATTTCAATTTATTGAATCTAGGAAATATGGAGTAATTCAATAGATTACACCTCTTCACAGCAGTGCTGGGTGGCAGAAGGACTGGCTAGGGCAAAAGTGTGCTAAAGTGCAGGACCAGGCAGCAAGCAGCCCCCATACTTCAGCACCTTTGTGCCCCAGTCACTATCTACACATGCATTTTGGTGAAGCAAAAATTTTTCGCATAGGACAGTACTGACCCTGATAGTACTCTTACAGTGGAGTTAATTAATTTATGGGGCCCTAATACCACCATACATGTAGACGGTGACACTTTACTGCAGAGCTAAGTAGTCAACTCCGCAGCAAAGCGAACACATAGATGCACTCAGTGTGTATTTAGAATGTGTAATATAAGAATGTGATCAATAAAGACGTCAGAGTAGTCTGAGAAACATCATTAATCCAGGATCACACACTACAGAACAGCAAGGTACTTATTAAATATGCCTAAAACTGAAGTATCCTATTTCCCCTTCTCTTATTTTGCAGCCTCTTGATATGATTTTTCCTATAAAAAGTTGCAACATAAGCAAAAGGTGTAGTTTTGGAATGGTAGCAGGGGCCATGATTTTAACTTGATAGGCTTTAGAATAGTAAAAAAACTTGAACTATTGGGACTGTTTAAGATATGTAGAATTTTTCCAATACCACAAAGGCATGGAAACATTTTAGCATGCTTGTATAGGATGGCAGCTAATTACACACGGAGGAAATGAAACAATAAAACTACACACACAAAAATGAAGATAGTATATTCAATCCACATGTACAGTCAAGAGAACATGAGAGTGAGTAACAGTACTACAGACTGTAAGCAACAGACATCCACCCTGGTATGTCTGCAGGTTGATGACTGCACTGAGGTACAGCTCATACATGTTTTGATGCATTTACTACTGCACTTTTCCAGAGGATCTACTTCTCCAGTTGAAGTATTTCCCTGGCAGAAAGTTCTGTTGCATTTCTTTCAATTTACATGTTTCTTAGACTAGGATACCCCACGTGTCTTCCCACAATCCTGAAAAGCAGCAGTTTCTATGGGGATACCACTGAAAGATTAACTAGAACAAAAAGCATGGATTTCAAAATTTCATCTGTCTACAGTTACCAGGCCCTGGTCCATGGCTGCATATAGCATGGAGACTGCAGGTACAAGATCCTGCTGAATAAAAGCATCCACTTGGTAGGCTCAGAAAAACTGGTTAATCTATATGACAATTTTATGAAATAATTTATTTTCATGGATTAGGGTGAAATAGTAAATTATGATGAGACAGAGACAGACAGAGATCTATCTGCATTTCTTAGGCTTGCTGAAGCAACAGGTTTGAAGGTAGGGGTAATACAGTCCAGCCTTCCCAAAACTAAATTGCAGACAGACATTTTCATTTGTTTGATCTTTTCAGGCAACACATTACAAGCACAAGTCCTCTCTGGCCATGTCTGCACAGTAAACATGTTGTGCCTGACAAAGGTGCCATCAAGCCGATCATGCTGCTCTGCACAGCCTGCCTCCTCAACCTGAGGCAGTGTACCTGTATTCACAAGGCCATCTGGGTGGGGTAATTCGTACTGCTGAGCGATTGCCAGTTATGCCTGCCATACTGTGCCAGTGCAATTCCATGGCTTCCAATTTATCAGGCAGTTTACATGAAATGACACCACATGCTTGATATTCAGCTATCAGGCACAGTGAGTTCACAGTGTTGACACCGCCTCCGTTCTACAAGGACACTCCTGGAACACAGAAGCACCTTGCTACAAACTTTGTGCTATGATAAAAAGCTGATCATTTAATTTATACTTTCTGCCTCTTAGACAGTAATTTGAGCTTTGCTCTGAATTCAGTAACATACCTTTCTGTTAAGGCTTTGCTTTGAGTATCTCTTGCTGCCTGAAGGTCTTCCTCGAGACGTTTTCTCTCCATTTCCAGTCTTTCCACTTCACCCCGAGTCCACTTTCTAGGGCTAATAAACCGCAATTCTTTTAAGAGTTCCTCCTTCTCATTGATTAATATTAATCGGTCCCGTTCTGAATCCAATACACCTGGCCAGGCCTCGCTATCCAGTTTAGCCAGCTGTATTTTTAGGTTTGCTATTCTATGGAGGGAGAAAAAGGGGTGGGGGAGACAAAAAAAGTTACTGTGCATTTATTAGTTAGAAATCAGCTCCTACTTGACACATACTTACATAAGAAAGAGCAACCAGGACAACTAGCACCCAGGGTAGCCATTACAGCATTTCAGTCTGGAGACTGACTTCACCTTATTTTCTGGCCCTGCTTACACTACGATTTCTTAGATCTCCAATACCAGTAAGTACAACTCAACTAATGGCACCCTCATTTTTTTATGGATAGAGAGAACTAATGCAGGGCTGCAAACCCAGTACCCTGAGAGAATATGCACATAAAACATTGTATTTATACTAAAGTAGCTAATAGTATGCAAGTTAGCAGTAAAACACCCAGTGCTAAATGTTGAAAAGGTTCTGGAAATTAAAGCCCACTTGCAACCATGTTAAGGTGCAAAGAGCAAGCACTTGCCTGGGATGGTTCAGGAATAGTACATCCTACGCTTGCTCAGGGAATCCTTGAGGTTCCTTCCAAGCCTATAATTCTACAAATCCAACATGCATGGGAGATCAGATTGCATTATATGGCATACTAGGAGTACACTAACATTTTATTTTTCAATGCTGCAACTACCATATGAACAAGTTTATTCCCCAACCCTGTCTCAGAATTCCCATGTATTATTACAGAAGCTCACTTCAGGTTGTTAATATAAAAAGCTGTTTTAATTCCCAAGGCTCAACATAACCAACTTTACATTCTCTTATACTTAGTGCTGCATCAAAATACATTCAAGGACCACAGGGAAGCGAGACACAGGTTTTGGGAATAATCTTCAGAAGTCATCAACAGTGATAGCTCATATGTTAGTAACTAAGACTAATGAAGATGCACAAGTCTGAGAACCATAATTTTAATAGTGAACTATATGGTTGTATAACAGTTTCCATTTTAGTCAAGTGACTTATATTTCTGAAAGCTTCCCTTTAGAGAGAAAGCATAGAAAAACTGATCCTTAAACAACAATGAACTATTGTCGAAAATTTGAAACATTGTTACATAAAGTTCTGAAGGAAGGAGGGTGGGAATGTATTTCTCTATTACAAAAGATTTTGCCAGGCATTTACACAAAACCAAAAACTCTATAGCTTAAGGGTGGCTAGAATTACTCACCATGGGAGCCACACCCAATCCTCCACAGGAAGTTCAAAGGAGGGGGCGGGGTATGGGCTGAGCTGGCAGGTCTGGGAGAAGTGGGTAGGGCTTCCAGAAGCAGGACAATTGCCGCAAGTAACATGCCACAAAACAAGCGGTTTGGCCACCTCAACTATAAGATGAAGGGGCTGGGAGGTGGGAGTCTTAGGTTGGACAGGTAAGGTACCTGCAGACATGCAGGGAGGCTGTGCTGATGCACTGCAATTACAGCATGTTGAAGGAGACTCGATTAATTAGTATGCTGAAGCATGCTAATTCGCGCAACCTTGGCATCTCATGTATTCAGCATCCCCACACTTCAAAATAGCAGTGGGGGTGCTTTAACTAAAGCTGGTCAAACGAGCTTTAAAGTGCCCCCATTGCTATTTTGAAGCATGGGACACTGAATACATGAGATGCTGAAGATGCTTTAATTAAAGCGGCTCTCAGAGCTGCTCTATTAAAGTGCCTTACCCCTCTCCCCTGGAGCACGTGTAAATATGCAGTTAAATTGCTGTCTTGCAGGAGTACTTGTAAAGCTCTTGAGGGCTTGTTTAAACTGGAGTTAAATCAAAGACAACTTGTTACCAATCTCAGTTTCCTGGCTGAGTGCTCAGGTACAGCACTGGAACTCAGGAGATCTAGGCTCTATTTCATTTATACCACTGAACTGCTGAGTGATTTTGAGGAAGTCGCCATAATTCCCTGTACCTCATTTCACTCATCTGCAAAATGAAGCAATCACACTTACCTCCTCTTATAAAAGATTTTGAGATCTACTGAAGAATAGTAATGAGATCAGGACATCATTTGTGTAAATAAAGGCAGACAGGCTTAATTTGTTTTGGGGCAAAAATGTTTGTGAGTGGATGCTAGAGTCAGTAAGTACAAATATATTTGCTAACTCAAGTAGCCTTAGGAGGAGAGATTGATGGACCTGGATCTCTTCAGCCTCCACAAGAGAAGGCGGAGAGGTGACCTTGTGGCTTACTACAAATTCATCGTGGGGGAGGCACCAAGGAATAGGAGATGTTCTGTTTACCAGGGCACCCCTTGGAGTAACTAGGAACAATGACCACAAAGTGATGGAGAGCAGATTTAAGTTAAACATCAGGAAGAATTTCTTTATAGTAAGGGTTGCCAGAGTCTGGAATAGGCTTCCAAGGGAGGTGGTGCTCTCCCCTACCTTGGAGGTCTTTAAGAGGAGGCTAGACATGCATCTGGCTGGGGTCATCTAACTCAAGCACTCTTTCAAGCCCAGGGCAGGGGGTTGGACTCGATGATCTACCAAGGTCCCTTCTGACCCAAACATCTATGAATCTAAATTGGTAGCCAACTAACTTGGGTTCAAAACCGCAGTACAGATCAAACCATATGTACAGGCCAAACCCACCCTGCCTGGTTTATCACAGTTAAAAGGACCACAGCAAGGTAGGGGAAAATGACAGGAAGTAGTGGAGCTCTTCAGCCACATGACTCTTGAATGCCCCCTCAGGATTCAACTTCATCTCTTCACCCCTTTCAGAGCCCAGAGGCTCTGTGAAATGATGGCACATTTGTGTGTAGCTCCCGATTCTTTCCGAGGACGTTAGGATGATGTCACTTCGGCACAGAGGCACCAATTTTTACTACTGAGACAGTTCCCACAGGAGGATTGTTTACTCTTAATTAATATGAATTAATCTTGACTATTTTTAGCTTTTACAGGAGCTATTTGTTTTTGGCTGCTTGATTAGGTACAACATTGTACTCCAGTGAAGAATTAACAGTGGCATTAATTCATAATCTGAGAATTGCTCTGTGTACTTTGAAAGAGTATGAATTTTATAAGAGGATTGCTTGGTACTAAATATGATCACTCCTGGCACCTTTTTGCATGGATATGGCTTTTGCAATGAAAATTGCTCCTAACAGTCTGCAAATTCTTAGTTTTGTTAAACTGAAATTTACCCTACTTAGCAAGCAACCATTTCCCCTCTTTCTTTGGATTAAAGGCAGGTTTACAAAATTAAGTGTAATAACATTTATTCATCTTTAAAAAAGAAATGTTTTTCAGATGACTTGGCACTTAACGAAAAACTTTAGCCATTCAGCATTCACAGACTAAGAATTTAAACGACATCATTCATGCACAAGCCCAAATTTGCATTATAAAGAAATCAGTGACACAGGATTTGGATATGCTGAGCACAGAGTGCTGACCAACTCCCAAAGCTGAAGAAAATAGAGGAGAGAAAGCTCAGTTTTAGTTTTACACTGTTTTCTTTTAAATTAGGAACAGTATTTGGGCGGTCTGTCTGTGCTGATTCATTTAGTGAAGTAAGCTGATGGGCCACATGTGTTTTAAGTAGAGAAGGGTAACATTTTCAACAATAAAGCCCACCCTCTCTCTTTGCAATAAATCAGAGTATGTGCACATCATGAATGATTTGGAACATGGGTCAGCAACCTATACCCCATGGGCTGTATCCAGCCAATAGAACCATTTTATCTGGCTCGTGAACTGAAGAGCTATAGTGGCATTTCTGTTGCAGCACAGTGACCAGGCGGTGCTGAAAAGTGGTGGTGGCAGCACTGCAGATGAAAGCAGTGGCTGTCATGGTGGCAGCGGCAGCATGGGCCAGGTTTGAAGTGGCCTGAGCTCAGAGTAGCTTGTGCTCCAAAATGCCCATGACCCCTGATCTGAGGGGATACGATTGAGTATACACTTAGCAGACTTGCAGATGATGCCAAACTGGGTGAATCCTGGGGGACAGGATTAGGATTCAGGATGACCTTGATCAACGGGAGAAATAATCTGAATTTAATCAAATGAAATTCAATTATGGGCAAGCGCAAGATCCCGCACTTAGGATGGAACAATTATATGTACAAATATGGACTGGAGAAGGGCTGGCTAAGCTGCAGTACTGCAGAAAAGAGCTGGAGGGTATAGAGGACTAGAAGCTAAATATAAATCAATGTGATGCTTTAGTTGCAAAAACACCAATAGCATACAGGGCTGTTTTAACAGAAGCATTGCTTGCAAGTAAAAAGAAGTAGGTGGTCTGTTTTATTCACTAGTGGCAAGCCCTCACCTGGAGGTACTGTGTCCAGTTTTGGGCAAGGTATTTTAAGAAAAGTGAGGAGCCACAAAAATGATTGCACAGATCTACATCTGTACTTCAGTGGCACTTGCCAATTATGCCTACCAAAAGGGAGACTACGCTTCAGAAAGTGTTCTCATACTTGCAAAAATATACCTAACCTCTCAACCTCTCGCCTGCAGGCTTGATCTGTGGAGCTGTGTAATCCAGATCATGGTGTTCCCCACGGGTCTGGAAAATTCGTGGTGGTGGGGCAGTAGCAGAGCTACCATTTGCTCCCAAAACCATAGCAATTAACAATGTCCTCACTTCCCCACCACCAAGTTCTTGACCAGTGGGACCCCCAGTGATGTGATCCAATGTCAGAGAGGTTAGGTACCACTAACCTAAATGATTTTAAACACATATTGCTATAGCAATTACACCATATATGGCAATGGTTTAAGTTGTAGGAATTTCAGGGATTACAAAACAAATGTAAAAGGTCCATCTTAGTCAAAAGTTATCAATAATCACAGCGGCTAGTGCAATTCCCTTTTCATGATAAGATATTATATTGCTAGGAAACAAACTGCTTTGGATATTAAAAAAAAACGTTAGATTGTGATGAAAACTTTTGAAAACAGAGCTTCAGATTCCATTAGGAAATTAGTTCTTTCAGAATGGAATGTATTACCCGCTTGATCAAAGAGCCCCTTGGAAGGCATTTGAACTTGCTGTCAATGAGAATTTTTACCCCTCCAAAATACCTTATAATGGTATGATCAATTCAAATAATAAAGTTTTTATCTCAAACATTCTTGGGAAATACGTTATTGTTCTTTTAAATAACAATTTGAGCCACTAATTCTCTAGAATATTGTTTGTCCTGGTAGACTTTACCACATATGCTCTTCTGGAATGACCCTTGATTTCCATTAGAGAAGTCAGTCCTCATCATAAAGCTCCTGGGGAAGGTTACCCCACACTCAAATCTATGAGGATACTGTCAACTGGCAGATCCCGTTTCAGCAAAATTATTTACCAGTATAAATACTGGGATGTTCCCTGCAAAATGGCTGATTGCTATCATCATCATCCCTCTTTTATAAAATATGGCCTAGGAATTGCTGCCCAGTTAGTCTTTTAAATGTATTGCTCTTCAGGAGACTTGCTGAAAGCTACAATTTTGGCGGGGAGAGAAACAAGCCAGCCATCTGTTCCTGAGTGGCTGTGAGCTCAAGGTCAATCTAAAAATACTGTTCTGTCAAGGTGATGCAACCTTCATTGATTTGAAATCTGTTTTTGATTGTGTTGACAGCCATCATCCTCGGAAGGCTGGGGTAGAGCGTTTTTACCTTTTGAGAAGCCCTTCATAACCAGCTAGTTGCCCAGGTAGGGAGATGGTGAAACCACAAACTAACTGAACCTATTTCTATTACAAAGAACATGCTTTAGGTGTTTGAATTGGTCCTCAGTGGCATTACTAGGGTAGGGTGACCACAGCACCTACCTAAAGTACTAGCTAGCAGGGCATGGGGAACGCATAGTGGAAATGGCTGCTGTTGCTGCCACTGCTACCACACAACTTGCACAGGAAGGGGCAGTGGCAACCAGAAATATATGGCAGCTGCCATGTTGTTATGCCTTGATCCGCATTCTTTTTAGGTTTTTCATTAATAAGAAAGCATGGTGTGAGAAGGGAAACTATTTCTGTCCGTCTTCTCATATGCTGATATACTTTTGCTGTGCCAAACTCCTTTGGGATAGAAGCATCTGTTAATGATATGTTAGCATTTTCTATGAGCATAAATATATAACTACATAGAAAACTAAAGCAATTATTGTGGGCCACAGACAAAATTTGCATAAAATGATTGATGATCACTGTCCTTTTCTTTTTTAAACTAGAAGTCCTCTTTTCATTTGTGTATTTACTTTATATAAGGGTGTGAACATGATAAAGAATTAAACCATAAGGTCCATGCACACTATTTTTATTGTTTCTTATGTGCTTCAGGGGAAATTTGGCTCTGAAAGTCACTAATTCTAAGGTTTCTGCTCAAAAAATTTGGGTGATACAAAATTAGTTTTTGGAGAATGCTTGCTTTCCCTCCATATTCCCAGATACTTTACTTAGAGCATTCTTCAGCCTGTGCCTTACTTCAGTCAAAGCACACTGCCCCTACCAAAACTAGTTACAAACACAGAATCTGAATTTATATTAGTTAAAATGGGAGGACTGGCTTGTGTTAAATTATTTTAAATATCTTAGCAGTAATTATTTGTTTTTATAATTCAATTTTTGCTGACTGTTTTATGGAGTATTTTAAAAGTTCGAAGGCTTGAACCTGCGCTTTTATTTTCTGATGATTTTAAAGTGTGTGTTTACTCTGCTGAGCATTATGGTTAATTAACAAGATATTTAACTAGCAAACTTTTTTTCATTTGCAACTCCACATAATCATGAAAGCATTAAATGAACAAACCCCTCAAATTAGCCACCAGACAAAAGATCTGGAAGAGATTCTCTGCAGATGAATGGAACCTATCATCTCAGAGTCTAACTGCACTCTTTAGGGAGTTTACCCCACAACAGAGATATTCATTTATCATCAACTGAACAATCTCCCCAGTAACTAGTAACAGATAAAACCCCCCCACATATTACCTTCTCTTCGCTTCTTCATATCGGAGGCGTAATCTCACCTTCTCAGCTAACTGATTATTACTACTTGTAATAAACTGGGGAGAGAGGATATAAAAACAGTATTAAACAAACAGCTGCAGTTGCCTTTTGACATCCTGTACTGAAGTGGGTAAGGCTATCCTTTTACCAATTGCATTAAATGGAGTCAAGTACTGACCAGAGTGAAAAAATATTTTCTGAATATTAACATTTGCTACAAATGTTAAAAAAAATACAAGATGTAAAGTCCTTTTTCTTTGCCAGCACAAGGAAAGCAGATCTTACTAATTCACATAAATGCCCAATTTCCATCCCTTTCTCATGCATTAAAAACCATAGAGAACCTTTACACCCTTCTGAAATGTTGTGTTTTGTCCACTTTTGGGTTGGTCTTGTGTAGATTTTTACAATCTTTAGGGAAAGGCAAATGATATATCTGTAGGCCCAAACCTGCAAACATTTGTTCCTGTGAATAGTCCTTATTATGTTAAGTAAAAGTTCAACACTCAAGAAAGTGTTCGAAGGATTTACCACCAGGGGCATGCCTACACAGGACACAGCAGTTTCACATAAATATATCCCAGATAATTCTTAACAAGCTAGCTAGTGCCAAAAGCAGAACTACTACATTGGTGTGGTACTCTGTCTGAACCAAATAGCCCTGCTGAGAAACAGGATGTATTAGCTTGGGCAAGCCCCATGTTGAGGTGGCCATACTGCTTCTGCTACCCAAGTTACATTTTTTACCTCACTTAGGTTTCTCTGCACAGCACTGCACTGGGCTGGGCTGTAGGCATACCCTAAGACACCAATCCTACAACCCAGTCTACATTGGCTGTCCCCTCTCCTGCACCTGCACAACCTCAATTAAATGAAGGGAGCTCTGTGCTGACAAGGCGCACACTTCTGATGACAGGATTAGGACCATTTTTCATGGGGTACTATATAATATACAATAAAAAAAGTGAAAACATCAGGTGCTAACATTACTACAGCACTCTTCTAGTACATATTACTGAGAAATGAGAGGAGGTCACCATGTCTTGTGTACCAAAAAGCCAAATACATGGATTAGAGGGGCTCTGCCATTGCAAGTTAAGAACATTTGTTAAATCCACCTTAGTGAATCACTAAATTGAAATCTCTGAGGAATTGCTCATATTCTACAATGGCCACTAATGATGATAGAAGGTAGGAGTGAATACACTCCTGCAGAAGGTAACAGATGAACTATCCACCACTTAATGTGATACTTAAGTCTTTTAAAGAGTGCAAAATCCTGTACTGATCCTCTAAACAAAGGTGAACTTCACCCATCACTACACGTGCCAATTTTCTATGCATAAAATTGTAACAGAAAAAGTATAAAATAAACCCAGCTAGCATTTCTTACTTATCATTCAAATTCCCAAGTGACATATCTCTGTACATGTGACCTCTAGGTAGCCTTCATATATTCCCTTACATAATGACTGTAGTGTTAGACAGTATACATGCTGTATGAAAAGCCTAGGGGAAAAATATTTATCCTTTTATTCCATTCAGTTTGTTTCTGAGAGCATACTATAAATAAGTAATCCATATGTGCCAGTGAAAGCAGAGTATGAGCAAACAGCAAGTTATTAGAGACGCACTAAAAATTCAAAGGAAATTTCAAAGGAAAAAACCCCCACTGATAGCTCCTCATGATTTAAACATCAACTAATAGATATTTGTCCTTAATAAGAAGCTTGCAATTGGGTAGCACCAGTTACTCACATTTCCTGAAACCTCTGTCTGTGAGCTTACATCCAGATACTGCCTAGGTAGCAAAGGGCTGGACCCCTCTAAGGAGGTACTGCTGGTCCATAGGTCAGAATGCTGTCCTCCGTCAGCCACAAAGCCATCCTTTAGCCTGGCTAAACTCTAAAATGAGAACAATTCATGAAACTCTCACTCAAAAATCTCAGCCAAAATATCACCAGTTTGTCAGCATTAGCACCCTGAATGAAGCATTCCAAACCCTCAATAATAAATCACAGTGACCAATCCTTGACAAACAGTAGCAAAGGAAAGACATCTGCCAGTGAGGGATTTGGGGTTTTATTACCACCCCCCCCCCCAGTTCAAAAAGCCAGGGATAACCACGTGATTGAATGTAGGCAATTGCTAATCTCCTTTTATGCTTCGTGACCTCTAAATAAGACAAGAATTGTAATTGCTCAGAGGCTGAAGGGCTTGATAGTGGACAACTGGGACAATCCCCAAAAAGCCTCCCTGGAGAACTTCTTATGCTGGAGTGTGCCATCTGATTCAGACAAGCAGGAGGTTCTCAGCTTCATGCTCCCTCACACTGGCAGCTGACATGGCATGAACAAACCCAATGTTATTTCAGTACCTGAATGAGGTCTTGCTTTTCCTTCTCCCCTGAACTGATTAACTTCTTGATAGCTTTCATTTCACTTAAAATGGCTTGTGCTTCATCAAGTTTATATCCTCCTTGAGTATCTGACATTTTCATATCAATTCTGCACAGAAGTTTACAAAATGAAAGACAATTAGTTAAAAGGAATTCAGAGTTGAACATACATTTCATAGCTGAAGATGCATATAAAACTTTCCATATCCATTTCCAAATGAAGCATATTCTTAATTTAAATAAGGACTATTTTCTCCCACAGTAAGAATGAGCGAGTCAATAAATGATCTGGATCCTTTCCCTTTTTAAAGAACATATTTGCATATAATAAAGTAACGGTACCTTAAAAATACTACTATTCTGAAGCTAGCCCAAAAGTGCTATTTTAATGCTATCTCTGGTTCTTTAAATGGCTACAGCGAAAGACAAGTGCATTTGAATAAAATTCTTACAATTGTCGTCATTAAACATTTAAGGCAAATTAAAGTATAGCAGACTGACCCCAGGATAAAAACAAACAATCAGAATTTATGGAGGATTATTTTTTCCATAATATGTCTGAACTGTTAGTAGAACAAACATCTAGAATACATCTATTCTATCAGAAAGAGAACATAGAGCTTGATCTTGTAAATACTACCACCTTAAGTTTATTAACCTATAATAAATAGGAGAGCAAAGTGTTATATTTTTAGTATCTTCGGTTGCCTTACCATTCACAAATTTAGTAAATATTTGCAAGATTAGGCGATAACGTCATGGGCCAGAAACCTTTTGCCTTGACCTCAAACCTGAAGACAAAGCTTTAGGAATAGTCTCTTCAGACATCTTGCCATGATACTCCCCAAGTGGAGCAGTGTCAGGATCAGGTTAAAACTGTATTCAAAATGATGCCAGGTAACACGAGCTAAAGGGGAAATCTGAAATTTATGCTCAGATGTCTCTGAAACAGACATCTGTATTGTCTTCTCCTTAGCAGTGCCCTAGGACAGATTTGTATCACTCGATAGTTAAGGCAAGTTTCCGCTGCCTTCTCTTAAAAAGGTGTGATTATACAGGAGGACCTGTAAGCTAGTCACAGGTGTATTTTATGTTAAACTGAGATTAACACCCCCCCCCACACACAACCAAATCTAATTCCATGAAGTTCTTGTACTTCTGCCTTCTGCAGGTCACTAAACAAGAAGGTAGATGAATCGTTCTACTTCACTTTTTCCTACAATAAAGATCTTCCTTCACTCCACAGAATAATATAATTCTTTTCCTCAACTCAGGAAGTATGCATGTCGGTGCATGTATTCTCTTTTAAATAAATTATTTGGTCCAATTCTAAATCACTCTCTTGAGAAGTCGGTACATTGCAAGAACCCTGACAGTTTAATTAGTTATCACATCAGATAGCACCCGGGACCACTTTTTTTAAAAAAAGGCATTCCTCAATGCTCCTAAAACAATGACTCCCAGAATTAAGGCAATGGGCCATATCATGCCATGAGCATTAACTAATATGGGATGCAAGAGAGAATTCTATTTACCAAAATATATAAATATGGCCCTCTCATGTTTTCTTTAGAACTTTTGACTAAAGTCAGCTTGTGCACATCTGCAGCAAAAGCAAGCTGGCCCAAGCACTATACTTACTTCTTTAGTGTTTGGAAGCCATGCTCTTTGTACTGTAGTTCCTGCTTCATGTGAGCTACCTCTCTCTTAAGTTTATTAACCTATAATAAATAGGAGAGCAAAGTGTTATATTTTCAGACTGATATTTCACCTTAATATTTTAGATATGTCATTCTTCAATCATAAAATGTTTAAGCAGGATGGACATTTCATTGGAACTGCCTAAAAATTAATTTAGTTCAAAGATAATGAACAGCCCTAACTCCTACTTGATAAAGACAGCATTACAATATTGTTCTCCCTGGGGAAACATTCATCAAATGCCAGATGTTGCATGATTTGATGATGTGCTTAAAAGATATGAAATGTTTAACCTCTAAAATAAAAAACTGACAAATAAAGATTAAAAGGGGACAGGGAGAGACACAATGGATATAAGTTGTCAATAATTTTTAAAGTTGTTAAATATTGGAATAGCTGTTCAGTTACAATGATATATACCATTCACTTCAAAGATCCTATTAAAAGACTCTGCTGTACAGCTAACAGAGAACCATGAACACTGTGTACAGCTAACAGTGATAACATGAATTGCGAACACATGGACTCTGTAGTTTACCGTCTGACATTTTCTAGAGGTCCACCCCCCTTACATTACTGTTGCTCATATTTCCTCCCAATCTAAAATCTTCAAGAAAGCAATCTAAAATGGACTGAAGACAAAATAGCTACCAGTTTCTGAAGGCAACCAGCAATTCAAAATTGCAATACACAGTCACCATGTAATTAAATATCGTACAATATCTATAGAAAAATGTGTACTATCAGCTTTCAGACGAGCTCAAAGTCTGTTTTAAAAAGTGTTCCATAGATGAACTTTTGGACACAGACTTCAGAGGGTTCTGATACTTTATCTTCTAGATTAAGGTTGGCAGCATTAGCTCTCAGCTGCTTCACCAGCTCCTTTAATATTTACTGTGAGGTGTGGAAGTTTCCTAAGATTACTAGCAGAAAGCAAAGGTCCTTTTACACTTCTTACCCTGGATTTTGTAGTAGCAATTTCAGCTTTAAGAATCTCCGGGTCATATTTTGAACTAGACGATGAGCCAGAGAGCACTGGAATGAAGAGAGTATGTTAAATTAAGAAACCTACTCCATGGCACAGTGAACTTTACAATACTCCATACAAACCTAAAAAGATGATTTATTTGAGCACCAGTACATCTTCCCTGAGACACAAACTGGCTTTCAGCTCTCTCCCATACTTCATTCTTTAACCCTCTTCCCATCCCCAAAGTGAAACAAAAGGTCCTCTCTCCCATCACTCCCCACTACTACCTGCATGCCTCCTCCTCTCCACCCCCAACCCAAGGTCCACACAAGAGCAGATGGCCACATGTTCAAGAGGATGAGAGCATAACAGAGAAGGCTAGAGATGCAGGACTTGCTCCAAATTGGGGCAAGTGCCCTGGACCCCACGCTCTGCGGGGTCCTGCGGAGCCAGACAGAGCGGCTGTGGCAATTCCACGCTAACGGTGGCTCCACGTCAAGCCGCTTGGCACTCCACCCTCCCCCCGCCGCCAAATTTGGCACATCCAGCTGCTTGGCACTCTGCCCCCCCCCGCCCCCCCCCAGGGCTTCATTGTGTCCAGGGGCAGGGCCCTACACAGACTGAGTTGCCCCAGGCCCTACACCCTGCTTGGATGGTCTCTGGCAAGAGGACATCTCAATGAAATGAAAAGCCAATAGGTAGTTTTAAAAATAATTTGAAATTAGCCTGACACTCACTGCCAGAAGATGTAAGTGAGGAAAAGTATTCAGCAGTATTCAGAAGGGACTGATTATTTATATGTGGTTAATGTCATTAAAAATTTGCAACAAAATAAAAACAAAAAAACAAAAACAAAACTTGACTTGTTCAGAGTATTTGTCAACCTCTGATAAGAATTAGGGAAAACATTTGGCTTCTGCTGGATTTTTTGCTTCATCTCTTGAAGCAGTTGGTCTTGACCACCACCAGAGACGTGATTCGGAAATAAGTGGACCATTGGTATGGTTGTGTCTCACAATCATGTTCTTAAATTGCACAGATAAGTCAGACAGCAGCTGTAAGTCAGCAAAACTAGGAAAAGAACCTGAAATCAAACTTTGATTTACTCCCATGTCATTTATAAAAACAAAAGATCTGCTTGCAGTATACTCTGGATACCATCTTACCTGCTCTCTCTGGTCTTTCTGTCTTTAAAGCATTTCCCATTTGAAGCACTCCCTTTGCAAAGTACATCAATAACTTTACATGAACCCTCCTATATCATAGTCTATTAAATCAATAAACTGGGGAGACATTGGCTTCTGGGATACGCAAGTGATCAGCATAAGGTCTAGCAACATGTCAGTTAAAGTGGTTTTATTCTGTGGACAAGATCTCCAGCCTGATCTGGTGTGCCTGCCAGAGTATAATGGGATGCAAAGTGAACAATATTAAAACTGTCTATAAACCACTTCTCTGCTTTCCTGAAACCCAGGGCAGAACCAAAATGGTTTGGTTCTGACATCCATGGTAGGTAACAGCAACAGCTCCTAAAGAATCTCCACCTCTACACTCGGGCTGGGCGAAGCTTTGAAGCTTCAGTCCCTAATCTGATCTGGAGGAGATTCGGCCCGATTCGGTGGCCAAATCTCCGAATCCAAATCAAATCAGAGGACTCTTTAATCTCTCCGAATTGAATTGGAACCCTCCGAATCAATTCGGAAAGAATCGGAGATTCAGACATAGAGACAGCTTTAAATGCTTTTTCTACATACCTTTAGGTAGAAGGGGCTCGGGAGTGCTGTGGTGCATGGAGCATCCCATAGAAGCATGAGGGGCTCCCCAGTGCGCTCAGCAGCAGACTTGGAAGTGGACCAGAAGCACTTCCGGTCCACTTCTGGGTCTGCCAGGCAACATGCAAGGTCCCCCCTGTCCCCCAACATCTTCCCAGCTCAGTGATTGGTGCCTCCTGGGTCTGGGGGATCGCCGAGGCAGGGAGGCGCGGGGGATGTGTCCCAGAATGCTCCCCAGTAGACCCAGAAGTGGACCAGAACTGGTTCTGGTCCACTTCCGGGTTCACCACTAAGCACATGGACAGCCCTTCTGCACTTCTGGGGGACACTCTATGAGCCCCAGCATCGCAGTGTTCACGAGCTGCGCCTGCTACTTCAAGGTACAAAGAAAAAACTTGTAAAGCTGTGTCTGCATCCAAATCACTGATTCTTGGAATCAGCATCGAATCTTCAGATTTGGATTCAGTTGAATCGAATCAGGGACACTAATTCGAATCAACAAATCACATCGCTTTCCCTGATTCGGGCAGAATCTGAATCAAATAGGGCCTGCTTCGCACACCCCAGCTGTAAACCCTCCTACTAGCCATGTTGAGGGAGGAACAGAATGTTAGCCGAGTCTGTTCCACACCACTGTAACATGCCCCTATGACAGGGGTGGGCAAGTATTTTGACTGGAGGGTCACATAAGTTTTGGTGAGCTGTTGAGGGCCACACACACAAAATCTTTCAGAGGATATATTAACAAATTATAGATAAAAAACCCCCCCAAATCATATATTGCAAATCAAACATAGACAATAACATATTTTATTTAAAAAAAAATGTTTTGTCCTGTTTTATGTTTTTTTGCATAGTGTACAAAGGCAGTTGCACAATAGCTCAAAAGTCTTGCTCCTGTATTTTGCATGGGGGTGGAGGGAGCGTACGTGGGTGTGCACGTGTATGGTCCGAGGAGCAGGCTGGGAATGGGGGACAAGGGGGAGGAAGGAAGAAAAGGAGCAGGGGGGTAGAGGGCACATGCAGCAAAGCTTCCCTGGATGGTGCTGCTCACGTGTGGTCTTTCCCCCTGCACCCTATGGCTTCCTGCATGGCACTCTGCATGGGGCCGCACAGGCAGTCCACCAGACAGCACTGCCCTAGCCTCAGCCCCAGCCAGTGCCCACAGCTTCCAAGTGGGGCTTCTGCCACAGCCACCCAGGTACTGTTAAGTTCTCTATGCCTCCAGTGGCTCCTCTTCCTCCTACCCCATGCAGCAGATAAACGTGGGAAAGCCATGGGGACACGCGCTAGTCACCACATGCCAGCCAGACAGGGCGGAAGCTGTAGCTGGGTGGTTCCTGCCCCAGCACACGGGAGTCCAGCTCCAGTTGTAGCTCCCAGTCATCTTCCACTCACACTACCCACCTGCTGCAATGAGCAGCCACATATGGGTTGCTGAGTGGATGGAAGGCAGGTGGGAGCTGGAGCCTCACGCACTGTGGCAGGAACTGCCCAGCTGCAGCTTCTGCTCTGCTTGGCTGGGTGTGTGCTGCCCAGCATACATCCCTATGGCCGCCGCCCTTCTTATGCTGCCTGGAGCGGCACAGAAAGAGGAGCAGCAGTTGGAGGTGGGAGGAGTCTAGCAATACCCAGGCGACTGCAGCTGCACCAGAAGCAGCCCTGCTGGGCAGTTGCACACGCATTGGTGGGTGCAGGTGGAAGCATGGGGCGCGCTGCCCTGGGTGGGATTGGGCAGGGCACAGCCGCACGTGGATCACTGCAGAGGAAGCCATAGGCTGGCTCCAATCAGCTGGCCAGCTGGATCTCGCCCACAGGCTGTATTTTACTCACTCCGGCCCTGTGGTACATCAAGAGTGGACAAAAATTACTTCTAAAACTCTGGCCTTTAACTGAAGTCATTACTAGCGACTGGCAGCTGTTCCAATGGACAGGTATGTCAACTGTTTGCTGACTTGAGTAAATTGTCCTATATTTAAGCTTAATCGGTCAGTTCTATGAAAGTTCCATATCTTCATTCCTTACCTTCCTGCTTCCTCTTCACAGTCTCCTTTTGCACTGCATATTTTTTCTGCTTCTCTCTGCATACTCCCTGTTGTTTTTGCAGCTGTATTTGTGCTAGGCTTGATTGCGGCAATCCCTGAGCTGCAAGCTAGCTTAGTCTAATAGCAGCAAGGTGCTACTGTATATTTTATGGACCATGTGATCCATAACAGAATTTGAGAGAGAGATCTGCTAGACAGCAAAAGAATATTTAGTAGGTTGTCTTGTAAGTTTCCTTGTAAAACTCTTTTCCATTATTACCATACTGTTAGAAAGCACCAGTAACACATACCTGTCTCTTTGGACCTGGGCATCTCAGACCACCTACTTAGGTCATCAGAAGCCCATTATTATGGCGAGAAAGCTGGCAAGATACTACCCATAGTGTTATATGCTTGTATCACTGGAAGCCATCTGTAAGCAAATCAGTTGTTTTTAGAACTGACATGGGAGCAAAACTACGTTTGACAGCAAGGTCTTTTTCTAGTTGTGTTCCAACAGCAGCTTTCACTTAGAGTTGATTTATTCATACTCACAGCTTGTCTGAGAACCTAGCTTGTGCTCCCAGACTTCATGGAGTTGCTGATACTCTTGCTGGGCCAATTCAAGTCTTTGCTGTTTCACTTGGTAGATCTCCTTCTGAGCAGCAATTGCCTCTTGGGCCAGGACCAGATAGTCCTTCAGCATATGTTCTTGCTCCCTCCGCCATTGTACACGAGGGTCTTCTATCTGCGTGGTTTCTTTAAGAGAAGACAAAACCTTAATTCAAAGATAGACAGGGATAAGTGGCACCAAAAGAATATGCTTAAGTTCTCTGTCCACTTCATCTCCGTCAAATTTACAATTTAGAGGATAGGCAATTAGCAATCTGTTGATCAGAAATTGAATTGTTTGGATTAAATTACTATACAAACGGTGACAATAAAAATGATATGCTTTTGTTTTAGTAACAGATTTTAGTTATATAAACAGTTACCATTGAATAATTTCTACTCTTATTCTTACATACGTTTTAAACTGATGAACAAGTGGAGGACTTTTCTTTGTCAAGTTCCATGGAGGAGGACATGCTGTATTCTAAAACGTGTAGCTTATAAAGCAAAACAATTGAATTGCTTCACTGTATAATTTAAAAATAAATACTTCAGGTACACCAATATCAGTCTGGCTACCCCTACACACAGCACAACAAAACTGCTGTCAGGTTGGAAGGTCTATGCTTGAAAGGAAATAAGACAGAGGGTAGAAAAAAGGACAAATAGGTTCACTAAGATACAAGGAAAGAGAATTAAATGATTTAAAGGAACTTTATCTTGGATACATAAAATTAAGTTATGCAATCAGTGCTTAAGATAAATAAATATCTATTTTCCCCCTTAAAAAGAAAGCATTCTTTTTATTTTAAATAAATGCTTTAGGGCAGTGATCTGCAAAGTGGGGTGCATGCACCCCAGGGGGTGCACAAGACGATCCACTGGGGTGCAGGAAGAAAATATTAGAACTTTTATTTCTATTTATATAAATATACATATACTAGGGGTGCGTGCTCAAAAATGTTTTACTGATCGGGGGGTGCATGCTCAAACATTTTTTACTGATAGGGGTGCACGATCAAAAAAGTTTGGAGACCACTGCTTTAGGGGATGGAGGAAAAACAATGTAGATAAAAGATCATTTTTAGATAATGAAGCGGACACTATAATTAACAATTGAATTAGTTTGACCTCCATTATTCCAATCCCACAGACTTCTTAGTTTCTATTAAAAAAAGCAAAAAGCCACTCAGTACAAAATATGTAAACGCTAAAACAATTTCATTGTGGTTTAGTGAGCAAGTGTTTGAAAACAAATTCTTATTTCTCTCTCATTCCTACTGTGTCTCCTCATCTGAAACACAGAAACAAGAGTTTCCATTATTCAGCCAACTTCCAATGCTCTAGGCTGTCTGAACTAATCGCGCCTGAATGAGGATGCCTAGTTACCACGTAATGAATAATTAATAAAAAGAGGCTGGTTGAAACCATCTGTGAGAAGCTAATCTGCATATCTTAAGAGTTTATTTAAATATTTAGTGAAAACTGTCACGTTGGAGGCTATGAAAAAGTCTCAAATAAATCAGGCATAAGATTATCTTTGGAAGATACTGGATTGAGGGCAGGATGCATATTTTGTTGCAAACCCTATACATAACTCTAAATGCTTGTGGGTTTTTTTGGGGGGGGGGGGGTGTTGTTGGTCTGTTTGTTTTTTTTAATCAAGGCACACAAGTTGTTGGCATAACTACCACAGACTGGCTCATGCTGGAGAAATGCCTGACCAAAATATTCCACTGATCATGTGTTTTTAACTAGCTACTTGTTTTGCATATGTGGGTGGGTTTAAGTAGTTTAAAGGGAATCATATTAACAGGTTACATTTTAAAAGAAATTCTAAGTTTTAAATAAACTTAGGGTAAACACACAAGTTACAGAAATGACACAGAACAAAAAGCCAAGACACGGCAACAGTGTCGTCTAGTCCCCGATAAGGTTAATATTGCTACCAGTAGCAGAGGCAAGATTTTAAATGTTGTTGTGGATGTTAAAAATCAAGCCTTGATCTAAAACACTGGTTTAAAAATATAGCTGGCTTCCCCAACTACAGTTTTTCATCAAGACCAGTGTCAATGAGCTCATAGTACTGTTCCACCAAGGCCGCTGATGAAATGTTCCCAGTAACCTTGCACTAAGTAAACAGAAAACAAGTGTGTCTGGAAACTGCAGTATCGTGTAGGCAATAGGAATTTTGAAGTGCCAGTAGTTGTGCTTTCCCACAAGTCTTAGCACCAAACCACCCTTATTCAGAGTGAATCACTATGTACCTGCTACTTGGAAAAAATCCCTTTACATTGTGTCCAGAGTTAGCTGGACCAAATCCTCTGCAGAACACTAAAATGAAACGTGCTGAGAATTTCATGCGTGTAATCTGCCTGAGATAATACATCTGGTCAGTGTCAAAAGCCCGAGTCAGCTTTCAGCCTATTTTCCAAGAATACTTAGAAAGAGCTCTTAGAATGCAAAAGAAATATTCACCACTCTTAGTTATCAGTGATAAAGTATGAAGGAAACTTAGAAGACAGCCAGCTCTTTAAAGCAATTTCTTTCAAAGATTTGGAACTAACAGTTACCATCTTTAGTGAAGCTGATTTTATTGCTTTAGATGCATATGAACTCCTGGATAGCAATCATTCAGCTCTAGCTTTAACAAGACCCACCAACCAAGACACGAACAAAGTATAATGCAACTATGTTAAACCTTCCCTTCCCCCCCCCCGCAGCAAAAAACTGCATTTTCTGCTTCAACCTGGAAAAGGCAAAGTTTAAAAGAACCCTGAGTGTGATGGATATATTTGGAAACAAAAGACAAAAGCTTATTTTAGCGCAAAAGCTCCAATGCCACTTTTGGGCATGTTCCAGTTTTCAATTGCCTGCCAAGAGCCTGAAGTTCCAAGTTGCTAAGATCCAAAGTATTTATGTCAGAGGATGCTGTAAGTTTGCAAATTTGCTTTTTTGCCACTCCTACCTTCTCACTGTAATAGGTGGCTGTCTACTTTACTTTCCCTTAAACCCTAGACCAGCTCAGAATATTTATTAAAAATAAGAGTCAGAAGACCTGAATTTCGTTCTTCTTGATGGTTCAAAGTGCTATTTATTACTGAAATTGATTCAGCAATTGAAATAAGCCATGGATAATTTAGGAAACCTACCTTTAGTCACAACCTCTTAAAACTTGCATATTTTCAGATTTCACTTGTACAAAAAAAAAATGCCCCAATTTTGCATTAGGACCTACGCAAACTCACACTTGTGAATTTTCTAACATGAAAATTATGTTTGAATGAAACATCATTGAGCATTTTGAAACTTGCAACAGATGGGCAAAAATTTTTAACATGAAAACAAACACCTTGGCTGTATTTAAAAAGTTTTATTTTCCCCATCCTCATTAACATACCTACATTGCTTTTTCAATGTAGCTTCATGTCTTGTTCCACAAAAGACCAGTTCTCCATAGCTCAAAGTAACATTACTACAGTAGCAAGCATTTGAAATAAAGCTAAAATCAGTAAGTTTGTTTTTTCATATGAAAAGATAATAATACCAAGGCCCTCAAAGCACTTTCCTTGAAGTGTCTGACTGAGGCATTCTTATACCCTTTTTATTGATAGGGAAATTGAGGCAAGGGTAAAATAATTTTGAGGTTTGCTTACTGTAGGACCCTGAGGAACAGGAAAGTGACAACAAGAGCCCCGATTTGAAATCCCAGAGTTAACAAGACCGTCTTCCTTTTTTTCCCCCTTCATATTCAGTCATGCTCATCCCATACCCACTCCCAACTCTCTCCTTCCACCTCTTCTCTCAGTTCTCTCTCTGAATTTTGTACTCTCTATACACAGGGTGGAATACATGTATACCAGGGGTGTGTGAAATTTTGGCAGCCATTTCATTTCGGAGGTGTTTTGGTCTGTTTTGGTGCCCGAAACATTGAACCCAAAATGAAATGGAAGGCTCCACAACATCTCCAAAATGAAACCATCCAAAATGTTTTGGATGTTTCAGATGTTTCAGAATGTTTCAGAGGTGGGCTTGCAGGGAAACACAAACTCATAAGAGGGAGGGGGGAGATGGGGAAAGGACTGCTCTGATATTGCCATCTGTAGCTAGCCAGTGTCTGTGATCTGTCCCTGAGGCCCCTTCCAATCCCAGTGCTCTGGGGGAGGGATGGAGAAAGGCTCTGTGTGAAGCCTTTCTCTGCCTTTTGCGAGCTGTCTGGAAGCAACAGTGTGTGAACCAGCGGCTGGCTGTAGTGACTGGCTTCCTAGTCAGTCTCCTGCTAGTCTCTCTTTTTGGAAAGGATTGGATACACCTTCCAATATATTAGAGATAGAAGACATAGTAAGCAGATAGAAGAAGATACAGTAAAGACCTAGAAAATATAGTAAGCAGACAGAAGATATACTGCTGTCGCAGAGCTCTCAGGTGCCCTGCGACGGAGAGCAGAAATGGCTCGGGAGAGACCCCTAGTGGTGGGAAGGGGGAAGCTCAGCCGCCAGTCACCAGGACTGCGCAGGTGCTGGTTGCCAGGGCAACCAGGGAAACAGAGACAGGAAGGGGAGAAGCTTAGCTCTTCTTAAGCCCAGGCAGGAGGCCAGGAGGGCAGTTTTCCCTCCGGCGGCTGAGGGAGGAGGAACTCGGCCAGCCCAAGGGGAGAACTCTGATGGTGGGAACATCCCCTGATTCCTGCTGGGGTTTGGTGCACTCGCGGTCTCTGGTAAGGATAGATTCTTATATTTTTGCCGGACGGTCTAGCTTTTTATGTTATAGCCCAGGGGCTTTGTGTTTTGTGTTTACCGTTTCACTGGAGGACCGGGTGAGGTTATAAGGGGTTGGAGGAGGTCTCATAGGGACTCCACAGTAGCGTGGGGTTTCCTGGCACCAGAGAGGGTGCAGCTGTGTTTGGGGTGCACTGGCCCCAGAGTGAGGGGGCAGTGAAGAGCCCCGAAGTGAGGAGGTAGCGAGGAGCCCCAACTGAAGGGGGCAACGAGGGGCCCGGAGTTGGCCCTGGCGAGAAGTCCCAGAACTGGCACGGTGGGACAAACTAGAGGGCGCAGGTGAGGGTGCAGGCTGAGGGACAAGCTAGAGAGCATCCGCACGGCACAGAGAGTAGGACAGACCGGAACTACACCAGATGCATCTGCGAGGCTTGGGCTGCGGTGTAAGGGGAGGAAAGGAGCCGCAGATAGTGCCCCAGGCACCGAGACAGAAAAATAGGCAGCCTCCCATTTGATTAAGATCTTCCAATCAAACAAAGAACAACAAGGCGTGGCAGACGAGAAGGCAGGTGGTCGTCCCTTGATTGGTGTTGCAGGACCACTAATAGACGACCCCAAAGAGGCACAGCTGTCACAACTGCACAGAGAAGATATACTACGCACACATACACACACATATATTAAATACATTCAAGATATATTACACACACACACACACACACACACACACACTTTCCAAACATTATGAAGCATGCTGGAAAGGCAGGTGCCAGGTCTTCTGGCAGGGGAGCAAGAGGGGTTAGAGGGGGTAGGAGGAGAGCTGTAAGTCTGTCCCCCATCCCAAACTTAGATGCACCCTCTTCCCTAGCAGCCATGAGGCTTCTGCTACTAGTGGAAGCAAGGAGGTTGAGCAGTGTCTGCACCTGGCCCACCTCTATTAACACCAACAATAATAACTCCTAGCACCACAAGCACCAGCATGACAACCTCTTCCACCCCAATTTCAGTTCCCAGTGTGAGCCTCCCACTGCCAGAGAAGGAACTGGATCTGGAATCAGGGGAGCTCAGTGTCATACGCAGGAAAATTTTGGGGAAGGAGGGGGAATCTGAGTTTGTGCTCTACACATCTCAAAGTCCCCCTAGAGCCAGGTCTCCTTCTCCAGAAGGGACTTCAGCGGAGGTTGAGGTTGCAGAGGCAAGTGGATCAGCTGAGTCAGCTGCTCCTGTTGTTGTGCCTCTGCCTGCTAAGGAGGGAGATAAGGCAGGACCTGCACCCGCACCCCAGAAGCGAGGGGGTAGTGTAGTGTGGGATCATTTTGAAGTGGCAGATGATCTCAAGTATGATATCTGTCTGCACTGCCAATGCAAGACCAGCAGGGGCAAGGATGAGAAACACATCAGCATCATAGGGATGCTGATGCATATCAGGAGGCACCACCCCTTACCCAGGCTCCTCCTCAGCCTGCACGAGTGGAAGCATGCCCAAAGGGAAGTCCCCCTCTCAATCCAAAGTCCCCACCCCCCAGAAGTAGAAGCAGGCCACACCGGACCGGGGGGGAAAGGCAGAGGGAAAGCGGGGCACATTCCCAAGGTGAGTGAGACCACCCAGGGCATTGAGGAGATGCTTACTCTGGATGGCCAACCCTTCTCCTTAGTTGAGCACCAGGGTTCAGGCAGCTCATGACACTCATAGCCCCATCATACCATGTGCCCACACTCACGACCTTCAGTAGGACAGTGGTGCCCTTTCCCTGTATGAGGCATGCGGAGAGTACTTGAGGGAGGAGCTGTGCAAGGGAGGTCCACAAGTGGCCTTGCACTTCACCTCAGACAGCTGAAGCAGCCAGGGTGAAGACCATGCCTACCTCTCCCTCACAGGACACTGGTGCGATCAGTCAGGGTGTCGGTGGGCTCCCCTTCAAGCAGAAATGACGGATGAGTCCCACATGGCAACAGACATCATGGGGGCCATGAACTGCATGGTGCAGGGGTGGCTCACTGGGCAGGGCAAGTTTGTCCATGGGTTCATGGTCACCGACAATGGGGCCAATATGGTCAAGGCAGTTTGTGATGCCAATTTTGTTGGCATATGCTGTGTGACACACAGGTTCCACTTTATAGTCAGAGATGCCTTGGAAGGGGACAGGGCTGCCAGCAAGGGGACCGTCACAACTAGCCAGCTCATTTAAAAATGCAGGAAGGTGGTGGCACAGCATCAAGTGGGGAAAGATGCTGTGGGACAAACAGGCAGACTTGAACATCCTGCAGCACAAAATCATGCAGGATGTGGAGACTTGATGGAACTCCACATACCTGATGCTTGAAAGGCTGGTCGAGCAACGTAAGGCCATCTCTGAGATGGCCTTGCCTGGGGAGATTAAGCAGCCCTCTTAAAACAGAGTGTGATACCATCTCTCAGATCTTGGTGGTCCTCAAGCCATTCCTCAAGGCCACTGAGAGCTTCAGCACGGGCAATGCCCTCCTTAGCCAGGTGCTTCCCATAGTGAGGGAACTTCAGAACCAAATGGAGAAGTTCCAGGGGATCAATGTTCCTGGCTGGGGCAAGCTGCTGTCACCAGAGGTGCAGGCACTGGTGAAGCAGCTGAAGGAGGGCATCAAGAAAGAGCTGGATCCATCATGGTCCAGTATGTTCCACGTGCTTTTGGCCATGTGTGACCTGAGGGTGAAGGGGAGTGTGTGTGCCAGCAAAACCCTGCATCACTGGACAGAGGTGCTGGTGAACAGAGTCAGGGAGGCAGAAGGGCAGAGGCAGGTTGATATGGAACAGGGGAATCCACTGTCCCATGCCAGCACTCCATCCACCAGCCAGTCTCCTCCACCACAGGCACCGCCAATGTGGGCCAAGGGCATGGCTTCCATGTTGGGGTCCAGAGGCACCAGACCCCAGCATCAGGCAGGTGGTGCCAAGGCCTTGGTGACTACCTATCTTGCTAAAGACATGAAGCTGCTGCTCTGTGACCCCTCGGCCCACTAGGCAAGCTGCAGCCAGCTGTAGCAGGATCTGAACACGGTTGCCCTGCCCTGTCCACTGACCAGTATTCTGAACAAGAGGGTGTTCAGCGTTGCTGGGGAAGTTGTGACACCCCACCACACCTCCTTGGATCCTGGTTTGGTGGAGCAGCTGGTGTTCCTCAAGGTGAACCTCCCATTGCTGGGGTTCCCCAAGCTCCATGTGAAGGTGGAGTGAGTGCCACCCTCCTCACTCTGTCCACACCTATGTCCCTTTTAATTTTTTTTTAAAAACCATTTAATGGCCCACTCTCAGAGCTGGAGTCAGCACTCACTGCATCACCAGCCAGCAGGGGAAGAACATCTCCCTGCTGAGCTCCCATACCAGGATGAACTTGGAGGTATGGGCTGGGGCTTAGGGGAGGGAGGCCGCCCCAGGTCTGGGCATGACCTTAAAGCATCCTGCCAGGGTCAGAAGGCCTGGTGGGACCGCCAAGAAAAGCCAGGACCACAAACCTCCCCGGTGAAAGGTGGGTAGGAGGCACCTTATAACCTCCAGCCACCACACGCATGCAGTCCTGGCTAGGGAAAGCCCAGACCTGTAAGATCTTGGAGAGGCCTGAAGCTTGCTGCTTGCAGTGGAGTTGTGAAGCTCCAGGTGAGCTTAGCTGCCAGGGATGCCATCTGCAAGGCACTGGACACAGTTTTAGGGGAGGTATGGAGCTGCAGAATGGTTATCACCCCTAGACATCAGAGACCTAAATGGGCAGCCTTCTGCCTGGATAACACCTGAATAGGTTTTCCATCAAGGCATGGCAGGTGAAAGAAGGGCAGACAGTTGTCCCAGAAACAGGCAGGCTGGCTAAGATCTCACCTGCACTGGGAAGGCCCCATGCTCTTCCTGGATGGGATGAATAGTGAAGAAGCCAGAGAATGGCATGCAATGAAGGCAAGAAAGCCAGCGAAAGTATCAATTAAGGTGTCAAGGGGTGAGGAACAGGCTGGGAGGGCAGGGGAAGGGAGGGAAAGGGGATGTAGCAAGGAAAAGTGGAGTGGTACCTGGGGAGTCACATGTCAGGCAGGTTATAGTACGTCATAAATCCAATGTCTATGTTGAGTCTGAGTTTCTGTACCTAGGAGGTTGATAAAGTGAAGTTCATAGGCTCATCTGTGAAAAGTGGTTTGTAAATTTCCTTTGAGGATCAGGCCTCAGAGACTGCAGACAGAGTGGCTTTCTTATGAGAAATGTGCCCCCACAGGTAGTTGGGTATTCTTGTTTGTAATAGATTTCCGATGTGCATTCATTCTGGTGTGCAGTAGTTGCTTGGTATCTCCTACATATTTTCCATCAGGGCATTTGGTGCACTGGATGAGATATATAATGTTTCTGGAGATGCAGCTGTAAGATCCAGGAGTGGTGATGGTTCTGCTGTGGGGTGTAGTGATTGTGGGGGTACTAGAGATATGTTGTCAGGTTTTGCATTTCTTGTCATGGCATGGTCTGGATCCATTTGGTTCCTTTTGGGCTGTAGGAAGTTTGCTTCTGGTCATGGGTGACACATGGAGGGAGAATGGGGGCCCCCTCTAAGACAGCTAGTGCTCCCCCTGAGAGTAAGTGCTTAGGCTGGTAGCGGGGCATAGAGTGCTCATGTCCCCCCCCACCCCAAAACTGGCTCCGCTGGCAGAAGTGTATGCTTGGTGACATGTTGCTGGCAGACACTCCCCCTCCACACACACCAGTTGCCGGCTGACTGCTGGGGAACGCCCCCAGATTCAGGAGGCACCAGTCACCCATGCTTCTGGTGATGAGGTTAGCGAGGTTCAGTGTTTGTTTGAATTTACACACCACCTTTCACAGATGAGCCTATGAACTTCACTGCATCAACCTCCTGGATACAGAAACTCATGGACTCAATATAGACATTGGATTTATGACACACTATAATCTGTCTGACATTTGACTCCTCAGGTACTTCTCCACTTTTACCTGCCACATCCCCTCCTGCTACCCCAGCCTATTTCTCACCCCTTGACATCTGACTGGCTTTTTTGCCTGCATTGCATGTCCGCCTCTGGCTTCTTCACCATTTCATTCCATCCAGGAAGAGCACACACACACGAGTAGATACTTCCTCAGCCTGATGAAGGGTTTTTAAACCCAAAAGCTTGCTAAGATATATTTCTCTAACTAGTCAGTTGATCTAATAAAAGATATTAGATCGACTGGTCCATGCTGGGGCCAGGACCCAAAGTGGGGTCAAAGGGCCAGGGGCCCACCGCGAGGAATGCCCAGAGCAAGAGGCATTCCTCTTGCTGAAGGCAGGGCCAGGGCCTAAGGGGAAGCCAAATGTCCCAGAGAGAGGACAGCAGCTGGAGGGGGTGAAGGATGAAATGTGTGATGCATGGGCCAGAGTGTAGGGAAGGTATGGAGCTGCAGAATGGATGTCACCCCAAGACACCTACATGGGCAGCCTCCTGCCTGGGAAATATCTGAATTTTCCATCAAGCTCTGGCAGGAAAAAGAGGGGTGGGTGGTTAGCCCAGAAACAGGTGGGCAGGGGGAGATCTAACCAGCACCGGGAAGGCCCCCTGTTACAGGCTACCATCCCTGTTTTCATCCCATTGCACCTTAACACACACACAAAGTTACACGTCACAAGAATGGCCTTTAACAGTTTGAGGTGCAGTTTCACAGAAACCCCTGCACCTATCTCCTTGAAACATGGCAGGCTTCATGCCTTCAGAAAGGGCTACCATTCCTGCAATCTTCATCCAAATCAGTCAAGAAATGACAAAGTTATAGGCATTTAAGTGATTCTCCATTATAGCCCACAACTGAATCACCAAAACAGCGTCAAAACGCCGAAACAGGTTCACCTGAATCGAAATGGAACAGTGATCCAAACCACTGAAACAAATCAATGTCCTCCAAAATGGCTGAATCTGAAACAAAACAGCTGTTTTGCAGAGCCCTAATGTATACTGAGGGCCAGGAAGCAGCTATGCTGGCCATGTTCTTCCCACTTCCTACACACGAGCTGCATTGAGAAGCTTAGTGGGACAAAGGAAGGTTGCAGAGAGTTAAGGAGAAGTCCCAACTGTCTGTTCAGACACTACATCAATATCCTCCAATAACTGACAGGAAGTGTAGAATGGAGACCCTGTTGCCTTGAGTATATGCAACATTTCAGTGGACACAGGATATACAGGAGAAATTTTAACAATTCATCCATATAAATACAGGTTTCCCTCGCCAACCGCTGGGGTTAGGTTCTTGAAAGTTTCCATTGGCAAAACCATGGTTGGCAAGACAAAAGGCTTATGGGCAAATGGCTTATGACAAAAGGCTTATGGGCAGGTGGCAGGCTGATGCGCAGCCATAGAAAAACTGTGGTTACTCAAAATTGTACACTGTGGTTGCCAAAATGGTATATAAAATATTAAGTGTGGATACTGAAAATCGTGGCTGGCAAAAACAGTTGTTGTTTTTGACTTTGTCTAATTTGATGCAGAGTATGTTCTAAGCCAGTGGTGCCTTTTTCGTCAGAGGGCTGGATGGGCCATGCCTAGGTCATCCATGGGCCAGATCCAGCTGGTGGGCCCAATCTGGCAAAGGGTGGTTGCAGCAGTGCCCCATCCAGCTGCACAGAGGGGGACAGAGGGCATCCCAGCTCCAACCTGAGTCACGTGGGGGAGAGAGGGCTTGACCCAGCCCCAAGGCAGAAAGATGGCCCAGCCCCAACCCAACCCTATTGGAAAAAGGGGCATGGCCCAGCCCCATCTAGCCAAGGGAGGGGGGCATGATCTGGCTTCATCCAGCTGTGTAGGGCTCAAGGTTTGGGAATTTGGCAGCTGGGGAGAGTGGCCATATTTATTGCCACCATTCCCCTTCTACCACATTTCCTGATCTGTGGGGAGCCCTTTGACCCAGAGTTTGAGCACCCTTGTTCTAAGTGAATGCAACATGGCTTCATGTTTGAAGAATGAAGCCTCCCTTTTGCTAATGTACCAAGAATATTCTAGGTACAGTAAAAGCTCTGTTAACTGGCTTCCATGGGGAATGGCAGGGAGGGCATTCAAATATTCTGGTTATCTGAGAAGTTTTTTTCAAGAAAGAAACTAAGCCTTCATTTTAATATAACATTATTATAACTTTTAAGATAACATTTTAGCTACGATATAACAACGTTTAATATTTTAACTATTTTAACTTTAAAAATTTGAACTACAATATAAGGAATAATAAAGTAAATGGTATAGCAAGATGATGTCTCTCATAGGTGCTGGTTAATAGAGAATTCCGGATGGTAAAGTGCCAGATAACACAGCTGTTACTGTACTCAGTTCAATTCAATTACATTTACTTCACCTCAAAACATACGTTAGAAGCATCTTTCATCTCATTTTATTTTACTAGGCACTGGCTTTGGATTTAAATTTTGGGTATGAATAGGGATTAGTTTCTAGTGCTAGAAATTTCTGGGGAGTTTGCAGCACTAGAATCTTTCCAGGAGAGGGAGCATAGAGGCTTTCCAACCTGCAGCTTCCCCTTCTCCCCTCCTCCCCACAATTTGCCCAGACTGGGGTGATCCTCACTAATTTTAATAAAGCCTTGATGGAAGAGGCTGAAGGTCTGGGGGCCTAATTAGAGCTACAGATAGCATTACTTATTCCAGAGTTATGGAACAAGTATTCCTGACAATTTTCACTGAATAAGATGGCCACCACTGGTTTTCTTTTATTTACGTAAATAATGAAAAGGCAATGGCTGCTTTATATTAACCCAAGGTAGATTATTTCACAAGAGCCTCACCTGGTTAAAGAAATTCAAGTCAGTTCAAACTACTACACCATTTATTAGTCATTGCTAACATCTTAAATAACATTTTAGTTAACAAGAATTGCTGTGGTGTGTGCTTCTCTGAAGTCAGAGCTAAGAAACAGCCAGCCAAAGACAATTTGTATTCTTCCTAGAAATCTGCTGGGAAACCCAACAGAGCAACTCTTGTGGAAGCTTAGTGACAGAATTGCTTTCAGTATCTCTGCCTTTCATATCCTCATCTAAATTACATCTTCAAGCTTCTGTTAGCTGGGGCACTTGAATGAGTCAAAACAAGTTAGCTTATTCCTCAGAGCATGGGAGACTGGGCCATATGTGCCACCATATTCACTTTGGCTCCCACAAAACTAGCATATTCTTAATTTATACAACTTTGTGGATGACACATTATTCAGGAGAGTGAAAATCAAAGCTGGCTGTGAAGAACTCCAGAAGGATCTCAAAACTGTGTGAATGGGCAACAAATTAGCAAATGAAGTTCCATGTTGATAAGTACAGTGGTGCATGTAGGATAGAATAATCCAAAATATGCATACGCAATGATGGACGGTTAGCTGTTACTACTCAAGAAAGATCTTAAAGTTGCTTTCAGAGAACTATCCAAAACATCAGCTCCATGTTTGGCAGCAGTCAAAAAGGCAAAAAAGTGATTAGGAGTTAAGGGGATTGAAAGAAAAAACAGAAAACCTTGTCACCCCACTGTATAAATTCATGGTTCTCCCACACCTTAAATCACAGGCAACAAATTCATTAGGATGCACCAGTCAGGTAAGGGGCAAAGGGTGAGCCAAATCAAACCCACAGACCAGCTCCACATATTGGAGCCAATACAAGGAGTTGATCTGGCATGAATACCTTATGCAATGCATGCTCCATATTAGCCCTGTGTGAATGCATGCACAGCCAGCACAGGGCCTGCTTGCTGGTTCCAGTACAAGGGGCCAATCTGTGGGCTCAATTCAGACCAATCCCAGAGCTAGTATGCAGACCTAGTCTGGCAGGGTGCCGCATAGAGCCAGTACACCCTGGATCAATCCCCTGTACTTCGGATGTGCCTGCTATAGCCCCATATATTACATGCAGCACATGTTGACAGTCATGTAGAATCATAGAAAGTTAGGGTTGGAAGGTTAGGAGGTCATCTAATTCAGTGGTTCTCAACCTTTTTCGTACCAGGACCCATTTGCAAAGACTGATGGCTTGTCCTGACCCACATGCCTCTGGCCCTGCCAGTGCCCAACCAACACTGCCCCATCCCTCCTTGCCCTGCTACAGCCTTTACCCAGCTACCCAGCCATCTTCCCCCAGTCCTGGCAGGTACCTGCCCGCCCCCCCATGCACACGTGCACACACACACCCACACAGTCCCCCTGCCCCCACCCCAGCAGTCCCCAAGCCCTGGACCTCCAACCCCCACTCTCCATACATTTACCTTCATTTGGCTGCTGGGGCTGCTCCCATGACCCTACCTGACTGCATGCTGGCCACACCCCAACGAGTCCCGTGCAAGCTGGAACACTGTCAGCCTTCAAGGGGAAACCCATGCTTTCACGTGTTTTTTCTGGCACTTGCTTGCACCTCTTTGAAATATTCTTGCAACCCACTTTTGGGTCGCAACCCACAGGTTACAGCACACTGATCTAGTCCAACCCCCTGCTCAAATCAGAACCATCCCCAACTACGTCATCCCAGCTAAGGCTTTGTCTAGCTGAGTCTTTAAAACCTCCAAGGATGGAGAGTCCACAACCCCTCTGGGTAACCTGTTCCATTGCTTTACTACCCTCCTCCTGAGAGAGTTTTTTCTACTATTTAACCTACACTTCCCTTGCTGCAACTTGAAACCACTGCTCCTTGTTGTCATCTGCCACCACTGAAAGCAGGCTAGCTCCATCCTCTTTGCAATCACCCTTCAGGTAGTTGAAAGCTGCTATTAAATCTCCTCTCAGTCTTCTCTTCTCTAGACTAAATAAGCCCAGCTCCTTCAGCCTCTCCTCATAAATCACGTGCCCCGTCCAGGACATACCCTGCATGCAGCATGCAGGGCTGGCACAGAGTGCATGCCGCACACAGTGCTGATTCTGAACCGGCCCTGCGCACTATATATGGGGACAGTCGGTGGGCCCAATCTGGACCAGCCACAGAGCCAGTATGCAAGGCCAGTTTGGCATGGGTATTACATGTAGCATGTAACCTGGACTGGCCCCGTCCTGCATGCAGTACTCATGGCTTTGCGTCCAGTCCCACATGCTTCATGCCAAATTAGCACCAGGGATCACGTGCAGTATGTGGGGCTGGGACCAGCATGGGCTGCAGAGTTAGTTCAAGACCCATAGGCCATACTGTAGGGCTCCACAGACCAAATGTGGTCCATGGGCTGGATCTCTGACACCCTTGTCTCAAGTCATGCCTGCAGTTCTGGTCTCCTCCAGGTCCAAAAGCATATAATAGGACTAGAAAAAGGTACACAGAAGGGCCCAGAGGATGATCAGGGACATCTGAACAAGGAGAGGCTAAAGTGAACTTTTTCAGCTTAGAGAAAAGATGACCGAATAGATGTCTATAAAATTATGAATGATGTGAACAAGGGAAACAGATTTACTATCTTTCACAGTACCAAACGGGCATTAGAAAAATCAAGTGTAAAAATAGCAACGAAAAGAAGTTCACTCACACCAAGTATTATTAACTTATGAAACTTATTGCCATAAGGTGCTATAGGAGCTGATTATTTAATCAGGTTCTAAAGAGGATTAGACAAATTAATACGGGACAAGTCTATCAGTAGGTATTAAAATTACAGCTACAGGTACAAGCTACAAATTAGGACTTCCTAAGCCTGTACGTCTTGGAAGCTGTAAAGGAAGAGGGGTAAAGGAACAATTTGTTTGTACAGGTCCTGCTTAAGTAGCCTTCCCCTTGGCATCTGCCCTGAGCCACTGTGACAAACAATATTGGGCTACATCAGGGATTGTCAACCAGGGGTACACGTACCCCTGGGGGTCCTTGGGACAGCCCCAGGGGCACGTGTGGCAGTGTGGGGAAACAGTGTGCGACGGCGGCATGGAGTGAATGGTGGCAGTGGCAGCCGCATGTGAGCTCCCTGCCCCCTGCCACCGCCATTCACCACTCCATGCCACCGCCAGCACACGCCACTTCCCCGTCCCCTGCCACACCCATTCACCACTCTGCGTCATTGCTCCACACTGCTTCCCTGTCCCCCTGCCACCACCATTCACCACTCCACGCCGCCACTTTCCCATGCCACCAGCTTCGCATCCAGCTAGCTGTCAGCACCTCCATCTCTCCCCCATCTGGAAGGGGGTACACTCCTTAAAAAAGGTTGAAAACCTCTGAGCTAGATGGCTCTGTAGTCTTAACCAATATAGCATCTCTTCTGTTCTTGCATAGTTCCAAACAGTCTTGCCACTCAGGCCCAACTCAGAGTTCTGCTCTGCCATTCTTCCTGTAGGATCTTGGGCAAGGCTCCGGCCTCCAAGCAACTCAGTGTCCTCAACTCTTAAGTAGCAATCCCTAGATTCACAGAAATGTCACAAGCATGAGCTCGTTCCTTGTGGGGCATTCAGATAATATGATGGTGGCACCATATATGATTGCTTTCTGAAGAGGGAACATGCCCTTGATCCAAAGATCAACTTGCACTGAGTGGTTTTGGTGTAGCTAAAGTATTTGATAGAAATAAAAAATAGCTATATTTGCTTGAGTTTTAATTAGGGATGTAAAAATTGCTTTAAAAATTAACTATTTGACCTCCACCAATTATATTAGTTAAACAGTTAACCAGTAATACAACAGCTCAGATACAGCTGTTGTTAGGAGATGTTCCCTGAACCCTTGGGGGTGAGAGGAGGGGTGAAACTCAATGCTGGGAGGGAAGGAGCACCTGTGAAGGGGAAGCTAATTGCTTAACTGATGAGTCATTAGGCTGCCCACTGTTTTCTTCTTTAACCTCATAGGCCAGGAGTGGGCAATTATTTGAGCTGGAGGGCCACTTAGTAGGGCTGGGTGAAACAGCACGGTTTCATTTCGACTTCTGCAACCTGGTGGTTCCCCTCTCTTTCAGAGTAATCTTTTTATGCTATTTGTAAAGACTTAAATATGAAAGGAACCAAGCCTGATTTTGCTCTGAATTTTTGGACAGTGCCTGGACTAGTCTTCTCTAAATGCAGTCTACCAAGTCACTAGTGATTTCCTAGAGGGAGTTTTGCAGCAGTCTCTCCAGCACTACCTCATTATCAGGGTGAAGGCAGGGTATGGTTAACTGATCGAGCTGCAGCTACTTACAGCAAGGGGGTGTGGACATGCTACAGAGAAGCCAATATACAGTAAGCCTGTCTGCCAACTCTTACCCCAAAGTGAAAGCTAAATCAAGGTAGCAGTCCCATCTAATATAGCTTTCATTCAGGGCAGGGTCAGAGTGGATTAATCAGCATATATTGGGTGCTCTGCAAATTTGCTACAGAAGTTCTTAACTCTAATTTCCTTCAGCTGTCTTTCCGATGCCAGGCACTTGGCCATACAGCACCTTTTATCTTGTAAGATCACTTGAGGACAAAGAATAGTTCAATCTCAGACATGTACACTGGTATACCTAACATCAAAACTGATGCACTACATCTTTAAACAGCTATCCCGATTTAGGTCTTTAGGCGCTCCTGTCAAACAAGCCTCCTCATTTTTTAAACTAATGCAATGAAATCCCGTATCACATTAGCAGCAGGATACAGAGCTGCAAATAATAATCTGTCACCATTTCCATTGTAATGGTGCTGCTCAGAACATGTATGCATAATAAAACAACAGCACCCTGCTAAGCTCAAGCCTAGTTACATCCTATAGTACAAAAGACAATTAGAAGGCTGGAAAATGATTTGTCCTTATAACTTATTACCACGCTCTAAATAAAGAAGCTGTCTTCTAGCAAATGAAGCATCCTTTTATTTTGTCAGAGCTGTACCTTCCAGGACAATGAATCAAGCACAGCTCTACACAAACACACACAGCAACTTCTGCAAAGCTACTGTACTTTTGGACAGATTTCAAAGTTCTTGGTAATGCACAACACTGTGCCAGGGGCTCAAGGCATATTTAAGTGGCAATTCTGCAGTTCCACCCTTTTTTACACTTCCACCCTGTGTGGCAATAGGGTTAGTCATGTATGCACATATCTGCTGGAAGAAATACAGAAGGGGAGAATAACTCTCATAACTAGGGGTGCACTGATAGAGATTATTTGGGCCGATACTGATGGCTGATTTTTAAGGAGGCATATCAGCCGATCCATTTCTGATATGCACCTGGGCAGTTGGAGACCAGTGTCAGGCTGGTAAGTCTGGTGTGGGGTAAGGGAAGGGGTATGGGGGGGCAGACACTACTCAGCCAGGGTGGGGAAAGGTGCAGGATGGAGCCATGAGCAGGTCGTCCAGTGGATGCAGGGGTAGGGAGGCAGCTCCCACCCTGCATGCACCCTGGGAGGGCATGTGCCTCTGGTTCTGCACGCAGAATGGGGCAGGCTGCTGTGCTCTTCCTAGTGTGGAGCTAGGCCCAGCTGTGCTTGCAGTGGGCAGTGGCAGTGCTGGCAGAAGAGCTGCAGGGGAGGGCTGCAGCCTCCCCTAAATTTGCTGTAGCCCCCACTTCACTCCCAGTGCTGTTGCTGCCCACCCCGTAGTGCAGAACAGTCTAACCCAGCCCCCAGTCCACAGCAGTAGCCCACCCCACCCCGCGCACAGATCCGGGGTCACATTTACCCCGTGCCCTCCCACAGTGCACGCAGCAGGAGCTGCTCCCCCAGATGAGCTGCTCATGACTCTGTCCCATGCCCACCCCATCCAAGCAGTGCCTTCCCCAGCCCCACTTGCCCAGGGAACAAGAGAATTAGGTTTCTACCTCCCAATTCCCAGTGAAATGCTGTAGTCATGAGGCCACAGATCAGGCATTTCCTCAAGCCCCGCAATGGCTGCTTCTTAAAGCTAGAAAGAGAGGGTATGTGGAGCCAGAAGAAAGAGACAAGCCAGAGTAGGGGATGGTTCAGTGAGGCAGATGCTACCCTTTGCTTTAGCCTTCGTTTCTGTTCTGCTGAGGCAGGGCCATCTCACTGTTGTTGATCCGCTTCATCCAATGTATGAAAGGCACAGAAAAGAGGCGGGGGCCAGAATGTTAGACCCCTTCTTCCTTCTCCATTAAACAACTGTTAGTCATGGTATTTTCTGTGACTGGTAAAAAGGGAAGCAGAGAAGACCCAGCTATGCAAGTCCAAATAGCATCCACCCTCTGCATAAGTAGCAAAAATTACACCTGAATGACTATAAGTGTGCCACTTCTGTGCAAAGGTGGAATAGGATTTATCTGTAAGCATCCCAAAACAGAAAAGCAAAATACCTGAAAGCTTACTAGTATCACTTTTCTTAAAAATGTGTACCATGTATTATACACCAAACCAACCCTGGAGGTTTTGTACCTTCAGGACAGATAAAAGGCTGTATAAAGCAAACTCCTTTGTCACATACTTAGGGAATTTCTAGAATCATTTAGAAACCATGCATTACATTTAGTCCCAGGGACAGACCATCCCAAGGCCTTTACCCCATTTAAGTGCTCCACCCTGGTGCTCTGCACATGGGCAGAATTCACCAGTGTCTGATCTCTAGTCAGCAGCACTCAAAACCCTGTTTGGCAGAAACCCTGAACCTTTAGGAACATAGCCTTTTCCAGCTTGTAAGTGGCTGCCCTTTCCTAGGAAGCAGAGGGGGATTCACCATGTCTTTTTCACAGAATGCAAGTAACTCCCACAGAGAATTTGGTCTGTTTCATAGATGGCCTGCAACGGAGTCAAGGGGTAGAGAACGGCTTATCTGTGATGCTGTTTAGCTACTGGATCTGTTATACCCAACACTCTATAGTAATGTGCACAGAACAACTCAAGCAAGCAAGTAAACAGAAGATATCACTTACTGGTGTTATGGTCTACGTAATAAACTCCAACTTGAGGATCATAAGCTTCTTCCCATCCTAATGGCAGCTCATCACTAATACAGTCAGCAAAGGTTAGTGGCTTAGTATACCTGAAATACAAAATACATTGTTTTAAATGCTACATGTCCAGCAAAGTGATTTGAAAAAAATACCAATAACTTTTCTTAAAGGGAGTCAGTAAGAAAATGATGGAAACTTATGTTTTGATGCGTGCCATTTTTTTTATTTTTAGCAATGATCTACAAACAGTGCCTCTTTTTAGTCTAAAATAGCAGGATGATATAGTTACTTTGCCAGAATTCCCAGACCTTATCTGCCTCAGCCAGTTGTCATTCAAAAGGAGAATATTAAGAATATTGCCAGGTATTGGGGGGGGGGTTTATGGGCCTGGAAAGTTCATAGATTAGGACTTCTTTTTTTGTCTTTGTCAAACCTAACAATATAGTACACTGCTATTTAGGCACTGCATACTTCAGTATCCAAGGTACTCTTCCTCCATAAAATGCTATGAAAACCAATAAGAACAACTCCAAGCCTAACTTAAAATGGTGCAGCCAGACGTAACTGAACCATTCCCAAATGTCACTGATGGGAACTAGTACACAGTTGTTTGAGGTGCTGAAGCTCTAACACCAAGGGATTGGGAGTGAACACCTAGCTCAGCATGCCTCATAGGGGGTGGGTGACCTGTGGGTGGGAGTTTTTTCCACTTGCATGCTTTCCCTTCTCTTCTAAACATGTGTTCAATAAACTTCAATAGCCAGCTTATGACTGAAGTCTGCCATGTGCTCACGTGACCTGGGGGAGGGAGATGCTTGTATCCATGTTTTTTGCCTCTCAAAGGCTGGGGGACATGATGAGGGACTGCAGAGAGGTAGGGAATGAGGACAGAGACGGTTGTCAGAAAGATGGCATTTACCAAACAAGAAAATGCAAGGGAGCTCACTGACAGCGCCAACAAAAGGGGAAGAAAGGGAAGTAGAGTTATGGATGCCCACCACCACCAGACCAGCCAGTTCCAGATTGTAGGGGATATTTCAGGCACTTCTAAACTAGTTTAAAAACAGGCTTAAATGTCTGTCCACTTCAGTTTTAAACTTCATTTAAACTACTCGTTATTTGTGTCCATGCACCATGCTACATTTTAACCTCCTGTCTCTGTTGCTTATAACCAGTGTTCGAGTCAGTCTCCAATCCTTATTTAAAATAAAAAAAGGAGAGAAAGAGAAACATACAAACTTCAACGTATAAACACAGATTTCAGCAACATCAAATGCAAGAGATGAAGTGGCCCTGAGAGACATTAAAATAAAATCAAAGAAACAAAACAACCCCTCCTCCCCCAAATTTTTCACATCTGGTTGGGTGAGAAACTTTTCTTATCCCACTAAACTTCCTGTTTCATGGAACAAGATCATTCAAAGTCAAAAAACCTGTGTGTGCACATGTCTACTCCAGGAGTCAACAGCACTGGGGTGTGGAAGGCTGAATTTCAAGTCCCAGGTGAGTCCATAGATCCTAAATATTCACCAGAGCAGGGATGAGTGCTATAACCCTCAATTTCAAGTGCATCATATTGTGGGGTGCAGTCAGTCTCTCCCTGACCCAGCCAATTAACTGAAACACAATTCTGCAAAATTCAGTTCCCATTTTACTACACTTTAGTTGCAAGTGTGTGCACAGATACAAACACACCTTAAGAGACACTGATCCAGAGAGGGTACGGCAGCATGGCTGGTCGTGTTGCACATGAGTTCTTGGCGTGGGGTCTGACCAGACCCCCTGTTTTCATGGAGGGCTCATGGGGTAAACGATGCTGCTGCTCTCAAAATCGTAAATATTGTTTTAATAGTAAGCAAGAGTAATCGCTACAGACTTGTTCCATGTTTCTCTCAGAAAGCATTGGTTTAAAACACCACGCATATTTTCCATGTTCTCACAATTTTAACAACTACAGTTCTCCAACCTAGTTTAGCCGATTTGAGCAGACACGTAAACAAAAAAAGCATATCCAATTCCAAGCAGCTTGTAAACGAAACAATGAAATAGAGCCTCTTGCCCACAGAAGCTAATGATTTCTACCTAGGATAAGATGATAACATTTATTTTTCATTTGTATAATACATTTACTTATACTAAATTTCAAGAGGTTGAAAGGAAAATGTCACTTGCTATAAAAAATACCAGCCACATTTAGTATTTAATTTTGAATTTCCCAAGAAAATGCCTAGCTCTGTCCTTAGAGATGATGGATCTTCTATACCAAAGGTATACCTGTGGGGCAGGGAGGGGAGGATCAGACAGGAAGGGGGAGAGCAGACATCACACTCACCCTCGTATTTCTGCACAACAATGCTACTACGCTAGCACAATGCATACACCATTTTCTGGTGTAAAACAGTCCAGCCCACACTCATCTAACTCTATGCACTGTGTTTAAAAGAAAACCTTGACAGGAACATGGCCAGGGCACATGCCCTGGAAATTTCTTCCTTTTGTAAGTCCAACTCAGCTTATGTCAGGTAGAGCTGCTCAGTCCTGTGCCTTGGTCGTAAATGGCAGCTGACTTGGGGAAGAGCAATAAGCCTTCTCTCTCTCCACAAGCCAACACAGGCACTAATATGACCTCAAATAAGGCTATACATGCTTTGTATCCCTCAGAGGCAAAAAATGTAAAATAATCACTTTGCAGACAATGATGGGGTTAATCAAAATAACTGAGCGCTTTACATTTTATTATGAAGTCAATGCGGTACATGAGCCATAGCTGTTCACGTGCTACCCAGTAAGGCTCACATCAGATATAGTCAGAACATTTGTCCTCCCATACCAGTTCCAAGCAGGAACATTAAATAAAAGTTACAGCAACTATGGATTGCCAACATACATTCAAATGACAGAAAAGCTAGTTCTCCCTCTTTTCAAACAGAACTCTTGTAAGTGTAGAAGTATTTCATATACTCTTCAGACTGCTAGTACAAATGGAGGGGAATGAACTCAGTGGCCTTCTTGCAGTCCTGCATTCCTGTTTACTTCTCAGTTATAAATCTACATAAATATAAGCTTCTTCCCAAACTTTCCTTCTTCTGGCTTGGCCTTCCTAGCCAAGCCCCCTTCCAGCCCTTCACTCAGGTTATGCATGGAGAGTCTGTGAGATGTCAACATGCCCGGCTGGTTCTGTTCTCCTCCTCCATAGGTGTGGGACTCTTGCACCTTTCCAAACTGTTTGGCTCAAGATCCTAAGTCCCAATTTAAAGTATAAGTTTCTACTTCAATTCAATTCATTTTGTCATTCAAGCTTAAACAAGAAAGTGAGTTGGCCTTTCCTTATTGCCTTGGGTAATTCACATGCATTCCTGCAATAATTTTGATTGCACAACCAGCCTCAGAATGGCACTCCTTTACCTTCAGGCTCTGAGAGATTATTCACACTGTTATTAAATAGACACAGTGAGGTTTTTGTTTTGTTTCATATTTAAGTAGTGCCAATCCATGCAGCCATTCTGAAATAAGAATGATGTTCTATGAGCCTGCCTTCTTGTTCAGTACTATTAGGAATAAATGAATGCTGGGAATTCTTTTTAAAATCTGAAGTATTCCTTTAAGAAGAAAACTGAAATTGCTAACTCCATGCTTGCTTATTTTCTGGTATTTTTTCCCAGTAAACTATACATAGAAAGTCTGATAGGCAGGCTTCTATCTCTGTGCTTATTTGGCAAGGCAGTGGAAGAATGGTTTGACTGGATGCTTTACTTCACTTAATTGCTGTATTTGTTTCTTGTGAGAGACATTTTCCCTACTCCTCCCCACTCACTCCAAACCCAACACACCAGCACTCTCCACTTCCCCCACTTACAGTTCAATTCATCCTGAAGGCCAGGTGGAAGACTTGGTCACAATTTGGAACGTGGAAGAACACATAGATTCATAGATGTTTGGGTCAGAAGGGACGTCAACAGATCATTGAGTCTGACCCCCTGCCCTGGGCAGGAATGAGTGCTGGGTCAGATGACCACACCCAGATGCCTATCCAGCCTTCTTCTGAAGACCCCCAGGGTAGGGGAGAGCAACCACCTCCCTTGGAAGCCCATTCCAGATTCTGGCAACCCTTACTGTAAAGAAGTTCTTCCTGATGTCCAGCCTAAATCTGCTGTCTGTCAGTTTGTGACCATTGCTCCTCGTTAGCCCAGGAGGAGCCCTGGTGAACAGAGCATCTCCAGTTTCTTGATGCACCCCCCCTAATGAATTTGCTGACAGCCACAAGATCACCTCTCAGCCTTCTCTTGCGGAGGCTGAAGAGATCCAAGTCCCTTTGTCTTTCCCCATAGGGCTTGGCCTGCAAACCCTTAACCATATGAGTGGCCCTCCTCTGAACCCTCTTGAAGTTATCTACATCCTTCTTAAAGTACGGTGCCCAAAATTGGACAGAGTACTCCAACTGCAGTCTGACCAATGTTGCATAGAGAAGTATCACCTCCTTGGTTCTATTTGTCATGCATCTACTAATGCATGATAAAGTGTGGTTAGCTTTACTAATGATTTCATCACACTGACAATTCATGTTTATCCTGTAGTCCACTATGACTCCAAGATCCCTTTCCGCTTCTGTGCTGCTGAAAGGGTCATTCCCCAGCCAGTAGGTGTGCTGGATATTTTTACACCTTAGGTGCAGCACTCTGCACTTGTCCTTGTTGCATTGCATCCTATTATGTTCTGCCCACTTTTCCAACCTGTCCAGGTCTGCCTCCAATCGTTCCCTATGCTCCGGAGCGTGCACTTCATTCCACAAGCCCGAACTTGGGCAGAGTACACTTCACGTTCATATCCAAGTCACTGATGAAGACATTGAAGATTGCAGGTCCAAGGACCGAACCCCGCGGGACCACACTGCCCACATTCTCCCAGGTCAATACCGACCCATCCACCACCACTCTGAGTGTGGCTCCTAAGTCAATTTGCCACGCACCAGATTGTGTAATCATCTAAGTCACAGCCTCTTAATCTATTTATGAGAATGGGATGAGATACCGTATTGAAGGCCTTCCTAAAATTCAAGTAAATGACATCCACCTCTACTCCTGCGTCTAAGTGTTTTGTGACTTGGTTATAAAACAAAACCAGATTAGTCAGGCATGATCTACCTGCTACGAATACATGCTGCTTGCCCTACTGCATTATTTTTCCCACTGGACTTGCACAAATATAATCCTTAATAACTTTTTCAAAGACTTTTCCAAGAATAGAGGTGAGACTAACTGGCCTATAATTACTCAGATCCTTCTTCCTCCCCATCTTGAAAATAGGGATCACACTGGCCCTTTTCCAGTCCTCCAGGACCTGACCCGAGTGCCACAAGAGCTCAAATAGCCGTGCCAGTGGCCAATTCCATCAGTACCCTTAGATGCAGTTCATCTGGGCCTGATGACTTAAATGCATCCAGCCCATCCAAGTGACTCTGCATCAAGTCAGCGTCAGCAGTTGGTGGACTGGTATCCCTCTGATGCCCATCTAAGAACCCATTAGGAGACTTGTCTTGACCCTTGTTCAGGAACACTGAGGCAAAAAACTCATTAAAGAGCTCAGCCGTGTACCCCCTGTCTATCACTAATTGCTCCTGCTTGTTCAGCAAGGGTTCTAGGCTGCCCTGTGCTTTCCTTTTACTCCTCACATACCAAAAAAATACTTTTTGTTGTCTTTAATTTGTGTTGCCAGCCTCTGCTCTGTAGTTACTTTGGCCTAACTATCTCCCTGCAAAATATACTCCTCCTTGGTAGTTTCCCCCTGCTTCCACTGCCTATATACTTCTTTTTTTGCCCTTAGGCTTCTCTAGATTTCTCTGTTTAGCCATGGAGGATTTTGGCCCCTTTCTCCTCTTTCCCTCGCAATGGGATCATCTCCCTCTGCACCCAAAGGATCACTTCCTTTAGGAATGATCACCCTTCCTGGACTCCCATGTTGCCAATACTCCTATCTTGCAGTGCATCAGTGATTAATCTCCTGAGCACACTGAAGTTAGCCTTACTAAGGTCAAGCACTTCTGCCCTACTAGTTATCTTTCCCACCCTATGCCATATGGTAAATTTGATTGATTGATGGTCACTGTCCCCAAGGTGACCACGAATCTGCAGCTCCCTTACCAGGTCATCCCCATAGCGAACACCAATTCCAGTAAGACATTGCCCCTAGTAGGACCGTATACCTCTTGCGTTAGGTGAAGGTCCTGTATGCAGGTTAAGAACCTATGTGAATGGTTGGATTTGGCTGAGTGCTGCTCTCAGCAGATGTCAGGGTGGTTTAGGTCTCCCATGACAACCATGTCTCTAGACTATACAGCCTCTGAGAGCTCCCTTAAGAATTCCAAGTCTAGCTCTTCCTCTTGATGTGGTGGTCTGTAGCAGACCCCCACCACCAAGCCCCTTTCCCCCGACCTTCATGTAACCTAACCCACAATACCTCAGCTTTCTCCTCCTCTGATCCCATTTTGATTAGGGTAGATGCTCCTTAACATAGAGAGTAACCCCCCTCCCACTTTCCTTCCTACTCTATCCCATCTGTACAACCTATACAACTCAAACACTTGTTCAGTAAACCCCAATTACATGCACAAGCTATGTTTAGAGCCCGTAAGAAAAATCGCCCTGTGAATCATTACATGCCCAATACGAACCTCAAAACAATCTTTTCAGCCTTTCATTTGACAAGTCACATGGCTGTAAAAGATGAGTTTCTGTAACAATGTTTACTTTGCCACTTATGTTTTGCAGAACTTAGCCAGAAAGAATGATCTTGCCCCGCTTAGACACAGTTATGAAAACCTGTATTCACTGATTTCCAACCAACCAGTAGATCTCAAGCAAAGAGAGGTGCCTCTAAATCCCAGAGAAAAGCAGGGTATTAGATGCACCCTTCTTCTCAGCATTTCTTATTGGCTAGCTTCCACTTAGGCATCTAAGAAACCACAAAACTCAGCCCACTAACTGCCCGAGCACTGTGTAGGGGAGCCTACACAACAAAAACAGGATTGAAGATATCATTAAATAGCCAGATGTCTAAAAATTAGATGTTGCAATGCAGAAGTCCCCCTTGGTGTCTAGCCCCTGATTCTTCACTCGAGAATCTATGGTTTTTGGATGGGGCAGCCTTGTTTTTTCTTGTTTTCTTAGATCTGGGCAAAAACAATAAAAACAAATGAACAAAAAGGGTCTATATTTTTATTAACAGTACATCTGAGAATAGATTTAGACAGGAGCTTGCAGTGAAGAATGAGGAAGAATACCAAAACAGCACTTCTACATCTGTTCAAAACCAACATCAAGAGACATGCTAATGTACCCTGTTCAGTCCTATTTTGTAACTAAAAACACAGGTTATGAATCAGATCTCCTTGCTTCTGACCTTGAAACCTGGGGCAATTCCTCCATGCCATGGGAAAAAACAACCATCTGTGATAGCATTGCAACTGTATATGCCACTTACAACCTCAGTTCTTTTAGGAGGCCTGGGTGTGGCTCACCTGCCCTCCTCCCTCTCCCCCACAGAGCAAACACCTACAGCATGCATGGACTAGGATTGCCTCTCAGACAGCAACCACAGACAGGCTCTTACAGATGTGAGATCGTGGAACTGAAAGCTACTCTCCACTGGCAAGGAGTAAAGGGACCAACTGCCCCATTCCTTGGCCCTGTCTCTTCCAAGAGAGTGGATACATATTTCACCTGTGCATTTGCAAAGGTGCCCAAAGACCAGAATGCATTTCTTACGTTAAAATGCATAAATAGAGTCAGACTCAAATTCAACTTCAGTCATCTCATTCCGATGGTAGAGTGACAAGTTGAGAAGTGGGCAAAAAGAACTTAGTTTCAGGTACCACCACTGCCTACAGTTATTCTCCTTGCATATTTGTAACTTTACAATCATTTTTAACTTCCACAGATTTCTTCTCTCCCATATTGCTGTGCGAAAAACTGGCACAGATAGAGCAAGTTATCTATATAAGGAAAAATGAACTTGACAGAATTGTTATAATAAAATTCACAAAATGAACTGGAAAAGAGAGGAAACAGGTTTTTTTTTTCCTTTTTGGGGGTGCACTATGATTTTGGGTCTGTTTATCATTGTGATAATACAACATTTTCTGATAAGTATAATTTTAAGTTGATGGCAACTCCTTAGTATCTACTATGCAGTAGGCCTTTCAGGCTGTACTTACAAGGCAAGGTTCTTTTCCCAAGATAAATCATGACTCAGTTACCAACACGTCATTTTTACACAATACTTGGCCAGCGCAAGTCATAGCAAAACTTCAGTATCCTCCTTTTGGGAAACTTAATATTTGATTTGCATACTGTAATCTGCACTGACAAATACTAGTAGCCTTAGGACGTTTCTGAAACTCTCAGAGTCAAGCACAGTCAACCCTTGTTTACTTTTACATTTCATAATCTGAAACATTCTCTACTGTAACTGATCCTCCAACAGGAGCTGTACTGAAGACCTTTCCCTTTTCTCCACTCTACACTATGCGTGAACCAACGAAAGCAGTCTACAAATTGATTCACATAAGCTTCACAACTTATTTGAGATGTGGAAAAAAAGGCTTGGCTTACTTACTGGCAGAACAGCTTAAACCAGGAGTAATTGAGCAGGCCCTGGTTTCTTTTGCCCAAATCACTGATCTATTAAGCTATAGCAACATTTTATGGTATGAGTCCAAGTAGAGTTTTGGAATTATAATGCCAACCCTTGATGCACATAGTAAGTTGGCCGTGGGCTGACAAGGACATACCAATTCTCTTGTCCAGAGAAAACTACAAAACCAAACCAGGAGCGGATAATGCAGGGGCGGGCAATTATTTTGAGCAGAGGTCCGCTTACCCAGTTTTGGCAGACCGTTGAGGACTGCATGGGTAGCCCTGTCCTCTGACAGGTGCCCTACCCATTGACAGGTGCCCCACCCCCTGGTCACCATCTTGGGACCAACGTCCCAGGGCCAGCACCAGTGGAGCCCAAAGCACAGCGCAGGCTAGCAGGGGTCCATGGAACTGGGCCAGGCTGCACCAGCAGGGAGGAGGGAGCTGGCCCGACTTCATAGAGCCCCTGACAGCTGGGACCCTGTACTCCTGCCACCCTGCTCTGGGCCCTGCTGACACTTGCCCCGGGACACTGGTGCAGGCCTCATGCTCCCACTGGCTCCCCACCCACTCACACCCAGTGCCACCTAGCTCCATGGTACAGGTGGGGGGGCAGTGCACAGCCCCAAACCCCTGCTCACCAGCAGGGAAGAAGCTGGTGCTGAGCGCGGGGAAAAGAGGCCTCTTACCTGCCCCGTGGCCAGCGCTCCCTGCTGCAGGTGCTTGCAGCCCGTGCAGGGCTGTCTGGAGCAAGCACAGGAAGCCCCAGGCAGGCTATGAGCAGCTGCAGCACAGGGCACTGGCCATGGGGCGAGCGAGGGGCCACGTTACAAGGTGGTGCCGAGTGCGGGGCAGGGGAGAAAGCAGCCTCTTGCCCACCCCATGCCTGGCGCCCCACACCGCAGCCACTCGCAGCCAGCCTGGGGCTGCCTGTGCCTGCTCCAGACAGTCCCATGTGGGCTGTGAGTGCCTGCAGCGCAGGATGCTGGCCATGGGGCAGGAAAGGGGCCACTTTTCTCCACGCAGGGAAGGAGCCTGTGGAAAAGCTGAGTGCAGGGCTGTCCAGAGTGGGCACAGGTAGCCCCATGCAGGCTGCGAGCAGCTGCAGCGCAGGGCACCGGACATGGGGCAGGGCAGGAAAGGTCTGCTTCCCTCCCCCTGCGCTCCTTCCCTGTGTTGAATTAAAAAGATCGTGGTTCGTTTCTCGGGAGGTGGAAAAAAAAAACTTTCAGCTTCAGACACACTTTATTAGCAATACAAAAGGTATATATTTGCAAATAGGGTCAGAGGGAGAAGACAAAAGATCAAGTCCCTCTGCCCCCGAGCATAATCTTTAGCAGGCTTTTATCCCCTCTCTCCTGACCACGTGTGCAGAAGAAGGAATTTTTACAACTCATTTCCGGTTCATACAAACATATATGTAAACATGTCGCTTCATACGTCCCATGTGCATTATAATTAACTACTTAAGTATGCGGGGCGGGTAGGCTTAATATGCATTAGGCTATCACGCGTGCGTGGATGGGATTCAGGATTACTCAAAGTTCAACCTGAAGGCAAAAAATGGCATTTGCTCTTATCTTAGCCTTAGGAATTTGGGGCCATAAAGAAAGTGTGATTTAGTGTGACAAAGAGATAGTAAATTTGCAGGACAGAGAGGGGGTGATGCCTTAGTACAAAGGGCCTTTTGGTGGCTTTTCCCTTCAATTTCCACCCCCCCCCTTCCCTCTCCCATTAAGGAGACAAGGATGGGTAGCAGCTGTGTTTTTCTTTTTTTTTTTCTAAATCTGCTATTGATAATGCATTTTTAATAATATTTCTAACACCTGCCTGGGTCCCCTCCCCCCACCTCACTTATCTGAGCTTCCCGTGCCGGGGCAGCCACATGTTCCCAACCCAGAAACGCCAGGTGAGGCTTCCAGCTGCAGGTGGGGCCAAGCAGGCCCCGCTGTTGTTGGAGCCCACTGGGCTTCCCCTGAATTCTACTGTCCTTGGTTCTTGTCATTTGACAGGAGCCAAGGGCAGAGAAATATTAATTTTCCAAATTTTTGGGGGTGCCCCACAAGCCAGACAGAATGGCCTCATGGGCCGCATCCAGCCCGCAGGCCGTATTTTGCTGCCCCCAGGTTAACATATGCGGCTCCCATGTTCATGAGTACACCTTAAGGCATGAGTATCAAAGTTGTGGCCTGCAGAGTCATGTAATCCAGCCTGCAGGGCTCCTGGAAGGGCTGGGACCACCACAAAAAGCATTTCATTAGGTACTGGTTCCCCAGTACTGCACTTTCTATGGCACTCTGAACATCTAGGCAGGCAGCAAGCTCAGCATCAGGGACTAAATACTAAAAATTGTGCATCCTGTCATGCAACATGTACACAATTTTGGAGATCTAAGATAATATTTGTTCGATCTGAGTCATGCAATTAATTTAATGTTGGTCAGGGGGCTAGGTAAAACTAACAACTTTATACCAGACTTGCTACTATGGTGAAGAGCACTGTCCATGGACTGAGAAGAAAGCAGCCTATGTCTTCTCTGTACTGGGACAGGTTTGGCTCTGCAGGCTACTCAGCTACCCTCGTCTCTAAGGCCCATCCCCACATCCTTCTTGTTTCAAAGATAATCCCCATCCCAGAAGCATGCAGTGCAGTCAGAGGTTCCTCAGACAGGAAGGTCCTCTATGCTGGGATTCTCCCTCAGGAGAAATCTTAGAGTAGCCAGTACAAAGCACCTCTGAACCATTAAAATATCTGTCCCTGTGTCTTTCTTCAGGGAATTTTACTTGAGTGAATAAAGGATTTGTGTGCCAAATGGTTCTCTCTACTCAACCTCACTCTCTCCAAATTATGAGCTCAGTGACATTTCTAAAACTCCAGCAGCCTTCAACGTGTTTGAACAAGTGTAACCAACTAGAACGATGAAAAATTCTGCTGATGCATAAGAGAAAGAAACAGAATCCAGCTCACTGAATTATGTTGACACAAGAAGGACCATGGCTGAAGTTTTAGTGGTGATGATGCAGAAAATGACCTTGGCACTCAGATATTAGGCTGAATAGAAAGGAAAAAGCTGGTCACCGGAAAACACATCAAGATACTAAAGGTTTTCATGGATTAGGCAACGAGTCTGAGATTAGGTCAGACTTAGATCATTCGGATAAACATTTAGTGAACAAAGTATTTTTTATCCTCAGCTTATACTGCAGTCCATGAAAATTGAGAGGACCTCATCTCATGGGCAATAGGTCTAACACCTTCTTGAATAAAGATCTTGAAAAAAGTGAACACAGAACCTCATGCTGCCATTTTGCCAGTCACTTCTTAGCAGAACCACAATTTGTAGAACTCTACTAAGGTTCAAGTTTAACCAGTTGAGAACAACTCAGCCAGATGTTTTACATGCAGTTTCATTAGCCTGTAGAATGCTAGGGGATCTGGACTTTCAGTCCTATGTTCCAGCTACATAAATGAACTTGCGTCCAGTTACGTAAGTTATTTGAAAGAGGCTCCATTTAGAGACAAATTACACAAGAACCTGTATCACAAAGAGAGAAACTACTGATTAAATTACAGACTAAAATAGGTATGCATATGAACAAGCCTCCTCATGTAACTGAAGAGGCATATATATTTCATCACATACTAATCATTATAGGTATCCACTTATTTGAAGTAAATTTCTGTCATATACATGCCAGAGAATAATGCCTTCTCTATGCACAAGGCTCTGGGTGATTAAGCATATTATTGTAAAGCAAAAATTGAACAAGGTATAGACATCAGCTGTAGCTAAATTTTAAAAAGCTGATATTGCAGACTAAGCCCCTAAACCTAGTGATTATTTATTATGGGTGGACTACTAAAGGTTGATTCTCATGAAACTGTGCTTCACATTGTATTATCAGGGTGAGGTTTTCAAAAACACTCAAGTAACTTAGAAGCATGTCCCAATAGATTATCATGCATTAAATCTGAAAACCAGGGGGCTTGGCCTCTTAAGTCATTTTGACTTTGAGAATGACTTACTCATAAGTGAAATTCTGGTTCCACTTAAGGTAATGGAAAAACTACTAGCAACTTGACCCAAGTTAGGATTTCACTCCAGACCTAAGAACCCAGTTCTTCAAGGAGCCCCACATGTTCCACTTAAGCTGGTCAACAGGTGATGAAGAAATATATCACCTAGCAAATTTCTGCCTTAAAACAGGTTTTAAAAGGATACTCGGAACTAGAGTTTTATGATTTAACACACATTTATTGAAAATACTGATTTGGGAGAGTTTAAAAAAAAAAAAAAAAAGAAATTCCCCTTTATCACTCTCATGCCCTTTTGATTCATTTATGACACTAGAAAATTAAAATTAAAATTTAGTTGTTTTCACTTTCATTTACAGTTACAGCTGGTCCTTCATGCTGTGATGCTTGGCTCTGCAATGTCAAGGGATTAATTATCACTCAGAAATCTGGTTTTCATAAGCATGAATTGAGTTAATTTTCTCAGATTTTTATGGTTGACAAAATGCGTGCTCAAAGAAAAGTATTGTTGGGTCAAATTCGCACTTCAAGAGGGATGTGGGGAACCTGGAAAGGGTCCAGAGGAGGGCCACTCGTATGGTTGAGGGCCTCGGGGCCAGCCCTATGAGGAGAGGCTGAGGGACCTATGAGGAGAGGCTGGGGGGGGGGATCTTGTGGCTGTCTACAACTTTATCAGGGGCCAGCAGCAGGGACTTGGGGAAAGTCTGTTCACCAGGAACAATGGCCACAAGCTGAGGGAGGATAGGTTTAAGTTAGATATTAGGAAGAACTACTTTGCTGTAAGGGTGGCCAGAGCCTGGAATAGGCTTCCCAGAGAGGTGGTGCTCTCACCTTCCCTGGAAATCTTCAAGAGGAAACTGGATAGGCACCTCGATGGGGTCTTATGACCCCTGCCCCCCCCCCCCCAGTGCTCCTTCCCGCCCATGGCAGGGGGTCAGACTAGACAATCTGTCTAGGTCCCTTCCGACTCATTGATTCTATGAAATAAAGAGACTAGTGTTCTTTTAAGGCAGGCAAGAACATCAACTAAATTACTCAGACGTACTAAATGTTTCTGCAGTATTTTGCCCCAGTGACAAATAATAGTAAAAAGTTTCCAAGTCAAAGTCAAATAAGAAGCCACAGCAGAAGAAGTGATACATAAATACACATGTCCATTCAATTTACTATAGCAAAGAATTAGTAATGAAAGCCACTAACAAAATCCTGTGATTTGGACATTATTTTTCCTACTATCTTTCATTAAATTGCTGTTATAATCATCCTAATTCAAGCAATCCTGCAGACAGAATAGTATACCTTTGATCAGGGGACCACAACAGAATTTCACTGCATAAGCAATCATGCATCACTCTAGTTTTCTAAAGGGAGTTCTCAGAATACTAGTAAGGATGACTTCTTCTCTACAAAATTCACTATTTTGGTTTCTAAATGGAACTAGACCACTGCATTCAGGAAAGCTTAGAGATGCAGTTCAAAATATTCTTCATTTTGTCTATAGACCAGTGGGGGCCAACCTTTTTGGCAGAAGGTGCCACAGATTGTTGGCTTAGAAACTGTATTTAAAGGTTTGCTTTTTGGGAATTGTCTTGTATTAGACAATGGTTTAGAATGGTTTAGAATGGTTCAGGATGGGCAACACAGGTTAACTGATTTCTAAAAAATGTGGGTCTCACGCTGTGTGAAACTGCCTTTGAAGCAGACAGGCTGTCTAACACAACAAGGCCAACAAGGACAACAGCCTGCGAAAGAGGGGGGCATGTACCAGACTGTTCCATAACATGAGATAAGGGTAGCACCAGCTCACAAGGCACCAGAGCAGGGGGGGCCCGCATCCCAGTTTTGGGGGAACAGACCAAATTAGGAGAAGGCCCAGAAAAACCACATTAGCGTGTGTGATGCATTGCATGGATGCATGACAACCACACAGAGAGACCAACCAGTGATAGACATGGATGAAGAGTCATCAGGAGGAAAGAGTATACAAAAACAGAAACTTGAGAGTGACAAATGGTTCCTTCCCATCCCTCCTTGTCCTTTCTTGTCCTCCACCCAGGTCCCTCCTCCTCTTCCCTGAGAGGTCCCTGTCCTTCGGGAGGGTCCCCAAAACCACACCACCAGCCCATCTCATCCAATCCACTGGAGACTGGGTGTGGGCCTTGGCATCCCACCTCCAGACTGGTGACATCTGTCACTTGAGAGAGCCTCAGAGCGAAGACTGCATCCCAGCCAGCTGTACTTTGACTCTGATGAGAGCTCTAGGATTTGCTAAATATATAGAACTGCTTGATTTTTTGTATGGTTTCTTTTCTGTTATCACTGTCTATCAATCAGTTTGCCTGTTATTGGAATGGAAAGGTCATGGTCGGTCTGAGGGTCAGTCTGAGGTAGGCCCCCCGTCCCGAACAAGGCCTCTGGGTCCTAAATCCAGAGCCAACACAAATGAGCCCCACATGCTCCCCAAATGCCACTCCAATCCCCTTCCCTTGCCTGACCTGCTGCTCTGCTTTCTGCCCCATCTGCTGTGCTTACCTGCCCCGCCCCCACCAGATCTGCCATGTGCCACAAAGAGGCTGTCTGTGCTACCTGTGGCAGATGTTGCAGGTGGGCCACCTCTAATCTAGTCAGTACTTTTTAAATCACTCTGTCAGTAGGCCACAGATGTCCCAGGAGAAGAGTGAAATAATCTTGGACACAGAGGCAAAAGGTATTTATAACAGGGCCAGCATGGCGTCTCATAGCAACGTATGTTTGAAAACTCCTGGATAACCAGAGAGCATACCAGCACCCTCATTCTATAAGACAGCCATCTTTGTCAAATGACTAAATCTTTAACTGAGTACCTAGCATGGCTTTCAGAATTTCTCATGCCTGCGAATTGCCCATGATCATGAAATAAGCAGGAACTGAACTTGTTTCTCTCAAGTCCCCATCTGCTACCTCAACGACATGGTGACATTTCTCACCTAATAATAGCATGACAGTTTTTAAATACAAATTCAAAAGACCAAATCATGAGATATAGTGTCTCTAGAGCAGTGGTTCTCAAAACTTTTTAGACTCAAGGCACCCCTTGGTAACTCAACTCCTTGGTAAATGCCAGCCCTTATCTTTTACTCATCTTTTGACTGTGGAAAAATAATAGAGCAATTCTATTGCAGAGAACCCAGAAAGACTATATAGCAGATCTGAATTTTTTTTGACACCTACTTGAAATCTCTACATTTATCTTCCAAATCATATGTGGGCAGATGTAGGATTTCCTAAAAGAGGGCAAGGCACACTGCTGGAGACAGCAGTAGCACACAGAAACCTCCTTTCAGCACCTGCTCCCTGTACAGGGGATCACTCGCTGGCCAGGAACAGGGCCTGGAAGAAGGGACTTGCCCGCTGCTGCTACTGTTGCCAACAGAGCCCCAGACCCCATGCAGCTGCTCCCTGAAGCCTACAGGTAGAACAGGAGCTGCTCTGGGGCCTGCCCTGTGTCCTGGTCAGCTAGGGACAGAAGCAGCAGCAGCTGTGGTAGGTACTCACACACATAAAAGTATTAATATTGTAGGGCACCTTGCAGGACCCTTAAAAGGTTCTCATGTAATGTACATCCAGCTCTTCTTGTACTCATATATTGCTATTCTAGGCACACCCCAAGAACTTAAGCCATAAAGCAGGGGTGTTAAACTCAGCCGGCCTGTGGGACCAGATAAGGATCGCTGGGCTGACCCACATGCCAGACTGGAACCAAACCCCTGTGCAACACCTGCAATGATAGATCCAGCCCACTTGCCACACACAGCATGCACTAGCCGTAAGGCTTTCTGTGCATGCGCCATGCAGGGCCAGTATGAGGCATGCGCTACCCACAGGCTGGACTCAGCACTGCAAACAATACAGAGTGTCAGTCTGAGATGCTGCATGCAGCCCACACCCAAGAATTAGGGCTGTGCGGAATCACAGAATCATAGAAGTCGGATCAGAAGGGACCTTGTAGATCTTCAAGTCCAAACCCCAGCCTGGGCAGGAGAAAAACTGGGCTCAAAGTACTCCAGCCAGGTAGGCATCAAGCCTCTTCTTAAAGACCCCCGGGGTAGGAGTCAGCACCACTTCCCTTGGAAGTTGGTTCCAGATCCTAGCCGCCCTGACTGTGAAGTAGTGATGTCTAATCTAAACCTCCTCTCCAACAACTTGTGGCCGTTATTCGTTGTTATGCCAGGGGGTGCTAGGGGAAACAAGGTCTCTCCCAAACCTTCTGGTCCCCCCTAGTGAGTTTATAGACAGTTACCAGGTCCCCCCTCAGCCTTCTCTTGTGAAGGCGAACAGGTTCAGGTCCTGTAGTCTCTCATTGTAGGGTCTGCCCTGTTGTCCCCGGATCATGCGGGTGGCCTCCTCTGGATCCTCTCAATGTTGTCTACATCCCTCCTGAAATGGGGCGCACAGCACTGGATGCAGTACTCCAGCTGTGGCCTGACCAGTGTCGTGTAGAGGGGGAGGATCACCTCCTTGGCCCTACTTGAGATGCACCTGTGGATGCACAACAAGGTCCAGTTAGCCCTGCCAACCGTGATCTCGCATTGTCAGCCCATGTTCATCTTGGAGCCAGTAAATGACTCCAAGATCTCTTTCTGCCTCTGTGCTCTCAAGAAGGGAGTTTCCCATCTTATAAGTGTGCTGCTGGTTACCACTGCCCAAGTGTAGCACCCTGCACTTGTCAGTATTGAAACACATCCTGTTTTTGTTAGCCCACCCCTGTAACCTATCCAGGTCTTGCTGCAGTCTTTCCCTCCCTACTAGCATGCTCACCTCACCCCAAATTTTGGTATCATCAGCAAATTTAAACAGGGGGCTTTTCACCCTGTTGTCCAAATCACTGATAAAGAAATTGAACAGCGCGGGCCCAAGGACCGAGCCCTGGGGGACTCCGCTGCCCACTTCTCCCCAGGCTGAATATGACCCGTCTACCACCACCCTCTGAGTATGACCCTTCAGCCAATCTGCAATCCATCTGACTGTGTAGGCATCAATGCTACAGTCTCCTAGTTTTTTAATGAGGATGGGGTGGGAGACAGCGGCAAAGGCCATGCTGAAGTCCAGAAAGACTACGTCCATGGTGACACCTGCATCCAATGCTTTTGTGACCTGATCATAAAAGGCAATCAGGTTGGTCTGACAGGACCTGCCCCTAATGAAACCGTTGAGCATCATCCCTGAAGCCGGCCCATCACAGATGCGCTCTATGAGGATCTTCTCAAAGAGTTTCCCTAGGATTGAGGTAAGACTGACAGGCTTATAGTTGCCCAGGTCCTCCCTCCTCTAAATATGGGGACCATGTTGGCTCTCTTCCAATCATATGGCACCTGGCCCGAGCACCACGAGCGCTTGTAAAGCCATGCCAAGGGCCCTGCAATAACCTCTGCTAGCTCCCTCAACACCCTGGGGTGGAGAGCATCTGGTCCCGCTGATTTGCACATGTCCAGCCCCTCCAGAAGCTCTCTAACCCGGTCCTCCCCAACCTGAGGTCTGAAGGCATTCCCCTCCAGTCTGTTTTGCATCACGGTGGGGAAGTCCCGGTCCCTGCACAAGAAAACGGAGATGAAGAATTGGTTAAAGAGGTCTGCTTTCTCCTCTGGGGCAACCACCAGATTGCCCAGAGAATCTTGCAGGGGCCCCACATTTCCCTGTGCTTTCTTCATCCTCCCTATATATTTGAAAAAGGACTTTTTCTTACCTTTGATCTTGGACGCTAGTCCTAACTCTATGTCTGCCTTAGCTTTCCTGACAGCCCCCCTACAAGCCCAAGCGGAGGGGGTATACTCCTCTTTGGAGATAGCAACCCCCTTCCACCAGTTGTACGCCGCCTTTTTGGCAATCAGGCATTCAGAACTTTGGTCCCCGATTCAATTCAGCAGAGATTCAACCCAAATCAGTGGCTGAATCTCCGAATTGAATCAGGAGACCCTTTAATCTCTCCGAATCGTATCACAACTCTCCAAATAGATTCAGAGAGATTCAAAAAGATTCAGTGATTCAGACATAGACACAGCTTTAAAAGCTTTTTCTACATACCACAAGGTACCAGGTGGCTCATGAATGCTGGGATGGTGGGGAGGATGGAATGTCCCACAGGAGCACGGAGGGTCCCCAGTGTGCTCGGCAGCAGACCCGGAAGTGAATCAGAAGCACTTCCGGTCCACCAGGGAGCATGCTGGGGACCCGCCCCCCACATTTCCCCGGCTTGGCAACTGGTGCTTCCTTGGTTTGGTGGGGCACTTGGGGCCCCACTATGGCTGACTGATGAGCTGGGGGCGGGGGGTGCTCTCAGCACGCTCCCTGGCAGACCCAGAGGTAGACAGGAAATACTTCTGGTCCACTTCCAGATTCACTGCTGAGGACACCGAGGCTGGAGGGGGGGCCATCCCTCACACTCCTGTGGGATGCTCCATGCACACCCCACCACCATAGCCTTCACGAGCCATGCCTGGTACTTCAAGTTATGTAGAAAAAACATTTAAAGCTGTGTCCATGGCCAAATCGCTGATTCTCTGAATCAGCGTTGAATCTTCAGATTCGGATTCGGCCAAACTGAATCAGGGAGAGCGATCTGAATCAATGGATTGAATTGCTGTCCCTGATTCAGTCCAAATCCAAATCGAATACAGCCAGTTTTGCACACCCCGACCAAGACCTGCTGTGCAGTGTCCAGCCCTGGATCCAGCCCATGCACTGCAGCAGCACATGCCCCGGACTGGCCTTACATGCTATGCGTGCAGTGAACCCCAGGGCTGGCACATGCCGTGTGGCATGTGGGGCTGGACTGCTGCCTGCACAGGGCGCGTGCTGCACGCAGCATACCATCAGACCAGCCTTTTGCACTGGCTGCAGCATGGCCCAATCTGGACTGGCCCCAGAGACAGTGCACAGGGCCAGTCTGGCAGAGCGTCGCATGTAGCGCACACCCAGAACCAACCCTGTACCACATGCAGGGTGCATGGCACTGGGTCCACTCCACCTGTCACATGTGGTGCATGGGGTTGAGACCAGCAAAATCATATGGCTCTATGGGCCAGGTCCAGCACACAGGCTGTATACTTGCTGCCTGCAAGGTAAGTTATAGTCAGCAGTGTTTGGAGTAAAAAAGAAAAAAGTCACCTCAAAGGGATAATGGATATTACATTAGTCTGAGATGCATCTTTCAAGTAAAAGATTTATAAGTAAGAGTTTAAGATGGTAGACCATACTGTTACTCATAATGTACTGGTCAACAAGGCACACGAGCCTATTCCCACATTTTATAAATTTATGTCTTCCTCAGCTGTCTTCCTCTACTAGTAGTATTGCAAGTCATTTGTCCTTTACCTCTTTTTCAAGTCAGCTTCAGTTAACTTGGGGTATGGATACGCAATACGAGTACTACAGAGTAACCTGATTTTATGTCACAATAAAGTAGAACAGAAATACAAAAGTACAGCCTTCCTCCAGTGCAAGCTTCTTTCTCCAGGGTAGAGATAACCCACAAAAACTGTACAAAATGTATTGTTAGGTAAGCACTGCGTGCCGATTTCCTCAGTCGGTTTCATCCCAAGGTACTCCCTTTGCTCTCAAAGCAAGTAGGCATTTACCAGCATCCCTACCACTTGCTGACAAGGTGCTTCAATAAAATTTATTGCCAGCAACTTGAGAGCTGACAGTGTCTACTTCTTACTATGGAATAATTTTAGTACAGAGTAAAACCTAGGGGATGAATCACTCCATAGTAATTATGTTGTGGACACCCTTGGTAACTAATTTGCGAAGAACTTCCAGTACCCAGATAGCACAAGGAAGCACAGCCAAGCAGTGCCTGACAAAAATGATACTCATGTAAATCACAGCCTATCCTTATACTCCCAGCCAACCAGAAGTCATTCAGAGGCATCTGCTGGAAAAATTTCTATGCTCATCTCATCTCTAGTTGCCTTACTTCTACTTGAAAAAAGACATTGATTTTTAATGTAAAACCAACTTTGTTATCACACTAGTTATTAGCTGCAAACTGTACCCTTTCCTCTATAAATTAGCCCCAACTTTGATGTCATTGCGTTTTCATCAGGTCCAAAAACAAGCTTGGAAGTGGATATTACCAAGCTTTTATGAAAGCTAAAATGATCTGTCCTGGAAAAGCTCTTTTAGCATTTCTCACCAGGTAACACATGCTGTTAAATTCTGCACAGGAAGCACAGGATAGGCTACTGCTGCAGAGACCAACCTTGTTAAACATACATTAAGGTTCCTGCATTCAAAGACATATTACACATCAACGTCTTACAACTGGCCGATTCCTTCAATACAGTAGGGATTGGCAACTTAGTATACTGTTCGCACCCCCTGAAACTCTTCTGCCCACCCTCAACCCTAGGGTAGGCACTGCTTGCCAGAGATAAGACCTTTCTCTCTTCTCCTCCTCCCTGTGGCAGGCACTGTTTACCAGACAGTTTCTTTTCCCTTCTCCCTCCCCTCTCCGACACTGGCAGGTATCTCCCCTCCTCTGCCATGCTCTTCTACTGGAGGGGAACAGTGGCCTATGGCAAAGCCCACCTGCAAGTGTCTGGCCTACTGCTCTAAAAGGTTACCAACCTTCGGGCTATTAGTTCCCTATTCTCTATTATTTTGAATATTCATACATCATATTTTTTCTATATTTACCAAGGAATCCCCAGTCAGTTTATGTATACCAGAGTTAATAAAAGTTAGTGTAATCATGTGCAAACACCACTAGATCAAAGAGGCCTTAATTTCAAATTCAGACAGTCTTTACACATTCTGTTCAACTCCTCTGATGTCAGTCAAAAAAAATCTCATTAGATATTTATCTGAAGGCAAATTCATGTATAACAAGATTTTTGATTGACAGGGAGTTTGTTACACACACTTCTGTACTATCATAGCCACATACAAAAACATTTTTGACATATACAAAACATTTTTGACTGAAGATGTGTATGGTGCCATTAGAATCCAATTCGTTAATAACAATAATACAGATAATACACCAATTTTGCAGTGATTTTCAAAACTTAATTGCATTTATTAAAAACTCATTTCCATTTTAAGACTCTCTTTCAACTGTTTGCTTTCATAACTAAATTTCTGACATCTAGCTGTTAGAGCTAAGCTACATGTATTGCTTTTTTCAGTTCTATGATATGTAAATGCACTGGACAAGATCTGTAGACCCATTATAGCTGAGCATCCCTCATACTACAATAAGGCTTCCAGTTTCTACACTGTATTCAAAGGCCCTTAAATTTCATACCATAGCATTCCTTTTATTCCTTTAAGGAAATGGAACGTGAGTTTAAATTTGTAGTCTATTATTTTAATGAACCCAAATACCAGGGGGATGGGGGAGTTGTTTTTTGTTATTGGAGAATACGATTTTACACAACACCCTTTTATGGTAAGGACTGTCCATAAGTCATGAAACAACAGACTAGGTGGGGATTTCCTACAGTTCACAGCACTGATAACTACTACTTACTGAATAATGAACAAATGCAACCTTTGGATCACTCAGGTCCTGCGTGTCAGATTCCCCTTAAGGCTACTTTACCAATCACCAGAAATGAACAACTTTGCTCTGTATCTCCCCCAACACCGGTAGAGTTTAATGAAGCCTGTAGTTTTTATGGACAGCAATTCAAACAAGACTGTCGTGATTACAAGGCTCATAAACACTTTAACTTATGTCAGTTCTGCAAAACTGCAAGATTTTTTGGACCTGGGAGTTTATGGGGGAAAACAGGAGAGAGAGAACAAGAGAGGTCATGTTTTTGGTTTTGTTTTACAGCATGTAGCTTCTGTCCCACCTTCACACTTTTACTAAATCTCACTCATGTCAATCCAAACAAAACTCAGTGAGCAATTTCACTGGATTCGTTACTTCGTGGTTAGAGCAGGGTTCTGGCTCAGAGGATACCACTTCCAGTTTTCCTATATGATCAGCTGTTCGACAAGCCTGGCAGGTTCTTCAGTGTGCCAGTCTGTCAAGTGTACTTATCCTTAACACAGGTAATGTAAGGCTTAGCACTTGCCTAAAGGCTTGATGTTGTTTGAAGGCAATGTAAAAGTTTCTTTTTTTTAAACAATATGTTTTCTCAATCCTTTGGGGGAGGGGTTTGCAGGATGGGGGAGAACTAGCCACGTAGCTTATTTTTAGACTCTGGCCTAGAGTCTAAAATCACTTATATCAGCAAGTAATTTCCCAGTCTGAGGAAATCCACTCTTTGTAAAGCTATTGTGAAGAACAGACACCTACACATTTATTACTCAGTCTTCTGTTCCAGCCTTCAGGTATATCAGAGCAGTTAGTCACTATAGCAACTTGATTTTCCTTCAAAGTCCTCTCTCTCAAAGTAGACAGAATTACTGTTGGAGGCAGAAAGAACTGCAGCAAAGACACCCTGATTTGAAAGTATCACTGCAAGATTTTCTTCACCCTGTGATCACACACCTGCTACTACAAGAGCTTTCTCTTGTGTACTTCAGCTGCATAACAACTCAAGGAAGAGGTGGTGGCTTCTGTACTTCTGAGATTTATAAATCAATAGTACAGTAGACCACAGCACCACTGACCTAGAGTTATCTCTCATTAACCCTGAAACTGAGTCTAATGACCATTTCTGCTCGGGGTAAAATACCATGCTAAAATTTCCATGGCGCTTTACGTACCAGACTAAGCTGTAACCAAGTCAGGAAAAATGATTTGTTTCTCTAAAGTGCTATGAAATAAACCCCGTGTAGAAGGAATTAGAGCAGTGCCATCTTCTCCCAGCTAGCTCTTAGATCAGAGAATTTTTAGCGGGTGCCTGTTAATTTGCTTCGATTTTTATGAAACTAAAAATGTAATTGTATTTTAATGTAGTTTGACATGACTGAACGGTCTGATTGAAGATATAGCTTCCTAATCCAGCCTTCTGCATTCTTTGCAAGGAAATATCTGCTTAGCTCATTCTGGTCAGTTTTCATCCAGGCTATTTTATAAAGATACAATGCATTTGGGAATGCCCTTAAGGCATCAACATTAGCTATACCACAGTGATATGTTAAGAATATTTAAAATGGACAAGTGCTTACAGAAACATTCTGTGAATGAGAAAGTCCTTTCTACGTGAGGAGAGAGGATGCTATAGAAAGAGAAGTCTCAGACTGACCACGAAACCTACACTTCCTTTAATTGTACCCTGGGAAATTTTAGTCACTGTCTCACAATGGATGTGATGTTAACATTTGCTACACACAGCTTATCCCCAACTATATAAACACCTGAATGAGAGCTCTAACGGCACAGGATTTCGTAAGATGAACTTGGACTTTGTTCTAAGCTAGAGTGTAGTTACTCTGCTTCACATTCTCTGAATAACCTGGCAACATGCCACAAAACAACGCTTGCAAAATTGTATGACATTGTAGGCCTAATACTGGTCTCAAAGGGGCAAATGGTAAATGGGAACAGGATCAGACTCATTACTTTAAGGGTGCAGATAAGACTCTGACCAGTTTAAAACTGCCGTTCCAGTGGAACAAATTGCACAAGTTCTGTGCTGTGGTCACTGTGGCTAGGGACAGACATTCAAAAAGCCTGAGCCTGAATGGATTCAGTCTTTGCAGGCTAGTCTAACCTGGCTAGGCTGAATCACTTTGAAGCTGAACAGACATCCAAGACATGAGCAGGGAAGTGATAACAGTGTTTATCACCCCTAACTCAGTGTTTATCACCTCATTAGGCAAACAATAGCAGGACATTACCAGTGGTTGATTCAGCATAGACCGCAGCCAGCATGTGGTCCACCGCTCTGCAAGGCAGATGGGAGGGGGGAATTCCTGCTTAGCAGGGAGTGCTGAGCGGGGAGAGGAGGAAGCAGCCAGCAGTCTCTGCTGGAGCTGCAGCCAGGGAGCAGAGGGGAGGGGCCAGCCCTGCTGTGGAGCAGAAAGCTCCACCCAGCCCAGATAGCACGCTGGGATGCTGGGGAAATCTGGTTTATCTTAAACCAGCAAAGGGTCTGGGGCAGACATTGCATAAACTATACTGCCCAAAAGCTTATCTAAGTATAAGTCTACTCACACTATGCAGTTGGTTCAGTAAGAAATATTACCCGCAAGAAAAATGAATAAACAAATAAATAAGTAAAATCAATGCCTCTTGCCTATAACCAATTGAGCCTTCTAAATCCACCTAACCTATAGGTTTGTTTTGAGAAGGGTTCCAATGCAGAGATGTTTCAGGAGTTTGGGAAAAATAAGATAATGGTAATTATGCAAGCCTGTGACTCCTCCTGTTCCTCTAGTTTAGTGGCTCCCAACCTTGGGGTGCAAACCAAATCAGGGTTCATCCAGCACATGATCCGCAGGGCTCTCCCAGAGCATAGTCTGCATGGCTCTCGCCACCGCTGCCTCCTGTGATCCTGGCCTGGGCCAGGCTCTGCTGGCATGAGTGAGTCGGTGGCAGGGGTGGGGGTCGTAACCCGGATTTAGGGTCACTGGAAAAAAAGATTGGGAACCACTGCTTTAGTTGCTTCTTCAGTGGCTATTCCAAACACAAGTGAATAACATCCACTTCCCATGCTCCTCTGGAAAGCCTTGAAACACGTTCCATACAACATGCTAGCTATCACATCAGTAAGCCTTGTTTATGTCTTAATTCTATCCTTATCACAAGCCTATTCATAAGTATACCTTAGATTTGCAGCTTGTTTGCACTCATGTTGCCCTTTGATCATGAGCTACATCCCTAATAGCACAAGCAAGTAATCACACGTGACCAGATTTGGAGACAAGTCCAGCTGGCTGGACTCCTTCACCCCTGCCTGGTTTTATGTTTTGGAACTCAAGTGCAAACTCCAGTTCTTCATTTAGTTTCTGCCTTTCAGAGAACAGAGAATCCACTTCCGAATTACTGGAATTCATGCAGCTTTAACTGCACATAGGTGTACTACTGCAGCACACTGCAAATTGCACTGAATCTTATCAGACCAACAATTTAGCTGCTATTTGTCCATCCCCTCCCCCCACTCAATTTCTCCTTATTTTAAAATGCCAAGTGCCTCCACTGTAGTTTATTACTCACTACCACTTAAGATGATAGTTTATTACTCGCTACCACTTAAGATGTACACTTGAATAAATATTTTTTCCTTTTGAATTAAAGTAAATTACCCTCACAAAAAAAAAAAAAAAGGTTGCTAAACTACTTACCCTAAAAAGGCCATTATAAGCCTAAGACCAGTTGCTGGCAACCTAATGGTCCACAGGCCAGATCCAGCCAATGCAGACATTTGACCTGGTCTGTGAATGTGGGATTTTAGGAATGTTAGAGAGCAGGGGCATTTTGGTGGTAGGAGCTGATCCTATGCTGCCACAGGGAGAAGTGGCAGTAGTACAAGGAAAGGGGCTGCTGAAAGGAAAAGTGGTGCTGGCAGCCAGATCCTAGCATCCACCTCTGACCCGAGCTGGGTCATTCCAGTCTGCAACCTAAAAAAGGTTGCCAGCCACTGTTTTATATAATTCCCATCAATGAACAAGTAACTGGTCCAGCCCATAGGTCGGGGTCAATAGGCTGGTCAGACATTTCTTAGCAGTTAAATTCAGATCAAAATAGGTCAAAGTCAGGAAGTGGTGAAATCAGTGCTACAAGAGAAAACTTAATGATCATAGAATCATAAAAAGATAAGGGTGGAAAGGACCTTGGGAGGTCATCTAGTTCAACCCCCTGCCCAAAGCAGAGGCATCCCCAACTAGATCATCCCAACCAAAGCTTTGTCTAGCCAGGTTTTGAAAACCTCCAAGGATGGAGCTTCCACCACCTCTCTGGATAACCTGCTTCACTGTTTTACCACCTTCCTAGTGAGAAAAATTCTTCCTAATATCCAACCTAAACTTCCCTTCCTGCAACTTGAGACCATTGTTTCTTGTTCTGTCATCTGCCACCACAGAGAGCAGCCTAGCTTCATCTTCCTTCAAACCCCTCTTCAGGTAGTTGAAGGCTGCTATTAAGTACCCTCTCAGTCTCCTCTTCTCTACATTAAATAAACACAGTTCCCTCAGTCTTTCCTCATAAGACATGTCCCCCCCCAGCCCCCTCACCATTTTTGTTGCCCTCCGCTGGACTCTCTCCAATTTGTCCACATATTTTCTGTACTGGGGGCCCCAAAACTGAACACAGTACTCCAGATGTGGCCTCACCAGTGCTTGAACTATTGGCAACACACCAACCAATGCAGCCCAATATGCCATTAGCCTTCTTGGCAACAAGAGCACACTGCTGGCTCATAGTCAGCTTATTGTCCACTGTAACCCCCAGGTCCTTTTCTGCAGAGCTGCTGCCCAGCCAGTCAGCCCCCAGCCTGTACCGGTGCAAGGGATTATTCCGTCCTAAGTGCAGGACTTTGAACTTGTCCTTCTTGAACCTCATGAGATTCCTTTTGGCCAAATCCTCCAATTTGTCTAGGTCTTTCTGAATCCTAGTTCTACCCACAGGGAAGTATCACTACTCCCCCCAGCTTGGTGTCATCTGCAAACTTGTTGAGGGTGCACTCTATGCCATCTTCCAGGTCGTTGATGAAGACATTGAACAAAACTGGCACCAGGACCAACCCCTGGGGCACTCCACTTGATACCGGCTGCCAACTAAACATCAAGCTATTGATTACTACCCTCTGAGCCTGGTGCTCCAGCCAGTTTTCTATCCATCTTACAGTCCATTCATTCAGCCCATATTTCCTTAGCTTGTCTGGGATGATGCCAGGGTGCACATCTTTTATATTTTACGGTACAAATTAAGTAGCACACGACCCATTAAATGTGCATGCTTGACACAAACCCAGAAGGTACAGTACAAATACACACACACACACACACACAGTTAGTACATTTTCCACAATTTAATTTGTACAAGCTCGATGTGTTATTCAAATAGCTTTAATTTTTTTTTTTTTAATTTATCTTAACTATTTTGGGTGCTTCTGAGCTCCACAGCAAGTCTCATACACAGCATAATCTGAAATAATAAACCTTTATTGTAACATTTAGGAGCAAATTCTTTACCCAGTATACAGCCCGAACAGTCAAGCCAGTTCCTGGGCAGAGATGTGGGCATGCAGGGGCTAGATGAAACTCGGGTTTTATAAAAATCCAAAGGGCTTTTATTCTTAAACTTTTCTGACATGCTGCCCGTGCAGCACAGTAAGCGATAGCTCATGTTGGCATACTGCCTTAAGTTAAAGAAACCTGTAGAAAAGATTTATTCCAACTGCACAGGAGCAGAACCTCTACTGCATCACCACGTGTCAGGACACTAGCAGCTACTGCAAAAATAGGAGACATGGAATTTTGACCGTGACTACTGATAAACAACGATATGCTTTATTCAAGAAAATGAAAAGAGCACACGCCAGAAGATTAAACTGATTTGCTTCCACTCTTTTCAAGCATTAAATAGAAACAGTATCCTGAATCAAGTGATATGGTCAAGAAAAGTAACAGAGAACAAAGTATGCTGAAAGGGGACAGAATGCTACCTGGCCAGCTGTTGCAGCTGCAGTCACAAATGTTAAAAAGGCAACTAGGAAGGTTAAGGAAGGCTCCAGTCATTATGCTGACTGGAAACCCCCCCCCCCCCAAAATTCTGGAACTAATTCCTCATTATTGAGTATTAAATCCTCCAGAATTATTTTTATGGAGGGTGAAAGTGAACTCCAGACAGAAAAAAATCTGCACAATCTGAAAGGCTCCAAATTATGCAAAATTACCCAATGTCCAAAGGAATCTGAATCCTTCAAGTCTAAGATAAAGCTTAGGATAATTAGGTGTTCACTGGAATGCGGGTGGTTTAAAGAGTAGCTAAAAGTCATGCAGAAAATTGTTAAATGTAACACTTAAGTGTGCATACAAGTACCATTTAGGGCAGACTTACAGCAAGGGAACTTTTTTAGACATATGTACTGATCTGCTACCTAGTATTGTTACAGTTGGTTCTTTATAACTAATGAATATTATAAACACAAGTGTTCCATTTTGGTTGACTCAAGCATTCGGTCAAATGTGTACAAACTATTATTTTACTTTTGCTTGTATATTAAGCTAGATCTCAGTCCTGTAACTGGATTGAGGCATACAACTGGACTTGTATGCACACAGAGCCTCACAGACTGTAGCAGGGCTTCTCAGAAGTATTGCGATCTGCTTAACTGAAAGATCAGAACTTAGGCAGTTTCCCCAGCTTGACAACAAACCATGCTGAATTAACACAAGGAAGAAATCAAACATATCTGCTTGTAAAAAACACAAAAAAGTTAGATAAAACTCCAAAAGTGGTTGTAAATCAATTTGAAATTTTGTTTGTTTTACAGTTGCCAGTGTCCTTCAGAAGGAACACAACAGAAATGTGAACCAAGCTTAAATACTTTAAGTAAAGCACTACTAGTAAAATACCAGGCTGCCAGCGATCAACAATTATAAATGGTCACCAAAACTAAGCATAGTGGAAGAAAAGCCGACTGTGTTCCATGAGGGAACCTGGTGAGATCAAACCTGTATCTGCATATATGGTTCATTTCAGCTAGCTACCCTGGGTCAAAAAATACAGATCTCTTGTCTCGGCCATTTACAGCGAAGTACTCAACATGCACCAGTTGTCCCACAATAGAAAAACACCCCATAACTTGCAAGGCAAGCAATAACTATTATTTGTCAGAAATAGTGAGCAGCTATACTTAAGAATTTAGGTATTAGGCCTCTTTCTCCGAAAAAGCAAGCATCAGCTCTTACTCCTTAATATTTTTCTTGTTACAGCACCCCATTGTTCTACCACTTCACCTTATGTATGCACTTTCTATAGTTTGCCAAAATGACCTCTGGACAAATGCACATCCCAAGCATATTGTGCAACTGCCTCTTGATTTGCTTTGCCATTGTCCACCAGCCATTTCCTATTCTAAATGCCCTCCTGTGAATAAGGATGCCTTTGGCTACATCCTTGCATCTTGTATAGCATTTGAAGATAGGGAAAAACATACATTTATCAAAAAATTAAAGCATTTTAGTGACTCTTGTTTTTTCCAGGCAAAAACTTACTTCATGTGCCCAACCTTTGTTATCTACAATTATGATTTTCACTGTGTGGCAAAGGCTAGGCTAGGCCAGGAGGAAGACAGCAACACACCAACACTACTAAGGACCTAGTAATAAAAGTGCCTAGCTCTTATGTGAAATCCTATGAAATATGAACTTTCATTTCTACCTAGGATAACTTTTACAATCTTTTCCCCAATACCTGATGAAGGGTGTTAGTGCCCAAAAGCTTGCAATTAAAGGATTTTTTTTTTGTGCAAAAATCTTGTTGGTCTAATAAAAGATATCATCTCTACTGTGAGTACTGATAGCTCTTATATGGCACTTGACAAGAGGAAACCTCAAAGCACTTCACTAAGGAAGGATCTTTAACCCCATATTACATATACGACTTTTGAAGCATACAGAGGCAAAATAACATGCCCAAGGTCATCCAGCAAACCCATGGCAAAACTGGTACTAGGACTATAGCCTCCCAAGTCCAAGTCAGATGCTTTCCCCCCATACAACACTTTCCTGAATTGTAAAGCCCATTTGCACAAACATCTGGTAACAGTTTACAAGATGAAAACTGCCTGTAGCAACTGTGCTCCTTGCCCTGTAACAGAAGGTGCTGTTATGTTATTCAGCAATGAAAGACTACAAAAGTAAAGCAATGTCAATATTGTACCAGTTGTATGGTCACCTGTCAACTCTATGCAGCTTGGTATTTGTTAACAAACATATTTATACAATACAAATTCATTCGTTTGAAGGACATTTAAGGACAGAAAAATAAAGTCTTACTCATGTGAGCAAACTGCAGTTGTTCTTCTTTCTCCCTGAACCCTCATTCCACATGAAGTCTGAACACTGCCTTCAAGTAAAATTCATTACATGAAACCAAACACAAGGAAATGAGAATTTAGACAACAAAATAATCTGAACTCCATACTAGTTTGCTTGCCCTTAACCTGGCAGGACATACTTTTTCCCTGTTGGACCTTCCCATGTAAAAATATAATTCCTACATTCCCATCTTTCACACTCCAATGGAATAAAGAGACTAGCCTTGCCATAAGAGCTCTACAAACTTTACTCAGCAGTTCAGAAAGATTATCTCCTGCTCATAGGACGGGTGGATCAAGATCCCTGAATCTTTACACAAGTCACAAACCTCTGCCCTTTTGCTATATTTCTCATAAAAGGGCAAAAAATCTAGATCACACACACGCACGCACACACTCACACACACACACACAACTTGTATCAAGTCTGTTCCCGTGCTATCTATAAGCCATTGTTTACTAAAGCTTTATAAAATCTCTCTCCTTATTCTTAGATGTCATCTTACCCAGCAATCAAAATTTTGTGCATATATATGAAATGGATGCCATATCAGTCTCAGAACCTTTCTAAGATACCAACAAGAAGGCGAAGCATCTTCAACTACTGTAGAAGCAGTCAGCTATATTATCACTTGTGGTTTTTGAAGTAAAAAGGTGTGCTTTCCCCCAACAGCACAATTTTAGCCAATGGAAGACAACCCTGGCAACAGAAGTAAGTCCATGTGTCAAATTCTCTCAGCCTGGATAAGAAAACTTTCCTATCAGAAGAACACCCCATTGCAGACATTGAGGACAGTCCGTATGCACGTGTAGAGGGAAGGAAATTAGAATTTAGCAACGCTTTCCTTCCAGTGTTTTGTTTTTTTATCACAGCACGATGCCTGCTTATTTTTCCATTTTGCTACCAGTAATTTGAGGGGTGATATTATAAACTTGCATCAAATAAGCTTTGGGCCTCTAAAGATTCTGCATTTCATTTAAGTTTCTGGCCTGAAGATCACCATGGATTTAAGGTATAAAGTGACTCCAGACTTCTTTAATGAGAAATACAGGGCATGGGTAAGAGATTACATAGGAGCCAAACCACAATGGACAAGCAGCCCATAATCTTTGTTTTAAGATTGCATAAATTCAAAAGAAAGCGATTGAGAGATACAATGCTCAAAGACATTGGTAAGTCAAATTGCTGCTTTTGGAAGTTACTTCAGAGTAACAATGAAGTTAATAGCAAGTCTAAGAGTGTCACAAAAAACAGTTTCCTTTAACCCTTTACAAAGAAGGATAAAAGTGCTTGACAGTACCTGGGGGTAAGCGACTCTCGAACAGTATCAGAAAGACCAACAATAGAATTGTTAGACTAAGGGTAGAAATCTGTTTCCCTGTCTACACCTAATTGGCCATTTTCCAACCATGTATGTGGTGCTTTTGGCACTGACACACATTCAACATGGACGTGTAGGCATGTACACACAAACTGGGCATGCCCAGTAAACTATACTTGGGTACATGTGCAAGTCCGAAAAGGGCACCTGCATCTCTTATTTGTCAGCATCTGTCCCAATAGTGACGTTACCCAAGGTTACCACTATTATGACAGAGTTGTACACTACATAGCTCTCTTGAAACCACAAACTATTCACTGGTAGGTTAGCAACAATATTACCACTGCTGAATAGGAGCTGAAAAATATAATAGCTTGAGCAGAAATAGAAGGAGAAAAGCATTTAAGGAGGGAGCAGTATTTGTTCTCTTTGTACTGGTTGAGATGAAAAGCAGGGTTAGTGTTCAGTAAACAGATGCTTGGTGTAAGTTCAAAAGGCACAGATTTGCCCATTGGCCATTTCTGGATGCACGGTGAAAAAAAAAGAGGGTTTCTCCAATCACTCTTAATATTCTACACTTTATTGACTTACATACTCCACTGGGGTAGGCATCCAACTTGCATGTCTAGTCTGTAGCAGTAAAAACACTCTACGCTTCCGATTTGGCTGCTATCTTCTCCAGTAGTCTAACCTTGCCTTGCCGCCACATTCATCCAGGTCATGTTTTATCAGAGCACTGAACTTCATTTAAAAGCATTAAATGAAGTTTTGGTCACTCGAACCATTCCTAAAGGAGATTTTATTTTAAAATAAAAAGGAGGCTATTTATAACCAGCTTCCACCATTCAAAAGAAAATAACTTCCTAAGAGGGTTGCTGGACATGTAATAAAAAGCTTAATCAGCGATGTAGCAGGCTACAGTCACTGATAGTATAGTTTGGTATTGTATTATGCACAGAGCAGGTCTAAGTAGAATGTGTGTACCAACTGCACCTTTTTTATCCCGATAAGGACTTAAAGTACTTCAAGGTCACGTTCACATCCCACCCATTGCCTCCTCCTCACATGAAGTGAAATTCCAAGAATGTAGCCGTAGGCCCCCATTTACATTCCCACCCTCTGTGTATCCTAGATACCAGATCAACCTGTCACATTCCACTGAGCCAGTAACCCTCAGCCTTGTTTTTTACTTTAAACTGGCTACCTAGACTCATAAACACATTCCTCTTCAGAAATGAAGAGCACAGCTCTATGTATAGACTTAGTCTGCATAGAGGTGTAACTTCCCAATTATTATCGCACCAGAAATGGGGAAATCATCTTTAACATGTCTAAAGTCCACTTTGAAGACAGATTAATTTGTGGGTATTTTCATTAAAGGGAGCAAAGCTTTATAGGGAGAAGCCTGACCATGACACAATGGCTATACAAAAGACCTGCAGTTCCATTTCCTGTTATGTGTCACAGCACATTTCTACAGAGAAATGAAATGAGACTAGAGCTATGCATGGCACCTGTTGGAGAGCCTGCCTAAAAGCACCCTTCCAGACCAAAAACAAACCACAAGCTAAGCCAGTATCATCCTCTAGGTGCTGGATATTCCTCCCTCCATCCCCATTAGCTGGGTCAAAAAAGGAAGGCAATAGATCTGCTAGAATAAGAACCATAAAACCCTTCCTATCCCATCATTACTTTGTGTGTACAAAAAATAGGAGTCTATGCCGAGTTAATGGCGGAACTTGTGTGGAGCTCCAGTGTGACTTGCCAGAGTCATCCTGCTTTCCATAGTCTCCCTGCATGCAGTGGGATTGCACCTGCTGGTAATTCCCTTTAAGGGAACTCTGCTGCTCAGGATTAAGAAGCAATGCACAGGCCAAGTTCTGCTCTAATGCCTTTGAAGGGAATTTATATTTTAAGGGAAATTAGAGCACAGTTCCCATACTGTAACGGTGCCCTATTTTCATATCCATGTACACCCCTATTGGGGAAGGACTTGTCTGATCTGGTCATTTGATGCTAAAGAAAATATTAACACAAGACTTCTAGATAGGATCCTAGGAAAGTAAGGCTGGAAGGGAACCTCCCAAGGTCATTTAGTCCAGTTCCCTGCCCAAAACAGGCGTGTCCCCAACAAAACCATCCCATACAAGCACCTCTCCAACATACGCTGGACAATTTCCAAGGATGGAGATTCCACAAATTCGATGCATAGCCTGTTCCAATGTTTTACCATCCTCACCGTCAGGAAGTTCCTCCAAATTTCCAGTCTAAATTTCCTCTGCTACAGCTTGAGGCCATGGCTCCCAGGCTTGTTCCCTACAGCCACTAAAAATAATCTAATCTCCATCATCTCTCTAAGAGTCCAGCTGGGAGCAGGTTGGCTGGATGGTGGCACAACTGTCACCCCAGGAGGCCCCACAGGCCTACAGTGGCCATCAAGGGCACAGGTCCTGGCTCCCCACTTCTCCCTCCTGGGCTAACCTGGAGCACCTGCCCTCCTCCCCAGAGCAGCCAGGACCTAGCCAATTTCACTGTGGCACCCACTCACAGGGTGGTAAGACCCAGGCCCAAGGCCCAGGTCTCAGCCACAGCACCACCAACCCCCACGTTCCTCCTCCCCCTGGATTTCTCCCACCCCTCAGGATCCTCTCTTGTTCCCCTGGGACACGTGCATAGTTTTTGCTGCTTTCTGGTTTGAGCTGGGCTTGTACATGGAGAGACCTAGGTAAATGGCATTGGGGTGGTGGAGGGTATCATGTGGGGTACTGTGGGCATGATGCACTGCTGGTATTGGGGAAGTTTTGGGGAAAGGAAGCATCTGCTTTCATTTTCAATACAGCCATACTGCCTATGCTGTTACAGTGCTGGCAGTGGGCAGGGATGGAAGCCCCTGGGAGGGGGGACAAGTCCCAGTGGTGAGAGGGCTGGTGCCATACTCGGGGGGTGGGGGGGTGGACTCTGGCAGGTGCACAACCATGGGGTCATAGGTCCGAGGGACTGGGTGCTGTCACTGGTGGCAGGAAGTCACAACCAGACAGCAGTCCTTGCTGCTAGACTGCTGTAGTGGGTAGAGGATGCAAGGGCCACTCTAGGTCAGGGCTGCTGCAGCAGACCAGCTGGCACAGGGGGGCTAGTGGCCGCAGACACCAATTGGCCAGATCTGAGAAGTTCTTAAGGGCAGGGAGATCCAGGTGATGGGCATCCCCTACCCTCCATAAATGCTGACCTCGTGAAGGAACACTTTGAGAAGCTGGATACCTTCAAGTCCCTGACAACCTGCACCCCAGGGTACTCAAGGAGCTGGCGAGCGTCATAGCCCAGCCCCTGGCACGGATCTTTGAAAACTCCTGGTGCTCTGGTGTAGTGCCCACAGACTGGAAGAAGGCCAATGTGGTGCCGATCTTCAAGAAAGGGAGGAGAGTGGATCCGGCTAACTACAGGCCCATTAGCCTGACTTCTATCCTGGGGAAGATCTTAGAAAAGTTTATTAAGGAGGCCATCCTTGAGGGACTGGCCCAGGCTAACATTCTAAGGGATAGCCAGCACGGGTTTGTTGCGGGTAGGTCTTGTTTGACCAATCTCATTTCCTTCTATGACCAGGTGACCTATCACCTGGACAAGGGAGAAGAGATTGATGTCATATATCTTGACTTCAAAAAAGCCTTTTATCTGGTATCCCACGATCACCTCTTGGCCAAACTGGCCAGTTGTGGACTTGGCTCCACCACAATCTGCTGGCTGGGAAATTGGCTCCGTGGTCGGACCCAGAGGGTTGTAATCAATGGCAGTCACTCATCATGGTGCCCTGTGACCAGTGGGGTCCCCCAAGGCTCTGTCCTGGGACCCATCCTGTTCAACATCTTCATTAATGACGTGGACATTGGAGTCAGGAGTGGACTGACCAAGTTCGCCCATGACACCAAACTTTGGGGCAAAGCATCCACGCCAGAAGATAGGCGGGTGATCCAGGCTGACCTGGACAAGCTCAGCGAATGGGCGGACGAGAACCTGATGGTGTTTAACACCGAAAAATGCAAGGTTCTCCACCTTGGCAGGAAAAACCTGCAGCATCCTTACAGGCTCGGCAGTGCTACGTTGGATAGCACTACAGAAGAAAGAGACTTGGGGGTCATCATTGACCACAAGATGAACACGAGCCTGCAATGCGATGCTGCGGCTAGTAAAACGACCAAAACGCTGGCTTGCATCCATAGATGCTTCTCGAGCAAATCCCGGGACGTCATTCTCCCCTTGTACTCGGCCTTGGTGAGGCCGCAGCTGGAGTACTGTGTCCAGTTTTGGGCTCCACAATTCAAAAAGGATGTGGAGAAGCTTGAGAGAGTCCAGAGGAGAGCCACGCGCATGATCAGAGGTCAGGAAAACAGATTTTACGATGACAGGCTGAGAGACATGGGACTCTTTAGCCTGGAAAAGCGTAGGCTCAGGGGTGATCTCATGGCCACCTATAAGTTTATTCAGGGGTGACCACCAGGATCTGGGGGAATGTTTGTTCACCAGAGCGCCCCAAGGGATGACGAGGTTCAAACGGTCACAAACTCCTGCAAGACCATTTCAGGCTGGACATAAGGAAGAATTTCTTTACTGTCCGAGCCCCCAAGGTCTGGAACAGTCTGCCAGCGGAAGTGGTTCAAGCACCTACATTGAACACCTTCAAGAGCAAATTGGATGCTTATCTTGCTGGGATCCTATGACCCCAGCTGACTTCCTGCCCTTTGGGCAGGGGGCTGGACTCAATGATCTCCTGAGGTCCCTTCCAACCCTAATGTCTATGAAATCTATGAAAGTAGCCCCGAGCTAGTCACCAGGGCAGTTTTTATGCTGTTGGGGCCAGCGCAGATGCTGGCTCCAGCCTCCTCTGGTTGAAGATCTGGGAGGAGCTGGGCAGGGTCAGTTTGCCCAAAGCAGCACAATTTGACCCGCACCAAAGCACACATTCAAGCACGTACGCTGAGGCACAAATCTCTGGCACAAATTTGTGCCGCTGCAAACGTACATGCCTACATGTTTGGATGCACTTATGTGTCCTTCAAATATTTGAAGATTGCTAACAAACTGCCCAGATTTTTCTTTTCCACGCTAAATAATCCTAGCTGTTTCAGCATTTTCTCATATGTCACATTTCCCAGACCTCTGATCATTTTTGTCAATCTCTGCTAGAGCCCTTTCAGTCTGTCCATATCCTTCTTGCAGTGTGAGGCCCAAAACTGGACAGTACTTCAAGTGAGGCCTCACCACTGAGAAAGAGCGGAAGAATCACTTCCCCCAGTATGTAGCCAATATTGAAGGATAATAACATTGGAATAATTAGTTGCCTGTTTGCAAGATGCAGAGCAGTTACATAGTCTTTTCAGCACTATAGTATTACTGAGTTGCTAAAACACACTGGATTTGTGTAGCAGTATATTAAAATAGCAAGGTATTTGTGTTCAGTACATCTGAGTACTTGTTAAAGCCACAGGTTTTCAAGAAATGAACTGATGGTGCGTGACCCACAGCTGCATGCAGACCATCATTTGGATTATATTTGATCAGTTTACAAACCAGCACATCTCCCTATTTTGATACTTGCAAAGTAAGGAAACATGTAACAAGCTAAGACATTGCAAAGAAGATTTAGCCTAGGAAGTCTTGTATAAGAACATGGGAAAAAAATTAAAAAAAGACTCAGCAAAACTTGTCATCTGCATATTTTTAAAGAGAGAGCAACTCAGTAACTGAACCTGCAGTACTGCTTTCCATGGTGCAGCTATTCAAGATTTTAATCCCAAACTAAGGTCCCTAACCACTGTGCTCTGGCACAGAGGGATTCCTTCTGTTGCTATGACAACATCAGCCCCTCCTAGACAGTTAAGCAGCACATTTGTGAGCCAGTCAGAGGTACTTATCCAAAGTATTTACTGGACAGGATATTTCATCCCATGTCTTTACATTAGAATAAAAAAGAAACACGATTTTAACATTACATTTTTCTCCAAGGATATAAATGACAAAACAGGAAAAATCAGAGCTATACAACTGAAACTCCATCTGTACTCTGGTCTTTCACCTATCTTAAGAACCTATGCTGCTGATTATTAGGGTAGGATCGGAGTGCCCTTCCATGCAAAAATCAGTAATAATAGCAGGAGGTGCTGCATGGAACATCTAGCGCTTCTCCCTTTATGGGTAGTATTCTGTATGCGGTAGTGTTTCATTCAGTTGTCGTTTTAGATTTTACTGTCTCTCAAGTTATCCAAAGTGTTTTGAAATACTTGCAGGTTAATTCCATTCCTTTGATTCAACTGACTTTACTCCACACAATGACCCTATATCAGGTAAATTTCCCATTCTCCTGGGAGATATTATTTTGCACGTTGGAAGGATAGATTCAGTGATCCAATGTGGTTTTTTCCACATCTACCTTTTATGCTTCTAAGAAACAGGATTTTTGTTTAAAATGAACCTCAAAAGATAAGGATTTCAGATGCTGTTAGTAAGAATCAAGCCAGCCAGGATCAATTTTCAAACTTGTTCACTTCACTTTGGGAAGTTGGGAAAGCATCTGAAGAAGAAAAAAGGCTAATTAAAAAACTAAATCTTCAGCTGTTATGCACAAAACAGGATTTTAAAATATGAGCAGCTCAGACTAAAACCCTTATAAGCATGTGAAATATGTGGATTTTACCACTTTAGTTAATGCAAGATTTTTCTAAATATAGACATGGCCTCAGTGTACACTTAGCAGGAGCCCATGAAGAGAAGAATATACCTTTTCAAGGTGTTTTAACTCCTTTGAATCCATGCGCCGAACTGGAGAAGTAAGGTGGTAGTACTCTAAACCTTGCCCACAACAGTCACAAAAAGAAGGCGCTACTCATAGAAGACTATGAAGTTAAAACATGTGCTCTGAGCTCCACTGAGTTCCTTGAACATTGCTATCCCTACATGGTTCTTGATTATACTTCCTTACTAGTGGAAAGGAAAGTTGCAATATGTCCCAAAATACCATGCACTACAGAAATCAAACTCAAAATTTCCAAGATCCATAAGACCAATCTTCCTTCTTTACAGGAAAGAGCCAGTTAATTACCATATTTACTCTAACATAAGATGAGGTTCCCCCCCCCCCAGTCAAGGAGCCAGAGGGAGGAAGCACCCTCATCTTATATTCGCATACAGAGGGGAGAGCTGAACAGGCAACTACTGCAGCTCTGAGCCTTGGTCAGCACCAGAGAGTCAGACCCACAGCAGCCTCCTTCCCCCTCACTTCTTCCCTCTCCAGCTTCTGCCCCCTGGTCTCTTGTCACCACCCACATCCACCCAATACTTAGATTCTATGCTTGGAAAATTATAACAAATTTGCAAATTATCCATATATAGAATCTAATTTTGGGGGGTCATCTTCACAATTATCTGATATTTGAGTAAATATGATAGGTAAGACATGTCATCCCTATTGGGCACCAGAGAGAAATATGACATTTTTACATCTCTTCAGACTCAGGTCTGTTATATGAGATTCACATTTGTTGGTTCCCTTGACAATAGCAACAGATATTTTTGGGTTTTGTTTTTTAAAATCAAGCTCAAGGTTCTAGAAAACAAGACAGCAGACAGGTAAGTCTGCTGTATTGCAACAGGCCAGTCAATGAAAGCCCTACATGAATAAACTCATCACAAGTTATATACTCTTTTAGCATACCTGGCAGTTCAAATAAAAAAAAAAAGCCAAGAGGAAAAGAAAGACTTGTCAAAGTGAATGCAAAATCCTTGTATGCAGCAGAAGCTCAGGACAAATGTAGGAAAACATGTACATACCTTTTCTGAAGTGTCTACCTTTATAGAGGTATAGGTTATAGCTGTATTGATCTCAGGACACAGGCAGACAAGGTTCTTTGAATAAATCTGATATTTTTGTTATTAGTTGGTCAAATAGCTGGTTTAATAAAATATATCAGATTTACCCAAAGAACCTTATCTACTTTTATAGAATGTTATAACTACCAAGTATAAAACAAGGCAAATGAAACTGAAAAAGTACTAATTCTAATACTGCTTTGTAATAAAGCCGGTATGTGAACATGAAAATACATTTGGCTAAAATAAAAACAAAAGAGCAGGGTAAATGCTATTGGAAAAGTCATCATGAGAAACTGTTCAGATCCTCAAAGTGCACATGCACCTTTATCTACGAGACCAACCTCGCCTGAAAAAGGCCACCACAAAGGCTCTAGAGTGTTAGTGAGGGGAAGTTGCTTTTCTGCTGTGTTCAGACACTGACGTGCAGTATTCCTGCAAGGTTTAAATGCTACTGGATTTGGCCCTGGACAAATAAAAGTACAAGCAAGTGACAGTCCTAGACTAAGCAGCAATTTGTTTATAAGTTATAAATCAATAAATATTTGCCAGGGAATCTGTTGATATTTATGACCATCAAACAACTTTTAGCTATTAAAATTAAATTCCCAGTTTTATCTAAAGGTTTATAGACCTTGCAACATACCCTGCAGTACACCAGACCAAGCCCCAGCTAAACAGCCACAGGAAACAAATTTTAAAAATTTGGAAGAACAAGCCTAGTGATGAGCCTTGGACAGAGTGATAACTTTCTAGGAAAATGAAACCTGCATCACCTGCAGTTTTGTAAGCTGTCAAAGACACTGAATTGCACTAATATCAGGAAATGCAAAACACTCAAGCTTGAGGAAATGCAAAACACTCAAGCTTGAGTGTTGATATTAGCTTTCTACACCATTTTTAATGCTTTCCTCTGCAACATTCAGTACTGGCTACTTTAAGTCAGGATTCCTAATTAGATGACTTGCAGGTCTGACCCAGCATAAGTCTGCATGCAGTGTAATGGCTTCTATAAGATTCTTAAGGGCCAACCGTATGGGCAAAAACTCTCCAGTAAAGGGGGAGGGCATAGAGGTCAATTTCTAGTGGTAATTAATGCTTCTCTTGCATTGGTTTAATTTGGGGAATATTAAAAGGAAAAAAAAACCAAACATACTTTTTTCCTTTTAGGTCAAGTACAAGGGGATGGAAAGATTATATAAATTGCAATGTTTGTGTGTCAAGGAAAGGAGGTAGCTTTGTCCACAATACTGCTAATATTACATGATACTCAAATTGTTTTACTGGCTCTTACAGTAGCCAAGGCAATAGGAAGGCTAGTACTTAGACAAGATGGTCCCGTTCAGCTTTGTGTATCTGTTAAGTGAAATAGAAGAGAAAAGACCCTTTCTGGCATTTCACTTAAGCAGTGCAACTAGGTAAAACTTCCTGAACAACGTTAAAAATGCAGCAGCTTTTGATAGTTTTGCCTCGCAACAGAAATCCATGAATGGCAAATACTATCTAATAAAACTTATACTTAAAACCAGAGTGGTATGGGTTCAAATCAGCATCACCTGAAACCACCCTTAAATGGTTAGGTTAGACACCCAGAAGTGAGACACAGGAAAATGATAAACTTGTTCATGTTATAGGAACAGTTTTCTGAGCTAATCTCTCCCAACTGCTGTGTAAAAACAGCTGGCATCTTATTTCACAAAAAGGAATATTTAAAAAAGCCTTGTCATCCAATAGGACCCAAAGCCTCACCCTTATTAGCCACAAGGGAAAGCATGAGGAAGCTCCTTCACACCCAACTCAGTAGCCTGTGTACCTCAGAGAAATTAAGAGTTTACAGCCTCCAGCCTGATACTAGGTTCATGTTAAGCCAATGCAGCCCAAGTCCAACAGACCTAGTTACCCAAGCAGACATAGGTGAAAGCAAGTTGCTCACTCCGCTGCCCCTGCACAACTCAGTCACAAGGCAACCATTCTGGACAAGGCTTTGCTGATGCTATGACAGAGGAGAGTAACGACTTCCTGGCCTGGGATCCAGCCAAAGCAGCATTAAGAGTTTTCTTAACTGTAACCATGCTTCAGTTAATTAAACCAACCTAAAGCACATGAAGAACCTATACGTTGCCTATGAATTAAGCACAGTAGCACACCTGCGCCCAGGAGCAGTGCAAACGTCTCTTTCATTCTTTGTATTTCCTGCTGGTTAGTAAATAAGTGTCCAACTAAGCAGAATGTCACTTTGACCACAAGTTTAATGGTTCGCTCTGCTCTTTTGAGCTGAGACCAGAGTCATTCAACCATGGTCAGCTTTCTCCTTCATTCCCTAACTCCTGTTACACTCCAAACTTCATCTTTAAATCACTGATGATGATGTACTAACGGTGGTGAATTACAGGTCCCATTTTTGCTACAGCAGACATGGTTCTGATGCCAGGGTAAGAGGAAGAGAGAAGCCACTGCTGTACACACACACACACACGCACGCACGCGCACACACAACTACCCATCAAGAATGATGGGGGGGGTGGGGAGAGAGGGGTCTGGGATGGAGTGCCACCACCTAACACCCCATGCTGCTGCTATCCTGCCTCTTGCAGGGAGCAGGGTGGGGGAGCCAAGGCCATGTAGTACATTATATGACATGTAGTACTGTTTTCCTCCCTGGCTTGCTTGTGTAGTTCTGCCTACATTCATTCATTCAAGTCAAAGGAGGCTGTAAATGGATTGTCACAACATTGATCAGGGAAGGTTAAATAATGACACAGAGAAGATTCTCAAGTGTCCAGTCTCAAAGGAACTAGAACATCCACGACTGTGCCATCAACTTAGGGAGGAGTTATCTGGTTGGCTGGCTGGCTTTGCCCAGCCTAGAGTGTTTTTGATTCTTCCTAAAGCTAAGTAGGCAAATCAAAGGAGATCCCAGAGCTCTCAGATCTTGGAAAAAGAGGAATTACGGGAAGCTGAGAAAACCTGACAGGCTGCCCAGACACATGCTCTCTAGGTGACAGTGATCATGATCTGATCAGATTCACCATCCACTGAAAGGCTGGGAATTCCACCAACAGAACAAAAGTCCTAGACTTCAGACGGGCAGACTTTGGTGAACTCTGGAGTCTAGTTGGAAAGGCCCCTTGCAACAAGTGACTGGACAACTTGGGAGCTCAAAAAGCCTTCCTCAAGGAAGCTATTTTAACTGCTCAAAAAGAAGCTGTGCATTTGCATGTGCATGGGCAACAAGCAGGAGGAACTCGCCCTCCTGCTGGCTGACACCAGCCCGGACATAGTGGGGATTACGGAAACGTGGTGGGACGCAACGCATGATTGGGCGGTGAATGTCAAGGGCTATAGGCTGTACAGGAGGGACAGGATAGGAAAGAGAGGTGGGGGCGTGGCGCTCTACATTAAGGAGGACTACACATCCTCGTTAATTAGCAAGGAGTCAGGGGAGGGGCACTCTGAAGTGCTTTGGGTTAGAGAACAAGGCAGTCGAGGGGAAAGGGACTTAACGGTGGGAGTCTACTCCAGACCTCCCAACCAGGGAGAAGACCAGGAATTCTTGGGTCAGCTCACAGAGGTAGTGAAGGCTAAGGATGTGGTAGTCATGGGGGACCTGAATTTCCCAGACATCTGCTGGGAAGAACAGTCAGCCAGGTCTGAACACTCACGTAGGTTCTTGGCCAGAGTGCAGGACCTCCATCCCAGGAGGTGCACAGCCCCACCAGGGGAGATGCCTTATTGGAAACTATGAAACTATAAAAAAAAGGGAGAGGAGCAAAGAGACCTGCCTGGCTCAACAGAGACATTAGGGAACTTCTGAAAAAGAAAAAAGAAATGGACATGCAATGGAAAAATGGAATGCAATCCAGAGAAGAGTATGCTCATGCTGCCAGGGTCTGCAAACACGAGACAAGGAAAGCCAAGGCATCCATGGAAATCAAGCTAGTGACTGATATTAAAGAGAGCAAAAAAATCCTTCTATAGGTACATAGGGAACAAGAAAAAAAAAGAAATCAAGCTACACTGTGGCACCCCTACTCAACACAGAGGGGAAGCCCACAGTTGACTTCCATGAAAAGGCTGGGCTCCTTAATAATTACTTCACATCAGTTTTCCTGAAGCCAGACAAGAACTGATCACCAGACCAGGAACACAGGGAATATGGCAATGATAGCGGTCCTCATAAAATCAGTTCAGAACAGGTGAAGACATTCTTACATCATTTGGACACTCACCCAAGAGCAGTGAAACACCTGACCAAGCTCAAAGCAGTTTCTCTGGTGGGGCTGTTCAAGAAGATGTGGAACTCAGGAGTTGTCCCTAATGGCTGGAAAAAGATGAATGGGGTTCCCATCTTTAAGAAGAGAAAGAGGGAGAAACCTGCGACCATAGACAAGTCAGTCTAACTTCAGTCCCGTGGAAGATCTTTGAAAAAATTGTCAAGGAGGCCATCAATCACAAGCTCGCATCCGGTGTGGTACTGAGAAGCAACCAGCATGGCTTTGTAGAGGGGAGGTCATGCCTAACAAACCTGGTGTCCTTTTATGACCAAGTAACTAAGCACCTGGACATGGGACACTAGGTGGATTTCAGCAAGGCCTTTGATACTGCTTCCCATGAAATCCTCTCAGTTAATTTGGAGAGTACTGGCCTAGACCAAGCTATAGTGATGTGGGTTGGGCACTGGCTCAGCAGACGATCCCAACGCTCGTAATTGATGGGGGTGGCCTCGTCCTGGAAAGCCGTCTCCAGTGGTGTACCCCAGGTGTTAGTGCTTGGGCCCATGCTCCTTAACATCTTTATTAATGACTTGGATGAGGGAGTGAAAAGTGCGATGATTAAGGTTGCGGATGATACTAAGCTGTGGGGACAAGCGGGCTCATCAGAGGACAGGCCAAGGATTCAAGAAGTGATGGACAGGCTGGTCCTACAGGCTGAACAAAACCATATGAGGTTCAATAGGGACAAATGCCAGGGCCTTCATCTGGGTAGGAAGAACCCCCACCATATCTTTACAATGGGTGGTGGTCCACTGGCTGGCACTGCATCCAAAAAGGGATCTAGGGGTGTCAATTGACTGGATGAATATGAGCCACCAGTGTGACGAAGTCACCAACAGAGCAACTAGAACTCTGGCATGCATCAGGAAATGTGTTGCCAACAGATCCAGAGAGGTGCTCCTTCCCCCTCTATTAGGCGTTGGTAAGGCCACAGATGGAGTACTATGTCCAGTTCTAGGCACTGCACTTCAAGAAGGATGTGGACAAGCTCGAAAGGGTGCAGAGAAGGGCCACCCAGGTGATTAAGGGCCTAGGGGACAGGCCCTATGAAGAAAGACTTTGGGATCTGGATTTGTTCAGCCTGAGCAAAAGAAGGCTGAGAAGTGACTTGATAGCCACCTACAAATATGTCAAGGGAGAACACCAACATCTACAAGAACAACTTTTCAGAAAAGCCCCTCCACCTCATTTGAGCCCAATTACCTCTTGCCCATGACAGGGGATTGGTCTCGATGATACAGGTCCCTTCCGGTCCTTCTTTCTATGATTCTATGCACATGCATGCAGAAGTGTTCTGAAAGCAGTGTACATAGGTCTTTCCAACACAGAAATGGAAAAAAGTCAGACCCTCCTGAAGTCTGAATAGAGGTTAAGCTTAGGTAAGAGAATGTGAGTGGGTTCTATTACTTTAAAGCACTAAGGACCTTATGGCAAAATTAACTATTAGTTTGCTGGGCCTGCTGAATTAATCACAGATGGTTTCCAGGGGCTTTAGATCAGGGGCAGGCAATTATTTTGGGCAGTGGGCCACTTACTGAGTTTTGACAAGCCATCAAGGGCCACATGGCAGGCAGCTCAGGGCAGATAAATATTAATTTTCTAAATTTTTAGGGACCCCGCGGGCCAGACAGAATGACCTGGTGGGCCACATCCAGCCCGTGGGCCACATTTTCCTACCCCTGCTTTAGATCCTGGCCTGAGGGAGTGAACTATGGAATTTCACTGCAGAACAGAGAACGGCCCAAGGCCAACACCAGAGAGGGGTACCCTCAGTGTGGCATGGAGAAACAGCAGTGGTGCAACCAGGTTGGTAACCATGACAGTAAGGACTGAAGTTGTGTGTTTGGCTTTATACAGGCTAGCTATACACAGAAAGAGTTCATCATGTCCTCCCCAAACTGCACGTTTATAAAACACAGTCATAGCTTAATCCTGTACGTTTCCCAGAAAAAAGAAAAATCATTCTTTAAAAAGATATATGTATATTACTATACATATTAGTACTATACATATATCTTTTTAAAGAATGTTTTTTCTCACACACAACTAAATAAAACCAAACCAAAACCAAACAACCCCCTCCCCCCAAAACAAGAAAACCTTGTGCTACATCCCAATCATACCACTACTAGTTGGTTCTCATCCTATTTGTATGCTAACCATTTAGACTGTAAGCTTTCCAGGGCACATACCTTACATTCAGGCCAATCTGCAATGCCTAGGAAACTGATGGCGTTATACTAATGTCATTGATACTAATGTCCTTGGACAATGCTCAAACTGTACATGTGCATTGCCTGTTCATGAAATGCAAATTAGTGCAGATTAGACTACAAGAGGAACAACAGCTTGATTTATCTGAAGAAGAAACAAGGGAATAAACCCTTATTTCTTAAACCAATTTTCATAGTTTAGCATGCAATGTTTCTAAAGACAGGCATAAGATATAGAAAGGTATCCCACCTGATGTGTTCAAAGCATTAGTCTTAGCAAATAATGGTTTTTGACCAATACCATCTCACAGCAAGTATTTCCATGTTACATGAAAAGAATTGAGCTATTTTTCTGTAAAATGCTTTCTCTAAGGCACAGAGAAGGCAGGTAAATATTTTTAGCATCACTAGGTTCATAATCCATTTTAAAGATATGTTAACGGTGGAAATACCATTAGAAACATGAGGATGACCTGACCTCCAGCCCAAACACGTCAACAAGTGTTCATTCAATCTCAATAAAGTCTGAGATTCAGCTGGTGCTTTGTCTCTGTCCAAAAATCAGCACATTCCTTTACAGTAAGGCCAGCCCCCCTATGCAGGTTCACCACCTATCTCATAGTTCTGTCCTGTGGTCTGACACATAAGGGCTGGGGCTTCCATTTCATTTGAGTGGTACTCAATATTATAACCCATTTCTTGAATTGCCCACACAGCAGCTTCTGCAGGCACATGTATGGCTGGTAGAGCCCTTTTGCTGCACAGAAGAACACTGGAGGACACTTCTGCCTGAATCCTAAGCCCTGCCTAGAAGAGACATATTGGCTTTTCAAACCAGAAGGCAGTTTTACCCACAATTACCCCAAAACAATCTAAATTATGCTCCTGAATGGATAGTCACCAACTTCTTTCAGCTTTCAAAATCTGCCAGCTCCTCCCCCACCGTTCTCACTTGTTCCCCTTCTTCCTTGTTCAAATGTTGATTTTTTCAAAGACACCAGATGCTCATATTTTACAAGATATACATTTTGAAATATGCTGTGTTAGAGATCTCTGCATGGCTATTGTACCATATTAATAAGTAAGGTTATGTATATTTCTAGTACTGCGCTTCAAATGGCTCTTTCAAGAGTTACTAGACATTCCTAGAAAATAACCTGCTTCTTTGTGCCAAGATAAACTCTCTTTTTTTTTTAAGGAACAGAAATTAGCAACAAAAAAACCTCAAAACAAACAGTCCTTTAAGGCACCAGAAACTGTAGATAAATGTTTGATTTTTAAAGGCTAAACTAATTACACATGAATGTGCATGTGGTATTTATCACTGTAACTTGGATCCTAAACCATATCATTGAATAGGCTTTCTTGACTATCTTCTATGTGCTATGCACAAACAAGCTTTGATCTTTAAAATTTCCTGCTTCAAAATGTGACTTAAGTAGGTTCTTACTTTTAAACATTAATTTATGTTGTATGCAAGAATAATCTTGCATTTGTATGCTGCGTGTAAGAAAACTATTTTGGGGGCTTTCACCGTGATTTGAAGGATGCTTTTTAAAAAAAAAAAAGTGGTCTTTAAAACAAATGAGCAAGGTCATTTTTCTCTTCATGTAAGAGACAGCTCATAAAGCAATGAGCATTGAATGAAAAGAATTTCTAAGCAGGGTATAATGAAGGTATGGCATGATAAGTGGATTTCTGGTATTAGATTGCAAAATGCATCCAACTACAAGAAGGAAAAATACTCCCTGTATAAAGGGAAGGTTTTCTGTCTCATCAACAAGTACATTCATTATTACAGCATTAAAAACCCTCTAGAATCAGACTTACACACTAGATATGGTAAATCATTAAAGGCAGGTACGACACCCAAGGAAGTTAGGAGAAGGTTAGATCAAGTTAAAAATGCCCAGTCAATTAAAAGTAAGTCAGGATGAGTGTGCATGTGAATAATAATAAAAAAACAAAACAAAAAGAGGGTCTGTGGGTATACTGGGGGCAAGTGGTATCCATGGGGGAGGAAGAGAAAACTGGGTGGATCAATTAGGGTCTGGGAGAGGGAATAGGGGTAAGCAGAATCCACAGGAGTGATGAGGGGGAGGCAATGTTTGAAGGGAATCTGGTGGGGTTTGACAGGATTAGGGCGGGCCTGTGGGGATGGGGGAGCTCTCGCACCTCCCCAGGACCAGGGGCTCTTTTTTAGCCGCCTGGCCTCCCTACGTCCAGACCAACCTCCCCCCACCGGCAAACGTATGCCTCATCCAACCTGCCCACCCGGCATTGGACTTACTTGCTCAACTCCCAGCATTAGAGAGCACTGACAAAAATGGCACCAGAAGCAGCTTGCAGGATAGGGGTGGGGGATGCGGAGGGTCTTACTTCTGATCAAGAGCTCTCACTATCAATATGGCACTCTTTCCCATAAATTAATGGCTTAAGATGGGGTAATTCAGAAATAAGTGTCCACAGACAGATTTTCATTGAAATGTTTATAGGTATAAATTAAACAAGTTTATACAGTTAAGGGAATTGAAATAATTAAAGAAACCCTAACCATTGCAAAGGTGCATTTCTAATGGTATCCTCAAAAAAAGTCTTCCCTTCTGTTCCTCAAGGATCAGTAGCGCACTGACTGTATTTAGAAAAAAAGGATTGTCAGTGGGTAGCTGGAGCTACCTACAGCTTCTGCAGTGCACTTCTAACCAACAGTGCAAGGGACCAGGTACGAGAGATTTAACATAGATCTTTTCTAGTATCTAAATAATTCCAAGGCTAAGGACAGAAGTTACACCAACTGGTTTAAGTGATCAGAAACCGGTTTAAACCTGTAACAGAACAGAAGTTCAATGCACATAAACCACTTTCAAAAAGGCTGAAACTGGTTTAAGATAAACCTGGTTGAATGTAGCATCGGACTTAACTGATATAGGTCAAACCGCCTTATGGAACTTCTGTCCCAGATCCCCTCCTGATTCAACTCAACTCAGTCCTCCAGCATCCTAGGATGCTGTGCAGCCCTGGGCTGTGCTCTCTGATCCAGCAAAGGGCAGCTCCACCCCCAGCTGTAAGTTCCCAGGCAGCCCAGAGCGCTGCAGATTCCCCAGGCCCTGCCACCTCCCCTGTGGGGGAACTGGCTTGGCTCCCAGCTGGGGTGGAAGTAAAACCTCCACTGTGGACCTTCCCGCATGCTGCCCCCCACCCCTCCAAACTCCCTCCTCAGCTGGCCTGTCAACCAAGAAGATGACATGGCCAAATGATTTCCCTGGCTCCTGGTTCAGGCAGGGGGAATAAAGCCCCCACTACAAGCTTCCCCACAGCTGGCAACTAGGGCAGTCACCCAGCTGGCTGAGGACAAACTAGGAGGTGAAATGACCCTCACTGCTGGCTTCCCTCTATGCTGGGCACAGCCTGGCTGGGGGGTTTAGAGCCAGGTGCCCCCTCTCCAACATACACTGTCCTCTTCAGCTGGACTGGCAGCCTGGGAGGAGGTGTGGGCAGGTGATCACCCCAGCTCCCAGCTGTGGAGAAGCTCACAATGGGGGCTTTGCTCGTCCTGCCAAAGCCGGGAGCTAGGGAGATCACCGGGCAGGCCAGCTGAGGAGGGAGTGGAGGAGGGAAAAGCAGCCTCCGCTGCAGGCTTCTTCCCCACCCTGCACCCAGCACAGCCAGGCTAGGGAACTGGAGCCAGGAAGGGAGACATTCCCTCCCCCACCCCACTTTTCCTCCTCAGCTGGCCAGCCAGCCAAGGAGGAGACATGGCTGGGTGATTGGCCTGGCTCTGGCTCTAGGTGTGCAAGGGGGGGCGGGGGAGGGAAGAGAGAGAGGGAGAAATGCTCCACTTGCGGCTTCTCCCTTCCCCCACTTACCCAGCTGGGGGTCTGGTGCAGAGTTGAGGGGACATTCTCCCCCACACCTCCTCAGCTGGCCTGGACTGAGGAGGGGGCATGGCTAGGGGAACCAGCTCTAGGCATGGGGGAGAAAGGGAGAAATGCCTCACTAGGGGCTTTCCTCCTCCCCCCTCCCTGGCACCAGGGAGACCCGGGAGGCTGAAGAGGTGTCATGGCTGAGGGAATCTATGTCTCCTGGCTCTCTGTAGTGGCCGCCAGGCTTGGCGGCATGCTCCAGCACCCCCCAGCTCCTCATATGGGCCACTGCTGCCTATAGTCTGGCTGCCTATCAAGTTTGAAAAGTGAACATCAGTTCACTTTCTAATCAGTTCAATCTAGGCAGTTTACAGAAACCTGCAAAGATTGAATCAATTCAGTCTCGGGGGTTTTGATCAACTGTACTTAGCCCAAAAGTGGGACAACAGGAGCATATCACTAATGGAAATAGTGTGCATTCATTTGCTGAAGGGATGAGTGGAAAATAAATTATGGATAAATGAAAGTATGCTTGAATGGACAGATGAATAGGCATTTCTCAGGATTAGACTGTTCGCAAGGAGAGGACACAGGTGGAGCGAGCAGGCACTGGGTGGAGCTTAGGCTGAGTGGGAGTTAGGTACTTAGGGAAAATAGGTTCTAAATTTAACAATTTTTAGACTGGCAGAACAAGAAACAAAAATTTATATAATAATATCTTTTCTCTACATAACCAACAGACCACAAGAAAATGTGCACTCCATCTCTATCTATTTCAGAGTTAAATTCTAACCGCACATATATCAACAGCAGTGTAACCAGGCTGTGTACTAGCCCGTTAACTGAACAGCGTACACAATGCACGACTACTTGGCTTATGGCCAACTGCACATATGTGGACCTGATGCAAACAGCTCTGGTACAACATGTTAAGGCCACACTTGCAGAGGAGAAAGAGATCAACTGTGAGAGATGGCATATAGGGGATATTGTGAAACAGGCTCATCTCAGAACAAAATGTCTAACCTCCAAGCTGAAAAAGCCAACCTCCTGATGGAGTAACACAAAGGAGGAATGAAGGAACATTCCTACTTCCCACACTACATTCAGCTTGGATGGTGATGAACTCCTCATAAAGGAGGGGTCAGTCCAGTGGAATTACAGTGGAGAAGATAGGCTCTGCTGCTTCTGCTGAAACAGGGGATTTGATCAGGAGTCAAAACAGCTGTGCATGCAGAATTAACAGGTCTGGAGCTGCCCGTAGAAATCTTGACTATTCTGTGCTCATCCAGTTACATGAAAACAAGTGATTCTAGAAGAGGTGAACTATAGGCAAGTAGGAAAGACTGTAATTAGAGACCTACCCAAATTGAAGCAGCAGACAGGTGACTTTGTGGGCTAACTGCAGCACCAGCCACCATTTTTGTGGGCTTATTGTGGCAGTCCCCTGCCACTTATTGGCCAAGAGAGCTGCCTTTCATGTGGTCCCACCCCTTGCCACTGATTTGTATGGCCCCACTCCTCTGTCCAAAGGCAGTCCTGTCAGCCAAACTGGCAGCAGAAGAGCAAGACTTGGCCACCATCTTGGCTGCTCCCCTTCATGCCAGTAGGTTCCCCTCCCCAGCAGGCTGCGAGGCTGGGCCACAGCAGCCACTGGCTTCTACTGGGGAGTATTTTAATTTTAGTAAGCTAAAACCCAGACACAAACAGAACTCAACAATCCATATTCACACCCAAGTAGTTTCAAAGCAAAGACAAATGAATTAGAAAGCCTTGCAATGAATGGAGGCCTTGATAGAGCAGGCATTTAAGAAACTTGGAATGATAACAGGAGGATATGGAGAACCTGGTTCTGTACATGGGAAAAAGAAACTAGGTTAAAGTAGCGAGAGAATAATGCTGTTCCTGAATGATGCCAAAAATCTAACAAAAAAAGTTCTTAGAAGAGAGGACCACGTAGTTGAATATACAAGAAAATAAATATTAGAATGCTTACTGTCAGCCTCTGAGTTTAGTGCTGAGAGAGAACAGGCAATATCTACCAAAATGATGGCAGGAGGCAAGGTATATTTGAACCTTATAGACTAACTAAATCAGAGATACATACGCTTCAGATGCTATAATCTGATAATGTAAGCCATCGTTTATGAAACCTTATGCATTTCTGCTTTAAGTTAGTCCATGAAGTACAACTCTACATTGCCTTCTGCCTGATTTCAGACTAACATGGCTAACTTTCTTTCTACCAAAATGATGGGTATCAATTACCATGAGCCAGTCTATGCCTTAATGTACCTTTAGTTTAGAAAAAGTTTATCTAAATGGACTTCTCTTATTAAAACACCTAGTTTTAGAGCAGCAGAGGCCAACCTTTTTAGCAGATGTGACAAATTAAGCCCCACCGACTTGACTGCCACACTGATCCTCTTCTGATCTGTTACTCTGCTTTCTTCTCCCTGTACTATCTACCATTATGCTCCCTCCCTAATTAGCTGTGCACAGCACACAAGCTACCTATGCTGCTTGTGGCACAAATGCCACAGGTTGGTTTCCTCTAGTCCAGAACATCACAAAAAAAGAAGGCGACGACTTAGTCTTAAGACATGGGTGTTCAAGAAGTGACTATGTAGGCCCTTAAATAGTGACCAATCACATTAGGCTCCACATTGAAGCAGAAAGTACCAAAAACAGCTAAAAGAAAAAACACTAAAGTTAGAAGTAAAATTGTAAGAGATAGCAGGGAAGTGACATCAGAAAATCATCATCTACAAAGGCATACATAGTGCTGAACAAACGGGGCAAATAAATGAACAGAACTGAAAGTGAAGATGTGTAAGACTACTTAATTTCTGGTCCTTAGTCCCTGAGTGAGTCATTCAAGCAGTAGATGAAGGAGAATCTATTAAAAGTATCCAACAGATCTTTGACTATACCACACAAGAGATGTTACGTAAGAGGCTAAATAGTTATGGGGTGGGAGACAAGTGTCATCATGAACCAAACACTAGCTAGGAGACAGAAAACCCAAGATAGGGCTACAGAACTAATTTTCATGAAGGCAAAATACATAACAGAGTATGACAAGGCTTAAAATAGACCTCATGTTGTTTGAAATACTTAATAATGGATTGAAGAACCAAATAGGCTGAAATATGCAGATGGCAAAAGTTATTTAGGTAGATTAGGACTGCGCAGAATTTCAGCCAGGCCTTGCTTATATGAACAGGGCACACAATGACATTTTCCATTAATTTACATTCAAATTTAAGGCAATGCACACCAAAAGAGAGCAAAGTTAAACTGTCTATCATTTCCAAGGTTCAAAATTATTTTGTCATCCAAAACAGACCTTGGCTCAATGTCCAGTTGCGCTCATATCAAACAAAGGGAGAAGTTGCAAAAAAGAGAGATGCTCAGTGATACATATCATCTCAACTTGCATACAAATTAAGCCCCACCCGACTTGACTGCCACACTGATCCTCTTCTGATCTGTTACTCTGCTTTGTAACAGAGTAACAAATCTCTCAGTGATTAATTTTGCTATCAAAATTAATGATGTGCCTTGTCTGGGCTTCTGTGTGCCGTTGCCCAACTCAAACAGGATATTGCTGAACTTGAAAACATTCAAACAGGGGCATCAAGATCGTTTAAAGATCTAGACAAGATTCTTATATGAAGAGTGATTAAGGAAACTGGGGCTATTCATTCTGAAAGGAGATAAATCATAAAACTGAGAAAAGGAAAAACAATGAATAGCACACAGAAGGCAGGAAGAACACTAGCTCTTGTATCTTATGGTACAAGAACAAGGTGGTACTTATTTAAAGGTGAGAAACTGACAACCAACAACAGGAAATATTTTCATTTGATGCAGTGAATTGCCACAGAAATCCGAGGACAAGACCTTAAGATTCAAAAAAGGACATATGTATGGATTAAGGTATCAAAAAAATATCCAGCATTATTAATATGAACAAATTTCTTGAAAGGGATATTAAGTACCACAGCAAGTCTATTGGTGGCATTAAAGATCAGGATGAGGCCTAATATGTGGAGCAAACTGCCACGTTTTAGGGCCTTTTATCTTCCTCCGAGTTATTCTAGGTGGTAGCCACTATCTGAGATAGGATACTGAACTACAGTGGCCCAAGTGCAATTCTACATGGAAATTCTTACAAGTAAGACTTGTAATATACTTTGAGAAGTCTCATTGATCTCAGTCAACACAAATATGGCTCCGAATAGCTTTATATACAGCATACAGATATGAAAAGTGGGTCAACTCTGTCCTAATTCAAGAACTTTTCACTTAAACTGGACAAAAACTTATCATTCCTATTAACACTCAGTTCTCTAGAAATAATCTGGTCTCTTCTGTGTGAGTGTAAATTCAGAGTAATATCAATGAATACAGCTACACCTATATAGCTGGCATCAGAACCTGGCCCTTACTATGCAAAAAGATAATGTGTAGAAATTCAAGATAATAAGAGATGACACTAAAAGGTGCTGCTGTGAAAATATTCAAGGAAGAGATCATTGGCACTTGAAAGAACAAACTTTGATGGATCACAAACACTGGCTGAGTAGAGGAGTTATATGATATTTCCCATGCAAAAGCATCACAAAGTATTAAGAAGCAAGTTAAAAGGCTGTGAGAGCCAGAGTCATATCAGATGTTAGAGGAAAATAGGTGGCAGTAATATGAACAAAGTTCAGATCTGAATGGTGAAAAACCTGACTAACAAGCATTGCAACATTCTTAATTAATAGCAATTAAAAAAGCAGCAGCATCTCTTCAAATTAAGTATGGCCCTTATCCTTGGAATACTATTGTTTAGATAAGATTGTTAGTTCATTTTACAATTTAATGACATAAGATGCAGGTGCAAAACATATCCCTGATCTTAGAAACACTATAAAACTTGTTGTAATTTAAGAAAACCACAGACTTGTTGTCCTATAGAAGGATATTTTTTTTTGGAGAGCAGCGGCAAGGCAGTTCTGAGTGGGCAGGAAGGAGGACTGGTTTATTTGGGGGGGGGGGGCGTTGTTTACAAGAGCACTATCAAATATAAGTGCTATTAACATGGAATAGGAAATGCTACTGTAGCCCAGTAATTCTCAACTAGTGTGCCACAAGATCTTTTGAAGGAGGAATCCAGGCATGAGGAGACAAGCAGATAAGCACAGGCGCAATCTGCCTGGCTACTCCTCCACCCTCACTACCTGGCTCTTCTTTCAAGGAGGTAAGCACTATAAGAAATTATTTTTTTTAAATGAAGTGCTGCTTAATTCACAAAAATTATGGAAGGTTGCCTCGAGTCTGACAGGGTTGAGAACCACTTCTCTAGCCAAAGGCCATGCAAAAACGTTAAAAGAAACCTGGGACCCTTAAAAGCAGCAGCCTAGGACAAATTAGTATGGTTACAATATAGAAATGTATTTTCTTCAATTAGCACAGACCTGTGTTAGTCTTAAGTCAGGCAAAAGGCACAGTACTTTTGAACTTTAAAGACTTACTAAAGCAAAATTATTGCTCTGCTGAAGTGAGCACAGGTTCACAGAAGTTTATGCTATACCTCTCTGCTTCAGCTAGTGCAAATCTACCATTTTCTTCAATAAAAAGCTTATTTTTTCCTTCATTTGAGCAGGCCTCAAAGTTACTGAAAATAGCTGGAGAGCTCAATTAATATCTAACCTCCCAAAAATTCATTCCTTCAGTAATTTTGAAAGGGACAGTTCAGGTAACATTCAAACCTAGAATAAAAAGGACAAAGTTGTTCTAGAGATGGCTCCTTCGATCAGTCCAAGTTGTTCTTGGTGGAGTTACTAAAAAAACCCCCAGATATCCCAATAAAAATTATCTTGTCTTCAGCATATCTTCTTAAGCAAGTCCTGCAGCTTCCTTAAGTCACCCCTGATGTCTGTAGCTCCAAAGAACAATGTTTCATATGCCAAGGTTGGAGGCGTAGTATAAAGCAAATAGCCAACTCTTCACCAATCCTTATATTTTGAGAGAAGAATTAAACAAGGTATTAGCCTAGTAGAGGCAAGAGATATTTCCACTTCAGTAGATTCAGGCTCAAAATATTTATCATGCTGTAGCTGCATAGGAAGAACATGCACTATACTTTATATCGTTTATTTTAATCAAGAAAATCTTTTCTCCTCTGAGCAAATTCTTCTAATGAAATGAACAGACCTTTGATGAGAAATAGGTAGGTTCACTGCCAGCAGTACTAGTACTGAAATATCAACTCAGCACTTCATCCACAAAGCACTTATAAACATTAATTAATCCCTATGGTATCCTTGTTAGGAAGGTATAGCAAGTAATCTCTTTATATATTTGTTAGGTGCTTAAGTTCATCACACAGAAACCAAATGTCTGTACATAGCCTACCCAGAGAATCACAATCCCCGCTGTAGAAAAAAAAGCATGCCAACATTGAAGCTATTTCTTCTAAAGCAAAAATGGCCAATCCAGGAGAAAAACTAACTAAGGAACAACCAGGGTTAAATCAATCCCAAGAGCGCTTCTCCCAGGAGACTGGGCACCTGCACACTTTCTCCTGGTTTAATTCCTCCTGGGGACCAGAAGGAATGGCACTGGGAAAAGGGCTCGGCGCTGGGGAAAGGGTTCTCATGCCTTCCGGACACTGGGGTCACCAGCCTGGAGAAGATGCAATGGGCAGCTGCTCCGGTTTGTCCCAGGACAGCCTAAAGATGCATGGAGTGAGGCAGGCTGTGTGCCTCTGCAACAAGGATCTCTGAGGCTTTTGTTGCAGCCACTTTCCTGCACTCCACTGGGTCAGCCTGGAGAAGTGCAAAAAGCAGGGGATATTATCCTGCCAGGGGAGAACTGAGATGGTACTCACCATGGGAGAATGCCCTCTTCCGAGAATCAGCTGATTGCGGTGAGACGATAGGAGATGATAGGAGGGGTGCATGTTCTTGGAGTTGGAACCAAGCCCAGCTGTCTATGGCTGGTGCTGCTTTCCTGCAGCTGCCAACTGACACTTGACAGCTTGCCCCCTTCCCAGGCAGGGGAGAGGAGAGGCTGTCAATTAATGGGCTCTCCTAAAAGGCAGGGTTGGCCAAGGGAACAGCTCTCTATACCCATCTGTATGGTACAGCTCTTGGGCTTTTTTTCTACTAGGCTCCCCTTGGGCTCCAAAAGATCTTCCTATAACTTCCCAGGTGACTGACAAGTTTTGTCACTATTAACCCAACTCACTGGAAAATGATCCTCAAGTTTCATTACAAAAACCTTTCCCTGCCCCCCCCCCGCCCCCGATGAAAAATGGCAAATGCCAAAACAGAGAAGATGACACAGGCTGGCCTTTGCTGTGGGGATGCTCATATTCTGACTAGGCTACCTTCAGCACTGACACAGGTACAATCAGCTGGACTTACTGTGCAGACAGAGACACCAAACGAGTTGTCTGCTAATTGGCTCCTCCAGCTAGTTCTAGGTGAAGGTGCCAATTTGAAAAAAGCTGTCCCTTGACAGTCTGCACAACCACAGAAACTGTTGTTCCTACCACCACTCAGTAAATAAGTTCAAACTTTTTCCATAGTTTGTTACATGTTTCTGCACAGATCGGAAAGATTACCAGATAAAAGTCAGTGGACCCAACTTCTATAAAGTCCATGTTTTTCTATAGTTGTGCTAAATACTCAAGAACCAAATTTAATAAACACTAACTTAATATTCAATATTAAATCTTACCCAAAATTGAATTCGAGTCTTAACTTTCTACTACTGCAAGCAAAACTACAGGACCTCTTGCACTAAATCTCTACTGTAAGGGGATCGTCCCAAACAATTGGAAGACGTGGGATATAATAACCTGAAAAATATGACAGAAGAGGAGAAAATACAACTCTGGCCATAATCAGCCCAAGTCTGAGCAGGCCCAAAAAGCTCATTTATGCAGGAAACAAGATACCACTCCATATTTTCTGGAATTTATCAACTCATTTTGTATCACAGGATCACTGGGTAAATATGAAGGGAACCGATTTGTACTTGAATGAAACTGTTTTGTCAACACATACATTTGCAGCCCAAGTTATGACATTAGCTCTAAGAATAGCCAATTCTGCATGGGCTGAAGTGGCGCAGGCTATAAGGTACACGGTTGACAGCCCAGAGCTTGCAAGTTCAAGATCACAGCAGAAGTGCTTGTGGCTCAGCCATGTCAGATTTCAACAAATTGGCAAATTTCTGTTAAATAGGTTGTCACATGAAAAAGAAAATGCCAGTTCTCTTAAGGCAAAACAAAAAGGACTAATTTTGTTGCAGGGTACGTTAACTTAAGTTATATATTTGGAGACTGAAGGTACTGGGTTTCTATAAAGTTTCCTCAAGATGGATTTGTCAGAATTCTAAGATACCTATTAAGTCTACTTATCTGAACTACACTTTTAAACTTAAGTTTCTAGTTCTCCTCGAAGTCATCAGATAAAGTAACTCTTTTAGCACAGTTTTAAAACTGGCTGATGTAAAATCTCCCAAAATATATTAAATGTGTCCTCAGTAGAAAGAGATGCATCAAAAAGCTTCCAAGAGTTCTTTCATTTAAATAGTGATAACTAATATGATCTTCTAGAACAGAGTTTGCAAAGCTTTTTCCCTGGAAATAAGTAAGCAGGGAAGAAAAACATTTCTTCAGTTCATTTTCCTATCAAATACCCTTCCCATGAGGAACTAAGCAGCTTCAAAGCTGAATTTCCTACTCCCAGACTACAAATACGTTTCTAGTCTTTCCTCTTCCTTCTAGACTCCCCCTCCTAAAAGGTTACCATACAACTATGATACATATTGCTGTCCATTTCTAAACAAAGGGATTAAGAATGAGCAAAGAGCTGCTTGGAAAGAGGAATAAAATGTCAGCACCTTACATTTGAACTTCATATGTCCTTTCCTGGATGCACAAGAGGAAGAGCCCATGTCATTTCTGTTAGTTTTCAAGCTCTCTCAGAAGTGAATTATTGTCTAATACACTGGCTAAACATATTTATTTCCAGTGATTTTATAATAAAGTGGTTACATCACGTCAATTGGTCATAAAGGGAGATCATCAAGAGACAAAGCAATTAAATCCAACTGAGTTAATTCAACTGTAATAAAAGGAATGTTAGTACAGGCGATAGCAAGGTTTCAGAGTGACAGGACAGAACGGCCCTGAGCTAGGACCCAGCTAGTGCTTCTACTTTTCCCTACCTCCCAGTTGTGGCACAGCAGAAGAAAACTCCCCACCAATCAGCTGCCTAGCCATAGCACAGTGCAAAGCTGTGCAGCTCAGTATGGGAATAGAGCCCACCACCAAATCCACCAAAGCCCCACCTCCATGGGCCACATCCAGCCCATGGGTCAAAAGTTACCAACCTCTGTTCTAGTACATTAAAACAACATTAGGAACCAACAAAGATTTTCACAGCCAAGATGAAACCATGGAAGTATAAGGCAAGCAGAAAGTTTTGAGACACATTTAATGCCCCTTCCAACACCTCCTAATATAGGTGACAAAGTTCACACTTGCCAACTAAAATATGCAATCTTAACATACTAATGTTGTCTTCTGTACTATTCACAAAACAATCAATAAATTCCAGTGTAGGGCTTGTTTTGTTAGTTTTAGATAAGAAAAACAAAGTTTGATTTTCATAACTGAAGAGGTTAGAGTGTTATCAGCTCCCCATTTAATCTCCGATTCACTTGCTTCCAACTAAAAAGCACCTCCTGACCTGTTATGCTCAATTCACCTTGTAAGACTCTCGATATTGCTTCTTTAAATAAAATCTTGAATTCCTGTCTAATTCAGCTTCCCATCCCCTACTCCCCTGTCAATGATGCGTACATGTAACAGAAGTGTCCAACACCCCCAACAACTTCACTCTGACCTGGAAAGCAGTCATTCAAACTCTGGATTTAAAAATACTTCTCCAACCTCACCCCATCCTAAACTATTAAAGGAAGGGATTTCAGATCTCTCCATCACTCACAATTAGGGTTGGACTCATGGAGTCATGTAAAATGAGTCCTGCTGAGTCTTAATAGTACCTTGAACAGCCTGCTCTTTATAATGAATCAAACAGCTATCTTTATGGACTACACATGAGGCAAAGATTCACATAAGCATAACTTGGTGTTTTGGCTGGCTACCAGTAAAAAAAGGCAACAGCAGGCATCTGATTGGGAAAGGCTGCAGCTGCATAAGCTGCATTTCTGCCAGTCAGAATGATGAAAGCAGTCTGGAAGAAGAACAAAAGCAAAGGAAAGATGCCCCACCATCTTTAAGAATTTTTTTTCTTTTTACACCATTGATTTTCATTTGCAAATCAGCACTGCCCCATTTGTTATTGTTTGTGCTTCTTCTCATTGCCCTTTTATGCTTCAGTCCTTTTATTTTGAGGAGTTTGGAGGACGTCCATGTTTTAGTTAGCCAAATTTAATTGCATTCCACTGAAGCGGACTTAAGTAGTATAAACTGCCAATGGCAAGAGAGGGACAGTGAATTACTGAGCTACATGTATGACTGTGAAATTATGCATCACTGTGCCAATATTTTGAAATATTTATTGGAAATGATTAGGTGTGCAAACGTATAGAAAAGTCTGGGCATGAAGAGTTTCAGACGTAAAACTACACAAAGGAACTAAGATACGCTAAAACGTCTTATGTAAATGTGAAAAAATGAACTTGCTAGAGCAAATAAATAAATATTAAGCCTATCCCTTCCATGGACAGATCTTCAGGCTAACTCTCTCCTGTGTTGGCTTAATCTTAATTCTTGTATGAGAAATATCAGACTGTAGCAAATTAAACCTCATCATTTTCACTAAATAGCAACTTTTCCCAACGTTAGTCACATACCTCTAAAAGTTCAGTTCTCTCCCATGACTTCTTCAAAAGTTCAGAGCCAGACTGAAAATTCATTTTTACTGTTAGTTTTCCCAGACATATATCAACTTCCTCAAGCAGTAAGCTTCCATTTCATAAAGACTTCTAGCCATTAGGATTTCAGAGGTAACTTTCCAAACTGAATGAGCATAAACTGAGTAACAGTCATCTCTGTATCTGCAGAGATCTCTAATGCCTTTGTTATTTCTTGTCACTTTGCCAAACTGCAGAAGAGAAAGATCTCACTAGAACCTTGTCCACTTTCAGAGTCACTCTATGATGGAAGTGAATTGATAAATCCAGTCAATTTTATTCAGAGGCATGTTGGGAAAATTGTTAATGCCAACCCAAAATGAAGGGTAAGCCTGACTTCTATCCCAGGGAAGATCTTAGAAAAGTTTATTAAAGAGGCCATCCTTAATGGACTGGCCGATGCCAACATCTTAAGGGATAGCCAGCACAGGTTTGTTGCATAGGTAGGTCTTGCTTGACTAATCTCATTTCCTTTTATGACCAGGTGACCTATCACCTGGACAAGGGATTGATGTCATACATCTTGACTGCAAAAAAGCCTTCGATCTGGTATCCCATGATCACCTCTTGGCAAAACTGGCCAATTGTGGCCTTGGGTCCACCATGATCCCCTGGCTTGGAAATTGGCTCTATGGTTGGACCCAGAGGGTAGTAATTGACAGAAGTCAATCATCATGGTGCCCCGTGACCAATGGGGTCCCCCAAGGCTCTGTCCTCGGACCCATATTGTTCAACATCTTCATTAATGATGTGGACATTGGAGTCGGGAGTGGACTGGCCAAGTTCACTGATGACACCAAACTTTGGGTCCAAAGCATCCACACCAGAAGACAGGCAGGTGATCCAGGCTGACCTGGACAGGCTCAGCAAATGGGTTGAGCAAGAACCTGATGGTGTTTAACACCAAAAAATGCAAGGTTCTCCACCTTGGGAGGCAAAACCTGCAGCATCCTTATAGGCTCAGCAGTGCTACGCTGGCTAGCACTATGGAAGAAAGAGACTTGGGGGTCATCATTGACCACAAGATGAACATGAGCCTCCAATGCGATGCTGCAGCTAGTAAAGCAACCAAAATGCTTTCTTGCATCCATAGATGCTTCTCAAGCAAATCCTGGAACGTCATTCTCCCCTTGTACTCGGCCTTGGTGAGGCCACAGTTAGAGTATTACATCCAGTTTTGGGCTCCACAATTCAAAAAGGATGTGGAGAAGCTTGAGAGAGTCCAGAGAAGAGCCACGCGCATGATCAGAGGTCAGGAAAACAGTTCTTATGACAACAGAAGTGGAAGGAAGAGTGCAGGCTCAGGGGTGATCTGATGGCCACATATAAGTTTATCGGGGTGACCACCAGTACCTGGGGGAATGTTTGTTCACCAGAGCGCCCCAAGGGATGATGAGGTCGAACGGTCACAAACTCCTGCAAGACCGTTTCAGGCTGGACATAAGGAAGAACTTCTTTACTGTCCGAGCCCCCAAGGTCTGGAACAGTCTGCCAGTGGAGGTGGTTCAAGCACCTACATTGAACACCTTCAAGAGTAAATTGGATGCTTATCTTGCTGGGATCCTATGACCGCAGCTGACTTCCTGCCCTTCGGGCAGGGGGCTGGACTCGATGATCTTCCGAGGTCCCTTCCAGCCCTAATGTCTATGAAATCTATGAAGGCACAAAAGCTGCAGCCAGGACACAACCTACTTGATTCTCTGATTTTACCATGTACCTACACACCTTCTCAGTAATCAAGAAACCTGGTGGTTTGAATTAAACAGGGAAGAAATATTATATTTTCCAGAGAGACATGGTAGTTTTCAGACCCTGTTAGCTTTAAGCAAATAAATAGAAACACCAGCCCCTCAGAAGATCATGGGATGGTACCCAGGCAGGAATCCAAACATACATCCTCGAGTACAGCAAGAATCTCTTTTAGTCAGTTTTGCAGGGTGTAACTCCCAATTTACATCTATGAGGTCAGATGGGGTGGGCAGATGGGGTGGGCAGTGGAACTTCAAAATAACCTAAGGTGCAGTTTACCGTAAAGGTATATCCACTACATTAGATGTGACTATGACAACTTGAGCTCCAGCATACCATGATGAATACTAACTAGACCTGTGCTGATGCAAGGCAGAATCTTAAAGAACATGGTCGTTAAAAGGAGCGTTCACTATTAGGCAATGCAGTTATTTGAAATAGCCTGTGAAGTAAAGCAATTCATGAATTGGAACTAAGGACATAATTTGCCATGTGTAGTTTCAGAAATAATAGTTACTTCACATTGTAGAAACATGCTTGTCTATGTGAAGTAACTTAACAGACAGCTGTAAATGACCGACAGCGATAGCCTGAAGCTTTTACCGACTGAGAAACCTCATTCTTTTATACGGGCAGTCCTCGACGTAGAACATTGCGCACTTACAACATTTATAAATTGACACCCTGTTTCAAAATTTTGATGTCAGTTTTGACTTTACAAAGCTTCATCTGATGCCATGCCATGCCAATAATTTTACTGTATCGCCAATCTCCCTGGAAAACATCTGTCCAAGCTTCCTTGGACGCTTTCTTTAAGAAAGCAGCCAAGACTCCAGAAAAACCTGCAGCCAAGACTCCTGAGAAGACTCCAGCCAAGAGCCCTTCAAAAAGTCCAGCCAGGTCACCTCAAAGGAGTCCTTCCAAATCATTGTGATTGCTAATTACAATATAAATACATGAATGTAACTATATTACTCATCTATAATTAATCGAGTACAAAATTATGGGTTATTTTTGGTGAAAATAGGGTATCGGGCCTTGGTTCAGGAACCAACCCCCCCATTTATAACACTGTTTCCTATGGGAAAATTGGTTCTGAGTTACAACATTTCAACTTAAGACGCAGTTTTCAGGAACCAATTGTGTCATATGCCCGAAGACTCCCTGTACTTCAACATAATTCCGTCTTTGCTACAGTTCTTAATTAGGACTGACAGGTTGATTTTTTTGTGAGATCCAACGTGCACGTGCTTGTTCATACTGACTTGAAATTTGGTGAGGATTATTGGTACAGGAATAATGTTTCAAATTTAGGATCATTTCAACAAGGCTTTCCCCAAGATATAATTCATTCTAGTCCCCTCCCTCTCCTTTTTCTTTCCCTTCAAGTTTTTCTTACATTCACAGAGGGACCAAACTATGGCTGCAATCATACTTCAATTAGAATAATCAAACCCTACATTTACCCTTCCAAATGCAAGGGACCTAATAATCTTTACAAAAGCAAGACTGAGAATGATATTTAAAAAAGAAGTAGCCCGACTGTCAGGATAGGACAAACCTAATGCTCTCAAGCCAAAAAATTATTCTGTGGATATGCTGACTAAAAAGATGTCTCTCTAGTCTGCCCCATTATCATGTGAACTGGGAGGCTAGTGGGTGTTTCATGCACAGAGATCTGTGCAGTAAGAGAGGGACTCCATTTGGACTGCAACAACTCAGATCTTTAAGTGCACTGCATTGAGTGCCACTGCTTACAAGCTGTGAGGTTCATTAAGTGCTTTGGGCTTTTGCAAAATTCCCTAAGCGCAGGAAGCTTCCCGGAAGCTTCCTGTTGTAACCATCCAAATCAATCCCAACCTATAACTTGTTCCAACCTCCAGGTTTCCTGAACAGTAATAACTGAATTGGAGTTGCACTCAGCCAGCATAAGTACAAATGCAACTCTCTGAAACTGGCAGATGCCTTAACAAAAGCAACACGCACAAATCTTGTTAAGAAGTTGTTTTGCCCTGGTAAATGTAATCCAAGAACAGAAAAAACAATCCAGAAAAAAAATCAAAAAGAAATATGCAAATACATGCTGAGAAAGGTTGAGAACTAGCTCAGGGACACGGGAAAAGGTAACATTGGCACGAGGGTGGAATGGTGGCAGAGTAAGCTGAGGTTTTAAAGGCAGCCTCCCATTCATCTCTCCTGTATCCAGGGGCAGATCCAGAGGGGGTGCCTGTTCCAGACTCTCCTGCCCAGGCTTAGCAGCAGCAGCAGCAGCATTAGCTGCCCAGAAGAAACTCTTGTTCAGCATGGGGGAAAGCATTCCCTTCCCATCACCGCTGCCAGGCAGTTCTTGGTGCAGCTGCCGGGCCACACCATGCTGGGCTGCTCGGCATCACCATTGCCTTGGATGCCCTGCAGCTGCTCTGCACTGTCACCACTGCCACACTGGGCAGCCCAGACGCAGTGGCGACAGCAGCAGAGCCGCAGGGTAGCCTGCTGTAGTGCAGGCTCTGGGCAGCTGCATTAAGAACCGCCTGGCAGCAGCAAGGGGGAGGAGCTGCTTTCCCCCCACACCAAGCAATAGTTTCTTCCTGGCAGCTGCCACTGCTGAGTCTGGATGGACAAGTCCAGAGCAGACACAAGCTGCACCAGCTCAGGGCTCCGCACACAAGTGGCCACTGATAATGCGGGGCTAGGACCAGCAACGGCAGCAGCCAGAAGGAGCCACCCCAGCCCTGCTGTGTGCTCAGGGTATGGCACAACATGCCACAGCCAGATGCTATAAAGTAGGGGTGGCGCAGGCTGGAGCTGTGCACTGTTGCCAGTGGTGGAGAAGTGCTGCAAAGCACCTGGGCTCTGGGCTGCTGCAGGGCAAGGATGGGTGCTGACTAGCTCAGGGGAACAGGTACATGTGGGGGGCTCCCATGCACAACCCACAATACCCTCAAGCCCTCCCCCACAAATCTCACAACCACACCCTTCCCCACAAACAATCAATCACACACCCCACAAATACTGCACCCCTCATACCCTCCCACAAACCCCACATGCACACCCACACGCCTTTGGGAGGAGCCCCACTCACTGCTACATGCATATACCCCACCACACACACATACCCATACATCCCCAGCCCTCCACAAAACCCCCCCATACCCACATCCATATATACACCCATCCACACACACACCTAAAGCCCCCTACAAACCCCATATCCATCCACCCATACCCCTCACATACAAGGCCCTGATGAAACCTTGTATACCATTCCAGTCACCTCCATTCATGAAAGAATGGAACAGAATTGGAATAGGTGCCAAGGTTAACTAGGATGAACAGGGCAACTGAGAGACTATCATACAAGAACAGGCTGGAAGAGCTTGTCTGGTTTAACTCAGCAAAACTAAAGGATGAGAAGAGACAAGGCTGCTGTTTATGAATATGTTCAGGTTAAATACCGGTGAGAGAAAAAAAAACTAAGATAAAGGACAATGTTGACACAAAAAATGGGTATAAACTGGCCTTGAAAAGGTTAAGCTGGAAATTCAAAGTAGGTCTCTGGCACCTTTGCAATAAGGATCTGGTTTTAGTCTTCCAACAGGAAGAGGGTGGGCAAAACAAATATTTTTTAAATAGAACTTACCTGACTAGTTTGTGTACAGGCTTACATGCCACACTGCCTACAACAGCACCTAAGTGGGCCTTCCAGTCCTAATTCCTACGGGTCCCTCTACACATGCAGGTAAAGGTGCAATGAGATCCAATACACTATCCATGCAATCATGCCACCTGCTATGCCATTTGGTCACCATGCCATGCCACACCTCAATCCCAAGCTCCCATGGCTGGAAGCCCCCTCAGCTGAGATGGCCCCCCGCTGTGGCCAGAAGACCAGGTGCTGTGACCCTGTACTCTCACAGCTGCAAGACTGCACTGAACCAGGCCCACCAGGGGACCACTTTAATTGACCAGGAGACCACTTAAAGCATGATTAACTAGCACCTTAAGTGTAACAGGTCTATGTTACCTGTTGTCTGCTGCGAGCTAAAAATCAAGGGGCTCTTCCTCACCTCAATGTAAGAGCCAAGATCTGGGGCTAGAAAGCTACAGCATTCAGGGAGGATCTGAACCTCTAATGTCCTGTAATGGAACTAGGATTTGGGAACCCTATCCTTCCAGGGAATGTCTAGGCCTCTCCCTACCTTGAATGTGAGCCAATTCCTCTGAAGGAAGGAGGCACAACTCTTTGCCTGACCCTCGTGTACTTAAGATCAAAGAAAAGAGGTGACCATATACATTTTGAGAGATCTAGTATCCATTTTGGTGCTTCATTGTACAAGTTCAAACAAAATCCATTGTGCAATTCCCTCACCCTTGTGAGGAACTGAAAAGCTGTAGAAAGCACCCACTAAGCACAGTGCTGACAGCAGAAAGAAAAGTTGAGAACAGATAACCTTGATGCATATTATAGTCTCTCTCCCAATCATAAAGGGGAGCTAGGAATGAGCATGCCTTCCAAGAGAAAAGAAGCAAGTCACATTTCTCAGAGCTATTATTTCAGCCTGTATGACTCTCTCTAAGATATTCCCATGAATACATTTCATCAAAAAAGACTTTAACATTTGCTTCCAAATACTATAACCCGGATCAATTTAGATGAGAAAAGATGAATCCTTGGGGAAAAAGTTTCCTCCAAATGGAAGTGACAGTGGACATATTTAAAATAGTTCCAGTCCCTTTCCCTGGATATACAAGATTGCAAGATCTGCATTCAGCCAAACTAAACAGTAAATGAGTCAAGGTCCTTAGGTGCTTGAAAACAGCTTAGTGCTTCAGAATCTCAATTTGCTTTTGAAATACTGCCACTCCATACTGTAATTTCCAAGAAAACTTAAAGCAAAGGATAAGACACTATGCTTGTAATGCACAGCAGTCTCACCAAATTGTCACAGGAGTCAAGATTCTCTCAGATGGCTTTTTATTTTACTTCCTTTCCTTTTTTTGTGTCCTTGAAATGAGGTATTTAACAAAATTTTCATATCCATTGCTATCTAACACAGCTGAACCCTGAGCACTTCTGCTAGGGCCTTGAACTTGCAGCCTCTGGGCTGTCAACTGTGTGCCTCAGGCACTTGTGCCACCTCAGACCTCTTTTATTGAATTATCTGCATATTTGTGATAAATTAGATGCAAGCTTTCAAGTGCAAGGCACTGTTCTTCAGATATGAGGAAAGCAAGCACTGATCTGCCAAACACCTTTAAAGATAAGCTTTGGAGAAAAAAAAAAAAGTCTATGCTGGTTGGACAATAAGAACCAAGTCCTGAATGCCAACACAGTGTGCAAAAAAATAAAAAACCCCAAACAAACAAACAATTTACCCAATTCCTGAAATTCTTCTTCTTAGCAATGGCATGCTGGTCAATTCACCAATCAACTATTGTCAATTGGCTGCATATTTTTGACTGATCAAAGATTGTAAACTTTTTTTGTAAAGTTGCTAAAAAAAAAAAAGCTATACAAAAATTTGGTTTTTAGACAGAAATATGATTTTTATTGTTTTTGACATTTCTTAATGGAAAATCTGTGCTTTTTCTGTCTGTTATTTGGACCCATTGGCAATTTGTTTGTACAATTTGACTGATATTTGACCCATCCATTGACTGAACATTGACCTGTCAAATACCCAACCCGATTCCTAATCACACTACAGGTGATAATGGTGATAATGACCCTCCTTCCTTTTTACAGGCCTTAATCTCCCATAATCAAGCTTCCACTAATTGTCTGTCTGTTACCCATGGGAATTTCTCCCCCCCTCCAATTTCACAGCTATACCCACTGTTCTTAATCACCGTGCTTGCTTTCTTCCTCAGGCCTGAAGAATGCCCTATATTTCAAAACTTGTCTAACTTTATTCCAAATGTGCAGCTGATCCAATAAAACAGATCACCCCCCAAAATTCTTGCCTTTCACACAATTCCTGGACCATCACAACTACAACATCACTCCAAGACTACCACCAGAAAGACTTTACATGTGGTTCTTCCCTGGAATGCAGTGTAGAGCTAGGGATTTAAATCTGGAATAATCTGAGCCGGGCCTTCATCAGATACAGGACCCTTGAAAGAAAAAGCATTTGTTCAATATGACTGACTCCCATAAGCAAACCTGGGGAATCAAGATGATTATCCTGAAAGGATCTAAGGCAGGCAATGTTCTTTGGGTAGATGTGATTTATTTTATTAGAGCAACTAAATAGTTGGGAAAAAGTTCTTTGCAAGCTTTTGGGCACAAACACCCTTCTTCAGGTATTGGGAGAGAGACTGCTGATGTTGAGATCTCCAAGGTAGAAAAGAAGCCAAAAGTGTGACAAGAAGTCTGTGAAAATGTAAACAAGTGGAAGTTTGGAAGACAATGGGTAGATGTAGGACTGGAGGAAGGAAAAGGGGGAAATGTGTGAAGGAGTACACATGGTAAGCTATCAGGCAGGTACCTTGCAAATCAGATGTCAGGCAGGTTATAATATGCCATAAATTCATTGTCTATATTAAGTCCATGATTTTTTGTATCCAGTAGTTTTATGAAGTGAAGTTTGTAGGCTTATCTATGAAAGGTGTTTTGTAAGTCCCTTTGAGGATTAGAACTGAGATCAGAGAGAAAGTGATCGTCTTGTGAGAAGTAGGCACCCATAGGTAACTAGATATTTTTGTCTTTGATGGATTTTCGGTTAACCTTCATTCTGGTGTGCAGTTGTTGTTTGGTTTCTCCCACATATTTTCCATCAAGGCATTTCTTGCACTGAATGAGCTAGATTACATTTCTGGAGGCGTAGGTGTAAGATCCAGGAATGGTGAAGGTTCTGTTGTGGGGTGTTGTTATTGTGCGACTAGTGGAGATGTGTTGTCAAGATCGTACATTTCTTGTCCTGGCATGGTCTGGATCCATATGGCATGGTTTGTGTCATACGGAATTTGCTTCTGGTGATAACGTTAGTGAGATTTTGTGCTTCTTTAAAGGCTAGGATAAGTGATTCTAGAAGATCTTTTTAAGATCACACCCTGGCTGGGCTTCTTGGTTAATCTCCCTGTTGTCCATCCTCATGTTGTCAGCCATCCTTGTTCTTTTCTCTTCGTTCTTCTGAAAGGTGGTCTATGTTTTTGAGTTTTTGCAGAAAGTCTGTTCCATCTTAGATAAAACTCAGTCTTTGAGTGACAAGAAGTTTTAGGATGGATTTGGTGAAACTTGATATTTCTTCAGTTAGGATTCCTTGGTTGGAAATGATAGGTCTGCCAAGGTTCCCTTGTTTGTGGATTTTAGGGAGCATGTAAAATGTCCATAGATTGGGCAGTGGAGGGATCAGGGTCTGAAAGTTTTCTTGTGGTTCAGGTGGAAAATGATGTCATGGTGGGTGTCCTGGGACCTGAAGAAGCCGGGAAAACTTACCAGAAGGACAGACGGAGAGGAATGCCGCGGCGAAGGGAGAACCCGCGCGACTTGTCAGCCGTGTCTATGTACAGCTGCAGCCAGCAGCTGATGATGACGTCAGACGCCAGCCAGGAGAATGGCGGCCACCGCTTTGGAGGTGGCGGATGGCTCAGGGATCGTGTGGCAGGACAGGAAAGCACTGGCAGAGAACCCCGGGGACAGAGCCTGCCGAGCTGGAGCCCTGGAGGAGGAGGCGACCCTGATCGAGAGCCCGACGACGGGGACAACGTCTGATTGTGCGAGGAGCGACAGATCGGGTGAGCGACGAAGGATTGGGACGATCCAAGAAGAGTTCGGGGACTCCAAAGTAAGTTCTGCAATGGTGGGTGTGGGACTCACTGAAGAGGGGCGGAAGACCAAGAATCCCCGGGCTGAAGGGAGATCGGGGCGGGATTGCCGCCAAGACCCAGGGACATCAGGTCAAGGATCAGGAGTGGGACAACCAGAGGGCTACTGAGAGGGGAATCCCTTCCCCTCCCGTCCCAGGCTACTTAGGATCTGGTGGAGGGATAGCGATATAGTTAGTGATGACACAGGGGAAGAGCCGCACTGGGTGGAGGGCTTGTGGCGAGTGGTCGATAGAGGGTGCAGATTAGGCTCCAGTGTAGGTCACGGTGAGGAGGTCAACCGAAAGGTAGCGGCATAGCAGCATCCTACAGTCTGTGGGATTGAGTAAGTAAGCCGTGGGAGAAGCCGGCGGAAATAGCGAAGCTGGATCAGAGAAGCGGAGCCCAGAGGTGGCGGGAGGCCGGGGTGTAAGGGGTGGCGGAGCCCCATGTGCAACCGGCGGTCCAAGCCCGGGCCACCGAGGGACCCGTGTACTAGCCCCACCCCACTAAGGAAACACCAAGTCGTGGCAGGCGAGAACGGGATTTGGTGACGCAAAAGAAGATCACCCACGGAGACAAACCGGTCTGGAAGGGGAATAGTTACCAACAGGAAAACAGAGCTCCCCAGAGGGGACAAGGAGGCCCGTCGGTGACAGTGGGTTTGAGTTTTGAGGTGAAAAAGGGACTTCGATATTCCTCTAGTTTTTCATAGTAGGTAGTGTCAGAGAGTTGTCTGTTGGCTTATTTTATGTAGTCTTCATGTTTAAGGATAACTATAGCTCCTCCTTTATCTCCTGGTTTCATTACTATTTGGTTGTTGGATCTTAGCAATTCTAAGACCCTTCTTTCTGAGAGGGAAATGTTGGTATAGTGGTGTTTGTTGTTGAGTATTTCATTGTTCATTCTTCCTCTGAAACAGTCAATATAGTGGCCAAGGTTTGAATTTCATCCACTGTAAAGTGTCCAATCTGAGTATTTTTTGGATTTTATGGCATTAATATTTTCATCAATGTTGTCACAGGATGAAGTCACGTTGAAAGCAGATTCATTTCAGTTGTGGAAATATTCCTTTAAAACAGAGGATCTCAATTGCTTGACACTTACACCAACCAGTGCAGGGTACTCACAACTTCTTCAGATAATCAATATTGAACACAGTAATCAAAGAGTTAAGTACTACACACAGGCATGAGCAGACCATTCAGATCGCTATGAGCTGGGAACTGCAATACCTGGAACCACAATGTAATACTGTAGATGAGGCCAAGAAGCACTGGGTGGTACTATCACCTCTGATGTTCTGCACCTAATACTCTCACTGAAGGAGCCCAGAAGTCAATGAAAATTTCATCAACACAGGCATTAGGTTGTCCAGTGCTATTTCATGTCCTTTCCAAAAAAAAAACCAGGCATCTGATCTACCCACAAGTAAAGTCTCAAGGTACATGCATACTCTCACTTCACCTCTGAACTGTATTGAGCATCTGTCCATTGGATTTATGACACATTATAACTTGCCTAACATCTGACTCCACAGGTAAACCCTACACTTTTTACCAGCTATTTTCATTCCCATCCTTCCCACCCGCCTGTCTCATCCTTTGACTACAGCCATTTTCATTCCCCCTTCCCCACCTATCTCTCACCTACTGACCACCTCAATTTACATTTTAACCGACTGGCTTTCTTGCATAGTACTGGCGTCTGGCTGCTTTACCACTCCATCCAGGAAGAGCAAAGCCCAACTGCAGACACTTTCTCAGCCTGACAGAGGGTGTTTCTGCCTGAAAGCTTGCTAACAAGAATTTTTCCAACTATTTGGGTTGGTTTAATAAAACGTATTGGATTCCCCCAAAGAACCTTGTCTGCCTATGTCCTCCAGTCAAACATTTAGCAGATGTGACTAAATTCCTTATCTTTTACTTACACCAAGGGTCATCAACCCCTGGCACATGTGCCAAGCATGGCACGCAAAGCCAGCCTCAGCTCTGGGTAACTGCTGCCAGCGACAGAGCCTGGGCTGCTTCCAGCAGGGCTTGAAGCTTCCCACCTGCCTGCTAGTAGCAGCCCAGGCTCCCGGCTGGCAGCAGCTCCCCAGAGCCAGGGCCAGCTGCAGCCAGGAGGCTCCACCCAGCTGTGCTGGGCTCTGGAGCCCCGGCATCAGCTCTGTACCGGCACATGCAGGCGTGCCTCAGAGCGGGCAGTGGGGGAAGGGCCTGAAGCAGCGCAACCCCAGTCTCTCCCCTGCTCCCAGCACAGAGGTGACGGCAGGGCTCTGGAGTCCGGCGCAGCTGTTTGGAGCCTCCCAGCTGCAGCTGGCCCCACCTCTGGGTATCTGCTGCCAGCAGGGAGCCCAGGCTGCTCCCAGCAGGCAGCTGGGATGCTGCAAGTCCTGCTGGGAGCAGCCTGGGCTCCAGCAGCTACCCAGAGCCACAGCAGCTGCTGACAGCCACAGCCCAGGCTGGGGGGCAGAGGCTTTGGGTAGGGAGCACAGGGCACAAGCATGGCATCCTGCCATGTACTCCCTGCCCTCATTTTATTTTTCTGGCATGCCGGCACTCTGGCACCTTCCAAGGTAGGCACTGTGGTCTTTTTTGGCACTCTGGCCAAAAAACGTTGGCTGCCCCTGACCTACACAGTATTGGTGTATATATGTAGTTTACGCATTATTATATTAAACACACAAACAAGTCTCATCTCTCATCTAACTGCTAACAATCCCATGGCAAGACAACCTCCACTCCCTGCTCCTGTCTGAACTTATGACAGGAAATGCTGAAATGAATGTTGGACCTCTCTGCCTCTTTCCTTAGCCTCACCTACAGAATCAGGCAGAAAGTAGGGCTGGGTGACACCTAAAAGACTAACTTGTTTAGAAAGGCATAAGCTTTTGTAGATGACGGCCTACTTTGACAGACAGTAATGAATATAACCACTGAGTTGTGTTGCAGGAATGAAGAATTATAGCACTATGCCTTTATACTAATATTAATCGTATATTCAAACATGCAGAAAGCATTTGATGAAGGAAGCTGTTCTCTGAAAACTTATGTCTTTTCGAATGAGTTAGTCTTTAAGGTGCCACCTTGCCTTGCCTTGTACTGGACTTCAGACTAATACAGCTCTCTCCCCCGCCACCCACAGAATCAGACGCACATGTTCCCCAGATATGTCTGCCCCAATTAGATCTCACAATCATAGTCCTGGCAAGCTGCCCCAATCAGTCTTCCACCTTTTCATACCACTACAGCTAGCACATGGAATACAGAAGGAAGACATACGGATGACTCCTGTTCCCAGCGAGCTCAGTTAAGCTGGCTGGGCACCTTCACTCTGTTTTCTGTTTTTTTCAGACCTTGGAGTTTTGCTGATCTGGGGGAATAACATAGGTTACCCTTAGAACTGCATTCTGTACTGAATATAGCAGCATTGCTCCACTATAGCAGTGATGAATTATAGCACTATGTACATTACTCTAAATTACACATTTGAACATGCAAGCAATTCATCACAGTTATTTACCTTCCTTTAAGAATTTTTTCTCCTTTTAAATTTCTATATTCCCTATATTTCTTTCTCCCTCTTTCATGGTGCTGAGACCCTGCAAGAAAGCCAAGACAAACCTCATATCTGTTTCTGTTTTAACTGGAGCTATAGATCAGTCTGTAGAAAGCACTGACCAACCCTGTGAGAGCAGCAAATCATCATACATTACATTTCCAAAACACTCCCACATCCAAGCATCTGAGAAGACTCAAGAATTAACTGCTTATCCACACAGCATTCCTGTTACACAGCTATCCTTCTCATCTACCAGAGACAGAAAACGTGCGGCAAAGAGCAATTACGTTTTAAGTCACATGCTTTAGATCAGCCACCTTCTTCATTTCATAACAACTATGAATGCCTTAAGGACTTTGAAATTCAGGTTGGTTTATAAAGAAAGGTCTCATGACACAGAAGACACTTTGCCTGATCCTACCCAGCATCTGAGTGTACTTTCTTGTCTTGTAAATGAATTAGGATGCTTTTTATGACAGAGGCAATAAGATACTTAAGCTTTTGCACAACTCCCTGTTCTTCAATGAAATGGGATCATTTCAGTTGATGCAGGTGACTCCAGTAGTTCACTTAATTCCTAGAGGATTACTGAACACTTTTTGTTCACCACTTCTCCTTGAAAGCTAACATTTTCCTTAATGTTCCATCGTAACTACATACAGGCACACTTCTGCAATAATTCATTCAACAAGCCTAATTACCACATTGCGCATCTAACTGCAAACCCCGCACCAAGCATTGTAACAAAAGCACGAGAGACTTAACTTAAGCCTGAAGCTGTACAACATCCCTATTCATATTTATTTACACTAAATTAAACTAGAAAGAGAGATTTGAGAAAGCTTTAAAAATTGTTTCCTATCTCTAGTTACCAGTTGTTGCTTGCTGAATAAATTGAACAGATATTATATGGGCATTGGCAACTTGAAATCTAGCCAGTTTGAAGCCACTCAGTTCAAAAGGAGCGAAGTCATATATCTACCTCTATAACCCCTGCAGTTTGTGCATTTACAGTCACACTTTTTAATCTCTTTTCCTATATGAAAGACTGCATAAATAAGTTAAACTGATTATATGCAGAAGGCTGTCTATTGCATAAAATTAACTCACTGTTATCCTCTAATACTGCTAATAATAACTGTTACTTTCTAGTAAAATAAAGTAAAATAAGCACCAGATTCTCCTCACCCCAGTTTTACACTGTGATAACCTAGTGGTTTCAGTACTGGGTAGTTATATAGTGGTTTCAGTAGTGGTAGCTATACCTGACTCAGGCTGATCATGACTTTCTGAATAAAATAATAGGTTTTCATTTGCTGATTTGCTCAAGATGGAGCTTTTTGTGGGAGAACAGTAGAATTGGGACTTGGACCTCATTTTCCACTGCCCAGGTGAGAGCTCTTCTAACTAAGCAGTTGTCTTTACTGCATCTTTTTTCTGCCACTCCTCTCCCCAAAACAAAAACAGTCTTTAAACCTTGAAAACAGATTTCCTGCTCAGAAGTGAATGAGCATATTCAGATTCAAGGTTTGTTAGTACCATGTGTGCTACTGAGAAACCTAGATATCTGTTAACTGTTTTCCACAAAACAATAAAAACCTAGTTACGATTCATAAAACAAACAGTTCATGTTATTGTAGTAGCACAAAACACATACTTAAAATAAGGTATCTGCTTGTAATTGTAACGATTCGTACCATACCACACTTGGTAAGAGATCAGGATTTGTAGAAGCCAGTATTTGTCCTTGCTAATGTTAATGAGTTATTGTCTCTTTAGTTTCATTAGAAGAACTAAGAGTGTTTGGGAAATTTTAGGAATTAAATTAAGCTGGCATAGTTTTCCTCTAACTATTAAGAAAAGCTGGCAGGAATTCTATTATTGGCTGCTTCTCAAGCAAATTACTGAAAGGGAAACCTTAAAATGAATTCCCTACCTCCAACAGATCAGCAGATTACATTTGTGTACAGTATGCACACAAAAGATTACTCCTGGAATGCAGAATGCTTCTTGAAATCCTGTAAAGCTAGGAACTGCATAAAACATTCATTCCCACGGCTAATGAACATTTGGATGATCAGCTGAATAACCTAACTAGAATTAAAAGAATGTGTGGGCATTGGCATCCTGACTTAAATTTTAAAAAATTCAAAGCACCAAGTTGCTGGGGAAAAATAATCAATTTAAAGATTACTGAGCCCAGACCTATAATTATTGCACGAGAAGGAAGATTCCTAAAGATATCTGCACTACACAACTGTTCTAAAATGACTGTATAACACTGTGCAGTTAGACTACCTTGGATTATGAACTCCTTAAGAATTAGTTCTTTTGTGTCATAACAAATCAGAAACCTCAGCAGACTGCATGATATTTTATAAAATTACACTGAATTTTGTAGTTTTAGCATCATGGTACTTGAGGCAGAGTTCTCTTCTTCAGGTGTAGCAACTATGTAGGTGACTAAAATCTACCAAGGCACTTGGTCAGACCTCTTGCTTTGTGGGAAGAACTATAATTAAGTTTCAAGGACTTTTCTACAACCTTAGCAAGAAAAACAATGCTGCATTTTTAGTTGTAATTGCTATGCTGAAAAAAAGATGCACTGACTTTTCAAACTGAAGTATCTTTTTGAAACTGTAACTAATCATATATATGGAATGTGCACTTTCAGGGCCTCAAGGGCATTTAAAAATATTGAGTTAATGTTAAAAATGATCAATGAAAGACAAGCGCACACTTCAGAACAGAGGGGCATGAAAGAAGTGGAGAGGTAATAAAAGCGGACATGGGAATTTGCAGAAATGCACTGTGGGAGATGAATGATTTAGAAAATAGTGTATTAATCTAGGTCATGACATTGTTTTGCAGATGAGCCAAAAACTCCACTGAACTTAGATTATTAGTCCCTACTGCCAGTGATTCTCAAGCAGGGTGTCACAGCACTGAGATCCTTTTAAGGGCACCACAGGGTGCTGTGCAGTATTAGCACTGTTAGATGCATAAATTTCTACATACAATTCAAACGATAAACCCAGGATTTCACACAGGAATCGGTAGTGACCTAAAATAACATACTGATCTGTTATGGTCTTTCTGAGCTCTTTGCAGCAGAAGAATTATTCAATTATTTTTCTGGAGTCAAAAAACCAAGTGAAAGGTAGGAGCTGGCTGTCTCTGAGAAGTCATCAGCATCATCAAAGAGAAGCAGGACTGGAAGAAGATGTCTCAAGTCTAAGTCCAAAAAGACTGAGAACCACTGTCCTAACACAAAGAGCCTCCTACCATTACGCACTAGCCGGCCCACTCTGAACCTGACTGGATCTGGGGATTATACTATGATAGAGAAGGCTGCATATTAAGAGCATGCATTTGAGATCTGCCAGAGCCCTGAAATAACAACAGGCAGGGGGCACACCTACATGGAGAAAGACCCTTCCTTTCATTGTTTGGGACCGCAGCTAGGAATGGCAGGCAAGAATCAAGGCCGGGTTGAGCTAGGCATTATCCATCACACAAAGCTTTCAGCCTAGGCTTGAAGCGGGACCCAGCGGACTGGGAGTGGTTATGCTGAATGGAGAAAAAGGAATTCAGCATAAAAATGGAGGACTTTAGCTAACAGCTTGCCTCACCAAACCCAGACAGAAATGATCTGCATGGCATCCTGGCAGGGGCAGGCAGGAGACAAGGAGAAGTAAAAAGAGAGAAAAAGGTGACTTTCCGAATTTTACATGAGTTTAAAAGGACAAGGCAAGAGGTGAGGGAGGTGCTGGTAGCGGCAGGACAGAGCCCAGCGAGCGGCCCGGTGCGGCGGGCAAGACCATCCAAGGGCCTGAATCCAGTCAAGTGCCCCGGTGTCACCAGCAGGCCAATGGCCCCGAGCCGCCACCGCTGAACTCCGCTGCCGACACTGAAAGCGAGGCGCTGCGGAGTGACAGGCCGGCACCGGCACGAGTCCAACGGGACCTGCCTCGGCCCCACGGGGCGGGATCTCGTCCTTCTCTCAGAAACTTTCCCAAGTCCCACCTGCCCCAGGGAACCGCAGCGCCCGGGCGGCACAGTGCGACCTGGGGCGCTGGGTCCGAGAAGCCGCTGTTCAGGGCGGGGGGAGACGCGGCCGAGGCCTGCACCGACACCCGGCTGGGGGACGCAAACCCCGGGTCCCGCGGCCCGGGGAGGAGCCGAGCGCCGGCGGGCAGGGGCCGGGAGGGGCGGGCTCCCCCCCGGGCTCCTTCCCCCCCGGCCCGGCCCGGCCCGGCCCGGCCCGGCCGCACCTGTCCCGCGGGTCGACCCAGCTGGTGGTGCGCGTGGCGTGGTCGATGTAGTAGACTTTGCCGTCGTAGTCCCGGGCTTCCTCCCAGCCCGCCGGCAGCGGCAGCTCCTTGCGCGGCATCGTCCGCAGGCGGCCCGCGCCGCCCCATGCAGCGCCCCGGGCTAGGGCTGGGGCCGCGGCCGCTCCGCTGCGCTCACATCCCGCCGGGCCGGGCCGGGCCGGGCCGGGGGCGCTGCAAGGGGCGGGCCCGCGGCCGCAGGTGCCGGGCCGGGGCGGCGCTGTCGGCTTCGGTCACTCCTCCATTTTCCGCTCCGCGGCCTGGGGCGGCTCCGCTCCTCCCTCCCCGCCCGGCGGCCGCCCCCGCCCGCGGGGCTCGCTCCTGCCGGGCCCCGCCCGGCTCCGCCGCAGCGCCGCGCGCGCCCGGCCAGGTGCTGCTGTAATGCAGGTAATAGCGCGGCCCCCGCAATCCCGCCGCGCGGCTGCTACTGTAAACACGGCAGTAGCGGAGCCAGGCGCCGCCCCCCCGCGGCCGCCGGGGGCCGGGCCGGGCTGCTCCCGGCACCAGGTGCTCGGCGCGCCCCCCGGAGCTCCCTGCCCTGCAGGGCACCGGTGCAGCGCTGCGCCCGGGGCCGCTCCCACGTGCACCTGTTGGCGGGAGAGGACTGACTTACCCCCGCGTCCCTCTGCCCCACCGAGGAAGCATCGCACCCGCGGGGGATGGGGAAGAAAAGGCCTCCCAGGCAGAGCGGGCAGCTTCAGCCATGGGCCAGGGGGCCGCTGCGGTTTGCCTCTTCGGCTCTGGGGTCTCCACCATTGGCCAAGTTTTCAGGCAGAAGCGTTAAGCCTCTGCAGTGATTTTTGCTGAGGCTTTTCAGTTATGAGGCTCGCGAGGCGGCATCTGTGAGGCTGCACTGAGCAAGAGAGCACGCAGAGGGGAGGGAGGGATACATCCCCGAGTCCCATTTCTCCCCCGAGGGTGTCTACAACCTTCCTCGTTCTAATGTTCGGTGTTGGCTACACGCCTGTAGCACCCGCTTCTGGAAGACAAGGAGCCACCCCCACTCCAGAGACTTGCAGTAAAGAACGCAAGGGCAAACCTTGCTCTCGTTGAAAGTCCTGTGGTGTCTTTAACGCTAAGAGGATCAATAATGGAGTTGTGAACACAGCAGAGACTTGGATGGATGTTGGATGGCAGAAGAGTACATCTGAGCTGCTTTTAGACACATCACTAGAGTTATTTTAAAACTGATAGGCCATTAAGAGACATCTTAGTTGCATGTTAGTGTGAGGTCAAGTAGAAGGCAGGTTAGATTTGCACCTCAGACTGACCAAAGCAGATCTATACAGGATAAGTTTGCGAACTGAAGCTTACCTGAATAGTATGTGATGAGTAAGCATCAGCTGACAAAAGCTTCTGCTGTATCTACCTACAACAGGGGCAGGCAATTATTTTGGGCAGAGAGCCACTTACTGAGTTTTGGCAAGCCACTGAGGGCCGCATGACAGGCAGCCTAGGGCTAATGAATATTAATTTTCTAAATTTTTTAGGGGCCCCACAAGCTGGATAGAATGGCCTGGCGGACCACGTCCAGCCTCTGGGTTGCATTTTGCCCACCCCTGCTCTACAAGATGCAAACCTACTATTCCACTAAGATGCAGAGTGTCCAATTCTAGTTGTCATATGTTGCCCAGCTGTATACTGTAGCCCAGCTTGTTCTCCTCCTTTAATGAGGCTTTCAAAAAAAGGAACCAAAGTCTCAGGGAGGACCTCCTCAGAAAGCTCCTTTCTCCATTTCCCCTAAGAAAAATATGCTCCAGGGCCTGCCCCGAGCCTAGCAAACTCTAAGGGAATCTGTGGAGTCAGTGTGGTGCACGTGGAAGAAAGCCGTCCCTCTAATCCACTAGAATTCTTTGCGCATACCAGACAAATACACCTTAACAGCTTACTCGGACTTTCAAAATGCTTTTGAAAGAGTTTCCACAAAGGTTGAGGTCTGTTGTGGATAGGATACTAAATAGTAGAAATATATGGACAATTCTTAACATGAGGCAGAGGTTAGTTCTGAGGTATCCCAAGGTTCTGTATGACAACTGATGTTTAGCCCATTTATTAGTGACTGGAAGAGTGTAGAGAACAGTGAAGTGACAAAGTCCACCAGGGATAAGAAAAAACAATATAGTCTAAAATAAAACAGATATTCCCATATCATCTGACTAGTGACAATCATTGTTAATCAGTCGCTGGTAAAGTACATAGGGAGTAATTGCTGAAACTACTTATACATTTTAGGAAGTTCCAGAGTAACAAGAACTCATGGTAAAACCAGGCCATTGTATGTGTATAGTATAACATACGCCTTTGATTAATGTACGAGGTGTACAAAACCTGAGGCGTTGAGAGTCATAAGAAACGGGAGGAAAAATACAGGAGATACGACTTTATAATCAGTCTTAGCTGCAATATTGTATTCAGTTCAGCTCTTACTATTGTTAAAGGAAGGGTAGTAAAAATAGCGACAATTCAGAGACGGGCAACGAATTATTGGAAACATGGAAAGCATGTGAAAATACGAAAGTGATCAAAACTATTTGGTTCTGAAGGTAAAACATAGGAGAAGCTATGCTGAAACATACAAAATAATACACCCTTTAGAAAAGGTATGATAGCCCTGTAAAAATAAAATTTGCTTTTGGTAAGAGAGAAAAATTTATTTGATAGGATACACTTAGAGTAAACCCAGTTCTTTAGATTATTAATTGAAGTTAAACCAAAAACAATACAGTACCTATGTTTTGAAATGCTGCTGGTGATGAAGTATAGCTGCTTCTCTGTAGAGTAGCAACCATATCCTACCAGGTTTTCCTCTCTGATTGGCTGCAGCTGCCTTGAGCTCCCGAGGGAACCATTGTCTGGGTCTAAAGGTATCATCCATTATAAGAAAGAACTTCTGCAGTGCAGTAAGTCCTAACTGGGTCAAGAGGAAACTATACCTGTAAGGGATACCTTCTGGGTCCCCAAAATTGTGCTGACTGTAACAAATGGTAGTTCAGGCACTCTTCTTCCCCTTCTCTGATGGTGCAAAAACAAAGGGTAAATCAATGCAACCAAAAAGCAAAAATACTTAAAACTATTACATTTTTATGTAGAATGTGATTATCCCCCAAAAGTCATTGTTGCAGGATATCTGAGAGGCCAAGAATCTACTAGATATTTTATTACTTGAAAAAAGTGCTCTTAGGTGAGCAGTATCATAACATTAAAAAAAAATCAGGAGCAATTAATATTGTAAAATGACAAAGGAGAAAGCTGCAAGAAAAAGAAAACAGAAAGAACACCTATATCACGGAGACAAAAACCAAGTATTTGTATTTGTTTTGTACGTCATATTAGTATATCAGTTTTCCCCAGTAATGCATACAACAGTTCCATTTTCAACAGCATTTCTATTTGAAACGTCTATGTTCAATTGCTCATCATTTTCTCACAAGATATGCTTCATAAATACATATGAAATACAGAAAGGTTGACAAATGGCTTTTTTCCAGATGTCCGACCTGTGTATAATGTCTTTGTTCCCTTAATTAATTTTTAAAAAGTATCTAGGAAAATATTTCCAAATATTTTAAATGTAAAGTGAAAGACATTTAATTTTGCTTTTCTCTCTCTTTTTATTCCTCAGAAAAGTTTAGCTCATTAAAACATATGCATGTATACAATCAGACATTTTTGTGTTGTAACTCATTGCCTTTTACACTTGCACTCACAACAAAGGAATTCAGTATTATCACAGTCTGTTTGAATTATGAAGTAATAAAAGACCAGGTGATTATGGCCTCATGAGTAAACAAAAGGAAGAGATGATTCATAAGTATGTTTTTACATGCATAAAAGGGAGGGACAGAGTGGGGGATAAGGCAATTGCAATCTCTCTGTTTTGTTTCTCCTTACTGTCCTTATGGTGCGTCTGTACGTGGAAACTGGCTAGAAGTTATTGTGGAATAACCCCTACCACAACAGCTCCCATATGGACAATGTTTGGGATAAAACTTATTTTATTCCAGAATTACTCAGATTTAGAGATGTACTAATGATTCTGCTATAAATTAAATTCTTATTCTGAAATAGTGTGTGTCCTCATGGGAGATATTGGGGAATAGACTATTCTGCACTAACTATTGTGACCAATTCCCCATAGAGAACATGACTGAACTCCATCTGAAGAGGCATGTGCATAACACTGCTTAAATTCCTGGTTTATTTTTCATGCTGTAAGGACTAGATGGGACCCGATGGGGTGAGAGACTGGGCTTGCTGTACTGACCCAGTACAGCTGGCCTTTTTCCCTTCAGGAGTAGACCAAAGCCTGTGACACTATCTTTTGAGTACATTTCCCTTATTTGGGGGCTTTATATTCTATATCCATATAGCCCTGCATAAAACTACCCTTCATGAACATCAGTGGAGCACCACTCAGAAATTCACTATGTTGAGTCCCATGCATCCAAAGTGAGTTGGGCCCACACAAAACATGATGTCTGTCTAAAAAAACCCACAAAAATATCATCAACAAAAATCCCACTTTGTTCTCTTCGCCTGGTTTCTGGTTCATGTTCTCATATATCTCTCTGTAGCTGCAAGCACTAGAATTATTTTAACACAAGCTGAAATTCTGGAACGTCTGTAAAATTCTCCACTTTAGGAGTCTCTGATGTCTCAGTGCCATAGCAACAAAGCCTGGCGCCTGGGGGCAAAGCCCACAGTGGCAGCCTGCCCTTGCCCTGCACATAGATCTGGGGGCACACAGATGCTTGCCCGGGAGTGCACACAGTGGCAGGCGCCATCCTTCCCCCCATCCCTGCACCACCCCAAATGAGCCACTTGCAGCTCCGTCCTGTCCCCTCCCTGGCAAGGCAGTGCCTATTGGTGCCCCTTTGCTTTGGCACCCAAGGCAGTCACCCCACTTGTCCCCCACTTGTTATGGCACTGGATGTTTGATCCCACCTGCTTATCTTTAAAACTGACTGTAGTCAGTGCTTCACTGGTGTGCATTAATTAATCAATCACAAAATGCTTTGAGATTTCTATGTGAAAAACTAATAAATAAAGGTAAATGCTTCAAAGAAATTGGTGGAAAATAAATGGGGAAAGTGCAAAAGTAAACACAAAAATGTCTGTTTTGGTAATTAGGTTTAATTAAGGTGCATGTTATCATAAACAAGCCAATGAAGCCAAATGGCCCTGAAAATAAGGGGAAAAAAATCATTCAACTTCTATCAGGAGCCCGTGATGTTTGTTTATGGATAAACTTAAAACTTTACAATTGAAGGGATTTTTTACAACAATGGATCATGGTTAGTTTCTTGACTATCGCTTGATTTTTGAACCGGTACAATTCACTTGGGTCACGTTCTTAGGCTTTCCTCCACACCCAGGAAGGCCAGAATTTTCCGTTTGTTTTAAAACTAAAATTGATTCCCATGTACGTGAATCTTGAAGCTGGAGCTTTAACAAATATATGGCAGCTGTTGCAAGATTCGGCAACACTAAGTCAGCAAGACTGAATGTAGAGGGTCCTGCCTTGACATATCTCTTCCTAGGATATCCCTCCCCTTGATTATCACAGGATGAAGCCACCCTGAGTACAATTCCCTCAACATGAGTAGCATTTCAACAATTTTACAATAGGGAAGGCTGAATAGGCATCTGGCTGGGGTCATCTGGCCCCAGCACTCTTTCCTGCCCAGAGCTGGGAGTCAGACTCAATAATCTGTTGAGGTCCCTTCTGACCCTAGCATCTATGAATCTATAAATTTATGTAGTGTGTCCAATCTAGTACAGAAGTAAAACCGAACAGCCGGTTGCATACAGTCTAATTGTGGGCATGGTTAATAGAGACTTCTGAACATCAGAGGTGTAAATGAAAGAAATCAAGTAACTCTTGAAGTCTCACCTCCTTTATGGAGTTGATTATATAGATATCTTGAACATAAGGCTGCAACATTTAATTAAGCAGGCATCAAGCATGTCCATTACTAAATCACAAATAAGATTTTTTGTTGAGTTGCGAGCTTCAAAGGAGTCCAGCATGTCAGGTCTAAAAAATATTTTCCTTTAATTGGCTCATATCTATTCCAGCAATTTACATAGTCTTGATTCCATCTTAGCAGAGATTTTTTTTTATTATTATCTTCACTTTTTTATGCAAATTTCTTTGTCCATAGGGAACTGTTATTCAAAGAAATTCATTGACTTTGAGTGGACCCATGTTTTCAAACATTAAATATTTTGGCTTCCAGTTCAATAGATTCTAGAAGGAGTGTATGATTGGGCCCATAGTCACAATATAGGGCTAGTTATGTAACAATAAGCTGGATGTGTCAAGCTGCTTTGGTCCATCATTACTGCACAGTGCCTGAAGACTGAACTGATAGGGTTCTGCGAGAGAGTAAGTAAATATAACAAAATTAAACACTCAGGTTCTTCCCCTCCACCACTTAAAGGTGGTTCCTAGTAAGTTTGGGATTTGCTTATCTCCTAAATCCAATGTAAACATTCTTAAGGTGAGGTCTGCTTCAGTGGAATGCAATCCTAAGAGGGACACCTGCTCTAAATCATGAGTCATGTGGAATTTCACTATCAGAGCCAGTGATCATAAGTCACTCAGCTGTCTGTTTGCTATATGTCACCTTTGCAATCTTTGGCACTTTGTACACCTGCACTAAAGATATTTATCTCTTGGCAAACAGAGAGGGAATAAATTCCTCATGGTGACCTCCAGGTGCTGAAAGGTCACCACCCATTTTATTCACCTAAAACAAATTACTTTGAAAATCTGTCCTATATCTTCAAAATTTTGCTAGACCTTCCTCTGCACAGTCAAATAACTGAGCCATGCTCTTAGGCAGGCAGGGTTCTTTGGGTAGATGTGGTATCTTTTATTAGACCAACTAAATAGTGGGAAAAAAATTATTTGCAAGCCGTGAGTGACTGGTACCTCCTGAATCTGGAGAGGCACCCACAGAAGCCGCCATGACAGGCAACCCTTTCAGGGGGGCACCAGCCCTACTGAGAGCATCAGTGTCGGCCCTCATTGGGAGCACCGGCCTCATGGGGGGGGGGGGGGCACGTGAACCCCTGCGCACCTCCTACCAGTCACCTATGTTGCAAGCTTTCAGGCACAAACACCCTTCTTCAGGCAATGGGAGACTCTGCTGCTGTTCTGAGTTCTCCAAGGTAGAAAGAAACTAAAAGTGTGACAAGAAGTCTGTGAAGATGCAAATGAGGGGAAATTTGGAAGACAAAGGGTAGGGATAGGGGGAGGAGGGAAAAGTGTGAAGGAAAACAAGTAATGAGCTAATAGGCAGGTTACCTGGGGTGTCAGATGTCAGGCAGGTTGTAATGTGTCATAAGACCAATGTCTATATTAAGTCCAGGGGTGTAGGTTGTAGCCATGTTGGTCTAAGGACATAGGCAGACAAGGTTCTTTGGGTGAATCTGATATCTTTCATTAGAGCAACTAAATAGTTGGAGAACAATTTTTAAGCAAGCTTTCAGTTTCAAAACCCCTTTGTCAGGCTAAGGAAGTTTCAGCAGTTGGTGTGTGCTCTTCTTGGATGGAATGAAAAGTGAAGAAGCCAGAGGCTGGGCTGGTATGCATACAAGACAGGCAGTCAGTGAAAATGTAGATTGAGGAGTCAATGGGTGAGAGATAGGCTGGGTGGGGGGGAGAGAAGGGGGATGAATAGTGGAGAAGTACCTGGGAATCAGATGTCATGCATGTTATAATGTGTCATAAATCCAATGTCTATATTTAGTCCATGATTTTTAGTATCCAGGAGGTTGATGAAGTGGAGTTCATAGGCTCGTCTCTGGGAAGTGTTTTGTAAGTTTCCTTTGAGGATCAGGACTGAGAGATTGGAGACAGAGTGGTTTTCTTGTAAGAAATGTGCCCCTGCAGGTAATTGGGTATTCCTGTCTTTGATAGATTTCTGGTGTGCGTTCATTCTGGTGCGTAGTTGTTGTTTGGTCTCACCTACGTATTTTCCATCTGGGCATTTGGTGCATTGGATGAGATATATTACATTTCTGGAGGTGTAGCTGTAAGATCTGGGAATGCTAATGGCTCTGTTGTGGGGTGTAGTGATTGTGGGGGTGATGGAGATGTGTTGGCAGGTTTTGCACTCTTGTCATGGTATGGTCTGGATCCATTTGGTGTGTTCTGGGTCTGAGGAAGTTTGCTTCTGGTGATGAGGTTGGCGAGGTTCGGTGCTTGTTTGCAAGCTAGGCTGGGTGGCTCTGGAAAGATCTCTCCTGGATACAAAAAATCATGGACTAAATATAGACATTGGATTTATGACACATTATAACCGGCCTGGCAGCTGACTTCCCAGGTACTTCTCCACTATTCATCCCCCTTCTCTCCCCCCCACCCAGCCTGTCTCTCACCCATTGACTCCTCAATCTACATTTTCACTGACTGCCTGTCTTGTATGCATACCAGCTCAGCCTCTGGCTTTTTTTACTTTTCATTCCATCCAGGAAGAGCACACACCAACTGCTGAAACTTCCTTAGCCTGACAAAGGGCTTTTGAACCTGAAAGCTTGCTTAAAAATTGTTCTCCAGCTATTTAGTTGCTCTAAGAAAAGATATCAGATTCACCCAAAGAACCTTGTCTGCCTATATTAAGTCTATGATTTTTGGTAGCCAGTAGATTTATGAAAAGAAGTTTGTAGGCTTATCTATGAAAGGTGTTTTGTAAGTCCCTTCGAGCATTACAACTGAGATCAGAGAGGGAGTGATTGTCTTATGAGGGGTGGGCACCCACAGGCAATTGGATATTTTTGTCTTTGATGGATTTTTGGTGTACATTCATTCTGGTACACACTCGTTGTTTGGCTGCTTCTACATGTTGTCCATCAGGGCATTTGGTGCACTGGATGAGATAGATTACATTTCTGGAGGTGCAGGAATGATGATTGTTCTGTTGTAGGGTGTAGTTATTGTGGGACTGGTGGAGATGTGTTGGCAAGTTTTACATTTCTTGTCCTGGCATGGTCTGGATCCATTGGTTGTGGGTTTGGGTCAGAGGAAGTTTGCTTCAGGTGATGAGGTTAGCAAGGTTCAGTGCTTGTTAAAAGGCTAAGATGGGTGTTTCTGGAAAGATCTCTTTAAGAATTGGGTCTTTGTCTAGTATGGGTTGCAGTTGTTTGAGGATTTTCCATATAGATTCCAGAGAAGGATGATATGTCATAACTAATTGCGTGTGATTTGTGGGAATTTTCCTTTTTTTACTGCAGCAATTCTTTGTGTTGTATTGGCTCTTTCAAAAATGTGATCTATCTCTTGACTGGTGAGAAGACTAGGTCACCTGTCTTCCCTATTTACATTGATTCTTCCTCTTAAAACATTCTAATATAATAAAACCCTTAGTCTGTCTGTCTATCTGTCTGTCCATAACACTCTGAGCCAACTGTGCACGCACTGCCGAGAGGGCACACACCGATTGGCTTTGAGGGCCTGGAGCATTACGGACAGAAGGGGTGAGGGAGCCGCTGTGCCACACCCTCCACCCTCAACAACAGCTGGCAGGGAGGGAGATTTCATAGATTTCATAGACATTAGGGCTGGAAGGGACCTCGGGAGATCATCGAGTCCAGCCCCCTGCCCAAAGGGCAGGAAGTCAGCTGGGGTCATAGGATCCCAGCAAGATAAGCATCCAATTTACTCTTGAAGGTGTTCAATGTAGGTGCTTGAACCACCTCCGCTGGCAGACTGTTCCAGACCTTGGGGGCTCAGACAGTAAAGAAATTCTTCCTTATGTCCAGCCTGAAACGGTCTTGCAGGAGTTTGTGACTGTTCGACCTCGTCATCCCTTGGGGCGCTCTGGTGAACAAACGTTCCCCCAGATCCTGGTGATCACCCTTGATAAACTTATAGGTGGCCATCAGATCACCCCTATACCTACGCTTTTCCAGGCTAAAGAGTCCCATGTCTCTCAGCCTGTCATCGTAAAATCTGTTTTCCTGACCTCTAATCATGCACGTGGCTCTCCTCTGGACTCTCTCAAGCTTCTCCACATCCCTTTTGAATTGTGGAGCCCAAAACTGGATGCAGTACTCCAGCTGCGTCCTCACCAAGGCCGAGTACAAGGGGAGAATGACGTCCCGGGATTTGCTTGAGAAGCATCTATGGATGCAAGCCAGCGTTTTGGTCACTTTACTAGCCACAGCATCGCATTGCAGGCTCGTGTTCATCTTGTGGTCAATGATGACCCCCAAGTCTCTTTCTTCTGTAGTGCTATCCAATGTAGCACTGCCGAGCCTGTAAGGATGCTGCAGGTTTTTCCTGCCAAGGTGGAGAACCTTGCATTTTTCGGTGTTAAACACCATGAGGTTCTCGTCTGCCCATTTGCTGAGCATGTCCAGGTCAGCCTGGATCACCCGCCTATCTTCTAGCGTGGATGCTTTGCCCCAAAGTTTGGTGTCATCGGCGAACTTGGCCAGTCCACTCCTGACTCCAACGTCCACATCGTTAATGAAGATGTTGAACAGTATGGGTCCAAAGACAGAGCCTTGAGGGACCCCACTGGTCACAGGGCACCACGATGAGTGACTGCCATCAATTACAACCCTCTGGGTCCGACCACGGAGCCAATTTCCCAGCCAGCGGATCGTGGTGGAGCCAAGGCCACAACTGGTGGGAGGTGGTGGGGAAGAGGGGAGGAAGGGAGGGAGGGGAGCAGGAAGGGGAAGCGGGGTTTCCAGTGGCAGTCCCCCCCCCCCACTGTGCCTCTCTCCTCCTTTGCTGCTGCTGCCCAGCCCTAACAACAGCCAGCAGAGAGGGGGGAGGAGGCAGGGAGTGGGGCAAATTGCATGTTGCCAGGTGGTAGCTGCTGCCGCCACATGCAAACTTCCATCCCTCCCCCCCATTCTTGGGAGCCGGTGGCAGAACGGAGTGGAGCGGCAGGGGGTGGGAGAGGCACACGGGGCCACCCACCCTCTCCTCCCCCATCATTCATGATGGGCAATTTGCTAGTGCAGCTTAGAAGACTGGACAATGTTGTAATTACAGCTTTTTGTACCCACAGGAGAACATTAAAACTAAACAAGAGACAGATCTAGTAACACTGGGGCTTTTTACACTCACAAATAGAGTTTTTTGGTTAAAGGACTCTATTTCAACACAAGGCATCACAGAGAGCCCAAGCCCAGCCAAAAATCATTAGCAAACATTGGCTACATGCTACATCATTTCCTGCTACTGAGCCTCTGTGCCCCATCTGACAACAGGATTTACTGCTAATTCATCCCCATTTCAATTAAATGATCTATGATATAGAACCAGATCTACTACAGCCCAAACTGCCAGATGCTTTTAGCTTAAGCCCAGGCCAAAAACAAACACAAAAACAAAGAACCCCCCCAAACAAGACACCCATATAAAACTCTCATGAACCACCGCAAGTGTCAATTATTTGACTTCTGTTTTAATTCTTGCTGGCTCATTGTGTATACCCAGAAGTTAATGAGAAAAAAAACTGCCAATAGGAAGCATCTTTCCTTATCATCTTTCAGGCCACCCTCTAAATACTTTCAAGAACACTGCACACTTCTTTAACACACCTTTTAATTTTTACATGTTGTAAAAATGGCTGATAACCTCAAAGAAAATAAAAATCAATCATTAAAATACAGAGTAAGAGCCTACATAAGAGTGAGTATACCTATGGAGTGATTTAAACATAAAATGCACAAACCTGTCAATGAGCATTGAAGAAAATTTTTAGTGATTTATCTGAAATGAAGGAACAAAAGATCTTCATCAGTATAAAGTTTGGGCCTATGGATTTAGATATGCATAACTGTAGACCAGTAGACCACTGTAGACCAGTGTTCACAAGGCCTGATGAAACTAGACACATATCTAGTTCTGTTAACTTGAATAACACAAGTTTTCTTGGCATATCGCCACCAAATGAATCAGATACCTTTACTGATGCTAGAAGGTACTAAAGCATTGTCAAAGTTAGCATAAAACACATGGACACACTCACCTGTAAGATACCACCTTGCCCTGCCTTCTGCCTAACAGCTGTCTACCTCTCTCAACAACATATGCTTCATGCAGAACAAACAGAGCAAAAAACAAAATAGATTTTAACAAATTCACATTGCACATCTAGTATCTTAATCAGAAGCCAAAAAAATCCTGTTATATTCTGCTGTTCTCCGGTTGCTTTGCTTGTAACAGGGTTGCAGAAGTGAATTGCAGAGTCTTGATCTATGCACACAAAGTCTCTTACTATTGGTTAATTTATAGTTTGTCAGTTCTGGTGGAGGGTAGCAGTTATAGGAAATCATGGAACTGGAGGAACAAATGAGATATTTTTACTTAGCTAGGGAACAATCTTATGGAGGATTTTGCATGTCAAGTCACAGATCTTGAAATGAGCTCTCTATTCTACAAGGACTCGGTGGAAAGAACAGAACACTGGATAACGTGTTCATGGAAACCTATGTTGCTAAGTAATTAGGCTTGCTGCATGTTGTACCAGCTACAGTTTTTCAGGATGTGAAGCTTTGTTCCTAGATATGAATTGGACCAATTACGCTGTGTGGTTGCAAATGCCTGACTCATAGTGGTGGTGTGAATCTGATAGCAGGGGCTACCACTCTTTTGCCAAACTCTTAACTGATCACATACAAAAGCAGCCCTTTCCCCATGACTAGGTATATAATAATGATGATACCTATTTACTATGTAGCCCTTTTGACCAGAAGATTTCAAAGAACTTACAAAGATCAGTATGATCATCACCAGTTTGTACAGAGGGGGGAAGATAAGGTATACCAAGGTGAAGTGATTTTGCCCAGTCACAAAGCAGACCAGAAGTAAAGTTGGTAAAAATCCCAAATTTCCCAAGTCCCAGTATAATACTCTATCTACTACACCACTAAACAGTCTTTAAGGCCTGCTTTACCATCTGTGGGCAAATGTCCACAGGAGTGGATGGAATATACAAAAAACAAGCAGGTTCTTCCAGAGGCCTACCTACCTCATATTTGTCTTAAATTGGTTTAAAATAATCTGACCATATAAGTGCTGAACAGTGAGAAACCTGGGAGATGGTGCTCCTGACTTTTCATATAAAGAAGTTGTGGCGCTGGTTACAGTCAATGGCAGCGGTGGCCAGTCTGTGGTGCACATGCCACAAATGGCACAGGCAGCCTGTTTATGTGGCATGCCACAGATCAGGCAGGGGACAGTGACACAGTAGAAGATAAGGCAGGGAGCAGAAAGCAGAGCAGCAGTTTGGGCAGGGGAAAGGGAATGGAGTTGATCTTGGGGGGGGGGATGTGGGGCTAATTTATGGCATGCTTGTCAATAAGGTTGTAGTGCCAGTAGTCCATGACCAGTGGCAGCCAAACTGTATTTTGTCGGTAATCCATGTATAAATGTAAGATAAACATGAAAAGGATGGATCAAGCCTGATAAAGATGGAGGAGTATCTATCATCTGTGCTCAGTCTGAGATGACCCAACCTATTTTAGGATGTTTCTATTCGCCCCCTTCTTGGTGATAGGACAAGAGTGTTTGGTCATTAGTGATATCATAATTGTAGGGTTACTTTTGTTATGGCAAGGCCAGAAGTCCCAAGGCAGAATCATGTGTTGGAGCTCAATAAAGTACATCCCCCCCAACCCTATTAGACAGTAGGGGGGCACTCAGAGCAGTAAGTTTTGTCTAGTGTGCTTTGACCCACAGCCTACCTGAAATAGTTCCTGATGAGGTATTCTACTGGGCACTTTCTTGATTGTAATTTGTATGTTTATTTAAAGGAAATTAGTTTCTCTTGGGAGATACCTACCTTCTGATTCATACTTCCCTTAAGGAATTTTCATTATTTGAGTCAATAATCCAGATGCCATTTTGTGACCTTCACTCTATCCCCCCCCGCCTTTCCTGAAAGGTGACATGATACTACATTTTATTAGCTGCTCTGTTATAATGCTACCTTTGATCTCAGGAGGGTCCTTAGAACTGAACAAAGAGACTTGATTTTTATTAAGACAAATGAGGTTCATGAACATAAACACTTATTTTCTAGAAGCAATAAGAGGGTGGGTTTATATACTTCCCATGTCTCAGAGGAAGTACAAGAGGATGAAGCAGATACAAGTGTAATGTGCAAAGAATCTGTGGGCTGGTAAGTGCATCTGCCTCAACCATGAGAGGATGGAATAGGCATAACTCTGCAGTTGGCAGAGTGTGGGTGGATGGTGCTTCAGAAAGATCAGTATGTATTTAAAGGTAGATTTGTGTGTATAACTCTTGACTAGGATTGAAAACGTTACCTGTAACATCTTTCAGTTCAAGAATTCCAGGTGTTTTGTAAACTATACATGAACCGAAAGGTCCTTATACAGATGATTTCAGGAAGAGAGATGTAACGTTTCAATCAGTGCGGCTTTACACAGTGCTGGCAGCACTAATTGTCCAGAAAGGAACCTGGCCATATTTCTGCTTTTCTAATACAGAAGCAAATAGCTGCAGAGTTCTGAAAGTGAGCACTTTTGCTGCCACTGCTGAGAATACTCTTTGACCATTAAGTTTGCTCCTGACTTGACCCTACTGCTGTAAAGCCTCCAGTTACCATCATCTGGGTGACAAACCCTTTTCCTTCTCTCCAGGTACGATTATTACTAAAGGTAGTTGCTTAATAATGCACAGCACTATATAGCAGCTTAGGAAAATCCAAAATGCTGCAGAGTGAATTTGGAGAAGTTAGAATATACCCAACCCACACTGCAAATGATTAGAATAGTTGGGTTTATGCCCTTACTTCTGAAAAATAGAATGCATCAGTGGCTTTAATAATAATGTTTCATACTTGAAAGGTAACACCTCCCACTGTTTTATACTATCACGCCGCAATGTCTATGAATTAGCAGTGCTGACTCAGAGAAATTCCTCTTTCTCTATCAACAACTTCACTTGCTGCAGTATCTGCATTTCCCTTGTAACTTTTTCCAGTGAAGCAAGAAGAACCTGAATGATCTTCCCATGACTAGATGAGATTTAGCTTGAGATAACCAAGCAGTGGTCTCTGAGACACAGAGGTAGTACTCACTAAGTTCAAAAGGAGCAACATGAAAGCATTCAAGGGCAGAATCTGTCCTTCCTGTATCCTGATAAGGCAACAATGATAATTAAGTCTGTTTTCTAATTTCATATCAAATTTACAAACTGTCTTGAATATACTTATAAGCCAATATGGACAGTCTAGAGGACCAACCTAATCATTCTCCAATTAGATAATCATACATATATAGTAAACTATGTCCCAGAAGATACAACAGCAATATTTCTAGAGCACTTCAAACAACTCTACTGGTGGCTCTGAGAGCACCATTAACCCAAACACGCAGTCAGAGAGATGGAAAAATTAAAGGCAAAAATACTGTAAGTGTATACTGTAGTCAGCAAAACACAAATGATTAGCTTCTTCGGAAGTTAAGAACACACCTGGGAGCCATCCAAGCTATTGCAAAACATGTGTGTTGCATGCCGCAGCACTTAAAGATCCTCCCTCTTATTTACACCTGCTAGATTGTTTTATTTAGCGTGAAGGTAGGTTAGGACAAAGGCCTTGTTGCCATGTATCTGGAAAACATCCACCACGCTGCTGGTGCCATATCAATAGATAGAATAGCAGGTTACTAGTTTAATTCTGTAGCTATGGATTGTGGAATTCAAGTCACAGCAGAGTTCATAAGCAAAGGTAAATTTGCTGCTCCATCAGTTTGTTTACCAATTGTCCTGGAGTACTACATTGTACAAGCTGGCTGTCTGCTTTGACTGGGCCATGAATTGGAATAAAATGAGGTGCTAATCAGCACTGAAATACAGCTGAACTGTGTGCATAAGGTTACCCAGCATACAGCCGCATGAGGCCCTATTGTACCAGGTAGTGTAAGAACATCTGTGTGAGAGGCTGCCCAACCTTCATTTTCATGGTCTTTAATGGAAGTTAAAGGTTTGGCCCTTTGCATGATCACGTCCTGTAGTGAGTTGTAGCTAATGCTTAAGCCTGTCCTTAAAAAAAGTAGGGGACTACAAATAAGCAGTGTCTTGTGCTCCGTTGCTGGATCACAAGCAATAAACAATAAGCCTGAACTTGCAGAATTTAGTCAGGTGACCCTCCCACTGAGAGTTTTCCTGGGATTCTTTTACAGGGATTATACATAATCTCTGAGAGACTGCCTTTTCTTTGTCATGCTTCTATTGTTCACTCAGATATGCACTGCACTCTAAGTTTTTAGGGTGGCTGTAATCTGAACTAAATGACTAATATATGCAACCCCACTAAGTCAGTCTGAAGGCAGAGTTTGATCCAAGGCACATATATACAGGTATGTCAAAGGCTTCAAACAGCCAGTGAGTAAACTGTGTAGGGTCATCATGCCCTTTTAGCTCATTCAGGAACACAAGTCACATGCAGAACTGTTCAGTTCTTTCACCCCCACAATAATCAGAACTTTTCAATCCTAAATTATGATTTATGTGATTATACATACCAACACCACAGTTGTCACTGAGTGTGAGAGGGGAGGTAAAAGCGCCCCCAACATGGCCCCAGATCCCTCCTGACAAGCGCCGATACTTACCACGGGGTGGAGACAAGCGGCAGCTGCGGGGAAACGCCGGTGCAGGCTCGGCAGTTCCAGAGCTGCCAGAGCCTGTGAATCGGCGAACTCTGGGGGTGAGACCTCGGAGGAGCGCAGGCTGCTCAAAGAGCAGCTGGAAGAGGAGTCAGCAGGGCGGAAGGAGAGGCACGACATGCCAGCCGGGAGATGCAGGTGGCGGAGGCCCCAAGCACAGGGAAGGAAGCCCTAGCATCAGCTGGGGAAGCCTGGCTGACGGAGAAAGGAATCCAGACTCTGAGAGCCAAGGGTTGCCAGAGAGCTGCAGCAGAGAGAAGCAGTTCTCCATTACCGGTCCAAGCAGAGCCTCCAGTGGTGGGACCTGCTGATTCCTCCCCTGCTGTTTGCTATCAGGGAAGCACCTCAAATGTTGCTGGGCTTTGCCCCATTTGAGCTGGTTTTAGGGCGTACCCCAAGGGGCCTATTGGACGTGGTACGGGAAGGATGGGAGAGCACACAGGGAGGAGGAAACCCCCCCATCCCAGAACACACAGGCACTAAGAGGGCGGCTGCAAAGGGCGAATCGGGTGGCTGGAGATAACCTGAGGGAAGCCCAGATACAGCAAAAATGACACTATGATAAGAACACGGGGGAACATGAGTTTCAGGTAGGGCAGACGGTACTAGTGCTATTGCTCAGCTCCATGAGCAAGTCCCTAACCTGCTGGCAGGGGCCTTTCCAGATTGTCCATAGGGTTGGACCTGTGGCCTATGAGGTACTGTGGCTTGGACATAAATGGGAGAAACACAACTATCATATTAACCTGCTTAAGCAGTGGCATGAACCTTAGCTATGCTGATCCCCTAGAGCGAGGAACTAAGAAGGCCCCTAGATGCACCGGCAGGGGAGGGAGTCTTTATGGGCCAAAATCTGACAGCTGAACAGAGGCGACAGATGATAAGGATAGTGCGTGACTTTGCTGATGTGCTCAGTGAGTTCCCTGGGAAGGCCCAGGGCGCCGTCCACAAGATCGTCACACCAGAAGGGGCCATAGTGAGGGAAAAGTGGAGGCAAATACCATACCACGGATATCCCATGGTTAGAGAAGAGATAAAGAAAATGCTGGAACAAGGAGTCCTCAGGGAGTCCCAGAGCCCCTGGCATAGCCCCGTAGTTATGGTGCCAAAGGCTGATGGCACGTTGCGGTTGTGTATCGACTTCTGCAAACTCAACACTGTCACACAGTTCAATGCCTTCCCTATGCCCCAGATGGGGGAGTTGCTGGAAAGGACAGGACAAGCGTGGTTTATATCCACATTTGATCTGGCCAAGGGATATTGGCAAATACCCTTACAACTAGAAGATCGAGCCAAGATGGCCTTTGGGACTCCGTGGGGCCTGTACGAGTTTTGTAGGATGCCCTTTGGCCTCAGTGGGGTGGCAGCAACCTTTCAGAGGTTGATGGATTGGGTACTGGCGCCCTATCACCAATACGCACCGGTATATATCGATGACATTGTGGTGTACACCAAAACATGGGAGTAGCACCTAGAGGCGGTCAGGATGGTACTACAAGAGTTGAGGCAGGCAGGCCTGACGGCCCACCTTAAAAAGTGCACTCTAGGGCAAGCCAAGATGAAATACCTTGGATTCCTAGTAGGGCAAGGCCAAATCAGACCCTTGGCCGATAAAGTAGCTTCTATACAGGGGCATGAGTTCCCTCAAACGAAGAAGCAGATGAGGGCATTCCTCAGCCTAGCTAGCTACTATAGGTGGTTCATTCCCCACTTTACAGAGCTCACAGACCTTCTCACCAATGCGATCAAGGGGAAGGGAAATGGAGTCATCAAGCTGAAAGAGGAACAAAGAAGGGCCTTTGAGGGGGTTAAGAGGGCACTTTGCAAGGAGGTAGTGCTACACATGCCAGATTTCTTGGTATCCTTTATCCTGCAGGTCGACGCATCAGGCCGAGCACTGAGAGCAGTCTTACCCCAGAAAGTGGAGGGGCCAGAAAGACCAGTGACCTACATCAGCAGAAAGCTCAACGACCAGGAAAGGAGGTATGCCACCATTAAGACGCCACGTCAACGGCGGCCAGCGGGGATCGTGGACCACCCGCAGACGCTGCTCGTGGTGCTGGTGGCAGGGTAGTGAGCAACTGCCCACAGGCACTGCCAATAGTGTCAGCAGCACCTTTGTGTAGGGAGGTCCACTGCCATGCCCAGGTGGTGCATATGCACCGTGCTCACCCCCTACGCATTGCCCCTGTCTGGCCTTTTCCAATCATCTGAGACCTCCTCCAATTGCCATGAGTTTTCAAAAACAATGGCCAGCAGCTCTGCAGTCACATCATCCAACTCCCTCAGGCACCCTTGGATGCATTTCATAGATTTCATAGACATCAGGGCTGGAAGGGACCTCGGGAGAGCATCGAGTCCAGCCCCCTGCCCAACCTCATGGACTTAACATGTCCAGCTTCTCTAAATAGTTCCTAACGTGTCTTTTTACCACTGAAGGCTGCTTACCTTCTCCCCAGACTGTGCTGCCCAGTGCAGTAGTCTGGGAGCTGACCTTGCCTGTGAACAGCAAGGTGAAAAAGGCATTGAGCCCTTCAGCCTTTTCCACATCATCTGAATAGGGGTTGCCTCCCCTATTCAGTACGGGACCTACACTTTTCCTGACCTTCCTATTGTTGCCAATAGACTTGTAGAAAACCTTGTTGTTACCCTTCAAGTCCCTTACTAGCTGCAATTCCAACTCTGCTTTGACCTTCCTGACTTCATCCCTACAAGCCTGAGCAATATACTTATACTTCTCCCTGGTGGTTTGTGCAAGCGTTCACTTCTTGTAAACTTCCTTTTTGTGTTTAAGCCTTTTTGCTAAGGCAAGCTGGTTGCTTGCCACATTTGCTAGTCTTCTTGCACATTGGGATGGTTTGTTCCTATGCCCTCACTAAGGTTTCTTTAAAATACAATCAGTTCTCCTGGACTCCTTTCCTCCTCAGACTGGGTCCCCAGGGGATCCTACCCATTAGTTCTGAGAGAGTCAAAATCTGCTTTTCTGCAGTGCTCTCCTTTCTTCCTTTTGCCAGGATCAGGATCCTGAATTCAATCATCTTGTGATCACTGCTGCCCAACTTGCCATCCACACTTCTACATCCCCCACCAATTCTTCTGTGTCTGTGAGAAGCAGGTCAAGAAGAGCACAGACTTTAGTTGTTCTCTCCAACACTTGCACCAGGACATTGTCTCTGATACTCTGCAAAAACTTCCAGGACTTTCTGTGCACTGCTGTATTGCCCTCCCAGCAGATGTCAGGGTGAGTGAAGTCCCCCATGAGAACCAGTGCCCATGATCTGGAAACTTCTGCTAGTTGCCTAAGGAAAGCCTCATCTACTTCATCTTCCTGGTTTGGTGGGCTATAGTAGACCCCCACCACAACATCACCCTTGTTGCTCTCTCCTCTGACTTTAACCCAGAGACTTTCAACAGGCATAGGTTTCAGTTTCACACTGGAGCTCTGAGCAATCTTATGGCTCTTTTACATACAGCACAATTCCTCCTCCTCTTCTCCCCTGCCTGTTCTTCATGAACAGTTTATACCCATCCATGACAGTGCTCCGGCCATACGAGCTCCCACCAAGTCTCTGTTATTCCGATCACGTCATAGTTCCTTGACTGTGTGAGGGCTTCCAATTCTTCCTGCATGTTTCCCAGGCTCCATATGTTTGCGTAGACACCTTAGGTAACTAGCCAGTTGCCCTACCTTCTCAGAAAGAATGAGGCCTCCCCTGTTTTCCTCTCCTCCTGCTTTCTCCAGGTCCCGTTTCCCCACTTACCTCAGGGTTTTGTTCTTCACCCCCTGGTGAACCTATTTTGAAGCTCTCCTCACCAGGTTAGCAAGCCTGTTTGCACAATATACTTCCCTCTCTTTAGCAGGTGGATCCTGTCCCTTTCTAGCAATCCTTCTAGGAACAACATCCCATGGTCAAAGCAGCCAAATCCCTGCTGGCAACACCACCTGTGCAGACATTCATTGATCTACAGGATGTCTGCTTCTGCCTGGGTCCTTCCCCTTGTGCTATAGCTGAGTAGTGTAAAACACGTCTTAGAGGTATACAGAGGTATCTTGTCATTGCTTCAAGAGTGCTTGCTCCCATAGTGAAAGGAGTGTAGTTTCATTGATATGATGCTGCTGATGGGCCAATCAGCTCTTTTGTGAAAACTTTGTACCTGGCAAAAAAAAACCCCATTCTAATACAGTGGCAGTGGGGAGACGGGTAGAGCCATCAGCAATACTAATAATCTGCAGTGAACTCAAACACCTTTCTGTTATCATTTTTTTTCTTTTGCATCTGGTGCACACTTTGAGTAGGTAAGGTTACCATTTTGAGTGTCCATGTAGAGGGATGCTCATGTGGAAGTCTGAAGGGTGAGTCAGGGAAGAGAGAAAAAGAGCAGGGTAATGGTCAGGACAAAAACAGAATTTTTACAACAGCCAGTCTTACTGTGTGCAGAACAGAGCCCTCCCAGTGCTGTCATCGTGTTGCCCTTGTGGCAGGGCAGATAGGACTTGGAAAGTTCTATAAGCTAACAGCACAGTCACATCCAGTGATGGAAAAGCCCCACATTAAACACGTGAGGTATTGTAAGTATTAAAATAAGTATTATATACTAATTGCAGACATATCAAAAGATAGATACCACATTTACTAGAATCCAAGATAAGGGTTTTTCTCCTCATTCAGCATAGGAAAAAAGAAACTTTGTCTTGGACTTGAGTACCAGCCAGGACAGCTCCAGCTCTGACCCAGACCTGGGGGACATCATACAGTAAAGTGGGGGGAGGGAAGGTAAGTGCAGGAGGGGTTGTGGTGCAGTGGGCAAATATTGGTGGGGTGAGCATGGGGAAGACTGAGTGATGCTGGGGAGGTGGGGGGCATGAGGTGAACATGCAATATGTTATGGGGAGGATGGAGGAGGCCAAGCAGCAGCAGGGAAGCTGCTGAAGCTCTGGCTCTGGCTCTGGCTCTAGGGCAACTCAGAGCCAGTGCAAGGGCTGCTGCCACTGCTGCTGCCTGGCCAGGGCTGGAGCCAGTGTTCCCTGTACTCTGTGCCTGGAGCCACTGTTTACCCTAAGCAGTGGTGGCATGAAGGCAGACAGGTGGAAGAAGGAGGGCACGTGCCCATGGGGACCCATGGCAAGGAGTGGTAGGTGCAGGGGGTAAGATGCAAACCGATTGCCCCCTTCCACTGCTTTCTCTGCCCCCCCCCCCCCCGCTTCTGCTTTCCTGCTGCAGCAGTGGGGGAGGATGATTTTAACATGATCCCCACCTAATAATTTGTTTCTATACCTGGAAAATTATAATTTTGTTATTATTTTCCAGGTGTGAAATCTAATTGGGGGGGGGGGCGGGGAGAGGGGCACATCTTAAATTCAAAGTCACTTTGGATTTAAGTAAATGTGGTACTTGCAGTCTTAGGTTCCATCCTCAGCACAGCCAGCTCTGTGAATACAAGCACTGGCACTGGTGGCACTAATTCGCATTGGGTGCATCTACATGTGCCCCTACAGCACTGTTGTTACTGTGCTGTCATTTAGTACTCCCTTTTGGAAGTACAAAATGATAGCATAATAACAGCCTGTACTGCACCATGCAGGTGGCACATGATTATTTTTAGCTGCTATGTTGCTGTAGCAATGCACTATACTGAGGGAGTGTGTTGCTACTGCAATGTAGCAGCAGCATCACAGTTTTTGCCCGTGGATGCTACACCACTATCATGCATTACTACAGTGATATAGCATCACATGTAGACATGCCCAGTATCCACTTACTCTTGCATACCAAAGGCCCAGTCTTTCAAATAATTGGCATTCTTGCTCTCTTCAGCACTGCCCAGCATCAATTTTGGCATCTCAAGACAGTCCAGCTTCTCACCACAGACTCACATTGCCAAAAGTCTGCTTTTGTCCTTTGCTTTCTTATGAGCTGTTTTTAGACCTTTAATTTTGATTCAGCATTTCCCCTGGATTCTAGTGATGGTACCAAGTCATCGTTCTCCTGCTGTGACTGCACTAAGCCATCCTTTTAGCAATTCGTCTCCTATATAGCCTTGCTGGAACTGTGTCCCTGAAGAGCTTTATGAATGTTTGTCCCTACCCAGAAGGTAAGGAGATTCCTGCATGATTACATGTGGAAGCACTAAGTATAGTATATAGCCATAGTGCTGTAATGCCAACACCAATCTGCTGGTGCTGATCCCTGAAACGTGCAGAGACAAAGGCAATGTCACTGGCTGCTGCTAGCATTTAAACAAGAAAGTGACAAGTCAGTTAAAATTAATTAATTGCACCAAGACAAAGTACAGACAATCAAAAAGCCTGAAGCTTAATTGATTCAGTTTTTTCAGGTTAGTCTAAACTACACAGATTAAATTGAAACAGAGTGAACAGACATTTACCTTTGATTCAGGTAATGAAGCTACAGGCCTGCAGTGGCTCAGGCCAGAAGCATAGGTGTGCTAGAGCCCGGCTTTCTGGCTGTGTGCTCACTTCCTCTTCCTGCTGTCCCTGAGGTCTCTGGGATTTGCAGTCCAGAATTACAGCAGTAGGACTCTTCAGGGTTCTTCACCACTTCTTCTTCTTGCTTCCCGGTGCCTCTGGGATTTGTAGTCCACAGTTGCAGCCAGCTATAAATTTGAATGGAGGAAGGGGTGTTTAACCCCTCTCCCTGGCCGCAGAACCCAGGTGGGGTTTCCCTGGGAGGGGTGTCCCTATCTTCATCCCCCCCGAACTGTAAACTGGGCTGCATCCCCAGCTGGGCTGGCCCACTACACCCTCTTGTCAGCCAGCCCTCACTGCTCCGGCTAGGGAGCAGACGGGTGGGGCCAGCCCTGCTCTCTGGAGCAGACAGCACAGCCCAGCCCAGGGCTAGAAAGTATGCTGAGATCCTGGGAGACTGTGATTTAACTTGAACCAGGAAGGGCTCTGGAACAGATGTTTCATAAACCAGTTTGACCCAAATCAGTTAAGTCTACATACATTCAAGCAGGTTAAGATACTACAATTAAGATACTACATTCAATCAGGCTTATCTTAAACCAGTTTCAGCCATTTTGAAACTGGTTTATGTGCACTGAGCTTCTGTTCTGTTACAGGTTTAAACTAGTTTCTGATAATTTAAACCAGTTTATGTGTAACTTCCGTCTGTAGCTCAGAAGACATACAAGGAAACCAAGGTGTCAGTCACAGCAGGATGCAGCGTGGCCCTCCACCTGTCCTCCCATGCAATCAAAATAGCATTTATTACGGATGTATCCACATGTTCACTAGCATACATTAATTTATTGCACCATGAACTTACCATGCTTTGGAACAGGAGCATAGAATACCCAGTGCCTTGTCAGTTAGCACATTTTAAGAACTGTATCATGTGAATATTTCAATGTGTAGAAATTGAGCTTAATGCAGCCAGCTCCTTTGCAGAGAAGCCCTTGGTTGCTCACCTTCAGAAAAACAGAAATTATCTTGGTTAAGAGAACAAAAACATGCCTCAAGCTCGTCCAAGGTAGCACTCAATTGGCACACCTAGCTAGGAGGATCACCTGCACCACATGGGCTCCCACTTGCTCGTAAGAGTGTGTACCCTAGCCAGACCAAACCACAATCTATAGCTTAATATTTCTGTATTATTTAAAAAGACAACAAAGTACTGATTAAAACAAAAAAACCAAATTTAATGTGAGCAAGTATTTCCCAAATTTAGATTTACTGTCATTACCTGGAATAAATCAACACCTATCCAAGATTCATATTAAATGGAAATCTAATCCCATTAAATCCTACTCTCTGTGGGGCAAACATAAAAGTACAGTGATTAAATTTGATAACAGTGCCCAAAAAAGCCCAGGAAATGTTAAAAACACTGAAGCCAGGGAAAATCTAAAACAAGCCTGTATTTCCCTTAAAATCCTTGTAATCTAGTCTTGTGAGAACTGAGTATTAAATCTATTTGCATTTCTATAGCACTCTTTGTCTCAGTATCTAAGCACCGTACATGAGTATAAAAATACTAAATCAGTGGGAACCTGCCAGTAGGCAGTTAAACTATCTGTCCTAATCTAGCTGTAATGTGAGCCCCTTATTTCAAGTATGCAGGTAGTGCTTTACTACTGCTTTCAGTTTATTTGTTGACTGCTAGTTTGTAGCATCTGGTTCTCTTTTCTTTGTTTATTAGGGGTGGGGAGGAGAGTGATTGGGCAGCAGTTGCTATGCAAAAAAGTGGAGATTTATTTTGAAATGTGAAGATAAGAGGATAGCCTCCTCCACACTCTCCTTTGGGAGGGTGTTCCAGAGCCTTGGACCCTCTCTTAGAAAAGCTGGACCTCTTGCTCCCTCTACTTTGGCTAAGTACAGATAGTAAAAAATCCTGAGGCTGAATTGATTTAATTTTTGCAGATTAGTTTAAACTCTGTAGACTGAACTAATAAACAAGTGAACAGACAGTCTCTTTTGATTCTGGAAATGTAGCCACATGCCTGCAGTGGCACAAGCCAGAAGCTGGTAGGGGATATGTGCGGTGCTAGAGCACACCTCCCTTCTTGGCTGAAGCAGACAACTTGGACCAGGGCTAACTTGTCCACCCTGTGAAGGGGGGGAGATGGGAGGGGAGGTTGTTGGGGATGTAAAGCATTCTGGGATGCTGGCGGACTGTGAGTTAGCTTGAATCTGGAGGGGATCTGGGACAGAAGTTCAATAAACTGATTTAAACTAGATCAGGTCAGTCTGATACTACATCTATGCAGATTTATTGTAAACCATTTTGGCCATTTTGAAAGCGGTTTATGTGCACTGAACTTCTGTTGTGTTACAGATTTGAACCAGTTTCTGATCACTTATATTGGTTTATTGTAACTTCTGTCTCTAACCTTTATGGCCCATATTCTCCACCATTATCAAACAGCTTTGCACAGAACTATCAATGCAAAGTGACCCTGAAGCATCACCCCAGCACTGAGGTGCCCCAGATGGAGGAGTACCTTAATAAAAAATATATGAGTTTAACTACAAAGAACTTTGTCTGTGAGGACTAGATTGAGGTAATGATGTGTTAAAGTTGCCTAACGATACAGAGAGATGCTTCCAACCATTCCACTATGAAGCTAGATACATAATTCCTGTATTGCTAGGAAACTAAACGCCTTTAGATATTTGGTCTTCAGACCTTCTACAATCTAGGTATATTACATGTCCTTTGTTAAAAGCAATAGAGGTATATGCTTAAGTGAGAATCTATTCTACTGTGTTCAAGAAACTGAAAAGTCCATATTGTACTTGCTTTTGTAACTTGCTGTCATCTGACCGTTAGGACTGAGTCACTAAAAATGTAGCAAGGAGGAGAAAGACCACCTCATCTTTTGTATTAATGGTTTTTCAGACTTAAGCAGGGTAGAATAGAATTGCACTTAGGGATGTAGATCTACTTATGTGTCTAATAGGTAGAGCTCATAAATCCTTTGAATTCACTTGCTCCATTTCAGTTGCTTCTACTTAAGTGAACATGTGAGTCTGCAAGATTCTACAGATTTCCTATATCTGGAGAACTAAACCACTTAAAGGTATGATTCCCAATACTTCAAGTCTAATGGGGTACCTAGTAAGAAGAGCTTCAAGGTGTTCATGACATGTTCTGGGCTTTGGTTTAGGGTTACTTCTAGAAGAACCTCCTAGGGCTGGCTCTGAGCCTCCAGCACGTGTGCTTGCTGTGTGTGGAACTGCTACTCTGCTTCCCCATCCCCACTTCACTCCATCCTTCCCCCTCCCTGTCAGTTAGGCCACATGTCCAGCCATTGTCATTTGGCAGGTTGTTCTCTTTGCCATCTGTTCTGTCAGTTGTCTGCGTGTGCTGAGTCTATAGCCAATTGTGTGAAGGCAGCATCTTGTGATAAAAGTGGTATGGTGGACTCCAAACAAGATGGGCTTATCTCTTTATCCTTTTTATGAATTTCACAAAATACTGATGTGTATCTTTCAATAGCACCAGCTCCTCCAAACTAATCTCGACTGAAACCCTTATGTTAGTCAATGCATAAGGGGCTTCCTTGCATCTTTTCATTTCAAGTTGTTGCTGTGTGGGGGTACCCTCATATGCAGTCTGGTTCAGGCAGTTCTGCACTTAACTCACTGGTGTCTGAAAAATTGTTTCTTAGTACCTTCTGTACTGTGTGGGGAGCTTGGATACGTAGCTGAAGTAAAAAAAAAAAAAAAAGTGGGGGGAGGGGATCAAGACACTTCAACACTGAATGAAAAAATGCTTAAATACCTTTAGAAAAACTAAAACTTATCCCGCTGTATCAAATGCTGACCAGTTTTTGGTGCATTCAGAAAATACCCAAATATGGACCGGACACAGAACAGGATACTTTCTCTCCAAAGACAAAACTAGGTATTAAACCCACAATTAAATAGTTTACTCATAACCACATTACCTAAGTGCAAGTGACTTCATTATTTTGCTATATTAACATGAAGACTACTGAAAGTTTTGATGATTCTTAAAAATGCGATATATTAACAACAGGAGCTGCTTTTCAGTGGGGTTAACTATACAGAAATGATGTTTACTTAGTCATCACAGACCATCATTTACAATCAAGTATAAATCAGATTACAGGCAAAACTTAGACGGAGTTACCTGTAACAAAGGTCCTACAAGATTCCAAAGCTCTGTGCTAATACACAAGCTTCTGGCTTAATCTCATGCTTTTTTGTCCTTACAGTTGAGGATCTCCTATCAAACAGTCCTTAAGAGCCCCACTACACCACAGGGTGGGAAAAGTAAGGATTATCTTCCAGGCTACAACTCTGCACATTTGTTCATCTATCATTGGTCCATTTGTATCAGGGCTGTTCAACTTCTGCATGAAATGCTGACCAGCTATTGGTGAATTCAGAAAATTCCCGAATATGGATGGCTGGGGGGCTGAATAAACATGAGCCATAGGCCTTCCACGCCACACATTGCACAGGCATCTTCCCCACCCCTGCTGCAGTACATGTGTGGGTGTGGGACCCCAGTCTCACCCTCAGTAACCTGAGCCAGGGCCTTTCCTGACACAGCAGGCTGCACCATCGACTAGTCTCCTGGGAAGGGAGCAGGAAATGGAAGCTGGAGTGAGGGCTCCAAGTCCGCTACTGCAGTCAGATCAATGTAGGGAGCAGGGGCTGAATGGGAAACCAAGGATTGCAAATTAACCCCTCAGGGGCCCCATGACTCAGATAGCTCTGATCTATGTTAAAAGTATAAGCATTTTTTCCTGTTTTATGTCCAACCCTTTCTACACTATGTCAGCTCTGTTATGGTTATATTCTAGTATGGTAACTTGCCTTGGTAGTCCTTCTTCGATTACGCTCACTGATATGCATGTTCTGAAATTTGGGGCAGATTGCAGCTGTTTTTATTGTTTGTGGGTAAAGGGCCACATGGATCAAATTTTAGCGTCCACAATCCCTCCCTTTCAAAGCTGTATTTTTTCGGCACACAAATGTAGCAAAAGGAGAGTTGAGCAAAGATGACTGACAGGTCAGCACTCACTGCAATCTGGGCAAAGGTCTTCAGTAGGGTGGCCCTTAGTTCCAGCATGGGGAGTATGTGAGAGAAGAGCAACAGAAGTTACTCTGTGGATGGGACTGCAGTTGGCCATTAAATCTTCAGAGGGGAAAGTGCTTGTGTGCCCAAGTCTGGTTTAGGCTATTGTCCATGTGTTACAGAAGAGCTGAAATCCCTGAGCCTGCTATTGGGTTGGTCAGGGTCTAAAAGAGCAACCTGAACCCAAAGTGGTAGCATGACAGTGGCCTCTGGTGGTGGTCAGGAGCAGCAATCCCCAGAAGTGGTAATGCCCAGTGGAGAGGGGTTTCCAGCAGCAGTGAAAGCAAAGCCTGGTGCTGGCCTGTACACTTAACAGTTGTTGCTTTGGCTGGCATAGGTGGTAGAGTCCCTGGAGCAGGGTGGCAACCCTTTGTGGTGACAAGCAGCAGGGAACTCTGAGGTGGGGTTCCCTACCCAATACTTGCCCCTTTGACTACAGCATAGGTACTACAGCTCCAGCATGGTAGCTTTGGGTGGGTCTCTGTGGGGGATTCACTTCGCCATGGTCGCTACTGCCTCCCCCTTGTTGGGATCGCTCACCAGACGGCAAGGAGTAGCTCACCTATATTCGGACTCTTTGCACGCACTCGCCTCTCCTGCCACGACTTTGATGATAATCCTGAACGGTCCAGATGGTCCAGCATGTGTCGTTCCAAAAGTGAGACTCCTTCGCTCCTCGCGGGTCCCGCATAGCTGAGGGCTCTGCCACCCCTACACCCTCACCTGTTCCACCGGGACGTGGCCACCTATCTAGGTCGGCCACATGATAAGGTATCTCTCAGGTTAGTGCCAAGAAGAAAAGCAAAAAAAGAAAAAAAGGTCGACACAGACAAGTACGGCCAGGGATTCTTCAGGGCTTGAGGACTGCTTTAATCCTCAGTGGACGTCCTCCGCTCTTTCCCTGTACGCCGCGGGGTTGGAACCCCTTTCCCAGCTCCTAAGGAGTTCTTCAGCCCTCCCAGGGCTCCTCAAGGCCACTCGGTCCTTTATTGACGGGGCTGCGATCTCGCAGTCTGTGGCTGCCCCTCTAGTATAGTCTATATGGTAGCCATGTCTACCAGGCTCCAGCCGCTCCCGGCGGCTTCCCACAGTCCGCGGCTTCGCTGGGCTGGTTGCCCGGGTTCACAAACCCCATGGGGTCTTACCCTTGTGCCAGAAGGTTCGGCCGCGTTTCAGGACGGTGCGCATCCGCACGCATGTGCTCCCGCCGGTGTCCGCTTCCCCGCTGGACTCTTCCGGTTCTGCCCTCGCTCTTCCTGTTGCCAGCGCCTCTTTTATGCCGGCTCTCACCGTCCGGGCTCCTCCTTCCTCCGTGCACCTGGAAAAGGTGTGTTCTTGCCCCGCACTCTGGGTCTGAGTGCAGGATCTTAGCGCGATTGCGCTGGGGCGGGGAGTCTTGGAGTGCACCGGCTCCTTCTCTCCCTCACAGTCTCCCATTGCAGCAGACTGGGCTAAGTAGGAGTGTATCTGGGTTTGTTTGGCAGTACAGTGACTGCAATATGTTGCTAAATGCTTGGCATTTTAGTATTTACTAGTTAAGTTTTTATTTGAGTGGCTAGGTTGTTCACTTTGGAACATACAGTTAAAACTGATTTTCCCAAGTTTCTGGGTGGGGGGGTTCAGATCAAAATAGAAAGTTCATTTAAAAACCCTGTAGTTGAACCCAGTCATTATTACTGCCATCCAGTGCCTGGCAGAATGGCAACAGAAGTTTTTCCATGGACACACACAAGATTCTTCTTGAGAGAACCTGGGTGCCTGTCTAATAACAGTCTACATAGAAACAAATACAAAATAGCTCTCTCTGCAGACAGCAGAATCCTTAGACATTTAAATGTACCATACACAAAATAAGAGCATAAGTAACTAACTATGGAATCACTTCTTTAATCTGGATTTTATAAAACAGTAGCAATTTATTTCTGTTCTAGAACATTTGTCTCTATCAATACACAAAGCACTCCACTGGATACTGCAATATCTGGTTACTAAGTCTTCACCTTCCCTCTCTTTGTCTACCCTAGTAGCGGCTAACAATTTGTTTTCCTTTGCCTTTGACATGGCTTTAACAGATGGTCTCGCTTCCCTCACCTCAAACATAAAAAGTGTCTATTACTGACAGCTGGGGACAGAGAGATTGCTATTACTTAGCAATGTGAGACACTTGTGTAAACTGCTACTTCCTTCTTTAACCCCTACCTGTCTTCATTACATGGTAGGGGGTATTCTATACATAGCACAGAGGTGTAGCTCTGGAGCAAGATTATATTAGATGATAGACGTGGGTATGAGGTTGGAGCAAACAAAATGAAGCAGAGAACGAACTGACTGTACTGAATATAGCACCGGAACATGCAGAACTGTGAAAGTTTGACTTCCTGCACAAAACCTGAATGCGGATTTGTATGCTGGGCCAAATTTTTGCAGTAGATGTAACCAGGGCATGAGCATCTTCACAGCTAGTCATTATGGCTAATATAATATCTGGGCTACTGTAGAATATGGTGCAGCTTTTCAAATTCACCCAGATAAAGTTTGTGATTTGTGGGTCTGCAGTCAATGGACTCACAGCACTGCCTGTGCTCCCACACAACCTTCTTTGACTACGATGGAGTTCAAACACAACCTCCAATGCACTGTTTCCTCAAACTGCAGTGCTGCTTGTTTGTAGGTCCTCCGCAGCTAGAACTCTCTCTAACGTGCTCTCCCTTCTCTCTTCTATCCAGGGTGAATGAAAGGCAATAGTGATAACAGAAAAAATGCCCAAGGGCTAATTCTCTGCTAACCTTGCATCTTGTCATGTACACAAGTACAAAGCAAGTGTAAATGCTTATATTCTACTGTGCAGATTTTTTTCAGATCTCCAAGGAACCAAATTATTTCTCCACGTGTAGAACAAGTGGCTGTGGTGCTGTCTGTTGGTGCTAGTTAAGTCAGTGTGTTTAGGTAGGTTAGACTGATGAATGTCATAGTTTGTTGGAAATAAAAATATCCACAATATAAAAGATTTTTTTTCCCTTCTGCTATCGCTTGTCTCCTTCACTTTGCATTTTTTCAGCTCTGTTTCTTCATCCCCCTGGGAGCAGCAAACAGCAGAACTGGATCAAAGGTGCCAAGAACAACTTCAGCTTGAGAAGTTTGCTTGGCATTTCAACACTCTTTGCTACCTTGGCTTGAAGTCAGTTGGTTTTAAACACAGAAGGCCTGATTAAGGGCTCTTAAGGATACAGACCTTATTTGATCACATCAGTTTTGATCTTTTTTATTTTAATATGCAGTTAGTCTGGTTAGCTATGCAATAGAATGTCACAGGTAGTGTAGCATATCTGTAGTACTTAATGCCATTAGTCATCTCTAATTTGAGATATCATCATATTTATATTTCCCATGGTCCTTCTTTAAATGAAATTACATTTTTAATACTTTTCTGGAGTTAATGGTTATTATAACCATAAGAAAAGATAATCGGTTTTTGGTTAAGTCAACAGTAGTATTGCTGACTCCATCCTTTCAAAAACCAGGAGTTAGATACCTCCCAAAGTTATAAGTTAAAAAAAAATGGGCAGGGAGGGAGGGGTTGTCTACATTTTTTTAACATTAAGGATTTACATTTCAAAGTTTCTTTGCAACCATGAGGGTTGAAACTTACTGAGAATTTGAGACAGTACATAATAACGTGATTCTAGGAGCTACGACTCTGGGGGAAAAAAACCCACAAAAACAAAAACAAACAGTCCTGTGATAAAAGCATGAGAGTTGGTAACAAGACAATAGAGTAGGTCTTATGATAATCACATTTATTTTCCTGATTCACTGCAGCTTGCCTATGGGACCTTAGACAAATAATTTAGGTCCAGACTTTCAAAAGTGCTTAGCATGAACAATTGAGAGATTCTTAAGAGTTTAGAAAACATTTAGGTATCAAAATAAAGGAGATTTTCAAGAGACCTGAGAACACTGACTGCCATTTCCTTTGATGATCAACTGATGCTTCACCTATACATGTAAATTCTTTAGGGCATGGGCTGTATTTTCCACTGTATATGTACAAGCACCTAGACCAGTGACTCTCAAATAGGGTTCTTTGTGATCCTTTCAAGGATACCATAGAGTGTGAGCATTTTATCTGTGCAATTTCAAAAAAGAATCCATAATATTAAAACCATTCTGACCTGCTGTGTTCTTTCTGAGTTATTTGCGATAAAAGAAATAAATGCTGTATTATTTTTCATAGCCTCAGATGAATGAAAATTAAGAGCTGGCATTTACCAAGGAATGCCTTGAATCTAAAAAGGGTGAGAACCTAGAGATGGGGCAGGCAAAATAGTTTCATAGTTTCATAGTTTCATAGTAGCTAGAGTCGGAAGGGACCTAGGTAGATCATCTAGTCCGACCCCCTGCCTTAGCTGGAAAGAGCACTGGGGTCAGATGACCCCGGCAAGGTGCTCATCTAACTTCCTTTTAAAAATCCCCAGGCTAGGAGCCTGCACCACTTCCCCTGGAAGCTGGTTCCAGGCCCTAGCCGCCCTGACTGTGAAGTAGCGCCTCCTAATATCTAATCTAAACTTACCCTCCGCCAGTTTGTGACCGTTATTCCTGGTCACTCCTGGCAGCGCACGGGGGAACAGGGACTCCCCCAATACCTGCTGATCCCCCCTGACCAGTTTGTAGCAGGCCACAAGGTCCCCCCTTAACCTTCTCTTGTGGAGGCTAAACAGGTTCAGGTCCCGTAGCCTCTCCTCATAATGGTGGATCTGGCTGGCAGCCAGGCTCCATTTCCCAGCAGCCCCTGCCCACATCGCTCCAGCCAATTTCCATGGAGACCCCAGGAACAGCAGAGCTGAGACAGCATGGGGCCAGGGTATCCATGGTGACTGGCCCAAGCAGCGCTGGCAGGTCACACACAGTGTGGGGAGCTGTTCTGGGGCCGGAGCTGGGATTTTGCAGTGGTGAAAGCATGGGCTAGAGCCAGGGCAGAGCTGCAATTTGCTGCCTGCATGCCCCTGCCTCGGGTGTGCGGGCAGGGTGGCCATTCCAGTTTTCTGCTACTCTCTCCTCTACTGATATGAAACTGGACACGTTTATGTCCTCTGTTTTTCTCTTGCTAGGATTTTGCAATGGTTACAGAGTGGGCCAGAACCAGAGCAGATCTGCAACCCACTCCCTGCACATAGGGGGGCCATCATAGAGGACAGCCTGGTTGTTCTCTGTCCTCTATTGATATGAAACTGGATGCCTTTATGTCCTCTATTTTTCGCTTGAAAAATAGCACGGTGGCTCTGCTCTGGCTCCAGCCAACACTGTAATCACTGCAGAATCCTGACCCTGGCCCTGGAGCAGCTCCCTGCCCCAGCTGCACACCCTGCCAATGCTACTCGGGTCAGTCTCTATTCTTACAATGTCAGGGCCCCACACTGCTGCTGGGGTCCTCATGGAAATGGACCAGAGCAATGCACGCAGGGGCTGCTGGGAAACGGAGTCCATCACATGCCTGATGTGGCCTGCAGGCCAGAATTTGCCCACCGCTGACCTAGAGCAATGGGGCTGCAATCTCATATGGGCCATCTATGCACCACTGTCACACCTATAATCACTTACAATCCAATAAAGCATGCCTTCAATGAGCAACACTGAAAATAAATGGGATATTATGCTTAACTACATGTGCTTTAGCTATTCAGGTTTTGGCCAAAATACCTCCATGAGCTGAGGGGTAGCTACTAAAACTAATGGAGCTAGTTACCCACTAAATAAGGAGTTTCATTGTATTAATGTCTGCTATTGGAAATCCAGGCAGCACAATTTGAACTTCCTGACTTTCTTCTGGGCATCCTTTCCCAAAACTTCTCAGTTTTCTAGATTACCCTCTACTCCTATATTCTGATAACATCCAGCAAAAAAGCTACAACTCAAACTCCTGCAGTTGTTTTGATCTCAAAAAGCAAGTAGTGTCCAGTGCTCAATTTAGTCCACTCATAGCTCTGCTATTGCTCTTGATTTTATGTGAAAGGAGTTCAAATCCTTTGGTGATGATCAGCAGCGGTACAACCTTTAAAATATATAACATTCTGGGTGTTTGCCATCCCAGTCAAACCCAAGGATGGAGATCATCTGTTTCAAATGAATATCAGAAAGACTCAAATGCTGTTGATTGGAGGCAATCATACTGTGGAGCTGATGAAGACCACAGTGGTAGTCAGAGCTGAGTAAACTTTAAATATCTTCTTTCTCAGACACCAGCAGTTAAGTAGATCCAGACATGGAGGCACATGCAGTTTATGGTGCCACAAACCTCTTTGCAGTGCCACAAACTACATGCCTGGCCTGTTAAAACATGCCCCATGCTGAAAATTTGCAGCAAGGGGGCATTGTTACCAGAAAATCCTGGTATCAAAAAACCAACCAAATCTGAGACATTGCGGAGAGGATCTCAGAGCTCCTCCGGCCCACAGACCACTATCCCATGCTCCTTATTCACGTGGGCACCAATGACACGGCTCGGAGCACCCCCAGCCAGGTCATGAGGTGCTACAGGGATTTGGGAGCGGGGCTTAGGGGTCTGGGAGCTCAGGTGGTGTTTTCGTCAATCCTCCCAGTCTCGGGCTATGGGCTGAGGAGGGAGAGGAGGATCCACACAGTGAACCAAAGACTGCGGAGCTGGTGTCATCGGGAAGGCTTTGCCTTCCATGACCACTGCCCGCTCTTTGGCGAGAGAGGCAGCGAGCTGCTGGGAAGAGATGGCCTCCACCTCTCTCCTCTGGGGAGGAGGATCTTCTCAGCCAGGGTGGCTGACCTGCTCCACCAGGCTTTAAACTAAGCCCACTGGGGGATGGGGGGACTACTGCCACTGCTGGCCCACTGAGCAACACTTGCAAAGCCAGCAGACCAAGGCACTTAAGGGAGCCCACCCCTGCCCCAGCCCTGGCACAATTTGTGGGCAAGGCAAAAGCTCCCAAGGGGACACTTGCCTGCCTGTACACTAATGCCAGGAGCCTGGGCAACAAGCAGGAGGAGCTCATCCTCTTGCTCGGTGCAAAGAATTATGATGTCATTGGGATAACGGAGACCTGGTGGGCCTCCACCCATGACTGGACCACGGGTATAGAGGGCTATACCCTGTACAGGAGGGATTGTGTTGACAAAAGGGGAGGGGGTGTAGTTCTCTATGTGAAGGAAAGCTACATGTCCCTGCAAGCTGATGTTGGCGACCAGCATGGACAGCTAGAGACCCTCTGGGTAAAAATTCATGGGGAATACGGCACAGGGCACACAATGATGGGAGTCTACTACAGACCTCCCACTCAAAGTCCTGAGCGTGACCAGGAGTTCACCCGGGAACTGACTGAGGCCGCTTGCTCCAGGACCTTGGTTGTCATGGGTGACTTCAATTACCCGGACATCTCGTGGAAAGATCACTCAGCAAAATCTGAGCGGTTGCAAAGCTTTCTCTCATGCGTGGATGACCTCTACCTGACTCAAGAAGTCCATGGGCCAACGAGGGGCAAAGCGCTGCTCAACCTGGTACTGGCTATGAGGGACGACCTAATCGGTGACCTAGTGATCGATGGGAAGCTGGGTGACAGCGACCACAAGCTGATCACCTTCACCATCCGCCGTAAAGCTGGCAAGTCAGTCAGCAACACAGAAGTCCTTGACTTCAGAAAAGCCGACTTTGACAAGCTCAAGAGGCTTGTCGGTCAGGCCCTCAGGGACCGTGACCCCAGGGAGATGGGAGTTCAAGAAGAGTGGTTGCTTCTCAAGGGAGTGATCCTCAATGCACAAGCTAAATCTATTCCAACATGGAGGAAAGGCAGCAAGAAGGCACAGCAGCCCTCCTGGCTCTCCAGGGACCTAGCGGACCTCCTGCGGCTAAATAGGAAAGCCTACAAAGGATGGAGGATGGGATTCACCTCCAAGGAGGATTATTCTGCACTGGTCCGGTCCTGCAGGGAGAAAACCAGGAAAGCCAAGGCTCCAACTGAACTCCAACTAGCTTCAAGCATCAAGGACAACAAAAAGTCCCTTTTCAGTTATTTGGGGAGCCGGAGGAAAAGCAAGGGCAACGTTGAACCCCTGCTAAACCAGATGGGGCAACTGACAACTGACGCCCAGGAAAAAGGCAACCTATTAAATAGGTACTTTGCGTCAGTCTTTCATCAGTTCCATGGGACACCCATGCCTGCTATGGGACAGGGAGATCCGGGTGATGGGGATTCCCTACCCTCCATAAATGCTGACCTTGTGAAGGAACATCTTGAGAAGCTGGATACCTTCAAGTCAGCCGGCCCTGACAATCTGCACCCCAGGGTACTCAAAGAGCTGGCAAGCCCCTGGCACGGATCTTTGAAAACTCCTGGCGCTCTGGTGTAGTGCCCACAGACTGGAAGAAGGCCAATGTGGTGCCAATCTTCAAGAAAGGGAGGAGAGTGGATCTGGCTAACTACAGGCCCATTAGCCTGACTTCTATCCTGGGGAAGATCTTAGAAAAGTTTATTAAGGAGGCCATCCTTGATGGACTGGCCCAGGCTAACATCCTAAGGGATAGTCAGCACGGGTTTGTTGCGGGTAGGTCTTGTTTGACCAATCTCATTTCCTTCTATGACCAGGTGACCTATCACCTGGACGAGGGAGAAGAGATTGATGTCATATATCTTGACTTCAAAAAAGCTTTTGATCTGGTATCCCATGATCACCTCTTGGCCAAACTGGCCAGTTGTGGCCTTGGCTCCACCACAATCCGCTGGCTGAGAAACTGGCTCCGTGGTCGGACCCAGAGGGTTGTAATTGATGGCAGTGACTCATGGTGGTGCCCTGTGACCAGTGGGGTCCCCCAAGGCTCTGTCCTTGGACCCATACTGTTCAACATCTTCATTAACGATGTGGACATTGGAGTCAGGAGTGGACTGACCAAGTTCGCCGATGACACCAAACTTTGGGGCAAAGCATCCACGCCAGAAGATAGGTGGGTGATCCAGGCTGACCTGGACATGCTCAGCAAATGGGCAGACGAGAACCTGATGGTGTTTAACACCGAAAAATGCAAGGTTCTCCACCTTGGGAGGAAAAACCTGCAGCATCCTTACAGGCTTGGCAGTGCTACATTGGATAGCACTACAGAAGAAAGAGACTTGGGGGTCATCATTGACCACAAGATGAACACGAGCCTGCAATGCAATGCTGCGGCTAGTAAAGCAACCAAAACACTGGCTTGCATCCATAGATGCTTCTCGAACAAATCCCGGGACGTGATTCTCCCCTTGTACTCGGCCTTGGTGAGGCCGCAGCTGGAGTACTGTGTCCAGTTTTGGGCTCCAGAATTCAAAAAGAATGTAGAGAAGCTTGAGAGAGTCCAGAGGAGAGCCACGCGCATGATCAGAGGTCAGGAAAACAGATCTTACGATGACAGGCTGAGAGACATGGGACTCTTTAGCCTGGAAAAGCGTAGGCTCAGGGGTGATCTCATGGCCACCTATAAGTTTATCGGGGTGACCACCAGGATCTGGGGGAACGTTTGTTCACCAGAGCGCCCCAAGGGATGACGAGGTCGAACGGTCACAAACTCCTGCAAGACCGTTTCAGGCTGGACATAAGGAAGAATTTCTTTACTGTCCGAGCCCCCAAGGTCTGGAACAGTCTGCCAGCGGAGGTGGTTCAAGCACCTACATTGAACACCTTCAAGAGTAAATTGGATGCTTATCTTGTTGGGATCCTATGACCCCAGCTGACTTCCTGCCCTTTGGGGAGGGGGCTGGACTCGATGATCTCCCGAGGTCCCTTCCAGCCCTGATGTCTATGAAATCTATGAAAAAAAACCCACAATGAAAAAAATGGGGTGGTGCACACCACAGGCACATGCACTGACAGAGCATCTCCCCTCCTCTAGTTCCACCCTGGTTCCTCCAGTACACAAGTAGCCAGGAGTAGTGGGGATAGGGCAGTTTGCCCAAAGTGAGGCATTTTGCCCTGCACCAAAGTATACATGTGGGGGCATATGCGGCAGCAAAAAGTAGTGGTACAAATTTGTGCCACTATTATTTTGACCGCTGTAAGTGCACACCCCTGCATATAGGACATGCCCTAGGTGTTTGAATTTGTCTCTCTTCACTCACATTTTGCACCATAAACTGCATGTGCCTCCATGTCTGGATCCAGGCCTAAGGTCCAGAGTGATTGCTGAACACCAGTGCTATGTGCTCTAAAGTTACACTGATGCCCAGAGCTCATCCAGGTGTGGAAAGAAGCCAGATCCTAACATGTGGAGAGAAACAAGGCAGTTCTGAATCCTGAGCTGATAATTAATTTGCAAGATTTGGTGCAGAAGAAGTCCTTCAGGGAGGAGGAGGTGCTAGCCGCTTCCCAAGTGGAGGGGCTGAAGTGGGCTAGAGAGAAAATTGTGGGGGTTGTGCTGTATGTCCTCTGGCCAAACATACTTACTCATTTTTTTTAACAATACCCAGTTATGGCACTGCACCTCTGTGAGCGGGAGCGGGGCAGGCTTAACTGTGTGGGGCAGGCGGCGGTGGCCCCAGAGGCTTGGACAGGGATGGCACTGGGAGGGGTGGCTGTGGGGAGGGTGCTAAGGTGAATTTTGGGGTGGCTATAGCCCCCCCCCCCCCCCCAACTCCCTGTAGTGCTGCCTCTGCCTTCAGGGAGCAAAATCAGGCGAGGAAAATAGGGCACCAATAAACAGCTTCCTGAACTGAGCCAGAGACATGTCACAACCCTGCTGCAACAGGATTCCTGATTAGGAAGAGCACAAAATACCTTCTTTCAGCCCCTGCCAGTTCTTCCTCTGACTTAGCTGGCCCCTTCGGAGGGTCACTCTCTTTGCACTCAGAAAGCTCCCCAGACAAATCCTGAGGACGGCACAACACACACGCTAGTGCCACCGACAGAAGGACCTGGGAAAGCCACCGATTCACACACTGCAACAACCTACAGGACCGACAGTACCCAGCCCCATGCCCCATGGACCCAGCCCACACAGGTCCATGCCAACTGCTGAGCACTTTCATGGCCAGAATCCAGGAGCTAAAGAAGACACAGCACTGGTTTGTTTTTAAAGTCCTGGGGTTTTCTGCCCTCCTACCCTGGGCCTGGAGCCAGCTCAAAACACAGGTGTACTGTCAGCTTCGAGTTGCTAGGCAGCGCTCCGATAAGCGAGGCTCCCTGGACTGAGTGGGCTGCCAGGCTCCGGTTGCTAGGCAGCAGCCCGATAACAAAGTGTCTGTGCAGGTTAGCATGCAGCCTGCCAGGGAGCAGGTGAGTAAGGTGCCCAGCTGACTACGCTGAAGCATCCCAGTCAATGTACTGCTGGGTTAGGGATCTCCACTACGTCCCTGTTCTGGACAAATGCTCCTCATGAACAATGCAGTATTTTGAAGGAACATAGGAAACCAATGCATGGATACCAGCTGGCTGCACCTCAGCAACCTGGCAGGTATGGAGTCCAAGAATGAAGCAAGAGGGTGCCCAAGTAGGACACTGGACACTCAGAATTACCACGGCACACATGGACAAAACAAACTCATTTATAGCTAACTATACTGACAAAATGATGGATGCCTAGATGTTAGAGATGACAGGATGCTGGACAGGTCATAGACAGGTTCTGGGAGGATCAAGCCAAGAGGACTGCAGAACAGAGGATGAAAGCTCTTGAGGATCAAGTGATGGTGGGCTTTAAAGTGGTTACTGACAAGGGGTCACCTAGCGGTGGGAAATGGTGTGAAGAGCTGCCAGAACATGAGGCTGGCCACTGCCACACTCAGCCATTGTTGCCACACAGAGGCAGCAGAGGCAATGCAGGAAGTGTGAGACGAATCCCAGTAGAAACATAAGAATATACGACTGAAAGGGGGCATTTGCAAGCATCCATTTATCCAAAGAGCCCAAAATACATGCGATCCCAAGTGCATTCAGTAACCAAAAGTGGTTGGTTCTAAAAGGCAAGAAAGCAGATCTCTGCATGATCCGATATTAAACTGTAATATCAGCTTATCATTGAGAATATTGCTGCAGGCAGATGTTAAATTTATTTTCTACAAATAAGCAAGTATGGGTGTGTAAAAATTGCCTTTTATGCACATATGCAGCACTAAAATGTGATCTTTTGAATGGTTATGGAACATGAATGCAAAAGGACGGATGTAAACTTATCTTGAAACTGAAATTAACAAATGGCCCCAGTTACAATGGGACATATGGGACATATGGGACATATGGGCTTAGCTGAACACTGACTGGGTGAGGCTTGCAGAGTAAAGTGTCAACACCTTTAAAATGCCAAGAACTTCTACAGGTGAAGTCCTGAACAACAGCACATCCAAAGGAGCAAAGTCTTAAGAGGTTGGACGATTACACTTCAAGGACTAGCGGCACATACTAAGGTGCACTAGGTTCTAAGTGTAAGAAAATGCATACTGCACCTGAGTCTAAAAACATGCAGTGGGATACTAATGGTGTAACACACAGTGCCCATAGCCAAGCCATTGTTAGCAGCAACCACTGTTTAATGATGCAATGTAAAATTATTTGCCAATATTTTCCAATGTAGCAGGGGGATATTCAAGAAACCCATGGTGAGGTGGCTACAGTTCATCATAATAATCCAGCTTCTGCACTACAAATATAATTGCTCAGTCCGGAGAAGTCATAAACACAAACTAGTTTCTTAAGAGTCTAGCACTCTATCTCCTATGACTTCATACTATGGAATTCCAGTCTGAGTCACATGAAACTCAGCAGACTAAATGACCCCTTGCTGTGCAGCAGAGTTACCAAAATTTGGTCTTCTGAGCCAGTCTAACTTTCCCATAACTGGATGACTGCTTGACAACACTTCATTTTATTGCTCATTGATGCTAGTCTTTTCTCTGGGCATAGAAATGTTGTAACAATTTAAATCTATGTAATCTTTGTTGTAAGACAACACTTTTTTTTTTAATTCCAGGAGAGTGAGTTACTTGCATGTTCAGGGAAAAATTAATAATTGTTTACAGCATAATGTAGATAGTGTTGTCAACCTTTTGAAGTTTCAGAAACATGAAGGGGCAAACTTGCTTGTTTCATAGTTTCTAGGGTCGGAAGGGACCTGAGCAGATCATCTAGTCCGACCCCCTGCCATGGCAGGAAAGAGTACTGGGGTCAAATGACCCCAGCTAGATGTTCATCTTGTTATTTGTGGGTACTCTGGACAGCAGACAAACAGAGTGCTCTGACAACAGAAAGAACTGGAAAACTTCTGTTTTTCCTCCTAGAACTACTGTGATGTTTCCTTTATTTCTTCAAAAAACCATGGCTGCCCTGACCCAAGCTGTGTTCTGAGACATGTCATCTTGCAGACAGATTTTAATTGCTTATTAGTCATAGATACCCATGGCTGGGTCACATTGTTTTTCGTTTTTTTTTTAAGTCTTCTAGTTAAACCAGACAGGCTGGCAGTCTGGTACAAGCTTTCAGTATAAGATCCGGAGCCTATTACGCATATGTGCTACTTTAATCAGGTGAGTAATCTTACCAAAAAATCAGTGGGACTGTTGATAAGACAGTAGTTATACATGTACTTAAAATGCTTGCCATGCTAGGTCCTAAATATAATCTGTCTGAGGTAAAAAGCTGACAAATTATAGATTGAAAGTGACCATATGAATTGGTTTGATTAGTCTTTTTTATACTTTTTAAATTAATTACTGTAGATTTAAAAATTCATCTAACTCTTCAATTTTTACAGAGAAAAAGGGAGAGTCATCTTTAACTAAATACCACCTTGATGTGGCCATTTACCATATCACTGTGCCTGCCCATGTTCTGTTTTTTCTCTCTAATAGCCAGGGCTTGAAGGGAATCAGCAGGCTTCCCTGAAAGGCAACCACAGCCATTCCTGTGACATGGCTATAACTACAGTCTTCAGTTGAATAAACTGCAGTCATAACATTGAGCTTTTTGACCTGGAAAGAGTGACTCAGGCTGGGGACTTTGAGAATCTCTGATGTAATTTTAGTTTCTACCATTATTTTTTAGGGCTGGTACCCTACAATTTCCCTGGCATATGATCTGTTCAACACAGTAAACCACCAAAGCAGGCAGGTTGTATGCTTAGCTCTGTTCTGGCTTATAGCAGGTGTCACAGCAATTATAATATGTGTTTCACTGCAGGAATGTGTGACATCTTCCTTCTTTGTGCTGTTTTGGAAAGACTTACCGGGGGGCAGGGCACATATGTGTGTGTCAGGAGACTGCCAAAGTAAGCAAACCAACATTGGTTTCCAGAAAGCTTTTGCAGTCTTGGTGAAGAGAAGGGGCCAATAGCTTTTTTGATATCTGTCCCCAGATTATGTACATTTGTGTAGCTATCATCAGTGATACAAAGGCATGCTAATTGGTCTTTTACAATGACCGAGACATAAGGGAAGCTCTTCATTGCGTAGGACACTTGCACAATTTGGTGTTTGGACTGACATAGCTAAAGTGCTCCTCTGGGCATAGTAACATACCTGATGCTTTACTGCAAGGATGCAACAATGTCCCTGACTTGTACAGGGACAGTTTATTAAATCAGGCAACCCCATGATGATTTCAGAGGTGAGTCTGTATCTTGTATGACCTAGGTCCTCAAGTAGATGTCTCAGAACTTTAATTTAAAAGTTAAGAGCACTTTTGCTTCCATTGTTCACTTCCTCCTTTTCCTGAGCTACTTTATAAATATAGAAGCAGGTGTTCTCCTGCACATAGTGTTGGTGGTGTTTCCCAACTTCCTGAAGTGAATAGACCACTGATCAGTGTGTTTTGAATGTAAAACCTCTTAGAACCCATTCTCTTTAGCTTCAGCTGTATAGACTCAGGGTCTAAGCCACAGAAATGCTGGCTTTAGCCCTTCATGTCAGCTAAAGATGGAGGCAATCATAATGAGCCATTACCAAACACTGATGGCTTCTATCTCCTCCTAACTCCCTCCCTAATCCAGGCACCTTCTCTATGTTAGTGTTTCAGACTCTCAGTATATGAGGTTGCACATGGTTCCTTAGCCTGTGTTGCCAGACAGTTTTAGACAAGCCAACCAGTACAGACCTGCTGTAGCACGCTAAGGTGTGTATATGCTGCTTTGGTTGCACCTAGCATATGTCTAACTTTTGAGCATCCCTGGAAACTTCTGCAGATGGTATTAGGCTAGTTACTGGAGTACTCTGAAGAGACACCTTTCTCACAACTTGGACGCTGCAGGGCATCAGCTCAGAAAAACTTTGAATGTCCCACTCTCACCTGAACAGTCTTGCTTGGATGAACCCAGGCTCCATTGACTCTGCGGACAGGTCTGGACTTTTAGAGAGACACCTGATTTAGTTATTTCAGTAGAGCACCTGGCTTGTAAAAGCCCTCAGTTCAACATTATGGACTGATAATAAGAATAAAGAAAAATCCATTTACTTTTCTGAGCTGTCTGTGGGAATTTACCTATTTGGGCTTTTTTCTGTTTGTCAGTTTTCTGCCCTATCCTACTCTTCCCATCTTGTCCCCTACTACTGTTTTCTCTGCTGTCTATGCTAGCTGCCAATCTCAGGCTGCAGAAATCCCCCAGGAAGGTAAGGGAAAAATAATTAAGTTACTTTATCCCACTTCCTTGTCTATGGTATAATTAAAAGTAGCCGGAAAGCAGTGTAATTAGTTTCATTAAAGCATCAGTTCTTCTTACAATTTATTATGTTTCTTACCTTAGTCTGCTGCTAGACTTGTTTCTCTAGAAAATAATGAGAAGACAAGAGCACTGCTAGCAATATGACATCAGTGATGACATGCAAGTGTAGACTGATTAATGTAGTTTGCTGGAAAAAATTGTATTTGTCACTGCAATACATGTTTATGTAGTCTCAAGATTTGTTTTAAAAAATGATCGTTTCCAGACAGAGCTCCATAGACCATACAGGAGCTCCATTGCACCTATAATCTCTCACGAATCTACTAAGAAATACCATCCTTTCCTCCTTTAGAGCCTTTTTTGTAGGTCTGATCATTTAATTTCACTGCTAACACTGCCCACTGGACTGAATAAAGATGTACCTTCCACAAAAATTCTTTATAAGGCAGTTTATTTTGGGTGCATACAGACGTTTGGGGAGGTTAGGAGGAAGTTAGATCACGTTAAAAATGGCCATAGATCATGTAAAAAAATGGCCACCCAATCTAACTTAGTTTGCCCAGGTGTGGACCTTACTTTGATCCACCTATCTAGGGATCTAAGTGTGCAAACTGTACAAGAGTTCAGGACAGTTAGTTGTCTAAATATGTCCAACTGTTTTCTTGGTTTGCAAATTTGCCAACCTCTAAAGATCAGAAATTGTAAATTAGTTCCCCAAAATCATGCCTCCTCCTCCAATCATGAGACTAAAACATATATATTTTAAAATCTTTTTTTGTAATTGAATTCAGACCTTTCCTTGACTACTCTAAAGAAAGTACGCAACATGGTTGCCTGTGATAGGATAGCTATCGGTGACCTAGAAGGCTTCTTCTAATCCAGAAAAGGAGAATGCATTTTCTACCTTGCCCCCTCTTACTTTATCTGACCCCCACATTACTCTTCTCTACTACTGTCATAGTACTCCTGTACTATAAAATAGAACTGAGAAATTAACTATACACTTTCAAGCAATGCAAAATACTTCTTGTGTCTTACGTATTCAGATTTTGTTATCTTTCAATAAAGATGTATCTACCATAAGTTACAAAGAATATCATGAAAGCATCACTCACTTTACTAATTGCTCGAAGAACACAAACCCAAGCAGAGCGCTCTACAAGTTGGAATAGGAATTGTTTTGAGAATCCTTACATTAGACTGGTTTAATGTTATTGCTGATGTTTTTGAATTGTCTGATAATAGTTTATTTAATTTAGTTCTAAAATATTATGGCTTTGTATATCTGCCAACCACCCAAATATATAATTATCCTATAAAAGTAGTTTTAAACTACAATTACAATTGACTGCTCAAATAAATTTAAAACCAATTGAGTTAGTTATCCTTCCCTCTGACTGCCCTGGGATTTGCCCTAAGCATCAGACCCCTAGCATCTCTCCTCTGCTCCTGTTTGCTGATGCCCTGGAACTTTGAACATGCTGGGGTGCAGTGTGCCTTGAGATGGGGGAGCAGGCAACCCTGGGCAGTCTGCTCCCCTGTCTCCATGTGCCTCAGCACAAGGGCTCTGCTGCAGAGCCCTCATGCTGAGGCACATGGAAGCCCCATCCTGAGGCACACTGTGCCCCATTCAGATGGGGTGCAGGGCGTCTCAGCACAGGGGCTCCACAGCATTTGGAGATGGGGGAGCAGGCAGCCCAGAGCTACCTACTCGCCCATCTCTGGTCTGTCCCAGCACATAGCCTTTTAGCATGCTTTGCATTGCCTTTTTTTTTTCCAGGGATTTTTTTGCTACCAGGAAATCCCAGTAGCAAATTTTGTCCCAGCAAATTAGCAGTGCCACACACAGTTTAACATGCAACTCATGGTTTACACCACTGCAAAGAGGTTTATGGTGTTACAAACTGCACATGCCTGCATGTCTGGATCTGGCTGTTAGGCACCAATGATACTGCCAGGAATGACACTGGAGCAGATCAGAGGAGAATATGAGGCTGTGGGCAGGAAGATTAAAGAGCACAGTTGGTGTTCTCATCAATCCTCCCTGAGGAAGGTATAAAGGACCGGGCAGGGAGCATTGTGTCATGGAGATAAAAACATAGCTAAGACTTTGGAGTACCCAGAAGGCTTTGGAGTCTCTGAAAATGGGCAGATGTTCTTGGAAGGAGGACTGCTATCAAAAGATGGGATTCACCTGACTAGAACAGGAAAGAAAATCTTTGGGTATCATCTGGTCAACCCAGTAAACTAGGTTGCATCTGTGGGGGAAGGGAGTGAACAAAACCCTCCACCAACAAAGCAACCAAGACAGAGGGGAGAGACCAGAAGAATCTCAGCTCATGGAAAGGGACAGAGAACCACAGGATAGTAACAAGGAATACAAAAAGAAAACAAGTAAATCAGAATGCAAAATGGGTCTGATGTAGGTATACAAAGTCAAGAAATATGAGGAACAAGCAAGATGAGCGGAAAGTCACAGCCTATGAAAAGAATTATGATCTGAGAGCATTACTCAGAGTTATACTCTATTTTGGAAGGACAGGTCTGAGAGAAAAGGTGGTGGCATTGCCTTGTATGTAAAAATATGTATACACTTGTCTCCTGGTTTGGGTAGAAGAATGTAGCAGATCAGAATGTTTTGGGTGAAGATAAAAGGTGAAAGAAACAGCACTTATGTAGTGGTGGTGATTTATTTTAGCCTGCCAAATCAGGAAGAAGAGGTAGATGAGGTACTCTTCAAGGAGGTGACAACATTATCAAAAAATTATGAGATGGCAATGATGAGAAACTTCAATTTTCTTGGCATCTGGAAACATAATACAGCCAATGTGGTTCCCATTTTCAAGAAGGGGAGGAAGGAGGACCCGGGTAACTATAGGCCAGTCAGTCTCACCTCCATCCTTGGAAAAATCTTTGAGAAAATCATCAAGGCTCACATTTGTGAGAGCCCGGCAGGACAAATTATGCTGAGGGGAAACCAGCACGGGTTCATGGCAGGTAGATCATGCCTGACCAATCTAGTCTCTTTTTATGACCAGGTCACAAAACGCCTCGACGCAGGAGGAGGGGTGGATGTCGTATACTTGGACTTCAGGAAGGCCTTTGATATGGTATCCCACCCCATACTGGTGAACAAGTTAAGGGGCTGTGACTTGGATTACTGCACAGTCCAGTGGGTGGAGAATTGGCTGGAGGGTCGCACCCAGAGAGTTGTGGTGGATGGGTCGGTTTCGACCTGGAAGAGTGTGGGCAGTGGGGTCCCGCAGGGCTCGGTCCTTGGACCGATACTCTTTAATGTCTTCATCAGCGACTTGGACGAGGGGGTGAAATGTGCTCTGTCCAAGTTTGCAGATGACACTAAGCTATGGGGCGAAGTGGACACGCCGGAGGGCAGGGAACAGCTGCAAGCAGACCTGGACAGGTTAGACAAGTGGGCAGAAAACAACAGAATGCAGTTCAACAAGGAGAAATGCAAAGTGCTGCATCTAGGGAGGAAAAATGTCCAGCACACCTACAGCCTAGGAAATGACCTGCTGGGTGGCACGGAAGTGGAAAGGGATCTTGGAGTCCTAGTGGACTCCAAGATGAACATGAGTCGGCAGTGTGACGAAACCATCAGAAAAGCCAATGGCACTTTATCGTGCATCAGCAGATGCATGACAAATAGGTCCAAGGAGGTGATACTTCCCCTCTATCGGGCGCTGGTCAGACCGCAGCTGGAGTACTGCGTGCAATTCTGGGCGCCGCACTTCAAGAAGGATGCGGATAATCTGGAGAGGGTCCAGAGAAGGGCCACTCGTATGGTTAAGGGCCTGCAGGCCAAGCCCTACGAGGAGAGATTAGAGAAACTGGACCTTTTCAGCCTCCGCAAGAGAAGGTTGAGAGGCGACCTGGTGGCTGCCTATAAGTTCGTCAGGGGGGCACAGAAGGGAATTGGTGAGTATTTATTCACCAAGGCGCCCCCGGGGGTTACAAGAAATAATGGCCACAAGCTAGAAGAGAGCAGATTTAGATTGGATATTAGGAGGAACTTCTTCACAGTCCGAGTGGCCAAGGTCTGGAACGGGCTCCCAAGGGAGGTGGTGCTCTCCCCTACCCTGGGGGTATTCAAGAGAAGGTTGGATGTGTATCTAGCTGGGGTAATGTAGGCCCAGCACTCTTTCCTGCTTATGCAGGGGGTCGGACTCGATGATCCATTGAGGTCCCTTCCGACCCTAGCATCTATGAATCTATGAATCTATGAAATATAAACCATCAAACAAGTTTCTAATCTGTGGAGAACAGCTTTCTGTTCCAGAAAGCTGAGGATACAACTATGGGATCATCTATTTTGGTTCTTCCTGACCAGTAAGGAAGAATTGGTAGAGGATATGAAGGCAATGAGAAAGTCAGGAGGCAGCAATAATGATATAATTGACTTTTTGGCCTTGAGGCAGGGAGAGCACAAGGTCAGCAAATCTAAGACAGTAGATTTCAAAAAGGCAGATTTCAACAGACTCAGGGAGACAGTAGGCACGGTATCATGGAAGAACAGATTGTATATTAGGTTGTTTGTCTTCTTCCCTCTTTGCTGCCAACTGTACTCATCATCTGATAGCTGCCCCTATTTGAGAAGACTGAAGTAAAAAAAAGTGTTAAATACTTCAGCCTTCTCCAAATAGTCTTCAGCTTGATTGCCCTCCATATTCCATAAAGGAATATGGTTTCTCTGCCTTCCTCTTCCATTCAACATGCTTGTACAATCCCTTTTTACCTTCTATGCCTCTTGCCAGCTACATTTCAAATTGTGTCTTGACCTTCTTCTGAAAATGGGCAGATGTTCTTGGAAGGAGGACTGCTACCAAAAGATGGGATTCACCTGTCTAGAACAGGAAAGAAAATCTGGAGGGTTGTCTCCAGCAGTGTTGCCCAGGGATCAGTGCTTGGGCTTGTGCTCTTTAACATCTTTATTAACGATCTGGATGAGGGAGTGAAAAGCGCAATGATTAAGTTTGAGGGTGATATCAAGCTCTGGGGACAAGTGGGCACATCCGAGGACAGGACAAAGATCCAGGATGACCTTGTCAAGTGGGTCCTATGGGCTGAACACAATCAGATGAAGTTCAACAGGGACAAGTGCCAGGTCCTTCATTTGGGTAGGAAGAACTCTCACCAGATCTATACGAAGGGTGGTGGCCCACTGGCTGATACTACATCCAAAAGGGACCTGGGGTGACAGTTGACCAGAGGATGAATATGAGCCACCAGTGTGATGAAGTCACCAACAGAGCAAATGGTATTCTGGCATGCATCAGCAAATGTGTCGCCAATAAATCCAGAGAGGTGCTTTCCCCCTCTATTTGGTGTTGGTCCCTACTAAGTGACATCTGGTGCATGCAGTTCCCAAAGGTAGTTTGGTGTTTTTCTTCAAGAAAGCCTTCAAGCACAGTCCAGGTCATAAGGTTGAGTACAGAGAGTCCATTGTCAGTCAAAGTGAGGACTTGTGCTGCTGCCATCAGAACCCGTGCTCTCACGGTGGGATTCCTGGTTCAACACAGTCTATTACCACACCAAGCATATGCAGCACTACCAGCAGTTTCTTAGTGAGGAGTTGGAAATCACACCCAGCACACAGCGCATCCTCAAGCTTCTTGATCTTGTAGGGCAAAGCAATATTCAAGATCAAGTGATGCTTGTGGCTGACAGCGCCACCCATTTCATAGATGCCATCTAGTTTGAAGGCTGGCAGGCTATGATCCATGCACAGAACAAGGTGATTTGATAAGGTGGGTCAAAGACCTATTCTCCCACACTAGTTTGCTAGTGTGGTGCTTTACCCTCTTTTCTGCCACGCCTTACTGTAAAAACAAACAAACAACTCCCCCCAACCCCCACTTCCCTGTGGGTACTCCGTGGTTGCAGAGAGGCTGATGGACATCCCCCTGACACAAACACACCCTCACCAAGGAGTTAAGAACTGCTGCTGACTGCCTTTGTTGCTTTTTGGCAGAAGCTACAGTCATTGAGACACTGAATGTCTAGACAAGGTCTGGCCTTTGGATTCTGTCTCAATGGTCTACGGGGGGGTGGTAGGCCTTGGGCAGCCTCCGCCTCTTCCATACTCTAGCCTAGGTATATGCGTCGAAGGTCTTGGTGTGATGGTTATAGGATTCTGTACAAGCAGATTCATCAGACATCTGACTAGACCTCTTACATGTACACCATGATCCAGAGGATTGACAACTGCCTACTACATAACAAAAAATATTATTATTAATATATATAGTTGGGAGACTTCTCTCAGAAACCTGGAGTTTGGCCTTAGGTGCCTTGTTCTGTTCTAATCATCATCAGGTTGCCTTGGTTTTTTTTACCAGACTTGAGCCCACAACTCATATGCACTGTGGCTTCCCAGGCATCCACTATGGTCAATTCTTAGTGGTCCTTCTTGGGCTCCCCTATGTTAGTTCCCTGGCCTATAGCTTTACCTAGGCTTTAAACTCACTAACAAAACAACAACACAACTCAGTGCCTCACCAGCACCTACCTGTGGTCTCTTTTTTCTCCTACAACCACAGCTGTGCCACACAGCTAGAATAGCCAATATAAGCTACTCATCTTCATGAAGACTCAACAGAGGTCCTTCTCTCTTCAAAACTGGGGGTACAGTAAGAGGACTAATTTTTATTATGTACACTTATGACAAATTGCTATCCTCCCTTTCTGTTCTCTCCCCCCCCCCAAGTTCCCAATACTTTGTTGGAGAATTCTAATTTTTTTTTTTAGCCATTTGTGATTTTTTTTTTTGTGGTTTGATACACAACATTTGCATGTGTGAAGTCAGCAGCACTGGATATCATTGCAGATTTTCATTTCAATTCAAACTGAAATTTAATTTCAAAGGGTCCTAGGCAACAGCCTTCAACAGTGAAGCCCTCATGGAAACTATCCAGGATCTGTGAATTCAGTTTCTCTTTCCCAGCCCCTTACTAGTTTCATAGCTCCTGTTGTTCCAGTAATAGCCCAGAAGGACATAGTTTAAAAACAGAAAAATGCTGACCTTGTTTTTCAAGCTTGTAACTTTGATGGAAACACTTTTAAATAAATATATTTAATATACAGTAAATATTTTAATATCTGTGTTTTAACTGCCTAGGACTTCATGGTTGGATTTTCTACTATGCAGCACTAACACTTGGTGACTTTGGGGGGATGGATAGCATGCCAGTGATCGTCCAGTGTCACACTACTAAGAGAGTTGGAGGGGTATCTCAATGGGACAGTTCTAATTCACTTAGAAGAAGGAAGTGCAGCACACTTAAAATAACAAGCAGCCATATCACAGGTGTGCAACATTATTTAATGTTGACATTTTTCTTTAGTTTGCATAATTCCATGAACTAAAGAATTCTGCACCTGGCACTACTTGCATAGGATGCAAGGGCTGTCATTGGACTGAATAGACAGCATTATAACAAACAACATTGCACTACAGGATTTTCTTGTTATCTACAATTAGTAAGTTACACTAATGCCTGCCAGAAGGTATCTTGCAAAGGGGGAAAACTTCTCTAAATGTAATTTCAGTAATAATGCTTCTGAGTTGTAGCAGTGTAATGTAGACCATAGTACAGTGCCATATCTGCAGCCTTCTGTATTCATGATGGCTTAGCTACAGCTTCCATTACAAATCCTATTTGTCAAGGGTTTAAAACCTGGATGTATTCACTTGCATCGGTTTGAAAGTTGGCATTTGACATCTTCTCTACTTATTTTTAAGCATGTGTGCTATTTTAGCTAACAGAGCTGGAAGTGGCCAAAAAATACCACTCTTTTCTCTTCAAACCCATAAAGATTTCAAGACTAGTAAAAGACTTTGGCTAGGTACAGATATTCAAAAAGCCTGAGGCAGAATTGATTTAAGTTGCACTGTTTTCTGTAAGTAGTGTAGTTTAGATCAGTAGTGACCAGAACACACATTTGCCTTTTGATGTGGGGGGGGGGAGGGTCATGCAGGCCGCTTATGTTAGACTGAGTTCTGCCATTTTTAAACCAGTCTGTGTGCACCAAACTTCTGTTCTGTTATGGGTTTAGACCAATTTTTGATCATTTATACTGGTAAAAGTGTAATGTCTGTACCTGGCCTTTAGCTCCATCTACAGCTAGATGGAGTCACATTTTTAAACCTGTACTATTATGCTTGGGAAAGTAACTGAGTACCTTTTGATTCTGCCTGGACAGTGAGAATCAGAGCTACTCATTTTTGTGACAAAGGGTCAGATCCAAATATGGATTAAGGTGCCTAAAATGCCATAGAAAGTAGTGGGAGTTCAGGTACATAACTATCGTTTTGGGGCATAGCCCAAAATGCCAGAGAGGGACATGCAATGGTCACCTTCTGTTCTGCAGGCCCATGGGTGATGCCCTACACCTGCTCCATCCTGTTGTGTTGATTCCAGACTGTTAGCTGGCATAGGGAGGGAGTGTGGCCAGGTGGCATTTCAGGAGCCAACGAAAGTCCTGCTGTGCACATGGGGGAACCACTGAGCAGTTTTTGATCAAGCCACCATGCTAGCCACCTGAATAAAGCAGCTTCTAAAAACTTGCTAGCCTGGCTTGATTGTTATACTGATAGGAGAGTCTTTCAGCATAAAAGAAATCCAGCCAGGGAATGAGCCTCCCCAGGAACCTGATGGCAAACGAATTCTCTTTGGCTCTTAGAGAAGACTCAAAAGAGAGGACTAGTCAAACCTTGGAAATCTGGGCCAAGACTCTATTTTCACTTAGAAGAAATTATGAAACTAAGTAAAGATACACAAGTCACCTGTGGGGGATACTGGGAAGACAGTGATTGCTGCACTGCTGTAGCAGAAACTGTGTGTTCCATGTTGACAAGTATTGCTGTTTGCCTTTGAGGGAAGTACTAAAAATATAGTCTACACTGCCCTTTTGGTAGCATGGGCTGTACTTACCTGGTAGAGTAGCTGTCTCCCAAGAATTTGGGGAATATAGCATGCTGGCTACTTTCATCTCCTTAGTTCAGCTGCAGTGTTTCTTCTTCTGGCCCTCTGCTGTTAATCAACAAGTTCAGCTCACATGTGTCAGCTCTGTTACAGGGGTATAGGTTGTAGCTGGTCTAAAGACATAGAAGGACAAGGTTCTTTGGGTAAATTTAATAGCTTTTATTATTTTTCCAGCTATTTGAGTTGGTCTAATAAAAGATATCAGATTTACCCAAAGAACCATATCTGCCTCAGCCCTGTTAGGTGCCTGACCTCATTACACCTGGGGCGTCACATCAGCCCGTCTCTTCTGAATTGCCCAGTTGCTATTGAATAGTTGGGTTTCCCACACTTCACCTGGAAATTCCCCAGATACCATAGTTCTCACCAGAAGGCCTTATATATTCCCTTTCAGTGCTTTCACTTGAGATTCTTCTGTTATATGCATCTTCTCTCTTGTCCTGGATGAACAAAATTCAGGATTTCTTAAGCCTTTCATGTCTCTTTTGCTGTGTGCGGCGGGAGAGCAGTGACAATCTACACTGCTCTAGAATTTAGGATTTTAATCAAACCCACTGGCAAGCCCTGGCAGCACCCCCAGTTAGGTCTGTGACATGTAGAAGGTCATTGTGACTTCTGAATTGTCTCTAGAGAGCAATGGACAGAGACATTTTGTCCTAATAACTGCTGAGTAACTTTGTAAAGGTTACAAGGGTTGTTACTTACGTTTGTATAATGATTGTATTTGTCCCTAGCAAAAAAAAAGAGGCCTACAAACAGGATCTGATAGGTCCCAAGTACTGTGAGATCTTGTGTTTATAGCTTCTATCAAACTCAGTGCAAAACATACCAACTGAAATGAGGTCTGCCCCCTTTCTGTCCCAGCTAGGTTCATCCACAATTTATCTGTAAACTGTAAAGGTGCACACACACATTGCAAAGTGTTTAATAGATGGCAGTTGGAACAATGGTGAAATACCCATTACCTTCTAGCTTTCCAAACACAAGGCTCAGAATCATCTCTCTTCTCCCGCTGAGTGCTCTAATCTTATGTTAACCAGACTGTCTAGAATTATCTTGATGGAGTATTTTTGGGGGGTAAGGCTTTTATCAGATGACATACTCTCGGCTGAGGCTGAGTTCTGAGTGGTTACTCAGAAGCAGCGAGGAATCTGTTCTGATAGGCTGGTAGTTGCTGTTCTAGGGCTTTTGGCCAAGATGATGTCATATATAAATAAATGTGATATATATAGATAGATATTTATATATAGAGATAGATATATATGTACAAATATCTATCTATCTATAAAGATATATATTATATATATGTGATATAAATAAATATGTTATATAAATATGATATCTAATATGTCCTTTCTTGGAGTTGATATCCCACCTTTGCAGGCAGAGAGGTAAGGTGGTTTAAGGTTTCTAGTCTATCCTTTACTGCTAAAGCTCTAAACAATTGGTTACTGGTTCAGGTAATTCTCAAGTACTAATTTTGTCACTACACATTCTCATTGTATGTTTTGGGGCTGTTCTGAAGGAAGGACATCTGGCCTTACTTAATATGAATGGCTCTCCATCTTACAGGCATGGGACAAGTCATGGGTTTCTTTCTGATGTCCTCCCACCAGCTGAGACTTTGACATGACAAGGTAATTCTTGATATGTTGTAGAAGGATGACAAACCATCAGCTAACATGTAGGTCCTACAGGGCTTAGAAGGTTTAGACAGTAAAAAATGTCTTACAAGCAGACTCAATAACTGTACTGTACAGGAAATAGTTTCTTTTATACGTTTTAAATTTTTCCTTGCCCAAAGCACAAGTAGCCCATAGTACTCTGCACCACAAGGTATCATTATGACACAGAAGTTAGTATTATTTAAAAAGGACTGACTGCTTGTGTGGCTAAAGCAAGTGCCCAGATATAACTGTAAGATTACATTGAGGAAGAATTATGGAAACTGATGATATACTTGTATTTCAGGGTTGATTTAGTGGAGAAAGCAAGAAACTTTCCTTGTGGATAGAGTACAGTTGTCCATTATGGGGTTTCCTTGCATCTTCTGCTATAGCATCTAGTACCAGCTTCCTCACAGGGCATGGACACACATAACACTTAGATTGATTTAGATGCATTTTAAACCTGGAGCAAGTCGATAAAAAAACCTGTTAAACTGGTTTAAATCTTCCTGGAATGGTTCAGAATCATACCTGGAAAATCAAGTACTATTTTGAACCGGTTCACTATGAATTGGTTCACTGTTAGATGTGGATATCAAGCATTCTGTTATATGGGTCTGGTCATTCCTTCAGGCATCCCACAATGCATTGCTCCCCTCCCCTCTTCTACACTGGACCACAGCAATTGGTCACTATGGTAAGTAGCCAGAATTTTACATTCCCTCCACCCCCTGCCAAAACATGTGGGCACACTGCAGACTTCAGCTATTTGCAGGCTCTTGAATTTTATTCAACTCATATTTAGGAGAGGATGGAAAGCAGAAAAGTAAAAATACCTCCTGCCACAGCTCTGGGACCCTCCCTCTCCCTGCCGCCATGGGTACAAGCACTTCTGTCCACACTTTCCCACTGCAAGCCAAACTGGGCTGGGTGCTTGGTCTCATCCTCATCCTGGTGCTGAAGCCAAAGCATTTCACAAACTTCTGAATTTGTTCCCTATCAGTGACATCTGGAATGGTTCAGTTTTTATGTGTGTCTGTACCCAAAGAGGCTACTGTATTAAATTACTTATGCGTCTGAACCAATATGGCACTTCTTAAAATCTGTAAAGATTGAACCAATAAGCAAGTGAATAGACATTCACTTTTGATTCTGGAAATGCAGGCATGTGGCTCAGGCCAGAAGCCAACGGGTCCTGGCTCAGCTGGAGCAGAAGGCTTCCTGTTCAGCTGAAGCAGACGGCTAGCCTGCCTACCCTGTGAAGCGGGGTGGTTTGCCGGGGAGGTGCAAAGCATCCTGGAATGCTGGGGGACTGTGAATTAACTTGAATCTGGAGAGGAATAGGGACCAAAGTTGAACAAAACTGATGTAGCCTAAATCAGTAAAGTCTGATATTAAAATTACCGAGGTTAATCTTAAACTGGTTTTGGCTATTTTGAAGGTGGTTTATGTGCACTGAACTTCTGGGCGAGGGACAGAATTGCACATAAACTGGTTTAAGTGATCAGAAACTGGTTTAAACCTGCAAGAAAAGTTCAGTGCACATAAACCAGTATCAAAATGGCTGGAACTGGTTTAAGTTAAACCTGGTTAAATGTAGTATCAGACTTAACTAATCTAGGTCAAACAAGTTTGTGAAACTTCTGTCCCAGACCCCTTCCTGGTTCAAGTTAAATCACAGCCCCCCAGCATCCCAGGATGCTTTGCAGCCCTGGGATGGGCTGTGCTGTCTGCTCCAGAGAGTAGGGTTGGCCCTGCCCCTCTGCTCCCTAGCCAGAGCAGTAGGGTGGCAATCATAGAGGACACTCCAGTTTTCTGCTACTATGTCCTTTGTCCTCTATTGATACAAAACCTGATACATTTATGTCCTCTATTTTTCTCTTCAGAGCAATGAAGGCTGTCTGATAAGGGGGTGGGGAGTGGGAAATCTGGCTGGAGACTGCAGCCAGGTCTGCCTGGGGTGGAAGGCAGCCCCTGCCAGATTTTTTCCCACTGGAGCAGAGGGGGCAGGGGGTGTGGGCAGGCAGGCTGAGGTGGAGGGGAAGGAGGGGGTTTAAACCCCTTTCCCACCGGCATGGGACCCCAGCCAGGGTGTGCTTGGCAGGAAGCTGGCAGGAGACCAGAAGACCCAACCCCCTCCCACTTCTGGCAGACACTGAGGCAAGCAGTTGATAGGGGGAAGGGGGCAGGAGGTGAGGAGGGGGCATCATTTCCCTCAGGTGCCCCAGGCCTTGGGGGAGGGGGAAGAGACTGGGGAATTGGTGCTGGAGGGACTGATCCTCTGCTACCTATGAGCACAGGACCCTACAGAACCAGATTGTGAGGTGCGAGGTGTTGGCAAAGACCTAACACAATCATCACATGTATGTGCTGGAGACGGAGCTAAGGGAAAGGAAAGGGTCCCAGACTTTTTGAGCTAGTGGAATCAAAGAAAGCAGAGAACTATATTTACATTATAAAGCAGAACTTGTAAAAGGTGGGAGACTGGAATACTTAAGAGACAAAAGACACTGAATGTGTGAGAGTCCCGCCAAAGGTGCTATAGATGACAAGTGTACTAATGTCCAGGCACCCAAGAAGGAGAAAGGGGTGCAAGTGCGCCTGTGAAAAGCCAAGTAGAGACGAGGCCTGTGGGATCTCCATTCCAACATCTAAGACCAACTTAGGGTGGTTATTTACATTCCATTTTAAGTTAGACTAAGCTGTGTGTACTCTCACTGTGTTTTACTGGGCTGTATCTTAGCTTAGGTGAATATTGGTGGTTGTTCTTTTTTGTGGTCTTGAGGTTACAAATCACTGTGATCAATACATGCTTACTTCAGAGAAAGGACTATTCATACATTCATAGATTGTAAGGGCTGGAAGGTAACTTACAAGATCATCGGCCCAGCCCCCTGCACTAGGCAGGAAAGACAGCTGGGGTCAGGTGACCCCAGCAAGATGATCGTTCAGTCACCTCTTGAAGATTTCCAGGGCAGGTGATAGCACCCCCTTTGGAGGGAGCTTATTCTACAGTCTGGACACCCTAACTGTGAAGAAGTCTTTCCTGGTGTTAAGCTTGAAACAATGTTCCATGACTTTGTGGCCATTACTCTTGGTTTCCCCAAGGATGCTCTAGTGAACAGTTCTTCACTGAGACTCTGATGTATTCCCCTGATGTAGCAGTAAGCTGCTACCAAGTCCCCTCTCTTGCTTAGGCTGAAGAGTCCCAGATCTCTCTGCCTTTCCTTGTATGGCTTGCCTTGCAACTCTCTGATCATATGGGTGGCACTTCTCTGGACTATCTCAAGCTTTACCATTTCCTTGTTGAAGTATGGTGCCCAGAACTTCATGCAGTACTCCAGCTGCGGTCTCACCAATACTAAGTAAAGCAGAAGAATCACTTCCTTGGTTCTACTGGAGATGCACCAATTGATGTATCCCACAGTATTATTTGCCCTGCTGGCTACAGCATCATATTGATGGCTCATATTCATACTGTGGTCTATTATTACCCCCAGGTCCCTCTCAGTCATGGTGCTGGTCAGTTGGGCACCGCCGAACCTGTTGGTGTGTTGGGGTTTGTTTGTCCTTAGATGGAGCACTTTACATTTCTCAATGTTGAACTTCATCTGATTCCGATCCACCCAACTTGCTAGCCTGTCTAGGTCTGCCTGTATCCGCAGCCTATCTTCAAGCATCACCACACTCCCCCATAACTTGGTGTTATCTGTGAAATTGGCCAGTGAGCTCTCCACCCCCACATTCAAATCATTGATAAAGATGTTGAAAAGAACTGGACCAAGCACCGACCCCTGAGGGACACCACTGTCCACTTCTCCCCAGGACAACACAAGTCCATTCATTAGAACTCTCTGGGTCCTACCCCACAGCCAGCTTCCTACCCACCTAACTCTTGAGCAGTTAAAGCAACAATCCTTCAATTTTCCCATGAGTACTTTGTGGGATACCAGATTGAAGGCCTTTTGGAAATCAAAGTATACAATGTTGACCTTCTCTCTCTTATCCAGGTGGCAAGTTACCTGGCTGTAGAATGAGATGAGATTGGTAAGACAATACCTGCCTTACTAATGCTGGTTGTCATTCAGAATCCTACCTTCTGCAAGCCTATTACACATAGACTCCATAATGAATTTTTCCAGGATTTTCCCTGGGATAGAAGTTAGGCTAATTGGCTTATAGTTATCAGGGTCCTCTCTCTTTCCCTTCTTGAAGATGGGCACAACATTGGTTCTCTTCCAGTCTTCAGGGATCTCTCTGGAGCACCATGACTTTTGGACAAGTTTCACCAGGGGTTCTGCAATGACTTTGGCCAGATCTTTCAGCACTCTCGAATGAAATTCATCCAGTCCTGTTGCATGATGTTTCAGGCTTTCAAGAATTCAGTGCCACTACCTTTTTCCCCACCCATCCCTTCCTTATCCTCACAGGAGCTACCCTCCCCCCACTCCCTTCAAGTGGGGAGCATGGGTTGGGGGTCCAGAAGCCTGGCAGGCACTGCCCCCCCTGCCCAGGCAGACCAGGCCTGGGGCCCTGTGAGTACTAGCAAAGGGATTTAAATCCCCAACCTCCAGTGTCCTAGCCCTGGGCTGGGGCCTGGCCACACCCCCTCTGCTGAAGCAGGGAGAGTGGTGGGGTGCGGGAGGGGGTGGAAAGCCTTGGAGCTTCAGTCCCTTCCCTTTGGCAGTGGCTGGGAGGCATACTCTAGTACCCTCAGGCTTCTGGCCTGAGTCACTGCAGGGATGTGCCTGCATTTCCTAAATCAAAAATGAATGTCTGTTCATTTGCTTCTCAGTTTAATATCTGCAATTTAGACTGACCTGCAAAAACTGAATCAAGTCAGCCTTGGGCTTTTTGATTGTCTGTTCTTAGCCCTGTTGTGTTACAGAGTTGAACCAGTTTCTGGTCACTTACATTGGTTTATGTGTAATTTCTGTCCTTGGCTCCTATTTCCAAACTTTATGTTGAGCTGGCTTGAGAAATATCTTACTTTGTTCTACACAAATCAGAAAACTAGGTGCTAAGGGGTTTGGCCTACAGAGAAGAATCTTTGCTCAGTGGTATTGAATTAATGCTTGTGGTTAGCATTTGGCTAGCGCAAGACTTATGGGTCCTGATCTGTAACCCAGCTACAGAGACCCTGCTCAGTTTCATGTAACTACTACTTTACTATGTTACTGACTTTGATGTGTAAGCCTGTGGTGAATTATAAGGTAGGCAAGAGAATGATTTGAAAATATGGTGTGGACATGAATTTCTGATCTTTTCAAGTTTGAAATCTTAAGTCTTAATTAAATGTTAATGCTTGCTAGTCTGTTTTACAAGTGACAAGATGCATTAGATCACAGAGTACTAGATTGTACCTTATTTTGGAAGAGTTCATTAGTACAATTCCTTGGACAATTTGAAGAAGTTATTTATGAGGGCAGGGAGGTTTGTGAACATGGACCAGGGCCTCATCATGAAATATTAATGAAAGTACAATAGCACTTACCTACATAGTACTTTCAAGAATGCAACTTCTCAAATGACTTCGCAGTATAAATTAACCGAGGAGAGGAAAATACATTGGTGTTAGATTTTAGTTTTGCTGCAAAATTTTGTCCTGGAGCTAAATGTTTTCAAATATCAGGGCTTTGGTCCAGTGTTGTGTTTCCAGACATTCTAGTAAAAGGGCCTAATAAACTTGATGATTTTGAATGATACTTAACAAAATGCATCTGGCAAACTTCTGGGATGTTTGAATCCACAGGTTAAGGTTTCACCTCACTGGTGCTTTCATTTCATTTAATAGAATCTGAAGCTCTCTGAGTAAAACAAATCCAGAAGCTTAAATTTTATGGTAAAGGGAGGAGGGGGAGCCAACAATTCTTCAAACAATGTATAGACAAAACTGCCACCATGTGGCTTGATAGTGGTGATGCAGTTTCCAGATGAAACAACTATTATGTTCCAGGGCTAGCTAAAAGTATACTACCACTGAGGATGGCGCACACATTTGTTTTTTCTTAAAACCAAAGCATAAATGATTCCATGACTCTGTAAATCTAAAATGCAAGCAGGCAGCTTGTAGCTCAAACCTTTTGCTAACTATTTGCAAGTATGGCCCAAGCCATTCATTTTGCTAATGCATGACATTCAAAGAAGCAAAACAGGTCTACCAACATTCCTTCAGTTATAACAGTGTAAAGTGACCACACGTAAGGGATTAGTTGGCTAAGAGCACAAAACAGAGCCAAGAACTTAGGGTTTAAAGTTTGCAGTGCAGTAGAAGCTGGAGTGAAAAGAGATTTGAGTGAAAAGAGACTGTGGCTAGGGACAGACATAAACCAGTGTAAGTGATCAGAAACTGGTTTAAACCTGTAACAGAACAGATGTTCAGAGTACATAAACCTGTCTGAGAATGGCTGAAACTAGTTTGAGATAAACCTGGTTGAATGTAGTATTGGACTTAACTGATTTGGCTCAAACTGGTTTATGCAATGTCTGTCCCAGACCCCTTGCTGGTTTAAAATAAGATAGACTCCTCCTAGCATCCCAGCATGTTTCCTGGGCTGGGAAGAGCTCTCTGCTCCACAACAAGGCTGGCTCCTCCCCTCTGCTCCCTGGCTGCAGCTCCAGAGACTACGGGCTGCTTCCCCTCTCCCCTCACCACCCCCTGCTAAGCTGGAATTCCCCCTTCTCCTCTTCCTTGCTGAGAAGGTGCCGGTGTATTAGCTAGCAGATCACATGGTGGCTAGGGTCCCTGCTGAATCAACAGGTAGAATAAATAGGTAGCTGGTAATATCCTTCTGTTGTTTCCTTAATTGGGTGATAAACACTGTTATCAATTCCCTGCTGGGCTAATCAGAGCATCCTGCCAGGGACTGGCCATGCCCTCCTCAGCTCCATGCTGTGGAAGGAAAGGAGGGCTGTTCTAGTGCCCCCCGGCTTCTAGCCTGAGCTACTGCAGACATGGGCCTGCATTTCTGGGATGTCTGTCCAGTTATACAACTGATTTAGCCTAGCCAGGTTACACTAACCGGCAAAGATTCAATCAATTCAGTTCTCAGACTTTTTGAATGTCTGTCTCTAACCTGTATGTTTGCAGTTTGTGCGTTGTTTATATCAGTGGACCAGTAGTCTTACATTTAGGAGTGCTTCTCCTTCATGAGTAGTTTCACTGATTTATATGGGGCTTTTGCAAAATTAGGGATTTCTTAGTATGTACAGACTTTGCCTCAGTAGGTCTGGGACACTAGGGGAAGACTACAGCTGAATAAAACAATTATAGCAGTGGTCTCCAACCTTTTTTGGTCAGAGATCACTTTTGGAATTTAAAAGGAACCAAAGATCTATCCCGCTCTCTCCCTCTGCCCAGCAGGTAAGTCTATGGGGAAAGGCGGAGGGAGGGGAAAGGGCCATGGGGGAGGGCGGGGATCGAGGCCTCAGCCCTAGCCCTACTCCCTTCCTCACCACTGGTGCCTTGATCTGCAACCCCAATGGCAGTGAGGAAGTAGGAGGCCCTCCACAGCCAGGGCGGGGGTCAGAGCAATGAGCAACTCATCTAGATGTTATGGGGAAGATGGGGCACACAGCCTGGGAAGGCACAGTGGGGGTGGCGTGTACCCCCAAATCTGCACACAGGGCAGGGTGGGCTAGGGCCAGGCCAACAGCAGTGTTGGGCTGTTTCTGGGCAGGCTGCATTCAGGCTGGGTGGCTGAAGCAATGCAGCTGGGAGCAGGGCCATGGGGGGGTCATAGCTCCCCCAACCCCACTCCCAGTGGCGCTACTGAGTGCAGTGCAGGTCAAGACCAGTGGGAACAGCCCTGGCATAGCCTTCCAGCCCACAGCTGCAGTCTGCCTTCCCCCACACCTGCCAGCCCTTGGTCCCCATGTCCTTGGGGGAGGAGGGGTAAGGGGAGGGGAAGGTTGTGCCAAGCTGCTCTCTCTGGGCTTGGCCCACATTGTGCTTGGTGCTGGTGCTGGGAGCAGGGGTTGGAGGGGCTATGCCTCACTCCCTCCCCTATGGCCCCACTCCCAGTGCTGCCACCTTAGCCTGCCCAGTCTGAGCATAGCCCTGCATTGCCACTGTCCTGGCCGCAGTCTGCCCTGCCCTGCCCCACATGCAGATGCGGCCTGCTCAGCTCTGTCTCCTGCCTCACGCTGGCTGCAGCTGTGGGCTGGGCTTCACACCCTGAGCCCCGCTGCATATTCCCTACCAGGCCACCCCTGCCGACTGACCTGCTAGGCTTTGGTGGGTGGCGCATGCGTGCACTCAGCCCCCACAGCCCAGGATTGACTTCAGCAGGCTCCAGGATCCACCGGTCTATCCCAATCAACTGGTTGGTAACCACTGATTTATAGCATGACAAAGACAATGCTTGCTTTGTGGATAGAAAATGTGCGCCCATTCATCCTTCAGAGCAACACAGAGCTTTGATTCTACTGTATACAACTTACGTAAACACAGTAAGCAGGTACCTCATGCTTTGGGTTTGTACAATAATAAAAATGGATGCACATGCCAAGAGTGAAGCACAAGCTATCACACTTTTGCTTCATTCGCCTATGAATTCAAGCTCACACTTAACTTGTGGGCTTCTGCTGACTTTGTGAATCATTGAAAAGTTTACCTGTAGCCTCAAACATTGAATTGGTGTCAACATTCAGCCACTGGTGATATCCACACTTACAGAGGAATAATAAACTGCACCAAAAAAAAAACAAGAAAAAAGAAAAAAAATAGCATGACTGGATCCACAGCAGAAATGGATCTGTGGGGAAAAAGGCAAATACTAATTGGTATACATGAATGGGAGACACATATGAAGTAAGATAGATGAAGTAATCATTCCACTGTATTAGTGCTGGTACAGCCTCAGCTAGAGTATACTGTTTTGGGCACTACATTTGGAGGAAAATGTGGGACCAATTGGAGAGAGTCCAGAAAACATGACCCATGAGGAAAGCTTGAGGAGTAGGGGGGCAGGGTAGGGGAAAACTAGATACATAATAACAATCTTGAAATACGTGAAGTTATTTCAGAGAGGAAAGTTATAAACCATTTTCCATGTCCTCCAGGGATAGGACAAGAAGTAGTGTCCTTAAATTGCAATGAGGGTTAAGTTTGACATTAGGAAAAACTTTGTACTTGAAGGATAGTTAACTAGAAGAACAAGTTAGACAAACATCTATCAGGTATAGTTTAGGTGTAGCTGATCCTTCCCTGGGGCTGAAGGGTCAAGTAGATGACCATCTGAGGTCCCTCTCAGCCCTAATTTCTATGAGTCCTTGAATTTTGAGTACTCACATGTATCAGTTTCAATAGCCTCAGGTGTGGCCAGTTAGTTGCATATGAGAGAGGCTTCACCTTTCCTTCAATTTTGCATGAAGGAGAAATAAACAATCCAGTTAGAAGATATATTTAATTTATTTTGCATGACTTGCAGTTTCCTGTCCTGGGACACAGCAAGGCAGCTGCCAACATGCAGGTTTAAAAATGCTCCTGCTTTTAAAAAAAGCATTTGCGAGTTTGTTTAGTATTGATGTTACTGTGCTGCTAGTGATACTAGATCAGAATGTGGTGCTTACTTGAGGTTCAAAGGAAGGAGTACTGGCAGAATTTATGGTATATGATAGCTTACCACTTCCACACTTATAATTCTTCATGTACTAGATCAGAGTGGCTAACCTATGCCATATGTGCCACAGGTGGCATGGGCAGCCTGTGTATGTGGCATGTGGCAGAGTGGGGAGGGGACAGGCAGCACAGTGGCAGATAGGACAGGGAGCTGACAGCAGGACATCAGATCAGGCAGGGAGCACAGGTAGGAAACAGAAAGCAGAGCACCAATTTGGTCAGGGAGCAGAAAGCTGAACAGCAGATGAGCTAAGGGAAAGGGAAAGGATTGAAGTGGCACTTGGGGAGGGTGCCAGGGCTATTTGTGGCACACCTGCCAAAAAGTATGGCTGCCACTATAGTAGGTTATACAAACAGGCCCATTGATAGATCATTTCTCTTTTAAAAGAGTTCCACGATAGAAGACAAATAATTCACGGGAGTTTTAGAGACTTTATTTATGTATAAACAATTTAAACACTTTGCCATAAATTATCTTTGCCTGTCTCTATTCTTTGCTTAGCAGCAAATTAAAATTAATATAAAAACTCAATGAACAATTCATACATGTATATTACAAAAAAGTTCTTGTACCAAAGTTCTTATTAGACTTGTTTTTTTTTTCTTTTGCGGTGACTGTAATGTGATTGTCTCAGTTTCTCGACCAAACAAACACACTAATAATTTTTAAATCTGAAACAGTGATTGTGCCTTCTGGCTGATGTATGTACAGGGTGATCTGAAGTGGTGCCCATTTGCAATAGTGTAACACAATGCCCACAGCTCTACTGGAACTGATACCAACAAACTACTGAATCTAAACAGACTACACCCTGTAACTGTGTTATACTGTCCACAATGGAATCTTCAAAGACAAACAGAGTATGAAATTTATTTGTAGTGATTTATAGCCACCATTTTCAATTCAACTTTACACTCTGCCCTCTTTGAATAAATTAAACTTCAGGCCAGACAAACGCAGGGTCTGAGTGCAAGTGCAGGTTTTTTATGTTTTAAATATATTTTTCTTTACTATTTCCAGTGCTCTCTCACTTGCATTATCATTTTCCTCCAGTTGCTACACACAAATCACCCCAAAGTCATGTTTTAAATGCACCTGTATTTTGCTTTAAATGAAAACCTCTTGAATATTTATCAAACAAGCGGTCTGAATCTTTTTTTGTTTCATCAGCTGGTCTAGTGAAGGTGGCCCTCTTGGATTTCTTAAAGTTTGCTCACATGTGAATGGAGTGAGGTAATATAATATGAGGCCTTCTTTTTTATTTTTCTTTTTTTTTTTTCTTTAGACCCAGAACAAGTGGGTAATATTTTAGGGGTACTTTTTAATTTGTATGGTTAAAGTTTTCAGTCTGGCTTTAGTCCACTTCAGGAAGTGGTTTTTAATCACTTCAACAGTAGCATTTAACTCAAAAAATGTGAGCTTTCTTGCCACTTACTATCCCAAAGTAGCTCAGCCTAGTGCCCCTGTTTAGGTCTTCATCTCCTTAGGAGAGGAGATAACAGTTGTGACTACTGATTCATCCACCAAAGGATGACAGCAGGTTAATTTGTTACCTCTTTCCCATTTCATTCTGTCTTAAAAACTGGATGTTGCTGCTACTGTCTGCTAGCTCTGGGTACTGCTCCACTGGAAGTACATAGTATCCCTCGTAACCTTGAACCCTTCCTGTGTTCAAAAGTTGCTGCTTCTCTCCATCCGTCCATAAGCGGCTGCCCTCTTTGCCATCCCGCACCTTCTGCTGTTCTTTGGCCCATGCTGATCCCAAGGCTCGCTGTCGAGCCTGGTCTAAAACTCTTGCCTTTTCTTCATCCAGTGTGTCAGGGGTCAGTCCATAGCGTATGTTAAGCAGTAGAGTAGAGTACTGGAATTCAATATTAGTAAACCTTCGAGTCCTTCCATTGATAAGGAGGGTTGGCTGCGAAACTGTAACGTTTACTCCACTATCCAGTACCTTCCGCCCACTGGTCATTGCCAGGGTGACAAGGTCACTGTCGGATGATCCAATCTTTACAAAGTAATGAGTATCCTTTCCCTCAATGCTGTAGTGCATTTTTTCCAAGTAGTAAGCATTGTTAAGGATAGAGGCAATTTTTCTGCTGTCTTCTGTGGCTATGCTGGAAATGCCAGTGGTTACACGGCCTTCCTTTACAGCAAACATGATCCCTTTCCCAATAATGGGAGTGGTTGTGGCAAACCAGTGCCCTGCTTTCTCTCTAATGTTGGCATGTAATCGTTTAGAGATGACCTGTCCCTCCAGGGCCATAAATGCTTGATTGTGTCTTTCTGTTGTCTGCTGGACTCCAGTAATTAGCTGCAAGAATAAACAAAGAAGACAGAGACTGTTTGAAAATGTTGACTTCAAAGACCTGTTTTAAACCTTATTAAAAAGATGAGTGACAAAGTACTGTGAAAAAAGCAAGTTATAAGAAGTGCCATTCATGCTGTTGCTTCCTGCCTACATACTGTACAAAGTCATATACTGTACAACTAAAGTGAACAGTGCATATACATATTATAGGATCAAAGACTTAAGAAGGAATAACTGCTAACAACTGATGTCAGAAGTTGGCCTAGTATTTATTTGCATAAGTAATTTCGAATATATTTTTGTCTCGTTTTGACGAAGTAAACAACATTAGTGGATAACAGTTTAATTGCAGTACCAAAAAACCCCCAAATGTCAAATAAATTTTAAAAAGTAACACTTTCTCCATATAACATTAGGAGTAAAGCTCTTTTTTAAACAGTACAGTCACTACAAACCGGTTTTATTGCTGTACACCAAAGGCGTAAGATTATGACCATAGAGGTAGAACAGATGGTAAATTACACCTTGAGATTTCCCTTGGATGTTGATAGTCAAACAGGAACTCAAGTGCACATGAATGAAGAACTAATGATACTGTATTTCACTTCACTCTTTAAAAATATTCTTTTCTCTACCCTACTTACCTTAGGCACTATAGAAACATAAGACTGGAAGGCATTTCCTAAGCTATTAAGTGCAATACCCTGCTACTTCAGGCACCACATCCTATAATCCCCTTCCTAAACTTAACAAACTCCAACTTACAAATGTTTGATTTTTTGGCCAGTACAACTCCTATTGGGAGACTGTACCAGAACCTCACTCTTCTGACAGTTAGGGATTTCTTTTACTTTCTAACTTAAATGTATTCTGGGCCAGTATATACATATTTTCTCAGTGTCCTTTAGCTTGAATAATTCTTCTCCCTCTTTGGTGCTACTCCTCCCCTTGATGTATTTCTTTTTTTCATGGAATGATACCCATATGCAAGGTAAGATTGGCAAAATCACTGTAAGCCCAGCACAAACTGCTGCCTACCTGTCCATTTTCACATGCTTGACTCTCTGACAATTCATATGGAGGAGGTACAAAGTACATTTTTGCTCTAGGGAAACCAGGAATAATGTTGCTGAGCTGAAATCCAAACATCACCAGCCAGCTTTTCACATCTAAAAATAAAAAAAATAAACGAGTGAGTGAGAAAGAGATGTGTATCTCAGAGATGCTACAGTTAAAATTAAGAGCTTAGAGTTTGAACTCAGAATTTTTAATTTTTTTATTTGCCAGTTCCCAGAACCGTACTGTTCTACGGTGAGCTGTTACAAGAATGATTACTGTAAATTCATAGAAATTGCTGACTAGTGAGATATGAGGTCTCCAGTAAACCCAATATCTCTGAATCCTTTATCAGTAAACATTTTCTGTACTGTTCCTCATGTCTGTCACCTCCTGCAGCTATAGCGGATGTGACACACTTCCCATTTACTGCTTTGAAGAACACTTGGAAAATTCCTCTTGTGTACAGTTTGGTTTTCCTTTTAGACCCCGCTCCTGCAAGATGTAAATGTTTAACTCTGGACACCAGCAATAGCTGAATTCAAGTCAACAGTGTAAAGCGAAGCACCTGTTTAAGTCTTTGCAGGATCAAGACCTTATTTGAGTTTCTCACTGCAAGTCTTTTGCATATGTGCTCCAGTTTGAGCTTTGTGATGTTCTGTTCGTTGGTTCTGAACGAGGCAGCTCTGGCTAATCCTGACTACTAGATTTGCTTTAGAAAGAGCAAAGTATTTTCAGAAACCAGTTTCAGCCTTCATTCTCTAGCTTTAAAAAGGAACACATTTATAGTTATTCACATTTAAAAAATAATGTTTACGGAAAACTTCAGTTTTCTGTCCCTCGTTCTCCTGAAAAATGAGACTGTGAGGGAGAATGAATGCTTTTTTACTTTCTTAAAAAAAAAGTTTGTGTGATGTTTAAGATTGTGCTGAGCTGCTGACGATTTCGTTGCAGTGGAATTTTTTAACATTTTAGCGATTCTTTTGTCCTCCTTGAAAAACTCATTACAGATTCTACCCCCATTGTCTTAAAGATAATTGTACAAATCTCCCATTATATTATACCTAATTTATTTTTTCCCTATGGCTATCCATAAAGTAGGACTCTTAGTCCTTTCTATGGTTTCAGTTTATTTCATTCAGTATAACATTACCTGCCAAAGAATTTACTTTAATTTTTCTCATCTAGCAATAAAAAGGAATCTCCCTCCACACACATTATAATAGTTCATTATTTTTCTTTTCTAATGTTCTTTATAATATATCATTACACAGCTGGAGGAATCCTCTCCTTTAGCAAAAACTGTCAACAAATGAACAGTTGACTGTAAATATGCATGTAAAGGGCTGTGCATAAAGGAGGTTGTGTTCATTACTCATTTATGAAAATTAAGCTATTTATATAATGACTTCTTGTCCAAAGACTGGTAGAAGCCCATGAGAGCAGCAAGTATCTTCATCACCATTATTATAGTATTATGGTGAAATGCATGATATAGAAGCAATTAATGTATCTTTCCTGAATTTCTTTTGTGGATGCATGAATGAAAATGATATAACATCTGAATGTAATAAAATCTCTTAAGATGAGACAGGGCACACTGGGCCAATGCTATTGTACTTGTCAGGTGCCTAAGCAATATGCATCCAGGAATCCATCCTGTTCAAGTCCTGAAAAATAGCTAATGTGACTAGTAATGTGACTCCACCATCTTAGCCTTAAGACTAAGTCACACAAAGCAGTGAGCAGGAAGGGGTCTATCTTCTGCATTAGCATTTTTTTAGTAACTCAAACAGGGTGAAATAAGCAAACAGGGTGTGGACACATGTAACAAACTGTTCCCAAATGCCACTGACTGGGATTTAATTTACAGCTGTTATGGGTCAGAGGGGTCTACAGATACAGTGCCCTAATGTTCCAAGTCGAACAATCACCTTGCATGAGTTGAAGTGCTGTGTCTCTGACACCGGGGGATGGGAGTGAACACTCTGCCTTATGGTGGACGGGAGGTGAGGGGTGGGTAGAAGAAATGCATGCATTCATGTTTTGGGGTCACAGGGGAGGGTGACTTATGACTAGGGGTGTTTTCACTTTGCTGCTTTCCTTTCTCTCAACATGAAAGTTCAGTAGCTTGCACCTGACCGAACTCTGCAGCGGGCTTGCCTGACTTGGTGTGGCTGGGTGTTGAGGAACGGTGGACAGATTACTTGCGTCTCCAAGGGCTGTTGAGTAGGGAGTGAGGACACAGCTGGTTGTGAGAAAGACAGTGTTTATTGAAGAAGCAAATGCAAGGGAGCTCATTGATAAAAAGTGCTGACAAACCAGGAGATGAAAAGGGGTGCTGGAGTTCTGGTCAGGCACCAGACAGGCCACTTGCGGCAGAGTTGGGGGTGGTGGTGAGGAACAGTACAATGTGCGATATCTGAAGGACTAACCAGACTTGTGTCATGGAACATGGGATGCAGACAGAAGAGACATGCATGCTTGGCCACCTGAAAGTGCTCTACAGTCATACCAAGACACACATGCATGGTTGCAGAGTGCTTTAAATGTGGTTGATTGTATGATACAATTAACTCTCATCTAATGAGGGATTAGATGAAGGTGCTTCAAAGTGTAGTGCCTTAGGGAACTTCAGGAGGGAGCTGTGGGCTGGGGTTTTCCTAACATAAGCTGGAGTGGGGATGGGTGGATTGGAGGGCCCCATCTCACAGCCCCCCTTCATCCCCCTCCCCCTGCAGCTCAGGTCAGGCAAACCACAGCCCACAGCTCCCTTCCCTCTCTTCTCCCCCAGACAGCACCATAGCTGGGGGGATAACGGGGAGGGGAGGGGAGTTAGAGGAGAAAGTCTGCATGCAGCCTCCTCTGCTGGATCAGTACCAAAGTGGAGATTGATTCCCTCCCTTCCCACCAAACAGGTGGATGTCTGTTGGGTCGGGGGTGGGGGGAGTCACTCTAACTCATGGTACTGTGTGTTAAGTACCATGAGTTAGATCAGGGACCTGCATGTCTGCCAGTGAGCAGGTCTGCTGAGAACTAACTTTAGATCAGATGCACCAGTTTTAGGACAACCTCAGCTCAGTGAAAACTTGTACGCTGGGGCATTTAGATTGCCCTAGTGTGATTAGGGGGATCTAAGTGTAACACTTGTACATATGCAAAGGCACTTGAAGCACTTCAGATATTAACTCTGTCCAGGGTCTCAGAGTATTCACCCTGCAAATAAGCTGTAGGGCCTAAGGAATGCTATGCCTATAGTGTAGTTGTATTCAGAAACAACTACCAACATCCTAATATTGCTTTCCTTTTAAAAAAATCACATTTCACTTGAAGTTCTAACTGCCACTAAAATTATGGCAACTCTTTGATTATTTGTTAAATGATACCTCTGCTTTAATTACCAGGTGTTAGAGATTTAACTTTGAAAGAGTTTCTCCTGAACATATCTTAATTACCTTTCATTTTAAAATAAGTGTTAGCAGCTACTTCAAGTTCTATGTGATTTTTACTAAGTGCCAAATTAGTACTAATTAAGAGGAGGTTACAAGTTTAACTCAATCCTGATATATGTTTAATCTAAATGAAAATTACTGTTTTTTGCATTGCAACGCTACAGATGTTCCCCAAAAGTTCTCAGTTTTCCAAGGGGAAACATTATTTTAAACAAGTTTCTCTTTTTAAAGCAGTACCAAAGGACACTGTTTGATATGAAAGCTTGAATGGGGGAACAGTGGTTTAAAAGAATGCTAGTGTACAACCAGAGCCAGAGCCATATTTAAAGTTATCATACAATTTTGAGGATAATGTTGGATGGACAGGGAGTCAAGAGACTTGCATCCTAATTCCTGCCACTCTTGGGTGACTCTGGCAAATCACCTTCCCTCTTTTCTTTGGCTTCCTCATTTGTAAAACAGAGATAATTGAACTTTTCTTTGGGCAGGAGTTTGAGACATATATGACAAGTACTATATAAAAGCTAAGAATTATTATTACTTGGAAGTGATTTCCTCTTTACTTCACTACCAAGTGTGTTCTCCCTTTCATGGACTCTTAATTTGGGGGCAGTGCATAAGAAACAAGTATTAGGGATCAAGATCGTGCAGCCCTTTTCATCTTGTCTAAAGGGAAAGTGGTTCTACCTTAATGAGAGAAGGGCTCTGCAGGTGATAGGGACACAAGGGAGGGGGGTCCTAGGATGGAGAAATCTGATCAATTTCCTTTTCCAACACAAACTTCCAAGCATAAAGACATTTAGTTTAAATATATAAACAAAGAACTGATATGGAGTTCTCACCTGTTACATAATTCTTTAAATCCAGTTCATTGCTGAGAGGGTTGTTGCTCTTGAACATGTACAAGTTGAATGGAGCAGGCTCCTTACCGATGTTTTTCCACATGGTGTAATCAGGAGATGTCCAGCGCCCAGCCAGAACGTCATAGTCTCTCTGAGTAAAATGGACCAGTTTTGTCAGAGGGTCATATAATCCTCCATGAAATCCAATAACTAATTGGAAGTCAGGGTTGGAATCATAATATATTTCTCCATATGCAGTATACTGAAGTTGCTTGATCATGAGGCCATTAATACTAAATACTGCCAAGGGTGTTCCTGTGTTATCAGAGGCGACATAGTATTCTTCTCCACTGCTGCTTTCCATTGCAAAGAGATGGCCTTGTAAATCATAGTATAAAGAGGTAATCTCTGAATTGGAATGGTTATAGATGTGTGTTACTCTTGTTGGGTTGTGAAGATCAGCATAAAAGTACTGAAGATGGTGCCCCAGGTTAGTTTTACAAGAAGCCCTTCGCCCCAGTCCATCGTAACGGTACTGAACACTCCATCCACTTGCTTTGTTGTAAGCTCTTGTTAAGAGACCTTTGGAATTGTATTCAAATATATCTGAGCCTCGCTGGCACAAGAATCCATCATCATCAATTTTGTATGGCATGTCACCCAGACGTGTAATCCTGTCTCTAAGATCATACCGTAGAGGCATCAATCGGACACTATTTCCTGGATTCAAGAGATGAAGATTCCCATTAAGATCATAACTATAACGCCAGGTTGGCCTGTCATTTACTGCCACACTTTGGAGCTGCCCATCTCCATCGTAATCATAGGTATATTTAGTTGTGTTGGCATAAGGTCCAAGTTTCAGTTCTCTCTTAGTCACTCTTCCCATGCTATCATATTGGACTGTCATCCAGTACATGAGTGATCTAAACATTTCATACTGAACCTCTTTAATGCGTCCATGGGTATCAAAGTGTTTACTCAGTGTCATCACTGCGGTAGTAATGATTTGATTTATATCATAATAGATGACTCCAAATTTGCCAAAATGCTCTACTTTTCCAGAGATTTCATCATAACGGTAAAGATCAACTGGAAGAGGCGTCTCACTTATTATAGGCTTGATGCTAGCAATTCGAAAGCTATTATCATGATAGGTATAATCAAACCTCGCATTGACCATGCCTTCTTCAGAGAACCTATAGATTTGTTTGTCAACCAGTGGACCGATTTTACGGTATCGAATTGTGCATGAAAAGCCACCACTCTGTAAGTTCACCATTTTCAGGACTCCAGTAGTTTCATCATATCCAAAAGTAACTGCAGTACTGTCATAAACAATTTCAGACAACTTGGATAGTTTTCCATACTTGTAGAACACTTGTCGCCCAGTTCCTAAAAATGATGTTTTCAGAATCCTGCCATCATCACTGTAATCAAAAATCACTGAAGCATTGCTTTCAGGAGGATTATAAATATTCCTAATGTAGCCAATAGATGTATGAGTAGACATGCTGTGTCGAGCAACACTAGGCATGGTAACAGCGTGGAGCCGGTCTGAGGAATCATACTCAAAGATGTACTGCCGCTGGCTCTGAAGTAGTAGTACCATAGACTATTAAAAAAAAGATAATGATTATTTAATTTCACTATTTCTCACTTTCTTTTTTTTGTAAACTTATCAGGGAAAATACTTTTAGATTAAACACTACCCAGTAGGTTTTAGTGTTGTTACAACAATACAAAAGCCATACTTAAATCTCAGGTTACAGTGCTGACCCACAGTATGAATATACTGCCAACAAGTCTGAGAAGGTTATCAACCCCAGCCGCATCTACACAAGACATTGCCTGTGTTGTGGCCCGAGACTACTGCACAGTAGTGTTGCCTGGCAGAAACCATGATGTGATGCTACTGCACATTAGTCTTAGGCTACTGAGCAGTCATTGTCATAAAAAAGCCGTTCATCATTGCTACTGTGTAGTAATGCGGGTTACTGCGCAGTAATGACTGCGCAATCAGTCTCTCGTGTAGACATGGCTCCTGAGAAGGAAATACAAGGAGCTGAAGCACATTGTATCAGCATCTTGGGTCTCTTACTACTTTCTGTGGGAAGTGAGACTAATGTGTTAATTTATATCTCCTCTGGCAGTTGTAATTCACACTGATTGCCATAATACATAAGTAGAAAAGTTAGCATAAAGAACAGCTCTAGCATACTTAAACAATAGTGTGGAGGAGGGAACATGACATGCAGTGTTTTTAAGTATTAGACAAACTTCCAAGATCAAAGTGTCTTAAACTAGGCTAACTAGAGATGAATTACCATATTTTCACTTAATAAATAATGATTACAGATAAGTTATCTGCTGCTACTGGCTATTCTGCCAGGTTTAGTCATGCATTTTCAGTCTTAAAATAGTAAAATTTATCCTGTTAGTTTATGCTATTATGTGGTGAGCTATTCTGTTTTATGGAAATATTGGAGGAGCTGAACCACGAAGAAAGTATGTCCTTTGATTAATTGAAAAACTAGAAGATTCACAGATTAGGTACAAAAGAATTCTTAACTATTGGAACACCAAGGTTTCTAGATTAATTTTGTGGATGAAGGCCAGAAAGAACATGTAATTGAACAGTCTCTTTGTAGCGAATGTTGTAGTTTAAATTGAGTCACCTACTTTTTCCAGGTATGTATAACTCCACACTTTCCCATCAGCAAACATGCGGGATATAATCCTGCCTTGTTTGTCTAAATCTGTTCTTTCACTCATGGCACCACGCTGAAGTCCAGCCAATCGTCCATTGAAGAAATAAGAGACATTCACAGCAGCCAGCCCACTGCTGGGTAGCCAAAGAAAAGGACGTCCTAACTGATCATAAATTATCCGCAATGTAAATTTTCTGTGATCATCATATATTTTTTCTGTGCGTATATTCCGGTCATAATCAATGGACAACAGGTTCCTTCCATGGACCTATTCAAATAGAAATAGGCTGTATTCAGTGATCAGTAAGCACTAACCCATTGTGCTAATGTCTACATTGAAAATAATAAGTATAAAAATAAAATGTTCCAAAACTTACTAAAATTTACAGGATTTGTAATGGCTTCATTTTCACAATTGTTCCCTAACCCCACGGTTTTATTGAGATATTTGCAACATCCACGCAGCCTGGCTTAGTTGTAGTCCCCAGGAGAAAGCCCTAGGCTTGTCACGCTTGACAGCTATACTGTCACCCACTATTCAAAGTATAGGCTACTAGCATTTAGCAGCTAACCACTGAACATACTCAGAGGTCATTTTCCTACTGCTAACAACAATCATTCTCAACCTTTCCTTATTACAACCCTAAGTTATGATATAAAAAATAATGTGCATCTTTATATCCAGCTTTTGGCTGTGAACAGACATCATATTTGTCTTGGGATAAACCATGTTATCCTGGGACAAAGTGCAGCCATACAGACATTATGTCCATTGTCCTAGGATAAAACCTAAAAAACATTTCCTGGATAAGATATAATAACAGTTTACCCTGGGATATTGCCAAGCATGTCTGTATAGGTAGCCCAGGATTGCATCATTGAATCAAGGATAGAAAATTCTGGGATACCTGTACTGAATTGAGCAACTCACTAAAACCTGATTAGAAGGGTGATGTGTGTACACACCAATCCTGGGAATATTTTTGTTCCCAGACAAACAGAAGTACAACTTATCCAGGGATAAATACAACATCTGTTCCTAACCATAAAGAAGGATTTGCTGGACTCCTCTGGGGGTTGAACCCCCCAGGTTGGGAACTCCTGGCTTTAATACTTTCTTAGTTATTCCCTCCATGATCAACTCAGAGGCTTTTTTCCTTATAGGCTCAACACATGCACTATTTTGCAAGTTCATTCCTTTTTTGAGCCTTTGAGCTCTAATCCTAGACAGTACTTCTGGGTAAACTGGACTCCCAGCATCTTGCAAATGTGACTCCCTAAGAAGCAAAAAAGCACAGACCAACTGCAGATGCTTCCTCAGCCTGATGAAGGATGTTTGGACCCAAAAGCTTGTTAAGAAGAATTTTTCCAACTATTTTAGTTTGTCTAATAAAAGATATTGGATTTACACAAAAAACCTTGGGTACAAAAAAAGTTTAAAAAACTTCTTTAGATTGGGTAAATGTATTTCACTTTCCTGCTTTGTTCAATTAAACTTTTCAAAACCAAAGTACAGTATGAAACGTTTCAAATCCACAAGAGACTTTTTTGAAACTTATAAGCAAAACAGGACCAAGGGGTTATAGATATGGCATACATAACCTTAACTACAGTGTTTGCTGCTACAAATTCTATAATGAGTGAGATAAATATTTTCACTGGAGGCTGAGCCAAAGATCCAGGCCAATGCTATAATCTAATAAAGCTTCTTAACTAATTTAATTGTAAATGCACCATTAATAAAGAAGAAGTCTTTAAATAGATATCTTTTGACAGCAGTGACTACTTAAGAAATATTCGTCAGTTCCTGGGAATTTGTGCTTCAGCTTTATATTTTATAGTAGCTTTGATTAAGCAAAATTTTTTCTTATCCAAACTTAAATTGCACATCAAACAATATGTAAATTAACCCTGAGCCATCCTAGAGGACATGAAAGTTATTCCGAGTTATTTTCACTGACAGGGTAAGCCCAATTCCCATCCCAACCCTACTGAATTCCTCTGTAGGAATTCAGCTATACAGAAAGCAATTTTAAAATTAATATGATTTTGTGTTCATAAAGAAATAATTATTTTTAATTATCGTTCATTTTCCTCAGTCTGATTTCCTCCCATTAGTAAAATTCTTTAACACTATTTTCATTTCCTCAGTGGGTAACTCTTAGAAAGAGCTCTTCATGTGGGATTTCCTAGAGAAGGTTTTGATATTGCCATATACAAATTCCGATACAGAGGTGTGTGTGTGTGTGTGTGTGTGTGTGTTTAATACATTGGAAATGCTCAATTATCCCATTTGTTATTCAAGGATCTAATGGGAAAGGAGACTTGGAAGCAAAGCTCAAAGCTAGTGGGCACACTTTCAGAGGTGTGTGCATAAAATTGGTGTGAATGTCAGTTGTGTATGGAAATCCCTTGCTTTGTAAAGATCTGCTGGGAAGCATAAGATAGCTTTCACTACTCAGATATTAACGTATCAGAGACAACTGACATAAAATTAAAGGGAAATTTCTCTAGTGTATTTCTGAACTCTCATAAAAATCTCAGAATATCCATATTTTGAAGAAGAAAAGTCCCTTCTCAAATAAGCTCAGTGAATATATTACCAGCTTTCCTATGTGAGCATTACAAGGCATTTTTAAGTTAATTATTATATAATTAGAGAGCCTTAAATACAATTTCCAGGTTTTAGGTCTCATCTCCTCTGGACCTCTAGTTCTTTGGATTTTCTCCTGCACTGCATCATGACTTTGTAACACTAAATAATGACATTCTGCTTTATTACATAATTGGAAAACACAGAAGAGCAATAAAACCAGGTTTGGGAGCACTATGAAGTTGCTTTCTGAACCTCTGGAGATGCTAATCTAGCGTCACAGCCCAGTAACAAAAGTGTTCCTGCATTGTTTCTTCCTCTGGGATGGATGGCATGTGGGTTCTTCCACCTTGGGTAATTTTTGCAGGCAGTGAGTGAATAGGAACTAAAAGTCTGAAAATCCAGCTCTCTTATATGAATTTTACATCCTTAATATTTTTTTTAACCTCATAACAGATAATCTTTGTCTGAAAATCTGAGTTGAAATGTTCTCTTTTTTCACAAAAAGAAACTGAATATGTTTCATGAAGGTTAATAGGTTTTCTGTCATAGTGAAGTGAAGCACTAGCTTTCTGAAATCATTACACAGAAGAATAGTTACGCACACATAAACATTACTCAGAGAATAAAACAGCACCTGCTTTGATAACTCAGTAACTTGGTTTTCATTTGTAAAATACTCAACACCACAGAGTATAATTGCAATGTCATATTAATTATATAGAAACCCAAACAAATGACTAACTCCTACTTCTTTTGGGAACACTAATAACACTATTACAAATATCATGACTGAAGATTATCTAGCAAGCTATTTTTCTTTTGTTCTGCTACCTACACACGCATCTGTTTCTTCCTTTTGCTGTTGCTGTGTAAGTCACAATAGAGAAGAGTCCTTCCAGAATATGGTTAATGGCTCTTCCAACAAAAATTACTTAAGTGTTTTTACACTGTATGTAAAAAATCCCTGGAGTGGAACCTCCCATAGGGCTCTGTATTACACTTCCTGCGTGACATTCAACATACTCTTGATAATGAAATAGTAGACAATAAAGTGGATAATGTAAAGGTAAAGAATAGGTTTTTGCTTCATTATGGCTTTCTGGAAGTGTATGCATATCCAAATAAAGATGTATTTATAGCAAGAGCTGGGACAGGTAACAACAGTGATGTAGAGATGGGCATCAGACTAATTCTCACCAGAAAACAAGGGACCCCTTGGTATGTAATCTGGTTGCTAGCCCAACCGCTGTGTCTTCACTGCTTTTGTTACCTGTGCTACCCATCTTAAAGTTAGTACAGATCTGTGTTACAATTACATCTTCAGTTTGCTAGGTAGACATAAACTTGGAGTCGGCCTCAAGTTGAGGGGCCAGGTTCCCTACTTTCAGCTGAGATTTATGCTGTCATAGGCAGGAGATATAATGCCTTCACATCCACTGTATAGCCTTTCAGATACACTTATCTCAGCTGTGAGTTGGTGCCTAGATGAGCTCTACACTTGGGACCCTTTCCCCCACCAAAATTCTCTCTGCTATCACTACTAGCAGTCCCATCTCTCTTGCCCTTAGGGAGCTCAGGCAGCTGCATTATGGTTAATACACATGTAGGAGGCTTAGCTTGAAATTAAGTGCTGAAAAGTCATAAATCATGTTCAAATGATTTGATGAGAAGGGTAAACTACAAGGATGAAGCACTGCTAATGGTACACTGTTGTACTGGAGAAGACGCCTGGGATAAAGTATAGAATTACTAATATGCAACCATACAGCTGATGGGATATACTGCAAGGGGTTATTTGTGTGTTAAACAGCAGGAGGTTGCTGTCCAGAAGAAAACAAATGAGTTTGTTATCAGAGTCCTGCTAGCACATAATACTCAAATAATCTTTTTATGTTGGTTTTTGTACTGGTACCCCTCACCACACAGTACCTGAGCTCCAGTCATCAAGAACTGATTGTATCAGACTCCTCTTCCACTTCAGATTGTTTTCTTGCTCTAGTTGCTGCCCATATTTACATAAGAAATTTCAAGTGGGAGACATAATACCAAAAACGGTATTTTCCCTTAAGACATTAATCCCATACAAGGTCAGGCTCTTGCACTAGAGCCTTCCACTTTCCTCTTGTTCTGGGTCTTGGTCCTAATTTTAGGCCTCACTGTGGAGGTACGTGTGTGTTCAGATTGGTTTTAAATACCCACTAGAATCTACCGATTCCTGTTTTTTCTCCCGTTGCTACTGTTATATCCCACATTACTGCATCCTTCTGCCTAGCCTGCTTTCCAGGTGCTTCCTCACAATTTTCCAAACAATTGTTTTATTTTATTCACTAAACAGTTTACAAAGATGAATTAAAATAAATGAGATGCAAATAAATTCTATGCTTTCTCCCTCATTTTCAAATTGCATTTTCAGTCCACTCAACCTATTATAATCTCATGGTGATTTTCATTTAACAGAGCTAAATGGATATGTGATTATTGTTACAGGAACTAACAGCAGACAATTAAATGTTGAGGTGTTGATAGATAAAGCTGTGTTTTGATTTGCATAAACATGATGCTAGAGAATCTAACTCTGGAAAGGTTTCAGTTTTAAGACTTGTGCATTTAGCTAATTACCACAAGTACCTCCATTAAGTTTTTAATTTTTAGAGTAAGGATTATAGCCACTTTATTTTAGGGCCTCATTTATTTTTGTTTTGAAGACCTAGTCAACATGCAGAGCAGATTTATCTTAATAATCAACTTCTGGAGTACAGCATATCAAAAATCAATTATACAGCCCTGAAATCCAGTCATTAAGACTTTAGCTGCTAATCTCATTCTTTTTTTAAAAATTTGTCTTCTACCAGAAAATTACAAGAGCATGTGACTCTGAAGGAATGGGCAGTAGTATAAGGAAAACAGGAAAGATGATTGATAAGTCAGCAGTGAGAATTAGCTAACTACTGGACAACAGAAAACTATTAAAATGTTAACATCCTATATTGCACCTGCAAATTACGAAGCACTTAATTTAACACAGAATATCTAATTTTAACACCACCTCCCTATGCCTATACAGCCTGATCAAATACCTAATGACATCAATAGAAAATTTTAAATTGACTTGAATGGGCTTTGAACCAGGGTCATGGCTTTTTTCACCCCATTAGTCCTAAATCCTTTCCAGTCTGTGCATCCTGGGGCCACTTCATCCACCTCTGAAACTTTGGGCACCTTAGGGGAATGGGGATGAAAAAATGACCATTGTTTTATATAATTAGGCAATTCAGGAAAGGAAATAAAAACAATACCTGTCTCATAGAAATGGTTACTGGAATTTAGGTGAAGTAGAATGCAGTTAGGCAAACAAGGATTCTGTTTGGCTCATGGGACTAATTCTTCTGCAGAATGGTATGTACTGCAAGAGACCCCCAAGGGTCAGGACATCAATCTTCCTGTTAGAAAGCCTACATTTTCACAAGTGCTGTGGGGTCCTAGCACTGAACTAGGCATTTTTACCATCCTCTTCTAATGACAGAACTTCTACAGCCAGTAACAGCTGACTATCCTCATATTTAACTTGGATCTAATTCACTTCCAATCTATGAATCAAAATGGAATAAAATAACCTTCCATATGGAAAAGGAGTCTGTATAGAGGAGAAAACACTATTTTGTAATGACACTTACCCTGAGCTTTCTTCCAAACACAGTCACTTTGCCTTTAATCTGCTCTTTTCTTAGTCGCCATTCAATTGAGTTTAAGCCATTTTCCATTGGTAGGGAAATATTACACCGTCCTATGGTGGGGGTTACAGTGCCGGTCAGGACATGAGGTTCACTGTGGAAGCTAATGCTCATTCCATTGGCATACATCACTCTCAAAGTGCCATTATTACAGAGCTGGTAGCTATTCCTCACTTGATCTAGAGAGAAGAAAATTACGTAGCTACTTTAGTCATAAAAAGAACATCTCACCTAATTTGATGGGTTTTCATGGCACTTCTGTTGATGTCAAGTGAAGTCTGCTTGCAATTACCACTTACATGGTGATACAGTGGAAATTACCATTGCTATTGATTTATGTAAAGAACAACCATATTAATACTGTGAGCCTGCAGAAAAAAATCCCATTATATTTTCCCTTTACTGTTAATTATAAATCAAAATGTATATTGATGTCTTTCACAGCATAATTTATGTGAATGCATTTTTAAAATCAGCAAAACTCAGAGGAAAAATGATTTTAATTCAACTACTGGATCTACCACAAGCCTATTAAATTTTGGGTTATAAAAAGTTTCTGTTGGAAATTTTGTCAGGAATGAGAAAGTAAGCCCCTCTTCTTTTTCTTTCTCTGTTTAAAAACTGCCCTCCCAGCAGACACATGGCAGGGTATTATAGATTAGCTTTAAATCCTAAACGTGTGATGCTCCAACAATACAGGCTGGCAGCAACAACCCTTTGTGTGCGTGGCATTCTTCAATCTACTACAAAAGAGCTGTGCTAGCCAATCAGATGCCTGGCCTTTTTGCTTACTGATAAAAGTTATAAAAATAAACCTGTACTTTTATGGTCATGTTATTCTCTGCCTGGTTGACACCAGTGAGGTCCCTTCTGAAAGGCAATCAGAACAGAGGTTTTCAATACCTGTATAGTGTGCAGCTGCCATCTGAGCATCAATGCCCATCTGACAAAAGGATAACATCTACATAATTAATCATGTGGCATAACTGGAATAGAGTCATTGGAAAAGGATGCATCACAGGATAATAGTCTATAAATGTTGACATTTCTGTCAGAAGAAGACTATTGTCCTACAACAATGTTCTGATGCCAGTGACATTATCTCTTAATTAAAAAAACATCACCCACAGAATTCTTTTCAATCTGTATTTGGTAACTGTGACTTTACAGTACACTACAATATTTGGTCCACATCAGGAAGTTGCACCTAAAGGAGTGTTTAATCTTCTTCATTGCTAATCTCTGGGACTGTACTGGGCCTTTGTTATCTGAAGTGCTGATGGGCAATGAAATCACATAGTAAACCACCTGTTTGTCACTGCAGCATGAAAGGCCCTGATTCTGATTTTACTAAAATGAGTAGATCCAATCAGTTGAAAGAACTTGCATAAATATTGGTGTAGGGCTGGGAGCTGACCTCACTTAAGCTCATCATAGCAAAACCCAGCTGCTCTTCTGGGATTTTACACAGAGTGAGCTAACATTTCGCAACCAAACCTCACTGTTTTTGGCAGTGAAGATATAGCCAACGTTGCACTGAAAGCAAGTGAAGCAAACTTGATATAAATGTATCAGCAGAACCAATCTTCTCCAGCAGGTAATGGTTAAACTAAATTAGACAGCACTTCCTTCTGCTTGCCCTGAAAATCTGCAAGTTTAATAGTGTGCTTATGGGAGTCATTCTCTCTTGTCGAAACGTTTTGTGTTTTTACCAGTTCAGAAGTGTTCAGACCATTTCAGAAGCTCAAATGATTATTCTGAATGGCTACTTTGAATTCTTAGGAGGATACTGGGTGTCTAAGTATGATATGCTGAACAGTATATGTCTGTACCTTGAACTACTGTGTAGGAAGCCTCCACTGAGGAAAGATTGGTAATGACTGTAACATCATCATCTCGATTGGAATTCTCAATATCTATGGTGATAGACTTTTCCATTTCACGGTGAAGGCTGGTAACCACTCCAGTGGGGCGTGTTACATTGGTTAGTCGTCCTTCATGGTCATAGCTAATGGAGAAAGTTATGAGAGCAAAATGAGTATGCATATATACCTGACTTTTCTCTATATGATACATTAAAATGCACCATATTCTTGCTAAAATTAGCATGAAACAGAGTCTTCAAGAGCATTATGATTATGTTCATCATGCTGTATCTTAAAACTGGCAATGTTTATGAATTCCTATTTTTCTAGAGAAAAAACAAAGTCAATCCAGAGAAACTCCTTTTAAAATCAATTGCATCATTTTAGACTGTCACTGGGTGCATTTACATGAGACACTGACTGTGCAGTAGCAGTAAAATACTGTGCAGTAGCATGTCACAGCATGGATAGTGCTCCTGTATACACTACTGAGCAGTAGCATTACCTAAAAGACATTTGTCGACACTACTGCACAGTAACTTCAGTTTCTGCGCATTTATTTAGTATGTGCTAATACAAGTACTAAATAGATGTGCAGTAACAACTGTGCAGTTGCATCTCATTTAGACATGCCCAATGAGAACAGTATTTGGCCTACAGAGTTATCTGTAATGAAGAAATGCTTATTTTAATATTTATACGTCATTACAACTGGATTAAGGTAAGTGGAGTCATAGCTCATTGTTCACCAAAAAATGATACCCAGAGACTTTATAGCCAGTGAAAACTACTGAGTTTTAGGTGACATGAAGATGAACCTGCATTTAAAGTTTAACAGAAAGAAACCTATCTGAGAATGTGATTTCTGTGTGGTCAGTCTTGCATTTTGTATCAAACTTGTGTTCATGAAAATAACAGAATAATAGCACTGTGGAGAGCCAAGTTACAGTGTAGGCTGGTGTTATGCAAGAGGCAGGACACAGCTCAGAAAAATGTTTCTTCATTATCATAGAATCATAGAAAAGCAGGGATGGGAAGGACCTGAGGGCATCTAGTCAGAGAATCATTTAAATAATGATTTAGATGATTGTCCAGCCCTAATGTCTATGAAATCTATAAAATCTAAACCAGCAGTTGGCAACCTTTTCAGGCAGCAGGAAGGAATGATGCAAAGCTTGGTGAGTGGGCAGGAGGGTGCCAGGCCACTGCTGTCACCACTTTACCTTGGCATGGCACAAGGAGGCAAGTGCTTGGCACAATCACTTCTCTGTGCTGTGGCACAGGAAATGCCCACTGCCAAGTGCTGCTGAAGCCCCACATCTGCAGACTGGATCCAGCCCACGGAGGATAGATTGCTAACTCCTGATCTAAACCTTCTCATCCAAATAGCTGTCCATCTTGCAAACTTCAGATGATGGAGATTCTGCAGCTTCACTAAGTAATCTATTCTAGTATTTAACCACCTTCACAGTTAGCGAGTGGTTTTTATACATCCCTTCTTGTTTATTCTGTCCTCTTCAGATACAAAGTTGTCTATCATCATCCTCTCTATTACAACACAGCCTAGTCAGGTATTCCCAAGCAGGGGTTACTCGCGCCCCTGCAGTGACCAGTCAGTGACCAAGGAGGAATCCCTCTGTGACCAATCTTGCTGACCGGGGAAGGAGAGGTATCCCCCTGTGGCTGATTGCGAAGCGGCCATGGCACTCCTGGAAGCAGCAGCAGTGCTCCCAGAAGTGGCTGCAGACACTTCCAGAAGTGCCTTGGCTACTTCTAGGAGTGCCATGGTGCTCGCACTCTGGCCAGTGCTCGCAGGGGGGCACCGGTGCTCCCACCTGCCAGCCCTGTCCATCACGTAAGGGGCTAGAGTAGCCTGTCAGGGGGTGCATCAGAAGTTTCAGGGAGTGCACATGCACCCCTGTGCTTCCCTATGCATCACCACTGTTCCCAAGTTGGTGTTTTTACATTTGATTGCCCTACACTAAGTGCAGGACTTTATACTTGTCCTTACTGCATTTCAACCAATTAGTTTTGGACCATTTTCCCAGTCTGTCAATGTCACTTTGAATCCCTCCACCCAGCTAAGTCTCATCTGCAAAGTTACTAAGTGTGCACTCAATTCTATCCTTCAAGTTATTAACAAAGATATTAAGGCATACAAGACCTAGGACAAAACGTTAGAAGCCCCACCTGATACTTAGTTTGGCACTGAGCCATTGATGACTACTGCATTGTGAACCTTAAACTTCCTTGCTGTTCTAGCTGTGAAACTTCATCTGAATAAGAGCTTACAACCACAGCAGATGGACAATGGACTTTAGTCCACTCTTGTTGGTAGTATAGGAAAACATAGAGAAACCAAACAATTTCTGTACATTTCAGCCTGGGACTAAATTTAAACATGTAAGCTGCCCAACTGATTTCAACATGATTGCCTTCATGACTACAGAAATCTAAAACAGTAATGTATTACACAGACTGCCTGACACGCATCTGAGAATTTTTAGGCCTTTATGAACGTATACATCGGTACCAAGTATTCTAACTTAAAAAAGACAACTATAGAGAAGTGTATCTTACTGAAACCTAATGAAATACTCAGTTAAAGACTGAACCAGTTAGGAAACATAGACTTATTTGTAAATTTTGGAAGCTGAAGCCAGATGGGACAACTGTGATTCTTCAGCTTGACCTCCAATACGTTCATGTAAGGTGCTTATGACAAGATATGTATTAACCAATATGGTTTTTATAAAAGAGAAATCATGCCTCTCTAATCCCTTATAATTCTTTGGGTGTGTCAACAAGATGTTGGATGAGACAGTATTTCATGACATAACGTATGAAAGGCTAGTTTAGGAAGTTCGGAAAATGTTTTTCAGAAAGAGGCTTTGAAGTAAAAGTAATACTCATAAAAAAGTAATACTGATCAAAAAAGTCACAAGTCAGTTATGAAACAGGAAATAAAGATCAATAATAAATGGACAGTTTTCAAGCATGGTGAAAGTCTGTCCTCAAGGCTCTGTATTTGAACTAATATTGTTTATTAGTGATCAGAAAAAGAGAGGGAACATGAAAGTGACAAAATCATTTAGTCTAAGACTAGAAAAGTCCCTGTATACTATCATGACAAAACTAGGTGAACGGGCAGCAAAATGGCAGGTGAGCTTTACCATTAGCAGATATGTGGTAGGTAATCCATACTGGAAAGAATAATTTGAACTACTCCTATACATTGCTGAGTTTTAAATTAACTCAGGAAAAAGGCATGAGGATGGCTGTGTGATACTCACTGAAAATCTCTGCTTAAAAATGCAGTGGCAAACAAATCTTAGAATTCATGGAATGAGACAGAAAATACAAAAAATATTCTAATGCCAGGTATATAAATCAATGGTTGTTTGCTCTCAGATAGGGGACACAGTTCAGTGCTGAACGCAGAAAGGAGAGATTAAGAAATGAATAATGAAAATGACTAGAAACATGGGAAAAGGTACATATGGAAAGAGTGACTGAAAATCTGGGAATGATTTAGTTTATGATTTAGAGGTATGAAAGTAACAAAAACTCTATAATCAGTATTCAAAGAAAATAAAAAGGAGACAGTATCTACCTGTCTTAATATAAAAATGAAATAGTAATGCACCAAATTTACATGTGATAGAAGGGAATGCACTTTCTGTAATATATAATTAATTTGTGGAACTGCCTGCACTTACAGTGAAATCTGATTAATTTGCCTATCGAATAATTTGCCGTTATGATTCCATGCCAGTGCCCCTCTGCCCTTCTAAGTCCTCCCAATTATCAATTCTCAACAATTGGTCACTACTGGATAATTTGCTCATTAACATTCCTGTTGGAGTGGCAGATTAACCAGAATTTAACATAAGATTGGACATTTATATGAATAAGAAAACCATCATTTTACAATTTTCAATATAGGAAGATTATTCTAAGATTGCTCATTTTGCGATTGCTTGCACTTTCTTCTGAAATTTCTACTGCAGGACAGTGTTTGTACCAGCTTGTAGGTCTCAGTACAGACCTTGTAGTAAGACTTGATCAAAGTAGATTGTGTATAGGCTTTGACTGAAGTATTCCGGCCAGCAGCAGAGCTGTTGCAGAAGTTTTCAGTTCTTGCTGGGCACATCTGTATGAGATGCTTAACTGCACAGTAGCGTATTTCACCTCACAGTAAGCATGCATGTCTACACATGTGCATGCTTACTGGGCTGTAAAAACCCTTAATCCTGCATAAATTTGCTGTCTGCAAATGCAGGTAATAAATTTAAGCAGGATTAGTTACTGCACAGTAACGAACTTGTAGACATGACCCAAGACCAAGTTTGTTTCCGACTCTGCCCTGCCACTGGTGAGCTGCCCTCAAGCTAGCCCCAGGGCTCTGGGCTAGGAGCCTCCCAGGGCCCCTGCTTGAGGCTTTAAAAGCCTGCAGGCATTTTGAGCCATGGGGCACATCAGAAGGGAGCCGGAGGGCACTCCAGGCTATGTATCCCCCTGGGCAGGCTGCAGCCTAGCTTTGCCAGCCTGCCTGCACTGCAGTGCCACTGCCTGGTACTGCAGTATCATAAGGCTGCCAGGACAGCGCTGTCCAGGTCAGCAGGATGCTACAGGGTGCTGCAGACTCAGGCCAGGCCAGTCAGCCCACACAGGCCCAGTTGCAGGCAGCTTCTGGCCAGCAAAACCAGTGCCACCTGCCCACAGCCCACCCCCAACAGCCTGCCCTGTGCCTGCAGGTACTGCAGGGCATTGCCTCTGCCATGTGGCTGCCAGTCCTGTGCCATGCATTTGCACTGGGCACTGCAGGCAGCTGCCCAGGCCTGGCAGGATGGGGATAGCTGTGTGGTGGTCCAGAGAGCCAGCATAGGACCCACAATGGCCTCATTCTCCTCATCCCGGCCCATGCCCACATCTGTGCCTATGCCTTTCACCTGGGACCCCAACTGGACCAAGGAGGAGACTAGCAACCTTGTGGCACTGTGGGGCAAGGTGGAGATACAGGGCCAATGCCCACATCTATGAGGCCCTGTCAGGATGGATGCAGGAGCATGGGCATGACTGGTCTGTGCAGCAGTGCTGCACAGAAGTCAAGGCCTTGTGGGCACAGTGGGTCATCATGACCATCTACAGTCATCAGTCCAGAAGTGCCTGTAAGTCCATGACCTTTACACAGCAACTGGCAGCCATCCTTCTGGCCTGGGACCCAGGCCACAGCCTTGATCTCTACAACAGCACAGGTGGCCTGCCTGAGTCCCTGCTCTGGCCTGGTACCTCCAGTGACACATCACCAGAGGAGGGCCCCTCAGGCATCCATTGCCTCATTCCGCCAAACTCTCCAGCTGCAGTCTCCACCAGCAGCTTGGGGAGCTCTGGCCAGTGCCTGCCTTGCCAGCTCAACAACCCCAGGCCAGCCATGAGGTGTAGCTGGCCATGACGCTGCTGGCCCCCAGTAGTGTCAGCTCCTCCCTGTGGGAGGTCCCAGCTTGGTGCCTGCATGGCACATCCCACCATCGGAGGATGCTGCCCAGAGCTGCATGCCATCGCTGACAGTCAGGATGGAGCGGAGCCACAGGCCACACCAGTCCTGGCCATGTGGTGATGAGTAGCTCTCAGGGAGGGTCCTCCTTGCCTTTGCCCCTGCCCCCCTCTCACCCAGTCTGCTCACACTCCCCTGACCCTGGGTTCCAGATCTGCAATGTCTCCCCACCTCCCACAGCACTCAGGGAGGTGGGAGACATTGCAGAACATTATTGAACAACCCATGTCCCAGCTCACACCAGCCACGGCCCCAGGTTTAGCACCACCTAGCTCCCCTACCTGCGCCCAGCTCTGCCACTCACCCTGGCTCCATGTGGGTGCGGAGCCAGAGCTGCCTGTAACAGAGCCAGCACTGCACACCAGCCCTGTTGGCCCTGGCTGCCAGAGGGGGAGCTGCCCATGCCAGGGGACCAGTGCCCACCATCACCCCTGAGTGAGTGCCCCACCAGCTGCACTTGCCACGGCATGCATACCCATGGGGGAACAGCCAGAGGGTGGGGTACTGGCCACCTGTCCTTAGGCTCTGCTCCCTAAATGCCCCCAACCCATGGCCCCCCAACCCAGGACAGACCAGACATTGCAATACTTGTCACAGGGAAGAAGGTGAGTAGTGGAGGGGCTCTGTTTGTTGAGGGGGAGGGGAGGGCTCTGATGGGGAAGGAGGGGGAAGAGGTGCTCCGGTTGATGCGAGGGAAATAGAGTCTTCATAGACTTCATAGACATTAGGGAAGAGACCTTGCAGGAACATTGAGTCCAGCCCCCCTGCCATAGTCAGGAAATCTGCTGGGGTTCAATGATCCCAGCAAGATAAACATCCAAACACCTTTTGAATGAATCCAGAGTAAGTGCTTGTACTACCTCTGTGGGGAATCTGTTCCAGACCCTGGACACGCGAACTGCAAAGAAGTTTTTCCTTATGTCCAGTCTAAACCAGCCTTCCAGGAGTTTGTAGCTGTTAGACCTTGTTATCCCTTGGGAAGTTGTGGTGAACAGCTGTTCTCCCAGGTCCTGGTGTACCCCCCCATATACACTTATAGGCTGCCACCAAGTCACCCCTGAGCATTCTGTTCTCCAGGCTGAAGAGTCCCATGTCCCTCAGCCTCTCCTCATAAAGCTGGCTCTCTTGGCCTTTGATCATGAGTGGCTCTCCTCTGGACTCTCTCAACCCCTCATGAAGTGTAGGGCCCAAAACTGGATGCAGTACTCCAGCTTTGGCTTCACTAAGGCCGAGTAGAGTGGGAGAATGACATCTCTGGTTTTGCTTGAGATGCACTGGTGGATGCACACCAATCTTTGGTTTGCGTTGCCAGCCATAGCATTGCCTTGGTGACTCATGTTCATCTTGTGGTCAATCAAGACCCCCAAGTCTCTTCCAGTCATAGTGCTAGTGAGCATAGCACTGCCAAGTCTATAAGAATGATGCTGCATGTTTTTCCCCAAGGTGGAGTGCCCTGTTCTTCTCTAGATTGAATGCCATTAGGTTTTGGTCCACCGACCTTGCAAGCATGTCCAGGTCAGCCTGTATCCCCAGCCTGTCTTCCAGTGTGACCACCTTCCCCCAGAGTTTAGTGTCATCCATGAACTTCGCCAATCCACATCTGACGCCCAAATCCAGATAATTAAGAGTACTGGCCTGAGTACTGAGCCCTGAAGGACTCCACTGGTCACCTTGCACCACGTTGACTTGTTCCCATCAACTAGTACTCTTTGGGTCTGATCCCAGAGCCAGTTCCACAGCCACTAGATTGTGAGATGGTCAAGGCCACTGTTCTCCAGCTTAACCATGAGGACATCATGCGAGACCAAGTCAAAGGTTGTCTTGAAATCCAGATTTATGACATCAACCTTGTCCCCCTTGTCCAGGCAACGCATCATTTGGTCAAAGAAGGAGATGAGGTTGGTCAGGCAAGACCTTCCTGCAACAAAGCCAAGTTGTCTGGCATTCAGAAGGTTGCCTTCTGTTAGCCCAGGGGTGGGCAAAATGCGGCCCATGGGCTGGATGCAGCTCGCCAGGCCATTCTATTCAGCCCACAAGGCCCCTAAAAAATTTGGAAAATTAATATTTATTTGTCCCTGGCAACCTGTCACACGGCCCTTGATGGCTTGCCAAAACTCAGTAAGTGGCCCTCCACCTGAACTAATTGTTCACCCCTGTGTTAGCCTGTTGCTGATGAATCCCTTGTGATACGTGTGCAGTCAGTGTGGTGCTGGGAGTGGGTGGGGAGGTGGGGGGTCCTTGGGTGAAGATGCATAGGTGAGTTAGAGCGGGGACTGCTGGAGGAGGTAGTTGGCCAGGGCCAGCCACACTTGGTGCCTTGGCCCCCAATGGCAGGTGTCCTGCCACTCCAGGTGGGGCTGGAGCTGCTTTAGGAAGTCCCCAAAGGTGCCCTGAGTCATGTGGAAGGCCTCTAGCCATCGTTCGTTGTCTCAGGTGTGCTGGATGATGTGTTGCCACCAGTCCTGGCTGGCCTGGGAGGCCCAGAGGTGGTGAGGCTGGAGACCCAGGAGGTGATGGTGGCCCCAGCAGTGGTATCCAGAAGCCCCTCATCAGTGCCCCTGCCATCAGGAGCTGCACAGTGGCAACCCTGGGATGGTGCCCTGGGGTCAGGCAAGTGGTCACTGCATGGATGGGGAGCCAGGCATGGTGAGATGGTTATGGGCCAGGCGGCAATCGGCACAGTGGGGGCCAGGAGGGCTCTTGAGTGATCAGCAGGAGCCTGGGGCACTGGTTGTCACTGCCAGTGGCTGGGGTGGAGCAGCCATAGTGCAGGGAGGCACAGCGGGTTAGGAGAGAGCTGCCATGTGCCCTATCACTGGGCGTGCAGCTCCTGGGCAGGGAAGAGAGCAGTGAGCACGGCTGGCTTTTGAAGAGGTCTGTCTGCTGGCTGAAGAGTCTGGAGCTTCCCCTGTACGGCTGCAGGAAGTTTGGGGCTGAGAGCAGTAAATCTTCTCTCTAGTACTCGCATGTGTAGACATCTGCCCAAGAGTGCTTATTCCAGTGTAGTTTACACCCGAGTAAACTGAGCCCAGATCAAATGTATGTGTAGATTCACCTGCTGAGTAGGAACATATCAGGAAATTGATTGTCAAAATAGGAAAAACAAAATGTGTCCTTGGGTAGATAGGGGACGTCTGACGCAGAATAGACCCACAGATAAAGCATATCAAGTACTTCTGCACATACTTATAAGTAGATTAGTAAAAGACAGATATGGTAAAATAGTTTGCCAAATATTTAGCTAAATTTAGAAATAATGTATGTGTGCCGAGATAAGCTGCTAGCATAAAGAGTATATAAGAGGTAGAAAAGGACCAGCCCACTGGAATTATCCCAAAGATTAGATGAAATCTGGTCATCAGTTCTCCACCTTGCACAGAACTCAGATGCAGGAATTGGCAGCCCTCGACATGACTGCTGGCTTAATCACCCAGTCATATTGCATCATATCTCAGGGCGGTGAGCATGCTGTATTGCTTTTGTCTAACTACAGTAACAGAATTGTAACTGCTAAGGTTGTTGTTGTTTTTGACTTAGAATTCTAACTGTTGGGATTTAATAAACTTGCTTGTAGTTAAGGGCAACCAAGTCTTAGTCTTCACACTTGGTAAAAAGACCCATAGCCTCGTTGGACACAACAAGGTATTGGATTAGATGGACATCTATCCTGAGTTGGTAAGACAATTCTTGTCTTCCTAAAATGAAGTACAAGGTGAAATCCTAGATTACTTGAAGATAATGGATTTTTTTCTATTGACCTCACTGAGGCCAAACTTCCATCCAAAATTGCACAACATGTTGGTCAAGAGGGAAGGTAGGTAGAAAAGTGAATGGGGAAGTGATGAGGTCAGAAGCTGTCTCTGGAAATAAAGGCATCAGTGATTCAGCAATGGGCAGCTGAGGAATATGTCCATACTAGAAAATACTGGGGGCCTATAGATAGGCTAAAATATTTCTTGGAGATGGGCAGCAAGACATAAATAAATTTGTAAAGCAGTAACTGTAGTAGAGGATTTGGTACCTAATTGTCAGATGATAGGCATTAATCTCCAGGAAATGCCCTGATCCAGGGCTGTTCGTATTACTCTAAGACAGAATTGTCCAACTTCAGTGTGGACAGGGGCTGAAGGCAGTGCTGGCATGTAGCCCCTGGGCTGTACACGGCTTGGATGACACTCTTTGGGGAGCCCCCCTGGGATATCCTCTATTATACAGGCTGTACTAGTGGCCTGTAGCACCCTGCCACTGGGCTGCACCAGCAGCATGGGCTCCCCTGCCCCTCCCTCTCGGCTGTTCAGCCTCTGCCAGCAGCACATAGCCGTGTCCCCGCTCCCCCCCCCCCCCCACCACTGCAGTGTAGGCTGTGCAGGTGGCATGTGGACCCCTGGGCACAGCAGTGGGAGAGGCAGCCATCTTTCATGGGCCATGTCATAAGACTGAAGATGACCTGTAAGATAAGACACGGGACTGAAGATGACCTTTTATTTGCGAAAGGATGAAGTGGTTTCAGCTGGTATGTACAGGATCTTTCGAAAGATTTAAGGTACTAAGTATAACCACAGAATCATTTCTCAGTCTTTGAGTGCCTGCATTTTGACTGTTAGACTTTTGAAATACATAACTGCTTGACAGCTTTAGAGGGATTTTGCTAGGTCGCTTTCATATATGGTAATGGGTAACAGCAAATGTTGACCTTATATGGAGAAGGGCCACATACATTTAAATATATCCTTATGCCTTATGAAAACAAATCTGATTCAAGGAGAAAACTGCAGCACTCTCTTAGGGCGTTCTGAAGGCCAAGTGGAGTATCATTGGGGACCACTTCAAAGATCTGTTCTTCATGCCCCAAAACAATCTTAAATTCTCCTATGTGAGCCTGCTGTTAGCTATTACATTATTTATAAGCCCTGGCTGCTCATAGCATAAAATGAAGTGCATGTTATATTTTTATTTGATTCCATGAAGTATTTGGGAGATAAGGTAGCACTGTATTTCAGTAAGGTAGTTGGTACAGATATACCATTTATTCCTAAATTTTAATTCTCATTTTGTTATATTACTTTTAAGAAGAGTTTTGTCATTCTTGCAAAGATGTTGTATTGTGATTATGACAACAGGTGCTGATTATCTGTATTTGAATGTGAGAATGTGGTGGTCTTTGAAGCAACCAATGTCACCTTTATGAAGGACATACTTGATAGTCAAGTAGATGTTTCCATCTTTAGTTTACCAAAATTAATACGATAATAATAGAGACAGTATTATCTTCCTGGAATTGCTTGAATATGGAAAGCAATACAGTAACTAATGTTGATAAGAACCCTGCACTTTACTTAAAGATAAATTACCATCTCATTAACAACATTTACAGTCCCTCAGAGGTGGACTAAAGCTGCTAAAGAGTCAGTGAAAGTTAGTTACTTAGGATCATCACCAACAAAATGCCTTGATTTTTTCCTATCTCACTTTTTCCCCTAACAAATATCTACAATTTATGTGGTAGTTTAAGTTCCACCCTTGACAAAGTGTTTTCTGTATGCTTGGCATGACACATGGTCTTGTAACAAAAAATGTCTCTGAAATACAAACAGCTCTGTGAATGGCACAGCACTGATTTCTGTAACCTAGACAGAGCTGATAATATGGTTCTGTTTTTTAATTACATGAATGAAACCCAGGCTATGCAGGTGCAGAACATGATCAGGGTGCTCTAATGGATATAAATGTGAAAGTGAAATTATGGATTAACAGAAAACATAGCCCTTATCACATGCTGGCTATGTTCTCCTATACAGAGTACTTAGAGAGTCCAGATGCAATACTTATTTCCACAGTAGAAGTGATAATTAGATACCACCTATCTTTTATCAAACATACTAATTAACAAATCCAGTGCCTAACCCTGTACTACTTAGTGCTAGGCATGGTGCCTACTACTATGAATAATCCCCCTAATACAGAGAAGAGATTTTTTTTTTCCTTATTTATTCTGGAAAACAGTTGGGAAGCTTTCGGGCACTGCAAAAGTTATAATAATAAATAACATCTACACATGCACATCCATAGAGTATTAAAAACATGCATGCTGTATTTTCATTCCCTATATGTAACATAATAATTTTGTAATAATTTAAACATTATTTTAATCACCAACAGACTTTGAAGAATATTTTATAAGTGTTTAATTTAGTTTGATTATTTATATATTGTGATTTTACTCATTTAATAATGGGGACTTGCAACCAATTTGCATTCATCTATTATAAAATTTGTGATATTTGATGTAAGAATGGTAGCTTCTAGGAAAAAAATGAGTTGACCCTGCTTGTGATTTAGGGAATGTGTGTGTGTTGATCAACAATAATATCTACGTAGAGACCTATCTAAAATGTACATCTACCATCATCAGAAGTGTTTCACCAACACCCCATACAGTTTGATGCAGTGATCAATAGCTGGAACCCTCTTATGCCTCTAAAATGGAATTTATTAAATAACTAAAATGTATTTTAAAAGGCTGTTATGTAGTAAGGAGAATAAGTCTGCAGCTTCATCGGAATGATAGATAAAAGTGAATACATTTGTTCAGTTATGGTGATGAAATTAAACAGTGACCACAAGATGGCAGTGCCTTCCTTTTCTTATAAACAAATCATAAAACAGTAAATGCTGATGTGCACTAAGTTAGTTATCAGGTGAACCAACCTAAGTTACTTTTGTTCATGCACTAAAAAAAAAAATCAACAGTGTTTAAGTAGCAAGCCATGTTACAACACACTAGCACATAGGTTTGTGGATCAAAACAACTATCATTGGCTGTTTATACGACAATCTAAAAAATAAACCTGTGCTCAGCAATTTTAGGTGGATTATAAAACCTGATCAAAGCTTTGTAAGCACAAATTTGGAAAAAATTTCCAAAGGAATGGATTGCTAATCAAGTATTTCAAGCAAAATACTCATTATTACCATATTTTATTTTAATAGCAGCCTTGCTACAGTTAAAAACCAGCATATGTGTGTGTGTATAATTTTACATACATACATACATACATATATATATACACACACATACACACACACATACACACATCTATATCTATGTATACATATATATAGATATAGATATGTATGTGTGTGTATGTGTATATATATGTGTATATATATGTATATGTATGTACCTAGCCTATTAGATACATATATATAGTACCACTTATTAAAGAAACTCTGTTATTGCTAAATACATTCCAATACAACTATTAAAGACAGCATAATTGTTAGAAAATAACTGGTTTGCTTTTTCAGCTTCTTCATATACTTTTGCACTTTATTTTTAATCTGTTACAGCTAAAGAGGATATTCTGTTTTTTTAATCTATGTGCTCATGAAAACCAGTGTACTTTTGGGCCATCTAGAAATTATACAAGTCACACTGGATTCTTAAGGATACCTTAAGATCTAATTTTGTAACCTACCTCAGGAATGAAAAATCATTAAAGTTAATGTTTCATCCATCACAAGAAATATAAATTTTATAACCTGACATTTGAACATCAAGATTTATAATTTAAGTTTTAAAAAGATGTTAAAAATTAAATCTCTAGAGAGGCAACCAAGTGGGGTTTAGTTACAGAGTACTGGGTGCACATACACAAGCGATTTACTGTAGAGTTGACTAGGTCTGCAGTAAAGTGTCACCATCCACACATACACTGGTACTAGGGTACAGTAAAATAATTAACTCCACTGTAAGATAGTACTGTCCCTAACAGTAATTAACTGTGATTAAATACTCATGTAGATGGTGGCCACCAGGCACAAATTGAAACCAGATCCTGCAAACTGCATTCACATACAAGTTGTTGATTTTCCTAAGAAAAAAGACCACAATCCTGCAAGGCCCTGGGCAACACTTCTGTGAAGTGAGTGAGCCTCCTCCCCAACTTCTCACTACAGTGACGGCATCTACATGTGCACTTGATGTGGAGTTGACCAATTAGCTCCACACTCAAGCGTTACCATCTACAAGCCTGGTGCTATTAGCCTAGAGTAAACTAATTAACTTTGCCATAGGATACCACTGCCAAAAACAAATACCACACTGTCTATATATGTACTGTGTGTCACAGTGCATATATAGACAGTGACTGGGGCTGGCTGGTGCATGAGGATGCTACAATGCAGAGCTACCTGCTGGCTAGCCCTCACTGGAGAACTCTTGTCACCCAGCCAGTCCCTCCGCAGCACACTGAGCTAGGGCAGAGCAGCTCCAGGCTAGCAGGCTGACCCTCCTGGTTCAATGTGCTGTGGTCCCGGGCACATGTGTAAATGCTATGCCCAGGAGCAATAGGTTCCAGTGCAAACTGTACCAGAGTTTATTCAGCTGTGCTACTGCATGTGTAAATGCACCCAGTGTATGTTTAGGGTGCTCACTATCATACAGGAAGCATCAGTGTCAGGACCTTATGGAAGGACCCCACAAAACTGGTGAAGTCAAGAAAACTACTTCTCGGGTTCCAGTGCCCTACTGCACTGAAATTTAAAAACCTGATACTATATTCACTGAATACAATGTAAACACTACAACTGAGTTCAATGCGCATTCCATTTGAGCCAAGTCACCGTCATTTGAAAGAGAATGCATGCCTAATATATTTATAAAAAAATTCTTACTCATAAAAGGTTGTCCATCCCGTTTCATCACTCTTTGTTGCCAAGAGACCACTATTGCCATTGTATGTCATTAATCCAAGTTCCAGAGTCTGGGTTGACACTACCTTGAGTCCACCATTAGCACCAACAGCTAGTGTGACAATCTGATTGTCAGGCATCAGTAAATGTCGCGGTGTTCCATTATTATCCCGACGAATCTTCAAGGAGTTGCCGTTATTATCAATTATTTCTGTGACATCGTTGTCACTGCTGTAAGTGAAATTATATAGATATTCGCCAGTAACTAGGCTAAGTGTGTACTGGTGGATTCCATCAGCATTGAAGACATATAGCTCCTGTTCTCCTGGAGATGCAGCCTCATACTGGTTGAAAGAGTTAAGAATAGGTCTGTTTTTACTAACAGCCCTAATACGGATATTTCCAAGGTCAGCTATGTAGATTGTTCCATCGGGTGCAACAGCTAAGGAGGATGGTGAATTTAAGATGGCATCAGTTGCATAACCATCATCCCCAGAATAGCAGTTACAGTTCACATCATTTTTGCAGTCACAGTCTGAAGCTGCCCCTGCAAGGAGGCAGATCTCTCCATTGGTGGTCACCTGCCGTAGGCGGTTAATTTTTTTCTCATCCGTCTCACTGATATAAAGGATTCCAGTATGTGAGATGGCAATTGCACTGGCTGACTCCAGGGCAGAGTGAATGGCCAGTTTGCTAAGGGAGTAGTCTATACCAGGGACTTGGCAATGCATGGGACGTCCAGCAATAATGCTAACCTGATGATTCTCTGTGATCCGTAAAATGACATTGTTTTCCAGGACATAAAGTGAGTTGTCCATTGGATTGACAGCAAGATCAGTTGGCCATTCTAGCCGTACCTAAAAACCACACAATAGTTTGTTATCACTGTAAAACATAAACAGAATTAAATCTTTTTTAATGCATATATATTGTACGTGAAACATCAGCAAATTAGTCATTGGTTTAGCTTTGTAAATCACAGAACTAAGTGCTGCTTCTGGTACTTCACATGATGAATTTTCTTCCTGTAAAAATTAAAGCTATGTGTAATGAGAACTTTTGTTACTTACGTATCTGTTGCAAAGAAAGAATACTATATCGCCAAAACTCCACAATTATTACAGCAAAATACAATTAACACAATAATTTCTATTATCTCAACCTTATTCTCCTGTGTAAATAACTCATGTTAACCACTGCAAGAAGACAGGTTCATTTTTTTCAGTAACTCGTTACGCTAGCTGTCATCCTGAATTGCATAATGTCACCAATACCCAGTAAATCTTTTTGCTCGGAATTCCAACATACCATGTTTCCTAAGCAGAATGGCTAGGCAGTTATCCAAAATTAATAGCTAAAATAAAATGCCAGGCATATAAATGAAGAGGAAGAGAAAATCTACCTGGGTGACATCCATGCTGGAATCACAGCTTAGGGGTCGAACAGCAGTTAGGTCGTTGGAACCCAGTAGAGTTGATATAATTCCATTCTGATCAACTTTCCGAATCATAGTGGCATCAACAAAATACATGAGTCCATATTTATCCACAGCAATTCCTGCAGGTGGGTGAAATAAGCAATGATGAATGCTCTGGTCTTGTACTTCACTGATAAGTTTAGAAGGTATTTTTCTTCATTTACTTTCTTTTTTCAGACTCTTGGTCCCTAATTCTGGACTTCAGATCTTTGCCTACTATAAACTGGTAAAATTCTACTGAAAAACTAAATAACGACAGTGTTTTTTAAACATGCAACTTTAATAACGCATTATTATTTTGACCTATGCTCGTTTCAGCCTTTGTATGATGTTTAACGCCAGATTTTTTTTTTTAAAGAAAAATACTCTTCCCTGAATTTTACATCAGACATTCACCTGTTGTTTAGCCTGCTTTTCTAGAAGACTACGTGAAGGATTTCACACATTTAAAGCTTTATGCACCTCTATGGAATGAAAACTGACTGAGTGGGGGCACATTTTACTCAGGACATTTTAAAATATTGTGTTTCAAACAAATTGTTTGTTTTCCATTTTGTGTGTTTACTTTAGCGGTGAGCAGTATGCAGCTAAATCATGTTCTGTTCTTTGTCTGCAGCCCACGGTGCCGAGGTAATAAAGTTTGTTTAACTAAACAAAGCATGAGCACTCACCAATCCACTGTGATTAAAGCACAGAATGAAAATAACCAAGCAAGTAGTGATTTAATTGCCAGATAATTATATCCAGATCCAGCCTAGCTTCACACAGTCACTTTCTCCAGCTGGTTTTACTTTCTTTACCTCGAGGGCTCATTAGGGTTGCGTCCACTGCCTTCCCTCCATCTCCGCATCTCGCTTCATCAAAAGGCAGACACTGCTCTCCAGTCCCTGCTACCACTTCAGAATTAGCAGCCAGGTCCTTTGCACCAGTCAGGGATTTGACACGGTAGATCCGTCGGCTGTTGGTGTCTGATACATACAGCGAACCCGAAACAGGATCCACAGCCAGGTAGTATTTATGGGCAGGATTGTTGCTTTAGGGGTGGGGAAAACAGAAAACAAAGATGGCTAAGCAGTCTAAAAACTTGGTAGACCTTCAGCCTTTAAGCGTACAATGTTAACGTTGGGGTCCAAGGCACTTTCATTTAAGGACTTCGTTTTACTTTTGAAATACTTTAATTCCCCCAGTGCTCATACACTGTTGCTTCATGTGGGCATATTTCCTGTAGTACCTACAGACTCAACAAGTAGCTTGGTTTGCATGAGAAGCAAACCAAAGAGAAGGAAAAAGAAAAGGAAAGTGGATGAGTTCTAGGCTTGAGAATAGGGACTGGTTAACATTTTTAGAAGGTGCAGCTTTTGTTCCTTGTAATTAAATCTCTTTCTTCCCACCTCACCAAACATTGTAAATAAATTCAGTAAGCCACCAAAAGGCAGGGCAGCAGACTGATGTTCACAAAGATTTATACTTCAAAAAGTCCTTTCCTCCTCCTCCCATTATTCCTGCGCACTTGTCAGAAGGATGATTAGCCCTTGGATGGCTAGATGGATAGAAGTGGCACTTAGTGCTCTTAAATGGCAAATATCAATAATTAAATGCTCAGAGTATTGAAGAAGTGACTCTTTTTTGCTCATAGATTGAAGCTCTAAACCAGGGGTGGGCAATCATTTGAACCAAAGGGCCACTTAGAGAGTTTTGGTGGCTGTTGCAGATTGGGTCATCACTTCTCCCCCCTGAAACCATCACTTCCTAAGTGGTCCAAGGGTGCCAGACAGAATGGTCCCATAGGCAGATGGGGTCTCCATGGAGACCTGCCCAGGACCCTCAAGGGCACAGCGTGTTTGACTGGGCACACGGGATGGGGCTGTGGGTAGGTGGGGAGTGTCATCTGGGAGCAGGATAGGCAGGAAGTAGGACTGGCTGCATGTGCCATGGCTCAGACTGCTGCCTGTGCCTGCACTGCGAGGGGCTGAGGGACCCTGTGTGGGCCAGATAAAATCCCTTGGTGGGATGCATCTGGCCTGTGGGCCATATTTTGCCCACTCCTGCTCTAAACCCTCATGTGCCCTCACATATACCAGGTTGAATTCTGCAACTTGCTACACTAATGGGATGAAAACAAACTTTTTTCCTGTGTAAACCTAGGCAACAGGCAGAAGTGCAGCTCCCGCTGTAACTCTGCAGGAAGTGTTTTGTGTTATAATAATCCCTTGGAGCAAACGGAAGTTCACTGCTGGTTCCAGGGGAGAGGGGATCTAGCAGCCTGCTGTCCCCCAGCTGGGTTCCCCTAGCAATGACCCCTCCTCCCTGCAAGCTCCACCTGTTTCCAGAATGGGAGGGGGGAAAGGGAGCAGAGGGAGCTCATGCCAGGGGTTCCCCAGCAAGCGCTAAAGGGTAGGGTAGGCGAGCTGGAGTCCCCCACCTCAGGAGAGCTCCATACACCTGCCCCACCCTCCTGCATGGGCTGAAAACCCCCAGACCAAACACCCTCCACTCCCTTTCCCCTCCCTTCCAGTTCTGAAAGTTCAAGGCTGGGAGGCAGTGCAGACACAAGACAACAGAAGATACTCTGTTTTGAAATGTCTTCATCTGACCCCTCATGCAACGAGGGTTCATATTTTTGCCCAAGCAGCCATTTTTTAAGCTGTCTGCAGCTGTGCACTTGTGTTTGGTCATAGCTGCAGACGGTTTTCTGTAGCCAGCTTGGCTGAAAATTGTCACTTTTGTCTGCATCTGTACTTTATTATTCTTTTGTTAGGGACTCATTCAGCAAGACAAGGGTTTAATTTACTAATGTAAACTGTGAAAGAGTGGTCAGTTCTTCATTCAACACTTCTGTGTATTAAGTTGAAAAGGAACGCACGCTCCTGCACTTCAACTGTGAAGCACACAGTAGTTGGAGGTTCTTGCTCTGAGCCAAATCTCTCTGGCTCAGATCTAACTATTGTCATTTTTGTACTTCCCTTGAAAGCAGAAATCTTAGGAATGAAATCAAAGCACTAGCCTTTGAGTTGCTGACACTCTGACTTAAGAGTCATGAGGTATTACATGAGTTGGAGACAAGTGTGTAATACATTTATCCTTCAAGCAAGTTCCTATATATTCTTCTGCCAGATAAAATCTGGACTCCGGTGGATGAGTTTGGCTGTGTGACTAAAATCAGAAAGGGCCCAAGTTTTTAACATTAGCACAGGCTGGTTTTTTTGGATAATGTAGTCTTGTGATAATTTTGTGATACAAGGGGATGCTCAGATGCACTGCTACATCCCTAGCGACATTACAACTTTTGATAGCTTATCAAATTTTATAACTGCTTCGGCAAATCATCTGTAAATTGATGAACATCAGTCTCATCCATTAATATATATCTGTGTTAGGGTGAAGGAACGTTTGCAAAACCCTACCTGCTATCCGAGTTCACACCTTAGTTTTTAAACCAGATCTATAACAACTGTGCCCCTTATGTGGATATGGCAAACTTACTTAAGATGAATAGAGATTTTGAAAGTGTAGAAGACAAATGAACACACAAAAAAGAAAATGCAGGTTACTTACCATGGACTGATCTTGCCTCCAAAGATCCACACTCCTGGATTAATGTGGCAAAAATACACAACTCCAGGAGTGAGGATATGATAAGGCAAGTTATGACAGAGAAAACAGCCAGTTGTTGATTAGAATTACTCACTGAAAAGTTTAGCAACTGATACCTTCGGCAGATGGATTACCAGCAGTGTGGTAACAGCCAGATTCTGGAGAGTGAGGAGGGACAGTGATACCAGTATCTATTGTAATTTTCCTCTAGACCAAGGTAACGCTATCTGTAACATTATGATTTTAAGTCATAGTCATGCAACTTATGGTTTTAAATCATAAGTCATGATTTTAAGATTCTGCAGTTTGCCCTAACACTGTAGAGTTTGGGTAGGAGAATGACTTGGCTGAAATTAAATGGGCATGGGAGACACCATCTGCTGAAGACACACAGGAGCACAGAAATTAGAGATGCAAAATATAGTAGATAAGTGAATAAAAAATACCTGGCAAGTTTATCCATGCATAGATTTCAAAGCATATTACAAAGGTGGGTGTTGTTGCACCAATTTTACAGAGGAGGAAACTGAGGCACAGAGAAGTTAAGTGACTTTTGCAATGTTACACTGTGATATTAGTGGCACAAATGCGATTAGAACACAATTTATTTAATCCTACTTCCCTGTCCTATGTCTCCAGCATCCACTGGGCACTGTTCTCACCCTCTTTTTGCATCCCTCTATTCTATGAGTTTCTATCTTCTATGAGTCTCTATCTTCTATGAGACTCTTCTATTTTTTCCCGGGATAAGAGTCTGAGTTGGAAAAAAAAGGTTGCAAGATGTTTACTTTAACAAAGAAGTTCTTCCTGCTCTCCAGAAGATCATGGCAAGGTAACTATGCACGCCATTCATTTTAATAAATGACTTCCATGGTCTCTCTCTCCTCTTTCTTTCTTCATGCTGCTAGCTCTGCTTTCCTTTTACAGTAAACACCAAATTCTGTCATCATACAATGAATCGTATCTCACTTTGTAAGTACGTCTATACTACTGAAATCAAGGGGGAATAAAGTACTAAACAGTAGGCATATTTACATGTGAATATTAATACAATGCAAAAAAACTCCATCATAGTTTATGCTGGAGTTTTTTGCTCCCAGGCACAGTGTTTAATACATGCACTTGGGACTACAGCACATTGAGCCATGGTAGTGCAGTCCCAGCTGGCATGGAGCCTGGGGGGCCAGCCTCCCAGCCCAGCGCTGCTCCTGCCCAGCTCAACGTGCTCAGGAGGGCCTGGCTGGGGCACAAAGGTGCTACAGTATGGGGCTAGCTAGTCCCGGCCAGCCACCGTCAACACAACAAATGTGCATTGCTGCAGAGTAAATAACTCTGCCATAGAATAGTACTTATGTTGGGTGGTATTATCTTATGGCAGAGTTAATTAATTTACTCTGGCCTAATAGCACTACTTGAATAGATAGTGATGCTTTACTGTGGAGCTAATTAGGCAACTCCAGTAAGTGTCTCATGTAGATGCATCCAGTGGGCCATGGTGGGGAGGGTCAGCCCTGGGCTCCAGGTGGCAGCACTGGATGGCAGAGGGGGCTGGCTGGGGCACAAGGGTGCTGAAAGTGCAGAGCCATGTGGCTAGGTGACAGGAAGAAATCTGGCCGCCTGCTGGCTAGGCTGACCGGGAGCAATTTACACGCCTGGTCGGCATCTACACATGTGTTTTATCACAGTTAATTACCCCATGGTAAAATAATATTGCCCCTGACAGTACTATCTTACGGTGGCGTTAATTAATTTTCTGTGGCCTAACAGTGTCATGTGTAAGTGGTGACACTTTTCTCCACCACTAATTAGTCTACTCTTCAGTTAAGCGCACATGTAGACGTGGCCACTGTGAGGAAGGATGGAAGAATCTGGTCTTTAGAGGGGTCCTTTTCTTTCTATCTTTCTTTTCATGCAATCATCTATATATATACTGAGATCAGCTCTCACACTACTGCCTCTCCCTTCACAAGAATCTCATTCAGTCTAGGGTCATGATGCAGTGATCTCATTCAGAGCATTCATCATCTTTTGTTTCAGCAGCTTTGTGGCATGCCTGCTGACCTGTTATATATGTTTTTTCCTTTTCCTCATGGGCTGGAAAAAGGCAGGACGGGCATGAGTCTATCCACCTAATGCAGATCTAAGGGGGTTTTGTATCCAACTTTGACAATGGGGCAAACAAACTTGGGCAGATGGAGACTCATCCATAACACTGCACCTTGGGTACTTCCACAAAGAAGTCAACAGCTTATTTTCTCAAGCAGATATATTTTATATTGGAGAAATAGTATTTCCCAAAATAGCATTTGACTGACTAACCAGTCTTTGCCTCTCCCTTTCCCATTCAACAAACCCTTTTTTATTCATTTTTAGAATTACATAAAGACAGACGTCTTTTTTTTATTTAAAATAAATGTTAATAAAGTATTCAGCCTTGCTCTGAGATATTTGACTAGAAGATCTCATCCAGCTAACACATCCAGTGTTGGTTATAACAAGTGGTCTCATGGCAGGAGATGTAGCTGTGCCTGGCAGTAAGTTTGGTGCTTGGTAGTAAGTGTAGGCAGGATTGAGTCTCAAAGTCCAGTTTTCCTTCCACTTACATTATATGCACACTAGTATAACTCTAGTCACTTATTTCTGTAAAGTTAAATAATAAGAAAAGCCAGCCATACATAAAGCTTTTGGACTCCAAACAATCAACTAGAATTATGACTGCAAATGATGACCACCCAGCAGTGCAGATAATCATATACAAAAATGAAATAACTCAGCCAACCAAGAAAAAGCCTAGTGGAGCTACTTCTAATTTATGCTATTGTGGGAAGGAAATGAGACTGCTGAGCCCAGAACCTCCGCTGCATTCATGTTATGCTGTAGAGATGGGAGACAACTGGCAGCACCATACCTAGACTCCTGGCGGCCCCAGGTGAACTTTTAGTATTAGCCCGCTGTTCATCAGAGATAATGATAATAATGATTATTTTCACCATTTTCAGGCCCCCTTTCTGTCTGGACCCTGAGTGGCTGCCCAGTTTGCCCATGCCTGTGTCCAGCCCTGGGTCATGGTCCTCAAGAGGTTGTGTACCAGCTAAGAATTGCAGAGCAGTTCATAATGACTATCCTCCTTGCTCTGTCCTTCCCTAGTTCAACTGGTGAGGGTATGAGGAGAAGGATATGGATGTTGGCCATGCTAACTTCATACCAACCTGCTAGATTCTCCCCATCTGGAGAGAGGTTAGTGTAAATTTAGGGCAAAATCTTTCCCCTCATGTTTACAGACTTGACTACTGTCCATGAAATTGAAAAAAATAATTTAAATTCCATTTATAAGATCTAAATCTTGTGGCTGGATAAAACCAAGCCAGCAGACTGACTGACTATTAACAATGCAGGACAGTTAAAAAAAAAAAAGAAACAAAAGAAAAAGAACCAAAAAGAGACCGTGAATCTTGAAAAAATCATTAATGAGCTGAAAATGAGTTTTTGACCCATTTCCAGTTCATTAGTGCCTGTGTGAACCCTTTCCAGCATTTACAAAACCTACTGTTGTAGTTTGCCTCAACCATTTAGACCAATTATAGACTGCAGGGAGAAATGCTTATATGAAATTTAGCTTGGGGTTCATTATACTTGCGCTGTACTAGAAATTTCTAATTACTGCCAGAACTTATTTGGTTGCTTTTTGACTGCCTTTCATAATTGCTAACGCTTATCATATTCATAACACACAATTAGCACATAAAAATGTTACTATATTTGGTACATGAAAAACATAACATTACACAAGAAGCACAACACAAAAAGCAAACACAATGAAGCAAACAAACCGTATCAAATTATATGGGAAAGAGCTCTTGGTCTTACCTATGTTTAAACTCTTTATTTCTTTATAGAAAGGGAACAGAAGGGAAAAAAAAGAACAAACAGTTAGCTGAAGAATAGATGGTAAAGCAAACATAGCATTTTGGTTTTTTTACAAAAGGACACAGGAGAGGGAATCTCTTTGCAGCTCTAGCCTTAGATTGGAGAGGGATGAAGCATGCCAGGAGGTGTTATAATCGCAAGATAGTTCCCTGCTATGATACCCCCCTTTAAGGCATATTTTGCAAGAAACTTTCTGGATCACTGAAACAATCATAATGTGGGAAAATATGCAACTTGTGTGCTGAGAGGGAAAGAAGTTGGCAGTTTTCTGCATAGTAAAATGGGCTTCACAGAGAGGTGCAGTTAGTACACAGTGAAACCAGCATTCAGACCACAATTCTAGTTGCTGAAAGTGGCCACTTTAAGTTGCCCAAATGCAGTTTCCAAGACGACTTAAAAAAATCTTTAAACCACTGGTTTCCAGACTTTTTGCACCCAGTGGGCCACTGCCAAACCTCAAAATGTCATGCACCCTTATCATCAAACTTCTAATTTAAACAAATGGAGCAGGGAGGAGGAATGACCACTTACCATGACCTCACAAACCACCAGTGGTCACCAGACTACAAGTGGAGAACCACTGCTTTAGACCAATTCTACTAAGCAACTGATGTTCTTTTTCCCTGGTCCCTGTAGTAGTTGCTTAAAATAGGCTTGGCTCTGTGTACAGCTATTTATGGAGAATGTATTCATGCCAATCAAAGCAATTCTTAAATTAGTGCTATTTTATAACTGAGCAATATGGTGCTGTACAAAGTGAGCTGGGTTGTATTTAATTGAAGCCTAGCATGCAGTCTAGGCATGAGGCCAAACAGGCAAGTGCCCTCTCCATTTCTAATGTGGATTAATACAGTTTTTGCTTTGGAGTGTTTCATTGTGTTTATACAATTTTGTTTAAAAATGTACAGTTAATGGAATGATGATGCGCATAACTCCTGAGCTGCAGCTCTCACAGCACAGAATGAAGCTTGGAACTTGCAAGGTTCAGTACGAATTGTGGCATGTGACAGTATTATTAGCCAGTCAGGCAGCTGGTATCTTGAGCCAATTTCATGCCACTTAGTGCAAGGGGAATAGCATGCATGTTTCTGTTCTCATTTACAGCTTACAATAGAGTAACCCCACTGACTTCCATAGTTATGATTTGTACTGGTATATAAGAGACCAGAGTGATAGCCATTATCTGCTGTAAATGAAGGAATACATTTACGTTTTATTATTTATGGAAACAGCATTTGCAACTTTATTAAAGCTTTAATGTTAGCTTGGGGTTCCAGTCTTGTTCATTCCTAAGGGCCCAATTCTTCAAACCCTTACTCATGTAAATTCCAGAGGTTTTTATGGGAACCTTCTTCTGAGTGTGAATGGCTTCTGTGACTAATATTTGCAGGACAGGACCCAGACTCTTTCTGAGAAAAAGAGAAGTCTGAGAGGGGAATGGTAGGAGCATACCGCTACATCAAGAGTACATTACGGGCTCAGTGAACAATTGTTCACCAGGGCACACTTGAGGAAAACCGGGAGTAATGGCCACAAACTCCTGGAAGACCATTTCAGGCTCAACATTCGGAAAAACTTCTTCACAGTTAGGGTGTCCAGACTGTGGAATAAGCTCCCTTTAGAGGTAGTACAAAAGCCTACTAGGGGTGAGGAGCTTCGGGTGCTGATTTGATTCGGAGGAGATCTGGCCTGATTTGGTGGCCAAATCTCCAAATCCATATCAAATCAGGGGACCAGTTAAAAGATCTGAATCAATTAGAGGCTCTCTGAATCAATTTGAAAAAGATTCGGAAAGCTTTGGCAATTCGGGCAGTCCCCACTGGCCGCAGCAGGGAGCTGGACCCAGACTCTGAGCTAGTAAGTAGGGGGCAGGAAAGGGGGGACTGGAGGAAGGGGGAGGAGACCATGGGGGGACCCCTGCAAGGCTCCATCCTCTGCCTGCTCCCCCAGCCCTCCTGAGAGCACCCCAACCCCCACCTGGCCCCAGCTCCCAGTTGTTTAAAGAAAAACCCCTACTCACTGGTTGCTGCCAGGCAGGGGGGCAATCCCTGCTGCCCCCCACTGCCCCACACTCTATGGGGGCCTCTGCCATGAGCCACGTGACCACCGCCCCTCTCCCAGCCCCCACCTCCACCTGCCCCAGCTCCCGGACCTTAAAAAAACCTAAATAAAACCCTGGCTGCTGCAGCAGCCTTGGGGTTTCTGGAGGCTCATAAAAGAGCCCCCCTATGCAGCACAGGGTAATGGGGGGCAGCAGGGCTCACCCCCTCTCCCCCACCTGGCAGGAGTCGGTGAGTAGGGGTTCTTGTTTGTTTGTTTGTTTTTTAAAGGTCCAGGAACTGGGACAGGTGGGGCAGCCATGGGGGGGGGGGGGGGCTGGGAGAGTTGGCAGGGGCCGGGGGGCTCATGGCAGAGCCCCCCACATAGCGCAGGGCAGTGGGGGGGCAGTGGGAATTGGCCCCCACTGGGCAGGAGCCAGTTAGTGAGTGCTTTCTTTTCCCAAAGAGCCAGGAATTGGGGCTGGGTTGGGCAGCCATTGAGAGTGGGTGGGGGATGGGGCCTGTGTGATTTGGAGATTCGGCTGATTTGGCAGCAGCCGTATCTCTGAATCAGATTCAGCCAAATTGATTCAGGACAGTGATTCAAATCACTGAATCGAGTCACTGTCTCCCAAGTCGGCCGAATCTGAAGCGAATACTAATTGCTTCCCACAGGCCTATCACCTCCCCTGGAAATCTTCAAGAGGAAACTGGATGGTCACCTTGCTGATCCCAGTTGTCTTTCCTGCCTGGTGCAGGGGGGCTGGACCCAATGATCTTCCGAGGTCCCTTCCAGCCCTTACAATCTATGAATCTATGAAACACAGACTAAAATAGATGAATATAAGTTCTAAAGTTTCATGTACCAAACATGTTGCTGATATTAATGCTCTATATGCAACATTTTCATTCATAGCCAATAGCTCTTAAAGAGGTTGAAGAAACTATATTATGGAAAATAAATTTTATTAAAATAAAAGGGCAACAGGACAAGGGCATGAAGGAAAGATAAGGACTTTTCATTGTGCTTTTTATTTTCTTTTGCAATTTATTTGACTGGGAATCCTGAGACTGATACATGTTTTTGATCCACACAGGCAGGAGGGAAGAATGATCAAACTAGCTCCCTTGTAAACTTTGAATCAACTTTTTGAAATTTGTGTGACAACTGCAAGACACTTAAATAACCTGATTTGTAGAGATGTGACGGTAACATGCTTGACATGAGGCATCCAGTCTGAAAATGAAAACTACTTATACATAGGTACATACGTGTACCTATGTATCTGAAAGAAATGGCCCATACACTGAAAAAACTATGTTCTATCAAATGAAGTCACAGAGAGTAATACTGTTCTAAAATGCACATGCATATATAGAAGGTCATCTAGATTCACCAGCTCCCTTCTCGGAGCATATACTGACCTACTAATAGAAAGCATGCCCATGATCTATGATGGGCAACATCTGGAGTGATGTTATCAAGTCTAGAGATTGATGTGCAAGGATGTGAACAGGAACTGATGTGCAAGGATGTTCTAGACAGGTGTCAAAGAATGGTTTTGAGAACAGTTGGCATGATTCTGACCACACTTACTTTGACATAAGCCTGGGCTCACTCTGCTGAACTCCAAAAATTAATTGAGTGGAAAGCTAGTTTGAGAACTGAATAAATCACATTATCTTTTCTTAATTTGATCATGTTACTTTGTTCTAAGGGTTTAAAAGCCAAAAAATAGAGAAAAGTGGACAACTGGCTGTAGTGAATTCTCTTGAAGTGTTTGGCAGCTATCTAAAGTTTACAAGAGCATGGATTTGTTCCTGTTCCATCTTTCAGCAGCCAAACAGTAGTTTGTAGACATATCAGGTACATGTTCATAGGACACAATCCTAAGGTTTTTCTCCATGTGAGCAGTTGAAGAACTAAGCAGTGGTAGTATAAACTAGTCACATGAGTTAGGGTTTGAAGGAGTAGTACTTTTCTCTCCCAGAGGGATGAACAGAACAGAAGTAGACTGAACAGAAATGGGTGGAATGGTCCAGTATGCATCAATGCCTTTTCTATTAAAGTAATCTAATAATTTGTAATTGTTTGTGCACAGCTACACAGCTTGTAAAAACTACAGTATGTAAATGGTTCTGGGACATCAGTCCTTTCATTTTGGCTACACTGACATAAACTACAGGAAGATATTTAATAATGTAGTGAAGGAGGAAAGCTGATATAACATGCTGATATATATAAATTCCTCTCAACTCACAAGGCTTTTAAGCCCTTGTTCATTGCTCTCACTCACTACTTAAGTGCAGTCAATCCTAGTTTTAACATAAAAGCTAAGTGTTGTGTAATACTTAAGGGAGATCATATCAAGTGACCGCTAAAGTAAGAAAACAAGCTTATTTTTTATTGACCTGTGTCAGCCCTTTTCTATATTTCATTCATTTCTCTCATCAGCTACAGGCATACAGTATGTATTTCTGTGCCCCATTTCTCCATTGGAGTATTATCAAGTTGAAATAACAATGTTATTAGAATATTATAAAAATGAATGGGAAAGGTTGGTTTCAACATAGGCTACAGAAGTCAAAGTGCTAAGACTGACACCTTACCTTAGCTCCAAAATACTGGTGACATTCCTTGATGGGAAGATGCGCCGAATGTAGTTAAAATCCCCAACAAAGAGGCTTCCATCGATTCCCACTGCAAGTGCCACAGGGGCCAAAAGCTTGTTTCCTTCTGCTAGACCATTGCAACTTGGGCAGGAGATGCTTCTTCTTCTTCCATTCCCCATAATACTAGTAATCACAGCTGGTTGCTGAGTTAAAAATTGATTCTCTCCATTGCCCTTGTGCAGTATACCTGGAGTGAATGGAAATGCAAGGAGTTACTACAGTAATTCAGCAAGTGGGGCCTTTGGATGATTCTACATGTTACAACCAACGTGACAGTGAAGTGATCTAAAGCTGTAAGGTAAAGCATCTTTTTTTTGCATGGTCTGACAACATTGTAATGAGGTGAAGGCATTATTTTCAGGGTAGCCAGAACAAAAAACAAGAGCTAGAGCAGTAAAGCTGAAAGAGTAATGATAGCTCTTTTAACCAGACAGCAGAATATCATGTCATTATGGATCATTTTCATTCATTCATTTAATTCATTATAGATTGTTTTCATTCTCTCCTGCCATGCTATGCCATGTTGCCAGAGACAGTAAATGGGGATTTATTATTTATGATCTCTGACAATACTAGAATTAGGGGACATAAAATGAAACTCGTAGGTAGTAGAACTAACAAGAGGAAATTCTTTTTCACACAGAGTGTCATTATATTGTGGAACTGAGAGCTGCAAGATACAGGGGAGACTGGTAGTTTAACCTAGTTCAAAAGGGGATTGGACCAATTCTTGAAGGGAAGGTCCATCAATCGGTATTGAATATGGTAGAAGGGGACACAGCCTCTAAATCATATCTGAACCTCCGAATGTTGGAAGCTGCCATGGGAGATGAGCAGGGACAATTCAGAAAACATGCCTGTTCACCTTCCTTCTCAACATCTGCTCTCTGTGTGAGACAGGATACTGAGCTAGATGGATACTGGGCTGAGTTTGATGCAGGACATGAGAGTTCTTATGTCACTAAATTTAAGGGAGAAACCTGTTACAATATTTGGTAAACAAGGTGGAAAAGAACTGGGAAAACCTGTTCATTATTGGCATGCCCATGAGCCTCAGTCAGAGCCTTTCCCTTTAATTTCCTTTGCTGCTTCTTATGCCAAATTTCTAGTGTCTTCCTTCTTCTGCTTTTCCCATTGCCTTTTGATCTCTTCTGCACATTTTCAGGAAAAATACTGTAGAAGAAACTGCTCAAACTATTTCTTGAGGGGTTTTGTGCCACACTGCTCTCTTGATCCTTTCTGGTTCCTAGTATTATAAGGCTCTGGCAGGCTCAAAAGAGGCAATTCTTCAGGCTTGCTTGGGATAGAGCAGTGGTTCTCAATCTTTTTAGACTCAAGGTAACCCTCTAAAACTTTTCAGAATTTAGTAGCACCCTGTTTAAAATACTTTTATTTTTGTATGTATGTATGTATGTATGTATGTATGTATGTAATCATTTCATATTGATTAGAACATTCATTATATATTAGGGGTGTGTGAAACGGACCATATTTGATTTGGATTTGGCCCAAAGTGGGGAGAGTGATTCAATTTGTTGATTCAGATCACTGTCCCCAATTTGATTTGGCTGAATCCAAATCTGAAGATTCAATGCTGATTCAGAGAATCAGTGATTCGGCCACAGAAACAGCTTTAAATGTTTTTTCTACATACCTTGAGGTACCAGGTGCAGCTTGTGAATGCAGAGATGGTGGGGTGGATGGAGCATCCCACAGGAGTGTGGTGAGGCCCCCGCATGCTCAGCAGGAAACCCAGAAGTGGACAGGAAATACTTCTGGTCCAGTTCTGGATCTGCTGGGGAGCACGCCAACTTGGCAATTGGCCACAGGGGGACCACAGGTGCCCTCCCAGACCCAGGAGGCACCAGTTGCTGAGCGAGGGGGTGAGACCCCATCCCCCCAGCACGCTTCCTGGAGGACCTGGAAGTGAACTGGAAGTGCTTCTAGTCCACTTCCGGGTCTGCTGCCAAACATGCTGGGGACCGGTCTATGCTCCTGTGGGATGGTCCGTCTCCCCAGCATCTCAGCATTCACGAGTCGCCTGCTACCTTGAGGTATGTAGAAAAAACATTTAAAGCTGTGTCTATGTCCAAATTGTCAAAACTTTCTGAATTTCTTGGAATTGATTCAGAGGGTTCCGATTCGATTTGGAGAGATTAAAGGGTCTCTTGATTCAATTCGGATTCAGAGATTTGGCCACCAAATTGGGCTGAATCTCCACTGAATCGAATCAGCAACCAAAGTTTTGCACAGCCCTATTTTACACACACACACACACACACACACACACACACACACACACACTATATTCACTGCCACCATGGCTACATGGAACTGTGCTGCACACCTCTTGCAGTGCCACATTGGGAAGTGACTTTGGCAGGACCATATACTTTTGCCACAACCCTTCCAGTCGAACCCAGCATGCCATCTCCCAGAAACAGAGGCACACGGGAAAGGTGGAACTGCCTCGTGTGCCTGTTTTCAGGAAGCATGTTAGAGTTGAACTTAAAAAAGCCATAACAGAAATAGGGCACCTGCCTGCATAGCGCACTGTGGGCAAGCATGCCTTTCTGCTGCAGCAACTTCTCAGTCCTGCTCTGATGTGCCTCTTGAAATCAGAGGCGCACAGGGCAGCTTCACTCTGAACTTGTGTTGTAGCACCTCTGGCAGGTTCTCATGGCACTCTGGGGTGCCACAAGTGCCCCACTTGAAAAAATGGAATTGAGTTATTGTGCCCCTTTGGTTACTGATGCTGCATCAACAGTTTGTATAACTGACTGTAGTATTAGTGGCTTAGAGGAGGCATAAATCTATTGACACTGAAAAACATGTCACTGCTGCAAAATTTTCCAAAAGGAAAAATTATGAAGATACTCAACGGCAGGCATTGAGTTTTGACTTGCTAGGACAAGATGGCAGGGTTTCCTCTAATGGGCCTAAATGGATCTATTATGTCAGCCTTACATCATTTGAATAATTGGCTAAATCAGTTGGAAGTATTTTTGTAGCAGACTTAAATTATCACCAGTAGGTAAGCTGGGACTATTTGGCGTGTCTGCTTGCCACACCTCTGGCTTCTATGATGTTTTATATTAGGGCTATGTTCTGACAGGAGTTTTCCCACTTCTTAGGAATGGTGTCTCCCTGCTCACCCAGTTTGTGTGTTTTAACTTCTCTTGGATATGTCTTTCAGGAGGATTAGAGATGACATGAGCAAACACAGGGAGTTGGGAAAAGTCATGGAGAAGATGAATGAGACAAGATAAAGGAGAAAAGCTTCTGAATTTAAGAAAGTGATGCTATTTAATGGACAATAGGTCCTGTGGTAAAATTACATATAATCATTTTGAGAAATAAAATGCATTTTGGACTTTACAGACTTTTTACAAATATAGCAAGAACTGCAATGGAATGTTCCCCCCCCCCCAGAATTTAACAACAAATTCCTTAAAGACTCTTACAATTAAATAAATTGGCTTTGATTTTATGTAGTTCAGAAAACTGAAAATTGACTCACCACTCTTGACATTAAGTACATGGTGTTTGTCCAAAGACCAGCCTCCTAAATTTGATGGGTCTAGTTCAAATCCTTGCAGCAGCGCTGTCCTCTTCTCCCACAAAATCAAACTGGGGCAAGTCTCATATTCAAAACCCACGGAAACTTAAAAAACAAAAAACAAAAAAGAAAGATAACCTTACTGCCTTCCCAGTGGGCAAAAATGAGTGGACAATGTTCCAAATAGTTGAACAACTGGTTTTCAAACTTTGGCAATAAAAAGGAATGATTATGTTCCACTTTTTCCTCCCACAATATTGAAGTCAGATTTTTTATTTAATTCAACCTTGAAACTTGATTCCCTTCTACTCTGGAGGGACCTGATGACCTTTTCATTGAATAGCTGGCTTTGGGAAGTGACTTGATGAAGGGGGAGTAAGAAAAATCATTAAAAAAGCTAATAAAAATCCTCCTATTAGATGACGAGATTCTAATTTTAATTAGTCTCATATTCACAATATTTATTTATATTTATTGCATGTGGCATATACTAACTCAGTTGAAAGAGGATGGTAGAGTACAGCAGCTTGCACTTGTGTGTGCACGCACATGTCTGTGAGTGTGTGACTGTGCGTGTGCGTGTTATATCTATATTCTAACAGGATCTGTGAAAAACTAGAAGAAAGGCGATAATGTGGATTTTTTTAGAAAAAGCCAAAGCATGAAAACAATCGAATCTTTAAAATAAAATGTCCCTTTTCAATTAATTGCAGTTCCTGCATCTTTTTAGCACTGCTATTTCCAGGTGAACCCAAAAAAAAAGATGTAAGATTTTCATGGGCATTTCTTTTCTCTTCTGCTGGAACCAAGAACTCTGGCTAGGTGAATTAAAAATGTTTATAAAACTACTGGACTGAAGCGCACTGGAAGAACCTATTATAATTTCAATTGTGCAACAGTACAAGCAACCTCTAAGAGCAATGTGCACTAGACTGCAGGTGGGCAACAAAATACCAGACATTCCAAATATTAAATTCCATTTTTAACGACCAGTAAATACAGGAATCCTATTATTTTTTCTAACAAATGTGTGCATGACATGTCATTCAAAAATAAAATGGTGTAAAAAGGCATGGTTTGCTTTAACTATTTTTGAACAGTAAGTAGATTTTTTGCAGCATTTTTAAATCAGTCACTGTAAACCAGGGAGCTGGACCTAGAGACCCACATGCTGGGCAGGAGCCATGTGGCTGCACCTTCCTCCTCAGTTTGATTGGGCATGTGATGCCCAGTGCATACCCCCACAATTGCCACCATCACTTCCCCACACTACCTGCTTCCTGAAGCAGCAGAGCAGGGGCAAGAGGAGGAGGAGGAGGAGATACTGGAGGCAGACAGAACGGAGCAGTACTTGGGTGGCTGCAGCAGCCCTGCTGGGAAGCTGTGTGTGCTGGCTGGGGCCACTGGTGGGCGCAGGCGGGAGTGTGGCACAGGTTGCAATGCGTGGGTGTAGGAGGGGCTTGGCCCCATGCAGAATGCACAGGGGCAGCAGTGGACTGGATGGGGGTGGACAGGGAGCAGACCACACCTGCACCACCCAGGCTCTGCTGCATGTGCCCCCTGCTCCCCTCCCCTCCTGCTGCCTCCAAACCTGACTGGCCCCTTGGACCTGACCCCCACATGTATGTGCATACCCACCCACTCACAACTCCCCCTATCCCCCCACCTATCCCCCCTTACAATATACACGAGTAAGACCTTATTTTGAGTGATTATGCATTCACCTCTATATAAATTACTAAAAAAAACATAAATCAAGACAATAATTATTTTTTGAAATATAATTATAGTAGATGCTTGATTTTTTTAATTCCGTTTGTTTACCATCTATAATCTTATACCATCTATAAGATTTTATGTGTGGGCCCCTGACAGCTCACCAAACTCATTTAGTGGCTCTCCAGCTGAAATAATTGCCCACCCTGTTGTACATGCTACAGTTGTCATCCAAACATTTTACTATTTGAATGTGATGACATACCTACAGCATCCGACAGACCATAAACCTTTTGACCATATGCATCTGTTTTATCCCAGATAAATGTATATGCCAAGTTGGGGGATGCTTGAAATGACTTTTGAAACAGATGCCCTTCCACAGCTACCATCAAATGAACTTTAATTAGGTTCAGAGGCACAAGAGACTGGGTCATGGTGATTTTAAGCAAAGATTTGTATCCAGCAGTACGAGAACTCAGATAGCAGAGCTTTACACGAGAGCCAGGAATCTCAATTTCTTCATGAAGAACCTGGATAGAAACACAGAGCAGACATATTATACTTATACTATGCTTCATTTGGAAGAGATATCTGTTTGCACCCTACTTACGAATTAATGACTTTCTACTGCTGGGAATTTGCCGCTTTGCCTTACAGCAGTGATTCAGTCTAGGTTCTGATTTCTAGATTAATAATTATTTGGTCACTGTTGTTTCCTTTTTAAAAGCACACCGTTGGCAAAAGTGTAAATAAGAACAGCAGGCTTTATTGCTACTTATATGCAAGGGGGCCACAAGAGGCTGCAATTATATGAACCTGCAACTTCCTCTGACAATCGGTATAAAGCAATAGGGATGCCATAAATGAATAAAGCAGCAATAATAATAATAGCAGTGTAGATCATTAAATAACTCGTTATCATTTATCCCCATGACTAACATAAGAAGCAGCAGCAGCAGCTTCTGGTTAGTTGCCCACACAAAGATTTTACAAAATTCTCTTGAAACCATTTAAGCTATAGATAGAAATATAAAAAGGCTTAATATTACATATGATAACGGAAGAGTGGAAGATAGTCAAGAGAGATGTCCATGTGAAATAAACTTAGCACATTTTCTTCAGACTTTATTAGTGATATCTGTCCTTTAGCTCACCTGATAGAATGGATGTACAAAGCTCCCACTTGAAATCTCATCTACACCAAGTCTAGCCAGTGCAAGGTGAAACCCTGATAACTAGTATGTCTTGGGAAGGTGGCCACTGCAGGGAGTACTTGTTTTTAATATACTTTTCACTAATGCTGTTCATACCTGGGTTTCTGGTACTATGGGATTTCGACCAGGAGCATCACTGAAGAATGTAGAAAGTGGTGATGAAATGATGACTGGGTCAGGGCGGACAAAGCCACTTAGGTCACAGCTGGGAATGGAGTTCTCCTCAGTCTTCATCACCAGAGTATCCATAGCATAGAAGCTATTCCATGGCAACCACACTGTCCTTTCTTGACTCATAAATGGGGCCCGCTCAAAGTGCAGACTTAGGGATGCCCCACCATTTGCGACCAAGTCAAACCTAGGAAAATGTGGGTTTAGCACAAGAGGTGAGCATTACCATGGTAATAGCATGCCCAGCAAATTGAAATCAATGTTAAATTCAAAACACGCATATTGCTGGGTTTTTGGTTGTAGCCATGTTGGTCTAAGGACATAGCCAGGCAAGGTTCGTTGAGTATATGCAATATCTTGTATTAGACTAACTGAGTTGGCCCTATACTCAGTTTGTCTAATAAAAGATATCCCATTTACTCAGACTTGTATATCGTGGTTCAAACTACTGGCATTTAGATGTGGACCCTTTTAAAGTCCTAAGCAGCTGGTTGGAATCCAATGAAGATCAGAAGGGACTTGAAGCCGCTCTTACAAGTCCAGTTCCTATGTGAACAAGAGTCCATATCTCAAAATTACCAAGGTCATCAGCATATTTGCTGTTACAAATAGTTTCCACTGAGAGAGCTACCCCTTATATAGCCTGACCACTGCATTATCTTTTCACTCGTAATTGTGTCCATCTAGGTATTGTGTCACATGCAACTAATAGAGTAGCAAGGAGAAACTTGTGCAGCCTCTCTTCTGTGAATAAACAGAATTGCTGTCCCAAGGAACAATGATCTGGCATCTTTCAAGGCACTAAACAATTACTTCAAAAGCTGCTGGATTTATGTGATTTGCACATGTAGCCGTGTATCCCCCTCAACCTTTGGAGATCTATTGAAAAGAAATAAAATACTTACTGATCCCTTTCCCACTAGGGATAAAAATGGTTAGTTTTCATGCACAAATTGGCTGATGGCAATGCAATACTGGGATAATATAAAACAATATCTTATCAGGGTTTAACTCGCTACTGCAGTACTTCACTCTTACGTCAGTGTAACTTCATTAAAATCAACAACATTATACTAATGTGATAATGTAGTAGGATGGTGGAATGTAAGTAAATTTATACCCTCCCTATAGTTCAACTGATTCTTGTCAATTATTTCAGTTCAATTTTTTGGAAGATAAATACACATAAAACTGCAAATATTTACAGTGCATTTGCTATGGCTGTTTTATTTTAGTTGCCATAGCCAATAAATTATACAAACCATGACACTCATTTTTGTTTGGGCTGAACTTGTATGCATTTCCAATCAGAAGACACAAGGGGAGAAAAGCACTTCTTCACACAGCAGGGAATTGTCTAAGTATATTCAATTAGAATCTTGTGATTATATTCTACCCCGAAGAAACTCTAAAGATACAGGATCTTCAAAAAAGAAAGACAGAGGCAGAAGGGAACTTTTAACAAAATATACTGCTCTATAATGGTACTTTTTCAGCAGTGTTGGCCTGTCTTGCATTTTAAAATGAAATATTTCTGGTCTCAGCTGGATATTGCTGTAGTCCACAAATGTTTTCATAGATACAGAGCAATTTATTTGAAAGGAAGTCTGACTGCTAACACATTATTATCAAAAGTCAGCCTTTTCATATTTATTTTCAGTTAGCATTCAAAATGCCATGTGAAAAATTACTTTTGTGTTTACTTGATAGCTCTTTGGCCCAGTAGGAATTCCATGCATGATACCACATGGTTCCACTAGATAGCACCATCTGTTAATCTGCACTGATATTACATACTAAGCAGGCACAGAATGAAATAAATACACTTACGTGCCATCCTGGCGAGTGATGGTGTAGCCGTACATTGGATACTTGACAAATGACACATTGACTCCGACGAGTGGAGTTCCATCTGTAGTCACTACTTGGCCTCTTATAAGAGACACAAGGCTGAAAAAGAAACACAATTAGTATTAGTTACAAAAACAAGGCCTATGGTGTATAAAAACAGAGAAGGAGCATTCTTGTGATCTCATTTAGTTCAATGTAGCATAGATCAAAATACTGCCCAGGTCTGCTGGTACTCAAATCAAAGAAATTCATGCTTACTCTATATAGACAGATCAATATTTGGTAACTGGAAGTTAGTATGTTATCTGTCCTGGTTAAATGTACTTGCTGAACCAAGTCTTACTACATTTCCCTGCAGAGAATAAAATGCCATATGACTTCACAGAAACAGGGTTGTTGTGAAAGTCGCTCCTAACAATGCAACATGACTTGGGATAACATTTTTTTAAAGTGCCTAAGAAGGTTGGAAGTCTAAGTTCCATTTTCAGAAGTGACTTTAGCATTCAGGATCATATTTTCAAAAGTATTTAAGATTCTAAAGATGCAGATGTGCACTTAGTACAGTTTTAAAAAGTGTCTAAGGTTTAGACTAAACAATTTAGGTGTTGAAGCCTCATTAAAATGGAAATTAGGTACTTCATCTACTGAGGTGCTTAGAAAATTACCCGAGGTGTAGATTTACTCTTTAGGTTTTTAAGTACTTTTGAAAATGTGACTAACAGCTCAGTCACTTCTGAAAATGGCACCTGCTGTTTTAGGTGCATAGTGACATATGGCTTTGTGTATCTGATGTACGCTGGTCTAAGTCCATTGACTTCAGTGTAACTGCTAATTGGTATAAGCATAAGTGTAACCAGATCTCCTTGCTTTTTGACAGCTGTCTTTTTCTTAACAGAGTTCTCTCATCTTTTGAAGGTTGTATAACCATCAGATCAACAATATCATGTCTTCAGATATTCTACTTCCCGTGTAAGTGTCAAAGCTGGGAATTTTCCGACAAAATAAAACAACAGAAAAACAAAACCTGTCACAAGAACGTTTCCATGTTGACAAAACTTTCCAGAGGAAAGACTTCGCAGGATTGAATTTCAGGTCAAAACCAGAGAGATACTTATCCCAGAATAGTCATTAGCTTATGACACTAACCTGGGATGTAGGAGAATTAGGGACTTGAATCTTTCTGTCTTCCACATCCCAGATACCACCTAAGCATAAGACAACTGGCTATTCTGAGATGGGTCTCTCTCCTTCTTCCAGAAAACGTTCACAAGTTCTCAGTTTCATCCAAATGCACAGTGGGAAACTTTGGTGGGTTAGGAAAACTGCCTTGCTCTTAGAAGCTCCTAATTTGTTGCTACTTTGAATATTTCTTGTTCTAAAATCAACTTTTGTCCTCTAATACTCTGTTAAACTCCCGATGTCAGTCAAAACAGAGATGGAAAAGCACCATGTAGAATATTGGTGGTTTGAACAATTAATTTTTCAAATTAAGTTACATAAGGCTCATTCACATTTTTGAATGTCTGACATATGTAAACCTTGCCTTGTATATCCCTACATCCTAGTTTTCATGTTGTCAACAGGAAAAAATAGGAATTTGTCTAAATAATGAATACGGAAAATACAATTGAGTTTCAAGTTAAAAATCCCTATTTCACCATGAAATTCCCATTTCACCATGAAATGTTTGCACTATTTTCTTCTACCTTCTATTTGCATCTATGTGGAAGAGCTAGAACATGAAAGGCTTCATTTTTGAGCTGGCAGACAAGGTAAATCTGATATATTTTATTAGACCAACTCAAATAGTTGGAAAAAATCTTCTTTGCAAGCTTTTGGGTATAAATACCCTTCTTCAGGGTGAGGAAGCATCTGCAGTTGGTTTGTGCTCTTCCTGGGTGGAATGAATAGTAAAAAAGCCAGAGGCTGGTATGCATGCAAGAAAGCCAGTCAATGAAGATGAACATTGAGGAGTCAGCAGGTGAGAGAAAGGTTCGGCAAGGGGAGGGGAATGAATGTAGCTGGTAAATAGTAGAGAGGTACCTGGGAAGTCAGATGTTAGGCAGGTTATAATGTGTCAAAAATCCAATGTCTATATTTAGTCCTTGGTTTTTTGTATCCAGTAGGTTGACAAAGTGAAGTTCATAGGCTCATCTGTGAAAGGTGTTTTGTAAATTCCCTTTGAGGATTAGAACTGAGGGATTGGAGAGACAGTGATTTTTTTTTTTGTGAGAAATGTGCCCCCACAGGTACTTGGGTATTCTTGTCTTTGATACATTTTTGGTGTGCTTTCATTCTGGTATGCAGTTCTTTGGTCTCTCCTATGTATTTTCCATCAGGGTATTTGGTGCATTGCACGAGATATACAGGAGACCCTCGCCATTCACAGGGAATATGTTCTCGTATCCCCCACAAATGGCAAAATCTGTAAATAAGGCACAAATGGCGAAATCTGCAAATAAGGCCTGGTAGCTGGGGGGGCACAGCTGTGCTGCTGAAGGTAGGAGCCCAGTGCTGGTGGCAGGAGCACGGTGGTGGCAAGTGCAGACCTCCCAAGGAGGTATATTAAAGATGCAGGTTTGATATTCGCAAATATTTGAAACCATGAATGCTGAACCCGTGAATAGTGAGGGTTTCCTGTATTATGTTTCTGGAGGTGCATAACAACCTCTGGCTTCTTTACTATTCATTCCATCCAGAAAGAGCACAGACCAACTGCAGATACTTCCTCAACCTGACAAAGGGTATTTATACCCAAAAGCTTGCAAATAAGAATTTTTCCAACTAGCTGAGTTGGTCTAATAAAAGATATCAGATTTACCCAAAGAACCTTGTCTGCCTATGTCCTTAGACCAACACAGCTACAACCTATACCCCTGCAACATGGAAGATACAATTTTTTAACTGACCCTGTGCTGCCCGGACTTTTCCTTAATAGATTTTGAGTAATTTGGCATGTGTAAAATCTTGACACCTACAGCACCTGGACTGACCCCTAGCTTTAAGACGAGGAAATTAACTCATGTGCTTTTTGCCAAAATCTGTCAAAATTCACATGAATTTTGGGGTAGATATAATGCTAGATATAATGGGTACCCCCCCAAAGGTCAACTGGCAAAGAGTTTCAGATGCCAAGACACATTTGTCTTTATTAGCAATACCAGGGATTACTTTTAGACCTTTTTATGAACTCTGAAATGTTTAAAATGCTCTAATGTGAATTTCTAATTGGCTACTTCATTTTTCTGTTATTCCAGCCGCATTCTTTTGATAGCAAAGAAGAAAGACCTAACTAATTCATGAAAATAATCCTTGCTAGTGCTTTTTGTAGACATTAAATCAAGATTTATTGACCTTCTGGGTCAAATATTAATTTCTGAAATTAGCATATTGTAGCATGATATTGACCTCCATAAAAATCCATGCTTGTTGCAGAAAATATAACTCAGAATGCTTTAGAACAAGCCAAAGATATTTATATTACTAGTTTTTTTCTCAACGTATCCTCTTTTAATAATCACTTACACACCTAGAAGGCTGCAAAGAAGGCTACCACCATGTGATTTTTTAATCTATATTTTCTCAAAATCTTTAACAGTATTAGTCACACACCTTTATTCTACAGTGTCCTTTATATTTTTAAATATCATAGTTAAAGTGTTATCAAAATTGATAATATAAATTCATTGCTATCTGTGATTACTTCCATGCAATAATAAAGCTGCAGGTAGCAGAAACTAACATATAAGTTAATGTGGTTCTTCATTCATGCCATTTGTGTTCCTCTTTTAAATCTGTTTTCAGGGCTATTTCCTCATAGAAGCTTGAAAACAATTATTTTCCTCATCCAATTTTGTTCCTTCTTCCACCTGATAGAAATCAAATGTGAATGGAGGTGAAATTAACATGGCTCTTTTTGTTCAACAGCTTCATTTAACCACATCTCTGTTTGTGCACCAGAGGGATCAATGAGATCAACATGATTTTAGCAATCACGTTTCTGTTATTAGTTCCTTTGGAAGAATTGGGGGAGGGAACTAAAGATTTCTTTCTTTCTTGTATTAAAAGAATCAGTAGCTGTTTCCTTCCCCTTTTTCTCTTTTGTCTCTTGGCAATGGAATGGCAGGGAAACCAAGGAAGGGGCTTGTTACCATTTACAGCACTTTCCCCTGCACAGATTGACAGCTTCAATGTATGTAAATTTTTGGGTTGGACCCCTGGAAAGCAACTGTCTGAAATTCATCTTAGCATTTAAACCTCCATCTTCACAATTTTTAATTTGGACATAAAAATGTGGTTGTATCTGTGATTCAAAATTTGAGATAACAGCCTTGGGGTAAAAAACTGTATAAGCACTTAAGTGGTTTTGAGAAGTGCTACTTCTGCTCAGATTTCCAAAGGTATTTAGATTTCTAAGCTGCAGGTAGGTGCCTAATTGGATTTTCAAAAGTGTTTAAATAGGAGTTAGGTGCTTAACTGGCCTCTGTGTTTTTAAGAATCTCACTGAGCACCTATTGGCCTCTTTAGACATTTGAATACTTGGAACTTAGGACTTAAGTCCTATTAACTTTGACTTTTGAAAACAGGACTGGAGCTCCTGACATATTTGATCACTTCTGAAAATTTTATTCAATTTAATTAGCAGCAACATTTTTCAACCATGGCTGGAATTTTCAAAGCAGCCTTGGGAGCTTAGGTGTCTAATTCCCATTGACTTTGCATGTGTAAGTCTCTGTTTTGTTTGAAAAGTCCGGCCCTTAGCTATGAATGTATATTTGACTATTTTGAAGATAAAAGCCTGAAAGCACAGTAGGATGGATGATTTCTACCTTGTAATTTATGTATTTATTTTTGGTTACTGCCTATTAAGGCAATGTTATAGCACTACCTATTATTCCATGTTATAGCATTATTAAGCACTTTTAGCATTTTTATGGACACAAGCCTAAATGTATTTTTCCCTATGAATCTACATGGACAAAGGAGAATGGAAGTTAAGGTAAACTAAAATGGAATTTCAAACTTGAATTTTTATTTCATAATACATATGGTCTCTAATGTGTCAAGACTGACCACCAAGGATCTTGGTTTTCTCTGTTTAAAAATAGCAAATTATCTGATTTAAAAAACTGATTAATTAACTAATTAATTCTGATTAAACACCTCTAACTCTGTGTTTCTCCATGAACTACATTACCACTATATAAACACCACTATATATATACCACTGATACCTGATATATATAGGTATCAGTTGAACACGTTTTATTGATATATTTATAATTGTAAAGCAATTTGGAAGATTATCAATGTTTCAATCACTATAATAAAATAAATTCTAAATACCTATACACTTTGGCATTTGATTTGGAGTTTTTTATTATGGAAAATCAAGTTACTTCTGACCCCTCTGCTCACCAGGGTGCAGGTTCAGCTGCAGCTGTCCCCCCACACTGCTTTGTGATAATGAGTAGCTGTGATATGCCAGTGCCCTACCCATGACATTGCCCTTTACTCTCAAGCCACAGCCCCCCTGGTCCTGCCAGTGCCCCTTACTCCCCACCCATCACCCCCTGCTGCACTTAGCCCTGCTGGAGGGGCCCCCCAGATGCTAGGACTGATTGCACCTGCTGCAGCCAAAGAAGAGCACAGAGCCTGGAGCCCAGAGCTGGCTTCGCTTCCCCTGTGGGCAGCATGGCTGGAGCACAGCTGGTGGTGTGGGGAGGGTGGATGTGGGCTGGTGGCTGAAGTCTGGCGGCTGTGGGCTCAGGGCTCCCCACCCAGCTGCCACCCCTCCCCCCACCAGGGACCTCCACAGCCCAGTGAGCAGGACCTGGTGCAGCACGTTAGAGCAGGACAGAGCTGCTCATTGTTGCTGCTGGGAGCCCTGCATCACCTTAGCAAGGTGCCCCCTGCGCACCCAGCAGCAGTGGGGGATGCAACTCTGCACTACCACTCCTGCTGCTGCTGGCTGGGCAGGGGATGCTGCACTATGGCAGCACAGGCCTACCAGCAGCAGCACTGAGGTTTCTCACTCCTCTCTGCTCTGCCATGCTGGGTCCTGCCTGCTGGGCCACAGAGGGGAAGGGCAGCAGGGCAAGAAACACCAAGCCCACAGCCACCAGCCCACATCTGCCCCCACCCTGTGCAGAAATCTGGGGGGCATGTGTCCCCATGCCCCACCCCCCCGGAGTGCTCACAATGGCGGGGAACCCCCTTCCCACTGCCCCCTGGACAACCTGCCTGCAGTGCTGTCCCGCTCCCTGCCCGGGCTCTGCAGCTGCATGTTCCCACCCCAGTCCACAAGCCTCAGGCCCCACAGCACTGCCCCCAGCTGGGCAGCACCCCCACAGCCTGCCCAACTCCCTCCCTCCTTCACTATGGCTGACTCACTTCCTCCCCCCCCGCCCCGAACCCAAGACTTACCTGTGGGGATCTGTGGGAGCTGCTCTCACACTGCTTAGCTGCCATGTGTGCATGTGCACATGCATGTGGTACCCCCTTCCTGATCACCCTCCACCTGCTCTCCCCAGCCCCTTGCAGGCCGGAGCTCTGCCAGCCTGCAAGCAGAAACCTGCTGTTTCCCACACTTTTTTCCTTTACAGGAGACAACCTGCATTTTTCTCCTTAAAAAGAGAAAATCTGGATGTTTCCCTTTAAATAATAATCTGTGCTTTTCCACATTTTTCCATGGTGAATGGAAAACCTAGATCCCTGCTGATCACTGACTTCTGCAATACTAAGGCAATACATGTCAGAAAAATGAAAGGCACAATACTTCTGAGACAGGCAATAGTATTAATTTGATTCTCTCAATTTGTCAACAACTAGAGAGTCTAAGCTGAATAGTGAATGGATAAAACTTATTTCAGTGTTTTTATTTTGAAGCCCAATTCGAAATGGAATCATGGAACTTCTGCTGATACCAGTGGGAGTTCCAGTTAAACCTATGCTTTATCCTGAGATTAATCAACAAACAAGAAAGTTGTAGTTATGTTTAATAGGAGCAATATTGCTCAGTGGGTAAGACATGAGACTATAAGTCAGACTGCATAGGATCTTTTGTTAGTTCAATCACTATTTCTTTGTACAAATGTCTTTGCAATTCATTTCCTTGCCTATAACACAGGAATAATATATGTAGGCGGGCAGTCATCTATTGTCCTAAGTATTTTAAAATTTATGGATTAGAAGTCCTGTATTTATGTAAATTATCGTTTTCAGAAGATGGCAGGAACAGGGTTACCAGGGAACAGGCTATTCCCATCTTGGTTGGCACAGTGAGGAAATAACTAAACTTTTGATTTGTATGCCACTGTGACAAGATACAGGCTGCTCCTCTTAGCTAGAGCAAATGATGTTGACTGTAAAATATCCACTATCAGATGAGAGATCAGATATGCATCTTATGCCACTGACTGTATCCCTCCTGGGCATATTACACAGCTTGGTGCTTGACCAGTTCTGTCTTCTCTAGTACTCTCTCATCTTGTTTTTCTCCTCATGCACTATGGCAGCAAAGGAGAGCTACTAGTCGCATTTTAGTCCAGTCATATATATAAAGCCTGTGCATTTTAGGAGACCTTTTTATGACTGGAAATCATTTTTGATTTGTGTAGGATAAAATTTAGCCTTGGGTCACTTTCTTAATTTTGGTGTTTGGCCACCATCTTAAAAAAATGGTGGCCCTGACTAATAGTTGGTAGGGTCAGAAGGGACCTGAGCAGTTCATCCCGTCTGACCCCCTGCCATGGCAGGAAAGAGTACTGGGGTCTAATGAGATGAATAAATATTGGTATCTCAGTACCTATGAGGCTGATTTTGATTTTCTAAATGACTATAAATAGGTACTGTGATAGCCTAAAGACTTTTGTCTGTTGATGAGTATTTAATTTCTCATTGTTTGGCAGCTCTAAGCCATTAAATGTAAAAACCATCAGTATTTACCACTTTTTTGGTAACTCAGTAAGAGTACTTGTTTCAAATGGAAAGTTTTACCATTTATTTCTTCAAAGTCACATTTAATATTATTAGCAACAAAGGTACAAATGATTACGGAACACATTTAAGTAAAAGAAAATGCTTCAACTCAAATTTGAAGTTAAGTCTATGACATGGTCTTAATCTAGGTATTCTTCTTTATCACTATCTTCTCCAGATGACTCTAGAACAGTAGCTTTAATTGGCACATCTGACTGTCTATTTTCATTGTTTAGAGACAATTTTACTCCATCTGGCACTCCACTTTTAGTATGCATCTCAGTTTCCAACACATCCAGCACTGGTCTCTACCCAAAATTTGTTGGATAAAGAGTCTGTACATGTTGTGAATTTCTCCATCCATAGACTTGGCAAGTGTGCTCTGAGGCAATGCTGTCTGAAGGAGTCATGGTCCAGAGGAAGTCTTGCAGAATCATAGTGTGCCATTTGCTGCCATTTACATGCATGGGCAGTGGACAAACTATCACTCACAGGATCATTGTAAAGTATTCTGACAGTGAATGAAGCTAGTTTATTGAACAGATCTTCAGTAAGCTCCTCATTTTTTCAGGGTGTTGCATAGTCACCATGCACGTATCAACTCTTCCAATTGTAAGATTTACTGCATTGAATGTAACTTTACCACATCCAAAGAAACCTCCTGGTGTGTCTACTCTAGTGAATCCATAAATCCCAGGAGCAGCAGATGCTACATTATGCTCTGGAAATAATGAACAGCAGTAGTAGTATGATGGTGCATCTCCTGGTTTCTTCTTGTATATAACTTGCTCAGTTATGCGACTGATGTAGGAAGCGACAACCCATACATCAGTATCTTCAAAATTAAAAATGATGGTGCAGGAATTATCCATTTGAGCTGCATGGAAGAATATCCTTGTGTCAGCCTCACATGGAGATTTCAATACAAAGCATGCATCACGTTCTCTGGATTTTAAATCATAACAGACAAGATTCATTGTGAAGTACAACAGCATGGTGAAGGTAAGAACTCCATTCATTCAAGAGGAAACATTGTTGTCTCATTTTGTTACAATGCCTTGATAGAAATGAGCACCAGGATGCTCCAATAGGCATTTACTGGTCAGAAACAGGGTAGATGTTAAGAACAAACCTGAATGACTTTGAGTAACACTGCTGCCCATGCTGTTTTGTACTAATTTTCAACAGTTCTTCATCATAAACATCATTAATGAAATGAAATGAAATGCCACTGCTTGTGGGTGTAGGCCAGTGACATACTTGAAGAAACTGGGAGTATATTCAGACCATGTCTTTCTTGGTGGGACTTTATTCCATATCATTCCAACATTTATTAATGCATGATAATGTGATGGTGGTGAGATTGACTGGAGGTTCATAAACTTTTATTTGACAGGTTTGTGGAATGTCCATGACTTATTTCACTGCAGTAGAGTCAACCATTTTCCTACACTCTAGCTTACAGTTCTCTTTGTTGCAAAAGTCTCACTTTTTGTGTCATGTATTGACTGAGTTCTGGAAGAAAGTTTCTCCAGAATGTTTCCCACGATCACATTACCCTCATCACGGGCTGTGTGGAGCTCTTCTTTACTTCTTCATTTACCTGCTCTCCAGAGCAAAGGGAACAAAGAGTTGGTCAGTTCAGATCCCATGGGTTTGCGCCCCATTCTTCCAGAGCTGTCTTCACTGCAACAACAACCTTGCAGTCCATCTCCATTCTTAACAGACCCAGTTCTGGATGGCAATACACGGGTTGCTTGAAATGAGCCACCTGTTTTAGTTGTTCCTTAACTGCATAGTACCTGGTTTACTGAGTATGATGATTGCAGTCATGGACAGATTCTTGGTAAATCTAATCCAGCCCCCACTTCTTCTGTTCTAGGATTCCTTGCTCATGGTCATTTCAATGACTTGGTCTGCAGGCAGTTTGCTCTAAGTGAAAAATTGTAGCCATGTACACCTTTTCATCTTCTCCCAGTGTCGTCATTCGCTAGTAATACATTTATTTACCAGTAATACAGGAATGTTAAATAGTTGACATTTCCATAAGCTGCTAATAGTGGAAGCATTGTACGGCAAGTTGATTAATACTCTTTGAAATTAATTCCACTCCTCAGACAATAGTAATGCTGAAAGAGGATTTCAACATCAATAATATAAGATGGAAAATACTTGGCTATATCTGATTCACAACTGAGCATTTCTTCAAACACTGAATATACCAATTCATGAAAAGTAGTTGAACTGATGAATTCATCATGTCAATTTTCTATAGTGATATCTACCAACTGTTTCAAGCTGTGAATTGCTTGAGTATTTTTATGGAGGTATCTATGGATTAACATATTCAGTAAACCTTCTGTTACTAGTTTGTGGAGGCACATTCCTCAGTTGTAATGTTTACCTGAAAACACTCTTTGTGCACCACCTGCAACCACAGCCCCTACAGCAACAGCTAATTCTTTAAGACCACTATGGCCACATCCACACATGCAGGCACATGTGCTTGCAACAGCTCAAATACCAATGGCACAAATTTGTGCCAGAGATTTGTGCCTTAGCACACATGCCTGAACATGCACTTTGGTGTGGGGCAAATTGTGCCAGTTGGGGCAAACTGACCCTGCTAGCTCCTCCCAGATCTTCTGCCAGGGGCAGCTAGAGGCTGGAGCCAGCGCAGGTGCTGGCCCCAGCAGTATAAAAAGCTGTCCTGGCAAGCAGCTTAGGGTTCTTTGCCCTTAGAAGCTTCTGAGGCCCAGCCTGTTGGTATCTGGGGACACTAGCTCTTTGTTCCAGCTGGACTGCTGAAGAAGCCCCAAGCTAGAGTGGCCCCTGCACCCTCTACCCACTGCAGCAGTCTGGCAGTGGAGGCTGGTGCCTGGCTGTGATCTGCTGCCACCTGCAACAGCAACTTCCCCCTTGGACCTGCGGCCCCATGGCTGCATGCCTGCCAGACCCAGACACAGACTGCACACCCACCTGTGTGGGCTGTGATATGGGCACTGCAGCAGAGCCTCCTGCACTTCTGGGCTAGCTGCTAGTGGGCAGCAGGCTGGAGCAGCAGGGGCACAAGGCAGGCATAAAGATGCTCTGGCTGGGTGCTACACAGTCTCATCAGAGGATCCAGCACCTGGTTCCTTCAGGGCATGCTCTGGGAGAATGCCCTGTGCCACTTTTTCCCAGCATGTTTTTTTTTTTTACACGAGGATTTTCCAGTATCAAAATTAGAGTCTGCACTGCAAATATGCAGTGCGGGGAATTTTTTTTCATTCCCAGAGTGCCTCCTGAGGTGTCTCAAACTGCTTTGAGATGCCGCAACAGGCACGTGCTCACTTGTCTGGATGCAGCCTACCTGCATATCTCTTTCCTACAGCATCGAGATAAGACGTTTCTGCGTGAAACCCGCTAAGTATCCCTTTCACATGAGCCCATCTCCTCCCATATTCACAAAAGGCTTCTTCGATATATCTATTCATTGCTTGATCTGCATCAACTGAATCACTGGCATCTTCTTCAGGTCAGCAACTTTTTGGCAACTATCCATCACATCTATAACAACTTTTTTGCTTGGACGCTGTGTGTAACATTTAACTTTGTATGTTTCACATTTCATGACATTGCTTTCAAGAGAGCAATGATATCTAGTTAATGCTGGGACCCTTCCATGTGGTTGAATCACTTGGAGAAATGCATGGGCAGTTAACCAGGGCAGCAGTATTCCCTCAGAGCTATCCTCCAATCTTCATGGTTGTGGCTGAGCACGTAATTTGCCACTCCCATTTTTTCTGGAAATAACCTGGCAGACTAGACTTTTCTGAACTTCAGGTTTTGGTATAACCAAGGTTGTTGTGTCTGAAATACTTCATTCTTGGTGAAATGAAATTAGTTGCACCAAAATCAAAATTGGCCTCAATTTATTCACCTTGTCAGCCATGGGCGCAATTTTTAAAGATGGTGACCAAATGTCATGATTAAAAATGTGATCCCCCAAGCTAAATTTCTTCCTTAAAATCTAAGTTATGAATTACATAAATAAAAAAGGTCATTCCCAAAAAACACACAGGCCTCATATATATATGACTAGACTATTTATATACAGGGCCAGAAAATCTTACCAAATATTACATTTAAATGGAAAACAGGAGCAGGGTTTTTTTGTCATTTTTAGACAGTTCTACTTATTTATTTTTAAGGTTTTCTGAATCATCCAGAACAGTTGTATCTAAGCAGCAGCATAGACATAATGCAGCCATGACTCATCTGGCACATAGGGATATGCCATGCTCCTCATTTTGCAGTTAGAGTCACTAAGGCACAGATACATTTAATAACTTGGCTGAGGTAACAAAGGAAGTCTGCAGCAGAGCCAGGAATAAAAACCCAGTTCCCTGGGACCCAGTTCAGTCTCTGATGGCCCATTCTGCTGCCTTAAATAGGAGGATGTGAACAAGTTTATTTTATTAATCAAGTTCTTAAAAAAATACAATGAAGGACTAAAATATAGACACATTTAAATAAAAAACTGTAAAAAGTAAAACAGGCTTTTTTCAGGATATTAGGGCATCACATATATATTAATGATGAATTGGGTTTTAGTTTATTTATATATGTAGAATTAGCAACCAACTGTAGAGTAGGCCTGGAGCCTCAAAGATGGAAACTGATCTAGTATGGTAGCATTATAATGTGGAAGCAAAAAGTAAAATGATTTTGTATAAAGAATAAATAATTCAGCAAAATAAAGATACCTAATTTCATTTATCCTTAAAACATTAAAGCTACTTCATTATACCAAAGCCGTATTTCAATATTTGCCCTATCTATACTCTGCAAATTACAACATTCTTATTAATTGAAAACTAGCATTTCTCCCCTTCGTAAACTGTAGTGTTCTCGTAAGTCTGGGCAAGTGCTTCTCAGTGCAGGAAACCTAGCGCTAGGCTGTGGCATGATGGCAGAATGCAAAGTTAGTGTTATAAAATAAAGGGAATAGTAATAAATTGTGACAGAGTGCCCTCAATAGGATTGTTCCCTGAGACAGAAATGGATATAGCTCCTGAAAGCAGCATTTCACATTAAAACATGAATAAAACCCCTATGATGAATGTATCCAGGCAGTGCATCCAGGCCGATATAATGTAATATTTATAACTGCTACCTGCTGTTGAAGGGGTTTTCTCCTGGAATTATATGAGTACTCTCCTTCCCCACTAAGAGCTTGATTCGATCATAGAATGACTTCACGGTTGGTGAACCAGAGTAGCTCTGTTGTATGATGTCAAGAGGATCACGTGAGCCCCGGCACAGCAGGCTATTTTGACAAGTAGACTGGAGGCAGCAATCTGGGTCTAGGCAGTCCACAAGGCCATCTGAAAGGGGAAGAATCATCAAAGTTCAGCCATCTGTAGTTAGCTACCAAATATGCAGGATTAGGGTCTGGACAAAAGTACACTTTAGCCACTTCAAAAGGGGTGAGGGAGCTGCTACTTGGAAGAACATGCTGTAGCTGTTACGGTGTAAATGCCACATTTGCATGAACCTGTGGCAATACAAGTTCGCTAAACTGCCGTAACATTGACCATGGATGAGGTATGGCTAAAGGTGGAGCAGTTTTGCTGCTCCACCTTTAATTTTTGTGTCCATCTGTGCCCTACAGGGACACATTCAAAATAGTGAACACAGTTTAATTGCTTAACCTTACAACATTTGGCAGAGTAAATGTTCCAAATAAAGAGAGGAGGCCAGAACTGTTTTGTCCTTCTTCTGCTTGAACTCCAATTATATTTTGATATGGTTAATTTCTGATTTACATCATTTGACAAGAAATTCAGGCCCAGAGAGGTCCATATTAAGGAGCTAGAGCTGGGAGTAGCGTTAATAGGTGGCAGAAGGAATCAGGAAGATAGGTGTTCAATTCTACTGGACAGGATTTAATGATCAGAGAATTCCTGTGGATATGCTCTGGAGTATTTTTGGATAGGGAGGAAAAGGAAGGGATTTGGTTAAAAGAAAATGGAAAATGCAGTTAGGATGCTTCCCTTCAAAATCTGAATTATTAGGCTATCATGTACTTGGATAAGAAGGGATCAATCATGCTTCTGCTGAGTTCAGTCAACAAACTATGTGTTATATCATCCATCAAACCTGCCTTTAAGAACATCCTAATCTATTTAGAAAGAAACAATGGAATCTGCAACTGGGAGACAGATACTAACCTGCTGAGCAAAGTTGGTCCTACAATTAAATGTATTGTAATATAAATTCATGCACTACCATTTTCTTTTGTCCTCACTAATCTGAAACATGGCATTTAACTGAAGTTCTAGTTTGTGATAATTAATTTAAAGCACTACTTTCCTTTTAGCAAATAAATGATAAGTTGCAGTTATTTACTGATGTTCAAAATTATGAGAATTGATGATTCAATTTACAATATGTTTGAAATATCAGATAGACAAGTTCGAGTTCAGATATTCTTTCTCATATTATGGAACTGAACACCTGAAGGCTTGAGCAACCTGGACACGTTCTGAACACTGTAATCCATAATCATTCCATTGGGTTACTTAAAACCATGTAATTTTTTCCTGAAGAAAGACAAAATGAGTATCTTTAGGGCTTTTTTTTTCTTTTCAATTTTTTTCATATACAAAAGGACTAACTGTACCTTAGAGAAAGAGCGTAAGGAACAGAGCTTTCTGCTTTTTGCAGTTAGCCACATATCTCCTATGGCTTGCACTTGAAGTAAGTGAAAACTCCTATGATCGAAATAACTGTGTCTGATTTTAAAAGAAAACTGCTAAGATATGTTGGCAAGTCTTCATTCAGCACCCATGGAAACATCTTAAGTTAGATGAACATCCTGTTTTTTAGACCTATAGATTTCTTTAAGGTCAGTGGCCTATTCACATTAGGAACTCCATTCATCTTGAAGCCCCTTCTATCCTAGAAGTGGGATTGTTTTTTTCAGCAGTCTATTTTCCACAAACTTTATATAATCAATGTGAGGACATCATTTGGTTCAGATTATAACTCCAGACAGTTTTCCTATTAAGCACCGAGCACTTTTTCCTCAGCATCTTGCTCTTCCTGGGTTTGTGACACCTTCACAACCATGAACTTAAAATTGTCCGCTCTTTAGTCTCGTCAGTGCTTTTATTCAACTGGCTGTCAGTCAAGAGAATCCCATCAACACATTAGAAATAGCAGAAGCAAAACATAGGATAGAAATTACTCCCTTTGACAAACTTATGTTTGTCTTCTCAAGCTATTGCACATTTTTGCTATGCCTGTTACTGTATGTGAGCATACGTTATGTCTATAATGACCTCATCATGCAGTACGATTATGGGCTCCTGCAGCCGAAGACCATGAACTTTAAATTGGCACACCAATCTCCCAGTGGCCTGTCAGTCATGAGAATCACATCTTTATGCCAGCAAGCCCCCTTGGATATAGTCTGACATTGCAATCTTCAGTAAATTACCCTGTCACTGCCAATCTTACAGTTATCTCGCAAACAATCAAGCAGGCAATCAAACTGTTCTGAATTGCCAGTTCAGGACCTGGGAGGCTAAAAACATCTCCATTCAATACCAGCAAGAAACCAGCATATGCTTCCTTTGATAACGGATGAATTTCACAAATGTGTGTGTGTGTTGTGTGTGAATATACAAATTTCACACCAGAGTTCTGAAAATATGTTAAAAGTGTCCAGTAACCTAATGTTAAATATACACATAATCTGCTTGTCTGCACATCTGCTTTTTTAATATATTCTAATTTATACTGTCCCACAGTAACTTTGAAAAGAATAAAAAGCGGTTGGAAACAAACTCCAGCTATGACTCCATTACATGAGTACATCTTTCATGGTAATTTAAAGGGAATTAAATACTGCTACACATCATAGAAGATAACTGCAACCCATTATTCTTATCATGTTAAATTCATTATCCTCATCAGGTCAATTCAGATATGTTAGTACTCCTCATATGAAAGCAAGGACATTTTGTTTAATGAGTATTTTAGGCCAGTGTGAAGCTTTATTACTGTGAGAAGTCAAGGGCAGCATTACTAAAAGACAATGATCAAGGTGGTTTTGAATTCCCAAAATGTTCTGTTTTGGAAGAAAAAAATAGTAAGGAGTGAATGACAGATGCATGTAGAAGTTATTTCCATTTTCCACTGACTTCAATGGGGGATGACTTAAGTCCAGGCTACAGCCTTCCACACAAACCAAAAGCAAAAGTTTAAACAATGGATTTTCTCCAAGATCAGAGTGGCCATATCTAGTATATATAAAGTTGTTATGCATATAAAAATATGGTTAGACACATTGAGTAATTTACAGAAAATTCATCAAAATATAAGAGGGAAAAAAAACTCAAAGGAAAATGAAAACAATATGCTAGACTCAACGGGTTACCTAGAAAGGTGGTGGAATCTCCATCCTTGGATGTTTTCAGGGTCCAGCTCAGCAAAGCCCTGGCTGCAATGAACTAGTTGGGGTTGGTCTGTTTTGAAAGGGGGTTGGACTAGATGATTTCCTGAGGTCCCTTCCAATCCTAATTTATTATGATTCTATGATTCTATGCTGGACTGATGTAACTGGCTGAACTTCACTGTCATTCACATTCGCAGAATGCCAATGGAAATAGCATGGCCCTGGATGATGGTTAGAAAATTATTTCTCAAGGTTTGCTTTTAGGAGTTGGCTTGTAGGTAGAGTAGATATGCATTAGAAATAGGTGCAAGGGTGGCCAGGGTTAACTGATTTCTAAAAGCCTGTTTGTGACAAAGGTTCACAGCCTTCAAGGCAGACACTGTGCCTGAGGCCAATGGACAAGCAGGTATGCTCATCCTGGAAAATTAAAAACATGAACAGTGTACCCATAACAGAGATAAAGGACTCTGCAGCATTGGCTAGGCCACAGTGATGAACTGCAGAGCCCCTGGGATTTCTGGTTTTGGTGGATGGACCAAATTATGACCTCAGGGCATGGCCAAATAAAGACACTGGTAAATGACCAAATTAAGATTTGTGCATGTGATGGGTTTGGGAAAATAAGGAATAAGCTGACAGGACAGAAGGTGGACAGTATGATGGTCACAGGAAGACCAATCAACGATTTAATAGATTTCATAGACATTAAAGCTGGAAGGGACCTCATAAGACCACTGGGGCCAGCCCCCCGCCCAAGGGGCAGGAAGTCAGCTAGGGTCAGAGGACCCCAGCAAGGTAAACATCCAAATGTTTCTTGAAAGCGTCCAGAGTAGGTGCTTGCATCACCTTTGGGGGGAGTCTGTTCCAGGCCTTGGGGGCTTGGACAGTAAAGAAGTTTTTCCTTATGACCAGCCTAAAACAGTTTTTCAGGAGTTTGTGACCATTGGACCTTGTCATCCCCTGGGGTGCTCTGGTGGACAGGTGTTCCCCCAGATCCTGATGCACACCCCTTATGTACTTATAGGCTGTCACCAAGTCACCCCTGAGCCTGCATTTCTCCAGGCTGAAGAGTCCTCTAGCTTGCAGCCTCTCTTCATAAGGCCTCTTCTCTTGCCCTCTGATCAGGTACATGGCTCTCCTCTGGAGTCTTTCAAGCTTTTCCACATCCTTCCTAAATTATGGAGCCCAGAATTGGGTGCAGTACTCCATCTGCAGCTCACCGAGGTCAAGTAAGTGGGAGGATGACATCTTGGGTCTTGCTCGAGAAGCATCGGTAGATGCAAGCCACAGTTTTGTTTGCTTTGCCAGCTGCGGTATTGCATTGGTGGCTCATATCCATCTTGTGGTCAATCATGACCCCCGAGTCTCTTTCGGTCACGGTGCTAGTGAGTGTAGCATTGCCAAGCCTTTAACTGTGATACGGGTTTTTATTTCTGAGGTGGAGCACCTTGCATTTCTCCATGTTGAATACCATCAGGTTTTTATCTGCCCACCTTGCAAGCCTATCAGGGTTGGCCTGGAACAGCAGCCTATCCTCAAGTGTGGACACTCTTCCCCAAAATTTGGTGTCATCAGCAAACTTGGCCAGTTTGCTTTTGACACTAGTGTCCAGATGGTTTATAAAGACATTAAGGAGTATAGGTCCACGAATGAAGCCTTGGGGAACGCCACTAGTCACTGAGTGTCTTGCTGATTTGGTTCCGTCAACTAACACTGTCTAGGTCTGACCTTAGTGCCTGTTCCCAAGCCATCAGACTGTGAAGTAGTTGAGGCCACATTTGGCCAAATTTTCCATGAGGACATCATGGGACACTAGGTGGTCAAAGGCTTTTTTAAAGTCCAAATATTTGACATCAACCACTTCCTTTTTGTCCAGGTGATATGTCACCTGGTCATAGAAGGAAATGAGATTGGTCAGGCAAGACCTACCCATTACAAACCCGTGCCAGCTATTCCTCAGAATGTTGCTTTATGTTTGCCTGTCAAGAATGGTTTCTGTGATAATTTTTTCCAAAAATTGAGGAAGCAATCCTAGAAGCAACCCCCCGAGGGGGGAACCCAAGGCCACTATGGACAGAGGGCACACCAGCAGCCCATCTCATCCACCCCACTGGGGGGCGGTGTGCCTCAGCTCTTGATCTTTAGGCTGCTGACATCTGACAGTCAAGAAAGAACAACAGGGTGAAGCTCACATACTGGCCAGGCTACCTTCCCTCTGTGACACCCCTAGGACTAGTAGATATAGAACTGGGTGGGCGGGGGGATTATTTTGTTTTCTGTGTCTGCATTATCCTTATTTGCCATCTTTGTGTATCAATACAATTTGCCTATTATCAAATGAAAGAAGTCATAGTTGGTCTGAGGGTTTGGGTCCACCCGGCACAAGGTATCTGGGTCACAAATCCAGTGCCAACAACTGGATACATGTGAAGATTTCAAAGTTGAAGGCTGTGGGACAGTGGTGATCCTATGTGCTCCTAGACTATCAAGATGGTCCCTTTGGGCATAACCCCATGAGCAGGAAGGTGCATTCCCCAGGGACAACTAGCAGCAGCACATATTTGTGCCACTGCTAGTCATCCCCAGGAAATACTCCTGCATACACACTCTGGCATGTGGCACATTGCCCCAGGTCAGGTAAGGGAGGCTGGGACCAGCACCTGGGCTGGCTCCGGCAGACCTACCTGGGGTCCTGGGGACCTCCTAGGGCTCTAGCAGCAGTGATCCAGCTTTGGGAGCATGGGGCTAGCCCCTAGGCCCTAATTTTTCACATCTGAGTCTCACTGATGACTATTTTTGAATGCATAACAGGCATTCTGCTTGCCTATATAGGCAGTGCACTATCTGCATTTAACTCATCTCTTTGAATTATCTCAAGAATGAAGATGCTTGGGAATTTATATTCCATTTATGCCAAAATTTGCCAGCCAGTAACCTCATTTCCTGACCATCTGCATTCACAGGGATAAAAGTGTACATAATTCCATTGGTGTTTATCTATTTTTAAATGCCATTTAAAGGAAAATGGGAAGATTTGTCAGCTTCTGCCAATAAACACTTTTATTACCAAATCAACCCTATTAGAGTTAGTTGCCTAACATAACAGCTGTCATAATGATTTAACTTTGTAACAGAGAACTTTGCAATAAACTTCATCTGTTACTACTATATAGTAGTTTTCTTTTGTTTTAACTTTGTATCCCAGGCTTTTGTCAGGTTCTGGGCCTTTAAGACAGCACTCAGCACTTTTTATTCGTAATGCAGTGAAAGAAACTTTAATTGGTTTCCTTAAAGTACCACTGATCTTTACAGTGGACCTGTCAGAGTTAAAAGATGCAATGCCTAGTTACTGGAGTTCTGAAACCCTCTTGCCTGCACACCAGGGGAAACTACTGTATATGGGTGTCAACATGCTGTTGAATCCTTTCCAACAATTTAAAAGTAAGACTGAAATAACTGAAAGTACTCTTGACTTGGCTTTAACCCAGCAGAGGAGGAAATAGGAGGCTCTGATTTGATTTAAACTGGCAGCACAAGATTAGCTCTTCATTGCTACTCTTGGTTTTTCCAAATTACCAAGCCTTTTCAGCAACAGATTAAGTGACAATTGTGTTCATTTTTAAGACTTCACTTTTTGTTAACAAACATATCCATTACCTTTGCCTATCGTTAATCAATACATATGCATTTTTGCAGCTCTAACTTTGCTCCATGAAACTAGAATTTTAATATATTAAATGTAAACAAAAGAATCACTTGTGCACTAGTGTATTTTGTGTTTCTGGAGTGATTTGGTGTTGTTTTCCCTTTCTTGATCGATTTCCTCATTGCAAGGCCTAACAAGTGTCCAGCAGAGATAGTGATATCTGCACTGCTGACCATACAGGACCCCTCACTGTTGACTTCCTTTCTCTACTGAGTGATACAGTTAGAATGAAAAAAAACATGATGACTTTCCAAGAGCTGTTTTTTCATATCATGTCTCTGTCCTTGAACACACGGAAAGATGCAGTAAGGTTTTTCACCAATATTATCTAAAGGAGCTCCTCTCCTCTTACTTTATGAGGAACTCCCTTTATTATTTGACGTATGGCCATATTCACCACTTGAGGCTAAGCTGAGTAGAGTTGCATGCAGGACTTTACAGGTCTGTTACGGAAGATTTTCTGCCACAGAACATAAAAAAGAACTAATTTTATACTAGCAAATAGAAGAAACCAAGATTGTTCCTTTTACTTATGTATTTATAGCATGACCTAAAGACAAAAGCCAAAATATAAACTCACAGTGACACAGTCCCTACTGATTCTACTGCACTGGAACTTGGGGCTGGTTTGTACAGACATTTCAATGTCCTTGCAAAAATGTGTTAGTGATGGTGACAGCACAAACTTTGCCAAGAACTGATGTGCAATTTATAATGTTCACTACTTGAAAGAGAGAGCATAGGTCACTAATGACTCTGACTCAACCAATGTTCCTTTCTTAAATTCAGAACAATATATTCAGTTGTATTTGTGTTTGAGACTATGTATACACACACACACATTACATTCTCTCTTGCTTGCTTGCTTTCTCTCTTTGTGTATGTATATGGATACTTTAAATATTAATAAGGTAGTATAAGGTTTAGGGCCAAAATCTCTGCTGCTATAAAAGGACAGACTACCTGGGCTCTCTCTCCACTGTGCTGTACTGTCCCGTATTGACATATGCTGTAAGCCCTGAGGGCAGAAGCTTCTTTTCTCACTATATGGACAAATTACCTGGTTCGCAGAGAATGATCCTCGTTCATCAGATTACCTTTTTCTCCTACCAGTGGAGGATTATTTCTCACAGGGTGCGTCTATACATGCATATTTTAGTTTAGTCCTGTTTAGGAGCATATCACTCTCCCCATGTAAAGTATTCCACAACCTAATGAAAATCAGGGATCTTTTTCTTCAAATCCAGCCTAAATTTTCACTTCCATAGCTTGATCTTATTACTACTGGTTAGACCTGCATGTATCACATTAAATAATTCCTCTCCATTCTTGTTGTTAACAGACATCAGGTATTTGCAGACTCATTTCCCCCCTGTTGCCTGGTGCTTAGCCAAGCTGAAGAGACTCTGTATAAATTATAAGAATTTATATAAATATATTTCCATTATAAAGTGTGACAGAAACTTGCTGGGGGCCAAGCTGAATGCTCCAACACCTTCAGACCTCCACCAGAGGCCAGACTATGTTTCAGGAGAAGACAGAGTTCAAATCATAACCCCAGAGAGAAGCAGAGTGGCCCCAATGACAAAATGTGTAGGTGAAATTGCTCTTGCAGTGCTGAAAAGTTCCTTTAGCAGGGGTTAGCTTTACCAGCCAGTGTGAAGCATCATAGGCCAATGAGCTATAGTTTCTGTGCCTACTTTGAGAGCACCTGTGCAACCCAGAATTCAAACAGTCAAAGGAAAGCAACATATAATACAAGCATCAGAGTGAAAGAAGAACAGAAGGCTGTAGAGCTATCCTAGCTGTGGCTGCCAACGTAGCCATGCCTCTAATCCAGCTTTTCCACAGGCTCCTGAAGACTTTTTCATGCTTTTCCTTAAATTCATACTCCATATCCACGCTCTGCCTTGGAACATGGGAATTCAGTGCCCAAATGCTGTCCATGAACAGATCTGTAAGAGCATACATGCCTGACTCCTACCTATACCAGATAGCTACTAATACCTGTAGAAATACTGAAATATGAAGTCATTAAGCCTCACATCCTATTTCACCTCTATGTTCCTAAGCTCTATTGACATGTCCAAAGATAGTCACGTGAGTGACATTTTGGTGCAATGAAGTAGCACTTGGTTGCATACAAATGAAATGGGACTTGCCTAATATCTCTGCCTTGGTTTCCCTATGAGCTGTATAATCACATAGTAATTTACCCCACCAGAAGATTTTATATATAAAGCATTTAGTTATTATTTATGTAGATGCTCTGGCCACATCTACACAAGATGGTGACTGCCCAGTTGTTAATGTGCAGTCATTTAGTATTTGCATACCCAAGTATTACTCCACAGTAGCATCCCCACATGGCTTCCTGGTGATGCTGACTGTGCAGTAGCTTGTTACTACTGTGCAGTCACATTGCATCACAGTTCATGTCATGTAATGTTACTGTGCAGAAGTAACGAGCTACTGTGCAGTAAGTGTCTCATGTAGCTGTGGCCTTTGAGAAGGGAAAGGGCCTGTGTCATTTAAGTTAAAAAAAAAGATCATACATGCAGATTTATTAACACTTCCAAAATGTTTAAAATTCAGCCTAGATACACAGAGCGCCTTCAAGTTTATTAAAAGTTTGAACAACATCCTCCCCCCCCCAAAAATTATCAACAGATTTCAAATATTCATTGCATCAGGTATTCTAAAAATGACTGCATACACTGCTCATTGTATTGGTGCTGGAGAGGCTTTCTGCTCACATGGTATTGTGGGTTTTTATATTGAGAACCTCATAAAATCTTTTGTCTGTGATGAATTAGAGACCCCTGCTGAGGCAGTGCTTGTTGAGGCAAGCTAAATTACATGATTTGCTTTTGTGCTGTGAAATACTTGTATTATCTTAAATGTCATGAGCCTGATGCAGTATCAAATCACAGGATTTGTAATTCTCTAAAAGCAAAGCTTGTCCAAATGCTTACTGAAAGAGGGCAAGATCCTTTCTATTTTTTTATTGTCTTTTTTCTTTAATTTCAGAGATGATTTTTTCTAAGAAAAACCAAACATGTAACCTTTCAATGGTCAAGTGCACCACACAGAACAGCAAATTGCTCTAGAAATGCATTTTATCTTTAAATTGGAGACAACTCAAACCTGAGCATATAGGTGACCTTGACTATCTTAAGTCTATTGCGCCAAGCAGAATTATCACTGACTACATTTTGTAGTTACGCTACAGCTATACAATAACAGACTGAGGGGGTAGATCTGCCCTCTGAAATGTGTACACCTTTCTCAAGTGGCATAGCACATTCACACATAGAGGGTTGACAGCTGGCCCTGTGTCACTAAACTAGAACTTACCTGGGCAGGAATTTGAAAAACAAAAGAAGAAAAACTTCCTGGTTTCCCTAAAACAAACTCATTTGATTCAATTCAACTTACTGCTTTATGTTGCACCTGTCATTATGGGCTTTTTTTTTGGATCAATCAACTAGAAGAATACAAAGAATGAAGCTTCTCAGTGAAGCTATGCCCTGACTCCGGTAGTTTAGCATGGTCCAATTAGACGTTTAGTTATCTACTCCCTGTTTTTCTCTACTCCTGCTCCAATACAAAATACATTGATTTGGGTATAAAGCAAGCAGCAGAAGTCAGACCTCACTATTTTGAATGACCTTGCCAGTACAACTCTAGTCATCCTTAAGGCTTCACATAAGCCCTTCTCCTCAACTCTTTCAATATTTTCTTTTGCATAGGGTTGATTGATACATCTCTTCTGCTTTTCCTTCCTGCCAAAAGAATAAGTACTATAAAATAAGTAAATTATTATAAAATGAGAAAGGAAATTAAGGGTTAAGTTAAGATCGAGGAGCTAATCAATTATTTGAGGATATAATTTAGACTCTAAACTGTAAATTGTGAAGGAGGGGATTATTACACTGTGTAAAGCATAATGCCTCCAGAGTAGGTGTAGGGAAGGGAGCACAGCTAATAGAAGGGGTATATAATATTTTCCCTATCACATTTATTCTGGAAATGGCTGATTTTCACCCATCCCCTAGAAGAACAGTTTAGCCACCAACATTAGATGACTTTCCAAACTGTGGAATTTGGGGTGCACAAACATTATTGCCACCTCTTGCATTGGTTCAGAGGAAGAAAGAAACTAGTTGTACCTTCTTCCTCATCTTGGTTAGGCACACATGACAAGCTGCAGTTTGGCTTTAGGGGAAGGAAACTTCTGGAGGGCTCACTCATAAGAGATGGTATTAGAGATTTTCAGGCAGTATGACAGAAAGGAAGACCAGAGGAAAGAATGCAGTTTGAAGTACAGAAGTCAGAGAAGGGAAGGAAGAGAAGAGACCAGGAGAGAAGACCTGGGAAGAAAGAACTAGTGCTGCATGAAGTTAGGATTTCTGGCTCAGATAAGGATGGAGGTCTTTCTTAAGGCCCCTGCAATATCAGAGAATTCAGATTTAGTAGAAAATTCAGCAAGAATGATGGGACTCAAAGTGAAATTGATCCTCACTTCTCCACTGATCAATGCCAGCTGCAGTAGGAAATCTCCACAGCATAGAGAACTGAACCCAACGGAAACATTTCCTTTCTATACCAGGCTTTGGTGGGCATTTTAGTACTTAAGAATGCTTTTCATACTTTGCAATGTTTTCAGCATTTTATAAGTCCCAAATTAAAAAGGAAAAACAAAGATACAAATCAAAATCAATGAGTAAGACAGCACACACTGACCAAAATAACATGGGGCACCTAAACATGTGCCCGATGCCTGCTCTGACGTGTTCTAATTACAACACGTTGGAGCAGACTTGATTAACTAAGTTGACTATTCGAGTCAGCTGGAGGATTCTAACCAGAACGCTCCAGCAGCCTCGGTGTCACATGTATTCAGCATCTCTGCATTTCAAAACGGTGGCCGGGGTGCTTTTACTAAAGCTTGTCGAATAAGCTTTAGTTAAAACACCCCTGCCACTATCTTGAAGAGCAGGATGCTGAATACGTAAGATGCTGCAATCATTTTAATTAGAGCGGTTCTTAAGAGCTGCTCTAATCAAAATGCCTCTCCCCTCCACCCCAGAGCATGTGTAAAGATACCCATGAGACTAAAGAGTTCCTAATATATACATTTTTGCCTAAGGCTTTATACTCTTCTAACCACGTCGCCACGTAATCCTTGCTGTCTCTTTGTGGGGAGCATACAAATTCCTGTCCACATTTCACAACTTGTGAAACTAAACTAAGACCAGCATTTTCAGACTTGGGTGCCTCCATGCTAAATCCTTAGAATGATATGCATATGATAAATATAATCCCGTTTATAAAATCTCTAGAGTTTACAAGAAGCACAAATCCCAAACTCTCTGCAGACTATTCCAGTTCTTGATTGGCTGCAAGGCAATGAATGGCAGGCAGGAAGTACAAGATGCTCCAGCAGTTAAAATACTGGACCACTATTGTAGATTTCTAAGCAATGGGTAGCAATAGGGAAATCCGACATTTTATACACAGGAGAACTGGAGCTATGGGGTGAAGTAGAGGGCATGTGAAAGCAAAGGGAATGGGAAAGCAGGAGGGAGAGCGGAAATATAAACTGAGGCAAGCGAAGAAAAACCATAAATGCAGAATAACTCCGTATGTATTAGGGTGTTGGAGAGGTTACAACGTAGCTGTGGTGATATAAGGCATTGCTTTATCGGTTATCCATAACACAGACTCGAGGGGTGTGCAGCAGCAAAACAAGTTCTAAAATGGTTATGCAACCCAAAAAAGTTTGAGACCTACTACTCTAAAAATGCTTACCGCCACTTTCTTATGTATCCCCAGTACACGTGAAAGCACTCAGAGTTGCTATGTGGCTTTGGAATACTCACTGGAGGAAACTGGTATTGAAGACCAAAAATTGATTTTGGCAGCATCGTGGATAAATTAACTTCCAGAATTTTTGTGCCATCAGGCTAGAGATGAGGACCCCTCTGAGGGGGTGAATTTTATCCTGAGTGCAGTGGTTTACAGAAGGCCCAAGTAGACTAGCTGCCTTGGAAAGAGACAAGGGTTTTGCTTTGCATTACAGTGACAGGTTTGCCTCTAGGTGCTATGAGGCCTACGGTAAAATCTGACTAGACATTTCAGAATTTAGAAGGAGCCCAATTATTAGAGGTCAAAAAAATTGAAGAGGAATGGTAGTGCTGAATAGGCTTGTACACAATCTAACTGCTCATGTAACACAGGAAGTCAAAATAAATATGAACTTAAAGTAAAAGTACCCTTTCTCACCATCCCTTTAAATCTTGTCTCTAATTCCTTATTCCCCAAATTAAATCCATGGTGATTTAAATAGTTATGCAAGTTGTTTTAGGGAGATCATATATTTAATCACAATTATATGACTCTTTGGTTCAACATAAAATCTCAAAGAACTATTTATAATCTGCCCAGAAATGCTTAATAATTATTAAGCTACCAAGGCCTTGATTAGGAAGAGGATTAGATTTAAAAGTGGCCACAATTAATACCTTAATATATTTCAAATGATTTTAAAAGAGAGAGAGAGAACTAAAATCACTGTCATGGAAAAAGATTTTAAAGGGGAAGGTTTTAAAAGGGAGTTATACCCCCCACCTCCAAAAGCATGTTTTTAATCAGACTTCTTTCTAAACACATTTAAAAATAGCCCTCCCTTTGAAACTTTCTGCGCAAAATGTCTCAGCACCACTGTGGATCTTAACAGGTTTAGAAAAAAGAACTAGTTAAGCAAATCTGGATGTGATCTAACTTGTGCATTTTTCAGGGCCACACTTGGATTCTGTCAAAAAGTGTTCAAACCTGTGAGACATCCTCTGATATCCTAGAAGCCCACTTCACTTTTGCAGTTCTGGCCACAGAGTTCCCATGAGTGCAAGACATAATAATAGAGGCAAAACAGAATAATCATGCAAAACTCCTAACAAGACAAGGACAAATGTACCACTTCTAGGACTAATTCATCTGAGGGACCATTAAATTTAATCTTTTAAAAAGTGAAATATTCACTATAATCGTCCACACTTTGATTTGATTTAGAAATCATGTTATAATTTAAAATAGATTATAAGACAAATGGATAAATTCTAGTCCCATTAGAATCATCATTAAAAACAACCACTGGCACCCACAGAGTGAAGATATGGCTTGATTTGAGAACTTACAGGAAAATCCAGCCTAGTTAATGCTGTGGGTTACATCATGTGGGCTGCAACTGATTGTTTCTCTGTAGCATTGGTTCTCAACAAGGGTGCTGCAAGATGCTTTTAAGGGTGATGCAGGGTGCGGTGCAACATTAGAGCTGTTAGATTTGCAAACACTTACACATGATTCACAAGATAAACCCAGAGAGTTCAAATAGAAATCCATGGGCACATCCAAATGAGCATGTATGTGTAGTGTGTGGCACTGCAGACCCATCTGAGGTGCCACACACTGCACATGCCGCACAGGGGCAAGAAGGGTGGTTATGACATTGTGAGATCTTGGTGTCTAAAAAAAACTCCACTAGAAAAAAGTGGGGCAGCGCATGTAGTGGCACTGTGCACTGCCCACAATGGGTGCCTGGCCAGCTGGAGCTGTGCTCCCGCTGCTGGCCAGGCTCTCTGCTGCTGGATCACCACTGTTGGAGCCCTGGGAAGTCCCCAAGACCCCAGGTAAGGCTGCTGGGGCCAGCCCAGGTGTTGATCCCAGCCTCCCCTTCTCCACTGGGGCAACTTGCTGGGCCCCAGAGTGTGTGCACATAGGCACTATCTGGGGACAAAGAAGCAGCAGTGGTACAACTATGTGCCACTGCTATTTGTCCAGAGGGAAACGCACATGGGTGCTCATCTGGATGCGCCCCACAGTGTCAAAAACATCTTGACCTGTTGTTGCCCTTTTGAGTTCTTTGCAACAGAATAATTGCTCTATTATTTTTTGCTCTGTTGCACAAAAAACATGTGAAAGCTAAGAGCTGGCATTTTCTGAGAGGTGTCTTGAGTCTACTAATGGGTGCCTTGAGTCTAGTCTATAGCAAACCAGTTGCATCATATACTCTGATATCTTCCTCATAAGTGTCAGGGAATCCTTAATCCCCTAGCTGTTAGAGATGAAAGAAAGGAAAAGGAACACAGTGCTCTGAGAGAAATAATTATGTGCAGGAGGGAAAAAACATCTCCTCAAAAAATATACTAAACAACCTTACAGATAATACCAAATGTATTAAATTAAAAGCACTATACTTGCATGAGAAGCATGAGAAATTTCCATCACAGATTAACCAGAATTCAAACACAGAATAATAAGAAACAGTGGGTGCATGTACATGTGCAAATGCTGCTGGATGGGTTTACTTCGAAGTAATTTACTCAGGAGTAAACCCATCCTGGGCAGGCATCTAACAAGTGTGCCCATTTGGGAGCAGATTTACTACTCCTGACAGCACCTTGTTCCCACCCGCTCTGGCCCTGCACCGCAGCAGCAGCCAGGGGGAACTCTAGGTTCCCCCTGACTGCTAGTTCAGGGGCTGGCAAGGAGCATGGGGCCACGAGACAGTTGTCTTCTGGCAGGGGCTGGGAGATTACTCTCTACCCCTGGGAGCTGCCTACTACCAGGGCAGGCTCTCTGGTCGCAGAGCCTGGGCGGGGACAATATTCCCCTGCCCCGGAAGCAGGGACCTTCTGACCCCGGCTCCCCAGTCAGGGGCAGGGGACTTGGAAAAAGCTGCTGGGAAGGGGCAGGTCCCAGCGCCCAGCCCCGATCCTTCCACGGGGCGACTAGCAGTGAGCCTCCGGCTCATAGCTAACTCGCTGCCAGCTGCTCCACTGGCAGATAGGGGTAGAGGGTTGGGAACTGCTCCTCCCCCACAGCCTCTTCCAAGCCCCATGCCTTGATTGCCAGATCGGAGCATGGGGCTGGGAAAAAGCTGCAGGGCTAAGACCTGCCCCAGACCGGGACAGTTCCCAGCAAGCCCCACGCTGAGCAGCGAACTCTCCCTGTGCAGGGAGCTCCCTGCCCCCACTCCAGGATCATGATTGCAGAGTGGGGCAGGAAGCAATCTCCCAGGGGACAGGGGGACATTGTTTCCCCCCCCAGGCTCTGGTGGCACAGCTGCCCCAGCAGCAGGGAGTTCCTCGAGGCAGGGAGCAATCTCCCACTCCTGTCAGCCATCTGCATGTGCCTTACTACCCAGTAATTACGTGGCAGTTAATTTTCTACTTGCATATGCAGGTAGCAAATTAACTGCTGAGTAGAGAAAATTACTGTGCAGTAACAGTCTATACACGTAGACATGTTTATTACACAGTATTTTGCTCTACTGTACAGTAAAGCATCTTGTGTAGATGCACCCAGTATGCGAGAGGTGAGATTTTTTGTGGGTCATATATTTATTGGATCTATTACTTGGTTAGGATAGACTTAGACAAGCTTTTGGGTATTGTCATCAGATCTTGGAGACCAGAGGAAGTGTACTGTAATACCTAAAAGCCTGTCTAAGTCTATCTCAACCATGCAGTTGGTCCAGTAAAGGATATCACCCAGAAAAATTCTTGCTTCTTGCTTATTTCCTGGACTATCATGGCTACAACATCCCTTCAACACTACCAGAAACATGCTCACTTAAAAAGCCAGAACTCAGCTACAACCATATTAAAAACAGTTGAAGGGGAGAAAAAATGAGAATACATTCAACTTGTAGTCAACTTATTCACGTAGAGGAGAATATGGGATAGTAAGAAAATCAGGGCAGCTGCTTACCTGTTGTTATGATGGTAGCTCTATAAATAGATAAATAGGTGGCTGGCTAGATAAATGCATTTATGAGAAAGGTTATACGTATCCTAATAATGGACTCTGTATAGCAACGTAGATAGAGCCAATAAATAGTGAATATCTCCTCAAACCCTCTTCTGGAAAAGTTCTATAGAATTTAATACGGATAAAGCTAATGGAGAGAAAATATCTTCTGATTTAAGCACCAGACGAGGGCTCCAGGGATATGGTTCTTTTTGCCACAAATTCCTTGCACAACCTCGAGTCATGTGGTGTGTACTTTCTAAAACAGGAAGACTTTCCATGGTGCCAGCTACACATAGTTAGCACCAAACTGTCACAAGAATCCAGATCACATTTAGTCAGCTCAGTGTTGTTTCTGGATTCTCAAAATCACTCAGCACCTAAAAGGGGCTGCTGGATGCAAAACAATCCTGAAATATCTGGCCCCAGTTGTGGGTACTGTGTCTTTCCAGCCCTAATATCTCTAGGGGTATGGATAGGCAAATACTTGGTGCTGTAAGTGCTGTATCATTTTGAGGAGCTACAAAACTGTATTGGTAGGAGGGGCAGACAGATATGCAGATCCCGTCTCGAGCACTATGTAGTCACCATGAAGGCATTAGTGGCATACAGTCTGGCCAAACAGCAATAGGGGGTTGTTCTGCCCTCCTAACCTCTCCCACAAGGAGCCTGCTACTTGCCAGGATGCTTAGTGAGCAAAGCTGGAGTTCCAGCCTGAGACTGGGAATGGGACTGGGACTGGTAGCTGTACTCACCACAGGTGGGCCTGGTCTCAGTATCATGCTCAGTGACAACTGCAGCCCACCTGGGAGCAGGCTGCTAATGAGTGCCAGGCCAGGGTCACAGGGGATCAGCCCCTTTGACAGTCTGGCTCCAGCTGGGTAGCAGCTCTGTTCACCTCAAGCAAGCCTGGTACAGGTCCTGTATTCACTGACAGCCTAGTTCTGTGCAGGGCAGGGGGAGGGCGCAGGCCAGTGAGGGAGGAGGCAGTGGCTGTGTACTCTCCTTCCCGCTTCTTGGAGCACAGGGAGGGGGAAGAGCAGAGTGCAGTGAGATATCGGGGAGTAAGAACACCATTAAAGTGCTATGGTGCAATGCACAGATGCCACAAAATTCAGCACTACACAGAAGTTCTTGCTTCATCTAGGAACATTTCTGCAGCGCTTCTGCCATTTTGTGCACATCTGTCTTCTCCTTTACAAGGATGTTTGCATCGCTACAAAAATAAGTCTGTCCATGACCTAGCTATCAGTACCACATCTGCAAAATGCAAATAATATTACCCTTCTTCCACTGGCTCTGTTGACTATATGGAATGTGAGCTCTTTATGACACGGATTGATTCTTCTTGTACAATGTGAACCTGACCTTGAGTTTTACCTACCTTAAAAGTTTCATCAATGTCTAAATACAGACTTATATAGATATGCATAGCCTTATAGGTAGTTAACCTTCCTTATACAATTCTATTTCAGGGAAATAATGATAATTCTATATGATGGTTAAAAGAAGCCTGCAATAGTTTACAATGTTTATCATATATTATTGGAATTAGGGCTAATTGGCACTTATGAAATAGGAAAGCTCTCTTTAAACAAAGGCTTTCATGTTTCTGTCCTCTTATAGCGGATAGCACAGTTCATTATAATCTATTACAACTGGGGACAAATGGAAGAGACAGAAAACACATGAATTTAGACAATATTTGTATAGATAGCCTATGCATGGAAATGATAAGAAGCCAGATGGTTTATAGGTCTCATTTACAGGACGTCTACACCTTTTCCCCTTTGGCCGTGAGTCTGATGAACTAAAAAATCACACTTCTTGCTTGATAGTGATGATTAATATTATATACCTGTCATTAAACTTCTGCATTTTATACATCCTTTTTGCCTTCTGTCAGCAAAGTCTTTGAGGCTTGTAATTTTTTAACTGGGATGAACCGTTGAATGCCCTACAACTGTATTTTAAGAGGAGAATACTATCTAAATTAAATAAGTAGTATATCAAGAAACGCTATTTCCTATATGAAAACATTCCCTTAATCATTTTAAGAGCTTTCCCCTCAATATTATTACCAATATTTTAAAATTTTTTGGCCTATATTTGCCACATACTCACTTTTAATTTTTTTCATTAATAGCTATCAATCCTGCTACAAAAGTCTTGAACATAGCTCCTTTTTAATTTATTAAAGATCATTAGTAGCATTACAAGGTTTTGTATTTTTGGCTGTTCAGTCATGTGGGAGGTTAGTTACTACCTGTAGGCCTTAGTTGTATAGTTTGGCAGTTAAAATAAGGTTTGAATCAATCTTTACGATGAAATAGCAATCATTACAGTTGGATTCAGATCTCAGCTATAACAAATGATGCTCTTATTTGTGTATTTGCTAAAGGCTCTTCTGTAGTATTTGATTACAGAATTTCTCCCCAAAGAACAGATTTTCAAAAGATTTCAGTTTTTCATTTTAGTTTGAGGACTTTTGAAAGTCCGGTCTAAAAGGATTGAAAAAATTCCAGGTTTGGTTGATGTTTAATCAAAAAACCCGTGTTTGATTCAGGGGTTAAAAACAATTTCTGTAGCTAAAAATATGAATTAGGCATCTAAACAATGAACATTGACTTAGGCATCTAAACACATCTGAAAACAATGGTGTTTCGAAAACAACACAAAGCATTTTCTTTTCAGCTATGCACTGGAAGAAATATTTCATCAGCTAACAATGGATGTAAGCTTTACAATAACTGAGGACCAAAGAGAAGTACAGGACTTGCAAGGAAGAGGCTACATGAGCTATTTTGTTTATAATGAATGTCAGAAGAAAGAAAAGTAGTTGAAAAGATTTCTGGCAAGAGGCGGTAATAAAACAAGAAAGTTATTTCAGGCAAAACAAGACCGAGACGCCTCATTTAGAAATTCCTGTTGTACAGCTTTAGCCCAGCGCCCCTCACTCTGAATTGGACGGTTCAGGACAACAAGACATGCTGCAACCCTCCTTGAAAACCAGCACAGAACAAATCCTACGTTTAACGAGAGTTTGCCTGAGTAAGGAAAGAATGAAAACTGAATGAGGACCTCAGGCTCTAACCCCATATACGTATGTTTGTTCAGCACAGTTGATCCAGCCCCTTTAAGCTCTTTACGTGAGCTGTGAAATATGACAGCAAGCTGCAGTGACTCATATGGGCTTTGTATATGACAGCATGACCCTGGCCCCTAGCACAAAGGTGAAAACATGTTGCCAAATACCCTGCTAAATCAGCTGCTCTGCTCGTGCACTTATGCATAGTAAGTGATTTTATAATTCACAGGTGGCAAGAGCCCGCGTATATGAGGGCAAAAAGGCACTCTAAGACTCTGGGCCATATTTATCTCTGGCATAAACTCCATCGGCTTCAGTAAGGTTTATAGTCGGGATGACCTGAGCCCTTTGTTTTCGAACGCAGGCTGTTCAGGTCACGCCATCTTTCTGCAAGGACATAGCTTTCTCCATCTCATTTGTTTCAAAAGAAATGTAACAACAACATTTGACAATAGTGTGAGAGAGGGTCTTTCTGTAGTAAAATGACTCGTGACAAAAGTGCATATAACCCTCTGTTCTTTAGGGACTGGGAATTGGAAGACTTTTGCTCACCTCCCTCATTATCCTTGTTATCAGCACAGGAGGTTTCCATGGCAACATTGCATCCAGGCCCTCTCCAGCCGGTCTGGCAGACACACTGCCAGCTGTTCTGACCGAGTGTGCATCTCCCATTGCCATTGCACAAATCAGGGCAGCCATCTGGTTGAAGAAACAAAGAAGATAAGTACAAGAAACACTGATTCACACTAAGAGTCTACACTCGAGGAAGGTGAAATAGTACCACTGTGCACACAAAAAGCTTAACTCTGGCTGGTGGGACAAATGCCCGCCCGGATGCAGGAAGCGTCTGGTGGTAGGAAAGGTGGGAAATGATACTTAAATTCACATTTCTCTCCCTCTTGTTAAAAAAAGATGAATCCTAGTGTCAGTTTCCTCCTAAATTCAAGGATCTTGCCTTAATTGTTATGCAAAGAACTGGCAGTTTGCTGACACTGGATTAAATCCTATTTCTTGCCCTTGACATTAATGGCTTTTCAAACAAGGGTTACAACATGCCCTGTGTCTTTTTCTTAGTACTATATCGAATTCTCCAGAACTTCTCTTTACACAAAGTGGGAATAGAAACAATGTGCAGTAACACTGTTTTGAAAGTCTTCTTCCTTAGCAGTCGCTTTGAAATGGAACCTTTTAAGGACCCAGCTACTTCCGACTAAGGCTACTTAGGATTCAGCATGTAACATGTTCTGAAAGGTATGTCCGCACGCTTACCTCACAAATGATGGATATTTTTGACTGACTATAGTCAGAATCATATTACTTGGAGTACAGCTGAATTGGGACAGAAATATTTTTACTGCTAGGCTGCCTATCTGTCCTGAAAAAGAAAGCCTGAATAATGGGCCAACTTGTCCTGCCACTCAACTTCCTGTAGGTCTCAGTAGGAGGAATTGGATCTGTCTGAATAATCATCTAGATCAGAGGGACAGAAACAAATTCCCTTCCCTGAGCAGAATGAAAGAATAGGAATGGATAGCTAGCAATAAAGGGGGAAGCCTAGGTGACCCTACACACGCAGACACGTCACATCTGATCCACATTAATCCACCTCATTTGAGCGTGTAGGTGAGAAGTCTGGAGATTCAATTGAACAAATTTTTCTAGGATATTACATATAGGTTGATGGGAGAGAACAGAAGAGATATACTGAGGCTCCACACTGGAAATATATAAACTGATCTTGATATGGGATGCAAACCGGACCATTGTGTTTCAAACCTTCTCACTAGTGTCTGAAATGAACTTTTGCTATCTATATAACTGCCACAGACCACTGAGTACTCACTTCTGGTATTCAATCTTATTGCTGTAGGAACTGGGCAGGAAGTTTTACCCCCCACAAAGTTTTGCAGGGTAAATGGGGGTTCCCTCACCTTCCTCTGGGACATCATTTACTGACCGTTGTTAGAGGTGAGACCTGAAGGGATCAATGTTTGGTCTGGTAGGGCAAATCACATTTCTTGTATATATTACTTCTAATTACAGTAAAACAATCCTGGTAGACAATGTGATTAAGGGATACCTTTCTGAAGTGCTCCTCACAGTAAGTGTGGAAAGTCTTGATGGGAGTGGACTAGGCGGCTACTATCACATCGTCTTCTTTGGCAAACTATACTCTCAGCCTGAAGGTAGCCTTGCCCTTTGCTTTACAGTAGCACTCCCTGTGCTATTTGGGAGGCTGTGTGTGGAGCAGCATGTATTAGACCTCTTTGTATGTCCCACACTGACCCTAAGCTGTGGCTGTTAATAAACCAATTATTCCAATTTCATATCCCCAATATCACAAGGACACAGTGAAATTAGCTAATTACCCAAGCACAGTGTTGTAGGCTGTTCCTTTATTAGAAAACAGCGAGGGATGCTGTGATGGAAATATCCTGAAAGAAAAAAAGAAAATTACCATTTCTGATTCTGGGCAAAACCTCTCAGAGCAGGGCCATAATGACTGTACATCACCTTTGTGCCTCTTAGACTCTGGAGGTGGCTGGGGATGGGTACAGCCCCTGCTGGAAGCTCTAGTAACTCCAAGAGGAGCTGCAATTCATGCTGCCTACAACAGCTCCTCATGGAGCTGCCCAAAAGAGCTGGAATTCCAAGCCCTTACCTCCCTTGCCCTCCCACCCCCTGCGATACGCCTGGCTTTGACAGTAGGGCTGTGCACTGACATTTATGACATGGGTACTGCCCTGGTGATGTGACGTGCCGGCTTCGTGGCTCTTGTATATTCAGAAAGCTGACATACACCAGAAAACCTAGAATCTCTACAGAAAATCACGGGCGATGCTCTGCACGATTCAGGGTACCCATGCTCCTGTTGGTTTCAGTGGAAGGGGACAGTCTCATTTCTTTTTAGCTGTGTTTATTTTTGCATCTTTCTTTTATATATATGTGTGTATATATATATATATATATATATATATATATATATATATTTTCCCAAATGAACAGAGAACTTGTAAAAGACCATGGATTGTGAGCCCTGGAGGATGAAGTCCCTTGCCTACTGACCGAAAAGATACATTTCAGGCAATACCATAAAAGGTTCTTCACATTGTTTGAACCCATGTCTCTTCTAGTAGTGAACAAGGCACTTCTGTACACATTGTCAATTAACTGAAGTGTGATTAGCAATGTGATCGTGCATTCTCTATGAATAGACCAAGGCCATCCAACTCATTCTGCACAGCCAAACTATCAACAGATAGCTGTAAACAAGCCCTACAAGTTTCCTGCCAGTGCTGGAGTTATACATTTAAAGTACGCAATTCCCCTTTTGCTTGAAAGAAAGGTTATTTTTGCATTATAGTTCTTAGCTATAAAATGTTGCCAGCACTCTGCACCTGGTGAAACATATTTTGAAAGCATTTTATTTTATCTTTGTGGCTTGTCATGTTGTTTGAATGACCAAAATGATAATGCATCAAGGGAAGCATCATGCTGTAGGACAAATGATTTGTTTTAAATGTAAAATGAACATTAATTGTGAATATACACTCAGGCTTTGCTTTATATGGGGAAACTGAAGAGAGATAAACAGATCACAGTAGCAGGTTTGCTCCACAACATATGAGTAAGATGAAAACATGAACAGTAGGGAGCCAGCAAAATCTCTGAAAAGTTTTAGGTGCAGCTGGGAATTAATGGACATGACTTTGCTTTTAGCTTGAAGAGTGAAGGAAGCAACACTAGTGCGGGCATGATGTTGCTAGGAAACACTATGCCACCACAGATGAGTTCATTCAATTTGTGCCCTTCCAAGGAGAGACTTTGTGTTCCAGTAACATAAAAATCAGATTTCATTTAAAAAAAGAAAAAAGCAGAAGAAAGAAAAAGAAAAGGAAAAGGAGGGTGGAGGGTGGAAAGAAGCGTTAAAAGCTTGCACTTGATTAGGCCACAAAATGACATAATTATTTCTGGCATTTTTCTTTTAAAAAGCTGTTAAAATGATGGATATATTTAGTTTTTGAAAAATAGTTTTAAGAGCATAGACAAGTAATGGATACTTCAGATTTTTACTAAAATGTACAAAAAGACATTTAAAAGAGATCTTCAAATAATGTTTGCATGATGCTGAATCATTATAGTCTGTTAGGCAAAAAAGGTACTAAGAGCCCCTTTACACAATAGACTAAAATATCTTCATTGTGATCTGTGAAATAATAAGCTTTCTGAAAAGATTTTCTACACAATGTTTGTAGAAAATACTTTTACCCAGAACCCAAAATACCTGTTTTTAAAAATCTGAAATTCTGAACAGGGATTTGTGTAATGACTGAAACACAGAAGCTGTCACTCAGTGTTTGTACCTGGCTAGCAGGTATTGACACATTTTGGTAAGCTGGTTTAAGAATAGAAATCAGCCCTTGCACAGTTAAATAATATTAAGATTCTAACACATAGCAAGGTCCCAATATTGGCAAATGCTCACTACAGGACATGGTACTTTCTTCAATAAGAGCACTCCTGACTGATAGTAAATGCTTTCTAGATGGTATCACAAGTAATGCTTACCCAGCTTTAGATACATTGAGTTGTATATTATCGCTGAGTACTGAAATCAGTGAGGCTACTCAAGGCGCAGGGCACTCAGTGAGAGTAAGGTTTTCAGAATCTAGCCCTCAAACCTAATTCATCAGCGTGAAGATCTCATAGTACAGAAATGTGCTCTTCACATTGAAAAGACAGGTAGATATTCCTAGTGTGTAGAATTGTTTTACTCATATTTTCTCTTATGCTTAATAGAAAATCTTTAAAAAGTGAGATTAAAAGGATAAAGTACTTGTTTAAAGTGCCAGATTGACAGCTCTGGAATCTGACAGCTTATTTATCCACAGAATAGACACAGCATGGGCATCAGCAATGCAAACTTCTCACATTTCTCCAACAGTGCATCTCAATGTGACCCGCAGAGGCTGCTGCTAGGGGTGAGATGTTAGCTCAGCCTCCGTTTTTTTTTTTTTTAGTCCTGGACTTGCTTACAAGAATATTAAAAGTGGATGTGTGCGTATGTGTCTGCGGGTAGATGGGCCGGGGGAATGAGACATTATTTAATAGCCCTGTATTAGGGAAAAAGTTTCCTTTCTTACAGTTAAGAATATGAAGAAATGCTCCACCATTTTGACTATGTAGTAGTATAAATAGTTGGCTATGGTTGTAATAAGAATGGTATAAAAATAAGAGAAGATTGAAAAATCCAAACCAAGTGCATCCTAGAAAATATTCAAGCACCCCCCATTATAGGCAGGCAGACACACACTACAGACAGAGTGCATCTATACATTAAATTAATGTGCCTGAAATATCTCTGGCACAGTTTGCTCCAGAGTTTATTGCTCCTAGGTGCCGTGTTTACATGTGAGCCCAGGACCATAGCATGCTGAGCTGTGGCTGGCAGTGGGCCCAGGGGATCAGCTTGGCCTGCTCTGACCCAGCTCACTGTGCTGCGGAGGGGCTGGCTGGGGCACAAGAGTGCTTCAGTGCAGGTCTAGCTTGCAGGCATCCTGTGTAATGTAGCACCCATGTACCCTAGCCAGCCCCATCAGTGTCTACATGTGCACTGTGGTGCACTAAATAACACTACTGCACGACAGAACTTGTATTTACACGTACTATCCTATGGCAGCATTTATTAGTTTACTGCAGCTTAATAGGGCTGCATATATAGAAGTCGAGGCTTTACTGTGGAGCTAATTAGTCAGTTCCACAGCAAATGTCTCATGTATACATGCCCCTACACACATATCAGTGGAAAGGGAACACTGAGAAATGCTGGTAAAGAAAAAGAGAAAGCAAGAACAGGACATCTCTGATGGATATTAGGGATAGATGCAAACTATTCTATTTTTCAAGGGTGGGATTCTCAAGGATGACACATCATAAATTGCTCAGGGAAAAATAAAATCTTAGTATTCTTCTAATTCTGACATAAGAATTTGGGGGTCAGTATTTCTTAGCGTCTGATTTTATTTTCTTTCTAGCTGTGTAAGGGTTTACCATAGGACCTATCACAAAAGTATTCAGGTGCATTTCAGTGTGTTGGCACAGCAAGTACCTTACAGAACTTCATGGAGTCTTCCGCTTTCCTCTGAATAGCAGGGGCTCTGAAATGTTAAACTGCCTCATACTCAAAAAGGCCATGGTATATGTACCACGTGCACAGTGGCAAGTTGTAGCAAAATGCTGAATTCTGTGGGCATTATTAAATACTCAAGGACAGCTTTGGACTCTTTGAATTCTTCTGATAAGTAATTCAATGAATATATATCACTGGCCAGGCATATTTTTTTTTCCTTGGATGTTCATATTGTTTGTTAGTGAATTTGAGTTTTTCAGGTATGTCTTCCAGGTTAGTTGGAATATACATGTGACAATACCACATGAGAAACTAGTTGTATTCACTATACATGGAATGATGGCCAAAAAAAAAGCAGTTCAATGCTTAATAACCTAAATAATACGCTAACTGTGCTATAAATAGGGTGATAATACAATTTTTCCATGGACAGTCCTATTTTAAACTCCTGTCCTGTATGTCCCACTGATTTCATCAAATGAATGCTTTTGTCTTGTTCTTAGAAACCTCAGAAAACAAATGAGCAAGGCAAGCCGCTCAATTAGAAAGGTTCTTTTGCTCCAGTTTGACTCTTCTGCTGAAGCTTTGGAATCAGTTACTCCTATTTCCTATATGTTGTTGTTATGATCAAACATGTATATTGCCACCATGCTTGGATGCATATCAGCTGAAAACACCATTTTTTAAGCAGAATAGAAAATAAATTTCCTGTCCCCAAAAGATTACAATCCAAGAGACAAAATATGCTTCTAGGGTTTTTTTGCTTTGCACAGCCCACAGTACATTGGGGCCACAGTCCACTGGGGGATTATGAGCTACTTCAGCAATATGAGTAATATACAAAATAATTATTTACAATAATAATTGATGGATAAGGAAAACTAGCAGTGGGGATACTCTGTCCCTATGCCAAAGGTCTGTATAAGTTCAATGCTCCATTTAAATCTCATGCAAGGCCATTTTGAAGACTGATATAGTACATAATAGCCTGTAGACATGGGTGAAATTAGAGATCATTTTGATCTCTGTGATGATAATTCTCCAGTGCAGTCTGGACTATTATTTTATATGCTTATTTTCAAGAAAAGGTTATCCTTGGTTCTGTTTAAGTGTCAGTGTCCACTTATACGTTATATTTACAGTGAAAATATGTTGGAGATAATAAATTATGAGGTTCATGCCACCTTTAAACTAAGTAGTAACAGTGGCTCAGTAAATTAATTTGATAGATCTTACTACACCTTGGCACTCTAGGAAATATCTGGACCCAATTTTTGATGAATAATAAAACAGTTTTTTCAGCTTATCACCCACATACAAAATATGTAAGAGTATTCTTTGGCATTAGCTACTTTTAAACTTACTTTTAAACTACTGAAACTGACAACCATATATCGTTTTGTTGTGAAGAAGTCAAAGTCCAAATTCATGCTGTCTACCTCACTTGGTTTTTTGATCTGAACCTTGATTCTATCTATAATCAGCAGCACTCACTGCTATGATGGGGCCAGCCACCTTGGAAAGAAAGGAAGCATCCCAGGAATGTCAAAGTCCGAAAAATCCTCCCCAAGTAGGCAGTGTTTGCTCATTTGTTTGCTCTTTTCCAAATTTTCTAAGTTTAAAATAAAAAAAAAATAAGGCTTGCTTATTAAAGAGGAATAAAGGGAATGGAAGATATGGAGGGGGGAAAAGGGATGATGGATGGAGTTATGAGCAGGAAAATCTGCCATCTAGTTCCCTCATTACTATAATACTGGGAAAACTCAAAATTATCAGTAAATTTATCCTCCCAGCACCCCTCCCATTTTATAAGTGGAAAACTGAGGAAGAGAACTTAGACCTCCAACCCCTAGTTCAGCAGCAAATTATGGTTGCCTTTTCTGAGGAACCTAGGATTCCTAGAGGATAGAAGGGATTTCCTGTGCTTCTTCATGGTCTATCCATAACTTGGAGCAAAACTCCTTTAGTCATTGCAGTCCAATATAAATTATCTAGGCCTTCATCCAGAGCCCACTTACAGTCAGTGGGAGCCTTTCCATTGGCTTTTATTAGCATTAGATTAAGCCTTCAATCTTTACTCCTTGCCAAGACAGTACTATCTACTATAATACATTGGATTATATGCAAGTCTAGTTTCAGATCACTCACATGATGGGCTTTATACCACTCCCAATATAACAAAAACTCTGTTTTCAAATTTGCAATCTGACCTAACAAACCTATAATGCTGACTGCAAACTTCTGAGTTTAAGCACAGCAACAATGTGTGTAAAATCAGGTATCTCCATAGTCCAACTTCCCTCTAAAAATTACATAAAATATCAAACCCATTACAACTGGTACATATGTAACTAATAATATGGAAAAATGGTTGTTTCTAAAGAATATATATCAAGCAAAGCAGTAAAAGTAATTCCCTATTTAATTTGTCTTATGGAGGACAATAATATTGTTTCTATACTTTGTGATGATTTCTTCTGTGAGCTACTGATATTCCTGGGGCTGTCTAGAAAATTATGAATGAGGTACCTTGGAGAACGGAAATCAGAGGAGTTTGATTTATCATTTGTTTTTGACTATCTAATTCCTGGGCCTACCAGGTCTAGTTAAAGCCACAGGAGCGGCATAAAAATACAAATGACATAAAGCAGGGATATAGGGAGAGACTCCTTACTTACTGCACAGATAGTGTTTATCTGTTAAACTGAAATCAGGACCACAATTAGTACCAAAATTTGCTTTTTACGCTACAGATTCTGAAAAGCTATTGACTGCACTAAACATTTCTCTCACACAGAAGTCAACTAAAGAGACAAAAATAAACAAACACTGTGCTAGTACATAAGGATGTAAAAGTAAAACAGGTTTGAAAATCATACTGGCTAGTCAATTTTCATTGCTCCAACTGACAGAAAAGGAAAGGGCAAGAAAGAACTATCAATAATCCTGAATACTGATTTCCCTCTGCCCCCTTACTCATAGTACAAGCAATTATGATGTTACGCAAATTTTCCTAAATTGCCCAGGGGAAGCATAGGAATAATAGAGTTTTCTTCCAATCTTTTTCTATCTATTTCTATATACAATATAACTGTCTAATCTCTCATTCTATGATGGTGATAATACAATACTTGCCACAGAACTGAGAGTTCAGAGTTGTGATTGTGTTTAATAGAGGTATATTAAAACCTCAGCAGAGGGTCAATTGTTGACACAAAAAACTGCCAGAGTCTTAAATGCAGGTTTTTATTGGAATACATGCAAGTAGCCCTTACCATACCTTTCTGGAATGGAGGAATACATGAAAGAAACAGGAAAAAAAGAAAAAGAAGAAAGTTTACATAACAGCATAAACTATATAAATCTGAGGTGGAAGAAAAACCCTCCTAGGTCCAGAGCACACCTTCCTGTTAATGTGAGATTGTTTCTGTGAGTTCGATCTTCAGTTATTTGTTGCATTTCATTTTAAATGACTAAAGCTGTAGAGTGCCTTTGCTAGGTTATTCCAATCATAGCGCCTACCTATCACAACTAGAGCACTATTCCACACTGGCACTTAGTGGCTATTGGAATGACTCCTTGGGGCTGCTGGCACCTGGGCATGAATTATAGTGGCTCTAAATTGTCCTGAGACAGATCTGGTTTCAGGGTCAAGGATAGCAATAACTGTCTTTATTCCAGGGTCAGGTCTTGCCCTGAGTACAGTGTGAATTTGAGCCTTATAAAAAAAAGAGTAGACAGTATTATTCTTTGGTACATATTCTTCTCAAAACCACTATTTCTATCTTTTAGCAGTGTTCAGAGGTGTCGCTTGTAGAGGGAGAACTAGGTGACATGAGACAAGTAAGAAGAGCTAAGGATGAGGAGGGAAAGAAGATGGATGTAAGATGCAATGAACAGAGTTTATATTTTTCAGCCACTGCCAGGACAGAAATGGTGCTGGAGTTGCCAAGCATTAGGGTGGTCAACCTCAGGTCAAGAAGGAGACACAGGGCCCAATTGCAGTCCTGTTTACAACACAGCATCCACTGAGATTTTTTTCATACTAAGGCTGGATTCCAAGACTTGGTCTGGACCAAATCTCTAGAGCACCTGGGTTTTGTGAGGTTCCTAGAACAAGAGGATGACACGAATACATAACTGGTGGACTGCTTGCATTTCTACTCTTACCAAAATCTTAGGTTTCCCCCTCCTCCGCTACATTAGTGGAGATTTTGTGAAGATGCTTGTTTTTGTATGGATTGAATAAGTTATGATGTACTATTTTATGCATGTTGGTATGAATAATACTGTAGGGATAAATATTGGGCATACTCGCTCCTCTCTTGCACATACTAAAAATCAGCCTGGAGCTGAAAAACAAGAGATGTAGTTCAACCCAAGAAGAATGTGTTCAATGGATGCTCTGCTGATGGAATTGTACAGCTAAATATGTGACTGTATTACAGAAATATTTTAAACCACTCATATTCATCATAGAAAACCACTGCACTTGGTGGGCAACTACTGCTATTCTAAGGATAATAGTAACTCTAGAACAGCTGTGTTGGTTGTAGCCATGTTGGTTTAAGAACATGAGCAGACAAGATTCTTTGGGTAAATGTGATATCTCTTATTAGACGAACTCAATAGTTGTAAAACTTGTTCTTTGCAAGCTTTTGGGCACAAAAATCCTTCTTCAGGCACAGGGAGAGTCTGCTGGTGTTTCTTGTGCTCTCCGGGGTGGAATACAAGCCAATATGCAAAATACAGGTCTGTGAATATGTAAAGGTATGGCAGCGAGGATCAGAGGCCATGGAAGACAATAGGTGTGTTAAGGGTGGTTGTTAGTTCTCTGTAGATATGTATATTGGTCCCTGGATTTCTTGTATTGTATTTTATCATTTTGGATATTGCTCATAATGTTTAAAAAGGAAATGTTAGCGCTCGAGTGTTCAAGAGAGAGTCTGATGAAGGAATGATGATTATTGAATTAGTAATGGAAACTACATGAAGAATTGCTGCAATATAAAAAGAAAATCCTCATGAATCACACACCATTAGTTATGACACCATCCTTCCCTAGAACCTATACAGGAAATCCTCAAACAATTGCAACCCATACTAGAAGAAGACCCAGTTCTTAAAGAGATCTTTCCAGAACCATCCATCCTAGCCGAGCACCAAACCTTGCCAACCTCATCACCTGAAGCAAACTTCCTATGGCCTATAGCACACCAAATGGATCCAGACCATGTCAGGACAAGAAATGTAAAACCTGCTAACACATCTCCAGCACTCCTATAGTAATGACACCCCACAACAGAACCATCACATTTACTAGATCTCATACCTGCACCTCCAGAACTGTAATTTATCTCATCCAGTGCACTAAATGCCCTGATGGAAAATATGTAGGAGAAACCAAACAACAACTGCGTACTAGGGGTGTGCAAAGTGGGCCATATTCAGTTTGGATTCAATGATTTGATTAGTTGATTCAATCCCGATTCAATTCGGCTGAATCCAAATATGAAAATTCAATGCTGCAGCCATAGACACAGCTTCAAATGTTTTTTTCTGCATACTTCAAGGTACCAGGTGTGGCTTGTGAATGCTGAGATGGTGGGACAGATGGAAAGTCCCACAGGAGTGTGGCAGGGAGGGGTGGGGTGTACTCAGTGGCGGACCTGGAAGTACTTCCAATCCACTTCCGGGTCCACTGCTGAGTGTGTGGGGGATCCCCCCCACAAACCCCGTGTCTTGGTGATTGGCCACAGGGGGTCCCTAGGTGTCCCCCCCCAGATGCAGGAGGCACCAGTTGCTAAGCCAAGAAGGTGGGGTGGAAGGGGGGGGGGTCCCCAGCGTATTCTACAGCAGATCCAGAAGTGGACTGGAAGTGCTTCTGATCCACTTCTGGGTCTGCTGCTGAGCATGCTGGGGACCCCCCTGCACTCCCATGGTATGCTTCATCCACCCCACCATCTCAGCGTTCATGAGCCACCTGGTACCTTGACCTATGTAGAAAAAACACGTAAACTGTGTTTATGTCTGAATCATTGAATCTCTCTGAATTTCTCAGAATTAATTCAGCGAGATTAAAGAGTCTCCTAATTTGATTTGGATTCAGAGATTTGGGCACCAAATAGGCTGAATCTCCACCAAATCGAATCAGTGACAAAAGCTTTGCACAGGCCTACTGTGTACCAGAATGAATGCACAGTGAAAATCTATACAAGACAAGAATACCCAATTACTTGTGGGGTCACACTCCTTAGAAGAAAACCAGTCTCTTTCAGATCTCTCAGTTGTAATCCTCAAAGGGAATTTACAAAACACCTTTTGTAGACGAGCCTATGAACTTCACTTCATAAATCTACTGGATACAAAAAATTATGGATAAAATATCTGCCTGACATCTGATAACCCCATGTAACCTCTCTACATTTTACCAGCTACATTCTATCACCAGGTCAACGTACCCCTTCCCCCCCACCACACACACCTACCTGTCTCACACCCATTGTCTCCCATAGCCTCTGATCCTCACTGCCATACATTTGCATTTTCATAGATCTGCATATTGCATACTGCAGGAGAGCACAGAAAACACCAGCAGACTTTCCCTATGCCTGAAGAAGGGTGGCTGTGCCCGAACAGGAAAGAACAATCACAAATAATTTTTTTCTAACTATTTAGTTGATCTAATTAAAGATATCACATCTACCAAAAGAACCTTGTCTATCTAGAACAGTTGTACAGTTTCTAAAGTTTGGGATTATGATCATGCAGGCTACAAGTAGGATATAAAATAGTGGCCTTTACAAAATATTAAAATTATACACTGTGCACTTTATAGTAAAATTCATATTTAACTTCCGATAAAATACACATGAAAGGCCTAGTAAAATTCTTAAATAAGGTATGTCTTTCACATTAATTTTATTGTATCAAAATTCATTTTAAAGATATTCTAGATTGAAATTATGCATATAAAACCAATACCATAGTCATACTTATATACTCATATATTCTAATAAGCTCTTTCATATCTGGATAAAGGACTGATAAAGTCTTTCTATGTAGAGTGCACCATTTTTTACAGTGGGACAAGATATCTCAAGCTGTATTTCATTGATGTCCTCTGTGAAAATAACATTTATTTTAAATATTTAGCAACAGTGCAACAATAAGTTGGCCCATTACTTAGGCAGAGAGTGCAGGTTTAGCAAACGAAAGTGTGATAGGCAAGACTTAAGCATGAGATCAAAATAGAGAATATATAATTCAAGGTTCAAATCTAATTAAAATGCAGTAACAAAAACCTATGTTAATTGCAATGTTATGGTTAAGCATTTAAAAAATTAAGAATTCATGAAAGTTAAGGAATTCAAAGTTATTGAATTCCCCAGCAACTGTAATTGAGGTTCCTTGCATATGTGCAGTTTTTTTTTTAATTACGGTTATATTATGATAATTATATGTCTAAATATATGTGGCAGGGTTATGGTTGTTGTGAGAACTGTAATTGAACTGTTTTGAATAATTATTTTATTGAACATGTGATGGTGAAAAGACTACATAAATAGGGGTGAACAAACCAAGATTTCAAACGTGTATTATTAACCAGGAACCTTCAAGAACTTGATACAAGTCAATTTCTAGCACCAGGTTTATCCAGGGTTATGTAACGCTGTGTCCTGTACAATCCTATGTGACCATTATAGAGAGGGAATGATGCGAGTAGAAACAAGGATCGGAGAGCACATAGCACTTCATATTTAATGTCATCACTGTGCCAGAGACAATGAAGTTTACTTTCTTGTATTCAGAATCTTTGAATTTAGAAATCAGATTCAGTTCCCTACAACTCACTGGAAATTAGTGAAACTCAGACCTGGTTTTACCTAGTTTTGACAAGGGAAACTATGAAAAAGGATTGAGTTTTCCATGGTTTCCAGCTAAGGGCATGTGGGGCTCAACAGATGGGCCAGGCCCAGTGAAATGTCTGCAGTATCTTTATTGCATTGTTTCAATAAAGCATGAAACCAGATGAATTCCAGGATTTACCTAGTTTGACATATCATTATGCAGGGTTCACATACACTCTACTTAGAAATGATTATTGCATTGCGTGCTCTTCAGATGGAGCACTCTAAGACAGGATGGTGTAGCATATACTAAAATCTGTACCTACTATCACAGCTCTTCTGTGACAGCAGCTGGTTCTTGTTCCAAACATTGGAAAGAGTAACAGAAAGTTGAATATAACAGAAAGCTGGTCATCGGCCTCATCATATGCCCAGTGAAGTAGAAGGCAGGATTATTATCCTACTGGGGACGCACCTAAGGACCCCTGCTCTACAGGCTCTACAAACACAGACTCTGCCTCTAAGATCCCATTGTTGTGAAAAATGTAGGTTTAGGCCTCATGAGAGCAGCTATGCTGTTGCTATCAAGCCAGCCCTCTGCACTCTCAGACCTCTCCACTCAATTGAAAACCCTCAGAGAGATGGAAGGCACACCCCACTCTCTCCTAACAACCTGGGTTGTCAGAGGAGTCTGCCTTCTTACAAATTATTTTTTCCCATGATGGGAGACACCATCCAATAGCAACTGTGCATTAATGTTTTAAGAAAACTCATTTTACAGGCCTTCAATTATTAGTTTTACTGCTCAGAAAATATTTTAATCTGCATTGTTACTGCATTGTTGGAACTCTCACTGAAGAGACAGAGAATGTAGCTGTCAAACTATGTTAGATTAGGCATACTCAGAGAAGTTAAATGCATAGATATGTTAAATGCAATCACATTAAAGTAACAAGGCATTGGCCTAAACCCACAAACCACAGGATATTCATAATTAAGCATGAAACACTATCTGTAATGTATCCTGTAGTGCCCAGACATTAAATCTGAATCTCTTGTTTTCTTAATCAGTTTCTCTGGCACTGACCCTATTTCCAATAATCTGTAACAATAATGCCATGACAGGAGGTGATAGTTTGGTTGACAATAATGTAATTTTTCAATCCTCCACCTTTTCAGTATTTTCAAAAAATGCTTAGAGAGAACCAATCAGGAAAAAAATGAGATAAAAGGAAAATAATTTTTTATTGATGGTGCAAAGCATGCGAGCTGACACTATGGATAATGTCTACAATGCAAGCATCATCCTGGCCACAGCATGGTTCTGACAGTTAGGTAGTGTGAGAAGCTTATGTTAGCTTCAGAGAGGCTCTAATTAAAAACCTGGTTTTGTTGTAAAATCTTTGCTAATCACTTAGTTCTGTTTGAAGGCTAACCATATATTTCTGGATGAGTTTCATTCATTTTGTGGAGGGACTTCTGCAAAGACCTTCATAGACCTTAAGTCCTGCATTTAAAGAGGCTGCAGTCCTCCCCAACTCAGGGCTACTAGCTATGTACTCTCACTTAACAAGGAAGACATTTTTATTTTGCTATTGAATGACGGAATTGAGGGCAGTGACGGGGTCCCTTGGGTCTGTTTCAGGACTCAGTTTTCATTTCCCCAAACTATCTACACCTCACCCACTGGAGCCCAAATATTTTAGGTACGAGTCAGTTCAATGCCTCTGTACATCACTGACATATCCACAAAAATATGTATATTAAAAGAAAAGGAAAGAAAATTTTGGCTGAGTAACAAGACTGCTTCTGGTGGAGAGATCTGGCAGGCTGTTGTTTTCAGGTAAGTAGTAGGAGTCCCACCACTTGCGACAGCATATGAAAAAGAGCAGTCCTGCATGGCCACTGTTACAAAGCAGGTCACGTAACTGTGTGCCTACCTCAGACTCCCACCGTTCAATACATAGTTCTAAGCACAAATGGTCAGCAACTTGTTTACGGGCATGTCAGCTGAGCAGCCTCTGGCAAGCGTCCAACATGACTCAAATTCATGCCTCTGGATCCTTGCAAGATGCCTTCCCCACTGCCGTTTTGCCTCTCACTGAGTTTACTGGAATGACTTTGATTTATATCAGATAAAGGTTTCATGGAACTCATTGCAACTGATCATATCAAGGTTAATTACATAAAACTTTAAAAATTTAATATTGCATTTACTCTTCAAAGAAGGGAAAATATTTTACAGTCCCTCCTAGAAGAGCAGGGATTATTAGCTCTGGTTTCTTTGGCCACACTGGATAAAATTTTGTGCTATATGCTGCACGCTGGTTGTCCACCTGGCTACAGTGATGCAATCCACAGGCTGCACATCACTGCACGTCACTGGCAGATAAACTGCTGCTACTGTATGGCCTTTCTGACCTATGACAGAATCATGAATAGCTGGTGGCACGCCTGACTGAGAAAACCAACATACCACTCAGGGAAGGGAGCTTCTCTTCTTCCTTCAAATATACACTAGTCTGACCAACATTGAAGAAAAGCACCTTGACTACTGACTGATTGGTGTCCTGATTGAATCTCAGTCATTATTGCCCACAATCAAGGCTCCTGTGTAAGTTTATAGAGGAGCTATCCAAAAGTTATTTCTGAATACATCTTGCAGAAGCTAGAGACCTAGTTCTCTGCCTTCTTTGCAGCCTTTGTCACTGTTGTGCCACCAGAAAGAGATGACAGGATCCGGTATGCTAAAACGACTGGATCTTTCCTGAAGAGGAGCACCTCAAGGGTCTGTATCTCCACCACTAGACCCTTGACTTGTGAAGTTCCACAAGGATCAATTATCTCACAAGCCATGTTAACACATAGATATAGCCACAAGATGGACTGGTCAGATGATATGGGCTTAAATGATAACAGTCTTCAGACAACACTGAGATCTGACTATGGTTTATTATAATTACTGCCAAGATGAGCTGATCTTGCACACAATGGCGGAATACTTTGATAAGATCAGGTCATGGATATAGAATAGCTGGATGAAGCTGAACCTGAGCAAGACAGAGACAGTGCTAGCGAGCATAGCAAAGTATTATGAAGAATCTGCAGCCATGATGTTCTTTCTTTTGGTGAAAGTACGTGCCCATCATTGGTAAATTCAGTTTATGACTTAAGTGTGCTCTTGGATTCCTCATCAAACTAAGCACTCACAGAACAGTATCCTGGAATAAAGCTTTATATCATCTCTGCTTGGCTAGGAGAGTCTTTTCTGTCTTGGCAGACAATGATCTAGCCTCAGTTACTCATGCCTTTGTCACCTCTTGGTTGGACCACAGAAATGCAAAATACTTGGGCATGAAGCCATTAGAGCTTTGGAAACTCCAGCCAGTCCCAAAACTGTAACCCAATTCCTCAGCAACACAGGCTACTGCAATCATATCAAGCCTGTTCTCCATTTTCTATTTGTTTTCCACAGAATTTTAAATAAAGTTCTAGGTCTCTGGCCTTATCTTTCAGGATCAGGATAATAAAGACCACCTATAGCTCTGGGATGAAGACTGGTCAAGTCTGCTCTAAGGCACAGGAGAACACTATATAGTAAGGGGAAAGTTTATCTGCACAGGAGACAGGGCTGGCTTTGGAGTCAATCAGAGACTGTGGAATGAACCAAGAAGCATCACAAGCCTCAACACTTTCTGCTCCAAGTACAAGACACATTTCTTGGATCTGCTTGCTCTTACATACACATAGTAATTTGTGTATCAGAAGACACACACCTATCAAACAGGGCACTCCATCAATCATGATTCTCACACTGGGGAGAGAACTATAGAAATGATAACATGTAACAGATGTTAGTCATTTTGCTTACTGAATTGCTGGAAGGTGCTTAGATATGGGACTGAGTACTGGATAACAGCCTATTTAGAATAGAATAGAATAGAATAGAATATGCTGTATGGTCTCCCTCCTAAGACAAAGACATACAAGGATATTTTAGGACACAATCTAGGGAGCTTTAGACTGTAAGCCTTCTGGGGCTACAGACTGTCATTTTCTCTGGGAACTATATATTTATTATTAATAACAATCAGGAAATACAGTCTATCTGCAGATACTTACATGCATGCATGCCAAAATGTTCCCTACTCCCTATGTCTTGTTCTGCATGAACATGGACCCCCATCTGTGTGTACCAGATGAATAAAGCATATATAAGGAGCATACTGGCCAGAATACAACTACATTTATGTTTTTCTTACCACCAACAGTCAAACACTTGGGAGTGAAAAATAATGCTGTGGGGAATCTGCCGCATAATTTGTACGGTGTTTTGGCATCCCTTCAGGATAAAAGGCGCTATAGGAATAAGATATCAGTATGAACTTGCTGCTGACCTTTTATGAATTTTAATATGTGGCTGTGCAGTGTGCTTTACAGACTGGTGTATGCAAACTTCTCTACTCCCCTGTAGGAAAATCAAATGAAGGGTCAAGGAAAATGAAAAAAAGAACTATAAGTTTTGCACCATGCTGGTTTAGAACAAAGGAAGCATTACCAACAACAAATGGCTATTTTTCAAATTTCATTTCCTTACAGCATTTTATGAATCCTGGGTTTTCATGAGGACTGAAGCCAGGTTATGAGCAGGCAACAACTCACTGATACTGAAAACAGGCAAACAAATGTGATATGTGTTTTACATTAATTATTTGGTGAAGCAGGAGTTCCTGGAGTGCACAATATTAGTATAACTATATTTTACATGTATCAAATTATGCCTGGAGCCTTAGCTCTTCCACATAGGAAGTGTGTGTATAAACTAGATTAAATAAACAAATTAGAAATCCTGAGCTGTCTGAACATTAGCATATGTAGGAAATGTTCAGCTGGATGGGTAACCAAGTATTTTGGAGACTGACCATGTACACAGTATTTTTTCTATATATAGACATTTCATTCTGCAGTGCAACATAAGGTTTCTTTTTACTATAGGTGTTGATCTTGTGAATAATGTTTGATCATTTCATTTAATTTTGCACTGCTTTGTATGTAACAGATGCAAAAGTTACTGATGAAGATCTATGGGAATAAATATTTTGTTTAGCAATACCACAGGTTAATCTCTCAACTGTGATTAATTCTGCACACGTGAGTGAACAAATTCTGCATGTGTGGGTGTAACATGACCTCTCCTATTCATGACCTCTCTGCATGCTTGCATGGAAAGGAAAAAAAGTTGACTTATCTGCTATTTAAATAATGAATAAATCTAAAATATTGATTTTGATCTGCTATGAAGCACCCCCTCCACACACACCTACCTCAAAGGGCTTGTTTAATCAATTTCTTGTACTAAATGGAAAAGGGAAGGGCTTTAAATTCTGTTTGCTTTTAAAATGTGTACGAGTAGAAAATCCATAGCTCCCTGCTCCCCTGCACTCACTCACAGAGGAACATGACCATTAATTCCCCAGATCAAATTCTCAGCTAGTTTTGTGCTTCAAGACAGAATGGTTTTAACTCTCCTGTTTCAAGCATGTGAAATAACCAGGTGTTCACCACTTGGCTTTTAACTTTATAACTCGGCATCTGAACTTAAAGTGTTTTTTGCAGTAAACTGGGATGTATAGTATGTGAGCAAATATAGCAGGAACCATTGCTAGGAACAGTTCCCAGGACCAAAAAACAGTCTGTAAACAAGCCAGAGGAGGGAGTAAAAGAGTAAAGAAACCTAGAAAATATTCCACTTGTGCTGTGATACATATACAAGATCGATAAATTATACTATTCCACTGCAGTTACTGATTCATCCTGATTTAATTTGAAAAGGTGCAGAGTTATATCTTTCCAAGACATTTACAAGAGGTTTTTAAAATGTCAAGAACTAAAGCAGAATTAACTAGTAAGAAACAGATGGGTGGACAATGAAAGGAATTTCCAATAATAATAAAAAAAGTCTGACCTTTCTCTATGACGCATCTAACTCAAATTTGCCACAATTCTCTACAATCTACCAAGTATTTCCAACCTTGAAAGTGCTCTGTTTCATAACACTTCTTACGAGTAGTTTATGGCATTTTAAGACATATTCCAGATAGACCACAGGGCAAATGTATTTTTATGACTTCCAGCCAGGTAATTAATGATGTTAGGCATGCACAAGAGAAAAGCCACATGAGCTTAGCGTATGAGTTCTTTGAACAGTTGGAATATTTCCCCTCATGCTCAGATCAAGTTACAATATGGCCCACTAATCCTGCCTGCTTTCAGTAGTTTTACTGGCTGCAGTCCTTTCCTTTACTTTTTGGGTACCGTTTAGCAGTTGTCACATTCGCAATATTTCAGTGCATGGTAGAAACACTTCTTAATTAATTGAGGCTCACACTCCTTTTGAGATATGGAAAAAGAACAGGAATTATTATGTCAACCTTTGAGAAATGTATGTGCTTTTGAAGTGGAGCTGGCAACTGTTTAACAGCACACCGTAACATTACAGCAGATCTAATTCAACCTGCAGTGGTGTGCGCCACGGTTCTTGCAACTGTAAATGATCAAGTTGCCACCAGCACTACATTCTGCAGCATATAAACGGTACTTGGTTGTCTTTCATCTGACCATGGATTTAATTGGTTTTTATGAATTCTATGACATCTTCACAGTGCCAAACAGGGAGGTCATAAAATGTGGCTGCAACTAGCCAAGCAAAGTGAATGTCTTTGCGGGCAGTTTCAGCATCTGAAGTAAATATATATTTAAGTATGCAGATTACTTATCCAATTGCTTGGAATAGCTTCTGCAAATGGTTATGGTCTGTTTGCAAAAATCCTTCTTAATCTGACTAATAAGACTATCACAGCTGTTTTATGAGCTAGCACGGTCTTTACAGTCAATGTACAAATCCATAAGCTATAGATATTTTAGTAAGAGTTTCGATATGCATAGTTGCTTTTCACTTTGAATTAAACAATTTATTAATTTTAATTATTTCCTCATCCTTGGCAAAATGATCAAGCCTGTATGAGGGACCAATAGAGGAAGAAACTAAAAGAAGTTTCCTTCAACAAACTAACACTCTTGAATTGTGTGAGTACAAAACCCTAGAATTCCTTAAAAAATCCAAACAAATCTTTGGTTGTCTTGTTATGACTTGGTCACACCCAAATGCTTTGCTTCTTATATTTTATAAAATAATTTGTTCCTGAAGGCCTAGAAGGCCAGGTTTTATCTTGGAGCCTTGGTCCATATCACACCACTGATTTTCAAGCAGAATTCTCTACTGATCTCAGTAGGGAGCTCTGCTTAAAAATCTATGGTACAATATAGATCCTTGCTTGTATACTTGAGGAAAAAAACAGTTTTATAATGAAAATGCTGATACAGTCCTGAGTACAGCAGGGTGAACAGCATGTCTATAATAAAGACGGAGGCACAAGGCACATTCTGAATTGAAAGGAGAGCTTATGCCCCAACCCCCACTCTTCATATATAAGTATCTCAATTTTAAAAGAGTCAGTGTTTCATATTTTAAAATGTCCAAGCACTAATCCCTTTAAAATTAGAGTATTAGCATCTTAAAGTTTTCATCATAACTAAAAATATAAACCCTGCTGAAAGAAAATGGACTTTAATTAATGAGAGTTATTTAATAGGACATGTTGCTCTGAATATGGGGGATTAAAAGATGAAAAAGAATGTGAAAAAAATCAGAATTTAATGAGCTGCTATCTTCATCTGATTTAAGTAAATCTCATCTGCTGTAGAAAGCATTAACAATTATGAGAGTCATTTAAGTGCATCTACACAGTTTGGTACCTGAGCGCTGTCCTTTATGAAATTAAATTCTGCTGCAAATGGATATAAACTACTGTTTGAAGTTAAGGGCTTTGGCTCACCCATTGATCTTTCTCCTTCAACACATAATCAAGCAAAATTATTATAAAATAAACTGACAAAAGGTTCTGAAGAAAAACCATAAACTGATAACCTTTGCCAGATGCCCTGGTTTGAATTAAGCAAATACTGCTTGCAAATCAGTTTAGATTTTTGATAGGGATTTCTTTTTCCTTTGAGCTTTGCAGCACTACATGCAGTCATAACACAAAAAGATTCGCTGGTCCAGAACCTGTTCTGTAAAAGTGTGAACCACAGAGGGTAAGAGTCTATCTGTTTTCATATGCCTATAGTACTTCAGAAAGCATCATTTGCCTGGAATTTTGCTGCCATAAACATTGCCATTTCAAATTTAAAAAACCTGGATTATAATAACCACATCCCTAAATACATACGTACCAGTATATATTTTTTCCTATTCCTTATGTACTACTCCTATTTGTATTTCTCAGAGTAGTCTCTACCCTGATCAAAGTACAATAAAAATATATATTGATCGGCTTAACAATAAAGAATCAATTAACAATGATCCCAGACAGGCGATAGCAAAATGTATTTTTTTACCTGCTTTTCAGTGAAACCCATGAAGAGATGCATTGAATATAAAACTCTATAGCCCTATGGCTTCCAGGCTGTATCATCAATTAATAATACTGCATGGGGAACAATGTCAACTTGAATTTTCTTTTGGCATTTCTAATAAACTCCTAAAATAAATAGCATGATTCTGACTCTGAAATATATGGCATCTTTTAGAACTCACTGACAAGAAGTTAGAAAAAAGTATGTTATTATTGCTCCCTCTCTCCATACCATTATTAGAGGATTTTGAGGAAAAGTCTATGGGAAGTGCAGTTAATGCATTTGTTAACTTTTTGTTTTGTGTTGTGCTTTATGTTTCCACCAGCAAATAATGATCATGGAATGCACCCTGGCTTACTGCTCTCAATAATATATAATTGTAGAAACTGTAAAAAAAATCCCCAACCAAATCAAACCAAAACCCTTTAGTTTTCTGTTTAATTCTAGACACCCTACATGCTACTGTAAAGCTCTATGCTATGATTTCCCCGGAAACTCCCAAAAGAAATTGGTTTGTAATGTAACAGATACATATTTTGCCTTGCTTCAATAAGTGGAAAGCAAAAGAAGTCAGATCAGTTTATATTCAAAATGTACTGAAAAGTTGATGGCAACATGCTAAAGGAACTGAGTTGTGTTCCCAGTGGTTAAAACAAAAAAACCCAGTTCTCTCATCTGTACCAATGTCTCTTCAGCTTTATAAGACTCACAATCATCTGTGACATTTAGGCTTTTGTGTTTGCGCACAGTGAATTTACAAAAATAACACCACTGCCATCCTTGTGGGACTCACTCCACAAAGGCTCTAGCAATCACTTCTGATTCCTAACAATTGGAGATCACAATGTTTTGATGCAGCACTATTTTTCTGATCAATAAATCACTACCTTTTAAGGAAAAAATTAAGTAAAAATGTTATTACTAAGCTTGTAGGATAGTTATTTCTAAAATTATTTTTAACAGTGTCTCTAGATGAAAAACAAGACAATTTGACAATACTTTTTTTGTAGGAAAATGGTTGTTTTTTTCCTCCACAAAAATAATGCTGCTTGCTATGATTGCACTGTCCCATCTATATCTTCAGTAATAAGACCACTCTGATCAGGGTCTCTCACGTTATTAATTGTTTTCTATTTCTTTGTCTAATCTTTAGCACTGGCACATCAGTATAGGGATATGGTTATGCTCCTGGGGCAAAGTGAAAGCAGTGAATTCTGGTTAGTGCCACAATCATAAATGTGAACACTTCCAACTCCACCCCAGGGCGGGTGCCACTATTGACCCTCCGTAGCCATGCCACTGCACTGGCACTGCATTCAAATGCAACTCTAAAGAATGCAGCTAAACCTCAGGGCTTTCAACCATGTACACCTCTGATGATCTGGAGGCAAATTAAAATGTATGTGCTTTATATGTATCATGCTTGTAATATTCACTAGCAGTCTCACTTGTTTAACGTATCTAAACAGATATCTTCTTTATCATAATAACTAGCTAGAATGAATATACCAGAGACAATCCTTTAACTTACCAATATACAATTAAAATATATGGAAGTGATTTGCTAAAACCAAGGATCTACTTTTAATTATATGAAAAATTTGCTAACTATGGCAGTTTCTGTAATTCAGTCCAGTCTAATTGCCCCAAGAATGCTTAGGAAAAAAGACTTAAACTTCTACTTTCAGCTCTTTTGCATGCTATCTTACTTTATGGCATATAAAAAGCATGCCACAGACAGCTGATGCCAAGCTGATTGACCTACTCTGAGTTGCACCGTTAAAGATTGTAAACAGAAACTAAAGATACAATAGGATTAGGAGAAAAGCAATAACCCTTCACACTTATTAGCTGCTTTTCAGAATTATGGTCCCGTGTTTACAGACTACAGTTAACCCAAAGTTCTTTAATACACATTATGCTATGGATACAATACCAGAAGCTTGGGTAGGATTTAGGTGCCATTAGACAAACAATGTTTGAGAAAATGAAGAACCCATCTCTTACTTGAGCATCTGTGACTCACTGCATGGCTCCTGATAACCAATGAGACAACACAATCAGAGGCAATGAATCCCAGATGTTAGACATAGGTCATGCTCCATAGAGCTGGCAGATCACAATGTGGGAGAAATAAAACTAATTTCTAAGTTTATTGGGGTGAGTGGGGGTACAGCTTTGGTTGGATAAGGAGACAGCATATTTCTGGTCTGCCTAAATGTTTGCAAGGGATAATGTGAATGATTCCTCAGGCACTGTGGTCTCTGTGAATGAAAAAGTTACCACTTTCATGTGAAAAACATGCAGCATGCTAATGGAGCTGCCAATTGCCTATTTAACAACTCAGAGCTTTGGTATCTAGCACCCAACGGTCATAACTAGCTTTAAGAGCTGAAAGCTTGTAAGGGGGAAGTCCAGCTCCAATCCAGTTGTTGAACAAGGTCAGGATGAGGCCAACTGTGGTGCAGCAATCTCAGCAACTTAGGCCATGTGTAGATGAAAGAGGCTTCTAGGAATTTGGCTGTGAATTGATGCTATAATGAAGTCCTACATAGACTCTTGCTTTCTCACACTTAAATCTGTTCTGCAAATGCTTGGCTGTCTTTTGGGGGTGAATCTCATATACTTCATTGCCTTCTGTGGGTCAGACATGTATGAATCAATACTATCATGAAAAACTTTATGGTCCATTCATGCATACTGGAAGTTGTTTAAATCAAAACATTTGAGTTTAAATATTTCAGTACTACAATAACTTGAAAAGAAAGAGCAATTAACTCTACATGTCTTCAACAATTAATAAACTCTGTTAGTTGCATTATTAGCTTCTATATTTATCACAGATAGAAATAAAAAAACCTCAAAACCTGTGATCTGAATAACGCTGAATGCTGAGAAGGTTCACAACTGAATGTACACTTGGCACTTGAGACCTATTTCGATTTGTAATATTTATGGTTTGTTCCAATAAATTAATAACTTCATAACCTTTGCAGATTTCTATGTGCGAGTCTATTTTATTTATATTTGCAGAAAATTTTAATTCAACTAAAATTGACTAAAAAAAAAAAACCACAAAAAGAATTACTTCTACTGGATGGGATTCTCCTAGCAAGCAGATTGCATTTGGGGAAAGGGTCAAGATAGGGAAGGAAGAAACTGACAGAAATTTTACAAAGCTTTATTGAATCTGAATGACACAAGATGCAATTTACCCTGCTGCAGACAGGTCCCCATATCTTTCACTTGAAACTCTTTTTTTAAATTGCTATTAAAGGCTTAGGGTGGGGCTCAAAGTCTTGTGCATAGCTACTCTGTACTGGGTTGTAGAGCATCTTTATTCACAATCAAAGACAGTAGGTAGCTGTGAAAACAATGAAAAGCTGAAATTTGGAAATACATATTTAAAAAATGGTCTAACTGGTACCTGTGGCAAAACTGTTGAATGATATTACCTGTGTAAGGATTGTAGGGAAATTGTTTCAATATATTTATGATATTCTTTCTTTTTAACATATTGTCCAATTTGAAAAACTGCAGGTTCATAATTTCAAAAGCACCAAAACTTAAGGACATGAGTCTCTCTGACTTCCAATGCATTCTATTTTAATTGAAATCTTATTTAATTGAAATAATTTAGGAGCAAGGAGTTGAGAAAATTCAACAATACAAACACTTCTAGGATGCACAGAGTATAGGCATCTGAGACTTAATTTTTAATTTTTCATGCTTTATTACAAAAGAATTTGTGGGAGGATCAGATGGAGAGAAGTTTCTTACATCCATCTGAAAAATAAAGAGAATGCAGTATAAGCAGGGCAGTGCCACAGATTTTCCCTTTCCCACTCTCTCATTTTATTAGCACAAGGCCTTTATAACATTTTTTAGCCTAATTAGACTTCATTGCAAAAGGCCACCTGGAAACTGCTGCTGAGCACCAATTGACTCAAAAAGCTCCACACTGGCACTGGTTGTGCATTGACAGTGCCTTGCTAAGGGGAAAATAACCAGGAGATGTTATATCATGACAACTGTGCCCCTTTCAAAGCTATCACGATACTTGTCAATCTATCAGCAGGACACAAACTAGCTATGAGAAGGAAGGAAGTTATACCTTCCAACGAATTTCAAGATTTCCAAATCTGATATGCAAATCAGAGTGAAACCTATACATTTCAAAAATTTCCACAAAGCAAAATTTTAATCAAGATACTTAATTTTAGCAGAAACATTTTACTTTTACTTTTTCAAATGTGTAGCATGTTATGAAATGTAAAACAAGTACACTGAAAAATTACTTGAAAACAAAAAATTGGAAAGTTTTCTTCTGAAAATAATGAAAAGATCTGTAATCATTGTTGCAACCTCCTCCACCTCCACTCTTCTTCTGAAACAAAATATCAAATTGGATTTTGTTTTGTTTTTTTCTACCCTGTGGTGTCAAGTACAGGTTTCAGTAAGTGAATGAATTACATGGTATCAATGCATTCAGAACTGAAAGACATTATAACAGCTTGGATAGGTTCTGTATATTTTGCCATTTTGGAAATTTTGGCAGAAGCACATATTTTCAGCAGAACTTGGTTCCAGTGAAAGTTTTCTGGCCAATTCAGATTAATTGATGAACAGTGACCATAACTATTCTTCATATAGTCTCTGGGTCTTCCATGTGGGGAGGAGGAGCTAAATATACAAATGTATTTAAAATGTAGGGAAGTGCCTAGTAGAAATGATACATGTGATTTAGCCGAAATGATTTAGGCCTTTAATTCCCTTTGACTTTTAATGGGGTTTGGTGCCTAATTTGCTTAGGTGCTTTTGCAAATCTACTTGGTGTCTATTTATAGTTTCAGGTAGCAAACAAACCCTTAGGAACCAGGGCTTAGAAGCGTAAGAACTGCATGACTGTAAGGGGCTCAGGAATAGGTACTTTTTAAAAAAAGGGTCCTTTTGGTAGTCTTTCATAAAAGGGCAGATACACTTTGGACTCTCATTAATGCACTATTGCAATGTATAACTCTTTGCAAGTAAACAATACATATATTCCAAATAGCAGAGTCTATTTGGATGTCACCAATGACCCCTCACAACCATCTTAATGTCTTTGTTATTTCATATCCAACTATACCATGTAATTCACTCACTTGCTGAAACCTGTGCTTGACACCACAGGGTACAAAATAACATAGAAACAACATCTTTGGAACATTAGGGGTTGCTCAGTGCTGCAAATATGCCGAAGAACTGCAAAATCAGTTTTGCTCTTTCGGTAGTTAGATCAGGCTTGATCAATTTTTTCCTTTTTCTTTTTCTTTTTTTTTTTCGGGGGGGGGAGGGGGTTGTGCAAGCTCAAAAATTGGCCAGAAATCAATACAAAATGCATAGAAGCCCCTCCAAATGAAAGAAATACCGTGATGTAGGCTGGGAGGTTATTTACAAGTATCTGTTGGGTACTTCTTTGAAATCCTGGATGAAATGTAGGGTGCCTGGCTGAAAATATACTCATTATCTTTTTTTGGCTTATGAAGGAGGAAATAGGGTCCATTTCAGAATATATCCTGTACACAGAATAAAAATAAGTGGCCTGACATAGCTCAGCAGCACGTTCCAAACCTTTACAGGGAACCCACAATAAGGAACATAACCAAAGAACTCTTCCTAGCTTACTTAGCTTGCTTTTTAGCCAAGAAATATCTCCAGCTGTCCCCCACGTAAGCACCTTTGAGATGTACAATGAAAAGTAACTTATATGAAAAGTACCTGTTTCTCAGACTCCCTGATACTGAAACCTGTGTTCCCATGAGAAAATTCTACAAATACCTGGTTGTAAACTTGGAAGGAAATACGATAGCCTGCTTAGAGGCCCTAAGCCTCTTTTGGGAAGGACACAATATACATCTAATACATAAAGAAATAGTTATGACAGAGTTATTGAATTTAGATAATCTAGTACTGGAGAAACTGTTCCAAAAACTTTACTTATGCTTAAGGCATACAAACAATAAATTAAACCCTGGTTTCTCATACAGAGATCATGAAAAGACTTGTAGATCAGAAACAGCTCAGCATGATGTTGGAAGTAACAATTATTTTTCCATATATCACAGAGCTTGAAGAATGAGTAGCCAAAAGATATCCCTGAAGTGAAGAGTTTAGAAGGCTACAGAAAAGGTGGGACAATTACAGAGAGAATGAAGATATCCAGAGTTGCACAAATTGCTTGGGAGGCCTATAAAGCTCACATGCTCAAGGGCATGAGAGGGATTCAGGGAAGATGCTTCCTCAGTGGGTGGGCAAGTATAGAAGTGCACATTTACAAGCTACTTTCACTTTTACTGAAGGATCTAGATACTGGCCTGGACTCTCCAAGAGTCTGAGCCAATACAGGAATTGCTACATTGCCTTAGTTTTTACATATTATAGTTGTGATGCTCTACCTACCAGGGAGTCTGATGCCTCCACAGTAAATGCTTCCTATTAAAATATGTCTATTTTAATTCCAAGAATAAAGGATTCCAAGAATAAGTGCAATGAATCTATGTGCGTTTCTTTGCTCTCGAAGCATTAGAATCTTTGCAAAAATTTCAGGCCATCCTATTGCAATACGTAGTTTGGGCTTAACCTGGATACATTTTAGTCCTGACCCATTGCTTTCCTACTCCTCCGTTAGGTCTGCTATCCCCAGGTTTCTTGGTATTTTGGTGTCAGTTTTAAACATTCCTGGAAAAGGCCCTTTCCTTTTCACGAAGCTTGATAGAGTTTTAGGGAAAAGTGATGGCTCTGTATAGAGATTTACTAAAAATAAATACTGGATTAGTAATATGTCAGTCTTGAGAGTATTACTTATTGGGCAAAAAGGTGGAGAACTGCTGCAACACTTTACAATGGGAACTTCTTCAATTTCAATCTATCTAGGTTTTCAGAAAATTAAAATATAAATTAAATTTACACAGAATGGCAATAATCAGTGAAAATACCTCCACTTAATTCGTTTGATTACTATTACTGTTTGGTATTGAAACAGACAGAAAACAATGAGGAAATCTATCTAGTAACACTCAAAATGAAGTATAATACCATGTCACTAATAAGTCCATCCTAGCAAGAAACTTGCTACCAATGCTGGGATCCTGCAATCTTTGTTAAAGAAAACTAGTGCCATGTAGTAAATTAACTTATATTTTGCTTTAACATGTTGTGCATCTTTGTCTGTTATAGATTAAATTTAAATGGCTAGAAATATATATCTGAAAAAGGCTAATACAGCCAGATCCCTCAAAATTGCTCTCCTTTGTCATAAATGATGCTTTCCCACTGTCTTTTCTCACACACTTCTTCCCACCTCTCCTGTAAATTGCCTTTCCTTGTATCATTATTGTTGTAATTACTTTAAGAAAATCAGTAAAAGAAAAAATTCTTTGACACAAAGAGCATTCCAACAGGACAAAACTACCCCGCTGTGTCAGAATACAACACAAAGCTGCACTGGGTAGGGTTTTGTTGATTATTGACTTGGTAGCTAGAAAAATGAAAAAAAAAAAGTATGTAGCAATCTGTTTGATGATATGTTGTACTCTCCCTTCTGGGGAAACCAGTGAATATGCCCAGAGGCTGCAAAGGGCACCTTCCCAATATATCCTGCACAAATAGTCTCTCTAAATCTCAATCAAAACTAAAACTTCCTATCTGGTCCTCATATCTGGTAGAAGTCTGTGCTTCAAGGATGGGATCCCAAGTCTTCTACCACTTGAGTGTAAATTTCGTTCATGGTGTTAAGTATCTGAAAGTAACTGTTTTTGATGGGTGTGAAGGATTTGGAGTTTTCAGTTTAACTCATTGTGGACCAAAGTCTACATCACCAAGTAATCATATGTGGCTGAAACAAACAAATTACCGTAGGTCAAACAAACGGTCCATGTTTGAAACTTGATGTACTGATTGGTACTCTCAGTAGAGAGGTCAAGTGCTCAGTGTAGGAGATGGCACCTCAGATGGTGTCTTCTGCAAGACAGAACTGAGGCACAGGGTAGGCTCTGTCAGAAATCTGGCACTTATGGCCAAGGCACAAATGAATGAGGGGCTCAGTCGCCAGGGCTGTGAAAGGTGACACCCTTCACCAGTACTAAAGTAATAAAAGAAACAAAAATTGTAGTACTCAAGTTGACCAACTGTAATAACTGATCATATACAATAACATTTCTATGTTATCAAATACCTCCAATCACAGTCGCCTGCCACTATGTTTTGCTTATGTATCCATACATAAAAAGAAGGGTTGCCCAGCTTCTATCTAGGGGTTTATATATAAAATAACAGGAGAGGCAGTTGAAAAAAATGTTCAGGGAATAGGACTTACCAAAGGAAGACTGGTGCCTCCACTCCTGTGGAAAGAGGTCACCTTATTCATGGCACAAAACATAGGCTGTTGTATTCGTATTGTCTGATTAATTTCCATTCTTGGACTTCATAAATACTCAGTGTGTTTATCCTGGTTCCATTGAAGTCAGTGGAGTTTTGCCAATAACTTTAGTGGAGCCAATATTTCAAACTCAGTTCTGTTGAGACATGGCTTGCAAAAGAATGACATTTTCAAAGTGATGTTTCTGGCTATTTTTTAAGGTTTCTGTCCATGCTATATTTCCTTTTCTTTGTCATTACAAAGTTCCCCTTGGAAAGAAATGAATCCCTGCACCCTGGTAATATGCAACAGTTATAGCAATTCAAGTTTCATTTCTGACTAGCTGATCTATTTTAGGACATTAGGGTTTAATAACAGTTAATGCTTAGACATATCAAAGAAAGAAAATCTCTCATAATAAAATTCAGGCATAAAATTGGTCCAAGATTTAGCTACTGCTGTACCTAGTCTTTCTCTGTTTTATTAGTTTTGCATTAACTTCTTTGTCCTTATCTAAATTTTCCCCTATTATTTAGTTATAACCTCATCCACTATTGCAATCACTTATTAAGCACATCAGGGCACATGTATCTTTTTAGATTGGGTAAAAGATTCATTTTCTTTATTATTGCCATCAGACTAAACTATCTGCCTTCCTAACTACTAAAGTAGGAAAGTGAAGAGTGATGTAGAATGCAGAGCTTTGCTTTGCTGTACGAATCAGTTATGTAGGACCAGTGACTTTTTTTCTTTTCAGCTATTCTGCTCTCCATTGACATATCAAAGTCTGACTATAGCTTTTCTTTTATACTAGTACTCTTCTATTCTTATACTTTATCTCTACTGCTACAAGCAGAAAACGATTATTGGAATTCAAAACATGTTTTTCAATGAGCCAACACTATGATTCTTGGAGACTTTTCAGAGTTCCCTCGTTAGAATGCAGTATGGAGTAAGAAACAACACTTTTTGTTGAATTTAGCCAGAGGGAATGTTAGCTGTAGCAGTCAGTACTGAAATGTCACACAGTATACTTAAAATATGATTTAGTTTTGGCTAAATGTCTGGAAAGGAATAATTTGGCATCAAGTAAAAGAAAATAATATATTCTGAGTGAGTGTGAATATCTCCAGCTTGCTACAGCCATCACCTTTCCTCCGCCACATTAGTCCAAAGTGTTCTGTTCCTAAAGAAACTCAAGGGAAAGTAAAAAATATTCGGGTATATTTCAAATTGCTCATTTCCCCACAAAATAGAGCATTTGCCCTAATTGGTCTTGCTCTGAAGCCCAATTAAAGTCGGAGAAGTCTTTTCATCAACTTCAGTGGGGTTTGGATCAAGGTCATAATCATTAGAGGCAGGTGCGTATTCAGAGTAAATTATTCATTTAATGAATTTCCCTTCTTTTTCTGTTTGCAAACTATCTGTGAGCAATTTACAATTTTCTCAGATTTACTGAAGAAGAAATCCTGGCCTATGGCTGTCCCTAAGCAGTTAATTTTGACTACTCAAAATTCAAACTGCTGTTTATTTCAGAGGAGGGGGATGGGAAAGTGAGGGCAGACACAGGAGCTGAAACATGTCAGATGGAAGGTTTTCTATGTGTTGACTCTCTGAATCAGGTTGCTGACATAATATCCTCTTTTTTAAGCTAAAAATTCACTGAATACCATTACCAGCAGTAAGCCAGTTTCCTAGATTTCTCACTGAATGCCAAGGCAGAGAGGAAACAGACAAAGACCAAGTGAATGTGTGTAAAACCTCAAAGACCTGGATAACTTATTCTCATGTTAAGCTTTCAGTCTCTCTTTGGCAACAGCAATTCTTTGGGAGTAGTTATGCCCTTTATGCTGTACTCACTGATAAGTGTTCATCCTGGCCCCCAAAAGCTAGCCATACACTAGAAATAAAAAAGAAAGAGCATCCTGTTCTCTTACCCTCTGGTGAATTCAACTGCACCGCAGCAATATGCTGTGTATGTACAAGCACGATTATATTCAGGCCCAGTGATAAAGAAAGATGGAATTCCTTTTCAACCCACTCATAAGAATGACCATGTATTTGTCTACATAGCTCATTATTTATACTGAAATGTGGGGTAATTACAGCTGTAGACCTGAACATTGGGCCCTAGTCCCATCTCTGCTACAGATAGACACACATAAAAGTTCAAACATGCCATTTCAAGAAAAAGCTAGCACAAGAATAGCTTATTCTCCTCAGAAGAAACATCTTCGCCTCTCTCTTGGAAGAAATGTATGCATTTCATTCCTTTGAAAACTAGGGTAAATATCCCTTTACAGGCCATCTACCTTATTTACAATTTGAGAGATTAATAAGTGCACAGAAAATAACACTAAGCACAAAGCTTCCTTGAACAACCTAAGAAAGGCATCTTTTTGTATGCACAGTAAAGTTAATGTTAGACATTTCAGCTATATCTAAACATAGGAATATATTTTAAAAGATTACAAAGCCAAACAAATTCAGCACAAGGGGGAAAACATTTTTTTGAATAAGCAATTACTGCACAATTGGAGACAAAAGGCAGGGTTGACAATTGTTTGGATGTTTTAAAGGTCCAGGAATTAATTAGCACAGTGATCAAATGTCATGATTATCCTGGCAGGAAAGTACTGACGGGGCAGAAGTGCAGAGGACAAAAGTGAAAAAAACCGCTCAGCAGCATCGTTGGTGACAAAGTGCTGAATCACAAAAGCTTTGATTTAAGTGATATTAAAATACAGCATCAGAAGCTTGTGGCACCACAACTTCAAAGAAGATGCCCTAAAATGTATAGATTACTTATTTATAAAGGTGTATTTTTAGTATCCAGTCAGTAAGTTTCCCAGGAGATTTTCACATCCAGAGAGATTCAAAGGGAAACTTAAAAGAAAATCCACTCAAGGGGTGCAAAATTTTGACCAGGGTTTTAGCTTACGAAGAAACAATTCACTGGTAATAGGACTGTCCCATTAGGGTCCCTGATTGCCATAAAATCTCAATTCATATACTGCCTCTTTGTTGTCTGTTTTACAAAATACTTTTTAAAGGTAATTAAAATCATGTTGTCTATGTTTTTTTACCCATTTTTACTTTTTAAAAGGATATTTGATAGTAAAATATGTGCCCCAGGGAAATGGAAAATGGACACATTTGTCTTCTAAGAGAAAATCATGCTGCTTTCAAAGTGCATAGCCTTTCAATTTGCAGACACATTCCTTTGTTCCAGATCATTTTTACTCAGATTTCTTAGCAGAGGCGAGCCCAGTAAGAAACTCACTCTCCTTCCCTTTTGCCCATACACTGGAAAAATAGTGAATATGGCCTTACCTTTCAAAAGAGTCTGAGCAATACAGTATGCTACCTAATTCTTTGCAGGAAAAGATAAAGAATTGCATTTAGCAATAATGAATTTCTCTTAAAATTTATATTTAAAGCATTTTCATTTGAAAGGATATAGTATCTTTAGTGTGTGTGTGTGTGTGTGTGTGTGTGTGTGTGTGTGTGTGTGTGTGTGTGTGTGTGTGTGTGTGTGTGTGTGTGTGTGAGAGAGTATAATCTTTTTGAACTTCCCCGGCCGACATATCACAGTTGAGATGCAATCGCGTTAGTCACGGCACTCTGCATGATGCCAATGCTGTACTGAGCAGCATGCTATTAGGAAAGGGTACATCAGCAGGCTGCAGTACTGACTAGGCCCTCCCATGCTGTGACTATCTATATGCAAACACCATGCCCACTGTCACAGCACAACAAGGGAAAATGCTAGGGAGCTATTTCTGTAACAATGGGAGCACTTATTCCTCCTCAACTTGACCCCTGCTCTGTGTGGTTATTGTGGTGATGTGTTTCGGATGTGATGTATAATAGCAGGAAAGCACTGAAGCATCAGACCAGGAAATTAAAAAGGATCCCATTCACACAAAGAAATGTTTAGTTAAGTTTGAAAAGCTTGGCTCAGATGGTACCTTGATGGACCATTTGTTACATCTTTACTTATTAGTGTCCATTTGCATTTGGGTTTTTTTCAGACTCTGTTTGCTGTTGATTTTAAATGATTCCCAGAGTTCCTCTGCATTCCACCTTAGATTCTCAGAGGCAGAACTGATATTTGGAAGCACTAGGGTCCTTAAAGGAACAGCCTATTACAATACACAATAGTAACTATGTTTCTACGATTTATGAAAAGAAAGCAATATGTGCCTGTTTCGGTGCCTGTCGTTTGCCTACCAATGGTGCAGTGCTCCCCATTCCAGCCCTCTCTGCATTCACATTTCCCATCTTTACAGGTTCCATGCTCTGTGCAGCGGGGATGGCACACACGCTGGTCACACGCCACTCCTGTCCATCCTTCTTCACAACGACATGCTCCGCCAATACACACACCATGAGTGCCACAGTCCACAGAACACACTTCTAGGAGGATAAAAAAATAAAAGGATGATTACAGCTGAATACTGTCATTGTGAACTGGGCAAAGGAGCAGTGGGAGCTTAAGATGAAAAGTAACACAAATTGGCACCTTGCTCCTGTAAACTATATGCTGTCAGCCCAGCGTGCTCATATTCCCACCAAAACCAGCCTCCCTCCACCCGTTTTTATTAAAAGAAAATAACAAATTCCACAACCTGAATGCTGCACTGACAGGTCCAAAGCTGACTTCTTTGTTCAGTGCAAATGAGTTTCCCCATACAACTCCATTCACATGCTTCAGGCCTAGCATGAAATAATTTCTACGGGTAAGACTATAATTCTATTTCTATGGCCTCATCTGCACGTTGCACTTAAGGCATGATTAACTGGTTAATCACGCCTTAAGTTGTGACCCAGCTATACATTCAATCAATTAATGGCATGATAAAACAAGCAATAAGCCACAAAGTTATTCCAGAAAAATGGTAATAACTTTGGGGCTCATTCTCATCATGCCATTAGTCGAACAAAGGGGCTCCCAGCCATAGGGACGCACCATCTTCTGCAAGCTCCTCTGCTGCTGAAACTATTAGTGGAGCCAGGGTTTCAAAGAACAGGTTCAAAGTACTATTTCTCAGAATTCTAATCTGAAAATTCATATTATAATAAAAGTGAAAAGAAAAATTCCAGGAGATAAAATATTTTAAATTATTGTTTTTCAAATAAACTATTCAGTGTTTCATCCAAATTGTAAGCTGATCTTCCTGACTTCTCTGTTGTCACGAGTACAAAGTTCCAGGGACATTCAGCTAATTGCATCACTAGGCAAGCTGGATGTTTTGTATTTACTCTACAGATATCTCTTGATGTGAAACTAATTGCTTAGATTCTTTTTCTGTTTGAACTGCCGAAGAGAAGAATTTTCATTATAATGGTTTTTTGCTGTTCTATGACTTTTTATGAATGAGTAGTACATACAAGGTTCCTTCCAACTCTAAAGTGTTTTGAAAATATTAACAGGTTATTGCCTACTAATGCAAAGCCTTACATTAACAGAAAGAGACACTGTCACAACCCACACAAGTTTCAGTCTGGGAACAGTAACATTACATTTCCTAATTCCAAGCTTCTAGCCCTGCACTGAAAATGCTATAGTACGTAATATTTAAGGAATAGCTACTTACCCATAATAACTAGAGTACAATATACTGTATTTACTCAAATATAAGATGAGGTTTTCCCCCAAGGAGCGGGGAGCAAGAGCCTGCAGGCCCTCTAACGCTGGCCCCTTTAAGGGAGGTGTAAGTTGCAGGGGGATCAGGAAGTCTTCAGGGGAAAGAAGTGGATGAGGCAGAGGGCAAGGGGCTGTAGCAGTGGGGTGGGTGGAATACAAGAAAGCTCTCCCGTACTTAGATTCTATCCCTGAAAAATTGTAACAAATGGATAAATTTTCTATGTACAGAATGTAATTATTAGGGGGTTGTCTTATAGTTAGAGTCTTCTTATATTCAAATAAATATGGTAAATGACTTCACTGTCCAAACACTGAAAGAACAATTTATATTTCATGTAAATTATTTGTATTTTAGGTTCTTCCTTGACATCAGAATGTTAAACAATACAGTAAATGGGAAAGAAAGATTACCACAAATCCAGGCAGAAATATTTTTCTTACCAACAGAGCAGTCAGGACCCATCCAGTTGGGATCACAGCTACAGAGGCCTGTGTCAGAGAGGTAAGTACCATGCCCACTACACTGGTCTGGGCATTGTGCTCTGGGAAGCTCACAGGTTAGGCCACCCCAACCTGGGCTACAGAGACATTCGCCATTCACACAGACACCATGATTGGAGCAGGTTGGATCCAAACAATCAACTAAATAAAGAAAACAAAATACATTTTGTTTGAAAAGGGTCAGTTCGCCCAGCATGCCATCTGGATGATACGGCTTGAGAGAACAGTGTTCTATGATGTGTACATTGCTGAGATGAAGGACAGTACTGTTATACTGCGAAGTAGAGTAGGACTTAGATTTTTCATATCTGGGAGGTTTGCAACCTGCTTAATTCACAATAGATTGTTGAATTAAGAATGAGCCACTCAGCTGATTGCTGCAGCTTTTATTTCAAAGAGTACTGCTTCTCCACACCGTTGGAGTCCTGCGCTGTTGATCAGAGAAGTAGTGCCCTTGAAATAAAAGTGGCAAATAGCTGGAGTGCCTCAGCAGTCCCCCCACAGCTGCCTGCTCTGGCTATATATACCCCTGACCAGTTTGCAAACTCTCATTTTTACAGGGTTTAGGAACCTCATCCTATGGAGAATCTGGATTCTACCCTATAGCAAACTCTTGCAGTTGCTCTTTAAGCCACGTACAAATCAATCCTAAGAACTGGAGAGTACAAAAAATACCATTCTACCTGCTGGGACATGAATGCCAGAAGATGAAAAAGATAAAACAGAAAAGATGCATCTTAACCTGACTTTGGAAGAATAAAAGAATGAGTGCATTAAAATAACAGTGAAAATAATATTTTAAATCTAGAGGTCCATATTCAGGGCATACTTCTGTTGAATTAAACTGAAGTTTCAAAATAATTAATACAATTCAAAGCTAAATAGAAATTGAGTAAGTATAATACTTTACATGGATCCAAAATACCTTTCTTCAGAGGATTTCAAAATAATTTACCAAAACTAGTTGTTAGGAATATTACTATCGTTAGTATATAACACATTATAATACAATCAAACATATAATGTAATAGATAGCAATATTATAGATATGTCTACATATATCCTGCATATACAATACAATTATAATAGAGTAATATCTGTACTGTATCCATTTTACTAAGTGAAGGAAAATGGAAGTACAGATTTACTGAGTCAAATACCCATAAGTTAAAATTTTCAAAAACACCCGTATGACTTTGGAGGACAAGTCTGATTTTTAAAAGTAAAATAGAGGCTTTATAACCTAAGCTTCACTGAGACTCCTAAGTCAGGCAGGCACCTTAGAACATTTTATTCATAGGCAGTCAGTGGCTGATCTATGATTAGAACAGGAGTTCCAGTTTTCTGAAATCTGTTCTAACCACTAGACCACATTCCTTCTCTTAACAGTGATAGCTACTGCTTCAACTATTTCTCAAACCAAAAAAAAAAAGAAAACAAAGTTATTTAAAATATTCTTTTTTGTAAATGGCGGAAAACCATCCGTGTGGGATGAGTTGCCATCTTGGATCTCACTGAGTGATGGAGTGTGCCAGCTGTATCAGAAGTGACATTTTAGTTTCAAGGTTTTTACTTTACAGCGAGTATTTGTTTAAGTGAGCTGCACTCTATTGTAAAATGTCAACCTGGAGGTTTTATAAACAGCGTTTCACTGCAGAAGTGAGGATCAAGGTCAAAGTGATGTCCTAAGTAAAATAAATTCATCTCATGACTAGCGTACATTAGTGCACAGCTGAAGAACTAAGAATGATTGGCGTTCACTCTTGAGGCTGTAAGAAGTTTGGAGTGTATAATGAAAGTGATTTATCTCTCATCTTTCCCAAAGATGGCCCTTCTGAATTAAGGAAGAGCGTTTCAGTGAACCTTATATGAACAATACTTTACTTTCAAATTTTGGCTGCTCCCCTAAACACAGATTCATATCAAATGCATTATGAAGTTATCGAACATTTAGAAGTAGTATATAAATCAGATATGACAAACAAGATTGAAGCAGACACATAATAAAGAAGACAAAATAGGAATTATGAAATAGGTCTGACTTTAATTCAGATTTATTTCCTATAGAAATAAATGACCATGGTATCTTTGGCAAGATTGCTTACTATAATGTGATAGCACTGACAGGATTTTTTATCCAGTTAATTCTGGAAATTTTGTATATTACTAACTACAGGGAAAAGAAAATAATTTAGTAGTCTTGGTCAGAAGAAACCTCCCAAAGTTCAGAAGTTTATTTAAAGTTACTGACATATTTTGGGTTATGAAATAAGGTGGATATTTCTGGTGAACATATTCCCTTTTTGGAATTTTCAGTTTTCTGGCAGACTCTCAAATACTTTCAAATGACAAGATGGTCTTATCCTTATTGGTATTTTTTCTGAATCCAGCAAATACAGAGATATATGTAAGCAAGTATACTGAAACAAAGCAAAATACAACCAGCCACTAACTTACTTTTTACTGTAACTAATTAAAAAAAATTCACTTTATTTTGCATTTGGGATGCAGATTAAGGTTCTGTCTTATTTTATATTATTTTCTGTCTTATTTTATATTATTTCATCTTTATAACACTTAAAATAAAATTTGAAATGGTAAATCCCAACACTATTTTTTTAAAGGGTACAAACTCATTACTTTAAATGTATTTTTCTAATCTCATAAAGCACTGGTAAAGACTAGGGCTGTGTGAAGCTTTGGTCCCTAATTCGATTCAGCAGAGATTCGGCCCAATCTGGTGGCCAAATCTCTGAATCTGAATCAGGAAACACTTTAATCTCTATGAATTGAATTGGAACCCTCTGAATCAATTCAGAGAGAGTTGGAACGATTCGGCAATTCGGACGTAGACAGAGCTTTAAATGTTTTTTCTATGTACCTTAAGGTACCAGATGTGACTCATGAATGCTGTAATGCTGGGGTGAATGGAGCATCCAACAGGAGTGCAGGAGGGGTCCCTAGTACGCTTGGTAGCAGACCTGGAAGTGGAGCAGAAGCACTTCTGGTCCACTTCTGGGTCTGCCAGGGAGTGCATGGGGATTAGCCCATGCCCCCCATCTTGGAGACTGGTGCCTCCTGGGTCTGTGGGGGGTACACGGGGTCCCCCTGTGGCTGATCGCTGAGCTGGGGAAGTGCAGGGTAGGGGCCCTGCATGCTCCCCAGCAGACCTGGAAGTGGACCAGGAGTACTTCCAGCCCAATTCAAGGTTTTCTGTTGAGCACGTGGAGGGCCCCCTGTGCGATGCTCCATCTGCCCCTGCATTGCAGCATTCACGAGTCACGCCTGGTACCTTGAAGTACATAGAAAAAACATTTAAAGCTCTGTCTATGGCCAAATTGCTGATTCTTTGAGTAAGCATTGACTCTTCAGATTCAGATTCAGCTGAATTAAATCAGGGACAGTGATCTGAATCAATTAATTGAATCACTGTCCCCAATTTGGGCTGAATCCAAATTGAATATGCCTCATTTTGCACGCCCCATTTTGCACTCCCATGGGGGAGCTTTCAGGCAAGTATCACAACCCCTTAAAAATGGAAGCAATAATAAATGCAATGTAGAAAGAATGAAAAACACATCCCTCTTCCAGATAAATTAGTACCTTTCCACTACCCTGAATTATGGTATATAGGCAGAGGGAAAGCAGCTGAGATTTATTATCACTGAACAAGCCTGTCATCAACCCCCCCGCCACCCCACTTATTTTATAGAATAATGTTTGCTAAACCTTCTGCCTATTGTTCTAGGTAAATATATTTTACAATTATTTAATTCTATCAAGTGATTAAGTAATAGCTTTCAGACTTCAAAAGGAGTTATGGATTCAAATTTAGTTTAATTTATAAACAATATTTTTAGGGTTGGTATCTTGGGACGGATCCTAAACTGCCATATACTAGCATAAAATGGTTAACTTCGACAGAGCTCACATTTACAGCAGCAGATGTTCTTGCCCCAAATCTTTAATAGGGGTTACAATGGTATTTTATAAGGAGCTTCTGTAGTGTTTAAACAAAGGACAATATGCTTTAGCAGTTAAGTATATGAGACTTAGAACCCACAGCCCCTTGGCAGCTCAGATCATTAGAACTCATTTAATGTTGGGCCCTCTGTAGATTTGACAAAAAGGGTAGTGAATGCAATTTGTATCCCTAAGGACAAAAAAGGAGGTCAAGGAGTTTTCCGAATAATATGTACTATAAACCCCCCAAAGAACCATGAATTACACTTATGAAGTTAAATGTCATTGAAAAATGACTCGACCATGAAACTGACAAGAAAAACACTGTTAACTTAACCTAATTTGTCAATTTCACGTGTCTCCCTCCAAACCACATTGAATGAAATCTGACAAATATGCCATTTTATTTTCATGTGCAAATCTGTTAATAGAGCAACTGTGTTTATGCAGCAAAAATTGTGAATCACAAATATCGATTTTGGTGCCACTGCCATTTCAGGTAAATTGTTTGAACGGTATGACCATGATGAATATCAGAAATAAAAAACTAACTGGTGAAAATATGCTGACCCATAGCTTCTAATTCCATTTCCTACTGGAAGAATAGCATATGAATCAACCTGACCCATTCTTTTGGGAAGTACAAATCAATAGAGATTTCATACTATAATATAAATTCAGATATGTTTACTTGTTTTGTTGTGTTGTTAATTCATTCAGAAAATTTAAATAAGACTGGATGATCACTTAAATCTGTTGAGAAACCACTTCATATTCCACCTTTTATTCAGTAGCTCCTGAATTAGTGTGCAAAATATTTACAAAAGAGAAGAGATTTTGAAGTAGCAATGTCATTGCTATGAATTTTTTTTGCCAAATGAAGTATGCAAAAGGTTATTTTAACCTTTCTTGTCATGTTACTGGCCTTTTCTAAGTTCAGAGTTAATACGGCTTGCTTTCTGCAATCCATCTATCTTCTAAAAACCTTATCTTTTCAAGCACCAATGATTAAATCATCTAAATCCTTCTTCCTACCTTAAAAATTGACTAAAGCCAAAAACTTCATTAATGCAGGGGTAAGGGAAGCCTCATATCCTCCCAGAATATTGAATGTAACTGCTATTTAAATCTCTGAAAACCAAGACAAAAGGAGTTAATGCTCCTGTAAGACCTGCCCTACAACCTTTACTCCGACCCTCTGGTTAGCAACTGGAGATACATTATAAATAAGTTTCAGCTATGGATTCCCTACAAAAAGCAGACAAGAAGAAAAGGTGCTACTTTATGTGATACATTCTGTCTCAGAATTGTATTAATTCGTTTCCCTTCACAGTATCCAGTTGCCCTTCACTGGGCATGTCTACACAAGACACTACTACTCTGTGGTTACTGTGCTTTCAGTTAGTACTTTTATAAGCGAGTGCTAACTAAATGAGCTAACTGGAGTTACTGTGCAGTAGTGCTGGTGAATGCCTTTTAAGTGATGCTACTGCACAGTGGCCTAATACTACTGTGGAGTAGTGCCTCAGCATGGTTTTTCCCATACAACACTACTGCTCAGGCTACTGTGCAGTCAGCATCTTGTGTAGATGTCCCCACTGTTACATACAACTTTGGTGGCTGGATCAGGGAATACTTGAAGAAGGTTGTCACAGCTCACATTGTAATTTGAGAAGCGGTGTTTTTGCATGCCAACGGATAATACACCTCTTTTTCCCCTAAAGAATTAGATAAATTGTGCATGTAGAGACAGCACGACACCATGGAAGCTCTTACTGGTTTGGCAGTGTACATGACATTGTTCTGTTACAACAGAGATAAAAGTAGGTAGATATTTCAGAGAGTCAAGTGTAGTAACACTAGCTAATCAAAGGTGGCTTGTACATAAAATGTTGGGAAACAGACTAAGTATAGCCTGCTTAAGTTCATTAAGCCTGGCCTAATGCACCTTTGTCTTTGTGATGATACCACAGCCTGCTCGTTTCTCCTCTTGTGCTCACTCACATACTCTGTTCCTACAGCACTTCCTGTCATCTAGAGGGATAGTGTGCCATGATGTTTGCTAAAGCAGGATGGGCTAGCATTCACAAAAGGCACCATAAGGATTTCAAGACAGGGCTTAACTGTATTTCTTGGTTGTCAGAATTTTAAGTATAAGCATATTCTGTTCTGGAAGGGAATGCTGCACTTCTGTTGAACCTTATCTCTGCCTTAATAAACTTCTTGGATACTGAATTTGCCTTCTTTTCTGTGGTAACACATGTTAGGGAGAAAAGGGCACTTCCTGGGAATATCTCCCTGCTGAGTGGCTCAGCTAACACTTCTGCTCTCCATTCAGTTGTAAGGACTGTAAAATTTTAATGTCATGGAATTTGGACTGCTAAGCCCACACTGCATAACACACACTACACAGCAATTTTCAAGACACATGATTATTCTGAGTAATCAAGCAAACTAGGTTTATCTTAATCATAGTGGAACTAGCACCCTGCTGTTATTTCTTATAATGATGTTTTAGGGGGTTACAGTGTCTAATAGGCATAGAATTTAATTAATATTCATAGAATTCCTAAAAACTACAATTTATATCCAGGTGAAACAGCACTTAGGATACTGCATTCAGCTCTGGAAAACTTAACACCAGAAAGATGCCAAGAAATTGCAGGGGATCTGAAGAAACAGGAGTGACTGTCAGGAGAGACTGACTTATGAGGACAGACACAAGGTAATGAATATGTATAGCCTTACTAAATGACGACTAAAGACAGTGAAATGTTTATAAGTATTTGAATGGTATAATAACCAGGGAAGGAGAGGGACTGCTTCATGTGCTCCTAGGTGGAATTAATGGAATAAAATGAAAGAAAGAAAGCTTAAATTTACCTATCAGGAAAGGTTTCCTAATAATATCTTCTTTGAAATTTACTCATAATATTTAATCAACAAGGTGGAATCTCATGACTAACCTTAAATATGACTAACCTTCATATTAACTAAACAGGACCAGACAAAAGAGTAGATTTTGTTCTAAAAGTTAATTCTTGGATTCATGGGACCTGGTGTGGATGTTGAAAGAAGTGCTAGAACCATTCCTTTCCATCTCTGCCTTCTAATTTTTACCCTTACATGAGAATGGTAGGCACCATATTATATAATGTTTGAGCATCTCCTTCAATCTTCCACTGCTAGATGAACTGTGAATTACCTTTACTGGGAGGGAGGAAGGGCGTTACAGAATAAATCTGATGTAAAGGCCTCTGAAATGAATAGAAATAACATCATTTACTTTAGTGGGTTTTGAACGAACTCTTTAATGCATCTGGGGTTAAAAGCCATTTTCTGGGAGAAGCTGATAAAAATGCACTTTATAATGGTTGACTGTAATTAGTCCAATGGTAGCAGCCTCTGTAGCACTGACAAAAATCCCATACAGATTTATGGATCCAGTCTGTAAGGGTTAATTGCTACCCATAGCCAAAACACTGGTCTCCCAACAACAGGACTGAGACATACTTGTGTTATCTGGGAAAGCCTTAATTATCTCTGCCTATGTTTTCTGGTGACAGAGAGCTGTTTACTAGGCTATTAGATGAACAGGTGCACTCTGCCTAATTCCTAGCAGACAGACTCCTGCATCAATTAGAATATTCAGTACGGAGCCAAGGTTTGAATGAGCTTGGTCACAGACCTATTATCTCAACTAAAGAAATGCTCCCCTTTTTAGGTCAGAGGTGATAAACACTGGCCGGTCACATGGAGTAGCCTGAACTAAAACTGACAGGCTCTCAGGATGAGCAGAGGACTTCAGAATTTTGGCAATTCTCCTGAGCTAATTTTCCTTATAAAACAATACAATTACACTTAAAATAAAAGAGGCAGCTCTCTGATTTATGTTGTGGCACCTTTTGCAAAAGTAATCGTGAACAAAACCATTGTGGAATTCTATCTATGACCATATTTGGTCAGATCATTTTGTTAAATACTCTCATTTTTTATATACACAAAAAATGACTACTTAAATTTTCAATATAAAGAGCTTTTTAGCATTTGTTAAATTGCTACCATTTCTGTGTACCATCTACTTTTCTTTAATTCCATGTGATTGTGTTTAACAAGAGTAATTTACCCTACATGATGTCTCTAAGTAGCGTGGATATCTATAGTCTTCCAAACCTGGCTCTTCTCTTTCTGTATTAATAGTGACTGAAGCATTTGCCTTTTGTGGGTTTCAGTTATGCCATTTTGTAAACCACCTTTCATTTTGTTCTCCAGTTTACATTAAAAATGTTCAATAAATATAATCCATAAAAAAGGAAAAGAATTATCTTGATTCTTCAAAAAAATCTCTCAGATTTACTTGTAGCAGACAATTCTAAGGGACATTTCAACCACTGCAGAATAACTACAATATTAACTACACAGCAGATCAAAATACAATTTGAAGTTTCCCAGAGCAGTAAAACTGAATGGACTCCATATATGAAATGCCCACCTGTGTACTGTCTGCTAGAGCAGATTTAAACTCCAACATTATGGAATTCCTTCCCCTTCCCTCCCTACCCTTTGGGTCTGTAAACCCAGAAGATACACTCAAAGCATACATAGAGTTTGTACTGTAACATTTACCTTCTTCACAGTTCTCTCCTTTGTAGCCAACAGAGCAGACACAATTCCCTTCAACGCAAGTTCCATGACCTCCACATGAGGGATCAATACACTGGCTGATGGGTACATCACATTCTGGCCCTTTCCAGCCACTGTAGCACAAACAGGTTCCTTTGGAGTATTGTCCATTACCACTACACAGAACAGGGCACGCAGCTGGATAATTGAGTGACAGAAAGAGATGATGCACAGGTTTATATTTGTACTCTTACAACATTGCTTTAAAAAGTTACTTTAAACCTTCTTTTGGATAAATATAACCATGTTTATTTATCAGAAAATGCAGTCAATGTGTAGTAATTTAGCTTCTGATCACTCAAATATGATTACATATATATAAGTACATATATATTTTTAGGCTATAGATGCTATTTATCTCAAACTTGACAACTATGGGGACTACGGAAACGTCTGGAATGGCCACTATTAACAAGTCAAAATGAATGGATTTGATTCTGACATCACATTAGTTTTACATGAACTGGGTGCATCTACATGAGACATTTACTGCGGAGCTACCTAATTAGCTCCACAGTAAATGTCTCCAGATCTACACGTGCACCCCTATTGGGGCACGCAAAACTAGTAAACTCTGGAGCAGGCTAGAACTTGTAAATACAAGTATTAGCCTGTTCTGGAGTTTTTTCATGTGTAGTAGTGCATGTGTAGATACTGCCCTGGCTGGCTGGGGCACAAGGATGCTTCAGTGTGAGTGGCTGCCTGCTGGCTAGACCCACAGTGAAGCACTCTCATGCTTCAGCCAGTCCCTCTGCAGGGCTGCTCCAACTGGACTCAATGTGCTGTGCACGAATAAATTCAGGAGCAATATACAGAAGAGTTTTTTGCTCATGGGCACATGTTGAAACAGCACACCCGGGAGCAAAAACCTCTGGAGCAATAAGCCCTGAAGTTTATGTGCACATTAATTGCGTATGCCCACTAACTTTTGATTTTCACGGATGTGATAGCAGAGTATTGATGTGTTCCAAGGCAGTCCAATCACATGCTGTTATGCCTCACTGGTATGGCCTTTTTTTTTCTTGCACAGCATTTTTGAATGATCTAGGCAACTTTTCTCACTAAAATTTCACCATTTTACTTTGTAACTTTAATATTCTTATACCAGCACCTTGGGCAAAGTGATTACTAGAACCTTCATCTGCAGTGTTCACACCCTGCCACCAAAGAAAAGCCTGAGAAGGAACACCACAAATGGATATCATAATCTACTTTCACTTGGGAACCCTGCTGTCTGGTGGAATTTGAGTCTTGAATCATGAGCTCCTAAATAATGTGTAGGAAGAGTTAGGTACCTAGGGATGAGATTTATAGTGGAGAGGTAAGTTTGAAACCTTGTTCTTTGCATGGAGTGCCTATCCCATTCAGGGTGTACAACCACAACCTAGAGGAAGGTATGAGAGCCTTTTCCTTCAAATGCTAAGGCGGAACCAGTCCTTTCAAAGAAAGCTAGAGAAGGTGATGATGTAAAAGATGGCAACCCCTCCCCCCCGCCACTTTTTACCAACAGTTCAGTGATAAGAGCATTCACTTGGGATACGAGACACCTTGGATCACATCTGCCTAATAGGATATGAACCCACATCTCCCATAGTAATGCCTAAACCATCAGGCTATTTTGGTGTCTCAGTCCCCCTTGTTGCAACCATTCCACTTTCTTTAGAATAATTACATAATAATTGAGCCACAGGGAAAAAGTCTAAGAATGATTCTATAACATTAATTAAGGCACTTACCAGGAAAAAGGGAAAACTCAGTTCCTTGCTACAATTAATATTTTATACACAATGGAACAAATCCAGTAAAAGGGACCAAGCACTATACTCCATGCTGACCTATATCCTCCGGATGAGGGCTCCCTCTTGAGAGATTTTTAGTTCCTCTTAGGCGGAGAAAGGATTTAAATGTGGGTCTCTTCTAACAGGTGAATGCTCTAACCACTGGACTACTGGAAAAGGAGGTATGCTCATCTAATTTCTTAAAATAGTTAGAGATGTTCTAGAGCAGGCCCTACAAGAGTGATAGGTGGATGCCTATTTTCTGGAACTTGATGGTCTGCAATACAAAACACTGAGAAGTTTAATGCCCTCAAAAGTTGGTAGGTTGTGTGTATGCACAGCAATGGAAATGTATACACCTAGGGAGTTTAGGCGCATGTTTTGTGAATGTTAGAAACAAAGAAATATTGTATTTAGGCTCCTAGAGAAGCACATAGGTGCCTAAGTCCACCACATAAATTGAGTCCTATATGAACTGTAGTGTCTGCCAAAGACTGGGAAGCTGGTTACCAGACACAGATAAGGAGAAAATGTGGATGACAGACAGAGAGGGTCTTGGGAAGGGAAGAGGGTACATTACTCTGTTTGATATTAAGTGGGAACATCATGTTTATTCAAAGCTATCAGAATATTGCTGCTCAAGATCCATTCTTACTTTGCTCTTGCTTTTACTTCCACCTTAACTTGAACCATTCAGAGGAACCAAATTATCAGATTTGCTGTGAAAAAAATGTGGACATAATACTATTCCACCCATTTCTTCATCACATACGTGGGACCAGCCCTCATTCACTTGAGCTGTTCCACTGACTCCAGACAAAAGGACTGCAATGCTAGGTGTTTGAATCTGCAAAAATTTTCAGATATTTTTTGAAGTGAAATATTTTTTTACTTGAACAGTTATCTATCATTGGGGGTTTGCAGGTTACTTCAGTTTGGAAAAGAAACCAGTGATGGAGTTGGGTATCTCTTATGCACACCTGCTTATTTACTGAGTGTTGCTTCTCCAAATACCAGAAATCAAGTAGCAGAAGCTAGTTTCTTTGCCGAAAATGTCTATGCCATGTTATAGATAACACTTGGCCCAATAACTCTCTCTCTTTCCTAGTTTCCCCTAAGGTTTTTTTTTGCTATTGGTATTTCTATGTCTCTGTTTGGTTTTTCGTTGTTGCCTTCTCTATCTCTATCTTTGATCCAATACCATTTTGCATACACATATATTATCAATATACAAACACACACACATATATATTCACACACACATACAAGGACATATACTTTATATAAATTTAACTTTGAACATTTGAATTAATCTATGTCATAAAATTCAAAGTAAGCACAGATAGATTGACACAGTTGAACCTACCTACTAAAAAGAACTCCACATTTTGTAAGCCTAGGATTAAAAGACACAACTTCATCCCATTATCATTAGCCCAAGAGAGCCCAGGGCTATGAAGCATGGGGAGGAGTTCATCTCTGGTAGGCTAGATCCATCTCCTTAGGCAAACTAGATGGACCTGAATGGAGTGACATCTCAGCATGAGGGCACAGATTCAGTGTCTCGACAACAGAGACAGTGTGAGGATATTTCACTTGGCTGAGATAATATTCAGAACAATTAATTGATTTTGAAGACAGGAAAACAGCCCAGCATGAACAAGGTACTTTTATAAAATTCTGAAAATCCTCTATATTTCTTTAACATGTATAGAGGACAAAACTCACAACTGTAATTTAGAGATGGACAAAAATCCTTTTTTATACCTTGCAGTATGTAGCTAGTATTTTATATGCATTTAAGCATTACGTACCTTTAGCCAAACTCAATTTTCTCTTTGTTCTTAGACAAAGCTGTACAGATTCCTTTTTATATGAATCATTAAGTACAAAACTGGCACATTAGAAATAAAGTTCTTTAATATTTTACTGACCACTGTGAGTTATAGTGGAGACAGATGTGGTTTGAACTTCTTACCAATGATCTCAAAGCTGACCTTCTGGGAACACTTCCTCTTGAGGATAATTAATTCAGTCTCTGTAATAACTCAACCCAGGACTTCCTTTTAGCAGAGATTAAGCTGCTACTGCTGAGATATTATGCATAGTTTTGCATGTGTTTGAGAGAGATGGATTACAGCTCACTAGAGACTAAGTTAAAATCACCAAACACATTTCATAATCTGCTTCAAACTGGATTGGAAATAAAGTCCAATTGTTGGAAAGATCTGTAAGTAACAGGTTACCTACGCTACAACATCCTGTTCCATAGATCTGAAGAACATTATAGTTACATTACATTCTACTATGCTGGGTCCTGAGCATTTACTGTAATTGCCAAGGTATTGCATTTCAATTGCATATGCCAGTTTATTATAATTATTTATAAATATACCCTAGGCAAGGAGCTATACTCTAATGGAAACAGGTGCAAATTTAGTTAATAAAGCTGTACTTTTTAAAGTGAGAGCTGAATTTAGTTCCATAGCTATACAGCAGTGTCTTACATAATTTAGAATTGAACCAAAATTGCAAACGTAGCTGTCTGAGGCTAACATCTTAGAACCCAATTAAGCCTACTTTGATATAAGTGGGCTGATTTTCGAAAGGCCTCAACAGCCCAAAATCCCACTGAAAGAATAAGCTTTGCAGAATGCCAGAACCTTGAGAAGTTGTTTCCTCTGGCTGGTGAAAATGATATGATCAGGAAAAATGGGACTTAATTCACTTATCCTTTTGCTCAACATTGTGCTAACAACAGTAAAGGTGTTTTCAGAGCGTGGGAAACCAGCGCAATTTACAGCAGCTTTTAGGTTGCTTTAATTCATGCTTAGGAGTTAGCATTCATATGTGACAGACTTACCCGACCGAGCTCCAATGACAAATGAATGCAGGGAATATAACTTGGGGCTCGAGAATGAATGGGAATATAACTTTTAGTGCTGTTTCAATTTTAGGATTGTCATCAACAGTTTCAAGAGATGCACAATTTTGCCTTTGCTACATAGAGGGTGTGTTTACATGTGTATTTACATGCATCTAAACTTAATGTGCCTTTGCTTACAGCACATTAAGGTGATTTAGGCACATGTCTACACATAGACGTGCTAATGCACATTAAGGAGCATTAAATTTAGGCATGAATAGCTAAGTTACATTAGCACATGTGCAGACATGCTGACGCACATTAATGCAGTTTGTATCCACTGACGGCCGCCACATTAATGTGCATTAGTGTGTTTACGTGTGCATTAATGTGACTTAGCTATTTGTGCCTAAATTTAAGGCTCACAGAACCTTATATTGCCATTTGTAAGGTGCACTAAGGGCATGCACATGTAGACATGTGCTCTTAATGTACCTTAAAAATGGCAATTTTAGGCTAAGCCCATTTAAAAGAGCCACAAGTGCCCAGAATGTCCTTTTCTAATAAATACGTCACTCTCCAAGACAAATGCGTAGTACACAAAAACATACTAGAAGTTCCAGAATTACTCAGAGCTTGCTGTGTAGTTCAGATATGGAATCAGATATGGCTATGCTTAAATAAGTATGTACCCAAAATATGTGGTCCTTAATGACAACCATGAACTAAAAGTTCTTAGTTATGTTGCCAAAACTTGAGGCTTGCCAAGCTCCCTATTCTTGTTCTATCAAACTGCACATTAGCAAGCACGAAAGGGATTCGTAGAAGAATTTCCAGGAGGACAAAAAAACTCATCAGGTGTGTCAAATCTCTGACATTCAGAAACCATTTGGGGAAAGCAGCACACGCTGACTTAAGCACTAAAGTATGGATGCTTTAATTAATCCGGGGTGAATTTAATTGCTTTAGTTAAGTGGAAATCGGGTTAAAAATGATGCAGAGCATGCTGGGGTGTGTTAAAAACATGACATATGAGTTGGATGAATCGATAAATTAAAAGCGCACAGATGTTTTAATTAAACCCAGGGAAGTTAACGAAGATCGCTGGAGACTTTTAAGCCTATGATTAATTCAATTCATTTAAAATACCTGTAGAGATATGGGGATGCCTCCATTTTGAGAGTTATAAAAGTTCTCAATCAATAAGTACTTAAGCTCTCTACAAAAAATTCCATGATTTTTTTCTAGGAGTGACTGAGCAGCATTAATTACATAATGAATATTTACATTCTTTTGAATTCTAAGCAAGGTTTTGCTTTTGCTTTGGACAACATTTATAAACAGGGCTATGGATTGTCTCATTATTATTATTATTATTGGTGTGACCTTAGATGTCACAGTGAAAGCTTTTGCTCTTCCTTCCTGTACTATCCCCTCACACCTTATCTACTTGCATTAGATAGGTGGTATACTTATTGTTACCGTAACAAAAATTTCTACTTCATAAAGTATCTTTATACATGGTGTTATCTCATAGAATACTGATGCCCCTCTCCTTTCTGTGAAGACTAAAAATTTCAGAAGCATAACAAATATTAGATTATAAATTCCTACAGTAATAAGCAATAACCATAAACAGTCCCTAGGAATGGATAATTAAAAATGCTGAATATGTTACTAATATTTATGCTATTCACTGAGCCATATATGGTCTAAATATCATTTCTCATACCCAATCCTACATTTAGGATGGAGAGGGGTGAAACCTACTTGCTACCTTCATGAACATGAAGTGTGGAGCGGCAGCTGGCTACAGCTGCAGATGTAAATGTAGGTGGCCTCAAAAACAGGGAAAGTATGAAAAAAAGTTGTGTAGACATCACCCAAAAGCATGACACCCTCTTTGTTATCTATGGGTTCTGGGTTGTGAAAGCCTGAGGAAAAACAACTATGTTAGAGACAAAACTGATGATGTACAGAACAACAAATTATTCCTTTTAATCTCTGCTGAGGACTGTTTGAGATGTTGAAATAGACAGTTCTTAGAGGCAAGCTCAAGTTTGAATCTTGAACAATTTATACGCTGAAAAAATAGCGAGAAGGATTAGGAGGTATCTAAAATATCTTATCTTAGAGGCTTTCACTGCTATTTCGGTAGCGAAAACAAACTGGGAGTTAAAAAATAGATAGGGTTTTGTGGTTCTATGAAAGACCAGAGATGATCATTATTAAATATCTAAAATTCTGCCAGACTTACAAGTGCCTGAAGTTCTTAATGCATGTGCACAATTCACCACATGAAAGTCATTCTACATGTATGGGAAAGGACAAGAAAAGAAAAAGATGCTTCTTTAAGTATTTTAGATAATATTTTGTCTATCCTCCAATGGAAGAATGCATACCCCTCAATCATATTGTATCTGCCCCTTTCTAGTGCTTGGTTTTAGTTGGTACTGAAATTGAGATCCGTACTACTCTGGAACAGCCTTTACATATAAACCAATCATTCTAATCTAGTTCTAAATTCAAATGTAAGCATCTCCAAAGGACAGGGATGTTCACATTTGGAATGTGGATTCAGGATCATTGCTGTTACTACAATATATACAGAATTCATATCTTAACTTAATTTTCTTGCCTGAAATTTTAGAGGTCTTAAAAACAAACTGGGAGTAAAATAGGGTTTTGTGGTTCTATGAAAGGCCAGAGATGATAGTTATTAAATATCTAAAATTCTGCCAGGTGAGATAGAGCAGGAAAAATGGGGGGTGGAGGAGTGAGGGGGTGTAGCGCTATACTTCAAAGAGTAATATACATCCTCAATGATCTGGATGGGGTCTGAGGAGGGGCAAAATAAGGCGCTCTGGGTAAGAATGCAAGGGGGGCGTGGGGAAAGGGACTTGATAGTGGGGGTCTATTACAGACCGCCTCACCACGGGAATGAGCTGGACCTGGAATTCTCAGGTCAACTCACAGAGGCAGTCAAGTCAAGGGATGTGGTTGTCATGGGTGACCTAAACTACTTAGACATCTGCTGGGAGGAGCAGTCAGCCAGGTCTGACTGCTCATGTAGATTCCTAGCTGGGATACAGGACCTCCACTTAACCCAGGAGGTGCACTTAACCCAGGAGGCAAGTCCTTGCTGGACTTGGTCCTTGCCACAGGCAACAACCAGGTGAGGGGTCTGCAGTTGACCTCCTGGGTGACAGTGATCATCGCCTGCTGGAATTTACTATCCAGTGCAAGGTGGTGAAAGCAAGGCAGAGGTCCTCCACTTCAGGAGGGCCAACTTCTGTAAGCTAAGAAGGTTAGTAGGAGAGGCATTGGGGTCTCAGAGCTTCAATGACATGGGAGTCCAAGATGGCTGGTTGTTCCTCAAGGAGACAATCCTCCGAGCTCAAAGGGAGTCAGTCCCAATATGCACCAAGGGAGGCAGGAATGCTAAGAAGCCCCCATGGCTTAGCAAAGGCATCCAGGGATGACAGAGGGCAAAAAAGAAGGTGTACAAACAGTGGAAGCAAGGGGCTATCATCAAGGAGGATTACACCTGTGATGCTCAGGACTGCAGGGAAGCTGTTAGGAAGGCCAAGGCAGAGACAGAACTAGGGCTAGTGACCAGAATTAAGGATAATAAAAAGTCCTTTTTCATATACATAGGAAGGCACTGGGTAATGTGGGGCCCCTGTAGGATAGGCTTGGCAATCTGGTGCTTGTGGCAAATGAAAAAGCTGACTGCTTTAACAAATTCTTTGCCTCCATATTCCTGAACAGGGACCGAGACATCTCCCCTACTAGAATTGTGAACAAACCCAGGGGAGGCACCGCCATGCCTAGGGTCAGGGACAACCTAAGGGAACTTTTGGAGGGGCTGGACGTATTTAAATCACTGGGTCCAGATGCTCTTCCCTGGAGGGTGCTGAGGGAATTGGCAGGGGTCATAGTGGGGCCCCTGGCACGGCTCTATGAGCACTCATGGGGCACTGGCCAGGTACCAGAGGATTGGAAAAGGGCCAGTGTCATCCCCGTTTACAAAAAGGAGAGAAAGGAGGATCCCAGCAATTATAGGCCAGTCAGTCTGACCTTGGTCCTTGGGAAGACTTTTGAGAAAATTATCAAGGAGCACAACTGCAAGGGACCAGCAGGGGAGAAAATACTCAGGGGCAACCAACATGGGTTTTTTGAGGGCAGGTCCTGCTTGACTAACTTGGTTTCTTTTTATGATTAGGTCACAAAGTCCCTGGACGAGGGTGTCAGGGTGGATGTCATGTTCCTGGACTTTAAGAAGGTCTTTCACATGGCTTTCCACCACATTCTCTTAAAAAAATCCAGGTGATTGTGGCACTGATGCCTACACAGTCAGATGGGTGGCAAATTGGCTAGATGGTTGCACCCAGAGAGTGGTGGTGGATGGGTCATTTTCATCCTGGAGAGGAGCCTGGAGGGATGTGGGGGCAGTGGAGTCCCACAGAGCTTGGTCCTGAGGTCTGTAATGTTCAACATCTTTATAGGCAATCTGGATGTGGGTGTGGAATGCATGCTGTCCAAATTCACTGATGACATAGGATGGAATTCAACACAGACAAGTGCAAGGTACTGCATCTAGGGAGAAGGAACCAAAAACACACCTATAGGCTGGGGAACACCCTTCTGGTCAACATGGTGGCAGAAAGGGATCTTGGAGTCATTGTTGACTCTAGGATAAACATGAGCCACCAATGTGAGAAAGCGGTCAGTAAGGCTAACCGCACCTTATCATGCATCTACAGATGCAGGTCCAAGGAGGTGATCCTTCCTCTCTATGCAGCATTGGTCAGGCCACAGTTGGAGTACTGCATCCAGTTTTGGGTGCCACACTTCAAGAGGGATGTAGCTAGCATTGGGAGGGTCCAGAGGAGGGCCACTAGTGTGGTCAAGGGGCAGCGGGGCAGGCCCTACGAAGAGAGGCTAAAGAGCGTGAACCTATTCAGCCTCCACAAGAGAAGGCTGAGAGGAGATCTGGTGGCCATTTACAAACCCACCAGGGTGGACCTGTGGAAATTGGGGGAGGCTCTATTCCCCAGGGCACCACCCAGGGTTACGAGGAATAACAGCCACAAATTATAAGAGAGAAGGTTCAGGCTGGACATCAGGAGACGTTACTTTACAGTTAGGGCTGCCAGGCTCTGGAAGGGGCTCCCAAGGGAGGTGGTGTGCTCTACTACCTTGGGGGTCTTCAAGAGGAGGCTGGACAGATATTTGGATGGTGTGATATGATCCCAGTACCTGTTCCTGCCCGGGGCAGTGGGTCAGACCTGATGATCTGTTTTAGGTCCCTTCCGACCCTAAGCACTATGATACTATGATACTAAACATTTTTGCTTGCTTATATATCCAGGGATCTGGAATTGGATTACGATAAACAAGAAAAAGTACTTTTATTTCTAAATAAGAAAATATTACTGAAATGAAATGATCAACAAGGCTAACTGCACTTTATTGTGCATTAGCAGATGCGTGATGAAGAGGTCCAAGGAGGTGATGCTTCCCGTCTATGCGGCACTGTTCAGGCTACAGTTGGAGTACTATATCCAGTTTTGGATGCTGTACTTCAAGAGGGATGTGGAGAATCCTGAGAGGATTCGGAGGAGGTCACTTGTATGGTCAGAAGCCTGAAGGCAAGGCCCTATATTACAGAGAGACTGAGGGACCTAGATCTTTTCAGCCTTCGCAAGAGAAGGCTTAGAGGTGATCTTACAGCTGCCTATAAATTCATCTGGGAGGGCAGCACAGAATAGGAGATGCTCTATTTACAAGGGCACCCCATGGAATAACTATGAACAATGGCAATAAATTGATGGAGAGCAGATTTAGGTTGGACATCAGGAAGAACTTCTTCACAGTAAGGGTGGCCAGAATCTGGAATGGGCTTCAAAGGGAGGGGGTGCTCTCCCCTACCTTGGGGGTCTTCAGGAGGAGACTGAACAAGCCCATAGCTGGGGTAGTTTGACCCCAGTGCGCTTTCTTGTCCAGGGCAGGGGGTCGGACTCAATGACCTAGTGAGGTCCCTTCTGACCCTACCATTTATGAATCTACTCTGGAATAACCTCTTATTTATACAAGCTCTTAATTATGTTGAAGACAGCTCAGAGTTCACATGTTCTAAAACCCCCTAAAAAGAATGACCTACAACTTTTTGTGTACCTAAACGATACTCACTTTAAAGCCTGTTTTCTCAAAGTATGACAAAGCTAAAGCAATTGTTGAGTCCCATTTGGAAGTTGGAAACTAGCCTTTTCCAAGAGCACTGCAAGGATGGGAGGCTTCTTTAAAGATCTTGCTTGCACAGTAATCTGCATCACTGTATATACCTCCCTGTAATTAGCATGACACACTTTACAAACAGTCTTCGGCTTTACCCTTTAATCTTCAAAAAAATCCATATATTTGGGGTGAAAGCTGAGGACTAGAAGTTTCTATTCCTTGGAATTCCAATTAGTCGGGTTTCCATTCCTTGTTCTACTTCTGACTGGCTGTGTGCTTTAGACTTTCTGACTATATTTCTCTTTCCACCTTTTGTCCTCAATTGCCAGGCTTTCCCTTTACTTTACATCTAAGAAGTAAAGAGTTCACCATGGACCACTTATTTTCTGGCCTCTGTTTAGACCGTCAATTACATACAATTACAAAGGAAGATGCTGTGGTGGAAACACCTGTTCCCTGTAATTGGACTAAGGCCACTACCTCATTCTACAGAGGCCATGGAGCACCGGACAGATAATGACTTTTGGTCACTGCCAAGCTGGGGTTCAGGTGAGTTTACTTGTTTTGCAACTGTAATTGACATTTAATGGTACGAACATGTTTGCAAGTGATATGATTTTTTTCAAGATACACAACAGTCATGTAAAACTGGGAAGAAGCCTACCGTGAAGAGTAAAGATAGAAGGCTAACTTTTGAACCTGGAAATTTTCACATGGCAGCCAGCAACACTGTCAATCTGTCAGTAATACCATCAGTCAACTAACACTAAGAGCTGTAACACTGGGAGGACTGTGAACAAGATTTGGAAACTTAGGGCATGGACATAAGTTATGTTTGTTAAGCAATTGACTCCTGAAAGTGCTCTAGAGCTGTGCTGCAACGCATGTCCTGCAGAGCACTTTTAAAGTGGTGAATCACCTGACTAACCCTCATCAAATGAGGGATCAGATGAAGGTGCTCCACTCTGGAGTGCCTTCCGGAGCTTGTGTTCCCTAGAGTTAATTTGTCACATGTCCCCCAGGGTTGTCTGCAGGAAGGTCGGGGGGAGAGTAGAGGGGGAGCAAGCTATGGACTGGGGTTTGCCCGGCTTGAGCTGGAGGGTGAGGCAGGTGGGATGGAACATCCCCTGACCTTGAGCCCCTCCAGCCCACAAACTTCAGCCTACACCTCCCTCCCCCTCCGCTCTCCCTTCATGCAGACAGCACTGTAGCTGGGCTGGGGGAGAGGGTTAGCTCCTCCACTGCCGGCAGGCTTGATCTTCCTGACCCAACAGGTGAACATCTGTTGGCTGGTGGGGGAGGAGGGTGCTCTAACTCATGGGGCTTTATGTAAGCTGATGCAAGGGAAATTTAGGTTGGCTATTATGAAGGATTTTCTTACTATGATGGTGGGCATTGGAACAAGTTACCTAGACAGGTTGTGGCATCTCCCTCCTCAGAAGTTTTTAAGAGCAGGTTAGAGAGACACTTGCTTAGGATGGTTTAGTTATGGATGATCTTGCCTTGAGAAAGGAGTTGGACTACATGACCTCCTGTGGTCCCTTCTAACCCTACTTTTCTATGATTCTATGATTTTTCAGTAAAGTACTTTCTGACTATATTTCAATTTCCTCCTTTTGTCCTCAATTGCCAGGCTTTCCCTTTACTTTTTTCCCCAGTCACTAGATAGTACCACCAGGCTCCTTCTCACACAGCACCATAATCAGTACAGACCTCATTTGGGCAATACTAAAATGTTTTAACTTCTTCTGCATAACATCTCTAAGATTTTATACCCATCTGCACAGCTAAACTTCTTTTCCAGGATCTCATCATATCACCTCTCAATTATAGCAACAACTTTTTCCCTGGCCTTGAAAAATGTAGTCTCACCAGCTCATTTTCGTTCAGAGCACTGCAGCGGAGATCATTTTCCTAGTCTGTCGCTTCAACTTCATCACTCCTGTTTTGGATCCAATCACTGGCTCCCCCTTCACCATTAGATCAAATACAAGCTGCTTTTTACAGTCAAGGCCCTTCATTCATGACACATCCTCCCTAACAAATAATCTCTTTCACTATGGAAATGTTGCCTCCCACCTTTGATTGTCACATGATGCCAGCTTCCATCACAATCTTGTTAAATTAAACAAGCACCTTTGTGTTTTCTCCCATTCTGTTCCTCCTTGGGGAGGGATGCCCTGTAAATGTCCACAAAGCTGCCTCATTATCTCTCTCCAGGTCCCTCATTAAAACTCTTCTTTGCTGTGAGTCTTACAGAAATCTTGACAACAGTTAGGCTGAGACAACTGCCTACCACGCTAACCAACACTGTCTCATTGTCTCCTTGTACTCACCCTTCTATTTGTTGGCACTTATACTCAGATTACAAATTATCTAGGGCAGGGACATTCCTTTTCTTCTGTGTTTTCCCAGCATGTAGCAAAATGGTGTCTAGTTCCCTGACTAGGACTGTTAGGCAGCATGGTGGTAATAATAATAATAAAATCTTTCTACTGTCTTTTCCCTTTTACTTAAGCTCTGACCTTTTTCTTGTTCTACCACTGCTGATACCAAAAACAGTATCTTGCTTGTGGGTACCTGCATTTCCTATGTAATCTATGTTCTATTTCCTCTCTGACTTCTAATTTGTCAATGCACTAATCTGAAAGGTTTCACTTGAATAACACACCAGATTAAGTGGAGGGAATGGGATTACATATGGACTGCCTTAGAGGCCATAAGCACAGTTGCTTCTGTGCAGAGTTAGGGAGCACTGGCAAAACACAACAGAGGCCAAAGCTATTCTATCAGAACCCATCCACTTCCTTTCAGAGTGCTAAGGACCCTGGTGTACCTGACATACGTTCTTCTTCTATGACTCTGGGCCACCTCGAAATGACAACCACAGTTTTTACACTAAACCCATGAAAAAGGAATGTTAATAAGTAATGTAAAAATGTTATTGTAAGCAGAACCCCATTTACTCACCACGGAGAAAAGGGAAGTTTCCTATAAGAAGTACAGTACAAAAAATAACTGAATGCTTGCTTAGGAAGCAAGGTGCACTCTTAGGAAGCAAGGTGCGCTTTCACTTTCAAACTGTTTCACCCATCAGACTCCCTCCTACACGGTTTTATTCAATGGGACTATTTTGCGCATTAGATCAGGAAAAGAGAGTGCCATATAACCTATTTATTAAAGTGGATTATTTGCACATAAGAAGAATCCCTGCTCTGCTAACAAGTCTCTCAGCAACCCCAGGTTCAGAGTGCCAAAGAGTTTTATCAGCCTGTAATTAAAACAGTTTATGTTTTGTACTAGAAACACTGGTTTTCTTTAATGATAGCTGTAGAGCAGCAGGAGTTGCCATTCCTAGTGATAGCACTTATTTACCTAATACTTTAGGATGTAACTTGTTAAGTTTTTAAATAGCAGGTCAAAAGTACACATGCAACGTAAAGGGAATAGTAACAGTATGTAAAAGCTTTCACCTTATTAAATAAACCATTGGGAATACCATATCTTTTAAAAATAATGAAAACAGATATGTTACAACTACAATTTATGGGCTTGGCAATTATTTTAACAAAGTGATGGACTTGAATGAAAAAAGCAATAAAACCTACCCTTGTATTTATTCTTATTAAAATGGTGCCGTCCTTTGCCAGCAAGCCAAAAACAAGCAGAACAAAAATAAAATAATGAAAATGCCACATAAGAAGAATAGGGAAAAGTTGAGAATAAATACGTATTTGAATAATGAGAGCTATTACAGATAAACAAGAGAGGCAACTGATGGAACATGGTACAAATTGCTGGTTTAAAAAAAACGAACTCCAAGCATCTATTTTAAATCAAGATATTAATTTAAACATATTACTTATTACTTGACATAATCAATTATGTTTATCTACTAAATGCCAACTTCAGTACAGTCGGCAAGAACTATCACCAGTTATTTTGTCTGTTTTTAAACACAAATCAAGAATACCAGTTACTAGCTCTCAACAGATAGTTCAGGTCAAACTCTGTATCCTTGAATTTATGTAGATGTTTATACCTTCCTTTTTATTATGGTATGTGAAGCCTATGTAAACTTGTAGTGGGTATAAGTCCAAGCAGAATATCAGCCTTTGAGTATAAACTAAACAGATTTTGTATACAAATGCTTACCTTTAAAAGGTAAACAAAAGTTTACCTTTAAGGACAAAATTAAAGTGCAGATGACCGCTTGCACATTAGCCAAACTCTGTATGATGGTGGCTTTAGATATATATTTTTTCTGATGGGGAGATGAAGGGGAAAAAGTCATATGCCCTCATGTTGGCACATTTTTTCCTGAGGGTGGGGATAGGGAGCATTTTTCAAATGTCATGATATTAAAATAAATTACAGTCAGCTTGCGGCTCTGCCAAGATAGTAGTTCAACTGGTCATTAAACAGTGAACACTGTAAAGCTCAAAAACCAAGACTTTGGCAATCATTCCTGTTTACTGACTTACGGGGAACATTGGCCAATCAAAAACAACAGAAGCATTTGTCATCAAAAACAGGAACAAACACTGGTGTTTGTCAAAGTGGGAAAAAAGAAGTATTTGGTGCTTCCCAGGAAGCGCCATGCAACTTATTGAAAAAAATAACTGAACACAAAGAAGAAATATGACATAATGTCAAAGTAACATAATAATGATTACATACTGTATATACATACTGTATATTCCCTTACTGATGCTATTAACTGCCTCTTCTTGTCATAGGTTACTTATTGCTAGCACCTATGCAAATATTTACACATAGGAGGTTATCTGCAGTGTAGAACAATTTACAATCACTTCAACACTGGCTTAAACCAAGCCCATTTCAGACCAGATGGGTTTCAGTTGGGTGTATACCTAATCAATCTTACCCCTAGTTAAAAACTTTTATTTTCTGGCTTAAATGTGGAGTTTACACCACCTAACATTAAAATGTGTCATTACATTTAATATGGTAAATGGAACCCTTAGTCATTGGACGTGATTGAACTTCCATGCATTTTAAATGAGGAGAAAGGATTTTATGGGAGGTATCTTTTATTGGAGCAACTGCATGATGGGGATAGACTTAGGCAAGCATTTGGGTAGCAGAATACCTTCTCTCAAAGGGTTCTGCCGCAGGAACAATGGAGTAGAAATATGAGGGTTGGCCCCAGTGGGTGCATCCAGATGAGCGTGCATGTGCCTCTTGCCCCATCTCAAACCCCTTGTTGTGGGGCCATAAACCCTGTGTGGGGCTATAGCCCCTGTATCGGGGGCTGTAACCCCTGTGGGAGGGCAGCAAAATATATATTCATGTTTCATGAATACGTGTATTTAGAGTTCACTTTATTATTATGATAGAGACACTGGTAGGCTTCTACATTGCTTTAACACTGTAGTTATATCAATAAAACATTGCCCAACTGATTGCTGTCTTTGTTTCACTCTCTCTGTCTCGTTATAGTGGTCTTTTGATTTACTTGTGGAGGGACATGAATTTTGGGGTATTTTAGAGAGTGACTTTGGGATTTTTTTATCAGAGATTTTTCAGTTTTCCAATACAGAACACCAGAATTCCTGCTTGGGAGCCCAGTGGCAGGACCCTGCCTGCTCAGAGCTGACACCTTGGACCCAGCTGGCTGTGGCTGACCTTCTGGCCAAATGAGGCCAGAAGGACATGCTTTGACAGTTCAAAGCAGGCCACCACACCTGGAACATCTTCCAGGTGATAGCTGCCCAGATGGCTGGGCAGGGGGAACACATGGCAGTACTGCTGCACAGAGGCCAACCCTGCAGCCACAGTCCACTGGCACCTGGCCCAGAGGGGAAGATGGCTCTACTGGCTGTGCAGTCCCCATCTGGGTCTGGCAGGTGAGCAGCAGGTCACAGCCAGGCAGCAGCCCCCACTGCCAGACTGCTGCAGTGGGTAGAGGGTGCAGGGAACTCTCAGGGCTGCTTCAGCAGTCCAGCGGGCACAAGGGGCAGTGTCCCCAGGTACCAGTTGACTGGGCCTCAGAAGCTCCTGAGAGTCAGTAGCCCTGAGCTACTTGCCAGGGCAGCTTTTTGTATGGGTGGGGCCAGGACAGGGCAGCTTTTTATACTACTGGGGACAGCACAGGTGCTGCCCTCAAGCTCTAGCTCCCCCTGGCTGCAGATCCGGGAGGAGCCAGGCAGGGTTATTTTGCCGCAAGTGGCACTATTTGCTCCACAACAAAGCGCATGTCCAAGCTCAAATTTGCACTGCTTCTATTTGAGCTGTTGCAAGCGCATGTGCTTGCATGTGTGGACGTGCCCATTAAGAGTATGAGCTTTCTGCTATTGGTGAAATCCAGTCCATTAACTGATAGGAGAGGTATAGCCTAGGAATTTCAGGGCTAGTAATATTCCAGTTTTATATCATGTGCTATTAGCTGTATCTCTTCCATACTAGACATACAATGTATTGGAGCCACTGTGGAACTATGGACATGTAGATGAGTGGTCCTTCCTGTACTTCTCCACTATTTTAACCTTCAATAGCAAATCACATGGAGATGGTGTGCAGATTGTTCCCAGGTGTTGCTTTCATACAGGGGCGGAGGGAGGGCAGCTGCCACTCTGCCTGAGAGTCTCCCTAGTACTGCCTCTAAGTGAGTAAGTTGCACAAAGGACCTTGCATCAGCTCTCTGCATCAGAAGTTTGTATCAGGCTATGAGAATGTGTTAGGCTCTTACATTACTGCCTGATGCTCCCTAATTCAGACTCTCCCTAAAAGTTCCTGGCTTCTACTCCCATGTCTTGGCCCAGGCACCATAGGGGGCCCAGGTGTCTGAGGCTGCAGAGAACTGGAGCTGCCAAACTACACTGTGGAAAGGGAGTGTGGTGGTGTGGTCATCCCCTTTCCACAGTGGGTAAGCTATTCAGAAATCACTTCAGACTTGGAGATATACCCCAAACAGTAATTATATGGATTGGTCTGTTTTCACACGTACAGATGTTTTACTATTTTATACCACTAAATTACATTCTATGGTGTCTAACTAAATAAAATCATTAACAAAGGGGGAAGAAAACTAAAAACTTCCACAAACTCATAATTTCTGTACTTTTGACAGAAGACAGGGTGGAAAGGACAAGGAGAGGGGATTATGTATTGATTGAGTAATGCTGGTAAGTTTATTGAGCTATAACTGGTTGACAAGTGTCTCATAATAAAGCTGTTTGTCTGATGCAGCCTGAATAAACAGTGCATACTGACATAAATTTTCAGTACACTATTAGAGGTGAATATGTAAAGGAGGCTCAAAACACCCTGCATTATTGCTCCATAACTCAACATGCATACATGATGATTAAATGACCCAGACAGTGATGTCTAAAGAGTGGCAGTCAAGCATTTATAGATTCTTAGATTAACACCAACCAAATGTGCACCGGTGTCACTGTGTATTTATTAGTACACATGACAATTTGGTATGCTTTGATTATATGCAGTCTTTAATGTCTTGCCAATTGTTTTGATATCTTAGACCCCAGTGTCTGTGGTATCTCTTAGAGTAAGTATATGGTATCTGCTAGTACTGAAATAATATTATTGATAAACTAAAGGAAAATAGGGGAGTTTTCTGAAGGGTTGCCACTGTGTTTCAAAGAGCATCCAAAACACACATGTTCCACAGACCACTGAATGCTCACCTCAAAATCACAAACACACAAACTCCCACATGAACCAGGAAATTAGGGAAACCTGTTTGTAGCAGATTATTTCAACATGGTGTGAATAATACCTTTTGCACAATCAGCTCCATGAAATCCTGGAAAACAGTGGCAGACTCCAGATACACACTCGCCATTCCCATGGCAGTTACGGGGACAATCCTGCACTGAATCTGAAAAAAAGAAGAGATCCAGGACACATTAGTAGTTCTTTTTCCAAGTGTCAGAAAAAACATGTTGTATGTGCATATGGAGTTTGGGATTCAACCTAATGACAAGAAGTTACATTTAAAAAGTTCCAAATATTAACCTTACTTGTTTTGATGTTTTCTAAATATTTTTGGAACCTAAGTATTTTAATTTTTAAAATATGTTTTTAGCCCTTTTTAAACATATCCAGATATGTTCATTTTTAATTTGGTCAGTGTTGTCTTCCACACATCTGTGCCAGGAATTGTATAAATAGCAACAGTTTTACAACACGTAGATAGAACTTAGGATTTGAATTAATAGAACCATAACTACTGATCTCAATTTTGTTTTGTATCAAAAGAAATAAAAGGTTTCACATATAAATTATATTTACTTTTTGGGCTAAAGTCATACTGTAGGTCTATCAACACAGAACAAATTTTAACTAAAGTAAAGAATTCTAAAAGAGAAAAGGGACCTCAAAGTAAATGCAAACTCAAATGATAACCGTCATCTTGGCCTTTCAATACTATTCACATTTGTGGTGCAAACAGAAACTGGAATGTGTAATACTTTAAAATGTCACTTTGTTGTTTTTGAGGAGGAAGCATTCATTTCCTTTGCTCCAGCGTACTTTCCTTGTATTCAAAAGTACAGTGAATTCACTGTGGTGTGTGTGTTGACATCTTTTCTGCCATTCTTTCTCCTATCCCATATAGAAGCTTTCAGCTCCCTTGTGATGGTGAAAGTTTTGATAATAAGTAAGTGTGGAAGAACCTCTGAACTAGACAAAATACTGTACTTTTCTCTGCATTTCAGGCCAATTACTATCATTGCTCTATCAAGATGTCTACCTGACTGTTATCTCTTTGACCTTCCTGTAAACTGTAGTCCAGACCAGGCAACTCTTTAAGACAAGCAGCTTACTGTGTCTCAAACAATAGTTTCTGTGAGACCAGTAGAAGTACACCAAATATTAGAGGTTCTGCACGTGTAGCTCACATAACATTTAGAATTATGAGGCGCCTATACATGAGCAGCGAGGCTGCTCTGACATGCTGTAATTAAGTGAGTCATCTGGAGTGTAGTAATTACCGCGCTCCAGCAGACTCCAGCACCTTGTGTATCAGCATCCTCACATTTAAATATGGCAGTGGGGTTGCTTTAACTAAAGCTCATTCAACCCCCATTTTTAAGCAGGGGGACATTGATATATGAGACACTCCAGGTGCTTTAATTACAGACATTCCAACTGCTCTAATTAAAGTGCGTCCCCTCACCCCCCCCGGAGCCTGTGTATAAACACCCATGAAAAATACCCTCTACATGTGCATATGTGGACATATACATGATTGTGCGCATGTGTGAGGACTTTTAAAACCATTTGTGGATTACCTGTGTCTTACATTTCAGTAACAAGCAACAAATACTCCTAAACTAAAGATATATGGTTTGGCTATCCTCTCATATCAATGTTAATCAGGACTTGCTCCAGTGAATCCAAGATGAAATCAGGAGAAGAGAGGAGGAAAATTAAATCCATGATATATCCATACTAAGAGAATCCATCTGCCTTAAAAATAGCTTTCTCTGTTTTTCATTATTTGACAATCTTCTCCTTAAAGTTTGGGATTATTCTCTCCCTCCTTCTTGGTGAACAGCAATGACACCCCCAACACAAAGAGGAGTATATAAGGTTCACAAAGTCTAGCAGTGCTACTTCTTAATTCCTTAATCAGATGGTGAAGAAATGAACTTTCACAAAGCAGGGAAAACTCCTTCTCAATTTCTGATATTGCTGTGAGAATGGGGAAGTTAATCAAGCACTTCACCCAACTTCATCAAGCTTTTGATAATGCTAGATGCTAATGCTAAATTGAACCCTTCCCTTTTAGCCTCCACAAAGCCTAATGCTTCTCTCCTTACTTTGCCCCTGAGCACAGGCTGTAGGCCATTTGCCCTTCATTCCACTTCTTAATGGAAAGGTCCAATTTTGAATGCTGGAGGAGATATTGGGGAGGGGGGGGTGGTTGCTTGACACTCACCTCTGCCTCCTTTTGGGGTAGTAGCAATCAACAGGCCTGTCTCCTCTGTGAAGAAAGAGGGAACTATGCATAGCACATTCTACAATATCACAGGCACCTAATTTCACCTATTTTGATATTATTCTACCTGACTGTTAGGAACTATACCAAAGCAGCTGTCGAGGAGGAAGGAAATAAGAATCGATACAATGAAAGCGATAAGGCCATTTAAATGGACCCCAGGATAGCTATTAACTAAAATAAGGCCACTGGGGAATGACCCTACCTGGAGTCACCTAGACTAGCAGGGACTACTTTTCCTAGCCTATATTGATCCTACTTGGCCTCTTGTGGGCTCAGATCAAGCATACTAAAATCTTAGAGACACCAAAAGGGTTGGGTGGTTTGCCAGCACCAACTCAGCAAGAACACTCTAATGGATATACATTGAGAAAGTTACTGAGTTTACAGCTAGCTGGCTGTCTCTCCCAACCCAGCCCTGGTAATGATAAGCATGACTAGAAGTTACTAGAAGTTAGTAAAAACAGAAAATATTTATGTTTAGGCAAGGGGAGATACACACAGTCATTTACTGATTTTGCCCTTTACTCTATATTTTACTTATCTTTGAGTGAACAAACATGAAAAAAGTAATAATGGTTTTGGTTTTTTGAGCCACTTTTATCATCTTGCTGCTAACAGGTTCCCAGAAGAAAAGGGCTTCTAAATTACTAAACAGAGCTAGACCTGTTGGATTAACATGGTTAGTAAGCAGGAGGGCTATAGCCTCAGAGGTCCAGTCTAAGGGTAATATGATGACATTGTTCTATCTGCAGAGAGGAAGGTAGCAAAACCCTGAGGGTTGTGCTCAAGAAAGGAGTCTACCATACAGTTTACCCTATAACTGGGATACCATCTACGTTTTTTTTTATGAGGTTTTACTGTGTTGGAGTAGTGAGGTCTGCACGGGGAGCTGCCTGTGACAACATCCAAAAGCTTTAAATGGCCAATCAGAATGTGGCTTTTCAGAACCAGTCAATAAAACTGCTTATTGATTCACAGCTGTAGGAATAAAATGTGTCCATTGTAAAGCCTCTGGGTATATTCATTTTCTTTTGAAAGACAGTTACACAGCAACAGGATCACAGCACTCTGCTGCAATCCCGGAAGCATGAGCATCTACAACTCACCCCTCAAAAGATTTCCCTCTTTTTCTTACTTTCTCTCCACATTAATCAAATGATTGCACTACTATGAAGTGTTCACAAAAGGAAGAAGCTGACAGAATGCATTCACATTTAATAGAGATAACCAGAGAAAAAAAGTTCTCAGCATGGAGGCATACATACCCAAGATAACTGTACTGAAAGAAACTATCTCTTTGTCTTTGCCGTCATTGTAAAACGCCAAGTGCCACAAACCCACATCCAAGTACTGAACAAAAACAGCTTCATTCTGAACAAGAGTCTGGATGCTGCGCCGTTCTCGTGGGGATTCCACCACGCTCCATTTCTCCTTCCCGTCCAAACGTTCCATGAAATCGTACTGAGGGGACAGACACAGGAATACGTAAGTGTCGCAATGCCACAGATCAAAATCTACAAGATGCCTTGCCTTTGCCTAAAATGCCCTTTCTGACAACCTTTTTTGAAGAATGCATCTCGCTGAAGCTAGCCTTTCCTCATTCATCATGATAGTACTAACAAGCCATGGTTTTTATTCTTTCTGATTCTGTGAACCAGAGTTACGCATTTTCATTCTGCAAAAATGTTGAAAGGTGCCCAGTTTAAGCTCTTCCACAGCCTGAGTTTCAGAAGAGTTGCTAATTAGCTACAGCAAAACAAAAAATGAAGTGGACTTGTTACCAGCAATAATTTTAACAGCCAACAAAACTTTAATAAGTTTTCATATTACAGGGGGTAAGAAAATTGTAAGAGAATTCAAGACGCAACTCCTCCCTCATATCACAAATACAGCATTGTTCAACTGATTCAGCTGATTAGGATGATTTTTCACCTCTTTCTGGAGCATCAGGTATTGACCACTGTTAGAAGCAAGATGCAGGAGAAAACAATGATTTGATACATCATAGCAAATTTAGGTTCTTATATAAATTTCCAAAATCAGGAATCCTCATTTAATAACAAACTTACCATATTTAGTTTATTAAAAGATGAGATCCCCCCCTCCCATTTAACAGGCCTGCCCCACTGCCTTTGCATGTACTGCCACTCCTCCCCTGCACTCTCCAGGCTCTACCCCCCTACATCACTTCTCCCTCTCCCTTGCCCACTGTCATGCTCCTCTCTACCTTTGCTCTGTGCAGTAGGCTCCATCCCTGTTACAGCCTGGGAAATGCTGGAGCTATGGGCCAGGCTGGAACAGCAGTGCCAGCTCCATGTTGCTGCTATAGGGTCAAGCTGGAGGCATGCTCTGTGCCCCAGGCTGCACCAGGGGCAGAGCCTACTGGTATGGAGGAAAGGTAAGGGAGATGTGGGACTTGAGGGGCAGGCACTGGGGGAGAGGCTTGGGGGGGAAGATGGGAGGAAGTGGGGCAGGGGAGGAGCGCAGGAATAGGTGAAGGGAGTGGTGGGGGAGAGCAGGCAATAGGGGGCAGGTGGGCGGGAGGGAAGCAGGGGGCAAGCTGCCTGCCTGTCTTGCTACCTGCCTCACCACCTCCACACTGCCTGCCCCCTACTACCTGCCCCGCACCATCCTGCACTGCCTGCCCCACTACTGCCCCCCACCTACCCCTCCTACTGCCTCACCCCCACCACCTGCCCCCTAACTGGCCCCCTCATCACCTCTCCCCCACCACCTGTAGTAGTGGGGAGGAGGCAAATTTAAGCTGATCCTCTAAGAATTATATTTCATTCATGGAAAATTCTAATAAATGTTACATTCAGGATTGTCTTGTATTTGTATAAATACAGAATCTATTTCTAAGCTATCACCTGCCGCAGATTCTTGGTACAATAACAACAAAAATCTCGGATATGCCACCAGAATTATCAATAAGTAAAAGTCTCCTTACCCTAAATAAGGATAAAATCCACTGTATTTGCCTAACGAGAGATTTCTCATTTATTATCAGCATTGTAGAGGCACCACATCACAGAGCAGGGAGGTTTGGCTCTGTTATGCTGAGACTATATCTAGGATAATAAGTTCAACTTTGGGTTACTCAAATAAGAAGGAATTTAGAAAAAAGATCATCAGAAATAAAGGGGGTTGAGGGAATTGACTGATGAAGAAAAACAATGACATCAAGCTCATGGAGCGTGGAACATGATGACCACCTATACAGTTTAAAGAGTGAAAACACCGAAAAAAGCAGGGAACATAAAATATTTAGGATTTGTAACAGAATAGGATTAGAAAAAGGAAAATTTAAGAAGAGTGTCAAATGTTTTTCCCCCAACAACAAGATGTATTAGACTGTGTAACAGCCCCTCAAGGGAGACTCCATTGCAATGCACATTTAAAACAAGACTGGAAGAAATATTAGTTAATCTCCAATAGGGAATAACTGCATAGTAAGGCAGCTAGCATAGTAAGGACTTGATGTCCTAATAGGCTTTTTTTAGATGTCCTAATAGGCTTTTTTTCCCCCTCTTATGTGATTCTAGGGCTCCCAGGCTGATGCTGCGCTCAACTCACTAGCTCACACAGCCTCTATATATGGAAAGTCCTTAAGAAACACACAAAAACAATACATCTAATGTTTTGATAGCTATATAACAAGTCCCCTGTGAAAACATGTCTTGTTTTAGACACATTTATCTATCTAGCACTAGATAGAGATAGATAGATGCGTCTAAAGCAAGACATATGTGTTCAATAAAATACTGTAATAGTACGTGCTTGCTTGCCTGTTGTTTTACTGCATTTCCTTCTCTTGTCTCTAGCACACCCCACCCATGCTGGCACTGGCTCAAAGAAAATTCCTGCTTTTGTGTTTTGTTTAAAAAAAAATCCACACTTGCGAAGATTAAGCATGCCACCTGTTCTGTAGGAGGCTCATTGCTCTACAGGATGAATTCCACTGAATAATATTGAGGGTATGGACCACCGTACACTTGGAGCAGCTTCACAAGGGAGGGGGGAGTGCTGCTGTTTATAAGCACACAGCAGCTGTTCTGCTGTGACTGTTAGTGGTGATACAAGTGTGCTAATCCACCCGGGGTGACGTGGAGTGATCTGTATAGTTTCATGTACAAGTAACAGATACAGTTGCTTGCTCCAGAGCAGCTGCTCCTCCTCCTCTTTTGAAGCTGCTAGAAGTATAAGCTTGTTCATATTCTTATATGGCTTCCATCACCATAGAATCTAAATTTCTTGGCCTGTTTAATGTATTTGTCCTCAAAACCTTTTGCTGAGGTGGAGATGGGCTGATACCTTCACCGTCGGGGGGAGGCGACACTGAGGGACAGAGAACTCAACAGCAGACTCCACATCTATGTGCTTCCAACTTTATCATAACAATTCCTAAAAATCAAATACCTGGCCATGGGGAAAGGATTTTAAAAGATTGGATTAGGCACCTATGCTCCCTGTGCAATCAATTGGCAGAGTTAGTCTCCATTCAGAGAGCTCTGATGCTGAGCTGAGAGCTCCATAGACACAGCCAAGAGGAAGGACCAAGCAGTGGGGTTTGTCTGACCAACAAGGCTTTCCTCTGGAGCTTGGGCAGCTCTGTCCATTCAGACTCCAGAGAACTAGATTCTCTCTGAGGGTAGGTGCCTACCTGAGCATGGAGAGGGCGTTATAGCCTGTTGGCCAGAGCACTCTCCAAGAAAGTGAGAGAGCTTTGATGACCTCCTCAGTCGGAGGGGACTCAATCCCATTTCCGGCTTCTCAGGACAGCATGCTGGGTCAAAGAACTTTCCACTCTTGCTGCAACTGGGCTACTCTTCACTAAGAGTTATGTGGCCAGAGAGAGAGCAAGCCAAAAAAAGCCTGACTCTACAGCTTAATGATGAGGTACTCTAAGAAGGGAAAGTCCTGGGTTTTGATTGCTGCTCTTGGTTATTTCTATTTTTCAGTTAATGCCTGTCTAATGCAGAATGCATAAAGACTTCTGGCTGCAGAGACCAGAACCTAGGTTTCCTCCCTCCAAGGGAATACCATCTTCACTAGGATACAGAAACACACCTGCTCTGGCTTGGTGTCAATGACGTCTAAACACTCCTACATCCTCCCTCTCAAGTCCCTTTGTGTACTGGGGGCAAGGAAGAGTAAGAAATGACAACGCTGCACTCCACCTGACAGCACTCTGCTCAGACCCTTTGTACATGGGACTCTGTTAGGAGATAATAATTCAGCTCACTTAATGGGTTTTGGGATAAGCCAATGCACAGCACAGATTTAAACAATTTTGATGTGCCAGTAACTTTCAGAGTATAAAAGGTATCAAACCTTTGTAAATCAGGCTCTTAAATGAGTGACCTTTGGAAATGTTACCCACACATACCTGTCAGCAGTCAGAGGTTAAAGACAGACTCATTAACTTTTGGGAAAATGTTATTATTGGGCAACACCCTTGGAAAAAAAATATGCTCCTTGGAACATTTGCTAAGTGAGGGTCAGCAGGGAGGAAAGTAGCAATAAAAGCTGACATTTCTCACTGGCAACACTCTGTTTTGCTCAGCTTGTGCTGGCAGGCTCCTCTGCCTCTCCTCTGTCTGACGCTGATTCTACCTCAGATGGCAGGGAAAGCTCAGCAGTTGGTGGAATCGAAGAGGAATAGCATGCAGGAGCTAAAACTGCTTGAAACAGCTTTAGCCACAGGATCCCTCCTTCCGTGATCATGGCTGTGACCTAGTGAAAGCAGGGTTACTTGGCAGGGCTGTCCATATCACTCCATTTTTTTCTGTATGTACACTAAATAGACTGGCATGATGCCTCCTTCCAACTTGCTCATAAAGGTCAATTCAATGCCCTGGGAAAGTCCATGGTTAAAAGCTGCACACACTAAAATCCTGGAGAAGTATGCCATGAATGGCACTAATGGAAGTTCACCCATAATGGACCCACAACATCTGTCAGCCCCTTTCTAAGCAGTAAGAGTGGAAGGGAGACAGAACGCTTGCTGTCAAGTTCTTTATGTGGGGCACAGCTCTCAGAAGAGCAGAATATAGGTTAGGCAAAACTCCTCCTTCTTCCTGGTCCTGAGGACCCTGAAGGCCCTGAAGGCCCTTCCATACTCTCTCACCCATGTAACCACAGAAGGCCACTTTAAAATCTGGATTTTTCAGATTGTGGACCTCTAAGATGTAATCAGACACAGAATTTGTCTATACATTTTAACAACTGAGTGCTGCAAAAGAGACATTAGCAAATGCATTAAATCACAGTACTTTTACTGACCACGTAAACAGCCTATCAAGGCCTTCCCCAGGCTTGTCTCTATTTTACTGCATGGCAAGCTGCATCATTGTTTTGTATCTCGTTGCTCTATTGATCTTTTGATTTACTGAATCTTCATGACTAATTGCTTTTATACAATGTTCTGCTGAAAATGTCACTCCTGCCCTAAAGCTACTGTGGACAGATAAATGTGCAAGACATGGGCCAGATGGAGAAAGAAAACAGATGCAACTGTGCTCATTAGGAAGAAATTCACAGGCTTGTTCCCAAACAACGGACATAGATGTGCTTGGGATGGATGGCATAGGTTGGATATATTAAGAAATAATCCAAATTACCACTTAAAACCTAAATGGAACATTAGGAAAAATTTGAAAGGTTGGCTGCCTCCTTATTTTTATACTTCCCTAAGGTTTATAGTAGGACAGATTTGCAATAAAAATGACAAAAGACTGTCTAGATACAAAAACCACCAGAAACCTTATGAGAAAGAATCTCCTTGTAGAATTTCTTGCTCAGTTTTGCAGACCTGAAACAAATACTTCTACTGAACCAAGCCTTCCATTCTGAACAACTTAGCCTTAGCAGTTTTAATCAAATTAAATATTCAAAACCTATGGGATTTAAGAGGATTCAAAATCCAGAGCTAGATTTGGACATTTTGATAAGAGTTCATCCCTGTGCCAAAATTTCCTAAGATCTATTAATTATTAACATGCACTAAGAAACATGTGTTCAGGGAAAACTTGTTTGCAAAGTGTTTTAAAATTAGTTCTTCATAAACATCTAACTGGTATATTATGCATTAAAATAACCACCCACCAGCCATCTGATATCCAAGTTGACAGCCAATCAAACAGAGTTTGCTTCAACATCTGAATGTACATGATTCAGTGTGGCATAATGCAAGTGGCAGAATACAGCATGATGCTAGACTTGTAATAAAAATAGACTGATGATAATGAATTGTAATTTGGGACTGGTGAGAACATCAAAAATATGAAAATATCAATACTGCTTATGAAATGAGGGAACACTGCAGCTGCACAGCCATTCAAATTATTTCCCGCAAGTTAAGTCAGTCTGACTTTTAACTGAAAATATGAATGTGTTTTACTCATTCAGGAAGGAAAGATTTTTGCAGCCAAGATGCTGAGTTGGAAAGGGATGTAATATATTTGGTGCATTGCTTTGACTAAACATCCCTAATTGTCGTTCTATATACTTTTTCATGCTGTCACTTGAACTATTCTGCTGATGAGCAGCAGTATCAACATTTGCTTGGATCACTGTATAATCAAGGTATGCTTGCTTAATCTTTAAGATTTACAGTTTATACCCTATGTATTAGCTGCAATTTGCAGTTATCTATTCATTTCCTTTCTACCACTTAAAAGCCACTTCTTCTGAAGGCGATGGATATTTAGTTACATAAATGAATCACAATTACACAATCTGAAAAAGTCCTGCTAGAAAATATAGCGAGTGCTTTTCTAACTCGCTCGTCTCTCAAGCCTGCATTTATACCTTTGCGCTCTTCTCTAGAGCTCCATTCCCTATCCACAGGGCTGCACAAAGCTGTTTCCAGATGGGTTTACAGCTACATCAGTTTGACTGACTCAACTAGGCATTTGGAATATTTGCCAAACAGTAATACTGAGAAGGTTAAATCTCAGCAGGGCTCTCAGACAGGAACTGCATCTTGTTGTCTCAGGTTAATCATGTACCTAATTTGCTGATTATTGACTTGTTCCCACAAAGGATTTTACTTAGCTTGACATATCAGCACCAATCAGTGATGAACTGTCAAGTGAACTTGTTCACTGCTTTTACTGCTCAAGTCCTTAACTTGCAGTAACAAGGATTTTGAATTCCAACTTGAATACGTCATTGGTGTCAACTTCAAACTCTTTTCATTAATAAAGCAATAGTTTTCTCCTTTTTTTGGAGTCAAACAAAGAGTCTCCTCTCTAGTTCAGCTTTGTGACAGGCTGTTTTCTTGGTCCCTAAGATCCCCTCTCTCAGTAACAGGCTGGAATCCTCTAGTCTGCTGTATGAGGATGCAGGGCTTGTCTGTTGGATCATCCTGTTGGCAGATGCCAAGGGTCTAGACAAAAATAGGGTGTAATTTCTGCAGAGGATGCGGGTGAATTTTGTTAACTTTGACCAGGTTAAAGGAGGACTAAAAGGTGCTGACTAGAATTTGTCACTCCTGCCAATTATAACTCACTCTGCTGAAGGCAAAACTTGAAGACCACCTGGGAGTTTTGACTACTTCATTCCTAGGAGGGATAGGTTATTATGTGCACATAATGCCAGTTTTTGTGATTGCTGTTCATTCCATAGTGAAATTAAAGGTGGTGGAGATATCTCCAAAATCATGAAAGGTTTGGGACCTTGTAACTTAACAGACACTCTTTTGTGGACTTAATTTCAATTATGATACTCTTACAGTCAAGTTATAGGGCTGAACTCTTCAGGGCCAAAAGCCAACCTCTCTCAGAAAGGTATCCATGATCTCCGTAACTCAGTCACTTGGCCACCTCTCATGCTGCGCAGATGTTTAGGAGTAGGTAGCAACAGTGTAGCCCCAATAAATGCCTTTATGGAAGAGACTCTCTTTATGCAGGCTAGGTTTTATATAGAAAATTGAAGCACTGAGTTTCTCACAAGCCATTTCAGAAAAGTATCACAAGTTGGGATGGAGGTTAAACAACCATAAAAACATTTGCTTCTGGACTTTGTAGATTCAAAGGCAATGGTACAATGTTCATATACAATGCTGTGGAATGCTTCCAGCTCCTAATCAAGCTCACAGGTTGCAATAATAGCCAGGAAATGGCTATCGACCTAGCCCAGACTCTACCTTCAGACTAGAACAGAGATCCCCACCTCTCTTAGCCTTTCTCATGCAAAATCTATTTACCCAGGTTTTAAGGAATACGTGCATGCATGCGTGAATTTAATTCATGATACAGGTATCCTCATCAGAAATATCAAGCAGCTTCCACGGTTGCAAAGATCATGCAATTTAACCACATACTACATCTTTTTAACTTGTATCTGCTGAAAAAAGTAACAAAAATTCTTTGCAAATTGGGTGTGGAGAAATGTCAAATGGGGCACTCCCAAGAGGGATTTTCGAATTCTACATTTGAAAGCAGAGATTCACAAGGCAAATTAAACTTTGACGTTATAAAAATATACATTGCTAACAAAGCTGAGCTTCAGCAGGAATGAGTGAAAGAACTTTCCAAAATAGGTCACTATGCTGCCTTTGTTTAGCCTCTACATTATTACTAATATAACATAAAATATATTATTGCTTACTAAGGGTCTAACTGAAGTGTTTAATTAAGGGGAATCTTTCGATTGACTTTAATGGACATTAGATGTGGCCATAATTGTCTAGTACTTTAAATCAAAATAGATATACTCTGTGCCTGTCAAAAGTAGAGAGTATGAAACACTTACTATACACAGCCTGTGAAGAAATGGCTGCTTATATTTATTTACCATTATTTTTGTGTAGTTCCTCTCCTCTACAGCACTGGTTCATTGAGCTTTCGGTAATCTTGCTAATAAAAACATGCAGAACAGCCACCAGAGACAACATGAGTTTTAAAGAGGGAGTGGAAAATAGAAAAAGGAAAGCACTACCTAGTGACCACATGATGGAAGAGGCCTGAGTACAGCCATGGAGCAAAAGTAGTTATCAGAGACTCCACTCCAACACAAATATCCACCAACATTTTCACTTGAACATTATTAGCTGGGTTAACTTAGAAACCTTCCATGTTCCAACTTTGTCAAGAAAGTTACATACACTTGCACTGTCTATACTAGTTGAACATCCAAGCTACTTCACTGACTTCAGTGGAACCCAATTTATACCATTGTGGTAGCATCTACATGAGACACTGACTGCCCAATAGCTCATTACTACTGCACAGTGGCGTCATGTCAAGAAATGTGATGTATTGCTACTCCATAGTAGTAACGAGCTACTACGCAGTCAGTGTCACCATAAAGCCATTCAGCGACACTACTGTGCAGTAACTCTGGTTACTGCAGTCACTTAGTACTTGTACATGCAAGTACTAAATGACTGCGCAGTAACAACTGTATCTTATGTTGACATGGCCTGTGAGGGCAAAGTCAGGCCCTTTGTTAATCTAGTTTTGTATGTGGACCACTTTAATCACCTTCAGTACATTAGTTTGAGATACTTGCCTGCTACTACTCTTTCACCAGTGTAATGCCAGTGAGTAAATAGGAATTATTCCTGAATCACACCAGGGTCACAGTATTTTCATTATTATTATTTAACATTGTGAATGGAGAAATACAGGCATTTATTTAAAAGGGGATGTTACAAGGGTTACAAGAAAGTGAATTTTAACTGCTCCTGTTAAAAAAGCCACAGTTCCCGTGATGGATTACATGCTTTATTGTAATATTTCTGTGTTAACTGTGTTCACATTGTTGTAATATTGTATGACTTGGTTATCTCCTTAGCCTATGTATAGAAAAGAAGAGGTTGAATGCCAGGACTGGCAGGAGGAGACAAGATGCACCTTTAGCAGTAGCAAATTCTGAATGGCTTGTTGACATATCATGTATAACACCCAGAAGGTGTCCAAAGGAGATAAGCATGACAATGGGAGAGCAATGGAAAAGGTATTTTGGCAGGTCTGGGATCTCTGGAGTCAGAAGAATTTTGGGGCGAGCGAGAGAAGGGAGAATCTCTGTGGGTGCTCTTGGCTGTGCAGGCTGGACAGGGGATCCAAGGGGGTTAAGAGAACCTCTGGCTGGGCTGCCTTTGCCCCAATAAATGCCTTTATGGAAGAGACTCTCTGCTGTGCCGCTTGTAACTTTGGGTTGCACTTGGTCCTTACCTGAACAGAAGGTGAAGCCCCTCTCTTGGGGTGAAACTGGAAGCTAGCTCCTTGAGTCAGGGCCTTGGAAAACTGGTGAAGGCAAGAGATTAAAAGGCAAGGGGTCTCAGAGTGAAGCTTTCAGAGACCAGACAAGGGCTTGGTGGTCCCAAGCAAGTAAACCCTTGGAGGCTATGGAACAGTTTCACACAATAGATGCTCCACTTATAAATCAAACTACATCCATGAGGCACAGAACCCAGGAAACTCATTTTAAAAATCAAAGTCACACTCACATCAATTACTTTCCATTAGATCAGTAATATATTTAGCTTTTCACTTTCAAGCCTGCTAAGTATATTCATGCAGTACCTGGGCATGTGATGGTGGAAGTCCTCTTCTTATATAAACACCAAAAAGAGCATCCTTCCCTAAGGAAATGTTGAATTTAAGGAACTGTGGCTGGCTGATGTGGATCTGAGACCTCCAAAATACACCTGGTGGTACTTCCTGGGTGACTCTGCGTCCAACCTCTGCCTCCCCACTGTCTATGCTGCTGTTTCTAGTAACCCAAGGTCCTAGAAGACAGAAATAAATATTAATTAGCTGATACTTTAATTGAAAGACAGACATTTTCAGCAATGCAGAGCATTTATGATGAACTGCTGAGGCAATATTACTTTTTAAAACAAACCTCTCTCTTTTTATAAGACTTCCCTTCATTTGCATTGATGCAATATCATTGCTTTCAATAGGCTTGTAAGAATTTGGCCCCGAGGTTTTAAAGCTATAAACTCATTCCCTAGGGTATCTGAAATCTTGTGTGCAGCTCTTCCGCTTTTTAATTCTATGATTGCTCTTTACTGATCAAATATAATAAGAGCAGAGTGCCAGTTAAGCACATACAAAGCTCCTTGTGCTCTTTTCAGCCATAACTTGAAGGTGACCAGGATATGAAAATGATTATGAAGACAAGTTAAAGGGGTAATTTCAGTCCAATATCACTGACTTTTATTAGTCATGTTTAATATCCTAACCCAGTCCAATAGTCCCTCTTCACAAACAAACAAAACATATAAAAATGTAAAGCCCAAATAAGGAGAGAGAACTGTTTGATAGTTCTAACTGTCTGCTCTAACTTCTTTAGAAAGAGAAATTGTTATAACTTAGGTGTTGGCTTTTAAGCCCTGTTTAACTTAGGTTCTGGTTACCTGGGTTCTTTCCCTTATGCAACAATATATGACCAGGTAAAATACACTTGCTGATGGTCCCTAGACATGAATTACTGAAGACAGGAGGTAGAACTTTTCTGGAAGCCTGTGTCTGGCTTTCTATGCCTGAAATCATTAGCCTGCAAGAACACAATGCAGCAACATTTCAGTTAGAAGGTGTGGGCACTTGGTTTACTTTTCCATCTACTTTGGACTTTTTTCATGGCCTTTTTTGGTCTTAATCATGGGGAGGGAAGGGAGAGAATGTTAGTAATGCAGTTCATCTCAGGCATAAACTGATCTTTGATTTTGTGCATGATGAAGCTTGGTACACAGTGATGAATGTATTCCAAGTTTTTAAAATACATCAAATAAGATCAGAGAACTACAAAGAACATCCATTATGCTCACAAACATCTAAGGCCACCTCCTAATGTTACCATCGCTTCTAGCTAATGGGTATTTGAAACATAAAGTTTCCATATTTACTTGATTCCAAGATGAGTTGTGTTCCCCCCTCCAGCCACAAATCAACACGAGGAAGAAAAGCCCTTTGTCTTGGATATAAATACAAGGCAGAGGGGGCAAGACATTGCTGCATCTCCAAATCCAGATCAGGGCCAGTGTCAGAGCTGCAGCAGCCACTTGCACCCAACTCCATCTACCCCTCTCCCTGTTCCTTCTCTCAGTCACAGCTCCAGCTCCATTCCCTCCTGGGCACCAAGCACATGCAAGCCCTGGACCCTGCCGAGCCAAGCAGCTGTGGCAGCAGTGGCTCCAGATGCAGGACATCTGTGCCTGACTGGGCATGAGCCAGCGCTTGCATGTTTTCTGTGCCTGGGAAGGGAAGGAGTCAGCACCAGTGCCATTTTTGACAGGAAGCATCTGGGGGCAGAAGTTGCAGGAGAGGAAAGGATGCTGCAGGGGAGATATTGCAGAGGTTGAGGAGAGCAGACAGAGGCTGCAGTGGGGGGCAGAGGCTGCAGGGAGGACAAGCGGTGGGGTCCCCCTGTGCTTCTGTGATGCTTTCCCCACTTTCCACAGCCCCTCCTTCCAACAACTTCTGCCTCTCACTGCCTCTTTTCCCTGCCTGTCTTGTGGCTTTTCCCACTACGCTGGTGAGGGGAATGGATTTCAGATGACCTCTGAATAATTAGATTCTATACAAATTTTATACATTTTCCATATACAGAATCTAATTATTGGTGGATCATCTTAAATTCAAATACTGTTCATATCCACTAGAAGCATAGCTATTTTCTGCCCCAGTGTAAACATTACTTTCAAAAGAATATATGTCTGGGAAGGATCCCTGTACACCAGTGAATGACTTTATGGACATAACAGGATATAACAGCATGGCATGTAACTGCACTCAATTGTGGCAGGTAAGTACCAAAGCGTCTACTCTGTTTTCATAACATGCATTACATATGCATTACAGCATGATTTAAATTTTGAACTCCACATTACCTATACTTCTGGCACTAACATTTGCTGTTAAAGATATTACCTCTCAAAGATACTGCCATGTGTGCTCACATACAGATGCATGAAGGAATAGAAGCATTGAGACACCAGTGTCAGCTTCTCTCTCAGGCAGCAAGGAGAAGAGATGAAGTCCAGTGTTAACCCTTTCACAGACACTCTATCTGACAACAGTTTTTGACTGAGCAGTTGCCAGTTTGAGAGCAGGTGTGAAAAGGTTAACACTAGACATCACCTCTCCTGTTTGCTGTTCAAGAAAGAAGCTGATAGCCAGCTTGCAGCAATACCTCTCCCTGAAAAAGCCAGTTCCAGGCCATGCCTTGAAAAATCTTTTTTTCCCTGCATTTCACTTTTCAAAAACTAGGTGCATCTCTTATTTGGGGTGTGTGGTATGCAAGGAAATACAGTATATTTACATATTTTAAACTAGCAAAGGAATGCTTTGACTAAGAGTTGCTAATCTTTAAGCAGGAGTTTAAATAAGCTGTGTCTGAATTGCTAGGTTAACAGGTCTTTAACAATAAGTGAAAAAGGAAAGGGAAGTGCAAGAATGTATGGGCTACAAATGGAACACAAAGAATTAATATAATATCCAACAAAGTACCCATGTAGCAGGCCTGTGTGAAGTAGCCAGTATTCACTTTGGATTTGGATTCAGCTGATTCAGAGGGACAGTGATTTGATTCCAAGATTTGAATCACTGTCCTCATTTGATTTGGCTGAATTGGATCCAAAGATGTGGCACCACTTTGGAGTCATACCCTAAACAGGCAGCAGTCCTCACTGCACTGGACACAGCTGCCTCCAGCTGGTAAGTCTGTTGTGGTGGGTGGGCGGGGGAAGGGGAATGGGGGAGGGGGGGATTGGGCTCGGACAAGCTGCCCAGCTGGGGTGGCACAGGACTCGGGGGGGGGAGCGGGGGGGGGGGTGACGTGGGACATGGGCTTGGCAGTGCTGGGAGTGGGGGCTATGCCTTGTTGCTGCTTGCCCAGCTGGGGCAAGAAGGCATGGGATGAGGGCACTGCCACCTCTTCCCTAGCCGGGATGGGTGGGCACTGCTGCCACTTGTCCAGCCGGGGGAGTGCAGGGATGTGGGATGCAGGCATGGCAGCACTGGGAGTGGGGGCTATGCCCTGCTGCTGTTTGCCCAGAGCAAACTGTGCCTATATCATGCCCCCTACCCCGACCCAGCTGGGCAAGCTACAGAAGGCATTGCCCCTGCTCCCAGCTCTGCCACACTCACATGCTGCATACTTCCCCCCCACCACTCCCCTTCCTGGGCCCACACCCCGCCACCCCCTGGCTGGGCAGCTTGCCCTAGCCCCAGCTCCAATCCCTCCCTCCCCCATGCCCATTCCCTCCCACCAGGACTACCAGGCTCTGGGCGGTGTGCTGAGGGAATTCGGTGCACAGGTGGTATTCTCTTCCATCCTACCAGTGAACGGACGCAGCAGATGGCATGAGAACTGCATCCGAGAGACCAACTGGCGGCTTCGGCAGTGGTGTCTCGAGGCAGGCTTCGGCTTCCTGGACAATGACCCACACATTACAATGAGGGATATGCTCAGCTGGGATGGGCTTCACCTGTCCCCCAAAGGTAAGCGTGTGTTTTCTTACAGGTTGGTGGATCTCCTCCGGCGGGCTTTAAACTAGGCTCGTCGGGGGGAGGGGAAGATGAGGGCGGGGGAAGCTGTGGACCACCAAACCAGGTGGCACCAACAAGGACAGCCCAGCCTGAAGAAAGAGAGCTTTGGGAACATGAAAGACAGGGGGTGGACAGCAATACGGCACAGGTAAGGAACGAGAAGGTAAGAGACAAAGAGCCCTTTGGGACTTGGAGCGGGGGGGCAGCAAAGGCACCAGTCGCAGGGCTCAAGTGCCTATATACTAATGCTAGGAGCATGGGGAACAAGCAGGATGAACTAGCGCTCCTGGTTGCACTAAACGCCTATGACTTAGTGGGGCTGACGGAAACCTGGTGGGATTCATCCCATGACTGGGTGGTACATATCGAGGGCTATAGATTGTACAGAAAGGACAGGGTGGGGAAAAAGGGGGGAGGGGTTGCGCTCTATGTTAAGGAACAATATACATCAACTCTCATCAAGACAGAATCAAAGGATGAGGAAGTAGAAGGACTGTGGGTTAGGCTACATGGGGGGCAAGGAGAAAAGGATTTGGTGGTAGGGGTCTGCTACAGACCCCCACATCAAGGGGAAGAAATAGATTTGGGGCTCCTGAGGCAACTCTCGGGGACCATAAAAGCTAAAGAGGCGGTGGTCATGGGGGACCTAAACTACCCGGACATCTGTTGGGAGACACAGACAGCAAAGTCCCACCGCTCACGCAGGTTTCTAACCTGTGTACAGGACCTCCACCTGACGCAGGAGGTACATGGTCCCACTAGGGGGAATGCCTTACTGGATCTGGTATTGGTAACGGGGGATGACATAGTAGGGGACCTACAGATCGGTAGCCATCTGGGGGACAGTGATCACCTAAAAATACAATTCAGCATAAGGCGTCGAGTGGGTAAGGTAACTAGTAGGGTGAACGTGCTGGACTTTAAGAAAGCTGATTTCAGTGAACTCAGGCGATTAGTGAAGGACGCACTACAGAGTAGTAGTTTTGAAATGATGGGAGCCCAAGAAGGGTGGCTGTGCCTTAAGGAAACTATCCTTCGAGCACAAAACAAGATGATCCCCATGAGAGGTAAAAGAGGGAAAGGGGCCAGGAGGCTTCCCTGGCTGACCAGAGAAATCCAGGGCAGACTAAGGGCCAAAAGGGGAGCACATAAAAAGTGGAAACAGGGAGAGATCACCAAAGAGGAATATACCTCTTCTGCTCGTGCTTGTAGGGAGGCAGTTAGACAGGTCAAAGCTACCATGGAGCTGAGGATGGCAACCCAAGTAAAAGACAATAAGAAATTGTTTTTTAGATATATAGGGAGTAAAAGGAAGGCCCAGGGAGGAATAGGACCTTTGCTAAATGGGCAGAAACAATTGGTGACGGACAGAGGGGACAAGGCTGAACTCCTCAACGAGTTCTTCGCCTCAGTGTTCCTAAGCGAGAGGCATGACAAGTCTCTCACTGGGAGTGTAGGGAGGCAGCAGCAAGGCACCAGACTTCCATGCGTGGACCCTGAGGTGGTGCAGGGTCACTTGGAAGAACTGGATGCCTTTAAGTCGGCAGGCCCGGATAAGCTCCATCTGAGGGTACTGAAGGAACTGGCCGACATCATTGCAGAGCCACTGGCGGGAATATTTGAACGCTCGTGGCGCACGGGTCAAGTCCCGGAGGACTGGAAAAGGGCCAATGTGGTTCCCATTTTCAAGAAGGGGAGGAAGGAGGACCCGGGCAACTATAGGCCAGTTAGTCTCACCTCCATCCTTGGCAAAGTCTTTGAAAAAATTATCAAGGCTCACATTTGTGAGAGCCCGGCAGGACAAATTATGCTGAGGGGAAACCAGCATGGGTTCGTGGCAGGCAGATCGTGCCTGACCAATCTAGTCTCTTTTTATGACCAGGTTACAAAACGCCTCGACGCAGGAGGAGGGGTGGATGTCGTATACTTGGACTTCAGGAAGGCCTTTGATACGGTATCCCACCCCATACTGGTGAACAAGTTAAGGGGCTGTGACTTGGATGACTACACAGTCCGGTGGGTGGAGAATTGGCTGGAGGGTCGCACCCAGAGAGTCGTGGTGGATGGGTCGGTTTCGACCTGGAAGAGTGTGGGCAGTGGGGTCCCGCAGGGCTCGGTCCTTGGACCGATACTCTTTAATGTCTTCATCAGCGACTTGGATGAGGGAGTGAAATGTGCTCTGTCCAAGTTTGCAGATGACACTAAGCTATGGGGCGAAGTGGACACGCCGGAGGGCAGGGAGCAGCTGCAAGCAGACCTGGACAGGTTAGACAAGTGGGCAGAAAACAACAGAATGCAGTTCAACAAGGAGAAATGCAAAGTGCTGCATCTAGGGAGGAAAAATGTCCAGCACACCTACAGCCTAGGAAATGACCTGCTGGGTGGCACGGAGGTGGAAAGGGATCTTGGAGTCCTAGTGGACTCCAAGATGAACATGAGTCGGCAGTGTGACGAAACCATCAGAAAAGCCAATGGCACTTTATCGTACATCAGCAGATGCATGACAAATAGGTCCAAGGAGGTGATACTTCCCCTCTATTGGGCGCTGGTCAGACCGCAGCTGGAGTACTGCGTGCAATTCTGGGCGCCACACTTCACGAAGGATGCGGATAACCTGGAGAGGGTCCAGAGAAGGGCCACGCGTATGGTTAAGGGCCTGCAGGCCAAGCCCTACGAGGAGAGACTAGAGAAACTGGACCTTTTCAGCCTCCGCAAGAGAAGGTTGAGAGGCGACCTGGTGGCTGCCTATAAGTTCATCAGGGGGGCACAGAAGGGAATTGGTGAGTATTTATTCACCAAGGCGCCCCCGGGGGTTACAAGAAATAATGGCCACAAGCTAGAAGAGAGCAGATTTAGATTGGATATTAGGAGGAACTTCTTCACAGTTCGAGTGGCCAAGGTCTGGAACGGGCTCCCAAGGGAGGTGGTGCTCTCCCCTACCCTGGGGGTCTTCAAGCGAAGGCTAGATGTGTATCTAGCTGGGGTAATGTAGGCCCAGCACTCTTTCCTGCTTATGCAGGGGGTCGGACTCGATGATCTATTGAGGTCCCTTCCGACCCTAGCATCTATGAATCTATGAACCTCTGCCCACCACAACAAACTTACCAGCTGGAGGCAGCTGTGTGCAGCGTGGTGAGGACTGCTGCCTGTTTAGTCTATGGCTGAATCTCTGAAGTGGCACTGTATCTTTTCTGAATCTATTTGGAGGCTTCTGATTTGATTTGGACCTTTGAATTGGTCTCCCAACTCGATTCGGATTTGGAGATTCAGTCACCAAATTGAGCCAAATTCCCCCCGAATCAAATCAGTTACCAAAGCTTCACACAGCCCTACCACATAGCCATCCCTGAATGACACATCACTGTAAGTATTCCTGATATATCAACAACAATTTTTCACCTCCGTAGTCTTTCAGCAGAGAATCTTAAAGTGTGCACATTAATGAATTAAGGTCTCACAGGATTGCAGTTCCATCAGCATCACTTTAATTATACATGTGAGAACACTAAATATAGAAATATTAAATAGTTTGTCCAATCTCACTCAAAATCAGTGGAAGAGACAGGAAGTGAACATAAAAGCTGAGGACTTCCAGTGATCAGCTTTCAAAACTAGATTATACTTCTGTTTTAAATTGCAGAGATAAAAGGTGAACTTCAAATTTCTGCAAAATTCTATCTCCTGTAAATAGTCTATTGCAAACTGAATGCAGGTAGTTAAATGCTCTACTGAATCTGTTCCTCAAGTAGCCTCAAATTATTCAGTAACTTAACAGGCAGAAGCTTGTTTTTCACACGCAGTGAAAATTAAAACTGAAAATAAAAATTTCCAAATGTCATTGCAAAAGCAGATGTGCTTAATAGGCAGTGCTTTAGTGCCCTTTCCAGGAAGTACTTTAGGGCTAAGTACAGACATTCAAAAAGCCTAAGCCTGAATTAATTCAGTCTTTGCAAGTCAGTCTAACCTATGTAGCCTGAACTGATTTGCAAGTGAATAAACATTCACTTTTGATTCCAGAAATGCAGGCAAATGCCGGCAGTGACTCAGACCAGAAGCCAAGGAGCGCTAGAGTGAACCCTCCCTTCCTTTCCGCAGTGGCCAGGTGGGGGGAAGCTAAACTTAGGGAGGGGGTGTGGCCAGGCCCCAGCAGACTCGAGGATGACTGGGGACAGGTTTAAACCCCTACACTGCCCTGGCCTACAGAGCTGCTGCAGCCTACACAGGGTGAGTGGCAGTGGTGGGGCTCAGAGGTATGGCTATGGAGAATTTTGGGGTGGCCATAGCCTCCCAATCCTGCAGGCTCCAGCAGCTCTGCCTGCCCTGCTCCCATTCATACCTCAGGCCCCCCCCCGCCACACACACACACAGAGGAAGAGGCTTGTGCTCTCCAGGACACCATGTCAGGGACTGCTGCCTCATCTGGGTAGCAGGATTCAGGGCATAGCTAGCCAGCATGGTCCCCTGAGGTGAAGGGGCAGGGACAGGGTTTATTCCCCCCTCCCCTTAAGGAACCCTAGCTGGCTTCTGCCTGGCCAGGTTTGAGTGGCAGATGCTGGGGCTGGCAGACCCCGGCTGCAGTACCCTGGTGGGATAGGGGATGGAGGGGGAAATAAACCCCCTCCCTGCCCCCTTCACCATGCAGGCCACAAGCTGGCCACACCCCTGCCCCTCCCACTGGAGCAGTGAGTGGCGGGGGGTCCTGACAGAGGCTGCTGCATCCTATACTGCAGCTGGGGTCCATGCCAGTGGGATAGGGGAGGAACAGGGGGGATTAAACCCTCCTCCCTCCCCCCTTTGCTTTAGGCTGCCAATGGGGCTGGCCATGACTCCCTGCTGCTTGAGCAGCAGGAGGAAATCCTGATAGGGGCTGATTCACCCCAGATAGGTAGACCCTCACTGGGATCCCAGGGACAGAGGGAAGGGGGTGGCGAATAAACTCCCTCCATGCCCTCTTTGCCTCAGGGGGCCATGCCAGCCAGAGGTTGGTCAGGCATCTGCCCCTGCTAGAGACCAGACGGGAGGGGCCAGCCCTGCTCTCCAGAGCAGACTGCACAACCCAGCCCAGGGCTAAAGCATGCTGGGATGCTGGGAGAGACTGATTTAACTAAAACCAGGAAAGGGTCTGGGACAGAAGTTCCATAAAACAGTTTGACTCGAGTCGGTTAGGTCTGATATTACATTCAACCAGGTTTACCTTAAACGAGTTTTGGCCAGTTTGAAACTGGTTTATGTACACTGAATTTATGTTCTGTTACAGGTTTAAACCAGTTTCTGATCACTTAAACTGCTTTATGTGAAACTTCTGTCCCTGGCCTAGAAGTTGCATATTTTTAATGTGACCAAAACATGAGGAATGAGGATAAAGAGTCACATGAGCAGGACTGTGCAGCTTCCAAGTATTCTGATTCATCAGGCAGTGTTAACTGCACAATTGTTTGCAGTTTTTTTCCGTCTGGAACTTTCCCTCAAGATACACATAATGATGTAAAAGCCACTGCAGCTGACGGAAGACTTACAATGATTTCAGCAGAGGTAAGGGTGTCATTTACATCTCACAGCTTATGTTTGAAAACTATACATTGCATTATGGATGCTGGGTCTGGAACCCAGGCAGGTGTCAGATTATGAGAGAATCCTGTGTTTCTTCTTGTTACCCCCAGCAAGGAAACTATTACATGGCTGTCTGTTCTCCTAAGAAAACATTTAGGAAATGACAGTTTTGGGTGGTTCATTAAACATCCTGAAACTAGATCTCCAGCCTTTTCAAAAGGCAGTATTTTATTGATCAGGTTTTAAGTATGGTCAGATTACATATCTCTATGGAGGAGTGCCCATATAGAGTTGTTGCACATTTTGGTAGTAGATCTCTAATATTTCAAGCAATAAACAAGAAAGGTCACAGAAAATGATTCTAATCCTTATAGCCCATTACTTGCTAATCAGTTCTGAAACTGTTGCTATGTTTCATCTAAAACTCAAAAATGGAAAAGTATACCACAAAACAAGCTATAAAAGTGAAATCTTGTTAGACTATGTTTAAAATTTAACAGGAATGAAAACGATTTTCCACATGCATCTGCTTAACAGATCATTCTGTATCACATATTTTTATCTACAGCAAATAAATTGAATTTTGAATATGACTTCAGCCATTACACCTAATTCCTATTTGCGACCAGAGTGGCTAGCTAGTTCAGTGCCCATTTGAACTACAAGATGACCACAATCTCTCCTGCAGGTTACTACTTCACTGTCTATTAACACAGCGCACAGACGCCACAATAAAAAATAGAAAACAATTATGGTTTTGAACCATCAGTGACTTCTGCTAATTACATTTACTTACCAGTCTGCTAAGTCTATATGCCCTTAAGTTGTAACTTTGCAAATAAATTTAATTACTACTACAAATAAAGGATAAACCTCCCACTGAGGCTCCAGTTTTAACACTTTTCACTGAATTTAGTCTTAACCTTATTTTTATTTTTTTTTCTTTGGGAAATTGTGCTTTGCATTTCCAAGTGAAAAGGGTTTATTCTCAACATTTACTAGCACCAAAAACCCATCTGGTCAGCTGAAATGAGGTAAACTTGTTAGATATCAAGACAGAAAAGGGAATGCTTTGGCCTCAGTGCTCCAGTACTTCTCCCCTATTGTAAAATTATTTTATTACTGGTAAACATAAAAAACAAGTCTCTTTCATTCAAAATTTTATTAAGACAAAAAGCTCTTCATTTTATTTGGTAGTAGAGTTTGGTAGTTGTTAGCTTAAATGTTAGTGCATGTTCCACTCATTAGGCAAAAAAACAATCTGTGGACTGGAGTGTGCTGAGTTCATGACAAGCTCAACCCTCGTTATATCTGTACAATGAAGCTGCTCAGACAAGAGCAGCTTCTCTTGGAAAGTTCCAGGATGAAGGCGGAGGGACGGCCTTGTGGAGTCACCACTTTTATTCAACCCTACCATGCAAAGTGACCCAGCTTCTTACTGCAGACTCACCTGCTGCACTGCCTAGCATTAAGCAGTGGCTGGGAGGAAGGGAGCTGTGTCACTCCTAAAGTCTCTAGGCATTAGCAAGTTTTAAGAAGAGGTTAGACAAAGTCCTGAAGGGACTTTGTATACTTGACCCTCCCTTAGATCCAGGGGATGAGGTAGATGACCTCCTTGGGCCCTTCCACCCTACAGTTGCTCTCTGTTCCCAGCCCACAGGGAGTGAACAGCTTACATAGGTCCTGGTGCTCTGTGTCCCCAGACATGCCTAGTCCCATTTCTAGATGTAAAGATATAAGTCAATACTGCTACAGACAGCATGGTGTATTTTTAATGCTTTTAAATTTATAATGCTGCAATAACTTTCATTTTAAAAATTGCTTTATTATTATAATAAGTTTTGTGTTTGCAAATTTAATGATCTTTCTCACAAAGGTTTGAGTCCAGCAAGTAAGCAAGGCTTTTAAACCCCAGAGATCATATATTATTGAATCCTGTTCCCCAAAAATAACTGCAGCAGGTGCAAGTAAATGATTAATATTTGTGCCTACTGAGCTACGTAAATATGAGATATTTGTAGGAAAGCAGTGCATTCCTCTCATTACTACTGATGCAAATAGATGTTAATTTCATAAAGGTGAAGCTGCTGCAATATGGCCTTTTCCTTTTAGTGCTGAATGAATAAAACTTGTGGTCAGGGAACAAAACTGGGAGGGAAGAGCTCTGGGTTCTACCCCTGGCTTTGCTGAAAGAATTCCTGCATGATTTTTGTTCCCACCTTTCTATCTGTGAAACAGAACATCTCTTAATGGTCAGTTTTGTTTTCATTTGTTTTTTGAAATGTTCTCTTAAGATCCTCCAATCGGCTTATGCTGAGGTCAGCTCTTCCAGATTGGGGAAGAAGGACACGGAAGGGGCAAATCATTTGAAATCCTGTTTTGCCTTCAAGTGTAATAGGACCAGTAATTCTAATATTACTGCTTTGGACTTTTCTGGTTCCTTCTCAAATGGTGATTGAGACAAGCAAAACAGTAATATTAGAAATACCCAAGGGAAAAATAGGGTTCCCATGTCCTTTTTACCCCAAATCGGAAACACCCATTAAAAAGTAAATCTAGCTCCTGCAAAATGTAACATGGAATACTGAGGGGGCAAAAGCAAAGTAGAGGTTCATCTTATGGATTAACTGAATCAGATGAATAAGTCCCACAAGCTGTTCATTGCACAAGCCACTCTCGGTGATGGTTTTACCAGTGTTTGCAGATGCCAGGAATCAAGGAAGTAAGCCCCAGTGGAGGAAGGGGAAGGCAGGATGGGAGGGAGGGGTTGTTTGAGCAGGGATGGGAGGGAACCAGGGAACTAAAAATAGCCCCTGATCCTGGGGCATGGGGGAGAGAGCCAAACCCTCCCAGAACCCACCAACCACCCCAAGGATGCTGCCTGCCCCCCAATCCCTCCACAGACACTGCTGGCCTACTCAATCCCCTGTGGACCTCATCTGCCCTCCACCCCCTGATCCTTCCCATGGATTCTACTTGCCCCTTTCTAATCTCTCCGCAGACCTCATCTGCCCTCTGATTCCCACATGGACCCCCCAATCAATCCCCACTCTGGGAGTTTGCTTACCCTCTCTTAATCCCTCAATGCCACTCCACTAGTTCCATCCCCCCCCATCCCTACTTACCTTAAATCAGGTGGCCACTAGATCTAACCTTCCTGAATATCTGTATCCAGCCTAAGAGGCAAAGGTGATTAGACTCCCAAACCTTTCAGTAACTGGATTACTAAGGATTAATCAGGTTTACTTTACTTTTAGGACTCAAGTAGAATTGGGTGTCACCCAAGCCCCAATTTTATATCCACTCTTTAAATCTTCAGTAGTTCATTTTGTACCAACGGGCCCACTTAGAAGCTGTGTCTCTTCTGCATGTTCTAGAGAATTTCTAAGTAAACTTTATAATTTTTTCATAATGTAACTTATTTGGACTTCACCCCTAATGCAGTAAGAGTGTGTTCTTCCTTGTGATTCACTCCTTTTCCTTCTTCTATTTTTAGATGATTTTCCATTTTGATGGACTGCTGCAGAACACAGTCAAAGACCATCAAGTGCATTTAAGTAAGGTTATGGACATGACAAAACTGAAAGAAACTTGGAAGAAACTGAGAAGTAAGGCTGGCCAAAGAACTCAGACCATTGTGGACAAGTAAGCCCTAATGGCATGAATTAATGATACTCCAGACTAATGGCTGTCTTGGAGCTTGTCTGTTTATCACAATCCCACAATTATTTCAAAATTTTTAGTGTGATTTTCTCTTTTTATCAATCTTTATAAATGGAGTTTTAAAAGCATATTTCTTCTTGCCCAGGGGAGCCATTCCAATCTCTCAGTCAAACACATATTTAAGCACCTGTAAATATAAGCTTGTTATCGACTAAATAACACTTATCCATTTTTAAAGGTGTATTATTTACCCAGTTAAATTACTATTTTGCTATGTGCATTTTTAAAGTCTATTTTAATGCTCACTGAAAGTGCCAATTTGACAGTCCTGAAGGCTGCAATATGGCGGCAGCAGTGCAAGCTTCGTGAATCATCCCATTGGTGTGCCTCAGCCTTGAACTGGGGATCAATGTTGGTTTGTCATTTACCCAATTTTCCCCTTCACAAATTAGTATCTCTGCTAAGACTGAATCATTTACTTTGGTCATGTTTTAATCAAGATACACCATGTTTTGCCAAGAAGGTTAATCTTATTAAATAGCTACTGTAGAAATATATTGTATGAGTTGGTTAAAATGCAGGTTAATATTGATTAAAAGTGAGCTATTAAGGTGGGGTTGGGGCTGATCTGAAAACATGTGTCATTTAGACTTTCCTATTCCACACAGTAGTTGAAGGGTCAGGATTGACCGACAGGCAACATCTGAGATTCTACAGCACTCTCTGCACGCTCGAATAGGAAATAACTGTGATGTGAGAGTAGCTGATTTTACATTGCACACCTCTGAAAAAGTTTGCCTTGATGCTACTACTGAAGCATGGGTCATTTATCTGGCAGAACATCAATTCTAAAAAAATCTGTAATCATTTACGGTACAAATCTGGCTTATTTGGAGCTGCAGTAATTCCAGGCAATAAATGTCATTGCAGATGGTGAAAGGACCTTCTCCTTTGCAGTTTGGAACACTTTTTGGGGGGTTTCTCCATCTCTCCAAGTCTCAGCACCACCGTCTGTCCCTATTCTTATGATTTACCTTCCCCTTCCTGTTGCTACTTGTTTGTGTTTAAATGGTCAAGATTCGTTATTTGGTATTGGGTAGAGTTTGCGAGAAGGCCACTACCCAATATACAGGTGCACTGAACTGAGATTTATGCCACAAGGACTGAACGTAAAAATTAATATGATTTTGAATAATAGCTTTGCATTGTCCTAAGATGTAGCAGACTCCTAATTTGGCCAGCCTTTGTCTGTTATGAAAGGGTCAGAGTCCATTTTTAACTTGATTCAGAAATCTTTTTTTCCCCTCACAAGTCTTTCAGCATAAGTATTAGTACAATGCAACTTTACATTCATATGAATTGTACCTCCAAGTGGACCTGGACGTTAAATAAAACAGAGTGTGTCTACATGAGGTGCTTTACTGAGCAGAAGACTAACTTACTGTGCGGTAGTATCACCATCTACATGTGCAGGCACTTAAAGAAACTGCACAGTAAATTAGTCTACTGCACAGTTAATTTGCAACCTGCCTTAGTTACTGCACAAATTTACTCCCAGTCAGTGCCACCACCACGGGGGCAGCCTCAAGCTAGCCCCAGGGCCATGGGGCTCAGAGCTTCTCCAAACCCAGGGCTGGGCTGGCTCTTTGCCTGCCCCAGTCTGGCATATAAAACTCTGTGGTGACCCTGGGGCCTGTGCCACCTGCTGCCAGCCTCTGGCCACTGGGTCCTGAAGCCTTGTTCCAGCCACAGCAGCCAGCACAGACCCTTGGCGCTGTCCTCCAGGCTAGTCCCACCATATGCCTGCCTGCCTTGTGTGGTGCCCCTATGCTGCAGGCACCTGCCCAAGTCTGACAGCACCCAGCAACCCCTGAGGGCTGTCGAGGGAGTCATGCTGGCAACTTCCCTGATGCCATATGCTGCATCCTGGGGGCCTAACTAGTTCCAGGATAAAACCACAGACCTCATGGCACTGTGGGATGACACTGAGGTCCAGAGCCAATTTGTCCAGGGTGGGTGCTCCAACGCCCACATCTATGACACTCTGGTGGGTCACATGCAGGAGTGCAGGTACGACCAGACAGTATACCAGTAACACATAACCCAGTAGGCCACCAAGGGATGGCACCATCCACCCTGATGAACTCCACCTCCTCCCCAGAGTGAGCTCCTGCCTGGCCAGCCAGGGGCGACATATCACCCTCCTCAAGAGGATGCTGGAGGCTCAGGAGCAGTAGACCACCATGGTGGCCAGGACAGTGGAGACCATGGAGGAGGACCTCTGGGTGGCAGTCTTCTTCATCCTGTCCTAGCCCCGTCTACTCCCTGACAGTTGCCTGCTGCTAAGCCACATGCCCCCAGTGGGCTTGGGCTGAGGTGCAGCAGTCTCCAGTAGCCAGTGTCTCCTGCCTGCGTTTCCTGCCAGCCGGCCCTCCAGGCTGGGTCCCCCCTCCTGCTCACCTAGGTTCTATGCAGCCCCTGCCCAGAAGCTGTCTGCAGTGGGGCCAGCATCATGCACAGGCCCCGTTGGCCCTGGCCCCAGGCTGCACGAGGAGAAACCAGCTGTGCTGGCAGAGCAGCAGCTGCCATCACCCTGGCTAAGCCCCCTGACCACCTGCCTCACCACGGTGTGTACACCCACGGTGGTGCAGCCAGAGGCCATGGTGGTGAGCATGTGTCCCCAGGCTCCACCCTGTAGGCTGGTGCCTGATCCACTATGCCCTGCTGCTGCTGATTGCCAAGGTGCCCCAGGTGCACCCAAGAACATGGCACAGGGACACTGAGCTTCAGTGGAGTGGTAGGCAAGTCTGTGCTTCTCCCTGCATTTTCTGCCACCTGGAGGGGTATCCATGCCTATGCTATGCATTCCTACTCCCAACATCTGAAGACAACATTTCAACCACCACTACAAGTCAACCTCCACCCCACTGTCCCCCGCCCCAGGAAGGCACACAGAGCAGAATCTACATAGTCTACAGAGGGAAGAGGGTGGTTTACTGGTGGTGGGTGGGGTGGTTGGTGATGGGGCTCTGTGGTTTGGGAGGGGAAAGATGGGTTTGGGAGGGAGTGGGGACAGGGTCTGTGTTTGGGGAAGGAAATAAAGACTTTTGCTGAAAACTGTATGCTGTGAGCACAGTGCTGAGGTGCACAATGGAGGTGGGATCCATGGCCAGTCGTCCATGTGGCCTGTAGCAGGGGGTTCAGGAGCAGGTTATCCACCAGCCCCTCTTGCACCCAATGCCCTGGCCCCCACTGCCAGGTGTGCAGCTCTTCCAGGGCCTCTGTGGGAGGGGCCTTGTTGGTATTACTGTCACCGCAGCTGGTACTCCTTCTGCCAGGCATCATTTGCCTACTAGGCCTCCTCCACCCAAGCCTCATGGAAGAGCTGCCCCCTAGGCCTTGCAGATTTTACACAGCCTATGACGATGACGTGGGGTATGTTGGCCTTGATGACCTCGAGGCAAGCAGTGAAGGTGCACCAGTGTCCCTTCCGGTAGTCGAAGGTGCACGGGTCTAGCCCAGGCAGTGTTGAAATGTGCCTGGTGAGCAGTCCAGCTGCCCAGTGGTGGTGGGCGGTGGCGGCGCCTGGTGGGTGGTCCAGTTGCCCAGTGGTGGTGGCTATATGAGCCAGGGGAGAAGTGGGTAGGTGGGGTCCCCAATGAGGGACCATCATCTCACACCAGGTGGAGGTCTGTCATGAGCGACTGCTTTCCACCAGGGCTAGCAGGGTCCAGTTCTAGAAGATGCAGGCATTGTGGGTGCTGCCAGCCCACCCAGCACTGATGCTGGTGAAGGCACCCTGGTGGTGCACCACAACTGGCAGCATCATTGAGTGGAAGCCTTGCCAGGTGTAGTACAGGTGGTCATCATGGGCCAGGCATGTGATGGGGATGTGAGTCTCGTCCAAGGCCCTGATGTACTGGGGGAAGCCCAGGGTTTGAAACCCCACCGGGGGCTATGGATCCAGAGCACTGTGTGCCTCAGCACATCCTGGACATACCTCCAGGATGTCCTCCACAGAAGTCTACTTGCCCACGCTGAAGACATGGCCAACATAGCACAGGCTGGAGGGCATGCCCAGCTTGAGCACAGCAATGGCCAGCTGGGTCTCTACAGGGAAGGGCAGCCACATGGTGGTGGCCTGCTGCTCCAGGTGTAGATGGAGCAGGTTGAGCAGCTCCTGAGACTTGGCCTGGGTCACCCAGAATGAGTCCAGGCACTGCTTCTCATCCCAGGTGTGCTGGATGATGTGCAGCTACCAGTCCTGACTGGCCAGGTGGGCCGACAGGCAGTCCTGACTGGCCAGGTGGGAGCCCTAGGAGCTTGTGGATGGAAATAATGGCAGCATCCACATAGGTGTAATTGGCATTCCTGTGGGGGTCTGGGTGATGAGCCAGGGGCTGGTTGTTGTCAGCACAGGGGCCAGGGTTGGACTTGGCTGCAGCAGTGAGCTTGGCAACACAGCCGCATGGCATGAGGGGATAGACAGGACCAAGATTGCCTGGAACCAGGTGGTGGTCACCATGGCGGTGAAGTGCACGGAGTAGGGTGGCAAGCAAAAGCCTAAGGTGTGGGTCATCACTCCTGGGGCCTAGACGTGGAGCAGCCATCACACGGTGGGCACAGGCTCTGGTGACAGAGTTGTAAAAGGCTGTGCTAGAATGCTGCAGACTACTCCAAACCAGAAATGCAGGTGGCCAGGGAGCACCACACAGAGCTGCCCTTTAAAAGTGCCCTGGCTCCCAGACAGCTGTGGCTGGAACATCCAGCTCCCCCTGGCTGCTGCAAGGAGGCAGAGCAGGGCTGAATGAGGACTGAAGTAAGCTACTTCCATGAGGAGCAAATCTGCTTTCAATGGCTGCATGTATAGATGGCTACCCAGGGCTAGTTTACTTTGCAGTAAATTACTTCACAGTAAATCTATATAACATTAATTGAATGTGTAGGTGTATCCACAGCGTCCCAAAATCCATCTAGAAAATCTGTATTTTTCCAGTTGTGTACAAGAAATTTGCTCCAGATGTAACATGAATTTTCATGGCTGTTTCACAGTAAAAGCTCAGAAAACAAATGTTTAACTTAGAGATGCTGAAATGACACAACCTGAACTCCTGTGACAGAAAGGATACTGCTATACCAGTGAGTTTTGTTTTGTCAAGCCACGCTTCCAGGGTCATGATTAGCTGCATTTACCCAAGTTTTAGGGAGCTCTATTACAAAAGAAGCAGGATCATATCTCCTACCGCTACATATGGAGGTAACCCTTGTGTGTACATGTGTCTGTGCAAAAAACAAAAGAGTGACCCAATCACCTCTGCAGAATCCAGTTTAACTCCCTGTACCTTCATGCTCCTGAGTTAAATGCGGGATAGGGTAAGGCTTGTTCAGTGTCAAGGAATGTGCATTATTCCACCCATCACTAATTCTGTTTAAAAGGAATAGCAAGGGAGCCTGAAGTCCTGATCTAAAGGAGCTAGTCAAGAACATGGACCTATGAAATTTTTTAACCACCTTCCTGTACATGGGAAGGAAGAAATCCTGCAACGAGAACCTCTGCTTAGGACCACCTCCCAAGGCTTTGGTTGTAGCAAATCATGGCTGGACCCTAAGAGTTTAGAGTCTACTAATCCTCTACTATATTTAAAAATCATCTCCAAGCTCTGGCAGATACTGTACGCTGAAGCACAATCTTTTCAGAAGATTTCAGAAGCAAATAATTTTATTGCAGATGTAATTAAGATTTATTAGGTCCTCATGTTTAACCAAAGAAGAGATATGCTCTATGTCATAAGTAATTTTTGCAGTACCTCCAGCTCAATCTTCTCTTCTGTTAAAGCATGGATAACCAAATTACGCTAAATAAACTAACGACACAAATACACCCCCAAAGCCTATCCTTTTTACTGCATTAGTCAAATGTTTTCTTTTCACTACAATCATCTAATCATACAATTTACAGTGCCTAACAATTATACATCCAAATCTGGAACATGGAATATGAACTTTTCTGAAGACATTACAGAATTCTGCTTGCTTGCATTTTAAACAGCTCCCACAATATAGCTCCACAGTAGCTACTTAATAAGATTAACCTACTTGGTAAAACATGATGTATCTTGATTAAAACATGACCAAAGTGAATGATTAAGTATAGCAAAGTATGAGAAGGATGGAGGTGGCTTTTAATAAACTTCTTAGGATTATCATTTAAGGAATCAATAAAAATTAATTGGCACACATTTTAATTTATTTTTCTCCCTCTAAAATTTTTTTGACTATGTAAATCTTCTGAATGATGGTGTTCTGCATTTCTTACAGAACAGAATGAGTAGAATTGGACAAAAAGGGCTAGGCCTCAGAGGATACCTAAAAGGGGGTGCATCTACATGAGATGCTGACTACGTAGTAGCACATCACAGTACGGACAGTGCTAATCCGCTATTGTGCAGTATTATTAGGCTACTGCACAGTAGCATCACCTACAAGATGTCACTGGCACAGTATAAGATGTTGCTGCACAGTAACTCCAGTTACTAGGTCTGTGCAAAGCTTTGGGTGGTGATTCAATTTGGAGAGGATTTGACCTGATTCGGTGGCCAAATCTCCAAATCTGAATCGAATCAGGGGACCAGTTAAATGGTCCAAATTGATTCAAAACTCTCCGAATCTTGAGAAAAGATTCGGAGAGCTTTGAAGATTTGGGCAGTCCCTGGTGGCTGCAACAGGGAGCTGCAGCCTACTCCAAGCTGGTAAGTAGGGGGCAGGGGAAAGGGGGAAGGGACCATGGGGGGACCCCTGCCAGCACCCCTGATCCCCCAGCCCCACCCCTACCCCAGCTCAGTACTTTAAAGAAAAGCCCTGGTGTTCACCAGGTGCTGCTGGGGGGGTGATCCCTGTTGCCCCCCACTGCCCCCCCACTGCATGGAGGAACTCATCCACAAGCCCCCCAACACCCCCTGCTCCCTTGGCCCCATCCCCCGGGGGCCCCACCCGTGGCAGCTCTGGTCCTTTAAGAGAAAAAAAGCTGAGGAAAGCCCCAGGACTCACTGCTCCTGCAGCATCTTCAGGGTTTTGGGGGCTCATGTGGCATGGGGCAATGGGAGGCAGTGGGGATCGCCCCCTGCCAACAGGAGCAGTGAATCTGGGGGTTTATTCAGGGAGTTTTTCCCTTAAAGGGCTGGAGCTGGCTTGGGCAGGGCACCCATGAGGAGGCTGGGACAGTGCAGGGGGAGCTCAGGGAGCTCATGCACAGCCCCCTACACAGTATGGGGTAGTGGGGATCACCCCCTGCCTGGCAGCACCTGCTGAGTCGAGGCTTTTTTTTTAACAAGTGCTGGGAGCTGGGGCGGGAGGGGCAGCCATTGTTGGACTGGGATAGCAGGTGGGTTATAGGCCTGGTCTGACTGATTCAGAGATTTGGCAGCAGCTGAATCTGTGAATCAGATTCGGCTAAATCGAATAGGGACAGTGATTCAAATCACCGACTTGAATCATTGTCCCCCAAATCAGCCGAATCCATATCCAAAGAGAATACTAGCTGCTTTGCACAGGCCTACCACTTACTGCGCATTTATTTAGTATTTCCTAATATAAGTATTAAATAAATGTGCAGTAATCATTGCGCAGTAGCGTCTTATGTAGAAACACCCAGGATGTGACACCAGGGTCTCAGGCAATAGACTCAGGTCCTAGTCTACTTGGATATAGCACAGTAGTGGTTTCATAGATTTCACAGACATTAGGGCTGGAAGGGACCTCCAAAGATCATCAAGTCCAGCCCCCCCACCCAAAGGGCAGGAAGTCAGCTAGGGTCATAGGATCCCAGCAAGATAAGTATCCAATTTGCTCTTGAAGGTGTTCAATGTAGGTGCTTGAACCACCTCCGATGGCAGGCTAGTCCAGACCTGGGGGGCTCAGACAGTAAAGAAATTCTTCCTTATGTCCAGCCTGAAACAGTCTTGTAGTAGTTTATGACTGTTTGACCTCGTCATCCCTTGGGGTTCTCTGGTGAACAAACATCCCCCCAGTTACTGGTGGTCATCCCTGATAAACTTATAGGTGGCCATTAGATCACCCCTGAGCCTGTGCTTTTCCAGGCTAAAGAGCCCCATGGCTCTCAGCCTGTCATCGTAAGGTCTGCTTTCCTGACCTCTGATCATGGGCGTGGCTCTTCTCTGGACATTCTGGGTGGTAATTATTTTGGGTGTAAGGCTGCTTACTGAGTTTTGGCAAGATGTTGAGGACCACAAGGGTACCCCCGCCCCTTGGCAGGTACCCTGCCCCCTGGTTATCATCTTGGGACTGGAAGCCCTGATCTCTTACCCCTGACCTTTGCCACCAGAAGTCCCTCCCCTTGCTTCCTGAAAGCACTCCTTTCAGCAAAGGGGTTTGCCATCTTGGAACCAGAAAAATACTAAATTATAGTCTAAAAATCAAATATCTACTACAACATTATTAACTGAATTAAAAAATATATATTTTTCCTGATTTACATGTGTTTGTGTAGTGTACATAGAGTGATTGTATAATAGCTTAAAATGAAATCTTACTTTTATATATTGTAGGGGGCTGTGAGGGTATAGGTTTTTGGGGGCTGTTGGTGTGTGTGTAAGTGGTGTTAAGGAGGGTGTGGGTGTGTGCATGACATGTTTGGGTGCATGGATAGGCATGTGGGTGTGGGGTGTTTGTATGTGGGGTGGGGAAGCATGTGTGTGTGTGTGTATGGATAAGTAGAGTGTCGGTGCGTATGGGGTTTGTGGAGGACTGTGTGTGGAGGGAGGGTGGCTGCGGAGTGTTGTGGCTTGAGTGGAATGTGTGAAGGAGGAGGGTTTGCCCATAGTGCCCCCGTGGCAGGCAGAGCCCCTGCCAGCACTCATCCTAGCCCAGGCACTGCGCTCCTGCCGCTCCTGGCTCTGGGGCACCAGTATAGACCCTGTGCTCCTGGTCACTGTCACTTTTCCCCTACCCCATCTGCTATTGCTGCCCTTCTCCTGCCAGTTCCTCATCCTGCCCTGCTCACCGCTCCAGCACCATATGCCAGCTGCACGGCAAAGACCACAGGATGCAGCAGGAGCCAGCCCAGGCAAGCTGGCACTGCACAAAGCTAGCTGAGAATCATGGGGGCCAGGGCAGCTTCTGCTGGATTTTACAGTCCCAGTGCTGCAGCTGGGAACCATGTGGTGCTGGAGCAGCAGGTGGGGGGAGGGGTGGAGAGGAGTGGTGGTGGCAGGCAGGAAAACAGGGAAATGGTTGCCAGCAGGTGGGGGGGGATGAGAGTCAGTTGGCACGCAGGAGCACAGCAACAGCTGGGTGGGAACATGGGGCCCATGCCGGTCCCCTGGGGCCACCACTAGTGGGGGTGCAGAGCAGGGTGGCAGGTGCACAGGGCCCAGGCCAGCAGGGGCTCTGGAGCCAGACCGGGCTGCACCCGCAGGAAGGGTAGGTAGCTAGTCTGGTTCTATACAGCCCCTGCCCGCCTGGTCCTGTGCTCCTGCTGCCCTGCTCTGGGCCCCTGTCTGAGCAGATGCATTGCTGGCCCTAGTGCACCACCCCTATGCCAACTCGCTCCCACTTGCCCACCACCTGCCGGTGCCATTCCCCACTTTCCTGCCCATCACCATTGCCATTCTGGCTGCAGTGCCGGGACTGCAGAAGCCAGCCCGGCATGGCTCTGAGGACTGGGGTGATCGCCTGCAATCCTCCTTAATTTCCCCTCCAGCAGAGGGAGGCAGGAACAGCCTCAGGATCCCAGATCAGAAGGCAGAGGCTTCCAGGTGGAAGGTGGGGGAGGCTGGAGTGGAGCCAAGATAAGTAGATCCAAGAAAGCAGTTTCCTTGGTTTCAATACATGTACATTTCCATCCCTCCGCTGTTTGGTTTTTATAGTTTCCATTTTCAATCAACACAAAACTGTCCTGGAGCAGCATAATTTTACCTTTTGTGTTGAACCATTACATTTGCCATGTTTTTAGGGAGTGGGGAAAAACTGGGTCTGGCTCCTCAAAGCCAGGTTCCATTCTTAGCATCTAGCTTTGGGATTGTCAGGCTAAGATTCGACATTTTGCTGAGTTTCATGTGCAGCTCTGATTTTGAACCTTGCATGTAATATTTGTGGCTGTTCATAATACTTTATAATTTAGTCATGAACAACTCAATCTTATTTACCTATTTATAATTCAAATATTGTGATACATTTATGATGAAATCTCATGTACATTTTTGCAAAGTTGAGCCTAGATCCAGTCACTTCATCCAAACACTGGCCCTTTTCAGTGTCAGGACCCAGTTTCCAATTAACAAATTATCATTATTCTTATAATGGGCCACGCTGATCTGTTGGGCCTCAATTCACTCCCAACTTTTGTCATCTGTCTCTAAAAACACTAAGAACTGCTGGTTTTGATACTAGACTCAAGGTACCTCTCAGACTCAACACACCCCTCAGAAAATGCCAGCTCTTAGCTTTCACTCATTTGTTGGCCTCAGAAAAATAATTCTGAGCAATTATTCTGTTGCAAAGAACTCAGAAGCACCACGACAGATCACAATGTTTTTGCCACTCTGGATTCCTATTTGAAATCTCTGGGTTTATCTTATCTGTAGGTGTTTGCACATCTAACAGTGCTAATATTGTTCAGCAACCTTAAAAGGATCTTACTGCACCCCATGGTGCTGGTATCTTGGTTGAGAAGCACTGCTGTAAGCTCCCTGAGGCAGAGACTGTCTCTTGTTGTGTGTTTGTACAGTACCATTATAAAGTAATACAACTTATAACCATTATTTTTAAAATTATAATTCAGTGCACTATGCCATTCATCAGTACCTTTGAGTAATACAAAACAGGAAAATCATAAGGTCACCAGGGAACCACAGGAGACATGTTGCAAGAAGGCAAAAGAATGAGAGATTTCTTCAAAGGTATGTCTACACTGAAGTACTTACTCAGCTTCTCAGTAGGATTTTGCAATGCATGCTGAGTTCCATGCTACCACTGTTCTGCTGCTACAAGTACTCAAGCTGGTTAATATAAAGCTAGTTTGGGTATGTATAAACAATATGTATAGACATATCCTAAAATATACAAGTGTGTTTATCTAAAATCTCTCCTGTTTAGAGAGGAATGATTAAAGTTGATTTTTACAGTATATTCTGACAGTTATGAAGGAAATGGCACATGGCAGGTCACCCATTTTAGGGAGTTGTGTGTCTGGCATCTAAGGAATTTTTAAAATTTCAGACACATTCTTGGCATAGTTTTAGAGAATACAGCAATGAAAAAGATCTGTTAAGTCATCTAGTCTGTCTCCCTGCCAACACAGGACTATTCCCTAATGTATACTTAATTAGTTTTTTGCTGGGTCTAGTTTTAATTGCCCCAAGCTCCCACCAGTTCCCTTAGGGGACTGCATTACTGGTTAAGAGAACTCAGTATCAAGAAGCTATTTCTGATATTTCATCAATATTTTCTCTTTTTTAATTTCATCCCATTATTTCAATTATGTCTTACTGTACACTCACTTACTAATAATACCTCTTCACCAGTGGCACTAATTGCCTTAAAAGATTTGTAGATTGGTTTTGAATGTCCCCTCCCTTAGTCATTGCTTCATCAAAACTTTCCAGGGCAGACTCCTAGCTTCTGCAAGTTGATGCTTGAGCAAGCGTCCTCATACTTAAAGCAGGTGCACTTTGCTGAGTCTCTCAAAGGCAGCTGTGCTCTCTTGAGTGTTATGGAGAGGCCCTGCCTTGCTACTTGCATGCAGAAATGAAGCGTCTCTCTACCTCTCCCCCAAATCCCCTAGTTTATTATTAGCTTCGTGACCCCAGTGCCAGAGTGGGTGTCTCCTGCCCTGTTTTCAATCCAGTACATATACTTGCAGCTCTAAATCAGCTTGTCTGATCAGCTCCTTGTCTGTTCTTTTTACCCAGGCACTTTCTGACTTCACTAAGCTCCACTGAGTGACAGTGTACAAACAAGAGAAATCACGACTTTGTTATCATAAGGCTGGATTTTGTTTTCAGTCATATCATGATGCAATTACGTTATTTTGTATTTACACTGCTGTTATTCAGAGGAGAGTTTAGCCCACAGGCAAAAATATAGGCAGACCATTTTGAAATATCATCTGTTTTCTTCCCCGAAGTGGCACTGTCTTTAAATGGCCTGCTTGCCGAGATGGCACAGCTTGTGCTTAAGTGGCCATTTTTATTCTAAGGGTTAAAGGTTTCTTTAGAAGACCAGTGTTTTGAAAAGAATGGCTTCATCCTGAGTCGTGTCAATTATGAAAGGTCACTCTGCACAGCCAGAGAGGCTAGACCTGAAATGGCTGTTGTGTTAAAAGCTGCCAGAGGCCTTCTTAAAAACTGCTGGCACAGCAATATTAACTTTAAATTGAATAAATGTGTGTGTGTGGAGAGGGGGTGGGAGATGGAAAACTTTTCACACCCTTGTTGCTATCAAGGTCTGTCTTTCTGACATTGATTTTACTCATACAACCTGTCATTCACTGGATTTCATACTGGAAGGCTATTTATCTAAGTGAGATATTTTTCAAAGGTTTTATTAATGTTCTGTAAAATGTCTATACAATGTTTAGAATGAACAAAGACATTCAGGTTCCTTTTGAACAATATACTCTTGCACATGCACATACTGGAAAAAAAAATCAGAGATATGGTATAGTAGTAATTCTCCTTTTACTTAGAGCCTGATTCCCATAAGTGCATGAATTCAGAAGTAGTTGAAGGTGCTCAGTTCCTTTTAATACAGAAAGAAACTGAGGCACAAAGAGGTTCAGTCTGAAAATTACCACAAAACTGTGATGGAGGAGATAACTGAACTCGGAGATCTCTTGCCTTCCTATTGTAATACGAAGTTCAAGATCCATCTTTTCCTTGTGTTCAAGTGCTCTATTTCAGCAGTAGGAGCTATCATATAAAATATCATGGGAGCCAAGCAGCCCCAGTGCATAACCAACACGCTTCACTGTCTAACACTGGCTTTACACAAGCTACTTTGCCTCTTTGCATCTCAGTTTTTCTGCCCAGCTTTGAACTCATAGGACATTCTCCTGCTAATTGCTTTCATTATTCAAAGTGCACTATACAGCAAGTGCGACCTATTATTATGACACCATAGTTCTAATCATCACTCAGAAAAGTCTTAAGCAATGAAGCAATGGAAGAGATGTGAGTTTGATTCTGAATTTAAAATGTTAAAAACTAGCACATAGTTCAGTTGTCTTGATTTTTGTTTTACTTAATTAACAAATACACTATTACTATTCTGTACTTTGTCTTGTTCTGGCTATTGCTACACTCCCACCCACTCCTCCATCAACACCTGTTTTCTCTCCTGAAAAATATGGGCCAAGACGGCTCCAACAAGATCCTTTACTGCACTTGAGTAAAGGAAAGGATATTCAATAGGAGTTAAATTCTGCTGTCCTCAGGGAGCTTTCCCAGTAACTTCAAAGTGAGTTCTGTCTAAGGGTGAGATTGGGACTTAGGTGGGAGCCAAAGGGATCCTGTACATCAGCTGGAAGGCTGCTCCGACACGCTGTAATTACAATCGAGTCTGCTGGAGCGTGGTAATTGCCACACTTCAGCCAGACTCTGCATCTCGTATAACAGCATCCCCATGCTTCAAAATGGCAGCAAGGGCACTTTAACTAAAGCTCATTTGATGAGCTTTAGATATAGTGCTCCCACAGCCATTTTCAAGTGAGGGGATGCTGATACACAAAACACTCTAGGAGCTTTAATTAGAGTGGCTCTCAGAGACACTTCAATTAAAGCAACCCCCACCCCCCCAGCTTTCCCAGAGCTTGTGTAAAAACGTCCGAAGTTCTCTTGATTTCCTTTTCAGACTGAAGAGTGTATTTCTCTCCATGATGCTATGTCGTGTCCAGCTTCTGATTTTCTTCGGGAGATCCAGACTATACCACAAAATAGGGGTCATTGAAAAATCAGCACATATTTATGATGCTTTCTACCTCTGATAGTGCAGTCTTTATTTAATAGCACAGATTCCAGAAGCTAAATGTTCTTATAAATGAATGCAGGTAGGGAAGGTATTGGGATGTTTATATGCAGGCAAGGAAACAACACAGAATCATTGCAGAATCTAGCAAGCAACAGAAATGCTGAGAAGAGGCCCTGAATAAATGTTTTTGCACACACCCCAGTGAAGTACATATATCAAGAGCTGAACTGAGAGATAAGCTTGGCTTGAATTGCCAAGACCTGAGAGTGCAAAAGATTTAGCTGTAACCTCACCTCTGCCTCCAGATGGCATTGTTGCCACATCATCAGTTCCTGGCAATCCAGTCCTTATCCCATTGTTAAAGGTGTGTCCATCTGCTGGCTGTAGCTGCCAGTTTAGTCCGAGCAGATGCATTGCTGCAAGAGACACAAAGTCATGAAAAATAAATATATAAAACATAGATTAAAATGTCAAAGGGAGGGGCAGCAGCCATTTTCAATTAAACCTCTTCAGGAAAACACTGTAAAAACTGCTTGTCCAGTGGCCAAATTAATGTGCTAAAAAGGAGGCTGGCTTACTTTGACATGGGTATATGTGTTCAATTACCATCAACTGTAAATAACAAAAAAGTGGTAGGAGAAAATGTATTTCTCCTCTGAACTAAAAACATGGAGCCAAACATTTTTACAGACATTGGCCTAATACTCTTTCCATTCTATTCATGTATTAAACAGGAGAAAATATTCCTCCAAATGAGATGTATTTCTGAATACAGTAGCTCAAAAAGAGATGGCATGTTTTCAAACTAAATACTAAGGTATGAAAATTATATTTTATTTAACATACACTGCTGCAGATTAGTTTTCAAACAGGGTTTTCTTCACTGGATGATTTAGTGCTTATTTTCATAGATTTAAATGGATACTATCAACAAACAGCTTTCATCTTAATATTGTTCTTGATTGTATGGTGCCAAACAGCTAAATTGAAAGTCCTTTTTTATTCCTTGTGTTAAATGTTAGTCTTGTCTGACTGGCAAGGACTTGGGGTCTATCTTTCTGCTGCAGCAATAGGGATTTATACATGTCTTCACCTTGCATTAACTGAAGCTACCTGCATAAATCTCCATACTTCCATCATATAATAACCCTGAGGTTCACTCTTTTTTCCTACTGTTCTTCAGCAGCCAACAAGGCTGCTTTTATTTACTTGTCTGTCAGTCCACCATCATCACCAATGTCATTCACAAGAATGCACACACAATTATGCAAAGCACTTTCAGTTAGCTACTGCTATAGAGTAGGAGAGGTTTACATTTGTTTGAGGGGAGAATATGCCAATACTGTAGTTATGCTGTCTTTTGAACTGCCCAATTCTGCAGTGTCGCATCTGAATGAGTACAAAGGATATTTCGTACCAAATTACAAGCATCTGGAACAGGATTAAAATGGCCATAAACAGGTTGACGGTGTGCACCAAGCAAACTGCTCAAAGATTTAAAATAGGGGTGGAAAGACAGAAATTTATCACAGGAATTGTAATTAGGAAACTGCTCATGGTGCTATTATCTCTGAATGCATAGAATCCATTTAGGTGTGACTGACTGCTGAAAGTGCAGATTAAGAAGAAATCTTTGAACCATACAGGGCTTCATACAGAAGAAGAGATGAATCCAGTGGTTTATACAACAGGACTTGGACAGGGAGAGGCACTTGGATAAATATGCCAAAATGTTAAAATAAATTAAAGTCAAACCCAAACCATTTTTTTCAGCATTTCAGTTAAGCAAATGAACTGAAACATTATTTGTACAGTTCAAATAATGTTCAGGTGTTCCCTGACTTATATGTGGGTAACCTCTTGGAGCTGTGAGCTATCACTGCTATGCTGCACATGGCAGAGGGCCAGGAGGATCCCTGGCAGTCAAGAGGAAGGAGAGCACCTTTTGTGTAGATGGCCCTTGCTTCCAATGTTTTCATTCACAATTATGTCTAATTTTCTATTACAATTGTTACTTTAAATGTAGGTCACTAACTTGAAGAAATGAAAATCTATTGCTGCAAGTAAGAACCTTTTTTATGACAGAAAATCCAAAAATCATAAAGAACAGCTGGTCTTTTCAGGAGAATTAGAGTTGTTAATTTATAATCATCAGGTAAATTCAAATAAGGAATTAAAAAAAAGATCTTCTTAATGTGACATTAGAACAAATCCTGATCCGTCTGCTTCCAAGTGCACCACAATTTTATTAATAGATGCTACTGCTCTGTATTTTAATCATACATTCATTTGGTTTGCATGATTAGAGCTCAGTCCTAAGAGGGGTGGGATTTGCATGTCTACCAGAGGTAGCATGCCCATATGTCCTGGTTTGGCCAGGACAGTCCTGGATTCCATAGGCTGGTCCTGACCAATTGATCAAAAGTCCTGGGCTGGAATCCAGTGGGGAGGCAGAGCAGCATGGAGACCAGGCAGGTAGCTGGGCAGGCATTCCTACCACTGTGCACGAGCAAGGAATGTAGGGACCTCAGATATGGCATCTAGATAGAGTGACCATATATCCATGCGTCTTGCTCCTGCACAGTTGTAGTGATGCCTGCCTGCCCACCTGCCTGACACATCATGCTGTTTCACTTTCTCACCAGACTCCAGCCCAGGACTTTTGACCAACCTTCTGGGACTGGCCTAAGGAATCAGAGACTGTACCAGCCAAACTGGGACATATGGTCACCCTAAACATAGGTCTCTAGAGACACCAAGATGACAGTTATCTTAATGTCCCATCTTGCCATCATTCAAATTTACAATGAACTTCCAATAAGGAAAGTCAGATGGTGTGAAATCTGGGGGTATGTTCATCTTTTACTAGCAATACAGTAAAGGAAATCATATGTAATATGAACCTGTGGGAAAGCTCCAGGTTTGTATTGCATGTTGCTGCATTTGAAAGGCAGTTGAGTTGTGAAAGCAAGGAGCTGTCTATTCTCTCCTGCTTCAAAAAGCACTGATGGTAAATTTATATGATTAACCTTTTGTACCATTAATCAAACAGAATGCCTGCAGCAAAGGAATAAGCATAAACCCATTTCTAATTAGAAACAATAGGATACATTCAGGAGTTGCGTGCACATACATCACAGTAAAATTTGGCTGAGGGTATGTCCTCAGCCTAGTCAGCCTCAGGTCAGTCCCATAGTCTATTTTGGTTCTTTTAACACTAAAACAAAGAGAACATTAACACTATGACTTAGTTATCTTTGTCACCCACATGTTTTACTCTTTGTTAGGGTCCAGCATAGCTCCTCCTTATGAATTCCCATCAGGCATCTCTGTTTGGATCCATGTATTGGATCTTTGTTTTCTAAACTTCCCTGGGTCTAAGCAAGCAGTAGCCACAGTTCTTGGTTCTGGCACCTTGGGCACATATTTCCTGTTTTTCACTATTTCTAGGAAATGGAGCTGCTTTTGACTACCCAGGCCACTGTTGAGCTTTAAGACACTGCAGTTGCTCAGGCATATTTTTCTAAGAACTCTACTCTTGTGGTTACTCTGTTTTTTGTAGTTAACCCTGCAAGGATACCTGACAGTTCAAATGAGACATACAGGTTTGTCAGAGGGATTTTTAAAGTAATCACACTTTACTTGTAGACAACACAAATGGTATAGAAATCTACAGTAAAACAACAGAACTTATCGGCAAATCCATTTTTTGTTTTCTCAGCTTTAGCTCAGCATCTTTTCAAGGTCCCAGGACCCCTATTCAGGACCTCACTCATTTGGCTCAGTTTCCTCTTCCTCCTCATGGAGGAAGATCTTGGAGATCATGTAGTCTTCTCACCCCTTTAGCAAAATTAATTTAGTTTCTCCAGCTCCGACAGTTAATATATGGCACCTGGTACCCCAGGTGACACAAACAGTCCCTTTCTGTACAGACCTCCCAAAGTCTGTATTTTAAAGAGCTAGGTCTAACACTTTTTCCTTTGTCCCTAATTTTGGCTGGGTATTTTCTACGGCTGTAACCCCACTCCCTTCAGATAACCTGGATAGAATGGGCTTCCTTTAGGCTGTAACCATACCATTGTTTTAGGGTTTTTCCACCTATAGGAATGTTGTTCAAGTTAGTGACTTTCCATTGTCTCTGTCAGACTTCCCCAGCCTAAGTCGGCAATATACATGACATTAGCAGGTTTAGCCAACAGCTGATTCAGTAAACACTAAAGTACTCAATGATATAGCAATTTCATAAAACCAACCAGGTGTAACAAGTTTTACACAAACAAAAAAACTATTACATTTGTCAACCCTAAACAAGTATAAATGTCATGCCAATATGGGGTAACTCTCTAGAAACACTTAAACAAATTGTGATCTCAGATACACAGTTATTAGTATTAATCTAGATAACACGCATGAGTTCTATGGAAGAATAAATACGGTAAACCCATTGTCTTTGTCTGGGTTATCAATATGGAGGAGTGTGCAGGTAACGGCATGACGGAATCTGATGTGCAATCAAACAATCCACTTCCTGATATACCACATATGCACGGCAGGAAGCATGATTGTGGGATTGCTCATTGGATCCTGTCACTTCTTATTGCTGGTGCAGGGGGAGCCTGGAATCACAATCCCAGGCTCCCCCTCCACTGACAAGAGTAATCTCCTGCAACTGGAAGTCCTAGGAGTTGATCCATAGGGGGAGGGGGAGTTACACCTGGCCACACATTTAATTAACCATAGCACCCAGCCACAAGGTTATTCCACTTTTTTGTGTAATAACTCTGTGGCATACTCCTTATTTTATGATACCATTGATTGCTTTAACATGTGGCTGCATTACAATTAAAGCACAATTAATTGGTTAAACACTCCTGCCTTAAATGTAATGTGTGGCAGGGGCCTAAGAATTTTACTTCTGACTTCTCACCAGTGTAACACTGAAGCAACTGCACTAATTCATTGGAATTACTTTTAATTGATAGCAGCATGGCTTCAGAATAAGGCCTATGAAATTACATTGTCACAGACTCATAAGGAAGGGAGAGAATTAATAAGCCTTTACTGCAGGTGATCCTATAGTACATGTACTAAGCAACATTTTTACACTTCTCCTTTGGCTTTGGCTTTTACAGGACCTGTATATGCCTGACCTTCTGGCAACACTCACATGGACAGAAAGAAGTTTTGCATGTTACTTCTGCTTGCACTTTCAAGAACCCCAATAGCTTTAAAAATATAAGCATCAAGTAAAATAGGCAGAATAATGTATTTTAAATTACTATAAATGTAACTGCTTCTTTAATTCCTAGTAAATGACAAGAGTTATTTAGAATGATGTATAACTACACTTTCCTGCCTGAACAATATATCATAACTCTATTTATGTCAGAAATTGATTGTATTGAAATCACATTACTCTTAAGCAGACAGCTGCTTGAGGACTAGGGGATACAGTGGGTTAATGTTCTAGTATTTTTTCTCTGGAGAACTAGGTTCAAGTTTGACTCAAGACACAAGTGAAACGAGTTTGGTACAGCAAGTCCCTAGTGATTACTTGCCCCCATTACAAAACGAAAGCACAATTCATCACAATTGACAATCCCTCCTCAAGAGAGGCCCAAGATTGCAATAGCAGGGTTCTGAAGGTCAAGAAAAAGGGGCAGTGGAGGAGCTGTGTGGGGAAAACCTATACAGAGCCTGATAGCAGTATGTTTGACTCTAGCCAGTGCTATGAGTCATTTGGAGAAATATGAGCATTGAGGTGCTCATGGTCTACAGTGCGGAACATCCAATTAACACATGAATGATTAGACAGATAGATAAAATTCTGCCTCCCCAGTCCCCCAAAATGGGTAAATGGATGTTCATGAACAAATGAACAAGGGAGAGTATGAATGCAGCTGGATTACAGCATGATTCAGATTTTGCTAATGTGATACACAGCTAACAAAGACTGAGTGATGGCAGAGAGAGGACTAAACTCAGCAAGGTACTAGCAGTCCTGGAAGGGGTATCGTGTCTTTCATGTACAAGACTAGTGGGGTATCACAAATTTTTTTCACACAAAAATGGCTTGCAACAGATAAACCTGACAAAAGCCAATCAATAAGCAGTAGAAGTTATATAAAGAGAGACACTGTCCTCTGTTTGAGCAAACATGGTAGCCAACCTTCAGCTGTATTTACAGAGATAGCAACAAGGAGCAGAGGATTTTTTAAGGCTCAGCATTGTCAATATGAAACTAGAGTAGAATACTTGACTTCTCTTGTTAAATGGCATATAAGGTAACTGTGTAAAAGTCACATGCTGGGGTCTGGACATGTGGCTATGCTAAAGTTTTTTTTACAATACTTTGGCAGTGAAATGAAAACTTAAGGGCATGTCTGTATTGTAAATGTACCATGCCAGGAAGCATCACACTCAAACAGTCCACAGTGCTCTGTGTACACAAATGTCCAAACTGCAATACAGTACAGCTGCATTTCCATGGTGCTGCAGGTGAGATAATGAACAATGCTGTTTGAATGCAAGCCCACTGCTTTCACAGTTCAGTACTATGCACAGGGAAGCCTGGCATGCTTGTTTATGTACTCTACTTAATATCTGTGACATAGACTTAGTTTAAGTGTAAAGGACAATCAGGCCCAAGAAACCTGACTTCAGTCAGTATGATTTGAAGGGTCCTGGTAAAACTATTCAGTCCCCAAAACTCAAATTGCTTTTCTTTACCACCTCCACTCTACTCAAATTACTGCTTTCTCCCCTCACCACTCCTGAAGGTTTGTTGGTATGTTCATCAGTTTTCAATGACTGCTCTAGAGCTTTAAGCCATTTAGGCACATCACAGAAGTATCAACCCTTACCCAATCACCAGTCTAGTGCTTGAAAGAATAGTTAAACATACCCTTCCGGTAAATTCATAAGTTCTTATGGCACAAAGCATTTATTAGATATAGCAGGACTTACTGAGGCATTTGTATCTCAGCATCAAGTTATTTTCACTGAAAATGCAGTCTCCGATCCTCAACTGCTGCATGCACAGAAGGGTTTTTTTTCAGATAGCTTATTCCAAGGCTGAAAGTTGTTTTTCACTTAATATGCCCTGTGTGTGCTACAGATGGGTCAATTCCGGTTATGGAAAAAGCCAAAGTTCCCTCTGAGTCTTACTAAGCCTTGAGCCTAGTATGGTTAAGGCATACCGGTTTCCAAATTGTGTAGGGGTCCGCAAATGAAAAAGGTTGAAACCCATTGCTCTAGCTAACAGCCCACAATGGAAAGACAGCACCACGGTCAGCTGCCTTCACCTCTCCAAGCTGGAATTACCACGTACCTATTCTGCAACTGGAGGCATCTTTTGGTACCAGCCTGGAGTAAGCCTTGAATGGGTTCATCTACATGTTCATTAATGCACCTTTGCTACTGCACATTAAGTGTAGTACTTTTAATATGAGGTACTAGATACGGGTGCAATAGCTGTGCTACTGCACAGTAGCAAAAGCAAACTTTTTTGTGTGTGGTGCTTAATGCGCAGTAGACTAATACTATTGCGTATTAGCGTATTAACATGGTTTTTGTCATGACGTGCTAATGACCAATGGAACAGTCCACTGCACATAAAGGCATCTCATTTAGATGTGCCCAATGAATTATACCTTGGTATGTGTAGCTCTGCCACTGTGCTCCAGTGGAAGTAGTACACATGGGTAAACGATGTGCTAGCAGGCTTCAGAGGCATAAATCAGTCATACAACTGATCTTTCTTTAAGAAATATATTTCCAGTGTTATAATCATAAGCAGTTTTCTTCATGTTCAATAGTGTACTTTTAACAGTTTAGGCTGTAGGGTTAAGTGACTAAAAATTATACAGAACTTCCTTATGCAAAATATCTGAATTCACTTTAAAATCTCAGAAATCAGAGGCCAAAATAGACCTGTTACATCATTTAGTTCTCCATCTGCCAACACAGGACCATTTCCTACAGAGTAGTTTGAAAAAACATGTCCTGACACTATTTCTTTATCTAGATCTAATATGGCCACTGTACTACATAAATAAAATAACTTCTTATTAACCATGCTTGTTGAGGTTTAACAGCTAACAGATTATTTTATTTTTCATCATCATTAATCCTCAGTAAATATGCTTCTCTTAAGCATTGGTGAGTTATTTAATACTCACTAACTGCCTCAATAAATTTAAATTAAATGTACATTGGGGAATTTAATTTAAAGCATTACCAGAACAAGCAACTTTTTCATTTAAAGAAAAAAACAATATAGTGTTTCCATTATAGCAATTGTTATAGTTGTTTTACATTTTGAATATAAGGTTAGAAGTCAGGATGCTTCGGTTTTAGTCCCACCTCTGGCATTCATTCATCATGTAGCATTGGGCAGTTTATTTAACTTCTTGGAGCTAAATGCCACTACTTTTTACCAAAGCAAAATATAAAGGACAGGCTAGGGACAGAACTTACACATAAACGAGTTTAATTAATCATAAACTGGATCAAATTGGTGCACTTAAACTGCTCTCAAAATGGCTGAAACTTGTTTAAGATAAACTTCGTTGGATGTAGCATCAGACTGAACTGATTTAGGTCAAACTAGCTTATGGAACTTCTGCCCCAGACCCCCTTCCAGTTTAAGTTAATTCATAGTCCCCCAGCATCCCAGGATGCTTTGCAGCCCTGGGCTGTGCTTCTGCTCCAGCAGCCCCATCCATGCCTCTGCTCCATAGCCTGAGCACTATCACTGTTTCAGCTGACTGAGAAGCGGGTAGGAGGGGAAACCAGATCCAGACTCCAGCCAGGGTCTGCCTGCTGGGCAGAAGCAGAAGCTTTTGCCCTGCTCCCAGCTAAAGCGGGGGGGAGGGGAGGGGAAGAGCATTGCCAGGCCCCGGCCTGGGCCAGCATGCTGAGGTGGATGCAGGGATTTAAATCCCCTTCATGGCCTGCGTGGGACTCCAGCCATGGTCTGCCTCTAGTAGAGAGCAGGGGAAAAGCCTGGGAGGGATTGCCTAACTCCAGGCAGACCCTGGCTGTGGTACTGTGTGGGCCAGGGAGGGGGTTTAAATCACCCCTTTCCCCACTCCACCTCAGCATGCCAGCCTGGACTGGGGCCTGGCCATAATGAACCCCCCACTTCCACTCTCCACTTGAGTAGAGAGAGGGGAAAAGCCTGGGAGGGCTGCTTCTCCTGCAGGAAGACCCAGGCTTGGGTTCTGTATGGGCCAAGGTAGAAGTTTAAATTCCACTCCACCCGCTCCACCTCAATTTTGCCAGCCCCATGTCTGGGCCTGACCATGCACCTCCACCCTCTGCTTGAGCAGGGAAAAGTCTGGCAGGAGCTGTTCCTTTCCCTCCTCTCAGCAGACCCTGGCTGGGGTCAGTGCAGGCAGGGTTGGGAGTAAAGCCTTGGAGAACTTCTATCTCAGCTTCCCTCCCTTCCCTTAGGCAGTGGCAGGCAGGCTGGGAGGTGTCTTCTAGCACGCCCCCCCGGCTTCTAGCCTGAGCCACTACAGGCATGTGGCTGCATTTTCCGGAATCAAAAGTGAATGTCTGTTCACTTGCTTCTCAGTTCAATCTATGCAGTTTAAACTATCCTGTAAGGATTGAACTGTTTCAGCCTTGGCCTTTTTGACTGTCTGTACTTAGCCTAATGGGGGCCTTGGTTTGACCAGTACAGTCACTCATCCTGGCCTGGCACCCTACAACTGGTCACCCAGGCTGGTCAAAGCTGCTCTGAAGCCAGCAGCAGGGCCTAGATCTCTGCCCAGGCACTGGCACTGGGCTGCTATCCAGGGTCAGCTGTCTTTCCAACTCCCTGGAAAAAGCATCCAGGCAATAGGACTCAGTCTGATCTCAGACTGCCTTGTTGTTCCCTCCAACTTGTGCTCTGACTCTGCTCTTTGCTTGATCTTCTCCTCAACCAAGATTGCTCTCTATCTCTGATCTCTGCTTGATCCCCCTGATTTTCCTTGCTCCTTGACCTCACTCTTTGTTTGATCTCCTGGCCTCTTGACCTGACTTGCTCTCTGACTCTGCTCTCTGCCGGATCCCCTGGCTTCTTGAATTGGCCTGTTGCCTGACATTATTCTCAGACTGACTTTCTGGCTTCCTGACCCAGCTTGTTTCTGGAATCTCCTGACCCTGGCTGGCACCTTGATTCCTTAGTGGCACCTGGACAACCATGACTTGGTGTGACACAAAACTGGAAAACTCCATTGCGTTCAAGAGTGCTGTTGTAAATTTCCAGGAAGTGTTGCAGGCAGAAGAATTAAGCTTTTTGGTTTTTTCCACTTCCTCAATAGTAAAGCAAAAATTATATTCCTACTTACCTACTGATCAATGTTTTTATTTGGGTGCCTTCATCATGGTACTATAGCTGAGCACCTTAGGATAGTTAAATTTTTAAATATTTAATTCATGCTTATGAAGGAGTCTCACAAATATTCAGGTCCATGCTTAACTTCTTGGGCAGACTGTGAGGAGCTACAAAAGCTATCCTGTCTTCCCAATCCAGGGGCTCTCTCATAAAATCAGTTATAAAAAAAACAAGTTCTGTTGTTTCATTTCTGGAGCACAAGTCAGGAACTAGGGAAAGGTGGGGCCACAGCTGTGTCCCTATTTCTGCTCTCTTGCTCAGGAGGTTTCTTGTTTACAGATGGAAAAACACATTGCCCCTTCTTCAGGAAGGAGCCATAAGGCATACTCCTGCACACCAGCAAGCTATAGAAGGAACTGCATCTTTTTGAGAGACAATTCTGGGGAAATATGGCTTCATACTACCTCTAAAATAGAACATTAGTTCCCAGGCACAATTTGGTCCTTAATAAGGAAAGTCATTTCAACTGTAAAGTATTGGGAACAAGACCCTCATTTCATAACTGGTCTGCAAACTGTCTAGCAAGCTGCTGTTGGGAGACATAAATAGTAAAATAGGGCTATTAAAGGTGAATTAGCAGCACAAAAATAAAAAATAGGGCTATCAAAGGTGAATTAGCAGCCAAAAAAAGAGTTTCTGTTGAGAATTCTTAATTACTTACTTTTGGGTACCTTTATTACTGCTGAAAAATGGAGGGGGAAGAAAGGCCTCAAGGTATTTGATTTTTCAACATGCTTATGTATGAGTGTGCAAAAACCCATAAAAACAATCCCCCTTTTTACAAACTGACTCAGTGATTTCTCTCCTTTTTAACTGACGTAAACTGAATTGAATGAATTTTCAAAGAAGTGCACAAAAGATATGCTCACAAATCCCATTAGCAGTAATGGGATTTGTGCGCCTATCTCCCATGCAATGCTTTGAAAATTTACTCTTCTATGTCCAGCTTTAGCCTTTCCGCTTCCAAAATACTTGAAAAGCTTACACACACTTGGAATTACATTACTGAGGGGGGGAAAGAAAAAAGATCTAAAGACCTTGCTTCAAATTCCCAGGAGCGCCACAAGCAAGCTGAGTTAAAGATAACGGGAACAATAGTCACAACTTGGATCATCATTAGTTCTGTATCTACCATTCTGACTGTGATGAGAATGAATTTCTGTTTTATATGTTTTGTCTTTTCCTCTTTCAGTCCTTCTCACAGAAATGTTTTGATTTTGTGCTACTTTCTGAATGAAATTTTTGTCACAAGAAGGATAACAGCATTGCACGCTGTATTCAGAATCTGAAACCTCATGACAAAGACTTCGCAAGAGGAACAGAATGCGGCACCCTATTCATCCATTCTCATGACAGGCCATAGATTGTATAGAGAGCGGAAAATTGGCACAAGATTAATCAGTTCTTGAGACTGTATAAAATGAACTCACTCTTATGGCAATTTTAAGATTCAAGATTGCAGTGTTTTGTGGTCCTCTTTTAATGCTGAAACTGGGCAACTGTAACTAATAAGAATAATATTTCTGTTTATCATACACAGTATCATTTCAGACTGACTGGCCCCTACAAACACTTCACAAGTTCTATACATAACCATCCATGTTGAAATACCACTCCCTTCCATGGTGAATGGGAGAAAGGGACAAATATGTGAGGGGAAGTGGGGGAGAAACACTTTTATTAAAAAATATATCATTAAAACTTTAGTGTTCACCCAGTGGAGACCCACATTTTTAAGACCTTATTCATTTATGCTTCATCTCAGGAGGAGGAAGCACAAAAATGATCCTTCTTAGACTTGAAATTGAGACTCCAAGGATTATAGGGATATCATACCAGAATTTTAGACCATCAAGTCACCCACTCATCTTTACATACCAGAGAAAGTATATAATAGCAAATAAAACTGAACTCCTGAATGACTACTTTGCTTCAGTCTTTCACAGGGCCAAGGGGGAAAACATGCCAGATAAAGTGCAGAAGGAGCAAGGTAGGAATGACTGCCTTTCTACTATTGCCATAGAACTGGTGTGTGACCAATCAAAAAAATTAAACATATATAAACCAGTAGGCCCGGATGAACTTTATCCAAGAATGCTGAAGGCACTGGCCAAAACCACAGCCTGATGAAGCTGTTCCAAAACTTGTGGCACTACTGAGAGGTCCCTGACTGGAAGAGGGGCAATGTTGTGCCCATCTTCATGAAGGGAAGGAGGGAGGACCCAGCTAGCTATAGGCCAATTAACCTAACTTCTATCCCAGGGAAAATCCTGGAAAAATTTTTCTGCAAGTCTACATGTGATTGGCTTGCAGAAAGTAGGATTCTGAAGGACTGCCAGCATGGGCCTTGTCTTACCAACCTCATCTCCTTTTATGATCAGGTAACTCATCACCTGGATAAGAGAGAGGAGGTTGACATTGCCCATAATGTTTTCATGAGCAAATCGGAAGATTGTGGGCTTAACTGCGAGACAGTTAGGTAGGGAGGAAGCTGGCTACATGGTAGGACCCAGAGCATTCTACTGAACGGATCTGTGTTGTTTTGGCGAGAAGTGGCCAGAAGTGGTTGGTGCTTGATCCAGTGCTTCTTAACATCTTCATCACTGATTTGGATGTGGGTGTGAAGAGCTCACTGACCAAGTTCATGGACAATACCAAGTTATGTAGAAGTGTGATCACTCTTGAAGATAGGCTGCAGATATAGGCAGACCTAGACAGGCTGGCAAGTCAAGTGGATTGGAACCAGATGAAGTTTAACATTGAGAAATGTAAAGTGCTTGCACACCTACAGACTTGGCAACACCAATCTGACCAGCACTACAAATGAATGAGACCTGGGGGTAATGACTGAACACAGTATGAACATGAGCTGGCAGTGTGATGCTATAGCCAGCAGGGCAAATAATACTCTGGCATGCATCAATCAATATATCTCCAGCAAAACCAAGGGAGTGGCTCTTCCGCTCTACTCAGTATTGGTGAGACTGCAGATGGAGCACTGCATTCAGTTATGTGTGCTGCACTTCAAAAGGACGTGGAAAAGCTCGAGAGAGTCCAGAGAAGGGCCACGTGTATGATCAGAGACTTGCACAGCTAGCCATACGAGGTAAGGCTGAGGGACCCGGGACTCTTTAGCCTAAAAAAGAGAAGGCTGAGAGGGTTGTACATCAAGAGCTCAGTGAACAACTGTTCACCAGGGCACCCTTGGGGAAAATCAGAAGCAATGGTCACAAACTCCTGGAAGACTGTTTCAGGCTCAACATTAGGAAAAACTTCTTCACAGCTAAGGTGTCCAGACTGTGGAACAAGCTCCCTTCAGAGGTGGTGCAATCACCTCCCCTGGAAAGCTTCAAGAGGAGACTGGATGGTCAGTTTGCTTGGGTCACTTGACCCCAGGTGTCTTTCCTGCTTGGTGCGGGGGGGGCTGGACCCAATGATCTTCCGAGGTCCCTTCCAGCCTACATTCTATGAATCTATGACTCAATAATTAAAGTATGAATTGTATAACTATTTCAGATTTGCCTGAACTTTCCTGCCCCTGGTACCTGAACACCAAACTCAAATTTACATGCAGATTCAAATTTCCAATGCAGTGTTCCTCTTTACAAATGGGCTGAAACAAAACCCTAAATTCCAAATTCTGAGGCATTCAGAGTATAAATCCAAATTCTGCAACTTGGTCCAGCCTCTGACTTTCACACACAGCAAAGATGCAATAGGAAGGTGTAAAAAAAAAGATTTTGTACTTTTAGTCTTTTGTGCATAATCTCCAGAACTATATACTTCATCTATTTTTTTCCACAATGCAGAATGTCCACATACAGATAAGCACAGCAACAGAATCATTATGTTTGCTGCGTACCATTTCAAAACAGAACAGTCCATTATACTGTTTTTTCTTTTAAAAGACATAATAAAGACATATTTGGAATAGTCATGTGATCATAATGACTTATGTGGATTATAGTATAATGTAATATACTATAATATAAACATTGATTATTCAATATTATTTGTTATGGAAATAATGCAATCATTTGTATAAGGAGTTTTGTGAAGTCCATAATGAAAAAATAAAGCCAGTTTATCATGTGGAGGGTAAAATATCACAAGGCACACAATGGTTCTAATGTCCAGTTTATAAAGCTCTGTTTTATCTATTTATCTAGTATACAAAATGTTCACCAGTTTTATTAGCATTGCAGTAATGCCTGGGGGCCTCAACTGAGAGCGCAGCCCCATTATGCTAGAAATGATACAAGCAGATAACAAGAAATAATCTCTATTCCAAAGAGTTTATAATTCAAAACTCTGAGCGAGAGAGAGACAGAGGACAGAAGAAAAGGGCTTTCATTCTACTTGACAAAAATGAGACACGGAGCACAACATTCAGATCACCAGTATTCATTCCCTCAAGTACCTACATTTAGGCAATGCAATACCAAAAAATTAAATGCCTGGCCTCAGGGAAACAGAGGTAGGTGTCTAAGCTGCCGTACACAGAGAGAGTAAGGTGACTGTAAGGAGCACCTAGAATCTCTAAAAAAGGGAAGCAGTTGGCACTTCCACAGTCTCCAAATCACTCTTTGGAGATGCCAACAGGAAGCACTGTGCAGTGCCTGAACTTTTGCTCTCACCAAAGCTTAGGCAACTGCCTTGGCACTGCATTTGGACAACTTTGTCCACTCAAGACACCTCAGTTTCTGTTCTGAGGAGTTGTGCCTACTTGTTACATCCTGCTGGTATCACCCAAATTTAGTATAATAATCTGTTGGTCAGAATGCTTGCCCATGAACTGGGACACCCAAGCTTTGGGCCCACATCCACTTGAGGTGAGTCAAAACTGGATCTCCCACTGTTCAGGAGAGTGCTCTGATCATCAGGTTATAGAATACGGCAGCTTGACTCCACAGGCTGCTGCTTAGGACAGCCTCGGGGGGTGGGGGAGGATGGTAAATTCAGTTCCTTGCAGCCTGGATGGTTTATACATTTTATTTTAATCAATCTTTGATTTAAAACTCCAAATATAATCCTGACAGCAGGGACTTTAACCCCACAGGCTGAGAAAGTCTCTTACTTCCTGAGCAAGTGCTATAGCTAGAAGTTCATTAAGCAAAAGATGGGCACTACTATCCATTTCTCGTGCTTTTGCAGCCATATTTTTGAGCAATATTGGCCAAGGCTGCTACACATTATTCTGAACTCAGTGGTATTCATGAGAGTTAGTTGTGTGTGGAGTGCTTCAGAGACCTGGCTCCTTCCCATGGTTTAAATTCCTTCCCACACCATTCTGGATCACAGTGGAGCTTAGGCTGCAGTTACATACCTAGGACCACATCACTTTCAAATATACACATCCCAAAATATTGGGTCTGAAAGAATGTATGTGGATTTCTGGCTTCTAAAGCAGTGCTAATCAGGTCAACTGTTTATAAATTAGGTACCTATATTCTACCTAATTCCTGTTTAGGTGCCTACTTCACCATTCTGGATCTGGCTTAAACATATCAAATGACCAAGTTCATACTTAAAGTAGGTCTGAGAACTGTACCCTTGATTATTTGAATCTCATCCTCTTAGATACCAGAACATGGCTGAGCTAAAGAAAGAAAGATAATCAAATTCTTCATGTAATTTCTGCATCTGTTTTTTTAATGCATTTAAAAAGGAAATAAGGTTATGATGGGGGCTGTAATTTGTTATTTATGTAGTGAATTGCAGGAGCTTTTAATTCTTACATACAAATCATGTACATTGGACTATGTTTTCAAAGTTTAGTACATATCTTGGCACCTAAGGTAGATTTTGAGATATATTAAACAACTGCAATTCCTATTCAAATGAATGGAAGCTGCAGATAGTCATTAACTTTGAAACCAGACCAATAGTGTGTTATTTGAAGCCCTGTATTCTGGTGCCTTAATCAGGATTTGGCCACAACATACATGTATAAAACATTGCTCCACTGTGTAACTACCTATGGCTGTTATTCGACTTGTCTGGCTCTCAGATAAGAAGAATCTAAATTACCTTATGAAGACATGGATTAGAGTCTAAAATTTTCACACTGTATTATTTCATTTAATTTTTCACTTCCAGCTTATACTCTATTTCATCTCACTGCAGATATAGTAGTGTTAAAAATACTATTATTTACACACGTTACAAAAACTAGATAAGTACAGTATTTCCTCAAGTAAAGCAATTGTCCTTTCTGGCCAGGTATAGACATTACACTTTTACTGGTCTAAGTGATTGGAAACTGATCTAAACTCATAACAGAGGTTTGGTGCACACACATTGGCGGAACCTGGTCTAAGGTAGACCTGGATCAATGTGTGCTCAAATTTAATTGATTTAGGTTAGACTGGTGCATTGAACTTGAGTACCAGGTTCCCTATTGATTCAAGTTAGGTTGCTGTCTGCCAGCATCCCAGGCTCCTTGTGGCCACCTGCTAGCTTCCCCTCACAGGAAGGCTTTTTTTTTTTTTTTTTTTTTTCTGCTTTTTTTGCACCGGTCCTGGAAGCACTGCAATACCAGGTCAATGCATGGAGTGGATGGAGCACGCTCCGGTTCCACCACCCAATACCAAAAAGAATCTGCTCAATATAGACCTCCTATGGAGGACATATCAGAGACAATTACCCTGGGGAGCTCGCCTACGTGGTCACGCTGCTTCCCCTGCCAGGTAGTATCCCTTGGCATGCTAGCTCTTGCCCCATGCTCAGCAGCTCCGGCTGAGTGCCCAGTGGGCCCTGCCCATAAGCTGTCACAGAGCCAGGCCCTTTCTACAGCCCCGCCTCACGCCTGTGGCCAGCTGCCAGCTGCAGGCAGGGAGCAGGAATGGGGAAGGGAGGCATTTGTTTTCCTGTGCACAAGCTCAGGCACCCAGGCACTCATGTCCTAGGGCTGTGCTTCCACACCCTGCCATGAAGCACCCCATGATGTACACACAGACATGACATGGACCCCAGGAGAACCCCTGCACTCAGGCATAGTCCTATGGAGCCTGACTGGGCTCTTGGGCACAGGCAAACATATCTCTTCCTGCTGTCATGTCACCTGTCAGCCACGGGCATCTGTCAGCTGCAGGCAGACAGTAGGAACAGGCCATTCTTGGCATCCTGGTCAGGCTTTATGGGGCAGCTTCCAAGTACAGGGGTTTTCCTGGGATGCTTCATGACAGGGTGCAGGGACATGGCCCAGGGATGTGGGTGCCCAGGCACTGGGGATCATGCATGCAAAAACAGATGCTTCCTTTCCAAGCCCCCACTGCCTATCTCCAGCTGACAGGTACCTGTGGCTGGCAGATGACACTGCATGGAGTTGGGAGTGTGATGCCCATGCCAAGCAGCCAAGCAGGGATGTGACCTGGGTACTCAGCTATGCGTGACAGTTTCTGTCTTCCCAGGGAGCCCACTGGGCATGCTGTGAGGTATACAGGAGTGCCCCCAACCTGCTGGCCCCTGCCAATGTAGGCGGCCTGTTTGCCCTCCACCCCTACCCTGCCACCACTAAAGGGCAAATATGCATTCTACTTGTTATTGATTTAACCTAGAGAAACTACACAAAACCATGTAACTTAGTTCAAGTCCACCTTGGGCTTTTTGAATGTCTATACATAGCCTCTATCCTCCCAAAAAACTTCAGGTGCTTAAGAAAAGATATTAGCCTTACACTGTATTTCTTTGTACGCACTTGGGTTGTAGCAACAGGTCAAGTCCATCATCGAGATGAGTGATGCAGAATGCTCATTGCCAGCCCCAAAAGTGTTTAAATGCAGGGGGTGAAATCCCAGTCCCACTACAGACAATGACCATTTACACTCTGATTTCAGTGGGGCTGGAATTTTATACCAGGACTGTTCTGTTAGCTTGAGCAGCTCAGACCTCAGATGCTGCAACAGCTTGTACAGAGAATGGTGCTCCTCCAGATAATCCTATCCATGGAAAAATGTACAAGTCCAAGTCAACATCATAAACTGCATCCTAAATTAAATTAGAATAGTAAAGAAAATAATGCATCTATCATTGCAGAAATAAAAGTTATGCACCATGGAATAAACCTATGTGGTAGAGAATCCATCCTTGAAAAAACCCCTTTAATTTACAAGATAGATTCAATTATATGTAGGTGATATATCTAAATTATAACAACGACAACAAAAAAAGGGTATAAAACATATAGGTGATACTAAGACCACACTGGGAATCAGAGGTGACCCAAACAGGGTGCGGGGGCTGGGACAAATTAGCCTGTGCGGGGCCCTGCCCTGGACACGTGCAAGCTGGCGGCAGATTCAGTGGTAGGGTGGTGCAGGTTGCCAAGCAGCCAAATGTGTTGGATTTGGTGGCAGATTTGGTTGTGGGGGGAGGGTGCCAAGTGGCCAGATGTGCTGGGCTGGATTCAGCAGCAGATTCAGTAGAAGAGGGAATGCCAAGCGGCCAGACGTAAAGCCAGCAGCAGTACGGAGTCACTGTGGCCACTCCATCCAGATCCATGGGGCCCCCCGTAGCACGGGACCCGAGGCAGTTGCCCCAGTTTGCACCCCCCCGCACAGCCCTGCTAGGAGTTATGTTGCAAAAACTGAGCATGCTGCGTACTCACATAAATATGTGCAAAGAAATCTAAATACAGTACTATGGTCACTAGAAACACACAGGCAGAAGGCAGGACAGTGTGACATTCAGAAAGCCTGAGGCAGAATCAAACTTACGCAGTTTTTTGTAAGTGAAATAGTTTAGATTGGTAGAGACTAACTTGTTCAGAGAAGGTTTTGTGGGTGACAGCCTCCTTTGTCACATGCCTTGTCCTCTGCCTGATTTCAGACTGATATGGCTAAATCTCTCTCTAGAAATATACACTAATGGTACCTATAGTATTTACGACTAACATTTAGGTTTTCCTTTTCATCATAACATTCAGTAGCCGGAAGTCACACAAGGGCAGTAGGCACTGGACACTGAGACCAAAGAAAAAATAAATAATATATATTGTACAAATTAAACAATACTCAAAATCCATCCAGCATCTGTCTCCCAACTCAATATTCATTTAAATTCACTTTACAGTCAAGGCGTGTGATTTTCATTTTAAGGAAGTTTACTGCTGAAGGTAATAGGAACTCTAGCCTCCCAAACACATAAATCTGTTATAGTAGCTGTTTTCTGAAGCTCTTAAAAAGCAGGAAGACACAATCATTACTGGGACTGTTCTGCTGGAAAAAAATGTAGATTTATTCTCCTTTTGAGTATTTGCTTAACATCAAAAGCAGGTTTATAAAGCTGATCCTCAATAATTTTGAAGAAAAATAATTGGAAGCTCCTTTATATCATTTCTGTATCTGACAAGTTCCTTCAGTGACTTTAGCTTCTCCTTTCACAACATAAATGCCCAGAAACTATCTGTTGTAACTGAGGTTTCCTCCATCAGTTTTAATTTGCGAAAGATATATTTGGTGCTGTAGTCTAGTAGAAGAAACCTGCTTCTATCTACCAGAAGTGGCTGTCCAAACTAATTACATCAGTCTTAAGTACAACATACTGTACCAATATTTTTCTAGAACATGAAGATGAGCTGAAAATAGCTAGTATAAAACTCACTTATCTCTGTAAATAACCACCTCTCATAAAAATCTGTGGCAAAAGCAGCAGAGTTTTATTGCTAATTTTCCATGTAAATACCATTTTGGTATTTTAATAGATACCTTCTTTTTAAAAGCAAACAAAGCTATTGAAATGGATTTTATGTAAATGATATTCGGGTCCTCTATCTGTTCTTTTTCCAAAATTGTTTTATAAACCTGTTCACACCATGTCTTTTTGCACAGTTGGCAAAAACTGCAGCTCTGGATACATTTTTGAGGCATGTGTACTTTTGTATTTGCATGCAAGTCCCTGGTGGTAATTTTTCAGTGCATATGCAGGATTAACAAATTTCCATCTCTATACTACATTATGGAATTTAATGCAAAATCAGTTATCTTTTTACAGGGCACCACATGACTTAGAAATCGAGCAACAGCCTTCAGGGCACTGCATTGTTTGGGCTTAGGCTGCAGAAAGTGCCAGGGAAAAAATTGCTTTCTCTTTGTGTTTTCTAAAGCATAATACTGCCTAGTTCAATATTAGTCAATGCAATAAATAATTAGGTTGAAATGATTATGTGTTGCTACAAACAGTATAACTGATCGTGTGACATCTGAGACGCCTAAAGCAGCAGTATATAATTTATTCTGCCGTGGGCTCCTATTCTGGGTCATGTCGAAAAAGTTCTGTGAATCTTTAATAAATCAAATCTGTATCTGAACTGCTTTCAGAACCCTCTCTTCCTCATGTCAGCAAGCTAGACACAACATTGCCATTTACTCCCTCTCAATGAAAAGCATTAAGGCCTGGAAGAGCTGTGCTTGAGCACTCTTACTACAGCATCCGCGATTTTTTCCGTAGTTGTCCTGAGAGGCTAGAAAGGAAACAAGAGTCTATGCTGACAGCTTAGCTCAGCGTGAACTCTCATTTTTCACATGGAGCTAATTAAAAACTGAAATTAGTTAAATATGGAAATGACACTTGCAAGCACTTTAGCAGAATTCTGGCAAAATCCCTCTAGAGTGCTGCAACATTACCTGCTGCTTCAAAACTCCCCAACTGAATTTCACAGTTAAAAGGCTGAGCAAAGGGAAAGTTATTACTGAGATTTCCAATTCAAAATGTGTCTGTAAAATTCTAAATTAAATTTCATGGTAGCCCTTTCAGCAGCTGGGGACACACGACGCAGTCCAATGATATGGTGCTCAAATAATGTCCCTACATGTACACTCTGATTATCTCACCTTTAGGCACAGTGCTGGTTGAGCCAGGTTTATGAAACCCACCAGGAGAGCAGTACTGCAGCGCTGCTCTAGAGATAAGTCCTGTACTGGTGAAAAGCTAGTTATTTGGCAAGCAAGGCTGTACAGTGCATATGGGAAACATTTTTTCGCACACACTTCAGAAGACTGGAACCCAACAGCCAAAATCTGTGTTTCATCGTTTTAATATATATTTGTAAGTACTTAACAGATATGTAGAGAAGGGCCTACCATACAGTAAGTTATTTTGACATACGGCATTGCTATACAGACAAGGTAATGAATACATGCACTCTTGTGTACTTAAGTGGGCTTAAAGAACCAAGGGATTGATGTGCACAAAAGGGATGGTGATTGGCATTAGCTTTTTGAGTACAGCACCATGCAAATTTCATTTGAGGTCATGTGACTTGCCTTCTCTGAAGAAAAGCACGGGTGTTTGCCCAAGGGGAAATTATGAGTTCTGAATGCAATTTAATTAAACCCGCCCACAGACTGGATCCATATTAAGGCATTTAGCAGGGCCAGTCACTTTCAAAGCAACTGCAGTGTTGTGATTTTATTGTTTTTTCTGTATCCTACCCATTCCCCTCCCACTGGCCCACAGCCACAATGGCACCAACAAATCTCTGTCTAGGAAAGCCAGCAAGGGATGCCATTTAGAATGAAAGCCACTGTTACTCCACAAATCAACTGGCAGAGAGCAATGCAACAGCTGAGCTGCCAGAGCCTTGTCTCTGGCAGCTATCTATATAATCTCTAGATCACACCCAGGCTTTAGTAGTCCAGGGCCTTGAAATCATCTCGGCTTAACCAGCTGGAGGGGATATGCTGCAGCTGTACCATCAGACTCTCTTATTTTATTGAATTCTGAATATGCAGTTTCAAAGCAATTCAAATGAATCTGCTCAAGGCCTTAGATTAGTATGAACACTGATATCATCTGCAGCAGGCTTTCCAAATTCATAGTATTTAAACTCAGGTTATAGGATGGGAACTTTCACTGTGAGGACTAACACTTATGAGAAACCTTCAATACCAAGTCTTCTATGCCATGGGTTAACAGGAAGAAACGATATGCTGTTTAGTCCAGCTTTCCTGAAAGCCTTGGTGATAAAGGAAAGTTCAGTTTTTTAAAACAAAACAAAAAACCACATTTTTCCAAGAGTCATCTGTTTCAAGTTTCTCTAATGAAGAAAAATACCACCAAAGATCATGATAAATACATTTTCTTAAAAGCCAGTTGATAATATTTACTAAACATTTCAAGAGCCATGATTTACAATAGGGAAAGCATCCTGATTCATTTTCCTCCCAAAACTATAATGAAACCACCAAAGGAAGATTTTCTATCAAATATGGTGGCTAAATCCCTACTTCTGAAGAATATTTTTAGCAGGGTTCTTTTCTCAAGGACATGACAGAAGGCACGATTATCTTCCAATCATGAAGTACCTGTAACCACAAAAGAGCCCCAAGTGCTTTGCAGTCTATATGTACCCCATGTAGCCAGTGGCAGGGACTGTGATAACCAGGAAAAAATACAATGAGAAGCAAGCAAACTTTCATCTAGGTCACTGGATCGAACTTCTACCCTTACAGTGATGTATATGAGTTTTATGAGTGTCTTGAGGCTGAAGGTATGTAGCTGCAATGAGCTTCCCAGGGATTTTTCACTGCATGTACACACCTGATTTACCAGCCAGGGAACAACTGATGGCTCCCCATTCATGGTCTCACCTGACTGAAGTGCCAGAAAGCTGAAGCAGAGATTGAATTCCCCATCCAGCACTTGTACCTGGCCAAAACCCATTCAGGACGTGTATGATTGACAGGTACAAGCACAAATGCTAACGGGACTTCTAGCCGGCTGGCTGTCAAACCAGGAGCCAGTGTTGCAGCCAGATGAAGCACAGCATGTCATCCAGAGCCCTTTACAGACTTGTGTCTAGGTGGTAGTGGGTCCCAGACCACCCATTTCAATGTATTCCCTTCATACCAGACAGAGTCAGCGATCTAGATTCAGAGCTGGTGCCTTATTTCCCTGCCTATTTCTGCATGCACAGTCCAGCCCAAACAGCAAAGATAGGCCAAATAATAATTACGTTTCTGCTTGCCTGAGAATTTTAACTATGCCTACTAGGACTGCAGGTGGCTAGCCTGTTTAGGGCCAAACCTATCGAGAGAACAGTCTTCATTTTCCTGTGTTCTCTCCTTTCATCTCCCCTAACGGCATGAACAAGCTGAGAGTAGGCAGAAGGAGATGACACAGCTCAGGGAGGAGAGCTGCAGGCACAGAAGATGAGTCTTGGGAAGAGTATGGCTAGATATTACCCCACATCTTATTTTTCAAAGGAGGCCACACAGCTAATTCATTTTTATAATGCATAAGACCCCCACATTATAGACAGCTAGCTCAGGAGAATGTACATTCCAGCATTCAGAGACTGGAATCTATGATCTGTATGTTTCATATCTGATGCAAAGACTATTAAGATAGACCTTCACTCTTCAAGGTATTTTCAGTATACATTAGTACTCAACATGTGAGACTCACCTGGGTAAATACTGGAAGCTCACAGTCAGAAAAATGTTCTTCTAATGAGGCATCCTTACATATGCAATTTTTTGTCTCACAAAACCATTTGGGAAAGTATTTATTCAATAGGAAACACACAGCTTAAGAATGAGAGTTTCAGGCTAGCAAGTCTCTCTTCAAACAACTAATAAATGTTGCTAGTCTTCCTTTGCAAAATTGAGGAAAGGAAAAAATGACATGCATACTCTTATTTTGCAACTTGAATCAAAAGAAGGGAAAAAACCCCTAAACCCCTGAACTTGCATCATCATTTAATTTGGTGGAGGGAGGCAGGGGTCTGACAGATCATTGGTTACAAAGATATATTATTTACACAGCATGAATACAGCATATGTGCTGCATGCAGTGGAAGTGAAGGGATTATGTGCACCGAGCATAGTGTCATGCTGCAGCCATTTTTTCCCCTGCAAGGAATAATTCAGTGGCTCAGAAGATGCAGAATGCACAGCAAAGCAGTGTCATTCTCATGACATTAAACAGCCTCCATGTGCAAAAATCAACAGTGAAGATTATTCCCACAGCTGAGGCCAATAACGGGCTGCCAGTTCCAGGAGACTGGTGGCCCAGTTACCTCTGGAGAGTTTGCAAGCTGGCTCTCTGAGCCATAGGCAAGAATAGGAGTCCTCAGATTACTCAGCTTTACTCCAGATTGATGCCTTTTCCCCTCTCCATGAACTGCTCAAATGCAAGTCATCCAGTTCAAGGCAGAAAAATTCCCATTTTAGTTTTTGCATAATGCTGGATTTAAAAGGGCCTTCTGTAATATTTCTACCTGTAAAGGGAATCTGGCCTTGCAGAGACACTAAACCATTAAAAGGAGATTCTTTAAATGATAAAACCTCAGTCAAGGTCATTTACAAATTCAAACCTTAAGTTCAATAATGTCTTACCAGTAGATGACACAATTACAAGGAAAAAAATGTTTTTATAACTCAGCAGTCTTTTTCCCCAGGTTATCAATTTTTAAATACAGAGCAAGGAAAAATGTGCTTGTGAGACAATTCTGAACACATAAATGTTTCAGATCGGTTTTACTACATGCAAAAATATTGCAGAAATTTTCCTTTTTTCTTCATACTGTGACTTGATGTAATTTAATTGGCCTTTTGATTTTTCTTAGGATAAAGTATATGGCAGAGAGAAGGTTGAATACATTCCATTTAAAGATATAGAGATGGAGTCATTCCTGCTCTTCCTGGCTTATGCTGGTGTAAATCCATTAGTCTCAGTGGAGTTATATTAGTGTGAAAATGGAATAATGCAATTGTGAATGAAACCCCGATTATTTTTTATAACAATTCTACTTCAGAAAAGTCTCAAATATAACCCAATGAACCATGGACCCGAGCGGCACTTAAAAAAATTCCTTCAACAATGTAAAAATGTTCTTAATGAAACCTACCTTTCAGCTTGTCTCTTAGCAACTGAAAGGGCTCTTTAAATAGATTGCCAGGAATGATCCTGTAAACCCTTACTCACAAAAGTAAACCTTATTTGCTCACTAATATCAATGCATCTACTTATGTGAGTAAGGTTTGATGGATAAGGCCATTAATGTATACATTTACCAGATTCATCTTTGCCCTGCCCATCAAAGTGTCTCTTGTGTTTGTAACATAATTTGAAGAGACCCTCTTGCCACATTAGTCACATAAATCCACAGTGATGATGAGCAAGATACACAGCAAATTAGAATTTACCTAGAAAAACTTAACCACTTCATGCCTAATCCTTCTATGGCAAAGACATGCAGGGGTGCTACTGACTTCAGCAGGAGTCCCTAATGAAAATCCGAGGCAGATTTTGACCCCTAATATTATGGTTTGGGCCCATTCATACCTTACAGCTCCAATTATGTTCTTCAGGGCTGCAAATCATGCCTGAGTACAATGGTAGTGAACAAGGGAAAAAATCATGTAATTTGTCTGAACACAAACTCAGGGCAAAATTGCTGAGAACAATGCAAGCCAACTAAAATGCAACAGCCACATCCAAAACAATACAAAAGGAGATGCCACAGAGGTGAGCGTTGTAGAAATACCTGATGACTTTGTCTGTACTTGGAATCTGTCCCATTTTCAATCATGGTAGGTAATAAGCCCTTCTGATAAATGAGGACAACTGTGATTTGTACTGCGGTAGCTTGTACAATTTAAAGCAGGAGTAAGCTTCACAGCAGTGACTTTCATTGTCTGCCTGATGGAGGGGGATTGCAGCAACACCAATACTGGTTTCTAACCACAATGGCTGAAATGAAGACTAACCAAGGGCAGACAAAGCCTCTAACATATAAAACACATTTGGATGGTAGGGCCATATTTTACAGCCTTCCCTCCAGACATACCTCGTATTTTCTGCATAATATACACTTTAAATGAAACCCTCTGATCTGTAGTGTGGCACACAGTTTTCCAAATGGCAAACCAGAGCAGCAATGCCTGAATCTGCAGAGCCAAACAAACAGGACCATATCCTTTGCACTTTAGTCTTGCACTTCAGGCTTGTTCCAATGTGATTTCAGGAGCAGTGGACTTTTCTTTTTTTTCTGTTATTATTTTAAGTCTAGAAAATTCAAGTCCTTTTTAGGCATTATGGAATTATTCTGAAACAATGCTAAAATACCACTATTCTCAAAGTGAAACACAGAGAAACATGGTGAAGACCGTTACTGGGGGACTGGAAGCCAGAAACACATTATAAATGTGAGGGGGGGAGCAAGTAGGCTGCTGATTCCATAAATGTAAATGGCAATACAGCAGATGTAACAAAATGCTTTTAAATGCAACTTTTGTTACATATCCTTACATATGACATGTCATTGTCAAGTGTTGTAATTGAAAAGATAGCTGAACAATTATCAGGCAGAGACAGTAACGTTACTTTTGGTGGAATGCATGCACTGACATGGTAGGCAGCAGTCCAAGCCAGTGAAAAGCAACACAAGGTAAAATATAATATTATTCTACTCATGTATTCCTCCTCTCTCTTTGCTGGAAGTTAATATCACAGATTGATAATTATTAAAATATTTGCCTTTTAGTTTGGAGCACCGGAAACGACAAATAGGCACAAAGAAGACAGAAAGACAACTTATTATGGTTGGCCAATGTATGCTCTGACTACTCAGTGATGGCTAGAAAATGGTAGAGGTTTGCTTTTGAATAATATATAGATGCATTAGAACAATAGTCTGTGTGACAGCAAGGGTTAATTGATTTCTAAAGGCCTGGTCACAGAGTCACAAAGTTCTCACAGCCTTTAAGGCAGACAGGGTGTCTAGCACACCAAGGCCAACGGATATACAGATACTCTGGGAAACTGTGGACATGTACTACACTGTTCCATAACATGAGATAAGATGGCACCAGCTCACAAAGTTCAGGAGTGGTGGGCCTGGGAGTTCCCGTTTTGGGGGAACAGACTAAATTAGGAGGCTACTGGGAAAGCCCAAATTAGGATGCATGCATATGATGAGTCTGAAACAAAGTAATATGCTGATAGGAAAGAACATGGACAGTATGATGACCACAGAGAGACCAATCAGCAATAGTCACGGATGGAGATTCATCAGGAGGCGAAAAGAATACAAAAGAAGGGACTGTAGAGCAACAAAGGGTTCCCATCTCCAGGAGGGGTCCCCGAGAGGGGAACCCAAGGCCACATGAACAGAAGGATCCCCAAGAGGGAAACCCAAAGCACCATGGAAAGAGGGCATACCACCAGCCTGTCTCATCCATCCCCAGGAGTCGGGGGGTGAGCCTCAGCCTCCAAACTCCAGGCTGCTGACATATGACATTCAAGAGAGAACCTCAGAGTGAAGCTTGCATCCTGGCCAGACATACCTTGACTCTGAGGACAGCCCTAGGATTGGTAGCTATAGAATTGCCTGCATTTTTTTTTCTGTGATCACTGCATATCAATAAATTTGCCTATTATTGAATGGAAAGGATGTGGTTGGTCTGAGGGTTCTGGGTCCCCCCAGAACAAGGTTTTTGGGTCATAAATTCAGTGCCAACACTCAGCAGAACTCTTCTCTATGCCTGTTTGTGAGAGTCAGCTATATTCAGTCCCACCACACCCCTGCAGTGGGTGCAGAACGCTTTTCCCATGGCTGCCGTGGGAGAACTCCACAGGCCCATACACAATCTTTGTTGGGTTGGACTGTCTAATTGGCTACACTCAGGTCTAAAAAAAAAAAAAGAGTCCTTGATTTGCTGCGTGGTCCTAGATCAAGCCCCATTATTAAGGAATGTTACAGTGGAGACTTGTCCCCATTTTTCTTCCCCATTCTGAGTTGCAACCACAGGCTGATTTTGTCTCAAAGTCAGAATCTTCCCTAGATGTTGAGCAACAATAAATCACAATGCTTACTTCCCAATACCAAAAGGTTTTGGGGGAGTTGGGTAAATTATGTGCTAATAAATTGAATTCTGTTGCTCTGCATGGCATATAAGCGGGGGGGTGGTGGTGGTGGTGGTGGTGTGTGTGTGTGTGAGAGAGAGAGAGAGAGAGCGCGGAGAGGGAAGGAAACAGAGAGAGAGAGATTACTGTCTCCCAGCTGATGAATAAGAGAAGAGGGGCTTCAGCTATCTCTAGATACAATAAATACTGGCAGAATTTCCCAGGACTTGGATTGCAGTCTGTTCACTCTAGCTCATTCTCTGTGCATTTTTAAGTAGCAGCAGGCAGTGAGTACCAGTGTTGATTATGCCAGAGTATAAGCACTTGAAGAGTAATCTTGAGGGCAGTAAAATCAGACACTACTCTACTGTGTTTTGCTTCATATGGACCACCAGGCACATATCATGAAGATTTTTTGCACATTTTTGTACTCATTCTGCTGACAAAAACAGCATAAAAAGAAGAACCCCTCCCCACCCAGCACTGTGTTTCTGTGACTGAGAAACATAGTCATCTAGGCTTACTCATGTGCATCATAGAAACAAAAGCATACTGGTATTACACCACACCATTCTTTTCCGAAACAATTCAGGTTAGTTCCCTACTAAACATTTATCAGTATTTTGCCCTGTTCAATTTTAAATATTCTGCCAAAAGCAGAATGAGCAAAAATATTTTTTTGGATTTGCTTCTGGTTTTTCTTTTTAAGTAATCCTGTGAGTGATATTTACTGGCATCACACTTCTCTAAGAGGCTGTATTAATATGGGGAATTATTGAAGCATCTGATATACTGCGCTTTGTGGTTACTGTGTGCAAAGGCTGACTTTTTATTGATCAGCAATGCACTCAAACCGAACTGTGCTTCAGTCTTGTTTAGGGTTTGTAACTTCAGATATCAGGAGATGACTGTGACCACTAACATATTTAAAGGTGTGTTAAACTTTGAGTCTGCCTATTAGTTTTGACCAAATCTCATCAACAATGTAGAATAAAAGCTTGGTAGTATCCCTTAATAAGCATATTTATAGTGTCAGCTTGTAAAACACACACAGGCTCTCTCTTGATATTTCAAATTTGCCAGAGGTATAACACCATGTAAAATATATACTCTTAGGACTTCAGTAGCTGGCACTTGGCATAAACCAAGGCATAATCATGGAAATGCAACCTTCTCAGTGAATGAAGACAGGGATAATTTGCAAAGTTAGCCAAACAGCATCTTAATAATTCTGGATACAGAAGTCAAATATGATGCTTGGTATTCTCCAGTATATGGTATCCAGATAGACTGCATGTTTCATTATCATAAGACAGTTTTCATTCATTTTGTAACTAATGCATATTATAATATAGATTATAGTTTATTATATAGGAGTGGTGCAGGCTCCTACCCTGGGGGTGTTTAAGAGGAGGTTAGATGAACATCTTGCTGGGGTCATTTGACCCCAGTATTCTTTCCTGCCATGGCAGGGGGTCAGACTAGATGATCTGCTCAGGTCCCTTCCGACCCTAGAAACTATGAAACTATGAAACTATATAAATGAATTATTTTAATGCTATCATTCTCCACAGCACGAGAGATTCAGAACCCTTAAATACTGAGAACACTCCTGGTCCATTGCTCTCTAGCATGAAGAGTTTTTGAGGAAACCTGCTGGGAAATTCTGGAGGACAGAGAAACGAATTTTCAGATCTCTGTCACTTTTGCACAAGTTATTCATTCTAAGGCTGATGGAAAACTCTGCTACAGCTGCACAGGAGATGAAACAAATGTGAAATGTTCTGTTACCAGTGAGCCACAACACACTGATTTAGGAATAAGTATTCACCACAAACTGTTTTGGGGCAATCCAGATAAAGGCCTTAGTCCTGCTGTATCCATCTAGGAAATATGACTACAAAGTCATAGCTTTAAAAGACTTAAGTTAAAGCAAAACATGGATTGTGTGGGCTGGTAAAATGTGTCATTTTACTTTTTGACCATCCTAACTGAACCTCAGTTTTCATGAGCCCAAAAGGAGTATATTCATTTTTTTATGAAGACAGCAATATATAGATAAAAGAAAAGATGTGTTATTGGTAAAGTCTAGTACAGACAGTTCTTCTTTATAACGATAAAGAATATATATATATATGTATATATATGTGTGTGTGTATATATATTCTAATATTATAAAAGCCTAAGTCTGTCTGTCTGTCCGTAACACTTTATTCACACTCTGATTGGCTGACAGAAACAGCCAATCAGAGTGCTTCAAGCATGGAAGCGTGCCACCATGATTCCAATGAATGGTGAATCAATAAACAAAATTAACCCCTCCTTCCCTCCCCACACTTTTCCTGTTGATAATGATGGTATCAGCTTGATACCTTGAACTCTGGGAGTAAAGCAAAGGAAAAAGTGGCAAGTTTAGACAATGGAATGTATGGGTGGGCTTGGGGTAGGTGAGAGCAGAATCTTAGAAAAATAACGAATTCCTAAATGTTTCACTTGGTTGTAGAGTTTGCTCCAAAAGAAGAAAACAAACAATAATAGGCAAATACTATGCTGGCATTTTACTACAAAATTCTCTTTACCAAGTTGTATTGGAAACAAAATGAAAGTTGTCTTCTTCACCTTAGAAGATAACAAGATTATTGGTACAGTGAATTTCAACTACATTGGATCCTATTTCAAATAACTTTCTTTTTAAACTTCTAATAAAAGTTACCCGATATATAGTCCTGGAGTTTGAAATTTTCTGATCATCCACAGAAAAGATCAGCATTGAAAGATTCCCTACATAATCCTGCTGATATCCTTCAATCTTACTCTGTAGGAACTGTTCTCTCACAGCTTGTCTACTCTGGAAATTTAAATCATGATAACATATGTATTAGTTAATACAAGGCTAAAACTGACTTAATACACAGTACGTTAATAAGACTGCTGCTCATTCACACAGGATAGGGACAGAAGTTACACATAAACTGGTCTAAGTCATCAGAAACTGGTTTAAACATGTAACAGACCAGAAATTCAGGGAACATAAACCAGCTTCAAAATGGCTGAAACTCTCTGTGCCCTGAGACCTGGCTGGCCACTGCATGGTGTGGCAAGAAGCGACAATGTGGTCCTCCAGGATCTCAACAAACTCTTCATGGAAGGAAATCAGGAACTTGACTGCCCCAGACACCTTGTTGGCATCCCTGCCCCACACAGAGGGATTTTAGGGACTTTATTTTGGTCCAGATCTTCAGGCAGTCTCGTTGATGCCCATGAGCCAACATCTGTGCCATGACCCTCTCATAGATGGCCTGATTTTGCAGGTTGCCTTTTGTTCCCTTTGCAATAGTCCGCTCCTCTCCCCAGATTGCTATAAGGTCCAGCACCTTTCTGCAGTTCCAATTAGCTGTCCAACCAGTAGGGTCCAGGGGGTGCATGCTTTGGCTCATAAGATGTTTGAGTTGGCGGTAGAGGAAAAGTTTCTGCTTGCTAGCTGGTTAGCTTCCATATGCTCTGCTGGCTCCTTGCATGGGGTTGCAATTCTGGGGGTGGGAAGGTCACACCCCTGAAGGCAGTAGGCAGAGTTGGCTTGGTGCCAGAACTGCCTCTGGGGCAACAGAATTCAGGGGGGTGGAAAGGTTATCCACACAGGAGGGTGGGAGAGGAGACAATGTATCCTAGGATGCAGAAGCACTGAAACTTGGGCAGCCTATGGGAAGAGACCAGACGTTAATGAAACATAAGCTGGGTAACACGGATCAGAGATAAACCTGCCCTGGAGTGGTGTAACTTTAAGCTGCCTAAAGGCTGCTTAAAATTAGTTACTATGTGGGCAATCCAGGGATTAAGAGCTGCAGGAGCTGCCTAAAATAAACATATAACAAAGCTCTCACTCTGAGGCTTTAAAACTGTTTGGCTTAATTTCAGATCTAATATAATAGAAATTTCAGTTTAGTTATTTCACTGTCTGGCACTTGATGTGGGAAGGGGAAGGAGAGGGCAAAATTAATGGGAGGGCTATTTAGATATGGAAACAGAAGTGATAAGAGGCTGGGGAACAGGACTGGCCTAGAGGTTGAGAATTTCAATGGATGTAGGGATAATCTAGGGAACAAGATCACCTTCTGGCCTCATAGACTGGACAAATGGCACAAGGTCTATCCACAAGCCAGATGCCACACAGAATCAGTCCGAGGGGGCAAACCAGCATGCCAGACCCACTCTGCACATTAAATCTGGCCCTGCACCAGCCCAATCTTGTGTGTTCAGATCCAGCTGCATGTCAGCTTGATTTTGCATGCCTGGATCTGGCTGCATGCTGCCCTGACCTCATGTACCAGCCCAATATAGCATGCTGTGGCATGTTATCTGGCCTGTGGGGTACCCTGCAGGTCTGAAAGTTTGGCAGCAAGAGAGTAGCAATTAATTATTCCTCCAGAGACAAATTTCTAGATCTATGAGGAGCCCCTTGGGTCAGATGAAATGGCTCTATGGCCCATGGGCCAGAGGTGAAGTACTACTGCCTTATTCTATACATGGGTGAGAGATGAAGACAGTAATTTTCATACATATGAGGGAACATGGAATAGGGAAAGTTCAAAGGATGTACCAAAAGGAAAAAAATATAGTAATTAAAAAAAAAAAATTCCTTAATCATGAACAGCTGAGGTGGGCACTACTGCATTAGTACTGGTATGTGTGATTTTTGATGCTTTTCTTAAAGTTCAAGTGAGTCTGGAGACATGACAGTCATAGGAACTTCATTTCTCAATTAAAACAAGGGAAAAATATGTTTCTAGTCCTGACAGTCAAAGACAAAAACATAATAAGGTACAACAGAAGCATATGAAAGATTAATAGAAAAAAAGGAAAATAAAAGAGCACAAGAACAATTAAAATCTTTATAAAAAACAATCCCATGATTTTAGAGGGCCAGTTTCCTGTTTTTAAAAATATTTTATGGTAGTAAGACAAGAAACTCCACTGGGCTTTCTTTAGTGAGAAGTTGCAGCAAGCAGGTAGTCTTGAGGGAAACAGAATAGACCTGCAAGCTAATACAACATGCTAAGATGTCTGTTTTATCTGTTTATGATCATATACCTCAGCATCACTCCAACTAGTTCCTTTCTAAAACCGGATGTTCTTTCTTTAATCTGACACATAACGCTCAGCAAATTTGAAACTGAAGTAGTAAGAGAAACTCAGTAATGGAGATACATAGTATCAGTTCTAGTAGCCATTAAAAAATACAGCTTTATGTCACCAAAAATTGGTATACTTAACTATAAATTAATACAAAGCTAGTAATACTTAATTCTCCTTAGGAATTAAGAGATACATCTGAAAAGACCTAGTGCTAAATATTATTGGCCCCAATTTATAGAAGCTCAGTGCACATGAACCAGTTTCAAAATGCTGAAACTAGTATAAAATAAACCTGGTTGAATGTAGCATCAGATTTAACTGATTTGGGTCAAACTCATTTATGGAACTTCTGTCCCAGACCTCTTCCTGGTTTAAGTTAACAAGGCAGGGGGGGCAAGCTCGACTGGGGATGCAGGCCAGTCTTGGGGAGGTAGGACAGTGGGGGGGGTCCCCCACCCCAGGCAAACCCTAGTTGGCATTTGGGGCCAGGGAGGGTGGGTTAAATTTACTTTTGGTTACCGCTGTAAACTACAAATCCCAAAGGTGCCTGGAAGCAGGAAGATGAAGTGATGAGCAATCCTGCAGAGTCCTGCTGCTGTAATTCTGGACTGTAAAGCCCAGAGACCTCATGGCCAGCAGGAAGAGGAAGTGAACACAGCCAGAGAGCCATGCTCTAGAGCCCACTGGTTTCTGGCCTGAGTCACTGCAGGCATGTGGCTGTATATCCTGAATCAAAGATAAATGTCTGTTCACTTCTGTTTCAATTTAATCTGTGTAGTTTAGATTAATTTGCAAAGACTAAATCAAGTCCACCTCAGGCTTTTTGATTGTCTGTACCTAGTCTTAAAGCTCACTGACTTTGAAGGAATAGTTTTATAGCATCTTTTTTGTCAATCCATTCAAATGTAATTATATTGAAATGTTAAGCCTATTTAAACAAAAACAATGCCCCCCCCAACCCTCAAGTCACTTTTTTTGCTCTTGCATAGTAAGATTACTCATAAGCAGCATGGTTCCATATTTAATTTCAATCACAGCAGCCATTCCTCTGTGGACAAAAAATAACTTTTTATTAAGGCATTCAATCTAAAACATTTCTCACACCAAATTAGGTTTGTGCGAGAGGGTTTTTTTTAACGAAAAAATGGTAACATTTAAAAATACCTCAGTAATGGATTTTTTATGAAGTTATGCTTCCTTATTGCAGGAAAATCTAGTCCTATTGGATAGCTAGTTTCCTTTAATAAAATAAAGCAAGGAACTACAACTAAGTGTAGGTTAAAGACACAAATAATAGTTGTTGTCTACACAGCCAAGGCTTTATAAAGGACAATTAGGGAAATCAATTCAAAAGAAGATAAAAACATTCACTGAGGTCTTGATCCTGCAGGGGAATCCGCTGGCCTTAAACTTCATACACTAGCAGAAACTCTTAAAAGGTCTCTGCATAGACATATTGTCAGACTGATTTCTAGGACTGAGATCCAATCTATTCTGGTTGAAGTAGAGAGGGTTAGTTATCTAATTCCTAATCACTAACCATAGAAAATGTGCAGCTTTTGTTACTTGCTGCAAAAAGTTGGACATTTATACACATGCTGTGGGGGGGAGCTCTTTAATTAGAGCGGCACTGAGAGCTGCTCTAATTAAATCATGGGGAGCATCATGTATATCAGCGTCCCCATGCTGAAAAATGGTGGTGGGGCGCTTTAACTAAAGCCCATAGAATGAGCTGCCCCGCCACCATTTTTCAGCATGGAGATGCTGATACATGTGATGCTGGAGTCTGCTGGATTGCAGTAATTACCACCACAATAATTAAGTCTGCTCTGATGTGCTGTAATTACATGCATATCAATGCATGTGTATAGGTGCCCTTTAGTTCAGGTGTTAAAATCTAAATAAATATGGGCCCAATCCTACAGTTTCGTAGTTTCATAGTTGGTAGGGTTGAAAGAGACCTGAGCAGATCATCAAGTCTGACCCTCTGCCATGGGCAGGAAAGGATGCTGGGGTCAAATGACCCCAACTAGGTGGCTGTCTAGCCTCCTTTTGAAGACCCCCAGGGTAGAGGTGAGCACCACTTCCCTTGGAAGTTGGTTCCAGGTCCTAGCTGCCCTGACTGTGAAGTAGTACCTCCTAATATCTAGCCTGACTCTACTCTCAGTCAACTTATAGCCGTTGTTCCTTGTTACCCCTGGTAGTGCTTCGAGGAACAAGGACTCTCCCATTGCCTGCTGGTCCCCCTTGGCAAGTTTATAGGCAGCCACCAGGTCCCCTCTATGTAACTATGAAACTAAGTACATACGAGGTGTGCATCAGGATCTGGGGGGATGCTTGTTCACCAAAAGACGACAAAGTCAAATGGTCACAAACTCCTCCAAGAACGTTTGAGGCTGGACGTAAGGAAGAACTTCTTTACTGTCCGAGCCCCAAGGCCTGGAATAGGCTCTCTCCAGAGGTGGTGCAAGCACCTATTCTGGACTCCTTTAAGAGACATTTGGATGTTTATCTTGCTGGGATCCTTTGACCCCAGTTGACTTCCTGCCCCTGGGGCAGGGGGCTGAACTTGATGTTCTTCTGAGGTCCCTTCCAGCCCTAATGTCTATGAAATCTATTAAATCTATGAAAGTACAAAATGATTTTGCTGCATCACTTAGCTAGTGATTATTCTAAAAAGAGTATGTTTTTCTATCAGCTGTAAAATTGTATTAGTTCACTGTATAATATTAATCAGTAAAAAGGATGCCATCATCTTGACTTAAAATAAGTTTCACAGGAAGAAGTAGACTTAGTTTCAGTTTCAGTAATTTTACTCCATCCTTTAAGTGCCTTTAACAACCCGTGGTTATAGGACCCATTTAAAGAAAAAAACCAAAACCAAACCAAACCAAAACGAAACAAAAAACCCACCCACACACAACAGCAACAAAACCTTCTCTTTCTCCAGTGCGGAAAGACCCAAACAAATAATGATTAAGCTTTCCCCATACTGCAGTTGATTCATGTTAATCATGTGGGCTCTTCCAATTAAATGCTTAAAAGAAAAACTTTCCAAGGATGGCAGGATTCGGCTTCATGCAAAGTATTCTCCATGCAGAAAAGGAAAATATGTCGCTAGCTTCTATGAGGTAAAGTAAGAACATATATAGTCATAGTAATAGGTACAGTAACATTGTGATACTAGCCATAAAAATAAGACAAGTGAGATTTTTAAATTGATGGAGTCATTTTATACAGAACAGAAAAAAATCTGTTACAGTAAATAAATAAAAACATCTGCACATCGTAATTAGTCACATATACATTAACTGTCTTACTGAAATACACAGTATAATTTTATGTGCTACAAGTCTACCTCTTCTATAATCTAGAGCCAAAACTGTTATTTATTTATTGTAACCTTTCATTCCCCTTCAAATCTTTGATTCCCAAAAGAAGGCTTCAAACAAACAAAAAACACTATTTATACTTAGGAAAGGTTTTAGACCGATGCATAGGATAATGCTAAGCTTATCTTTCCAGACTAATCAGAAAGTTTCATTCAAATGTTATATTATACAAAGCAATAATCCTTCAACTTGCATCTGGCCTAGAGAACAATTAGTAATGTAATTTATTACAGAAGCCAGGACTGATGAATAACTTTGAGAATTCCACCACTTGAATTAGCAAAAGGGCTGGTAACTTCACAAGGATCACAGTTGCTGCTACAGGTAGATTTCAAAGGCATGCTCAACCTTTCCCAATAGGGTGGTAGTATGATTTCATTGTGTCAGGATGATAAAATGCAATATAGTGCACATACAGAGCTGGAAAGTAGGTTAAATCATACTTAACAAGTTATTTCCCAGCAGGGAGAAGGGTGGCAAAAGGCCCCAAATCCTGCGCAGACTAGCTAGAGAGATGCTGTAAAGGGTACCGTAGTGTAGCGAGAACTTCCTGTGGTATGTGTTCCTTTTCAAAAAAGAAAGTTTAAATTTCCAACTCCTAGTCACAAAGAAAGTAAATAATGCCTGTTCCTTACCAATTTGAACATGGTTATATTGCATGTATTTGCATGTGTGTACATTGCAATTTGGGCCATTGTATTTTTTAAAAAGTGTTTAAAGTGATGAAATGTAGAAAATCTACATCAGCAAATGGTAGGTACATTCTTAAAATACCCTCCCCTCCATTGCCTAATATTCCAGCTTTTTTCAACCACCTATTTAATAAGTTATAAGAAAAATGTTGAGTAGTAATTTGATGCACACACTTTATAATCACATAGCATTACGATACAGTACTTTATAAGTGCTATGGAGGTGGAAGACTCATTGTACACAACTATTTTCCCTTGGTGACAATGTAATGAAGAAAAACTTTTGCAGGCTTTTGTGGAGGGGAAATATACCACTTTACATATTTTATTCCCGAGGAAGCAAAATTATATACATCAAACTACTTGATACATATATGCATAAAAAATATAGGTGCTCTCTCTTTTTTGTCTGTCCAGGTTTTAGGGGCAAAGATGAAAGTAGGTGAAATTTGAGGCCTTTCAGCTACAACAGTTTCCCTTTAAAAATAGCAAAGATGAGTCTGAGTGAAGCTCTACCAAGCTACTTTGTTTCTTAAAAACCAGCACTATTTGTAATCCTTTTCAAAATGGGACATTAATCACTACTGATCACATGATGAAAACCAAATCGCATGGCAATATGTAACTGGTTGATGAGTTTGCTATTTTTTTAAACATTCATAGGTTTATTGCTTTCAGTATCACTAAAATAGTTCCTTGCCTGTAGGGAAGATGGGTAGTTATTGGCCCTGGGAGTCTAGCTAATCGGAATGACCTAGGTCAGACTGACAAATACCGAGACTCAAAATTGACTAAGAACTGTTAGATGAAGAAGGAAAAAAAGTGGCAATAAGAGCATGTGTCAGTAATTGTGTGCACATATCCAGGGAGCACTCAAGTAAGGTGTACATTAATTTGAAGCTCATTTACTGCAAAAAGGGTAGAAGTTTAAGATACACCATACAGTAAAACCCAGCAATCCAGGCTAAAGTAGACAAAAGCAACTTTTCTGTATTTCTGAGAACAAATAGCTGTCTCTGGCACCACATCATTGTTTTACTATTACTGGCTAATACAACAGCAGACAGAAAGTGCAGCTGCGGTCCACAGAATATTCGGCATTTCTGGCCTGAGAATAATCCCTCATGTAATGAAAAACCTATTTCTATTTCTGCATCCTCGCTACTCTTCATACTGAAGAGCCGTGCATCTGTCTCCCATTTATTGAAGCTTATTCTTCATCTAGACAGCCAGGTCTGGTTAGTATTAGGAATTAGTTTTTAAATCACTATTTTTCTATTATTTATCTTAGGATCTTCAGACAGATTCCAAAGGTATAAGAAAAATTCACCTTTTGAAGGGAACCCAAACACTCTTAATGGACTGAACCCAAATCTCTGATCCATGTCAGAGAATGTCACTGAGCTATAAGGTGTATTAAAGTAATTAAAGAAATAAAGCCAAACTGTATAGACAAAATCATTGTACCATCTGTTAAAAATGATACAATGGGGTCAAAATTAAAGTTGCTAACAGTAACATGGAAGATTAAAAATAATCTCATAGCCCCCAGGCAGTGAGCAGGCCTCACTAATGTCTCTTTTTCCATCAGGTTACATGTTCACATTTCAAAGATGAATGGCCTCACAAGGTACTACAGAAAGGACTATGAACCACTGGCAAGTGTAGCCATTCCAATAAAAACAAGGTGAAAGACGTGACTCAAAGACAGTGCCTAGAATAAACCACGCCCTTTATGGCATTTCTTACCAGTATTTCTTACCATGTGACACTTTTACCAGGCTTCTCAGTGCATTTCCCAGTCACTAGACCAAAACATGCACAATTTCCATTTCAGGAAATAAGCCACCCTTATTCAGGAAATAAGCCACCCTAGTGTCTATTTGTATTCTCCCTTTCATCTTTAACATCATTTCTTCCTTTTGTATGACTTATCACTGAAACAACAATAGAAATCCTCCAGCAACCGTGCACTGTGAAATAACCATATCCTCTTCCCTCAACAGCAGGAACACACTGTCACAGATCTAGTTTAAATTCTGGGTGATTCCAGCTGCCAGCAATAAGAAACTATGTTTGTTGGCCCATTACAAAGGTGGCCTTGGCCACGGTCATTTCAAGTTGCACTGGGATTAACCTGTAGAAAGGTATAACACCATTCAGTGGAAGGAGTAACAAGGGCTGTTTCTTTTGGAACAATTTTGAGTTATACATTTAACTTTGCATGGCTCTACATAATCTTGCATAATCTTAGCCAAGATTATTTAATTAGACTGTAGGCCCTTCTGTGGTGTTGAAGCAGCTTTGCACTTCTCTGATGATGCAAAGCCTTTACTGTTGATTTTGCTGAACAAAGATACTTGCAGTGAAATCTCAAAAATACTTGCCTCTTTAGGGCAGGGTGATGGCTAGAGTATCCCTGACTCTGATAATCCTTTTCTTTGCTGTCTCAGATCTTGTACATGTTGTCTGGACAATAACTGAGTGGCCCCAAGATTTTGAGGGCATGCACATATTTTAATGCTACCTTTCTAATCTACCCTCTTGCCTTTCAGAAAGCACTTCTCTAGGCTATAATTCCTGTTTTATTTTTCATGAGTACCACTATCTCAAAGAAAAAAAGTAGAAGTGTTATACTGGGTAATGAATGCTAGAAAGAAGTTGTCATTAAAACTGTAGTGTAAGTATAAGTAAGATACAAATACATGTCACTGAGTAATTCAGATTTTGATTTGATATTTGTGAACGAAATGCCTTTTTTTTCCTTTCCAGGTCAAGTTAGTTGTGAGTTTTTCATACCACTGTAGACTGGTTAGAAATAATCTTTTCCACCTTCAACTTTAAATTTTAAACAAACAAACCATTCACATTAAAGTATAGTAGGTACATATGCAATGCACCAACTGATATTTCAAAGAAGTCTTATCTAATCCAAGGCAATTTCTTGAAGGCAAATAAAATATCAAGCAAATTTAGTAGGTATTGTCAGTGGGCAGATGGAAACCTATCCTGCCATACTCCATTGACACTAGTTCTTTAAGGTATTTTCCATCCCATGACTTTCCTCAGAAAGGACCCAGAAAAATGCTAGGAGAAAGCAGCTGATCAACCAACCAGTAAATTAAAAAAAGCTTAAAATTAAATTAACTGCAGCACTGTTATGCATTATGTATATTACTTTTTAAAAATTAAACCTGACAGAGCAGGATAAATCTGGACATCCCAGAAGAAGAAAAAAACCCCAAACAAACAACGAAGCACGTTTAAAATTTAGGTAAGGTTCAGTAAGATCAACATATGAATGAGAGAAATTCCTTTGCTGTTTAAGTCTACACTAGTTTAAATACTTATCTGTTCTTTCAAGCTAATTAATTGGTTATAGTCAAGATAGTGACTATAATAATCACACCATAGTATTCAATATTTATTCTCTCATTATCAAATCTTCTCAGTGTGTAAGTCAAAACATGTTTTTTCTAAGCATCAGTTCTACATACTTAGCCCAGGCTCTTTAATTCAAGCTGTTCTTTTTGCTTGTTACAGTTTTCCTAATAAAAATTCTGAGTCAGAAATGATGCATGAATTAGAGAAAGAAATTCCAGCTATATTTCTCTAGCTGTATCAGTTCTGCAGGGCTACGGAGAGGACAATGTGGGGGGCAGCAATGAAGGCACATGCTCAGGGTAAATAAAATAAGTAGCTTTTGCTCATAGACACACAAGGTTAAATTCTGTTCTTGGATGCAAACATGCAGTTCCTGCTCACCTCAGTGAAAGGCAAACACATTCATTTCATGTTAGATTTTGGCAAACATCAGGGCTTCTGTCATTATTTAGGCAAAATTCCCTTGAATCAGTGAGGTTTAGGACTGCAGCATTTGGTCTACGGCATAGACAGACTGAGACAGAAGGTACCAATTTTTTTTTTTAACTATAACTATGATATAAGTTTGTAATATAAAATATTGTGGTCCAAGCATCATACTATGCATCAGCAATCAGCAGACTTTTTCCAGAGCAGGCCAAAGCTTGTGACCCAGCCATGATTGCAGGCCAGAAGTCACCCCAGAGCAGCCAACTGCCTGCACTCACTCTTGCTGGAGATTCCCAGCCCCTCTGCAGCAAGGGGAGGGCAGGTGCAGTGGAGGAGTAAGGTCCGTAGCACAGGGGAATGTCAAAGGGGAAATGGATGGCCTGGCACACCTCTAAGCCTCTGAATCCCTATGCTGGATCCAACCCCTGCGGGCTGGACCGAACCTCTCCATAAGCTGGATCCAGCCCACAGGCTGTAGGTTGCCAGTCCCTGCTATATATGACATGAGGTGCTCAAACCTACCGATCTTTGAAAATTAAGTCAGGGACTTTACATTTGGATGTGATCATATATAAATTCCTGACCATTGTGGATAAGTACAGTTATTCAAAAAGCCCCTGGCGGAAGTGCTCTATCACACTTTAGTTAAAGCACTGTAAGTTAAAGCACAAGTGAACCAAACAGAAATTTGCCATTCATTGGGGGGGAAGGGGGTCACAGCCTGCCTGCACTGGCCTCCACGAGAGCTGCTGGAGCAGCCCCTCTCTCCAGCCTCATCCCTCCTCCATCAGCCGGAGACTGTCAGCACTGCAGCAGCTAGTGGGGAGAGACCAGCAGGGGCAATTGTGGAGCAAAGCCCCGGAGCCAGTTCCTTGCAGCCCCCGCCCATCAAGCAGCAGTATGTCACTGCCTGGTCTGGGCTGCTGATAGGAGGGAGAGATGCTGGAACCCCACTCCCCTTCAGTTATGGCTTTAGAGCACTTTCTGCCTGCTTAATGTGCGATGTGTAACATCAGTACCTAGCCTTTATACCTAAGAATAACAGGATTAGGTGACTGAAAATAATCCAAAATGAGGTATAGAGCTTCGAAGACTGAATAAACTGGAGCTAATTCCTGATTATTGATTTCAGTATTGCTGCTTAGACATATTTGGGATTATGGAGGAGCTGTTATTTTATCTCATTAAAGAAATATTGCATAAACTTTGTTGTCATTTCATATGCTAACGTGTCACTTGTTTTCCCACTGATAAATTTACGTTACTCCATAATTTCTTTTGCTTTTACCCTTCCTAATTATTATTTTCATGGTGTCTGTTTTGTTTTCCTACTTTTACACTTTGCCTTCCCAGAATTTCCTTACACAAATTCTTGACTCCTTTACTGATTTGATCCTTGTTTATTTGTGAGTTTGTTAGTATTATAGAAGTGAAACATTATTAATGGCTTTAAAATAAATACAGCCTCTTTAAATTTACTAGTTTAACAAAAGTAAATTCACTTCCTTAATGCTAAAACTGTGCTTTGGTGCTCAGCTGAATTGGGGCCTAGAACCTAAAAAGTCTATAATGTATCTTATACAGTTAACAAAGCAGTACAGCAATAGCTTGCATGCAGTATAAATGAATCCAGGAGTCTTAAACCAACCTTCCCTATCTACTTTGTGTTGCAGCCCACTGAGCAGTCCTTGGACTACCCCTCCACAGGGAAGAAATGAGAAATTTTGAGGGCTATTGAACACTGACTTTTCAGAGTGAATTATCACAAAGTTATTTCACACAGGTGTTTCTCTTCTGGAACTATATTAGGAAAACTCAATGTTCACTGGCCCTGAAGTTCACCCTTCCCCTGTGGTGTGGTCTATTGTCAATATGCTGGACTATATTAAGTATGTCATATTATACTGGCTCAAAGCTTTCCAAACATTTTGCCTTTGCTTGACTACCTGGAAGTCTGTGTTTCTGTTTTGCTAAACAAACAAACTAAAACTACTGCTCTGCCACTCTCCCTCTATGGGTCAGGGTTCTGGTCCCTTATATTCTGGTATTAATCTGGATTCATTTCTGTTCATTACACTCCTATGAATGACATGTAAAGCCAGGATGTACCTTCTGCACAGTGAAAAGTAGTTGAAGAAAGTGAGCATCGCTACACAAGTCATTGCTATATTTTTCAAAAGAAATATACAGAAACGGTAGCGGCTAAGACCACATTAGTTTCTATTTCCCTAAAATGCCATACTAAGCCATACCATAGTAAGGACCAACCTGTTTGGCAGGCATGCCACAAAATTCCCCAACTACTATTCCAATCTCTCTCCCTTTGCCTGATCTGCTGCTCTGCCTTTTGCTCCCAGCCCTGTGCTTCTTACCTGCTCTATTGCACTGCTTTCTCCTCCCTTCCCTGTGCTCCCTGCCCAATTTGCTGCTTTGCTTTGTACTTTCTACCCTGTCCTGCCTGTCCCCACTCCCATCTGCCATGTGCCATACATAGAGACTACCTATGCCACAGGACAGGCACCCCCACTGTAGTTGACCACTACTTCCCTGTTATTCCTATTTGCCTCTAGTGAAGGGTATGAGGTAGACTTGCTTGCTTTGGAAGAGTGGATAAGGAGAAAGGCTCCTCAGGTTTTGGATTCTCTTCAGAGAATTGAAGAATCATACTAATAAAACTTTTCTCTCTGTACAGGAGGGATCGTGTTGACAAAAGGGGTGGGGGTGTAGCTCTCTATGTGAAGGAAAGCCACATGTCCCTGCAACCTGATGTTGGTGACCAGCATGGACAGCTAGAGACCCTCTGGGTAAAAATTCATGGGGAATACAGCACAGGGGACACAACGGTGGGAGTCTACTACAGACCTCCCACTCAAAGTCCTGAGCTTGACGAGGAGTTCGCCCGGGAACTGACTGAGGCCACTTGTTCCAGGACCTTGGTTGTCATGGGTGACTTCAATTACCCGGACATCTCGTGGGAAGATCAATCAGCAAAATCCGAGCCGTCGCAAAGCTTTCTCTCGTGCATGGATGACCTCTACCTGACTCAAGAAGTCTATGGGCCAACGAGAGGCAAAGCGCTGCTCGACCTGGTACTGGCTACGGGGGACGACCTAATTGGCGACCTAGTGATTGATGGGAAGCTGGGTGACAGTGACCACGAGCTGATCACCTTCACCATCCGCCGTAAAGCTGGCAAGTCAGTCAGCAACACAGAAGTCCTTGACTTCAGAAAAGCCGACTTTGACAAGCTCAAGAGGCTTGTCGGTCAGGTCCTCAGGGACCGTGACCCCAGGAAGATGGGAGTTCAAGAAGAGTGGTTGCTTCTCAAGGAAGCAATCCTCAATGCACAAGCTAAATCTATTCCAACATGGAGGAAAGGCAGCAAGAAGGCACAGCAGCCCCCCTGGCTCTCCAGGGACCTAGCAGACCTCCTGCGGCTAAAAAGGAAAGCCTACAAAGGATGGAGGATGGGATTCACCTCCAAGGAGGATTATTCTGCGCTGGTCCGGTCCTGCAGGGAGCAAACCAGGAAAGCCAAGGCTCCAGCTGAACTCCAACTAGCTTCAAGCATCAAGGACAACAAAAAGTCCTTTTTCAGTTATGTGTGGAGCCGGAGGAAAAGCAAGGGCAATGCTGGACCCCTGCTAAACCAGATGGGGCAACTGACAACTGATGCCCAGGAAAAAGCCAACCTATTAAATAGGTACTTTGCGTCAGTCTTTCATCAGTCCCATGGGATGCCCATGCCTGCTATGGGACAGGGAGATCTGGGTGATGGGGATCCCCTACCCTCCATAAATGCTGACCTCGTGAAGGAACACCTTGAGAAGCTGGATACCTTCAAGTCAGCCGGCCCTGACAATCTGCACCCCAGGGTACTCAAGGAGCTGGCGAGCATCATAGCCCAGCCCCTGGCACGGATCTTTGAAAACTCCTGGTGCTCTGGTGTAGTGCCCGAAGACTGGAAGAAGGCCAATGTGGTGCTGATCTTCAAGAAAGGGAGGAGAGTGGATCTGGCTAACTACAGGCCCATTAGCTGGACTTCTATCCTGGGGAAGATCTTAGAAAAGTTTATTAAGGAGGCCATCCTTGAGGGACTGGCCCAGGCTAACATTCTAAGGGATAGCCAGGACGGGTTTGTTGCGGGTAGGTCTGGTTTGACCAATCTCATTTCCTTCTATGACCAGGTGACCTATCACCTGGACGAGGGAGAAGAGATTGATGTCATATATCTTGACTTCAAAAAAGCTTTTGATCTGGTATCCCATGATCACCTCTTGGCCAAACTGGCCAGTTGTGGCCTTGGCTCCACCATGATCTGCTGGCTGGGAAACTGGCTCCGTGGTCAGACCCAGAGGGTTGTAATTGATGGCAGTCACTCATCGTGGTGCCCTGTGACCAGTGGGGTCCCTCAAGGCTCTGTCCTTGGACCCATACTGTTCAACATCTTCATTAATGATGTGGACATTGGAGTCAGGAGTGGACTGGCCAAGTTCGCCGATGACACCAAACTTTGGGGCAAAGCATCCACGCCAGAAGATAGGCGGGTGATCCAGGCTGACCTGGACAAGCTCAGCAAATGGGCAGACGAGAACCTGATGGTGTTTAACACCGAAAAATGCAAGGTTCTCCACCTTGGGAGGAAAAACCTGCAGCATCCTTATAGGCTCGGCAGTGCTACGTTGGATAGCACTACAGAAGAAAGAGACTTGGGAGTCATCATTGACCACAAGATGCACATGAGGCTCCAATGTGATGCTGCGGCTAGTAAAGCGACCAAAATGCTGGCTTGCATCCATAGATGCTTCTCGAGCAAATCCCGGGATGTCATTCTCCCCTTGTACTCGGCCTTGGTGAGGCCGCAGCTGGAGTACTGCGTCCAGTTTTGGGCTCCACAATTCAAAAAGGATGTGGAGAAGCTTGAGAGAGTCCAGAGAAGAGCCACGCTTATGATCAGAGGTCAGGAAAAGAGATCTTACGATGACAGGCTGAGAGCCATGGGACTCTTTAGCCTGGAAAAGCGCAGGCTCAGGGGTGATCTGATGGCCACCTATAAGTTTATCAAGGGTGACCACCAGGATCTGGGGGGACGTTTGTTCACCAGAGCGCCCCAAGGGATGACGAGGTCGAACGGTCACAAACTCCTGCAAGACCGTTTCAGGCTGGACATAAGGAAGAATTTCTTTACTGTCCGAGCCCCCAAGGTCTGGAACAGTCTGCCAGCGGAGGTGGTTCAAGCACCTACATTGAACACCTTCAAGAGTAAATTGGATGCTTATCTTGCTGGGATCCTATGACCCCAGCTGACTTCCTGCCCTTTGGGCAGGGGGCTGGACTCGATGATCTCCCAAGGCCCCTTTCAGCCCTAATGTCTATGAAATCTATGAAATCTATGAAATCTTCCTTAGAGGTCCTTATTACTTCAGAGTCAGAGAAGCTTGCAGAAGTACCAGTCATGATATACTTCTTCTGGGGAATAACACTGGAGATCAGTCCTCAGAAATCTGGGTTTGTCTGCACAAAAGTGACAGAAGTGACCACAGTATGGTGTAGAGAAATATCAGCGAGGTTAAACTAGCTAGTGGGCAGCTGAAATAGCAATAAGTTCAATGCAGGCTAATTTCCCCTGCCCATGGTACTGTACTAGGTTGGTATTCCAGGAGAAGTACCTTTTCACTAATCTGAATGATATATTATTGCCAGTGGGGTAATTTGAGGATTCAAATCCTGGCTAGTCTGAACTTGGAGAAATGACTGCAGAGCTTGAGTTGGGGAGGAAGAAAAGTTTATGGAGAAACTCCCCACTGCCAGTTTGGCTGTTCAAGCCATGTGCTAGGGCCAAGAGCTGAGCCTCAGAGATGCTGTGAAATACACCTATATTTGCCAGGGTCTACAGCACAGAAAAATAAAAACCAAATCAAACAACACCCCCACCCCCCATAAACTATATCAAAATGCAGACTGCATCAGGTTCTCTCGATAGACCTGAACAGATTCTAATCAGTTTCATAAAATGCCTTCCAGCGTAATTGAAGTAAGCAGACTGCTAGAATTGCATCATACTCATAATCACAAATGAAGGGTAATGTGCACATTTTTATGATGACAGTCACCTCTAGGGAGAGTCTGTTTGCAAAAAAAATAAAAATGTTCCCATCTGTGACCCAAAGCAACAGAGAAGGGCTCCAAAGGAAAGACTTTCATAAAGAATTCCCAGAGAAAAAATAATGCAAAAACATTTGACTTGGAGGCAGAGTTGTAGCACATGTTCTCTCAGAAGCTTTGTGAATTTCATGCAGTATCACTCAAAAAAATCTTTTTCTTCTTTCCAGCCCTGTGCATCAGGTGCTCTCTCAAAATCTGGACTGTTTGGGCACGTCCACATAAGTGTGCATGTGTGCTTTGTGGCACCTCAAAGGCTTTTGAAGCTCTGCAAAATGTACCCCATGCATGTGATATGGTTCTCCACACTGCATATTTATAGTGCAAAGGCAAATTTAGATACCAGGAAATCCTGGTATGAAAAAAAGTACACACAAAAAAAAAGTGTGGTACATGTGGCAGCAGTAAGGGCTGCCTGAAACCAGAGCTTGGCCAACCAGAACCATGCTCCAGCTGCTGGCCAGGCTCTGCGTGCCTGGATTGCTGCTGCTGCTACAGTCCTGGGAAGCCCCCAGGACCCCAGGTAAGGCTGTTGGGGCCACCAAGATACTGACCCCAACCTCCCTACCCCACCTGAGGCAATGTGCCCCATGCCAGAGCACACGTGCAGGGGAATTCCCAAAGATGTGCTGCTGCTATTTGTCCCTGCGGAAATGCATGCATGTGCTCATCTGGACATGCCCTTTGAGTTCTATTTCATTCTTCTGAGAGAGGTATAAATTTGACAGCATCTCCACCCCTGTCCCATAGATTAAGAAAGGGAAGACAGACTCAAAAAACTGTAGACATCAGAAGATTCAGGTGGATGTCAAAAAACTAACTGGAGTGCAATTTGCTGTGTATGGGGGACTTTATTTGCACACTCGTTTTTGCCCCTTACCTGATTCCATTTCTTTCTTTGTACTGAAGTCACATTCACTTCACAGCACTTTACAGCTCCTCTTAAGAAAAAACTGCAAAAAATGCTGAACAAAAGCTATTACAATGAAGGATAAATCTTGCAAAATGCTAAGTGTACTTAGCTAGGTGCAGAGCACCCAGAGCTCATAGTGACATCAGTGGGAGTTGAGGGTGGTGGCTGGGAGCAAGGGACTCTTTGTCTTCAAAGAATTGAGCTCCAAATTTGGAAAGATTTCCCTCTTTTCGGTACCACTGTCTTAAGTGTTTGATGTATCTGGCCGCATCCAGATGAGTGTGGCTGTGCGGTATGTGGCACTGCAGACACATCTTAAATGCCACGTACGGCACATTCAGCTGTTTTCTGTGCTGCAAGACAGCAGCACAGGTTTTTTTTTGTTTGATTTCTTTTTTGAACCCTGGATAATCAGGGGTCAAAAAACCCATGCAAGAAAAAAAGAGAAAAAGAAAAAAGCAAAGCAGTGCACGCACGGGCAGTGTGTGCCACCCAAAAGCATAGCCTAGCCAGCCAAAGCCATACTTCAGCTGCCGGCCAGGCTCTGAGCTGCAGGATTGCTACAGCTGCAACCCCAAAAGGGCCCCAGTACCCCAGGTAAGGCTGCAGGGGCCTTCCCAGCGCTAGTCCCGTTTCACCCAGAATAACATTTCTTGAGGTCAACTAGAGGCAGCACAAGGCGTGCTGCTGCTAATTGTCCCTAGGGAACCAAATGTCCACGCTTGTGTAGATGCAGCCTCTGATTCCAACTAAATCTGAACATGGCAGAAAACTAATGGTGAATTCACCTTACAAGTTAAAAACAAATTAGAGCTCACTCTATATAGGTACATACATATATTAATATGTTGTACATGTACATACATACATATACATATACATACATATATACACATACATACATACTACTATAGTATATACTACTACTCCAATCTCTCTCCCTTGCCTGATCTGCTGCTCTGCCTTTTGCTCCCAGACCTGTGTTTCTTACCTGCTCTGTTACACTGCTTTCTCCTCCCTTCCCTGTGCTCCCTGCCCAATTTGCTGCTTTGCTTTGTACTTTCTACCCTATCAGCCACTGTCCTGCCTGTCCCCACCCCCATCTGCCATGTGCGTTACCTATGCCACAGGACAGGCACCCCCACTGTAGTTAACCACTACTTCCCTGTCGTTCATATTTGCCTCTAGTGAAGGGTATGGGGTAGACTTGTTTGCTTTGAAGAGTGGATAAGGAGAAAGGCTCCTATATATATATATATATATATATATATATAGTGCATATAAGAAAAAGAAAACATGAGATATGTAAGGTGATGCTTACAGTCAGGCAGCTGGCTCTTTCTTGACTTATCGTGATCTATAGGCTCAGAGTCAAGACTCCCAGATGTATACCTTAATTGGCTTGTTCACCTTGAGCTTACACTAAATTCAGCCACATTCTTTGCAATGTGGATGCCAAAAGGTGGCAGTCAGACAAGTCCTTTCCAGATTCAGTTGGCTCATTATCAAGATTCCTAGGAACCATGAATTCTTCATATATAACACATGTGAGATATTTGTATTCCCCCTAAATATCTCCTCACTGGGATATTTTCCAGTTCACGAATGCAAATAAATGGAAGAAACTGCAAATATGAATGAACAATACACCCTTGCACTCAGGCAAGTTTGCAATTATCTTATTGATTTATGGGAAGAAGACAATCCAGCTTGAAAGCGACATCTAGTGCTTTTACTTATGGACAGCTATGGTTTATGATTTGGCATGAGTATTGTATTATCATTGTCAGTAGAGATAAACTAAGGTCTAAGATCCTTAGTCTAGGGTTCATTTGAACAGAACCCCCAAATTTTGTTCTCTAAATTTCACTAAAATTAATATCACAAAGAACCATCACACAAACACACAAATACACTCCCATGCATGTGTGTATGACACTATATGACACTCAGAGAGTTATGATACTCTTAAGAGAGCTTTCTTAACCTCTGTAACAGAACTCTTTTTGTTTTTTACTGTGAGTTGAAGTAAATGTAAGATCCTTACATTTACACACAGTATATGTTTAATTAAGAACCAGGGCTTTTGGCAGATCTGTTCTTTAAATAATGGGATTCACTTCACATAATATAAAGGTGAATACAGTATTTGAAGTTTATGCAGAAAACCATAGCTTAACCTACATCCCATCTGTCGTTTCAGTCAAATAATACCAAAGAGTGAACAAATGCTAATATTTTTCCTGAGCTGCATACCCACTAATGATGCTATACAAGTATACTATTCTCTCATCATTGCTTTCTGTCATTTTCTTTTTATTTTCCCAAGTTCTGTTCTGTTTCACATGATGGAAAGAGACAAAATATCACCAGCACTCTAAGATTCATCAGCATGAGTCTCAACATACTAATTTTCAAGTGGAGCAACTTTAAACACATTGCAGGCTTTTAGTTTCCAGAGAAAATAATACTTCTATTGTTTTCAAAGGAAACTGTAAGTACTCAAAATTACCACACTTTTAGCATACTGACATGTTGATCGCCAGATGTTCTTCTAAACTTAAAGTCAGATTGGCAGAAGTCAGAGTAGTTTAGAGGCTTACTTAAAACATTGTATTTTATATTTGGCAGGCTTACTGTAGTGAAAATGACAAGGTGACTTTTTTTTCTTTCTCTTTTTTTTCTATTTTACTTTGGCATGGATCTAAAGAGCTACAAAGTAATTTAACATGACAAATGCCTTCATCCCACCCTCTACTTTGAAGTGAACAGCTCTGATGACAACAATGACATATGTAGTGTTTTCTTTTTGACACATTCTCAATGACTTTGTTTATAAGTGGATTTTGCTATCTAGTCCCATATTTTCAGGATACCTAATCTGAATATGGAGGATCTAGCATCCTGTAAAATTAACACTCATGATAATTGGTCTCAAATACTGTTGGAGTTTTGTCGAATATCAACATTTATCATAACAGAGCCTACCAGCACAATTTTATTTGGATGTGATATGCTGATTTTTATCTAAATATGTTATGACAGCACAAAGCTGCAATACTAACACAGCATCACAACATTTTATTTGGACAATATGCATTGATGTTTATCAAAACATGTTGAAATGTCACTAAGTTGCAATACTAATTTGATGACAGAATTGGTTCTCTTGGAGAACCTCAGAAGGGTAGCAATTCTGGATTTAATTAAGTAGATGTATTTGCTCTCTTGCTGCATGTATTAAACTACCATTAATGTGTACTGTATTCACAGTAGTTGAGAACTGAATGTGAAAGTATAAGTTAAATAAGAAACAAAACAAGTACAGCAAGAGGAACTTTTTGATACAATCAGTTTTATGAAAAATCTATCTGACCTAAAAGATTTCCTTCCCCACCTTTCTGTTTGCCTCCTTTTTACTTCCACAAACATAAAATGCTATTTTAAGGCTGAAACTATTCCAAGAACATAGGGCCAAATTTTCAGGCTTATAATACACAGTTCTTTTTGCAAAACATATTCATGCAGACAACAATTTGTATGCATAAGCACATGCACGAATAAGTAAGGGAGGGTGTTTTGTGCATACATAGGGACATGGCTATACCACATGAGGATAGTGTCTTATGGATTGTACCATGCCTCTGACAACAGCCAAGACAAGAAATTTCAGATGACATGAGAAATCTCACAGTAGATCATTACAGAATAGCCTAGCCATAAAGGAAGTTCCTTCCTACCCTGTCAAAGGCTACCTAAGGAGGCTTAGGCTTTGAATAGCATCCTTTCTAACATAATTGTGGATGTTCTCATCATCTAAATGTCTAATTATTTTGTAAACCTACTAAGCTCTTGATTTGGCCTCGGTGGTATGTAGTGGCCATTAGCTCCAAAGGTTAATTACACATTGTGTAAAATGTATTTATTTTTCACAGCTTTAAATGTGTTGCTTTTTTCAGTTCATTCAATTTATTTTTATTCCTGTATTCTGAAATAATAAAAACAGAAGTACATAAATTACTTTCTCCATGCTATTCATTATTTTGTATATATGCCTCATCTCATCAGTCTCCCCTCATATGGAAGTCTCTTTCTGCCGCTCACATGATTAGTTTACAACACTGAGTTTTGCAAAGTCCTGATCATGGAACCCATGGAACAATATCAGGAAGAACTGGATAAATTCTTACAGGATCGACCACAAGAAACACAAGCGTGGATTACTGCTTTAACCTCCCAGAAGTGGAAGCTAGGCAACTTTTACTTATGGCCTAAGGTGCACAAATCTGATAACCCAGGACACCCCATTGTCTCTGGCATTGGCACCATCAAGGAAGGTATTCCTGGCTACGTTGACTCTATCTTAATTCCCACATGTCACTGGAGCTGCCAGCTATTTGAAAGATACAACACATTTCTTAAAGAAACTGGGCTCCATTGACAAGCTTCCAGTAAACACTATGCTAGCTACCATGGATATTATGTCTCTGTACATATCTTCCACGAAGATGAATAACAAGCCACAAAGAACATTATTCCCAATGAGAAAATTGCTTCAGTTTCCATTACATTGTCCTGCCTTGTCCTCACAGACAACTATTTCAGGTTTGGGGGCTTTTTATGTCTACAAGCAAATGGCACTGCCATGGGCACAGATATAGCCCCCCCCCCATTATATCAACATATTTACGATAGATCTTGAAGTCTGTTTCTTCCACAGCTGCCCTCTCATTCTCCAGATCTACCTAAGGCACGTAAATATCTTAATTGTATGGACACCTGGGAAGGAACCTCTAGAGAAATTTCACCAGAACTTTAACTCCTATCCCTTCATCGAACTAACTATGGAATATGCCACCCAGCAAATTCATTTTCTAGACACTACAGTGGAAGTTTGCAATGGCCACATCACCATATTATATCAGAAGCCCACTGACCACCACACATAACTTCACAGCACCAGCTGTCATCCTGAGCACTCTACTAGATCCATCATATACAGCTAAGCTCTCCATTACAGCTGTATCTGCTCTGATCCTACTGACTAGGATACACATTTTAAGGATCTGGAGCAGGGATTTTTATGATTACAATACAATCCCCAAACTGTAGCCACTCAACAAAGCCAGATTCAGACCTTGCTCCAAAATGCTACAATACCAACCTTGGGACAAGGACAATAGAGTCCCTCTCATTGCCACCTATAGCCCCAGGCCTAAACACCTTAGACACATAATTTAAATGACCACCAACCCCTCCAGGAAAAGGATGTCTGCCTCAAATTAGTCATGGCTTAAAGGAAGCGCAAGGTGGCAAAGGCATGCAGTAAGGCAGCGGCCCTAGATTTTAGGAGGGCAGACTTCAACGAGCTAAGGAGGATAGTTGGAGAAGCGCTGAGGTCCCGGAGGGGAGGGGAGCCAGGTATCCAAGGAGAGTGGTCGCTCCTTAAGGAGATGATCCTCCAAGCCCAAAGGAAGGTAATACCAATGAGGATCAAAGGGAGCAGGAGGGCGCACAAGCCTCCGTGGCTCATCAAAAGCATCCGGGAATATCTCCTTGCTAAAAAGGAGGCTTACACCCAATGGAAAGAAGGGGTCATCACCAGGGAGGACTATTCTTTAGTTGCTCGGGGATGTAGGGGGGCAGTTAGGAAGGCCAAGGCAGAGATGGAACTGGGGCTAGCTTCCCAGATTAAGGACAATAAGAAGTCCTTTTTTAAATGCATAAGGGGTAAAAAGAAGGTCCCGGGTAACGTGGGGTCCTTGCAGGACACGATGAGAAACTTGGCCGTCACACCAGACAGCAAAGCTAACATGTTTAACGATTTCTTTGCCTCCGTCTTCCTAAGTAGGGACCAGAACAGCCACCTCCCTGCTGGGCCCCCCTTGGGCCCCGGGGAAGGGACACCTGGGCCACGGGTTAGTGAGGATTTAGTTAGGAAGCTTCTGGAGGGGTTGGACATATTCAAGTCAGCTGGTCCGGATGATCTCCACCCTCGAGTTCTAAAGGAACTGGCCGAGGTCATTGCCAGTCCCCTGGCACAACTTTACGAGCACTCGTGGTGCTCTGGTGAGGTACCAGAGGACTGGAAGAGGGCCAATGTGGTCCCCATCTTCAAAAAAGGCAGGAAGGAGGACCCGGGAAACTATAGGCCGGTTAGTCTTACCTCGATCCTAGGCAAGCTGTTTGAGAAAATTATGCTGGCACACATCCAGGAAGGGCCAGCAGGGCAACCAACATGGGTTCATCAGTGGCAGGTCCTGTCAGACCAACCTGGTGGCCTTTTACGATCAGATCATCAGATCATTAGATGCAGGGGTAGCAGTGGATATATAGATTTTGACACTGTCTCTCACCCCGTTCTCATTAAGAAACTGGGGGGCTGTGGTGTCGATACCCACACAGTCAAATGGGTCGCCAACTGGCTGGAGGGCCGCACCCAGAGGGTGGTGGTGGATGGGTCCTTCTCAACCTGGAAGGACATGGGCAGTGGGGTTCCACAGGGCTCGGTCCTCAGGCCCACACTGTTCAACATCTTCATTAGCGATTTGGATGAGGGGGTAAAAAGCACCCTGTTCAAATTTGCTGATGACACTAAGATGTGGGGGGACGTGGGCAACTGGAAGGATGTAACAGGCTACAATCAGACCTAGACAGGTTACAAGGGTGGGCGGTTGAGAATAGGATGGGTTTCAACACAGACAAGTGCAAGGTGATGCACCTCGGGAGGAACAACTGGCACCATACCTACAGGTTAGGGAACTCCCCTCTTGTCAGCACGGAGGAGGAAAAGGACCTGGGGGTCATCATTGACTCCAAGATGAACGTGGGCCGGCAGTGTGGACAGGCAGTTAGGAAGGCCAACCGCACCTTGTCATGCATCCACAGATGCATCTCGAGCAAGTCCAAAGAGGTGATCCTCCCCCTCTATGCAGCACTGGTCAGGCCGCAGCTGGAGTACTGCGTCCAGTTCTGGGCGCCGCACTTCAAGAGGGATGTCGACAGCATGGAGAGGGTCCAGAGGAGGGCCACTCATATGATCAGGGGACAACAGGGTAGGCCCTATGAGGAGAGGCTACGGGACCTGAACCTGTTCAGCCTCCAAAAGAGAAGGCTGAGGGGGGATCTTGTGGCCTGTTATAAACTAGTCAGGGGGGATCAGCAGGCATTGGGGGAGTCACTGTTCCCCCGAGCACTGCCAGGAGTGACCAGGAATAACGGTCACAAGCTGGCAGAGGGCAGGTTTAGGTTAGATATCAGGAGGCGCTACTTCACGGTCAGGGCGGCTAGGGTCTGGAACCAACTTCCAAGAGAAGTGGTGCAGGCTTCTACCCTGGGGCTGTTTAAGAGGAGGTTAGATGCGCATCTTGCTGGGGTTGTTTGACCCCAGTATTCTTTCCTGCTATGACAGGGGGTCGGACTAGATGATCTGCTCAGGTCCCTTCCGACCTTAGAAACTATGAAACTATGGAAGCCCCCAAACCTCAAACAGCATCTTTCAAGCAACAGATTACTTAACTCCCATTCTCACTGAGGTTCTAGACATTGCAATGCACCCAGATGCCTTCTGTCCCCTGACATCAGTATAGACTACATCATCACTGGACTGAATAATATATTCTAATACAATAAAAGTGTCTGTCTGTCTGTTTGTAATGCTTTATTCACACTCTGATTGGTTGTCTCAGCAGCCAATCACAATGCTGACTGAAACAACCAATCAGAGTGCTCTGCACAGACGGACACATGTGACGGAGCACCACCATTATAGTGGGGACTGAGAGGCCAGAGCACAGAGGCGAGACCAGAGTGCTAGCCTTACCCACCCTCCCAGCCCTGCTCCTTGGAGACAGAGGGGGTTGTTGGGGATGGACTGGGATGGTGGAGTGCTGCAATGAAGGTGGGGTGGAAGGGACGGAGCAGGAGGGTGAGACCAGCGACGCTCTCTCAGTCCTCCTCCTTGGAGGTGGCGGCGTGGGGTGCTGGTGGTGCAGCACTGGCCTTGCCCCCCCGCTCTGGCATTGCTGCTGCTGCTGGACCCCAATAAAAGCTGGCTGGAAAGGGGAGACAGTGGAGAGGAGGGGGGAAAGAAAGTGAGAAGGGGAAGGGAACAGTGGCTCTGCCGTTGCCAGGCTCTGAAAACAGCCAGGAGGTACAGAGAGGAGGTTGTATGCAGCTGGATGCACAGCAGCAGCACCATGGAGTGCTGGGTGGAGGCTGCAGCCACCACATGCAAGCTTCCCCACTTCCCCCATGCCTGGGGTGGTGCAGAAGGGGGCAGGGCGGCACATGGGGCTGGAGGCAGGGTAATGGCAGTGCGGGGCAGTGGATAGCGGTGCTCTATCCCCACCCCCCCCATCATTCTTGATGGGCAATTGGCAGTTCTTATATAATAAAGGGCTTAGTCTGTCTGTCCATAATGCTCTTAGGGCACTCTGATTGGTCAGTGAAACAACCAATCAGAGTGTGGAGCACTGCCATGATGATGGTGGGACAAAGGGGATGGAGAGGCCAGCGCTGCTAGCCTCACCCCACTGCTCCATCCTTGCCATCATGGCGGTGCTCCACCGCCTCCAAAGAGTAGGGCCGGGGGTGGAGGGGATGAGGTCAGCAGTGCTGGAGGCAGCACTGGTGCAGGGTGCTGGGGGTGGGGGATGGAAATGGTGGGGCAAGCTTCCCCTCCCCCAACCCACTCCTGGGAGGTGATGACAGCACCTCATTCTTGACAGGCAATTGGCTAGTATGGATTATAATATCTGAGGTTCATTCACTTGCAACTCTACCAATAGCACATCACTGCTCATAGTGCTCCTCTGCAGTCTACATTCGACAGATAGGGCAATCCCTATATGAAAGAATAAATGAACACCAATCTGACACCAATCTGTCTGTGGCAGAACCCTTGAACATCCTTGGACACTCTATCACTGACCAGAGGGTGATCTGATCTGAAAACTGATCTGAACAGGAAACTGTGGAACAAGAAAGATTGTGTTAAACTGGGACTGTGAATTATTACCCCATTACCTGGATTAGTTTTTGTGACTTCTTTGCTCCTAGTTTACTGCTTTCAGCATTGCCCCTACCCATTTCTCTCTCTCCCCATCCCTTCTGCCATATTCAAATTTATCTCTCCTTCTGTATACCCTGCTTCGCACATGTCCTTTCACAGCATCTGATGACATGAGCTTCAACCCACAAAAACTTGTGATATATATTTACTTTGGTTAGTATATAGGGCGGGGTGGGCAAAATGCGGCCCAGGGGCTGGATGCAGCCCAGCAGGCCATTCTATCTGGCCCACGGGGCCCCTAAAAATTTAGAAAATTAATATTTATCTACCCCTGGCTGCCTGTCATGTGGCCCTCAATGGCTAGCCAAAACTCAGTAAGTGTCCGTCCGCCCAAAATAACTACCCGCCCCGATATAGGGTGTAAATCTATTATGCCTTCTGCTTCACTTCAGACTAACTGTGTCTCTCCACTCACTTTATTTACCATGCATCTGTGTACTTCATCATTTAATGCTAGAGATAGGAGAATTTTACTGAGAGACTTCCAAAAATGCCTCCAGTTGTCTTCTTAAGATAACACAGTTAGGTTAGAACTCATGAGGCACAGGAATAGTTTAAATTATTTCTTCCAATGTTCTTTACTCTGCATCTGTCAATACTGCATTTTATTTGCCACGATTATACTCATTCACCTATATTTGATAAGTACCTCAGGAGTTCTTCATAGTTTTATCTGGTCTTTACACACCTATACATTAGAGCTCTTGCCCCTACACGATCCAGTTCCAGGGACCAGTTCTTTAGACTAATTTATCACCTATTTTATGGTGGTTGCATCCGGACAATGCAACCTATGCGATTGCAAAGCTGGGGAGAAGTGCTTGGTCAGAAATGGCAGGAGAAAAAGGGCAGCAGATTCTCAGGGTTGACCCCTTACCCCAGGGATTGAAAAGGTAGTAGCCAGGGGTGGGAGCCCTCATTTAAGTTAAGAGGTGGCCCAGTGGGGCTCAGCTAAGACACTGACCTTTGCACTCAATCGGAGAACTTCCATAAATTCTAGCCCTTAGTTTAAGAGTAACAGTACTCAGACACAGGTTAATAGCTCCCATGTTCCATTCCCTGGGATTACTGTAGGTTGCTGGTTTCTATAAGGCATTTTGCTAGTTACCTTTTTTGGAGACCCAATGCCAAAATGGCTGCAACTGGAAGGGTGATTTTTTTCTGCAGGAATATTTTTTCTGTAACAAATCAGGATTCCAGGGAGGCAGATCTGTAGGTCGAGGTCAATATCACAATTTATTAGGTGAAAAGTAGCCAAATCAGAATTCAATTCCCCAGTGGGTCCAGTTCCCTCGTGAATTAGAGCTAGAAGTAGATTTAGGGAAAGGCAGCCTCTTAAAGAAGGTGAAGACAAAATATGGCCCGCAGGCTGGATCTGTCCCACCAGCCCATTCTATCTGGCTCACAGGGCCCCTGTTTATATTCATATTTATCTGCTCCTGGCTGCCTATCAAAGATGACAGAAGCCAGGGCAAGTAGGACTCAGGGGAAGCCAGCAGCAGAACCCAGCAGCGAGAACGCCTCCAAGCCCCCTCCCACCTCCACCCACCCCTCAACTGGAAGCCTTTGCCTGCTGAAGCTTACGCTGCTTCCCTGCATACCCCTGGCCACTAGAGCACCATGTGGCCCCCAGCTGTATCACTGGATCATGGAAGCATGGGGCTCGTGCTGGTACCCCAGGGCCAGGAGTCAGAGGGTGTATGTGTGTGTGTTCATAGAGTGAGTCCCACATACACACCCCACCATACACATGCACCCACACCCCTCCTCACATTGCCATACATGCAGACCCCCACACCACCTCATACACCCCAGCCACCTTCACACACATCCCCCACAAACCCCATATCCCCCCACACCCCACATATCCACACCCACATGCTCCCTCACCTCACACCCCCACACCTATCCATCCCCACAAACCCCCCACAGATGCACCCACAGACTCTCCACAAACCTATACCCACCCCGCTACCCCCTCCACAATATACAAGAGTAAGAATTCATTTGACGCTATTGTGCAATCACTTTTATGTACACTATACAAACACACGTAAATCAGGACAAAAAGATTTTTTGAAATCATATTAATGAATGTTGTAGATATTTGCTTTTTAGAATACAATTTGGTATTTTTCTGGTACCAAGATGGCAAAACCACTTGCTGAAAGGAGTACTATTGGGGTGCAAGGGGAGGTACTTCTGGTGGCAAAGGGGGTGGGACTTCCAGTCACAAGTTGATATCCAGGAGGCAGGGCACCTGTCAAGGGGTGGGGCTGTTTTTTTATTTGCATGGCCAGGACAAAAACACTTCCTTATTTAATGCAAAGGGTAGGTCTAAATATACCCAATTGCTTCCTTAGAACACTGATATAAAAACATATGGCTTCTCTGCTATGGCCTTATGATCCTTAAGAATTCTCTTTACTCTATATTACTCTATCGGATCTACTAGATTCCTCATTCTGCGTAATTTCTTGTAATCTTTTTTTAATATATTTAGCACTTTGCTCTTCAATGTATTGCTCCTTCACTATGCATACTACAAAGCTGTTTCTTCGTTGTTTCCCCATTCCTTAATTTTAGTGCCATTATTTCCTTTTAAACCTGCTTCTTCCTCCTGCTTCTTGGGCAGCTCCATTGTGTATATTATTCTCTGGTTAGGAGAGTGCTGAAAGAGACCACCAGTTCTGTCCTGTCATTTACATCATTTATCTGAAGTTGCAGGTTGTTCTTCAATTCTCAAGGGTCAGTGGATTGTTTTAGTTAAAGTAATAAATAATAAGAAATGACAGATTATAAGGTAGTAATCCATCCAGGAAAGCTTTGCTTTAGTAACCTAAATACCAAAGATAAATGTATTTCATAATCCATCATTTCCAAGTTACACACATGATTAAAATATTGAATTTGCAATATATGGTATCCCAGTTGTATTATCGCTCACACAAAGAGCTACTGTATCTTAACTGTCAAGTTCAATAAATAACATTCTTTCTAATCCCTTTTCTTATATAACACACTAAGCCTGTTGCTGTTTTCAAAAACAGAAACATAACTATCCTCCTATACTTACTCTCACAGACTGTGGAGCCAGGGTCTGACAGAGCTGAACCATAAACAGGGCAGAAGTAACTTGCCAAGTCTTCATTCTTTTACACATTAGCCTTAAAGAGAAGTCAGCACTGTGAAATAACCACTTTAGAAGACCTCTCACCTTCCAGGACCAAAAATCATTCTGTGGACAAAAGAGATATACTTCTCTCTGGAATTCTAACTTTTAACAAGTTAGTATGACACATAATCCCTTTTTGTCTAGATTGGTTTGTATAGGTTGACACACACAGTATTAACTGTATTAATTCACTTCACTAGTAGTTGTGTTGAGATGAAATGAGAGGCATGAGTGCATGACACTTTAAAGCAGGCTAAATGCTTTTGCATCGCTTTAATGGTGTCGGTGTTTGCAAGTCTCGATGGCACACTGTGCATTAATTCCAGCTGCTGTAGGAAATTCACTGGCGTAATGCACCTTAAATGACTTGGAGTGCAAGCTCCCTACAGCTGAGGAGCAAAGTACAGGGCTCTGTGCAGCTCCATGGCTCTGCAGGAAGTCCTGCAGACAGCCTGGGAAAGCAGCTCCACCCAAGAAAAGCAGTGAGCCTGATCTTTTTCTTTTTTCTCTCCTAGAGCCTCCTGTTTGCCTGAGCTGTGCGGTGGCCTGGTGCTTCCTTCCACGGCTGTGGTACCCCTGGGACCACCTGATCCGGATGCCTGCGGGCGGCTGCCACCTGTGGGCGGGGGGGAAAGAGGGGCCTGTGGTTGCCACAGACGAAAGCACCAACTATCCTCCATAGCCCAGGGATCACTCTGCCCACTGGCAGCTCGCCCTCCAGTCCCCACAGCAGAAGCAGGTAAGTCAGTGGGGTGCGTGCATGATATGCGGGCTTAATCAGCCGAAAATTGAAGTGGTATTTTTTAAAACCCACCACTTCAATTTAGGGTCCCCATTTACTTATGTCAGTTCTCAACGTGAGCGACAACGTGGATTTCTTTGTCGGTAATATTGATACCCTCTCCCTGGATGCTAACCCATTTCTATAAATGGAGGTTTTTGCCTCCAATTCCAAGACAATTTCACTGATCACTCCTCAATGCACCATGCTGCAATACACCAGACTGGACAAGATGGCAGGTATCTTCAGTACATTTTCCCAAGGATAGAGACTCCCAGTTCCTTTTGAAAGGGCTTTATTCTTCTATTCCCAAGCATCTGAAAATTACTCTGTTTGCAGCCTATAGCAGAAACATGTCAAGAATGCCAAGAAGCTACAAGTTTGGGCATACTGCCATTAATATGGAACTGGGTAAGTATTGTATTTTAATGTATAAGGCACCAGGCTAATATCTGTAGGTACTTTTTTAACACATACAAGCTACATCACCACTAGACTATATTAGGGGACAAATACAATCAGAAGTAAAGAAAACTAGGAGAACACCTACAAGGAGTGTATTCAAACATCAGGTCAGGATTACACTCAGAGGTGTAATATTATTGGTCAGCAACATAATGATTAACAATTACATAAAAGTAAAATAAAAAAAAGTATTTTTGTATGCTGATTATACCTGAGAAACATCTGTGTAGAGCATGGAACAAGATGCCAAGAGAAGAAATTGGCCATCTACTACTTAGCCACGCTCAGTGACCGTCTCCCCATGAGTGGGAACATGTGGTTTGCGGTGCCTCATGTGGCATTCATGGTTCTGTTTGCAAAATTAGATACCAGGAAATCCCAGTATCTAAAAACCCTGTAGCAGAAAAAAGCAGGGTGGTGCACATGGCTGCAGTGTGCACTGCCTAAAACCAGAGCCTGGCCAGCCTGAGCCATGTTCTGGCTGCTGGTTGGGCTCCATGTATCTGGATCACCACCACTGCAGCCTCAGGAAGCCCCCAGGACCCCAGGTAAGGCTGTTGAGGCCAGCACAGGTGCTAGCCCCAGCCTCCCTTAGCCCACGCAGAACAATTTGCTGTGCATCAGGGCACATGTTCAGGGGTATGACCAGGAATAACTAGCAGCAGCACAAATATGTGCCACAGCTATTTGTCCCTGGGGAAACACACATTTCTGTTCTGGGGACATGCCCTTTGTGGCTTATTTCAACTAATGGCAACCTGGACATTTCAAACAACAGCAACCGTATACTCCACTAGCTTGTAAACAGAATTTGTGCTTTGCTTTTAGTATGATGGGTTATTGGCATTGTTTGAATTCAGGTTCCAAGAACCCCTCTGCTGTACAGAATATGTGAGAAAAGTAGCTCATCTTCTATATGATAACGGTGAGGGATACCTTTTAGTTACAGTAACACTATACAACAAAGGCTGTGAATCAGTATGGCATTATAGCAATCAAAATCAAAGAAAATGTGTTACTCTAGCTTTAAAGTTTGATGGTTGAATCAAGCCCTAAAATGTTGACGTGCTTATGAATTTTGGAAAAGAACTATAACCTCCCCCCCTCAGCAAGCAGAATTGTGAAAGGGATTATAACAACCTTGCACCTGCTGAGTTTTGATGTGCTGATATGACCCAGATAAATGCAACATGATTTGTTAGGAGGAAACAGAGCTTCTTACCAGCTTGTGTGGGATACAATGAAACATAGGCTTACCTATGAAATAGGCTAGGAGGATGGCAAGCAGAACTGCAGCAGCAATAGCTGATAAAGCAGCACATTTCCAGCTACAATACTTGGAGGGCTTTTTCAGCTTGAACGCATTTCTGGAGAAAGTATTTCTAGGCAACAGTCTAGGTGGTGGTGTATAAACTGTTCCTGAGGTCAAAGGATATCCCGGGGAAGAGCTACTGAACAGAGGGGTAGTTCCAGAAGATGTCTTAAACAAGAAATGCCTGAAAAACAAGAAAATGGGACACATTTTAAAAGGTGCAGTACTATAGTTAGAGAAAAAGATCTCCTCTGTGGACCTTTATTCAGGCTGTCCCCTTTGCCTGGAATCTCCTTCTTCACCTGGTTCACAGTGGCCTGTCCCTCTTCTGCATGTTTCTGCTTACAAAATTACCTCCAGAAAGGGTACCCTATCCATCTAAAGCAGCTTTAACAGACTTGGCAACAGAAAAAAATAACAAAAAGATAATCAAAAGGAAACAAAAAATAACCCTAGAGGTAGCAAGGAGGTCTAAACTACTCCAATTAATTAATTTAGCTTTTGTTCTCACTTTCCATTCATACAGCCAAAGAAGACAGTTAGCTATACGATATTTAAGGGCACGGATTGCGGCTTTGGTGTCACTCTGAGTTACACCACTGTAGACTGACAGAACTGGACTGACTACAGTTGTGTTACACTGGGATGACAAAGACATGTAAAATGCCTCATGCACTTTTGCCTTGCATAAAGTTAATGCTACATAGTAATATCAGCTATACTTCTGCATAACAGAAAAATAAAGGCAACTCTTAAATAGTCAGTGACTACCACAGGGGAAAAAAGAACTAAAAACCTCAATGTAGCAGTTTTTAAATTCTTTTTCACCACTCTATTTTTAATTTAAACATAAAAGAATCCAAAGATAATGAGACAGAGAAGCCAGTCTGCCAGCCCTGAACACTGGATCCATCCAGTTACTTATATAACAGGGACAACATTAGCAATAGTAGTACAATCCTATCATACTGTACTCTACCAGCATGCCTCAAACCTACTCATGAGGGGTTAACTCTTAGGTTTGAAATTTGGTTCAGTTTCTATGGGCACATGTACACGTGCATTTAAGTGCAACTAAATTTAGTGTGTATTAATGCACATTCATTGATTTTTGGCAGGTGTCTATATGTGCAGAGACTTGGCACTAAAGTTAGTGCCAAGTCCCTGCAGCCCTGCCATGTGCCCCTAGTGGCTGGGCATACCCAGCACTAAAGTTAGTGCTGGCTCTCACATACACATGTGCTAATGCATTTGATCTAATTGCACCTAAATTTGATACCTGCATTTTCAGGTATCAAATTTAGGTATGATTACCCTAATTTTGGCATTTTTAATGCACATTAAGGGCATGCACATGTAGACACATACCTGCAATGTGCATTAAATTAGGCTAATATGCATTAACATGTCTTGTGTAGACATGCCCCATGTCCCTTTCAGTACTTTGCTTCTTGGCTCAGTGTCCCAAGGAGGATGCTAATTAATTCCATATCTGGGAGTGAGATTTCAGGCTGGGACAGCCTAAACAAAATCACCAGTTCATTTCACAGCTATGACATGGTAACATGATTTCATTTAAAATCAGTTTTTATTCGTACATTCTTTGCCAGTGGCAACCAATCCCCATAAGTACAAGAAGAAGAGAGAATTTTTTTTTAAAGAAATGAGGACCACCTGAAAATCCAGGTTCCTAATAGATTTCTTACTGCCACAGAAAGTCTGTTTGATCAGCTCAACCACTATCACTTTAAAATACAAGATAAATAAAGCAGAGATCCCCTTTTGCAAGGATGATCTTTTAATTCATTGGGGCTTAGCTTTAATGTGACATGGTGTTAGCGAAGACTCCAACCTGACCAATTATATGTCTTTTGATATTGTAACGACATCTTCAAGCAATGGCATGTTATCTAGCTCTGAGATGCAAAGGTAATATAATTATAAATTCTTGCTTGCTTAAATTTGACTGGGTTATGCAACTAATTCCAAAATGTACAATGCCTGTATGTTTATTAGTTTAACTAAACCGTCATCTTTCCTTGTAAACATCCTTTCGTCACTTACAGGCTTAAATGGCTTCCCCTGAGAGATCTTAGCCGAACAAATATTCTGAAGTCAACAAGTGCACTAGTCTCAATAACAGTCCTGGCAATGGCTGTCAGCAGAATAAAGCCTGAAAAGCATTTCAAGTCCATATGACACTAAACACTAACAAAGGAAAAAAAATTGGTACCACTTTGGGAAGGTCCTGGGTACCTTTTTAGCTAGTGAGATTTAAAGATATTCAGCAATTTGCAAAATTGGACTCATGGTATTTATAAAAATTAGGTCTTACTTCAGTTGCAGCAGTGTTAAATGAATACCAATGATCTGAAAAAAGAAACAAGCAGTTGCTATCAAACTGCTTATCCTAAGCTTTAAAATTGGATTTTAGTCACTGTTTATTATATCAATGCTTTGGAAGTTTGGAACTGAAGTGTGCTTCCTAAGTATCTTTTCCCCCATCATCATGCATACACATGCTCATTTGTCATTATACAGTTTCTAAGTGCTAGGCTGCTGGAATTGATTTTTATTTTTTAAAGAGCACTGAAGCATTTGTTTTGAAATAAAACCCAATGCATAATGAATTGCATGGACAGCGGAAACGGTTAGAACAAAATAAAAGAAAGGCTGTTCTGAGGATCTGCCAATTTTGACAGTCTCAATTTATGACTATACGTTGGAATTTGAAGATGCTCTGTCGATGTGGCTTGTTTATGCTTTTTTAAATTCTGATAAGCATTATACAAATTATTTTCACCTATTTTTACTGCTTAAATGACCATCTGTACTTTCTCCCAAGAGCCAGATACAACTATTATGAAAGTACACAACAGCTCAAGTCACTTCTGTGTCAATTGCACATACTTGCACAGGTGTTAGTATTCTCTTACATAACTAAAATAATAACAATCCTTCAAAAAACTCCACAGAAGAAAAATAAACAGTCTGCAGTTGGTTTGAAATCTAAGTATCTCAAACATTTCCGTTTTTTCTTAAAGTGTTCCTATTACATGCTGTTTTCAAAACAATGAATAAAGAAACAGTAATAGTCTAATCTAATCAATTATTTAATGGAGAGCATTTTGCAATTAATCTTCCTGCCAAATAATGTTGCTGTTCTTTCCTGTTTGTCCATAATATAGCAATGGTGAGATTCAGTGTTAATATCATTACTAATCCACACTTTTATAGATGAACTATGAGAATGTGCTTATGGAAGAAGCCATGTTTAAAAGGTTCCAGCCTCAGATTGATCTACCCTTGCAAATTAAAAACAAATCTTTAAGGCTCTATTCCAGTTACAAGAGCACAAAGAATAACACAGAATGGTTTCAGATGCTTTTTTTGCTACCAGAATAAAAACAGCTTTCACTGATTATAATATACATTTGGGAAATAGGGCTGGTTGGGTTAACCTATGGCTCCTGAGATTTCTACTTCTCTTGTCTGACTGACAAGTCGATCATCTGTAAGCACTATCATTAACCTCAGCCCAAACTCCCCCAAATCCTCATTATACCAGCAGCCATTTCCAGTTTTGAGCCTAAGGGGCTTTAATAAACAGTCTTCTGTTAGCTTCCTTTGTATCTCTAAGAGCAAATCTCAGTTGAGTCAAGCAGAAAAGTACAGTTCTTGTGCTGCCTTGATCTAAAATGTCAAGGTTTTTAACCCAGGCTCTTGTGTGCTGTTCAGCTAACAAGGCCAACTATAGTAGCAATGAAAGTCTGAATATAAATCATTGTAAATTGAACTTGGATATAGTGAAACAATGGTCATGCTGAAGATGGATGAACAAACATCCTGAACTATTTCAATGGAAAGTGCCAATCAAATTCTGTTTCATGGGAGGAATAAAAAAAAAAGATTTTACTCCTAGAGGGTTCTATTGTAATCAAGTTACATATGGAAACATCTCCGATCAGCAATAGACCAAAATTGGACAGAGACTACAATCCTTTCTCAACAATAGTCTCATCTTGATCAAACTGAGAAGAGCTTGTAGTATGATCACAAGTAATGTACAATGAAAATAAATTCACTTCTTTCACTGACCATTCAATTAACATTAAGTAGAGCCCATACATTCACTGTAAAATTGGAATTAAATAAACCAATAATCACATTCCTTAAGTTTTAGCTCTTCATCTGCCTAGTGGTAAAGAGAAAAAACACATTTCCATCCTCTAATTAATATTAATACTTCATTTCTGTAAATCACATTAAAACAAGGTACACTGGGCTATGTGCCATAGTAGACCATTTAATTTACCTTCCACAGCTAGAGAATGGGAGTAACTTTATGTCCAAATAGCAACGGAAATAAGTTTGGCAGCCTCAGCCTACTCCCTGCTCTTTTCTGTCACTATCACAAAACTGTTGTGTGATTTGGTGCAGTTGGCTTTTCTACTTAGGAACAGACTAAGAGTGCAAGGGAACAATATTGCATTTTGGGAATGCAGGAGAGCTTTAGGAAAAAGTGTAGGAGAGCTTTAGGAAAATATCTGCACGTTGCTTACATATATCAAGTCAATGCTGTCACGCTTAAACAATGGTATCTGCTCCTCAACTTCACGAGCATGGAAATGAATCAATTCCATTTTTCCAAATAATGCCTGGAGATGGTACTTAGTAAAGCAGGCTGTGACACCCATTAGGAAAGGGACACATCTTATTAGAAAATGTCACTGAGGCCATGACATGCTGTGTAAGTACATCTTGCAAAGGGGACACTTACCCATGTGTTCATGGAAGAAGAATAGATAGATAGTGATGCATTTTGCACTCCTCAAGACTCTAGCATTCTATACTGCAGTACTTATTCTTCCTGGAGGGCAAAAGATACTGTGGTCTTTGGTCTTCATTGGAAAAAGGACTGACAGCAGACAGCATGAACTACATTCCATTTTTAGCTATTCTGGCCAGAAAGACAGCTGATTTCCAGGTAGTGGTTAAGGAAACAGACACACAAACAATAAACCATAATGGGTTCATGTACATGTGAAATTAACATAAAGCAATACACTCCAGTGCATATTGTGCCAGAGTTTATTGCTCCTGGGTGTCATGTCTTCACATATGCCAAGGACTACAGCACATTGAGCTGGATCAGAGCAGCCCCAGCTGACAGGGGACCTGTGGGGGTCAGTCTGCTAGCTTGGGGCTGCTCTGACTCAGCTCAATGTGCTGCAGAGGGGCTGGCTGGGGCACGAGGTTGCTCCAGTGTGGGGCTATTCACCAGGCAGCCTTAAAATGAAGCACCCTTGTGCCCCAGCCAGCCCTGTAAGTGTATTGCTGTGCATTAAAGAACACCACTGCAGGATAGTATTTGTATTTACAAGTACTAACCTGCAGTGGAGTTAAATTAGTTTCCTGAGGGCTAATAGGGCTGCATGTGTAAATGTTGAGACTTTATTGTGGAACTAATTAGGCAGCTCCTTAGTAAAACCAATGGGGAGAAGAGCCCTGGGTGTCTTGCCAAAACCCCCTCTCCTTTTCCCCTGTTCACACCACCTCAGCTTCTGCAAAGGAGAAAAGAGAAATGATAGGGGTCTGTAATACTTTAAGTATCTTGCCCATATATTTTGCATATGCAAAGGACTGTTTTGTTTTGTTTTGTTTTACTCACTCAAAAGATTGAGGTTGGTAGGGCTGATTTGTCACACATCAAGACAATCTTTACTTCCTGGTAAGCGTTTGTCTTGCTGAAATTTGCAACAACGGTAATGAAACATGCACTATCTGAATAATTAGCAAGTCAGTTTATTGGCTGCAGTGTTTCAAAAATGAAGTCCCATTTGTGATATTTAAGCTGTATTAAATCATATCACACTGTGATATTATGCAACGCAATTCTTCACAGCGTAAACAGTGAAAAACTAGAATACAGTGTGGAATGTGACATGCTGATTCTCATTAAAAAACCTTCCATGGCTCCCTAAAATCCTTTTCTGGAGGAATACCCATGATTCATTCTATCTCAACACAAGCTGCTGAGTGGATGACAAACTTGGACATCAGGTTTTCACAAAAAAGCAGAAAATTTAAGAACATTTTTGGGGGGGGAGGGTTGTTTTGTTTTTTGTTTGTCTTCTATATAGGAAATGGCCATCTAAACATTTTTGATTGGCTGCCAGGTTGTCACTCTCTTTTACCCCCTATCAGAAGGCATGCTCATGTTGTCAGGTTCCAGGACAGAACTGGCAAGACAACAGCCAGGGACACAGACAAGAGTTATGTTTTTTGTGTGATCAACTGAAAGCTCTACCTGACACGTGCATGGCTGCAGAGTGCTTTTCAAGTGTCTGACTGTGTGACAAATTAACACTCAAAGAGGGATCAGATGAAGGTGCTCCACTTTACAGCGCCTTAAGGAACTTATATGTCATGTGATTGGGGCTGGGCTGATGCAGCCCAGCCCTGTCCCTGGGGCTGTCAGCAGGAAGGGAGAGGGAAAAGGGAAGGAAAAAGAGGGAGTGAGCTGCCAGCTGGGATTTGCCTGGCCTGAGCTGGAGCAGGGGCAGGTGGATTGGAGACCCCCACCTCAGGGCCCCTCCCAACTGCTCTCCCTCCAGCTCAGGCCAGGCAAACCCCAGTTGGCAGCTTGTTCCCCCTCTCTTCTCCTTTCTTGTTGACAGCCCTGGACCTGAGAGAGCAGGGGGGCAGGGCTAGGGGAGGGGGTGGCTCAATAGCTGCAAGCTGGCTCCTTGGGCTCCTGCAGGCATGCATGATCCCCCCACCCCCAATCCAATAAGCAAACATCTGTTGGGAGGGTGGCAGGAGCACTAACTCATGGTGCTTTATGTAAACTGCCGTGAGTTAGAGCAGGGGCCTGCACATCTGTCTGCACCCCAGGTTTACACAGCAGAGGGCCTTCACTGACCTTGGAATCACAGTGCTGTCTTTATTTTTGTGGCATAAAGTTGGGACTACTAGCAAAGATTTGGAATCTTTGGAAAATGCACAACTAATCCGATTTGGTTTACATCATTAATAAGTATAGAGATGGTTTCTTCGTGTAACCTACTTTGTGTTAACATTTATTTAAACAGATTTTTACAAAACAGCACCTTGTTGCCTATTTATTAATGTCTCCATTTTTATTTATCACCATTGCTTATCTGCTAAGGCAAGAGTTGCTATATGAAAAATGCATATAAACACCTAGTTTTTAAAACAGAAATATTACTTAGAGAAGAAGGACACTGAATCTTGGCCCTAGTGTTTTTCAGGCTTTTACTTGCTATATGTGACAAACATCACAGGCTTAGTAATTGCAGGAAGTGGGAGGGGCACATCTATAATTACACTGAAAAGACACCCTGATTTAAGAAGAGATTTTAAAGCCCTGTAGAGCAGCTACCAGGTTTTATCATGAAAATCTGTGTATGTGTAGGTAGTGACAGACACACCAGACTTTACTTTGCATAGCTGATACTCAAGACTAGAAACATCATGTGTCTGCAGGCAACAATGCATCAATGTTTTAGAAGTAGAGATTCTGTAATGAATAAAGATATAAGAAGTCTGCTTAAATATTGTTAAGGAGCACAAAAACAAACAAAAGTACTGCTCACATATGAAATTAGTTCTATTGGAAAGACACAGGATCTTTGAGAGAACAATCTATACACTTGCACCTTATTTAGGTTAACCTCATAAGGAATAAGACTAGCATGAATGTGGAATAGTTCCACTGACTTAGTGGTCTAACTGGTAACTTATTCTAGAGAAACTTTAAGGAGAATCAGGCTCATGGACCTGAACAGGATCTCTTTTACATTTAAAGATAAATTCAAACTAATTCTATTGAAAGTGATAGGATTATATCTGAGGATAGTCAGGCTCTAATTACCAAGAAACACATTTTGTTTTAATTTATACCAGGCTTGTCTAACATGTGGCCCGCCAAGCCATTTTCTGAGGCCCGAGGTGCTGTGATGGGAAATGAAAGTAAACACTGGTTACTTTCATTCTCACCCCTGTCCCTCCCTCAGCAGATTCCTGATGGCTGCTGAAGGGCTGGGGAAGGGACAAAGTTCCCACATGCACCGCGTCAGCTTGACATTGCCGATGTGGTGCGTATGGGAAGAGGAGTAGCTGTGTGCCACTTGGGATGGGATGAGCCCAGCCAGAGCAGCAGGGGCTCAGCTGCACTTTCCCCCTATCTGCGTTGGTCAGTCCTGAGTGGCACATGGCCCCGCTACCACTTCTGCTGGCTGGTGCTGACCTCGGTGGGTCTGTCCCATCCGGAGCAGCATGCAGCTGAAGCCAGATTCCCACGTGTTGCTGGGGATGGGAGGAGTTTGGCTGGGTTGGCACGAGCCAGAAGAAGCAGCAGTGGAGCCATACGCCATTTGGGACTGAGCAGCGCAGGTAGGGGGAAAATGCAGCTCAGCCCTTGCTGCTCCAGCCGGGCTTGTCCCATCCCAAGCAGCACACAGCTCCACCACCACTTCTACTTGCCAGTGCATACCCGGCCGGGCTCCTCCTGTCCCCGCAGCTTGTGGGAGCTCTGGATGGGATGGACCCAGCCGGGTCAGCACCAGCCAGGAAAAGTGGCTTCCCACATACTGCTGGGGATTGCAGGAGCCTGGCCAGGTCTGCACCAGCCAGCAGACTGGTATAACGTGACGAGCCTGTGGCTGGGGAGGGGTCAGGCTCCCGAGATCTGAGACCTGATATAGGCTATCGCACAGAGACTCACTCTGGAACAACGTGCTAATAAACTTGTGTCTGTACCTGCCAGGAACCCAAGTAGCAGGTGGTTGATACTTGGTAAGTTCATGTGAGTAGAGACTGCTTACTGCTTTCTGTGTAGCCTTCAAAATGTTTTTATCCTACTAAAATATGCCATACTTTTTGTGAGAGTCATTGCCTCTGTATGAGAAAGCAGAATCATAGCCACTGAACTAAATTCATTTTGACTTACTTGTTTGGCACCTTCAAAGCTGAATCAAAAGGCCAATTTCCATTAAAATGAATGGAATTTAGAGGGCTCCAAACCTTTTATGGCAACTTTGTAACATGCCTATCTACCCCCTCTGCCATAGTTTGGAAGTTCAGCCAAAGAACATGACAGCATAAAAAGTGTCAGCCCAATGGTCCATCTAGCTCAGTATCCTGTCCCGAACAGTGGCAGAGGTGGATGTTATAGAGGGAGAGTATTGAACTGGTTAGACCCATTTCATTGCCACTTCTTGCGACTTCATTGGTGTCAAAGGTCATGTGACATCACTTCCTGATGTGATAACACTTCCTGTGAGGTCTTTGAATATGGCTCGCCAGCCCACTGGGTGATAAAAAGTTCATGATCCAGCCCTAAATTCAAAAAGGTTGGACACCCCTGATTTATGCTGTTGTATATCCAGAATAACTGATGTCATCTGTGTTATTCCAGATTTATGTGGGTATAACAGAGAATAGAATTTGGCTCTCCAGACTGTGAATACTGTATCATCAAGTTAAAATCTGATCATGATCACCATGCAAACATACATATGATAACTTAAAACAGCCAAATCTTCTGAAAACACCTCCCCAGGTACAATGTAGAATATCAGAATCATAGAATCATACATAATTAAGGTTGGAAGGGACCTCATGAGGTCAAGTCCAACCCCCTGCTCAAAGTGGGACCATCCCCACTACATCATCCCAGCCAAGGCTTTGTCTAGCTTGAAAACCTCCAAGCATGGAGATTCTACAACCCCTCTTGCTAATCTGTTCCAGTGCTTTACTACTTTCCTAGTGAGAACATTTTCCCTAATATCCAATCTAAACTTCCCTTGCTGTAATTTGAGACCATTCCATTCCTTCTTGTTCTGCCATGTCACCACTGAGAACAGTTTAGCCCTATCCTCTCTCTAACTGCCATTCAGGTAGTGCAGGGTTGCTGTTAAAACCCATCTTAGCAGGTACATCTGCACATGTATTTACTCAGGCTCAAATTTACTCTGGTGTAAAACACTACGGATTAAGGGTTGCAGGTTTCTACGTATAGATTCATGGATTGTAAGGCTGCAAGGGACCTTGGAAGATCATTGGGTTCAACTCCCTGCATCAAGCAGGAAAGATAAATGGGGGTCAGGTGACCCCAACAAGGCAACTGTCTGGTCTCTTCTTGAAGATTTCCAGGGTAGGTGATTGCACCACCTCTGGAGGGAACTTATTCCACAGTCTGGACACCCTAACCATGAAGAAGTTTCTCTTAATGTTGACCCTGAATCAATCTTCCAGAAGTTTGTGGCCATTACTCCTGGTTTTCCCTTTGGATGTGCCCTGGTAAACAGTTGCTCATGGGGCACTTGATGTACTCCCCTAGTACAGGGTAGGCTGCTAGCAGGTCCCCCGTCAGCCTTCTTTTTTCAGGTTGAAGAGTTCCAGATCTCTCAGCCTTTCCTCATATGGCTTGCCTTTTAAGACTCTGATCATATGGGTGGCTCTTCTTTGGACTCTCTCAAGCTTGTCTATGTCCATGTCACCAAGCCCTTGATGAATCTGCCAAGTGTAGCAGTATTAGGGATGAGATGTTCCCTAATCCCCACATGAGGATTCTGATATTCTGTGATTCTGATATTCTACATGGGGATTAGGGAACATCTGATCCCTAATACTGCTACACGAGGCAGATTTGCACCCAGTTCCATGCAGCCCTGCAATTGGCCCCTGCCACCACTGTAGGGAACTCCAGGTTCCACCTGGGTGATAGCTTAGGGGCTGGCAGAGAGCACCAGTCCAGGAGACAATTGTCCCCAGGCCCTGGGGGGCTCTTTACTGCTGGGATAGGGACAATGTCCCCCTGCCCTGGCAGCATGAGGCTTCTGGCCCTGGCTCCTTGATCAGGTGCATGAGTCTTGGAATGAGCTGCAGGGGAGGGACAGGTCCCAGTCCCCTGCCTCAATACACTGGTAGGGCAGCTAGCATCCAGCTTGCTGCTAGTTGCCCCACTGGCAGATCAGGGCAGGGGGCTGGGACCTACCCCACCCCTGCAGATTCTTCCAAGCCCTATGCCTTGATTATCTGATTGGGGCACAGGGTTGGGACCTTCCCCTGACTGGAACAGTTCCTGGCCAGCCCTGGGCTGCATGAGGAAGTCTACATATGCAGCCTAGAGCTGGATGGGGACTGCCCAAAACAGGACAGTCCCCAGCCACCTCCAGGCTGCACATGCTTCTCCATGAAGCCTGGGGCTGGCTGAGAACTGTCTTAGTCAGGGGCACATCCCAGCCAGCTCCAGGCTGGGTGGGGAGCTGTGCCCCTGCAGGGAGCTCCCAGACCCTGCTCCATGATTGCAATTATGATTGCAGAGGGGGGTTGGGGACATAAGGGTCTCCCAGCCCCCTGCCTCTCCAATCACAATGGCAGAGCCAAGGCTGAGATATAAGGATCTCCTAGCCCCACGCCCTGATTGTGATATGACATAGTCCCCGCCTGGGCTCCTGTGACAGAGCCTGTCCTGGCAGGAGGCAATTCCTGGGGGTAGGGAACTATCTTCCGTCACCTGGCGGATGGCTGACCAGAAGCAGATTTTGTTTCCAGTCAGGTGTCTACATGAGTGCTATGGCACCATTACTAATCCCAAGTAAATTTGCTACTTGCAGTTTCAGGTAGAAAATTTACTTGGGATTAGGGAGGTTTACTGAGAAGTAAGCATGTGCATGTGTAGACGAACATGCTTACTTCCCAGTAAACAATGCTAATGTGAAGTTAATTGTCTCATGTAGACAAAACCAGTCTCATCTTCTCTAGACTAAATAAACACAGCTCCCTTTGCCTCCCCTCATAAGTCATGTGCCCTAGCTCCTTAACCATTTGGTTGCCCTCTGCTGGACTCTCCAAATTGTCCACATCCTTTCTGTAGTGGGAGTCCCAAAACTGGACACAGTATTCCAGATGTAGCCTCTCTAGAGCTGAATACAAGGGAATAATCACTTCCCTCAATCTGCTGGCAATGCTCTTACTAATGCAGCGCGGTATGCCATTAGCCTTCTTCACAATAAGAGCACATTGTTGGTTCATATTTAACTTATTGCCCCCAGCTCCCTTTCTGCAGAACTGCTGCTTAGCCCAGTCCGTACCGGTGCATGGGACTGTCCCATTCTAAGTACAGGACTTTGCAGTTGTCCTTATTGAACCTCATGAGATTTCTTTTGGTCCAATTCTCCAATTTGTCAAGATTGCTCTGAACCCTAGCCTTAGCCGTAAGTGTATTTACTACTTCCCACTGCTTGGTGTCATCTGCAAACTTGCTGAGGGTACACTCCATCCTATCCTCCAGATTGCTGATGAAGTTATGGAACAAGACTGTCCCCAGGACTGATCCCTAGTGCACTCTACTTGATGCTGGTTGCCAACTAGACATTGAGCCCTTGATTAGTGCCCTTTGAGTCCAACGATGCAGGCAGTTTTGTCTTAGCTTTCTTGCAAGAATGTTGTGGGAGATTTTATCAAAAGCCTTGTTAATGCCAAGTATATCACGTTCAGTGCTCCCCCTGCATCCACAGAGCCAGTCATCTTACCATAGAAGGCAATTAGATTGGTCAGGCATGACTTGCCCTTGGTGATTCCACACTGACTATTCCTAATTACCTTCTTCTCCTCCAAGTGCTTAGAAATGAATTCCTTGTTGACCTGTTTCATGATCTTTTCAGGGACTGAGGTGAGGCTGACTGGTTTGTAGTTCCCTTTCTTAAAGATGGACACTATATTTGTCCTTTTCCAGTCACCTGGGACCTCTCCTGATCACCACAAGTTTTCAAAGATAATGGCCAGTGGCTCTGGAATCACATTCTCCAACTCCCTCAGCACTTTGGGGTGCACTGCATCCAGCCCCAGGGGCTTGTACATGTCCAGCTTTTCTAAACAGTCCCTAACCTGTTCATTCTCCACTGTTGGCTTCTCATCTCCACCTCAAACCATGCTATGTGTAGATTATGTTCCTCTTGTCTTCATGGTATATTAAAGACACAATAGGTTACAGGCAGTAAGTTGATCAACTGACAATCACATCTTTCAAACAATGATCACTCTCAGAAGTGGATGATATATTGTTACTGCACTCTTTATCTGCTCTCCCTTTGCAAAAAGCATGGCATTAGCCAGGCTGCCTATAAAACTTCAGAAACCAGGAAATATAAGGAAGGCAATGGGATAGAGAAAAACCAAATGTTCTGTCAAATAGAACAGTTCAACAACACCACCATTCATTATTCGGGGAACAAAATACATGCAAAACTCAATCAAACAAAAGAACCCACTACAAAAGAACAGTAGATTACAATCTGGATCTGTCCACTGAAAGTACATTCTTCTCTGAAAAAGGGCTCTGCTGAAATAACAATTTCATGTTTGGTATTTTTTTTGTCTCACCAGGCACATCTGCAACTGTGCCCAACTGCACAGTCATTTAATACTTGCTTAGCAGTCACAGCACCACACGGGTCATTTTTGACCCCAATGCACAGTAGGAAGGAGCTCATTGCTGCTGTACAGTACCTGTGGCATCACAGTTTGTGCCTCCTGATGCTACATTTTTGTAGCAACACGCTACATCACTGTAGCTCATCGCTACAGTGATGTAGCATCTCATGTAGATACACCTACTGACTACATGTTGAAGTAGCTCGGTGAAAAGATTTCCTCTGTATGTCCTTCACAGCATTGTAGCATTTACCACAGCCCTGTAGCCTGTTCCTCCTACTAGATCCCTGCACAGGGACACTTCATCTCTCTGCACAGCTCTATTCTTCCCAATGCCCCACCTGTATTGTCCCCAGATTCTCTCTTTGCATTTACCAACCATTTGCCATACTCATTTACTCTTTTACTATGTTCAGCCTTTAACACCTGAACGTGGAGGAGAAGGATGGTAGCTATTTGTGGAAAGACATAAGGTCTCTGTTTGAGTGCTTGAGGGATAGAACTATGTGGATGTTTTAGAATAATCTTGAGTTAGTACATGCTTTAGGAATAGAGATGATGCTGTAGCGAGTCATGAATGGGCATATGGAGCTGAGAAGGCAGGAAGCAAGAAAATCTGAGCTATTTAACAGGTGACGAGAGAGATGGGGAGGCTTGGGCCAAGAGGGGGCATTGACAGGAGAAGCAGGAGAGGAGTCTTGACTGACAAATGACCTGTCACAAGCCAGAAAAGATCTGTGCAGATGAAGCAGAAGGTGGTCAGACAGTAAGTTCCCTACACCGCTACAGGACACCTGTGTCATCCCAATCACATTGCATAACTGATCATGTTTCATTTTGAATGGTCAGAAGTGACGTATGTGCAGATGCTCTAAGTGTGCTTGAAGTTTGTGAGGACTGGCTGTTAAGTTAGAGGAGCATGAAGAAATGTGAGAGGAAAAACAAAAAAATAAATATGTGTATAAAATTAGTTGCCTTAATTGTGTTGAATTGCAAGACAAAATTAAATCACTGAAGAATTAGGTGGAGAGATTATAGTCCTACTTTTAGAGGGAATCTTTATTTTCTCCTCCCTATTTAGCATACGTATTCAATAAATGTATTTGTGTATACAGTATATCGACTATTTTCTGTACATATACACAAACAAGCTTTTTGTAAAAACACAAATGTGCCTTCTCTGTACACAGAAACATGCCAGAGACACAGACAAAAAAGAGCTTGCGAGAACATGCTATTTCAGTATGTTTCTTGGCCTACAGCACGTAATCAATATGCAAGTAATTGTGCACGGTTTAGTAACTAACAAAATGCCACTAGGCAAGGAAACAATAATTTAGAATCAACACATAAATATTGTTATGACACTTAATATCCACCCAAGCATATTCCGAAGCCTCTCAGCAGCAAACAAGATTCCAATGAAGCATTATCTAAACCCAGTGCACTAGTCATTGAAAGGCTCATGATTTCTTAAATGCTGGGTTTCCTAGGCCCCTGAGGCAAAGCTTTTAAACAATGCAAGTGTTAAGGCAGACTGTCATGCATGTTGCCTTAAGTACCAGAATAGCTTGTCACTGCCATCTTGAAACTCTTAACTAAGACACAGTTGGACACGCAGAAGCACAGTAATTGAAAGCTGCCTGACAAGAAAGGAGCATGTTATACTAAAAGGCAGGTGCCAGCCTTTAGGCACCTTGTTCTGTCACAGTATTAAGCAGAACCAAAAGGGGAATATGTACTGGAGGCTTCAGTGGAAAATAACTTAAAGTAGGTAGAGAAAGAAAAAACATCACTACAGTACAATGGTTACATTAGCATCACATTGTTTGAGTGGCAACAGCTTTTCAGAGAACAAGCCCACGTCCTAAATCAAAACAACTGAATTTGGTCCAAAAAGAGTAATGTTAACACTGGTACTGTTGTGTATGTTTCTTCTGCTGGCAGCTGGACTTGCCTTCATCTAGTTAATGAGACACAGACAGCTTGAACATGCACTGCTGCATACTGCAGGCTGTAAAATCCACCCAGCCACTGGTTTTACAAGGAATGCAATAACAAGTGCTGGTATACACACCTTGGTTACAAATAAAAATAATCAGTCCAAATAATTTAAGACATGCACGTACCAGAATATCCAGGCCACTGTGCATGTGTGCCTGAACAGGTTGGAATTAGGACTGCCCCATTGTATGTCATAGTCCCGATAACACCAGTAGCTAGAGGCAATTCTTACTTTAAATTGTAGGGGCCTGTGCTTCTGAAGCAGGAAGGTTTATGTTTTATTTACAGGGAAATTCCAAGTGACTATGATGTGCAGTGGCAATAGTTATCAAGTCCAACTGCCCATAAATTTGTTACTCTGGTAGTGATCATGATAACAAAAATATTTGGCAGGTCAAACACTCCTTTTATTTAGGTCTTTACTCTAATTAATGAATTAAAGATTGCAACACTTTCTGTGTGGTTGGTCGACATGCAAATCTTTTCATATGCTCTTAATCCAAATCTTTACTTTAATTAAAACATTTCTCAATGTCAGAGCTATCATAATAAAATATTTCAATAATAACAAGTTAGTGTAAAATATTACAATAAAACGTTCCTATGGTCAGAGACTATATTTCAATGCCTTAAAGATAAATTGAGGTCTTCAATTTACTGAGGTCTTCAAATTATTCATTTCAATGCCTTAATTGAGGTCAATAAAGATGGACATGACACAAAAAGAACAATACTTCAATTAAAAAATAAAATCATAAATAGGCTTGCCGCTTTCTGTAGAGTTTATTTCACTCCGTGTCTGTAGCTCATTCTTTACAATATGATCAAAAGTGAAAGGAGGTGTCCTAAAAGCTTGGCTATTTGTATACTTATTTGGAACCTGTTCTTAAAGAGCCACTTTTGCCAGTGTTTACCCTCTATCAACAATTCCACAGTTGTCAAGTTATCCAAGAGCTGCAGTTTGCTAAGCTGACCTTTCCTAAAATGTTTCTGGATTCTCTCCAAGTATTGTGTCCAAATGCCCAGGAATTGACCCAGAACACTTGGACAAAACATATACTCTCAACTCTCCAAAATGCTTCATTTATTTACCAGCTTATTTATTTAGTCCCACAAAGTACCCGCTGTCTCATTAAAAAAGAAGTTTAACTACTTTGCAACCTACACCCAATACATAGGTGAAAGCAGTAACTGGATGCAGGCAATAAAAAGAGTGATGGTGTTATTTCCTTACCTTGCCCCCAACTGGCCACATCTGCAATGGGGAATATATTGCAGTCTATGAACAGGTGTAACATCACCTGGCACCTACTCTTTTCCTGCATGCCCAGACCTTACTGAAGCATAATCCTTTCTGCTGCTGCTCTTGTAGTGGCTCTGTGTGGCTTTGTGGCTATGAAAAAGAAGTGAGTCCTTCTTACTGAGATTATTTAATCTTATAGGTCTTTTGTGATGCTCATCAACTTAACTTTCTGCATATAAACATACACAAATAGATGCCCATGATCACAGAGATTCTTGCAAATTTTCTTCCACCAGTAATACTACCTATGGGTATACTGTTTTTAGAACTACCTGCATAAATATACTTTTTGTCTTACTCTTGGCATTTATGTAGGGCCTTGACTGACTTACGCTTTGTACAGTCATTAACACCTGTGCCAACTGAATGCAAATGGGTGTGAAATGCTATTAAATCAGATTGTGGTGTTTTTACACACACTTTGCACAAAGGTTAAATGACTCAAGGTGCAAAGGAGTAGAGAAAAAAAAAGACCCTCAAGTTTCTGACACAGCAACTGCCAAACTAGCTCAGACTACAGGGCTCTTTTGGCAAATATCCTGCCATCAATTGTGGCCAGCATCAGAGCTTCACAGGGAATTGCAAATAAATCTCTACCATCCATAAGTCCCCTATGGGATAATCTGTTTCCAAGGAAAACCTCTTTATAGCTGTCAGCACCTCAATGATTTTTCCTATTCAAAGTTTAAAAAAATACTATTATAACTTTACATGTTTATGTCTGACCCTGGTTTTTGCCCTGCTGAGCTATTGGCTTCACTGACATCATACTATAATGAGTTCCACTGGCTAAACTGAATCGGGGAGGAAGGGGGAGGGAAAAGGACATTCTTATGCTACTGGCTTCTACTTGACACCCTGACATAAAAGATCATTGAGGAAGTCACTAGGCCTTTTGTATTTGTAAAATCCTTACCCACTGTGGGCATTAACACAAACAGGTAACAACAACAAATAGTCTTCATGACAGACAATGGGCAATTCTATACAAACAATGAAAGATAGTTTGTGGCATTTCCATAGAGCAGTTCCACCTCCTTATCTTTGTAACTCACAAGAATCATAATATATGACATTATATGAGAATATACATGGATTTCAGTTTCCAGCTAACATGCAAAGGTTTGATACTTGGCTGGAGACTAAACTCCCTATTCCATTCCTGAGAAATTGGCCCTTAGCTAATATATTCCAACACACAAGATAAATCTGCAGTGGTGTAAGGATTCTCTCCTCTCCTTTCCTATATCAGCCTCTACAGTCAACATGATGATATTGTAAGGCAGATCCTCAGGTGATATGAACTGGCCTGCCACCATGGACTTCATGGGCTTCAGTATGCTGATTCACTACACTGAGAATGTAGCTCTGTGTATCTGAACATTTCTAGGGCTATGTGAAAGATTTCTGTAGAATGGATACTATAGCATTCTCATCTTTTTTTACTGCCAATCCATGGTACAATCTACCGTTCCTTCTTATATAAAAAATCTGGGGAAGGTGGAAAGAGAGTGCCCATTATGTGAAACCACTCCTAAGTGAAAGAGCTCCCAACTGCAGACTAGGACATCCACAAGCAGCATCCAGTAATTCCTGAAATAGTAGCTAGGAAAACTTTGGGGTTACCTAGCAGATATGATAGGAACTATGGGCCTCACTGTTCTTGCAGTTACTGGATGCACCTACATGTGCATTAATGCAACTCTTCTAATGCTCATTAAATGTAGTACCTCCAGTGTGAGGTACTAAATTAATGCACATTAGGCGGTCACATAAAAAAACTGACAGTATACTAATGCACAGTAGCATATTTGCATTTTTTTTTAGTGACGCTTAATAAACAGTAGACTATTTTACTACACATTAGTGTAATGTCAGTTTTTTCATGACACTTTATTCTGCAGTAAAATAGTCTACTGTGCATTAAGCACGTGTGTAGATGCACCCAATGGGGAGTCCCTGAATGTTAAATATTTTCCCATCTGCAGCCTTCAGACACCTGAGGAAATGAATGTTTGAAGATCATGACATCAGATCTGAAACCAAACCCATGTTTTTATCAAGCAATTGTGATTCCCACCTTTCTGTATGGAGCTGAGTTGGGGACAACATATAGGAGACATCTCAACCTGCTGGAGAAGTACCATCAATGCTATCTGTGAATTCAGTGGGAAGATAGACACACAAATATTAGTGTCCTCTTGCAATCAAGTGCCATGAGCATTGAGGTGATGATCATTCATCTGACATCAAAATTGCTAGTCTAGCTACGTTATTTGGATGTCCAACTCCAGATTCCCAAAGTAAGTTTTATTCTCCCAGCTCAGTCAAAGCATTCGCTCAAGAAGACAGAAGAGAAATCACTTAAAGGATATCCTCAAGGGCAACTTGAAAAATTTCAGCATCAACATCAACTTGTGAGAGACTATCGCCTACACTGCTGAGAAAGGAGGAACAGTCTGCCAGAAGGATCTCAGTATTTTGAAACCTTATGATGACAACAGGAGATGGAAAAAGTGGGAGTAGTAGAAACAGCATGTTGCAGACTGAATCAAGAATCCAGAGCCACCCACCTCACATGGAAACATGTACCTGAGGTGCAACAGAGTCTGTCAATCCCAGATCAGCCATTTTCAGCCACTTTTGGACCCACAGATAAGACAATTATGGAAGACAATCATCCTCGAGTATGAGGGACTGTCAATGATAGGATGCTGAAACTATGGACCAACGAATCAGAAGGAATTACTTTGCTGCCAGTCCCTGAAAAGGGATCAAACTGATCACTCTTCCTATTAACAGGTCAAGACTAAAAGAAAAGTAGGTTTATGCCTGGGGAGGCTAGGAGAGGGTATAAGGTGAAAAATAAAAGTGAGAAGGGGAGAAAGAGAGGAATTAGCATCTCTTGAGGGACTTCTGTGGTCACTGATGTAGTGCAAGAAGACTAGCTTCATATACACAACTCCTTCCTCCTGCTGTTTTATTTATTCAGTGGCTGTTCTACTTTTCCAATTTTATTTCTGTATTAACAATACTTTAGGGCTGTCAACTTCCTGGGATTTAAAAAAAATATTTTCTCAGCATTACAATCCAGTTCTTGTTTATTGTTACTGGCTCCTTCACTCAACAGTTATCTCAAGCAAAGAATGCATTGGCTACATGTTAGACCCTTCACTGCCTTGTGGGCTTCACCATCTTGTCCCTTGTCTTCGGTTGCCTAGGACAGACCAGTTCTCCTTTCTCAGATCTCCTCCCCTGGCAAAGAAGCTATAAGTTGAGAAGCTGAGGAAAATTAGAGACAGATTGCACCCTAAGCTTTAAGAGGTGATTTTGTAAATAACAGATTTTTAGAGCTGTATTTTGGCAATCTCTTGCTCAAATAACCCCAAATTCTGATAAATAACCATCATGCCACAACTGCATGAGTCACAACAACTCTTAAGACAATCCAAAACACCACATGTATTTTACAGCCCTTAGAACAGTGAGTGACCCTCAACCTCAGCAACAGCGGAGCTGCCACTCCACTATAATGCTCCCTGAAGCCTAGACAAATCTCTGTCAAAGATCTGAAATAGGCAGTAAACAGAAATATGTAACAAACAATGTTTAACGTGTCCTAAAATGTAGTGACCCATCCGAAAAATATTCTTGTAGTGATGACAAATGAGCCTAATTTCTAATGCTATTTAATTTTTTTTTCTTTCTAGCTTAAGCATTGCTAATTACAGTGATGCAGGCTTAATTCATAGCAATATAAATAACATCAGGCATAAGAACTGGCATTAGGGCATCATGCAATCTCAGACAAATATCCTTTCAAAGAAAATCTATAATAGCTCTTGGGTTACCCTCATTTATGAGCCATTATGCATTTGATTGGCATCTGCAAATGGCCCCGTGTGAGGTTTCCATAACAAAGACAACTATTACAGTGCAGGGAATGATGTAAACTTTCACTGTAAAATGATAGTACTCTCACTGTGCACTCTCATAAAAAATCCCCAAAAAGCATTTCAGCCTTTAAAGTGGAAAACTGCTTCTCTGGCCATATCACAATGATGAGAAACACATCTGAACGTTCAAAGTTGGCATTCTCATCATTCATCCTCATGAAAAGCACTGATTAGGGAAGCAATAAAGGAGCATCTCTTAACTGGAAAATATAGAATCCCAGCACTTTTGCAAAGAAGGAGGAGATGGTTTGAAACAGACTGCAGGAGAATAATAAAAGTTAAAGAACATTAAACAACAGCTCTGAGCCTAAAGGTAAAGCAACTAAATAGTCTAAAAATGAGCCATGCAGGCAGCACTTTGCTGTTGTATTCAAGTGTCTTTAGTTAAAGATATGCCATCTTTCCCATTAGATAATCTTTATCTTTCTTAGCAATTTACTCTGGGTCAGATATTTCAGCTACCTCTTCCTTAACACAAGTATGCGCATATGATGGTAACACTGAGGATGATAACACAGGGAGGTTACACCAAACTTATTTAAGTAATAATGTGAGCTGCTTTGTACTTTAAACAATTAAAGCTATGTGATTTACTATGTATTTTGTGTTTTCATTGATTAGAAAGCTTTGCTATAAGAAAACGTTACCTAAAACACAAACACCATTTACTCATAATATCATTTAGTGGCATGTGGTAAAAACACATAAATAAAATAACAACACAATGTAATCTCATGACAAGTTTTTTTTAAACTAATCAAATAAATAAAGATCATCAACTGAATATTAGCTGTTGACTCTCAGGCAAAGAATCTAGGATGATTTTTGAAAGATATGGAAAGATGGGTTTCCAAACAACAGAGGAAAGGTGAAAGGAAAGAACTCTTGTCTGGAGAAATATATAACCACATCCAGCTTCCATTCTGATTTAAAACTTCTTTGAGTACCTGTCATGGCTAGCCAAAAAGTGTTTAACATCAAAAGTCTGATCTGAGTTGTACCATTGCTTATTTTAATAATCATTAAAGGTTGGAAACATGCATTTTGGAAGCAGAATTTACTTACTAGATCTGAAAGCCTTCAAAAAACATAAAAGCCTCTCCCTAATACATGTATAGCAAAGGTTGTAAATGGTCAACCTGCTTATTGAGCAGTCTTGATATTGAGATTAATAAGCTGCCAGATTTCAAGGAAGACTGAAAAACTGCAAAATTAAAGTGCATTGCAACGTGAAGAACCAGTGGCCGGGTGGGATCAGTTCAATGCAGCAAGGTAAAGCTATAAAATAAAGACTGAACTGAAAGGATAACGGAAAGGTCTAATTTGTCTCTGCATTGATTCTGATAAGAATTTAAAGGCAACAGTTTTAGAAAATGGGAAAAGAATTACAGGCTGATTTTTAAAGTTACAGATGCTTCTGCAGGTATCAATTTTAGTAACACTCACTTGGATCATAAAATGTAAAAAAGAACCTTTTCCCAGTTTAATATTCCTGTGAAGAATTTCTGTTACCAACTCCTGTCAGCTCTGTAATCTTACAAAGGAAAAGAAATCAATCCTGGAACAACTCTGAAATAGTTTTAGAGAACAGCAAAATATGGATGTTTTCTGTTACCCTGGTATTTTGCTATGAAAGTTTTACCTTCAGTTCTTAACTGCTGGATATTTTACCACCAGATAACAACTGGTATCCAAACTACTGGCATTAGTGAACTGTTATTTTGTTTCAAGATTCATGTGTTCCCTTAGATTTTTTTAAATACTAAAAATAGAAGATGAAAGGATCTATATTCTCTGATTAAATTGACATAAAGGCCTACTAGGCACAAAATGAGTAAATAATATTGATGTGATGATTACTTTTATAAAAATGTTGTCCTCTTTGAGAATTCTGCAAGACTCCTTAGCAATGAAATACAATCCATACATCACACAGCTCTGAATCAAAACTAAATGCGTGTGTGCTGGTATATGCATGCTCTCAACTTCTACTTCTGTTGCATCCATCACTTCTGTAAGGCCTCGTTATACATTGTGCTTTTATACACTGACTTAATGCTAGCTGAGAGTTTGGAGCAGTCACAACTAGCAATCTAGAAACCTTCTCTGACTCTGCCCCTGCTGCAGAGCTCTGACTTACCGCTAGAGGTCTAGTGAGTAGGGAGGTCTCTTCTAGCCCTACTTTTCCATGATTCTCCATGCTTCGCCCATCCCTCGCCTACCACAGCAGCAGCGTTCAAGACTGCAGAGAGGGGAGGGAGGTGTTGGGGTTCCCTGAGAACAAGACTGGGGGACTTTGCAGGGAGCTGTGCAGGGGGGTTGTTGCCTGCCCAGCTCCTGGTGGTCACCTGCTCCAGGCTCGCTGTCACCCATGTCCAGGTACAGCTCCTGTCCCAATGCATCCCTCAGGCTGTTCCCAGTGCCAAGGCAACTCCAGCTTGAGTGGGGCTCAGCTGCTTCCCTGACCTGCCCCTTTCCCCCACCCTCCCTTGGCTCCATCCTAAATCCACCCCACCCCACTACCCCTCCTTGGTGCTCTAGGCTCAGTAGGGGCAACTGAACAGCATGCAGGGCAAGCAGACAGACACCCCCAGGCCCCAGTGTGGGAGAGAGCTCAGGCAGCAGCCATGGGAAGCTGGCAGCAGCAGCAGAGGTAGTGGCCATGGGCACAGACCTGGGCGTGAGGGCTACGGTAGCAGCAGCTGGTGCAGCCAGCTGCCCCCAAGTTGGCTTTACTCTGCATCTGGCAATGGAGGCTGCCCACATTTTGCTCCCATATCCACACCAGCAGCAGCAAAGCACTGTGCCTGCAGCCTGGATCCATCTACAGCTGCCCTGCCCTGCCCTACCCCAGAGCCGCAGTTTCCTTGGCAGCAGGCTGCTATCCACCCCACAGCAGCTCTCACCAGGCTGCGTGTCGATTGGACTTGCCAGGCCCAGGGGATCTGTGGGGCTGGTCACACTCCCCTCTTCTTGTCAGGGCCTGGTGGGGGGGAGGGGACGCAGGGAAATGGACGGGGTCTAGCAGTGGCCACCTACTCAGACAGGCTCACCACTTGTGGAGAAAGGTGCCCTAGGCTGCCATTGCTGAACCATGGGGCTGGAGGCTGCAGGAAACAGAAAAACTGCTGTTCCAGTTCCTGGGACACTCCACTATGCAGCCAAGGGTGTGAGAGCTCCAAGACAGGAAGGGGAAGGGCCACTACAACATGGGATATTGGAGGACTTCAACTTGAGTGCTAAGTCTGGGGAAGTGGCCACATATTAATGGAACAGGACCTAGGTTGTGTGGATCATAGAGAATCCTGCCTCAGAGTGGCTTAACTTTGAGCCATATGATGAGTGCTTTAAGCCACTTAAAGGTGTTAATGGGTGAACAGGGCAGGGGTTAAGAGCTCTAGGAGCCACCCAAAACTAATGTGTAACAAGGCACTAAGAGGTGTAGGCATCTTATACACCAAAGGTGCAATCCTCAGGGGAAAAAAAAACTTAAACAAAAAAACAGAAAAAAACTCTCTGAAAGAAGTAAATCCTATAAACTTAAAAGGAATAAGAATAAAAACAAATTGTGGAACTAGGGTTCATAACCTAAAGTAGAGAACAAGAACCCCATTTTTCTTCCATGTTCTCCCACTCCCACCTGACTTTTAATCTGCTAACAGTAATGACTTTTGTCTCCAGTATCACAACAAAGATGAATTCAGAAAATGTCCCAAAGAATTCTGCAATGTAGGGAGTGCATGGTAAACTGTGAAAATTTTAACACTTGATTTGTCAACAATTTGGTGTTTTTTTGCAATTTTTTCCATCCAAAAATCAAAACTGGTCTCAAATAGACAGATGCTTTTGTGGCCAGAGAAATATTAAATATACTATATATAGTCTAGTCACAGAAAACAAATTATGTGGTATGACTGGCCTACGCCAAATAGGCCTGGCATTTTTATCCCTGACAATTCTCACTAATAAATGCCCCCATCAAATTTATTAAGATTGTCTCAAATAAAAATGAATTAATTCTCCATCAGTCTGGCAGTTAAGAATAACACTTTGACAGCTGGCAGAAAACATCAGTATATCTTACAACTTTCTTGTCAAACAAGTCATCTCAATTGTCTTCAGTCAATGGGCCTTCCCCTCTGGTTTTCTTTCTTTGGCATCTCATACTTCAAAGAAAATTTCATCCCTCCCACCCCCCATTCTCACATCTTCACTACATCCCATGACAGTTTTAGCAGTGCAAACTACTATTAAGTAGGGGTACAGAACACTGTTCTAAAGGTAGAATACCTTCCTAAACATGAATCACACAGAGCAGCCATTCTGACTAGCAGACTGTAACTTGACTGACTTAATATAATCCAAGAATACAAACAGATTTTTAGAGCTCCAAAACCAGAAGCCAATCTTGGAACCAGTTGCTAATCATTAAAGATGGAATGAGATCTCTTATCTTGTGTCTGCCTAGCCTGGGGTTCTTACACTTTTCTCTGAAGCATTTGGTACTGCATGCATCTTGCATCTGATCCCATGTGGCAATTCCTTTGTTCCTAGAAAGGTCCTAATTCATATAAAAATCTCAATGGCAAGGGCTGTCTATCCACCCAAATGAATCAATGAGACATTCAGTGTTGAACAACTTCAAACTTTTCTACCCACAGGCTCTTATTTTAAGATGGGCATAGAAGCCCATCCTACCTACCACTCAGACATCTACCTACCACTCAGACATCTACCTACCACTCTGTTCTAATCTTTCATTTCGCCAGACTCTCTAGGCTATCACAGAATCATAGAAAGTTAGGGTTGGAGGGGTCCTCAGGAGGTCACATCTAGTCCAGCCCCTGGCTCAGAGCAGGGTCCTTCCCAACTAGATCATCCCAGTCAAAGCATTGTCTAGCTGGATCTTGAAAACCTCCAAGTATGGAGATTCCACCACTTCTCTGGGTAATGTGTTCCAGTGTTTTACTACCCTCCTAGTGACAAAATTCTTCCTAATATCCATCCTAAACTTCCCTTGCCTCAACTTGAGACCATTGCTCCTTGCTCTGTCATCTGTCACCACTGAGAACAGTCTAGCTCCATCCTCTTTCGAGCCACCCTTCAGGTAGTTGAAGGCTGCTAGTAAGTCCCCTCTCAGTCTCCTCTTCTCTAAGCTAAATAAGCCCAGTTCCCTCAGTCTTTTCTCATAAGTCATGTCCCCAGCCCCCTCACCATTTTTGTTGCCCTCTGCTGGACTCTTTCCAATATCTCCACATCCTTTCTGTAGTGGGGGGCTCAAAACTGAACACAGTAGTCTAGATGTGGCCTCACCATCACTGAATAGAGGTGAATAATTACTTCCCTTGACCTAATGGCAACACTCCTACCAATGCAGCCCAGTAGGCCATTACCTTCTTGGCACCAACGGCATACTGCTGGCTCATATTCAGCTTATCATCCACTGTAGCCCCTAGCTCCTCTTCTGCAGAGCTACTGCCCAGCCTGTCAGCCCCTAGTCTGTACTGGTGCATGGGATTGTTCCATCCTAAGTGTAGGACTTTGCACTTGTCCTTACTGAACCTCATGGCAGTGGCAACGCATAGGGGGTACACATGCACTGCTGGTGCACTTCCTGACCAGCTGCAGTCTCAGCTTAGGTGATGGGCAGGGTGGGCAGGCAGGAGCACTGGTGCCCCTGCCAGGAGCACCAGCCAGGGAGTGCGAATGCTGGACGTATCACTGAGGCCACTTCTGGAAACACTATGGCAACTTCTGGGAGCAACATGGGCACTTCCTGGTTGCTGAGTTTTGCCATGGGGGGACCCCCCCACCAGTCAGTGAGATTGGCTGCGGGGGACCACCTCCCCTCCCTGGTCACTGACTGGTCACTAGGGGGGCACATGACTAACGTGGTACCAGTCACCCATGCCTCATGGGATTCCATTTGGCCCAATCCTCAAATTTGTCTAGGTCTCTCTGAATCTTGGCCCTACCCTCCAGCATATCTAGTACTTCTCACAGCTTGGTGTCATCTGTAAACTTGCTGAGGGTGCACTCCATGCTATCTTCCATGGTGTTGATGAAGACATTGAATGAAACCAGCCCCAGGACCAACCTCTGGGTCACTCCATTGGTACCGGCTGCCAACTAGGCATGGAGCCACTGACTGCTACTTTCTGAGCCTGATGCTCCATCCAGTTTTCTATCCACCTTACAATCAATTCATCCAGCCTGTACTTCCTTAGCTCACCTGTAAGAATGTTGTGGGAGACCACATCAAAAGCCTTGCTAAAATCAAGGTCCACCACAGCCACCAGTCTCCCCACATCCACAGAGCAAGTCACCTAATCATAGAAGGCAATCAGGTTGGTCAGGCATGACTTGCCCTTGGTGAATACATGCTGACTGTTCCTAATGACCTTTTTTCTCTTCTAAGTGCTTAGAAATAGATTCCTTGTGGATCTGTTCCATGATTTTACTAGGGACTGAGGTAAAGCTGACTGGTCTATAATTCCCTGGATCCTCCTCCTTCTCTTTCTTAAATATGGGCACTACATTTGTCCTTTTCCAATCATCCGGGACCTCTCCTGATCACCATGAGTTTTCAAAGATGATGGCCAATTGCTCTGCAATCACACCAGCTGACTCCCTCAGCACCCTCAAGTGCATCCCATCCTGCCCCATGGACTTGTTCACATCCAGCTTTTCAAGTAGTCCCTAACCTGTTCTTTCATCACTGAAGGCTGCTGACCTCCTCCCCAAACTGTGCTGCCCAGTGTAGTAGTCTTGGAGCTGCCCTTGCCTGTGAAGATGGAGGCAAAAAAGGCGTTGAGCACTTCAGCCTTTTCTGCATCCTCTGTCACAAGGTTGCCTCCTCCATTCAATAAAGGACCCACAGTTTTCCTGATCCTCCTCCTACTACCGACATACACGTAGAAACCCTTCTTGTTGTCCTTCACATTCCTTGTTAGCTGCAACTCCAATTGTGCTTTATCCTTCTTGAATTCTTCAGTATGTAGAGTCACTATATTTAGATTGACTTAATGAGGGTGAAGTTGATTTAAATGCCCATTCATGCAGACATTTAGGAAGGGGGTAAATCCAGCAAAAAATGGCATACCCAATCTAAGTTAATTCACCTGAGTAGGTACACTAGCTTACCCTGAGATTGGGTTAACACAATTTATAAAAGGGTTAACCTGATCTTGTGAACACCTGTATTCACTCATGTCCTGACCCCTCCTGACTCTTCCCCTCACTCTGAGTTTCATATACCGATTTGCCTGTGCAGCTCCCAGAAGTGATGAATGCATGTATCAGGGAAAAGAAAAAAAGATCATCCTTCCCTTTTTTGGAGGGGAAATGACAAGCTCTTTGTTGGGACTCCCCCAAGAAGCAGCTTTATTCAGTCTCCCTTTCCTGGGAGGACTCCCTGCAGCCAGCATGGATTCAGAATAAGCAAGCCTCTGGCTTTGAGAGCGTGGGTCTTTTCAGTCCCTGGCTTCTCTGGTGAAACATAGCACCCCCACCAGGAGGGTGGGTGTTTTCTTCTTTAAAAGAAGAGGGTTATCAGAGTGCTGGATGTCACAAGCAGCACAGCAGATGCTACATCAAAACAAACAGTCTCTGTTGTGCCATTCCAGCTTCTTCTGTCCGCACTCAGACTTCCCTCTGCGCACCGGGAACCTTCTCTCTTCAGCTTTCTCAGAGCTTCACTCATTTTCCTTTAGTTAACAGCCACACTTGCAAATAAAAAGTTATAAAACTATAGTCCTAACCTGGGCACAACAGTCACCCAATACAATGAAACATTAAGTCAGCAGAAACCAATCAGGGGGGCTGCTTCTGGGCACTGCTGCCAGGTCCAGACTGCCATCTTCTCCTGGGGTGAAAAGGGCATATAGATGTCTTGCACAGAGAAATTTACAGGCATTATTTAGAGTAAAGCCTGCTCACGCTGAGCCCCTAAAGTGCTCCCCACTGGAACTGCAGACTAGAATCCAGCTCATGTAGTCTTCTTCATCACAGCACATACATACTGCTGCAAGGAGCAGTGAACTGCTGCATGCTCCTAGTTTAGGTGTAGGAGGCTTAAAGAGCAGGTGCAGCGAATACTCATTCACTCCCTAAAGTTAACACCTTTCTGCTCCATTCTTGGGGACAAAGAGCAAAGACATACACCAGATTCTTGCTCTTGGATATGCTCACAAAAATCTTGTACATCTTGATTCCCCATCTGCTCAAAAGAATGGACCAAGCAAACAGAACAATGGGAGTATACACGGTCCTGCAGACATCATCATAATCGCTAGTTCTAGTTTTAGGCAGATCAGCTTTGCCAGTGTCCTTTGATATTGAAAGCACAGGGTAACAATAAGATTAACTTCCCATCCACAAATGATAATGAAACAGAATATTCAAAAATGCTTCATCCCAGAAAGCTATCTACCTACCTATCTATTTACTTATCTATCTATCATTTCTGCAAATGATTCTATTCCAGAATAATGTACTTTTTTAGTTTATATATAACTAGTCTCCTCACAGGCACAAAGCTGTTAGCATGTACAGGAGGGATTAAAGTGAATCTGCATGTTGGATGAAATATAAATTAAAATTATAGCTCTGTCAGTCTTGAATCAAGGATTGTTTCTCTAGGTCTCCCAAAACGCTTAATTTCAAATGAGTCTTCATTTATTACTTCAGGAAAGGCCGAATGCATAATTTATCAGTGATACTCAGTCAATATACCCTTATAAGCAAGTTTCCCCTGAGCCTTGGAGTAAAAATATGTTATGCTAATTCTATTAGTTGTGTACACAAGAGCCATCTGAATGAATAAACAAGCATTAAAACACAGCACATGAACAAAGAGATGTCTAACTGTCCATCTCTCAATGATAAATGCATAAGCATCTTAGATATTTTGGTTTAGAATAACTTCCATTTACATCACATTAGGTAAAAGATACATTGACATAAAGTCAATAAAATACATCTCCTTCCTTTGAGCCAAATTCTTTTGTATTTCCAGAAATATTTTTCCCCAAGCAGTTGCTTTAACACATGCTTGTGTAGCATTACAGTAACCTGAGAACAAACCTGCCTTGATTGTCCACCTCTCAACTACCAAAACTGTGCTATTTGAAACAGATTTCCCTGCGTCTACCCTGTAAAATTCCATAATTGTAAGAAAGCTTAATTATCCAAGTTTATTCCAAGTATCATTCAGGTAACTGAAACCAAAGGTGTATTCTAAATGCAATCATACTGTGACCTACCTAGTCTCCAGTGGCACATTGCTATTGAGCACCCAGCTATCTTGAAGTTGCACAGACTCAGGAGTGGTGGCCAGGTCATTTGGTGCAGGAGCTGGTGCATGGATCTGGTTCCGCCGATTTGTGAGTGAGTTCCTGTTTAGGGAGTTGGCAGAGGAGTGATGATGGGACAGTGTATGATTGTGAGGAGGAGGAAGAGGTGGTCTCAGTGTTGACTGGCTGTGATGATTTGAAGGACCTAAAAGAGTAAAGAAAAAACATAACAAGGTCTGTTAGACTCTTCCCCAAGTATTTTCAATGGGGCAGCTACTCAGAGGCAAGCCTCAGCCCTGAAAAGTTGCCCCTTAGAGCACATTTATAGTCTGATAAACTGACATTTGTAGGTTCCATGCTGACAGTATAGACAGGCATCCAATTCCAGCACTGGTGAGAAAGGGATAGCATACCTGTTCCTGCCTTCTGGCTGGAGACCAACCAAGTCACCTTACAGGCAAGTTCTCCAGTAAGGGGGCAAAAGGAAGATGCTCCTTCATTCCCCTCAGTCCCTACAGAAGACAGGCCAGGGCATGGATCCAATAGGTGGGGAATCCTTCTCACCCTCTGCACAGCTCTGCATCTCTTAGAGCTGTGTAGGAGGAGGGAGACAGTGGAGAATGGAATGGATCCAGCTATGGAGAAATGTCCTTCTGCCCATGCACAGGCTGGATCCTCAGTCCAAAGCTTGAACCTTCTCAGAGGGAGAATTTCAGGTTGGAGGAATGTCCCTTCCCACATGCTACACAGCCCCCAAGTCTGGTCAGGGACTGGGGCCCTGACACCAACAGCAGAGTCTCCACAGGGCTCCCTGACAGCTGGCCTATGGGCAGGCTATCAGGAAGCCAGTGCTCTCCCTCCCTCTCACTTGGAGGGAGAGCAGTGGACTGTGGGCTATAGGTGGTCTTTATCACCTGAGAGAGGCATACAACCATTCAAGTTCAGGAGGAGAGAGACCTTCTTGTCTGGAAGCCAGTTCTCTTCTGCAATGGCCCCTTGACTAGATGTACCCTGTTCTTTTTGTGCAAAGAAAGGCTTTTTCTCTTGGCAGAAATATCTGCCTATAGCCTTAGTATCTGTCATAGACCTCAAGAGCAGGGTTCCAATTCTCCTTTCACTTATTGTGGTTTTACACCAATGACAATCCATCAGTTTCAAACAAATTACACCAAAGCCAGGGACCAAAAATCTGGCTAAAAAATATGAATAGTTTACAATAAAAGATAGGTCAGCTCCTGCAAGTACTTCAACAGGATCAAGGTTGGCCCACTTTCCTACCTGGCAGTTGCATAAATATTATTGACATATTGAAAATATTATTCTTTCAGTGCTTTTGTTGTAAGTTACTAGACAATTTTGTTGATGGATACAAAACAAACAAAATCTAGCTCCTTCTTCTAAAATTTAGGTAGCCTTGCTTTGATAAAGAGTATAAAACTTTGTTGTTAGTCCATAAAGCTAACAAAGTTAAATAATGCACAGGAAAGCAAGGTAAGGACAGACAAGAAGATGTCATTTCAGTACAGTTTCTTTTCTAACCACAAACATATAATGATAAATAAGTGTATATATTTCCAATTCTATATATTGTGGATAATTTTAACATTTTACTAAATGGCAAACTAGATTAAAATATAAGAAAATAAACATCATAAGTCAGTAGATTTAATCATTACATTAATTTATAATTTTTAGTAAAGAATTATTCTAAAAAGTAATAGCGAAATTATAATTAGACTGATGTATGCTTGTTTTTGGAAACTCTGAAGCACATATTTTGGATTTAATGAATCAAACAATGAAAGAAAATATCACCAGGGAAAACATTTACAGCTAGATGGATCTGTTTTCACATGGAACAATGAATTATAGGAAAAATGGTCTCTTCGATTGACTAGACGTAAGGTCAGTATTTACAAATATGGGGTGCTAAAGTTCAGCCCCTAGAGAAGTGGCCTGTTTTTCAGATGTCCTCAATGCTCCTTTTAAAGGCTGCTAATCATCTTTGAAAATTGGGCTACATTATTAGGAGTCCAAATTTGGAACCAGGAGCTTAACTTCAGCTTCTAAATTTGAAAACTGTGACCCTAATACATTGCATATTCAGAGCAGACTCTGGTCACCCTCACATGGTTAAGTAAGGAAAGGTGGGTGAAGGAGTTCCTCCCTCCCTTTGTACAAACTAGGCAACTTATGCTCCCTATGTGTTGAAGGTGGACATGATGACTGTTAATAGCAGCAGTGGCACTCAGCCACCAAAGAGGGCAGAGGTAGAATTAGGCTTCCTCCCACCATCCTCTTCAGTCCCTGTCTTCTGCTGTGTCCCACCCAAGATAGCAGTAGGACTGGGGGAGGAAAAGAAATAGGAGTAGAGTTGGCCGCTAAATATTTTTGTGGCCCCTAGAAAGCACTGGCAGGTAGAAAACAAACCTGCAAGTTTCTTTGGGAACATTTGTGTATAAGGAAGTGATAAGAAAAAGAATTTCTGCAGTTTGGGTGTTAAATGAAGGTGCCAAGAACTGCCTTTGAAGAAATGGAAATCTTACTTTTTATCCACAGAAAAAGTTTATTGTTTTAGACAGAAAGGTACCTTGCACAAATACTTTCTAAACTTTGCAGCTCACTTCAAGTGCTGCCTGCTTATTAATTTTGCCCTGGATACTTTTGAAATGCTTCATCCTTCTTGTACTTGCTTGAAGAAGATTGTTTAGCCCAACATGCTTTTATAGTAAAAACCCATATGGACAGGCTACAACATCAAACATCTGATCGATTCTAGGTCCTTATGCCATTTCCAAGAAGTGTGAGGAATAAGGCACAGCAGGATGACAATGTGTTTGGATAATATCCACATATATTAGCTCAGTAGATTTATTTTTCCAAAGTCTGAATTCTGGCACTGAACAAAACATGTTGATTTGGATTTCAGTAAATGGATTTTGTGAGTTATAAAATGTAAATGAATGTACTTATGTATTATAAATTACTCCAGAAAACCCATATGTTTCATATTTTCAGTAATCAACCTATTTTTGAGGCAGTTTCTCTTTTTTTGTAAATTCAGCTATGTCCTTTCACAACATGATTTCATAATACTAAAAGTGTGTTTAGGAAAAAAACCCATAAAATCATTGTTGCCTTTACAGTATGCTAGATTTAAATAAGTAAATATATTTTAAATACATTATTACAAGGTACATTTGTTATAACCCAGGTTCAAGAAAGCACTTAACACATACTTTGGTCAATCTCAGTTTCACAACAGACCTTAAGTACAGCACTTGATCTTAGTCCACAAGAGGCCGAGAACCGATTAACAAAGTATGTGATAAGGTCCAACTGACTTCACTGAACAGTGTTAACTACTGTTCTGAATAGGAATGGACTAAATCATATGCTTAAATTAGCAGGCCCTTCATTTCTGTGTAGCATAGGAGGCTAAATATAGACAAGATTTATGTTTTAACTGTGTGTAGCTTCCCACTATTGATAGATCTATTTTGAAAGATAAATCATTGCCTGCTATAACAGAGAATCTTTCTCATAATCTTGTAACCACAAAATGAAAGGCTGTTTATAAAAATGAACTGACAGTAAAGTGAATATAATATCACTAATAATAATAACTATTTCTACAAAATTATGGTGGCAGCAGTTTCAGTGAAACACACAGAGATGAATTAAAGACTCAGTTTCTATTTTATAAATACAGAACTATATATACATACATTATTTATAGCTATAATATGATTATATATTGAAACTCTTAAAGTTCAGTATATTTATCTTAATATATCACAACAATTAATATAGAAATGATCTAATAAATATCTTAAAACTTAAAGACATTGAAAGAGGGACTTCTTTTTCACCGAATTGGGCCCAAACCAAAAAAAAAAAAAATCACTTTAGAACTTTGCATAGGGCTGAAAAATGAATTTGGATCTGAATGTCTACACCATTAATATACAGGTATACTGGGCTAAGCTAGTAGTAACTACAGCAACACTACTTTTGTTGGTTTTTGGAACTTCAAGAAGGAGGAACTACTCTTCATGTAATCAAGAATCAGCAGCTTGAAGGATTGGTATACTGTATCTTACAATATGTGATGCTCTGTGGTTTCTTGCTATTGCCACTGTAGTTGAAAGCCTAAAGATTAGAAACATCTTGTTGGGTACAAATAACTTTGTGAACTAGGGAGGGAAATTTATTTTTATTAATACAAAGGATATCAATATTCTGGTGTACTCTGGGAAAACTAAACTTGTAGAGTGATTTTCTTCTCAAATATTATATCAAGTAGGGAAATTATCAAGCTAAACTTATTCAGTCTTAGTTGTTTGGGTCTTGCAGTGGGAGGATTGTTTTAAATACTAACTAAAGCCATAAAGCTTGAAACGTAGGGGTGCAAATACATGTGCAGGGAGGCTTCTCCAATGCACTGTAATTACAGTGTGTTAGAGCAGACTCAATTAATCAAAAAGCCTGAGCCTGAATTGATTCAATCTCTGCAGGTTAGTCTAACCTGGCTTGGCTCAATCAGTTTGTAACTTCACAAACATCCCAGAAATGCAGGTACATGCCTGCAGTGGCTCAGGCTATAAGCCAGGAGCCACTAGAGCAGCCCTCCCTCCCCCCCAAAGTGCTGAGTTGAGGTGGGGAGGTGGCCAGGTCCTGGCAGGATGCTCTGATTAGGGATGGGTTCCCCCTCTTCTGACCAGCCCATGAGGGAATTGATAACACAGTGTTTATCACTTAACTCAGTGTTTATCACCCCATTTAAGAAAACAACAGAGGGACATTACTAGCTACCTGTTGATTCTGCCTTTGTCAGTCTGCCATGGCACTGACCATAGCCAGCATGGGGCCTGTTAACTAATGCTGAGAGGTGTCTATATAAGGCAGAGGGGATGGGGAGAGGAAGGAGAGATGGGGAGGGGAAGGGGGAGCAGGGAGAAGCCAGACAGATGCCTGCAGTCATTGCTGAGCTCCAGCCAGGGAGCAAAGGAGAAGGGCCACTTCTGCTGTGGAGCAAAGGACCCCACCCAGCCCAGAGAGCATGCTGGGATGCTGGGGGATTCTGGTTAACTTAAACAAGTAAGGGGTCTGGGACAGACATTGCATAAACCTGTTTGAGCCAAATCAGTTAAGTCTGATATGAAATTCAACCTGGTTTATCGCAAACCGGTTTTAGCCATTTTCAAATTGGTTAATGTGCACTGAACATTACAGGTGTGTGAAGTTTCAGTCTGAAATTCAATTTGAAGAAGATACAGCCCTATTTGGAGGTCAAATCACCAAATCCACTTCTGTGGGATGCTCTATCTGCCCCAGCATCGCAGCGTTCATGAGCTGCACCTGTTACCTTGAGGTATATAGAATAATCATTTAAAGCGGTGTTTATGGCTGAATCGCTGAATCGAATCTTCAGATTCAGATTCACTCGAATTAAATTGAGGCAGTGATCCGAATCAATTAATCGAATCACTGTCCCTGATTTGGACCAAATCTAAATCCCAATCCAAATCGACTATGGCCTGTTTTGCACATACCTATTCAATATAGCTTGCTAACTAGAATCCCTCTACTTATCCCTATCCAATCCAGTTCTTTCAAATTATATTTGTTCTTGTTTCCCTCCCACACACACTTTTTAAAAAGAAAGCTGTGTTTTCCCTGGCAGTGAAACCTATCTCCCTGAAACTTGGTAGGCCTCATGCCCTCAAAAGGGGCATCCCTGCTGTTTTCATCCACATCTGCCTTAACACACACGACATGAGTTTAGCTTACAGCAGTTTGAGGTATATTTTCCCAGAAATCCCTGCACCTATCTCCTTGAAACTTGGTAGACATCATGCTCCTAGAAGGGGATACCATCCCCGCAATTTTTATCTGAATCAGCCAAAAAATGACAAAGGTATAGGTATTTCAGTGATTCCCCATTATAGTCCATGGCTGAATCTTCAAATCTCTCTCAATCAGTGTTGAATCTTGTGAAGCCAATTCAGCTGAATTGATTCAGGACAGTGATCCAAATCTCTGAATCAAATCACTGTCCTCTGAATCAGCTGAATCTGAATCCAAATCGAATATTTCCCTATTCGCACAGGTCTACTGAACATCTGTTCTCTTACAGGTTTATACCAGTTTCTGATTACGTAAACTGGTTTATGTGTAATGTTTGTCCCTAGCCCCTGTGCAATACTATTAGACTACAGTTAGTTTGTATACTATTCTAGTCTACTATTAGCCTGCAGCTGACTATTAGACTAAAACTAACTTTTACCACCATAATATAGTACTGTCAGAGATGTTACGGTGGTGAAACTAACTATGCCTAATCACACATGTAAATTCTGACCCAGGCATAAATTGTGCCCAGTTAGCCCAGGCAGCATGGGCTTGCCTGCCACCTAGCAACACGACTCCACTCTTTGGACACTCTTGTTCCACACTCAGTCCCTCTGCTGCCCAATGTTGCAATCCAGAGCTCAGGGCTAACCCCCCAGACCTGCTGCCAGCCCAGGGCTGCTTTCTCCCAGCTGAAACTGGTCCCTAGCACAGGTATAGACACTGCACCTAGGTATGAACTGCACAGAAATTAATTGCTCTGCACTAATAGAATGTGTAGACACACCTTCTTCTCACTGATATTTTAATGGATGTAAAATCTGAACCATAGCCCACTGAAGTGATTGGAAGTCTTGGCTGACTTTGGTTTAGACCCAGGAAGAGAAAATTTAGGAATCAAATTGTTTTGCTTATTGCATTTTTATGGGGGGGGGGTAAAATAATGTAGACAACGTGGGTTATACACAGATGTCGTGCATAGCTGGGGTTAGATACAACAGTCTACCATAGAACCTAGACAGTGACTGCACAAGTCTGAATCACTGCTGAAGTAGTGGCTGCTACCTCCATTCCTTTACAAGAATAGGGAGAGTACAAACAGTGTGCTGACCAAAGAAAAAACATTATTTGTTGCCTCACTGCCCATTCCCCTATAGAATGCAAACATGAAACCAACAAAAGCTGCTGCGGAGACTCCTCTGTAGACGGAAAAGACTGAAGCTCCTCAGATGTTGCCCTCTCGCGGCATAATTATGGCAGTTCTGCTGAAATACTGGTAAGTGAACTTTGATGGTGAAAGATTTGCTGCAAGGTTTCATAAGTGTTAGAGTTAGAATGCCTTTTCATGGGTATGCACATTTCTGCAGAATCTAAACACCCTTCTTTCAGTCTAAATGTTGTGCACAGTATAATGTGAGACCAGCACCCACCCTGCTCTGACATTATCAAATTCTTTTCCAAGTGCTGTGACACTGGAACAGGCACTTCATACATTTACTAAAACCATGCAACATAAGGATTTGAGATAGAAGATTAAGTTGCCTGCATCTCAGAGCTTTACTTAAAACCCTGGTAGAATCAGGAGAAATATCACTGAACACAAGCAAGCTGCAGAGAAATCTCCTTTCTTTCTCAAAGTTCTATACAAGAAGAGCCTCTGAAAAGCCATGTGGCTTGCATTTTATTCATGTTGTATTGCTGTCTAATCTTATGACTCTGTATGAGTATTTGCAGGCACAGTCTAATGAGAAGAGGTAAAACAATCCTTTAATCATTTGTGCTTTCATATACTCAAGGATATAACCATCTACTTATGCATATTTAATCCTGAATATACAGTAACATTGTGAAACTCTTGCACCAGGGCTAGGGACAAGAGTTACACATACACCGATTTAAATGATCAGAAACGGGTTTAAAACCTGTAACAGAATAGAAGTTCAGTCCACCTAAACCAGTTTCAAAATGGCTGAAACTGGTTTAAGATAAACCTGGTTGAATGCAGTATCAGACTTAACTGATTTAGGTCAAACTAGTTTCTGAAACTTCTGCCCCAGAAACCCTTTCTTGGTTCAAGTAAAATCAGAATCCCCCAGCATCCCTGTATTTTGCATCCCTGGGCTGGGCTGGGCTGTGCTGTCTGCTCTAGAGAGCCCTGCCCCTTTGCTCCCTTGCTAGAGCAGTGAGAGCTGACTCACTGCCTCCCTCCTCCCCACCCCACCCCCAGGAAAACCCCTGGGGTCTGGGTGGGGGGGTTAAACTTCCCTTCCACCAGAAGGAAGCTGGTACAGAGCTGCCCTGCCTGGCTAAACTTACTGTTGGCTGCAACTGTGGACTACAAATCCCAGAGGCACCTGGAAACAGGAAGAGAAAGTGATAAGCAACCCTGCAGAGTCCTACTGCTGTGATTGTGGACTGCAAATCCCAGAGACCTCAGGGGCAGCAGGAAGAAGAAGCAACCGCATAGCCCATGCTGGCTATGTGCCAGAGAGCCATGTTATAGTGTCCCCTGGCTTCTGGCTTGAGTCACTGAAGGCATGCGGCTGCATTTCCTGAATCAAAAGTGAATGTCTGCTCATTTGCTTATTGGTTTAATCTTTGCATCTTAGACTAACCTGCAAAAACTGAATCAATTCAGCCTCAGGTTTTTTTGTTCTGTGTTCAGGTAAATTTATCACATTGCTTCTCCATATAAAATATCTAATGTAGCATCGTCTGACCAACACTGAATTTCTCACAGGAAGCACTGGTGTATGCAATTGTATATGTTGAAACACTGGACCAGTGATCCTAATGACCAGTTTATAACCTGCAGCATAAGTTTTAGTAACCTTGTATTCTTTTATTTGCTAGTACTGTAGATTCTATGCTCATCTCTTAATTCTATTGTGTCTTGTTCATTTTTTTTAATTTGCCAAACTAGGCCACCGTTTAAATACAATGGGAAGGCAATCTAAGCACTCTGAAATTGTTATCACCATATGCGATAAAGAAGCTGATTTGGTTCACTTATCATTGTATTATGCTCTCTTATTATCATTTCTTGTAGCTTTAAAACAAAATCATTTGCCGGGTGTTCTCTCTTTTGTTCCACTATTTTTACAGCATTTGAGGCACAGGGACTGAATGGTATCACATGTCTGAGACTGTACATTTCAAACTGAAAGTTCAGTTAAGGCACAGTGTAAGTTATGTGTAACAAAACAGCCACTGACAGAGGATTGCAACCAACACTTCCACACCATGTAACTCAGCTTCAACAGAAATTAAACACAGTGACAACAATTTAAAAACCAAACAAACATAATATTTACCCACCATAACTAGGGTGGACAGATAGGTTGGGCCAGTTCTAGACTACTAGGCTGGAATGTAAGACACCCAGGTTTGATTCTCTTCTCTGCCACGGACCTCTTGTGGGATCCTGTTGTAGCAGGAAAACCCCACAATTCCTTCCTTTCCCCCATCCATTTCTATTTTTCTCTTTTCCCTCTCTGCGCCCATCCCCTCCCACCCCCTGCCTGTCCTTCTTATAAGAAATAAGGTCCAGGATAAATCTTTTATGAGTTAAGCTAAGGAAATAAGTCTCTGCATTGCAATGTGTTCCTACACACACACACACACACACACACACACACACACACACACAGAGTAAAAACTCCATTAACTGGCACCTTACAAGCCGGCATGTACCATAAAGTGAAACTGGAAGTGCCCACTGTGGTACTTCTAGGACCTCCAAGCCCCCACAGCCCGGGGCAAAGCAGCCTGAGCTGCTGAGCCCCCGCAGCCTGGGGCATAGCATGCTGCACGGGTCCCACCTCCCCATTCCGGAGTGTGTGTGTGTGTGTGTGTGTGTGTGTGTCCATGGGAGGGGCGGCAATGCTGCAGGAGAGGCGGCGATGCCCCGAACGGGGCAAGAGAAGCAGTGGCCCAAACATGCAAGGGTGCCTGTTTGGGCCACTCAATTAACCGGCGTATTTTGTTATCCAGCATTCCCCATTCCCAGGGAATGCCAGATATCAGAGCTTTTACTCTGTGTGTGTGTGTGTGTGTGTGTGTGTGTGTAAAAGCATCTTTTAGGATATATATTGGTCATTTTGCTATCTTGTATTGTTTTATATTCAAATTTTTGCTATTTTGTGAAATTTTTACACCTGTTTTGTATACTTCAGGCCTACTTTCATGGTTAACCAAAGTTATGTCAAGCCCCATTTTCTAATGTCAAGATTCCATTTTGTTATGTTGTAACCTGCTTCTCCCCTTGCTCATCAAGACATGTTGTAACCCCATTGTAATGTCAGTTGTGCCTATATGAAAATGTAGTCCCCGAGTGAATAGAAACTGTGAGTGTGTGTGTGTATGATAGTGACAAAAGTGGAAACGATGGCCCCATGAACACAACAATACACAGGAACAGCCATGCATTTAATTGGAAATAAGATTCCAGGAAGCAATCAGGAACAGTATGGATTTCCAGTAACCCAGCACCGCCCTCCTTGTGAATTCTGAGAAGAAGCCCCCACCCAAAAGAGTCAGAAGAATGGACACTTTGAAACTGCACGTTTCAAACCGCAGGTGAGACTCTCATCAGTGAGAAAATGACAGCTGTTAGCCCCTCTTCCATGTTGGCTTTGAACCCACAGGGATCACAAGGGAACTGCCTAATAAAAAGGCAGGGGTAAGTGACCCTGTTGGATGCTTCCTTTATCCAGTTCAGCACCTCACCATGTAACCTGCACCAGCCATCTACCAGAGGATCAGACAGTGACCCCCTCTAGACTCCAGCCTCGGGACGACATTGATCATCAACTTGTGGTCCTGGATAGAACTGCATACCGCCAATTTCAGTCTCCACTTACCAATCCACAGTCACCTTTGAGTGTGTGCATGTGTAAGTGTGTGTATGCATGTGTGTGGACCAACAGTTTCTTGTATCTGTTTTAATTTTTCATATTTGTTTTATGTTTGCATAGTTACATCTTTTTCTAATAAACCTGATATCGTTGATCCTGAGCATTGGTCTTGCTTGTCAAGTCAACGCTGTGCCAGTACTCACATAGCACAATGCAGTGTTGAGAAGAAACCTGTGAATGTACCAGCTTGTATACCAGACTTTACACAGCACAGGGTAACACTGTGCAGGGGTACCTGCGCTATCTTGGCATGCACTGGTTCTAGAACCAGATGCAAAATTGCTCTGTGAGCCTGTTAATGAACTTGGGTTAATAAACACTGATCTCCAGCCAAACTAATCAATCAAGACATGGTGTCATGCTAAGGTAGCTATACCGCTACTCTTTCTAGAGCTAGCTTGCCTGGCACTTCCTTGCCATGGAGACAGGTTTCTCAATGCATCAGTTCATAATCTGTACCTATCCATCACACAGGATAGCTGGAAAGAAAAACAGAATGCAGATTGTAGGGCCTTCTGATACTATGGCAACAGGAGCTACATAAATACCTAATATAAAAAGCTTGTGGTATCTAAAACAGCTCATACTATTTCCCTGTATTTAAAGTATGGCATTACTACAATTTTTCAGCTACACACCATGTGCACATAAATTAGGCAAAATGTTGGTTTGTTAGCTGCAAGAGGTACATCATTTTAATAATAATTCACACTGATGTGGTGCCTGCCCTGTGAATTTTTCATTGTGATTTACAAAGGTTGATGCTTATTATTCCTGTGGAATAAACAATGTTAAGTGACATACCCTAAGTGACAAGAACAGCATCTAACCTAGGTCTCATGATTCTTACTTCTGTGCCCTATACGCAAGATTAATGTTCACATCTCTTCATCAGAAGAGATGAAGGACCCCTGGAAATAACCTTCTCTTATATATTCATGGACAGATATGGACAAATAACAAATTACAGGGAGTTGAAAGGAGACAAGAATGTATTGCATGTTATCTGCTGTGCAGCAACTGTCCACATGACCAAACTTGACCCTTGATAAGTAAAAGCTAAACCACAATGCTTTACCCCTTCAGTGAAAAAGGACTGAGCTACCACGGTTTAGCTTTCACTTATTGCAGGGTAAATGTGGTCACACAGGCATTTACTGAAGAACAGATGATATGAGATAAGTCCCCATCTGTTTCTAACTCTCTGTAAATTGTTTTTCCATGCTCTATGTTTCAATCAGAAAGAGGTGAAGCTTTTCAGTAATGGATAGTATAAATGTGCATAAAAAAAGCACTCTTAAGAGATGATATGGGACCTTTTTTTTTTTACTTTGACTATGCTGTGGTGGTTCTAGTCCTACAGAGGGGACTGATATGAGAATAAAAAAAGCAGAAAAAACCCTAACAAAAATATCTATTTTCCAGTTACACAGGAGGCGGAGGTGGGGAGGGGGGTTATCCCAGAGAGATTCACAACTCCTTATAGTACCAAGAAGTCAGAAAGTTTGCTGTGTTAGTTTGGAGTCCAGCAAAAGGCAGGGTAGATTTGCACCTTTATAGAATAACTAAATCAGAGCTGTATAGTATAATTTTTTGTAAGCAGAGGGCTTACTTCATCAGATGCTGTGAAGGGACTGCAGGAACTAGAGCTCCTACAGAAAGCAGTGATAGGAACACCAAGGGTACAAAAGCGGGGAGGAAAAGAGAGGGTGCACTGTAGGGTGACTTCCCATCCCTCATTGGGTGGGACAGTCCTGGAATGAAAGCCTCAAGTCCTGAGTTGCATGACTCTGGGACAGCATTTGTCCTGGATTTGCAGTATCCTGCAGGGATCCGGGTTTTCTGTTCACCACAGGAAATGACACATTTCACCTTGCAGGCTAGCAGTGTTCCAGCTTGCAAGGGGCTGCCAAGAGCAAGATGCAGGGGACGCCATGTATGTCAGGCAGTGTGGAGAGCAGCTTACTGCAGGTAAGTCTATTGAGGCAAGCAGAGGAGATTTAGCCTCCATGCTGAGGGAGGGACTGGGGCGGGGGGCACTACCCAGCCAGGCGGTGCATGGGGCCACGCTGTGAAGAGGGCTGGAGCCACAGGAGGCTTGTCTGAGTGGGGGTGACTCCCCACCACTGTGTGCACCTCCCAGGGGCTTGGGGGTATGTGCCTCCCCCCAGAATTGTGCATGGGGTGGATGCGGGCTACCCACTGCAGCCTTGGAGCTCTCTGCCCTGCCACCCTTGTCCTGGAAGCCCCATGCTGACTGCACCATGGTGAGGTGCCCCCTGCCTGCCCAGCAGCAGCAGGGGTGGCATAGAGTTATTAGGCAGCTGGGTGGGGAGCCCTGAGCCCACAGCAGGCAGCCCACATCTGCCCCCACCCCACTCATCTCTGCTCCGCTCCGGCCGTGCCACCGGTGGAGGTGGGGGTGGGAGAAGGAGAAGTGGGCATGTGTCCTGCATTTCCATTTTGAAAAGGTGGTCACCCTAGGGCACTACTGTGATAAGAAAGGTGGAGAAAAAAGAAAGAACTTAATCCACGGAGGAACATGGAGCTCCACGTGGCACTGTAGGTTAAACACTGCACAATCACTGAAATGCAAGCATGGGAGCATAGATTAACACAATGGTTCTCAACCTTTTTTAGACTTGAGGCTCCCCTCTATAACTTTTGTGAATTGAGTTGCACCACATGCCAAAAACTTAGAAGAGCCTTCACTTTTCTCCTCATCAGAGCCTGCATTTATTTTCTCTTTCCTGGTGGCACCCTGATTGAAGATCATGGGATTAGCAATTAATCATGAAACGAGCTCATAACTCTATATATGTCAGTATGGAAAGGGAATTCTGGCTGAGGACATGGCTTAAACTGTATATCACTACTGAAAAAAATCATCAGGGGATCTTGAAAAGAACACAAGACTTGGCTTCAGATCTCTGAAAGAGCACTCTTCAACCTTTCTGCAGCTAGGGAACTTACTAGATGGATGTATATTGAAAGGACTGCATTAATATTGCTACGATTCAATTGGGCAACTTCAGGCCTTACATGTATTTCAAAAGTTTGTGCTCTGACCACTAAGTCATGAAATCCTCTACAGAGTGCCTTATGATAACACACAAAATTATGACTGGACCTATACACATATATCGTAAAAGAGAAAAATGCAGTTTGGTGTCCTTCCTAGTCCCTTGCCCAGAGCTGATATTCTAGATTCAGCTGAATTCTGACAATACTCATGAAGTTTGAGCCAGGAGGGGGCATACCTACAAATGATTAAAAGTAATATCCTCTAATAACAAAGAGAAGTTTCATGACAGAAATGTTTTGGCCAGGAATCTAGGTCTGTTGACATTTTTCAGACAGGAGATCATTAGCTGAGTGCAGCTTGAAAATCTGATTGCTCTGCAGATGGTCCATGGGGGAGCCTGAAAATTGTCACTGTGAGATAAGAATAATTGTATTAAGACCAGGTATCTCTTCCAGCTCATTCTGAAAATGAGAGAGGGAGCCAGACACATGCCATCCAGGGTAGGGAATTCTGGAGTCAGGTGGAGGCTGCTGTCCCCCCCACCCTGATGCTATTCTAGCAGTACTTATATAACCGAGCTAGCTAGCAAGCAGAGCTGTATTCAATGGGTGTAAAAGAAATGCTAGTCGCAGGTGTGTTAAGACTATACATCATTTTGATCATTTCAGGAGCTTCACTGAGCTTATTATCTACTGTCCAAAGTCATCTGGAAATTATCATTTTATATCAAATCTAAAACCATTAAATGTTTTTTTATAGGAGACTAAGTCTTTCAAAATGGACTACTTGAAAGTAACTGTGCCAGAGAGGAGATTTGATAGCAGAGAGAGATCTGAGCAATGCCTGTCTGAGCATTTCAATAAATCAACATTACCCAGGATACTCCATATCCGCTGGGAAGAAAAAGTCTATCAGTGGAAAGTAATGATTTTTGGTCTTTCAATTGCCCTAAGGACTTTTACAATGCTATTAAGACCTATAGCCTCCCCACTGAAAAGTTTGGGAGTGAAATTATTAATAAACTTCGATGATATGTTGATTGTTGCTCTCAAACAGGAAATACTTTCCAATAATTTGAGCAGCTTTTTTGCTCTCCCTCCCATCTCCCAGCACTTGGGTGTCATCAAAAATTTAAGCTCTTCTTATTCCATCTTACACTATTGCATTTAGAAGCTCTGTTGTGGCATGCACTACATATAAATACAGAGGCTTTCAGAGCCAACAATAGAGAAAAGAACAAATGATTTATCAGAAAGAAAACAACTATGCTGCTGTTTTAATACAACACTCTTTTATTGGCTTTTTTTGGGTTAGAGGATTTTTCTGACATGTTTACAATATTATCCCTTGAACACATGGAAAGGATCAAAAGAATTAAGGAAAACTGTTTTGATTTTAGATTGAGACTCCTAAGAATGAAATGGTGGGAGACAAACTTCAATGTCTACCAAGTCATTAACACCAGAAATAACTGATGTATGCCATTAAATCACATGGCCAAAATGAACAATTCCACTTCAAAGCCCTTTGGAAGTGAGAATTGTTTTGTATCTGAGTGATCTTCCTCTCCAAATCTCCCAGGTCTCATAGACTGGGTAACAAAAGTTTCTTAAACTATATAAATGAAAACCACATGAATGTCAGCTTTGCATTGCATCATGTTATCATAAAGGATGTCTGATGTAATATGATGTATATGTCATGTTGCATCAGGCTTTTCAAGAAATATTCTTTCTTTTTAAAAGCAGGCAAGAAGCAAGTAATTACCCACGAGAAACAAATATTTGGCTGCTAGCCCTGGGGAAAAGCAACTTCAAAGTATTACATGGTTGGCATCTCTTGTAAAGGTTGTGGAGTTTATTTTTAAAATCTTTACTCTTTGGCTCGGACCAATAAGGGTTGCAAACTATTGTTATGAGAAATCTGGTAAAATGCCCTTCAAACTAGTTGGAAGCCTAATGTACATTGCTATATGTAAGTAACTTCCCAGTATTTAAGGCTGGTTCTGGTATTCAGGCACATGAAACACAATGTAAAGGGCACCATAAAATGGTAGAGTGAAAGAGCCAATTCAACCTGACATTGGCAATATTTTTCTTTAAGGTTTTAGTCTGTAAATGTTTAGTGCTCTGGTTACACTGTATGTGTATGTGTGCAGCAGCATGTATGCATAAAATAGATAAGTAAAAACGTCTTATATTACTAGATTTCACAGGAAAACAGAAAATCCATAATGGGGTGCAACCTATAAAAACATAGAAAATTAGGGTTGGAAGGGACCTTAGGAGGTCATCTAGTCCAACCCCCTGCTCAAAGTGGGACCCTCCCCAATTAGATCATCCCAGCCAAGGCTTTGTCTGCTGGGTCTTAAAAACCTCCAAGGATGGAGATTCCACAACCTCTCTGGATAACGTGCTCTGGTGCTTTACTACCCTCCTAGTGAGAAGGTTTTTCCTAATATTTAACCTAAACTTCTCTTGCTGCAATCTGAGCCATTGCTCCTTGTTCTGTCATCTGCTACCACTGAGACCAGTCTAGCTCCATCCTCCTTGGAACGACCCTTCAGGTAGTTGAAGGTTGCTATTCAATCCCACCTCAATCTCTCTTCTCCACACTAAATAAGCCCAGTTCCCTCAGCCTCTTCTCAGGTCGTGTGCCCCAGCTCCTTAACCATTTTCATTGCCCTCTGCTGGACTCTCTAATTTGTTTGCATCCTTTCTATAGTGAGGGGCCTAAAACTGGACACAGTACTCCAGATGTGGCTTCACCAGTGGGAATAATCACTTCCTTCGATCTGTTGTCAATGCTCCTACTAATGCAGTCCAGTATGCTGTTAGCTTTCTTGGAAACAAGGACACATTGTTGGCTCATATTCAGCTTATTGTCCACTCTAATCCTCAGATCTTTTTCTGCTGAGCTGCTGGTTAACAGTCAGTCCACAGCCTGTACCAGTTCATGAAACTGTTCCATCCTAAGTGCAGGACCTTGTACTTCTTCTTGAATCTCAAGAGATTTCTTTTGGTCCAATTTGTAATTATCAAACCTAGATTTGTAATTATCAGTTTTCTCCCTAGATGCTACCACCCTGATATAACTTCTTGTGTAAAGACCTAGAATCTAAGTACACAGTCAATCCAATTCAAAGCCTCCAGAAACATTGCACAATACAGTACTTAACTTGAAGAGTTACATATGAAGTATTAGACAAGGATCAGCAGGTGTGCATTGGATAGGAGTTGTCCAAGCAAATGAGACAAAATGGCTGACATGAGAAGTAGTTACCAAAGCACAACTGCAGTGTTTAACTATTTTTGAGGGTACAATTTGTAAAACAACCACCTGGAAGAGGTAAAAAAAAATCTGGTTAATTAGGACAGGTAATTCTGACTATTTGAAAGGGACTAAAAACAGTCTTAAATGAGTTCTCATAAGTAACATCTTGCAGAAACTTTAGCTTAATCAGGAATGTACACCTCTGTACAAGTCTACATTTTGTAAGATGTCAACAGATTCTGGAACAAAGCTGAAACCCTCTCTGCCCTGTGAAAAACACTACACTTTTTTGTCCAAGCATCTGTATATGCACCCAAGCATGAAGTTGAAAAAGTAAATGCTGCCATTTCTTGCACATTAGAACCTTATTGCCACCTTACTTGGCATCCTTTGTCCTTTTTTAAACAGGCTACCTGGGTGATCACAAATATAATGTGAGCATAAGCCTTATGGTACAATTTATAATATGCACTAGCTGTACAAGTCTAGTGTGAAAAAGGCAATTACATTTAAAACCAAAAGAGATCCTGTATCAGTCATGCTGGCAGACAATCTAGCATCAAAGCTGTCCAAAAGAACCAAAATAAGTGGAATGCTTCAAAAAGCATAACATCTGTTGGTAACACTGTGTGAACCAAGTGTCAAGGGCAGAGTGAACACCATACTTCTGCCCATTACAGATATACGATATGTTTCTGGAAGGTTGCACTCATAAATAAATGCTAGAGGCAAAAACAATTCTTTCAATCACCACATCATGTTTTGTTGTCATACCTGGTACTTTTTATGAAGTAAAATATTTTCTGAAGCATCAGGAGGAGCAAGAATACTAGCAAAGCAGCTGTGGAAAACTAGTGTTAACACAACCAAATCTATTCCTGCATACTATATACTGTAGTAGTAATTGAATTATATAGTATCGCTTGCTTCTAAGTGTCTGTATATGAGGATCATTTTGTTCCGTGTAATACTAAGAGGTAGCCAGCTCTGGAGTGGGATATTGCTTCCATTAAAATAATGGCTGCAATATTACACAGGAGATTAGGAACAGGAAGTGAAGAAGACCACAGCACTTTTATCCAGTTAAAGTCGCAAGGGAATATAGATAGGCAGGCTGTAATTATCCAAATTGCAATTTGGCTACAACCTCTGGATTAACATCTGTACTCTTGCAAAAAGTGCTAACAGCATCTTTAATGATCACAAGTCTTTAAGACCACACTTTAACATCTCCGCTGAAAAATATGTATGGATTGCTTAAATCCATTAGAGAGAAAGGAAAAGTTTATCACAGTTAAAGCAGCATTTTTCCTTCTGCTTATGACAATTTTATTTTCTAATCTTTTATGCTCAGTGGCATTGAAGCTGAGAGGACAAACATATCAGTACCAAATAGCATTCAGGTAAAAAAACAAAATAAAACAATATTAAGCTTCTCCCTGCTCTGAAGCACCCCTCTGAATAAAATGGCTCCATGGGCTAGATCCATATGTTGCCAACCCCTGAATTAGAGGCTTACTATGAAATTATTCAAGTAGCCCAGATAATTTAGGTCCAGAAAGAAGCACTTATAAGCCCCCAGGTTATGTGCCCAAACACCTATTATGTTCCTAGCCCTCAGGGTCTAATCTAACATCCAGTTACGTTCCTGGGCTCTTCATACAGTGGTTGGGGGAAGTTAGAAACCTCCCAAATGCAAGCCAACAGATTCATACATTGTGGAAGGAACCCATTAGGTCAGGGATTGTCAGTGTTTTGGAGCCAGGGACCATTTTCATGGAGTTTAGCTCCAAGCATGGGTTGCTTCCAACCACTGCAGTCATCCCTCCCATCTCCTGCAGCTTCACTGCTGCTTCTCCCTACCACTCAGCTGTCACACAGGCAAAGCCCCCTGCCACTGAAACCCTGGTCATCAAAACACTGCAGAAGCATATGCCCAGGCAACAGGAGAAATGCATCTCTCATCTTCCACAGATGTGCTCCAACTACCATGCTAAAGGCTAGGCCAGATGTAGCGGTGAGGGGAAATCACTTAATTTTACTTTGCAAGGAAATAAGATAGAAACAGCAAAGAAATGCATAGCAAGCAAGAGGGAGCATAGCCCTGTAATCTAATGTTCAGGAACAGAGGTAGAAGCAGCGAGTCCTGAGTTCTGGACTCCATACATTTTAGATTAAAAAAATAAAACAATCAAAAAATATTAATATTGGAGAGCAGGGACTGGCATCCAGGACTCTTCTCTCCCAGTTACGTGATTTATGGAACCTTTACCCCTAAAATATATTTGAATCCCTCTCAGTTTCCCACATCCTGGGATGAGTAACAAAGAGATAGACTCCTTCTCTGGCCACGTTTTTGAATGAAAGTGGCCATGAATGCTTTATTTCATGATGGAGTCAATGCTGTCACTATGGATCAGTGTGTTCACCTGACCTATGCTGTAGTTTCTTGATCCCAGCAGTTTCTTGGTCCTAGTGGGCAGCAGCTAGGCATCTAGCTGATCAGACTGAGACAGTTCTGGAAATATGAAGAAAGGAGAAATATGCACTGTCAGGTCGTAAGAGGTAGGCACATAGTGACTGGGGCACCTCCAGAGTTAGGTACCGTGTTTCCCCGAAAATAAGACATACCCATAAAATAAGCCGTAGCAGGATTTCTACGTATTTGCGCAATATAAGCCATACCCCGAAAATAAGACATAGTGATAGGCGTGGCTAAGCGTACCGGCGCGAAGCGGTAAATAAGACGGGCAGCCCTTCTCATTTGCCCCATCGTGACAGCCGGCCCGGTGCAAGGTCCGCGTCCCGACTTTGACCGCGGCTGCCCCCGCCCCCGCGCGGCCATGCTGTGGGAGCGCGTGCGGCGCCTGTCCGTGGAGCTGGACCGCCCGGCCGAGGCCCCGCCCCCGGCCCTGCCCCGCCCCGCCCCCGGCCCTGCCCGCGCTCCCTTGCCACAGGCGGCACCTACCTACCTACGTTCCAGAAGAAGACGACTTAATTGTATTTGAATAAATGTAGATTGTTGTACTATACTTAATAAAAATAAGACATCCCCTGAAAATAAGCCATAGTGTGTCTTCTTGAGGAAAAATAAATATAACACAGTGTCTTATTTTCGGGGAAACACGGTAGTTACTGAATGGGATTTTTTTGTTTGTTTTTGTTTTTGCAAGTTTGGACTTAAGGCATAGTTATACAATTAAGTAACTACAAGGTAAGTTGAACTGTAAATGTACAGCGTTCACTATTCTGGGTATAGGTATGCTGGGTATGGAGTTGTTTTAAAAGGAGAAATTTCAAAAAGGCAGCAGCTGTTACAATTTGTTACATGTGAATGAGCAGGGAAGGATAAAAACGTAACAGAACCACTCCAACTTTAACACTGCTTCATTTAGAGTTTTGCTGCATCTATGTTAGTCTCAGCTTTTCCACACATAAACATTATAATGTAGCAAATGTTCCCCTTTTGAAACATTTCCTTTTGAAATGGCTCTAAATGTATGCGTGTCCCTACCTTCTGTGAAAACTGCGTGCAATACATACTTTGTAGTAAGCATGAGGAAGCCTGTACTTCAGTGAAAGCTACCTTTCCTTTACTGTGGGCTAAGAGCAAGCACACATGTAAGTTCTCACCTGAATTTACTTCTCAGTAACTCCTCCACGTAAACATATCCCTACACACATAAAGTCCACCTATATCCTGTTTTCGGTTACTTTTTTTTTTTGGTCTCTGCCTTAGTCTCTATACTGATTTTTAATGCATGCAAGATTAATGATATTGTGGATGAAGATATTGTTTGGAGTCAGAGAGACCAGAGAAGAGGAACTTGGTAAAGTCCAGGTGGAAGATAACATGAACGTGGAGTACAGTTTTAGAAACTGCAATAGAAAGGAAGGGACAGATATTCAATGAGATGTGACAGGACTGTGGCAGGAGCCTAGATACAAGAAAAGGAGATAAGAAGGAATAAAAGGAAACCTGAACCTTGCTACCTTGAGAAATTGGGCAGAGTATTTTCAGCAGAGATGAAGAAATCAGGTAAGAGAGATATGCAATTTTAAAGGGGGCTGTCAAAACGTTCCTCTATAAAGAAGAGACCCTGCTCCCAGCCTTCCCTAAATAGGCTAATTCAGAATCTTGTCAGGTATTTCTGTCTTGAAGTTTGCTACTATGTTCACGATTTAAACTATGTTTCACAGCACAATGAAAATTGACAAGAATGCTAATTATTACCCACTGAGAAAGACCATAAAATTTTGATTCATTTGTCTTTTAAAATGAATGGGATATTTACTGGCATTCTTTGGTCTGTAATTAGAGAGCATAACATATTGTGGATTATAGTTTTCGGCTGTATAAATACGAAGCCGGTAAAACCACTCTACAGCCCTCATTTCATGTTCAGTGGGTTTTTTTTTTTACTTCTCATTTTATTCATCATTTCATTAGGACATGAACCCATAACTAAACATGAGAAAATTAAAAATTCAATATCAAAAGTAGACAAGAACATTTTGTACAGAATAATAAACCCTCAAAAGAAGAGATCAATAGATACAAATCTCGTGTTGCATTAGTAATCACGTGTGATAACAATCATTGCTCAAATTGTCATAATAATAATAATGAATGATATTTAAATCATAGTTAACTGCCTCAAAAATCCAGTATGAGTATTTAGATTGTGAGAACTGTTATATAAACTAGAAAGGTGCTTGCATCACAATATAGTCATTGCATATGTAAGTGTGTTATGTACTATATACATACACACACACACACACATTTTTGCTTTTCATCCTTAACTAACATTGTCTTGGAAGGAAACAAGAGAAACAGAACCCCCTCCCCTCACCCCTCCCCCACAAAACAAAAAAGACCAACAAATTCTACCTTAACTAGCATTACTTTCTTGTATGCAGAATGACTAGTTTTAGACATATATCATGTTTACATTTTATATTTTCATTTTCCCAAACAAGGGGAGTCACCCACTATCTATGACAAGAGAATGGAAGTTTTATAATATTGCCAAAAGAAGAAAAGATTTGTCTATAAACTTAAATGTAGAAATTATTAATTCATCCTTTTGATTCAACAAATGTTAATTAGCAACCCATTAGCATTTTGATATTTTCCAAACATCTTTTCTCCATAGTTACAAGGTATTTGCCTTCCATTTCACTCAATTACCAACCTCACCAATCTTACTGTAATGAGGCCCTGCCCTGTCACTGAGTGGAGAAGCACATCTGAGCCACCTCTGGCCTGATATGGCTTTCTGTTCCCTCCAGCCCCACCTCACCCCCAAGACAGACACAGCTGTGCTGCAGCTGCACGGACAAGCAGGAAGCCCATGTGATGGGATGCAGCTGCAACAAGCAGCCCCTTATTGGGGAAGAGCCTACCGCTTCCAGGCAATTGGAAGCCCAGCCACCCAAGTAGGGTGGAAGACTCCCCCCCAACAGGTGGGGAGAGCTAAGAGCACCCAGGGATGGCTGTACAGCCCCACTCTTTGGTGGGGAGCACACCACCACCAGAAGGGATCCCTGGGCAGGCTTCCTCTTGCCCCAGTGGGAGGGCCCTGCCACCATCCTGGGCTCAGATCTGGGCTGCTGGGAGCCCTGGACACACCACGTAGGAAGCAGATGGCAGGGACTACAGACAGCAAGCACAACAGTAAGGGCAACTTTTAAATTTATTATTACTATTGATTTGAATTAATGATTATAGACTCTGGGCAGGGAGCCCAGGGCCTGGGGAAAAGACCTGTAATTTCAGGGGCAAACCTGAGACTGACTTCCCAGGGAGGCCAGAATCAGGGGGTCCTCCACCAACCATCTGCAGCAAGAGTGACACACCCAACCCAACATCCCCAGCAATGCCCCTCCAGGGCTGTGACTACCTGGGCAGCTCTCACTTAGTAATCAGAAGATCTGTCTTAGCAAAAAACAAAAAAAAAAACAAAAAAAGAAAGAAACTGCCCCTTGACAGGGTTCCTAAAGACATTAAATGGGGCAGCTGTTTGACAGGAAACAGATTTGCTATTTGCAAACGAGTTTCAGTGCACAAATATTGCTATGTGTAGACAACAGTAGGCCCTTACGATGTTTAATAGGAGTAGATAAAATAAGCTAGGCTAACTTAGCCTGAGTTACATCAGGCAGACAGGTTAAAGGGAAATAAAATTTAAGGGACTAAGGAACATCACAGATGAGAGAATGTAGGAAAAGGGTAAAGCTAGGAGGGACAGGATAGGAAGGAAAGGTGGAGGAGTAGCACTCTACATCAAGGAGGAATATACTTCCTCGTCAATTAGCAAGGGGGTGGGGGGGGCACTCTGAGGTGCTCTGGGTTAGAGTAAAAGGCAGTCCAGGGGATAGAGACTTAACGGTGGGAGTCTACTATAGACCTCCCAACCAGGGAGAAGAGCTCGACCAGGAATTCTTAGGTCAGCTCACAGAGGCAGTGAGGGCTAAGGATGTGGTCATCATGGGGGACCTGAACTTCCCAGACATCTGCTGGGAAGAGCAGTCAGCCAAGTCTGACCGCTCACGTCGGTTCTTAGCTAGAGTGCAGGACCTCCATCTAACCCAGGAGGTGCACAGTTCCACCAGGGGAGACGCCTTGTTGGACCTGGTGCTGGCCACGGGTGACGACCTGGTGAGGGGGCTGCGGGTGATGGGCCACCTGGGAGACAGTGATCATCGCTTGCTGGAATTCACCATCCAGCGTAAGGTGGCAAAGGGCTGCAGCAAGGCAACAGCCCTAGACTTTAGGAGGGCTGACTTCAACAAGCTAAGGAGGATCATTGGGGAAGCGCTGAGGACCCAGAGGGGAAGGGAGCCAGATGTCCAAGGTGAGTGGTTGCTCCTTAAGGAGACGATCCTCCATGCCTAAAGGGAGGTAATCCCAACAAGGGTCAAAGGGAGCAGGAGGGCACATAAACCCCCATGGCTCACTAGGAGCATCCGGGAATGTCTCCTTGCTAAAAGGGAGGCATACACCCAATGGAGGGATGGGGTCATCACCAAGAAGGACTATGTTACAGTCGCCCGAGGATGTAGGGGGGCAGTCAGGAAGGCCAAGGCAGAGATGGAGATAGGACTAGCTTCCCGGATTAAGGACAATAAGAAGTCCTTCTTCAAATATATAGGGGGTAAAAAGAGGGTCCCGGGTAATGTGGGGCCCCTGCAGGACACGATGGGCAACTTAGTCGTCATGCCAGATGACAAAGCTAACATATTTAATGATTTCTTTGCCTCTGTCTTCCTAAGTAGGGACCAGTTCAGCCACCTCCCTGCTGGACCCCCCTCGGGCCCCGGGAGAGACACGCCTGGGCCAGGGGTTAGTGAGGAGTTAGTTAGGGTACTTCTGGAGAGGCTGGACGTGTTCAAGTCCGCTGGTCCGGACGATCTTCACCCTAGGGTTCTACAGGAACTGGCCGAGGTCATTGCGGGACCCCTGGCGCGGCTCTATGAGCACTCGTGGTGCTCTGGTGAGGTGCCGGAGGACTGGAAGAGGGCCAATGTGGTCCCTATCTTCAAAAAGGGAAAAAAAGAGGACCCGGGAAATTATAGGCCAGTTAGTCTTACCTCAATCCCAGGTAAGCTCTTTGAAAAAATTATCCTGGCACCCATCCAGGAGGGCCTTGCGGGGGAATGCATGCTCAGGGGCAACCAACATGGGTTCATCAGTGGCAGGTCTTGTCAGACCAACCTGGTGGCCTTTTACGATCAGGTCACCAAATCATTAGACGCAGGGGTTGCTGTGGATGTAGTCTTTCTGGACTTCCGGAAGGCTTTCGACACTGTCTCTCACCCTGTCCTCATCAAAAAGCTGGGAGACTGTGGTGTCGATGCCCACACAGTCAAATGGGTCGCCAACTGGTTGGAGGGCCGCACCCAGAGGATGGTAGTGGATGGGTTCTTCTCGACCTGGAAGGACGTGGGCAGTGGGGTTCCGCAGGGCTCGGTCCTCGGGCCCGCACTGTTCAACATCTTCATCAGTGACTTGGATGAGGGGGTAGAAAGCACCCTGTTCAAGTTTGCTGATGACACTAAGTTGTGGGGGGATGTGGGTGCACTAGAAGGGTGCAATAGGCTACAAGCTGACCTTGACAGGTTGCAACGGTGGGCGGATGAGAATAGGATGGGGTTTAACACTGATAAGTGCAAGGTGTTGCACATGGGGAGGAAGAACCGGCACCACACTTACAGGTTAGGGAACTCCCCTCTTGCCAGCACGGAGACGGAAAAGGATCTTGGAGTCGTCATTGACTCCACGATGAACATGGGCTGGCAGTGTGGGGAGGCAGTCAAGAAGGCCAACCGTACCCTGTCATGCATCCACAGATGCATCTTGAGCAGGTCCAGGGAGGTGATCCTCCCCCTCTATGTGGCGCTGGTCAGACCGCAGCTGGAGTACTGTGTCCAGTTCTGGGCGCCACACTTCAAGAGGGACGTGGACGATATGGAAAGAGTTCAGAGGAGGGCCACTCGTATGATCAGGGGTCAGCAGGGCAGGCCTTATGAGGAGAGGCTACGGGACCTGAACCTGTTTAGCCTCCACAAGAGAAGGTTAAGGGGGGACCTTGTGGCCTGGGGGGATCAGCAGGTATTGGGGGAGTCCCTGTTCCCCCGTGTGCCGCCAGGAGTGACCAGGAATAACGGTCACAAGCTGGCGGAGGGTAGGTTTAGATTAGATATTAGGAGGCGCTACTTCACAGTCAGGGCGGCTAGGGCCTGGAACCGGCTTCCAGGGGAAGTGGTGCAGGCTCCTAGCCTGGGGATTTTTAAAAGGAAGTTAGATGAGCACCTTGCCGGGGTCATCTGACCCCGGTGCTATTTCCTGCCAAGGCAGGGGGTCGGACTAGATGATCTACCTAGGTCCCTTCCGACTCTAGCTACTATGAAACTATGCAACAGTAGAACAGCAGTAGAGGATTTTAGCTAACGTGGACCAGTTTAACCACAAAATGACAAAATCAGGTATTTTCAGCAGATCTGTCTTCCATATTTGGGTTCAGGAAGCTTCATATTGCTGAGAAGCTAAAAAAAAGGAGAGTTTTATCCTTGGACAATGTACATCTTGCACTGAAATATTGCCCAGACAGAGAAGATCTTGTGTAGATGTCTATCTCATTGCTTTCAGGACTTGGGTAGGGTTTCCCTAACAGACTGGCTACCTGTTTGTGATTTTAAGATGTTAGAATGGTGGTGTAACTAGGATGGGACAAACAGGGCAATCGCCGTGGATGCAGACTGCGGAGGAGGAGTGAAAGGCAGTTATGTGATTGCAATTGAGTTTGCAGCAGAAACTAGAACTCACTACTGTCCCTATGCCCTGAGTGCCTGGCCACATCCCTACACTGCTGTGTTAGGAGTTAGTAAATTTGCGGTATTAAGAGAACTTTCTTTTCATTTTAGGTTTTGTAACATTCTGTCTTTCAGGTTCCTAATCATTTTATTATTCGTAATTTTGCTAGGTTTCTAACCTTTGTCATCATTTCTAACTTTTTCATGGTTTAATAACTATGTTATCATTTGTAACCATCTCTCTTTCAAATTTAAAGCCATTTGACTGGCTCTCATTCTGTTACGAATCCCTGGTACAGTTCTGTATTCACCTATAGTATATTCAGATTAAGAGTTTTATTAAAATTTTATTATAAACAGTTCTTTGACTCACTTGATTTTTGGGGGATACAGCTATTGAACCCACCTTGGCTCAGACTATATCTTGGGGTCACTAATGTGGGAGGTTGGTTGTTCCAGTAGTCAACACTTTATTTTAGATGATGGTTCCTGAGAAGCGTTCTTACATATACAACGAGGCAAAACAGATATTGAAATGAGCTTTAAAACATAATAACACCTTGAGAACCATAAAAATTATTAACCCTTTCCTCTGTACTATTCTTTCCCCTCTGTTTATGGTATTGCTTGAATGTATTTTTTAAAGAAATTTCTTTGATTGATACTAATAACCACCATACAATAGCAATGACAATACTTTTTATTTTTTATAGTGTCTGCCACACGTGCTTCTTAAAGTGCTTCATAAACATTTATTAAGCCTCATAAGGTCTATGAAATAAGAATAGTACTGAAATTTAATAGACACATAAACAAGTAACAAACAAATCAAGTGACTGGAATTATAGGACAGATGCTGGAATAGACTCCAACTCAAATGATTTCCTTCAACCTCAAGGCCTTCCTATTTGTTGCACATATTTCTGCAATCATAAAAAAAAGGAAAAACATGAAAAATTAACCCAGTCTTCTTTCAACAGATACATTTTGAAAGTAGGATATTTAAATTGAGTATTTAATTAGATGGGGAAAATGGTGCAATCTTTTGTAAAGGAAACATGCTATGCCAGGACATAAAGAAAAGAATGCCCTAGCTGATGATAGCCCTCCAAAAATCTCTAATAACATAGGGGAAGGGATACATTTACTTTTTGAAATTAACAGAAAATAACTTGCATATGAAATAATTCAAATGCAGAAACCAAAGCAATTTTTCTATGGAACAAGGCAGTAAATCAGCTACAGAACTCAAAAGACTACTTTCACATACCATATCACAATCCAAAGCAGCCTGGGATAAAACTGAGACCCCATTTTTGTATAGGATACCTATAGATACATCAATCATAATGTAGGTATTTCAGTTTGCCTACATATTGTTTGATAAAAACTCAGGGAAATACAGCAAGCTGCTGGGAAGGCAGGAGAATGCCTTCTGTTGCCGTATGTTGTGTGGTTATCCACTGAGATTCTACACAATCCATAACCTTTTTTGAAACCTTAAAGAAGCATGATTACATTATTTGTCATTGATAAGACAATTAGGAAGCAAACTCAAAAAAGAGGGTAAGGCTGCTCTGGAGGGAGAACAGTTGGTCTTGTGATTAAGGCACATGTTGGCAGCAAAATGTAGGCTGTAGTTCCCAGAGCAGCTTCAGAGGCAAATTCAGGGGTGATACAACAGTGGTGATAAGACATAATTGAGGAGTGAATTGGTTGCAAGAGGGGTTTAATTGTGTGGCTGGTGAATTTGTTCTACACCTGCGAGGAACAAGGGACACATGCAGCTTGGGTGGTATAATGGTATAAAGCAATTGACGGGGAGCTGTAAAGTTAGCATAGCCTAGGTTCAATCCATGAGTACAGGGTAAGATCCTCTCTTGCTATAGGGTTGCAGTGGCACAACTGCATCCCCCTTTCTGACCAGTGGCAGGAGCAGCAGCCAGGAACGTTAAGTCCCGAAGAAGGTAAGGATTCCTCCTCTCCCTCCCACTCCATGCTCAGCAACACAGCCCTTCCCCCCACCTTCCCTCTCCTTCTCCCCACCTGCCACTGCCAGTGTCCTTACTGGCTGTGCTGCTCAGGGGGTATGGGGAGATCCTGTCCCACTCCAGCCCAGTTGTTCTGGGGGCTGGGCTCAGCCCAGGACATCAGCAGCATTGGCGGGCAGGTGGGTATCGCTTCCCTGCCTGCTCCCCCAAGGTGTTCCCTACCAGCCCAGGAGCAGGCACAGGGGAGAGGGACCCACCTGCCCACTGCTGCTGCCCCGCTCAGGCGGAGCTCAGCCCCTGAGCAGTCCAGCTGGACTGGGACAGGAGCTCCTCTTGCCTCCAGAGACAGCACAGACACTGGCAGCGGCAGGCAGAGAAATGGGGAATAGGAGGGGAGGGGGCAGGGAGGGTACGTTCTTCTGAGCAGGGAGGGGAAGGGAATGGGTGGATTCTTCCTTGGGACTTCAAGTCCGCAGCTGCTGCTCCCAGGATGCAATCTGCCTACCCCAGCTGAGAGGAGCAGAGGGAGGCGGCTAGGAGTGGGGCTGAAGCCACCCCAGCAGGCTCCTGCATCCCACTTTGTAAAATCTTGGATTTGCTTCTGTGTAGGTCATTTAGGATTACTGAGCTATGGTGCAAGTTGATTTATCCCCTAAAAGAGGATCTCACTGGCAGAGGGTACTCAACTTTCTCTTTGTGCCCTTGGCTGGGTAGCCGATGACCCCTGTGCTTGCCCAAGCCTTTGAAAATGTCAGCCTTACCCTCTGTATCCATGTATCACTTTCTTCATCTCTAAAGTAAAACAAGCGCTGAGCAGTGAGCACATCATAGGGTTGTTGCATAGATAATAAACATTCTAGAAACTCTCTGAGCCCCTCAACACATATTCTTGTTCCATAATAGCACAGGGTGCAATAGCTCACGACGAAGAACACGTATAGACCCCATCTTTGCTTATTTTGCAGATGATGTATGCTGCTATAGAGACACAGGGAATGTGTCAGGCTAGATCATACAGAGAGAAACTGAAAGCAGGAACACAAAGTATGAGATGGGAAGGATGAAACATAGCAGGTCATGGTACTGTGTTTTAGAAGGTGAATCCTGGCACACACTGAGGTACAGCTTTAATCCCATTTTGTTTGCAGAGGTCCAAAAGCCTGCTCTGTACTCTCAAGAGCTCTTATTCCCTGTTGACTACTGGGAGGGACATAGAGATACACTGTTATATTTTCCCCTTTTGTTCTATGCCTGCTCTTCATAGCTTTTGCTATCTCAAGTTTCTGTTTTGTAATTTTCCTTTTACTTCCTTCCTTTTCCTCTCTTGCCCTCTCTAATGTACTGACTCCCCACACTTTAGGAGATTCAGCCCAAAAGCCACCCTCCCTCACATTATCTCATGGACAAGCTATCTTCATAGTCTTGAAAGAAATTGTGATGTTGGATTTCTAATCTACAAATGAAGCTTAACATACATTTCAGCTTCCTTTTTAAAGCTATTCTTCTTACTGCATGACTATGTCAATGGACTTTATGTACTTCCATAACTGAAATCCATTATTGGTGATGTTTATGATCTTTAGTCATAAACAACAAATATCCTTAAATGTAGTTCTAGAAAGAGAACTGCTATCATAGCAACTCAAACTGGAAGTTTCAATTCACTGAAACTCCATGTTCTACATGCTTGAGAGACTTTTGGAATAACATGAAGGCTGACAGTATGTTGGCAAGTATAAAACTGCAGAAGCAAATGCTACCCTCACCTTCACTCAGTGAAATCTTATTCCCAGTTTAGTGAACACCAAGTTAAGAACCATTTTTCCTTCCCACTGCCATCCACTTATCTCCCACTCATCATTTTTTTCTTTTGAGTTTTCTTATTAGTGCTACTGAAAGGGCAAGTGACAATAGTTTTTTCAATCCCAAAAAGTTATTTCATAAATTTTTTTAGGTCTTTTCTTTTCTTCAGACTTAAACATTTTTAAATGCCAACCAAGTCAGGGCTGTTGATATCTTTGTATAGCAGCAGGACAAGTTTCAGATTCCTATATCAAATTCTGATTCATCATAATACAACAGGAGTAAAACAACCAGGGAAGAATTCCACTAAAAGATAAGTAGTTGTCTAGTTTGTATATTCTGCAGTATTTTGCAAAAAAAAAAAAAAAAAAAAAAAAAGATTCTCTTATGACCCCCACTTCCCATCCTAATGTTCCCATCCCTGGCTTGGTTCACAGATTGTTTCATTCTGCAATTCCTCAGCAGTGAAAGTCCCCAGAATACAATTTGAAAATCACTGAGGTAGACTAATACATAGTGCATTTTGCTCAAGGAACACTTGTGTGGACTAGATTCTGCTCTCAGTTACCTGAAATGTCTCAGTATTAACTCTACTGGTCTGAGTGTAGTTACTCCAGATGTGCGATCCACTGAATAGTTGAGAGCAGAATTTAAGACACCGATTTCCTCTTTTAGACTTTATGAAACAGCAATGGAAAGCCAACTTCAATGGAACTTATACATTCAGATACAAAATACAAGGAAGTCAATGAACGAAACACTACAAAATATAATACCATTCATTTTTTCAACTGTTATTCTTTCATTTGCGCATATGCACTTAGACAATAGAAGTATGAAGAGCGAAATGAAAAAGAATTTCGTCTTCTCTACTACTACACATTTCTGGGGCTCTGTGGGCTTCCCTGAAATAGAAATGGCATACTTCTATTTTTTGAACACTTTTGGGTGTGAACAAGTATGTGCTGCACCCAGCCTAGGTTTGCTAGGAAACCAGGGTAAGTAACTTGTGGTAGAAGGAGGGGCAGGCAGGATTGAAGGGGCTGGCAGGATTGCCGGGGGGAGGGAGGAGCAGGCTGCCTGGTCTGTGTGAAGCAGGGGGTGCAGAGGAGGAGGGGGAGTTACCAGGTGGCTAAAAACCCAGTCAGAGGTGTTGGTTGGGGATGGATTAGCACAGCCCCAGGGCTTGGACAAGTGGGTGGGCATACCTAGCCCCAGGGCTGCACTCCAAAACCATACAGCCATGCATGAGATCGGGTTAACCCTTTCCTAGATCTGTTTAGCCTGATCTCGGTCTAAGTTACTGCACCTACTCAAGTGCACTAGCTTAGTTTGGGTGCACCATTTTGTGACTAATTTATCTCTCTGGATGCTTAAGTGGTCATTTAGATCAATCTAACCTTGGGGCGTACATACCCTTAGGGTCTGATCCCCTAGTCAAGAACTGAAGTGATGCAAGATTTCAGCTCTCTGGAAGAATAGGTAGATTTCAGAATAGCATTTTGCATCAGATTATTCCCTGATATACATACTATGGTCACTATTTAAAATAATATTCTGGCATACTCTACATTTTACAAGTAGTATCACTCCTTTATTAATATTAAACAATAGTATTTAATATGCCTCCATCCAAACTCATACATTATCATATACAAAATTTATCATGCTTGATGTACTCCCTTTCTGTAGCATCAAAAACTGGATATTTACCCCAATGTAAGTGGGTTAAATCATTTTAAACAAATATTTTAAATGTCCAAGCCACTCATACACATCCTGGAATCACCATATCACTTGCTTCTGCCTCATCCTGAAGTGGAATAACTTGTTCGGAAATTGTATTCTAAAACAGTGGCATAGCAGGTGACCACGGCACAGGATTTTATAAAGCTTTTTCCCTCTATTTAACATTTTGGAAGCTAATATTTTAGTGGAAAAACACGCAATTTTAAACCTTTGCTTAATATTATAATGTAAGACAGATCTCTGAACATCTTTAGTCTCTAAAATGCTGTTTTGCAACTTAGAAATAGCATCCTTTCTGACAAGGGGAAAACACTAAAAATTAAAAGATGTTGCCAGATTTTTGATAAACATTTTCTTTACATGACGGTGCAAACAAAAACCCTATGACTCCACAAATCTTATGCTTCAGCTTTTCTATACTTTCACATGTATGTACGGGAAAGAACAGATCCAGAGTCTGCAAAGAGTTTTTAAAGGAAAAATCCCAGTGCAAGTTTGACTGTAGATTTGCTAACTGCACCTCTATAAGATTTTAAATGCAATGAGTCTCTGTAATAATGCATACTTCAAATATTGATTTATTCCTTGACATGTATAACGTTCTGGTAAATTTTGATCAGTAAATATCCTATGGCACTGTATGACACAATAAAATTTACTCTTTTGTCCCATATAAATTTTAGCTTTTGTAGTAATGTTTTCCTTTGTCCCCAATTTACAAGTGGTGTAGTACTTTAGTTAATATTACTTCTATCTATCTTTATTATACTTTTAGAATGAACATGGGAAATGGCCCTCAGATACCATAAGACAGGAATAAGCACTTGATAAGCATTTCAGATGTAAACTCAATTAGAATTACATGCAGTTGGAGTGGGGAAGAGTAGAGCAAGAAGAAGGTACTTTATGAGTGCACTTGTAGTTGGGGATTGTAGAAATTGTGAACTTCATCCTTAAAAAATGAAACAACAACAACAACAACAACAAAAATCTGATGGAAGCCAAGATAAAGCCGAAAAACCTGAATGGTACAAATTCCAGGTTCAGTTATAATACTTCCTATATTCCTATCAACAAAATAGTATATTAAAAACACACATTTTCCCTAAAAAGTCTTGAGTTATCACTAAAGAGTGAAGTTTATCACTGCCATAACATAAGGAGAAAACCTTGAGAAGAAGTAGGTTAAAGGAAGGAGAAACTCAAAAAAAAAAAATAATCATACAAAAATCATGGGCATATAGGTCTGGAACAAAGGAGAGAGAACATCTGATCATGGGTGACTAGTGCCTCCTGAATTGGGGGGGGAGGCACTTGCCCCCCCCAGTGGCCAGTCATTGACCAGGAGAGGGGGGGGTCCCCTGTGGTTTATCCCAACAGGGAGGTCCTCACCCAGCTGATCCCACTGACCTGCAAGTGGCACCAGTGCACTGCTGGCACTTCCAGGCTTGCCACTGACACTTCCAGGAGAGTCCCCATTGCCTGGCCGGTGCTCTCAGGGGTGGCACCAGTGCTCTCACCTGCCCTCTGGCCTAGGAACACTGGCTGATTGGGGGGGAGGGCACCGGTGCTCTCAGGGGGTGCATGTGCACCCCTTATACATTGCCACTGCATCTGATGATTATGAAAAAATCTTTTTCCTCTACCCTCAAATGGTATTATTTAGTGTTTTTATTTTTAAGTGTTATCTGTGGATACCACTGTTGTATGCTTTTGTTATATAGTCTTATTCAACTCCGTAAAATTCCAGATTTTTTTGGTCTAAATATGAAGCTTATAGTAACATGGAGAAGAAAACTAAAATAATTATTTTCATGGACACTACATGATGTGATACTGTTGGTTTTCATCTATAGTAACAACACATCTTTTTTTCCTCCTTTTTATAAAGGAAGTTTTCAGAGAGTTATATAAAAAAAGAAAGTACAATTCTCTAATACACGGAAAAAATTCTCATGCTACATTACAAAATTCTTTTTAACCCTGTCACTTAATATACCATCTAGCAGTATACCCTATTCAGAGCCAAGATATAATTGATCCCTTTAGGTTTTCAACATTCTTTAGAAAATAAAAATTGCTGTTTCCTGAGGGCAAGGTAAATAAATCTAAGTGTGCCTTTTCTTTAAGCAATAACCATTAATATGGGCTCTGCTTGTACCAGACATCTGTAAGGCTTTGGGCTGTATTTTCTGGTGAGATAACAGTGTTGTCTTGAGAATCAGTGCATGAAGAGGACAGAAAGGCATGGTTGAACTGCTCACTCATGTTCCTATCTAAGGGACAACACTCTTATCTTGCTAAAAACACAGCCTTAAGCAATAAAAAAAAAAGTTTATAATTCTTTTTTCTTTTCTTTTTTTCCTTTTTTTTACCAATTTACCATTTTTTTCAGTTTTTTTCCTTGCCTATGGCTGAATTTGATTAGAATCTGTTTTCACCATACAAGATATCAAAGTGATGTAAAATATAATGACTGGAGAACATTTTGGAGCCCCTCTGAGTTGCAGGATATTTCCAGCTGCTAACATAGCTGATAACTGACTTAATAGAGCTAATGATTTCTAATACTACTAACACTAGGCTATTTTCACAGCGGGTAAATAATGGCTCTTTTGTTTTGGCAATAGTTAAAGAGTCATGCAAATGTTTGATAAGTATCCTGTTACAGTATAAATGAGGCAGTCTTTGAGTAACTAATAGGAGATAATACGCTTTTTAGTCCTTTTACAAGACTTAAAGTTTATAACCCCACCAATGCCACTGCCACAGCAAGAAGATTTCACTGTAAACATTTGAAGTGATGTTTTAATGTAAGCATAAAAATGCATTCATTTGTTTCAGTACGCTGCATTTTTGTTTTAATGCTGGTAATTAATATTACTAATCTTCACTAAAAATAAAATAAAAACTAATTGGATAGTAAAGAAACTTTCTCTTGGGTCGCACACAATGATAGCATCAACATGGCTGACTATGAATATCATTTAAGCCTATAATATATCCCCCCTCAGTCTGTATTTTTTGACCAGTGTTAACAGAATATTATTTTCTTTACCCAGTTAGTAAAAATGTAGTCTCCTCTCAAAAATACATGTGCATACATAGAAAAACCTTCCTTGTGGAAAGTCATAGCCCCTGAACTTATTAATGTGTTTATCTGGCTATCCGTAACGTTTCCCCTCTCCTAAACATATCAGCTAAATTTTATTCTTACCAGGCTGCTGATCATAATCTTTTCAAATGTAATCTTATATCTGTCTTCATTGTGTATTGTCCTTGTATGAAGACTCCAGCACTACTTCATATAAGCAGAGGTTCATGGTATCTTACTTTGTACTGAACATAATTCATTGCCATAGTTGTAGGATTCACTTACTTCACTGCAGAATTTTCCTGCATCAATGTTTTACTCCCTATTCATGCTTTCCTTGTATTGTATTATTATCCTGTTTCCTCTCCCTCCTTTGCCCCTTTGCTCACAGACCTCTCAGATGTGGTGGCTGCCAGTGTTTGCAGCCACAGGTGCTCACAGTTCCTTTCCATGTCTGGTAGGTTTTGCATACGTGTAGCCTGTGTGGTGACACATCACACATAATGAGAGTGTGCTACCCATATTGTTCCTTTTCCCAGTTGGTGGTGAACTGACTGCTGCCCACCAAATGAGGTACTTTGCCTGAAGAGAATGAAATGTGGGAGTGAGCCATATTGCTGATTACAAAGCAAAATGTACTGTAAAGTACTGTACTGTAAAGTTGAGAGGTCTGGCTCTTGGAAGGTTCTTCTCGAACATTTACTTATCCATTTAAGCTCACTTCATTTCCTACCTGGTGCCCCTCGTGGGCATTGTTTTATGTACATTGTGTTATGTATCCTTTTCCTATACTACATCAAAACAACAGAATCAAGCTACCTACTACTGTACTTCTAACTTCATCCATCTTAATTGTTAACATAATATAACAATATGGTTACAATATAAAATATGTAGTCATATTTTTGCTGAAAGAATATGGGGTATCATTTAAAATACAACTTTTGATAGTTAGGTCCTATAGTCAAAGGAAAAAAAAAAAATCCTGAGTCCTGACATGGACTAGGAAGGCATTAAGCAGCAAAAAGCACTTATTATGTACTAGATAGATTTTAAGAAACCAGTTGATAGCCCCCATTATTATTCACTCTTATGGTATGTCAACAAAATAATTAACTTCATCAAGGCTTTATTTCAAGGTTCAGGTTACACAGTTAAAGTAAATGCAGGCTTGAGCAAATGGTTTAACAGGCATTTGCTTCAAATACGGATGCATTCTCTCTCATTTCCTGCAGGCACCACCATTGATTTCATTATGAAAGCAGTGGAGAAGGGTACAACATAGGCATTGCACAGTTTAACATCAGTACAGCAGAACACTTAGAAGAGCTATTTCATCAGCAAAATCTAAGTCACAGCCCAACCAGCATGCAAATAAGACTGAAAGATCATCTGGCATGCTCAATAAAGGCAGCTACTAATTATGAGACAACAAATCTAAAAAAATCCCCAGTAACTCCCATCTCAAGTATTATGTGAGAAGGTCAAGAAATACAAGAGGAAAGTCAATTTAAAACATTGGCAGTAATATACAAGCCAGTGGGGATATCCAGAAGGAAATGAAGTCAAGAATTGGTGAGGTGGCAGCTGCATTCACTATCTTGCACAAGACCTAGTAATTGAATATATCCAACTTGCAGATCATAGTACAAATCTTTAATTCAAATAGTATTTCCATCTTAACATATGGAAAGGGAGACTGGAAATCCACCAAATGTACAGACAAACATCTAACGGACTTCAAGGGCTAATGTCTAAGAAAAACACTAGAAATTAATGTACAGCAAATGATGAGATTATGGGCATTGACTAGCCTCTTATCTCTGAAGCTGTCCAGAAAAAAAAAATTGTAAATCTTTCTAAATCTGATTTCATATCAGAGTGACAGAGGTGGTGCAAACCTGTAAATTAAAATGGGAACAGACAGCAAGGGGAAAAGAAATTAATATGGCTGAATGCCAAGGCTAAAGAGGTTAAACATGTAAAATGCAAAATAGAAAACAGAATGATGAAAAAATGGAATGTGAAATGTGAAGAGCAATTAGCCAAAGATCTGAAAACAAAAAAGGGTTTTTGTGGGTGACAACTTTTAGTGGACCAACTGCATAGTCAGGATAAAGTTAGGCAGGCTTTTTAATGTAAAACATTCTTTATCAAATGACTTCTTGCATAATTCATCTTGCATAATTCCTGGACCACCACTACAAAAACAAACAAGTTGTTTAAATGCATCAGAAGCAGGAAGATTCAAAAAGAATGGGTCAGTCTACAGAAGGGAGAAAAAGGAGTGACTAAAATATTGTAATCAAGCTGCTACTTGCTTTGCAGCAGTTCTTGCCAAAAGAGATACTGAGGAGGTACCCAGGATTTATTCTTTGCTGATAACCATGATAAGTTAAATGGCCAACTATAGATACTTAAAAACAAACAACCCCTTGCCCACCAAAAAAACCCCTTTAGATACAAGAAAAAAATGCATGTCACAAGGATTTGATAGCTTAAATCTAAAACATATTGAGTGACTTTAGAATGAAATGTTCATATAGACAGTTTCTTAATGAAATCAGGTATTGTACCAACTGATAAATGTATTAAATGCAAAATTGATGTTTAAAAATTGGTTTCAAGATAATCCTGTGAAATGTTAGACAAGTGAGGTTTTCCTTCAGTACTGCTAAATTAGTTGAAATGGTAATTACAAGCAGAATGATTAAACACCTAGGTGAACAGTATAGAATAGGGGACAAGTCAACCTATTTTCTATAAAGCTAAATTGTACTTCTTAATCTAAAGAATTTAAAAAATACTCAACGAATTTAAAAAGATGTACTAACTAAATATATTTGAACTTTCATAAAGCTTTTCTGAAAGCTCTTGACAGGAGGCTATTAGTGAAGTAGTCACGGTGTGAGAAGAACTGGGGCCTGTACTGTTTAGTATTTTTTTCAATGATCTGGGAGAGAACAATGAATGGATATGTGGCAGAACTAGCAGATGATAAACACTTTAGCTGGAGAAAGAATACAGAAGACTATGAGGCTCTTCTGAAGAACTTAGCAAATACAGATGAATGGGTAGCAAACTAGCAAGATGGACTGCAGTGCTGACAAATGTTCATTGTAAAGAATCTTTAAAACGTATGTGTATGTTACTGCTTCTAAATTAAATCAGCTGCAAAAGCTTATCATATACATCACAATAAAAGAAAACAAAATGTTACCTCTGTGCTAGACTTTCTCATTTAAGAGATTACATGTCAAAGGAGTTGTTTCAGTATTCACATCAGTGCAGTGAAAGCCATGCCACACCCTACTCGTGGTATACCTTTCACTTGCACGCATGCCACAAGTTATGAAATGCTGCAATATTTCTGCAGGTTGTGCATAAGCTGTTTCCATTCCACTGTGTTCTCAGATGTGGTGTTTTGAAAATTTTAAAACAACTATTTGAAATATTTAGTAATAAAGTTGTTTTGGGCCAACGTTAATATTTTATATCTTGAAAGCCACAATTTTTGGTCTGGCTTCTGTTTGTATATCAAGGAGGTGGATAACTAGGATGCATACTAGGATTCCTTCTCCCCATCCTCCCTATTTTGGGCAGGGGAGTATCCTTTGGAAGCTGTTGATACTTGACAAAATTATAGTAATCCCTTCCAAGAAACTGGTACACTACCTTTAGTGTAGTACTAGCACATGTACCAGTACAGAAGCATCCTCTTATGATAAGAAAGGACATACATTTAAACAACTGACAGATGAATACTGGCAAGGTTCGCTAACAGAACTAAACAAAATATAACAGTGCAAAAACACGTCCCAAAAATACCTGTCCTAGTGTTGTAACTGAAATACAGTGATGTGGAATTCTAAAATGCTAAATTCTTCACAATTCTCTGAAGGTAAGAGCAAACACATACCAATATGTTTAGATAGAAATACAAAAGCTATATATGGTTGAAATCACCCATATATTATCATGCATATCATTAGTTAGCACATCTAGTTTTCAATTTCCAACTAATTAAAACTTAATCTCATCATACATTAGTGAACATGAATACGAAGCTGCTGGTCAAGGTGATGCTGCATGCTAAAAACAGAAAAAGGCACCACCTGATCATAAATTAAAGAGGTACAGTGCTGATGTGTTGTTTGCTCAGGCTTGATGAGATTCTAGGAGACAGGCATGTTGTCTGCCTCATTTAAAGGAGGGAGAGAGGCAGAATCTTACAGTTTACAAAATATCCCATCCTTGATGCAGTCTCCTTTGGGCTGTGTATAGGCATACTGCTCAGGAGCTTTCGCTTCTCCAACAAAGAATTAAAATAAACGGGACAAGGGAGGAAAAAAAGGATTTCCCTTTTATTTGTAGACAGTATTGTATTAATTTTTCTTAAAGTAATTTTAACAATAAACAACAATAACAGTAATGCCCATTTCATGTGAGAGAAAAAGGGGAGCAAGACAGGCTATTCCTGATAAGGATGCCCACACAGGAGGACATATATAAAAATGTATTATGCTGCTTTGATGTTTTATGGAGTCTGAGAAAGTTTCCAGGTTTGCTTACACATACATAGGTGTGACTCTGTCCCTCCTGATACTTTTTTCCTGTTTATGTATTAGGCACTTCTTATTCAGTGAGTTATTAAATAATTTCAATATTTGTTTCCACTTATTTGTGACAGTTTGTAGCACAGAAATGTAATTTTCCTCTTGTAAAAGTATCATTTCAAAGTGATTCTTAACAAGCTGGTGACCATCTTGTCCTGCAAAACAGCCAACATTCATTACCAGAGAGAGATGGGTGAGAAATCCATTCCCTCTCCACAAAGTACACTTCACTACAATGCAGCATGTGTTCATCATTGAGAAGCCCAGGGATAATATGGGCATATTTTGTAACAAATGGTGACCTTATGGTGCATGAAATTCACTGCAGGCAAAATTGATAAAAGTGCCACTGAAGCATTTGCAAGCTTACCACTAGCTACCTCTCTCTCTCTCTCTCTTTGTATGTGTGTGTGTGTGTGTGTGTGTGTGTGTGTGTGTGTATGTATTTACACACACACACACACACACACGAAGTAGCCCACAGACAAAATCATCCTCATGTACTTTATGTATGTAAGTAGACAGATCACGTATCAGTACCACTCCTGGATCTGTAACCTGTTTTTATTGGCCCTTCTTTATTAGCATATCTAAAACCGCACCAACTAATTTACTAGATTTTTTGCCAAGTAGTCTAATGCCTCACTTCCTTTCTAAGGGAGGAGTCATTCTGCTCTCAGAAGGGAACCCTGAGTCTCTTTAGTTCTTAGGAGCTGTAGCTAAATTTGTCAGCTTACATAGAACTCGCTTATTATTAGCAATTTCTTCTGTAGTAGAGTGGTTGTTTTGCAGCACTTAAATCGCTACATTTAAAGTAGGAGTTTAACAACCAGAATAAAGGAAGGAAAACTGCTATTAGAAAACAAAACAGCCATAACCAGCAACCAACATGTCTAGTACATATCTCCTTCACCTCCAAAGCATTTTGGTGAATGCCACAGTGAAACATGGTGAGCATGCTCCACATATGCTAAACACTGGACCACATGTAAGGAGGTGCTTTAAAGCAAGACTGGGCACACAACAGTGCTTGGGGTACTTCGTGGCTCATGCTCAAGAGCAACTGTGAGGCAGTTACATTCCATCAGGTGCAGGGTCTGATGCCCAGGCCCGCTGCGCTTAGGTTGTGTAGGCATGCCCACAACTTAGCTTTTTGAAGTACGTAAGTTTTTAGATCCAAGCATTCTGTTTCACCCTGGTTAATCATGCGCACTATAGAGTTTTTATGCAAAGCGTATTTAAGAAAAAACAGTAACAAAAAAAGTGTTTTTCCCCCAAAGACAAATGGATTTATGAAGCAAAGCATCAACACTGCACTCATGTTTCAATGCTCCTTAGCGCTGCCCATCCCCCCAGTAACAAAAAAGGAATAACTCTTCTTTAAAACATAATTTGCTTGCATTCTATGACTTCCTTTCCATTGCCACAATATTCTTCTATGTAAATCAGATTTATTTATTCATAGGCACTAGTATTCCATTACTTTTGTCAAAACTGGTCTCGCGCATTCAGTCATCTCTGCATTCTTATAAACTAACTGGAAAAGCAATTAACATTCGCCAGCATTTTAGACAGGGGGAGGGGACCCACCATGCTGTTGCTAACACAATCCCTGTAGGCGTATGCTAGTGCAAAATGACTGCATCTCTGTGTCGCAGGAGATAAGAGAAGTGACACAGATTAAAACAAATTGTTGATCCATACCAGAGAGAAGCTAGGCAAACAATAGAAGTAAAAGCATAAACGTCAATTTGAGATGATAAAGGATACAATCTAAATGTAATATGAGAGGCCTCCAGACAAATAGCAAGAAACAGAAATAACACATTACTGAAGTACCAGAATGCAGTAAATAAACAAACATATATACCAGCGTGTACACACACACATACATGCATATACATATGAAGAAATCCTGATAATAGGGTTGATTGCTCAGGAAGCTAGATTGCAAATTAACCCAATAGTACTGAAATATCTTCAAAACATTTGTCATTGGGATTGTATACAAAAATCTTCTTTTTGCCTTTGGCAATTTTGGCATAATTTTAAATAACCCCCTATTTTCCCATTCTTCTCAATCTCTCCTCCCCGTTTCTACATCAGTGCACTGTAAGTGCCCACAGGTATGAGAGACTGTGATGCCAGTGCATCCTCCTTGACAGGCAAGCCCTGCCAAATGCTGGCTATTTATTCAGTGAAAGACTACGAACAAGGGCATTGTTGCAAGGTCATTCTAATTTCAGCTTCCAGAATGCCCACTATTGTCCTCCCCTCCCCCTCCCCAGCAGGCCCAAATACTCCACAGCAGTTTGCTTGATGAGTTAAGATCTGGAAACTCGCTTCTCATTAGTCTGGTGTCAAGTCTAGTCTTTGCTTTATGGAAACAATATCAAACTGTAGCCCCAGCTGATGTAACAGCCAGCTGATCAGTTACGGAGTTTATCCAGTGTTTAAAGATCTGTGGGCAGTAAAATACTGTGACAATCACCTTTGGTAACATAACTGATAAATTACATGTAGTATTATAGATTGAGCCCAAATTTTGGATTGGTTTTCACCTAGTAAAATCGATATTATACTACCTAGATTGAGACGGCACAAGAAATCTCACACAGAAAAGCAAAATGATCTTGTCTTCAAAAGAGCTACATATTCATATTCAGTTTCAAAAACATTTCACACCTACCTATGTGCAACAAATATCTCTGTAATAACAAATTGGGAGATATATTTGTTGACTGAATAATGACAGAACTATCTGTGGGACTGTTTGCACATATATAAGAATTATCATTACTCCGCAGTCTTTTTTTCCTAGGCATAATTAGATACACACATACAAATATTAAGATGAATATTAGTGTGTATATTTAGGCCTCTGGCAGCTGTTCAGCTAAAGTTGGCATGGGATCTGATGTCGGATCCCAACAATTGTGCTTCATAGCATGTTACACGTGCATAGCAGAAGGTGAGATTGTGGGATCGGGGATCAGATTCCCATCATGCCACATTGCCGATATAGGGAATATGTCAACAAAGCTATTTAAGATGCTGCAGATGCCAAAGGCACACCTTGTCTCTTCTTACACATAGGGAGATTTCTTGCATCACTAACTCTTTAACCCATTCTTTACTCATGTCCCAGCTTTATGGGAAAACTGAGGCGTGCAAGCTTCTAACAATATGAACAGAGTTAACACAGCAATATTACAATAAAACTCATAGTCCATCACCATATGACCTATTAGGAATGTTATCCCGCACTTTCCTTTACAAGATTCTATTTTCCATTGTTCATAACTTTGACAATCTGTTGGTCCAAATTTTTGTATGCTACTTCAGGCTGAGCTTTATTTTGGAAAATTCCAGATGAAATGGTTCTGCCACTAGCATCTCCAGGATTAAGGACAGGGACATGGTACAACAGCAAGATACCTTTTGCATCAGGAATGTACTTTTGTCATCCTTCAAAGAAGTGGTACGCTTGTAGTTAGAGTAGGGGGTGCCTCTACACATGTCCCTAACTGCACAGTTTTACTAAATGCTGAAGTATGTGCTTTAGTAAGTACTAAATGACTGCATGATAATCACTGTTACTGTCCAGTCGTGGAAACACATGGATCATTTCCAACACTACTGCACAGTAGTGCTGGTGTCACGGGTCATGCCTGCTGATGCTACATCACTGTAGCAAACAAGCTACGTCGCCATAGCTCATCGCTACAACAGCATAGTGTCTCGTGTAGACGTGCCCTGGGAGCAGCAGCCATGGGAGGGAAACAAGAAGGTGAAGACCAAGTATAAACAAACAGAAGAGAGACTGAGACTGGATAATAAACTTGAGTGAGATGAGATTGGAACTAGCAAAGCAAGCAGAATGAGACTGAAAAATCAGTTGGGTAGAGGATGAGGAAGGGAGGGAAAGGAGCAGCAGGAGAGAACTGTGATGAGGACCAGGGTGTAGGACGAGAAGTGGGACTACATGGGCTATAGAACTGCAATACGGATTTGGGGATGCTGAGTTTGGAGGCAGAGGTAGAGGAGTGAGATTAGGAATGGGGGACATAGGTAGACAAAAGGAATCACTGGACACTAGGGTAGAGACTGACTAAGGAGCACCTCTTAACTGTGTAGGCGAGGCGGCTGTCTGCTCAATAAGGAAAATTCTGTGCATAGGGGACCAAATTCATGTTTCAACGAAAACTTAATTCTGGCACCTTCCTATTTCTAGGTGCTTGACTAGGCATCCTTAATAGTGATCTTCAATAAAGATTTTTGTGAGTCCGTGTCTTATGGTGAATTTTTTTGGGTAAGGAAGTAGGTGTAAAAATGACAATATTGAACCTTACTGCACATTGTATATACTTAATATGAGCTGGTGGCCACTACCACACAATATAAGCCAATAACTGCATTTGAGAGTTATATTCTATTATTTTAAGTAGCATTAATGCTAATAGGTTTTATGTATATGGACTTATGGGAAAGGAGACTCAACAGAGTTTTATACATAACAGGTGGTATTTGGAGCCTTTGTAGTTTTTTGAACTTCTTTGTTAGCTGCTAAGTCACTCCAAGTCTGTTTAAATATTATTGTGACAGCACAGGAGGGCTAAGGCAATCTGGCAACTACGGCAAAAGCTTGAAATGCAACAGGATCATTTATCCCAACTAAATGAAAATACATTTACATACTCCACTGCACTTCACCATTGTGGCACAGACTGAGATCAGATTTTTTTTACATGTTTTTTTTTTTTTTAACTGTGTTGAATGCTAATATTACTTGGCTTTTAAACAATTATTTTCCATGAAAAAATGACCAACGGCTAAAAAGCAGAGGAGATTCCCTCTAAAATAAATGCATAGTGTGTGAGAATTGTCTAGTTGTTAACAAGTAAGCGTGAGGTAATTCATAAAGTTTTCTGTGTGCTTCTCTTACACACAAGTGGTGAGAAGAAAAAGCTGGATTTTTATTTACATCAGTAAATGATAAAAAACAAATGACTGCCTACATTAAAAAAAACAGTCATGAAACAGGGAAAATCCACTCACATACACTGGAGAGTACAGAACACCAAATGTACTGAACAGTTGGCGTTTCGCTAATGCATGTATATTTTATTTAATACCACAAGACAAAAGTAAGCATCCTGTCCCAAACATTACTTTTTATGCTTGGGATTTATAATGAAAGTGGACAAGCAAGATACGCATTTCACTAGAGGGCAATGCCACTTAAGTATAACCAAGGCAGCTAAGGAGAAAGGGGGAAAAGATCAATGAAAGCTTGACAATAAGTTAATTTTGGCATACTGCATATAGTTGGAACATACAGTTCATTAGGAAATCGGTGACATGAACAAGCTCTCTGCGTGCTCCCAAGGACTGATAATTTCACCGACCCAGTGCCAAAGGTTTTGTGTGGAACGATGATTGTAGATGACTGACTCATCTATCTAATCTGAATTTTTTTCACTGTGTCCTTTTGTTCCAACTCACTGAGCAACTTGAAATAAAGTGAAGTTAAAAATCTATCATTAACCAAACATAAACATGAGCTTTTATTTCACTTTCACTTGTATCAAAAACTGCTATCAGGGTGAAATGCAAAAGGATCACTGTATTGCTGTAGCATCTCTGCAGATGCTATATCTTCGGGTACTGATACTGTTAACTAAAAGAATCCTTTTGCAAATACAAGTTGCAAGTGCAGCTCCCAGTCTATTCTGTTGTCAAAAGGCAATTTCAACAGAAAAGCAAGGTGCCTCTTTCTCTGCCATTTTCTTTTTCAAACAGTTTTAGCACTGAAACAAAGGCATATATATTGGAAATGCTAAGGACTATAAAGTTTCACTTTGAGACATGCTTATTTGATTAAGGATGTTTCTCCCATAAAGAGAAGCATCCTTAATCAGATAATCTCTCAGGCTAGGGACAGAAACTGGTTTAAATGATCAGAAACTGGTTTAAATGTGTAACAGAACAGATATTCAGTGCACATAAACCAGTTTGAAAATGGCTGAAACCACTTGGAGATAAATTGGACTTAACTGATTTGGGTCAAACCAGTTTATGCAGTGTCTGTCCCAGACCCCTTGCTGATTTAAGATAAATCAAACTCCCCCAGCATCCTGGCATGCTCTCTGGGCTGCAAGGGGCTCTCTGCTACACTACAGGGTTGGCCCCTCCTCTCTGCTCTTTGGCTGCAGCTCCCTTAAGACTGTGGGCTGTCCCTGTCCCTCCCCCTCACCACTCCCTACTAAGCAGGAATTCCCTACTGCCCTCTGCCTTCAAGAGAAGTGTCTGTGTATTAGCTAGCAGACCACATGCTGGCTACAGTCCATGCTGAATCAACAGGTAGCTGGTAATGTCCGTCTGTTGTTTTCTTAATGGCGTGATAAACATTGATTAGGGGTGATAAATACTGTGTTATCAATTCCCTGGCTGGGCTAATCAGAGTGTCCTGCCAGGGCCTGGCCACGTCCCCCTCACCAAAATACTGTGCAAAGGAAGGAGGGCTGCTTTAGCCCCCTCTCGGCTTCTAACTTGAGACACTGCAGGAATGTGTTGGCATTTCTGGGATGTCTGTCTGGTTACAAAACTGATTTAGCCTAGCCAAGTTAGACTAACTTGCAAAGTTTGAATCAATTCAGACTCAGGCTTTGTGAATATCATAGACTAAGGACAGATAGTACACATAAACCAATTTAAGTGATCAGAAACTGGTTTAAACGTGTAATAGAACATAAGTTCAGGGCACATAAACCACTTTCAAAATAGCTGAAACCAGTTTCAGATAAAAGTAGTTGAATGTAGTATCCAACTTAACTGACTGAGCTACAACTGTTTTATGCAATCGCTGTCCCAGACCCCTTCTTAGTTTAAGTTAAACCAGAGTCCTCCAGCATCCCAGCATGCTCTCCAGGCTGGTCTCTCTGGTTCAGTGGACCAGGGCTATCTCTGTTCCCTACCTAAAGCAGGGACAAACATGGACAGGCAGGGGTGGAGCTTGGTCAAACATTGGCCCTGGAAGGGAGCAGGGAAGAACTTTATTCCTCGCCTCTCTCCCTGTCCTACCAGCATGGACCTGCATTTTTCCACTGGCTGCTCCAGTGGTAGGGGCATGGCCAGACCCATAAGTAGCCTGGACTTAACTGGTCATGAAGGGATTTAATTCCCCCTCCCTGTCCCACCGGCAGGGACCCGAGCCTGAGTCCGCCAGGTGCACCCCTGCCCCTGCTGCTGCTGCAGCAGCAGGGCCAAGTGCAGCAAGATGGTGGCTGGCATGGCCCCTGAGGCAGAGGGGATATGGAGGGGGCTTGTTCCCTCCTCTACTCCCACTGCCCCTGGGGGTGGGATCTGCCCACCCCATCCGCTCCCTCTGCCCCCAGGGCACCACAGTTCAGTTGCGATCTGCCTACCTTGGCTGCCACTGGTGCCTCCACTCACTACCTGCTTGGGGCAAGAGGCAGAATACCCCTTCTGCCCCCTCCACCAGACACCAAAGGGAGGAGGTCCCAGGCACAGAGCAAGCAGTAGTGGCAGCAGTCAGGGCAGACACAGACAGACCCCACTGTGGTCTCTTGGGGGCCAAGGGAAAAATTACCCCACTCCCTGCCCCCAGCCTAAGGGGCCCTGATGACCAGCACCTGTCCCTGCCCCCACCCGCTCACTGGAGCAGCAAGGGGGGAATTGTGAGGGGGGGGCAGCAAGCCCATCATGGTTTCCTGAAGTGTGAGCCCCTTCCTGGCAGGGGAATGCACACCCCTCAGTGCAGCTACCCTCCAGGAAGAGGTTCGCACTCCCCAGACACCATGACAGGAGCTGCTGCCCCCATCAAGGGCCCTGCCCCCTTGCCACTTCAGTGCCTGTATGGGGGCAAAGTTAGAGGCTGGCCGGCAGGGACCCTTAGGCAGAGGACAAGGAGAAAGTTTTTTTTCCTGCTCCCTGCAGCATCCAGCAGAGGGGGCAGAAGGGGGCTTGTTCAATTGCTTGCCCCAAGCATGGAGCAAGTAGCGGCAGTGATGATGGCCAAGGTGGGCAGACCCTGACTGTGGTCCCAAGGGGGCAGAGGATGTTGAGGGGGAAATAACCCTCCTTCCTGTCTCCTCTGCCTCAGGGGGCCATGGCAGCAAGAGTTTGGCAGTGCCCAGTGGATCCCGGCTCTAGTTCCTGCCAGTGTGACAGGGAGCAGGGAATGTGTCTGCATTTCCTTAGTCCAGAGGGAATGTCAGTGAAGTTGCAAACTGACTAAATCTAGGCAGGTTAGACTAACTTCCAAAGAGGGAATCAATTCAGGCTCTGACTTTTTGAATGTCTGTCCCTAGCCATGATGAGAGGCAAGAGATCCACTTCCTATTTATGGGACCCTGCAAATTTTTTATTATTTTTTATATGGGGGGGTGGAAGAAAAGGAGAGTGAGCATACTCAACATATTGCATTGGAGGGCCCCAAAACTTCTATATACTACTATATTCTGCATGAAAGGTCAAAAACACAGTGGGCAGAACTGCCAAAGAACTCAGCCTCCAGGTTTTCTCAAATGGAAACTGTATGCAATAGAGCTATGTGTATTATTCTGGTTGCTTTAGTGGGCTGCCTAAATTAGAATTTAAACCGTGAAAGTCTAACCCTGATTGTGATTGGAGAGGTTATTTTGAAATCTGATCCCAGGTCTCAATCCTCCTTTTAGTACAGTGTTCTGTCCATTATAACTACTGCCATCAATCAGGTAACTTCTTATATAACCTCATGTAAGTAAAAGGAGATTTAACCTTTAGAGAATAGTTCTTTTAGCCAATAATATTGTCTACCTCTTTCATAGCACTTTTTACCTATAGATCCCAAAATACTTAAAGGAAGTATAATCACATAAGAGCAGAATATTTTACTATTTTAAATAAGATTAAATTGTAAACCCTTCAGAAGAGGGAAAATGTCTTCCTCTGCAGCTGTTTTTAGCGCAGATCCTGATTAAGTCCTTGAGTGCTACTGTATGGAACTGTATGTGAATTATTGTTTGTCAATGTTTAAAGTGATGAAAAGAAATGAGAATAAAGGGAAGAACAAAAGCAGTTTAGAAAGAAAAGTTAAAAACATTACTGGAATGATAACAATGTTTCCAAGGTACTATGACCCTCTCAGGTCAAGATATATCAAGAGATGTGAAATATTTTAATAATGAGTTCTGGAAAGCCCTGTAAAAGGGAAACAAAGATTATTCAGTTTAGACTTAAAGAATAAAAGAATGAGTAAGCAGCAGCACCCATCAGGAAGATAAGAGCTACTAGTGAGAGGATGTTAAATGGCTGAAACAGCAGCTACTCAGAAGAGAATATTTAAAATGTTAGTGAAACAATTATGACTATTATGAGCAGATCCACAGCTCATTACAGTATCCAGATTTGTAGAGCTAAATCAAATCCAGAGTCTTTCTATTGACTTCAGTGGGGTTTGCATAAAACCCTCTAGGAAAAAGGGAAAATAGAATAAAGAGGGCTCTACAACTGGGTAAGAATATAACAAAAAATGGCTGCTACTATAGGTACATCTAGGGAATTTAGAGAAACAGTTGTCGAATTTTGACACATCTCAATTAAACATGAATTGCTGAAGAAAATAAATGTTCATTACATTAAATACTATTATGAAATAAAAGTATATTTAGCCTCCCAGAAATCACTGTGTTCCTATAAAGTAAAACATAAAGAAAGCTTTAAGAAAAACTAAATATTCTAAAACAAAGTTTACAGAGAACACTTAAAAAGAAGCTTCTGGTGCCTAATCATCCTTTCCAGATTTTTTGTAACAAAATGTTCATTTTCATAAATTGCTTTGTCCTCAAGGCATTTAGCAAGAATGTGTGAAAAATCAAGGCGTGACAGGTTTCAGTTTTTACAAATGTAAGCATTATTCTAGAGTTTTACTAATTTCTTAGTGGCCTATATAAATTCATACCCTAAACACAGAATTCATTTAGGCCTAAAGAAGCGTTCATTCTGTAGGCCAATGCCTACTTAATATTAGTGCACTAAATGAAAAATCGTTACATACAATATCTTCAGGACTAATACTTTAATCTTATGGTAACTGCAGATCCTCTTATATTTTTCATATAAAACACAAACTCTAATATGTATGACAAAAAAGCCTGTGTACATACACAATTCAGCTGCAGCTTCATCTAAACCCCACTGAAGTCACGATAACGACTCCCTGTTTACTACATTGGACATTATATGGAATCAAGATTGTACTGATTCTGGCCACTTTAATTAAGACTACATTAATAATGAAAAGCAGACATTGAAAATATTGCACTTTGATTTAGCTGTACAAATCTCCTATCCACTTTAATGGGAAACACACATTTTAAATAAATAGGAATAAATGACACCATACACTTTCATAAAAATGTCATCAGAGGTTTACAAGGTATCTTTACAGGCACTGATTAATGAAGGCACATGACCCCTCTTGTGAGACTGATATTATTGTACAAATTTACTAGATGGTCAAAGTGAAGTACCAAGAGCTCTACATTTTCAATTGTGATTGCAAATAATGAACAGCAGTTCTTGGATGAGCCACCATTTTTACATGGTGATTTTCACAAATGGTGATCATCTATGGCTACAAATGAAGGCAGTATTCCGCCATTAAAGCTTGGAGCTTATGAAATTCATGGAGATAGTGTCTCACTGTGGGAATCAACAAGGGGAAACTAGCCAGCATATCTATAATGGAATATTTTATCCCGTTAGAACTACACAGGTGCATCCCCACCTGCAGGGGCATGTGTTTGCCATGGCACAAATAGCAGAGGCACAAATTTGTGCTGCTGCTTTTTGTTGCTGCACACACCCCTCCTGTGAGGTTTGCTGTGGGGTAAAATGTCCCAGTTCAGGGTAACTGCCATTTCCTCACTCCTTCTGGCTTCCGATGTGCTGGAGGGGCCAGGAGACACCTAAAGCAATGGAGATGCTCCAGTCAGCAGCCAGAGCATCTTCTTGGAGGATCCAGCCTCCAGTTTCTCCAGCGCACACTCCTAGAGTGTGTGCCATGCTGCTATTTTTTGTGGCATTATTTTTTGATACTGGGAGTTCCCAGTGAATGGTTGTACTTTAAGGCTGTGCGAAGCTTCGGTTTGACAGAGATTCGGCCGGATTCAGTGGCTGAATCTCTGAAACCAAATCAAATCAGAGGACCCTTTAATCTCTCTGAATCAAATCGGAAAATTTGGAAATGATCTGGAGATTCAGACATAGAAACAGCTTTAAATGTTTTTTCTACATACCTCTAGGTAGCAGGGGCTCGTGAATGCTGCAATGGTGGGATGCAGGGAGTGTCCCACAGAAGCATGGGGGGTTCCCCGGAGTGTTTGGCAGCAGACCCGGAAGTGGACCAAAAGCACTTCTGGGTCCACCGGGGAGCACGCTGGGGGCCCCCCTGTGCCCTCCCAGCTCAGTGACTGGTGCCTCCTGGGTCTGGGGGGGCACCCAGGGTCCTCTCACAGCCGATCACCAAGCCGGGGAGGCATGGGGGCCCCCCAAGCATGCTCCCCAGTGGACCTGGAAGTACTTCTGGTCCACTTCTGGGTTCACTACTGAGCACATGGAGGGCGCCCCCCCACACTCTTTTGGGATGCTCCTTGTGCCCCAGCATTGCAGTAATCGTGAGCTGTGCCTGCTACCTCAAGGTATGTAGAAAATACTTTTAAAGCTGTGTCTATGTCTGAATCGCTGATTCTCTGAATCAGCAATTGAATCTTCAGATTTGGATTCAGCTGAATTGAATCAGGGACAGTGATCCAAATCAACGAATCAAATCACTGTCCTTTATTTGGCCTGAATCCAAATCTGAATCAAATAAGGCTCGTTTAGCACAGCCCTATTGCACACGCACTGTGTACAGTTTGCGTTGCTTCAAACTGCACATGCATGCTTGTCTGGATGCACCCTACCAGTCAATTCCCTGTGTAGACAAACCCATGGTGACTTATTATGCCACATAACTAATCTGTGAAGTACCTGAAATGATCATTCAAAGAGGAGCAAAATGCCTCATTTATTCCAATCAGGGCTGTGTAGATTTTGCAGATGTGAAATTTGGCTTTTCTCCAACATTGCCTGAAACATCAGCATTTTTTCTGCTTATTACTTCTACTACAGCCAGGCAACTATCATTTTATTTTGTGTCCCACCCCCTGCCTCCTACTAGTGCTTGCTTCCTGCTTTCTAGCCTACAAGGAGGAGCTAATCAGGTAATCTGTGATTGCTTTTCTGTTCTGTAGAACTAGGCAACTGCCTATTGGATAGTCAGAGGGATGGACAGATAGACGTGAAGGCTGATAAGCCTGGAGAAAAGAACAAGCAGCACAAGGAGCATCCCAAAGGAGTGCGGAGGGGGGGCCCTCCATGTGCTCGGTAGTGAACCCAGAAGTGGACCAGAAGTCCACTTTTCTCCAAAATTCCAGACAGATGAGCTGCTAAAACCAGGAACAGGGTCTGTGCTCCCTTCGTTCACACAGGACAAGAGTAGTTTTGAACTAGGGTGCTTGGGGAAAAATCACAGAAAATGAAGTTTAGAGTAGAATCAAAGAGCAAAGAAAAAAAACAAACACCCCCCCATGTCCAAAATAATCATTGTTAGAAATAAATTATCAATTATGTATTTACATGCCGACTGTGGGATGGTAATAAAGGGTTTGGTTTGAAAGTAAAATAGATACAGATATTTACTCCATGCCAGGATAGTACTTGTGACAAGTACTATCCTGTGCCAGAGTCTTTTAGCGTACAGCAACACATGTATAAATATTGACAGAGCTGGGTGGGGCACAAGGGTGCTTCAGTGGAGCTTGATCCTCCACCCTCTGAACCACCAGTGAACATCTATTGGGTGAGAGAGAATTGCTTTAACTCATGACGCTTTCTGTGAAGTGGCATGAGTTAAAATGGGGAGCTGTATGTCTGTCAGCATCCTATTTGCCTGTACCTTAGTGCATAGGAACTGATGTCAATTCTGTTAGCAGTGTGACATAGGCACCCTGATTCAAGTAAGTGTCTCCCTTCTTGGTGCTATGGGACCTTGGATAATGGAGGAGCTTAATGTGAAGTCCTGAGTCAGATGGCAAAGCCCTGGAGAAGGGTAGGAGAAAAGACATCCCCAATACCTAGCATTTCCTACTGACTAGCTGTAGATACTTACCTACTGTCTGTTAGGAAGTAACTATGTTTTACTAAGCAATGTATAGGCACCACATTTTTTTGGTTTTGTGATGATTATACGAAAGAAATTTCAAAGGATTTTGTCCATGGGAACTTTTAAAAAGTTTGGTTATAATATTATTTAAATCAGGCAGTTATTCCAATTTTATTCCAGTATGATAATACAGAAATAGATCCAGAGGATATACTCCAGCATTTTTCCCACATTCAAAAAACTCCCAGACCCTGCCTATTTAATCAGAGAGGATTCAGAAGCGTTCAGCAGCAGGGGCTCTGTCCACACTACAGCACACAGCACTGGAGCTGGACAGCAGGGAAAAGCAGTGGCAGTGGAAGTGCCAGTGGCTGAATCCCAGTACCAGCCTACCTTCACGGCAGGTGGTTCATTCTGGACCACTGCCAGAAAATGTTGCAGACTCCAGTTTAAATCTCTTAATGAACTGGCTACAAAGATCACAGAGAAGATTACTTGAAAGAGGTGGCTCTTAAGATAAGCAGAGACTCTAGCTATTGATTGCCTTCTAGCATGTCAGACTATAGAAACTGCTAATACAAAGCTGGAGCAACATCATTTTCACCTACTTAAACTAATCAGGGCCATGTTGTGTGAACTGCCATGCTTCACTTAAAGCTAGCCCCTCTCTGTGCAAACAATGGAAAATTTGTGCATGGGATAATTTTCTGAGAGGGAGACATGGTGTGGTGAGAACATATTTGTATCCTATAGGTCTTCTGACTCTTCATTCACTTGACTATTTGGATCACTTCACAATAGGGCTTTTATGTATATTGGCTTTCTGTAGAAATTACTTAAAACAAAAATTAAGTGTTAACTTTGAGCAGTGTGGTGTGCAATTGAGTTTGTTTTTAAAAAATAACCTTACCCATTGCTGCCTCCCAGGAAGTTCTGACAGATTCAGTGGGAAAGCTTGGGACCTGTGCACATTAGAAGCTCTCTCCTGCAGGGTTGGCAGGTGTGGGCTATGTCAAATAAATTTATTACAGTCTGTGCTAATAATGAAAATTACAGAAAAGCTAGATGAAAGTGCTCTACATTCAGCTAATTTGAAGCTACCTTACGAGACAATAACAAGCTTCTAACAGTTTTTCCCTTTTTTAATACACTAATTATGCTTAATGTTCCCTGTCGCATTAGCTTTCATGGTAATTATATTTCAAAACTTTTGCAATTAGGGCACAGTTAATATTGTGGAATATTGCAATTATTTTTCATTGTGACACCTCTATTGAAAACTGGTGGCACAATGATCACATTGTTCAACTAAATCAGAACTGTAGAAATATGGCAAATGAACCAATTACACATTATTATTTCTAATTACAGATAATGCCCCTTTCCTTGCTTTTGTCCAAAAGAATTTCTCTCACACAGTTATCCAGAGTCTTCCTATTTTTAAGAGCTTACCTTAATTATTTTTCCATCTTTGTTCTTTTCATACACATACTATATATAATATAGTATGCATTATTTGCACGTATGTATGTGTATATATATAAACTCTCTCTATACTATATACACAAATACCCACTGATATTTAAAGATCTGTCATGAGAACCTCATTTAATTTGTTCCTACTTATGAGAATATTACTCATGGAGAGGTTTTATAAAAATCTCTGTGATGAATACATTACATATGAATAGCAGAGATTCCCTATGCCTGAAGAAAGGTGATTGCACCCGAAAGCTTGCTAAGAATTTTTTTCCAACTACTCAGTTTGTCTAATAAAAGATACCACATCTGCTCAAAGAACCTTGCCTGCCTATACATTACACACGCACTATAAAGTCGTTCTAATATGTCTCCATATTCCCTTGAACTCTATGAGTTATTTTTGGTCTTCAAACAGGTCAGCCTCTCTGCCCAATAAACTCACATGCCCTTGGCTCTCACTACAAGCCACAGGCTCTCTTTTCAGTCATGAAATGCAAATGTTGAAAATAAAAAATTAACAGCCCTGATGCTATGTCTATAAGTGTTTCATATGCTCAGCTGTCTGATAAATGGCACTGGCAGAAGCTTCCTAGAAAAGGACCAATATATTTAACTTTTAAAAGAAGAAGTTCATCCCTGGGTTTTGAAGAGTATATTTATATTTTAGCCACTTATAAATCTGGTAATTTTTCCAGCAATTACAGGTATGATCGCAAACACTCTATCACACACACTAGAGGAATCTGGAATCCCTAAACACAGAGCAACTGACCAGGTAATGACAGCAAGATCTAAGAATCTGACTTGGCCTATACTAATTTTGAGAATCTTAATTATAGATCAGAGCATACAGACTCTTCGGATGGGATTTTCACAAGTATCCAATGCTGACTTACAGCTCACAATGAAACCAGTGGTTATGCTGTCACTTACTGCAATATGAGCCATGTTAGGCTGACAATGACTGCTTATCAAGGTCCCTTGCTTCATACTTTTTTTCACCATCTCAGTGGGAAGCCTGAGTTTCTGATAGTTCTGAAAAAAAGGTCATTTTGAATTCCTGAGTACAGCTAAAAGTAATAGTTAAATCACATTACCCTCATGACCCAATATTTTCCCCCAAACAGTAGAACAATGTATAGGAAAGATGTCCTAAAACTGTTCTAGGCAAGACTTCAGTCAGAAAGAGCACTGTTACTGAGCATTAGCAGACCAGCTTCTCGTAAGAGTTCAGCTCCATTTGGGTGGCAGAACAAGAGCCAGATTTTCAAAAGTGCCCAGAAGCACTGGCTTCTTTTGGTAAGATTTTGTGGACTATCTGTTAGTGAAACAATGGTATAGTTGGGAGAGTTGTTTGACAAGATTTCAGGCATCAAGTGCTCTTCCTCAGAGCCTTAAAGCTTGTCCAACTGTTCATCCAACTATACAGTTGATTCAGTAAAAGATATCACAGACGTCCTTGCCTCTCCTACATTTCCTGGACCATGGTGATAACAGCCTTACTACTGACTCCTTTTGAAATTCTGCCCACTTATTTTGATGTGTAAGTGGTAGCTGGGCTCTTTTAAAATCTGATCTTAAGCATAGGCTCTGAGAATCTGAAAATCTACCTCTTACGTAATTACTGTCTCTGTACCCATCTCTCTTTAAACATTTGCTGAGTTGCTGGATTTTTTTTAAATTCATGTGGTTTTATGTTTATTCTCTGAATGATGTTTTAAATTTTATTTCCATTAGTTTAGCATATCTATCCCTTGACAGTATAAAGAATCACTTATAAAAAGGTAAGCATTGTTTTTCTATTCAGAACCAATGTAATAAATCTAACCTCCCTCTGACTGCATTTAGTTGATGGAAAACACCTTAAACTGTTTTTCAGTTCACTTACCATGAATTCTAATAAGGAAAGAGCTTTCCTTTAGAAACTATAGAAGCCTAAAGGAACAAACTACAATACCCACATTTTGAAAACTTAACCCTCTGCATCCCTACCTGAAATCTCAATGTTTTCCATCTCCCATTGCAATCTCCATCCATCCAGCGAAAGACAACACTTCAAAGCCTGTTAATCTCTCCCATTAATTGCATAGCAAATTCCTGAATTAGCAACAGAAGGGTATTCCTCTCACACCATATTAGAACAGTATTTTTTTGTCTCTAGATTATATGCAGTCGCTGCTAGTCTCAGGAACGAGAGACCTGCTCAGAGAATCAAACTGGCTCACCAACTTGGTAGCTCAGAATATTTCTGTTTGGCTCACCCAAAACACACAGTAACTATAAAGGATTTCTCTCTTTAACATAAACTTGCTTCTCTCCAATAGACACTATAAATAACTCTCCAAGGAACAGAAAATGGTTCATCCCTTATCAACTAGCAACAGAAGACAAAAGCTTAATGTTTTGTTTTCCCTTTGAGCCTGGCACAGTTACTCATATTGCCATCTCCACTGTGTTTGTTCCTCCTTTCCCAGTCACGTCTTTTATGTATCTAGTCCAAATATGTTTAGGACCATGGAAGACATCAAGTAATAAAATATTAATGTAATTTCTATCTGCCATTGCAGTAACCCTGAAATAATTAAACAACTGGATTATTATTAAGGCAATTAGCGGTTTGGAAACACAGGTCCAATTACTTTCCTCAAAAGAAAAAAAGATGGTAAGTGCTACATTGAAAAGGGCTTTTATCAAAAACCCATAATACAGTTTCTGCTGTGTACGACAAATGAAGACCTATAATTCTGGGGAATAAAATAACTTTTAAAGAGACCTTAAATATTTCCTCTATTGGTAATTCCCCAATGCATGTGCTTTGCACACAACTGCCATTATATATGACAATATTTAAAACAGATTACAAGAGAAAAAGTAACTGATTCAGTCTGAAGAGCCATTTACACTAGGGCTGAGGAGGTGTCCAAGGAAGAGGGAAGAATTAAGTATCGCAACAGAGAAAGCAACCTGAAAAGCAGGCTAGTGAAGGAGCTGGAATTTGAAGAAAGAGACAGTGAAGCTATTATCAGGTATTTGAGGTGGTGCAAACAGGAAGTGGCGGGATCAGCTGAGATAATTCAGGGTTGTTCTGTGCCATGCAGGCTGTACTGGAGGCAGACGGCGTTTTATAAGGAGCAAGGCCTCCTTGCTGTGTGGCCTTTGGTCCCCCAAATGTGTTTGTTGAAGATGAGCTCTCTCTTTGGCTGTTTGGGAGGTTGGAATGCATTATTTTTCCCTTTGAAGAGGAGAAGTCCCTTTCTCAGGAGCTGAACTGAAAGGTAGTTTCCTGGGGCAGAACCACAAGTAACCAGAGAGGGTCAGGGACCAAATGTCTGGGGTCTCAGAATCAGAAGGAACCAGGGTTTATCTAGAAGCAACAACTGGACTGGCTTTAGCAGGTACTAAATGATGTGCTTCCCTGGAGAAATCTGTAACAAAAGCTGACATGCAATTACTAGAAGGCAGAACTTGTGATACTTATGTCTATCAGAAAACACAAGAAATAGTAGTACAGGTGAAATGTACCTGTATCATCATTATATGACTCTCCAGGTACTGTAGTACTTATGCATTTGAGGAAAAGTCCTAATTGTAAGGAAGCCCCTGGTTTTGTAGATTTAAGTGGAATATTTCAGTTTAAATTGGCATGTTCACTTGTATTTTAATTTGCTTTGTTATGGCATCTTTTCATGAGCATTGTGTGCAATGTTTATACTATAGCATGGCATGGCATTTTGTCTGCCATAAGCCATAAAAATGTGCAATGTTCACTCGATGCAAATTCCTCATGAGCCTATTTGTATGAGATGCTTAGCTGAAGTACAATCTGGCATGCTGTCTATGCAGCAGGAAGTGTTATGATTTTGCTTTAAGCCTGAGACATTTATGCACTACAGTAGTGAGCAACTTGTACACTTCTTGAATTCTTCCACCACTTAAAATAGTAAGCCTTTTAAAAATGATATTAAATAGGAATATTATATTTTTTTATTTGTCTATCCTTGTTAAGATCAAATACTTCTTTTCTATTGACATAGCTTTCATCAATATCAAATCTCACAGGCATCTGATGAAAAAAGGCTACAGTAGTAGAGCAAAGAATATGGAGCCAGCAAGCATATAGTTTCATAGTTGTTATGGGGTGGAAAGGACCTTACAGATCATTGGGTCCAGCCCCCCTGCACTTGGACACGAAAGACCACTGGGGTCAGATGACCCCAGCAAGATAAGCGTCAAGACACTTTTTGAAGATGGCCTCCCTCTGGGGGGAGCCTGTTCCAAACCGTCTTTATGTCCAGTCTGAAGCAATCTTCAGTCAGGTTGGGCCCATTATTTGTAGTTCTCCCCTGGGATGCCTTGGTGAAAAGTCATTCCCCCAGGCCCTGATGCACTCCCATGATATACTTATAGGCTGCCACCAAGTCCCCTCTGAGTCTTCTCTTCTCCAGGCTGAACAGTCCTAAGTCGTTCAGCCTCTCCTCCTATGACCTGGTCTCCAGGCAGCTAGTCATGTGTGTGGCTCTCTTTTGGACTTTCTTGAGCTTCTCCACATCCTTCCTGAAGTGCAGTGCGCAAAACTGGACACAGTATTTGCATTTGATTCAGAATTCAGTCTCCTGCATAATGCTTCTTCCTCTGCACTCCTAAAACTCCTATCCCTCACTAAGATAGTCTTACATCCCAATCAGCTTATTCATTTATTTAGAAATATTTATTTAGGAATATATTTCATTTAAATATACATTTAGTTAGAAAAAGAAAGCCTATTCCTACATGCAGAGAGCAGAGGATTGCTTTTAAAATATAAATATAAAAATACTTTTTATTATAACAACTTTAGCAACTTAACCATAGTTTCTGGACACACCAGTTTGGGTTACTTTCCTGGTTCTGGAAGTTTTCCAAAGCAACTGTTCTCTTCTTGTCTTGCTCTCTCATCTTCTCTTGCATGTATCTGATTTCTATGGTCTCTAGGCCCAATCCTCTCTTCGCATAAGTTCAGCCATGACCATTCACAGCAGCTGTGCATCTGTCTAGTGTCTGGAATCTCAATTCTATTGTAATGGAGCAGTCAACAAATCATTCACCTGTAGTGGTGCTTCTTAGTAAGGAAGAATTAAACTGTTCCTTTTTGCTTTATTTAGATTTTAAAACTAATTTATAGGAAGCTGGCTGATAAATCAGCAGTCAGTATCTCTTGATATGAATCCTTGGCAAGAGCATTTTACCAGCATGCCAAGGCTTATATAAAGATCATATGGCAAGTAAGTGTAATCTGGCATGGATAACATAAAGCATAAAACCCCTATCTATAATTTAGTTTTCACTGGAAAAGCAATTGTAGAGCAGACTTTCTTGCCTTTCTGTTATTTTGCATTTTCTAATGGCAAAACAAGGAGAGATTCTAGATATGAGAAAGGTACTAAACCAGCACTACAGATTCAGTTAATGGCCCAAATGAGATTTAAGAACAAAATGAAAGCATAGAAATAGCCTAGTTACCTGAAGCTTGGCGATTGGGGCAACAAATGAGCTAAACTAAACTGGCTAGATATAGCCAACCAAAAGTCTTTACCCATAGTCCAATAAAACAGATTAATAAAGAACATCTGGGGAAACAAGTAATAACATATGTTGTTGTCTTTAATTTTCTGAAGCCTGTTAGAACAGAAAGAAACTACACTTATAGGTCGTATTCCATTTACAAATGATGCATTTGCTATAAAGCTTCCTTTCGTCCTCTTGTAAAAAACATTCATTGGTGCAAACTGGTATAGTGCTTATTATTTTGATTATTTAGCAAAAGATACATAAGAGAATCATATTTTTAAAGAAAAAAAAAAAGCTTTAGATTTTCAGCAAGTTCCAGATGGAGATGGAAGTATGAAGCATGTACTATATCTTGGATAAATATGCACATATGTTTGTATGTACACCAAAATTCCTAGCTTCTAGTAGGAACACCAGAACACTGGCTCATCTGTTCCAACTGCCTGTTCGTGAGTGGTGAGCACTGATGTTTTAAAGGAAAGTGGAAAACCTCCAGTAGCAGGCGGTTATGTAATAGTCTTCCATCCTTTAGACTGCTTACTCCAGAATGGCTTTGAAACAGGAAAGGAAAGCATCTTACTGCAGAGCTTTGGAACAGTTACCCATTAATTAGGGAAAAAAAGGACAGATAACTATCCTTAACCTGGAACTTTAAAAAAAACTACTGACTGTTCCAATCAGTAGTGATATACTATGAAAGAAAATTGTATTTATGGTTTGTTTTTTTTAAATCAGGCATAATTAATAAAACCTCAATCTTAATGTAACTCTCTTAGCAAAAGCCCAGAGAAACATGAGGAAGCCACAGGACTCTTTCTGCTCTCCATTGCTAACTTGTGTGTTTGGGTATTCTTACAGTGATCTAGTCCAGCAGGTAGAAGAGTTGAGAGAGATTTATTTATTTATTTTTACACAATTTCACCACTTTCATACAGTGACCTCAGTTGTATTATTTGTGATATAAGAATATCAGTATTTATAATCCAAGTGATAAATGTAATCATACTTAATTGATATCCAATATTTATTAATTTATTAGGTTTATAGTCCTCCCCAAAAGTAGCACAGGAAGGCTTAAATCAAAACTAGAAGAAACATGTAAAAGAACGAACTCCCTGGACAACTTTCAAAACTTAACCATGCCCACCGAAGGCCCAGCTAAAGTTTTACAGCATCTGTGGAAGATATCCAGGTTCAATCTCTGACAAAATCAAATGAGGGAGGGAGTTCCAGAGTGTAATGTACTCTGAAATCCTGGGAGGAAAAGAAATATTACTTTAAATCTTGCATTAGTATGCAGAGACTCATAAGAACACAAGAAATGCCAAACTGGGTTTGACCAGTGGTCCATTTAGCCCAGCATCCTGTCTCTGCCAGTGACAGAAGTGTGTACTTTAGAGGGAGAATATTGAACCAGATAATTCTAGAGTGACTTAGAACATTATTCATAATGCTCCCTGGCATCCACCATTATTAGTTGAGTGAGATGCCAGAGGAAACCCTCCAATGATTCTGTTTCATGGCTGCTAGTAGATCTACCCTCCATGAATTTATACAGTATGGTTTTGAACCTGGTGTGCTATCTGCCTGTACTACCTCCTGTGGCAATGACTTCTATAAGTTAACTATGCACTGTGTAACAAATTACTAGCTCCAATTTTTAAACCTTTCACCTAGTAATTTCAGCAGGTTCCCCCAAGTTCTAGTGTTCTGGGATGTGGTGAACAACAGTTTCCTGTCCCAGACCCTTCATGATTTTATAGACCTCTATCATATCTCCCATACATCTTCTCCTTTCCAACTGAAGAGTCCTAACCTTTGTAGTTCCTCCTGGTATGGCAACTGTTTCATGCCCTGCTCACTTTAGCTGCCCTTCTCTGTACCTTTTTAAATTCTAATGCATCTTTTTTTGATATGTACAGAACTGTACAGAGTATTCAAGATGTGGCTGCACCATGGCTCTGTAAAATGGTATTATGTTGTTCTCTGTTTTTTTCAATTTGCTTCTTAATGACGCCCACCATGTTACCGACTTTTTTGGTCACTGCTATACCTTGAGTATTAAGATTAGTGTAGCCAGTAGGGCTGTGCAAAATTTCAACAGGCGTTTTGTTTCTAAGCTGTTTTGACATATTTCGAGCTTGAAACAGCGAAATTGAAATGAACTGAAAAGCTTCAAAACAGCTTTGAAATGAAATAAGGGCACTTAAAACGTTTTGAAACATTGAGTTTCGAAGCCAGGCTTACTTGCAGTTAAACAGAAACTAAGGAGAGGGAGGGGGACAAGGGGGGAAGGACTGCTCTGATATTGACTGTGTCGCTGGCCAGTGACTGCGATCCTTCCCTGAGGTCTCTTCCAATCCCAGTGCTCTGGGGGAGGGAGGGAAAAATAGTATGAAAAGCATTGTTTGAACTGAGCTTTCTCTGTGCCTTGGGGTCAGCTTACTGAGCTGTGTCTTCCAGAAGCTCAGCACCTATCTCCTCGAAATGTGGCAGGCTTTGTGGCCTCAGCAGGAGCCACCATCTCTGCAGTTTTCATCTGAATCAGGCAAGAAAGGACAACATTATAGGTATTTTTGTGATTCCCCACTATAGTCTATGGGCAAAATTTTGAAACCCATCAACCCAGCGTCGAAACAGCAAAACAATTTTGAGAAAACAAAATGGACAGTGCTTCAAAACAGCAAAACGAAACACTGTCCCTTCAAAATGGGAAAATGGAAGTCAAAACGAAACAGTGCTGTTTCGCACAGCCCTAGTAGCCAGGTGTATCACAGTTCAAAGCCAGCCACACCCCATCTATCTGAGGATCTAAATAAATCAGAGACTATCCCAAATCACAAAGTCTGAACCACATTAAATCCCCTGAACTGCTGGTACTGGTACGTCAGTAAAATCTAACTTAGATTCTAGCTTGGAAAGGAGGTATTATCTGTGTGGGGAGCTTCAAAATCTTGACCCAAAAACATACAGACTAATTTTTTTCTAGGACATGATCTTGGGACAGGTTCAAAGTTGTTATAATTTTCTCTCCATTCTGTGTTTTGTTTAAACTTTATGGCAGGCCGAAACAAATCAAAGGCAATATCTACACAGCCTATTTCAAAAGTTCTGGGGTGCAGTGTGCCTCAAGACGGGGAACAGCCAGCCCAGGACTGCCTGCTCTCCCCTCTTGATGCACCTTAGTCAGCCAGGAAACAGCATGGGGGCTCCACAGTGTGCAGAGACTTGTCAGTTTTTACAAAACCTAGAGATTTAGCTATCTTAGTCTTTTGGAATCCACATAGGTGGCTGTGCTACATGCTTCTTTCCCCCCCCGGATTAAAGCCAAATAAGTCATACATGTTTATAAAAAAACCCAGTGGCTTTTTAACTTCTCATCCCCTTTATTTATGAGAGCGTTCTCAGCCCATCTACCTTTCTGGCAATCTCGTCTTGGTTCTGAGGAAACCACAAAACTTAAACTTTATTCATTCAGTCTCAGTTGCCTGGGGAATTAGAGTTCCCCGCAGCCCGGTCATGCGTGAGAGAAGGGTTACCCCTGCCTACAGTGGAGCATGGTATTCTCACCTCAGGTCCTCAGATACTGCCAGTTTTCCGAGCTCCCAAATGACCTCCCAAGAACAGATTCTCTCCCTTAATGACTACAGTACTTCTTTCAGTAATCCTAAATGGGAATAGTATTGGCTGTAGAGGTTTCATTTACAAGCATCAGAAGGCTAGTACAAACCTCTTGGTCTTCCCCTACCTTTCCATTCTGCTCAGATACAGGGAATAAAAGCTAGTATATAAAATGCTGCTAACTGCACAGGATAAATTCTGTAACCATTAGCTTCATTGCGATGAGATTCTAAAAGCTAATCTTCGCTGAACTCCAGGTTTGATCCTACTCCCACTAAAGTCAAATGGTAAGACTTCCCATTATCTTTGACAGCATAGGATTGGGCCCTTGATCATTGAACATAATTTTGATTCTGCTCCTGAATCCCAGTCTCCCATGTGCAGAACTGTATTAATTAGAGCCAAGAGATTTCTTGCATTCTCCCATCCCCAGCTGAAACAAACAAACATTATAAGAAATGTAAATTAAATCTTGGAAGCTTAATAGCCCAAATTCTAGGCACAATGGCATAAAAGAGCTGGGAGCAGTGAGATTATTCTCACATTCTCAACAGCATAATGAAAGAAGATTCATCACATGCAGAACAAAACATACTTTGTTATACTAGTATTGTATTTACCTATGAATTTATTTCTTGGAATAACTTCAACATGCTCACCAGTTTGGTGTACTTGAGTAACAAACAACTAGCTCAGAAAAACAATGACTCATCTATTTAATTTTGTACTCAAGTAGTATACAAATCCAGGTGTGTACATGTTGTAGTAATTTAAGAGGCAGAGTTACAAAATCACAACATCATCTCTCAGTACATGCTCAGGAAGATGTGTGCCAATCCAATGCAAACAGTTACAATCATTTTGTCCTTTTATCACAGGGTCCAATGATCAACATACCATTCCATATCATATTATATACAATACCATGCTACCTGAATACTAAAGGGACAAATTTAATCTTGAGTTCACAGGAATTGCATAGTCATCGGCCTTCATTTTGAAAATCATTTATTCTATTAGACCAGTTTTAGCACTACTTTCACTTAGCCTTGTGTTGTATGCTACTAATACAGACAGTATTATGTGTTTATTACTTTCCTGCAAAGATGGAAGCAAGCCTGTCAATAAAAATATTTAAAAAAAAATACTGTCTGACTGACATAGCTGCAAAGTTGAAACAAGGACACCTATAACAAAATGCAAATATTTTCTCATGAGATCATTTAATTGAGAGAAGTGGTCTTTTGAATTTAAGCATAAAATGTCTGCTGGAGATACAAAAATCTTTACAAAAGCAGAGGAACTACAGGGACCTTATTTTATTTTAAGCATGAAATTTCCTGTTTCTGAGAACCCCTAAGTCCTTTATACCTTTTATGGATCAAGCTAAAATTGGTTTGAAAAGCCACAGCTTTTTTTAAAAAAGGGCAAGAAATTGAACAGAAGCCCAAGAATTGTTCAGATTGAGGGTTAATGACATGGAGTGGAGATGGGAGAAGTGAAAAGAAAAGCCCTCAAAGTTTTAGTTCTGATCTTTGATAAGAATTATGTTTAAACAAAGCATTGTGAGAGCTGAAGTTATTTATTTTCTGTGTAGGAACCCTCTTCATGAGCTTGAAAGAACTCTTTAAGTAGCTTCTTCCAGAATGGCCAGTGAAGGATAAATTGGGAAACAAACAAGCAATATGTGCTAAAATGGAGACTCCTGAACAGAATACCCAGATGAAACAATTATACCACTTAAAAAGGGTATGACAGACCTACCACTAAATTTGATGTGCACTTGATCTGTCTGCTCTTAACCTGCCACAGGTGAAGCTAAATTGCTCAAAAAACATGGAACAGTCTCACCACACACAGAGCAACTGACTCCAGTGTGACTCTGATCTGCTCTTAATCTGCAGTAGTTGAAGAACTGCTGTAATTTACCTGCCCCCGTTTCATTCCCAGTAAATTCCTGAAGTTCACCTTTATTTAAAGTGGCTTAAATAAAACAGATCAGATGATGCACATTCCCAAATGGTGCAACTGTCCATCTGTTCATGATCATGCTTTCTCCTAGGGGAATCAGAATTTTTTTGATCCTAATCTCTCATTAGATATGTTTGGTTTATGTAAAGAAGTTATAAAATTAAGATCCAAAAGACAACAGGGAGAAAGATAATTAACATTAGGGAGGTTTCCCTCTTCAAAAGCAGTTGACTAAGATGTCAAGACTTGAAAAAAATGTGGAATAATCTTGGTCTATGGAGTCTCAAGAGTTATCACCATTTCATAGTTTCATAGTTTATTGGCAGCCTTAAACGAGTTGTTGTCAGTCCAAATTTCATTTGTTGACCTACCAAACATGCCATTACATTCAACATCACAGTGCAGTCTTACAAAGCCCCATGTCAGTAGTCTATTCCTCTGCAGCGAAGTGGAAAGGCACATACTCAGTTTTAGGCACCTGTGCAATGCCCACTTGTTTCAGTGGGACTTAAGCGGGTGTTCAAGCGATTTGCTTATCAGGGATGGACTTAATTATGCCGTTGAATGCTTTTCTGAATAAAAAAGTCACAGAGACTACAAAAGATCCAGGAAACTAATTTGTGTCCAGATATATTCCTCCTCTTTAACTACAGTCACTTTAGATCAGGACTGAATTCCACTGACACAGCAAACACCTTGAGAGGTTTGAACACAGTTTCATAGATTCACAGATGTAGGGTCAGAAGGGACCTTCTAGATCTTCTAATCCAACCCCCTGCCCTGGGCAGGAGAGAAAACTGGGCTTAAATGACCCCAACTAGGTAAACGTCAACCCTCCTCTTAAAGACCCCCAAGGTAGGAGCCAGAACCATTTTCCTTGGAAGTTGGTTCCAGATCCTAGCCGCCCTGACTTTGAAGTAATGCCTCCTGTGAGGGAGTGGGGCCTAGGAGCGGCCGTGAACTCCCTAGCGCCCCCTACCACCACATTAGGGTGGACTGGGCACCCTCGAATCCTCGCTCCCCATGACTCTGATGACAAATAAGTTGTATGGAAGGCTGCCTCTGTTCCCCTAGTTAATGGTACCGATGTTCCTGCCCCTACCCCATTTCGCAGCATCTCTACGCGCCCCGCCTTAAGGGCTACGAGTGCCTCCAAACCTCCCCTTCAGCACGCCCCAAGCCTCGCAGCTGTTCTGCGGGACGTCCCTCGCCCCTCTGGTGCCCTCTCTCTCTCTCGGGCACCCCGGGCTCCTCACCCGCCTGGCGCCCCCTTGGGCCGGGCTCCTATCTTCCAGCCCGCTCCCGGCGCCCTGGGCCTGTCTTGCCAGCGTCCGACTATCGCTGGCGCCCCCTTGGGCCGGGCTCGCTACCGCCGCCCTACTACCGGCGCCCTTGGGCTGGGCTCGCTACCGCCGCCCTACTACCGGCGCCCTTGCTGGCGTTCCTCGCCTGCTCGCCCTCTCTCTTTCTCTGCCCCGCTCTGGGGCCTTGCCCTCTCTAGGGCCGACACCACGTGCCTCACGCTCTTTCTCTGCCCTGCTCTGGGGCCTTGCCCTCTCAGGGGCCGCTACCGCGCTCTGCACGCTAGGGGCACAGGCAATCACCACCGTGCCTGTCCCCTTGACCCTTCTCTGGGTCCGGTTGCCCCACTGGGCAAAACACCGCCCTTATGGGCTAGGGTCTGCAACCCTGCATACTGCGTCTCCCTGGCGCAATACGGTGCCTCTCCGGCACAGACAATAGTGCCCCGCTGGCACTGTGCCCCTACTGGGCACCGGGAACCCCCAAGCTGCTGGGGAGCCCCCGTGAGGCCTCCTCACTCCCCTACAGCCTCACCCGGTCCTCCGGTGCAAACTGTAACATAAGCTCAAGCCACCTGGCTGTAACATAAACAACACATAGTCTCCGTGCTCCAAACATAAACGCAAGCCCCCACCAAGGCTCTCAAGCCTACCTCCCTTTAGGGCATTCTTGTTCCCTGCATCATCGCAGCCAGTTAGCGTGGTAAGGCTGCGACCACTAACTCGGGCCACTCAGCTCAGCCGCAGAGCTCCTGCAGCAGCCAGAAGAGAACTGCGAGGCAGGCTCCGGCCTAAGCTGTTTATAAAGGCCCGGCCCTGCCCCCTTCTGGCCATGTGACCCACCTGGTCGCCCTGGTAACCGGCACCTGAGCTGCCCGGGTGATTGGCAGCTCTGCCAATCACACTCACAGTCACGGGGCACTTACGTGACTCCGTGACACCTCCTGATGTCTAGTCTAAACCTGATGTCTAGCAACTTATGGCCATTATTCCTTGTTACTCCAGGAGGTGCTTGGGGGAACAAGGTCTCTCCCAATCCCCGCTGGTTCCCCCTAGTAAATTTATAGAAGGCCACCAGGTCCCCCCTCAGCCTTCTCTTGCGAAGGCTGAACAGGTTAAGGTCATAGTTTCATAATAGTTTGGGGTCAGAAGGGACCTGAACAGATCATCTAGTCTGACCCCCTGCCACTGGCAGGAGCACACTCTGGGATCACATGACCCCAGGCAGGTGTTCATCCAACCTCTTTTTGAATTTACCCAAGGTAGGAGCGAGGACCACTTCCCTAGGAAGTTGGTTCCAGATCCTAGCCATCCTAACAGTGAAATAGTGCCTTCTAATCTCTAACCTCAACCTATTCTCCAGCAGCTTCTGGTTATTGTTCCTCATCACCCCAGGTGCTGCTGGGGGGAATAGGGCCTTTCTTATTTGCTGCTGATCTCCCCTAATGAGTTTATAGGCAGTCACCAAATCCCCCCTCAGCCTTCACTTGCTGAGGCTGAACAGGTTCAGGTCCTTCAGCTTCTCCTCATAGGGCCTGACCTGTTGCCCTCCAACCAAGTGGGTGGTCCTCCTCTGAACCCTTTCAAGGCAGGCCACATCCTTCTTAAAGTGCAGTGACCAGAACTGGATGCAGTACTCCAATTGTGGCCTGACCAGTGTTGCATAGAGGGGGACTATCACCTCTCTGAACCAGCTTGAGATGCATCTTTGGATGCACGACAAGGTGCGGTTGGCTTTGCTGGCTGCGGTCTGGCATTGGCCACTCATGTTCATCTTGGAGTCAATAATGACTCCAAGATCCCTTTCTGCCTCTGTGCTCACACGGGGGGAGCTCCCCAGCTTGTATGTATGCTGTGAATTCCTTCTCCTCAGGTGCAGCACCCTGCATTTATCTACATTGAACCACATCCTGTTACCATCTGCCCACTTCTGTAGTCTGTCTAAATCTAATTGTAGCCTCTCTCTCCTTTCAAGTGTGCCCACCTCTCCCCACATCTTGGTGTCATTGGCAAACTTGGACAACGTGTTTTCCACCCCATCGTCCAAGTTGCTGATGAAGATGTTGAACAGTGTAGACCCCAGGATCGAGCTCTGGTGGACCCCACTATTCACATCCCACCAGGTCGAGTACGACCCATCCACCACCACTCTCTGGGTACACCCCATCAGCCAATTTTTGACCCAACCAACTGTGTAGGCATCAATGCCACAGTCGCTCAATTTATTAATGAGAATGGGGTGAGAGACTGTGTCAAAGGTCTTCTTAAAGTCCAGAAAGACTACGTCCATGGCGACACTATCATCCAGGGATTTAGTTACCTGTTCATAAAAGGCCATCAAGTTGGTCTGGTAGGACCTGCCTTTGATGAGCCCATGTTGATTTCCCCTGGGCATGATATCCCCTGCTGGCCCCTCACAGATGTGATCCTTGATAAGCCTCTCCTTGTGGGGTCTGCCCTGCTCTCCCCGGATCATGTAAGTGTCCCTCCTTTGGCTACTCAATGCTGTCTACATCCCTCCTGAAGTGTGGCACCCAGAACTGGGCGCAGTACTCCAGCTGCAGCCTGACCAGTATCACATAGAGGGGGAGGATCACCTCCTTGGCCCTGCTTGTGATGCATCTGTGGATGCACGACAAGGTACGGTTAGCCCTACTGACTGTGTCCTTGCATTGTTGGCCCATGTTCATCTTGGAGTCAATAATGACTCCAAGATCTCTTTCTGCCACTGTGCTTTTGAGAAGGGAGTTCCCCAGCCTATAGGTATGCTTCTGGTTCCTACTGCCTAAGTGCAGCACCCTGCACTTGTCAGTATTGAATCCCATCCTATTTTTATTTGTCCACCCCTGTAACCTGTCCAGGTCCCGCTGTAATCTGTCCTTCCCTTCTAGTGTGCCCACCTCACCCCAAGTCTCCAGGATTATTAATTCAGTATCTTTTACCGGCCCTAAATTTGCACAAAAATGTGCTAGAATTAAAAATGAATATCTCTATTGTTTGAATGAAACATGATACAGTCGTTTAACTTCTGCTATGCAGTGGTGTTAGCTACATAATTGAGAATCTAGGCCTCATCAATTTGCAATTTTGATGTCCTCCCAAAATAGAACTACTGCTGAAGAGGACTGTAGGACACTATTAGCAGTGGTACTTTGACCATGGGATATTGATTAAAATTGTTCCAAAAGAAAAGAGAACGAAAAGAAAATGAAAAGAAAAAGAAAAGACAGCACAAGACACGACACAAAAGTGGAACAAAATTTACTAAAGCATTTACTTTTCTGAGATGATCTTGGAGGAATTCAAGAATGAGTAAAGTGAAAGATTTCCAACTTCGTCAACAATAAATAGGGAAAAAGAAAGGCAAAGAATTGAGAAAAAATGGTGAGTGGTTGCAGAGGTAAGTGAAAGAGTAAGTCTTACTTCATGCATTTATGCATGTGCTTTACTACAGAGTTGACTAATTAGCTCTGTAGTAAAGTATCACCCTCTACACATGCACCAGTATTAGGATGGAGTAATAAATTAAAATGAAACGCATATGTAGATAGTGACTGAGGAGAGATCAGATTCCTGGCTGCTTCCAAGCCACATGGCTTTGCAAGCCTGGCACCCTTGTGCACCAGCCAGCTCCTTCACCATCAGGAGCCTGAGACTGACCCCCTGAGCCTGCTGCCAGGCTGGGTTAGCTCCACCCTGCTCAAACCTTTTGCAGCATCACAAACCATACTAGTTGCACATTAATCAGTAATCTGTACTGGTAATTTGGAGAGCGAGGCCGAAGTCTGCTACCAGGATTTCCTGATAGCCAAAAAATATCCTGGAATAAAGCAGTGCAACCCACACCAAAGTGACAAGTGCTGGGGCAAATGTAGAAATGGGGCTGCTGTCCTGTCTCTGCACACTGTGGAGCCCCCATGCTGCTCCCTGGCTAAGGTGCAGAGTGCTTCAAGATGGGAAAGCAGGCAGCTGAGGCACGCTGCACCCCAACCAGCTGATCCATGGTTGGTTGGGGCACTGGGTGCCTCACCCTGGGGGCTCTACAACATGCAGAGACAGGGAAATGCTCAGATGCCTTCTCCCCTATCTCAATGTGCTGCCCTCTGGTTGGCCAGGGCACAGGGTACCTCAGTGCAGGAGAAGGCTAGCCCCTGTTGAAGTACCCTATGCCCTGGCCTCCCCCGCTCCACCCCGGACCACATGAAGCAGTGGAAAAATACAAAAATGCATCCTACTGCACATGAGCAGGGGCATGGGCAGCACATGGGCAAGGGCATGCACTGGGGCACACAGTAGTAGCAACTATTTGCAGGCACAGCCCTGGTCATGTGGTCCCCAGTCTATGTGTTTACATATTTCATTTAGATTCTTTAACAGACTTTTTTTACTAGGCCTGAGTGAAGCAGGTAGCATTTATTCACTTTGGATTCAGCTGATTCGGGGGACAGTGATTCAATTTGGTGATTCGAATCGCTGTCCCAAATTGATTTGGCTGAATCTGATTCAAAGATTCGGCTGCCACGAAATCAGCCAAATCTCCTAATCAAACAGGTCCCATTCCCCGCCCACTCACTCAGCCCCATCAATGACTGCCCTGCTTGAACCCAGCATCCTGGCTCTTTTAAAAAAAAGCAAAAAAAAAAAAGCCCTGAACTCTGGGGCTGGGCACAGCAGTCACTGACATGGTTGGGAAAGCGGGCAGGGGTTGGGGGGCACTCGAGGGGCCGGGGGATCAGGCAGGGGGTGGGGCTGGCAGGTGTCCCCCCATGGTCTCCTCCTCCCTCCTTCAGCCCCCACCTCTGCCCCCTACTTACCGGTACAGAATCTGGGTCCAGCTCCCTGCAGTATCAAAGTGGGGACTACCCAAATTTCCAAAGCTCTCCGAATCTTTTCTGAATCAATTCAGAGAGCATTGAATCAATTTGGACCTTTCTATTGGTCTCCTGATTCGATTCAGATTTGCATGTCAAATCAAGCCAAACCTCATCCGAATCAAATCAGCACCCAAAAGCTTTGGACAGCCCTATTTTTTGACTCTTCTGAAATACTTTCTATTTTTTTGCTTAGAAATGCAGAACAAGGAGGATTAAATAATGCCCAAATACTGAAACATTCCATTTTGGTTTGAATGCAACATTTCCAGTTAAAGAAAGGTTTTTGTTTTCATATTTTTTCCTTTCCAAAGACTCCCCAAATGTTTTTATTTTTGTGTTTGACCAAGCCAATGATTCTCAAGCAAGGTGCCAGGGATCCCTGGGATGCCACTAGCTCTTTTGAAGGGTGCCAGTTAAGGTGAGGATATAATCAGATGTGAGAGATAAATGTGGACTCAGGCTTGTCACTGCCTGGCTGATCTTCCCTCCTCCCCCACCAGTGCTTAGTTCCTCTTCAAGGAGCTATAATTAATACATAATTGTTTAAAATAGAGTGCTACTTAATTCACAAAATGTAAAGGGGTGTCTTCAGTCTAAAAAAGTTAAGAAACACTGAATCAAAGCAATCCCTGCTCCACCCCTGCTTGCAATTTTACTGTTCATCCTGACATTAAAAATCATTATTTTCCCAGTTGTTAAGTCAGATGATTTAAATCTACTGAATAGATTGCATTTCTGTGATTTGCCCTTACTGTGTATCTGACCAAGTATATAGTTAGAAATATATTTTTTAAGTGTAAATGCAAATCAAACACATAAATGTAGTGTGTGGTAACCATCGGGCAGTCAACTTTTTTTCTGTCATTCCAGTATGTGCTATATCAAAACAAACTTTGCTACACCATTTGATAGCTTTTATGTAGCATTTTCATATGCAATTATTTCAGGCATGCGTATACCAAACCAAAGTATGAACTTTGCTGCCCTAAAAACACTTTCTAAATATTTTTGTAGTCTACAGAGATAGAGAATAATAAAAAATGAGGCCCTTATCTGAGGGCCTGCATTAAAAAATTCCCACAGACCTCAGCAATAGTAAACAAAACAGTAATAATATTAAATATATTTAGCATGTATATAACACCTAAACCGCTCTAATGTATCAAATAATTAATGGGCACCAAGATTTCATCCCAAACTTCTGGTCTCTCCCAAGATTTGGGAAATGGCAGCTAGGGTTTGGTTTCCAGGACTGAGAGACTCCTTTGAGCATGTTTGGCAGCATTGTCTGCACACAAAAAAGCCCATCAAAATCTTGGCACCCTACAATGTATTGAAATGACTGGGAACTTTCCTTCTACCTTATTACAAATAAAGTTTCACTGCATGGGAGTTCACAGTAAGCAGGTTTGCTGTAATACAATTGTGAGAGAGATTACACATCTCTAGAGGCAGAATTAGATTTACCAGCTTTTGTTCTTTCATGTCCGTATCTACATGCACACACACAATCTTTTGTTATTTTTAAGAGGTCATTCTCATTTTATGGACTGAGCCATCAAGGGCAACATCTGCACAAAGCAATACAACTTTCTTGTTCACCTACAATTATCTTATCACTTGATTCCCCAGTTTTTACATTCTAGCAGGATTCCAGATGCAACAGATGCAAGTTACCACCATAATTCATAGAGAAGTCATCATGGTACGTTAAACAGGCATTGCCCCTTTCGCTCCTTTGTATCTGTTTGTTCATTTTCTCTTAAATTACTAGACCTGACCTGAGCATAAGAAGAATCTGTTAAAAATGGGAGGAAAGCTCAGTTAGCTAAAGATCTCTGTGCTGTTATAACCACATGATATCTCATACAAATGCATCAAATAGAAAGCCAGCAACTGTGGCAGAGAGAGAGAGAGAGAGAGACATGTAAAGCAATACATCCTAAACGGGGGGGTGTGGGGGGAAGGGGAAACTGAATGGCAAGGTGCCCTAGGTAGATGGAAAAGGTCACTGAAATGAAAATAACCTAGGGAACTGAGAACGAGTGTACCATTACTACAGACTGGAAGAAAACAGGGAATCCAATCAAATGGAACAGATTGAAATGCAATTTCAGTCGAGTGTGAATGCCACAGAATGCATTGTGGAAATATTTGGGGAGCAGGCACAAAGGAATAGGATTTTTTTCCCCCCACTTTGACGTCAACACATTTGAAAAATAGTCATTTGCGGAAACCAGTAATTCATAACAGATACGAACACTCAGACCCTCAGCTTTTCTGTGGGAGAATTTGTTGGAGGAAGAGGTGTATTAATTGTCTATTTGTAAAAGAAGATATTTTTCTGAGATACTTTAAAAAGGAAGATAAAACAAAACAAAACAAAAATCCTGTCCTCTTCAGAGTACGGCAAAAGAAGAATGACTGATCTTCTCTTTATTTTGGGTTCCTGTTAGAATTTTTCTGAGGAAACTGTTTTACTACCAATACATTATTTCATAGCATGATATAACTCTAGCAGAAAATGTTAATGGGCTTTATTTAAGGGAATGCAGTTTCTGAAAAGGTTAATATAAAACATATCTGCAAATAACAGATGAGTATCACATGATGCAGATATTTATCAGCACATCAGAAAAATGCATTATAAATTATAAAAACCCTATTAACCTGGTGTATTTTGTTACAATATATTGATTAATTATTTAACTAGTTTTGTCGAACTAGATTAAATATATATGTGGAGATATCCTTAGTGTAAAGGTCTACCAATATATCATTAAAATAAGATCAAATTAAAATAAAATATATATTTTAATTTACAGAAGTCAAGACATTCATAACAAGGTAACATTAAGTGAATAAGGCAAATTTGCATTAATGGGCTTTTATATTCTTATTGGTGTAACAGCAGTTACATGGATTTACCAGGGGAACAAAAATTGACTCTTTGCCTCAATTCACTCTTCCTGTATACAAATATTGCAAAGACCTCTAAAGAATAGAGTACCACAGTATATCCTAAATTAGAGGTCTTCAAACTGTAGTCTGTGAACCACTTGCTGTTCATGTGGTGTTGACTCTTGTTGCTAGCTGCCAAACTATGTTAGTGACAGTTAGACCTGAAGTGCTTTTCTAGTTTTAGGTATCCATTTAAACAATTGCTCTACCTAGAACAGGGAATACTTAGTGATGGAGAATGGGGGAGGCGGTTGGTTTATGTGACTGACAATGGGGAGAAGATATGTACAGCTCATAAGATAATCTTTACATTAAAAAACAGATCACACCATGAGAAGGCTTGAGAAACTCTTTCTTATATGTTACATTACCAATTACAACACACAGTTAAGGGAAAGAATAGTACAGGATAGATGAATGGATTGTAAAGTGGATAGGAAACTGGCTGGATCATCAGGAATAGAAGGTAGTGTTTAGTTGGCAGCCACTGTCAAGTGGAATGCCCCAGAGTTTGGTTCTGGGGCTGGTTTTGTTCAATATATTAATTGTGCACTGGAAAAAATGGAGGCTTGGTTCTCCAAGGTCTTCAGGGAGACACTCTGGCTGCTGGCCATAACATCTCCACTCCTCCATTTGTGCCCTGGCTACCCCACCATGCTGGGAGTTGGGAGAAGCTGTGCAATGGTAGTTTACCCAAAGCGCCACACAGTGGGCATGTCTACATGTGCGCATTACTGTGCATTAGCCTATTTTAATGCATTAAAGTATCAGTAAAAAACTCATGATATTTAGTTAACACACATTAAAACAAAGTAATGCACATTTTTCCTAGTATCTCACAATGGAGGATGCCTATAGACAAGCGCAGAGTCTGCTCCAATGTACTGGAATTCCATTTTTAAGCGCGGAGACACTGATACACAAGACACAGAAGTGGTTTAATTAGAGTGCCTCTCAAAGCTGATCTAATTAAAGTGCCACCCCTGGAACAACTGTAAAAGTGCCCGGAGGTATTAGACTTAAAGTACATTAACTAAAGCATGTTAATACACATGTAGATATGCCCAGTGTCCTGTAACAAAGTGTACATGCAGGGGTGTGCATTGTGGCAGAAAGTAGTGCCCCAAATTTGTGCTGCTATTATTTGTGCCACTGCAGGTGTACACTCCTGCACTTCTGGATGCAGCCATGAGGTTCAATAAAAAGTTTAAAGTCCATTTCTAAGCACTTGGAGAAGAAGAAGGTAATTAGGAACAGTCAGCATGGATTCACTAAGGGCAAGTCATGCCTGACCAACCTGATTGCCTTCTATGATAAGACTAGCTAATTGCTCATCAAGAATGGCAGTTGTCAGGGAGTGTTTACATGCCCCTTCCTCATCCCCCACTCATCCTTCAGGGCCGGTCATGTAAAGACTCCCTTCATTGCTGCCACTTCCTCCTCCACCCTCCGGTGTGGGGGCTCCCTCCCCCCGCCCACCTCCACCTCCACCTCACAGCAGGGCTTCCCCCTGCCTCATCTCCCTGCTCCCCTCTCTCCCACCCTACCACCAGGCCCTGACAATAGTCACCACCATGACCTCCCTTCGCCTCTTCTTGCCCTGCTCCCTTCCCTCCTTTCCTGCTTGCTGCCTCCCCTCCACACCTTCCCTGCTGGCTGTTCTGGGGGGCAGCAGGGACATGGGGATGCTACCATAGTGACCCCCCACTTTGCCCTCAGGCAGGGAGGTGTGGGGAAGCCGCGCTGCTCGGGCAGCTGGGGTATGTTCACTGCTGCCACAAACTTCCCCAGTAGTGGCTCAAACTTGGGCCCGCACTGCCTGGGCCCATGCAGCCAACTGCCACCCGCCCTCTCAGCGGCACATGTACAGTTGGCCAAAAGCGTTATGGACAGACAGACAGACAGACAGACTAAAGTCTTCATTATATTAGAATGGTAGCACAATGCATTACTACTGAATTGGAACACCTCCCTGGTGCTTAATAAAAGTCTCAAGTAGGTGACATTTGTTAATGGTCTAAAACCACTTGTTATGGGGAAAAACTACAAACTTGGTATTAACTACCACTCCCAGGCTAGATAAAGACATTCAAAAAGCTTGAGGCAGAATCAGTCTAAGTTGCATACAGTGTGGTAATTACTGTACTCCAGCAGACTCCCCAGTCTCATGTATCAGTACCCACGCTGCCATTTTTAAGCATGGGGATGCTGATACACGAGACACTCTGGGTGCTTTAATTACAGCCATTCTAATTAAAGCTCCCCCATGCCACTCCTGGAGCCTGTGTATAAATGTCCCCTGTGACTTTTTCAATAATTTATTTAACTATTACCATTATGACTTCATAAATTAATAAACAGAATGTTTCAGAAATATCTGCTGTCTCAATTCAAGTTGGGTGGCTGATATCCAGACATCTGTTGGCATTCTCAATTTATGCTATATGGATTAGCAGCAATAATATTTGCAAGTAAACAGAGCCAAATCTCACTGAAAAATATATATCTTCCCCTTTCAATGCAGAAACATTGTTCTGTATATCTCTTCTAGTTCTTATACAAGTATTATTTAGGGGAACAACTTTTAAAACTGGAAAAAGCCCTTTCCAGTGCTCAGGAGATTCAGTGAAAGAATTAGATGGTAGCCTTTAGTTAAGAAAATCTAAAGAAAAAATGCGGCTGAAGTATAGAAAATTCCATGTTACTGGTAGAGCTAGTAAGTGTGGAAACCTAGATCAAAGTAACTTGCATATGAAGTCCTTAGCAGCTATGTCCCACTAGGTAGTAACTTTAGCTTTCTGAAGTTAAATAGCTAAAATATAATAAGTTTAAGTTTGTACCTACCTCATCTACCTTACCGTAAGCAACGGAGAAAATAATCTGTATCCCAAACATTGTCCACATATATTCTGTTAACAGCAAAAAAGTTGCTTAAAAATGGAATTTTTTTTATTATGTTCTTTCTGTTCTGGACATTCAGGGTACAATTCATCAAATTAGTTTTTCTTTTTATTACTTCTGAGCTAACACACAACAGCCACTTGTGGAAAGGAGAAAAAAAAATCCATCATCTGGGGACCTCAAATTAACAGGAAATGAGTACTTTTTAATTTGAAAACAGAAATTAAACTGTTCAATCTTCAATTCCTCCTTGCATTGGAGCAAAGTACTGTCAGAAAATGCTTGCTTGTGCTATTTCAGTTTGAAATCCCAAGAGCATGCAAGATATTTGCACCTATCTATAAATCTGGCCCATATAAAATACATAGATGAAAACTATATATATTATTTTAGATAGATAAATAAAGATATAGGTATATAGGTATAGATATCTATATCTATAGGTATATTGCCTACACACAACTTCAATGTCTTAGGCCTTCTACACTACTCTGATTCTGGGAAAGTCACAGACAAGTTAATGCATCCATATAACAGCTAATGACAAAAGTTCAAAGCAACTGAAGCTGAAAACTGTTCATCTCTTGTTGACTGTTCCACTCAGCAGTTAAAAGAGAAGCTCTAGAGGACCAAAATAAAACAAAAAAAAGAAAATTACTATAGCAGTGGGAGGCAGCATAACAGTCTTCAGAAGAAACTCCTCCAAGGCCTTCAGGAGGAGTAAACTCTTGCTAAAATACTTTTGCAGGTTCCGGCAAGACCTGGGCTTCTATGTTTCCTACAAAAGTCCTCACATTAAAATTACGTTGAAGTATGGGATTAAATCTCCCTGTTCTGGTAGGGAGTTACAGATCCTGAGCGAACAGAGAGTTGTGGGATATTATTGCTTGTACACATGACAGAGGTTTAGTTCTCCCTAAATTGAAACCCACCAACAGCTCACCCCTACCCATGGGCAGGGGCCAGATCCTTGCCCCCACTGAAGCCTGCCAGCCTCTTCCATGGCCAGGGGGCAAGCTGTCAGCAGCCCCTGAGGTGCGGGGGAGTCCAGTCCTTCCTTCCATGGCAACAGTGCTCCCCAGACAGCACCTGCCCACTAGCACCCTGCCCAGGTAGTCCTGGGGAGTGTCGCCATCAATGAGGAAAGGACCAGCCCCGGCTGCAGCTCAGGGGCTGCATGATGCAGCAGCAGCTTGTGCAGGCAGGATCTGCTGAGAGAAAAAAATGAAAAAAGTGTCAAGGGGCCTGATCTTTTTTTATCCCCCTTTCCATAGCAAAGTTTTACTCCCTATTGTCATGGCCACAATTTCGGGCATTTGTGGCACAAGAAGGGGTGTGCATATCTGTTTGCTTGGGCTTTGTGCTGCTATAAACATTTGTATGGTTGCACGGAGACAATGCTGGTTTGTAGCTTAAGTGGTATACATGGAGGGTAACAGAGACTCTGCACTGAGTTTGACCCATAGCTTTCAAACAGTGATATTTGTTTTCAAGGAGATGATATGTTTTTCTTTTAAAAATTGACCAATGCACTCTATTTTTAAAAGTGCCAGGGGACCTTTAATGCTATCAGTATTGAGCCCAGTTTAATACAGAAGAATAGTTCCTTTAGCAATCCAGCAGCCACTGAAAGCATGCTGGGATGGATATGCATGCCTAGGTTTCTTATCTATGGTTTAAACTGATGTCCTTCTGGCAAAAAAGATGAAGATGCCACCTACCAAGCCACCCAAACCCTTTTATTTAGTCTCTTAAATAACCCACAGTCAATTCTTTGTGGGGAAAAAAGTTAGTTAAGGATTCAGGATTTTTGTTGTTATGACTGTTTTCTACCATGTAGGCTAGCAGCTATAGAAAACACTTTCTCCATTCAGTAGGGGGTGATACTCTACCATCTGTTGGAGACTAATATTTTTCTGTAGGATTCATTTTTTAAAATTGACTTCTTCCAGGGGGTTTTAAATTATACACTGGATACATCTGTTTTTGTAACCCTGTATGGTAGAAGGTCACCAAGCTGATTGCTCTGAGCACTACTAGTAAGAAAACTAAAGACAGACCTTCAGAACTAGTGCAGTAATAACAGTTCCAGATTCCTTCTGAACAATGCTTTGTACCTACAGGATTAGACTGCATTAAAGAATGCACTGAGATAGTTTATATGGATTTGAACTCAAATCCTTAAAGATAAAGCCTTGCTTCATATTGTTGACTCATTGTGGATCCTTTTTCCGGACTCACATTGGTCCTTTTCCTACACATTGATTGTATCAAGTTTGATTCATACTAAAAGGAGCTTGTTACTATTTAAAGTTTAAGACACACACACACTCTACCAAGGTATACAACTTAGGTTAACTTACGACCCTCTACGCATACATTGCAGGAGGTGTGATTGTGGGATCACACATGAGATCCAATTGCACTTATTACTGATGCTGGGGAAGCCCAATCATGGGCTCCCCCTGCACTGGCAAGAAGCATGCTCCCACAGCTTGGAGCATGGGAGCCACACACAGCTAAGGCTGAGAACCCCCTGTGGACCAGGAGTTTCATGCACTCTGAGCCTTGGGGACATGGCAGCTGTGATCCCTAGGGTTCAGGGGTTTCCCTGTACCTGGGAGCCCTGTCAGCTGATGGGGCTTTCAGCTGCAGGGGAGACCCTGCTACATGTGCACATTAAAGCTTAATAGTAATCAGCTATAAAGTTAGTACACATTTTTCAAGGTCTAACTTTCTAGCTAGTTGGAGTTTTTATCATGCGATAGCTACTTTGCACGTATAGCTGGTCTTAAGGTAACTGTGCAACTAACCAGTTAAGTGCGCACAACTGTAACATGTAAAGGGGGCCTTACTCAACAGTAATTGTCCGCTTCATCAAGATTTCCTCCCACACCATGAGAAAAAATTAAAGCAAGCTCACTCTTTCTCCTGAGCATTGTGCATAGTGCTCTGTGGGAATATACATTTATTTTGGAGGCAAATGCTTTATCTTAGCTCCTCTTTACAAAAAAACCCCCAAAACCAAAAACCTGAAAAACAAGAAAATTCCAGCTTTCTCTTTGATTCTTATAACCCCTTAGGAATCACACAGGAGCATATGAAGAGCCAAAATATAACTAAGAGTCTGCTGGAAAGCCTAATTCATCCTGTTCCCAAGTTCAAAACACTTGAGAAAAAGAAGGAAGATTAAGACTGCATTTTATTTTCCTATGATCAGACTGAAAATATAATGCTGAATAAGAAATAAACCTCTAATTAAGTATTCAGGAAAAATAAAGATGCTTGGGTCCATTTCTGAATAAAACGAATTATTTCTGTGGGAATGTTATTTGGACTGAAAACAGAAATCATCTCATTTCACTGCAGTTCTAATGGTGATGTTTAAATAGTCATAAAGCTTCAACGATCAGGAAAAAAAATGAGTGTTAGTTATGAAATCCTTCTCTGATTTATATTGGCTAATATGATAATATACAGACTGTTGATAAATGACCAGCATTAATGATTTTTGGATGCAGTCATCAAAATTATCTTTTGACTAGATAGGGGTCACTCCTTACCATCAGTACAAAGAAAAGCATGTACAGTGCACATACAGCAAAAGAAAATGAGTCCGTTTTTTAATGGTACCTGCAATAAACTATTCCAGCTGGTGTAGTGACAGGAACTGACCTCCTTTTATAGAAAAAAAAATCTTCCCTCTAGTGGCTTTTCATGTACAAAGCATATAATTTTTCTTTATAATATTTGTATGTTTCTCAAAAAATACAATTAGTAGGTGCACCACATTTCAACAGCCTCTTGTCCTTCATAATATATAATTGCATTGCATAGTATATTAAGAAATAAAAGCAGAAAAATGTAAGTGATGGGAGTTCAATTAAAAACAGCTTAATCTCTGTTGCATATAAAATGACTCTGCAACTGAAATCCAGTTCTAATGAGAGAAAAAAGAATACATTGCCACATATTTTTAATTACACAGAATTTCCTCAAACATGATTTTTAATAATATATTCCATTAAGTTAACATCATATTTGAAGAAAGTGCATTTTCTGATTTCATTTTAAGCCTGATTTTGAGCAATTACAGTGTCATTGTTCCACAGTAGAAAGGTTGAATTCATTTACTGTGTGGTTATGCTAGTTATGATTGATGTCACTTCTCCAAATGATAAACCAATCACCCCAATGATGTAATGTCATTTTAAGAGTGCTATAATCACATTTCCCCCAAACTGGAAGCTCTGATGAGTTCTAATAAAGATTTATTGTAGATTAAAGGCCTTCATAATATCAACAATGGATTGCTCATTTGATGGGAGATTTGATTAGGTATTTTTTTTAGGCATATGCATTTTTCAAATACATCAAGAATTGCTATCATGAAGGGCACAAGGCAGCACATGCGGATGAATATCATTCCATATGCAGGAAGACTCATCTTAGACTCATTGAGGAGCTCATCTGTAATTACAGGGGTTTAGGCAAATGCAAGTATTCAGTCAGCTGAGCAACAGCATCTTATTAAGCAATGCAATTAGTCTAAGAATTTTTCAAGTTTATTTTATTGTCTTCTATGGGTATGCTAAATGACGGTATGACTGTCTTTAAAGGTAAAACTAGGAGACTACTTGTAAATGTTTCTTAATAATTAGACATGTTCCGGAAGCTAAGTTTTAGATTCAGATATGTATCTACCTTTTCAAGATTTAAAATTCAAACCCAAACCCAAAACCTTGGCTCTAATCAGCTAAGTTTTCATAGGTATTCAAATATGAAAGCATGATCTGGATTTGAATTTTATGGCTAATGACCATAAAAAGGCAGAAGCGGCCTGACTGCTATAATCATTTGCTAGGAAGACAGTATAGTTTTTTCTATTTAAGATCAATGTTTGTATTGTCATAGATCCTAAATAGAGAAAACACCCTAGATACTGCAACAAATATGAAGATCAGTGTTAGAGTGATGCTGTATCTGTGATGGTTCAGGAAATGTGAGAGGCAAGGATTTCTTAGGGTGATATTTTTTTATTGGACTGACTGAATGTTTGGGATGTATTCAAAAGCTTGTCTGACTCTAAAACATTCTTCTTCAGATCTGAGGAGTAAAAGTCAGCTGGCCTTTATTGGCTGGCTTTTAATCCTGAGACCTGAAGAAGAATATCTTGTATTGGAGAGTTTGTCTAACTCTATCCCTACTTTACAGCCAATCCAAGAAAAGATGTCACCCTAATAAATCCTTGCCTCTCACTCTGGAGAAGAGAAGGCTTGCAGTGTGGGAGGCTTGGTGGCAGCCTACAAGTATATAGTATAAGGGATAACAAGGTCTAATGACCACAAATTCCTGGAAGGCCGATCTAGATTGGACATAAGAAAAAACTTCTTTACAGTCCATGTGTCCAGAGTCTGGAAAAGACTCCCCCAGAGGTGGTGCAAGCACTTACTCTGGACTCATTCAAAAGGGGTTTGGATGTTTATCTTGCTGGGATCATTTGACCCCAGCAGACTTCCTGCCTATGGCGGGGGGGCTGGACTCGATCTCACATGGTCCCTTCCAGCTCATAATGTCTATGAAATCTATGAGTTTATGAAATAAGTTTATTGCCTTTTTTTTTCTTTTTTGGTTTTTAAGACCACTGACAAGGTCTGAAGAGAACGTGCTGTAATATATAATGCATTGTTCCAAAATTCCTGAACACAACTGCAATCAGAATTAGAAATTATGAATCATCTTTTCCTGTACCTTGAACATTAAAAGTATTATAATCTCACCTCTTCAGAAACCTGTTCCTTATTAAAAATGGAAAATGAAGCAAGCTTGAATTTGTTTATGGTGGGTCATGGACTCAACTTGCTCATGCATCTTAGCCTCCATAAAACAATTGAAAATGTTTTTGAGCATAGTGTAAAAGTGTATATTAATTGGCCCACAGATTTTGAACACCATGGAACATGAGACTCAAAGACATAAAAGGGGTGTAGTGATAAATTACATTTAAAATGAAATGTAAGCAGCCCATCTGTTAAACTTGCAGAAGTTCTTTTACTGTCATGTTTTGCTGAAACATTTGTGTTCCCAACAAATAACTTGAAGCAGATTTATCTGTTGGACAAACGGATGTGTTATAATCCTGTTTAATGCTTGGTAGTAAACTTTATCTTTTACATTTACTATACCCATGCACAAATGACCAAATATCAGTGCCACACACAGCATCTCTAACTTGATACAGATCTAGTATCCATATAGCGAACACAAAATCTTGGGAAGAAGAAGTAGCACATGATCACTGACGAGTCTTCTACTTTTCAGATACATGCAACTGCTGTAGACCATGGCATAAGCATCTAATTTTACATGTTCAAAATGTTCATCATGGCTGTCAAGGATGCCAGAATTGGTGAGAGGCTCCCTAATCCCAGGGAACCCATGCACCAGTAGCTTTAAAAACTGCATATGTAGCCCAGCTACATGCAGTTTTTAACATCCCAGGGCATGAGGACTCCAGGATTGGGGAAAGGCTCCCTAATACCGGGGTTCCAGTCCACCAGGACCTTTAGGCTAGGGAGAGACATTACACATAAAACAGTTCAAGCAATCAGAAACTGGATTAAACCTGTAACAAAACAGACATTCGGTGCACATAAACCAATTTTAAAATGGGTGAAACCAGTTTGAGATAGACCTGGTTGAATGTAGTATCAGACTTAACTGATTGAGTTCAAACTGGTTTATGCAATGTCTGTCCCAGACCCCTTCTTAGTTTAAGTTAAACCAGAGTCTCCCAGCATCCTGACATGCCCTCTGGGCTGGGTTCTTTGATCCAGCAGAGCAGGGCTGGTCCCACCCCTCTGCTCCCTAGCTGGAGCAGGGACAGGCATAGATAGGCAGGGGTGGGGCTTGGCTAGATGCTGACCCTGGAAGAGAGCAGGGAAGAAGTTTATTCTCCTTTCCTCTTGCTCTCTCACCAGCACGGTCCTGCTTTTCTTCCTGCTGGCTGTTCCACTGGTGGGGGCATGGCCAGCCCTGGCAGTATCCTTGGCTGAACTGGCCAGAGAAGGGCTTAATTCTCCCCTCCCTGCTCCCTGTCCCACCGGCAGGGACCCAAGCCAGTTCTGCTGGGCACTCCCCACTTGCTGCTGCAGTGGCGGGGCTGGGCATGGCCAGATGTGGGCCAGCATGACCCCTGAGGCAGAGGGGGCAGGGAGGGAACTTATTCCCCCCTCTATCCTTGTTGCACATGGGGGACCGCAGCTGGGTCTGCCTGCCCTGAATGCCGCCGCCACCACTCGCTCCCTGCTTGGGGCAAGAGGCAGAATAAGCACCCTTGTGCCTCCTCTGTGGGATGCCACAGGGAGGGGATAATAACACCCCCTCTCTGCCCCCCCCCGCTTAACATGCCCTGCTGCCCAGTGTATGGCTGTTCCCTCACCCCACTGATGCAGTCATGAGGAGGCAGGGCTCTTGATGGGGGCAGCAGCCCCTGTTACATTTTGCTGGAGCGGGGCAGGCAGAGCTGCGGTGGATTGTGCACAGCATCACCGGGGCTCAAAGGGAGACAGAGAACCCCTCAGTGCTGCTGTTGCAGTCCACAGCAACTTCCCCACCTTGCAGTATGGCCCCCCCTGCCAGGAAGGGGCTTGCACTCTGAACAAACTGTGACGGGGTGGCTACCCCCATCATGATTGCTCCCCCCTTGCTGCTCTAGCAGTCAGGTAGGGGCAGGATCAGACACTGGCCAGCAGGGTCCCTCAGGTGGCAAGCAAGGAGCAGGGTTATTCCCCCCTCTGCCCCTGGGACACTGCAGTGGGGTCTGCCCAGCCTGACCACCACTGCTGCCACTCACTCTGTGTCCAGGGCAAGTGGTGGAATAATCCACCTCTCTGCTCGCCACCTAAAGCGCCCTGCCTTCCAGCGTCTGGCCCTGCCCCTGCCCGGCCACTGGAGCGGTGAGGGGGAGTGACCGTGATGGGAGCAGTAGCCCCTGTCACAGTTTCCCAGAGTGCGAGCCCTTCCTGGCAGGGAGGCTGCACTGCGCAGTGGGGAAAGATGCTGCAGACCATGGCAGTGGTGGCAGCAGCATTGGGGGTGGGGGAGTTCTGTCCCCTTTGAGCCGTGGTGCCACCGTGTACAGTCCGCTGCAGCTCTGCCTGCCCTGCAACACAGCCCCCCACTGGGATAGCATCTCTGCAGCCAAAGGTGTGCTCTAGTGCCTCCCCTCCCCCCCCAACCCTGGCTCTTGGCTCAAGCAACTGCATCCATGTGCCTACATTTCCTCAGTGCAGAGGGAATGTCTGTGCAGTTACAAATCAGTTCAAGCTAGGAAGGTAAAATTAATCTGTAGGCCTGTGCGAATAGGCAACTATTTGATTTGGATTTGGCCGATTTAGTTTCAGTCGATTCAATTTGGAGCTCCAAATTGCTTTTCTGATTCAATTTGGCTGAATTGATTTGAAAAAGATTTGGAAAAAATTCGGCGATTCAGAGATTCAGCCATAGGGTATAAGGGGGAATCAATGAAATATCTATAACTTTGTTGTTTTGTGGCTGATTCAGATGAAACTTGCAGGAGTGGTAGCTGCTGCTGAGGGCATGACGCCTGCCATGTTTCAAGGATATAGGTACAGGGGTTTCTGGGAAACTTCACCTCAATCTGCTGACAAGCAAAACTCATGACATAGGTGACACTGTGTGTGTGTTAAGGCACAGGGGGGTGAAAACTGGATTCTGAGGCCCTGCACCTCTGGCCACAGGCAGGCAAAACTCGGACATCTGACTCCCCAGGTAATCTGTACTTTTACCTGCTCTGCTACATCCCCCTTCCCCCCACCCCCAGCCTGTCCCTCACCCCCTGACACCTCCATTTCCATTTTCACTGACTGGCTTTCTTGCCTACAGCGCATGCCAGGCCAGCCTCTGACTTCTTTACTATTCCTTCTATCCAGGACCAGGAGACACACCAACTGCAAGTACTTCCTCAGCCTGACAAAGGGTTTTTCAACCCAAAAGCTTCCTAAGATATAGTTTTCTAATTACAGTAAAAGCTCTGTTATCTGGCATCCCCTGGGAACAGGGGATGCTGGATAACAAAACATGCTGGTTAATTGAGCAGTACAGGCTACCGCTTCTCCTGCCAAGTATCAGGTGTCCCATCACCCCTTCCGGTGCATTGCCACCCTTTCCGTGGGGCCTGCAGGCCCCACGGGATAGGGGGGTGGGCCCCGCACAGCCTGTTATGCCCCCAGGCCATGGGGGCTTGGCAGCGCAAGCTGCTTTGCCCTGGGCTGTGGGGACTCAGAGAAACCAGAAGTGCCACAGTGGGCCCTTCCAGTTTCACTTTATCTTACAAGCTGGCATGCCAGTTAATTGCGCACGCTGGCTTGTAAGATGCCGGTTAACAGAACTTTTACTGTGTTTCGTTTTTTTTCATAATAAACATATAAAAATAAAAACGCGAGATAAGCCATCACACACCATGAGTAACATATATCCAACACAACATCTTTATTTCTTTCTGTAAATTCTTTTATAAAAGAAAGACTCTGTGACAGTTCCATTTGGGTACCTTTGACACTGCTGGTGCTATTGGTGTTGAGCCAACTCAGTTATTTTGACCCGCACTTGTTTACAATCCTAGACCAGGGTGAGGCTGTAGGGGAGGGGGAGCCCTCATGGGGACACACTATCATGTTGTGCAGAGGCCCTAGCACCAGGAAGGGTGTACCTGAACACATACACAGTCCCACAAGTACCCATATCATGAGTTTTGCCTGCCTGCGGCCAGAGGTGCAGGGCCCCAGGACGCAGACTCCCCCTCCACCTATCTCTTTGACAGCTGGCAGGCTTTGATGCCACAGCAGGGGCTACTACCCCTGAAGTTTTCACCCCCACCCTTAACACACACACAATGTCACCTATGTCATGAGTTTTGCTTGTCAGCAGTTTGAGGTGCAGTTTCCCAGAAACTCCTGTACCTATCTCCTTGAAACTTGGCAGGATTTGTGGCCTCAGCAAGAGCTATCATCCCTGTAGTTTTTACCCCACTGTGGCTTAACACACACACACGTGACATGAGTTTTGCTTTCACGATTTGAGGTGCAGTTTCCCAGAAACACCTTCACCTATCACCTTGAAACTTGGCTACCACCCCTGGACGTTTCATCCAAATCAGGCAAAAAACAATACAGTTATAGATATTTCATTGATTCCCCATTATACCTTATGGTTGAATCTCTGAATCACTGAATCTTTTCCAAATCAATCTGGAAGCTCTGAATTGATTCAGAAAGCCTAAAGCTTCTAAGGATCTGATTCAGATTCATAGATTCGGCCTCCAAACTGTCCGTATCATCTCCAAATCCAAATCTCGATCCGAAGCCTTGCACAGCCCTACCAATCTGCAAAGACTGAATCAATTAATGGCTCTGGCTTTTTGAATGTCTGTCCCTAGCCTTAAAAACAAGCATGCACCCCAGTACCACTCACAATTTTTAGATATCCCTGTAGCATGGGGAACCTGACAGTAGGGAGTCTCTTTTGAATCCAATGGTCCAGATGCACCCGGACCTTTAAAAACCTCATGTGCAGTGGAGCAGGAACTGGGGAACAAGGCACTTTAAAATTCAGGCTCCCTGGCAACTGTGGGGCAAGACAGGCAACCACTGAGTTGCAAGGAGCTGCACGGCTCCCCATGAACCAGAATTTTGAAGTGCCTTGCCCACAAGGGGCTAAAGGGCAAAGCAGGGATGGCTGCTAAGCCAGAGTAATCAGGTTCATAGGTAGGAGCCCTTTGGCTTTCCTTCCCAACTGAGGAAACCTTGTAACTCACTCATGCAGTAGCCTGTTTTCAGCACTGGGTTGAGGGCTGGCAATCAGTTGATTGTCAACATTGGGATGGAAGTTTGCTAAAAGTTCCTTTATGGTGCCATGCAAACCCGCCACAAAAATGTTCCATATGTTTTGTAGATTATATTTTTGGCTTGTTTGCCACTTTGTCATGACATAAGTCAGCTGAACATGTAGCACTTTCACTATTTATGGTGTAATTATCACATTATTTGTGCCTTAAATGTAACACATGCCAGGGCCCTAAGAGTCACACTCCAATTTTGACAATGTATACATGTATAATTTTCAAAGTTAACAGGAACTCACAATGGATGCTTTTCTTTGAAAAGAGAAGCAAACAAAAATGAAATGAGGGAATGCTTGTGAGCTTGACAACAAAAGACTAACATTTCAAACAACAGCCTTTGCTTTTCAAACAGTTGAGGTTTTGTTTTCAGAGACTGCCAGCTATAGGTGAAGTTGTAAAAGTTTTGGAAACTCTGGCCAAAAATACGTTCTCAAGAAACATCAATAGCTTAAGGTTATATACAGACTAGCAAGCAAGGGTTAAGTATAATACTAAAATAAGAATAGAAATGTGACAAAACAGGATCAGCACACAATTTCTGGTACCGTCTCATCACTTCTAATAGCTACACTTTTGGTCTATAAAAATTCAAACTATTAATGTCACATGAAATAACTTATAAACACATCCCTCCAACAGCTATGAAGTATACAACTTAGTTAAGATATGTAAATCTTTTTTTTTTCCTTAATGGGAATGAAATACTAGTTTTTTTATGCTTTAAATATTTTCTTGTGTCAAAGAACCACTCACTACTGAAACAAATATGATGTATCATGCATCCTAGAAAGCTTGAACACAACAAAATTATGATAGATTTTTTCATTTTTCTCATTTTTTATTTAAGAATCATCACTTTTCACGATGCTGACATGCAATCATGGCATAAAACATGTCATAATCAAACTCTGAATGTTAATTCAATTTCCTTACCACTGCTGGAAGCCTGTTGTGGCCCTGAACATGCTCTTAGTAGATATGAATTGGGAGAGAACTCCTCATCAGGGTTGGTGTCCATGATTTGATGGGACGTGTTGCTGTCTAGCAATGGCATCTGGCAGCTAACTGGTGGAGGATTATGGGAACTGGGCAGCTGAGCGGATGGAAGAAGGCTAGACGAAGATGTAGGTGGAATGGGACGACCTGGTAAGAGGACACAGGGATCAAAGGTCAGTAATGAATGTAATGAAAAAAAGAAGCCCCTTCTCCCCCTCCCGCCCCCTCCACCATAGCAACACTGAAACTGGTCATCAGTATACATAGCTACTGCCCAGGGACAATCAAAACATCTATTGTCTCTTTTGGTGCCAATGTGCCCTAAAGGATTGATACCATATCCAAGGCAATGCAATCAGCTATATACTGAAGTCATTCACAAAACATCTCCATGGCATCAGCAAGTAACTGATCAGATATGCAAAACAGAACCATGTTAATGAAAAGGAGGGCCTGGTGAATCCCATTTCTATCCTGAAGAAATGTCCACAACTTAGGAAAGTAAAAAGCCAGATCCCAAGAGTGCTCCTGAAATCATGCAACTCCCATTCATGTTAGGTCAGTTTCAACATTTGTTCCAAAGACTTTTCCTTATTTCTTTTTAGCAATTCCTTTGTTACACACAAAGGAGAGAACAAACATAGAAGATACCTTCCTAGGGTTGGAGGTCAGTAACCAGTGGTGTTAAAAATCAACGTAACCCTCTGCTTTCATAATGGAATTACTCACATGCCTAAAACTAACTGTATGCATAAACTTTTGATTCACAGCAGACTAGCTAGACCTGTTCAGCAGTTCAGGTCATTTGGGGGCCAATCCAACCAAATATTTAGGATGGAATTCTGTATCCACATGGCAGTTTTGTAGCTATCTACCTGGCCATTCTTCTCCCCCTGATTTACTCTTCAGATATGCATGCACAGACTATGCATCAGCCACATATACATACAGCTACATATCCTGGGTACACGTGTGTCTAAATTTAAGTACCAGAAGAAATTACAGGGGGAAGGAGGAGGAAGAGCAGAGGGAAACTGAAGATCTGAGTTTGAACCTGCATGTCTTTGGGAAGATCATATTCCACAGCCATCTTCAGAACTCCCTTTGAAACCAGCTGCCAGGCAAAACAGGAAGAAAGAGATAAGAGGCCATAGGATGTGTGGCTTAGTGAGATGGCTGCTGACCTGTAAGGGAGTAGTCCCTGGTTCTAAGCTGGATATGTGCTCCAGATGGGACAGAAATATCCCCTCTACAGTGCCCTCCATCTTAGTAAATGATTATTAAACAAAAGGGGTACTGACTCTGTTTCAGGAGTGTTGGAGAGGGGTCTGGGTAACACCTGAACTGTGGAATGGTGATTAGAGTACTGTGCTGGGAAGTTAGAGAGATGCAGGCCCAAGCCCTTTTTGGGCAAAGGCAATGTAGAACCCAGGTCTCCAGTTTCCTGGGCAAGTGCCCTTAGCTACCACTCAGCTATTAGAACTAAAGCATGGGAAGGTCCTGTTTCTCCTCCTCCTGAGTCTAACACAGGGGTAGGCAAAATATGGCCCAGGGGCCCAAGGCAGCCCACCAGGCTATTCTATCTGACCTGTCAGGCCCCTAAAAAATTTAGAAAATTAATACTTATCTGCCCTGGGCTGCCTGTCATGAGGCCCTCAATGGCTTGCCAAAACTCAGTAAGCGGCCCTCAGCCCAAAATAATTGCACACCCCTGGTCTAACACTAGTTAGTTATGGGTTTTCAGACACCTATGCTTTCATGCCTTGAACCTGGGTGTGCATTCACAACACATGCACAGAGCCATTCTGTAGTGCCTGTGCATATTTAGTCTATGCTATGCACCTCCATGTTCACATTGCTAAGGAAACTGAATTACTACCTGAACAGAAGTCGCATATAACCAAAGCACAATTAAAAGGTGACTCCAATTAAAATGGTATATATCTGAACGTGATTCTTTGCTATTTTTCCTTTATATTCACTTCTTGATCTGTGTGTCCTTTGAAGTCACAATTTAGCAAATAATTGATTGATATGTGTAGTCATTTAAGATAGTCTTCTTGTTATAATATTTTTATATTATAAAATAAATGTTACCATTTTTGCTAAGTGGTTTTTAGATGATAGTAAGTTACTGCTATAGTTTTCCTGAAAGTAAGAAACACATCAAAACTATAACTGAAGCAAATAATGGGCCTATTACCAATTAAATCAATGGGCATTTAGATGAGGATTTTATTGGAAGAAGGACTGGGCACAATATGGTTAAAATTCAGCACTAAATAATTGTTATTTCCCTGTCCTATAGTATCATATATTGCAGAAAAAATGTTTTAACACAAATAAAGATTTCTTGTAAAAACTTATAATGTAGGATAACACCTAAATGTGGCAAAAACACATAGTATTGTCCTCAGAATATAATTAGTCAAAGATGATGATAAACATAAATTTCAAATATAAAGCCAGAATGAACAATCTGTGACCAGAGCAGGAACCAGCCCAAGTCAAAATCACACACAATATTCTGTTACAAAGATAGACAGCTTCCTCCGAAGTGCAACGCAGGAAAGCCCACTGAAGTCATATGATAGGAGCTATTGGAATGCAGCATAGCATATATCCAGTCTGAGGCTCCCTTTTTGCCTCTCTGCGTATCTTTGGGACTGGAGACCTGGAACAAGGACTAAGATAATGAGTGCAATTCCCAACAATGAGGGTACATCTACAAGAGATGCCTTATTGTGCAGTAGTGTAGTTTTCTAAGCAGTCAGCCTGTGTGCCCTACATGTGCACACACTTACTGTGCAATATATCTCACTAATTGTGAGTAAATTTCCTACCTGAAAATGCAAGTAGCAAATTTACTTACAATTACTTACTGCACAGTAGTGCTTGTGTAGACAACTGACTGGGAGCAAATCTGCTCCTGGTCAGGCAACCACCAGAGTGCAGGGGATTGCCCATGATCTTGCATTAATGTACCCTTCCAAACATTGATTTATGGATAATAGGTTATTCTTTCCATTGTCCATAATGACTGTCTGCTTAGAGTGTGTGTGTCTGTGGGGGAGGAGAGGGGTTGGAAGGGAAGTGGGGGGTATAAGATTCTTGTTTTTGTCAATGACATACTATTTCTGCTGCTCTCACTTTTCCCCCTCCTGTTGTTTTGTCATGACGTTTCAAAGCACTGAGATCCCTGCAGCAGACTCTTCCTCCATTTGGGGTGGTCCTGGGCAATGATCTCCCACAAGTTGATATCAGTGTTGCATTTAAGGTGGCCTTGAGGATATCCCTGTAGCACTTTCTCTGCCCTCCTCTTGAGTGTACACTGTGGCTGAGCTGGAAGAATAAAACTTGCTTTGGAAGTCTGGAGTGGGACCCTCAGATGATGTGGCCAGCCCAATGGAGTTGATGTCGGATGATCGTTACCTCAGTATTCATGGTATTTGCTTGCAGAAGGACATTAATGTTGGTGCATCTGTCTTCCCGCTGGATTTGGAGGATCTTCCACAGCAACATTGATGGTACTTCTTCAACAACTTTAGGTGTTTCCTGTCATCCTGTACAATGTCTGTATCTGAGCTCTGTACAGCAAGGTGGGGATTGCCACTGCTTGGTAAACCATGAGCTTGGTTTTAGATCTGATGCTGTGATCTTTGAACAACTGTTTCTTCATGTATCTAAAAGCTGTACTTGCACATTTGAGGTGATGTTGGATTTCTTCATTGATGTCAGCCTGCTGTGAGAGATGGCTTCCGAGAGATAGGGAATACTTAGGACAATTACTGATTCAATACCTAATCTAAGATTAGTAAATAAAATTCTTTACTCACAACTCCACGATCAGACCATTAAACCCTGACACTCTGTCTCTTTCACTCAAAACAGTTCTGGAGGACTTATAGAAGATGAACCACAGGCTATGATCTAACAGGCAATTTCTGTCTCTATACATATTTGCAGTGTTTCCATAAATATAACACATACAAAAACTTGCTATGTGATTTTCTTTCCTCAGCACACATTATGGGAATAAACACAAATATATAGTTATTCTAGGTACCCTGAAAATAACTTGGTTTCACAACAATGATAAGTCACCAACTTGCTGGCTGCAGAGTCTTTCACTAACCTAATCCTGGAAACAGTTTTAATACTGATGACAGAATTCAACACTGTTTTTATCATATTATTATTACCCCCAAGTCCATGACTTGTAGCAGTCATGTGAAATAATATTATAGCAAGTATCTCATACTTTCCAGGGAAATGACGGAACAGAACTGCTTTCTAATTATTTCTCTGAGACATTCTGTTAGAAACAAGCAGCTGGTTTGAGATTTGACACACCTCAGACAGGAATGTGACATTGTATACACAGTGTGTGCAACAAATTTTAACAAATCCTGGCTCTGTTTCAGTCCTAGAGAGATGAAAGGAAGAGGGAATATTTTTCATATTTCTGAAATCTGCATATGCTGTACCATACGGAAATGTTGTTTTGTATCATGCCAAAGGTTATGATGGCTAAAGGTGTATGTGTTGTTGGCATGAGTTTGGCTTGACCAAATGTTGTGATCTGTAGAAAAAACACAAAAATTATGTAGGTCAACTCAACCACATGCCAATAATATATCCATATAACACTATCATGTATTCTGCAAATGCTATATGTGTCGCAGAAAAAAAAAAGGAATATTTTACAGAGCTGTTAACAAATATATTAAGGCTTTAAACATAAAAAAAAATAAAATATATCCCTTCTCATTAAAAGCCAAACTTCACAAATGTTATGAATCACCACAGAACAATCTTCAAATACAGAGGGGGAAAATATGATTCAAAACATTTTCAATGTGTAATCCAAGTGAGGTGAAAACATCAAGCTTTAAACCTATCACTGTAATTTTGATAGTAAGTTCCATGCTGAGGAAGAACATTGACTGTATTACTGGGATAGACAGGGAAAGGGAAGAAAAAGTAGAGAGGGAGAGAAATGGAGAGAGAGTGTCTGTCTGCTTAGAAAAGGTAGCTGCTTGCAGTGGCACAAAGGATAGAATATTACAGAAAGTTCCAAGGAAGGTCAATATGTAGGCAGAGTATAAGTAAGGGAATCAAAGGGCATTATAAGTACAACTTATTTGTTAGAATATTTTGTTAAATGAGAAGCACAGGGCTCAATTCATACCTCTAATATTACAGTAGTTGGTTAAAAATATTCAATGTTTTTATACCACTTAAAATAATGCTCATGTATACAATTGATCCAGTGCAGAGTACTGTTCATATATATGCATAGCTATCAATGCACATTTTTTATTTTATTACACACATTCTTCAAAGAGGTCCAAGGAATCAACCATCTGCCTACCTTTGAAGTGAATGGTACTTTGTGATTAACTTCAGTAGGAAGAAGTTTATGACCTAAAGCTTTTCCATCTCACAAAAAATTGTAAATTATGTATTTGTGATCATAGATTTAATAGATTTCTAGGGTTGGAAGGGACCTATTAGATCATCGAGTCTGACCCCCTGCTCTGGGCATGAAAGAGCACTGGGGTCAAGTAACCACAGCCAGGTGCTTGTCTAATCCCCTGTTAAACACTTCCAAGGTAGGGGAAAGCACCAACTCCCTAGGAAGCCCATTCCATATTTTGGCAACCCTCACCATAAAGATTTTTTCCTGATGTCCAATCCAGATCTGATCTCCTTCAGTTTATGGCCTTTTTTTCCGATAAACAGAGTATCCCCTATTCCCTGCTGACCTGCCCTGATGAGCTTGTAGACAGCAACAAGATCACCTCTCAGCCTTCTCTTGTGGAGGCTGAAGAGATTCAGGTCCCTCAGTCTGTCTTCATAGGGTCGTACCTGCAGACCCTCAACCATACGAGCAGCCCTCCTCTGAACCCTTTCCAGGTTATCCACATCCCTCTTGAAGTGCAGGACCCAAAACTGGTTGCAGTACTCCAGCTGTGGCCTCACCAATGCTGCATAGAGGGGAAGTATCATCTCCCTAGACCTGCTCATGATGCACCTACTAATGCAGGAAAGAGTGCGGTTAGCCTTACTTATTACCTCATCACACTGGTGACTCATGTTCATTTTTGCATCGACTACGACTTCAAGATCCCTTTCCACTGCTGTGCTACTTAGAATGGTACTTCCCAGTCTGCAGGTGTATTGGTGTTTCTTTCTCCCCAGGTGCAGCACTTTGCATTTATTTGTGTTAAATTGCATCCTATTCTGATCTGCCCACTTCCCCAGTCTGTCCAAATGCACCTGAATTCTCTCTCTACCCTCTAGTGTGTTTACTATACCCCATAGTTTGGTGTCATCTGTGAATCTGGAAAAAGTGCTTTTTACACCCTCATCCAAATCACTGGAGAAGATATTGAATAGATATTAATATTGGTCCAAGGACAGAGCCTTGTGGGACACCACTGCCCACATCTCTCCAGAGAGAAACTGACCCATCCACCACCACTTTCTGGGTGCATCCCATAAGCCAGTTTTCCACCCACCTGAAAAATTCCACATCATAGCTACTTAGTTTATTTATATGAATTGGGTGTGGCACTGTGTCAAAAGCTTTTTTAAAATTCAAGTAAATAGCATTCACCTCTGTGTCTAAATACTTTGTGACCTGGTCATAAAATGTAATCAGGTTAGTTAGGCAAGATCTGCCTGCTATAAACCTATGCTGGCTGCTCCTTAGCATTATGTTACCCACTCCCCGCCCCTGTCCCCCAGTGTGATCCTTAATGATTTTTTCTAACGTCTTGCCAAGAACAGAGGTGAGGCTAACTGGCCTATAATTATCTTGGTCCTCCTTCCCTCCCTTCTTGAAATAGGGACTACATTGTCCCTTTTCCAGTCCTCTGGCACCTGTCCTGAGCACCACAAATGCTCAAACAGTTGTGCCAGTGGTTTTGCTATGATACCGTCCAGTTCCTTTAGTACACTTGGGAGAAGATCATTGGGGCCTGCCAACTTAAATACGTCCAACCCTTCCAAGTGCTTCTTCACTAGGTCAGTGCTGACCATTGGTGGGATGGTATCTCTCTCATACCTGACACCTCATTGGGAGGTGTGTTTGTATCCATGTCCAGGAACATAGATGCAAAGAAATCTTTTAAGAGCTAAGTCTTGCCCATCCCATCTGTTATGAGTTGTCATAGTTTGTTAAAACAAATGAAAAAACAACAATAAAAAACACTGTTTTTTTGAAAGACTGTATTAATGAAGTCTAAGTACAGACAGTCAAAGAATCCAAGGCTGAATTGATTCAGTCTTTGCAGGTTAGTCTAAGCTACAGAGTTTAAACCAATAACCAAATGAACACACATTCACTTTTGATTCAGGAAATGCAGCCACATGCCTGCAGTGGCTCAAGCCAGAAGCTGGGGGTTGCTAGAGCACACCTGCCAGCCACTCCAAGTCTTTCACCCGCTCCCTGCTGGAGCAGAGTGAGTATGGCTAGGCACCAGGAAATAGTAGCATTGAATTCATAAAAGCTTGAACAAGAATAGTTCTTTCTCTGAAGAACTATAAACTGAAAATTATAAACACAGCCCGGGAGGTGTGCTCAATTACTCTTCCTGCTGCACCTGAGGTCTCTGGGATTTGCAGTCTAGAATCAGACTAGCAGGACTCCACAAGGTTGCTTATCACTTCCTCTTCCTGCTTCCAGGTGCCTCTGGGATTTGTAGTTCACAGTCACAGCCAGAACTAAATTTTAACAGGGCAGGAGAGCTCCATACTCAGGGGAAGGTGAGTAACCCTGCCATCCCTGGGCACATGCCTCAGCCAGGGTTTGCCTGGTAGGGGTGAGGGAGCAGTGAGCCATCCAGTGAGGCTAGTGAGCAAGCCTTCACTGCTCCAGCTAGGGAGCAGAGGGTGGGGCCAGCACTGCTCTCTGGAGCAGATAGCATAGCCCAGCCGAGGAATGAAAAGCATGATGGTATGCTGGGGGACTCTGATTTAACTTGAACCAGGAAGGGGTCTGGGACAGAAGGTTCATAAACCAGTTTGACCTCAATTAGTTAAGTCTGATGCTACATTTAACCAGGTTTATCTTAAACAAGTTTCAGCCTTTGTGAAACTGGTTAATGTAACCTGTTCTGTTACAGGTTTAAACCAGTTCCTGATCATTTATGTGTAACTCCTGTCCCTAGCCAAAATCATCAAAAGTGGAGTGGAGTTAGCTGCTCCAGTTCCCCACCACCCCCTTTTAAAAAAAAATTGCTACTGCTTTGCTGCTTTTTGGGCTCTTTCCATTAAAAGAATCTCACTTATGAGGTTAACAAACTGTCTAAAGTGGGTTTTGGTATATCCACAACATGTCTTTAGCATAACACACTGAGACTTTATCAAGTGGATCTGCATGTCTTTTCTCATAAGAATCCATTGAAGAAGGAACCATGTATTAATATCTAAGTGCTAGACACACAGGAATCAAGCTTTGGTAGAGTTTTATAACAACTAGTAACCTTCAGAATTGAAAGATTATGTTGTTCCTAATTTGAATATATTTGGCACAACACTTTCCACTCACTTTCCATATGTAGAATAAACATGGATGGTCCACATAATTTACACACTGTACAAACATGAGTAAGTTACTGAATCCAGTTATCCATTTGTTGTGAAGTTCTGCTCCCATGAACTAAGAATATATCTCATTTTATTTCCTTATATAGGGGTCAGAATCCTCAGGGTATACAGAACAAAGGAAAATTTTACATGTAAGTGTTGGTTAAATGATCAGTTAGATAAGACATAGCATCATAGCCATAGACCCAAAAAGTAGTTCATGGGAGAGTAAAATGGGTTTATAGAGGAAAGATGAGGTATTTTATCAACTAACACCATCCCAAAACAGACAGTTCAATACTGTACTGGCCATTAAATGCTGGTGTTTATTGATTGAACATAATATGCATCTCTGCAGTAATGCAGACATTCCTAATATTGTGCAATCACATATGATGCTGTTGTAACAGAAATAGTTAATGGCAATGTTAATGATAATAGTCAAATAGTTAATGGCAGTGGTTTAACAGTAACTGCTGTATTAATCAAATTTATCAAGTAATAATATAGAGGAGACATTTACATGTCAAGTAGTGGAATGGATGGCAGTGTGTGTAGCAGTCTGTGCTAGACAATGTTGATCTGTAATGAGAGGTGGCTTGGACAGTGAAGGGGAAGTATATCCCACCCTTTCCTCAGAAAATAAATATAGTGCCAAAAAAATAATAGGATTCAACAAGACAACATTGGCAAGGTCCCTATTTTCATAAATAATACACTCTTTTCCTATGAGCATGGTTAGGGGACAAGCAATGCATTCTGGCTTCATTTCAAAGCCAGCCTAATTGAAGCACCTACACTGTCAGCAACGTTAATGTCACTTTAAAGAGCGTGAAATGTTGCTAAATGTGTCAGGAAACAATTAGATAACATAAGATGCATGTTTCGCGGTGCACAGCAATATATATTATGCAGCCAGCAGATAAATGTGAAAGTTTCCTGATAAATAGCACATTCAGCAGACTCTTTCCCATTCTTTCCCCAAATAACTGTTTAGCAAAAATAAACTGTGTTTAAAATTCTTCTGCAAAGCATGACTTCTCTGTGTTTCATTTCTTTCAGGCTGGGCATTCTCAAGAAGAGTCAGATTTAATATATTATATATGCACTGTCCTACCGGGCACTAAGAATATAAATAGTCTCAGTCATGGTTGATGAAATTACAATGGTTAGCCGACAAAAGAAACTGCTTTCTAGTTTAGTAACAACAGCAACATTTTTATAGCCAAAATAGCTCTTGTCATTTAAATGCACTAAAATGTGTCCAGTTTTGACATAGGGAATATTGCTCTCCTATGGGATTTTGAGGGTTCAAATCCTAATCTGTCATTTGCTCCCAGAGCTAAAATAACACCTACTTTCAGCTCCCAGGAGAAAAGGTGAGACATATTGCTTGACAGTGAACCTTTTGGTTTGTCAGTAGCAGAAGTAATTTACCTCTGAAGAGAACTCAATTAAGCCCTCTTTGTCATATACTTTTCAACCTGCCAAGACCAGACAAAGTCCCAAATCAACATATAGAAGAAAATAAGGTAGGGAGTTTAATATGACAATTTAAGATTAATTTCTTTAGGATCCTGACATTCCTTATGACCTATATTTCATGATAAAATTTTAATACCATGAACAATTTACAAAGTAAGAGAAAGGACCAAAGTAAACTGTGCTTTAAGGTCAGGGCAGTTTAGAGGTATAAGAAAGAGAAGGCACTTAAAATGTTTCTACAACTGACTCAAAAAAGGCTGTTGCAGGGCACTAAGGTGTGCCTGCTCCTTTAAGGGCAGAAACTGCCTGGAGAGAGGGCCCTAGGAGCAAGGTAGAATCCCCACAGATGCAAGTTGCTGTGGCAGCAGGCTAATGAGGGAATTAGCCTGCATCTGGTCAGGTGACCAGGAGGAGTCAGGGTCCTGGGCGCACATAAGCCCCAGGGGTGAGGCCATCAGAGGTTAGTTCTCTGGCAGCTGCCAGGGGAAGGAGCTCTTGCAGAGAAACTGCCAAGAGATGCTGTGGCTGCCTGATATGCTGCTTACAGGAGTAATGGGGCTCCAGGAGCTCATCAGGTACCCTGGACTCTGAAGTACTTAATGCTTAGGGAGAAGTTTGCCTCTTTTAAACAGACAGAGTGCACCCTGCACTGTATGTATTATATTATAGCCCAGGGGATCATATTTTGGTTGTTGTCTGTAATCTGGTGGACTGGGCTGAGGCTACTGGGACAAAGGAGGCCGTATTGGGGCACACTACTGCAGAGAACTCCAGCTCCCATGAGGGTACACAGACAGGGCTGTGGAGAGCCCCAGAGCCAGAGGGAGCAGCAATGAGGGCCTAGGGCCTAGTGAGAACAGGAGGCCAAGTTAGATGGAGGCCTCATAAAAAGGGACAATGTTTAATTACCACCTGTGAGGCATGGGGTGTGGTAAAGGGAAGGAGCCACATATCTAGCCCATAAGGCTTGGGGGTATTGTAAGGAGTCCAACAACCCACAGGTTTTAGAGGAGTCTGTCAGGACTGTAACCAAGCAGCAAGTCGAGGGCAGCCTCCCAATTCATTATCTAAACTAGCAAGTCATGGCAGGCGAGGTTAGTAGGTGCCCATAGGGTAGAGCTGGCAAGGTTACAGGCCTAGGGACATCACGGCCATCTCCAGGAAGGCCGTATCATGACAAAGGCAAACTAAGAGTAATGTTTTAATTGTAACTATTGTGAACACAAAAGGAAAGGGAGAAACAAGGTCATTGTTAACAAACCATCATTAACAGACCAAATCAACTGACCAATTTCCTGACTGACAAAACAATGTCTCTTTGGGGATTAGCTTTTTTCAGCATTTGTAATACACAGACAGCACTAATGTTTATGATAGTATGAATGGCATCAAGATAATACAAATCATAAAGTATTATACAAGGAGAAAACAGGCAAGACCTGCATAGGTGAGGCAACTTGCATTGTGGTACAGATGAAATTATGAGTTTTGTAAATAACTTTGTTTTTCTGAACTGGAAAGTCAAAGACATAGATCATGTAAACAAGGCCCAATTCTGCTAGCCTCACTCAAGCCAAGTACTCTCTTTCTCCTTGCGTGAGTCATCTAAAATCAACAGGTTTACTTGTGTAGTAAGGTACTTCTAGAATGTACAGTAGGAGATCATCATCCCCAGTTTACTTCCATTTTTAGAAACATCTACCTTTGTGGAAGGAAAAGTAGAAAGAAGTCATATGATTTAATGTAAAACAGATTTTTGGCAGGTTCTGAAATTTGCTGATATTACCATAATAGGTATACAATTATTTAGTAAAGCAGGATCCTAGATATAATTATCATACTTGTATAGGCATGACATTTGCTCAGTTTATATACTGTATTGTATGTGCTGTTGTGGATTTTTGTGGAGATCTTAATAAAAATAGATCATTCTGATTTACAAGAGTCAAGCCACACTTTCTTAAGGCCAAAGATTATTTTACAGGGTGTCTTTGACTTACAGTGTTTCGAGTTACAACGTCTCACACTTACAACACTTATAAATTGACACCCTGTTTCAATTTTCAGACATCAGGTTCACCTTTACAACGTTTAATCTGATCCCATGCCACGCCAGCAAACAAGTTTGCTGTGTTGCCCATCTCCCTGGAGAACTTCCGTCCAAAATTTCTTGCTCTCTTTCTTTAAGAAAGCAGACAAAACTCCAGAAAAACCTGCAGCAAAGCCTCCTGAGAAGACTCCAGCCAAGAACCCTTCAAAAAGTCCAACCAAGGGCCCTTCAAAAAGTCCAGCAAAGTCATCTCAAAGAAATCCTTTCAAATCAATATGATTGCTATTTACAATATAAACCCATTAATGTAGCTATATTACTCATCTATAATTGCTTGAGTACAAAATTCTGGGTTATTTTTGGTGAATATAGGGTATCAGGCCTTGGTTCAGGAACCAATCCCCTATTTATAACATTCTTTCCTATGGGAAAACCGGGTCCAAGTTGCAACATTTCTACTTAAGACATGGTTTTCAGGAACCGATTGTGTTGTAAGTCCAAGGACTGCTTGTATATTGATTTAAGCTTGACTTCTACAAGTGTAAGAGATTGTAGTCTCTCAGAGCCTCTCCCACCAGTTTGATGAGTAAAGGAGTTCAAAAAGAGTGGTCATTCCTCAAGGATATGATCCTTGGAACACAAAGAAGGTCCATTCCTGTTCATAAGAAAGGTATCAAAAGGGCTGGGAGACATCCCCAGCCCTCCCCCCCCGCCGGCTCAATAAAGAAATCATTGATCTCCAGAAAACAAAAAGAGAAGTCTACCAGGGGTTGGAGAACATCTGTTCACCAAAGCACCCCAGGGGAAGATTAGGAATAAAGGTCATAAACTGATAGAGAATCGCTTCAGATTAGATGCTAGGAAAAAATTCTTTACAGTTCGTGTGTCCAGAGTCTGGAATAGACTCCCCCTAGAGGTGGTACAATTACTTTCCTTGTAGAACTTCAAAAGACTACTGGATGCAGTACCTTGCTAAGGTTATCTCACCTCAGCAGGCTTTCCTACCTTGAGTGGGGGCTGGACCTGATGCCCTCTGAGGTCCTGCTCAGCCCCTAACTTCTATGAATCTATATCTAAGTTTCTAGGACCTCTAGCCCGAAACTAAAATGGGGGTAAAATCCATAATTTTAAGTTTCATGGAAATGGGTAAAAGAAAAGTTAAGAGGTTGTTACTGAACACAATGAAAACAGTTCAACTTGTTCAGCATTGGTTTCATAATTCTAATCAGCCCTTGGCTGAAATACAAGGAGAACCTGTGACCTACCTGATCAAGAAGATTTTCGTTTTTAAGGACAAAGCAAAACTCTGTGAATTAAATAATTAGAAATTAAACAGTTAAAATATATTCAGAATAAGCACATCCCCTCCCCCTAGAAGCAGAAAAATCAGAAATATTGAGAGGAAAGCCTTTGTTTCAGACTTCAGATTTTTGATAAGTGGAAAGAAAAAGCCAGGAGATATGGCTGAGATTCAGAAGTAAGAATTGGTAAACCTTTTTAGGTATGTTCCCTTCTCTAACATTAACTCATTCTGCAGGTTTGTGCAAGCTGAGGCAACCTCTCTGTGTTGGTGTGACCATCTATTAAAGGATGGTGAATGACGGTAACTCTTAACATCTAGGTTTATCTTGTGAATCACATTTGCACACCTAACAATACTGACATTGCATGACACCCAATATCACCCTTGAAAGGACCTCAAGGCACCCAGGGTGCTACAGCATTGTGGTTGAGAGTCACTGACTTACAAATTGGAAATAAATCACTTATTTATTTATTTTTAGTAGCCAAATGTTAAAGCATATTTTCCTGCATGATCCGTCTATATAATAAAACTACTTGAACATTAAAGAAATAATAATCTTATATTAAAAACAGATCTAAAACAGATCAACATTTGAGGAAATAATTTGTTACTGTCAAAAACGAAAGTTACTATATTCTTGTCTTGTTAAATCATCTGATAGCCCTTCATTTTTTAGTTAAATGAAGATAAATAATAAAAACAATTTACAACTAAAAGATGCTAGGATTTTGCAGCTGTTGAATGCCTTTTGGGGAGATTAGATTCTATAATGAGAAGATATAACTTTCATTTTATAAAAGCTGTTGCTGTCTTGGGAAAAACATCACTGAATAAGATGAGAAAACTCTTTTCCTCCATGAACCTATTACAGTTGCAAGCTGATTACTTGGCATATGCTTAATGATCTCTTCATAGCTGGAAAACAATAATTTGTTCCACTGCTTTTTCCCATCATTGGCTAAAGTTGAAATTTATTCTGTATGTTTACTGTATCTCTGATTTAGCCAGTCACATCAGAATAAGAGGAAGTAGACAAATCTACTTGTATGCAATTCAAGCAAGCTAGCATTAATATAACTTCCATAAAATAAGGTTTTACCAAGCTAATCATTATAAGTAAATTATAAAAGTCATTGTGTCCAAGTTCATTCTACTACTGCCATGGAAAAAAAACAAAGTCCTAAAATCAGAACTTCCTTCAGGAGATACTGACCCTAGGAAATTATATATTCCCTCATACTAGACTGAATTTCACCCTTTGTGTGATTTCAGAAAGAAACCTAATTCCTCTATTTGTCAAGTTGCATCAGCTAACCTACTGTTGAATTTTCATGCCAGAAAATTCTCCTAATGAATAGATTATATGTAGATACCAGGTATCTTATAATATCAGCTCCAGTAAAAACACATAACAAGAATATCAGTTAATTTTCAACCCATATTGTAGCAGGGACTACATATAAAAAGAAAACTGGTTTCTACTGAAACAATCTCTCCTGTTCTCTCTTACCCAGTTTCATATGGATACCAATTATCGCTAAAACATTCACATATAAAGCTTTGACTTACTTAGGTCAACATAATTTTCAAGTTGGGGAATGACAACTTCCACTGGATATACTCTCTTCTCTTTATTATATCTGTGGTAAAGAAAAAGCTCTCTCTTGGGTTCAGTGCAACAATTAGTGATTCATGCCCTTGGAGTCAGAAGTAGGTGGGAAAGATTGCACCTCTTGAATGAACATGAGAAAACTCAGAGTTGTAATTATTTAGCAAACTCTGTCAAAGTCACAGATGGAACTAATTTGAAGTTTACAACTAATGCATTACAGAATTGGCATTAACTCCTTGGGTATGTCTACACTGCAAGTTAAGATTGATCTTCAGAATGTCCTCAATCCCACACCTGCTGACCATCTACAATGAAAACCCCTAAATTTGACTCCTAGACTGCAGTCTAGTCTGACCCTATACATCTAGTTATATCCTGCCTTTAAATTTACTCTGCCCTGCAATATGTCTGGCACTTAACTGAGTGCTGAAAACCACAAGTACAGGTAGTCCACCAGCACCAACCCACCACCAGGACACCTTCTCAAGCTAAGGCAAAAAGTAGTGCTCCTCAGTACCTCCTCTACCTCTTATGTTAGTCTTAAGGCTAAAATGACAGCACGCTACAAAGAGCATGCTGTCATTAAGCATTGTTCAGGGACTCAAGCAGGGAAGAATACACTCACATTTTGGCACCTGAATCAACCTAAACGTGTAATTGGTGGAATAGAATCTGGCCCTTATATGTTGCCTGATAGTAAAGAATTAATACTTTCACAATTTAATAGGAAAACATGGAGGAAATCCAGGATGCATTTAAGCAGATGTGAGTTTTACCATTATTTCAGCACTTCCAGGTTTCACCCTATATTCCTTATAGGCTCCTACACACTCATGTTTCTAATGACACAGGTCCTCTGCTGACTTGCTTTTGGATTTCTGTGGCCAGATTATATAGGCATTTAGATACCCATGGTATAAATAGGTGCCCACTTAGATTTTTAAAAGTGCCTATGCAGCTCTCTTGAATAATCTCCTAGGCCCAGGACCATAAACTATTAGACGCCGAATCCCCATGAAAATGAATAGGAATAACTAATTAGAAGTAATGTACCAAAATACTTTTGTATATTTGGCCTTCAGTCTCTGCGTATATCTTCAGGGATCTAAATATCTTAAAAAATATGGTGCTATATCTGCCATAAGAGCTGAATATACCATTCCCTCTTTGTGCTGCTTCTGGGACAGGACACATAAGCATTATCCCACACAGTGGGATTAAAGCAGATATATACTCTAATCCCTGCTGACCTGACCCCATGGCATGAGAGGTCTGTTACCTGCCTGGAGCACAGATTCAGGATGTCACAGAGAGGATCCTGGCCTTCATTTGACCCTTGGACCAGTACCCCATGGTCCTAATCCTCGTGGGAACAAATGACACGGCCAGGGGCAACCCAGACCACATCATGAAGGACTACAAGGCCTTGGGGGCCAAGCTCAAGGAGATAGGGACACAGGTGGTATTCTCCTCTATTCTCCCGGTAAGTAGACATGAACGGCATCACGAGGTGTGCATCAATGAGGTCAGCCAGAGGCTTTAGAGTTGGTGCCACCATGCAGGCCTCAGTTTCCTGGAAAATGACCTGCATTTTCGCACAGGGGGCATGCTTGGATGGGAGGGGCTTCACCTCTCCCCTAAAGGCAAGTGTGTCTTCTCTTCCAGGTTGGCTGTTCTTGTATGGCATGCTTTAAACTAGCTTCACCAGAGGATGGGGCCACAAGAGGACATAAGGACACCTCCCAGCCAAGGTGGGAGCACCCAGGTAAGTGACAAGGGTCCAGATAGTCCTAGGAATCAGGGAGTGAGGTGCATGCACCGACAGGAGGCCTTAAATGCCTTTACACTAATGCTCAAAGTATTGGAAATAAGCAAGAGGAACTCACCCTCTGGATAGCTAGTACAAACCCAAATGTAGTAGGGCTCACTGAAACCTGGTGGGAATCAATCCATGATTAGGTGGTAAACATTAGGGCATTACACATCCTCAGATAACAGGATGGGGACAGAGGAGGAGCAGGCTAAAGTGCTCTGGGTCAGAATACAAGGAGGTTGTGGGGAAAGAGACTTAATGGTGGGTGTCTACTACAGACCTCCCAATCAAGGGGAAGAGCTGGACTGGGAATTCTCAGGTCAGCTCGTGGAGGCAGTCAAATCAAGGGATGTGGTCATCATGGGTGATTTAAACTACCCGGACATTTGCTGGGAAGAGTAGTCAGGCAGGTCTGACCACTCATGTAGGTTCCTTGCTGGGATACAAGACCTCCACCTAATGCAGGAGGTGCACAGTCCCACCAGTGAGAATGCCCTGCTAGACCTGGTCCTGGCCACAAGTGATGACCTGGTGAGGGAACTCCAGGTCCTCGACCACCTGGGCAATAGTGATCAGCGCCTACTGGAATTCACCATCCAATGCAGGGTCTGAAGGGCCTGCAGCAAGGCAGTAGCCCTTGACTTCAGGAGGGCCGACTTCAGTGAGTTGAGGAGATTGGTAGGTGAGGCATTGCAGTCCTGGAGAGTAGGGAAACTAGGTGTCCAAGACGAGTGGTCATTCCTTAAGTAGATGATCCTCTGATCCCAAGGAGTGACAGTCCCAACATGAGTCAAAGGGGGCAAGAGTGCTAAAAAGCCCCCTTGGCTCACCAAAGGCATTCAGGAATGTTTGAAAGCCAAAAAGGAGGCGTACATCCAGTGCAATGGGGGGGGGGGGGGGGGCTAGCACCAAGGAAGAATTACACCTCCATAGCAAGACTCTGTAGGGAGGCTGTTAGGAAGGCTAAGGTGGAGATGGAACTAGGGCTAGCAGCAAGGATCGAGGACAACAAAAAGTTCTTTTTTAAAGACATAGGGAGAAAAAAGAAGGTGCCAGGCAATATGAGGCCCCTGCAGGATATGCTTGGCAATCTGGTGGTTGCACCAGATGAAAAACTAGACCTTTTTAACAAATTCTGTGCCTCCATTTTCTGAGCAGGGACTGGGACTTCTCCCCCACTGGGATTCAGAACAAATTCAGGAGTGACTCTACCAGGCCTAGGATAAGGGAGGACCAAGTTAGGGAACTTCTGGGAGGGCTGGATGTGTTCAAATCAGAAGGTCCAGATGCTCTCCACCCTAGGGTGCTGAGGGAATTGGCACGGGTCATTGCCGGGCCCCTGGCACAGCTTTATTAGCACTAGTAATGCTCTGGCCAGGTGCCAGAAGATTGGAAGAAGGCCAATGTGGTCCCCATTTTCAAAAAAGGGAGGAGGGAGGACCCAGGCAACTATAGGCTTGTTAATCTTACTTTGGTCCTGGGGAAGCTCTTTGAAAAAATTATCCAGGAGCACATCTGGGAGGGACCAGCAGGAGGGAGGATGCTCAAGGGCAACCAGCATGCATTCATTAAGGGCAGGTCCTGTCAGACCAACCTGATAGCCTTCTACGATCAGGTCACAAAATCACTGGATGCAGGTGTCACAGTGGATGTAGTCTTTCTGGACTCCAGGAAGGCCTCTGACACTGTCTCCCACCCGATTCTCATTAAAAAGCTAGGTGACTGTGGCATTGATGCCTACACAGTCAGATGGGTTGCAAATTGGCTAGAGGGCCGCACCCAGAGGGTGGTGGTGGATGGGTCATATTCGACCTGGAGGAAGGTAGGCAGTGGAGTCCCCAGGGCTCGGTCCTCAGGCCCGTACTGTTCAATTTCTTTATCAGCGACTTGAACGTGAGGGTGAAAAGCACTCTGTTTAAATTCGCTGATGACACCAAGATTTGGGGCCAGGTGGACACTCTAGAAGGGAGGGACAGGATACAGGGGTGGGTGAATGTGAATAGGATGGGATTCAGTACTGACAAGTGCAGAGAACTGCACTTGGGCAGGAAGAACCAGCAGCAATGCCTATAGGCTGGGGAACTCCCTTCTTGAAAGTACAGTGGCAGAAAGAGATCTTGGAGTCATTATCGATTCTAAAATGAACATGCGCCGCCAATGTAATGATGCAGTTAGCAAGGTTAACTGTACCTTGTCATGTATCCACAGATACATCATGAGCAGGTCCAAGGAGGTGATCCTCTCCCTCTATGTGACACTGGTCAGGCCACAGCTGGAGTCCTGTGTCCAGTTCTGGGCGCCGCACTTTAGGAATGATGAGGCCAGCATCAAGAGGGTCCAGAGGAGGGCCACTCGTATGATCAGGGGGCAGCAGGACAGGCCCTATGAGGAGAGGCTAAGGGACCTGAACCTGTTCAGCCTCCACAAGAGAAGGCTGAGAGGGGACCTAGTAGCCATCTATAAACTTACCAGGGGGGACCAGAGGGGAATGGGTGAGACCCTGTTCCCCCGAGTGCCTCCTGGAGTAACAAGGAATAATGGCCACCAGTTGATTGAGAGTATGTTTAGGCTAGACATCAGGAGGCACTACTTCACAGTCAGGGCAGCCAGGATCTGGAACCAACTTCCAAGAGAAGTGGTGCTCGCTCCAACCTTAGGGGTTTTTAAAAGGAGGCTTGATAACAACTTAACTGGGGTCATATGAGCTTAACTTAGTGGGGGTCATATGAGCCCAGTATCCATTCCTGCTTAGGGCAGGGGGTCGGACCTGACGATTTGCTCCAGTCCTCTCTGACCCTACATCTATGAATCTATTAATTAAATGACCAATTAAAATAAAAAATAAATAAAAAGTAGTCCAATCACCAATATTGGGCCCAGTAATATTTCGGTCTTTTAAAAATTGTTTTTGAGTTTGATAGATAAAGGTTAAAAACAGAGATACTCTCTTTGAGCATACTACAAACATTAATCCTGGGATGTGCTGAATTAAACAGAACCTAAATAAATGTTCACTCCTGTGCTGAGACTATTTATTCCAAGTTTCACTTTGCATCAAATTTCATAGACCAAAAAACTATTCTAAATGGAAGATTCCAATGCAAAGCTGTCAGACCATTAACTATCTCAGCACTAGTGGGTGCCACTATAATTAATGGGAACATTGGAAAAGCAGTACAGGAAATTAAAAAGATAAAATGTTCTTTTAATGAAAAGAAAGTGCAGAGATGAAAAGGCTTCTCTAAAAAAAGGAGTTTTACCCTGCAGAACTAAAAAAAACCTAACCTTATTAAAAGGCATTTGCAAGTACAAAATGAGGTATGTTAAAAAGGGAAGATATCTTTTCATTAGTGTTATTATTAAATTTGCTGGGATAAAGTAGTAAAAATCTAGATGCAAGTGACTACCTTGTGAACTAGATTTGGGGTCTTGTTTTGTACTTCTCACTCAGGCAAAACCCCTACTGAAATCAAATGGGCCCTAAGGTTGAATCTATAATGACAATAGCATTATGTACCATATTTCAGAGTAAACTATTTCTTTAAATGAATGTTATTTTCTCGTTTTTCCCAATCAGAAACCATTTATAAATATTGTTTAAAGTACAGACAAAAATATTAAAAAACTGAGGTTGAAATATGCTACATATGAATCCAAAGTTTGTTTACACAATTAGAAGACACTCAAATGTATATCCCCATAAATGACAAGGTCCCAGCAGCAAATTAACAGGAACAATTTTCCCATCTCAGAAGCTGTCAAGATGGGCCCTGTTGGCCAATTTATCTTACTCTAGCACATCTCTGGTGCTTGTCAATCAATATGTGAAACATTTGGTGCTGATTGCCATTTTTCTATCCACTTCCTTTTGCCTCTTGTACCAGGCAATTTACTGCAAGTCAATCAAGGTTGAAGCAGACCTTGTTTAAATAAAACACTGTTGAGCTCTTTTCACACCAACAATTTCAAAGGCAAAATGAGCTGTATCTTTTTACATTTACATATATACTACCTTTTCTGTTCCTCAAAAAATGCCATGCTCAAGTTATGTCATAACTAAACCGATGCAAAGGCTTAAAGGCAGAAAAACACTCAGTGAAGTTGGGTTGAGTGTAACTACAAATTTTCACTGTCAAAAATTCTACCAGTTGACAGAGGTGTCTAACAACATAAAGGCTGCCTGAAAGTACAGGAATGTTTGTTTTTTCACCCCCTAATTTACAGTTGGGCAGGCTTCACCTGTTTGTACCTGTGAACTCAAAGTAACTGTTTAAAATGTTAGTTTTCCATTGGAATTCTAACTAGGAGCAATATGCCCAGGTTTGGGAGAGAGTTTTCTCCTAATATTACTGTGGGGCACAAAGAAAACAATGGGAATTGACTACACACACTAAAAACTTATTTGGCTGAAAATAAATATGTAAACATCTCCATTCCAATCCTATCCAAAAAAAGACACTGTATTTCCATCCCACCACATCCTCATATGGATATTACAGAAGACAACTCCACTTTTCAGTGCACAATGTAGTGTAGTCTGTGTACTGAACCATATGCTACATTAAGCAACAACAAATACATGCGTTCAGAACTATATCTTTGAATCTATTAAGCTCAGGGGCAGATCTGGGAGGGATAGAGAGGCTCATTCATACTTTCCATTTAGCATGGCTTCTTTCAGCTGGCCAGCATGGGGTGCTTTGGCTCAGCTCTGGAGCCCACAGAGTGAGCATTGCTGCTGAACACACTTTCCCACCTCCCCCTTGCTGAATTCAGCAGCAGAGGCAAAGAGGGGAAGGAAGACAAGTAGTAGTGTCTGCTGGCTCTGGAGCTGTGCTCTGGAGCTGCATGAAAGCAGGGGTTAAGCACTTTTGCCACTTGTCCCTTCTTTTTCCCCTGATACTGAATTCAGAATGGGGACAAGGGTATGAAGGAGAGGGGGCAAACAGTGGCTTTGCTCATCCCCTGGGTTTCAGAGCTGTGCCAAATCAAGGGCTCCAGCAAGCCTCTGCACTGACCAAGTGATAAGCTCATAAAGTTCTGAGCTCACTGGCATATGGGATCAGGGTGAGTGGGGTACAGCCACACCCCTTTGGCTATGTGGCACGTGCAGCCAACTTTCTTTACCATACTCCCAAAAAGGGGTACGGTTAGACCTCCTTACCATGATCCTGGATTTGTCCATAGTTAATAAAAGTTTTCCAAAAAAAGTGCAAGCTATAATATGAAAGCATTTTTTTTTACTTGGACTAGGGACAGAAATTACACAGAAACCAGTAGAAGTGATTGGAAACTAGTTCAACTCTCTAACAGAAGACAAGTTCACTGCACATAAAGCACTTTCAAAATGGCCAAAACCAGTTTAAGATAAACCTGGATGGATGTAGTATCAGACTTAACTGGTTTAGGTTAAATCAGTTTACTGAACTTCTGTCCCAGTTCCCCTCCAGATTCAAGTTAACTCATAGTCCTCCAGGCTCCCTTGATACTTTGTCCCTCCCCTGCAAACCCCATCACCTCACAGTGTGGGCAGACTAGCCTTGGCCCAAGCTGTCTAACCTAGTGGTGGAGCAGGGAGGTATGCTTTAGCACCCCCCGGGTTCTGGCCTGAGCCACTGCAGGCATGTGGTTGCATTTCTGGAATAAAAAATGAATACTCATTGGTTCAATCAACTCAGTTTAAACTAACCTGTGAAGATCAAATTGATTCATCCTCAGGCTTTTTGACTGTCTGTACTTAGTTTTGAAGGGGAAGGTTTCTTTACTGTTTTCTAGGACTCTACCCCAACTCTGCTGTAGTTGGAAGGCAGGCATTTAACACAAGTTCAGTTCCTCTATGCCACTCCTAAACCAGTCCCAAATCCTAGGGGTATATCAAGATAAATTGGAGGGGAGTTAAAAGAAAAAAAGACAAATCAAGGGAAGAAGACTGTTTAGCTGGGAAAGTCTAGCATCCCACAATTCTCCTAAAGTCTGACTGTAGGGGTTCCTAGAGTCTGGCTATAGAAAATTCTCAAAAGAACTAGAGAGATACTTTTAATGTCTTACAATCAATTCCTGTAAATTTCTATTTCTGTATGACTTAGTAACCCAGTATTTTCCTGAAGTATTATATAAAGTGTAAATATAATGAAATAATGCATTTCAAGTGCCATAACTCAAGTAGGCTACCAAAGATGACAGACATCTACAATGAGGAGCTTTGTGCCTCCGCCATGCACAAAGGACAGTGTCAGCTTTCACTCTGAATCTCTCTATTTCACTTGATGTCATAATCTTAAATTCAGTATTAAATTCTTTGGTTATGTAAACACCAGGTCTTTTGAACAGTGATTTAAATTTGATTTAATTGATTATTTATCTAAACATGTGGAAGGTAATCCTGGCCTGTTGAAATTAATGGGAGTTTTGCTGTTGTCTTCAGTGGGTTTTTGAATTTGGACATAGGTTCCAAATTTACAAGGTGCTCTAATCTTTGTGTTGACTTCATTTGGAATTGAATGCAGTTTGGACCACCTGTTTCAGGTTCATTGCTTATGCTTTCTCTTTGTGAACTGTGCCTTTAAACAAAATTCAGGAATTTTTTTAGACTCAAACATTGGCAATTAATCACCTTATCATTCACTTTCACTCAATCCTGCAAAATAGGTACTGATTTTGCAAACTGTAACTGTACCACTATGTAACTGTGTACTCTGATTAGCCCCAGAAGTCTCTGAAACTACACTTTGATAATGAAGTTAAAAACGCACATGTTTGTAGGTTTGGGTGTAAGACTTCAATTCAGGAAAATGGGAGAACACTTAAGCACAGGATTAACTTCAGGCACATTTTTAGATCCCACTGTCTTCAGTGTGAGACTTGTTGTAAAGCAGCAGAGCCATTATGTGCAGCAGCAACATTAATTGACACATCAACAATCAGCATCAACAATTTAATGTCATTATTTATTAATTCAACAGTCAATAAATATGACAACAAAAGAAAATGTGGGTCAAACTGTAGCTCTGAGTAACATTTTCATAAGAAAGACACTGCAAATCAAAATACAATGGAAACTTCTATAACTATATGCCATTATAAAGAAATAAAAAGCAGACACTCTCTTAGATGCTGATGCTCTTATCTATAATATTTTCCATTTTCCTCTTCTTTTATTAAAAATGTGTAAGGTTATTAGACATAAGAAAAAATGAAATAGTTTATGTATTTTGGAAAATAAAATAAATAGCTGCAGAAAGATGAAAATTACTATTGATTCCCGGCTGCCAATTTACAGCTAGTGTAAATGCTGAAAAACATAATTTTATTAAAAAGGACATCCTATGTAAGTGTTGTGTAATTGCCTCTATTTCATGCTTTTTTTACAATTACCTGGCAATGAGAACTCTGCTTAGTTGCTTGCATGTGTGTAAGACCTAACACTTTTTCTATAAATTATATATACTATAAAAAAGCCTGACACACATGCAAAAAATCTGCAATGACATCAAATATTACCTGCAGAGTATATACAAAATAAAGACATTTGACAAAGTTGTATTCTGTGGGTTCTAGATTACTTTGCAGTGATTCTTCTGTCATCAGAGATAATCTAGGAAGGGTTACATTCCAGTCGTTTTTGGATAAAAAGAGTAATACATGGGCCCTGGTGGGACAGATTATAGATAACATTTCCCATTAAAGTACATTTCTAATCCCAAACCATAAACAAAGCAATTCCATAGATTATCCAATAGGAGAAGGATAAATTTAGGGTGGGGGGAGGGAAGCAATTTAAGTCTCCTCCTTTATGCTACCGAAGTGATATCTAAGACCCATATTGTAAGTATGAATCAGGTCCCTTATGTGCAAATCTGGGAGAAATGAGATCTTTGCAGGGTTAAATTTCTACCCTCTGCAAGGGCAAAGACTTGCAGAATAGTCAGGGGTATGGAGAGCTACAGCAGATAGCCATGCAAGACCACTGAAGTGTTCCAGTTGCTTACTGTGGCTTTTGCTTCAAAGGATGCTGCTTCTCCAGTCAGCTGCCCCAGATCACTGATGAGCTCAAGCTGTTCAGAGAAGCAGTAGCCTGAGAAGTAAAAGCATAGCAAACAACTGAGCAGCTTTTTCTTAGCTGGGCAACCTACTGTAGAGCAAGCATGTTGCGAATTAACTGGATACAAATGACTGGGGTTCTACTGTATATGGTATTTTAAATCTTGCCTCTAATTGATGTTTGTTTTCAAGTCAAATGTCTGGCTAGAAATGACTATTGATTATTAAGCAGGCTGACAAACATATTTGCTTTGATTTGTAGTGGATTCTGTTTTTAAAACTTATCAACTAGATGCAGATAACAGAAAATTATTGTCCGTGAGACAATCAACAGTACTGCTGGTCTGTTGGGCTTATTTACTTAACTATAATAAAGACACTTTTTGTTTAAATAACCCTACTTTTTACCATACTGAATAAAAAACCCCCCAAAACTATCATATAGCTGGTATGACAATTCCTCATGTCTAGCATCAGCTAACAAAGACAACAGATAATTCAGACAATCATTAATTTTCTTCTCTATATTTCATAAAACTCCAATGCCAAAACAAGAAGAACCAGATTTCTCAGAGATGAAAGTAGGACATCAAAGTTTTAAGAAATGTTACACTTATTTCATTTTACATATCTGGACGCTCCCAACCAAAGCCCCACATTTCAACCACCAAACACTGGGAACATTCCATTCCAAATGTTTAGTTCCTTTGTGGTTGGCTACTGCATACATGTGGTGGCCAAAACTTTCCATCTTAACACTCACAGTATGTGGAAAGTTCAGACCTAGTTCCTAAATTGGCACTTGGTGATTACTGTAACTGTCTTCTTCAATACAAATAAAAATATGGTAAATAAAATAAGCAGTAGCTGCTTATAAGCAAGTAATAGTTTTTCTTTTCTCATAGTGAAGATTCTTTTCTTTTCATTGCTAACAAAACGTATGATGACAGTCACACAAATCTACCATTATGCATTCTTTTTAATTATAAAAATACAAGGGAGAAGGGAGAATTTCAGAGGAAAACAATAAATCATGGGTGAAATTATTTGATAGTTGAATGTGCTGAATAAACAATTGGTTTAGCACAAAGGAAGATTTTCTTTTTTGTAGGGGGAGGGGTGATCTTCCCATAACTTCTTATCTGGTTTCTACATAGACTGAATACAATATACAGGAGCATACTGGGAATACAGGAGGCAAACACTCAGGCTGACATATCACCTGAAACATGGATAAAAAGGAATAGTTATTATCTTAATTCTCAAAAACAAACATTACACAGTTCTATTAAAAAAAAAATCAATGACATAGGGCATGTCTACATGTACATTTACTGTGCAGTAACTTACTGCTCAGTAAGCATTTTTTTAGGCACTGCAGTGTCTACACATGCAGCTGTTAAAGTGCAGTAACATTGTGTGTGGACTGACTTGGGACTAAAGTTAGTTCCAGGTCAGTCCACAGACATAGTGTTACTGCACAGTAACTAATCAGGGATAAATTATTTGCATGATGCATCATGCGGGTATCAAATTTATGCCCAAGTTGGTGCAAGTTGCCATAGTTACTGCACAGTATGGGTATGCACATGTAGACATGCACCCGTACTGTGCAGTAATTTTCAGTTACTGTGTAGTAATTTAGGTTACTGTTCAGTAAATGTGCATGTGTAGACGTGCCCATATTTTACCAGCCCTGTAATAAGCCAAAAAGTTCTGTACCTTTCTCTTTCTCTCATTTTTTGGACAGACTGTTTAAAGCCAGTTCTTTAATATGAGTCTCAACCTATAATTTTAGCCACTGTTAAGAGACTTGTACTTTCCTGTCTCTCTAAAGCCTCAGAGACTAATTGAGAAGATTATCTGAAGGATTTTGGTCTTAATGCTAAAGGAATAGAAACTAGTTAGAAGCGATTTGTATATGGAATAGTGACAGAAATAGGAATGGCTCAGAAATTCACTGTCACTGTGGTTTCTTTCAGTTTTAAATGACAATTGGTATACTGCATATGAGCATGTGCTGGGGATAAAAAGAAGGGTAGTAAAACAGTGAGTTTCAGTCTGAATGGATAAAACATGGGTCATTAAAGATAGCTAATTGTTGCTATTTGTGTAATATATCTTGCTTACAAGTACAAAACTATATCAAACAGTAACATGTTCACTGTATGAAACAGTATAGAGCAGTAGTACGATCCCCTGCTTAACTTTTGAAAAGTTATCAAGAAGCATGAACAAGTTTAAAAGCATTTATATGAACAGTGCTGACATTTTCAAGCTCACCATTAAGATATCTTGCCTATAGTTAATAACTGTAAAACCACAGCCACAACACTTTTCTGAATATACTTGACTAGGGCTTTGAGATTTCATTTTGAAGATTATGGAGACTTTGACAGCATTTCCAGTTTGTAAACCAGAACTGACTTTTCAACCCACAGCTGTTTTCCTACTTCCCAGGTAATATACATCAATATATCATCAGTATGTTTGTTTATTTTTAATAGTAAAAATTGGCCTAGAGAAAATATCTTGTCATCTTGTTTACATTTACTATTTCAGAACCTGTATCTGCAAATCTCTACCCACATGCATGAGTAGAAGCTAGTGATTTTGAGGCAACTTGTCATGTATAGAAGTAGGGTTGAGTGGATTGTTTTTTGCTTTTAGTGTAATTGCACTTTTAATTGACGGCAAACATGTCTAGAGACTAGGAGAAGAACCTCTGTGTATTACATATCAAAATTAATTCTATTACATATATTCATTCTATATATGAATATACACATTTTCATTCATGCACACAACACCCATACACACACATGTCACTACTCAAGCCAGAATAGGATTTTAGGATTAAGCCCTGGAGGTTATCTTGGCTTTTCTGTATACAGTAGAGCAAGAACTCTTTTGCCTACCCAGCATGCAAAGGTGATGCTGAATGAAAAGAGAAATATTTAAACTTTTCATGTAAAATCTAATGACAATGTTACCATTGTCTTTAACAAGGCTAGAATTTGATACTGAGACTTAACATTGGTGCTTAAAAATGGGGACTTTTTCAGTGAGGGAGATTGCAATGAGACAATATGACCTCAGCCACCTCATGCTGCTCAGCCTACTTTATGTTTTTAATGTAGAAAAGTAAATGTGCATGCAGAAGCTATATACTAAAGAAAATACTGCTTTGTTTGGGGTTTAAATCACATAAAGCCTTAACAAGGTGGGAAGTTAAGGAAAAGAGTGATGTGCATGTGAAGTTTGCTGCATTCAGGGCCTAGGCTTTTGCAATAACATATCAAAGAAAAGTTGGCCTCTTTGACCCTTGATACTAATATGATACCATATGGACAAGAGCTCATTTAGCAAAGGAGAAAGTAAAAAAAAAAAGGAAGGCAAAATAACAACTACTTCTAAAACAATTCTCTGGGAGTTTTTCTGCCTGGTCAGTAGAAAACCCAAAGCATATTATAGAAAGAATTTAGGCTAAGTACAGATGGTCAAAAAGCCCAAGGCAGAATCAAACCAATCTGAACAGGTACACTAAGCTGTGTACAACGGACTGTTAATGAACAGAACTCAGGTTCACTCTTCTGCTGCCCAAGGCAGGAGCTGCTCTCACATACCTTGCAGCTCTGCCAGGCTGTGATTGCCCCAGCCCTGCCCCCTTGCCAGTCCCCTAACCCTCAGCCACCGGGAGGTGGGGGGGAGCAGACCAACCTGCTCCAGCCTAACCAGCCACAGTCTGCACAGCAGGAGCTTTCCCCCCTGAAGCCCAGCCCCACCGTTAAGAGGTAGGGGCTTGCCAGGGAAGCAGAGCTGGGGCATTTGCAGCCTGAAGCAATGCTGTAGGGGCTTCCTCCCCACCTGCTGTGCAGACCCTGGCTGGGGGAGGCTGGGGTCCATTTTCCCCCATTTCTGCCCCTGCCTGTTGGGCTGGGGAGCAAAGGCTTAGCTGTCTCATCTCTGTGACAGCCCAGCTAGAGCAGAGTAGCTGGGGCAAAGGCTAGCTTGCCTGTGAGTGGGTTAGTGGGGAGCTGCAAAGCATCCTGGGATACAGAGAGACTGCAACATAACTTGTATCAGTAAGGGATCTAGAACTGAAATTTGATAGACTGGTCTAACCTAAAGTGATTCATTCTGATATGACATCCATCCAGGTCTACCTTAAATCAGATTCTGACATTTTAAAACTGGTCTACTTGCACCAAACTTCTCTTCTGTTAAAGGTTTAGACCAGGTTCTAATTATTTATACGGGTCTATGTGTAATTTCTGCCTCTAGCCTTAGTGCCCCATGTCCAAAGAGAGTATAATCTAAGTATAGAGTCATCGTTCGCCACCCCCCACCCACCCCAAGGTATAAAGTAATTGTATATTACTAGTAGTAAAAACTTTTTAAATATACAGGATTAGAATACTGATTCCTTCTCTCTAATGGAATTGGTGATTATTTCAAAATAGTACCAAGGACTAAACAAAAAAAGAAGAAAAATAGAAAATAACCAAACAAACTTCAAGGAGTTGCATAATTATGTATACTTATTGAAATGAAAAGTGGAAAATCCAATGTTTTTAGTAATAAAAGTCATGACCTCATCAAAACCTGACATACTAAAGTACTCTAAGAAGATCTTTTAATAATAATACATCATCATCACTATCCAGTTCATTTGGGGTTTTGTTTTTAAACACTTCAGCAAATGGGCTTGTTTGTTAACTCCAGCAGACAACTATGAAGTGTAATTAAAAATTCAAATTATGTTAATAGGCCAGAGAAAAATGACTGTTTGCAGAAATCATTGGCAATTACCAGACATAATAGTTTCGATTAAGCTGGAGGGTATTTTGAATTGTTCATAATTCACTATCTTAAAAGTATCATAAAACACCTAATTGTGAGTTGTTAATAAAACTTATGTACAACAATGTATGTTTTTCTTTCTGTGGGAGATGATTACTTGATTATTTTTTTTAAAGTTTTTTTCTTGGGAATTTATACTGTGCAGATATTAGCAAACAGAATGAGACTATATGGGGATGTTACCTCATAGTCCCTTTAATATAGATTTTCATCCTAAATTTCTAGAAGAGTTTAATTCCTTTTCGTATGCAGCTTTAACTTCCCATAGGAATATAGTTAGTATTCATGCATGACTTTACAATTTTATTAAGATCATAAAAATGCCATACTGGGTCAAACCACTGGTCCATCTAGCCCAGTATCCTGTCTCTCACAGTGACAGGGGTGGATGCTATAAAGGGAGAGCATTGAACCAAGTATTTCTAGAGTGATCCTTTTCCTATTCAATATCTTCCCTGATACCCACAATTATTGGTTTAGAGAGACCAGGAGAAATATCTCCAACCATTCTGTTAAAAAACCATTAAGAGATCCATCATCCATAAATTTATCCAATCTCTTTTTGAACCTGTCTATGCTATCTGCCTCCATCACCTCCTGTAACAACGAATTCCACAAGTTAAGTTACACAATGGGTGCATCTACACAGGCAAATGGTGTGGGGTGAGTTTACTTTAGAGGAAATTACTCTAGAATAAACTCACCCCAGGCAGGTATGTACATGTGTGGGGATAAGGAAGCGATTTGCTGCTCCTGGCAGTAGTCTGCTCCCACCCCCACCGGCTCTGCACTGGCCCCTGCAACAGCTGAGGGGTGCTCTAGGCTTCACCTAGATGTTTGAATCCTGGCCTCAGCTCCCTGACTGGGGGCAGGGGCTTAGAAAGAGCTGCGGCAGGGGGGAAGGTTCTGCCCAGCTGGGGGCTCACTGCTATCTGTCCTGTGAGGCAGTGAGCTGGGACCTGCCCCTTCCTGCACAGCTCTTTCCAAGCCCTGCACCTCAACTGCCTGATCATGGCACATGGCACAGGGCTGGGACCTGCCCCTGAATGAGACAGCTCCCAGCCAGCCCTGGGCTTTGCAGGGAATTCTGCATGTGCAGCCCGGAGCTAGCTAGGAACTGTCCCATTCAGGGGCAGATCCCAGCCAACTCTAGGCTCGGTGGGGAACTCTCCCTGTGTAGGGAGGTCCCAGCCCCTGCACCGTGATTGCAGAACAGGAGCTGGGAGCAATCTCCCAGCCTGTTTCCACCTCCCACTCTGTAATCATGGAGCTGGGGCTAGGAACAAACTCCCAGTCCCTGTTCTGCAATTGGGGGATCAGGACTGACAACTCTCTGCTGCAGGGGCAGGGGGACATTGTCCCTACCTGGGCTCCAATGGTGCAGCCTGCCCAGCAGCTCACAGCTCCTGGGGGCAGGCAGCAATCTCCCCTTCCTCCCCACACCGCTGCCCAGCTGACCAAGTTTGCCATCCACACATGTCATGCTGTGCAGAAACTAGTCACAATTTGCTATCATGATTAGAGCAAATTACTGTGCAGTATGCATCTACACGTGTAGATGGTAATGCTTACTGTGCAGTAATTTGCACTAATCTCAAGTAAAGTGTCTCATATGGACATGCCCAGTGTACAAGAAAGTACTTTATCTTGTTAGTTTTTCACATGTCACCTACTAATGTCAGTGGGTGCCCCCTAATTCTAATGTTCTGGGTCATGGTGAGCAACAGTTCCCTGTTCAGTGGGTCCACACCCTTCATAATTTTATAGATTTCGATCATATTCCCTACTCAGCCTTCTCATTTTCAAACTGAAGAGTCTTAGCTTTTTTTCTCTCTCCTGGCAACTGTCCCGATCATTCTGATTGTCCTTCTTTGTACCTCTTGTAATTCTACTATACCCTTTTTGTGATGCAAGGATCAGAATTGCACATAGTACTCAAGATGGGGACACACCGTTGTTTGTATAATGGCATGACGACATTCTCCGATTCTTAGAGAATGTAGTTTACTACTTAAATTGCATTGCACATGTGATGTGAACCAGGGGACTCTTGTTTGTCCAGCTTCATATTTCAATTTGTGATGTTTTTCACTAGAATAAAATGAAGAGAAAAAAAGCCAAATGGAAAATTAGAATCAGAATAGAATCAAGTTTTAATATGGACTCTCTTTCACATACAGACCTAATGCAATAACAATTCCAAAAGAAAGGGTTGTCTTTACTAAACTTTTTTTAAGGTAACAACAGGACAGGTGGGATTTTATGAATGAATAATCTGTTTATTTTGTTTCTCTAGATGCCTGAACACATCTCTCTCTTTTCATCTCCTACCCCATTATATAAGATGACTAGGGGAAAAATATTTTGATGTGGACAATAGCACTGCATTAGGTTAGGTTATAAAATCACCTCAAAATCTCCTTTCAGATAAACTAACTTCCATTTAATCCTAAAAGAGACACATGATCATCTTATCCATAATACATTTCATTATAAGTTTATTTAAGGTAAGTTGAGGTCACATCAATACAGTGAGGGCATGAATGGTTGAGTAGCTGGGAAGAGACTGAGGACATTGCATTCAGTGATCACTGCCCAAGCAGAAGTGAAGCAAGTGGTGACTACTGTGACTTAAGAGGGGAAAATATCAATTACTTATACCTCTCCTATCAGAATAATTGAAGTGTAAGATGCATTGAACCACTGAATTGTGCCCAAAGGGGAGAAGCCATACCAGACATGCAGGACATTTTGCTAGGTGCAGAATGAATTGAGACACTTAGCAATAGCTGCCCTTCTCTGTCAGTGGCTTAAATAAAGTTGTCACTTCTTTATCCAACTTAAGTCTACCACTTCATTAGGAGAATGCCGTATCATTGGATAACTTCTCATCATAGTCGGACTGCATTTGATTCTGGGTCCACACTATTTCACCTAATACATACAACTTTATGAATTTTATCTTAAACAGACCTTGAATAGATTAATACTTAAATCTGCTTTCTACTGTGAAAATAGAGTTTGGCTGTGTCTGTGTGTGTCCACACATGTGCATGCACATACATGAGGAAGAGTGAAATTCAAGACTTCTTTTCCCTACTGATGGAATTCTGTATCTTTATATAGGCACCAGAGCTGCAAAAAGTATTCAGTACCTGCAGTGGAAGACAGCTATTCATCACCCAGGCTGCAGGATCTGCTCCGACTCTTTATTGTTTTGACCTCATTAAAAGTGTGAGCCATAGACTGATGTAAATCTGTGTCTCTAAATACTTTTCTCTTTAATTCTTTAATAGTTTACACATGAAGAAAAAGGTTAAAGCCAATTAAAAGAGATACAAATACCATTATTATTGTCCTGACAAAACTGTTAGTTATTGGATTTGGTCATTTCACTTTAGAAAGCCATTATTTTTGTTCCTAAATGAATTAGTAATTACTTTGTTTATTGACTTGCCTTTCCCTGGAATGCTTGGGGGTTTGATTTCCTTCTTAATTTCTCTTGCTCCCCTTCCAGTTTCTTTTTCAGTTTAAATTACTCATATTCTTGAGGTTAGAAGCTAAGTAATCCTACCTTTTACAGCTGGACAAGAATACCTACATATGGACTAAATAGTCATTTTAGCCATTTCCAAGGAAAGTATAGCTGCTAAACTCATTGCTTTGTGGTAAGAAACTTGTTTTCTAACCTATTACAACCATTATAAGATGCTGACAGATGCCTAAAAGTACTTAGTGCTGAAAGAACTGTTGAAAAATTAAAGCAAAAGGATGGATAAATGGTGATCTTTTAGTCCACGTGGCTCTTATTTCCTGTACTGGGTGGAAAAAAAATCATTAACGCATGAACTAATTATCATTTTGAACATCATTTGGTATTTTTCTGCACTATTGGCAATAGTCCCTGTATAGTTTACAAAAATTCTAAAGGCAAAGTCTCCTAACACAAGGGCACAAATTGTATTGACTTTGACAAGCACTATTCATACATAATTTTGTGACCATTAATATTGTGATAACTTTGAATAAATATCCAGACATTATTCAGTAAATACATTTTTTTGCAGATGTAAAGCAAGTACTTTTTTTTTTTTGCTAACTTCTGATATCTCAAAATGGAAACTGTTGTCAAACACACAACTCCACAATCAGGAAACTGTTCATGGGTATACCTAACATTAACCATGCTAAGTCAATAGGACTTCTCATGATCATAAAGTTAGGTATGAATGGATTACAAATGAGGACATTTTCAACAATACATTTTTTCCATCAGAAAATGCTGATTCATTAGACCAAAACTTTTATGGAAACATAGCGACTCCAATACAACATTTATTCAGATGGTTTTTCAAGTCCAGGATAGAGCTTTTGGGCAAAGTTAAAGAAAGATGTATGGATACCTCAGAATAAAAAACAGCATGCTTACTCTGAATCAGGAAAAGCACTGTCTTGAACCTATATTTCTCTCAGCCTAAGTACCAGACCCATTGCAATATTGACTATTTCAGTGAAGTAGGGCTAAGGGTCAGCCAGGGATTTCACTATTCCTGTACTATAGCCTTGAATAAGCAAAACACAAGAACATTTTTTTTGTACATCAGTTTAACCTCCTCACTTTCTAATTTCATTCAACTTCAACTATATTGTTTTGTTTCTACAGCGTGTTCAGATTTGCAGCTTCTAAATCTATTCCACTTTCCAATGCACATTATGTGGCTATATAGGCAGTTCAACAGAGTATTTAACCACATGTATAATTTTAAATCCCTGCGCAATCAGTTCACTGAATTAGTGCCATATATACACATATTTATGTTTAAAATGAATGTCTTCCATTCAAATAGTTAGTCGCTTATCCTAATCTTTGTGGCTACAACCAATGAAGAACTTTTTAAATGAAATGAGCATAGTGCATACCAGGAGAGTTGTCAGAGTGGATCATATACCTGACTTTCTCTAGCAATAACAATAGATTTTTCTACATAGCCAAATTCCACTGAAACACCTCCTTCCCCTTTGTCTTTTCTTATAGCAGGGTTCAATATCTCTGTTGGCTATTGTATACTGTCATGAAGCTGCAAACAGGTGTTACATCCAACATACTAGATTATTAGCATGTTCATTTACAAAAGAGACACCTTAAAAAACCCACAAAAACAAAAAACAGACAACAAAACCTACTACTTAAGAAGCCTGGGGCTGTACTTAGCAGTTAAGAAGTATACTTTGATTCTGCTCTTAATCCATTGATTTAAAATTAGGAGAAACCAAATCATCTGAACAACACCAGTAAAAACAGTGCAAGTAAAATCAGTATAAGGTCCTCTGCATTTAAAGACCATTTAACAGAGCTGCATCATTATTCAAAATTTATCTAATATCCACCAATGTCCTTGGGGGTGCTGTTAATGAAACAGACTATACAGTATATTAAAATATATCAGGAACTATAGATACATTTTTCATATATAAGAAAACTTTATTTAACTAATAGGCTTTAAATAAAGAGTTCCATCTTATTCATGCTCATTAAAAATTGTTTTTCCTCTTCATCTAGATCCCTGCAATAATAAATATAATTATATCCATCTTTAATAACTTTGGTACCTTGAGCTGCAGGTGCTAGTATGCTGTATCTATTACCATATTTTAAGGCCTTTAAAAAGATTGCATTAATTCCTATGATAATTTAGAACCCATAATGCATTCTGAGTACTGAATAGATGTTAATCACCATAGAATGACTGATTTTCCCATATACTAACAAAGTCACAGTATAACTGGTAACTACTAACTTTTAAAATTCAATATTGCTACTGAAGCAGTTGATTAAAATTCTGTTAGAATAACAGTTCTCCCTGAGAGCAGTCTAAAAATTAAAACCAGTCACCAACAGCTAGAACCACTAGATTCTTTCTGCAAAATTAAGGCAGTTAAAATGTTTATACTATCCATAACATTTTCTGCCTTGGAAAAATGATATTAATACAAGTTACTTGTGCATGTTTATCTTTTGTCACTTCCATCTGATTAATACTGCAGTAGGTCAGAGATCAGTTGGCAGGAAGATGTTCCTTATTAACATGATGTTAGACTTAATGTTAAAGAGTTCTTGACTAAGAAAAGAACACAAATCAGCTTTTAGATTAAGATGAAAGCAAAACAAATATGTGGATATACAAACTGAATCATATCCAAACTGCATTTATTTCTACAATGTTTTCATACTATTAGGGCCAAATGTAGACCTGAATAAAATACAATATTACTTTTTAAAACACACAAAAATCGGGGATGGGGAAAACCAAATGGACTTGCTAAGATGAAATATGCAGTCAGGAAGTGAAAACTGGCAACTTTCTACATGAACAGGAATAGTCCCATTAGCTCTGAGATGGAAAAGGATTTGAGGATGTAACGTTCTGTACATTTGGAAGCAACGGAAGTATTCCAAACCTGCTTCGCTCACCTCAAATTAAAAGGTCAATGATCATCTACCCAAATCTACAACAAGTACCAATGCAATCACATTTAGAGGTTTATAACACTCAAAATGATCTGCTACACAGACAATGATACATGTCTGGAGTGTATTTAAGTTAATATGTTGCTATTTTATTGCTTTGCCATTATTGGAAAGGTGAACTGCAAATGAAATTATGAAAATTTCATCCACTTCAGCAATATGTTCTGAATGACCTATCAATCTAGCTAAAAGTAGATTTCAGCATATTGCTACCTAAAAATCTACTGTTCTTTCTAGACAAACACAGGGGCTGGGTCCACTCTGATGTGCTGTCCTGGCCACATGCTCATTTCATTAAAAAAATATCACAAAATCTGTCTGCAATACAAAGTTGCTCTGCACACCAGGAAAAAAAAAATTATGGAGAAATTGGCTGCCACTCCATAAAACCATAAAAGTAGGGCTGGAAGGGACCTCAGGAAATCATCTTGCCTAACCCCTTACTAACTTGGTATTAAAACTTTTGAGAATGGAGATTATACATCTTTTCTAGGCAGACTGTTCCAATGCTTAACCATGCTCATAAGAGAGTTCTTTCTAATATCCAATTTATATTTCTCTTGCTGGAAGTTGAGATGTTGCTCCATGTTTCCCCCTTGAAGCCATTAAGAACAGCCCATCACTATCCTTTGTATAACCAACCATCAGGTATCTGAAGGCTGTTATCAAATCCCACCTCAGTCTTCTCTTCTGCAAACTAAAGTCAAGGTTCAATTCTATTTTGAATCCAGTGCAGGAATTCAAGCTTTCTGTTACATTACATATAAAGAATGAAGTTCAGTGTCTCCAAATATACACCATGTAGTCTCACTACAAATTCTTATACATTGTGAATTTCATGAGAATTTTTACTAAACCCACGAACTTAAATGAAAGAAAGAAGGAAATTAAGAAATTTGACATATGTCACTCTTTTCTTGGTCCCAAATGATCTAAAGAATATGGCGGTCCATGACTTGCAATGTTTCAAGTTATAACATTTTGCACTTACAACATTTATAAATCGACACCTTGTTTCAACTTTCTGATGTCAGGTTTGACTTTACAACACTTGATCCAATGCCACTCCACATCAGTGGACAAGTTCGCTGCATCACCCATCTCCCTGGAGAGCATCTGTCCAAGCTTCCTTAGATGCTTTCTTTAAGAAAGCAGACAAGACTCCAGAAAAACCTGCAGCAAGTCTCCTGAGAAGACTCCAGCCAAGAACCCTTCAAAAAGTCCAACCAAGAGCCCTTTAAAAAGGTCCAGCAAAGTCCTCTCAAAGAAGTCCTTCCAAATCAATATGATTGCTACTTACAATATATATACATTATTGTAGCTATATTACTCATTTATAATTGATTGAGTACAAAATTCTGGGTTATTTTTGGTGAAAATAGGGTATCAGGCCTTGGTTCAGGAACCAATCCCTCATTTACAACATTGTTTCCTATGGGAAAATCAGTTCCAAGTTGCAACATTTTGACTTAAGATGTGGTTTTTAGGAACAAATTGTGTGATAAGTCTGAGGACTGCTTATAATGAAGATACTTCACATTTTTCAGATAATTAAAGTTTTGTGCACAGATTAGGTTACAATATAGGTAAGTTATAAATGCCTTCTATACCTAATTTTTAGGATTTAGTAGGCTACGAGAAGGTATAAGGCCACAACTGAAAGCCACCGTGACATCACAGACAATTCAGCTGAATGCCACTCTAAGTCAAAAAGCTCATTTGGATGTAATAGTTCTACTAAATGTAATGACTCGAGACTCAAGGGAAAAATACTCATGTGTGCTAAGATTTTTCATTATAATGGATACTTTTTCCTAGTCTCTTTAAATATATTACACTTAGAGACTTAAAAAAATATCTGCCAAGCTTGGAGTGTTTTTCGTCTTGTATGGTGGATATGACATTATGAGCACAGTCCACACTGAGCATTACAATGCACTGGAGGTATGTCTGTCCAAGTATGCAATATGCCTTGAAGAAAACAGTGACTCTGAGGGCAAAAATGCCCTAAAACCTTAAAATAACCATGGAATCCAAGAGCATGTACTGCAAAGTGCCAAGCACTTTTAATTTTTGTTCAATTTAGCGGTGGCTTAGTATGTATAGCTCATTGAGGGAAGACAATTATGTTGATAAAACAGTACAGCTGTCAATGTAATTCTGTTTGTCTTTAATTATATAATTAATGCACGCAATTTGTTAAAGCAAGCAGAAAAAATTATAAAAATAAGATGATATAGGTCCAAATTCAAAACACAATATAGAGAGTCATACCAAACATAAAAGTGAAACATTTCAATTGCCTCTTCCACAGTCATTTACATGCTGGAGTTTCTGTATTTCCCTTGCAGCAGGAAATAACAACTCTTACCACAATGCAGTGAAATGCATTTGCACTCCCTGCCGTGCTAGTTAAGTCAAATCACCCACTACTGGAGGGGAAATTCAGAATCCTGAACTCAAATCCCAAAGGCAAGCAAAAGAAGAAAGGATTTTCAAATATTTTATTTTATGTAATTGTTTAAATCTATACATGCAAATTTGTATTTGTGGAGCAAAGTTACTGTTTTAGGGTCCAAGACATTGCAAAAAAGGCACCCTCCAATACACATACATCTATATAACAAGTTGAAGAGATTGAGACATTAAATTGCAAGAAATCAAAATTTACTTAATATATTTATGGGACTTTTAGAGCTGGGCATCCTATATTTTGGTGAGGGGGAAGAGAAGTTTAGAAACATGATTAGCCCTTAGAACACACTACAGGTAACTCATCTATAGATGTCTTGGGTGAGAGAATGGGTCAATCAAAGCCCCTCCAATCTCCTTCTTTCTAATGCTTCCTCAATCAGCCCAGCTTTTGCCTTCCTTCTCTACTTCCCAGCTGTCAAAGAAACTCTACTTGCCTCACCAGTTCCTACTCAAGGCCTAGAACTGCCTGAATCTCTGGCTCCCTCCCAGCTGCATTCACATTTTCAGCATGGAGGTACTGAAAGCACAACCCTAAGCACAACCTGTGCTCTCTAAATTGACAAGCATGATCTAGTCCAATCTCTTTCTTTACTATCCCTGTCAAATACCTATACACTCTCTTCCTGAAAACACGCAGTGAAGGAGATTCTATAACTTCCTGGGAAGCTTGTTCCACTGTCCTACTGTTTTCACTGTAAGGATTTTTTTTTCAGACATTTAATTCTGGTTTGCTGAGTTGAAACCCATTGCTTTGTGTATTGTCTTCTGTGGCAAAGAAGAACAGTTGTTCTCTCTTTTCTTTAAGGTAGCCTTTCAGATAATTGAAAATTGCTATCATGGCCATCAAAATAACATGCTGACTTCTATCAACACTTCTTCCTATGGTTTGCATTCTAATCCCTTCCCTAGAACCAAGATCAGTAATACTACAGAAGAAATGGATATTTACTAAAGCCAACAGAAATGCTGAATACACCTATTACGAGTCACGGCTAGGGAATTGTGTGTGGTACTCCAAGAGATTTAATGAACTAGCTAGTTGGCCAGTATTGGGGAAGATTAAATCTACCATGTGTGCGCAAAAAATAAAAACTCTTAGAACCATGTTTTAAATACTCACGAATCCTTATCAGTTACAAATGAGTCGTACACTCTCAGAAATGTGCTCTGTTTTGGACACCCACATAGAGATGTCTGGCCTAATGTTCATTAATGATAAAAAGCATGAAGAAGATATCAGATTTTATCTGCTTGATTACTATGAAAGTAATGTGGTAGAAACTTAGCAGTGGTAAGAATATGAGATATAATATATGATATATTATTATATGCTATAAAGTATCATGGGAAACATTACAGACTATTGGGTGATTAGTTTGGTATCAAAGTAGTGAAATGTTATAATGCTATAATAGAGTAATGTTAACATTTAAGATGGTAGTATGTCCCTTATTTGAATACAGCATTCAGTTACCCCCTCATCAGAAGCAATTCACAGGAACAACTGAAGCACAAAAAGATGTGAAGTACAAAAGGTCCCAAAAATCCAACATTACCTGTGACTGGAAGAAGACTAGAGCTTCCCAATGAGCAGAGGTTAGGGCAGCTGAGTTAGAGGAAAGACTGTAAGAAGATGCAATAGAGTTGTACATATAGGAATGAATAATACATAAAGACTAGGCGCAGACATTAAAAAGCCCAAGGCGTAATTGACCCAAGTTACCTGGTTTTCTGTTACTGGCGTAGTTTAGATTGGTAGCTAACAGAACACACAACTACCTTTTGGTTAAGGATGGGGGGCAAATCTTAAACTGGGTTCCACCATTTTTAAACCAGTCTATGTGTGCTGAATTTCTGTTCTGTTACTGGTATAGACAAGTTTCTGAGACCACTTATGCTGGTAAAAGTGTAATGTCTGTACCTGGTCAAAGGGTTAATTAGGCAATCTTATTTGCTTTTTCCTACACTCATTGGGTGTGTCCAGATGAGCATGCAGTTTGAGATGCTGCAAGAGGCATGCTGGGAACAAAAACATGTTCCTCATACTGCATATTTGCAGTGTGGGCTCAAAATTTGATACTTGGAGATCCAGCTATCAAAAAATACCCAAGGGGAAAAAAGCGGGGCAGGGCACATTTTGGAACCATGCCCTGAGGCAACCAAAGGCTTAGGTGCTGCACAGAGATGCTCTGGTAGCTAGCTGGAGCACCTCTGTGGCTTCCCCTTGCCCCAGTGCTGCAGCACACTGTCTGTTCATGTAGGGCAAACAATGGGGCAGGCTGCTGTGACCTGGACCCAGGCTCTGTTCCAGGTAAGTAGAGGGTGGGGAGGCTGAAGGAGCAGGAGGACTAGTGAGGGTGCAGGGGACCACTGGGGGGGCAACTGAGGGGGGGTGGGTCCCCTGCCTGCCCCCTACACGGCCCCAGCCTCAGTTCCAGGTCCCCTGCAGCTTACCGGCTGGTAAACTGCAGTCCCTGTGGGGGACAGGCTCTGGGCCCTTCAGGGAGGCTGTAGCCTCTTGGCAGGGGGTCTGTAGCCCCTGCAAAGGGTCTCTGGGCCCTGTGTGGGGGGGGGTCTGTAGCTCCTGCAGGGGGGGCAATCCATGTGCTGTGGGGGGGTGCACCCTTTGGGGAGCAGAGGACCCACCCCTGCTAAGCTGCCCCCCCATACAATCCCCTCACACACACACAGTCCCCCCACAAGCCTGCCACACTTACACACTGACTCACATCCCTCCACAGCGGCCCACACACATCCCCCTACACCCATTCCCACCCTCCTCCAGCAAACCCCACATCACAAACCCATCATGTGATAAGAAAACCAAAAGCAAACATCAAAACATATAGATATGTAGAATTTATTTTATTATGATGATAGTGACACTCATAGGCTTTCAAATTGCTTTAAAATTGTAAATCTATTAATAAAACATTGCCCAACTGATCTCTCTCTTTCTCGATATATAGATACTCGTCTTTTGTTTAACTGTGGAAGAACATAGATTCTGGGTTATTTTAAAGAGTAAATTTGGGATTTTTTTATTAGAAATTTTGCAGTTTTTAAATAGGGAACACCAGAATTCCTGTTAGTGAGGCAAATGGCAGGACCCAGGCAGAGGAAGGTGCCTCCTCAGGGCTGGCACCCAGGGCCCAGCTAGAGGTGGATGATCTCCTGGCCACTTGGGACCAGGAGGACATGCTCTGACAGTTCAAAGCAGGCCACCACATTGAGAACATCTTCCCGGCAATAGCTGCCCAGATGGTAGGGTGTGTGGCAGCTGTGCCGCACAAAGGCCAACTGTGCAGTCACAGCCCACTGGCATCTGGCCCACAGGTGTAGATGCCTCCACTGGCTGTGCAATCTCCACCTGGGTCTGGCAGACATGCAGCCTTGAGGCCACATGTTGTCACAGCCAGGCAGCAGCCCCAACTGCCAGACAGCTCCAGTAGGTAGAGGTTTCAGGGAACTCTCGGGGCTGTTGTCCCAAGATACCAATTGGCTGGGCCACAGAAGCTCCTGAGAGCAATCAGCCCTGAGCTTCTGGCCAGGGCAGCTTTTTATACTGCCGGTGCTGTACACAGGTGCTGGCCCCAGCCTCTAGCTCCCCCTGGCTGTGGATCCAGGAGTAGCTGGGCAGGGTTTAATTTTGTCCCAAGTGGCACAACTTGCCCCACACCAAAGTGCTTGTTCATGTATGTGCTCTGAGGCAAAAATCCCCAGCTCAAATTTGTCCCACTCCTATTTGAGCTACTGCAAGTGCATGTGTCTGCATGTGTGGATGCACCCACTGAAATTAAAGGGCATTTCAAATGGAACAAAGGAGATACTGTTTTAAAATACATATTAGGCTGCAGAATTCATGTCAAAGGACATTTTTTTTAGAAACACAGCTTAGTAATAATAAAATGGAGACTATCTTAAATGAAAATAGTTCAAATAAAATTACAAGGATTATCCAGGACATGTTTTAAGGGCTTGATCAGTGAATTAAAGGTAGCTAAAATGTTTTTTTAAATCTGTAAAAATATAAAGTTAATATTTTTTTGAGAATTTTCTGCAAAAATGTCATCCTCCTTTTCTACTCTCAAGTTTATAGGCTTTCTATTGACTGAAATAAGCTTTGGGTCAGACCACAAAAAGCATAAGCCAATATCAGGAAGTATTATTCCACTGATAGCACAATATTGCCAAATGCATACATTATGGGTATTTTATTACTTCTAATGAGGCATTTGTGGAATCTCCATGACTGGAAGTCCTTAAGTGCAGATTAGACCAGGATGGTAAAGACAGGAGTGATCCTGCTTTCAGCTGGAGAGGGAGTGAAGTAACTGATCTCCTGAGGGCCCTTCCAGGTCTATCTTTCTATGACTTTTTGACTTCTAGTCAACGTAACAGAAGGAATACTTGATTATTATAACTGGCCTTATGGTCCATTCAGTTAAGAAACTCTCTCTCCCTGTTACATGAAAGATAAAAAAAAATCTATTTTTTGTAACAAATACAATTTCACATTTTAAATATTTATTTGGGTAATGTTTGGCATAAAAATAATTTTTTTGCCTGAAGAATCTGTTGAAAAATAAATGCAGCCCTGTAGATTTCCATAAGTATCATATAGGGATTCTGTGCTATTATTTATAAACAGTACTTATATTTTAAGGGAGCTGTGTAGCTCAGTAGGCTACATGCTAGAAGGACCTGGATTCAATCCCAGGTGGGTGGTGGGTTTCCATTCACTGTTTTCTCTTCCAATGTGGGCTGGAGACCTGTGCAGCCTCCTAGCCACTGAGTACAAGGACCTACCTGGAGGTGAGGGTGGCTGGAGGGTGGTGTTGATCATGTCACCTGCTTGTGTCAAGTTTAAAGAAACAGAGGAGCCCTGCCTCCACTGCCCCAATGGACCTCTGTAGCCTGTAAATGGGACACCCTTATACTTTAAAGTTGTAATTTCCAAATTTTAAAGAGAAAAAAAAAACCTTATGTTGCAAATGCCAGATACAAGAATAAATAAAATGTGTTTGTGAATGTATCAGCACTTTAAAATATTTTGCCAAAGAAAAAAATACCCAAAAGCATTGATTGAAAGCTTACAATAATATCTAATGATACACCCAAAGTGCCAGAATCTTATAATGCTCAAGGAATTTATCCACCTTAAAAGACATTTTGGAGTAAAGTTTCTCTCAAATTAAGTTTCTCTAACCCTTTTCCCCTCCCATTTAGATTTTAACACCTCACAAATGGTCTCAATGTCCTTTTTTCCCCTTGAATAGCCATGCTTATTTTGTCAGAAACATGAAAAGTAGGAATACAATTGCATTTGTGCTGATGCTAAATGTTAATAGATTTGCCTAAATGACTACTAATAGCACCCCTAAAATTAGCTAGATTAGTAGTGCATGCCTAATGTGTTAGTGTTGGGTTTTGTGTGTGTGTGTGTGTGTGTGTGTGTGCGTGCGCGTGCGTGCGTGCATGAGCACACGTGCATGTGCCATGTTTCTTGTTGCTTTGTTTTCTGCTTTTCCCTCAGTGACAGAAACAACATTTTTGGTGATATTTTCCATATATCCACATCCCGTACAGCATGCATGCAAGTAATATTGTATAGTACTGACATGGTGTCATTAAGGTTATAAATCCTGATGTTGTACTGTTTCATTAAATTAAACATGAAATGTTTAATGTTTTGTTAAATTAAACATGAAGCTGTGACTTTGCCAGCCAACAACTATGTCCTTCTCTCACCTCCTCCAATTCCTCCAGGTCACTTCTTTTGTTAGGAAAACTTAGTTCCATTCAGTCAGAGAATCATGTTCTTTTGTTACTAGAAAAAATGTTGGCATGTGCGTTCACAATATTGTACATAAGAAAACCTTACAGAAATTATATCCTACAGGCCAGAGCATTTAATAACAGTGCTCCGTACTTCTACAGCTCTTATTAGCTGGGGATCTCAAAGCAATTTACAAAAGGAAGGGAAAGTATTATTAAAAACAAACAATCACAAATATCTTAAGTGGATGAATTAATTATCTTTTTTAAACTAAATGCTGTGAAAGTGACAATTAGATAATGATGTGTTATGCAAAATCTCCCCTATCCACATGGGCTCAAAATGACTGGACAGATTTATCATTTATCAAATTTCTACTGCCTTTAGAAATATTTTGACATTTAGTATCTTTGGAAGCAACACTTTTTTTTTATTTCAAATTTCTTTTTAACATGTGGTAACATTTTCTAGCTAGCGACTGATAAAAGGAGACTACGCAGACAATAAATATGCAGATCACACTGATTAAAATATCTAGAAATAGTCTCTTCTACCATTCTTGATAAATTACCTTGTACTTGTCAGACTTCCCCTGTAGTTCACACAATAGTCTTGCTCACTATCTTTCCTAAAAATACGTATAAAGGGTGCACGTACTTTTTATCTGCAGACAGTCACTGAACATGCAGCAATAATAGATAAAGCACATATCTGAAGGTCTACAAATTGCTAAGATCTTATTTCTATCCAGCAAACCTTCACTCACAAAGTTTTACTGTAAACCCTGGGCCCTATGCTTATTCCAATTACACAGGTGTAAATCAGGAGTAGTTCCTCTGAAGCCATGGGCAAAGTAGCACATGGATCATGGTAGATACATGGTAGATACAAACCAGGCCCTTAGTCTGCACAGATTATCTTGTTTTTCTTCAATGCAGTAAATGGCTGATTTGTTAATTGTCATTTTAAATAACATATTACAGTAGATAAACCTTCACCACTTTGGCAGTTAGTTAATGTGACTAGTTAGTTTACAGTTCCTGAGGCTAACTCTGTTCCTGATGTGTGTCTGTGGGGCAGACATAAGTAAATTAAAATGATCCAACTTTAATCTCTTTTCCTAGACCCCAAATTCCTTTTTGAAATTTAATCAAAGGAGAAACTAAAGGCTCCCTTCAGGTGTTTCTGCAGATTATCTAAGTATAAGTATAATCATTGCTATGTCTCTTAAGGAATGACTGGAGCCCACTCTTAAAAAAAAAAAAATGTGGTCCCTGAAAATAACTGTGCTTCACTGAATGTGTAATCCAGGATCTTGCACATGTCATTCACAGTTAAATTATATCACTGAAGTGTCATGGCATTAAAGAGAGGTGTATACATAATGGATCCATTTACTATTTTGCCCAGCAATAATGTGTGTCACTTGTGGCCCTCCTCCTTGCTATTTCAGATGCTCCTTTAAACAAGCTTCTGCTAGTGGATATCATTATGGGCTTTGCTGCACAATAAAGTACTTTCTGCTAGCAACATTAAGGTAGGACTCTCAAAAAGGCAAGATAGATACTTTTATATTTAGTGTGAAGAGGCTAGTATTATCTTGCTGGTGACATCTCCAGCATGTTCATGCTTAACTTGGGTTTTAGGGGCTTGACAGATGTTTTCCTCTTCCTTACAGGAAGTGCCCACAGGAATAAATCAACTAAGCCTTTGCCAAAGCTTTCCAGGTTAAGCAAACTTCACTCCCACACTCTTGCTAGAACTAGTCAAACAGGTCGGATGAATTTATGCTCTCTATTCCTATAATATTTTCCCTTTTATACATCACAGAAGGGCGTGGAGACACAGCAGTTAAGGTGACTCACTACTGCTTTGCACTTGTGAGCTCAAACACTACTCTGGACTCAAGCCAAAGGCTGTCCCCAGTTTATCCAGCTATAAAATGGTACTGGTCATTGAGGATTACCATTCAGGATGATATGTAATACAAACCACATCACTCCCTTGTGTGCCTCTGGCTATAGAAACACGTGCTTCTTAGACATACTAGCCTAATGAGTCATTAGGCTCAAGAGGACCTTTGAGGATATAACACAAAATGCATCTAAAAATCTAGCAGTGTAATTTTAGAGGGACCACGTGATAAACCTCTTTTAAAACCGGTATAAATAACTTCAGTTTCGTTTGAAACTTTGACTCCTTTTCTAAATCAGTATTCTTCTGCAAGACTATATGAAATGTGGGAAATTATTTATACCAGATTTGAGCTTTGGAAAGCATATGCTGACATGCTGATTACTAACAACCTTGTATACACAGTTAACCTTTTCCACTTATTTATCTCTCTCAATTCAAATGAGCTTCAAGGTCCATCCCACTCAAACTAGTAATGAAGCAGTCATCACAACAACTCTTCCAACACAAATGGAAAGGAAAATGTTTAGAAACCAAAGGCAGAAAACAGGGAGGCAATCCGCTTAAGGTCTGTCTTCACAAGGAAACTAAACAACATAGCTCTAGGAGAATGACGATCCTGTTCTAGGTATGCAACCACCCATGTGGATATTTAAGGAGTATAAAATCAACTTGTTTTAGAAGAGTGTTCATGGGAGAGTTATACAGATATACCTGAAGTGGACTGTTTATTCCACCACAGTTATGCCTATTAATTTTCACATATAGACCACCTCTAAATTAACTCCTTTCTTTCTTTGGTTTATAAAACTCCTTCTGTCCTATTCACTTTGGGAAAGTTAGCAGCATTGTGATAGTTATTCTGCCCTAACTTTGGTAGTTTCATTGGGGAGACCTGCTTAAATTCCAGCATCAGAAAAGACTGGGAGTGCTCTCAAGGCAGAGAGCACTCAGGTTCTCTAGGAAAAAAATCCTTGGACTGCTCTCCTCTGTTGCAGGATGTTGATAGCTCCTGAACTAGCATGAAGTATCACGCTCAGTTCATCTGTAACTGAAAGAGAGGGTTAAACCAGGGAAAGATTCCAGGGGGCGAGTAATGCAAAATCTTTGAAACAAAATTGAAAATACTGGAAATCTGCTTTGTCATTTTTGTTCCAAACATGCAAATGATCTCGCTCTCCTCATAAAAAGCTGTTAAATACGAATTTTCTTCTCTTTCTTTTGAATTGAGACTACTTGAAATAAAACAGACCCCTCTTCCAGCAAAAGACATTTTCAGCACTGTTTGATAATGAAAATGTGTGAAAATTCTGTTGGCTGCTTCACACGTGAGAATAACTGACTTTTCCAAAGAACAAGTAACTCAGACTCAAATGGCAAGCATTTTTGCTAAATAAATACCATTTTCACAGAACTCTTATCTCTGGGTAATAAATAAGCAAGAAATTGCAGACGTCTCAAAGGAAACCATGGTGCCTAGGAACCATGGCTACTGGCATACTTCAAATCAATACATCCTAGCGAACACAGAGAAAAAGACTTGGTCGTCTTCAGTTCTAAACCAAACAAGAAGAAAAACGATTCCCTCCTGGAAAATGTTTATTAAGCCTTCACTTTTTGTGATGAGTTAGCTCTTAACTGTCACTTCAAATTATGTATTCTAGTTCAGCAGAGATATTTAAATGAGGTCACTGTGTCCGACAAGGGAAGCATTCTAATTGGCTAATCAAAATTCAAAAAGCATCTATAATACTGTAAGACTTTGGACACTGCAAGGCTCATGGCTCTGAATTAGGCTCACTACTCTATGATTCAACTTTTGTGTATGGTTCTTTCCCCTCTAAATGCTCAGGCCAGGTCCAGATTGGTAAACTTGGTGTTTGAACAGGACTTAGAATTTAGGTCAAAAGGGTCCAAAATAACCCCACTCCAGAAGCCAGAAACTTGACCTGAATTTAGATCTTTATGCAGTCACAGAATCATCCCTGCTTGACCTTTATGTGCTTAACACCTGCCTCGGCTCTACTGGGATCTTTTATGGAGCTCAGATGGCATTTTCCACTAACGCCCTAGAGAGGCAAACCACATATAGGCTGGCAGCACTAAGTCGAGTACAAAGGTCAGCAGTCACTTTCAGCCGAAAATTTAGCTGGGGGGAGAGGGAGAAGAACGAGAAAGGGATAGGCTACCACCTTTTCTAGATTTCATACATTTCATAGATTTCATAGATTTAGGTAACCCCAGCCAGATGCCTGTCTAATTTCCTCTTGAATATCTCCAGGGTAGAGGAAAGCATCACCTCCCTTGGAAGCCCATTCCATATTTTGGCAGCCCTTACCATAAAGAATTTCTTCCTTATGTCCAATATAAATCTGCTCTCCTTCAGTTTGCGGCCATTGTTTCTGGTAACCCTGAGGGGCAACCTGGTAAACAGAGTGTCCCCTATTCCCTGCTGGCCCTCTTGGTAAGTTTGTAGGCAGCCAGAAGATCACCTCTCAGCTTTCTCTTGTGGAGGCTGAAGAGATTCAGATCCCTGTCTGTCTTCATAGGGTCTTACCTGCAGGCCCTCAACCAAATGAGTAGCCCATCTCTGAACCCTTTGAAGGTTATCCACATCCCTCTTCAAGTGCGGTGCCCAAAACTGGATACAGTACTCTATCTGTGGTCTTACCAATGCTGCACAGAGGGGAATTATCACTTCCCTAGACCTGTTTGTGATGCTCCTGCTGATACAGGAAAGAGTGTGGTTAGCCTTGCTTATTACCTCGTCACACTGGCGACTCATGTTCATTTTTGCATCAACCAGGACTCCAAGATCACTTTCTACTGCTGTGGTGCTCACAATGGTACCCTCCAGTCTATAGGTGTGTTGGAGATTCTTTCTCCCCTGTTGCAGCACCTTGCATTTAGTCTTGTTGAATTGCATCCTATTCTGATCTGCCCACTTCCCCAGTCTGTCCAAATCTGCCTCAATTTGCTTCCTGCCCTCCAGTGTGTTAACTATGCCCCATAGTTTAGTGTCATCTGCAGCCCTATGTTACCCTGTGCCTTCTTTCTGTTCCCTATGTACTTAAAGAAGGACTTTTTGTTATCCTTAATCTTTTTTGCCAACTTGAGTTCTGTATCTGCTTTGCCCTTTCTCACTGCTTCCCTGCAAGCTTGACCCAAGTAGGTATACTCTTCCTTGGTGGCTGCCCCCTGCTTCCACAGCCTGTAGGCCTCTTTTTTCCTCTGAAGGCTCCTCTGGATTTCCCTGCTCAGCCAAGAAGGTTGTTTGGCTCTTTTGCCTCCCTTTGCGTGTACTGAAATGATGTCCCTCTGTGCCTGTAGGATCAGTCACTTGAGCAGCTCCCACCCTTCTTGGACCCCCATCTCACAGATGCGATTACCCCTCAGTCCTACCCTAACTAATCTCCTGAGCTCATTAAAGTTGGCCTTTTGGAAGTCTAGCACTAATGCCCTACTATTTGTCTTTCCCATCTTACGCCAGATAGTGAATCCTATCAACTGGTGGGCACTATCCCCTAGGTTACCTTGTATAATCCCCTAGGTTACCTTTATATAATAGTTCAGTGGTTACAGTAACTGCATGGGAAGTGGGAGACCTGGGTAACAGACCCTTTGCAAGCTGATACGGTTCAAATCCAATCTACCACTTCTTAGGAGAGTGCCCTAATCATGAAAGTTGGAGAACTGTGTGGATGTTGGCTGCTATGGCTCATCCTGTTGAGGCTTGGTCACTGTGCAGAAAGCAATGTGAGATCCACAGGGTAGTAGACAGACTGAGAACATGTGAGGCATAGCCAGTGAGGAGGCCATACCACAAGAAGGAGGGAATTCTGGGTTCCAGTCCTACCTCTAGATTTATTTCTGTACTTTTATTCCCTGACTGTCATGTAAAACACATAAACAGGGACTTGAATCCATACGCTAGATTTAAATTTCTATAGAGCTCTATATTTGTTTAATCATTATTGAACTGTATGGGACTTTTCTATAAAGAATTGAGGCCTACTTCATTTATATATGAAAAAACAGCTGTTCCAAATAAACCAAAAAAAACCCCAATAACCCTTATATTATTAAGAATGGAAAATAATACAATAATATATGTAAGGAAGCCACTTCCCGGATTCTCAATGTGCCTTTAGAAGAGAGTGGGGTGGAATCTACCTCAACAGTAGACTCAGGAGTAGTGCTTGTAGAGGCCATTAGACCTTCAATACAACCAGATGCAGTAAATAAAACAGATTAATTCATGGTTCCTAATAATTTAAGATAACAGCATGATTATTTTACTTTGTAAATATTTAACTGATTTAAACAATGAAAGGGTAAGTTATGCAGTTTTTTTAAACCACACATGAAACCAAAGATTTCTATCCCATTATATCACTGAAGTCCGTATATTTCTCTCTGTTTTCATTTTAACAAGCTTCAGTGCATTTTTGTTTTAAATAAATCAGTGTCAGCAGCCAAATACTCATGAGGAATCCTACAATAATAAGCTAACATGCACATGCACCAAAGAGAAACAATACTGCAAAAAAGCAGATTTTATTTTTAAGCCAGAAAACAGCTATCTTCCAATGGTAAAGTTCTGATGATCCTTTGGGACATACTGGGCTGGTCTAAACAAGATGAATAATGTGCAGGAACCTAATAACACTGCATAGTAACATGCCGGGCAAAAACCGTACTAATATGCTACTGTGCAGTAAGCATCACTAAAAAACTATGTGCTGGCGCTACTGTGCAGTAACTGTGCATTTAGTTAGTACTTCATTAAACAAGTAACTATTGCACATTAATGAACGTGTAGACACACCCACTATGGGACTTACATATAACAGTCTCACTCAGCAGACAAATATAATTTCTTTGTTAAATTTAGAATGGTCATGTCTAGATTTCCTTGCAGTGTATGCCATGCTAAGATTCAGAAAGTTATGCAAAATTCAAAAGCAGAACTCCTTTTTTCCTCTGATAGCAAGAGGAGGACATAGCAGGCAGCTAATGCCTTGAACAAACATGAACTTTAAAAAAAGCAAAAACCAAAAAAAATTCATGCATTGCTTCCTCACTGCCAAATATGTTAAATTAAAAAGCACAGTCATCTTTTAAAGAAATAGCTTCCAAGAGGCCAAAGCAATGCAACTTAAGCTTAAGTAACTTAAGCTTTCATTTTTCAGTTGTAGAAAATCATAGTATTGGGAAGCCATGGCAGTGTCACTTTCAGAAGAGTATTTGGCCAAAATATTACATTTATTACACTCCCTGTTCTAAGCCAAGATACTAGAGCCCTCTCTCAACATATCTCTATTATTTGGATAAATCTGCTTATATAAATTCCCCAAAAACTGCATTTCTCATGGAATTCTCGGGCAGCCATTAACAGAGCTGAAATATGTGAACTGGTCCCATGGGATTCTCATGCCCCGATGGCAACGTACCCTGAGAAGTCCAGGTTTCTGGTTATATGAGATGCTACGAACCTATGTGGATTACTCTTGTAGTCACGTGCTCAGTGATTTTGAAAATCATAACAGGAACATATATGGATATCTGCAGCACAAACTTAAACAGAATCAGCTCAATGGGTCCTAATGCAACTGAGCCCCAAGTCCAGAACAGAGCCACGCGCATAATCAGAGGTCAGGAAAACAGATCTTACAATGATAGGCTGAGAGACATGGGACTCTTTAGTCTGGAAAAGAGTAGGCTCAGGGGTGATCTGATGGCCACCTATAAGTTTATCAGGGGTGACCACCAGGATCTGGGGGAATGTTTGTTCACCAGAGCGCCCCAAGGGATGACTAGGTCAAACGGTCATAAACTCCTGCAAGACCGTTTCAGGCTGGACATAAGGAAGAATTTCTTTACTGTCCAAGCCCCCAAGGTCTGGAACAGTCTGCCAGTGGAGGTGGTTCAAGCACCTACATTGAATACCTTCAAGAGTAAATTGGATGCTTATCTTGCTGGGATCCTATAACCACAGCTGACTTCCTGCCCTTTGGGCAGAGGGCTGGACTCGATGATCTCCCGAGGTCCCTTCCAGCCCTGATGTCTATGAAATCTATAAAATCTATGAAATATATTCTGAAAGACAGCCTTTGATTACTAAAAACAGTTACTCTCTCCCCTTGTCCAATAAAGGTCATGTATATCATCCACCAAATGTGACTACTTGGCCATTTCCACTAAGTGTGATGAACTCTTTCTTTCCATGAAAATCAAATTACATTATAATTATGTTTTATTTGTTGCCCATATAAAGATTAGTCACTTTTAAACACTGGCTGTTATTTGTTACTTTAATTATCACTTTTAAGATTTCTCCACCTGGGTTGCACACAAATTTAATAAATGGGGAAATGTTATGTTGCCTTTGTTAGTAGGTCCATCAGTACAATTTTATCTAGGTTGCTGCTGTGTGGCTTTTTCCCTAAAAAGAGGTAAAAAGAGTTATAGCAAGGCCTTTTGGCTAGTAATATTTGATGATACTTGAGGGCCCTGTTTCCAATGCATCTTGAAATAGTAAAGTCATGATAAGCACGAGTGAATTATTTGTTCAGTGAAACATTTTGAACCAAGAATTAAACCATCAAATTAATTTAGCTCAGTGAGCATATTTTTTGCCCAACACTCAGTCTGCATGCCTGCACCAACATGAAAAGGCAAGGGAAATTGCCTTTCTGGCTGGGAAATTGGCTTTGTGGTTGGACCCAGAGGGTTGTGATTGATGGCAGTCACTCATCATGGTGCCCTGTGACCAGTGGGGTCCCTCAAGGCTCTGTCCTGGGACCCATACTGTTCAACATCTTCATTAATGATGTGGACATTGGAGTCAGGAGTGGACTGGCCAAGTTCGCTGATGACACCAACCTTTGGGGCAAAGCATCCATGCCAGAAGATAGGCGGGTGATCCAGGCTGACCTGGACAAGCTCAGCAAATGGGCAGGTGAGAACCTCATGGTGTTTAACACCGATAAATGCAAGGTTCTCCACCTTGGGAGGAAAAACCTGCAGCACCCTTATAGGTTCGGCAGTGCTACGCTGGCTAGCACTACAGAAGAAAGAGACTTGGGGGTCATCATTGACCACAAGATGAACATGAGCCTGCAATGTGATGCTGCAGCTAATAAAGCGACCAAAACACTGGCGTGCATCCATAGATGCTTCTCGAGCAAATCCCGGGACGTCATTCTCCCCTTGTACTCGGCCTTGGTGAGGCCGCAGCTGGAGTACTGCGTCCAGTTTTGGGCTCCACAATTCAAAAAGGATGTGGAGAAGCTTGAGAGAGTCCAGAGGAGAGCCACGCGCATGATCAGAGGTCAGGAAAACAGATCTTATGATGACAGGCTGAGAGCCACGGGACTCTTTAGCCTGGAAAAGCGCAGGCTCAGGGGTGATCTGATGGCCACCTATAAGTTTATCAGGGGTGTTCACCAGGATCTGGGGGAACGTCTGTTCACCAGAGCGCCCCAAGGGATGACGAGGTCGAACGGTCACAAACTCCTGCAAGACCATTTCAGGCTGGACATAAGGAAGAATTTCTTTACTGTCCAAGCCCCCAAGGTCTGGAACAGTCTGCCAGCGGAGGTGGTTCAAGCACCTACATTGAATACCTTCAAGAGTAAATTGGATGCTTATCTTGCTGGGATCCTATGACCCCAGCTGACTTCCTGCCCTTTGGGCAGGGGGCTGGACTCGATGATCTCCCGAGGTCCCTTCCAGCCCTAATGTCTATGAAATCTATGAAATCTATGAGAAGAGCACAACAAAAAGAGCAAGTCTTTTCCCATACTACACCTGGGGGGACAGAAGGATGTGTGAATCAACAAATTCTCCAGCCCTATTTCCAACTAGTCATTGCATAAAATGCCACCCAGAAAGCTCCAGATCCAATGAGGGTGCATCCCTCCCATGGCTTCCCTGCAAGCAACCTCCCTACTTGACCAGGGCAATTGCAAGTATCCCAGGTTATACAGAGGGAAGAAAAAACAATTTACCCTTTCCCATACAATCTGCCTGTCAAAATACACCATAAATCAGCCACCGCCCATGTTGAAGTACACAACTCAATCTAATCTTTCAAAATGTTTCTGTCTCTTACTATGACCTTTCATCTCTGCACTAAGGTGAAGTTCTGCTTATTTGCTTCTAGTGCTGACCAATGATCATTTTGTTTTGCCATCGATGGAAAACAAAGAAGGCATTTTGCAACTGCAATTCTATGATGGAAAAATATCCTTTTATGGCCTGTCTGTGGTCACCTTATTTCTTGAGGCATAACTAGTTAGCACAAGTGGCACTCTTCACTGCACAATATACCCAAGATCTACCATTCTACCAAAACTAAAATGAACAGATAACTTTTAATTCAGCTCTCTCAAGTAATACATTGGTAATGTAACAGCAGGAGAGACCTTTACTCATACATTCATTTCCTTCTTCTTTGCATCTTCACTGAAAAGAAACAAGAGCTATAAAAATGCCTTACCATTTCCTACCTACACTGCTTTCCTTTCATAAGTCAGAAAGCATAAGGAGTGAATAATTCAGAAAGGAAGGTCTGGAGATCTCAGAACTGAATGATATACTAAGGAGCAATTATCTGGCAATTCAGAAGTCAAATATAGATATGGAAAAGGGGGAGTTTCTTTTTTTTTGGTTCAGGTGCATATAATGTGCAATAGAGAATAATCTATCTTTACATTATAAAATGGTGGCTTTTGAAGAACATTATGGAAAAATGTGTTTCATTTTGGTGCTTTTCACAATGTTCATCAATACTCTATAGCAGTGACCCTGAACCCGGGTGCCAGGACAACCAAGACCCTTTGAAGGGTGCCCCAGGAAGTATGAGGAGATAAGAGAGGTGTGAGAAGATAAAAGATGAAGGCAGGCTCAGGCTTCAGGGCTGGGCACAGACATTCAGAAAGCCCAGGGTGAAATCGATCTAAGTTCTGCAGCTTTCTAGGTGGCGTAATTTAGACTGATTGTGAACAGAACACACATTTGCCTTGTGTTGTGGGGTGCAAATCTTGGACTGGGTTCTGGCATTTTTTAACCAGTCTGTGTGTGACAAACTTCTCTTCTGTTACAGCTATAGACCAGTTTCTGATCACTTATACTAGTAAAAGTGAAATGCCTGTACCTGGCCCAGATGTGAGGAGATAAACAGGTAAGGCCAGGCTCAGGCTCTCCCTGGCTACCTGCTGCCTTAACTTGACCACCTGCTCCCTCACAAGGAAGTAGAATCTGTAATTAATTAATTTTTTAAATGGAGCATTGCTCAATTCGCAGAAGTTACGGAGTGGTGTCTTGAGTCCGATGAGAGGTGCGTTGAGTCTACACAAGTTGAGAGTCTTTACTAACAACATGTAATAGGACTCACACATATTACAACATCTCTAGTTAGACACAAGATGGGAAAATACAATCACAGTTGTTTGAGTTGCACTACAGATCTTGTACAGCCTACTTTCATAATATGCCTCATTTCAGTTTCCAGTATTAGGCTCCCACTTCCAGAAAGGCAAATTTCACCTTGCTGAATTCTTTAATCAATTCCTGTGGGTTTTAACAATTAGACTAGTAGATTCACTGTACTGTTGCAAAACCCAGTTGCCAAGTAGAATCAGCACACATGATTTAAAAATTGTGAACTGGAACGTCCTTTTTCTCTTCTTTTTTTGTGTGCTTGCGCTGCTATTTATCCTCTCTCTCTCTCCCCCTCTGCTAATAATAATAAATATTTAAAAACAAAATCATATATGCCATTTTGTTTGAATTATCAGGTACAACTAAGCAAAAAAAAAAAAAAAGGAAAAAAGGAAGGGGAGAATGTCAGAAGAATCAGGACCAAGCAGAAGGTCATGGGGGCTGTGTTTGGGATACCTGTGAGTCAACAAAGATCACATTAGGAAGTCATTCTGGAAAAGTGGGGCTTTCAAATTTTTCCCCAAGTCAGAGCTGTTCAATTGGCAGCCCACAGGCTACATGCAGCCCACAAGGGTTAAGCTGCACCCCCTGGACTCCCACCTGGCTGCATTTCCCCACAGCACTCTGCCTGCAGTAGCAGCACCCATTCTCTCCTCTGGTTTTCATTGCTCCTGCTCCTGCAAAATGCACTGGTGGGGGGGAGTGCAGGCCAGGTATGGTGCAGCAGTGGCTGGAGGAGAGTGGGGGACACAGTGCAGCAGTGGGGAGGAAGGGCTTATGCAGGGTGGAGCAATGGATGTGTATATTGTAGTCGGGGGGGGGTTGTTGCTCACCCTGGTGCAGCTTGTGGTTATGTGGTCCCTGCTAATGTGGTCTGCAGGGTATTTAGCCCCCAGCCACTTAGAATTTGGTCAGCCCTGCTTTAGGTCAATGTGAAGGGCACAAGCTGGTATCCAGAGGAGAGGAGCTGAATAGGTATGGACCACTGGCAAAAAGGTACAGGAGTCTGCTAGACTGAGGTACAGTGATAGAGTCTTACTGAACTCAGAACAAGAGCATGCTAGAACTCCTGTTGCTCAGGTAAGAACAAAGGGGAAAGGAGAAACTGTACTTAAGCAGTTAAACACAATCCTTTCAGAAACTGCTGTAAATGTCTTGTGGGAGACATTAAGTGGCAAGATTTTTTTTTTTTTTTTTGGCTGCAGCATACCTAGTCGCGTACAGTAACTCTCAGTGGCATAGATCGCTAAAAGACGTCAGCAGTTCTTTTCCAGACAGTGCATTATCCTAAAAATCTTTCTGTTGTTCTTTTTGGTACATATCATCCTCACTTGCTGTCACATTCCATTATTATCCCTTTCCCCCCTGTTTTCCTTAGTCCTGTCACCAAACTGTCACACAAAGGTATAATGCAGGGGAAAATAACTGGATTCTCCTTGACCTAAAAAAACCTACATATTTTGAAATCTTCCTCTGTAAAATTTGTAAACCAGGCTGGTGGAAGCTAAAGAATGTTTTAGCAATTTGACTATGAAATATCTACTTCGGCTAGAATGTTCATATTATCTAGCTTATCATATTTAGCTTGCATTCTCAGTATCCAGAGCTAAAGATTTTCATGCATCTTTGGACAGAAATCAAACCATGATCACCAGTATTATGCTCACTATCTTGTACATTTAAAGCTTTATACAAAACATGTGATTTCATATACATTATGGCTAGGGTCAGAAGTTACATATAAACCAGTTTAAGTCATCACAAAATGGTTAAAACCTGTAACAGAACAGAAGTTCAGTGCACATAAACCAGTTTCAAAATGGCTAAAATTGGTTTAAGATAAAGCTGGTTGAATGTAGCATTGCACTTAACTGATCTGGGTCAAACTGGTTTATGAAACTTGTATCCCAGAGCCCTTCCTGGTTAAAGTTAAATCACAGTCCCCCAACAGTGTGCTTTCCACTCCTGGGCTGGGCTGGGCTGGGCTGTCTGCTCCAGCAGAGAAGGGTTGGGGGAGTGGGGGGAAAAGAGAGAGAGAGAGGGAGCGAGGAAGGGAGAGGCAGGGATGCCTCCAGAGGCAAACCCTGGCTGGGGTCTGGGGTCAGGGGTCAGGGAGAAGGATTTCCCCTTCCCCTGGCTAAACTCCTCTTCCCCTGAGGACAGAGCTGCCCTGCTGCTAAACTTAGTGAAAATTACTGTTGGCTGCTACTGTGGACTGCAAATCCCAGAGGCACCTGGAAGCAGGAACAGAAAGTGATAAGTAACCCTGCAGACTCCTGCTGCTGTAATACTGGACTGAAAATCCCTGGGGCAGCAGGAAGAGAAGTGCCAGAGAGCCATGCTCTAGTGCCCCTTGGCTAATGGTCTGAGCTACTGCTGGCATGTGGTGGTATTTCCTGAATCAAAAGTTAATATGTGTCTAGTGTTTCTCAGTTTAATCTTTGCAGCTTAGACTAACCTACAAAGACTGAATCAATTCAGCCTTGGGCTTTTTACCTGCCTGTACTTAGCCTATATAACCGTATACAAAATAACTAATGCATGCAGACAAACATATATACTATAGCAGGGGCAGCCAATTATTTCAGGTGGAGGGCCATTTAACAAGTTTTGGAAAGCTGTTGGGGGCTGCATAGGTAGCCCTGCACCTTGACAGTGGTCCCGTCCCCTGGTCGTGACATTGGAACCAGAAGTCCTGCCCCCTAACCCCTGACCTGTGCCACTGGAAGTCCCTCCCCTTGCTGCCCCTATCCCCCAAAACTCCTTTCAGAAGATGGGTTGCCATCTTAGAACCAGAAGAAAACCAAATCATACACTAGAAGTCAAACACCTATTAAAACATATTTTAATTTTATTACAATTTTTTTTCATGATTTGTGATTGTGTACTGTATATAGAAGGGATTTCATAATAACTCAAAAATAGTGTCACTCATATTGTGTGTATACGGTTGGGTATGGGTGATGGGTGTATAGGAGAGTTGTGAGAAGGTGTGTCTTTTTAGGGGGACATAGGATAAGTTGGGGTGCATGTATATGTCAGTGGGGGCAGGGTGGGGGTGTAATGACCTCCCACACAATCCCCCATGATATACAGCCCCCACTGCCTGGCAGCAGCAGCAACAGACAGGGAGGTCAGGATGCTCATGCCCAGCGCAGGTCCCCCAGCCAACACTGCATAGCGGGGTGGGGGGTGGGGGAAATCACAGCTTGCCCAGCTGCCTTTATCACCAGGGCTTCATGCCCCATGCCTGCAGCTCCAGCACTCACAGTGGGGGAAGTCTCGTGCTGGAGTCTCCTGCCTTCCCCACCCAATGCTGCTCAGGTCCCTGCCCTCTGCCTGGAGTGGAGGGAGCCCTGTCCCTTGCTTCCTGCAAAGTCCAGCATGGGGCTTCCCCACTGTCAGCATGGGAGCTGAGGGGGTACTGCACTGAGCCCCTGAGATAGAGGCAGCCAGCACTGTGCAGAAAGCAAGGAGTGCAGCCCTGGCACAGCCTCTATCACAGGGGCTCTGCACTGTGCAGGGGCTCTGGCGCTCCCACACTCACAGCAGAAAAGCCCCACACTGGACTCCATGGGGAAGCAGGGGACAGGGCTCCCTCCACTCCCAGCAGTATGCAGGAACCTACGCAGAAAGGGTTGGGAAGGCAGAAGGCTCCAGCATGTGGCTTCCACCGCTGTGAGTGTTGCAGCTGCAAGTGCAGGGCATGGAGCCCCAGCAATAGAGGCAGCTGGACCTCCCCACTCCCATGCAGGCAGCTCTGGCTAGAGCCACACCCCATTGGGTCCTTGCTCTAAGTGCGAATGTTGTGACCTCTCCACCTGCTGCTGCTGCTGGCAGTGGGGGCTGCACACCATGGGGGGAGTGTGTGGGAGGTCCCTACATCCCCCACCTTTACACCCCAACTCTGCCCAGCTGAGCTCTGCGTTCCCATTGCTAGGGAGCAGACAGGCAAGGCCAGCCCTGCTCTCTGGAGCAGACAGCACAGCCTACCCCAGAGCTGGAAAGCATGCTGGGATGCTGGGGGACTATGATTTAACTTAAACCAGGAAGGGGTCTAGGACAGAAGTTCCATAAAGTGGTTTGAGCTCAATCAGTTAAGTCTGATACTACATTCAACCAGATTTATCTCAAACTGGTTTCAGCCATTTTGAAACTGGTTTATGGGCACTAAATATCTGTTCTGTTACAGGTTTAAACCAGTTTCTGATTGCTTAAACCAGCTTATGTGTAATTTCTGTCCCTAGCTTTGAAGTCAAGGGAACTTGAATTTGTTTCTCTTTTTCACTTTCCAAAACTGAATTGGTTTTCAATGGTAGTTCCTTTGCATCCTTTTGAGTAGGTAAGTTTTACTCTCTTCTGACAGAGAAACTGAGAGCTGAATAAGATATTCCTGTGGTCACACAGCAACTCAGTTGCCAAATAAAGAATGAAACTCATAGCTCCTCACTTCTTACTGGTGCTGTATTGCTCACCAAAACCTCTTCCAGTTTTTGCAATAATATTGTCTACCAAAAGATTTTCTCTTGATTTAAGAAGAAAAAAAGTGTTGTAACCACCAAAATAAATGTTTCCCTTTAGTATTGTTGCAGAGATCGGCTTATGGGCAGATGCTCATTTACAGAGCTAAGAATTTCTGGGAAGTTTGCAGTATCAGAAAACCATGGTAAGGAATATGTATATAGGTGCTCAAGTGTTTGGTTGTCTAGAGCTCTGAAGAGCATGGCAAGAGCCTGTACCACTGGCACTCCACAGCCAGGGGGATGGTGCCTAGAGATCACCAGTGTGGAGCCCCTGCCCCAGAGGTTCACAAGGAAAAGTGAGCAAAGAGGAAAATGTTGACTCTTTGCCATCTAAGGAGCTACATCCACTAGGGATAGAGCCACAGTTCACTTCATAGTTTCTTCTGCCAAAAAGGCTCATCATTTCACTTCCAGACTGCAATGGATTTCTGCTCCACTTTTGGATGGGGGCTGCAAGGCCTTCCCTTTGTCCCAGCCATAAAAGGAACCAGTCTTTGGTACTAAGAATATGCAAACCTCCTGACTACAATACTGCCTCTCACAGATGCAGTGCTGCTTCCACTTCAGAAGAGTTGCCAAAGGTTTCCTTTGTCCCACCCATCACATTTGCTGCTCATAAAAGTAAGGACCAAGACATGAGGTCAGACATCCAGTTCCTTCTTGGTGTCCTTGGTTTCTGTAGTGCCTTATCAGTTCTGTAGCATAGTGGTTATCAGGCTGACATCACAAAAACATGCCTAGTTCAAAACCTGGCAGAAACAGGCCCCAACTCAATGTCTTTCCTGCAGCCTGGCTTGGAAGTAATGCCAGATATGCTGAGTTGGCATGAACAGATATTTCTGGCACACTGGAGGGTCTAGGAGGTGGATTACTGCCCAGTTCATTGTGGAAGAAGGACCTTGTCTTATCTGCAGAGAATGACAAAATGAGCAATCTGACTGTGGGGATCTGTGAGCCCAGCTCCACCTCCCTAGGCAGTAGAGTTTGGCACGAGTGACATGAGTTTGGCATGAGAGTCCTGAAGCTGGAAGGGGAGAAGGGAGCAAGGCACGCAGCCTTCTAAGACATGTCCAGTGGCACTCCATAACATGAAAAACATTACATGTGGCACTGGAAAATGGTGCACTACTGAGAAGTTTCTGTTCTGAACAACTAATATTTCTTTGCAGAACCAACACATTTTTTTCTGCAAAAAAACCTACCTGAATGGCTGTACATAAACTTTTTTGCTGTGCTAAAAAGGCATATTTCTTGCTAGAAATGTAACGTCTGTCCAAGCCCTCTGTCTGTCATCCTGAAGCATTCATAGGATGCCTCTAATCTTGTTATCCCTGAAATGACCATCTGTGATTTAATATGAAGTACAGCCAAACAGAATCCTTTAGACATGATGCCTCATATTCAGCATTAGACTTCCAAGCAGGATTATTTACAAAGAGAAAATTATGTTCTGTGTCCTAAAAAAGAGACACACACAGTCCCAGCCCCAAGGAGCTTGCATACAAAGACAACGCAGTGTAGACACAGGGAATCAAATGCTCAGATGTGGGATTTATTCTTAAGTAATTTAGATCTATATGGATATAGATAGAGATATATATTTTATATATATCTCTCTATATAAAATAGTATTTCTTTCTATTTTAAGAAGAAGCAGAAGAGCTGGGAGAAAGAATATAATGGCTTGAATAATAAATCTACAGAATAATTAGCATAACAGGCAAGTAAAATTATTAGAAACATGTGAAAGATAAATGGTTTTGTACTGGAAAGTTTTCCCCACAAGAAAGACCCTTTTAAGGCAATAAATTCAATGTGTACTCAAGGAGCTGTCGTAATGTTAAAGTGCCATTAGTGTCATAGAAAGGAAAAAAGGGTGAAAGGTTTTTTTTTTCCTTTTAAAATTTTTTTTATCCAGAGTATGCAGAGAATAGCTAAGAAACATGTTTGCTTTTGGATTAGCCCTTCTTGACTACTCATGTTCAACCTTTTCACTACAAGTTGTTTGACAAGCCCTTTTTTCATCATGGCCATTTGAAGCCCATCCTCTCACAGAGCCGTCCTTAGCAAAAGGAGTAACAGATATGGGACCAAACAGACTTACCTATTTCCTTAAATGTCTTGACACACAATATCCTATTAAAATGTGTTGAATGTGCCCCTTCTCTCAAGTTCTTATATACTTAAAATGCCATTATGTTAAACAAAAAGAAGGTAAAAATGTTTTCTTACTGAAAAAAATCCCTCCCTGCCACAGTTCAGAATCCTTTCTACTTACTAAAAACATAAAGAGGGGATGAGGAGGGGGAAGCAGGAGGGTTTTTTTAAACCCATTTTCCTCTTCTATTAGCCCTGTATAGCTTAATATCGCCCCAAGAAAGTGAAGTTAGTTCTTTTTTCATTACCTAGTTTTCATCATGCTCAGTAGTTTCAAATGCTGTAGCCCAAACAATAAAGCAGCGTGTATTTCGACTGTAGCATAACACAGTAGCATAACTAAGGGGGAATGAGTGGAGCAACACCCTAGGCTCTACCTTTGTGGGGTACTAAAAATAGCCACAACTGTGGCAGCAGTTGATAGTGTCACTGTGACTGGCACTGTGACAGCTGGTGCTGGCTTGGATATGGCACAGCTGCCCAGATGCAGATCTGCCTGGCTATGCCTCTGCCCTAAGAGGAACTGAATGTGAAGTCACTCTTTTTCTCTGACCTTTTAAAATTTTTCTACCTGGTATGGTTACAAGTAGACCCTGCTTAAGACTGTACCAAAGAGATTAGATGCTTCATGAAATTGACAGTGCTTCATCTATGATCAATTTCATTGTTTGCTCTACACAGTTAGACCTTGATCTTGAATATTGACCACCCTGAAATCAGTGGTGCTGTAAATAGGTACAGTTCACTAAAGGAAGAAAAAAATATATCACTAGCAATTTGCTAAAAGAAAAATTCCCTGACTTGCAGAGATGCACAACTAAAAGACGATGTGCTAAACTTATGCTGCTTTACCAACAACAGAAACAAGAATGCCCAAAGTCTGATTTCTGTGCCTGGCTCCACTGAAAATACTATTTATTTCCTAACAGCTTTTTCATGCATTTTCTGGAGTATTTTTATTAACTATTGAGGAAATTAACTTTGGATGGATCACTGACAAATAAAAATTATGCAACTGGTAGTCTCATAAAACCATGAAAACTACTGTGACATTTTTGGTATGTTTCCAGCACAAAAATTTTGGTATTAGAATAAAGTGCTGTGACCTTCAACAATTTTATACGCAAGTGGAACATGTTTAAAAGATGGCAGGCAAGTGCGTGCTTTTTTCCCTTTGATATTATCATTATAGCTATCGATTCAGAAGCTACCATTATTGTTTGCTGCAAAGAAATATATTCTATACATATTGCCAAAGAGATTCCTAAAATAATCCTATTTTACCAGAGTCTAACCCTTTCTTTCCACTTCTGCAACTCAGATACATTTGGGTGACACATCTAGAATTAATAAAAGGGAAATATCTGTTGAGACTGTGTAAGCAAAAGCTGGGAACCAGAGAGCTGGAGAATTGGAAGGGAGATCAAGGTTCATCTAATCTAATGTCTGGACACATGCAGGATTTGCTATTTCTAACCCATCCCAGATAGATGTCTATTTACTCTGTTCTTGAAATGATGTTTTAGAAGCTGAATTCACAAAGTAAATGTAATTTTACATATTAGCAATAAATCTCGGACTGAATTTTCCAAATATCCAGTAAAATAAAAATGTTCATCAATAGAAATTCTACTCTGATGTTGGGTATTCCACCGTACAGCCCCAATCTTGCTTCCCTTAAGAAAATGTAGTGCTTGTGAACTGAATAGATTTTATTTTCTGTCTTGGAGCTCCAGGTTTTGGCTAACCATTTCTAAATAGCTTTTTAGTCAGTATATGCATTAATGCTTAATTGTTTCCGGTTAGAACTGAGCTCTCATTTCTTTCATGGATCAAGCATGAACAGATACACTACCATTTTATAAGTAGCACTGCTCTACTTATGCTGTATATATTGTTTTCTTGCCCCCAAAAGCCAAACTATAACTTCTCATGTACCTGCCTGTATTTGGAGCATGTGGGCTGCACAGAGGGAGACTACTACATCTGCTTTCTCTAAAGTGCCAATATGCTTTGGAAACTGCTGAAAAATAGAACTGATAGCTAATGAAATGCTTCCCCTCTCAGACCATTCATATGCTGATGGATCAATTTCCAAATTACCCATATACAGGGGTTGCACTGTAATGAGGGAAATTTTTTTGCAGCCTCCTTGATGACACATAAGTACCAAGGACATATGGCCCTACCTGTTTCAAAAAATACATTCAAATACATCACTTTTTATACTTAACCTTAACTAGCAACCTCAATCACAACCTTATTTACAAACAGGATCCTTAAATCAGTGATTCTTAGCCAGGGTGCCACAATTGCCAAGTGGGCCCTGAGGTCCTCGTAGGGGTGCTTAGTATTGTTATGCGTGCAAATACCTACGCATTGAATGTGTACATGGAATCCATAATTTCAAAAACAATATGTTTTCTGGTACTCTTTCTGGCTAGAAACAGACATTAAAAAAAGTCTGAGCCTGAACTGATAAAATCTTTTCAGGTAGTCTAACCTGGTTAGGCTATGTTGCTTTGTAACCAGACGGACATCCCCTCTGGACTGAAGAAATGCAGGCATTGAAGAAATACAGTGGCTCAGGCTGGAAGCTGAGGGGTGCTAGACCAGCCCTCCCTTCCCTTCTACAGCTGAGCTTAGGGGTGGGGCATGGCCAGGCCCTAGCAGTATACTTTGATTAGGGAGGGGTGGCCCCATTCACCACCACCCTGCTCCTGACAAGCTCTGCAAGAAGTTGATAGCAATGTTTATCACCCTTAATTCAGTGTTTATCAGCCCATCAAGAACACAAAAGCCTCTTTCCATTAGTTCAAGTTTCTTAAACAGCTTTTTCCAAGGAAGGAATGGAGGGACATTACGAGCTACCTGTTGGTTAGCTCCAAAAAGCCCTAAGTTGACAGTGTCCTGTCTGTTTTTGCCCTGTCTCCCACAACACAGACTGTAGCCTGCATGTGGTATGCTGGCTAATGCCAACAGATGTCTGTGTAAGGCAGAGGGGAGGGGGGAATCCCTGCTTAAGCAGAAAATGGTGGTGATGGTGGTAGGGGGGAGCTGCAGCAAGTTAGGAAGATGCTGCTGTGGTTTATGTGCACTGAATCTCTTTTCTGTTACAGGTTTGAACCAGTTTCTGATCACTTAAACCAGTTTATGTGTAACGTCTGCCCCTAGACTGAGTTCTCTGCAACAGAGTAATGTTCTATTATTTCTCTGTAGTGAAAAACTGATAACTGGCACTTTTTGAGAAGCACCCATGAGTCTAAAACGGTTGAAAACTGCTACTCATATATTTCTTTGTCACATTTCTTTGTCAAATTAAAAATAGATTAAACCACTTTGTACTCATGACACAGAAGCTCGTGACCCTGCTTCTCAAGTTTTGCCACCTGCTATACCTTGCTGTGTCGTGTATAGGTACTATGCAAGCTCTTTGGGGCAGGGATGTATCTTTGATTTACTTGTCTGTAAATCACTCTAACTCTGTAAATCACTATACTATCTAGATATAACTAGTACTGTATAATGCAACTCAAGGGAAAATAAGTGAAAAGAAGAGTTAAGGATACAGATATAACATAAGCATGGTGCTCAGTTTCCTGATGTGAAAGAATGATAAGAAACAGACAGAGGTACAAGTCTTGTCATCTTTTAAAAGTAATCGTTTAATGATATAAAGAATATTCACACTAACTGATAATCAATGATTATCATGTCAGGAATTTGTGGGATGGTGGTTTATATCCTCTTTCTGGATTTCATTTGTAAACATCTTTTCTCCATTTTTGCCTCTCTCCACACAAACATCTACACATGTATCATATTTTTCTTAGCAAAAAGCATAAGTAGATGCTTATCTCCACAACTGCTATGGACCCCACTTGAATCAGCAATTGAGGAGTGTTGCAAAAGCAGTATACTTCTTCAGTTTCATTACAATGGAAATAAACAAGCTAAATCCAGGGATCACCTCTTCTCCATAAGCTCAGGGAATAAGATTCTTAAGGTAGTTCTAGCAGCTGGGTTGCTTTCATATGCTCTCAGTGGCAGAATGATACAATTTTAACAAGTGGAGAGAAAGTCTGCCAATAATACTCCCCTACTTTTTATCATTATAGTGGCTGGAAAAAAACCTATATAATCTAAAAGAAGCAAACAAACAAAAAACAATTGCACTCAGAAAAAAATTGAGGGACTTTTAATGATCCCAACGCAGGTTGTACAGAGCTGTACCACAGCCCAAGTTCAAATATTAAGAGTTATGATGAATATTAATACTTTCATATCATTCCAGAGGTCTCTTATTTTTTCTCTCTGTTTAAAAGTCTTTCATGTACAGGTCATTTGCAAGATAGTATTAGAGATTTTATATGAAAATAACTGTCAGTTTCATTGCTGGAGAATAAAAAGCGACAGGCAGGAACCTTGTTCAGACATCATTAGTTGCACTACAGTGCACCTACACTTATTCAAACTAACACAAGTGCTTTATCACTCTCACAGAAAATTTAGAAGAGCTTTTCTGGATGACCAGCAGGTGCAGCAGAAAGACGTTCCATTCAAGACTGCCAGAGGAACAGGCTGCCCACTGAAAAACACTGGGTACAATTATCTCTAGGGATTAGGAACATTTACACACAAGTGTCGTGTAATTTAAATCTGATCAAAGCAAGAAGAAAACATTTTCTTCTTATTTCAAGGGTTTCATGGCTGAATTAACTCACTGCAAATAAATAAATATAATATCATAATAACTTTGTGTAACATTCTGTATCTGGCAGTGTGTAATGGAAACACCAGAGGAACACTTTTTTGCCAGGGAATGACAGAATATAGAGAAGCACAATTCCTCCAAGTCTGAATGTTTTGTAGTACAGCATGAAAAGGTGAAACGAGTTAAAGTTAAAAGTGGAAAGTTAAAACAAGAATAAGCATCCACATTGTTAAAGCCTGAAGGCTGTGGAAAAGTTGCACTACTACAGCAGTAAACTGGTCAAGTATAAGAATACCCGTATCGTGGTCTCTACAATGGCCTAAATCAGGATGCATAATTTATGGCCCATGCTGCATAAGTCATTCCAGGGCAATCCTAGTGACCTGTCATCATTCTTTATTAAATTACTTTATTTGTAAGGATTTGAAAACACAAAGCAACCAGTGCTGTTTACTCACTATGTGCACTTGTGTATGTGGTCCATTTGACAGGGGGGAGGAAATGGCAGCAAACCTTGCCAGAAAAAAACAGCCCACATGAAGCCGTGGGAGGCAACAGCAGGCGAGGAGCTTTCCCAGCCCATTGCAAACTATCTAGGGGTACTAGTCCTCCCCTTGCTCCTCACCACCCCCATCCTCCGTCCCTTTCTCCTGCCTGCTCTGCCACCTTCCTTTACCTAAAGCACTGCATTGCTTTCCTTCCCTGCCAGTCTGCACCCTGAGCTAAACATTAACTGGTAATGCATTACCGGTATAAATATATGTATTTTTAAAACATTTAACCTTTCACACCCCACTCAGGGGAGGTAAGTAAGTAACACTATCATCTCACTCAGTAGTTACTTATGCTTTAGGTATTAATGATCCTGAATTCTCACTCACATTTGCTTATGTGCCTGAGAACAAATTTTTCTTCAGTATCTGCTTGCTTACTTTGCTACCTGTGATACCCTATTTCTTTCTTCCCCAGACATTTCCCCTCTATGGAGGGTGTCACTGTTTAAACCAGTGTTTTTAACTGGGGCTCCAGTTAAAAACTCTGGTGCTGTAAGAGCCTTTCACGGTGCTGCAGCACAGGCACTACCATGGCTGTAATTGCTGTTACATCTGTCTGTCTTTTGTGGAGCCAGACTTGGAAGGACTGTTGCATGAGTGCATGCTGTCTTGCCACAGTCTACCTTTCTCCAACCCTGCATGCTCTTCCCAGAAACAGGCACATGCAGCAGGTGGAGCTGCCCCAGGAGGACTGTGGAGAACAAGCAGAAAGCTCCTGTCTGTTTTATCAGATCGCCCACACACAGGTGAGTGGGTGTGCTCGTGCCACAGCCTTTCTTGTTCTAGTTGTGCATGAGGCAGTAATACAGCCTGGGTGAGAACCACTGAGGTAAACTGAGGCAGCACAACAGAGGCTCTCAATTAGGGTGCTGCAAAATTTAAAAAAAAAAAACATTTATGAAGGGGTGCCCTCATTGAAACTGTGTGATGCACAGTATTTTTCTTCATTGATCAGACCCTGGCTATGATATGGCAGCATAGGGATGAAATTATGACCTATCCAAATATACATCCATGACAATAAACCAGTTTCTATGCAATTATCATTGAATTAATGCTTCATAAGAAATAATTTTGTGTTAGACACAGTGTCTCATTAAATGGTCTTACTGGTCCATTCTTCCCTTATAATCTATTAATCGAATACTTAATTCAGTGTTGGATATCTTTATAACACTTCAAATGCTAGTATAAAATTATTACATTTTTCATAGTCTCCCCCCAACCACACATGCCAATATTTCTACCATCTGCACTTTACTTACAGGTTACTTTGTGATGTGTACACTAATGGCCTGGGCCTTAAAAAAAAGAGGCTAAAATCCATTAACATCCACCTCTCACACTGCAAGACACAACAAAGGGGTGAGGGACTCTTTTCCATGAAGTGCTTTTTGATACACAAGATAATTAATTTCTCACTGTCTGGTATCCATTGCATGTAAACTGGTTATAATGGACCTCATTCATTAGGGACTTCAGTGTGTGGATGTTGTAAATTAGAGGTAATACAATAATTGGAAAGACAATCATGTGAAAGCAGCATATATCTATTTCTACATACAACTAACCTTGTAAAACTAAAACAAACAACAAGTACTAGCCTTCAGCAAAACCTACTGAGCTGCTACTCCTGCTCTAGCAATGACAAACTGAACCGGGATCCAACTGAAATTAAAAAACTTTAATAACTGATTTTTAGAGTTTAAGAATTCAGCACTAACTTCTGTCCTAATGAGCACATCATGGCTTCAGGATGTGTTTGGTAACCACTGGCAGTATGTGCACAAGACTTTGGGTATAAGAGAAGAATGCTATTTTTTAAAAAAGCTAATTTAAGAGAACTCAACATAAACTGGAAGAAGATTATAAAGATAAACTTAATGTGTACAGGTGTAGAATTGTGCACTATGACATGACACACTCTGAGAAACTGACATTTTCTTTAAACAATATGGCTTAAGCAGGGGCATACGTTTACATAAACAGGGGCATACCTCTACAGAAGCACAAATAGTAGCGGCACAAATTTGTGTGGCTACTTTGTGCCCCAGTGCAGGTCCTTGCCTGTGTACTTTGCAACAGGACCTGCTGCTCCATGTTCTGCAAGGGTGAGGGTAGGATGATGCCTCAGCAGGGGCTAGCCATTCCCTGCGTTGACACACCCCGTGCCCTGGCCAGCCAGATAGTGGCATGTGGAAATGGGGGAGCAGGAAACCTAGGGCTACCTGCTACTCCATCTATCCACACCGCAGAGCCCCCCACATTGGGGTTCAGTGTGCCTTGAGATGTGGGAGAAGGCAGCCTGCTTCCACACTGCAGAGCAGCTGCCTGGGGTGCAGGGTGCCTCAGCACAGAGGCTCTGCAATGGAGCTCCCACGCTGAGACACACGGAGACAGGAGAGCAGCCAACCCAGGGCTGCCTCCTCCCCGGTCTCTGCATTTGTCGTGGTGCTTGCCACTTAGGCGTGGTTTGCACTGCTTTTTTTCCAGGATTTTTTTGCTACCAGGAAATCCAGGTAGCAAATTTTGTCCCGGCACTGGAAATCAGCAGGGCTGGGCACCGATTAATGTGCAACTCGTGTGTTTTGTGGCACTGAAAGACAACTGCAGAGCCACAAAGCAGAAGTGCCTGCACATCTAGATCCAGCCCACTAGTTTTATTTTCGGAAGAACAAGTAGTAAAGCAATCACACTTAAATTTTGCTTTAAGAGGTCAATATATAGATTTCACTATTCTTTACCATGGGGTTCTCAGTCATTACTTCAAAGGCTTCTTTTACCAAACTACGGGAAAGAAAAGTTTAGATAATAAGGGACATATACAATTAATTTTCTCTCTCTCTCTCATGAGGTCCTCCGATGGCAGGCTGTTCCAGAACTTGGGGGCTCAGACAGTAAAGAAATTCTTCCTTATGTCCAGCCTGAAATGGTCTTGTAGTAGTTTATGACAGTTCGACCTCTTCATCCCTTGGGGTGCTCTGGTGAACAAACGTTCCCCAGATACTGGTGGTCACCCCTGATAAACTTATAGGTGGCCATCAGATCACCCCTGAGCCTACGCTTTTCCAGGCTAAAGAGCCCCATCGCTCTCAGCCTGTCGTTGTAAGGTCTGTTTTCCTGGCCTCTGATCATGCACGTGGCTCTTCTCTGGACTCTCTCAAGCTTCTCCACATCCTTTTTGAATTGTGGAGCCTAAAGCTGGACATAGTACTCCAGCTGCGGCCTCACCAAGGCCGAGTACAAGGGGAGAATGAAGTCCTAGGATTTGCTTGAGAAGCATCTATGGATGCAAGCCATCGTTTTGGTCACTTTACTAGCCACAGCATTGCATTGTAGGCTCATGTTCATCTTGTGGTCAATCATGACCCCCAAGTCCCTTTCATCCACAGTGCTAGCCAGTGTAGCACTGCCGAGCCTATAAGGATGCTACAGGTTTTTCCTCCCACGGTGGAGAACTTTGCATTTTTCAGTGTTAAACACCATCAGGTTCTTGTCCGCCCATTTGCTGAACCTGTCCAGGTCAACCTGGATTGCCCTCCTGTCTTCTGGCGTGGATGCTTTGCCCCAAAGTTTGGTGTCATCGGAGAACTTGGCCAGTCCGCTCCTGACTCCAATGTCCACATCATTAATGAAGATGTTGAACAATATGGGTCCAAGGACAAAGCCTTGGAGGACCCCACTGGTCACAGGGCACCATGACGATTGACTTCCATCAACCACCACCCTCTGGGTCTGACCATGGAGCCAATTTCCCAGCCCACAGATCATGGTGCACTCAAGGCCCCAAGTGGCCAGTTTTGCCAAGAGGTGATCATGGAATACCAGATCAAAGGCTTTTTTGAAGTCAAGATATATGACATCATGTCTTTTCCCTTGTCCAGGTGATAGGTCATCTGGTTGTAGAAGGAAATGAGATTGGTCAAGCAAAACCTACCCGCAACAAACCCATGCTGGCTATCCCTCAGGATGTTGGCATCAGCCAGTCCATTAAGGATGGCCTCCTTGATCATCTTTTTAAAGACCTTCCCCGGAATAGAAGTCAGGCTGATGGGCCTATAGTTTGCTGGATCCACTTTCCTCCCTTTCTTGAAGATCGGCACCACATAGGCCTTCTTCCAGTCTTCGGGCACTACACCAGAGCGCCAGGAGTTTTCAAAGATCCGTGCCAGAGACTGGGCTATGATGCTCACCAGCTCCTCGAGTACCCTGGGGTGTAGGTTGTCAGGGCTGGCTGACTTGAAGGTATCCAGCCTCTCAAGGTGTTCCTTCACAAGGTCAGCATTGATGGGGGGCAGGGGATCCCCATCACCCAGACCTCCCTGTCCCCTAGTGGGCCTGCTGAAGGCATTTTGTAAACCAGTGACAATACTACCCTAATTGATTAAGAAAGAACAGTACTGGTAAATAGCTCTCGACTCATTTAAGGTAATAAATAGGTCACACTGGATACAGTTATGCTGTCAGTTTTTGGTGAATTGGATGATGGTTATGTTTATCATTCTTGCTGTCAATTTATCACAATAATTCCTCCCTCTTCTTTTAAGAAATAGTCAGTTGTGTCACATCACAGAATGTGGTAAAGAGGCAATAATTTTGAGGTAATACAAGAGTTAAATGCTATACTTAAAGTAAACAGAAGCTTCTGGTGTTGAATTGGAGATACACTAGGTAATTTAAAATGAAAATACTCCTGCTAAACTATTGGACATTTCAAAAGCAAATGCTATCTTCACTTCCTAAAACTAATGCCTAGATAATCTGTCACCTCACAAAGCTCAAAAGGGCTTTCACCCAACAAGGACACTCCTCTAGAGAGAATGATCACACTTTTGAAAGAGCCATCTGGATACCACATGAAGAACTGCGTCTGTACAAAAAGAAAATCTCCATGGAACACACATCCTTAGTTATGACATACCATTCTTCCCTGAAACCTATACGGAAATTTCTCAAACAATTGCAACCCATAGTAGAAGAAGAACCAATTCTTAAAGAGATCTTTTTGAACCACCCATCCTAGCTTTTAAACAAGCACCAAACTTCACCAACCTCATTGCTGGAAGCAAACTTCCTATGACCCAAACCACACCAAGTGGATATAGACCATGCCAGAAATGTAAAACCTGCCAGCGCATCTCCACCAGTCACACAATAACAACACCCCGCAACAGAACCATCACCATTCCTGGACTTTACTCCTGCACCTCCAGAAATGTAATCTATTTCATCCAGTGCACCAAATGCCCTGATGGAAAATATGTAGGAGAAACTAAACAAGAACTGCACTCCAGAATGAACGCACACTGCAAAGACAAAAATATCCAATTACCTGTGGGTGCACACTTCTCATAGGACAATCACTGTCTCTCTGATCTCAGTTCTAATCCTCAAAGGGAATTTACAAAACACTTCTCATAGATGAGCCTATGAACTTCACTTAGAAAATCTACTGGATACAAAAAATCATGGACTTGATTTATGACACATTACAACCTGCCTGACATCTGACACCCCAGGTAACATGCCCCCAACTGACCACTTGCATTCCTTCACTTGTTTCCCCACCCCTTTTTCCTTCTCCCCTCCTATCTCTACCTATTGTCTTCCTAACTCCGACTCATTTTCACTTTCACAGACATGCTTGTTGTAAATTTGCTTCTTTTCTACCTTGGAGAACATAGCAGAGTCTTCCTATGCCTGACAAAGGGTGTTTGTGTCCAAAAGCTTGCAAAGAACATTTTTCCAATGTTTTAGTTGGTCTAAGAAAAGATATCACATGTACCCAAAGAACCTTGTCTCCTAGATATTTCAAATGATTTCAATTATTTCATTGATGATTTGAAGTCTATTTGCTGGCTTCCAGCTATTGTATAATGGAAAACTGGATGCTCACACTGCTACTGACTTAGAGTATTTTCTAGCTGATTTTATGAGCCCCTGTCATATAATCTGTGTATGAAAATAATTTTGGACTATATTTGATTAATAATATAACTTGGGGAACCAAACTCCTACCTAAGCAAAAGCGGGCATATGACATTTTGCATGCAACTCCTTCTAGTACAAACATTTCTAAAGGACCTTGGCAGAGTTCTCCACATTTCCCACCTTAAAATAAATTCATTTACATGTTATCACAATTCTAGATTACTTATCTAATTGTACCTAGTAGTCATTGATTATAGTAAGGGTAATAGGATAGACCTACTCTAGACTGCTGTTAGCAGAGGTATTGACAAGGCACCTAGAACATGGCTATAAATTTCTAATAGAAAGCTATTACTTTTCTTCTTATGTAGATAACCACATATTCATCTAATCACGTTAGCACTAATCTGTTTTCCAATGATTGTTTTCATTGATTAGGATGATAGTTCCCACACTAAAACAGACTTTTTCCAAAAAAATTATAGTTCAGTATGTGAATGAAAACTAAATCAATATATGTTGTAATTAACATTTAACTCAGCAGTTATAGGGTTTAACACTATGGTAGGCTTCTTTTTCTTTTTTTAACTTAGTGCTGAGAAATGGTGCCAAATGGATATTTTGTCTATTTCTGTATTAAGTATAATATACACAAATTCCCTATGTGGTACTATACTTTACAATTCTTATGTACCTGTGACGTTATTCTGTAAACTGAGAGCCCTCACACATGTCTGAGGAGTTACTGCTGAGGTTGGCGAGCCCCAGGAGCCAGGCTACTAGACTTCAAGTTCTCATTTCTTAAAGGAGAAATTAGGCAAAGGAAATGCACAAAGAGGGTCTGGTCTCTTAAAGAACCCAGCCTGTGGCAGTGCCAGATCTCTGGCTTCAGGGAAGTTTAGGTACACAAATCTAGTGAATTGGGATATAACACAGCAACCAACTGGGGGAGGGGGAGGATTAAGCCTCTGTCAAGTCTTAATCACTCTGGCCATACACAGATGTTCATTTCTGCATTCAATTTCAGTCTCCAAAATTCTTACTAATAGAAAAATAACCTGGGAACCAGAGCACACAATGTAACTGAAGAGCTTCATGTCTGACGAGCTATATAGGTGGCCTCTCCAGCCAGTGGGCACTAGAAGACCATACCTACCCTTAGGGGAGCCCATTAATCTGTCATCTTCCCCTCCTTGAAAAGAGGGCGGGATGTCAACTGGCAGTTGGCAGATGCTGAAAGAATGCCTTTCCCCACTTGCCCAAGCTCACCAATCAACTGACAGGTAGGAGGAGGTGGCCGTTCTCCTGTGTGGGTACCTTCCAGTTCCCACTGCAAAAGAACAACTTCTGAATGTTGTATTCCTCCAACCTGATTCAGATCACTGCAGGGCAAGTGAGGGGCATTCTGCCACAGTATCAAGGCTCAGAAAGGCTTGCTGCTGTGGTACACCATCTGGCTTTGTCCCACGCTGTTCTGGGTCAACCTGCAACAGCATGAGCAAGGCAGAAGCATTCTGCTATGCCAGCAATGCTTGTGGAGCCATGCTGCCATGGCATGACAGTCCACATTGCCCTGCACTCCTCTGGGTTGGCCTGGAGCAATGGGGGCAAGGCGGGGGCATTCTGTCAAGGTGGGAATGCATTCTGGGATGGTTCTCCACCAGTTAGCTGATTGACAGGAGGGGGGATCATTTTTCAGGGCAAGGTAGCCACAAAGCTCCCTGAAAGTTCATCCAGGAGTGAGTTACCAAGGAGCCAGTTCTCTCACCCTCTCCCTTGGAGGCTCTGCAAGGACTGGGTGTATTAGGTATCCTCCACACTCGAGAAGTGTGTATAGGCATTCAAGCTAGTTCAGGAGGAGGCCAGTCTTCCTCATAGGTATCAAATCTAATGTCTTGCAGAAGAATCAGTTCTCTTTCACAATAATTCTCTTGAATCTCCATATACCTCTCTTTTTTATACCGGGATAAAGCATAAAGTGAGACTTTTGTTCATGACACAAAGGACAGAGAGAAAGCGCAGATAAACCAGCAGAAAATTTCCATATGACGAAAAAATAAAATCCTCTTGAGCATTTGCAGGTGGAGTGGTGCAAAGGGGTTATAAGCTGATGCAAGAATCTGGCCTAGCACCCCTCATAATTTTCAAGTAGTAATTTAGTCATATGCATACAAACAACAGCTTTTTGCAATTGGTTAAGCAAAGATACTTACACAAGTCTCTTTATATGTCTGAATGGTAGTGACAGGATGTTAACACATTTAAAAACCTAAATAGACAGACAGATACTTTTAGTAGCATTTTTCAAACTATAGTACATGTATGTAATAGGGAATCAGTGGCTTCTGCTATTTGAGAACACAAGTATCCAGGGAACTCATAGGCAGCCCTACTCATATTGTAGGGTTAGATGCCCAGCAGTAGTACAATAGGGCTGAGTCCTCATTAAGCAGTAGGGATACCGCTAAGGCAGCAAGGGTAGCAGAAACAGGCCTGGTCAACAGGCTCAGAATGGAAACCCCTGTGGGTGGCTTGAGAGTTACCTGACAGGGAGGGGCCAGCTTAGGAAGCACCTAAAGCTAGTGGCTGAGCACAGGCAGGCAGTGGGGCTCTGCAGGTTGTAGAGGAAAGATTTTCTGCCCAGAAATCCTGCAGAGAAGTCCCTGGCTGACAGCTGAACTACCCTGGGAAAGTGATGATTGCTTGCAGAAGAATACTACTCAGAATAGGGGGAAGTTTTGCCGTACAGCCGGTGAGATGGCTTTGATGTTTAGGCCAGGTGTGGGGCCCATCTGCATTATAGCCAGTGGGTGTACTCCTTCCATATAGCTTATACCAGCAGACTGGATAGGGACTATCAGCGGTGGAGGAGTCCCAGCAGGGCCTAAGCAGGGTGGAGACAGAGCCAGGGGCCTGTTTCCTGAGGAGGTGTGACAAGAGCCCAGATGCCAGTCAGACACAGTGGATTTGTGTTAGAAGACCCAATGAGAAGAAAGGGGCAAAGGCCAAGAAGGCTAAGGCACCAGTGAAGGGGAGTGATTGAACAGTGACACTTATGAAGCATAGGCATGGCTGTAGGCTACAATATTAACTCCTAAGGCTACAGGTGCCCAGGGGTGGGGAAGGATTAAGAGGTTGTAGGCAGGGGGCATAGATAGGACAGGAGGACCCATCTAGGGCCTGAGGTTTGGGGACCAGAGGAGTCCAGGATGGAGTGGCTGGCCAAAATCATGGATGAGCGCTTACTCGGGAAGCCTAGGGCAGCCTCCCTTTTCACAAACCAACTCAGTACATCAAGGCATGGCAGAAGAGTGAAAAAGGAAGGGGGCTCAGAGAGCCAGAGTTATATCAGGAAGTGCCCAGCCACCTAAGGCATGATAGTCACCCCTGAAACCAAGCTTTGCTACAGTGTACTACTGGTGCAACAAGTGTACATGCAGACTGATAACTATCCATTCCCTTCACGCAACACATATGCATATGCACACAGAGAGAACAAAAATAAGAATGATTTACAATTACAGTGATTACAATAATACACATGTGGCAAGTACTTCTGAGTTTTCCATGTAGTGTGCTAGTTCTTAATGTTTGAGAACTGCTCCTCAACATATCAATAGCCTCTTGGCTTCTATCAAGTAAAAAATCTGTTTCTCATAAAACTCAAATTATAACACAGTTCTAGACTTCAGAATATAAAATTTTCAAAGGAACAATTATATTCTACTGCATGCAAACTTAGCCCTTTGGAATAAAAGATTAACCCAACCATCTTTCAGAATTTTAGGAAAGCATTAAGGTTAGTCAGGTAAATAATATATGTTTAAAACATGGTATAAAAACTCTTTTGGAGCCATATATGACCTATTGTGTTCACTTGTACATATCTTTATAGAATGATTTTTCTTTGTTTTATATTTAACAATGGTATTTTGGGACTCATAAAGCTTAAAGCAAGCTAAGAACTTCTGTTTTAAAAAAATGATTCCCCCTCTTGTGTTTTCCTGCAAACAATAATGTTGCAACAACCTTCAGACATGGGTTAGCTTAAAGTAAATCAAATATAATATAGTCATCATTCTAGTGTTAGCTGTAGCTTAATTTTTATTCCAAATTTGATTGCTTTATCTGAGTTAGAGCAGGATTTTTATTATTTTTATGCAATCAAATTCTGACATATGAACTGATTTATAATGTTGCTATTGTCCTTTCCAACAGTAAAATTTTACTTTGGGTATTATAACCACTGCCAATAGGTATTTCAGTTCCAAGTCCTGCTTCCTCTGTTCGTGTTGATAACCCTACCAATTTCTCTTCATCATGTACAAGTGTGGGGGCAAAATGGTGCAGGAAGGAATGCTGGGCTCCCTTTCCTAAGGCCAAATGGATTGACATCTGTCTATGCTATCTCAATTGCTTACTGGCAGAAAAAAAAGTATAGGCTTTTTACCATCTCTAAATTTTAATGTGCTAAGATTAGGCTGCCATGTAACCCAAGGCATACTATAAAGTGTATTGGTGTGCAGGGGAGGGAAGACAGAAGGAGGACTTTTTTCATCTTCTATCTTACTGAGTTTTGTAGAGCTGCACAGGTGCTGCTTTCACTGACATCAGTCCACAGTAGTGTAAAATATTCAAGGCAAAGGAAAGGAATCACGTACAGACAGCACTTGTTTGTTCACAGATAATGTGGCCAAGTTCTTTTTCATCTTGATGTTTAGATTTCTTTATCTCTGTGTTTTTTAGAAACATAGACAATAATGAGGTATGTAGATATGCAGATTTTTACACGGACCCCAAATATGCTATTTCATCAGCATATATTAGTACAAATAGCCAACCTCATGTGATCTTTCAATCTTAGAAAACTCCTGAAAACAGAAATACTTAAAGCGGTTACTCAAGAAAGAGAAGCACAGGAAATAGGAAAAGCCAGAATGTTCAGGAAAAAAAGAGAAGATACGTCAGAGAAGATAGCAGAATGCAGTACAGAGTGATCACTTTTGCAACGGGGGACCTGGACCCTAGCTATATTTTGCAGGAGTGAGTCATGCAAGTCATGACTGAAGTTGAATTCAACATACAATCATTATATAGTTTCATAAGGTTTGTAATCTATTTAATAACACAAAAATTGTCCTTTGTTCAAGATAGATAAATACTATAATGGCCAATTGACTGTAACGTCTTTTTACTTAATACAATTTTACCTGTCATCTCCTCCCTTCCTAGTTTTACCCTCATTCATACCAGATTCTGGTCTCTCCAGTGTTCAAAATCTAAACTGAAAAGGGCTAGAGGGGCTTTTAATGAGCATTAAAGATTAAATATACTTTTCTACACTTCATTGCGACTATCAGAGACAGCTACTTTAGACAAAAAGAAAAATGGAGTACAGTGTTCTATACTGTTTTGAAATGGGACAGCAGCTAAGTCATTGCACCTTTGCTGTTTCAACAAAACACATACATCACATAAAATACACCATTCTTATAATAAGCAATAGCCCTAATGAGAGAAAAGTATTTTAACTGAGATGCAGAAAACTGAATACTAATAATTCCTGGGTGAGATCAAAAAAGTACCCAAAAGGCATCTGCAGGGACTTTTGTCTCTTTAATTGCTTTCATTTCAGTCTGACTGCTCCGCTGTACCTTTTTTTCATTGTTTTTCTGTCTATAACTTGCAGTACCATAAACCTCTAGCAGTGGCTCTTATGTTAAGTAATATTAAGGATGCTGGGACTTAAATATCATGCAGAAATTGGTATAACCAAGAGGGTTGACTGAAATAATTTCACTTTGCCCAGTATGCTATATAAGTGGAGTTCCTTCAAAGGCGCATATAACAATCTATTGCTGAACCAGAAGAAAGAAGGAGCAGTAGCAGTTAAGGTGTATTTTGGTTGGCAAAAAAATGAAGAAGAAAAAAGTGCAAGCCAGAAGGGCAAGGAAGGACATACTGCAGTGCCCTGATCACTCTTACAAACAACATAGTCATCCCTCCACCCAGCCCGATGAAGCAGTATAAAAACAAAGTACCCAGGGAACACTGCAAATATCAAGACCAGATTGTGATATCTTATGCAAAGTGGGAAGTTTCAAAATGTGACCACTATAGCTTACATAAAGCCCAAGCTCTTAGAAAAAAATGCAACACAAAGAAAATTAATTGGAATAATTCCTCATGCAATTATATCATACTGCAGTGTACCTTCCTGCAATTTAAAAGGAAATTGATTTATTTCCCATTAGAATTAATTCTGTTTCTTAGAAGGTACAAAAATTGATAGCAATCCAACAGGATATTCAGAACATTAATTATAAGACTGCCCCGGTAGAAGTCTTTCCTTGCTCAGAATCATTAGGTTCTCTTGTGGTGCCTTTATAGTTATACAAGTCCCTTGCAAAAATGCAGAACTTTCAAACATAAGCAAAATATTTGCTCTTGCAAATTATTTTCTGTATTTTTCTGAGACTGGATTATTCAAAAAGACAGAAATGTCCATCTATACTGACTTTATATGCATATACAAACAGGTTTGGGGGGGGAAAGGGGTGAAGAAGAGAAACATTTTTGCTTCCACTTTAAGAACTAGTTGGTCTGTTTGTGAATCTTTTCTATTAGTGACCATTACAATATTTTCTTGGTGATCTTTAAAATTACTCTTTTCTGATGGTATGTGGGTCACCTTTTTCTACTAACTATGCCCTATATTAGTAATTTGTTAGCTTGCTTGCATCACAGTTGAAAACCCTTCAGCCTTGGTTTGCAGCAATAAATTCAACTGACAGCTGAAATTTGGAACGCTCACTTAATATTGATTCTGAATGTAATAACAAGCGACATGACCTTTTGGAGGGTGTAAAATATGGTTGCCACAACATCTGTGCCACATTTCTTGCTGTTTAGTAATATGCTGTAACAGCATGGAGCTGGCATTAAAGCTAAGCTTTATTATCAAGCAGATCACTCCATCTCTCTAGCTTCATTAAAAAAATGCTTTCAGCTTCTGGAGCCAGTAGAGACTATAATACACATCACTGTTTCCAAGACCTAATTTACCCAGCAGTAAGAAAAGAAAGAGGTATTTGACTACTTAAACACCCCCCCCCCAAAAAAATCTGTCAGACATAGTAAATTCCAGCAGGCTAAAAACCAGCATAAGTCTTCTAGACAGCAGGGAGGAGGGATTCTTCATAAAGTATTTGAACCAATGTCTATAAAGTTGATACTGTTTCCAGTATCCTTCCGGTGCATGTGAAAATGCCCTCACATCTTCCCTTCCACTCAAAAAAGAAAAGATTAACACCATTTCTATCTGCCCTGACACCAAAACACCATTTTAATTTAGCATTACCCCAGGATACCTTGAACTAATTTTGCTAGGTTGGATACATAAATGTTTGTATCCGATTTACTTGCAGTGATTTCCTTTGAAGTGTCAGTATCTTTAAAATATACTTCAAGTACGCAGAACATCAATTTCTGCAGTTTTGAAAATCCAATTTAAGCAGGTTAAAAATTGTAAAAATTGTCAAAACAGTCTAAACCACATTTCAACAACAGGACACTCAGTCACAATATACACAAAGAAAAATCATGCTGTACTGTGAAGTTCATTTAAAGTATTTTTTTGCTCCTACTGGCTACCATAATGAGTTTATTGTAATAACAAATCCCTCTCTTCTTAAAGCCTTCCTCTGATGGGCATTAATAATATAGTAATTCTTACCAATGCATTGTATTTCCATATTTTGTATTATATTTGACAATGCAAAAACTACAAGAGTTAAAAATGGTTTTTATCTTATCCATGGAGAGGATATTACAATCCTTGATAGTTAAATATAATGCATAAACAAAGTACTTGTCAGCACTTTTTAAAAAGAGTTATAATATATGAAACAAGAAAAATGCTTCGTTTCCTTGTTCTTAATAGGCCATTTATTGCAAGCCTTGCTCTTATGCTACACATATCCACACCTGTCCAATACTATGGAAATCTATACCAAACATTCTGAATAGTTTACTTTTACAAATTCAGAACTTCAGTTTTTTTGGTTTGAGTCTTTGTAAGCGTTTTATTCAAAGAAAGGCCAAGCTTGACAACATCATTAAAACCCCCCCCACGTTTCAAAGCACTTGCACAATATATGAGGAACAAGTATTCCATGAGTTACTCTTAGATTTCCAAAAGGGAATGGTCACTTGTTATAACTTCAAAGGCCACTAGGTATCAGTACTGACGCATGTGGTAAAAAATATTACATGTAAATTTGACTGACAAGAAAGACACAATGGTTTTTTTTTTGAAAGCATGTAAATAGAGATGCAAGAGGCAAGGATTTTTGTCGGTGATAGGTTTAGACAAATTGGTCCAATAAAAATGTATCTCAACTATGCATATTTTCTGGACCACCATGGCAACAACATCACTCCAATAGTGCCATATAAATAGATAGTTAAATATAAACTAAAGGACAAACTACAACATTAAGGCCAGTTCCCTGCCTAGCTCTGAGCCAACACAAAGGTAAAAACACCAGCACTGACAGTTTCCTGAGATAGACTTAAACAGATAAGTGACCAGAGTGAGTGACCTGAAGGGAAATAATTGTCCTTAATATAAAGGAGTTCATGGATCATTTGAACTAACTGGAGAACAAAGTAACACACCTTCTAAACTTTTTGACAAGCATTTCAGTTGCTTTCACTCTGATAATCAGCTATCATCATAAAGAAATAAGTTTTATTAAAGGTCAAAAATGAAAAAGACTTTAATTGAAGACCTCAAGGGCCCTTAGGTTTGGTCTTGTCCAAGGCTTGCATGTTACGTACAGAGTGTTTTGAAATTTTACCAATTTAATCTGAGTTTAATTTATTCCAGTTCTATATAACTTAACTGCATCATAGTTGTCTCCTTGAAGAGAGGTGTTAAAAAGTCCTACATGGTGGAATCAATTAAGGGATCAGAGGCAGCTATGTGCTCAAAGCTCAGGGAGAGGATTTGTTACTGAGCAGTGTAGGCGACTATCATGAATTTAACTGCACAATAAGGCCTTACAGTTGTAAGAGGCATAATCAGAAAACAACATGATTAGTCTTAATAGTTTGAAAAAAAGTCCTCCTTAGTGGCTTAAATCTACTCCTTTACTGAACTACTGAACAATTACCTGTCCTGTTCACTGAGATGCTGATGTAGCCTTGTTGGCTGACACCCTTTGAGGCAAGGAGAAAGGGGAAAATCATCAGAAAAAAGCAAAGGTAAACAGCCACGAATTGGATTACTCCTACATTCTCAGCTGAGGTAGGATTCAAAACTAATCTGATTATATGTATATTATGAGCCACTAAGCATCCTTCTGCAGCAATTACCAAGCTTTCACACATAAAAGAGGGCATTTTCTTTAGCACTGGGCTAATCCATCAAGTGTTTAGCTTCAAAGGGAAAGTTAAAAAAAGAGAGAGAGAGAGAGAGAATGACTGAAGTGGGTTTATAACGCAGTGATATTTCTTTTTTATTGAACTACAGAGGATTATTTTCAACTCTTAAACACACTGAAACAATTTTGACTATAATACAATTTCTTTCTTAAACTGCTTCTTTGGACTTTCAAAACTTGCTCCAGTATGATATAACTTCAGAATTCCAAAAAGTTTTACAGCAGCTGTTTGCAGTTGTCATTTTTTCTACTACAAATCCTAGCATTGGAGGCTGACTGTTTTTGGGGACATTAAATCAGCAGTAGGTTGACAGCTGCCATAGAAATTCCAGCCAAGATGACATGATAATTATCTTTTTCTTTTTTTAATAATGATGACTGAAGTTGATTCAACACAAATTAAATTATACATAAAACCTGAAATGTTTATTTTTTCAAAATATTGAACAAACAGAACTGAAAATGGAGAACTGAGGTAACAATAGGAGTTAATACCTAAGAATATGTACATACACACATATGCACACAGTTGTACATGCTTAGGGCTGGATTTTACAAAAGCTGTGAACTCACGTAATAATGTAACTGTAGGGAGTGCATGTGAGCAAAACTGGTCTGCCCCATGAGTAGGTTCCTTTTGGCTCTCTGTGCGAAAAGCTGGCACAGTTCCTCTTCATGGGTTGCTCCCATTCACAGACAGATTAACACATGGGGCCCAGGGGCACCTGCCAATTAGGCCCCTGCTCCCTCCCCACCTGGACACCTGTGTTCCCTCAAGAAACAGTGGGTTTCCCCTTGCAGGTGGGAAGCATTCTACCCTGCAAGAGGGGCTGCTTGGAGCAAGACGCAGGGGGCACCATGTACATGTGCATGGCCGCATGCATGTATGTGGCCAGGAATATAGCTGGGCAGCATGGAGAGCAGCTCCCTGTATGTAAGTGAGAAAGGGGCATGACAGGGGGGATCGAGGCCACCATGGTGAGGGAGGGAGTGGGGCAGGGGCTGAGGGCGCTGCCCATCCTCCTGCAGTGCATGGGATCTGGGGCTAGAGCAGGGAGCAGGGTGGAGACACAGGTGGTTCATCCAGGGGTCATGGTGGGGAGAGAGGGAAGATGGGTGGCTCTCCACCACTGTGCACATGCCCTGGGGGAGCAATGGGGGGTGGGGAGCATGTGCCCCTTCAGATTTGTGCACAACAGGGCAGATGCAGGCTGCTCACTGAAGAGTCAGGGCTCTCTGCTCTGCTTCTATTCCCTTGGGAGCCTTGCACTGGCCGCACACCCCCAGCCTGCCCAGCAGCAGTGGGGATGGCGAGTTATGCCTCCCCTGCCGGGTGGGCAGGGATGTGAAGCTGGAGCAGGGCCCCCAGGGCAAACACAGCACAGCAGAGAGCCCCAAGCCCGCAGCAGGCAGCAAGGAGAGGTGGCTCACTGCCTGCTGTGCTACCCCACACCCAGCCCAGCTGGGTCCAGCCAGCTTCCCCCATGGGACATGAAGACCCACCCTGACCTTGGCAGCACAGTACCAGGAGGAGAAGGGGTCCCTTCCCCTACTGGAGTCCATGCATTCATGTTTATAATGAGGTATGGGGGCCTGCAATTTTCTATTTGCCCTGGGCTCTAATGAATCTTAATTTGCTACTGCCCCCATTCAGTTATGCACTAGAATGAACTAGAATACAGTGGAGAGTATTGACATGCCAGTTGTTCCATATTCTGAAGCCAAAATGGGTTTGTTTACTTTCCTTTTCAAAGGTGTTTTTACTTTGTCAGAGAGCCTTACTCTGATTCTCATTAAGCTCCCCCATCTCTTCTTGCTTTCAATACCATTTAATCTGAGAGTCTCAACTTCAACTCTGTCTGCTAGTAACCACTTGCAAATTGACTAAAAAATATTCAACAAACTGGATGGTTAGCTACACAGGGCCAAATCCAATAACAGACTTTATAAGTGAGATACCACCATGCCTCAGCTTCCAGATGTCTGGTCTCTTAGTTACAATGCAAAATGTTAGGAACCTAGGCCTTCTAAACTCTTCATGGGGAGACTTAGACCTTGTTTGTCCATGGCAACAGCAGATCCCAGGGAGGATCAAGTTGAGCATGCCTCACCAACACTTGTCTGCAGGCACACTCCAGACCCAGAATTTCCCCAGTGCATTTGCACTGAGCTCATCCCAAGTGCCTATTTTCAGTTCTACTAGACACCAAGGACTTGAGAGCAAGTGCTGCAGATGAGCCCAGGCCAGATGCACTGGTACAGTTGTGGATGAGGAGTATGTCAGCAGGGATGGATGGAAGGGGAGTGCTCAGCCCCATGTCCCTGGGATCTATTGCTGCAGTAGTATGGGCAAACATTCAGGCACCTCAGAAGCAATCCAAGCCACTCAAGGTATAGGATGAGCAACACTTCACACACCATGATAATAGGATTGTTTTAACAGAACAGCCACAAGAAATCTGTTTTGGTTAATTAAAAAAAAGAGATTATATAAACTTTCACACATATTTTGAAAACAATGGATATTTTCATTAAAATAATAATATTGAAAAGACACAATAATTTTAAAAAGAAAACTGAAATATAACACTAAGAATTTCCCCTTCATCCATATGTGTAACGTGCATGGCTCCATCTTAAGACAAGTACAAAGATGAGTAAGCAAGCTTAAATTCCATGAATGAATCCTAGCTGAAGTAGGTTGCACTCTAGACTGTCTGTTACAGAATAGGTACTGTTATTCAGAGAAGGGGAATAGGTGGTAAAGTAGCATAAATGGTACCAATATGACATTTAGTAGGTGTGCATGCTGAGAGCAGTATAAATACCAAGGAAAGTGGCATGCATAATATCAGGACATCATTAGAAACAGAGTTTAAGAAAAAGCAGACCCCATTGTTTTAACTTATATTAGTCTCACCATCTTATAAATCACAAGCACAAGCACTTAACACTTTTGGCCCAATTGAAAACCAAACCAGGGCAGTATATGGTACTAGCCACTTCTACACGAGATGCTGACTGTGCAGTAGCCCGAGACTGCTGCACAGTAGCATCATGTGGCAGCAACTGGGATGCAATGCTACTGCGCAGTAGTCTTGGGCTAATGCACAGTTAGTATCACAAAAAAGCCATTCATCAATGCTACTGCGCAGTAACTCAGGTTACTGCACATCATTTAGTATATGTTTATACAAGTACTAAATGGCTGCGCAGTAATGACTGCGTAGTCAGTGTCTCGTGTAGACACGGCCACTGTGCCATTCATGCCTACTTACATTCATTTTCCAACATAGGGCCATAAATGACCATCTTCATGCCACTTTGCAATGTGGATTCAGGTATAATAGGTGATACATGCAATATATGTAAGATCAAAGTTGCCAACATTAGTGACTTTCTTTTGAGTCTCCCAGTATTTGATAGTTCACTTAAAAACTGCAGCTCCTAAAGATAAGTGATTACCTGAGAAAATCTGCTTTCATAGAAGAAAAATATGTACAATCCTAGAGCTCTTGGTTCCAAGGAAAATTTAAAATGTACTAAGTACATTCTCAAAACCAAAAAGGAAAATAAAAATAACCTGATTTGTTTTTATTTTTGAATTTCATGATAACAGATAAGATCTGAACAGTTGAGGTATGAACAGTTGAGGTAGTAGTATTAACTCTGAAATTTCCCTCATTAGTAAGCCTTGGGTGCATCTACATATGCACTTTACTGAAAACTAAGCTAATTTGCGGTGGTATAGTGTCACCGTTTACACATGTGATACTATTAAACCACAGCAAACTAATTTTTGCCACTGTAAGATAGTACTGTCTGAGACAAAGTACCATAGTACTGTCTGAGGCAAAAATAATTGCGCCTAAATGCACATGTAAATGCTGACCCAAGTGTGCATTGTGCCCAGTCAGCCCAGGCACCAAGGAGTCGGATCTCTGCTTGCTGCCTAACCAAAGGGGTCTGCATCGTGGGACACGCTCAGGCCCCCACCAGCTCCTACACTGCCCAATGCTGCCTCCCAGAGCCCAGTAGACCCCCTAGACCTCCTGCTCACCTGGGCTGTTTCACCCCAGCTCATACTGCTCTGGTGCCAGGTGCAGCATCTGCACATCCACCCTAGACCGCAGCAGCTTGAACATATACATGTGCCATTAAGACACTGTGATAAACTCCAGTGCAAACTGCACCAGAGTTTATCATGGCATCTTAATGGCATATGTAGATACACCCATTTGATAGTGTCTTAGTATCTATATAGACCTTACCATTTATTGACATCAGAGAAGGTGGTGGCTTAAGAATAACCTAGGTAAAAAACAGTATTTCTATTGTCTTAATGTGTACAGTTATTTTGTGTACCCACAACCGATTCTAACAGTTCGTAAAAGTGGAGGGCTCTTTCAGAAACATTACCATTGATATCTATATAGTGTCAGCAAGTTCTTTGCATATTTTAGGATATCTAATTTGGGGTGTTATTAAAAATCACAGTTGCATCTAGGCCATAAAAGATCCGTTTGAATACATTAGTGGTAGAATAGAAGAAGTATTCCAACTACTCAGTGGGTTATATGCAGAGACTGCTGAAAGCACAGATATAAAACTAATGCCTTTCATCTATTTTAGATGTTGAGCATCCAACATGACTTAGTATGGAAATGCCAAGATATTCACCTCAGGTATGGGATTAATTTATCTCCAAACACGTTATCATGCTATGTATGCACCAGCTAGACCTATGCACTGGAAACTTTGCTCAGAGAGCTAAAGAGTTCATCTGCATACATATTTACATGTGCATATCCATCAGTCCTAGGGAAAAGAGTGCCATAAATACTAGGCTGGCTAGAATTTTCCAGTGGTACATTGAGAATGAACATTTATCTAGAGATCGTAAATATGTACTCTGACAATGTACACTCCAGTATGGGGGTAACAGGTTGGATATGGCCAAAACTAATCAAATTCAATACTCACAGACTCATAGTTACCAGACACCTTCTAATAACTAAAAAATCACTAAGAATATCAGGCAGAAGCAATATATTCCTTAGAGTTCATATCACTGTTTCTTAGACAGCTAAATATGTACCCATGTAGCAAAAGCAAAAAGATAATATTCCAATTGGTTTATCATTTGTTTGTTCACAGCAGACACATCATTACAACTGAAAACTGGCAATGTTGGTACACAAAACAACTCTGATCAAAAAAATATTCCAAAATGACTGTACACATAAGCATGCCTGATTTTTAGAATTTTATTCTTTCTATAACTGACAGCCCACACCTATGTATGGACTCTGATATATCAGAGTAAGAAGCAGCAGTGGAATATTGAGCACCGCATTTTAGCTTCATCTGACCTCAATTGATTTGGACACTTTTCTAGTAGAAAAACTAGGATTAGCAATATATTGTTTGTCAGTAACTCCAAAGAGCACAGCAGAGATGAAAGAGATGGTGAAAAACTCCTCTCTTTAAATTAAAGCTTCCCAATCCCAAAAAAGTTTGTGAGCCTGGGGAAGGCTTAATTAAAGTAAATAGACAATTTAAGGGAGACAGAAAATGAAGGCAGCTAGGGGAAAAAATACTAAGTCTTGAACTGAGCTCAAGAAAAAAACACTAGTCATTTATCGTTAATTCAAGGGATGGGATATATTAAGAATAGCAAATGTCTTCCTATTCTTCTTGTGCTTGCTTGGTATGTAACCAAAACCAGGCATTTCAGTATGCTGCATCAACATCTTTTTTTTTATTTTAGGATACATTTTCAGGCATCTTCTCAACTTAAGGGTGACCCCAGGAGAATTGCAGGTGTGCATCATAAAAGTAAAAATATTCCAAGGGTGTTTATATATGTGAGCACAACCAGGTATTAACACCTGCATGTACTAATGGACAAGTCAGGACATGTACAAGTGGAGGCTAAGGGGCTAAAACTCTGGTTCTAAGACCATAATATCCAGGTCAAAGAAGTTTCCACTCACTATCACCCAATTAAAAACATATATCACATTCAGAAAGCCTTGTTTCAAAAGCTCTACTGGCACTGGCTTTGATTTGCTTGACATTTACTGATTAATTGATTGGATCAATGGTTCAAATTGTAGCTTTCAAAAGCACCAACATAATGAGGGAACAAAGAAGCAGTCACATCATTAATATGGTGGGGCTTGCTGACTAGGCTGCAGTTTTTTAATCAATGACTAGAAGTAATATGAAGAGCTACAGAGGGACAATTTTTTCAGACTAAAGTATTTTACCCCAACCCCTCAGAAAAGGGTCACCTATTTTAAAAAAAAAAATTCTTTCCCATCATGACTGACCACCAAAATATGTGACAAGGTCATCATTTCTTTGCTAATTAGACCTCTCCTCCAGCTTTGCTGACTCATTAAATTTACACTACTCTAGTGTCATTAATGGAATGGATTAATTGTCCAAAAATTGGGATTAAAATCATTAGAATACCACAGACCCACATCTTCTCTTAGTAATTCGTTATCATGGGAAAAGAAATAAAGGAAAACTGTGTGGTAGTTTAATTGAGATTTAATGAAATATATTTTTTAAAGATTACCTGAATATTGCAGGGATTCTTCAAATAGAATAATATTGGCTTTAAAATGCTTTGATGCAAAGTTATGAGTGGCAAATCTTTTGGAAAAATTTGTAGTGAGATTCTGATTGCCCTGAAACTACTGTAGAGATATAATGAAGAATCTTTTAGTTGTATGCTTTAAAACTGGGTCAAAGTGAAAACTGAATGCAAGTTCTACTTTATAATAGATTAAATAACTTGTGGTAACTTGTGGTGGCATTTCCATATAAAGGAAGTGTACAAACACAGAACTGAGCCCAGTATTTCATAATATTTCTGATGAATGGAGATCAATACAAGTAACAAGGGTATGTGTTTCTTCATTGTTAACTACTACACCAGGTGTCAGGGTTAAAAATTCACCTCCCAAACCACCCTGTTCACAAATTGGCATGTCTCAAGTATTCCAGTGGGATGACTATGGCTAAAAATAAAAATAATGCTGCACTATAGTGCAGCAAAAGCTAGCTACCTATATTCCCACAGTCTTCTCCATCTTCCCTACTTAACAAAGCCTCTTGTGTTACAACAGCTAGTAAGCTTTACATAATTGATATTTTTAATACCAAAAATAAATGAAAGGGAACAGGGTGGTATTGTTGACATTGTTCACAGCAGTTTAGGGGGGGAAAAAACATCTCTGTCCCTAAGATATCAAATAACGCATTTTTCCCTTCTGAATTTAGAAATTAGGTGGTCACAGTGACTTTGATTTCTCAACCCAACAGGCAATGTGGGACTCAAACTGTAGTTCAGAAGAACAGTAGGATCCTCAGGCTAGCCCCAAGCATGTTTAAACACTACAGCTGTTAATTTTTTTTCAATACGTACCCAAGGTACTGTTGTAGTTGCAATTTATTAGTGAAAAATTAAAATATGAGCTGAACTACACAGAAAAAAAATTTCAATAATTTTTAAACTAAACAAACAAACCCGACAAATGCTAGTACATAATCCTAGCTTTAGAAGTAAAATGTAGTTAGTACGTTTCTTTCCTACACCCCAAAATATCAGTACATGTCATTTTTAAATATGCATATACAGTTTTAAAAATATACAAAGAACCATTAATGCTCGTAGTATGGGAAACAAGCAGGAGGAACTTACCTTCCTGCTAGCTGACACCAACACAGACATAGTGGGGCTCACTGAAACGTGATGGAACCCAACACATGACTGGGAGGTGAATATCAAGGGCTAAACCCTGTACAGGAGGGAAAGGACAGGGAGAAATATTGGGGGTGTGGCACTCTACATTACGGAGGAATACACATCCTTGTCAGGTAGCACAGAATCATGGAAGTGCTCTGGGTTACAATACAAGGCAGTTGAGGGAAAAGAGACTTAATGGTAGGGGTCAACTACAGACCACCCAACCAGGGGAAGAGCTAGACCAGGAATTCTTAAGTCAGCTCACAGAGGTAGTTAGGTCAAAGGACGTGGTCATCATGGGTGACCTGAACTTTCCAGACATTTGCTGGGAAAAGCAGTCAGCCAGGTCTGACCACTCACGTAGGTTCGTAGCCAGGATGTAGGACCTCCATCTAACCCAGGAGGTGCACAGCCCCACCAGGGGAGATGCCTTGTTGGAGCTGGTGTTGGCCATGGGTGATGACCTGGTGAGGGGCTGCTGGTGCTTGACCACCTGGGTGACAGTGATCATCGCCTGCTGGAATTCACCATCCAGCGCAAGGTGGCAAAGGCCTGCAGCAAGGCAGCAGCCCTAGATTTCAGGAGGGCGGACTTCAATGACCTAAGGAGAATAGTTGGGGAAGTGCTGAGGTCCCGGAGGGGAGGGGAGGCAGGTGTCCAAGAAGAGTGGTCACTCTTTAAGGAGACGAACCTCCAAGCCCAAAGGGAGGTAATCCCCACACAGATCAAAGGGAGCAGGAGGGCACACAAGCCTCCATGGCTCACCAAAAGCATCCGGGAATGTTTTCTAGCTAAAAGGGAGGCATACACCCAATGGAACGGAGGGGCCATCACCAGGGAGGATTGTACTGTGGTTGCTCAGGGATGCAGCGGGGCACTCAGGAAGGCCAAGTCAGAGATGGAACTGAGACTAGCTTCGCGGATTAAGGACAACAAGAAGTCTTTTTTTAAATACCCAGGGGGTAAAAAGAAGGCACCAGGTAACGTGGGGCCCCTGCAAGATGCACTAGAAAATTTGGTCATCACACCAGACAACAAAGCTAACCTATTTAACGATTTCGTTGCCTCCATTTTCCTGAGCAGGGACCAGATCAGCCTCCCACTGGGCCCCCCCCCCAGCGGAGGCACACCTAGGCCAAGGGTCAGGGAGGATCTAGTCAGGGAACTTCTGGAGGGACTGGATGTATTTAAATCAGCTGGTCCAGACAATCTCTGCCCTAGAGTGCTGAGGGAATTAGCTGAGGTCATTGCGGGACCCCTGACATGGCTTTACAAGCACTCATGGTGCTCTGGTGTGGTGCCAGAGGACTGGAAAAGAGCCAACGTGGTTCCCATCTTCAAAAAGGGAGGAAGGAGGACCCAGGAAACCATAGGCCAGTTAGTCTTACCTGGATCCTGGGTAAGCTTTTTGAGAGAATTATTCTGGCACATGTCCACGAGGGGCCAGCAGGGGAGTTTATGCTTAGGGGCAACCAACACGGGTTCATTAGAGGCAGGTCCTGTCAGGCCAACCTGGTGGCCTTCTACGACCAGGTCACCAGATCCTTAGATGCAGGGGTAGCAGCGGACATAGTCTTTCTGGACTTTTGGAAGGCCTTCGATACTGGCTCTCACCCCATTCTCATTAAGAAACTGGGGGACTGTGGTGTACACCCACACAGTCAGTTGGGTCGCCAGCTGGCTGGCAGACCACCCCCAGAGAGTGGTAGTGGATGGGTCATTTTCAACCTGGGGGGATGTGGGCAGTGGGGTTCCACAGGGCTCAGTCCTCGGGCCTGCACTGTTCAACATCTTCATCAGTGACTTGGACGAGGCGGTAAAAAGCACCCTGTTCAAATTTGCTGATGACACTGAGGTGTGGGGGGATGTAGGCATGTTAAAAGGAAGGAATAAGCCACAGTCAGACCTAGACAGGTTACAGGGGTGGGCGGAGGAGAATGGGATGGGATTCAACAATGACAAGTGCAAGGCAATGCACCTGGGGAGGAAGAACCAGCACCATACCTACAGGCTGGGGAACTCCCTTCTCATCAGTGCAGAGACAGAAAATGATCTTGGAGTCATCAGTGATGCCAAGATGAACATGGGCCCGCAGTGCGGGGATGCAGTCAGGAAGGCCAACCGCACCTTGTCATGTATCCACAGATGCATCTCAACCAGGTCCAGGGAGGTGATCCTCCCCCTCTATGCGGCACTGGTCAGGCCACAGCTGGAGTACTGCGTCCAGTTCTGGGCGCCGCACTTCAGGAGGGATGTGGACAACATGGAGAGGGTCCAGAGGAGGGCCACTCACATGATCAGTGGGCAGCAGGGCAGGCCCTACGAGGAGAGGCTACAGGACCTGAACCTGTTCAGCCTCCACAAGAGAAGGCTGAGGGGGGATCTAGTGGCCTGTTACAAACTAGTCAGAGGGGACCAGCAGGCATTGGGAGAGTCCCTATTTCCCCAAGCACTACCAGGAGTGACTAGAAATAACAGTCACAAGCTGGCAGAGGGTAAATTCTGATTAGATATCAGGAGGCGCTACTTCACTGTCAGGGGAGCTAGGATCTGGAACCAACTTCCAAGTGAAGTGGTGCTGGCTCCTACCCTGGGGGTCTTTAAGACAAGGACCTTGCTGGGGTCATTTGACCCCAGTACTCTTTCCTGCCGGACTTGATGATCTGCTCAGGTCCCTTCTGACCCTACTAACTATGAAACTATGAATTAACTATGCCAAACGTGGCAAAACAAAATGAATCCATTAACATCCAACAGTTGATAATAGACCCATGGAAAGTGGGTTGGTGGTCTTAAATCAAGTTTCTAGCAGATGAGTTTTTCCACCTACACCCCCAATATGTGGTACTTGTATTGGCTCTTACATCAGAGAGGCCTTGGAATGAATGGGTGATGGAGACTGAACTCTGCACTTTGCAATATGGTTGACATGCTGGCACAACGACCAGTGTCTAATTTATCCAGTGCCCTTGATAATGTTTTAATGCCCCTGAATTCAGTGGGCATCACACTGGGCTCAGGACATATGTGCTGTTTGAAGCCTTCCATGTAACTCTGAAACGCTGCAAATAGCAAACGTACAGACATGCACAACAAAAGTGCTTCAAAACTGACCTTTGAAAAAAAGATACGCACTTCTTCAATAACTGTCCCTTTGTCTAGTTTAACTTAATTAATTAAATTAAATCACACACTGCATTGCATTCTTAGGTTATGGACACTATTACCCTTTAAACACTTAAAAAGGGTAAGTGTTTAACTTACTCCCACACATGGCAGTGTGCATCAGTCGATATGATGCAACTTTTACACAGGCATGCTCCAAGTAAATTAGTTAAATCATTGCATGAAACAGGGTTTAAGCTGTAATGGGTTTGTTATAGCTGCATCACTGTAGAAGTATGCAGCTGTAACAGTTTTATTATAACAGCTTGGATCAAGAAGGTTGCGATATCGATACAATTGTTACACCTGTATATACCTTTTGGGTGCATCTACAGATGTGATTTACTGTGGATTTACCACAGACTAATTAGCTCCACAGTACAGTGTCACAGTCTATGCATGTGCCTGTATTAGGGTGCAGTAAATTTATTAACTCTGCCGTAGGATACTACTGGCTGACACAAGTACTAGCTTACGGCAGAGTATTTAAGTGCACTCAAATGCATGTGTAGACTGTGACCAGGGCTGGCTGAGGCACGAGGGTGTTACAGTGTGGGGGCTGCCTGCTGCTGTCACCCAGCCTAATGCTGAATGATGCTGACCCCTCCGCCACCTGATGCTGTCACCCAGAGCCCAGGGCTGACTCCTGAGCCCCTTGCTCTGGGTCAGTTACTTCTTGGTGCAGCATCTTTACGTGCTCCCAGATCTGCCTTGGCTTGAATTGCTGTGGTCCTAGGCACACATGAAGATGCTGCACCTGACAGCAGTTTATTCAGGCACATTATAATATCTCATGTTGTTGAGCCCGTGTGCAAATAAGGAGTTGAGGCAGAATAGCTATTGTGAGCCACTACCTACCTCGTGTAAGCAGGGACCTTACATGGTCCTGATTGTCTATAAAAAGATGTAATTCTTCATGATTAGCAATCAAGATAGAATATGAAGGATAATTATTGTTCAAAAAGGCAATACAATCTGAATTATAGTTTGATATTATATTTTCACATTCAAAGAGGAAAGATGGCTAAGTCATGTGTTCTATTTAGTCTCTGGGATTTCTGTCCACATTAAGAAAACCCAAAACATGCCATACTGGAAAACAATTTACTATGCTGGTCTTTGACTTTGTCAGATAAGAAAAGGTAAGCACCAACAATAATAGTTAACATATTTAAATGTTCAGTAAGAAAAAAATATTAAATATCATTGAAGTGCCACACAAAAAAAGTTAGATTCATTAAGAAATGACTAATCAGTAATATTTTCCCATTGTAAAATCTATATAAACCAAGCGTATCACCACATCTTTCTTTATCTCCTTTTGTATTTCAATAAGTAGGTCTACTCATAGCTACTTTGCTTCTATTGACAGAAAATCTGGCTCCCATGCATCAAAGACTGACAAATATTTTAAAGAATATGTTAAAGGGAAGAGACGGTCACCAGAATTATATAAATATGTCTTTGAAAAAGTGAAGCACATCACAGTATGCCAGTCTTTTAATTAAATCAGCCCAATGCAATTTGGGTTTTTTTGCTTCACATTTCTGAAAGAAATACTATTTGATGCAGATATTGTAATTGCCTGTATAAACTACATATTATTTCATTACCTAGGATTTATAAGTATCAAGCTATGAAGGATTTCTTTACAAAACAGTACACAAACTATAACTATTTGCTAAAGAGCTTCACTAATGAACTAAATCTCACAACAGCAAGTGAATATAGGCTCTGAACTTCCATGTTATCTATATGGGCCCCTCTACATGTGCAGGTAAAGGCACAATGGGATTTAATGTGCAGTCTACATAATTGCATCTCCTGCCACACTACATGTGCATAGCAGGAAGTGTGACTGTGGGATTGTACATTACCCTTTGCACCTTACTGCTAGTTGCCCTTGCACGGGGAAGAAGCTAACTCCGAGAGCTGGGATCCCGCTCAGCTGAGAGGCTCCCAGCCATGGGGATGTCCAACGCACCCCTGGGGTCTGGGAGATGCAGCTGCCATGATCTCTCAGCCTCGGGGGTACATGGAACTTAGCAAGTTGTCTTTTTTCCTCAACTCTTTGTGCATCCCACTTACAATGACCATTTTGCACTTCTCAAAATAAAAGCCGAGTCTGATGAGTCACAGCTACAGCTAGTATTACATAACAATTCAGTTGTAGCATCTGATTTATTCATCAAATCCTGGATGTATTGCTTGGTAAAAATAAATCCTAAAATCTAAGTGGTACTTCTGCTGAGTTCTTATATAGGAATTTTTCTTAGGCATACCCAGAAGGTCAAATTGCCCCCAGTCTCTAAGAGAAGTGGCCTCTCTGCTACCTGGTTAAAAAAAAAAGTAATATACTGAGTGGACTGCTTGTATAGCTTCTGGACTTCTGATATCACTAGGAAGATATGTAGGCTTTTCACAGCCTTTCCTAATGTCACAAAATACACAAGAGGAATCACTAAATTGTTGTTCTGAATAAATAATAAAGCAGGGCTCTAGAAACATTTTTTGTTTCTTCTCAGTTTGAGGAAGACAAATGAGAAGTTGATATTTTGGTTATAAGAGAAATTGGACTTTGGCAAGGAATTGTGTGGTATTTTAGAACTATCTTAATTCTATAAAAGATAATGTAATAAATAGCTTGTCAATAGTTATTTCATCTCCTTTTGTCCCACCATGTAAACTGGGCAGAATGATGTGGGCTTCCTTTATACAGAGCTTAGAGATATATAGATAAAAAATGCTATGTAAAAGCTATGGTAATTCTGGAGAATGTCACAGCCACGATGGTCCAGGAAATCCATGAAAGGCAAGAATGAGACCTGAAAAAGAATGCACTGTATTCAAATGATTGTCTATTTATTCAGTTCTTCCAAAAAAAGCTGTCATCTACAAAAATATCTCCCTCTTTCTATGAAAGCTAAATATTATTTTTAATCATTACTCAATTTTTGCGACTCTCCCGCTGAAGTGAAAACTACCAGAAGTCAGTTTGGAATTGGTAAAATAGTTCTTGGAGGAGTGGGGTGCTTATGTATTTTGAACTAAAAAGTCACTGGATGAATAGCTCTGGGAGCACGAAGCAGAACCCAGGACTACAGAGGAATGTCCCTCTTGTTCACACTTCCTCCATCTGGCTGTATAAATCTTGTAATCTTAACTGCACAGTATCCCAGCATAGCCTAGAGTCTGGTGTTTTGGGTATCCTCACAACAAAGGGTAAATGTGGCTCTGACCCCTCAGGTTGAGGTGGGCAGCAAAACTGGTCCCCACTTTCAGAGCAAATGCTTCAACTACTTGGCTATTACATCAAAGGTAAGCATTGCTATCATTTCTACCTCCTCCAGCTATACTTTCTAATGGAAGTAGCTGCTGCACTAACCACAGTGCTGGCAAGTCAACTTAGACATGGTGAGAGCTCATCTACTTGGGTTGGTTCCCTTAGGGGAGTCAGACATGGACGTGTCTGGTTTTTAAATCCCAAATGGACTTCAATGTGAGATGTGTGCTTTCCCACTCAGCTCAGTCAAGATGTCAGCAGTTCCAGGCACTTATAGTGGGAGAGCATTAGGTACCTATAACTTAGGTATCTATAAGTTATAGGTCCCTGAGTGATTAAGTGGGGTTTTGCAGACTGCTCACCTAGATTTAGACAGCTAAAATCATTTTAAGTATTCAACTCTCTTTTTCAGATCTGGTACTTAAACACTTTTAAATATGCTGAAGTAAGGCTATGGGTTTGTAACAGGGCTTCCTTTGGTGTATTAGTGATGAGGTTTTTTCAAGAAAATGGGGACACTTCATTTTTGACACCTGTCTCCCTCTTTTGCTTTATATGTCATTTCTGGCCTACCACAGCTAAAGTCATATAAATTGCTGTCAATACAGTTGTGCTGCACAACATTCGTACTAAATAATGCAAACTCAGTAGTAATACTTTAGATGTGGCTTAGGATTTATGCTGCTAGTGAAATTGCAATGGATATTAATATGAAAGCTGGCCCTAATCCTGCAGAATGATTTAACACAAGTAAAGTTATACTCAGGTTTAAGGCTATGCAGGATCCAGGAAAAAAAAATCACCCCCCACTCTTATGGAAAATATGATTATAGAAAGAGTCATTTGCAAAGGGTTATACAACCATGTTGTGACCTTTTCCTAAAGGAGTAATAAAGAGAATGCATTCTAAATACTTACATTTTGGAGGAACTAAAAGGTCATGTGAGTCTTCCATTTCTATCTTCTATGACATTAGAGCAACAAGCTGCAATTAATTACTGCAGTAATTAGTTACTGCACTTAATTACTCCAGTATTTTGGCCTATGCAAAACTGGGCATAACTCAAAAATGGACCCATGTTATAACAGGAAAAGGATAGTTTTTTGTGATTATTCTTGAATGTCTATATAACATGGGATTGTTGAATGCCTTGCACTTTATAATGCATTGTATCCAATCTCAACAGTAAGATTAATAGGGGAACAACACTGTGAAGAAAGTCAGGTTCACGAAATTAATCATTTGCCACCTTCATCCCATATCATTTATTATTCTTAGAATGCTTTAATATTAGTGTTCAGGAGGTTAAAACCCGTAACTCATTCTCAATAATGGTGTATTCATGAGGTAGTCTCAGGGGGAACAGTGTGATAAGCAAAGGTAGATTGACTAACCTTAAATAATACCTACATAAAAGATAAGATTTGTACATTTATTGGTGAACTGATTTTACATGCCATTATCCAGGGTGAGGAGTTGTTTACAATCTATAGTAATTTTTTGTTTCCATTTCTCCAGGCTGCTTTTCACAGCTGCATGCCAACCGATGGTACCAAGTTAAAAAACCATGACTGGAATTAATAATTATAGAGGTAAAATGGAGCTGATGGATATTATGCATGATGGGGGTTAGTAGATCCCTTTAAGAGCTGAACATTTTATTAAACAAAAAGCATAAAGCTGTGCTTCTCTGCCCTAACAGCAATCACAGGTTAAGCAAACCATCATGGTATTTTTTTTATTTTCATTCTTTTTCATGTTTGAAAAGAAAACCTAATAAAACAAGTCTTTCTATGTCCACATATCTGTTATAATATACCAAGATATCACAATTTATAAATATATAAAACATACAAAAGGGAAAGATTTTAAACCTTCTGAATAGGAATCAGACTAGTATTTACTCAATTGTGCCCACAGTAATAACAAACAGCATAGTTTGTCTCACTCCTAATGAAAAGCAGGGATTCTCTCTCTCTTTCTCTTAAAAAAATCAGCAGCACACCCTGTTTGGCACAACTGAGATCTTCTCTAGCCAGGAAAAAAAACCACAACCCACCATATAAGCAATATATGCTTCCCTACTCCCCACCCCCTTTTTCCTCCCTACAGACAGACTCAGCATGCAGTTCCTAAGGAATTAGTTGTAGAAGAACTCCCCTGCTGACAGCAAAATGCCAACTTCACGTCCTGCACATGTAATGTGTCTGACATTTCCACATCTCACCAGGTTAACATTTTTTGACAAGTGCTTAAAAATATATATCTATATCTCTCTCTATATATATTACACACACACACACACGTATGCTTTATTGCTGCTTTCAAATCTCCATTTTTATAATGTTTAATTTAAAAAGCTGTTTTACCTAGGAAACCACCTCCACATTGTGTTTTGATTTCAGTGGAAGTAATTGGTTTCTGAGGGTTGAAACCGTTTTTGAATCAATGGATACATTTCAGTTGATGGATGATATAAAATGTTCAAACATTATCTTCCTCATGCACAACAGAATTGTTAAAAACTGAAAGGACAGAGTATAATGGACAGGGTAGCAAGTTCTGTCTTGAGTAAATGTTAACCCTCTACATTTTTTTAACTTGCACCTCCTATACATTTGTTGAGCTGGGAGAACTCCACAACACTTTAAAGTAAAAAAAAATGTTGTTCTCCTCACTCCACCTTTAAGCTACACAAGGAGAAATTACCAACCGGGACTTTTCATATTCCCTAGGAGTCACGAACAATGCATCTTTGAAAAGAAAAATGAGACCATTTTCATTATATTTTCATAGGGGAAAAAAGTTAAGAGTTGTTCTGGCAGCTAGAAAATGGGATCAGATTGGAGACGTTTGGCAAACCCTCACAGTTCAGGATGTTTGTCTTATCTGTGGGTTGGAAGATGGCTGAATGAGGCTGATCCAGGATTGATAGACTCTGTTGCAACACAGGCATGTGTTTCCATATGGAGTGGGTGGCTCTGGATTCTTGATTTGGTCAATGACACACTTTCTGCCACTCCCAGTTTTCCACCTCTTTTTGTCATCATGAGGTTTCAGAGTACTGAGAACCTTGCAACAGGCTCTTCCTCTATTTGGGGTCATCCTGGGTGATAGTCTCTGATGTCAACATTGCATTTTTTCAAGTTGACCTTCAGGATGTCCTTAAAGTGCTTTCATTGCTCTCCTCTTGAGCGTACACCTTGACTGAGCTGGGAGAATAAAACTGCCTTTGTGATTCTGAAGACACCTGATCCAATGCTTCCCTGAGCCCGTTTGGGCTTCCAGCATCCCATGCACCATCCCTGCCACCTTCTCTGCCTGCCAGCACACCCAACTTGCCCCTGGGGCAGCATGGGCAGGAGGGCTGCTGGGTATGCTGGAGGCTAGAGAAGGTGGTGGGGATGGTGCACAGGGCACTGAAGGCCTGGGTAGGCTTAGGAGGGTATTTGATTGGGTACCTCCAAGCTGGGGAAGCACCTGGCCAGCTAGCAGCCTGTCCAGGCATCCAGCATCCTATGCACTTTCCTTGCTGCCTTCTCTGGCTGCCAACAAACCCAGCCACACTCCTGCTGCTTTCCCATGCTGCCCCAGGGGCAAGCCAGCCTGTTCCTCGGTGGTCCTAAGTGTCCTACCAGCTGCAGGAGCCTGCTGAAGGCAGAAGTGGTGAGGGACCCAATCTTTTTCTTCTTTTTTTTTTTCCGACGGAGCTTGCCCACCTCTCCCCCAACCTGGGAGTGAGCTGACAGCTGCATCACTGCAATTTACAACATTGCAAAGTAAACAACGTAAGGATGTAGTTTAGTTTGCAATGATGCAAACTCATTTTAAACCCCCAAAAGTCTTGCATGTGTACATTAAGCCACACAAAGTGACATTTTCATCATGTATACATGGTAATGGTGTCACCTGTAGAAGCACCCCCTCATTATATTGGAGAGGGAGAGGAGGGAAACAAGGGGTTGCCAATGAAACAACCAGCCAACTCCACTGATATACTGTTATCAGTCAACTCTGCTGATACATCCTTATACCAGTATTTGAAGCCACTATATACCACGTACAATCTCACAACTTTCTTTTCTTAATATACAAACAGAATGCAGTCTTTTAAGAAATGTGGAGTTGCAGTGGACTTTTTGATACATTTTCTTTTTGGAGGGAGTTTGGGTGGAGGGGAACAGTTGCAGTCTTTCAGATTTATTTGCATTTAAGTCAGTGAGAGGCCCCTAAATCACAATGTAATTTTTTAAAATTAGATTTAGGGCCTTGCATCCTGAATGGAGTTATATATAAATGCCATTAAAAATCGGGACATACTATTATGTGCCAGGAGTTTGGAAAGCCATAAACGCTCCAAATAACTTTTGCATTTCAAGCTGCAAGGAATTTTACTGAATCTAGCTGACTCAAAAATAAAGTACTATGCTGTGCCCCAGGTCAAGACATAATTTAATGGCAAAATATATATTTTTATTGATTTACAGATCTAATTTATAGACACTTTCAAATTACTATTTGAAATATCAGATTTTTCATTAACTATACATTATGTCTCAATGGTAATGTGAATAATAGGTCACTCATGTTAATTAAAAGTATGAATTAAGGAAATGATTTAGAAAAATAAATTACTACAAGCTCTTTTAGAAATATTTTTCCAGTGAATAATCAAATAGATCTTAATAATATATTGCACTATATATAAAAGGATCATTCCAAAAGGCAGATGCAGTTCCAGCTCAGTCACAGAATATTTGCATCTTTCAGTTTTGCCTGCTCATGATCACAATACAAACTATGTTCCTTGGAATCTGTAGGTTTCCCTGAATACTCAGTTTCCAAAAACAAAATGATGTCTCTGTGGATTCAGAACTAGTGCTTGTTCCTGGGTATGGTATTTCCCTTACGTGGAATATGATATTCTGCTTTTCAAAGATATATACTGTATGCACAAAAACAATTTAATTTAGCTGACAAAAGGTATTAAAAGTTATGGAGGGGTGTCTTGAATCTAAAAAGTTCAAGAACCACTGCTGTAGAGACACTTGTACAGGAGACCCTGTTTTACTCCATTAGAAATGTACAACAGAATGCAGAGATACGATGTATTTGTATGTGATACTATGGGTTCATATCTGCCCTAGCATATGCAAAAGGTTGTATTGTTTATAATACATGTTCCATCTACTATATTTTTTTCAGCTGGTCTTACTAACTATAGGAAAGTTCTATTAATAAAATACCTGTCTATTGTCTAAGTTGATTATAGTAATTTTGCATTAAGAAAAAAGATTCCTAGGGGTTCTAAATCATCACAAAGAACCACGTCACTGGGTGCAATGTTTTCTTGACTTTCAAATGTGGAAACTTTCATTCCAACATTTACTAATAATATGAATTACTGTTTTGTTAGTGAGGCTACTATAACAAAAGTTTGTGTAGACATAAGGTGAGCTGAAAATTATGGAAGTTTGCATACTCACCAAACTATCATTTGTCATTTTGAAATTATGCCATAAAAGTTAATTATTGACTCTTCTGCTCAAATTATCCTCCAAAAGGGTGGAGATGTAGCTCTATATGTAAATGAGCAGTATACCTCCTTGGAAGTTGAAATCGGTACTAAGGAAGGGCAACTTGAGACCCTCTGTGTCAAGTTACAGGGGTGGGAGGGGGAGCATGGCAAAAGGGATCTAACTGTAGGAATATATTACAGACCTCTGAAACAAGATGAGGAGCTAGATTTGACATTGGTGATGTGTAGGGTGTGCACATGAGTGTATGTGCACTCCCTAAGCTTGGCGGTGCACCCCTACAAAAAGGCACCACAAACACTGCCAGTGGCACTGGCGGATGGTCACCACTTGCCATGCCCTCCCCACCACCGCCACTGCTGGTGGTATCTGTGGGCAGTCCGCAATCACTGCTGGCTGCTGCTGACACTGCCAGTGGCGTCTGTGGGTGGTTGCCAACAAGTGGTCAGCGCTCACCACTCCCTTCCCCACCCCACCACTGACAGCGCTGCAGCTGCTTGCAGCAGCTCCACACTTACCACCAGCATGCTCCTGCCACCAACCTCACCGTCGCCTACTGGAGCTCACTGTGCACCTGCAGCCACCAGGGGCACATGGCATTCATGAGATCTGGAATTCTCCAGAAAACTGGAAGAAGTTGTGAGAGCATGGGATATGGTCATTACAGGTTACTTTAACTACCCAGAGATCTTCTGGGAAGAGCACTTGGCCCGATCTGACCATTCACATAGATTCCTGACTTGTATTGATGAGCTCTACCTCTTGTAAGAAATATATGGGCTAAACAGAGGAAATGTCCTCCTAGATTTAGTTTTGGCCAACAGGGACGACCTGGTGAGTGATTTGAAGTTAGAGGATAACCTAGGCAACAGTGACCATGACACTATCACTTTCACTGTCCATCAAAGATCTGGGAAATCTGCCAGTAAGATACAAATTCTTGACTTTAAAAAAGCTGAATTGAGTATGCTAAGGGCTTTAGTGAGTACTGCCCTACAGGATCATGGACCACAGGGAAGAGTGTGGATGAACAGTGGTCATTCCTCAAGGGTATGATCCTTGGTGTACAGAATCTGTTCATACATGTATGCAAAAAAGGTGGCAAAAGGGCCAGGAGGTCATCTTGGCTCAATAGGGAAGTTGCAGATCTTCTGAAAAAGAAAAGGGAGTCTTACCAACAATGGAAGCTAGGAATAAGCCCCATGGAGAATGACGTAAGATTGGCCCACTCCTGTAGGGGGCAGATTAGAAAAGCAAAGGTCGTGACCAAATTCAGGTTAGCAACTGAAATCAAGGACAAGAAGAAGCCCTTCTATACGTATGTAGGTAACAGGAGGAAAATCAGTGGAAATATGGGACCACTGCTCAATGTATCTGGACATCTGGTCACTGACACCAACGAGAAAACAACTCCTGAATGAGTACTCTGCATCTGTATTTCACCAGTCTAAGAGCACTAGCCTGCTGAATGCAAATATGTCACAGAACAGTCACATGAGGGATGATCACTTACCAACAGTCAATGTAGAGCGAGTAAAAGAACAGCTAGAGAGGCTGGATATCTATAAAGCAGCAAGATCAGATGAACTCCATTTGAGAGTGCTGAACAAACTATCCAAAGTCATTGCAGGACCACTGGCCAACCTCTTTGAGAATTTGCATTGTTCAGGAGAGGTCCCAGAAAACTGGAAGAGGGCCAATGTTGTGCCCATCTTTAAGAATGTGAAAAGAGAGGACCCAGGGAGCTACAGGCCAATCAGCCTGATCTCAACCCCAGGAAAAATTTCTCAAGGAGTCCACATGAGATAAGTTAGTAGAAGGCAAAATTCTGAATGACAGACAGCACAGTTTTGTCATGGGTAGGTCATGTCTGACTAACCTCATCTCCTTCCATGATCAGGTTACTCACCACCTGAATAAGGGAAATGAGTTCGATGTCATTTACTTGGACTTTAGGAAGGCCTTTGACCTAATGAATATGAGCCGCCAGTGTGATGCTGCAGTTAGCAGAGCAAAGGATACGCTGGCATGCATCAACCAATGCATCTCAAGCAAAACTAAGGAAGTTATTCTTCCACTGTACTTGGCATTGGTGAGGCTGCCACTGGAGTACTGTGTCCAGTTCTGGGTGCCACAATTCAAGGAGAAAAAGCTTGAGAGCGTCCAGAGAAGAGCAAGCCATATGAGGAAAGGCTGGCAGATATGGGACTGTTCAGCCTAGAAAAGAGAAAACTTTGGGAGGGGTTTGGTGGCAGCTTACAAATATATCAGGGGAGACCATCAGGGGTATGCGAATAACTATTCACCAAAGCACCCCATGGGAAAACCAGGAGCAATGGTCACAAACTCCTAGAAGAAGGTTTCAGGCTGGATATAAGGAAAAACTTCTCCATGGTTTGTGTTACTAGACTCTGGAATGGACTCCCCATGGGGGTGGTGCAGGCACCTACCCTGGAGATCTTCAAAAGGAGACTGGACACACACTTTACTGGGGTTATTTGACCCCAGCAGTCTTTCATGCCCAGAGCGGGGGGGGGGGGGGATTCAATGATCTTACGATGTCCCTTCAAGTAGTAACTTCTGTGAATCTGTGAGACATTTCTATATTGTTTTAGCACAGTACTTCATAGCTCACATCTCTTTCATGGTCTTTTAGTTTTTGTCCAGTGTTCACTGAATATAGGCCTTGAATGTGACTCATGAAACACTGACAAACAAGACCAAGCAAGAGGGATTCTTATTTCATTTGGAATGATGTGTATGATACTACTGATTACATTAAAAACCAGATGAAAAAGAGACACAGAAAATAACAGTAAAACAAAAGAAATGTGTTGCATATTGCAGCTGAATTCTTTGTGGTGCCCTGTGAAGTAAATTTAGCTTCAGCCTAGTTACAAAGAAAAACATCTTGAGAAATCAAGTACCATTTTGACTTTGCCTATCTCATTAACCCTCAAACTGCTTTTCAGGTCCTAGTTGTTAGTGGTCATAGACATATTGGAGTGAGGTTACATTAAACACAAAGGAGTGCTTGATCAGTCCTGTACAGAACAAATGCTATGGGTTTATTTCTTCCATGCAAGGATTATTGCCTTTGCCTTACTGGGTCTTCACAGCTAATTCAGACTTTGGCCCAGGCAGGAATATAGGGTAGAACTTGGAGGCTGTCTACATTAGGTAGACTAGCCACTGAAGTTGCAGGCTTAATTATTCAAGTGACAGTAGTACTCCAGTAGTTTCCTCAGTTTCCCCTATGTGTTTAGTAACCCAGACAAACTTTACCACAATTTACTGGAAAACTATCAGAATGGCAACACATACCTATAGCGCAAAGAAGTCTGAATATAGCCCACAGAGTACCAGTGACACACAGAGGTAAATGCAATACCAACAACAACACAGTTATTTTGTGTGGCAGCTCAAACTCTAGGTTAGATTACCCCAGGTGTTGATGACCTGCATTAACCTAGCAGTGAAGATATATCCTGGAAAGACCCTATTTTTCTGTCCCCTAATCCAACACATCATATTTTGACCTTTCCTCCCAGGAAACTCCTCAGCAATGGGATGTGAATGTTATAATTTTTTTTTTTCTCTTTGGGATGTATGTGTTATAATTATATCTTCCTGGGGCACATCCCCATGTGTAGGGGCATGTGCTTGCAGTGGCAAAAAAAGTACTTTTTGCTGCTGCATACATCCCATTCAGGTGAGCTTTGCTGCAATGCAAAATGCCTCACTTCAGGGAAATTACTGTTTCCCCACTCCTCCCTGTTCCCAGCATACTGGAAGTGTAGGGGTGCAATTAGAGGAGGGGAGATGCTCTGGCCAGCAACTAGAGCATCTCATATCACATGGGGGGGGCGGGGGGCATGAGCCTCTGTATCTGCCAGTGCACACTCCTGTGGTGTGTGCTGCACCACATTTTTCATGGTGTTGTTTTTTTGTTTTTGTTTTTTGCTACCAGGATTTCCTAGTAGCAAATGTTGTCCCCACACTGCAAATTTGTAGCTCGGAACACATTTTATCATGCCAGGCATGCAGTTTGTGGCAACACAAATTGCATATGCCTGCAAGTCTGGATCCGGCCCTAGTGGATATCCTCTGCTTCTATTTTAGATGGTCACAGTAGTATCATGGATTTACCTTGTTTTCTAAGAATATGTTACCATTTTTTCTTCCCATGAAATATAAATTATTGACAGATCTCAGGACCACTGTAAACCATCCTGCCATCTGTACAAGGGAAATGGGATTTCCTAACAACCTTCTTCACCCACTTGTCTCTTGTGTACTTGTACTAATGCCAGGGACAACATGGACACCTGAATTTTAAGTGAATAAGACAGATCAGACCTTCGTCTTTTTTCATTTACTTCTAGGCATCCAACTCCCACTGCTGAAGTTCAAGTCTCATGGTTTATATTTGCAGGAGCAGTAGAAGCATTATTTTAGTGTCACCTACTTGCTACAGTGATAGATCAGATGAAAAGTGATATAGTTTCTGAAAAAATTTATCTCGATTAGCTTCACTTGCACACTGGATATTTCTATTAACCTTCAGTTCTTTGAAAACATGGATGTCATCATTCCCAGCGCTCACTGTTTGATTTCAGGTCAGGCAGGGGAGAAAAGCCTGATGACTGAATTGCTACTGGAAAAAATCAATTAATCCACATACAGTCATCAATTCGACTCAATTTGCATAGTACAAACTTATCAAGTGAAATGTTGATAACTTCAGTGTCATTGGCATAATGATACAAAGTCTGTGATAAGTTTTTTAAATGATTTTTAAAAGTATCACTTGACAACTTAGAACAAACAAGAGTCATGATGTTGACCATCACAGTTCCCAACTTCTTAAAGAGGCCTAAATGATCAAATTAATTCTGAAAATTTAGGCCAGAAACATCAGGCACAACTTCAAAACCTGACTTTTTGCTAGTTAGCAGTTTTATTTTTGCCTTCTTGATAGTATTAATTCAGGTTGAATGATATTTTTCCTGAAAATATAACTGTATATTATTAAAACAATAAGGTTGCAGCATATTTTAAGTAAGAAGGAAAAAATCCTGAAATTATTTTTGTTCTTGGAAAGATCCTTTAGTTTTATGACAAAGTTGTCGGCAAAAACAGCTGATCTATTCATACTGTGGTCTATTATTACCCCCAGGTCCCTTTCATTTGTGGAGCTAGTCAGTTTGGTGCCCCTAAGCCTGTAGGTGTGTTGGGGGTTGCTCGTCTTGAGGTGGAGCACTTTACATTTCTCGATGTGGAACTTCATCAGATTACGATCTGCCCAACTTGCTAACCTGCCTAGGTCTGCCTGTAATTGTAGCCTATCTTCAAGCATGGCCATGCTTCCCCATAACTTGGTGTAATCTGCAAACTTCGCCAGCGAGCTCTTCACCCCCACATCCAAATCATTGATAAAGATGCTGAAAAGTACCAGACTGAGCACCGGTCCCTGTGGGACACTGCTGCCCAGAATCAATCATTCTAATTACTGACTAGGATCCAGGTAACCAATTAGTACAGAATTTAGCATCAGGAGAAATTCAGATGCTAATCTATAAAAGGGTTATTGATTATTTTCTGCCTTATGTTAGGCAGACTATTTAAAGCAAGAGATGGACACTCATGTTTCCTATACACTGTCACACACAGTAATATAAAAAATGCACTTGAAATATCATCAGTCTTCCACAAAAATACTGGTTTCAATAAAAAGGGAATAATTCACACATTAAAATCCATAGGTCCCAAATGCCTTTTAACTCATCAGTTAGAAAGACGGACATAATTTATCACTTAAAACCTCACAAGCTGTGAATAGCAGAGGCACTGCTACAAGCCCTTTACCTCTAGAGTTGGCTGAAAATGAACACCTTGAGTATCCAGTGCTATTAACAGATAAAGCAAACCAAATAAAATGTCAGGATCTATCCTCAAAATAAAAATGTCTGCTGGCTTCTTCAAAAGAGATGCAAAAGTAAAAAATTGCTTCATGTGCTTAAAATCATTACTTTGTTTTTCCACTCTACAGCTCAAAGTATTTTATATAAATAACTGCCACTTTCAAGATAGTGGGTTTTTCTCACTTTATTGGTGAATAAATCCAATATCACTCATTCTTAGGAAAGCCCTGGCTAGCAGGGCTTTGTTTTGTTTTGTTTTGTTTTCTAAAAGTAGAAACAGCACGTTTTTTATACTAACTTCAAAGAGACTTTTGTGCTTAATGTTAAGCACAAGTCTAAGTGCTTTCCCAGATCACAGTCCACTGCACTGGAAAAAGTATTCTAGTGAATAACTGATAAAAGGATATTTGAGATTAGTTCATACCAAAAGCCCTAATACAGGAACATCTTTGAGTACATATACTAAGTATGGAAGTAATTCCACTCCTATTGGTGACATTTTTCAGATGCTTAAAATTAGGCAAATGCTTTAAGCACCTTGATGGATCAGGAATGAGGGTATTGATAACAGATGTTTAAAATTGTGCAGTAATTCATGTGGGTTAATGTCATTAGGAATGATTTGTTTTTATAACTCTTCATTAGAGCACTGTTTACCTGTGAAGCTAGCATTAAGCAAACTTTTTTCTGAATCATATGCACCCAAAATGAAATATTTCCTATTGCTGAAAAATAGGAAGAACAGATTATTAAATACATGTTACTTAACAGACCTATTTTTATTTTCACACCGAAGTAAGCTTGGCTGTTACGCTGTGTTTCAAACTCTGCCTAAACCAATAGTTGCTCTAATGTAACTCCATTACTCTTTTGTCTTGACAACAAGAGTGTAATCCTTTCCTGAAGTAAAAAGCCACCTTGCCTCTTCCCTCATTAAGGTATATTTCAAACAATTTTCTTTTTTTTTAATGAGACTGATCCGTATGTTTGCTGTTGCATATTGTGTTTAGCTAATGGGAAGATTTTCAAACATATGAGAAAAGCTCTTTCATGTCCCCATCAGCTTTGTGTCTCTTTGAATAACTGCTTTAACTATTAGGTTAGATGCAATGTCCTGCATGCTTTATTTTTGAATAGCAATCCCCTCCAGGCTCCCAATCTATGCTGGTCAGTATGGCTATAAAAGTTCTACCCACCATTTCTTCAGTCTTCTTTTTATTTACTTAAAATCATATGAAATGAAGTTTGTCTATTTGTTTAAATCCCTTGTGATCAGGCAGCCTCCAATGAAATACTGTGTCTCTACTGATGCACTGGAACTACCACTGAGGTGCTACAGAATTATACTTTTAAACTTTTATTGATACTATTTCCCATTAAGTCAACATATGATCATTATCTGAGGGAAGGAAATGCATCCACTGGGTTCTTCTTTAGTGGTAAATGAATTATGTGCCTTTTGGCTGTGAATTAACAAATGACTAAGGACAAAACCCTACATCTAAATTGACAAGATAGGTTTTAATAAAAAATCAAGAGTATCTATGGCCTGAATTCAGAAACTGCTGCAACTGCACACCTAACTAACAGTAAGGCAATGTTGAATTTGATTAAAATTGCTCATTTTTTGCCTTCAGTTTGTAGTACATATCATATTACTACATTACGGATTGACATGGGCACCCTGCAATGAGAGACGATCATAGGATCAGCCAGGGGCATCAGCTACAGCACTTCAAAGACTTCATATCCCATCTCTCTCTTCAACCGTGGACTGTCACATATCCTAGGCAAAGTGGGTGTAAAACTGTCTAAGTATGAAATGCATGTTGCTCAGTTATAAATGAGGTGCCATGAGGCAGAGAATCAGACCTCCATTTTTCTGGTTTGCAAATGATGGCACAGATTAAAGGAAGAATAGCTAATTAGTGACCAACTAGCTGCACATCAGTTTCAAGCATAATTTAGAGCAGCTTCATGGCAACTATATTTTATGCCTAGACTCCTGTGGCTCAAAGAGATTGATTAGCAGCCAGGCATAACCATGAGGTAGATGCATCCTTGTCAATCTTTTTTCCCCCCAAGAAATACACCCCTATACCAAGATTCACAAGTAGAAGTGGCACAGGAGCTACTCTATTGGTCCTACATCACAAGAAGATTTTTCCTTGAAGGAAAGCCCTCCAGTGACAAATATAAGAAGTTTTTCAAGAGTTTCAGTCTTCTTTCCAGAAGCACTGAAAAGCTGTCTTTGTGAACCAGAGAATTTTTCTCACAATATTTTTCAATCAAAATACTAGCGACTCAAATCATTAGTGAAAATACAAGTTGGGACATGGGTGCCCACACAAATATATCAGAATGATTGTATATGGCAGGATGCATTATGGAGACTGAATATTTTTGTTTTAAAATTAGGGTCATATAACTGAAACAGTAAGCTGGTATCTAGTTCAACCTTATTATACATGTAGAAATCTTACCTAACATATTGAGTGTACTGATTCATATGTTTGTGACCTGCACCATTTGAACGTGCAGCTTCTCCCTGACTTACTAATATTTCCCTACTGTATTTGCCCATTGCAGCCTGAGAGCTACGTGCCTGATAGAGGACAAATAATCCTAATTTCCAAAGCCACTTTTTCCAGTCACCTACACACACAATACTGGTTAAGTAAAACACTTTCAACTCCACTCTAGAAGGTAGACCCCTGGAAAAAAATAAGATCCCTTAAGTATAATTAATGGCTGCCTAGATTTTTAAAGGCTTAATAACCTGACTCCAATTCTGCCTTTCAGTGAGCACTCTACTTGACTGTCTGGCTTTGATCTGTTTTTTTTTCTTAAAATATGCAATAATTTTTTGTAAAGGAACAGGAGTTATGGGACGGCTTTGAGGTCCTCCACTACAATGCTAAGAATCCCTTATTCAAACTGAAAAGGCATGTGCCTCCTAAGAAGCTGTCTTAACATTTTGCTTTAAGGCATTGAAGTAGGGTTATCAAACTGGTCTGACTCACAGGCCAGAACCAGACTGTGGAGCTCTTCATGGGCTGCATCTAGACAGTGGGAGTCCTTGCAGGCCAGTTTTGGACCCACTTCCAGTGGTGGGGTGAGCTGCAGTAATGTTAACCCTCATGGTTGCCTGAGCCATTGTGTCAGGTCAGCTCAGGGAGCTGTGGGTGGGGAGGGGTAAACACCATCAGTGTTTGCTCCACCACTGCTGAAATGAGTCCCCATTATGCCTCTGTACCCAGGAACTGTGCAGCATGGAGAGAAATGGCAACATTAACCCCCACTCTTTTCCCTAGCACTGAATTCTTAGCCCTTGCAGGAGTCCTGCAGGTTGAACAACACAGCTGGGCCATTATGTTTTGTAATGAGAGAACATGTTAGAATAATGAAACTGTAAAGTAGCAGATATATCCAAAGGCATAACCAATTCAGAGATCTTCCAGGCATACTTCTAGTAAGTATGAAAATAATTTCTAAATGGCAAGAGTTGGGTACCCTTCTGTTGATACACACAACTGATAAATGTGTGAATTTTATCACTGATATTCACAAAAAGTCTAAAACTTTCCACTTTCACTAATTACGATATTTTGGTAGCATCTGTAACTTGATCATAAACTGATACTCAAATTCCATTAACTTTAAATGACAGCAATTTTTTCAGCATAGGATATACATAATCATAAGCTCTTATAAGCATAAGAACTTATAAGTACATGTTAGCTGATGAAAAATACCTGAAAAATATACATATCTATTCTTGTTGCATTCACTTACTGAAAACGGTAACATTTCAGTTATGGAACTAGAAATAAAAAAGATGAAGAAGCCAGTTAACTGAAGTGGAAGACAGTAGTATATGAAATCTAGGTCACCTGTAATACATCCTGGAATAAAATAGGTGTCTTCTAGGCCTGTGCGAAGCAGCTAGTATTCACTTTGGATTCAGATGTGGCCGATTCAGGGGAGAGCGATTCAATTTGGTGGTTCAAATCACTATCCTGAATTGATTTGGCCAAATCTGATTTAGAGATTCGGCTGAATTTCCAAATCAGACAGGCCCCATCCCCCACCCGCTCTCTCAGCCCTATCAATGGCTGCCCTGCATGGCTTTAGCTCCCTGATCTTTAAAAAACAAAAAAAAGGTCACCAGCTCCTGTCTGGTGGGAGGTGATCCCCACTGCTCTCCGCTGTCTCCCACTACATGGGGGGCTCTGTCACAAGCCCCCATCTCCCTCCCCAGCTCCTGGCTCTTCAAAAAAAGCTCCTATTCACCAGCTGCTGCTAGGCCGGGGGGTGATCCCTTTGCCATGAGCCCCCAGAAGCCCCATGAGCCCCCAGAAGCTGCTGTAGCAGCTGGTGAGTCTGGCTTTTTTTTTTTTCTTTTCAAAAGAGCAGGGAGTTGGGGCCAGGCAGGGCAGCCATGGGGAGCCTGGGAGAATGGGCAGGGGATGGGGGCATGACAGAGCCCCTGACACAGTGCAGGAAAGCGGGGGGGCAGTGATGCCTGGTAGCAGCTGGTGAGTGGGGGCTTTTTTTTTTTTAAGAGCTGGAAACTGGGACTAGGCAGCCATTGGGGGTGGGGGCTGAGAGAGCGGGTGGAGGTTGGGGGGCATCAGGGGGCTGGGGAAGCAAGTAGGGAATGGGGCCTGCCAGAGGTCCCCCCCATGGTCCCCCTCCCTCCTTCAGCTCCCCTTCCCCCACCCCCTATTTATCAGCATGGAGTCCAGGTCCAGCTCCCTGCAGCAGTGAGCATGGACTGCCTGAATCTCCAGAGCTCTCTGATTTTTTTCTAAATTGATTCAAAGAGCTTCAAATTGATTCAGACCTTTTTACTGGTCTCCTGATTCAGTTCGGATTTGGAGATTCAGCTGCCAAATCAGGCTGAATTTCCTCCAAATCAAATCAGCACCCAAAGCTTTGCATAGCCCTAGTGTCTTTTGCTCTGATTTGGGTGTAATAATTAGAAGTAATCAAGTGAACAAGTGGCTGATAAATGGCTACAGGTCAGATTCTTGAATTAAGTTCTACAAGGGATAAAAGTCTCATTCACCAAAGGGTCTACGTCTGTAATGAGAATATTATGATCTGAGGGAACTTTCCCCAATGTTTCCCCAAGGTTCATATAACCAAAGGACACTTGTTCCTAGTATTTTACTGCAGCGTTAAGTAGTTTCCTTCTATGCTATAGAAGCAGGCAGCATTAAGAGCAAAAAGGACAGTATTTTCATTTTATATTGGAAGGTCAATTAATACAATTATTAATATACAAAACACTAACTTATTTTTATATTCAAAACTTTCTCTTAACCTATAAGTATACAGGCATAAGGAGCAAGTCTTTTTTAACTCCATTGCTAATAAAACTTACTCAACATGTACTTCTGTGTTAAATCACAAATACATTTTAGGGCTCCAAAACACATGTTAACTGTAACCTAGAAAAAACAGGTATCAGAATAACAATCATCAGAAAACTCCATTGTGTATGGTCTACTGTTTAGAATAAATGTCATTGTTTGTCAGATTTGGCACATTCATAACCTGTTTGTAAATCAGGAAGATTGTTTCAAAGCTTCCCATTCAATGATTGAATCACGTTTTCTTGGAAATTCCAGGTATGTCACCTATCTCTGTCACAATATCTTCCGTGAACAATAAAGTTATGTGTTACTACATATCATTAATGAGAAATCTTTTAGTCATCCTGAATCTTCCAGTCGAGACATGAAATGGTGGTGTTAGAAATAGATGCATCAAAAAAAAAAAAAAAAGTAAAACATGTTCAAAAAAATCAGTGATGTTCTGGCATAAACACATTTGGAAAATTAAAATTTAAAGATAAAGAGCTGTCTCCCTCGTATCTTTTCCATATTGGGAACTACAATATAGTCTGTGATATTTTGTTTGCCTTTGACACTTAGTCTTAGAAATATTTACTGGAATATAAAGGTAAGTCTTTCATGTATTCAAGATGATGCAAAACTTTGAATAAGTAACACATGAAAATTCTGAGATTTCTTTTGGAACAAAATATTTCTCTGTCTGAAAAAAATTTATGCAGTGCCATATGATATAGTTGATCACATTACTAATGGCAACATGTGCCTTGCTCATTAGAAAACATCAGGTAAACTTAGGGTTGCATGGTCTATCCCATCCTCCAATTACCCACATTGGGTGACAAAATAAGTGGTATCAAGATCTCATTAAAGACAAATATAATAGAGAGTGGGTATTCCTAGAGACTGCAGGTTTTTAATCTTCCATTGTCTGGCAGAAGATAAAAATTACATCTACATGAAACCTGCACTCACACAGTAAAAATTGATGGGACTAGATCCTAGCAAATCTGTACACAACAATGTCCTTCAAATTCTGCTAAAACCTCCCAAGCAGCAAAATAAATAAAGTCTTAAAAACTGGCAAAAATATCTAACAATTATGAATATTACTATCTTACTGTCTATGAACAATAATTCCACATGATAGTTGATCAACAGAAATGAAGATGATTAGAACTCTTCCTACTTAATGGCAAGATTTTAGCAACTCCCAAACCCACATTCAGTTAAGTATACAGTCCACCCACGCAAACAGAGATACGTGGGGGAGGAGGAGTGGGTTCAGGAGACCCACAGGGGTTAGTTATGCCATAGAATTGAAGACCCTTCAAGATAGGCTGTAAAAAAAAAGATATACCATATTACATCAAGGAGCCACATGTTTTTATAGATCTGGGGAAATTCTGTATGACCAATGGCCCTTTTTTAGATTTATCTGTTATGACATTAAACAACTGAATAGCCAATGGCGCAAGACTAAAGGAATGGTTGGCAGCTCAGTATTTTTTTTTAATCATGCTGTTGGAGATAGGATGCTGACTAGTGTTAAAATGAAAAATAAAACCTCAGTAAATCTACAGAATAAATCATCCTCTCAGTCGAGAATTGTTGGGATGAAATTCAGGAGCTCTGCTATTTTTGATCAAGCAAATACTGTACGGAGTCTTCTCATTTCAGTACATAAACAGCATAGAGTATGATGCTCACATTTTAATGAGGCATTTCCTTTATAGTTTTAAACATTATTATATACAGTTTCCATAGCTTAAAAAAATTTCTTAAAACCTCTTTTTCAAAGAGGTCTCCAACTGTCAAGTTTTGGTTTCAAAAGCTAATAATGCTTAACTTAACTAAGCTTTCCCCCTCCTTTTAAGCAGATGCTTGAGAAATTACGCCTGCCCTCATAATGCTTAGCAACCACTGAAAAGAGTGTCTGTTAAATGTAAGGATAATATCAATTTCCATAGCTAGTCTCTTTGGCATGCCAGTGATCCCCCAAAATTGTATTTATCCCAATTAAACAAAAGAGGTTTGCAGTTAGATAACCCTTTCCTATGCAAAAAGGCTCAAAAACTAAGAATCCAACCTGACTGCTACTGAATGGGTAACACTTGCTCTTCAAGAGCCCACCAGATCTCAACATTTCAAAGTCCACAAGGATCTGTGGTGGCATGATTCTATTGAGGATATCCTGTAAGGACTTTCTTTACCACCACTTCTGTCTTTGGGACCCAGCACCTGTACCTGCCTAACATGCAGATGGAGATTACATCAACTTTTTGCAAAACTTGTTTTTCTTTGCTGGTGCCTGCATTACATATGAGGAGCTGATGTCATCTCATACTTTGTACCTCAGAGTGGTTTTCAGAAAAATGTACATAGAGGCAGTAGCGTTACTAGGGTGGGGTGAGTGGAATGACAGTCCCAGGCATTGATTAAAGGAGGCATCAGTAACACCCCAGCTCAGTAGGTGCCTCTACTCCAGTCTCCAGTTCTCAAAAGCATCTCAGTCCAGGGTACCATAGTTACACCTCTATGCAGAGATATGTCAACTGTTCTCTGAAAATAGGATGAGGGGTAACTTTATGAAGAGGTAGGACTCTCATGACTAAAAACATTAGAGAGACAATTAGGTGTTTATAGATCATAAAAATAAATGACGTATTTGCCAAAAGGGATTCACTGAAAGATTAAACATTTTTATGTTAATGTTCAGGCATGTAATGCTGTGTATTAAGAATTTTGAGCAATACCAAAGTGTACCAGAGTGTACTCTATCCCCTAAAAACTCTTCTGTGACGGGGTTACTCCTCAGTCTCTTGAGTAGCATAATATGTCAAACAATAATTATATCCTCTTACAGAACATAAATAATGGTACTAAGAGCCTTGTTGGCTGCTTAAGCATTATCATCAGTTGCCTTTAAAATAGTAACAGCGATACTGAAATATACAAGAGGTGACATGTGAAATCAGTTATACCTTGCCCATTCCGTCAAGGACAAACAAGTCTAGACCCAAGTTGCAATAAAGAAATACCTTGCGAAAACATGCACTCCAGAAGACAGGTAATACTCCCAGGAACCAAATATCAGATGCTTTAGAGATTTCTGGGACAACAAAAAGTCTACATAAAAACAAGGATGAGAAGCACAATATAAGACAGGCAGGGGTTGTTCTCAAGTCACCTGCCAAACTCTTACTGTCAGATGTGCTTTGCGTCTACATTTACCAAAAGACAATAGAAAGAACAGTGTATATACTGCAAAAATGAAAGAAAAAAACCCCCAAAATCCCAGAGGAAGTCTTTTGGAGTAATAAGTAAACTGCTTTGTGTATTTGACTAGTTTTCACCTCTAGTCTTATAATTATTGGGTCCCTTCATGGGCAACTAGTGCTTCCTGGCTCGGGGGATGGGGGGGTCCCCTCCAGCAGCTGACTGCCAACTGGGAAGAGGGGTGGTCCTCCAGTGGCCGATAGCCAACCCTGGAAGCACTAGCAACAAACCAGAAGTGCCACCGATGCTTCTCGGGGGGAACCTGCTCCCTACTCCCCAGTGAGGGCCAATTTCAACAAGGGGGGGGGATTACGTTCCCCCCCATACACATTGCCTATGGGTCCTGTAATTTGCTGATTAGAGGTCAATGCAGAGTCTACACTAGACTCTCTGTATATAAATACTCCATAACATCTTGAAAAAGATGTTATGTTGAAACAGATGCTTGAGTATGTTTAATGTTTAGTTTACACATCTACATTTTATGTTGTGTATATTTAATTTAGAATAAATATATCCTCTGCCACTTAACTTGGTCACCTAGGAAATGAAGACTGATCCTATGGTCAAGATTTACCATCTTTGGCCATTACTTGCATGTGCATTTTGGAAGAAACATCTGCTTATATGTTAACCTTCAGATTCTTTCCCCATCTAAAGCCCACTTGCATGCAAAAGACTTAGCATTCAGAAATTACATATAAACTGATATAAGTGATTGGGAACCAGTTCTAATATGTAACACAACAGAAGTTCAGTGCACATAAGCCACTTTACAAATGGCCAAAACGAGTTAGAGATAAACCTGGATGGATATAGTTATCAGACTTAACTAATTTCAGTTAAATCAATTTATTGGACTTCTGTCTCATATCCCCTCCAGATTCAACTTAGCTAACAGTTTCCCAGGATCCCAAGATGCTTTGCACTTCTCCCACAACCCTCCCCCCCACTGGGTGGGTGGATTAGCCTTGGCAGAAGCTGTCTGCTCCAGCCAAGCAGAAAGTCATGCTCTAGTGCCCCCTAGCTTCTGGCCCGGACCACTGTAGGCATGTGGTTGCATTTCTAGAATCAAAAGTGAATGTCTGTTCACCTGCTTACTGGGTCAATCTATGTAGCTTAGGGTAACCTGTGAAGACTGAACTGATTCAGCCTCAGGCTTTTTGACTATCTGTACTTAGCCCAAGGGACGACTGTAACTAAGGAACACTCTGGGTGAAAATGTTAAGTTTTTTGCATATGTATATTTTGATAAGTATGCAAGTGGACCTGGGTCTGTACCTACAAACTTCACACAAATATTACATGTTAAAGATACAATAGGTTTAAATTGGTGCAAGTGCTAATTTTAATTCTGTTTTATTCTTATGAGAAAGAGCTTGCACCCTTTTGGGTGTTAAACTGGTAAGAATAACCATATTATCAAGCATTTGGGGCATGCCCAGAAGCAACCAGAGGCTGGGTCCTCCAGAAAGATAATTTAGCACACGGCCAGAGCACCGCTATGCCTGCCACATGCCACTTACTGCTCCAGCATGCTGCCTCAGTGTGCTGGGACGAATAGAAGTGGGGCAAGCTTGGCAGCAGTGGCTTAGACCCAGACTCTGTTCCTGGTAAGTAGGGATGTGAGGGTGGGTGGGAGGGACTGGGTGTGGGTAGGAGGCACATGGAGGTAGTGTACAGGGCACATGGAGGCTGGACCCAGCTTGGCCTGAGGGCACATGACCCCTGTGTGCAGTGCTAGAAGCCCAGGTAACAGCAAGAGCTGGTCTGGTTATGCCCAGGGTAAGTGTCAGTGGCTGGGCCCACCTCATGTAGCATGTGCAGTGGCTGCATCTGAGGCAGCACTGGGTCATGAGCTCCCCAACAGTCTGATGCCACTGCTGCTGGGGTGGGGGGAGGCAGCTGTGAGCCATGCAGGGGGGGTATCCACTCCTCCTGAACAGTCCTCCCACCCCAACAGTCTCCCTCCACCCACAGCCCACCCACCCACATGTCTCTACTTACTGGGAACAGAGCCTGGGTCTGATCCACTGCTGCCAGTCTTGCCCCACTTCTGTTTGCTCCAGCATTCTGAGACAGCATGTTGGAGCAGCAGAGGTATGCAGCAAACACAGAGATGCTTTGGCCACATCACACCCACAACCACCCCCTCACACACAATCTATCCACAAACCTCACACCCTCATCCCCCCACAGCCCCCACAACACCGTTTCCCCCATAACTGCCCAACAATCCATCCACAACCCCCACCCCACATAAACCTCATTCCCACAGACCCTACACCCACCCACAAACTCCCCCAAACCCCACACCCCTTTCCCCTCAAACACCAGATCCCCCTCAAAATCTCACACCCTGTGTGCCCAGCCCCCACATAGGATGGGACAGGACCTGCTGGCAGGAACCATGGCTGCAGGGGCAACTGTTACACTGCAGCCCTGCCCCATGCCCACAGTGGTGCTGGGACATGAAGCCCAGAAAACACTTTGGTGTGTTATGGGCTGGGGCAGGGGTGTTCAACATGCAGCTCTGGAGCCACAGGTGGCTCTTCAGAAGTTAATATGCATCTCCTTGAATCTTTGTGCAAGCACACAGTGACCTGAGGGCAAGTAGCCCTGAGCTGCTTGCCAGGGCAGCTTTTTATACTGCTGGGGCCAGCACAGGTTCTGGCCCCAGCCTCTAGGTCCCTCTGGCTAAAGATCCAGGAGCTTGTCAAGGTCATTTTGTCCCAAGTGATACAATTTGCCCCTCACCAAAGTGTATGTTCAGGCACGTGTGCTGAGGCACAAAACTCTGGCACAAATTTGTGCCGCTGCTATTTGAGTTTCTGCAAGTGCACATGCTTGCATATGTGGATGCACTCAAAGTGTAGAATCCCAGGGAAAGTCTTGTGAGGCAGATGGCAGGAGCTTCCTGTTGTGGTGGACTGTTTCCTGGAATGCCATACTTCCTGGCCACTCTGTTTCCAGGAGGACTTACTCTATGTTACATAACGGTAGACTATCAACCCCTGCAGGGGCAATAGCAAGACTGTTAGTTCTTAACTGTAAGTAGTTCTTCATATTAGGTCCTGTAAATAGTGTGCTGTTCCAAATCACATCAAGACACTACTAAAAACTTACTTTCTGCTTCAGGCACAAGCATGCCTTCTATTTTCAACAGAACTTACTGACCAGAAATTCCAAACTCATCCTTTTCCTGGAATAACAGTGGCAATAACAGTAGGATTGTAGTACTGTGTATGGATTCAAATCAAAATCAAGTCACCACTATGATTTGTGCTGATGATTTCTATTGGGCTAAAATAAATCTCATGAGGCTCAGTAGGGACAAATGCAAAGTTAGGCTCTGCTGCCACCTTGACCAGCACTTAGAACACAATAGTCTTATGCACTGGTACAGGCTGGGGATCAACTGGCTAAGCAGCAGCTCTGCAGAAAAGGAGCTGGGGGTTACAGTGGACAATAAGCTGAATATGGGCCAACAGGGTGCCTTGTTACCAAGAAGGCTAACGGCACAATGGGCTACATTGGTAGGTGTGTTGGTAGCAGATTGAGGGAAGTGATTCTTTCCTCTGTTCAGCACTGTTAAGGCCACATCTACAGAACTGTGTCCAGTTTTGGGCCTCCCACTACACGAAGGATGTAGATAAATTGGAGAGAGTTGAGTGGAGGGAAATGAAAGTAGTTAGGAAATGGGGCACATGACTTATGAGGAAAGGCTGAGGGAACTGGGCTTATTTAGTCTAGAGAAGAGATTTATAACAGCCTTCAACTACCTGAAGGGTGGTTCCAAAGAGGATGCAGCTAAACTGTTCTCACTGGTGGCAGATGACAGATCAAGGAGCAATGATTTTACATTGCAGGAAAAGAATATAGGTTAGATATTAGGAAAAAAATTCTCACTAGGAGGGTAGTAAAATGCTGGAACAGATTACCTAGAGAGGTTGTGGAATCTCCATCTTTGGGGGGGGTTCAGATCTGGCTAGACAAAGTCTTGGCTGGGAAGATCAAGTTGGCAATGGTTCTGCTTTGAACACGCAGTTGAACTAAATGACCTCCTAAGGTCCTTTCCAACCCCAATTTTCTAAGATTCTATGAAGAATGACATAGAATATCGTTCTCTCTCTCACCTTAATTTTGCCATCTGATTAGTTTTATTGCTAATAAATGAAAAAATCTTTCTTCCTTGACCTTGATTAACTCTATTATTGCCCTCCATGATTTTCTGTCTCAGCTTTATCTTTCTTATCTTTTTTTTTTTTTGTATATGCTAGTGTTGGTTTAGAAATGGTATTTAAAGGCCCGTTTTTTGGGAATTGGCTTATACATATAAATATATGCATTATAAGGGGTTAAGATGGGCAGCAGGGGTTAAATGGATTTCTAAAGAGCTTGGGAGACACATACACAGCTTCTCATGACCCTGGAAGTAGACGGGCTCCAATGGATGAACACAGCCTGAGAATTGAAGGGGCGGCATAACAAAAAATCAGAGCCTTCAAGGCAGATACATTGTCTAAAGTAACAAGGACACATACCCTGGGAACCAAAGAAGTATGTACCATACTGTCTCATAACACAAGATAAGTGACACCAGCAACAAGGCCGCAGAGGGGGCCTACGTCCTGGTTTTGGGGGAACAGACCAAATTAGGAGAAGGCCTGGAAGGCTATGTGGGTGTTTGACCACAGAGAGACAGCCAAACAGAGATAGCCATGGATGAAGAGTCATTAGGAGTCATCAAGGGGAAAGCAGAATATAAAAGAGAGAGTAACAAAGGGTCCCTCCCATCCAGCCCTGTCTCTCCTTCTGTTCCTTGAGAGAGGTCCCCATCCCTATCCCTATCCCTATCCCTCAGGAACGGTCCCTGAGGCCACCATGGACTGAGGGTATACCAGTAGCCCATCTCATGCAACCCACTGGAGGGAAGTGGGGGGCTGTGGGCCTCTGCATCCCACCTCCAGACTGCTGACACCTAAGAGAAAGAGCCTCAGAGTGGAGCCTGCATCCTGACCGGTACTTTGACTCTGATGAGAGCTCTAGGATTGGTAGATATTTGAATGTTTGTATTGTTGTTGTTTTGTTCTTTGTTTTGTTCTACGACAACTTAAAAAATCTACACTCATCACAAAAAACTCAGCAGTTTCAGAAACTATAAACAAGAGCCCTAATGCCTAAAAAAAAGATATTTTATTTTTTATACTTTATCTTCCTGTTTTTATCCTATTTCTATCTATGCCAATTTCAAACTCCTTGACTTTACTCCTAAAATTCTGCACAGCTCTGTTCTGTATGTGTATATATATGTTCCTTGGTATGTTTTCCATAATGCTGTTCAGATGCTGTTTTGATTTCACTACTTCCAAACTCTATACTTCTCCATAAATTTAGAATGTCTCTCTGATCCTGCATAACCCAGAAACTATTCGTTCCTGGCTCAAAAGCCAGTCACCCCTACACATCTCAAACAGCTACCATTTAATTAAGCCTCTTTGAACAATCAAATAAGATTTGAAAAGTACTATTGGTAATACAAAAATAAGACCATATTAATAAGAACTGTAACAACATCATTCTGTATATTCTTTGTTCTAGTCTACTTACCTGTTTTCCCTCCTGAAGTCAACTATTTTGGTGAGCTGCTTGGACTCTACAGCCATATCCAGATGGTTAAGGGTATGTGCCTACAGTAGCACAAATAGTAGCAAATTTGTGCCTCTACTTTGTGCCACAGTACAAGCCTCTGCACGTGCAATTTGTTGCAGGACACTTGGGTCCTGCTTTTCACAAACTGCCCTTGCCCAGCTTCTCACAGCTCCTGGAGTGCTGAAGCAGCCAGGATACAAATTGAGGAGTAGAGATGCTCTAGTCAGAAGCCAGAGTATTCTCCCTGGTGGACCAAGCCTCCTTTGTTTTGTTGGACACTATTGCAGTGTGCACCGTGCTACCTTTTTTCCAGGTTTTTTGTTTTTGCTATTGCCCGCATGCTGAAAATTTGCACTGTGGGCATGACAATTGCATTCAGGGCATGTTTTTTTCATTCCACGCATGTGGTTTGTGGTGCCACAAACTGCAAGTGTCTACATATGGGGATAAGGCCTTAATGCATATACCTTATGATAACAATTAGCACTGTAATCAGTTACAGATTTTGTGCAAAACTAGTCAGAAAGTAGTTTGGGAAGTGCCCTCCTTGATAACAATTTATTTGGGTTTTCCAACAGAATAGATAACTTCATAGGAAACCTATTGCAAATTACTTTGCTTATGGGTATGTCACCTTGTAAAGTAAGGTTTCTAGCTACCTTTGAGCTGACAATCATATAGTTGTCTCTTTTTCTTTTCCTTCTTGTTTTACAGACCATTGCAGCTGACTCTCTATGACCCCAATCTAGCTGTGCTTTGTATCCAATTCTTATAACAATAAAACCATATTTTGTGAGATCAAAAGTCTAAAAAACCCTGAACAGATGGCAGCAAAAATATCAGTGTAGGTAGTCTCCAAAGAAAACAGAAGCATATTCATTCTTCCCCACCTCTGTTATTTTGAAAATAAACCTTGCTGAAACTTTGATAAAATATAGCTTTGTATCCTTTTGTTTTCTCACTCACCTTTTATACACAGTTTTATAATTTAGCCAGATGACAGTTCAAGTATTATCATTCTAAATAATCTCTAATTAACATTTGCAGTATTCCAACTGTTTTCACTATATCCATTTTCAAAAGCCCTTCTGCATATAGCTGGCTAGGAAAAGCTAGAATTGCCTGTGCCTTTTTTCCACAGCTATCCATAGTTATCCATAGGATAACTATCTGCTCCCAGTGTAACCGATCACTGCATTAATGTCCATCTCTTCTTGGGTGTCTCCAGTCTACGTTCCCTCATCTTATAGGCAGTCCTTGTTGTCAATTCCAAAAAGGCATGACTTTTCACTTCATACTGCTAAACTCCATTCCATTTTGCGTGGTCCATTCCACAAGAGTTTCTGGTATAATGATCTCATCCTCTTCCATATCGGTAATATCCCCTAAACTAGGTGTCATTTGCACATTTCAAGAGGATGCATCATAAACAAGTTCTGAGAATGCTGATAAACATGTCAAACACGACAGGTCCCAAGACAGATCCCCGATCCCTGAAAAGCACCACTTGTATAACGTTCTAATCAGGTAACTCAGCCTACAACATAATCCATTGCAACCTCACACTAAGCCACCTCCACAAGGAGCTTCATGACTCTAGCCCATTCTTTCTAATATGGCCAACAATTACCTATGAAGCAGAGTATCAAAACTATGCTGAAATCTATATAAAGTAGGTCTTATGCATTACTCGATGGATAGAAAATGATATTTAGAGATTTGCTTTTAGGAATTGGCTTGTAGATAAAGTAGATATTGCACTAGAACAATGGTTGAGGGGAACAGCAAGGATAAATTGGTTTTAAAAAGCCTGTTTGTGACAGTTTCCTTCAAGGCCCACTGTGTCTGGAGCCAGCAGACAAATAGGCTGAGAAATTGAAGACTTTTACCACACTGTTCCATAACATGAGATAAGGTGGCTAGGTATCAGCTCTAGAGCCCTTGGGATTTCCGGTTTTGGTGGATGGACCAAATTAGGCATCCTACCAAACACTTCCTATTAGATTCATAGATTCATAGATGCTAGGGTCGGAAGGGACCTCAATAGATCATCGAGTCCGACCCCCTGCATAAGCAGGAAAGAGTGCTGGGCCTACAATACCCCAGCTAGATACACATCTAACCTTCGCTTGAAGACCCCCAGGGTAGGGGAGAGCACCACCTCCCTTGGGAGCCCGTTCCAGACCTTGGCCACTCGGACTGTGAAGAAGTTCCTCCTAATATCCAATCTAAATCTGCTCTCTTCTAGCTTGTGGCCATTATTTCTTGTAACCCCCGGGGGGGCCTTGGTGAATAAATACTCACCAATTCCCTTCTGTGCCCCCCTGACGAACTTATAGGCAGCCACCAGGTCGCCTCTCAACCTTCTCTTGCGGAGGCTGAAAAGGTCCAGTTTCTCTAGTCTCTCCTCGTAGGGCTTGGCCTGCAGGCCCTTAACCATATGAGTGGCCCTTCTCTGGACCCTCTCCAGGTTATCCGCATCCTTCGTGAAGTGCGGCGCCCAGAATTGCACGCAGTACTCCAGCTGCGGTCTGACCAGCGCCCGATAGAGGGGAAGTATCACCTCCTTGGACCTATTTGTCATGCATCTGCTGATGCACGATAAAGTGCCATTGGCTTTTCTGATGGTTTCGTCACACTGCCGACTCATGTTCATCTTGGAGTCCACTAGGACTCCAAGATCCCTTTCCACTTCCGTGCCACCCAGCAGGTCATTTCCTAGGCTGTAGGTGTGCTGGACATTTTTCCTCCCTAGATGCAGCACTTTGCATTTCTCCTTGTTGAACTGCATTCTGTTGTTTTCTGCCCACTTGTCTAACCTGTCCAGGTCTGCTTGCAGCTGCTCCCTGCCCTTCGGCGTGTCCACTTAGTAAGTGCTTTTCCAAATCAGGTTCTCATCAGCTACAATGTCTCACCTAGAGCCAAATCCTATGGTCTTTACTCAAGCAAAACTTCCAAACTCTGCATGATTTGGCTGCAGAGACAGACTCCCTAGCTTCAGGTGGGGGGGGTGGAAGGGGGCAGGAGGAATAGATAATAGATTGTACAATCAACCTACAATTGTTGCAGATTTATCATTTTAACATGGAGCTTTCAGATTATTCATGTTACCATGAAAACTCATGTTATCATGTTACTTCTTTTGCATCTCTCTCAGAAAACTTATACTTTTATAATTCTGACTAATTTCAATAATACAGAAAGTATAGGAATGTTCAGTTGATATTATCTCCTTTATGTTATTGAGAATGTTTTTTTATTATGGAAAACAGAAACAAATTTGCCATAATGCAACAAAATAGGAAAATCCAAGTACACATTATTGAATTGATGTGGTTCTCTAGTTCGATACCAGTTGTATAATGTTGGTAAAACAGCTTTAATTAAGCAAATTAAAGTAATATGGGCCCCAATTTTCTATTAATTCTAAAACAGCACTGTTGCTTTCTACACTTCTACGGTTTTACTTATGACAAGAATTCTATCATAATACAAAATAGAATAGTCCATAAGTTAAATATAAAGTACAGATGTATAATTACAAATATTCATTCAAGCAAAGAAGACACAATAGGGAAATCTGTAACAATATGCATACTAGAATGAATATAGCAATGGTATAAAAATAGAAAAGCGTGAAAGAATTACATGATATGAAACCACTTCCCATATGTGTGAAGACCAACAGATGCTCCCAATTTTAAGAAAGTTATAAACAATACAACAAAAAAGAAAAATGCAATTACAAAAGTTTAATTATTCAACAAAAATAACAGAAAATCCATCACTCGCATGCTTTTTATGCATCTATAATTACAAAGGTCAACAGTATACTAAACAAGATTTTTTGGCATGGCAGAGACAGAAATAAGCAGGAAGAAAATGAAAACAAAGTTTGGATTTCTAAGTCTCTTATAAAAAAAAACGCTTAATAATTTAAAATCTTGGTAATACAGTAATGATTACTGCACCTGCTTTAAATTAGTTGTAAGAAAATAAAATCTCATGTGTATTTAATATCCCATTGATTACTCAAATAAACTCCTAAGGGGAGGGGTAAGATCTAATGCTATCTCTAGAGTTCCAAATATGCTTATTGCAGTTGGCTGAGGTATCTAATGATTACTGCAAGTAAATTATCTCATTGGTCTAATAAGGCACATATTGGAAAGCAAAACTTTCTAGCAGCAAAAGTTTTATTTTCATGTTCAATGATCAATAGTTTAGAAGTTTTTCAGCGGATAAGGTACTTAACATGCATACATTTTAAAGGGTCATGTTCTACAATGCCAAACTCAAAATGCCCCAAGCCTGGAAATAATTATGCGCATGGGTAACTTCACACATAAGTAGCTACTGCTCAATGGTCTATGTGCTTAAAATTGTGTGTTTAAGTGCTTGCAGAATCAGAGTCCAGAAATATGCAATCTAGACCATTTGTAGATGAGCTAGATAAACCTCTAGTATTATACCTAACACAACTCACAGAAATCAATGAATTAAAGTCAGTGGAGTTGCTCTGTATTTATACCAGGAAATCTTTATCTCTGTTTCTTTTATTTAAAGAAAAAATAAGTAAAAAAGAATGTTTCTGCCACCTCCTTAATCTGGACAGTCTAGTGGGACACACTTGAAAAGCGATTTATCTCCAATCATACTGATGGGTTCAAATTATTCCTTTAGCAAAATATTAAGAACTAATCATGCAGTGAACCACAGCCACATGTTTGCTGACACCGGTAATTGTCTGCTTGTAAGAATCACTGCCTGGAGGAAGGTAGAAATTACACAGCTGAGCTTCACTAAGAGAGGCACATGGGCTATATGGAATTTCAAGATACAAGGGGAAATAGAATAGATTCCACCCTGAATCTCAGTAATTTATGCTTTCCAGGTGTGGTTTATGGCATTAGTGTGTTTTACCCAAACGTTCCCCAAAATGAAACAGTTTCATGCATGCAGGTACATAGGTGTCTACTGTATGGTGCCTGGAAAAGGACCATATGGTCTTTGGGTGACCTTCACTTGCTTTGACTGGATAAAAATAGAAATGTGAAATCACACTTAAATAGGTAATGGTGGCTATGTCAATTAGTTACAGACAGTGTCAATTTATTTTTATGAAATGACAGTATAGAAACAATTTCTAAACTGTAGATTTTTCTAGCTTGCCTTGTCAGAACATAGGGAAATATACATTATTTTTCATGTGATCACATAATAATGCAATATACATACCATATACACAGAACTGGCACTATTTGCATAATCATAAAAGATTTGGATGTATAGAACCTCATTTTCTCACTCTCACACTAAGTAGTTCCACTGATTTCAGCAGGTACTACATGTTAATTATTTACTAATCAGATGGAGTGACAATAGCAGGACTATTCCCATAATTACTTCCCATAGTATACACTTGAGCTCAAGTCAAACTATTCTTCAGTGAAAAAGTTTAATATGCAGTACATGTTATATGGCTATTATAGTCTGGCTTTCCTGGAAATGTGAAAAAAGGAACAGATAGAGTTGTGCCATGTCATTAATGGATGATAGATGGATACTAATGTCATAGCATAAGGCTATCAAAGTCCTATACATTACATTAAGTAGGATAAAAAGATTTGCTATATATGCTACTTCAAAAATTACATGATTGAGAAACTATTAAGCAAGGATTTATTGTATTAAATACAAATTATTATTTCCTAATAAATGTTCCTTTTCAGGAAGCAAATGACCGGTAAACCTTCAGCTGCATAAAATGTTTATTACTTATTTGTCTTTTCCATAAATAACTATATTTTGACCTAAAGAAACGTGGAAATAAGAACTTAAAGAAATAATGTTGCATATAACACTAAACCGGGCATCCCCTCATAAACCTCTTTACTGTGCTTTAAATTTTCATTATCAGGTGAACACATTTAATTGAATTATTACCTTGTAGTCAACAAAGGAATATACTGTATCGTATTTTCTTCCCTCCTCACACATACAGTGGGTGAAATCCTGGTCCATTTAAATCATTCAGAGTTCTGCCACTGAATTCAAGGACACCAGAATTTCAACTCCAGGATGTATGTACATACCATGAGACAAGTGACTCACATGCATATAATAATCCCACATCCTCCCTCCCATTACATACCACTTATCTCACTTCATGTAATAGTACATCTACACTGACACGAACACAATAAACTACTCTACCTTGGATAGTATTAAAAAAAAATCCACAAATCAAAAGGGAAAAATGCAAAAGAAGAATGAAAAAAAGAGAAAACTGGGAGTGAAAAAAGCAACCCATACTTTCAGCATTCTTCCAAATGACCATTAGATTTAGAATAATGTAGTTAAAATACATGGTACTGCACCTTCTTGTTTTGCCTGGCAACAGAACCACAAAATGAGGAACAATAATAACAACATCAGGTCTCTGGTAAAGTCAAAAAGCCAGTCTATAGCAGTTCAAAACCATTTTTCTTAAACAGGTGCAACTTTCTGTAGTCACAGCTTGACAGTAAGGCCCCTCTACATATTACGCAGTTAACTGGATAATTGGACAATAACCTTAAAACCAGCTATATGTGCAGAGTAACTATCCCATGTTAAAAAGCTCCAACCAGCTATAAATCTAGACCTTGAAAATATGTACTAACTGTATAGCTGCTTGCTATCGAGCTTTAACCTGTAGGTGCAGCAGGTTCTCCCCAGAGACTGAGAGCCCCACCAGCTGCACTTTGGCCAGCATGAAACCCCTGAGCCCTGGGGATCACAGCTGCTGTAATCCCCAAGGCTCAGGAGTGAGTGCAACCCCCAGCCCATACGGGGCTCTCAGTCCTGGCTATGCCTCACACAACTGGGAGCAAGATTCCCCCAGCTGGTGGGGCTCTTGGCCCCTGCTGAGCCTCACACATAGCTGGGACCAAAAGCCCTGCACCTGACAGGTCTGAGGTACATCCAGGACTGAGTCCCTCAATTGATAGGGCTGCCAGTGCTGGCTGTGCCTCATGCACAGCCAGGGCCAGGGGTGCTACAACTGACAGGGTTCTTGATCCCAGTTGCTTGTGAGGCACAGGTGGGGCCAAGAGCCCTATCAGTTGTGGGGCTCTTGGTCCCCAGGGCCAGATTAACCCTTTAGTGGGTCCTAGGCAAACAAACTTATGGCCTTGGGCCAGTCTGGACCTGCTCCACTCCCCTGCTGCCAGTGTGGAGCAAGGCTTGGAATTGCAGCTAAGAAGCAGCAGCCATGGCAGAAAGGCTGGTGGAGGAGAGGGGAAGGGAAGGGAAGGGAGGTGGACAGGGCCATTCATGCCAAGGACCCTGGAGACCCATGAAGCTCAGGGCCCTTGGCATGTGCCTAGTTTGTCTATGCGTTAACCCAGTCCTGCTGGTCCCAGCTGCACTTGAGGTACAGGCAGGGCTGAGAGTTCCCTCAGTTGCGGGGGCTCTTGGTCCTGGGCTGCACTAGTATCGGGTTCCCCTGCACCAGCAATAAGGCACATTTGGATCTAACATGCAGTCCCACAATTACACCCCCTGCTGTGTACATGTAGCATGGCAGGAGGCATGATTGTGTGGATCATGCATTACATCTAATCACACTTTTTCCTGCACATGTAGAGTGGGCCTAACTGACAGTAGAGAGCTCAAGAAATCTCACAGTCTGTTTCAGATTTCCAGTTCAGTCTTACAGACTAGAGAGAATTCAGAAAAAGGCAGGTAAGCATACAAACTCTTTGATAGTCTCTGATGTGAGTGCATCACTTTTGAGATCTGGCTACGAAAATAGTTTCAGAGGGCCAAATTTATAAATAGAGATGTTTGCTGATAGTTGGAGTAAAGTTCTCATGATTTTTCCTTGCAGCCATAGCACATGAACTACAACTGTGATTCATATACATTTCTGTTAACATCAGGAGAAAGAAAATGAACACTGAGGCTAGGGACAGACATTCAAAAAGCCTGAGCCTGAATTGATTCAATCTCTGCAGGTTAGTTTAACCTGCACAAAGTGAACTGGTGTGCAAGTAGATAGAAATTTGGCACATGCCTGCTGTGGCTCAAGCCAGAAGCCCAGGGGTGCTAGAGCAGCCCTCCCTTCCACAAGAAAGCTGAGCTGAGGAAGGGGCGCATGGCCAGATCCCGGCAGGTGCACCCCAGCAGCTCCCTGACAGCAAGGAGCAACCCATGCACACAGGGCTGCCTGGTCCCAGAGGGGAACTCTTCACCCTCCTCCCTCTCCACAGCCGCAGGTCCAGGAGGTGGGAGGCAGTTCAGCATTGAAGGGGCACTTCTCTCTCCTCCTCCCCTGCCCCACCATGGGGTGGGGTGGGATGGGGGCTATGTGAAGCTGCCTGGCCCCAGAGGGGGACTCTCCCCCCAGCCTCTCCCCCATCGCTGCAGGGTGGGGAGAGGGGCTCTATGGGATGCTGCCCAGCACCAGAGCGGGACTCTTCCCCCCACTCCTCCCCCCACAGGGCAGGGGGATGCTGTGTACCTGCAGCTCCACTCACAGAGGGGAAGCCCCGTGTCGGACTCTGTGGGGAAGCAGGAGCAGGGCTCCCTCCACTCTGCCGGGAGTGCTGCTGGCAGCGGGGGAGACAGCAGACTCCAGGGCAGGGCTTCCCCGGCTGCCAGGACTGGAGCTACATGCACAGGGAGCACAGTCTCAGGGATAAGGCAAGCTTTGCTCTTTCCCTCCATGCAGCGCTGGCTGGAACTGCACCTGCATCAGACACAAGTGCCCTGACATCCCCACCTGCTGCTGCTGCCAGGCAATGGGGGCTGCACACCATGGGGGGAGTGCATCGGGGTCCTTACATCCCCCACCCACACCCTGCCCAGCTGAGCACCATGCTCCTGCTGCCCCTCTGGGGGGAGGAAGTGGAGGAGGAAGAGTTCCCCCCAGCATGGAACAGTGCCTCCTCCTGCCCCCCACCCCTGCTCTGGGGCCAGGAACCATCACATGGAGCCCCCTCCTTGCATCCCCAGGGTGGCAGAGGGGAGGGGAGGAGGAGGAAGAGTCTCTATCCAGCACTTCACAGAGTCTCCCTCCTCACTCTGGGAGGAGGAGGAGGGGGAAGAGTCCCCCCCACAGTATGGAACAAAGTCCCCTCCCAACCCTGTGGGACAACCAACCCAGCATGGCCCTGTTAAGGTGAAGTGGGCAGGGAGAAGGGTTAATTCCTCCCTCTGGCCCTTCCCTGCAGCTGGGATCTGTCAGGTCCAGGGTCCACTGCTGCAGTCCCCTCCCCTCTGAAAACAGGCAGACCCCAGCTGTGGTGGGGGACGGAGGGAAGAATTAACCCCCTCTCTGCCCACTTTGCCTTAATGGGGCCATACCCACCAGTGATTCTGCTAAGGCTGGGCCCTGCTCCAGATAGAGAGCAGAGGGGAATGGCCAGCTCTGCTGTGGAGCTGAGAGCCCTGCTTAACCCTGAAACCTTGCCAGGATGCTGGGGGTGTCTGGTTTATCTTAAACCATCAAGGGGTCTGGGACAGACATTGCATAAACTGGTTTGACCCAAGTCAGTTAAGTCTGATACTACATGCAAGTTGGTTTATCTCAAACTGGTTTCACCCATTTTGAAACTGGTTTATATGCACTGAATGTCTATTCTTTTACAGGTTTAAACCAGTTTCTGATCACTTAATGTGTAATGGTTTATGTGTAATGTCTGCCCCTAGCTTGATTGTGTATATCTGGGGTGACCAACTTGCAGAAATGCCCTACCTAAGTGGCATGGGCAACCTACCTCTGTGAGTGGCACACAGAAGATCAGGGAGGTGTCAAGCAGCACAGTAGTACATAGTTCAAGAAGTAGAATCAGACCAGGAAACTAGACACGAAACACCGGGCAGGAAGAAGGAAACAGGAAATAGAGAAGGAGACTGGCCATGGAACACAGAGTAGGGAGCAGAAAATAGAGCAACAGATCAGGTAAGGGAAAGAGATCAGAGACACATCTGGAGAGACTGGGGATAATCTAACGTGTCTGCCCAAAAGGTTGGTCCCCACTGACCTAGTACAAACTACATATGTTCAGCTATTCATACTATTTCAAGAAGGTCAAACTATGTCTAATCTGCTTCTAACAGTAATGCATGGGGAGTTAAAATGCAGGCAAGATAATTTTTTTGCAGATGCAGGGATAATAAAAGGAGAGCAGGTCACTCACTTAAAAGAAGAAGCAAGTCAGTCTAACCAGAATTATCCTCTTGGGAGAGCCCCCATATATTGTGCTGGGCACTCCTAAAATGTACCAACAGCTTAATGATGACAGTTTCACAGACGTCTTTCTAACTCAAGAAAACAGCTATCCTCAAAGGATTTGAAAACAGGAAGAGAAACAGAACATGTTTCTCAGATCTACAGGTTATATACAAAATAAAAGCTTTCCTTAGAACTCTGTTTACATTCCTCCTAAGCAGGACCACTTAATACCCATTCATGGCAACAGGCCTTACAAAGTGCAAGGCTTTCTTCTTCTTTTTTTTTTTTTTGCAGTTCTACTGGAAGTCATTTTACTTGTTTTATTTATTAAAAGCATAAATAATTAAAGCACAGCAAGAGTTTCTAGAAGTTGAACTCATTCTGCCTTCCATTGGCTAGGTAGGCTAGTGGAATGTAGAATGAATTCAACTTCTAGAACTCATTTTTTTAAAGTTATGTAAACATTTAACAATAAAAGTATATGACCAGAACTTACACCAATCCCAACTAACATTAACTACTAATGAAAAGTTGAATATATTCAATATACTCTTAGATGAAGGAAAAGAAAAAACAAAAGAGTACATTTCAGAAATGAGAAACTATCAGGATCCAATAATACCGTAGGAAATTAGACAGAGAAATTAGGCTGGAATTTTCAAAGAGGGCTAAGAGTGGTGAGGTGCCTAACTCCATAATATTCCTTTAGTCATGTCTTATAATAGCAGGTATTTCAAAGGTTTTTCAGTTGGACAACTTGTTCACTGGAGGAGTATTTACATGAGTGCTGCAAATCCAAGCTATAGTTTAGGAGAAAGAGACAAACTCTGAAGTGGATACTGAGAAGCAGAAGCTATGCAGATGGAAAAGGTGGACTTTTTGAATGATAATTCAATGGTTATGTAAGAGCACTCTCAAATGCATGGCCTTGGGAGGAATTACGTTTAGGAAGGCTGAACAATTGTATTTGAGCATGCTGTGTATTATTAACACTTTTGACATGCATGTGACTCACCGGCTGAATGTATTGGGACTTGATGGACAAATGATTTGATATGGCAAGGTGAATCCTATATCATTAGTCCATGTGAGGTTGTTTGGAGGGCAAAGGGTGGAAGGGAGAGGAATGGTGAAAAAGAGGGGTTGTAACACATAACTCATCAGTTTAATACAGATTTAAATTGAAGAGAATTTAGGAGATGGGAGAGAGGGTCTTACTACTGACAGCCTGACTAGAAGAACTGTATTGAATTTCAATGTCTTTCATTCCCAGAATTGAGTTGAGAAGCCTTGACAATGGGTCCCTGAAGCAGAAACAGTGCAAGTATGTCAAGAATACGTCAGTAACTCAACTCCTGCAGTTCTGGGCTAGGTAGTATCAAAAGGACTAAGAAGTATTAAAGGACACTAAAAAAGGGTTGTCCTTAATTAAGAGCAGTTTAAGCAATTCAGTTTAGAAAGCCTATTCCCCCTCTGGAATAGCATAGGCCTGTATCTTTTATGTTCTATGTTCTTCCCTGATGGGTTGAAGGCAAAATACACCTTAGACAGAAGTGACATTAATTAATGGATGAATATTCTACCAGAAAAAATGCTCTCCTATACAGTTTGACAAAGTTCAGCAGCATCATAATGGGTCTATATTTCATAATGTAGCAAATAATTACAGTGCAAGAGAGAAAATCATGGATTCTTAAAGTGAAGTGATTTGGATAATTTGCCATCATCACTTAATCTATCTGTATAAGCAGATAGGAAATAACATAGATGCTGTTTAATCCAATAACAGCTGGTATGAAAATACTTTTGAATAATTAAGAATTCCAATTTGTCCCCAAATTAAATTATGAGAACAAAAGCATGTCTGTGCATGCGTGTGTGTACATGCTGAGAGGAATTCAAAAGGTAACCTTCACAATGCTCTTTTGAATACAATTCAAATATTTATCATGACAATGCTGTATGTAGATTACCAATGACACTTCTTAAAATACCAAGGACATAGTAGTTTGGGAGACTGTCCATGCTAAAACAATACCTTTCAGCTCTAGATCACCAGTTCAAATAAAACTGGCTCCCAATGACCAAAAGCATAAACCATGTGATAGTCATTTAGTGGCTTTCTGTGGAATAAATTTGATGTTTTTAACCTGGTTATTAGTGAAGTCAAGTGTCTACAGTGTAAAATCACCACCACGATGGCTATTAATCAACATCCCATTGACAGCCTCAGCAAAAATCACAAAAATGAATGGATATGGAAGCTAAGTAATCAAGTCACCTACAGAAGTAGCCACTCCAAAAATAAGAATAATAATGGTCCACAGAACTGAAGCATGTTGACAAGAAGGAGCAGGAAAGCTGGGACTGCTGCTTATGTTGTACCTGCTCCTTGGCTTAATAAAGGGCTTCATTATCTAGGGCTGTCAATCCAGCAACTTTCACAAGCTACAGTATATAAAAATGGCTACAGTATATTTTGAAGAGAGAGAGAAAAAAAGAAACGGACAGACAGACAAGCTCAGAGAGAATATAAACATAACTTTCTGTCTGCTGGAAATATGTCAAAGATTGACAATTTGCATAAAGAACTGAAACAATATGATTTGATTTTAAAATGTCTATTAAAACCATAATTTAAAAAGTCACTTTTCTCTTCCTATGAATGCAAGAATCTATTAAGGAAGAGAAATATTTTTATCTGGCACAGGTTCTGATTTGAGCACACCTATCAGATGCCTCCAGCAGGAACAAACTAAAATCTGAAGCTTTTATCATTTTGTAATGGAAATTCATATAAACTTGCAGAGGTGTTTGCGGAAAGATATATAGTGTCAATTAAGACTAGTAAACAGCTTTTTTTTTCCTGCTGAACTTCTAGGCTAAGGACAGACATTACACATAAACCAGTTTAAGTGATCAGAAACTGGTTCAAACCTGAAATAACAGATGTTCAGTGCACATAAACAGTTTGAAACTGGCTGAAACTGTTTTGAGATAAACCTGGTTGAATGTAGTATCAAACTTAACTGATTTGGGTCAAACCAGTTTACGCAATATCTGTCCTAGACCTCTTGCTGCTTTAAATTAAACCAGACTCCTTCAGCATCCCAGCATGCTTTCTGGGCTGGGTGGGGCTCTTTGCTCCACAGCAAGGCTGGCCCCTCACCTCTGCTCCCTGGCTGGAGCTCAGCAAAGACTGCAGGTATCTGCCTGGCCTCCTCCCTGCTCCTCTCCCCGCACTTTTTTCCGCACTCCTTGCAGGGATTCCCCCATCCCCTCTGCTTTACAAGAACACCTTAATGGGATGATAAACACTGAATTATCAGTTCTATGATGGGCTGGTCAGGATGGGGGGGAACTCCTCCCTAATCGAAATGTCCTGCTGAGGCCAGGTCATGCCCCACCCCTTATCAGCTCAGCACTGTGAAAGGGAGTGAGGGCTACTCTAGTGTCCCCAGCTTCTAGCCTGAGCCACTGCAGGCATGTGCCTGCAGTTCTGGGATGTCTGTACAGTTACAACCTTATTCAGTCTACCAGGTTAGACTAACTGCAAAGACTGAATCAATTCAGGGTCAGGTTTTTTGAATGTCTGTCCCTAGCCCTGGTGGGAAGAACACTGTTTTTTATTTCTATTTTACTGAGCCTAGATTTATACTTCATATACAAACACCTTTTGTATCCTGTTGTGTTGTTTTATACAATATTTACTTATACTTTGCTTATAAAATTTACTAGGCAGAAATGGGGGTGAGAGGGAAACGAAAATAAACCAACAAACCACCAATTCTCATGGGTGTGCAAATTTCCTTCAACACTGAAAGACAAAATTGTATTTAAAAAAAAGATTTTACCATCTTAATTTAACAGAAGCGTAAAGGAAAAGCTTTTCACTTTTGGTAGAAGCAATATGTAGCTAGTAAACCAAACAGGCTGCCTGAATTCTTGAAACACAGGTTGACTAATACAAAAGCTGAACAGTCTGTTGCAAGTATTCATATTTTACATGGCTGCATATATTTGTACCATTTTTTATAACAGAAAAGCTTAATCATAGAAAAAAATCATGTCAGAAAAGGTGGAGCTATAACAAAGCCTCTTTCCAACACTCTCATGAAACAGATCATGGGTCCAGTCCAATTCCCATATGAGTCAAGTGCCCATCTGATTCACACATCTGTTCAATACTAAAAGCTCCAAAGAAGGATAAACCTCCCAACTCTATATATGTACATGTATACATATATATATCTCATATATGTATATATATATGATGTATGACATTCATATGTAAATACATTTGACACATGAAATTATATATATTAGGTTGGGAAGTTTATCCTTCTTTGGAGCTTTTAGCGTTGAACAGATGTCTTAATCAAGTGGGCACTTGACTCATATATATATAAATCTTCCCAGCATACTAATGAAAATGGTTCAAGTGGGAGGGTTATTTCTGTTCTTTACTTGATCAATTGATTTGGAATCTTGAATGTGAATAAAATTATTCAAAGTTAGAATTTGTATAAAACTATGCAGTGATGTAAAACAGCTTCAAAGAAAGGTGGCATATATATTGTCCACTAAAAGAAAAATACATTCTCCTCTGACAAGCATCTCATTTGTTTAAATTTTTTGGGTTTAGGAAAGCCCCAAGAATGGTTTTATACATAATTATCACACACATTGGAACAAATACTTGGTTTTTTTGCATTATATAACATTTATCTTTCATTCCCACTAGTCTGTAATAGGGCTAATATTTTAAAGTACATATCTTAACAAACAAAAACAGGATTAGTAAATGTCCTTTCAATAACTCTTCTTAAGAGAAGTTGCATTTTAACCTCTTTTCACATTATTCTGGGTTTATAAACTTTGACCAAAAGTAATTATTTTTTTTTGAGTACTGTGCATGCTTGAAACAGCATAGAGTTTTCTGACACTATGAATGTTACCAACTTTGAGCCATCTCAACAGCAACATCAATAATACATGGCATAAAACTGACTAAAATAAAATAAAAATCAATACATGTCTATCTTTCTTTAACTGCTGAAACTACCTGAAGCCAATTGTCCTTGTTCTTAAGGAGCTATATTTTGGCTACAAACAAGAAAGAAAAAAATCTCTCTTTTTGTTTTCAAATACTGTTATTGCTTAGCCTTACCTTTACTCTGTGTAGTAGTTTGAATAAACCCTTGGTCTAAGTTATGATGAAAAATATACCTAGAATGAAAAACTACTGAATAAGTGCTTTAAATCACAAACAAAGCTTAATATTTTAAGTGAAAGAAAAACTATTTCTCATCAACCATTAGAATCATCAAATCATAGAAAATTAGGGCTGAAAGGGACCTCAAGAGGTCATCTAGTCCAATCCCCTGCTCAGAACAGGAGCATCCCCAAGTAGATCATTCCAACCAAGGCTTTGTCTAGCCAGGTTTTAAAAACCTCCAACGATGGAGATGCCACAATCTGTCTCAGCAATCTGTTCCAGTGTTTAACTACACTTCTAGTGAGAAACTTTTTCCTAATATCTAACTTAAATTTCCTTTGCTGCAACTTGAGATCATTGGTCCTTGTTCTGTCATTTGCCACCACTGAGAACAGTCTAGCTTTATCCTCCTTCAAGCCCCACTTCAGATACCTGAAGGCTGCTATTAAATCCCCTTTCAGTCTTCTCTTCTCCAGACTCAATAAGCCCAGTTCTGTCAGGCTCTCCTCATAAGTCATGTGTCCCAACCCCTTCACCGTGTTTCTTGCCTTCTGCTGGACTCTCTCCAATTTGTCCACATCTTTTCTGTAGTGGGGTGCCCAAAACTGAACACAGTACTCCAGATGTGGCCTCACTAGTGCTCACCTTGACTTGCTGGCAACACTGTTTTACTATCTTCCTAGTGAGAATTTTTTTCCTAATATCTAACCTAGACTTCCCTTGCTGCAACTTCAGACCATGTTCTGCTCCTTGTTCTGTGATCTGCCACCACCGAGCACAATCCAGCTCCATCCTCTTGGAAGTAGTTGAAGTCTGCTATTTAATCCTCTCTCAGTCTTCTCTTCTCTAGCCAGTGGTTCTCAGTGGGTTTTTTTTTTGCGGACCAACTGAAAATTGCGGAGGGTCTCGGCAGACCACTTAATAAACTTTTGTTTGTTTTACAAATCAAAGCACACAACTCATATTTTAATATCAGTAGTCTTACCTTTCTAATGCGATGGATGTGCCTGTTTTTTGAGCAAGGTTCTGGGAAGTTCAGTGTAATGCAGGTGTCAGCAACCCCTGCCGTGCATACTGAGCATGGCACGTGAAGCCATTTTGCTTGGGATGCCATGGCCAGTCGTAGCTCTGGGTAGCTGCTGCCAGCAATGGAGCCTGGGCTGCTCCCAGCAGGGCTTGCAGCATCCCAGCAGCCCGGGCTCCCTGCTGGCAGTAGGTACCCAGAGCCAGGGCTGGCTGCAACCAGGAGGCTCCAAACAGCTGTGCCGGGCTCCTGGTGCCAGCACCAGCTCCCTACCAGTGCATGCACCCGCACGTTGGAGCGGGCAGTGGGGGGGGCCTGAGGCAGCTCAGCCCCGGTCTCTCCCCCACTCCCAGCACAGAGCTGGTGACTGGGTTCCAGGGTCCGGCACAGCTGTTTGCAGCTAGCCTGGGCTCTGGACAGCTGCACCAGGCTCCACAGCTCCAGCATCAGCTCCATGCTGGTGGCGACTGCATGGGCACCCTGGGGCAGGCTGCGCTGACCCGCTGTCCACTCTGAGGTGCCCACACAGTTGTTGTCAGCATGGAGCTGATGCCAGAGCTGTGGAGTCCAGCGCAGCTGTTTGCAGTCTGCCCGCTGCTTGCTGCAGCTGTCCAGAGCCCAGGCTGACTGCAAGCAGCTGTGGCGGGCTCCGGAACACTGCTGTCACCTCCCTGCCCGGAGAGGGGGAGAGACCGGGGCTGCACTGCCTCAGTAGGGCTGGGGGGCAGGGGCAGCAGGACAGCAGGGCTGGGGAGGGGGCAGGGGCTTTGTTATTTTTCACATCCCTTGGTAGCTGCCACTCCAACTATGCTTTGGCTTTCCTGACTACATCCCTACATGCCCAAGCAACTCCTCCTCCTCCATAGTTTTTTGTCCAAGTTTCCACTTCTTATAAGCTTCCTTTTTGTGAATTTAGCTTACTGAAGCATTCCCTGATAAGCCAAGATGGTCTTCTGCCATACTTGCTAGTCTTCCTGCACATCAGTATTGTTTGTTCCTGCAGTCTCAGTAAGGTTTCTTTAAAGTATAGCCAGCTCTCCTGGACTCCTCTCCCCCTGAGACTGGCTTTTCAGGGGATCCTGCCTTTGAGTTACCTGAGTGAGTCAAAGTCTGCTTTTCTAAAGTCTGAGCCCCTTACTCTGGTGCTCTCCTCCTTTTCTTTCCTCCAGATATTCAAGTCAATTAATCTCATGGTCACTGCTACCCACGTTGCCATCTAGTTCTACACCCCCCACCAATTCTTCCCTGTTTGTGAGCAGCAGGTCAAGAAGAGCATGGCCCCTTGTTGGCTGCTCTAGCACTTGCACCAGGAAGTTGTCTCCAACACTCTCCAAAAACTTCCTGGATTACCTGCGCACTGCATTTTCCTCCCAGAAGAATTCAGGATGATTGAAGTCTCCCATGAGAACCCGGGCCTGTGATTGGGAAACTTCTGCTAGCTGTTTGAAGAGGCTTCATCCACCACTTCCTCCTGGTCTGGTGATGTATAGCAGACCCCCACCATGACGTGACTGTTGTTGCTCTCCCGTCTGACCCTAACCCAGAAACTTTCAACAGACCTATCTCCAGTTTCATATTGGAGCTCTGAGCAATCGTAGATTCACAGATTCATAGATGTAAGGTTGGAGGGAACCTGAGCAAATCATCAAGTACAACCCTCTGCCCTGGGCAGGAATGAATATTGGGCTCATATGACCCTCACTAAGTTAAGCTCATATGACCCCAGATAGGTAGTTATCAAGCCTCTTTTTAAGGTAGGAGCCAGCATCTCAGAAGCTGGTTCCAGATCCTAGCTACTGTGACTGTGAAGTAGTGCCTCCTCATGTCTAGTCTGAACCTACTCTCAGTTATTCCTTGTTACTCTGGGAGGTGCTCAGGAGAACAGGAGAATCATTCAGTTCTTTAACATAAAGTACAAATCATCCTCCTCTTCTCCCCTGCCTGTCTTTCATATATTGATTCATATTATTCAAAAGCCTACTGACATTGTTACTAGCTGCCTATGACTGAATTGTGTAGACGTAAAGAATCAAATACTGACACTGCTGATAGCAAAGCGAATGAAGCAGCCATAATGTTCAACAGAGATTTGGCTAAAATAAATTTGCAAAGCTAGTGGATTAAATTGAACTAGGTATCATCTAAGGGGAACAGAAGCTAATAGTGGTTGAAATGGGGAGTGCTTAAGAAGGGCACTTTGTAAGAAGGACACAGCAGTGCTTGGTATGTACTATGAAGCAAAATGAAGGACAGGGTCAGTCCTTAGTTCCTGTCCCAGCCATTTAGTGCTGGCTTTCAATAGCTAGCATTTATATATATATATTTCCCAAGAAGGTACAGTATTTTTATTTTTACCTAATGTCCATCTACAGACATAATTTCAGAATCCAAATCCACTGCTTAATCCCTTAAGGTGCTGAATATCTCTTGGGCTGAGAGAGTAAGGACCAAAGGTGCCAAGTACATGGAGGCCTGAGGTCTCTGCCCCCACTCTCAGGAAGAGGGATTTCACCTGAAGTGCATAAGACTTTCCACATGTCCATCATCTTAGCACCCCCCCCCAGCAAAAATAAAAGTCAGCACCTTTGCCGAGGACAGCAGTAGGATTCTGAATTGACAATGAGTAACTGCATTGCAGAAACTGTCTGAGTAAAATGGAAGATTTTACCAGATGGGTATGTAGCAACGAGGCTTTCTGGTACCTGAGAAAAACAGAATCTATTTGGATTTTTGGCAGCTAGCAGACAAGTGAGGCTTTCAAGCTGTAAAATCATTAAATAGAAAAGTAGTGGGAATAAGCAGAAAAAATACTCTAAAACTAACATTTGAAGAATATTCACTTTCAAAAGGAATAATGGAAATACTGCACCAGTATTATTTATTTTCCTATTATTTGCCAAATTTTCTCAATTTCATAACTATTTCTACTTCATTTGACTTAACTGGGCCACAGAACTCAAGACGTTTTCCACAAAACTTAGGTTCGGTTTGCTGTAGAACACATTATTTATAAGGTATTTCCAATAGCTGTCACAGCAAAAGAAAAATCCCTCAGTGCAAGTATTCTAAAAAGTTAGCAGACATCTACAAAGAAAAGTCCCTAACACTAGGATGATTTTGCAAACACTGCTTTCCCCTTGAATGCATATGCTCAAACTCAAGGTAGGGATGATCATCATTCTATCACAGTTATATGAGTCAGAGTAAGACAAAAAACATAGTTCATTCTTTTCTCTTTTCTTATTCAAGTTTAATAAAGTACATAATGGATATGAAAAAAGCAATTCTCTATCCTAATTCCATGCAAAGCAATTTGAAAAGTGTTTCAAATTAACATAAAAATGATAATACACATAAAACATGAGGCTATCTTTCAAAGAGGTTTAGATAATTCATAAATTCAATGTTTATACAGGTTAGGCCAAGTCAAAAAGATATTTGATATAACTATTAAACTTATGCAAAACAGCATATCATGCTCATTGCTCAGGAATATGGGATGAACTCAAAGTGATTAACATCCACTATATACATTATGCATAAACTTATGATACAGGTGCATTCCAAGACCAACTGTTATCTTGAATATCCTCTCAGTTGCAAAGATAAAAATCCAGTGAGGTTAGTCAGTCTGATCTATTAGGAGTCTTCTCTTATCTGAATAATTAAGACTATTAGCACCACACAGTAAACATATTCTTGTATCCTACTAAGACTTGTCTTTTTCTCCAACTTTGGCCTAAAAGGAAAAAAATCTTGATAATCAAACTGGATAAAGATATTTAAAACCAAAACCATGTGTACAGAAGTTTCATTTGAAAAAAAATGTTTCTATCAATACTCCCCCTACTCATAAGGGCTTGAACCAATTGGAGTCAGTGGAAAACCTTCCATTTATTTCAATAAGCTTCAGGTTAGGCCATATACAAATTGGAAACATTAGAGCTATAGTGCTGCAACTAACACTAGACTTTCCAGAGTAAGGACTCCGACTATGGCTGGCCTCCAGACAAGCTACTGAAGGTTGAGAAGGCAAATCCTATACAGGGCTAGCTATCATGTTGCTTCTTGCTGTAGACTAGAATAAAGATTTCTTTTCCATTTTGCAACAGCAATAATACCTTTCAATATGTTGCCTTCAATAGTTCCAAAGGTAAAGTCCTACAGATAGTCTTCAGTTCCCATAAAAAAATCATACAATCCTTGACAAAACTTAGCTATCATAGCTGCAAAAGAAAGGACCACATACTTTGTGTAGAAAGCACCATTTTGTAAAGAAAGTTGCTTCTGATGAAACTAAAGACCCACTGTGAGCTTTTGTAAGATAACTAATGATAATGAAATTTAGGGTAAAATAATATTGTGAAGTGCAACATGAAAGAAACGTCAAATACTTCCTGAATTCAGGAATGCAAAATCTAAGTAACAAACTACCTTTTTTAAAGTTCCTACTCATACACAGTCAAATGAATTATCAAATTAATTAATTATTTCTTCTCTGAGTAAACCCTAGAAGCTCCTCACTTAAAAAACAGTCCAATATATAATCTATCTACAAAAACTCACTAAGGTCTGATAAGTGTTGACAGTCATCTGTGTTCATGGTACTTATAAATGTTACATTACATAGTCAATGGCTAAAAATAAGAAATTATCCTGGTAGTAGAGGCTGGAACCCAGAATTTTCCCCTCTCTGGGAAGTTTCCTCTTCATTGTCAGGCTCCTCTTTGTTTGCTTGCCTTTTGGCCCATTGAATCTTGCTCTCCTAGCTACCCAGTGGGCCAACCTAAACAGGAGGAGAGGAAGGTACTTCCACCAGCTCATTCTGCAGCTTCATGGCTAGGGAATGGGAGCAGGAAATGTAGGCTTGAGTTCTCTCAGGCTAAGAAGTACCTGTAACTCAGGTTAACCCATGCTGCTGTCAGGGAGATAGGAAGGTAGAAGGGAGGTAGACTATCCTTCCTTTTGGATAACCTGGATCCACAGATCACTAAGGCATCTAATATACTATCATAAGCCCTTTCCATAGCCTGCCACCTTAACAGGTGGAGACACTTGCATATACCAAATGACTCTAAGAGCAACACAATAAGGAGTATTGTACTCCTGGTAGGATCACCCATGGCAGTAAGGACAAAGGTGGGGTATCAGACAAAAAGTAGTCCAACACAACACAAACATCTCAATGGTAGAGCAAGTGGATATAGAAGTCAAACTTCTCAATGGCTGCAAAGGCAGATGAAGGTTGCAGTGGAAAAGTAACCACATTTGTCTTAGATCTCCTTGCCACTAGACACAGGTTTATCTTTTACCAAATCCATATGGTTGCCAATGCTACAATGGCCTCCTCACATAAAACAAATCACATGCAGGCTTCTCCTACTGGTCCAACATCTACTACAATAACCAATACCAATGCCCATAACATCTACAAAGTCCTGTGGTGATGGATGAGTGGTGACGGGGACAGATGATCACCAGAAGTCCCCAGTCATGGATCCACATGCAGGCAGCAGTTGCATGATGGTTGCTTTACCCTTGACATGGGGCAAGAGAGTGACTCGGCAGCTGCGGTTGTGACTGAGAAGTGTTTTTTTTAAGATTTCCTCTGCTCACCCCACATGGGAAGGAGATTAGAAAAGATGCCCCAAACATATGCTGTCCCACTCTACCTTACTTGACTGGATAGCCAGTTTCAGGGGGATCACTCAAACTGCAGTTGAAATACAAAACTGTCTTTTGCATTCTGGAATGTATAAACCCTACTAGATGCCCTGACCAGGGACACACCTCAATACAGAACAGCTATTCTAACCCAAAAACTCTTGTGATACAACATCAATATCACTGCTTTCAGCAAGACTAGATATGCAGACTCAGGCCAACTGAGGGAGGACAGGGATGGCTACTCTTTCTTCTAGAAAGGGAAATTTGCAAAAGACAGGTGAATACATGGCATTGGTTTTGCCATTAAAAACCAGATTGCTAGCCGAATGATTTAATTCCTTGTTGGTATTAACAAGCACCTCACGACTCTCTGCCTCCAAATGACAAAGAATTTGTTCACTAACGTTATCAGTGCATAAGCCTCAACACTTGATGCCGAGGAAAAAAAAAGAAAGAACAGTTTTATGCTGACCTTGATGAAATCTTGATTTTCATTCCAAAAGAGGACAAGATCATCTTCCTTGGAGGCTTCAATGCAAGAATTGGCTGGGACTTTAACATGTGGAGCAGCAACATTGGGAAGGATGGAGTGGTAAAGGCCAACTCCAATGGCATCCTTTCACTCAGTAAATGTGCGGAGCATGATCTTGTCATTACTAACACTATCTTCAGACAACATGACATGTACAAAACAACATGGCAACATCCCTGCTCGAAACAATGGCACCTTCTTGACTACATCATCATAACAGAGCATAATCTAAAAGACGTCCATACATGCGTGTCATGAAATGAGCCAATGAGTATTGGAGCGATCATCGTTTAGTGAGATCAATCATATCCCTCAGGGTTGTATTAAAACATTAAAAGCAGCCCAAATCAGTCCAAAGACAGTACATGAAATGCCTTCAGACCCCTAGGCACCAAAAAACCCTCCAAACACATCTCAGCAAAAAACTCTCCAATCTTAAAATTGAAAATAATAAAAGACTGGTGTTGAGGAAGATTTGCAAGCTCTAAAAAAGTCCATCCATGAGGCTTGCACACAATCAATTGGCTTTATTACCCAATGCCATCAGGATTGGCTGATGAAAAACAATGCTAAGATCAAAGCCCTTCTCAATTGGAAGAGAAAAGCTTCCTGGGTTTATAGACATGTTCCAGGAGCAGGGCGGGGGGGAAAGGTTTTAATTAGAGTGGCTCCGAGAGTTGCTCTAATTCAAGCACCTGAAGCATCAAGTGCATCAGTGTTCTAGTGCTGAAGAGTGGCAGTGGTGGTGCTTTAACTAATGCTCATTGAATGAGCTTATGTTAAAGTGCCCCCACGACCACTTTTCAGTGTGTGGACACTGATACATATGGCACTGAAGTCTGCTGGAGTGCAATAATGACCATCCTCCAGCAGAATCACACAGTGTGCTCCAACACACTGTAATTACAGCACATCAGAGTAGCCCTGTTGCACATGTATAGGCACACTCTGTGCTGGCAAAAGCATCTTACATCCAGTCAGAAGCATGGACCTTTTTGAGAGCTTAAAGTTGAAGCCCAGGGGAAAATTCAAGAAACCAAGAACAAATGGTGGGAAGAGAAGATAAAAAAAAAATCCAACAATTTGTTGACAGTCATGACATTTGGAGCTTCTTCAGTGCAATCAGGGCTGTGTATGGACCAATTTCTTGCAGACTTGTCATACTTAGTGTTGAAGACAGCAGTACACTCCTCAAAGATGAGTCCATCAAAAACCGATGAAGGAGCACTACCAAAAGCTCCTAAACTGAAAATCAACAGTGACTCGATAAAACTACTGAATATATCCCATGGCATCCAGTAAGAGAAGCATTTTCCAGTGCACCAACCTCTGAAGACGTCTACCAGGTGGTAAGACAAATGAAGAACAACAAAGCATCTGACCCTCATGGCATATTGTCCCCATTTTTAAAAAAGGAGATAAGTCTGTGTGGAAACTATCAAGATATCATCCTCTTCTCCATTACTGGGAAGATTCTCATACAAATTCTGCTGCATTGACTGCTCCCTCTTACTGAAGAAATCCTTCTTGAGTTTCAGGAAGGGCTTCATACCATTGAGAGGCACCATTGACATGATTTTTGCAGTTCAGCAGATGCAGGAAAAATGCCAAGAACAACACTAGGAACTGTATAAGGCCTTTATCAATTTGACCAAAGCCTCTGACTCTGTTAACCATAAGGCTCTATGGAAGATCTATGGAAGTTTGGCTGCCCAGGGAAATTTAACACAATCCTAAGACTTCTTCATGACCAAATGACTGCCCCCATCCCATGCAGTGGCTCCACTATGGAGCCCTTTGCCATTCGAACTGGCATCAAGCAGGACTGCATGATTGCACCAATTCTGTTTTCCATCTTTCTTATGGTCATCAAGATGCTCATTCATGACTGTCTGCCACATGGCATTGGCACTGAGTACAAGATGGATGGCAACCTTGTCAATCTTTCCCACCTCCATGTCAAAACCAAAGTTACATCAGCCTCAACAGTGGAAGTTCAGTATGCTGATGATCAGGGATCCTGGTTTTCTTTGATTAAAAAAACCCTTCAATCTTCAGTTTAAAAAAAGTAACCCAAAATCCCCGTTTTATGTGATTAAAATGAAACACTATATATATATATAAATAACAGTGATGTTTCATTTTAATCATGGAAAAATGTGGATTTTGGGTTTCTTTTTTAATCCAAAAATTGGGGATTTCTTTTTTCCCCAGAGAAAACCAGGATCCCTATTGTGGAGGACATATAAATGGCCCTTAACTGCTTATCCCAAGCATACCAGTGCCTGGGACTGATCTTTAACATTGGAAAAAACAAAGGTACTTCACAAGTCTGCTCCAGGCTAATTAACTCCCCTGGAAAAGATCGTCATTGATAGACAGGAGCTGGAGAATATTGAAGACTTTGTGTATCTTGGCAGCCACCTCTCAAGGGTGGCCAACATTGACGAGGAAACCCAGTACAGGATCTGATGGCTAGCTGTGTCTTCACATCATCATGTGTTCATGATGACTGCATCATCATGTGTTCAATGATCATGACATCAGGACTTAAACAAAACTCCTATTATACAAGCCTGTGATAATGCCAACTCTTCCCTATGGTTGTGAAGCTTTGGTGACCTACAGGGACCACCTGAAAAGCCTGGAATGCCATCCCCAGAGCTACCTCTGGAAGATCTTCAGCATAAAATGGGAGGATCATCACACAAATGTCAGTGTCTTTCCCAATGCTAACGCCACCAGTTTGGAAGCATTGGTTATTCAATATCAGCTGCAGTGGACAGGGCATTGTGTGTACATGCCTGACACACATTTACCAAAACAACTGCTATATTTCAGCCAAGGACAAAGGACATGTGGGGACCAGAGAAAACACTTCAAGCACATCTTCAAGGAGAATGTTAAGAAGTGTGGTATTAACATAAAAAATTAGGAAAAACTAGCCTGGGACAGGGCTACATGGTGATGTAGTGCATGTTACTTTAAGGAAAACTATCTTGCCCTGGAAGCATACTATAAGAGAAACAGAAGGAAAGGAAACTAGACCAAGAAATCTGCAATTCAACCCTTCCTTTAACCACCACCTGTGGTGTCAGTCAGAGAGTCTGTGGCTCAAGGATCAGCCTTCTTAGCCATTAATGGACTCATTTGGCTGGGAGCGATTATGCTCTACTGTGAGAGATCACTGCCACTGTCAGCAACCCTAAGTCAGACATTTGAGCTCTGAGAAGGAGTGGAAGTTGTGACACATCCCTACATCTAGTATTTCCTATTGCCCAGTCCTCTGCACCTTCCTCCTTTGAACCTAAGCTCTTTGGATCATTCTTTGGATACACCTGGGTCTTCCCATTCATGATATAGGGATCAGGACACCTAATTCTGTCAATTTGCATCAGTCTCCTATGGCATAACATCTAAATGGTAAAGCCTACAAGGTAAATTTGGATTGGGTTCAGAATCTTCTAGAGGGAAGCCCTTGAAATACAAACCCCAATCTTCTGAGGTAGAATTAATTCATCCAAACTACCTCATTCATCTCCATGTTATCTAGCCCTCAAATAAAGTTGGGAAAATGAGAAAAAGTTCTAAAGCCAATCCTCTCTCCTCCCAAAGAAATAAATGACTTTAAAAAAGGGAGCGTCTGAAACATCTTCTACTTCAGTTGGTGATGCATGATGCAGTATACTCTAGGACAGGGTGGGCCCATAAAGCCACATCTCCTGCTACTACACAGACAGCTAGATCATAGATCACAGAAGCAGCTGCATGGGGCCCATGCAGCTTGGGGTGGGGGGAGTCCCAGTGTGTGGACTGCATGACAGCATGCTGGCACCATGTGCAGTTCACATTTGCACTGAAGTTGGCCAGCTCTACTTGAGGTAAATATTTTCCCCTCTTTACACCCCTGTTAATGCTCACCCTTAAAAAAAATCATCAGCATAATCAAACAATGTCTTCCTTTCTCTTCCCAGATACCTTATTTTTCATCCCTTATACTCAAACCCAGGTGTCCTTTATCCATTATACTTCTCTTATCTCTCTATATTGATGACTTTCAAATTTCCTAAACTGACATAACCTTTTCATATCACTATTTCTGTCATATAATCCCTAGCTTTATCCTGTTAGCTGACGCAGAGCCAGGCAACCTGCCCTGGCAATGGGGACGCACCGTCTTCCAGCCCCCTCTGCCATTATCACCAATCTCTTTGCAAAGCCCATTATGACCTATCACCAAACCCCAGGGTTCCATGGAACACCGTTTGAAAACCACTGTTCTACCTTACCATGGCTTAACTATAGCTTTCCCTACAATACAGACATAGGAACAGGAAGGTGAGTAATCCAGCCACCTTCTTCTATATGTTGGCAAAACATGGGGAGGCTGAGAAGGTGCCACCATTATTTTGCAACATACACCTAATGAAAACAGTCTGGGGGTACAAAGGAGGGAGATTCTGCTGCATTAGCTACTATAAGTACATCAACAACCTGCTATACTCAGAACAGGCTAAAATGTTAGGCAAGCCAAGCCTTCTTCAACATTTTTGGGATGTGTTGTAGAAAAATATTTTCCCAAATTTCATCTGATTTCTGTCTGTAAGTGCCATATGATCCTGCACAAAGCCAGCTTGAGAATTAGAGAAGGTTCAGTGAGACTTCTGAGGCAGGGTATATCTCAAAAGTGTGCGTGTTTGTGTGGGTGGATGTGTATGAGAAGGAGTGGAAGAGGGAGTAGAAGATGAGGGAGAGAGAGGGGGAGAATTAAAGAAAAGGAGATCATCAGGATCTATCAAGAAGTAGAAACTGGCTACACATTCCTTCCGACTTCATCTCACAGTCAATAACAGTATCATGTTCTAGGATATCATCAGAAGTCAGAGGGCTACTTTTTCACTGACTTCCAAATGTAACCCTAGATTCCTTGCCATGGCTCAGAACTTGCCTCTGACAATAAGGAGGTCATACAAGTTATAAGCAACTTGGTGAAATTCATGAAAAAGCTAGGGTTGTTTTTTTTTTTTTTTATAGATAAATCACTCAGGTACAAAATTATTTAAAATAATAGATTTGTCATCGTGTGTATGCTTCATAGTCATCATCTTTAATAAAGATTAATTTGCTAATATGTGGATATTACAGTAACTCTGTAGATAGTCTACTACAATTTAGTCATTGTGTGTCCCATTATCTTAAAGCATTAAGATAATTTCAATAAGAATGCTGTTTCTCTACCTCTCTCTCTCTTTCCCTCTTCAGTTGGCAGCTTGCTGCCTTACCATTAGTTCTTTATGATACATGTTCTACCATCTCACTTGTCTGGTCCCTGTACTGTGGTCTTGCTAAGTCCCAGTATTCTCAGTGAAGAATTATACAAATAAAGAGATGCTGTCTGTGCTGTACGAATGTAAAGATTCCATTTCTTAGATATTTATTTTTATACAGAATGCTTGACACGGTTTAGCTCATTATTTACTTATACTGCAGAAAAGATGTTATTGGAACTGTGAAGACAAGTGATCTTGGTATTTCCTGAAAAGATTGCATAGCTTAGCATATAAATGACAAGTATAGATGACCTACTCTGAAGATCAAAGATAAGACTGTATTATCAAATGTGGCACAGGAAGATATAGAGGAGAGAAAGGGACAGGATCTACTGTAAATATTTAATCTATTCTTTGTCTTAATAATTCACACTATATAATAAAAAGGAAATTAGCAAAGGCATATTTTTAAGCTTCCCCTTTCAGTTGGTTAGTATTTCTTCCATGTCTTGAAAAACAGTTTTCATTACTACTTTCTCTAAACTTATGTCCACATTTAATCACCCAAAGTGCACCTTCACTACATACCAGATGTGTCATTAACTATTTCTGAAAAAAGTGAAATAAAATCACCCGGAATGAGAATAGTGTGGAAAAAGTCAACACTAACAGATGGTGTTTAGTTTGTGACTGCTTCTGTTAAAAATTACCACTTATTCTATCAAATTAGTTTGCTTTAAGGTAGAAGCTTTATGTATAAAGTGCCACAGAAAATGCTATATTTTTATCATCTGTCACCCAGTTCCTTAAAATATGAGCACTTGTTTTCATGGTTTCCAGTTTTCTAGGACATGGTGCAATACACAGGAGATAGGTTTGTAGAAATCTGACGCGATACAGTATTTTGCCAGCAGCTCTGTCTTGCAACATGCAATCTGTTTTGTTTCTCAAACAAATTTTGCAAATTAGTTCCAATGCTGGTGTTTCCAAGACAAAAATATCATCCAAATACTATGTCTGCCCCTATGATTTACACCACCTGATATACTGTAAATTCCCTTTCTTATAACATTGAATTAAAAGATGAGAATGTTTTTAGAATTTATTCCATTCTCACAATTTTTTGTAATCATACAGATTCTGTTATACAGTTTGTGTGTTCCAGTGGATGGTTTCTGAGCAAAATGGCATGCTGTAAGAAAAGTCAATCTGAAACTGGATACTATAAAAATCAATAATGAAGCCTCAGGACATAACACATTTTTGCTTATCTACTTCATAAGAGAATTTCCATTAAAAGCAAACCCCAAAACCTATACTAGGTCAAGGCAAGTGAAACATTTCAAATCCACAGTGAAATAGCAGAGTGGATGAAATCCACTGATGGTGTTACTCCACTGACATCAATGAGATCACTATACACATGAACTGTGTCCAGTATGTTTAAATATAATTTTCAATAAAGGTGAAAGAAAATACTTGCATCTGAAGATTACTAGAAAAAAACTTGTTATTTTCATGGTTTTTTTTACATTTTGTGTGAGAGAGATTAGAGAGCTATGCCACAACAAATCCCCAAAACCCGAATTACCCATATTTTTGCAGTTTGCATACGTGTGTGTGTGTGTGTGTGTACATATATTTACACAGCAGGAAAAAATCCACTGTTCTTTCTTCCCTTAGAGAAAGACAGTAACTAGATAAAGTGTTATTAATTTGTGAATATGACAGGACCAGGCCCCATGAGTGGTTGTGACACCACCTGGTGGCCACACGATTGCTGCCTAACTGGCTTCTTGTGCACCCTCCCTTTCCTATCGCCATGCCTTGATGGAATGAATTGACTGAAAAAAAGGGAGGCTGCCCCAGGGCCCCACAGTCAGCCCTCAACTATTCTTTGGCAGCAAGTTCTTCCTGGACCCCACTGATCCCAGTCCTGCCCCATAAGCACTAAGTGGGACCCTCCTGGCTGCATTTGTTCCCACTACACCAGCTGCCTTAAGGGCTATTTATGGCCACCTTCTATCCCTACAGCTACGCACAGGCCTGACAGCTAGCCTGCCTTCTTCCCCTTGCACTTAGTTTATCTGTTGGTGCCACCCAGCAAGGTCAGCCTGCTATAGCCCCCACTGTGAGTAACAGGAGCCTCCAGCTCTCTGTTATAGTAAGTCACCAAATACATCTGAGTCTGCATATATTTATGTAGAAAATATACATATGTACTTACAAATATACATACATACACCACACACTTAATCATAACTATTAAAAATAATCTTTAATACTCGAATGGTACCACACAGTTTCAGAGATCACTGGATGCATTCCATGACCTTGATTTATATATTTGCAATATATACACAGAGAGGCTGCTTATATATGTGTGTGTGTGTATATATATATATATATATAAAATGGTGCTTTACTTTAAACTCCATGTGCCCCTGAATAAAAAATATCACCCAAATACTATGTCTGCCCCGATGATTTACACCACCTGATATATTGTAAATTCACTTTCTTATAATATTGAATTAAAGCCAAGCCCAGCGCATGCCCAGAAGAGGCATCACATTAGTTTGACCCGGCTCATCCAACATCTGTATAGATCGGGTGCTTCAGTGAGGCTTTTTTGGTGCTATTATCTAATAGATGATTGAATCAACTTTAGTTAAAAGCACCAAAAAGTGCTGCTGAAGCACGTGATCTATACAGACTCTGCAGAGCCAGGTCAAACTAACTCGCTGCTGCTTCCAGTAAAGCACTCCCCCACCCCACCCCCGTCTGTCAGCAGCCAGAATACAAACACACAACACATTAAATAAACAACATGATGATTGCAAAAAGAAGTGCACATAAATTAAGAGACAGACATACCACTTTAATTCTGCCACCTTCTGTACATGTATTACAACACATTCTTTAATTACCTGGTCTCAGACTGTTTTTCCCTAAGGATCTCTGCCACATTTAGTGCATGGAACAGAAGATACTCCCTTAATGAACAGCTATCTGTTTTGTATTATCGTTACTTTTCAATGCGTAGCCCATACTTTTTATTTATGATCCATTGTTCAAACCATGCTCTTGATTTCCTGTGGTGCTTATCTCTACATAATCTGGGAGCTCTGCAAACACTGATTCATCTTTACAACACCCTACTTTATTAGAGGTGAATTAAGGTATATTGTTTTACATTTAATATTATATATAACTTTATATTTTCAAGACTCAGCTACCAATTGTAGTTATAGTTGTGAAAGCCAAACATTTCAGTAAATCAGAACCCATTCTCTTCAGGTATTGACTTGCATAGCCAGAAAGCAAGACGTACAGAATTAATGATCACCTCTGAAAAGTTTAGTCTGAGTAACTTGTCTAGAACTACTCTCCAGACCAGAGATCAAATTAAATTCTCCAGGGCAATATTCATCTACCTATACTGGGAGAATATAATACCTTGCCTCTTTTATAATGTACTTCTCAGCATCTGCCACAAATGAGGCAAGGGTTGTATAGACAACAGTCTTCTTTATTATACAACCCTGATTCATTTTTAGTGGAGGACCATCCTGTATACTGGGAAAGGCAGGGATCCTGCAGAAAATGCACTATCAAGTAAACAAAACTGCATCATAACGCACATTTACCAGGTGACCAAGCTGCAGTTGAGTAGACACTGTTTCTTCAAGCCACAATTTGCTCTTGCTTGGTAAGTTGCTCAGAAATAACTACAGCAAAAGGAAATAGTAAGAATATATTGGCCAGCCTGAAAACTAATGGTCAAACGAGTTATAAAGACAAGCAACAAGTTTTGTCACTACACAACGGAATAGGAATGGAGTAGAGGTGATCTGAATCTTCAACACAGGCTATCCTGACACTCCAGTCAAAGCAGTGACTGAACAACTTAAGAACCAACAAGAAGCAAGTGACAACTGATAAAAATCATAAAAATTATTAGGTCTATAAAAGCAAAAAAAAAGGCATGTCAACAGATTTAAAAAGAGATCGAAGGTGGATTGAAGGAGGCCTAGAAGCAACTGGAGGAGAGGACCTCCAACTAGCAGTTGCAGCTATCAAGTCAGTGAACTGAGAAATGAATGCAAGTAGAAAATGGTGTGGTAGGTTGAAGGGCCAAAGGTATTTATTTTAGGATGAGAAACATTCAAACAAGCTTATATTGCGTGAAGAAAATTTGAGTCGACAGAAAGGGACTGAGAACTTGAGAATGTATGAAAGTAGGGACCAAAACATATCAGGAGATGGGAGGCAGAGGGTCACTGAAGAATGTGCAGAGGTTAAAGGAGGACATTCTGTCAGTGATGAGAGAAAATGAGAGTGGTAGGTAAATGAAGAAAAGTCACAACAGATTTTGCTACTGCTTTCTTTAATCTGGTATAACAGGGTAGTCTGCCTTTTTAAAGGAGCTAGACAGCCCTGCAGTTAGCGCCCAGCTGTGGGTGATTACCTGACATTTAAAAGCCCAAGGGGAGAAACAGTCAGGAGCTCAAGCTGGAAAGGAGCAGTTTGCAGGCAGGAAGCAGGCTGAAATCCAGTAGATCTCACCTCTAAGAAGGCCCAGAGATAAAGGGGACTTTCCTGTCACCTGGAGAAAGGCTAAAGGCTTTGTTTGTTTGTTTGGACCAAGTTATATTCTTATCTATACATTATTTTCTAATAGTGCTAGTGCTTGGATCGCATGCCACAAATGTTGAAGAGATATTTAAATTTTTTGACAACTTTCAACAGTAATAAATAGAAAGCTCATCTCAGCTTGTTTTTTTTAAAAATATTCATAGTCTCCTACTGGGCATTACCTAAAGAAGAAAGGAAGATCCTGTGCAAGTTTTATCACCAGTTTCTTGTTTTCAGGGTTCCTTCCTGACTTTCTAAAACAAAGTTGTACCAGTAGCTTTCCAATTGCATGTATGATTTAACAACAATAAACAGAATCAGTTAAGCAGCAAAGAACAGAATATATTAAAAACAAAAGGCAGTACCATACTAAAACAAAGAAGTATTTTTAAAGTATGGCTGGACAGAATGAATTTAAGTACCTAAAATAGATAACTTCTCTGAGTAAGAAGTGGCTTTACCAATTTCTTTAAAAATACAGTAGGGTGGGCTGAAAAATGTTATCAAAGGGCAGCAATGGCCATCCTATAAGCAACACCGCCATCAACAAGATCCACAAGCAGCATCCTCAAGAAGTCTCCATGATTTAGACTTAAACTCCATCTGCTGTTTGATAAATTGAAATTTACTTCATGGGTTCAGTTCTGCAAAGAATTATGCATAGTTTGTGTAGTACTGTCACTGACATCAAAGGTTATCGAGAATACTGTATGAACATTGCTGCCCGCACATGAAACTTACTTGCCCTGGTTTTGCAGGGAGATGGACAAGAATGCAATTTTCTTAACCAATCTGAGCACTACCAACAATCACTCATAATGCAGGGCATGACTCCTATGTTAGCCATTTCTACTTGGTAGACTACTGGCAACGCCCTCTACACTCGTTGCTAGCCTGCTACTGAAACCCTATCACCCTCATTTTGTAAAAGGGTTAAAAAGCTGGGGTAAAGGGGCTTTCTAGTTGCTGTCTAAGGCATTATGGTCCAAATTCAGCTCTACATGCCTTCTTTTGTATCTACTTTCAATTCCACATTATCAGGGAACCAGATCACTAATACCTTCACTAGATACCTACTGACCTACCTCATCAGGTTACTAACTAGTTGTTAGGAAGAGAAAAAACCCAAGTCCCCGGAAGGCAACTAACACAAGACCCAAAGCAGTTCAAAACATGCAGCTGTATATACTCTACTCCAGTGCACAGGGGTTTACCTAAGCCCCATTAGACAGCCCACCTACACAACCTCCCTCCCAACCCCTAAAGGGAGGACCCTTGAGCAGCCACTACCCTCTTTTCCCCAGTAGAAACCATGTGTTTGAGACTGTATAGGTTACAGTCTACTCAGGTCTATCTTCAAGATATATCTTGCTGTTTGCATATCTGAAGTGATCATCACTATAGTACCTAGAGAGGAAGGTTCAGCATTTAGCTGAGCTTCCTCTGATTACCACCTCCTGAAAATGTATTTGTTTTTTGATGATATCTTACTCCTTGGCACTTACTGAATGCATCAGAGGATTGCACATTTGATCAGTGCACAATACACAATCCACGTGCTAAACCAGCGCAGGTGTGCACTGAGCACTTGTAAAATGAAAAACCCGAGGATTTTACTTATGACAAAACAAAGCTTCCTGCTCGGCTAATACAGTGGCATGTGCAGTGAAGGAACCATTTCACTATTTGGAGCTATCCTCTTCCTGTAAACTGAAGTTGATGCCATTTGTCTGGTTTCAGCAGTAAAACCCTTTGGCCGCATCCAGATGGCCATGTGGCACATGGCGCTGCAGAGAGGTCAGTGGTGCCACATAGTACACATTCAGCTGTTCTCCATGCTACAAAACAAAAGCAAAGCAACGCATGCGAGGACAGCACATACCTCTCAAAACCAGAGCCTGGTCAGCCAGAACCACACTCTGGCTGCTGGCCAGGCTCTCAGCAGTAGGATAGCTGCTGCTGCAGCCCCAGGATGCCCTCAGGACCCCAAGGAAGGCTGTGCTGGCTCCAGCTTCCCCTCCCCTACCCAGGGTAATGTCCTGTGTGCCAAGTGGTGCATGGCGTAGGTGTTCCCTGGGGACAATTAGCAGTGGCATAAAGTGGGCCACTGCCAGCTGTCCCCAGGGAAACAAACATCTGTTCTCATGTGGCTGTGTTTTTGGGTTTTTTGTCTTGTTTGTTTTTAGTAGAGCTAAAGCTGGGCTTTAGTCACATTTCCCTCTGAATTAATAACATAAGAGCCTAACACTGTGTTAGCAATCTTTACTTCTGAACTTAGAGGCTCACTGTTTCTGTACTTGTTACCTTGTTACAATAAGAATTCATTCTTCTACTAATCTATGTCATATCCAGGGACCTACTGAATTCGAGGTGGCTGCCAGCTGATTTTGTGGGCAGACTGCAGGCCTGGGAGCCATTTTTGTGGGCCAAGTGTGCATAGCCCCCCCCGCCCACACCTCTGACTGGCTGAGGGACCCTGGTAGTCCAGCCCCTTGTCACAGATTGCCACATAGCCTAAACTGGGGCTTAGTTACCCTGATTAAACCCAGAAGCCATTAATCCATGCATTAAGTGTGGATTAATGGCTTTCCCGGGCTTAATCAGGGTGATCAAGCCACAGTTTCAGGCCACCACCAAGCAGCTAACTGCAAAAAATAAAAATAAACTAACCAGCAAGCAGAGAAAAGCCCTGTAGTCTTGGGTCATGGGGGTGGGGAGAGAGGGGAGGAAGGTGGAAGCGGGAGGGAAGAGGGGGAAGGGGGGAGGAGGGGTTAGAGAGGAATGGGGTGGGGCTGTCTGTACAGAGGGCAAGGTTATAGAAATAATGGAATAAGGACACAGGGTGGTGGAGTGATTTTCAAAGAGAGAAAGGGGGAGGTGGAATGTAGGCAGCGTTATGTAAATGACGGAAGGAGAGGCAGGGAAAGGAGTGGGAGGGTGGGGCTGGAGGTGGGGTTATGCAAATAAAGGATTGGGGCTCTAGAAGTGTGGTTGGATTATGGAAACTGGCAGGGAATGGGATGGAGGCAGGGAGGTGTGGGGTGGAGTGGGGTGAGGCTTCATTTCCTTGACCAAGCCTACATCAGGGGATCAGCCTCTGATTTGCGCCCTTTCTCCCCACCTGTGCTTCAGGATGCTTCCAGCCCTTTTCTGTTCTTGCAGCTATCTTTTGTTTTTTTCCCCCTGCTTAGTGATTCCCCATGCTTTTTTGCGGGCACAGACTTCTGCACAGAGAGTGCTTGAAATTGTGGTTTCTATGAAAATTGCGAAATTGCAATTTCAGTAGATCCCTAGTCATACCCTATGTCAAAATGATTGTATATGCAGAAATTGCATCTTGCGTTTTTATGCCATTTTGTCATGTTTATAAAGAATTCTTTCCAGTTACTGTGGAGTCATGAATAAAAATGAAAACTGCTGTAAAATCTAGTGCTGACTATATATTCATTATTACTATCTCCACTACATATTAATGTTCTATTTCATTAATTTCTACAGCAACAAATTCATGGAATGTTGCACAATTTAAAATAATATATAAATCAAACTATCATCAATGGGACCGGGGTTCATGTTCTTGGGAAAGCTAAACAAACAGGCAAAGAGAAATAATTTAATTTGAAAAATGCTCCAAATGGCAGGAAGTGATCTCAAGAGAGGGGCTTTTAAAGTCAGCCCTGTGGACAGACTTCAAGGAATTCTGACAGACACACTCAAATACTGCTATCAATTCAGTTATTAAGTGATAAATTATTTTTAGCCAAAATTCAACTCACTAGTAGCTACATCACTAACCTAGACACTATGGTCACAGTCACTTCTCAGAAACACAAAGAAATACAGAAGATCAATTTTAATCTTCATATAATTTTATTTTGGTAGCTATCAACATCATGTTTGGGCTGAATTAATGAAATATAAACTAATATAAAGGAATATAATTCCTGTGGATAACAGTTCTCTCTTTACCCTCTACCTCTCTCTCAGGAAACCTGAACTAATTCTGAAGGACTGAACCCCTCATGCTGACAGTAGTTAAAGACTTTTTGAACATCCCAATTTCCACTGATTTCAAAGAGAGTTGAGATTCCTCAGTGATTTTTAGTTGTCATTTTATGTGAGCATCGCTAAACTGGTACAGTGCTTGTTCAGGCAGTTCTGTGCAGATCTGCCTCCGTAACAAACCCTAAGTAGAGATAATGTTCACAAGATACCATTGGTAATCAAGCATGTTGAAAGAAAGAGTATATTAGAATTTTAAAAAGGAAGTACATTTGAAAATCAAAAGGGGAAAAAAAATCTCACAACATGGTTAATGTTTAATAAACATTAGAATTAAGAATATTATTTTCATTTAAGGCCACGAACATTTACATCAGGTATTTAAATGCTCAGCTGAATGGGGGAAAAGTGTCACCTACATTTTGCAGGTGATTGTTGCAAAACAGAGGAAGAGAAAGTTCTAGGAAGCATATTTCATCTGCTCATCCAGTCAAATAAAGCAGAAATTGAAGCCTTGAGAGCATAAGACCTTATCAGAAATGGCTCTTGGGAAATTAGGCTGGGAACAATGGAACATATTGACTAAGATCTAAGGTTAATATAAATGGATCTATCCAACGAATGAAAACAATGCTTTGCATTTAAGAGATGCCAAGTGGAGGGGCTGAGTGAATGGGTGTTATTAATCATTACTTCATAGATACTATCATATTAAAAAGCTTTTGGATCCAGGTATTTCATTCTTCTGAGGAGTGGGATTGCAGAGGGTGAACTCCATAGGTGAGTTCAAGCCTGGACCTGGACTCATGCCAAAGCTGTAAATGGGTACCTGGGTCAGATGGAAAGCCAGATGTGATGCTAGCCACATTACTCCTTTTTTATGCCTTTAGCTATAGAAATTGGTATGCCTTAAATGCATCAGGTCATTGGACAGTTAGGTTTGCATAGACTATTGATACTGACCTTGACTTTCATATGCTAAATAATACAAAGAACACTTTTTAAAAACACTATCCCTTTCTTTTTTTCATGTGATTTTACCTGTTTTGCTGTTCTTCTGTCAGTACGGTAACTCCTCATAAAAATTCTGACTGTATTATAAGGTGTCTTTAAGAAAAAATTGTAATAGTATACTGAAAGGTACTGTTCTGTTTCAAAACTCGTTTTGATCAAAATTCAAATCACAACAAAAATAAACACAGCTATTGTGAAATTTGCCATTAAAAGACTTCAACAATCTCTGAAGGAGTATATATATTACATGCAAACTTAACTGGCAGTTTAAAATGTATGCATCTTTGTAAATATACTACTAGTATAGATTGTAGAGTTGTCATTATTATATCTAAGTAAGTAGGTCTGTCATTCATATCATCATTCAGTTCTCCTTGTGCCCACACTGACATACACCAGCTTTCCTGAAGTAATGTTGGCACAGGGGAATTGTGACTCTTCCATCACCTAATCTTCTGGTAGGAGTCTCAATGACAAATTCCCCAGATTACACCCCATCAGCTAGTACCCCAAAACAACTGTCTGTACTTGTCTGAATAAAAATCAGGTTTATTTACTCTGAAGGAGAAACAACACTGCAGGAGAAGAAAAACACAACAAACCACAAATAAAGTGAGTGATAAGCACAATATAAACACAGATAAACTAATCACTGCTGAAAGCATTTCTAGCTAGGCTCCAAGTTTACAGAGAATATGGGTTAAGCAAGATGAAAACCTTACGTATCAGAGAGTTCTTTGTCTCAGCCAGCTGCTGCCAGCCTGTCTTTCTGTCTTTCAATGTCTCAGAAAGGTGTGTATGAAAATCTAAATAAAATAAAATAAGTACGTTTTAGATGCAGCTCTTTTTTCCATCTACAATCCCCCACACATCTTTGGTGTAAAATAGATCAACAAGATAGCTCACCCTCTCATACTGACAGTAATAAAATATTTTAATAATAAAATGTTATTCATATAGAAATTGCAAAGCTAGCTGGAATCTATCACTTAATCAAATTTAAAAGGCAAAAGTGCAGTGCTATATAACTCCTATAAGAACCTGCTCATGCAAGGTGTTGAAAACCTTGATTTCTCACTGTTGTTTATGGAAATAGACAGTATTCAGCATCTCTCCAATGGGATCCAAAATATTACTGAGACTTGTGTAAGTATATTGGACTGAAGACTGCCTTCGAATAGAACACATTGGTTTTCCCCTGAAACCAGTGAAAATTGCACATGCATACTAAACGGTGAAATAGACATTTACGATCGTAAGAAAAAAAAACAATTTTTTAGCAAGCGACCTGAGCTCATATAGTTCAATAACGTAAGTTACATGTTATGTCCCTTAAGAAGACAATTTTAACCATCTTAAACAGTTTCTTAATTAAATATACTTAGACAACAGTCACTTTCCATTTTTATATATTACTTTTTGTTACATATTTACTAGAGTTGCATCAACAGATTTAAATTCAGAAACAATATATTCATGTTCATTTCTGCTGAACTAGATGTGAAAACACTGGTTCAGAATAAAAATCTCAATTGTTTCAAATGTTACTTTATCAATTTTAGTAGAACTAGCTGAAAAACTGATATCTAAAGACCAAAACTTGTATGGTAAATTATCATTTAAAAATAATCAGCTTTTCACCATAGAGTAGTTAGACAGAAACTAATCAAATGCCTTTCTTTCGGTTGTGTATAACTATTTTGAATCTAAATACACATATTTGACAAGCAGCAGGAATGTTTATTGTTTTGCTAAGATTTGAACAGCATGAAATATCTTCAAGAATTTGTTAGACTAGAGAAGTTAAATATGGTAACAGCAATAGTGTTGAAAGATGCTTAACGAAAAGACACATCCTTTAAAGTCTCTGAGGAGACAATAAGCCTGAAAACTCATTTCAGGTCTGGTTTTTAGAAGTTTAAATTGTTGAAAACTTGACAAGCTCCATTGGGAGATCCAGTTATTTGGTCCTTCTCAGTCAGCACTCAGCATCTTTCAGATTCAAACACAAACTAACTGATGAACCAAGGTGTCAGATTCAGAACAGAATCTATGTCAGTCTTGCTTTTCATTGGTAATGCTGAAGTGATACTGTAGCTGTGACAGTCCAGGAAATATGCCATAGGCAAGGATTTTTGTGGGTGATATTTTTATTGGACCATAGCTGGGATAGACTTAGACAAGTGTTTGGGTAGCATGGAACTCTTCCTCAGGGAACAGGAGTCCAATAAAAGATATCACCCACAAAAATCCCTGCTTTTCATTGTCACTTCATGGTTGGCAAAAAGTCCACAGTTCAGTTTGAGCTGAACGTCTATTGCTATCGTACTGAAAAAGGAATTTTTTGCCCACTTGTACTGAATGCATTAAAAGAAATGCAGTACAGCTGGCAGGAGAAGTAGGGGTGAGATCCATTTTAAATGGTGTGTATATTTCTGAACTGAAACACTTGTTACTGAATTCACCAACAGAACAAAATCTTCCAAAATTAAACGTGATGACGTTGGAGGAAAAAATTACTGAAGAGCATGCAGTATCTTAAAAAAACATAAAGCAAAAAAGACACGTGTGATTCAACAGACTGGCCACTAAGTGCCCTTGTTGCACCGCACACATCCAGACAAGGTACGATGTGCTATAAAAACTGAACACCTACCAACACTGATTCAAAATAAGTTATTTTCAGGTACTGTGGCCCAGGTCTAATCAGTTCAGCTTTATCTTTGATGAGACAGACTTTTGATTTAAAAGCAAGAAGGAAAATATTGTAGATTTTCAAGAGCACTCCACTGCAAATAAAAAGCTATGAATAATATGAAGAAAAATGAAGTCCAGCTAAGAAGACATTAAGAAACATAGAAAGTGAGGTGCTTATCAAATATTAATACTAAAAATAGCTGATTTTTTAAGTCAAATCGCAGATAAACAAACAATAATTCACTGCAGATTTGTTCATTTCAGTGGCACCAATAATTTCTCCAAAGATGCAGGATTAAAATTAGAGAGGAAAAAAGAGATCTTAAATACTTTGTTTTGTTGGTACTGGATGTTTCTTTTTTATATAAACTCATTGGACATTATATATCATCTGTAATCTATTATCTTGACAGAGATATGAATACAAATACATAGGAAATGACAAAATGATGATAAATGATAGGCTATACATATCCTCACTACTCAACAGACCAAGTGGGGACAGTCTTCCTTGTATTATTTATGATACTTGTACCTTCAGAAGTGCACACTGAAGACAAATATCCAGTCCCACTGTATCCACTCCGCATGCTATATACAAGCACACCATTTTAAAGGGTTAATTATATTGCATAGAATTTTTATTTTGTTTTTAATGTTCTTACACTTTTCATTTTATTGACTGAGAACCAATATGGTATATGTAGTAATTCACATGAAGGTTGATTTTCAAATATGCTTCCTATATAGGTAGACAGAGTTCTTTGGGTAAATCTGATATCTTTTATTAGACCAACTGATTAGTTGGAAAATGTTATTTGGTCTAATAAAAGATATCAGATTTACCCAAAGAACCTTGCCTGCCTATGTCCTTAGACAAACATGGCTACAACCTACCCCTTCTTATATAGTGAATTTTGCACAACAAAACACAAAGAAGCCTATGACGTTATGGAAAACAAACAGTACAAGCAATATTTTTGCTTCTGAAATTTAAAACCCTGTATCTGGTAACAGGGCTAGGGGACAAAATGTCTGTTTGTATGAAAAAAATAGAATTATACGAAAACCAGTACTTTTTTCATATATGTATGTCTTTACCCAACTTATTGCCCAGATACACCCCTTAATGTACTTTCAAGATGTAAATACTTCATGGAAACTTGTTTGTGAGGTCAAAGGTGTTCAAAGTTGCATGTGAAAATATCTGCAGCTGCATATGCAATTTATTTATAAATATATAATAGTATGACATGAATATTTAGTCTATATAAATACATATTTTGTTTATTTACTAGAGAGAGAAAATCCTGCATACTTTACAAAGTGACATAACATTTTAACAGCATAGATTAGACATGGACAGATTACTTAATCAGCAGTGGCATGAACGAATTGTGTTGATCAAGCAAATGCCAGGAGAACCTTTACACTACATAATAACACATACAGTTTTTGCATATGCCACATTTGAAGAGTTGATTAACAAATATTTCGGAATTTGGATTTCCTATTATATTATATTTTGCATGCCTAAACCCATACATCTAGACTTCTTTATTGTTACAAGATAAACCATTAAAATATTTTTTGCATAAAATGTCACAGCTAGATGCAAATGCTGCGTCTTTCACTGCAAAGCCATCAGTCTTTCCTTTTTCAGTGGAATAAATTAGATATTTCTTGTCTAATGGCTGAAAATTAATAAACCTTAAAGCTTTCATTGGCCCAAGACTTAATATTACACATCCTGTGCCTCTAATACATTTAAAGATACAAAGACAAAAATACAGCTCTGACAAACCGATGGGTGAGCAGAAAAGGGAAGAGTGATTCATGGGAAGAGGCAGGTAAGGCAGTCAAAGATTTTAATATATTTTACAGATACATGTCATCAACCACATAGGAACACCCTCAAAAACAGACATGTATAGGCACTCTCCCCCTCCCTCCAAAGGTTATTAAACTAGGGAGTTCTACTATATTTCCTATAGCAAAAATCTCCATTACAACATAGTAGTTTTGTAGTACAGACAATTAAATTAAGCATTTTAGGGGGCTGTAATTTAATAGTGCATGCTACATTATATAGTATTATATATTCCACTTTTATTTTAGAAATAAGGAGAGAGAGAGAGTGAGTGAGAATTAAATCGACATTGGATCACATTGCCCTTTATAAACTTGTATATGTTTAGTGAAATGACTATTTCCTCTTTGTCCTTATCTGTAGCCACCTTGGGAGTTTTGATCCTTACAATTACAAAGAGTACAGATGAGGACAACAAACTGTTCCCCCATGGAAGCTGAGCCATCCATCTTTTTGATGTACGACATCTAAAACAAATTTCTCAAAAATAATTTTCCACTGTGCGGTATCCATGGTTCTGTTTCTCCAACAATTCTTAACAAAGGTTTTGTTGCCGATGCCCAGAGGAAAGAGTATTTTAAATGCTGAGACACTTTAAAAATAATGTCATCTGTTGGGAAGTCTCTGAGGGTATTACCTTCCTTTGACACATTCAGGGAGTTAAACCTAATTGCATTTAGGGTTATCTCTAGCAGCTATGCTCAGAATCAAACATCCTCATGAGGACTATTGTTCTAACTAATCTACTTATTAAGCTTTTATTCAGATTTAATACAGTCTTTTATAAAAAAAATCTCAAAGGGACAGTAATGGATTTTGCAATTATCTGACAGGATAAAGTAGACTATGACCTACAATCACTGGTCTCGCAAAGAAACTGTTTTGTAAGTAAACCCCTACATCATTATATTTCATTTTAGTCCCAGTCCCACATGCCTCACTCCTGGCCTGTATAAAATGCAGCATACATGAACTGGCTTCCTTTTATACTTCCCCGCCATTCACAAGGACTTTAAAGTTCCTCCCTCCTCCCATTTTGCCCAGCCATCCCTATTCATCTCTCAAATCTCCTTAAGCACTCATGAAGTGATGGTACTAGAGACCCATGCCTGCCTGCCCCACCCTTCCCCCCCTCCTGCAGGCAGCACAGCTGGAGCAGAGCTGAGCAGAGTCCATGGGGCTGGGGGATGATGCGGGCTGCCTGCTGTGCAGCTCAGGGCTCCCTGGCCTGCTGCCTTCCCCCCAGGGCCTTCATGGACCAGCAGACAGGACTTAAAATAGGAGAGCAGAGCAAGATGGGGAGTATCAGTGTCACTGACACCAGGCCCCTGCACTACCCATGCCATGGCAAGCCCCAAGTGCAGAGGAACTCTGCCAGCCTGCAAGGGGAATCCCATGGTTTCCCGCATTTTCCTCTATCAAAGGAGAAAATTTGCATTTTTCCATGGTGAACAGAAAACTCAGGATCCCTGAACATGATACTGGGATAATAATTGAGTATATGGAGGGGAATCTGGGACAAATGCTGTCCCAGAGTCATTCTGCTCAGGACTGGGACTTGATGTTTACATTTCAGTACTGTCCCACCCAATTAGAGACCCTAGATGGGACCTGGTTTTAAAATTAGAAGCTGTGCCCTACCGAGAGTACCAAACTGGACTCCTAAGTCTTCCTCTTTCAACCCATGCCCAAAGTCCATACTCTGAAACTTGATTTTACATAATCTCAAACCTTTCGTTATATAACAATACAAAATACTAATTTACTGTGTAGCTCTTGCTTTGTGCATCTTAAAATTTCCCATCATTTTCCTATTTCTAACTAATTATTCAAGTTCTAGTCTAGTCTCTGCCTTCTCCCCTATGGTTGATACCATTTCCCTGCTCCCCTAGTCATGCCCAAAGTACTGACCCTGTCTCCTCTCCTATGTCCCATTAATGATTGTGCATAGTTTACTTTTGCAGTACAGAGGGTGAAGGGGGAGTTCCCCACCTGTGACTATTCCTTGACTGCTTTGGAGAGGAAGAGAGTGATCCTGTGGCTCGGTACTCCCCTGCACTTGTATCCAGCTGGAGTCACGAAGAACCAATCTGCAGCCTGCCTGGGCATCTCACTGCCTAGTAGAGAGGCTGCCCTGGAGCAACTTAGAATCACTGCTCTCTTTCCCTTTCAGTTTCCAACCTCACCATGCTGCAAGGTGATCAGCAGCTCATAGAAGCACTGCTGAACAGTTGAAACAGCTCAGAGACGAGGCAGCCATTCAACAACATGGTCCTAACATATGTAGCAATGCACAGCTGACTCTGCTCAGGACTGCGTGTGAGGCTGAGGCCCCTGACATGTTATACTTTAAGGAAGCAGCATCCATGTGGCAAATGTACCCGACATATTCTTCATCCATTTTTAACTTGTATTTTGCTGCCTCTTTCCTGAAACAGATCAACTGTAGTAACTAATGTCTTGCTTGCAGCCGACTCCAAAAGTCTGTGGCACATTCTTGTCCCTTTTGATTTAGGTGCTTTCATCACTGAGCATCACTGTCTTCTGCTTCATCACCCTGGCATGCATGACTGCTTTTGAATGTCCTTCATGTGTTTTCTTCCTTACTGATCTGGTTAGAGTATTCTGGAAACATTCTTCCAACATCACCTTGTGGAGCAGGGGGTGGTTAAGGGCTTGGATTTCATCACCTGCTCTTAAATCTGTATCTGTGCACTGACAACACAAAGTTGCAGCCATTCTTTAATTTCTTCCTTTTCTTCTTCCTACATTCCTATTACTTTCCTACCTATCTTTTCCCTTGTTCTTTCCTGGATAAAAGCCAGTCACTGTGCCTTACATGAATATGACCAGGGTGTACATTTCTCTCCCCTTCACCTCTGTTATGACTGCTCACTTTTCCTCAGTGCTGAAAAAGACCCAACATTCCCATTTTCACTACTACATAAGGGGGTGCTAATTTTCCTTTCTAAGCAGTTCAAATTACTTCTTTTCCTCTTAGGCCAAACATTTTCATCTATATTTTAATTACTTAATTTTATTACCGTAGTTGTGGGATATTAAGCCACAACATTTGAAATTTGATCCTAGTACAGCATAGGGTTGGATTTTAGCTTCAAGCTCATCTTGTCCATTTTTGGCCAAATATACAAAGGGACAAATATACAAAGAGCAAATTTTTAACTTAATATAAATGCCCTCTCCATGCAACTGGTCACTACAAAAAAACAAAACTAAATGAACAACAACAACAACAAAAAAAACCCAGAGGAAAATCAGATTATGATGAACAGAAATGAAAAGCATCTAAAAACCAGCATATGAACTGTTCTGCTTTGTTGTAAAGTCTGCTATTTCTGCATCTAACCTGATTTTACAATAAAAAGGCCTATGCAATTGTTCTTTTCTTCTATTCTTCTTTAGGTGATAAAATTACCTATTCTGCTGTATATTCTCTACTCTGTTCTTTTTTACATTTTCCTTATGATGTGTTGCTTGATCTTTTCTTGTCCTTGGAGTCAGAGTCACAGTTATTCACTTTTCTCATTCTCTGAACTACAGTCACCAAGCCAATTAAACTGAAAAAAGCCTGCATCTTCATATTTATGTGCAGTATTGTTTCAGTTACTCACAAATGCCATTCTCTTCAGCACAGCGTTCTCTTCCCTTCTACCTTCAATGCAACCCATTTTTTTCTTAAAAGATATACACTACAATATTTTAAGACACTTTCCAAAACATGCAATTATGAAAAATTCCATAGAAAACAGAGCACTAATACTAGTATGAATACAACCGGTAGCTCATTATAGCTCATTGAAGTCACCTGTAGATGTGCTACATTTTCCCCTCTCCTTATTCACAAAGAACACATTAGAAAATCACAAGTGAATGACTATGATCTATGACTGCATCAGTCTGACACCTGAAACTTCTACCACTTCATGTGGCAGTTCATACTGTCCTATATGGTAGTAAATATTATTGGCATTAATCATTGAACCAGGAATCAGATTTTGCTAGCCGTGATTCTATAGAACAAAGTAGGAAATCAACTATGTCCGAAAACTATGCAGCAGAAAATGACATTATCATCTATTTTCCAAAGGCTAGTAAAAATAATAATAGGATCTATTTTGTCATTCAAAAGTGAGGGCAAATGCAACATTTACAATACTGTAATGTTAATTGGTGTTCATGTCTTTGAAGGAATGAGGGCTTGTCTACAAACAGACACTCAAAAAAGTTAATCCAGGTGTAGTAAAACTGTGAATTTAAAGTAGATTAGTTAGCTCAAGTTAATCCCTTTATAGACTCTCGCATTCAGAATAAAAAGGTCTTAATTCAGTTTATCTTAAACTAAGCCAAATTAAAGCTACTTTAATTCAATAGGAGTTACATAGGGTTTTAATGTGGTTTAACTAATCCACTTTAAATCCACACTTTAAATTAATTTGGATTATATTTTCCTGAAAGTCCACAGGTAGGTAAGCATTGATATACCCATAAGTACCTCGTCATACAACAGAAATTTTGGCCACGTCAAAAGAAACACGTGGAGACTGTTTATTTTGCTAGATCTACAACAAACCCCAGTCATTTTGCTAGATGCCCTCCACAAACAGATCTTGCTAGTCTTATATGAAAAGGAAAGTCAGGAACACTTTCCAGGCATTATTCCCCGCATGAGGTCACATTAACACTAGGGTAACTCCACTAACACATTAGACATGGTTTACATGCAACATTGTCCATTCAATGTAAATTTAAGCACATATGCTCACTTCAGCCTTGACCTAATATAGTACAGATTCAAACATAGAGGACTCAGAGGAAGCAAACTAGTGCACTGACCTGGCACTAGTAGAGACTAGTGCTTTAGTGCATTAACCTTTTGTAACCCACATACAGCATTCACAAACACAAGGTAATGCGCTACAACACCCATAAGAAAGAAAGAGTCCTTTCAAATCAACTGTATTTTCCAACTGAAATGATGAGTACTGTCCATTTTCCACAAATAGATCCAGCTTCATCCCAATGGAACTATACACAGAGCATTTCAACTAGGAAACATCATCAGGCACTGAAGTGGAAATTATCTACCAAATGCTATTCTGCTCTTTCCTTTGTCAGTACAGGAATAAAAGTGATGTTAACCAGTCTTGGTTGGATTGTATTAGTTTTAATTTAAGAGAGAATGCAAGCAAAAATGGTGCATTGTGACAGTCCTAACGTAAGTATCAAGGCATTCATAGAAAAGTAGAGAAGATGTTCTCCACTGAAGACACACTGTTCTATTAGCACTAAAACTATTATACAAAATAATGTGAGAGGCAAAGATTTATTAGGGTGATATCTTTTATTGGACCAGCTATGTAGCTGGGATAGAGTTAGATGAGCTTTTGAATGCAAGGCATACTTTGTCAGGTCTGACCAGAACGAGCCAGGCACAGCACAGAAGGTAACATTTTAGAGATGACTGATCCAATGTGCTAAGTACTCTCATGGTAACTATGTGGGTGAAAGTAAACAGCAACTACACAGCAGAATGAACTCTCACAGAAAAAAAAGTATAAAGGACACATACTCACACCCACACACACACACCCACACACTATTAGGAGCGCACTTCTTACAGAATACCCACTCCCTCTCTGACCTCAGTATTCTTGGGGTCAAAGAAAGAATGTATACCTAACATCTTTAAAAGGCAAACTTGGGAACAAAAACTCAGAAGCTGGCTGGACACTAAGAACCAAGGACTAAACAATGACGTTGGTTTTATGGCACATTATATTTTACCTGACTCCTAAATTCTTTCCACACATCAAAGGTGGGAACAACCCTCCTCTGTTTTGGTAAGCCTTGATCTCCCAGTAATTAGCTTCTTTTCTTCTACTGTGCATCTGTTACCCCTGGGAATCTCTGTCACTGCCTCCAACAGCAGTTCTTTCCTGTGCTGTGCCTGACTCGTTCTCATAAGACCTGACCAAGAAGGTCTAGCAGTTGAAAGCTTGCCTAACTTTATTGCAACAACATACCTGGTCCAATAAAAGATATCAATCATCCTAAGAAATCCTTGCCTCTGGCATAGTTTCTGGACCATCATGGCTACAACATCACTCTTATATTACCATACCAAATAATATTTTTTAAAACACTGATAAAATAAAAATAATGAAAGTGACCCTCAGAACACCTGAAAATACATATTACTTGAAAAGGCTTCTGTTACTAATTCTGTCCCCACTACTGGGATAGGGAAGGTGTTCTTATCCATAGCAGGTGTCATATGGAACTTATTATCCCTCTCATAAGGTGTAAGAATGGGCAGTCACTGCACAATGATTCCCAAGTTGCTAGTTTCACCCTATACTTGGAATTGAAAGCACTATAATCATGACATGCAGACAGACATTTGCCTCAGATTAGCAGGGGGTAAACGAGATGACCTCATGAAGTCCTTTATAGCACTACTTTCCTATGGTTCTATGGTATGATTTACAGGCATGAAACTTAGATTCCAGGTGCTGGAAACTCTTGACATTTACTTATAGCTGTCGTCTTATATTTGGTTTGGAGGTACTACAACCACAAGAAAAGGGAACGTGTTGAGTCTGTTACTGGCTTCCTTCTTTGAAGTTTACTGAATTATGCTTCTGTCTGATTCTCTGACAGACGTGTGAAAGATAACATAAAGCCCACAAGGAGGGATTGAAGGAGCTAGTTATGTTCTGCTCTGATCAAGCAGCAAAAAAAGATATTGCTATAAAAGATGGTAGACCAGGCATAGAGGAGATGTTGGAAGACATGTTGGACTTTTAGAGCTAAAAGCTGGGAGGCTACAGAAGGAAGAAAAATTATGAGAAATTTCCACTCCTAGAACACTTTCCAGGGGAGGGAGCAAAACAGGCATTCAGGGCCAGGGGAGAAGGAGGAGCAGGGATCCCCTGTCTGAGCAGGAAAGGAGCTTAGGGGGCTGCTCCAGTTCCCTACCAGACTTGGGTCCCCAGACTGGTTCCCCCAGTTTAGAAAGGAAGCAGGGGGCAGGGAACAATAGTTCCTCTACTCAGATCCTGACACTGGGAGCAAAATAAGGAGATAATGGGCATTACCCCTTCCTGCTTCCTAGCCCAGGGGGCTCCCTAGTGACCCTTGTCTGGGGTGCAGGTAGGATGTGGCAAGGAGCAGCTCCTCGAGTTTAGTCTGGGAGAGGACTGCAGCAGCCAACCAAACTTCCCACCTGCTCCCAAAACCAGGTATCCTTGGTCTGGGGAATGGGCATGGGGTTTTGACCCACTATTTTACTCCCTTCCCATATCAGACCAGGAGGGGAATATACAACCTTTTTTTTTTTTTTTTTTTGGCAAGAGAATCTCTCTCAAAAGGGAGATTTTTCAGGTTAACAACTGGGATATCTTTCTCCTGGAAGAGACATGTTTCTCCCAGAAGAAATGGAGTGAATAGTTATAAGCTTGTGTCTACCAAGAAAGTGGCAATTATCCTGGTAGAAATAATGTAACACCTTTACATGGCCTATGTCAGTACCAGCTACAAGGGTGCACTAGACACTGGTACAATTCTCTGACAAGGGTTCTTCTGTTTGTCACACTCATTTTCTCCCTAAATCATCTGTATCATTTTTGTCACCGTCAACAAATAGCCAGCTTAATTAAAAGGCAGTTCCCAACTCTCCTCTTAATAGGATTTGATTAGAAACCCCACAAAAATCTGCTAACAAAATGTTAATTTGTATTGAAATGATTCAGCTTTGACTTTTAAATTCTGAGGATGTTTCATTATTTTCTATTAAGAATTAACTTATTTTTAAAGTATTTAGGTAAGTTATTAGGTGATTAATGAGTTGGTGGGTCTGTCACAAAAAAATCTGATAAAAAAGTCATAGATGACTCACAGTATCTTTAATAAAGATGATTTTTTATGATATTGTCATTCTCTTCCAGCCCTACACCTACTGTTGCTTACCCATTCCCTTATTCAGCAGCCTCCCCCTCTCATCAGAAAGCTCCATGGATGGGAATTTAGGGGCAGATTTTTAAAAGGTATTTAGACATCTAGACTATAGATTCTGTTCTGTGACTACAAGAGCTAACAAAAAGTACACTGGATTTCTTTTCTGAGGTTCTCCCTCTCTTGAAAACATACTTAAAATTGGAGTTCAGTTGAGCCACAAATAAGCATCGTTTGTTTTCCTCTTTTATCTTATCTTTGTTCCACAGGAATTTAAATGCAAATGTAAAATGGAATGAACATCAGCAAATGCATCACCTGATACTACAGGATGATTGCAATCTATAAAATAATAATAAAAAAAATCCCTTGTGTCACAACATTCTGCCGTTAGAAATGATATAAGAACTTTCAGTGGATGTTATTTTTGCAACCAAATTTAAACAGAAACAATTTGAAAAGTGCTTGATTATCTATAAATCAGTACTGTAATGCACTTTCACGTTTGTTGAGTTGTAAACATTATCTTCTCTAAACAATTAAAGAAAAAAATTGCATGAATCAAAAGGCAAGGAAACTTTCTTTGCATGCCCTTTTTCTTGGGTTCTAAAATTAAAATGCTTCAAAGAGGCATCTTATTTCAAAATTTTGGAGCACCCACCTTCCAAAAATCAAACGTTTTAATGGAGCCACAAACTAAGAACATATACTATACAGTCACTTTTGAAAACAATGTCTAATCACTTTTGGAAAATGTGGCTACTGCATATAATTATTAATGATTAAGAAGTGGGAAACTTAAGGTTTAAATGTATTCATTTCTAAATCCTCTTTCCTAGCCACAAAAATTTGTGTGCTGGGCCCCACTTCATCCCTCATACTTCTTTCAGTTGCCAGGACAGGCATCTTATCATCCAACTGCATAATACACCTATCATCCCACTCATATCTACATCCCGTGCAAGCAGTAACCAATCCGATTCCTAGCTGCATAATCCATCCAGCATCTCTTTCCTAATTTCAAGTTACTTGGTAGAAATTGATAAGTAGGTAGAGTGCATCAATTATGCTGTACAACCTGCAGTCACATAACCTTAGAACTTATTATAAAACTATAATTTAGCTGCTATAGAGTTTAAGTCAACCTTATCATGATCAAATGTGTGATCTATGAGGCAAGGATGGCTCTGTGGAGAAATAAAAAAGTTTTGCCTCTCACAGACTCCACTTGTATTTTCACCATTAGGTCTATATTGCATAAATATTTTCAGATATATTTATTTGCTGTAATTCTTTACTTAAGATTGGTCAGATTTATACTTCTGGTATGAATTAAGATATAACAATGAAATTCACTGGTGCACATTTTATTAGAGATGACCGCACAAACATCAGAACTACAAAAGTGCAAAGATATTAAGAGGGAAGGTTATCATCTTAGACATTCTCTGTCTTTAGCATTGAATTAACTGCTACATTAAATTTGATAAACAAACAAAATGTTGCACAATACCCCTAGTGATGAGCCTTCCAATGGAGACTCAATTAAAGCAATAATCTTGATGACAATTACAACAGGACCATCTAGGTTTCCCCAGAGTTACACATTTTTCAATTTAAAAATGGTTATGCAATCCACAACGAGTCTGCTTTCTTATAAGTCTATTCTAACTTCATCTTATATACTTCCTCATACACCTTGATTTCAGCTTCAAGGTACAGCTTTCAGATATTTTGTCAATCATAGTTTATCAAATGCATTCTGTTAAGGCAGCTGTCAGGACAAGGCTCACCACTGACAAGCCATCTTAGCTGCTGCTTATTCCATCCTTAAGTCACCCACTCTTATTTTATCTTGAAGAAGGGCAACTGCTCTGGCTAGCTCATACACTTGCTGTTCACTAAGCAGGAAAAACAGAGGCAATGTGCTTGCAGAGCTTTTGATCAGCAGAACCAGAAGTATCTATAAATTCTTAGCAGCCTATTCATGTTTGCTTTTCCCTTATCATAAGTGCTATTTTGAAAATACTAGTAGCGCTCTGTGTATAGAGGTGATTGAGTAAAAAGATACACCGCAGCCTGTCAACTTATCCTGAAATAGCTTCTAGTGGAAGGATAAAAAGCCCTTCCAGACCATGCCAGAAGACAGTGCTTGTGTACAGAATCACTAAATCTCTTAGAAGGCTAAAAATATTTTGGGCTAAAGATGCTTCCATTAAAGCCGAGGTTCCTAAACTTTTTCTTATTGCATATCCCCTTCCAGATTTACTAGCTGCCCATGTACACCTACCAGCATATGTTTTATATTTTAAACCCTTAAATACCGATTATTACTGTATTGAAAATTAAATCCCTAGTGGTATACATACCGCAGTTTGGGAACCCCTGAATCAAAGTACATACATGTACCACAAAAAGATGGTATGCATTTTCATTCTCATCCCAGCAGAAAAAGCACCAGAAAAAGATGAAAAAGGGATATTTTTTCATAGAAATATTATAAATTATATTGTAGTGCATGGCAAATACCGGGAGTAAGTGCCACATGAAGTACATAGCACTGACCTAACTCAGCTTTCATTGACTTTATCAAACCTGCTTTTGCTATTACTTCATTCCACAAAAGAACCTGTGCTTGCATTACCAAATGTTGGTTCACATTGGGAAAAAAGTTAAACACCTTGGATTTTGGTGACCAAAACCATGAAGACTGACCTATGCATGAGAGAGATATTGTTGAGAAAGTATGCATATCTGATCACCAGAATTTCCAGTTCATCAAAATGTGTAGGTTTTGTCCTGTGCACCAATATGCATTCTGCTGTGGAATATGGGTGGCAATTTCAAAAGCCCTGAACACACAATGGCCTAACAAGTTTTTTGATTTCCTGGGATTAGAGTAACCCAGTGCTCTCATTACTTAAAATCTCACCCTTTATATACAACAGAGTGGGGGTGAAATTCTGGCCTGAGATTTGGAAGTGCTGCAAAATTTATACTTTGTGAAAACATGGTAATAAGAATATCATGTCTGTAAATACACCTGCTACATCTTCCCTTTGCCAGATAAAAGGACCAGAGGAGTATCAACATGTATTTGATAAAAACCCTATTTAATTAATACTACCGGGTTTGTCTTCCTCTGGTGTAGAAACTGAGGATCTCCTTGCAAAACCTAAAATGAGCCATGGCTAGAGGCATAACAGGGTAGGGTCAAAGAATACAGCATATTTACTTGAATCTAAGATGACCTCAAATTTAAGACAATCCCCCTAATAATTATATTCTAGATATGGAAAATGTATACATTTGTTTGTACTTTTGTTCTAATTTTCTAGGTATAGATACGATAATTATCAGAGATTTTTCTTGAATCCACCCCCGCCTCCCGCTGTTAAAGCAGGGAAAACAGTGGCTGAGGGGCCAGGTGACCACCTTGCCCTCTGCTGCCTGTAACTTCTTTCCCCCACCTTACTGTCAGGCACTGCTCAGGCTCTGCTCCCTCCCCAAGCATGTGTAAGTAAGAAGGGGGATAGGGCAGAGGCTAATCTGAAACACAACAGGCTAAAAAACATCGACTTTGAAATAAACATACCTGTAATAATTTGCACATATGCAAACTACTATGGATACTTACAGACTTAGTTAATCCAAAATTCATGTAGTTTACCTTTTTTGCAAACTGTTACAAATTTCAACACAGGTACTCCATACACACACTTTTTAGCAGCACTTTTGTACATACTCCTACATAATACACACTGGGCGTGTCAACACTAATTAATGCTCAGTGATTATAGCACATTAAATTTAGTACTTGTGTAATCATGTACTAAATTAATATGCAGTAACTGCAGTTACTGCACAGTACTGCTGGCACACACTTTTTTGGTGATGCTATTGCACAGTAGCCTAATAATCAGGAACCTGGTTTTCTCTGATTTTAAAAAATCCCCAATTTTTGGTTTAAAAAAAAACAAATTCTAAGTACACATTTTTCACATTTGGGGTTACTTCTTTAACTGAAAAGTGGGGATTTTCAGTTAAACCACGATCCCTGCTAATAATACTGCACAGTGGTGTATTAGCACTGTTTGTGATGTGAAGTGCTACTGCACAGTACTATTAGGCTACTGTACAGTTAGCATCTTATGTAAATGCACCCATTATGCATGATGTTAGTTCAGAGACAAAAGGCTCATGGATTTAGCACGTAGGTCATTGGGCTGGGCACCAGCAGAGTCAACAGAGTTTCAAACCATGGTTACTCCATGGTCCAGCACTATTTAGCATGTGCTTAATTTAGATATCCCTCACAAAGGATCTATGTGCTAATTAGCCCCCACTCACAAGTGGAACTAAATGTTCTTGCCATGAGAACTGGGACCCTCCAAAAATATGTATGTATATTAGGTGCAGGGCCGCCTGGCTCCATCCCATGGAGGGCAGGGCCATACGAGTTATATGTAACAAGTTGACAGAAAGGGTGGCAGAGGCTCTCACCTACAAAGATGTTTGGTGATGTTTGCCAGGCATTTAAGGATGGTGAAGGAACAGGAATCATAGGAAATGGGAAAGAAAGGCACTACTCAGCTGTAGGAGTAAAGTTGTTGTCAAATGTATTCAATGTAGTGGCTCACCACACCGAGGGGGACTGTGCACAATGGACACTGCTACATTTCTTATTCAGATAGACTGCACCAGCCTAACCTTATGGTAGGTTTACATTAGCGTTTTTGGCACCTGGGGTGGGTGTCAGAGCTTGCTTCACGTTTTCCAAGTGCCGGCCTGGTATTGTACTATCTCCAGGCCCGGTGCTCATTTCCTCCTGGGGGACCAACTGCCCAGTTGTTTTAAGGGCCACACACACACAAAAAAATGGTGCCCATCACTATGTTTGCCCAATATGGGCCATATGCTTTGCTGGTATGTTCAGTGTGGCTGCATTCACTCAACTTCATAGCTGGTTGTCAGTACTGAGCACATGCTGTTTCTGGCAGCAGGTTAATAACAGTGTATTTAGTGAGGAGGTTTTTCCATATGTGAATATAAAATGAGGCGTCATTTTCCCCATGTTGTCTGGGGGGGTGGGGGAACCTTCGTCTTATATTTGAGTAAATATGGTAGTACTGTGAGCATTCTGTGTCCCCACAAGCAAAGCGAAACTGGCCATCCTAGGATTAAATTACAATAGCATGTCACTTTTTCCTAAAAGCAATCTAGAATCAAGATTATGTAAAGGGAGATTAAAAGCCATATTTGTAACCTTTTCCCCCAGCCCCTCCTAATCATTGAGTCCTCTGCTGTACATCCTAGAGGAGTAGTCCACAGCCCCAAACATACTGGGTAAATTTGGAAAAACTGTTGCCAGTAGGCAAATAAAATAATAATTTTGGCTTTTCAGGACCCATTTTCCTCTACTGCTTTGAAAAATTCATGACTAAAATAGGAATAGGTATTAGGACAATTTTTCTTGTTTTAATGGGCACTTTAAATATCTACCCTTCTATCTGTCCTTCACACTTATATATTGGAACTCTCCACTGGAACACGGATGTCTATGTTAAGAATCTCTAACTTGGATAACACAGACTATGTTCCAAAATACTTGAATGTAGCTCTCATCTGAAGTTTGAAATTCTGAAGTAAATGTTAGTCTGGAGGCTCATTCTAATGATGACATATCAAATGACAGCAAACAACATTCACACACACTGAGCAACTGAGTAAAATTACTTGGATTTTAATTGCACTAAATAGCAGAACAAGTAGAACACCAGATTAGCCTTGTTTTAAGACTCACACCTACTGAAGTTATTATACTGGCTATACTATATATAGCCAGTTCTCTTGTTTAGTATATATTTTCATTAGTTGAATCATTTCTACCATTTATTTATTTATTTAACACCTTTTATTAATAATATATACCAGATTGGAAGCAACTCTTCCACTGGGAATACTTGAGTAAAACTAACACATCTGTGCTACTAAGAGTGTTCACTACAATGACCTAGATATTGAGTTATATAATTCAATATCCACAAAGGATATTGAAATAAAAGCATGAAAAGAGAAGTGCAGAAAAATGGTACAATTCATTTTTCTTCTGTTAGAGATGCCTATATACTGAACAGAGAAGAACTACTGTTTGCTTTCTAATTTGTTTAGCTCTATTGTGTAAGCTTCACCAGATTACTTCTTTTTATTTTTTTGAGCAGGGTAGGGGGCAAAAGAGAGGTTTTTGTTTCTCTGTATTTTTTTCCCAAAAAACTAAGCCACACTATTGTAGTTACTGGCAGCATAAATTATATTCAGAAACCTGATGTTTTAAGGAACACCTTATTCTTCGCTTCTTTTTTTACTTTTGTCCCAGAGCTCAGTTCTGCTGGCTGGTAGCTGAGGAATATATCTCATATGTATCTGTCTCACTGGAAACCTGATGTACCTTTATCACTGCCCGATATTATGGTCCACAAAAGTCCAATGTTCATACCAGTAATTTCCTCAGCATCTTAAATGCTCCACAGTGGATCCTAAATACAACTGTATGACTTCTGATAGGGATATCCCAAGGTGTTAATTACAGTATTAACATACAGCTTTTATCTATTTCCAATCAAGTAATTTGCATCATGGATGGAAATTTTTAAATTTGATATATGTACCACTTCAGGAAAAAAAGAACATTAATAATATGTTTAAATATTATTTTTATAACTAGAATTAGTTATAATAATAATGTATAGCTTAAAGAAATCCTTGAGAACTAAGAAGGATCTTTAACTTACAGAGGGGAAATTTAGGAATACATACCTGCCCAAGATCAATGAATCAATGTTACAGATAACAGACTCTGATACTCCACTGTCGCGGGGCACTCCCGCGCCCCGCTCCTAAGGAGATGCCCCAGGAAGAGGAGAGGCCTGGAGCAACACAGATGGGGGTTGCTGGGGCAACCAGGCTGGTCATGTGGCCAGGAGGGGGCAGGGCCAGGCCCTTATAAACAGCTAGGCCAAAGCCTAGGGAGCAGTTCCCTTCTGGCTGCTGCAGGAGCAGGAGCTCGGCGGCTGAGCTGAGCAGCCTGGGGCAAGTGGGGCAGCCTTACCCCACTAACAGGCTGCGATGATGCAGGGAACAAGATCACCCTGACTGCAGGTAGGACTGAGAGCCCTGGCAGGGCTTGGAGGTATCGTTAGGCGTGTGGAGCCTCGGTTTAGGTTGGAGCCAGAGGGCTTAACTTTGAGTTGCAGTTTACACCGGAGGACCGGGTGAGGCTGTAGGGGAGTGAGGAGGCCTCAGCGGGGCTCCCCAGCAGTTTGGGGGCTCCGGGTGCCCAGTAGGGGCACGGTGCCAGGGGGGCACAACGGTGGTGCCGGAGTGGCACAGAGCACGGGGTTGGACCCCGGCCCGGAAGGGTGACGAGAAAAGACCCAAGGAAAGGGTCAAGGGGGCCAGGCACGGCTAAGGCCACCTGAGCCCCAAGCGGGGGCCAGGCACGGCTAAGGCCACCTGAGCCCCAGGCCCGGAGAGGGCGCAGAGCGCGGAGAGCGCGGGACAGGCCCCAGAGAGGGCGAGGCCCGGAGAGGGTGCAGCGCGCGGAGAGCGCGGGACAGGCCCCAGAGAGGGCGAGGCCCGGAGAGGGCGCAGCGCGGAGAGCGCGATACAGGCCCCAGGGAGGGCGAGGCCCGGAGAGGGCGCAGCGTGGAGAGCGCGGTACACAGGCCCCAGAGAGGGTGAGGCCCGGAGAGGGCGCGGCGCAGAGAGCGCGGTACACAGGCCCCAGAGAGGGCGAGGCCCGGAGAGGGCGCGGCGCGGAGAGCGCGGTACACAGGCCCCAGAGAGGGTGAGGCCCGGAGAGGGCGCGGCGCGGAGAGCGCGGTACAGGCCCCAGAGAGGGTGAGGCCCGGAGAGGGCGCGGCGCGGTGAGTGCAGTACAGGCCCCAGGGAGGGCGAGGCCCAGAGAGGGCGCAGAACAGGAAGGGGACCAGACAACGTCCCCCGGGACAGCTGCGAGGCTTGGGGCGTGCTAAAGGGGAGGTTTTGGAGGCACGCATTTGCCCATAAGGCTGGGGGAGAGGACCCCACTTTGGAGCGGTAGTGATACCATTGCGGCGCCGTTAGGTGCGAGTAGGCAGCCTCCCATACTGAACCAATAAGATCTAAGACGTGGCGGGCGAGTAGAGGGTGTCAGACCACCCTAATTGGCACGGCAAAGGGGCGCTCGCGAGCTCACGGCCGCTCGCGGGGCCATCCGTGACATCCACAAACAACTGAAACTTGATTAGGCGACAAATTATACATACTACATGATACAAAAGTATTTAATAGGTCCCTTCAATTAACTAACTGGTTAACTGAGTAATTATCTTAAGACCACCTACACATGCAAAGTACTTATCACATGATAAAAAGTTCCAACCAGGTATGAAGTTAGCCCTTGAAAATGTGTACTAACTTTATAGCTGGTTGCTGCTGAGCTTTAATTTACATGTGTAGCAGGATCCCCACTGTGGCTGGAAGCCTCATCAGCAGACATGGCTCCAAGCAGCAGGGCTGAACCATGACTAGCATGAAACTCCTGAGCCTGGGGAAATCACATCTGTTATGATGTGATCCCTTCAAGACTCAAGGGCATAAAACAACTGGGCCTAGGGCAGTGGTGCCCAGCCTTTTTTTGCCACAACCCTGAATCTGGGTTGAAACCCCCACCCCTGCCCCCACTTCTGACTCACTCATCCCTGGCATCACCAGCAGAGCACGGGCTGAGCTTGGATCATGGGGGGTAGTGGTGGTGAGAGCTGTGCAGACCCAGCAGGCGGGAGGGGCGGAGCAAGGGGCGGATCTCCTGCAACTCTGATTTGGGTCACGACCTGAGGTTGGGAGCCACTGGCCTAGGGGATTGTGGCTGCCATGGGGCACTCCTGTGACTGGGAGCCCCCCAAATGGGGTGCATGGGGTTCTCAGGCACGGGAGCTTGCTACTTGCCAGTGCAGGGGGAGCTCAGGATTGGCAATTAGGTGTGACGAGATCTAATACAGGATCCCACAATGTGTCTCCTGCCATGCCTGATCACACGTTAGATCCCATTGCATCTTTATCTGCAGAAGTAGAGGGAGTCTTTTAAACATCAAGGAGAGAGCCAGTTTATTTTGCCAAATGAGCAAACTGCAGAAAGTCTGGGAATATTGTAGTCAAGAATATATCTGTATTTTATTATACTACAAAGTGGGGGAATGGTCTTAAAATCAAAAAGATTTTTTTTTAAAGAGTAGTGTATAAAATGAATGCAGAAATACAAAAGGGGGAATACCTGGCTAGGCAGCAGCACTGCAGAAACGGATCCTGCTGTTATAGAGAACCACAAATTGAGTGAGAATTAACAATATGATGCTGCTACATAAAAAAGCAAATGTTGGACTGTCCAACATAAGACATGGAAAATAATTATTCTACTACACTCAGCGTTAGCAAGCTCTCAAGCTGCAGGACTACATCTGTTTTTGAGCACCACCTGTCATGAATGATGTGAACATGTAAGACCCCAAAAGAAAGCAACAGGAATGATAACAAGTTTAGAAAACAGGGCCTAAGAGGAAAGGCTGAAATAGATTTTTTTTTTTAGTTTAGAAAAGAGAAGACTAAGCAGGGAACATGGTAAATCTTCAAACATGTACAAAATTATTATAATGAGGATGATCAATTGTTCTTCAAGGTTACTAAGTAGAAGCATCATAATTTCATAGTTTCATAGGAGCTAGGGTCAGGAGGGACCTGAACAGATCATCTAGCTTGACCCCCTGCTACAGGCAGGAATGAATGCTGGGTTCACAAGACCCCAGACAGGTGATCAGCCAACCTCCTCTTGAATTTGCAGGGGCGAGGACCACTTCCCTGGGAAGTTGGTTCCAGATTTTGGCCACCCAAACTGTAAAAAATTGCCTTCTGATCTCTGACTTAAACCGATTCTCCATCAGCTTACTACCATTGTTCCTCATCACCCCAGGTGGTGCTGGGGAGACAAGGGCTCTACCTATTTGCTGTTGATCTCCCCTGATGAGTTTGTAGGCAGCCACCAGGTCCCCCCTCACCCTCCTCCTGCTGAGGCTGAACAGGTTCAGGTCCCTCAGCCTCTCCTCAGAGGGCCTGTCCTACTGCCCTCTCACCAAGCAAGTTAAGTATTAGAAAAAGTTCTCTGACCACTAGGATAGATAAGAATTTGAGCAGATTATCTAGATAGTTGTGGAATCCTTTCCACTGACACATTTTAAGAACCGCTTAGACAAGCAGATGTTGTAGATGGGCCAGGTGGAGTAGTTCTTGGGTTAAAAAAAAAATCTAGGTCCACAGAAGGACTTAGGCAACGAAAATGAGATGTAAGTGGAATTTAGGTAGCTAAATCCAAGACTACAAAATCAAACTTGCACCTAACAACTGAAATACCTGTTTTAAATGCCAAAGGTAGTGAAGCTTTCACCAAGAAGCAAGGGGTTTTTGGAGGTATCTTTTACTGGACCAACATTATAGTCAGATGTTAAAACAAACTTTCAGAACAAATTGCCCTTCCTTAAGTCAGGAAAGGCATTTCATGACCCAGAGTTTGTATAACATCTCTCTACACTATACTTTTGGTCCACTAAAAGATATCCCTCACCCCCACCCCCCAAAAAAAACCCCTTACTTCTTACATATGTTCTTGTCAGAGCAAAATTTTGATTAGATGCTGCCAACACAGAAGATTGAGACTGACATGCATACTGGACTCTGTGAGTGGAAAGTCCCAAGGCTCACCCAGCCCTTGCCCCCTGGGTGACCTGCGGACCTGTCAATCATTGTTGACCTACTTTCCCCACAGACGCATGCTCAGACTGTGTCAGCTTCTGACTGAGAGCATGCTCAGTCAGAACCTGACATGAGGTAATCTGACTAGAAATTTCTCTGCGGAGAGCGTTCTGATTGGCCACTAAATTCAGATGAAAGTTCAGTGAGCCCCGCCCTCAGGGGGAGATCGGGTTAGCTGGAGACAGAGGCTGGTGCTCCAGGGACTGGCTCTCAGTCAGGCCCTTAGGCCTATTGATCTCCTCCCTCGATTTGGCACTCTGTGTCCTGAACTGACAGTGACTGCGGCTTTGATTATTCGGCTTTCGATTGACTTCTCGCCATCCTTGACTACGGTTTGGATTCTCCTTATACTGACGATTCTCTGGTTACTGGACTGTTTTTGCTTTGGCCTTGACTTCACCTCCGAATCACCCTCGGTACCTCGACGTGACTCTACTTACCTGGCTTTCGACTTCGGTTTTCATCATCAACCATGCGTTTGTCCATTGGACTGGTGTCACGACCCCAGTTATTGACCTACGTGTTACAGTTCTGTTTGTCTGTTTACCCCATTTATGAGCTGTTGACCAGCCCTGGGACTTATCCGACAGGCTTGCCCTGTCAGGGAACCTCGTGGGCCAACAGACCCCTTCGTTGTTCTCTGTTGTTAATACTGTAACTGAAGACATCACTGCCTATGCCTAAAGCGTAAGTTAAATAAATTCATCTTTGTTCAAATCCACATTAACAGCTGGGATACATTAGTCCAGACAAGACTCTGTGTTATTGTGCTTATACTGCTTCTAGTATATTTGAACTAGGCTTGAACAAGCTAGTTCAGGTTTCTTTACCTGACAGTACATTGTGCCAGACAGATATCTTGCTACTGACTATGAATTCCACTCTGGGAACTGGGCACATAAATAAATTGACAAAGCATTGTTAGACCTGCCATACCAACATCTCTTTTGGAATCTGGACCAAGACAGTGTCTTAAGGCCCCTTGCAGCTCAGCATTTCTAGGAGTTTATGAAAAAGCTTAGGCCTTTCTTTTTAGTTACCTGATAGCTTCATTCTCTAAATAACTGTCATGGTAACTCATAAAAGTTCAAAAAAATGCTAACACAATTCTCTCTCCACCCTCACCATCTTTTATGCTGAATAAGTCTAGTACAAAAACTGTACTGCATCACCACTGTTAGTTTTCTAATTGAAAAACTGTCAAAACTAGAAAATACACAGATATTAGACTGCCAATCCCCCTACACACTCCATATTGTCTATAATTAAGCTATTTTCAGATATGCTCCAAAGAAGAACAGCAAGGTTAAAGTGCACAGAATGATTGAGTAAAAATTGTTTAAAGAAAAAAACTTTAAAACAAAATTATGAGGTACAATACTTGAATTCTTTCATAGAGGATGGACTTAAACACTGTCAGAAAGCTAAACCAATCATTATTACTATTAAAGGTTATATGTATCTGCAACACAAGGATGGTTAACAGGAGCTTTTTCTATTCTCACTAAAAATAGATAGGGAAGATCAAGAATATGGGTTGTTATACCAAAAATGCTAATAATGAAATTGAGAATCAGTGCAGATAAACATATTACAAAGGCTATCCTAAAAATGAGTCTGGGTTGGTTGATAGAAGATATTTAGAGTCCATAAAATGTACAGTGATGATAACTATAAACAGTGAAACACATAAAGTAGTGATTTTCGTGGTACGAAGGGACCAAATTTTAGCAACTGTGTTAAAAGTGGGGCCATTGGTATGTAAGAGACTGCAACTGTGCTAATTCATTTCTGGAAGCAAGGATCACCCACTTTCAGGATATGCATTGCTCTCTTCTAAAGCTGTAGTTCCACAGATCAAAGAACATATAGCATCAGCATGAGAACTGAATCTTCAAAATGATTTCTGGTCCCCAAACCAATTTTATCTAATAATTAACTGATCCCCAACATGAAAAGGTGGAAGAATTCCATGGGGAGTCAAGCAAGATCAAAGCCTGTGATGTGTGCGTTTTCCCCCCTCTCCCTCTTTCTGGACAGCCATCCATCTGACTTCAGTGAGTGAAGTCGTGCACAGTTAGCCACTAGAGACTGACATCAAACAGACTTTCAAATAACTTGCTAGAGATTCCAAGTTCTGCTGGGGGGAAAATAGGGAGGGGGAAGACAAGGAGGCACAAAAGCAGTCGAAATACCAATTTTGGGACAGAGGTGAAGTGGTAGTGGTGGTTCTGAGCATCCTGCTGGATTTGTGGGTTTTCTAACATGCAACCATTCAGTGAATCATTATTGCAGCAAAGCAGAACATGACAAATCATTGCATATATGTTTCAGAATGGCTTCTATTTTTTTTTCAGTTGATATTTGTATTTTCAAGATCTATGTGCATTGCTCTCCTGGGCAATGACTTAACATCACCATCTCCATCATCATCACAGCTACAGATACTAATCTAAAAATGTGTTACATAGTAACCAAAATAAAATTCTTGTAAACCTTTGCAAAGGGGAAATGCTATGTGATTTCATAGCACAATAAGCACAGAGGTTTGGCTTCAGCTCCCATTTGCCTTGTTTTTACTGGGCTAACAGGCAAACATAAATATACCCATACCCTCTGTTCCCCTCAGCAAAAGACATGATCAAGAGTTATAGAAACCAAACTGTGTGGGTGGAGTAAGAGTGGGGATGAGGAGTAAATGAGCTTCAGCAGAGCTAAATATAAGCATATGACAACCTTAATAACACAGATAACATAATAAATTGCCTTATTTGGATATAGCAGTGTCAAAATTTTGGACCTTGTATTTGTGTTCTGCACATATCAAAAATATATCAGGTAGTTCTGGGTCTTGGGCAGGGGTGGACAGGGCAGGGGTGGTAGTCCAATCTGTTGACAGGTATGGCAGCTGCTATTTTTGCTCCCTCCTCCCTTCCCCAAGTCAGTGAAAGCGGCTACTACCCCAGGCACCCTTCCCTTAGATATGCTACTGGTGTGTATATCTACACACACATTTTTACGTACTGTAAAATCTTAATGTTTTAATTTTCATGCCCTCAGTTTCAACTGAAGTCAGTAGGGAATACATATATACATTCAAGGGCACAGTTTGTCCCTTATGATACAACTAGAACCTTGTAAATCAGCACATTGAGTTATAATTCATGCCTACTAAATAGTGAAAAGTTACCACTAGGCATGCAGACATCTTTAACCAACCTATCTCAATTATCACACCTTTTATGGCCTTGGCCATCCAGTTTGTTCTAGTTACCGCACAAGTTTTTGCGACTCCCCCCCCCCAACTTTTTGTTTCTTTTTTTTTTAACCTCAGCACATTTAACTATATCTTTTAGAAACATGTTACACTCCAGGTAATGGCTCAGGTCATAGATACCATCAGAAAATAATACCTAAGGATAATAATACACACCTCTCTCAGAAAGGCATAGCTACAAGGTGAAACCTATTAGTCTGAATGGTGCAAGAAGGAAAGATGCAGCTCCTGCAGTAACCTTTTCAAAAAAAAAGATATCAAAGTTTAACTTTGTGACCTTTCTTTCTGAAAGCTGACACTGATAAAACCCTTTGAAACAATAATTTACTAGACAGCATCTGCAGAATGTATAAGAGAATTAAAAGATTCATTTTTTCTCTTCATTTTATCCCTAACATCTATTGCAAAGACATCTTTGCTGTACTGACATTTTCAAGAAGTAAAATAATATAAGCAAGCAAATAAGAGTAAGTTTTTGCTAAACTTAACTTTCACTAAACATATGGGACTCAGCCTCACAGAGACATGAATCATTCAACCCAGGGTAGTGATTTACCTTAAAATGAAACTGAGCCATATGTTCTGTGTGCCCAATGATTCTGGATACTCTCTGCTTACAGATTCATATTTAACCATCTTTCACTAAAACAACGTGCTGATTTTCTATTGCATTTTGGCTGCTCCAGGAATTTTCACAGAAACCTCATTCAACCTCACTTTCAGAAAATGCATACTAGATATAAGCAGTCGATGAACAGGAGGGCATAGGGCCACAGGCAGATTAACCATCGTAAACCCCTGTTCAAAAACATGATTTTGTTTTTTCCTTTCCTCTACCTTCATGTTCATCAAATGGAGAAGTGGAATCTTGTAGGTTTTGCAAGAACTAGGATTCAAGAGCAAGAGTTGTGACTAGTGGTTCCTCTTGTGATTATATATTTGTGGCAAATTTCAGCAACTATATCACAGACTGCAGAATGTGAACAGAGAGCACTTAGCACAATTTAGTTGCTATATTTATAAATAACAGCAACAAGAAAATTCACATGCCAGTACATCTATACAGATGAAGGGATTCAATGCTAATCACATATTATCATACAAGTTTAATTTGTTTAGTTAATATTCCTTTCACAGCCTAATTTTTATTTAAAACATATACAGTAAGTTTTTAATGTAATTTCCAAAACCCACAGAGATATACTTTTCCCTGAACATTTATGATGTTCCACAAGTATACATCCAAAAAAACTATTATGAGATTAAATGGATCCAGGTGGGAAATTTAAGACAGTAACTATATTGCACACCATGCAAAGACAATATGTAAATAGTGCTGCAATCTCCCTGACATGAAATTAGAATACAAAAGAAAATGAAATCAACAGAACTATGAGATACTGAATTAATTTACCTTCACATATTAAAAGTAATGAATCTTCTGCTCATTTCCAGCTTTCTAGAAGACATCCTAATACTAAATATATTAATGTAACTGCATTAGTTTACTTAATGCATTTCTATACTACAATGATCTTCATAGGACCTCACAGTTAATAAATACCATGTATATTATGTTTCTCCTTTTTTAATTTTAATTATCTAAAACTACAAAGGAAAGAACCCTTCCCAGTTTCAATGAAAAAATCATCTAAAAGTGAGGTAGGTGAGGAAGAAGGTAAAGCAGTGATGTAATATCTCCTTCTATTTTGCTTTAATTTGATTAATTTAAAACAGATTTAAAAAAACACAAAATGGGCAAGCATAGAGAATTCACTGCTCTCTCTTAAAAGGGACTCAGAGCAAAAAATGCTTCACTATGAAACTGGATTAAAGCTGTCCTAAAGCTGCAACTGTCCCACTTGTTTCCTTCATCATCACTGTCTTGATCCTGAAGATGTGTGTAGAATTGAAAAAAGGGAAGAATGAAATATGGGAAGATTTGAATGTCACAGCAATATCAGGTGAACTAATTTTTCTACCAGATTTTTTGCTTCCCCATCCAAACACACATTCTTCTTAACGTGGCAGAGGAGAATGATATACAACTTTTCAATCCCTCTCTCTCCAACTGTGATTCTCACTGTGAAAATTGCATAGGTAGCCAAAATTAGTTTCCTACTTACATTTATTCGCTAATTAGAACAAAATACCATTTCGCTAATCTACCTTTGGCATTTGTTTCTCTACTTGCAGACTAAGTGAACTGTTCTTCTATATTTGAGTTACTCTTCTTTGTCTTGTGTGCTCACACCAGGTGGATTTACTATTTTAGACTACAATATGCACAATCAAACCATAGTAGGGAGATCGGTACTTCATCTGTTTACTGATCTAACTGAGTATTAAGCATATTTCTCAGTTATAATGTCTCCTTATTGAGAAGAGCCTCTGTATGTCCAAATGATATATATTTGTTATTCCTTTTTATCCCTTTGTACCAGACACTATTCTTTTATTTAAAATAAATACAATAAAAGGATGTGGCTCACAGGATAGCTACAAGTCTACATACATCTCATACCACTGGGATATTAAAAGCAATCAATTCCATAAACATACAAGCAGTCCACCAGCCATCTTAGTACTCCAATGAGAGGATACTTTGCCTGCTTTAATATGTCTATTCTACATTTAGGGTTTCCTCTACAAACAGCAGCATCTTCTTTTGTAGGTAATGTCAATACTGTCTGACAATTCATTCAATGTTTGTCTCTGTAGATCAAGTGTTTAATGGCTTTGGCATTCCCCTGATCTCTGCTGGTTTGGAGAGCAAGGATTCAGCAAGAAAGGACGATTTGAGGTGACTGGGTAAATGAATTTCCCTGTTCATTAACACTATGAAGTGCAAGGATTCAGTGTGTTACTTCAGCTTCATAGGATATAATTACATGTTTTGATTAACGGATACATTTTCCCATCCTCAGGATGTCAACAAGGGTTCAAGTGTATAACATGTATAAATGGGTGCTAATTTCACTAGTCATGAAAATGTGGTTGCCTAATTACATTTATATCCTCTTAGCCAATTTTCATCCAATATTGCTTCTCTGTGGTAGGCAGTCTTGCCTCCCCCTTTCCCACCTAACACATGCACAATGATGGATGACAAGTAAGCTCTCATGAATGACACAGTGATTTTAAATTCAGTAGACTTGACAAGTTACCCTCCTGTTAAGCTAAGTTGTTTCAGACTGAAGCAGTATGATTTATGCAGATCCATACAATTCTGTGATGATTTCTGTAACATCATTAATTGCAAACCTTTTATGATTTTATCATTTGATATTAAGTTACCAAAACATTATGGCAGAAGTGCTACTGATCTCCCACCCAACCAATTCCTATTTAAGAGGTTAAACATTTCTACTGGATGATTATTGACACTAAAAACACTTAGGGAGAAAGTGAACATGCACCTAAGTCAGCAAAGTACTCATCTTTAGTTCAATGACACATATTGCCAAAAACTGAGAAGTAGAATTGCCAGAATAGGAGTACTGTAACTAAAAGGCTACCTTTTTCCAGGAATTTTGAATATGCATGGTCTTGCACAGGAAGCAATAAGATAGAGAAAGTATCTTTATATAGAGCTTTCCTCCATCTTTTGCATGCACTCATTTTCAGGCCAATTTATCCAACCAGATACAAAAAACTATGAAACGAGGTGTTTATTACATGTTTAGACCATTTATCTGCCTTATCCTTTTAATTTAATTTAATTTTGCTTATTTAATAAATTAGTGAATGCATGGGATAAAGTGTACCTTAAACTCACCAAGATGCTATTCTTGCCATTGATACTTTAAGGCTGTTACTAATTATTATAAACATGGGTAACTCCAAATAATAATTAATGGGGAAAATCATATGAAAATTACTAACTAATCCATCAGAGTGTGTTTAATTATTGCAGCAGAGGGTTAGCAGGGGGATTGAAGCTTGCTGTATAAATCTGTTTGCACATGGATTGATATGCTTGTATCATAATTACTCACAGCTGTTGGACTTTTTAAAACTATATTAAGAACTTAATGCAGAAACTTTTACAGTGAAGGGATTTGAAAAAAAACAGAACACACTGCCAAGAATGAGCATAGGCTACAAAATGATAGAAGCTTGCATTTCCCTTGCAAATATTCCATAAGGTTATTTACAGATTGACTGCTGCAGATTCTCCTGATGAGACAGAAGGGCACTTTTTCTTATACTTACATAGTATGCAATGGGAATACTGCACCAGTGTCTAAATTGTATTAACACACAGTGAAGCACATTGTTTCTATATTAAGATTAGAAAGTATGTCTTCAATAATACATATTACCTGGAACTCACCAATTTACAGACAATAAACAATTCTGATTTGGGCTGTCATTTTGCAATGAGCTCTCCCTTAGCAGACTCTTAAAAGTCCACATAAAACTCTCCTAAAATCATATGTATGATGTTACAAAATGGAAGGCTAAATCATTAGTCTTCATTCATGTTTTTATGAATATACAGTAAATGATACAGTAGACTAAACATGTTATTTTTAGCTTCATGAGACTATTCTGTGGAGATATATTATCTTCCTGGCTCTTTATCTTCTATTGCATTGTATGATCTCTGTTAGCCAGTTATAGGGACAGAAATATGTAACTGGAACTAGCCAGATTAAGGTAACATCCTTCTTTCCTTCTGCTTTGTTCATAGGTTAATTGTTGAGACAGCTGTGCCTCTTCTTTTTGCATAATGTGAAAAATGGAACAATCTGCCAGTAAAGTCATAGATACCAAAGATACTTATTTTATTGGAGATACCAAAAGTATTTAGGAATCAGTAAAAACCTTTCCTTCTCTTGTGAGTCTCTGATACAGCAAACCGCTGTTCCATGTAAGTGAAAATAAACACTCATATGCTTAAAATTAAGCACTTTGGTGGATGGGTTTCTATGGCTAGGGACAGACATTCAAGAAGCCTAAGCCTGAATTGTTTCAATCCTTGCAGGATCTGGTTTGAAACTGGAAAGACATTATCTCTGGACTGAGGAAATTCAGTTATATGCCTGCAGTGGCTCAGGCAAGAAACTAGTGGCTCAGGCAAGAACCTGGGGGAGGGGGGGTGCTAGAGCATCCCTCCCTTCCCTTCTTAAGGGAGCTGAGCTGAGGGGGGCATGGCCAGGCCCCAGCAGGATGCTTTGATTAGAGAGGTCTGCCTGCACAGTCCCAGGATTTTCCCTGCTGGCTGCTCAAGGGGTGGGAGTGTTGCCAACCCCAGTCTAGTACTCTGAGGCAAGGTGAGGATGGGGGGAACGTGCAGTGCATGCATCTGCTGATAATATGGAGCTTTTCAAGCTCCCTCCCTGCTTTGTCACAGTGTCTGCAGTGAACTGACAGGTAAGCAAGTCAGCTGGGGGGCTGATAACAGTCTTTATTACCTGATTAGCAAAACAACAGCCTCTCTCCACATTACTTTAAACTTCTTAAACAGCTTACTGGCTGACCTGTTGATTAGCTCTGAAAGCCCTAAGGGCTTCACTGTTTTGTCTCCTTATCCCAGTGAATTTGGAGAGAGACACACACAGACACCTCTTGACATTAGCGAGCATACCCCATACTGGCTACAGTCCCTGCTGTGGCAAATAGGAGGAAGGGATCTCTGCTTAAGCAGTGAGTGGGGGGTCAGGGGGAGGGAGATTAGGGCACAGGGAAGCCAGCAGACCCTGCTGTGCTTGCAAGCCTGTGCTGGAGCTCCAACCAGGGAGCAGAGGGGAGGAGAGGGGAGGGGCCAATCCCTGCTGTGGAGCAGAGAGCCCCACCCAACCCAGAGAGGATGGTGGGATGCTGGGGGACTCTGATTTAACTTAAATCAGCAAGGGGTCTGGAACAGACATTGCATATACCAGCTTGAGCCATATCAGTTAAGTCTGATACTACATCCAACCTGGTTTATCTCAAACCAGCTTCAGCCATTTTCAAACTAGTTTATGTGCACTGATCTTCTGTTCTGTTACAGGTTTAAACCACTTTCTGATCACTTAAACCAGTTTATGTGTAATGTCTGTCCCTAGCCTATACGCACACATATTGCTTTCTGTTTAAGACATAAAAAGGGTATATATTTTAAACTTCCCAGGTTGTACTCCGTTACTTGAAAGTTATGCTAGCCAAGCTAAAAAAAAAACAACAACAGAATTTTAATAACCAGCAAAAACATTTTGGCAGCATTTTTTGTCCCATGTGGGACAAAATATGGGAGAAATATTTAAAATGTACTTTTCAGAGGTTTAACCAGCTATCAGGGCAGCCGACATTAAGAAAAACAACATTGTGGGTTAAGAACATTATTTAGAGGAACTGTTTTTAGCCATAAATATTTACATGTAGAAATAATTTGTACATAATGTTTTTGTATGACCTTTTATGGCATCTGATGAAGTGAGCTTTAGCTCATGAAATGTTATGTTTTATTTTATATATATATATACACATACATATAATATATATATTATATATGTAATCTGATTTAGTTAGTTTATAAGGTGCAAATCTACCTGCCTTCTGCCTGGCTTTAGCTAACTACCTCTCTCTTTATTTTTGGCATGTTATAAATTAATAATAGATTAAGGTACTTTCTATGTTTTAATTACTAATCATCTGAAAGTCTAAGGCACAAAATGAGTCACAACTAGCAAGTGACATAATAGACAATAAGAGAGCACTTCTATAAATACATTAGAAGTAAGAACAAAGACCAAGGAATCATAGGCCCATGAAACAGAAAAGCCTAAATGAATCAATACCTTTTTTACTTCGTTTTTTAAATTGCATTTTATCTTCCCAAAATACAATTAAAATTAGAAGAAGAGAAGAACCCAGATCAGAACTGAGAAAAAAACAAGGTTAAAAATACTTAGGTACACCTTTCTTTCATTGTTAGTGGGAGGAAGACATGTTGTCAAAGTCTCAGGTTAAGACAAAATAGAGAAAAGAGCAAGCGATGCCACGAGCAGTGTTTACTAAAGAGTGAAAATCAAGAAGTGGTGATGGACAAGAATCATCCAAAGGAAACATCCAAATCACAGGATGTGGTGGTCATGGGGAGCTTAAATATCACAACATCTAATGGGAAGGTAACAAAGCTAGCACAAACTATACAGTTGGTTCTTAGATTGTATTGGGACCAACATTTTGATAGAGAGGGTGGAGAATCCAAATAAATGTACTGTCTTCCTAATTTGTTTTGTACTAATGGGAAAGAACTAGCTGAGAAGCTGAAAGTGGAAGGTAATCTGGGCAGCACTAATCATGAAATGATAGAGTTTGTTATTTTAAGGAGATGAAGAAAGGAGAACTGAATAAGAACACTGAACTTCAGAAAGCAGGCTTCAACAAACACAGAGTATTGATAGACAGGATCTCAGGAGAGGCAAGTGTAGGAGTGCAAGAAAATTGGTTGTTCCTTAAGGAAACAATATTAAGGGCACAAGAACATTGTATTCTAATAATAAGATTGGCTACAGAATGTAGCAAGAGACTTACTTAGTTGAACTATGAGCTCTTCAATGACTCAAAGTTAAAAAGCAATCTTCCAAAAATGTATAAACTTGATCTAAGGATGAGTATAGGAACACTATAAGGACAAAGAGGACAAGCCATAAATGGAGAAACAGCTAGCAAGGAACATATAGAATCCTTTTTGTTACTTTTTAAGTACTTCATAAGAAAGAGGAAGGCCAAGAAAAGTGCAGGTCCCTTGCTGAATGGGGAGACGGATGCATGGAGATGGATGAATGGATGATGATGCGGAGAAGACTGAAGTGTTTAATGCTATTTTTACTTTAGACTTCACAGATCGCTGGCAATATTAATACTAAGAACAGAAATAGGTACTCAGCCAAAAGAACAAGATAGGGATTACTTAAGCAAGCTAGATGTTCTCTAATCAGCAAGGATGAGATTCACTATAGACAATTCAAGCGATTGTCTGCAATAACTGCAGAACAACTGGCTGTTCTCTTTGAAGATTCATGGAGATCAAGTGAGGTCCCAGAAGACTGAAGGAGGGTAAATATAATATTAGTTAAAAAAAGGAAGGCCCAGGAAATTACAGCCCTGTGAGTCTACTATCGATACACAGAAAGATACATAATCAATTTGTAAATTGAGAGAATAATAATATGATAGATTACACTCAACAGTTTTCAAGAGTAAATCATGCCTAACCAACTTGATGTCCTGGTTTGACAGGGTGATTGACCTTGTGGATATCAGGAGTGGGGATGGAGCAACAAATAAGACATACCTGGAGAAACAGTGAGAAAAGTCAACCAACAGATCCTTACCCATAGGTAATGGGGCAACAAAGAGGAAAATATGGTTCTGTTCAATTCTATTATTTGTTGATTGGAACATGCACCAGCAAAAGGCGTATTTTACTTTCAGGAGGCAAGTGGATATCCACCATGCCAGTATAACTGCCAGTAAGATAGTTCCTTATATATATATATCTATGTATATCAAAGATCTACATTACATAAGAATTATGTTTGTGTTGGTACTGTAGAAATGCAATAGTAAACTTAGTTGTGATCTTAAATTGAAATATACGGTTACAGGGTAAGACTGAGCCAGTTTGATTTTTGACATCTGCCACATTTTGTACTTTTGGGGGCACTGGATGATGTTCCAGTTCAAAGCACAACAATTAAGAAAGATAAAGGACTGTAGAAAATAGACCATATTCCCTAAGGCCTAGTAATTTATAATCCTTGGGACTATACGTGAAGTAACAATGATACAACAACTAATCTGGCTGTTTATCTATGTAATCTAATATCACAAAAAGCTACAGCCTGTTTCTTTTCCAATTTCAAACTCATTTTTCATTCACAAAATAACCATGGAAAAACTGAAAAGATTACCCACCATGTAGTTTTTGTTTGCTATTTGATCATGGACCACAGAAAACAAATTCTTTGTCATACTCATTTTCCACCTGTTTATCCCTGAGGTCAGTGGTCATGGACACAGCAATGCAAGCAATGACAGACTGCATTTCCTTTGAGGGCTGAAGTCTCTATTGCTTTATCAGATGGAACAGTGATTGACAGCAGAGGCAACACCCCTTTCTCACTCAATGCTAAACCCTTGAAGCACTCCCAAGAAATATACACAACTCTAACATGGTGGAGATGAGGAAAAGAAAAAAAAAGGTATCAGTCCAGTACATGGTGAACTATTACTAGGCCTGCTTTATTTATAGAACGGACTACCGGTATCCATGCTTAATACTATACAACCTAGACAATGCACTTATTCTGACTAAACTTGTAAAAATCCTAGATTCTATTTTCACCAAGCTGTTTCCACCAACTGAACAGTAAGATCTTTACTATGTTGCAAGAATGACCTATTACACTTTGCTACATACAATAAGCTACAGAAGTAGGCCACATTTATTATAATCTTGAAGCTTTTAAGGAAGAACTGTGATTTGAAGAGGGGATCATCTGAATTAGCAAAGCAGAAAATTACCGAGTTTCAGTAAAAGTGTGTCCTAAAGAAGAAATCAAACACTCCCTGGATCTCCATGCATCCGTGGTATGTTTGTTCATAAAGTGACACACAGTGTTCCTAGGAGTGTCCCCTCTACTGTAAGTTTTAAAGTATAGTAGAGTAAACACTCTTACCTTTTATGGCTTGCTAGTATGAAGCAGCAGGACATAGTGGGAAGAGTATTTCTATATCATGCCTTGAGTGGTGGTATATGGCATAGAAGTTGAAATCATCACCCTGAAATGCACTGCCTGCAGCAGAGCTGTAGCTTTAAGGAAATGCACTCTATATTTAAAACTAGGTGAAAAGAAATACATGTCAGAATATGCATATACAGAACACTATTTATAGAAAGCTTTGGTTGTGGCCCATATCTCAAAGATGTTATGTTACAGTGATAATTTAATTTGTGTGATGTTCTTGTATAGAATTTTTCCATGTTTTTTGAGAAAGAATTGTAAGAAAATAATTGAAGGTTTTACATTTTTTAAAATCCTTTCTAATGATCTACATATTTTTAGGATTTCTGTCATGGGAAATCTTTTCTGAACACCTATTAGTACACTATTTAGTTTGTCCAATGGGAAAAAAAATCCTCAATTTAAATTCTCAAGACTCTAATGTATTTAACTAGTATCCATGGCACAAATCTTTGGAAGTTGCATAGCCTCATAGGAACCAATACACTGCATGTATTTGCTTCATCACCTGTAAAATGTAAAAGGTATTAAATAGAAAGAGAAAATGAATTGGATAGAAATGGCACTGTTCGTTCTTCCTGCCTACATTTATTTCAGAGCAAAGGTATATATATTTCTCAGAAAACTGTTTGGTTATTTTTTTTTTACTGTGAGATGAATGTACACAGAGTAAAATGCAGGAGCACAAATATTTTAGATAATTAATTCACACAGTTACATCGTGTTTACTGTTTAGCTATTGATCAAAACATTTAATGTAATAAAATTCAGCCTTTTCCTCTGCATTCTCCACTCCATGTTCCATTGCTAATTACAGAATCTTCCCTCTCTCGCAGGGAAAGCTGCCAAACAACTCCCTATGGAGACAATGTCATGGCTACTCTTCAGATTAGCTGGGAGGGGTTTTGTAAACCGCACTGCCAGTACCCTATCCCCAGGGACCGAGCATGTCACTTTAGAACTATATTAGCAGTTGAACCAGCTTCAGATCCTAATGCCTCACTCTGATTCCTCAGTCAGGTCATCCTAGCTGGCAGCCAGTTTCCCCTGACCCACGCACTACCAAGGCTCATCTGTGAATGTTTTATATTCAAATCAGAACTCATCACTTGTAAAGAAAAAAATAAAATATCTAATAAAGAAACATGAGCTTTCATCAAGCTTTTAAACACTCAGTTCTGGATATGAATACGACACTGTCTACCTTTTTATTTTTATAAAACCATTTTTATAGTTGCAGCTTATTCATTATCCTGTTTTCATACAGTTTATTAGGCACTTTTTTGTTCATTTTCAGATAATTTCTTCATTAGACGTAACAAATGTTATTCAAATGAACAAAACCAAACAATTCCGATTAGTTTCATAAGAAGACATTTAAAAGCAGGTCTCCATTATATGTAATTAGTTCCAAAGTTGTGAGAGAAAAATCAAGACATTTCTTTTTAAGATCCTTTAAGTCATTGCTATGCTCACCCAGTTGCACTTGAAGCCTTTGGTTCATCAGGGATGTTTCTAGTCAGAGTGAAATTTGTTATACCTGTAAAGCATGAACGGTGCTTTTCTCGGTCAGTGCCATACACAGGAGTACTCTCTAGAACAGACTTCTCTAGGGAAGTATCTCACTGAGCAGTAAGCTTATAATCAAAGAAAGGCTATGAAGAGTCTAGCTAACATAGCAAGATTTTCTGTATTAAAGACGACATTTGCACACAGCTGGGCAATGCCATGTAAAAGTTACATGGACAGGGAGAAAAGACTCCTCGTCTGCTCTGACTGTGTAGTTGATGTCAAGTCACCCCATGGCTCTTACTTCATTGCCATGGCTCAGATAAGTATAGCGGTACCTTTATTACTTTCTTATATGGCCTATGGATCTTGTAGTCATCTTCTCTAGTCATAGAAGACTTTTTGTTCCTGCCACTCTGCTTTAGCATATTTCTAGAAATCCTGCTTGCATGGCCTCATCTTAGTTTTGTCTTTTTCTTTCCTTCAAGATTTTCTCTCTCTCTCTCTCTCCCCACCCCCCAGCCCCGCACACAAACATTTCCACAATCTTTCATTAAAAAAGCATATGAGGAACATGAAAAAATGCAGAATCAGTGACAGGCTGTAGACATAAAAAAATTCCTGGTAAGAATTTGTAGAAGGCATAGAAACAAATACAAGTTTAGTAGAGTGTGAAATCTCAATTCAAATGGGCTTTTCTCCTATTTGGATTTGTATATACTTAGAAGAACATTACTGTACAACTTTTCATCCTCTTTGGGGAGCAACTGTCATCCCCATCACGGCAACTGGCATGCCTGGACATCTTCCCCATTTTTAATAAACTTTATGACCACAAGGGCTAGATGAGCTACAAGGGCTGGATGTGTTCAAGGTTTGTCAATAAACCTTTAATTAAAATGCATACATTGAAAGGAAAAAAAATAGTCGCTCTTTTTGCTGAATAAAAATAAAATCCTTCACAATTATTAGATCAGGTAATTTAAATAAGACACAAATATAAACATTATTAATTTCCCAATTTCACCCAATTTTCTTATATTCATAAAGATAAACTATGACTGCTGTAAAAATGGTATAAAAACATAATCTTATTAAGATCCAGTATATAAAACAGTTTATAGTATGCAGTTGTCAGCAGGAATCTCTTATGAATATGCAGATCTATCAGCTCTAATAGGTTTTCCTTGGAGATTTTGTAACATAATATGAACTTCTGCAGATAAATGGAAAGTATTGTTTCATCAAGACCTAAAAGAAAGAGAAGCTCATATGGAAATGGCTTATTAACGTGCCAGTATGAAGAAGCCTATTAAAAGGTGAACACTATACACCAGATCTAAAAGACAACTGAATAACCCAGAATGAAAATCTTCCAAGAAAACATCTAAGTCATGCAGAACAGTGATTTTTTAAAGATGTTAACATTATTTATTCAGTTCATGGAATTTTGTGCTAATTCTTGGCCTTCATAAAATATTGAACTTCTGATGGCAAAAATCTGAAAAGTTCCATTATGTTACTGTCTTTCAAAAATTTTAGCAGGTGTACAGAAATTGAGAGAAATAGATATGAATATATAAATCAGAAAGCAAGATCTGCACCCCAACTTTGGGGGAACAGATATAGGTATATCTATAGCTTTATAGATATAGATGTATGTTTGTGTGCCTGTAATTGTTAATAGGGAAGTAAGTGTGAAGCATGCACAAGCCCTTGCAAAAGCTAAGATGAATTGTGCAAGCAATAAAGTACAGAAAAACAATTTTATGTGGGGAATCTTTTCAAATGAATATTCTACAGTAATTAAAGTACATAAGAATGAGTTTTTAGTGTTCCAATAAGGTTTAGTTAGAATTTCATTAAGTCAGAATTCCCTTTTTTTAGTTAGCTTTTGTGCCAAAATGCTTACAGACCTTCTTTCAAAGTAGTCTTGCTTTTTCATGAAGTATTGCCACCATAAGAATGTTATTGTTACTCTGAAAACTGTTTGGCATGCAACATCCATTATACAGTTCCATGTACACCTACAGGACTACACAAATAATTAAAGTACTCACACAGGAAACATCTATTGTCACCTTTCCTATAGAATTTTCATTAAAAGTCTTCCAATGACTTAGGGATTCAGTAGTGTTGAGGGGAGGGTGTGTGATTCAAGGATTCAGACTGAGGGATGACTGGGGGAATCAAACAATGCCTTGCTGACTTCTGAGTTCTAAGCAGGGCAAAGCCTACATGTAGCAACATAAGACTTTAGGGATTCTTAAGAAAATAATAAAATCCACATTCACTTATCTGAGTCTATCCCAACCATGCATTTGGTCCAATTAAACATATCATCCACTGAAGTCCTTGCCTCTCATATATTTCTAGAACATAATGGCTGCAACATCACTTCAAAACTACTAAATTCAGGAAACAATTTTTAGACTTCTCAGTCTTTACAGTTGCTAGGTGCCCTACTCGGCAGCTTGCAGGCTGGCTTCTATTAGAGATGAGAAGTCTAACAAGCCAGCTGATCTGATCCACCTAAGCTGGTCAGATTCATAGCTGCTACTCAGTGATCAACAGCAATGAAACAGATAACAATCATGTTAATTGCAGTCAAAAGAAGCCAACATCCCAGGGAGGTTATTTCATTTCAGATATAGCACGTGTTGGTGTCTCTAATAGAAAGATTTTACCAAATTTTCATTCTGCAGGAAATTAAAAAAAAATTAGCTTCTATTCTGAATTTGAACAAAACCAAATCTCGATAGATCTGAATTTCTTGTGACCAGGGAATTTCCGATTCTGATGTGGTCTAGTAAAGTAGCTTGCTCTTAGCGTCACACAAGCCTCAATTAAAAAAAAAGAAAATGAAATGATATTGGACATGAATTTTGGTTCACTCATTGTCAACTGTATTTTTCACAGGTGCCAACAGAAAAGACTAGATGCAGCAGAAAGTACAGATGTATGCATAGCAGTATGCCCAAGAATAATGCCATGATGATGGAAAGGGGTGCTTATATTCTGAATGTACCTTTTATACTTTTATCAATGTGATGGACAGATAGACAGATAGAAGATTTGTCATACCTATGAAAGAAAAAATATAAATAGTATGTATATGGAGATATATATTGAAAGACTATGTGTATGTGCAAGCATTGATGAAAGAATAATACATGTGTATGTATGTCCATACACACACACACACACACACACACACAAAACAACTGATGGTTTTTCCAGGGGGTTGTTTTGTTTTTGCTTTTTTTAATTGGTTTTGTTGAGATTTTTTGGTTCAGAATTAATGTCACACATTCACAGCTATAAATAAGGCTTGTAATAGTGTTTCAGTGGAATGTGAGTAATTAAAAACAGAATTAGAATTACATTTTGCAACTTACAGTGGAATTGCCTTTTAAATAATAAATTTGGTTCCTCTAATCCATTTCTAATCTAATTAAAACAATGAAAAGCACCATGCTGACACATCTGAAAGTAGGAAGAATATTATAAATATAATTTGCCAATGCACACCCTAACATATTTACTGATATCCCAAAATATTTCTTGTGGTTTTTCTTTAAACAAAAAATGTCAAGCCAATCTTCATCATTTTAACTTGATGGTAAACCCTGCACTCTGACACGTTCTGGAATCATCTAAAGTTATTTGAACAACAGTGAATTCTTCACCCAATTTCTTTTGGCTTATCAGAATTTGATAGTCTCTATTTAGCAAGAATGAAAGTAAGGAGCAGTACATAGAGTGTGAACCACTTAAGCCACTAATGAATTCATGGAACCTTATTTAGGCCTATCCTATCCATAGCCTGTAGACCGAATCGAAAGCTCAAAGTCAACAGCACTGCTATATAGCAGTTGTTCAATCAGGACCTGTAATATTTTCTAGGCTTTTATGCACTCAGATTAATTTTACCAGGAGAGAAAGTACATAACTTCACTGACTTTTGGTGCTTTATTTCAGTAACTGAAGAAAAAAAATCCTAGTATAGAGGTCCCATATCAGCATCTATGCATCATTTCAGGACCAAGATTAAATCTTTACTCAAGTCAACTCCTACCAATGTCAAAGACAGTTTGGCCTAAGGGATTTTTTAGTTAAGATAAAACTGAACAATAGGTGAAAGAGCTAAGAAGGGTAGATACCAAAATCAGAAAAGAACAAACAAAAGTAAATGTTGACCCCTAATGGTTCTACATTAAAAGATATCAAATTATTTTCACGCTGCTAGCAGAATGCCCTGTTTTTCCTTGTATGCTCATTTAATTTTGAAAACCAAGATGAAAGCCTTGTTGTTTAAAACAAACATTTTTAAAAAGTCAAACATTTTTGAGGAAAAAGCTAAATTTGCTCCTTTCAAAATAGTATCGACTTTTTCAAAAAATACTAAACTGTGAGTTTCAGCTATAAATCTTCTACAGTAAATATTTCTAAGTTTACAGTTTTTTCCCCCTACAAATAAGTATGTGTAAAACTATTCCCCTCTTCCTGTGAAGAAAAATGATCAAAGTATGGTGTTCCATAAAACATGAAAAGAAACTTTCTTGTTCCTCCATCACCAATGCAGATGCTGTCAAAGGATTATGGTTACTGAACATGGGAATTATATAGAGTGCAGGGACATAGGAATTCTCCCATGTTAATAATCTTCTTTAAAAAGCTGTACCTTTAATGTGGTAGGAGGGGCAAATACACTTCATATTTATGGTCTTATTTATGGTTGAAAGGCACAATGTAGAGGATAAATCATTCTTATGCTCAAAAAATATCAGTTAATCCATATCTACTAAAAAATCATTAAATTTTTTTTTCAGTGGGTTCCTCTGACCTATTATCTTGTAGTATAGAATGCACTTAAATCATTTGGATGAATTTTAGAAACATGGATTATGAATGTTTTGCTACCATAAGCACACTATATAATAGAATACCTTGAGTATATTTCTGGTAGGCAAGGGAGCTTCCGCAGCTTTGTGATTGCCATGTCTGAAGTCAGGTGTGAGTTCTCCCCATTTAAGGGAAGCTGTGCTGCTGTGCCTTGCACATAGCAACAGCATTTTTCTGGAAACTCTGGCTAAGCCATAAAAAGTATGCTTTGCTTTTTTGCAAATTTGCTGGCTCCTGCAAGTCACCAAGCAACAAGCCTTAGTCCATTAGTATGACAGGTAGTGCTCTTACTAACAACTGCTTTTTACTCCCTCTGACAAATGTGCTCTGTGCCATGGTTGACGTTTGTGTAGTAATCAGGACTGATGGATAGGGACGCCAGTGCTGCCGAAAGTGCCCCCCGATTTAATGTGAGCGATTTGTCAAACGTGCTGCGATCGCACTGCTGTCAGGCACAGCCAGGAAAGCACTCTGTCATCTTTCCACCGACCAAGGTCACTTTGGCAAGGATAGGAGGGCTCTCCAATGAAATTTTCATGGCCTAGTTTCTAAACTGGTTTATTTTCTTTTAAACAGGCATTACAAGTTCTAGGAAAACTCCCTTTATTAGCAACTAAAAATAAAGGTATGTCAAAACAAAAACAATGTGTCTAACTATTGAAACCAAGGGATTTATACATTGTTATTTTCCTTTAAAAAGTTATTAATGTTTAACACACAATTCAAATGAGATATATAAAGTCTAATTTTCAGGAACATTAAGCTAACAAGTGCAGCAGAAGTCAATGGAAGCTGTGTGAAATTAACCCACTGCTCTTTAATCCCTTAACATCATTATTGTATGATGTTGTGTATTATTCTTGCAGTTACCTTAGTTATTTTAAGAAAATCAAAATTAAAATTTCAGTTGTGTGGTTCTGAATGCCAGAGTGTACAATGACTTCCAATAAATCTCTGTTCCTAACATGGGAGAGACGAGCCACAAAAATCAGCAAGGATGAACATGACGTTTCAGAAATACAATCCCATGCAAAGCCCGCTTGTCAGACTGTGCCAGGACAAGCCTACACTAAAAATAATTTACAAACACTAAAGACTTTAGTCCTCAGAAAGCTGTCTTCGAACATTACAAATATAGAGAGATCCCCAGAAGATTTAGTAGGTAACAATGACAAACCTAAGTTATAAGATATGGTAAATTTATAACATTTATCTGAAGTCTTTAGCAGCATGACAGAAGGGAAGATTAAGAGAAACTGGAACCTCTGTAACTGCATTTGGGGTGACTCCTAAAGACTAGTGCTGATTGTTATCTATGAGAATATATCCATAAGGTTTTTTTTATAGGAAGAGGACTCTGATTTTTAAGTATGGGCTTTCTATGCTTGTCCTGGAATTGGACAATTATGGGAATTATGTGCAGAAGGAATTCTGAAATTCCTATGAGATTAATATCTTCTTCCTTAGGCACTTCAATACCTTTAAAACTATTAGACAGCAGTGACCTAAGAAATCTAGAATGGGCCAAGGCAATCTTTAAAAGGACAAGAGTAAAAAAAAAAAAAAAGTGACAGCAGAAACAACGTGCTTATTTTTTCTCAATGATTTTCAAAGTAAGTATCCTCCAGTTACAAATGAGATGAATTTCCTAGCTGCCAGCACTACAAATCAACCTGGTGTTTGATAACAAAATTCTGCTATTCTTGTCTGTAAATCAACACCAGTAATAAACATTTCACAATCAGGACTTAGCTGACAATTTTGCTAATAAGCAGGACACAATTTAGCTTGCACACTAACATTTAGTAGTCAGACTGGATCTTCAGAGTTTATAAGCACTTTACTGACAAAGTAAGAAGGTATCACTCAAGCGAGAGAGGGTGCAGATAGAGATAGAAAAAGGTTGTCATAATCACACAATCTGACAATCAAATAACACTAATTTTTCTAATACTTTTTCATTCTTGGTTCCTTCAATATTGTAGGCCTTACCCCGCATGAGTAGGAACCTACTGAATTTGTGATTTGTGGATTTTGTGAAACTTGGCATTGTTCACCAAAGCCATGGAATAAACACCTCCCTCCCAAAAAAGAGACCCTACAAATGAAATGCTGGCTCTCCAGTAGGAGCCAGTGGTCCTCATGGCTGCTGTGGTCTGGCCTTGCAGCCTTCCAGGGAGCAGGGGTGGGGAGCTGCTTGCACAAAGATGAGCAGCCAAGATGGCAGCCAAGAAGCACTGATTGGCTGAGAGTACTGCCTGTCACATGGAGAGCAGTGGGACTGCACAACAGGCAGCCCTCTCAGCCATGCAACAGTAAGGGGTGGGGGTGCATGGTAGACAGACCTCTCAGCCAATCAGCAGTGAGGGGAAAGGCCCCTGGAGCCCCTTCAGCTTGCCATGAAAAGGCTGTTAAATGAGCTCTGTGTATTGCAAGCTGCCCACAAAAATCCCTTTCAGTCACTGTATCTTAGGAAGCTCCATATGCATGAGTGCTCTAGCAGCTCTCCCTATTGTCCTGTCTTCTGTGCTGGAAATAGTCATAATGCCGTCTCTGTAATCCCCAAATGCAAAGAGAGATTCTTTAATGGATCTAAACTCTCTAAGGAAGCAAGCAAGGAAGACATGAAGTACCCGGAGGACAACCAGGTGATTCATAGATTTTCATAGATTTCATAGACATTAGGGCTGGAAGGGACCTCGGGAGATCATCGAGTCCAGCCCCCTGCCCAAAGGGCAGGAAGTCAGCTGGGGTCATAGGAGCCCAGCAAGATAAGCATCCAATTTACTCTTGAAGGTGCTCATTGCAGGTGCTTGAAGCACCTCCGCTGGCAGACTGTTCCAGACCTTGGGGGCTCGGACAGTAAAGAAATTCTTCCTTATGTCCAGCCTGAAACGGTCTTGCAGGAGTTTGTGACCGTTCGACCTCTTCATCCCTTGGGGCGCTCTGGTGAAAAAACGTTCCCCCAGATCCTGGTGTCACCCCTGATAAACTTATAGGTGGCCATCAGATCACCCCTGAGCCTACGCTTTTCCAGGCTAAAGAGTCCCATGGCTCTCAGCCTGTCATCATAAGATCTGTTTTCCTGACCTCTGATCATGCGCGTGGCTCTCCTCTGGACTCTCTCAAGCTTCTCCACATCCTTTTTGAATTGTGGAGCCCAAAACTGGATGCAGTACTCCAGCTGCGGCCTCACCAAGGCCGAGTACAAGGGGAGAATGACGTCCCGGGATTTGCTCGAGAAGTATCTATGGATGCAAGCCAGTGTTTTGGTCGCTTTACTAGCCGCAGCATCGCATTGGAGGCTCATGTTCATCTTGTGGTCAATGATGATCCCCAAGTCTCTTTCTTCTGTAGTGCTATCCAACGTAGCACTGCTGAGCATATAAGGATGCTGCAGGTTTTTCCTCCCAAGGTGGAAAACCTTGCATTTTTCGGTGTTAAACACCATCAGGTTCTCGTCTGCCCATTTGCTGAGCTTGTCCAGGTCAGCCTGGATCACCCACCTATCTTCTGGCGTGGATGCTTTGCCCCAAAGTTTGGTGTCATCAGCGAACTTGGCCAGTCCACTCCTGACTCCAATGTCCACATCATTAATGAAGATGTTGAACAGGATGGGTCCCAGGACAGAGCCTTGAGGGACCCCACTAGTCACAGGGCACCACGATGAGTGACTGCCATTGATTACAACACTCTGGGTCCGACCATGGAGCCAGTTTCCCAGCCAGTGGATCGTGGTGGAGCCAAGGCCACAACTGGCTAGTTTGGCCAAGAGGTGATCGTGGGATACCAGATCACAGGCTTTTTTGAAGTCAAGATATATGACATCAATTTCTTCTCCCTTGTCCAGGTGATAGGTCACCTGGTCATAGAAGGAAATGAGATTGGTCAAATGATATTGGTTTGTTGTTACACACAACAAACCCGTGCTGGCTATCCCTTAGGAAGTTAGCCTGGGCCACTCCCTCAAGGATGGCCTCCTTAATAAACTTTTCTAAGATCTTCCCCAGGATAGAAGTCAGGCTAATGGGCCTGTAGTTAGCCGGATCCACTCTCCTCCCTTTCTTGAAGATCGGCACCACATTGGCCTTCTTCCAGTCTGCGGGCACTATACCAGAGCACCAGGAGTTTTCAAAGATCCGTGCCAGGGGCTGGGCTATGACGCTCGCCAGCTCCTTCAGTACCCTGGGGTGCAGATTGTCAGGGCCGGCTGACTTGAAGGTATCCAGCTTCTCAAGGTGTTCCTTCACGAGGTCAGCATTGATGGAGGGTAGGGGATCCCCATCACCCGGATCTCCCTGTCCCATAGCAGGCATGGGCGTCCCATGGGACTGATGAAAGACTGACGCAAAGTACCTATTTAATAGGTTGGCTTTTTCCTGGGCATCAGTTGTCAGTTGCCCCATCTGGTTTAGCAGGGGTCCAACATTGCCCTTGCTTTTCCTCCGGCTCCCCACATATCTGAAAAGGGTCTTTTTGTTGTCCTTGATGCTTGAAGCTAGTTGGAGTTCAGTTGCAGCCTTGGCTTTCCTGATTTGCTCCCTGCAGGACTGGACCAGCGCAGAATAATCCTCCTTGGAGGTGAATCCCGTCCTCCATCCTTTGTAGGCTTTCCTTTTTAGCCGCAGGGGGTCTGCTAGGTCCCTAGAGAGCCAGGAGGGCTGCTGTGCTTTCTTGCTGCCTTTCCTTCGTGTTGGAATAGATTTAGCTTGTGCATTGAGGATCGCTTCCTTGAGAAGCAACCACTCTTCTTGAACTCCCATCTCCCTGGGGTCACGGTCCCTGAGGGCCTGACCGACAAGCCTCTTGAGCTTGTCAAAGTCGGCTTTTCTGAAGTCAAGGACTTCTGTGTTGCTGACTGACTTGCCAGCTTTACGGCGGATGGTGAAGGTGATCAGCTCGTGGTCGCTGTCACCCAGCTTCCCACCGATCACTAGGTCGCCAATTAGGTCGTCCCCCGTAGCCAGTACCAGGTCGAGCAGCGCTTTGCCTCTTGTTGGCCCATAGACTTCTTGAGTCAGGTAGAGGTCATCCACGCACGAGAGAAAGCTCTGCAACCGCTCGGATTTTGCTGAGTGATCTTCCCAGGAGATGTCCGGGTAATTGAAGTCACCCATGACAACCAAGGTCCTGGAGCAAGCGGCCTCAGTCAGTTCCCAGGCAAACTCCTGGTTAAGCTCAGGACTTTGAGTGGGAGGTCTGTAGTAGACTCCCACCGTTGTGTCCCCTGTGCCATTTTTCCCACTAATTTTTACCCAGAGGGTCTCTAGCTGTCCATGCTGGTCGCCAACATCAGCTTGCAGGGACATGTAGCTTTCCTTCACATAGAGAGCTACACCCCCGTCCCTTTTGTCAACACGATCCCTCCTGTACAGGGTATAGCCCTCTAAACCCGTGGTCCAGTCATGGGTGGAGTCCCACCAGGTCTCCGTTATCCCAATGATGTCATAATTCTTTGCACTGAGCAGGAGGACAAGCTCCTCCTGCTTGTTACCCAGGCTCCTGGCATTAGTGTACAGGCAGGCAAGTGTGCCCTTAGGGGCTCTTGCCTTGCCCACAGATTGTGCCAGGGCTGGGGCAGGGGTGGGCTCCCTTAAGTGCCTTGGTCTGCTGGCTTTGCAAGGGTCGCTCAGCAGGCCAGTAGTGGCAGTCATCCCCACATCCCCCAGTGGGCTTAGTTTAAAGCCCGGTGGAGCAGGTCAGCCAGCCTGGCTGAGAAGAGCCTCCTCCCCAGGCGGGGAGAGGTGGAGACCATCTCTTCCCAGCAGCTCGCTGCCTCTCTCGCCAAAGAGCAGGCTGTGGTCATGGAAGCCAAAGCCTTCCTGATGACACCAGCTGCGCAGTCTTTGGTTCACTGCGTGGATCCTCCTCTCCCTCCTCAGCCCATAGCCCGAGACTGGGAGGATCGACGAAAACACCACCTGAGCTCCCAGACCCCTAAGCCCCACTCCCAACTCCCTTTAGTGCCTCATGACCTGGCTGGGGGTGCTCCGAGCTGTGTCATTGGTGCCCACGTGAATAAGGAGCATGGGGTAGTGGTCTGTGGGCTGCAGGAGCTGCGGGATCCTCTCCGCAATGTCTCGGATGCGGGCCCCTGGGAAGCAGCAGACTTCCCGGGCTAAGGGGTCAGGGCGGCAGATTGCCCCCTCGGTGCCCCGCAGGATGGAGTCTCCCACAACAAACACCGTTCGCTTTGACTTGGGGAGAGCAGGGCCAGTAGCTGCGGTTGAGCCTGGGTTGCCTGCGGGAGCTGGCAACTGAGCAGGCTGTGCTGGGGCTGCAAGAGGTGTGAACCTGTTGCTAAGCTCCGGCGAGGGAGGGGCCTTGGTGCCGCGGGCCTTGGGGCCCTTGACCCACCTTGGTCCATGCCCCTGACTGGGCAGAGCAGGAGGTCCCAGAGTCCTCCTTAGTCGTGGAGGGAGATGGTGCTCTACCCTGCGGCTCCCAGGGGAGAAGGGCCTGGCAGTAGGAGTCTATCTCCTGCTCGCAGTCCCTGATGGCACGCAGTCTCTGGACTGTGGCCTGGAGCTCCTCCAGCTGGCGCGCCAGAGACCCCAGTAGGGAGCAGACCCCGCAAAGGGAGGTGGCCATGCTCTCGGGCCCCAGAGCCTGAAAAAGGGACAGGCAGCCCCCGCAGTTGTGCTGATTTAGAACAATCAGCACAGATACACTGAGACCAAGCCATGCCTTACCAATCTTATTTCCTTCTATGATAAAATGACAAGCTCTGTGCGTGAGGGGAAAAGAGTGGACATGGTCTACCTTGACTTTAGCAAAGCTTTTGATGCTGTCTCCCACAATATCATCATTAACAAGCCAAGAAGACGCAGATTAAATTAATGTAGTATAAGGCGGGTATTGTACTAGTTGGATCATTGTACTCAGAGGGAGCATCTACATGTGTCGCTATGGTGACATTGTTCCTGCACCGTGATTTAGTACTTCCTTTTGGAAGTACTAAATCATGGCACAGTAACAGCTTGTATTGTGTCATACACATGGCACATGGTTATTTTTAGCAGCTACTTCATTGTAGCAGCTCGCTATACCAGGGGAGTGTGTCACTACAGCAAAGTAGCTGCTGGTCATGTGTAGATGCCTACAGATGTTATGTTGCCATAGCATGGTGCTACGGTGATGTAGCGTCATGTGTAGACATGCCCAGAGGGTAGTACTCAATGGTTCAATGTTTAGTATGGAGGAGGTATCAAATGGGGTTCCCCAGGGGTCTGTCCTGGGTCCAGTTCAACATCTTCAAAGATTTCCATGATGAGATCGAATGTACACTTAGCAATTTGGTGGATAACATCAAAGGAAGTGATCCTTGCAAATCAAAGGAAGTTAATCTTCTCTATTCAGCACTGCTGAAGCCTTACCTGAAGTACTGAGTCTAGTTTTGGGCCCCATACTTTAGGAAAGATGTGGGCAGTTTGTAAAGAGTCCAGCACAGGCCAACAAAAATAATTAGGGGCCTTAGAGACAAGACATATCAAGCAAGCCTAAAAGAGTTTAGGGGTTGTTTAGCTTGGAAAAGAGAAGAATGAGGGGGGATTTGATAACAGTCATCAAATACCTGAAGAGTGATCATAGAGAGATGGGATTTTTTTCTATCTGGCAGTAGAGCTCAGAACTAGGAGCAATGGCTTGAAGATGCAACAGGGCAAATTGAGAATGGAAATTAGAAGAACTTTTCTGACTTAAAATGGTTATGCATAGGAACAGGCTATCTAGAGAAGTTCTGGAATTTCCATGCCTGGAAACTTTCAAAAGCAGGTTAGACAGAGACACTTGTCTGGGATGGTTTAGTCAGGGATGCTTCTGCCTTGAGCAGGGGGCTGGACTAGATGACCTTGTGAGTTCCCTTCCAGCTCTACTCTCCTATGATCCTATGCCAGCTCTCTGCTCTTCCATGCTTATCAGTGGAGTTGAACCTGTAGATAAGGCAATGTATGAGGTATACTTTTAAATATGTAAACCATAGATGTTTTTCTATATTCTTCTCTCCCAGAAAAACTAAGCCACATGCATATGGGGAAATTCCAGCATGTGCAGAATCTTTTTTTTTTCCTTCTTTAAGCAACACTGAAAGCAAGAAGTATGGAGAGATCTTTAAAATAATCTTTCTCACATTTCAAGGACATTATCCCTGTATGAGGTGGGTATTCATTCATTGATTTGGGAAGCAAATTTATCTTGGAAGTTTCAGCCACCACTAGCTGCAGCAGTATTACTGTGTGTGGATGCCCCTTGTCTGACACCCCTTCCCTTCCAATGAGGAAGTCCTCCAGGTAGGCCAGAGGAAGGATACTGGAAGGGTGTTCTTTTCGAAATCACTTCTTACCCTTGATTTACCAACACCTAGACACATTGCAAAGACCTCTCTGTCTCTTTGTTATGCTATGGGAGGAAAGTAGGCATTGATAGGTCAGTTATAGTTATAGACAGTCCACTTGTTTTGTTTTTGTGCAGTTCTAACTGATGCAACTAATGCATGGCTATATTTAAAAAAAAATCAGATAATATATAAATAAATAATAATATGCTTTTATAATGAACCTGATGACAATGTGTGCTTTATGGCCATTGATCATTAAGACACTACCCAATGCCTAATGCATCCAGCGCAGTGAGAAAGAGGGAAAATCAAACTTTTGTAGCCATTTAATTGGAAAGCTGGAAAACTTTAGTGATCCCTTGCTCTGGAGCAGGGACTTGCTGATAGGAACAATTTGTGAAAAGTCAGCTCCAAAAGACCAGATTATAAACTTCTGAAAAGCACTATTTGCAGAAAGCACTAAAGCAGAAATCTGTAACAGGGTGACAGCAAAATTCCTAGAACCATTCTGTCTTCGCGATGAAATTCACAAGTACCGCAGAACTCCCAGTCAAGCAGTCTTCTTGATATTGCTCCCACCAGCTCCTGAGGACCAATATGGCACTAGATATGAACCAAAGCTTTCTCCTGTGCCTTCAGTAATCTCAAGCACCAAAGAGAAGGAAAAAACAGCTTGACTCTGAATGCACTGAAGTGAGGAGCAGAATGGCAATGGAGCAATGACAAGAAAAGGAAAAGAAGGATAAGGTGAAGGCCATATGAGGGAAGGCTGGAAACAAGAGAAGTGGTATAAGGCAAGAAGGGCAAGAAGGAACACAATAACAGGGAAAGAAAGATTATACATTCTCCCCTTGAACCTGGAATAGGATTGAGGTTCCCATAGTGTAAATATTCTTCTGCTGTCAGTCTTCTGCTGGGAAATTAATTTGGAAAATCTCTCAGCCCCCACAAGTACTTGCTCCACTTAGAAAATAAACAGTCTTCTACGTTATTCCTTTAGAAAAAGTGATAAAAGACAATATTGAGGAGCTAAAGATTCAAACACCACTTACAACTTTTATGAAAGTTAGAAATGTTCCAAGAGAGGGAATTTTTTTCCCCATCAGTTTGTTATTGTAAAAATGGATCAACGCCAGAATGGTGGAGTTTTCAATGGGGTTCCACAGGAGACCTGGAACTGCATAACATGTTTATAATTATTTGGATTTCAGAATAGAGAGTTTCCTTAACAAGTGTGCAGATGTATGAAACTGGGAACACTATGGAGGAAAAGAAATAGAATATAAGAGAATCTTGATAGACAGAGAGGGGCTAGAAGCAACAGAATGAAGTTCAACACAGAAAAATGTATAGTGATACACATAGGACAGAATAAATAAATGCACAAATATGGAACAGGAGATTCTGGAAGGATAGTGGCATTGCTGAGAAGGATCTGAGGGTTTTGGTGGATTTCACCAAGAGCATGGTGTACAGTTCTGGGCTCCATACTTTAAGAAGGTTGCAGAGATGATGGAGAGGGTTCAGAGACAGGGACAAAAATGATAAAGGTGCTGAAGTTGGAAGAAAAGCCATTCAAGGAAAGGTTGACAAAACTAGGTACAAATGTACATAGCTTGGAGAAAAGGAAATGAAGGAGGCCATGATAACAGATTTAAAAAAATGTGAAAGCCGGTCATAAAGAAGAGGGAGAAAAATTGCTTTCCTTTGCCCAGAGGGAAGGACATGAAGCAATAGTTTTAAATTGCAGCCAAGAAGGCCTAGATTAGATCTCAGGAAAAAATCCCTTATGGTTAAAACCGTAAGATAGTTTAATAGACTAGACTACCCAGGTAAACTATAGAAGCTTTTCTGTTAGACATTTTCAAAAAGGAGGATGAATACATGTTTGTCAGGGATGATTTAGAGGAAGCATTCCTGTAGAGGTTTGGACCAGATGACCATTGAGGTAGGTGCCTTCCACCCCTATCCTCCTTGTGGCAAGGTATTTAGCAGAATTTGTAGATTTGTTGGAATCTGGTAGGGCTGTACTATGAACACTTCTGCTAAAGCTTTCAAACTTGTGACCTTTGGGCCGTCAATCATGCACCTTAGCACCTGTGCCACCCTAGCTCCTTCCAGCCCTATGATTCTATGACATGTAGCAAACTATAAATAAAGAGATCACACTGCAAGAAGGTTAAGGCACTCAAAGTCAGGCACCCTTTTCAGCCTCAATATGGTCCCCTTGTCCATATGCCTCATGACAGTTTTTAATTTACACTATCACATAGTACTTTTTTTCTTAGGTTTTTTACCCAAGTCAGTGCATAGAATTGACACTACTCTGTGAATGAATTGAGACTGTGCAGAGAAAGCTGTAGGATCCTTTTTGGAAGACATGCAACGACTAAACTGGGAATGCAGAATGACAAAAGATACTTTTACATTAAAGTTGAATGCCACCCTGTATTCCATCCCTGCCTTGTGCCATCAAATTTCTATGATGATGCATAAGTCAAGCTAAACTGTTCACAGGTGGTCACCAGATAGTTCTTATTCTTATGTACCAAATTCAACAACTGATTTATGGAAGCGCTAAGCACTTCTAATGCATAACAACACCAAGAACTCTAAGAAACTGTGTGTTCAGATGGGCATTCAAATCTAATGGGCTTTTGGCAATATTAACTTTAAATATCTCCATAACTGAGGCCCCTGGCAGATGTTAATTTAAAGATGCTATGGGATCTGATGCATAATCCCAACATTCACACCTCCTGCCATGTATATGTAAGTGCAATTGTGGGATCGAGTAGCAGATCCCAATTGCACCATATAGCTGGAACACAGGGAGCTGAGGATCATGGTTATTAATACATACAACTACACACAGACAGTGTATAGGTTGTGTGCATCTGTCATAACATGTGCATGTATACTACTAATATCTCAACACATATGAGAAAAGGCACTGTAGTGTTGCATTTTGCATTTCATGATCTTGGGCTCTCCCTGCAATGGCAAGTATCAAGCCAGTCACCTGTTTGGAGCTCCCAGCCTCCAGAGTGCCTCTGAGTCAAGGGCTCTGATGTGCCCCTGAGGCTGGGAGTGCTGATCAACTGACTGCTGCTCCCAACCTCAAAGATGCACTGAAACCCTTGCCTCCAATGTGCCCCTGAGGTTGGGAGCAGCAGCTAATTGGGGCTTCTGGCCTCAGGGGTGCATCAGAATCAAGAGTTTTGATGGAAGGTTTGAAGTGACAGCTCATCGCAGCTCTCTACTCAGGGATGGATTGAAGCCTTTGACTCTGGTGCATCCCTAAAGCTGGGAGCCCCCGATAAGTTGCCACTCCCAGTCTTGAGAGTGCAGGGGAGTGAAGAGTTCCCATATGCTTCCAAGGCTGGAAGCCCCACTCGGCTAATGCCTGACAACACGTATAATTTAAGGTGTGATGAAAACCCGTCACAAAGTTAGTACACATATTTTGTGTAATCATAAGGGGCCTTAGTTTCTGATCTGCAAAATGAAGATAACACTACAATTTCTTTTCTCATAAATACTGAGACATTATTAATATGACACACATTATGACAGATGCACACACGCATATACTCTGTGTAGTTATATGTAGATATATAACAAAATACACTATATACTGTATTACTAAATTTAAAATGCATTGTTATGCACAATATTAACCAACCCAATTAAAACCTAACTATATATTTTGAGAAGCACTGAACAAGCTTTAAAGAATGTTTCAATAATCCAGGCCCCTCAGCTCGAAACCCAAAAGCTGGTTCATAATCTACCCATGCACTGAGATTAAGGATATTGTTACAATATTCCTTGTAAAAAATTCAAGATTTATAGTCATACTCTTATAGATTCCTTCTTTACACCTTTTGCTGTACAGGAAATGATAAACTGAACCTCTATATACCTCACAGATTTCTTAGCAAATTGTCCTGTACTGCTCACTAAATGTTGAAAACAATTCAGGAATTTCCAAATGGACCCAAACTTTGTCATACTTTATGCTGTAAGTCAAACAAATGTTAATCAGCCTAGTATTGTTAGGCTTTGTGGAACCAAACATTAAGGTGAAAAACCATCTTTGGCTATCCTTCACCTGCACAGCTGTGACTAGCCACTAGACGTCTGGTGACCAGGGACAGGACTAGGTACTAGGGGAAGGACCCAGAAGATCCTTTTTTCCCTGGAGCCCACCCCACTGCATGACCCTCACCTGGGCCACAGAGGACTCCAGGAAACTCAGCAAACAACCAAATTAAGATGTGTGTATGTGATGGGGTTTCTTGGAACATAGAAACATGCTGACAGAAAGGAACGTGAACAGTATGGTGACCAGAGGGAAACCAATCAACAATGCCTAGGAATGAAGAGTCATAAGAGGGAAGAAAGGATACAAAAGGAGGGATTTCAGAGCAGCAAAGGGTCCCCAAGAGGGGAACTCAAGGCCACCATGGACAGAGGGCACACCATTAGCCCACCTTTCCAACCCCATTATGGAGAGGGCAGGGACCTTTGGCCTCCAAACTCCAGGCCTGCTGACATCTGACAGTCACGACATGCAAAAAAGAACCCCAGGGTGAAGCACGCATACTGGCCAGACATACCTTCCCTCTGTGACAGCTCTAAGACTGGTAGGTATAGAATTGTTTGCATTATTTTAATCTGCTATCACTGTGTATCACTAATGTTTCCCTATAACCAAATGGAAATGTCGTGGTCAATTTGAGGGTTTGAGTCCATTTGGAACAAGGTATCTGTGTCATAAATCCAGTGCTAACAGACACTGCCCATCTGGGCTGAGACTGTACAGAGCAGGCAGGGAGGCTCTGCTGCTCACGGTCACCTCTCAAGCCTGGCAGGGCTAGGAAGTCCTGCCCTTGTCCCCTCCCCAGAGGGTTCAGAAGACTCAGGCACCTGACAGCTTTGGCCACTGCTGTGCAAGCCAGGCAGGGGGAGCTGGTGGCTGGACCCTGTACAACACAGTTGAGAGCAGGGTCAGTGGGAACTAGCCTTGGACTGCAGCTCCAGCTGCCCAGCCCTGACAGGGTCCATGTTCTGGGAGCACAGGTACCAGGTGGGGGATGTGCTGCAGTGGAATGTGAGCCTGGGCACAGGTTCAATCATGAGTCAGCAGGAGGGAAAAGCACCAGCCTGCTGCCCTCTGCAGGCACCGTCACCTGAATCCAGCCCAGGCATTCAGAGCAGTGTGCCAGTCTAGGAGGCACTAAGGTCACTGGGTGCTTCAGGGCTGCAGTGCTGGCTCTGCCTGGTAAGAGCAGTGGGGCAAAGGTGTGCTGTGGTGTCCCCAGCCTGACTCAGGAGGGGCCACTGCATCCTGGAATACTGGAGGACTTCATCTTGGGTGGAATGGCTGTGAAGAGTGGCCCCACCTTAATAGAACAGGAGCAAAATTAGGTGGACTAGAGATAATCCTGCCCTGGAGTGGTGTAACTTTAAACCAAATAATGAGGCTTTAAGCCCCTTAAAAAGTGTTAACATGCTGCCAATCCAGAGGTTAAGAACTCAAGAAGCTGCCTAAAATTACCATGTATGTAACAAGGCCCTTATATGAATGAACTCTATCTGAACATACAAATATTTATTTTTAAAATGTGAAAAAATTAAGAACAATAAAAACCCCCAAAACAAATAACCAGATACAGAACATAGTCTATATAAAATGTATCCCTAAGATACATTTATGCTTCAGAGTAATTCAGGAACACACCATATTTCTGATGGAAATGGGAAACATTTGAAACAGTTAAACACAAAGCAAAAAAATAAAAACATTCAGCATGCTAAATAACAGTAAGATGGTAATTGCACTGTAAATTTGTCTTAATAAATTAAATGTGAAGCAGTTTTAATTGCCCATCGATGTGCATATGGGATTTAAGCAGTTATTGCCCATAAATGCTAATGGGAGTGTTGCCAGTCAATTTTCTCCATGCCAGTGAAGATGCATACACTCAAAAACACCATAAATGAAAGCTGAAGAAACACACTTTATTGAGATTCACTTGGGCAGAAAACAGTTAACCCAACATGGCAGTATGGAGACTAGGAATTCCTCAGAGAGACTAAAGAAAGAGATGTTTTCATCTCATTATGTCTACCTTCATAATTATAACAAACTCATCAGCCTCTAGATGAATACCACATATAATCATTTTCCTGCATATTTTCTGAAGCAGGAAACTTAACAAGATATAAATGGTACAGACTAATTTAGGTTATTTGCAGTGCTCATCTTGTCTTGAGCTGAAGTAATACAGAAAAAGAGAAGATGCAAGCTAAAAATATCGTTATAGATAAATGAATTTATTTATTTATTTGGCTAGAAACCAGTATTAAAATAAATAAGACTTTTCTTCTCTGCTAGGAATGGTAAAGGGAATTATATAAATACCTTTAAAAAAAAAAAAGAGTATGAGCTTTATATTTTTAATTTTTTTAAAATTTAAATCTAATGGGGAATTTCACTTAAACTAAGACCTCAAAATAAACCAGACTAAGTTTGTTTTTAATTTAGTTATCAATATGTCCTAAATTGAAAAGTACAGTAATTACGTATAAGCCAATTTTGACCCACATGCTCAGAGAGAATCTGGTCAAGGATTCATGTCCCTGCCCCACTCAGAAGACAATCAGACCTATGGAGAAAAATATCTCTTTGCCCCAGAAATACTTTGGAGTTGTGTGACTATGGTACTATTTGTAATATTTCTGGATTAAATGTGTTTACATTAGAATAATGTTGTGTGCCTTAGCTTCCCTAACTGGCTGGTAAACTTGGAAAGAATGGGTTAATGGTATTTTCAAGCAAACTTGGGAGAATCTTCCTTAAGGGTCTCAGCTACAAGTGAATGGGCAAAAGAACAAATAGTTTTATATGGAAGACACACTGAAACTGAAACAATGGGTTTTTAAAAACCCACCATTTCCACCATTTCAATTTAGAGAGAACTAAACTGAACTAAATCCCCATTGCATGTACACAAGCGGTAGGGGGCCCGATCCTTAGAGCCTAGCTACCTCTCCCACGGCTGGGGAGGGGCAAGCTGCTGGCAGGAGGAGCAGTCCCTGAGCTGTGGGGGACCATGGTGTTTTCCTACGCAGTTGCGGCGCACTCAGGTGGCCCCAGCCTGCTAGCACCGAGCCCAGGCAATCCCAGGGGATGCTGCAGCCACGGAGAGAAGCAGCTCAGGGGCAAGGACCCTGATCTTTTTTTTTTTTCTCTTTTGGAGATTGCCTGCTTGCCTGAGCTGCGTGGGGGCCTGATGCTTCCCTCTGTGGCTGTGACACCCTCCAGATAGCTCCTGGGTGGGTGCTATTGGGCAGGAGCTGCCCGGGGGGTGCTGCAGCTGCAGAGGGAAGCATCAGGCCCCTGCACAGCTCAGACAGGCAGGCAGGATCTGGGAGAAAGAAAAAAACCAAAAAACAAAACAGGCTCCTTGCTGCTTTTTTTTTCTTTAATCAAGCCTGCCTGCACCAGCTGACACTGGGTCGCACAGCCCCTGAGCTGTGTGGAGCCCAGTGCTTCCCTCTGCAGCTGTGATGCCCCCTGGGACTGCCCAGGCAGGGTGCCAGTGGGTGGGTACCGCCTGGAGGGTGCCACCACCGGGGAGAGAAGCACTGGGGTTCCCCACAGCTCACGGGCCATTCCATCCACTGACAGCTCACCCCCCCATCCCCACTGCAGGAGAGTCAGGTAAGCTCCAGTGCCCCATGCACCATCCCCACTACCTTGGGCCACCTGGAAACACCTAGCTTGCCCCTGGGGCAGAGTGGCAAGGCAGCAGGTGAGCAGCTGGCTCTGCTGGAGGGAGGAGAAGGCAGCAGGGATGCTGCATGGTGCACTGGAGGCCCACAAAGCCTGAGCTTTCCCAAGCACATCAGCTTCCAGTGCCCCATGCAGTGTTGGTTGCACATTGTTATGTAGCAAACTAAAACACCTCGGACAGGTTTAACCTTGCTACGTAACAAAGTCATTTAAAGTGGAATATGACACAGAGTGTGTAAATAGCAATGCCATTCAAGCATAGTACGCTGCTGAATGTATAAATAGCAACACCATTAAAGTGGTGCAAAAGGGCAATTAAGCTGCTTTAAAGGCCACTTTTATTGCATGTACAAAGGCCCACTGGAACCCCACTGAACTTAGGCTCCAGCCCTTGCTGTTTCTGGTATGTAACAGGGATTTTAAAAGAAGCCCAAGTGCAAAAAGGCTGTCTTGAAAGGGAGAATCCCAGAGACAAGGGGAGAAAGAAAGGAAGGAGGAAATACCAGAGAGGCTAGAAAGAGAACAGCCTGGTCAGACACTCTGCCTGGGAACTGGCCTGGCTATTGTGGACTCTGCCTGCTGATGCTGGAGAAGAGCTGCCTGCTATGCTGTGTAGGACTTCATGCAGACTTTGTTCCCTTGAAGAGGTGAAGTCCCTCTCCAGGAGGTATGCCAAAAAAGTAGCTCTTTGAGTGGGGCATGGGAAACTAAAGGTTCCAGGGACCAAAAGGCTTGGTTTCAGAGCAAGGGGAATCACTCACTCCAGAAGCTATGACTAGGGCAGGCTTCAGGGGCTACTCCAAGAAACTATATAAGGCTGAGCATCCCAAGCAAGTGCTCCTCTGGGGACTCTGTGATAAACTGCTATGAAGCCGCCCCCACTGGAAGTGAAGTACCAGGATTGCCATGTTATCATGTCTGGCAACAGAAACAGGCAGTGTGGTCCAAATAGGAATTGGGAGAGCTGGGTCCTTTCCGCAGTTCTATCACAAACTGCCTTGGGACTTTGAGGGGTGTCAAACTCACTTTGTGCCCTGGACCAGATCCAGACCACAGAGCTTCTTGCAGCTTGGTTGTGGACTAGGTCATAACCACACAGCAGTGACAACTCCATCTCCTACCCAAAGTATGTATTCACGGTGGTGGCAGCCTCTGGTCTGAGCTGGAGTATGTGGAGGCTGCAGCAGCAGCTCTGACTCCAACCTGGAACACAATTGTGAAGGTCCAGCCCCTAAAGATAGCCCCTCCCCTAATGGCCAGTAGGGGACAACCAATATAATATGCACATGCTTCTCTGCCACCAGATACTTGTTCTGGGGTCCCAAGTCCCACAGATCTGTCTATTCCAGTGGTTTTCAACCTTTTTAAACTTAAGGCTATCATCCATAACTTTTGTGAATTGAGTGGCATCCTATTTCACAAACTAATTTATTCGTTACAGTGCTTACCACTTTGCAGACATACCTAAGCTTGTGTGAGCCATAGTTCTATTTATCAGATGATAATTCATTAGCTGATTGAGTTGTGGCTCATGATAGCTTAAGCATCTCTGCTTCAGTTAGTATGTAAGGTGCACCTTTACCTCACCTTCTGCTTAATTTCAGACTAACACAACTAAGTACCTTTCCTTGTAGAGGGGCCTGGAAGGGAAGGGCCTAAACCTATGCTTAACTCTTGCTGATCTCTTCACACTTCTTTGCACCTGTCAAAGGATCTGGCAGCATCTGGGTTGAGAATCATTGGTTTACTCACTACCAGAGGTGTAGAAAGCTCCTTTAGCACCAGGGGCAAAGGGGAGGGGAAAGGCCAAAGAGGGGAGGGCAGTCCATTCACCTCCCTGCCTCCTAGGTACACTTCTGGGAGAAGGACTGCACTGCCAACACCTATGGCCTGGCAGTGCAAGGCTATTCCTGCTGTGGCAAAGACTGCTGGAGTAGAGAAGTGGGGAAGATTCTGGTTCCCCTATAAGATGGCACCCAGGTCTAGCACCCCACTCAGCCCTCTATCTATGGTACTGCTCCCTACATCACTGTAGTTGCATTAGGATTTAGGAGGAACAGAAGGCTGAGAAGAGCCTCTGCAGGTTCCAAAAGTGACATGCTTTAACAATCTTTTGTGCATCCTAATAATCTGACCATCCTTGACAAAGACCTCACTTCTGCAGAAGTCAGTACCTGTTCTGAGCTTTAGATTTACCCCAATATCTTTAAAATCAATTTTCTGCCTAGATACAACAAGAAGTTTCTCTCAGAGTGCATAACACATTTCACATGCCAAAGTGTACCGATGATTTGAAACAGTTACAATAATATATATAATGCATATGAACTAAGCTTATGCATAAAAGGGGAGTCTCCTGTATCTCTGTCATGCAGGAAAACTACTAGCTGTTACAGGAACTTCAGCTCTGCACAAACCAAGCTTTATTATGGGAACAATGCAAAAAAAAACTGACACAATTGTTCTTTTTAGGATCACACGGAGCAATGATATGCAAATAAATATAAATAATGAATAGAATACTTATAAATATTGTAAATGCTTCTAGTCTCAAAAACAATAATGGCTTTATCAGTCCCTTTAGAGTGGGTACCAAATCACTCTTCCAAACAGCATTTTATTCTCTAGGGATTATGCAAACATAGAACACATCTATTCTGGTCCAAATACAAACTTACACTTAGTATAAGAGGTGAATGGCACTTAGTATAAGAGGTGAATTGCTTAGTATAAGCAATAAATGGCTCTGGGGGACAAATGCCTATGGTTTTTTGAAAATCAAGATATGGAGTCTAAAATTGATAAAAACCAATTTCAAAGTGTCTATCTGCACATATGAAGAGGGAATACATTAAAAAGCTCCTAATGAACAAAAATGGCTTTCTCCTGCTTCACAGATTTAAGAGAAAGTACTAGATCATGGGACAGATGAGAGTTGCTGGGCCAGTCTGGGGCAGGGGAGACCTACCCCCTGTGCAGTGCCCAGTCCAGCCCACGTATTGCACACATTCAACCCTAGGGTCAGCATGGGACACATACTACCTGTGGTGCCCAGGTTGGATCCAGTGCTGAAGGCAGCACAGGGGCTCAAGTCTAGGCTGTTGCATGCAGCCTGTGCCCCAGAGAGCCTATTCCATTTGCAGTACCAGCTCCACCCAGTGTGCCATGAGCAGCATGTGCCCTGGCTGGACACCTGTCTGGTATGTAGCACGTGCTGCCAATTCAGCCTCGTGCACTGCATGCACTGGAGCCAGGGCTAGCACAGGGCATGGACTGCCAATGGCATGCTGGTTGGACGCAGTACTGCACACAACACCAGGGCCAACTCACGTATCACATGCAGTGTGAAGAGCATAGGCCAATGTGTAAGGTTGGTCTAGTGACCCATGGGGCACATTAGATGGTTTCATGAGCCAGATCTGGCCCACAAGCCATGTTTCACCTCCCTGTACTAGACCATCACCAACAGAAAAGGCCACATTGAAGCTTTATACAGTCCTCCTCCTAAAAGCACAGAGGGACAGTTCTGGGTGCATTAGGGCACATTCATAATGTCCTTCTATAAAGCTTTACTAGGCCTTCAGGAAATTAAAATTGGAAGTTTTTTCATAACTAGTTTCCTTCTTTCTACTCCGGGTTTTCTCCCTTTATTTTTTTATGCAGTGAATATTTTCTGTTTCTTTTAATTACATATTTATAGCCACACAGGGAGGCTTAATTCTCCTTACACAGTTCCAAGATTTCAGAAGTACCTGTCAATGGAAAAGGCTAGTGGTATTGCTGCAATGTATGCAAGCTTCAAAGTGTCTCTGAGCATACAGCATTCATATTTTTCCCATGAGTCAAATATATTTGAGTGGAAGCTTTGCCTGAGTAAGGACTTAAAATCCTGCCTGATAAGAGATTCACATTTTTGCTTCCAACACAGATTGAAATCCTAGTTTTTAATAGGCATAAATGAGCTCTTTTTGTAATGCATCTAGAGCGTGTGACACAATTAAACTGCACAGTAAAGTGTTCTAAAAAATATAGAGGAATATTTACTGCTCCCCTTTCACACTTACAGTCACTTCCCATAAAAAAAATACATTTTAAACATAATGAGCCAAATATTCAGTCAGGGATGCGCCCACAAAAATTCAGAATTAGTATGCAGACATTTGTACCAACAAATTGCATAAGTGCAAATATAAATGGGAAGTAATTATCTAATTCACATCTGCATCTTTTATCATTATTGATTATATTTCTCACTGACAGTGTACCAAAGATGTACACTGAGTTTAAAGACAAATAAACAGACAATCCCTGCCTTGAGGAGGTTACGGTCTCCATTTACATGTGAAAATATGTTTTACAGAAGTACAAAGAAGCCAAAGCACTTTCAGGCCTAGGTTCAGTTTGAACACAATTTGAAAGCATGGTAAATTCAAACCTGAAGGTATTTTCATGAAGCAATGGTAATATCACATAAAGGGCATTATGTCATTAGCAATACAGATTCTTTACCTGATGATACTTCCATTGCACTGCTGTCTTAGGTGCTTGAGCTTGATCTTATTCTACCCTGCTTACATCCCTGAAAAACAGTTAACACCCAATTTGAGTGCAACCTTCTCCTCCTTGCTAGAGACTTATTTAAAAGCTAAGGTAATGGTATACTGCAAAAATAGGTGTGTTAACAGTTTCTCAGAGAGCTGAGCAAGGTGAAGTAGGATCACACTTATGTACGTCCACTTAGAAATTTCATAGGTGGAACAGGATCTGGCCCTTGGCATCTAGGAGATTAGAAGAGTGTAGAAAAAGAGGGAAAAAGAGTGAAGGAAGTAGCTAGCAAGCAATCCCTGTAACCTCCCTCACCTCCCCCTCCCACCGCTTTTGCTTTTTGTTAACTAGACAAAGCAGAGAATCTGGGTAAGAGTCTGCAGCCTAATCTAAAGTCTTAAAAATTCACGTGCACCGAGTCATTCTTGAGACTCAAAAGCCATGATTTACACACACACACGTGCCTGCATACACACAGAGAACAAGATTAAGCATTGGCATTCAGTGGGGTTTCTTGGAACATGTTTTTTATTCACCTCAGCATGTACAGGGAGGGCAAGATGGCAATGTTTCTACTAGTCTTTCTCTAACAAAGAGTACAGCCTTCTCCCCTGGAGCTACCCTTCTACACTGCAATGCTTTTGAGATGACAAATCCTGAAACCCAAACTCAATGACTAACACTATAACTGGGCCCCAGCAGAAACATGTGCATCTAGGCTTCTTCTTGTGCATCACTGTAAGCCTGCCACTGTTTGGCTCACAACTTTCACTGCTGGTTCACAACTATTCTATATTAGCCAAATAAGGCAAAATGACCTTCCTATTTAGATATAATTTGTTATCTGTATTTACCCAAGCTGGCAAAATTTAAAAGATTATTCCTTCCAGCCTTTTTAATTACCAAAATTCTAGCTGCTTTTAAAATATCATAGTCCCCCTTGAGTATTCAGGAGAGCTGTAGATCACCATGGCAATAAGAAAATGGTGCCAGCATTATCTTGGCACTGACTCTCTACAGATCTCAGGAGACTTAGCACAGAAGAAAATTGAGCTCATGTAAAAAGCAGGATCTTTCTCTCGTATTTTTTCCTATATATCTTTTATTTTAATGAACTACATGTTAAAGAAGCTAAATATAAACCTGGGAGCATATGCCTTCAGTAATGGACACAATTACAACTTGATAGCAATCTGCTGTCCTTCAGTAAAATTCATTTCACCTCCAAAAACAAGGTTCTAGAAGGAGCTGTGTGTGTGTAGCACTATAACTCCTGTGTTCGAAATACAAACAAAACAAAACAAAACAAAACAGAAAGAAAAAACAATAGCCGTGTACATATGGGGCTTTAGAGTGATTTTATGAGCTTTGCGAGGCCTGTAAATTACCCTCCATTTACATATTCAAACTTTTTTCTAAAATCATAGGAGTTGTTTCAATGTAATCTGAGATAATGATGTTATTACTTGGCTCAAGGGCCCTGGGCTTAAAAAAAATAATCAAAAGCCACAAGACTCACAATAATATTGAAGAACATTGGCAACATCAGAAAAGTGGGATTGGATGAATGAAATCCATCCTTCCCCACAACTTATGAAGTGCAAGGCACAGGGTTGTATCACAGGCTCAAAAGGACACTCCTACACACTGCAGCCTGGAGTAGTGGCTTCAGTTCCTCCATGCTATGACAATAACAATATATAAAATTTAACATCCTGCTACAAAGTTTGAGACAAATGGTCTCCAGTGCCTCAATAACTCCTCCATAGCACAAGCTTACCAGGGAGAGTGTGGAACCAGACCACCTCAGGGAAGCAAGAGTTGACATTATCAGAGCTCCTGGGCACAGGTAGGCAACATGAACACTACACGACTTCATGGCAAGCCTCACAGGCCCTAGTTTATACTCCAAAGTACTGTGTACCTCTGAAGAATTAAGATTGGAGCAAACCATTTGCTTTGTATAACTGTGCCTGGTTTGCATGGAGGCTGCACAAGAGAACAGAAATGCTTTTTGGCACCTTCTGCCACTTGTATGTTGGTACACCTCAGACCTATGCAGCTGCATGCACTAAAAGGAATTACTAAATACAGATCCCTGCAACTATCTTATCCATGGAAATCAAGGCACACAATATGTCTTCCCCCAAATCCGCAGCCTTTTCTATAGAACTACAACTTATATTTTTGGTCTTGCTATATCAATTATAGTACCATATGACTCCTTAGTGGGCTGGAATGAAAAGATTAATAAAAAAAAAATATGGATTGTCCAAAATACCTAAAGCTAAGTAACAGTTGTTCTATATGATGTTGGAATATGCCATCTTTAAAATGAAAGGAGACATTCAAATGCTTTATTGCAAATAACACTATATTGAAATATTCAGGATAAGAATATGTCAGTGCAAGTACTGGGCACATCTACTTGAGATGCTATGGCACAGTAGCAATGGGCTATTTTGCCATATCTCATTGGTACAGTGCCGTAGTGTTGCTGGGCACAAACTGTGATGGCAACGATACTGCACAGTAGAAACAAGCTACTGCGCAGTAGGTCGTCGCTACTACACAGTAGCATCTAAAAATAGCCATGTAGCTATGGGACTGCACCGAAACACTGGTTACTGCATAGTCATTTAGTACTTGGTTAAGGAAGTACTAAATGACTGTGCACGAACAACTGTGCAGTCCACTGCATGTGTAAATGTGTCCAGTACTTTCAGTAACTAGAGATCAGTGAAAATTGAGGTTGCTGAGACCTTTACACTGCATCTTGCAAAAACAAATGCTAAGTTCTGTTTATATCCCTCGTAGCACACACCCACACAGTTAATTTTTAGATGGCTGCTTGAACTTCTGCTGACTATTCTTGCTGAGAATTTGAATACAGTTAGTCAGAACATTTTCATTTTGCAAAAATGTTTAGGTTTTGAGAAAAGATATATTTTGGGGAATGGAAGGAAAGAACACTCTCATGTACAACAACAGCTGGGTATTTAGGTTACTAGCATAGGATGTGGAAGATACATGCTCAAGTTCCCCCTCAGCCTAATTCAGGTGGTCTAGAAAGAAAATTTGTTTCACATTAAGGCACCCAGAACCCCATGCCTGTGCTCTACCCAAGAGGCTAAAAAATGCTTAACAAACATACCCTTTCTCACCTATTTCCAGAATTTAAAAACTGCAGGTTTTTATTCAAAAGTAACCTTTTAACATAATGCCGTATTTCTGCAAAGATCCAAAAATGTTTGTTTATATTCTATGGCAAAACAAAAACAAGTTGCAAATTCTGAAAATTTGCCACAAAATAGATTATCATCCTTTGGACAGGTTATCATCCTTTGGACTATTAAAAATAGTAGTGGTGAACTCCAAACATTCTGCGCAAAATGTTTGGCCAATTTAATGCCAGTTTGAAATACAATGTCAGGGCTGCACAGACAGGACGCCTATTTTCCAGAAAGAATGCTGCAATTCACAGCATTAAATGAATTCAGAAGGTCTGAAGGAATACCAATACCACCAGAAAGGTCAAAAAGGGCTCACTGTTTATGCAAGCTAATGAGAACACTTAAGCAAGAAATATAACAAAGTGCACTTGGGGGACATATTTCAGAAGTAAATCATGCTGTAAAGCCAAAAATCCTGACACTCCACAATAAATTATGAGATACTACTGTTTGATATGGGAAAAAGGAAAAAAGATAGAGATAAATGTAGATAAACAATAAAACAAATCTTCACGATCTAAAAGGTCCAATTATGCTGCTAAGGTAAATAACAGCTTGTGGTTTGCAACCTAGTGTAATAAGGATGTGTACACTTGACCAATAACACAAACTATTGAAAGCAAGGAACTTATGAATCAGGACAAGCAGACCATTGTGGTAAATGAACACAATGAAGGCCTGATCCTGTAAAGTGTTGCACACCATCCTTCCATTTTTTTTTTTGGAATAGGAATTTTAAGTAGGAAAAAAACCAGAAATTCTTGTTGGAGTTGCCAAAGTTGCCATGACCTAAGTGGATGATCTGGGGTTTTCCCTTCTGATATCCCAACATCAAAGATTAAAATCAGAAAGTTGCAGCTGATTCTAATGAAGGTCTATGTTTAGTCTTTATGCTTACACTTGCTTGACTAAGGGATAGAGGCTAAGGAACAGCTCAGAGAAAGACCCCCACCTCCTTCTCTGGGCTCCAGGTTTCTTCTATCCACCTTCCAATGTTTTACCCCTTTTACCTTCTCCCAGCTCAACTGTTCACAGAAGTCAGGATCTAGATAACAGAGTGAGTACTCGCTCTGGCTAAGTACAAAGAGTCATAAAGCCTGAGGCTGAATCTAAGCTCCATAGATTGAATCTTTGCAGGTTAATCCAAAATGCATAGATTGAACTGATAAGCAAATAAACAGATATTCACTTTTGATTCCAGAAATGCAGCCACATGACTGCAGTAGCTCAGGCCAGAAAAGTGTAGCCCATCCACCTTGTGGGTGGGGGGCAGGGGGGTTTCATGGGAGGTGCAAAGCATCCTGGGATGCTGGGGGACTGAATTAATTTGAATCTGGAGGGAATCTGGGACAGAAGTTCAATAACCCAATTTAACCTACATCAGTTAAATCTGATACTACATCCATTCAGGTTCATCCTAAACCAGTTTGGTCATTTGACAGTGGTTTATGTGCACTGAACTTCTATTGTGTTACAGATTTGAACTGGTTTCCAATCATTTATACTAATTTGTGTAATTTCTGTCCCTAGCATCTAAAATTGGGTCCACAAACCAAATGAGGCAAAGCAAAATGGCCTCCTCTTCAATTACAACTTCTTAGAAAAGGGCATAATATTAAATATAAAGTTTTTTATATCCTGTTGTGTATATGCAGCCTGGTTATAGGGCCTAATCCTTCAATCAGTTCTGTACAAATGGACTCTTAAGCATTCCCCCCATTTGGAATCATTAACTAGTAACGAATAGAAATATACAGAAAGGTAAATCAGGACAGCTATACAAGGTTCATCTTTAGTGTTCAAAAGCATATTTTAATGTAGAAAGAGTATACTGGTCCTTGGATTTAACAGTTAGTTTCATCTTCATTTAAGGGTCTATTTTATTTCCACTGAAGCCAATGACAATTTTGCCACTGATTTCAAGTACAACAGTTCTTTAATTTACAAAGATAGTTACTTGGTAGAATAGTGACCTTCAAGTATCAAAATATCAACTATTTCACTTTAATATACAATGGTTACCAAGTCTGAACATTATTCTTAAACTATTAACCTAGGGAGTGCCACCCAATCCCCAAGTTTATACAAGAGATTTCATCTGCTACTACATAATTTTTCACCACATTTTGTTAGTTACAGCTCCCATGAGTGTTTCTCTAAGCAATACATTTTTGTTTTACATATTAAAATGAAAATACTGCATGTTTTATTAAATTCAGATCTCTCATAATTACATTTAGGATAAAAGCCTGATGTTGTTTGTCAATGGGAAATGCAGCTCTTTTGTAATAAAGAATTCCTCCCACTCCCCCCTTTCTGACACATGTCAAATGTTAAAGTGATTTGATTTTGATAGCACTTAATTTTAGCAGAAAGTGTACAGAGTCAAATTCCAATCCGCTAGCAAACTGAACAAGTATAATAGTATGAGGAAGCCTGCTTAATTTTTAAAAGAATAGTTTTATTATTTTCAGTTGTAATCACAAAGTATTCACTTGACAACAAAATACACATGTGAAAAATGTAATAGTAATATGAAACTGAGAAGTTTATGTGCATACAGTCCCTTTCCAAGATGTATACTAGAAGATAAATTATTTTACTCACTCTGAATTTATGCAGAGATGACTCTTGCTGGGATTTGATTTTTTTTAGCTCCAGGTCCCCCAAGTGTGTATTGTAGTGAGAGTTGTAGAAGATGAAAAGAAGGACATCAGGATGTCAAAAAGGATACATAAAGTCTTATATCCCTCTGCGCTAGCTTAATGGATTCAGAGATGGTTTATATCACTAGTGAAATACAAAGTGGCTACAGAAAGGTCCAGAGATCTTCCCTGTGGGATAGTCGTTTACACCTGTGCAAAATGAATGCAAAATGCTACCAAATCACAACACTTGCTAATGCCACTGGTGAAGATTTATAAACACTTTATGCAGATGTCGATGAGTACACGAGGTGCAAGGCAGTTGAGAATTTGGCTCCTTATTTCATTTGTAGTAAAGCAAAGTTCAAGAACGTTCCATGAGAACAACAAATAAATATTTTCAAATCCACAAAAGAGGACACTGTAAGTAGAAATAGAAATACTACACTTTTGGTAAAGGAAACAGCTTTCAAACAAGAACCATACCAGCCTGCCAAAGGATCATAAGATACTCTATAATTAATCTTTTTTCAATAAATGAAGAAGGTCTACATTGTAAATGACATATATCTAGTTCTTTATTTTAGTAGTATCTAGGAACTTAGGTACAAGTACTGAATAAAAAAAAAAAAAAATCTCTGCTCCAAAGGGTTTACACACATACAGACACACACAACTCTAACTCTCACTCCATCATGGATATAATTAGGACATGTAGAATGATTACACCATCCAGATTTCCTGGGTAACTTGAAGCATATTAATGGTAAAAAAAGACTGGACTAATATACCAATCAACTTTAGTAAATACATTATATTGCACACAGTGCAAATTAAATTCTCCATTGTTGTAACTCTCCACACAAGTATCTTACACAATGCAAAGGCCTCTGTGCAGAGATGAACTTAAGCAGCAAAAAAAATTAAATAAATAAAATAAAATAAATCTTAAAAATCATGGATCATGATAAAATTGACAAGGAGCCAGCATGCTATCATAAGAGGGAGGTCTAAAATATTTTGAGACAACTGAACAAAAATAAAACTGAAGCAGCTGTACATTTGTGGTGGCCAAACTTTTTGGGAGGTGTGGCACAGGATAAGCCCTAACTTCTCCCCAAGTTCTGCTTTGATTTCCATTTCCTCCAGAGGTATACCTGATAGAATCTCCAACTTGGGGCTCTGGAATGGGGGCAGAGCAGGCTTCAGTCTCTGGCTATGCAGAGCAGATCAGGGGTGAGATGCTGCTGCTTTGGAGGTATCACTATCAGGAACCAGCTTTACCTCGCTGATGCTGAAAGTGCTGTAGTTTTAAATGGTGAGTGCTGATCCAAAGCTCTTAGTTTGGTGATGGCTGCAGAGCCAGGAAAAGGTTAACTAGGATACTGGCAGTGACAACTGATGGCTCCTCTTTCACTATGGATAGGGACAGAAATTACACATAAAGTGTCTTAAGTGATCAGAAACTGGTTTAAACCTGTAACAGAACAGATGAATGTAGTATCAGACTTAGCTGATTTGTCTCAAACTGGTTTATGCAATGTCTGTCCCAGACCCCTTGCTGATTTAAGACAACCAGCATGCTCCCTGGGTTGGGCAGGGCTCTCTGCTCCATAGCAGGGCTTGCCCCGCCCCTCTGCTCCCTGGATGTAGCTTCTGCAGAGATTGAGGGCTGCTCCCCACCTCCCCCTCACCACTCCCTGCTAAGCAGGAATTCCCCTCTCCCCTCTGCCTTGCAGAGAGGTGTCTGTGTATTAGCTAGCAAACCACATGCTTGCTAGGTCCATGTTGAATCAACAGGTAGAATCAACAAGCAGAATAAATAGGTAGCTGGTAATGTCCCACTGTTATTTTCTTAATGGGGCGACAAACACTATTATCACTTCCCTGCTGGGCTAATCATAGCATCCTGCTGGGGCCTGGCCATGCCCCCCTTAGCTTATCCCTGTGGAAGGGGAGGGAGGGCAGCTCTAGTGTCCCCTGGCTTCTAGCCTAAGCCACTGCAGGCATGTGCCTACATATCTGGGATGTCTGCAGTTACAAACCAGTTCAGCCTAGCCAAGTTAGATTAACCTGCAAAGATTGAATCAATTTGGGTTCAGGATTTCTGAATGTCTGTCCCTAGCCTATGTGACTATACTCTGCTTCCACTTTGGAGTCTCCCTTTACTATGCATCTGGAGGAGGAAGGAGGACAGGAAAGCTGTGGGTGAAGTGGTGGGGCAGAGGGCAAGGGAGCCACCTAACCTCCTGCCAGCCATCTGACACCTCCCCCCCCCCGGCATTTTTATCCATGCTGTAGTAGTGGGAGGAGGATGAATTATGAATTCAAGGCAACCTTCAAATAATTAGATTCTATACCTGAAAAATTATAACAAATTTATAAATGTTTCATATATAGAATATCATTATTGGGGGTTATCTTAAATTCAGGGTCAGCTTAGATTCAAATATATGTGATATATGGCTTGAAACAGAGTGTAGAATAGAGGTCTTGAAATAACCATATTCTGTGTCATAGAAAAGGAAGGATTATCTGATCCAGAACATCCCACTGAAATAGCACTGACTACTAAGGTTGATATAGCCTGAACATGTTGTTAAATAGAGAACCAGAATAACATTCACCATGTAGAACACTGTAGAAAGATCCAAAGAGGCTAACAATGATAGAATCTATAAATTGCTGCTGTTAATAAATCATTAAGCTCTTTAAAAGTGCAATCTCCCTGCTGGGTCGGTTTCCCCTGCACTCAACTCCTACTTATACCTCACACTCTTCACCTGCATAATTCAGGATCAAGCCCTGTGCAATTATCTAGTGAGGGTCACCATACATACCCTTTTTCCTAACTATGTTTGGGGAAAGCCCAAGTACTGTAGTATTCCTTTCCCTTTCTTACCCGTATAAAAATGAACCATACTTATTGACTGACATCAGTTTTTGAATGCTGTTAGTAACAATATTAATATATTTTACTGAATTTAGTTGTATTACTTTCTTTCCTAAAGCAAAATCATACAGCTGTGATATTTAAGCTGTCAGACAATACTGATATCTAAAATATAAGTGAACCCAATGAACCATTATTAAATTTGAGCTAACAAAATATGCCACATTTTTTCTTTTACTCTAATATACTCATCTAAATTCCAAAGACTGAAACAAAGGTGGCTATCAAGACAAGAGTTACAGGAATCAGCTTTTGTCAGAACATGAGTAGCCTCATTTCAGCCGGTCAGGCCAAAACACCAATTTAAGATAATTAAATGCTACAAAGTTCAATAGACAGATTTACAATTCAGTATAGGATCCGTATCTTCCAGGTGTTTGTACAGCACTTAACAAAGCCAGGTCCTGAACTGACTGGGACATGTGGATGCTATGACAACATATATGAATAGGCACTAACGGAGCACAGTGCAGAGTAGTCTAAGCAGAAAAGTAGTTCACCAGGAATTCTGGAGACTTATTCCTGCCTCCACACTGTATGGTTTCTAGTCTAGTTTATTTACCTTTTCTGTAAACCTCTTTATATTTATTTACCCTCTTATTTACCTTTTTTGTAACCCTGGACAATCAACTTGCCTGCCTCACGGGAAGTGGTACTCTGTGTATAGACAAAACAAGCAACTGCTCCAAAAGGCAAATTCTACAACCTATGACCTTTATTTCCCTGTTCTACCTATCCCATCCCTCACACTGCCCATCTCTTAGCTTGATTGTTCCCCCTCCTCTTGCCCTCTCCATTGACACAGGCTGCATATTCACTTTCAAACAATCTGGGAATATTCTCTCAGGTCTGTTCTCATGGTAGAAAAAACTTACCCAGAGACACATGTTCAGACCTTAGAATACCGAGGCCCTGAAGAGTGGAGAGCTTGCACTGCTGGCATTGTGCAGCTGGGAGGAGGGGGCATGTGCACACATCTCATTATGCTCTGTGGGCTCTCTTCATCTGCCTGGCAACAGATGGCAGCAGTGCATAGAGCAGCCCTGATTGGCTCACCCAGATTGCCCATGGTTAGCCTGTGGTATCAGCAGATTCACTCTTCCAGGAAAAACTGTCCTGTAAGTGATTTAACCTTGCTTGTTCTCAGGTTGGTTCTCTGTTGGAGCAGTCATTTTTACTCTAGGAGAAAAAGCCTGAACATCTGTATACTTGTGATTTTACCTAGGAATCCAGCAACTCTTCCAAGAGAAACTGAATGTCTGCACAAGGCCTCTGTCTCCCTTCTTATTCATTCAGTTCCTCTCCACCTGTCACTCTCTACTACTCTTTCCCTGCCTCCCATGTACCACTCTTCCTATCCCACACATTCTCATGCTCCCCATGTGAACAACTTTGATGAGAAATAGAGGAAGAGAGAGCTCTAGAACTTCTTTCTTGCCAGACAAGTAACACTAATGGGTAAGAAAGCCCTTGGACTTCCTTTCTCCCATCTACTGAAAAACTGAATTAGAAGCAGATGGGAAAAGCAAAGCTTCCTTGTGCCTGCTCCCTTCTGCTTAAGACAACATTGGATAGAGGGGGGAAGGTAGCTCCTGAATCTAGCAGCAAATGGAAAAGAGATGCCACAGATCTTAGGGGTGGGCTGTCACCTGTTTGGCAAGCATGCATGCATAATGCTGCCAGGTGGTGGCCACACAGGTATACATTTAAGAGAGAATCCCTACTTGTCAAGGATTAATTAATGGTTGTAGAATACTCTGAAGCTCAAACATTAAGATGAGAATTACTTTGTTTTGCCTCTACACATTTTGTGCTCGAACAGTATAATTTATGTAGGAATGCATAAACAGGTCCTATGAGTACCAGTGATTGCACTTTTGAAAAGCCAGCACTGATCATTCACCGTTTCCCTTGCCACCTCTTTCTCTTCAGCTTTTTCACAACTTGGACATGAGATTCCAAATAATCACAGCAAAGGGAGCAATTATAATTATGGCCAACTCTGTGGTATATCAAATCCAAACATATCAGTCCATTACCACATATGAGAAAAAAAAAGATGAATGGATTTTCTTGTCCTTGAAATGCTCTAACTCCCCCAAAAGAACAACTATTACACCATTCAGGGATCCTCTGTGGGAAACTAATTTGAAGACTGCTAATCCCCGAGTTTAAAATAAAAAAAAGTTAGAAAAAAACCTATTTCATGAATAAAATTAGCTGGAAATAATGATGGCAGTTTTTTATCTGATACATATAGCATATGTGTGTACTAAAAGCTGAATCCCTTTTAAGCCCACTTTTTAAGTGAGCTAACATTTTCTTGAATTTTTTCTAGCTTTGATTCTGTTCTAACTTGCAGAAACAATCCCCTTTGCCATTTGGAAATCTGACACCAAAGAATCTCCACAAAACACATGCAAGTATTAATACACAGCTTTCTATGCTTATGTTTAACTCTGTATGTTGGTACCATCGCCCAACTGACATGGTCTCCTCAGACCAATGTACCCTCAATGAAATTGTTCTTCTGCATGTTTTGTCTGCTGTGATGCATACAAGGAATCAGTCTGCTAAGATGAGGTAGGCAGGAGGATAGTTGAAGATAATTTATAAAGAAAAAACGAAGTAAAATGTGCAAAAGTTTCACACTTACCTTTTCCTGAATCTGTTTGTTATTAGTTTTTCAGACTAAGTTATTTGGGGAAGCAATGTTGCTTTCCTATGTATTTGAAAGCTGATTAATACATTATGGGTGCCACTGCAATCTAAATAAATAATAATATAATGATCTTGACTGAAGAGGTGTTTCAATACCACTCTTGATATAATGACAGTAATTGAAAATCCTTGTATACTGCAGCCTACTTTGCAACATGTTTACATATCAACTCACTCATTTCTATTCTGTTTACAAAATGTAGATAACTAAGGAAATCTCAAGTTTTTACTTTTTTTTGAGGTGGTTAAAGAAATTCTTGGCATATTATAAAGGAAACCTAATGAAACCACACTGAGTGATAAAGGACTCAGTGTTACAAGTATTAAAAGAGATGAATTGCATTAACCCCTGACCTTCCCCATTATATTCACTGCCCACTGGAAACAACAACAGAATTACTAAAATCCCACACTCTCTAATGGGATGGTAATAGGATTCAGAGGCCATTAGGGTAAAGGCAATCCATATTTTACAGTTTAATAAGCTCTTGCAGAAGATTCTGCATCCCTCTTTAAAGCCCAACAATTACCAATTTAACACTAACAAATCCATAACTACAGTCAGCACTGCAAAATGCATCTGAAATAGAGTCAACAGGTTATTTTAATACTTTTTTCCCCTGCTTTGATTTTGGGGAGGGGACAGTATGTGCAATTAATTAAAAAATTACTAGTTTGCAATGATACTGATTATTACCATGTTTCTGACTGCTTTGAATATAAAAAACCCACAGTTACTACAGTATGGATACAATTTTATTTTCTAAAAGTATTACTTTTCTTATTAAGAAAAATACATTAAAACTATCCCTGTCATCTTAGTTAGTGGAAAACATTAGTTATTTCTAGATTTACATATAACTATGTATCAAGTTTACCAAAACATTTGCAATTATCTAAGTAATTCAGTTTTACTAAAATGATCTTCAATTGGTCTCCAACAGAGCTAATCTGATCACAAGATCAGACACTAATTCTGGCTTCATATGTACCATACATATATCTCCTATTGATTACTCACAGTGGAGTTGTGCCTTTGTATCTTGGAACATAATATTGAATGCTTCATTTGAGCCCTTTTTTATATATATAAACCATATAAAGAGGGAGAGTGTGTCCCCTACAACATTCTCCTGCCCCTTTTTCCTAAGAAACAGTGCTCCAGAGTGTTAATGCTCCACTGATTTCTTTTCTTGGGATGAGACAGAATGGGGGGATAATCTGGTTAGGATTTCTGGTATAGGACTGAGACATCACCCCTAACATTATCTTACACACCCATGCTGCCTTCCTTTAAGAACCCTTCCAGTTTTCTGACCAAATCTGAGCCTCTGAAAGAGAGAGTGGGCAATTACTAATACCGATGGAAGCTGTGATTCATAATGAAATCTTGTATGTAGGTTCACTCTATTAAAAGGCCAACATATGCCACAGAGTACCCTTTACAACCATTATCCTGTTTGTCTCAGTGCTTCTCCAGGACACAGGTTGCTAAGATCCAAACTGAAGGAGGAGATGGGACTACGCCAGTGCCTTCATCTTTTTCTGTGGAATGATGTGCACGTACGAATCTTACTGGCTTGCACATATATAGCATGCATAGTCAATATTGTCTAGATTGTACCATGAAATGTATGTGCAATGTATGTGGAGAACATTTTGGGAAGTCCTTCATATAATTATCATTGGCAAATTTGGTCTATAATGACTTATGACATAGAACACAAAAACAGTATAGGTATGCGCTTCTTAAATACAGGAAGTATTCTTTGTGTCTATCTCCATTGTGATTTTTTTTACACAATAGAGACAATACCAGCTTAATCACATCAAGTGTAAATTGCACTTAAATCTTATTTAAGTCACTGAGAGTTGATGGTGGATCTCAGAAGAACATTTGGGATCTTGGGGGACTGAGCACTATTTGCAAAATGATTTAGATTCATTAGATGAGACCCCAGGAGGCTGTTACCCCCACATCCTGCAATCTGCACTAAGAGACACTTGCACAAAACATTACATTCTTTAAAAGGTATTTTTAAAAGACTTTGGGAAGAAGAAAAGCAGAAGGGTTTATTTAACAATTAACTAGATTGGCAGCAACAAATGTGCTTAGCAAACTACTATGATTATTAACCTCTTAAAATTTCAAGATCAAATTTATATACTTTTTCAAGGTACAGCTTTTGACCATTGAAAACCCCCCCCAAAACTAAAAAACTAGTAAAATGGAAATGGACATCTACACTGAAGTCAAGAATATTCTATATTGTGTCAACATCTTGCACCAAAATATACATAGAAAGAAAAATGATCTCAAGTGTCACCTGAAGAACTGCAAACTTTCTTAAAGGGGGTAAGGGGAGGGAAGAAAGAATGGTATTTAATTACTTCTAAGGCAGTAATTATTAACCAGGGTGCCATGAGATACTCTTAAGAGTACTGTGATATGTAACATAAGCACTGTTAGATGGGCAAACACCTACACATGATTATCAAGATAAATCCAAAGATTTGAAAAAAATAATCCATCGTGTCAAAAACATTCTGACCTATTACAGTTTTTCTGAATTATCTGAAACAGAAGCATTGTTATATTATTTTTCCATAGTAAAAAAAAAAAAGAGTGAAAACTAAAAACTGGCATTTTTCACGAAAGGTGTCAAGTCTAAGGCAATATGTCCTGAGTATAACAAGGGGTCCTTTGAATCCAAAAATGTTAAGAACTTTTTTAAGGGCTTGTCTACACAGGGAATGTATTAGCATGACCATGGTTGTGTAGCTGTACCACTACAGTTACAACTCTCCACATACCTGCCCTTATTATATATCAATTTTTAAGAAATTCAGCTTATGGTCCTTTGATAGCTATATAAGCTATACTAGGAACAGACTCTCGTTTCAAAAAATACTCTTATTCCAAAATATCCAAAATAGTGCAGCAATATAACTATACATATACATTACATTTATAGTTATGCTGGCAAAATTTCAGTACTGTAACAGATAATAATGTTGTGCTTGTTCTTTTATAACATTAAAAGAAAAGTATCAGTGAAGATATTTAGCAAAAGGAGGTTCTTATGCAAAAGCAAACAAAACAACAAAAAAACTGTTTGTCTGGCAGAATATAGCAGTACGCAATGGAAATTAACAGCTCGACCACTGAGTACCAAGTGGTCTATGAGTCAGAAATACCCAGCATGTGGCACTGGATGAATGCACCTGTGTACCAAGGACATGGTGTTGCATGGTTTCTATAGTAATAGATTCTCAACAAGTCCCATAAAGGTAATCCCCCACAATAGCTGCCTTGAACTTTTTCACATTTTTGTAATAGACTGGCCTGTTTTAAAGGAAAACATCTCCCTAGTGAGACAACAACGTGTGATGTGGTGTCCCTTTGGGCAAGATGGGACTGTAATGCAAGTTACATTGTGTGTTTGTGTGTACAATTCCTTAAAATATTTACTTCTTTTTCCACATTTTTGTATACTTTTTCCAGCTAAGCATAATCTCAATCTAAAAAAAGCAAATTCTCATGCAATAGAAGATTCTTTATCCAAAGCAGAACTGCTTCAGAACTGCAGCTTTGCCCCCATTTGAATTTAAATGCAAAATCTCATGACTCCATATCAACATAACTCAAGTTTCAACTTCAACATCCTCTAACCCATTCCTCTCTTGAACCTTTCTTCAGGAGGAAATTACAATTGTGTTGAACTGTGTGACGTTGTAAGGGATACAGAAACAACCACTAGGGACACCAAAACTTGTTTCCACTTGTGACACAAATTAGAATTTGAACCAAGTCCTTCAGAGATGAAAGCCCACTGCACCACTGCACTGCTAAGCCTCTTAAAGGAAACTTAAACTAACAGATTGAAAAGAAATCAAGAATTGTATCAGGTAAAAAAGCTTTTGAAACTGGAGATAAAGACTGTCAAAACAATTCTTTTTTTCAGAGAAAAAGAAAATAGGAATGACAGCTCCATCTACCTTCAAGCATCATAGTTTTGTGTCATTTAGATTATTTCATTTGAACAATAGGTGAATGAGGTTAAAACAATTAATTTCTTAGGAATGGATGAAGATGACTGGATAAATATAAAAAGAAATTATACTGTCTGCACTGAATTCCTGTTTTGTTTAGTACTTGCTAGATATGTTGTCTAAAAAGGCTTGATTTTTATTCTAGTAATTCTAAAACTCAAACCAGGAAAACAGTAGGGAGACATAGTATAATATCATATAATATAATATAAAACAATACAATACAATACAATTACAGCTTGGGTTTCTGTCAAGGTCTTACAACATAAATGGACATTGATCAGGAATTTACTTAAAACAAACAGATTAAACATATTTCAGTAACAAGATGGATATCATTCTCTTTCATTCAGCTCTTTGTTAACTCTGGTTAATTATTTCAATTCTAAATTCCATTAATACCATATTAATCTTTTCTGGGCAGTGACAACTGATATACTGTGTCTCCAGATCTCGTATTAGAGAACTGAACATCTGGCCATTCCTTACATTCTACTGACCTCTAGAGACTATATGTGTAGATGTATACATATATATGTGTGTATATATATACACACCAGTAAATGCATACGACATGTATGATTTATACATGCATATGGGTATAAAAGCTAAACCTCTAAATATGATTATATGCTATAAATTGACAATGGTACACATGCCCAGCCGGCATGAGTTTTTCTATTCACTGGCACAAAGGACTTAATATTTTTTGGTGTGCATTTACCGTGCACAAACATTATCTTGCCATTTATATTTGCACCTTTTTTTCCTTTTTCTTTCTTTTTTAACCCCCACCCCCAAGAGTAGGCCCCTTTTTTAACTTTTCATTTTCATGTGTGGGGATTTATTTATTTATTCTGTCTAAATATCAGACAGAAGGCAGGGCAGTGTGGCACTGTACGGATTAACTTCATGATTTTTCACATTTCTCAAAACACAGGGAAAGGTAAGTTATAATTTTCCACATTCTGCCAGAACATTTCCAAATGCTGGAAGAGGGGTAAAAAGAAAAATGCAATACCCATAACATGGGTTTTTAGAAATGGGAATATCTTGTGGCAGCTTGCTTTCCTCCACTGAGCTGCCCAGATGGAATTTATACACAAACCCATTCCAGGTTTGACATTTTAACAAGACAGACAGCGTTGAGGTAAAGACCTGAATTTTATCAAATAAAACTTGTTAAAAATGGACATTAGTCTAACAATAAAAGGGAATGAAAGAATGATATACGGATTACTCCCTTTTCACCTTCTCTATGCTAGTGCTAACACTGAATGGGAGAACATTAATAAAAACCTGATAATACTGACCAAAATTATATGACAAATATGTAAAAAAAAATTAAATTTCATTCTGGTAGTTGTATATTTTTCAATGCACAATATGCAGCATTCAATATGCTATGTCAAATTCTTGAAATCCCACTGCAATGCACTGAAAAAATATCTGCATTTTTTTCCTCTCAAATACTGTTACTGTTGTATTGGAAAAAAAGAAAAAATGCCTTTCAAATGATTATTTCATATCATGTTATCCCACAGTCTCAGATAGGTGTGATGATATTTTTAGGTGCAGGTTTGGAAAACAATAACCTACTGTAGCATCTGATTTCTAATATGTAATTCTGCACTGGGTTGTTACAGAATTTTACATCATATGGCATATTGTAAAACATGATGTAAATTTTACATGATCTGGTAGCTGCTGTGATCTGCAGGAAGAATAAGAGCTTTATTAAGTACAATACGAGCTGGATATGAAAACTTTATCTTAACGTAGGGGGAAAAATGCACAGCCAATGTTAAGTGTAATATATTTTACACAACACAACCAGAATGGGATTTATATTAATTCCTTGGAGTTTCTCAGAATTTAGATCCAGATAAGCATGATCAACCTCTGAATGTACACTCTTTCTTTTACAAATAACTCCAAAAAAGGTCTTCACATGCAAAATATTGTTTTTATTTTTTACTTTTTAAAATGTGTACTATATATTTAAGCCAAGTGCTAGTTACTAGTGCCATTTTAACTAAGTTGATGGCATGAGTTAAGAGGTGCCAAGCTTGCCAGACAACATATTCACTGCATATAGTAGCACTCCTATGTGCTTTTCAGTTTGCAGCAATCAAAACCCTTTGCAAATACGCACAATCAAAACCCACTGAAAAAACGGACACACAAACATACGCATTGAATCACACCAACATTCTCCGTACTTAAAGAATTCCTATTTTTCCTCCATTAAAAACAGTCCTGTACAATAAGTGATAGTGTTAAGTGCCACTGTCAGGGGAAGCACCCAGTCTTTGAAAGTATTACAATGGCAAGTAGGTGACAGCCTTGGGCAAGTAAATGGAAAGAATTAAATTAAGGAGCGTAAGAGAAAAAAAAAGTCTGCATTTTCATTCTCTTCTCAAACAACATGGGTGTGTCAGATGTTCAAACTCTACTTTAGTTTACATATCATTCACATTCAGAATTTTGTTCAGGTGTGTACATACATGTTGTACAGCCACAAGCATACAAAACAGATACCAGCGAAGGAAGGTGAGAATAGCGCTAGTCTCATTAGCTGTATACAATATTATTTGCTATTTAGAACTGGTCTAAGACATACACAGTGTACTTAATACAGAATTCCACTAAGAGAGTAAGGTTATTTTTGCAAGTAGAACATATCTGAGTAATTCTAAAATGTTCTTTAGTGCAGTCTACTAGTTTCCCCATGTAAAGTAGAAACAGTTCAAATATATGTTTCTTCACGAGTTTAAAATCACAGAAATATAAAGAATAAGAAAGTTTATTCCCGGGGGCTATATTGTGTTGTCAGCTTTAAAGGAGAATTCCCCAACAAGGAATTCAAGCTAACATGTTGATATTGTTTGGCTGTATAAACTAAATTACATGTAATTTCAGGGAACTGATACATTTGAAAGTAAAACAAAATTAAGAAGACTATCACTGAATAGACCACCCCTCATCTTATTCACAAGTGTTATGTCACACATTTTAAAATGTGTCTAAAGTTCTGTACCTGCCCACTTTAGATGTACAATTCCTCTACTGAGTGCAAGCTGTGTTGGTAAAAAACAAGGAATCTCTGAATCTAAATTTGACATGTATAAAAGCTTACATGAAAATTTGACCAACAGCATGTTGACAACTCCAAAACTACAAGCATGAGACAGAGGATGAGGATTTAATTTATGTAATGACTGAAACATTAAAAATGAATTAATGACCTGTGTGAAGGCACACTATAGACAATACATGAAAGACTCAGATTTTAATAAAAACAAGGGGTATGGTAAAAATATGCATTTAAGAAAATCATCACATGAAAATATCTTAAACCAAAGAAATTATTTATCCTGCATATCTGAAAATAACTACATTCACCAGAACTAAACTATTGCAATAGGCAGTTTTTACCCACAGTTCACATAAGGTGGTAAGTTCAAGATATAAAGATTTGCTACATATCTCTTTTCTAAATATTCAATTTAGAGAAATATAAAATACCAGTGCACAAAATGACAAGGCATTAGATCAAACCATCCTACAGAAAAAAAAATACAACATGTTGATAATATTTATACAAAGGGAATCTTATTTCAAGACTGCAACTAATCTTTTGTACTTTCTTTTTGGCTAAGGTACTGGTAGATACACACTAGAGTACATGAGTATGTCAACCCTCTGTTCTGATCCCAGAAGTAAGGTTTCTGATGTCTACCAGATATTTTGGGAAAACTGCATTTATTACTGTTTCAAATTTGAAACCTGTTAGTTGATGATCATTTCCAAAAATAAATATTCCCACAGATAGAGGTCAGTGGTTGCCTGAAATTGCATCAGTTAGTGCCTGTATACTACAATCCTCTGCTCCTGTGGGACTGTTTTGTCATTTTATCAGAATGATTATTAACATGGTATTTTGAGCATAGGACACCACAGGTTTCAATGCTCAAATGTACTATTTGCTGTCACTTCTACTTATTTTACTCATTACATTATGCCTTTTTGCTAGGGAAATGTTGCCCTTAATTTATCTTTTTAACAACATAGCCTTTCTTTCTGAGGGCAATTCCATGGTATAATCCAACTCATAAAATGATAGACCTGGCAAACCTGCAATCTTTTCAACTGTTCTACATGTTGATTTCTTTAAGCATTTAACATTCAATAAGCAAGCAGCTTCAGTGAACTGAAACTGTACTCGTTCTGAGATGGTATGCTTTTAATTTCATTATACACTGGCATCCATGAATATTTTTATACTGTGAATGATTTAAAAAACTAAGGAAATTCTCTCCCAGGCATTCCTCTGAGAAAACTTGTGTTTTAATATTCCACAATATGATGTCCTGAACAGTAACATGCAATAAATTATTTTAATATTTTAAATAGCTAACAGACCTATAATGCATCTGACAAGTGTAATAATTGTAATACGTCTTCATCTTAAGAACTTCCTATAAAATGGTGTAAAATATAATTGCCTCATATTATTAATCAGTCAACCAATAGCATAAACAGTAGTAGTATTGTTTAAGATTTTAGTCTTTGCTTTTTTAATCCCACTGCCTTTTTCCCCCTAGAAAAATGATCTTTACTTTGCTCTCCAGCAACATCTACTGGAACATCAGTAAAATGCTGATATTTATATTAATCACACAGTTAACATTTAGTAGGGCAGAGTTAGCAACTGCCAAAATGTGAGATAAATGACCTATAATTCAGTCTTAAACAGAGCCTCTATTGCTGCATTGGTCTCAAGCTGCCAAAGTTAGATCGCCTTTGACCTCCCAGATCTGCCTTTTAGTAACAAGCATGTTATAAATGACTAAATAATATGGAAAGCTCACCTATTATGAAAGCTTAGCTTTTATTTTATTAACATCATTAAGACAGCATGAAATCCACTGTTTTAAAAGACCAAGAAATAGATTTTTTAAAATTTGTGATATAAAAAAAAACTACCCCCTCCCTTTCAATTCACCTATAATAAGCATAGTTGAGTTTGATGTGACATATAGTTATACAGGTTTGAAGCTTCAACATAGCTTCAGATGAAAAAACTTAAAATTTTTGAAGAAAAATAAAATGCCGCTACGGTCTCACTCATTGCAAAGTTTGAAAGTACAGTAAGTTAAACAGAACTTGGAAAGCAGAGATGCCCTCTATAAATCTATTTTTTAAAAGTTCTGGGTTTTTTGTTTGTTTTGTTCTTGCCTAATTTAGTGGGTTTTTTCCCTATGTTCTTGGTAGTTCTGTCCATTCCTTCAGATGTTGGGGAATACACATGGATGACTCTCACTGAAGGTAAAGGAAGTAAGGCACACAATTTTGGTCCATCAACAGGAGACTAGTCCTCCCTGGGGGCTTGATCCTGCTCAGATATGTGGTGGCTTGTCACTGCCTATCTTGTAAAATCAGCTACTGTGAATGTACGCACAAAGAGTTGTCGCTGATTTTTATAGGATATGAAGCAATGTGAACCACTGTATCTGAGTGGTGGATTGAATCATTATTGCAAAGTTGCATGATTATAAAGAATTTGGTCAACTAACTGTATAAGTGAGTCTATTTGTAGGTCAACAATGCTATAAATAATATTTACTAGGTACAAGCCCATTGAAGTTACCTTGCCGTATCTCCCCTTCAAGAGGCAGATTAGTTTTCTAGCATACTCTTACAAACAGACATTTATGTACAGATGTTAAATGGATTCTGATCATTGTATTTTTGTTTTTTATCTTATTTTAATCACCAGTAAAGGTCTGCCTATCCTAAGGTATTCATTCACTCTTTACATTGCAATGGACAAACACAGAATACCCTTGCTATTTCTAGAATCCTTTCCTTCCTATTTAAGTCTTCGCTTGCTCAGGTTGAAAATAATTATAAAATACCAGAGAACAGAGGAGGTACTTGGGAAGGGGTAGAAATCAATGAGTACTGGAGCAAGGACCCCACAGATAAACATTATTTTTTGTAAATGAAGGAAACATTTAAGTAACATATTTTTTATTACATTATTTTTAGCCATATACTCCCTTTTCACCCCACATATGTTTACATAAAATAAGCCAAGTTTCTGAAAACCTAAAACACAATAAGCTATAAAATTTTATTTTTAAGTCTCTAGACCAAAGTTCAGTTGTTTGCCTGATAATTAGCCCCTCTCAATAGCTGTTAAACAGAAAGCCCTTTATTGTAATCCAGGTGCACTTGTAGACAGCACTTTCAGAGTTAACTCCATTTGACAACTGACATAAATCCATTATTCTAATTTGGCAATTGCTTTACTAAACATGGATGCAGTTTATGAGTTTTAGTCACATATTTCATCCAGTATGGTACTTAATCTCAATTTACAAAACATAAACATGAAATAGGTTTTACAGTATGTCTAAAAGGGTATAGCTATTCATCTGATGAATGCCAGGCAAACAAATCACACTCACCTAGACCTAAACTACTAGGTTTTACTCTAAACCCCAAATGGTAAATAATTATAATTAATTGTGAGTTCAGTTATTACAAACAAATTATAGAATGACAGGCACCTGCAAGATTGCAAGACTAAGAGCTTGAATTATACAGTGAAGAGCACCCTGAGGTTTCTTCAAGCACTGAATTTAACCTTATGCGAAGTCCAGCTTTCACAAAATCTTCAATTTCTATTCTCCTATGCATTAAAATAAAATAGAAGGAAAATCATTCAGTGTAAATTCAGCTTCTTTCCATAAGCATTTGCAATTGAATTTACAGCATATTCTAATTCATCACAATTATTCCATGTACTTTGTATTGTAAACAAATGGAAGCTGATACAATACAATATCCTTTCTGCCCTTTGCTGAAAATGCTTTCCTCAGTTACAAAAAATGAAAATCGACCAATTTAACTAAGCCACTCTATAAAGCACTCATATTCAGACACTTCTTACCTGCCTCAGTTGAAGCCTTCCTTCCCTTGTTAGCAGTATGAAGCATCCTCTAGCCTTCCCAGTCCTCACCACCAGCCTCAAATTGCACAGCTAAGTCCCTTTTTTGCAAGAAAATGCTTATCGATAGTGATTAGTTTTTGTTGTCCCTTTTAAGTCCCTCCTGCGGGAAGGAGCAGGGGAGCAATGTGACGCCACCTTTTAATCTTTTGCAAGAGCGAAAAGGCAGAAAAGGAGCGCTCGATCAAACTGAGCTTCACACATGACTAAAACTCGCCTGAGAGGCTGCAAGCTCTGGCTAAAGCACCACTAGGCGTGAGTGTAAGAACAGAGAAGAGGGGAGAGTCAATGAAATGTGACAACGTATGTGCATCAAAGACAGGAAAAGAGAGAGAGAACAATAAGAGAGGGATCGAGACAGCAATGAGAAAGAGAGAGAGAATGTGAGGAAGAACGTGAAGGAGAATAAGCATGAAGACAAAAAATAGGGGAGTTTTCAAGCAAAGATTCTTAGAATAAAGCCAAAGTGTCTGGCAGCTTCTGTTTTTATCTCAGTGAGCATGACATACTGCCTCTCTCATTTAGCAACACATTCTTGTCTCTTCCACGTTCAAAAGCTGAGATAATCACAATGTGTGCCTGTTTTTGCCTGATTGGCATACATGTGTGCAGTATACCTGTGCTTTTTTCTTTTTTTATTCTTCTAGGGATACATTTATGTGCAATTTACTTTACATAATCATCTGGATAGAAAAATGTGAGTTGCTAATTTCTATTGCAATTTACAATATAGTTTAACTGGCAGATGGAACTCTACTTACAACTCCGAACAACTGCCACTGGTAAACAAAAGACTGAACAAATGCTTACTGTTGATAACTGAGTGTGCATAGTAACAAAAAACATTAGTACTGCTGAATTTGTGTTTTAAAGAGCAGATATTACAGACGTTTGCCTCTGCTCACACTATTACCGCACATTAAGTATGGGGGAAGAGAAAGTAGGAAACATGATCTAGGACTAATAGTGTCAAAGAAGTCAATCAGACACAGGATGGGATCAGATTTGGAGCTGGAAAATCTGATTAAGAACTTGGATTTAGAATGAAATTTAGAATTTCAAATTAAATTTTGAAACTCTGTTGCTATACTCGTATGTAAGTAGGATTCACGGTCATGTAAGATCAGTTTTTTATCCCCACTTCTATCATATTACACCCACTTATTTGATCGTCTGCCTTTATGTTGCTTTCAAGTTAAGGGCAAGACTGACTGGGGCTGATGGGTAATTACTCAATTGGACAGCAGGCACATTCCCTGAATGCCAAGCTAACACTAGTTTAGAGACAGAATGTTGTTGCACTGGGAGGATGGCCAGGCAATGGGAAAGTTGACAAACCTGCAGGGAAATAAGTCGTGTCCTTGCTACAACATCTCTCACTCAAGGGTCTAGCATCTTGCCTCTACTGAAAGGCAGAAAGAAGGGGGTCAGCAAACTTGGACTTGAGAGCTCTGGGTCCAATTTTAATTTGATAAAGACTTAGACAAGTCACTTGTGACCTGGTTTTTAAGCATGGTATGGGGCAGACAGACATTTAATGGGACCTCTGAAACCACCTAAGTGGATCAGGCAAACATGTCACTTTTGAAAATCCCATTAGGTGCTTATCTGCATCTTAAGGTGTCTAAACACTTTCAGGAATCAGACCTTTATTCTCTGCACACTTCAGTTTTTCCAAACGGTAAAATTCTTTCTGACCAGAGAGCTGTGGTGGCTGTACTGATATGGCTGTGAGTATCATTTTATTAACATTTATGAGAAGCTCAAATGCTACGGTGACAAGGGCCACATAAGCATTCAGTATTCCCAAATATAATTTCACCATAATCCATTTTACAATATTTGGTGTTTTGCTTAAAGCCTTAGTCTCTTATTACATGAATACCTCAGCTTGAGTTTAAATAACAACATGAAACTAAAAACTCCAGTCCTGATGCTTGTGGAGGAATCTTGAAAACATTAACTCTTGTGGCTCTAAAATCAGAAGATTATTGTTAAAAATAAAAACAAAATAAAACAAGCTTATGATCTCTAAGCCTACCTAATATTTTTTAAAAACACTGTAAATCAGCAATACCAACAAACTAAATATAGAAACAGTGAAGGCAGACTGAAAATTGAAGCAAGTACCAAATGAACTTCACGGTGGCCAACAAAATAACCACATGGGCTGCACATAGGCAGTTCTATCACTTCTGCTCCCTGTCTGTAGGCCTTAAGACAAGAGAGTAATGCTGATGTTCTGCAAGAATAATTTCCCACTGTTCCGCTTCTATAGGAACATACCCAAGAGTAGTGTCCTCTTCAGCCTTCCCGGTATTTTATTGGTTTATTTTTTCTATCCCATAGAGGTTCTTTTTCCAATGTCAGCCTCAACTTCCACAGCAAGTTTTAAGTGGTGGAAGACACTGAGAGAAGTTCTTTAGTTTCAATGTGCAGACTGCATGCATGTAGGTAAGGGTGAGAGACTGTAGGACTAGCTGAATAGGTCTGTGGTGATGCAAGGAAGACAGACTGAGGATATATCCTCTAGAACAGTCGTTTCAACCTGTGGTACACAGACCCATGGGGGTCTGCAGACTATGTCTACAGGGTCCGCGAAAAATTACTACGATCAATCAAAAGTATATGAATACTCACACTTACAATTCAATGGGATCCACACCTCCATTCAAAATTTCCAAAGGGGTCTGCACCTCCATTTGAATTGTTTTTGGAGTCTTCAAATGAAATAAAGGTTGAACACCCCTGCTCTACAGAAAGGGTGTCAAATGTGTGGCCTATCATCTGACCAACAGTGCTTCTAGAGGGGTCAGGAATTTAGGGGTGGGGCCCACCACTGATATCTGGGGTACAGAGCACTATTGGGGATACATGTTGGTCACAAGTGGTGAGTGACAGCTATATTAACTCCCAATTTTGCCCAGTCATGCCCTGCACTGACACACCCCAAATTGGGCTCCATACCTCAGATTTCATAGAAGTAAACTGCTGTCCAGTTCTGGCCTGGGGGCAAGTAAGTTTGATACTTGCTCTAGAAAACAGCTGTAACAGGGGTCAAGAAGCTGAGGATGCTCAAAGTTGATGACAAACAGGAAATATGATATAAAAGACAGGAAAGAAATGAGAAAGGGAAAGGAGGAGGAAAACAGGAGGATCACAGAAAGAAATTATGTTGCGTAGAGATAACATAAAAGAAAGTAAACATGTGCCAGATTTAAGTTCCTAACTGCCATTGATGTTAATGTGTACCTTTAAAAACTTGATCTTTTGTCCTTGTCAGAAGAGCTTCCTCTGTGTGTTTATCTGTGAATTTATGTGCCTGATACTAAGAATGCTTAAAAACCTTGTTAAATCAGGGGCTATTCAAGTGACCATGCAGCTTGAAGCTATTACTACAAAAATGGCTTAAATGGCCAACTATTGGTTATTTTATCTTCCAAATACATAATTCTTTTAGCGAAGTACAAATTAGCTGAAGACATTTGACAGGTCTACAACTATACAGACATAAATGCAAAATTTTCTTTTGCTTCTCTTAAATATGATTCTAGTTAAACCTTCCCAAGGATTAGTACAGAAGCATGCAGAAGCCATTCTACAGTACATTAGAATAACTATTACAAAGCAAAGTTTACTTGAAATGGCATTTTGCATGGAGATATAAATAACTGATTTGTGACCCAACTTTTGTGCAAGTTTTCATAGCTCTAGGGAAAACAACTAATCAAAGCTTTCTCTTAGCATTACCTAACACAAACCAATTACAAGTCAAGTTTAACATTAAAGAGGAAGACCTCCTGTTTCCTCCTTCTGTACTTGCTTTGCAAATCCAGGCCTTTTCCTTATTTGCTTCTATTCTAGGATTTCAACAGCCAAAAAGAAAATGCTGATGCTGTGATTTGAAACCTCAAACTTACTTGAACCATGGAAGATTTTAGACTCACAAAACATTTAATTTCCCAAGAGTACAGGAAGATTTACTAGCATTAACTTCACTGACATTCACCCACATCTTCTTCCAGTTATCACAGCTTCACTGTTTCAGTGATGTCAAATGATCTGCTTTAGAAAATGCACTCCCAGTATTGCTCAGCATATGACGTATCACAACATCGTATCATGATTTAAGTGGAACATCAATAAAACGTGACAGTATGCAAACTAGGTGATGAATGTTAACAAAGCTACATGCAGTCACGCATTCATATCTGAGGCAAATTCAGACTCTGCATAGGTACATGCTATAAAAACAAACAAACAAACAACAAAAGTAAAAGTAGCACTATGAGGCATAAGTGAGGCACTTCACTCTTAATTCCCACCTGCTTCCAAACCTAAAATATTCAGTAGCCATAGCTGTAATCTTCTCAGACACAAATTGACAGCAGGGGCACTGCTTCATTATGCATATTGCCTACTCATATTTCTCATGACGTGTGTTTTAAAGCCAGGGCAGAGGAAGGAAAGGGGCATGTGTGGAGCTGTAGCTGGTCTGTATTTAACAAGCAGAAGTAGTAGCACAGTTCTGTATCTAGATATCTTTGACTCATCTGGGACCTGATTCAAAGGTGGCAGAGTGGATCAAAAAAGCCCATCTAGATTCAGTGAACTTTGATTCTGGCTGTTTTGGAATATCAAAAACATGTACAACAGGCCCCACTCTAAAAGTAATATCTATTGCACAATTACCCAGTTAATTGCACAATAAATTTAGATTGGCTACAAGTGTAAATTAATTTGGGTGCCTTAAAAAGGTCCAACCAGCTATGAAGTTATTGCTTGAAAATGTATAGTAGCTTTATAACTGGTTTCTGTCCAGCTTTAATTTGCACATGTAGACAGTCCCTGTGAACTGGAAGCCTGCAGCTGGTAGACCCTGGCTGATGGGACTCTTGATCCTGGCTGTACCACAGTTGGAGCCAGGACTGAGAGTCTCTCAGCTGCAGGACTCTCAGTCCCAGTTGCAAATGGCACAGATGGGCCCAGAAGTCCCACAGCTGAGCGGAGTCTTGGCCCCAGCAGAGTCTGGCAGTTGTGGATGCTGGGTCCCAGAAGTGCCCTGCAGCTTCAGGATTCTGGATCCTGGCAGCTGTGGAGTACTACTGTGATCTCCTACCCTTGGGTATGCAAGAGACCCTGTTGCTGCGGCTAATATCAAATCTTTATGGATCTGGACTGTGCACAGTTAGTTACAATTCCATTGAAGAGTCCTGATATCATAGCTGGTCTTAGGGGTGGGCAACACTAATTGACCCCCCAGGAAGACATGGTTAGGGGTGCACCAAACACACACGCACACGTGTGAGCGGTCCGTGCTCACAGCAGTGTTCTCTCCCCACCCTGTTCTGCCCCAGTTGATCCCCACCCCAGGCAGGAGTGGTGCCCAGCCCAGACCAGTCCTCCCCCCACCTCCAACCACAGCTCAGAAGGAGTTGGGCCGGGCACATGCAGGCAGAGTGGCATCTGCTCTAGTCAATCTACCTTGCTTCTGGCACAGCAGCAGCGCCTGCCCACCTGGTACACCAAGCTACTCCACCCCCTTGCAAACTGTGCCCCATGCTCCTGCCTGCCTTTGCCTCTGATTCAGCTTGCAGCAGCGCTCCTGACATGGGGGGGGGGGGTCGCCAAATACAAGTTCACCCAGGGCACCATTTTCCCTATGGCTGGCCCTGCCTGACATATCAGTAGTAAAGCATCGTTTTATCTAGATCTCCACCATATGGGAAAAACTTGTATAGTATACAATATGACAAGAATATGTCACAAATAAATCTAACAGACTGTATTAGAACCCAAACCTATGAGATACTGAGCACATCATGGGAAATGTGGGCACTTAGAACATCACATGATCGAGTCTGAAATCTATGACTTCATACAACTATGACATAACACTTTAGTAATCTGCAAGAGCAAATAGGTATAATAAAAGAGGTGCGCCATATTAACTTATTTGACATCCTCCATATTTGATACAGAAGTACAGAACCTCACAGAAAGCAAAATATTACTTTTCACAAATTCACTTTTAGTACAAATTGTTTATCGTTCACTGAAAATTTTGTTTGTAGTTTTCCAAGACTGTTTCAAGGTGGGGGGAATATGTTGAATACATTATAATAAAGTAAATGACTTAAACTATTAGAGATAATTCAACCAATCAAAATAAAAATCAGCTAATTTTCATGCTATTTGGTTAAAAACATAAGCTTTGCAACTACAGAATATAATTAGTAAGATGAAAATAGTAAGACTTGAGTTTTAAGGCAGGTTTTTCCTTACTAAACGTCTGCAGAAAGTAACCCAGGATGTCCAAAACTAAACAAGCAATAAACAACAGTTAAAAATACATTTTTGTTTTCTTTACAAAATTAATTTCCTCTGTCAACAGATAGATTCAGTGTACTCTGAAACTGGATGGCAGAGAATACAATATCCCTTCTTCTCAGGTGAATACAGGCATTCATGAACTATTTGGTGGTTATTTTGAGTGTTTTCCAACACTGTAAATTTGCAGGCAGCAAAGCAGAAGCTTTACAGTAAACTCAGTTTCAGACATATTCATAAGCAAAGAAATTCAGTATCCAGTTTTTATTTTTAATATTTTTGCAGCTAACCTGTTTGCTGCAGAAGCTGCCATTTTCTGACATTCTTTCCTGTGACAATCACAGAAGAAAGTCAAAACCTTACTTATCGGCAAGCTCTCTTTTACAATAATCTGACTGTTATTTGTTAAATCTGGGATAAAACAGTGCAATTTCAGATGCTGAGTACCTAAAAATCTCTGAAAGCTGCTAAAAAGAAATATGAATGACACTGTATAACGTAATGGAGGTACAACAAATAAATATCCTGGAAAGTGCTCGTCTTAAGGCGCAACACCAAGAGCATGACATTTACGGGCCCTGGTCTTGATGAAAGAAAATCTTATATACTTTCCACCTACTAAATAAACTCTATTTTTTCCACCTCCTGTGGTCTCCATCTTCTTGATTTCTCTATTAGAAGGTTTGCTTTTTGTTTTTTTAAACACTTACTGGCTCAGTGCCTCGATTTCCCCATTTATAACATGGTTATGATAATGATCTGCTTGTAACATGCTTTGAAATCTACTGATTAAAACTCAAGATAAGAGGTTGGCATTGTTAGCCAAAAATAAATTCATGAAAGGAAAAAAAAGACCCCGAGTTTTAAATTAAGCATTTTCCCCTGCAGCTATTTTAAGTTTATAGACTTTAATGTGGACAGGTTCAGATCCAAAATAGAAATCTCAAATCCATTTAAGAAACAATCTTAATCTTACCATTTTGCAGCATTCAATGATGGGCAGAATGTTGCTGACTAACAGGATGATTGTTGAAAGATAAAGAATTTGGCCCAGAGTAATAAAATATGGTACCATTACAATATTTCTCATGTTCCAAGATTTCTTTAATACTAGAGGGAAAAGATGTGAAGTCAAAGTAATATGAATGACTCACTAACTGCTGTTGATGAGGATGCTTTAAATCTATGAAATTTGTCATGACCCTTATTCATTAGATTCTATTGCCATATGTTGAACGTTGCAACTTCCCATTGGAAGCAACTTTAGTGAACATACGTCAACTGACAAAAATTCATGCAGGAAAGTATGATGAACCATGTAATATTATAAAAAGTGCCTCCCATGGTTAATTTTAACTAATTCTCACCAAACTATTGTCATGCATAATATTTGTTTATTACAATTTCAGGGCCTATGTTATGTTCTGGTATTCATTAAAAAATTTCCTTGGGCATGTTTACATAATATACAATCCCTAAACATGCAATGAGTAAGGACTGTTGCACTAGTCTCAATATAATAAAGACCAAAATGTTGTAAGTGCATAAAAACCAGGGAGGCAGGACACTTCACCGACTTCACATCCAGACAAATTCTTTTAAGTCACAAATTCAATACTCTAAAAGGTAAGACCCTAAAACATCCTAAATAGACCCATTGATATCTATGCTATTCTAAATAGGTCATCAGTCTCAATTCTGTTTCTAATGGACAGGTGTCAACTTCAGTTCTATATGTAATTTAAACCACACGTGTGGGCTAGTCTGTACACAGGAGGTAAATAAGTGAGAGGAAGATTAAAAAGTATTTGTAAAAATGGCTTTTCTTTTTGAAAATGATTTTACATAACATAAGACTTCACATATTCATAAAGTTAGAAATATGCTTAAGAATGTGGTAAACAAACATGCATGCATAGAATTGGATCTACCTTTTCTTTCCTTTGGGTTGAAGTATATTTATGAGTTAAATATGAAAAGGTTTTGATGCATCTGTTATGGGAATATAGCTTTTGTTATAAAAAAGTTTAATCTGTCACTCTTCAAATAGCACTATACTATTTAAGTATCTAATATATTCTTAAATATAATTCCTGTGTTTATTATTTATATTACAGCAGCAACTAGATAGAGGCCCCCAGTTACGATAGAGCTCCACCCTCCAAGGTACTGTAGAAATATAGACTAAGGCACAATCTGTTCCCCATAGCATTTTATAAATTAAATATGATGCAAGCAGTGGACACACAACATACATAAATACAAAGAAAACTAAATGTCTAATCCAGAAAACTCTTATTCACCTGTGTATTTATTCATATAAGGAGTCTCTCTGAAATAATGTGATTAAGCATACCAACACTGATGATCAGGTCAAGAGAAATCCATAACATTTTAAAGCCTTTCACACTATAGCAGCAACTAGTCCTTCTACTATAAGCAGCAAAAGCCTTAATGGAAATAGGAATCATTCATATTCCAAGACAAAAATAATGATATAATCAAGTATTTTGTTTGTTCCAGAACTAGTACACTTTTTAGCTGATTTAACATTAAATATATGCTTCAAAATTTGCAGTGAACAAAGGTATTTTCCTCCTTTATCTTAATTACAAAAGATGTAAATGTAATCTTGCCTGCAGAAAAATCAGCTACTCTTAACAATGTTGTGTAAACTGCTTTCTGCTTAATTCAGGTCACAGTTGGGACCTCTACATGTGCATTTATGCACCGTAGTTACTGCGAATTAAGTTTCGTACCTGTAATAACAGCTACTAACTCAATGCACCGTAACCAGCACTACTGTGCGGTGGCACTGATGCATGCCTTTTTAGTAAGGCTAATGCTTTTGTCATGATTTGCTAAAGTGCAGTAGAATTACTCTACTGTTCATTTAGCATATCATGAAAATGCACCCAATAGGAATAAAGCACGATACCACCCTCAGCTCCAGTTACTTTAATATTTTCTTTGGGTTCAAGAGTCATTGTCTCAATCACCCTTCATGAAGATTGATGGCCTTTTAGATAAACAGCACATGCATGCATGCAAACCTAAACATATCTGGGGCCCTAATATAATCTACACCAAAATCCTTATGTTAAAAAAGAGAGCAAGAGCATAGGAAGAAAGAGAATCAATCTTTTCCTCAAAACCTGAAGATGATATAGCCAATACTCAGTTACAGGAAGTGAGTTTTGCATTATACTTTGGTGCTGCAACATTCTTCTTACTTCCAAAGGTGCCTGTAGAATTTTCCTAGTTATAGGGAAATGCTTGGCTACCATACTGGTACAATGTCACTGTACGTCAGAGCAGTGGAAGCCAACCTCTTAGGCAGGCATGCTACAAATTAAACTCCACACCCTTGCTGAGTACCACTCAAATCTCATCCCCTTGCCTGATGTGCTGCTCTGCTTTCTACACCCTGCTCTGTACTCCTTCCTTGACCTGCTTTCTACCCCACTGGACTGGTCCTTGGCTTTCTGCTCCTTGATCTGTGCTCCCTACTGATCTACTGATGTGCTCTCTGTCCTGATCTGTTGCATGCCACATACAGAGGTTGCCTGTGTTACTTGTTGCCTACTTCATAGAATAGAATAGAATAGAATAGAATAGAATAGAATAGAGGGCAAGGCCAAAAGAAAACAATGGTTAAAATGTGCTTATTAGGGGTGTGCTAATAAAGATTTTTTTGGATGATACCACTGGCCAATTATTAATCAGCCATATCAGCTGATACTGATCCAATAGCCAATATGCAGCCGGGCAACTTGGAGTCCGGCCGGTAAGTCTGTGAGGGGGGGAAGGGCACTGGGGAGAGAAAGGGCATGGGGAGGGAGATCAAGGCACCCACAGTGAGGGAGGGAATAGGCCTCGGGATGGGGCAGGTGCTGCTGAGCCAGGGCGGGGCATGGGATGGAACTGTGGGTGGCTAATCCAGGGGGCATGGGAAGCGGCTCCTGCTGTTACATGCACCCCCAGGGGAGGCACGAGGGACATGTGACCCTAAGATTTGTGCACAGGATGAGGATGATCTGCCTGGTGTGGGCTCAGGACCAGGGGCTGAGCTGGTCTCTTCTGGGGGGGGTGGGGAGAGCTGGGCTGGGGCTGTGCCCAGTGTGGGTGGGGGTAGGGTGGGCAGCAGCTGTGCTGGAAGGGGTGCTTGGGGTAGCTATATCCCACCCCATAGCCCCCCTCCCAGCACTGCCACTACCACCCACATGCCGTCCCACCCCGCCTCAGGTGTGCAGCACCTCCTCCTTCCCCAGAACCACTCTTTCCTTCACTGTGGGGGCATTGCCCTTACCCCCCACAGACATATCGGTCAGATGCTACTCTCTAAGCTGCCAGGCTGCATTCCTGGCTATGTGCATGTATCATTTATCAATGACATTATCAGCTATACCAGCCAAAAAAAGCCAATGGCCAGTAATGTCAATTTTCCTTTCATCAGTGCTAATCCAATATTGATTGATATATCGGTACACCTCTACTTGGGACTGCTCTTACTTAGGAACCAGACTTCCCCCTTCCCATTAAATATCATGGGGATAGCAAAAAAAGCAATGTAAAAGCATTTTTAAGTTGTATTCAGGATCTTTGCTATCATTCTTTTTTCCTAAAGACTGTGACACTACAGTAACTGCTCTGTTGTTGCTAGGTATGACAACGAAAAACAGAGAAAGTGTGTATGTGGCAGGAAATAAATTCCCATTTCTAATCCACTGGATCACAAAATTAAAACTGCAGACATAAGAACAGCAAGTTATACTGTTACTTATTGATTATATAAGATAGTATCAGAAATTTGGGATTATAATGAGCATTAAAGAAGTGAGTGGTTAGAACAAGTCTTTGCTAATGGCTGTGCCCTCTTCAACCCACACAAAAATGGATTTGCTTTATACCACAAATTATTTTATAATATCTGAGTTTGGCTGCAGGATCAAACTGGGGAAAGGAAATGATGCATTTCCTTATGACTCATATGACAGAGCATAATTGGGGTGATCACCACTTAATAGATTCATAGATTCATAGGTGCTAGGGTCGGAAGGGACCTCAATAGATCATCGAGTCCGACCCCCTGCATAAGCAGGAAAGACTGCTGGGCCTACATTACCCCCGCTAGATACACATCCAACCTTCTCTTGAATACCCCCAGGGTAGGGGAGAGCACCACCTCCCTTGGGAGCCCGTTCCAGACCTTGGCCACTCGAACTGTGAAGAAGTTCCTCCTAATATCTAATCTAAATCTGCTCTCCTCCAGCTTGTGGCCATTATTTCTTGTAACCCCCGGGGGCGCCTTGGTGAATAAATACTCACCAATTCCCTTCTGTGCCCCCCTGACGAACTTATAGGCAGCCACCAGGTCGCCTCTCAACCTTCTCTTGCGGAGGCTGAAAAGGTCCAGTTTCTCTAATCTCTCCTCATAGGGCTTGGCCTGCAGGCCCTTAACCATACGAGTGGCCCTTCTCTGGACCCTCTCCAGGTTATCCGCATCTTTCTTGAAGTGCGGCGCCCAGAATTGCACGCAGTACTCCAGCTGCGGTCTGACCAGCGCCCGATAGAGGGGAAGTATCACCTCCTTGGACCTATTTGTCATGCATCTGCTGATGCACGATAAAGTGCCATTGGCTTTTCTGATGGTTTCGTCACACTGCCGACTCATGTTCATCTTGGAGTCTACTAGGACTCCAAGATCCCTTTCCACTTCCGTGCCACCCAGCAGGTCATTTCCTAGGCTGTAGGTGTGCTGGACATTTTTCCTCCCTAGATGCAGCACTTTGCATTTCTCCTTGTTGAACTGCATTCTGTTGTTTTCTGCCCACTTGTCTAACCTGTCCAGGTCTGCTTGCAGCTGCTCCCTGCCCTCCGGCGTGTCCACTTCGCCCCATAGCTTAGTGTCATCTGCAAACTTGGACAGAGTACATTTCACCCCCTTGTCCAAGTCGCTGATGAAGACATTAAAGAGTATCGGTCCAAGGACCGAGCCCTGCGGGACCCCACTGCCCACGCTCTTCCAGGTCGAAACCGACCCATCCACCACAACTCTCTGGGTGCGACCCTCCAGCCAATTCTCCACCCACCGGACTGTGCAGTCATCCAAGTCACAGCCCCTTAACTTGTTCACCAGTATGGGGTGGGATACCGTGTCAAAGGCCTTCCTGAAGTCCAAGTATACGACATCCACCCCTCCTCCTGCGTCGAGGCATTTTGTGACCTGGTCATAAAAAGAGACTAGATTGGTCAGGCACGATCTACCTGCCACGAACCCGTGCTGGTTTCCCCTCAGCATAATTTGTCCTGCCGGGCTCTCACAAATGTGAGCCTTGATAATTTTCTCAAAGATTTTGCCAAGGATGGAGGTGAGACTGACTGGCCTATAGTTACCCGGGTCCTCCTTCCTCCCCTTCTTGAAAATGGGAACCACATTGGCCCTTTTCCAGTCCTCCGGGACTTGACCCGTGCGCCACAAGCGTTCAAATATTCCCACCAGTAGCTCTGCAATGATGTCGGCCAGTGCCTTCAGTACCCTCGGATGGAGCTCATCCGGGCCTGCCGACTTAAAGGCATCCAGTTCCTCCAAGTGACCCTGCACCACCTCAGGGTCCACGCATGGAAGTCTGGTGCCTTGCTGCTGCCTCCCTACACTCCCAGTGAGAGACTTGTCATGCCTCTCACTTAGGAACACTGAGGCGAAGAACTCGTTGAGGAGTTCAGCCTTGTCCCCTCTGTCCGTCACCAATTGTTTCTGTCCATTTAGCAGGCTACAGAGAGGCCTGCATGGTGAGTAGCAGGAAGATTCCCCACTCCCAGGTAACCATTTTAAGGGGGAAGGTGTGTGATGTCACTTTAAGTACTGAAAGCAGACAGCTGGCAGGTACAGGCCAGCTCTGATGAGGCAGCTATTTTAGATCCTGGCTCTCTAGGCTTAGGCAGTTTGCTGCAAGCAGCCAAAGGAGCAACAACATGCAGCTGAGCTCATGAAACACCTTGCTGGTAAGGGAGGAACTATGGGGATGGCAGGAGGTTTCTGCACACCCAGTGGGGTCCAGAGCCCCAGGAAGAAGGTTTCAGCCTAGTTAGAACAAGGCCCAGCCTAGGCATGGGGCTAACAGCTGGTAGGCCTACAAGGGGGGCAGGCAAGTCCCAGTGTAGAAGAGGGCTCCCTGGTGGGACCCAGGAAGGACCCCTCTCTGGAGTATGGGCATCAGCAGCTGCTAGGTTGACTCTCTGATTCCTCACATGGGTCAATGCAAGGGGACCAGGGTCAAAGGACAATGAAGCCCAATGTGAGGGGCAGGCCAGGGCCACTGTGCACTATCTGACTCCCCAACTAGCCTGGAGGAGGGGCCAGAGTTTATAAGGCATGAAGGTCCCTCTGATGTGGGGGACTCACAGACAAAGGGGGTAGAGGTCAGCCACCATGCAGGCTGTTATAAGACTGGAATGGGGCCAGAATGAGAGCTGGACCCAATGAGAAAGAGAGCCCAAGGACAGCATACAGGAGCTGCAATAAGGAAGCTAGACTAGGGCAGGGAGGCCTGCTTGCTCATGGGCATGACTGGAAGCTGCACCCTGCTGGGGAAGGGTGGTCTGGTGGAGCTGTCTGTGGTAGGAGAGTCCACCAGAAAGGCCAGGCTAGTTAGCTCCCCGATGAAAGCTGGGTAGGGCCACCTGATAACCCCAGCCTCCACCATTCAGTGGGTCATGAAGACCAGAAAGTAATGGGGCCAGACAGGCAGAGGCACCTGAGCCTGTAGGGATGCAAGACCCTGGAAGTAGTGGGCTAGGCATGCCTAGGCAGAAGCAGCTGAGCCCATGAGGATGAGGCCCCAGTATAGGGGCAGAGTATGGGCCCAGTGAGGGGGTAGAGTAGGTACCCCAGTGAAGGGATGGAGTGCATGAGGTTAGAAGCCAGAGATTATTCACTATAGGGTGAATAAGTTGAGAGCCCAGAGAGGGAGCATGTGTAGAGGCCCCAGGAAGGAGGCAGTTAGGCCCAGGTAAGTCCTGGGATGCCTGAGGCTGCAGGTGGGCCTTAGGCCAAGCGGGCAAGCGATTGACCCTAATCAAAGAGCGAGAGTTATGAGTTACCCAGAGAGGGGCTGGGTCAGAGCTTCATCCAGGGCCAGGTGAATTGGATGGTCCTCATTCAGATGAGGGTCACGGGAGAGGCCCAAGAGGCAGAGTGTGTGTAGGCAAGCCTGATGGCCTATGGGAGCTGCTCAAGGGAGCAGGGCAGGCTGAGTGTGGCCCTATGTGGGGCAGTGTGTGAGAGGCACAGCGAGAGTGGGTGGAATGTGAGAGACCCAGTGAGGCCTGTTGGGACGGAGAGAAAGGAACAATGTGTGAGGCCTAGCAAGGGGCTGAGTTTGGCATGGCCTTGAGCCAAAGCAAACAGCAACTCAAGGATGACATCTGAGGCATGGGACATGATAAGGACAGGTTGGAGTCATGTATACACCCCTAGACATTGGGGTCTTAAAATGGGTAGCCTCCCACTTATTGTAACACCAGTTTACTTTACCTCAAAGGTGTGGCAGGAGAGACTAGACAGGAGGGTGGACCAGTACTGTGAATGGGCCTGGAAGATTTGCCCCCGTCATACTCGGTGTATTGTCTCTCTCTAGTTTCTGTTGCCAGTGAGGTTACTCTACTTTTACTGTACCTTTCAATATTTAATTCAGCCAATGCATGACACAAGCTACGCAGACAGATAACAAAAAGCCAAAAAACAGAACACCTAGTTTTTGTTTAACTTTGCACACCGAGTTACAGATTTTAATTCACACTTTAAAATGGGATTTTCCTCGATGCTTAAAACCTCTCTTTACGAATTTTTTCATCTCCTGGGAATGAGGTAATCTGTTTTGCAGGACTTGGAGAAGGTGATTCTTGTGCAGGTTGCTTAGGTGCGAAGGGACTTGTAGTTTCTCCTTGTCTGGTTTGTCTCCATGTTAGGAGGAAGAAGTTTTGGCAAAGAAGAGCTTACTCAAACCAGACCCTACCTCTTTGTGGGACTATGCTGCTGCTGGCCCTGCAAAGCACAAGTTCAGAACCACTCCCTTCAACTCCCTATGGAGAACAGCCTCCAGCCTTCTGGTGTAGGGAAGCCATTCCACTTCCCACAGAAGAAGAGGGGCAGTGCATGACACTTCCCAGCCTGTGAAAGGCCCAGCACACCAGAGGCAGCTACACATGCTTTTCACAGATGGGATAAGCATAGTCACTACCCTGCCTTGCCCCTCCACTTACCTAGAAAGTTCTGTGGGCTCCCACACCCCCTGAACAGCTCCTGGAAGCGGGTAAAAGTCATGGCCAAGGGAGCCCAGGCTTGCTGGAGCTAGAGCCACCTCCCTTCTAACCTAGTGACACAGGCTGATTTTCTGCCAAGAAACACCTGGCCCAACTCACAAGGAGGGTCAGGCTAGTGGAGGGCGGTGGAGGGGACTCAGGGGCAATGTGGGACTCCTGTGAAACAGCCCCTTGGTATCCAGTTGGTTAGTGCCTAAATTGGACTAAGAAGCCTGTAACCCCCTAAAATCAGCTACAGTTGCAGGCTCCAATTCCCAACGGATTATCTCAGCCTTTGGTCCCTGATCCAGCAGCAACTGCAGGAGAACGTTGCAGTGGCACCTATGGTACCTGCTTTCCTAGAAGAACTGGGGCAAGCTATGTCTTTCCCTTTACTTTCTTCAAAGATGGTCTTGAACTGGGGAAGAAGGTGACCCTTAAGGCAAAAAGATATTTATTTAGAGCCACTGCCTTCACACAGGAGAAGGAAAGATAAGGGGATATACAAACCTACTGTCCTTCTGTTTCTCTACAGTATCACATTAAAGGCCAACATCAGTCTATTGTCTAGACTAGAGGATGTGAAAAAACACTATAGATACTACAACGGAGGACCAAACAAGCCTGGTAAGCTCCACAGATGACAGACTGTCCATTATTCCACTGTACATCAAAAGTTAGATGAAAGCAGATATAATTGGGATGCCAAGAAAAGTGTGACATGGCACACTGAAGCACGATCCAAAAGGCTAAGGACTACAGTATGATTCCCAGATTCCTCCATCCAAGGAAAGGTTAAGAGAGAAGAGCAATGTTTGATATAAACTGGAACTGACAACGTCTGGACTGACAGAGATCCAGAAAGGAGAGATGGAGAGGAGCAAGATCCTTTGGATACCAGTTGTTGTTGTGATGTGCGAGGAATACCTGAGTATCTCAAGAGGGCTCAGTGATTTAAAAAAAAGAGAGAGAGAGATGCCAAAGGGCTAACACTAATGGCAATGTCTAGCCACAGTCATCAGCTTGACACTGCTGCTGTAGGTGCCTGAAGAAACAGACATTTTTTCTTTTTCAAAACTCAGGTGTAGTCTGTGAGCTCTGCTCATGCATAAAAAGTAAAATTAACACAACCTGGCTGCTGATAGCAATGTGTTCACAAATAAGATTGTACAGTATGCGGTTAAATGGCAAGTATGTTGGAATAAAACAAATTAAATTCATTTAAACAAAGCCAATATATCACAGGGGGTTTTATCCCTGAATAATAATTTCAGATATCTAAGACTGCACTAAATTAATTAAATTTATCGTTGTTGGATTCAAAGTTGGAATTTATTCTATATCTGACACAAAACCAAGAAGAATTGGAAACTCTCAATGAGAAAGAAATAAAGTATCTCATTAAAATCCAATTTTCCTGTTATCCAATTTTTATCCAATTCATCTGAAAAGGAACAGATGAAATGGAAAAACTGGCTAGGAACCTGAACAACTAAAGGAGACCAGGATACAAAGTATCAGTACTAAATCACAAGAGCAATGGATGGGTATGAAAATAAAATAAGACAATTTTGTTCCCTATTTTTCACTCTTTGACCACTAGGAGCTACCTCAATATTTTCACTTAATGTCACAGGCCTTAATTTCAGCAATGTTTATGGACCTGTCACACAGAACTCCCATAAGATCTCCAGATTTTTCCAGAGTTGTCTTTCACATTTATATATGTACATTCCTGAGACCAATAGCATGCACATCTTCCAGGTTCTGAAGGTACTATACATTAATGCACAGATAGGCCTTGATTGGCATGTTTGAGTCTGTTCATTAATGTACCGAGACACTGAAATTTAATTATTCTAGGAGGAGATTTATTATTCTGGATACTAACGTAAAAAATATCTCTTGGGGATGTTGGGAATGAGAGAGCCCCGACTTGACTTCCCCTTTTCAATCTGTGCTTACAGGTGGCAGATGCTACCTACTCCCATATCAACAATCATTGAGTAGAAAGAGAGGCTGCATCTACCTCAAGTATTAAGTGGATAATGACTCCATATGTTGTCCAGCAGCCAGACAAGGAACCGAAAATTATACTGTACATGCAGGATATCTTTCAAAATTCAGATCCCTCACAATGTTAATGCCTATGAATACTGCAGAGTTTCACACAAAAATAACACTTGGTATGGTAGCATGATCATTATAAAAAAACCCAAAACATTATGTTTCCCTGACATTTGGGGTATGATGTTTTAATGAGGGGTTAGCCCAGCTTCGTTTTCCAAACAATGTTTTGATTTGTAATTTGATTTGTGTGTAAAAAGAGGTGGCTAGGTATCTTGAATGCTAATGTATGCTCCCAATTCATCCCAGGTGCAAAAATGTGAATTCTTTTATTCACAGACACACAAATATATCCATAAACTTAAAGGCCATCACTGAAAGCTAATCTCTGCATGAGTTATAAATGTAGAAAGTAAATATTTTAAAATGCATTTAACTCAAGCTAGTCCATTCAGCAGTTTGACAGTAATCTATTCTACACACCAAGTGCAGGACTCAAAGGCTTTATTGTCCAAATTCTAATGTCATCACTGCTCTGCTTCATTGTAGGAACTTGGGAGAGTTAAGTAACTTCTTTTGCTCCAGTTTCCATTTGTACACAGTCTTGATGATACTTATCCTATCTCAAGGGGCTATTGAGGTTTTAATAACTAACATTGTACAGACCTTCTAAGTTACTCATTATGATTATGTGACTAAATTAACTCCTCATTATCCAATACAAGCCAATAGTATGACCATATTCCTAGTGGTGATGATGATTATTAATGCCAGGTGCACAAGAATAACCACTTATTAGGTAAAGCTCTGACTGTTCCTGGAGCTTTACTGTACAAGGTTTTATCTGAACAGTATGAATACACCCAGGGAGTTAATCATTGACAAGATGCTTTATAGGGCAGCTGAAAGATGAAATACTGAAAACAAAACCACAAAACAATTATTTGAAAGAACATTTTTGGTCTCATTACACAATACTCCCCAACATCTGCCTCGTGAGAACAGTGGAAAAAAGGATAAGAGGTGAAACAATGGAAAAGCCAGGAAGTTCTTAGAAAATAATCTAATATTAATGTCTTCTGTTTCAGACTGTCTTTAAATCTTTGCCCTCAGAATTGTTATCTCTGTTCCTTAATACTGTTTTACTAACAACTTTGTTCTTACCACTATAGAAAAGCTCAAAAATCAGACTGGAAATTAGAAGAAATTCCATTTCAGTCAATTAGCCTATATCAGAATTAGGCCCTGAAGTGCAACACCAAGGTAACGATGTGACTGTGGTCTCCATCACATTGTAATTTCCTGCATAACTGTCTCTTTTCATTTATCAAGACAGTTTACTACTGAATAATTTTGCTTTTATGAAATAATACTGGAAAAATGCTAAAATATATATTTGTTGCTCCTAAGGGGAAGTTCTGAAATATTGCCGAAGCTCTAGTACTGCTTAGGGTGCAAACAAGCACTCAAACAATCCAACTTAGATTACATGGTTTACTTTGAGCTGCCTAACCTGAGTTAAGTTCTGCCATGTGCAGGGATTTGTCTGGGCAGCCTAAGGTAAGTAAGTTTGAAGGGGAGGACCTGAGAGGTCTGGAGGGAGCACGGTGGGTCCACAGTGGAGTAGTCAGAGGGTTTAAAATAGCACAGCCCCACGGCTGGGGCTTTCTGAGCCTCAGGGTTTTGCTGTGAATGCATGCAGATGTTACTTAAGTCAGGTTAGCCCATTTTAGACTGAGTTAACCCAGGCAGATTTAAGGTTATTTTGCCTTTCAAGGTGAACTAATTGAAATTAGTTTTAGAACAATTTAAGGCCTGTGGATGCCTACATGACCAGACATTTAGATCAACTTAACTTTGGTTAGGTTGATCTAAATGTAGGATTTGCATGTGCCCTAAAGGTATGTTCCCTAAGGCTATAGTATTTTGCCCAAAACCACAACTTACCTGATACCCAAGAAGGATAACACTCATCACTTGCCCAGTGATAAATCTTTGATATCCAAAAATGCCATAGCTTTAAAAGTCCAATATCTTAGGTCCTTACAAAACTAGAAAATGGAGCTTTATCATGATAGAAAATAGATATTCCAGTCCTAACAAAGAGAACAGCAGTATTTTTGGGCACCACAATTCAAAAAGGATGTGGGGTAGCTTGAGAGAGTCCAGAGAAGAGCCACACACATGATCAGAGGTCAAGAAAACAGACCTTACGACAACAGGCTGAGAGCTATGAGGCTCTTTAGCCTGCAAAAGCACAGGCTCCAGGGTGATCTGACGGCCACCTATAAGTTTATCAGGGGTGACCATCAGTATCTGGAGAATGTTTGTTCACCAGAGCGCCCCAAGGGATGACGAGGTTGAATGGTTATAAACTCCTGCAAGACCATTTCAGGCTGGACATAAGGAAGAATTTCTTTACTGTCCAAGCCCCCAAGGTTTGGAACAGCCGGCCATCAGAGGTGGTTCAAGCACTTACATTGAACATCTTAGTAAATTGTATGCTTATCTTGCTGGGATCCTATGACCCCAGCTGATTTCCTGCCCTTCGGGTGGGGGCTGGACTTGATGATTTTCTGAGGTCCCTTCCAGCCCAAATGTCTGTGAAATCTGTGAAATTTGCCTTTACACTTGGAAGATTAACATATCAGACTTCAACACCATGACATTTTATGTTTAAGTAAAACTAGTCTATAGGTATTTTGCTTTAAAAAAACCCAACTAAAACACTAACAGGTGAAAAATCAGTATAGATCCAATGCAACCAGTGAAGCATGAATGATTTCTGCCATTTTAAAATGTAACGCATAGTAAAAACTGTCTTCCTCTGAGACCTGTACAGTTTATTTTACTTGACTAAGGCTTTACTGGCAAAATGGAGGCAAAAGTAGTCTTGATAATTTTTAAATGTCCAAAAGATCCCCAAAATAGCTTCAGTGGCATAACCCAAATACGTTAGAAAAGGGAATAAATAAAAACTGTAATTGTCTTTTAAAAATAATAATTAATTTTTAAATAACACATCTATTTAGGTACCCAATTAGTAGTGAAAACTATACTCATAATTTGAAATCTGGCTATATTGTAAAGCAAGTTACAATTTTAAACATACTAAAATATGGCACCAAAATTAGTAAAATTACATAGCAAATCCAAGATAAAAGTAGCATTTAAGTGAACAGTTTCCATACAATGTATGTTCCCATATATTCTCAGTGTTCAAATGCTGTTTCTCTCTGAAAATATCACACTGACATGCAAGCCTAGAGATTCCTTTTGGGGCACTTGAGAAATTTCTATTAATAACTAATGAAATGCAGTGTTTTATTGCAAGGTTTTTTATACAGCATTCTCCCTGCTTTGAAACTAAAACTGAAGCAACTTCGTGAATGAACAAATAAGGTCCCTGAAGGGCTGCATTGGTGTGGGTGACACTTTTCTTGTCTCCCCAGAGGTGAAGTGTGTCACATCCTCAGTACTTCCAATCTTCACCAGCCTACAAAGCTACAGGCTATCCCCAGAGCAGGATATCTCACATTCACACATGCCTGTTATGTGCTATGAGCCTAACAAAAAAATTCCCCATCCATTTTTCAAAGCATGTGTAAATCAAGAACAGAATACAAAAAAAAAGATATATATTAAATAATTCCATCTTCAAAATAAGTAAGACGTTCAATCAGTGCAATGTTATTGTTTTTATTACTTAGAAAAATAAACATGTTCAGGACTTGATCTTAGATTCCACACTCAACATTAAATCCTTGTCCTATTCATTTCAATAGTAATAGTACTACAAACTTCCAGGACTGTACTTTCAGTTTTTACTCAGTCAAAACATCCACCAAAGTCACTGGTCTAAGCAGGGATTCTAGAACTGGACTATCATTTAAAGGCTGAGTAAAAATGCACTGAGCAAGTCACACTGCAATGGAATGAAATAACATTTATTTTTTAAAAATAAAGAACCAAACCAATTCAACACTATGCCACCCTGTATTGTTTTGAAGGCTCTTGTTTTTGGTCTTTCCTTATCATAATCTATAGGGACAAGATCAAAGAGTAAACTTAAAAAATAAACTTTTTCTGAGAGCCTTCCACAGAAATGAATGAAGGAACAATTCCCACTGTGTTATGTGAGTATTTATAGTTATCTTCCTATTCACATAGGGCAAAAGTTTAGAGTTTAAAAGGCAGGTGGACCCTAAAGGTGGGTATAGTAGTTTACATTACTCATGCAATGAAGCCCCCAAAAGCGCTCTGTAGCCTTAACACAACAAATGTTCATGACTACAGAGCACTTTTAACATGGCTGATCACACAAAAAATTAACCATCATCTGATGTAGAATCAGAAAGGGGCATTCTTAAAGCAGAGTGCCTTATAGGAAACCTGTGTACAGATTCCTGGTGAGGGTTAAATTTTTGGGTGATTCCTCCTACATCCCATATGGCTTTGCAGAGCTGTCACAGAGATGAGACAAAAAAACTCTGTCTCCTCCCTGTCCAGTCAGGCAGGCCAGGAGAAGGGAGCTGTCCCCCCTGCCTCTACGCCACACATGCCACCCCAAGCTACCCCTGCTGGGGTCTTGAGGGTGGGAGGTGGGCTGGGACCAGAAGATGAACAGGGCTCCCTTCCCCCTGTCCCCATGTGAACATTTTGACAGTGGCAGAGCCTATTGCACCTGGAGCTGGGGCAAGAGCTGGAAATAGGGCTCCCTCCCTTCTGGGCCTGACCCGTTCCCAAAACCCTTGCAATGGTATCTAGGGGGCCATATGGTGGGGCACTCCATTTCCTTTGCATCCCAGCTCCACATGTGGTATCCTCTGTCACTATGAAGACACTCACACAGAGGGTGGGGGAAGGGAGCCCCATCTGCCAGCCCTGCTGGGAAGAGGAGGAGCCAGACCAGGCCAGTACAGTGGGGGTGGGCTCTCTTTCCCCTTCTCTGCCCCTGCTGCCTGTGCAAGTGTCTTGACAGCAGCAGCACATAGCTGCCGCACCTGGAGCTGGGGGAGGGGGGCAAAGAACACTTGCCTTGCAGGCCAGGCCCAGATCCCTCGCAAGACCTCAGCAGGGGTAGCCAGGCTGAGCCCACATGGTGGGGAGCATCTGTTCCTTCCTCCACCCAAAGCTCTTGAAAACAGTAGCCTTGTGGCTGCTGTGCCTGGTCCTGTGGTGGGGGGGGGAGGAAAATGGAGCCACCCTGTTGTATGGGCCCAGCCCAGCTACCCCTTCTGCGGGCTGGGCCCATACAAGGGGAACTCTCTTCTTGCACTCCTGTATGAGCATCTTGGCAGTGGCTAGAGGCTGCCACACCTGGAGCTGGGGAGGGAGCAAATGGAGTCCCACTACTTGTGGGCCAGCTCCCCCCAAGACCCCAAGCAGGGGTGCCTGAGCTGGGTCTGTAAACCAGAGGTGCTCTGTTTTTGCCCACCAACCCAGCTCCAGGCATGGCAGCACCTGCTACTGTTGCAATGCTTGCACCCACCAGTCCCTCCACTCTCCCCCCAGCCAATGTTTACCATTGCTGAGGAGAGGGGCAGTTCGGCAGCCTCTTGGGAAGCTTCTGGAGTGCCCCTGCTAACTAGCCTGGCCCAGTGCAGTCAGGCTCTGAGCCCTGCCCACCAATGGTGCTCTAACTCATAGCACTTTGTGTAAAGCTCCATAGTTACAGCACTTCCCCAACTTCCCTGAACTTCTATACACACCTTATGATAACTCATGAAAAAGAGTGGGAGATTGTATAACACAGAGTAAAAAGTTACAAAGAGGCCAAGGAAATGTATGGCTGCATTAATTTAATGTGAAAGTTATCAAAAGGTATGTAAAATTTAAAGTAATTTGTAGACAGTAGGGATCTGGTCTAAAGCTGCAGTATAGGTGCCATTCACTGAGCCATATGCTGCTTTCCTTAAGTAACCCATTGTACAAAAAATAAATATCTTGTGACAGATTGTTTTGACAGCTAAAAAAGTTTTAAATTTTTGAATGCATTTGACTGAAAGGCAAAAATGTTAGGTAGATGTTAATTTAACAGATGTCTAGTTTTGCATCATCAGCCTGAAACAGGCAATTTCTGGCAAGCCTTCCTGCTGCATCACAACATGAGATCCTATGAATTCCACATGGATATGCCTTTCAGAAACATCCAAGTGAGCCATTTTCATTCAAGGAAAATAGCTGAAATTACTGTGGGAAGATGGTAACACCTGGTTATAGTTTTCATCAAGGAAATAAATGCATTCAGAGATAATGCAACTGATATCTGTTTATGTGAACTTTATATTTAAAAAAGAACACTGTGTCTGCAATATTGCACATAGCTGGTTGAAGTTATTTATTTCTACCCTGAAACAATTTACAGATTAAACAAGAACAGAACAGAATACTTAAAATTCTTTCAGGAAACAATTTGCCAAAACAAAGGGAATTATATTTAATAAAATGTAATATTTTAAGACCATGGTAATTTGATTGTGCTTATTATGCTAATAAATACATTATAGAATGGCATATAGGAGCAACATTTGGGACTATATCCTAGAATCATTTATTCACGTGAGGGATCCTCCTGAAGTCAATGGGGATTCTGCTTGTCAGCACTTTAGAAAATTCCGTTCTTTGACACCTAAGTATGGACTAAGAATGTATTTGAAAAAATTGGCTTAGTTCCTTTGTCTATATCTGTATAGATATATGATATGCTGAATATATCAAAATAATTTCATAGCTTGCACAAAGTGGTTGATAATGGTAATACACTAAATGTGTAGGGAGACAAAGTAACTATTAACTTGTAGGGAAAGCATGTGAATACTCAAGCTAAGTACAGGCAGTCAAAAAAAACCTGAGGCTGAATCTATTCAATCTTTGCAGTTTAGTCTAAGCTGTATATATTGAACCAATACAGAAGTGAACAGGCATTCACTTTGGATCCTGGAAATGAAGCCACATGCCTGCAGTGGCCCAGGCCAGAAGGTGGGGGGCACTAGAGCACATCTCCCTGCTCAGCTTGAGCAGACAGCTTGAGTCAAGGCTAGCCCACCCACCCAGGGGGGTGGGGCTTGCAGGGGAGATTAAATCATCCTGGGACAGAAATTCAATACATTCGTTTAACCTAAATTAGTTATGCTGAAGCTACATCCATCCAGGTTTATCTTAAACTGGTTTTGGCCATATTGAAAGCAATTTATGTGCACTGATCTGTTGTGTTACAGATTTGAACCAGTTTCTGATCACTTAAACCGGTTTATGTTGTAATGTCTGTCCTAGCCATAGGGTTCTAAACTACATTAAAGCTATTTTGGGTGCCTTAACTCCATTACCTGCACTTAAGTTACACAACATTAAACCTGTTCAACACATAAAGAAGCAGGACATAATCCAGTACAAAATGGTTAATGATATCTGTTTATGTAATTTTATGTGGGTGGGAACATCTTTATATTATACTTACAATAAATATCTCTGCTGCATTTTACAGAAGAGGCAAATGAGACAGAAGTGGTTAAATGGCTCTGGGAATGACTTAGTAATCCTTTAAGAAAGGTAATAATATTCAAGAGGCCTAATTCATGTCTGCTTATGTAAACTGAATTTAAGTATGTTAGCTATGGCATCTCAGGTTGGATAAGTGAGCTAGGGGGAAGAAAAGTTGCCTATTATAATATGTATGTGTAATATAATATTAATTGTAAAAGCTGAAACTGTTGGTGCTCAACCTTTTGTACAAGTGGGCCAAACCTTAAAATCAGAAATGGGCCAAGGGCTACATAGAAAAGCATTACAGCTTTATAATTTTGCATATCCTAATTAAATATTTTAAGTATCAGAAAGCACAGCATACATTTTTAAGGTAATTTTAGACCTATTAATACACAGTAAAACATTCAATATCCTGTAGTATTATTTTATATTTTACATAAATAATTAAGCTTCAAACCTTAAAATTGAATAATATCCTGTGCAGCAGCAGGGGTTGAGGTTGATGGGCCACTAGCCTGTAAGGAGCTGGCTGGTTTCCAGGTTCTTAGTACTGGATTGCCAGATCTCAGGCCCACAGGAAGGGAGGACAGATGGACCACTGTACCTTAACTCAGCTCTCTGAGCTTCCTGGTGCATTACCAGTGACTCCTGAAGGGACAGCCATGTGCTTTGTGAACAAGATGGGAGTGGGTCCATGCTCCACCTCTGAGTAATGGGGCTTTCTTTGAAATATATTTCTGCTGTTTTCAGGTGCTGTATCCTCTCCTGTGCTGTGCCAGAGCTCTATGGGCACATATGCATATATGAGGCTACCCAGGATAGGTCTCCAATGCCTTTCCTTTTCCAACTGCCAAAGTTTTCATGGGGCTTCAGAGTCTACGATCTGAGTGTTGCTGCCATTTGCTTTCACCCTTCTCTATGCCCTACCCTCCTATTGAACTCAGCAGCAGAGAAAAGGTGGTCTGAGCAGCAGTGGTGGTGATGCACAGCTCCTGGGTGCAAGTTTGAGCTCACCAACATGTTAGCACAGGCTCTAGCTGGAGACACAGCTTTCATGCAGCTCTGGATCCCAAGAACTGAGCACTGCTGCTTCTGCTTGGTCCCTCTTTTCCATGCTGCTGAATTCAGGGGTGATGTTCCTCTACTCCTGTCTTTGAATTCAGTGACAAAAGAGATGAGGGGAGAAGTGGAGGGAGCATTCACTTGAATTGACATATGAGTGATGAGCTGTTCACATTGGTTTTGTGAGTTACATCTTGCCCACAGGATCTTTCTCTGTCAATAATTTGTCAAATTTTCTTCAGAAGGTCAAATGGTCTGATCCCCAAAACCTCAGTTTCTTCCCCACCTGCCCTGTGATGGCATAAATACAATATAAACTTCAAAAACTCCAGTTAACTAAAATGCCCAAGTAAGTGTCTTACCAATTTAAGATAAAATGTTTGCAGAAGGTAGGCTTATTCCCTTTGAAAAGAAATGCCTACTCTTTAGAAGGTTTGGAAACATACAAGTCGGAATTTTTGCAGAACCATTTTATACACTCATGAAAGGATAAATGCTTAGGAGACATAAGTTAAAAAAGTAGGAAACACAGTAAGCAGAAAGCTCAAACTAAACTACTGTTCTATTGTGTTAAATATAGGAAATATATTGCTGAATCATTTCTGAGACAGAAATATAAAATTTTGTTAATTTGTAAAAGAAAGGTGACAATCTGCAGTTGGTGAGTGCTCATTTACTAATAAATCCTCATAGAATTCTGAGAGTACATGAATTTTATTTTTGCATCTTTGAATCAAAGCTTCACCGTAAGTTAGATCTAACTAGCCATGTACAAATGCCTGATTTATACACACACATTAAGTATCTGAACACAGTTGTTAGGCACCTACAATTTCTGCCATGTCTTGATATTTAAAAATGTTTAAAAATGTGACTCCACACTTCCTTAAATATGGTTAGCTTTATACATATCTATCTTAAAAGAGTGTTGGTTAGACTAGATGATTAAATTTTCGCCGAATGTTTTAGCTTGCTTGTTGTTCTGCTGTATAAAATGGATATGGAATAGCAAACATGTGGTCGCATATCCCTAGATGTTGGTTACCAAAAAATTGGGTGCCAATTAAAAAACAAAAAACCCCCAAAAAGGTGCCATTAGAGTAGCACCGCACCTAAGAGTTGTCATACAGCAGTGGATCAATTGAAGGCATTTCTAGAGATCCTTTGAAGGGAAGATAACAGCAGTGTCTCAGAATCCCCATTACCCATGGGGAGTTGTTCTTGCATTTTCATTGACATGTCAATTACTGGGAAGGGGGCAGAAATATAGCCTAAGGGTGTTGAGCTATAAATTAGGACACTCAAGTTGACAGAGAGATTAGCTCAGTCTTTGTGGGAAGAAGAAAGACACAGTGCTATAGAATACCTGATACCAGCTGATTCTTGCTTCAACTTTGAAGGGTGTCCTTCTATATATCCTCTCCAAAAGAGAGAAAACCTTCCTGCCATTACACATCCTGCTCTGATGAAGTGAGTGAATTTAAGAGAAATATAAAGAAGAGAATATCAACGCTTAAATAAAATCAAAAGAAAAAAAAAACCCTTTAAAAACTGACTACTCACAGGTAAGGGTCATTCAGGTTCTTCTACATATCTGGTTATATACACCAAAACATAGACAAAATATAAATATGAATGATTACCCACACTAGAACAATTATAAAAAGAAGGGAAACATTTTTATGCTGATGGGATATTTCTTGAGGGGAAATACAAAGCAATCTGCCTATTATACATCAATTTCTTTAAGCAAGTCCAGGGTACCAGTACTTGTAACTGGATAAAATATATGGCTGATATTTGCACAACTGATAACTCACAATTTTGCCAAGTAAGACCAATGATACATGACTTAAAATTTTAACAAAATTTAAAAACTTTTATTAATGTTTCCAATATGGCACATAAGGGAGATAGTATGGCCCAACAAATAAAGCTCTAGATCAGGCATGGGCAAAATGCAGCCTGCAGGCTGGATGAAGCCCACCAGGCCATTCTGTCTGGCCCACAGGGCTCATAAAAATTTAGAAAATTAATATTTATCTGCCCCTGGCTGCCTATCATATGCCCCTTGATGGCTTCCCAAAACTCAGTAAGTGGCCCTCCACCCGAAATAATTTCCCACCCCTACTGTAGATTGTAACTTGTGAAACCTGAGCTTCATTCCCGGTTCTGTTTTAAACCAAGCCTAAATGCCTTCATTGACCATATGTTTTTTTATTTTTAATGTAGCCAGTACAAATAATATCCAGCTCCCAATATGTTTCTGCATCTCCCTTCTTATGTTTTTAACATTTTCCCAGGTTTATTATAACTTCTTGATAATGGAGCCATTTAAATAATGTTTCATACTAATGTCTTCCTTTTTGCATGTAAAGAATCTAGGTATGTCCAGTGATCTACACCTCAAGAGTATGCAGTGAGCCCAATATAGGGTTGTTAAGAAAAGCAAAAAAGCAGAAATGGATTACAAGGGTCAGATTATGCAAACACTAATTACTGGCTGTAGTCCCACTGAAGCCACTAGATGACTTGCAGTACTAAATATTGGAGTCAAGATTGTTTATTTGGGAAGTCTGCATCTTATCAGGCATTTCAGAGATATTTTTCCTCGTATATACTAACTTTTGGTGATATATTAATGATTTACTGATAAATTCAGGAATAAATTGAAAGCCATGTCTAGATGCAGTTGAATGAAATATGTATTCTTTAAAATACCTTTGCATCTACATACTATGAATTCTAATTCTATATTTCATTCACCTTCTACAATAAAAACAGACCAGTCAGTTTCCTGTACATTGAGGACTCAGGTTCAAGGGTAGGCATTTTCACATATGTTAAAATGATGCTGTAACATTTGGAAAGGGATCACTGCTGGGAAAGTTACACCTCTAGAATGAACAGTTTCCTCTGAAATTGATATATATTTCTATTTCTGGTAAGAAATTCTGGAAATAAACTGACCTTCCATTATGGTTTTAACAAAATAACAACTACATTTTTATTACTAGTAAAAAGTTATATTTTATATATAAAATATGAAGTATACAAGAAATTTTTTTTTAAACCATTTTGGAAAATATAACAAGTTTTTTTCAATAATTACTGTATGACTAGCAAACTTGACAATGTCACCTTGGTTTTGTATTGCTGTGGTCAAGCATTTTTTCAGAGTGAACTTTCTAATGTTATAACTTTTAAAGTACTGAAACATGTTCCCCTTTTTCAGTTATTTTAACAGCATTTTTGTTGTTCGTAGTTCTATTGCCTTTCATAGTTCTGATGCTCTTTACTGGACATCATCAAGATTTCCACCTAAATGCACTCAACCCAGCCTGTCCCAGTACTAATAGAAAAGCAGATTTTGTTCTATAATATTTAATTCTCTTATTGTTAAAAAAAACCCAAAAAAGTATATTTATCCACATGATGTACCTGAGCTATAAAACTTCAAACACTGTATTTTAAAAGACGCATTACCACAGCATTTATCAAGCTGTTCCATCATAGATATGTTCAAATAACTAAGAATGTATACTTATGGAAAACTTTTGAGTAGCTCATACTGTATATCCTAAATAGGAATGTTGCAGAATTGTCACCAAGAAAACCAAAAACAGATACAAGTAATGTTAAACCTTACAGTTTATATATTTTGCTTTTTCCTTTGTAAATAAGCTTCACCATTTACTTGAGCTTAATTTTACTTTTTATTGTAATTTACACATTTTCAGAGAAAATAAAAGTTACATCATTTTAAGTTACTGTACCTTAACAAATGCACCTAAAGTGGCACAATTTTTGCATGCATGAAAGCTCAAAGCCTCAACAACTCCCATGAGCGATTAATCTTCTAACACTAATTAGATATTTGCTAATTAGTGTCTGATGTGTGAAATGAAAAACATTTTGAAGCTGAAATGAATAGGGTCTATAAAGATAGTGGCTGTATCCCAGCTCTCCTTTTTTCTATGTTATCATATTTCATAAATATTAATAAGATCACATGATACTACCCGCTCTATAAAATTATCTTTCTGAACGAAGCCTTTTGTTTTGTATAATAGGAATGTGTCAATATTTTGCATTTAGTGCAAAGCACTCAATGGAGAGAAGTGTTTTCCCTCAATGTTAAAGAGATGTCACAATTCATGCATCACTTTTATGCTGCCTTAACTGGTCCCACTTTTTAACAAAGTTTATCTTTTATTCTACTGAAATGAAGAATGCAAAACAGTAGTGAATCACCCTTTTCATTACTGAACAATCTTGTTTAGTTTATCTTGTTTTAAATGTAACTTGAACAAAATGTAAGAGATAACGCTTTCTATAAATACAGAACTTGGCAAATATTTGTTTAGAATGGTCTGTTTCAAAGCATGTTTTAAGGTATGCTAATAGTTTGAAATTTTATAATTTACTCACAGAAAGGGTTGTTCATTAAAAAATGCTATGCTATAAAGGTTTGGTGATGTATGCATAATAATTACACACTGTTATAGCCATTCATAAATGTCATCTAATGATCACATGGCAGCTTTAATATTCTAGCAAAATATACTATTTAGCTTCAGGAATATTTTTCCAAAGCAAATTTTATTAAGGGGACAGATGGGAATAACCTCAGAGGATAAAGTTAATATCATACAAACATATTTAGGTGTTTTATTTTAACTACCCATTGGTGAATAGTGGTCATACCACAAATTATATCTAATCACAGGACTGATATAGCAATTTTAAATGATAGTATAGCTAAGTTGACAAAGGTGACATTGAAACATAATAATGACTAGATTATCACTTTATCAGGCTGACATTTTGTGATTATAATAATGCTGATCAAGATGATTAAAATGATAATAAAGAGAAAGCTCTAAGAACCAGAACAAAACAGACCTTGGTAAGATGTATAGGATGTAAGCTACAATTTTGTTTCATGCTGTTTCAATAAGACACCTTTGTTTCAGCTTAAAATCAGACAGTTTATTAATCCCTGAGAGCTCTCTGTAAACAGAAATAGATATAGTATTTTCTACCAATTCAATATATTTTCTGTTTTTGATATGTTTCATGGAAGAATAAGTTCAGCTATATAAATTTATCTTGTGACATTATACTTCATACTTCAAGTGTGTGCTGATAACTCTCTTCAAACCCCAGGAATAAACCGTCAAGATACTATATATAGACTGACATCCAGGGTCAAATTCTGATCTCACATGTGCTTGTTTCACACTGATAGTACTCCATTAGCCTTGGTAGCTTTACACCTAAATTACACCGAATATAAGCGAGATCAACAGAATTCTTCAGTTACCAAAATCATTTAGTTTCCAGTATACATTGAAGTCCTGTTGTGCCAAGAATTCAGACAGTTAAAGCCTGCCAGAAATTATCTTTTCACTTATCATTAGAGAAAAAGCAAAAACAGACTAATTTTAATTACGAACACCAGGTAAGTCATGGATAGGTGAACCAAATAAAGACACTATCAATCAGTCCTGCAGGTAGATGTAGATATGTGTTTAAAGCAGGAGATTACTATTATTTTATGCCAGATCAAAAGTAACTGAAAAAAGACACAGAGATGGATTTAAGTGCCAATGCAAAAAAATTATTAAGTTAAGAGATGAGGCAGTTAATTGGGTGCAGAATGGGGGTTAGAGGGCACACAGAATCACAGAAAAGTAGGGCTGAAAGGGACCTCCAATGCTAGGGACAGAAGTTACACATAAAATGGTTTAAAGGTGGAGACAGAAGTGAAGTTCCCAGCTATGATGAACTCACAATGATTTCTGCAGTGTTCTGAGTTACACGGTTACTCCAGACCAAACAGAAGTTCACTTTTCATTCTGGTGGGAGGGGAATCTAGCTGCTGGCTGGGAGCCTGCAGCCAGGTTCCCACAGTAATGCCATAGCTCTCTGACAGTGTTCACTGTTTTCAGAATGGGAGGGGGGAAAGGCAGCGGAGGGAGCTCATTCTTGGAGATCCCCAGCTGGTGCTGAAGGGTGGGGTGGGTGAATTGGAGCTCCTTCACTTGGGGGGGTGGCCTCCAATCTACCCCCCCCCCCGCCCTCCAGGAGGACTAAAAAAAACCCAGACTGAACTCCCTTCATTTCCTTTCTTCCCTCCCATTCTGAAAAGAGTGACAGGCTGGGAGCTTAGCAGACACAAGTTAGAAAAATGCTACCTTTTGAAATGTCTTTATCTGATACCTCATGCAATGAGGGGTCAGATTGTCACCCAATCAGCCACTTTTGATGCTGTCTGCAGCTGTGTACTTGTGTGTGGTCACAGCTATAAGCTGCTTTCTGCGGCCAGATTTGGTGAAAATTGTCACTTCTTTCTGCACCTTAAGTGATCAGGAAATGGTTTAAACCTGTAACAGAACAGGGTGGGACAGGTGATCACTCTGGTTCCCAGTTCGGGTGGGAGGAGTAAAAACCCAACTGTGGACTCCACCCCTGTGCTGGACAGCCATGCTGGGAGTCTGGAATGGGAGGGAAGGGGAGGGAGAGGGTAGCAAATCCCCCACAAATCCCCCCTCAGCCTGTCCAGCAGCAGGGGGTGGGTGAGCCTGGGTGACTGTCCTGGCTCCTGGCTCAGCAGAAGGAGTAAAGCCCCCACTTTGGGCTCTATTTTAGGGCTGCATTTTTAGGTGTTTTATTTTAACTACCATTGGGTGGGGGACCAGAGTCAGGCTGAGGGGGGCCATTTCCCCCCCACACAATTCCTCCTCAGCCAGTCCATTGGCGAGAGACGGGGTGTGGCTGAGTGATTGCCCTGGCTCCTGGCTGAGGCTGGGGTAGTTTCCTGCAGCTGGGAGTTGGGGTGATCATCTGGCCATGTCCCCTCCCAGGCCAGTGGGCCTGATGAGGTGGGAGTGAGGGGGTAAAAAGTCCTCCCCCCCGCTGTAGATTCCCAGCCAGGTTGTACCCAGCATGAAGGGATGGGAGTAGCCCACAGTGGGGATGATTTTACATCCCAATCCTTCCTCAGCCAGCCTGTTGCCTGAGGAGGGGGCATGGCTGAGTGATCACCCCAGTTTCCAGCTGGGGGCTTTACTCACCCTGCCCAAGCCAAGACTGAGGGCAGTCACCCAGCCATACCACCTCCTGCTGATGAGGGAATGGGTGTGGGGGGCAAATGCCTCCACTGTGGTCTTCCTCTCCACTGCCCTGCACCCAGCACAGCCCAGCTGGGGTCCAGAGCTGGGTGAAGGGGAGGGTTTCCCCATCCTTCCTCCTCAGCCAGCTTGCTAGCCAAGGAGGGGGCATGGCCAGGTGATTGGCTCAGCTCCTGGCTCTAGGTGTGAGAGGTGAGGGGGTGAAGAAAGGGAGAAATGCCCCACTGGGGGTTTCCTCTTTCCCCCATTCTCCCCCTGGGGAAACCCTGGCTTGGGGTCCAGTGTAGGGTTGCGGGGGGGGTTGCCCCCACACCTCCTACTCAGCCTATCTTGACTGAGAAGTTGGCTAGGGGGCCCCAGATCTGGCCCCCGAGGGGAAGAAAGGGAGGAATGCTCCACTGGGGGGCTTCCCCCCTCCCCTCTTGCCCAGCACTGGGGAGACTCTGACTGGGGATTCCCCCCCATGCCCTTCCTCAGCTGGCTGGAGGCTGAAGAGGGGACATGACTAAGGGAATGCCCATCTCCTGGCTCTCTGCAGTGGCCAGCAGGCTGGGAAGTGTGCTTTAGAATCTCCCAGTTCCTGGTCTGGTCACTGCAGGGATCTGGCTGACTTTCTGGTTTGACAAGTCAACATCAGTTTACTTTCTTCTTGGTTCAATCTAGGCAGTTACAGAAACCTGCAAAGATTGAAATGATTCAGCCTAGGGATTTTTGACTGCCTGTACTTAGCCCAGAGGTAATCTAAGTCCAACCCCTGCCTGAGACAGAATCATCCCTATTCAAACCATCCTATATAAATCCATTGTCTAACCTATTAACAAAACTACACAGTCAACCCTAAGAAAACCACAAGACATAATACCCAAACCTACCGCAAGTAAAAGCAGGGGAGACCATGGCAGCCAACAACCTGCTGCTGCAAAGTTGTTAAAATATGCTCTAGAAATCCAAAAGGATGAGAGCCATACCTCCTGCTTACAGAGGTAGGCCAAAAAAAAAAAAAAAAAATTATCCACATTTTATACCAATCTGACCATGGGGTAAAATTTCTTCCTGACCCCCACTGGCTCCTATTGTATAACCCAGCCTATAAACAAGATTAAAATAATTGAATCACCATCTGTAACTCACTTTATTATAACAATAGAGTTTACTAAAGGAAATCCTGGTGTGCAAAATCCTTAGATTTCCTCTTTCTCCATCACCCCAGGGTCCAGCAGCAAATTCATTGACTTCTGTTACTTCTTGGAACAGTTCTTTTGAATTTTTTCTTTACTGAATACCAGCCACAAGTTGACATGATGTTAAAAGTTGACATTTAATGAAGTAACATTCACACAAACTGATATGGAATGTTTCAAAAACTCATAGAAGCTGCCTATAGATGTGCTCATTAGCATTCTAATTAGAACGCATCAGAGCAGACTCTGCTCCAGTGTTGCTTTAGTTAAATCACCCCGTGGCCATTGCAGAATGTGAAGGAGATTTTACCCCAAAGTTTAGTCTGGGCAATGAAATGTGGTCCATGCAGCTCATATTCTGTGTCAAATTGTTTGTAAACTGTTTCCATTAGCTTGTGTTCACTGATATTGCTTTTTGATTAAGTGATTGTTAAATTTCACATAGATACTCTTTACCAGAAATGTCTAAACTAGAACAATAAATTATTTCTACTTTTAAAAAACACATCGCTTCAAATTAAAATATGTTTTGTTTAGAGAAGAACAAGTTGATGTCATTTAACCTGGAAATGAGACAGTTTGATTGCATACTATTCAAATAACTTTGGAAGAAAAATTCTAAACAATACACTGCAGGAACAAAGTCAAAGGGAGAATAAAATTAAATAATAAGCAAGCAAGTTGGGGTCATGACCACAGACCACAGAGAACATACAACATATTGACTTTCTGACTCTATGATCCAGCTCTGAAGCTGTTAATCATAATACCATGGCAGAATTTGGCAAAAAGGTATTGGTCACTGCTAAGTAAAACCACAAGAATACATAAAAAAAAAAAAAATCAGTTTTAACTTAAACCACTTAAAAGGGTCAACTATTAAAGAAGTCAGATGGATGTCACATGTACATCTTGTTCTTATCATTACCAGATTAGCTGACAGAAATTTCATAACTGTGCATGAACATGTATATAAAGTTGCTTGTATAAAGGCTGGTATAAAGTCTAATACAGATTATCCTATGTAAATCTTGAATTTGGGGGCTAGACCTTTTAGTTTTCTAAATAATATGCACATTTGATTTGATTTATAGCTTACTCATTAATCACTACCTACTGAAAGGCAACACCAGAAACCTGTTTATGCAGTGTCTGACCTGTATAGTTATGCTTCCTGTAATTTAGCTTTGTATTATTTGCCTTTTTTTTTTTTTTGGAATGATTTCTGCACTCTGCACACCCTTCTCTATTTAAAAGGTAAGGTCAATATAATTAAGTTGGCCTGTAGGTCTCAAAGAGGAATACATAATATACCATTAATTAATGCATCAACAACATGTTCATTTAGGACAACTACCAATTGGCTCACTACTATTTGGAATAAATAAACAGATTTTTCTATGATAGGAAGAATGTGTCTATGAATGTGTCACTTACCAAAACTAGAGAGAAGCACTGGAACCACAGCTATAAAAATAAAATATTATATAATCATGGAGGAACTAGTGCTGTGCCAGCATATTTTATGGAAGTTTTGCCTTTTATTGGAAGTTCAGTTTCATGTTACACTTCTGATTTAGCCAGGAGTAGAGTTAAGTCAGTGTGGAGGTTGAGGTAAACACATACTGCTATTTGGTAAAGAAATCAATTTTGGTCTTAAAAGGAGCGATCACATGCTCTTCACTAGAATTTGCAGACTTCATCTTCAACTGAGGAGCAGCAACTAGTTTTGATGCAGACCATAACAAACATTTTCACCAGGGATGACAACATGTATATCAGATCTGTCCTCAGACAATTTTAACATATACAAATGGGAAAGTTGTGGATGGGAAAGCGGGGACATTCAGTATCCATTTTTTAAATACATGCAGTTCAGGCAATAAGTTGTTTTAAGTTTTAATATGTAACTTTGCAGAAAACCTATGTGAAAGATGTATAGAAAATTCATAAATGCCATTTGCAGACTTTTGTGACTCTCTTCTAACCCATTAAGGATATTTCATTAGTAGATAAGTCTCCTCTATTTTCCAGTATTTCATTTTTTGTAGCTTTCACTACTCTTTCTTCCAAAAACTTACACTTTGCATTACATTGTAAATGTAATACTAATCAACTTCTGCTCTATGACTTAAGAAAATAAATGCACTAATTAAAATGGAACCAAGATAAGAGATACTCCATGAGCCATCATCTGTATGATTAGGGAAAGACTTGTCTAGTGACTCCATTTTTCCTTTTAGCTAAGCATTGGCTCATGTGGTATTGCTACTACTTCCTGCAGAATACTATACAAGATAAACCTCTTTCATTCAAATCTCATTTTTTCCAAGAAGATAGTGACCCTCACTTTTAGAAAATAAAACAAAAAAAAATATTTGGGTTATGGCACAGCTTCATTAAAGTGTGTAGAGAAATAGTAATGGCCTAAGTTTTTTTTTAAAGATAATGACTCACACTTTCCATTAAAATGCAACAGTATTACATTGTGTTATATGAGATTTGCTTCTGCACTTTCTCTCTTTCTCTCCCTCTGTCTTTCACTAACTAAAATGTGACTTTCATTTACAAAGTTTAATTATTGAAGTTTTTATCTAAATAAAAATGAAAAATAGGAAATTGTCAGAACACTGATTTTATACAGTTATCAAAGAATAATGGAGAACACATTCTATGGAGTTATTAAAAGTGCTTAATGAACTGGATTCATATAGTTTCAGACTCTTCACACCTCTTGGTGGAAGACCTAAAAAACCAAATCCTATTTCCATGCTACCTTAAATGTTTCCAGGGGGGGGAGGGGGAGGACACCTACACACACACACAAAAAAACACAAAACAAAACAAAACAAAAATAAGAGCCATTGGCATTTTATACCATTTAAAATATTTATTAGTTCTAGTTCAAAGGCCATTTTATTTAAAAGGGACCCATGTGCTCTTCCTCCACAAGGAGACGGTAGATGATACTGACAAAGGAGATGGGCCAAACCTTTTACATGAATATGCCTTGGAGTGGTTCAAATGTAAAAAAAAGAGTAACGGGAAAGCTGGGCAAAGCATTTAACTTCCCATAAAGATACTATGCTACAGTATCATCAACAAAACCCAGAGATCTGGCAACCATGGATCTTGTACATGTTGAGTTTTTTGATGGAGACTGAAAACCATGAGTATGCTCCAAAATGCAGTGAGCAAGCTTCCTATTTCCTCATTATTACAGCTCCTGGTAGAAGTAATGTACAAGTAATGTACAAGTAATCTTTCTGAAAGCCACTGCTTGCCAGACTATATGTGCAAAAGTACGCAGTTTTCAGTCATGGAAAACCTAAAGAAAGCTAGGACTTAAGTTACACATTTCAATAGTACTCTTACATATGAACTTGCCTTTATTAGATTTATATCATTAATGAATGTATTAATGTACATTTTTCTTGTATTTAACTGCAAGATGTAGATTAAAGTAAATGTGAAATGCACAAAAAAGACCCCCATAAAAACTTAAATTCCAAAACTGCTTATTCATGTATGAAATACATTGAAAAAAAATCTAAGGGAAGGAGCACAAAGTACGTAAATCAATGACTGGCTAAGAGGAATTCTCCTGCAATTCAATTAGCCATTCCTAACCATGGGCTCCTCCTTGGGATGTGCTAAATACCTTCTTCTAAAAGAACTCCTTCTGGAGTAAGCACGATCAACATTATGCAATGAATCTTAATCATACTAGTATATAATCTTGCCCATGAAATAGAAGATATTCATTTTACCTGCATAACTGGTTTTGAACCTAAACAGCAATTAGCTTAACTTTACTGATCTGTGAGGCTGTCCTGTTATATTGTACTAATATGAATGTTTAATGAAGATTTTAATCTAAAAGAGGAACATCATCAATACATGTCCAGATATATTCTAATTAATAACTGCTCCTTGAAAATAATGTAGGTATGCCAACAGCACAGTTTGTTACTTCCTGAATAACAGAGGATGTGACAGACATGGAAAATTAGAGAAAATGTCTATTCTGTGCTCCTATTTACCCCTTTCCAATGACATAAGAAATAGGGACAATAGATTTAACTGAGTTTAATGATTCACTGTAAAAAGTCATAAAGAACTATAAATAAATAAATAAATGCAATCAGTAATTACTCAGTGGAACTTACTACCACAGGAATTAAGAACTTACAAGAATAGTTCTAAAAATACAAAAGTTTACTTGGGTGGGAGCCAGGGGTAGGGGCATGGGGAGGATGGGGAGAGGAGGGGGACAACAGATTTACCATACATCAGCTGCTTCACAGTAACTGGTACTATGTTCAGGTAGGGGAAACCACTACCCAGCACAGATTGACTCTCAGGACATGGACAGATAAAGTATTTACCAAGAGGTAAAATGAGGGAAACTTTTTATTATGTGTCAGCTGTTCTGAAGTATCTATCTATGTGCCTGCTCTTAACCTATGGTAGATGAGAGCTAACCAACAGTACTTACCTACCCTTCAGTGAGAACTAAGTTATCATGGGTTAGCTTTTATTTTTTTTTTTAGCTGTGGGGTAAAAGCAGGCACACACACAGAATTACTATTGATCAGATGCCACACAGTAAATATTGTTCCCTTGTTAATTGTGTGGTGTTGCCGCCGGGCTTCGAATAGTTGATCTTGGGCAGGTTTCGCCCAGTTCGTGGATGTCGCGCATATTCCGGGCTCGTATTGTAGCTGGAGTAGTGCTCTTTTCCCTGCGCTGCCAACCCCGATCTCACCTGCCACGACTTGGTGTTCCTCAGTGGGGGGGGCTGGTTAGTGGGACCCTCGGTGGCCCAGGTTATGCCAGGTGGTTTCTCATGGGGCTCCGCCACCCCTACACCCTGGCCTCACACCACCTTTGGTGAGTTGCCCAGTCATTGTCTATAGCCTCTCCCATGGGGTCACTTTTCCTGCTGTCACCTTATGGCTATCCTTGGCTTTGCACCCTGCTTGCTCGCACGGGCCCACCCCGGCAGCTATCTGCACACTCATCCCTCACTTCTTGGGTGCCTACCCCACAGGGTAGCAATTCCATGGTGACCTTCCTATTGCCTCGCACCTGGTGTACTTATCTCACCTCCCTATTCCCCTTATGTCTCCTGTAACAAGAAAGAGAAAAGAAGAAAATCTTGCAACAGCAAAACTGGCTAGTAACCTTATTCCTACCCCCTAATGCCCCACATCAGAGCCCGTTGGGAAGGGAACGGGTTCTCTTGACTTGTCACCTCCGGACCCACCTCCCGTCTGTTCCTCAGTATGGCGGACCCCGACAGCGATACTCGCCCCGACTGCACACCCCTCTAGGGCTTTCCCTGGGTCTTCACCCCCTGTGGCATCGGCCTTTGTGCCCTGTTATCACAGCACTCCCACCTGGGTTCCATCATGCTCCTTGGGACTGCCTCCGTCCTTCTTCTAGCCAGCACGCCCGTCATCCCACTGATGTGTCTCTCTCCCCAGCCCATGTCAGCTCCAGCTCACTTGGCTTCTTGGGTCCAGCGTGTGGGGTCTTCTCTGCTCCCTGCGTCAGCCACAGCTCTGCTTCCTGGCTATCCACCCCCTCCATTGTTGCAGCCGCCATTTTTATCCTTGCCGGCCAGTGTCCAATGCTGATGTCACCAGCCGGCCGTAACCACACAAAAAGGCGGCTAATGAGCTGTGCGGGTTCCTTTTCCTGATCTCCTTGCATCTCATCCCGGGCTGCCGATAAGTGTTGTTCGTTACCCTGCCTCCCGGGACATACGGTAACAAGTTTGTCTGGTGATTTCCCAAATCACCATTTTATTCAAGCAATGGCAGAAGCATCACTGGTTTCTACATGGTTGGATCCAGAATTTTGAAAAGGCAGTGGGGTGCATATGAGGTGGTGTATCATCACATATAACACAACATATATTTTTGTCTCCACTTAAAAAGAAACCAGAAGATTTACTAATAATCTAGGGACCTAGGGCTATACTATTTAGTTAAAATTTAAATAAAAACAAAAATAACTTTATTAGAATGTGCATTATTTTGATAAATCAAATATTATATATAAAACACAACAAACTAAGCAAAAATAATCATAAAATGCTGTTTCATTAACCCCATAGTTATTAAAATTAAATGTACATCTCTTTTTAAGATTTATAAAACAAAATCTGGCTTTCATAAGCATTGAATGCTTCACTGAAAGTTATTTCCTCACTTGAGTTAAATGTTCTCCAGAATTAACATTTCCACACCTTGGTTTTTGTGTTTCTAGCTTGAGTTAAAAACAGTCTGCAGGGCTGTGAAAAAGCCCTGGATTATCGAACAGACAGCAGAATTTCAGAACAAAGGATAGCTTGATTAGTGGAATCATAAAAGACCATTAAAAAGGAGAGAAGGTCATTAACACCTATGTAGTGAAGAGTTTAGAAGAAATCAGGCAGATTATGCTCAGCCGTGAGGTTGGCTGACTCCCTCACTGCTGGCTGAATAAAACACTGCTGCCGCTGCCAAATTTTAAATTTTGGACAGACGAGGAATCAAAGAAGGATGCAACTGTACCACTGCAGTCTCTCCCCCTGGTCCCTGCCCTCCCTCCCCCTTGCACTTCTTAAAAAGCAGGCTTCAGTGATGGGGAAGGCCTTGCATAATCTTTTATCTGGGAGGCTGAATTTCACGTACAGATCTGTAAATGTTAGGAAACATGGCTTGGAAGACCCCAGCCATATAACAGGAAGAGAAGGGATAAAAGTGTTTGCAATTTTTAAATTACTTGAGTTCAAAATCCATATATAGTTAATCTTAAAATGCTAGAAGTGTGCTTGAAGAAACAAACAGAAAACATGTCTAAAAAGGAGCGTTAAAAAGTTTGGAGAAATTATCATTGCGTTAGATTCTCTGATTTCAGGAAATATTTTGCTAGATGTCTTCATTCAGCTAAATGGAAAAAATATCTGAGTCACTCCAAATAACTCAGAATTGGCACGTCTGCCATGCTCAACCATGTCTCCATTGCCAAGTGTCAAGCTTCATATGGAGAACTCATGCATCAGATATCCCTGTCACACTTTTATTTCATCCTGTACATCTCAGACAGAGATAGTGACAAGGGCAAGGGAGAACAGTAATGGTTAAAGGTGATATAAATACTCCAGAAACAATGCTCTGATTAGAATTGGGAATACCAAGTGTTGGCAGCCTGATCATTGTAGGTGTACTTCTGTTCAGATATTCAATTTATAAAGCAAACTACCCTGCCAATGATCACTGGAGCCTCACCTCTGATTCAGCAACATTTCTGTGTGATGCCCTGAGAGCTTCAGCAATCTCAGCTGTTGCAACTGTGCTGTGCTAGCAAATCTAATATGCATTGACCTTGGTATTACTATTGCTGCTTTTGGGCTTTTGAGAAGCTTTCTTTTTTATGTCAAATGATCGATATAGTAAATATTGTCATGTGACAAACCATCTTCTACCTGTTTTTAATATGCTGTGTGTCTAGTGTATTATATCTTTTATTCTGTTTAGCGTTTAGAATTCACTTTTTTATGTTACATGTTTAATTCTGTCCACATTTCAATCTATATTGTCATATTTGTTTAATTTCTGCTTCACACACTTATTTTGTAGCAATCCACGGGCTCAATTCATATTTTCTATAAGATATATGGATAAATTGTGTGACCAGAGTATAGCCTGAGTAACTTGATTATATTCTGAGGACATGATAATTAAGAGGGGGCTACTTGCTAGGGCTGTGTGAAGCTTCAGTCTTTAATTTGATTTGGCAGAGATTTCACCTGATTTAGTGGTCAAATCTCTTAATTTGAATCAAATTAGGAGACCCTTTAATCTCTTCAAATCGAATTGGAACCCTCCAAATTGATTCGGAGAGATTCTGAAAGATTCAATGATTCAGAAATTGACACAGCTTTAAATATTTTTTCTACATACCTTGAGGTACCAGGTGGCTCATGAATGCTGAGATGCTGGGGCAGATGGACCATCCCACAGGAGTGCAGGGGGCTCCCCAGTGCACTTGGCAGCAGACCTAGAAGTGGACGAGAAGCATTTCTGGTCCACCTTCAGGTTTGCTGGGGAGTGCGCTGCCCCACCCTCACATCCCCTTGGCTCGGTGACTGGTGCTTCCTGGGTCTAGGGAGGCACCTAGGCAGTCCCCCATGGCTGATCGCCGAGTCACAGGGGCATGCGGAAGCCCCCCTATGTGCTCAGCAGTGAACCCGGAAGTGGGCCGGAAGTGCAAGTGAGACGGTCCATCCATCCCACCATCTCAGCATTCACAAGCTGTGCCTGGTACCTCGAGGTATATAGAAAAAAACATTTAAAGCTGTGTCTATGGCTTAATCATGGATTTTCCAAATCAGCATTGAATCTTCAGATTCGGATTCAGCTGAATCGAATTGGGGACAGTGATCTGAATCAACTAATCAAATCACTGTCCCAATTCGGGTCGAATCCAAATGTACAGATGCATCTCAAGCAGATCCAAGGAGGTGATACTCCCCCTCTATGTGGCACTGGTCAGGCCACAGCTGGAGTACTGTGTCCAGTTCTGGGCTCCGCACTTCAGGAGGGATGTGGACAGCATGGAGAGGGTCCAGAGGAGGCCACTCGTATGATCAGGGGTCAGCAGGGCAGGCCCAACAAGGAGAGGCTACAGGACCTGAACCTGTTCAGCCTCCACAAGAGAAGGCTGAGGGGGGATCTAGTGGCTTGTTACAAACTAGTCAGAGGGGACCAGCAGGCATTGGGGGAGTCCCTGTTCCCCCCAGCACTACCAGGAATGACTACGAATAACAATCACAAGCTGGCAGAGGGTAGATTTAGGCTAGATATCAGGAGGCACTACTTCACAGTCAGGGTGGCTAAGATCTGGAACCAACTTCCAAGAGAAGTGGTGCTGGCTCCTACCCCGGGGGTCTTTAAGAGGAGGCTGGATGTACACCTTGCTGGGTTCATTTGACCCCAGTACTCTTTCCTGCCATGGCAGGGGGTTGGACTTGATGATTTGCTCAGGTCCCTTCCAACCCTACTAACTATGAAACTATGAAACACATTTTTCTCTATGTGGAGTGTGTGGGGGTCCGTGCACTGAGCCCACCAATTCAGTATTTTTAATAAGCTTCAGAAATGTGCATCATATAGGAAAGAAGTCAGTTTTGAAAATTACTGAAGACTAACAACTACACCTCATCAAGCAGGACTATTCATCCATTTGTACAATCCCTGGAGAATACTATTAGGTGAGCTATACCACTTGGCTAGACCTGACATTGCTTTACAAAAGGAACCCTCTGCATTAGCACCCTCCAGTTCTTTTCTTTGATGTAATGTTGGTTCTCTTCCTCTTGCATTAGCTGCTGCAACTGATCTGCCCACTGTTCTGATGTCAAATCCACTTTGGCTTCTGGCTTAGTAAGAGTTTTGAAAAAAAAAAGTGCACTGCAATCACTTCTTTCAGAAAAGGAGATTTTCCCAGGGAATAGAAGTTTTTTTAAAGGAAAAACTTTTAGCACAAAAAAGTCAAATATGTTTGATGTTATTTCCTGAAGGTCCCCATGACATCTATGCTAAGGAAGCAACTAAAACATCTCCACTGTTTTAAACCAAAGAATCCTCGACAATGATGTTCCCCAACTGACTGTCCATTTGTGTGTGTGCACATACGTGTTTGTCTATATTCCCTTCACCCTAATGATGTTTTTTATTTAATCTTTTCATCTAAAGTATTCCCTAAAAGTTTCTGTGCCTTGGACAGAGTCTCATTAAAAAAAAGCCTAAACCACTGATGGATGCACAACACTATCTGAAGGTGGATCTCTTGCTATTCAGCTGAAGATAACCTTGCTCTAGTACAATTAGGAAGGAATGTAAATTTCTTCATTAAGTAAAACGGTTATTCTTTTTCTCTGCGATTACATGGTTGCATGAAGTTACTTTACTTCATGTGATAGTATAAGGCCAAGAGAAGAATTGCTGGTATACCACTATAGTTTTGTTTACAGTATGTTTTAAAATGTTTCTAGATAACACCTCTATTTGTCAATGACACAGCAGGGAGTAAATTAAAATGTTTATTCAGACCCCTCAGCAGAAAGAACTCCCTTAATCCACTCACTGATGAGATAACACTGTAGGATTACAATAATCAACTTGCAGTATGTCCTCTATTAGAGCAGTAAACCTATAGCATTTCATATCCACTAGGAAATGGTTCTTTGCTTATGTAATATGGTGACAGACTTTCACCCTTTGAGATCATATGTTTCACCTCATGCTGATCTTTCAAACTGATTCTATACCAAATGACTAATATTAGACTAAATACTGCAAGTTATAAAGCTTAAAACTAAAAGACTGTTTGCAGTGCCCATTAATGATTTAAGTAATGGAATGATGAAGAGACAGATGTTAACAATATAGTCAAGCTTCTAAGCGTCCTCATAGGGGAAGTGGTACAATGAACTGCTTGTGCAGGATTCTTATTCAAATGTAGATAAAAATCTCCAACAGTTCTGCCTAACGTATTTTAAAATTGCTATTAGACTCTTTAATGACCTTTTAGAGTGATTGCTGAGTGGATTCCACCCCAGCTAAGGTAATGTCCACCGGCTAAGGCAACAGATGATTTCTCATTCTGCTACAGAATTTTAAAGTTTCGCTAAAATACATGTAATGGAAATGTGTGTGTGAGCAGAGAGTTTAGATAATTCATTCAAACTTGGCTTTTTTCCATGCACTTTTCTAAAGGAAATTTGAAGTGTCAAAAATACATATCTTGTGCTCATTATTAAATGCTAAATACCACAGTGTTTTGAGCTGCCTTGTGGCCATTGTAAAGAAAACAGGTGTTCTGATAGATTATAAAGTGTGAGTCAGATGATGTGTAGAACAGAATTTTAATGAAGCTGCTAGCACAGAAGTCTGACTAGCCTTTTGAACATGATGCTACAACACTGAAAGTAGTCTTAAAAAGAGACAAATAGCAGTAACACAACTAAAAAATCCTCATTAATATACGCCAAATGACTACAATGTAGGAAAGACATTAACTGAGGTACATAAAGCACCAATGAAATGGATTATAGTAATGTCTATACTAGATACAAGTTAAAGATTATGGGCAAGATCTTTACTTATGACTCTGAGAATGGGGTTGGGTGTAGTTTGAAAGATCTGTAAAAGTTGGTTTTGCTCTCCTTTAATCTTAACATTGCTGTGCACAGGCCTTTTCCTGGGAATATTTTAGACCTACATAAGGTTGGGTGTACTTGAAGTTAGACTGGGCTGATAACAATTACAAAACTACAGCCAAAGATCAGCATAATACAGAGGATCTTGGCCATGCCACTCACCTCAATTCACCCCCCGACCAGTAGTAGACAATGTAAAAGCCTCTATGTTTGACTGTTGACATAAGGAGTTTCCCCAAGTTGTTCAGCAATCTTCCCAAGGCCATTTTATACTGACTCTGCAGCATGTAGTAAAGCTCAGTAATGCCAGATGATCTGTCCACATTACTTTCCAAATCACACCACTATATTAAACTTTAGCAAAAAGATTGAAGCAATTTCAGAGATTCAAAGCAAAGTCATTTTGTAGCTGGCATTTATAAAATACTGTTTTTCACAAAGTACATATATGTTTATTAACTTGGTATCACAGGAAAAAACCTTTGCTGATATTTGTGGAAGTGTTTGAATTACAGTCTTATGTAATATTTTTGCAAATGCTTATATCTGTGGTTAAGTACATGAGGCGTTCTAGGAATAACTCCAGTATACTTAAAGTTACAGATGAGTACCCCAAGTACAAAATCGGAGCTTTTATTGGAGTCAGGCTACTGCACCTGCTAATATTAGTGTATGCAAATCTACCTGTGTAATACCCAAATTACAATTATTCTTTGAGCAAAATCATGTCTTTTTATGTATTGCTTATTTTAGCATAATTTAGTATGAAATTGTGAATTACACATTATATCAAAGGTTATTCTTTCCCTGAATTTCTGTCAAACATATATTATCAATATCAATGCTGTGTTTCTGCAAATATCTATTGTGTGCTTTGATTAACATAAAAGTTGTTCAGTGTACTGACTTTTTGCTTCCCACACACTCTCAGACATATGTTGTTTACTTTTTAAACTTTAAAAAAGGAGTACAGAAAATTCCTCCTGTTACTTATAAGTGAGGCTTTCTTTAACTTGCTTTTAAAAGCACCATAAATTTGAGTTTCTGTCTGTGAGATGATTAGGGAGAGATGACACAGCACTAGGAAAGAAAACAATAACACCATACTCCTGTTCACTATAAAAAAGTCTCAAACACTCCAGATATAAGTATCAGAAGATAAACAAGTGTTACACTGTAGTGTTTGTGGACTGTTTCCATTATAAACCCATTAGAAAAGCTACTAATGAAGATCTCGTTTAGGGTACAGTTGGAAAGATAGGTCATAGAATAGTCAGGTTCTAGAATCCTACACTCAGATGCAAAAAAAGTTTGTCTGAATATGCATCACACACCGATGAAACAGAATCTATTAACTCAAACCTAGAAATATATATAGCTTTGAGACAGAGAAGAAAAGGGTCGGGGCAAGAAAGAGCCTGCACAGAAGAAATACTATGAGACAGCAAAGTGGAAACTTGTTGCAAGCCTATGAAAGAGCAGTCCTTCAGAGAAACAACTTGCACTCAGCCAGCTTGTTACCGGTTTCACTGTCCTCATTTGACAGTCTCCTTCCTGTGTCCAGAACTTATTGGCAGAAAAAGCTCTGGAAACCAAAATGGCCCAAGTTCCTTAGTGCACATGCCCATTCTATTTGATGGGAAACTGTAGGGAACTCCGCCTTACTCAGACTTCAGATAAGCAGATGCAGCTTCATCTTTCAAATGCAATTTTTAGGGCTGTCAAATTATTTAAAAATTTGATGGTGATCAGTTGCGGCATTAAAAAAATTAGTCGCACTTAGTCATGATTTTAATCGCACAGCTAAAACCTCAAAATTATGTGTAGAAAAACTCAAATTTATGCAAAATTATGCAAGCACTTTGCATGGTTGGGGTGGGGACGGGGTGTGTGTGGGGGGGTGGAATTTGTGACAGTGTGGGGGGCCATGGGTGTGGGGTTTGGAGTCCAGGGAAGGGGGGGCTCTTGCATACCCTGGCAGGATGTGGACTACTGTGGGTCAGGAATGAGGGGCAGCAGCAGGACTGGGGGGGAGGGGCTGTGGCTTGAGAGTGAGGGACAGACAGGCACACAAAATCAGACACCACCCAGTAAGTAAGTGTGTGTGGGTGAAGGGGTGAGGGCGCAGATCAAGGCCCCCAAGGTGAGAGGAGTGGGAAAGAGGCAGGGCCAGGGGCTGGGGTAAATGAGGCCCTGGGGCAGGTTGTGGGATGGTCAGAGCTGTGGGCAGCTCCGGGGTCTGGGAGGGCTCCCGCTGCTACACAGACCTCAGGAAAGGCATGGGGGGCATGTGCCCCCTGGATCTGTGTGCAGGCTGGGGCTCTAGGCCCTGCTGCTGTTGCTCTGGGAGCCACGTGATGCCATGTGCCTTCCGCTGCTGTGCAGCACAGGAGGTAATGCAGCTAGTGCACAGCTCCTGGGCAAAGGCAGTGGGGTGCAAGGCCCCAGTCCACGGTGGTAGCCCACCTCTGCCCCACGCACAAACCCAGGGGGCACCCCTGGGGTGCTACAACCCACCCTGGGTCCCCATTCATCCCAGTCCCTGCTTTTGCTGTACTCTCTGTCTCACTGCGGGGGCCTCAACCTGCCCTACCCGCAGCCCTTCCCCTTCAGATTTGCCTGCTGGACAATGTTCCACATGCCACCAGGCTGCGTTGCTGGCTGCCTGCATGTCTGTGTGTGCCCCTCCCCACCTTCTGTAGCTGCCCAAAGTCCATGCCCGGGCTACCCTGAAGTCCTCTGCACTGTCACCGCTGCCCTGCAGGGTGGCCCAGAAGCAATAGTGACAGTAGTTGGGCTTCAAAACCACATGTGTGATTAACGCATTAAAAAAATCAATGCGAACAATAATTAATGCATTAATCATGCACATTAACTGCGATTAATTGACAGCCCTAGTAAATTTTACTCACAGAGGTAAAATGGAGACACCATGACTAATCAAGAATAGGGCATAGGAGATGCATTTGAAGTGAAATACTCCAATTTTTGTAAGGATATATATATTTTTAGCAAGTATCTAAACTTCATGCTGTATATTTTTGTCTCAGGTTTTGTTTTGTTTATTTTGTTCAGATTTTGTTCCTTTTTGGCTTTGTTTTTCATCCAGATGTATTCAAGGTTAACTGGACAGTATCACCTGAAATTAGGATCCAAATTTAGAGTGTATAAACAGCTAAGGTCTTTAAGATATCTAAGACTAAAGGACATATTTTTCTTGATTTGCTTTCCCTGTTTATAAATAAAACGTCTCTGAAGTGTTCATGCTTTCAGCATTGTAGCAAGGAGATTTCTTAAATGAAGTTCACTATAAACAAGTTAATACTGACTTAATGAATGCTGAGGGTAAACAAAAATACAGAAAGTAAACCAAGAATAAAAATAAAATATAACACTTAATATTTTTCCAGTTTCAGTAATCCAAAGTGCTACAAGTAATCAAGGAAAGTAACTATGGTGCAAAGATATGGACCACCTTCTTACCTGTTTTAAACAGCTACTCCAATTTATACTAGTAAGAATCCATCCATGACTTTTGAACAGATTGCATTTTTATTTACAATGTCTGAAACATATATATGCATGATGTGGGGGAGTGATTTTTCAGCAGCATGCCATGAGTTGTATATTGGCTTTGTTTAAAAAAAAATCAACAAGAAATTGAAATAACACTGGAATGAATACACAAGAATTGTTACCACATACAAAGACTACACACCCACATTTAAAAAACAGCAGTCTAAACAAATCATGTGACAGGCACCTGCAACTTGAATAGGTTTACTGCATTACAAAAAACTGTGAGAGAATTATCTGAAACATTCATGAATAACCTAAAGAAAACTCTCATGCACTTAAATTTTTTTATTGTGGGCCCAATCCTTCAATGGCTGAAAGCTCAAGGGGCTGAAAGTCCAAAAAAGTAGTTAGTACCCTCAACTCCCCATGAAATTACCTGGAGACAATAATAACATGCAACATCTTTCAGTAAAAAAACAGCTTTTTGCAGAACTGATCAATTAACAAATTTCCTTTTGTGACAGGCTTGCCGGTGGGGGCTTGCTGGCGGCAAACTGGCCCATGGGTTTTGTTCAAAACTGATTGGTTGGGGAATTTCTCCTTCCACACCAACCAGGTGATGGCAGGGGCAGGTAATGGCAGGGGACCAACCCTACCCAGGGATGAAGTGAAGAATCAGACCGGAGACAGAGCTAGCCCTCTTGCTTTCCCAATTGGTTCCTTTTCTCACCTGAAGAGAATAAAAGGGCAGTGCACCCAGCTCCCAGGGTGGTTCAATGGGGGACAGAGAAGAGGGGTTTTGAAGAGATGGTTTGAGCTGACTGGTGGGGCAGAGCAGTTGCATCAGAAAAGCCCCAGACAATGCTGCCTCAGACAGAAGCAGCTGTGGAGCTTGGCACATATGCGGTGTGCGGTGGGTCCAGGAAGGACCAAAGTGCTCGAGCCACGGGCAGTGACTTGGGCTTCCAAATCCCCCAGGCCTGAGGCCAGGCAGCTCGGCGTGCAGGTGGCATGCAGAGGGTCCCAGAGGGACTGAAGTCTGTAGCTCGGGCCTTCAACCCCTGGCTGGAGGCCGGGCAGCTCAGCTCACAGGCAGCATGTGGAGGGTCCCAGAGGGACCAAAGCCCTGAGCTGCAGGTGGCAACTCAGGTCTTCAAACCTCAGCTGTAGGCCTGGCAGCTTGGTGCACAGGCAACACACAGAGGGTCCTGGAGAGACTGAAGCCCTGAAGCCACAGGAGGCAGGTCAGGGATTGGTGGCTCAGTGGTAGACTCCTCACCTGTTACGTGGGAGGCCTAGGTCCAATTCTTGGCCAAGGCAGCAGAGGGGGTTTGTCAGGAAGAGGGAATCCTGACTCACCTCTTTTCTTCCCCCCTCCCAGGGTGTAGGAATTCCACACCTCAATTTTTGTGCCTTTCCACACCTCAAATATTGTGAGATCTGCACCTCATATTTTGGGAGCCTTCATCTCATGCTTTGTCATTTAACATCCTTTGTAGCAGTGGTTCCCAACCTTTTTTGCCGCAACCCACTGCTGCAGTGGTGGTGCCAATGGCAGCCCACTGACAGAGATGAGGGAGATCCTGGTACGTGGCACAGCTCATTCATGTGTGTGGCACTGCTGGCATTGCCCCCTGTGACCCTCATTTGGGTCATGACCTGAGGATGGGAATCACTTCTTTATAGAGTATAAGGATGCATGACTGTTGTCAAACCTTTCTGTTTCCCTGATCTCTCCTAGGTATCCAGAAGGTTTACAACTAGCTGTACCTATATTGCCTATAGTCCCTATATTTCCAGTGTATATGCTATGTCCTGGTTCTTCCCTATTTAATTAAATTATATATATAGTTAAGTCTTGACAGGTGTTCTGTCTCTGCTCTGTAGGGGGAAAAGGGGAGCTACACTTCAGGCAGCTACGCCTCCCACAGCACTCCAGCACCCGCTCCAATCCCTTCAGTTAGAGCGGGTACATCTGTGTGTACCACCCGGATTACATTTTGCACTTTTGAAGATTTTTATGGTTTGGTATTCCAACACAAAAAGGACACTAGGGCTGCATCTAGATGAGTGTGGACATTTGGTTACCTGGAAACAAGTAGCAGCAGCACACTTTGTGCCTGAGGAGGAACTACTTGTCCCCAAAGAACACTTGTGCCACACGTGTTCTGGTGCATGGCAGGTTACCCTGGGTGGGGTAGGAGAGGCTGGGGCCAGCAACTGTGATGCCCCAGAAGCTGAATCCAGCCATCCAGGCTCTGGTTTGGGGCAGCATGTGCTGCCGCCACATACTCTGCCCCACTTTTTTTCTATGCAGGTTTCTTAGACCCCAGAGTCTTTCAGGGTCAAAAAACACCCCTGCAATTCAGGGTAGCAATGCAGAGAATGCCTGAATGTGAAGTGTGTGATTCCATATCTGGTACATACTGCATGGTGCCATGTACTGCATGGTTGTGCTCATCCGGACATAACCTAAGGCTATATCCAGATGTACAGGGTCATGCACTTGCAGGAGCACAAATAGCAGGGGCACAAATTTGTTCCAATACTTTGTGTGTCAGCATACACCCCAGCATGTGCACTTTCTTGCAGGACACATTGTTCCATTTTGGGCAAACTGCCCTTGCCCAGCTCTTCCCTGCTCCCAGTGTGCTGGAGTAGCATGAGCACAAATGGAGCAGTACAGGCAATCTGGCTGGCAGCCAGGGCATCTCACCAGAGGACCAAGCCTCCATTAGTTCCAGTGCATGCTATTTGTGCTGTGCACTGCTTTTTTTCCTGGCAATTTTTTTTTTTTTTTTTTGCTACCAGGAAATCCTGTTAACAAACTTTGTCCCCATACTGCAAATTTGCAACGTAGGGCACATTTTAATGTTCCAAATGTGTGGTTTGTGGCACCACAAATTGCATGTGCCTTCACGTCTGGATGCAGCCTAGAGGAAAATTTACAATTATGTGTGACACAGGGAGGAATTGAGGAACAGACCCCGAGGGGCTAAGGGGGAATGTGAAAGAAAAGACCAAAAAACAGAAAATCTCTTACTTGTAGCCAGAGCTGCGGTAAAGCTGGAAATGGTGGTGGGACCTGCACAGCTCATTAGCCACATTTTTTTAAAGCTGCGGCCAGCTGAGGATAGGAGCAGCAGGGGCTGGAGGGGGAATATAAACAGCCATGAGAGAGAGAGGGAGAGAGAGATCTGGAAGGTCACCAGTGGGGAATGCATCCCCAGAACTCCTGCTGGGGGTAAAAGGAGACCTGTCTGCCTCTCACTGTGCTGAAGTACACTTTGAAGTCCGTTGCAGGGGAGACACCGGCGACGACACAGAGAGGGGAGAGGAGAACACACCACATGTGGACAGGATATTTGGAGGGGAAGAGCAGAGGGAGCAGGAGGAGAAAGATGATGAGAGCCAGGGAGATTGGCAGAGCCAGCAACATCTTGCAAGGTGGGACCGGTGCGGGCTCCAGGAGACTCCAGGAGAGTCCGCAGGTGGGGTACAAAGAATCTAAGAAGTGGGAGGGGTTGTGGAAGATGGGCTCCAGTCATGTAAAGCCACCCAATGGGGGACATGGGGAAGACGTGACCAGAGGGACCACCAAAGGTCCAGCAAACCCACAGGCTGGGCGAAGAACGGAGGGGAGAATGTGGTAGCTGGTAGGCTACTGCGTACCCAGGTCAGGGCCAGTCTGGAGCTTTAGGGGTTGGGGATTATTGCTGCAGAGTGGACCGGGAGGTCAGAGATCAAGAGGCCAGTTGGGCTTATCCTGTTTAGCCCAGAAGCCACTCTGGTATTGATATTGTTTTCTTTTGTTTGATTGTCTCTTTCTGTTTCCCACTTTTGGAGGGGTTGTCAGTTATAGTACAGAGAGCCCTGTGTTAGCTCAATCAAAAGGTAGTGTTGTCCCAAGGGAAACTAGATGGTCATGAGACCCTGATGGTAAAGAATAGAGTGGGTCCAGGGGGCCCCTAGTACATCTCTACAAGAGAACATGGGACACCAACAGTCAGAGATCTGGCCACAGGCCATCAACAACTCCTCGAGGCTGGGTCTTAGGGCGTGGTATAGGGGAGGTGGAGCCTTGCGGAAGATCACTGCTCAGAGGTCCCAGATGCTCGAGAACCCCAGTAGTTGGTCCCCACCACTGGAATAACATACAAAGTTGTGGCAGGAAAGACTAGGGAGGAGACTACTCTAGGGAGGGACATCCATTCAGTGGGACCACAGGGACAGATCGATGCACAGCCCTATACATCCAAAGTCACACAGCACGTGACTGGATGATCAAAGCCCCACGAGTGCAACATGCAAAAATATGTTTCAGAGCTATTGATTAAGGAATAGGCTAAATAGGCATTCAGGTATACTCAGCAACAACCACAGTTTCTGGCAGAATATCCTTAGGAAGAGATCTTAGGTGATTTTTTAGATACTTGTATGCATTATGTCAGAAAAAAAAATCACAAAGAGGAAGAAAAGAGTTATGAATATGAAGCATTTCCTACTATTTATCTTAAATTAACAGAAATGTAACAGATTGTGTTATTGGCTTAGACTGTAAACTTTATCTTGTTTAGGATTTTCTTTCCCAAGAAAATTAATTATAGGTATTTTAAGTTAGTTTTCCAAGAATCTCTCTCTTATTTTCAAACCAGTTAAATCTAACTCCACTTTCTATGAAAAGTGGTTACCTTCCTTTGTTTGTATAATAATAAGTTACACTGTGTTCACCATCATTAAGAATTTTTCACTGCTTTTAATTTTATTTCTGGTATGTGTGCACATGCACAGACATATGCATGCACCCTGTTCTCAGAGTGAGACTCTCTCTCTTTTTTTTTTTTTTGAGTTAGCACAAACCATGGGGAACTACCTGAAAAACAGGTATAATACAGTACAGTAAAATCCCTGTTATCCAGCAAGAGTGGGGAATAGCAGATGCGGGTATCTAATAAATCCAGTTACCTGAGGCCAGTGGTTTTCGGCCAGATGCAGAGCAGGGGAGCAAGTGGGGGGGAGTAGTCGTGGTTGGATGCGGAGCAGCTGCAGTGCAGGGTGGCAGGTGGTGGTGGCAGCTGCTGCATGTGAGCTTCCCCCACCCCATCCCTCTGCGTCCATCCAGCCAGCTGAAAATTCAGGTTAATACAGTATTCCAGCAAGTAGAATGCTGGATAACCGGGCTTTTACTGTAGTAATTAAAATACCTGTTTTCAAAGGAATTGATCACAGGCTTCCTGAATTTAATAAAAAATTTCTAAAAGTGCAGGATCAGGCCAGAGTGAGTAAACATTCTGAAATTTCAACATTAGGATGATGTAGATACAGTTATATTTTTAAATAACTATTATAAATGTAGTACATTAATCACTTGCCTACCGAGAGTAGGTAGGAGTTTGACAGTATTGCCAAAGAAATGTCAGTGAATGAAATCTGAGTGCCTACATTTACTATTGAAGAACAATAAACCCTTCTAATTACTGTGCAGAAGTTATAGCTCAGTGTTGTAAATATCTAACAACCCGTAGCTGAAAGTTAACTCTTCAAATGTTTTTTAAGGATTTGGTTTTCTAAGGCTTTGTTTCCATGCTAATTTTGGGCAGCTCCTGGAGCTCTTAACACCTTGATTGTCCACACATTAACACCTGAAACTGGTTTTAAGCACTTGTTATGCAGCTCAAAGTTATGCCAGTCCAGGGCAGGATTATAACTGATCTGTACTACCCAGCTCATGTCGTACAAAGGTGTAGTCACTCTAGGAGGGCAAAGGCACCCCCCACCCTGGGCCAGAATTGGGCCTGTTTCCTCTCCCACCTTCCCCAGTGCTCCAGGTTCTTTAATCACTCCCCCCCTCCCCCCAGTTTACTTGTGGCTGCCATGCTGTCTGTACTGGGGCAAAGGGCAGTAACATATTAATTTGTCTATCTGGTCATTTCAGCTGCTGCTCTTTGGGTGGGCTCAGCCCCAAGAACAGCTGTAGCCCTGCAGCAGTGGTTAAGCAGATATGCTAACCTTTCCCTGCCTGCTCTTCAGGGACAGAGAACTGGGCAGCTACAAGTAGCAGCAGGACCGGGAAGGACCTTGAAGTTGAGGGGGAGCCATTGGGATGGGGGGGAACCAGGGGAACCCCAGGGGAAGGAAGGTCAGAATGGGAGGAGAGGATTCTTACCTTTCAGTCCTGTTGGCCTGAAATGTGACTGCTCCAAACTTGAGCTACCACTAACACCCATCAACATCTGTGCAGCTCACACTACAAGGTGCAACAAGGCCTTAAGTTAAGTGATAATGCCCAGTGATAGCACTCACAATCAATTGTATAATTTACTTTTCAGTGCTTAGGTTCAGCAAAGAAACAATTTCGTTACAGCATTTTCATTTTCTTCCATAAAATTTCCCATAACATGTAAAAGAGTAAACCAAATAAAAAGTCTTTGTATACACTTGATTTTTCACAGAAAGCAACTCTATATGGATATCTGATGCATGAACATTTCTATAAATCAATTGCTTCAAAGATTTACTTCAGTCAATAACTAAAGAGAAATTCTTAATTGTCCCAAAGGAAGGTTTTGCCTCCTCCCCCCCCAGCTGGTATCCATGATAAGGATAGAAACTGAACAACCATATGTCTGACTTCAAGTATCAAGTTTTTTCACTAATGGTTTTGCAAAAACAGTACGCTCAGAAATTAAGGGATAAATTGAAGGGACACAAAGCTTCATAACTTACTTTGTATCTATGTCCTGATCTTAGTGAAGCCATTTGTTACCAGCCCAGACATCTCTTCATCTGGACATAGCTATGGGTATAGACACACATATTGCAGGGGGACTGGACCCTATGATCTACAAGGTCCCTTCCAGCCCCTAACAATCTATGGATCTGTGAATCCAGGAATGGTACAATTGTAATAAAACTGCTCCAGCTTCAACACTAGATGAAGCAATGTTAAAGTTGGAGAAATTTCGCTAGATTTGCATTGCTCCTAGTTTGTCCATATGTTACCATTAGAATAAAGCAGCTGCTGCCCTTTTGAAAAGGGTCCAAATGTGTGTGTGTCCATGTCCTATGACAAATAAAGACAAGACTTGAATTTGCAAGTAGAAAGACAATCACAGAAATGGAAAGAAGCTGCATCAGAAGTGTACTCCTGCCATGCCAAAGGAACAAGAAAGTCCCTTCTTCACTGTCACTGAGAGCCATCTTCAACCCAACTGCAAAACGAAACAGACTTAATTCCTAAAGGAAACACAACATCTCATTCTGAGAATCTAAGGATTGATATTGCTTTCATTGATAGTAGTAGGGCCTCTTGACTGCAAAAGGAGTGGGTTGAGGTTCCAGTTTCTCACAGTGAGTTATATGGAAACAAAATCTAACTTGGAAGAGGGAACAGAAGTTGCATCTACATGTGTACTTTACCGCTGAGTTGACTAATCAGGTCCACAATACAGCATCACAGTCCACGTGTGCTAGTGTTAGGGTGCAGTAAATTAACTCCATTATAGGATAGTACTGTCAGGGACTGGCTGGGACATAGGCTTGGACTTGAGGGTGCTAAGGTTCAGGGGGCTGCCTGTTGCTTAACTCCGCTTGTGCCCCAGCCAGTACCTCTGCTGCCCAACACTGCCATGTGGAGCCTAGGGCTGACCTCTGCCAGGCCTCCTGCCACCCTGGGGCTGCTTTGCCCTGTCTTCACTTGTGCCTGGGTCTGCAGCAGTCTAATATGCTGTGCCTAGGAGCAGTTGACTTTGGCTCAAATTGTGCTGGAATTTATCATGTCACCTTAATGGCACATTTAGATGCACCCTGAAGGATCTATCCACTCTACAAAGTAAAGAACTATGAAGTTGTGTAGAGATTTATCTGGATCCCATGCTCATTATTCCTCAATAACCTGACTTCAACGTATGCCAGGTAGAAGGATAAAATTTGCTGACTGTCCCAGGGAAAGTTGTAGCTAAATATGTGCACAAGGCCTTCTGCTCCAACTGCCACTTCTTTGAAGCTCAGTGGAATCAGTATTTGTCTTTAAAAGCAGAAACTAGAAACTAAGGCCACTTTCACATGTGCTCCAAAAGTTCAGGGGGTTGGAGCTCTCAGAGCCACTCTAATTAAAGCACCCCTCCATCTCATGTATCAGCATTCCTGTGCTTTAAATTGGCAATGGGGGCACTTGAACTAAAACTCGTTTGAGGAACTTTAGTTCAGGTGCCCCCACCACCATTTTTAAGCATGGGGACACTGATGCTCGAGACACAGGAGGCTGCTGAGACATGGCAACTGCCACGCATCAGAGCAGGAATTCCATCACATCAGAGTAACTTATGTGCTTGTGCATAGATGCCCTAAATGAAACTAAAAGCAGCTCTGAATGCCTCCCTTTCTCTGGAACATTAATAATTTCCAGAGGATTCCAGGATCTAAAACAGCCAAAAAGTGGTACAGTAAGAAACAGTGTAATAAGGCCCATTAGATTTTTATATTTTTGCTTCTTGAACACCAAACCAGCGGCACAAATGATATTTCCCATGTGTCCTTAGTCTACATAAAAATGATGATGGAAACTTCATAAATTAGTGATGTTTTGCTTAGACATACTTTGTAAATTTAATGAATTCTTCATGAGGCAACAGAGTGACGTGAAAGCTTCCAACAGAAACTCCATGTAACTACATAGTTCTTATCTTAGCAATTCTTACAAATTACATCTTGAAGTTTATGTTAGGATGTATCAAGTCTTGTGGTAAGGACTCCAGAAAAGAAAAAAGGCTATGATCAACTCCTAAAATGATATTTCACAAAAAGGATTAATAAAACACATCACATTTCATGATGACACTCAAGCAAAAAAACATGCTGAGGCTTGATTTCCCATTCTGCTATCTAGGTTTAAGTTGGCATGATTCCACTAAAGTCAATGGAGCCATACAGTATAAAATTGGTGTAGCAAAGCTGAAAATCAGACCTATATGAAGACAAAACTCATCTTTACTTAGCTACCTAAAAATAGCAGGATAATGGAGCACAGCTACACGTAAATAGCACAGGCCTATCTTTATCCTTTCTTGTCTCCCTTTGAAAATTTGTATGGAGCAGGCACTGGCTTTCCAACATGTGAGATGATACATGTTGCATAATTAACAGCAGCTTCAAACTGTTACTTGCAACACCAAAAAGCCACTTAGGAATGCCAGGTATATATTAAAATATGTTCTATTAAATGTTATTAGAATATTCCGTTTTGAATATCAATCTTTTAAATTGAATTCAAGAAAGGACAAGAGGCTAAACTAAGTAAGATACCACTAGCTTGGGGGAGGGAGACAGGGGAACAGTTTTCAAAATACTGATACCAGAATCAACACCATGATCACCCAGAAAGTGCTAACATTTAGGAAGATAAGATTATTTTATTTTCCCCTAACTGTCAGATGGTTATTATAACTTTCCATCTGAAAATTTATATAGAGGACAGAGCCACTATTCTACTAACTTTGGTGAAAATGCATGTGCACATATTTATGCAGTGGAGGTTGGAACATTATGGTTGCACATTTGCCATTTTCAATTAAAAATCATGTAGAGAGCTTTTATTGGGTATAGGGAAAATATGAGTAAAATGGTATCAACTGATATTAAATATGTGCAAAGTCAACTATCTTTATTTTCAAATGTCCAGAACCTTCAAGAGTTTTAGAAAGTAAAGAGTTCTGTGGCTTCAATGGACTAAAGTTTAGCCAGCTGCTGTAGTAAATCGTACATGGCTAAGTACAGACGGTCAAAAAGCCCAATTCAGAACTGATTCAATCTAGACAGGTTCACCTAAGCTGCATAGATTGAACTGATAACTAACTGAACTGGAGTTCAGTTTTCAATTGGGGAAGTCAGGGGGAGGCCTGCACTGTCCCATGCCAGTAGATGGCAGGGAGAGCGGGGTGTTACAGCATGTTTCCCGGCCTACTAGCCATTGCAAAGCCAACAAAGTGGGGCCATCCCCAGTTGGCTCCCCAGTACATGCCACCCATCCCCAATCTCAGCTGCTGAGTCTGAGGCAAAAGCACCTGCAGGGGAGTGGGAAAATTTTCCTCCACTCTCTGAGGCTGCCCCAAGCTGTCCCTGAGACTTACAGTGGCTGAGGCAAGCAGCTCTGGCTTTTGGAGGGGAAGAATTTCCCTCATCTCCCTGGAGCTGTTCTGGGCTGGGGGACCCTGAGCTGGGGTGGGGGCAAGCCCCCCCAAGGCAAGGGCTCTCTGATGTCCCTATGCTGCACTGCATAGGCAGGCACCTGGCCTAGAGGTCTTCTTCTCCCTCCCTCCTGTGGCAATGGCTGATCAGCAGCTGGGAAGGGGAAGGTGGGGAATTCCCCTCAGCTCCGTAGGTCTGTGCCCAGCTAGGGGATTCTGGGCCAGGGTGGAGTAAGCCCTTAAGGCAGAGGCTCCCCAGTGTCTGCATCCCCAGGGCCTTGGGAACTCCTTCCAGCTCCCTCCTGTGGCAGCAACTAAGGCAAGCAGATAGGCAGGGAGGGGGAGATGGGGAATTCCCCCCAGCTCCCTGAGATGCCCCCAGTGATGGTGGGGGAGCTGTGGTGGGGTGAAAAGCTCTCAACATGGCAGCTTTCTGTCTCCCAGAACATTGTGTATACCCAGGCTAAGGCAGTCCGGGGATCTGTTCCCCTTCCCCCTGTCCCTATGGGCTGATAGATGCAGGCAGGAAGCAAGCTAGGGAGCAGAGGGGTGAGGCAGTCTCTGCTCCACTGGAGAAGACAACACAGCCAAGGGCTGCAAAGCATCCTGGGATGCTGGGGGACCATGAGTTAACTTGAACCAGGAAGGGATCTGGGACAAAAGTTCCATAAACTGACCTGACCTAAATCAGCTAAGTCTGATTCATTGAGTCTACATTCATCCAGGTTTATCTTTAACTAGTTTTGGCCATTTTGAAAGTGATTTATGTATGTTGAACTTCTGTTCTGTTACAGGTTTAAACCAGTTTTCAATCACTTAAACCAGTTTAGGTGTAGCTTGACATGCATAATGGAGGACATTTCTGTTCTTGATCCCAGAGTATGTTAACTTGGGCTAACTTTAAGAATGTACAGCTCATACCAGGGGATGCTCTTAGTGCTTAAAGTTAAGCACAGGTTTAAGTGCTTTGCTATTTGGGAGACAAATTCCTCAGCTCTTAGCAAGAGCAACCCCATACTGGTTGTCATACAGGTGTGAATGTGGCTTCAATGAGGCTACACATTTGTATAAAGTTAAATGTGAGAAAATGTTTCCAGGCTCAGGACCTTATTTGTTTGGAATTGTGTTGAAACCTTTTTTCTTCCTCTAGATTCAGGTTAGTACCATTCAGAAGATTTAAAAGTCAAACAAAACGTGTGCTTTGTCTCCAGAAGTTTAAAAAAATATATACTGTCAATCTTTTTAGCAATTGGCTTATTTCAAATTATAGGCTCTATTTTTTTCCTCTCAAGAACTATTATTATTATTCCTACAATGCCATAAATGTGCATAGCACTTACAGAAAGATTAGTCATCTTATGATTTTTTCTTAGATATGCAACTGCAGTATTGAACTGTGCATTGTTATTAAACCCTATAAGTTCCTGTGTCATTTCTAGGAACCATTGATTTTACCCACGTAACTTCTCCAGATCCACCTTAACATTAAAAATAATTTTAAAAACCCAAGGAAATGAATTCCGTTCTTTAAAATAGGAATTAAATACGAGATTTGAAAAGTGTAGTAGCAAATCTGGCCAGATCTTGGTATAGGTGCATATTCTTAAAAGAAGAACACTGAAATGAACATAAATATTTTGGCTGAAGAAGAGAAAACTCCAAGAATGAATATGCAGAGGAAAAGGTGTTAATTATCAAAGTAATCTGAAAGTTTTCAAACTAAAAACTGTTTAAAAAATAATATCTGATGTTCATTTAACATCCAAATCACCTGTATGAATGTAGATATTTAGAATTTCTTATTTTGAGGTAACTGACTTTCCAGTAATTAAAGCCAAATAATGCATCATCCAAGGTGCTACAGAAAATGATCATTTATGGAGCCTGTTTTTGAGATGTCAAATTCATTTGGAAAGAAAATCAAACCACTGACTACTTTAGTAGTGTAGCTAATAGAGCTGTGCAAAGCTTCAGTCCCTGATTTGGTGGCCAAATCTCCAAATCTGAATTGAATCAGAGGACGACTGAATCTCTCTGAATCAAACTGGAACCCTCCAAATCTATTTGGAAAGATCTGGAGATTCAGACACAGAGACAGCTTTAAATGTTTTTTTTCTACATACCTCTAGGTAGCAGGGGCTCATGAGTCTTGCAATGCTGGGGAGCATTGAGTGTCCCACAGAAGCATGGGGGGGGGCTCCCCAGTGCACTCAGCAGCTGACCCAGAAGTGGACCAGAAGCACTTTCGGTCCACTTCTGCATTTACCGTGCCCCTCCCCCCGCCCGGCTCAGTGACGGGTGCCTCCTGGGTCTGGGGGGAGCACCTGCAGCTGACTGCCAAGCCAGGGAGGCATGGGAGGGTGCTCCCTAGCAGACGTGGATCAGAAGTACTTCCAGTCCACTTCTGGGTTTGCCGCTGAGCATGTGGAGGGCCCCCCTGAACTCCTGTGGGATGTTCCATGCACTCCATCACCACAACGATCACAAGCCATGCCTGCTACCTCAAGGTACGTAGAAAAAACTTTTAAAGCTGTGTCTATGTCCAAATTGCTGATTCTCCAAATCAGCATCAATTCTTCAGATTTGGCTTAATCGAATCATGGACAGTGATCCGAATCAATGACTTGAATCACTGTCTCTGATTCAGGCCAAATCTAAATCTGAATTGAATAGGGCCTGTTTCACACAACCTTAGTAGCTAGAGGTGAGAGGGGCACCAGCCCCACACACCAACTTAGGAAGGATGCCAAAATTATCCTCTGCCCCAGTGAAGTCCATGCCTTAGCGGTAAGGGTAGCCTCATAATTTTGCTCTTCCAGCATGGATGTGATTCCTGCACTCCCCACTCCCTCCCCACTCTTGGCACCCATGCATGCTCCTCCCAGGCTCCCACACTCACTCTTGGAACTGCCTAGCACACCTCCTGTTCCCCTGGCATGGCTTTGCCAAGTTGTTTGAGGGGAGTAGTCCAGAGGTATGGACTACACTCTTCAATCAACTGCAATTACCTCATTCATAATGGGAAGTTTACACAATGACTGACCCTGAAGAATGGTTGTCATACTCTAATCAAGACCTTCTTCTTACAAGGTAATCTATGAAAGCTGATTCTTGAATATGCCCCTACCCTGTCAGAGTGGTTGCATCTTCTCTCATGCCTCCTTCCACCATTTTTGCCCACACTCTGTCACCTATCTTTTGCGAGAAAGAAAGAGATATGTTAGAAGTTCAAAGAACTTTACAAGTGGAGCAAAATATGTGTTGGTGGGGATACGTGTTGAAGAGGGGCAGGATAACTGAGGAAGACAGCTTCCTCCTCAGACAGATTTATAAATGAAACCCACTAATGTTTTTGTAATAATGTTCTACCAAGCTGAATGACAAAGATAACACTGACGAGCCAAAAAAAAAAAGGACTGTCAGCAGAGGCAGAGAGACAGCAAAAGTAGGGACAGCACACAATATATACGGGTCAGTATCACACTTGTACCAGTACTGTTCCTTTTCAAGGTAACAAGCAAAGTATGAAAGTACACAATATTTTGTAACTGAGAGAAACTGATGTCCACAGGCTAACCAAGTAGCAACTAACAATGACATTAAAAAAACGTATTTCATCTGCAACATGACTCCGCAATATTTTACAACCAACACAGAATACAAAGAAATCATCAAATATGTCCTAATTATGGCAGCAGTCTTTGAGGTAAATCAGAATGGCTAAACAGCAAAACTTAGAACAAAAGAATACCTTTGACTACTCAAATTACATATTTTCAGCTGAAAGATGAATCCAAATTATAATGTGTCAAGACAGCAAGATGAATGCCCATATTTTATTTTATTTTTTTTAAACCAAAATGACCTTTCATGGCTATGTTCTCTGCTTTAAGTCTCATCCAAAATATGCACATCTCTAGAGCTGAATTAATACCCCCTAAATTGTACTATATAGGAAACTGTTTCAATGCTTCCTCAAAGGGGAAAAAGAGTATTAATCTACTACATAACTGACATCACTTCCTACAGCACTTTGATGAAAGACATCAGAGGAAAATCTAAGTAATGACCAGACCAAACTAATTGGCTTATGAGATCACAGTTCTAAGTTGGTACGGCTGTAGGCCAAAAACATGATTTCGTAGCTACAAAGGGATACTGATCCTTTACCATCCTCAGGCCTGAATCTTTCTAGATAACATTTCAAATGACAGGTTATTTGGATCAAAGAAGGACTGGAAACTACAGAAGATTTGTAATGCGATGTACCAAAATAAAGAGTGGTTATACTGAATTTTAACTGTGGGTGAGTGGAGATCAACTGACCAGTGAGACCATTCAAACTTTATTAGGATATGCAATAGCAAAATTTATTTAGATCAATAAAGACAATGCTTACCCAGCCTTGAATTCAGGGAAGCAACAGATCCACTGGCCAGGCTTCTCTGTTCCCCTCAGGATTTGAGTTGGTTTGCTGAGCTCCACAGGAGTCCAAATTTAGAAGTCCAACAGTAAAAGTCCCAAAAGCAGAAATCCAAATTTCCCTTCAGCCTATGCCCAATATTCCTAGATTGCTGGTCCCAATATTCTAATGAAAGATCTCTGAGTGGTTTTATTTAAATGTCTTTGTTTCACTGAAACCTTTAGAACCAGATTTAAATAGATTTCTTGTGAAGCACAGAAGGTGTCAATTAGTTGGGATATATATCCCTGTGAAAGCAAAAGAAAGGCTTCTTTATCTCCTTTCTCTTTCCATTGTGGAATGCTATTTTACACTGGTCTGTTACTTCACTTTAGTTTATGATCTGACAGGGCTGTTTTGATTTTTACAACTTTGCTAAATATTCTAACAAAAACACACCTATTATAGCAAAATAACATCTAATACATTTGGTTACATTAATTACTACTTCTAATATTTCAATATAAAGCTATAATATAATATATTTAGAGTATTTGAAGTATTTTTTTTTCTTATCTTTGCGCTGTGTTTGATTGTGTCTGCTTTACTGACCAGGCCAGTTGCTACATCTGCAAAGGTTTATGATGTGGTCACTGAGACATGGGCTTTTGAGGCCTTCTGCTTTAGCAACATGCCTGCAGCTTTGGCATGGGTCTCTTGAAAATGAGCATGCCTAGCAACACCATATCCACGGCTTATGTTGCACAAGCCTATGGACAGTCTACCGAGCATACACTGGTTTGGGGAAATAACCAGCTACTACATTTCATATGAGATTCTTCTGTTATAACACAGTAACATGAAACAAACAAAAATAACACTTTCTGAGAGTAACATGGTCTGGCTGATAAACAGTAAAGGACAGCTGAGGCACAGTCTTCTATCTAGACAGCATTATCTTATCTTGACTGTTTTTCTCAAAGCCTGTGAGTGCATACAAGACATGCTTTATAATTTAATTGGCCTGCAGTTTACACTCATAGCCAAACAATAAAGTTAGAGTAATGAGTTTCAATCACAGAATTCTAGCACATAGTTAATTTACATACATAATTAAAATTCCCCCCCCCCTTGCCTTGTGCTTGGTTCTGTGCTGGCAAACAAAGATCTTGGAATAGAATCCGTTTCCCTCTTCCATTAGGGAAAATTATAAATGAATTCCAATGCAATTGCAATTCATTACAACTTTAAACAATTGAGGGATGTTAAGCATGAAACATTTCATGTTCCTTTGGTTTTCTTAAAAGCATTAAAAAATCAGAATAACTTGATCTGGTTGTGATATGATATTCAAAAGAAAGCATTCCTTCTAGATTTCTTTCACCAATATTTTTCATATAAGCATACTTTAAATTGATTATTTTATCACAAGCATCTTAAATTTTCTGGGAGTCAGGCAACCCCAATGGAGTTCTCCTCGTGAACATATGAACAGAAGTTGAAACAAGCCAAGATACAATGCTGTATCATCTGACCTGTGAATTTTCATTGAACTAACCATTCAGTGTTAATGTTATACATTATTAATATTACTTTAGACAAAGACTTTTTTTAAAGGTAGGCTCCTCATCCCATTTTAGACACCTCAGAAAGGGACTTTATTTTCAAATGTAATAAAAAAATGTGAAGCAAGACCAAATTTTAGACAAGCTTTATTTATTTATGTATTTATTAGATCTTGGCTTTAGCAGCTAAATACTGTGATCTAGAATGAAGGGCCACAGTACAAATCTAGTACTAAAAGATACTATCTTCCCCCCCGAATAATCTTCAAAAGGTGCACATTAGAATCCCACAACTATAATGCCATATAATCCCCAACTCCAGTGTCACCAGGAAAACTGAGCCCTATTAAGCAAATAGTAAATTTGGTTTACTTCATGTTAAGGCTATGGCAAACTAACTACAATTTCATAATAACTCCAAGAATTGTAATATTTCCATTTTTTACATTTTCCACTTTTCCATTATACAATAAAATGTTGTATATTTGACTCCTATTTTTTCAGTCTCACAAAATAGTTCAATGCTCAGCAATCTATAGCTTTGCTTGGCAGAGTGAACAAAAAACAGCTGTCATTAAAAATGACAGTAACAACATTATCTGCATATTACTTATATCAGGTTAGAAATATGATGCCCAAGTGAATCCTGAACTCTAGTTCCTTAGTTACAGTCACTGACACTAAGAGCCCATCTATACTTTACATTTGTGCTGTTAATACATGCGGCCTGCTGGTCCAGTCCAAAACAAGTGGGCAGTTCTGTGGGTCACATGATAGGATTCCTTGGACTGGATCCACTCTGTGGGCTGGATCTTTGAGACACCTGATGGAGCACATTTCTATGGCTGGCTTGTATGGTGCCTTAAATTGAATGTTTGATATGTCTGGGGCTGCTCGAGGGCCAATGCCAACACCTGCACTGCCAGACACCATGTTTAAACTTCCTGTGTGGAATCCCTTGATAATCAACTGACTTAAATCAAAATCAGTGACCATAATGGTGCAATTAGCTGAATACCAACCCCAGACCTGGGAAAGCCCCCCTGATCACAACGGGCTGTGGGCACCTGGCTTTCATTTTGCTGGTCCAGCATGAGTCTGGGAGAAAGTAGTATGTTACTGAACTAAAAATGACTGAATAAGAATTGACCTTTCGGGAACTTGATAGATGCTGTATTACAAGAAAGGCTACTGCATGAGAGAGACTTGTCCCCAGAAAATACTTGTCATGTGTGCAGGACAGAAGAAACTATGAAGACCTAGGCTGCAGAACAGAATACACCAAAAAGGGATCATCCATGCAGTAAGCATGAAAGAATGACCAAAAGAAGCCTTTTCACAGAATGGAATTTTCGATTGGCCAGAAATGTGATATCTTATATAGAAGTGCGGGCCCCAAATGTTGTGCTGCAGGAAGAAGAAATATTTTGCCAAATACTGCCTAACCCAAGCACAATAACCTTGAGTGCCTGCAGTTGACAGCATACCAGAAGAATTTTATGTAGATATGGTAGAATCAAGCGAAATCAATAAGAGGGAATGGACTTTGCCAGAAAAAGAATACTGGAGCTCAGGTTCCTATTTTACAAGAGCAAAAATATAGAAAATTAAAACTGATACCAAAAACAAGTCCAAGAAACATCAAAATAACCGGATATTCAGGAACAAATATGCTAGTGAAAGGGAGATACATTGCTACTACCCAGTATAGAAACAGAGTGTACTTGCTCCCCTTCATTGTGGTACCTATACCAATTTTGGGTATGGTAGTTTGTGAAAAAACTGAATCTAGTCAAGTGTGTGCTGCAGAACAGGATGACACAACATTCATGCCTCCTGATGATAATCTTGGCTGGCACAGCCTAAATCTGGAGAATCTGCTTAGGAAGAAGGCAACAGCTCCAGAACACAAGAAGCAACCATGTCCTTATTGGAAAAAATGTACCTACGGACACAACTGCAAATAATGACATGCAGAAACAGGAAATCAGACTTAATGGTCTGTAGTTAATGGACTTAGTGCTATGTGCAGAGGCACTGCTGCCAAATGTGCAAGTCAGTCAGATCCCAGTATAAGGGCTCAGGTCTATCAAGACTTGGAGATTCATGCGCTGATACCTGAACCTGAGGAATCCCCCAGTAGGGGATTCCTGGGAAATACCTCTATAAGCAGAGAACCTGGGCAGGAAATGCAGGGGAATTCCTGGGCTCACAGAATCAGGTCCCTGAAGCCCCAGGAGGGCCTGCCCAGGGCAGCTGGAGAGCACAGGCAAGTCTGGGCTGCTCATGCTCTCCTGCCATAAGACAAAGATACAGCTGCCAAAAAAAAAAAAAAAAAGAGGCCCAAATTTATCTTACCTATTGTTGGGGCACTAATTTGGGTCATTTGTTCAACAAGGGGCATGGACAATTTGCACAACAAGGGGCACGGACATCTGTTTGCTTGGGTTTTGTGCCACCATAAAAATGTTTATGGCAGCACAAAGGCCATGTCTGTTTTCAGCCTTAGCGAGAAACAAAGGGTCTGCAGAGGTTACCTACAACTTTACAAATAAAGTTTGTTGTTTTAGTCTCCCTCATTTATGTATGCCTGTGTTTACTGACCCTGACGACCCTACAAAGACATCCTCCTCATGGTATTATAAACTTCTTCAGAGGTGTGCAGTAATTTACATACCTGAAAATAATATGAAGGAGACTTCACTACACTGAAATTAGCTGAACAGACAACAGTTCTGGGTTTTTTAACTTGGGCTATTTTTGTAAAAAAAGATCCAATTATAACTTTTGAAAGAGCCTCTGGCAAATTGTTTTTGTTTTAATAATGTCTATTAAAAATTCAATGACAATCTTAAATTTAGGGTAAAGCACATAATTTTGCTGACTGAATGATTATCTGAATGGAGACCCAAACCTAAACAATTTAATTTGGAATTCATTATCTTATTTAACTCAGGTCAAGAGCATGCATAATTTCCAGAATGCTAATTAGAAACTTGAAAATAAAATTTTAAATTGTTTAAAAAGAATAGTACTTTGCCTAATGTATTAGCTTAAAACAATCACTTCTTGCTCTTGGAAATTAAATAAGAATTCAATGAAGTAAAATCATAAGTGCTCTCTTGTGTGCGTGCAGACACACACTTATTTTAATAAACATTTTGTACACCATTAAATAGACTTGTCTTTAAGAAAATCCTTGAGTGTTGTTATATGAAATTAAATCTCTCCTGGCAAATCAATTGTTTGACTGCTGAGTCTTATTTACTAAGAACAATTTAAAGAATTTTACTTCCATTTCTTTATCAACATTTTGAAACACTGTATGGCAGCGAGCACCAGACACTAACAACCAGCCTCCTGAGACCCCCACCAGGAGTTGGGGGGAGCAGACGGGACCAGCAAGGGACCCAGGAAACTTACTGGCAGGAGAGGGAGACCCTGGAATGGCACAATGTCTGGTGTAACAGCACCACTTTATGAGGACACTGTCCATCCAGCTTGGTGGCACCTGGCCGATGATGTCAGCCTCACGCACTGCCTCACAGGGTTTAAAAAGCACTGGGAAAATGCCAGAGGGGGAGCACAGGGAAGCAGGCTCCAGGAAGGTGGAGCCTTGCAGCAGACTGTGGCACCCACAGAGCAGGATCCCCGCCAGGGCAGATACGGGGGACCAGGATCCCTCTGTGCGATTCCTTCCCACCATCTTCTTAGCCCTTAGGGGAGAGCATGGAGGAGAGGCAGATCTTTTCTTTTCTTTCCTTTTCCTTCCTTCCCCCGCTCCCCCTATTATTGACCCTCCAGATCTCAGAGGGAGGGCCTTTAACCTAGGAAAGGGGAGGCCTGAAGAAGCAAGCCCAGGGAAAGGGCCTGTAGGCCAGTGACAGAGAAAGTCCCAAACTTAAATGCATCATGACATTAGGTGGCCAAACACACAATTAGACTGCTCACCTTCAGCTGTCTCTGAACAAGCATGGTCAGTGACTTGGAGTAGTGAAGAAGGCCAAAGAACTTGTGATACCTACAGTTGTTGAGTAGAAGAGGTATAGGGGAGGCAGAGCCCCATGGGGCCCATCAAGTAGAGGACTGCACCCTCCCATCTTCAGTGCAATCAAGACATGGCAGGAGAGTAGGGAAGGACCCCAGCCCATGGGCTTGTGGCCCTTTCATCAGCGAAACAGCAGGCGTGACACACTGGTTTTGTTTTTTAAATTAAATTATATAACATTTAGGTATTTATTTACTAATGGCTAGTATGACAAACCAAAACAATCAGTAATGAGCAACAAGACAGAGAAGTAAGTCCACTGAGTTCAAAAGAACCAATGACGACTCTTCAACATGGGAAATGGTGGGAACTATCACCTGAGTCCCAATGCTTTGGGGGATAGGGTCTCGCCTTTACAGTTCTGGGGCCTTCACAGAAGGCAAAATAGAACCCCCTTCAAACTGCTCTCCTCGCTGGACTTTGCCCCATAATATATATAGCTTGTGTAGGAGAGCTTAAGCTCCTTACTCTTGTGCATGATCCTGTAAAGAGAGTAACAATAATTCCATGGCTAACCAAGTCTGATTGGCTATGTCTCACTGTTTTATGTTACAGTGCTGTATTTTTCATCATGCAACATATTATCAGTGTAACACAGTTGTGACAGGATAATTATATTCTGCTTTAATAAACATCTCGGTTTAACCTTTGCTTATATTAAACTTGTACCTTCACCTCTTCATTTTTTTAACATCAGGGAACTACAGTACATTCTAAAGTTCCATGCTGTTGACATCTCTTATTTGTGTAACAGTCAAGAATTCTATTTAACCTTTGTGACAGAGTTTGGCCAATGCCTCTTCATTTATTTTTAATGATTACTGTTAGTGTCTTATGTATGTGGCACCCACATTGTGCTAAGTGGTTGTCTCAGAACTAAAAAGTGTACAGAATAGCCAGATCTTTCACAAATGTATTATGGCCTGACTCAAAGTTCCAAGAACTTCAGCAGAGTCTATACCACACTGTTACCATCTCGTACAACAGGTACAGTCATTGAAATGACATGCATCAACTTTCCAATCTGATTTGGAAGGAGGAAATTTTTAAAATTATTCTCACAAGTTGGGAAAAATGAAATCATAATGCATACAGTATGTGCAATATGTAGAAATTAATGTGCTCCCAACAGTCCCTCAGCTCTATGACTTCATGATGATTTGTTGGTTCAACAATCAGCCACCCTGGTGTTAGAGGGATTTTGATACTGAGGCCCTGTCTACACATTACAGGTATTGCTCAATTAACTAGTTAATTATGCAATTATCTTCTGACCAGCTACAAGTGCAAAGTAACTATCATGCCATAAAAAGTTCCAACCAGCTATAAAATTAGACCTCAAAAATGTGTACTAACTTTATAGCTGGTTGCTATTCAGCTTTAATTTCCATGCACAGCAGGGTCTCCCCAAAATTCAGTTAACAGAGCTCCCAGCCACAGGGGTTCACTAGGCCCAGCTGGGGCTGGGAATGCCACAACTGAGGAGATTCCCAGCCCCAGCAGCTGCCAACTCTGGGTCCCAGAAGCACTCTGCACCTGCCGGGGCCCAGATTTCTGCATCTGTGGATGCTGGGTTCCCACAGCATGTCTCCCGATGCCATGACCCAGGGCATAGTTATGATCTCTCAGCCCTGGAGGTCCTGGAGGCTCTGATGCTGGGAGACGCAGCTACCACAATCTCCTAGCCCTGGAGATGCATGAAACCCTTGCAGCTGAGAGACTGCAACAGCTGCATCTCTCAGCCCGTAGAGTGCATTGGGTGCCCACTCAGTTGGAAGCCCCCTCAGCCCTCTCAGCTGTAGGACCTTGTTTCTTGCTAGCACAGGGGGAGCCTGAGATCGGGCTTCCCCATCAACAGCAGTAAAACACAATGTGATTGAATGTGAGATTTTACAACTGTGCCTTCTGCCATGCACATGTGATATGGCAGGCTATATGAATAGCTACATCAGATCAGACCAATATCCTATTTTCCAAATGCACACAGAGGCAGATAAGGGAAGTATAATTCTACATAAAGAAATAAAGACTGAAGGGACCTAAAGGAAATACTTTCTAACCAAAAGTAAACAATTGGAAAACAAGTAAGAAGGCAATTTTAGGCAAACAATGCTTTTTGTAAAGTTGTCAAACTATGTATGTATATAGTCCTTTGTTGTGCTAGCTGTGCTGCCTGGTCACCATTTATCCAGGGAGATTGAAGTAGCTAACACATTACATTATCATACATATAATTTTTCATAGTACAGTTTTAAATCAAACTTTAGATTTAGGAAACAAAACAAGAAATTGAACATTATGAAGTAGTATAGATTTTGCATATATAAGCAATTGTGATGAATAAGTCACAGATACAATGAACTGTAAAAAGAATTACAGGCAATATATTGCTTTTTCGAGGTTTTACATTTAAAAAGAATAAACCCCTCAAGTTACACAAGCAATAAATTATTGTAACAGTGTTTGGCTGCATGCAGTTTTTAAATAAAATTTGTTTAGCAAGTTTTAAATATCAGTAAGTAATAAATATATTCATGGATAGGCCATGTTAATTCATTCATGTATTACAGAGAGTTCTCAAAATTGGTTTTTCTTCAATTTGATATAGTTTCTTAAACCAAGGATCTGTTTCTTATTAAAGATTACTTATTTGTATAAAAATTTGAAAGGCTTTTTGAACCAGTCATTAAAGAGATCCTTAAAAAAATAATGCATTTTTACTTTCTGATTGTTTCAAAATTTAGAAAGGATTTTCCTCCTTCCTTCCCATTTGTTTTTCTGCTCATACTAAAGGTTAAAAGATTTTAGTCCCAAAGAAGAATCTTTCAGTCTTAATGAAGAGATTATAAGAGAAGTCCCCAAACTGCATAACCTATACCACTCTATTAAGAAAGTTAAAGGAAAAAGGAAATATATATATATACTGAAATCACAGAAAATAATACGTTGTAACCTGATAGCACATCTCAACCCTGTCTTGAAACAACTTTGTTTGTCCAGTCTTCAGTGTTTCAGTATATTTTAAGGGTTTGTGACTTGAACAAAAATCCACTCTTGACTAGGCAAACAGCAACACATTTTTTCACTTGTGACTCAGTCAAAAAAATCTGGTTTTCACTTCTGAAAATTTAGTGTAATATAAACAATGTGGCCAATTTTTCATTGTGAAATACACATAGAAATTTACTTGTAAAGAAAAGTCCTCTTGTAACTAAAGACCTTAAGTTTAGATAACATAAACAACAAAGAAATACATAATGTATGATTTCAAAGCTGAATTACAGCAAAATATTATGAGTTCATGAACAATATGTTTTATTCTTGAAAATGAAGAGCTGAGGTGATGTCCAGACAAATATAATTTATCATTATACCAACTCATACAGAAAAACCTCACTATGTCATTGGCTTATCAGATTTTTATTTCATCTATCCATCAATGGGATGGTTGGTTATGAACAGGAACCCTGGTTTCCTTTGTTAAAGAATCTAAAGTTCGCTGATAAAAAAATCCAAAATTCTCTGATTAAAAACCCACATTTTTCTGTGATTAAAATTAAACACGACTATATATATAGGTATCAGTTGAACACAATGTTTGATTGATATATTTACAATTTTAAAGCAGTTTGGAAGCTTAACAGTGTCTCAATCATTATAGTAAAATGAATTCTAAATATCTATATATTTTGGCTTTTTTTTTTTTTTTTGCATCATGGAAAATCAATACTCCTTTTGCCCACTTTGTTCACAAGGGCATGGGATCAGTTGAGGCCCCACTGCCCCCTCCCGCTACTTTGTGGCACTGAGCAGCCCTGATATACCAGTGCCCTGCTGCTGCCCATGCTGTTGTTCCTCACTCAGTCCCCCACCACCTCTGGCATTGCTGGTGCCCCTCACTCCTGACCTACAAGCTCCTATATACACCAGTGCCCCTCACTCCTGGCCTGCAGCCCCCTGGCCCTGCTGGTGCCCCTCACTCCTGACCCACAGCTCCCCACCCCCCAACTCTGCTGGTACCCCTCATTCCCAATTCATAGCCCCCTGTCCCTGCCATATGCCCTGCTCCCAACCTGCAGTCTCCTGCCCCACCACAGCTCTGCTGATGTCCCTCACTCCTGACCTACAGGCCCCTACCCCCCACCCCTGCCAGAGGGTGCCTCCAGTTGCCCCTCACAAACTCACAGAATGGTGGTCTGTGGCAATGCAGCAGAGAGGTGCATGCAGTGCAGCATGGTGCAGAAGCACAGGCAGTGGCTGGGGCTATGGTGCAGTGGGGAGGACCAGCACCACACTTCATAGCAGCATCTTGAAACCAAGCACGGCTCTGTCTATGCTGTGGGCAGCAAGTGGGGGGCAAGGAGGTCCAGGCACTCTGTCCTGCTTGCAGTGGCTGTGGCTGCAGCAGCTCCAGCTGTTGCAGGCAGTGGTGGAGCGAGTCTGGCCCTGGCATCAGTAGGAGGTACAGGGTACACCTGTGGCACTCCCTGCCCTAGGCTGTGGCTCCCATGCTATGCCAGGCAGCTTGGCCATGTTCTCCCTGAGGCAGTGTCTTCTGGCTCCACTGCCCCTGCCCCTCAGAGCACGAAGGCCCTGACCATGTGGATCCCTGCTGCCAGCTTCCTCTGTTGGCAGAGCCGGGCTCATGGATGGTACTGAGTGCTGCCTCAGTCCCCCCTGCCCCACCACAGCCCTTCCCACAATGCCAACAGGCACTTGCTCTGTGTCATGGGTATGCACACTCCCCCCTCACAGATTCACATACTTCACACCGCCTCCATGCGCCCTTGCCACACACACACACACACACACACACACACAGATATGCCCATGCCCCTCCTCCCCACCACACGCAGCCCTCTGGAAAGTCCCCGCACCCTGGCCCTCTTACCTGTATCCAGATGTAGGCCATGTGTATGTGCATGGCGCTCCCTGCCTCCAATCGCCTTCCACCGCCCCCCAAGCAGATCCTTGCAAGCTGGAACACTGCCAGCCTGCAAAGGAAACCTGTGGTTTCCCACATCAAAGGAGAAAATCTGCGATTTTCTCCTTTAAAGGAGAAAATCTGCATTTTTCCATGGAAAAACCCAGATCATTGGCTATAAGTCAAACTGTGGGGTCATGGATTCTGTAATAACTGTTTCTTTTATCTTAATTTTCAAAGAGCAGATGGAGCGAGAGAGACAGAAAGAGAGAAATAGGTCACTGAATCTAGTACAAAGCAGTATGCCTGGTAAATGAAAATTATATTAGTTATATACTTAATGTGTTTATAGTACATCAAACACTATAGACATGGAAAGGCTTACTACTAACCCAAATCTGCTTTTAAAACATATATTAATAAAATATGCAGAAAGCTCATCTCAGCAGTCTGTCACAGTGGAACAGTATCTCTCACAAATTTAAATAATAGTGAAAAAACAATACTGTATTCCATGTTTTTGTCTCCCCTGCACAGTCATTGCATACTCACTCCACTCATTACATCACAAGACCTGAATTAGCACTTCTGGATTCAGAGTGATTGAGAAAATGCACCATTTCTTCCTTTTCCTTAGCTCTCTTTCACATCCTTTGCCACTTCTCTCTCTGCATTCTTTACCTTTCTCTTTTCTACTCTATTTTTATTTTCTCTCCCCATTGATACACTTTTCCTTTCCTGTCTCTTTTTGAACCATAATCTTATGAAGACTCAGACTTGGAACTGCAAAAACACTTAAAAATAGGATCATTGCCATCAACCCACAGAAATATTACCAGGACAGCCCCCTTTGTCACCTTGTATTTCAACACATGCCCAAGTAAATGAATCATTTCATAATTGGGATAGGACATATCAATTAGACTTAGTTAATTAACGTGCCCGGGTGGTTCAAGCACCTACATTGAATGCCTTCAATTTGGATGTTTATCTTGCTGGGATCTTAGGATCCCTGCTGACTTCTTGCCCCTGGGGCAGGGGACTGGACTTGACTTCCAAGGTCTCTTCCAGCCCTAATGTCTATGAATCTATGAATTAAGGTAAGGTCATAAATTTCAGACATGATGCTCTTTTTCACTCTCTGCAAAAAAGCAGGAATGGCTTTAACACCTGTATATGCTCTTATCTTTTTCCTGAGACTGTTTCCAGCAAACTGAGAATGATAACAAAAAACAAACAATATGGTCTGTACTTGTGTGATTTGTAATGGACTCAGTTTAAATTAAAAAATGTTAATCAGCATACTGGGTGGTGGTCTTTAAGCTTGTCACCATGGAATTTGTGATGAAACATGAATTATGATTTTACAAATACAGAAGAGATATCCAAGGACACACACTGACTGAGCACTCCCAGTCCTCATTAATGAAAGTCTACAAAGGCCAGCTTCTCTAATGTGATCAAATGATAAACAAAACCTGGTATTTTGTAGGAGAGGCAAAGTGGTGAAATCTAAAATGGGTAAGCCAATGATTTTCAACCATGATGCCATGGGCCCCTGGGGTTGCTGTGAGATCCTGTTAAGACTGCTGCACAAGATTAGCACTGTGGTGCATGTAAACACCCACATGATTCACAAGATAAAACCAGATATTTCAAATAGAAATCCATAGTATCAAAAATATTCTGATCTCTTGTGCTGTAGTTTTTTATGTAGTCAAAAATGAGTGAAAGCCAAGATATGCGATTTTCTTGCCTTGAGTCTAACAAGGGGTGCCCTGAGGCTAAAAACATTGAGAACCACTGGATTAACTCCTGATTTTTTTTAGTGGGGAATAAAGCACCTACCTTCCAGAAGATAGTTCTACAGAAGACAGAAGTTTAGGAGAAGAGGTAGAAATTGGCTAGTGAGGGAAATACAGGAAAAGGCAAAGTATTCCAGAGGAAAAGATGATATTTTAACTCTGTGGAATAGGCCCTTTCTCAGGACCTCTATGTCTTTTGTATTTCTCAGTTTAGAGATACAGCTCCTTCCTAGGCAGGGGAGGGCAGTATTGTGTGTAGCAAATCTAACTGGGGAAAAAACACCTTCTTTTCATGGGAACAGTCAGAATCTAAGTTTTCCATGATCTTACTTCTTGTCACAATACTACTCACTTGAAGGTGAGAAGAGTTTGGTAGTTCAAGCTCTCTACAGTGATTCTGTAGTGAAATCATTGTAAGCCTCACTCTTTGACAAGAAATAGAAATGTGGAGTCCAGAATGAAACTAAAATGAGTAGAAAAGAGTAGGAGTGACAATTATAGGGTGTGCCATAGAAGACCTGGACATCTTCACATCTTTAAAAGCGAAGGCAAATAGAATTACGAGAAAAAGCAAAATAAAAGAATACATACCTGGCCCCCAACAACAGGCTAGTAAAAACTGAGAGATGACTTTTTGATTTAAAAAACTCTATTGCTCATTAAGTTAATACAGTAGCACCCCAAAGAGAAATGAATTGTAACTTAATTATTAAAACAGAACAGGGGTTCTCAACCTTTTTTAACAAATATACCCCTTCTCTCTCAGAGTTCCAGCTCATATACTCCTTTATCTTATTTTCTATTTTTTTAAGGAGGTGCATGTACAAATTGAGGCCCCCACAGTGGGGGAGGGAGTGAGGCTGAGGCTGCAAAGCCAGGGCAGAGTGCAGGAAGGAACTACAAGCGGCTCATCCAGGGTGTGCAGGGAGGGGATGGCGGCTCCTACCGGTGCATGCAGCCTGGGAGGGCATGGAAGTATGTGCCCCTGGATCTGCATGCAGGATGAGGGCAGGCTAGATCAGCAGTGGGGGAAGAAGTGGGGCTGGGGCAAGGACAGGGGCTTCCAAGCCAGGGCAGGATGCAAGACTGAGCTACATGGGGAGTGGCTCCTGCACCTATGCGCATCCCCAGGTGGGCAAAGGGGCATGTGCCCCCAGCTCTGTGCAGGTAAGGGTGGGATGCTGCTGTAGGCTGGGGCCAGTGCCTGGCTGTTCCAGGCAGGGCCTGGGCCACACTGTGCTGGGGGCAGGCAGTGGCAGCACTGGAAGGGTGGGCTATGGAGGGGAGGACAGAATTTTAGGGTGGCTGCAGCCTACCTGTAGCCCCCTCCCAGCATCACTGCTGCCCATCCCCAGCACAGCCCGACCCAGCCCGTGCCAGGAAGAGCCTGGTGCCACTCCAGCTCCAGCCAGCACTGGCATCCAAGACAGAATAAAAAACTGCCTGAAGTTGATTTGGGCTCTATTTTGGGCTCCCAAATGAGGTGGTACTCTCTCCTACCTTGGGGGTCTTCAGGAGGAAGCTGGACAGATATTTAGTTGGGGTTACATGATCCCGGCACCTGTCCTCGCCTGGGGCTAGGGGTTGGTCCTGATGATCTCTTTAGGTCCCTTCTGACCCTAAGTACTATGATACTATAATACTATTTATGATATTGTTGCTGATTTTTTTTTATGTTACAAGGAGTTATTTAGCTTTCTCTTCTTCACTTTCCCATTTATAAAAAGGAATGTTGATGGGTACCTTCCTTTCCAAAGTTATGTAAGATCCAAGGATGAAAAATACGAGGTATTATTATAGCCCACTTATTATTTACTATTTATGTTGCACTGAAATGCAGAGGCCTAATGATGGTTGGGAACCCACTGTACTATTTTCTGTCTAAACAAATTGTTTTAGCTCCTTGTGAATTGTGGAAGCATTGATTAAGATAAGGAAGGTAGGAAGGACTTTGACTTTTTAACTACTTTATTCAGGGTTTGGGGTACAAAAGGTTGGTCCTTCCGGGGTCCAGGTCCAATATATAAAACAAAGACAAACAAATCACCATCAAACAAAAGCACCATACCATTACATTCATAATGTCACACTGTGACAGACCCCTTCGCAGTATTTCAAGTCATGCCTAACATGCCATTATGTGGTGGGGACACCCAGCTACATGGGCATACAGATCAATGCCCTCTATAACCAAACAATTCTTACCCTGCTCTATCCAATCATACACATGACAAAACCTTCAACTTCCCACACGAAGAAAACAAAGCTGAAAGCAATCTGGTGAGGACCCAGGGCACAGTGCGAGCTTGGAGTCGCAGTCCACACTGAACCCGCCCAGTCTCAGGAAGGAAGGAAGGATTCCTTCTACTGTGTTCTGATGTCCACTGTAGTGTCAGTGTATAACCCCAAAACAGACCGCTGAACTTGACAACTTGCTTTATATTTTTCAATGAGGAAGGGGAAAAAATACATGTTTAATGAAAAAAAAGTACTATAGTTTAAAATATGAACATTTAATGCAGGGGTATTTGCAAAGGGGGTCAGAATATTTTCTGCTCATTCTTTTATGGTATCCTTAAGGTAGAGGAGATAACAGTACCAGTTTGCATAGCTCAAGGTGCCTTGGTCAACGAGACAGCTCAGTTAAACCTTCTTGAGATAAGAATTCCTTGGTGTATTTTTTTAAAGAAAAAAGAAGTGAGCAAGCAACAAAGCAGGGAAAATAAATGCAGAAATACATTCACAGCTTTGCTTTGCCAAGATCTTGTTTAATTTCCAGAAGTAATGAGTGATTTAAGATAATACAGCAAGTGGTGCAAACTTGTGGTGGTGGTAAGCTGATTCAAGGGGTTTTTTAAAACACTTCCATATAGTACTTGAAAAAATGTTGTATGTTCCTGCATCTACACAAATACAAGCTTAAATAAGCTGAATATAACAACACTGAAATCAAATGTTTTTCCGCTCTGGTCTGTACTCTTGTCTCAATTTATATAATTATTCAGTTAGATATATATAATTATAAATAAATAAGAATGCTGGTTAATTTTCATAATATTAAAATGAAATTAAGAGAACTCTCAAAGGCAGCTCAAACCTTAAGGTCTTTCTCACAAAATTAATTTGATGAATACATTGCTTATTTCCTGGATTTTTCTCTTTTTGTTGAAATGTAAACCTTAATGCATGTCAAGGCTTCAAAAAAAAAGCAAAAAAAAAAAGCAACACTTGGAACCTCCTGACTGACTATGGTGTACTTCATTTCTCAATCTTGAGACTCAATTAATCTTACTGTAGTTTTTGCATTTAGTGAAAAAAAGTTTGAATGCCATACTGCCTTATGTCCCAAGGGAACCCAAAGCACTGTACTGTTCTATATATAGTAAACATCTCTGTATAACAGTTTGGTTCAGGCAATATAGAAAAATATCATATCCAATTCAAACAGCAATGGGAATTTATTCAACAGAATATAATTACTCAGATCTGTATCTGACTGTAAAATTCCCTATCCACAAGAAGATCATGTCACCATAGCCAACAAAAGTATGATGCTTGACTTAAATTAGGTGGGAATCCCAACTGCTTTCCTAGCACAGGTAGCTACAGATTGGTGCAGACAACTTACAGTGGCCTATACAATTTTGGGTATTTTATTTCTCCTTTACTACAACATAACATTTTGCAAACAAATCAAGGGCCTGATCCAAAATCCATTACTGAGTAAAGAGAAGATGTTTATGGGGTATACTGAGCTTTGGAATATATCCCCAGTGGCTTACCTAGAGAGTTTGGGAACAGAATAGACTAGAACAGCTGTGTGGCATACATGGCCATGAAGGCGTGCCTGGCAGTGCAGCATGAGTGCGCCTGCATGGCCACACACGCCATGCAGCTCATAGGGAACTCTGGAGTATAATGCATCTATTTTGGCTACTCTTTTAGGAATTATTTTAAACTGTGTCATTAATGTAGACACTTTATCAGGCCTCCCTTAATTTCTGCAAAATCTGCCTAAGATGCAAGCAATGAAACAGTGGGAAAAAATTAATTCATAGGCTGGCAAGTCAACAAGCCACCAAACCACAGAGCTAGGGCTGGCCAGAAAACAATAATTTAATTTTGGAATTATATCTGAGATGGATAGACCCACCTCAGAGTAGACAACAGCTAAAGATTAGGGTACTTGTCAGAGACAAGGGACACCCGGGGTTGACCTCCACAAATTATTTTTGCACCCCTTGCTGATATAGCTCTGCTGGCAAAAAGATCTCTCTGAATAAAGCTATGCTGACAGGTGCAGGCTTTGACAGCAAAGTTTCTGTTATTTGCGGAAGTGGTATCCTGAAGCCAGCAATCCCCTCCCCCAAAACTATGTCTCTACTAGGATGCTTTGCTACCACAGCTCTGCTGATAAATCTTTGTGTTAGGAATAGACATTACACATAAACTGGTTTAAGTGATCAGAAACTGTTTTAATCCTGTAACAGAACAGATGTTCAGTGAACATAAACTTTGAAAATGGCTGAAACCAGGCTGAGATAAACCTGGTTGAATGCAGTATCAGACTTAACTGATTTGGGTAAAACTGATTTATGCAATGTCTGTCCCAGAACCCTTCCCGGTTTAACTTAAACAAGAGTCTCCCCAGCATCCCAGATGCTTTACAGCCCTGGGATGGGCTGGGCTGGGCTGAGCCGTCGCCTCCAGGGAGCAGGGCTGGCCCTGCCCCTTGGACTGGCTTCCCCTTGCCCCCCCCCCTTCCTGATTAAGCCAGCATGTGGTATGCTAGCTAATGCTGAGAGGTGTCTATGTAAGACAGACAGGACAAAGGAAGACAGAACAGGATCCACTTAGGGCCTTTTGGAGCAAATCAACAGGTCAGCTGGTAATGTCCCTCTGTTCCTTTCTTGGAAAAAGCTGGTTAAGAAGAGCTTGAACTAATGAAAGAGGATTTTGTTTTCTTGATGGGTTGGTAAATGCTTATCAACTCACTGCTGGCTCCCTGGCTGGTCAGGAGCAGTGAGGAGGGCCAAGGGAGAACCCCTCCCTAATCAGAGCATCTTGCTGGGCCCTGGCCACACTCCCCCTCCTCAGCTCAGCTCTGTAGAAGGGAAGGAAGGGCTACTCTAGCAACGCCCCCAGCTTCTAGCCTGAGCCATTGCAGGCATGTGTCTGCATTTTCTCAGTCCAGAGGGAAGGTCTGTACATATGCAAGCTGGTTCAGCCTAGCCAGGTTAGACTAACTTGCAAAGATTGAATCAATTCAGGCTCAGGCTTTTTGAATGTCTGTCCCTAGCCTTTGTGGGAGCAGCAACATGCAGTCATCCCCCTAGTGATTCAAGACCCAGCTCAACTTGATTGAAATTGGATCTGTCTTGAAATTGAATCTTAGACCTGGTAAACTATTCCAGAAGTGTCATTTGTGAAGAACTGGCACTTTCCAGTGTGGCAGCATGGGCAGCCCGCATGAACCCCACCCCTTAGCCCCCTTTCTGACCGGGTGTGGAAGGGACCAGGGTCACAGGAGATACCCCCAAACTTATCAGGGAGGAAGCCCAGAATGAAGCACCACATGGTGCAGCCATGCTGCTTTTTAAGCTCTCTGTCTGTCCATGTAGGTGGCATGTGGCAGATAATCCATGCCATCATGGGAAATGTCAAAGGCACTGAGGCTGCCAGAGAGGAGGAGAGGGAAACTTGTTCTGGGTGGCTAAAGCCCAGTTTGAAGGACAGAGCAGAGGCCAGGAAACTGCCAGAGAAGAGAGGACCCTGGCTGTGGTCAAGCTAGAATAGGGCAGGGAGAGCTCTAGGGCTCTGTTCCCTGAAGTGGGAGTGAAAAAGTCGCTAAGCCAGGCATTAAAGAAAGAGGGAATCATTGTAGAAAGGGTGTTTTGTTTTGTTTTTTATTCCATGCTAAAGAAAAAAATAGGAAAGAAAAGGAAGGGAAGAAGACATATTAGAGTACAAGGGCTGAGAAAACCTCTTAGTTCTGCCCCAGAGATGAGACAGAACCTGGGAGACAAAGATCCATTGCAAAAGCAACAAGGGGGCATAGATAAAAGCCTGGAATTTGTGTCAGCAGTCAATCATCATAGGTCTTCATCTGCAGTGGCTGGCAAGTGGATGGGGCATAGGGGAGGCAGAGCCCCACGTCAGCCTCAGCAGTACAGTGAGTAAACCCAGACGGGAGCCTAGACAAGATCACAATGAACCCCTCCTTTAATTTAGCATCAAGGTGTGGCAGGTGAGGCGCGGAAGGGGCCTCGCCCAAGAGGTTTCATAATGAACCATGGAGCTGAGGGCATGAGATCCGGTGAAAAAAAAATCTCACCAAAAAAAAAATCCCAAAATAACTCTATGTAAAGCCCAATTTACCATTTACTTGAACCTTTTATTAATACTGAAACCAACAGAAAGTGTAATGAGGCTGCAAAATGTTGCCAAGTGAGAATAGTAGCACTCAATACTAAGTAAAGGACTGCTCAAAGGTAGGATAATGATGAACTAAACTCTTTGTCTGTTGATACCATTTCCTTTATGCTATATACTTTACTCCTTGGATACATCCCCATGAGTAGGAACATGCATTTCCCTGGGGACAAACAGCAGCAGCACATATTTGTGCCACTGCTACTTGTTCCCAGGCATGCTTCTGCATGCATGCTCTGACATGCAACAAATTGCCCCAGTAGGGAAGCTGGACTCAGAACCTATGCTGGCCCCAGAAGTCTTACCTGGGGTCCTGGGGGCTTCAGTGGTGGCAATCAGGGCACACAGAGCCTGGCTGCCAGCTGGAGTGTGACTCTGACTGGCCAGGCTCTGGGTTTGTGTGACACATGCTCCAGCCACACGCACAACCCTTCTTTTTTCTCCCAGAATTTTTTAAGATACTGGGATTTCCTGGTATTTAATTCTGCCACCGTGCTACAAATATGTAGTGCAGAGAATGGATTCATGTGCACGGCATGCATTTTGTGGTGGCTCACAAGACTTTGAAGACTTTCCTGCTTGTGTGGATACAGCCCTTTAGTGTAATATTGGCAATGTGCTATGAAGTAGTAAAGCATTTGCTTCCATCTGGTAAGGATTTTTTTTTGTATTTCTATTTCATAATAAAGCAATATTCTGCACACACACCCCTCCCTTGCATCTTCATTGCTAATGAACTGAAAATTCAAGTCATTATTAAGAATGTAAATAACTTCTAAACTGAGTGTCAGTAGATGATATTGTTAGTTGAGCATTTCATAGATTTATTTTTTTTCCTGCTTCCTGATATCAACCTGAATTGTTTCGCTTTGGGAGGTGGGGAAAAGGAATGGAACCACAGATGGCTAGCATCTGTGCTTGGAGTGTTAATGCATACAAGAATACATAGTCCCTAATTGAATACAAGAATGTAATTCAATCGAGGTCTGGTGTTAACATCATAAACCATAACAATGCAGCTCAAACAATTAATAAATAGGAGTAGAACCCCAAGAATGAATTTCCATGTAAGGATTCAATATGGGTTTCTATGCTGTTCTTAGATTATACATTTTACTAAACAGAAAATACTGGCTATTTTAAAGCAAGACAACAAGGAAATACATTTGAATTTAAAATAAGTGCCACTAGGGGAGGAAGAGATCTGAAATAGAGGGAGTGTGATTTAGCTGATGCTTACAGAAGAAGAATACAGTTTATATGACTCTAGGTTTCAGATTAATATTTTTCATTTATAATTAATGATATCCTGTATGTCTTTTTAACCATAAACCAATCTTAAGTAACTGAAAGGGAGAAATTCAAAACAGAATCAAAACCATCTGCTGCATACAGGGACTATTCTTGCTTCTCAAAATATGTCATAGCAAGTCCTGTGTGCCTTGCAGGGCTGAGCCCTGAGCAAACAGGAATTCCAAGATTAGACCAGAAGATATTTTTATACCACATAACACTAACTGTCAAAACCCTCATTAAATAGTGAATATCCTATGAAAACGGGGCTATCTATAATATTAGAACATTAAAACAAATACTTGGGATTGAAGGGGAGAAGGAGACTGTTTCTCAAGGAGTACAAATGATTTCCGTACATGCACAACATTAGAAAACCTCTGCGTGTGTGTGGAGGGGAGAACACTGATTACATAATCCTTTATATAATCTTCACATCTTAAAAAAAAAATCTGGAGAAAAGTTTTAAAGACTGTATTCATGAATTATTAACTTGACCAGTGTTTCAGCCAACTGCTTATCTATGACTTGAATTGGGAAATGCATTACTCTAAAAGCTAAACAAAATTTAATCCTCATCTTATGCTTCTTATTAAAATACTAAGTGGTTTCCTAACAAGCATGGACTACTATCATTTTAAGTGGGACTACAACTACTTTTTAGAAGTTTCACAAGATTTTGCATGGGCAAATCCATCCTTCTAACTGTTCTGTAATAAGACTAACTCCTGCTCATTAAATCTTGGCCCCTGAACTCTTTCTTACTACAAACTTTATGGTCATTAGTTTTAGTAAAGTCTAAAGCATGAATATTTTTCTCACAAAAATATATCACTTCACCTCATCCTAGCAGCCTGTATAGGCTCAGCTGTTGTCAGTAAGGAATGACATATAATTGGATTTATTTAGACTGCTAGGCTACTTCCCTCCACACCCTCTCTGGCTAGCAAAGAGTGAATAGAAACCTTTTCATTATTTATGATTTTCATTTTTGTTTGATATATTCTTTATCATGTTATCATCAAATACTTATAGCTCTGGCACATATCAATAGTAATTGAATCCTTACAAAATGTCTGACTGGAGAATTATGTTAATGAAAAATGGTACATACACAGGGTCAATCTACATTATAACATGTTCTATATTAGCAAATATGTCATAATAAAAAACTGCCCTGATTACATAATTTCACAGCTTCAGGTTGATGTGTAGAGGAAATGCAAGTTTTTTACTTACAGCTCGTTGGAAAAATAGAATTTCTGTCCCAAGGAGAAATCCAACATTACAAAATAGGCTCTCTTCAGAAATCAGGAGGCAAAATTGCATAATTTTACACAGAACAGAAATTTAATCATTTTTACAATGGATTTTCAAAATGCTAACATTTTAATGTTAAATGTTTATTTTCAATAATGCTGAATTATAACTAATATATCAGGAACAGTATATATCACACAGCATTCAAATTAATACTATACCATAAAGAAAATAGAAGACAAGCAAAATATTCAATTTCAATTTCAAATCATATCTGTATTAAAAGTTATGAAAAACATCATCTTTCTGGGAACATTGTGATTTCTTCCCCATTCAAGAGAAAAATACTCCATTAAAAAGTTTCTGACAAGGCCTTATTTAACCCAAATAGACCCCCATCCTCCAGAATTATAAGAAAATTTAAACATTTTGCACCAACTACAAGCACCAAGATTGGTGTTAATCACGCTGCCAGAGCAAAGTAACTTTTATTATGTATCGTAGCCACTGAACCTGGAGACAAGGGTATTTTACCCATTTAACATGGGTAAAAAATTGTCCCTTGTCCTGGATTCAAGTACAAGGCAGCAGGGGGATAGGCAACTCCTGTGGTTCCAGCTCTGACCCTGACCTAGGATTGGGGTTTGGGCTGCAGCAGCTACCTGCCCTCCTGCCACCTCTGCTATGCCTGCCTATCCCTGCATTTCCATCACCTCCTCCCACTGCAGCCTCTGATCCAGCAGCCTTACAACCCAGAGCAAAACTGCTGCCACTGCTGCCATGGTAAAACATATACTTTGTGTCCCAGGCTGGAGCAGGGATGGAGCTGTGCTGGAACTGAAGCAAGGGTGAATAGTGGTAGGGAGGTGGTTAGCATGGGGGCAGAGGCTGGGGGGTGCATGCAGCTGTGGGGGCAGGCATTGGGGGTCAAATGGCAAGAGGAGGCGGGTACTGGGGGAGCAGTGTGGGGAGGACAGGGCAGGGGTAAAGCTGCTTGACTCCCTACCACCTGTCCCTGTCTCAACCTTCCTCATTGCCTGTCTCCCTGTCACTGCTCTCCTCACTGCAGTGGTGGTGACAATGAATTTAAGACAACTCTCCATTAATTAGGTTTTATACATGGAAAGGTATAACAAATGTAAAAATATTTCATAGATCTCATAAACATTAGGGCTGGAAGGGACTTTGCGAGACCATCAAGTGCAGCTTCCTGCCCCAGGGTTAGGAAGTCAGCTGTGGTCAGATCACCCCAGCAAGATAAGTATCTATGCATTTCTTAAAAGGTATCCAGAGTAGGTGCTTGCCCCCACTTCTGGGGGGAGTCTATTCCAGACTCTGGAGACTCGGATGGTAAAGTTTTTTTCTGATGTCCAGTTTAAAATGGTCTTCCAGCAGTTTCTGACCATTAGAATTTGTCCTCCCTTGGGTGTCCTGGGGAACAGGTGTTCTCCCAGTTCCTGATGCACAAATCTTATATACTTATAGGCTTCCACCAATGTTCCCCTGACCCTGCACTTTTCCAGGCAGAAGGGCCCCATGGCTTTCAGCCTCTCATCATAAGGCTTCTTCTCCTGCCCTCTAATCATGCACATGGCTCTCCTCTGGACTCTTTCAAGCTTCTCCACATCTTTTCCAAAGTGTGGAGCCCAGAACTGGATGCAGTACTCCAACTGAAGCCTCACCAGGGCCAAGTACAGCAGGAAAAATCACTTCTTGGGTCTTGCTTGAGATGCATGTACAGAATCTAATTATTGGGGAGGTCATCTTAAATTCAGAGTTCTCTTGGATTTGGGTAAGTAAATAGGCTTAACAATCACAGGAAAACATTTTCATTTTATGTAGGGAGGATGAGACCATCAAAACTAAATTATTAATTTGAGAGAGATGCAGTCCTTTAATTCCCTTACATGTGGTTTCCAATAGAAAAATAATTGCTCTAGAGAAAAATATGAAAAGAAATATATTAAACTATCGATTCACAAAAAAAAATCGTTCTGTGGTGAACTTGGCAAAAGAATATAGGCAGAGATTCTGAACTAAAAACAAACTATATTTTTGGTAGTGACAGTTATAAAAAGTCAAGATTTGTGTCTGAATGATTTGTAGAGTGTTTTTGATTTATTCTGTCAAATTTATAGTAAATGGAATACATTTTGAATATATTCCTTTGGAGTGTTAGAAACTTCAATCCAACATCATGATAGTGTATAAAAGTCAACGTGGAAAGAAGACTAAAAAAAATTAGTTGAATAGGCTAGCATCAAGTTTAAGAATAAAAATATGAGCGAAATGCAAATATAAATATTGCATATTTTATATACATGCTAAAAAGTAGTCTGTTAAAATATTAGTATTAAATAGTAATTAAATTAAGTTAATAGGTTTTATACATTAAGAAGCCAGGTACCTTACAAACATAACATTTCTTAAAACTGTGGTCAATTTTCCAGATATATAAAGTGATTTCTTTTCTGCTCCATTAACAGTATAATTATTTGTGGAAACTAATCATTAAGGTTGTATATTTGTCACAGCAAGAGTCACAGAGTCCATTATTTTTATGTTTTTTAAAAGCTCCCCATGATTTTTGACATTTTGGAATTAAATGAGTGAGTGGGTGGGTAAATGTGCAGGTGAACAGCTGTACTAACTTTACTGAGAGCTTTAAAAGAATGGTTCTTTGGAGATTGACAGGAAGTTAGCTATCCGCAGGAAATAAAGGAACTGGACCATTCAGGTTGCAAAGGTGCTCTCACAGAAACCAGGCAGTCAAAGGTGAAAAAAAAGAGGGAGGAGAGAAACCAATTTACTATCTTGAGGTGTGGCTGGAATCACTAACCTTATTTTTCAGACAAATAAATGATCTGATAATCTAGCTAATATTAGGGTCACAGAGAATCTCCTCTGTGCAGATGACTGACTCTCATTGATCTGTTACAGGACGAGTACAGGTATGTTGAGCAGCCATATTTTACCACATCTTTGGCTCCCCAAGCTTCCTCCACTGGTACTGGAAACTGGTACAAGGCTGGGGAGTCAGAACAGAGTATCAATACATTTACTTGGGTGCTTGCAAGGAAATGGGAGATCTGTAAAAATAAAAGCTTTCAAATTTGATGGAAGAAGCCAGTGTTTGCTGCACAGGATTTACTGCACTATACTATAATAATGCAAGGTTGTGCAAATGTAGGAGAAATTACTTTGGTTGGAATTTTCAAAAGGTGCCAAGCTGCCTTTAGGGCCTTTTAAATTCCTTGCCTTAAAGCATTAAAAGTGAAACTGGCTCATCTGTTCTTATTGCTAAAGCTGATGCAATTGGAAAATAAGTATGTGGCATAAGGAATCAAGCAATTTTTCATCTTATTTAAATTGTGATAATCACTGTCTTTCTATACATATTATCCTGATAATGTCCTTTTAAATAGTAACTGGTTTTCAAACCCTAATCTGTGAATTACATCATTACAAAGATCGCCTTTGACAGGTTTTAAATAAATAATCATTTTTGCACATGGATAATGTATCCCTAAACATGCATGAATACTAACCATACCAGCAAGAAGGCTGCACTATGACTAATAACTTCCAGCATTTCTTTTGGATTAATAATAGCAAGAATTTGTTATGACGTCAAATGTAACAGATCATATTATACATTCAGATGCAAAAAAGAATAATATTTATACTGCAAAACTAATATGACATGACTGTGTAGCTTGTTCATGATTATGAGCTATAAAATACAACACTCCATTAGATATTTGATAAGAAATTCTCACAAATAGATTTTCCATGGCCAAAAGCAACATTTGTTATGTTCTTTCTCCATCCATTTTTGTGTGTAATTTATTCAAGAGAAGAGTAGGTGGTAAATTATCTATAAATTTAATTTTAGCAACATGGTACTGACAGCACTGAAGTGTTTTGCACATTACCTACATGTGATTTACTGTAGGTAGTTCTCCACAGCTCTAATATATGTAACTACATGTGCTGATAACACATTTGCTTGATAAAGAGCATCACTAAGGATCAGCAAATAAAACCTGCTGACATTAAACCAAGAGAAAAACTTACCTGTATTGTTCTGTTCTATGGACTTATATTTAGACAGGGTCAAACACTTTAAGTACCTTTAACATGAAGAATATCTACCAGCTCATGTTATTGATAAGTAGTTTACAAACTCCTCTTTTCTGGTCCTGGCCAGAACAAGAAAACGATTTTATTCACTATTTTTAAAAATTTTTCCCCCACTATTTTTCACATAAAAATTCCAAGTGGCCAAATGATTAGGTTGTCATTCTATTATTTTTCAGAGCACAGGGTGGTTACATAAGCAAACATCTACAGGAGAGCTTTTTGTTCTGTATTACAAGGTAATTCTGTGTTTCTTACTTTACAACATTCTTCTGCACCCTCATCAAGCTAGAGAATATTGGCTTATATGTGCTATGTAAACTTTCCTCTTCTTCTACAAATGAGACAACAGCATAATAAAAAGGATTTACGTTACGGCTGAGCCACATACATTTTGCAAGACATTGATCAAATTTCATTTGTATATGAAGAAAGACAAAGCTTCCTTTTGAGGTCACTTTACACATTGGAAAACTCAAAGCAATTTCCTGCTTGTTATACCTATGTGTGTATAATAACTGTGTGCAATAAAGTACATTTGTGGGTGTTTTCTAGTTTTCTTACATTCAGTCCTACTGCCTCCATGGAAGTTTTTGATTCAGAAAGTCTTGTCTCCAACTCATCCATCCATGCCCAAGGCACCCCACATTGGGACCTTTAGGTATAATATGGCCATGATTTTAAACAAAATATATGCTATCCATATAATACATAGTGGCATCTATAGAAAACAGCTATCAGAGACAAGCCTAATAAGAACAAACATCTTAATTGTTACTAGTATGAAAAGAGAGGATATGCTTATGAAATGTAGTGGGCCAGCTTCACAGCTGATGCAAATTGGCATAAATCTGCAGGGTGAAACCAACTTCGCAAAAGCCAAAGGGAATTTTGCCATTTACATCACAATGTCAAGCAATGAATTCAGTTTACATCAACCAAAAGTCTGGATCATTTTTAAGGAATCCATTATTTACTACATGATGGAGTGACAATTCTGCTTACCTGTCATTACTAAACCTATTTTCTGAGGGACAGGTGTTAATGCATTACTCATCATTAATGAAGCACAACTGCTATTTATTTGAAAGTGAAAGTAAAACAGTCATCAGATTTTTAAGTATTTATAAGCAATGTTTATAACCTAAAGTTCTATCCTGTAGGCACCTTTTGGAAGTCTTACTCACCTGTACAGCACATCTAGAGTTAATGGGAAGATTGCTAGAGTAAGATATTGCAGAATCATGCTCTTACTTTTGCTTTTGGAGATTGTTAAATGCACTGGGTAAAAATTTAAAACAAATAATGTTTCAAAACCCTATATAACTGCCTGAAAACACTGTTTCTGTAGGCTGACATATTTTATTAATTGTGAATAAATCATTCATAAAATGAAATACGTTTATGCCATTTCGACAAGTGTATACCTGAGAACTACAACATGAATTAGTCTTAATTTATCTGTGGTATAACCTACATGTTTTATAAAAAAATTGCATGCGTATATATAACCACAGTAGAAATTAACTTCTGCCTAAGGCTCCCACCAAATGTCAATTAAGTTGCCAGACTTTCAGAGCTTGGTATTCTATCTTCCTGCCTTGGGGAACTTTTGTATTCAATTTATTGTTGAATAAAGCAGCCGCTTTGGCAGCAGAGATAGATTAACAAACTGTACTGCATTTTTTAAAAGGTGAGCACACCCTACTAAAAAACAAATTTAAGAAAGCTTATTATTTTTATTATCATTATGTTTCTCAATACTTAGAGGTATGTTAGAAAAATGCATTTAACTTTGTTTAAAAATAGATAAAATACATTTGATTTTAATAAAAAAATAAGGTATTGTTAAGGCTTAAATAATTATTTTGTTAGCATATGAATATAAATAGAAGTTGCTACCATGCCCAGGAAAAGACAGCCACATCCCTAGCAAACGTAACAGTCCATGACTGACACAAACTGTTTTGTTCTCTCTATTAATCAACACAAAAATTATCTCTGAGTCTATGTGTATGTGTGAACAGAAATACCACAGAGTAATCCAGTTTTGCAGCTCACCGCTGTGGTTATCCTACTGCTTTTCTCCATACAGTCTAATTGCTAGGTAACAATGGGATTCTCCTTTGTTGTACAAACTATTTGAAACTGTGGGCCCAATTTTATTGACTTTATTTTATCAAAAATCCCAGTTTGTTGCCTTCTGCTATGAAGATTTAATGTTCTTGAGTCCTCAAACAGTGCCACTTATGACTGCCTTGACACAGTCATGGATGATTCCAATGGAAATTTGTCCAAATAAATACTGAAGTATTGCCCCCATATATGTTCACAGGGGCTGTGTCCAGACAGGCGCAACCACGAGGTATGTAGCAACCACAGACATATCTGTAGTGCTACATACTGCACATAGAGGTGTTCTCCACATGGCAAGGTAGCAGGGAGAGTAGGGGGTTGACCCTGGGTGATCCAAGGGTCAAAAAAAACTGTTCAAAAAAAAGAGTCGAGTGGCACATGGAGGGACAGTGCGCTTGCCGAAACCAGAACTTGGTTCGCCCAAGCCATGCTCCAACTACTGGCCAGGCTCCAGGTGGCAGGATTGCCACTGCTACAGCCCCAGAAGGTCCCCAGGTAAGGCTGCTAGAACCAGCCCAAGCCTTCCCCTTCTTGTCCCCGGGTAATGTGCCATGTGCCAGAGGGTCTGGGGCACAGGTATTTCCTGGGGACAAGTAGCAGCAGCATAAGGTGTGCCATTGCTTCTTGTCCCCATGGAAACAAATGTCCACACTCACATGGATGGGGTACATTTACACAAGCTATTAATGTGATGCAATAAACTCCAGCAAACTTTGTGCCAGGCAGGTGCTCCTGGGCACAGCATCTTCATGTGTGCCTGGGACCATAGCAACCCCAAGCTGGCAGGAGGTTCAGGGGGTCAGTCCCAGGCCCCAAGTGGTGGCATAAGGCAGCAGAAGGTCTGGCTGGGGAACAAGTGCACCAAAACTGTGGAGCCATATACCTGACCCCCCCCACACCTGCTCCATCTCCATTCAAACTGCTGCAGTCCAGGTCACCATCTGCACATGCATTTCTGTGCAGTAAATGGCTCCACTATAATATAGAACTATCCCTACAGTATTATCTTACAGCACAGTTAATTCATTTACTATGACCTAATACTGGTGCACTTGTAAATGGTAATGCTTTACTGTGGAGCAAATTGATCAACCCTCCAGTAAAGCACATGTGTTGATACACCCAGGGACTCCACATTTAGTTTTTACCATGTATGTGCTTTTTGAGGTTTTAACAGTCACAGCATTCACCTTAAATAGTCTATACCGGGCCACGATCCTGATGGAAAAGAATTTCTTTAGTGGGTTCTCATCATGACCCATCAAGACATATAACTTATTTATCTACAAGATGCAAATATGCTGTAGCTCTAAAAGGCAAACGGAGCAGTTCTGATGCCAAAACTAAAAACACAATCGAGATAGAAAATACTTGAGCTAAACTTTTGCTTTCAGTGTTAATTTGCTTCTTTGTTGTTGTTTTTGTTGCTATCAGAGCCAAACCTCAAGACTGGGGAAACAGATTTCTTTTTTAAATATAAAGTGGTATTTGATGTATTCATTCCTTTTATGGTTTGAAAAAAAAATGAAAGCATAAGATGGTTCTGCATTGTTTTGGGGATATCCATGAATTCAACTAAGGTCCTAGCACAAAATAAATTCATTCAGATTATAGAAGTTCCCCTGATCAGTCCTCACCGTGACAACTGTATATACTTTTAAGAATTTGATAGAGTTTAAGAGAAAGAGTTAGAAGGGAGTCTGGTGGGTGTGGATGGGTAGGTGAGATGTGTGTTGTGTTAGCAGAAATAAAGAAACCTCTTTATTAAAGAGCATGCTGCCTCAGTAAATTGAACTCACAACATGACATAGTGCCAGGAGTAGTTGAAAACAGGTGATTGAACTGCATGGAATGAAAGTCTGAAAGTTTCCATTTATGCTGCAGAGAACTAGAAGAGCTTTGAGCAACAATTCAAACTGTACATAAGTGAAAGTGGAGCCACTGAGAAGCCAAGTGACCAAAAGATAGCCATTTTTCTGAATATAGTAGGTGCTGGGGTTTTGGATGTATAAACGCCTCTGCAACAGAGCTAAGCAGAGGAGGCTAATTAGGAGACAGTGATCAAAAAGTTTATCAAATAGTAGTAGTAGCAGGCAACTGTCAGTCTTTCAAGATCATGATGTATGTGTGAGAGATCAGGACCTTCAATGGGTATACTTAGGTGACTGTGGCATTGATGCCTACACAGTCAGATGGATTGCAGATTGGCTGAAGGGTCATACTCAGAAGGTGGTGGTGGACGGGTCATATTTGACCTGGGGGAAAGTGGGCAGTGGAGTCCCCCAGGGCTTGGTCCTTGGGCCCACACTGTTCAATTCCTTTATCAGCCATTTGGATGATGGGGTAAAAAACAACCTGTTTAAATTTGCTGATAATACCAAAATTTGGGGTGAGGTGAGCATGCTAGTAGGGAGGGAAAGACTGCAGCAAGACCTGGATAGGTTACAGGGGTGGGCTAACAAAAACAGGATGCGTTTCAATACTGACAAGTGCAGGGTGCTGCACTTGGGCAGTAGTAACCAGCAGCACACTTATAAGATGGGAAACTCCCTTCTTGAGAGCACAGAGGCCGAAAGGGATCTTGGAGTCATTATTGACTCCATGATGAACATGGGCCGACAATGCGAGGTCACTGTTGGCAGGGCTAACTGGACCTTGTCGTGCAACCACAGGTGCATCTCAAGTAGGGCCAAGGAGGTGATCCCCCCCCTCTATGTGACACTGGTCAGGCCACAGATGGAGTACTGTGTCCAGTTCTGTGCGCCCCATTTTGAGAGGGATGTGGACAACATTGAGAGGGTCCAGAGGAGAGCCACCTGCATGATCCAGGGACAACAGGGCAGACCCTACAATGAGAGACTGTGGGACCTGAACCTGTTCAGCCTTCACAAGAGAAGGCTGAGGGGAGACCTGGTGCCCAGGCAGGGGGTCAGACTTGAAGATCTACACGGTCCCTTCCAACCCTACTTCTATGATTCTATGATAAGTATTGAGAAATGGAGGCTGTCTAGATCCTTCAGCCCTACCTTTAGACCATTAACACAAAATCTAAAGAACAGACTGGGTCTGGAGCCTTGGTGGTTGTAGTTATATGCATGTCTGGTAATCAAACCCAGGTCTCCATTGTGGCAGACAAGGATTCTACCATTGAACAACAAGAGGGGTTGGAGTATATAGGAACACCCACCTGGCAACATGCTAGGTCATCATCTTGGGACCAAAAGTTCTGCACCATCACATGGTCTTTGATGTCACAAGCCCCACTCTCTTCCCCCCCTTATATGGTGTGTGACATGACAAACCGTGCCCCAGTCATATGACACATGATAGTATAAATTCTGACCCCACCTTGGTCCCAAGACATCACAAACCCTGCCCCTAGTCACATGACATCAGAAATTCCACTCTGGGTCCCAGTCACATGATGCATGGCATCAGAAACTCTACCTTGGCCACTGATCACATGACATATGACATCAGAAACTGCCCCTAGTCACATGAGTGACACCAAAAACCCCACCCCTGATCCCATCACATGGCACAAGACACTGCCATCACATGGTCTGTGAGATCAGATGGCCCCAAAGCTACCCCTTCATGCTTCAAGACCCGCCCTAGACCACATGGTACACAGTCACGACCTATTAGGCCCCAGACTGCAGAACTGGCTCCAGAATTCATCACATCACATGATTTGTGACATCAGAAGGGTTGCCCAACAGCCCCAAAACCCACCCCCAACTCTACATACTGCACAGCACTGCCCTAGCCCACCAGGCACAGGCATGGCCTATCAGGTACCAGGGGGTTGTGACCCCTCTAACAAACCTCCCCACCACCCTTGACCACTTGGGGTTTCAGAGGTCTTAGACCTCCCCAACAATGGTGCCAAACCAACCAGAGTGAGCAGAGGGCTGGGGCTTAGGCTACAAGCCCACCCAGTCTATCTGCTTTCCCAAGCAGGCCTTCTGTTTGTCTGAACCACGCTAAGGCAGGTAGGGGCAGATATGGATTCTTACACTATACCAGTAAGTACCTTTACCCTCACCACAGCACCAAGACTTGCAAGATTTCTGCACAGAAAGCATTACCATAGTAATAGTTTTGACAAGGGCAGCCAAAGACTTCCTGAGATGCCTGAACCTGGTCTGGAAGCCCATTTGAGCATACAACAACAGACCTGTGAGCTGGAGACTCAGGTCCCTGAAGCAGACATTAAGAATTTGGAAGAAGAGGGTGGGGCCTTGTGCCCAGAGCCGTTGTGGGAGGAAGATGTCAATAGGGAGCAGAGATGCTGGTAAGAGACTTGAAAAATGGTTGTGGGGGGCACTTAGACAAATAAACCAGCAAAACATTTAGATAGGTTTTGATAGTGGTGTGGGGTTCATCCCATAGAGGGGAGGTAGGAATTAGCTAAGGGGTAATTAAACAGTGGTTTTTATTTGAACTTCTCTGCAGTAGGATGAAGACTTTTTTTAATAAGTCAAGAAAACCTGCCTACCGGTACACCCGTAAACCTGACACCAGAAAGAAGCAGCTTTTTTTTGCAGAGAACACATGATAATGAAAATTTTAGAAGACAATTAGTCATTGAATCAACAGGTCCTGTTTCACGTCAAGAACATAAAATCTTCATGAAGTCTCTTATGCAAATTTATTTTTATAGCATAATGAAATACTATTTAAAGATGACTTTTTTGAAAAGTGCCTGGGTTGTATTTTTGATGAGGGGGCTAAGGTTGTCATTATTATGTTAACTGGTTAGATGAAGATATAAATCAAACAATTTGAGAATTTTTCAATATGCTGCATATGGAAAGTATTCTAAATGCAATTATGCCATCGGATTTGTCAAGAGAATTCTCAGAATTAATGAGAAACATTTAGCTCAGAGTACAGAGTTTCTAAACACTGTGTATTTTCCAGAAGATCCTAATGCTGCTCTTTATGGGTTGATCACTGAGGAAGACAAAACTCTGGTACTCTTACCTGGATGCTTAATAGCACTAGAAGTTATAAAATCCTGCTTAGGAGAAGGGTTTAGCAAAGACAGTTTAAAGTGTGCTTTACAACTTCTGCTATTTGGGTGGGTAAAGAAGTAAGACTAAAGTACAACAACTGTTTTCAGCCAGACAGATTACCATTTGCTTTAGTGCCTCGGATCTCTAAGCATATTCATATGGGGACATGCTGTAAAGATAAAGCCAGTGAGACTTAGTTGTCACTAGAAATTATAAAACCACTTCTTAGGAAAATAAGTTTAGCAAAGTAAACCAGTAAATATTGTGAAGGTCTTTGATGGAAATAAAGACCTGATTTAAAAATACTTAAAAATATATGTTCTCACCAGGTTTGTGCGCTATTCTGCAAACTGAGCTGTCATTTTTGGGTGGGTTCAAAGTGGGTGGTGAATTTCCCAGAATCAAGGGAAGTGTTGTAAAGATAAAAAACCAGCAAAAATGTAGATGTGTAACCAGAGCTTCTAGCACCAGACCTCTACATAGTTTAAAACTAAAGGGATCATCTTTTACCAAAATATTTTTAGTGGTGACTCTGTTTTAAAACAGTCTGGTATATACTTCTACTTTATACACACTATTTTATTTATTGTATTATTTAAATTTTAATATGGAGGGCTTACTTACTGTATTATTTGATTTTTATTACAGAGGGCTTATCTAGTGGGAAAACCCCACACAATTTTATCGCAGTAAGGTAAAAATTTATTTTAAAATGGTGTTATTTGTGACAGTGTTAATATAAGCATATTGAGTTATAACAACTGGGTATGTGTAAAGGAAATAGGGGCCCTAAATTGAAGTGGTGGGTTTTAAAAGACACCGCTTCAATTTAGGGCTGATTAAACCCCTGTATCGTGTACACACCCCACTAATTTACCTGCTTCTCTGGCAGGGAGGGGAGGGCAAGCTGCCGGTGGGCAGAGCAGTTCCTAGGTTGCAAGGAGGCTGGTGTTTCCCTCCATGGTAGCAGCAGCCCCTCCCCCCCAGGTGGCACCCACCTGCAGGCACCCGGGTAGGGTGGCCCCGGAGGATACCACAGCCTCAGCGGGAAGCACTGGGACCCTGCACAACTTGGGCAGGCAGGCAGGCTCCAGGCGGAGGGGGGGAAAAAAAAAAATCAGGCTCTCCACTTTTCTTGGGCACAGCCTACTTTCCTGGGCTGCTGCCAGGCTGCCTGCAGGGCTTCCTGCAAAGCTGTGGAGCTGCACAGAGCCTGGTGCTTCACTCTGAAGCTGTAGGAGCAGCAAACTAGAACTCCTTGAAGGAGTTTTAGTTTGCTGCGCCCTAAGTCATTTAAGGCACATTACGCCGCTGAATTTTACACCTACAGCAGCTGGAATTAATGTGCAATACACTGCTGAAACATGCAAACACCTACACCATTAAAGCGGTGCAAAAGCATTTAGCCCACTTTAAAGTGTTAAGCGCACACACTTCTCATTTCGTCTGCACACGGCCACTGTCTGTAACTGTCTTCAAACAGAACTCCTTCTTCTAAAATAGAAAAGCAGAACACACATATACATTCATGTTTTTATCTGATATTAAAGCTACATTTTCTGAAATCAGCTTTTGAAACTCTATGTGTTTCGGGGAGGAGAAGTTTGATGCATGTGAATTAGCCCCCAGTGAATGTAGAGATAGAGGATGGGGGATCAATCCTGTGAGTATAAAGATAGAAGGGCTACACCTTGTTTGTTTATTTCTTGGGGAGATTGGGTGTGTGTGAATCAGTCTCCTCCGCATGTAGAGATAGAGGGTGGGGTTAAGCAAATTTTAAATTTGTAGTGTGTGCAGCTTAGCTATACATTTGTGGAAAGTGAATTCTCAATGCTGAGATGTAATTTTTATATTTCCTAAGTGATCACATACAGCACTCTCAAAGAAGGGCAGGAACCAGGTCAGACACCTCTAAGAACACTATCAAAAACAACAGAAATGCTCAGCCTGCAGATCATAACACTGAGTATCAGAAGATCAACAGGGCAGAACAGAAGGGCATAGTTCCTGAGAGGAAAATGCACCACGTACCTCTGAGAAAACCAGGTATAAAAACACAAGGATTCACCCTCCTAAAGCAGGTAATCTGGGCCCCATGAATAAGAAGCCTAGGACTGACTGCTCACACACTTTAGAGAAACCCAAAGAGAAAAAGGGTTCATCGTTTTTTGAAAGATGATGATTACTGTGAAAACCAAAAGACGGGGGTTTTGAGAAATATGGGTACCCACCTTGCCTTGAAAGATCATGATTATTGTAAAAACCAAAAGAGGTGTGCATGTATGCATATGTATGTGTGTGTGGAGGGGGGGTGTTCAGGGTGTGGGTAACCATCTTGCCTTGAAAGATCCTGATTATTGTGAAAACAAAAAGAGGGGGTTTTTGAGTGGTGCTGGCATATGTATACGTCACAGGAAGAGAGCGCAGAGTGCTTTGAAAGATCATGATTACTGTTGGAGCAAAAGGGTACATTTTATTTAGAGAGAAGGTAGTCTGTATGACCTGGACAGCAGTCATGGCATGCATCATAAGAGGGAGAGCCGTGATAAACCCAGGAGTAAGAATGGGGGGCTAGCCAGCAAGTGGCTTGCTGGATGAAAAGTAAGGGCCTGGTTAAAATGGAATAAATGCCTGTTGAGAAAAATGGAAGATCCTCTAGTGATGGTGCTTTAGAAGACCCCTTCAAGGGCCCCTCAAATGCTCTCCTTCTCCTGGGCCTGACAGTCCTCCAGGACCTAAGGAGTCAGAGTGGTGGGATAGCAAATATGATTTAGAAGACTCTTTAGAGGGCCTCTCAAATGCTCTCCAACCTCCTGAACCTGCAGAGGACATATTACCTGATGCAGGTGAGAAAGCAAGAGTGGTTTGTAGCTAGGATTGGAGGCATAAGCTACACAGCAGATTTTATGAATCTGGAGCTTATGCCTTTACGCATGGCATACAAAGCCATAAGCAAAGGGGTAAAACAAATTGTAACATAACTCCACCAGAGATTCATATCCAATGACTATGCCCAGTTATGTATTCAGGCAAATAGCATGAGGAAGTGTTTGTATTCTCAAGTTATTTATTTAAATCAGATGACCCTGGGCTGTTTTTAGAGTGGATCAGTAACTTGTTACAAAGCTAGAGAGAACTGCTTGATTCAACATTTTGGCTGACTGTAGTTGGTGTGAGAGGCGTGGGCGGTGGGAGCTATAGAATTATAAGCTCTATCCCCTGTTGCCAGATCTTTGCTAAAAAGAGGAAGTATTTAATTGACCTGAGTACCTTTGATACTAGCCTGTGCTTTGCAGGCAGTCTGTTGGCTGTTACAAGACATAGAGGGGCCACAAATGGTGAACTGCTAAAGAACTGCACACAAAATTGGGCCTGTCTATACATCAAAAGGTTACGCTCCACCAAGTAGCTTTGTCTGAAGACGTTGTACAGGTTAGTATTCATATAGTCATTCATGAAGGGAAGAAGAGATGGAATATATTTAAAACACATGACACACCCAGATGCTCCAACACCTGTTTTCTTTTGTTGCATAATGAACATTATGATGGTATTTTGGATGTAAAAAGGTGTTTGGCTTAAGAAATAATTGTGATCTTTGTCAGATATTGTACAGTCATTTAGGTTCTCATATTGTCTTTGTTTGAGCCCAAACAGTGCTGACAATCTGGGTAAGGCACTGAGATGCCCTAACTGTAAACTGTTCTGTCACTGTAAAAGGTACTTAGAAAGGCATGTGGTTCTGGCCTCTAAAAAGCGGATTGAATGTCTGACTAAAACTTTGTGTGGTGAGTATAAATCTTATGTGAACAGAAACCACAAGTGTGAAGGGAGGTAGTGCAAACAGTGTTATTGGAAAATCATGGATGTTAACAAGCACCAGTGTTTTATGCATTGGATTACAGAACCTAAAATAGGAGCAGGGTACATTTTTTATGATTTTGAATGCATGCAGGAGAGGGGGATGCATATGCCCAATTACATTTTTGCAATGGAGCTAAAGATGGGGGGGCGAACCTCAGAAAGCCACGGGCAAAACTCCAAAAAAGGCTTGTAAAGCTAAGGCCAAAAAACCAAAAATACCTAGGAGTTTAAGGGCAAAGAGTATTTATCTTGTTTTATTACGGTCTTTATTGATAAACAGTCCAAGAACTACACCTTCATAACTCACACTGCCAAAGGCTATTATACCAGTTACTTTATCGTTAACCAGTTATTGAAGGAAAAAATGGGTGTGAAACTAATCACTCAGGTTGGTAAACTCTTGTGTATCACAATGACCGACCTAGGTATCTGTTTCGTAGATTCTTTAAATGTTTTGCCAATGAAACCTAGCAAGCTTCCCCAGACAATGAGGTTTGAAGGATGCAAAGGGTATTGCCCAGATTTTTTTTAACATGGCAAAAAGCCAAAATTCTGTGGGACATCACACTATGGTGTTGAAAATAAGATGTCCGGTGAGAAAGAACAGTTTTTAGAATGGTATCAGGATAACCATGATAAGACCTTTAGCATGCAAAAGAAGCTGGCCTAATGTTGACAGCAGGATGTAAAAATTTTGAAAGAGGCCTGCCACCTTTACAGGGACAAGATTATGACAAAGCAGGTAAATCAGGTGAAAATAAATGGTAAACACCAAAACATAAAATGCTGCATAGATCCTTTCCAATACAACACGATGGCTTCTGTCTGTATGGCCATGTACGGGTTTATGTTTTCGGAACCGCAGACCATAGCGCTTCTCTCAGACAACTATCAGAGATAGAAAAAGAGGTTTTCAACCCCATCTATCCAGTGGCTAATGTACATCTCAGAGAAAGAAAACATTGACATTCAACATGCTTTACAAGGTGGGGAATTTAAGGTAGGCCCCTATTTTTTAGATGACTAAGCCAAAATTGATGGGAAATACACAACCTTTGAATTTAAAGGGTGCATTTTCCATGGTTGAGTCACTTGCTACAATGAAAAAGACCAGAACCCACTGACAGAGACCACCACTGGGTTTTTGATTTACCAGACACTGTACAAGATCAATTATCTCAAGAGAAAGGGGTTCACCATTAGGACCATTTGGGAGCAGAAGTGGAGGGCTCTGTTAGAAATGGATTGGGAGCTGGCAGATTTTTAAAGCAGAACTCAGCTGCCTTCTCCTCTGTTGCCTAGGGACACTCTTTTTCAGGGGAGAACTAATACCACCTGTCTTTATTACCAAACTAAACCTGGTGAACAAATACACTATTATGATTTTACCAGCCTTTACCCCTTCATAAACAAAACATGGGAATACCCAATTGGACACCCTGAAATAATTCGTGACAATTGCAAATCCCTGTTGAGCTATTTTGCAATGCCCAAGGTGAAACTGTACCCACCATGAAACTTTTTTCCCCCCATTTCACCGGTCAGGGTGAATGGGAAACTTATGTTCCTGCTATGCCATCTCTGTGCAGGAACAAGACCGCAAATATGACCACACTGATGAAGAGAAGGCCTTCCTAGGCACATGGTGCACACCAGAAATGAATAAAGCTATTGCCAAGGGGTACACAAAGTAGCTAAAATCTATGAAGTCTGGCATTTTGCCAAGGTCTAACACCTTTTTTTCATGATGCATAAAACTGCACCTCCAACAGAAGCTTCAGGCTATCCTGCCTGGTGTACTGACTGAGAAAAACAAGACAGATATGTGGCCAATTACTTCCAAAGAGAAGGCATGACTTTACGCCCACAGCATATTAAACCCAATCCCACAAAGCGCCAAATAGCAAATTTATTTCTAAATATTTTGTGGGGTAAATTCAGTCAGAGAATCAACCTGCCCAAAACCACCACCATCAGAGAGCCCAAAGAACTCTTTGGTTATCTTTCTCCAACCTATGAAATTTCATCTTGTGACTTCACTGATGATGAGATGGCTTGTGTGTCTTGGAAGCATGCCAAGGAGCATTGCACGCTCTCGGGTAACATGGACATCTTTATAGCCTGTTTCACCACCAGTTATGCATGCTTAGAGTTGTATGACCTGCTAGACAGATTGCAAGATGGGTGCCTGTACAATGATACAGATTCCATGATATTTGTGAGCCATGAAGGAGATTGGAACCCACAATAAGCGATTTTGAGGATGCCACAAAAACACCTTATGGGTATCTGGTGGTAGATTTAAATGCTTCTACCCCAGATGCCTTTATATTAAGAACCAGGCTTTTTCCCTCTGACCAACTGGCTATTTACACTTTAAAAAAAGCACTGGGTGGGGAAAAAAAGAGATGATATAGTGGCAGGCACTTATAGCTCCTGAGACAGTGGGAGGGAAACATGTCTGACCCCATATCTTAAAACTGCTTCTTCAGTCCTCCCCACAGAAGAGAAAAGCTATGCTATGCTCAGCCTCTGATGATTGATGAAACAATCTGGGGGATTTATCGGACCCCTGTTAAGTTTTGCTCTCCCTCTGATTACAGGGCTTTTGACTAAGTAGTGATGGAGTACATGGAAAAAATGTACTTGGTGCCCAGCTGCCAGGTGCAGCAATTCAGGGCTCCCCCACCACCTCAGGAAACTATCAGAACCAAGGCAACCCGCTTATTGGATCCTGAAATGAGGGACATTTCCCAAAGGCTGGGTTTAGCTGAATATGATAAAACTAAACTGTACGCTACTGTGCTTCCGAAATACCTGCCATATGTAAAGCAGGGTGACCCAGACAGAGGGGAATTAACTCTGTTTCTGCCAGAACATAACTCCCTAGAAGCCAGAAAATCCCTAGAAACCTTAATGAACCCCAACCCCATCGTTCAGGAAGTGCTGAATAACGTTCATTCCCAATACAGGAAAAATGCTAAGATGTTGCTCACCAAGCGGAGCCAGCACAAGCATATTTCTTCTTGAGATGATCATGGAGGCTTTGATTACAAAGGAATGCTCATCAAGGGTTCTAACAAGCTCAACTTAGTCCAAGGAACCTTTTCAGACTCACGCTGGGTCTAGTGAACATCCACCTAAAGGTTGGGATGTCTTTATGAAAGCCATGGATGAGCTTCCATCATCTTCCATTATGGGCAATGCTGTAAATCAGGATCTTCTGGAAGACCTGAAAGCATCTGATGCAGACCAAGAAACACCAACCTCACCACCTAAGAAGCAAAAAATTGTCTCCAAAAGCCAATGGCTTTCCATGTAAAGTTTTATGATTGAAATAAGCTATTTTATACTATTTCAAATTTTGTCTACAGAGGATTTTTTTTAAATGAAAATGGGGTAAAAAGGAAAATAGACACACCATTTTTTAAACAGCAACAGCTTAATTTACATAGCATCAGCTGGGTATTTTATTTAGAAAAGGTGTTCATGAAAGTCATAGCAAGAAATGCATGTCTGGGTATGTTGAAACATGTTTTGAGCAGACCCAGCCATGCAGGAAGTTTTATATTTACTTTTTATAAATTGCATCACCATCCTATCATTTTGTACTAAATCATCAGAATAATACCATTTAAAAAACTGTTCAAATGATAGCCCCTTGCTAGTGGTGGAGGAAAAACACACAGTGGTATTCACAGTCAACAGATAAGCAAAGCGTATTTCTGCTCTCAGGTTCCTGATTTTAATCAGTGAATAATGATCAGCACATTCCTGGACAGGTCAAAGGCAAACAGGGTGTACCCCAGGGCAAACTCCTCATGGTTGATTAGCACGGACTGGTCTTTCATATGTTTATTTGCTGTCCGTACCAGCTGCATGTATTCTCTCATGCAGCTACCATTCTCAAAATCCAGTTGTAGGGGTTTTGTCAGGGTTTGTTCTCCATTGATGTAGAGGCCACAAAATTAATATTGTAATGTTTAAAGTTAAATGGATTCTTAGCATAATTCCCACAAAAGGCATCATTATTCATGAACCTGATGATGACAAGTTTGGGCAGCTGTCCCAAAAATAGATTCTCCTGATTACTGACTCGGCGGCTGATGGGGATGCTTTCATACCCACTCTGTCTATGGGGTATTTAGTGTTGGCCATAAGCAAGGCCTCCACGTGGCCCAGATGCATGCCCAGGGCTACCCTCACTTTTTTCACAAAAAGTGAGTCGGCTGTGATTCGTAGTTTACACTGGCCAGCCGCTGGGGTCCTCATCAAGCAGAAGGGGTCTTTACTGCCTGCTAGTTTAATTGTCACATCTACGCCATTCAGCAAAAGTTTTTCTTGAAAAAATGAATTGCTATGAAGATGGCGAAGCAGCTTTATCTTTTTGCTCTGGTCTGTCAGGTTCGCCCATCTCCTAAACCTGTAATTAACACCATCCCACATGACCACTTTGTGATGTGAAGGGGTATCTTTGTAAAACAGGACAGCAGAAAATTGGGTGGTGAGGGTGCCATTGCTGTAGTTGAGGACTGATTTGATGAAGGATTGGTAAGGGTAACAGTTATTTCCCTGGCTTATGAGATGATCTCCCAGAGTGACATATAGCTGTCTGAAGCCAGAGACCAAAGGGTAATTCACCAGACCCAAAGCTGCCCTAGCATCAAGATTGGTTCCATCAGCTTTTATACTCTTGCAGCAAAGGTGTGTTGTTCAAATCCATGTAATCTTCACCATTACCAATAATGGAAAAGTCAAGGGGGGTGGACTCAGTGATAGCCGATAGTTGGGGGATCTTAACATACAGGCTTTTCTCAATGCTGGTTGGCATAGGGGTGATTTAAAACAAATTCCGTTCAGATTTGGCACATTCTTCAGACCCACAGTGAACAAAGGCCATAGCAATTAAAATATAGTTCTGTTTCCTCCAGGAGAGCACCCCTTCTTTCTCTCATGCTGCTTGTCTGTCTTTTGTGTATGGTTGCCCCGTCAACTTAACCTCTTCTTTTTAAGGTCCTGTATGTTGGGAGCATAGTGCATCTCTCTTTCTTTAAGGCTCCTTTTTTGAATATACTTGAGTCTGGACCCCTCCTGCTTCATTGCCTTGTCCACATTAGAGAGAACAGCTAGGGAGACATGACCAATCACATGTTTGGCTATATTTTGAGCCACATTTTTCATGTGGGGCTTAATAATTTCCAGACCCCTTCTCAAAAGTGGGATGGCTTTTCTAAAGAGCCTGCAGAATATGCCCCCAGCAGTAGCCTCGTACATCACAGGCACCCCCTGATATCCAGGAAGACCATAACCGGCCTGGGCTTTATAATAATTTCTGTACAAGTTAGGGTTGCCAAAGTTGTTGTTTTTTTTTTTCCACTTTTTTTTTTTTTTACCAACACCATTGTGCTTTTACTTATTTTAACATCCCAAAGTCATCCGGGAGTATAGGCAAAGCTTAACAATCAACTTACCAAAGTGAAATGATATGTATTTGTTCTGATCCGCCTTTATTCCAACGCTGACTCCTGGGGACACAATGCAGCTTGTCATATGTGATGGTGATTAGGAAAAATAATTCCTAATCACCACAAATACTTACTGGAAAGTGTTAGTTTATTAACAATGGAATTATTGGGGGGGGGGTGTCTGTGTGTGTGTTTGCGTATATGTATTATTTGACAAACTGGGTTCTTTTTTGATGCTTGAAAGGGGAGATGTGACAATTATATATACCTTTAAGAAGTGGGCAGAGTTTAAAAGAAAGAGCTAGAAGTGTGTCTTAGGGCTGTGTGTGTATGGTGTTAGCAGAAATAAAGACACCTCTTTGTTAATGTGTCTCCTGCTTCAGTGAGCTGTACCCACAACATAATATTTACTGGTCCACATTTAGTGCTTATGAGTCCACTTGTTGTCCTTTCCCTGAGTGTATAGTTACTTCCTCATCTGTGTACATTATTTAACACAAGGTCTAGGGATGGTTGTCACCACACTGATAAGCAGCTTACCTGGATATCCTTGAGTCTTATGGGAGCTACTGGTGAAGCTATGGGCAGCTGTCAAAAAATGATAAGAAATCAGAGTATCTGCAAGAGTTAGAAGCCCTGTATTTACTGTTCTCTTGCAGAGATCATTAGTCCTTCCATCTCTCACCCTGTTCTCATTAAGAAACTGGGGGGCTGTGGTGTAGACACCCACACAGTCAAATGGGTCACCAACTGGCTGAAGGGCCGCACCCAGAGGGGGTAGTGGATGGGTCCTTCTCAACCTGGAGGGACGTGGGCAGTGGGGTTCTGCAGGGCTCGGTCCTTGGGCCCGCACTGTTCAACATCTTCATGAGCAATTTGGATGAGGGGGTAAAAAGCACCTTGTTCAAATTTGCTGATGACACTAAGATGTGGAGGGACGTGGGTACATTGGAAGGATGCAACAGACTACAATCAGACCTAGACAGGTTACAAGGGTGGGTGGATGAGAATAGGATGGGTTTCAACACAGACAAGTGCAAGGTGATGCACCTGGGGAGGAACAACCGGCACCATACCTACAGGTTGGGGAACTCCCCTCTTGTCAGCATGGAGGTGGAAAGGGATCTGGGGGTCATCATTGACTCGAGATGAACATGGGCCGGCAGTGTGGAGAGGCAGTAAGGAAGGCCAACCACACCTTGGCATGCATCCACAGATGAATCTCGAGCAGGTCCAAGGAGGTGATCCTCCCCCTCTATGTGGCACTGGTCAGGCCGCAGCTGGAGTACTGCGTCCAGTTCTGGGCGCCACACTTCAAGAGGGATGTCGACAGCATGGAGAGGGTCCAGAGGAGGGCCACTAGTATGATCAGGGGGCAACAGGGTAGGCCCTATGAGGAGAGGCTACGGGACCTGAACCTGTTCAGCCTCCAAAAGAGAAGGCTGAGGGTGGATCTTGTGGCCTGTTATAAACTAGTCAGGGGGCATCAGCAGGCACTGGGGGAGTCACTGTTTCCCCAAGCACTGCCAGGAGTGACCAGGAATAATGGTCCCAAGCTGGCAGAGGGTAGGTTTAGGTTAGATATCAGGAGGTGCTACTTCACAGTCAGGGTGGCTAGGGTCTGGAACCAGCTCCCAAGAGAAGTGGTGCTGGCTCCTACCCTGGGGGTGTTTAAGAGGAGGTTAGATGAACATTTTGCTGGGGTCATTTGACCCCAGTATTCTTTCCTGCCATGGCGGGGGGTCGGACTAGATGATCTGTTTAGGTCCCTTCCGACCCTAGAAACTATGAAACTATGAAGTCATCTGCAAAAGCTCTCAGTGGTTTCAACAGAAACAGGATTTGGGCCAGACCTAAAAAGTCTAAGATTAGAAAAACAGTGCAAGAACCCTCGTTTCCAGTTGAATTAAAAGGAGCTCAGCATCAACCTGCAGAAAATTTGCATCTTACAATTCAGGTTAGGGGAGGCTGGAGAAGTTTTGAACATTTGTGATCCCCATTGTTTTTATTAGATGTTGCAAGTTCCCACCATCACAAGGATTTCACACAAGACTGTTATGACTGTGAACAAGACAAATTTTAAAAGCTGGAATCACTAGTGACCATTTCCAACTTAACATCTCATAGAACATTTTTAATCCTTTATCTTCCCTGTAAGTGGAACTGTAAAGTGACAACGTTTGTGCTTTTGTCTTTCCCTGACCCTCCAAAAAATCTATTATTAAGCACTGGTAGATGGATAAAAACAACAAATAGAGACTGTAAAGACTAATATTTATTAAAATGATTGGGGACTTAACATATTTTGCTTCTGTGCCATATTCTTAATGGCTGATTAATCTCTGGCAAGATCCAGAAATTGCAATGATAAAAAGCTGTTTAACAATATTTGGTCTGCCATAGCTATCTGTGTGTTTCGATATTTCCAGTATATTCATAAAGAGTGCCAGATAAGATTCTGAAGTAACTTTGCTATTGCTCTCTCATGTTTTGCAGAGAAAAAGATTAATTCAGCAGGAGAATGAGGCATCTACACTTGTGATTTCAGTGGACCAAGATTGCTTAAGACAAAAGTGTTAGAAAGGGATGAGTAGTCAAATACACAGGTAAGCAAACAAAATAAAATTCTATAACAATCTCCCCTGCCCCTTGCCAAAAAGGAAAAAAAAGTCAAAGCAAATCTATTTGGAACCAGGATGCTATTTTTTATTTCAACTATTCATTCCCACAACAGCTTTTTTCTGTAATTAGATATGAGTCTGTTGCTGGACATCATTAGAGTGAGCACAGCACAGAAAGGTTATTAATGCTTCATCTGAACTCTGCAAATGTCAGGCCAAGAGGGAATGGTGCATGGTGTTAGGAAACTTATTCCAGCTATCATATGTTAATGAAGAGAAACAATGCACGGTCTACAAGGGGGGGGGACAACCCCTAAACTAAGAACATGCGGTGCATTTACAATAAAAGCTAGCAGCATATGCAGCTTTCTATAATCCCATCCTCATTAAAATATGTAGATAGTTCCATTAGGTGATCATTTTGGAGGAACTGTTCGCATCACTAACCTACTGAATCAGGTTTAGTGGACTACAGTTCACTGGTTAGTACAGCCACAAAAGCAATAGTATATGTCTTGCTAGATAAAAAGGAGCTTGCCAAAGTTAAGGCTAATACAAGTTACATGAAACCGGAGCAAAAGTAGCTAGTTACAATTGTTGTTATGTCACTGGAAGAATTCAGACTCGCCACTACCACATCTTTTTTCATAATTTCCCCCCAGTAGGTATCTATCCATTTATTAGCAGAGTTAGGGATATGCCAAGTTGTTATGATATGCATCAAGTTTAGGGCTATGAATACATTGCCCATGACTACATTTGAGATCAGATTTGTTTTTGTTATATTCATTCATTTCTTGAAAATAAAGATATCTTAATGGTTCTGTTTAGCAAATTCATTTGAATGACTGATGTGTTCCTTGAATTCATTTCAAAGGAGTATCTTGTAATCAATATTAACGCAATTTGGAGAGCGTTTTTAATTATTTTTATGAGAAGTTTATCCCTTCCATTTTGAGGTATCTGTTGATAATTATACAAGCAAAACCCACATATGAATACAATATGAAGGGTGCATATATAATTGCATATAGCCCATGTTAGATTACAATTAAAAACAGAATGCTGGTGTTAAAATTTTAAGTTATCTCACACAATGCATTTTTTGATATGGTTGTAGATAAAGAATATATTTATAGAAGAACAGAAAAGGAGAAATAATTGGACTGGGGTGTTTTTTCATTCTTTATGATGAACTAAAAACTAGGGCTGTGCAAGGCTTCAGGTGGTAACTCGATTCAGAGGAGATTTGGCCTGATTTGATGGCCAAATCTCCAAATCTGAATTGAATCAGGGGACCAATTAAAAGGTCCAACTTAATTTGAAGCTCTCTGAATTGATTTGGAAAGCTTCAGTGATTTGGGCAATCTCTGCCACATGCAGCAGGTAGCTGGAGCCAGACTCTGAGCTGCTAAGTAGGGGGTGGGGAAGGGCGGCTGTAGAAGGGGGAGGGGACCATGGGGGTACCCCCATGAGGCCCCATCCCCTACCTGCTCCCCCAGCCCCTCCATGGCTGCCTCGCCCACCCCAGCTCCCAGTTGTTTAAAAAAGCCTCTACTCACTGGCTGTTGCCATGACCTTCCCGGTCTACCCCCACTCTCCCAGCCATCCCATGGCTGCCCTGCCTGCCCCAGCTCCTGGCCTTTTAAGAAACCCCTCCCCTGAACTCACCAGCTGCTGCAGTGGCCTCGAGGCTTCTGGGAGCTCATGAAGAGCCCACCCCACAGCGTGGGGCAGTGGGGATCACTGCTTACCAGGCAGCAACTGATGTGTCTGTGGTTTGTGGGTTTTTTTAAGGGCCGGAGCTCGGGTGGCCAGAGCAGCCATGGGAGGGGGAGCTGGAAGAGAGGGTGGGAGGCAGGAGCTCATGGCAGAGCCCCCTACATGGTGTGGGGCAGTGGGAAGCAGTGGAGATTGCCCCCACATCTGTCAGCAACCGTTGAGTGGGGGCTTTTTTTTTCCCAAAGAGCCAGGAGCTGGGGGAGGCAAAGCAGCCATTGACAGCAGGTGGGGGATGAGGCTTGTGTGATTCAGAGATTTGGCTGATTTGGCAATCTCTGAATCAGATTTGGCCAAATCAATTTGGGACAGTGATCTGAATCACCGAATTGAATCACTGTCCCCCGAATCAGCTGAATCCAAAGCAAATACTAGCTGCTTCACACAGGCCTACTAAAAACTAACAAGTCCCTCAACTGTTGTTTCCTCATACTGTTTCTTTTAAATAGATGTATAAGTCCTGTCTATATAGAAAGATTATGACACTATGATCACCAGTGAAACAGAAACATCATAGGATGTTTCTATCAGTGAAATAGAAACATCCTAGGAATCAGGAAAATGAAAAGTGAGTGCCTAAAACGAGGAAATTCTAGTACAAATTTGTAGGATGGTTTGATTGTTGTTTGGTTTGTTCTCATATAGTTTAGCTTAAACAGGTATCATTTCAGGTGAAGATTCAGAAACCTCAACCCTTCAGTTATTACCATGTTAAAAACTATATTAAACATCTCTAAAATATCATATTTTATTTTCCAGTTATCTTTCAGGAGAAAATGAAATACAACCAGATTGACCTACATATTTAAGAATTTTTTTTTTTGTCTTCTGAAGTTAGTTTGTAATGAACTAAAATTACTATGAGCATCAATAATACTGTTATGATAATATTAACTATTTCCTTTCCTTACTTTTGTTTATTTAAGACCCATTTCAAGCAAGGTTGTGTGAAGTTCTGCATACCATTGTTTTCTGTGGTTGCACACAGTCACATGCATCACATTGCAGGACCAACTATAAGCCACCTCCTGCAAATTCTTATGAACATCTTTAACAATGAAATCAACTGAATTCACATGCTGAAAATTTAGTAGATGCATACACTACTAAATTTTGAAGCCTAATGTTGGTCTAACATTGGCCCCTAATTAAATGAGAGTCTTCAAGCCATTACAGCTAAGCCTAATGGCACCAAATGTATCAATATATCAAATGAGTACAGAAACAGATGAAATATGAAGACAAAGATTAAAGCAGAAAAAGAGAGGGAAAGAAAAGACAAAGAAAAAGGCAAAAGCAAATAAACAGGGTGTCTATGTCTAGCCCTCCTAAACTCACACTACAAAATTCATAATGTTTCTGAGCGTCTTAAAGTGATATGTGCAAGCACCATTTGAAATTTCAAAGGCTGTGTTGCCATATTAAGCAGTCTTATCTTGATCTATAATTACGTTTGGGCCACATAAAATAAGCAATTACTTTTATCAATACAGATTAATACAATTTATGTATTTAAGATCCAGGGGACTGATTTATGTGTTTGTAATCACTGCTCATTTCATTTTGTGAAGCTGCCTATTACTGGCTTATTAAAGCCTCATTATAGTGTTAAGACCAAATGTCAATCTTGGTTCCAGTCCAGACTCTTCTCTCTGTATTTTGTAATTACCAACATAAATAATTTCCAATAGCAGTTCATTTGGGACTTGTTGATCAATAGGAATTTTACAGTGGACATTTTGGAATTTGTCTCTGTATCCAGAAAAGGATATATTTATTTAACCTGACTCACGTGGATGGGTGGGGAAAGCACATATAACAACATCCATTCTGCCAGGGCCAAATATTCACGTAGCATAAATCAGAGTGGCTCCACTGATTTTGCCATCTTAATATCTATCCCTGTACAGAAACAAACAAATTGTGTGTGGTAGATCTGAAGTGATAAATAATCCATAGACCACAGAATCCACACTAGCACAAAGCCAGCAGCTTTCATGCTCTATACACTGCAGAAGTGGTTCTATATTTTATTAACACAATAGGCTAATATAGTCATATTTTTCAATTATTCAGAAAAAAGCATCTCAACAAATACATCTATAAAACTTCTATTATCTCCTTCCTTCAGTAGAATCTAAACTTTTCTTATTACATGTTTTATGGAATAAAAACAAACATTTATATGATACAATTAAAAGCACATTTAATTGATTTTAAAAAAAATTAAATCCTAAAAAGGAATGGCACAATGTAAACCTATTCTGCAATTAGGAGTACAATTTAAAAGATCTGTTAATAGTAAATCGTTCCTTAAATATAATGTATACCATTATAAGCCTAAGAAGCACATAAATAAACTGTGCTCCAGATATAACTGGACTGAAAATTACAAAAAAAAAAATTCTCTGAATTAAAACAAGAACTCCTCATCTAAGCACACTAACTCCCAGGGTTCTATCTAATATGTTATAGGCATATATCAAATTCAGAAAACTGATTTTTAACATTATTTTTTACTTGCAAAGTAGAAAATGCTCATAATAATCAAGCCTTAATTAAACAACAACAATTTTTTTCCCAGAATTATCTTTTTACTGTGCTATATGTGATGCCATTTGTGAATTTTATATAGAAGTAATTCTCTAAAGTGTTTTTTAAATCTAATTACATATGCAACATTTGCATTTTTTTTTATATAAAGCTAGAACTAATCCTCCATTTGTAGGCCTCTTCCCATCAGATCAACTTCAGCTTAAAATAAATTGAACAGTTTTATTTTAATCTGTTGCTGAAGTTTAATACACCCAACAGAGTATCTGTAGGATCTAAGAAAACCTATTTAAAGAAGTGTGTGATACTTAAATGCAGACTTTAAATGTACCTTTTTATTCTTATCACAGGAAAATTAGTATGGTCCCCAGTAAGATTTATTTTATAATTGATATTTTATAATGGATGCTAGAAGAATATTCAAGCCTCATGGAAGGACAGCAAAGTACTTTGGTTGCTGCATGATAGCCTGCAGGCAACTATCTGCTCCACTTGTTTTAGCTTCAACGGTTAATAACACTTGTTGCTGTGATAAGGCAAGGTACGGGTGCAGGGGGAGGGTGGGCGTCCTCCATTTAAAAAAATTCTTGGTGCCTTTCCGACCCCAAGGAATTTGATAGCATTTATGGAGGGAACAGACTCAAAATGATTAACTTAAAAACAATATTTATTTTAAAAAAAAAAGAGAGAGAGAGAGAGAACAAACTTCCTACAACCTGAATGCTGCTCTTCTCAGCACCATTGGTGCTAGAGTTACAAATGAACTTAAAGACATTTTGCTAAGAAAACTAGGGAAAGGAGGTGGGACTCCCAACACCTGCTATAGCAAAGACACAAGCCATGGTCTTTTTTGTTAATATATAACAAAGACAGAAAATGAAAGAGGCTAACACCCTCCAAAAATACACAGAAGCAGGGAACATCTACATGTGCAATTAAAGTATAGAAAATTCAGGATTACTAGCGCATTCCCAGGTACACATTTACATCAAATTGGCGATGTAATTTGATGTTTTTCTATGGATTTGACTGCATTCCATGGCATTTGATTGCTGAATATACCACTTCTAGCTTTAAAATTATTTCAGCCCAAATAGACTGGTCATAGATTGGGCACTAAGGCTGTGTGAAATGGCACCATTCCATTTTGCCTTGAGTTTTGAGGTTTTGACGGAACAGCATTTCGTATCAAATTTCATTTCGATCTGAAACAGCTGTTCTGTTTTGCTTTGTCCAAACGGTCAGGCTGTTTTGACTCTGTTTTGCTGTTTTGCTAGACCTGCTGGATATTTCTGGAGATTTTCTACCCCCCATTGCCCCCTAGCTCCATATATCATAGGGGACCCTTTAAGTCTAAGTCTTAAATGCACAAGTTCTTTCCTTTTAAAGTCTGTGGCACTAGAAATTTTCCAGTAATATGAACATCTGTATTCTGCTGGGATCATCTCCAGCAACTCCAGAATAAAACCTTCTATGATATGGACTGAAGTGATTGAGAACACATTTGTGATATCCCTCATTTTTCTTTATGATGCTCCTGGTCCCTCAACTAGAGTGCACTGCTCCCGACTTGAATTTATATTATATTTTTCAAGATGCTGTAAGTAACAGATTGTGGGATCTAATCGTTTAGGGAAAAAATAACTTCACTGAAACCTAGACTATTTTGAACAAGATGGAAAGAAGCAAGCTATTAGTGCTTGTTGTATAAATACATAAATATGATATTTTGTGCTTCTTTCAGTTTTATGCCTTTCTAAAAAAATGAACTCTGTTGCACACCTTGTGTCTAATCTTTCCCATACACTAGTGAATACAGAGCTCAAAGAGCTAAAAATATTATTGATCATTCTCTGACTCATGGGCCCTTGCTACATGTCACATATTATGCAATTAAACTGGTTAATTGCATAGTAAATTTAGACTGGCCACATGTGCAAAGTAAGACTGGTGACAAGTACAAAGTCATTATTGCACCAATAACTAGTTAATCGTGCCATAAATTTATATCAGCCACACATGCAAAGTAATTATCACACCATAAAAATGACTCTTCAGCTATAAAAAGAGTCAACCAGCTACAAAGTTAGTGCTTGAAAATGTGTAACAACTCTATAGCTGGCTTCTGTGCTATCCCTGGCTTCCTTCACAAGGCAAAACAACTGTAAAGATATGTGTGGGAGTGTAAGGTATAGTTGCCAGTAGAGGAGTCCCAGGGAGCATGTTTTTTATCGCAACCAGGACAGCATGGAAGCCAAAACAGACTAGCTTTCCCCTTTGATAGAAATTCCTACTGGTTACACAAAGGAAATAAAATTCCTACCAGTTCCACTATGGAAACTCAGCAATTGTTGCTTCTACTTTGCAGGAATAAGCATTACTGAGAACATTTTTTCCCCGTGGGACACTAAAATGTCTATTTGAGCTATACCCAGTGAAGTCAAGAGGAGGGCTGCATGAATACCATGAATCAGAATTAAATCTTATGAATCTAATCTTGATACTTATCACAATTGTTGCCAGCAATTAAATGTGAAATCTTACTTCAGGTCAATAATAGAGTTTTCTTTTAAGAGGATGAATTAAGTTATCAATACTTCAAGTTACTGACATACTGTAGCTCAGCTGTGTGTCACACATTAATTCAGACTCATCCCTTATGAGTAACAGGATCACTCTGTGTCCCCTCAGAACATGGTAACTGGCCAACCAAAGTGAGGCCTAACAGTCAACTTTATAGCAAAGCCAGATTCCCACAATGTGCTGCAGACATCAGAGGTAACTTATTGCACACTCCTTCTGGGTCATTTGCACATTTCAGCACAATGACAAGGATTGCCAAATGAAATTTGCAAGTTATATAATTGAGATGCCTTGGCACATCTGGACTTGGACTATACAAGACTGAGGCTGGAGATTTGTACTGCTGCTACCCTGACACTCAGATCATTCACTTGGGTCCAACTGAATCTGGTTTAATCAGTCTAAACATTCGGTGCTAGTCACAGATTTGTGTGGCTGGGATACTCTCCAGGGGAGAAATGACCATGGCAAACAGCAGGGTTAGAGTTTCAACTTCAACAAGGTTAACAGAGAAAGGGAATGATGACTGACTAAATGACCTCTTTTGTCCCAATTCAAGCAGTACCAAATTAGGGAAGAGAAAGTTGGTATAATTCTGATAAAACAATGAGAAGTTGGGGAAAGGTTTATTTGACTTAACACTAAGATTTAGGTTAATGGCAGAATCCTCTAGCACTGCCACTACCTGATGCTCTGTGAGTAGGAGACATGCATACAATCATACACTTTAAAGGTTCATCTTGTTTTGCAGAGATAGTAGTGGTTTCATTAGTATTACATGTTTTATTGCCTGGGTAATATAGCACACACCAAAAGAATCTTTGAAGTGAACTTCTTAAAATGTAACCAACATACTTTATTCTCTGAACCTCCAAATTTAAAAAATGGAGATTTAAAAATATATATTTTTCCTGCAAAAAATATCATGGATTTTACTTGGCTACATTTTGCACAAATTGGCCATACCTGACTTTCAATTTAAGTACTTTCAATTCTGAATTATAAGTTAACTTTGATGGACACTGTCTTAAAATGTTCCTCCAAACAAGTATACCAGGTAATATTCTGGATATCATGCTGCTACCCAAGTGTGTGTATGTGGGCGCACACACGCACGCACACGTATTCGTGTACACGTCCGTAGTACTATGGCATAGGCTAGTATTTCCTAAAACTAAATTTAATGACTGTATTAAATAATGACTACAGGCCAACAAGAAAAGGGCTTGAGTGGCAGATTGACAGAACATCTGAAGTGCCCTTGAAAATTATTTAAAAGTGTGTAGCAGTCCTTTAGGTCAAGAATGAAAGGCTTCAAAACAGCAGTTCTGCTGAGGTCCTTCTCTGACCTAGTTGATGCATCTTTGATGTTCCTATTAATTCAAAATTATAACTTAATACACTGACACCTTCAAAAACCCTTCCTTTTTGAAAATCTGTAATAATTTATATGGGCTCAATAATATTCAAATTTCTGACTGAAACATAAAACTGCTGAAGCATAATTACTTAACTTACAAGATGCCACAAGCAATGGAGAATATGCTTCAAATGACATTAATTAGATATTCAAAAAATAAAGGAGGAAAGTATGTTGAGATCATCTATAATGTTAAATTATCTTTCTCTTGTATTTGTTTCAGTCACATTTGAAAGATAGCTGTGTATTTATACACTATTTCATACAATTAAATGGGTAAATATTTGAAAAGGAATATGTTGAACACGTCTATTTAATTTTATATAAAATAATACATTAAGTAATTATATACAATTCATTTTATTGTACATAAAACAATATCATTTATATTGTAACTTTACCTGCAATTATTTTATATTATTTCTAATAGAATAAGTTTGGCAAAATCAGAGCATTTTAGCAATAATTTTGAAAAAAAATGCTTTACATATTATCTTTGCCTCTTTTGGAATGTGCATGCCATTTTTAGAACACTAATATGCATACATTAGTAAAAATATGAAATATCTTCATGCCAGAAAGAAAACCCATTATAGATCTATTAGAGCATTATGGATGCCCTAATGACACTACCATACACGAAAAGTCACCTGTGTAGCAAACTGACAAAGGAAGATTAACTGACAGGCACAATAGCTTCCCTTTAACCCCAAATGTCACAGAACATGTCACTCTTTATACACAAAGCTGAGACAGAATAGGCCTGAGAGTCACACAAAGCTGAGTATGCAGGTATTTAAACAGTCTAAGGAGAAATCTTTTCTCAGATTTTTTTCTGGGGAGACAGCTATTAATTTAAATAGCTGTTCTACTATTGGATACTTCTGTAATTATAACTCATTCCATCTACACTCTAAAATAAATTAATTAATTTTTGGCCTTGTTTTCACCAGCATAACCATGAAAGCCAATGAAACTATTGAAATTTTACAAAAATGTAAATTCAGAACATAATCTCCAATTCAGTACCTAGATATATGTAGTTTGAGAGAGACAGCAGGGCAAATAGGTCAAAAATTAGAGGTATGTGTCAAAAAGAGCATAATTTATTCTGGGTCATGAGTCTGATTTTCAATTAACATGAAAAACTAAATTAAAAAGCAAATTTAATTGCACATTTTGGACCATATTTAAAGCCAGGTCTTCAATACAAAGATATGCTAAGAATATGAAAAAAACAAACATCAGCATAGTTAAGGGAGGGTGACCAGGACACCATCCCCAGGTGCTGAGTAGGTGGGTAGGGGGAAAAGGGGTGCTCAAAAATAGCACTGCTAGAAATCTGCTAGAAAAACTCCATCTGCCAGCTTACACAGAACCTCCAATAAACCAATGCTGGAAAATCAACAGCAGCAGAGGCTTCATAATGTAGAGCAACGGTGTTCAACCTCTGGCCTACAAGCTGGTTCCAGTCCATAGAGCCTTGCCATCTGGTCCATGGGGATCCCCATAGGTCTGGAAATTTGGTGACAGGGGAGAGGGGCAATTAATGCTGCCACAGCTCCACCATCACCAAATTTCCAAGCCTGAGTGCCAGATTACATTCCCTTGCCCATGGGGTCAGGGTCACAGGTACAATCTGATGCAGGTCCCAATCCATCTGGGCCAGCCCTGCATGTTGGATTGGATCCCAGCTCTGGCCTCATACACCAGATCAGGCCCATAGACTAAATTAAACCCATGGACTGACCCTACGCCACTCATCCAGCTAGCAGGGATCAAAGGTTGGGTATCACTGGTGTAGACAAATCTTTGGATCCACCTTTATTGAACTATAGTTACTGTATATCTGAGTTTTCCCAGATATTTCCTTTTTTTTAGACCCTTGTGCTGTGCCCAGGTGGGTTTTTAAAAAAAGAGCAAATATCCAGCTTTTCTGCTGTCTCAGACTGACTGCTTTGGGCTGGAAGCAGCAGGCAAAGTGATTGATTGTTGGGGGTCTCATGCTCCCTGCACGGGCTCAGGCAAGTAATCAAGAGTGAGAGCATAAGAGCAGGGCTGGGGGAGGCAGGGGTCTGTGGGTCAGGAGTGCAGGGTACCAGCAGGGCTGGGGGGCAGAGGTTGCAGGTCCAGAGTGCAGGGCATTGGCCGGGGTGGGGAGCAGGGCAGGGGGTTGTGGGTCAGGAGTGAGGGGCACCAGCAAGGGTTGGGGGGGCAGGGTACTTCTGTTTGGGAGTGAGAGGAATAAGCAGGGCTGGAGTCAGTGGGTATACAGAGTGAGGGGCAGCATCAGGGTGGGGGGGGGGGGGAAATGTGGGCCTTGTCAGTGAAGGGCAACAGAATGGGCAGGGGCAGGGCACCGCTGCCTCCCCTCATATTCCGTCTGCCCCTCCCCTCCCACCTCCCCCTCCCCATGATAGGTGTTCTGTTTTTAAGACCTGGAAATATGATAACCCTAACTGGAACTAAAGTCAGTAGAATTACTCTGGGTATTCAGTTGCAAAACAGGGCAAAATTTGGCTCATCAGCTTTGGCTGGAGTTCCTCCCAGTTACATCACCATGGAATAATCGTGTTCCACACCGGATAACACAGTGGTGAGCTAGACACAATAGTATTTCTCTTTGGAATTGTTTCCTTCTTACCATATATTTGTGTACATACTAGTGTTATACACGCACCCAGTTTGGTATTATAAAAACAGTATATGAACTGTTCACTATCCATCTATAAATGAACAGCCTTGCTTTATCCTATAATAAGAAGGGAGATATGGTTTATTACAGTGTATCCAGAAATTTTTAGAAGTAAAGACAGCTTTTAATATAACAAGAGAATGTGATTTCTGATAAATCTATTAATCAGACAATGTAGGTAAATTTTATACGTCTTCAGCACTGTTGTAGCCTACCAAAGTTAATAAATTCACTAACAGTCTTTGGACAACCAGTACTGTAAATTGCTAATGTCACAGATACCAACACGTATATAGTGGAGTTATATGATCTAAAAATGTGGTTTATCAGCTGATTTACAGGTAGGGAAAACATTTTTATATCTGCGCTTTTTAAGGACTGAGGTAGGCACACCAACAGTATTATACATAATTATCATGAGGGACTTCACTTTGCAGGATCAAATTATGCCTCATAAGTCACATTCAGACATATAGGGCACCTATACGTATGATGGACCTCTGCTGTGACATGTGCCAATTAGCACACATTGAAGCAGGCTCAATTAATCAAGTCCACTGGAGCATGCTAATTAACATGTTCCAACAGCTTCTGTGTCACATGTATTCAGCATCCCCATCTTTCAAAATGGTGGCACTGGTGCTTTAACTAAAGCTTATCTAACAAAGCACTCCCATCACCATTTTGAAGTGTAGGAAGCTGAATACATGTGATGCTACAGGCACTTTAATTAGAGTGGCTCTCAGAGCTACTCTAATTAAAGCACCCCCACCCCCTGAAGCATATATATAGATGACCATAGAGTATCCATATTGATAATCTCAATTAAATTTGACTAGTTCAGCACATTTCAGGAAAGGCAGTGTTAGGAGACAATTCAAAATCACTTTGAAAAAAAATGAGATTTTGGCTAATACCAATCAAAGGAATTTGAAGGCTGAAATGGTATCCATCCCTGGGCTGAAACAGCTATTGGCTATATAATATCTATACTGAAATTGCTATATAAGTTAAAGCCTTCCACACCTGTTAGAGAGGGAAAAGAGCCTCTCTTCAATTTTCTTAAAGTAGATTTATAAATGTTGTAGTCTCCTCAGTGGAGGTCATTAATTTACAGATGCCCACCCCTAAGCTGGCAATGAGTCCAATTTAAACTTTTAGCTTCATGACACTGGAGAATGTATAATACAGAATTAGGATGTACTATAAATGCAGTCTGGATTAAACCATTAATCACTGTGTGATCTTAGTAAAAAACAGAAAATATTGCTAAGAAAATTGGTCATTCAAATGAATCATTACTTTTCAGCAAATGTTAGCTTTTATATTCTTCATCAGAGAGAAGAACCTCTCATTTCCCAAAAGAAGTATTGGGCCAAAATCACTCCTTATGTAACTTTGCTGAAGATGCTGGAGTTGCATCAGAGATGAATATGGCCCCTTGTGTTTAAAACATGAAGGTAATTTATTAACCTAGAAAGAAAAGTCTCCAGCTTTAAAAAATGCACATTAAACAAAAAACACAACAGTTTGCTTCCAATTTGTGTCCACTTTTGTGATATATCTTTATTGTAACTGGCTTCTTCCAAACCTTTATGAAAGGGCTACAATAGAATAGCAGCAAGTTTCTCACAGCAATACTTGCTCAAGTCAGCAGTGTAATCTGGTATATAGTGTGAAAATGACAAATTACAGTTTCTCCTGAACCATTATACTAGAGATGGGACCAAAATAAAATATCCAATACCCTAAACTTTTGGGAGATGTTAGAAATCTGAACACCTAGGGTCTTGACCTGAGCTTTGTATCTGGCTCCTTTGCCAACCCTGCTCTTAGGTATCAGAGACCAATAATGCTCATTTGCCAGTGGAACCAAATCATGATATTCACTTTAATATTCATAGATTTTTCAGTTCCCAGCAGATCTTGAACTCATAGCATAAGAGAAGAGAAAGTCAGTCCAGGAAACTAGGCAAACATCAGGCCTTTGAACACAACAGACATTTAATCCTTTCAAACCACCGAAGTCAAGTTGTGATCTTGGATGAGATTTCCTGTTATATACCCTGATGCCCTTAAGCTTTTAGTTTAATCTGAAAGTATCTAGGATGCTCTATACTGCTGCTTAATTAAATGTCCAAAGGTTCAAAAGGTTAAATATTGAAGACATGGATAAAAGATTATCTTGAAACAAAATTGTCTCAACCAATCAAAGTGCTGGGATGAACTAAGGATAGGAAAGTTGGTATAATAAATAAGGGACTGGACTGGGATTCAAGAGGCCTAGGTTTAATTCCCAACTCAACCACAGACTTCTTGCATAATCTTGGCAAATTACCAAGTCTACTTGTTTCCATGCTTCAGTTCCATATCTGTAGAATGTGGATAATTTAACTCAGCCTTAAGGGGTATCAAGAACATAACATTCATAAGATGGCTCTTTGGCCAAATAAGTGGCCAGAATGATGACTAGAATTGCGACCCCATATCATATGCCAAAAAAATTCCAATAGAGAAAAAGGATTTCATTTCATAGTGTGCTTTTCTGTATGAGCATACTGTATGATTTTCTCTGACCTTATTGAGGGGGAAACTGAAAAGACTGAGCTACTTCTGCCTATGGGGCATTACTGTACCAGTAGGATAGAAGAAACTTTTCAAATATATATTAAAAGGAAAACAAAAACCAAACTACTGCATGTAAGCAAATTTGGACAAGAGCTTTTGATGCATAAATGTGTGGACACACATACAGAAGCAGCATTATGTACACCTTTACTGAAACAGCCTAACGCAGTATCTTAGCTCATGGAAATGACCTACCAATTTGTGGCACAGTCTACTCAGCAAAGTCTTTACAGGTAGCTGAGTTTTCCCTTTTACCTCCATGTTTACCAAGTCCTACCCGTTTCCCATTTCTCATCTTCCTTCAGTGAAACGTATGCTGGGCACTTGACCAACCTTCATATATATATGGCTTTCCACCCAGCAACATTCTGTATGCAGCCATTAGGTCATGATCTAAGAAAGATGCACACACCTGCCTTCCCTCCTAATGCACATTTCTTCAACCTTCTTCCTCAATCGCAGGCCCTTAGAAGAGCCTTTAGAAGAGCATAAGATACCAGCTGCATAGTGAATCATGCTGGGAGTCATGTTCATTGCTGCAAAGCTGGCAAATAGAAAGGGTCAAATTTCTTTTAAAACAAAGACGTTCCTGCCCCCCACTTCTTCCAATATTAATTTTCCCTTGGATTTGTCAAAGGAACTGCCATACAATAAGGCTAAGTACAGCCAATCAAAAAGCCAGAGGCTGAATCAATTCAGTCTTTGCAGGTTAGTTTAAGATGCACAGCTTAAATTTAACAGAAGTGAACAGACATTTACCTTTAATTCAGGAAATGCAGCCACATGCCTGCAGTGCCTCAGGTCGGGGTCGGGGGGGGGAAACACGGCTCTCGGGCAGTGTGTTCACTTCTCTTCCTGCTGCCCCTGAGGTCTCTGGGTTTTGTAGTCCAGAATTACAGTAGGGTTGCTCACCACTTCTTCCTGCTTCCAGGTTCCTCTACGATTTGTAGTGCACAGTTGCAGCCAGCAGTAAGTCTGAGTGGAGGAAGGGGTGTTTAACTCCCCTTCCTGGCCCCAGACCTGAGCTAGGGTTTGCCTGGGTGGGGAAGTGGCTCCCCTCTTGCAGACTGGGCTGCATCCTCCCTCAACTCCTGGTCAGCCAGCCTTCAATGTTCCAGCTAGGGGGCAGCAGACAGCACAGGCTAGCCCAGGGCTTGAAAGCATGCTGGGGAACTGATTTAACTTGAACTAGGAAGGGGACTCGGATGGAAGTTTCATAAACCAGTTTGCCCCATATCAGTTAAGTCTGATATTACATTCAGCCAGGTTTATCTTAAACCAGTTTCAGTCATTTTATATGCACTGAGCTTCTGTTCTGTTACAGGTTTAAACCAGTTTCTACTCACTTAAACCAGCTTATCTGTAAATTCTGTCCCTAGCCCAAGTGTGCAGCCAGAGGTGACCCTAGGGGTGTACAGGGCCCAAGGCTTATCAGCCTGTGCAGGGCCTGTGAGGAAGAGGGAGGTGAGTGGTGGTGCCCTCAGCACATGCCAATGGCGCTGTCCACAGGGCCTGTATGGCACTGTCCACAGGGCCCTCTAAAGTGGAGCCTGGGGCAGTAGCCCTGATTTGCCCCCCACCCCACAAGGGATGGCTATTTGTGTAGCTAGCTGAATAGCTGATGAACTGCTAGATGTCTCTAGCTCTGGCAAGAACTCAGCAAGATATATAAACTTAAATGTTCTCCAGTATAGCAGAAGGAAACCAGAAATAGATCATCATAGGTTAGAAACGATCTCTATATTATAACATTTTATACTAGTGCAGGGATTTGGCCGAATCCTGTATCCACTGAACACAGGAGTCATCTACTGAAGTTAGTGGGTGTTTAGCAAGTTAAGCAGCTCTGAAATAGGATCAAATATACAAACAGAAAATTTGTTACTAAATTTGCTTCTCAGGGGAGGGGGACTCTGAAGTGCTTTGGTTTAGAGTACAAGGCAGTCGAGGGGAAAAAGACTTAACGGTGGGAGTCTACTACAGACCTCCCAACCAGGGAGAAGAGCTTGACCAGGAATTCTTGGGTCAGCCCACAGAGGTAGTGAAGGCTAAGGATGTGGTAGTCATGGGGGACCTGAACTTCCTGGACATCTGCTGGGAAGAACAGTCAGCCAGGTCTGAACGCTCACGTAGGTTCTTCGACAGAGTGTGGGAGCTCCATGTAACCAAGGAGGTGCACAGCCCCACCACGGGAGACACCTTGTTGGACCTAGTGCTGGCCACGGGTGATGACTTGGTGAGGGAGCTGCGGGTGCTCGACCACCTGGGTGACAGTGATCATCGCCTGCTAGAATTCACCATCCAGCACAAGGTGGCAAAGGCATGCAGTCAGGCAGCGGCCCTAGAATTTAGGAGGGCACAAGCTAAGGAGGATAGTTGGAGAAGCACTGAGGTCCCAGGGGGGAGGGGAGCCAGGTGTCCAAGGAGAGTGGTCGCTCCTTAAGGAGACGATCCTCCAAGCCCAAAGGAAGGTAATCCCAATGAGGATCAAAGGGAGCAGGAGAGCACACAAGCCTCCATGGCTCACCAAAAGCATCCGGGAATGTCTCCTTGCTAAAAAGGAGGCTTACACCAATGGAAAGAAGGGGTCATCACCAGGGAAGACTATTCTGTAGTTGCTCAGGGATGTAGGGGGGTAGTTAGGAAGGCCAAGGCATAGATGGAATTGGGACTAGCTTCCCAGATTAAGGACAATAAGAAGTCCTTTTTTAAATACATAGGGGTAAAAAGAAGGTCTCGGGTAATATGGGGCCCTTGCAGGACGCGTTGGGAAATTTGGTCGTCACACCAGATGGCAAAGCTAACATGTTTAATGATTTCTTTGCCTCTGTCTTCCTAAGTAGGGACCAGAACAACCACCTCCCTGCTGGGCCCCCCTCGGGCCCCGGGGGAGGCACACCTGGGCCACGGGTTACAGATGATTTAGTTAGGGAGCTTCTGGAGGGGTTGGATGTATTTAAGTCAGCTGGTCTGGATGATCTCCACCCTAGAGTTTTAAAGGAACTGGCTGAGGTCATTGCAAGTCCCCTGGCATGGCTTTACGAGCGCTCGTGGTGCTCTGGTGAGGTACCGAAGGACTGGAAGAGGGCCAATGTGGTTCCCATCTTCAAAAAAGGCAGGAAGGAGGACCTAGGAAACTATAGGCTGGTTAGTCTTACCTCGATCTTAGGCAAGTTGTTCAAGAAAATTATTCTGGCACACAACCAGCAGGGGACTGCATGCTTAGGGGCAACCAACACGAGTTCATCAGTGGCAGGTCCTGTCAGACCAACCTGGTGGCCTTTTACAATCAGATCACCAGATCATTAGATGCAGGGGTAGCAGTGGATATAGTCTTCCTGGACTTCCGGAAGGCTTTTGACACTGTTTCTCACCCTGTTCTCATTAAGAAACTGGGGGGCTGTGGTGTAGACACCCACACAGTCAAATGGGTCGCCAACTGGCTGGAGGGCTGCACCCAGAGGGTGGCCTTCTCAACCTGGAAGGACGTGGGCAGTGGGGTTCTGCAGGGCTCGGTCCTTGGGCTTGCACTGTTCAACATCTTCATCAGGGATTTGGATGAGGGGGTAAAAAGCACCCTGTTCAAATTTGCTGATGACACTAAGATGTGGGGGGACGTAGGCACACTAGAAGGATACAACAGGCTACAATCAGAGTAGACAGATTACAAGGGTGGGCGGATGAGAATAGGATGGGTTTCAACACAGACAAGTGCAAGGTGATGCACCTCGGGAGGAACAGCCGGCACCATACCTACAGGTTAGGGAACTCCCCTCTTGTCAGCACGGAGGCAGAAAAGGATCTGGGGGTCATCATTGACTGCAAGATGAACATGGGCCAGCAGTGTGGGGATGCAGTCAGGAAGGCCAACTGCACCTTGTCATGCATCCAGAGATGCATCTCAAGCAGGTCCAAAGAGGTGATCCTCCCCCTCTATGCGGCACTAGTCAGGCCGCAGCTGGAGTACTGCGTCCAGTTCTGGGCGCCACACTTCAAGAGGGATGTCGACAGCATGGAGAGGGTCCAGAGGAGGGCCGCTCATATGATCAGGGGACAACAGGGCAGGCCCTATGAGGAGAGACTACAGGACCTGAACCTGTTCAGCTTCCAAAAGGCTGAGGGTGGATCTTGTGGCCTGTTATAAACTAGTCAGGGGGGATCAGCAGGCATTGGGGGAGTCACTGTTCCCCCGAGCACCTCCAGGAGTGACCAGGAATAAGAATCACAAGGTGACAGAGGGTAGGTTTAGGTTAGATATCAGGAGGTGCTACTTCACGGTCAGGGCAGCTAGGGTCTGGAACCAGCTTCCAAGAGAAATGGTGCAGGCTCCTACCCTGGGGGGTGTTTAAGAGGAGGTTGGATGAACATCTTGCTGGGGTCATTTGACCCCAGTATTCTTTCCTGCTATGGCAGGGGGTCGGACTAGATCTGCTCAGGTCCCTTCCGACCCTAGAAACTATAAAAAGGTTCTCCCCTACACCTAAAACTCACTGCATGTAGCAACACATATATTTCATTCCAGAGGTCAGTGTGCCAATGATTTATAGACCACTATCACAAACCTACAATATTTTGAGATGTCCATGGAATGCCGTGCATGTTTTCCTGAATCTGTTTGGCTGATACGGGATGTGTAGCCTCTGTATAGGTAGTGTCAAGCTGTATTTAATAATATTATTACTATGGCTGTATGGATTGCAGTATTTCATATGAATGTAATTTTGATATATTTTTATCTTGTGGCCAAGGCTATTTAGTAAGACAGTGCTTAACAATGTTCATCACCTATTCACACTTGAGAGAAGTAATTGCTGCGAATTAGCATCTGACATGAATATATTTAATAACGAATCAAACAGACCCTTCCAGAAGCGAGGCACTTGAGCCATCTCGGACAATGACAAATTTACTTTTTAAAAGAGGAGACCCATAAGAATTATACCAGAGCACAGGCTATACAGGGAAGGGCATTTCTGACAATGGGGAAATTAAGCGAGATATGGTATCTTGGGATATGCCTGAAAGGATGTAAATATTCTCCTGGTCCTAATTAGATTTGGATAGACTTTTGGTTTTGTAAATAAATACATCCTTCAGTGGGGACAGGAAGTTATATGCATAGTTTGGGCTCCCCAAGAATCCAATGGATAACATATGTAAACAGCCAGATAAGACACTATACTTAAGGGGTATACAGAAATTACTTTTTTCATCATTTAAAGCACTTTATTACCTTGACTTAATAGAAGTGCACAGCTTTATACGACTTAAAAAATGAGTATGGTGCTTTAAATGAAAAGTTATTAAATGACGTATTAAATTTTAAGTACTATATTTTAAAGCACTTTAGCAGCCTACAGAGCTTTAAATAACTTCTGTACACTGGTCAAATTTCTGACCAGTGGAGAAGCCTGGAAAGTGCAGGGAGGCTCAGAACCACCCTCCCCACACCAAACACTGCACTTTTGTCATGTGTCAGAGAAGTATAATTTTACAGTAATAAAAAAAGTGCTCTAAATTAGAATATTGTAAGATATGCACAGAGCACATATGTGCACACTTTTGTTCCCAGGCTAAAGGAGGGAATTGGGACCCTCTACTCAGTAAGCTGAGTGAAGTATGCTGACAGGAAAATTTAAAGGAGGATCTGACATGAAGAGCAGGAGGAGGAGGTGCTTTCTAACCTATTGAGCTGAGTAGGAGCTGAATTCTTAGGGTAAAAACAGATTTTTCTTTTGATATTTATTTTTGTTTGTTTATTCTTAGATCTCAATCTGTATCCCAACATACAGTTACTGATTTCTTATGTTTGATCTAGTTTTAATTATAATTATTTTTGTTATCTGACAACTTACTACTTTCGATGGCCAGTATGGGCAGCTTTACGTATGCTCCAGGAGTGAGGGAGGTGCTCTAATTAAACCACCACCAAAGTCTTGTGGATTCAGGATCCTGTGTTTCAAAATGGCAGTGTGGGCACTTTAACTAAGGCGTGTTCAAGAAGCTTTAGTTAAAGTGCCTCCACTGACATTTTGAAGCATGGGGACACTGAATACAAGAGAAGTGTAGGCTACTGGAACATGCTAATTAGCACACTCCAGCAGACTCAATTAGTCAAGTTTGCTATGATGGGCTGTAATTATAGTGCCAGAGCAGCATCCCCACAGGTCTATAGGAACCCTGTGATTTCAGAGCATTTCAACACGCAGGCAGGAAAGGGGGATCTACCAATTCTGAGCTCAGGACCAGGGAAGGATGCAAATCATCTAGCTAACAAAATCTCCTCTGCTAAGAACTGGTTAGACCTAAGTGGTGTGCGTAAAGCTGAAAAGGGTCCATTGAAGATACAGATTGAATAGCCTGAACACCATGTTCACATTCTGCAAGTGTGAGCCACCATTCTAGTCTAGAAGCTAGAACAGTGATGCGGTTACCAATCAATCATGATTGACTTGGGGACCAGCTCAATACACAGTAGCTAGCAAGGATAATGAGTTAATGGGTAATGATTAACAGCTACAAAACCATAGACTAAGGAGAGGAAAGAATCAATACAGAGCCAGGAACTGCTTCTGCCCTAAGACAGAGACAGTCAGTTGCACAAGCACCCATGTCACGAGTTTTGTCCATCAGCAACTAGAGTGTAGGGCCCTAGAACCCAGAAGCTGCTGAACCTATCTCCTTGACAGCTGGCAGGCTTCATGGCCTCAGCAGGGGCTAGCAGGCTTGCAGCTTTCACTTCACTGCTGTGCCTTAACAAACACAGTGTCACCCATGTTATGAGTTTTGCTTGTTCACAGGTTGAGGTACAGTTTCCCCCAAAGCCCTATACCTATCTTCTTGAAACTTGGCAGGCTTTGTGGCCTTATCAGGGGCTACCATGTCTGAAGTTTTCACCCCCTTGTGCCTTAACAAACACACAGTGTCACCTATTCATAAATTTTGCTTGTCAGCAGTTTGAGGTACAGTTTCCCAGAAACCCCTGTACCTATCTCCTTGAAACTTGGCTGACTTTGTGGCCTCAGCAAGAGCTACCATCCCTGCAGTTTTCACTCCACTGTACTTTAACACACATGCATGACATAAATCTTGCTTTCAGAACTTTGAGGTACAGTTTCCCAGAAGCCCCTAAATCTATCACCTTGAAACTTGGCACATGTCATGCTCTCAGCAGGCACAACCATTTCTACAAGTTTCATCCAAATCAGCCAATAGACAACAAAGTTATAGATATTTCACTGATTCCACATTATACTCTATGGCCGAATCTCTGAATTGGCTCTGAATCTTCTGAAGCGATTCGGCCAAATCAAACTGGAAAAACAATTTGGGTCTCTGAATCGAATCTCTGGCATCCAAATTGGCCAAATATGAATTAAATAGTTCCCTATTTGCACAGGCCTAATGCACAGCCCAAAATCAGAGTCTGGAATGCCAGAGCTATGCTCCAGCTTCTGGCAGGCTCCCAGCTGCAGCAGTGCCTTGGCTGCAGAATCCTGTCTCCCAGAATTGCACGTAAGACTGCTGGGGCCAGCACAGTTGCTGGCCCCAACCTCCCTTACTCCACACACAGGTGTGCTGCTGCTTTGTCCCCAGGGAAACAAACATCTGCACTCATGTGGATGTGGCCTTGGGTATTTTTCAAAGTGGCTTAAACTAATCAAGATCTAGATCCAAAACTCAGATAAAGACCTAGATGTTTAGATATTTAAAATCCCCCAAAAGTTCAGGGTGTTGGATATTTTGTTTTGGAACCATCTCTGGTATAATGTAAATGAGACAGGGTGAGAACAAATGAGGATTTAGGGAATTAAAATAAAATTTCTGAAGACCCTAAGTGGCTTGAGAGACTAACATCCATTCATTTGCAATGGGAGTTAGGTTCTTAAATCACTTGGGTGCATTTGAAAGATTTACTACCCTCAGCTTTTATTTTTGCTTCATTAGTTTCCACATCCTGGACTAATCAATTTTGAAACTGCCCTAAATGGCCTAAGGAAGATACTGGAAAGCTAGGTAAAACTATGTGTATTCATGATAGCCTATACAGAAAGAAAAAAGAAATCTACTTACCCTGTAATACTGAAAGATGAAACAGGACAGAAATATTAGGAAGCTACCAATTAGAAACTGAATGACTCACCTAGGTGATGAATAAAGTACAGAGTTCTATTTTGCCATGTTTGTTCATTTTAGTACATTACTATTGACAAAATATTGATGTGGTTCAGAATAAACTACCGTCACAGATAAGTTATCTTGGCGCACAATTTTATTCATGTTGAAGTACTGCAAGTTGATGAACCATTGATTTGGTTGTACAAGAGTGAGACAAATCTACCTTACTAGGGTGCTAAAACATATCCATAATATGTTTATTAGTAGGATTCAGTTCATCATAAGAAACAGAGAAACTTAATAAAAGATTATTTCCTCTACCTCTTGAATTTTAAGAAAAAATGAAATATCCAAAATTCTAGCTCAAATAAAAGTTTAAAAGAATTTCTCTCTTCAATGGCATCTGATGCTTTTGTTTAACATTTAAATGGTGTATAGAATAGAAAATAAGCAGGCAAAATGTTTACTAGGAGATATCTTTGGTCCATGGAATTATGATAGCAAATGTTAAACCAAAAGCTACATCGAGTACAACCAACAAGAACAGAATTAAGAAAACAAAGACACATAGATTCTCTGCTACTTGTTTTCCTGACTCCAGCTTTGTACTTTCATTATTATGAGCCAGCTTTAGGACTGATCCAAATGGTGTTGGTAAAAATGGCTCTCTTTCAAAATTCTCAGAACACAAACGTGCTTGAATCATGCCCCTCTCCTACTGCTCTTTACGCCTGAACTGGAAGGATATGGACAAAATCCAGCTTAATTTGTGAGAGAACTCTACTCTCAAACATTTTCTTTTTTCCTCTGGGGGCCAAGTTAAGCCCTATTCAGAGCCCATGCATGTTGCCAGAGCTCTGTAAAAGGGCAAAAATAAAAAATAAAATACATGATAGATTTTGTTTTTCAACTTAGCTCTTAAAGAGCACAACATCATGATAGCATTACCTTCAGTGAAACTTTGAAATACTTCCCTCAAGGCAGTCTATCCCAGGATGCAGGGGAAATGTACTTGTATGACCTACCTCAGCCCCCATGGTAAATGCACCTGGAACACTTATTTGGCAAGGGAAATATCAACGTCATAAAACAATGCAATAAGTTGCTGCCTTTAGTTGATCAGTGAGGTAGAGAGTGGGGTCATGGCCCTACCTCATCCCTTTTCCCAGGTAGAAATTTGCTCCTTGAAAGCTCTTCTATTTGGACATATTCCTGGAGTTGGGCACATTCTAGCCCTTAATGAATGTATGGACACCAGTTATTCCTTTTTTACCTTAATTCATCCTTAACCAATACCAAATAGAAATACAAATACGTTTTTAAAAATCTTCTTTTCGGCCTGTAATCAGAATATTTTAATTCTGTGCATTGCTGTACCATATTTTTACTGTGTAGTTTCATTACACTACAAAAGGATAGCATTCAAATACACAAAATTATCAAGTTTTGTCATTTTTTGTTAACAGAGTTAACAGAGACTTACATTCTCATTTTTCAGGGGAAAAATAATCTTTTTTAGATTCAGGGGAAGTTCCTGAATATAGTGTCACTTTGTTTGTACAGTTGCTTTACCACTAGCATGGCTGGAGAATGCATGCATACAGGCAAAATTACCTTGGAAACTTGATTTTTGTGGAAAATAGTTTGATACACCATATTTAATCAAATCCAAGACGACTCTAAATCTAAAACAACTCCTCAATAATTGGATGCTATACATGGAAAATTTACAATTTGTTATAACATTCCATGTATACATCTCATTCTTGCCATGTTGTCTATTTGTCCTCCATACCACTGAAGGCTTTGCGGGGAGCAGTGATGGGGAAAGAAAGCAGGAGACTTGGTGGGGGAAGCAGTAGGGGACAGGTGGTAGGGAGGCAAGGCAGTGCAGGGGGTTAAGTGGCCTGACCCTTCCCTCTCACCCCTCATATCTGCCCCCACCCCAAGTCCCTCAGTGCCTTTCCCCCATGCCTGCTTGCTTACCCTCCAGCTCTGGCCTTGACCCAACCCACGGCATGGAACACGCGGTTATTCTGGCTCCAGCCCAGCCACGTAGCATCTGTTGTGGTGGTTGCAGCTCTGACTGAGCCCCAGAGTCAGAGCCCAGGCCAGAGCTGATACCACTGCTGCTTCTGCTACTGGACTATATATGGTATGTTCTACAGCTAATCTGAAATGAAACCTGAAAATCCTTGTCAGTTGCCAGCTGAATTTTGGAGCAACATTTCAGCTGTTTTATCTCCTGTTTATTATGTTTTTGGGGGGGTTGTTTGTTTTTTTAAATAGGGCTTTGTAGTTTTGCCTTTGCTTGCAATTAATTTGTCCAGTAAAGTAAGAAAGGGAATACTTTCATGTACTGCTACATTTTTTAGTTATTTTCTGATATGTGATTAAGTATTCTCTTTCACAGAGAACAAAGAGAATTGTTTCTCTGTTATTTTCTTCTCTTTTGTTTTAGGATACTAGTTATAAATCCACTTTATCTTAATTTGAAATTTCTAGTAGAAATTAAACTAATGATTTAGTTGCTTTAGAAACTTGCTGGAAGTGTTGCAGATTTTTTCTTTTTTTCAAGTTTCAGATAAGTTGAGAACTACATATTTTATTTAGGTTATACTTAAGCTGACTGAGACACATATTGTGATGGGAATGTTTTGTTAGAAGATAAAAACAAGCTGTAGACATTAACGGTCTGAATCTCAAATCCAGAGGATCTTCTTTAGTCATTGTGAGTGTTGACAGATGTAGACCCTTGCTCTAACTCATGGTGCTTTACATAAAGCACCTCTGCCCCTGTTCCAACAGACATTCACCTCTTGTGTTGGGGGGGGCAGGATCAATCCTTCCTGCAGCTGAGGAGCTGCCTCCCTCCCCCAACCCCACCTCACCTCCCAGCTCCAGAACTGTCTGCAGGAAGGGAAGGGGGAGGGCTTTGTGCAGCCTGAGATGGAGGGGAAATTGGGGGGGACATGAGGCAGGGTGTCTCCCATCCACCCCCACAGCTCATGCTAGGCAAACCCCAGCTGGCAGCTCCCTCCTTTTCCCCCCTCTTTTCTTGCTGACAGCCCTGGAGGCAGGGTTGGGCTCCATCAGCCCAGCCCCAATCATACTACAAATTAACCCTAGGAAACACAAGTTCCTTAAGGTGCTCAAAAGTGGAGTGCCTTCATCTGATCCCTCATTTGATGAAGGTAAATTTATCATGCTATTGGCCACATTATAAGCACTCTGCAGCTGTGCACGTGCCATGGCACGGCTGTAGAGAGCTTTCAGAGGGCCAATCATATGCCAAATGTAATTTCTGTATGTGCTCTCAGACTGTATAGGGACCCAAAGATCAGAATTCTGTTGTTCATTTTGACCTTAGTGGGGGAGTCAAACCTATTTTATGGTAGTAAAATATTATGCAGTTAAACTAGCTTTTTAAACATAATATAACAGTTTGAAGAAAAGCAGGTTGAGTTTCAATTCTAATTTAAATGGGCAAGGAAGAGATAGAGCCTTCAGCAGCATTTGGGAATAAGGAATGATATATAAAACTGTAGTTCTGACACTTTAAAATCTTACACATTACTATGAGAAACAAGCTGCCTAAATTTGATGAATGGACAGTATGGCTTAAAGTCAACCAACCACAAAGAATTATGATAATTGAAAGCTGGTTAACAGAAGAAATCAAGAATGAAGAAATTTATATTCCAGGTTATGTTCAGTTTAAAAAAGGGAAAGGCAAGATTGAAGAATGGGATACTTATTTATATAGCTAATAAACTGGAAGTCCAATTTGGAAGAAACTGAACCACTTTTGGTAGCAGTTAATATTAAGAAATATAAAATCCTTGTGATGGGCTACATCTTGAAACACTGACCAATTGGTCTATATCCGTGTATCAAGTGCATACAGTATATTTAGTGCCTACTGTTTAGGTTATAAGAAAGAACATTTTAACGTCAGGGTGAGGTTACATGTTACACTTAGATCATACTAAATCTGCAGAATGTTAAGTGATGTAAAAGTTTGAATGTGCTGTGATCAGCCGCACATTAAGGGTTAATAATGTTTCTTACCTGCATGGCTCCAATCTGACACTAGTGGATTGGTGAGCAGGGACATAGCCAGGACCCAGGGTGCTACTCTGCGAGGGGGTAGGGAAGGGCTGGGAGTGGTGCAACCTGGAATGCTAGACAACTGCAGATTGCTCGTTTTATCTCAAGACAGCAGACTGAATTTACCTTAACATGAGCTAGATATCATGGCCCAGAGTTAAAGTGTAAGTTTTATATCTTCAGAGGGCACTTAGCACAAGTTAATGAACTTTGATGTGCAGATGCTCATGTTTCCAGTGCCTTTAGTATGGTCTAAATGTAATGTGTAACTTTACCGTAAGAGACTGAAAACTTCTAGAAATAACAAGGCGTGTCTCCATATCAAGTAACAAAAACGTATGGCCAAGGAAAATCTAGCAAGTAAAATAGCAAATTTTATATGATGTGTATTGTTTGGGAATCTAACATAAATGTTATAGCTTGCCAAAGAAGAAAATATACAAATGGCTATGTGTTCTAGCAGATAATGATGAAGGAGGGAGGAAAGTGAGAGCTGTTTGGAATACCAGCTTGCTGACTAGAAACGAATTTTGTTTCCAATGTTTTAAAGAATACAAGGCAGTCGTTACTTATAATAGGGCCTGTAAGGAGTTAATCAGTGACGTCCACTCCAGATACAACAGTCTCTGGTTTTCCCATCCCTTCTCTGTCTTCCTTTCCTAGTCCCACCCCAGAGAGCGAAGCAGTGTAATGCTATGTGGGGAACTGAAGGTAAGCCTGCAGGCACACAGTGAAGCGCTAGCAGATGGGTGCCTTCCCAGGTGCACAGTGTGGTGGGTATGCCTGCACAGTACAGTGAAGAGTATGTCTGTGCTGTGTGTTGCCCAGAGGACTAGTCACTTACCCTGATGGGGTCTGGGGGGTGTGAGGCCCCTAGCCACTTAGAAGTTTGACAGCCCTGACTTTCATATCGACTCCTTTTACGAGAAGACTGGGGATAGTGATTCTGCGTCCTACTTTTTCTCCTTTTCACATATTAAGGACTAGACTATGCTCTTGTTTTGCTTGGCCTACTCAGGTCTTGGGTTAACTCAAGCAAACACCAGTCTTTATTCTCTGTAGGAAACACTATGAGTAAATGGACAGAAACAAGATAGTGAGGCCAGGCAAAAGAGGGAAACATGTGTGTCAGTTTGCCTTCTCTCTAACAGAAAGGAAGGAACACAACTCACTGAACCAGAGCTCCATTCTGGGAAATAATTGATATAATGCCCTATGCAAAGGGCTGAGGATCAATTTAGTTCTGTATCATTTCCAAAATGCCAAAATTCATTTTTAGGCACTGAACAGTGGTTAAAAGTGGGTACTAAAATGAGTTCAATTAATACATATCTTGACAGAGCAAACTAACCAACCCTGTCACATGCAATTTAACAAATTTACATAGATAAACCAGGAATGTACTGACTTGGACAACGCAACAGTTCTGAAAGAAGTGGGACTCAAATGGAAAAGAGTTTCATTTCAAATGCTGGTATTACATAAGACATCTTCAAAGGGAGAGATTAAAAAGCATATAGACCAGTTTGGTAAAACAATAATAATAACCATCATCATCATCAAGGGGATCTGGGCATTTGTGCCTTTGAATGTCTTGTCCTTAAATAGTTAAGGTATCAACAAACAGAATCTAATGAATTTCATCAACATTTGTTAAAACAATTTTGCAACAGCTCTTAAATTAGCTGTTTTAACAAAGCATACTATTTTAACTGGTGTGCAATAAATTGCTATAAATGGTATTTAGAATACTGTGTATTTCACTATCAAATTATCCACATGCAGATAAAATTTTAGGTAAAATTTATATTCTATATACCATTTTATATCATTTACATTGAAATTAAAATCTAACACCATTCTGAATGATCAACACACTGATTTCATACTGATGACAGGAGAATTATCTTGCTTCACAGATTATTTGAACAACAAAAATAGATTACAATAGTAGAAGAAAAAGACCGTCCTTGGCAGCATATTGCATTATCTTTTGAGCACCCCAAGAATAGATACTGATTTTTTTTTCTATACATAATTTCCCTCGTCAAAGTCATTCCTATAAAGTGACTAAGTACCCTGATGATGCAGTCATTTATAAGAGTGGCAATTAAACAGGAACAATTCAAAGTGACTGGCAAAATGACTTTGATAAACTGCAATCTAATGGAGCTCTTGATACAGCATATATATTACTAAATACTAAGACAACCAATACTGCTTGTTTCATAAAAAGATTAAGGCAAAGAAAAATGTCAGAAAAGACCATGCTACAAATAAATAAGTGTAAATATTTGAGTATTTAATTATAAGCCAGTTTATCTTTTCAATATTTTCTTTATCTCTTTTCTTAACCTACCAAAAGAAATCTGACTTTAGATTCCTAAATGCTAAGCAGGTGACTTCATTTTCAAAATAAGAGAACCGTATACATTTCAATCTAAGTCACTGCAGCAACATTAACTGTCCCACATCTCAACTGGAACATGAACACGTTACTCTTGCTTTTTAATATTTATTATAAAATGCACAGAATGCAGAGTGTAGGTGAGTTAACACTGACAAATACTGACAAACTTTAAGGAACATAGTTACCTCACACTTATGCTAGGGAATATTTCATTGTTTGTGACAAGTAACACATTCTTTACCATAACTAAAAGAGATTAGAGCAGGGCCAGGCAATTATTTCAGGTTGAGGGCTGCTTAATAAGGTTTCGTGAGCTGTTGAGGGGTGCATGGGGAGCCCCACCCCTTTACAGTCACCTGGCTCCTGGTCGCCACCTTGGGACCGGAAGTCCCACCCCTAACCCCTGAACTTTGCCACTGGAAGTCCCTCCCCTTGGCCCCTGGAAATACTCCTTTTGGGAGGAGAGATTGCCATCTTAGAACCAGAAAAAAATAAAGCATACACTAAAAGTTAAGCATCTACTATAATATACTTTAATTTTATTACAAAAAATATTTTCGTCATGATTTTTGTTTATGTACTGTATATAGAGGTGATTGCATAATAACTCAAAATACATTCTTAGTCTTTTATATTGTTTAGGGGTGTGTGGTTGGGGGTTGCTTGTGTGTATGGTGGGGGTGTGCGCATGGTGGGGTGTGGGTGTTTGTGTGTGTGGTGGGATGTGGGAAGGTGCAGAGGAGTTTGCCGGGGGGTGTGGCTGTGTGGGGACATAGGGTATGTTGGGGGGCTGTGTGGCTCCAGAACACACTGATCTCTGGAACACACTGTCCTTTCCTCCAGTCAACACAGGCAACACTGCAGGAGGAGAGTTAAAAGTTACGCAATTAAGACAAGAGAGTCTGCAAAAACCAGAAAACTTGTAGATATTGGGCGTGTCTACATGAGACACTGTTGCCATAGTAACAAGCTACATCACCTTAGCTTGTTGCTATGGTGATACAGCATCACCAAGCATGAACCGTGGGCAGGAGTGGTGAGTATGTGTGAGGGGGGTCATTTGTGGGGTGTGAAAGAGGGTGGGAGGGGTGTGGGTACACCCCCTCCCACAGTCCGCCCATGGTGCAACAGTCCCACTCCCCCACTGCTGCTGTTCCCCGTACTGCCTACAAGGGCTGCGCACCATGGGGGAAGTGTGGTAGGGCTCCCCATGTCCTCCCCACCCTCCCTCACACCCACGCCCTGCCCAGCTGAGCTCCGTGCTGCCCCTGCCCCGCTGGGCACAAGCTTCATGCTGCTGCCAGCCCCAGCCCCACACTGCATGCTCCAGCCCAGCTGCAGCCCCCCCCACCCCCCACTTCCCTACCTGCTGCCCAGAGGAAGTGGGATGCCAGGGAAGCCTGCAAAAGCAGCCCTGCCCAGTGCTAGCACAGCCAGGCCCTTTAGCCCATGAGGATGGGAGTGAGGCATAATAGGGTAAGTTGGGGGTGGGTACAGGTGTCTTGCTCCCGCCCTCATGGGTGGAAAGGCTGGGCAGGGCACAATTCATTGGTGGGCACCACAGGCTAAATAAAGTGCATGGTGGGCTGGATCTGGTCCACGAGCCATATTTTGCCCGCCCCTGGATTACAGGTGGGGAATAAATTATATATTTTTATTTATGCAGCTGACAACATTTGGTGAGTAGATAATTTCACTGTTTCCTTTGTCTAGGTAATTAGCCAGTCATGTTAACCTGTTGCATTCATTTTCCTCACAACAGAGGAGAATTAATTAAACAAATTTATAAAAGGGGAAAATATAAAGACAGAGAGACAGACATGTATGCAGTAAAAGTATAATTTACTTGTTTTGCTTTAACTCAGGGCTATCCAACTTCTAAGCAGCCAGGAGCTGCCCGCCATGTGGGCCACACTAGAAGGAGTTGCACATTCCAGGGGCTGCACTAACATGACCCAACCTCCCCCTCCCCCAACCTGTATTGTGCTCATGGGTGGCCACTGCGGCATGTAAACAGCTGCTGCAACACACAGGCAGGAGGCCCCTACTTCAACTCCTACTCTCTTACTACACTGTAGCATTGGCTGTACAACCCTGTCCCCTGGGGTGCGAGCAAGAAGTGAAAGCTGAAGGAAGAATGAAGATTTTAGAGATCCTGGCTGCAGCAGCAGCTGAAGAGCTAGGGGGAGCAACCCAGGAGCCACAAGTTAACCCCTTGCAAGCCACATGCAGACCATGGGATGCCAACTGGAAGACCCTTCTTAAACTGATTAAGGTTTATATTGATCCTTCCCTTCTATGTTTTGGAATTCCCTAACTTTAGAGTATTTGATCCATGTACACAAAAGGGGGCTTTTTCAGTGTTAAGAAATTACTCAGTGGTATACTATTTATTAAGATAAGTTAACACAACAGTGAATGCTGCATATTTGATATGCCGGTACTTATTTTGGTGCCTCCCCATTCAACACTACTTCAAAATTTTAAGGGTTTTAAGATACCTCAATCTTCACAGACATTCAATTATTTACTTGTTCAGGTAAAAACAACTAGAGATGGGTATAAGTTATGCACTTTTAAGACTAGAAAAGAACAACTTGTAGACACTGGGTGCATCTACATGAGACACTACGTTGCCACTGCACTTTGCTATGGTGATGTATCATCACCAGGCACGAATCATGATGCCAACACTATTGCGCAGTAGCAATGAGCAGTGGCTGCTAAAAATAGCCATGCAGTGTCGTGACTGTGCAGTAATGCTGGTTACTACATAGTCACTTAGTATGTGCTTAAGCAAGTCCTAAGTGACTGCGCAGTAACTACTGCATAGTCCACTGCATGTCTAGACACATCAATTAGGAAGAAGCTTGATTCTTCTGAAGACAAACAGTAGTCATAAAAACCTTTATCCAAGATCTCCTTCCACTCCATAATCACCTGATCCACAACAATGCAGAACAATGATGGTTCCACTACACAGCAGGAAGCAGGACAATATCAGAAATCTGAGGAAATGTCTGCCCACCATACATATACCATGATGTGTATCTTTGCTGAAGCTTGTGAGGAATACAGCTATAAGACATGCTAGGGCCAAAGAATCAGCAGCTGTGTAGCTACTTTGCAAATTCCACCTTATGGACAAGGTAGTGTTTATTTATGTTTTCCCCCTTGGCTGGAGTGACTGCAAAGATTTAATTCTAAGCTTCTCTTTCAATGTTTGAAAAGATCTGAATTATTTACAATGGTATTAGGTAGAGGCCAATATAAAAAAGCCTGTTCTTGCCCCCACTGAAGTCAACAGCATAGCTCCCATTGGCTGGAGGCAGAACTGGGCCTGGTGTACTACTGGTGGGCAGGCAGTTGAGCACTCTGCTGCTCGAATCTCAGGCCAGGATGCCTGTCAGGATAGGCATGCAAGCTGAGGTAGTAGATATCTATTGTTACATTTCAAGGAATCAACATTTATACTTAATTTTCTACTATGCGTACCATGTGTTGCTGGGGCAGATATGGACTCACTGAATTGGGTTTTGAGTGTAACAACTGCATGCCTAATGCTGAAAGACAATTCTGGACTGTGAATCCCTGTATGACAAACAGCTCCTTCCAGCCTGGACTTCGGAACTAAACTATGCAGATGGGCTTTAACACTCACTCCTCTCCTCAGCACTTTCAACTGACTGACTTAAGTGATTTTCCAATCATCATGCTGGCTGTTGTAAATCTGTTTTGGGACACCTAACTCTCCCTCTTCCCTTACAGGAAGAAACCTAACTTTAGATTTTGGATAGAGGCTCCTAGAGTTAGGAACCTCAGATTCTACTCAGGGAGCTTAGCACCTAATAATTAGTCAATGAGAAAAAGCAATGCCAAGTATTTGAAAAGTGCACAGGGTTTTGTAAGGTGATCAAACAGATTTACAGATTGTGAGTTGTTCAGATAATAAAGTGATGGGGAACAACCAAATACCATCAATAGATAGAAGTCAAATTTTCCAAATAATAAATGGATATTACTTGCTTACGTGAGGGCATGCTTAAAGCAAGATTTTTCCACGTATTCAAACATTAAATTCTTAGTGTTAAAGTTTGGGCTGTGAACAAATAAAACGAACATTAATAAGTAAACAGAAAGTAGAGGCTCAGGTATCTGAACCATGAAGAAGAAAACCACATGAATTGTTTCAGTCATTCATTTCTGGCACCATGCTGTCTAGTCATATAAAGCTGTAATTGAAACCATGCGGTGTGTGTAGAGGTTTCATTACTGGCTGTAACTGAGTAATCTCATGTACTAACCATGTACTGATTTTTTTCTAATATCCTTGGGTCAAGACATATTCACTTAAAGAATTGTTGGGACATACAAATTCCCATTCTCCCTAAGGAACAACAGATAACCAGGGGTGATAAATAAAACTGCCACAAATTAATTCCTGAATTGGACAACTATAAAATTTTGTATGCGTATGTCTCTAAACACTTCTGTACTAAACAACACTAGTTACAGTAGAAAATTTGCCTTCACACACACACACACACACACACACACACACACACACTGTAATGAGTCAACCCTGGAATAGTATTATAATTGTAAATACTCATCCTTGGTTTTACAGTGCAATCTATTACAAATATAAAACTTATAGATTACTGGAAAAAGGGAAAACCTAAATGGCAGAAGAATGTTGGATGGTATTAAGATGGAGAAAAATACAGCCATGTTAAATTTTCTTATAAAAAAAAAATTAAGAACACCTAGAAATGAATTCAATCCCACCCCCTCAAAAAAAAAAACCCCAAACCAGCCAACCAACCAAACAAACCTAATCTTTATTTTCTAAGTACAACTTTGGCCCCAGGGGAGAGCTTCCATTTCAGCATGAAATACATGCCCTGGGAATAATTATAGATCTAAAAATTACACTGAAATTTTAATGAGGTCTGGGCAAGGGGAAGACCTTAACTGAAGTCATTTCTAAATCTCTCTCCTAATGTCTCCTTGGAAAAGAACAAAAAAGGAAACTACATGTTATGCACATATACAATATCAAATTAAGAGGGAGGAAAATAGTGCTAATTTAATGTGATTGCATAGATTTTCCATAATTTTAATGTTTGATTTATGATCGTATAGCATACAAGTTTTCATTTAGGAAAAATAACCCAGTTGCTAGTTTTCTCTGTGAAGATTTATTCTACAGTCTGTAGAGAAGCTAAAGCGATAGCACAAGAGGTGAATATTTTTATTCAGAAGGCAGAGCAGCACTTTAGAGAACAACTACTTGCTTTAGTAGGTGACAGCCTACTTTCTCACAGAATATGACCAAATAGGCTTTCACCTATGAAACCTTATGCTTCTCCAAGCCACTTAGTCTCCAGAGGGCTTTATACACATGCTTCAGGAGACTGGGAGGCAGGCACTTTCATTAGAGTGGCTCTGAGAGCTGCTCTAATTAAAGCACCTGGAGCGTAACGTGCATCAGTGTTCCCATGCTGAAAAATGGCAGCAGGGGCACTTTAACTAACGCTCATCAAACAAGCTTTAGGTAAAGCATCCCTGCTTAATCGAGTCTGCTCTGATGCACTGTAATTACAGAGCATTGGAGCAGCCTTGATGCATGTGTACAGGCACCTTAAGGTGCCATCCTGCCTTGCATTCTGTCTGACCTCAGTCTAACATAGCTAACTACCTCTCTCAATTCTTTTAGCGGGCAGATACTTCAAAGTCTAACAGTAGTCATTATGCTTCAACACTGTTAACACTTAAACCGATTATTTTTCTAAAACATCTACTATATTTACTCAAACATATGATGACTAGTCCCAATAATTAGATTCTGTATATGGTATGGAAAATGTATAAATTTGCTAGTTTTCCAGATATAGAATCTAAGTATTGGAAGTTTGTCTTAAATTTGTTCCCCTCCCATTGCTATGGCAGGCAAAATAAATCTGGGTGGTAAGGTAGCCCTCTGCACCCCCAGTGTCTTCGCCCTGAAGCTCCTTCTCCTCATGCTTATTGTCACACTGTTGTCCCTGAGCACATGGAAGTGAGGAACAAATTTGAAAACACTGACCTTGAAATTTAATTTACTAAATGGGCAAATTATTACAGGTACCCACAGACTTAGTTAATCCAGAATTGATACATTTTACATTTTTTTGCAAATGCTGCAAGTTTTAGCACAGGTGCTCCAGCAGCACTTTGGCACCTACTTATATATTGGACAAACTATGCAGGATTCATAGATGGTAGGGTCGGAAGGGACCTCAATAGATCATTGAATCTGACCTCCTGCATAGGCAGGAAAGTGTGCTGGGTTCAGATGACCCCAGCCAGATGCCTAACTAACCTCCTCTTGAAGATCCCCAGGGTAGGGGAGAGCACCACCTCCCTTGGGAGCCCATTCCAGATTTTGGCCACTAACTGTGAAGAAGTTCTTCCTAATGTCCAGTCTAAATCTGCTCTCTGCTAGCTTATGGCCATTATTTCTTGTAATCCCCAGGGGCACCTTGGTGAGCAGAGCCTCACCCTTCTGTGCTCCGATGATGAATTTATAGGCAGCCACAAGGTTGCCTCTCAACCTTCTCTTGCGGAGGCTGAAGAGGTCCAGGTGCCCCAGTCTCTCCTTGTACAGCTTGGCCTGCAAGCCCTCAACCATACGAATGGCCCTTCTCTGGACCCTCTCCATATTGTCCACATCCCTCTTGAAGTGCAGTGCCCAAAACTGCATGCAGTATTCCAACTGTGGCCTGACCATCGCCTGCTTAGTTCTGTTTGTCATGCATCTGCTGATGCATGATAAAGTGCAGTTAGCTTTGCTGATGACTTTGTCACACTGATGACTCATGTTCATCTTGGAGTCCACTAGGACTCCGAGTTCCCTTTCCGCTTCCGTGCTACCGAGCAGGTCATTTCCTAGGCAGTAGGTGTGCTGGACATTTTTCCTCCCTAGGTAGAGCACTTTGCATTTCTCCTTGTTAAATCGCATTCTATTGTTTTCTGCCCATTTATCCAACCCGTCCAGGTCTACTGTTCCCTGCCCTCTGATGCATCCACTTCTCCCCACAGTTTTGTATCATCTGCAAATTTGGAAAGAATACACTTCACTCCCTTGTCCAACTCACTGATGAATATATTGAAGAGTATTGGTCCAAGGACCGAGCCCTGCAGGACTCTACTGCCCACATCCTTCCAGGTCGATATCAACCTGTCCACCACCACTCTCTGGGTACAACCCTCTAGCCAATTTGCCACCCACTGGCCAGAGTAATCATCCAAGTCACAGCCTCTTAATTTGTTCACCAGTATGGGGTGGGATACCATATCGAAGGCCTTCCTGAAGTCAAAGTAAATGATATCTACCCCTACTCCTGCATCCAGGTGTTTTGTAACCTGGTCATAAAAAGAGACTAGATTATTCAGGCATGATTTACCTGGTACAAACCCATGCTGATTTCCCCTCAGCATAATTTTTCCTGCTGGGCTCGCACATATATGAGCCTTAATAAGCTTTTCAAAGACTTTACCAAGGATGGAGGTAAGACTGACTGACCTGTAATTGCTTGGATCCTCCTTCCTCCCATTCTGGAAAATAGGAACCACATTGGCCCTTTTCCAGTCCTCCGGGACCTGGCCCATGTGCCACGAGTGCTCAAATATTCTTGCCAGTGGCTATGTAATGACATCAGCTAGTGCCTTCAGTACCCTCGGATGGAGCTCATCCAGGCCCGCCAATTTAAACACATCCAGTCCTTCCAAGTGACTCTGTACTATTAGTCTAAAGCAGAAGGTTCATGATTTACCATATAGTTCATGGGGCTGGGCCCCACCAGAGTCAACAGTATTTCAAGCCAGGATGATCCCATAGCTCAACACCTGTGTGTACTCCAGGCACAAGCTGGAGTACACACTGGCAGGGGAGCACTTCAACTAAAGTTCATCAAACAAGTACATCTACTCCAGGTACCCCCCACAAAGGATACATGTGCTAATTAGCACCCCGCTTATGACTTAAATGGGAAGGTGTTGTTGTGAGTCCTGGGATCCTCCAAAAATGTATAGATAGATGAGGTGCAGGGCAACCTGGTCTGGCTCTATGTCATGAAGGGTGGGGCCATACTAATCATACACAACAGGCTGAGAGAAGGGGTAACAGAGGGAACTGTGGGAACTGTTTGGAGCCCCAGTAGCTGATGTTCGCAGACATTTAATGCTGGTGAAGAAACAAGAATCACTGGAAATGGGAAAGAAAGCTACAGTTCAGCTGCAGGAGGGAAGAAGTAAAAATGTATTTAATTGAGTGGCTCATCATGACTTGAAGGGGACTGTGCAGAATGGGCATTGTTATATATCTTGTTTGTAAGGGTCACTAGAATTTGCACCGGAAGTGCACTGCATAGTGACTCCTTTAATCTTGCAGTTCTCCTGTGTGCTCCCTGCACAAATGCTGATTGGCAGACGGGCCCCATCAGCCCCACACTTGCTTCTGATGGCTGGGAGGTAAAAACTGAGGTTTTAAATATGCCATGGCTTTTGCTTTCCGTCCAGTCAGCAACAAGCAGTGAGCTGGCTGGGGACTCTCCACCAATCAGCAGTGGGAGACAAAAACCAAAGTATATCTAAAACTTTGCCTCCCTGCCAATCAAGGTAAGTGGTGAGGGGCGGGGCCCCTCTCCCAATCACTGGATGGGGGTGCATGAGGGAAACTACAACATTAAAGGAGCCACCATGCAGCACACTTCTAGCACAAATTCCAGTGGTCCCTACTTATTTGGATGGGCTGCACTAGCTTATCCTTGTGGTAGATTTCCATCAGTATGTTTGCCTAATATGGGTCATATGTTTTATAGTCACGCTTAGTGCTGGCTGCATTTAATCAACTTCATAGTTGGTTTCCATTACTGAGCACATGCTACTTTTGGCAGCAGTTTAATGATAGACAGTATATTTAATTAGTTTTCCTAGCATGCACATGTAAAAGAAAGGACTTCTCACCCCATTCCTCTTGTCTTGTATTCTGCCACTGACTGTTAAACAAAGCTCCTTAAGGACCGTAATCACAAATTTTGCTGAAACATGGATAATAGGATGCAACTCCTTTCCCTTCATGACAGAGCAATCAAATAGAAAGGAGGTAGACTTTGAAAACAAGATCTTAGGGTCTGATCCCACCCACTGGTTTAAATATGCCATGGCAGGATATTATACAGGATATTAGTCTAAAGTGAAAGGTTCATGATTTACCATATAGTTCATGGGGCTGTGCCCCACCACAGTCAACAGTATTTCAAGCCATGATGAAACAATCCATATTTACCTCCCACTGGATCAGTTTTTCCTTTGACAGTGGATTCAGCATCACTGGATCAGTGGATTCAGCATAATTCCTGTATGCCTTCAGAGATACAAATTTTTAGAAGTCCTTTCACCCAATTAAAATATTTGGTACTACTCTTAAACCTTAGGGTAAAGAAGGCACAGGTACTCTGAAAAACTGAAGTACAAGTTGAGGGATTTTCGAGATGTTTGTATGAAAAGGATCCATCAATGAAATCTAACAAAATATTTTCAGGAGGGGCTGCCTTTTTTTATTCCCCATCCTTAAGATATTTAATAGTAATTAATAAAAAAGATGGGACTGGTATAGTATTTTCATAGTTTCTAGGGCTGGAAGGAACCTGAACAAATCAAGAAGTCTGACCCCTTGCCCTGGGCAGAAATGAATGCTGGGATCACAATTCCCTACCCAGATATCAATCCTCTTGAAGACCCATAAGGTGGGGAGAGCACCACCTCCCTTGAGAGTCAATTCCAGAGCCTGGCAGCCCTAACCATAAAGTAATGCCTCCTGATATGAAGCCTGAACCTGCTCTCAAACAATTTGTGGCCATTATTTCTTGTTATCTCAGGTGGTGCCTGGGGGAACACAGCCTTACCTATTTTCTACTGGTCCAGCCTGGTGAGTTTATAGACAGCCACCTGATCCCCTCCAAGCCTTTTCTTGTGGTGGCTGAATAGACTCAGGCCTGGCCTGCTGCCCCCTGCCATGTGGCCCTCCTCTGGACCACTCATGTTTAGCCACATCCCTCTTGAAGTGCGATGCTGAGAACTGGAGGTAGTACTCCAACTGCGGCATGACCAGTGCCACATAGAGGGGAAGGATCACCTCCCTGGACCTGCTTGGGATGCATCTGTAGATGCACGAAAAGGTGTGGTTAGCCTTACTGACCACTTCCTTGCATTGGTATCTCCTGTTCATCCTGGAGTCAACAAGATCCCTTTCAGCCACTGTGTTGTTGAGAAGGGTGTTCTGCAGCCTATAGGTATGTTTCAGGTTCTTTCACCCTAGATGCAGCACCTTGCACTTGTCTGCCTAGAATTCCATTATATTCTCATCTGCCCACCTCTGTAACCTGTCTAGATCTAATTGAATTTTGTCCCTCCCCTCTAGCATGCCCACATCTCCCCACATCTTTGTGTCATCCGTGAATTTGGACAGCATGCTTCCCATGCCCACCTCGGAGTCGCTGATAAAGTTATTTAATAGCACAGGCCTGAGGACCAAGCCCTGGGGAACTCCACTGCCCACATCCCTCCAGGGTGAAAATGACCCATCCATCATCACTCCCTGGGTGCAACCATCAAGCCAATTTGCCACTGTGTAGGCATCAATGCCACAGTCACCTAGTTTTTTTAAATGAGAATGAGGTAAGAAACAGTGTCAAAGGCCTTCTTGAAGTCCAGGTAGATGACATCCACCCCAATGCCTGCATCCAAGGACTTTGTGACCTGGTCATAAAAGGAAACAAGGTTAGTCAGGCAGGATCTGCCCGCAATGAACCCATGCTGGTTGCCCATGAGCATTACCTCCCATGCTGGGTCCCTGCAGATATGTTCTTGATAATTTTCTCAAAGGTCTCCCCAAGGACCGACGTGAGACTAACTGGCTTATAGTTACCCAGGTCCTCCTTTCTCCCCTTCTTGTTAATGGGGACCACAATGGACCTTTTCCAGTCCTCTGGGACCTGGTGCTAGTACCATGAACACTCATACAGCTATTCCACCAGTCCTGCTATGACCTCCAGAAATTCCTTCAGTACTCTCAGATGAAGAGCACTTGGACCTGCTGATTTATACATGTCCAGCCCCTTCAAGAGTTCCCTAACTAGATGGTCCCTGACCCAAGGTATGGCAGCATGTCCCTTGAGCCTGTCCGTAATCCTAGTGGGGGAGTTGTCCTGGTCCCTGTTCAGAAATTTGGAGGCAAAGAACTTGGTGAAAAGATCATCTTTTTCCTTTGCTGCAATCACCAGGTTGCCAAGCCTGTCCTGTAGGGGCCCCAGGTTACCTGGTGCCGCCTTCTTACTCCCTATGTATTTGAAAAAGGATTTTCAAATGGTATGATCATCAGAATTAATTGTCTCTCTAATAAGTGCAAAAAAGTATCAAACTTAAACACTCCAGCAAATTTATAGAGAACAATGATAGATATAGGGTGGAATAATTACAGATATAGGGGGGAAGTGGGAGGGAACCTCCATAGGCTGTACTACCCTGATCCTGGGTCAGTTTTTCACCAAAGTGTGTTAGCCCTTTGAGCACTTTGTGAAACATAAGCAGTTCAATTCTAATCATCCCTGGCTGCCTCAGGAATTCACAGGGGAAAAGTTAAGTATCTTGCCCTGTGAAATGATATTATTAATACTGGGTATTTTAGTTTGTATTTATTTGCAGGTATGCACCTTGGTCCTATACTTCTGTGAAGTTCATTTATTTAGTAATAAATGGATGTAAATGTAATTCTTACAGTGAGATGTATTACTCACTCTTTCTATATGAAGGGGCTGACAACATCAGCTTCTGTATATCCTTAATCAAATTTCCCTTGACAAAAATGCTGACCTGAGCATATTTGTACTGCTATTTATAGTTAAAAGTGCTTACATAACATACAAGGGCAAGAATAGTTTAAAACTGAAATGGATGCTTAAAAACCTAGCTGTTATTTACATTAAAGAAGAACTGTGTTGCATGATAAAATTAGCATAGCATTTAAAAAGACCTGCTGGAAACAGTCAGCACCTTGTAGATTTCCTCAATATGAGAAATTTCCCCCGGTAACTTAGCAACATTAAAACTATAACAAACAAAAATTAATTGTGCTGATACAAATTTATGCATTCAATGCTCATCCAAGTGCACTGGGATCATTTACATTTTACCTGCAACATAACCTACATCATATGCATGCAGTAATGAATTATTACAATGCAGTTCAGGAAGGCACAATGTCATTGTGTTGCATATAAGCAGCAATTCCACCATATCAATAATTTTGACTGTCAGTGGGAGCCAGTGTAGCTGAAACAGATGTTTCATGTTGATAAACAGATACTAGGAAAGAAATTTTTATCCTGCTCTTTCTTTTTTTTCCCATTTCCTCCACCATACCTGCCAATAACAACTCTGGTACAGCTGCCATTTGCAGCCATTCTGCTCAGTCCAAGCCCCAGATTTCATTCCATAAATCAAACACAGTATTGGTCATATTCACTGTTGCAGAATCCCCTTCTTTTTCCTTTGCTTGGAAACAGGTTTTTCATGCTAAGAGACAGCAAGTAGCTTTCTGATGAATCAATGCTTTTGGATACCTCCCTTAAAGATTTAGGAAGAAGCTCAGTCAACTCTAGTTTATCGCCAAAGCAATCATCAAGACTTCACATTCAGTAGAAATCTCCACACACATTCCAGAGTTTCCATTATAACGGTATTTGAATTATCAAAAGTGATGCTACAGTTCTAAATTTTAGTATAGCCCTACCAGATTATAACTATTATATACATGTTTACATTATGGATGCCTTCTCCCTATTATGGGTAAATTCAATTCAATATGGCAAGAGGGCCTGAGACCACATAAACTCTGCACTGAGACTGTACAAGAAATAGTAGCCACCGACACAAATACTACAGAGTGGGCAGGGAAGAGGTTTCTGCGTTTGCTGACCACCAGTGTGGTGATCAGAGTGCTCTAGCAGACAAACAGAAGGAGAGTCATCACCTCTGGTTGCAATCCTGTAGGAAGCAGAGACAGAACAACCTGGGACCAGTTTCATTTTTATATAGAACTCCCTTCAACTTCCCCCATGCCCACTGATGGAGGACTCAAGAAAAGACACAGGGTTAGATACTTACTGGCAGTGCAACTCCAATGTAGTCAATAGTTCTCCCTGGGCACTAGGTGCATTACTATGTACATATATATAAGAGATGCAAGGACAATTTACAATTTTTCTCATGACTGAATTTCTGGTTTTGGATAGATATAACAGCTGGAGCTCTTTAAACACCTTTGTATTTGAACAGTGTGTATATGGGGGTGAGGAGCTTTTATGAGCTAACTTTATCATCTTTTCAAAATTCATATTCTAGTTTATGTGAGGACATACTAAATCGACACTCCGGCTAGGGACAGAAGTTACACACAAACCAGTTTAAGTCATAAGAAACTGGTTTAAACTTCAGCAGATGACTCCTGTGTTCAATGGATACAGGACTGGGCCCACTCCCTGCACTAGTATAAAATGTTATAATACATAAACAGTTTCTAGCCTATGATGATGTATTTCTGGCTTCATCTTGCTATACTGGAAAATATTTAAATTTCTATATCTTTGGCATCTTGCTGAGTTCTTGCCACAACTAAGAGACATCTAGCAGTTCATCAGCTATTTGGTCAGCTACTCACTTTTGCTAGGGGCAGAAATTAATCATAAACTGGTTTAAATTATTAGAAACTGCTTTGAACCTGTAAGAGAACAGAAGCTCAGTGCACATAAACCAGTTTCAAAATGGCTGAAACTGGCTTAAGATCAACCTGGTTAAATGTAGTATCAGACTTAACTGATTTGGGTCAAACTGGTTTACGAAACTTCTGTCCCAGGCCCTTTCTTGGTTCAAGTTAAATCACAGTCACCCAGCATCCCAGCATGCTTTCCAGCAGAGAAGGGTTGGGGAGAGGAGGCAGGGACTGCCTGTCCCCCACCCCCAGCAAACCCTGGCTGGGGTCTGGGGCCAGGGAGAGGGGTTAAACTTCCCTTTCCAAAGTACAGAGCTGCTCTGCCCTGCCCTTTTAAAAAATTATGAATGGCTGCAACTGTGAACTACAAATCTCAGAGGCACTTGGAAGCAGGAAGAGGAAGTTATGAGCAACCCTGCAGAGTTCTGGTGCTATGATTCTGGACTGCAAATCCCAGAGACCTTGGAAGTAGAGGAAAGAGGAAGCAAACACAGCTGCTGGCTACATGTTCTACTGTCCCCCGGCTTCCAGCCTGATCCACTCTAGGTATGAGGCTACATTTTCTGAATCAAAAGTGAATGTCTCTCTAGTTGTTTCTCAGCTTAATTTCTGCATTTTAGACTAACTTGCAAAGACTGAATCGATTCAACCTCAGGCTTTTTGACTGTCTGTACTTAGCCTCATTTTTCCTGTTATAAATTAGCTTAGAGATACACATGGGAAGGACATATGTGATCACCCTGTCAAATCACAAAACAAGCTGAACTTTAGAAACTTTAATAAACTAGAATATGGCCAGGGAATCTGGTCTAGCCACTGTATGTCATCAGAATCAAACTGCATTGAACTCAGTGGCTATAATATATATTTTTAAAAGGGTAATAAAAATCTATAAGCACTCCTTGTAATTTAGAGACTTTAGAAATTCTATAGCATTAACTAAAATTGTATTCCTATTAATTAAATATAAATTGTGCTACAGAAATCAATGTAGTCATACATATTGTAAAGAAAAGGCAGAATGTTGCTCAGAAAATAAAATTAAAACAACTCTCAAAATCATGAAGGTTGATCATTATTCCTAAATAAATGTGAACCTTCTGAGAATACCTGACATAACTAGCAGCCTAGTAATCAAGAACTCAGGAAATGTAAAATCCAGTCATTAAACATTTGCGTGCAAAGGAACATGTTAATATTTTAAAATCTTATTTTAAGTAACACTTTTTTTTTAATTTAATTAATTGAGTTGCTGAAATAAAATGACAGATGTTTCATTTAATCAGGAGGCAAATTTTCACCACTAGAAAAAATCTACAAACTCTAATTTAACCACATCTTCTGCACTTATAAAAGTTTTAAGGCTAATGTAGAAAAAGGCTTTTCCACTTCAGAAGGTTGTGATTATTTACTTTAGAATCACATAGAAATTTATCATGGGAACCTCAAAAAATGGGAAAATCCAGAACAACTACTACACACAGATCAGGAGGTGCATGTTCTGTGTGCTGAGGAAAATAGATTAATGGAGTACCAGAAAAAAAGGAAATATTAATTTAACAAAAAATCCCTGATAAAAAATGTACTATTGTCAGATGGATATAAGCTTTTGTACATATAAGTTATATTTTAAATGAAAAAAAAAACATAAGGAAAAAAGTTGCAACAAGGAACCTGGTGCTTCATAACAAGGAAGTTAATATGTGATTTCAGTTGTCAAATTAGTGACTAAAACTATAATCCTAAACAAGTTTGAATTATATCAATGTATTACACAGATGATTTAACAATTTATTTTTATCGCGGTGTGGAAGAATAATTTAAATGCAATTCAGATTCTAAACTTGGTGTTTACCATCTGTAAAAAAGCACTTCTAACTATGTCCACACCTCTAAATTTCAAAGTCCCTATAACTGGCCAGTGCATTCCAAAACAGCTACAGTTAACTGTGACCACTGTCGTCTTAGCTGACACAGTGGGAATTGAACCAGATGCTCCCAGAACTAAAAATCAAAAGCTACTTCAGCTTGAGCTAACAGTAGAGCTGGAGGCTTCAAGAAATTTATATTACCAGAGAATCAGGCATAGGGAAGTGGAGTTTAAAAGGATTTGTAATATATTTGCATAGGCAGATTCTGAATTTAGAGCAAAGGGGTATTGGAGAAGCAGTCAGCACTTCAGGGATGACTGCATCCCTTCTCTCAACATCTGTCCCACTTGTACTGGGGATGGCAGACCATACTGCAGGAGCAATAGCTGTAGACTTTTATTAAGTTCCCAAATTTGATATGAATTCCACCCCCCACCCCATTCTCAGCACTCCTCCCTCTTACATGCTTACCTCCCTTCCCTTGTTTTTTTCCTATTCCCCACCTCACCCTCTCTACTTATGTCACTAGCAAATGGAGACCTGCCACCACTATTACCACCACCATGGCTCAGACAGGAACAGCAGCCATGACCAGATTGTCTTCCCTTTCTGTACCCAGAGGCATAAGTAGATTGGCCAAGTGGGGAACAGGACAGAAGGGAAACTACTGCTGAGTAGGGAAGGGAAGGGATGCTGAAAGGTCAGGATTCCTACTTGCTTTAGGGACTTAAAAGAAGTGCTTGGCTTGTGATCTCATGGCATGCTGTGGACTCTGCAGAGAATGCAGACATCCAGGGTTGAGGGGAACTAGAGCCACCAAACTACACTGTGGAAAAGGGGATGTGATCTCAGCACTGTATCCCTTTCGGATCTGCCTGTACATACTCAATAGTGAGCTACTCTAAGGGCCTTGTTAAACATTGTACTTTGAGCTGCACAAATCTTGATCAGCTTACTGCCAGCTTAGAGTTTGGAGCAGTCGCACCTTTAATCTAGAAAAGTACTCTGACTTTCCCTTACCTGCATAGCTGTGACTTTCCAGTAGATTAGTGATCGGGGGCCGGGGAGGGTGTCCCTTCCAGTCCTACTTCTCTATGATTCTCTATGCCTCTCAGGCAGCATTTACCTCTCCTGCTGGGCAAAGAGCTCTAGCCTCACAGTTTGATCAGTGTCCTGCTCCATACACTGGATCCACATGCAGCATGACTGCTGTGGTGTGGGCAGCAGCTTACTGCTGGGGAAGCCATTGTTCCAGGGTGGGGCAGCAATAGCTGGATCTAGGCTATGGGTGTGGGGCAGGACAAGAAGCTGTAGAGGGAAAAGTTTCAAGACCATCTTGCTTCTGTCAGCTAGCATGAATCTAGATCCTGTTACAGAAAAGGGGGCAGAGGGGACCACTGCATCCTGGGATACTGGAGGACATCAATTTGGGTGGCACATCTATGGGGAGTGGCCAAATGTTAATGGAACAAGAGCTGGGTTGTGCTGATCAGAGATAATCTTGCCCTGGAGTGGCTAACACTGAGCTGTGTAATGAGTAGTTTTCAGCCACTTATTCTTTTCTGAATTGATTTAGAGGGTTCTGATTCTATTCAGAGAAATTAAAGGTTTTCCTAATTTGATTTGGAGATTCAGACACTGAATTGAGCTGAATCTCCACTGAATCAAATCAAAGACCAAAGCTTCACATAGCCCTACCATATATTAGTTTATGGGTGTGCGTGTGCATGTGTGCATGTGCATCCCCTTCCTTTCCCCTCATAACCACCTCCCCACGTTTCCCTGCAGAAGAAAGCTTCAGATCTAGCTTGGGAAAACAACTGTGTTCATAAGTGATGCACTGTAGTATGCTGGAAACTTCGTTACATTTTGATCTTCTAATGTACTATTTGTGCATCATGTCTAGTGTGCAATAAGCAGAATCTTATGCATATGGCAGCATATCTGCAGATATTTAAATATTTCTGCATACTTATGCTACAGAATAAGCTTAGAAGAGTCTATCCCTTTTGTTTGTGATTATAACCAGATGTCAACCAAATATCTCCTAAAGTTCAGCATCAACTTAGAATGACTCTTCTAAGAGGTACAGTGCTCCATTTTGTCACAATAGAGCATTGTTTGCAACTTTCAACCACGACTTCAATACTGCTAGCCATCTCACTTTACTTTTAGTAGGTTATACAAATTAAATTTAAGATGAGAATCCATCCATGCAGTTGCAGATACTGAGGTGTCCAGGCAAGTGCATCAGGTGAAAGCTTGGTGGTGAAGAGAATGAAAAATTTGAATTCCAACCTCCAAAAATTTCAAAACACAGTAACCCACGGATGAAAAATGGTGGGGGACAGAAGGAAGAAACAAATTCTCTGATCACAACCAAAAGCTTTAAATTATTACAAAAATGCTATTTTTAATTAATACAAATAAACTGACAAGTCCAGAAGATAAATGTAGACCAAAGCAATTCTTTAGTGTTAAAATAACAAGGCTTCTGGAATTTTTTTAACACAGTCTACTATAGCCAAGACCATATTTAAAGTTTATTTCTAAATAAAAGGCAGAATTTAATAATTAGATTTTGCAAGAAATGGTAACTTCACTTGTGATTTACTCCAGTAATTGATTAATTAAAACAAACTCTTAAATAAATAATAAATAAATATTATCAAGTATACAAGAGGAGTTCTTTAAAGGGACCAGATAAAACCTTAGCTGCACTGAAGTCATGAAAGAATGCTCACTGATATCTCTGGAGTCGGTTTTTCACCCACCAAAAATATACCTCCCAATGTCAGCAAGGTACCAAGCATTGCAATAAGGATGCATCATAAGGGGTGAAAGGCTTATGGTCCTGTTCTTGTCCCAGTGGATTTCTAGTATAGAAGGTCAATTTTTAACAAGAATTTAATCAAAGTCTGCTATCAAAAGCTATTGAAACTCTCAACAATCGGCATATTTTCATAGCTTCCTGGGACAGCCTAGCAAAAGCAAAGATGTTCCAAAGATGAATATGAGACATCACAGGATCATACACCAGGATTTACCCTTCTAGAAGCTGGCTGGTTCTAGAGGTGGTTTCTACTGTTACCTACCTATGAGTTATCAAGTTTCATAGATGTTAGGATCGGAAGGGACCTATTAGATCAAGTCTGACCCCCTGCCCTGGGCAGGAATGAGTGCTGGGGTGAGATGACTCCAGCCAGGTGTCTGTCCAATCTCCTTTTAAATGCCTCAAAGGAAGGGGACAGCACTACTTCCCTTGGAAGCATATTCCACAATTGGCAACCCTCACTGTAAAGATTTTTTTCCTGATACCCAATATGAATTTTCTCTCTTCCAGTTTGTGTCCATTATTTCTAGTTATCCCGACAGGTGCCCTGGTAAACACTGTATCTCCTTTTCCTTACTGGCCCCCAATGATGAGTTTGTAGGTGGCCATGAGATCACCTCTCAGCCTTCTCTTGCGGAGGCTGAAGAGGTTCAGGTCTCCCAACTGGTCCACATAGAGTTTCTTCTGTAGGCCTTTAACCACATGATTGTCCCTCCTTTGACCCCTCTCCAGGTCATCTACATCCCTCTTGAAGTGCGGTGCCCAAAACTGGACACAGTACTCCAGCTGCAGCCTGAACCAATGTTGCATAGAGGGGAAATATCACCTACCTAGACCTGTTTGTGATGCACCTACATATGCAAGAAAGGGTCTAGTTAGGCTTACTTATTACCTCATCACGCTGGTTCCTTCTTCCTCCCCTTCTTGAAAATAGGGACCACATTGGCCCTTTTCCAATTCTCCAGGACCTGTCCTGAGTGCCAAGAGTGCTCAAACAGTTCTGCCAGTGGCTCCGCTATGACTCCAGCTAATTCCGTAAGTACCCTAGGATGAAGATCATCAGGGCCTGTTGACTTAAATACATTCAGCCCCGCCAGGTGCCCCTTTACTTGGTCAGCATGAACAGCTGGTGGTTTGGTATCTATACTGGACTTACCTAAAGTCCCGATGGGATGCATATTTGTATTCATGTCCAGGAACACAGATGCAAATAAATCATTTAGAGGCTCCGCTTTGGCCATCCTATCCATTACCAGTTGCCCTAGTTCATCCTGAATGGGCCCTAAGTTACCCTGCATCTTCTTTTTGCTTCCTATATACTTAAAGAATGACTTTTTGTTCTCCTTAACTTTTGCTGCCAGCCTAAGCTCCATTTCTATTTTGGCTCTCCTCACTGTTTCCCTGCAAGCTTGAGCCAAGCAAGTATACTCCTGCTTGGTGACAACACCCTGCTGCCATATCTTGTAGGCCTCTTTTTCCCCTCCAGGCTCTTCTGGATTTCCCTGCTCAGTCAAGAGGATTTCTTTGCTTTTTTGCCCCCTTCTATGTGTAGTGGGATGGTCCTTTTGTGTACCTGCAGGATTAGTCCCTTGAGAAATGCTCACCCTTCCTGGACTCCCATCTCTCTAAGGCTTTTACCAGTCAGTCCCCCCCTAACTAATCTCCTGAGTTTGTTGAAGTTGGCCTTCCTGAAGTCTAGCACTTCCACACTACTAGATATCTTCATCACTTTTCTCCAGATAGTGAATCCTATCAATAGGTGGTCAATATCCCCTAGGTTACCTTGCACCTGCAGATCCCCCACCAAGTCGTCCCCAAGTTGTGGTAATGGTAATTCCAACACTCTCATTAGAAAAAGATAAAATCTTACATTACAGAAAAGCAAACTACATTTTTGGACCATTCAATCTGAAGTGATAACTCAATCTAATCATTTTGACATATCTTTTTTCTGATGTTGGAAGTATGATGTCAAGGTAAGTTTCTAGTTCATTAACTGAGGTAAATCAGGCAGAGCTGCTAAGCCTTCTTCATCTTTTCAAAGATGGATGAGGAATAATTTTCAGAGGTTTTGTAGTAGTTTCATGGTGAATACAAAATGTACATAACGTTCATGCTGCAGCTTCAAAACCTAATTTTTTTGCTCAAGAATGACTTGGATTTTTCAGAATTCAGTAGGAAATGATGTATCTATATATGTACCTCCTGCATTCTGTGATTATTTTTAAACAGTCATTAGAAAGTTATATTTGAAGACTCAATAGACAATCCAAACAATTAAATGAGATGTTTGTTTGTTTCTTAATGAGCTAGTTACATGTAGATTAGTTATTCTAGAAATACACTACATACAGCTGGGTGAGTGCTAATGTAATCAAGGCACCAATGATTTCTGAAATATGTCAATACAGTAATTGATCAGAGTGGCAAATTGATAGATTATAAACCAAGTCACAGAACACTTCAAGTTTATGGTACTCATTCAACTTTGTTAAGGTCATATTATGGCTTAATTTAATGAGATGTAACTTTGATAAGAAAAATAATTTCCCAATAGTACATAAACTTTAAAAATCTTGAACTCTTTTACATGGTATACCTTGTAGATAAGGAAATCTTAGCAGAACTGATGTTTTCGTTTAGAAGGCATCAATCAGAGACTTAGCAGGAAAGGAAATTAACACTCATAAGCAAGCTACTGAAGTCATTAGGAAAAGATGAGCTCTCAACACCACTAGCTTTTTCTACATTAAATGTCTAGAAAAAATTGAACCAATTAGCAAAACTTCTACATAGAAAAAAATAGTGGCAGGGCAGTTGGAGCAGAGTTGTAATATTTTACCTGTATTAAAACTGACTTGGGAGCCAATCTACACCTCACAAATTCACTTTGGTAGCAATTATATAAGTTACCTACTGTTAATGTATTTTTTTGCTCTTTTTCCCCTTATTTTTAAAAAAACCTGATGTTCAACTACTTTTGTGTTTTATTAAAAATATTCATTTAATCCTTTGAGACATAAAACAGTAAATTGTTGTACTATTCTGATAGGCAAACATGTAAGACATTCAAACAACATTTCAATTAGATTTATTTTAAAGTTTCCTTCTTTTTTTGGGGGGGGGGGGGGGGCAACTTGTATTTTCTCATTCCAGCAGTAACAACAATAACTATAAGAAGTGCCAGGTAACCTCTAATCATCTAAATGTGATGGCAATTGATGTCAATCAGGCCATTTTAACTTTGGACCCATAGGCTCAGCATAATTTTGGAAGCTCATCCAAGTAGTACTCTTATTTAAATAATTCCACTGACATTAATGTGACAGTCAAGTAGAGGCAGAATACTTTAAGCAATTAGGGTTTGCAGCACTGTTACATTACAATGTAATATCTTAAAATTGTAGCCCTCTTATGTATGGCAATACACCTATTGTCACCTATTGTCACTTCTGTAACAAATGACAGAATTTCATAAGCCCTCAATTATCATTAAATACAAACTCCTTGCTAAACCTACCATAGCTTTCTACTTTCTTACCCTGGCAGAATTAAGACAGTCCCCCTCCCCCTCTACCACCCACCATTCTTGCAGTTTCCTCTGATCATTTTAAAGCAGTTGATGTTCTTTTTTCTTAAAGGAAAAAGTTCATGATATTGAAGAATATTATCACTGCAATAAAAGGTGTTTTTTTCTTGCCAAAATCTTACACGTATAAACAAGGTATTAAAATTACCTTGAATCAGACTTCTGTTAAGCTGCCTCACAGTAGCTATATACCAACCACACCTATATTTCATTTTTTTAAAATGTGTGTGTAAATAGATTCAGATTGAGTTTCCTGTTTGTATTTTTTTTCAATAATACCTATTGAAGACATGGGGGGGAAAGCAGCATTTAAGAGTTAACCAAATCAGAAAGAGAAAAATATTCTTCACTTATGAAAAAGCAGCACCAATAATTATTCAATGAATTTAGAAATCAACTCCAGCAGTGAAGTATATGAGATTCCTGCTGATATTGGTCATCTGAGAAATAATGATTTATTGCTGTTCAGTGCATGCTTACTTATGTGAATACAATTTTTCACTAAGGAATTAAAACAAAATAAGTGGCCCAACTATTTGCTTGGTTTCTTCAAAGAGCTTGAGAAGTAAATTGAATGCTAATAAGTAAGTTTAGCACAGCTGATTTGCTCTGTGTCTGTAAAGTGTACAACATTTAAAATAAACAGTATAGTCAAGTTTACATGTTTTATAAAAATGAGTCAAGAGAAAGGTCCTTTAAAAAAAATCACAGAAAGAAATTATAAAATGATGGGTTTTGTGACATTTATATCCTTTTACCAAATTCCACAGAAAATAATGGTAGCTGACCCTCCATCAGGAGGTTCAGGCAGGAGCTACTGTACATACACACAAAGGTTACATGCACACATTCAAATGATCTAGGATAATTGTCCCAAATTTGTTCTCTTAGTAAAAAAATTTATCCAGAAATGTCTGAACAAACATTTGAATGCCAAGTTCCTGAAGAGCAGAAGAGTCCAGCCCAAGTAACTAGAGCAGAAGAGTCAGGGCCCAAGTGACACAGTCTTTCCATGTGGTAGGGGAAGGAGGACACCAGAACAAAGCACCCTGGGATACTGGAAGACCATGCTGTGGCTTCTCCCAGAAGAGAACATACACAGACATCTGCTCTTGTAGAAGAAACTCTCCCAGGAATGATTTAACCCTGGCTGTTCCCAGGTTATTTTTTTCCTGAAGTAGCCATTTTTGCTCTGGGAGAAGAAATCCTAAACATCTGTACTCTTGTGGTTTCTCCTGGGAGATCATCAATTCTCGCAAGAAAACCTGAATGTCTGTACGTGGCCAAAGGCAATACTGCACTCTTACCAAACTAGTATCTTAATAGGGTTCCATTGCATCAGGGTAATGGATAAGTGATTACATCAAATGCTAAGAACAAAAAGAGCCATCCCACAGTGATGCATCTATTCTGAATGTACTTTTTGAAAACATTGGGTCAAATCTTAAAGTCCTCCATTAGGTTTACTCAGGGCATGCCTATAGGTCAAATGGGAAACAACATGCTTTGGTTAGTTCTGATTTAAGTAATTTGTGTAACAGCAGCAGCAAAGCAATCCAAGAAGCTTCAGCTGATCTGGACAAGCCAGATTGACACTATGGGGACTTCTTTGGTGGTTAAATCTTGTTACTGCCTTGCTTCACTGTTCTTGGTATCTCAGTTACCTAAATTAAAACTAACTTGGTTATGTCTGCATGTGTCAGCCAAAACCTCCAAATGACAGTGTTAGCAGAGTCTTAATCCAATTAAACTCCTCTTGCCTTCTGGCCTTTCATTAGAGCCTTATGAAGTAGTCAAAACTCTGGATATCTACAATATGAAGTACTTTGTAACTAAAAATAAGTGCATTAAATGTTAATTTGAAAAAACTGCAATCCTAATACATAGTTTAACAATCACTTTTCTATTTCTGTAGAATCATACAATACTTGAGAAAACAGATAAATATATTTTTCAAAACTAAGGTACACATAAATATCTATTTTTCTCTATATAACTGTAGGATTATATTTCCAGCTACAAAGTATATATGCTTTAGACAACAAAACCTTGCTATGAAAAACCAAGAAAAAGCCTCACTATAGTATTTTTAGCCTGTAATGCTATTTGTATCATTTTACTTTATTTTACGTTTTATTTACATGGCTATAAAATTACCTCAGCTTCTTTACTCCTTTCAGATATCAAGCATATCCTCCTGGGTTTTGTTTTGTTTTAAAGGACATTTAAAATTCCTATATTAAAACAAATTTCTCATTCTAAAAAAGGTAACAAAAAAGCCTCCTTGGATATTGTGATTAAATGCTCCCAAACTTGGAAGAATTAACAACTCTAAAAATGTACAGTAATGCCAGATGCTGTAGCCAGTTGTTGTTGACTATTTAAAAAAAATGTAAATGTGAACACGTCCTGACAGTAGAATGTTCCCTCACAACTATAATGATTTTTTTTGTACATAGTTCCAGCTGCGAAATTACAACTGGAAGACATCTGTCCTTACTTCTTTTATTTTCGGATCTTTAAAGGACAATCTATTTATGTGATTGGCATGGTTTTTCACTGTGAAGAAAAATTTTGAGGGAATCAATTTCCTATCAAATTACCATATTTACTCAAATATAAGTTTTCCCTAAATAAAAGATGACTCTGCCAACAATTAGTCTATATATATTCAGGGAAAACAGTGGCTGGGGTGGCCTCTGTGCCCTCTGCCACCCACTTCTTCTCCCTGAAGCTTTCCTGCACCCCTGGTTTTATGCAAAGCTACATCCTTCCAAAAAAAAAAACCCAAAAAAACAAAAAAGGCCTGTGAAAATTATGTCACTGAACTTGATACACAAGTTGAAGGAGTTAAGCTCTCCTTCAGCAAGCATGTACCTTTAACTTTACTTAGCACTTGATCCTGTTTCCAGTTCAAGTCAGTGGAAAACGTCACATAGATTTTAATGCAGCAGAATCAAAACTTTAGATAAATAGTTTATTTGACTTCACCAGGTTACTCAGTGAAGCTAATTCAAGCATGTGCATAAAGGATTTCTGCATAGAGGATTAGGCCTTAAACATTACAAATGTAAGATCCAAAGAAGGTGATGTTTAAAAGTGAAAAATCACTTTCTTGTGATCCTGTTGTTGCCAATTGTTGATATACTCAAGTCAAGTAAACTAGGTCTGATTCTGTAGCTTCTCATTATGGTGAGTAGCTTATTCTGCAAGCAGGCTACTGCAGGCAACTGAACCATTTTTAAGGGTGTTACAGACTATGAGTGGACTGTTCCATAAAACTGTAGAAAACTAAGCACAGCTAACTGCCTATTTCATAATATGGTTTATTTAAGTTGCATTCATCCAAACCCCTTAAAAGATATCATTCTCTTTTTGTTGCACTTGTCACTGAGATGAGGACACATTCATTTATATGACCCAAATTCTGCTCATAACATTTTCAGCTTAGAGTAACTCCTCTGTCTTCACCAGCATGTCTATTTTTTTCTACTGAATAAAATAAAAAGTATTCTAAAATCACAAAAGTTAGAAAGCTTCTGCAACTGTTCATTATTGGGGGGGGGTTAAACTCACACATAAAAGCAGCTCTTCTGTACATCCCTTCTGTCGGAATCATTTAGACACTTCTGCTAAACACAAACCTTGCTGAACATCATGGTCAGATGTTAGGTACTTGTACTCCATTAGTAATTTCACTGTCAGTGGTCAAACAGCAAAGTCAACCAAATGCTACTTTGTTGCAGGTGTCTCAAAACAGATTAAAAGAAAAAAATATTGCAGTAGTAAGCACAAAAGGGAGGCATCTAAAACTTTACTGGAACTCATGAGTTCAAAATGGACTATACATATACAGTCAAGAAAAGTAGAATGAGGGATTAAATGACATTGCACAAGTATTACAAGAGTTAATGATACCAGGAGGAACACAAATAAATATATGCTGATATTTTGAGGGAGAATAATTAGAATTTGAAAGAGATTATGGTTGTGGTGTGCTCCTGGGGGAACCACATCTAGGACCAGAAAAAGCCTGAGCTGTTAGAGTTCATTCTTGACAAGTACTGAATGCCCCACTCCCCTTCTGCCCCCTGCTCTCCACGAATAGCCACAAGAGATTTGGTAAGTGGTGTATTGAGACTGATACCTGATTTGATACCCTTGAGGAACAGCTAATAAAATCTAAACCTAAAAAAAAAAAAAAAAGTGACCAAAAGCAAAACTAAGATAGGAATAAAAAGGAGAATGAAAAGTGAGGCATGAAAGGAAATGAGGAGGAGAGAAACAGAGGGATGCAAATAAAAAGAAAGAAAAGCAAAAAGTGAGAAAACTACTCAAACAACAACCAAGTTAGACTCCTTAAAACAGCTTTTATCTACTAGTCGTTGATTAGCTTTTTGATTGCTGGTATTTAATACAATGTGTGACCTGCACTAATTGATATTTAACTACTGTATTCAATTTGTAAACATAATTTAAAGGAAATGGGCAAGAAGAATATTTTATAAACACAAAAGAGAATGTATAAGCAAGAACACTGATTAAAATCGGAATGATTTAGTCCACAACATTTCAAAATAGCATGTTTTAACTCTAGGTACATCAATCCCTCAATGTCTATTTTGCTAATTTGCATGAGCACTGTAATTGACAGCTTGTTAACAGCTCATTAGTAACACTGAAAACCCTGTGACAAACACTACACACAAAACAACAGAATGGACAATGTCTCTAGTCATAAATTTTATCCAAACCAGCTCTGAGTTGAAAACTGTAGGTCAGAAAACAAAACCTGATTAAGGAAAAAGAAAAAAAAGAAAAAGGGAAACAGAACGAAGGCAGGGGCTGAGAACTTCCCTTGGACAGTATACATGCTCATACAGGGCTATTAGATGGTATGAAAATGAATTAGTTGTTGTTATTAAACTGTTGTGTCTAATCATATTTTGGCACTCATTTTTTGGTAAATAAATGAAATACTATAAAATATCACAGCTAAATTCAATCACAACTTCAATTTCTCTGTCTTTCCAAATAAAAAAACCTAGTTAAAATGTGGCTTTACCTCAATCTACCATGCAAAACATCTATTAATATGAATTGCAACATATCACAGGAGAGACAATAACTGCATCATAACACACAGCAAAACCTATTTGTGTTTTCTGTTAAGGGAGTATAGAGCTACTGGATGTTGTCCTTACTTATCTTTGGATGAAAGCCTTATTATAAGCTCATTTCAGTTGAACAAATCTCTCTGGACTCCCTGCTGAGCAAGGCATTTAAACTTTAAAGCTGAAAGGCATTCATTTTCCTTTGCTGACAGTGAAAACCTTACTGCACAAGCTTCATGATGCACACGGAAGCTTTTAGATTTTTCAGTGGCAGACGCATTAAGGCATTTAGCTGCTTACGGTGTTTCTCTACAGCGAATGGACATCAAAGGCATTCATTTCCACTGGTAGCACTGGTGGACTCTTCAGCCCAACAGTCTTTATCCCTCCCAGGATAGAGTGCTCTTTAGACTCCGGACAAAGAAAGTTGAGAAAAGGTTTGGTATATAGTTTCATGGGTCACTCTGATAAATTATCATTTCTAGATCCAATTTAGCATAGGAACCTAGAAAGGCTTTAGCATACCACAGTATATAGCAGTCCATTTTTTCCAGATGAACAGATATGACAGAGATATACAATTATAAAACTCAGCTTCTTATTTTCTATTGTCTCTGCACCTTAAGTCATATTAGTTGAAGCTTCTTTGGAATAAGTCTTTCACTTACTACCATGTACTAATTTCCTCCTGACTCTATAAGGCAACCGGCAAAAAATCTTCAGAAGGTTGAAGGTTGTAAAAGGGACAGAACACTTTTGTATATCTACCTGCAACCAAATAGTTATCTTTATATGTATTGTAGAAATCATAGAAGTCTCACAATCCAAATAATAATCCATTTCTGAGGTAGAAGCCCAGATTATAACACATGGTGGAATAAAATGTCATGGATCAGATACTGTTAAATCGCAAATGTACTTTCAATTTTATTTATTTTTATTCATCGAGCTACACCATTAACCTCAGCTACAGTCACACTACCATCACTGAAATCAGTATAGGTTTGGTCCAGTTTATGTGAGGGCAGATTTTGACTTAACAGCATATCAAAACCTTGTTTCATTATTAAAGTGTTTTTATTTTAACTGCAATGATACAAAGTGGTTTCTATTTTAACCATTTTACTGGCATTCTTACCAAAAGAACTGATTATTGTAAATTATGTGCTGGTATTTGTTATAATTAATATGCACATATTTTATATGATATGGTACAGAGAATTGTACCCCCCCTCAAAGTATCCACAACTTAAGAGTTACAAATAAATGCAAGTGAAAATTAATGCTCCTTATAGTCAGTAGGCACAATTCAGGATGTTCAAACATTTTAGCACACAATCAGGTTGTCAGATTGTATGGTATCTAAATTGCATGTGCTTGCAAATAGCTGTAGGTGGCAACATGTAGCCAACAACATGCAGGTACAGAAGAGGAAGGCTTGAAAATCAAGAAGATAAAGGATGATATGGTTAATTTAAACTACTACTCTACTATATATTTTTCTATAAAGCAAAGGCTGAAATAAGAAATGTACAAAGTTTATATTTGCTATCTGCAGGATATAGCAGTTTATTAACTGACAACTTTTAAGCATTAGATCTTTTTCAGTCTAAGGTAATTGCACATAGGCACAAAAGAGAAAGCTCCTAAAGTGGATACAGGGGTGGAAAGAGTGATAGCAATAGGGACTGAGCAGTTGTAAGGTTAGACAAGCCTTAGTACTGAAAACAGATGTAAAGTTCCTTTGGGCTGTCCAATTTGGTGCCTTGTTGACGTCTTTTTATTTTGCAGAGGTGTCGGTTGTAGCCGTGTTAGTCTAAGGACAAGTGCAGACAAGATTCTTAAGGTAAATCTGGTATCTTTTATTACATATCTTTTATTTTGCAGATATGTTTATTAAGTGCCTGGATGTATTTTAGGCCTGTGATGATTAAGAAATGAGTTGGAACCATTATTTTGAAACATGATGAAAACTTGGTCTTGACTCCACAACATGCTTAAGCATACACTTGTATTTTAACATATGAATAGTCACACTGGTTTTTCAATGAAGTCAAAACAACTATTCCCATGTTCAAAACTAAGTCTATGAATAAATATTTTTCAGAATAAAGCATGAAGTGGTTAGCATTTTGCAAAACTGCGACTTACATTAAAACTCTGCTATATTTAATAAAGCTACTACCTATTTACAACCATGACAATTCCTCTGGGTTTCTTTTTAAACGTAGGGTGATTTTAGCAGAGCAAATTAGGCTCGTCTTGAAGGCAGCAGTACATTGTGCACATTACAAAAGAAATTTAAAAAAATTATTAAGTATATATATGAATTGGGTATGTATTTTTTCAAAACTATAATAATACTTAAATGGAAATGCGAATCCTTTCTGAACAAAAAGTTCCTCGAGGAGTAATCAAAATCTGAGAAACTTCACATTTTTAAACAATACTAAGCAATGTTGTTTAAACATATCTATACATAGATTCATTATTTCATAATCCTTAAATAATCATGGACAAATTTAAATCATTAAACATGCTGCTATCATTTCCATGCGACAGGGATCATACACGTACATCAAAAGCTACAAGGATTTTTTATGTCAAGTTTTATCTAAAGAACAGAATCTTGCCTTAACTATAATATCTTTGGGGTAGCTACATATGTTTAAGCGAAGGATAGAGAAAACAAACAAAAAATTAATATGCTTGTAAAGCACTTATTAGATGATAAGTTCTTAGAGAAGAAACCATATTCTTCTGCAACTACTACAGAAATATTATTGTAGCTGATCATACAAACAACATGCTCCAAATAACCTGTTACAGTAGATGGAATCATAATTTGCCTTTTCTTTCAAAGAGGTTTACATGAATACTGAAAAACAAATTCCCCCCGAGAAGCCCCAAATGGATTTTAGTTTGTATTTGCCAGATTTAGGCTACTGTTCTCTGAAACAGGCTTTCTAAAAGAGTGAATCAAATGTATGACCTTGGGTGTAAAGTCCATTTACTTCTATATTCATCTGCTCATTATCGCTTTGAAAACATAGCTGGAGAACATATTGGCTTAAATGATCAGAAATACTTCCAAGAGAGCCAGCCCACAATATGGTAAATATTTTACTAGGAAGGTCTTAAATTTAGATTCCAAATGTCCAGTGAATTCATGGGCCAAACTGAAGAGTGTGTTCTTAGGACTCAAGTGGCCCTGATTCAATTTTTACATGCAGACTAGTTACTATAAGCACAAGCTTTTTGATAGCGTTTCACAATGAGTTTATTATACTTAAAAATATTTGCATGAAGGAAAAGTAATACATTTTAAGTAGCTTCAAACCAGTTATAATTAGGAAGCCCAGATGTACCACAAGCAACAATAAAAAGCCAGCTGTATTTGTAGTCCTGCTAAAAATGCATTGTGTATACTGTATCATGATTTACAGTGCTCCATAACCAAGAAAATTGTGATACAAGATTGCATTTACTTTTATCTTACCCGAAGTAACATTATCATCTGCAACTGTAAAGGAACTGCACTATCATATAAATCTATTTAAAGGAACTGGCACAGCTACAATAGAAGGTATCCTTTCTCTGTGGCTTGTTCACTGCAAATCACCCAAATTCAAGCAGTTGAGGAGAGTGTTTTGATTTCTTTTCATATTGGCACTGTAAACCCACTCTTGTTCAGTACACACATATCCCTCAACTTCTGTCAAAAGCAAAAAAAAAAAATCCTAACCAAAACTGAAAAGTCCTTGGCTTTTCAAATGACTATAAATTGCATGGCTAAGTGCATATGGCCACAGGGCTGTCACAGTTACTTTTCTTGACAATTCATCATAGCATACTAATTCTGTAATATCATTACTGTGTCTCTTCTCACTGTACTGATCCAGCCAGTTAATTTAATCAACTAATAATAGATTCAGAAATGGATGCAAGGGGCCCTAGCACTTCAAATTATATTACTAGAGATGCACAGCAGTAAAAGCAATGTATTCTCCACTTACCATTAAATGTAACCTCAGAAAGTTATATTTTCCTAGTAAGCTAGAAATTTTACTTTTTTAAGTCAACACAATTGTGCAAGTTAAGATGGCTTTCTATGCAACAGATTTAAAATAAAATAATAAGGGGGCCTCACAAAACAATTCCATTTGCATATTGATTTAAAGAAAAGTTATAAATCTATATTTTATCAATTATCTTGATTCTTTTAGGTAGAGTTCAAGGTAAAGAACATGGCATTAAAAGGAAAATAAAAAGGTGAATCTGTAGTGGAAACTAGAGATATATGATTAAGTGCAAAGTGAGCCATTCAAATACAGACAATTAATTTTATTAAATTTTAATCTTCTCTGTGAATGTCAATGATAATTAGAAAACATTATTCTTCAACATCTCAGCCCATTTTGCATGTCATGAAGAGTAATACATTAACTTATGATATACAATTTAAAAAATAAGTAAACCAAAATTAATGTAAAATGAAAGTGAAGGGAGCATAATTTTCCTCCTTCCCTTAAATATTGATTATTAAAAGTAGCATTCAGTGAAAAAGTAAACTATGCAAATATAGGGACCAATCATACTTTTCACTGAGTTCAGTCAGTGCAGCAGCTTCCAAATGAAGGATACCTAATGCAAGACAGACAAATTTACTGGGACTGAAAACGTTCTACATCCTAAAGCGTTAGCACCTCTCATCAGCAGGACCAAACTGATTCATGTACACATGTGTTTACGGTTTGTAAAGGAACCATGTACATCTTTAGTTAAAAAACAAAGAACCTATTTAAATACCCTATGGATACCTCTAAGTTTTAAGGCTTTAGAAAGGTTTTTCAATCAGATTTATTTTAGCCTTAATATGGTGCCAAGAACTGGAGAAAACCATGAATCCTGAGGCCAACCAAGGGATGAATGGACTGGAGGCAGCTTGATTTAGTTTGCTTTATGTCCCAACTACACTGTGAGATCAGCCAAAAGGGTATGAATCCAGCCTGTGTGCTGTGATAAAATCCTGGCGAGATGACCTGAGCCATGTACCCTGACAGAAATGTGTATCAAACATGAAGTCCATCTGTATATCAATATCAGTCCATTCACAGCTTTCTGGAATATCAGTTGAAATCATTGAGACACATTTACATACTGAGATATTGTTGAACTGGGGCCTACAAAAGTATTAGAAAATAAGAAGTGCATTTTTCATTAACTGAGCTTCCCCTGAGAACTAATTGCTGACAAAACCCAGTACTCAGCCATAATGCAGCGGTATAAACTTGCCTTGTGGCCCTGATTCAGGAAAGCACATGCGTTTTCATTATTATGTGATTAAATGCCACAGAACTTCAATGAATCTTAAGTAGGTTCTCAAGTGCTATCCCAAAGTAAGATATTTGAATTGAAGTCTATGTCACTTGAACAAGCTAAAACTCATCTTCCTAAAAATATATCATACATTTATGTTAAGAAATCACCGTGTCTAATGTACCTAAACATAATTCAAATCATGCCAACCTATTTTAAAAGCAAGGCATCTCTTTGAGTACTGTAATATAACAAAACAAATAATTTTTCCCTTTTATCAATATACAACAGCTTTGTTCATTATTGAGAAGCGTTAGGTGGTAAAGTATTGAGTGCTATGCATTTTATGCTCAAATCAATGTACTGTCTTGCATTTATGCCACCTAATGTGTTTTGAAGCCATCCGCTACAGAAATCAATGTGATTCTTATTTGATATTCAGTGTTAAGTTCAGCCTCATAAATTTAGAATTGCACTCTGTTATTTTGATGGTTATATATTAACCACGTCCTGAAAGTTTTATGATATTATACTCAGTAAATCATGCCAGTTTCATACATAAGCTAAAGGGTTCTCGCTTTTATTTTTATTGTCCGGCTTAGAAAAGGAGAAAATATTATTATTAATTTGACATTTCAGGGAGCAAAAAGTACAGTATATTTAGATAAACTTCAGGAGGCATTGCAGTTAAAAAATATGCTGCAGAAAGCCTAACTAAGACTTTTCCAATGCAAACTGATTTGCAGTAGATAATGAGTTTGATATACTTCAAATTACAGCTATTTTACATTAGAATGCATACGCTGCATTCGATCATTCCTTCTAACACACAAAGCAAATATTATCCTACACCCTACAAATCAACTGTTTTACTGTAAATATTTTTTCCTATAAGATGTAACTGATATGTAGAATGCCTAGCTAACTTTTGTCAGAAATTGCCAGGAATATTTTCATAGAATCAGAGGAAAGTAGGACAAGAAGTTACCTGATGAGATCATTTAGTTCAGACCCCTGCCCAAAACAAGATCATCCCTGACTAAACCATCCCAGCCAAGGGGCTGTTTAACCTGCTTTTGAAATTTCTCAGCAGATTCCACAACATCGCTAGGTAGCCTGTTCCAATGCTTGACCACCCTCATCTTATTTCATTTGACTTGCCAAACATATGTTTTTAATCAAATTATTTTATTCCATATTTTGCTTGCTTTTTACAAATACTTTAGTATTTAAATAAACCTAAGCACTTATATAGGTTTCTAGTACGAGAAATTGTTTTTCTTCCAAACCCCTTCCTCTCCCTTAATGCTCAACTGTAATGAAGATTCATAAATTACACAGCAATATGATAATTTTCATTCCCTTTATTAAAGATAAATTCTACTTGTTATCTCACACAACATATTCCCACAGTATATAAATGGCTATTTATTATATGGAATCTCAGAGCAATCATTCTCCATAGTGGATTTGAGCAAAATTTCTCTCTTTGGTAATAATAAAAACCCAAGAGTGCTTGCAGATGGAATAAAAAACAAAAAAAGGTGCTTTACCTTAAACTTGGTGCACTTCCACACCAAGCCCCGTGCATGTCTGGAAGAGGCAGCACGTTACTTCAACCCAGTTTGTCCAACATCTGTAGAGTTTGGGTGCTTTAGCAGGGCTTTTTTGGTGTTTTTATCTAATAGCGGATTGAATCACCTTTAGCTAAAAGTGCCGAGGAACTCCACTGAGGCATCTGATCTTTACAGACGCTGCAGAGCCAGGTTGAAATAATGTGCTGCTTCTTTCAGTAAAGTGTGTTTTTTTGTTCTTTAACAGCTGCAATTGGCCATAATGGCCAAGTCTTCTCTTTTTTCTTTTAACAGCATATTATCAGATTGTGTACTCATTTCCTCAAGCAGGAATGAAAAGGTTGAGCCTGTAGCTAAATTGACAAATAAATCAAACTTTTTAGAAAGTTCTAGGGGAGCCAAAGATCACAGGATGTTTGTTTTCAGCAGGTTTCATGGTGAACACCAGGACTGTCCAACCGGGCTGTCCACTTGCATATTCATTTGGGTCCTGGGGCTCCTGAGCAGCTGAAACTCTCTTTATTGCTCTGGCTGCAGTGACAGCCAAAGTTCCCAGACTGTCTCTCCCTCCTCCAGCTGCCCTCTTCAAAGGTATTTAAAAGTACCTAAATATTTAGCTTCCAAGCTTATTGTTGATAATGGGACATAGATACTTTAGAAAATTTAAGGCCATGTCTTTCACAGCCCCTGCAGTTATAGACTTAACTTGGAATTTGTGAAAAAAGCCTATGATACTCAACAGAACAAAGGGAGGGACAAAAAAAGAAATTTCTTTTTCATTCAACTATCATATACTACCTGATTTCTGGAACCAATCTTATGCTAGAGAATTAACAAACAAATAGTATAATAATCCCTGTCATGACAAAGATAATACACACTACTGAGTGAAGTATGACTGAATGCATCTCTTTTAGATACTGTGATCATTTAGTCTTGCAGGTAGATTTGCACTTTGACTCAAAACAAACCACGACATCCTGCTGGCAACATCCTGCCCACAGGATACTCTGACATTGTTCATATATACAGGAAATTAAGAAGTTAAAACATCAGGTTACATATAGAAAGGAAGAAACACAGAAAATTGACATGAACTATGTAACGCAGAGCTGCTGGCAGACTGAAATGAAGAAAAGAAAGGAACATGAGCCTCTCCACTGTGGACACTGATTTAGGTTAAAGAAGCACTGTTGATGAAGGGCAAATATCTGTCCTCAGCGTGTATCTTTAAATATTAAATGCACTCGATGTTTGACTAGTTCCTGTTTTTAAAAAAAGTGAGAACAAAGCAGGATGTTGCCGTCAGCATTTCTGGCTCAAAAATTTTTTTCCATGGGTCTGCAAAGGTTGGGAACAACCGATAAGAAGGATCACATGGCCTGCATGTGTTTATTTCCAAATCATTTGCATAGAGCAATGTGAGAGGGGAGGTAAAAGCTCCCCCCCCAACATGTTCCAGGACCCCTCCCAACGAGCCCCAGCCCTGTGGAAGGAGACAAGCAGCAGCTGCGGGGAAACGCCAGCGCAGGCTTGGAAGTTCCACAGCTCCCTGAGCCTGCAGACTGGTGAGCTCCGGGGCCGGGGCCTCGAGGAAGTGCGAGCTGCTCGAAGACCAACTGGGGAGGGAATCAGCTGGCCAGGAGGAGAGGAGCGGCACACCGGCCAGGAGACCTGGGCAGCAGAACTGGGTGGCGGCAGAAACGAGCGCAGGGAGGGAAGCTCCAGTGTCAGCTGGGGAAGCCCGGCTGCAAGAACAGGGTGTCCGGGCTCTGGGAGCTGAAGATCGCTGGAGGGCCGTGGTGGGGAGAAGCAGTTCTTCCTCATAACCACGGGCAAAGCCACAGCCGCACCGGAGAGCTCAGGTACCATGGCGCAGAGGGGCAACGAGAAACCCCAAAACCCTGCAGGCACCCCGGTGAAGAGAGAGGAGCAGGCAGTGGCTGAGGCAAAGCCCCATGGGGAAGTGGCAAGTACCACCAGGTTCAGGAGTGATTAACTCCTAGTCAGCTGGTTCCTGGGAAGAATACATAGAGAGATGGACCAATTCCTTCTCCCATCCCAGGGGACAGAGGGGTCCTGGGAGCCAGAATCTCAGGTGCCAAACACCTTTCTTTTAGTTAAGAATTTTCCTAAGTTACAGTTACCTCAGGCCGGGGCAGGTTTAGTTGCCTGAAAGTTGATCCAAAAACTAGGGATTGACTCAGGAGAGATTGATGGCCAAAAAGACCCAACCCCAGTCGAGGCAGGTAATGTGGATGAAAAGAGACCATCCCAAGGAAGACTACAGGAAGCAGCGTCTACCTAGGTCATGGATGTGGTTAAGTGTGAGGTAAAGGGGAGGCGTGGAGCCCCATGAAAAAAGACCAGAGTCAATACCCCTTTGGGACCACCGACAGGGAACTGCCTCCCCATCAGTCAACATCAAAGACGTGGCAGGTGAGTAGATGCAGCACCTGAAACCATCCAGGTGGCCCCAGGGTGCAGTCTCACCCTGACGTCACTAGGCAACAAGGCACCGACCAGAAAGGGGCCGAAGCCTTACAACACCTACCGGCAATTATGAAACACCCACTTTCCCCATAGGATTTGCATTCTATCAACTGCACGTACAAGCAATGGTATGCCTTTAAACTATCCATGTACATATAAAGCTACAGCAAACAAATATAGAGACCCTGTAATAAAATCAGGCCAATGTTTATTTGCATGTATAACTTTTGAACTCAGCTCCTCACAGAGCCCCTCACAGAAAAGGTTCACTCTTAGGTTTGATTGACACAAAAATATCCATGTGTACAGAGACATTTCTACTTTCAAATTAATATGAGGTAGTTAGTCAGAGATGTTTAGGGTTTGCCCTAGACTGCTTCCATGAGCACAGCTGAGAAGCGCATGCTACCTTGCTCCATACCACCAAGTCTGTAAATGTGGCAGTGAAATCATGTAAGTCAGTGGATCCCAGATCAATGCATTTGATTTTCCAGTATTTGGGACACCCTGCTTCAGGCGTTTAATGACCAGGCCAGACCATCAATGTCCTAGTCCCTAACAATTTTCCTAGACAAGGCTACTGTGCACCGAGCCTGGCTTTTAAGAGCTGGAGCAGGTGGGACCCATTGCCTGTGGCTTCAGGATATGAACTTGCTTAACTGTCTCAGTCAGCCCAGCTGCGAGCAAGGATTGTTCTGGATTTGCTGCAGGTGATGCCTGTTAAGGGAATGAACTGCCCTGCCTCTCTGATGGAGGCTGATCGGGTCTGAAGCTCTGCTTTGACCTCATTACAGCCAGGGGTCACAGGCTCAAAAACTTGCCTTGAAATTCTGGGATGACATGTTTCCTAATTTCTCCTACATTGTACTTGTACATCTCTAATTTGTGCAAAAGCATGTACGTCTCTAATTTGACCATATCAGTTAGTAATAAAACAAATATTCAGTTATACATACTTATAACTGGCCTTATTAAAATAGTGAGGAAAATCACCATTTACATAGGCCATGAACTGGCATTCAAATCTATTGGCAGAAAATACCTGTTTTTTTCTTGTGTAGAAAAATCCATCAGGAGGGCAGCATACAGGCATTCAAAGACCCGGGTGCTCCCAGTCCTGCAGAGCTTGTGCTGCTGACATCATGCAGCCAAGGTGCCACTTGGGACTGGCTGGCTGCCTGGGGGACCACAGTCCCTTTGGGGAACTCCTGCACACAAATCCCTTTCCCTGCTTTGAGAGAGGAGAGGTGGAGTGTGTCTTCTACCTTTTCAGTAGTAATCCTCTCAATTTTCATTCCAGTAGCCCTAGCCCTCTCACATCAGCTGGCTCAGCTAGGGTGTGTGGGTGTACAACCATGTCAAGTCTGCCCAGGTCTGGTTCCTGCTTCTGCTCAGGAGGAATTCAGGACAAACAGCTGCCTTGGGAACCTCTACAGGCCCTGAGCACAGCGTAGGACATATGAAGAGACTGGGCTTTCCTGGCCACAAAGCTGTCAGGGGGTATGGTTTGCTTCAGGCTCAGCTGGAGCAGTCAAGTCTAGCCTGAGTCATAAACTTTTCTTCCCTGGGCCTGTGGGAGTGTGAGGAGCAATGCATGCTGGAAGGTAGTACTGAGGCTTCTCTCACAAGGTTGAAGACATTTATTCTACTGGCACAATTGTCCCAAAGTTGGAGATAGTATCTTTTTCTCCTGGAACCAACATTTTTCTTCCAAGAGAAACAGCATGAATGTCTATATGCTCAGAGTTTCTATTGGGAATGCAGCAATTCTCCTCATAGAAACATAATGCCTGTATGTGACTATAGTTTCTAACTATATATGTTGTAGGTATCTGTTGATATGACAGAATGCATCTAATATATAACCCGATACACTAGACTATGCCTGTAAACATATGTTTGCTTTTGACTGGCCCTGTAATCCTTTTTTGTTTGGAACAGGTGCAGGAGAAAGGTGGCTTTATAAGAATTTACCCTTCAACTATAATGCTACAACAACTATATATAGTTGTTGCTACAGATTATTTCAGCTTCAAATGGGCTTAATATTTCCTGTGGTTCCTCACATAGACTCTCACTGGCATTTGCACATCACCTAATGATGTGAGGAGCAAGTACTAAATTGTTTTTGGAAGTGGGATTAACAGACTACAAAAAACAAATCAGTTCAAAGAGGTTTGTGAACAAAAGGTCTTTTCCCTTTCATAAAAAAAAAACATTAAGGCTATGAAGTTGCTTCACCCTCAAAGACAACAACCAAAAAACTAACTAACTGAAAAAAAACCCAAAAAACAAAAACCCAAACCTCAGGTGATGTTGGGTGAAAGTCTGGGAAAAAGAAAAAACAAACAACCAAGGAAAACTACACAATAGTTTACTAGTTTTGCCATAAGAGGGGGAAAAAACCCTCAAAACAATTTTCCAGATCCCTGAGTTCGATACCCAGTCTAGGCTCTAGAAAAACAGAAACATCCTGTTCACTAGGGAAGGACTAGCTGAACTTTCAAGAAAACAAGAATCTAAATAGCTATTCCATACATAAGACATTCTTCTATACCTACCTTGGTGGGCAAGAACCAATCAGCCAGTTCCTCATTGATTAATAGCAGGAACAGGCCTATCAAGCTGGATACCATGTGGACTAGACGCTCCCTCCATGAAAGAAATGGAGGAGAAGCAGAACAGCTTGCTAGGACCATGAAATAAATAAAATGAGTGGGCGTATCTACATGTAACACTATGGCGACATAGCATCGGCGGGCAAAAACTGTGATACCACAGCTATGTTGCCGTAGTGATGCACTTTAGCACTATATCACATCGCTATAGTGATGTAGCTGCTAAAAATAACTCTGCGCTGTGTGGATGGCGCAATACAGGCTGGTACTGCACTGTCATTTAGTGCTTCTGAAAGGAAGTGGAAGTACTAAATGATAGTGCAGTAATGATGGCACCATAGGGGCATGTCTGGATGTGCCCAATAAGTACAAGACCGTATGGAAAACCTCTTGCACTATACCTATCTGTTAGAGGAAGTCCTAGTGTTTTACTAACATATTTATTATGCTGCTGAATAGTTTGGCACATCCGCAACTTCAGTAAACAGAATGGCTAAGAAAGTAAGAAAGAAAAGAACTCATCAGAGAATTTCTATTTGAAATAATTTTAGATCTGTTTTATCTATACCAAGGAAGCTGCCAGTCTATCTGATCTTCAAACACATTGAACTCCACAGAGAGAAACTATGGTAAAATTCAGTCTATTCACCTGAATGCATTTCATTTAGGTATGTGAACACTAGTTGCTGTATTGGGGAAATTTTTTTTGTACATTGGAACTTCATTAAATCATGTAATTGTATAGTAGGGAATAATGGAGTTGTTAGAAGGACAGAAAAGGTGAATTTTATGTCTACACCTTGGAACAAAATAAATAAATTCACTGAACATATGGCTTATTAAGTTTAATAGTTCCTTTCCAAGATGAGTTTGACTGCCACATTTTGAAAGATAGGGTGGATGGTTTTTTGTTGGTTTTTTTTGTTGTTGTTGTTGGATATTTGCCGTTGAACAGATATGCCATCTGTCTCCACAAATGAAAAGGAGTTGAAGACTTTGATTGCTATTTCCCTAATCGAGATTAAGGCAAATATATTTCTAATATGTTGATTAACCAGATCTGACACCATATCTTAGAGCTGTTTATTAGTGCATTGAAACAACTGTCCTCCTACACTCCTCCATATTACCTGCTTTGGCCCACATGAGCAGTACCATTTATATAAATGGGAAAATTATTATTTGTCTCTCTCCAAGGCAGTCCAGGTGATACTGTCTTACTTAAATGTCCTAATAGATTTTTTTCTTTATTTAAGCTTTACATGGACTGATAAACAAGACATGAGTACTGTAAAACAGATAGTGAACCTGAGAAATTCAGATGCATTTGAAAAGAATATCATTGTAGAATTAAAAGAATAATCACACAGTATGCTAGACTGAAAAAATGCAGTTATGGATTTGTCTGTGTCATGGGTCCTAAAAAAAATCCTGTCAGCCTGCATTTATGTTTAACTGCTCAGGATTCCAGCATCTGTGCCTGTTTACTTCTTTGCAAAGGATTTTTATTTTTCAATTTTTAATTATGCAATATTTTCAAACCATCACTTTCTGCTACCTTATAGGTACATCTTAAATGCAAGTTTGTTACAAAATCCTACTAACAGAATTCTACCAATGACTTCTTCAATGCAATAAAAGTTACAAAAATACTAATTTATCTGCTTCTAGGCCAAAGTGCTCCTATAATTTTATTAGATTGATATAGAAGGCTCTAGATGTGGATTCTTGTGGGCACACTAATTAACTCTCTTCAAGCAAGTGGAGAGGATTGGAGAGAATTACAAAGATCCACTGGCCCAATACCCTGCTCAGTGCTAGCGACCAGTATCATAGCACAAAGGGGAAAATAGCAACCACAAAGCTGCTGTGTAGTTTCTCCATATCCTTGCTCCGATTCTGAATGGAATACTGTTTATTTAAATCACAGTACAAGGTAAGGGCTTCAGTTCATTATAAAAGTGAGCAAGACAAAGGTATTCTCTGCCCAGAGCCCACACTGTCTAAGATTTTGACAGGACACAACAGATCAAAGGACCAGTTCACTGCAGCACTAGTTTTCCCATAGTGATTACAAGGAATTACATTAGCTCGCACCACCTAGGATGATTTAGTATAGAACAATGTGTGGATTACACTATTTATTTTTTACATAAGTATATTACCCCTGGATTAGCAGATACCATTTGTGTCAAATACCTGATGTACAATAAGGGCAAGTACTTTAGCACATCTTCACCGTGCTCAATGATCTTGCTATTATTAACCAAGGACTGTTTTTCAAGTACATTATGACATCTCTTGAAGTAATAACAACTGAAATGAAGCTACTTAATGGAACTGATCTTCCATAAAGACTGTAGTACAGAATTATCAATAGCTACTTACTGAACAACACTTTTGCGTGATGTCATAATAAGAAGCATTGTGTAAAAAACACATTTGTCATTTTAATCCGCCGGATTTAAGTAATTTTATAAAAAAACAAACCATCTATTACACATGCAAGTAGACTTGTTGCTTCAATGAGACTATATTTGTAAGGGTTCACTATTATAAGGATTGCACAGTCCAACTCACAACTACTATCATTTTTTATGATTGTCTCACACACACACACACACACACGCGTGCCTATGTGTATAGCACCCTTAAAAATAAGATTACATGTATTTAAACACATTTTGGTGCACCTGGGGAGTCAAGATTTTAGTTTTTAACTTCAGATTACTGTGCAAAAACTGAAAGCAGCATCTCATTTTGAAAAGCTATTTGTCAAACCAGCTAAACTTTACTATGATTTCCCATGACTGCTATTCACGGAATTTACAGTTGGAGATGATGAAATCTAATAGTATTACTTTTTATTTCATAAATAACAAATACACTGAAAAAGTTGACCTCACTGTGATATAGACCAGTTCCATGGACTGTATCCAGTCCTGCACACCTTCATAATATTTTCATTTCAAAGTATAATTATAGAAGTAGTTGCTGTTCCATAAGAAATTTTAATTGTTGAGAAATGATTAAGAAAAAGTTGAGGACTACTGAAATAGACCACAACTTTACTGTATACCTTTTTATACCACTCTCTCAAAAAGCTGGTATTTAGCTTGTGATTAAAATTCCTTTCTTTCTTGCTATTTGCTTCTGCTGTAGCTGGTATGTTATGATTCTTTTAGGTACAATTCGTGTATTTTTCAAAAAGGATTGTGGTTGTGTGTCTAAATACCTTTCCTTCGTAGATTAAATAAGATATTTATTAAAATTATACAGCAGTTTTGCCACACACACCCACACCGCCACCCACAAACCCACATTCACTCTTGGCCTCTCCCTGCTAACAAAAAACTTTAAAAATATTTTTTTCCCCCAATAAACCAATTCAATTGCACATCCAGAACACTCTTAGAGTGAAATATATACAGCACAGGAGTTGCTGTGGAAGAACAATGCAAAGAGAGCTAATGGGAAGCTGTGTAAAATGTAGGCATGTAGCCAATAGTATTTTAATCTGATTAATTGAGTCCCCATGATGGGGATTCTAGAGAAACAGCAGCCCCTATTTGAGAATAGAAGGTGTTTATTCATTTTTATATGCCACCCTTCCTAACAAAGGCTCAGGTAGCTTATAGGAAGAGATATAAAGCAATTTAGGAGGTCAAAATAAATTAAACAAAACAATAAAATAAAGCAAACCAAAATAAGCAGAGACCTACTTGATCTAGCTTCGACTGCCCGCCCAAGTAGAAAGGTTTTGCAGCACTGCCAAGAGATGCCCAGGTTCGTGCTCTGGCAGACATCAAGAGGGAGTTCCAGAGCTGAGGAGCAATTGCTGAGAACTAGCTCCAACAGTTGCTGATAGTAATTGCAGAAGAGAAAAAAGATGAATCTCAAATACAACTTACAGCGGGCAATGGGCAGTCAATGGAGTCTATCTGGTCTCTGTAGGAAGGCTTGGAGTTATTTTCTTAATTTGAGGCAGGTGAGGGGGAAGGGAAGGCTGCCCTAATGTTAGTCTGAACAGCCAGTAATCAAACAAATTCTATCATATACAGGTATGGAAGCATCATTGCTTTGTAGAAAATTTGGCAATAGGAAGGTACTAAAGCTAAGAAGGATGTACGCTTGCAGGGTCTTAGGACTGTAAGATTTACCACACTGAATCAGACTACTGATTTCTTAAATTCAGTATGCTGACTGTGGCAAAGGCAGTGCTTGGCCACATGATTATCCTAATGCCCCACTCCACCAGCCAGTAACAATCTTCTCAAAGTCAGAGGCAGGATAGTGTTACCCTTACTTAGCATCCATAACTATAAAGTACATTCTCATGCATAAAATTGCATAGGTGTTTTTTGATCCAGTAGTACTTGACGACATGAAAATATTAACTGATTCTAAAAATGGCAGCAGTACAGTTTCCAGAGAAACAACACTTTATTGCAGAACACACAGGCAAGCATCATTTGGACAATGAACTCAGGAAAAACAATTCTTTCCTTAAGGAATAAATATGAACAAATGGAGTAAGAACATGTGTGTATTGCATTGGGAATGAGAAATGGAGAGGCTTAAAATACAATGGTCAGCTTTGTACATAAATGCTTTATAGTGTAATCAAGTTATAGAGAAATGCATTCCATTTTTCTTTTGAAAAACCAGGTGTACCTGTGAGAGGAGTTTCAAGAACCTGTAGTTTTACAGTTCTGAATGACCAATAATTAAAGAAATAATGACTTTTATATGTTTTATACACAATATCTGGAAAATGGACTCTGAAATGTCTTAGAATCATTTCATGAAAATATATTTACCAAAAGGGAGAAAAGATGATGCAGAAATAATTAAATTTATTAACTAATTAGCTGCCCTTCTAAATTGCATTCAGAAATGTGTTTGGAGCATGTAGTTATATACAGTATTGCCCAGATGACAAATGTGAAAAAGAAATTATCAAAAAAATGGACATTCTGAGCAAATATTTACCCTTACTATTATTTATAGTACTCAGAATATATCTGATTACTATAAAAGTCAGTTGTGTGCTTATATCAACAATCAGGATTTGGTCACAACTAATGACAAGAATTAGAGATTTTTTAGTTTAAATTACTGTTAGAAATATGTCACTTATGACTATAATGACATCTGTTACTAAAATACCTTCATTTTTAAGAGTCATCTTAGATAAAATTATTTTTCCAAGGAGACTGTTACATGGTTATATAATTTTAACCACCATACTTGGAACAGCACTTATACTGTATATCAAGATTTGAGTGACGCTAAAGGACAATATTTGTCCTCTGAACAAAATCAACTAAAGCATTATCCTCTGATCTCAGTTCTTTCTTACTTCTGATTACTTTTATGTCATATCATTGTACCATCTGTGTTAGTTCCTGATAAAACACAAAATATTTTAAGCTATAGAAAAAATCCCCAAATGCAATCTTATCTATGTATTTTTTCTCATCACACTGACAAGCACAAAAGTTATAAAAAGTGCATATTTATAGCATACTGGTCTACTAGTCTGTAACGAACTTATGAAAGTACAGTATGTCTTTAGCTGTGTGTCTATACTAATTTCAAAGTCACTACCTACTTTCTTTGCTATTCCCTTGTGCAAGTTTGTACATCTTTATAATACCTTCCGAATAATTTATCACATAGTAAAGATTTTAAAAAATCATTATCCTTTTGATCTAAAAATCCTTATATTTCATCTTTAATACGTTCTTTTGAGAGGATCTTTCTGGAGGAGTTGCCACGTATGTTTTACTCCTCTGAGACATCAACAGCAGAGCTCAAGCAAGACTTTAGGAACTTCAAATCACATTTAAAAATTGTTTGAAAAGTTTTTGTTTTTCAAAAAACAATTCGTTCACACAAAGAAAATTAAATATTGTTGCAAATATACATATCTAAAGATTAACCAAAAGAAGATGTTCAAAAAACAATATTGAAACTGCCAAAATTTATCATCGAATGCTTCAAGTATTTAGACATAATTTTTATATAAATATATTAATCATGGAATAATGCAATTAATATTGATTTATTTAGGTTTCTTATTTCTTTAAACAGATTTTTCTCCCTATTTTTTCCTCTAAATGAAACATGGTAAGAGAGATAAAATGTCATTGCATGTTCATGCCCTAGTATACTACTTTGGAAAAAGCCATACTATCAAATAGCCAAACTATCAATGTCAGACAGCATTGAAGAGATTATCTGGCATTTTATTAAGGTTTGGAGATCAAGACATCATATTGTATCAAACAAAAAAATTGGGGGGGGGGGAACTTTTTTCCAAGGGCAAAGAATGGCAAATAGCATCAGAAAAACCCGGCAAAAAATAAAGGTAAAAATAATAACAAATGAAATAGTAAGTATTAGAATAGAACGCATTAGTGGCTTGACTTAAGATAACAGGAGACACAATTCAGAGTTATAAATTCCCACTCACTGTTATTCATGTTATTGTGTCAAGGGATTTTATTTGTATTAACTATGCTGATTTTGAAAGATGGTCAAGAAATTTAAGACAGAGTGGCACCAAGAAGTGCATTATTATAGACAAGTACTGTTTGTGCACTGAATATTCTCCTGCCATCTCCATGAAGATCAGTGACTTGCAGATCAGATAAGCAGCCTTTATTCTGAATTTCTCGTGGCTGCAGGCCAGATTCCTACAATATTTTTAATACAGGTGCCTTGTTAATTCATCGCACCTTTTTTTAGTAGTCAAGCACAAAAACATAATTGGAATCAGACCAGAGCCCCTCAATCTGTTATGATTTCAATGAAAGCAGCATACAGTAAAATACATCAATATTTTCAGAATGCTAGGAAACATACAAATCACTTGTAGTTTGAATTAATAATAAAATAGAACTGGAGAGATTCTAAGTTGCACAGATAGAACTGTAGAGAGTTATCCAAAAACTTTTAAATGCATTTTCATAACTCATGAAATATCCACAGTCTGAGTGTAAATCTCAAAAATAGAAAATCACTAGCTAGATGAGAGAGACCCTGCATGGAGTGAAATGCTGACAGAGTCTCGTTGCGTAGAAGAATCTGGATTCCTTGGAAATTTAGCACTTAAAGGATTTAGCTATGATTTCCAGATGTTTTCAAGGAAAGCAAGTCATATGATAAGTAATGAAATAGTTTCTGTTCCTCAGAGGTATCTTAAACAAAGAAAACAGATTAATGGTTTACACTAATCTATTTTCAACAAAGCAAAAGATTTTGGACAGTTAATTGCCACCAAATTATAGTACTGGGATTGGTGTTTAAAAATGTTAATGTTATAGAAAAGAAGGATGATTACTGGAAGCTGGCAAATTATTTAGACTGGTCAAGTTTCAAGTAGACATTGAGAAATTACATAGGGCAGGACAGTCCTACTGGCACCCTCAGCTTGCAGGCAGATAAGGGGTTAATATGCAACCCTCAGACTTGCAGTCTGGGTACTGCTTCAATCCTTTGCTCTCCAGTTGCTGCCGCTGGAGTCCCTAGGTTCTCCCTTCCTCCCCTGGCTTCTGCTCCCTGGTCCTGTCTGTAGGAGGTAGGATAGAGGGGCATAGCCTATTGGGCTAAGGAAACCAGTGGCTATAGAGCTTCGGGGTATCTGAGGACCCTGCATAGCATGGAGGCACCTCTGCAATGCAGCACAAAGTGGTGGGCAAGGGAAGCTGTGGCTTGGGAGGTTCACCCAGCACAGGAGAAGGGGGGCAGGTGATGCATTGGAGAGGTCAGTCACAAGGGGGATGCTGTGCCAGGTGCAGCCCCTGTGGCATGCACCATTTGGTGCTTTATACGGCTATGGCAGCATATGGCTGGAGGGCCTCTGTCCCAAAGTACTCAGAAAACGGACAGCTCTGACATAAGGAAATGGCAAAGGTGGGAAGCCAAGGACTGAGCAGATAAAGCTCATTCTTTGAAAAGACAAGGTCCTAAATTTTGCAAGGAATCATCTGAACTATTTACAATTTTGGTTTTGGAATTAACTGTGAACTGTGTGAAAAAGGAGATGCAGAATTCCAAAAATGTTGATCACATACACGTGTACAATTTGTAATTAACCTGTGCAATTTATAGCTACAGGAAACGGTTTACATTAAAGCCTTAGCAGATTTTTATGTTAAAGTTAAACCGAAAAGTCCAAATATATATCTTATCAAATCATCTTTAGCATGTTTTAAAAAAACAAGAACATACCAACACACAAAAAATGTTCTTTGGGGCAGGATGATATCTAATTGCTCATTAGTGGGTGCACTGGCCCTTTTTTCTAACGTGTTTCAGTACTGGTCAGTCAGGAACCAGATTAAATGGACAATAGTTCAGATTCTTCTATTCCTGCATCTCTTGATGCAAAAGTTCAATGTTTGATTTCTCCTCCTTTACAGATTGAAATATGGTACATTTTGATTAAGCCATGAAATCTTTATGGCTTCTGGTCTGAACACAGTTTTTCCTGGGGAAGTGTTAGCAAGGTTTGAAACAGCTGCAGTATAAGAGTTTGAGACTTAAAGAATAATGTGTTTTAGATAAATCAAAAATATTTGATAATAAAGTTGTCCTGCATTAGCCACTTTTAATGTTAGAATACTTTTGCATGTGGCTAACACTCTTTAAAGACTATTTCAAATAACCAGAATAAGTCATTTTAAGTATGCTGAATTTTCCTTTATACTATCTCCAAATTTTGCTTATCCCTCATATGTAAGTCTTGATTATCCCTCATCTTTCATGCCTACGTTAACTTCTAACACCTCTGTTCTTCTAGATCAGGGCTGCTCCAGTGTAGGTTTAATGTAAAGCCCCCAGGATGAGTGTGAGCCCAATGCAGAGCAGAGGGGGGAGATTAGGGTCACGTGCAGGGGCAGGGGTAGGGGCAATGACAGGTGCAGTGACGGTGGGGGGATACTCAGTGCAGTGGTGGAGAGGAGGAGTGTCCGCATAGCGCCTCTCGTGCAGCTGATGCAGTATGCAGCCCTGGGGGCTTAGAAGTTAGACAGCCCTGCTCTACATCATTTAAATTCCTTACTTCTGTGGCTCTGTGCTACCTACTTCTTTTTTACCTCTATACTCTTGTCTTTTATCACTACTATCTTCCCTTCCTGTGCTTTTCATTTACTCCTCTTTCCATAGTGCCATTTCTGCAGTAGCATAACTAGCATGGGACACCAGGGGAAGCCACCCCAGGCGCTGATTTGAGAGAGAACCAACTGTCACCACAGCTGCACAAGTCACCAGTGCCACCATGTGTCACAGCAGTCCCAGAAGCCCATCTGCTTCATCACACCTCTGCACGTACGCTTACAGCCCTCACCTTGGCCCAGTCTTTCATGCCTTTACCTACTTTTTAGGGGTTTTTTTCCTTCAAGGCACACAATTTCAAGGAGAATATTGAACATGACCTACAATCATGTTGCACCTTGTTTATTCAAAGCAGAAAAAGGAACTACAAGATAATTCACGCACCATCATTTAATCACATTGTCTTTCTTCATTTCTCTGTTTTCTTGTTAAATTAAAAACTCACTGGGGCAGATACCTTGTCTGCCTGATATATCTGAAGTCTTAGCCTTCTGTGGAAAATATAATAATAATATGACTTTCCTTAGCTGTCTTGGGAACTTTAGCTGCTGTTACTGGCTGTGTCTTTACTAAGAAAATTAAAATCTTGGTCATAATTTATTTTATTTAAGGTCCTAGGAAGAAGAAACATTACACAGAAACCAGCTGAACCCATTTTTTAGCAAGTTCCACTTAGATAAAAAAAGCAGTATATTTTTATAAAAGTTCCCTGTGGATCATATGTCTTGATTCATGAGTTCCTATAATCCATGATCTGAAGAAATAGATTTCAATCTTGAATGGTAATCCAATGTTCAGAAAACTCCTTTAACTATTAGTGTGAAAAAAATCCAACTGCTGCCCTTTCAATATTTAATAACATTCATGCCTCCAGCAAACAACTAATGCTCACACGTTGTCTCTTGCCGAGAGTCATGCTGTTGTAATTGGATTGCATTATGCCTACCTGCAAGATGGCATCTCAGTTTTACCAGGGCACATGCCAAGCAAGTATATATTTCTATGGGCATCTTGCACTTCCTGGCAAATCAAAAAGTCCTTTCTTTTTGTATCAACAATACCATATCAAGGACTCAAGATTTTCTGCACCATTTTTTTTTCCTTTGGAACAGGGGAGAACAGACATGTTTGTGACATATTTATAAGAAAATTAAAAAAAAATGAGTAAAGACATCTCTTCAACAAATTAAATATGAGGATATAATGTAGTGCTCCTGAATATACTGCAACAGCATAGATTGAACCTCAAAGCTCATGATTCTGTAATGCTTAAGTGGTTTCTCTCTCTGGAAATTATGTTTTTCATTTAGATAAGTTACATTCTCACCTCTACAATGGATCTTGCATAATTCAAGCTAACAATAATTCAACACATTTGGTTTGTCTGAATGCTAAGAAACAAACTCAGAAGACAGCATCTTGTGGTGCCAACTAGTGATGACTGTTAGGACAATATAATGAGATGCCACATTCAGCTTTAAAGATCACTAATGGGCTGAACTCAATATATAGATTTCAGGATGGACTGTATTCCTATTGTGAGTTACAGAGGCTGCATCTACACAAGACACTGACTGTGCAGTGCTTACTGTACAGTCATTTGCATACCCAAATACTAAATGACTGTGCAGTAGCTGGTGTTCTCGTGCAGTAGCATCCCTGCACACCCAGCATTCACCTGGTGATGCTGAATACGCAGTAGCTCATTACTACTAGCGGCACATCATGGTTCATGCCCCATGACACTACTGCACAGTACTAACAAGCTATTGAGCAGTAAACATCTTGTGTAGACATGGCCAATTAATAGTAAGCTTTTTTTTTTTGCATTCGTGTCTATTTGATTGCCCAGTATAATTGGCAAGTCCCAAAAAACTAACAGTACCCACAAAAAGTTGACAACCTAGAGTCCCATGGTGGATCTGGCCCAGTGAACTGGGGTTTGGTGGCATTCAGGTGTGGGGGGTTTTGCCTCTATCACACCATGGACAGTCAGCAAGGAGCTTTGCCTGTGTCATTTTGAAGCTGTGCAGAAGACAAAGGGCAGCAGCAGTGGCTAGAAGCAGCCTACTGCAGACCCACAATGATCCATTGTGGACTATTGCTGAAACACATGGCTGACCTCTGGTATAGATCAAATTAATTCAATACTTAGTAGTTTTATAAAAATAAAGTTCTTCCAAGGAAATCCATTTTCGTATTAGCACTGCCCTACCTTGTCTGGGTCTTGCTTCTGCCATATATTTTTCAACCAGGTGACAATTCTGAAGAAGCAAGCAGAAAACTTGCTTCTGTTTATATTTGGCATAACAGCATGTAAACACTCAGCCAACATAATTTGTCACTTCAGCCTGTATTGTCTCATCACTGCTGCTAACAACTTCATATAAAGGATGACAATGAAGAACGAGTCTTGAGGGACTTAGTAGATGGGTTTTGGAAACAGAGAAACATCTGTCCATAATAAACTTCTGAGTTCAGCTCAAATGGACGTTTCCAAGTACCTCTATATTTGGAACTAAGCTTCTTAAACCAAGACTACCAGATTTACAGCATCAAATGGCAAAGAGAGATATAGTAGAATGAATATGAATCTACTTTTCTTGTCTATGGCAAATATATATATATATATGTATGTGTGTGTATGTACAGTACAACTCAGTTTATTAGTTAATCTTAGGCCACCAAGGTGTATAAATGAATGATTGGATAGAAAAATGCAAACTTCAAGTTTATGTAACTATTTATTAATAAATTATTATACAAGCCTATAATTTGTAAGATTGTGACAGTAGAAAAAATCAGTTAAAGGGAGATTTTGGGTAGAATTTTTCATAGATATTAGACATTAGGGCTGGAAGCAACCTTGGAAGATCATCGAGTCCCTTTTCACTTCCTCAAAGTCTGTAAAAGTATATACAAAAGTAATATAGGTCATATGATGTTCATATGAACTCATGTGTTAAAGGAAAATATATATACATATTTTAATATAACTCAGTATTCTTAGTTAAATATGATGGAAATCTCAATCTACTTGAATTTATCACTCAGGTCACTTACCATGCATTCACTTCCAAGCAGGATTAATCTTATCAGATGCAACCTTCTGTTTTTTGTTTTTTTTTAAAGTATGCAGAAATATTATTCAAATTAATTTACATTTTGAACAGAAGTATTGTTGCTTGCTTATTTTTAATCTAGGTGACCATCTGAAGCTAATTCACTAAAACTAATAGTTTACAAAGTGAAAATGTGCTTTTGCTTTTTCATATTACTTTTAGTTCTAGTTCTAATATTGTTTTTTTCTTTGGTATCAACCCTCCTTTCACATCTCCGTATAATTATAGGGGAACCAGACTGAAGCAAAGTATTTCAGGCTATGTTTTAGCCAATATAGGTTAGTCTCCTGTGTATTACTTCATTATTAAATATCTTTTGTACAAAAGCTTGTAAAAATGTTATCTTAATAATATGGGGTGTCATTATCACATCCATTAGCTGAATAAGGAGTGGTTTGAAGTGACAAGTTTTATGGGAAAAAGTAGGACTGATCAGTGAAAGCGATAATTTATGAGGTTTTCTATAATAACTTTTGCTACATGTTACTAATAACTGTTACTGCTCTGTTAATACAAAGCCAATGATTCATTATAGGCCAGTGAAATGTAACATGCTCAGTTCTTTGAGTTGTTTATCACCAGTCTGATCCAGATAAAGTCATTCAAAACCAATAAAATCTAGGGCATAGGCCAAGCATGGAAAATTGTAGCCTAGATGCTTAAAGTCTAATGCAATTATAAACAGGGGTAGGACACAAAGGGATGGAATTCCATGGCAGCAACTGCTAAATTCTGCAACAGTACCTCCTAAATTCCATGGCAACCCTAATTTATTCAATCACTCTGAATTTTCCTTTATTCTCACCCTTCTGCACTAGACAAATGCACAAAGCTATGGATCACAGGTAAAAATATTCATTGACAAGTTTGATGAATATTTCTGAAGGCTGTTTTTTTCTTTAGGTTCTTCAAGTGACTTAACTTGCCCAGCTTCCACAGATTGTCTCATCAGCTGCTGCATTGTTCTGTAGGGGGCCTAACTTGCAAGCTTCTTGTTTCTTTCCGCTCCCCAGCTATAAACTGGGCTTCACCTCTCTCTCTTTTCAATGCCTGCTTGCCTAGCTTTATGCAACAGTGCATGAAGTATGCATTTTAATCCAATTAGCACCTGCTAGTGGGCAAACCTGCAGAGTGAGAAATTACTGGAGCAGGTGGGCATAAAAAAAAGAAGTTGAATGCTCTAAAATGGTGAATTCTGTGGCCAACATGCTGAACTCCATGGTATGTCAGAAAAATTACCAGTTACAGAATTACACTCAGTGAGGCCTTTACTGAAATATATGGAGCAGTCAGGTCTGACAGCCACTGTTCCAGGCTCTGAGCAGATGCAGACAAGTGACATTACAGTGTTCACACTCAGTTCACACTTTGGGGGATTTTTTTGCAGTTTTGATGGTTAGAGAATCGTTTTAAAAATGTGGTTGTGTTAAGGTGATGTTGTAGCCAGGATATCCAGGAAAAAAAAGAAGAGGCAAGCATCTTTTAATTAGACCAACTGCATAGTTGGGAGGGATGCAGACAAGGTGTCAGTACCAAGCGCCCTTTTCTCAGGTCATCTCGGTACCCAAAAACTTGTCTATATTCGTCCCAAATATACAGTTGGTCCAAAAAAAGATGTTGCTCACAAACACCCTTGTCTCTTGCATTAAAAACTTGGAATTCTGCTGTACAGTTCTCTTCTAGAAGGTGAATTTGATGGAAAAATTCTATAGATCTCAAATATACTGTTTCCTCACTATAAAGACTGAACTAAAGGAGGGTTATTAATCTAGAGTGTTAAGTGAGGTAAACATAAATGTCACTACAACTCCACCTGTAATGTACCTTATCTGTGCACTACTGAACATTATTCTAGCTGTTATCTCTATAGCTTCTTTGACACGAGTGTCTATTAAACATCACTGGTATTCTTCTTTCTGTTGCTCTAAACCAATGAATTCCTGGGTTTCATTTAAAACTGTGACAAATATTTTAGTTTTTCTGTACTACTACTCCTAATCCTTCTGCTGCTGAGTGTTTAAAGGTTATTCATATTATTGATATATGTTCCCTTACTTTTTTGCCCCAAACCTTAACACCTTGCCTTTCTGTGCACCGAACTTTATGAACAATATACCTGGACAAAATTAGAATTGATCACTATTAAGTATTTAAGTCACCTCTGCTAGTCAATTCCCTCATTACTAACTCACTTCCTTTTAGAAGTGCCCTTGGGTTTTGAGAGCAAATCAAAATTGGATCCACTTAAGCAACTGAGCTTTGATACCACACTTAATGACTTTTTAAATTTGTCATTTACAAAGTACTTCACAAGCTTCCCTAAAGTATAGATAAAGTATGCCCAAACACGTCAACACATTTTGTACTGTCCTAAAAATTGTAGTTTGCATGTTATGTATAGACCTCTTATTTTATATGTTACCTATGCCAGTCACTCCAGGCTAAATCATCTTCCTGGGATGACCTGAGCCTTGGACATACCGAAGTAGATTATTTAGTATTGCATCTCCTTCCCCCACTCTATCTTCAGTCCTATTCTATCCTATTGTATCTGTACTATGCAATAAAAACCTGTATATAGCACTGCAGGTTCTGTTTCCCTTGATCATATGTGGATTGTCCTGTATGGGAAATCTGACACGTTGTTTCTAGTTAGTTTGGGTTTATGATTTACTTCTCACTGTTGGAATCTATATTGCCATATATCTTACATTGAAGAGTTGGCTTGCTTGTTGGTTCTTGTATATCAAATATCAAAGTTAAGGTCAAGGGTCCACCTGAGCATTGCAGTGCATTTGGTCTAGCATGGTTAAGGCACAAAAGATTCTGTAGCCAGTCACTCAAGGGAATGAGACTGCTAGCATCACATTCAGCAACCTTTGACTTAATGCCCTAATGACCATTCGGTACCCATTTACAGCTGTGTTGAACAGAGGCAGCCTCTGGTACAAGTCCAGAACAGGGCTTGGCCTTGGGGACATGATTTCAGTAAGGCACCTTAACTCACATATCTCTGTGCCCTGACATAAAATGCAAAGGTTAGATTATCTGCATGTAATTTCTAACATCTTTCTAGTTAGCCCTGTTTTAAAGTGACAGCATGAGGAAAAAAGAAACTCCCCTTATCCTTATTTGCCCCCTCTGTACATTCTCAGGTAGCTGTGCCCATCTTACTGATTAGAAGTGTCCCTCTTAGCCCTGACGTCTTTTTTTCTGTTAGTACTCAAGAATTGGTCCTGCTCTCTGGTACTGGCAATGGCTTTACGGTTTCTACAGAACTGTCAAATTACCAAGTGTGGATTCTTTACTATTGTTGAATGAAGACAGAACTTTCCTTGACTTTCAGATTACAAAGAGATTTTGCAGACACACCAGTTAGAAGAAAACTCTTTTTACTTGAAGCTGGAGTATTCCATTCAGACAGACAAAACATCTGACAAAATCAAATTTATGGAGTAGAACTACATTTTACCATAACTGTCTATGCAAATTATGAAATGTGAAATATAATGGTGGATAAAAATGCAAGGGGTAAGTAGTAAATATTAAGATCAATATTTAAAGGCTAAAACAGTGAAAATAAGAAAATTAAGTTAAATATCTCAGTAGTTGAGCCCTAATTCCTGAGACAGTCTCTTTATTCATCTTCCTCATGTGATTACATTTTATCTTTTGTTTCTTAGCATAAGCTGATGTCTATAATTCTATGGCATCTTGGGGAAATGCCAGAATATGCTGTTGCATAAAATTTACTCTGTTTTTAAATTGAGACAGCAACAAAAGACAAGGTCAGCACTAATTTAGGCAAACCTCTGCAAGTGATTTTCTTTCTAGATTTACAGCATATATAGAAGGGTCACTGGATGCTTAACTACCTCATTTACTATTGTGAAACTGATAATAATTAATTTAAAAGGACAATCAAGGGATTTTTCCTTTTCCATAATAACCTCTCAGAGGTACAAAATGCAAGTTTGGTTTCTTCTTCCAGTTCTGTCTTTCATTTTCTCTCCTTCTACAGTGGTATTACAAATACAGGTAACTGACATTCTTGCTTACATGGAAGAGAAGAATGAAAAAACAAACTTCTAAACAATGTATTAAAATACATAGGTAGAAAACCTAGAAGTTCAGCGTTACCAAGGGTTTGACATATCTTTAATGATGACGACTGTTTTTCCTGAAAACTGTTTACCTTTTGACTGTTCAATTGCCAGTTAGTTGTTGGTCCATAAGGGTACAATCTTCATTGTAAGAGGGATAAAGACAGGAAGGGGTTAAAGAAAAGTTTACCTTGCCCTTGGGGGCTGGAGCAGCCCTGAGAGCAGCTGGAACAACACCAGAAAGGGTGAGAGGTGGTGCCCCGCCTCCTTTTCAAGAAGCATCTCACATGCATATGGGGATGCTCAGCAATTAAAAAGGGGCAAGAACAGCAGTTCAGGGAAGGCGAGAGAGACAGAGGAATCAGTACGTTCATTTGATTCAGCTGCAGTGAAGGAGTGTGGAGACTGGTCCAGAGCCCCGAGGGAGGCAGAGCAGAAGCCTCCTGTGGTCCCACAAATCTGGTGAGAGTGTTCTGGAGCAGGAGCAAGAGGGGGTGTACACAGTTAATACAAGAGCAAGAATCTCCCTCCTGAAGCTTGCTATCAGAAGGCAAACAGAGAGAATGTCTGATACAAAGTAGTTTACAGAGGTTTCTAGCTAAAAGAAACTTGATAGGAATTAACCCTTGTCTGCCAAGCTCTTTAGGTTTCTGTACCCAGTACTTTACACTGCCACTAGCCTTCAGGTAGATAAAGTGGCACAACTGCACCTTATAATTTAGGAGTTCGCTTATAGTTTGTTGCACTTCAAGATTCAACAGGAAGGTGATATATGGATGAGGCTACGTGCAATTTTGATACGGCTGAGAGCCAATAGTGGAAAATCTGGGGTATTGGACACACCAAAGGGAGGTCGGATGACAAAGTGCGACATACACCGCGTCTGAAGAATCTGAAAGAGAACAGGATTTTGACAGCATGGACAAGCAATTTATCAGACAAGACATTAAACATGAAGGTGGTGTAAGGCTAGGGTGTAACGGGTGGCGGAGTCTCAGAATCTCTTAATGGAAGGAAATTAGTAGATATCCAAGTCCAGGGAGTTGAAGGGGGACTGTAACTGGACTGAACATCTCCTAAGTTATCAGACTTGAAAAAAACGTGTGGTAGGCAACTTTATGACAATTGCAATCTGAAACTCCTGAGATAAGGAAGTCCAGTGGCTTTTCTTGGAACAACGACAAACTTGAAGCACTAGGAAGTCAGGAGAAGAGCTTCTGAGCCAACACTCATACTTGCAAAGGTTCTGTGCAAAAGCTAGCCTCACTCAGAATGGGGTGCAAAGGCAACCAAAAAGTTTGAAAGCAACATGGGAAAACATCTGGGCCACAACCTCCCATCAACCTGTAAACAAGTGTGATACCTCAACATTCACCAAGTTCCTTTATCCCCCCCAACTAGAGTCCCTCCATCTATTGCCACAAAATCTGGGGGTTCAAAACAACAATCAGTCCCTATCTGTAGATCCTTGTTTATACACATGTAATTATCTTTAATCATAGTGTAGTGAACACATTTAAAATGTAAGCACAGATTAAGATAGTAAAACCTTGAAATATTTTCCTTGCTCTAGTTAAGTTTGATATAGGTTAATTTTCCTCTTTTTTTTTCCTGCCTTTACTCTTAAATGTACTATATACATATCCTTTCTGACACACATGAGAAAAGGGGGAGGAAGTTTAAAAAAAAAAATCTGAAATGTTTGATGTTTTATTGTAATGCCAAATAGAAGTTGCACTGTGAAAAAATACAATGGTACATTACATCCTATTATTCCCATTGATACCATTAGTTACAGTCAAGGCGCCAATGTAAAAGAATAACAACTAAAACCAAATACGGTCCCCCTAACTCAGTGACCTGACATGCAGGTGCATTATACCCCTGAAAAAAGAAGGCATCAGTTCTACATGAAGTAGCATGCCACTGTCATCTTTTACACTGTCACTCGTTATTCTCATTATAATGATAGAATTTAATTTTATTTAAATCCACATCTTGAAAGGTTTTCCTTGTAGGTATATTTGCATTCTACTTGTTCATTTCAGCATCTATTGTGACACACTACTAGTCTCCACTTGACACTACATGCTGTCTCCTATTTCTATCATTCCAGAATATGTTTTCTTTGTTATGCTACTGCCACTCAGGTTTGTTTAGCTCTTCCTGGTAATCACCTTAATGAAAGTTTGATCTTGCTACTACCTCTATGATATCCTACACCACATATCTAATATCACTATGAAACTGAATCCCAGTAAGAAAGGATTGCTGACTGCTCCCAAACATACATTACATCTAACATCTATTCCTTACCTTTGACAGTGGTGTTTGAACTCTACTCCTAAACATGAAAATGATTTGTTTTCAAGATGGCTGCTGACTGTTCTCTTGATAACTATGTTCATGATACATTGAGAACCATGATTACTTACAAGATATTACTTGGTTCAAAATGCTACTTAACAGGAAAGACCTTGCTATGGCACTGTAGAGGAACTTGAGTAGCATACACTTTATATTTTGGTGGTACAAATAAATCAACTTCCGTTAACTAGCTAAGGATTTACTTCCTGGGGAGAAATATCCATGTATCATCAACCTAGTGTAGCAAGTTCCATTCTGTTATTTTTTTGCCACTTTGGAAATATAGAGGTTGGTCAGAACACTGTTGTACTCCAGAAGTTCCTAGGTACCACAATGACCATTTTAGACACTTAGCAAGGAAATTTAGTTTCTGCATTCCATCAATGTAGTAGACCATCCACAGGTTTAGATAATGACTTTGAATACTCTTTAAACCTCCTGATCACAGACTGATAATAGGAGTTGATACTAATCAAAATTTCCATTTGTCTTGTAAATAAGAACTATAATTATAGTCTTTATTAGAGAGGTAGGGGAAGGGAATTAACTCTTCATTTTGGATTAAACAATTTACAGTATTGATACATCAAGCAAATGTTAATGATCCTTTCAGCATACATCTTTTTCATTAAAAGCCAAACTACTTCTAAGGGTAATCTTCTCTGCTTTCACAAAATAGAATATAAAGGCCTAAATATGCAACCTTACTCATATGAATAGTTCAGCACATGAGGAAAAAGACACAATTCCGTAACTCCAAACCAGGGTTAATTCATTCAAAAGATCAGCTGGGTATAAACTAGTACTATCCTTTGATATTAGAGGACATATCTGGAGGTACACAGATTTAGAACATCTAAGTTCTGACCCATATGTTTTAGGGACCATATTCTCTATACTTATATATAGTGAGTTGTACCTCGCCTTTAAGTCAACAACACTACTTAAAATGAAGGTAACCACTGAAGATCCACTTGATCCTAATAGACTATACAACATACTTGTGGTTTCAAAAAGCTTATTCTTCTCTGCTTATCAACCTTATGATACATCATACGTGAGATATGTTTCTAAAAAAGATTCATTTGATCAATCATTTTTGGATAAGCTACTTATATGATTCAGATGACCAGAAGCTCAGAACTGAACTGATCAGGGTTACCAAGGACTTAAGTTTTTGCCCTTCAAGTTTTTCCCTTCTATATTCATATTGCTTTCTCTCAGAAATGGATGGCTACATGCAGTCACCAGTAAAAGTTATATTTGAAAATACAATACTGAATTTCAAGATCTAATGCAAGGTAAATAGTCAGAACTGTAAAAGTAGAAGTGTTACTTTTCAAAATGGATCTTCAATATGCTTTTCTGTCAGAAAATAATTAGCACAATCAGTTTATATTATTTTTGATTGATCAACAGACAGTTCAAACTTGCTAATATTTTAAGGCTTACATAATTCTAAGATAAGACTGAATTATACCAATTCTAAAAATGAAGCAAGTGGTCATAAGCTCTGTAGATGGGTTTGAATTAGTACAAAATGTTGAAAAGAGTGATTTATGGCAATTATGCTTCTTCTATGCTATGTGGGAAAGTAGTGAGTGCCAAAACTGATTTAATATTAAATGAAAATTGAGTTTATTATTTTGAGGTAGAATGATATCATTTGTGATTAGCAGCTCAGTCTAAAAAATGTCACCTTTTTACAGCTGAAATACTATGTTGTATAACACAGGAACTGAACCGTGTCAGGAAAAGAGAGCAGACAGTACTTTAAATAAATTCAATGAAATCTATGCATCATGAGTTCACCTAATGTGGTTAGGTGCAAAAGAATAAAATTCCATTCAGAGAAATGTCTGTTTTATGCCTCTATCTCCTGCATACTTGAAATTGTTTTGGAGTGCATTTCCCTTAAAGTATAGATTCTTGTTACTTCCTCTTCAAGAGAAGCATACCTAACAGGTTATTGATTTGGTTCTGAAGGACACAGTGTTTATTATGTAGGAAACCATTGCTGGGCACAAGCGTGAGAAATTAATGATGGCTTTGTAAGTGTCCATGCTGTGGTACTGAACCAGTGGGGCAACTGTCAATCTATATGATAATACATCCCCAAACTTCATAAAATCAGCGATGTGAAAAAGCATTGATTTTCTTGAGCTAAACAAGGTTTGTCAGACAGAAAGCCTAAAAAAATTTACTCAAGTTAACACCTCTGCTTGTAAAATCGTTAATTTCAAATTTGTGTGAATATTTTATAACCAAACATACAAACATATTTGTCATGAAATGCTTACTAAATAAAATGTTAACACTGAACATTAAAGATTACATTTATTCCTTGTATTTTGCCTGTACTTCATTGCATAACGTCTTTCCTTATTTAGTCAACATTACAATTTGAAAAATTGCCTTTTCAAAATGCATTCATTGTTATCTATTGTCAAATTCATAATAGTTGATATTTCATAAAAAGCACAGCTAAAAAGATAGAAACCCATTATCTGATCAAAGCCAGGGATATCTGCATAGATACGTTCAAATGGTGAAAAACGTTGCAAGTTAAATCTTGCTTCCACTGAGGTCAATGAAACAAACATTGATCTCAGTAAAACTAGATGGCAAGCCCAAAGTCTGAGATCGATTGTACCAAGACAAAACTTCAGTAGTCCACATACATTCATTTGAAGTACTGAATGTATGGACCGTCATGCAAAGACTCCTTGAAGTCAATGGTTGTATTGTCTTCAGCAGACTTTGGTTCAGATCACTGAGGATGCTGACAGAAGTGGCATTTGGTCCCCTGGAATCACTCTTTTAATGGCAGCATTAAAGCAAATCAAATCACTGGCTAGAATAGGTTTGCTTTCTCACACAACTGTTTGCTTTCCTTGTATGTGACTAACACATTGGGACTCTTGAGATTGAAAAAAAAAAAGAAAGAATAAAAGACCATCACTTTAATATATTAAGAATTCAATTCAGGTAAAAAAACCAAAAAACCAAAAACGCTTAGAATAAAAAAAGAAAGAACAACTCTCTTCTGAGTAACTGAAATAGCTGAATGTTCCATAAAAATACAGTTTTAAATGAAACAGACAATGTAAAAGGGAGTCTATTACAGTAACTGGTGTTAAGCAGCTGCTTTATATGGCAGCATTGTTGGGGTTTCTCCTTATCTTCTTAAAATAGCTCACTTTAGAATTAAACTTGGTTTTGTTTCATTTTGTAAAGTGACTTGGGCTCCTTCTCTGCCTGCACCATAGGATGGAGAATTAATGGATGCTCTGCTTTGCTCCTCACAGCAACCTGTCTTTACCAGCTCTATTTTTAAAAAATGTAGTCACACAGTTTTGCTGTGACAAATTTAAAATTGCTTTATATGAAAATATTTAAATGGTTTGTAAACATTTCAAGAAGCAATTAGCTCAAGTAGTACAAAACAATGCCCATGTGTTTTTCATGCATTGGTTCTGCATTGTGTAATTTATCTTTTTTCCCTGTTTTAGTTAAAAAGATAAGAAACTATATTAAACAGATATAGGTACATATCACTTGGATGCACAGATCTGGTTAACAGAACCTCTTGTATACTTACCTTTAATGATTAACCACCTCTAATATATATAACGCTTAATAATTCCATGAAAATATGCCCACAAGACTCAAATTCACTCCAATTAAATTTGACAATTTATATGCTGTTAGTATACTGAAAACTATTCATCTTATTTCATGCTTTATATAAATATCACATACATTTTTTCCCTTGACAAATTTGTTCACTGCTGACATTATTAAATTAAAGTCCACAGATTCTACCTGAAGTTTGGTGGACAACATGCATGTAAAGTATTGCTATCTAGATTGAAGCATAAAAAGCTAGTATTTGGAAGACATCATAATGAGAAATGTTATCAAAACCAATACCTAAGAACTTACTGAATGCTTTTCTAGATATAGGTCACAAGTTCCCTAGAGTATAAAAAAAGCATTTAAAAAGTGAAAGTTATGGTTATGCTATAATGTCTGATCTAGTAATGTTTATAATAATATAAAATATACTGTTGATTCTATATATAAAATCTTGGGGCATCTTTAACATTTCACACCTACACACGTATATTATGACATATAGGAAAAGAAAGAGGCCTACCATTTTCCTCATCTGACTTATTTTCATTGTCAGAGTCAGTCAGTGTAAGGGCTGAATTTTCACGACTCGAGAGACCAGAACTGCGCCTGGATTTTATTCCTCTTCCCCACAGCCTTATAGCATGCTCTGGAGACATTCCTCCCTCTGTATCTGAGTCAGCGTCAGACCCGGTACTCAAGGAATAACCTTGATGAAGTATTCCTATGTCTGAGCAATAACCACTTCGATGGGGAGAGGGTTCACAGATTCCAAGTTCTGCCAGGGTGAAGTTGGTTCCTAGGGGAACATTAAAACATAACAAAAACAGGAAGAATTTAAATCTAAATTACTTTAAAAATTAAAGTTACACATATATTCATTATTTCATAAATATACGCACTATTATGCCTTAGTAATTAATATATTATGTAAGAAGAGCTATGGTTTTATAAGGTTTTCAGGCCTCATTAGAAGCATATGGCATTGTAGAAATGATAAGTAAAATACACAAAACAAAAAAGTAAGGTCTGCAAAATATGACATGAGTTTTTCTTCTCATATTTTCCCTCATCCTGTAATCCTTAGGATCCTGGTTAATATCAAGGTCACAAGCAGTCTTAAAGACCCGGCATTTTTATGCTACACACAGTATGGAGTTTGCAAGACTGGGGTCTTGGTTCTGACCTTGACAGTTGACCCCACTACACCATAATGTTTCTATATTATGTGAAAGCCCCAAATAGATTTAAAATTATGATTTGAATGTTTTAATTTTTAAATGAATATGTAATATAGCTGAGTTGAAAAAGCTGAAGAATGCAAAATCGTCTGGAATAGTAAAACACTGAATGTGATACATTCTAGGAAAAATATTACTAGTGTCACTACTAACTAGTTACTAGTGTTACTAGTAGTTTAAACATGAAGTTAGGTTAGATATTTTGATATTTCTACTATAACTTAATGAGATGCATCTTATCATGATGATCATGCTTTTTTCTTTTATTTATAGCAGCATCCTCTGCCCACAATAAAACTTTTTGTATTAATAGTATAGTACAAGCAACGTAAGTGATAAGACTAATTTCTGGAGGCAAAACTTCTGGAATTTATGACAAAATAAGGTGGCGTCTAGCAAACCATAATATAACTCAGTGGATAGGCTGCACTTGCAGATTCCTAAAGGTACTGGCTAATAGGTCTGTGTGAATAGGTAACTATTTGATTTGGATTCAGCCAATTCAGATTTGGTCAATTCAATTCAGAGATTCAAAGCACTTTTCTGAATCGATTCGATTGAATTGATTGGGGAAAGGCTCGGCGATTCAGAGATTCGGCCATAGGGTATAATGGGTAATCAATGAAATATCTATACCTTTGTTGTCTTTTGGCTGATTTGGATGAAACTTCCAGGGCTGGTAGACTCTCATGAGAGCATGAAGCCTGCCAAATTTCAAGGTGATAGGTGTAGGATTTTCTGGGAAACTGCACCTCAAAATTCTGAAAGCAAAACTCATGTCACGTGTGTGTGTTAAGCCACAGTGGGGTGAAAACTACAGGGATAGTAGCTCTTGCTGATGCCACAAAGCCTGCCAGATTTCAAGGAGGTACATGCAGGGGTTCAAGGAGACAGGTGCAGGAAACTGCACCTCAAACTGCTGACAAGCAAAACTCATGACATCAGTGACACTGTGTATGTGTTAAGGCACAGTGGGGTGAAAACTGCGGGAGTGGTAGCCCCTGCTGAGGCCATGAAGCTTGCAAGCTTGCAAGGAGAGAGGTGTAGAGGTTTCTGGGAAACTGCACCTCTGCACTTTTACCTGTGCTGCTACATCCCCCTCCCCCCCCTTGCTTGTCCCTCACCTCCTGATGCCTCCATTTCCATTTTTACTGACTGGCTTTCTGCCTGCAGTGCATGCGAGACCAGCCTCTCGCTTCTTTACTATTCCTTCCATCCAGGACCAGGAGCCACATCAACTGCACGTACTTCCTCAGCCCAACAAAGGGTTTTTCAACCCAAAAGCTTCTTAAGATATATTTTTCTAATTATTTCTGTTTTTTCATAATAAACATATAAACATAAAAACACAAGATAAGCCATCATACACCACGAGTAACATATATCCAACACAACATCTTTACTTCTTGCTGTCAATTCCTTTATGAAAAGGAAGACTGTGACAGTTCCGTCTGGATACCTTTGATGCTGCTGATACTATTGGTGTTGAGCCAACTAAATTGTTTTGACCTGCCATCATTTACAGTGGTGGAATCAAGCTGAGGCTGTAGGGGAGGAGGAGGCCTCAAGGAGGCACACTGTCATGTTGTTCAGAGGCTCCAGCACCAGGAAGAGCACACCTGAACACACACACAGTCTCACAAGCACCCATGTCATGAGTTTTGGCTGCCTAAGGCCAGAGGTGCAGGACCCCAGACCCAAGACTGTCTCCTTGACAGCTGGCAGGCTTTGTGGCCTCAGTAGAAGCTACCAGGCCTGCAGTTTTCAACCCCCTGTGCCTTAACACACACAGTGTTACCCATGTCATGAGTTTTGCTTGACAGCAGCTTGAGGTGCAGTTTCCCAGAAACCCCTGCACCTATCTGCTTGAAACTTGGCAGGCTTTATGGCCTCAGCAAGAACTACCGTCCCTGTAGTTTTCACCCCATAGTAGATTAACACATACACACATGACATGAGTTTTGCTTTCAGGATTTTGAGGTGCAGTTTCCCAGAAACCCCTTCACCTATCTGCTTGAAACTTGGCAGGCTTTATGGCCTCAGCAAGAACTACCGTCCCTGTAGTTTTCACCCCATACTAGATTAACACATACACACATGACATGAGTTTTGCTTTCAGGATTTTGAGGTGCAGTTTCCCAGAAACCCCTGCATGCCCTCAACAGGGTCTACCACCCATGCAAGTTTCATGCAAATCAGCCAAAAAACAACAAAGTTATAGATACGTCTTTAATTCTCCATTATACCCTATGGCTGAATCTCCAAATCACCAAATCTTTTCTAAATCAATTCAGAAGCTCCAAATTGATTTGGAAAGCCTAAAGCTTCTAGCGATTCAATTCAAATTCATAGATTCGGCCTCCAAATCATCGCCAAATCCGAATCGCGATCCTAAGCTTTGCACAGCCCTATTGGGTAAGTATGGACTTGCTAGCTGATTTCTAATGATATTTCTTTCCATACAGTAATAAATGCACTGGGCCCTTTAAAAATACACAGAAATATTCAGCAGTCTCCCAGCTCTACTGATTTTGGAATTCTTCAAGCAAGGCTAAAAACAAAAACAGATTTATATCACTACAGCTGTGGACTATTTAATTCATATTGCTCACAATGCAATTGATTGTGAAGTTTGTGCTTTCATTATAGCATTTTTATTTCCTATTTAAACAGTTATTGACATTTCTCTCTTTCCATATATAGATACCAAAAAGGACATATAGATAAATATACAGGTAAGTATAGACTATATACAAGTCTTTTTAAAGTCTTGAAATGTTTTATAGTAATATATATGCTTCATTAATCAGTTCTTAAAAAGAATGGCAATTTCACTTCCACGGGATAAGCAAGTCAGATAACGTATTATTAAAAAAATACCTAATTTATTTATTTTTATACAGCTTTTCCTAACCCCACAATGTCACTTAACTGTACAAAAAATTTTGGGACCCAAGTTGTATTAAATCTATACAAAAGAGGTTTTATTCTACTTAATCTTTATCTCCTAACATATCAGTTCAAGAGCAGGAAGTGATTTCTCTTTGAAAAAGACTGAGGTGTTTCCTTGGCAAGCAGGGGTTGGCAATGCTCCTGAGATAGCAAGTTTCTTCACCACCCAAAGGAAAAACCCTTTGCTTTACCCCAAAGACACTCAACTTCTCCCAGCACTAACAGATTGCTAGATTCTTCTGAAAGAAGGAGGGTCACTGCAACACAGTGTCTGGGTAAGGTGATTACAGAGGTTGTGAGTTAATGAAATAAAAATGGAGAGTGACTACTTCTAAAACAGCAAACCTTTAGCTGCTATGTTTAAAAATGAGATAAAAAGAAAAATACACAGACAGAAAATTCACTTCATTTCCCACAGGACTTAATTATAGCAAATTAACCCAATTGTTTGCAATTGAATATATTCTTATTTGAATCCACCTCATGGTTAAATCATCGAAGACAGCTGTGATATGTATTTTTAAAATTACAGTATCTAAAGAGATATGGAAAACCATGTGGAACTCAATATTGGAAAGAAAATATCCACATTTTGTGAGAAACTTATTTTTACTCTTAGTACTTTCAGGAAAATTTGAAGGAGAACTTCGTTACCCCTAGCTAGGCAGGGATTCTTTAAGAACAGTTTCACTACTCCATTTTAGGTTCATAATGAAACTTGTGGCAGTTGGTCATAAGGCAGGTCTTCCTGATTGAACATACTCTTGTTAATTTCAGTCACTGCTTGCAAATTGTGCAGAATACATTTAACAGAAACTTACAAATTGTTTTGAATGTTGTTTCTGCCATACTGAATGCAAATCATTCAAAAAGAAACTCAGTGGTATGAAATTATGCACAATAAACCAAGGAAATCCACCTAAATTAATGTGAGCTGAAACCTTCAAGTCTGACACATTCTGAATAGGACATAATCATCATAGTGCACTCTGAAATTAGTAAGACTACACCCATTCCAACCTACAACAAAAGAAGTGCAGTAAAACTTATAAATGATTGCCTTGTTTGTTGGTTCGAAGTGTGTATAAACTCAGACAATTATGAATATATTCCCTTAATAATACTGTTTTACATACCCAATCATCCCAGCTTTAATGATACTCTGTAGAATTTAATAGCCTTTAAATGTCCAGATAATTTCACTCTAATTAGCATTTGGTGCTGACGTACTACAAACTATAACATTTGATGCCACAAGCGAATTTAAGATGGCCGCTTACATTATTTTTCTCAAATATAAATGTTAGTAGTATAGGAAGTGAAAAAGAACTCATTTTTTGCTCATTTTTGCTTTAATTGAGAATTTTGCAAAAATGCATGTGGTTTTGAGAGGTAAAGAGAGGAAGCTATATACAAATTGAGAGTCAGATTGAGGGATAGATACATGGGCCTGGATCAAACTACTTGTCACTGTAGCTTGGAATCCTTTACCAAATGCTAGTTAGTATCAGATGCTACATGTAAAGGTGTGAGAAATCCTATGAGGACAGTGTACACCTAAGCAAAGTTTAGAACTAGAAGTTGGGCCCTTTGGCCTCACTGGACATGGTCATTGGTGGCAAGCCAAGCTTCTCTCTGCCGGACCTGCACTCCTGTGCCCCCTGTACTTCAGCAGCTGCCAGACCCTGCAGTGCGACCTGGCCTCCATCAGACCCTGTGCTCTCCCCTTATTTGTTAAACCCTGCACCACCCCTCATCCCACCCCTTCTGGAGTGTGCGCTGTAGTCCCTGCACCACTTCCTCCTCACTGCTGCTACCACTCCTATCAGACCCTTCACCAATGCTGCCTCATGCCAGAATCTGTACTGCCCCCACCACTTGACCCTATGCTCTGCTGCTGCTGCCATGGAGACCACTACAAGAGTCCTCGTGCCCTGGATTGGATCTGGCCTGTACAGAGCCTCACAGTCCTGAACCAGCCAAGGGCCTCAGATCAGTTTGACACCCCTTGTATAGATTTATTACAGGGTGTCATTAAATATAAAGCTACGTCTTCCAATTTTTAAATGTTTTTTTGGAATTCCATTTAGCATAACCATATTCTAATCCCCATACAACTATCTAATCATTTTTGGGTCCTATGGAGATGATATCTGCCAGTGATTTCCCTTGGAAATACATTTCACAGATGAATTGTGGAGAATGTATAAAAATATTCCTCTTTATAGTTTTAAAAAATTGTTTTCCTTTTCATTGACTATCCATTCTTTCTTAAACATCAGAAAAAAAGAAATAGGAGCACTCACGTAATCTTTCCTATAGTGTTTTCTACCAGTAAGAATCTTCCTAATTAAGTAACCTTGTTCATTAATACCGTATTCTTTTATTTACCAGCTCTAATTGTGCACTAGGGTTCAAGTGACATTAACAAACCATTTTATATTGTGGGCAATATTGGACCCCTGTTGAACCAGATGGGGCAACTGACAACTGATACCCAGGAAAAAGCCAAACTATTAAATGGGTATTTTGCGTCAGTCTTTCATCAGTCCCATGGGACGCCCATGGTCACTATGGGACAGGGAGGTCCAGGTGAGGGAGATCCCCTGCCTTCCATTAATGCTGACCTTGTGAAGGAACAGACTTGAGAGGCTGGATACCTTCAAGTCAGCTTGCTCTGACACTCTACACCCCAGGGTACTCAAGGAGCTGGCGAGCATCATAGCTCAGCCTCTGGCACGGATCTCTGAAAACTCCTGGCACTCTGGTGTAATGCCCAAAGACTGGAAGAAAGCCAATGTGGTGCTGATCTTCAAGAAAGGGAGGAGAGTGGATCCGGCTAACTACAGGCCTATTAGCCTGACTTCTATCCTGGGGAAGATCTTAAAAAAGTTTATTAAGGAGGCCATCCTTGATGGACTGGCCCAGGCTAACATCCTAAGGAATAGCCAGCACGGGTTTGTTGCGGGTAGGTCTTGTTTGACCAATCTCATTTCCTTCTATGACCGGGTGACCTATCACGTGGACAAGGGAGAAGAGATTGATGTCATATATCTTGACTTCAAAAAAGCTTTTGATCTGGTATCCCATGATCACCTCTTGGCCAAACTGCCCAGTTGTGGCCTTGGCTCCACCACGATCCGCTGGCTGGGAAATTGGCTCCGTGGTCGGACCCAGAGGGTTGTAATTGATGGCAGTCACTCATTGTGGTGCCCTGTGACCAGTGGGGTCCCTCAAGGCTCTGTCCTTGGAACCATACTGTTCACACATCTTCATTAATGATGTGGACATTGGAGTCAGGAGTGGACTGGCCAAGTTCGCCGATGACACCAAACTTTGGGGGAAAGCATCCACGCCAGAAGATAGGCGGGTGATCCAGGCTAATCTGGACATGCTCAGTAAATGGGCAGACGAGAACCTGATGGTGTTTAACACCGAAAAATGCAAGGTTCTCCACCTTGGGAGGCAAAACCTGCAGCATCCTTATAGGCTCGGCAGTGCTACGTTGGATAGCACTACAGAAGAAAGAGACTTGGGGGTCACCATTGACCACAAGATGAACATGAGCCTGCAATGGAATGCTGCGGCTAGTAAAGCAACCAAAACGCTGGCTTGCATCCATAGATTTCTCGAGGTGAGGCCGCAGCTAGAGTACTGCGTCCAGTTTTGGGCTCCACAATTCAAAAAGGATGTGGAGAAGCTTGAGAGAGTCCAGAGGAGAGCCACGCGCATGATCAGAGGTCAGGAAAACAGATCTTACGATGATAGGCTGAGAGCCATGGGACTCTTTAGCCTGGAAAAGCGCAGGCTCAGGGGTGATCTGATGGCCACCTATAAGTTTATCGGGGGGCCACCAGGATCTGGGGGAACATTTGTTCACCAGAGCGCCCCAAGGGATGACGAGGTCGAACGGTCACAAACTCCTGCAAGACCGTTTCAGGCTGGACATAAGGAAGAATTTCTTTACTGTCCGAGCCCCCAAGGTCTGGAACAGTCTGCCAGCGGAGGTGGTTCAAGCACCTACATTGTACACCTTGAAGAGAAAATTGGATGCTTATCTTGCTGGGAACCTATGACCCCAGCTGACTTCCTGCCCTTTGGGCGCGGGGCTGGACTTGAGCTTCCGAGGTCCCTTCCAGCCCTAATGTCTATGAAATCTATGAAATCTTTAAGATAATTTTATATATAGAACTATATATATTTAGGCATATTGGGTGTGAAGCTAAACATTTACAAATGAACTGTTGGCTGAAAGAATGAAGCTTTTATTCTGCAAGTAAAATATGTTTATTTAAAGAATCAGTGGAGTACCCAATTCACATCCTGAGTTTTCACAGTAGAGAGCAAAAGCAGCTTTGTAGCACAATTTAATTTTCATTTAGTTTACCATATACTAATTCATATTGTCAAGAATACTTTTTACTACTACTACTTTATATAATATGCTAAATACTTATTTAGCTATATGAATACTCCCAAAGGGTATGATAAATTAATGATGGACAACCTCTTCACCAGTACAGTAAACTGAAAAGGAGGGAAAAAAAGTGTAAAATATCAGCAAGGGGTATTTTCACCTCAGCTGTAGAGAGAAGTTCAGTTGGTTAACAGTGTGACAGAGGATGGGTTTTATTGTAATGTTTTTGTATTAACTAAATTCATGTAATAGTAATGTTGTATGACTTAGTATCTCTTAGCCAACTTATGACAGGAAAAGAATGGGTTAGGCAGGGGTGGGAAATTATTTTGGACAGAGGGCCGCTTCCTGAGTTTTGGCAAACTACTGAGGACCACATGATAGGCAGCGGCGGATAAATATTTATTTTCTAAATTTTTTAGGAGCCCTGAGGGCTGGATAAAATGGTCTGGCAGGCCGCATCTGGCCCCTGGACTGCATTTTGCCCACCCCTGAGTTAGGGGAACAGTGAAGCCAGAATTGCTGGCTTAGATGACAAAATACAGGGCCTTTAATATCCTTGTTTACATCAAACTGGGAGCTGTAGGTGACACCCAGGAAACCCTAGAGAAGCTGAAGGAGATAAGTATGACCATGGCTAAGTCATTGTGAACCGCAGAGTACCTGGTTACAAGGAGAGGCTGAAAACAGACCAAAGAAGCAGCTCTGGGGCTCCTTTTGTGCAGACTGGTTAGGGAACAGCTGATTAACTTTGGGGTCCTTAGGGCTGTGTGGGTTGGGCTGGGAACAGAGGAACTGGTTAACCCTTTGGAAGGTGCAAAGAACATCTGGCTGGGTGGTCTTTGTGCCAAGTATATGCTTTTGTTGAAGAGAAGTTATCTATTTTGTTACTTGGAATTCTAGGTTGCCTTTTCTCCCCAACAAGAGTTAAAATCCCTCTCTAAGGAACTGAAAGCTACCTCCTTGAGTCAGAGCCATAAACATCCAAGGAGGGTCAGGGATGAAAGGCCTGGGTCTGAGAGTAGGAAGAAAAGCTCTTCCATTGCTCTAGAGGCCATACATGGACTGGCTTCAGGGACCAGACAAGGCCAAGGGATCCTAGGAAGCACTCTCCTGGGGGGGACCCCACAACAGACATTAAAGTGTAAGAATACATGAATTTCCATACTGAAAGTCGTTCTCATTCAGCATTATACATTTAACAGGGGACTGTCTGACACAGGAAAGGATAAGAATTCAGGTACAGGTAGATGCAGAATAATCTGCTTTATACATGATATTATCACTCTGTTATCTAATGATTAAAGATAGGTTTAGGCCAGAAGCAGGAGGCTTGATCCCTAACAACATTTTTGTTATAAAAACTATATTCTTGATAACTATATAAGATATACAATCTTTCCAGATTCCTGGCCTCTCTGATTTCTTGCAACAGAGTTTCACAAATTAATTATATGTTATGTTGTATGAAAAAAGGATTTGTTTTAGATTTGAACCTGTACTTCAAATTTCATTGCATGTCCTTGTGCCATGATAAAGAAAGAACATACCTTCTCATTTTACTTTTTCTATATCATTCACTGTTTGATAAGCTTTAACCATGCACCCTTTTATTGTCTTCTGTCTAAGGTCAAGAATCATTGCCTTTTCAATTTATCTTCCTATTTTAGGTCTTTCAGGACTACCTTCTTCAACTCATTCCAAACCATTTTTGATTTAATACTAATATTAATTGTATATTACCAGATGCTCTAAACTTGTTGCAGGAAAGAAGATGAAAACACTTAGAAAAGTGAGAAAAAACAAGAATCTGATTGTTGTCCTCTGGCATTAATGACTTTTCTACTAAAACAAATTCCTTTAATATGGACACACTTTTTAATGTCTGCTTCACATTTACAGATCATCTTATTTACTATTGAGAATGAAATACTGTACAGCAGTGCACAAGTAGTCCAGCAGATTCTCGGAATGTCCTGGGGATAAGTTTTTGATACAGATGGTTCATAGACACACTAGAGGGGAAAGCTCTTCTCAACTTGCTGCTCACAAACAGGGACAAATTGGTTGAGAATGTGAAGGTGGAAGGAAATTTGGGTGACAAAGACCACAAAATGACAGAATTTAAGATCCTAAGGGAAGAAGGAGAACAGAATAAAGACACTGGAATTCAGGAAAGCAGACTTCAGCAAACTCAAGAACTGCTGGGCAGGATCCTTTGGGAAGCAAGTCTGAAGGGTAATGGAGCCTACGACAACTGGCTGTATTTTAAGGAGGCCCTTTTAGAGGTGCTTATGAACCTCTCCTGAGGCAACAGAAGAATGGGAAGTGCAACAGGAGGTCAACCTGGCTAGACAGCAATCCCTTCACTGAGTTTAACCTTAAAAAGTAATCCTATAAAAAGTGAAAACCTGGTCATACTACTATAGAAGAGTATATGAGTATTGCATAGGCATGCAGGGAGAAAACTAGGAAGGCCAAGGCACTATTTGAGATGCAACTGGAAAAAACCATAAAAGGAAAAAAAAAAAGAGGGTGAGGGGACAGTCTACAAATACAGCAAAAGTAAGAGCACCACCAGAGAAAGCATACCTTAGGGAATGCAGGAGACAATCTGGTTATGAATGATGCAGAGAAGGCTAAAGTATTTAATGCATTTTTAAACTGATTCTAGACAGGCAGATATCAGATGACCAGTGTGGTTAACATCAGCAAACAGCCTAGAGTAGTAGAAGAACAGGTTAAGCATCACTTAGGGAAGCTGAGTGCTTTCAAGTTGACAGGGTCAGATGGGATGGACCTTAGGGCACTGAAGTAATTGGCTGAGGTAATTTCAGAGACATTATCTATCCTCTTTGAGAACTTGTGGAGCTCAAGTGAGATCCTAGATAATAGGAAAAGAAAAATTATAGTGACTATCTTCAAGAAAGGGAAAGAGGCAGATCCAGAGAATTATAGACTAATTAGTCTGACCTTGATACCTGGGCTAGGGACAGAAGTTACACAAACTAGTTTAAGTACTTGGAGACTGGTTTAAACCTGTAATAGAACAGATGTTCAGTGCACATAAACAAGTTTCAAAATGGCCAAAACTGGTTTAAGATAAAACTGGATGGATATAGTATCAGACGTAACTGATTTAGGTCAAACCAATTTATGGAAGTTCTGTCCCACAGTCCTCCTGACTGGGTGCTTGCCTACGCAGCACTGCTTAGGGGCACCAGGGAGTCTCCACTTTGAGGGGCTTCCCCTCACCCTAGACCAGGGTCCCCCAGCCTGGAGCAGCTCCAGAGAGCTGAGGGGAATTTTTGCTCTGCCAAAACTCAGATCTGCTTGCCTTAGCTGCTGTGAACCTCAGGGAGTAGAGAGAAATTCTCCTGCTCCTCCACAGCTGGTTTTGCCCCCAGTGCTGTGAGTCTGAGGCAAAACTAGCTGCAGAGGAGTGGAAGAACTATCCTATAGACTCGCAGTGGCTGAAAGGAGCAGCTCTGGAGGGCTGGGGGAAACTTCTTGAGGGGGAGGCTGCCCCCAAGGTGGGAAACCCAGACAGGGGGTCTCCTTAACCTTTTGGAGGGTGGGGACAGCAAAGGGGTGGGCCAGGAATGGTCAGCAGGCTGGGAGACATGCTCTAGCACCCCCTGGTCTGGGTCAATGCAGGCCTCCCCCTGACTTTCCCAACTGGAAACTGAATGTCAGTTCAGTTGGTTATCATTTTAGCCTATGCTGGGAAGTTGCCTAGGTTGAATAGATTCTGCCTCATGCTTTTTGACTGTCTGTATTTAGCCCTGAAAAGATCATGGAGCACATTCTCAAGGAGTCTATTGTGAAGCACCTAAATGAGAATAAGGTGATCAGGAGCAGCCAGCATGGATTCACCAAAAGCAAGTCATGCCTAACCAACCTGATTTCGTTATATGAGTGGCAGCATCTGTGGATGGGGGAGAACAGTAACTGTGATATACTTTGTCTTAAGCAAATCTTCTGACATGGTCTCCCACAACGTTCTCCTTAACAAGCTAATGAAATACAGAATAGACAAAAGTACTGTAACATAGATAAATAACTATTTTGATCATAATGCTCAACAGACAGTCTTGAATGGCACAATGTCTAGGTGTGATGACATATCAAGTAGGGTTTCCCAGGAATCTATTCTCAGTCAGGTACTTACTAATCTTCATTAATAACCTGGATGATGTAATTGAGTCTGTGATTAGCAAATTTGTGGCAACACCAAATTAGGTGGAGTTGCAGATACTGGAAAGTAGGGATAGGATCCAGAATGACCTGGATAGACTGGAGGGTCCTCAACCTATTGGTTAAGACTCAACAAAGACAAGTGAAAAGTCCTGAACTCAGGATGGAATACTTATATGCACAAATACAGGATGGCTGGCTAACAAGCAGTACTACAGAACAGAATATGGGGTTTACAGTAAATCATAAGCTGAATATGAGCTGACACCATGTTTTTGTGGGGTTTTTTGAGTTTGTTGCAACTAAATGCCAATAGCATACTGGGTTCTATCAATAGGACTGCCACATGCAAATCAGGAAGTATGTGGACAGATTGGAAAGAGTCCAGTGAAGGGCAATAAAAATGATTAGGGAGCCTAGGAAGCTGGCAAGTCTGAAAGAGCTAGGGCTATTTAGTCTGGAGAAGAGGAAACTGGGGTAGGGGAGGAGGAGGAGAGGGGATTTGATAATGGTCTTCAAATACCTAAAGGGCAATTAGAGAGAGGATGGAGATGGGGTTTTCACTATAGCTGTAGGGAACAGGACTAGGAGTAATAGACTCAAGTTGCAGCAGAGGAAATTTAGGTTGGGGACAGAATCACAGAATCAGAAAATTAGAGTTAGAAGGGACCTCAGGAGGTCATTTAGTCCAACTCCTTCCCTTCAAAGTGAGAGCATCCCCAACTAAATCATCCCAGTGAAAGCTTTGGCTAGCTGTGTCTTAAAAACCTCCAAGAACAGAGACTCCACAAACTCTGTGTAATCTGTTTTAGTGTTTTACTCTCCTAGTGAGAGTTTTTCCTAATATCTAACCTACACTTCCCTTGCTGCAACTTGAGACTATTGCTCCCCTTCTTCTGTCATCTGCCATCACTGAGAACAATCTAGCTCCATCCTCTTCAAAACCACCCTTCAGGTAGTTGAAGGCTGCTATGAAATCCACCCGCAGTCTTCTCTTCTCCAAACTAAATAAGCCCAGTTTCCTCAGCCTCACTTCATAAGTCATGCCCCTCAACCCCTTAACCATTTGTGTTGCCCTCTGCTGGACTCTCTCCAATGCAGAGAAACTTTCTGACTATGAGGGTGGTCGAGAATTGGAATAGGCTACCTAGAAAAACTGGAATCTCCATCCCTGAAAATTTTCATGAGCAAGTTAGAAAGATACTTGACTGAGATGGTTTAGTCAAGGATGATCTCACCCTGAGCAGGGGGCTGGACTAGGTGACCACCCCTACTTTCCTATGATCCTATGACCAGTCCAAAAACATAATGCATCATTTCAGGTGTTACTGCATGTATATGATAGAGGTACACTTTCTGTATTATGTGCCAGGGATTCAACCACAACTAAGTTTAGTAGACTGCATGGCTAAATTTACATGTTCATGCCAGAAAAATTCTGTCCTTTAATGGGACCTTTGTGGGCAGAAACATCCCATCTAAAAATACTACCCATTGAGAAGACTGAACCATGTTCAAGCACAAGTCATAGATCAGGATGTCTGAAGTAATGGCCGATATTTGATGAATTCTTGAGGTCAGATTGGAGTATCATAATGGGTTCTTCTTGCCTTAAAACTGATGATTTCATATCAGTTCAGAGCTTGTAATTTCTCAAAATTATCACATCAATCAAATTTTTTAAATAATGCAATTCCTGTATTCCCTTGTTCAGTAAAGGGTTGATGCTAGAAAAAGGAGCTAATGTAATGTGCTGTGTACATGAAGCACAGACTAACACATGGCAAAGCTCTCTCAGATGCCAGAGGACAGATCTACTTGAAAAGCAGTCTCAGTGGGGGAAAAGGGATAGATGCATTTGAAAGATACAATATGCAGACATACATCATGCGTGAAAAGATGACTAACTATAACTATATGCAACAGTTAAGTGTACTTGAAAGTGTTATTAGATTGTCACTACTATTGCATATCTGAAAAGCCAAACATTTCTTTGTTATCATTTTACAATTTAAATTAGAAGTTGGGTTAACTATCACACATATATGTAGCACTTTTCATTCAAATGGATCAAAAAGTGATTCACAACTATTTAACAGAGATTGCATGAGAACACCACAATGGGCGCACCTACATGTGGAATGAATGCAACACAAACTCTGATACATATCATCCCAGAGTTTATTGCTCCCAGGTGCTGCATTTATAAGTGCACCCAGGACTTCATGCTGAGCCAGGTCAGAGCAGCCCCAGCTAACAGGAGGTCTGGAGGGTCAGCCTGCCAGCCTGGGGCTGGTCTGACCAGGCTCAGCATGCTGCCAAGGGGCTGTCTGGGGTACAGGGATGCTTCAGTGGGGGCTAGCTAGCAGGTAGTCCTCACACTGAAGCACTTTTGTGACCCAACCAGCCCTGTCAGTGTCCACATGTGCATTGCTGCTGTGTGTTAATTCATGTCCTATGACCTAACAGGACCACATGTGTAGACACTGAGACTTTACTGTGGGGCTAATTAGGCAGCTTCACAGCAAGCGTCTCATGTAGATGCACCCAAAGATTACTAGATGCATCAAAAATGTGTTTTCATGTTAACAACACACTCCTCCCTTTCTCCACTCAATAATATGTAACCCAGAAATACATGCCGTAAGTCACTGGTGTTTACAGAATATGACTACACAAAATGCAATTTTGCCAGCATTAAGAGAATGCTATTTCCCAGGAGTTACAGAGTCTCCCCAAGGAGCTGCTTCCTCAGGACAACTGTGGACTTGTCTAGTCTCTCAGAACACCCCTAGGAATCAGTCCAGGCATGACACCTTGTAGATGGGGGAGGAGCCCAGGGTCCTTTACTCTGAGAATCCTGGCCTTTTGGTCCCTTACCCTCCTATGGCCCTAACTTCAAGAGATAGCATCCAATTCTTTTTCTAAAAGAGGGACTTTGACTTCTGCTGGGGAGACACAGTGCAAATCCCAGCCCTAAGTGGCACAGCAGACAGTCTCTTCAGTAAATTTGCCAAATTTACATACCTGCAGAACAGCCTCAACACAAGGGAAATTCCTTGCCCAAGAGAACCTTCCATCATTAATCCTCCTATGAAATGTGTGACATCATAACAAGAAAGAAGCATAATTCAGCATCTTGCTTGCTGTGAGACAACTTTGAGGTAAACAGACTGCTCCAACTTTTATCTGAGCCTAATTGGCATAAAATGAAAAATGAACTTTTCCAGCCAGGAGATTTTACTTTGCCTTCCAACTCTACTGTGAAATATGAATTTTATTTTCTACTTGGGAGAAATTTTAGTCTTTGCATTCTCCTATGCTTGAGGAAGGGCATGTGTGCCTGAAAGCTTGCAAGTAAAAAAAAACAAAACTGTCTTGTTGGTCTAACAAAAGATACCACCTCTAGCAAACTGATTGCTTCTCTTCAGCAAAGACATTTATTGGGGTTAAGGCCAGCCAGAGGTTTTCAATCCCCTCCAAAGGTGTTATGTAGTCCCACTGTCTCCAGTCCAGCCCACACAGCCATAAGCACCCCAAAGACACTTAGCTCTTCCCTTTCCAGTGTTTCTAAGTTCCCAAAGCTCCTCCAATTTGTCTCAGTACCCAGCCTCTTCTGGCCAGGAGCTGCCAGGCTGGGGTTTTATTTTTTTTGGTTTTCTTTTTAAGCCTTCTTTTTCACTGTCATATTCATCTCTTTTGGATACCTCCAGGGTTAAGATTTAAACTCAAGTTTGGAAATACCACATTTAAGGCTGCTCATGCCACTGTAATTCACCCCCTGTTTAGTACATACTATTTGATTAGGATCACATGCTTCTTTTTTCCACAAGTCCCTTGCCTTGTTCAATGAGTTGGAAGCTTTTTGTTCTCATTCAATGTATGGCTATAGATCATACATATTGCACTCCTTTCAAGCTCTGCATGGAATATACAATTACTGATGTCCTTATGAGCCTTTCTGTGCCAATCTAACCATACAAGTAGTTCACAAGGGGTAATTAACTTGTCTTCACAGACTTGTGTGGAATGGTATTATGATCCCATTTTACAGCTAGGAAGCTGAGACACAGTAACCAAGCTTCCTCATCTCCCACCCCCAAATTGTCCTCACTGATTTGGATGCCAAACTTGTGACTAGGGGAGCATTTCTCAGAATGCTTAACTGTTTTATAGTATTTTAAATGAAGAAAACATAAGTTCAATCAATTTCAGTTGCAGCCAAAAACACTAATTTCTGCTGATCTGGCTCCAGGTTTCTCTTGTTGGATATGCAGAAAAAGAGAAACAAAATTGACAGCCAAATATGAGCTCTTGGGCTTACATGACCTGCCCAGCATAGTACAGAGAATGTATGGCCATAAATCTAAGGGTGGTATTCAACTTCTTTAAATATACTCTCTCAATCTGTATTCCTCTGCTTTACTTGGCAATAAATTTTCAATGTCTTCAAAAATGAAGTGAAGATCTTACCGACAATTGGTACATTACAGAAACAAGCATGGGTCATTCCTGCCCTCCAACTTGTGTAGCGAACAAGTCAAGGGAAAAAAAGTATGTACATAAGTAACTCCCCTCCTAGGTTCTGTATCATTCTGCATTACAGCCAGGTGGCTTCAACTCCTCACTATTGGGTGACAGCAAGAGAATTTTTAAAACAGGAAGATTGTCTCTCCTCCCCACCCCCAAGGCTAGAGGACTCCAATTCATCCACCCTACTCTTCAGCACCAGTGGGGGTGCCCCAAGAATGAGCTCCCATTGCTGCATTTACCCCCTCCCATTCTGAAAACAGCTGAGCACTGGGAGAGAGCCTGACCACTGCTGTGGGAACCTGGCTGCAGGCTCCCAGCCAGCAGCTAGATTCCCCTCCTGCTGGAACCAACAGTGAACTTCTGCTTGGTCTGGGTAACCGTGTAACTCAGAACACTTTGCAAAAATCATTCTGAGTTACAGCTGGGAGCTGCACTTCTGCCTGTCCCCTTAGACGTTAGGGTTGTATCCTTCCAAATTCTGAGTCCTCATTACAAAACAGAACTAATTTAATAAGACAGATATGTCTAAAACATTATTCAACATAAGCAAAACAAAATATTTCTTCTCAGAAAGAGATTAACTATTTCACCTGAAACTTAAAAAGAAAAATAAGTCAGCCTGAAGCATAGCTTGAAAAACTTTGGCTCAAGTACCACATTTACTTGAACACATGAGAAAAGTTTTTTCCCCAGTCAGCATAGGGAAAAAAGCCCCTTATTTTATATTTGTATACAAGAACATCTCACTAAATGCACTGTCTATCATTAAATAACTTCTGAAAGCAGCATGTGCTCAGTAATGAAAACCAACTATGAAGTTGATTAAATGCAGCCAACACTGAGCATTACTATAACACATGGCCCATATTTGGCCAATATTCTGATCTATTTTATATAGAGAGATATATATAACACACACACACACACACACACACTCTATTATAGGCTTTCTGTCACACCTTTTAAACCACATTAAGAAAATCATGAACCCATTACAATAAATGCACTCCTTCACCTGCACCCCTGTGCTCCCACCCTCTTCCCTAACCCAAATGCAGTCCCTTAGTCCAGGCCCCTATCTGGGGTTTACATATTCAGTTCATTCACAGTCCTTGTTGCTTTTGCTGTCACTTCAGCTGTTGCTGATCTTCTTGCTGTCCTTCTCACTGTCTCCAGGTCCAGTTGTGTTGCTGTCCTCTTCTTTCTCCCTGTCCACTTCCCTTCTTGGGGAGGTTTTGAACAACCTGTGCCAAGTTTCTCTTCTCCAGGTGGCATTCGCTGCATCCTTTCCATTCTCCCACCGCTTTCCAGTAGTAGAACTGGAATTTGCTCAGAAACATTTTAACACAGTCCATTTACTTGAGCTCAGTGTGGCTGTATACCAGTAGATTCCTGCATTGCCATAGGGCACTCCTGATGCAGGACACAAACTGGTAGAAGCGGGCTGTCTGGGACCCCTGATGTTTAGTTAGGTGTCTGTACAGTGCCACCTGCCTTGTTATTAAACTGATTCCTGTGACTTCCTCAAGGAGCCAGCTTACCTTTTTCCACACTTCTTTGGCATAAGGACAGAGCCAAAGGAGGTGGTCAATGGTCTCATTCTCATCTTGGCAGCCTTCCCTGTGGCAGCTGGGTCTAGACTCTCACTTTGCCTCCACACCTTTAATGGGAGTATTCACTGAACTGTGAGCCAGTTCAAGTCCTATGGTCTTTTCATAGGTCTTTGTGGAAAGGAATATTAGTTAATGCGGCCCCTCTGAATAAGGAACGTGGTAATGCCCACAGCATGCAGTCACACCCTCAGTGCACTCTTTTGCAAGAAACAGTGAGCCACTACACTTAAGATTTTGACTCCCTCTTTACTCACACAGCTGAGCTGTGCCTTTCTTTCCCCTTTTCAAAGATTCCTGTTTCTTCAATGTCTAGCAAACAGCACCAAATGGGGCCCCAGTTTACCCAGAATCCCTCTGTCAACTCCTCTCCCGGCCAATTGCATATAATTAGTGCAGGCAGACCTGGACAGGTTTCATAATTAGTAGGGTCGGAAGGGACCTGAGCAGATCATCAAGTCCGACCCCCTGCCATGGCAGGAAAGAGTACTGGGGTCAAACGACCTCAGCAAGGTGATTGTCAAGCCTTGTCTTAAAGACCCTCAGTATAGGAGCCAGCACCACTTTGCTTGGAAGTTGGTTCCAGATCCTAGCTGCCCTGACAGTGAAGTAGCACCTCCTGATGTCAAGTTAATTACCCCTTGTGAACTACTTGACAACAAGGTATGATTGGCCTTCCTGAGTGCATCCCCACACTGCTGGCCCATGTTCATTTTGGAGTCAATAATGATTCCAAGATCCTTTTCTGCCTCTGCACTAATGAGAAGGAAGTTCCCCAGCCTGTAGGTCTGCTGCTGGTTCTTCCTCCCCAGGTGCAGCACCTTGCACTTGTCAGTGTTGAATCTCATCCTATTCTCATCCACGCACCCCTGTAACCTGTCTATAGAATCATAGAATCAATGAGTCGGAAGGGACCCAGACAGATCATTTAGTCTGACCCCCTGCCATGGGCAGGAAGGAGCACTGGGAGGGGGCAGAGGTCATACGACCCCAGCCAGGTGCCTATCCAGTCTCCTCTTGAAGATTTCCAGGGAAGGTGAGAGCAGCACCTCTCTGGGAAGCCTATTCCAGACTCTGGCCACCCTTACAGTGAAGTCATTCTTCCTAATATCTAACCTAAACCTATCCTCCCTCAGCTTGTGGCCATTGTTCCTGGTGACTCCGAACAGACTTTCCCTGAGTCCCTGCTGCTGGCCCCTGATAAAGTTGTAGGCAGCTACAAGATCCTCCCTCAGTCTCCTTTTGCAGAGACTGAAGAGACTCAGCTCCCTCAGCCTCTCCTCATAGGGCTGGCCACGAAGGCCCTCAACCATACGAGTGGCCTCCTCTGGACCCTCTCCAGGTTCTCCATGTCCTTCTTGAAGTGCGGCACCCAGAACTGGACACAGTACTCCAGCTGTGGCCTGACCAGTGTTGCATAGAGGGGGAGCAAGACCTGTCTGGACCTGTAGTGATGCCCCTGTTGATTTATGACAGGGTGCGGTTGAGTCACATTGGTGACTCATATTCATCCTGGAGTCAATCCTGACTCCAAGAACCCTCTCTGCCTCTGTGCTGCTGAGAGGGTCAGCCCCTAACTTATAACCATAATGCTGGTTCCCTCTCCCCAGGTGCAGCACCCTGCACTTGTTGAACCGCATCCTGTTCAGATCTGCCCACTTCTCTAACCTATCCAGGTCTGCCTGGATGCAGTCCCTGCCTGCCGGTGTATTTACTTTACCCCACAGCTTGGTGTCATCAGTGAACTTGAACAGAGTGCTCTCCACACCCTCTTCCAGGTCTTTTATGAAGATGTTGAACAGCACCGGCCCAAGGACCGAGCCCTGTACACCCTCCCAGGTCGACATCGACCTGTCCACTATCACCCTCTGGGTTTGCCCCTGGAGCCAGTTTGCCACCCATGTGACCGTGCATTCATCAATGCTGCAGTCCCTCAGCTTGCCCAGCAGAATTGGGTGGGACACTGTGCTGAAGGCCTTCTGGAAGTCCAAGAAGATGACATCGACTTCCTCCTTCCCATCTAAGTTCTTTGTTACCTGGTCATCGAAAGAGACCAGGTTAGTCAGGCAGGATCGGCCTTGCATGAACCCATGCTGGTTACCCCTCAACATCTGCAGGGCTCTCACTGTCTAGGTCTGATTGCAGCCTATTCCTCCCACCTAGTGAGCCCACACCTTAATGTCATCTGCAAATTTGAACAGGGTGCTTTTCACCTCCTCGTCCAAGTCACTGATAAAGACGTTGAATAGTGTGGGCCAGAGGACCAAGCCCTGGGGGACCCCACTCCCCACATCCCTCCAGGTAGAAAATGACTCATCCACCGCCGCTTTCTGGGTGTGGCCCCCCAGCCAGTTAGTGACCCATGTGACTGTGTAAGTGTTGACACCACAGTCTCCTAGTTTTTCAATGAGAACGGGGTGAGGGACAGTGTTGAAGGCCTTTCTAGAGTCCAGAAAGACTATATCCGCTGCTACCCCTAAGGATTTTGTGACCTGGTCATAGAAGGCCACCAGGATGGTCTGACAGGACATGCCTCTAATGAACCCATGTTGGTTGCCCCTATGCATAATCTCCCCTGCTGGCCCCTTGTGGACATGAGCCAAGATAATTCTCTCAAAAAGCTTACCCAGGATCGAGGTAAGACTAACTGGCCTTTAGTTTCCTGGGTCCTCTTTCCTCCCTTTTTTGAAAATGGGAACCACATTGACTGTTTTCCAGTCCTCTGGCACCACACCAGAGCACCACGAGTGCTCGTGAAGCTGTGCCAGGGGTCCTGCAATGACCTCTGCTAATTCCCTCAGCACTCGGTGGTGCAGATCATCAGGACCAACTGATTTAAATATGTCCAGTCCCTCCAGAAGTTCCCTGACTAGATTCTCACTGTACCTAGGCCTGGGTGTGCCTCCCCTGGGGCTTGAGGGCATCTCAATGGGGAGGCTGATCCGGTCCCTGCTCAGGAAAATGGAAGCAAAGAAGTCATTAAATAGATTAGCTTTGTCGTCTGGTGTGATGACCAGATTTCCTAGCGTGTCTTGCAGAGGCCCCATGTTACCTAGTACCTTCTTTTTGCCCCATATGTATTTAAAAAAGGACTTCTTGTTGTTTTTGATCTGGGTAGCTAGTCCCAGTTCCATCTGTGCCTTGGCCTTCCTGACTGCCCCCCTGCAGCCTTGAGCAACCGAGGTATAGTCCTCCCTGGTGATGACCCCTCCCTTCCATTGGGTGTATGCATCCTTTTTAGCTAGGAGAAGTTCCTGTGCAGCAGTTTCAAAGAAGGTAAAATGTATCAGTTCTGGCTGAATGAAGTTCTATGAGTATCAGTAATAATTAGCCTATATGGCAAATTAAGTTTATTTCAAGGTCAGCATTTTTAAATATGCCCCTCACTTCCATGTGCTCAGGGAGAAGGTGTGATAGTAAGGAGCAGGGGAAGGGGCTGTCGGGGGGAAAAGCTGGGCAGGGAAGAGGACAAAACTGACCCCCCATATTTATTTTCCTTACTGTAGCAGTGGGAGGAGGACAAATTCAAGGCAACCTCCAATAATTAGATTCTACACCTGGAAAATTTTAACAAATGTATACGTTCCATATATAGAATCTAATTATTGGAGGTCACCATATAATCAAATAAATATGGTAGTTAAAGTTTGTCACAATTTCAAAAAAACTAAAAATAACATCTTCCTTTGGGAAATGTCAGACAACTGTAACTAGACGTAGCAGTAAGAGCATGCAAACCATAATAAGATCTTTTTCCTGTCTCTAAGTAACTCCATTCCAGAAATTGATAGACATATATCCACCTTTAATGAACAAAACACTTTCGTATCTACTATTCTGTGTTTAAGAACATCTTTTTGTTGCCATCAGAAATTAAAATCCAGGCTGTAATGCCCACATTTCAAGCATAGAGTGTATATAACACATGCATACATATCCAAAAGAATTCCAAATCTCAATTTCGGTTTCCTAAGCAACCTTCTTAAAAAGGGGGAAAAAGTCTACTCTTTCAGAGGAATGATGAATGTCTAGAGATACTTTGGATATGACCGGTAACGTAATTCTAATCCTATTTTCTGCTCTAGTTGTGAAAGTGACAAGACATGAGAAATGTTTCAAGATGAAAAACTACAACAATCAGTTTTCTATACAAACAGGATTTAGAAATACTTGGGCAGACTTGATAGCATACAGTTTTGGCATTCTAAAATTAGTTGCACCACATTACTCATGACCAGATGCATTTACTCAAGAACTTAGTTAACAAGTGGGCTATTGTGTTGCACTGAGGGCTAGCAGCAATTCTTTCTGGTTTTACATTCTCACAGGAAAGACTAAAAGGAGACCATACGCTTAATACTGTAGAATTTGGGTGTGCATTCTTTCCTATCCTTAGTGTCACCTGTAGCTACTCAGCTAAAATGGAGTCAGGGTTAGGAGTTGGATTAGGATGTTGCATTTAAAACCTGCACTGATTCATAGCTTGTCTATTTGCATCCATTCCAACATGAATGTATGGGGGACAGGTTAAGACAAAAATCAAGAACCTAGTGTTTTCCAAGTATAAACAACAACAAATAGATAAAAATACATAGAGACCATCACAATTATTTTCAAACAGAGTCCTGATGCTCAGCTGCAGCACCAACTTGGGTCTTGTTGTTCCTTCCTTCCCCCAGATTCATGCAGCAGTCCCAAGAGGCAGAGCAACATGGCACAGTTTGGGGAACCCCTGGTGCTGGGGGAACAGAGTGCCTATGTGGTATGGTACTACCAGGGAGTCAACAGGGAGCTCAAAGTGAGATGCGTGCCTTGATGTACAGGAGAGTCTTGGCCTGTGGTACAGTGGTGGTATGGGGAAACAGCCTTGTACATGCACAGTGCAACAGGGTGTGGGAGCAGCCACTCACCCACACACAGTGTTCAGTGGGATGGGGATGTTCACCTGTGTGCATGGTGTAATAGTGGGAATGACCCACCCACATGTGGGTGCCACAGGCAAGCAGTATGGGGCGCCCTTGCCCCCTACTAGTGCTGTCCTAATTGTGTATGGGATATGGTCCCTGGTCACTTTGAAGTTGGACACCCCGATCTACAATACCATACCTCAGTTTTCCCTTTTGAAATATGGAAATAAATATTTATCTAGCTCAGAGAAGTCTTGTAAAGTTTTATTCATTAACACTTCTCTATTTGTAAAGTGATTGTGAATCATTAGATAGACTGAGCAATAGAAGCAGAAACTTAATGGATACCATAGTGTATTTATGTTTACGTGTTAGAATCTTTGGTGGTGTTCAGGTACCATTGTGATAAGTACCATATAAGAAACTAGAAAGAATTATTTTACAATTGCCCCTTGAATACAGAGCAATATGCTCATTAGTATTTAATAGTCTCTCCTGTCTCTGCACCATTAGTTCTTTTTTTGATGGACAGTGAGATGTCAACCACAGCTCTATGATTGATTGAGGCTTTAAAATGTACTCTACTTTCAAGCAAATTTCAGGATAGCATGAAGTGTCATCACAATTCAAACTGGCTAGTATTAGCTGTTGTTTAGATACATCTAGTATCTTTTTATATTTGCATGATTCAGTCCAGCCTGTTCAACACTAGGTAGTGCTTCTCGTAGTCTATAGTACAAGCAGTATAGCATAGCTTATAGTATAGCTTATTTGACTGACACCTTGTAAAATAATTCAGTTTCATCTGCATTCTAGATAAGCTTATGAAGGTGTTCATCTCTGCCACAGAGGTTTTTGTAAAAGTGTTTTAGTATGTCATTAAAAAAATTTTAAATTCTCTTTCCAGGCATCCAGAGTTAAATTCCATTGACTTTTGTTGTACAGTGCATTATATACAGCATGCAAATGAGTTTCTATGGATCTAGTCACCTGTACTCAATTATTTAACTTCAGAACATTTATTTTTGTCTAGCAAAGTTTGCAGGAAAAAAAAAAAGATCATATATATGCATTCTAGTGATATTTTGGGGAATTAGATTAATATAGCTACAAGCCTGAAAAGACTATTAAAGTAAGTGTCAAAAAAATGTAAGAAATCAACTAGTGCCCTTAACCTAGTAAGTGCTTGATAAACTACATCTAAAAACAATAAAAATCAGAAGCAATGAGCTCTGATACCTATATAAATGATCACTATGGACATAATTGAGAATACTATAATCACAAATTAATCCTTATTGGTTTTCTTTTATACCATATTTGACAAGTTCAGAACATGAATACTCTATATTTTATGAAGGTCTCCAGGCATATGTAAAGATTCCTTGGCTTTACTAGGCATTAGCTGTTTATAGTATCATAGTACTTAGGGTCGGAAGGTCCAACCCCCTGCCCCAGGCAAGAATGGGTGCCGGGATCATATCACCCCAGCCAAATATCTGTCCAGCCTCCTCTTGGTCATAAGGAGCTTCTGTACTGTAAGGAAAACATCAACCATAAAAAGTGGCACCAGAAAATGCATCCTGTACAATGAAAAAAAAATCCTGTGCCACTCTTCACTCTTCAAAACTGTTTTGTACATGTTCAGAGTGATATTATTCATAATAGGTTTCAGCAGTGCCCTGGTGCCAGCCTTCAACTCAAAATTTCCAATTTCCAACACTGCTAAGAGCATCTACTACATGACCAACATAAATCACTTCAGCAATAAATGCAGCCACCTGAAATGGATAAAAGAGCTTCCCAAAAGTTTCAGCAATGGTAAGAGTACAACTGATAAATGGGGAAATGTATTCTTAACACAGCTACAGAAGGCTCCCAACAAGGTGTACATAACTAGTGACATACTTAAAAGATACGCTAAAACCTTGAAAAAAGAAAAAATCCCCATTAGACAGCAAGGGAGTCTGATTCAAGGCATAATTGTATAATGCTGTTTATTTGCCAAATAGGAAATAATGGTACTTTTATTTATTATTATTTTCAGCCATTATGAAGAAATCAGAGAGTGTCTTTGTTTACTTGGTTTTATTACAAACTGCTTTCATCTCCTCATTTTTAAACCTTGTAAGATAACTCATTGTTTTCATGGGCATTTTCCATTGCCCTGTTATCAATGGAGCAGTTAACATCAACTCAGCCAATTAGTCTTATTCCTGAATTTCTCTATACATGAAACATGCTTCCCTAATACATCACTTCCTTTATCTGACAATGACTACCATGTCCAGAATGAATATGCAATACAGAAACTGAGTGTGCAGGGACCTTTTTGAAGCACATAACAGCACATACAACAGTACTTAGAAATATGTCAGTATTATCAAACTTTCCACTGAATTTATGAAGGAAGGAATATGACCTCCATTCACATCCCTTCTTTCTGTTTCTCTCTAAAGGCGCTATCCTATGCAAACTGCATGATGCTGCTCTCACTTTTTTTTGTTTGTTTGTTTCCCAGAATTCATGGCATAACAAAGTGCTGGCTTTTCACTTTAGTATGTTGTAATTTGGCTACAGTGCCCACAGGCACGCAGTGTTGTCATCCTTCCCTCTGACCCTTGAAATATAGTAGTATTTTGTTATAACAGCCCATTTCTCTGGGCTTTTAGTTGAAATTTCAGTCTGCCCTCCAGAGTCTTCCTATTAGCTTTGCTCACCTTTCCCCTGACTTTTCGAGCAGGGCAACTGCGATTATCTGAGGAATCAGTCTACATACAGCTTATGGCTTCTGTGCGAAGTTGTGGCAGACTGTACTCTCTATTTTAAAAGCAGGACTGAAGTTTGCCTCCTTGATGTCTTTTCACCTCCATTTTAGTCTAAATTCTAAGGGCTCCTGGCACAGGTCCGACACTGATTGCAAAGTCTGATTAAACAGAGGTTTTCGCAACAACGTCTGCGATTCCCTGTTGAAAGAGGGTCTAGAACTCTTCTCTTGGAGGGTTGAAATGATGCATTTTAATGTGGTTCAAGAAAAGGCAGAACTGAAGGTATATATGCCTATTTACATACATTTATCATGTAGCACCCAATGAGTTAAAATAGAAATGGAAGGGCTCACATCTTCGGAGAGATTCTGGAAAAGGCTGAACTTTGGAAGCAGGCATTCTTGGATCATTCAGATCCTGAATTTGCTTGGGTTATCATCCTGCTTTTCAGAATCCCAATTTTAAAGGAAAGGAGAGAAAGCAAAGACTTGCAACTGTTTGTGAAAATGTTTCATGTGATAATTTTTCCTCAAGAAAAGTATAAAAAATTGCCGATACTACAATTTTTGGGGCGGGGGAGGGGGGAAGGGGAATGTTGATTCAAATAAAAACTTGATTTTGCTATGATTTGACAACAATGTCAAAATTGAATGTTTATAGTGAGTTAAAAACAACCAAGATGAATTATTTTGGAATAAAAGTATTTGAATTCAAAATAGTTTAATTTCAGTATGTAAATTGGAAGTTTTTGTTTTTTTTTAATGTCCTGAGGTCCCTTCCAACCCAGATTTTCTATGTCAAACCAATTAGAAAACTTTCACTGGAAAAAGAAAATTAAACAAAACATTCTGAATGAAAATTTCCTGCCTGCAAAACAAATCAGTTTTTTACTGAATCCAGTTTCCAGGACACATGGCTGTAAAAAAGATGCTTGAAAATGGGAAGTAAATACAAACTAGTAAAGTGGGATCTACTCAAAATTGTTTTGAGCCTGAAAGGAGTGCACTTTCTCCACTCAGCTCAAAGTGCTTCTCTAGGATGGTTGTTTAGAAGCCTTCTTCTCCTTGCCCCACAGAAAGAGTCTTGTGATGTACTTTATGTTCTGAACAGTTTTTTATCTGCAAAGATTTCAAACCCTTTACGCAGGAGGCAATATAAATAAAGTTACCATTCTACCTAACATTCTCCCTTAGCTCAAATAGTAGAGCTTCAGCGTTAGGACACAAAAGTTCCTAAAGAGGTGCATTCCTCACAGTTAATATCTAATTTTGTGCAATATGCCCCACTTGTGATGTACTGTGTCAGAAAGGTAAATATGTCAAATCTGGGCAGCACGGGAGAGCATTCATGTGCCTTTAGGTTGCTCTTTGCCTTCCCTAAAGTTTACTTTCCATATCTTTGTTAAGTGCTTGATAAATTTAAATAATAAGTACTGGGCATGTCTACACATTCATTAACACACCTTTGTTACTGTGCATTAAGTTTAGTACCTTTAATATGAGGTACTACAGTAGCCAATGCTACTGTACAAGTGAAGGTGCATTAGTCTTTTTGTGACACTTAATGCAGAGTAGACCATTTCTAATGTGCATTAGCACAGCTTTTGCCATGACACACTAATGTGCAGAAGAATTAGTTTACTATACATTAATCATCTCATGTAGATACATCCACTGAGCATTAGATTTACATCTTTCAGCATGATAATATAGACACAAGGGGCACATCCCCCTGAGCATGCACGTGTGGTTTGCAGTGCCTCAAACTGCTCTGAGGCACTGCAAACTGCACATGGCACACATGCAAGAATTTGCTGTGCTGCTAATTTGCAGCATGGCAGGCTTTTGACACAGGAAGATCCCAGTGTAATCCCCCCCCCCAAAAAAAACAAACAAACAACAACAACAAAAAACAACTCACTGCTGAAAAACAACAGCATAAGGTAGCAGCATGCGGTACAGGAAACTGTAGCCTGGCCAGTCAGAACAAGGCTCTGAGTGGCTGGCTCAGCATCACTGCTCCCTGGAAGGCGTCCAGGTAAGGCTGCTGGGGCAACATAGGTGCTGTCTCCAACCTCCCCCATCCCACCTGAGTCTATCTGCTATGTGCCAAAGTATGCATGCAGGGGCATGGCCAGGGAAAAATAGCAGTGGTACATATTTGTGCTGCTGCTATTAGTCCTATGAGAAATGCATAACCCTGCATGTGCATTAGGTCTGTGTGAAGTGGCTAGTATTCACTTCAGATTCAGCCGATTCAGGGGATAGTGATTCAATCTGATGATTCGAATCACTGTCCAGAATCGATATGGCCGAATGTGTGAATCAGCCAGGCCCATCCCCGCAGCCCGGCAATGGCTGCCCAGCCTGCCCCAGCTCCCACACTTGGGAAAAAAAGCCCTGACTAACTGGGTTCGGCCAGGGGGGGTGATCCCTGCTGCTCCCCACACTGCATGGGGGGGCTCTCCATGATCCCCCAGACCACTTTGACTATTTAGGTTCTTTTTATAAGATTTAAAGAACTAATCCTTTCAGGATTAATTATTTCTACCTTATAACACATTTCAATAAAAGCTCTCATCTCCCAGCTGTTCTTCACAGCATTTTCTATACTGAAATATCCTGAGTCCCAAGTACAAACTCTTATTAGAAACTAATGTAAGTAGAAAATACAGCAAATACTACAAAGATGTAGAGACCAGGATTGCTTAAAAAAAGAGCTCCTGTGGAAGTTGTTCTAACTATTTTTAACATGCACTTCATACTTTCTAAGTGCCTTTACTTGTTTCTTAAGTATCTTGCAGATCAGGTAAAATGATAAATTCATGTCTCACTGATAAAGGTCAAGTGCACCTGGATATCGTATGATGCTATTAATTTTATCACTTTGTAGATTCCAATTACAGAATTGTTAGGGTTTAGCAGAGGGCAGGTTAAACTGAATTATTCACTGATCCTTACACTAGTTCCTACTTTTTAACCTCAGAGCTAGTCTCAAAGGATTATTTCTTGTCCTGTCCTGCTTTTACTGTAACAGGTAGATCAAGGAAGTCTTCCAACATTATTGCAGTTAAGTTTTGTGTACTAATATATGACTACCTTTGAAAGTTCAGAGTAAACAGGCTTGGGAAAGACAACATTTGCCAAGTCCTGAAAGAACAGAATGCTCTCTACCTAGGTTATAGGACATGTGCCTTTGGAAGAGAGACCTAGGATTGCCCAATGCTTCAACTTAGTAGCTGCTGTGCTCTCAGTTTCCATTTCCTATGACATGCTTTAGCAGATGGCTGTGGGCATTATTTGTTGATATTCTATAAACTTAGTATATTTCAAGACAAAATATTTTTGGGTAAAGTTCTGCTAGATTTCATAGTTTCATAGTTTCTAGGGTCGGAAGGGACCTGAGCAGATCATCTAGTCCGACCCCTCACCATGGCAGGAAAGAATACGGGGGTCAAATGACCCCAGCAAGATGTTCATCTAACCTCCTCTTAAAAACCTTCATCCTTGTGTCCATTTTATGTTTACTTTGGTATTTAAAATTACTATTAACTGACCTATTTTAAGAGCTTTGGGATAACCAGCCATCATGGAGAATGGGGGGGTACATCTACCCAACCAGTGTATCAACAGGGGAGAAAACAACTCTGTATGTATGTACTAACCAGGAAGGGAACAAATAAAATAAAAACAAAAGCAGGGCCAACATTTCCAGAAATAGCTTGCAATTTTGGGTGTCCAAATAGAAACTTAGGATGAAACAAATCAGAAACATTGGGTACCAACAGACTTTTGGTTGTATGGGGGTTCAAAATATTTTTGGTTTGAGTTTAAGATTGAGTTTAAGTTGGTTTGAGTTTAAGAGTTTAAGTCACTGGAAGTGAAAGACCCCAATTTCACTTTACCCAAAATTAGAGGCCACTTTTGAAAACATTAATGTCTATCTACCCAGCAAAAGCACAACATATTCATTCTCTAAAGGTAGAAATTGCCTGCATGTTATGCTTGGCAGAGAACTGATCACACTGATGGTGATTAAAGCAAGCAGATTATTAATAATTCAAATTACCTGCAAAACGCCTAGTCCTGACTTTTGTAAAATTAAACACAATAAAATGCCTACAGTCTCATTGTCCTGTGATGATGAGAGGTTCGAAAAATATCTTTTTTTTCATTTAAAACTATCAATTAGATCTTACATATACATTTTATATAAGTAAATAAAAGCAGAATTCCGAGGAGCTGGAGAAAGAGGATAATTTACTGCTGAACATTTAATTTAATGGCAATCACTATGTATATTGTTTTAGCTTACTTATTGAAGACATTTTAAAAATAAGAAGATGGCAGCTTCATTGCTATCCTGCCTAGCTTTCTGGCTTTTTATTTTTTCACTATTTAACTCCACTTCCCTTCTCTTCGTTCCCTTGTGTATACCGTACAGAACCAGTGGATGACATTATAGAATAGCCATCACCTTTACAGTCCAATACTACTGCTGATCTGTGATTAGCTGCCACAAATTGCCCTGCATCCAAATAATTAGATCACTCTACCTTTATGACTGCCTCAAGGAAATCATAGTGCGAATCCTGTGCTCACTGAAAATTCTGATTTTCAGAACAGAAAACCATAATATGTGGGTATTTTTAGTTTTGGTTTCAGGTTTAATCTGGATTCTTTTTAGCCAAGGACCTATCTACTTAACACAGACCATAGCTAACTTTTGTAAGTTTCACATGTTACAATTATTTCAAAATCTTGGTATTATTAATCCTTTTTGTATTGTTAATATAGGGATTCTGCTTCAAAAACAGAAAGTTTATTTTTCTGCATTGCATGCACTGATGAACTAGCCTGCTCACCAAGCATTTAACAGATTAGACACTTGAACATGGTTTCAGGCAATGCTCTCTCATGTTTCTGCGTATTGCCTGATAAACACTTCAAAGTAAACCGCTCATAAATATGAAATGAAAAGCTGAGAAGTCGTTATGCACAGCTTTGAGATACAAATCTCTTTATTCCCCTCTGAAGTGGGGTTTGATTGACATAATGAGTCATAGATCCTGTCCAGGGACATACTGCCTTATCCCCTTTTCCTCAGGAGACAGGGAGACTTTAAAGAAATCCACTTCAGAACTTTCTGATAGACAGCTACAAAAAAGTTGAACACTACTTAAAAAATATTATTTTGTATTAATGCTGATTTTGACAACTATGACACATGTCAAAGATTGATAGCATATGCATGCCCAGGCATTGTTAATTACAAGTTTTAAAGGAAGCACATGTCAGGATTAAAAACAAATATCATTTTGTATATATTGTATATGTTTTATCCTTGACAGGATAACTGAGACCATTCTGCAAGCAGAACCACGGAAGGAGAATCCTACAGACAGAGAGGATTCTGTGGGGGTCTATGCGGGTGCAGGATTCTGTCCCCTCACTGGGCATCTTCGCAGATTTGGTGTGCAAGTAACATACATTATTATCCAATCAGGAATAATCACCACTAATAAGAATTTATGCCTTCCCACATACATTGTGCCTAGCTGTAACAGTAAGTAGTAACTTCAATTGTGTAGAAGTTTTATTCTAAATTTCCCTGTCCTAGCTTTTGGATTCAAACAGAATGAACAACCAGCAAACATATATGTTGGAGAGAAAAAAAATGATAACGCGTCCTACAGTATCCCCTTCACATGACATCTATGTTCTTACTTGCTATGTAATTGCCATATAATATACAGCAAAGAAATGTAATGGAGTTGATACTTGGTAAGATCATTGGTCTATGTTACGATAGAGCTTGGGTAAAATGATCTGGCTTTAAAGTTTAAGAATCAGTGTTCTGTTATTGTTACAAAGGGGAGACCTGCTCATGGCAGTTGTACCCAGGAATGATATCATAAAACCTGTTATCTATTATCCCAAGGCTCTTAAAGATCATTTCAGGTGTGACTCCTAAAAAAATGACAGAATATACAGCAGCATAGATAGGCACCAGCATGGCCTGTCTATCATCCCTATGCCCTACACACTGCAGTCCTCAGTCACCCACTGTAATTCTAAATTAACATTGGTATAAATGACATTCAGTGGCAATAATGCTATGATTTAAACAAAGTTATGCTGGTCTAATACTGGTACTACATAATGGTAGACTTTGACTCTATATTTACAACTGCATTAACTTTCTAACATTAATCCAATACATAAGTATGTACATTAAGACACTTAAATGTTGTGCATTTAAATTCATGTGCACATTGGCTATAGTAAGTTTAAAGATGTGGATTTGCTTTCATATATACTCTTATATAAATATAAATCATGAAACATAATGTAATTCATATATTTAAGGTTTATAACTTAGTTTTTGCTTCTTGATCATAGGGCTAACACCACTATCAAATGTACTGAATCACTTTAAAAGCTTTAAAAATACACCAAACTTTTACTTCAATCTAGATGGTCCAACCACAAACAGACCATTTTTCAAACAGATTTTTTTTCTGAGGAAACAATAGAAAATAAGAAATAATACCCAGACTTGACTGGCTGGGTATTACACAATTTAGATTCAATTGTGAAAAATATAAGCAGTAAAACTTGCAAAGACGGCAAGATTAGAAATAAAAAAAATAAATAACTGTGTGTAAACAACAAAACTTCTCAGGGAGAAGTGTGTTTGGACAGGCGTTTAACAAAGGCATTCAGAAGTGCAACAGAAGAGTGCTAATCAGTTGGATACTCTGCACACATAATACATGCAGCATTTTCCCCACTTCCTTCAAATTAATGCTATAACAGCAAAGACCTGTACCATGTTCTAAAATTACAAACCCTTCACAGTATTTTTTTCAAGATATCATTTAGTATATCATTAATGATTAATATAATTGTAATTACTATTTATAGTTTGGGACACGCTAACAGCATGGATCAACACAGGAAAGGAAGGCATTGTTGGTACCTTAAGAAACATTCATTCACATTAGTCTATTCTAAAGCAAGAGCAATTGGCCAAATAAATGAACATTTTGTAAGTGTTCTCCCTTCACGTATGATTTCTTACTTTCCAAAATTCAGCAGTCTGCAATGGCTCCCTTACTCATTAGCAAGTACTTGTTTAATTCACTCAAATGCATCACTCACAGCTAGTACTGGGGCAAAAGTCAAAGGTACTGAAATTCCAAACCTACCTGCCTGCCAAATGTCAGTATGAACTTTTGCAATCTGTGACTAAGGCTAAGTACTAAGGTTGGTCCTTATATACCAATTAAAATAAAAAAGTTTTTCATTCAGCTTTTCTCTCTCTTGCCCCTGTTCTTTCTTTTCTTTTAATGCTCATGTTCAAATTCTAAAAGAACTAGAGAACTATGTATATAGCAGCTAGGCTAGTGACAGATATTCAAAAAGCCTGAGCCTGAACTGATTAAATCTTTGCAGGTTAGTCTAATCTGGCTAGGCTAAACCAGTTTTGTAACTGCACAGACATCCCAGAAATGCAGGCATATGTGTTCAGTGGCTCGGCAGCAAGGGATGTTGCATAAACTGGTTTGACCCAAATCAGTTAAGTCTGATACTACATTCAACCAGGTTTCTTGAAACTGGTTTCAGACATTTTCTAACTGGTTTAGGTGCACTGAACATTGGTTCTGTTACAGCTTTAAACAAGTTTCTGATCACTTAAACCAGTTTATGTATAACATCTGCCCCTTGCCCTAGAGAAGCGTGTATTTGTATCGTCACAAGCACAACGACATCAGGCATGTATGCTTTTAAAAATTGGAGTGGGAGTTAGCAGGGGGAAAGGGAGGGGTGTCTATAGCCTAAAGCAGTATTTCTATGATTTGCTAGGGACAGACGTTACACATAAACTGGTTTAAGCAATCAGAAACTGTTTCAAACCTGTAACAGAACAGGAGTTCAGTGCACTTAAACCAGTTCCAAAATGGCTGACACTGGTTTAAGATAAACCTGGTTGGATGTAGTATCAGATTGAACTGATCTGGGTCAAACCAGAGGAGGTTCTGGAGGTGGAGGGGCTGCAGCCTGGCACATTCAAGGGTTATGTGCGCCAGGGTCTCCCTCTGCCCACAGAAGGGGAAGGAGATGAGGGTGTGAATATGTGAAGCTCACCACATACACACCCATGCCTATGGATCCATGGAGGAGCTGCCAGCTTCCTGCCCCTTCTAGCCTGAGCCACTGCAGGCACATGGCTGCATTTCCACAATCAGAAGTGAACGTCTATTCACTCGCTTCTGAGTTGAATCTATGCAGGTTAAACTAACCAGCAGGTTAAATTAACCTACAAAGATTGAATCAATTCAGGATTGGACTTTTTGAATGTCTGTACTTAGCCTAAGAGTTATAATCACTCCAATATGTAGTGTTAGTGGAACCAGCACGTCAAAGTCAGGTAAGATATCTGGCATGTTCTGTCTATCTAGAAACCTTCAACCATCACCATTTTGGGGATAATTCACTCATCTGTGCTTAATTACCAGCGGGGGATACAGAGAAAACAAAGTAAAGCAGTGTTCAGAATAAAAACGAAAAAGAGCCACCTGAATATCATTAAGTATTGCACAGTTTGGTACTCTTTTCTTGTTACATACATACAAAAAGAGTAACAAGATTCTTTTAATTAAAAACACTTCCCATGGAAAGCTAAATTGAAAAGCAAAGGTATTTTTAGTAACTGATGCTAATGCCAAAAGATTTCAACATCCTCCTGAGCTATTTAGTTCTTCAGACAAAATAGTTTGATGAAAGATTTGCAATAGCACTATATATTCTGAGTCAAAAAAGAACAGCTGTCAGTCATATCCTTGGCTCTTTCAGTCGCTGGAGTACATGGAAACCAAGCTTTCTCTAGGATAAGAGATCCTCAGTCTCTGCATGGCCTGGAGCAGAAAAAGCAAGTGCTCTGCACACTAGATATATTGCCCTTTGACTCCCTTCCTTCACTAGCTGATAGAAATATATTGGTTAAGTGAATGATTAGCACTCTACCTTAAGAAATTCCATTAAACACTCAGAGCCTCTAGTAAGGGTATCCACAAAGGTCCCTGACTTCTATGAACAGCTGAGCTGGGAGAAGGTACAAGGGGTGAAACACTGGAAGGTGGGGAGAAGAAACCTGGAGCCCAGAGGAGGAGGGAGGTGGTTTTCTCTGAGCTGCTCCTTAGCCACTATCCTTTAGTCAAGCAAGTGTAAGAATAAAGACTAAACATGGACCTTCATTAGAATCAGCTGCAACTTCCTGATTTTAATCTTTGATATTGGGATATCAGCAGGGAAAACCACAGATCATCCACTTATGTCATGGCAACTTTGGCAACTCCAACAAGAATTTCTGGGTTTTTGGGGTTTTTTTTTTTACTTAAAATTTCTATTCCAAAAAAAATGAAAGGATGGTGTGCAGCACATTGTAGGATCAGGCCTTCATTGAGTTCATTTAACACAATGGTCTGCTTGTCCTCATTCATAAGTTCCTAGTAAAAGCCACTGTCTCTTTCTAACCCATTGTTTTTATTTTTTCAAGAATAACTCAGTTCTGCTGGATGATGGTTCCTGCAAGCATCCACAAAAAAGTTGGCCAAAATACAGCTGCTAAATTATCTTTGCCCACACATTTCTGTGCATCTTCCCACTCTTTCCCTCTTGAAACCCCCCTCTAATCTAAATTAATGTTTTCCATTTGTTAGAAAGGACTTCTTCATGAGATCTACTTTTTATTTAAAAGGTAAGGATTAAAAAGTAATTTCAGGTGTGACAACTTTAAGTTCACTACTGTTTCAGAGGTCTTACAATTACATTGCAGTGTGATTTGAAGGTAGTAGTGACACTGTAATTGCCTTTAATGTGATGAGTTTTGCAGTAATGATTGGCAGTTTTCATAGCATGGTTACCCTTAATGTCTTCTCTGCTGCTCACTATACAGATACACAGTTACTTCCAGTGTTTACAGTGTGGTCTTTGCTCTTAGTTTAGTTGAGTACAATTTGTCTCTGATTGTTTAATGGGATTGTAATTTTGAAGCAGCAGCATTGAGGTCCAAATTCAGTACCGTGTACAGCTGGAATTCAGCAGGTACAATTCCATTATATTCTTGGAACTGTGGTAAGGCCTGATTTGGTTTTGTATGTTCTCAGTGTTTGCCAAAACAAGATGTTGCACTATTTTTTACAAAAAATATTTAGTGGTTTTTTACTTTGTTATCACAGATGATAACAGGTATCGAAAGCAGCATACTAACATGTATAGAAAGCGGCATAATACAGCAATTTATATCTACATTAACTGTATAATCAAATGATGTCTGAAATATACTAGGCCCTTTTCTTATTATTAAATATTTATTTAAAAATGGTAGATCTTTTGAGAAGTTTTAACTGAGGCATTATAGGCATTAAAATATCATTTCCCCAATTTTTTGTATACAAGTTTGAATTCATTACATTAAAATAACATTAAGATTGTATTTATATGTTCAATAACAGCCATGTGAAAAAAAAAAACTATGATTCATAATCAATAAGAGGGCTCATTGAAATATTTTGAGATATAAGAGTTAAGATATATTCTTCTTCATCATCAATGTTATAGTCACTTAGCCTAAAACATGAGAGAGAGGGAAAGGATTCATGTGCAAAAAGAGAGAGCAGAACAGCCTCTATCAGTTCGCTGCAATAACATCCACAGATACTCTGTAATCTATCAGTTGGCCATATCACAGGCTTATGCTATCTATTAGGGCCATGTGAAGCTTCAGTTGTTGATTCGATTCAGTGGAGATTTGGCCCAATTTGGCAGCTGAATCTGCAAATCGAAATCGAATCAGAAGACTCTTTAATTTCTCCAAATCAAATTGGAACCTTCAAATTGATTCAGAGAGATTTGATGATTTGGATATAGACACAGCTTTAAATGTTTTTTCTACATCCCTCTAGATACCAGGTGGCTCACAAACACTGAGATGCTGGGGCAGATGGAGTGTCCCATGGGAGTGCAGGGTTCTCCAGCATGCTCAGTGATGGACACAGAAGCAGACAAGCACCACTTCTGGTCCACTTCTGGGTCTGCCATGGAGCACATGGGGGACCCCCTCCTGACCCCTCAACTCAGGGGTCTGGGGGGGCACCCAGGGTCCCCCTGCAGCTGATTGCTGAGCTAGCGGGATGTGAGGGAGGTCACCCGTGCACTCTGTGGCAGACCCAGAAGTGGGTCTGGAAGTACTTCCAGTCCATTTCTGGGTCTGCTGCCAAGCATGCATGGGGGCTCTCTGTGTTTCCGTGGGATGCTCCATCTGCCCCAGCATTGCAGCATTCACAAGCCACGCCTGGTACCTTGAGGTACATAGACAAAACATTTAAAGCTTTGTCTATGGCTGAATCACTGACTCTCCAAACAGCAGCGAATCTTCAGATTCAGATTCAGCCGAATCAAATTGAGACAGTGAACTGAAGCAATGAATCGAATCACTCTCCCTGATTCAAGCGAAATCCAAATCCAATACGGCTCATTTCACACACTCCTTCTATCTATTATAGAGAGTAAAATCCATTTAGAATCATAAAGTAATGGTCAGCCATAGAAAAAAATCTTTATCCTGCATACGTCTTTGAAAAGGACAGTTATAACAATTCATATCATTGATCTTAAAAAAAAACACTTTTCCTTTAGTGGGTCATTACCAAGTTATTATATTATTGTATTATGCTACGTATTAATGACTCAGATTCTTATCAGCTAAAATATCACTACTTATAATTACTTCTGAAATGCTTCTATACTTTTTAAATCTTTTCAATACTTGTGAAAAACGAACTGAATTCATTCTAGATTGATACACTCAATTGGTTTTATACTTAGCAGTTTCATCTAATGCCAAGGCACACTACTGTCTTCCAAGTTAATATTTTCTAAAATTTTGAGGCGAAAGAGATTTTCTGTATAAAGTTTCATTTTAAAAATTCATTAATTTACTATTTTTTCATGAATTGGGTAAGTAAAGATGATGATTTTGTACTATCACAATTGTTATAGGATCTTTAAATAAATGCTCCAAGTAATTCAAAACATACATGCAGTAAGCTGAAATTCCTGCAGAATTAGTGATCTGAAAACCTTTCACTTGTGTGAGGTAGGGAGCTCGCCACTGGCCAGCAACTTAAGATGCATCAAGTTATTCCTGAATATTATTTTTCTAGTTCAGCAGTTACTGTAACTGTTCCAAGAATAAGCCCAATATGCAGCAGAAGCGTTGCTTCATTAGGGATTGAAAGTACTTCATGAATTTCAGGGTCAGGCTTTGGTGATTAAGTACTCTAGGTGGTGCTGCTGTTCCATGGGAGTTGGTCCTATTCCATGGGTTGCTCGAATAGTTCTTTATCAGTTAACGTGCCACACCAGGACCACCGGTAGTCATTACATTTACCATGTGTTAACATGTAAATTGTGCAATAAATTGCACCATTCAATTTAATGATACAACCAATTTATCATGCAATAAAAATGGCAAAACAGCCACAAAGAAAGCTATATTTAATACGGAAAATCGTTGTGGCTGTTTTTTATCATGCTTTAATTTAAATTATGTGGTATGTGCTGGTTTAAAGTCACATTGTGCAGCCTGGCACCAGGGACCAGTTTACAGCTTTTTGTCTGGCATAACTTTCCATTTCTAGAGGCTAGAGGGAAGATGGAGGATCCTGGGATCATGATCCAAGGTTCCCTGCCAGCATGCTTAAAGCTGTACCAGGCAGACCAGCATCAGGAAGCTGTCCCCAGTGCCAGACAATGGGATCTGATGAATTTTATCTCAGATGCCCCAAAAATCACACATCCTGCCATCTTAAAATTTGGGGGATACAAATTAAAATACCTCAGATCCCATTTTAAGTTTAAATTAACCTCCCCTCAACTCAAAAAGAGATATTTGTCCCAGTATCTTGTTCAGAGACAAACTTAGTTATCTGTTTTCAGGCAATGAGACCTAGATCTCATATTTAGAAAACTCACCCTTGCCAGGTAGTGTGCCATTAGTGGGAAACTGATTATTATGAAAGATGAAGTAATTTAGAATCATAGAAATTCAGGGTTGGAAGGGACCTCGGGAGGCCATTTAGTTTAACCTTGTCCCAAAGCAGAGCCATGCCAAGCTATGTCTTTCCAGCCAAGGCTTTGTCTAGCTGGCTCTTAAAAAACTTCCATGGATGGAGATTCCACAAAATCTCTGGGTAACCTGTTCCAGTGCTTTACTACCCTCCTAGTGAAAAAGTGCTTCCTACTATCTAACCTAAACTTCCATTGGTGCAATTTGAGACCACTGCTCCTTGTTCAGTCATCTACTGCCACTGTTGGCTTATATTCAGTTCATTGTCCACTGTAACCCCCAGGTCCTTTTCTGCAAAGCTGCTGCTTAGCCAGGCAGTCCCTAGACTCTACTGGTGCATGTGGTTGTTCCATCCTCAGTGCTCGACTTCGCACATGTCCCTACTAAACCTCACAAGATTTTTTTTTGGTCCAATCTTCCAGTTTCTCTAGCCCTCCAATTTCTCTGAATCCTAGCTTTACCCTCCAGCTTATCTACTACTCTTCCCCACTTGGTATCATCTACAAACTTGCTGAGAGCGTACTCCATTCCATCTCCCAGAATACTGATGAAGATATTGAACAAAAACAGCCCCAAAACTGATCCCTGGGGTATTCCACTTGGCACCGACTGCCAACTAGACATTTAGCCATTGACTACTACCCTCTGAGCCCAGCCAATTTTCTATCCACCTTACAATCCACTTATCCAACCTGTACTTCCTTAGCTTGCTTGCAAAAATGTTGTGGGAGACTATATCAAATACCTTGCTAAAGTTAAGATATATCATGTCCACTGCTCTTCTCACATCCATACAGCTAGTCATCACCTCATAGAAGCCAATCAGGTTGATCAGGCATGACTTGCCCTTGGTGAATACATACCGACTGTTCCTAATCACTTCTCCTCATCTAAGTGCTTAGCAGTGGATTTCTTGAGGGCCTTCTCCATGATTTTTCCAGAGTCTGAGGTGAGGCTGACTTGCCTAGAGTTCCCTGGATCCTCCTTCTTCTTTTTGTCAAAGAGGGGCACTATATTCATCCTTTTCCAACCATCTGGGACCTCTCCCGATCACCATGAGGTTTCAAAGATAACAGCCAGCACCTCTGCAATCACCTTGGCTAACTCCTTCAGCCACTTGGGGTGAATCCTGTCTGGCCACACAGACTTGTAACATGCCCAGATTTTCTAAATAGTCCCTAACCTGTCCTTTCTTCACTGTTGGCTTCTCACCTCCTCCCCAAACTGTGCTACCAGATGCAGCAGTCTGGGAGCTGACTTTGACTGTGAAGACTGAGATAAAAAAAAGGCATTGAGTACTTCAGGCTTTTCCACATAATTTGTCACTAGGCTACCTCCCCATTCAGTAGGGGACCTACACTTTGCCTGATCTGCCTTTTGTTGCTGACATAGTTGTAGAAACTCTTCTTTTTACCTTACATGTCCTTGTTAGTTGCAGCTCCAGTTGTGCCTTGGCTTTCCTGATTTCATCCCAGCATGCCCAAGCAACACTCTTATACACCCCCTAGTCATTTGCTCATGTTTACACTTTTTGTAAGCTTTCTTTTGTCTGTTTCAACTCACTGAAAAAATTCTCTGCTAAGCCAAGCTGGTCTTCTGCCTTAGTTGCTGGTCTTCCTGAGCATTGGGATGATTCATTCCTGTGCCCTCAGTAAAGTTTCTTTATAATATAACCAGTTATCCTGGCTTCCTTTCCTTGTCAGACTGGCTTCCCAGGGGATCCTGCCCATCAGTTTCCAGAGTCAAAGTCCAGTCTGGAATTGTTCTGTATGAAAGTACTACACAAAAATCTCTCCGAAGCCTAGCAACTTGGGACATGCTGTAGTCTAAACCTCCTCATACAGAACTGTCAAACTAACTTCCAGTCCATTATTCTTCAAATTAATTTTAAATACTTTTGAGTGCTTCTTTTACCTCTACATTTAGGGGATATAATGCATCCTGGCATCCCCTCATGCAAATAAATGTTGTTCTAAAGTAAAAACAACAGCCAATATAGATGTCTTACTGGCTACAGATGTCCTATCCTGAATATGTGAAAATACTAATCCTGACAGACTTTTTATTCATAACAGTCAACAGACTTTCTTTACACTCATTTTGATCCAGCCTTTCTAAATTCTATAGGCAGCATTTCTAAATTCTTCCTAAAAAATTAACATAATTAGGTAACAGAAATCCATAAGGAATATTGAAAAATCCAAAATTTTTACCCTATCAAAGCTCTGAAAACACTTTTTTAGAGAAGAAGACATGAACACTTTCTACTTCATTTTAATCTGATCCTACTGTTGCCCTGTATAACAGGTATCAGTGCAGGACATAAGGACACAATCTCGCAATATTTACTGGTTTATTAAACTGAACAGCTTTAGGACTCACTAAGTTATAGAGAAAATGTATAAAACAGCTACCATACCAGCAGGAGCTTTCAAAGTGCACTGCAGGAGTCCTAGACTTTTTAAGATGAAGCCATTGTAAACACTTTATTTATTTATTTTAAACACTGAAAAGTGTAGTTATGTTTTAGTTGCATGAAAATAACAATCATACTTAACTCTTCATCTGTCCAAAATGTGCAAACCTATCCCTATGGAGAATCTCTCTCAATGAGTTATTGTGGATAAACGCATTACCTGAAGGTTTTTGTGTCAAGTGGAATGCCGGCATTTTAGTACCCAGAATAATAGCATCTGGCAACTTACTTGGACAAATATATTAACAAAAGTTAGTCTGAAAATGAGAAAGAATGTGAATAAACCATGGCCTCAGGGTTGTAAAATCTGGTGGCAGGGGAACAGTGGCAGTTAATGCTGCCACCCAAACCTGCTGCCAAATACCCAGGTCCTGGATAGCAGGGTTGGGCCTGAGCCATATCCTCTTCTCCTTCCAGCCAACTTTTCCTCCCCCTGCAGCTGGAATGGGGCTCGTCCACATCCCTTTCCTCCCCCTCTGCCCCACGGCTCAGTAACAGCTGTGCTGCCCTCTCACCCCTCCATGCAGCTGGATGTGGCCCCACCATGCCTGCCTTGCATACCAGCTCCAGCCTATAAACAGACCAGGAACTGACCATCTAGCCGGTGGGGCAAAATGTTTGAGCATCACAGTTCTACTACTATGACATCACACGTCTTTACTTCATTGCCTCCTTAACCAAGAGAGACAATTTATTTGAACAAAACATTCTTCACCTTATGGCCTGAAACTATAGAGTTGCATATCATGTAACCTCTCCTTCCTCACCCCTGTCCCTCCTGAAGATTGGGTGGGAAGTGCTGATTGCTTGTGGAAAATATGGCCACTCTCATACAGCTTGTATTTCACTATGAATTAAACCCAAGATAATTCAAGATGAAAGACTCTATAAAAAGGCATTATTATCATTATTATTATCCTAAAAATTAGCTATGGAACATGGTATTTTTATCACTGCAGTTTGTCTCTGAAAGCTTCTACTTTAATGGCTCCGGCAAACCTTTCACACTCACTAACTAATTAGCCCTCATACTAAGGACCAGTTTTAAAGTATTATTCAGTAAGGGAAGACAAAGAATGTCAAGGTCCACCATATGAATAAATTGATGGGCTATGGGAACAGTCAATATTTAAAAGCTCCCCCTCCCATACTCCTGTCACAATCTTTACCAGTCACTGAGTTTCCTTTGCCAGGCTTCTTACTTACAATTTATTTTGATTTCATAGGGTGACTCTTCAACCTTATAAAAGATTCTGCCTTCCAAATACAAAGACAAAGAACAAGTATTATGGGGACTACATCCCAATTTAAAGGAAACTGCTTTTCAAGCTCTTAATCAAAGCCTGCACCAGCAATCTTGGCTTCTAAAGACAGGACAAATGAAGCATCCAAATTAATACATCTGATTGAAAAAAAACTTAGCAAGTTCTTATTCTAATTTAATTCTAACACATTTTCAATTTGGAAAAAGTAGGACAAATGATCAGGAAAAGGAAAGTCCAGAAACAATATGTACCACATTATCCTTAAGTGTTATAAAACTCCAAAACTCACTCTCGTTAAAACACTTTTTAAAGGACTCTAAAAGGGCAAATGTTAATGGGCAAATTCCTTCCCCTGTATTACATGTTATGATTACAGTCAGTATCGTTGCCTCTATTTTAAGTTACAGAGTTAAGGCTTTTGACACCAGAATATTATCTTCAATAAAAATTTAAAAACTTAAATTCAGAGAATTGTACTGAAACCGATGGGAAGGTACTAAATCCTCGTAATTCATATATACACATTCTTTTGGATAAAAAACCCCTGCAGCTATATTTTTTTATATATATATATATATATATATATATATATATATATATACTCCTCCTTTTATATATATTATATAAAGAAAGGAGGCTCACTTTATTAATTTATTTATTAAATTAAATTAAAAGCAATGGAAAGAAGGTATGCAGTCCCTCTTGTGAACTGTTTACAATTTAAGCTTTATTTGTAGCTAGAAAACTCATTGTTATAAAATATTTAGTATTTTAATTGTGTTTTCCATTGTGAGCTTAGGTATCAACTCTGCCAACATAATCAAATTACAGAATTTGATGCCAGCTTTACTTCATTAAACTAACTTTAATGTAAATGCAGCTAAGTACATTTATTTTATGAGTAAAAAAACCAAACCCTTTGTAAATTGCAAGGCTCTAAAAGTAATGAAAAGTATAAAAATATTATGTATATTCTGGAATGTTTATTAAAAAACAATGGCAGTTGTCCACCTTGCCTTTTAACCTTACAATAGGGATGGCCAATCCATGGCATGGGTGGCTCCTTACAGGGGTGTTCAATAAAGGAGTAAAAGGGCAGGAGGCTGCCAGGTGAGAAAGTAATTACATATTACATGTAACAACATATGCATCTTCAGATAACGTGAAGGATGCAATTTAACTCATAACATTAAGGGACTTCATTACGAAAGTAGAAATTGACTTTACTTCTATCTCTTATTTTACTTGCAATGTGGTTACTATAGCCAATGTCCACTTTTGGGGTTGGCCTTGCTATCATTTTAAATAAATACCTTCAAAAGTTAGTTTGGGTTAACTTTACTAAGGTCATGTTCAAGGATTCAGTTTCTCCTGGGAGAGTCATGGCCCTCCCACAAGAATCCATGAGTGTAAACTTTTTCTCTTAGAGTAAAAAAGGCCACTCCAGGGAAAAAAAAAAAACAACCTCAGAACAGCCAGGATTAAATCACTCACAAAGAGTTTGTCTTGGGAGAGCAAATGTCTGTAAAGCTTACTCCTCCGAGAGATGTCACAGAACCACCCCAGGGTGCTTTGCTCCTGCCTCCCCAACTCAGGAGACAGCATTACTGGGTCTGTATACTACTACTCCAGCCAAATAGGGGGGAGAGTATGCCCTCCTCACAATCCTATATTGTGTTGCACGCTGACCCTGAGCAGTTTGGGTTCAGCCAATCAGGGTTGCCCTGTGCATTGCTGCAATTTTGTCAGCAAGAAAAATGAAGGAATCTGCAGAGTACTTGAGATGTACAGGGGCTACTTCTGGCTGCACAACTTCAGAACTGTAAGTTGTCTTCTCTTCAGGGCCTCTGCATTTAAATGTCTGTTCAGGTGTCTCTGGTAAGTTTTTCTATCAGAAGTCAGAAGTCATCTGAATGTGTGGAGGCAGCCAAAGTGTACTCATGAAGACAAGTTCATAAGTTATTTCTTTTTTCTGAGTACACTTATATTATCATACTTAAATACTTGAACTTTAGTATTTTAAAAACACTCAGAAGATTAAGTAATCCTCATATAATCCAGTGTAAGAGGCAAGTATAATTATCCACCATATTACAGATGGGGAAACTAGCAAAAGACCTTCCATAGAAGCTTAGAGAAAACACTGGCTGGAGCTGGATTAGAACTTATGACATTCTAGGCTCCCCGTGCCTCAGTTCAAGAAAGGTACGACTACTTTTTTATCTAGCTTTCAAGTAATTTTTGCAAAACAAAAGGTAGACTCATTTAATGGAGTGATAGTCTCTTAACTATAAAAACAGAAAAAAGTGCATTTGGGTTTCTATGGAAGTTAAATAGGTGTAATGAACTGCCTGAGCCAGTCGGAGAACCTTGGACAGCTACTTCACCATTTACCTAACACTGCTAGTGTGAAATTAAAATGATTGACTCTTAGGTCATTTCACTGGGCGTGCACATACATAGGTTTAAAATCTCGGCAAAGATACAGGAAATAAATCTACTGTTGTACAATTATTTCCTTTTCTTTTCTGATTATTTGCCTCCTCTGAAATGGTATTTTGTTCATGTATTAGTAATAATTGAAATAACATCTTTCTCGCGTAAAAACAAGGGATATTGTTATGAATGTGGATATTTAAATGGCAACATGAGAGAATGATGGCACTTTCTCTTCAATACAAATTATTTTATGGTAAATATAAAATCATATGCAGAGCAAAGCAATGCAAATTTACATGAAGGGATTTTCAACTGTATTAGGTAAAAAAAAGAGCCTGGAAAGGATTTTGCCTTCCCTTCCCCAACCCAAATTTACTGCCATGTGAAAACAACATGTTTATAAAGGCCTCATGTAACCTTAACTAAGCTGCTACTATCAGAAAAGCTTTGGCAAGGATTTTTTAGCTGCCATAAATTAATGATTTTCATGTTTGTTTGTTTCCAAGAGTCGATGACTTGACATTTTATAATTTTTGCATTGTGGGCGACTGAGTGGGTGGAATTCTGAAAGTGCCAATGAATCGCTCAACAAACTTTACTGAGAGTTTTAAAAGAATAGCCAATACTACTGCAAATTATACTAGCAGAACAGGCAACAAATAACAACACTAAATTAACATAAAGGACCAGAATAATTTAGATATGGTACCCCAGTTCCTCTGTCCTCACCACATACAGATTGCCAGAGCATTGTAGAACCACCAGACAGAGAATGAGTGGCTTTTGTGTTTTTACAATGTCAAACCCAATAAGATGCTAAGTCCATGATGAAAGTTCATAGACACTACATAACAGAAGTATCATAGTGTATTTTTTGTCATTCATCAGAAGGGGTGAAAAAACCACCATCGCCACCAACACACAACTCTGAAAGAATCCTCGGCCCGTGCTAATGGGCTTAACAAAAAGAAAAGATGTTCCTAAAACATGCACAATAAATTAATTTTACCTCTTGGGTAAATTCAGCAATGACATCTACATTTACATTAATCCCCAATATTATGCCAGCTCTCATTTGGTCTTCACTCCCCTCACTAAAGATTTTGTTCTTGTTGAGGTAGATGGACCCCATTTCAGGGGCATCAGATCTGGAATCATATCGTTTCCTTTACGTATGCCTCAGCCATACCTTAGAAAACTGTCAGGGGGTAGGGAAATTCCCAGCCTCTCCCTAAGGAAAGAAAACAAACCAAATCACAACAGACTGGGGAAGCAAGAGCTGTGGGTGGCAGTTTGTTTCCCTCTCCCCTTAATCCATCATCTTCAATACTAGACTCACTTAAAACTCTTCAATTGTGGGATTCTGCATCAACTTTTGTCAAATGCCTTCTAAAGTCCACAATTTCCATCATAGTCATTATTCTCCGCTGCCCTGTCCCAGTAATGTCAGATTTTTTTACTGAATAAATGACCGTAATAAATCTGGGAACACAAATGGAGTTGCCCCAGTGCCTTCACGTGATTCATGGCAATGTTAATAATGCCCCATAAAGACATAACTCTGACTTCCCCTTGTATTTATAAATTCTATTTTATAGCAACAAACAAGTCACTTCAAGTTTTGCTCTTCTAAGTGACTATCATATTTCTCTGATGGATAAAGGCTATAAGTAAGCTTTTCCTAGCAGCACCAGTAAAAATTGAGTGAAGACAAATTTATGGAAAAAGCTAAAGTGGATTCTTACCTTCTACATCCTCCTCCATGACATACGCCTTCCAGTTTTCTACCTAAATGTTTTTTTGTACTGCTTTAAAATTAATTTTCAATTATTTAAGAATTAACACAGCATGGGCTGTAGCGCAGAAACAAAAACAGAGCCTCTAATAATAGCAAATTTCATGAATGATAGACTGTTAGCTTGAATGCAAGACTGGAAACCAGGAACTGCTAGCTCTTTTCTCCTCCTCTGATCCAGACTTCTTTTCCTGGCCTTGGGCCAGTCTCTCTTAGTTTTGCTACACAGAAAATGACAACAAAAACAGCGTACTTACTCCAGAGGAGTTGTGAGAATTAAAATAAGGCTGAAAAGTCACATGGTTTGTATTTCTTTAAATAGAACTTTGCTACTGAAATATTAAGCTTGATATATCTAGTTTTGCTTTTTTCTGTTTTGATAAACCTGATGTATTACTCTAAATATCTTTTTGAGTTTCTCAGCATTACACATAAAATTTGCTTGTCATTGCCTCATATTTCATGTTTATGCTACATAAACATGAAATAAATGCACTTTAAGTTATTGTTCATATCCTTTGAGCTCTTTGATAAGTTGCTTAGAACATTTTACTTTCCAATCTCTCCTTATTTACTTCCTTTCATAATAAATGTTCATGCAAACCAATTCAGTGACTACTTGTCCATGTCTGTGTCACTTAAATCCATGTTTCAAAAACATTTGTATTCTTAGTTGTCCCTGGATTTGTCACTGGTTATGAAATTGAGTATTAAATCGTTGCTTCCATAGAACTTTTTTTGTTTTTCACAAAAAAACAGTGAAAGTTAATTTTGTAGCTTCATAAATAAAATAATGATATTGTCCCAAAAGAACCTAAATATTTGCTTCCTTAAAGCAAGAAGGAAGTGCAAAGTAAAACACTGGCACAAAGGAAAAAACCACATTCCTTTGCAAGGGACAGCACCAAGACATTTAGACCCCAATGCAAACTGAGACCATAACTGTTCTAATTCAGAGGCAAACAGATTTTATGTAACTCTAAAAAGTAAAATTCACCACTCTGATAGCAAGGAATTTAAACAAATAGTATAAATTTGTGTGCCTCACCAGGAAATAAAAGTCACTTCTCTAGTGATTGAACAAATCAGACTAAATTGAACATATGATATTTCTATTGATATTATCAATGCTCATAATATAAAAGTGATATATATATATATGTGTGTGTGTGTTTGCTGTATGCACACATAAAACCATACTATAACATAAGAGAATAATGAAGTGGATGATGTATTCAAATATATCTCAAATATATCAAAACAATGGCTGCCATTCCACAGCAAATTCATTAGAGGAATGTATTTTTCAAACAAAACTGTAAACTATATAATGGTACTTGCTTACAGTGAACGTAGATATGGATGATACTTTCTTATTTATGGTGAGGAAGAAAAAAGCTCTTGGTAACAATTCTAGTTACAAATCCCAGTTCAGCAAGATAATTAAATAGGTACCCAACTTCACATGTAAGTCATTTTATTGACTTCAACCAGTGAACATGCATAGCATACTCCACTTACATGATTATTGGACCAGTGCATAAATTGCTTAACTATAGAACGTAACAACAACCACATTTTATTCATATTTCTTGCATTATAACAAGCAAGTCTTTGAGTAGCGGTGATATCTTTCATTAGACCAACTGAGTAGGTGGGGAAAAAATTTTGGCAAGCTTTCAGGCACAGTCGCCCTTCTTCAGGCATGGGGAGTCTCTGCTGTTCTGAGACTCTGAGAAATGAAAGAAGCTAAAAGTGTGGCAGGATGTCAGTGAAAACATAAATAGGTAGAATTAGAAAGATAAAAGGTGAAGCAGAGAGGGGAGGAGGAGGGGGAACAGACCAGGGAAAATATGCCGAAGGGAGACACTGCAGCGATAGAGTACAAGGTGCTTGTTTGAAGGCTAGGATGGGTAGTTCTGGAAAGAAGATTTTTAAGAAGATCTGGAAAGATCTCAAACAATCACCAAACCTCACTAACCCCTTCACCAGAAGCAAACTCCCTATGACCCAAACCACATCAACAAATGGATCCAGACCATGCCAGGACAAGAAATGCAAAACCTGCCAACATATCTCCGTCACCCCCCGCTATAACTACACCCCACAACAGAAGCATCACCATTCCTGGATCCTATAGCTGCACCTCCAGAAACATGATACTTCTCATACAATGCAACAAATGCCCTGAGGGACAATATGTTGGAGAAACAAAGCAACAACTGCACACCAGAACTAATGCACACTGAAAATCTATCAAAGACAAGAATACCCAACTACCTGTGGGTGCATACTTCTCACAGGACAATCACTCCCTCTCTGACCTCTCAGTTCTAATCCTCAGAGGGAACTTACAAAACACCTTCTATGGACAGGCCTACAAACTTCACTTCATAAATCTACTGGATACATAAATCATGGACTCAGTATAGACATTGGATTTTTGACACATTATAACCTGCCTGACATCTGATTCACCAGTCACCTGCCTGACAGCCTCTTTTCTACCTTGTACTCTATCACTGCACTGTCTCATGTCGGCCTTTTTCCCCCTGCTCTCTTCCCCCTAGCCTGCTTCACCTCTCTGCCTCACCTTTTGTCTTTCTAATTCTACCTATTTACATTTTCACTGACATCCTGCCACACTTTTAGCTTCTTTCATTTCTTGGAGTCTCAGAACATCAGAGACTCCCCATGCTTGAAGAAGGGCAACTGCACCCGAAAGCTTGCCAAATATTTTTTTCCCCCAACTACTCAGTTGGTCTAATAAAAGATATTACGTCTACTCAAAGAACCTTGCCTGCCTATGTCCTTAGACCAACACAGCTACAATCAAACACCCAGCTTACATTATAACAAGCATTCAACATATTAAGTGCATACATTGCTCTGAAACTCATGACGTACTGTTTAATGTAAATGTACTCTATTTACCTGGATAACTTCAGAACCGACTAGTAGTTTTTTAACAGCAGCTGTAGGTCCTGTCATTTTCATAGCTGCGTATTAGAAGCACAAGGCCTTCTGTGTAACAAGGTAATGAGCCTTAACCAGATATGAAAAACACAGGCTGTTTGTAGTTAATCAGCATTGTCTACATAAAATTTGGGTAAGTACATGGCTTTTTCTCAGTCCAGAGGCTATGCACTTAAATGGAGTACATGATACACCGCATGAAGATCCTCTTTTATTTTTCAAAGTAACTTCACTATCGTTGTGATACTTGAATTAAATTATAGCAGCATAAAGTTCCACTGTAACTGTAATGTCTGTTTGCTCTTACAAAGGCATAAGTGGAGTTAAATTGCTGTAATTTAAGCCTGTTCTAAAGTTACAAAGGTCTGGTTCACTTATATCAGTATATGAAAGGATAGATATAACACTGAAATTGGAAAAGCTGATGTGCACCATGAGCTGTATATCTACCCTCTTCTTTCAAAGAAGTTCAAAGTTACATGTGTCCACAGCCTAAGAAAAATAGTTTCAAAATGCACTGAAGTCAATGGGAGTCTTAATCCACTGGCTTTAACTATCGGGTGCCAGAAGAGAATTCCACAGTATAAGACCTCAGTTTTGTATACAGATGTGTTAGCTTAACCCTATACAGATTCTTAGGAAAAAATTCTGTGCCTGCAGATCTAATGGCTATAGGTTTAGACCTATAACTATACATTATAAGGAACTTTATACCTTACATATTATTTCAAACCAGTCCTTACTAGCACCAGAACAGTATATTGTTATGAACTTATTTTCACAAGGAATTTGCATGAAAAGTCTTTCTACTCTGCTCTTCTCTTAAATGTATTTACATATGCAAATTTGAACATTCAGTTATTTCCATGTCAGTGGAAAAGTATTATTATATGGATGAAGCAATATATTTATACTAAAGACAACTGAAAACATTTCTGTGATGGTTGGATATTGATGATGTTTTTATTGAAAGCTTCTTGATAAAGCTATGTACTATGCATAAATATTTCTGATACATTTGTAACCCTTTAGTTTTGTCTAGCCAATGTTAGACAAAGTTAAGATGACTTTACATGTGGTCTATGTCCTATCCCGATGTAAAAGCAACAAGATAACCATCACATAGTATTTCCCTTCATAACTAATGACTACAAAACAAAACTGATCATTTTAAGTTTAGTTGGGTTTATCGTTACATATAAATATGGATTCAAACTACATTCATTTTATTAATACATTGCAAATAGCAGGGGTATTAAAATGGCTGCAAACTATATTTGAAGTGGATGAAGCAAAATGACACAATCTAAGACAGACATGCAACAAAATTAAATTATTTATTTTTTTATATTCTATATATTTTTCTCATGCTTGTCCCAATTTATTTATAATACTATATATATTCCTAGGAGCTTTTACTGTGTCCTGTACAGGATCTCTGCTGAAACATACTCGGTAGACTAGGGGGATCTCCATTTGCTGGCCAGCAGGAAAATGTTGCAACCTGGCTCTTACTAAATAAAAAGGAAACCTTTTTTCTGCTTATTCGAATGGTAATTCCAGTAGGTCAAAGCAAATTCAACACAAACCTTCTACTGCATCTCAGAGGAAAAATGATCCATCTAGCCTATATCTCTAACTTACAAAATAGACAAGAGGCTGATTTCACCTTCTGGTTCATTTTAGCTGCTTCATAATATTTTGACACCTTTGTACAAGTCTCCTGTATTACATCATATTTACACTTTTTATTTGGCAAGTAAAACTGATAAACTACTGTGCTAATGATGAGTTGGATTTGGCTTTTCCATTGTACTTCCTGCACAACTATTTAATATAAATTACTCACTTTGGAAACAGTTAACTGGGTAAGGTTTTTTTTTTCCTTCTGCACTACTTGGGGTGGGGGTTGTGGAGGCTTATACTCGCATGCAGTGACTTTGCGTCTCTGTATCAAACAGAACAGTTTGGTTTGTAAGACAGCATGTTTAATGGTTAAAGCACTAGTGTGGGACTCATTAGACCTGAGTTCTACTCCCAAATCTTCAACTGGCCTCCTGCATGGTCTTGGATAAGTCATGTTGCCTCTGTTACTCAATTTCCCCATTTGTACAATGGGGATAAAGATGCTGACCTTTGGATGGAGACTCCTATATGGCATAATTTAAGACACTGGCAGGTAAGGTGGGTAGACTTGCCATTTTGCCAATTCCCACTGATTTCAATATCAAAAACACTGATTTAACCCCCTAAAGCTGATTTAATCCCCCCTGTACTTAATTGAGGAGACAGCCTGTTTTCATCCATGTGCACCTCAGAATGTGCTTCTGATCAGTCGTTTGCAACTCATTAAGGCATGTAACATTTTTACTGGGAGTGCCTTCAATACTAGCCTTTAAAATGACAGTCAGTTTCAAGGCTGATAAAAATAGGGCACTGGCACTGATGGTGGTTAAAATGGGCTAGAGCAGAGGTCAGCAGCCTAAAACTTGTGGGCTGCATCCAAGCTGCAGAGAGGTCCAGCTAAGTCCAGCTTGGCACAGGGCTGCATGGGGATTGGGCAGTACAAAGTTGTACTGAGGTGTCTGTCTCCTGTACAGCATATTCCTCTGCAACCCTCCTTGCTGCTCTCTCATGCCTGCACTAACTGCAGAAGCAGTAAGTGCAGGCAGCTTTAGCTGTCCAGTGGGTGGAGATCTGTGGCAGGCAAAAGATTTCCAACCCCTGGGCTAGAAGGTTTAATTGCCCATGCTGCATGCTTTCTGACTGCCAATCAATCTTGTTATATACAGTTCAAACTATATTATCACATTCATTTTGGAATCTTAGATTAACACTATCTTAAACAACACAAACGCATTGGAGCAGACTCAATCAGGTCTGCTGGTGTGTGCTAATTAGCATGCTCTAGTAGCCTCAAAGTCACACATATTCAGTGTCACCATGCTTCAAAATGGCAGCAGGGCCACTTTAACTAAAGCCTATTGAACGAGCTTTAGTTGAAGTGCCCATCGCATTTTGAAGCACAGGATACTGAATGCACAAGACACTGTGGATACTTTAATTAGAGAGGCTCCCAAGAGCCACTTAACTGAAGTGCCTCCCCTCCTCCCACCCTGGGGCATGTGTAGAAATGCCCCAAGTTCCACGGAGCCCCAGTTATCAACCAATCTGAAGTTTTAAAACGATAAACTTAAAAAAAAAAGATTTCACCAAAATATATTTTATATGGCTTAGGACCAGCCAGTGCACACAGTGGGGCAGGAACTCTAGCTTCTCAAGTGCTTCTTCAAGTATTGAGAACATTTGGCTCTGCACCATTACTGATGATACTTAGGACACTTCTGAGGTTTCAGGAAGTTTTCTATACAGGTCTCTTCAAAAATATGTAAAATGTATTACTACTTTATGCATATTCTTTATTTCTCTGAGGTCAACTCAAATATCAAAATAATTACATAACTATAAACTGTCAGTAGACCTTTTCCTGTTATTAAGCCCTCTACTCAATGAAGAAATGCATGCTGATCCTAGAAAGAAATGGAGGGAGTTTCATTATCCTCTGTTTAATCAGTAATTCAAACTTGAAAAAAAAAAAAGGGGAAAATTTGCTTCCGTCTCTTCTTCCACCAATTTTTCACTCAGTTTTGGTGCTTTTGCAGATTTAGTGCATTCAGAGATGAATGCAAGTACAGTTATTTCAGCCAGATCCAGAAAAGCCAACTGCAAGTAACATAAGCATTTCCCTTGAAGTGTTATTTGCTTACGCAGCAGTAGGACCCAAAGGGCATCTTCTTCATTTGTTCTGAATGCTGTTTGACTGGAAGAATTGAATAAATACCCATAGTTTACATGGGATTTGGAGTTAGGAACACAGCCTCTGAATTCAAACTTCCTATACTTTAAATGCTGGAGGCTGCAAGTGAGGAACATTGTGGGGGAAAAAAACAAAACCTTGTCATACCCAGTTCACTCTCTCTTTCAGCATCCCCTCAGTCACCTTGTGGGCAATATGGATCAACTGGTGGTATTCATGTTCTTATTCCCAGGAACAATAACGGATCCATGCAGAGGGGCCCAGAGCCTTCTGGGAATTTACCTCTCAATTCTGCTAGTCCTACACTTGTCTGAGTAGCATCTGACCTGTGTTCCTAACAAGCTGCCTTTCACACCCCAAGCATACAAGTTAACAAGAATATCTGTGTGGATTTTGAAAAATCAGCTAAGATTTATAGGCTAACTTTAGAACAGAGCAAACATTTGTACCCATCAAGTGGATTGCAACCTTCTAGAATAAATTATTTTACCCTATTTCCAGCAAGCTGTTGGATTCTTAATGGAAAAAAAACTTTTCTATTCGTTATTGTTTTTGCTTTCTTCCTTCACTAGAAGCTGCCACTGATGCAAACAGTACTCATTGCATTTTATGTACTTTAAGTCTGTATTCAGTGCTGTAGTGCATCACCAGGGCAGTATGTATACACAGGAACTCTGCTATGTATCTATTAACAAACTTGCAAAAAAACATGCATCACAGGATTCACTAGTCAGGACAGTTTTATCTAGTCACCTAACTGTTAGTTAATACATAATCTCCACCTTTCACTCTCCCCCTTCCTCCCCAACCTCAGCAAAGTTCTCTCATCAACTCTATTTTAGAAGAGGAGTAGGACCATCTCTAGAGTCCATTCTGGACATAAAGACAGTTTAGAAGACCTTTAAATACAAATCTGAAACTAAAAACTGAAAGGATTCTTGTGTTACATTCACCTTCAAACACAAAGAGTGTATACGTCATGCGGAAAAACAGGACATGTTTTACAATTAGGAACACTTGACAAAAATGTTGTTACAAATTACCTTGCAGGTTTAAAAATATTAAAACTAAAGCTGCATTGAACCTAGATGCTTTAGTCCTTCTTCCTTCCCAACAGTGTGCTACATTTAGTGGAAAGGTAAAATAAAATTAAATGCAGGCTCATTCTCTCCATACTATCAGAAAGCAGCAAAAAATGCTTATAAAAACTTAACCATTCTTGCCATTATACAGAGATATTTCAGCTAATAAAATTCAGTTTTTACCAACCTTGTAAATTGATCGTTCCTGCTAATGGGTTTTCAGATTAGTGCGCGTCTGGTATCTTACTAGATATCTAATGTGCCTACTACCATCATGCCTACCATTTTAATACACGATCTCTCGCATTAGTGTCCAGTGATGTTCCCAGTCCTTCATTAGTTGCCCTTATCCTTCTTCCCTTATGAGTGCCAGTCCCATGCCTTCCCATTACAGTCTTGTACCTTGCAACCTCTACTCAGTGATATCAGTTTTCAAGGCTGGGCTGATGACTTACAGGTGTTCCCATTAGTGGTGCTAAACCAACTCTTCTTCCCCTCTCCTTCCACTGGTAGTTGGTTTCTGTGATTATCATCAACTATCCTATCAATTCAGCCTGCCCTTTCGGTGATAATGTTACAAAAAATATTAGCACTCCATCTAACTTCAATGAAAAGTTTCTCTGGAATTTCATCGATTTGGATTTCCAAGTAGTTAATTCTGTACAGTTTGCATGTGTATGAGAGAACAGACAAAAATGAGAGATGTGTAATTGGCAGAGGATTGAAGGAGGAATGAAAGAGAGAAGAGGAAGTCAAACATTTTGTAAAGAATTTATTATCATTTAAAGAAACAAAACAACAGGAAGTGAAGACAGATGCACTGAACCCCCTTAAATATGAAAATGTCTAGAACTTCCAGGAGGAACAGACAACCACAAGAACCAAAGATTCCTAGCCGGGGAGGAAAGAAGCCACTTTCTACAAGAGACCTATCTTCCATCATTTGTCTTGCAGTATATGTTGTACATTAATGGTCTTGTACATATAGTATATGCTGTACAAGCAGAGGTTGGTAGGACTTCAATGCAGATCCATATGGGGGTTTTCAAGTACTATTTTAAGAAATTCAGTCATAAAAATATACACGTACCTTCCTAGACAACAAAGCTCCATTTATTGCTGTAGTTGCTTGCACTGCGTCTTAGTTCTTGTTGCCTTTTGAATTATAGTAGAGAATTAAATCAGAAACTCTTTCCATTGGAGTTACTGGAAATGATAAGCTACTTTTGCACTGATCATCACAGAAGGTAAAATTCACCCATGCTGAGAGGCACCACAGGGCCTATGCCCTAGTTCTGCTGCAGTAGAATTCTTTCTTGAGGGCTGTGGAAGGCCATTTATACATGTCACCTGCACAACAGTGAATTATGCTCAGAAGGAGCTAGCTATGAACAAAGTAGTTATTTTGTATAGCTCATATGAATAATGGGATGAATTCTAAAGTAGCTGCTGTATGGGAATAACTTGTGTTTTCAGGTGTATGTTATCAATATACCTTAGCATTCTCCAGGGAATTGGCTGAGGCTGCATATTCTTGGCGCATGATTGTCACGGGAGAGTTCAACTACCTGGACATCTCATGGATGAGCACTCAGCCAAATCTGAATCGTCTCAACGTTTCTTACATGCGTGGATGAGTTATATCTGTCTCAAGAAGTTTATGGGCTGACAAGAGGCAAGGCACTGCTGGGCCTGATACTGGTCAAAGGGGATGATCTAACCAGTGACCCAAGAATTGAAGTGACCACAAGTTGATCACTTTCACTATCCATCACAAAGCTGGCAAGTCAGCCAGCAATGCACTAGTCCTCAGCTTTTGGAAAGCTGACTTTCATAAGATCAGGAGCCTTATTTGTGCGGCTCTGAGAGGCCATGAACTCACAGGGAGGGGAGTTCATGATGAGTGGATGCTCCTTCAGGACGCGATCCTAGAAGCATGAGGGGAGTCCATCCTAACCAATAGGAAAGGTGGTAAAAGGGCTCAACAACCCCCTTGGCTTAACAGGGAACTCATGGACCTCCTATATCTAAAAAGAGAGGCTTGTAAAGAATGGAAGACAGGAAACACCACTAAGGAGGAGTATTCTGCACTGGTCCATACCTGCAGGGAGAGAACTAGGAAAGCCAAGGCTGTACTCAATTCCAACTGGCTACAAAAACCAAGGACAATAAAAAGTCCTTCTTCAAATATCTGGTGAGTCAAAAGAAAAACAAGGGACCCCTGATAAACCAGCTGGGGCAGCTGACTACCAACACCCAGGGAAAAGCCAATCTGCTAAATGATTACTTTGCTTTAGTTTTTCACCAGCCCAAAGGGAGTATCCTGCCTAACACAATGGAGGATGACCAGGGTGAGGGTGAATATATGCCCACCATTGGTGTGGATCTTGTGAGGGAGCATCTTCAGAGGCTGGACCCCCACAAATCAGCTGGTCTGGATAGATTGCAACCAAGAGTGCTAAAGGAACTGGCATACATCATAACACAGCCACTGGCAAGAATATTTGAGAACTCGTGGTGCTCGGGCAAAGTACCAGAAGATTGGAAGAGTGCCAATGTGGTGCCCATCTTCAAGACAGGGAAGAAAGAAGACCCAGGAAACTACAGGCCAGTCAGTTTGACCTCAATCCCTGGGAAGATTTTGGGAAAAAATTATCAAAGAAACCATTCTTGACAGGCTAACAGAAGGCAACATTCTGAGAGATAGCCAGTACAGGTTTGTTGTGGGTAGGTCTTGCTCGACCAACCTCATTTCCTTCTATGACCAGGTTGATATAATATATTTGGACTTTAAAAAAGCCTTTGATCTGGTGTCCCATGATGTCCTCAAAGAAAAACTGGGCCTTGGCTACTCCACAGTCCGATGGCTGAGGAACTGGTTCTGAGGTTAGACCCAGAGGGTGCTAGTCAATGGGACCAAATTAACATAGCACGCAGTGACCAGTCGAGTCCCCCAAGGCTCCATTCTTGGACCTGTACTCTTTAATGTCTTCATAAAGGTCTGGACACTGGCAACAGAAGTGCACTGGCTAAGTTCACTGATGACACCAAACTTTGGTGAAGAGTGTCTACACCTGAGGATAGGCTGGTGATCCAGGCCAATCTCAATAAGCTTGCAAGGTGGGTGGATGAAAACCTAATGGCATTCAATACAGAAAAATGCAAGATGCTCCACCTTGAGGGGGTGGAGCACCCGCATCACACTTATAGGGTCAGAGGTACTACACTCGCTAGCACCATGACCAAAAGACACTTGAGGGTCATGATTGACCACAAGATGAACATGAGCCACCATTGTGATACTACAGCTAGCAAAGCAAACACAACTCTGGCTCTACCAATGCATCTTGAGCAAGACCCAAGATGTCATCCTCCCACTGTACTTGGCCTTGGTGAGGCTGCAGGTGGAGCACTACATCCAATTCTGGGCTCCACAATTTAGGAAGGGCATGGAGAAGCTTGAAAGAGTCCAGAGGAGAGTCACGCACATGATCAGAGGGCAAGAGAACAAGCCTTATGAAGTCTGCAAGCTATGGGATTCTTCAGCCTGCAGAAGCATAGGCTCAGGTGGGACTTAGTGGTAGCTTATAAGTACATAAGGGGTGTGCATCAGAATCTGGGGGAACACCTGTCCACCAGAGCACCCCGGAAGATCTTGGTGATAATGTATATACTTACTTTTTTTTGTAAATAAGAATTTAGAAATAAACCTAATATGGTATCAGGTATTTAACTGCATGTGCACATACACACAATGACAAGGTCCAGCAGTCACAAACTCCTGCAAGACCATTTTAGGCTGGACACGAGGAAAAACTTCTTTACTGTCTGAGCCCCCAAGGTCTGGAACAGACTCCCCACAAAGGTGGTGCAAGCACCTACTCTGAACACTTTTAAGAAAGAACCTTGATGCTTATCTTGCTGAGATCTTCTAACCCTAGCTGACTTCCTGCCCCTTGGGCAGGGGCCTGGACCCAATGATTTTATGAAGTCCCTTCCAGCCATAATGTCTATGAAATCTATGAAAATAAAGTACATTCTCAGCTTTTCTACATGTGCTATTAGCGTGCATGAATAAACTCCAGAGCTTATTCATCGGGAGTTTATTGCTCCTGGGTACTACACCTGCATGTGCACCTGGGCATGCAGCACACTGAGCTGTGCTGAACTAGCTCTGGCTGATAGAGGGAGTGGGGGGAGCAGTGGGGGGCACAGCCTGCCAGCCTGGAGCTACTCTCCCCCTGGTTCAAAGTGCTGCAGAGGGGCTGGCTGGGGCACAAGTGTGCTTCAGCACGGGGCCAGTTGTCACGTAGTCTCCGCACTGAAGCATTGTCATGTGCTACAAGCATCTACACATGCGCTACTGCAGAGTAAGGCAGGTAAATACAAGTACTATCCTGCTGCAGAGTTAATTAATCTGTTCCAGCCCAATAGGGGTGCACATATAGATATGCAATATTTACTGCACAGCTAGTTATCAACTGCGCGGTAAACAACTTGTATAGACAAACTCATTTACTCGAGATTAGAAATATATCAGGTATTCCCTCATTCTACAGCAAGATATGACTAAGACAGTGATGTTTCATGGACACTACTTAAAGCAACTTTACAGAGACACCAGCCTTTGTTATGGTACCTGCTACAACTGTGCTGCATAAAAACTGCTTGGTTTGGTGTTTCTTTAACATATTAGGATATCCTCTTAATTTTAGTTACAGATGTCTGGCCCAGAAGCACATTGAGTTCACTGAGTGCCTTGCATGGGGGGGGGGGAGGGTGCACAGAGAAGAGGTACATACTTCAGATGGAGGGTGGGGAGGGAGAGGGGGAAGGATAGTAGGGGGCTATAATATGGTATGTGGAAGGGAAAGCTTACTTTCCTAGGCTACTCCTGCCATTGACTTAGCAGCCTCAACTCCACTCTGGTGGCAGCGGCCTCATGGGCAAGCTGACCCTGGTGCCCTGTTTGTTCCTCTTCCCCCATCTCCCCTGATACATACATATTGGTTATAGGGTTGTGCCTGCTCTGGCAAAGGCCCCTGGTGTTGGGGGTGAAGATGGGGAGAGCACCATTCCACTGGCTCCACTCACTCCACCTCCCCGCCTTGAGATGCAGTGCTTGGTGTAGCACTGTCTTCCTCAGCCCCTGTGGCTGCTCTGGGGCAACACGGAGCTGCAAGAACAAAGCTGAGGGGGTTGATAACCACAAAACCTGTTTAACGCAAATATTACAATAACTCTAACAACATAAACACTGTTTTGATTACATGAAAAAGCAGATAGAAAGTTCAGCAAACCTTGCTATTATTGTTATAATACTCGATTATACTGTTGCCTTCTCAGATTTTCTTTAATGTTATTTGGGGACAAGGCCTAGAAACTGTATGGTAGTCCAACAGGCTCGTTCTATATGGAGAAAAATGAAGCTCCAATACTTTTACATGTTCCATATACATTATATCATTCTGTTGAGATTTCAGTTGACCCCCTGAACAGGAAAAGAACCTCATCACAGCCTGCCACGCAACAACTCAGATGCAGTGGCAAATCATTGCAACAGCAGTAACGCTAGTAATCCTTTAAGAGCTAGTTCTAAAAATCAAATATGTCTGTGTAATACCGTGTGTAAAAGGTAAACAGGTGTTTGAAGAAGAAGCCTTTGTAGGAAAAGACAATTTGATTGGACTTAGGTATCACTGTTTCAGCTTTGTTGCTTTTGTTGTGGCACTTCAACACTGCTAACACAGTGTAACATGGCAGTGTATAATAAGCAAAACATAGAACTGCAGCATATTTAGGGAATTGTAGCGGAGCAGGTAGATTTTCAACTTTATGGGATTTTAGCGGTGACACTCATGGGACTCACGTGGCTAAGGTCCTATGCACCTCTGATAATACATACCACTGTCAGCAAAGGTTTCAGTGATATTTTTGAAAGAATTACATTTGAATTTTCTGCGTTGTCTGGCTGACATCCTTTACTTTTTCAGTACAATATATCACATCCTTACTGTTAGTATAGCACTTTGGGCTCACAGCTACGCTAAACCACATATTTCTTACTTCCCTAAAAAAATCAAAATTTTAATTTGTTTTAATGCTCTTTCTTTCAATTAGAATGCTGCTAAGTTTGTAGACAGCCTTACAAATCACTTTATCTTCCTTTTATTTTGTCATCTAGAAAATTATAACTCTTCATTAACTTTGGGAGACACAGCATTACAATTGTGATATATCATCCCCCATTTTATTAACCATCTATTTAATTAATTCAGTGCTTCAAGCAGATCTTGGTGATAAAGTATATACTTTGGTTTTTGGGTTTTTTTTAATAAGAATTTAGAAATAAACCTAATATGGTATCAGGTATTTAACTACATGTGCAACATACACACAATCAAGAAACTGATAAATCTTATGAATACATGATGACCAAAGCCAAAATGTAAAAGGTATGAACTTCAATGAACTATTTATACATACCACTCCATCTAATCCATCTAATGCTATCAGCAGCCTTTCTTTCATATTGGGCCTGTGACTGGCATTGCCTAAACTTTTAACAGGTATTTGAGAAAGATTATTTAATAGTCAAGAGCTATTATAATCATGCATTTGATAATAACCTTTTTCATGTTTTGTGCAGTAAACTTCAGAACATGCTGAGATTAATTTTCACATAACATGCAGGCTTCCCTGGGGGATTCAACATCATTTCAATTTCTCTTCACATATCATACGAGTGCATTCCCTAGGAATGACTTAAGTGGAAAATTTCCGACAGACAACTAGAAATTGTTACAAAAACATTTAATATTGCTTATAAACATTTTTGTATTGACATTTTATCAACTTTGCATTTCTCTAGCTGTTAAAAACAATCACTTCCTAGTCTATATAGATTTTTAGTTCAGTTTAAATTAAATAGTCTTTCTTTAAAGCAGCTTGTAAAAATATTTAACTCAAAGCAATACAACAAACCAATATAGTCTGTTAGGCCAGCATACCACAATATGCTACCCATTTGCTTTAAAGAAGTTAGTGAATGTTTAACAGTTGAAGTCATTTTTATCACCTAACACAATCTTACTTTTTGCTTGTTTGCTCCTAAGCACAGAACTACCCTGATCATTTTTACCCTTTACTATTTGTAGTACCTGATTCTTCAGGTGATTGCTAGAGGGGTGGGGAGGGGGAAGGAAGAAAAAGTGATATTGAACAGAGCACTTGAATCAGTTGAGTGCTTGCTAATTTGCACATCAAAAATTCAGCTCCTTTTGAAATAGCAATAAGCACATACTTAGCTGAATGCCAGCTAGATTTTGATTGAGGGTTCTTACCCCCTTTCTCCCTACAGAGTGTTGAAAGAGACAGTGATGATGGACAGAAAATTAGGTAAATTTAAAATAGATGAAGTTAGCAAATTGATGAATTTGGTCAATTGGCTATTGCAGTTTGTGGTTACTTACACAAGGCCTTTGCAGCTAGATTACTTGAATCAGCTTCAGGCATTACTTCAGAAAACTAGATTAAGAAATGGAAGTAGAGCAATGTTAACAAAAATGATCATGGGTATAGATTTGTTATTTATTAAGAAATCTTTGTTGGTTAAGGAGCAACTAACTGGGAATACCATAAAAAGCAAACGCATGTAGATAAAAAGTATTAAAAACAGGGGTAGACATCTATCTATCTATCTACTAACATCAAAGCGTGGCATGAGATATTTGTGTTGATACTTTTTAAAAACATGGAAAAAATTTAGGCTGAATGTGAGTAAGAACATCTTGAGAGTGAGCTTTCTAATGCTGCAGAAGAGTTTAATATGGTAATACATAGGCTTTTAAAACTGTTGAGGCCACTCATGAGGCTTTTAAAACTGTTAGACTATAGGATACTGGCACTGGAAAGAGGATGGCAGAATGATCAAACTATTCTTTTCCAATAAGCCACTTTATGTATTACTGTCATGGGGTACCCAAAATGTTTTTGAAATTACCCCACTGTAAGGGCAGTCTGCCCCACTCTCACATGCCACGCCTTGACGTTAATAGATAGATAGATAGATATTGTGGGAGGCTGCTGTCTCAGGTTCAGTCTCTAGTAGAGAAGTCATTCTGTACTAAGGCTTTAAAAAGACTTTTGATCCTGGTTTAGACAACAGCCCCCAAATTTCCTGCCTGTAACTGCAGTCATTTGCATAAAACCTCCTTAAGTAGATATTCCACTCACCCTCTTTTTCTGCCATAAGTGGAACAAATCCAACTCAAGTAAAATCTATTATTCCTTGCATCTCTGAATGTTTTTCTGCTCAAGTATGAAAATGCTGATTTTCTACAGACATCTTAACATGAGGACATTAAAGAAACAAACACCAGAGACCCATTCTGTCCCTCATATAATAAACAGTGTAACCCAAAAAGATTTTTCTACAAATATTCTAAAAGATCCCTGTTGATTATGAATAAAGCAATACATAGGGATTGCCATTCAAAGATGAGTAGGAAATTCAAGAAGTCATAGTCCAAATATTCTAGGTACGTGTAAGCAAAAAAATTACAAATAAAACTGCTTATATTCACGTAACTTGTTTGGCAACAGCAGTACACCATAAGGAAAGCTGCTATAATTCATAACAGCATCTTGTAATAAAACAGCTTTATGCATCCCTCTCAAACTGTTTAGTGCTCAAAACTCATCAGATGGCTGAGTAAGCATTACACTTTGGGACAGTAAATCTCTGTTTCCAATATGGTCTACATTCTCAGATATGTACTTTACTATTCATTCTAAGACATTTGCAGTTAAGTACTTGTAAAAAAAAAAAGAAAAAGAAAAAAGGGTAGTAATATATTTAAGGATATGGATGTCATTTTGTCTATTCAATAATCTAGACTCTGAAAAGGATTTAGGGTCTCAGTGGACATGCAACTCAACATGACCTCTCAGTGTGATGCTGGAGCCAAAAAAGTTAAAGTGTGTAAAAAGAAGGCAGTAGTGAGCAGTTAGTAGGGATGCCGTTTGCAGTTTACCTCAGTATATAATAGTAGCTAGATCAGTGGTTCTCCATCTTTCTAGACTTAAGGCACCTCTCAGAAAAGTGCCAGCTCTTTGTTTTCATGAATTTTTTACTACAGGGAAAAAAAAAAATACAAGTCCGAAGGCCCGCCACACCAAGGCCCCTCCCTCGCCGGAGCTTAGCAACAGGTTCGCACCTCTTGCAGCCCCAGCAGAGCCCACGCAGTTGCCAGCTCCCCCAGGCAACCCAGGCTCAACCGCAGCTACTGGCCCCTCTCTCCCCAAGACAAAACGAAAGGTCTTTGTTGTGGGAGACTCCATCCTGCGGGGCACCGAGGGGGCAATCTGCCGCCCCGACCCCTTAGCCCGGGAAGTCTGCTGCTTCCCAGGGGCCCGCATCCGAGACATTGTGGAGAGGATCCCACAGCTCCTCCAGTCCACAGACCACTACCCTATCCTCCTTATTCACGTGGGCACCAATGACACGGCTGGGAGCACCCCCAGGCAGGTCATGAGGCGCTACAGGGAGTTGGGAGTGGGGCTTAGGGGTCTGGGAGCTCAGGTGGTGTTTTCGTCGATCCTCCCAGTCTCGGGCTATGGGCTGAGGAAGGAGAGGAGGATCCACGCAGTGAACCAAAGACTGGTGTCATCGGGAAGGCTTTGGCTTCCATGACCACAGCCCACTCTTTGGAGAGAGAGAGGCAGCGAGCTGCTGGGAAGAGATGGCCTCCACCTCTCTCCCCTGGGGAGGAGGCTCTTCTCAGCCAGGCTGGCTGACCTGCTCCACCAGGCTTTAAACTAAGCCCACTGGGGGATGGGGGGACTACTGCCACTGCTGGCCCGCTGAGCAACCGTTGCAAAGCCAGCAGACCAAGGCACTTAAGGGAGCCCACCCCTGCCCCAGCCCTGGCACAATCTGTGGGCAAGGCAAGAGCCCCTAAGGGCACACTTGCCTACCTGTATACTAATGCCAGGAGCCTGGACAACAAGCAGGAGGAGCTTGTCCTCCTGCTCAGTGCAAAAAATTATGACGTCATTGGGATAACGGAGACCTGGTGGGACTCCACCCATGACTGGACTACGGGTATAGAGGGCTATACCCTGTACAGGAGGGATCATGTTGACAAAAGGGACGGGGGTGTAGCTCTCTATGTGAAGGGAAGCTACATGTCCCTGCAAGCTGATGTTGGCGACCAGCATGGACAGCTAGAGACCCTCTGGGTAAAAATTCGTGGGGAAAATGGCACAGGGCACACAATGATGGGAGTCTACTACAGACCTCCCACTCAAAGTCCTGAGCTTGACCAGGAGTTCGCCCAGGAACTGACTGAGGACGCTTGCTACAGGACCTTGGTTGTCATGAGTGACTTCAATTACCCAGACATCTCCTGGGAGGATCACTCAGCAAAATCCGAGCGTTCGCAAAGCTTTCTCTCGTGCATGGATGACCTCTACCTGACTCAAGAAGTCTATGTGCCAACGAGAGGCAAAGCGCTGCTCGACCTGGTACTGGCTACGGGGGACGACCTAATTGGCGACCTAGTGATTGATGGGAAGCTGGGTGACAGCGACCACAAGCTGATCACCTTCACCATCCGCCGTAAAGCTGGCAAGTCAGTCAGCAACACAGAAGTCCTTGACTTCAGAAAAGCCGACTTTGACAAGCTCAAGAGGCTTGTCGGTCAGGCCCTCAGGGACCGTGACCCCAAGGAGATGGGAGTTCAAGAAGAGTGGTTGCTTCTCAAGGAAGCGATCCTCAATGCACAAGCTAAATCTATTCCAACAGGCAGGAAAGGCAGCAAGAAGGCACAGCAGCCCCCCTGGCTCTCCAGAGACCTAGCGGACCTCCTGCGGCTAAAAAGGAAAGCCTACAAAGGATGGAGGATGGGATTCACCTCCAAGGAGGATTATTCTGCGCTGGTCCGGTCCTGCAGGGAGCAAACCAGGAAAGCCAAGGCTGCAACTGAACTCCAACTACCTTCAAGTATCAAGGACAACAAAAAGTCCTTTTTCAGATATGTGGGGAGCCGGAGGAAAAGCAAGGGCAACGTTGGACCCCTGCTAAACCAGATGGGGCAACTGACAACTGATGCCCAGGAAAAAGCCAACCTATTAAATAGGTACTTTGCGTCAGTCTTTCATCAGTCCCATGGGACACCCATGCCTGCTATGGGACAGGGACCTTGTGGCCTGCTACAAACTGGTCAGGGGGGATCAGCAGGTATTGGGGGAGTCCCTGTTCCCCCGTGCGCTGCCAGGAGTGACCAGGAATAATGGTCACAAGCTGGCGGAGGGTAGGTTTAGATTAGATATTAGGAGGCGCTACTTCACAGTCAGGGCGGCTAGGGCCTGGAACCGGCTTCCAGGGGAAGTGGTGCAGGCTCCTAGCCTAGGTATTTTTAAAAGGAAGTTAGATGAGCACCTTGCCGGGGTCATCTGACCCCGGTGCTCTTTCCTGCCAAGGCAGGGGGTCGGACTAGATGATCTTCCTAGGTCCCTTCCAACTCTAGCTACTATGAAACTATGAAACTATGAAGGGAGATCCGGGTGATGGGGATCCCCTACCCTCCATAAATGCTGACCTCGTGAAGGAACACCTTGAGAAGCTGGATACCTTCAAGTCAGCTGGCCCTGACAATCTGCACCCCAGGGTACTCAAGGAGCTGGCCAGCGTCATAGCCCAGCCCCTGGCACGGATCTTTGAAAACTCCTGGCGCTCTGGTGTAGTGCCCGAAGACTGGAAGAAGGCCAATGTGGTGCTGATCTTCAGGAAAGGGAGGAGAGTGGATCCGGCTAACTACAGGCCCATTAGTCTGACTTCTATCCTGGGGAAGATCTTAGAAAAGATTATTAAGGAGGCCATCCTTGATGGACTGGCCCAGGCTAACATCTTAAGGGATAGCCAGCACGGGTTTGTTGCGGGTAGGTCTTGTTTGACCAATCTCATTTCCTTCTATGACCGGGTGACCTATCACCTGGACAAGGGAGAAGAGATTGATGTCATATATCTTGACTTCAAAAAAGCCTTTGATCTGGTATCCCACGATCACCTCTTGGCCAAACTGCCCAGTTGTGGCCTTGGCTCCACCACGATCCACTGGCTGGGAAACTGGCTCCGTGGTTGGACCCAGAGGGTTGTAATTGATGGCAGTCACTCATCGTGGTGCCCTGTGACCAGTGGGGTCCATCAAGGCTCTGTCCTGGGACCCATACTGTTCAACATCTTCATTAATGATGTGGACATTGGAGTCAGGAGTGGACTGGCCAAGTTCGCCGATGACACCAAACTTTGGGGCAAAGCATCCACGCCAGAAGATAGGCGGGTGATCCAGGCTGACCTGGACAAGCTCAGTAAATGGGCAGATGAGAACCTGATGGTGTTTAGCTCTGAAAAATGCAAGGTTCTCCACCTTGGGAGGAAAAACCTGCAGCATCCTTATAGGCTTGGCAGTGCTACGTTGGATAGCACTACAGAAGAAAGAGACTTGGGGGTCATCATTGACCACAAGATGAACACGAGCCTGCAATGCGATGCTGTGGCTAGTAAAGTGACCAAAACGCTGGCTTGCATCCATAGATGCTTCTCAAGCAAATCCCGGGACGTCATTCTCCCCTTGTATTCGGCCTTGGTGAGGCCGCAGCTGGAGTACTGCGTCCAGTTTTGGGCTCCACAATTCAAAAAGGATGTGGAGAAGCTTGAGAGAGTCCAGAGGAGAGCCACGCGCATGATCAGAGGTCAGGAAAACAGATCTTACGATGACAGGTTGAGAGCCATGGGACTCTTTAGGCTGGAAAAGCGCAGGCTCAGGGGTGATCTGATGGCCACCTATAAGTTTATCAGGGGTGACACCAGGATCTGGGGGAACGTTTGTTCACCAGAGTGCCCCAAGGGATGACTAGGTCGAACGGTCACAAACTCCTGCAAGACCATTTCAGGCTGGACATAAGGAAGAATTTCTTTACTGTCCGAGCCCCCAACGTCTGGAACAGTCTGCCAGCAGAGGTGGTTGAAGCGCCTACATTGAACACTTTCAAGAGTAAATTGGATGCTTATCTTGCTGGGATCCTATGAGCCCAGCTGACTTCCTGCCCTTGGGCAGGGGGCTGGACTCGATGATCTCCCGAGGTCCCTTCCAGCCCTTATGTCTATGAAATCTATGAAGTCTTTTGTTAGAAAGATCACAGATGGACAACAACAGGTCAGTATGGATTCCTATCTGAAATCTCTAGGTTTACCTTATGAACCATATCTGCTCATCTAACAGTGCTAACTTTGTGGGGTGCCCTACAACATCCTTGAGAAGATCTCAATGTACCCCAGGGTGCCATGTTGCCGTGGTTGAGAATCACTGAGTCAGACAATGTTCTGGTGCATATTTAAGAAGCAGCTAAAAAAATGGGAAAGGGTGCAGAAAAAACTAACATTAATTATTTGGGCCTGGGAAAAATATCTTGCCCTAAAATACTTTAATAACTCAGTCTGTTTAAATTATCAATAAGACGACTGAGAAGTGACCTGATAACAGGGTATGAGTACCTGCATGGAAAGACCATTCTGGACCCTCAAGTGCTTTTTAATGTAATGGAGGAAAATTTCACAGGAACTGATGGCTGGAAACTGTAGCCAGCCAGAGTCAAAAGAGAAGGCACATATCTTTAACCATCCACTGGAATGTCCATTGGAAAAAAAATACTACTGAGAAAAATGGGGATTCTCCATCTGTTCATGGTCTTCCACTCAAAACTACAGATGTTCTTGAAATATGTTTTATCCAAACACTAGTTATTGTATACAGGAAATATTAGCGTTTCAAGCTTCAGCTCTTCTAATAAATCATATATGTGTTTTAATTTGCAATATGGCTCTCACAGCCTCTCAATCACTTTCAAACATCAGAATTTTTTTGGAGGACAAATGTTCTGAAGGTAAAGAAAAGCAACAGTGCAAAAATACTTGGGAACAAAATGGTAAGCTGGTATCAGATCTTGTATCATCTAGTCCTGTATCTTGTCTCCAGAAATAGTTAGTAAAAGGAAAATGAAATAAATCCTGTAGTAGAGAATTTTGGAACAACGTTTGTAAAGGAATTTTTTCCCTAATCCACAATAATTAAAATCTGACTTGCACCTTGCAGCTTCAGAGCACATATCCTGTTGTTGTTTTTTTTCCTCAAAAAACCTAATGTAAGTAATAGAATAATCACAAAATATATACAATGCGTATTTTCTTAATGCCCTAAAGATAGTGGCCTCAAACATCTGGTGGCAGTAAGTTTCACTAGCTAATTATGCACTGTGCTGAAAAATATTCACTCACTTTTTAATTTATGGACTTTCTATTTAATGAGATGTTGTTTCCTCCTTGTACTGTGAGTAAAGGTGAAGATAGGTGTGCAACCTGCCTTCTTGATACCAGAAGTTGTTGCAAAAAGAATACTACACAACCGCACATGAATATAACATTTCAAATCCTGATTTAGACAACATCAAATTCTGATTCTACGGAGCTTTGGATAAAAAAAATCATGACCTCTTATGTATTTAAGCAGCCAGAATGGCACTGACATGCATGTGCTTAAGTATTTCAGTTTATTATAAAGCAGCTACTTACAGAAGGAAAGAAAAGGGAACAAGATCATAGTGAGAATTTTGGAGCCATGCCAGAGCAAGAATTCTAGTATGAAGTTGAATGAAGCAATGGGAGAAAAACTTCAAAATTCCACATTTTTATCAAATCTCATTTAAACCACAGAAAGAATTGGGTAAAAATCAATGTATATTGTCATTTTATTTTAAAGTAAAGCTCTAAACATTTGAAAAGTTTATGTTCTGTAAAGTTGAAATGATAAGAAACATTTTTCCGCTAAACAGATTTTGAAATGTAGGTTTTAATTATAAACTGCATTTCAAAGTCTTTTCCTATGACTATCTTCCAGTTAAAAATAAAAATAGTCATTTGCCAACAAAGGCTGACTACAAGAATTGGCAGGGGGTGGCACCTGAAATTATGATCTGGAATCTAATTTGATTCTGACATGTCACAGGCAACTATCGATCCTCTGGTGTATGCATAAGAAGTCTGTGACAATTACATCAAGACCTTTGATGCACACACCTAGGCAAGAGTATGTAGAGGTTAAAGGCCAGACCAAGTCGAGGCATTCAGTACCTCAATGGTTGTAGCTTCTGCCAGAAAGCAACAGATAAGAACTGCTGCTGACTGCCTAATGCCTCAGTGAGAGCTTATTGTGTCAGGGTGATGTCCCTTAGCCTTTCTCCAACAAAGGAGTACTCACAAGCCAGTGGTGGCTAGGGTTTTGAGGCATCCTTTACTCACCTTACTCTGGAAGTTGCAACGTTGTGGTATTTTATAGGAGCTAACCCACCACAAGTAAACCTACCACATTACTACCAAGCCCTCCAATTGCATGCAGTTTATAGTAAAACGTAACAGAACACAAATTAAATTAAAAGAAAGGTAAACAAACCAATAAAGACTTTCTGACAGAAAAAAGTACATTTTAATCTGTCAGTGATGAAAAAACCCAGAAACACTTTTAAACTGCATACTATAAAAACGCAGCATAAACAGGCAGCTGCATACCTGCAATGGGAAATAATTACATTCTCTTAGATACTGGGTTATGAACTGTAAGTAAACACTGAATTTAAATGGTGATCGCTACAGAGGGGAGGAAACTGCTGGTAGTAAAAGATTATTTTGCTGAGAGAAATTCTGCATGCATACAATAAATATACATATTATGATATATTATAGCTGGCTGGTTGCTGCTGTGCTACACATACATTTTAGAATTACAAGTAGTTTCTTTAATATGTAGAGTCTTGCAAAACAATTATTAATTTAGTCATCTGTCAATGCCTTAATTTCTCAATGTAAAGTTAATTTGATTGTGGTACTTAATTTAACTCCAATTTCATCTTTACAATATTGACCCAGAAGATTAATGCTGCTGAAACTTTAATTGATTACATATTGCATTCTATGTCTGTTGGTGGATTTAATTATTTTCTTTTAATATTAAGTGACAATAAAACACTAACAGCTAGATTGAGAAAGGAACTAAGACACTGCAATGCTTAACTTTAGGCATCTGAATCCACAACCCTGACTTAGTTACCCATGCTACCTACACAGTTCATGAGGGCTAGGGACAGACATTCAAAAAGCCTGAGCCTGAATTGATTCAATCTTTGCAGGTTAGTCTAACCTGGCTAGGCTAAACCAGTTTTGTAACTAGACAGACATCCTAGAAATGCAGGTACATGCCTGCAGTGACTCAGGCTAGAAGCTGGGGGGTGCTCCTTTTCTTCCACAGCATGGAGCTGAGGCGGGCATGGCAGGAGCTCCAATTAGCCAAGCAGGGAATTGATAACAGTGTTTATCACCCAATTAAGAAAACAGCAGAGGGACATCACCAGCTACTTGTTGATTCTACCTGTTGATTCAGCACAGACCATAACCAGCGTGTGGTCTACTAGCTAACACACACACACCTCCTCAGCAAGGCAGAGGGGAGGGGTGAATTCCTGCTTAGCAGGGAGTGGGGGGGGGCACCCCACAATCTCTGGAGCTGCTGCCAGGGAGCAGAGGGGAGGAGCCAGCCTGGCTATGAAGCAGAGAGCTCCACCCCAGTCCAGAGAGCATACTTGGGATGCTGGGGGTGTCTGGTTTATCTTGAACCAGCAAGGGGTCTGGGACAGACATTGCAAAAACTGGTTTGAGCCAAGTCAATTAAGTCTGATACTACATTCAACCCACTTTTATCGCAAACCTCAACATCTCAAACAGATGTACTGAACATCTGTTCTGGTACAGGTTTAAACCAGTTTCTGATCACTTAAACCAGTTTATGTGTAATGTCTGTCCCTATCCCAGAAGAAATGACCTCAGAATGGGGTCTACATCACCAGTACCCTCAAAGGGAGCTACCTAAGTTAGTGAATAGAAAACACTGAAAGAAAGGGTTTCTTAAATCCTACCTCTGTCAGAGATTTTGGCACCTAGGCAAAGCCAGGATTCAGCCTGAAATCATCCCCTGGAATTGGATGCCTAAGATATTCCTTTGAAAAATGGAGAAGGATTTCTTTTTTATTAATGGCAGTGGTGGTGATGACACCCTTCTGTACAATAATTCTGTGACTGTAGCACTGAGGATAATATTCTCTTCTCAGGGGGGACTCTGAGAGGTTTGAAACCCATACCTCTTGCCTCCCAGGAAAATGCTAAGCCACCTACTATTAGGTTGTTGTGAAGTGAAGACACTTTCCACCACTCCTGTTAAAGCTGTTCTGCTTTGCAAAACAGTATTCAAGATTCACTGGTTTAAAGAGAAAAAGCAAAATAGAGCGTGGCTCAGTAAGCCAGTAATTTAGGAAGACACAATCTGTGTTCCAAGGACTGTTTCCTTTTTTAACCAATGTCTATGTAATATAAAATACATGCAGCCCTGGAGCATACATCAGAATCCAATCATATCCGAGCCTGAATGAGTGCTTCAGACACTGCATTACTGTATAGGAAGGTAAATTTATTGTATAAATTTTTAAGCCTTTTCCATGTTCCTTCCCTTAGAGGAAGGAGTGCAATGAAAAAAATCTCTTCTACATTAATGCAATTCAGATCAGAAATACAAAAAATTTTAGTGTGAATTTACATTATCAGCTCATTTTAGCTTTGAGGTCAGTAGACTAAGAGGAATCAGTTAAAATATTAACTTTGATTTTGGCGCTTAATTAGCATATTTAAGGAAGGGTTTTTTATGGTATTTGTTTCATTTTGTTTTGTTGATATGATGATTTCCTTATGTAGCTCAATCTTTAAAGGTATCAACAGAATTTATCAGAAGGGTAGTGTGTAAAAATGCACGGAGTAGGTAATAAAATATGATGTGAACTATTCCACAAAAAGTGAGAGAAACATGCTTTTAACATGCTCTCAAAACATCGAGAGAATAGATTACATATAACCTAAGGCATATAATCCATTCTCTCTCTGTTTTGGACTATTTCCACAAGAGTTTAATTCAGCGAGAAACAGAAGCCTCTGTCCAGATTTAGTCATGTAAGCAGTTCCTAAAGTCAGGAACTGAGCTGAATGCCTTGAATGAAAGTCCACAGAAATATTGTTTGTATATTATGACACTTAATATTTCAATAATGTAGACAAATGATTGTTGCATGCAACTAAGAGACCAAACCTGAAAACACCTGGTACACACTAATCCCCAGAATATTTGTAACAGGCTGAAACAGAAGTTATTAAGACCACAGAAGAAAGCAACTAGTAAGTCTGGACATGAGGGGGTTTCAGGCTTAGGTTCTAATTCAGTACTTTACCAAACACACAGAATAGTACTGTAGGGAAAAATCCTTCAATGAGAAGAACTAATATAGTTGTGAAGATATTTCTTTCACTGCATTCAGTGATTTTACCTCACAGATATTGAAGTACATTATAAAGGATTAAGGCAACCAGCAGCCACTTGTCTTTCATTCTCTCGTTACTTATTTATTTTTTGGATTTATTATGTAGTTTCAAATTCTCCATAAAAAAGCATGTTCTACCATATGTTATGATGGAGTCTTCTGTTTGCAATACCCTTTCCTACAGAGACACAGTTAGCAAGCCAAAACACCAGGGATAATTGGATCTAACTACTCAAACAAAGGAAAAGCCATCACTGGGGCATACCTCTATGTGCTCTTCTGGATCTGGTTGACTAGGAGAAAACAGTTTGACACAAAGAAAAGAGAAAACTATGCATCTGGCTCCCATAACAGATACCACTGAACAACATGGTAATTTGGCCCGTACATACAAATGAAGAATGGGAGCTTTCCATTTTCTATGGAAAAAGAGGAAAAAATGGTTGAGGGGAAATTGATACCACGTTCCATGGTAGCAGTTGCTTTCTTATGCTGCAGCAAAAGAAGGCATATCAAACTTAGATAGTGGTTAAGCTTAAGTCTTGATGAGTCTAAATATTCACGTAGATTGTTTGTTGTTTTGATTTCATGTTCTCTACAGTTTTTGGTCCAAGTGCTAAATAAAATGTTCTGTTTAAAAAACCATTTTGGCCACTGTCATTCCTCACAATAAATGAAGGTGTTCAGAATTCATTTTGATTTGCAGAGTTACCTTAAGTCCTAAACTAAACGTAGAAGAATCAAAAGACCTGTATTGATCCCAAAGAGATACCTAAGGGAGCAATGCCTGATCTGATCTGCTGATAAAAAGACAAAGGTCTATGATAGGTATATGTAAAAAGGGAGACCACAATCTGGTCCCCACTAAAAATTATGATGAGCAAACAATTTTATGTGCAAAAATGAGAAGTAGAATGAGAACTAATAAAAAAAAAAAAGAACATATTTGATTGCAATCAGATTTGATCTCGTTGATTCTTAGTTCGCTCTATTTTTGCAGGATTCTTTCGCTTCCAGGGTAGCAGAGGTTAGTTGGAATCGTCCAACATATACACAGACGTTATGCATGTGAAACTTCCAAAGACTGATACAAGTCAATAGGGGTGTGATAGTTTGCCTCCCTTTTTGTCTCTGAAAATCATACTCCCACTTCCCTTTAATTCATAGGCATGTGTGTATGTGTATAAGTTTCAGGACTCTACTTACAAAGAGGTAAAAGCAGCTGCTAATAGTTAGGGTATAAAAACTTTCAAAAGGGACACATTTACCATCAGTACAGTAATAGTACAGTACTAATATTGTAATATTTATACTGTATCATATTTACTCGAATCTAAGATTACCCTGAGTATAAGATGACCCGCCCCCCAATTATTCAATTCTGTACATGGAAAATTTGTTATAAGTTTCCATGCATTGAACATAATTACTGGGGGGCTGTCTTTAATTTATGACCCCAGCTGACTTCCTGCCCTTTGGGCAGGGGGGCTGGACTTGAAGATCTTCCAAGGTCCCTTCCAGCCCTAACGTCTATGAAATCTATTCCCCCTACAGCTGCAGAGGAATGGGGAGGAGCAGATAGTATAAGGAGGTCAAACAGCCTGCCTCCCTGTTTATGCTTGCCCCCCTTCCCCTCCCCTTCCCCTCCTCCTCCTCCCCCAGCCACTGCTTCCCCTTCTTCTTCCACCTCTGTTCCCCCTCCTACCCTTCCCCTAGCTTCTTCTCTCCCTCTCTCTTCCCCCAGCCACTGATCTTCACTACTTCTGCCTCCATACCCTTGCTCCATACCAGCAGGCTCCATCCTTATTCTAGCCTTGGGCAATGAGAATGGCCCCAGCCCAGCCCCTGTAGTAGCTATGCAGGAGCCTGCTGGCATGGAATAATTGTACGAGATGAGGGAGAGGGGCAGACAAGAGAGAAGATACTGCTTAGGGTGGGCAGAAATCATGGGATGCAGAGGTGGCAGAAGGTGGGAAGGGGAGGAGTTAGGAGGCAGCAGCAGTTATGGCCCTGATGCCAGGTAGGGGCTGGAGCCAGAGCCACAGCAGCCACCTGCCATCATACTCCATTCTAAAAGGAGGTCCTACCCCTCCCCCTTTTCAAATGGTGAAAAAAACCCTTGTTTTCAAATCAAGTAAATATGGTAACTGAACTTAAATCAAACTACAAGCCACATATATTTGTGGAAAACCAAGAATAAAAATAATTTCTGCAGATGTTGATAGGAATAGAATTCACATTTTTGAGTCATTCTGCTCCACTGAAATTATATCTTCATTTACAAAGAAATGCAATGAAACCAAATGATGTTCACAGACCACTTTGGGAAGATATTCTAGGTATAGGTATAGAAAGGCTTCTGGGCATTGTTAAATAAGTCTGTTTGTTGCACATATTTTTAATAACTTCAAGCACACACTCTATTTGTTCTAATCATTCCCAGAAGAGATTTATTGAAAAACTACATCAGACTTGAGGTTGAGTGGATAAGAAGCAGTCAATACAATACAAATATTGAGAAATAACTTTCTGTGATAGGTCAAAGCCTGCAGTTTGGTTCAAGCTAAAAAATTACTAGTGAGATATGAATGTTAACCAAGACACTCCAGAATTGTGCATCTATTCATTTTTTTGTGTATTTCTTCAAAGGTTGTTTCTGGAACTGTTAGAGATGAAAATTAATTATAAAACTAAACCATGAAACTGGGAATGCAACATCTACTTTGACAATACAACTTCATACGTTTAGGCAATGCTTACACTGCAGCCAAAAGTTGCACATGCAACCTGTGTAGACATATTTGAGCTAGCTTCAAAACTAGCTGCAAAACCCACCTTGGATTTTGCCAAACCCACCTTGGAGGGTCTCATCTCCTTCAGGTCACTCACCACCTGGACACGGGAGATGTGGTAGATCTCCCTCGACACAGGAGATGCTATATACCTAGACTTCCAAAAGGGAAACAGAAGTCCTTAACTTTGGGAAGGCTGACTTTTGCAAACTGAGAGAATTGGTCGGTCAGGCAATTAGAGGCCATAACCCCCTAGAAAAGGGAGTACATGAGAAATGGTCATCTCTCAAAAACAGAATCCTAGAAGCATAGGGGAAACCCATACCATCTCACAAGAAATGCAGTCAATGGGCAAGGAAGCCCCCTTGGTTGAACAAGGAACTGTTGAACCTCGTTAAACTCAAAAGAGAAGCCTACACCAGCTGGAAAACAGAAATCATCACCAAAGAGGGTTACTCAGCACTCACCCGTACCTGTAAAGAGTGCTCGAGAAAAGCCAAGGCATAAACTGAACTCAGTCTAGCTACAGGAATCAAGGACAACAAAAAGTCCTTTTTTAGATATGTGGGAAGTCAATAAAAGAACAAAGATAGCATTGGGCTCCTCCTAAAGAGCAACTGACACATGATACCCAAGAAAGGGCCAATCTCCTAAATGACTTCTTTGTATCAGTTTTTCACCCACCCAGGAGGATCACACTGTCAGGAAGGATACAAACCGTTCTGGGAGTAGGTGATGGGCCCAACAGCAATGTGGGTTAGGTGACGGAACACTTCAAGAAACTGGATGTTCACAAGTCCGCGGGCCCAGACGGAATGCACCTGAGAGTCTTAAAGGAGATGGCAGACATCATTGCATTCCCCTTGGCAGAGATATTTGAAAATTTCTGGCACTCAGGCAAGGTCCCTGAAGACTGAAAAAGAACCAACATGATCCCCATCTTCAAGAAAGGGAGGAGGGATGACCCAGAGAATTATAGACCAATCAGCCTAATGCCTGTCCCTGGAAAAATCCTGGAGAAAATTGTCAAGGGATCCGTCAACATCAGATGAACAGAAGGCAAGCATCTCAATACTAGCCAACATGGCTTTGTGACTGGCAGGTCTTGCCTGACCAACCACATGTGCCCTGGCCAAGGGAGATGATATGGATGTCATATATCTGGATTTCAAGAAAGCCTTTGACCTAGTTCCCCATTATGTCCTCATGGTTAAGCTGGGGAACTGCGGCCTTGATCATTATAGGTTCTGATGGCTAGGCAACTGGTTATGAGGTCAGACCCAAACAGTACTCGTTGATGGGAGCAAATCAGCGTGGTGCAGGGATCGGTACTTGGGCTGGTACTCTTTAACATCTTCATTAAAGATCTGGATTCCGGAGTCAGATGCAAATTGGCCAAGTTTGTGGATGATACCAAATTATGAAGGAGGATGCTTACACCACAGGACAGGCTGGGGATACAGACCAAACTGAATATGCTCTTAAGGCTGGCCAACTAAAACCTGATGGCCTTCGATGTGGAGAAAAGTAAGGTGATGCACCTCAGTAGGAAGAACCCTCAACATACTTACAAACTCAACAGCTTGCTAGCACCATGACCAAAAGTGGCTTGGGAATCTTAATTGACCAAAGGTGAATATAAGCCACCAATGCAATGCTGTGGCTGGCAAAGAAAACCAAACTCTGGCATGCATCTACTGATGAATCTCAAGCAAAACTAGGGAAGTCATCCTCCTGCTTTACTCAGTCCTGGTGAGACTGTAGCTGAAGTACTGCATCCAGTATTGTGCCTCCCCCCGCCCACTTCAGGAAGGATGTGGAGAAGCTTGAGAGAGTCCAGAGGACAGCCATTTGTATGGTCCAAGGCCTGGAGGGAAGGCTGTATGAGGAGAGGCTGAGGGATTTGGCATTCTTCAGTCTGGAGAAGAGAAGGCTCAGGGGGGACATGGAGGCAGCCTACAATTACATAAGAGGGGTGCATCAGGACCTGGGAGAACAGCTGTTCACCAGAGCTCCCCAAGGGATAACAAGTTCTAACAGCCACAAACTCCAGGAAGGCCGATTTAGACTAGACATAAAAAAAAAAAAAATTCTTTATGGTGCGATTGTCCAGGGTCTGGAACAAACTTCCCCCAGAGGAGCACCTATTCTAGACTATTTTAAAAAGCAGGTGAATGTATTTCTTGTTGGGGTCACTTAATCCCAAGTGACTTCCTGCCTATGGTGGGAGGGCTGGACTCGATCTCACGAGATCCCTTCCAGCCCCAAATGTCTACAAAATCTATGAAATCTATGAATCTATGATTCTGGGTAAATAACCAAGTGCTAGCCCAGGAGTGGGAAAAATATAGCCCACAGGTCAAATCCAGGCCAATAAAGGGTTCTCTCCAGCCTGTGGCAGGTCCCTCAGCCCTGCTTGGCCCAGGAGTGGGAGTAGCCTAAGCTGTGGCACATGCAGCCAGTCTTGCTACCCCCAGGAGTACAGTGTGGTGGGGGCAGCATGGCAGCTGAACTCTACTTCCCAACCGTCCCCGCAGCATTGGCTCCTTCTGGCTGCTACCACTAGTGTCTCTGACACCACCAGCCCCAGCCCCACTGTCCAGGCACCCTGCCCCATCTGCTCTACACCCAGTGCAAGGGACACGGGTTGGATTGGCCTGGTAGGATCTCCATGGAAACCAGCTTGGAACCCTTGCAGGCAGGGCGGATGGCATAGGGCCATGGGCAGGCAGGGAGCAGGCCCGGAGTGGGACAGGTGGGCGGGGCTTGGGTGCAGGATTGTAGGGTGGTAATAGCATGGGGCCAGGGTTCAGGGCAGAGCCACTCCCCCATGTTCCTGCCTGAAGAACAAGCTGCTATCACAGGGACATGTAGGGAGCAGATTGCAGCTCTGCCTCAGTACCCAACTCCATACTGTCATTGCCCACAATCTTTGCCCCACCAACCTGTCCTGTTCCTGGACACTGCTCAGCACCTGCCAGCAGCTGCATGCCATTTGTCCAGCTGAGCACACCCTGCCCACCGGGGTCCCAGGCCAGTCTCCATGGAGATCCTGCACAGCTGCTCCATCCAGCACCCCTGGCAGATAGGATCATTTGTCCCATCCCCACTGCACTGGCTCAGGTCAGCACCACTCCCCTCCTTCACTGGGCTGGGTCAGCACTCCTCCCTGCCCTCTGGACAGCAACTGCTCACCCAAATTCCTAAAGTGGCCCTCCAGCTATTGACAGTGCCCAAGGCAGGTAGGTTAAAACAACCTCGGGCCCGCACTGTTCAACATCTTCATCAATGACTTGGACGAGGGGGTAAAAAACACCCTGTTCAAATTTGCTGATGACACTAAGATGTGGGGGGATGTGGGCACACTAGAAGGAAGCAACAGACTACAATTGGACCTAGACAGGTTACAAGGGTGGGCGGATGAGAATAGGATGGGATTCAACACGGACAAGTGCAAAGTGATGCACCCGGGGAGGAACAACTGGCGCCATACCTACAGGTTGGGGAACTCCCCTCTTGTCAGCACAGAGGCAGAAAAGGATCTTGGAGTCATCATTGACTCCAAGATGAACATGGGCTGGCAGTGTGGGGAGGCAGTCAGGAAGGCCAATGGTACCTTGTCATGCATCCATAGATGCATCCTGAGCAGGTCCAAAGAGGTGATCCTCCCCCTCTATGCGGCACTGGTCAGGCCGCAGCTGGAGTACTGCGTCCAGTTCTGGGTGCCGCACTTCAAGAGGGATGTGGACAGCATGGAGAGGGTCCAGAGGAGGGCCACTCTCATGATCAGAGGACAGCAGGGCAGGCCCTATGAGGACATGTTACGGGACCTGAACCTGTTCAGCCTCCATAAGAGAAGGCCGAGGGGGGATCTAGTGGCCTGCTTTAAACTAGTCAGGGGGGATCAGCAGGCACTGGGGGAGTCCCTGTTCCCCCGAGCACTGCCAGGAGTGACCAGGAATAATGGTCCCAAGCTGGCAGAGGGTAGGTTTAGGCTAGATATCAGGAGGTGCTACTTCACTGTTAGGGCAGCTAGGATCTGGAACCAACTTCCAAGAGAAGTGGTGCAGGCTCCTACCCTGGAGGTTTTTAAGAGGAGGTTAGATTAACACCTTGCTGGGACCGTTTGACCCCAGTACTCTTTCCTGCCATGGCAGGGGGTTGGGCTAGATGATCTACTCAGGTCCCTTCCGACCCTAGAAACTATGAAATGATAAAGCCTTTTTATGGCTATACAAAGCACTGCCACATCTTTGACATGGTAGACCTACATTTCTAGAAGCAGGGGGCATCTGCTGATGTCTGACCACACACTACTACCTACATGGTGCAGGAGAATATCTTCTGGTTGCAGCTACTTCTTCCTGACTTGTGAACACAGAAGTTAAAGACTGTAACCACCTGACTCGGATTCTCTGCAAAGCTAATAGAGTTCTAAAATCATAAATGATCGTTCAATCTAGTTTGGTTACTAAGTCTACAGGAATAGAAGTTTTCTTCCTTAATGTCTATTTCTTGAAGTATGGTTTTCCAAAAATTTTATTTTTTGCCCAAGTCTCCATCGCTGACGTACTTTTCTTGTGCTGTGTCAGTATAGTAAGTCAGAAGAAAAATGCTTTCTTTCTTAAAAAAAAATAAAAAGTTTGATAACTAAAAATCTTTGGTGGCAAAACCCATGGCATGTAGAGAAATCCACATCCTACCAGCAGGTTGTAAAATATCCCAGTATTCAAGGTGTCAGAACTATTCTCAAACCTTTGACATCTCAGCAAAAAGTAGAAAAAGGAAAAAAAAATATTTTAGTCAACTTAGAATTGAATATTTAGAAAGCCTCTTCACTTTTTATGACAACCTATGTAATATAAATGTTTTCCCTGATAAATGACTGAATTTTTCAAACTGACTGGACAATAAAGACAGCTGCATGCTGCTGCTACATTATATACACATTTCTTTCCCTGTTAAATAATATTAAAATAATTGACTGGCAGGGAAATTAATAGTAAACAGGTATATTTGTTACATAATTTCATTCAAGAGTTTGCAAGCACACTTTGAGAGTGATTATACAATGGAGCTGGCACAATTATTCTAATTCACTGTTTTAGTTCCATATAATATTTGTAACTCATTTGCATAGTCTAGTTCAGTTAAATCATACTAAAGTACATTGTACGTAACTATTAGTTGCAGTCTGGAGGAATAGCTGAAGAGGGTTCTGAAAGAACACTGGGTCAAAGATAGTATTCAAGAGACAGTGATGCTTCTGACAAACTTACCTTCTAGTCACTGCCTTTTACAGCACAGTGGTTATCAAAAATATACCCGAAGTGGTTCCCTATATTTCCAGGAGGAGATAACTATGGTATCCTGGCACTTCAGTTTGGTATCTGAGGGCAAATGTTTACTTTCTAATAATGATTACCAAACCTTAAAATATCTATTTTTAAAAATGTGTAGTACTCAGAAAATGTACTTATTGACTGTGTTGAAGGCTGAGTTTCTCCATTTAGTATAAGGATAGGTAAGGTATATAAAGATTTTCTGCCTCTGACACCGTAAGAAAGCTCATCCTTCACAACATGAATGCCAGTTTGTGTGGCAACAACTGATACCCGTGAGGGAGAGGAATATTTCTGGCAGACCTAGTTGATAGGAACTAGAATGAAATCATAAAAACTTCTTTCACCCAAGAATCCAAACTAGCTATCAGATGATAATGATTGTCAGGCATTCCCAATTAACTTGTCAACAGAGGTGAAAAATCATGTAGTCCATCAACATAGACTTTTATCATAAAGCACCTTGCCCAAACTAACTCAGAAAGGCATTGATAACTTTCAAAGACCTGTTCATTTACAAAAATGAACCAAACAAGCAGAGCAGGACAGTTTAATACATATACTACATACCTTACTAAAGCTGGAAGGTCTAATTTTAGGCAACCTACCCTTGAGTATAACTTTGGATCAAGCATTTAAGTGTCAAGCCTTGTAAATCAAAAATGAAAGGGGTACAATAAGATCTTGTGCTTGACAGACTTTTACTGCTATTGTCAAAAGCATATATCATGATCAGAGCACAGGTTATACAACTGCTTTGTGTAGTCTCAGCACCATTGTTAATCAAACACAGAGAGATGTCAAACAAGTCACACCATACAAGGCTTTACTGGTGGCAAGCACAAAATATTGGGGAATATCTAAAATTATTGAAAGGCAAAAATCATTTGAACCCTTTTTATTGTAGCTGAAGGATAAAAATTATTTCAAAGCCTATTCATATTAAACACGTGTTTGTTTCCTACAGATTTCAAATCCCAGCAAAACACCCACTCAAACTTTGAATAAATTTGCATGCATAAATTCCTAGATGTCTGCAGCTGGAAACTGCATGTGCAAACACTTAGCATGGCATCTTCGTAATGCTTCTGTCTAATACATACACACGTACAGCAAAACAGAAAATACATGTGCTAGGTCTACTCTTACCAATCATTCAAAGTTAAGGTCAACCAGGGAAGAAGGTGCTTAAGAAAGACAGAGGGTGGAATAGATCAAGAGATGGTGTTTTATACACGTATAGACATCTAATTTAAAAAAGAAAGAAAACCAAACTTACTTTCTGAAAGTACAAGACTTGTTTTACAAACATATCTAAAAAGAGAATAAAAAAGGCTCATGATAAAGCTAATTCTTCATTACTCTATGTAAATTATGTCGAGACTATGACGTATCTTTACTAGTTTTATCACAAGTATAAAAATAGGAGGAAAGGAAGAAAAAGACCACCCACAGAGCCTTTCAACAAAAGTACCAGATAAACAGCTACACAACCAGTAATAAAGAATAAAACATATAGGCTATCATGAGTGTCAAATAATATAATTATAATGAAGCCCCAGGGCTAAAATGCCCATAATAAATATAAGGAAACCTAAATACTGTGCTGCCTATCCATGATGAGGATGGCCCAGGTATTCTATGGTATAAAGTGGGTTATAGTCAGATGGGTAATCCTTATGGGAGTACACACTGTAAACAAAAATTCTTTCAGAAACCTGGGAAGAGAATGGAAAATTCATACTTAGGTGGGATAAGTATAATATTACCATATTAAAATGTCTGTAAATAAGCTCATGGTGCATGAGAGGCAAGCAAGAAAAATTAGTAGTGAAGCTAATTAATGGAGATTGTGACCTAGTGGTCAAAACTGATATGGATACTTTGCAGAATTATTCTAACAAACAGAATATCATTATAGATGGGTAAAAAGGAAAAAAACTTTCTTATTAAGCTTCATAGAAAATAGAAGACTTTCATACCAAGGGATGCAGAACAACAGAAATGTCAAGTGCAGAACAATCATATGCTGATAGGGGGTTTGGTGGGTTTCCTAAAATAATCCTAAACATTTCTGAAGTCCTAGTTAGTATGATACTTTCCTATCAAGTTCACCTACTGTACAGAAAGGAAGCAGTGGGGATATGCATTAATGATCTAAAGATGCACAGATCCAATCAAACGTTACGCACATCTGATGCTTCATGTACAACTGATTTGCTTTTAACTCTGCAGCATACAGTTGCAGAATAACTGACAATTTAATGGAGCAAAGCATTTTGTGGAGTTAACCAGAAGATCAAAGACTGTACACATGAGGCACTGTTTACATGTATTTTTCCCCTACAAAATTTGGGAAAATGTGTTTCATTTACTATGACAACTGACAAGCAGACAAAATTAAAGAGTGCATCCAGTGAAGAACTGTAGTTTATCAAGAAGTATTTTTAAAGCTACTTCTCTAATGATTTGCATATTTTATTTAAGTCATTGAATCCAGGTAAACATTTGAAACAGGTAATACTTCATTCTGGAGTAAGTCATGGCAACCAGCTTTAAAATTGATACAAAGTAAATTGTGGTTTAAACGTAATATGAGTTCTAGGATCTTGGTGAGGTACTAACATTTTATAGCCAATTATGAATAATTATATGGGCTTCTCCCTGCTATTTTTTAAAATGAAATTAAGTGTAATCCACCAGCAACGTCAAAAGAAACTGCATCCCATTTCCACATTTCAATTATGCACCAGTGAGGAACAGGGGAGAAATTGCAAAGCACCTGATTAGTAATTACAGTATGCTAATCATAATGTTTTACTCTTCTTAGCAATACAGCTAATCTATTAAAGAAAGAAAAGGCAAAGTGAAAATGTCACTATTATACCTAAAACAAATACAAGGTTATCATATTTGCCAGTGCCTAGATATATGACAAATATGACAGGTGGTTAAGAGTCATTAGTGCTTGTGTGTTTAAAAGATGTTAAAACAGAGATTCATGCTTGCTTCACTTATATAATTATGTGATTTCTGACAGCATTTGATGCCAAGGTATTTTCAGCTTGAAATGACAATAGAAGAGAACATATCTTCTAACTGATAACAAAATGCTGTTGCTGATTTAAAATAATAATAAAATACTTGTCGTTCTTTTTCCTCTACTTCACCAGCATTGCTACTGCCACTCCCATATGAAGCGTATACATAGTTACAGAGGTTACTTACTGGAGAGTTATGGCAGAAAATAGTTGTCCTTTAAACATACCTTGTCTTGGAAACTCATCTGACTCTCTGTGAACCAGATCAGAAACTCGATTTCCATAATGCATTCTGGTGTCGTGGTCATATGCCTTCAGTGTCTCACTTGAGCTATAGGACTTTTGAGTTGGTACTCTGCAGTCCTCACTGTCCAATGAAGAACTTGTATAGCGGCATTCCTTCCCACACCGACCTCTTGTCAAAGAGCGATGTCTTCTGTCTTTTATATCCATTATTCTGGGTCTGGTAGAAAATGAACGTTTCCAGAATAGCCAATCGTTAATCTGGGATTAGTCACTCTACCACCTAAAAACATCAAAGATAATAAACGATGAGAACTGGGGCTATAATATGTTATCTTCCATTTTCCCCTCAATAGTTCAAAAACAAAACAAAACAAAAAACTCTACAGTGGCCAAGCTTTGTGGGAATGAAAAACACTGTTTGAATAACTGACATTAAAGAAAGCAAATAAAATTTAATTGGTATAGGTGAAAATTTTCTATTTTGTTTAAACTATTTTTTACTGAGATGTTAACACCACCCCCAAAACAAAAAAAAAAATCTCTAACCTTTTGATTTCCAAATACATATTGGTAACAACCTGAAAACTTTGATAACCTATTAGCTTTTTCTATAAGACTGTGCAAAGAAAAAAGATGCAGGCCTCCTTTAGTTGTTCTGAGATGTAATGTGTCAAATGAATCATGCAGCTAAGTCTGAAGTATTAAAGACAAGTGGAAAAAAAGACAGCGATACTCAGTAGTAATGTTCTGAAATTATTAAGCTACATTTTATGATCATGTGAGCACACAAGAAGATCTAGAAGCAAGTAATGAAAATTTCCTTCAGTATCTAAATAGTCACCTAAAAGAGAATGTAAGAATTTCCCTGTTTGAGCAACTGAGAAAATCTTTATCTGCATCAAATGTGAATAGAGGAGAAGGAAGCACTGTTGTTATATAACATTTTTTCCCCAAACTCCCTAGACTTGATACAGCTGTGAGGTCAGGCACACAGAATTCAGGAGTTAAGTACCAAAGATTAGGTGCATCAACACAAGATGCAACGTCACTGTAGCTCATTGCGACGGCCACATAGTGTTGGTGGGCATGAACCGTGGTGCCAAAGCTACTGTGCAGCAGGGTCGTTCATCGCTGGGACTGCCCAGTAACAGCTAAAGCAAGTACCACATGATGGCACAGTAACAACTGTGCAGTCAGGCATGCATGTAGATGCTCCCAGCATCTCTGATACAGACAGACAGATTCCCCATTTTTTAACTTAAGAACACCTAACAGTTTTTTTCCCCATCAGTTGTATAAAAGCATTCCTTCACATTATGCAATCGGGATATAGACATGTCTTAAACGCATTTTCTAATTAACTAATTGTTTATTAACTTTTCAGATTATCCCCAATCCCCCACCCCTTTTGAAGGGACACACTGGTTAATCTCATGTATGTTTTAATTTACACCAGGGGTCAGCAACCCCAGCAACAACACGTGCCAGAACATGGCATGTGAAGCATTTGCTTGTCACAAGTGCCTCAGGATGGATGGCAGGGAAGGGGCCGGGGCTGTGCTGCCACAACAAGGATAGAGCTCCTCCCAGCTGCCCCATCATCTACCCCAAGGTGCACATGTACCCGACACTCACAATAATCTGGGCCAGGGCTCCTTGGACTCCAGTGCAGCTGCTTGCAGGCTCCCTACCACCTACTGCAAGCAGCCTAGGTTCAATAGTGGGTGGCTGTGGTAGGCATCTGGGAGGCTACAAGTGGCTGCACCAGGGTCCATGGAGTCCTGGTCTGGCTTGTTGCCAGCAGTGGGTGCACATGCACCTTCAGGTGGATGGTGGGGAAGGGAACAGGGCTACACTGCCACAACAAAGATCAGGTCCCTCACGGTTCCCTTGCTATCTGCTCCTAGCATGCCAACATCTTATAAGTGAAGGTTGCAGGTGTTTTGGCAGTGTGCCCAAAAATGTTCCCAGACTTAGACTACAATCCTGCAAACAATCATGAGACTTGAGATTCATCACATAAGCAGTGTCCCACTGAGGTCTATGAATAATGATGATCAGGAAACAGTTTCCCTGATCTGCAAAAATATAATGATTAAAAACATTTTCTTCATTCTGCAGCACTATGAGAGGTCTTTCAGTTGTTTTATGAAAAGCTAGAGACACTCATATACACTCAAAAACTCACCCTAGGTTATCTGAATCGACATAAAAGGGGTCAAACCCAGGTGTCCTATCTCCCATCAGAGTACTCAAACCTCAAACTTAGCAAAACTGTTTCTCAATCATTCTTTTGAAACTACTGCCACTCATATAAACATGTAAATGCTCGCTAGGCCAGAAATTAAGACCGACTATATAAACAAATGGCTAGAGCACTCAGATGCAGAAGGCCACAACAAAGAGCAACCTAGAAGTTGGGGAACTCATCTGTTTCTCTTACCTCTTTTCTGGACCCAAAAAGCCTTCCAAACCAAAGTTATTATTGAAATTTTCTGTGTTCTGAATTCAGATTTTCTTACAAAAAAACACTGAAAAAATCTAGTACAGTTCTTTCTGTGGATAATAAGTTCACGTATGGTATAAATGATTTAAGATAATGCAATGAGCTGCAGTAAATTAAATCAACATAAATCTAAAATAGAAATATTTAGCCAATGGAGGCAGTAAATCAGAGAATACTTTTTTCATAGCATCCTGATTCGGAAATTAATTACTTCTGCTGTCTTTTGTACTGTAAGCATAAGGAAATAAGGTAACTAGCAGAACCAGCTGTTTTAAGCTTACTACATGTAACTTGTAATCAGTGATTTCAGAAAAAATTTTTAGCATACTTAATTTTTTTCTATATATTTGGTATTTTTAATTATGATGATAAATTACATATAACATAAATATATGTCTTCCACACAATATTTGTCCCCAATTCTGTTCCCAGGGCAATAAGACATCAGAGCAACAGAAGTTTATAAATGTTGTAAGGATTTCTTATTTTCCCTCCTTTATATATCCTTTATATACCTGATTTTTTAAAATATAGCAGCAGAGAAGATAGCAGCATGTAATTTCTTCATGAAAGCCCTCCACCTTGTAGTATATGCTTAAACACATTTATTCCTGTCCATGATACCAACATTGTATTGGTGTCAACAGGGTTCAAGATTACAAGTAGTCTGATGGAACCAGAAACAAGAACACTTCCTCCACAGGTCCCACAGAGAAGTGACTTGCTCAGGAACCTGACACACAAGATGAGTCTCCCACGTTCCAGGCTAACACCCTCCCTATTTTAAGCATACAAACAATCACAAAGATGTTAATGATACAACCTCATGTTTAAGCAAGTTTTTATTTGTAGGCCTGAGTGCCTTCATTCTGCACATGGGAACCCAAATCACTACAACCTACTCAAATGCACTTCCCAGTGCATCAGAGCTGTAAAAAAATGGATTGGACAGATTCTTAGAGGAAACGGGCATCAGTAGCTATTGAGCATGGGAGTTAAGGATAAAGCCTCTGAATTAGAACTTCTTAAACCTTATGGGTACCTATACACATACTTTTTCATGCTGCAATGTGCCAGAGATCCAGCCCATTGGACCAGACTTGATTAATCGAGTTTGCTCTGCTTGCGAGGTGATGAGAACCACACTGCATCACTTGCAGTTGTGTAAGTGGCAAAATGCACATCAGCATGGAGAAAACAGTGGGGTGTACTTTTGAACTAAAACATCTCCGATGTGTTTCAGTTCAAAAGCATATGGCCACCATTTTCTGTGTGCTGATGCTCATTTTGCCGCTTATATAACTGCATGCGTTACAGTACTGGGTGCTTTTCACGTGTAAAAATGCCCTAAATGCTGAAGGCTGCAAGTGGGAGAGGAACAGTGGGAAAAAAAAAACCTGGTCATAACAGGTTTACTCTCCCTTTCAGCATCCATTTTCTGCCAGTGTGACACAGGATGCTGGGCAAGATGGATGTATGGTCTGACCCAGTAAATGACAGTTCTTAAGTAAAGACAACATTTCCCAAACAAAAAAAAACACAGTTGAAAAAAGATATACTATTGAATGACACTGTGCCTTCTGGATGCATTGAGCTCAACATGCACTTAGGAAACTTGCTACTTCATTAAGATATTTCTTAACTATCTTTTCAGAGTAATTAATTTCTCTTCTTGAGGGTTCTCAGGCACTAAGTTCTCTTATTTGTTTTCTACTGTTTGTAGGAAAAAAATATTCTCCCCATTGTTTTAGTTAACAGAGAGTTATTATAAATGCATTTGCCAAGACTGAATATGGCATGTAAATATTTTTTATAAAATTAGCTTATCTGCATGATAGTAAGCCATCTTCTCAGACAGGCAGGACTTACCAAAAACATTCTTAAATAAAAACATTACTTAGAGCATTTTGGGTAGTTACCTGAGGCATACAAAAATAATGGGAAATGTTAAGAGAAATATTCTACCATTGATATGAAATGCAGTGTTTTTCAATTACCAGAATATTTGCAGGACATATTCTGCTACTGGTGTTGGGGATCATTATCATGAAAATATGCAGTATGTTAAAAAAAAGAAAATATTACATACAATGTCATAGTTTGAAGAATGTTCTGTCCAGCAACTTTATTCTGAATCTGCTTAATGAAAGATCTCATTATAGGGAACCAGTTCATGAACAGAAAGATGTTGCAATGTTTTAATACAAAAAGGATTCTCTAAGAACATGAAATGAATAACTGTATTCAGCATTGTAATTAGGAAATAAAAACATATGCTACTTGACCAAAATAAAGGAGGCGGCACAATGACTTAAATATCTATATTTTCATTTGGTAAATTTAAAGTGGCATTTTGCCTCCACCTGAACGGTGAAAGAGCTCTGATGAACCATCAGTACAGAAAAGCAAAGAAGTCTTTGCACCAGCAGGAACTAATACCTACCCAACATGCCTCAAATACCATAAGAAAGAAGTACTTAAGTATACCCTTGACCATGAAACATCCCAATGTTTATAGAGAAGCTAATGCTAATTTTAATACATTCTATGTTCCTTTAGCACAGCCTATTTCTTTTAGGCTATAACTTGTAAAATATAGTACCATTTGTTATTTGGATTAGTGCTCTGTACAGTACATTTTAGAGAACTCTTTAATTGCAAGTTATAAATGTACTATAACTGACAGAATGTTGGGGTCCATTTAGACCTCATACAGACATTCAGTTTCTCCTGTGAAAGTCACTACTTTCCCAGGAGAAATCATGAGTGTACACGTGCTCAGGCTTTTTCTACTGGAGTAAAAAAGGTTGCTCTGGAAGAAAAATAACCTAGGAACAACTAGGGTTAAATCACCCCTGGAAGAGTACCTCCTGGGAGAGTGAATGTCTGTACATGATGTGGTGTATCTCAGAACAGAAAATGGTCTTCCAGGATCCCTTCCCTCCCATCCCACGAAGACAGTATGTCACTTGCTGGACTCTGCTGCTTCAGCAGGGAACACACCACACCCTCTTGGCAATGTCCACACTGTGCTGCAGGGAAACACAGGCTGACCATGGGCACTCTGGAGCAGTGAATAAGGGCTTCCCTATGCATTCCTGCGATCTGTCACCAGATGGACTAAGGGAACCTACAGGGCACATTGAGGCGTGTTCACAGGTCCCCACCCTCCTTCTGGCTGCACAGTGTCAGCACTGAAAGCTCTCCTTTTCTCAGTATTTGAATGTCTGTACTCATGGCTCTGAGTAAGTTTCTTTATTACGAGAACAAAACTGGAAGAATTCTCCCAGGTTATTTGAATGTGTTTACACAAAACTGGCCATTAATTTTTTAAAAAGTGTTTCCAAAGACAGCACATCATTTTGGTGTAGATATGATCTTTAGCTCAAGAAAACAAACTCTGCAATCTAAACCCTTCCAAAAGAAACCTGATTAAAAAAATGTAAGGATCTGCTGTTTATAGTCAAAGAAGGATATAATGATGTGTTAGCAGAGCCATACAATACGTATTAAAGCAGACTGTTCCTCCACCCCACTTTGAAAGAAAAGCAGCTTCAACTTTTAACCTACTCAAAAGATATTACAATTCCTTTCACTGAAAGTATCTTTCAGGAGCACTTTAAAGTTCTTTAAATTTTAAGGAAAACAGCAGTGGCTGGACAAAAAGATTCTGATGACCTCTAACTCACATTTCCTCTCAACAGAGTAAACTACGGTTATTTCTTAAACATCTACAATGATAATTCAGTTTTGTGATAAACAATTACAAATAGTGTGTAACTTTATACAAACCTTCATCTACCATGATATGTAAATAGCAAGATGGTTTATTATATAATACAGAAAGGTAGTAACAACTAGTTACTAATAGAAGTCATTTGAAAACAAGTTACCCTTATTAATGAAGGAACCTGTTAGTTATCTGCTAAGACTTAAAACAGCCTCCTTAACATACTCTAAAAGAAAACCAACACATTTCCAAAGACTGTTAAGAACAAAGAACACTTTCTTTATTGATTATTCAAATTAAATGTAAATAGTAAAGTAGTAAATATCAACCTTCCTGAAGGCAAATCCAGATATTTGCTTTAAGGCAGGGAGCAGGACTAATTATTTAAAGACTCTCTATATAATTAAGTATAAGAAAGACAATTTGAAAGTTTATATACAAGGAGAATTGCTTGGATTTAAGCTCTTGTTAAATATTGATAGAACTAAAGGGATATTTCAGAAAATGGACTGAATAAAAATAAAATTCTGACTCTAAATATGCATATTCATGAGATAATGATGTTCCTCAGATGAATGAAAGAAGCTGCTGTGAGGCAATAAACATATGAAATAATCTTTTAGGTCAGGTCCCAGAGGACTGGAAAAGGGCCAATGCAATCCCTATTTTCAAGAAGAGGAGGAGGGAGGAACTGGGAAACTATAGACTAGTTAGTCTTATGTCTATCCTTGGGAAAACTCTGGAAAAAGCATTAAGGATCAAATTTGTGGGAGCCCAGCAGGGGAAATAATGCTGAGATTCACTGCAGGTAGGTCCTGCCTGACTAACCTTGTTTCTTTTTATGACCAGTTCACAAAATGCTTAGATGCAGGAGTTGAGGTAGCTATCATCTACCTAGACTTTAAGAAGGCCTTCTATACAATATCTCATTCGGTTCTCGTACATAAAGTGACAGGCTGTGATGTAGATGATTACACTGTCAGGTGGTGCCAAATTGGCTTAGGAGACACACCCAGAGAGTGGTGGTAGGTGGGTTGATATTGACTTGGAAAGATGTGGGCAGTGGAGTCCTGCAAGGCTCGGTCCTAAGACTGGTGCTATTCAATGTCTTCATCAGTGACTTGGACGGGGGCATGGACAGCACCTTGTCCAAGTCTGCAGATGATACCAAATTGTGGGGCAAAATTAACACACCAGAGGGTAGGGAATGGATTCAAGTGGAACTGGCCAAGTTGGAAAAATGGGCAGAATGAAATAGGATGTAGTTCAACAAAGACAAATGCAAAGTGATGCACCTGGGCAAAAAGAACCACCAACACACTTATAGGCTGGGGGATGACCTTCTTAACAGCACAGCAGTGGAAAGAGATCTTGGAGTCATAGTTGACTCCAAGATAAACAAGAGCTGTCAATGTGACAAAGTGATCAACAAGGCTAACCACACTTTAGCATGCATTAGCAGATGCATGACAAACAGGTCCAGGGACATGATGCTTCCCCTCTATGCAGCACTGCTATGCAGTCCAGTTTTGGGCACTGCACTTCAAGAGGGATGCGGAGAATCTTGAGAGGGTTCAATGGAGGGCCACTCATATGTTCAAAGGCCTGAGGGCAAGGCCTTATGAGGAGAGACTGAGGGCCCTGGATCTCTTCAGCCTTCACAAGAGAAGGCTGAAAGGTGATCTTGTGGCTGCCTATAAATTCATCAGGGGAGAGCAGCAGGGAATAGGAGATGCTCTATTTAATAGGGCACCCCCTGGTGTAACTGGAAACAATGGCTACAAACTGATGGACAGCAGATTTAGGGTGGACATTAGAAAGAGTTGCACAGTAAGGGTTGCCAAAACTGGAATGGGTTTCCCAGGGAGATGGTGTTCCCCCCTACCTTGGAGGTCCTTAAGAGGAGACTGGACAAACATCTGGCTGGGGTCACCTGAGCCCAGCGCTCTTTCTTGCCCAGGGCAGGGGGTGGACTCGATGACCTACTGAGGTCTCTTCTGACCCTAACGTCTATAAAATTTATGAACTCATTTCAGTTGCAGTCAAATGTGAGAGGTTATTTTCCCTTCCCTGTGAACTTATGTAAAGAGACAACTATTGAATAAACTGTCACTGTTCCTATCCTCAACTTTTCAACACTTGATGTCTCAGCTCTGCTTAGTCTGTTTTTACAAGCAAACAAACAAACAAAAAAACACAAACAAAAAGAAAACAAAAAAAGTAACGTTAAGAAAAAGAACCCTTCCAGTTCAGCTGACATTATGACACTATTCAACGTTACTACGTTCCAGTGCTGGGACATACATAAGCTAGTCAATATGATCTGAATTCTCATATGAAGTAAGAATAGTTGAGCTTTCAGCAAGGACTTGCTGGGGAAAAAAAAAAAAAGAAAATTCCCTGGACCCTGTATAGGAATTACACAAAGTGTTTGTGTCTTCTTCTGTGCTTTGCTCTTGTCAAGGGTAGTAGAGATGGGAAATGATGTGATGAAGGGCCAATGGCAGACTTCCTGCGATTTCAATTTGTATAGCATTGGTCATCATTGATCAAAATGAAAGAAGAGGCTGCATGGGATTGAGATGGGGAGGGGTGGAGGGGAAAAGAAGAGTGCAGTGGAGCTTGGATTTGAAATCTGTGAGGCAGACAGATCTGTGCTTGATCCCAAATGATTACTAGTATATTATAGGCATAACATGAATTTGGCTTTCTCTTTTCTACTAACATTATGAATACCCTCTTCCTTGCATCTACCCTATTTGTCTTCCAACTAATCCTTATGGATCTCAGAGGAAGAATAAGATCTGATACTTCATTTACTTAAAATAGCTGCCAATTTATCTTGATTATCGAAGAACATTGGATAGTTCTGAGAAATGCCACTTCCTATACACTGATGACTAAGCTAACAAAAAGGGTAGTTAAGGAAGCTCCAGCTTGAAAAAAAATAGCAGCTTCTTTTTTCTGTGCTAGCTGTACAAGTAAATCAATAAGAGGTATGGAAGAGAAGAATCAAAATGTGTTCTAATAATTTAGAATGGCTTACACTTAAACTCTGTAAATTTAAGTTAATTCTTACACTGATTTTTAGTTACAGGCCTGTTTCTTGCATTTTCTAATGAACCTGTATACCACTATGATGTATGAAACCATTAGAGGTACCACTCAGAATAAACAGAATGCTATAATTATCTCAGGTTTGGAGGAGGGAGGGGGAAAACTTCATATTTCTTTAGCACCCCCATATAGCCTAATTCAACTAGATAGAAACATTACATTGGTGCATAATAAATGAGAAACAGACTGTGTTCAAAATGTACACAATGTTTCAGCTGATAAAAACCCCCAAAACAAAAAACCCCATGGTTCTCTTACATGTGTGGTCCTCTTTTCAACAACAATTAGAAACAAACTTGTGATTTACAGATTCTAGTGTACTTCATTATTTTATGCAAATCTATTTTTAATGTGGGAAAAAATTCTGATTTAGCACCGGCACTACACACATTTTATGTGAATAATTAAAATGTAACTTCCTTCATATGATTTCTTCCTTGTGCCACCCCTTAGAGGTAAGCAAGGTATTCTCTTAATATTATCTGACCACTAGACATAACATGCCAAAACCAAGAAATCAATAAATAGAAAAGTTATGTCATGACATACCTGTACCAGCATATGAAATGGACAGAATTAGTATCAGAAAAGCAAAAGGCTAACTTCTGTTAATGAAGCATAACAACACCAAAGGCATTTTTACAAGTGTTCTGGGAGTGAGGGGGTACTTTAATTAGAGCAGGTCTCTAATTAAAGTGCCCAGAGTGTCTCATGTATCAGTGTCCCTGCGCTTCAAGATGGTGGGGGGGGGGCACCTTATCTAAAGTTTGTCGAACAAGCTTTAGTTCAAGTGCCCCTGCCATCATTTTGAAGCATGGGGACACTGATATGTGAGATGTGAAAGCCAGGTGGAGCACGGTAATTACTTGATTAATCAGGTCTGGTCTGATGCATTGTAATTACGATGCATCAGAGCAGCCTCCTGGCTCATGTATAGGCACCCAATGTAACTAATGTTAATAAAATAACTAACAATACATTAACTAAATAAAGCAGTCCACGTATAGTAAAAATGCATAACTGGCATTACAATAATTCTAATACTAAGAACACTATTCAAGATAAGACTGAATTTTAACTCAGTGGTTATTAGCACAGCACCCCTATACACGTTAAAAAATGGAGCAGCAGCTGTACATTAATTATTAATATAGGTTATCAGGTTACAACCCTGTATCAGTTTTGCATTGGATAGTAACAAATTATCAGTGCCAAAAAGATGGTCAACATTAAGTTCCTTTAAGCCACTGGTTCTCAACCTTTTCAGTTATGACACTCCACCACTGTTTTGAACGTGGTGGCACCTCTCCCAGTTGAGAAACACTGATGTGCTCAGCCTACCTCAGTAGTTCTCAACTGGCTGCCGCTGCAAACAGTAAGAGACTGTCCTGCAGCCCTGATGCCCTTGCCCAGCTCCTCCCAGCTGGGGCACAAATGGAGCATGGAGTTGTTTTGGCTGAGGATCTCACTGGAGGACCAAGCCTCTGTTTGTTCCAGCGCACACTAGTGTAGCATGTGCTATGCCACTTTTTTTCCCAGCACTTTTTTTTGCTACTAGGAAATCCTGATAGCGAATTTTGAGCCCAGTCTGAAAATTTGTAGCGAAAGGTAAATTTTAATGTTCTACATGAGTGGTTTGTGGTGCCACAATTCTCACACCCCTGATTGTCTGGATGTGACCATAGTATCTTTCATCTGAAAAAACTCAAAATGACAAAACACTAATTAAGTTTTACAGCTGCCTTGAGAATGAGATATTCATTGTCCACATTCAACAGATGAAGCAATGAAAGCACAGAGGAATAAATTTGTTCCTCAAGGTCACAATGAGTTGGTAGCATAACTGGAGACTGAAGTCCTGAGTTCTGAGTCTCAAGTCTCTGCTCACAGCTGCTATCTGTATGCTGATCATTAAAAAGAGGAATAAAGTCCACCTAACCCAATGCAAAAGCTAACTATTCTTTTAATATAATTTGGTTGAATGCATATAACTTAATAAATCCATGAAAAGATTTAAAAGAGCAATTGCGGAATGGCCATTCTCAAACAATACTTTTGTTAAACAATTGCCTTAAGAAAATGAATACTTTTCATCTACTAAAAAGAACAAACAAACAATGGTATTATCTACTGCTTTTGCTACAATGTTAATGAAGAAAGAATAATTTATCATTGCATAATTAACACAACATAGTTAAGTATGCTTTAATGATTCTGTATAATGACCTAACATCACTAGAGAATACTTTTGAGTCAAGATATAATTGTCTAAATAATTTTTATTAAGACTTTGATCAAATTGACCAACATTTATAAAAGTGAGATGGATTTAAATGTCTGTGCAATGAATGATAGCTTTCTTTAATTGGTAACCATTCTCCTCCTCTTTTTTTCAACATTGAGGGTGAAATTGTGATCACAATTAAGTCATTCAGCAATTTAATTTTAACGTCAATAGAGCCAAGATTTTATTCCCGTTTCTTCTACTCTTTTCTTCCCACTTTCCCTCCTCTTTGCTGAATGCTCCTTCAATGGCACTTCAGTACGTTCCTCTTTCCCCACTCTTCTGTTGACATTCTTCAGTATTTGGCATAGTAATATGTGCAGCTTCACAACATTCAATATCTTCCCGTCTCACTTTTTAACTTCTATTCTTCCTCTTTTATACAGGGAGATTCAAATTTTCAGACACAAGAATACTGAAGATGAGAGTAGTCAACTTGCACACCCATGTGCTCCTTACACTCCTACACATTGGATATTTGCATATACTTACATCTATGTACTTACCCACATAGTACATAACAGTATGAAAAAATGGCATATACATACAAGTAAGAGTTTAACCTCCTTCATTAATATCACCAACATGAAATTCCCCTCTCTAACCTTACTACTAAAACCTGTGTCTGTATGTATACACCTTTGATTGACCTTTCCTGGACCTTCTCCCTTCTACTTACTCCTGTTCCTAATACACTTGTCTTTCTTGAGTTTCACTTCTTGTTTTCTCTTTCTTTTGTTATCATTTTGCACCTTCATTCATGCTAGCATCACAGAACCAGAGGCAAAAAAACTTAGACAATTAAATTAGAGCGTATGCATCATTCATTAGTACTATAATTAAACAGGTTTTTGTTAGACGAAGAATTCATAAAGGGACAGATTGCTCTATTGCTCCAGATTGTGTGGGCTGATGTGCACATTACAGTACAAGCTCTAATAAAGAAGCAAAGCTTCACTGAAGATATTCTCAGCTACAAAAAAACTACCTACAATTGTATAATGTAATAATCATGCCAAGAGGTACAGAATATGCCCCACCTCAATTTCCAGTTAGAGCCACAACAGATGTATTCTTTTTCATTCTCTCTCAATTTGTACAATAAGCAATTCCTTTCTTCCTTTAAATCTGCTTCTATAAAGAATTCCCCATACTTTATTTTTGCTTCTCAAGGATTGCCATTTCCTCAATTAACTATGAAGTCATGGTGCATCTTGTATTAGTTTGCCTTGGCTATCTTTGATTTTGTTCTTTGAGGCAGGGATTTACTTGAAACTACATACACAGACACACATACACACACATGCACACACACACAGAGTGCAAATATTAGTCAGAATAGTAATTTACTGCATTTTAACACTTAATAGGGAATCTTAGATTTCAATAGAATAGAGTGAAATACCCACTTACAGAAGTAAATGGAGCCTGTTCAACTTGTCTTTGAAAGCAATGAAAACCATGCACAAAAAAACCTTTGAAGTATATATATCATTAACCTCATTATACCAAGTTCTCTGCCCCTTAGACACATTATATTTATCAGAAATAACAGAACTTCTTCTGGGGATCCTATGTTCTAAAGGTTCAAAGTGGGCTAACAAAATTTTAATGGTGAAAAAAGGAATGAAATACAATGGAGTGTCTTATTAATGTATATGATTTTATATATCTTAATAACCTCAATACAAGTTTTCAAAAATCAGATTTACTAAATGGAAGCATTACCTAGATTTTAAATTTTAAATCACTTCAAATAGCAATGAAAGCATGCCTACTGAAATTAAAAGTAGGCTTCAAGGGATTACATGCTCAATAGTATGACATTTGACATAGGTGCTACTCAGATGGGAAAACAGCAAAGGACAATAAAGTGCTTCACAAAAATTAAGCAAGACTCACAGCAGTGGATCAGATTCAGTAGAACCATTTGACAGATGGGTAAACTGTAACCTAGAAATTGTTAAATGAATTCTTCCAAGTTACACAGGAAATCAGTGGCAGAGTCAAAACAACCTATATGCCCAGGCTTCTCCCTGCTCTAACCCAAAAAGACCAATAACCCTCCCCTTGCTGAAAAAATTGCATAAGACCACATCATAAGTCTATGAGAAAGGACACTGGAAGTCATATTGATTCATATGAATATCATTACATAAAGCAGAGCAAGCAGACACATGCCTATAGCAAATTACCCATTCATTTCAGTTCAAGAGCTATGGAAGGAAGCAAACATGTTAACCAAGAAAAATCTGCCCAGACACAACTGCAGGAGAGAAACAGTGGCATCTATGCCAAGCCCAGAGTAGGGAGCATAAAAAAAAAAAAAAAAAAATCACACTGCTCCAGAGGAAAAACAGGGGCATGGGGGATGTGCATCAGGGGATGCACATCAAGAATCTGTGTTCCTACAACAAAGTCACTTCGCTTGCCCTGGGGTGGGGCCATCATCCTGTTCATCCCCAATCCTTGTCTTTTTACATGTTATTAATACAACTAAGCAGAAGCACAACCACTTCTTGTTCACCTATAGCTGAGGTGAACTACTGCCTGACAGATGCCAATAGCTTCTCCTGCTTCCCCTGGACCAGAACATCTAAAATATAAGAACAATGGCAAATTAAGAAAACTCCTATATCTATTTAATTGTATTTAGCTTGATATATTATGGTTGACTTAAACTGGAATACAAAAGTAGACAATAAACACAAGGCTTCAGCATTTTTACTATTTAGTTCATTGTGAAGAATGGGAGAACAAGTGTCCAAGAGATCTTTCAAGATCTTCAGAGAGACCTTTGTCTCTTTTCTATCCTCTACCACTTGACAAAAGTACCATTTCTGTGTTATTTACAGCTTTGAAGCCTAATAAATCAATCAAATCTTCCCAGGTGATTTTCAGCTCCAAACTGGAGTTAAAGTCATAGGAGTCTAATGCAAATAATGCCGAGATCCTGGGGTGATCATAGAGATGCATTGTAAGGTGTGGCGATACCTCAGATCTACAGCAACCAGGGAGATCAGTCCTATGCCATGAACATGACATTTAGCACATATTCTTCCATGAGAACTTGGCAAGAAAAGTTTGTCAAAAACAAAATTCAAGGCTCTCTGTTTTCCTTGCAACAGATGGCAATCTGATTAATATATATAATGGTACAAGACCTTCATTCTTTGTGTTAATCTGCTTAGCTATTAGAGATGTCATTGCCTCTTGCAAAAGAAAACCTCTGATTATGAAATAAAGAAAATATTTTAATTTTAATATTTAATATTTGCAACCTTTAAATCTGCATACACTTAATTTCTTTAACCATCTGAGAATTAAAGATTTGTTAAAGCTTTTTGTTTAAGTGCAGGTACTCATTCCATAGGGGTCCAGTTTGTTAATAAGCCAGATATGGAAGTGAATTTAGGGAAGGTATCCTCCACAGAAGCTGAGAAGATCTTCGTGATGTAGCAAGAAGATAACGCTTGGACTCTGGCTCAAAGAAAGAGAGGGTGGTAGTGTCTTAGAATGGGCTAGAGACCAGCTGTGGAAAGCCACAGACTGACAGCAACACTCCACCCACAATGAAGAAAGGAGTATAAGGACCTGTACTGAATGAATTATTGGTAATAGTTCCCAGCTAAGCCAAGTAAACACAATTATTTCCTAATATACAACATCCTTTGTATCTGGTCTTTCTTCCTGCATATTCAGGACAACCTGCCATTAACTTTCATGAGTAACTGTGTGTCAATGGAAGGTATATGCACTGCACACCTAAATAACAATATAATACTATATATATGACCCATATACCAAGATACCGGGGCCACATTCTATTCTACCCACTAGGCATGTAAATGGATTTAGGTGCTCAAGACCAATCCTATTTCACCCTGACTGTCATGCCAGGCTGTGGGCAACCAGATCTGGGAGTCAGGAGAAGACAGGAAGTCAGAAGCCTGGAGATCTGCCTAGGGAACCAAATCAGGGATCCAAAGGGTTAGGCAGAACATGAGACCAGGAAGCTAGCCAGGTCAGGTATCCAGTTGGTCAGACCAGAAGCAGGTCAGGTATCTGGAGGATCAGGCAGAGAATGAGGTCAGGAAGCTAACCAGGTCAGGTATCCAAAGAATCTGCCCACTAGTAGCAGCACAAGCTAAGGGTGCAGAAGTCCAAGTACAAGGTTGAGCCTTGTTACCCAGACACTTCCCCTTTTGGGTCAGGGGTTTATATAGGAAGGGGTAAGAGGACTGCTGGCAGGGAGTGGATGCCCAGATGGTGGGTTCTTGCCACCTGCTTCTACTCCAGCATTCTACTGGCAAAATGGCAGAACAGGATGAGTTGCTGCAGCACCCAACAAGCAAAGACCCTGGGTTCAAAGCCCATCCTAACACTGAGTCCCAGAAAAAACATTCATACCAAAGATATGCGGGCCATCCATTTCCTTGCTGAATTCTTATGACCTGCTATAACAGGGTAACTGAAACGCCCTGCTATGAGCAGTCAGGAAGAAAACTCAAGGAAGAAAACTTACCTTATGGAGCCGCAGGAGCTGTGGCAAACCTTAACGCAACCTGGATGAATGGAAAAGCCAACTGGGACTTTGGCAGATCAAAGGCTGCCGCAGCAGACCCAACCATTGGAATCCAAACAGGAAAAAAAGACCAGCATGGGAAAAGAACAAAGGGAAAGAAAGAAGAACCATGCTGGCAAGCAAAAAGGGAAAAGTTGGGTCAGTCAGGCACCCAATGGTGAACTGCCATGGGGAACCCAGCTGGAGAGAGGGAGATTTAAGGGATGCCAAAGGAGCATCCCAAGAGGTATGGAAGAAGAAAGAAAACAGAAGGAGAGAGATCCAGCAAGTGAACATGAATGGGTAGATGGGCCAAAGGATAAGCCCTGATCCTACTACTTGTCAGACAAGGTCCAGCCAAGAATGGGAGCTGGCGAAGAAACCTCAGTGACTGGTGAGTCTGTTCCGGGGGATGAAGGGAACCACTCCAGGGAGCTAAAAGAAGAGGAAGGCAAAGAGAGGGAGGATCCCTGTTACAAGAGAATGATGGGAGGAGAACCAGAAGAAGAGGTAGCTGTCTTGGGACCTGTGGAGGGAAGAACAGGGCAAGCAGCCAACTAGGTAAGGTCCTTAGTCAGGATCCTTGAAGTAAAGATAGTAACAAACCTTAGAGGCAATCAACAGCACCCAGAAACATCAGAAGTGGTGAAGGCAGAGCATAGGGATGGTGGATCCCTGCAAAGAACCGCAGACTTTCTGAGTCCATGACCACTATCAGCTGTCTCCCAGTAATGTCTAGGTACATCTCCCTTAACATCGAAAGCGTGGCAGGTGATCTATTACAACAAGGCACTACCATTCCAGCCGGAAGGTGATGCGATGCAGGGCGGCACAGGAAGCTCCCTTACACTTGCTTATAAGTGTAAGATGACAGAGTATTGCAAAGGGAGATATTCACTGGACAAATGGCAGAACTGCAACTGAATCCAGGTACTGGCTGGCTATAGTATTTTACTGACACTGGAAATAGCAAAGTCTCCAGCCATAACTCTCTCCTAAACAGAAAGAGAATTAGAAGAAAACGTTATAAACACATTATTAGTCTGAAATGAAATCAATACAACTATCAACAGTTTTAAACCATCTAATTTACTAGGAAAGAGATTGTGCAAGATATCTGACAAAACTTTGTTTTTTAAATATACAGTGACAAGCCTCAGATGGCAAGATTAGGTCAATATTGACCTGAAAGTCCTTCTTTAGGTCAGACTAGGTATCTGGAGGGTTAGGCAGAGAGTGAGATCAGTACATAGGGAGCAAAAAGAAGGTGCATGGCAACACAGAACCCCTACAGGAAAGACTAGGGCAATTGGTAACAGATAGGTGGGACAAAGCTAAGCTCTTAAACAAATTCGATGCATCTGTATTCCTAAACACGGATAAAGACATATCTCCCAAAGGGGCTATAGACAGGCACAAGAGAAACTCCAATCCACCAACAGCTAGTGCTGACCTAGTAAAGGAGCATTTGGAGGGGCTAGACATGTTTAAGTCAACAGGCCTGGACAATCTTCATCCAAGAAGCCAAAGGAATTGGCCAATGTCATTAGAGAACCACTGGTGAGGTTGTTTGAACACTCATGGTGCTCAGAAGGGGTCCCAGAGAACTGGAAAAGGGCCAATGTGGCCCCTATTTTCAAGAAGGGAAGAAAGGATGATCCAGGTAACTATTGGCCGGTTAGCCTAACCTCTATCCTTGGGAAAACCTTTGAAAAAGTTATTAAAGATCACATTTGTGGGAGTCTAGTAGGAAAAATAATGTTGAAGGGGCAAGATCCTGCCTGATTAACCTTGTTTCTTAACCAAGTCAAAAAATTCTTAGATGCAGGAGTTGAGGTAGATGTCATCTGCTTGGATTTTAAAAAAGGTCTTTGATATAGTGTCACATCATATTCTTATAAATAAATTAAGCGGTTGTGGCATAGATTACTATACAGTCAGGTGGGTGGAGAATTGGTTTATGGGGCACACACAGAGAGTGGTAATTGATGGGTCATTTTCAACTTGGAAAAATGTGAGCAGTGGAGTTCCCCAAGACTCGGTCCTTGGACCAGTGCTGTTCAATATCTTCATCAGTGACTTGGATGAGGGCATGGAAAGCACTCTGTCCAAATTTGTGGATGACACCAAATTATGGGGCAAAGTAAACACGTCAGAGGGCAGGCAGCAGATTCAGGTAGATTTAGACAGGTTGGGAATATGGGCAGAACAGGATAGGATGCAGCTTAACAAGGATAGGATGCAGTTTACACATGGTAAGTGTGGCTAAAATTGGGAATCGGCTTCCAAGTGAAGAGGTGCTCTCCTCTACCTTGGGGGTCCTTAAGAGAAAGCTGGAAAGGAATCTGCCTGGGGCCATCTAAGGAGATGACACTTCCCCTCTGTGCAGCATTGCTAAGACCGCAGTTAGAGTACTGCATCCAGTTCTGGGCACTCACTGTACTTCAAGAGGGATGTGGATAACCTCATGAGGGTCCAGAAAAGGGCTACTCATATGGTTATGGGTATACAGGTAAGATCCTACCCTTGGGATTACTAGGAACAATGGTCATAAACTGACAGAGAGCAGATTAAGATTTAACATTAGGAAAAATTTCTTTACAGTGAGGGTTGCCAAAATCTGGAATGGGCTTCCGAGGGATTTCATCCGTTTCATAGACATTAGGGCTGGAAGGGACCTCGGAAGATCATCTAGTCCAGCCCCCGAACAAAAGGGCAGGAAGTCAGCTGGAGTCATAGGATCCCAGCAAGATAAGCATCCAATTTGCTCTTGAAGGTGTTCAAGGTGGGTGCTTGAACCACCTCCGATGGCAGGCTGTTCCAGAACTTGGGGGCTCGGACAGTAAAGAAATTCTTCCTTATGTCCAGCCTGAAACAGTCATGCAATAGTTTATGACTGTTGGACCTCGTCATCCCTTGGGGCGCTCTGGTGAACAAACGTTCCCCCAGATACTGGTGGTCACCCCGATAAACTTATAGGTGGCCATCAGATCACCCCTGAGCCTGTGCTTTTCCAGGCTAAAGAGCCCCATCGCTCTCAGCCTGTTGTTGTAAGGTCTGTTTTCCTGACCTCTGATCATGTGTGTGGCTCTTCTCTGGACTCTCTCAAGCTTTTCAACATTATTTTTGAATTGTGGAGCCCAAAACTGGATGCAGTACTCCAGCTGTGGCCTCACCAAGGCTGAGTACAAGGGGAGAATGACATCCTGGGATTTGCTTGAGAAGCATCTATGGATGCAAGCCAGCATTTTGGTCACTTTACTACCTGCAGGATCACATTGAAGGCTTATGTTCATCTTATGGTCAATGATGACCCCCAAGTCTCTTTCTTCCGTAGCGTTAGCTGGTGTAGCACCGCCAAGCCTATAAGGATGCTGAAGGTTTTTCTTCCCAAGGTGGAGAACCTTGCATTTTTCACTGTTAAACATCATCAGGTTCTTGCCCGCCAATGTGCTGAGCCTGTCTAGGTCAGCCTGGATCACCCGCCTGTCTTCTGGTGTGGATGCTTTGCCCCAAAGTTTGGGGTCATCGGCAAACTTGGCCAGCTCACTTCTGACTCCAATGTCCACATCATTAATAAAGATGTTGAACAATATGGGTCCAAAGACAGAGCTTTGGGGGACCCCACTGGTCACAGGACACCATGATGAGTGACTTCCATCAATTACTACCCTCTGGGTCCGGCCATGGAGCCAATTTTCCAGCCAGCAGATCGTGGTGGACCCAAGGCCACAATTGGCCAGTTTCACCAAGAGGTGACCATGGGATACCAGATTGAAGGCTTTTTTGAAGTCAAGATATATGATATCAATCTTTTTTCTCTTGTCCAGGTGATAGGTCACCTGATCATAGAAGGAAATTAGATTGGTCAAGCAAGACCTACCCACAACAAACCCATGCTGGCTATCCCTTAGGATGTTAGCCTGGGCCAGTCCATCAAGGATGGCTTCCTTAATAAACTTTTCTATTCTGAGATCTTCCCCAGGATACGAGTCAGGCTGATGGGCCTATAGTTAGCTGGATCCACTTTCCTCCATTTCTTGAAGATCGGCACCACATTGGCCTTCTTCCAGTCTTCGGGCACTACACCAGAGCGCCAGGAGTTTTCAAAGATCCGTGCCAGGGGCTGAGCTATGATGCTCACTAGCTCCTTGAGTACCCTGGCGTGTAGACTGTCAGGGGCGGCTGACTTGAAGGTATCCAGCTTCTCAAAGTGTTCCTTCATGAAGTCAGCATTAATGGAGGGCAGGGGATCTCCCTCACCCAGACCTCCTTGTCCTGTGGTGGGCATGGTCATCCCCTGGGATTGATGAAAGATGGATGCAAAGTACTCATTTAATAGGTTGGCTTTTTCCTGGGTGTCAGCTATCAGTTGCCCCATCTAGTTCAGCTGGGGTCCAATGTTGCCCTTGCTTTTCCTCTGGCTCCCCACATATCTGAAAAAGGAACTTTTTGTTGTTCTTGATGCCTGAAGCTAGTTGGAGTTCAGCTGCAGCCTTGGCTTTCCTGGTTTGCTCCCCGCAGGACTGGACCAGTGCAGAATATTCCTCCTTGGAAATGAATCCCATCCTCCATCCTTTGTAGGCCTTTATTTTTAGCTTCAGGAGGTCTGCTAGATCCCTGGAGAACCAAGTGGGCTGCTGTGCCCTCTTGCTGCCTTTCCTCTGAGATGGAATAGGATTAGCTTGTGCATTGAGGATCGCTCCCTTGAGCAGCAACCAGTCTTCTTGAACTCCCCTCTCCCTGGGGTCTTGGTCCTTTAGGGCCTCACTGACAAGCCTCCTGAGCTTGTCAAAGTCAGCTTTCCTGAAGTCAAGGATTTCCGTGTTACTGACGGACTTGCCAGCTTTACGGCAGATGGTGAAGGTGATCAGCTCATGGTCACTGTTACCCAGCTTCCCATCGATTACTAGGTCACTGATTAGGTTATCCCCAGTAGCCAATACCAGGTTGAGCAGCACTTTGCCTCTCGTTGGCACATAGACTTCTTGAGTCAGGTAGAGATCATCCATGCACGAGAGGAAACTTTGCGACCACTCGGATTTTGCTGAGTGATCCTCCCACGATATGTCCGGGTAATTGAAGTCACCCATGACAGCCATAGTCCTGGAGTATGCAGCCTCAGCCAGTTCCCAGGTGAACTCCTGGTCAAGCTCTTGACTTTGGGTGGGAGGTCTGTAGTAGACTCCCATCATTGTGTCCCCTGTGCTGTGTTTCCCACTGATTTTAACCCGGAGGGTCTCCAGTCATCCACCCTGGTCGCCAGTATCAGCTTGCAGAAACATGTAGCTTTCCTTAACATATAGAGCTGCAGCCCCACCCCTTTTATCTACACAATGCTTCCTGTACAGGGTATAGCCATCTATACCCATGGTCCAGTAATGGGTGGAGTCCCACCAGGTCTCCATTATCCATCTGACATCATAATTATTTGCATTAAGCAGGAGGACGAGTTCCTCCTGCTTATTCCCCAAGCTCCTGGCATTTGTGTACGGGCAGGAAAGTGTCCCTTTGGGTGCTCTTACCTTGCCCACAGATTGTACCATGGCTCAGGCAGGGGTGGGCTCTCTTAAGTGCCTTGACCTGCTGGCTTTGCAAGGGTTGCTCAGCGGGTCAGCAGTGGCAGTAGTCCCCCGTTCTCCAAGCGGGCTTAGGTTAAGTGAAGCAGGTCAGCCAGTCTGGCTGAGAAGAGCCTCCTCCCCAGAGGAGAGAGGTGGAGGCCAACTCTTCCCAGCAGTTCGCTGCCTCTCTCTCCAAAGAGTGTGCTGTGGTCATGGAAGCCAAAGCCTTCCCGATGACACCAGCGCCGCAGTCTTTGGTTCACTATGTGGATCCTCCTCTCCCTCAGCCCACAGCCTGAGACTGGGACAGAAGAGAACACCACCTGTGCCCCCAGACCCTTTAGCCCCGCTCCCAAATCCCTGTAGCGCCTCATGACCTGGCTGGGAGTGCTCTGAGCCATGTCATTGGTGCCCACATGAATAAGGAGCATGGGATAGTGGTCTGTGGGCTGGAGGAGCTTAGGGATCCTCTCCGCAATGTCTCGGATGTGGGCCTCTGGGAAGCAGCAGACTTCGCAGGCTAAGGGGTCAGAGTGGCAGATTACCCTTTCAGTCCACCTCAGGATGGAGTCTCCCACAACAAACACCTTACATTTTGTCTTGGTTAGAGCGGGGACAGTAACTGCAGTTGAGCCCATGTTGCTTGCGGGAGCTGGCAACTGAGCAGGCTCTGCTGGAGCAGCAAGAGGTGCATACCTGCTGCTAAGCTCTGGCAGGGCTGGGGCCTTGGTGTGGTGGGCCTTAGGGCCCTTGACTACCTTGGCCCATGCTGCTGACTGGACAGGGTGGGAGGTCCCAGAGTTCTCCAGGAGGTGGTGCTCTCCCCTACCATGGAGATCTTTAAGAGGAGACTTGACAAACACCTAGCTGGGATCATCTGACCTCAGTGCTCTTTCCTGCTCAAGGCAGGGGCTTAGACTCTATGACATGAGGTTCCTTCTGACCCTATAAACCTATGAAATTTATGACCCAGGCAATAATCTACAGATGAAATGATTTTGAGCTATCCAGGTCCCACGATAATTTAAAGTCTTATATGAAATCTTTCAAGAATTTATTAAAAAAAATAAGCAAAAGAAAGGAGGAAAAAATATCCTTCTTGATTCTAGTCCAGGATAGTGGCTTTGGCTGTGGATCCCAATATTTCTGATAATCTTAGCCTGATTTGCATGAAACTTCTAGTGTAGGGACCAGAATATTTTCTTAAATCTCTGTGCCAACTTATACAAATGGTTAAAAGGAATTCATTGTGTATCTTAAGTAGTGTAGAGGAGGCCATTCACATAGGCCTCTGCCAACCCTCTTCAGGACATTACTGCAGGCACTATTTTGCACACTTCACCTGACAAGTCATTTACCTGTAGGAGTTGTTTTCTGCCAAATGTAAATCGAAGCAGTTCCTCCATTGACTGACACAAATCTACTGAGAGTTTATAGAAGCAGAGAATTTGGCCCTACTAATTCAAAACCCTCATCTTAGCATTCTCATGTCACTGGTAGACTTATAACCAGGATCCCACTGCTTGTTTGGTTTCTCCCATTTTCATTTTGAACCAAAAGGATTTGCAGTATTTAGGATATCCTTTCCCCCAATTATCAGTTCCTTCTGTTCTCGTACCCAAGATGCAGTGTGTAACTCTAGCAGGTTTCTACCTCAGGGCCTTTCAACCAGACTTTGTCCCTCCCCCAGGAGTCTCTCAGCAGCCTTAGTACTAGACAATCTCTTATCCCTTTACTGCCTGGAGTGCCTCTCAGCCTGTCCCAGATATATATTGTCCTTCACCAAACAGAGAAAACATAGAGAAACCTTACTGTTTTGTCCCCAGAGATGGGTCTGCTGTAGCTTTAGTTTTCCTTCCCAGGTTTGTCCTCTCTTAGGATAGGGGTTTCCTGCCTCTGGTGCTTTCCCCCCACTCCTCTCCCTGGTTTTGCTGTCTAGGGTTTTAATTCCCAGCAAGCCATGCCCTCCTTAGCCTTCCCCCCACTGCAGCCCTTCAGTCTAACTAGCTGCCTTCTCAGGAGGGGACAGGTGACCCTGTTACAGTAGCCCAAAAAAAGTAAATAGGATGCCAAACTATTTTGACTAATTTCCATACTTTGCAGATGATTGTTTCTTCTTTTCTGGTAGCTTCATTGATTATTGAAATATTTTTCAATAATCAGTTCTTCATCACTAGTTACTTTCATCTTTGGTGTCTTCATGGACCATGACTCTTCCAGAGGCAAAATACCAACCATCACCCAGTAACCAAGATGAATTAATTCTTAGAAACTTCCTTCCTTTTCATTTTTTCTGCTATGTCTAATCCAATCTTCCTTAGTTCTTGTTCTTAACTATCCCATCTGTTGTTTCAGCCTGAAAGATCTTTGACAGTGCCTTCTTTCATGTTTCTCTAAACTGAGCTTTTGCAAATGGCTAAAACTGCTGCTCAAGCACCTTTATAGTCTCTTCTGGAATGGAAACTGCTTTGCATTTTACTTTTGGGTCTCTCTTTTATAAAAACAGATACCAGAGAAACACATTTTAATAACTTCCCATCCTTAGAAAAAGCTCTTCTATGTTGCAATAGAGATCAAGCTTGGTTTTGCTACACTTCAACCGTAGAGACTGCTTTCCATAACCACATATTTCAAACAAAAAATCCAAATACTTTTTTTTGTTGTTGCAGATCTTGCAGGCATTTTCCAAGCATCATAGTTCCATAGAACAAAAGTCCCATTTGTTCTCTCTCTTTAGCTATCAATGATACTTCCAAAAGAGGTGGTCATGGAAACTAATCTGGTCATAACACTACTCAAAGTTTCAAGGGGCGGGGGGGGGGGGGAATTGCATACATTTTATATAATATCAAGTACAAAGGAATGTGGTTGTATTTCCCCACCAACATGCTCACCAAGATAGTGAGCTTTTCTCTTCTATGATTCTTTTATTTCCTGCCAATTCTCATCTTTAATTATCTATTGTTTCTCATTCTCATTATGTTTAATGTATTCCATGTTATCTTATTGCAAACTTTGCCAGCCAAATTTCTATTTTTTTAAATTATGTTTGTGTATTGGTGTTTGTCTAATGAACTATTCAGAAGAAAACAGATGAGTTTATTTTAAAGAGTGTTTAATGTATTAGTAAATTAAAAGGTAATGCTAGAAAAGCTGTTTTATTTGAATTCCACAGAAGACTTAATTCATTGTTGACTCTCTGCTGACTCGTAAAGCTCCCAAATGTACAGTATTTCAATCCTGTTGATTTCATCCTTGTTTCAATGGTTTGCATGGAACCAAGTTCAAAGTCAGAAACAGCAGAAATTGAGGGTTCCTGCAAAGGCAACTATGATTTTCCTCTGTTGTTTCATTTTCTAAAGGTTTACATTATCCATGGGGTATTACTTCATTCATTATGTGCACAGTAATATGAAGAAAGTGGAGTATACATGAAGAGCTAGTATATTAATATCATTGTACCACTCTTGACAATTAGATAGTCCACCTTCCTATGTTTCAGGCTTCTCAGTATTCTTTGTATGTAATACAATAATACAGTGACTGTAACATGGAGCAGGCCTCAGTTATTTAAAGAAATTTAGTTTTGTATCTTCGTGTATTGCCAGAGGCATGTCAATACATGATCTATTGGTGACTCAGTAGACTACCAAAAATCTGTAGAAGCTGCATAAAATTAAGGAGTCTAAGATAACCAAGACGTAGTTGTCGCTTTCTTCAGTGAGGTACCTGGCATATAAGGTTGCTGAGCAATTGGAATAAAAACAAAAAAGGAGTGAAAAAGAAGAAGATTGAAGAGCAGATCAAAACAATTCACACTCAATCTCAGAAAGTCAGAAGCCATGATGAGAGGAGGCAGGATGGATTGATTTAAAATAAGACGATTAAATCACCGAGTGGAAACCTCCATTTAAATAATCAATTTTAATCAACTTTTCCATTTTAACTTCAGTTATTTTCTAAAGAAAGGTACAATGTTGATATAGATAAGGGGTGTCAAATTCACTGTGTCCCAGAGCCAGATCTGGACCTTTCAGCTCCTTGCACATCAAGGGGTAGAGCAGTGGTGGCAGTAACAGCCATTATGGCAGCAGTGGAGCAAGCAAGCTCTTGTCATGGCAGAGACTTGCAAACAGTTGTCAGCCAGGTGACTGAAGGGCAACTGAGACCACAGCAAGCTATGCTATTGATGGCCATGTCCAGTGGGGCATCAGAGGCTCAGATTCTATGGCAGGCCATGGATACTCCTAACCACACTGCCAAATTCTCTGGCCTGGGGGGAATCCCAGTGGGTCAGACAGAGCAGCATCATGTGCTGGAATCCAGCCTGAAAGCCATATTTGACACCCCCAAAACTGATATTGGAATATGTAAGTTTAGAACTATACATAGAACCTTTATACCAACTGTGGTACTAAATACTGTACTTAACAGGCACGCAGGATAAATATAGTTTGCTTAACTATATAACAGTGCCCTTCCCAAATCATTGCCCATTCTTACATTATAACAAATTCTAGTTATTGGAACATCAGCAAAGTCCTTAAAATGCTTAAATGCCTAACCTCTGAGCCCCGCTGTCTACTTTGCAACTCAGCTGCACTTTCTAGTTGTGCCAGAAACATAGGGAAGCAGTTGTCAAAAGGCTGGCATTAGAACCTTTGAAACAAATTACAGGACCTACTCAGTTTTAGGGGTTGTTATCTCCCCTCAGTTTCAAAGCTTCTAACAGCAGTCCTGATAACTACTGGAAGCCCCAAAATGAGGGCTAATCAGTCTTAGGGCTGCTATTGCCACATCACTGATAGTACTGTAAAGAATGCTCATTAAGTAGACAGTAAGCTTGTGCGAACAGGTAAGTATTCAATTCGGGTTCGGATTTAGACAATTCAGAGAACAGTGATTTGATTTGGTGATTCAAATCACTGGCCCCATTCGATTTGGCGGAATCAGAAAAAGCGATTCAGCACTGATTCAGAATGGCTGGGGAGAGGCAGGCACAGCTGGGCAGCTGCAGGTTCTTGTGGCTCTTCCAGCTGTGTCTACCTCTCTCCAGCTGGGGAGAGCCGTGGGAGAAGCCCCCATGGCTGCCCTGCCCGGCCCCATCCCCCACCCACCTCCAGCCTCCCGGCACTTAAAAAACTCCAAACAATCCTCCACCCCCTACACACAAACTTTCCGGCTGCAGCAGTGGGGATCAGGGCCTCTGAGGGCTTGTGGTAGCATGGGAATCCCCCCACCCGGCACCCATGTGGCAGCTGCCCCTAAGTGTTGGTGCAGTGTAGCTCAGCAGGGTGCTGTGCACTGTCTGGGAGCAGGGGCCACTGGGGCTGAATGGTGCTGGAGCCACCCCAGTTCCCAGACAGCATGCAGAACCCTGCTGAGCTGTGCTTCACCCTCTTGATGTGGCAGCTGCCGTGCAGGTGCCAAGTGGGGGAGGCAACCCCCACTGCTCCCCACTGCACAAGGATGCTCTGCCACAAGCCCTCAGAGGCCCCAATTGCCACTGCTGCAGCTGGTGAGTGAAGGGGTTTTTTTGTTTTAAGTGCTGGGGCCTGGCAGAGGATGGGGGCAGGCAGGGCAGTCACGTGGACTTCTCCTGCAGCTCCCCCTGCCTGGGGAGAGGCAGGCACAGCCTGAGAAGCCACAGGAGAAACTGCAGCCACCTGGCTGTGCCTGCCTCTCCCTGGCCAATCCGAATCTCCAAATCTCTCCAAATAGTTCCTGAAACAATTTGGAGGCTTTCAATTTGATTCAAACCTTTTAATGGGTTTTCCGATTCAAGTCAGATTCAGAGATTCAGCTTCTGAATTGGGCCCAATCTCCAAATCAAATTGGCAACCAAGGCTTCGCACAGCCCTAGTAGACAGCACTATTGGGACTATGGTATTGGCATCCCTGAAGCTGACTAGCTTCCCCTCCTTTTCAAGGTTTCTATTAGCAGCCCTGAAACCAGCTATTAGAAGCCTTAAAAATTGGGGGGAGCTAGTTAGTTTTAGGGCTGCTATTTCAAAAGCAATAACAACAACATATACTTGACAAGCATTCATTGTTTGCATTAAGTTTGGATTAAGGCATACTCTAAATAAGTCTTTTTTTCCAGACTCAAGGCTATGCCCTTAAATACAATGCACAGTATTTTTTTCCCTGCTACCTACAAGGGCACACTGTAATTATATGCATTTGCTTTAGCAGTTATATGGCTTAATATTTCCAGATCTTATTACTTTTATGGTTTTAGTATATTAGAAAAAGACGAATGATATATTGCTTATTTACTAGATAATTAACTTTTTGCTCATGACCTTGTGTCAAACAGCTGTATTGGGATGGTAACAAGAATTTAATTAAACATACCAAAAACAGCACATAACATTTAGCATAATATCAGGTAGGGAAAGGCTGCAAAATGGGTTACTGAGAGTACCCAGATGGGGTCAGTGGATAATTTGGATGGTTCATCCTGCAACTGTGTTATTCATTTCAGTGCTTGTGATAACTTCTTCAGTCCTGTCCTTCCAGTAGCACAGCCCCAAGTCCTGCAGTCTGAATCCCTCAGTAAAATTTGCCATATTTTTAATGCTTGACTTCAGAAGTCAGATGGTTTTCCCCTGATGCTTTCTTATATAGATAAAGTATTTGGCCTCTTTTTTACAAAATTTTGACAGAGGCTCATAGATTCAGGGTATATATTTTTGAAGTAATATAAGAGATTATAAATTTAGGCCCTAACATATTTTGTATTAAATACAGATTTCCTTTTAAAATAATTTATTATTATAAGTAAAATATAAAACAAAACAGACCCATGATTTTTATTAACCTCAGAGGAAGAAATAAAGGCTTTTAAGAATTCATTGAAATCATTAACAAAGATCTTAGCGGCATGGACAGCTAGAGACCCTCTGGGTAAAAATTCGTGGGGAATTCGGCACAGAGGACACAACGGTGGGAGTCTACTACAGACCTCCCACTCAAAGTCCTGAGCGTGACCAGGAGTTCGCCCGGGAACTAATTGAGGCTGCTTGCTCCAGGACCTTGGTTGTCATGGGTGACTTCAATTACCCGGACATCTCGTGGGAAGATCACTCAGCTAAATCTGAGCGGGCACAAGGCTTTCTCTCGTGCGTGGATGACCTCTACCTGACTCAAGAAGTCTATGGGCCAACGAGAGGCAAAGCGCTGCTTGACCTGGTACTGGCTACGGGGGACGACCTAATTGGCGACCTAGTGATTGATGGGAAGTTGGGTGACAGCGACCACGAGCTGATCACCTTCACCATCCGCTGTAAAGCTGACAGGTCAGTCAGCAACACAGAAGTCCCTGACTTCAGAAAAGCTGACTTTGACAAGCTCAAGAGGCTAGTCGGTCAGGCCGTGAGGAACCATGACCCCAGGGAGATGGGAGTTCAAGAAGAGCGGTTGCTTCTCAAGGGAGCAATCCTCAGTGCACAAGCTAAATCTATTCCAACATGGAGGAAAGGCAGCAAGAAGGCACAGCAGCCCCCCTGGCTCTCCAGAGACCTAGCGGACCTCCTGCAGCTAAAAAGGAAAGCCTACAAAGGATGGAGGATGGGATTCACCTCCAAGGAGGATTACTCCGTGCTGGTCCGGTCCTGCAGGGAGCAAACCAGGAAAGCCAAGGCTGCAACTGAACTCCAACTAGCTTCAGGCATCAAGAACAACAAAAAGTACTTTTTCAGATATGTGGGGAACCGGAGGAAAAGCAAGGGCAATGTTGGACCCCTGCTAAACCAGATGGGGCAACTGACAACTGATGCCCAGGAAAAAGCCAACCTATTAAATAGGTACTTTGCGTCAGTCTTTCATCAGTCACATGGGATGCCCATGCCTGCTATGGGACAGGGAAATCTGGGTGAGGGGGATCCCCTACCCTCCATCAATGCTGACCTCGTGAAGGAACACCTTGAGAAGCTGGATACCTTCAAGTCAGCCGGCCCTGACAATCTGCATCCCAGGGTACTCAAGGAGCTGGCGAGCATCATAGCTCAGCCCCTGGCACGGATCTTTGAAAACTCCTGGCGCTCTGGTGTAGTGCCCGAAGACTGGAAGAAGGCCAATGTGGTGCTGATCTTCAAGAAAGGGAGGAGAGTGGATCCGGCTAACTACAGGCCCATTAGCCTGACTTCTATCCTGGGGAAGATCTTAGAAAAGTTTATTAAGGAGGCCATTCTTGAGGGACTGGCCCAGGCTCAAGGGACAGCCAGCACGGGTTTGTTGCGGGTAGGTCTTGTTTGACCAATCTCATTTCCTTCTATGACCAGGTGACCTATCACCTGGACAAGGGAGAAGAGATTGATGTCATATATCTTGACTTCAAAAAAGCTTTTGATCTGGTATCCCATGATCACCTCTTGGCCAAACTGCCCAGTTGTGGCCTTGGCTCCACCACAATCCACTGGCTGAGAAACTGGCTCCGTGGTCAGACCCAGAGGGTTGTGATTGATGGCAGTCACTCATCATGGTGCCCTGTGACCAGTGGGGTCCCTCAAGGCTCTGTCCTGGGACCCATACTGTTCAACATCTTCATTAATGATGTGGACATTGGAGTCAGGAGTGGACTGGCCAAGTTTGCCGATGACCCCAAACTTTGGGGCAAAGCATCCATGCCAGAAGATAGGCGGGTGATCCAGGGTGACCTGGACAAGCTCAGCAAATGGGCAGATGAGAACCTGATGGTGTTTAACACCGAAAAATGCAAGGTTCTCCACCTTGGGAGGAAAAACCTGCAGCATCCTTATAGGCTCGGCAGTGATACATTGGTTAGCACTACAGAAGAAAGAGACTTGGGGGTCATCATTGACCACAAGATGAACATGAGCCTGCAATGCGATGCTGCGGCTAGTAAAGTGACCAAAATGCTGGCGTGCATCCATAGATGCTTCTCGAGCAAATCCCGGGATGTCATTCTCCCCTTGTACTTGGCCTTGGTGAGGCCGCAGCTGGAGTACTGCGTCCAGTTTTGGGCTCCACAATTCAAAAAGGATGTGGAGAAGCTTGAGAGAGTCCAGAGAAGAGCCACGCGCATGATCAGAGGTTAGGAAAACAGATCTTAAGATGACAGGCTGAGAGCCATGGGACTCTTTAGCCTGGAAAAGCACAGGCTCAGGGGTGATCTCATGGCCACCTATAAGTTTATCAGGGGTGACCACCAGGATCTGGGGGAACGTCTGTTCACCAGAGCGCCCCAAGGGATGACGAGGTCAAACGGTCACAAACTCCTGCAAGACCATTTCAGGCTGGACATAAGGAAGAATTTCTTTACTGTCCGAGCCCCCAAGGTCTGGAACAGTCTGCCATCAGAGGTGGTTCAAGCATCTACATTGAACACCTTCAAGAGTAAATTGGATGCTTATCTTGCTGGGATCCTATGACCCCAGCTGACTTCCTGCCCTTTGGGCAGGGGGCTGGACTCGATGATCTCCCGAGGTCCCTTCCAGCCCTAATGTCTATAATGTCTATGAAATCTTCCAAGGCTGCTAATCAACAGCCCAACTGGTTGGTTCAGAGACTTCAGAGGTTTCACTCAAAAAAGTGCTATTTCGGGGGGGGGGGGAGTCCTATTAAGTGAGTGTATTTACATGTGCAGTTAGCTCACCTGAATAAACTCTGGTGCAGTTCGTGTCACAGTTTATTGCTACACCTGCACCCAGGAGTACAACACATTGAGCCAGGGTGGTGCAGTCTCAGCTGGCAAATGGCCGGGGGGGGCAGCCTCCTAGCCCACAGCTACTCTGTACCAGCTCACCATGCTGCAGAGGGGCTGGCTGGGGCACAAGACTGTTACAGTGTGGGACAAGACAACAGGCAGCCCCCACACTGTAGTACCCTTTGCCCCAGCCAGCCCCAGTCACTGTACACATGTGAATTGCATCAGAGCAAATAACTACACCGTAAGATAGAACTTATATCTGGCAGTAATAACCTACAGTGGAGTAATTAGTTTCGTGTGGCCTAAGAGGGCTCTTGTGTAGACAGTGATGCTTTACTACTGAGCTAATTAGTCAACTCTGCAGTAAGGTGCATGTATAAATGCCCCCAATGTCATGTACAATCCAAGTAATATATTATAAATACTATGGGAGCATACAGATGAGTGAGGATGTGTGGTATGTAGTCCTGCAGATCCATTTGCAGTGCAACACTGCAAGTGCAGGTGTTCTTCATGTTGCTACTTTGCAGTGCATGGTGGAACCGGAGCTTGCTCCATCCACTCCATGCATTGACCTGGTATTGCAGTGCTTCCAGGACCGATGCAAAAAAAAAAACTGAAAAAAAAAGGGGTAAAAAAAACCCCATGCCAAAAAACAGCACAGGGCAGTAGCACATGGTGTCCCATACAAGAGCTTGGCCAGTTGGAACCATGTTCCACCTGCCAGCCAGAGGGCACGTGTCACAGGCATTCAACTGGGACAAGTGACAGTGGCACAAGGTGTACTGCTGCTATTTGTACCCAGGGAAATGCACATTCCTGCTCATTCGGATGCACCATATGGGTGTGTCCAGATGAGTGTACACGTGCCTCTTGCAGCATCTCAAAGGAGTTTGAGACATCACAAAATGCATATCAGGAACAAAAAAAATTCCCCGCACTGCATATTTGCAGTGTGGGCTCAAAATTTGGTATCTGGACATCCAGGTATCAAATTAAAACCCAGGGAAAAAAAGCAGGGCAGGACATGGTCTCGGTTCAGCATGTACAGAGCCTGGGTCACACAGCATCATGTCACCACCGGCTGTGCCTACAGCAGAGCCACAGCCACACTGCCTGCTGCCTCTGGCACTGTGGGGGCCGGGTGGGGGGGCAAGCATGTAGCAGCCCCTGCTTGAGCCCCTCCATAAAGTACATGGCAGGATTCAACCCAGCCCAGTCCGGCGCGGCTTCTTAGTGGGACTTTCCAGCAGATTGGGAGGCAGGGCTCATGTGCACAGGCACACTACCTGCATGGCCTGGGCAAGGTCGGGTCAGGCCAGCAGGGTATGTTTTCCATGAGGCTCAGGCGGCAGTGCACAACTGCAACCACAGTGCATCACTGCCTGAACCTCATGGAAAACACGCCCTGCTGGTCTGACCCAACCTGGCCCAACTTGCCCCATATCAAAGGACATGTCTGAGCACAGACATGCTAAATGCTAAATTAATTTGTAACATGTAACAAAGAAAAAGTTGCTAGGGCAGAAATCTGATAGATACAAAATTGTAAAATAAAGTTTTTGAAGGGGGCAGCTGCATTTTTAGGCACTGTTTCCATGTTTGTTTGGTTTTTTTTTTAATTTGCCTGAATTTTGTGCAGTAGTACTTAGGAGATGTTCAAGAGCAGTTAGAGTAAGATAAGTTTAAGGCAAACAAGTGCAAAAGCTCAGTGTGCATTTGAGATATGTAAACACCATTTCATGAGGCAAAAAGCCCCAGCTCAAATTTGTGCCACCCTTGTTTGAGCTGCAGCAAGCACATGTGCCTATAAGTATGTATGTGCCCTGTATGTCCATTTTAATTTGCTATATCATGAGATAGGAAAAAACAGTTCTCAGATTCCAGGAGCTCATCTAAACTATTACTTATGACCCAGAAATTAGGACTTTCCATGAGGATGTTTATTAGGGCTGTGCCATGCTTTGGGTACTGATTTGATTCGGAGGAGATTCATCATGATACAGTCGCCAATCTCCGAATCTGAATTGAATCAGGGGACCAATTTAAAGGTCCAACTCAATTTGAAGCATTTGACTAGATTCAGAAAAGATTAGGAGAGCTTTATGATTTGGGCAGCACCTGCTGGCTGCAGCACAGAGCTGGATCCAGACCCCATGCCAGTAAGTAGGGGGTGGGGGAGGGGACCGGGGGGGAACTCTGCCAGGCCCCATCCCCAAGCACCACCTGCCTGCTCTTCCAGCCCCCCCCAAGCCCCCCTGACTCCTGCCTGCTGTCTCAGCCCCACCCGCGGATGCCCCATCTGGCCCCAGCTCCCAGTTGTTTTAAAAAAAGCCCCTATTCATCAGGCAGGGGGCAATCCCCACTGCCCCCACTACTCCACATTGCATAGGAGGCTCTGCCAGGAGCCCCCAACCCCTGCCCGCTCTCCCAGCACCTCCATGGCTGCCCGCCCCAGCTCCCAGCCCTTAAAAAAAAAAACTAAAAAAACAAAAAGCCCTTACTCATCAGCTGCTGCAGCAGCCTTGGGGCTTCTGGGGGCTCATGGAAGAGCCCTCCATGCAGTGTGGGGCAGTGGGGAGCCATGGGGATCACCCCCCACCACAAGGCAGGAGCCAGGGAGTTCAGGGCTTTTTCTTTCAAAGAGCCGGGAGCTGGGACAGGCAGGACAGCCACTGAGTGAATTCAGGCGGGGGACGGGGCCTGTGTGATTTGGAGATTCGGCTCATTCAGCAGCAGCTGGATCTTCAAATCAGATTTGGCCGAATCAATCTGGGACAATGATTCAAATCATCAAATCAAATCACTGTCCCCCAAACTGGCTGAATCCAAATCCGAAGCAAATACTAGGTGCTTCACACAGGCCTAATTTTTATACTGGATATTTGAAAACTCATCACTGGGTAATGGCATCTTTGGGTATTTTGCCAGTTACACAAAACAATACATAGAGAGGGGTATAACTAAATGTATGGAGTTAAAGAATGAGCATGTATTGTTCCTGTGTTATACCCTGTGTTGTATCCTGTGTTATAGTTTCCCTTAAAGGATAAACCTATTGCCTCAGACAACTCTAACTGATCTCAATAAAATGTTATGCTCATACCAGAAGGCAGAATTTAGCCCATAGATAATAATAAATTAAAGATATGTTCAACCACATGTAATTAAAATAAAAACATATCTAGCACAGCATGCATTAATAAACAATCTGGGAATCTATTAGCAAATAAATCATTGTATTCTGAGGCTATATACTTAAATGAACAATGATCGGTGCTCTTCAGGAAAAAATACGAAAAACAAAACAAAATTTAACCTTTATCACCTAGTCATTCAGTGTTGTATTTGCAGCTGTTGACAAGAAAGCTAAAAAGGTGACATAATCACAAGGACTGAGCAAGGTGGCTCTAACTAAGCCAAGAGTAAATAATCAACACCAGTAAAGCAACAGAGATCAAAATTCATGACAACTGAGCAAGGTTGTCCAAAGCTCTGCATGCTACATGAAGTATTTAATCAGAGGACTTTTGCTAGTGGCTACTTTTAGAGGTAGTTTTCAAAAACTATTCAAATTCAATTTAAAAATTAGTTTCAGTGAGAACAGCTCTAAATATTCAAGTAACAACTTTACCTGTTTGTACATTGAGAATATCTAGGAATTTATTACATATAGCTTATTTAAAATTTGATTTATACTTATATATTTACACTTCCTATGTGCTATTTTTGCATGGTAGTCCCCCCTTCCCTTTTTTTCCTTGGTTTTTATTTTTTTGGGGGGGGGGGGGGAGTAAATAACCATTATTTGGTTCTTTTCAAATTGAATTTAATGCAAAAGAAATATGCCATACAAATAGTCCTGTTATTAGCCACAGTTCTGGTTTAGTACAAGTAAAGTAACTAGTCCATAGAGGTACATTACGATTTCTAAATATATTTCTGTGGTAAGAACGATCCAGACTCTATGAACCATTTTATATCAGTGGTTAAGTCTTTGCCCCCCAGTAGTAAATGGTAAGACTCTGAGATTCACCAGGACTTCATTGAAGTCAGCATCCTGTCCTGATCTCTCCACCAGCTACCAAGCAAGAGTACCACCAACTAACTGCACCAATACAGACAGAAATTATTAAACTACTTTGCAAACACCACCAAAAATCCACTCAGAGCACAAAGACTTTTAGTTACGCCTGATGTAGGCTGCTTTGAATGGATACATTTTATGTTAAGTCCACATCCTTTCACCTGGAAGAGCACAAAAAAAGTAAAAAAATTCAGAGCGCAGGAACGTTCTGTCCACAGCGTAGGTGTAGTGGGCGGACACTCAGTTCATTCCAGAGTGATTGAAACTACCGGCACTTTCAACTGCTGTGCCCCACAGATACACTGCCTAAGGTTCCTGCAGTCACTACTGAAAAAACATTAAACAGTTTTTTTCAGAATTGTCAAAACTGTCTTATTCGTTTTTTTCTAATCTAAACAACATAAAGCATAATGATTAATTTTCTTTAAAATTTCAAAAAAATCAATATACCCACAAACTGTTTTTATGTCATCAAGCCAACTTTTTCTAATGGAAACTATTTTGTTGGAAATTTTTCCACCACTTTTACTGAGCTATCAGTTCTCAGAGATTCCAGGTTGAGCATGACATTTACATGGTTTCGCCCATTCAGTTTAAAAGACATTATAGATTTGAAACCCATTTTTTTCTAATTTCTTTCTTTCAACACTTTGGCAGCCTATAAAAGTTATATTAGGTATCAAATAATAAAGTAGGGTTATTATAATACTTCCCAACAGCCAGACCCCAGTATTAAAAACCTGCCCTTTTTGGAATTGGATTACATGCAAGAACAAAATACACTAGCCCAAAATACCTGCCTCAGCTATTGTCCTCTTATTAGTTCCAACAAACCGGCCTGCTTGGTAATCTGGTCAGCCACATCATTCAAATGGCTCTGATTCTAAACTTGTAATTTAACATAAAATTTTAGAGATACCAGTTAGTTCATTTATAAATAAATAAATAAATAAAATACTTTGAAAAGGCTGCATCTTTATATTTGAATCATCCACACTTCCAAAGCATGCTAGAAATCTAGTAAGTCTTATGGAAAGGCAAATATACTTCACTAAGACTTAGAATCAGGCTAATCCTCAGTTTTCTATTGTTAGCACCAAAATATTGTTTCTTCTCAATTTTCAAGGAAAAAAACAACTAGAAATGAGTTGTTATAATACTTAAACTTTAGACATGTCAACAAATTAAAACAAATAGCTATGACATATATACATATTAAGAAACTGTACAGCATTCTATGTGGAAGTAGTTCAAATAAATGGTATAATAAAACTAGTGTGTTTATATTGTACACTTGAACCAAAAACAGTGGGTTGTCATTGGAGCCCTGCTGTAATAATTAAAAATTTGGACAATAATCAGGGGAAAGAATTTGAAACAGCTGAGAAATCTGTTCGGGACTGGTGAGCAAAGAAAATAAAAGTTAACAAGAGGGAAAGAAGCAATTTACAATTACCTCACTAAAGAAAGAGTAGGAGGCTATTCACCTACATTTGCAAAATTTAGTCATCCCCAGTGAATATCTTAGCCATTAGTGCAAACTAATGAGGTTGTACTGTGTATTTTTAGATACAATCCTTTGCAGTAATAATCATTAGTCAGCATATTTTCCATGGAATGAAGTGCAGATTATCAGATTTTTTTAAAAAATAAAACAAAACAAAAAACAACGCAAAACAAAACAAAACAAATACATATTTCATATATAAGATTTATAATACTACTCAGTAAAGCTTGTATCATTGGCCTAGAACCCAAAATGCCTTTGTAGATCTCCTGGTGAGTTTGAGTCTCCCCGCCCCCCACCAAACCTCCAAAATAAAATAAATGAAAAAAAAATGCTGAAAATGCCTTAAAATGTGAGGTATAAAGATTTATCCTAATTGAAAGTTAAGTTCTACTGCACAGACTCAGTTTCCTTTTGTCCAGAAATAAATAAGATTTCATGCTCAATCAAGTTTATCTACCTCAAATCAATAAAGGCATTAAAATAGATGTAAAGGAAGTATAGTTATGCAGTTTAAATATTATTGGAATTCTTGTAGGACTGTAGGTAGGCTGAATATGAAATTTACTAGTTGAAAGGTACCTTGAAAGGTTTTCAGGCATTACTAGAATGCTTTCAAATGATGTGCAGTCACTTATGAAAAGCATTCAGGTACTTTGCCCAGTCTGAAAAGGAGTGCTTTTTCATACCATTAGTTTTATAGCAAATCTTTTCAGGCAAATTTCTAAGGATGTATGTTTCACACACTTTTAGATGAATTCACTCATAATTTACTATTTGACAAAGCTAATGTCTAATTGTTTCTAAGAGTCTATAAAGAGAAAATATTTTACTTTATTTAACCAATATTGAACTACATCTTCAATGTTTTGTTTCATTTTCATATGCAGAATTGAATTCAACAATACAGTGGATACGGGGAAAAACAGAAAGTACATACTAATGCAATTGTAATTATGATAGTCACAATTCTTCATATCTATTAGAACTAAATAATAATGTAAAAGATGGAATGCAGTATTAATGCTGATAGAGGAAGCATTCTTGTAGTAAAGCACTATTGCTAACTTTTGGCATTTTAAAGAACTATCAACTCCTGAATTAAATGTTACCAGTCAAATAACGGCTTATTTGCACTCAAATAAGCCAGGCATCTATATGTTCACTAAGACATCAGTAGAGTGCTTTGGGTATGAGAGCTTTGTTTAGGGCACAGGTAATGCTGGTTAAGAGAGCCATGTTATTTCCTTCTTTTCAGAAATGGTGTAAAGGTCTTGTTACACAGTAATGTTGAGTGGCTCCTGGAGCTCTTAACAACTGGATTGTCTGCACATTAACACCTGAATCTAGTTTTAAGTACTCACTAGGCAGCTCATAGTTATGCCACTCCAGGGCAAGATTATCTGTGATCCATGTAACCCACTGCATGTTACACTAAGGTATAGCCACTTCAGGCTACTTTAGTTTAAACACCCCACCTGCCCTCCCTCCTCTGCTAGCCTGGATAAAAACTTCTGCTCCCCCTGCCCTCCCCAGCACCCCAGATCCCTGCTTACAGCTCTCCCTCTCCCCCGGCCAGCCCCATTTACTTGCATCTGTCCACACTGTCTGTCCCAGGAAGGGTTAACCTACCTGCAACAAGGAAGGGTTAACCTACCTGCTCAGCTGCTGCAGCCACCACTACTCAACCCAGAGAAGAGCAGTAACTCAGCAGTGAGGCCCCAGCAGGAAAGTTAACCCTTCCTTGCCAGCTCCCCTGGGATAGACAGTGCAAGCAGCCTCAAGCAAGCAGCAGGAAAGCCTGGAATGGGAGGGGCAGGATTTTTACCTTTCAGTCATCCAGGCCCCTGCTAGCCTGAACTTGTGTCTGCTCCAAACTCACCGTAGCACTAAGACAATCAACATTTACAGTGTAATATGTAAGAAGGCTCGAAGATCTTAGTTTCCACCTGGCTACTGACAGATTCTTTTAGAAAGGCCTTCACTTAAACAGTGCAAGATTAACACAGTATTATAGTTAAAGAATGTCATATTCTCCGTTGTATACAGTTAATCCTCAGTTATCTGAATCCCTTTGGAAAGTACCTGCTGAAAATCCATTCAGATAGCTGAATTTGTGTGGAGAAGTGGAACTGCAGCACCTTGCATGGATATACATTGTATGTAATGTAACAATCACTCCAAGCTGAATAGCAGAGATATTAAATACAGGAAAATGCAGAAGAGAACAAACTGTTTATCATAAAATACCAAATTATATGTTAGTTAAAAAAAAAAAAAGGTTTAATGTTTAGATAACCAAGTGTAGATGACCAAGGATATACCATAGACATTCAGAGTCAATTTTATTTTGAATAATATAATGAAAAAGATAATAATCTACCAGCTTTGCAGTGATGTAAATCAGCTCAGCTTCATGGACTTCAATACAGCTGTGTTGATTTGTATCAACTGAGAATTTGTCAAAGATGCATCAAAAACATATTACCAGGCATGATAGGAGGTAATTTTGGAATGTTATTGTAGTTTTACCTAAAAAAATAGATGCAGAAAATAAGGTCTCATTTTCCTTCATAAGTAAAAAATACAAAGTTATATTACCAATATGGAATTTAATACATAATTACTGCAAAAACACAATATTTTGAAATACCTTTGAAATGCATTGCTTATCATTTAAAACCACTCATCCTATAGCAGAGAAGTGGCCCCTCTACATATAGGCCCCCCTGTATATGTGCAGGTAGAGCTACCATGGATTTAACTTGTCATCTATACAATCATGCCTCATGCCATGTCACACATACATGGCAGGAGACATGATTGTGAGATCATACATTAGTTCCTTTCATGACTTAATGAACTTAATGGTACTTAATGGTTCCTTAATGTACTTAATGGTACAGAAGGAGCCTAATCCTGGGCTACCCCAGCAACAGCAAGAATCATGCTTCCACAGTTGGAAGCACCCTCTGCTGAGGGGACTCCCAGCTGCAGGGACCACATGCAGCCAGGGTCATGAGTCTCACACCTGACTGGATGACAGTCCCATCAACTGCAGGACTATGGGATGCTGCTGTGATCACCCATCCCTCGGGGTATATGGAGCATCTGCTGGTTGGAAAATCATAATAGCTGAGAGAGTACAGCAGCTTAGATATCCTAGTGTAACAGGGAACCCAAACGCTGCTACCTCTGTGCAACAGAGGAAGAGCAGAGGGGAGCAGACCCCTTCTGGGAGCTGGACTTTTGGGACTTATGAGGAAAGGGAATGCAGCAGGCAGCTCAAAAGAGTGCCAAACTTGGAGGCCAGGAGTGGATAAGGAGCTAAGAAAGGCTGCAAACAGGCATTCTATTAAACATGGACAGCTCTTTCTCCCATGGGGCAGCAGCCAAGTGACACAAAGGCAGGCCTTAAGGTAGGGGTGGGCAAAGTCCAGTCTGTGAACCAGATCGGGCCAAGGGCAGACTCCATTTTCCAGCATCCCCTGCCCACGCTGCTGTGATTGGTTTCCATGGACACTCCAATAGTGGTGGCCCCTTAACAATTGCAAGGCCAGGTTTTCCACGGAGACCAGCCCTAGCAGGATACACAGCTGGGTGGGAAGCTGTTCCAGGGCTGGGATCCTGCTTCAGTGAGTGTGGTCAGGAGCCAGGCAGAGCTGCAATCCACTGGCCACATGCCTCAGTCAGGGTCATACAGGCAGCAGATCACGTCTCTGTCCTGGCTCCAGACCATGCTGTCACCACTGCAAGATCCCAGCCCCAGCCATGGAGCAGCTCTCCACCTAGCTGCACACCCTGACAGTACTGCTAGGGCTGGTCTCCATGGAAACCCCGGCCCTAGCTGTCAGGGTACCACTGCTACTGGAGCCTCCATGGAAACTGGCTGCAGGAAAGCGGGCAGAGGCTACTGGGAAATGGAGTCCAGCTGCTGGCCCCATCTGCTATTTTGCCCATACCTGGCTAGGGATATAAGCCCAGGGCCTGAGCTGAGAGAGAAGAAAGATCCTTTTCTAAGCATCAGATCTGCAGAAAAGGACCTGGGGGGTTACAGCGGACAATAAGCTGAATATGAGCCAACAGTGGGCCCACTAGGAGGGTAGTAAAGCAGTGGAACAGGTTACCCAGAGAGGTTGTGAATCTCCATCCTTGGAGGTTTTTAACATAGCCTTGGCTAGGATGACAGTATTGGGGATGGTCCTGCTTGAGGAGGGGGTTGGACTAAATGATCTCCTGAGATCTCTTCCAGCCTTAGTTGTCTATGATTTCATGAAGGTTTTAGCCTGAAGGTGGCAGGCAGGGAAGTGAGAGGAACTACCAGGATCTGGAGAAGGAAGCCTCAGTAGCCCCACACAGCAATAAACTTTGCTTTAACCCCGGAGAGTTAGGAGCGAGTTTTAACAAGGTGATTAATCCTTTTTTACTGATTCTTTGTTCTGGAATTAAGTTAAAAGACTGGAGGACTGGGATTAGCAGTAGGGATGGAGGAATCTATGAACTGGTTACCTGGCAGGCACCCTCTGCTGCAGGGCTGAGACCCAGAGAGCCAGGACCCTAAATAGTGGACAGGAGCTGAGGAGGCACAGGTAGAGAGAAAGGGGTGAAGCCTCAAAAAGGGTTGGGGCCTGAGGGGCCCAAAGGAGACTTTTGTGTCAAGAGAGAATGCGAGAAGGAGAGTCCCTACAGAAGGGGCAGATAGTGAGTCATTACAGAGGTGTAGGTATGGCTATGGAGATGGCAAGGAGGCCAAGATAATAGCCCTAAGGCACCAAGGAATGAACTACCCTAGTCTCAAAGGCAGCCTCCCTTTGAATACATACCAGTTACCATTAAGTTGTGGAACGGGAGAAGCAGGAGGCAGAGTAGATTGAGGAATAATGACAGGAAGAGGTGGGGACTAAAGCCCAGACCTGTCACACCCAGCCATTGCGTGGTGCACACCCATATTTGGGAGATCTCAGTGACCGTAATCTCCCAGCCTCAGGGGTGCATCATGTTCCTCAGTGGTTGGAAGATTACAGCAGTTGCAGTATCCCAACCTCAGACTGTCTACATGTGTAAATTAAAGCTGGATAGAAACCAGCTATAAAGTTATTACACATTTTTAGCAATACCTTTATAGCTGGTTGGACCTTTTTAAGGTTCCATAATTAATTATATGCGTAGCCAGTCTTTATTGCACAATTAACAAGGTAATTACATACTAGATATAATGCATACAGCAGGTACAAAATCTGAACAGGGTATAATATCACCACTAGAACTCACATCAGCGTAGCTAGCTCCACACTATGCTTGCAAACTGTGTCAACATTACTTTTAAACACACATTTACAATTCTGGAAGTGGGGGCTGACAAGAGGACATGAAGGATATTTGTCATTGGAGGAACATCTCTTTGGAAAATGAGTATTGCTCAAGAAAAAAAATGTATCTCATGATTTAATCCAGTTTTAAGTAGCTGTTGTCAAGCCTCTTTTATTTCTCACACTTAACACTATTTTAGATGCACAAATGGACATGGTGATCTTTTAGAATCAGAAGTCTATAAGTTTTAGATAGTCTGCCAACTTGTCAAACCTCGTACCTAGAAAAGACTTTTAAATAAAATTGGGCATTTGGTAATTCTATTCAGCACAGGACAAGACAAAAATTGATGTATTCCTAATAGTGAACTTGGCTTTCTTTGTTGTTACCTAATTTTGCATCTCATCATCATCTGCAGCTGGCAGTCTTATTCAGAAGTTTAGAGATGTGTAATGAAGGAAGTACATCTGAACACTACTCTTTTTGTTTTGCACAATGATAAATATATATGACTTCTTACATAGCTTCCATGACACGTCTTATATAACTTCTATAGGAGATGGTAACAAAAAGCCATTATGCAATTAGTTACAAGGTATGGAAAAATGGCTAAATACTGGAGAAGGAATGGGAAATCCTATTATGGTTAAGAAAGGATGCAAGAGGACAAAACAGCAGGGCAGTCTGCAAAGCATCTTCAAATGCCTATATATCAGTGGATGAACTGGAAGCCATAGCTTGTAATTGAAATGATGCCTGAACTGGCATTATGGAGACTTAGTAGGATAACTGCTATGTTTGGCATACCAGCACTGAGGATTTTAGCGTCTTTTGAAAGGACAGGTATAAGAAAAAAGGAAAAGGCATTGTGCTGTGTCAAGAACTTATAATGGATTGAGGTCAAACTAGCAAGAGGTCTCAAGTGGGATTTCCACAGGGATCTGTTCAGGGTCCAGTCTTGTTAAATTTTTTTATCAATGCCTTGGATGCAGGCATTGAGAACATGCGGATCAAATCTGCAGATGACACTGTTTGGGTAGGTTGCAAGTACTTTGCGGACACGATTAAAATTTAAATGAATCTTGGTAAACTGGAGGCAACAAAATGAAATTCAACAAAGACATGTAAAGTGTTACACATAGGGAAAAAAACCGAGCAAACGAACACTTACAGAATGGCTTAACTGGCTCAGCAATACCTCCTCCAAGGAGGATCTTGGATTTTTGGATAATCACAAACTCAACTTCTTGAGTCAGCAATGTGAGGTTCATGTTAATAAATAAATACATATATACATAATGGATAAATAAATAAATGCATTTTTGGATTTCATTAACAGAAGCACTATATTCAAGACCCAGCATGTGATACATATCACTTTTCTTGGCATTTGGTTAAGTCTGAACTGAAGTACTGTGTCCTCCAGCTTAGACCCACTAAATGCCAATAAAAGTGTCATTTGGACAACACATTACAAGAACGTAGAGAAACTGAAGAGGAAGAATGAAGATGATACAGGAGCTGGAAAAAACGCTGTATGGGGAAAGTGTGAAAAAATTAGCCTGATAAGGAGATTAAGCAGTATCATGATAGCCATTTTCAAATCTTTGAAAAATTGCTATAAAGAATACAGAAAAAAATATTTTCCCCTGCCACAGACAGCAGGAGACAGCAGGCAATGAGTTTGAATGACAGTAAAGCAGAATTAGATTAAATACTAGGAAAATCTTCTTAACTGTAAAATCAGCAGGACAATGAAACAAACTGCGAAGACAAATTGGAGAATCTCCTCCACTGGAAGCATTCAAGATGAGGCTGAGTAGTAGGTGAAAGGAAAGTATTCAATTTGGATTTATATTTGGATTTGGCTGATATGGAGGACAGTGATTCCATTTGGATCACTGTCCCAAATCGATTCAGTCAACTCAGCGCCAATTCGGAGAGTTTGGAGACTTGGCCATAAACTATAATGGGGAACCACTGAAATACCTATAATGCTGTAATTTTTTGGATGATCTGGATAAAACTTTCAGGGCTGGTGGCCCCTTCTAATGGCATGAAGCCTGCCAAGTTTCAAGGGGATACACGCAGGAGTTTCATTTCCAGGAAAAACATAGCTTTCTTTTTAAAAAGTGTGCGTGTGGGGTGGGGAAGGGGAACAAGAACAAACATGAATTTAAATAAATGGATTGGATAGGGATAAGTAGAGGGATTCTAGTTAGTAAGCTGTATCCAATCCTTTCCAAGAACACAATGTAACAGGAGACTGACTAGGTAGGAAACCAAGCCAGTCCAGTACCTTTCAGATGCTATTGCTCAGGCAGAAACAGCTCACAAAAGGCACAGAAAGGCTGCAGGCAGAGGCTCATATGCTGTTTCTATGTCTCTCCCCCAGAGCACTATGATTGGAAGGGACTCAGGAAAAGATCACACTCACTGGCCACCTACAGAGGTCAGTTCCCCCCTCACCCCCGTCACAACCCCTCCTTCCTCTTCTCAGTTTCTGTTCACCTGCAAGACTGCTTTCTGAATCTCCAAATGTTTTTCTGAATCTTTTCCAAATCAATTTGGAGTTTTTTCTTTGTCCCCCTATTCGATATGGATTCGGTGATTCGGCCTCCGAACTGGGCCAAATCTTCTCCGAATTGAATCACAGACTGAAGCTTTGCACAGCCCTACTGAGCAGGTATCTGGACTGAGCAGGTATCTGGACGGTTTTAGACTCCTCCATCCATGCAAGGGTGGAACTAGAGAATCCTTGCAGGTCCTTCAGCTGAAGGATTGCCTAACATCCAGCTGAACAGAAAAGACATTCAGTAGGAGTGAAAGTTCACTGAATGCAGCCTCTGATTCACTGATTGAATTCCAAAGTCCTGAATTCTCTATCAGTAAAAATCCTGAAGAGAAGGAACCACACCAGAATTCTCTGGTAGCACAGAAAATGGTTCATCTATCAAAATGCTTTATGAAAAATGGAATAAATTTTGTGGACCTCCCACAAGCAGTTTTTCTATTGACAAACAGGCAACAGATTGCTCCTCCATTTTGCTCTATGAAACCATCAAAAAAACTATTAATCTACCTTAACATATCCTATAACTATACTCCCTTCAACATCTTTACCACCAACTAGATAAGCAATATAGAAAAATCAACTATATCTACCCAATAGTGTATTTTCATTACAGAACATAAGGGGTCAAAATTAAAATTGGCCAGGCAGCATACATCATGTGATCTATTATGTAGAGAACTATAATTAATTACATAGTACTAGACATCTTTTTTTAGGTCTTTACATGGCCACTTGAATATTTACTTCTTTGTTTTAATGAGTATAATTTTTGGAGTGTTTGGGAACCATCACTGAATCATCTCTTTGTCTTTAGTATTTTTTCAGACAAAGGGGATTTTTATTTTGGGGGTTTGAAAAATACCTCTACAGAATTATCTTTAGACCAATAAAAAATACATTGTTATCCCAGTTGTACCAGCGATAACTAACCCCACTTAAGTCCTTTTTCCCCAGAGTAGTCTGAGATCTGAGTAGTTACTGTAGATTTACTCCTAAATTATAAGTAAACTCTCATTTAAGACAATCCCAATGACAATTTACAGATTTTCGGGGAGGGGGGTTTATCCCTTGCCATTGTAGTGGAAATCTGCTAACAGATAAAGTAGAATATGGGAATTAATTCCATCTTGCTACTAAAGTACATGAGAGGAAAAAAATCTAAATACATGTTCATTATATCCATATTCAAGTCCACCAATCATTTTAGATAGGCGAATTAGCCAGAAAGAAGAACACAGTAGCTACAGTAAATGATAACATCGCATCACAGGCTTCACAACAAGTTATTTGCTTTATAAAGGCTAAAAAAAATACCATCAGATCACTTTGTATCTTTCCTAAAATATTTGTAAATGGTATTATACAGTGAGAGATGGCCTTAACTATCAGAGCACCACTTGATATTTGCTTTATTTTATTACACATTTTCTCAAGTAGCTCTGCTTGAATCTGTTGAAAAGAATAAAAGGAAACACTGTCGCAAAGTGTTTTTAAAATCCTGAGTAATTTCCATAATTGTGACACTCAGAGGAATTTGATAGTATCTCACATTGATTTTTATGTTTTAAGACAACAATCATTACATTATTATCTGCAGCCTAAGCAGTGGAGCCTAGCCTCCTAATTAGGATGAAAAACTGTGCCAGTTGCAACCCCAGTAAGTCACAACAAGTCAATAATTTTAATAAGGATTAATTTAAAAAACTCTAAAAGGTTGTATTGGAAGCTATTCTGGCATGTCTATTGATTAACATTTGGCATTACATCTCATAAAGGACTCATCATATAAAGCATCAGTCTAAGTGTAATGTTTCCCCTTCGTGAATATTATTGAATTATTTTTGTAGCTCTCATTAAAAAGGTATATTTAAAAGGAACAGAGTGTTAAAATGCTGAGATAGCATGACCATTTCTTTTGACATATTAACTTACTCTGAAAGTAAGACAACGGAAGATTTCAGATCAAGCTCAATTCAGAAAGCGTATGATTAAAAAACCTGTCTATAATTGGAGCCACTTTTTTTAGTACTTTCTTGCATGTCAGCATGAATTGTCTTTACAAATCATATAATTTGTGAATGTGACAGAGTTTTAGGTGCTATCCGTTATCTCACAATTACAGTGAACATGTTCATTAGTTATCACAAAAAGATTGTTTTGTAACATGTGAAAGAAAGATCTGCAACAGAAAGAGGAAGGATCCTTCACTTGCCATTTTGTGCTTGCTTTGAGAAGGACACCACTAATTAAAAGAAAGTTATGTACATTATCTTTGACAGCTGCTAAAATACTAAAATCCTAAAATTTATTAATAAGGCAGCTCCCAAGACACGTCTGAAATACATGAATATGCAGTTCTGTCAGCTGAAACTATTCAACATCTGACAGAAAGTTTTCCTTGTTGCTTTGTTTTCCCTGTCCTGAATTGGAAGGCTTTTCACGTAAACAGCTAATTAACCTTCTACGAGAGATGTTTTATGTCATTTTCAGGGAGAAAATTACTTAAGAATCATAACAAGGTACCATTGAAATATAAATCTCAATACAAACTGCAGTCTAACTTGGAATCTACAGATGCATGCATACAAATCTATGAGTTGATGCTAGGTGGCAGTACTGTGTAATTAAAACTCAAAAGATTTCTTCACTGTGTCTGACTCACTCCAGGCACTCTTCAAAACAAGCATCTTGCACATTCTGAATAATAACTTAAACAACATCTAGTCAGTTCCCTTATTTTCTTTAGTTTTAAACTCTGGAGCACTGTATTTTTAAAACAAAAGCTTCAACATTAAATTCCCTGCCTGCAAAACAGTCTGATAAAGAAACTGCAGCAACGCGTAAAGGATATCTTCAGCTTGACACTTAGGCCCTGTTCCAGCAATATGTAAGGGAGGTCACAGACAAGTGACTACCATGCTCTTATTCTTCAGTACAACACACCGTATGCATTCTGACCTTGTTCTACTGTGCTTCTCAGAAATTCAAATTACCGATGTTTGAAGTTACAACAAAATGCAACTAAGATTTTTTTTTGATAAGAGTAAAATGCATTCAATTCAAAGTTTGATTTCAAATTCTGAATTTTCAAAAATTTTACAGATGCCCTGAGAATTTATTAAATGAGTTATACGTATCGTAAGTGGTCCAATGACATCAGACAATGACTATCACAAATTACTTCTTGTTGAGAATTTTCGGAAGCTAGCTCACTTGTCAAAGCCTGAATTAGCCTCAAGAGAGGAAACTTGCTTCATTCACAGAATCTTATAAACATGGAAAAGACTTCTTCCTAGGTCAGATGGTCCATCTCCGGACTAGTCACAAAGATATCAAGAACAGGATACCAACATACTAGGTTTTTAATTATTCTGTATTGTTTGTTGACTACAAAGGCAGAGTTTCATTACAAATTCTGTTCGTTACAACAATTTGCAATGCTGTATTTAAATTTAGTTTATTCATAGAAATAACACAGTGTGTTTATTATACGGCCCTACTAGAGTTCTGATATTTTTTTCCACATCTCAAAATCCCACAAGTGAGGATAGGAAAGAGCTGTTAATATGACAACTTTAATACACAGAACAACATATTTGTTTTTGGTGTTAAATATATAAAATATAAAGGGATCTAAGAAGCACTGGATATCTACAAACAGAAATTACACATCTCTCCCCCAGATTTTACTAATGATGAAAACACATTTAATGAATTAATTATACAGTATTAACTGAGATATTCGGCTTCCCAACACAATAAAAAAAGAGCATTGCAGTCAATTAGCATGCCTCAGAATCACAGCACTGAGAATTACAGATGAGAGAAGAGCACATGTAGTCCAACTCCCTGTACTATGGGGTGATTGTCCTCCAAAAGTTCTTTGTCTCCGTCTGAACACTTCTACTGTGGCTGCCTCAGTTATGTCCCCTGGCAAATTATTCTCTTGTCTAATTGACATTACTGTTAATTTTTTGAGAGGTTGCCTTTGTGTTTTATCATTCTATGCAGCCTCTTCGTTCTTGAGTTTCATGGTAAAATGCATGTCTCCATTCAGAAGTGTTTTTGAGCATTGTTTATGTTAGGTTTATACTGTCACCCATCTCTCAGAAGCTGAACCAGTCCCGTAATATGTACAATAATGGTTTTCCCACCCATGCCAAAAGAATGTATGGAAGACCAATCTATAGCAGGCAAAACCTCCTCCCCAGATTTTTCCTTTCTCCAACAAAGAAATCATTGCAACTTTAGTAGGATGAACCCTGTCACTGTAAGAAAAAGCGTATTTTAAAGTAAATTTGACTGTCTAAAATAAACTTGGAAATGTAGAAAGGATTTGAGTTTGCTCTCCATTGTGCAAGGGAGTAAATTTACTAAAATCAATGGAGTTTATTCTGCTTTTTAGTGAAAGGAGCAGATCTTTCTCCTATTATTAGCAGCCATTACCCCTTTTCCATTAAATGTATAATTAGCATCAAGACCCCAAATCTTTTACTTAACAGCAAAAAAAAGATACCTTCTAACAATGAGGGCATGCTAATGTGGCTCTGTTTGGTGTTCTTATAATGCAATAGCTGATAAGTGTCAATTTATTTGATAACTGCTCTACTTATAGTGCAATTATTTGTATAATATAAATGATTGACATAACTTGGTATTAATGACTGAGCTGGGGTTTATTTCCTGTTGAAGACCTAAATGCATTATATTTTCCTTCTCAAAGGACTCCTGTTCTGGGCTCGGTGGAAGGTATTTACTCACTGAAATACTACCCATCGCTTTTGTGTGTTAAGTATCAAATCTGTGCATCTAACAAATTAGAATTTACTAGTTATTCAAATTATTTCTGTGGTATGCTCTTTTGCATCAGAATGCCATAACCTTTTCTTTTGTAACTTGCTATTGCAGCATTTTGAAGTTGGAGCATGTCCTTTGAGAACTAACACTCATGGAATATTTTCTGTAAATATTCTGATTGAGCATGTATTACAAACCTTTCATTCTGAAAGGCAAAAAATAGGCTATGCTCTCAACTGATTAAAGTTTAGGCAAAAGAGAACTAAAGAGATGGACTTTAAAACATGAGGAAAATAAAAGGAAAGGGAAAGGAATAGGAAGGGAAGGAAATGTGTGCACTCCCTGATGCTTTGAAAAATATGTTATCAAGGAAAGGGATTAGCACCAGCTTCTAGACCACAGAGCTCTGTATTCATATGTGGAAACAGAGACTCACAAAAGAAGTGAAAGACTAGGCTTGAATTGTAACAATCACCCATATTCCCCTTGAATAAAATAGGGTTAGACAAATGAAACTAAAATGGGCCCCATTCAGAGAAATCACTGAGACCCCTGTTATTTCCATCAAGCAACATTACTTGTTACCTGCTTCACATTTACAGGGCAAGCTATCCAGGGGGACAGGAAGGGAGTGTGTGGAAGTGCCCTAGGTATTTTCCCAGAGAGCCCTTGCCACAAAGGCAGGGATAAAGAACTGCTGGCAGGGGCTGACATTCCCCCAAATCCTACCCTTCACCTGTGCTGATAATGAGAAGTGAGCTCTGTGTTCACCAGCTGAGTTCCCCCTGGGTGAAGAAGCTGCTCTCCTGACTTTTGCATAGAACAGGGGAGACTTATGAAAAAAGGTAGGGGAGAGAGAAAACAGGAACAACAGGGCTTGAACTATTCTGAAACACTCTATGAAGTGCTTTTACATATGCATTTTTATTATCTTAATCTTGTTTCTCCCTATCTCCAGCTTTTCAAACAAATTCCCTCTTTCAGATTCCTACTGTGTGCAAGAAAAGCATGGCATATTGAGTGTTTATTTATACTCTGGTTCACACAGGGAAGAGATGGGATAAAACAGCCTTGAAGGACAATTGGGGAAAGGGAGGAGGGGCAGCAAGTCATGAACTGCTGAGGCACTGTGGGACAGCAAAATTCAGAATGAGGTACAGAGACTCCCTTGCAAGAAGGGGGCAGGAAGGGAGAGAGTAGCTCATTCTGGAATCCTGGAGGACCTGGCCAAATACTCTCATCCTATGTGTAACATGTCACATGCTCAAATATAAGCATAATACAAATAAGCTGCAAAGATACTCTACATAAGGAACATCTTTGTGGCTGATTCACCAGTTTTGTGGCTCAATATTGGGTGATATTGCTTGAATGTGTGGCATGTTACAAATTATCACATGATTAACAAATAAGTTGCAAGAAAAATGTAGTGTGTGGCTTCTGAGGAAGAGTTTATGAAGTTACATTCAGTTAATCTTGGGTTGAGATGGTATACATGTCAAGAGCTTTATTCTAAAAGCGTTTCCCTTCCTCAACAGAGATCTTCATACTTATATTTCAGTTGAGCACAAGAAAATGCAATATCTATCCTGAAAAGTATTCTTATATTAGTTATGCAATATCAACCGAAGCACAATGTACTTCATGAAAGTGATGATGGCTTGAAAATGAGGACCATTAATCCTAAACAATCATTAATTCTATAGGAGAATGGTTTATTATTCACAACGGTAACAACAACAATAGAACCCTGTGATAAATAGAGGGAAGGGAAAACTGTCTTTTCCCCCAACAGAATTCTTGTTTTACAACTAACGGCCATATTTCACTGGCAGTGGGTTTCTATAGTACTACTGCTTGATACAACTGAAAAATACACTCTTACTTTCATTTTGAAAATTTATATAGGGATGCTGAAATTGTATGGGGGGTCAGGAACCCTAATATTGAAGATATTTATCATCATAGGTTAATGCTTAACTTTCTATTCTAAAAGTTTACCAATAAGTTCTAATACCTCTATTGTTTTCAGGAGACCTTTTAATTCAACTGGGAGACAACCCTAACATTAGAGGAAAGACTTTATTTATCAATTTCTATTAAATTTAGCCAAGATAAATATGTCCTTTACTTCTTTTGTGTTCATCTAAATATTTTTGGCAGAAGGGGTGAACATTTCATGGATGCCCCAAATACCACAAGGAATGTGAAGCAACTAGTGAATACCTGTAACAACTGGAAAAATGGTGGTAGAAGAAAGGGCTGAACCAGTCAGGTCAAAAGGCATACTACTCTTCTCCTAGATCACATATATGGCCCCAGTGGATATGATACTATACAGGGCAGAAACATTGCACATCTTCTAGGAGCAGCAGGGAGGAAAAAAGAGAGATGAACCAGGACCAGGCTCATTTCAACCAGCCTTTGCAACTAGTCTCTGGGGTCAGCAATCCATCTCCAGTCTGTGATAACACCATGGCTAGGGACAGACATACAAAAGTCTTAAGCCTGAATTGATTCAATCTTTGCAGGTTAGTTCAAGCTACACAACTTAAACTGGTTAATAACTTGACAGACATTCTCAGGAAATGCAGCCACATCCCTGCAGTGGCTCAAGCCAAAAGCTAAGGAGGGAAGAGAAATGCCCTCCAAGGCTCTCCCCCTTCCCTGCTGGACCAGACAGGGCATGGCCAGGCACCAGCTGGGGCTAGCACACCACACTAGATGCCAGTCACCAGCGGGGGAGGGGGGGGAGGAGGGGCACTGCTGCCAGACTTGGGAGTGGCAGTGGGGAAAGAGTCCTCTCTCTGAAGCAAGCACATATTGAACACAGCAATTTGCAACCTCAAGCACATAACTGGGAACTGCCAGAAATCTTTGCCTAAGCTAAGATACATCCCAGAAAAACACAGCATATACAACTTAGTCTAACTTAAAATGTAAATCAGAAAGACAAAAGAAAGCCTTCGGTAAGTCTGACTGCAGAGCCTTTCCCAGGCATTCAGAAAGGCTTTGTTTAGGTATTCTCACCTTTTATAGATTCTGCTTCATAATGTAAATGTAGCTCTCTGCATTCTTTGGTCAAGCTGTTTGCAACCCTCTCCTGTTCCCTTAACTCCATCTCCAACACATACATGTCATGTCTGTGCCAGGTCTTTGCCAACACCTCCCACCTCTCAATCTGGTCCTGCAGGTCTTGGTTCTGGGCTCAGAAGTGCAGGGCTTGGTTCTGGGCACCAGGGACTAACTTGCTTACTCAGCCTCTTCCCCCTTCCCCATGGCCTGGGGGAGTGGAAGAGAATCACACCCACTCCACTCTCCCTCTTCCTTCCCCCTCCAGGACCACTGCAGAATTAACCCCCTCCCTGCCTGGCTGCAGGCAAACCACAGAAGTGAAGCCAGGGCTGGCAAACCTCAGCTATGGTCTGTGGAAGGGACAAGGGATGGAGGGACAATTAACCCCCTCCCTGACTCCTTTGCCTTAATGGGGCCATGCCAGGCAGTGTCTGGCTATGCCTGAGGTGGAGGCAGTTAGTTCATGGTGAGTTCATGGTGACTAAGGGTTGGAGACCACCACCAGTCCAAGTATGGTGGATCAGGGCTTCGGTGTTAGGTAGGATCATCAGAGATCCCATGTCATGATTTACCAGGGCATCTGGCTTCCTTAGTCTGGCCCAGGGTAGAATGAACAGTGCAAAATGAAGTTATTTGTTCAATACTTATTTTTACCTTTTTTGTTGAAAGAGTGGATTCTGTCTCGCTCAGGACATTTCTATCAGTAAATCTTCAGCATGCACTCCAGAGACACACAAACCACTCAAAAACACAGCAGACAAACAAACAGGAAACTATAAATTCATCAAACTATTTCACTTAAGGGCCAAGAAAGAAGAAAGAGAGATTATTATATATAATTTTAAGTACTTGGGAGGTGCTTGGGGATTACAGTTATGAAAGCCAATATATTACCCAAACACTATCCTTCCTATCTATAGTGACCTAATGTTTTCTCACTCACTTCAGTGCAAATTCTGATTCAGTCAGTTTTTTCACTCAGATAAATGCAATTAAAATTAGGAAAAAAAATAAGTCACACAAATCCATAGAACATGCTTACATTTAATATGAAACTCTGGTGCATCAATTATGCATCTTCCAACTAAAATAAATAGTTCTTATAGAAATTAGCAACCTGTATTTTGAATATTTATTTTTGCCTCTTTCAGAGGAGGAAGAACAGCATTGCTGTCATGTATTTGGTTTGAAACTCAACCATCCTGAAGATCAAACATGAGAAACTTGGGCGTACTTCAAAGGGCACTCTGCTGTTGGTCAATGAAGCACTAACTGAAGACTTACACTTCAGATATGGAGCTGATGACATCTGCTGAATTACTCTCAGTAGTGCTCAACATTCACGGTAGTCTAATTAATATTAGGCCCGTGTGAATAGGGAAGTATTCAATTTGGATTTGTCCAATTCGGAAGAGAGTGATTTGATTCAGAGATTTGGATCACTGTCCTGAATCAATTTTACTGAATCAGCTTCAGAAGATTCGGCGCCGATTCGAATCGACTAGGGAGAGGCAGGCACAGCCAGGCAGCTGCATATTCTCCCATGGCTTCTCTGGCTGTGACTGCTTCTCCCCGGGTGGGGGGAACCATGGGACAAATCCCCATAGCTGCCCTGCCTTTCCCTGCCTGGCCCCATCCCCCACCTGGTCCAGACTTTCAGCACTTTAAAAAAAATAATAAAATAAAAATAAAAAAGCCCTGCATTCACTGGCTTCAGCAGTGGCAATTGGGACCTCTGGATGCTTATGGCAGAGCCCCCCATGCAGTGTGAGGCAGTGGGGATTGCCCCGTCCACCTGGCACCCGTGTAGCAGCTGCCCCATGGCATGGATGCAGCGCAGCTCAGCAGGGCACCGTACCCTGTCTGGGAGCTGGGGCCACAGTGGCTGAGCACTGCCAGGCTCCAGCTGATGCATAGCCACCCCAGGTCCCAGGCAAACAGAACTGGGAGCTGGGGAATCAAACCGGTTCTGTTCCCCAGCAGCCTGCTTGATTTCTCAGCTCCCGTTTTGATTCCCCAACCCCTGGCTCAATTCTTTAGCTCCCTGTTCAATTCGCCTGGGAGCTGGGGCAGCTCCACATGTCAGCTGGAGCCTGGCAGTACTCAGCCCCAGTGAGTGCACAGTGCCCTGCTGAGCTACGCTGTACTTGTGCCATGGTGCAGCTGCTGCATGGGTGCCAGGCAGGTAGGGAATCCCTGCTGTCCCCACTGTCCTGTTCTGCACTGGGGGGCTCTACCACAAATCCTCAGAGCTCTCAATTGCCACTGCCAGAGCCACCGAGTGTGGGGCTTTTTATTTTATTTTTTTTTTTTTTAAGTGCTGGAAGGCTGGGGATGGGCAGGGGATGAGGAGGGGCAGGGCAGCCATGGGGAATTCTCCCGCAGCTCCCCCAGTTGTGCCTGCCTCTGTGGCAGGGGGAGCTGCAAGGGCTCCGCCCTGCTGCTGCTTGCCCAGCTGGCATGGGGGAGGGGTGCAATGCAAGTCTCTTAGCCCCTGCTCCCAGCACTGCCAGCCAGCATGGGCAGCACAGGATGCAGGTGCAGCCCCTTCCACCTGGAGTGAGCTGCACACGCATCCCACCCCTCTGCCCCAGCTGGGCAAGCAGCAGCAGGGCAGAGCCCCTGCTCCCAGTACTGCCATGCCTGCATCCTGCACATCTCTCTCTGAGTAACACGCTCCCCCACCTCAGCTGGGCAGCTTATCCCAGCCCCAGCCCCAATCCCTCCCTTCCCCACACCTCTTCCCTCCCTCCTCCTCCCACCCCAACAGATTTACCAGCTGGAGGCAGCTGTCAGCTGCCTGTTTCATCTATGGCAGGATCTCCATATCAGCCGAATCTTTTTCTGAAGCTTTTCCGAATGCATTCAGATGCTTCAAATTGATTCAGAGCTTTTACTTGCTCTCTCAAGTCGATTCGGATTCAGCGATTCAGTGCCTGAATTGGGTCGCATCTCCTGTGAATTGAATCAGCTACTGAAGCTTCGCACAGCCCTAATTAATATATGACCCAATGTCTTTGGGTGTATTTTACCATTAACATCTATAGGCATTTTCCTAATCTCATTTAAAAAGTAGGAGAGAATATACTCAGCACTACAGCATTTACTTATTTTTTAAGACAGTAGCTATAGCATTCCTAGCTCCTATGTCAAGATGCTAGTTAAAGGGTTTTTACAGTTTTACCCTATGCCTTTTTATTCAAAAAGACTTCTAATCCTGAAACTCGTCCTTTCTTTTAAATCAGGTATATATTGATTAACTGTGAGCCTGAACGTAGCTCACCAGTAGTTGAGTAGAGTATACACTATGGAGTTAGGACAGTTAAACACTGGAATCGATCCTCTCATTCTACAGCAACTACTGCTGCAGCAAGCAGTTTCTCTAAGCTATTAATTTTATTATTAGCATACCTGGAGACATTGTTTCCCTGAGGGAAAAGCAATTCAACTGTGTGTGGTACAAAGACTAGTGGCATATGATCAATGTGACAGCTAGGACCACAAGCTTTCCTTTGGAATTCAGGATGGGATCAACAATATAGTCTGTAAGATAGTAATGATGCAGAGTGATATCACTTGAGTTTTTAGTTTGCATCGCATCACCTTATGCAGACCTTCTGAAAAGAAGCCATGGTACAAAGAGATAAAGTCCCTGGAATAAAGGGATATTCTAATGAACAAATATAGTCTTGAGATCTGGCAACTAAAAATTGTTATTAATTTATAACACGATTTTCTTTTTAGAACTACTAGTTCTAACTTATCACATGTGACATTAGCTACAGGCCAGCTAGCACCTTACTTCTCCCTGAACTCCCTTCTCTTCTATGTGAAATAAGACTTTAAGTCCAAGAGAGCAGTAAGTCAGCCTCTTTAAAGGTAATCACCACTCTCTACTTGAGACAAGAGAGGAAAAGGGAAAGGATAGAGAAGCAAGCAATTATGATGATTTGGGGGAGAGGGGGAAGAAGAGGAAGAAGATAGAAAAAATAAGAAATGAATGAGGGTCATGAAAGTTGAAACTGCAGTAGTGTCATAACGAACAGCTCAAGAATCATAAAAATATATATATATATATATATCCGGCATCATGATACAGGAGAAGAACTCATTATAACATTTCTGAAACATTTACTTTCATTTCATGGGCATGTTAACAATGAGAACAATGTTAATGATAAGCAGAAAAACCCAACTGGCCAATGTATGTTGAGGCAGCATATCTGCAGTAGCTGACTTTATTTGGTTTTAGCTATTTTATTGTGACCCTTGTGGAAGGAAATTAAATTTCACATATGATGCTGTGAAATTTAAGTTTGCAAGTACTTTCCATTATAAATTTATTTGTGACCAAAAACAGATTTTTTGCAGAACAACGTGGGACTCAGAATGTAGAGTATACCATTTATAGTCTCTGTTTTGAGGATGATTTTCCAGTAATGCTAAGGGACTTGTCCATCAAATTGAAGAGTGACATTCTGAGATTTAGTAAAAGATTTTTCTTTCTCACTTTTAATATTGATTTTTTGTTTCATTCATAACTTAAATGACACTTACTGTAAAAATCTCAGTGCTCAGTAAGATCACATCTTCAAAGAGAATTAGGATACAGATTTTTTTTTTTTTTACCCAGGTTGGAAAGGCTTTAAAGGGGAAAAAATTGATGGTTCATAAATGTTCAGAGTCAGGATAACTTGAAACATTCTGAGTGTTATCTTTTAAATATAATAGATAATGTGAGAAATGAAACTGTTTAGTCATTATTGATACATATTAACTATACACTCAAAAAAGAACACCATAGGACAAAACTCTTATAAGGAAAGTAATAAAAGTTGAGTCATATAAGACTCAATCCAAAACTCAGAGCAACTGATCCCTATCCACTGACTTGAGGTTTTAGATGGAGGTTCAGTTACTTTTTTATGTCCAACTAAAATCAGCGGAATGTGATGGTATTCAGAACATTGAAAGAAGAACAAAGTGTATGGTCAGAAAGGGTCTAGTATTATTGGACCATAGAAAAATAGGACTAAAATGGACCTAACAAAGTCACCTAGTCCAGCCCCCTGATCAAGGCAGGATCATCTCTGACTAAACCACCCTAACAATGGGTCTGTCTTAAAACAGGCTACCACAACTTCGCTAGGTAGTCTGTTCCAACACTTGATCACCCTTCAGTGTCAGAAAGTTCCTCCTAATTTCCAACCTAAATTTCCTGTGCTGCAGCTTGAAGTTACTGCACCTTGTTCTGTTTCCTATGTCCACAGGAAAACCCCATATCCATCCTCTCTACAGTCACCCTTCAGGTATTTAAAGACTTTTCAGACCCCCTGCCCCCCTCAATCTTTTCTTTTCCATACTGAAAAACTCTAGCTGTTTCAGCCTTTCCTCCTAAGTCACGTTTCCCAGGCCTTCAATAATTTCTGTCACTCTCCATTGGACTGCTTCCAAACTGCCCACATCTTGAAGTGTGGGAAACAAAACTGGAAACAGTACTACTGGTAAGGACCAGAAGTGAACATATATGCTGTTGGTATTTTGTTGTTGTTGCAACAAGAGAAAACTATTGGCTCATATTCAGCTTATGGTACCCGTAACCACCAGGTCCTCCTCTGCAGTACTGCAGCCTAACCAAACATTCCCCAGTCTCTATTTGCGCATGTAGTTATTCTGTCCTAAGTGCAGGACTTTGCACTTATTGTGTGGCATTTCATTTGACTGTTTGTCACCCATGTCTCCAGTTTATTCGGGTCACTCTGTATTCTAGCTCTACCCTCTAGAGTATATGCGACTTCACCTAACTTGGTTTTATCTACAAATCTGCTAAGCATGTACTCAATCCCATTGTCCAATTGATTAATGAAAATGTTAAATAACTAGGCAAACTTTTTAGTAATATTTATTTCTGAAAACTGTAAATTCAGGCAATTTGCTGTGAGGCAATAAAAAAATCTGCTCTCAGTAGCTCAATTCAGGGTGCCTGTACACAAGCATGGTGGCTGCTCCAACACACTGATTACAGCATGTCAGAACAGACTCAGTTAATCATGTCTGCTGGAGTGTGACAATTACTGTGCTCCAGCAGCCTCCTATGGCTCATGTATCAGCATCCCCATGCTTAAAATAGTAGTGGAGCACTTGAACTAAAGCTCATCGAATGAGCTTTAGTTCAAGTGCCCCCACTGCCATTGTTAAGTGCAGGGACACTGATACATGAGATGCTGCAGCAGCACTTTAGTTGGAGCAGCTCTTGGGGCTGCTCTAATTAAAGTGCTTCCCTTCCTCCCCCACTCCTGGAGCACATGTAAAAGTGCCATCAGTTTCTAGTGATAGGCCATGTACCTTGTTATCTTATGACATTTATATTAACACAGACTAAAACAGTTGCTGCACATGTACTGTAAGAGATATGTAATGTTCTGGCTCATTGGCTGAACTAGGAGGGGAAAAGAAAGGAAGAGTGTGAGCATAAGAGCAAGAGGGAGGAAAGGAGGAGGGGAGATGCAGAGAAACAGAAGGAGAGGAAGAGAGAATTGAAATGATTTTACATATATTTTTAAGAAAAGCAAAACTGTGTAGAAATGAAACAGCATTTTGAATTAAGAGCACAAAACATTTCACTTTGAAATGTAAAAATAATTTTATTTTATTGGAATATTTTGTAGCATTTTTAAAAAGCAATCACTCTGTTAAAATTGATAACATGTTGTTAATTGTGTTTCTTAAACTGAAAACTTACATTTGATAAACGTCTCATCCAGAAAATTCTGTCCAAATCTACATATTAAACATCAAATAATCCACCTACACATTGCCACATGCTTAAAAATACAATTTATTATCTAATTAACCTTTGTGTACTGTAGTGATGTGACAACTTCTATTATTCACTCTCTCTAGATAACCCAGAAACTCCAGCTCATGCGCTATATAACAAATTATTAAAGTAAATATGATTTTAGACCATTCCATCTGTTTACTAGCTGCACACCCTGAAGTTTTATATCTGCTTTTGGACAAGTATATTCTTCAATTAACAATTTCCTTAAAACCAGGTTTTGTCCATTCCTCTCCACCATTCTTTTTCCTCCTGTTGTTCAGTGTTTGGCCTAACATAACCCAAGGGGATGGTGATGCATCTATTATATTTCATGTTCTTCCGCATGCTCAGGTTGGGTTCTGCACATTTGACTGGCAGTTGGCCATCAGCAATCATCTATTAAATGCTTCCTGACAAGTCCAAGGGCCCTTTTCAACATGAGGTCTGTATGCCAAGAATGCAGGATCTGCTTGTTTTTCCCACAAACCCTTTCCTAGTGAAGAAATATGTCTGCATTTTTATTATTTGTTTCTGTCGTTGTTTATCCATCTCTTGGTAATTTGTCAAGTTTGTCAAAGGAAAAAGAAAAACTTTTTTTAAATTTTTAGGTACTAAAAAACTGCTAACAGTCATTTAACAACCAAACTACTTTGTTGGGGTGTTTTATAAATTATTCTCTGATAAAGGTTGAAAGGGTTATATCATAGATTATATTAAAGCATGCTGAAAACAGACCTTTAAGATTTATTTTTTAATAAGACAGAGTAAAGTTGTGTGTAGCTATTGGCTAGCTTAATATAAGCCAAAGAACTACTGATGGTAAGAGATGTTGAAATGGACTTACAGTTGGTGAAAGCCTGCAGTGGAATTATTTAATTTGATCAGGGTTTCATTGACCCAAACATATAAAAGACATTTAATCCAGACTCTAAATGCATCTATACTGATTAAACCACTAGCTACATCACTTTAAAATGAACTTACTTACATATTTTGCTTGATATGGAGAAGGCTAAATTTGCAAAGTGACCTCTTAGAGGATGAATACCACCATTCTACAGAGTCAAAACAAAGCTTAAGGAAAATTTAGGCTGTATCAACAATTTGATTTACTGTGCCCACAGATGAACCCTCAAGCATTCCTCTCCTAAACCAGAGTCAGTGTAACCACATCCTTATGCTTTGGGTGGGGCCAATTAGCACACTCACTAGCCTGCACCAAATGCTGCACAAATGTAGAGAGAGACCCTCTTTCTAGATTAGGACTGTACACGGTAAATGTACCACAAGGCCTTCATTCCTTAAGCCCTTAATACAATCTGAATAGTACCAAGAGATGCACAACTCCTGAAGCAGTTTATTTTATTAAATGCAGTTTATCTATCTAAAAGAGTTTGATGGGAGGTGGTTTGGCCAGAAAGCAAAGTTAGAGACAGAAGGAGAAACAAATTAAACCAGTGCCACAATCACAGCATACCCCTGGCTGAAACTGGGAACATTGTGAAAAATTCTATTCAATTCTATCGTGTTAGAGTCCCCTTATTTTGTATTCAGGGACAAAGCAGTTTGAAAATTGTTACAGAAACTTTCCACTGAAAAAGGGACATTTTGACCATGAAATACTGAAGAAATTGTCCACAACAGATTCTAAAATGAAAAATATTCTATTCTAGAAAGCAATGGAATTTGTTACAAAAACATTTATATTATTTTATGATGTGCATTATTAGAGAGTAGTGGTGTATATGTGACATGACGTATTAAGGCATATTATCAGGTGACATGATGTTACTAAAAGTAAAAGTAACACACAAATTAAACAATTTTAAAAGAAAATTTTAAAAACTACATTTATAGTAGTGTAAGAGTTACATTGTAGCTGTTATGGTCCAGAAATTATGTGAGGAAAGAGTTTCTTGGGGTGATAACTTCTATTGGATCCACTAAGTGGTTGGGATAGAATTAGACACGCTTTTGAATGAAAGTTTATTCTTCTTCAGGTCTTACCAGAAGAAGCCAGGCACAGCATAGTAAAGAGCAGAGAAGGGGGAAAGAAATCCCCAAGGAGAGCAGACACACAATTAGCAGAAGAAAAGAAGTTGATTACTGGGAAATGAAGGCTTATCAAAAGGGAGGAGAGTCATTCTCACCTTTCATGTGTGGAAAGAATTCAGGAGTCTGATAAAACAGAATGTGTCTTAAAACCAATGTCAATATTTAGATTTTAAATTAGACAGATTTTAGATTAGATAATGAAGCCAGAGAGGGAGTGGCTGTTCTGTGAGAAAATGTGCTCCTAATGGCATGTGTGTGCTCTGTTCTTTATATTTATTTCTGTGGGTTTACAAATCCAATAAAGGGCTAAATTTACATTTAATCATAATTCAACCAGATTTTTCCCCTGCAGGAAGGCTTCCTCTTGTAATATAAAATAAGTATTTTATTACATATATATCTCTTGCATTTCCCTGTATCATTATTCTTCCAGAGACTAGAAATAGGAAGAACTAAAGATTTTTTTTTTACACTAGGAATACTACCTTCCCACCTTATTCAAACTTCGCAGTAATTTTGTTGTTGTTGTTTTATATTTTTCCTGCTAAATGACTAGTATTAAGTGAAAAGCAGAGTAATAAGAATACAAAATAATTTCCATCTTTACAGTCATGAGCTACAGAATAATGCAAGTATTTAAATAATACTAATGCCACATTCACTTGGTAAATGTTGACTACCTCTTAGTAAGCAAGAAACTATTTAAATCTTCATAGCCATTTAACCAGGGGCTTGTTAAAACTGACTACCAGTTATGCTGAATTTGGTACCATACAGTGGGTTTGTGATCCTTTTTATACTATATTAGGGACTCATATCACCAAGGTCTGAGTCCTCCTAAGACCATGATCTCACTGCACAAATAGAGAAGCAAACACAACTTCCTTTCAGGTTCATATCTTTTGTCTTGAAGGGATAGTAACTAGATTCTCACAGGTAAGTAACAAAGTATCTTTTTTCTGTCTAAGGCTGTGGGCCTGTACATTTTTTGCACATGCTTGTTTCAGACCATAAGAAAGCCCTTTGAACTTAGTAGGACTACCCATGAGCTTAATGATAAGTATATGTACAGAATTAACACAACATTTACTCAAAACTAAGATGATGTTGAATTTAAGGTGCTTGATCTAAGGCATTCAATAATTCTATAAAAGGAAAAATGATAAATTTGTTATAATGTTCCATGTATAGCATCTAATTATTGGAGGGTTGTGTTTTATTTCATTCCTCCCACTGCTGCCGAGGCAGGCAACTTGGGGTCAGGTAGTATGGAAAGGATGCCTCCTGCTTGTGCCTGACCCCCCACTGCTACTTCTGCCCCCTGCCTGCTGCCACCCCAGCCTCTGCTCCACAGCCTCTGTGACACCATTTCTCCCCAACCTCTTCTCCCCACTTCTGCCCCAGTCTTTGCTCCACACCAGCAGACTCTGCTTCCATTCTAGCCTGGGACACTGAGCATAATCCCAGCCCAATCCCCATAGCATCCATACGGGCTCAATGCTGCTGCTGTGGGGCCAGGTTGGGGCTGTGCTCAGTGCCCCAGGCTACAGTATACACAGAGCCTGCCAGCACAAAGCAAAAGTAAGGGTGGGGAGGGAGAGGGTCAGGAAGGGGAGCAGAGGTTGTGTAGAATGAAGGGAGATAGGGGAAGGGGCAGGGAGGTGGTAGGATGTGTGGGGTGGGGCAGGGAGGAAGGCAGCAGCTGCAGCTATGGCCAGATTTCTGGCAGGGGCTGGAGACCAAGCCACAGTAGATGCCTGCCCTGCCACTGCCCTTGTACCCAGTTCTAAGATGAGGGACCCCCACCTTCTAAGTTAAACAAGGGGGAAAACTTCACCTTAGTATTGTGTAAATATGGTATTTGCTAGATTGCTGAAGATAAACTATATAACAAAAGGAAGATAATATTTTTTTCTAGATATTATATTTCAGTATCTCTAAAGAATTCCTAAGAGGTAAGTTTAGTCCTGAATTTAGAAAAAAAAAAATCCCAAACTTTGTAAGCTAAGATTAATGCATCTAACCACCCTTTGCTTTAACAACTATGCGTGACCCATGAGGGGGCCTCAGAAATATCATGGGTGAGTTCCAAGAGTGCATGAGGCAGGTCAACAGATCAGCCAACATCCCCTAACCACTGCAAGACATTCTTGTGGGGTCAGATAGTGTTGAACTTAAAGTGCTACAAGTGAGATACTATACAACTTCTAGTTTGGCTAGAGCACTTTTGATTCTAGAGGTTTGTAGGTGGCCATGGACCTGTGGTGGGTTTCAAATTGTGTTTAAATGAAAGCTGATTACTTTAGCCAGAAATCATTTCCTTGACTCTACCTTAACAATTGCCATGAACCAACTGTGTGTTGCTATATCCAAAGAGAAAAAAATGTTCAGAATCTTTAAACGCTAGTATATTTTGTGGGATTTTTTTATTTAGAATTCCTCTAGTTTGGAGCAACAAAACCTACCTCCTAGTTTTTAAGGTTACTCTTAATCCAAAGGTGAATGGAGATGATTTATTTATAAATTTGAGAAAGGGATGCAGGTTATGCTGTGTGAATACTAAGAAGAAAACCCAAGTGTGTTAGGAAAAGTCAAATGAAAAATACTGACCTGCTTGATTCATAGATGTTAGGGTCAGAAGGGACCTCAATATATCATCGAGTCCGACCCCCTGCATAGGCAGGAAAGTGTGCTGGGTTCAGATGACCCCAGGCAGATGCCTATCTAACCTCCTCTTGAAGACCCCCAGGGTAGGGGAGAGCACCACCTCCCTTGGGAGCCCATTCCAGATTTAGGCCACCATAACTGTGAAGAAGTTCCGCGTAATGTCCAGTCTAAATCTGCTCTCAGCTAGCTTATGGCCATTATTTCTTGTGACCCCCAGGGGCGCCTTGGTGAGTAGAGCCTCACCTATTCCCTTCTGCGCCCCCAAGGTGAATTTATAGGCAGCCACAAGGTCTCCTCTCAATCTTCTTTTGCAGAGGCTGAAGAGGTCCAGGTGTCCTTGTCTCTCCTCGTAGGGCTTGGCCTGCAAGCCTTTAACCATACGAGTGGCCCTTCTCTAGACACTTTCTAGGTTATCCATGTCCCACTTAAAGTGTGGTGCCCAAAACTGGACACAGTATTCCAACTGCGGTTTGACCAGTGCCCGATAGAGGGGAAGTATCACCTCCTTGGTTCAGTTTGTCACGCATCTGCTGATGCCTGATAAAGTGCCGTTAACTGTCTGATATTTCACTCAGATTAAGATGTTTTTTAATCTACACTTTTGTACTAATAAACTTCTAATTATGATAACAAAATAGGAGTGCCAATTTAGACAGACACCAGCATTACCAGTACTCTTTCCACTTGCTCAGAACAGAGGTAAATGACACAATGATAAAAAATATAAGCCTCTTTCCTACTCTAATAATCTCACCACAGCTATCACAGATAGAATGTATTTGCTAAGATCTCCATGCTCTGACTTTCTCAAAAAAACTGTAGCTTGAGATATTTAAAGTGACTCAACAATCTGGATACATCCAAAAATGGACATACCTAATAATGTACCTTACAGTATCATGACAATCAGGCCCCTTAGATATATTTCAAGCTGAGCAGTGAAAATCCAGAAAAACCTGAAATCACTAGTCTTTCTTGAAAATCTTGGTACTAGCACAGATACTTCTATAACTGCAACATGAATTATTCTATTCTGCAGTGGATGGAAGTTTCACTGATTTAACTTTCTGGCAACTTCCCAAAACTTCAGTTAAATCCACTTTGCCCTGTTGGATAGCCACACTGAAAGGGAAATGAGGAGAACCTGGCTTTGCTTAATGATGAATCGATTTTAATGCACATAAAATTGGGGAGGTAATGACACTATGGTTGTAAACATAGGACTCTGATTCCCGCAAAGGTGTTTAAGACTAATTTAGGATGACCTGGTTACACCCTAAGTAAGCAAAGGGTGAGGGACAAATTCTGCATCCCTCAACAAACCATAATTTCCACTGCACTGAGTAAGAGAGATTCTCGACTGAGGACTGCAAAGATTTGTCCCTATATCTGTGAGATGTGAACCAAACAGCCAAGTTGTTAAGCAACTGCAGCTAGGATACGATTGTGAACAAATTTAGGATTATGGATTAAGGTCACTGGCAGATAGGATCTGATCTGTGATCCCAACAGTCATGCCTCCTGCCATGCTACACGTGCATGACAGGAAGACAGATTTGGCATTGGGCATTAGAATCCAGTTATGCCCTATTTGCTAGTACTGGGTGAACCTGAAATTATGCTGCTTTGCTGTGCATTGGCAAAGGTGCTGGGAAATCAACCGATTGCCAGCTGGCTCTGGGGGCCTGCCAGATTGGCTCAACCCCCCAGAGCCAGCAGCTCATCAGCTCCAGCGGGCCCCAGTGTGGTTTGAACCTTGGGGTATTATTTCTTTTTCCCAGATAAAGTAGGGAAGTATAACTTCAGCAAAATGAACTCAGAAGTGTAATCTTGAAAAAGGCAAAGAAACTGACACCTCTATAAAAACAAACAAATCCTTTAAAGATTTCACTACACTTGTGATAAGAAAAAATGACATGCTTTGCCATTTGCAGGATTCTTTTCTGTTGTGATTTTTATCAGCTATGCAAAGCTTGAGCTAAGCCAGTGAGACATGCAGAAATCTAAGAAAGAGGAAAAAAAACGAGGCCATTGCTCTATGCAGTCTGTTAGCGTTCTGCCAAATCATGCTGTGATTCCCATACTAAGAAGGGGAGAGTATGGTATCAATAAGAATAAAATATTAGTCAAAGTAGTTTCATTCCAGCATGCAGATGAAACCTAGGTAAACATACAAGGGACTATGCAAAAGCAAACACAGATATAGGGAAGGCTTATCTCTTGTCCCCTGATAAGGCTTGTAAAGTTTCAAAGAAGCTGATGAACGTGGTTAATTAATGCCATCTACCAGCAAGGAAACTAAAGGAGGGGCATAGATAAGACCCTGATCTGCAGAGACTTATGTGCAGGCTTAACTCTACTGCTGCCAGTGGCTTCTCAGATTTTAAAGGTACTACTTATGCTAGGAAAAGTTAAGTACCTCTGTAAGCATGTACAGGATTAGGGTCTATGTGCATGTAGTTTTACATATTGAGCCTATTGTATTGTATAAAAATGTTCTTTACCAGACTTTCATTTGATGGCCTTTATAGCAGTAGATGGCAAACAGTCAATAAAATCTTTATAAAATCTTTTGAAATATACTCAAATGTATTTGGCACTTAAAACACATATTATTGAGGGATACTATCACTGTTGGTATAATTGTATAATTGTAAATACTTTCAGATTTATATTTTTTCTGACACTAATTTTTTTCTAGTCTATCGTGGTACTAAAGTACTATGTAATAAAAAGGATCAATAGCATATTAAAGAATATTTCTTAAAGCTTATCTATGCATTATTTATTAAGTGTATCCTCTTATTTAAAGACATCTCCTCCAGGAGAAGAGAAAGTAAATAACATTCTGAACAGAGAGGAGAAAAAACAGGTTAGACACTTAGAAGCAAGTGTGAACAAATTAATAATATAAAAACCTCAAAAGAGTTGTCTGTCTCAGGTGACAACAGCATCTATGTCTTCCTTCCCTTTCCTACCTGATACAACGGCATGTTCTCAGAGTGAATCTCAAGCATTCTCTAACACTCCAGAAGCACATCTCCTTGGAGAAACATGTAAGAAATATAATTCCTATTGAAAATGTTAAGAGTATTATATAGCAAGTTAAGTGTCTATAACAGAAAGCACAAAACATAAGGCTAACCCTTAAAAGTACTTATCCAGAGGTAGGGATGTTCAAAAAGAGGTGGAAGTGGGCCCCATGCTAAGAAAAAAACCCGGAGGATTTGGTCTTTTTACCAGACGTCAAAGGAAAAATTATAAATAGTTCATGTAACAAATGTCAAGCATGCATTTTGGATATTCTTTTCTAATGGCAACATGCATACTGGCCACTTCCAAAAATGTTAAATAAGGCTGGTCTTTTCCTATAATGAATCGTGTTTATATGGGCTGTAGCTAAGTTTGCAAACTGATCAGTCTTTGTACACAGTTCTCAGCCCTGATTAGCAACATTTTTTTATATTTTGCTCCTAGGACTTTTCTTAACAAAATTTGCATTTCAATGTTTCCCAGGTATGTGCTGATTTTTTTTTGTTGATGTTCCCAAATAAGGACACGGGGTTGAAATGACAACACTCCTTTTTCCTTGACATCTCTGAGGGACAACATAATAAAGTGCCATCTATTTTTTAAGATACAGGAAATGCTGCAATTGCCTAATATGAAAGTAAAACACTTACAAAACTCATGCTAATAAAGTCTTAGACAGACAGATAAAATATATTAAGTGTAAAATAGGTAATTATGAATGCCACTACATTTTGGCATACGAATAATAAAGACCTCCATACAATTAGACAAACTGCAGCTGGTTCTCAGATACAGCCAACTCCTCTAAGCACTTGAAAAGGAAAAGGGAAAGAGAGAAGTGTCTTTAAACCAACTTTATCACTTTCTAACTCTGGGGATGGCTGGTTCACCTCCCCCAGTGTCAGAAGAGTGCCAGTGTTAAAGTTGCTATATTCTCTGGGGCTGTTATCACCTAAAAATAGGCAAAATACTTAGTCCCTCTGACCATGCCATCATGATCATATCCTTGCATTTTGTGCTTCATAAGGTATTGTCCAGCACCACTGCACTGGCTCTCTTAGAGTCCCACCATACCAGTCCATGCCTAGCATTTGCCCTGCCACCATATTTCTAGACCCATGGTGAGCCCTGTGAGCTAAATGCATGGCTCTTCATATGCAATTGAGTACACAGACAAACTCCACATGCCTGATCAGGCCTACAGATCAATCCCATGCACTGGATCAGGCCCACAGATGGGCCCTGTGCACCAGATCCAGCCTGTGGACAGGCACTGCATCACTCATCGGGCCCCTGGAGTCAAATGACCTGAGCATCATTGTGCTAAGGAAGAAATTCAATGCTATCTACCATTGATGCAGAGGTTCTCCTGGCAGTTCCAAAGCAAGGCTGGATGCCTTGGAAGCCTCACAAAATGCATGCATATCCTGCTGAGCACGTAGTTCAACTCTGTAGTACCCCTGCAGAGCAGCATACAAGGTCGATAGCACAACCAAGCTTGTAATAAATCTCAACAGAAGATGGGGCTTATTATTATTACTATTTTTAGCAGTGTAGCAAAACCCCCAGGTTTTTTTTTTTATTGCATTCACTCCCCTTCCCCAACCATTTCTGACTTTTTCTCTCCCTCTCTATTCCCTATAGATAAGTATAAGTAAGCTAAGATGTAGGATAAGCTTTAAACATTTTTATTTTGGTAGCAAGTTTTTGGTTTTGTATCCACTGTTTTATATTGTATTATTATTAGGTTTGTATTGATTTTTACTGTTTCATATGGATAGTGTATGGTTTAGGCCTGTGTTTGTAAGTGAACCAAAGTCACGTCAAGTTTCCATTTTGTATGTCAAGTCTCCATCTTGTGTCCTCTTCCTGGGCATCCTGTGTGTGTTGCAACTGTAGGAATCACATATCTGTCCCATGTAAATTGGTTCCCCAGTGAATGAGTGTGACTGGGAATAACTGAAATACAATGGTAGCAGGCCTCTACTAAATGGCCTGTAAAAACTGGGCCATCACCATACATTGATTTATCCAGGAACCACAGACCTCACCCAGGAACAGAGACGAGAACCCAGCATTTGAAAGACAAAAGACCCTGCAGAACCAGCAGCTCTCACCATTACAGACACCTGAAACTGCACATCCCTGCATGGAGCACACATGCTCAGTACGCCAGTAGGCTGACTATTGCCTGGGCATACCTCCTGTCGCTAGGGTCACATGAGGTCTGCCCCTATAAAAAGGGACAGTGAAGACAGACCCAGTGGGACACCCTCTCCATCTGGACCAGCACCATGCCACACCACCTATCCACCCAGGGGCCCTGCCAGCGACTCCCTCCAGGACAACATCTACTGGACAAGGACCCCTTTCCAGCCTGGATAGGTTACTATTACCTGCACACCTCCTCCTACAATTTGGACTCTCTCTCTCTCCTCCTGGACTTCAGTGGACTTCAGCCCCTGCACCAAGCCTGTCTAATCCCTGCTGCCATTGTGTGTGTGTGGGGGGGGGGGGTGCAAGGGAACCAATAAGACATTGCGTCACCATCTTCCCTGTTCAATAAAACCACTGTCATTTGCAACCTCGAGTTGGGTCATGTTTCACAAAATCCCAGTCTCTTCCTTATCTTAAATTCCAGCCTCATTCTCTCTTTCTCTCTCAGCTCTAGTCCCCATCCTCTCTGCTAGCTTTCCAATCTCCTCCCAATTCCATCTCCCCTTTTCTGCCACCTCTCAGCCTCCCCTGCTCCTACTGCCTTTACCCTGCGACTTTCTGCTGCCTTTCTCTGCTTTCTTGCTGCCTGCCACTTTTACTGTGATTTTCGGCTGTCTGTCTCTCTGTTTTTAGGCTTCCCCAACACTTTCTGTAACCCCACCCCCCCAGCATCCTCCTGCAGCTTCCCAGCTCCTGTTAGCTGTCCTGCAGTTTTCTCCAGCAGCTGGAGCCTTTCTCCAGATTCCACCACCTACTGCCTCTCCCTGCAACTTCTCTAGCTGCCCTGGAGCCATCCTCTGGCTCCCCACACTTTCCCTTAGTCCCATTTTCCCTCCTCTCCCCATCTACCTTTTCAGCTCCCCTGTAGCTCTGGCTCCAGTCCCAGACTCTCTGCCAGTATGCTTCCCTGTTCTGCAGGCTTTGGGCATTGTCGTTTAATCAATTAAGATCAGTTAACCTAAAGTTACCCCCAAGCCTCAGTTCTTTAGCCCAGGCCCCTGTAGTCTACCAGTTCTAATCCTGGTCCTGGTAACTTTAACCCCCTACACTTCTACTTTTGTACCTTAACCTTTCCCCAGGTATCCCAAGTACACCAAACACATACATACATACACATCACAACACCCAACTTAGGAACTCGCCTGTGTGTATGTGTAGGTGTGTGGTATGTGTGTAAATTAGTGAATATACACATATATATGTATATAGATATCATTGTGTGTGTGTGTGTGTAGTATATAAATTAGTAATCCACATATGTGTATTGAATGTGCAGGGGTTGGTAACTGATTCTGTCTAAATTTGGTGTGTGTCGCGTGTATGGGCTTAAACTGGTGATAGGTGTGCATGAACCTAAACTAGTTATTTTGAACGTGCGTGTATCTGAGTTGCTAGTGTGTGTGTGTATGTGTGGCACTGTGTGCATGATATATGAATTAGTGATCTGTGTCTAACTACTGGGGTGTATAGTGTATGTGCTTGAATTGGTAATAGGCATTCATGTGCCTAGGCTGGTTTGGATGTGTATGTGCCTGAGCTGGTAGTGTGCGTGTGTATGCACCTGATTGATTTGTGTGTTTGTATATGTGCAATTATGTTACACCCTCCTGTCTAACAGCGCAATATTGAGATCCTGAGTGTTGGCCTGACAACATTAGCAGACTTGGAGTCGGGATGGAAGGCATGGAGACATCCCTATAAAGGACAGTTGAGCTCCCTTCAACATAAGGTTGGATTATGTTCAGTACAATGAAGCAGCCATTCCATGCTCTGTGGATTTGCCAGGCTAAGGTCTATATTTAGGCTGGAAAGTTTATAAAGAGGGACCTATTTAAATCATGACAAGACACAGGGCTTTTTTCTGGCCTGCTCACAGTGCCCAGAGCCAATTTTGTGGGCATTTCACAGTGGCCCTAACCCTGAGCACTGATGGGCTGAAAGGCCATGGGGAGGGGGGAGAAGGGATGAAGGGGTGGCTGCCATCTTGATTGCTAGCTGCTCTTCATGCCACCCTGCCCCTCAGTGCAGATTGGTAGAGATGCCCCAGTCTCTCTGCCATCTTGGGGGAGGAGGTACAAGGGGGCAGCTGCCATCTTGTCTGCTGCCCTTCATGCCACCCAACCCCACCAGCTGGTACCTTCCCCTTCCAACAGTGATGATCACTGGCTCCCACTTGGGAAATAACATTTTATTTTATTTTATTTTATTTGTTGATTTTGCAGATGTTCACAAATTCTGTTTCTGTGAAATCTGCAAAACCACAAATTAAGTAGGTTTCTTGGTATAAAATATGTGTTAGTTACTGTAATAAGCACAGGAAGAAACTACAGCATGTATTAACTATTTTGGTTTTCAAGTTATAATGTTAAGGCTTTTATGAACGTATAGGTTGTAGCCGTGTTGGTCTAAGGACATAGACAAGTTTTCCAACTATTTGAGTTGGTATAATAAAAGATATCAGATTTACCCAAAGAAACATGAAGGCTTTTATGATACAGTTTCTTATAGATATTACATACTTTTATTTCAGTACTATATATAATAGTGACATAATTATAACCATAGATCTTCACTTTTTGGAATCCATGAGGCCATCCCCTGTTCACATATGCAAAAATGTTCAGCTCTGAAACATTTATTGCATTTAATAGCACCAAAAAGAGAGGAACATAAAAGCAAAAGCCATGCATAAGAGTTCAAAAATATTATAACAACACAAGTATAAATTGTAGTACAAAATTGTGGACATACACAAGTATTCATGTTTTTACATTTCTAGGGATCAGACTGGGAGTTCATATCATCCAGGTATTCACGTAAATGGGATTCACATAAACAAGGGTCTGCTGTGTTCAAGAAACATTATAAAAACCCTTTTCCTGCTAGTGAACAGTAGATATGCTTGGGATACAAGGGAGAAACAGTTTAATAGCACACTGCAGTACTACACTAGCTACAGACAAGAAATGGTGGCTTAAAGTGCAAGGGAAATTTGTACAGAATTTAATTACACAGTTGGAATTTGGCCAAGTTATGAAATTTAACACCCTTACTCCTGTGAAAAGTGCATGGCATCCTTAATGACCACAAGTGGTCAGGACCTCAGTTTTAGATCTCATCTGATAGACAGGCTAATGACATTTTCACTACTTCTTGCTTCAGCTTAGACTGACAGGTACCTGTCCTAAGTACTTCCACAGTTCCATTCCCTAATGGAATCTGAAATTGCAAAGCTTGGCAAAAGTGATAACCTTTTATTCAAATATCAGAACAGGTTTGGCTCAGATCCAGGCTGAGTTTTAAGCATGCACTGAGTCAATTATTTTATCTTAAGTTTATTTAGCAACATTTACACACCAACACTCAAGGTAATCTAACCACTACCACAACAGAAAAATCTAATAGTATTTGATACACTGGCCCTTGACATAACAGAATACTCATTTTTGTAATTGTTACCATTTTAAATAAAATAAGACTTATATGCAACATATATTTTCTTGTACCTCTCTCTGGACAAAGGGCTTTGTGCATTTGTCTGTGTGTCTATCTGCCCATAATTCTCTTTAAGCATTCCAGGAGCCTGGCGCAGCAGGGAGGGCAGAGGCAGAGGCAGAGGCAAGCCAGGGAAAAGTGGGAGCTGGGCTCCTTTCTACTGTGAGGCTACTGTAAGAAGACAATTAGACACACAACGCCATCTAGAAAGTAGCCCCATAGTAGCCAGAAGCCCGGTTCCTACTCTTCCTCAACTGGCCCTTCTCTTTCCCCTCCCCACTGTGCCTGGTTCCCAGCACCCTTAAAGAGCATTTTGGGCAGACAGACAGACAACCAAAGCCCTGAGGACATGAACAAGGTGATTGGACTTGAGGTGACATCAAGAGAGCTATGCAAATGAGTCCCAAGGGGAGGCTACTGTGAAAAGACAAGTAGATGAACAACGCCATCAAGAACGTTGTAAAATGAATTGCAAGGGGAAGCCGCTGTGAGAAGAAAATTAAATACACAAGATAATCAAGAAAGTCATGCAAATGAGTCCCAAGAAAATGCCACCGTGAGCAGACAATTAGATGTACAATGGCATCAAGACAGTTGCCATTCACCCGTCATTCACTAGTAGATGGCTTTTCAACCTTGTTTGGTTGGTGTACCCCTGGTGACTGGTCAAGAAACAGGGAATCCCGCAGCAGCTAATCAATGAGAAGGGGTCCCCCAGTGGCCAAATCGAGTGCAGGGTGGGGGGAAGGGGGCCCCCTGCACACAGCAGAGAAACCAGAAGCACTGGCAGCAAAACTGGATGTGCTGGCAGCAAAACTAGAAGTGCCCCCAGTTCCCTGTGCTGCTGCCGCATATCATCTGAGGCCTGCCCAAGTACCCCCCCAGGGTAATATTAATACCCCTGGTTGACAACCCCTGAACTAGTGTGTATATATATATAAAAAGAAATGCATATTTTGCCTTCAGTTTGACAGATCTTTATTCTACACTGCACAGCTTGAGCATTGTTGCTGCTTACTGCTAAAGTGCTGAAAGATGAAAGTTTCATCCAAGGGCAGCCACAATTTGGCACTAAACTACCCAACAAACTCTGAAACTCATGTAACTGATATGGACTACTGTAAACCCATGTTTGAATTCAGCTTTGTTTTTAATACAGTAGTGTACCTTTATTTTTGTTAGAATTTCATTTTTAAGGCATGTAACTTAAACTAAAAACCTAAGTGCAGTTTTATAATGCAACTAAGACTCTTAATTTGAATACCATGTGTTTTGGGTATTTTACTGATAGTTACAGTATAGTACAAACATATGTTGTGACTTGTTCATAGTCAGACTGTTAATCAAAGCAGAATTAGGAAGAGAACACAGGAGTTGAGCCTCCAGTTACCATTCAGCAACACTAACCTCTATATTCATCAACAAGTTATTTTTATTACCAGCGTTGGTTAAAATTATTTTTTAGGCAGAATTCATGTTCTTCACCCAATGCCTGTTTTCAGAAGGAAATAAGGTCATTTGTGTGCATACATCAATATTCAGTGCTCACCTGTTCAGTTATCTATCCAGTAAACAGAAGCAAAAAGTTACAGTTTAGACAAGCAAACCTATACCATGAATAATGGATGGTTTAAGCAAACAGTTTCATAGCTGAATTTTCATATATTAAATAATTATGAATAATAAATAAGCTAATAAAAATAAAAAGTCATGATTAATTCCTGGACTGAATGTAAGGCTGAATTCATACAATAAAGTATTTCTCGAGAGAAGTTTAGCTCAGCGTTTTTAATTATCTGTTAACTGCCTCTAGTTTTCCAAGTCTGAGGGTCTCTTCTCCAGACTCAGGCACTTTCATTTCTTTGCTCCTATAGATAGTCAGCTATTCACTACTTCTTAAAGACCCTTCTTTCTTGAGTCTCCTTGACTCAGGGCTTTCGTGGTTCCACTTTCTTTCAATCATGACCTAATGATTCATTGAATTATTTGGTTTTGGTTTATAAAACTAATTCAGATGATAATCTTTTAAGAAAAGGGCTAATGTCATTTTCTAAGAAAACACTATAAATTGCCAAAGAGGCTATACTACAGGGGTGGGCAAAATACAGCCCGCGGGCTGGATCTGGCCTGTGAAGCCATTCTATCCGGCCCATGGGGCCCCTAAAAAATTTACAGAATTAATATTTCTCTGCCCTTGGTTCCTGTCAAAATGACAGGAACTAAGAGCAGTAGGACCCAGGGGAAGACCCGGTGGGCTCCCACAACAGCAGGGCCTGCCTGGACCCATCCCCCCAACCGGAAGCTCCAGCCATGTGGGGCCCAGGATGGTAGTGGGGCTGGGTTACAAGGTGGTGTTGAGCATGAGTGGGGGGAAAAGCAGCCCCTTGCCCACCCCATGTCCGGTGCCCCACAGTGCAGCTGCTTGCAGCCTGCCTGGGGCTGCTTGTGCCTGCTCCAGACAGCCCCATATGGACTAGAAGTGGCTGCAGCAGGGAGCACCAGCAACAGGGCAGGGGAGGGGCTGCTTCCCCCATCCCCCGTGCTCAGCTTTTCCCCAGGCTCCTTTAATGCTCCTTCCCAATGCAGAGGAAAGTGGCCGGCGCTCCCCGCTGCAGGAGCTTGCAGCCCATGCAGGGCTGTCTGGAGCAGCCCCAGGCAGCCCCAGGCAGGCTACAAGCAGCTGCAGCACAGGACACCAGCTATGGGGTGGGCAAGGAGCCGCTTTCCCCCCTCCATGCTCAGCACCACCTTGTAACCCAGCCCCACTACCAGCCTGGGCCCGCATAGCTCCAGGCTCACCTGTCAGGGCTGCTCGTGGCAACAGCAGCTGCAGCCCCCCCTCTTGCTGCATCAGGCAGTGTTTGCCACCGCCACCCGTGGGCTGCCCAGCACTCACTCTGGGTGGGCAGAAGCAGCCAACACTGCTTGGGTTGGTGAGTGGGGGGCCACAGCTGCTGCTGCCATGCACAGCCCCAATGGGTGAGCCTGGAGCTGGCACAGGGCCCAGACTGGCAGCAGGGGCAGGTTACAAGCTGGTGCTCAGCGTGTGGAAAAGTGGCCCCTCACTCACCTCGTGGCTGGCACTCCATGCTGTAGCTGCTTGCAGCCCTTGTGGAGCTGCCTGTGCCTGCTCAGGACAGCCTTGCGTGGGCTGCAAGTGACTGCAGCAGGGAGTGCCAGCCATGAGGCGGGCAAGGGGCCACTTTTCCCCATGCTCATCACTAACTTTTTCCCTGCCAGTGAGCAGGGGGCCAGGCTGTGTGCTGCCCCCTTTCTGTACGTCGGGACTGGGTGTGAGCGGGCGGTGAGCCAGCAGTAGCATGGGGCCCTCACCGGTCTCCCAGGGCCAGTGCCAGCAGGGCCCAGAGCAGGGTGTAGGAGCACGGGGTCTCAGCCAGCAGGGGCTCTATGAAGCTGGGCCAGCTCCCCCCTCTCCCTGCTGGTGCAGCCCAGCCTGGCTCCACAGACCCCTGCCAGCCTGTGCCCTGCTTTGGGCCCCACTGGTGCTGGCCCTGGGACATGAGACATTGGTCCCAAGACCAAAGACATTTGTCCCAAGATGTTGACCAGGAGGCAAGGTACCTGTCAAGGGGCAGGGCTACACATGTGGCCCTTGATAGGCTGCCAAAACTGGTTAAGCAGCCCTCTGCCCAAAATAATTGCCTGCCCCGCTATACTACTATATATATATTTAATAAAAATAAGAATATATTTAATTCAACAACGTAGGTTGCTTACAGATATGAAAAACAAAACAAAACAGCACTTTACTTTCAGCTCAGTACACCCCCATACTGAGCACAACACATGCCCAAAATAGGCATTGCAATAGTTTGACCCAGCTCACCGAATGTCTGTATACATTGTGCACCTTAGTGAGGCTTTTTTGGTGCTTTTATCTAAAACTGATTGAATCAGCTTTAGTTAAAAGTGCCAAAAAGCCCCACTAAAGCTACACAGGTGCTGGGGAGCTGGATCAAACTAACACAATGCCTCTTCCAGTAAAGCAGTGTTTGTTTTTTTTCACATTTGTCAGTGGCCATAATGATTTAGCCAACAACAGTAAAAGCTGGCTGGACAATTTAGTATCTATTTACTGATTACAGAATATTGAGGACAGTGAGGCACAACTGTACTTTTGTTAAACATTCTGGTAAAATCATGTGGGAAAATCACAAATTTTACTGTCATTTATCAGATTTACTTCATAACAGACATTATTTCCTAAGCACTGTAAATGTGAAATATGCATACTTAAGATCTTTTGAATCTGCCCATGATTAAAGTAATGAGAAACACAATTACATGCTTTTCTCCCAAAAGTGATTTTCTAACAACTTCCTGTCTTGAAAGTTCTTTCTAAAAATGAATCTATATCACATGAAACAAATGGAATACATTATGCTGTTAAGACAGACTTTAGTTTACAGTTCTTCTCTGTTTACTCTTCTTTAACTATACTACAGCAAAGAGCTACTTAAGCAAATAATTTGTTCAGTGCTCACTATACTGAAACCAATGCAGTTCACTATTTTCAATAAATCTAAAATTAGATACATGGGATTTTGCAGTAGTTTACTCACATTATTCATTGTACTACTTTATAAGCAGATACATGTAAGCCTGAAATATCCTCAAAGACAAATCAGAGGGGGATATTTAAAATACTAATTCCTGACGCAAATTTCCTACTACTGTGATCTGTAAGTATCCACTGGCCCCATCCCAATTTATTCATGAAAATCCAACCAGATTAAAATGCTTACAGGAGGGATAATCTTGTGGTTATGACACAGGACTATGACTCAGGAGACCTGTATTCCATTTCTGACTTTGATACACATTTCCTTAGCTATCTTAATAAAGTTTTTTCACTTCTTTGTGTCCCAATTTCCCAATTTGTAGGTTGGGGATGCTATTTCTTCCCTTCTGCACAAAGAAGTTTATTATTGCTTGTGAACTACCGCAAGAGTCTAGGCTGAAAGTACTACTATATTCATGGAGAAGACTGAAGATAAAGGTGCAATGGGATACAGATTGGATTTTAAAAGAAGCCTGCAAGAATTAACACCCAAATCCCTCCAAGTCAATGGAAACCAAGCACCAAACTCCTTTGCCTAGGCAAAGACTAAAAATCAAACCATGTATCACAATCAACGGCAAAGTAGATTTATGCTCCATAGGACTGAGGAAAAGGCAGATGAGATGCTGATGACTGGAATTATGGAATGAAAATTCAGTCTTTCAGGTGTATCTTTTTCCTTTTCCAGATTAATCTATAGGGGTCTGAAGACTCAGTCCCTCATCTAGTGAAACATTTAAGGACAGATTTTAGCACCTTGCCACACTAAACCTTAAAAGCATATCACGGACCAGAAGAATACATTTGTTTCAGGAATAAAAATACAACACACCAAGGAACTGACAGGTAGAAACCATGCAAGCAACAAATGCTACTGGTAAGCTAACAGTCCTTTGCAAAGTATCCTTTTGAAGGGCTGGAATCTCTATTCTAAAGATATGTTCTTGTGAAATTTTAAATAAATTACTTTCTTTAATGCTTTCATAGAAGCAGAAGTGCCACAGCAGGTACATCTAAGAAAATCAATGTGTTGGTCTCTCTCCAATTCTTACCAAACCTTTGCTAAACATCTACAGCATATATTATTGTATTTGTGGTTAACAACATTGGGAACAAAATGAGCACAGAAGCTGATGAAAAATGATGCAAGAAATACAAATATTAAGTTACTACGTAAAATGGATTCAACAATACTGCCTATGTTCATAGATTTAATGCTCAAAAATAAATAATTATTAAAATCAATGTGACATTCCTCTCTGTCGTTCTCTTCCATTTTTTATCATGTATATGCTAAAATGCCAACAATATGTCATGCCTAAGAAACATCCTTTTATCCAATTCTTGAAGTCAGTATTCAACCTAAATGGTAAGTTATATCTCCTGATCTTGTTTTGTAAAGGTTGTACTTGCCACAGGCTTAACACAACTGTTGGAGACGGTATGGAAGGGATCGATAACGCAGTATTACCCTTTGTGATACTGAATCTCTGCAGGACATTCTGGCTTAACTCTGTTGCCTGCACGATCACTCCATACTTTCCCACTGGGAGAGTGGGCTAAAACATAGAAATGGAGTAACAAGACAAGGACAGGTGTGTAAAAATCCACTCTCCTTTCTTGTACTTCACTTGCTTCCATTTTTATAAAAGCTATAGATGATATGTTGTTTTTAAGATACAGGGTTTAAATTGCTAAGACAAGTATGTGCTTAAACCCCCTGAAGAACACAGGCCCTAGCTTCATCACACAGTGTAGATGCACTAGGTTGGGATTGTAATATTAGCAATAAAGTCGCTAATATTAAACAGGGATTATGCATTATTATTTATTGTAAGATAGTATTTTCTAAGTAGGGGGAGAAAGATTGCACTAAAGAATAAAGGCTTTTCCCCCTGTTTTCTTACACAAAGTTGCAAACTGATACTATTAATCAATCATATATTGGTGCAATTTACAGTCATGTATGAATCTGGTTAGGCTATGCTAATGAAAGGCTTTGCAGAACAAGGGGAAAAGGATGGGGACCTGCTTGTGTTTTGAGAAGGGATTTTAAAAGAAAGAAGAAGCATTCTTATGCATATAAAGAAATATATATTATATTTTTTTAAGCTGTAAAGGGTAACATAGAAAACAGACAGGAGACGAGAGGTGATAACAAAATCAGCAACAGAGGAATAGAAGACATGAAAGAAGGCATGAGCAGGCTTGTACAAAGCCACGAACATGAAGAAAAGCACCTTAAACTAGAAGGAACAAGGAAAATGGGTAATGCTGAAGATATGTAGGTGAAGGGGAAAAAAAATCACTACAACGGGGAAAAAAAACCCACCATGCTTTGGTGTTCAGTATATCATAAAATTACCTCAAAGGATATTCAAGTGTTTGCTTAGAAAAACTTCAGGGTAGGGGGCAATTGTGAAATAGTGCTCATATAATTTATCAAATTGACTAGAGATATAAATATTTATGTATTCTAAAGCAAAAATAAATAATTAAATTTTAACCTTGACATTCTAAGCATAGTATGAAAGATTACAATGAGCCATTCAGATATAAATGCTACAAAGATTTTTTTCCCCCTACTTTCTCTCCTGGATACATAGCACTATAAGGTTAATAGGATTTACACACACATTGAGAGGAGACTATGCCATCAAGTAATTCATTTACCACATCAGGGACAATATTAATCTATTATAACTACTTTTTTCTTTTAATAATATGTGCATTAAGATTTAATTTTAGTTTTATTAAAAATATCTCAATTTACTCTATGACTCCTCTAATTGAATGATCTAATCATATCAGTGTTTTTGCACATCTACAGCACCTTTCATCTAAGGCTCTCAAAGTGTTTTACAAACACTGATTGAGCTCCATAACACTCTTGTAGAGTAGCTAAGTAGCATTATATTAATTGGTAATTATTGGTAAGTTTGGATACAGAGAGGTTAAAGTGACATACCCATCACAGAGTAAGGCACCAAGCCTGCAAACATTCATGCACTTGATTAATTTTGCTTTTCAATGAGATTACTCACAGTAGTAAATTTAAAGGTACTTTACTTTTTGCAGAACCAGAGACCAGGTCACAAACACAGCCAGGAACAGAACTCAGTCTCCAGCTTTAATATATTAATGGGATATGTATGTTTTAAATGAATACTTTTTCTAATACAAACATTGCAATAGACTTTAGTATCCAAGGACTAATTTTATTTTGGAAAATTGCATAAAAAGGTTTATTAATATTTTGTATCCTAAATTCAAGCATGCTTGAAAACAAGCTTTTGTTGATGCCTGGAACATTCTCTCAGTTTATTTGAAGTTTAGGGTGACTGAACTCAGCTTCTAAAACTGTGCAGACCAAATGTGAATGAAATGGGGAGGAAAATTTGTGGGAGAAAGTTTTAGCTGATGAGATGATGTGAAAGAATGTGAAATTATGACAGTGGCTGAGATTCAAGCAGATGGAGTAGCTGAGAACAGGGGTAAACAAACCCCAAATTGTTTGAGTGAGAACTGAGTAGTAAGTGAGATCTGATTAACCGCAGGGTGAGGAGACCCCACTGAATTTTGGAATGAAGGGTGTCTGTGAATTCAATAATTTTTCAAGAGCTGCTGTTACTTGTTCAATCAGGGATGAAAAGGGAAAAAAAAGTTGCAAATCTTTTCCCCCTTTTCTATTCCCTCTGTCTTCCTTACCACCTGTTCTGCTCATGTGCTCTTGGCCCTCTAATTTTAGTCACTGTCTATGCAAATGTATGCAAATAGAAGTAAATCATCTGACCTAATGCAAAATAGAGATCTAGTGAGGTTTTTTTTCCCCCTTTAAATATTCCAGCAGATTCATGGTGTCGTATACAAAAAGAAGAGCACCATGTTTTATCTAAACTGTCCAATTTACCTGCATTAAAAAGCTGTCAACTTCTAATTGTACTAGGTGATATTGCACAGCTTAACATTTTACATATCAGTCCAGTTATTTGTAAATTATTTTTTAAAGTATTTTGTTCTCTTCAACTCTTTTCTGCTGCTCCTTTAACTTTGCTTTATTTGCAAGATACTAAATCATACTCTACACTCAAGGCAGTCCCTGGACACTACTACAATGACCCTCAGAGCAGTGATCTGCTGACATCAGATGCAACTTCAAAAATGGTAAAGCCAGATTTTGGGGGGGGGGGTTGGGGTTTGTTTGGTTTTTTTACTATAAAACAGAATAATTTTCTTCCCTTTGGCCCCTTCTGACAGATAACACAATGATTATTTTTCACATCTAAATAATCAGTTTTCCTATACCTTTCTAGCACAAAATAATTATAACTTTAAATTCTAATAAGAGGAGTTTAAAAATCAGTGTCCTACAAAAAAAGCCATCTTTTACAGTAATTACCCATAAATCTAAATAGATCTTTGGAGAATTTTAGATTTTTCTGTTTTTGCTCTATACACAAGATTTGAAACCCTTGCTTCTTCTCAAAAGAAGCCATGTTGTGGATATTCCAGATTTTTTCATGTCATAGGTAACATCTTGAATTATTATTTTGAAATAAGTACCATATTCATTCCCTTGGTTAGAAGTATACAACAGTAGAATGTATTGCACAGTCTGACCTGCAGTTCCATATTGAGATAATGAAGAATGAGCAGTGTGGACAAACACTCTGCATACCATTAGCTCTCCCCTTAAACCATACACTGGACACACACTATTTTGTATGTAACAAAAAACACAGGGGAGAGACTCAAAGGTATATGAGACTCCTAACTTCCTATCTGGCATCAATAAGAGTTGAGCATCCAGCTGCCCATTTGTGCTTTTGAAAATCCTCCCTGCCAAGCTTAGGACCTGGTCCAAAACCCTATGTGGGGGCCTTCCATTGACTTTGAATTAGCTTTTACAATTTAGTTGTTAAAAAACTACTTCATCCAACACCAGTGGTGGTCAGCTAAGACTTTATACCCACTCAGTTTCAAACTGAATCAAAGATATTCCCAACCTCAATTCTCTCCATAATACCCAATGCAGCTCTGAACCTTCATTTCTCTTATCCTGGAAACAAAATCTTTAGTAAGATGGAAAGAAAAATGAAAAGAGTTTATCTGCTTTGCACTAAACAAGTCTTCAAAACGCTTTCATTACCAGGTGTTTTTACTGAGAATAATTACTATAACAATTATTATATTCTATATAGATTCTGGGATTATTACAAAGATCCTGAGAGTTTAAGTGTATTGGCTTAGATTTCCTCTAATAAGTATAATTGCACAATGAATGAAATAAAATGGAGCAATACATTGATGAAAGGCTCAGAACTAACAGGTTCAATTAGATCTAAAACATTGTAAGTTTTTAATGATACATATTAAGCCTGTGCGAAGTGGCTAGTATTCACTTCGGATTCAGATTTGGTCGATTCGGGGGGACAGTGATTTGGTTCAAATCAATTCAGCAGAATCTGATTTGGAGATTCAGCTGCTGCCAAATCAGCCAAATCTCTGAATCACACAGGCACCATCCCCTGTCTGTTCTTCCAGCCCCACCCAGCCCCAGCTCCTGGCTCTTTAAAAAAAATTAAAAAACAAACAAACCCCGCACTCACCAGCTCCTACCCAGCAGAGGGTGATCCCCACTGCCCCAGTCCATGTGTGGGGGGCCTCTTCCACGAGTCCCTTGAGTGGTCAACCTTGACCACTTTTCCAGCCCTCCCCAATGGCTACCCCGCCTGCCCCTGCTGCCGGCCCTTAAAAAAAAAAAGAAAGAAAAACCCCTAAACTCACTGGCTCCTGCCTGGTGGGGAGCAATCCCTGCTGCCCCCTACTGCCCTGCACTGCATGGGAGGCTCCTTCCCCCACAGCCTCCCAAAGCCCTGAGGCCCCTGCAACAGCCAGTGAGTGCAGGGGTTTTGTTTTTGTTTTAAAGGGCTGGGAAAGTGGTTGGGGGTCAGGGGGTTCTCAGGGGGGCTGGGGGAGCAGGCAGGGGATAGGGCCTGGCAGGGGTCCCCCCAAGGCCCCCATCCCCCACCCCCTACTTAGCAGAATGGGTTGATACGGAACATTTTTCAATGGTTTGGTGTAAATAACTATCATGGACATTAATGAAATGAGCCAAAAATTCATTTATCCCTTATGCAATGAAGCTAAAGATTTTCATAGTGTACAAGTCAGCACAGGATTTTCCCCCTATAGAACTGAAATATTATATGTCTGGAATATAGATTTGAATAAACAGTAATGTATTATTTTAGTATAATGCTAACAACACAAATTGTAAAACAAAAATATATTTATACATCATAGTTACTTGATTCCCGTCCCCATTCAACATGAGAAAAAAAGCCACTCAGCTTCGATTTGAGTACAAGGAGAGGGGCACAGAGACTATGGCTCTCACTCAAAACTGAGCCTGGGGTCAGACACAGCTCTTCCCATGCCCCCTGCTCTCCAAATATCCTCCCCAACCCCTATCTGCACACTGCAGCCTCTTTTCCCTGGTGTCAAAGAGCCTCCCCTGTAATGCCACTGCCACCACTGCAACCCCATCACTTACCTTCCAGTTGCACCTCTGGCTGGGGCCAGAGGCAAGGAGAACAGACCATATGCTGCCTACAGCCCTGGCCCAGGTATTCAGCAGCAAGTCTGGCTCTGGCCCTGACTTCAGGGCCAGTAGCAGATCTATCATCACTGCAACAGCTGCTGCATGGCAGGGCTGATGCAGGAGGCAGCATATGCTCTGAGTTCCTGCCTCTGGCCAGAGGGGGATCCCAGCTGAACTGGAGCTGCAACAGGAACATAAGCAACAGAAGGGGAGCAGCTGGAGGCTGGAGGCAGCAGCAAGGATCAGGCAGCAAGAGGGAGGCAGTGTGGGGATTAGGCAGCAGGGAGAGAAGATGGGAGGGCAAGTGATGTGGGGAAGACAAGTGCCAGGGGGTGCAAGCACAGCAGGGAGGGAAAGTTCAGCGGGCACTGGCATGGGTGGATAGGTGGGAGGGTGGCCAAATGGCAACAGGGACCAAATGGTTGGAAACATGTTCTAAAGAGGAGGGGGAGTGATGGGGGGGGCAGGCAGCAGGAGCTAAGGTACTATAGGGGGGACAAGCATGGCCACGTGGTCTGTCCCGTGACCATTGCCACCTGCCCCCTTTTGCCCATCACATCACTTCACTCCTCTGCCACCTGTACCTCCCCCACCACTGCTTGACCCGATGCAGTGGTTGTGTGTGTGGGGGGGTGGCGGGGCATGAACTTAAGGCAGCTCTCCGATAATTAGATGGTACATATGGAAATTTATAACATTTATAACTTTTCTATGTATAGAAACTAATTACTGGGGAGTCATCTTAAGTTTGAAGTCTTGGATTTGGGTAAATATGGCAGATTTCAATATATTCCAATATATTATATGGTCAGAAGTTTAAAAGCATCTGATTGTCACCAAAAGCTACTTGGACTGGAAAATGCAGCTGGTTAGGGTGATAAGTAAATCATAGTTTATCTGCAGATATTTATGCTCAGTGGTAAGCCATGCTTTAGTTTCAGAAAGATATGAATGAGTAAGGATCAATTTTATTATTATGTAAAAAAAAAGATACTACAGAAATCTTGCCACAGTCTATAACCACTTAAAGCTTTTCAAATAATTTCTCAAATCTTAACAAACATAAGATGTCTGATGAAATTTCAGCAAAAAAGTGGTTAACATATATCATAGCTTTTCAAAGCAAAATTGCATTCCACTTTATCAGAAAATTTTCAAATGCAATATTACTTTTCCTTACATACACAGCCTGCAACTTACCTAGGGCACTATTTATCATTCAGACAACTTAAGTACAACAACAAAAAAATCACCTTGAGACAAACGAGAAATTCTCTCTTGGGAAACTCAAAACTGTATTAATATGATAAGCAGCAAGGCTTCACTTTTCCTTCATTAACTTTAGCAGACATGTATGATGTATACTTAAAAAAAAAAATAAAAAAATCAAGGCTCAAACATGCTCCTGGTCATAACAGTCATTGTTGGCTTCTCTAGTTGAACCAAGTTTATTCACTGTTACAATGGTATTAAAATCAAGATGGAAAGAAGTTAAAATATTCAGTCTCCAAAGAGAACTGCTGCACAGATAATCTAATTCAATTGGGACCACAAAAAGTACAGGTCAGGTGTTTAGTACCCAAACCAATTATCCAAACATCACTGTTGAAATTGGACCAACTATTGTCTCATCGGCTTTTAGCAACCTTGTTGGAGTCAAAAAGAGACGTGAGGAAGGAAAAAGAAATGCTAAAGTGATTGAGATAAATGGGAAGAAGTGGAGGGGAGGAGGTGGGGGGAGATGCCAGAACTAACAACCTCACTCTGTTGTTCACCTTCTCTCTTGCTAAGTTTATATTGTAGATCATTTTTAAACAAGTGAAACATGCACATCCATATAATCTAGTATACTATTATATTTATCTGTATTTTTCAGCTGTATTATATATACATTTCTTTCTCTGCCTCAATATAAAAAAAATTGCATGTAGAGAAATCTGTCACTATTATATGAAAACAGACATCAAAGAAAACAAATAGCATAATAAGTAACCAGAAATTAATTGGTCAGTCATTTCAGGGTAAAAATAAATCAGTTCCTTTCATGTAATTAGCAGGGTAAAGGGATAAAAGTGTGTTAGTTAGCACCTAGAGTTGTACAAATGAAGTTTGCTTACTTTTGGAGATGTTGAAATGTCAAGAAAATGAACTCTCAAAATTAAACTTTTTAAATATTTCATTAAAAATGGCACCATATTCAAGAAAACACCACACAAAGTTCTAGTTTCAAAGTTTTAAATAGAAATTTGTGGCATATAAACATCAACCAGTATCCTAATAAACCCACAGTGTGTTATACCAGAGATTGAAAACACATGGAGCAGTGGGCTGAATGCAGCCTATGAGTCATTGGATCTAGCCCAGAGAAATGAAGGGCTTTGACCCATGCCTGTGCCCATACCAAGGCCAGGCAGGGAGGAGTTGTGCCAAGGATGAGCAGCTTCCAGCCGCATATGTACTGCTGCTGCTGCTTCTTTTTACCCTCCCAGCTTCAGTTTGACATGGACTGGGTTGTTTCAACAGCTTGTCAGTGGTGGGTAGCTTTGCCTGCACCCATGCTACTACCACTTCCCTCAGCCCCCCTACTCCCTGACTGCAGTACAGGTGCAGCTTCCAGCCTATGGGGAGCTGCACCAGGGCTGGGGAGCTGCAGACTGTGTTGCTGCTGCTCTTTCCTCTCCAGGTACAGCTGGTGGGGAGCTGGGCTGGAGCAGGACAACTTTCGGGAGTGGTGGATGAGGGGATAAAGGGGATACAGGAAGACGCAATGGCAATATGGCTATTTTAAGAAACCTAATCCTAGTGCATTGCCCTAATGGCTGAAAGATATAGCTTCGTGGCAGCTGGGGACTGGAAGGTTGGAAGAAGGGGTGGCAGTGTGGGCACAGCTCCCAGCAAGCTGGCACCAGCATGGGCATGGGAAATGTCCCTGCAGCACTAACACAGCTGAAGCCACCTGGCCTGAAGCTTGTAGAAGGTCCCTGTGTTACACTGTTTATTATAACCACACATCTAGGAATTTTTAAATCTGAATATTGTTTTGTAAGGTAGGTTTGAAATTTTATATTCTTCAAAAAACTACACTTTAAAAATACCCTCTCTCTCATGTGTATCATTGGCAGAGGTACCTCAAAGTTGAGGATGATGTCCATCAGGCATTGGTCTCCTTCTCCTTCCTCCACTGCCACCATTCCTCTTCAGTATCAAGTTGTTGGGCCTCAAAGGGGCACGCGCCTCAGTGGACCAGGTGGTGACATACTGAATGGCCAGCAGCTTGATCCTCCCAGCTGTTGGTGTCAATGCCTCTGTGCTTGAGGGTGACCTTGAGGGTGTCTTTATACCATTTCCTTTGGCCGCCCTTTGAGCACTGCCCAACAGAGAGCTGGGAGAAGAGAATCTGGTGAGGGAGGTAGTTCTCAAACAACCACAGACAGTAGCCAGTCCAGTGGAGTTCATTTCTCAAGAGCAAGGCTTTGATGCTGGTGGACGCAGCTTCATGGTGGACGCCCATGCTGGTCCAGCAGTGCTCCCATTTGATCCCCAGGATACAACACAAGTACCGCTGGTGAAAACTCTTGAGGGTCTTAATGTGGCATCGGTAGATGGTCTAGGTTTCACTGAAGTAGAGGAGGGTGGTCAGCATGGACATAAAACTTTATAAAACCAGGACCTTCATCGGCTTCTGAAGATCTCTATTTTTGAATACACGGTGTCAGAGTTTGAAGAAGGTGGCACTGGCACAGTTGACCTGGTGCTGGACTTTTTCATCGATGGTAACCCATTGAAAGAGGTGGCTTCTGAGATATGGAAAGTGCTCCATATACTCCAGAGCCTCCCCATCTATGTAGATAGTGCAAGGAATGTTCAGCTGGCTTGGGGAGGGTTGGTGGAGAACCTTCATCTTGGCGACATTCAAAGACAGGCCAAGTCTCTAATATGAAGCACTGAAGAGATCTAGGGTTGCTTGCGCATCCTGTGCAGAGTGAGCAATCATGCACCAATCATCTGCCAACTGAAGGTCATAGATGTCCTTAGTGGGGAGTTTCATTTTTTTCCTGGAAGCACCGAAAATTGAAAAGCTTCCTGTCTAGTCAATACTGGATACTGATGCTACATGGTAGATCATCTCAGATGAGGTGGATGATGATGGCCAGGTAGATGGTGAATAGGATGGGGGCAATCATACAACCTTGTTTGACCCCTGTCTGGATGCAGAAGGCATCAGTTTCAGATCTTCCACTCAGGACAGTGGCGGTCATATCAAGCAGGAGTCTCAGCATGGTGAAAAACTTCAGCAGGCAGCCAACACATTGGAGAATGGTCCACAGAGCTTCATAATTTAAGGAATCAAATGGCTTGGTCAGGTCAATGAAGGTGAGGAACAGTTCTGGATTTTTCTCCCAACGTTTTTCTTGGATCTGCCTGGCAATGAACACCACATCCACAGTGCCCCAGCATGGTCAGAAACCACACTAGTTTCCAGAAGAATCTCCTCGGTGACGGGGTGAAGGCAGTTCAAGAGGATGCAGGCAAGGATCTTACCTGAAATGGAAAGGAGGGAGATCCCCCTGTAGTTCCCCACAGTAAGATTTATCCCCCTTCTTGTCGATGGTCACAATGGTTGTGTATCCATGGGGATATCCTCTTCATCACAAAGGTGGAGAATAAGCTGGTAGAATCATAATGAGAGCCAAAAGCCACCAGTATGGTAGAACTCTGTGGGTATACCATCTGGCCTGCAGGCTTTGTTGGTTTTCATCTGTTGAATGGCCTGCTTCAGCTCTCTGATGATTAGTGGATCACTGAGGGAATCCACTACAGGACATTGCAGGATGACTTGGAGGGTCTCCTCTGATATGGTTAACTCCTAGTTAAGGAGGAGTTTGAAATGCTCCTTCCAATGCAGATGGATGGCATCATTGTCCTTGCAGAGCTGGGAGCCGCCCTGTGATCAAAGGGTTTTTTTTACCAATGGAGCAGGGTCCATAAGTTGTCTTGGTAGCCTGAAAGATGTTATGCATGTCATGCTGATCAGCATAGCCCTGGATCACACGCACCTTCACCACCCACCAGTTGTTCTTCAGGTCACGGATACATTACTGGACCTCAGCCTTAAGCTGCTGGTACATTGCCATCTTTTGCCAAGTTTGTGGATAGCTTTTCCAGGCAATGAAAGCTGCATGCTTCCACTCAAGGAGATCACAGATCTGAGTGTCATCGGCATTAAACCAGTCCTGGTTCCATCATGATGTCAACCCAATAGTCTGAGTGCAGGTGTCTTGGACAGTGGACTTGAGTTGCTCCCAGTGTGCCTGGATGAAGATGTCATCAGCGGTAGGCACTTGCTCCAGTGCACTGTACAACTGGGTTGGAATTCCTGCTGTCCAGGGTCCTTCAGAGTTGCAATGTTCCTGTCTCTGGGCAGTCTTCTGGTTTCTTGGCACCAGGTAGATGTTCATCACTGAGTTCACAAGTTGGTGGTCCATCCAGCAGCCTTCAGGTCCCTCAATGGCCCTCGTGATGAACACATCTCTTGGGTCTCTACCTCAGGTGATGATGTAGTCCAAGAGGTGCCAGTGCTTTGGCCTCAGATGCCTCTACGTGGTCTTGAGCTGGTCATTCTGGCAGAAGATGTTGTTAGTCATGATCAGGCCATGCTGGGCACATTTGGTCAGGAGCAGAATACTGTTGGCATTGGCCTTCCCCAAGCCATTCTTAGTTTCACTCCAGATTTGATGGTCACGTCCAATCTGGGCATTGGAAGTCACCCAGAGAATGACCTTGTCATCCCTGGGGATGAAGTCAAGGGCATGGTCAAGATTGGAGTAGAACCTTTCTTTAACTTCCTCATCAGAATCCAGAGTCTGAATGTATGTGCTGATGACAGTGATGCATTGGTTTTGGCTGAGCTACAGGCAAAGGGTCATCAGCCTTTCATTGTCACCCACAGGGAGCTCAGGGAGCACATCAGCGATCTTGTTCCTGACAGTGAAACTAACTCTATGGATATGGGGTCACTGTCTGGTTTCCCTTTCCAAAAGAAGGTATACCCTCTGCTGACCACCCTCGGATGGCAAGCCATATTTTGGTGAGAGCAGCAATATCACTGTTGTACCTCGCTAACTCCCAAGCTGCAATGGTGATTTCATCTTTCCGGGCAATTGCTCTTTGGGTTGTCAGTGAGCTCTCAGCTTCAGAACATTCCAGGTTTTGAAGTTTAGCATTTTGTTATTTTGACCACAGGAATGGTGATCCTGCTGGGTGTGGTTTCCCAGCCAGCAGAGCTAGGACAGCTTATTTTTGGGCACCTCTTCTAGCCCCCTCCCCATCAGGGTGAGCAGAGGGTATCCTAAAAAGGTCTGTTCAGTTGCAGATGCAGCTGCTGAAGTACACCCCTGTCCTGATGTAGGTGCCCAATGACCATTGCACATGCATCACCTGTGTGCAGATTTTTGACTGGGGGCCTCCAGGTATCACAGCCCTGCCCCTGTCACCAATCCTCCATCACCACATTGTCATTCTTTGTCTGGAACATCTCCCTTGGCTTTACAACCAGGGGTGACCCTACCACGAGCATATGCTCCAGATGGCATCACTCTCGGGGTCATTGGAACACGCAAGCCTCTCTACCACAACAAGGTGACAATCCTCAGAGTAGTCATGCACATATTGAAATAATGTGAATACAGTAGTGCTAACCAATTTAATTAATTTGTTTAGCCTCATTTATCACAGGACATATATACCAAAAGGTAGGTAAGAAGTAGATATATAGGCAGATAGGTAGACTGATTCCTAGGAGATTTACTTGCCTCCTTTATGGGTCCAGGAGCAGCAGTCTGTCAAGCTGCCTGCTGCAGATACTTTTCTTTCTTTGGTGTTTGAGAAGGGCGTGGGGGAAAGGGGGCAAGAGTGGGGCATTATGAAATGCTGGAGAAAAGAAAGACCCCCTGTAACACTGTTTGGACATTATATACTAAATGTTGTGCTGGAGAAATTCTTGTTTCCTCATGGAATGTTTCAGTAGCACTTGTGCTGCTTGGAGTCCTTGTGCCACTTTTGTCATACTAGAGGTAGGATGCTCATTTGTATACCAGGATTTTGGAGTGCTATAAGGACTCTAAAATATGATATTCCCATCAATATTTTAAGATTGCAAATGGACAGTAATTAGAAAGGGTAACCACATGGTTTTCACTACCTTCTATAAACATTTTAATGATCTATGTCTATGCAAAATGTTAAAAAGTAATGTCAAATTATTCCCTTAGAAGTGGTTGTGTTCTAGTGATATTGTAGCCATGATAGTCCAGGAATTATGCAATTGGCAAGGCTAGTTGTGGTACCTGATAAAGAATGTTTTGCATTCAAAAGCATTTGGGATAGTTTAGGTCTATCCCAATCATGCAGTTTGCCCCGTATCACCCACAGCAATCCTTGCCTCTCCCTCAGATGTCAGTATTCAGTAAATATTCTTATTAGAATCTTCTCTTTTGTCTTTCAGAGACTAACCACACAAGAAAATGCAGGATCTCAGTACCATCTACACTACTACTTGTTGGTCACTGATGGACATGGAAGAAAACAAACTAACAAAAAATGTTGCTTTATCAGGAGTGGAGCCATGTCAGTCTGGCCTGGCTCCCCAGCATCTGTATACATTGTGCACTTCAGCAAGGCTTTTTGACACTTTTAGCCAATAGCTGATTCAATCAAGCTGTTAGACAAAAGCACCAAAAAGTCCCACTGAAACATGTGATCTATACAGATGCTGGGTGAGCCAAGTCAAACTGACATGGTTCCTCTTCTAGTCATGCATTGCGCTCAGTGCACGGGTGCACCAAGTTGAAAGTAAAGCACTGATTTCCCCGTCCCCCCCCCAACGTCTGTCACCAGCCGTTGTTCCAAACAAGAAGTGTGTACAGATACCTTAAAATGGCAACAGCAGGTGTTCTGACAAATGTTACATGTTCCGTAGTTGTGGGATGGCGCACCTCATTTTGTAGCAACTGGAAACCAAACACTTTTTGGCAAAATACTGTTTATATGCCATATCAGCACAACAACACTTTTATTTTATTTTATTTGGCTTTTAAATTTCACTTAAGGTTTTCCTATTTTTACATAATCTGATAACGATCAAGTAAATCAAGAAATAGCATGATTAATGCATTTCTTATGAGTCATATTAATTACATTACTTTTCATCACATACGCAAATGTTTGCAACAAAATCATGTTCAAAAGAGAAGGCTGTCATATGTTTCAAAGACACTTTCATGAACTGATATATTTATTAGAATATTAAAACATTTTAGGCAAAGTGTTAGTCTACAAAATAATTTCATGCATGAGAGTAATCACTTTCAAGATATCTAAACATCTTCCTTGAAGAATAATTCTTAGCTCACAATTCACAAGTTCTCTACAGAAAATATTGCAGTGTATGAACTAATAAGAAGCCAATGTCAGGATATTCATGGCTTACTAACAAGCATAGCAGGGATGGACAGAGCTAATTTAACTCTGCCCCGCTGAGTCACTTTAGCTGTCCATCTACACAGAATGAACCTAATTAGTTGGTATCAAAAATACCACAGCTTGAGCAATGGGTAAAATTTATGAGTAAAAAAAGGAATCCCATTAGGATGAGACATTCTAATTTCCATTTACTAAACATTAAGGGCAATATTTTGTTCCAGATTAACTAACGACTAATGAATGCCTTATTTAATAGTATTCTCATAAACTTGGAGTGAAGAATTCTCTCTGAGTGCTCAGTAATATCTTTTCATTTGAAATTCTCCCATAATAAATTATACCATAACGTGCTTCCACCTGCATATATAATGGAATATTCAACTATAAAACACCATATTAAAGTAACATTAATGGTCTGTCTTCAACCCTTAACACATAAAAGTAGGAACAAAAATCCATGCTGACACACTGGTATTGGCTTTTGCTATTGTGCACACATAAAAAAACCTTCCATCAGACACAATGGTTTAAATTAAAATAAGAATATCAGTCCAGATTTTCAGCCTTGACCCCAAGTGTCCTTGCTGCAGTAGGTTTAAATAGACTCCTTAGCAATACTTTAACAGTTTTTGTACTTATATCTCTCTAACTTGAAGGAGAAGGTGTGGCCATAAAGAAGAAGAAAAAATGTGCAATTTCCTCCTTTTCAGCTGTATTAAAATTCCGATTTTCTCTATAGTCAGTAAAAATCTAAATGTACCTCTTAGTTAGGATATAATTCACCAAGAATATTATAAAGGCATAGGTATCATAAATCCCAACAGCTGCTTTAGCTTGTTCAAGTACTGCAGGCTTGTACAAATATCAATTTAAAATATGTCTTAATCTGTGTTCTCACCTGGTTTTAGCTAAAATTTTTCACCTGCGTTTGGAGGCTCTTTATGCCATACTTAATCTAGCTTACCTGGCTCGATACTAGTTAGAGCCCAAACTTCACTGCAACTCAGACTGGATCCCAGCCATTTTGCACCAAAGATGCAGGTGTGCTCACTCAAGTTCTTACGGTTTTCCAACATCCTTCCTATAGTTCCACTAAAGGAAAGGCAGTTCCTCTCCCTGCTACCCACATTTTACTGTTGTTCTTTTGTGTTTAAGAGTTCTTCTTCTGTTTTTATTACTGCATACAAGGAAGTCTTATGGGGGAGAGCATGAGAATAAAGGAAATGCTTGTAAAAAAGAAGCTCCGGAAGCAGTGCTGGGGTGGTGAACAGAATGGTTTCCAGATTTGAGTGGGTACTGCAAAAGCAGGACATGAAGATTTCATTGAGAAATAACATAATAAAATAATATGAACTTTCTTGGAAAGTCATTTTTGTATAACCTTTACATTCTTGAATAATCACTGGTGACTATCACTGCTGCTGTTACAGTGCTGGAGAGCCCCAAATGTCATTTATCACATTCAAGAAAGTTGATATGGACAGTTAAGAAGAGGGTGAATGGACAAATTCAATTACACTGGAGGGTCATTTTGATTTTCATGTCTACCCTCTGTAATTCTATTTGCTACAAAGTTCATATATTAAATATACAATGTGTTTAATGAATATCTATTCACATAAAGGCATGATTAAATTGTGTTAAGAAGTTAATTTCATAAAACATATAACTATTTTTAAAACAAGTTTTCTATTCTGTTTGTAGCAATCCTTTGGAAACTTAAATCTATTTCTTTACCAAATTATGTCTCTGTCTTGCATTTGAACACATTGGTTGGCTATAATAGGTTTGCTCATGAGTGTCAGGCTTCTGGCATTGATCTTTTTTATAATAGAAAAGAGAACACTGAAGCATTTGTTCCCGAGGGTGAAAAACACGTATAAAGAATTGCATGGTCTTTGAGAAGAACTATATAAAAAAGGAGTTGGATCAGAACTGTTGTCAAATCAAACACGATAGTATCCCTTTTCCACTCATGACACAAACTGTCAGAAGCTGCAGCAAAATTCAGTTTTGTTGAATAATCTGTCTTTGACTCTCAGTTATAAAAAAATAAATGTTAAATGTTTAGAATTAAGACAAAATACCCATTTTGGAAGAAAGAGTGTAAAGGATATTTTTGGTTCCAATTTCTCTTTTTTCTGTGGATTTGTGTCATGACCCTGTTAAATCTCACCTATTATTAAATAACATTTAGAGCACCATAAATTGGACTTTGCAGCAAACTAGAGAGAAAATATTTTTGTATATAATATTTTTGGTTTCTTTTAAAGAAAGGCCTATTACTAAATATTACCACCTTAGAATAGTTTTGCAGTGCTTCTTATCATTGTTTCGCAGAAGTTCATATAGGTTGACAGCTTAAACCCATGAATACAGTATTATCTCCACTTCAAAGATGTGAAATGACCAATTTTCACACAGGCAATCTGTGGCAAACTAGAGAAAAACATTCCCAGTTCTCTCAATTCCTAGGCTTCTTTTCTTAGCCACCTTTTTAGTGTGGTTATTAAAATTACACATAATCACACTGAACATTCAAAAGCTTTAACTTGTCTTTTGTACACCAGTCCAGTTTCAACCTATACAGCAGAAATCTGACTTACTCATCTCCCCTCCCTCATACTCACATGCAGGCTACTAAGCTTTACATAACACCATATCCCATACAGGCCACTTTCCTATTCATCTATCCATTATCTTCTAGGGAAAAAAATCAGTATACTGCATGTGATAGTCCAAAATTAGCTTTGACCCAAACCTACATCCAATATCTAAGTTTGAACAAAAGATCATACACTCTTAGTCTTAACATCAGATACCTCGAGAATGCTTTCCAGAATTAAACCCCATTCTTCCATTCATAGTCATCTTTAGATGAGAAGAAACCCCTACAAAATAAAGATCCATGTCCACAGTGCACAGATTTGGTCCTCATCATAAAAGTTTGTTACTTGTATAGATATATTTATGCTCCGTCTCCCTAACAAACAGTCCTCAATTACCAACCCACTTTCTATTCATATAAGAATTGTGATGATATTTTAATATACATAAACCTCCTTAATAGTTCAATTCTGTACCATTCAAAAAGCTGGAGGTGGAATTTACCAAAGTTCCATGGTTTTCTATAAGTGTTGTAGTTTAGATTGACAGCAAACAGAACACACATTTGCCTTTTGGTGGGAGGCAAATCTTAAACTGGGTTCTGCCACTTTAAACCAGTCTGTGAATGCTAAACTTCTGTTCTGTTACAGATATAGCCTGGTTTTCGATCACTTATAGTACCTGGCCCAGATGTTCCTCCACAGAGTGGTGTCTTCACTACACTACCAAGCAGAATTGAGATCAATGTACCCAAAGAAGCTTTACACCCTAACAAGATTTCAAATTAGTATAATTTTAATTGCATATAAATTAAATACTTAGATCAACTTCTACTTAAAAATATTTCCTTACTCTGAGCATACCTGGCATTTTTGAGGGAAAAAAGAAGAAGTTGTTATAAGAAGGAGATCTAGTCAGCTTATAACAGAATCAAACTGTAATATTAACAGTGGAGCTATACTGACAGGTCAGTAATTAAAACTAACATGTAAACCCTGGGATTTCTTCAAACAAAACTAATCTTCCCATCTTCACTTTTTTCCATAAATCTCTCCTGAAAAAACACATATCCCCTATAGATCTTTTTCTAAAATGAAATAATCAACCCCAAAATGCAGGGTGCCTTCGGCCAAAAAGTGTTCAGATGCTTCATAATTAGGGATAATTATTCCCAGCTTGTAGCATGGGAAACAGCTTGTAGCATGGGAAACAAGCAGGAGGAACTTACCCTCCTGCTAGCTGACACCAACACAGACATAGTGGGGCTCACTGAAACGTGGTGGGACCCAATGCTGGGTGGTGAATATCAAGGGCTATAAGCTGTACAGGAGGGATAGGACAGGGAGGAAAGGTGGGAGCGTGGCACTCTACATTAAGGAGGAATACCCATTGTCATCAATTAGCAAAGAATCAGGGGAGGGGCACTCTGAAGTGCTCTGGGTTAGAATACAGGGTAGTCAAGGGGAAAGAGATTTAATGGTGGGGGTCTACTACAGACCACCCAACCAAGGGGAAGAGCTAGACCAGGAATTCTCAAGTCAGCTCACTGAGGTAGTTAGGTCAAAGGACATGGTCATCATGGGTGACCTGAACTTTCCAGACATCTGCTGGGAAGAGCAATCAGCCAGGTCTGACCGTTCACATAGCTTCCTAGGCCAAATGCAGGACCTCCATCTAACCCAGGAGGTGCACAGCCCCACCAGGGGAGATGCCTTGTTGGACCTGGTCCTGGCCATGGGTGACAACCTGGTGAGGGGTCTGCGGGTGCTCGACCACCTGGGCAACAGTAATCATCACCTGCTGGAATTCATCATCCAGCGCAAGGTGGCAAAGGCCTACAACAAGGCAGAAGTCCCAGATTTCAGGAGGGCAGACTTCAATGAGCTAAGGAGAATAGTCGGGGAAGCACTGAGGTCTCGGGGGGGGGGGGGAAGGGAGCCAGGTGTCCATGAAGAGTGGTTGCTCCTTAAGGAGATGATCCTCCAAGCCCAAAGGGAGATCAAAGGGGGCAGGAGGGCACAAAAGCCCCCATGGCTCACCAAAAGCATCCGGGAATGTCTCCTAGCTAAAAGGGAGGTGTACACCCAATGGAAGGAAGAGGCCGTCACTAGGCAGGATTATACTGCAGTTGCTTGGGGATGCAGTGGGGCAGTCAGGCAGGCCAAGGTGGAGATGAAACTGGGACTAGCTTTCCAGACCGAGGACAACAAGAAGTCCTTTTTTTAAATACACAGGGGGTAAAAAGAAGGTTTTGGGTAACATTCAGGCCCTGCAAGACAAGCTAGGAAATTTGGTAGTCACACCAGATGACAAAGCTAACATATTTAATGATTTCTTTGCCTCCATTTTCCTGGGCAGGGACCAGAACAGCCATCCTCCCCCTCTGGGCCCCCCTTAGACTCCAGGGAAGGTGCACCTAGGCCAAGGGTTAGTGAGGAACTAGTTAGGGAACTTCTGGAGGGACTGGATGTATTCAAATCAGCTGTTCCAGATGATCTCCACCCTCGATTACAGAGAGAATTGGCTGAGGTCATTGCGGGACCCCTGGCATGGCTTTACAAGCACTTGTGGTGCTCTGGTGTGGTGCCAGAGGACTCGAAGAGGGCCAATGTGGTTCCCATCTTCAAAAAGGGGAAGAAGGAAGACCTGGGAAACTATAGGCCAGTTAGTCTTACCTCAATCCTGGGGAAGCTTTTTGAGAGAATTATTCTGGCACATGTCCACAAGGGGCCAGCAGGGGAGATTTTGCTTAGGGGCAACCAGCACGGGTTCATTAGCAGCTGGTCCTGTCAGACCAACCTGGTGGCCTTCTACAACCAGGTCACCAAATCCTTAGATGCAGGGGTAGCAGTGGACATAGTTTTCCTGGACTTTTGGAAGTTTTTCAACACTGTCTCTCACCTGCTGTCATCAACAAACTGGAGGGCTGTGGTGTAGACACCCACACAGTCAATTGGGTCGCCAACTGGCTGGATGGCCACACCCAGAGAGTGGTGGTGGATGGGTCATTTTCAACCTGGAGGGGTGTGGGCAGTGGTGTCCCCAGGGCTCGGTCCTCCGGCCCACATTGTTCAACATCTTCATCAGTGACTTGCATGAGGGGTAAATAACACCCTGTTCAAATATGCTGATGACACTAAGATGTGGGGGGATGTGGGCATGCTAGAAGCGAGGAATTGGCTGCAATCAGACCTAGACAGGTTACAGGGGTGGGTGGATGAGAATAGGATGGGTTTCAACACTGACAAGTGCAAGGTGATACACCTGGGGAGGAAGGACCAGCACCATACCTACAGGTTGGGGAACTCCCTTCTTGTCAGTGCAGAGGCAGAAAAGGATCTTGGAGTCATCACTGATGCCAAGATGAACGTGGGCCGGCAGTGTGGGGAGGCAGTCAGGAAGGCCAACCACACCTTGTCATGCATCCACAGATGCATCTCAAGCAGGTCCAGGGAGGTGATCCTCCCCCTCTATGCGGCACTGGTTAGGCCACAGCTGGAGTACTGTGTCCAGTTCTGGGCACCGCACTTCAAGAGGGATGTGGACAACATGGAGAGGGTCCAGAGGAGGGCCACTCGCATGATCAGGGGCAGCAGGGCAGGCCCTACAAGGAGAGGCTACAGGACCTGAACCTGCTCAGCTTCCACAAGAGAAGGCTGAGGGGGGAGATCTAGTGGCCTGTTACAAACTAGTCAGAGGAGACCAGCAGGCATTGGAGGAGTCCCTGTTCCCCCAAGCACTACCAGGAGTGACCAGGAATAATGGTCACAAGCTGGCAGAGGGTAGATTTAGGCTAGATACCAGGAGGCGCTGCTTCACAGTCAGGGCGGCTAGAATCTGGAACCAACTCCCAAGAGAAGTGCTGCTGGCTCCTACCCTGGGGATCTTTAAGAGGAGGCTAGATGTACACCTTGCTGGGGTCGTTTGACCCCAGTACTCTTTCCTGCCATGGCAGGGGGTCGGACTCGATGATCTGCTCAGGTGCCTTCTGACCCTAGAAACTGTGAAACTATGAGAGGTTCAAGTGAATTTCAACCACCTCTACACAGGTATCACAGGAAGATTAAAAAGATGGAAACAAGCCTGAATCCACAATTCAGTCTGAATATCCAAATATTTTGAATAAATTTGAATAGGATGGGCCTAACTTAGCTGGTGGCCTGTAGAATAAATTATTCTATTTTGTAGCATTTCTACACATCCCAGTAGTGTACTAAATGATGTAAAATATTTATCACATGTGGTCTCTTTCTGTGTCTCATGTTCTCTCTAGGAAAAGAAGGAAGTTTTGGTTTATTAGTCAACACACTACTATGGAGTTATGGTTGAGAAAGCAAAGAAACAAGTCATCCTTTCTCCAAGACCAGAAGGTGATTAACATTTGTGATATTTCTTTGTCAGAGAATGTACCAAAGCTCCAAATTTAAATATCTCTTAGTGTATTTTGACCCTAGATATAAATTAATTGGACCAGCATGTTTCCAAGTAGCAAATAAACAATAACTGAAAGCACTAAAAATGCCATGTTTGTGGCCTTAGTGAATGTACACAGAAAAGTTTGGTGTAGGTCCAGTGCTTATGCAAAGTAGCTAATTTCTAATGTTATTCAGTCATTTCATATTTGCTTATTTGTGTAAACTTTTCACATTTTCATGGCAAAATAAGAGTGGAAACTGGATGTTTCACATCTAAGAATGGAAAAAATCAAATCAGAAATTGTTAAGAGAAACTGGCTTCAGCAATTTTGATTGCTGTTATCACTAAACAAACCACCTTCATTTCACTTTGATTTACTCCACCTGTGAGGTATGCAGCATCTTTTTCTTATCTACAAAGAAAGACCCTTTGAAATACAAACCCAGAAGGAGTAGTAGGATGAAGGGCACTCTGCACAACATAAATGGAGCCCGTGTAAGATTTTGTCCTGCTGGAGCAAGCTGCCAAATTATCACAGCACCAACCCTACAACAGTCAACAAAACACTTCCATTTTCTAATAAATCTGGATATTATAAATCATTTCATTGCATAAATTCACATTATGACAGTACAGATATACACATATAATATACATGACAAAGTGGTGAAATATAAGGGTGTCAGTTGGTACTTGTTTAGGATGAGAACATTATTCATGACTGACAAAGTTATGAATGAGCTTTACATATTATTCCAACAGTGTCAATAAAACCTTTACATCACTACACATCTTCTTGTATTTTTCCTATGCCACTGTGATAGCTTGTAGCACTAGGAAGCAGAGATTTAACTGCCTTGCCAAATCCAACCACTAACTTGCAAACATTAATATGAGCTGGAAGGAGAGCACCTTCAATTTATCTACTCTGTATGGCCTTCTTGGATTGAAAACTACACGGTGAATGGTGGGCAGGGGGAGGAAGGGGGTGAATCTGAATTCTGCTTATGGATTCACAATTGTGGGAGCTAGTGCCCTAACGCATGTACATTACCCTTAGGAAGAGTAGAATGGCAATGCCATGCTGGAATCAAACATATAAAGGAAATATGTCACAAGGGGGAAGATGAATCATAATCCCACATTATCTGTGGAACTCCTCTTTCTAAACCTAGTAACTCAATATTTCTACATGGAGGGCTGTCTTCAATCTTCAGTGTGGACATCTGTAGTAAGAGTTAGTGTCCCACCTAAAATTCTCAGCTATACCCACCACTGATAGCTGACTGTGAGAAGTTACCTCCTCCTCTTTTATAAGATGCACCAATTATAGGTTCCCCAGCACAATTTATATATGCTTAGAGCCCATTTTAGGACTAGGTCTGGTGTGTTTGCCTGCTGGAAGGTAGAACCAACAAAGCAAGAAAAGCTGTTCATGTAAGCAGAAAGATCCAGGGAAACAAAATTCGAAACAGCCTTCAAAGGAAGTTGCTCTCACAAAACCTTATTCATTTAAAAAAAACAGAAAACAAACCAGAAGTTTCTGCAAAACCAGAATACTTGTATTAGACAGAGCATTGAATTCTGCCTTTAAAGGCAACTATCTATGCCTAGATGGGATGTCTGGATGGAGTACTATGCAGCTCTTGTTGAACAGCCACTTCATAAACACCTTAAGGACTGAGCGATCACTAAACAGTACACAAACAGCTCTAAAAGACTGGAAGGCCTGTGAAGATGCTCTTCAGGTCTCATAATCACAGTGCAGTTCTACTTAGGTGGAAGAGGTTCCAATAACCAGGACCACATAATACCATCTCCCAAAGCCTGTACACAGACAAATTATACCAGATACTATGGACTATGTAAGACGTGGACACAGTTTGTCAACAATATTTAATTTGTGCTGCAGGAAAGCCTGTTACAGTTTAAATTAACAATAAAAGACTAAAGTAATTGTTCTCCAGTGGGATTACCGTATTTATTTCAATATAAAACAAGTTTTTTCCCTCTCAATCAGCATAGGGAAAAAAGATCATCATCTTATATTTGCACACAAGGAAACCTAATTAAATATATTGCCAGTCATTAAATTGCTACTAAAAGCAGCATGTGCTCAATAATGGAAACCAACTATTAAATGGATCAAATGCAGCCAGGACTGAGCATGACTATAAGACATATGGCCCATATTGGGAAAACATGCTGATGAACCTTTTTTAAAAAATTTTTTAAGGAAATTTTTTTGTCCCCCAAGTCAAATCAGCCAAATCCCAAATTTGTGAGTCATTCAAGAACCATATGTGCCCTTTCTACTGGGAAGCATCCTCCACCCCTGCCTAGGGCTTCAGATGCTTCCAAATCCTTTGGCTGGCTTGGAGTTCAGATGCTCCTGAGTTTTGCTTGCCCTCAGCCATATGGCTGCAGGAACAAGCTAGTCATCCATTTCTATAACATCAGCATATTGCCAAGATCTCAGTAGAAGTGAAAGTGGGAGGCGAATTATACATTACCTGAGTCAGGTTACTAGCCCCTGCCAAGAAACTTACTTTCCACTGCCAGTAGGAAAACCAGCTTGGTCATGGTATTTCCCCTGCCAAGTAAGTATGATGAAGCTGCTTTTTATTTTTTTTTCTGTTTTTTTTTGCACCGGTCCTGGAAGCACTGCTATACCAGGTCAAGGCATGGAGTGGATGGAGCAAGCTCCGGTTCCACCACCCAACACCAAAAAGAATCTGCTCAATATAGACCTCAGATGGAGGACATATCAGAGACAATCACCTGCCCTGGGCAAACCACCTGGGTGATCATGGTGTCACCTCTCACTACACTTGATCTGGACCAAAAGGCCAAGAGTAAGTACGATGAAACTAACACAATGACAGGTTAGTGGAGCCTATCTATAAATGAAGACCTAGGAGTGGTTACACTCAGTACCCCTCAGCACCACCAGTTTTTTAAGTTATGGTGAACCACTATATTGAAAACATTTTGACTTCCTCTGTACTCCCAAAGCTGACGTGTGCCTTACTTGCCCATTTCCAACAAATTCTGTTTCTTCAACAGCTTTAAATGTGTTGCAAACATCACCAAACAGGGCCCCAAACAGTTCAGTGAGTACCCTCTGTAATTCCCTCTCAAGCCTGGCACATATGTTTAGTGTGACCCCACCCTCCATGAGGTAGAGGGAGACCAGGTTGCCCTGAGCCTCACCTGCAAATAAATTTTTGGAGGGTCCCAGGAATCATGACAAGAATACCCAATTCCAGTCATGAGTGGGGGGTCTAATTAGCACATGGATCCTCTGTAGGGTGTATTTCAAGTACACACACATACTGAGCTGTGCTGAGCTATGTGGTCACCATGGCTTGAAACGCTGCTGGGCTCAGCCCAATGAACTATATAGTAAATCAGAAGCATTTGACTTTGGATGACTATAATGCATAGTTTGACTGGCATGAAAAAACCATAACCACCAATGTGGTTTTCCTACTGGCTAGGGAAATCCATGAACATTGCAGGGGGTAGTACTCTGACTGAGGTAATTCATAGTTAGCATTACCTAATCTTCCAGTGGGAAGATTCTGGTGGTACACTGATTTTTTGGAAATGGAAGACTCCTCCCTAGCTTGCTCATGTAGCCATGTGCCTGAAGGAAAGTGAAACTCGGGGGCATTTGAGCTCCAAGCCTCTAGGCTTGGGATCCATGTAGGATGCCTGCCAAAGGCTTTGGAAGCATCTGATACCCCAGGCAGGCGGGGAGGATGCTTGCTGGCAACAGGGCCACATGGTTTTTGAACAGCTCGGGGATCTGGAACTGATTTGCTGATTTGACTTGAGACACAAAACATTTCCTTAAAAAAAAATAGTTTGGGCTAGCAGTCTGCTATGAGGACGAGCTTGGAGGTAAACTGCTAGCTTAAGGGGCCTGGGAGCAGGCTACAAAGGTTCCAGCCCAGCTGCAAGTGGTAACCCTAATTACAGGCTGTTCAGGAAGACTGACCTAGCTGAGGAGGATAAGTAGCAGGCACAGGAAATCTAAAGGATTCCAGGGAGGGGAAGCCAGACAGACTCCCAGAAAAAAACAGGGGGCTCCAGGGGAAAAAGCCAGGGAAGAGAGACAGCTGGGGTCAGATGGAATTTAGAAAAGAGAAACACAGCTAAAGAAACTCCCAGAGGGAGACCTGCAAGAGGCAGAGATCTCAGGAAGTGAGATAGACCTGAGAGAGTAGAGTCAGGATCCTGAGAGCTGGAAGCTAGAAGATAGAAACTGACAGCTGAGAATGAAGTCAGAGACCAGCTGAGAAGGAGGATTGTGTGCAGGCTGAGCAGCAGGGAACCTGAGGCTCCTTCTCAGAGTCTGGGAAAGATTCAGCACCATGAGTTAACCCTTGAGGGACTGGATGGATGGTTGATGCTGCGCGCGGACTGAGTTATGTGTCTGTATGTGAAACAGAAGACTGTTTGAGAGAGCAATCCCCAGACCCTCTTCGGTCCTATCTGTAAGTAGGTACAAAAGTGCTGCTTAAAAGTGTGTTTATCAGAGGTTCACTGATATATCAGTCCGTGGAATATTGGCACCAATAAAAGGAAAATTGACATTATTGGCAATCTGCTTTTTTTTTTGACTAATATGACTGATAATGTCACCAATAAATGCCATGAGTACGCACACAGAAGCAGCATACACGTGACCAGCAGTGCAACCCAGCAGCTGGAATAGCAGTGTCCAGTTGGTAAGTACATTAGGTAGAAGGGCTGTCGGGGAGGAAAGAGGAATGGGGGAGCGGTCTGATCGAGGCCCCCGTGGTAAGGGAGGGAGTAGGGCTGGGGCAGGGTAAGGCACTGCATAGCTGGGGTGAGGTAGGGTGGAGCTGGCAGCTCATCCAGGTGGTATGCGGGTGGGGAGGGAGGGGTGGCTCCTGCTGCTGCACACATCCCCGGGTGAGACATGGGCGCACATGTGTGGGGTGAGGGCAGGCTGCCCACTGCTTGCCTGTGTTTGGGGGCTGTGCTCTTTATGGCATCTACACTTGGGCTGGGGGGAGGGATATGGGGAGGCTAGAGCCACTGCTGCAGCCCCACCCATAGCCTCCTTCCCAGTGCCACTGTTTCCCATGCTGGCCCAAGTGCAGCCAACAGGAAGAGCCCAGTACAGCCAAGAAGTGTGCAGTGGCAGCCTGCTCTCACCCTACACACAGATCCCGGAGGCACATATCCACCATGCCTTCCCCTGGGGTGCAGGCAGTGTTGGGAGCTGCCCCTCCCTTGCACCCCATGGACAAGCCGCTTGCTCCATCCTGCAAGCTGCCCTAGCTGGGCAGCACCTGCTCCAGCCTAATTGCTCTCACTATGGGGGGTTTGATCTGCTCCCCGCCATGTCCTTTTCTTCCTCCCCCATCCCTTCCCCCCAAAAAACTTACCAGCCACTGCTCTGAAAGCTGCCGGGCTGCATATCGGCAATCAGATCAGTATCGGCTAATATAGCTGGTAAATAATCAATCATCGGTAGCACCCCTAGTGTTTATGGAGCACCTATGTTAACCCTTGTAGCAGTTTCAAAAAAGGTAAAAATGCCTTGATTCTGCACTATATAAGTCTATGAATACCCAAAGTACAAATTCAGTTTGTTAATTTTTCCCTCACTTCTGTGTGCTCAGGGAGAGCAAGGTCTGACAGTAAGTGGGGGGAAGAAATGGCTGCAGGAAAAGGAAGTTGGGGAAAGGGAGCGAAGGGAAAGGGGGCTACTTGAACTCCTCCCTTTCCACCCAAAGATTTATTTTCCCTTCTGGAGCAGTGTATGGGGGACAACTTCAAGGCAAACCTCCAATAATTAGATTCTATAGCTGGAATATCATAACAAAGTATGTACATTTTTCCATATATCAAATCTCATTATTGGGGGGGGTTATATGTTCAGGATTGCCATATATTCAAGTAAATGCACTATACTACTTGATGTTCTTGCTGAGATCAAAAGCTAAGGTAAGAGGAAGGTTCTCTGCATTCTCCAACAGAAAAAGTTACAGCATTTTTATTAGACTATTTAGCATTATTCAACTCACCTTTAACAAAACTACTGGATCTGGAAACACTACGAAAGGAAGATAAAGGTCAAGGCTTAATGTTTCAGGGCCCCTCTACATATGCAGGTAAAGGCGCAACAGGATCTAATGCATAATCCACACAATCATGCCTCAATGCAACATGTACATGGCAGGACGAATGATTGTGGGATCATGATTATATACCACTGCACCTTATTACCAGTAGAGGTGCACTGATATATTGGTTGTACATTGGCTCAGCATCAATAAAAGGAAAATTAACATAATCAGCTTTTTTTTGGCCAGTGTAGCCAATAATGCCACCGATAAATGCTACATACGTGTGTGCAGCCACAGCCAGGAATGCAGCCTGGCAGCTTGCACAGCAGTATCTAGGTGGTAAGTCTGTTGGGGGGGGGGGAGGGCGCGGGAGTAGGGAAGGTGTGTGGAGGGAGCAGATTGAGGCCCCTATGTTGAGAGAGGGAGTGGGGCAGGGGCAGGCTCTGCCCAGCCAGGGTAGTGAAGGCAACCTTGGGGCTAGGTGCATGGGTGAAGCCATGGGTGGCTCATCCAGGGGACCCTGGAGGGAAGAGGGCAGCTCTCTGCCCCTGTATGCGCCCTCAAGAGAGGTGGGGGGGGCATGTGCCCACTCAGGGCAGGCAGGGGCAGGATGGACAGTGGTGACACTGGGCAGGGTGACTATGGGGTGGGTTACGGCCACTGCAAAACTTGCTGTAGCTTCCTGTAGTCACCACCACCTGCCCACCCACCTGCCTGCCTCAAGCACAGCCCCAGATCAGCCCCTTGCCAGGAAGAGGCCAGTGCAGCTCCCAGCCCCAAGCTCGCCCTTATGTCACACAAAAATCCGGGAGGCACATGCCCCCCCACCTCCCCTGGGGGTGTGTGCAGCAGTGGAGAACCCCCCCCCCCACTCCCCAGATGGGCTGTCCGCAGCTCTGCCCTGCACCCCAACCCGGGATTGCATTCACCACCCTGGCTAGCCAGTGCCTGCCTTTTCCCCTGCCCCACTCCCTCCCTCACCTTGGGGGCCTCAATCTGCCCTCCCCACACCCCATCCTTCCCCCATCTGCCTTCCCCCCAGAGACTTACTGGCTAGATGTTCCTCTCCAAGCTGCAGCACTGCATATCAGCTATTAGATCAGTATCGGCTGATACAGCTGGTTAATAATCAGCCATCAGTATTGGCTAAAAAGTCTTTACTGGTGAACCCCTAATCACCACTGCAGAATACCATTGTGTCTTATCACAATTCCAGGCTCCCCCACTCCAGCTACCCCTCGGTTGATGGGACTCCTAGCCACAGGGGAGCACTTGCCATTCAATTAATGGCTTGACTAGAACATGCTACAAAGTTATTACACATTTTTTAAATAACTTATTTTAGCTTATTGCTTGTTTTATCACAACCTTAATTGGTTAAATGTGTAGCTGGGTTACAACTTAAAGCATGCTTACCTGGTTAATCATGCCTTATGTGCAACATGTAGCACAGGCCAACGACACACTTAAGTCAGGTTAAAGATTCACAGAAGGGACCTCAACAGATCATCGAGTCTAAACCCCTGCCTAGGCAGGAAAGAGTGCTGGGGTCAGATGACCCCAGCCAGATTCTTATCCAATCTTCTCTTAAAGACACCCAAGGTAGGGGAAAGCACCACCTCTCCTAGAAGACCATTCTAAATTCTGGCCACCCTTACCATGAAGAAGTTCTTCCTGATGCCCAACCTAAATCTGTTCTCTGTCAGTTGAGACTACTGTTCCTTCTTAGCCCAAAAGGCACCATGTTGAACAGAGCATCTCCGATCCCTTGTTGCATCACACTAATGAATTTGTAAGGTTGCCACAAGATCACCTCTCAGCCTTCTCTTGTGGAGGCCGAAGAGGTCCAGGTCCCTCAGTCTCTCCTCATGGGGCTTGTATGGTTAGGGCTGTAAAACCCTAACCATACAATATGCTATATGTACATTTGTCAGTTCAAATAAATACATTTATCTTATTTTCCTAGTGACAATGAATATAAACTACAGCATGAAGATCTATAGTTCTGTACATGTCACTGGCGCAGCACCTTAATCAATTTACAGCCTTAAACACAGATGATTTGACCCCCTATGCTTATAGAAAGTGCACCAAAAGAAAGACTTTTTAAACATTTAGATGTAACAAAACTTCTTTCAAGACAAACATGGAACTCTCATTACTGTTAACCTAAATTGTATTGTTTTATACATTTTGCTTTATCAAAAAATACCTATCCATAACTCCAAAAGTCTCTACAGCTAAGTGACAAAAATAAGAACAAAGTACAAAATATAAAAACCAAAAATGGCTGAGGTGAGAAAAATACATACTTTTGAACTCTAATGGGCCATGAAATTATGTTTTGAGACAGGGCCATGTTTGCAACTTAGATGCGGGCACACAACTAAGATTCATAAGCCCCAATTCTCTTGTACATTTGTAGGGGTTTGGGTCCTCTAAATTTGATATGTACATTACTTCATATGCACACTTTAAAATAGGAGCAACGATTTATACCTTCACTTTGTGACATGATAGAAGATTGTAAGACTGTAAATGCAAGCAGGTTTGTACAAATGCCCTGTGTTTATAATAATAAAATATCATGCACTTGAATGGCCAAGGCAGACTGAATCCAGCTGATCTTGTTGGAAGAACAGTCCTGTATCTGGATGGAAGACCACCTTAGAATCCCAGATACTACAGATACAAATTAGTATGTTATAGCGGAATATTTGGTGAATACTAGACCATAGAAATTTAGTGACAAAACTTCATTTTGTCCTATTGCTCATGAAACAATGGACAAAAGCAGAAGGAAGGCTATAAACTACCATATTTACTCAAATCAAAGGTGAGGGGTTTTCCCCCATATTTAACAAGGGGAAAAAGCCCCTCATTCTGGATTTGATTACAAGGCAGTAGGATGACAGACATGGCTGCTGCCTGTCCCCCCACTACCTCTGCCCCGCTCCTTCTCCCACTCACAACATCTCTCCCCACCATGTATAGAACCCTTGTAGGGGTCTTAAATTTTGGGTCACCTTGGATTTGGATAAATACAGTATGTGCCTGGCCAGAAAACTGACTTAAGTAAGGTCATGCATGTTTTTTAAATATAGTTTTATAACTCCATGAAGTCAGTCCTGCTAAGCTGACAGAGCATGTACATATCACTCCACTTGTGCTGGCTGGGAGCTGAGATGGCTAAATGTGGAGCCTCTTATTGGATGTCTTGGTGGATTTTGCATGACTTTCCAATACCATGCATCAAGGGATATTAAGACAGCTCCAATGAAACTGGTTCTGATCAGCATCTTCCTCCCATAGTGTCATTCTCTTTATTTTTTCTGTTAATTTACCTGCCCATTTTTGAATGCCTACAGTCCTCTATGATAATCTTTCCCACTGCCCACCAGTATGAATTCTGAAGGGTGCTCTAATATGATAGAATCCTTCTTCTTTATGAACCATGCCATTCCTTTCTATCGATACCACCTGACTAATAAGAGGAAGAAGCAGAGATACTAGGCAGCTGTGGAGGAAGAACAGGCAAAAGAATCAGTGGCTGCTATAGCAAACAGGAGCCATGGGTTGAGAGACATCTCCACACCACATGAACACTAGTTCTAGGCTTAAGATACTGGAACAGACTTGTAGAAAAATATTGTTTTGTAGATTTGAAATGATCAGCAGTAACTTAAAAAATATTTAATTAGACAATAGCTACTTTTTCTTTAGCTGTGTACTGAACTGGCTCCTGATTTTGAGGCTAGGGAGAGAAGTTACATATAAACCAGTTTAAGTCATCAGAAAATGTTTAAAAACCATAACAGAACAGAAGTTCAGTGCACATAAACCCGTTCCAAAATGGCTGAAACTGGTTTAAGATAAACCTGGTTGAACATAGCAATCAGACTTAACTGATTAGGGTCAAACCAGTTTATGAAATTTCTGTCCCAACCCCTTCCTGGTTCAAGTTGAATCAAAATCCACCAGCATCCCAGTGTGCTTTCCAGGCCTGGGCTGGGCTGTGACATCATGCCCAGGGATCCAAATTTTATGTTTCCCACAGAAAAACTGAGAAAACCATGAAAACTGAGAGTCCAGAGGAGAGCCACGTGCATGGTCAGAGGTCAGGAAAACAGATCTTACGATGACAGGCTGAGAGCCATGGGACTCTTTAGCCTGGAAAAGCGTAGGCTCAGGGGTGATCTCATGGCCACCTATAAGTTTATCGGGGTGACCACCAGGATCTGGGGGAACGTCTGTTCACCAGAGCGCCCCAAGGGATGATGAGGTCGAACGGTCACAAACTCCTGCAAGACTGTTTCAGGCTGGACATAAGGAAGAATTTCTTTACTGTCCAAGCCCCCAAGGTCTGGAACAGTCTGCCAGCGGAGGTGGTTCAAGCACCTACATTGAACACCTTCAAGAGTAAATCGGTTGCTTATCTTGCTGGGATCCTATGACCCCAGCTGACTTCCTGCCCTTTGGGCAGGGGGCTGGACTCAATGATCTCCCGAGGTCCCTTCCAGCCCTAATGTCTATGAAATCTATGATTTACCATTTTTATTAGAGAAAATGCAGATGTTCCCTCTTAGCAGAAAAAGTCATGGAGTTCCCCTTTTGCAAAGAGCTCTTCAGGCTGGCAGAGCTCCAGCCTGCAAGAGCTGATTGCAAAAAGTGTGGGGAACCTCCAGCCCTGTCCAGGGCAGATGGAGGGGGAAGGACTGGACCTGAGGCTTTTAGACAAGCTCAAGGCTTAGCTCAGACTCACTTTCCTTCTCAAGCCTGAAACATTAGGTAAGCGGGGCTTGTAAGGGGAAACCCTGGAGTGCCTAGGCAGCTGCTTGTGGACTGCCAGTGGTGCTATCGGCACAACCAGGCTTGGTGCCTCTGTGTGCAGCTTTCCTGAAGGGCCAATACTGCCACTTGCAGTCCATGTGCAGCTGGCCAGGCACTCCGGCAGAAAGTGGGGAGGTATTGGGGGAAGCCCTGGAGTGACCACCCAGCTGGCGGTACATAAAACTAGAGCAGCCCTGGAGTGGCCACTACTGCCACCAGCACACCAGTAGAGCCATGCATCCGTGGAGCTGGGCCCATGGAGCTTGCCCACAGAGCCATGCAGCCAGCTGCAGGAAGACAGTGCAGAACACGGCAGGCTGGAGAAGGCAGCGCCGGTGTAGGGGTGGTCTCACACGTGGCAGCCGCCACCACACCACCACTGCCAAGCTCCTCACTGCCTTCCCATAGCAGGCTGCATGGCTCCATGGGCAAGCTCCATGGGCACAGCTCCACAGCTGTGCAGCTCCACAGGCAATCGGCACAGGGCAGCAGTGCCCCTCTGCAGGCCACACACAAGCCAGATGGGGGAGTCATACTGTCTATGTAGTCTTTCTGTCAGCTGCTGTATGGCAACAGAAGCCTTAAGTCAACAGAAACCTGGGGTTTGGTAGGCACAGGGCATTTTGTGTGTGGATACAAGCAAAATTCTGCTGACAAAATTTGGACTCGGTTGACAAAAGATTCTACTATAGAGCAGGCATGAGCTCCAATTAAAAGAACAGGTTACTAACACATTAATCTTCTTCAGAAACCGTATTTGCATAGAAATATTTTTGTCTCTTATTTATTGTCACTTAACTCTCAACTGACATATTGATATTGGCAGATCATGTGTAGTCTAGACAATACAAACACAAACATCCACATAAAGAAGCAAATCATTGTTCATTCTCATTTAGAGCACAAAGAAGACTTGCCTTTGTAATTCACAATAGTGAAAGCTGCTTGGTATTGATTTTATGTTAGGCTGAATTTGTTACAGTTTCCAAATCACTGTCAGAAATAAGAACCAGAGAAAATATTTTCATGGTTGAAATCATACATGTAAAATAGAAATATACTTTTGTTTGAAAATTATTACCAAATACACTCCTCCATGACTTATATCCACCATAAGTTAAATTCTGCAAAATTTAGACACTGAACTGGTAAGATGAGATTTTGAAATCCTATATAAAAATAGTATATTCCATGATAGCTTTCTGCGCACTACTGAACTTGTTTAGGAAGGCATTAATCAAGTAAAAAAGGAGTGGAAGAGGCAATTCTCTGGTTTAAAACAATATGTTATCAATTTCTGTAACTGACATAACTTTCAAAATTTCTATGCATGCATCCAGTCTTAATATGGCTTGCAATACAATGGAAGCAATGGAACTTTTTTTTATATATATACAACCTGCTGCAGATATCTGTAACAGAAAAGCAGGGATCTTCTATTTTCCCACATGTCAGTAGGTGTTGGAACCCTCCAAGGAGCTGCAGAATAGTTTTCAGTGACTCATGGGTACATATGTGCTCATTAGACTCACTTTGAACATAGGGGAAGTGGGAGCAGTCCCCTAAAAGGAAATTATGGTCTGGGATAGACAGATGCTCAGGGAAGGAGCTGTAGCAGAAGCCTGTATAAAAACAAAGGATTCAGTTAGGAAATGAGCTTCTAACTCATTTCTGGAAGTGTTGGAGAAAAGATTTTGGGGTAGTGTAATGTGACCACTGTTCTCCATGTCTGAGCCTTTTAGATAGGACAGGGTATAAATCTAAAAAATAAATAATAATAATTAAACAAAAGTAAAAATAAAGCACAGCGGAGACCAATGTCAAAGAAACAGCAGGGGTAAATCCCCAGTTGTATCTTACAGACATATTTATAGGTTTAGAGTGTATGAGTGAACATAAGTGGGTGTGATATGTTTGTGAACATATTGGTTGGGGCAAAACACCAATAAAGTAAAAAAAGGTTTACCACATAGCAAATATGGCAGTTGACCAGCCTAGTTTAGCACAGAACTCTTCAGTGAGCTTAAAACGGAAGCTTAAAAAAAAGTGGAAGCTTTGATAAATGATTAGGGAGGAGTATAAGAATATTGCTCAGGCATGCAGGGATGAAATCAGGAAGGCCAACCTACATTTGGAGTTGCAGCTAGCAAGGGATGTGAAGGGTAACAGAAGGATTTTTATGGGTGTGTCTACATGTCACTGTATGGTGATGTTGTTATGGTGTCATGCTTTAGTACTTCCTTTTGGAATTACTAAAGCATGGCACAATATGGGCAGTCACTGCACCATGCGCATGATGCATAGTTTGATTTTGCTGCTATGTCACTGTAGTGACACACTATACTAGGGGAGCGCATCAGTACAATGATGTAGTTGACGATCATGTGTAGACCTGCATGATTGCTACATCACGGTCCTGCACCATACAGTGAGGATAGCATGTTGCTACATTACTGTAGGGCAATGTGTAGATATGCCCTACAAGTATGTCAGCAACAAGAGGAAGGTCAGTGGAGAGGCAACCTAGTGACAGATAAGGAGGAAAGTATTCAATGCTTTCTTTACCTCAGTCTTCACAGGAAAGATCAGCTACTAGACTCAGTAGTCTGTCCCATGCAGAACAATTTTGGAAGAATGTGAGCAGTCCTCAGTGGTGAAAGAACAATTTAGGAACTACTTAGAAAAGATGGAAATATACAAGTCCAATGGGTCAGATGCAGTGCATCCAAGTGTGCCTGAGGGAACTGGCTGATGCGACTGCAAAGCCACCGGCCATTATCTTTGAAAACCCGTGGTGGTTGGGAGAGGTGGTTAGATGATTAGAAAAGGCCAAATATAGTGCCCATCTTTAAGAAATGGAAGGCGGAGGATCCAGGGAACTACAGACCAGTCAGATTCACCTCAGTCTCTGGAAAAATCATACAGGAGATCCTCATGGATCAATTTCTAAGCACTCCAAGAGAAGAAGAAAATGATCAGCAACAGTCAGCATGGAGTCACCAAGGGCAAGTCATGCTTGACCAACCTGACTGCCTTCTATGGTAAGATAACTGGCTCTGTGGATGTGGGGAAAGCAGTAGACGTGATATACCTTGATTTTAGCAAGTCTTTTGATACAGTCTCACACAGCATTCTTGCAAGCAAGCTCAGGAAGTATAGGTTGGATGAAAAGACTGTAAGGTGGATAGGATGCTGGCTGGATTGTGATGTCTAACTGGCAGCTGGTATCAAGTGAAGTGCCCCAGGGGTCAGTCCTGAGGCCAGTTTCATTCAATATCCTCATTAACAATCTAGAACATGGGATGGAGCACACCCTCAGCAAGTTCATGGATGACACCAAACTGGAGGTTAGGGCCAGGGTTCAGAGTGACCTAGACAAATTGGAAGATTGGGCCATGAGAAATCTTATGAGGTACAACACGGAAAAGTGAAAAGTGCTGCACTTAGGATAGAACAATGCCATGCACTGCTGCAGGCTTGGGACCACCGACTAAATAGTCACTCTGCTGAAAAGGACCTGTGGGTTATAGTGGACAATAAGCTGGGTATGAATCAACACCATACCCTTGTTGCCAAAAAGGCTAACAGCATAGTGGGTTTCATTAATAGGAGTGTTGTCAGCAGATTAAGGGAAGTAATTATACCCTCTCTGTTCTGCACTACTGAAGTGTAACAGGATGGCCTTCCCAAGGTCAGTTAGAAATTGGCCCACCCACCTGCTTCTGGGCTAACCGTCTGCCTCTCTTTCCTGCCATGACTTAATTAAGATATTACCCAGTGTGATGTCTGTAGGTATTATAGGGCTTGCTAGTACTGCCCTGTGCTCATCTGCCTACAGGTGGCAACAGGGTAGATAGACCTTGGCTCTGGATCACCAGGTCTGCCAGGAAGTGGATCTTATGTTTTCCCACCTGCCACCACTTTGATGACCTATATATTCCCAGGAGGCAATGCCCATGGTGATCCTGCCTGGTTTTGATTCCTGTGTCTTCTATGGCGTTCCAAACCTCCCCTTTACCCAAGCCTAGTTTCTCCAGATGGTGTTTTACAATATTCTTCCGTAGCCAGGTTGCAGTGCTGCCTGTTGTAACCTTATTTGCCCCTACCCCAGGGTGTCCTAGTGCCTCTTTTGGGTATACCCTTCCAGGGGCTGGTCTTGGCTTGTGCTCAAAAAATAAAAAAGAAATAGCAAAAAGAAATCACAGAAAACCCTGGCGGTTTCTCAGCCTTCTTGTCAAGCTCTAGCAATGTCCCCTTTTCTCGTGAGCAGGTGCTCAACCTCCCAATCACCATAATTCAGACAAACAATCCCTTATTCCATTCTTTGCTGTATGCTAGCCTGCCCTGCTCCCCTATGAATGTTCAGTCTCTTTGGGGTTTCCCCGCTGTGCAGAAAGACTCTACCTGCGACTGTAGATTTCTTCCTTCAGGCCCTCCTCCAGATCCTCTGCTGGAAAAACTCCAGTCTGAAGATCCCCTCAGGCCTTGTGGACTCCTTCGCTCCGGACCCTCAGCTGCAGCTCTGGAGATTACCGCTAGCTGCTTGTTTTCAGGCCTCTGCCTGCCTCAGGGTCACTCCCACAGCGTCCCTCAGGCATGTTCTGCAGTTTCTGGCTGCTGAGATGATCAGCCGCTCCTCCCTCCCTGTGGCCTGCAGGGAACTGACCCCTCTCTGCCCCTCTCCACAGCCAGAAATACCTTTGAGCAGCCTCCCTCCACCAATCCCAAGTGAGATGCTGTTCCGGAAATCGGGTGGGTATTTTCCTTCCTTTCCAGGCTGCAGCTGCAACCCTGCTGGCCCTCCATGCCGTAAGTTCCATCTCACTCCTTCACACCCAGGTGGGAGGCTGCCCATTTCCTGCCCCAATGCCAGAGGGCATTATCTGTGGCTCCAAAACTCCCCTAACACCACAGTCCAGATGCCATCTAAGTTCTTAACATCTCCAGCCCCACAATGGGCCCCATAACCCTCCAGTTTGGACCCTAACTAGATCCCTCCTAATCAGAAAGCCTACTCTGCCTTCATTCTGGGCTGCCAAGCTCCCCACACTCTTCCTACTCTCAGGTGTGGCCCCACCAGGACCTTTGGCCTCATAGGCCCTGGCCTCACTTCCAAAGCCAGTCAGAACCCCAGGCCCCCAGCTCTGGGTGTCCCTCATGATGGCCCTTTTGACCCTTCTGGTCCTGGTCCTAGCACTGACAAGTTGAGGATGCCTCAAGCCAGGCTTCTGAACAACTAGCCCACACTCTCTTACATGAGTCCACCTTCTTGGTCCCTACTACAAGGTTACTCACCTAGTTGTAGCAGCTTGGGTTTGTCTTGTACTCCCCCTGATGGTAGTGCCATAAGCACAAAGTCTCTCACCCAGTCACCCCCCTTACTAAAAAGGGGCGCGAAAAAACAACATACCATCTGACGTCAACAGTGATGGGGGGAGAGAAAGGGTGAAACCTTTAAAAACCGCGACAGCCTGAACCCAGCAGAAGCCACTTTGGGACTCAGTGAATCAGTCCTGCCTGTCGTGGTCCGGCCAACCATGACAATCGCTTCTCTGCCATCGAATTTCCCCAGCGTAACCCCTCCCCGTGCATCAACCCAATTTATGATCCATTAACGAAGAGAAAATTAGCAGTCTGCTTATAACTTAGATAGCTGAAACAGAAAGTGTTTAATCAAGCTGCTGTGCCTACGCGTCTCCAACGTTGGCATGTAAGTAAACAAAAATAAAAGCTTCTTTGCTACAACTCGTAAATTTTATACCCTAACCTGCACTCAACAAACTCCGTGACCAGTAGCTAGACAAAATCTTACTCCCTCTCTTAAAGGCAAAACGAACCTCTGCACAGTGCCTCAGGTTTTAACCCTGCAGCGCATGACAGGGTTAAGGCACCCCGACCCGCCTTTCACCAGGGTGGTAATTGGCCTGGCATTTGTTGGGGACTATCTCACCATGAACAGCCCTACCAAGCCACCCAGCCCTGGCAGGGTGAATTTTTAGATTATGCCCAGGACCAGGAACCTCCTCCATCCCCATAGCCCCAGTCCCTAAACCTCCAAGCTGTTCCTGAGCCTCAGCTCTGCCAGCTATCTCTTTCACAGCTACCAGCAGCAAACTGCTGCTTTACCCTATATATATCTCCTGGGTCTCAAAATGGCCACTATACTCAGGCACCTGGCTGCTGCCTCCTCCAGCCCTAAGAGTGGCCGGCACCAACAGTGCCCTGCCACATGAAGGAGTCCTGCTTCCAGTTTTGGGCCCCACACTACATAAAGAATGTGGACAGGAGAGAGTCCAGAAGCCAAAAGAAATTATTCGGATGCTGGACCACATGACATACGAGGAGAGGCTGAGGGAACTAGGCTTATTTAGTCTGCAGAAGAGAAGACCAAGGAGAGATTTGATAGTGGCCTTTAACGACCTGAAGTGTAGTTATAAAGAGGATGGAGCTAGACTGTTCTCAGCAATAGCAGATGACAGAGCTAGAAGCAATGGTCTCAAGTTGCAGCAAGGACAGTTTAGATTAAATATTAGGAAAAACTCTCTCACTAGGAGGGTAGTACAGCACCAGAACAGGTTGCCCAGAGATTTTCTGGAATCTCCATCATTGGAGGTTTTGAAGACCCAGCTAGACAAAAACTTGGCTGGAATGATATAGTTTGGCATGGTCCTGCTTTGGCAGAGGGTTGGACTAAATGACCTCTTGAGGTCCCTTCCAACCCTAATTTTCTCTAATTTTATGATTCTATGATCAGTGGGCACAGAGTCAGTCCAATGCTCACCATCTGTTGAAAAAGCCTACCTTTGCTGATAACATCAAACTGAAAGACAGGAGTAACTTTTTGGACTCATTTCTGAGAGTGTGCAAATGGATGAACCAGCCTACAGATCATCTCACTTTCAAGTCTGCATGAGTACTTGAACAAATCTGAATAAGTTTTTGTTTTCAGTCTCCTACAGGGTTCTATCTCAAGACTTTCACAGAATAAATCTAGCAGCAATATTGTCATAGCAGCAGGAACATCATTCTGGTGATTGAAATGTAATGTGTTAGTTTTTACACAAATATCCAGACTTTGATCCTGTGGTGGGCTTGCCCATCTTTGCCTGGTTCCTTGGGCTTAGAAAATTGCCAAGCCATTGATGAGGCAAACCCACCAATCAGAGACCAGCAGGAGAGGAACCTCAGGAGGAGTCTACCCTGCCCATATCCCGGGACAAGGTAAGGAGCAGACCTAATTGAAGACTGTGCTACATCTCCCACCTGACTGGTTTTCAATCTTGTGGCAAAGCCCCAAAAGGGTATATAACGAGTTGCGTTCACAGCATGCAGGGGAAATGATGAGGAATGGAAAAGAAAGAAGCAGCTGGGGCTGAGAAAGAATAGAGGAAGAGCTACCCAGGGGGTGCTTCCAGTTGCCCTGAAGAGCCCGAAGACTCTGCTGCAGGATGGGGATGTGGCCATCTGCCACTCCCAACTGATCGTTGCAAGTGAGCACAGTGAGTCGGCACAGGCATCACTGCATGGAGGGTCTGAGTGGGACCAGGACCTTGGGAGTCACTCAAGGCAGCTCGAGTCTCCAGTCCTGGCATGGGGCCAGACAATGCAGGCATCACTGCATGCTAAAGGGACCAGGACCTTGGGAGTCACTCAAGGCAGCTCGGGTCTCCAACCCTGGCACAAGGCCAGCACCGATGTAGACGTCATTGCACAGCGAGTCACTGACAGAACGAGGTCCATTGGAGTGGACAGGGGGTGGTTCAGTAACCATTCCTGCTGCCAGGAGTGAGGGCCTGTGTGCAGTACAAGCTCTGCAGTGTGGTGGGCCTGTACTGGAGCCCTGGTCCTGGGCATGCACAAGGTGGCCCAGGCCCACAACCTGCTGAGAAGGCCATTCCACTTAGCCATGTGAATGAGCCACACATCCCATGAGGGGACTGAGACAGAGCAACCTATGCAAGAGCTGTTTGCTTAGCTGGGAACAAAATACAAGGAACCCTTGTTGGACCCCTACGGACCAGGAAGCATGAGTTCTTGGGCTAGGGGTTTCCCACTGGGAAGGGACACAGTGGATAGCCACATCTGAGGGGGTTTATGCTAGAGAAAGAGAGACTCCTCTGGGGGAGGCGCATTTGGGATTGCCATATATACTGGAGTGTTTATTAATTGTTTGCTGCATCTTATATTTTGGAGTGTTTATTGACTGTTTGTTGTGCTTTATATTTTGGGGTGCTTACTCATCGATTGTTGGGACATACATACCCTCTAAAGATCCATGGGTGAGGTTTCTCTTGTGCATCTTGCTATACTTATATGCTTCTCTTATGGGTCCTGTTCTGTTACTTGCTGACTTGAATATATGATATGTAAATATTTATCTTCATCACCTATCCAGTTATTCTATCCCTTCCCTTTTTATTCTGCACCTGAATAAACCATGTATATAGTTAAGCTATCGTGTCCTGGTGTTTCTCTTTAGAGACAACCAAGGGAAAACTGAGCAAGCTGCAGTTTTCATCTCCAGCACATACACCCTGCTGATTATCTCCTTCTATTAGTACACACACTGTTACACCCAGGTTACACTCCTTAACCAGGGGTTGGCAATATTTTCTGGCAGTGAGCCAGAACAACCCAGCTTGGGTCCAAGGTAGGCCAGCACTAAGACCTGGCCACTGCCACTGCTGCTGCTTATTGGCACTGCTCATGGCTTGGGCAAAGCCTCATGTTGCTGAATGCTACGGGCCATAAATTGCCCACACCTGCTTTAAACTATACCTTGAAAAAGTACATGGGTAGCATCAACATTAGAGCTCTGAGTTGAATGACATCATCAAAATAAGCTGCCTAAGTGGGGTAGGTGGAACTATTGTGGTTCCTCCAGGAAGTCCTCTAAAAGAGGCCAAGGCTTACACTCCATTGTGCATGCTGATGCTGGCTGTATCAGTGAATTAAGTATTTGGTCTACTTTACTTTCACAATAACAGTTGCCTACAGTCAAATGGAGACATATCCCTATCCTATGACCCCAGCTGACTTCCTGCCCTTTGGGCAGAGGGCTGGACTCAATGATCTTCTGAGGTCCCTTCCAGCCCTAATGTCTATGAAATCTATGAAATTAAACTTAAAATCCTTGCTGAAGTAGCTAACCCGAAAGTAAACCTCATCAATATGCCAGTGGTTTCATTTACTTACAACAATGTGATCCTGAAAAAATGCAGTAGTCAAAGTTCTAATGGCAGTGATGTACAAAATACCTTGTAGGGAAAAATTACATGGTGGATATTATATACCTTAAAACAACCTGAGTATAATACAGTGTGGTATGGCTCTTTCCAAAAAGATCAATTATATTGAAAATTAAAAACCAAATCTTATCTGCTCACCTCAATTAACTAGTACCATTTAAAAAAAAAAAATGACCACATGAAGGTAGAATTAATTGCAAGGGAAAGGTTATCTACTCCCTTATACCTATTGCAAAATTACAGTTCTTCCTGGTTCTCAAAGGAACAGAGCTAATAAGGGAACCACAAAATGGTATCCAAAAAAGCAAACATCTTATAATGAAATGGAACAATTTAACCCATATGTGGAATAATCTTTTCCACAATTCAATTTTTTTCAGTTGTAAGTCTAAGAATTATAAAATTTATGGACTTAAACTGTCGGCTAAGCTCTAGGTGTAGTATATCATTATCGGTTATCTGCACTGCAGGAAAACATGCTTGTCTGGTGTTTTTACAAACTTTAAAAAATGTTTTGACTTTGAATAATAATAAAAAAACCTTATAGGGAAAAAGGAAAAAAAAATGTTTTTTTCCTTGGTCTTCTCTTGGAAAAAATCTCTCCTTGGTCTCCCCGCCCCCAGCTCTCAGGTTATGCCCATAAACCTATTTTCCAAACATGTATATGAATCTCATTTCTGAGCACTCATAAAGCTAATATATGCAAATGGTAATGTTCTCAGTAGTATGTAAAAGCACTTGTACCAGAATACACAAGTTCTTATGGCTACAGTTTTTGTATTCAATGAAGAAATAGATCTCCATCAGTATGAACAAAGCTACATTAACTTGATCCTTTCAACATAAAAATTACGATACTTCCGCTGCTTATATATTGTGTGTGTGCTGGTTACCACTTGAGTAAAAGTGCTACAAGAATGGCAGTTTTTTAAAAAAGTACAGATGCAGGAAAATCTTATTAGTTATTCTATTGGCCTTTTAGTAGGAAGTGTGATAAAAACCGTATCTGATGTTTTGGAGATAAAATCCTGTAATGTTGTGGAATAACTTTAAATACATGGACTAAATGCACAATTACAATTGTTATACAGAGAAAAGACTCAGAACATTTTGTGATTTTCTTTCTTCTTTTTTGACACATTAATTGTTCGTCTATACACAAGGAGAGCAAAAGCAGCAGCATGTCAAATTTATTCAATAAAAGTAGAGCCACAGGGCTTATGGTACATTCTTCCTCCATCACTAGCCAAATTATCTCAGTGCCCAGCTTCTAAGAGGCTACAATAATACTCCATCATTTGCGAAGGCTGGTAGGCTTATGCATCATTTTAGCAGCATGATGGCAGACTACGATCATCTCCGCATTATTCTAGGATCCTAGAGACAAGTAGTAGGTTTGGTGAATCATTTTCATACATTCTTATTGTTAACAGTAATCTTAAAGATATCCTAACATATTATTCAACCCCAAAAAGAGTTATTAATATAGCATTCAATTCTAATTCTGTTTGTATGCATGCACATGTGTGTATTAACTAGTTATTTTAAAAAATCAGAAGACAAGTCTGTGCTCTTTCTATAAAAGTTGTTCTATTTTCTTTATTTTGTTTAGAAGTATCCCTTTGGTGATGTTCTCCGAGAAACCGGCAGTCTAAAAAACTTTGGCATAATGATTATAGAAACGAAAACAGATGATATCTAGAGGTTTAGCTTCCTAATCATTAATTAATAGAAATATCTGTAGTCATTCATAAGGATTAATGAAAATTCTATGTGGAGTGATTATTTGAATGTCCTGAATTATATTTTAGATGCATCTACCTTATCATGACAGAACATTTCAGATGAGCACTTGCTCCTGATCTCTGTCCCCCTCCCTCACCCCACCCCACCCCACCCAACACTAAATCAATGAGGTTGTAAGTCGTAGTAGGACTTGAATCTCTGGAAAAACACCTACCTCATAAAAATAGATGTCTGCTAAACTTGAATTGGTTCAGCTGAAGTTCTGTGCGTGTGTGTGTGCATGTGTACTTGCCTGGGCAGGAGAAAAAAACTGGGCTCAAATGATCCCAGCTAGGTAGGCATCAAGCCTTCTCTTAAAGACCCCCAGAGTAGGAGCCAGCACCACTTCCGTTGGAAGTTGGTTCCAGATCCTAGCCGCCCTAACTGTGAAGTAGTTTTTATGGAAATATTAAACAAGGCACATTCATATTACACATGAAACTCAGGAAATTAACCAGTCACTGTTATTGTGTTTGAAATACTGTATCTATAATGATAATAATAGGTTTATTCGGTCCGTCCAGAGCATTCTGATTAGTTGTCTCTGCAGCCAATCACAATGGTTACTGAAACAACCACAGTGGTCCGGACAGACAGAATAACTGTGTTATTATTATAGATCCTGAGGCATTTCACAACAGATACGCAGGCAAGTCAGACCTAAAATGAAACACCGGGTCCACACCCCACTACGCAGAAGGCAAGCTCTGCTTAAGGGGGAAAAAAAAGTGGTGAGGGAACCTGATCCTCCCCCTCCCTCCTCCCCGAGCCTGCCTGCTTCTCCTGCAGCTGGGGTGGGGAGACAAGTTGCTGATGGGCCCTGAGCTGTGGGTGGCCCTGGATGCTTCCCTCTGTGGTGGTGGCACTCCCTGGGACTGCCCAGGCATGGTGCTAGCAAGTGGGTGCTGCCCGAGAGATGTTGCCACTGCAGAGGGAAGCACCAGGGTCCACCATAGCTCAGGGGGTGCATGACCCATCAGCAGCTTACACCCTGGCTGTAGAATATGCAGGTAGGCTCCAAGAGGGAAAAATAATACCCGTCAGGACCCTTGTGTGCTCCCCCCACCCCGCAGTGAAGCATGCCTCCATAAGCTGCCACTGGGTCATACAGCCCCTGAGCTGCAGGGGGGTCCAGTGCTTCCCTCTGTAGTGACACTGCCCACCAGGATGCTAGCTATGCAGGTGCAGCTGCAGCTCTCAGGAAGCACCCACTAGCTCCAACAGTGCACAGGGCATTGGAAATCCAGGTGTGCTTGGGGAAGCCCAGCCTTGGCAGCCTTCCAGTGACCCATTTACTTTCCCCAACAGTAACATATTGCAGTAGACTACTGATCCTTGGAAGCCAATCACAATGATTACTGACAGACAGAATAAGTATGTTATTATAATAGAAAATGTTAGAATTTTGGAATAAGATTTCTGGGAAGAAAATTTAAAATATCTAAAAGACTATTAGTGAATGCAAACACGATAGAATGTGAAAAAGACAAGAGAAAATGAAACCAAGTGAAGAAAGAATCACATTTTTTTGCAGGTTTCAGCTAGCTTTTAATAACGGGTGATTTAAAAATATATTTATTTTCATTATACTTATATGCTTTATAGTAAAAGCAGAGGTAAGCAACCTGTTGTTTTTTCCAGATTAAGATACAATGTGCACAAAGAATAAAACAGTGGGAGGTAGATTGACTGATTCTGTGTTGCTCATTATTTGTGTCAATGTTTATAACTTTTGCCTCCCTTTTCCTAAATAGGTTCTCTTTGGCCCTTTTTAAAAACTCTGTTCTTTACACCATTATGTATATATTGGCTCATCTTTTTTCAAAATCTGTAGACCATCATGGATTTCTATGAAAATAAAAATTGTTTTCTGGTGGTAAACTTCCTTAGCAACCTGAAAGATCTGCATGAGGGCACATATATGATACACCACAATATTCCCAAAGAAAGAGTGCAAGACTTCAGCCAGAAAAATACACGAAAATCAAGAATTTCCACTTCCCAGCAATCTCATTAAAAAGAAAATTGTCTCCAGCTCTGGTAAGCAGAGGTTCGAGACATGAAATACGAGGCGAGCATACAGTCCTGGTGAATTTCATCTCTTGACTATGGAAAAATAGCTTTTTCTAGAGCAGGCAGCATTTATTAACTTGAGTTAGAAATTCTTTTATTTCAGATTCTGCTGGATTCTGCTTCAAAGTCTTGAAAACCAGGGTGGAACAGAGCTGGTTGAAGTTCCCAGAAGTCTGTTAAACTCTAGGAGCCAAAGCTCTGTTGAGGATCTCCTCTTCTATCACACAGCAAGTTATTATTCTGCTGTCATATCAACACTACATCAGCACACTCATCTTCACCTGAAAAAAATCCTTACTAGCAATAACTTCCAATAAAACAATCTCCACCTAAAATACAGAAAAATGCTTTTGCCTCACTCCTGTACTGTTCTAGTGTTGTAAACAACCTCCTAGTAATTCCAGCAAAATATAGTTTGAAAACTAACATTGACAGCAGAAGTGGATACAGGGCCAGGTGCAGGGGTATAGTTGCACCCCACTTTGATTTCTGCTCTACCCAAATTTTAAAACCAATTGTGTGGCAGTGGCATTTCTAATCAGGCAGCAATGACGTCAACTGACTTCATGACTCAGTCTACCCAATTTCTTGTAAACTCTTCACTACCCAGGTCTTAATGACCGCCTTTTTAATAGTCTTAGCAGTTCTTCTAATTAATCTATTCTTTCTTCTGTAATTCTACTGTTTGTTAACTGATCCTGGTAATTTAATCCTATTTCACAGGTCTACAGACTGTTTTTATCTCTAACTTTCAGTAAAGAATTAGATGCTCAAGAAGGCTAGATTTTGTTTTATGAATCTGAAAGAGATGTACATTTAAGTCTAATGACTACAAGACTAATGTAACATCTTTGATTATTTTTGAATAGTCTGCTTTTATACATAATATGATACAGGAAATTAAAACTTTATTGGAATGGGCGTTTTCTTTCGCTTCCAACTCAAACTGAGTAATATAGCCCTGGGCCCCTAGCATATTAGTAATGCTTCTGGTTTCTTTTTAAATGGAGAAAACTGTGTTGTAATATGTGATGATACACCACACCATCTGCACCCCTCTCTTCAAAATCCTAAACACACCCTAACCAACAGGCAGTATATTTAGTTGGTATAAATCTGGATAGCACTGGAATTTGGCCTTCATCTCTACATAATGAAATAACAACAGGGTCTGATGACAGGCAGGAAAGGAATAAAAGAGCACATGTATTATACATCCCTTTAATGAGCATCCTGAACACAAGTAACACTGAACAATAGGCTGTGGGAAGCAGCAAGTATTTGATTTAGATTTGGCCGATTAGAGGCACAGCAATTCAATTCAGTGATTCAAATTACTGTCCTGATTCAATTCGGCTGTTTTGGATTCGGAGATTTGCCCATAGACTATAATGGGGAATCAGAAAAAATACCTATAACTTTGTCACTTTTTTGCAGATTCAGATGAAAGCAGCAGGGATGGTGGCTGCTTGTGAGGGCATGAAGCCTGCGAAGTGTCAAGGAGATAGGTGTAGGAGTTTCTGTGAAAATGTACCTCAAGGTACTGAAAGCAAATTAAGAAAGCAAATAGGTGTGGAGTGAGGTGGGTGGCACTTACTCCATCTACACATGGAGCTTGGGGAACTCCAGCAGCAGGAGGTTCACCTTCAGGAACACCAGTTGCTCCACCAAGCCACGATCCAAGGAAATGCAGTGGGGTGTCACCACATCTCCAACAATGCTGAACACCCTCTCACTTGAAACACTGACCAGTAGACAGGATAGGTATTCCCAGGCAACAGTGGCCAGATCCTACCACACCTGGCTGTGGGTTGCCCAATAGGCCAAGGGGTCACAGTGCAGCGACTCCACATCCTCAGCAAGATAGGTAGCCACTAGGGCTGTGAGAAATGGTACTGTTCCTTTCCAATTTCTATTTCAAGGTCTGGATGGAACAGTGTTTTGTATTGAATTTCATTTGGAGTTGAAACAGCCTCACTGTTTTACTTTGTCAAAACAGTGAGGCTGTTTTGATGTTTTACCTGACCATCGCATTGGGGAAAGGGACTCAGCCTAGCTGGGCTGAGTTCCTCTCCCCAGTGCGATGGCCATGCTGGGGTTGGGAACCGGACCAAGTTCCCATCCCCAACGCTAGATTGGGCTGGGGATGGGTTGACTTCCCATCCCCAGACTGATCTAGTGCAGGGGATGGGAATTCAGTGCAGCTGGACTGACTTACCATCTCAGGCTCTAGATCAAGCAGGGGACAGGGAGTAAGCCCAGCTGGACTGACTCCCTGGCCTGATCTAGCACTGGGGACGGAAAAATCAGCCCAGCTGGACTGACTTCCCATCCCCAGCACTATGGTCAAAATGTTTAGACTTTTAAAACATTTAATCTAGTCTTGTTTTGTTTCAAGGCTGTTACGCAGCCCTTTGTTTCATTTCAATTTTGCTGTTTTGACCTTGAAATAAGTTGAAACAGTATCAAAACAAAACAGCCAGTGAAATTTTGCACAACCCTAGTAACCACCAAGGCCCCCATGCTACCTGCCTGCTGGTGGGGTCTGGTGCCTCTGGACCCCAACACTGAAAACATGCCCTTGGCCCACATTGGCAGTGGCTGGCATGGAGGAGATTGGCCTGTGGTTGGAGTGCTGGCATGGGAAAGTGGATCTGCCCCTCTTCCACATTCCCCTGCCTCCACCCTTCTCCCTTCCCAACTCTGTTCACCAACACCTCTATCAAGTGATTGAGGATTTTGCTGCTGAAGATGCTCCCTTTCTCACTCTGGTTACATATGCCCAACAGCATGTGGACTGGTCTAGACTGGACTGCAATGGATCCAGCTGTTTTTTGATGCCCTCCTTCAGGTGCTTCAATCCCCTGGAAGTTCTCCATTTTATTCTCAAGCTCCTTCACTACAGGGATCACCTGGCTAAGGAGGGCATTGCCAGTGTTGAGCCTCTCAGTGGTCTCAAGGAATGGTTTGAGGACCACCAAGATCTGGGAGACGGTATCCCACTCTGTTTATGTCATGGGGGCTGCTGAACTCAATCTCCCTGAAAGGCCATCTCATGGATGGCCTTCTGTTGCTCGACCACCCTTTCTGGCATCAGGGAGGTGGAGTTCCACTGACTCTCCATATCCTGCATAATTCTGTGCTGAGAGATGCTCAGCTCTGCCTGTTTTTCCCACAGCACGTTCCAGTGCACCCTTTGACGCTCCAGTGGAAGCAGCCCACCACCTTCCTGCATTTCAGAGTAAGCCGACTAGTAGTGACGGCGCCATCAGTGGGAGCCTTGTCCCGCTCTAAGGTGTCCCTATATATGAGGTGGAACTTTTGTGCCATACAGCAGATGCTGCCTTAACCATACTGGCCCTGTTGTTGGTGTCCTTGAACCCACAGCTGAGCTCACCCTGCCCAATGAGCCACCCCTGCACCATGTGGTTCATGGCCATCATGATCTCCCTACTCATGTGCACCCATCCATCACCTCCACTTGAAGGAGAGCACACCGATGCCCTGACTGATCATACCAGTGCTGCTGTTTAGTGGTGTAGGTGCAGGTACTGCTACCACCTCCTTGCTCCCACTAGCAGCAGAAGACTCATTGCTCCCAGGAAAGAGGGTGTGTCTATGTTTGGAGTGGGGGGGGGGGAACTTGCAGTTCTCCCTCTGCCGCCTCTCCCTCCCCTGCCAGAAGACCTGGCACCTGCCTTTCCAGCACATTTCATAATGTTTGGGGGACGTACACGCAAGTGTGTGTGTGTGTGTGTGTGTGTGTGTGTGTGTGTCCCGCACAATGATGAAAGGAAAAATACATTTTTTTTTGGGGGGGGGGGAGGGAAGGATCAAGACAAACTAAGAAGAACAAAGAGGATTTAGGGGGAAGAATAAGTTGAAAGGAATGGATAGCGATTGTAGCCAAAGGTAAGTAAGAAAGGATTGGATACAACTTACCAGACAGAATAGCTATCAAGAGCCTAAATAGCAAGCCAGAGACTTTCAGACACTGCTGGTCCAAGAGTGAGACAGCTTCCAAAAGGCACAGATCACTTCAGACAGCTTGGGGGTCTTCAAGAGGAGGTTAGATAGATATCTGGCTGGGGTATTACGATTCCAGCACTCGTTACTTCCCAGGGCATGGGGGCAGACTTGATGATCTGTTCAGGTCCCTTCTGACCCTAGAAACTAAGAAACATCTTGATACATCCCTTTCCCAGAGTACCAGACACATGACCAAGTTACACCTCTCCTGTTACCACATTACACTTTTCCTGTGTCCACGTGACAAAAATTACCATTAAGCTAGCTAAATAGCATCTGTGTATCCATGTTGTCAGTTAATTTTATCGTTTCAGATTTTTTTTTTATTGTGGTAATTTAAACACCTCCAACATATTTTATTTTTAGCCCCTGAATTTCTTCTGTGATGGTTTTTTAAAAATAATTTTAAGTTTTCAACATGGATCTGACTTTCACCCAAAAACATGATTTTCCCTGCTTTGCAACTATTACACCACCAGGTGCCACTTGGGTTCACTTAGTAATCTATGGAAATCCATCGAATTTCTATTGTAATACTTCAGCAAGACTTCAAATCTGCAAATCTTGCACATTTTTACTGGCGATTTAGTTCAAGATTCAGATTAATGATTTAGCAGGTGTAAGTGCACTATGGGAGGGGTAGCCATTTATGGGGGAGCAGCTCTTTTCCTATCACCAACAGAGAAGAGCCAAGACCAAGTGGAAGTTAACCATATACAGGCTTAATAGGGAAAGAACAAGGTGGAATATAACACATACGCGGGGGGGCAAGGGGGACCCTGGAGATAATGGTACATTCCCTCTGGGCACCTAGGAACGGGGGGGGGGGGGGGGAACCAGGGGAGCAGAGGGGAGTCAAAAGGATTTTAGGTGAACATACATATATAACAGAGACAAATTAACAAACGACTTGAGGAACAGGGTTCACAAAATGTAAGATGCATAGTTTCCCAAAATGTGAGGCTCAGATTCCACAAAAGTTAAGGCACAGAGACCCCACTGGGGCAGGGTAAAAGACTTTAGGGAAACTCACTCCCCAGTGGGGGTTCGCTTTTGCAAGCAACTCAACCCTCTGGGGCTCTGGCCGGGAATTGAACCCATGTCTTCCACATGACAGGCAAAAGATGTACCACTGTGATATCAATGTTTGGAAAGCCGATTCTATCTCCAGGCTCTTGTGCCCCTGGGATACTCCATGTGCTGTTTGCACACAGCTGCCTGGCTTCATGTCAGAGAGGGGATGGAATGAACCCAAAATGCCACCTGCAGCTCAGGGCTTTGATCCTTCCTGGACCCACTGCATGCCACTCCTGGGAGGGTAGGGGGCTGCAGATCAGAAGTGAAGGGCCCTGGTAGTGCATGGTGAGGGCTGTGCTAAGCTGTTATATGTGGCCATTGCACCCAGCTCTGGGGTGCATCTCAGCCCTCCCCATACACTGTTATATAGAGCTGTTACACCCCAGAATTGGGCACATCTCTGCTCTCCCTATGCACTGTTATATGTGGCCATTACAACACAGAGCTAGAGCCATCCTGGCAGAGTGGGGGGGGGGCATGGGTGACTAATGCCACCTTATTCGGGGGGGCACGTGCCCTCCAGTGACCAGTCAGTGACCAGGGGGGGTTCCCCCTTGACTGATCTCACTGACCATGGCCAATCTCACTGACAGCCACATATAACAGTTTAGCATACTTCAAGAGTATGGGACTCACCTCTCCCTGCAGTGGCCTGAGGGTTGTGGCATGAGCACATGGGAGGGCTGGTGGTTGGTGCAGGCAGCACCCATGGCCCCGCCCCCCCAGCCCTGTCGGTGTCCCTCACTCCAAACCTGAAGTCCCCCACCCCACCAGTGACTCTCATTCCTAGTTAACCTGGAACCCCCCAATCCAGCTGGTGCTCCTCACTCCTGACCTGCAGCCCCCTGCCCTTCCAGACCCCTCCCCCCAAAAACCCTGCTGGTGCACCTCAAACCCCTACCTGGAGCCCCCTACCCCTTTAGTCCAGCTGGTGCTCCCCACTCCTGACCTGCAGCCCCCTACACTCCCAGAAAGAGGCAGCAGTATGGCTGTTAGGCAGAGCAATGGCAAGCAGAGGGTGGTCAAAGGAGGACAGGGACACGCTGATGGGAACAAAAGTAGGCTTAGAAGGAACAGGAGTACTGGAGAAGTGGGGCAAGCTTGGGGGGTAGAGGACAGGAGAGGGAATAAGTATTGGAGGGATCTGGTTGTAGGCTCAGGCTGATATGACTGAGGGCAATGATGATCTGCCAATGCAGCAGTTAAAAGACTGACATGCAAATAAACTAAGTGAAAAGAAAATTCCTCTCATTGAGCCTGGGCTGTTTATTTCTTCACCTCAACCCACACCATGCCCCTTCTGGGTGTTAGCTCATGCTGACCACTGTGTGGTGATCATGGCTGGGGAGGGAGTTAGAGTAGGCTGATTGCAGCCCCCCCAACCCCACTTTGGGGGAAGCTGTCTTGGGCATGGAGATGCCCAAGGAATCTTAAATCAACCTTGATAACAAACCCCAGGCCATACTGGTTCTCAGCTTCAGAAAAAAATCCTGCTTTTTGATGCAAGGATACAAATGACAGACAGGAGAGACAGATTTTTTTTTCTGTTTTAGATAGAGATCCCTGTAGTAATGTTTCCATTCAGGCTTTAGCCTAGGTAGCCTGGGTACATGATACCCAGACGCCAACACACAAGGAGGTGGGGGGAGGGGGAAGGGAGGAAACCAGACCCATTGTATACTCTTGTGTAGCTCTAAGTGTAGCCCACACCCAGTGTAACAAGCATGCAGAAAAAGCAGGGGGCAGAAATGCTTTGGGGCCCAGCTTGGGTAGGGGGGCAGCCCCTTTTAGAGGCCTGTGGTACAAAACCCCAATGCCAATCCAGACTTGTGAGGGGGAGCCAGGCAGGCTCACTCTTGCAGACCTTTACATGAAAAGATTTCCCTCCCCACCCAGCAGCACCCCATGCAATGAGCAACAAGCACCCAGAAAAAAGCTGGAGGCTTTGGAGGGGAGGGGCAGCACTGTTTATGAAACTCAACCCCTCAGAAATGCATGTCACTCATGCAAAACCACCAATTCCCCCCCAAAAAGGCAATCTGGCATGACCCAAGAAAAAATCCACCAAAATATCAAACCTTGTCCTAAAACATCACCTGGCAGTAAAGTAGTACTGAAAGGGCATGGGGTTAAAATTGTTCTGTTGTGCATCTTAGCACATTTTTATTAGTTACAGCATAAGAAGCCATTAAGTGGTAAATCATGTCCACATTACTTAATTAGTCATTATAAACTAAGTAAAGACAATTAAACCTGGAACATTTTTAGCAGGTAAATTCCGATTACATGGACAAGCACTCACTGTGATTGGAAGGGAACTTAGAGAAAGATCACAGTCACTGGTCAGCTACAGTTGTCAATATCAGAGTAGTCTTTCCATCCCTCTCAGCCTTTTCCATATATGGAAGATTGCCCCATCTTTCTCCCTGTTCTCAGTTTCTGTTTCCTGCAAGCCTTCTGAATCTCCGAATCTCTCCAAATCAATTTGGAGGCTTCCAAATCAATTCAGACCTTTTAACAGATCTCCCAATTTGATTCAGATTTGATGATTTGGCTACCAAATTGTGTACCTTATTGACTTACTGGGCAGCGGAGGCAGCAGCAGTAGCAGAGCAGTGAGAAAGGTAAGAGGGGCAGGGGCCATCGCAGCTGAAGATGATCCAGAGGGGAAGCCCCCCGGAGCCTCTTAGCTGAGAAGACCGGGAGCCATGCTCCCGAGCCGCATGCTAACAGAGCGTACAAACAGGCACACCGGCATTTGTACCGGCGTTAGGGCAGGGCGGGGAGCAAAGGGGGCCAGTGACTCTCCAGGGGAAAGCATGTGTGGGATCTTGATGGGGGTGGTGACTTCGAGTGCAGCCAGGGACCCTGCCCCAGTGATGCCCACTGCCCGGGGTGCCCCCACCCAGACAGAGCCTTGGGGTCAAGCGGTGGCACCTGGGCCCCCTGTGTGCAGGGGTTGCCTGGCAGGTCCTCAGAGGCCCAGGGGCAGGGGGGAGGCCAGGGGTCCCCCCACCTGTCCCACATGTGCCAGGGTTGAGGCACTGGAGGGGCAGGTGGCGGTACTCCAGGGAGAGATTGAGGGGGATCAGGGCAATTGAGGAGAAGATTGATGGGTATTTCCTTTCTCTGCAGAGCCAGACACCAGGCAGAGGAGTGGACTGCAGAAGCCCTGAAGCCGATACAGAAGGATGGATGACGGTCACCTCCAGGGTCAGGCTGCTCGCCGCAGAAATGGATCCACTGGTGCAGCTGGGGAACAGATATGAAGCCCTGGCTGCACTGGAGGAGAGCGCGGTGGAGGAAATGGTATGGGAGGTACCCCAATCCATCCCCGAGCAAGTGGAGGGCCAGACAAGCTACCAGAGGAAGAGGAGATGGATCATCATAGTGATCCCTACTGAGAGCAGCAGAAAGAAACATCTGCCACCCAGATCCCATGGTGTGTGAGGTATGTTGCCTGCCAGGGGCCAAGATCCAGGATGTCACGACAAGGATTCCTGACCTGATCTGGCCCTTGGATTACTAACCCATGGTCCTCATCCATGTGGGAACCAATGATGTGGCCAGGAGTAGTCCTAACCATGTCATGGGTGACTACAGGGCTCTGGGGGCCAAGCTTAGGGAGACGGGGTTGCAGGTGGTCTTCTTGCCCATTCTCCTGGTCAGAGGCCACAGCAGGCATCACAGCACCTGCATCAGAGAGGTCAACCTGCGGCTTAAGAGTTGGTGCCATACTGCAGGATTTGGCTTCCTGGACCACAACCCATACTTCTTGGCAAGGGAATTCCTGAGGCGCGATGGACTTCCCCTCTCAGTGAAAGGTAAAAGTCTTTTCTCCAACAGGTTGGCTGATCTCCTACATCAGGCTTTAAAACTAGCTCAGATGGGGGACGGGGAGGCAGAAGGAGATCATCAGGAACCTGCATTCCATGGGATGTCCAGCAGTACAGCACAGGTAAGCAATAAGCGGGTAAGCAATAAGGGGCCCATTGGGCAGCAGAGCTGTGGGGCAACAAAGGCTCCAATCACAGGGCTCAAGTGCCTATACACTAATGCTAGGAGCATGGGGAACAAGCAGAATGAATTAGCACTCCTGCTTGCAGAAAACACTTATGACTTAGTGGGGTTAACAGAAACCTGGTGGGACTCTACCCATGACTGGGTGGTAAACATTGAGGGCTAAAAGCTTTACAGAAAGGATAATGGGGAAGAGAGGGGGAGCGGTTGCGTTCTGTCAAGGAGCTTTATACATCAACCCTTATCAAAACGGAATCAGAGGAGAAAGTAGGATTATGGGTTAAGATACATGGAGGTCAAGGAGAAAGGGATTTGGTGGTAGGGGTCTGCTACAGACCCCCACACCAAGGGGAAGAACTAGATTTGGAACTCCTGAGGCAGCTCCTGGAGACCATAAAGACTAGGAAGGTGGTAGTCATGGGGGACCTAAACTACCCTGACATCCGCTGGGAGACACAAACAGCAAATTCCCACCGTTCATGCAGGTTCCTATCCTGTGTACAGGACCTCCACCTGATGCAGGAGGTATATGGTCCCAGTGGGAGAATGCCTTACTGGACCTGGTATTGGCAACAGGGGATGACATGGTAGGGGACCTGCATATCAGGGGTCACCTGGGCGACACTGACCACCAAATAATAGAATTCATCATAAGGTGTAGAGTGGGTAAGGTAACCAGTAAGGTGGAAGTGCTAGACTTTAGGAAGTCTGACTTCAGTGAACTTAGGTGTTTAGTCAATGACACACTGCAGAGTAAGGGATTTGGTGAGATGGGAGCCCAGGAAGGGTGGCTGTGCCTTAAGGAAGTGATCCTTTGGGTACAGAGGGAGATGATTCCAATGTGGGGGAAAAGGGAAAAAGGGGCCAAGAGGCTGCCTTGGCTAACCAGAGAAATCCAGAGCAGCCTAAGGGCAAAAAGGGGGACATATATGCAGTGGAAACAGGGAGAAATTACTAAAGAGGAGTATACCTCCTCAGCTCACAGTTGTAGGGAGGCAGTTAGAAAGGCCAAAGCTACCACAGAGCTGAGGATGGCATCCCAAGTTAAGGATAACAAAAAATTGTTTTTTGAGATATATAGGGAGTAAAAAGAAGGCTCGGGGTGGTCTAGGACCACTACTGAATGGGCAAACGCAATTGATGACAGACAGGGGGGACAAGGCTGAACTCCTCAACGAGTTCCTTGCCTCAGCCTTCCTAAATGAGGGCCAAGACAAGTCTCACAATGGGATTGTAGAGGCAACAGCTCTCCAAGCGCTGACCCTGAGATATTGCAGAGTCACTTGGAAGGACTGGATGTGTTTAAGTCGGCAGGCCTGGATGAGCTCCATCCAAGAGTAGTGAAAGCACTGGCTGATATCAGTGCACAGCCACTGGCAAGAATATTTGAGCACTCAGGGCACATGGGACAGGCCCCAGAGGACTGGAAAAGGGCCAATGTGGTCCTTATTTTCAAGAAGTGGAAGAAGGAGGATCCAAGCAACTACAGGCCAGTCTCATCTCCATCCTTGGCAAAGTCTTTGAAAAGATTATTAAGGCTCATATTTTTGAGAGCACATCAGGAAAAATTATGATGAGGGGAAAGCAGCATGGGTTCATAGCAGGTAGATCATGCCTGACTAATCTAGTCTCTTTTTATGACCAGCTTACAAAACACCTCGACACAGGAATAGGGGTTTATATTGTTTACTTAGACTTCAGGAAGGCCTTCGATATGGTATCCCACCCCATATTGGTGAACAAGTTAAGAGGCTGTGACTTGGATGATTACACAGTCCAGTGGGTGGCAAATTGGCTAGAGGATTGTACCCAGAGAGTGGTAGTGGATGGGTCAGTATTGACTTGGAAGGGAGGTGGGTAGTGGGGTCCTGCAGGGCTCAGTCCTTGGACTGATACTCTTCAACGTCTTCACCAGGGACTTGGACAAGGGAGTGAAGTATACTCTATCCAAGTTTGCGGATGATACAAAACTGTGGGGAGAAGTGGACACACCGGAGGGCAGGGAACAACTACAGACATACCAGGACAGGTTGGACAAACGGGCAGAAAAAAATAGAATTCAATTTAACAAGGAGAAATGCAAAGTGCTGCACCTAGGGAGGAAAAATGTCCAGCACACCTACTGCCTAGGAAATGACCTGGTCAGTAGCACGGAAGTGGAAAGGGATCTCGGATGAACATGAGTCATCAGTGTGATGAAGTCATCAGCAAAGCTAACTGCACTTTATCACGCATCAGCAGATGCATGACAAACAGAACCAAGGAGGGGATACTTCCCCTCTATTGGGCACTGGTCAGACTGCAGTTGGAGTACTGCGTCCAGTTTTGGGCGCCACACTTCAAGAGGGATGTGGATAACCTGGAGAGGGTCCAGAGAAGGGCCACTCGTATGGTTAAGGGCTTGCAGGCCAAGCCCTATGAGAAGAGACCAGGGCACCTGGACCTTTTCAGCCTCCGCAAGAGATGGTTGAGAGGCAACCTTATGGCTGCCTATAAATTCATCATGGGGGCGCAGAAGAGAATTGGTGAGGCTCTACTCACCAAGGCACCCCTGGAAGTCACAAGAAATAATGGCCATAAGCTAGCAGAGAGCAGATTTAGATTGGACATTAGGAGGAACTTCTTCACAGTTAGAGTGGCCAAGGTGGGAATGGGCTCCCAAGGGAGGTGGTGCTCTCCCCTACCCTGGAGATCTTCAAGAGGAGGTTAGATAGGCATTTGGCTGGGGTCATCTGAACCCAGCACTCTTTCCTGTCTATGCAGGGGGTCGGACTCGATGATCTATTGAGGTCCCTTACGACCCCAACATCTATGAATTGGGTCAAATCTCCTCTGAATCAAATTGCCTAGTGAAGCTTCACACAGCCCTATTGAACAATGATTCTCATCTTCCAGTTTCCCTACAGTTTAGATTCAAAATATGAAGTCAGAGGTTTTAAGGGGCTAAGGAAGTACTAGTTTCCTATGTGAAATCCTTAAAAAAAATCTTGCTAAGACAAGAAAAAAACCCCTACAGCCACAAATACAACATGAAGAGGATGTTGAAAATCCTGAAAAGTGATAATGAAAGGAAAAGAATACCTTGCAGTTTTTTATGACCTGAGGCTGTTAAAGATGCAAAGATGCAGAAGGAAAGATTTCCCTCTCATTTATTTGGTCATAAATCAAAAATGAGCCCACTATGAGCATGATTTCTTACAGCTCAATAGAAAGGGGATTAATTTTGCACAGACATAGTATTCAACCTCCTTTAGTCCATCCAAAGTTCCCTTTTGCCCTTCTTGAAGAAGGAATACAATCCTACTTGCTAAAGAACTAACTCTCATAGGCTCTTTCAAAGCAGGACCAATCAATGAAACATTAACACAGCAAATTCCTCCTTCAGTCAACAAAATGTAAGTTTGCTTAGGCAGATGATCCAAGTTCTGTAGAGGATAACTGGCCTACAGCCAAGAACTGGAAAACAAACTCTCCTGTCAATATAAAAATGATCTCTACAATTCTCATCCTCAAACCCCAATAAAAGAGATTAGGAGCAATGTGAAAGTATTAACCCCAAAACACCTATATTAGTATAAGAAATACCATAAGCACAAACAAAACAGACACAAGTGAGTCTCCACTGCTCACGAATGATCTGTTCAGATGAGAGCAGTATTTAACTATGTGCTACTGTCTAAAATGCCCACAGTGCTTTCTTAGTTTGACAGTTAATTTTTTGTACATTTCAATACAAGGTTTACAAGCCTTTATGACCAGTCGGAGAGCAGAAACTACTGTGTTTATCAAGCTGGGTAGACAAAATACGAAGTTATTCTACTTCCACCTCAGGTATCACAAATTACACACACACACATTCACATACATACGCATACTTTTATATTAAGGCTGTGTGAAACAGAACTGTTCCGTTTTGCTTTGAGTTTCGCTCGTTTCGCATTTCATTTCAATTCGAAACAGCTGTTATGTTCTGTTCCACTGAAACAGAAAGGCTGTTTCAACGCTGTTTGGACATTTCGCTGGGGACGGTAGACTGTTGGGCTGACTCCCCACCCCTTGTGCTGCCATCGTTTCATTTTGAGGCTGTTTTGAAGCCCTTCATTTCCATTTGATTGCATTGTTTTGAGCTTGAAATGAGTCAAAACAGTGTTGAATTGAAACAACCAGCAAAATTTTGCACAACCCTAATACACACACACCTTCATTACGTTCCTCTGAATACATTTTCCACTAAAAGAGCTCTGTGGCAGATGCAGAAACATAAAAAGAAACTATACCTATACACCTAAATCTTGAAAAAATACTTTATATACTTTTTGATTTGGCACTGAATTTATCAAAACAGAATAAAAGAATGATTCTACAAGTTGTCAATATCAGACTGAGACACTGCCCCCACTTCCCTCACCTCTGTGCCACCCCCAAAGTCTGCCCCACCTGCTTGTGTGCTCCCACCACTTACTCTTGCTTCAGCACTGCTCCAGCCTTGGCCATGAAGCAAGTGCATGCTCTTGCCCTAGCCCAGGCCAGGAGCAGTGATGACAACATAACAGCTCCAGCCCTGGCTCCAGAGTCTAGCTAGTGCTGCTATGCTGATCATCAAGAACATCCACTGTAATAGAAATTTAGCTGAGAGAGGCCAAAAATGACAGAAAGCAATGAAAAAAACTTCCTTTAATAATTTTAATTTTGTTGTGTTGGCTTATATTGTAGTTTCCTCTGTTTTCCATTTATATTAGTAAGATTTTGAACACACAGTGAAAAAAAGAAAAAGGAAAAAAAGTAAACAGGTTTAGAGGTATAATCTAAGAAACATTTCATTTCCTCTAATGTACGATATACAAAAAGTATACTACACTTCCCGTGTTAGTCATTTGGAGCTTAATGGTAAGTATTTATGTAGGCTTCTTTGAAGTATTTATTTTGGCTTTTTATTAAAGATAAAAAAGACATTATTAAATACAGACTATACTTAACATATTAATCATTCTCACTTTTCAGCGTGGTTATCTAATTAAGAGGCCAGTTCTCCCATGCACAGTTTGTGTCTGAGTCTTTGCACAATAGGGATTCACACATCTAGAGGACTCACATCAGAGTATGCAAAGTCCCCATAAATGTACCAGTAACTACTACACTACCCCTCACAAATTCCTATGTAAAAATAATAAAAAGTAAAAAGGACCTCCTTGACTCAAATTATATTTTCATCTGAATCAAAGGAAAACCGCAATAATAGTCTGTGCCCTCACAAATTATTTTCATGACCACGAATTAATTTTCAAAATTGCACATACTAACAGACATATACTTTCCATTTATTGTTATTGGCACGAACACTGGGTTAGAGCTTAAATATTTTTAAACGCACTTTACCCTCTCATAATGATTGCTATTATAACATTCTGTAATATTGCAGTGCCTTGCTTTCTACTTATATTACATCCCTGTATAGTATCCCTAAATGAGCCACTCAAAATTCTCATTTGCTAAAGGCAAGGATTATGAGAATGTACAGCACAGTAGAATGGTTACTGACTGCTTAGTCAAAATTAGTTCATCTTTTGTTTTTCTCTCTTTTCAAATGTTGTAAATTGTAGCTCAATGCTGAACAGTTTAAGTAATAGGACAGTCCAAAAATGTGGATTACAGCATACATGCAAGAGAAAGTACTTCACTCTCATCTTTTCATTCTTTTTCTTATAGAGGGAGAGTGGGTAAGGATTGTTAATCACTTCATAATTTTCTTCTGTCAATTAACTTGTACTATGTTAGAATTTTAGGGTAACAAACAGATTTTCTTTTCTTGACTGAATTTCTGTAGCTCAGAGTGTGAATTAGGTGAACTTTCTTGCGAGTTTATTAACACATCAAGACTTGCACGGCATCAAGCTTAGTGATGTCAAACAGGTATCTTCCTTTAAAAGAAACTTTTTACACCATTCTCCTTTGAAAACACTAACATTTGTTAACAGCTTAAAGTTAGTGGCCCTACCAATTAAAGTTAACAAGTTGGTACATCAAGAAACAAATATTAATCTCCCTGAAGAGAATCAGGATGGAGTTGATAAGGACTGTAATTCTTCATTTTGTAAAATAGCTCTTTACTTAGTAATAGAGGGAAGAACTCAGCATTTGCAGCAATGCAAGTTAAATTTGATCAGGAATATATGGATTTAAAAATTGATTAGTCTTCTAAATTCAATACCTTCAGATGCACTGAATTTAAAACTGTTGGTTTCTTAACAAAATTATCAATTTTTTTATTAAATTTCAATCAGTCAATCACTAAATTTGGTACCTGTTTTCAGGCTTTGCGACTCCTGTAGCTGGAAAATCATCTGTGTGTGTATTAGTTTAAAAATCATAATAATTAAACTTATTTATTTTTACAACTTGTTAGAACTATAGTTAACTACCATAAACTTAGGTAGCTGCTACAGTCAATTCATAGATCTTCAGTTATGAATTTTTATCATGGAATATAATAGTAAGCTTCTGTGCATAAAGAAATAAAGTTGCTCATCCAGAAGAGTAGACTACTGAATAATAACCATGAAAAATATGGCTTATTCTGAAATGTTCTTATATTGCTTTCAATTAGGCATTTTGGTCAAAATGTACAAGACATGTTCATTGGGGTTTAGGAACTGAACGGCCTTGAAAAATTTTGTTTTCAGGCCCAAATTCTGCCTGCAGTTATGCTCAGGTAAGCCCACTGAAACCAAAAAATATTGCACAGAATTAATCAACATCAGAATTGTGCCCTCCACTCTCAAAAACTCTCTAAAGACGGAATGATTAATGTACCTATTTTGCTAATATAGTCCAATGTTTTTGCTACTTATCTCCTGACAAATATGTGCTAGAAATGGCCTAAGATTTTTGATATTGTTAATGCACATGATTTGATTTTTTTGCAAATCCAATATATTAACTATGGGGCATATATAAAGTGTAGGAGGAAAACAAAAACAAAAACAGATGCTTCATGATCCACAAACAAATTTTCATACAAGGGAATAATTAAATATAGCAAATTTAAAATTAAGATTTAAGACATAATGGGCAGGTCCAGATGTGCAGGTATGTGCAACCTGTGGTGCCACAAACCTCATGTGTTACATATTAAACTGTGCAAAGAGCTGGGGGAAAATTTCCTACAAAAATTTCCCGGTAGCCAAAAAAATCCCAGAAAAAACAAAATAAGGGGTGCAAAGCACACTAAAATAGCATACTTGGGGACAAAGCATGACAAAATAGGAAGGACTGGCCTGCTGAGACACAGCATGCCTCAAGAATGGGGAGTAAGCAACCCTGGGTTGGCTGCTCCCCTGTCTCCATGTACCTCAGCACAAGGGCTGTGCTGCGGACCCTCTACATTGGAGGCATGTGGAGGCCCTGCGCCAAGGCACACTGTACCCCAGCCAGCCAGGGACTCTCACATGGAGATAGTAATGCAGAGCCCCCAAGCTGGAGTACAGTGAGCCTTGAGATGGGGCAGCAGGCAGCTCTGAGCTGGTTGCTTCCCTGTGTCCATTGTCTCAGCATGGGGCTCTGCTGTGGAGCCCCTGCACTGAGGCACGTGGAGCATCTGAGGCACATGAGGCGCACTGCACCCCAGCCAGGTGGGGAGCAGCACATGGAGATGGGAGAGCAGCTAGTCCAGGGTTGCCTGCTCCTCCGTCTTTGCATGTTGCAGAGACCCTGAGCTGGGGTGCAGTGTGCCCCAAGACAGAGGAGCAGGCAGCTCTGGGCTGGCTACTCCCCGTCTCTGCTGGCTAGCCCCACGCTGGGGTAACCTGCGCTCCAGCCAGCCCCCCTCTCCCCTACATAGCACAACACACAGAGCACAGCTTGGGAGGAGCTGGGCATGGCACATAACAAAGGGCATGTGCAGGAATGTACACTATGGCACAAATTTGTGCCATTACTATTTGTGCTGTTGCAGGTGCATGCCCTTACTCATCTGGATGTGCCCAGTGAGTAAGGTGTGTTGTATGTGCAAGTAGCTACATAGTAACTGAAGTGATTTTTTTTTTAATAGCATTAAGAGTTTTTCTTTAATTTTATCAAAGAAATATACCTGATACAGTGTCGATAATTTGAAAAGGGCATGAAATAGAATAACTCTTACTTTCTCTTGCTTATTGTTTCTCAGTAATTCCAAACTGTAACCTTTTAGAAAAACAAACGTTCAATATTCATATTAAAATCCTAACTTTTGTATGCGAGTGTGGTCCAGTCAACTCACACAAAGCTTTACTACATAAGGCTATTGCATTTATTAAAAATATGCTTTTTTCTAAGAACCATACATTCAAGTCAAACAAAAATCTATTTTTTTAATACAGGGTTCATGATAAAGATATAAAGCTCAGTATATTAAAATACTTTTCAAGTACAGAGCCATTAGTAAATGTTTAGCCACATTAACTGTCAATTTCTTTGTCAGTTTCAGATTAATGTGGTTATTGGATGGTCAGTCATTCAGATCAATACATCACGTTTTCAACCTTCATCAATTTAAGGTACCTTTTTTCTTTAAAGTAGGTCAGCTAAATTCAAATTTTTAAATTTTCAGCCATTTTTAATTATGATAATCAGGGGGTTCTTGATTTTTGCCATAACTACATTATTTTTGTAGGACAAACGTATTCTGTTGCTGTGGATTTAAGTATTGTATAAATGAAAGTTTTACCAAGACTTTGATATTAAGGAGAATTGCTCCATAAACTGAGTGGCAAAACATGCCAGGTTGCATGCTGCTGCACTAGTGCTAAATCTGTTGAGCTAACATGGGCAGAGGCATACCATCGGCAAGGAACAATACTTATAAAGTTTTTACCTTTAACAAACAGACCAAAAGTAAAAAACTAGTGTCTTTTATGTGTTTTTTTTAAGGATATCTTGGTTAAGTATAATGTAATATGTAATTAACTTTGTATAGTTTTATGTGAAAGCAAAAAAAGATCCTGAGAAAGAAAAGTACCAGCTTACTCCTTCATCCCCAAAGAATCATATTGGATCATTAGGTCACTCTCTCTTTTGGTAAGGATGATCATACAGTATATTTAACTTTGAGCAATAGGGCAGTTGGAAAAGAACTTCTCCCTCTTTTCCACTCCTGACAGTCTTTCTAGATTTGGACAGCAACAATTCATCTGACACTACCAATAGATATATATTAGGGATGAAGATATGGCTTTATTTTCCATTTTATTCTAAACCTTGTGCATGTTCTTTTAGGATATTGAATAGGAGGTCTCAGAATGCCCTACATAAGAAAATCTATAGAAGTTGTGTGCATGGAACCATAGACAAAACTCTGGAGCAAGACAGATATGATCTAAGATGTAAAGTGGCATTCTTTTTATCCTGCCTACATATTCAACAGTAGAGTAAAATGGCTACTGGTATCTGTCACTAAGTTTAACAGACTTTGTGCACCCAAAAAGGAACCTATCATAGAAAGATCGTACAACACATCCATTACGCTTTGCCATGGAAATTAACACAACTGCCCCACACCTGGATAGGGGATCAATTAATCTCTGTTTGAATATGCCTTAAAAAACTAGACTAAGATTATTTGTCAGCAACATCCAACAATTAAACTGTTTTAATGTTAACTAATGTGAACTTCTCAGGGATCACAAACGCATAAAAATTAGTAATTAGTCATTAAAGTTTATATTTTCCTTTGACATGTTTATTTGTTTTTGTTGGCATAATTATTTATTGTAGGTTCATCAAGTTAAATTTAGGGTGGTGTTTTAATGGTTTTTCTAAATGATCCCTCAACAACAAAAAAAAAAGACGACAGAAAAGAAAAGAAAAGACGACAGAAAAGAATGGGTAGTATCAGGGTCCTCTTCTAGGTGATATATTGATTCCTAGCTAAAGCCTTCTCAAATTACTGAATTCCAAATTCATTAATAATACTCACTGTAAAATAATTTGGGTAAAAAAACCTGTTGTTTGTACTAAAGCTATTTAACTCCGATAAACTGGATACAAATTGCTTTTTGAAACTACCACAGACATATGCTTTTGTTCAATTTATCAATAGTCTAATTCTCATTGAGAGCTTAATTTAAAACCATAATGTTTTTAAGTGTCAACTGTTTTTCCTATAATGTTCTTCCTCTGTAAAACTAATTCAATGAATTTTTATTATGACTTTCCATGAAGAAGAGAGTCGTATTTTTAATTATTTTTTTTTATGCATACAAAATATGACTGGAACAATCCCTTGAAAGAAATGCTTATTCCACTTAGAAAATATCGAAGAACATTTGTAGTGCACAAACATTATACATTTTTTCACCATTTATCCCCTCAAATTTGACATTAAAGGAAATTAAATGCAAGTTTCTTTTGATTGTTTAACAAATTATTTCTGTCCCATAACACAGTTGCTTAAATTCAATAGTGAGAAATCAACAGAACAACCATAATACATGATACCCACTGATGTGAAAAGACATACCAGTTACTCCACCTATCTACCTGCATGGTTAATTCTGGTTGGTTCTTCCACAATAAATCCATATGTTTGAAGTTCATAATTAAACTTCTAACCAAATAAAAATTATAATGACTGAATAAATATCTGCCCCCCTCCCTCCAGGCTGACCTAAGATATCCAAATCATTATGTGTAGACTGAAAAGGAAAAATGTATTAGTGCTGGAGGATAACTGAAAACAACTGTAACTATTAAAGCAAGATGCATATGTAAAATATGTAAAACAGGTTAGAAGGAGTATTTTGTGACCCTGCTAATGATATAGGCTGCTTGTATACATGATGGGGGTTTAGCCTCCTAAATTGAAACACTGAGTTTTCAATTGCCATAATTAAAACCCACCATTTCCATTTAGGGGCTTCTGTCATTATGGTGATGGGCCCAATCCTTCCCTCCCCCCCACCAGGAAGGGCGAGCTGCCAGGGCCCTGGTCCTTTCCTCCACTGTGGTGAACCCCCCACCCCAGGGCCACCTGAGTAGGCTACTAGCAAGTAGGCACTGCCACCATGGAGAGAAGATCCAGGGTCCCCCTGCAGCTCAAGACCCACCAGCAGCTTCCTCCCCAGCCACGTGAAAGGTAGGCATGCTCTGGGGGGGGGGCGGGGAAGCAAGGATCAGTCCCCTCACTGCTTCCCCCTCCCCCCCATGGACTCTGCCTGCATGGGCTGCAGCTGGGCCATATAGTCCCTTGAGCTGCCAGGGGTCCCAGTCCTTCCCTGGCAATGGCACCCCCTGGGACCACCCAGGTGGGCTGCTAGCTGCACAGGTGCTGCCCCACATAACAAACAGCACCTGCTGGATCCAACTCTTCCCCAAGCTAGCACCCATCTGGGCAGCTCCAGGGGGTGCAGCTGCCGCAGAGGGAAGGAACCCCCCCCTTCCCATAGTTCAGGGGCTGCATGGCCTGGCAGCAGCTCGTACATGCAGGCTCCACTGAAGGGAAAAAACAGTGAGAGGCCTGATCCTTTCCCCCCCTCTATAGAGCCTGCATACTTCTCCCGTGGGTGGAGGACAAGCTACCAGTGGGCCCTGGACCTTCCCTCTATGGCAGTGCGTCCCCTGGGGCCACGCAAGCAGGTGACTAGTGGGTGGGTGCTGCCCCAGCTCATAGGCAACACCCAGCCCAATCCAACTGTTCCCTGAGCCTGAGCTGGGGCAGCACCCACCTGTTATCTGCCACTGTGGAAGAAAAGACTGGGACCCTGTGAAGCTCAGGGGCTGCTCAGTACACCAGCAGCTCACCCCCTGGCTGCAGGAGATGCAGGCAGGCTCATTGAGGGGGCAAAAGAAGCAAAAAGGATGGGGCCCCTCACTTCTGCCTTCAGCCAGCCTCTCTCATGGTGGGGCAGGGGGGCAAACTGTCAAAGGCTGCAATGTTACAAATTAGCCACATTCAAAACTAAACTACATGAGGATCTGTTTTAGTTTGCAATAGAGTAAATTCATTTAATTTTTTAAAAAACAACAACCCTGCATATGTACAGCATGATGCAATAAAACCACAAATATGGCCAATTTTCATCACATGTAAAAACACCCTATGATTCTTACATTCACAATGAAGGAGAAATAATAAAAAGTTGTCTGGGCACAGTGGTAGATTACTGCAATAGGCATTCAGCAACTGAGAGCTGGATTCTGTTTTTCATGTAAGCTACATATTAAAACACACTTTAAATGATCCCTGTCATCCCTCTCACTTCCATTCATATTACAGTTTTTCTGTGCTTGTAAATTATACAAAGTAGTCCCAAAACAGTCAGACCATATTTTATAAGTGAAAAGTATTGGACTGAATACCTCAATGCACTGTGGTAAGGAATCACTGCGGACAAGCTACTAAACACCTTGGCAGAATTGTGTTCAAGCAAATTTTTACGAAGTCATACAATAGATAGAGAACTCAGTTCCTGGAACAATATTTTATGTCAGGACTAAGCATATGGATAAATGGATATTGAATGTCATCCGCTGGTAGGATGCAACAAAAACCATCCTCGTTATCATCATTACTACTATTATTATTACTATAATTGTCATTATACCATTTAAATTAACCTATTTGCACACATTTGTTACTGCTTTTGTACACAAGAGGATATACAAGACAAAGCAAACTATATACACTGTTGACTCTAGTGTTCTTCAGAATTTGAGATACGCTCCTGGCTTATTTCATACTAAAATACCTTTCTTAAGATTACAAGTGTGACGGGCTAACTGGTAATGATTTGGCCCAGGGGTTTTGAAAGGGTAAAAGATGATTGGAGGGATTGGGATTCCCTTTTTTCACCAATCAGGCCCCAGAGACTCAGCCTCCGTGTCCCCTGATTGGCCCATTGGGTCATTCAGAAGGGGATAAAAGGGGCAGCCCAGCTGACTCAGAGGAGACCAGCAAGGGACCATGAGGAAGGAGTTTCAAAATGCTGGCAAGAGCTGGACCAGCAAGGGGGAAGCAGTAGCTCCAGAAGAGCCTGAAGGAGTAGGACCTGCAGGCAGCAGTTGGACCCCCAGCAGCACGGCGTGCGGCCGACAGGAAAGGCTCTCCACTGGGCTCCACAATCCCCCTACAAAAGGCTACAACCAGCAGGAGAAGTTCCCTAGCTCTAGCAAGAAGCTGAGCAGTTTCCCAGCTCTGCTTTCAGCTCCTCCAGCAAGAAGCCAGGAAGCTTGACGCGAGGCAGGGCCTCCTGGAAGGTCAAAACCCCTAGCAGTTTGGGGACCATTACCAGCAATGGTGATAGAGTTTGTGACAACCATGTGGGAGATCTGAGTTCAAGTCCCAGCTGGGTTGAATCGGGATGAGTGAAGTGATAGGGAGAAATTCTTGTTGCATGGAAGGGGGTCATTGTGTTTTCCCCCTCCAGGTACCTAGGCCCTATATTTCTTGTTATTTGACGTTTTGTATTTTGTGCATTTTATATTTTGCCAACCCGTATTGTTTGTTGTGCTGTTTGTGTTTTTATATTTTGTTAAACCTGTCTTCTGTCAACTGAATGAATATGTCTATGAATGTAAATGCCTAACCTTTATTGAATCCTGCCCCCTCAGGGCGTTGTAGTCTTTCCTATACCCCCTGGTTTACACATGTTATGTTCCCACTACTGTACTGTTTTTCTCATTAAAAGGTATATGGTTAAGTCTCCAATCGGTGATCTGGCTCTGCTCTGTAGGGGAAGGAGAGTCCCTACACCTCCCACAGCACTTCTGCATCTGCTCTGATCCCTTCAATTGGAGAGGGGGTACATCTTGGAGTACCGCCCAGGTTACAGAAGTTAACAACAAATGTAAAAGGACATGCAACTTGTGAACTGCAAAGAGAAAGATTAGGGTACATTTATAAATTTAGAACAAAAAAATTATTTCTAAACATTATTAAAAAGCACAAAGTGCTAGTTGACTAGGGAGACAATTTACTGAATCATGCTAATACTGGCAAAAGATCACCTAGGGCTCAGACCATATTGACTGCAGACTACCAGGATCTCTGACTAGAAACATAATGCCATAGAGTGCAGACTGACCCTTCTCAAATTCTTAGCAACACCCCTTAGAATTGACAACTTTGAATGCTGCTGCTCAGGGAGCTACATCAAGAATCCACAGGACGCATAACTGAGAAGTAAGCTAATTCATTTTTTCAAAGGAAAATACCAAAGTGTGGCAAACTACTGAAATGGGAGCAACTGTGTTTTTAATGGGTGCATCTATATGTTCATTAATGTGCTTTTGCTAATGCATGCTAAATGTAATACCTCTAAGCATTTGTATAAATGGCAAAATGCACATCAACACTGAGAAAATGGCAGCAGTACACTTTAAAACTAAAACAGACCAAAAGTGTTTTCGTTTAGAAGCATACCACCACCATTTTTGGTGTGCTGATATGCATTTTGCCATTTATGCAAATGCATGTGATGCAGCACCGGGTGCATTAGCTCTATTGGCTGCAGACTCGATTAATCAAGTCTGCTCCAATGTGCTGGATTTCTGGCACATTGGAGCAGACAAAGATACATGTATAAATGCCCTACATTGTGAGATACTAAAAAAGGTAGATTAGCTAAAGCAAGTGGTTTTTTTGTGACAATTTAATGTGCATTAAAATAGGCTAATGCACATTCAAATGCACGTGAAGACCCACCCAATAAGATTTACTCAGGTCAGACATACCAACAAAGGTGGTGAAACATTTTCCTTTACAGCTCTTCGGGCACTGAAACCTGCTGAGTATTTGTGTCTTGCACATGAAACCAGAACTGTAGTGAGAACAGAAAGCAGTACTTTAGAGAATACAGCAAAGTTTCCACCGAAAGACGTCTAAATCTGAAATTTTGCCCATGCTTCTGTGAATATGGACCACCACCATATGCCATGATTTCAAAATAAACATGCTTGTTCCATGTGCCTAATAAAGTGATTATCTAATAGTAAACATTTAATAAACTAGCTTAGAAAAAAGAAATTAAAAGACACTTTATGCCTACTGATATTAATAAAGGTACTAAAATTATAGTTGAACTGGATACATCTAAAAGTTATATCCTCTTTATTTTTAAATTACTGATATACTGCAAGTTCTTATAAGTTAAACTCAAATACAGATTTTCTTTGATCAATATAACATATGTTGGGAAAGAAATTGTTATTTTTTCATTTCTTTGTGACACAGTACAAATATATAGCATAGCCTTAAAAAAATGTTCTCAGAGGCTGGATATAAAATTATCTAAAATTACACTACATCTTTACTGCCTCTGCATCAAAATAGTATCAGTTACTGTATACCATCACTTACAAGGTTTTCACCTAATTCATTTTATACTTTTCATGAAAGCACAGTATAACCATTATATATATTTCTATTAGTTTCCTACAGTGTGATGCAGAAACTATAAAAGTAGCAATAGACACGTTAAGAAAAATTTACAACAGAAATAATGAAACTTCGCCTCTTCCATTTCCGAAAAACAAACAATACCCAAAGAATAAACATTTAAAAGCCAAATCCCCGTCATTGTACTTGTCTTGAAATCTACCATAAAACCACATGGAATTAGTTCTTCCCAGTTGATAAGACAGACACAAACAGGTAGAGGTAAAAGTAGATAAGACTCACTGTAGTTTAATTTAAGGAGGAATACCTATCCTCATCAATTAACTAAGAAACAGCGGAAGGGGACTCCGAAGTGCTTTGGGTTAGAATACAAGGCAGTCGAGGGGAAAGAGACTTAACAGTGTGGGTCTACTACAGACCTCCCAACCAAGGAATTCCTAGGTAAGCTCACGGAGGTAGTGAAGTCAAAGGATGTGGTAGTCATGAGGGACCTGAACTTCCCGGACATCTGCTGGGAAGAGCAGTCAGCCAGATCTGACCGCTCATGTAGGTTCTTAGCCAGAATGCAGGACCTCCATCTAACCCAGGAGGTGCATAGCCCCACAAGCGGAGACGCCTTGTCAGACCTGGTGCTGGCCACGGGAGATGACCTGGTGAGGGGGGCTGCAGGTGCTCAACCACTGGGCAACAGTGATCATCGCCTGCTGGAATTCACCATCCAGCGCAAGGTGGCAAAGGCCTGCAGCAGGGCAGCAGCCCTAGATTTCAGGAGGGTGGACTTCAATGAGCTAAGGAGAATAGTCAGGGAACCACTGAGGTCCCAGAGGGGAGGGGAGCCAGGTGTCCAAGAATGGTTGCTCCTTAAGGAGACAATCCTCCAAGCCCAAAGGAAGGTAATCCCAGCATGGATCAAATGGAGCAGGAGGGCACAAAAAGCCCCCTGGCTCACCAAAAGCATCTGAGAATGTCTCCTAGCTAAAAGGGAGGTGTACACCCAATGGAAAGGAGGGGCCATCACCAGGGAGGATTATACTGCAGTTGCTCGGGGATGTAAGGGGCAGTCAGGAAGACCAAGGCAGAGATGGAACTGGGACTAGCTTCTCAGATTAAGGACAACAAGAAGTCCTTTTTTAAATACATAGGGGGCAAAAAGAAGGTTCCAGGTAATGTAGAAGTTTCCAGGTAACATTAGGAAATTTGGTCCTCACACCAGATGACAAAGCCAACATGTTTAACTACTTCTTTGCCTCCATTTTCCTAAGCAGGGACCAGAACAGTCACACCTCTGCTGGGCCCCCCTCAGGGGCCAACGGAGGCACACCTAGGCCAAGGGTTAGTGAAGAACTAGTTAGGGAACTTCTGGAGGGACTGGATGTATTCAAGTCAGCTGGTCCAGATGATCTCCAACCTAGAGTACTAAGGGAATTAGCTGAGGTCATTGCAGGACCCCTGGCACTGCTTTACAAGTACTTGTAGTGCTCTGGAGTGGTGCCAGAGGACTGGAAGAGGGCCAATGTGGTTCCCATCTTCAAAAAGGGGAAGAAGGAGGACCTGGGAAACTATAGGCCAGTTAATCTTACCTCGATCCGGGGGAAGCTTTTTGAGAAAATTATTCTGGTGCATATACATGAGGTGCCAGCAGAGGAGATCATGCTTAGGGGCAACCAACACGAGTTCATTAGTGGCAGGTCCTGTCAGACCAACCTGGTGGCCCTCTATGATCAGATCAACAAATCATGCAGGGGTAGCAGTGGACATAGTCTTCCTAGACTTTCAGAAGGCCTTCGACACTGTCTCTCATGCCGTTCTCATTAAGAAACTGTGGTGTCGACACCCACACAGTCAATTGGGTCGCCAACTGGCTGGAGGGCTGCACCCAGAGAGTGGTAGTGGATGGTTCATTTTCAACCTGGAGGGATGTGGGCAGTGGGGTTCCACAGGGGTTGGCCCTCGGGCCCGCACTGTTCAACATCTTCATCAGTGATTTGGACGAGGGGGTAAAAAGCACCCTGTTCAAATTTGCTGATGTCACTAAGATGTGGGGGGACGTGGGCATGCTAGAAGGGACACTGGAATCGGACCTAGACAGGTTACAAGGGTGGGCGGATGAGAATAGGATGGGATTTAACACAGAAAAGTGCAAAGTGATGCACGTTGGGAAGAACAACCGGCATCATACCTACAGGCTGGGGAACTCCATTCTTGTCAGTGCAGAGGCAGGAAAGGATCTTGGAGTCATCGCTGACTCCAAGTTGAACATGGGCCGGCAGTGTGGGGATGCAGTCAGGAAGGCCAACCGCACCTTGTCTTGCATCCACAGATGCATCACAGGCAGGTCCAAGGAGGTGATACTCCCCCTGTATGCGGCACTGGTCAGGCCACAGCTGGAGTACTGCGTCCAGTTCTGGGTGCCACACTTCAAGAGGGATGTGGACAACATGGAGAGGGTCCAGAGGAGGGCCACTCACATGATCAAGGGGCAGCAGGGCAGGCCCTACAAGGAGAGGCTACGGGACCTGAACCTGTTCAGCCTCTACAAGAGAAGGCTGAGGGGGGGATCTAGTGGCCTGTTACAAATGAGTCATGGGGACCAGCAGGCACTGGGGAAGTCCCTGTTCCCCTGAACACTACCAGGAGTGACCAGGAATAACGGTCACAAGCTGGCAGAGGGCAGGCTTAGGCTAGATATCAGGAAGTGCTACTTCACAGTCAGGGCGGCTAGGATCTGGAACCAACTTCCAAGAGAACTTGTGCTGGCTCCTACCCTGGGGGTCTTTAAGAGGAGGCTTGATGCCTACCTAGCTGGAATCATTTGACCCCAGTACTCTTTCCTGCCATGGCAGGGGGTCGGACTAGATGATCTACTCAGGTCCCTTCTGACTCTAAAAACTATGAAAATATGAAATACCAGAAATGTTTCTTTATTAAGTTGTACACATATGCACATATATGCTTAAGAAAGCTTATACTATATATACCTGCTTTAGTTAGTCTATAAGGTATAAATTTAGTCTGCCTTCTGCCACTAATATAACAACATTATGGCCAGCTGCTTAACTGATACCTGAATCTGTCTATAGTCATCTACACATCCAGATCAAATATATTCAGATGCAACTAACATATGCAAGTGGCATATGGATGTTATGTGCCCCCAGACTGTCCTGAGCAACCTAAAAGTTAATGTTTTTCCAAGACTGAACTAAATTCTGAACAGTGTTTATAGGATGGGGTTCTATCCTAGCAGACTCAATAAAACCAAATTAAACTGGTAGTGATGTTGATGTATATTAAAATTATCCCTGAAGTTATAATGGAAATGCTAATAAGGTGGAAGGATTTCTTTTCTGAGATATTTTAATGTTTGCAGTTTTCAGGATCAGATAGTACAATATTGTGCTAAATAAACAAAAAAACCCAAAACATGGTTTGCAATTAATAGCAACATATGCTAGAGTTGTTTACACTTATTTCATTGTTATCTCACTAGAATCCTACAGAATGTTTAATAATATAATATTTAAAAATTAGAATCCAAAAAGATCATTGGAAGATGTATACACAATTTCTGATATAAAAGGCATTAATCTATTAATTGAACTCCCATAGAGATTTTCTTGCTACGTCAACTGAGGAAGAGAAGAAGGAGCCTTCATTTACAGGAGCATGAAGACACAATCTAAGCCATTTGCTATTTACCTGAATTATTTTCAGGTACTTGTGTTCCTCTCTCATTTTCAGAAACAATGATAAAGTTATTGCCTGGAAAACAACTACTACATGTCATATATGGATTTGCCTACTCTTCGTGAAGTAAGTTCACTATCAATCATTATTTATAATTACTGTGACACCTCAAAACCTAGCAGTGAGAAGAGAAAAGAGCCACAGAAATAATAATAATAATAATCTCCATATTATTCTCTTATTCTCTTAACATTAAAAACATTTGGGCAACAAAACATATCAATCACTTAACTCATGTAGATATGTTTCATCCAGAAATGCTAAAATAAAAATAAGAGGGGAGAACAAATCTTGTCTGAAATATGGCAGGGGGAGGGGAGGAGGGGAACTACTATTAGTATTCCCAAACACTGCTATTAATACAACTTATCTATTACTGTAAATGTAAATATACATTGCGTTATTATAACAGTAGAACTTTTATATGATCTTTCTTGTGCAATAAATAGAACTAAACTGAAGTATAGGGCTGATTTTATGGTATATTTTCTAAAATTATTATTATACACAGACTTCATAGTATAATCTTCTTTATATGCATATAACTCCTGAATTTGAATGGAAATGTATTATACACAAGACCAAGAATTGGGATATGTTTAGGCTTCTATCAATGATGTGGTTAGTTATGTTATATATACAAACACAAAAATGTCTTGTGTGTGTATGTCTGTGTTTATATACATATACATACACAAGCACACCAGATGCATCTACATGTCACCTTACGTTACGTTAGCGACATGGCACATTGCCATATGATGCACCACCGTGATCACGTGAGTCTACATGTGACCAGCAGCTACTTCACCGTAGTGGTGCACCCTGCAGTGGCTAAAACTAGCCATGCGCTGTGCACACGGCACAGTACAGATAGTTACTGTGCCGTGCTTTAGTACTTCCTTTAAAGATTGGCAGGTAGGGCAATTGTCACTGTAGGGCAATGTGTAGATGCGCTTGTAGTGTATGTACACACACACACACACCAACTCAAAACAGAAGAATAAAAAAGCAGCTTCTAACACTAAGATTGAAATGTGTGCTGTTTGCTTCTGATTCAGCAAAGTACTCCTTACATTTAAGCTTGTACATAACTCACTGTAATCCACAGAATAAGTACATAGTTAACTTTACATATGTATTTAAATGCTTTGTTGAATCTAGGTTTTCATGAGGGCCATTTTTAAAGATGGAAATATTCTCAGAATTGGGAAAAAAGCAAAACTCCTCTGGTTGATACAGTCTTCAATCACTGTAATTCAGGCAAATATTTTGAAGTGAAAGACTCCAAAGCCATCTTTATATTTTGCTACATAGGTCTGTTCTGGCCTTTGTATTTGCAAATGGTGATTCAACTAGTTTCCTCATCTTCACTGAAAGTAATAACTTCCTTGGTTCTTCATAGTCTGATAAGAAGATGATTTCTCAGCAATTTCCCCTTTTTGCTTTAATTAATCCAAATTAATTTTTTAAGGCCTCACATATGGCTTAAATGATAACTGCATGTTAGAAATACAGAAGTCCTGTAGGACTCTTTAGGTTTCATCTCAAGTGGCATTCAGGATTGTAAAAAATGTTAGCTAATATGTTCTAAAACTCAAGGGTAGGCAAAGACTTTAGTACATGCTAAGCTGGTTCCTTTCAAGACTGTAAAGGAGCCTAGTATATTGACAAGTGCAAGGTAATGCCGAATGCTGGGCTCTGAACTAGCTTTTACTACTCAGGAAAGAGACCCCAAAGTCATTTTAGATAGTTCTTTATAAACATTAGTTCAGTGTTCAGCTGCAGCCAAAAAAGCCAATAAAAACCTGGACATCATTAAAAAGGGAATAGAAAACAAAACCGAAACCACTATTATGCCACTATACAAATCTATGGTGCACCAACATCCTAAGTAGCGTGCAATTCTGGTCCTCACATCTCAAATAGGGTGTAGTAGAACTGGAAGAGGTACAGAGAAGGGCAACCAAAGTTATCAGGGGCATGAAGCAGAGACTATACCGGTAGAGATTTAAAAAAAAAGTCTTCCACTTGGAAAACATAGCTAAGTGAGGGATATGAGAAAGGACTATAAAATTATGGATGTTGTGGACCAACTGACCAGGATGCTGTTGTTCACCAAGTCGCAGAACACTAGGACAAGGGGGCACCCACTGAAATTAGAAGACAAGTTTAAAATTAACAAGATAAAGTACTTCTTTCTGCAATTAGTAGTTAACTTCTGAAATCCATTGCCAGAGGAGGTAGAGGCAGATAGCATAATCAGGTTAAAAAAGGGATTTGATAAGTTCACAGTGACCATTCTATTAATGGCTATTAAACAGAATGGATGGATATATTTCCATCAATCTACATCAGTAGTAGTGGACGCCAGGTAGCATATTGAATAGGGTACAGATCACACTAGAGATACCAACTGAAAGCATCCATTTCTGCTACTGTCAGAGACAGAATACCAGGCTAGATGGACTATTGGACTGACCCAGTATGGCTCTTAAGTTATGTTCTTTAGTAGCCTGTGGATAGTGTTATTTTTTTTGCACTTCATTCTCAGGATATATTCACTTGCTCCTGGTTTTGTAAAGGCCTAGTTCCAGTTATACAGTTAAAAATTAAGCATTTTAAAAAGAGTTACAGTAGAGGTCAATAAGGTCTTACTTCACCAAACAGAAAAAGATGTACTATAAATTGGCAAATAAGTTAAACACTGAACAACTCTTCATCACACAGGATCCAATCCTGCAGTACAAATACTGTAGACTTCAATAAGAATTACCTGAGTATGAGTACAGTTTGTCTAAAGAACTATGGTATAATTGTAGGTATAGTTAATTTAATAAGGATTTTAAGTTGATATATGGAAAAGGTACAGGGATATACTGGAAAGGTTGTATATTGAGATGTATATTGACTAGCTTTGGCTTCAATACTGCAAACATGCATAGTTTCATAGTTTCGGAAGGGACCTGAACAGATCATCTAGTCCGACCCCCTGCCATGGCAGGAAAGAATACTGAGGTCAAACGACCCCAGCAAGATGTTCATCTAACCTCCTCTTAAAAACGCCCAGGGTAGGAGCCTGCACCACATCCCTTGGAAGTTGGTTCCAGACCCAAGCCGCCCTGACCGTGAAGTAGTGCCTCCTGATGTCTAACCTAAACCTACCCTCTGCCAGCTTGGGACCGTTATTCCTGGTCACTCCTGGCAGTGCTCGGGGGAACAGTGACTCCCCCAATGCCTGCTGATCCCCCCTGACTAGTTTATAACAGGCCACTAGATCCCCCCTCAGCCTTCTCTTTTGGAGCCTGAACAGGTTCAGGTCCCATAGCCTCTCCTCGTAGGGCCTGCCCTGCTGTACTCTGATCATGCAAGTGGCCCTCCTCTGGACCCTCTCCATGCTGTCGACATCCCTCTTGAAGTGCGGCGCCCAGAACTGGACACAGTACTCCAACTGTGGCCTGACCAGTGCTGCATAGAGGGGGAGGATCACCTCTTTTGACCTGCTTGAAATGCATATGTGGATGCATGACAAGGTGCGGTTGGCCTTCCTGACTGCCTCCCCACACTGCCGGCCCATGTTCATCTTAGAGTCAATGATGAATCCAAGATCCTTTTCCACCTCCGTGCTGACAAGTGTGGAGTTCCCTAACCTGTAGGTATGGTGCCGGTTGTTCCTCCCCAGGTGCATCACCTTGCACTTGTCTGTGTTGAAACCCATCCTATTCTCATCCGCCCACCCTTGTAACCTGTCGAGGTCTGACTGTAGCCTGTTGCATCCTTCTAGTGCGCCCACATCCCCCCACATCTTAGCGTCATCAGCAAATTTGAACAGGGTGCTTTTTACCCCCTCGTCCAAATCACTGATGAAGATGTTGAACAGTGCGGGCCCGAGAACCGAGCCCTGCGGAACCCCACTGCCCACGTCCTTCCAGGTTGAGAAGGACACATCCACTACCACCCTCTGGGTGTGGCCCTCCAGCCAGTTGGCGACCCATTTGACTGCGTGGGTGTCTACACCACAGCCCTCCAGTTTCTTAATGAGAATGGGGTGCGAGACAGTGTCAAAAGCCTTCTGGAAGTCCAGGAAGACTATGTCCACTGCTACCCCTGCATCTAATGATCTGGTGATCTGATCGTAAAAGGCCACCAGGTTGGTCTGACAGGACCTGTCACTGATGAACCCGTGCTGGTTGCCCCTAAGCATGCAGTCCCCTGCTGGCCCCTCCTGGATGTGTGCCAGCATAATTTTCTCAAACAGCTTGCCTAGGATCGAGGTAAGACTAGCTGGCCTATAGTTTCCCGGGTCTTACTGCTTGCCTTTGCCACCTTGCGCTGGATGGTGAATTCCAGCAGGCAATGATCGCTGCTGCCCAGGTGGTCAAGCACCCACAGCCAGCACTAGGTCCAACAAGGCGTCCCCCCTGGTGGGGCTATGCACCTCCTGGGTTAGATGAAGGTCCTGCACTCTGTGTAAGAACCTACATGAATGATCTGACCTGGCTGACTGCTCTTCCCAGCAGATGTCCGGGAAGTTCAGGTCCCCCATGACTACCACATCCTTAGCCTTCACTACCTCTGTGAGCTGACCCCAGAAATCCTGGTCAAGCTCCTCTCCCTGGTTGGCAGGTCTGTAGTAGACTCCCACTGTTAAGTCTCTTTCCCCTCGACTGCCTTGTACCCTAACCCAAAGTACTTCAGAGTGCCCCCCCCTACTCCTTACCAATTGAGGATGTGTAGTCCTCCTTAATATAGACAGCCATGCCCCCACCTCTCTTTCCTATCCTGTCCCTCCTGTACAGCCTATAGCCCTTGACATTCACCACCCAATCATGCGTTGAGTCCCACCATGTTTCTGTAATCCCCACTACGTCCGGGCTGGTGTCAGCCAGCAGGAGAGTGAGTTCCTCCTGCTTGTTACCCATGTTACAAACATTTCTGTAGAGGCATTTGAGGCCTCCTGTAGATGTGTGTACTGACCCCCTAGTCCCAGAGTTACCCTGGCCCCCAACTCTTACCTGTTTATCTGCTTCGCTCAGTGGGCTGGGCTGGGATGTAGTTGTGGGTGTTGTTTGGTCTGGCAGTCTGATGTTTCCTCCACCCTTGTCTACCCCTACCCCTTAAGCATGTGCTTATATTACTCATCTTAGTAGCTTCTAGGGCACGGGTCGGCAAAATATGGCCCATGGGCAGGATCGTAGGCTGGATCAGGCCCACAGAGGGACTTTGTCAGGCCTATGGCAGGTCCCTTGGTCTTGCCTGGTCCTGGTGCTGTCTGGCTTGTGATGCATCCTGCTGGTCCCTGGGCAAGCAGAAGGGCTGAGGCAGCTCTGCAGCTGGACTGTCTTTCTAGGTAGCCCAGGTGGCAGAGGCTCCTTCCAGAGACTGTCACTGCTGGCCCCAGCCCCACAGTACTGGGGAGGACCCACATACACAGCCCTGATCCCATCCCATCCCATCCCATCCCATGCCCACTCTTTTACCCCAGGCCTAGCAGCAGCTTCTGTCAGGCCACTGCCTTTGCTCAGTGTTGGCAGGCAAGTCTGGAGCAGGCATGGAGTGGGCTGGGTTGGGGCTGAGCGTTTAGGTTTTGGCTTGTCCTGAGGTGGTCTACTCCACTGAGCTGAGTCCGGAGTGGGGTGGGCTGGGGTCAAGGCTGTGTGCACAGGTCCCCACCAGTACAATGGGGCTGGGGCCAGTAGCAGTGGCATCTGGAAGGAACCACCACCACCGCCTGGGCTGCCTAGAAAGGAGGCACAGGCTAGGGTTAGGGCTGGCCCTGTGTGCTGTTGGCAGTCGCATGTGGGCTCTGGTCCATTCCCAGGAAGTGTGGCAGGGGTGCTGACCAGTGCACAGCAGCTCCACAGAACTGTCTATGTGGCCCATGGGCCCAAATAATTGCCTACCCCTATTCTAGGGATAGTCATCGTTCTAAACTTAAGCACATTACAAAACAAGGAATTTAGGGAGTAACATCAACTGCCAGTAGTATTGAACTATAGGCAGGATTAAACAGAGATCAGAGTCTCTCTCACCACAGGAAACTCGCATCCCTGTTTTTATCATTTTAGTTAAACCAATCTAGTTGAATTGAATCCTATCTAACACTGAGTCCCTTTCAAATTAAATGTATTTTATCAATATACTATAAAATAAGGTCGATATACAGTGTCTGACAAAAAATTTTTTATCTACACGTTGCGATAGACAGAGAATCAAAATAATTCACAGAACAAAATGCACTTTGTGGAAGTAGCTCATTTCACTGTGTAGACTAAATGCATTTTCAGGAAGGATTACATTTTGTTTAGCAATTTATTTTATTGACAAAGCATATTTCATCAGATATTGCATCATATTGTGTAGACAAATGCATGTTGTCAAATACCTTATTTTCTTTGGTGGATAAAAAGTATTTTTAGTTCAGAATCTAGACTTTTCCAGAGAATACAATGAATTCAATTAAGAGTAAGTTATATGGAGTGTGATGGTGGACCTTGCCTCTATATCCTTCTATAATCTCCCGAAGAGCTGCAAGTACCCTGATTTTCCCGCTTGCCACATCTTGGATGTTATTATAATATGTTCTGCTTTATGATGTCACGTGTCAGGAGGGTTGTTATATATATATTTGTTGTTTTATTTTGCTCTCTGGGTGTAGGAATCCTGGTAGTATAGAGGAAAACTTCACTCGATTATTCCCACACACTTGCCGATATATATATATTCACAATCAAATGCAGATTAACACTTGTCTTTATCTTTATTCTTTATAAAACTATACAGACTTTTGTTATCTTTAAACAGAAGTGGTCCCTTTCTTTGTTAACAGTTATATCAACTTTGTAATTCTATCTACATACTGTTCTTATTTAACCTTTATCAGTTTGGTTGGACTGAACTTGGTGTTAATAAACAAAGTCCCTTTAACTCTGACTTGTCCGTTTATTTCCTTTTTTTTTTTTTTTTGAGCAGGCTTTTCTCTTCAAGCCTTGTTATTTCTCTCTCTTTACTTTTGCTATCCTGAGTGTGTACCTTTCACCTGGTGCGTGCCTGGAGCCTTGAATCCTTGTGGTCAGTTGTTTTCACTAAGCTCGTGGGAGTGAGTCAATTCCCTCTTCTTTTTTTGTTTGTTTGTTTACTTTTCAGCATGGCTGCCAGCCACGTCTCCGGTACCTCTGCAGGGATACACCGCTTCCTCAGAGTTCTGCTTTCTCCAGGGGTGAGAAAAATCCTGAAGTAAGTGTCCTTTCTCCCTCACCTTCTCCTTCAGATGCTCTTTTTTTCTTCTCCCTTTCTGAGACTCCCTTCTCCACTTTCTTTTCTTTTCCCAGAGCCTCTATCCTAATATGGTAAAAGCTCCAGAAGCGGCATTCTCTGGCTCGTTTTGCCACATCGCTGTTTACCCTTTCACGTAGAGAAAATGGTTTTATTTTAATTTTGTTAAAATACTAAAATTTATTTTAAGAGCTTACCTGGACTGTGTAAAAAACAAGTTGATATCAGCCTGATTGTGATCTCGCACTATTTTTTTCACAGCTTTATTTTCACAGGCCTCTTTGAACAAGATCAGTCAGGTCCTATGCAAGTTAACTTAGGAGAAAGAAAAGCCTTATTACCCCTTCACTTTAGATAGTGTTGCAAGAGCAACATACCCTGAAGTCAGTCAGTTGTAGCATGATTTATCTGGTGTTAGCAAATATTGTTAAGGTATAAGATAACCCTAAACAAATTCTGACTGTGATTTAAAATGTATGAATGCATCAGTGTATGAGAGTGGGGAGTGTAAGCAAAAGCTTGATTCTCCAACACTGAATACAGTGGCAATTTTGCCTGTAGTTTCGGGAGGTTCAGGGCTGGGGAGCGGAGCAGCTCCCCGGAGTTGGCAGAGCCCGTGCCAGCCCCCAGCTCCCACCCCTGCCTTGTCTTGCTTCACCTTGGGGGAGGAGCCGCTGCCTGCTTCCAGCTTGTAAGATCAATAACCCATGCAATCAGAGGGCACTGTTTGCACCGTGACATCTGTCAGAGTCATGGTGATATAGCAGAAGTGTCTGTATTTGGCATCAAAAATCACATTCTCTGCCAAAACCAAACAAACAAACAAACAAAAAGTAAAACCTAACAACCAGCTCTTGCTGCTCTGAAAACTTGCAATAAAATTGTTTATAAAAAATAAATGTGCACTCAAAAAGACACAGCCTCCAAAAGTACATTGTATCTTAAGATGTAAATCACATGGGAAACAGGGAAACTGAGTTCATTCTCCACAGAGAGGGAAAAAATACAGATACAAACTTGGGGCGTGGGTACCTGAAAATGGACTGAAGTTAATGCTTCACACTTCCAAGAAAAACATCAATGCAAAAAGTCATGGTCCACAGACTACAAGTAGAAAACTGGAAGCAGAGTTCCCAGCCTGACACAGAAAGGGAAAGCACTGCCAGGATCTGCCACTGAATAAGCAAATACCAATGGCCTCATGAAGCAAGAGTTTTTTTTAGAAGAGTTTTGAAAGTACTGGCTTGATTGTGATTTTTTACAAGGTAGGCTCATAAATTGTGTCCCGAAGCAGCTTAACGAAGGTAATAAGAGAACACAGATGAGAGCAAGGAAAATGTGCAGGAGCAGGTACAGTGTAGTAGAGCTGGGCCAGACACCACTCCACTGTGCTGCTCCGGGCAGCGGGCAGCATGGAGAAGTGTGGTGGCCAAATCCTGCCCGCTCCCACCTGGACACTTACTTCAGAACACGTACCAGCAAACCGCACCATGCCGAAAGGGGGAGGCAGGACAGAAGCAGTGCACTTATGGACTGAAGCAGTACACTCACCAACCACTACTCTTTGGAGGGAACACTGCTACTGAATATATTGCGTTTCATTTCCACTGTACCATTTTAGAGTGGCAGAATTCTGATTTACATTGTGTCCAGGAACAGAAAATCAGACCTATACAATTCTGAAATGGTGCACTACCAAAAACAGGTATTTCATGAATTTTATAAGGACTTCAGTTGCAAAATGGTAAAATTCCTTTTCATTTTCTTCTTTCTTGCAACCTCTCGTAGGACTATGGGATTTGGTGTTAGTCTATCTTATTTAGATCCTGTTCTATTAACACTAATTCAGATTCTGACTCATCAAGGTGATTAACATTTGTTTGGAAAATAAAAAGTATTATTACCCTAGATTACTGATAAACAGAATTACAAGTGAACTGGAATGAATAACTTTGCAGGAACCATCTCCAAATCATTTTGTGAAGTCATTATGGTTGTGGAGAGCAACTTAGAGCATTTTTTGAATGTATGGTTCTTTGTTAAAGGATATGCTTTAACATTAACTACTCCTTTAAACATTATTGGTTAATTTTAACTATTCCTATCTAACAAAAGCACAAAACCATAGAAAAGCAGATTAGAATGAATAATAAACCATTAAAATTAGATAGAGTACAAAGTGGATAGAGAATGGTATTCTGGGAGCTTTTCTGAGCTCCATTTCTTGATGCAATTTTCCTGTTCCAGTTTTAAGTTTTGCTTGTTTGTTGGGTAAATTCTTGCAAAGGGCTCAATTTCTTTGAGTTTCACACTTTTTTATCACTATGTTATTGAGAATTTTATTGTAGCAGTAACGACAGAGAAAATGACTAAAATCCCACAAAAAAGTCATGGAAAATATTATTTTATCTGTCTCTCATAGTATAGGTATGTTGGAAGAAATAATGGTAAAAGGATATTAAGATAATCCAGATAAATGCAGCACTTGATCCATTAGCCATAGGACAATTTTGGAAAAACAGAAGTCACATTATCTAAGCAAGCAAAAGATTGAGTAAAACATCTTAGTATGCTACCTTATGGGCTTGATAAGTTCCTCTTGTATCATTATATTAGAAGGTCCTTAAAGTAGAATTCAGGGGACTGATTCTTCGCTTAGGCAAAATACAGACATTTGTGAAGGAGGTTAGATCATGTTAAAAGTGGCCAGCTGGTCTAGTTTTGTTTGCCCTGGTGTGGGCCTTACACGTTGACTTGGTCTCACTGATCAGAAATCAATGTAAACTTGTACCTGTACAGAAGTTCTGTGCATATAGCTCAGTCTAAAAATGGTGGAACCTAGTTTAAGATAGACCTGGATAGACATAGACACAAACTTAACTGATCTAGGGTAGACCCATGCACTGAACTTCAGTACAGTTACCTATACAGCCCTTGGGCTAAGAAATCCCAACTGCTGGCCCTATTCCTGGGATTATGCTTTTCCTACTTGCCCCTTAGCACCAGACTTTCTAACCCCTCTCCCACCCTGCGTACCAGCCAGCCCTCCCCAACCCACCATCCCACAAGCTGCTCTGGGTGCTGGTTTTATCAGCATTTACTGATGCCAGGAGCCAAAGAAATAAGTCATGGTAGCAGAAGGGGCAAGGCTACCCCACAAAAACCTCCTGAATGCTAGCAACCCCCTGCAGATCATGCCTACCCTCTGATCTGTCTTGCAGATCACACTTGCCCCTCCATCAATCCTGCAGATTATGCCTTCCTCTCGCATCATTCCTGTGGATCTTGCCCACCCCCATATTTCCTTATGGGATTGTTCCTGTCCCCTCCATGAATCACATCTGCTCTGACCCATCCCCCTGACCATTCCTGCAGCTAATTGCCCCATGGATCCCACTCCCTCCCATGCTTCCCCCCATCCCCGTACCTACCTGGTACCTCCTCCTCCCACCCCATCCTGACTTACCTTTGGTTGAGTGGCCATTTTTAACATGGTTTAACCATCCCCTAACCCCTCCAAACATCTGCACGTAGCCTTACTTACAGTGTGCAATAAATAACTCCATTAAAATAACTGCATTTCACTGGTGTAAAATTGGTCTGAATGAAAATAGAATCTCTGTCTTTCACTGCTAATCATGTAATGTACAATAGATTAACATTTAAAAGTTTCTTTTAAGAACACAGCACATAGATATTCAGTCTAAAGGGTTAAAAAACCCTTTAAACTAAAAAAAGGGGTTCTTAAATATGCATGGGTTTTAATTCTGAAATCCCACTAAAACTGACAAATAATGATATGTCATACATCTATTTTGACAGGGACAGTGAAAAAAAATACTGATAAGAGAATAACAAGTAAATCTTATTTACACTGCTTAAAGATAAAGACTCTAACATCTCCATATAGTGTCATAAGCTACATAGTTCAAGTCTTATCTCACACTCTTATGCATTTTACACTAATTGGCAAGTGTATGTCCATAAACAGTTAGACTCAAAGACAATAAGGGAAGGCAATGCTGCTAGTGAGAGAGGCACTGGTCCTTCCTACTTGACACTCCAAAGAGAAGCTTCTGCTTTGATCCTGGAGAATGTCATAGCTGATTGCATTCTAAATTTCTGTGTTATGCATGCCAATTTTGTATGTTAGGAATGCTTTAGCATTCTAAACAGTACAGCAAAGATCATCTGGGCAGTATAAAGCTGCTATGAAACCAAATGATGGCTTTAAAATTGCTTTATCATAGGCTCTAGGTAAAGGAGGGGAAAATCTATCATGATATAGGAAAGCAAGCTAAAATTAAACAAATGAAAAAGCTTATTTTTAATTACATACAAATAAAATGTATATACAGCTAAGCTACATATGTTTATTCATCTATTTTCAAAGTGTACTTTTGGCCACCCACATTTCAGTTGCAAATGCAACAGAAAGTATGATTAGTTACAATCTGCAAAAACATAGCAAGTGCCTCCGAAATAAATTACAAATAGCAAAGATCACTTTTCTGCATGTGCCTCACAGTAAATCAAATAATAACCCACCAGTATATTTTGGAATACTTTATATCTTACCTAACCAACAGTGGAAAAAGAGAGATACATCAATGACAAGATTTGTCAATTGTTACATGCTTCATTATCACACTAAGATTTTTTGGCAACAATTAACAGTTACCCAATTTGTTGAAATTGCCTTTATTATTTTTGAAGCAGCTACTTTCTTTGAATTTAATGACTAAGAGAACAGAAACAGATGTTTCTGTTGCTAAGGAGATTGAATGAAAAAAGCAAACTATTGAGATAAGGCAAATATGCATGTTCCATTAAAAAAAAAGAAATTCATTTGACTTTGAATTAACTACTTGCTTTAAAAACACAATCAGCAGTAGTCCAGCTACTGCAAAGCAAAATATGGACACATTTTTTGTTTGTTTTAGGATTGCCCTACTATTCTGTAATATTCATTCTAATACAGTGCAACTAATGAAGATGTGTCCACACAAACAGTGGTATTGATACGCCCTGCAGATGCTGGTTGTTGAATAAGGAGATGTAATAAGCTAAATTGCAGGTAAAGAAAACTGAAATTATATGTCTGAACAAAATAGGTAACCCGATATTAACTTTCAACTCTTATTCCAAACCTGTCATATTCCAGTTATGATGCCCTTAATACTAAAGAAGAACAAATTCAAAGATGCGAATTTCTCAGGCAAAGAAATACAGCAAATGTTAAACTAAGCTTGCATATAATGAGCTAGATATTTAGCTAATGTAGGTCTAAGCACTTTTAGGGACTTGAATGGAACTGATGATCTGGCTTTTTATTTATATTACACAGTTAGTCTACCTCCAACCAGTATGAACTCATGAAAATAAAACAAAACAAAACAAGGGAGTTTCAAAACAAAAAGTATTTTAGTACACACAGGGCACATCTACACATGCAAATAATGTGAAGCAATAGACTACGGAGTTTATTGCCCTGGAGTTTATTTCACCATTCCAACACTTGCCTGGGAGCAATAAGCTCTGAGTTCATTGCTGTTTGCAGGTGTGCCCTGGATGCATGTTGAGCCAGGTTGGAGTAGACCTGGCTGGCAGGGGGCCCTAGGAGTCAGCCTGCTAACCCAGAGGTGCTCCCCTTCCCCCATCTCAACTTGCTGGGAGGGGCTGACTGGGGTACAAGGGTGCTTCAGCATGGGGCTAGCCAGCAGGTAGCCCCTGCATTAAAGCAACCTCATGCCCTTGCCAGCCAGAGCAGCATCTATATGTGCACTGCTGCAGAGTTTTTTTTACTCTGCAGTAGGATAGTACTTGTATTTACAAGTACTGCAGAGTACTTATATTTACAAGTACTATCCTGCTGCAGAGTAAATAAATTTACTCCAGCCTAATAGGGGCACACGTGTAGATGCCAAGATGTTTATTGTACAGTAAACATCTCATGTAGATGCGCCCAAAGACTATGCATTTGCAACACCTAAATAGATTATTTTGTATTAAACTGATTAGTTTCCATAATTTAGAGGCTGGAGTATTTAGTTTATGGCATCATTGTATACAAGGCAATTGCAGTCATGCTTCTTCTCTTGTTCAAGACACTGTAAATGTAACAACATTACAAGAGTGCATGAAACATGTATATCAACAAAATTCTATTATAATGTAACCTGAGACAAAGAGCAAATTATTCCTTGAGGCCAACTGGTAAACCATAACATTCTGCCCAATAATTTATTGCCCTCTCCTTTAATATCTTGTACATGTATAGTACATTATATTTTGCTTGGACACCCAGGCAAAAAAAAAAATTATTTAACAGAGCTAGAATATTCAGCTATGTGGCCAATTTGTTTTATAGTCAATCCAGTTGATAATTATCTTATATTCCAAAAAGTTTTGGACAGAGATAATTTAGTTAGGTTTGTGAATGATCCTTAATAGTCACATGGTTATTTCTGTTTTTGGCCCAGTCCTAGAAAACTTTCTGGTATGCTTAAATTAAATACTTTAATAAGACTATTTACATACTTAAAGTTAGACCAATTTGTAAGTATTTTTTGGATAGGAACCTTAGCCAGTACACACTCCTTGGTTCAGATTTTTTTCTTTTGGCCGGTCCTTATAAAGGCAAAATCTATAAGGCTATATTAAAATACTAAATAATAAAAACAGAGTTTCAGAAATAATTAATTCATTTTCCTATTAATTATCTTAAGTCCTACCTTGGACACATATTAAAGTAGGCCTACATTAGAAAACCACACTATTGATCAAGGTAAAGCAAAACGTCCATCATAAATATGTTGTGCTATTTATATCATTTATTCAAAAGCAGCAGAGGGTCCAAAATACAGTGAAGAGATACCTTAGGTATAATGTTTTCCATTGAAAATAGTTCTATAGCAAAAAAATATTTGTTTTCTGAATCATCCTACTTCACACCCCTACTCCAATTGCAGTGTAGGTACACTGAAATATAATATCTTCACTCTCCAATGCCTCACTGACATGTTTGTCTGCTGCATTATTAGCACCCTAAGATGACTCCCTATTACTTAAAATCAAATTATTCTTGCAAGGCATCTTGCTCACCAGTAATACTGTCTTTCCTGTAGTCAATAACAGTCACCTCCTGGATGACATCTGCGTCTGCTTTCAGGCTTACTATAACTGATTCATGTCCCAAACTCTGCTGCCAATATATATTGCTGTCAAATGGAATAGTGATGGCAGTGGTCCTTCTTGCCTGATGCACTGAAATGTCTCTCAGCTTTAAACATTTTGATTCCTCAGGGTGATGTCAGTTTAACTCTATTTTTTATTCTTTCTGCAAAACCTGCAACTACTTTGGAAAACGATCAATTAAAACTACAAATATAGCATATCCATCAAGAGTTGATATGCAGTTTGCAAATACAAAAGAAAGCTGTTTGTGAAGCGATTCAAAAGGATAAGCTTTCCAATCTCATACATATTACAGTAAATATATTTCAAATCCAACATGTATCCATTAACTAGCTTATATAAGTGCCCAATTCTGGGAATACTTAAACCAGTCTATAAAGGTGAAAATCTACCCTACCTTCTTTGTATATCAGCCATTTTATATAAACAGCTTGTGTCCCGCTGCAGATTGTGAAAAAATACATTAATCATACATCTCTCAGCACATGTATTTTAGATAGGAGTTTGCTGGAAATTCTAAAGAAATTCTTGCTTTAAATTCTTGAATACAAGCTCCACCTGTTTGTCATCCCTTCACATTGTTCCTTTCAAAGTAATCAGCCCAAATTCTAAGACTTTTGTATAATCTACTAATTTTACCTATGTTGAATGTCAGTCCCACCTGTATTTGACTTCTCCTGGTAATATTTATATCTTTATGGCTTTTAATTTTTTCCATCAGTATTCAAATCCTTAGGACAATTGATTTTTTGAGAAAGCCAAATGGGATACTGTGAGATTTGTTTGCACTCCTATATATCACTGTACAGTAAAGGTATTACACATATGGGTGGTGGGTTGGATCAGGCCCATGGATCCATTTCCTCTCATCTGTAAAGCTCTGACAAGAGCTGGGAATTCCAGGGTGGGCTGAATGGTGGGGTAGCACCTGCTACAGAATTCAGGGTCACAGGGCCTCACTGGGGATAGACAAATGTAGGGTAGTAGCAGGCATCTGAGCTATGACTGAGCCAGCTCAGTGCCACCTGCTCTAACACCACTCACTCTGCCACTGCCAGGTCTGAATCCAACCTATGAAGAGCACTAGAGTCTGGATTTGGCTTGGGGTACAGAGTGAATTTGACATCTCTAACCTAGAACTACTGTTCTGTTTGAATTCTCATCTTCCCTACATTTATGGGATTTCTAATGCACAATCTAAAAGAAAAAACAAAAAAAGAAACAACATACTTAATTACCAAAATGGGACAGGACACAACATAATTTTGTTTGTTTTTCAATTCAAATACTATCTTACTAAATACATGTCTCTTCTAGTATGGCAGTGTTCAAGCTAATCTATAAATGCATGAAGTTCAGAGGGTCTGCTAATATTTGTTGGCAGAAAAAACCCCCCACGAGTTTTATAGTCCATCATAATTATACATGTTATTCTCCCATGCTGTACTGTTACTAGATAATTATAATAAGTTGCTATTTTGTAAAGGCCAATGTTATATTTATGCAGTACACCCAATGTGGAGCTATAACTTATTAGAAAGGAAGGACTGCATGGAAAAAAAGGAATAAATGTTTACAAGAAGATAAAACTGGTCAATTTATAAATTTACATTAATTCTGTTTCATTTTGATGGTTATGTAGGATGGCACTCTCACTGGCCAAAGAGGGAAGAAGGGTAGATAATGGGTAGAAATTATATCAGTTTTAAGATTCCAGTCTTCATCATGTTATTGCCCTTTCATTGCTTTTCAATACTTTCTTTCTTAAGAGGAAAAAGGAGATATAAAAATATTCAGGCAACTAAATATTCAAAAGCAACTGAAAAGAAATCATGTCCTCAAAAGAGGAAAAGAAATTATTTTTAAAAAGTGAAAGTGTGTATGTAGTGTTTGCACTTTTAAAGCTTAGTGGTGATATTTGGGGGAAAATATTTGAGATATCACAAGAAGTCACTCCAACAGTAATAAAATAAAATAATATCAATAAGCATTAGCCTAATTCTCTACTGGCTTGTAACCTGTAAAAAAAATTGCAAAGTAGTGGTAAAACTGTGTTGTCCACTCAATACTATGTTGTTCTCTACTCACATCTACAGTAGTCTTAAATTCACACTACACAGATGAAGCCATTAAAAAGAATCAGACCCTAAATAAGCAAATACTTGGCTCCATTAAATAATAAAACACACATCTTATATATTTAGCAGAAAACTTAACTGATATCTTTCTGTTGTAATTCCATTAACAGAGAGTGGTTACAGGCTGATTTACTTAGCACATAGCACAAAAATAAATAAAGATGAAGGTGAACTACAATATGGCCAAGATTGCAACAATGACAAGGTCCACATAACTAGGTTTACAGAAAAACTCAGATGGACTATTTAACGATGGCAAAATACACTCTGAAGGACTTCTTTAATAGAAAAACCAACAACAACAAAAGGGGATGCTACAAAAGATGGCAGGCAATGGAGTAAAAGAAGAGTCTTCCAAGTAACTTTCAGAAACCTTAATGCCAAGAGCATTTTATCCCAAAAGATTTTCCTCATGCTGAAAGAGAACAAGTTAAGGAGTAAAATTGAGATACTTGAAATGTACACAGCAAGACCAGGGGAAAAATATCTTAACAAGAGTAGGGGAGAGGTATATGGAGTCCATTTAATAAAGGCAATTAGATTAGTAAGAATACCTAGACCGCTAAAAAAAAGACATGAGTTACTCAGTGAAAAAGGGATTACAAAACCAAAGCAGAAAAGAAAGGATGACTCATCAAGTAAAGAAGCAAGAACTTCAAGCTCCAATGGGGATTATCAAATTTAGAAAAGATGGGCTGAGCTAACTACAGGAATTACATTCTCTCTTTTGCCAACTGCCAATTTGAGCTAAATGATCACAGTATAGTTTTGTTCATAAGACTAGTAAAGACTAATGGGGCACCCATTAGGGGACGGGGTGTAAACGTAAAGCACAGATATAAAGAGAGGTCTTAGAAAGTAATAATTACCAGAAATATCAACAATAAACCAATACAAACTAAGTAGTACTATAGTTCCTTCCACAAACCAGACTTAAGTTAGTTCAATAATTTCCTCTGGGGAGCTCTAAATGAACAACTGTGTATGTCCTATATAAGTACACTGTTTAAAGAAATTTAAGCATTACCGGAATGACTTGACATTGTAGCAGGAGTTGTCCCTCAGAAACCTTACTACAGAAATATTAAGGCATATACCAAGGGCAGATATCAATGGCATAAACTAGCTTGGAATTTAAAGGGTAAGAATTAGATAGCCTCAAAGTAGACTTGAAGTACACCACTGCTAGTAATGGCAGAACAGGGGAGCTTGCCAATGAAAATATCTGATACATTTTGGTATAGGGGAATTATATACTTTCTATTACCTTAAACATTGTTAAGGACAATGCATTAAACTTTCTTTATGAACAAAAGCATCTAGGCCTACTGAAGGGAAAAATAACTGTTCCAGCAGTTGGGTTAGATTTTTTTTTTCCCCATCCCTATCAATGAAAGGCTTTAGAAACGTTATTTAAACACCATGGACCACTCAAGAGAACCTCCTTGGGGAGAACAGCAAGAGTACAAAAATAGCTTGAGATGGCTGGTGGTCAGAAGCAATGGGCGCCTTTGAACTCTTCTTTCATTTACTGAACCTCAAACTGTTTGAAGTTGCATCCTGGACTTCTTGTCATGACTCCAAGCCTGGAAAGAAAAATGCTGAAGACCTGGCACTCAGCTTCATTAATACTTCAAATGAATGGCTGTTCAGATGTATCATGCAAGGAAAAGCTGTGCTCTTGTAATATTAGCATCTGCTACCATTTTTCCCACTCCCCAGTCCATCTCCAAAAAAGAAGAATAAATTTCAACTGTTTTTGTTGCTGGGGATCATGTTGCTGAATCTCTATTAGGAAGAAGTCCAGCAAATTTTGTTCAAAAGATTGTACTAGGTTTTTTGTTTACATACTTGTTTTCCATCAGCTTTGATCCACCATGCTGCGATGATATGGGCCTTTGTAGCAAAGAAAAGAAAAGGGGGGGAAAAAAAAAATCAAACAAAGATGCAGCAATATGGATGTCACGGCAATGGCCTCTCACTAAGACAGGAGAGAGGTGGAAGGACATAATACTGGTAGGAAATGAATCCAGAGATTTATTTCTAAACTGGTTGTTCTTCCTATTTGTTATTTTCATAAAGGAGAATGGATCAAAAGGAAGAAATAATAGTTCTTTGGTGAGCCACAGGGGATGGACAAAATTCACACAAAAGCAAGACAGTTGAGGAAAAGATACCAGAGCTTCTTTCTCATACAAGACAATCCATGGGAACATACTAACATTGTGGAAATAATAATAATGCCACCAGTTCAACCCCTATGTTGCTAGTAGAGCACAATGACAATCTACAAAAGAGAAGTTTCATGGAAAAAATAATGGCATCTGATATGAAGTGTTCTAAAATCTATTTCTGTAATGGCCTTTGAATGATTCAAAACATGGAAAGAACTTCCCCCCTCCTCTTCCCCCATGTTTCTCTCTCTGCTTGCACCCTCTCCCCCTCTCAATAAATTTATTAGGATGAAGCTGTGCTACAGCTCCATTATGTTAGTAAGATTACATCTGAAAAAGGTCTAGTGCAGACACTAATTTAAGTCAGAGGAACTGTAGGAAATGCTCTCGTGGCAGCTTCTTCCTTGCTGCAAAGGGGTTGGTTTGCAGTCTGGAGTGGCCTCAGAACTGAACACTATGATTATTTCTAACTCATACCCTACACCATTGTGCACCATTAGTCCCAGGGCTGCAAGAAAGTGAGGTGCACAGGTCTGCACACACCAGTGCTACACAGCTCCTGCAAAGGTGGGTTTCTCCTTTGCAGAGTTATGACAGCATTGTGAATCTATAAAACATGCCACAATACTGCATAGAAACAGAAACTACAATCTGGTCCATTATTTTTTAAGTATTCTAATGGAGAGATGTAGTTAGTAATTATAGAGAAGGAAGTCAGAATTCAGTTTTACACTCGGCTTTGTCACTGAGGTGCTTCTAGATCTTGGGAAGTTAGTCTGTGATTTGGGTTGCCCCTTTTTACAAAGGGAGTTAATAACTTGCTTATAATACCACACATGGATATTTTGAGGTTTAACTGAAAAAAATGCCTTGACATTTTCATATGAAATCCAAATGTCATAATCTCGGTCCTGCAACTTTTGCTGACAGAAGTAGCTCCTGGAGCCTATTTACAATGAGGAGGTATACAAGACTGGAATTCTTCATATATGTGTTGTATTAGGGCTTTACTTGCTAGAGAATACACTGGTAAATATCTTCTAACTACACCAAGATGTATAACAAAGACTCTTTAGAATAAATATGTATTCTAAATATACATGAATGCACAAACAGAAGGGTATAATCTGTTTTGGAAGTGTAGCAAAACCCCGAGTTTTTCCTTTTAATACATACATATACACATACATATATACATGTACACCTATACATATATGAGAGATATGCATTCCCTTCCCTTCCCCAATTATTTCTGACTTTTCTTTCTCTCCCTCTCTATTCCCTATAGACAAGCATAAGTAAGTTCAGACTTAGGATAAGCTTCAACATTTTTATTTTGGTAGCAAGTTTTTGATTTTGGATATCCACTGTTTTATAGATTTCATAGACATCAGGGCTGGAAGGGACCTTGGGAGATCATCGAGCCCAGCCCCCTGCCCAAAGGGCAGGAAGTCAGCTGGGGTCATAGGATCCCAGCAAGATAAGCATTCAATTTAGTCTTGAAGATGTTCAATGTAGGTGCTTGAACCACCTCCGATGGCAGGCTGTTCCAGAACTTGGGGGCTCGGACAGTAAAGAAATTCTTCCTTATGTCCAGCCTGAAACAGTCTTGCAGGAGTTTGTGACCGTTCGACCTCATCATCCTTTGGGGTGCTCTGGTGAACAAACGTTCCCCCAGATACTGGTGGTCACCCCTGATAAAAATGTATAGGTGGCCATCAGATCACCCCTGAGCCTACGCTATTCCAGGCTAAAGAGTCCCATGGCTCTCAGCCTGTCATCGTAAGATCTGTTTTCCTGACCTCTGATCATGCATGTGGCTCTCCTCTGGACTCTCTCAAGCTTCTCCACATCCTTTTTGAGCCCAAAACTGGACGCAGTACTCCAGCTGCAGCCTCACCAAGGCCGAGTACAAGGGGAGAATGACATCCCAGGATTTGCTCGAGAAGCATCTATGGATGCACGCCAGCATTTTGGTCGCTTTACTAGCCGCAGCATCGCATTGCAGGCTCATGTTCATCTTGTGGTCAATGATGACCCCCGAGTCTCTTTCTTCTGTAGTGCTATCCAACGTAGCACTGCCGAGCCTATAAGGATGCTGCAGGTTTTTCCTCCCAAGGTGGAGAACCTTGAATTTTTCGGTGTTAAACACTATCAGGTTCTGTATATTATTAGGTTTGCATTGATTCTTACTGTTGTATATTGTATTATTATCATTTTTGTATTGTTTTTTATTGTTTCATATGGATATTGCATGGTTTAAGTCTGTTTGTAAGTGAACCGAAGTAACGTCAAGTTTCCATTTTGTATGTCAAGTCTCCATCTTGTGTCCTCTGCCCAGGAATCCCCTGTGTTGCAACTGTATGAGTCATGTACCCCTCCCATGTAAATTAGTTCCCGGATGAAAGAGTGATTGGGAATGACTGAAATACAATGGTAGCAGGCCTCTACTGAATGGCCTGTAACAACTGGGCCATCACCTCGCATTGATTCATCCAGGAACCATGGACCTCACCCAGGAACAGAGACAAGAGCCCAGCATTTGAAAGATAAAAGACCCTGCAGAACCAGCAACTCTACCACTGTACCCCACCATTACAGACACCCAAAACTGCACATCCCTGCATGGAGCACACATGCTCAGTACACCAGGGGCTGACCCGTGTCTGGGCATGCCTCCTGTCACTAGGGTCACACAAGGTCTGCCCCTATAAAAAGGGGCAGTGAAAACAGACCCAGTTGGGACATCCTCTCCATCTGGATCAGCACCATGCCACACCACCTATCCACTCAGAGGCCCTGATAGTAACCACCACCCCCCCAGACAACACATACTGGACAAGGACCCCTTTCCAGCCTGGATAGGTAGCTATCACCCCCACCCCCTCTTCAACCAAGGACTTGGACTCTGCTTCTCTTCCCTACCTGGATTACAGCCCTTCCACTGAGTCTCTTTCTGTTTGTGTGCGCGTGTGTGTGCGCGCGCATACCAATACCTTTATGGGGGCTGTGTAGTGTGTTATCTGTTTAATAAAACTGTTATTTGGGCCCCTAAGTTGGGTTTTGCTCTACTATGGTTTAGCTATGTTCCAATCTCTGCTCCTTGCCCCTCTAACTTCTGTCTCATTTCTCCCTCTCCTGCTTCTGGCTCACTGCCATCTCCAACACCAGTCCTGAGCTCCTCTCTGCCTCTAAACCCCCTGTTTCTTTGCCACTGTCTTGTCCCCACTGCCTTTTCCTTATCTCCTGAACAACCAGGTTTCTGCCTCAGTTTCTTTCCTGGCTGTCTCCTCCTTGCCACTACTTATCTGCCCTCCCACCAATATCTCAGCTGTCTGCCTCAGTTTCCAGCCCCAGTTTACCTTAAGTAATCCCAAGCCTCAGTTCCTCAGCCAGCTTCTCTGTAGTCTACCGATTCTAATCCTAGTTCTGGCAACTTTCACTCCCTACACTTTAACTCTCTCTCTCAACTGAACCTTCCCCCAAGTATCCCAGGTACCCCAAGCACACACATACATATTGTGCCATCCAAGTTAGGAACTTACCTGTATGTATGTGTAGGTGGGCTGCGTGTGTGTGTGTATTATATATGGCATTGTATACATGATATACGAATTAGTGATCTGTGTCTAACTTTGGGGTGTATAGTGTATGTGCTTGAATTGGTGATAGGTATGCATGTGCCTAGGCTGGTTTGGATGTGTGTGCCTCAGCTGGTAGTGTGTGTGTATGCACCTAATTTATATGTGTGTTTGTATATGCGCGTTTGTATATGTGCGATTGTGTCACTCCCTCTTGTCTAACAGCTCAATATCAAGATCCTGAAAGTTGACCTGACCCCACAGGGCTACAGAAGGATAGGCTTGGGTAAAAAAGAGGTGGTCCTAAATACATATGCTTGTTGCCAGGTCCTGGAGAAGGATAGCAGCAAATGAGAGTGCAGATAAAGGAAGAAGAATAAATGTGGTATAATATTAGAGATCTATTATAGACCACCAAGTCAGAAAAATGAATGAAGTACTTGTTAAGATAGTAACAAGAATATCTAACAATTAATTATAATAATATATTAAACAGGAGATTTTACCTCCCCCTGGTACCTATGGTCAGAACGATACAGAAAAACAAAATACCCAGCAAGTTCGTAACATGATTCTTCAATGGAGAATAAGACTCCTGACACACCAGTCAGGATTAACCAGTTAATCACTTCTTAAGTTGTAACCTTGCCACATGTTGAAACAATTAATGGCATCATAAAATAAGGAATAAGCCACAAGTTATTCCACAAAAAATTGTGTAATAACTTTGTAGCTGGTTGCAAACACATCATTAACTGAGTGTGTGACCAAGTGCACACCTGTGGCTGAGAACCCCATTATCTGATCCGGGCTCCCAGACACAAGGGCAACCCTCCAGCTAATGAGGTTCCCAGCTACAGGGGTGCACCTGGCTGCACATTTAAGAGATCAATAGAAATTATTTGATTAACTTGAATTAATTTAAGTCAGCAGTGCCTGTTGAAGTTAATTCCAGGGTGCTGAAGGATCTGGCAAAAAGGATCTCAAAGCCACTGACAATAATATTTACCAACTTGTGGGAGACAGGCAAGGTTCCAGAGGACTGGGAAAGAGTTAACATAGTGCCCCTATCTTTAAATAAAAAACCCCAAAAAAACAAAAACAAAAAAAGGGGGGCGAAGAAGGAAAGCCAGGAAATTCTATATTGGTCAGTCTAACTTTAAAACCCATGACGTTAATAAAACAAATTATAAAGAAGTAAATTTTGAAATATCTAGAGGACCAAATGCTTATCACTAACAGCCCAAATGGATTTGTTAAACAAATCATGGCAAATTTGATCTCCTTTTTTGTCAAAGTAACTAACTGCATGTCCAAAGGAAATGTAGTAGACACAGCATACTTGGACTTCAGTAAAGCTTTTGATAGAGTCTCAAATAACATTCGCATTAGTGCACTGGAGAAACATGAGCTAGATAAAATTGTTGTAAGGTAGACACATAAATGGCTTAATAACTAAGTGAAGAACAATGACCAGGGAGCTGGGTTTTCCATTTTCTGCAGAAAACCATCCAGTTTCCCTTTAAAGGAGAAAACCCCCAGATTTCCCCCTCTGAAGTAGGAAGCTATGGGTTTCCCTTGCAGGCTGACAGAGTTCCAGCTTGCAACCACATGCACGCACGCACACAGCTAGCAATGCAGCCAGGCAGGATGGTGGGAGCAGCCCCAGCACCTGCATGCAGGTAAGTCTATAGGGTGTGTGTGCACACGTGTGTGTGTACATGTACAGACATGCACACGCACACATACAAGCATGGGTGTGTGCGTCTGTGTATACACACACACACACACGTGCATGCGCACATCTATCTCACTTTATTTTTAGATCTATAGATCTGCTCTATTTCAGCTATCTAGATCTAGATAAGAGTTTTTCATTTTAAGCACGGAAAAACAAGGATTTTGGATTTTTTTTTTTTTTTTAAATCAGAGAAAACCAGGATCCTTTGTAATTGTGAATGGATCTGTGTCAGAATGTAAGAGGTATTGGGGCTGTGGGTGTTGTTCCACAGGGATTTGTCTTTGGTTCAGTGCTGTTTAACATCATGGTGTCATGATTTGGATACCAGAACAGAGAGCTTCAGAATCAAATTTGCAGATGAAAAGGCTGGGAAGTGTTGAAGATCAAGAAAAGAATTCAGAAGCATCTTGACAGATTGAAAAGCAGGTAAGAGATAACAGATTGCAGTCCACTAAAACACAGGTGTGCTAGACACAGAATGGGAGAAGAATAATGAAAAGCAGAAATACAGAATGGGAGATAACCAGCTGGGCAGCAGCACTGCTGAGAAGGATTTAGGAGGTTTGCTGAATCCTAGGGATCAGCAGTGTAACAGCTGCAAAAAAAGCAAATGTCATTTTGGGCTGCATCACATTAGTATTAGATGCAAGACACGGGAGATGACAGTACCGCTCTATTTGAACTAATCAGACCATACCGTGGAGTTCTGGTTTCCACATTTTAAGGTTGGGGACAAGCTGGGCAGGGCCCAAAGGCAGATGACAAAAATGATAAAAGGATTGAAAGGAAAGCCACATAGGGACAGGTTAAGGGAACTAGTTATGTATAGCTTGGAGAAAAGGAGATTAAAAAGGAACATGGTAACGGTTTTAAAGTATATGAAAAGCTGCCATAAACACGAACCATTATCTTCTGCCAGAGGGCAAGACACGAAGCAAGGTTTTTAAATTGCAATGAAGTAGATTTAGATTAGATCTCAGGAAAAAAACCACAAACTTCCTTACTGTTAGAACAGTAAGGTAGTGCAACGGACTGCCCAGTTAAACTGCAGAATCTCTTTCATTGGAGGTTTTTAAGAGGAGACTTGATAAACATCTGATAGAGATGATTTAGGAACAGTGTCCCTCCATTCAGACAGGAGTTTATTCCAGACAAACCTTGAGGTTCATTCCAACTCTATGATTCTATAATTCTGTATGCAGGTGTATTCAACAGTAACTTAGGAGGTGCTTTTCTTGGCTTTTAAATAACCAATGGTTTCATGTTTAGATATGAAGCCAAAACACTTGTTTACAAATAATAAATAATACAACACTTTGATTTAAAAAACACCAGATTTTCTTCTCTTTAAACAGTTCCTTGTTATATATTTGCAGTTTACTTTAGCTTTCACATGGTTTTCCTATATGTATCAATTTATAACATTAAGATCTTCACCAAGTAATTATGATGCATCATCTTCTGACTGCTGAAAGCTCCAAATTGAAACATTTATATTTGTGTGCATATAAATAAAACTGATGCATTTCTCTGTCAGTTTTATATATACATACACATATCTACACACACATACACACGCATCATAATTTTATTTTTTTATGGGTACACAAATAAATGTTTCAATTTGAAGCTTCCAGCAGTTAGAAAACGAGGCATAAGAAACACCTGACAAAGATTTTCCTGCAGCATATTAGGGCATATAGTCAGAACGTAAGAAACTGGTACTACCAAATTAGTAGTGTCAAATAGTTGCTCTGCTTTAAGAGAGGACCCAATGTAACAGAGAGGAGGAAGCAGAGGAAAGGCTTGATTTTTAGTGAGCCTTTGTAGCTTCTTTTGAGTCTTCAACTGAAACTTGGTGTTTGGTATCTCTGAAAAAAAATCAAACCTTAAAATTATTGTATACTTGGTTTCAAAGTATTTTTACACAATTTAGACTTAATAATAAACAACGTCCAATTAAACAATTTATTTTTAAGTAGAACAAATCCAAATAGAACTGGAATTGAAGTAAATGCAATTTTATTTGAATGAGGATTGCCAGATATGGCTCTCAAATAGTACTCAGCAAAACTAAGAACCTCAGAGAACTTAAGAGTGTTAAACTTAATTGTAATTTTCCTTTATCTTTGCCAAGGAATCATCAACTCAAAAGGTTATATTTCCTTTTACTCTAGCTGTTCTGACAGATAGTCTGCTTTTTTGCTACTAGATAGAGTAGGGTAGTATACTACTGTGTATAATTATATGAATTCCCAGAGGGTATGTACAACATAATTAAATTATAGGGTGTCTTGTGAGCATTCTGGCCAACCTTATAGAACCATGAAATAACAGACAATTCACAGGTTTTTTCCCTTATTTATAATACGCCTCATGCAAAGAAAAGATATTATATGGAGATTTATAAACATCAGGAATCTACAGTCAATCAAATGCTTTCACTGCTTAAGTAGTTTTTGCTGCTTTAGGATTCTGAAAAATGATCCGATTTGAAGAAGGAACAATTGCTTTTAACAACAAGAGCAACAAATTATTGAACCCCCCCCCCCCCCACACACACACACACACACACACATCTGATGTAAGGTCTTTCTTTTAGGATAGGCTATTCAAGAAAATTCAATCCAGGAAGGTAGAGAAAAGGCAAGCTTCTCTTAGTAAAGCATTCTGAAGTGATTCAATTGGGTTGGAAGAGACTAGAGTAGATTTTTGTAAGAGAAAATGCTAGGACAAATTGCTTTTCTCCACAAAGTAGTACTTTTCTGCAGAGATCTGGAAAAGTATGTTTAAAGTCTCTATGAAAGCACTTTGGTCAGCAATACAAATGCAACTTGAAGCAGAACAGCACACAAAATCAAAGCTATGAATCCACTCACCAAAATGGTGGTTCTCCAACACACTATTCTGCAAGCTTTACAGGTATCCGCCACTCTTCACAAAGTGACAGAGAGCTCTTTATCGGGTAGACAACAAAAAGCGAGAAATAACTGTCAAGAAGAAGGAAAAACATATATATTTATAAATAACAGAGGAAATAAAAAATACCAAACAATAAATATCTATAAAAGTCTTTAATAAATACAGTTCTTACAATGAACTTCTCAAGCAAAGAAAGAGCTTTATTATCCTGATAGACTAGGTCACTGTTGTAACATTAGATAGTCTAGGTCAAAGAGGTTTTTGCTACTTTAAATAGATAGGCGAGGACAACAACCACTACCTTCCAAGATTTTTCCTCTTTATTCCGCTACATAATCCATTACTTCCTGGCTCCTGTATTTTCTTCAAATGGATTTTTCCTTACTTTTAAAACAGACTTTTGAAAAAGATCTATTTGTGCATAGCCACATCATTTTCTTACTACTTATCTGACCAGTGGAGTAGTCCTTTTAGGAGCTCAGAAAGATGATAAATTGAGAATTAATTAAAAAATCAAACTGCAGTGGGAATACAGTTACACATTGAAAAAAAAAGAGACAGTAATTAGTCCTCCTAGCAAGTTTAAACCACCAAAAGGAAACATTTGGGCTCCCCAAAAGTGTAATCAGTATGAGCAGGGTAGGGGAAAAAGAAAGGACACCCAAATTCCATCCAACTTCACTGTGGCCAAGTATTCACATTGTTCCTCAGAGTTCAACCAGAGTTTTTTATGGGAAGAACATATAATAGTATAATGTATAAAATATATAAAATGTTTTCAATAGTTACAATGCAGCCTAAATATATTAATATTAATATAGCCATTAATATTCCATATATTTAATACTGTCAGTTTTATCCATTACTTTTAATGAAACACAAGTCTGATATACTAGTAATACTGAACAACTAGATATGTATATCCCTGAAAATGAACAGGCAAATTGGTATTGCGTGTCCATTGTTCTACATAAAGTATTAAAATTATTAAATAAGCCTTATGGAGTTCACTCTGCCACATATTGGGCACTAGGGCTGTGCAAAATGGCTGTGTTTCAATTCAGTTTCAAATTCAGCTGTTTTGGAGGACAGTGATTCATTTTAGTTTTTCGGATCATGGTCCTGTTTTGTTTTGGGCAAATCCGTTTCAAACAGGCCTCAAGCTTCACACAGTCCTACTGAGCTAGGTGGGGCTGCAGGGTCCTAGTAGGGAGAAGTACAGGGCCGTGGGTGGCTTATCCAGGGGAAGGAGAGGGCTGCTGCCCTCTGTGCAGCTGAGGAGACCCCCCATGTGGATCTCTGACCCCTGTCATTCCAGGTCACAGGGCAGAAAAGCAACACAAAGTGTGTAAGCTTGCTGGTCGCTGCCGTGCAACTCAGCTCCACAGGGAGCAGAGATCTGCCCCGGGAGTTTCCTTGCTGTCATTGCCTGTCCCGCGCTGCTCTAGTGATGTGGAGCTGCATGGGGTGGGCAGCAGTGGCAAGGAGACCCTAGTGTGGATCTCTGCTCCCTATGGAGCCAGGTTGCATGGCAGGGACCAGCACTGCCCTGCTGCATGAACTGGCTCCACAGAGAGCAGAGATTCATGTTGGGGCTCCTCACCATCACTGCCTGTCCCGTGCAGCCCCATGTCACTGGGGCAGCACGGGGTAGGCAGCAGTGGTGAGGAGACCCCCGGCATGGGTCTTTGCTTTCTGTAAAGCTGAGTCGCATGACAGGGCAGCAGTGTACAGCTGCTTCCCTGCAGGCCCAGCTCCGAAACTCCAAAAATTTTCTGAAACATTTTGGATGCCTTGTTTCATTTTGGAGATGTTTCTGAGCCTTCCGTTTTGATTTGGATTTGGTGTTTCAGGAGCTGAAAAAGCCTGAAACACCTCTGAAGTGAAATGACTGCCATAATTTTGCACAGGGCTACTAGGCACTTCTCCACAAGACATTTACTGTGCAGTAGACATCATGCATCTAAACATGCACCCCATTAGGCTGCAATAAATTAATTTAGTCCACAGCAGGACAGGACTTGTAAATGCTGCCCCAGCTGGCTGGGGCATGAGGGTGCTTCAGTACAGGGGTTGTCTGCTGGTTAGTCTAACACTGAAGCATGCTCATGCCTCAACCAGGCCCTTCACAGCATGTTGAGCCAGGAGGAGCAGCCTCACACTGGCAAGATAACCCCTCATGAGTCCTGCCAGCTGGGGCTGCTCCAGCCCAGCCCGAAGTGCTGTGGTCCCAGGTGCATATGCAAATGGCATGCCTGGGAGTGATAAACTCTGGAGTTTATTGCTTCACATTAATTGCATGTGTAGATGCACCCATTAATACTGTATGGAATCTTAGAAGGCTTCAAGAGGCAGTAGTCTTAGAATGAGTCCATTTTGGAACTGAAATAAATAAGGACTGTGGGCACCTATACACATGCTCTGGGAGGGGCGTTTTAGAGTGGTTTAACTTTCAATAAGCTTTAGTTAAATTGTCCTTGTCACCTTTTTGAAACACAGGGATACTAAATACATGAAACAGTGCTAAACGCTAGAGCATTCTGATAAGAATGCTCCAGCAGACTTGACTGAGTCTACTCCAACACTTTTTAATCAGAATGCATTGGAACATGTGTAATAGTGCCTATTAAGCATAAGTAGGTTGACAGGTGTAACTTCCATGTAGAGGGGTTATAAACAGATGGTTTGTAAAAACAGAAGATACAAAGAACTGAATGTAACAAGATATACAACAAAACAAGCACCCCCTCACCTGGCTGTCACTATGATAATAAGTTTATGTCCAATTCTGACACTTTGCCTGTACACTCAGTTGCACACCCACTTGGCACATCAACACGAGACACTGTCTGGTAGCCTGATACTCCTACTCAGTAGCGTTGTGTGGCAAAAACCATGATGTGATGCTACTGCACAGTAGTGTCAAAAAAAAAAGGTGTTAGTTGGCACTACTGCATAGTAACTTTTGTTACTGCACATTTATTTATACACTTGTTTATACAAATACTAAATAAATGTGCAGTAACCACTACGCAGTAGCGTTTCATGTAGATGCAGCCATTGAATGGTAAATCTGCATTCACTTTACAACATCTTACAGCTCATTTGCCGGTACACTACAATTTTGATCATTACCAAATCTAACAAAGATTATTATGGGGAGTGCATCTCCTTGTATCAATTATGTTACAACTTAGAGGGACACTTCTTTCCTTTTCACTGTTGCAGGTTTAACCATAAGTATAAACCAAATAGCTTTTATTCATTGCCATTTGGCCAGTCATGCCAATGATAATAGTTGGTCAAGCCAATCGACATGGGATAAACGTTAAGGTGCATAAATGCAACCCTCCCCTGACAACATGCATCTTTATATACACACTAGCCAATTGTCCCTCAAGAATGATTGGGGGGAGGGGGGGCTGGGATGGAGTGCTGCCACCTATTGTCCCATGCTGCCACTGTTCTGCCTCTTGCAGGGAGCAGGGTGGAGGAACCAAGGCCAGCACTGCTGGTCTTGATTCCCCCACTCTGTTTGGTCTTTGACATGGCTTTGGAATCATAGCAGTGCTCCCCCATGCTTGGAGCACTCTGATTGGCTTTTTCTGTCAGCCAATCAGAGCATGAATAAAGCATTACGGATGGACAGACAAGAGACAGACAGACTTAGGCTTTTATAATATTAGAATTGTTCCTTGAACCATACAATCACGGGCTAACATGTATACACAACTAGATAATACCTTATTATTTCTTCCTCTTGAATTTTAGCCATTTTGATCTATTATAAGTTTGGTCTATTTTCTACATTCCTATGTTATCTTGTCACATTCCAAGTCAACAAGGAAAATTTACTGATTGTGTTAGTTTTGACAAGATACTCAATACAGAAAATAGAGGGTGCAGACATTAATCAATTCTTAACCACTTGATCCTTTTAGAAAACTCCCACTCCTCCTAGGCTGCTCACTACCTTCTTTGTTACTGAGTCTGAGGATCAGTCAAGATGTAGTTTTGATGACTTTAAGGAGTTAACCCTTTCCTACCATCCTAAGGAGGTCTAGCATCTGGGTCAGCCAACAAATATGACAATCTTGTGAGAAAAAGGGGAAAAAAAAATTATGTATATGGATAAATGCTGCTTAGAGATAGGTTAGTGAAGAGACTGAGGCCAGGATTTTTAAAAGAACAATCCTCTTCACTGCGCTCAAGAGAAGTCAGAAAGAAAGTAATCACATATGCTGACTCTCAAAGCTCATCTTCAGGGGTGGGAGGGGTCTGCAGATGAAGGGGCACATCTAACCACCTTCCCAGCCTGTTAGGAAGTATTTTGCTTTCAGAAGCCAGCAATAGCTGGAGCATGCTGTACTCTATAACATGCCTCCCTCACCCTCCACAAGGAAACTTAGCCTTCTAAGCAGGGGGTCCTTTCATAAGTTTTCATCCATCAGCTTGGTTACTTTTCTCACTATGCTCAGCTAGATCAGGCGTTAGCCCTTAGAAGCTAAATATAAGTTCTAGATATTTGTCATTTAGGATTGTATTAGTACAAGTGCTATAATCATGTACTATATTTTTTAAAAATCTCTTTCTACAACTATCTGTAAATAAGGCATAACATAGGCCTTTAAAAAGCAACATCTTTCCATCTTGTGTAATGTACAAAGCAGAACAAAGAGACCAAATGTAGCTCTCATTATCAAGCCAGCCATAGCCAAGATGACTATACATACAGTAAGCAAACTGGAAAAAAGGATGGCGGAAAAACCTGTTGTCTCTTAACATTCTAACATAGTTATGTTAGGGATTACTTATTTTCATAAGAGGTTAAACAAAAGTGTAATATAAGTTCAAAGATTTCCTTTAAATTCTAAACCATGTCTGAAAATGAATTTCAACCGGTACACTTTCATTAGCTTATAAATAAAATAAACCATTCTCTCATAGCTGTTGTTTTCTTCAATTAGGATAAATAGATCATGGGCCTGCAGCGGATGTTGGGTATTTTTCAAAGCTTCAAGAGATGTCATTTATTGTGCTATTTCATTTATCAAGAGCTAAGTGACAAATGATGAGCTTCTTGCAAGTAATAAGCAAAATAGTGGAAATCCATTCTAATACATAGGAAAATATCCATTTAGTTTAGAGCCACATTATGAGTTTACACTAAGGTAATTTTCTTCTTTGAAATGTTTAATGCAATTGTGAATAAAACAAATGACAATTAAACAAATTTGAATTGAAAACTAAATAAAAGGGCAACCATGCTAATGACATTTCTGTTAATATCAAAAATCATCTTGAGACACGCATAGATTTAATGGTTTTATTAAAATCAACATTTTATATTTAATGTTACTCAGCACCTGTTACTTCAAAAATGTCTGTTAGGTATACAATTAAAATTCATATGCAAGAGAGACACCATGTTAGTGTTCACAGGAGGAAAAATGATAGACAGTATAGACCCCCTGCAGTTTCATTCCTTTTTCAACAATGAATTGTTTGCAAATATGGATAAGTTGCTTTGGGCCACATTTTTTAAGTATTTAGGCAGTTAAATGATGTAGAAAGCCCAGTGAGATTTCCAAATCAGCCCATGTGTTTAACTCCCATTAATTTTAGTGGGATAAAGACAAGGAGTTCTAAAAATCCAAGTAGGTGAGTATCATGAAGCATGCAAATATCTTTCAGAACTGATATTTTATGTCTCTGATTTATTTATATTCCTATAAAATTAATCTTAATCACCATCACCATCCACCTCATAAAATCATCCAAATACATTAAATAGTTTTAAATTACTTAGAGACCCATTACTGAAGAGTGGTATAAAAATCTATCTACAAAGTTATATCAGGTTCAATAATAATATTAATTATTAAACGTTGCAAGAAAAGGAATTAAGATTTAGTAAATAACAAGTTTCCTACATTGGCAAAACAGTATTCTTAAATAATTCAGGCATTAAAAAAGATTCAGGCTCAAAAGATACATAACAGATTTTGTTTCTGATTAGTTAACAGGTCATGGGTATACACCTAGGCTGAAGATTATCTATTACAGACAATAAAAAGGGGCATTTAAAGTTGTAAAGTGAAGCATGCAATAGCTTGGAAATGCAATAATTAAAGCTGCCTATGCATCTTTAATGTTGTCCTGTATGCATGTGCGTCATGATACAGTCATTATTTACATGATGATAGAGTAGTTTTTTCTTAGGATGCCTGCACTTATGCAGTGTATATAACAAATAGTGCTCAATTTATGAACAGGTATGCGATATTTTTTTCACTTCTCATTATTCAGTGGGTAAACCCGATGTTACACTTATTTTGAAACTGTACTGAAGACAGAATTATTAATAACCCCATGGGCTATTCTGTACAACTCATCAACATAGTAACTGAATACTTCACAAACATGAATTAATTCATTTTCCTAACACCCACACAAAGTAAGGAGAAACTGAGTCCCATAAAGATTAAAGTAAATTAACCCACAAATATTTGGTGCCTAGGACCTGATTTTTCAGAGTATTTGGCATAATATACAAAGTTATGTATACAAGGCATAGTTCCCATTGATTCACTTGCAGCAGTAAATTCTAAACATTTTTGCAAATCTGACTCCAAGGAAACAGATAAACACAATGAGTTGCCACCCAGGTAAGACAGATGCATAGCATCCTACAGAAACTCTGTGGCAGAGATTCATTCAATTCTCAAATAGCAGTATTTGACTGCTTTAACTATAAAATAATTCTCTCTCCTAAAAACACCCTGTCTCATTCATTCTATACCACCTAACTTCTGGAACAAATGTGACAGGGACTTTACAAAAAGCAGTCTCCTTTAGCATATAACCCAGATTCATTCCCAGAAGAGCTCCATCCAGTATGTAGAACAAGGAAAGGTTAATGTGGAAAAACAGTAATGTGATTAAAGACTGTATCATAATACATGCAGACCAAAGGTGAAAGGTAGTTTCATACTTGACAGGGTCAGAAAGGACCTGAGCAGATCATCAAGTCTGACTCCCTGCCATGGCAGGAAAGAGTACTGGGGTCAAATGACCCCAGCAAGGTGTTCATCTAGCTTCCTCTTAAAGACCCCCAGGGTAGGAGCCAGCACCACTTCTCTGGGAAGTTGGTTACAGATCCTAGCCGCCCTAACTGTGAAGTAGCGCCTCTTGATGTCTTGTCTGAATCTGCCCTCTGTCAGCTTGTGACCATTTTTTCTAGTCACTCCTGGTAGTGCTTGGGGGAACAGGGACTCTCCCAATGCCTGCTGGTCCCCTCTGACTAGTTTGTAAATGGCCACTAGATCCCCCCTCAGCCTTCTCTTGTAGAGGCTGAACAGGTTCAGGTCCCTTAACCTCTCCTCATAGGGCCTGATCTGCTTACTCCTGACCATGTGGGTGGCCTCCTCTGGACCCTCTCCATGTTGTCCACATCCCTCTTGAAGTGCAGTGCCCAGAACTGGACGCAGTACTCCAGCTGTGGCCTAACCAGTGCTGCATAGAGGGGGAGGATCACCTCCTTGGACCTGCTTGAGATGCATCTGTGGATGCATGACAAGGTACGGCTGGCCTTCCTGACCACGTCCCCACACTGTCGGCCCATGTCCATTTGGGCATCGATACTGATTCCAAGATCCTTTTCTGCCTCTGCACTGATGAGAAGGGAGTTCTCCAGCCTGTAGGTAATGGTGCAGGTTCTTCCTCCCCGTGTGCAGTAGCTTGCACTTGTCAGTGTTGAAGTCCATCCTGTTCTCATCCGCCCACCCGTGTAACCTGTCTAGGTCTGATTGCACTCTATTCCTCCCTTCTGGTGTGTCCGCTTCCCCCCCACATCTTAGTCTCAGCTGTGAATTTGAACAGGGTGCTTTTTACCCCCTCATCTAAGTCACTGATGAAGATGTTAAACAATGTGGACCCGAGGACCGAGCCCTGGGGGACCCCACTGCCCACATCCCTCCAGGTCGAAAATGACCTGTCCACCACCACTCTCTGGGTGCGGCCCTCCAGCCAGTTAGCGACCCATTTGACTGTGTAGGTGTCGATGCCCCAGTTTTTTTAATGAGAATGGGGTGAGAGACAATGCTGAAGGCCTTCTGAAAGTCCAGAAAGACTATGTCCACTGCTACCCCTATGCCTAAGGATTTATGACCTGGTCACAGAAGGCCACCAGGTTGGTCTGACAGTACTTGCCTCTAATGAACCCTTGTTGGTTGCCCCTAAGCATAATCTCCCCTGCTGGCCCCTCATGGATATGCGCCATGATAATTCTCTCAAAAAGCTTCATGCAAGTATAACATCCTATTGTTGTCGCCAGCAGTCCTTCAACATGAAGATGACAGTCTTCTAGTAAATAGGGAAGTCATTGTTAAGCCCATAGATGACTGGAGAGCCCAATCTAAATTCTGAATGTTTGACTGCAGACATTTACATAGTTGCAGGAAGAACAAGTTACATCTTGAGGTACAGCTCTTCCCCTTCATGTCTCATCTACCTGCCCCTGTAGTGAGGTGAATTTGCTCAAAATGATCAATGGCTTATCTTATATCACATTGTTATTGGAAATGATTCAATGCTTGAGTCTTCCAGGTGCTGATGTTAATATCACACTTCTTCAGATTGGCCTTCAAGATAGCCTTCAAGATGTTTTTTTGTCTACCTCTAGAGTGGTGACCATCAGTAAATTTGGCATATACGACTTGTTTTGAGAGCTGGTTGCCAGGCATCTTTAACATAACATGTCTTGTCCAACTAACCTGGTGCCATAAAAACATAGCTTCAATGCTACTGTTGTTTGAGCCAGAATGCTGGCATTCTTTCTTCTGCTTTTCTGACTGATATGGCTTTCAGGTGTTTCTGATGCATGATCCATGTTTCACACTCATATAAGGTAAGAATTACAACAGCCTAATAGATGAGAAGTTTGGTTTGGATCCTGATGTCATGATCATTAAAGACACAATTTTGGAGATGTTTAAAGGCAGCACTGGCAGATTTTATCTGGTGTTAAATATTATCATCTATGTTTACTTTTGGAAAAAAAGTGGCCATCAAGACAGGGGAAGTGCTCAAGTTTCTTCAAGGACTGCCCTCTAATTGTAACGTGTCAATAAGCAGCTGGTTGATTTAGGGTGGGTTAGCAAAGAATCTGGTATTCATGAGAAGCTAGCAGTGAGCCTAAGCATTTCATATACTTCATAGAAGCAATCAAGAGTGATTATGTTACATTACATTACTGCATGTATTGTGATTAAAGACTGTACCATAATGCATACAGACCAAAGGTCAAAGATCTATACAAGCATAGTAGCCTATCAGGCTAGCATGATCAAAATGAGCCAGTTTCTACAGCCAGTGGAGAGATGTGGATAGCACTACAGGACTCAGTTTGCCTTTGACTCCTCAGTCTGAACTGCCAGATAAATGTCTACACTGCGCTGAGTGGGAGCTTTTGGCACAAGTATGGAATGTATCTGGAATTTATGCCTCTAAAGTCATAGTGAGACACTAACTGCTTTGGCAAACAGACAGTGCAGGTCAAATGAATTTCACAAGCAACCAGAGAAAGAAGTTTGTGTGTGTGTGTGGGGGGGGGACAGAGAGAGAGCGCGCGAGAGCGAGAGAGATTGATTTGAGACAATATTTACAACAGAAACAATGACATAAAAATAAAAGATTAATTTAAAAATCCACTAACTTAAAAACAGACTCCTACATTGAGCAAATGCTACTTTACATTAAATATATAGAATTCCACACTTAAGAAATCCATACAAACTACTGTTATATAAAATACAAACTTTAGAAGCAAGAGATAAAGTAATAACTGGAATGGACATCATCTTCCACATTTAACAGAAGTGTCAATAAGTGATAGTGATATAGACAAAGCTATAAAAATCTCAGAGTATACTACTAAAAGTTTCCAAATGCCTTCATCTTCATTGAAATATCAGTACAGTTAATGGAAATTAAGCTTATGAGCTTTGGGTTGAACTTAAAAGAAAATATGAAATATTTTTTCCTCTTAGCTGGCAAAAGATATGAGAGTGTAGTATAAGATAAGTAAATGTAAATTAATTGACTTCTATGCTAATGAATCATAATTTTTAAAAAAGCTTTTAACAACCATAACATTCTGAACATAAGTGCTTCAATATATTGTAGCAATAGCACAAAAAGAGAGAAAGAATTAAAAAAAAAATCAAACTAAAAACAAATGGATTTCTCTAGTATAAGCCTTGTGCCACTTTATATTTGACACATTTACAAATTCCAGATTTATGAAGCTTTTTCAAGTTCTCCTTAGTTCTGAATATGATAGATTACTGAAATAACTACCATATTTACTTAAATCCAAGACAAGATTTTTTTCCCCCCTCCAATCACCATGGGCAGGAGAGGAAAGTTTTGTGTTAGATTTGAGCACCAGCCCAGCCCAGCTCTGGCTGTAGCTCTGGGCTCAGAGCTGAAGTCAGAACTGAGGCACTATGTTCTTTGGGATGGGACAGCCAATTTGGAAGGGAAGGGGAGATCGTAGCTGGGGGAGCACAGAAGAGACCATGCAGCCTGCTCTCCCCTGGCAGGATGGGCCACTTGCCCCTCCTGCTACTCACTTTCTGCTTCAACTGCAGCTTCCCCAGCCAGTGGTCCTCCTAGGAGCTGCTGCCATTTCTCCCTGGCCAGGCTAGGATGAAGCCAGGCTGTGGCTGTCACTGCTGCCGACTACCCTAAAGAAGCAGAGGTGCAGCAAAAGGCAAGTGGTGGGGGAGGAAGCAAGGAGAACAGGAGCAGACACAGATTAGGGGCAAAGGCTAGGGGCAAAGGCATAGGCATGGGGGAACTAGGGATGGGGGCAGGGCACAAACAGGGGGCAAGGGGTGAGAGGCAGTCTGCAGAACGGAACAGGGGATGGGTAGTCAGCAACTGGGGGGCAGGCACAGGTGGGGGAGGCATGTGTACAGGGGGTACATGGAAAGGAGTAGGCACCAAGGGTACCTGTAGAGCAGGGAAGACACTAGGTGGGCAAATGGTAGGGGGTACACGTGGCAGGAAGGACAGGCACAGGCAGTGTGGTAAAAGGACAACAGGCAAGGATCTGCCACTCATCCAGATTTTACAGATATAAAAACTAATTATTGTGTGTTACCTTAATTTGAAATCAACTTGGTTTGGGGTAAATATAGTATTTCAATCGCCTCTCACAACTGTGCTGTTGCACTCTGGTGCGCAACCTCAAGAGGGTTTGCATTAAGTGGAAAATGCTGCCTCCATGGATGCAGAAGCCAATGCCAGAAAGGTAATTAAACAATAAATGAACAGACACACACAAGACCAAGTAAGTGACTTCAGCAAAGCCCAACAGTAAGTGACCTAGTATTGATCCCATATAAAGGCGTGTTGCCCCAAGAGAAGCAAGTTATAAACACAGATCAAATTGTGATTTTGTGGATTTCATGAAATCCAGGATTACCCACGAAATCTGTTATTGCCCACAAAATCCATGGCGGCAGGGGAACCTTACTGAAAAGAAAATGCTGACCCCCCTAAAAGGAGACAGCAGACTTCAGGGGGAAGGGGGATCTGCCCGCTTGAAGGGCTGCCAGCAAGATGGCTGCTACCCCCACCCCTCACTGCTGATTGGCTGTGATGGCTGCCTACCATGTGGCTCTAGTCCTCTCCACCAATCAGCAGTGAGAGGCAGGGATACGAGACAGGCAGCCCTCTCAGTCAGAGACAAGGGGCCCCATAGCCAATAGCTGCTGCCCCTGCACTCCATCTGTGAAAAGGCTACTGAACCCTGAGTTCTGCTTGTGAAATCAGGGGGCAGCCATCCTGAATTTAGCAGGCCCCTAGTTATAAAAGAGCCAAACATAGCAGGTTTGCTGGAGCATGGGAATGAATCATGTGTAACAGACTGCCAATGTGGGCTCATCAGATTGGCTTGAGATGCTTACACTGGGCTAGAAACAGTGCCGGTGAAGTCTGAGTAACCCCAAGAGCAGAACAGGGGATCCCTGCCCTGTAGAAAAGGAGAAGCCAATCATAAAAGGGGTTTTCAATCCCCTCATTCACAAGGAGTTGGGGACCTCCCACCCTGAGCCCTGGATGGCCGGTTTGCAAGCCAAGGAGGGACTGCCAGAGGGGATAAATGCAGCAGCCATACTGGTGTGGGAGCTAATGATAGCGACTCTGGGGAATGATACAGGAAGCCTAAGAAGAGCTGGGGTGAGCTGACCCAGCAGAGGGAGCAGAGAGACCCCTCTGAAGAGCCTCAAAGGCCCTGGGAGAAGAAGGCAGCAGCAGTCAGCTGTACCTCCAGCCCTGCAGCAGAAAGGGAGCTGTGGCCAGGGCTTGGGGCAGAGAGCTGGTGCCCCAAGGCCCCATTGCAGTGTGCTGGATGTGTTGGATGTCCCAGTGACTAGAGGTGGCAGTCGGCCCCCCACTCCACTGTGGAGAAGCAGCAGTGGCCAGGAGCGCAGGGAGCTGGACCAGTGACTTTAGGAAAACCCTTACCTTGCCTGAGGAAGCGGGACAGCAGCAGGAGGACACCTGGACAGGGGTCCCTGGGAGCTTGGGGTGTAGGCTGCCGCTCAGAGTGGGACTGGTGAGCTGTGTGGGGTGCCTGGCCAGTCATCTGGAGCAGGGGTTTAGAGCAATGACCCCAGGGAGCTGCCTGTGCTGCTGACCCTCTGCCACTGACTGCCCCAGAGGGAACTCAGTCCTGCCCCTTATTCTGCAGCTGACTGTCATTGAATGGAGTCCCTGAGCTTTGGGTCATGCTGATTGCTGCAGGAGCCTACTCTGTTGCTTGCCTTTTTGGTTGCCACCGAAGGTCGCACTTCAGCCTCTTTGGTGGGTTGGGGTTTAATATGATTTGATTGCTGCAGACCAGAAGAGCTTAACCTGTTGCAGCCTGTCACTTATTGGGAAGCCTGTTGGAGCTGCTGGGAGTGACCACCTTGCTTCCTTGTGGTAGCATCTCAGCAGAGGCTGAAAGCTGCTAGTTACCTTACCTGTGGTTCTTGTGTCAAGGGTTGACTAATGCATTCTGGTTTGTTTTGTGATTCTGGTTATGCCATTTAAGTTCACTTGTAAATAACCCTTCCTATTATTCTTGTTTTATAAATAAAGTGTAAATAGTTAAATCAGTTAAGTGTTAGACTTTCTTGGGACCATGGGCTGCTCTGTGGGGAGCAGGGGCCAGCTAGAAAGTAAATTAGCGCTGGCTGGAAGCCCTACCCCACTCTCACCACACCATTCCTGATATTGGGCGGGGATGGCAACTATTGGGCCGCCACTTGGGTTACACATGAGAAGCTAAAAGAATGCCCAGCAGTAAAGATATGCACAAAGTACCAAGGATGAGGCTATTTTGCAAAAGCATTCTGCAGACACAGAAGGACAAATACAGGGCATACTGTGCACGTAACTGGAGAACATGTCCAAGGAGGGGAGTGAAGAACCAATGACGCACAACTCTTTTTAGTTAAAATGCAAAATAAATAAAAATATTTTGTTGTTCCATATATTTCTCTGCATAGGCACATGTTAACTATGTTAGAACTCAAATTTATGTGAGGACACACAAGCTACATGGACTGCAGAAGTGGTGGTCTACCTCTGGTCTGGAAAATTGGTGGCAGAGGACGACTAGTTGCTGCTCACTGTCTGCCAAATTTCCAGACCCATGGGAAGCCCTGCAGGCTGGATGATGCAGCCCTATGTATTAGACTGCATCAACGGATGGTCCATCTGGCAACACGAATCCCTCTACAATTGCTTGCGACGTGAAGGGTCAGGCCACCTGCAGGGTCAGGCCTGCATTTGGCTGGATCCCATCTACAAACTGATCCTGAAGACCACCACCTCACCACTCATCCAGCCCCTAGGGCCAGACAGGTTAAGCATCATCACTGGACTATATGAAAATTTAGCTCACAGTTTGACAGTAACATCATCCAAATTATACAGACTAGCAGACTTGAGATCATCCAGTCTATGTAGTAGAGAAAAATCAATCAAGTATCAGGAAAAAAAAAAACCCAGAACCTAAATTCTATCTGAAATAAGCATGCTAAAAAATTTTTTTAGAGTGACTGAAAGCCTGAAAATAATTAAGTTTGATAAAAATCCTAATGATAGTGGGATCCATAAAACACCATCTCACAACTGAAGGAATTAAGAAAGATTTCCTGGTGTGTTTGAAAGCACAAGATGCCAGAATGGTGGGGGGGTGGGGAGGGAGGGGGAAGAGGGGTAATCATGCTACAGACCTAGTACCAATTACTACTGACACTGCAATATGCACTCATATATGCAATATGTACTCATATATATTATGCATATATGCAATATGTACTCATATATATTATGTACTATTATATATATTATGTACAATATGTACTCATATATATTATGGCAACTGCCATTAACAATCAGACCCTAAATGGAGAAGGAACTGCAGCATGCGTCACAATTGGCTATAATAGAAAAAGTAGATCGTTGCATCATAAAACAAGCACCAGTGAGACCTGAAATATACAGAAATTTGATAATGAAACAAAGCTAAAATATAGGAATGCTACCATATATCCATCCAAGATGACATCTCTTTTAAGCTCTTCACAGAAAGTGCATTTAATATACTAGATGCTCTAAGTTATAGATAGATCATACCAGACAAAGTGAACAAGTTAACCACTTGCAATACTCCACTGGAGGATGGCACATCAAGAGTTTAGCCTTTCCTACATCATCTTCACAAACATATTGCAGAAAAGTGGGCATGGCATTCTAGAAAGATTGCAATAAGCCAAAATTGTTATCAAAACATTTTATTACATGGCAGTACTAGTTTTCTGCCCTGCTCCTTTCTAATCGCTGTACTCACAATATGTAAAAACATGAAAAATATCATTACCCTGGAAAAAATTGAAAATGCAATGAAAATAAAATAACAACACTTCAAGTGGAGTCCTCACAAACAGCAGCTTCAGGAAGGAGCTTCAATTTCATATATAGCAATGGTGCATCCACATGAGCGTGCATGTACGTCTTGCAGCGTCTCAAAGACCTATGAGACACTGCAAGAGGCACACATAGGAACGAAAAATGTTCCCTGCACTGCAACTTTGCAGCATGGGGGCAAAATTAGACCCCTGGATATCCAGGGGTAAAAAAACCATGGGGGAAAAAAAGTGGGGCAGGATCATGCCTTCGCCCTGGTAGCCAGCCAGAGCATTTCTATGGCTGGCCGCCCCAGTGCTGAAGCGCTCTGCCTGCCTGTGCAGAGTAGGCAGCATGCCAGCAGCAGGGAGCTGGACCCAGGTTCCGTGATGGCAAGTAGGGGGTGGGAGAGGCTGGAGTGTGGAGGGGACAACAGGGGGACCCCTGCCAGCTCTGTCTGAGCCCCCCAGATCACTGCCCTGCCCCACCCCATCTACTCCCTGCTCCCCCAGCCCCCCCAATTGATGACCCATCCAGCCCCATCTCCTGCCCACTCCTCAGCCCCTCTGATCACTGGCCCACCCAGCACCATCCCTCACTTGCCTCCCCTGAGCCGGCTTGATTGCTGCCCTACTCAGCCCCAACATCCCTGCAAATTACAACCCCTGCCCCCAGCCCCCCACCCTCCCTGCACTCACTGGTAGTAGCAGCAGCAGCTGTTGGGATTACTGGGGCCTTGTGGCAGAACCCCCCAACACAGCATGGGGCCCAGGTGACAGCCGCAACTGCCCCAGCTGCCCAACAGCATGCGGAGCTGTGCAGTGCCCTGCTGACCCCAGCCACACCCATGCGATGGGGCAGTGGCAAAGTGGGTGTCAGGCAGCTGGGGCTGAGCCCTGCTGCCCTCCACTGCCCCATGCTCTGCCATGAGGCCCCAGTGACACCTGCAGCAGCTGCTACTGCTGGTGAGTCCGGGGGGGTTGTTTTTTTAAGTGCTTGGAGGCTGGGGCTGGGTGGGGCAGCCATCAGGGGGTCTAGGGATGCAAGTGGGGGTTTGATCCAGGTGGGTAAACAAGCCAGGGGGCTGGGGGAGCAAGCAGGGGTGGAGCCTGGCAGTGGGGGGTGTTGGTAGCCCTGCAGGGGCCATGTGGGGAGGCTGTAGGGGGCTGTAGCCCTTGTGGGGGACAGTCCATGAGCTGTACAGGGGGGCTGTATCCTGTGGGGGGGGGCAGGGGACCCACCCCTCCTAAGCAGCACCTCCCAATCCACCCACACCTACCCACACACCCCACATCCCCCCACCCCCTTCCCATCCCTCTCCTGCAAACCCTACATTCCCTCAGCACACACTCTACATGCCATGCTGCCAGACAGGATGAAACCTGATGACAGGAGCTGTGGCTGAAGGGACAGGTGTCCCCCCATCCTGGTTAGTGAAGGGGTCACAGGGAGTTCTAACTACTCTGTGGTATGAAAACCAAAGGCAAACAGCAAAACACACAGGTATTTAGAATTCATTTAATTAGGATGAGAGAGACACTGGTAGGTTTTGAAACTGCTTTAACACTGTAGATATATCAATAAAATATTGCCCAACTGACTCTCTCTCTCCCTCCCCCTCTCTCTCTGTATATATAGTAGTCTTTTGATTTGTCTGGAGGAACATGAATTTTGGGGTATTTTACAGATTTCATAGACATTAGGGCTGGAAGGGACCTTGAACATCATCAAGTCCAGCCCCCCACCCAAAGGGTAGGAAGTCAGCTGGGGTCATAGGATCCCAGCAAGATAAGCATCCGATTTACTCTTGAAGGTGTTCAATGTAGGTGCTTGAACCACCTCCGATGGCTGGCTGTTCCAGACCTTGGGGACTCAGACAGTAAAAAATTCTTCCTCATGTCCAACCTGAAATGGTCTTGCAGTAGTTTATAACTGTTCAACCTCATCATCCCTTGGGGCACTCTGGTGAACAAATGTTCCCCCAAAGGCTGGTGGTTACCCCTGATAAACTTATAGGTGGCCATCAGATCATCCCTGAGCTTGCGCTTTTCCAGGCTAAAGAGCCCCATGGCTCTCAGCCTGTCATCGTAAGGTCTGTTTTCCTGGCCTCTGATCATGTGCATGGCTCTCCTCTGCACTCTCTCAAGCTTCTCCACACCCTTTTTGAATTGTGGAGCCCAAAACTGGATGCAGTACTCCAGCTGTGGCCTCACCAAGGCCGAGTACAAGGGGAGAATGACATCCCAGGATTTGCTTGAGAAGCATCTATGGATGCACGCCAACATTTTGGTCGCTTTACTACCTGTAGCATCGCATTGCAGGCTCATGTTCATCTTGTGGTCAATGACGACCCCCAAGTCTTTCTTCCATAGTGTTAGCCAGCGTAGCACTGCTGAGCCTATAAGGATGCTGCAGGTTTTTCTTCCCAAGGTGGTGAACCTTGCATTTTTCGGTGTTAAACACCCTCAGGTTCTCGTCCGCCCATTTGCTGAGCCTGTCCAGGTCAGCCTGGATCACCCGCCTGTCTTCTGGTGCAGATGCAAGTGGCACAATTTGCCCCACACTAAAGTGCATGTCTGGGCACATGTGCTGAGGCAAAAAGCCCTGGCTCAAATTTGCACCACTACTATTTGAGCTGCTGCAAGCGCACCTGCTTCCATGTGTGGATGCACCCCAAGAGTGCTGATGTCAACATAGCAAGCTTATTTTCAAAGGAATTATTTATAAATTTTTGCTGGATGTCAGATTCTCCAACAGTATATATGGCTGTATAGTAATAGCTGAAATAGATCATAAACCCCTAAAGAACATTCTTGAAAAATGTCTAGCTTCTGAAACACTTCAAGAAATCAGTATACAATTTTAAAATCAGAGAACTACAACCTGAAACTTAAATACTGGCCCTGAAGAGAAATTCCTTTAACAGATCTTTTCTCATGCAATCCCTCAGAAGGACAAGACATAAAAGAAGTGGAAGACTTGCAAAAACAGGCACACATGATATCATAACACTTATCAACATATACAAATAAGCTAATAAAAAATGGAGTGAGAGCAATGATGTAATCAATCTATAAAAAACAAAGTAGCCAGGGTGACCTGTACAAAAATAACAATGACCTTCGCTATCAGTCTTTTGGAACAAAAAAACAAAGTTGGCTGTAGATAATGGTCTAATGTTGAAAAGAAAAAGGAGAGCAATTCTTTAAAAAGTGCCTGGAGAGTCTCTCAAGGCCTCAGGAAAGTGCCACCTCAGCAAACACAAGAAAAAAAAGAAGTTACTTGCCCAACACATATATGCAAGTGGAAGAAATGGTAAGAGACTGCTGTGTTTGTGCATAGTACTAGAAACAAAACTGTGGAACTGTACTATAGCCCAAATGCCTACCTTAGTTTATATTATTAAAACTTTCCAGGAAGTTATTAAAACTTCTCAGGATTTTGCCTGCACTGACTTTAAGAACTTAAACGTTCAAGTTAGTATCAAATTTATTAAAATTGCAAAACAAACAAACAAAAATACACTCAGAACTGGCTAAAAGATTATAGAAATCCTACCATGATAAAAGTGTCAGAAAAAAAAATTATAATAATAATGGAAGAATAACCCACACTACATGCAATGCAAGCAGAGAGCTAAGAATAAATTAGATAAAAATCACAGACCTATGAGCACTAATTCTATTAATACAACTACATCTCATGATGGAAGCATAATCTATGATGCTGGCAAGGAAGAAAAATGCTAACTGGAATCCCAACAAGCCTTCACAACAATCCCGCTGCAGCTGACGCATGCCCCGGAAGAAGAAAAGACATCACAGATCGTCACTGCTGTCACATCATAATAAAGACATAGCATCAGTGCTTCTTTCAAAGTGCTCAAATACCTGTATGAATATACAAACTGTATAGGTCATCAGGCCTAGGAAGATTTTGGAGTGCAAGGCTGGGGTCTTTTGTTCTATAGACTCCAAGGAAGAAACTTTCCTTTATTAATAAATTGCTTGTAATGTTCTTTGACCATTTTTCTTAAACTGTGAAGGGAAGCATACCAAGAGAAAAACTGTAGTTCTGTTCCACATAAATCTCACATGATCTCAACTAGAAAAGAGAATTAAGAACTAAAATTTGTAAGTGAGAAATTATTAAGGTGAGAAAAAGCTAGACAGAGGGCAGGTTGTCCCATATTTTATGCTCCATTTACTTTCCACAGAATAATCAAAGATTGTGGGATGAGCTTTCTGTCTTGATAAGTCCTGACTCTTTCTTTCTTCAGAGCTATCTGATACAATGCATTACATAACGGTCTTCAAAAATCTGTACTCAGTCCCAGATGTCAGTTTAATGCACAGAGCTAAATGTTTCTTGGAGTACAATCATGAGAGGGTAGGGCATTCTTACAAAGTTTACTTACAAAATGGGCAGGCATACCATAAAACCATGCTCAGGAATTAGAGTAGATTCTGCAAATGCATAGGTATAGCTCAAGAACCCACTGTTACCCTGTCAATGGATAAACTCAGTTTGGCATCAGACGGGCAAAATCTTAACTTTTAAGAACATAATGGCAAATAAATTGAGATGCAATACTGTAATATAAAAGGATTTAAAAGAGCTCTTATTTTATAATTTTAAGAAAACCAACAAATAGTACATTATATTAATGTACAGTCTGAGAAATTTGTTATGACGGATGGTATTTAAAAATCTATTGGGAGGAATTTAGATTTCTTTCCGTATCTAAACTATTTCAGTACAATAGTAACATAAAATCATGTGCCTGGTTAATTTGCTATACAAAATAGGGGACCAAATGAATGGCAAGCCACAACTGTCACTAGAAATTAAAGTATATGATGACTGTAATGTGATTTGAATTTCAGATTTATATTAGGGCTCATTAAGCAGTTTAAAGAATGCATAAATTGTTTTATTGGGTCATTTTTTTTTCATAATTAACTTTACAGAATATTGACACAATACAAAATGCCTGGAAATATACTGTTATTTTTAAGTCATAAAAACATTACATGATATATATTATACTTTTTGGAAGTTTAATCATCTCTCATCTGTGAAACTGTAAATGTCAAATCTTTCTTAATTCTATAAAAATTAGAAACAAACAGACAAAAAGCTAGCAAATATATGGTTGTACTTCCAAAACTTTTTCAGAATATATAGCATAAAGAACATTCACAGAACCAAAAGGCAAGAGTTGCCAGATGCCCTTGATATAAAGGATTTATTATATCCCTAAAATCAATTTACCCGTACAAATTATAATTAAAGGATGGATTTATTTCTTATTTTGTTTCTATTTTAATCTCTGAATAAAGATTATTTCTTGCCCTTGTCAGATAGTTAATTAAGGGATCAAACCAAGTTCTCGATCTAGCATTGTTTTTAAATGCATATACAACCTTAAGTATATCAGCACACCCACTAAATGGTTACATATATGCTTAGGTGCTTTGATTAAAAAAAAAAAGGTTCAATTACTTAAGCTGAAAACCACTTGGCACAGAATGATTCTGTTGCATGTCCCAGAACCACTATTGTCCAGCACACTAAACAAACTTAAAAGGCATAAAAGGCACTACTGTCCCACTGATGGCCCACGTACTGCATGCAGTTTAAGTTGTGGCTCCTGCCTGGAGGCCGCTCCTCCCATCAGCACAGCTTACAAGAGCGACTGGAGTTTCCAGACTTCCTTCCCCTTCCACTGGCTTTCATTGCCTACACCTGCCCCATGGTGTGGGGGCAATGCAGTAAGGCATGGCTGGGGTAGCTGAGAGCTGTATGGGGACATAGTGCAGCAGAGAGGGGTGCAGGCCAACAGTGCAGCAGAAGGGAGGCATCCACACAGTATGAAGTTCAAAGGCCCTGTGGCTTAACTTGGTTTGGCCTGCAGGTGTGTGGTTCCTGTTGGTGTAGTCGTTGGGGCTTTTGGCCCCCATCCACTTAAAAGTTGGCCAGCCCCAGCAGAGATCTTTGAGGCTTAATTAAATCCACATAATACCAGGAATGGGAAAAGGCTTTAACCCCACAAGAAACAAAAATAGCACCAAAAATCTTAAAAAGGTAAATCTAAATATCCCACTGACTTCAATGGGTTTTGGATCAGGTCCTAAACACGCTTAACTTCAGATTCTCATTCTTGACCGGAATATTTGAAACACAAACGTAAATAAAAGTGCAGCCTAGGAGGACACTGATTGTCCCTGCCTTTTCTAATTTAAATGATGGATGATCAGAAAACTGGAGTGGTTCATGGGCAGATCTAGTATTTTGTAAAAGCAGATGTAGGAGCAGTCACCAAAGCTGTAGGAGTGGCTACACCCCAACTTCCACCACAGGTATAAGCAGATGATGCTCCAGGAGCAGCAACCACAGTCTTTTCTAAATCCCCGAATCAGGTAAGAACCTCCCGCCAGCCCATGTTGCCACCACCTTCCCCTCCATAAACAGTGGCACCTCCCTTCCTCTTCCACTTGCCCCTTACCTGCCTGTCTCTGCCACTACCCCTAGTTGTCGTAATGGCAGGGGGGAACTCCTGAGCCATTTCCATCCAACTCCAGCTGGGTTATGTGGGGAGCTGGGCTCATCCAGGGACAGTGGCAGAGGGTTTGACCTCCCTGAGCCTGCTCCTGGGATGGTGGGGAACACTCAGGGGGAAGAAACCTGTCTGATTCACTACTGGTATGATCCTGAGCTGAGCCTGAAGCCCTGTGCACCTCAGCTTGGGAAGGCAGGTGCAGCTTTAGAGCTCCCAGGGCACCCTGTGACAATGAGGATAGTGATAGTGGTGGGTGGGGAAGGTGGCACTGAGAGCAGAGCAGATGTGCTGAAGAGCACAGAAGGAAAGGAAAGGGGTGGGAATTCTTACTTGATTTGGGGACTTAAAAATGTCCCTGGCTACTGTTCCCTCAGCATGCTTTGAAAGAGGAGTGGGACCGTGCCATGGTACTCCCTCTGTGTTTACTCCTAGAGTGATTTTTCTTATTATCATGAGTTTGGAAGACTACATATACAAAAGGAAGCCCAGCCATTTTGGGCTGTAAAGATCACCTAAAGGCAGTAAATAAATTCTAAATTCTAAAACAGTGTTTTGAGAAATACATGTTACAACAATATGGGTGAAGTTCAGATACAATGTATAAGTAAGCTGGCAAGCTACAGGTTAAACAACCATCCGAGTGTAAATATCAAGATTTCACTTGACTATTGTGTATTTACCTATAAACTGTACGTGAATATTATGTGCATTTACAGTCCAAAAATCTGACTTAATTTATGCTGATTTTTATTTTTTCTGATTTATTCACTATCATGCCATTTCTGAAGAAACCAGAGAATAAAATGGTGGTGACAGATTGTCATCAGTATTTGATAATCACAGATCTATACTCAAAGCACTGATTTTTGCACCATTTTTTCTAACTAAAAATTCAAATATTTACATGTAGGCTACTATAATTATGTATATTTATACAAACTGTGTGTTCATACATATACTACCTCTTTATATATACACTTTTTAAAACTGTATTTTAGATGTATATTTTATAAATTGGTAATATTTATTTACCAATTGCTCCTAAAGATACATTAATCTGAAAAATAAATTAAATTACTATATTCAGGTCTCATTAATGTATTTTACAGATTATACTCCATGTTATGCTATGTTTATTTATCCATATTAATTTACTATTTTTATTTCACAAAGACCAGATTATCAAGAACCAATCAGTCTTCATCCAGGGTTTTGCTTCTACTTAAAGACTAGCATTACATGCAATTCTCAACTATTTTACAACAACTGTAAGATGTAATAATTTGTTAAGGAAACCATCATCCATTGTCTCTAGAAGGGAAAAAAGAGGTGTTAAGCACCTCCTTTTTGCCCCATGCCAGTTACTCATATCATATCAACTAGCAGCATAGGTAGGGGGGTAACGGCCCCAACAAGGCTGCTTTCTCCCCCCCCACCCAAGAGAAGAGTGGCCAACCTGTGGCAGATGTGTCACGAGTGATACAGGCAGCCTGTGTGGCATGGACAGACTGGGGAGGGGACAGCATAAGAAAGAGGAAAGGGAGAAGAAAGCAGAGCAGCAGATTGGGCAACAGTAGGGGATCACAATGCCACTCAGGTCAAATGTGGGGATCAATTGTGGCACACCACCACTGCCCTAGAATGTGGGTGGGAGGAGGTGGCACAAGATGGGAGTAGCCTTGGTTGGTTAGTAAGGAAGGAAAAGTAATCAGATACTGGCATTGGAATCATGTTACTTCATCACTACAGCAAAGAGAAAGTTGAAGTGACATTGTGATTCTCAGACAACTCTTCAATAACATGGTGCTCCTTAGTAAGGGCAGATTATTAACTGACCTAAATAATTAATGCAGTGTCTTTCCATACAAAAAGCCTTCTATTATGGTTCCTGTTTTCCTTAGTAGTTATGAAGGCATATTATAATGCATTTTGCACGTGAAATAAAGTTAAAGACAATACTGAAAGCACACTAATCAGCTTTTATTTTATAAGTGGCTCTACATTCAAGAGGTAGGATAAAAATGGTATCCAGCTGTTCACTGTGGGATGCAGCATTTAAAAATCCTGTAACATAATTTGCTACCACACCATACACTAGGCTCGATTTTCTCATTTACACTAGTTTTACACAAGAATAAACTGGCAGTTTCTCCTGATTTACACTCAAGTAGGTAAGAAGATGAAACCAATATTTTAATAAAAAGTTTGGCATCTACTATTACCTGCATTGATGGCAGACATAATCATATGCTAATATTGTACTACACAATAACAATATCACTACAGACTAACACTAGAAAAAGACTAGTGTTTGGTTATATATGTCATTTACACAATCATTAAAAAAATCCATTGATAGGTTGGACTACTCTCCAAGTTCAATTTCTTTTTAATTAAAATAATAAATCCAGATGTCATTTATTAAAAAAAACACAACAGAAGTATAATTTTGGACTGTTAAAATGCATACTTCATATATTGTTATATATGCAAAACTCACTATAAAAGAGCAGTTCTTTTCAGCAAAATTATACTTTACATTTTACTAAAATGAGATTTTTCTTTCAGTCCTAAATTCTAGAGAGGTGTAAGGGGGCTTTATTTGTAGAAGACAATTTCTATAAGGGACTCAATTAGAGCATGAACAAAGAAGTGTCACTTGCCTTCATAAATGGCATCAGCATTTTCTCTTGATACACTCCAATTTTAAGGAGATACATAATTTAAATGTATTTAGAGTTAAGCTGTTGGCACCACTCTTATTTTCAAATTGAAGTGCCATCTGCTGGCCCCATGGCTCAGCCATAATAATATGCTTGCAGATGCCTTTTTTCTGCACAATATATTCTCTTACTTGAATGTACATTTTGCACAAATCTTTACACATCGTAAATGTTAGTTATAATAGGGCGGCAAGGAACCTACAAAGAAATAGAACGCATTTTTATTTTAAAGCTTCAATTTTCCTGGGTTCTGTCCCTTTTTGGAAAACCTAGTAGTGGTTCTCTCCATGGTTTGGGCCATATATTAACAATAGCATGTAGTCTTGTGAGAGCTTAATATATTCTTATTATTTGTTTATGATATGATGTACAATCGTCTCGAATAGTCAAGAGAGGATGGTCCCTATTCTAAGGTTTATCACAGTCTACAGAACAAATGCTGTATAGATGAGGGTCAATGAAAAGAGGAGCAAAAGCATTTAATTATGTAAATCAGCTGAACTCACTCACTATAGGCAGACAACCCTTAAGCATAACTTTATGCAAGAGCTCAAGAACATTATTCAATGGATAGAAGGACATGTGAGAGAAAGCAAGGTGGTAGATGAGCAAGAAGCTGACATACAAGCAAGCAATGATGGAGAAAGTATCACTAGAGCACAGGATAGGGGTGGAAGGGTGTCCAACTCAACACTTAACTACGGAAAATAAACAGATTACAGAAAGGTACAGCTGCATGGAAAATCAAGTTTTCTGGGACAAAGGCAGAAAGGTACAGTTTCTTCCTTCCATCACTACTCCCTGCTGGCTGCCTCTCCTTCACCCCTCACCCACAAGAATCTCCTGCTAGCTTGGAGCAGGCACTGGAAAAGGGACATCTTCATGCTCCCACTACTGTTCCTGGCTGATCCTGGCTCCCCACAGAGCTGCTCCCTGCAGTTTAGGGCATGAGCGATTCTGGGGGTCCCCTGCAGTAACATCAGCTGGGGACAGCAATAGTAGCACAAAGACTGCTTTTTCCAGTGCTTATTCTCAGCCAGCAGGGGAAGAGCAAAACAGGGAGCAGGTCGTGGAAAGAGGAAACTGTGTGCCGCTGCCACTGTCCCCTGCCAAGTCCAGAAGCTTGACCCCTGCCTTTTGCACCCCCACACCTTGGCTTCTGCTTCCTGTCCCCCATGCTGTGGGAGGGTGGGTGAGGACAAGGGGGAAGAAGAGACTTCAGAGAGAAAAAGGGCAGAGGCAGTGGCAGGGACAGGCAGCAGTTGCAGCTGCAGCCACAGCCCCAACTCTGGGTCAATTGTACTCAATTCTAAGATGAAGGGCTTGTTTCCTCAATGTTACATGGGGGCTGGATCCTCAACAATCTAATCTTACTATTAACAAAAAAAAATACATAAAATAAATTGGATATAATATTTTGAAGCAAACTGAGATCAGTTTTCATGCTGCCAAAAGAACACAGACATAAGTTTACATACATCACAATATCTACACACTGGATTGTTACCACTTTTGTTTCAAGCAGTTAGCAAATACTTGGTAACTCTCTCTTTCTCTGTCTTCTCTCCCCATACTGCTCCCCCAGGATTATGCTACTAGTGCATCTCCAGCTGTCCTAACATGGTGACTGGTGCTTCTCGGGTCTGGGGAGGCACTCACAGAAGTCGGCGGTGGGGATGGGGCCAGTGAGCACCCACAGAAGCTGGTGGTGGCGGTGGGGATGGGGATGGTGAGCACCCACAGAAGCTGACACTGGCATTAGCAGCAGCAATGGGACTGGTGAGGACCCACATAAGCTGGCATCGGCATCAGCAGCAGGGACAGAGCTGGCAAACACCCACAGAAGCTGCCAGCAGCGGGGACAGCCTTGCTGGGGGGGTACATGCCCCCCCCGGACCCCACTACCAGTTGCCTGTGTCCTAGGATATTTACCACACACATACATGCACAGTCATACACACACTTGCATCAAACATGCACAACCCTGCAGCTTCCAATGAAACCACTCTGCTTCAGAGCTGAGCTCCTGACTGACATTGCTTGTGGCCTGTTTTGGGTGGTGATTCATATAGTCAGCAATCTTACTCCAAGAAAGTACTGCTTCTTACATTTACCATCAACAAAGGGTTACTATTATGTCTACCAGCTTCAACAAAGTTACACTGAAACATCAGAATAATACTATGTAGGTAAATCATTATCACATTCATTTAATCATCTTTGTATCTTATTTTCCAGTGAAAGAAATCTAATCTCTTGTTCCAGATTTTGTAGAACTTCATTTTTAAATGTTAAATCCAGAATTTTCCTAAATGCAAGAAACTATTGCAATATTTTTTTCATAAATAAGCAGATTAAATCAGTTAAAGGAATGTTTTGAGACTGTTTAAAAGCTACTTCAGACTGTAAAACGTAAAGTGATTGTGTGGTTCAAACATGTGAGACCAGAACTAATTTCTAATTGCTACTCTGGTGCTTAGCACTCATATAAAGGTAGAAGGCAGAGCAGGATGTCACTTTCAAAATTAAGACATTTTAAAACACATAAGGTTTCATAGATTATATCTATATCTATACAGAGAGATTTCATTTTAACCACAGGAAAATGTGGATTTTGGATTACTTTTTTTTTAATCTGAAAACTGGGGGTATTTTATATCAGAGAAAAACAGGATCCCTGGTCATGGCTCACCATGGCTTGAAATGCCATCGATTCTGGGGGGACCCAGCCCAGTAAACTATTTGAAAAATCACAAGTTTTTTGGCTTTGGCTTATACCACCCATAATTTATACCAGATAAGTAGTAGGACTGTGTGAAGCTTCAGGTGCCAATTCAATTCGAAGGCTGAATCTCCGAATCAAATCAGGAGACCAATAAAAAGGTCTGAATCGATTTGGAAGATATTTGAAGAGCTTCAGGCAGCCCCCGCTCACCGCCACAGGGAGCTGGACCTGGGCTCCATGCAGATAATTAGGAGGTGGGGGGCTGAAGGAGGGTAGAGGGGACCATGGGGGGAAGCCCCAACCCCTGCCCACTCTCCCAGCCCTGTCAATGGCTGCCCAGCTGAGTCTCAGCATCCTGGCTCTTTAAAAAAAACAAAAGCCCCACCCTCACTAGCTCCTGCCAGGTGGGGGGGATGATTCCTGCTGCACCCCACTGCCCTGGGGGGTTCTGCCACAAAGCACCATTGCCCACCCACTCTCTGAGTCTTGTGTATGGCTGCTCCACCCAGCCCCACCATTCAGTTCTTTAAAAAAGCCCTGCACTCATCAGCTGCTACAGTGGCCATCAGGCCTTCTGGGGGCTTGTGGCAGAGCCCCCCACACAGCATGGGGCAGTGGGGATTGCCCCCACACCTGGTAGCAACCGGTGAGTGCAGGGCTTTAAAAAAGAAAAAAGAAAACAGAAGAAAAAAAGAGTCAGGACACTGGGGCAGGGAGGGTCAGCCATTCACAAGACTGGGAGAGCAAGCAGGGTATGGGGCCTGTTTGATTCAGAGATTCAGCAGTAGCCTAATCTCCAAATCAGATTCAGTGAAATCAATTCGGGACAGTGAGTTGAACCACCGAAGCAAATCACTGTGCCCTGAATTGGCCGAATCCAAATCTGAAGGGAATACTGGCTGCTTTGTACAGGACTAATAAGTAGGTGCCAAAGTGCTGCTCAAAATTGTGTTTATGAAACCCTGTGCTAAAAACTTGCAGCAGTTTCAGAAAAGGTAGCAAGTATCAATTCTGGGTACTATAAGCCAATTGCTACAGCCATGTTTAATTTCAAGGTTACTGTTTTTAAATTTGCTACTCACTTCTACCTGCTGAGGGAGAGCAGGGTCTGAAGGTAAGAAAAAGGGAAAGGGGCTGCAGAAGAAAAAAGTTGGTGAGGGGGAAGGGGGCTGCCTGACCCTACAAGTTTATTTTCCCTGCTCCAGCAATGGAAGGGGAGAAATTCAAGACAAATCTCCAATAAATAGATTCTATACCTGGAAAATTATAACAAATTTCTATATTTGCCATCTACAGAATCCAATTATTGAGGGATCATCTTCTATTCAGGATCATCTTCTATTCCAGTAAATACAGTATGGTACTCTTTAGAGTTATGGCAACTATAATTTAACTTTACGGATAGAGAAACAGAGATATGAAAATTAAGTGACTTGATTTTATCCAAGTGATTCCAGCACAAAATTCAGGAATTAGGAATTACTGACTCTCAGAACAGTTCTAAACCCCTTATAGTATAAAAGAAAAATATTGGGGTTGATTTTCCTTTCTTTTTCACCAGTGCAGCTAAATTAAGGTTAGGAAAAAATTACAACAGATAATACAACAATCAAGCCTAATACTAAAATACAGTGGCTGCCTTTCCTTATATTTAGAATGGGAGATTACTTTAGTTATCTCTGTTGCTACTAGTGGGTAACTTGACTTTTTCATGGAAAACACTGTGAAACCATAAAATCATGCTTAAACACAGATTAACATACTTACAGTTATTTGAACTTAAAATTATAAACAGACAAAAAGTACTGCTTATATTTGGGGACAGGCAAAACAGAAAGAATTATTTTCAGTAGTTTATTTCCAACAATAGGTGGCACCATCAAATACTTCTTTCATTAGTATCGATTGCTCATCATATATGTATATGTCTATGTAAAATGTCTATTGATGTATTCAGGTGTTTAAAAAAAAATTGTTTGCTTGGCTAGCGTTACCAGCAAAACAGCCATTTTAGATTCCAAATGTATCTTTCTTCTTTTTTTGAACTATACCAGTTTCTGTTCTTTTACATGTCAGTACAGATTTAAAAGACCTATTAGCAACTTAGGAGAAATATGGTATACTACCTCTGAGTAGGAATTGCATTTTTATTTCACTCTGACAAATAGCTGCGCATTGTGTGCTACTGCAATCTAAACAAATAATGGTAATAATAATAATAATAATAATAATATTCTTTAAAAAGGTACTCTCAGGATACTTGTTTCCAATTTTTCTGATAAGCCAAACAAATCTAAAAATCTATTATTTAATTGACTTCTCTAATTTCCATATTGTTGTAGATAAGTAGATGGCACTTATGGAATTGGTTTGCAAAATAAGCTGGCCCTTATTCAACTTGTTTCTTTCTCTCTGTAATGCTGGCCATACTTTTCATGTGATTGCTGTTGCTGTCCCTCCCTTCCTTCATTGTTGATTTTGCTCTCTGAATGATGTTCAACTTATATGAAAAAGAGAGTATTCACAAAGATGCACAAACGTATATAATACAGCTGTAGCACACCAGTCTTCCAATGCACTTAGCATCCCGGCTTCAAAACAACAGAACTCCAAAATACACCTGTTTATAAGAGACATCTTAAAGGATGGACCCCACAGACAAAACTCCCTCAACTTATGATTTGTTTAGTTTACAAATAAAAAAAAGTTATACAGTCAAAAAAGTAGCACTTGTTTTTTTTCATAGAAAAGAAATTAAAAGCCAGGGCAGGTGGCTTTACACCTTTTGGTAATGATGGCAAATGTTAAAACAGGCTTCAAATTACTATGTACTATTAGATGACTTTCTGTTCTTTCTCCACAGATCAGCCACATCCCTGCAATTTCATAACAACTTCTACTGGAAAGTATGCTCAGATTCTATTGACAGTTTCATGACATGCTATACTTCACTTTCCATTGTCCACTGTCCTTAGCTGTTCATTATCTTTACTGCTGTTCCTACAAGATAATGATATACTTGGCCTCTACCTGTGACTAACACATTTTTTGCTGCAGGGCTCCTTTTAATTGAAACACGTTGTCTACAACTTCTGTTTTGGAGCAATAGTAAACACATTTAATGGATGACTTTTTTTTTTTTTTTTATTTGTTTCTCCTATCCGTAGTGTGCAAAAGTAACTGTATGTTAAAGGGATGGGTGTGTAATCCAACTGAGAGATCATCTCTTCCTTTCTGTAAAACTTTGCTATTTTCACTGTTAGGTAATGTTCACCTGTCCAGCTTTTGCTATACTGAGACAGACCATCTACCAAAGGCTTCAAATGACTGTCCTGTTTAAGCAGTTTGCAACATATGCATTGAACAATGAAAAAAGTTGTCACTTTCTGAAAGTGCTTTATGAATTTGGGCCTATGGTAGTTACCTGCACAATTTACTAAGCCCTGTATAATTATAATATACAATTGACTAGAACAGAGGCTTTTAAATACAGGATCATTTGCAACTAAACTCAACCAAAAGCCAGGATTCTGCTCATAACTAATTGCAGATGTTTTCCCAGTTTAAGTTCATTCAGTATGAACCCTAGCTTTTTTTCTTCTCTTAGGGGGAAACAGAACCTAAGATGCAGAATGGTGGTTTAGGCCAGCAATTAAAAGGACTGGGTATTAAAAATGCTACAGCTATGAAACTCTCTCATATTACATGTTTTATTAAGTATCATAAAAACAGTCTATGAATATTGTCAACAAATAAGACAGCAGATGCTGTTTGAAACTTCATTGGTAGTTTTCTATAGACACAAAGGTCTGCATTTCACAAGTGCTGATTTTTCACCATCCAAAGTAAACTAAGTAGAACTAATAGAAGGCAAGGTGGATAAGCACCTTAGAGATTAACTAGTTAAGACAGATATAGAGCATAAGGTTTTATGATCTTGAGTTCATTTCATAAGGTGCTGTGAAAGGACATAAATAGAGCAGTGTATTAAGTAGAATGTGTGATTTGAATACAAAATGTTGGAAGGGAAGAGGAAGATAAAGGGTGAGAGGGAGAAGGAGGACAGTGCTGGAAGAGGCAAACAAGCACAGACCCCATAGAAACAAAAGGGGTCACACAAAACCCAACCTACATGGTAGGATAAGAATCCATAGTTTGTTACAACTATACTTAACACAATCCAGTCTATGGATGATTTCTTGTTCCACTATTTCCTATCAGACTAGTATTTAAAATTTTACTGCCTGAGAATAACAATCGTGACAACAGCAATGGTATTTCCAAGGGGGTTGAAGTGTTCTGCCACAGCCCTTTATGTCTTTCTGCAGCTGCTGACAGACTGGTGTTCATTCTCATGCATGGAGATTACCCCACCTATACAATGTAAGCAGCAGGTAGGCACTGTAAGCAGGTGATGGTATATAAGACACTGGTGGAGTTGCAAGTAAATGAACCTTGGGTAGTGTACTCCTTGTTATTCAGTAGTGATGATGTGGATCCCAACGGCTTCTGTGGCCCCATATCAATACAGACTACATCATTAGTTTGAATAACATGGCTAACTACCTCCAAGTAGATCAAGCCTCTGGTACACCTCATCCAGTATTCAAACTCCAACACTGGCCAAAACAAGTAGGTAGAGGACAAGAAGGTTCAAGAAAATCTACAATATGCAGCTGTGAGAAAAACTTATTCCTAGTTCTCTGGAAGGAGAAGTTACTTTATGTATTAAAATAGTGGTGCTCAACCTTATGCCCCTGCAGGCCAGATGTGTGGGGCTTAATACAGCCACAGGCTGGTCCCACGCTACTCCAGAACTGGGCCTGGTACTTTCCCCTCCCTTGACCATGAACCAGAAAAGGGTCCCAGGATCCCAGTAGAGAGGGGCTGGGCTGGGGGTGGAACTTGGCACCACTCCCTCCCTGCCTTTCACACTGGGATTGGGCCCTGGCACCACCCCTGCATAGCCCTGTGCACTGGAATCAGGTATCTGATCCAGAGCGTAGAGATCAGGGATCCCCAGGGTATCTGAAAATTTGGCAACAGGGGAGCAATGCCACTGCTCCCCTAACCCAAATTTTAGACCCGTGAAGAACCCTATGGGCTGGATGATACTGCATCACAGGCTAGATATAACCTGCAAGCCAATGCTTGAGCACCCTCACCCTAAAACAAAAGGGTTCAATCACATTCTAGAAGACACAGAGTGTATAATTATAAATGTGAAGTACAATAATCCTGATTTTCCCCCCATTATACTCTGTCAGATCCTCTGTATGACAACAATATACATCCTTACAAAGTTAAAAAGTGCCATCCTTTGCATTTCTTATTATTCTCTTGTATATTTTCCTGGCTGTTACATCTTTAAACCACATCTGCTGCTCTGCTCATAGTGCTATGCAAGTTAGGAGATGCACTGAAAAAGTGAAATTTCAATGTAATAGAACAATACGGTATCATTTATTACAAAGAACACAGTAGGTTAGGCTTTAAAATGCAAAATCTATTATGCTATAGACAAACCATTATGTGAGGAAATACAGGTGTAATCTATAGTAATTTTAAAATTGCAATCTTGATTTGTACTTCAGGTAGACATGTAGAGCATTTAATGTAGTATGCTATTGTGTTTGTTCACATTTAGATTGCTATGGTTTAAATACTAAGGACTGTCAATGTTGTATTGTTCATTACAGTAAAGCCACGTAATCCACCAATCTGCTGTTCAAAGTATGTTAGGCTTAAAAGACATAAATCATCATAGCCCTTACTGAATATCTAAAATGAAATTTCAGTCCCACAATTTTCAGCTATTCTAATCTGCTTTTTTCAAAATAAAAACAACACAAACCCAGCATATTATGGTGCATCTTGAATGCAGTGGTCTTTTAAAGGATATTTGAAAATAAAGTACTACTAAATCATCTCTTCACGTGGAACAATGTTAAATTTCAATTCTGCCTCTAGCATAATTAAGTACCCATAACACCATAACATTTTCATTAAATTTTGGGGTTCACAGTGAAACATCAACTTCATATCTAAAAGACAAATTTACATTTCAACTCTTTTTGCAGCTTGAATGCAATTAACAGTCAAATTTAAAGAAAGTTAAAAGGAGGTACTGAACACTTTTCTGGGTAGCACAATCATAAAAATTAACACAATTAAATGCCCTTATTTTTTTTGCCTGCAAAACATATTGTTGACTATTAACCTGATAGTTAATGTTTCAAGGTAGTTAAGTTTGTTCCACTGATGGACATTGCTCTTCTCAGGTACAAAAATAAATCCTAAAAATAGTCTCATTCCAAAGCTAGACTCATACACAGAGCCTGATCTTGTACATACTGGAATCCAAATGGGGTTTGGTCTCTAACTTTAACAGCTGCAAACTTGACCCCAAAATATTTCAAGTTTTATACTGAATTAAACATCCCATCTCTAATCAGAGTGGTCTCTGCAGTCAAGGAAGCTATTGATTGTACTAGAGCTCTCTTCAGCCCATGTAATCCTTCATTCAGGCCACACGAATCATCCCTTTCTTTGACTGCAGAATATGATTGTTCACTCAAGCATTTTCAATTGGTCTTAGGAGATTTAAATGTGTCCCATGGCTCACACAAATATCCCACAGCAAACTTCCTTCTATAGCCTATGAAGGCCAGTCATGGGGAAGGAAGGAAAAATAAATGGGGAGCCTTTGCTTCTATTAGAAAACCTCCTTACAACAGCTGTTCCCACCTGCACACTTGCTGAAATAATTTTACTCTTCTCTTCCTGCCTACCGATTCAGCTCTGTGAAATCATTACAGCCTCAGCACTACAGTAACTGCCACCCCCTACTCGACACAGATTGAAAGAATGGATGTGAACCAGGAATATAGCATAGGAGTGTCCAAAAACTATAGAGCTAGTCAACAGATTGCTGTCCAAATCACCTAGATACACTCACCCATGTAGACTATGGAGCCTTATAATAGCTTCATCTAGACCACATTCCCTGAGCTTACTAATGAGTATGTTACATGAGGCAGTACTACAAGGCTTGCTGAAGTCTATGTATAACACATTAACTCCTCTCTCTGCATCCACAAAGCATGTCACCTCACCATAAATGGAAATCAGAACTGGTCAAGTACAATTTGCTTTTGACAAATCCATGTTAGCTATTCCTGATCACTTGGTTATCCTTCAAATACTTACAGATTTTATGATAACTTGTTTCATAATCTTTGTAGGTATGGAGTTTAGACTGACCAGTCTGTAATTCCTCAGATCCTCCTTCTTCCCTTTTTTTTTTTTCCAAATAGACACTATATTTGTCATTATCTATATAATGGGAACTCACTCAACCTCCAGATTCTCAAAGAGCAAGATTACACATTAGAGTTACCAGGTGCTAGTTCTAAGGAATGTCAGTGTTGTTAACGAGTGCTGGTGACCAGTCACACATTTGGGGTTAATACCCTCTCTAATGTGCACTGCTCAGACCTGCCAATAGAGGACTGTCAAGCAGGGGCTGTAAGTTTGTTCCATGCCTACCAGCTCACCGGCTCTCTAACCATAGCATGGACTGAGAAGGAAGGGGGATAGGGGGTTGTGCTGCTTGGATCATCCCCTCCACCCTGCAAATCACCCTGCTTTCCCCTACCAGCTCCTGGATTACCCTTCCATCACACAATTGACCCCTACACCCCCTGACCGCTTCCCACTGCCCTGACTGGCTCCTCTACCTCTAGATTGCTGCCCTGCCACCCTAATCAGCCAGAGAGCCGCAGCAGTGGCAACTCCCTACTGCAGGTCCCCCTTCCTGCAGCTTCTGGGCTCCTTGCAGCTTGTATCACCCCTGTGCACCCAGACCCAGCTGCACATCAAGATGCTCTGCAGGGACACCAAGAGCAGGCAGAGGGGAACCCCTCTCCTCTCACCGGCACCTCTGCTACTCGAGTTGATCAGGGTGGCAAGGCAGTAATTTGGGAGTGGAGGGGCTGATGGAAGGCAAAGAAAACAATTGGGATGGCAGGGGTGCAATCCGAGGGTGGAGGATGATTTGGGAGTTCAGGATGCAATTTGGGGGACAGACGGGACAGCAGGTTGGCATTCTACAACCATCCACTCCACCTACTTCTCCCTCTTCCCCACTCCAGTCTTGCTCCCCCTCACCCCTTCCCTATGCTCCACTCTCCCTGTCCCCACTATCCCTTTCACTCCTTTTCCCTCCCTCCTCACTCACCCCATCCCCAACCATGTGTTGCCCAGCTGTTCCCAGCTGTCAGTCCAGGGCCATAGAATCCTGGATGATAGCTAATCCACCTGGGAGCAGTGCTTCCTGAAATACTGGTGGACTTCAAACTTTTAAATTCAGATAAATACCCAAAAGCTTAGTTGACTCAAGTTAGCTAGGCAGCCTAGCTCAAAAGATAATCCTGGCCCATAGTGGCATAACTTTAAGATGCCTAAAAGGCACTTAGCACTACTTAATGAACCTACATATGCCATCATTAAAGTTTTAAGTGCTCTTCACATGAGCTAATTATAATGTGTAATTTCACCTAAAGACAACCGTCAATGGTTCTGCAATTACCTCAATCAGTTCTTTGGCTCCCCTTTAGACTGACATCCAGCAATATGTGTAACCTATTTTTCCCTATTCGAGGTGGGATTTCTTTTTTTTTTTAATTCTTGCTGCCAACTGCATCATCATTTAACAGCTGGCTGTTGTAAAGCCTGAAGAAGGAATAAAATTCATTCAGCCTTCTTTTCATCATCCATTATTAGACTGCCCCCTGTATTCAGTACCTATATTTTTCTTGGGTTTTTTTTTTTTTAAACATACTTGTAGATTGTTTCTTTTTGGTTGCCTTTTACATCCCTTGATAGCTGAATCTTAGATCTTGCTTTGGCCTTCCTGATTCCTCCCACTGTGCAGTCTGAGCTGGCAGAACACAGCCCCCCCACTGGTGGTGTGAAGCAATCTGCCCCAAAGACTGCACAGGTGGCACACCCAGCTCTACCCCCCCACCCCTTATGACAGCAAGAGAATAGGCTGCTGGGGCCCATGGGCTGCTTGTTAACTGTTCATGGGCTGCCTGTAACCCACATGCAACCAGTTATACAATAAAATATATTCCCAGAAAATATATCTGTCTGTACATCTCTCATTTTATTTTCAGGAAAAGAAATTGCTTAACTTCTTGAGGCTAGAAATTCTGAATGATAACGTACCTAATCAGGAAGTCTTTGAAGTATTTTTCTGGAGCGCTGTAGGAATTGAGACATTCGACTATCCATAGTATTTTGGGGAACATTTTACTCACCCCTTCTTCACCATGTACAGTTAACACACATTTGACATTTCAAATCTGGAACGTCAGCATTTTTACTCTGACTTTTTTATGCGTCCCATGTGAAAGAATTGGCATTATGTATTTTGCCACATAGATGAGTGAAAAATAAGGCCTTGAAACTGATTTTGAAGCTTTCATAAGAAAATATCTATCTATATACATACAAATATAACATGTACATACTGATAATGCTTTACCTTCAGTAGATTTACATTACACATGAAGTAATCCTAAAATAATTACTATGCACTCTCACAAAAAGTGGTACTTTTTCATGATACTACAGAAGCTTGAGAAACTAAAATTACCATGAATTCACCCTGTCACTACAGGTGCTTATAGTGTAATTACAAAGTCAACAGATAGTTGATAGTATGCTATTACACAGTTTTACTAGTTTCTCTATCCTGCATACCATACTGTATTTTTCTTCTGCAGCCACTGAAAACAATTTACAATGATCAACCGTATTGGAATACAAACCTTTATCTGTTGAGATCTAAAGAGTGTGTTCATTAACACCAAACTCAAAACTATTAAATCAGAACAATAATTACTCTTCTATGTTTGTTTTATTTCCCATTGTCATCACAACCAAATAAGAAAAAAAAGAGCAAACACTCATGCATTAAATTCACAGACATTCTCTTTATAATGGGAACAACAATAAAAGCTATTAGGCTATACATAGCTAGAAGAACAAGCTTTTCCAAAGTAAGTCAAATATATCAGTACAGGCTTGTAATAATCAAAACAGAAAGATTATTCCCTTAAAATCCTTTAATTCTCAGTATCCAGAGTTCTAATCCTCAAGTCATTGTTGAAGGCCACTTTAATGTTTGTGTCATATTGTTTAAAATTTCAGTGTCAAAGACTTTTTTTAAATAGTAACTAAACCACTCAGGCTTCACTCATAATTTATGTCATTTCTGAAGGCCTCAATTCAATTAAAACCTTGTAAAACTAAGCAGGTTTGACTTTATTCTCTATATATGCAAAGAAGCAGAAGCAAGCTTCTTTGATACTCTGCGTTTGAACAACTCATTTCAAAATTTATTATAGGTTACTGTCATACAGAGAATAATAAAGATATATTTTTAATTACTTTTGCTCATAAGAACTGGTTGATAGATATTCCATCAATGTTACGATCCCCTTGGATGGAGAAAAGCTAAATGCTAACCCAAACAGATTTTTAAACTATAATTACTTTGTAAACAAGGGAATCATGTCCAAATAATTATCCATGAGTTCAGATTAAATCTATAAAAAAAAAATTTAAAACATTTTTCTTACAGTATTGTTCTGTTTTACTTCTAGCTGCAGTGTTATCAAGCATATCATTATCTGAGTGACACTGCACTCCAAATGGGTTTTACACAAAGCAGGCAGAATTTGTACAGTGTGTTGTACCGTCTTAGTCCCCTCTCTGGTGATGAAGTACAGATAAAGACACAATACTGTTTTGTGTATACAATATTAAATAGAAAGATGCTGTTTTGATGATGCAGTGACCAACTAAAAAGCAACAAACCAGCAGGTCATCTGGGGAAGGTCACAGTAGGAAGATTATTTCTAATCTGCTTTAAAAATATTATTAGGACTAGAGAAGGCTCTTTGGTTTGTTTGATGATAAACCCAGGTGTCTTTAATAAAAACAGCTTCCCTTTTCTTTTAACCTTATGTGGCCATTTTGTTTTAATTTATATTATTTGCAATGATTGATGAACTGCATACAAAATCTGGCATCCAAGAACTGGAAGACAGCAAAAAAGTATCTTTTAAAGCCGATAATAGTTCAGGAATATGAGAACAGAACACTGCATAAATGACATAGTAACCTTGTCACAATTACTTTTTAAATACAGATTCAGGCTAAGGAAATTAAGACGGTCTCCACAATGCATCCCTTTCTCTTCTCAATAATGCCAGCCCTCTAAACCAAACAGCCAATAAGCTTTGGTTCCCTTATGCTCATTACTACTACTGAGTGAGGTAATGTCTGCCTCACAATGAAATAGCTTAGCAGTCAGAGTTATTCAAAGGTAGTACTTATCACTTTGTTTTATGCAGAATTTTTTCATTGAGTTTCTTAAAAAGTGAAACATTCATTTGTTCTGAACTCAAATGAACTAATGTGATTAAGGGCTACTAGACTGGGCCTACCTGCCCTGATCCAAAGCCCACTTACTAAGACCGTTCCAGTATGTTCAGAGGACTTCACATCAAACTATCAGATAGTAACATTATCAAAAAAAACACCTCTTGAGAAAGACCACTGGCTCCAGCCTATACTAAGGATAGTTCTCACTCCAGCCAAATTAATGAGCATCTTTCCACTGACTTTAACAAGAGTATGATCAGATTAAGAAAGCACAGGTTTTCCTAGTTTCTATTCCATTAGGATGCAGATTATGTCTACACTGACAGTCAGGACTATCCTTAAGGCCATCCTCAAGTCCACATATACTGAGCATCTACACTGTAAACCACAATGCAGAATCTCACTGGCAGTTGAGCCCAATTTGGAAGCTATGTAGAACATCTGGATATGAGGTTGATCCCCATCCTGCTTGCCACCTAGCCTCTCTCTCTCTGCAGTGTTTCTGAACTAGACCCAAGCTCTGCAGGCCTCAAGTACAGTAATTCAACCAGCAGTCAGCCCACAATTTCTTGTACCTATCAGTCCTTATGCACCCCACTTCCCTTCTCCAATGTATTTAAGTAGATGTACACCAGAAGGAGAGAAAAAATAGGCAGCACACCAATTCTTAGAAGGTGTCTGAAAAGAGACTTGACATATAGCTCAGTGCCATCCTAAGAAATAAGCCCAATGACGGTGGTTTTGGTTTAGGCCTCACAATAGTTATAACTAGGGAACAGCAGCTCTGCCCTGAATAACTTCAAGGTAAACATTGAATGTTAGTATAGACACACCTGAAGTAGTATTAGCTCAGTTTCATTTTCTGTAAAAAGGTTCTGAAAGGAAAATGGGATCCTCTTCTACCTCTGCTAGGAGTCTAATTTCAAAGAAGAAAAGCTCCTGAAGACAGAGGGAGTTGCATCTAAACCCTAAAAAATAAAATTAAGAATCAGGCCCTAAAGATACAAGTTTACCAAGTTCTGCTCTACGTAAAATCAGATTTTTAACATTTTTACTTTTAAGCCAATTAATAATTTTCCAACTTCTATCTATCATGTAGCCCCCTCAATGTAATAATGAACACCCCCCCTTCCCAAGATGTTTCTTATTTTTATAATAGGTCATGATTTTCAAAAAAAATCACAGAGTTATATAACATGTGGGATTTGCAACTGAATAAATTTAATGTAACCACTGTTAGCAACCAATGTCTGGTGTTGGCCATTGTCTGCCACTCCTTGACATTCAAAATCTGTACATCCCAGACTGGAAACCCCTCTAATTCTATTTTCTGTACCTAAGCTTTAGACCAATATACAATGGAAGCTTCTCTTCTCACGCAAGTGGGCTATCTGAATCTGATCAAAAAAGCCTGTTGAAGTAAGCACTATAATGGCAAACCATGCTAGCTGTCTGAGGAAAGAATATTTTAATACCAGCCCTGATCAAAGCAAAGACTTGATGTTCAATGTAGCCATTTTATAAATTTTATAAGAGAAACAAATTTACATGTACAGTAGCTGTTATAAAATGAAATCACATGTGCGCATGTACACAGAATGAATATTTTCTAGGCTTTATAAAAGACAAATTTCAAGAGCTGTAAAATAACGAATCTTCCTTTTTTTAAGCCATGCAGCAAAATATGTTAAGATAGTGTTTGTTGCTTTTCATAAAGGTTCAACTGGGACCACCAAGTATATTTTAATTATGAATATACCTAGATAGAAATTCAGTCTGCTACAAGGCATTAGGCTCCCTAATGTGCAGTCTGATAACCTAACAAAAATTATATTTTTGAAACATATTTCTAGAGTAAGAAAAAAAACACTATACCTTTAAGGTATAAATATATATTTTTAAATGACAGGATTAACTTTTAAATTGGGGCCATTTAATTAGATCAAGAAAATGTTTAATGGGTTTTAAATGAACAAATAAATCAAAGATTTAACACTGATGAAAAACAAATATTTAAAATCAACTCCACCCTGTTTTTGATTTTCTGCAGCGAAGCATGGTGACAAGTATGCTCTAGCTGAGTGGTGGCAATGTTCTGTCAAGTGGTCAAACATAGTTCTGCAGTAGCAAGGAGAGTAAAATAGAATAGACCTAGTTTTGTGTCCTTCTATTTATTTGCTTTACTTGTCTAGTGATCTTGAGACAGAGTGGCCAGATATGCAGGAATTGGATAATCTCTAGAAGAGAGAGGGGGGAGGATAGTTCAGCTGTTAGGGCAGTAGCCTCCAATGATTTGTTTAGTCCCAGATCTGCACCAGACTTCTTGTGTGGCCTTACAGAAGGCTACTGTTCCACCTGTTGGAAACATAAATGGCAAATGTATTCCAACCTGTTCAAAACCCTGAAAAGGCTGGTGGAGCTGCCTTCTCCTCACTGCTTTTTCTGACTTAAAGCCAAGACTGAAGTGTATTACAGAAGCAGACACTTTTTTCTGGGTTTTAGCAGAATGAAATAAGATCACACTTAGGCACCTAACAGGTGGAACGGAATCTCTCCCTATGGCTCCCTCTACATTTTACAGGTATTGCACAATTACCTGGTTAATTGCACAGTTACCTAGAGACCAATTACAATTGCCAAGTAGCTATCACACAATAAAAAGCTCCAACCAGCTATAAAGTTAGACTTTGAAAATGTGTACTAGCTTTGTAGCTGGTTGCTAGTGAGCTTTACTTTGCATGTGTAGCAGGTCTCTAGCTGACAGGGCTCCCAGCCACAGGGGTGCACCATATTCAGTAACTCCCCCCCCGCCCCCAAGCCCTAAGGATCACAGCAGCCACAATCCTCAAAGTCCGTGGGTTTCATGAACCCCTGAGCCCTAGGGATTGCAGCAGCCACAATCCCCCTAGGGCTCCAGGGTGCAGAGAAACCCCCAGGGCTAGAGGATTGCCACAGGGGCAGTCCCTCAGCCCCGGGGGTGCAGGGAACCCCCTACCCCAGCAATAAATCCCAATGGGATCTAATGCTCAATCCCACAATTGCACCTCCTGCCCTGCACATGTGGCATTGGACAAGGTGCAATTGTGTGAACTGCACATTAGATCTCATCACACCTTTACCTAGAGGGGGTGTTAGTTTTGCTGTATTTATTTTTTCATCAATAAAAATATTATTTCCCCTACAACACAGCAGTGCTGTGAAACGTACAGATACTAGAACAATGGAAGCCTTAAAAATATGCAAAGGGGGCGGTGACAGAAGGATAATTCCTTCCTGTATTTCAAACTGTAAAATGCCTGCTGCATTGGTCAGTAATACACTTCTGCCCAACTTCCTAATTCATATATTTGTCTATTTTGATCACGGTGCAGTTTTTCAGTCCCTTTAAGCATCAGATATTGGTAACCATAAGAAGCAAGGAAAGCAAGAAAGACTGAAAGATTTTGCCTTTTTTCTCATTATAAAACTATTTTTACTCATTCTCCATCTCCCTACTGCCTTTAGTAATCTGAGGAATATCTGGTCCTCTCTGCCCTTTCTTAGCTTGAGGATGACCTTGACGAAATCTTTGGAACATCTTAACAATGGTACCATAAGATACTGTAACCTGAAGTTTTTTCCAACTGCGAGCACAAAAGGTGGGGTTTTGAGTAATTAAGGAAGAAAGAATTTGGCTACAATGAGATCTGTGGCATAAACTCTCATTGATTCTAGTGGGACCAGAATTTCACCCACTGAATTGACACTCAGCTGGATTTAGTGGTAAATTTACTTTAAAGAAAAGTTGCTGCTGAGGCTATATTACTGCAGAAACCAGATTATTTAGGTACTAAACAAAGTCTGTGCTTTGCCAACCTACTCTCACAGACCACTGGTCTGACCCAGAATACCCTTCTTTCTTCTAAGAATTCAGGAAAATCCATACTTGATTGCAACATAAAAGTACATCTGTTGTTTATTTTAAATGACCATAAAATGGAGTCACATTTTCAAGTTGGGGTAATATGGCAAAGTACATGACTAGGTAAATCAGATTTTACAGTTGGACTAGAGAATCTCTTACTATATTGTTTCTATTTCCTATAATAAGTCTGACATGTTGAAAATAACTGTATGCTGAGCAAGGAAAAGTAGCTTAAAAGCGAGCATTTTTTGTACTCTGATGCAAATGTTGAACAATCCATTACAGATCATTTGTTTCTGTTTTCAGCAAGCTGAAGAAAATACAGCTGCAGATATTTGCCTTACAATTCCATGTATTCAAAATTTATGTGCAACATTTTCTGACATAGATCTTTTAATTGTTCCCAAAGACAGCCTTAGAAACAATAAGTGTACCCACTTAATATTAAGAAGTTGGAAGTTAAAAAGGAATAACTGACCAATTGGGGTCAAACCAATTACTATATTTGGCTTCAGGAAGGAATTTTATCCCATGGTGAGACTGGCATGGACTTTGGGAGTTTCTGTGTTCCTCTGTAGCAGATGCATGGCCCTCTACCTATCATCTCCTTAGTGTATATTAATAACCTGTTACAGAAACAGGACTTTGGCTGCCATGGTTCCCCTGCTTTACTTGTGACAAGTCAGAGTGTTACATCTTGTGCAGTACAAGTGTTCATGGTAGTTTTGCTAAGAGTTTAGATTATGGTTTGTATAGAATGGTTTGGATAGGGATGACCTTGGTGTCAGGCAGGGGGCGAGACTAGATCAGAGGTTCTCAGACTGTGGTCCGCGAGATCCATTCAGGCAGTCCACAGAAAGGTTGCAGAACAATTGAGAATATCTATACTTGTAAGGTAAGACTACCAATATTAAAATATGAGTTCTGTGTTTTGATTTGTATAACAAAAAAAAAGTTTATTAAGTGGTCTACCAAGACCCTCAGCAATTTTCAAGTGGTCTGCAAAAAAAAAAGTTTGTGAACTACTGGAATAGGCGATTTATAAAGTCCCTTCCAGTCCTGCTTCTCCATGATTCTATTAATTAATTTGGTTATTTGTCAGATGAGGACTAACTAAGCATTTTAAGCTGATTCAGCATATACTGTATTAGACAATCCATTCTTCTAAAATGAAAAAAAACCAAATACAAATAATTCATTTCACAGCATTTTTGAATCATCATAATGTCAAGTAGCATGCTTTGAATTTAACCCAGGGTCATAAATAGTCAACCAATCCACTCAATTTAAAAATAAGATGACATAATCCTTTTGTTGCCTTTTGTACTGGGTTTATGGTTAGAGTCTTTTATACTACATTTTAAAGCAAGTTGTTTAATTGAATCTATACATTGTATCATTCAAATATAATTGGATAAAAGAATAAATAAGAACTTTAAAGAAAAGTAATGATTTGTATCTTCATTCATACATTGCCCTTTCTTTCAGTTTATATCCACTTTGATCAATTAAAAGGTAGTCTATTTAGAACCAACAAAAGGAATATTTCCTTTATGTAGCACAGAGTCAACTGGCAGGATTTTCTGCTGCATGATGTCAGAGATGCATACTTTAGATGGTTTTTTTTTTTTTAAGAACTGGATGATGTTTTGACCATAAATAATATTTCTAGCTTGAGAAACTAAAAAAAAAAGAAGAAGAGGTAAGTACTAGTGTCCTAGTATGATGAGAATGCAAGATGAGGTCATGTGCTTAACTGGGAAAAATCACTTGAAAGGAATGGCAGAATGTGACAGAGTAATAAGCTTGAAAGGAATATTTGATGCATCTCCCTCCAAACCCATCCCCCTTGAAGAATTATTAGTGGGTCAGGCTCCATTTCGCTCCAGTTAGCTGAATCCTTTTGGACTTCCATGCGTCTTGAACTGAAAACTGAGAAAGCACTGGGCTGTACACCTAATACCCCATGCCTCCATATTCCTGGATCCTTGGAAGTCTCTGCTTCTTGTCAGCCTGATTCCACTGCAGCCGGGCAGAAATGGCTGCATCTTTGGGCAGCTATCTGAAATTTCCATTAAAAACAGCTTCTACAGGGACCTCCAGTGGGGTTAAAATACAGTACAGACATAGGAAAGGAAGAGCAGGGGGTGGGGGGAGGCAGCGAGACCATTTTGAAGTCAAAAGGAGCAGTACTGTGTCCCTCCACAGCACTTTCACATACAAATGCCACATTTTAAAACCAGATATGCTTAAATTTATACTCCCTATGTGCAAGAACACAACACAGATGAAAGCCCCCTAATATTCATAGAAAATGATTTTTACACAATTTTAGAATCTATATCAATTTCTTAAAAATTAGATATTTAAATGAGCTACTTTTACAGTGCATATATAGCAGAAAAAGAAAAAAGGGAAATATAAAATGTATATTGTATATGAAATGTTGCTCCTGTTCACTCAAAGGGAAAGCAGCAACAACAAATTATTCCAAAGCCAATCCAACAACTTTTGATTTTTTAATCATGCAATTCTTATGAGAGGAAAACAATAAATTAATTCAAGTACAGTATTTGTCAAAAGTCAAATAAAATATGGCCAAAGGCAAAATAATGTCCTTACAAGAGACGTACAATTCAACAGGTGTAGTCCTTTACATTTTTATGACATTTAAAGAGCAGTTTCCCCAACTCTGCCCCATCCTTTCCTGAATAAAATCTTGATTGTAATTTAGATTTCCTTGGTACTGGTTCCTTGCCTACTCCCAAATGTTTTGTCATCTTTTTCTCAGAAACAAAGTTACTGCCACACACATGTACACATGGGATATCATGTCAGTGTTCCAATTTCTGAGATTTATCTTCTTTTCTAAAAATTCCTTATCACTACAGGATAAATCCCTCTGTGTTCCTAGTTTCCTATGCCTTTTAAAAAAGACTGTACGACTTCTGGGCAGCCAGGCACCACAGATCTGGGTCCCTATGAGGCAGGGCAGGAGCCCCTTGGATTCCCACTCGGTTGGCAGGGCTAGGGCCAGGTTAGTCAGCAGGATGGTTATGTTTATCTGACCCTTGATGTCCATATAGGAAACTATTACTCAGCCTTACTCTTTTGTGAACTAGCACTCTGCAGTCCTTTCTATTTTCTGAGGGAATGTGTTGTTCATTATCTTTTCGAAAATGCCACTAATCTTGCTGTCTTATTCTTAAACTTATTCCAATTTCTTTTTAGTGGATGCATGATACTCATGGAAAATAAAGCATGTCTTCTTAGTCTCCATATAACCTAAGGGTTACTGAAGTACTGACCTCTGTACTGTTAAAATATTCTATCCACAGCTCTCAGCAGCAGGACGTCGTGATTCTGCTAATAGAGTTATAATATACAGACACCATTTACTTTCATAAAACTGCAGGGGTGAAGCTCTAGTTGGCTTTGGTGAGTAAAAATTCATGATCATTAATAATTTATTTCAAAGATTCATTAAAACCCAATGTATTGCCTGGATATATTTACAGTAATGTTCAAAGGGGTGAAGACTATTTTTATTTATTAAAGTGTATTCTTTTACGCAAGCAATCCACTTGTTTTACATAACTCGTTTAGCTGCATTTTATGTAAATTCACGCCTAATACAGATTGAAGTTCCCATTCATAAACTCCTCACTGAAAACATGCATTATTTTGTGGACAAATTCTGGAATTTTCTTAAAAAGAGCACTGCAACTCAATGGGAATGAAATTAAAATCGGAAAGACTGGAAATAAAAAGTCATGGCTTTGTTAAAAAGACAACACGTAGCAGAGTACCTAATGGAAATGGACAGTCACTCCAGTAGCCATAATCTTTGGCTGCATACACATGCTGAAATGATCTGAGAGAATTCACCTGGGCTTGCTCTCCTAGTAGAACAACTTACCCAGAGAGGCCTGAAAGGACATTCAGAGGCCGAGCCCCTGAAGAGAAGATGCTGTCCAGCCAGGGGCTTCCTGTGCATACATCTCAGTGTGCTCTGCAAGCTCCCTCAGTCGAGATAGGGTTGTCTTGTGCACACCTGCCATTCTGGTTGGCAGAGCCAGACTGCTCAGGGTCATCTTCTGTCTCCCTGAAGCACAATATGAGATTGTGAAGGGGATATGTTGTTTTGTTTTCCCTGGTGGCTGGAGTAGTAGAGTCCAGCATGACATTCTTGTCCTTTGTTTAGGGCAGATGGGAAGAGGAGGCTGGAGGATGCTGGGTAGACTGTGCTGTGACTTCTTTCAGAAGGGACTGCGTATAGGCATTTGCTCTCCCTGAAGAAATTCTCCCAACAATGCTTTAACCCTAGTTGTTCCCAGATTATTTCTCTCTTTGGGAGAAAAATCCTGAACACAGTACACTTGTGGTTTCTCCTGGGAGAACAGGGACTTTGCCACGAGAAACTGAATGCCTGTGTGTGGCCTTTGTAATATACAAAGAGCACAAAGTATGTTATTCAGATATCATAGAATCATGCAAAAATAGCCTAGCAAGGAATTTCAGAAGAACATTTAGTCCAGCCCCCTGCTCAAGACAAGACCATCCCAAGTACACGTAAATTAATTTCATCAGCAATTCCAGAAGTTAACCTCCACTTTACAAAAATACATCATATTCCATGCCACATCCTCTTCTACCCATTCAGTGACCATGGGCAATCCTGTTCCTTCCCAACTGGATCCCTAAAAAAACGTTAAATGTGCCTTAGTCTCATCTTAGCCTTAAGACTAAGTCACAGGAAGCAGTAAGGAAAAAGTAAGCCCACCCATCTTTTGCATTAACAGTTTTCTAGGGACTTAGGCATCTGAGTGCAAATTATTCCAGTCTGCCCAACTCCATTGATTTTAACAAGTGGAATAGCATCTGGACCTAAAAAAGTAGTCAGCAATGTGAGGCTTCCCACAGTTTATAACTTCTGCAAGTATTAGAGAAGAGATGGGGAGGATACTCAGGAAAGAGTCTTTGTACAAGAAGCACAGAAAGACTATCCAAAAGAAGCCTATCCAGAAAGACAATCCAAAAGAAAAGAGCATACAGACTCTTTACCCCTACTTTTAAGATCAACAGGAGTGAAGTTTCAGTCTCTAAAAGATAATATGCACTGCTAATGTGGAAACAGACTCACCCCCAAGACTTAGAAGATCTTCTAAGTACTAGTACAGCTGAAATGGGGATCTGAAGGAACAGAGAGGATAAGTAGGGAGAGCCAGGGAACATGGAAAGCAGAGAGGAAGGAGCACACACATAGGCACCAAGATAAGGCATGCAAAACAATCACCAAGAGGCATCACCATGTGGTAAAGCAGGACAGGGAGAGGCTCAATCACTATTACACAGGTAGAAGACACAAGAATAAATCTTCAGTCCTGAGAAAGTTACTGATTTAAGATGTGATGTTTTTTGAAGATACTATTCCCCAACTTAAGAAAATTGGGGTGCCTGTAAACTTGTGGGATGCCTGCTCCAACATGCTGTAATTACAGCACACTGGACTAGACTCAATTAATTGAGTCTGCTGGAGTGTGCTAATTCACAGCCTCAGCATCTCATGAATTCAGTGTCCTTGCGCTTCAAAATGATGAGCTTTAAAGTGCCCTCACCGCCACTTTGATGCACAGGATGCAGAATGCATGAGATGCTGCAGGTGCTTTAATTAGAGCAGCTCCTCCCCGACTCCCAGAGTACATGTAAAAGACACCCTTTAAAGTACATCATTACAGTTACATCAGCTGACATGCAGTGTTCAAAGATCAGTCCAAAATCTATACTAAAACTATTTGTAAATACATGACTGGTCCAAGGCAATAGCTCTCACCATATCAAAATATGAAACAAACCTTTAACTTCTTAGGCTAAAGATTTTAGTTAGGAGAAATCACAAAAGCACTAAGAAAAGCACTACAAATTAGACCATCTCATTTTTTTACATGTCATATACCCCAAATACTTTGTCTACTTGCCTCTAACTCAAGAAGAAAATCTAACCTGACATTAGATCATGCCTTTAAAATTCCTGGCAGATTGCCTTCACTTTTATCTACATTTGGCACAGGTCATTTGGATATTAAAAATAAAAAACAATTTGGGTAAAATTAGATAGAAACTGCACTAGAATGAACTGTCACAGACAAAAATTAAAGGATATAGACACCAGTAGGAGCACATTTCTCACAAAACAACCACTCTCTCTCTCTCTCTGACCCCAGTATCCTTGTGTTCAAAGGAAATTTACAGATCATTCAAAAGGCAAAAGTTGGCTGCACACTAAGATCCAAGGACTGAACACCAGTATTAATTTTATGGCATACTGTAATCAACCTCAAGAGTAAACCACCTCTGGCCTGTAAACCAATGCAGCCCATGAAGCCATTTGATCTGGCCCACAGAGACTGACTCCAGTGGCATTAGACGAGCAGAAGGTAGGGAGGGGCTTTGGCAAGAGTCAGTCTCCCTGTGCCACTCTGTGGTTCTAGCATCTGCCTACTTCTGACCTGAACTGGGTCAATCCAGCCCGCTGCCTTAAAAAGGTCATTCATTGATCACTTACCTATTTCTGAAAACCATACTTCACACCACAGGTGATAACAACTCTTCCCCTTTTGAAATATTCTGACCACTCAATAATCAAGCTACCTTTTCTTTTGTTAATTGTTCGTCTGCTACCCCAGGGAATTTCTCTCTGCTCCAGTTTCACAGCCCTCCATGCTGTCTCCAGTCATCTCTGTGCCTGCTTTTTTCCTTGGACCTAATGAAAAATGCTTTTAATTTGAAAGCTTACTTAAAATTTATCCTGACCAGACCAGTTGGTCCAATAAAAGATATCACCCACAGCAATCCTTGCCTCTCACATAAAATAAAAAGGTAGTTCAAGTCTTAACTATTAAGACACACATACTTTTCCATAATAAAAATAGCAATTTCTGCACAGCAGTTTTGCAAAATGTTTTTTGCAACTAAACTTTGTGCTTTTCACAGATTCAGAGCTCACAGTAAGTAGAAATCATTAGAACACAGATTCTTGTACATCACAGACCATTATATTTCATGTGGTTATCTCTGTACTGAGCCCAATAACTTGTGTTTGACTGAAGCAGATCTTCCAGCAAACCACTAAGGTTTGATATGAAAAACACAGAGAGGGAGCCTCTATCATCTCCTTTGATGATCTGGTCCAAACCCACTTTATTTGTACTTTTTTTATTTGAATTTGTTTGGATTCAACTTGAGTCCTTTGGTCATACTATACATTTATCCACTATATTAAACAACCCTTTAAAAACCAATTATTTTTTCTTTTGATTTGCTTACAGTGTTCTGATATCAGTCTCACCAAATGTGTGTAGAGAGGTTAAAAAAAAAAAAATCACCTCCTTGCTTCTATTCAGTGGCCATTATTTATATACCCAAAGATCATATTAGCCCTTTTCGCTAGAGAATCACAAAGGGAGCTCTTGTTGAGTTACTTATCCACTATGACTCACACATCCTTTCCAAGGCCATTACAGCTAGGTGCAGACATTCAAAAAGCCCAAGGGGAAATTGACCTAAGTTATGCAGTTTTCTGTAAGCAGTGTAGTTTAGATAATTTATATCCATACAGTTACCTGTATCAATTACACTTGTAATCTTGGTAAAGAATGAAATTGGGTTTGCCTGACAAGATCTATTCTCCAAAAACCATGAAGACTAGTATTAATTACATTCTTCACCTTAATTCTTTATGGATTGAATCTTTTATCACTTTTTCCTCATTTTCCCTGAATGGATGTCAGACTAATTTGTTTACAGTTACCCAGGTCACCCTGATTGTGGTTTTTTTATTTTATTTTTTTTTTAATATTAGCACAACACTGGCTGTCTTCCAGTCTGAAATTTCCCTGATGCTCTAAAGCTATATCAAAAAAATAAAGTTCAGTGAGCAGAGATCTCCTCAACCAGTTTTTCTAGGACTTTGTAGGGAGGTCAAGGGGGAGAGAGAGGGAGAAGTAACCTGGGCCTATTGAGCTATAGATGTTTATCCATAGTGGATAAAGTTTATCATTGTCCTTAGTTTCTAACAGACAGAAAATTACTTCATCAGTTTCATTCAATATAAGCACATTTCTTGATAATATCCAAACAGAGGACAGAAATATTTAATAATGGTTTCACCTTTTGGAATCATTAATAATTTTTATCATCTCCATCAAATTATGAGCCTATACACTGCTAAAAATCCTTTTGCTCTCAATATACTTTAAAAATTCCTTATCAGTCACCTCCCTTCTCAGCTTTCAACACTTCATAACCTCAAATTTATACTGATTGCTGGCTACTTCCCTTTGTTTCATTTGTTTATTTTGTATATTTCTAATTCCTTCCTCAACTTCACTATTAAGTGAAAATGATGATCTTTCAACCAAAACTGATCTCTTTTTTTTTTTTCTCATTAAGAAATTGTGGCTTTTATTAATCTAATAAGCCTTCTTTAAAAACCCAAAATTTTCATGAATGCATTTTTGTCTAAATTTTTCATCCCAATCAAATTTCACTCAATTTTCCTCAACTCTGGAAAACAAGCTCTTTGAAACACCAACTATATTCACTGCTATTTGGGACTGTCTCCATTTGCCTGTGAGAAATGAATCGGACAATGTTCACCGTTCCTTAGGTAACTACCAACATCTGATCCAGTAATTTATTTTTAGTGTATCCCTTTATAATAGAGATCTAAAACAGAATTGGATAATACTGGATGAGGTATCATTCACCATTTGTGCTTAAAGAATATCACTTCTAAGTTTGAGAGACTTTAATGATGTCATATTTCTGACTGCATGATACTCCCAACTTGACATCTACCATAACACCACAATTTTTCTTCTTTTCACACATCATTAGCTCAGTTGGTTCGAGCATGGTGTTAATAATGCCAAGGTTGCAGGTTCAACCCATGTAGGGTACACACAAGATCATTCCTGCCTCAGGCAGGGAGTTGGATTAGATGACTTCCCGAGGTTCCTTCCAGCCTTACTTTTCTATGATTCTATATATAAGTAACTATTTCTAACATCCTCATCTTCCAAAGATGTTAGAAATAGTCTCAGGCATCAGGCTTTGCATGAAGCTGAGGGCTTTTCACTTCCATTCAGGCAATGGAAACCCTTATAGCTAGAGACCTACCAAATTTGAGGTGGCTGCCAGCCAATTTCATGGGCAAACCATGAGCTGGGAAGCCATTTTTGTGGGGTAAGCATGGCAGCCTCTGACTGGCCAAGGAGACTTGGTAGTCCAGCCCCTCCACACAGATTGCCACAAAGCCCAAAACCACAGATTAATTACCGTCATTAAGTCCAGGGGAGCTATTAATCCACATTTAATAGGTGGATTGTTTCCACATTTAATAGGTGGATTGTTAAGCAAGGTATTTAAGCTGTAGTTTCAAGTCATCCCCAAGCAGCTAACTAGAAAAATAAAGAAAACAAACAGACAAACAAACAAATGTACTGGCAAGCAGAGAAACAGGGAAAGGTGGGAAGGCAGAAAGGGGAGGAGTGGAGCAGGGCTATGCAAATAATGGAATGAGGAGGGAGGGAGGTGCAGTGATTCCCAAAGGAGAGGAACTGGGAATGGAACATGGCTGAGGTTATGAAAATGGTGGAACAAGAGGTGGGGAAAGAAGTGGGAGTGTGGGATTATGCAAATGAAGGACTAGGCTATGGAAGGGGGTGAGGTTATACAAAATGACAGGGAGTGGAATGGAGGTGGGGGGGGGTGCAGCTACCTCTGCCTTCCTCTCTACTACCATTCCTAGGCTAAGCCTACTTCAATTTGTTCCCTCTTCCCCTCCCTCCCCACCCCTATGCTTCAGGACACCAGGGCTTCCCACCATTTTCTGCTTTTGCAGCTTTCTTCCCCCACTCCAGCTCTGCAATTTCACATTTTTCATGGGCCCCATACTTTTTCATGGAGAAAGCCTGACATTGCAGTTTCTGCTAAAATGGTAAAAATCAAAATTTTGGTATGTTCTTACTTATAAAACTGGGCTGTCCAAACTTCCCAGTGGCTGAGGGCTGCACCCCGCATAGGCCACAACAGTAAAAGCCCAGAACCCTGCCTCCATTGCTGCAGTGAGCATGGGCAGCCCTCCTCCCTGTTCAGCTGCTCACACAGGCACCTCCCCACCACCACATGGGTGGGCAGACAGCCCCCTCCATGTGCACCAATGTGTACCCAGGAAGCTTCTCCACTATACATAAGCATGGGTGTCCCTCAACTTCCCCCCAACTCATTAGCCATATGCTTCTGTGTGCTGCACCCTCTTCAGGCAGGCATAAGAAACAGGAGCTAAAAGAGAAGCCCCAGCCTCCTCCTGCAGCCAAAACAACAGGGAAGCACCAGCAGCAGGGTGGAAATCCGCAGGCCACAGATTAGGTTTTTGCAGGCCACTAGCTGGCCATCCTTGCTGTCCTTACAGCCTTAGAGAATCGTGCCCTTATAGACTATTACTTGTTCACTCAGTTTTAGCCAGTATATCTCATTTTATTTTGTTATCGTGATTGGAGTGAAAAGAACTGCCAAAAGGAACATTTTCAACTTTGTTCAAATAAAAAAAAAAACTGATGAGGCAAGGATACAATAATTCAGATTTGAAAGGAAAACAGATAAACGACAATACCTATGGGACTGTCCACTCAAAGCATGTGCGAATGTGTGGTTAAAAAAATGAAGACTTTGGCCTGTCTGTTTTGCCAGACTGTCTTCTCCTGATGAATAAAAATGCTGACAAATTCACATATTACTACAAGCCAAGTACCATAAGCCTGGTTTTTATACAAGAAGTTAAAAGGAACACACTTCTCCACTCCTCTAATCAGGAACAATATGATCAAGTAAACACTTCACTAGATAAAATGCTGATTCCTTAACCCATAAAATCTACTCTTTTCTGGAAACAAGTCAGCACATTATCTGGCTGATGCTCCCAGAGATTTCTTGAATACTAGAGACTGACTTCCTGGTTTATGCAGAAGGAAAGGAGACCAAAAGATAGGGGTTAGCTATAACAAAATGAATGCACAATTATAGGAAAACTACAGTGTAGCTAGTTGTATTCTAACAAGTGATTAAATTGCAATTGTAGTCACAAAGATTTTACCCATACAAGTGTCAATACAGTTTGCAAAACCTGTGCCCAAATATGCCTTCACTCTTCCTGAGTCGCATCGTGTTTCCCCATAATCACCTCTCAGAGTAAAGTATTACTCAATGTAAGTAAGGGCAGTCGATGTAATTATGCACTTGATCCTATTAAGTCAACAAATTCTAAAATTACAAGGCTCATTCATGCAACACTCTTATAACAATATGCATATATACACTCATGCAATTTTATATTCAAAAGATACCTGTGGTTAGAAGTTACCCGTTTTTTTCCACAATGTAGATAAGAATTAGATGATGTACATTACCTAACATCATACATTAAAATTCAAGGACTGTTGCATATAATCATTTTGTGGTTTTTACATGTTTAAGTCACAGCTCTGCATGTAGTGACACTACAGGAGCAGAAAATATCAAAATATGTAACTTACTTGTTAACATATTATTAATGTGCACAATAATGCATATGCAGTGGTTTCATAGAATTACTGTAAGAAGATAGGCATATGATGTACTTCTAAAAAACACTTAAAAATATTTGAATATGCAAAATCTCTGAACATACATTTGTAATGAGAAACACATTTAAATGCCTTTTAGCTTTAAAAAAAAGACAAATATTTCAGTGACATTCAACCTGTACAGCCTCATCAATGTAGTATGATTGCATGGTATACTGTTAACACAATACAATAATTGAAAATAGGGCTAAATGGACAATAGAAGGTCATCTACTCCAATTCCCTTCCTCTTGGCAGGATCATCCATTTCTAAAGGTATTCCATACAATTATTTGTCAAACAAGTGTTTAAAAACTTCCAGTGAAAGAGACTTGTTAATCTGGCCTGGTAATTAACCTTCACAGGAAGCTCCTCCTAATATCTAACCTAAATTTCCAGTTACAATTTAAGCACATTTTCTTCTCCTGTCCCCAGTGGACATAGACTATGATTGCCATCCTCTTCATAACAATGCTTTTTGTTTTTGAAGACTTACTAAATCCAGGCTTGCACATCTCTCCTCTGCCTTTAATAACTGCAGTTCGTCCAAACTCATGTGTCATTCTTCTCTTACCATTTAAAATGTTGCTTAAAATAGGTCCAGCATAAAATGCTACCTGCAATTTCTGATGGAACTCTGGAACCAAACCTAGAAGAACATGCTGGAATAAGCCATGATGGAGGTGACAAAAGTACTCTTTTTTTCCACTGCAAATGATAAAATGCATTCCTGGCTACAGTCAGCAGCAGCTCAGAAATCAAATATGATCATTGCTATATAAACTCTGTGACAAATATTGGGTAACACCTCTTAAGTAGACTTGTGTAAATAAGACTCTTTTATTATTCAGTGGTTGAAAAGCAAATATAAAATAAAATTTAGTTCAGGTTAACCATAAAAGGAATTTATTTTTCCAGCAAAATTAAAATCTGAAAGAAGTTGTTTCAAGTTAACTTGGAATACTTCATTCAATCCAAAACAAAATATTTCATTCTGCTTTGGTAATTGTAACTCTTTTAAAATTTAATTAATTTAGCAATTAAAATGCAAATTTCAAAACAATAACGCAAAAACTTTTCATTTGAAAAGGGGGGAAAAAAGGTTCTACCTTATCTAAAATATTTTCCCTAATTTTTTTCTTTTATCTGAGGCTATTTACAAATTCTAACCGAATTAATATTTCAGCATTCCAAAACCATATTTTTGGGGATATTAACTATTTAGTGTGCGCATACACATGTGTGTGCACGATTCTTTAATTAGGGGTAAATTGAATCTCAGTGATGAAAATATCCATAACTTAATATTGGAATAAATGTCTCATAAAAGTTCCTAACTGGGATGGTGGTACCTAAAACTTGTAGCCAACTAGTATTAGAGCAAAGTTTGACAAAAGGTTAATTTTTAAAAAACTTTTGGAAAAATGTTTTCTAGAGATTTATTAAGCTAATTGTTCCATTTTCTGATGTGCTTCTTAATAAAGAATAAGAGAATTATAAATACATATTTTCTGCCACTTTGAAAGCATTTGATATTTAATGCATTTATATTATTTCTGAAGCCATCCAACAACTCATCTTCCATTCCCTTCCTTCATTTTTTGGTTATTTATTTATTTAAGGCAAGGTTTCTGGAGTATATGGATCCTTTCCCTTTCTACTCCCTTCTTTCCAGAAGCTACGCTGCCCCTTCAGCATCTGCTTGTGACAACTGGCTTCGGCTTCTTCAGTAAAATTAGATCCAGAATACTGATGATCTTACAATTTACATTAAGAAGCAAATAGGTGAGGAGGTCACAAATCAATCATGAAATCATAGCCAAGGTGATGATGGAGGAACTTAATATAATCTTGTCATCTTTTATTTCTTATTCAATGTTTTTCTCTCTCACACAGTACCACCAACAACCATCAATTCACACACAAAGCACTATCATTACTGTCGCCTGTAATCAGTTCCAGCAACAGCAATCAATTTATAGGACACAGAGATTTTTTTTTCCAGTGATGAGATTCTAGATATGAAGCAAGAAGTTTCATCATGAAAAAGATCTCACCAGCCAATGTTTCCATTGTCAGATTCTAATTTCTGTTAGGCAGCAACTAAAGGTATCAACTGCACCAACTCAGTCACCAGAGAGGAGATTTAATATCATCCACATACCAAGGTCACAGACATCCTTACCTTACACATATTCCTAAATGACAATACTAATTGTCTACTTATTAATATATCAGCACTTAAATGTCCAGACACCGCTTTCATTATTAGTCTAAAGAAAACAAAGCTTATGCTGTGCCAAAACATCTGAACTGGCAAAGAGATAAAACATTCAATACATGGAGGAATTTGGGATTATTAGGGATCCAAGAATTTTCTCTCTTTTTCAAATCAATAAAAACAACACAACTAAAGAAAAAATAGTTAAACAATGCAAGGATTTCCCTTTACTACAGCTATACTTACTAATAAAAGAGAAAAATGCAGGAACTCTACATGGTTATGAAGATTTATACACAAGACACTGATCTTAACTACCTTCTGCCTTGCTTAGTGTTTACTCCTGTTAGATTCATAAATCAATTTGAATAATGCCAGTTGGCCAATACTGACAAAAGTCATAAGCAACACTCAGCTAACAGTTATCTGAGTGAAATGAGCTGAAATACATATAGAGGAAGGTGCTCAAGCTTCTAACACTGCAGGCCAGATAAGTGGCACAGTGGCCAGATCAAGCCCCACCATTTCAAGCCCATGCACCAAGGGTGGCCCCTGAGACCAACCAGCACCCCATGCACCAGGATTGGGCCCCGAGATCTGGCAGTGTCCCTGCTCAGCCCCATAGGCAGAGAACTGGTACCCAATCTAGCACCTTTGGCCTAGGGCTCCCCCCCAGACTGGATGACAGTGCTAGGGGCCAGATCTGGTTCAAACCAGGGTTCAAGCACCCCTGGCACAGAGTATTTAAAATCACCACATACACTTGTTATAGTGTTGCCCCACTTTTCAAAAATTAGTTAAAAAAAAGCAAAAAAAGTATAAAGTACTAAAGAGACTTCCAAGGTACAACACTTCATTCATTATACCACCCAATTTGGAAGTCTAATATTTTGTAGGGACATTTTAAAAGAATGTTTGTAAAGGGTATAATGTAGTTGCATCCATGACTTCTAACAGAGTATGTGTTATAAACAGAGCCGTTGCGAGAAGTCTCTCTCCAAATGAATTGTACTTAGGTGTCATTTTGCACTTCCTGTTCCAGTTACATATGCATAGTTCTTTAGGCAAATGACTATTAGAACTCAAATCCATATGCATAATTGTTTTGGAATGCACCATGGAACGTAGCACTCACAGCTGTGTTCAGGGATTTAAGCCTTCTCAGCTTACTTTTCTATAAACTACAAATGAATCAGCTAATAAAGCGGGTATAAATTGATTTCCAAAACTCAAACTTTCTACACTAATTCTACCAAAAATTCAGCTCATCTGTCAAAGACAGAAGAGGCTCCAGTATCACAGAAATCTAATACTAATGAGGATAATGGGTGTAGCAATAAAACCCATTTAATCCTAAAATTTAAATCTACCCATACCAATCAAGTTCTGACCTCCAACATCTTTGCTGTACTCTGGTTTTTTTTGTTCTCTAATGCATACCCATTTTTTTTTATTTTGTTCTGCCAATGAATTAGTTTTCAGAATTCTTTATAAATTCTATAAAAGTAATATATTCATCTGCAGTATCACCTAAACTACAAGGAAAAAAATAAACATTCACTTAAATTGCTATCCTTTTCTTCGTTTTCCTTTTCTTTCTGAAAATGTCTGACAAACCATTGAATTTAACGTTAAAATACCTAATATATTTTAACCCCACAATCATGACAATCTACCTACCAAAGACAGCATAGCAGGATCCTAACATTCCCTGCAGCTTTCAGGCTGAACCTCTGAAGCCGTGAACATACCCTATAGTTCATGCAAGAACCAAAAGGAATTGTTCAATTTTACATGATTTTAACAAAGTCAAAATGAAGGTTCAGGGAAGACTACTGGACACCAAACGGAGCAAGCTCACCAATCCCAAACATGCCTGCACTTCCATCTTGTTAGAACTTTATTACATGCTGCTATGAACTTGTTTTATTTTAAGGTTACTGAAAAATGTGTTCTATTCTAGCAAGCAGCTTACCAAAATAAATGCTCAGCTAAGTGTCCTACTCTTAATTTGTATTATTATGATTGCACTAGCTAATTGTCAAGAATGATGGGGGGTGTGGGGATGGGATGGAGCCTCCAGGGAGTCGCTGATTCTAGGCAGCAAGGGGGCAGGGCCAGTGGTGCTGGCCTAGCCCCCCTGGATCCATGGCCACTGCCTCTAGGGAGGAGGGGTGGGGGCAGGTGGGGAAGGAGCCCCATGTCTACTCCCACCCCCCCTGCTCATCAGGCCTTCTCCTCCCCTCCTCCCACTGCCACAGCAGGCCCAGGCCTACTCCCTCCTCCCCACCCTGCTGCTTTGGGTCTGGGCCCACCTCATGCTGATATCTGCAAGGAGTAGGGAAGGGGGGTGAGACCAGTGCCACTGGACTCACCCCTGCCCCAGCTCTGTCCACTCCGCCCCCACCATCATGGCCATGCTCTGGTCACCATGTCCTGTCCCAAATCCTCTTGGAGCACTCTGATTGGTTGTCTTGGACAACCAATCAGATTGTGAATAAAAGGTTACAGACAGACATACTAAGGCATTTATTTATTTATATATATATTATGATCAGTAGCAAAACTAGAGGTATTAAATGAACTTCAGTAGTAAGAAAAACAGAATCTTTCCAAAATGAAACAGGCAAACAACTAAGCTGATAACAGATATATAATTATCATACATTCCTTAAAGTGTCTTACTCTAATGGCAATTTCACAAATTTTGGGGGGGATGCTGCTGATACAGTCATCCTTGACAGGTTCTTTTGGGACCCTGGGCAAATTATAAGGCGACATTTCAAAAGAGTTCATTTCCTACAACTGGGTCCAGATGCATGCTGAGCTCTTGAAAAGAAATCAATTTATAAGCATCATTGAAAGCCTATAAGAGTTTTCATGCTAAGGTCACTTAGGTGCTTTTGAAAATTTATCCCAGAGTAGTTGCTAAACACTTTTGCAAATCTAGCCCTAATTTATGAATGTTGAGTACTTAAAAACCTCACCCCAAAGTCTCTGAAAATGTAATCCTTGATTTTTGTACACCTCAGTTCCCCCTCCACAAAACTGGAAAACAATCTATCTTTCCAGTTTGTAAGATCATAGTTTATATATTCTTACTGTATTTTTGTACACTTAACAATTGAGCTGAAAAAAAGTACAACTTTAATAAACAAATAACATTATTAAAGCATTTCTAAAAATCCATTGCATGAAAAAAATTGAAGTTTTAAAAAGAAACAGTAATACTATAAAATGTATCTTATAAATTTGCTTCTCAATTATCTCACTGAGATGAGAGAAAAGTAGAAGCCAAGAAAAAATATAATAAAAACTCAAATTGTATTTTAATGTGTTATTTGTTTTAATAATATGACCTCTGGCTAAAACTAATAAACCCATTTTGGAAATAGTGATAATATTAAAAAAATACTCAAAAGGCTACTTCACGTTAGCAAAGTCAAGAATAATTCAGCACTAGAGCAATTTCTTAAATAATGTTAATGCTAATTATATTTTGTAAAATAATTAATATTACTTGCAAAATGTGAAAATATTTTATAAATCCATTATATGAAAAAAGACTTTTCATTCTAGTTAATACAAAATTAGATTAGGTAATAATAAGAAATGAAATTTCGGATCTTTAAATACAAGTATTTAAAAATCAAATTAAAAATGAATAATTAAAAAAAAATTGTTCAAATACAGTCTTCAGGTTTTTTAGCACAAACTGTACAGGCACTAATTGTTTAAAAGACAAACTCACTTTCAAACTCTTTTTCATGTATGCTTATTACTTTCTGCTTTCTATCAAACATACTAAGTACATGTAAAAAAAAAAAAATAGCTGGGGATTTTACAATTCACTTATGATTCAATGTAACCCAAGTCCAAAATGAAAAAAAGTATTTCATGTCAACCATTTACCATTGGCCTTGATTTTATTCTTTACACCTAATCTTCCAAATCTTCTGTGCACAGAATTCCAACAGGTGTTAAAAAAGATTTCAGACTAGGAGGAGCCTGCTGAATTCAGGACCTCAAATCTGATGATGTGGAACAAACTATGCAAAAGCTCCAACTATGCAAAAAACTATGCTAAGGACCATATAAAACCTCCTCATCTACTGATTGAAGAAAACAGCCTGATATAGCATGAATAATAAAGCTATGCATCATAACTTACAGACAGATGCACATGCACACATACACACTGAAAAACTATATTAAGGTTTCAGAAATCATGCACTCAGAAGTTATAAATTGACAGAAATAAGCTTGCCTTCAGAGCTTTAATTCACTCTCCTAGGCTAACAGAAATTAGACACAAATCAATACAAAGTAATCAGAAAACAGTTCAGATCTGTAACGCAACAGAAGTTCAGTGCATATAAACCACTTTCAAAATGGCCAAAACTGGTTTAAGATAAGTCTGATACATCCATGCAGGTTTAACTGATTTTGGTTAAATCACATTATTGAACTTCTGTCCCAGATCCCCTCCAGATTCAAGTTCACTCACAGCCCCTCAGCATCCCAGAATGCTTTGCACCTGACTCATAACATATCCCTACCCCCACCCCTTGCAGGGAGGGTGGGCTAGCTTTGGCCCAAGCTGTCTGCTCCAGTTTGGCAGGGAGGCATGCTATAGCACCCCTCCCAGGTTCTAGCCCAAACCACTGCAGACATGTAACTGCATTTCCAGAATGAATCGTGAATGTCTGTTCACTTGCTTATATCAAGTTCCTACACAGCTTAGACTAACCTGAGAAGACTGAATTGATTCAGCCTTGGGCTTTTTGACTATCTATACTTAGGCCTTGTGTATTGGAATTGTCTTGAATCTCACTAAACACCTCGTCTCAATCTATTACTTTTCCTTCCCAAAGTCCAGCTTTTGTCCCATCTACATTTTACTCAAATGGATGGCTTCTCCATCATGCACATGTGCATATGGGAGAGGAAAGGCCACTGAAAGAACAGGAAAGATGCCTCACTCTCAGGATATATGCAGACTGCATTGTAGAAGATGTGTCTACATTAAACTAGCAAGCCTGGATACTGTTAGCAATATAGCTATAATAGTATAGAGCTTTGTATGGACTTGTATATCCAGGAGTCCTAACTGAGTTTTATATTTAAAACTAACTAACTCAGGAGCCACTACACTGTAGTCTGCGATATAAACACACAGGCCAGATCCAGTGAATCTGCAAGCTAACATAAAACAACTGAGAGCAGTCATTACAGGGAAAAGTTTGATTTTGATCTTGTAGTCCTGAATGACATGAGGATAGTGAACGCAAAGTCTGGTCTATACTAGCTGCTGTAAGAGGACGGACTGTAATGTTTACCTAGCAACTTTGAATGCATGAACTACAATTACATGAAAGTTAATTACTTGGCTACATTTGCATAGGCGCTCCCAGGAATGGCAAAAGGCTTATCCCTGACAAAAAAGCCAAGCCCCAGCCAAGTTTCAAGTCCTTTATCCAAGAGAACTTTTTTTTAGAAAAGGCTGAGGTAGACACTAAACAGAAAATTGCCATTTGAAGGTTTAAAAGCTGGTAAAGTTATAAGGATCTCAGAACAATGGTGAATGTCAGGCAATCTTAATAAAAGGCAGCTCTAGTGGCCCCACTTGTAGTATACACACAGTAAAAAATTAAATGTATAGTTTAAAACAAAGGAACAAAACCCATACCTCAATATTACATTGGTGAAAGAAAGAAAAATACAGAACTCCATGTGATAGATAGTAATCAAATCACTTAACATGCTGATGGAAGATCTTTAGGTGATGGGTATGATTTAAGAACCTAAAGAGATTGCAATGTACACATGCAAACTGTCAAATATTTTATGCATTTAGGAGACCAACTGCATCAAAATCTGGACTACTGTTTTCTGCCACTGTTAATATGATATCACACTTTTACAAGAAAAGGTCCTAAATGAGGCATGGTTTAATCTAAACTGGGAAATGTACCTTTCTATACCAGCTGTTCATCTCCTGTAGTTTGAAGCCACTGTGTTGGATGCAGGGCAACATAGAAACTTTATTCTGTTCCCAGTAGTTTTGTATACTATCCTCAAGCAGAAGACAGGACACAGGGGGGAACCTCAGAGACTGACTGATTCAGAAAAATGTAATCTTTCACGGCCATTGCCTACAAAAGCTTATCCTACCTAACTCGGATATCTATTGTTATTATTGCTGTAACTGTTCACCAAATATCTCTCCTATGTTTAAGGAAGGCTGTCTCCCCATAATCTTTCAGCATCACAAGGAAACCGCCCTTTTATAAAGGTACAGTTTGTAGCAGCTGGATAGGCAGCTGTACCTGCTCACAGTTGTATCTGGCAGTCTCTTTCTTTATGACAAGTCAGAAACTGTGACCAAGAGGGAAAGTATAAGAGGCACGAGGAGGTTCTGGCTATCCACCTTGTACAGGCTCAGTAAGGCCATTCACAACAAAATGCAATGCAAATACCACTGCAATTACAGAGGCTAATACCATATTTACTCAAATACAAGACGAGATCCACCCACATCTCCCCAAATCAGCATGAAGAGAAAAGCTCCTCATCTCACATTTATAGACAAAGCAATAAATAAATAGCCTAACACTAAACTGATGCCAAAAGCAGCATGTCCTCAATAATAGGAACTAACTATTAAGTTGATTAAATACAGACAACATCGAGCATAACTATGAAAAATATGGCCTATACTGAGCTAATATACTGATAGGAACCTACCACAAGGACAGGTTAGTAGAGCCCATCTGAATACAATATATGGTTGTGGAGCGCATCTGAATAAAATATGTGGTAGCACCCACAGTGCTCAGCCCTACTCCTCTCCCCACCCAGCTCAGGCTCTTTCAACTCATGAGCCAACACACAGCATACACTTCAACTTCCTCTCCACTCCCACTCTCCACAGCCACCCACATCTACTGAGCAGTACTGAGCTATAGGGACACCATGGTTTGAAATACTGTTGACTCTGATGGGGCCCAGTCCAGTGAACTATCTGATAAAAAGCAGGAGCACATAATTTGCCCTATAAGTAGATACCAAAGTGCTGCTTAAAAGTGTGTTTATGGTGTATCTGTGCTAAAAAAGGTAAGATGCATCAATTATGGATGAACTAAGTCCATGGGCGCCTGTAGTAATTTGCCTATATGTTTCTTTCCTACATGTTTCTTTCAAAGTCAGTTTTACCAAACTTGTCCTTTGCTTCCACGTGCTCAGGGAGAGCAGGGTCTGACAGTAAGGGGAAGAAGGGTCTGCAGGGAGAAAACACAGGTGCTGCAGAGGGCAAGGGTACCACCTGACAACCCAAATTTATTTTCCCTGCTGTAGCAGTGGGAAGGGAACAAATTAAATGCAAACATCCAATACTACATTCTATACGTGGAAAATTATAACAGTTATAAAATGTCGATATATTGAATATAATTATTGGGTAGGGATCATCTTATATTTCAGTAAGTATAGTAGTTTGGTCCAGATTATCTATAGCTTCCAGGTGCATTTTAGTCAAATACAAAATACTAAGTCAAATATAAAAAAGTGGTTCACACTACCTTCTCTACTATAGGAAAAATAAACTTTTCAGAAAATAGAAAGTAACAAAGTTTTTGATAGTTTATTCAATAAGACATTTTTTAAAATCCTGATTTACTCTCACATTTTTCAGCTAATTCAGACATCTAAATGTAAAGTTAAATACTCTGGCACACGTGCATTCGTGGAGCACTTTATGTCCACAAACCAGTGAATGGATTTCATTCATCCATATCCGTAACATTTTCATCCATGACGGATACGATATGGAGAAATATACATTTATTAAGCCAAGTATAATTCAAAGCAAGTTACTAATATTACAAATTAGTGCTGTTCTTCATTATATGTTTAACAGTTTCAGAACAGCATGCATGTAAAGAACAAAACGGGGTAAAAATTAAGATGGGATAAAAAGAGTAGAGTATAAAGGGATTTTTTATAAAACTAGTTGACTGTTACTCAGTTATGCCTGACAGATGGTAGGCTTATACTTTTTCATACAATCCTATTACAAGAATTTCTCTGGTACCCCCAGAATTCCTCCTATTCTACCAGTCTCCACTTTGGTAGCTTCCAATGTGAAATTAGGCATCTCTCTTTTTTTTAACTAGGAATCCCTCCTATACAACTACACTGAAAACCATCACTGAAAACACTGTAAAAACTGGAGGGGTAGAACCTGCCGAAGTCTAATCAAGTAACAGAAAATAACTCTTCACAAATTAATTCTCTCTCTCTTGGCTGCTATAAGGACAGATGATACAGTTACAAGTCCTTGTTAAACAAAAAAACAAGAAGATTCAAAATATGATGCTATGAATAACCATCCAAAAGTGAAAACTACTTCCCCAGAACAGACCATATTAGACCCTGCATTGAGATACTTCATCTCCAAGTACGCGGTGCCTAAAGCCAGACTGACTGACAGCAAGAGCCTGAAGAAATGTATTATACAGCACCTCAAAGGATATCTCTGCTCTCAAGCACATTGTAGACAAAGATCTTATGAGCCGAGACAGGGGGTGCCTGCAGGGTGACTTCAGTGCCTCATTTCTGCATTTGGTGTATGTGGATTTAGAGTGGGTGGGCAAGGCAAGCTTCTCAGCAGCTCTCCCAAGTGTGTCAGAAGCAGCACAGGCATACCCCATGATATCCAGGAGTATAGGGGATGAAGATTTTGTGAAAAAAAAAGAAACAGCTACACATAATATACCTACCTAGAGAAACGACATCTAGTTTGTATTATTTGTTGCTTGGCAACAGGATGATGCTATGAATTTTTGAGGTTATTATAGATATCGGACTGAAAGGATAGAAACTTCTTGAATTTCCCCTTGCCCCCTTAATGTAGAGATGTAATAATTTCTTCTTTTTCTATAGAGACTGAAATGGCTAATTCCTGAAGATATGCATGAGATGGCACCAAGTACGTACAGGAGAGTCCACTGGGGGACTTGACACTGGACAAACTGATATTTTTCCACTCTGAAAAACATTTAAAGGTGGAAAGAAAGGCTGAGTTTGGAGGCCCAGTCCCTGGAAACAACCATAAAGGGACTGTCAGAATGTCAGCCCAGGGATATATCTTTTGAGGGAAGACTTTAGAAGATTTCAGAATCCATGTAGATACATAAAAAATTAAGTCCTTTTTCAAATTATACAACAATCACTGGTTTTAAGAAAGCATATCATCTCCTCATTCACAAAGGTTCTGGATAGGTCCTTCTCACTTCACCCATGAAAGAATTAATTATTCTGGGCCAATCAGCTGTGTTCATTAAAGTCTCATACAAAGATATGTTATAGTACAATATACGGATGGCCACATAGGAAAGCAGGTTTGTATAAAACACTGGATATTTTGGTTTGAAATGCTACTATGGAAACCTTATCTGCAGCCAGATACATACACAGATATTTTGTTCAGTGGGAGAAAAAGCCATTTAGGTACCACCTTGGAGTGCCGAGGCTTTTATTAGCACTATAGTTACTAAATATTAGAACATAACTAAAAAGATTTCAGCACTTGAAGACATTTCAGTTCGCTTATAAAAGAGACCATTAAAAGTACATATACATTTATACTTACATGGGAGATAATTTATTTAAGGTCTGTGATAGGATAAGAGAAATCTCACACTTGCTCTGGCAAGAGTTTGGTTACCAGGCTTAGAAAGAACAGCTAGCAATAGAAAAATGTATTGTGTATTAATGACTGCTGGATCTCTGAGCCTGTCTTATCTATGAGGTTCCCTCTTTGGAATGTGAAAAGTATCCTAATACTATAAAAGCCTTTGTCTGTCTGTCTGTCCGTCCATCTGTAATGTTTTATTCATACTGATTGGTTGTTTCAGTAAGCATTGTGATTGGCTCCTGAGACAACCAATCAGAGTGCTCTGCACAAACAGAAGCGCCACCCTGTGGCAGGGACTAAGGGGCTGGAATGGGGAGACTAGGCCAGTACCCTGGCCTTGGACCTTCATCCTTGAAGGCAGAGGGGGCAGCGGGGGTGTCATAGCGCTGCCATGACAGTGGGGACTAAGGGGCTGGAGCAGGGGGGTGAAGCCAGTGTTGCTGGCTTTGCCCCCCACCCCACTCCAGCCCCTCAGTCCCTGCTGTCATGCTGGCACTGTCCCCCAGCACAGCCAGAGTGTGGGGGCACAGGCAGCAGTGCTAGCCTTGCCCCCTCCATGGCCCTGCTCCTTGGAGGCAGAGGGGGACAGAGAGAAGGGGAAACGGGGCCCAGACTCAACACAGCAGGGGGAAAGGGGGAAGTCAGCGGGAATAGAGATGGATGAGAAGCAAGGTCAGGGCTGGACGTGGGCCTCCACCCCCGCCCCCTCCCATAATGGCAGGGACTGAGATGCCAGAGTGGGGGGGGTGCGCACTGAGCCAGATGCAGGGAGGGATGGGGTGGCCCATGGGGTCAGAGGCATTGCAATGGCGGTGCGGGGTGTTGGGTGGCACTGCTCAGTCCCTGGCCAGCCCGTATCTTCTTAAAGTATATGAAAAAGCATGACCATGGACATGGGGAATTCAAGGTTTCAGCGAGAGGAAATCAGATTTCTACCAGGTTGCAAGACTCAGTAGTGCCTGAATTCAGACAGCTCCTTCATTTTCAGGCTGAGTCCCCCAAGTGCCTACAGCTAGACTTCTGGACATGATCAAAAATTATGCAGTTCAATCACTTAGACACCTTAACTCCTGTCTAAGTTCTGATGTAGCGAGGTTTGACTCTTGACTTCCAGTAAGGACCTTATAATTCAGTGATATCTATGCAAGTAAAGCTAAAACAAAAATAACAGCACAGTGCCTCTATCTATATTGGCTAAGTATAGACAGTCAAAAAACCTGAGGCTGAGTTGATTCAGTCTTTGGTGGTTAATCTAAGCTGCAAAGATTGAACCAATAAGCAAATGAACAGACATTCACTTTTGATTCAGAAAATGCAGCCACATGCCTGAAGTGGCACAAGCCAGAAGCTGGGGCATGGCTCTCTGCCACGTAGCCAGCATGGGCTGTGTGCTTATTTATATCGCTTCTCGGCCTCTTGAAGGCTCAGATGGAGCGGAAACATTTATTCCTGCTGCCCCACAGGTGTCTAGGATTTGCAGTCCACAATCACAGCAGCAGGACTCTCCAGGGTTGCTCATCACTTCCTCTTCCTGTTTCCAGGAATCTCTGGGATTTGTAGTCCACAGTTGTAGCCAGCACTAACTAAGCCAGCAGGACAAGGCAGCTCTGTACTCAGGGGAAGGTGAATTTAACGCCCCCCTCTCTGGCCCCAGCCAGAGGTTTGCCAGGGAGGAGGAGAGCAGTAAGCCAACCAGTGATGCCAGTGAGCCAGCCCTCACTGCTCCAGCTAGGGAGCAGAGGGGCAGGGCCAGCCCTGTTCTCTGGAGCAGACAGCACAGCCCAACCCATGGCTGCATAGCATGCTGGGGGGACTGCGATTTAACTTGAACAAGGAGGGGTCAAGGACAGAAGTTTTATAAACTGATTTGACCTAAATCAGTTAAGTCTGATGCTACATTCAGCTAGGTTCATCTCAAACCAGTTTCAGCCATTTTGAAACTGGTTCATGTGCACTTTACTTCTGTTCTCTTACAGGTTTAAACCAGTTCTGATCACTTAAACTGGTGTATGTGTAACTTCTGTCCCTAGCCCTTCTGCTCAATTTCCTAGTGATTAGAGCATTCACTCAGGAAAGTTCCAGGCCCCTCCTCATTCTAAGATAATTTAAAGCAACATTCAAGGGCCCCATAACACTTGGCTGCCCTTTGGTTCACCTTCAACAGGAGTAGTAGAGAGTGCCCTCACCTAACCCATTCTATAGGCTGGTTGTTAGGACATTCCCCTGCATATTAGACGATATCTTCCATGAAACACACTTTAAAATCCTGATGTATACACACACTTTTCAGCCAGTTCAGAATGAAAAGCAAAAGGAGGCATGCTTCCATAGCCTTGTATTTACAGACATTCCATGTTAGGGGACATGGAAAAAGGGTCCTGGATTATGGTTCCTACAACTACATTCATTTTTATGACCTATGACCATCTAATATTATATATAAAATGTACAAAGCATCCTTGGAAGACGGATTCATGTTGTTATGGCCTAGTGACTGTGGCATTTATCATAGGTGAAAAGAAATCCAAGTTCCAGTCCCTGCTCCCAGGATTATTCTCCATGTAAAGCAGTGCCTGGAGTTGGTTGACTTGGACTGCTCTTTGGAAATGCTGAAAGGCAAAATTCTACTTTGCCAATTTCATATGTAAGGGTTCTGTCCCCTGCTCCAACTACAGTTTCTGTAATTTCTGAAATTAGTAATCGTTGGACAAAATATGTCAGCAGCATTGGAAATAGGGTTAGGAGGCCAAAACTTAGGACACTCTTGTTTTCTAGGACACTGCACATCTCACTCAGACTCATAAAAAATAGGGCTAAAAGTTATCTAAAGGGGCCATTTAGTCCAAGTCCCTCTTCTAGGTAAGATCTCATCCAGGTGTCTGGCTAACCTGCTCTTAAAATCTTCCAACAACAGACCTGTCTCAGGTTTCTCTAGATAAATGTGTTTCAGTGCTTAGTCACACTCAAAAATCAAAAGTTCCTCCTCATATCTGTCCAATCTATTTTTCTTGCAATTTAAGACTGTTACTGCTCATCAGCCATAGGGAATAGTCTTTTACTATCATCTTTATAATTATCCTTCATGTATTTTGAAGGTTGTTTTCAAATCCCACCTCAGTCTTGACTAAAAAAACAAAAAATGACAGTTCTTCCAAGTTCTTCTTATAAATCATATGTCCTAGACCACTAATCATTTTTGTTACTCAGCTGGACTCTTTCCAATTTGTCTACATCTTTCTTGAGATGCAGTACTCAAAACTACAACAGTACTCGAGGCAAGGCTTCATCACTCCTGAACAGAATGGAAGAACTGCTTCTCCCGACTTGCAGAAGAAACTCCTTCTAATATACTTTAGTATGCTATTGGATTTTTTGCAACAAGAACACACTATTGAATCATGTTCAGCTTGCTGTCCACTCTGACACCCAGGCCATTTTCAGCAGTACTTCAGTTTAACTAGTTGTTCCCCAATACATATTTAAGCATTTGATTGTTCTAGCCTCAATTCAGAAGTTTGCTCTTCTCCTTACTGAATTTCATCCAATTAATATCAGACCATTTCACCATCTATGTCATTCTGAATCCTAGTCCTCTCCTCCCAAGTGTCTGCAACTCCACTCAGTTTGGTAGCATCTGCAAATATATATTAACTAGCCAACTGCCCATCAAGAATGATGGGGGGAGGGGGAGGAGTGGCACAACCAAAAGCTCCACACTGCTGCTGCTCTGCCTCTGGCCCCGTGCCTCCCCCATATCCAGCTCTGTGTGCCCCTCATCTGCTCCAGCCATCATGGGGCAGGTGGGGGACAGAGCCCTGCATCTGGCCCCGCCCCCACCCAGTTCCCCCCACTCCACCCTCTCAGGTTGGGTCCAGGCTTGTTCACACACACACACCCTCAGCAGGGCTGGGGAGGGGGGCAAGGTCAGTACCACTGTCCTCACCCCCACCACTCCAGCCCTGCTGCAAGATAGTGGGGATGGTGCTGCCATGACACCAGGAACTGAGGGGCTAGAGCAGGGGTGGGGGGCAAGGCCAGCAGTGTTGGACTGGTCTCTTTGCTGTGGCCCTAGTTTTTGGAGGCAGAGGGACAGCACCACCATGACAGCAGGGACTGAGGGGCTGCAGGGATGGGGAGAAGGCAGCACCACTCGCACTTCTGTTTGTGCAGAGCATTCTGATTGGATGTTTTAGTAAACATTTTCATTGGCTGCTGAGACAACCAATTAGAGTGCAATTAAAGCATGACAGACAGACAGACAGACGCTTTTATAATACTAGAATTATGCACTGCATATCAATCAGGCTGCCTCCTATTCTGGAGCCAAAACTTCTTTTCTGGGCTGCTGAACACCTTCCTGAGCCATTCACTCAGCTTCAACAGAAGGGCAAAGAGTGTTCTTAGCCACAACTGGGACTTTACTGGGAAACAGATGTTCAAACCCTTTCTGGGTGATGGGAGTCCTAGAACTTTTCTATTCCTTGGGCATTTGTCCTAACTACTGGCTTGCTGATCTAAAAAGGCAGGTGGTCTAAAAGGCTCTCCCTACTCACTAGTCACAGTTTTTTTCTGATAAAATTTTCAGAGACTTGGATTGAATTTGTATAGAACATGGGTTTGGAGTTAGAGAGCTATTACTTGAATAATTTCTCAGTATATACACTCAGCTGACCCTACTCATGCAGGATAAAATTTGTAGTTAAAAAAAAAATCTGTGAATGAAGTACCATCCAGGAGGCAGAACAAAATTAGTCAAGGCTTATGGTCTTAATGTCTGAGGGTTACCTAGAGATGACATATGCAAAGTAAAATTTTGGTCCAAGTCCCCAGCTAAATGTGTAAGAAGCCTACTCCTGATCACTTTCTTAGACCAAGTTATGCTAAAAGGAAAATACCTTTGAGATCAAACTAGATTTCCAAACAACAGAGAGAGAAAGGAGAAGGCAAGAAACTTGTACCCTATTCTTCCTCTTTGTACCAGTCTGTGGAATAAACTGATCATGCTCTAAGAAACTAGGCTACACCCTCTTTTTGAGATTTATATTCCTGGTGCACTCAGGAACAACTGGGATTATCCCTCTAAGTGTCTGGGCACATATGTGGTGCTCACTAACCATAGAAGGTAGTGCGAGGCACAATAAAGATATAACTGGTTCTAACAGATATGCCCATGTTTCTTTTTAAACAATGTGTAAAATGAAACCACAGACAACTCTGATTGGATAGTGACAATACTAAAGTCCTGAAAAATGTAAATAAGCAGGGCCCCCATTATGGTTAAGATAGAAATTCACTAGACTGAGACAGCTCTCTCATGCCTCAACTCAATTTTAGAACAGGAAAACGTTATGAAACATTGCTTCACATTATTTAATTCCTTCATGAAAATATCACATAAACAATTAAAATAACTCATTAAAAAGCATTAGACCATAAATGCATTTTAAAATAATGATTTGAAAACCATTTTTCTTTTATTTACAGGTCAAGACTTGCACTTGAACTTTGTTTCCCCTGCTAGAACAGATATTATCACTAAGACTGAAATCACCACAAGAAATGCAGTTCCATCCTCTGTTTTAGGTGTCAGTGATGTTCATCTTCTCTTGCAAGAAAAACAAAGAAATCATAGTGCACATCCTGAGATGTTAAAAAAAAGTCTCCAAAAAGCATTTTTTTTTTAATTTTAAGGATACATCATAACTTTAGCTAAATATTTAAAACCTTAATTTAAAACCCTTTTTGTTCACCTTCTTAAAATTCATTTTGAACAACTGGCTTTATAAAAAGAAAAAGGAAAAGGATGCAACTGAAATATAAATTGTTCTTAATACTGCCTAGTGCAACTGGGAGCTTTTGGCACTTAACACAAGTTTAAAAATAAATTTACCCAAAGAACAATTTGTGTCTTACTTACCATTAGTTTTACACCAAAAGTATCATCACTAACTTGATTCCCGTTTCAGTGATGTCAACTGCAATCATTTAAATATGAGTCGAGCACAAAAAACAAACCCTACAACACTACATTTACATCCTATTTAATTTTCAGTCCTGTAATCACTTACTTGTGTATTTGACTTTATATATGTATTTGACTTGTTAAAGCAATCCCTGGACTTCAGAGGAGGACTAGGGATTGCTAGGGATCTCAATTCAAGGAAAGAATTTAAGTAATTTTAGACAATTTTATGAATTAAATCCCATGTAAAAAAAGGCTAATCACATACTTAAGGCAAGATTGAGGCCCTACATCAATATATGAGGAGACTCAGGCCAGAAACAATGATATAACAACTGAAATAATATGATAGATTATATCTTCAGTATTTTTTTTTTTAATTTTGATACAACTGTAATTCTCAATGATTACTTCTTAACGTAAGGTGACAATCTAGTCTCAGTGCTGATTAGCAGTTGATGGGATCACCTGACTGACTGACCATTTCACCACCAGCTAAATCTCAGGTGGGGGGAGGGATATATAAAAAGCTAGAGCAATTTTTATTTACTTTTAGGAAGAGAAACATTTTTGTCAAATCATTAATTTTCAAGGATCCTATTTTAAGCTTATCAATAAGATATAAGAAATATACAGGTGAAAGTGGTGCACAATTTGTAACGGAGAAAAATTAAGTCAAACGAAAAATGTTAAATCTCTGTAGCATGCAATGGTACAGCACTATATTGCAGTAGCTTCCCTGTTATTAATATAATTTTTTTTCATCAGAATATACATTTTTATAATAAAGGTTTTTTTAACACCATTCAACACCAATGTTTGGATTATAATCAAAATTAATTTAAAAAAAAAAAATACAGATGGAAACTACATTGGGCTCCAGCAGCTTTGGCAACTTAGAGGACTCAAATCTCAAAAGTTCCATTGTACCGCATCTGATTGTACATCCTAAAAAGGAACCTGATACCCTCTGAAGAAATTATGGACGGCTTATAAGCCACCAAATCTCTGACCTCTCTATTCCTTTACTCAGTTGTATGTTGTGAAATATGCAGTGTTTCAGATTCATCCCTGGTGGAACTCTGTTGAAGTTAGTGGAATTTTGACAGGGATTAATTTGTCCTGATAAGCGTTAAATCCTGTAGTTCCTCATGAAAAAGGGTTTGGTCAGTGTAATTTTCAGCTAAATTTAGAAGAAATAAATTGGAGATCAATGCCCCCACAGTGAGGGAAGGATCGCGGCTGGGACAAGCTGTCCAGCTGGGGCAGAGGGGGAGGGACAGGACTTAGGGAGGGGGACTCCACTACTGCATGCCACTGCATGCTGCTGGTCCAGGAGGACATGGAAGAGGGTATGTGCCTCCGCCGCTCCTTCCTTCCCCACTCTGCCCACCACAACAGACTTACCAGCTGGAGGCAGCTGTGTCCAGCGTGGTCGAAGACAGCTGCCTGTTTAGTTTATGGCCAAATCTTCAGATTCGAATCAACCAAATAGAATTGGGACAGCGAGTTGAATCACCAAATCGAATCACTGTCCCTCTGAAAAAAATCGGCCAAATTTGAATCAAATACTCGTTGCTTTGCACAGGCCTACAGGTTTATACTGCACAACCAATTCAACATTTGTTAGTCCTGCTGAGAGCCAAGAGCCAGATAGAGTATTATACTAACAAAGTTACATTTTTTCTAGTAGAAGAGCTAGCTCACGTGCCTGTATTTTGTTATGTCAGATTCCAAAATAACTCCCTGAGCAATAATTTAGTTTTTATTCTGGAAGAGAGGGCATGCTTCTTTTTGGATGTAAACTAAACTCTTAGCTGACAAATCTGAAATCAAACCATTGATCAAGAATTTAAAAATCAGACTAGAGGCCCATAAATTCAAAATCATCATATTCTAACTCTGCAATATCAGACTTCTACCACTCACTGACAGAGCTGTTTATGGACAGACATATCAATGTGCTATTGAGAGAGTATGATAGAATGTTTCCCCAATTCTAAGAATATTAGTCAACAGCACAGACTGGCTTCATAGTAATACAAACAGTCTTGAACTATCGCCTAGAACCAAATACCCCAACAACGGAAGAAGTATAGACTTAGAGTTGAGTTTCATCTCAATCTTCAATTTCTGAAATGTTTTAAAATTGATATTAATATAATCCTATCATAAATGACCACTCTCCCTCACCAAATGTGAAAAGACAAGCCCTAGGATGTTTTCAAAGTACAAATTTGCTATATGAAATGTTTAAACTTCTAAATGTAACAGTCCCCAGGGGACTGTGAATAGAGCTAACACAGAGATCCCATTGATTTTCACTAGGAGTTGGACACCCAGACTCATTAATCCTCTTTGAAAATTTCAGCCTTTACATACTTTTCAAAAATGATAAAGCAAAATAAATTAATATTACAACTCAATGAGTTTTTAAAAAACAACTAAACAACTAAATATAATATAACTAAACAACTAAAGTATACAGTAAAATGAAGGCTATATGAATACAAGTTCTAAGTAGTATTCAATACGATGAAAGGTATTTAATAAAACATTCCTTCAGCTACACAATAGTGGTCTTAATTACACCTATGCAACACTTCTGTAGTCCACTAAAGAGTAACTAAGAACAGGTTCTGGAGCAAAACATAACATACTGTAATCACACAGCAATGGTCATTTATTTACTGAGCTAACATAGAATATCATGAGAAAAGTAAAGTAATCTTGGCCTGGAAACAAGAATATGACCTTTTTTTTTCTAATCTGAAAGGAAAAGTCTAATGCATCTTTATCACTACTGTAACATACTCGACATAGGGCTATGCTGTGAGAGCATCCTGAAATTGAAATTAATAAGCAAGTGGCCACATTCTGCATAAAGTGACACTTCACAAGGAGAGCCTATCACCCCCGGTATTCAAGGTAGCATTTTTAATCTATAAAGTCTTAAATGGAAATTGGCTATCTGAAATCTACCTCTCTCATTGTGTGCAGTTTTGAACACCAGAGATTCACAAGCAAACATCTCCCTGGAATGACACAAAAAAAGTGGGATCAAATACTTTCTACGATGATTTCCACTCAATTTAAGCCTTAGTGTGATACAGTTGGATTTGTTACTCTTCTAGGCCCCACAAAGCCCATCTTTCTCTCAGATGTTTTAAGGAAGAGGGAATGAACTCGGTGTTAATGTGGGTGTTACTTTTGTTATTACAATGTTGATTTCAATATGGACAATCCATTGTGGTTTAGATATCTGGTAAGCTATTCATAATTTTGCATATTTAAATTAGCTACTAGTACATCCAGATATGGACATATACAAAAAAATAGACAAAACAGCACTCCCCCTAGAAACGGCAAAGAACAACACGTGTCTTTGACTTTTGTACTAACTATTTCATGTCCCCAACATGCCACTCCAAAAGACATCTGCACACTGAATATAAGAACACTGTCAGATATTTACGCAACATGTATTTCAAAAGTAACTTGCTACAAATGTTCTCTTTCCAGTTAATATTTTCTGAAAAACAACCTGTTTTGTCAGTTCTTGTAAATTCTAAATTTGCGTTAGTGTTTGCTGAGGTGCATATTTATATTTTTATATTGCTGAAATATGTTTGTTGAGTCAAAAGTGACCAATAACCCCCAACAAACATAGTTATAACTGATTATACTTGACACCAGCAAAACAAAGGATCCCAGAAACTTATTTCGAGTAGATACTGTGAAGTGTCTGAATTTAAAAAGTCACAGTTACTGAATAGGCAGTTGATGGTTATTTCTTGTGTTATACATTTCACGAATAACCTAGTAGGATCACAGTATCTCCAAACCTTACATTCTCATTAGGTAGTGAGCAGGTGGGTTTCAGAGTACATGAAAGCATCATGCTCCTCATAGGGGTAACCTTTCTTGTCCTCATTAGGATGAGTGATGACAGCAGTGAGAAATGAAGTGTTTTCTTTTTTCCCCCCCCCCCTTACCCAGTACAGTAACAATAACCAGAAGAGCTTCTCTGCGGCAGATGAATAGATCCATACTGGTATCATGGTTTAGTTTTATCAGACAAGAACTATCCTAGGCACATCCATCTTCCATTCAACACAAGATATAAAAAAAAAAGTTGCTTGCTAATGTGGTGTTCAATCCACAAATTCATTTTTCATCCTGTTCTCATATTAATAATTCTGTTGCATTTTTTCATTCTTTCTATTATCCATTCCACCATACTTTGTGATATAAATCAAACAGGGTATCACCAGAACCGCACTGCTCGGCATGATTAACAGAATACATTAATGACCTCAGAGACAGAAAACAGCCTGCGTTAGGAAAGACCATCCTTGCCTCATAACAGATGGATGTTTGTAAATCAATACAACACTTCTACAAAGACAGGTATAGCTGGTAACTGTAAACTCAAAAGTTTCAGTTAAGAAAAGGTCCTTTCCCTATGCATTCTCCCATCCTTCATACCACAATTATATATTACTAAAGAAATATTTTCAATGCTTTCCCCATCCTCAGGGTTTAGAGGCCCCTAACTGTAAGGTGTGAAACGATGGTGCGGCATTTTTTTCCTATTCTTGTATACGTCTTCCCTGGAGAACCCTCAGGTTTAGAACCTGGAAATCTGAAGACCTCTACACTATCCATTACATAACAGACTGGACTTTTGTGAGCCCTTCCTATTCTGTCTTAATCACAGCAGAGCAATATTAAACTACTAAGGTAACGCATTTTAAACTACTAAAGAGAATATTTCCAAGCTATTTCAGTGGGGAAAGTCCCTCCCGGTGCTTCTTAACACTACTTCAAATTATTCCTAGATGGATCCAGTCCTCCTTGTGTTTATACTATTCCCAGTCCTTCAGTTCTCAGTCAGAGATAGAGAATATTTCTAGCAAGTTACACTTTGGACATGCATAAGCCATGAACTTCAAATACTTGTCTTATATTCAGATGTCTTTCAGAGTTGCATGCTGATGGCACGAAATATTGTAAAAGTTAAAAAAACTAAAAGATAAGTGTTAATTTGTTTCGTTTCCAGGGGAAAAGACATTTTATTTATTTATTTATTAATTATTTGTCCATAGCTCAATGCACTGTTAGGTAATTAAAAAACCCAATGTTATAAATAGTCTTAAAAAAATCTAGCCACAAGCAGCAGCTGAAAAAACAAGATCAGCAATCACGGCGTACCCCTTGAAACAACCAGCAGTTAGACCTCTGCATGTCTTCTACACAGCAGCAGAAAGCTATGCACCACTGTCATTCCCACAAGGCTCCCAGTCTATTTGTCCAGTTTAATCACTGAATCATAGAAGCATAGAAAACTGGAGTTGGAAGGGACCTCAGGGGGTCATCTAATCCAAACCCCTTCTCAAAGCAGGACCATCCCCAAATACATCATCTCAGTTTAGCTTTGCCTGCCCAACTGAGGAAAGTCTAGGGTGACAGGTCATTAATTTCATTTTTGGCTTATTTTGTTTGTCTTACCGCCATTATAGTCAGGTCTGTTGGCTGAGAGGGTATGCGTTTGCTGCACTGACTCAAGAAAATACAGAAGCCAAAGAAAAAAAAAAATTGGGCAGATAAGGCCCTAAAAGTCATCCCAAAAAATTGGCTTGGCTCATCTGCACCAACATTTTCCATCTTTTGATCTGAAGTGTTTTAGACCCCAGGATCTGCAACAAAAAGATTTGCATCCCCCGCTTTCCCTCCTTCTCCCTCCCATCCCTCCTCTTGCTTCTAGAAGCTGTGAATACAAAACAAGGAAGGGCCAGATTCTCAACAAGAAAATAGCAAAAGGTCCTTATTCTGCTCATAGACTTACAAGACGACTGAAGATCCCAAATTTCTGTGTACCTTGCTGAACCAAAAATGGAAAGCAATGGAAAAATGCTATAGTTCTTGAGAAATATTTGATGCATATTACTCACTAGCATATCATAAAAGGGCAAAGACAGAAATGCAAAAATGCTGAATATTTTTAGTTTCAATCAAAATATGTATTTTATGTGAAAAGTTGTTCTTCACTGTAATGATTTTCTTGCTAAAGGAATTCCAGATAAGGGATTTTTAATCTTTAAGTATGCAAAACATCCATATCTTGGTTTCAGTTAGAATCAAAATCTTCCTTTAAATTTACAAACAGCAGTTACAAATATACATATTTTCAAAATAATTATGTATATAACAATATGCAAAAAGTGCAGATATTATCAATATTAACCAGATCAATATAGATTCCCAAGTGGAGTACCTACATATTTTCTCTCCTTTTTTATCAAGGGATAAATTACATTCAATAAGAAGACTATACAACTAAGTAAGAGTTAAGGTATCAGGGTTTGAAAAAACTTGTTCATACTTCCCACAAACACAACTAACCCCTGCTTTACCAACATAACCATGTAAACATGAGCTGAATGTAAACTGATGCCTTGTTTCACCTATCAACAAATTTCAGTGCTTCTGTTGGAGCTCACAGTATCAGCAGAGTGAAATTACAATCATTTGCCAGTTTCAGGCCATTGTTCAGAACCCTGTGGGTGGCAGCGAAAGCATCACATTTATGCTCAGGAGAACCATGAGGCAACATTATTTTTTTCCCCCCCCTGAATAAAAACCTCTGCCACCAATCTTGTCAGAGGGGTACAAGAGCAATGAAGTGTTCATCCTTTCAGGTACTTCTCATGAAACACAGGATGCTTAAAAGGAAAGGAAGAAACAGAACTTTTCTATGCTTACAGCTGCTGGGTAAAAACAAGGGGGTTGTAGATCTTCAGTTGTAGGGTGACGTTACATGTCACACTTATACCATGCTAAATCTGTGAAGTTTTAAGCAGTGTTAAGGTTACAATGTGTTGTGAGCAGTGACAGGTTAAGAGTTAGTATCGTTTCTTGCCTACACAGCTCTGACTTGCCACTAGGAGGGCTGGTGAGCAGAGGTGTGGCTAGGAACCAGAACACCTCTGCTCAGTGGGCTGGAAGCAGTGCATTCTGGGATCCTGGAGAACTGCTAATTGCTCGTTTTATCTCTGTGGACCAGACTGAAGTTACTCTAAGGGTGCAGACAGAAGTGCAGCTCCCTGCTGTAACTCAGAACACTTTTCAGGAAGAGTCCTGCACTCTCTTTCTTTGCAGCAGATCACACCAGTGGAAGGACTGGGCTTCTTACTAAGGCTGTATTTCTCAAACTACAATATACATATCCCTGTGGTATGTGGTAACTTTCCAAAGACACAGGAACATTCCAAAGATACAGGAACTGTAAACGGAAGAAAAAGATGATAAAAATCTTGAAATCTATGTTGTGAGTGCAGTAACTCAAGATGTTACTTCTATTATCCATGACACAGTCAGAAGGGTGAACAAGAGCATAACAATATAAAAAGGGTCACATAACTCAGAAGTCTGAGAATGCCTGTACTAATTGCCCCTTAACTTCACTGGTAAACATGCCTATTCTCTCTCTTTTCCATAGAGGTCTGGGTAGTAGCTGGGTTTTTTTCCCTATCCCTAGATGAATATAATATACATTGAAAAAACAATTCAACTACATTGATTTATGGGGGATTTTTTTCAAATGCAAGATTATGTCCCAAAAATGGAATCAAGCATTTTATAACTTATGCTGCAATTTGAAGCCACTGTATTCTTGTAAAATTAGATTTTGTTGCATGGAAAATATAGACTTTTAAGCTCCATTTTAGCTTATTTTGTAGTTTCCCAACTGCCTAGTTTTCTGCACTTGTCATAATAAACAAATAAAGTTAAATTAAAAATCCTGAACAATCAGTTAGGGGCAAAGCTTTATTAAATGCGAATAGGAAACACTGTTTAAACAAAAGCAAAATAGACCCCAGTACTGTGGAAAAAGCAAACTACAATCCTCATGTGTATATTTTCTACCTTGGCCCTTTTAATAAATGCAATTTTCACCTAAACAAAATGAGGAATGCAAATTGCTACCTCACACTATTCTTTTTTGTAATACTTTAATTCACTTGGTAACATCAACAGAATGCTGTAATCATAAATGTATTTGTTTAAGTGTAGAGGTTAAGTGTCACATCTGTGATTGATATTGTTTGTTTTATGCTCTGCTTTTCAATAACTCTTCACTTGAAGCAGTATTTTGCCTCTAAACAGGAGTGGGTGTAAGGATACTCAGCATAATGGAATGGGCCAGGTTTAATTCCCTTAATCACTTGGTCAGGGCAACAGAATTAACCAGCCACATCTGTTCACTTCAAAGTGCACATGCTTTGTTCTTCCACTTTTATGTAACAGAAGAGTACAGGGTCAATCTGCTGCATCAAGTCTGCAGCTTTCTAGAATACAGAATCAATACAAAAAGCCCAGTCAGACAACTGCAAACTGACTGTGGACAGCTCAGGCCAATTCTGGATCACACAGTACTTAGGGACCTATTTTAAATCAGGAGTCACAAGAAAAATATTTTTGCTAATATGCTTATTCTCTCTAAGTTTTCCACTTAGGACGACAGGGCACTGACTAGGAGCAACCACACAGAGTAAATTGTATGCCAAAAATGTAAAACGTTTTGTAAAAGACCATCTACTTAAGCAATAATGTCAGTTGATTAGTGTATTCTCATTCGCAGTGGGTGAAATTTAGTAAGTTTGGTTGAATCTGGCTGAGTATACAAAATTATATATTATTCAAACTGAAATTTATCAGCATATTATGAAGAAGCTACTGACAATCTGGAGGGGATTACCTATTTTAAAGATCACTATAAGACACAGAAGGGACTCAAAAATCCAGGTCAATTATACCAGTACAGTAACTCAATAAGGCTAGGGACAGAAGTTACACATAAACTAGTATTAGACTTAACTGATTTAGGTCAAACCACTTTATGGAACTTCTGCCCCAGATCCCCTCCCGGTTCAAGTTAACTCACAGTCCCCCAGCATTCCATGATGCTTTGCAGCCCTGAGCTGTGCTGTCTGCCCCAATGAAGAGGGTCTTCCCCACCCCCCTGCTTCCTAGCTGGAGCACTATCACTCTAGGTGGCTGCGGGGGGGGGAGGCAGGGACACTCACCCCTCTGGCCCAGCACCAGATCCCCAGCTCGGTGCTGCTGGTTGGGAGAGGAGGCCCAGCTGGGTACATCCAGCCTGAGGAAAGGAGAGGGAGTCTATAGGGGATTAGCTGTCCCCAGAGCTGGAAGCTGGGAGCCATGTCCCCTTCTCATCCTCTGGGCTGGCTTAGGTGAAAGTGGAGGAGGTAAAGGAGGGAGAGAAGAAGCCTACACTAGCTCGCCAGGAGCCATGGATCTTTTTCAGTCTCTTGACTGGCTGGGAAGAGGGAAAAGCATGTACTAGGGCTTGGCTCTGCATGTCACAGCTGGGAGCAGTGCTAGAGTCACCTGCCACATCCCCTTCTCAGCCTCTGGGCCAGCTGAGAGAAGGGAAGAGGTAGAAACCTGCAGCATGGTTTTGCTATGTCCCCCAGAGCTGGGTGGAGCTATGCTCCTCTCTCAGCTGGCCCAGAGGCTGAAAAGAGGACCTGGACTCCATTCCTACTCCCAGCTCTGGGGAACAGGGCCAAGTCCTGGCACAGGACTCTCCCTCCTCCCAGCCACCCAGGAGGCTGATAAGGGGCTATGACCCCTTATCAAGCCCCAGTGCAGGCTTCCCCTCTCCCTCCTTCTCCCCCATTCTTCAGGCAGTCCAGAGGCTGAGGTGTGGCTCCCAGCTCAGCAGTGGTGGAGCCAAGCCCCCCTTTCTGCCTCTCTCCCTTCAACCTTCCCGCACAGAGGCAAAGAATGGGGTATATAACTAGGAGATTCCAGTCCTGCTCCCAGCTCTTGGAAGGGAAAGAGCAAGTCCCACTGCAGGCTTTCCCCCCATTCAGGCCAGGCTGGAGGCTGAGAAGTGGGTGTGACTCCTGGCTTCCAACCCTGGGGGCAGAGCCAAGCTGCTGCTGCAGGCTCCTCTTCCCCCCCACCCTCATCCAGCCCCAGATGAAGGAGGGGGCATGGCTCCTGGCTTCCTGCTCTGGGGACAAATACAGACTTCCTTGTAGCCTCAGGGAGGCTAAGAAGGGGGGAGGTCTAGAAGACTCCAGCCCACTCTCAGCTGCAGACTAAAGCACCCAGTTTCAGCTTCTTCTTCTCCCTCCTCCTGGGCTGGGGATCCAGTGCCAGGCAGGATAGGTGGTTCCCCCCTTCCCCCTTGCTCAGATGGTGGGGAAGCTGGGGAGGGACATGGCTAGGGGACTCAGAGGGCTCCAGCTCTCTGCAGAGGCCTGCAGCAGGCTGAGAGATGTGCTCCAGTGCCCCCCAGCTATTCGTATGGGTCACTCCAGGGGTCTGGATGCCTTCTCTGTTTGAAAAGTGAACATCAGTTCACTTGCTTATTGGTTCAATCTCTACAGTTTGAACCCCCCGGACAAAGATTAAATTGATTTAGCCTCAGGCTTTTTGACTGTCTGTACTTAGCCCAAAAGTTCATTTGGATCTGTGCAATCCCATCTACATAGAACAAGTTATTTTCTTGATATTAAACACAACACAGGAATTCTAGTCTATCTACCTACACCAGAAATTATACTCCCACTACTGTCACCTCCATCTTGATCTTCAAAACATTTTTCTTCACAATCCTTTTGTGAGATGAGGATAACAATTTCCCTATTTTAAAGATGGAGAATTGAAGCACAAAAAAGGCTAACTGACTTGGCCTAGTAGCAAAAATGCCAGGTCCCAGGCTACTGCTCTCGCTATTTAACCATCCATTTGTCTTGCAATCTTACATACAGTTGAAACAACAGTTCCCTCCAACAGGGAAGTGACATGATTTTTAACAATAGCCCCCAGAAGTTCTGCAGCTCCACTTAAAAATTTCAAAGGATTTTGACATTGCAGTTAGTCTTCAAAACAAGTCTCTGCAACATATATAAGAACTCAGTTAAACTTTTTTGGGAGGGAAAATTCTGCTCTACATTATTCTTTAAGCTGTCACCACATCAACTATTCAGGCAGTGGCAGACACCATCTCCCCAAGAATTTCTGGATGTCATAACAAAATATAGTCAGCCTTTGTAGTACATATTTTGCCGCTACATAAATGCTAGCAATTTTAACCATCACTATTCCGTGTCTATGCTACCTAGAAGCTATACTTTTCTGTCTTCAGCCATAAGGCATGTAATGGACTGACCTTACTTTGTATGCTACTGAAGTATAGGAGAACCACTGAAAGAACCAACAAAAAAATATTACTTTTAACAAAAGTGATCTTAGTCTTCTAATGAAGGTAGGATAGAACTGTACTCAACTGACCAGATCCTATTCCTATTAGGTACCTTAGCTGGATCCTGTTCTATCCTGGTAAAGTCTCTGGAAAATGAAGTTAATACAGAAGTGGGTGTAATACTCCACAAGCACTTGTACACATGATGGGGTTTTAGTCCTCAGGATTTTATTCTATGCCCCCTAAATTAAAATGGTGGAATTTTAATTGAAATTCACTGTTTTAATTTTCCCATCCTGTTACAGAAAAGTGCCCAATTCTTTTCTTTTCTTTCTTTCTTTTTATCAGAGCCAGAACCTACCTGTGGCTGGGCAATCTGCCAGAAGACCACGTGGTCTCTCAGTTGCAGGGGACCCTGGTCCTTCCCTCTGCAGTGGTGGCACCTGCTCCCCTGTGGCCATTGGGTGGGCTGCTAGGGGGCCAGGTGCTGTCCCAGCTTAGATCCAACTGCTTACCAAGCTCACCCAGGGAGCAGCACCTGGCAGACTTCCAGCAGGTAGGCTCAGGGAACAGCTGAATCAAGATGGGTGCTGCATCCAAGCTAAGGTAGCACCTGGTCCATTAGCAGCCTGCCTGGGTGGCCCTGGGGGTGCCACTGCTACAGAGAGAAGGACCAGAGCCCCCCAGAGCTGCTCGGCCCACTGGCATCACCCCTGGCTGCAGGAATGCCAAGAGGCTCTGCTGGGGGGGAAGGGGGAGGAGGGTTGGAAATCGGGTCCCTCGCTGCTTCTGCCTTGAGCAGGCACCTGATGAAGTGGTACGGGGCCTAATCCTTTTTCTCTGCAGAGTCTGCCCACCTCTCCTGCAGCCGGGGGGTGAGCTGACAGCTGCAACACACTGTTGCAAACTAAATTACATCCAGGTATAGTTTAGTTTGCAATGATACAAGCTCAACTAAACCTCCCCAAACTAGCACATGTATAATACCATTAAGCCACACTAATAACATTACTGTCATGTACACATCATGTCAACCGTCCCATGTACAAGTGCTCCACCATGTTAGCCTTCATACTAAGCTACAAAATACAGCAGGCAGGATGAGGAAGCATCCACATTTTATATTATCAAAAGATACAATACACATTCCTATTGTTTAATTTTTTAAGTAGATCTGGCAAATTCTCTTGTCTAGTTCCTACTAGTTCCTCAGCTGCTTTGTAACTGAAAGATTATTTTTTTTGATGCAAGTCCCCATAATCCAATGGTCTGCCCTGCCTGGAATACACACATTTAAGGGAAATAAGGACAATATTATATTACTGAACAGGTTTTAGAACCTTTCTTCCACCAAAATTATTGAATAAAATAAATGGTTATAACTATAAATACTCATCTGTACATTATGCATGCTCCAAAATTCCACAGCCACATGAATTCCAACAAAATGATATGGCAGTTTATTAAACCATCTCAAAGTATGCCTAAAATAAACACAACCTTTAAGAATATTTTATATAATGTATTGCCTTTGGATAGCCAAAGTGATAGGTCTAATAGATGTCAATAGTTAAACAGTTACAGGTACTGTATACAGTGATTAAATGCATTTCTGACAAAGTGACAATATATCAGTCTAAAACCAAGCGTATCCTGAATATATACAGTTAACAAAGTTATAAATCTATGGCTAATAAAACCATAGTCATATTGCCTTGTATAAAATCCCACTTTCATAAAATGGGTAAGAAGGTATAGAAGATGACTCTGAATTTTGCTAACACAGCTTGATGAAAACCTTCATTCTTTTAGTGAGACAAACCTAGTTTTTATAGCATCCTCCTCCTCCAAACAGATTAGGGTCAGACAACTTAAGAATTAACAAGGTGGAATTTACACTGTGTATCAAAATTACTCCATTTACTATCATTAATGGCCAAGACAGTCAAGCAAGGGCAACTGTACTGTAAACCTTTCCTTGGATGTTCTAGAAAGCTACACATCTCTTTTTTTAAGTATTGATTTAAATTGTGTAATTACTGCAATTCACTCTGCAGTTCCTTTCCTGGGTCACAGCTCTATCTTCTGTTTCTAAATTCAACAGAAGTCGGTAAAACTGCAAGTCATACAAACCCAAAGGATCTTCTACTTCACTAGTCTGCCTGAATTTTGTGGTTATATAATCAAAGCTGTAATCTTAGGGAAGTTTAGTCAGTCAGATGGCATGGTAATACTGGATAAGATCTCCTAAGACTGCTGGCCTGGTTGTAGAATCTACAACCCTCATTTGTTTCAAAGCCCATTGCGCCCCCACTCCCCAGAGACCCCCAGCACAGCTGGAGATAAGCAGGCCCGTGGTGGGAGGGGGTTAACTCTTAGTGAGTGGGAGGAGGCAGCTGAGTGGAGCCTGGCCAGAACTCACCCAGCCCACCAGGGAGCCACATGACAGGAGCCACACGAGCAGGCAGCTCAAACAGGTGTGTTTGTCTGCCAGTGTGCGAGTTAGCACACAGTTCATGCAGGAGGGTGTGCGGGAGGGCTGAGGCCCTGCCTGCAAGCCCCCTAGGGTAGACAGACTCAGGCCCAGCTCGCCTGCCAGCAGCATGCCATGAATGGGAATGTGTCACACCCCAAGGGCTCAGCGGCCCCACCCCCCCGGCACCTCAGAGACTGCCACCCAGACAGAGCCCATGGTTCTGGGCTCCATGCATATGGAGCCCCTGGCTCTCAGCTGCGGGGGCTGCCTATCCCTTTTTCAGGCTCTGGGGCCCAGGAGCATGCCTTCCTCTCCTTGTGGTGTCTGCTCCCTACTGGGGTTTCTGGCATGCCAGCTGGAGGAACTCCAGGCCACAGTCCAGAGACTGCATGCCATCAGAGACTGCGAGCAGGAAATTGACTCCTACTGCCAAGCCCTTATCCCCTGGGAGCCGGTGGTAGACCATGGTCTCCCTCCAAGACAAGGGAGGACTCCAGGACCTCCCTTTCAGTCAGGGCCATGGACCAAAGTGGTCAAGGGCCCTAAGGCCTGCTGCACCAAGGCCCCTGCCCCGCTGGAGCTTAGCAACAGTTATGAACCTCCTGCAGCCCCAGTACAGCCTGCTGAGTTGCCAGCTTCCGCAGGTAACACAGGCCCAACTGCAGCTATCACCCCCGTTACCCCCAAGACAAAATGTAAAGTATTTGTTGTGGGATACTCTATCCTGAGGGGGACTGAGGGGGTAATCTGCCGCCCCAACCCCTTAGTCAGGGCCTTGGTGCGGCAGGCCTTAGGGCCCTTGACCACTTTGGTCCATGCCTCTGACTGAAAGGGAGGTCCTGGAGTCCTCCCTTGTCCTGGAGGGAGACCGTGGTCTACCACTGGCTCCCAGGGGATAAGGGCCTGGCAGTAGGAGTCAATCTCTTTCTCACAGTCCCTGATGGCACACAGTCTTGGACTCATATCCGAGTCATTGCAGAGGTGATCCCTAAGCTCCTCCAGCCCACAGACCACCACCCCATGCACCTTATTCACGTGGGCACCAATGACATGGCTTGGAGCACTCCCAGCCAGGTCATAAGGCACTACAGGGATTTGGGAGCGAGGCTAAAGGGTCTGGGGGCACAGGTGGTGTTCTCATTGATCCTCCCAGTCTCGGGGTATGGGCTGAGGGAGAGGAGGATCCAGGTAGTCAAACAAAGACTGCGGCACTGGTGTCATCGGGAAGGCTTTGGCTTCCATGACCACAGCCTGCTCTTTGGCGAGAGGCAGCGAGCTGCTGGGAGGAGTTGGCCTCCTCCTCTCTCTGCTGGGGAGGAGGCTCTTCTCAGCCAGACTGGCTGTCTTGCTCCACTGGGCTTTAAACTAAGCTCGCTGGCGGACAGGGGGACTACCACCACTGCTGGTCCGCTGAGCACCCCTTGCAAAGCCGGGGGGCCAAGGTACTTAAGGGAGTCCACCCCTGCCCCAGCCCTGGTACAATCTGTGGGCAAGGCAAGGGTCCCCAAGGGGACATTTGCCTGCCTGTACACAAATGCCAGGAGGTTGGGGAATAAGCAGGAGGAACTCATCCTTCTGCTTAACGCAAATAATTACAACGCCATAGGGATAACAGAGACCTGGTGGGACTCCACCCATGACTGGACCATGGGTATAGATGGCTATAACCTGTACAAGACGGAGCGAGTGGATAAAAGGGGTGGGGCTCTAGCTCTCTCTGTTAAGGAAAGCTACATGTCCCTGCAAGCTGATGTTGGTGACCAGGGTGGATGACTGGAGACCCTCTGGGTTAAAATCCTTGGGGAACACAGCACAGGGGACACAACGGTGGAAGTCTACTACAGACCTCCCACCCAAAGTCAAGAGCTTGACCAGGAGTTTGCCCGGGAACTGGCTGAGGCCGCATGCTCCAGGACCATGGTTGTCATGGGTAACTTCAATTCCCTGGACATCTCGTGAGAAGATCAGTCAGCAAAATCCAAGCAGTTGCAAAGCTTCCACATGAGTCTACCTGACTCAAGAAGTCTATGGGCCAACAACAGGTAAAGCACTGCTCAACCTGGTACTGGCTACAGGGGATGACCTAATTTGGTAACCTAGTGATCAATGGGAAGCTGGGTGACAGTGACCACGAGCTGATCACCTCCACCAACCACCATAAAGCTGGCAAGTTAGTCAGCAACATGGAAATCCTTGACTTCAGGAAAGCTGACTTTGACAAGCTCAGGAGGCTTGTCAGTTAGGCCCTAAGGGACCATGACCCCAGGGGGAGGGGAGTTCAGGAAGAGTGGTTGCTCCTCAAGGGAGCAATCCTCAATGCACAAGCTAATCCTAGTCCATCTCGGAGGAAAGGCAGCAAGAGGGCACAGCAGCCCCCCTGGCTCTCCAGGGCTCTAACAGACCTCCTTAGGCTAAAAAGAAAAGCCTACAAAGGATGGGATTCACCTCCAAGGAGGAATATTCTGCACTAGTCTGATTCTCCAGGGAGCAAACCAGGAAAGCCAAGGCTGCAACTGAACTCCAACTAGCTTCGAGCATCAAGGACAATAAAAAGTCCTTTTTCAGATATGTGGGGAGCCGGAGGAAAAGCAAGGACAACATTGGACCCCTGCTGAACCAGATGGGGCAACTGACTACTGATGCCCAGGAAAAAGCCAACCTATTAAATGGGTACTTTGCATCCATCTTTCATCAGTCCCATGGGACAGGGAGGTCCGGGTGAGGGTGATCCCCTGCCCTCCATAAATGCCAGACTCATGAAGGAACATCTTGAGAGACTGGATACCTTCAGGTCAGCCAGCCCTGATAATCTACACCCCAGGGCACTCAAGGAGCTGGCAAGCATCATAGCCCAGCCTCTGGTATGGATCTTCAAAAACTCCTGGTGCTCTGGTGTAGTGCCCGAAGACTGGAAGAAGGCCAATGTGGTGCCTATCTTCAAGAAAGGAAGAAAAATGGATCCAGCTAACTATAGGCCCATCAGCCTGACATCTATCCTGGGGAAGATCTTAGAAAAGTTTATTAAACAGGCCATCCTTAATGGACTGGCTGATACCAACATCCTGAGGGATAGCCAGCATAGGTTTGTTGTGGGTAGGTCTTGCTTGACCAATATCATTTCCTTCTACGACTAGATGACCTATCACCTGGACAAGAGAAAAGAAATTGATGTCATATCTTGACTTCAAAAAAGCCTTCGATCTGGTATCTCACGATCACCTCTTGGTGAAACTGGCCAATTGTGGCCTTGGGTCCACCACGATCCGCTGGCTGGGAAATTGGCTCTGCGGTCAGTCCCAGAAGGTAGTAATTGATGGAAGTCAATTATCATGGTGTCCTGTGACCAGTGGGATCCCTCAAGGCTCTGTCCTTGGACCCATATTGTTCAACATTTTCATTACCAATGTGGACATTGGAGTCAGAAACGGACTGGCCAAGTTCACCGATGACACCAAACTTTGGGGCAAAGCATCCATACCAGAAGACAGGCGGATGATCCAGGCTGACCTGGACAGGCTCAGCAAATGGGCGGATGAGAACCTGATGATGTTTAACACCGAAAAATGCAAGGTTCTCCACCTTGGGAGGAAAAACCTGCACATCCTTATAGGCTTAGCAGAGCTACACTGGCTAACGCTATGGAAGAAAGAGACTTGGGGGTCATCATTGACCACAAGATGAACGTGAGCCTACAATGCGATGCTGCAGCTAGTAAAGCGACCAAAATGCTGGCTTGCATCCATAGGCGCTTCTCAAGCAAATCCCAGGAGGTCATTCTCCCCTCATATTCGGCCTTGGTGAGGCTGCAGCTGGAGTACTACATCCAGTTTTGGGCTCCACAATTCAAAAAGGATGTGGAGAAGCTCAAGAGAGTTCAGAGAAGAGCCACGCACATGATCAGGTCAGGAAAACAGACCTTACGACGACAGGCTGAGAGCCATGGGGCTCTTTAGCCTGGAAAAGCACAGGCTCAAGGGTGACCTGATGGCCACCTATAGGTTTATCAGGGGTTACCACCAGTTTCTGGGAGAACGTTTGTTCACCAGAGCACCCCAAGGGATGATGAGGTCGAACGGTTATAAACTACTGCAAGACCATTTCAGGCTGGACATAAGGAAGAATTTCTTTACTGTCTGAGTCCCCAAGGTCTGGAACAGCCTGCCACTGGAGGTGGTTCAAGCACCTACATTGAACACCTTCAAGAGCAAATTGGATGCTTATCTTGCTGGGATCCTAGGACCCCAGCTGACTTCCTGCCCTTCAGGCTGGACTCAGTGATCTTCCAAGGTCCCTTCCATCCTTAATGTCTATGAAATCTTTGAAAGTTCTGTCAAGTCAAATAACCAGCTGAGGTCCCAATGCAACCAAGTCACTCACATTGAAAAACAAACAAACCAACCTCAATAGAATGTCTGTATACTAAAATCAGGATCAGATTCTAAATGATTTGCCCTTTGAACATTAGGGGCATGTCCCCACAAGAAGGAACATGCATTCCTGGGATAAACAGAAGTGGCGCATATTTGTGCTGCTGCTAGTTGTCCTCGGGGAAACGCCCCTGGACAGAAATGGAAAGCTACCCTGGGTTGGGTAGGGGAGGATGGGGCCAGGACCTGGGCTGGCCCCAACAGCCTTACCTGAGGACCTGTGGGTCTCCCAGGGCTCAAGCCGCAGCAATCCAGGTACACAGATCTTGGCCAGCAGCTGAAGCATGGCTCTGCCTGGCCAGGCTCCAGTTTTAGGTGGCACATGCTGCAGCCATATGTACCACCCCACTTTTTTCTGGCATGAGTTTTTTTTTACACTGGGATCTCCTCATGTCAAAACCCCACCACCACACTGCAAAATAGCAGCACAGCAAATGTCTGCATGCAGTTTGCAGCACCACAGATGGGTTTGTGGCACTGAAAACCACACGTGTGAGTTTGTCTAAATGTGCCTTAGAAGGATAAACTGTAATCTAAATACATTCTCATGCATACATTTATGTGCATTTGACTTTAAAATTAAGCATTTTTAGAGTTAGTAAGACTTTTCTGAAGATTTGTGTTGCAACTGTTCAACTTCTGTAAAATATCCATTTATCACACTGGGATCATTGCCATATCATATGATGATTATTGATCATTACATCATGCTCCACTAGTTTGTAATTCAAACTACTATGCCTTAATTTGGCTAAATATACACTATGTAAGATTTTTTTTGCATAAACACAGAACTGTAAACGTGTAGGCCCATAAATATATTTTTTTCTTAAGTGTTAGTGCACCGATAACATCAAAAAGGTCTTAAGTTGTGATGCCCATTGCCAAATTCACTAGCTTTGTTATAGGTGCAATTCAACCAAGTTCAATAAAACGATTTCTGATTTCCCCCCAAATATATAAAGAAGAAATCAGGCCTAAGAAGTTGATACTATACTCACCCAGGTAAGACTGCTATGAAATTAAAATAACAGTTCTTCCACCAATCAGTCTGGGCACGAAGAATTATGTTAACAGACATTTAGCAGAATGATCACTGCTGTAGTAATCTTTACCACATTTTAAAAAATGTACTAGGAAGGATCTTGAGAGCAAATACTAATACAATAAAGGATAACAAAAATTGTACATAATTAATACTGCTTGATATAAACTCAGAAAGTATGTTCACAGTGGATGGGCTGAATCCATTTAAGCAAAGAAAGTTCCTTAGTAACCTGGTAAACTTTAATGAATAAAATTAGAAGCAAGACCACACAAATAAATGGGTTCTCATGACCTTTCCTCAAAAGAAAAAATCGTAAATTTGTAGCAAACAATAAACTGTAGTTTTAAAAAAAAACTAAGAAAAAAATATTTCTAGAGATTGAGTTATTTCTTTAGATCTCACAGGCTACTCTTAGGGGTAATATTAAAAGCAATCTTTGTAACAAGATGCAATAGTTGGGACTTTATAGACTTCAGTAGGAAAGTGAAGAAAAAAATCCAACTAAAACAAAGATGTAATGTCCACACACAGCAAAAAGAGGTTCATTTTTTTTATATTGGTTTGTTAAAAAAATCTATTTTCCTTGGGTTTAAGGTAATACTTTTACATATAATACTAATTATTGAAACATTCCTTGCCAAGTACTCTGGAGGTTCCATATATGGCTCCTATCATTGTTCATTCCTATTCTACATGGTAGCAACAAAGACATAAAACATAAAAAAAAATCTAATACAGATATTTTATTAAGGGAAAAAAGCAGTAAGAAAAATTATTCCTTTGAATTTTTTTTTGGTGAACTTTAGAAATATGAAAGAATTTCATAACACTTTTGGTTTTAATCACATACAGCATGCATTTTCCTTAGGTATTCTCATTCTTAAAGGCTCAGTGCCTTTGATCAAGCTTAGACACACTCACCTTATTATGACTATGTTCTTTTCAAAATGTGAGTTCCTACTGTGCAGGTTTTACACGGTGTTTACAAGCACCCAGGATCAGAGAAATTTCTTTTTTCCCCTAAGTCTCAGTAAAACATATGGTTGTAGGTGAGGTTAGATTTTCCAAGTAATTTAAGTGTGCAATTATCCATTTAATCAGCCATTATACTTATGAATCTGATAACTACACATGTCAACACACAAGTAGGCATAAAGCAGAAACAGCAGTGAACTCTAAATCACTATGCATCTTTTTTTTGCTCACTAAGAACTCATCTGTACTTGAATGTTGTTTCAGATTAAGGTAGGGAACTCGAAGTTCAATTGTGATGCTTGAGAGAACCTATTAATGTACAAATATCAACCAAAATTTGTAATTAAGTTGTTACTATGAAAAATGCTGTATCATAGAATCCCTTTATATGTATCCATCTTTGCTGACAATGTGCCCAGACTGAGGATACCAAAGCATACTTAATGTTAAAAACTGTTTTGCTACAGCGAAGTGGTATGCTAAGAAATCTGGCTGGAGTTTGAAGAAGATACCTCTTTAACCTATGTTAAAAAGGGATTGGGACTACAAAACTCCTCAAGACAAGCATATGCAAGAAACAAAGGAGGGATTTACAAATGCTCAGAGAGAAGCTTCAAATAGCCACCCATGACACTGTGGGACTGAACTAACTTATAACAAGCATGTTTCTATTACAAGAGTTCTTTAGCTCTGGGCCAAACAAGAACAGAATACAGAACAAGCTGGAAGTACTCCATGTTTTCAAAGAGTAGGTATGAACTGCTAAAGATCCAACCCAAAAGCTACCTAAGATAGGGGAGGAAACCAAGACAAGGAAATGTATGCTAGCAAAATACAGATGCAAACAATTCTATGCAAAACACCATAATGTTTTATGCTGGTTATGTATAATATGCTACATTTATCACATGCTCTTGAAGACATTATATCATAAGTGGCTTGTTAAGAAGCTGTGTTTAAGGCTGGAGTTTAAAGTCATGGGTTTTTCAGGCTTCCATTTCCATTAATGAGCTAGACAGCTTAAGTGAGGAAGCGATGCTGCAGTCTACTGAGACCTGTGGAAGCTCAGAGAACGTGGTTTCAATGAATTAGGAACCAACACAGGACCTAGGCTAAAGCAGGTCAGTAGCCTCTAGTCCACAGGCCAGATATGGCTCAACAAGGGGTTTCATTTAGTCTGTGAGGCCCGAATACCAACAGCATTTCAGCAACAAGACAATTAAACAGCATTTTGTTAGGGGATCATATGCATGTCAGTAGCAAGATTATTCCAGACTGTCTCCAGGTGTGCCAAGCCTTAAGTGACACTGAACAGAAAGGTTTTTATTCTAAACTTTGATCTTGGTGCAAACCTTCCATTACTACTAATTCATCACTGGTAGATATGTTATGGTTTCTATGTAACAGATATCCCCAACTTGTTAGTTCCAGACCACAGTCCATAATTTAAACTATAATTCAGACCTCTTCACAGAATGTCTCTGATAATCAGTTTAACTGATATATGTAACAAATACAGAGGGAAGTCATATGGTGTGTGTGTGTGTGTGTGTGTGTGCGCGCGCGCGCTTATGTTAAACACAACATGGATCATCACAGCTATTGAAATGAACGTCATCTTAGGAACCATGTATGATTGAAACCCAGGCTATAAAACAACTCATCTTATATACAGTGTGTGTGCGCGTGCGCGCGCACACACACGCACGCGCGCGCACACACACACACACACACACACACACAGAGTAAAAGCTCTGTTATCCAGCATCCCCCAGGAATGGGGGATGCCGGTTAACAAAATACGCTGGTTAATTGAGAGGCCTGAACAGGCATCCTTGCCTGTTTGGGCCACCACTTTTCTCACCGTGTCTGAGGCGTCACCGCCCCTCCCACAGCATCGCTGCCCATCCTGCGGGCCCCACAGGACAGGGAGACACGCCCAGTGGGCACTTCCAGTTTCACTTTACCTTACAAGCGGCATGCCAGTTAATAGAGCATGCCAGCTTGTAAAGTTCCAGTTAACGGAACTTTTACTGTACACACACACGTATAATTAGAGCTGTGCAAAGCTTTGGTAGCTGATTTGATTTGGATGAGATTCGGCCCAATTTGGGAACAGAGTTTCTGAATCCAAATTGAATGGGGAGACCGATTAAAAGCTCAGACTCGATTTGAAGCATCCAAATAGATTCAGAAAAAGATTTGGAAGTTTCAGCAATTTGGCCATAGACTAAACAGGCAGATGACAGAGCTGCCTCCAGCTGGTAAGTCTGTTGGGGGAGGGGGAGAGAAGAGGCGTGAGAGAGGGAGGGATTGGGGCTTGGACTGAGACTGGGACAAACTGCCCAGCCAGGAAGGGCGGGGGGGGGGGGCATAGGATGCAGGGGCTTTGCCTGTTTAGTCCATGGCCAGATCTCCAAAGCGGTGCCAAATCTTTCGGATCTGATTTGGCCAAATCAAACTGGGGCAGTGATTCTAATCACCAAACTAAATCACTTTGTCCTCCAAATAGGCCAAATCTGAAGCAAATACTTGACGCTTTGCACAGGCTTTATACACACACACACACTGGATAAATTATTTTATAGCCTGTTTCATTCATACATGGTTGAGAATATATATAATTTAAGAAACATATAGGTATATTATTGTATAAATGTCCATTACCTATACATTTTTCTAACTTTCTGTGGAGCATTATGTACTGTGCGTCAAGAGACATCAGATAACATGGAACTTTTTTTGATCAGGTAGACGAACTGGCATATTTTATGCTCCAATTACTAATTAGACTTAATTACCCAAAACTTAATCACAGCTTTAGCAGTTACACAATACATAAAACTACATCCTATCATACTGCATTACTTTGTTTGCTATCATGTTCTACAAAATATTGCAACTTCTCTCCCATTGTATACATGCAATTTCTATTCTATTGTATTCTCACATGCATGGCAACCTCACAAGGTAAAATGAAAATGATCACAATTATTTTCTCGCATGCCTCTAAAACTAAGCTAACAAAACGAAAGACCAGATTCAAAACTATGCTTACAAACTTGCATAAGCCATTTGACGGTTTTGTTTGTTTTTCCCAGGGAGAAAGTCTTTTAAAAAGTGTTGCATATCTTTTACAAGACAAGATCCTTCTGTGCACAGTCAGACACTTTCTGCTGTAAGTGAAGTACACAACCCTGGAAGAATCACCAACCAAAGGAGGAGATGCTCCATGGGACAAAACTGATGAATAAATTTACATGGCACTTCTTAGGAGGACTCTCTGGATAACCTTATGGTATGTCAACTGGGTTTGATATTCAGTTCGATGGTTGGCCTTAAACTGACTTCTATTGGCCACCATGTCGACACAGCGGCTAGGGACAGAAGTTGCACATAAAGTGATTTAAATAACCAGAAACTGGTTTAAATCTGTAACAGAACAAAAATTCAGTGCATATAAACCAGTTTCAAAATGGCTGAAATTGGTTTAAAATAAACCTGGTTAAATGTAGCATCAAATTAACTGACTTGGGTCAAACCACGTTTGTGAAATTTCTAACCCAGACTCCTTCCTGGTTTAAGTTAAAACAGTGCCCCCAGCATCCCAGCATGCTTTCCAGCCCTGTGCTGTGCTATGCTGTCTGCTTCCTCAGAGAAGGACTGAGAGGGGGAGAGGGAGGCAGGGACTGCTGCCTTATGCAAACCCCAGATGGGGTCTGGGGCCAGGAAGAGGGCATTAAATCCCTCTTCTCCTGACTTAACCGTCCTACCCATGAGTTCAGAGCTGCCCTGCCCTGCAAAACTTACTGGAAGTTACTGCTGGCTGCTACTGTGAGCTAGAAAGCCCAGAGGCACCTGGAAGCAGGAAGAAGAAGTGATAGCAATGCAAAGTCCTGTTCCTGTGATTCTGGACTGAAAATCCCAGAGACCTCGGAGGCAGCAGGAAGAGAAAGTGAACACACAGCCCATGCTAACTACATGCCAGAGAGCCACACTCTAGTGTCCCCTGGCTTCTGGCCAGAGCCTCTGGAGGCATGTAGCTGCATTCCCTGAAGCAAAAGTAAATGCATGTCCAGTTGTTTCTCAGTTTAATCTCTGCAGTTTAGACTAATCTGCAAAGACTGAATCGATTCAGTCTTAGGCTTTTTAGCTGTCTGTACTTAGCCAGTAAATTAGGGATATATGGCAAGATCAGCAGTATTAGAGTATGGTGTTTGTTCCTTTTTACCCACTTACCTCTTTTACCTGTGCTCTGTTCATTTTGGGTGTAACCCAAGATTTATCCTATATAACTAGCACTAGATGCTATCCTTGGATTTCTCAGTAACTGAATAATATGCAAAACATTATTTGTATAACTTTACCTCTGATATTGTCAAATAATCTAAACAAGAGAGATAAAAAACATACAATTTATTCCTTCTAAACTTAGCTGTAAATTAAATTGATCAAACCCTTTTTCATGAGGAACTACAGGCTTTAACACTCATAGGGACAAACTAATCCCTGTCAAAATTCCACTAACTTCAACAGAGTTACACCAGGGATGACTCTGAAACACTGCGTAAAAACAAAATACCAACATTCATAGATTTCATAGACATTAGGGCTGGAAGGGACCTCGGGAGATCATCGAGTCCAGCCCCCTGCCCAAAGGGCAGGAAGTCAGCTGGGGTCATAGGATCCCAGCAAGATAAGCTTCCAATTTACTCTTGAAGGTGTTCAATGTAGGTGCTTGAACCACCTCCGCTGGCAGACTGTTCCAGACCTCGGGGGCTCGGACAGTAAAGAAATTCTTCCTTATGTCCAGCCTGAAACGGTCTTGCAGGAGTTTGTAACCGCTCAACCTCGTCATCCCTTGGGGCGCTCTGGTGAACAAACGTTCCCCCAGATCCTGGTGGTCACCCCTGATAAACCTATAGGCGGCCATCAGATCACCCCTGAGCCTACGCTTTTCCAGGCTAAAGAGTCCCGTGGCTCTCAGCCTGTCATCGTAAGATCTCTTTTCCTGACCTCTGATCATGCATGTGGCTCTCCTCTGGACTCTCTAAGCATAGCCCATTTGGATCTCTGCCACTGCAAAATATAAAAGAAACAGACTAGAGTAATACATTTTGTAGGATATCAAAAAATGAGAAAATACAGCTTTACAAAGAGGCTGCTATGAGCCTCTCAAACACTGAACTAATTCAGATTTCAAAGACCTGCAGTACATATCTGATGTGTAAAACTTTGCCTGAAAGTTCCTTTGAAGTAGTTAGCCTATAAACTAATGAAAGTTCAGTGAAAGGAAAGCCTGTTTCCATATTAATTCTATTTTCATTAATAGAAAAAAAGATAGCATAAAAACTAAAAGTAAAATTAGATAATGAAATCATTCATCTTAGTTTATCTCCTTAACTACTTCTGCCTATAGTCAAAAAACTGGCTTTGCCATTAATTGAAAAGAAACACTTGTGGACTACCTGTGGACAGTCTATGACAGCATACATTAATCTAAACCAAGATAAAACCTCTGTATCCAACTCTAGCAAGTCTTCTGGGAACAAGTGGCATTACATGGGTGTACTAAAATACTTGTTAATTGTGAACTGCTAACTCAGCTCTATATTTTCTTAGTCATAGAAAAAATAAAGAGTCTGAATTGAATAGAAATTTTTTCAAGTTCATTCTCTAAGAGGCTTTCAATAACTTCTGCCTCCTGGATGTTCAGTGTTAAAAAACACATGAACTATTCATCAAACTACACATCTATTTTTTGTTTAGTTTTCATGTACAGCTTGTGCGCTATGAAACAAGAAACTGATTTTTAAAACACATTTGGGGGATAAAAAAACTTCATGAATTTAACAGGTATCACTGAATTCAAAATGTGGATTAACCAAATAATCATTAATTCTTAGTTAAATGTTTTACTTTTACCCAGCAGGCATGACCATCCACATGCAAAAACATCATCTCTTAGCATGGAAAACATTTTTACTGTTGAAGTATGTGACTTCTTGCAAAGCTATGCCATAGTTGCACTTCTTGACTTATGCCTGCTCAAGCATCCTCATTAGGCCTGGCTATTAGCAATTTGAAGCAAATATTAATATATTTTTATCTATCTAAAAATTAGACATCATTCATAAGCATGTCAAATAAAGAACCAAGAAGAACAGAGCAGAGGTGTTTAATTTCATGCAGAACAACTGTCTTTCCACTGGGCCTTGATGTGGACTTAACTTCTCTGGGCTTTTACTCACTTCAAACTGTTGGCATATACAGAAGAAAGAAAAGCTGAAGCACTTTTCTTTCTTCTAGCCACCAATGATGACAGATTAATTTTTTCGCTTCATCTGTACCTACTTTCTAGTATTCTAAAATAATCACAGTGGTTTAATGATGTGTCTGTTGAAAAGAATGGAAAATGTTTCAACCAAATGACCTCTAGGATAATTTACTAACATTCCAATCTGCACACCAAATACTCTTTCATTAGCAGAAGAGAGGTGCATACAAAATAAATTAGAAAAAGATATACACTACAGCTAATGTAAAGAGTGGATTGGAAGAATTTCTGCACTGTACAAAGCATTTGCTTTATATATATCAGAGAGAAAATTCACTTAGATTCCAAATATTGTGAGAGTAGCTACTAACACAGTCAGTGATTGATATAGTTGACTTTACAAATGCAAATGCGAACAAATACTTCACAATTAAAGAAAGAAACAGCATTAATTTTTGTAAATTACAATCAAGGAATAAGTTAAGAACAAGGTACATTCCAAGAGAAAATGTTAGCATTTAGGTGGCTTATAAAACCGCTTATACGGGTAGCACACTAAAAGCCTGATTTTCTACCACTCACATCAGTGCCCAAACCCTTCTACAACTGTTAGATTCACAATGGTGAAACAGTTAAATTACTTTTTTAAAGCTGTCAAAAACTGAACCTTAAGAAGCTACGCTTTTGTTAGAAAAGTAGGCCCAGAAAAATACCATACATTAATAGACCTCAGTTCAACTGTGCATTCTAACTTACGAGTGAAAATCTTGTTTCCAAATCTGTTACATATTATTGGCATTTGGTATGTCTTCCTCTTGATTAAATCTCACCACTTTAAAGGCAAGGAAATAAATGGAAAAAGTTTGGCTAGTACACAAATACTATCATTTTGGGGGTGGCCCTAGATTTCTCTGTGATGGCTATTTAGCCATCAGGTAAAAGACAACATGTCATGCACAATCCTAATGCATCTGTCACAGTCAACGAGGCCAGCCCTCCTCCAAAACCCAACACAATCTTCAGACTTTTACACTTTGTCAGCTAAACAACTTTTAACAACTCTGTTCTTCAAGATGCTGATAGACTAGATCTGTTCTTTTAACAAATTCACAAAGCTATCTATTATGACCACAGCAGTATCATTAGGAAATAAAGAAAACTATTTAATAAAAACTGAAAAATGATTGTCAAGTTTGACACATTTTAAAACTAACAATTCAGTAGCCATTTGCCGTCTGACCTTCATTAAAATTTTTTCATTACCATGCTGAAAAATCTATTACATTACTGACTGAAGCTATTAGTCACTAGAAAGCCCCTGCACTATTCCCCAAACCCGAGAATCATCATTATCATTAATATTTCAAAAGACAGCATTAAGAGAGACAATATTCAATATTTTACATTCTAATTCAACTGTAATTTACATTGTAAGAATACCCACGAAGGTTAAGTCAGGCTACATGATCAGTAAACATTCAGAAATATTTCACTTTCCAAAAGAGATGCCATTATATGCAACGGAGAGTCCAAAAGATTGTTTCACTGCATTAGTGAACTGCTAAAAACCTCAGAACCTGTGGAGGTAAGGATAGGTAGGTAGGGTATTCTTTGACCAGATATCACTAGTATGAACTGGAGAACACAGCACAGACTTCTGCTCTGCTATCTCCTCTTCTTAGTTTTACAGACTGGAGAAGAAAGATTGTACTTATCTTCTCTCCCTAGTTAGATTGTTTTTAGAACAAGGGCACCTCTTCCATTGTCTCTATTGACATTAAAAGTGCTCCCAGGGCAGGACTGAGCAAAATACAGCCTGCAGACCAGATTCGGCCCACCAACTGACTAGATCTGACCCATGGATGCCCCTGCAGTGCTCCGCATGAGGTTGAACCCCATCTGCACCTACCAAGGCAGCCTGCACCATGCTCCCGCCTGCGCCCACCACAGCTTCTGGCAGGGCAATTTCTAGCATGGCTGAAGCCAGCCAGAGGCTGGTCTGTCCCCCTCACCTCCAGGAAGAGCCATCCAACTGAAACTTCCCCCTACCTGGAGTGACACAGCAGGGGCAGAAGCAGGAGAAGGAGTCACTGCTGGAGGCAAAGGAAGCAGAGCGGCACCAAGCCACCTGCAGCTGTATCAGGAACTGCCCCACTGGAAGCTACACATGCTGGCTGGGGCCCAGGCCAGAGAAGCTGTCTGTTCCCCTTGCCTCCAGCTGCAGCTTCTGCTCCTGCCCCTACCCCTGCTGTGCCACTCCTGGCAGGTGGGCATCTTCAGCTAGATGGCTCCTGCCCCACTGCATAGCACTCCAGCTCCAGGCTGCCTTCCACCCACTCCACCCACCGGACTTGACGAACAGCTACCTGCAGGTGGGTGGAAGGCAGCCACAAGCTGCAGCCAGAGAACCACATGTTGGGTCAGGAGGACCCAGACGAAGCTTCCCCCTGGCCTGCCTGAAGCAGTGCAGCAGGGTAGGAGCAGCAGCCAAGGCCAGAGGCAAGGGGAGTAGAACAGCCCTGCCAACCCAGGCCCCAGCAGCTTCCAGTGGAGCTATTCCCGGTGCAGCTGCAGCTGGCTGGGTGCTGCTCTTCTCCCCTCACCTCCAGCGGTGGCTTCTCTTCCTGTTCCTTCCCCTGCTGCACCACTCCAAGCAGGCTTGGGGGGGAAGCTTCAGCCTGGCAGCTCCTGTTGGAGGCGAGGGTCACAGAGCAGCACCTGCTCAGATGCAGCCACACTGGGAATGAACCCACTAGAAGCTATGTACTGGCTGAAGCCTAGTCCCGGCACCAACAGGTATGCACAGGAGCTCAGCATGGGCTCCCCAAGCAGGGCTCGCCCCAGGCAGAGCGCTGCAGGGGCAGCTGCAGACCAGGCAAGCTCTGCTGCATGTGGCCCCCAATTCTCCCTCCCTTTCTTTATGCCCCCAAGGCCCCCTGCCCCCATCACTGCCCACTCCCCCACACGGCAGGTATGCAGGGAGTGGATCTTGCCTGACCCACTCCCAAACACTGCTCCCCCACCGACCCAAAGTCCCACAGGGATTTTTGCTGAGAAATTGTAGCAGAGGGTGGGGAGGGTTGCTGAGCTGGCCCACAACACCTCAAACTCCCTATGTGGCCCTCAGGTCAGGACCAAATAATTGCTCACCCCCGTCCTAGGGAATACTTGGGAGATCCACAAGCTGTTACAGTCATAACTTGCCACATGGACTGCACAAACACCTGTACCGGGCAAAAATTTCACCCTGGAAACTATTAGCTACAGAAGAATGCTCAGAAGAACAGAAAATGTCATTATGGTACTAGTTGCTTTTGGACCCTGGGCTTCTCTGCCTTGAAAGTTTACAGTTTAAAGAGTAAAAGAAAGTTGAAAAAAAGGGACATAGTATGCAAATAAAGTGATTTGGGTAATGTCCATAAACTTTAATAGCTGCAAGTGTGCCATTTTTGATGGTATCACACATGTTAAAGTAAGCTTATTTCTCTCGTCTTGTCTCCATAATTCAGCCCCATTATTAAGCTCCCTTTCTCCCTTCCCTGGTGGTCATCCTAAATACCCAAGTTTTCTAGTGTAAATTATTCAGCTTCACTAAGCATGTGGACCTTAAGAAGGAATTTAAATAAAAGAGGGGTGTCGTTTCATAGAAAAGATTTTCCCCTCCTTACTTATGTCCAAGAGAGCATGTTTGAGAACTTTAAATCTGAGGCAGAGGAGAAAGAAAAGTTAGTGGAGGGACTCATGGGAGTAAGTATGATGTGGTAGGGACAATGGATAAGCAAAATTCTAGTTTGTGTGACCTGAAGGGAGTGATGTAGTTACTGGGAAGCAGACAACAGTTACTGAAGCCCCCCAGAGTGAGAGCTTTAACTCTGTGGGTATTTCAAAAAAGTTTGATCTGGACCAGGACGGTTTCTTCATTAGGAAGCACACACAGCCCACAAGCTGGCTCCAGTTTGCAAGGGGGTAAAGTGCATCCCGCAGGCTCCTGCCCAGCCACTAGCACCCTCGATGTTTCTGCTTCTGTGGTGACAATTAGCCTTTAGGTCAGGGTGACACAGCTAGAGGTAGCCCAGTATGCTCGTTGCCTTGATGGCTGAGAGAAGGCTTGGGGTGCCTGTACCAGTGCCAGCAAGGGGGATTCAGCACAGGCTTGCCCAGTGGCAGCAGGTAAGAGGGAAGCAGGGTTGGGGGAAGAGGGAAGCTCTCCTAAACAAAGGCATCAGGGCTCATGCAACAGTGGCAGGGTCAGGGGGACTTGCCACCAGCTGCAAGTGGGGACTCACGCTGCTCCAGTGAGGGATGGGCATTCATGTTGACCTCATGACAGAAGAGTGATGGACACTTGCATTGCTCACATGGCAGGGGGGCTGGTATCCCAACACAGCATGCAGCCCCTGCAGCATATACCCCCATGGTGTGCAGGACTGGGCTGATAACCAGTGCTGAATGCAGCCTCCAGACACTTTAAAATTAGACAACCCTGACCTAGACAAATTATGAGAGACGCAGCTATTGACTTCTAGGCAGCAAATCACAGAAATCCGCATCCTTCAGGATCTACAATAGACAGCAGATACCAGACCTAGAGGCAACTGAAAAATAAGCTACTAAAGAAAAATGGGTCATACCATGGTCACACATAGTTTTCCCATGAAGACATTGATCTCTACAGGTGGTTGGTTTTCTTACACAGGAATAGAACATGAATCCATACATGAGGACAGAAAGCAACTGGAAAGTCCTTCAAAAATTTATACCTTTGAGGTTAGCTCGAATGCATGATCCAGCTTCCACTGCAGTCAATAGGAGTCTTTCCACAGACAAATGTGCTCTACACCAGACCATTAAAGAAGGCAGGCTTCTATCAGTCGCCTTTAGCAAAGATGTGCAACAACCTTCTCAAAGAACTAGGAGGAGACCTAAAGGTCTCTGATATCCTGGGAAACTCTTAAACCTAACTTCTGACTAAATTGTTTTAATTTTCCTCAAGTTTCAAAAAGGGCCAAACTGTGCTCTCATTCTTGTTCTAAACTTGCTCTTGTGCAATTAAAAACAGAATCTGGCTCATAGCATTTGGCAAAGTAACTAGTGAAAGCAAGCAGCCTAGCTACTGATTATTGGAAATGGAATAGAGTTATTTTAGTTATTTCAAAAGAATTGCGTCCACATTAAGACTAATTGCAAGGGGAATAGATAGGTCCTACAATAAAGCTATTTATCTTAAATTAAAAATTGGATTATTTTTCTCTCTTTTTCCTTATGCTGCTAGAAGCTTATTCATCTTCTATCATCTTTCCAAACATCTTCTAATTGAAATATTTTCTTTAAAATATATTGCTAATAAAAGGAGCAGAACCGACAGCCCTGAAGACGACTCTCTTTCCACAGAACTGGTACAGTGCAGGCAACAGTTCCACTTCCCAAATACAACTCTACCAAGATGCCTTAACCCTGACCTGGGAAACTGTCTTAAAGGTGTCAGGCTTAATGCTAGTTCATTCTTTGCAGAGGATGCTATAAGTATTCATAATATGAGGAGGTTACTTGTCTGATATAAATTGAACTAAGAGAAAACTGACTTTATTCTACTATTGAGTCAGACAGACACTTATTTCTTTCCTTTGGTATAAAGAGAATGAAAGCACATTATTCTTAAGAAAAGATGGGTTACTGCAGTTTCTTGGAGAAGGCAGCAAAGCATGTACATGTTCTGAGGTTTGAGAGGTTAGAGAATTTTCTACTTGTGTATAGTTCTTAGGCAACACTCCCTAACTCCAGACCCTTTGACCTCTAATCTCTTTACTCAAGCTGGAGAATGAACTGGGTTCTCAGTGCACTAGTTTATCCTGTACTACTGCATTAGTTTATCCAACATCGGGAGATAATATATTCCTTTGCACAAAAACAAAAAATCTATTACAGATTTATCAAGTGAGCAGACAGACATGCTGAATAACTGCTAAGCAGGGAAGATAGATACGTCTATAGTCTTTCCATAATAATCAGTAAAAACAAACATCATGTTATTAGATATAGCTTTTAGCCATAATCGCTTAATAATAGACACACAAGGTATCATATACAGAAGGAAAAGAAAAAGCAGGAAGCAGCCACGCAAGTTAGAACAACAAGAGAAAAAGTGAACTATAAAACAGTAAACAGCTCCTGTAGATCTTCCATCAGTGTCAAGCCCCTTTTGCAGAATATAAAGGTTCTTTTTAGGATCATTTCCTGAATTTCTATATCAAAAGGTTGTAAAAAATGTTAAACATAAGGGGACATAGCAGATTCTTCCTGGTATACGCACTGACATTCAGCAGCTCCTAACATCAATGGGAGCTACTTATGCATAATAAAAGGAATTAAGCCCCAAAGTTTTCCATGAAGAGATTGCACAAAGCACATAATAGTGAAACTAGCCCTATAATCCTTGATCATATGAAATTCCTGCCCAAGAGATAGGTCTTAATCTACAGCTGTGCCAAATTCAATCTTAGTTCACCTGAAGGAAGTGAGTGTAAAGGATGATAAAGATAACTTTAGCTCACTACTTGACTTGGAGCCTATCAGTAGTGTCTAAACTAACAGAAACCCAGTAAGTCAGGGGTGCTCAACCTCTGGCTCATGGGCCAAATGCAGCCTGAGGACAGATCATATCTGACCCATAGGTTGTGAAATTTGCAGTCAGGGGTGTGGTGGCCATTAATATGGCCAACCTTCCCTGTGCCAATTTTCTAAACCCCAAGCCCTGCATGACTGGTTGGAGCCAGGCTACACCCCCTCCCTCCGCTTCTCTGGCTTGGGATTAGGCCACTCTCTCCCCCCATGACTGGATAAGGGCTGAGGATATGTTGAGATCAGGCCATAAACCCTTTCTCCCCACTCCCCTGTGGGGCTGGCCACACCCCTTTCCATACTGCCAGATGGTGCCTGTTGCACCTGCACTGACAGTCAGATTGGGATCACTGGCAGATGGAGTGGGCACTGCATTTGACCGCAACAGCTGGCCTTAGGCAATATAGCAGCTAGGCTCTGTATTGTTTTTAAATAGTATTTTAAGGCAAAAGTACTTCTCGCCTGCATGGTCTGATCCAAAGCCCATTGAAATCAATGGAAATACAGTGGTCTTTGGAACAGTCCTATACACCAGATTTGCTGCTGGTAATTTCAATAAAATATCTCGTCAACTATAAAGAATGGGTCCTGCTATTCTGGCATTTTGGAGAAAGGAACTATTTTGTCTATTGTAAAATTATTAAACAACATTTCAGTAACAAATGTGAAACTGGAAAAATCTAAGTCCAGTCAAAATTCTATATTTTTAAGCCATTTCTTAAGAAAGGAAAAGGAAAAAGGAGACTGATGATAATAAAGAGCACTTGCTCATGACTACCCTAGCCTTCCTGATCTGGGTAATCCTTTCCTAGGATGGATAGTCATATGGATCTCAAAAGTACTCCTACTGTGAGAAAGGCCAGTTTGGGTCTAATCTTAATATTGAAACAATGTGTCAATGCTTCATTTATCCATATGACAAAGCATTGTTATGCAGAATAATTAAGGGCTTAACCTGCCTTACAGCATACAGTTATAGTATTCTAATTTGGGCGTTACAGATAAAATTAAAAAAGAACAGGCTTTTATCTGGTTAGGATTAGCTAGATCTGATTATACACAGGAATTACATACCAAATACTAAGGTCTAAAACATGGCTTTGTTCCTCTGTCACATTAGGGAAAGTAGCATGACAAAGCACCCTACCAGCTACCATCGTCAGACAATTCTAGAATACAGGATCTCCAGGTCAGAGTAGGGGGACTGATGTAGGATACATAATTTAAAGAGAGTTTAAATATGCACCCAGCCAGCAATAGAGGAAAAAAAGGGAAAGATTCTACCAGGAGCAGCTGTGGTGACATTTGAGGAGCCCTCTTCTTTTCAAATCACTTCCCTTTAACTCCACATTAGAGGCCATTTCTTCATTAAATTCCCCACCACTACCTCATGGTCTTCTCTGTGTGTGTTATGATTTGGAGGCAGCAGGAAGGTTGGTGATCACATGCTCTTGAGTAATAAAGCTGTCTCAGGCAGGGGTGTTGAAGATATAGCCAGCAGGCCAGATCCAGCCTGCCGAGCTCTATCAACTGATCCCTAGTGCTGCCTGTGGGTCTCAGATCAAACCTACATTGCCTGCAACAGGAGAGTGATTTAAGTCTGGTTGTTCCTAGATTATTTTTCTTGGTGCAGCCATTTTTGTTCAGGAGAAAAATCCTGAACAACTGTACACTTGTTTCTCCTGGGAGAGTAGTCACTTTCCAAGGGGGAACTAGATGCCTGCAGTAGCCTAATAACAATTTTTCCTGGGACAGTTGCAGCTAATTTGAGTTAATTGCCATTTAAGCTGCATGTGTAAAGGGCTATGCCATTCCGATGTCTTGACTCTGATCAATCAGAACAGACTCTAGTACAATGCTTGTTTTTACCATAAGATACCTGTTTTGGAGGGGGTTTTGATTGCTTCAGCTTCAGTACCGGCTTTAAAATGGGTCTGACAGCACTAATTGCCTGCACATGGTATGTTAAAGGGGATACACCTCTATATTTAGTTCAGCATGCAATGCAATTCATCTCATCTCTCTAAAACTGAAATTCTGGATTTCAAGCAGGGCCCCTTTGCAGGCCAGACAGCATGGTATACCTTGCCCTCTCTTAGCTCTATAGTATATTAAGAATCATTAGTCTCAGTCAAGATTAACTCTGACGCAATGCTGTTTTTACCTGAGCTGCTAATACTGGTCAATAAAAATGAAGTCTCTGAAGTTAAGCCCTCTATGCCGTATATTTCTGTTTTATTGTTTCTGTCCACATCAAAAGTAGTTGAGAGAAGGCAGAGGAAAAAAATCTTAGATTAGTTTTTCTTTTTTTTTGTAGGCAAAAGCTCATGAGAACTAAAGCCCACTTATTTTAAACAAAAAGGATTTAACAGTGTTTCTTATTTTGTTCTTGTGTAAAGTTATATATACCAATTTTGAGACCATGTATTACTTTCTATGACTGGTTCTAATATACTATAGATTTGAAATAGTAGTCTCATATCTAATTTCTACTGTCTTAATGTAAAAACATTCTAATGAATAGGATAAAAACCTTAACAGGGACATCTTTAAAACGTCACATAAATTTCAAGTGCCCAATCGAAGACACTTATGGGCAGATTTTCAAAAGTATTCAGACACAAACAGCTGCCACGTAAGATTTTCAGAAGTGTCCAGGTGTGTAGCTCCTACTGATTTCAAAGACAGTTAGGTGGAGTTAATATTTCTGAAAATCCCTCATGGCAGTTACCTGTACTGTTAGGCATATAAATAGCTTTGAAAATCTAGCATCTGTTGCCTCATCTCTTAATAGTAATTAGCCAAGCAAAGTCCCCTTGAATGGAATTCATACTCAAATTATGCACCCAAAACAGAGGTGATAAAGACCACCAACAGCTTTAAAATATCTGGACTTACTTCATAGTGTATATATGTATCACAATAACATTTTATTTGACAATGTGAGAATTTTCCCCTCTTCAGTATTAAGATATTACACATGAAATATATGTATTTATGAAGATTAAAGTGGTGTATCCAATTTCACTGTGCTGTAACATTCACTTAGTAATGAATGCTGTAGATAAGCTTTTGCTAAAAGTTACTCATTCACTGTTCACTTCACGTCACTTGTTTTTATTCACCCAAATATTTTCAATGTTTTACTTTGAAGATGACATTTCTCATTATTACAATCTGCCAATATATAGTTTTCTGTAATTCAGTATTTTTAATTTTTGTTATGCTAGGCAAAGTTGAAAAAATATTTTCCCCAGGTTTGTCTGTTTTTATATCTCTGGATGCCTAAATTGTTTATACTAATACTTTCAAGAAATCTCACATCATTACATTACCAGTGATGGACCTGCACCAACAATAACAGTAGCCTAGTTGGTTATGAAAACAACTTTTCAGTGCCACATATACCTGGAAGATTGAGTTCAAAGTGCATATCAAAAGGAGCCTAGAACTTAGGAGCATGTGCTACATGCCAAGAGTGAAAGCCTAGTGACCCTTAAGTCACAGAAGCAAAAACTCTCATCGACTTCAATAGGGTCATAATTTCACATAGTTTGTTATGCAGCTACCCAGGAACACAAAAATATGGTAGTTACACAAAGCACTACCTCAAGCCACATTTTCCTCAGGTGTCTAAAACAACTGAGCTTTCAGCAGCAATGATGCCAAAGGGAGGATATTACACAATGGCTGCAGGATACACAAAACAGATGCTGATGAAAATGTGTCATGGAACTTCCTTTGGAAATGTTCATATTTGTGTAATTAAATGAAACTGTATATTACTTATTTTAATTTGGTTCAGACAACCAATCTCATGTAGAGCATGCAAAGTGCTTCACCTTTAAACAGAAAAATGTTTTTCTTTACTATAAACAATGCATCTATAACAATATTATAAGATAATAATTACTGCAAAGCAAGCATGTATGAATCTAACTCAAGTACAACTGTTTACTAAAAAAACAGACAAAATTAACAGGTGAACTTTATTTGCAAGATTAAGGTCTTGGCTCTAGTGTCAAATTTCACCTTTTTCGAATTTTTCCCTGAAGTTTCTGTTGGGAAGAGTCTTTAATCAAGCCTCCTTCTCATATCATGCAGCATGGTGTTACACTTTTTGCTATATTTTACCCCAGACAGCTGCATTTTAAAGATTCAGAGGGCAAATCCTTTGAATATCAGTGTGTAAAATGCTCTGGCAATCTCCTGCATCAATATTCAATACGATACCTGTAAACTGCTTATATGAATCTAGAGATCGTATACAATTGTGTAATGAAGAACAAAGATTTCAGGCCAAAATCTGGACATATTTGGAACATATTTTCCTCAATACCTTAACTGTGGAATGATACAGCGATTTGCAAAACTCCAATTTTGTGCAGCAAAAATTGGAGAGATCTCTACATCTGCCCTTACTATCATAAAAAAATTTAAGTATTATAAAGTTTTCTACAGAAACAATTTAGATTTTCTCATGGTCCTGAATATAAATGCATGTTATTTTCCATGATATGTCCATATTCATGAATAATTATCCAAGAACGTACATATCTGAGGACAGATTCTGTCTTTTCTTGTATAAGTACACAATGAGGGGAAAAGAGAATGATGATCGTAAGGCAGCGAAAGCTTACCTTTTCGGCAGACGTGCCGCAGAGTAGCCCCCCACCCTCCCCAACTTCCCCTCCAATCCCTTGCTTTAACCCAGTCTGCCACCCTGCTTTGTTCCCTTGCCCTAGGCTCCCTCTCCAAGTTGCTGCTCTTATTTCTACCCCGCACTCCCTGCCTGATCTGGTGCTCTACTTTCTGCTCTAAACTCTTTTCAGCCATTGTGCCACATGACCCCTTCCCAATCTGCCCCATACCACACACACAGGCTGCCCACCCCTCTCTCAAGGCATTGGACTAGATTCAATTGCTGGGTCTCCCCACAAATGTTCTGAGAGACTGTGGAAGAATCATTTGGACGGTGGTAAATACTACTTTCCTAGCTCATAAACAGGATACATTCCTTAATCTGGATAAATTCATAAATGTTCATACTATGACCAACTCCTTTAATGTTTGTGAGAAAATACAAACCCAGCCCCTTTAGTAATGTTGTGGTATAGAAAGAACTGAGGAAATAAAACTGCTAACATTAACCTTGAGCTAGGGAGGAGTTACAATATATCCATACTCCCCAAATTGGACGTGACATGGAATGTTTCACAAAACTGCTGCTTTTAAGACTATCCAAACACGTGGCTATAGCTTTAAAAGCTGAAATATAAACTTTATCATGATAGCTAATCTACTGCAGAGGTACCCTACAACAGAATTAGAAGTCTGTTATCCTTAGCAAAGGACATGCTCTAGCCTCAGCTTCTCCTTTGCAACCCAAATGGCATCAATGGGAGCTGAATGGGTTTAACAGAAGTTAAATTAGTTCCACTTTTTTTTTTTTTTTTACCTCAGATCAAGATCAGACAGAACAGTACATCCTAAACTAACTGTGGCCCCGAGTTAATTAAGACCAATTTCCTTAACTTTCTAGCAAATAGCTATTCTCTCAAAAATGTTTCTGTGCATAACTCTTCTAGTCAGAAAACATACAACTACTTAGTAACAACCAGGTGCCTGCCCCCAATCTGCCACACAAAGATGATTTCATAATTGCATATTCTATTGCTTGTTGCTAAACATTTCATAACTGTATCCTCATTTGGCATGACTTCCAGATTATTAATGCCCATCAATAAGCATAAAAGGAAACAATTTATTACCATGTGGCACAGACTGTCAATTGATCCTACCAGAAATAATCTATACAGAGGACACTATTTATATTTTACAACCAAGAATTTAAAGTACTTACTTCTTATCCAAAAGTCAATTTAGTAGTATTGTATTAGTCAGCAAGGCAAATTAACAAGAACCTATTTGACACTCAGTAGCATTATGGGTTCCCGACATTGACCAACAGTGTGAGACAAAAATCAGCTCATAGAAGACGGCCCTGTATATCATGCAATGCCTCATGTGGATCAAATGAAACAGTGCTGCAAATATAGTTTCATTTCAGAGCACGTTGCTTTGGCAGGCCACCTAAATAAAAGCCACAATTTTGTATAAGGACGAAAACACGGGGATCTTCAAGGCTATAGAAACCACTGGTGCACAAGGACAGCCTTTTGTATGGTAAAAACAGTTTGACAGTCAAAGTCTTTTCATACCTTACCTCATACATTCAGTAAATCCAACAGTAGTGTACATTAATTGTTTTATTCAGTCAGAAACTAGAGAGGTGAGAAGTCAATAATAATTTGTACAAAAATTTCAGCGGTAAGAACAATAGGTCAAAAAGACATGGACTGCCTCTGCATATATCTACTCAGAATCAAAATGATCTATTATTCTTAGTAGTGGCACAAGTATTACAGAAAATATTAGACCGTATTAGACCCCATGAAATAATAAACACTATATGATCAGATAAAAAATGGTACAGAACACTTGGTATCTTCAAACTTTTTTGGTTTTGTTGTAGGACAAGTCAGGACTGAAGTAAAGGAGAACTTTACCTGTTTGATTGGGGTTGACTCATGTTCTCCTCTTCTACACACCTTAAAGGCAGTACATACCAGGCAGTACATACCCTTTCTCATCCCTCTAAAAGGTTCTCAAAAATTGACTGGCTATATTTATAAAAGTACTATTGCAAGGGCTGCATTCAATGTTCTTTTCTCAATAATTAAATATGGATTTCAGCAATTCTACATATGTGAGTAAAATTTACTCACAATAGTAAGACTTGCTTGAAATGGCTAACTAATATTCTAATCCTGCAAGCATTGTGTATATGGACACTGGCTTTCAAAGGTCAGTTTATTGACTTGAGTAGTTTAATGGTGGCTTCAGTTCTGTCTCTATTTAATTGACCTTCAGTTTAACTTGACCTCTCAGATCAAAAAGGCTAGACTTTGACCTTGAATGCACTAAACCAACATGTTTTCTTTCTGTATTCCTTCTGTATCATTATGATGAATAATTTGGAGCAGAAAAATACTGGAATAGCATGCAAAATTTAGCATTATAACATTACCATAATTTACAGAAATAGAAATAAAAATGACAGTAAAGTAATAAAAAGATATCATCACAACTATCCATAAATATCTCTACTCTTTTCAGAATAAAAAGATGAATCCTAACAAGGCAGACAAATGTGCCTGTTAGCCCCCTTAAATCAATACACCTGGAATACCAGCATTTTTCTCTGTGACCTAACAACTGAAAGTACTCTTATCTGCTTCCCCATGCAGCTCTTTGACTTTTAGTTGGAGATACTGAAATTCAAAATATAGGTCAATCTGATTAAAGGAGAACCTCACAAGTCACTTTCACATGTGATTTTTTTAATCAAACTACATAACGTGACTGTAAATCTAATGTAAGAACAAGACAGTCATATTAATTTTTATTGCGCACATAAAAAATAAAAGTGTAAAGAGTTAAAAAGAGTTACAGTTATTCTGTAAGTAATCACTGCAACAATAGGAGTAATTTTAAAATAAACAGTATAACCCACCTAGATTCATCCCAGCCAAACATTTTAAGCTGAACAAGTGCATTTAATATTTTAAGGAAATAATTCTCTGAGCTTTTAGAAGGTAGCAGGAAAGTATGAAACCTCAGCAATAAAATATTTTATCTCTAAATCAATTAAAACTCAGAACTTACAGTTAGATTTTAGATTTAAAAAATGAGTCCAAGTCAGAGTAGCATAAATATAGTCACGCTCTGAATGTATTACTCACTGACTAGAAAGCTCATCATGTGGGCCAAACTAGATTAGTCCTCGACCTGGTCAGGTATTTGCATTTCTGCCCACATACAAATAATGTGTTATTTAAATGACACATTCACAGAAGGAAACATCTTGTTTTGTATATGTGTGCATGTTGGGGGGGAGGGGGGCGGGGAGGTGGTAATTTTATAATGTCAGCACTGCCAAGGCTTTAGGTCTTTTACCGTATCAGTACTTTCTAGGTGAATGCATCTTTCTTTGGCACCTAGACAAGGAAAAAAAATCCCTGAAACATCTGCAATCCTTATGAACGGAAGGAGCTTTCTATTTTGTCAAATGAATACATTTAGCAAGTCAATGGGAATATTTAATACCAGCAGTATGTCAGTCTTATGAACACTGTAATGACTTTTGTATTCTTTTAGTTGAGATGAAATGCAATAAAACACCTTAATACAACCAAGCAAAAGAGATGAATGTTTTCTCTCTTGTAATTCTATTTGAATTTAAAAGTAAAGCTTTAAGATCACACGACCAAGATTAACTGATACATTTGCATAGTGGTGTAGGACTAAAGATTTTAAAGAACTTCAATAGCAGGTGATTTAATTTCAGTGTGCTGATAATTCACCGCTAAGTAACTTATACATTTAAATGAATCTTTGAAACCTGTGAAATTAAAAAGAAGTTCCATCCAGCATGTTAGGAAATGGTCATAGACTACTAGATATACTCATTGAGAATTTGTATTCTAAGCTGCAACAATAAAGCTTTGTTTTCTAAAATCAGTGTGATGATTTTACTTTGGAAACTTCACTTCTAAGGTATATAGATGAGCTGAATACCTGTGGGATATTTTTTAAAGATACAGAGTTTCCACATAATGACAACAATATACAACTATTGTGAACAGAGCCAGCCTACTTTAATGCACTTTATTCACTCAGGCTGCATTATATTACCTATATTCTACCTGTAATGTTGGCTTTGCAGAATTGTTACAACTATCAATAGAACAGTTTTCAATTTACCACTGACTGGCCATTATTTGTTTTTAAAGAGATGGAATATATTTCTGGAATAGGGAACGGAAAGAAAAAAGAAAAAGAAGAGCAGGTAAATGAAGTATTAGAGCGCACTGGATTCTTATTATGCTTGACTAGCAATTCATCTAAAATGCCATGTATGAATATGTTGCCACTAACACTTAAAAAGAGCCTGCGAGCAAGAGTTTAAAAAGAAGTATTGGTCTGAACTAAAGAAGAGTTAGGGGCTCAATCTGCATTCCTCAGTTGCATGAATTGCAATTTCAGTTTGGGTGTATGCAAGAAACAGAGAATATCTTGTCAAACTGCTGCTCTACGCAAGGTCTAACGACGTCTCGGTGTGGTGTTAGCCCACGTCCGTGGTCTCAGCAATGTGAACATTACACTGCCAGCAACCTCTTTCTCCCCAGCACTGAATTTATTATTAAGTACAATTTAGCCCCAGCTCAGCCTCTGGCCGGTTTGTGATGCAGCAAAGCACTCCTCCGTTTCTCAGCTTTCCGAGCAACACGAGTATTGTTGCCTCTTCCTGCCTCCTGCAAATCTGCAGCACTGATGCAAAACAGCCTATTTTTAATTCCCTGCTAGAATACAGATGCCTCCTGCCCCTAGCTCCTGCCTCTTCCCGACCAGCACGCACTGAGCACACAATAGTTTCGGGAGCAGCGGTACCTTTCCACGTTGTCAGGAAAAACTGAAACCCAATCGCGCCTCAATCTTGGCTGGGAGGAAATGAAAAACACGGGGGCAACAGTCGGAGCCCGGGAAAAGGCGCGGGGGGGGGGGGGAATCTCATCAAGCGAGGATGAAAATGAATGGGCAGAAAAGCAGCAGCAGCAGCAGCAACAGCAGCACTTATTACAGGGAAAGGAGCAAGCGTCTCCCCCTTCCCACTGGAACTCAGACAAGTAATGACCTCTCCAAGTGCTGAATTAAAAGGTTGCTGGAGACAAAACCCTGGGCACCTGGTTATGAGAAACGCAGTAGAAGTTGTCAACTGGGCTGAGACACTTGACGGGAGGGAAGCAGGAAAGGAGAGAAAAAGGAGGACACACACACACACACACGCACACACACGGACAGAGCGTGCTGCAGCTTTAGGCGCTGTTGCAAAATGAAAAGCAATGGGGGAAAGCCCTTAGCATGTAGACAAGTAAGAAGTGAAGAGCATTTACCAGCAGCAGCAGCAGGTTGAGCAGCCCGAGTCCCTCACACCGTCTCTGGGAGGTAACTTAGCCCAGTGTTCAAGCCCCAGCGCAGATTCCTTCAGTGTGGGGGGAGGCTCGGAGGAGCCGAGAGCCGATATCCCAGCGCAGCCAGGCAGCCCCGGCGGCAGCCGCGAGCCACCCGAGCGGCGCAGCGCAGCGCAGCGCCAGCTGCTCTCTGAGCCCGGCCCCGCAGCCCCCAGGTTGCACGAGCCCCGGAGCGGCGGCGCGAGCCAATCCCCGGGCTCGGCCGGGTGGCGGCAGCGCGCGCAGGGCTCGGTGCGCGGCGAACACCTGGGCTGGCGGCCCCGCGCCTCCGCGCCGCCCCCGGGGACCGAGCCCGGCGCGGCGGGGGGAGGGGGCTGCGCGTGGCACCGGCTCAATCGATCCGCCGGGGGAGGAGGCGCCGCCGCCGCCGGCCCCGCCAGCGCTAGGTGCGCAGGCAGCCGGGGGCGGGGGAGCCCTTCCCCGCAGGGGCCGGCACCGGGGCGGGTCTGCCGGGCAGGTTGGGGCGCCGGCGGCCTACGCCGCGGCCAGTGGAGGAATGTGCGGCCGGGGACGCCGCAAAGCCCCGGCCAGAGCCGCCCTCGCCTCCCCCCGCGCGCGCGTGTGTGTGTATGTATATGTGTGTGCGTGTGTGTGTGTGTGTGCGCGCGCGCACTGGTGCCGCCGCCAGTTGCCGAGCGCGGCTCAGCCTGGCAGCGTCTGTCCGCGCGGGGCGGGGCGGGCCGGGCCGGGCCGCTCCGGGGGCGCGTTGCACTGGAGGCGCGAGGCGCGGTGCCTCAGGCGTGCCCGGCGCCCGCGAGGGCACTGCCCGGCTCTTCCCGGCCGCACAGGCAGCCCCGAAGCCCGCCCTCTCCAAGCAGGGCGGCGGCCGCTGCCCGCGAGCCCCGGGCTCCCGTGGGGGCCACGTGCGTTGCGGTAAAGGGCAGCTCGCCTCATCTTTCCGGGGGGGATCTTCCTGCTTAATTTTTTTTTTTTTTTGGTTTCTTTGCGTCCTCTCACTAGTCAGGCTGCACAGCTTCTCTCCGCACCTCGCAGGGATGTAGGAAGAGGGAGAAGCAGTCTTAAGCTTTCAAACTTGGGGGCAGTTCAGCACTTCCCTTGCCCTCCCTCACACACGTGGAGCCAGAGTTAGAGGGAGGCCAAGCCACAAATCCAGCCGCAGCCAAGCCGGTGGTTTCCCAACCATCTTGGGTGCCCACAGCTTCTCCAAATGTGGTGACAGCCGGGTTGAGAGCCATGCTCTGGACAACAAATCAGAAATCCCCATACACCTATGTATCAACCTGAACCACGTACATGTCTGTCTCAAGCAATAATGAGACAGCGGGGCAATGGGAAAAGGGAGGGACAGAAGAAGAAAAGAAGTGTGCAAGGAGTAATAATTCTCGAAGTATTCTAGGAACCCCCTTTCTCAAGTCTCAAGCTACCGATTTTATCTCCACAGTGGTGTGCGACCGCTGCCAGGTGGAACTGTCCTCTGCAACTGTTTTCAGGAGGCACCTGCAGAGCCAGACTGGGAAGTGGCTACAAACCTGCTGCAGCCACTTCCCAATCTGGCTTTGCAGGCACCTCCTGGAAATGAGACCCCAGAGGGCAGTTTCATCTGGCTGCGGCCCCTTTGAAAGGGTTGTGTTGCACCCCAATTAAAAATGACTTTCCTAAGTCCTCCTGCCCTGGGAGAGGTGCATGTAAAGAAACACAAACCTATGAATAACTTACTGCTCTATATCACTTTAAAATTAGGTGCCAGACTTGAACAATGCAACATCTCCCCATAACTTCCATAAGAAATGCATGCATAAGGACACAGGCTAGTCTACAGCTGTGGTTCCTCCTTACAGTGTTCTGTCATTTCAGTTTCCCCAAAGATGGGTCAAAAATGGTGCGGCTCTTCATTATTATAAAGTTGTTTGAAGATGTAGAGTGTAATTTAAGTGCTGAATATTCATGTGTCAGACTTTTCATTTTCACCTTTGCCTACACACTCCTGCAAGCAAATCTATAAAGCAGCTGTAGAGCAAACTAGAAGTTCAGGTAAGAAAAGAACAGCAGGCTACTAGGCAGCAAATGAGGGGATCCTATAAAACACTACAGCTACATGGTAAAGCTAAAAATAGTCTAGCAGCTTAAATTAATCACAATATGTAAAAACAGCAGTTAAGGAACCTTAGAGACAAATAATCTACAGCTGCGGGGCCTTCTGTAATGGTACTGGTAAAACATGACAGTTTCCTATTCTATCTTCCATAAAATAGAAAGTCTGTGTAGAAAGTTTGGAAAACTAGCTGTGGTTGGGAAGAATGCACTGTAACTATCTGGTTTGAGACAGAGTACAGCATAGTTAATTTTCTGCCTGTGACTATAGTTTTGTAATTGTCAACAAAAAACAGGAGTTTTAAGGGCAATCCAGAAAGCAGCAGGGAAGTCTCTCCCAGCTCTTCAAGGTTAATTGAGAAGAGGGTAGCTGAGCGTATTAGGAGCGCTTGTTAAATTGCATGTAATACGGTAGCTTACAAGGGTGAAAAACATATACACAGTAAGAACCTCTCTCAGGCTATGCCAAGGTAGTTAAAGATACCAAGGTATATGGCTGTCTTAAATCCTTCAGAATGTGTTCTCATGCAGTAGGGATGGCAATGTCTTGATACTGCTAAGAGACTCCTGGTTGGGAATGCTATGATAACCATTTTACTGGAAAGACTTTCTACTTCTAAAGGCAAACTATGGATTGAAAAAAAGAATGGTAAATTTGTATTTAAAAGTGAATTGCAAAAAAAGGGGTGAATTACCCCAAACAGGAAGAATATTCCAGACTTGCGAGTTTATGAAAAACAGTTCCGTGTCAAACTTTATCATTACTGATGAAAAATGTGATTGATATAGGTGCTGGCATAATATACATAGACTTCTGCAACACGCTTAGTTGTTCCTGACATTCTAATAAAATATTGTTACGAAAAATAAATGTCTATATAAGTTATTTTAAAACTGAGTTACTAATGTATCTTAAACAATACTTGTAAATGGCAAATCCTTATCCAAAAGGAGTATTTCTACTCAAGTCATGCATTTGTAGAGAACACCTCCTGCACACCCAGCAGGATTGGGCTCCTCACAAAATATAGTTTTTGCTACTACTTTTTTTCTGAAAGGAGGCCAGAGAAGGAGCTAGTAGAGCTAGCCTGTTCTATGAAAGCCTACAGGTTAGAGCATCTGCAGGAAATAGGAGCCCAATGTTCAATAGTCTCCACGGTGGAGAGGAGGGCAAAGCCACAGGGATCTTGCCTTAACCAGCAGAAAGTCATAGACTTTGTTCTCTGCTCCCAGTACTGATTTCTGTAATTTATGTTAAACAGTCATTGGATTGAATACAAAAAAAAGTCCTTGGATCTAGTACCAAAATCAAGGTCTCCTTCCCTCCCACAGGAGTACCTTAACTAATAGTTGAGTCAGTTTTGGCCCCACAGATCTCTGCCTTTCTGCATGTTGGTACAGCTTCAGCAGGAGGAGGGTGGAGTGCCTCTCTCAAGAGAAGCCTAGAGCCTAATGCTTAGGTAACTCCCCAGAGAGTTGGGAGATGTGAATTTGAATCTCTTCAGATTGTGGAGGAATTACACTGAGCTACCTGCCACCTGAGTGAGTGCTTTAACCATTAAGCTATTCAATATGAGCACCTCTTGCTTTGCCTATTTTTTAATTTGGAACTTGCTCAGTTCTTTGAAAAGAAAGGCATAGGTGTCTTTCTTCAAGAGCTGGTTCTGGACTGTGGATGCCAAGTACAGGTGTCTTGCAGCACTGAGTCAGGTGTATGGGCACACGGCTTACTCCAGTATTTCCTATTGGCTAAATAGATGGCTAGGTACTGATGCTGGCAGCTCCCAGTTCAACATAGCTCTTGTTGATGCCATGCTGAGCCTCCTCCCTCTCCCCATGCCTAAGCACCTAAGTTCTGCATTCTGTTTTGGGGACCAGAGGATTAAAGGGTACAGGTGTTTAGAGAAATAATTCTCAACCAGGGTGCTGTGACAAGCTGAGGGGTCTTGAGGTCCTTTCAGGTGTGACGCAGTGCAATGCAACATTAGCACTGTTAGCTGTGCCAAGATAAACCCAGAAGCCATCTCCACACAAACATGGGCATTTGGTTCCCCAGGGACAACTAGTGGCGGCGCACCTTGTGCAGCCACTAGTTGTCCCTGGGGAACACCTGTGCCACATGCCCACAGGTGCGCAGCAGGTTACCCTGGGTGGGGTAGGGGAAGCTGGGGGCCAGCAGCCTTTCCTGCAGTCCTGGGGGCCTCCTGGCCAGCAGCGGAGCATGGCTTTGGCTGGCCAGGCTCCTGTTCTCAGCAGCAAACACTGTGCCTGTGTGTACTAGGGGTGCATGAAACAGCACTGTTTTGTTTAGACTTCCATTTCTCCATTTCCAAGGAACAGTCTTTTATTTTGCTGTTTCAAATCACTGTTCTAATTTATTTTGTCAAAACTGTTTCGCTGTTTCAATGCTGTTTTAATGCTGTTTCAATGCATTTCAACATTTCGTTTATAGGCTATAACAGACAACCATGAAAATGCCTATAACTTTGTCATTTCTTTCCTGATGCTAATGAACACAGCAGGAATGGTAGCCCCTGCTAAGGCCACAAAGCCTGTCAAATTGCAAGGAGATAGGTGCAGGGGTTTCTGGGAAACTGTACCTCAAACTCCTGACAAGCAAAACTCATGTCACACGTGTGTGTGTTAAGGTGGAACGGGGTGAAAACAGCAGCCATGGTAGCACCTGCTGAGGCCATGAAGCCTGCCAGATTTCAAGGAGATAGGTGCATAGGTGCTGATGCTGCTGAGCTGCTGGAAGTCACAGCTCAGTAAGCTGACCCCAGGGCACAGAGAAAGCTCAGTTCAAACAGTGCTTTTTATGCTGTTTTCCCATTTCTCCCCCAGAGCACTGGCATGGGAAAGGACCTCAGGGAAGGATCACAGTCACTGGCCAGCAACACAGCCAATATCAGAGCAGTCCTTCCCCCCCTTGTCCCCCTCCCTCTCTTTGGTTTCTGTTTAGCTGGAAGCAAACCCGGTTTCGAAACTTGAAACATTTTGAAACTTCCGAAACGTTTCAAGTGCCCTTGTTTCATTTCAAAGCTGCTTTAAATGCCTTTGTTTCATTTTGTTTTGCTGTTTCAAGCTCGAAAGGAGTCAAAACAGCTTCAAAATGAAACACCCATTGAAATTTCAGACAGTCACAGCATGCATCACTCCACTGTTTGGGGTTTGTTTGTTTTTTTGATCCCTGGATATCCAGGCGTCAACCCCCCATTCCTTCCTCCCGCACTGCCCCCTTGCAGCATGAATAACAGCTGAATATGGCTGTGGCATCATAGCCACAGCACATGGCTGTCCTTGTCTGGATGCAACCAGAGATTTTGAATAGGAATCCATACTGTTAAAACCATTCTAACAGGTTGTGGTCTTTCTGAGTTCTTTGCAACAGAAGACTTGCCCTATTACTTTTCTGTAGTCAAAACTTGAAAACAAAGACCTGGCATTTTATGTGCAGTACCTTGAGTCTAAAAAGTCTGAGAGAACCACTGTGTTAGACAGCCTGACTTTTTGGCACTTAAGTCCTTTATTTGGTCTCCCCTTAGTCTCCCTCTGCAGTCTCACCTGTGTCAGGCTGTCTCCCTAGACAACTGGTGACATGTGAGCCCTTCTTTCTCCCCAGACAGGATTTATAATGCTTTAGTCTTTTTTTTTTTTCATTTCTAGCCACCTGCTCAGATAAATGAGATTTACAACTCATTTAAGATACGATCCTTGAAACAGTAACTTCTCCCATTGTCTTCCAGTTGTGCTTGTAGCTGCTTATCAGGAATTGCTCTGTGGCTTTTTGTGTGCTCTTCCCACAGGCCCCTATTAAGTTAGATCAATACATTCAGACAGAATAGTTATAAGACAACTTTACTTCACTGACCAAGCCACTTTTGCTATTCATACCCATATGACATATCATTATCAGGCATAACAGCTCCACAAGGTTCAAAGATGGCTCTTATTTCTCAGAAAAAAACCCATGGTAAGATCCAATGTCTGGAAGTTGATGCTAGACAAATTCAGATTAGACTTTAAGTGCAATTTTTATCAGTGCAGTTAATTAACCATTAGAGTATTTTAGGGGGACATGGAAGCTTCTCCATCACTTGAACTTGAATTTAGATCGAACTTGAATGTCTTTCTGAAAGATGGGTTTTAGCTCAAACAGAAGTTAAGAGTTTGATAAAGAGATTCCTGGGTAAGACTCTGATCTGTGTAATACAGACTGAAGACTAGGAGATTTGTTTCAACCATACAATATTGACCTTTTTGGGAAAAAAAGAAAACTTATTCTACTGAATAATGCCTCTCTAATACCACAACACATTGTGCAGAAGATTAATTACTTAGTATTTTTGCTACACTGAGTATATATATATTAGAGTATCAGTGATTGCACCAGATTTCTATGTACTATTTACCTCCAAAATCCCATGTGTTCTATTGCAATGCAGGAAATACATTTTCAGCACAGCCATGTGGAATAATTTGCAGAGAAGAAAAAATGTGGAGAAGGAAATCAAACGTACATGCAGGAGTATCTTTTCCAAGAAACATGAAAAATAAACATGTGGTAATGTGGAAGAAATAGCTGTTCAGCATGCAGAAAACTACCAAGAGAGGTAGAGGTGGAGGGAAAGGAATGCTGGCACACTAGGATTACCTTCTTTGATAATTCAGTAAATGCAATGCATGCTTGACCCCAGGGATGGGGAATCTGTCCATGCATCACATTTTTACATATTGCCTGAAGCTGACAGACTGTGATTTGTCAAACAAATAGAAGAAAAAATATTGAAGCCATGCTAGTATTTTCATGTAGACTTTACCTCCTTTAGCCTTTTTTCCCCCTTTCACAGCCAACCCATCATGCCTTGTGAGAATTATAGCCTGCCTCTGAAACTGCTCAAATGGAAGTACTGAGCAGGTAGAAAGATACTTGCTACATGCTTGAACAACTCTGAACAATTCAAAGCCATCAACAAGTTTGCAGTTCTGGAAAGAGGGAGAGGAGAAAAAGTAGGGACGGGAATTCTTTGCACCTAATACCTGCTCAGTGGTGTGTTAGAGAATACTTGCTTACCAGCTAGAAACCTTTTATAGACACAAGTGATGAGTTACAGCAGAAATATACTGCCATGCTGAAAGCTCAGTCATTTCTTCTTTGCAAAAACTGCTGCATGCATAAGCAATTAAAAAAAATATTTGGTGGACATGGTCATCCCTAATAAGACCCTCAGACAAAGTACAGTAGGATATCACACATCTACAGTATGTTCTTCCTACATATTTTAAAACTCTTGATTTACATATCCAAAGCCTTTTACTCCCACAGGGGTTGTGCTGACCAAAAACACTTCAAAGATATTCTAATGAATAAGGTTGCCAACTGATTGTCAGAGTGGATTAGCGCTCTCTGTAAGTAAATGATGCGCCTTTGGTCTCCTGGCAGACCAGGAGTAGAATACATCCAGCACTGAAAATTTCTGTTCTATGGGACCAGCTCCCAGTACACAGCATCCCATGGGCATGTCTACACAAGACGTTTGCCACCGAGTTGAGTAATTAGCTCCACAGTAAGTATCTCTGTGTCTACATGTGCACAGTCATTTTAGTTACTTGCTTTAGCAGTTACTGTGCAATCTTGGCAGCACATGGGTTGTTTCTGACCCTACTGTGCAGTAGCATTGGTGTCATAGTTCATGCCTGCTGACACTACACCACCATAGTTCATCACCACAGTGATGTACCATCTCATCTAGATGTGCCCAGTGTTTACATGTGTGCCCCTATTAGGGCACAGAAAACTACTAAACTCTGCAGCAGGGTAGTACTTGTAAATATATTCAAGTACTACCCTGATATGAGGATTTTCATGCACAGTAGTGCACATGTAGATGCTGCCTGGTGGTACAAGGGTGATTCAGTGTGGGGGCTCTCCCCTGGCTATTCCTGCACTAAAGCACCCTTGTGCCCCAGCCAGCCCTTCCATAACACCTTAAGCCTGGTCAGAGCAGCCGTCGGCTGGCAGGCTGACCCCTGTTGCCCCCTACCAGCCAGGGCTGCTGCAGCCAGTCTCACCATGCTGTGCATGAATAAAATGCAGCTGATTGCTCTGGAGTTAATTGCTCTCAGGCACATGTTGAAACAGTGCACCCAGGAGCAAAAAACTCCAGAGAAAAAGATCCGGAGTTTATTCATGCGGACTAATTAAATGTGTAGCACTGTGAAAACTAGAATTAGATATCCTTATTCACACTAAAGGCTTGAAAAAAAAGCCTACAAAAGGAGTTAGTCACATTCATCAAATTTCCAAAGAATTAATCTGATGGGGTTACGTTGATAGAGCATGGCATGTGAGCCCCTCACACTTTATCTGCTCCAAGAGCTGCAGAAAGAAACTGCAAATCTCAGGGTGTCAGTGCAAAGCTCCATGGTCTCTGCTCTACTATCAGGGATCTGTCCCACATAGCAGGATGGTGTTAGTAGAAATACTTCAAAAGTATACTGCTTTCACTAAAATAAAAAGATTATCACTCTTGGAGAATGGGACCTATTTGCTCTGTATTAATCAGGAACCAAACAGCATGAGTAGCAGAATAGCAAAAGCAATGGCTATTGGCCCAGAGCACTCTTATTCTCAGTTCGGTGTTATGGACCATTTGAGACATACTTTTAAAATGGTTGTTCTTCAGGTAATATTAATACTAATGTTAAAGCCCCAGACAGCAAGTTGTAGGCTTGTGTTCCTATCACTAATATTCAGAAGCCATAGCCATAAAATAAAAAGGCAAAAGAGCATATAGTCTTATTTACATGGTGTTACCCTTTGGAACCAGAAGGAAAAATTATGGTGGATAATGAATGACAAGAAAAAAAATGAAGGCATTCTTTTTTTCTTTTGATTTTTGTTATTTTAAGTAAATCTGGGGTTTCCAAACTGAACTGAAGATAAATAAATACTTGTTTCTCGTATCAGGATTTTTTTTCTTCTGTGCATATAGCAACGTTTGTGTGGGCTGAGAAACACTAGAAATAAAAGTATTCTGTAGCTGCAATGATTTATCTATAGCTGGAGTAGATGGCAACAAAAATATCAGTTCTAATGCATAACCTAGCCGAAAAGGTAGTTTAATTGCCATGAGTTTCATTCACTGGAAATATTTTCTGGAATAATACATCTAGAATGAGGCAAGGGAGGAAATCTAGCAATCTGTAAAGGATACAGTAGTCTTTTTGCCAAATATTGAAAGCAACTCAAACATCACGAGATGTAAAGACTGACTCAAATCAATATTATTAAGTTAGCATTCTGCTTCAGAGCAAGCATGTAAAAAGGAGCAGACAAAAACCATTCACTGGAAAAATCATATGAAAATTCACAGAATGATTGCAGAAAAAATGACCAGAGAGTGAGGGAGAGAATAAAGCATAAACAGAAATTTAGTTTACAGTACAAAGTATCCACAAGACACCTAGCTTTAGCAGTTTAGCCTTTAGGTGGCCTATGCCTACATAAGCTTTTAATGCAGATTTTCCTATAGCTATGGGAAAAAATGGTTTGTTCTGTTTTTTATAAATTAAACTTTTTTTGACCTGCTCGAGTGGGAATAGAAAGCTCAAATTAAAAAGGAAAAGAAATTTGCGAATTTTAGCTCAAAAATAATTTTGTACGTTTGTTAAACCTTAAACTTTGTAGGTTCACTCAGATCAAGGAATTTGAGTCTGTGCTAAATTGTGTTTTCTTAACAGAAAAAATATGATCATACTATTTAAGAAAATGTGGTTCAACTCCACATTATGATACCATGTAGAAGTGAAATGTTCCCATGCTATATGTTAAAAAGCTTTTCCACTGAAAAGGTAGCCTTACAGAGTTCCTGACTTATAATCAGTATAGATTCTAATGATCATATGTACATTTATAGAGTAATCATATCATAAAATCCTCTCAAAATAAATTAAAATTATCTAGTTATAGGAGGCTGAGGACCTGTTGATACAAATTGCACTGAGCTCTGCTTATCATTCTTGTATTAGGATAATAAGTATGTGAAAATATGGCTTCCAGTAATAAACAGTCCATCACTTGTTGGCTTGGAGACAATATCCAATGAGGAGTAAATAGCAAAGCTTATTAAAACAATGCCGACAAAGAAGTCTGTTACCCTGCTTCAATAAGATGTTGACTAAAGATTGAACAACATATGACTGGATAAACTAAGATTTTCCTATTATGTATCTTTTGTTGGATAAATTGATGTTTTCTATATGGATGAAGAGACAACATTTTCCTGGGGGTCATGATGATTATTAATTACTTCATAAGTATTAATGAATAGGAGTGAAAGCTTTCCTGAAAAATATTCAATAGTCTATATAGGGCATAACAATATTATAAATCAGTATTAAAATCTACGTAGAAATGTTTAATTTCCTAAGGTATTCTATGCTTAGAAACATTTATGATTACTAAAAATCAGGTCAATCCTGAACTGCTCTAAAGAGGTATGGCTGCAACCAAAGTCACTGGAGCCATGCTAATTTACATCATATGAAGAGCTAACCCCAGAGTAATTTAGCAAACTAAATAATGACCATTCGTAATGTGATTTAAAACCAAGCTAAAATAATAATATTTCTGGATCACTATATGTTTAGCTACAGTGGAAAAAAATAGGAGGGAGAGAGACAGACATCTAGGGGCCAGATTGTCAAATATAGCATACAATTGCTTCTCTAATTTACATGTGCAATTACCCTAATTGTGCGTGCACAAATCAAGAAAAGCATATGGCTATCTGTGTGCCTGCTTACCCAATTTGCATTTTTGCCTAGAGTAAATGTACACAAAAATTAGGCACAAACTGTGAACCTACATTTTTTCAAAATATTGCCCCTGGTATCTTAAAATTAATAAATATTTTAAGGGTAGAAGTAATTTTTTTTCCATTAAACGAAAAAAAATCAGAAGACAGGGCAAGGTGACACCTTTTAGACTAACTCATTCAGAAATGCTTTCATAAGCCCTCATCCTATTTGTTCAAAAACATCTGACAAAGTAGGCTGTCTATAAAAAAAAATGCTGAACATGTCCATGTGTAAGGTGCCACCCTGCCCCACATTCTGCCTAGCTTTAGACCAACACCTAGCTTCAGACTAACACAGCTAACTACCTCTTCCTGTCATCAGTTGGTATGTGCAAAAAAGTTTCAAGATAAGTAGTTTTATGGCTGGTCACCCTTCATTATCTGTTTCTCTAGAACAAATTCACAAGCACCATACAGTCCTGCAAAGCGTATCTAAAGTGTAAAAAGTAAAATAACCTGTTGCACTTATTGAAATGAAACTATATAACCCCTGAGTATTTCATGTTTACTAATAAATGAATAATTCTATTTATAATTTACATTTAGCTTTAGTTTAATGTTACAAATAATTTTGCAATATTGGTTTTTATGTAAAATGTATTGATTATAATGTTTGTGGAGCCTATTCCTTGTTTTATTCCAACTTGCTTTGTAAAGGTACTACTACATGCAAGGAGAGAAAAGCACAGGCTTCATTTTATACTATTATGTATACTATTATATTTCTCTGGGTATATTATATACCCACAATATACTCAGAACTGGGGCCCTAATGTTGCCATGTGCCAGCTGATGTTCAAATATGTAAGATGGTTCCTGCTTAGTCTAAGGTCCTGATCTTGTGATTACTGTAGAAAAGAAGAAAGGGTGGATAATCTGTTATCAGTGTGGGACCTTATAGAATAACTTATTTAGAGAGGCATGTGCCAATTACTCTATAAAAGTGCCACAATCCCTTGCCTTCTTCTTAACTCCAGACCAACACAGCTAACTACCTCTTCCTGTCATCAGTTGGTATGTGCAAAAAAGTTGCAAGATAAGTAGTTTTATGGCTGGTCACCCTTCATTATCTGTTGTGTTAAACTGCAGTGAAACCCAACTGCACAAGAAGCACAATATTTAATGCACTGAATATAGTAGCATTGGGCAATAGATTTATAAAGTGATATGACATACACAATTTGGTTTTGCTAAATATGTAAAATACAAAGATAAATGTTTGTTTATTGTTTTCACTAGTAAAGAAATACTGCAGTGCATTTGGTAGTTCAGTAACCAAAACAGAAAGGAAGGTGTGTTCTTCATAGAAATTTGACTGACAGTGTATGCTTTAAGATTATGAATGTTATATGCATATGCATACATTCTATACATTTTTGTTACAGCAATCTCTAATGAAGTACAGATTTCAAACCATTGTTAAGTTTTACAGCACCAAGATAGGAAAGTGAAAATGGAGCCAAGAAAATATAGTAAGACTGGAACATATGTTCATTAGACTGTTCATTATGTCCTGATGTTTCACAAAGCTGGTGCAATAGGTATAATAAAGAAAAGGCAACTGCCATAAGAACAAAGAGAGTGTGTATGCAACTGGTTTGGTTTATGGGTGATTTTTTATTCATCTTTTGCTTAGTTTAGGTTTCACACTTTCAAAGCCAAACATATTTGCTATATAAGGTCTCCCAAGTTATTGCAGTACAATTAGTTTTCACTTAGTTTAATGCCAGTTTGGGGGGGCATGGACAGGAGCTGTTGGTTTTCTTATTTTCAAACAGTTCTCTATGGGCGTGTCTACACATGGAAATAAGATTCATCAAGCAAGACCTACCCACAACAAATCCGTGCTGGCCATCCCTCAGGATGTTGCCATCGGCCAGTCTGTTAAGAATGGCCTCTTTGATAATCTTTTCTAAGACCTTCCCTGGGATAGAGGTCAGCTGATAGGCCTGTAGTTTGCCAGATCCACTTTCCTCCCTTTCTTGAAGATCGGCACCACATTGGCCTTCTTCCAGTCTTCCGGCACTTCACCAGGGCACCAGGAGTTCTTGAACATCCATGGCAGGGCCTGGGCTATGATGCTAGCCAGCTTCTTGAGTACCTTGGGATGTAAACTGGCTGTCTTGAAGGTATCCAGCCTCTCAAGGTGTTCCTTCATGAGGTCAGCATTGATGGAGGGTAAGGAATCTCCCTCACCCAGGCCTCCCTGTCCTGTAATGGGCAGGGGTGTCCCATGGGACTGGTGAAAGACTGACACAAAGTACCCATTTAGCAAGTTGGCTTTTTCCTGGGCATTAGTTGTTAGTTGTCCCATCTGGTTTAGCAGAGGTCTAATGTTGCCCTTGGTTTTCCTCCAGCTTCCTGCATATCTAAAAAAGGACTTTTTATTGTCCTTGATACTTGTAGCTGGTTGGAGTTTGGTCACAGCTTTGGCTTTCCTGGTTTGCTCCCTGCAGATCTGGACCAGTGCAGAGTATTCCTCCTTGGAGGTAGATCCAGTCCTCCATCCTTCGTAGGTCTTTCTTTTTAGATGCAGGAGGTCTGCTAGTTCCCTGGAGAGCCAAGGGGGCTGCTGTGCCCTTTTGATGCCTTTCCTCTGAGATGGAATAGCCTGAGCTTGTGCATTGAGGATTGCTCCCTTGAGGAGCAACCACCCTTCCTGAATTCCCCTCCCCTTAGGGTCATGGCCCTTTAAGGCCTCACTGACAAGCCTCCTGAGCTTGTCAAAGTCAGCTTCCCTGAAGTTGAGGACTTCTGTATTGCTGACCAACTTGCCAGCTTTATGGCTGATGGTGAAGGTGATCAGCTCATGGTCACTGTCACCCAGCTTCCCTTCAATCATTAGGTCACTGATTAGGTTGTCCCCCACGGCCAGAACCAGGTCAAGCAGCGCTTTACCTCTTGTTGGCCCGTAGACTTCTTGCATCAGATAGAGCTCATCCATGCATGAGAGAAAGCTTTGCGACTGCTTGGAATTGGCCGAGTGCTCTTCCCATGAGATGTCTAGGTGGTTGAAGTCTCCCATGATGACCATGCACCATGAGCATGTGGCCACAGCCAATTCCCTGGTAAACTCCTGGTCAAACTCTTGATCCTGGGCAGGATGTCTGTATTAGACTCCCACCATTGTGTCCTCTGTGCCGTGTTCCCCATAGATTTTAACCCAGAGGGTCTCCAGTCCACCTTGGGTGCCAATATTGTCTTGCAGGGATGCGTAGCTTTCCTTGACATAGAGAGCTACACCCCTGCCCCTTTGTTCACGTGACCACTCCTGTACAGGGTACTGCCATCTATACCTGTGGCCCAGTCCCACCAGGTCTCCGTTATCCTTATGACATCATAATTATTTGTGTTAAGGTTAAGCAGCAGGACAAGTTCCTCCTGTTTATTCCCCAAGCTCCTGGCATTTGTGTACAGGTACACAAGTATCCCTTGGGGAGCCCTGGCCTTGCCTACAGCTTGCTTCAGGGCTGGACCAGGGGTGGGCTCCCCTAAGTGGTTTGGCCTGCTGGCTTTGCAAGGGTTGCTCGGTGGGCCAGCAGTGGCCAGCAGGGGCAGTAGTCTCCCCATCCCCCAACGGGCTTAGTTTAAAGCCCAGTGGAGCAGGTCAGCCAGTCTGGCTGATAAGAGCCTCTCCCCAGCAGAGGGAGGTGAAGGCTGTCCTTTCCCAGCAGCTCACGGCCTCTCTCACCAGACAGCAGACTGTGGTTGTGGAAGCCAAAGCATTCCTGATGACACCAGTGCCACAGTCTTTGGTTCACTACCTCGATCCTCCTCTCTCTCCTCGGCTCATAGCCCCAAACTGGGAGGATTGATGAAAAGACTTCATAGACTTCATAGACATTAGGGCTGGAAGGGACCTCGGAAGATCATCGAGTCCAGCCCCCTGCCCCAGGGGCGGGAAGTCAGCAGGGATCATAGGATCCCAGCAAGATAAACATCCAGATGTCCTTTGAAGGCATTCAGCATAGGTGCTTGAACCACCTCCAGCAGCAACCTATTCCAAACCTTGGGGGCTCCAACAGTAAAGAAGTTCTTTCTTATGTCCAGCCTGAAATGGTCATGGAGGAATTTGTGACCATTCGACCTTGTCATTCCTTGGGGCACTCTGGTGAACAGATGTTCCCCCAGATCCTGGTAAGCACCCCTGATAAATTTAAAGGTGACTACTAGATCACCCTTGAGCCTGAGCTTTTTCAGGCTAAAGAATCCCATGGATCTCAACCTCTTCTCATAAGGTCTGTTTTCCTGACCTCTGATCATGCATGTGGCTCTCCTCTGTACCCTTTCAAGCTTCTCCACATCCTTTTTGAATTATGAAGCCCAAAACTGTATGCAGTACTCTAGCTGAGGCCTCACCAAGGCTGAGTACAATGGGAGAATGACATCCCAGGATTTGCTTGAGAAACATCTGTGGATGCAAGTGTTTTGTTTGCTTTGCTAGCAGCAGTATCACATTGCAGGTACATGTTCATCTTGTGGTCAATCATGACCCCACTTCTGTCTGTAGTGCTGGCCAGTGTAGCACTGCTAAACCGATAAGGATGCTGCAGGTTTTTCTTCCCAAGGTGGAGAACCTTGCATTTTTTGGTGTTAAACACCATCAGGTTCTTGTCTGCTCATTTTCTGAGCCTGTCAAGGTCAGCTTGGAACACCCTCCTGTCCTCAAGTGTGGACGCTTTACCCCAGAGTTTGGTGTCATAGGCAAACTTGGCCAGTCTGTTTCTGATACCAATGTCCACATCATTAATGAAGATGTTAAATAGTATAGGCCCAAGGACAGAGCCTTGGGGGCCCAAAGCTGCAATGGAACTCCAACTAGCTACTGTTGAAGAGGGTACCATTTTTTAGTCAAACACTTGCATACTATGCCCACTCTCTAATACAGTTAGTCCAAATATTAAGACAATGAAAAGTCAACTTTTTTCATAAAACCCGTTACCAGGATAGGCATAATTAACCCTTAATAATAACTAACAGTATAGTTTACCCACATTATCTACATCCTTCTAATAATGGTAGCCTCCTTATGCAATATGGAGAAGCTGAGAGAATGCATCTTAAATATATAATAAAGATATAGTGGGGAAATTGAATGATAAATTAGGTAGAATTCAATAGTGACGTGGAAAAATATAAATCATGTGTAAATTAGAAAATAGGTATAAGTGACAGTGCATGGGTGTGATTTTCAGTAAATCTGTACATTTTGTTTAAAGTTGTAATACAGAGAGGAGGAAACAGGGCATAACAGGAAAAGCAGCTAATAAGAGTCTGCAAGATAAACCAGGACACATGTTGTGGTGAAAGGAGATGTTTAGTGTGGTGTGCAAAATGGGCATATTCCATTTGGATTTGGATTCAACCTGAATCAGGGACAGTGATTCAATTAATTGATTCATATCACTGTCCCTGATTCAATTCAGCTGAATCTGAATCTGAAGATTCGTTATGCTGATTCAGAGAACCAGTGATTTGGCTATAGACATTACTTTAAATGTTTTTTCTATATACCTCAAGGTACAAAGCATGGCTCATGAATGCTGAGATGGTGGGGTGGATGGAGCAGGCCACAGGAGGGCAGGGAATCCCCCACATGCTTGGCAGTGAACCCAGAAGTGGACTGGAAGTACTTTTTAGTACTCTGGGTCTGCCACTGAGCATGGTAGGAGGCTCGCCATACCCATCCGGCTCAGTGATTGGCTATGGGGGGGTCTCCAGGTGCCCCCCCCCCAGACCCAGGAGACAGCAGTTGCTGAGCCCGGGGCGGCAGGGTGCAGGCAGAGCCCCAGTGCATTCTCCAGTGGACCCAGAAGTGGACCAGCAGTGCTTCTGGTCCACTTCCAGGTCTGCTGCCAAGCGTGCTCCATCTACCCCACCATCCCAGCATTCACGAGCTGCTTGGTACCTTGAGGTATGTAGAAAAAACATTTAAAGCTGTGTCTATATCTGAATTGTAGAATCTTTTCAAATCTCTCTGAATCACAAAATCATAAAATCATAGAAGTCCAGTTGGAAGGGACCTTGTAGATCTTCAAGTCCGACCCCTCGCCTGGGCAGGAGAAAAACTGGGCTCAAATGACTCCAGCCAGGTAGGCATCAAGCCTCTTCATAAAGACCCTCAGGGAAGGAGCCAGCACCACTTCCCTTGGAAGTTGGTTCCAGATCCTAGCTGCCCTAACTGTGAAGTAGTTTTTATGGATATCTAATCTAAACCTACTCTCCAACAACTTGCGGCCGTTATTCGTTGTTATGCTGGGGGTGCTAGGGGAAACAAGGTCTCTCCCAAACCCTTCTGGTCCCCCCTAGTGAGTTTCTAGACAGTCACCAGGTCCCCCCTCAGCCTTCTCTTGTGAAGGCTGAACAGGTTCAGGTCCCGCAGTCTCTCACTGTAGGGTCTGCCCTGTAGTCCCTGAATCATTCAGGTGGCCCTCCTCTGGACCCTCTCAATGTTATCCACATCCCTCCTGAAGTGGGGCGCACAGAACTGGACACAGTACTCCAGCTGTGGCCTGACCAGTGTCGTGTAGAGGGGGAGGATCACCTCCTTGGCCTGACTTGAGATGCACCTGTGGATGCACGACAAGGTCCAGTTAGCCCTGCCAACTGTGACCTCACATTGTCAGCCCATGTTCATCTTGGAATCAGTAATGACTCCAAGATCTCTTTCTGCCTCTGTGCTCTCAAGAAGGGAGTTTCCCATCTTATAAGTGTGCTGCTGGTTACTACTGCCCAAGTGCAGCACCCTGCACTTGTCAGTATTGAAACACATCCTGTTTTTGTTAGCCCACATCCAGGTCTTGCTGTAGTCTTTCCCTCCCTACTAGTGTGCTCACCTCACCCCAAATTTTGGTATCATCAGCCAATTTAAACAGGTTGCTTTTCACCCCATCGTCCAAATCACTGATAAAGAGATTGAACAGCGCGGGCCCAAAGACCGAGCCCTGGGGGACTCCACTGCCCACTTCTCCCCAGGTCGAATATGATCCGTCCACCACCACCTTCTGAGTATGACCCTTCAGCCAATCTGCAATCCATCTGACTGTGTAGGCATCAATGCCACAGTTGCCTAGTTTTTTAATGAGGATGGGGTGGGAGATGGTGTCAAAGGCCTTGCTGAAGTCCAGAAAGACTACATCCACAGCAACACCTGCATCCAATGCTTTTGTGACCTGATCATGAAAGACAATCAGGTTGGTTTGACATTACCTGCCCCTAATGAAACCGTGCTGGTTGCCCTTGAGCATCATCCCTGAAGCCAGCTCATCACAGATGTGCTCCTTGATGATCTTCTCAAAGAGTTTCCCTAGGATTGAGGTAAGACTGACAGGCCTGAATTGATTCAGAGGGTTCTGATTTGATTCAAAGAGATTAAAGGGTTTCCTGATTCAATTGAGATTTGGAGATTCAGCCACCAAATCGGGCCAAATCTCCACTAAATTGAATCAGGGACGGAAGCTTCACACAGCCCTAGTGTTTACATCTAAAAGAATCCTGAAGAAACATTTCCAAGAATATAATTTCATATTTTAGCTTATTTAATACATTTTAATTAAAGATAAATAGACATATTGACAGTACATTTTTTTCTTTTTGCATAAGAGCGAAAGAGTGTCAGATTAATTCATTTTTTCTGTGTTTGCACTCTTTTCCATGATTATTCTAACAAATTACTCATAGGAATATTTGCTGATACAATGCATTTTAAGCAACTCTTCTGCAATGTGGACAATGAATTTAGAATTTGTAAGTGGAAGTTTTCACACCAGAAAACAGAGTTGTACCCTTTCAATCAGGGAAGAGAAACATTGTATGACCTATGAGTCCATTTAAGAAATCTTGAATTTCGGATCCTGAATATTCATAAGCATCTGCCTATGAATGAATGATAGACCAAAAATTATTCATAGATATTATTCAGAAAATATGTTAAATGTTTACATTAGAAAAAAATTGTTTGCTTGGGATACTTACAAACAGAAATTGGAGAAAATAAATAATTCATTATGAATTATTTGCACAGGGTCTGTCTGATGCTCTCATGTTAATTGCTTCTTTTAGTGTACCACATTTCTTCACCTTAGAATGTAAATTGCACTAATTTTGCAGATCAATAAAAGGCCCAGTAAAATGCAAGTTATACTTCTTTACCACTTACATCCAGTTTAAAACCAGCTTACCTGGTCATTTACATTAATCACTAAATTAGATATGGAAGCTTCCTATATGTCCCAATATAAGAGATACACCACATGTGTCAGTAATGTTAGGTACCATAACAAATTAAATAACGTTTTTACCCAAACCAAGAAGACCTTGAATTTAAGATGGCCCCTCCCCCATCCCCAATTATTAGATTCTAGATGCAGAAAATTATAAATGTATTTTCATTTTTCATGTATAGAATAGTTATTGGAGGGTTCCCTTAAATTCATCCCCTGCTACCAATGCCACAGGGAAAGCAGCAGCTTGGGGCAAGGAGCCTACTTCATGCCCCTTATCCACCCCTTGCCACTTCCCTTGTACCTGTCCCCCTGCCACATTACCTCCCAGCGCCTCTCCCCCATCTGTCCACTGGTTTTCCTCTGGTGCCTGCCCCCTACCTCCCCAGTTGCTTATCTTTGGAGCTGCTCTGGTTCTGCCTCTGATGAAGGAACAGAGCACCCTGCTGGGCCAGGCAGTAGCAGCAGCTCTGGCTCCAGCCTCTGTGTGCCCATTCCCTGGTTTTGCACACCCTTTTCTTGCACTCCCCTCACTCTTTGCATTCCTTTTCCTGAATTCCTCCCACTGTCCTTTCTCCCATGCTCCCACACCCCTGGCACTTTAATTTTTACTGTATTTATGCACAGCTGCAAAATAACAGTTAAGTCTCAAGCCACTAACACCACTAACTCTCTCTACTGCCTTTAACGGATTCTTCAGAATTTAGGGTAGCATCTGAAGTACACTGAAATTAATGTAGAGTTCCACTCATTTCTGAAAACTTTGACCAGACCACTACCCCACTGTGACTGAGCAGAAGTTGCCTCAATCTCCTTTTGCATTACATCTGTAGTACCATTCTGTTTGTACTGAATACTCACTATTTCTTTGTACAAATATGTATCTTGTACAGCAGGCAACTTGACATTCTTTAAAAATAAATCCAGCTTCTTTTTTTTGTCCCCACAATTCTTTGTGCCTTCTTGGCCCATTACCTGTCATCTTCTTTCCAGCAAGCAATAAAGGGGAAAATGTATGATGCTGAATTTTAGATTATGCTGCTTCTTACAGAAACGTGATACTGCCAATGGAATCCAGCATGTTTTCTCAAAAATATACTGGCCACACAAATAAATATAGGCTCAGTCTTTCAGGCCTATTCAAGAAAACTTCTACTGAAGTCAAAAAGAATTTCATTTGAGGATAGCCAAAGGATTAATTCATTGTTACCAGCATGTTTAAACCCCTCCCCCTCAAACCTGTAGGACACTGTGTAGCTCAATATATACTCACCTTTTCATAACACTATACTTATAAGCCAAGCACTTTGAGTATTACAAAGAGATGCTTTTACCAAAAGCAAACAGCTTTCTGTCAAAGACACTGTCATAATAGGATGCCTCTATAAAGAAATATATTTTTTTAGTATGTCACACATCTAACTTTAACTCTGCCACCTCAACCAACAATGTTCTTTTTTTCCCCTTTTATATAAATATTGTAAAACAAAGTGCTAACATGTGTAGAACTGTTGGGTAAAGGCTTATTTATTCATTTCTGCTATGGGCAAAAAAGGGATGAATACTTAACAATTGGTGTTTTTAGGATGGGCTGTAGGTTTTTTTGTAACATTTCTGTGTTTAGGATGTTCATGTTGTTACAATGTTGCATGCCTCAGTTTATCTATACAGTTGGTATGCAGGGAAAGAAGGGTTAATAGGGTCCCTCTTGTTAGCAGAGCTGCCTATGTGCAGGGCAAGAGGAAGAATTTTCAGCTTCAACAGGACTTGCATAGCTGTGTTGAGACTTCAGACAGGCTTGGTATGCATTCTTTGGAGACGCCCAGGAGGCATCAAAGGGAGGAGACTAAGATAAGCATGATAAAGGATAGTGCATCAAAAAAACAAGGGGGTCACAAGAGGGTGGAAGGGAGTCTGAAGAGAGAGAACAGGGAAGCAACTTTGGGGCTTGTGGCTGGGAAGACTGGAGTGAAAAGTTGAGTAACTTTAGGGTGTTCAGGGTTGTGTGGGCTGGTTTGGAAACAGAAAAGCTGCTTAACACTTCAGCGGGGCAGAAGACCTCTGGGTAGGTGGCCTTAGGCCCAGTAAATGCTTTCACTGAAGAAGAGATTATCTGCTTTGTTGCTTGGAGCTTTGGGTTACACTTTGTTTCCCCTGAGAGAGATACAGTCTCTCTCTCAGGAGCTGAACTGGAAGCTAGCTCCCTGAATCAGGAGCATGGAACAACCAGAAAGGGTTGGGGACTGAAAGACTATGGTGTCAGGATAGGAAGGAACTAGGGCTCCACATTGGTCTAGAAGCCATGCCTGGGTGGGCTGCAAAGGGCCTCCTTAGGCTAGGTACAGACATACAAAAGCCCAAGGCAGAAATCAACTTCAGTTATACACTTTTCTATAAGCGGTGTAGTTTAGACTGGTAGCAAATAGAAGGCATATTCACACTTTGGGGGGCGGGGGAGAGTTCAAAACTTAGACTGGGTTCCACCATTTTTGAACTGGTCTGCCAAAATTCTTATCTGTTACAGGCATAGACCAGTTTCCAATCTCTTATATGGGTAAAAGTGTAATGTCTGTACCTGACCCTAGAGGCTAGGGCCGCAGTGGTCTTAAGCAGACACCCATGTTGGGGGACTCAGTGACAAGTTTGCAATAGCATAAATATATTGGCAGAGCACAATCAGTATGTTGCTGTCTGCACATCTCAACTGAAGATTAAAATTTTCTAAGGCCTTAGTGACTTACATCAGTGAAAAAAAAATCCCTGAAAGTGTATGATATGTAGTTTTTAGATCAATATGAGATTTGGTTCACTCATGCACTACTGATGTATGTGGGTCATAATAGAATTTCTGTCTCATGCACATACTCAATATATCATGGAGATCTCAGTAATTCCTTTAACTCTTGATCTTTCTACTCTTTCCTTTTGTTTTGTAATGTGCTCTTATTTTTTTTTTAAAAAAAGAAAAGACACCAATACATTTTGGCCCCCATTTTTAGTAACTAATTTTCATGATTTTGTGTAATTTACCTTCAGGCTATAAAACTACATCTATAGGTTTTTCTCTCCACAGGATATGTTGTCCTGTATGCTTTAGCAGTTCACTGAACTGAGATGATTCAAATGAGCCTTGAAATGTTAAATACAACTTGTAATATCAAAGGTTTTCATATCAAATAATTTTGTTCATGTAGGATCCTAGGGAGATTAAGGACTCGTGTGGTGACTAAAATGTCCAGTAGTTATATCAAATATCTCAGCAGTAGATGTATCATTATCAGTTCACTTTAGGAATACTGAAAAATCAAGCTACAGTACTTTGTGCTTTATTTGTAAACCACAACCAAAGACCATAGCGTGTAACACTGTTAGGTCCATATGACAATGATTGAATCAAAAACATAGAATAATTACAGATGACAGCGTGACAGAAGCTTTTATGCATAGCCTTGAGGTGATGTTTTTCTTGCAACTACAGTAGCAACAAATTTCTTGGGTCAGTCAGTAAACTAAATGCCATATGGATGGACTGTCAAATCTTTCTTTAGTCTGGTTATCTCAAAACCCAGAGAAAAATTTGGTTCCCTTCCTCCCCACAATAGCTAGCAAAGTGGGCACATCTACACATGCGCATTTACTGTGCAGTAACCAAAATTACTGTGTAGTACAGGCATGTGTCTACATGTGCATGCCTGTACTGTGCAGTAAACATGGTGATTTACACTGACTTGATTACTCTGCTGATTAGTTACTGCTCAGTAATGCACATGTAGGTGCCTTACTGCATAGCAACACCCTATGTGTGGACTAACTTGGGACCTGAAGTTAGCCCCGAATCAGTCCACACACAGAGTTAATGCACCTTATTGCCTGCAAGTGTAGACACCAGCCTATTCCCATTTACTGCACAGTAAATTTAAGCCAGCATTAACTCACATGTAGACATGCCCAGTGTCCATCTCTCATTTGGCTACCTCACTTCAAGTCAGGGATTGATTAAGATGGAATCAAATGTGCCTTGAAATGGCCAAAAATGCATGGATCCCCCCAAACCACCTGTATTTCCTAAGTTGTAAATCAGGACCTATCAAGAGACTGCTTTTTTCCCTTGGCTGATGCAGAAGGTGAACGACATCAAAGTATGTTAGAATCATAAAAAATAGGACTGGAAAGGACTTCAGGAGGTCATCTAGTTCAACCCCCTGCATTCCAGGCAGGACCATCCTGGTTTTAAACAATCTTAGTCAAGTGTTTTTCTAACTGTTCTTAAAAACTTCCAAAGAGGGAGATTCCAAAGCCTCTCTAGATAGCCTGTTCCAATATGTAACCACCCTCTTACTGCCCATCACCCTTATCCATATTACCACCCTTCAGGATTTGTGGCATGTGTAGACAAAACGGGGGCCCTAAATTGAAGCAATGGGTTTTAAAAAACACCACTTCAATTTAGGGCCTATTAAACCACTGTGTCCTGCACACACCCTGCTGACTGACTTGCCTCTCTAGGGGAGGGTGAGCTGCCAGCAGGTGGAGCAGTCCCTGGGCTGCTGGGGGTGGTGGGGCTGGTGCTTCCCTCCATGGCAGTGGTGGTCCCCCCCCTCAGGTGCCACTCACCCACAGGCACCTGGTTTTGGTGGTCCCAAGGGGCACCGCAGCTGCAGAGGGAAGCACCGGACCCCCGAGCAGCTCAGGCAGGCAGGCAGGCTCCAGGGGTGGAGCAGGGGAAGAAAAGATCAGGCTCGTCACTTCTCTTGGGTGGAGTCTGCTTTCTCAGGCTGTTGTTCGGCTGTCTGCAGGGCTTCCTGCAGAGCTGTGGAGCTGTATGGAGCCCAGTGCTTTGGCTACATGGTTGTACGGGCAGCAAACTAAAACTCCTTGGGGGAGTCATTTAAGGTGCATTACGCTGCCAAATTTCCTAAAGCAGCTGGAATTAATGCACAATACACCGCAGAGGTATACAAACATTGATACCATTAAAGTGGTGCAAAAGCATTTAGCTCATTTTAAAGTGTCACACACTCCCCTCATTTCATCTACACATGGCCTTGGGGACCATTATTAAATCTCACCTCAGACTTCTCTATTCCAGACTAGGTAATTCCCGTTTTTCAGCCTTTCCTTATAAATGATATTTCCTACACCTCTTTCTGGTTGTTATCTGCTGAACTCCTAAAATTCGTCCCTGTTTTTTCTTGAATTGCAGTACACAAAACTGGGCACGATACTCCAGGTGAGGTTTCATTTGTGCTGAATAAAGTGGAAGGATCACTTCTCTTGACTTGCAAATGATACTCCTAGTAATACAACACAGAATGATATTGTCTTTTTTTGTTGTTGTTGCAACAAAGAGCACATTTTTTACTCATATTTAGCTTCCATTCCACTGTAACTCCCAGGTCCTTCTCTGCAGAATTGCAGCCTAGCCAGTCATTCCGCAGCCTACATTTGTTTATGCGATTATTCTATCCCAAATGCAGAATTTTGTACATGTCTTTATTGAAAATATTGGTGTTGCTTCAGTCAATTCAGATAAAGCATTTCCAGTTTGGATGGAGTCCATGTATTGTTCTCATCACTCCCAGAAAATTATTCTGCTTCTGGAGAAAAGGTGGTGAACACAAAACTGGGATTAAGAATGTTCAGAGTTCTAATTCTCACCCTGATGCTAACTCTCTTTGTGACTTTATTGAAGCTTTCAGCCTCAAATATGTCTTATCTATAAAATGGAAATAAATATAGCCATCAGCCTACTTCACAGCACTAGTGCAAAGATGAATTAACTGTCTATAAGGGATGTTAGTGATTAAATCAGTGTGAAAAGTAGGAAGATATTGCACTCCTGGATTAATGTTGTATTGATGGATGCTATGATCCTCTGAAACCAAATGATTCATTTTCTTCCTGGAACTGCCACCTGTACCACTGTTTCTCAGGCTGATAAATTCTTGTAAACAAGCATAACTGGATACATGTATAGTTGTTAACACTAAAAAGACATCATTTATAACACATGGAGTATCTAAGATACTACAGTCATGTCCGAATCTACCTGTAAATATAATTGTGTAGTATCTGTTTATGCTGTGTGACAACTGTTAGCTGTGTAATGGCAGTCATTGTAGACAAAAATGAGGGGGATATTTTAACTGTAACCATATTGCCATTTTCTTTGCACTGAAAGTCAAAGGCAATTAAAACATAATTTAATTAGAGAACATCTTATCAGTTGTAGAAGTAGAATTGATTGGTATTCAGTAGGGGTAAATTGGCTGTTGCTTGGAAAAAAAGCTATGGAAGCTGCCAACTTTGTCACTTAGATTTTGATAATTTTATGTAATTTTGTATTTTCTTTCATCACAGAAACTTATAAAGGCATTAATTGTTGTTTGTTCAGCATTTTCCAAATGCATAGTACTATACAAACACTATTATGATCTTAAGAGCTGCTGGCCTTCAGCTTTCAATATAATGCCATTCTGATTTCAGACACAAATCAAAGATATTATTCCTCTATGCTCTTCATGAGTAGAATGATTTGTTTGACAACCCAAACTGGAAAAACCTTCTACTTTTTGCATCTTATGTTACATCATAATCCTCTGTCTGAACATCAGAAAGCTGGAAGCTAGTATGATTTCATAAGCAGACCTACTACATTCAGATTCTGTGTACTTCATAGACTTAAATGGAGCTGTCTTGGCATGCCTCAGATCTGAATTTAGCTTAGTATACAACCAAGGAATAACCAGAAGGAACTGATAGAGAAATAAAAATGTGATTTTGCTAGTATTTATCGAATGAGGTAAGATATACTAAATATTGATATTCAAAAAAATTGCCGTTTTGCAGTATTGTTGGTTGTAGCCATGTTGGTTTAGGGACATACGCAGGCAAAATTCTTTGGGGAGATGTGATATTTTTTATTAAACCAACTAAATAGTTGGGAAAAAGTTTTTTGCAAGCTTTTGGGCACAAGCACCCTTCTTTAGGCACTGGGGGACTGATGCTGTTATGAGTTCTCCAAAATAGAAAAGAAGCCAAAAATATGACAAGAAGTCTGTAAAGATGCAAATGAGTGGAAGTTTGGAAGACAAAGGGTAGAGATGGGGGGCAAGGGGAAGAGAGGGACATGTGTGAAGGAATGCTAGTGGTCAGCTAAAGGCAGGTTACCTGGTATGTTAGATGTTGGGCAGGTTGTGATATGTCATAAATCTAATGCCTGTATTAAGTCCACGATTTTTTGTATCCAGTAGATTTATGAAGTGAAATTTGTAGGCTTGTCTATGAAAGGTGTTTTGTAAATTCCCTTTGAGGATTAGAACTGAGATCAGAGAGGAAGTGTTTGTCTTGTGAGAGGTGGGACCCACAGGTAACTGGATATTTTTGTCTTTGATGGATTTTCCATGTGTGTTTATTCTGGTGTGCAGTTGTTATTTGGTTTCTCCTACATATTTTCCATCATGGCATTTGGTGCACTGGGTGAGATATATTACATTTCTGGAGGTGCGGGTATAAGATCCAAGAATGGTGATGCTTCTGTTGTGGGCTGCAGTTATTGTGGGGGTGGTAGAGATGTATTGGCAGGTTTTAAATTTCTTGTCCTGGCATGGTCTGGATCCATTGGGTGTGGTTTGGGTCATAGGAAGTTTGTTTCTGGCCGCTGTTTTTTTCAGGCAAGTGTATTTAAAATGCTGAATAGCCAGTACCCAAACACCTAAGCATCTATCACAAGTGATACAGTTTTTTGTTCTGTTTTTTGGTTTTGTTTGTTAATAACAACAATGTCCAATATTCTGGAATGATCTTTTTATTTTTGGATTATTTTCTTTTTCAAATAAAATGGTCTCAATGGCCTAGTGGCTGCTAGAGGATGAGTGGTTGATTCTTCATTTGTGCTCATGCACAAATTAAGTGTAAGTGTGAGTACGAGTATTTCCATTTTGTAGCTAGAGTATTACTCAAGTCTTCACTAGTAATAAATACCCAACTTTTTGAAGTAGTTGGTTACAAATCACATCCTAATGCTTTCTAATAATGGGATAATACTAATAAGTCGGTATGCATAAAGTTTCCTCTTTTTCTTGCATTTTTTCCAGAATTTGCATCTATGCAATCAGGTTAAAAGCAGAATGTATCTGTTTTTAACCTGACAGATATGAAGTAACATTGAAACTACATCTCTAAAGGATGTTTCTTTTATTGCACAATGGGCTGAAATTTATGCTCCTCTTTTCCATATCAAAACTCATTCTTTTGGGATAATTTTCCTATCCCCCGAGCAAATATCACATACACAATTCTTTTTCAGGAAAGTTGTCTGAAAAAACTGATATAAATTAGTTATGACTTTTTAAATTTCATAGTAGAAGAAGCCATCACCTCTATTAAAGTTCACTTTATGTCTAGAAAAACTTTTCAAGAAAGTGGAGAATTAGAATGCTGAACCTGAAGGTTGGGATGGGATGATGGGAGAGCAGGCCAATTAAAGTTTAGTTTTCTTTTCTAATAGGTGGGAACTTGGGAGACTGGAGGAAATAATACACCAAAAAGCTATGGAATTTAATAAAACAAAAATCAAACTACATGTAGACAAAAAGTATGAATATAAATATAGTTAGAAATAGAAGACATTTGCTTCACAAGGTTTCATGACATCAAAGAACCAAAGAATCATAACTATTTGGCTTATCAGAACCCTCAAAAGTTATAAGCAATGTCTCTTCCTTTTAAAGTAGCATCTTTGAATGTCAAAGAGCTAAGTGTCATTAAAAAGAAGAAAGTACTAGGAAACCTAAAATCCAAACCAAACCAAACTACAGATTATTTTACTTCAGATAAATTCATCGTCAGCATGGATGTTTAGTGGGCATGAAAGGAAATTGGTTTCAGGAGCCCTTTTTTTTAGCTTTGACCAAAGAAAAGAAAAGAGGAATATAATATTAGCTAAACATATACCTTTTCACATTAAAGATAGACATAAGGATAATAAGGGATGAGTTCTCTTATAAAAAGGCATGATTGTTAACTTATTAATAACAAGGGGGTTGGCATATGCTCCCATTCAAAAGCAAAATACTTTCTAAAGAACTTCTTTAAAATATTGCAACACTGTGAGGAAGGGGAAATTATATTTGGAGGAAACATTAATTGTACAATGACTCCACATAGGAACAGATTTGATAAAATAGATAAAGATATAGGTGCAGCAATAACCTTTCAATACCAACAGTTAAAATCTTGTATTGCTGGAGAGAACTGAATGAAATCATATACTTTGTTCACATCTTCAGTTATATACTGGAATAGATCTAATGTCGATTGCTAAACTCTTAATAGAGTGGAGGTCTGCAGAAACTGGCAATTATATGATCAGATCATACTGCACTGGAAGTAATATTTGATCTTTGGGATAGCTCCCAAAGATCAGTTTTTGAAAATGTTTCTTTTCCAGTGCAAAATACAAATTACAACCAATAAAGGCTCCAGAACTCAGTGCCTTCAAATAAATGATACAGGTAATATAAAGAGTTATTCCATGGGAGAGGTGAAACCATAGGAGTCAGGTAAGAATCAGAGTCTTATTTGTGATGAGAGCTCACAGAATATAAGCACCACAACAAGGAATAAAAATGTTAGCAGAGAGTCATAAAACACAATTGCCTCCCCCTCCTCCAAATTTGTATCAATCACCTAATATTAGGGGGTAATTGAATATGTTGACAATAGACACTAGTGAAAAAGCCCTTAGGTATATACAAAACAGGCATTTATGACAGGGGAAATCAAAAAGTGATACGGTTTGCTGCTTATTTTTTCAATTTTTATACAACATATACTCTTCTGATAGTCAAAATTCTGAAGTTATTTAAAAACCTGAAAATAGCAGGCTTAACAAAGAGACAAGACATTAATAAATCCTAGAAGTGGCTAAACTACAACAACTGATGGCTTTCCAGGTAAAATGTACAAGGTGTTTAAGAGGGGAATGGGGGGGGATATAGTAATTCCCTTAAGTCATTTTATGGCATTCTATTAGAGGAGGAACTTCCACAGTCTGTGAAAGCTACTGCTCTTATTGTTCATACAGAAGTTGGAAAACAATTTACCTTATGCCCATCTTATAGGTCTATATCCCTGCTGGATGAGGATGTCAAAATTTTAACAAAAATACAAGCTACCTGATTTCAGATCATGTTTTCAACTTAGATAAAACACATCAAAGTCAAGTCATTTAGGAAAAAACAAATGTGTGATAACTAGGGGTACACTGATAGATATTTTTGGGACCAATACTGATAGCTGATATTTAAGGAGGCCGATACTAATCTGATTTCCAACACAGCTGCCTCCAGCTGGTAAGTCCGGTGTGGTGGAAGAGGAGGGGGGAGGGAAAGAGCATGAGGGGGCAGATCAATGCTCCCCACGGTGGAGGCAGGGGCAGGAGCAGGGGCAGAGGCAGGTACTGCCGAGGTGGAGAACCTCCAGAGACAGTGCTAAAGAAGGGAGAGGTTATGGACTCCTGGGAAGGTGGCAACTGGAAGCTTGTCACCTTTGGCACCAAGAAGAAATCTTCATCTCCACTTGCAGCAGTTCATTTGGAGAACAGATATGAAGCCCCAGCAACATATGGTGAGAAGCGTGTTCCATTGGTGGAGGAAGACAGGCCAGGCCTCCCCAAGGTGGGAATGAACGAGACGACCACCACCTAAAAGAAGCAATGGATGGTGGTAGTTGGACACTCCCTTCTGTGGGGGGTGGAGGGATCCATCTGCCGACCTGACCTGTTCTCTCAGGAAGTCTGCTGTTTGCCTGGATCCCAGATCCAAGATGTCACGGAGGTATTACCAAGACTCATCTGGCCTCTTATAACCCCATTACCCCATGCTGCTCATACATTTCAGCAGGACCATATGAACTTCATCTGAGAGTGCTGAAGGAGCTGGCTGAAGTCATTGCAGAGCCTCTAGAAAAACTTCTGAAAAACTTGTGGCACAGAGACGCCCCTGAGGAATGGAAGAAAGTCAATGTTGTGCCCATCTTCAAGAAAGGGAGGACCCGGGTAACTAGCCTAACTTGTATCTTAGGGAAAATCCTGAAAAAAAATCATTAAGGAGTCTATGTGCAACAGGTTTGCAGAAGGTAGGATTCTGAATGACAGCCAGTATGACTTTGTTGTGAGCAGGTCTTGTCTTACCAACCTCATCTCCTTTATGATCGGGTAACTCACGACCTGGATAAGAGAGAGGAGGTTGACATTGTATACCTTGACTTCCAAAAAGCCTTTGATCTGGTATCCCATGATATTCTCATGAGAAAATTGCAGGATTGTGGGCTTAACTGTGAGACAGTTAGGTGGGTACGAAGCTGGCTGAGGGGTAGGACCCAGAGAGTCCAAATGCATGGATCTGCATCATCTTGGTGAGAAGTGGCCAGTAGTGTCCCACAGGAGTCAGTGCTTGGTCCAGTACTTTTCAACATCTTTATCAGTGATTTGGATGTGGGGATAAATTGCTCACTGGCCAAGTTCACAGACAACATCAAGTTATGGGGAAGTGTGGTCACGCTTGAAGATAGGCCACAGATAAAGGTGGATCTAGACAGGCTAGCAAGCTGGGTGAATTGGAACCAGATGAAATTCTCAAAAACATTGAGAAATGTAAAGTGCTCCACCTGGGGACAAACAACCCAACCTTGCTGGGGTCATTTGACCCCAGTACTCCCTCCTGCCATGGCAGGGGGTCGGACTAGATGATCTACTCAGGTTCCTCCGACCCTAGAAACTATGAAACTATGAAACCCCCTGCACACCTACAGGCTTGGTGGCACCAAACTGATCATCACCATGAACAAAAAGGACATGGGGGTAATAATAGACCAGAGTATGAACATGAGGTGGTAGTGTGACACTGTTGCCAGCAGGTACGTAATACTCTGGCATGCATCAACTGATGCATCTCCAGGAAAACCAAGAAAGTGATTCTTCTGCTCAACTTGGCACTAGTGAGACCCCAGCTGCATCCATTTCTGGGCACTGAGCTTTAACAAGGATGTGGGAAGGTTGAGGGAGTCCAGAGAAGGGCCACCTGTATGATCAGAGATTTGCGCAGCAAGCCATATGAGGAGAGGCTGAGGGACCCGGGACTCTTTAGCCTGAAAAAGAGAAGGCTGAGAGGGGACTTGGTAGCAGCTTACCGCTACATCAGGGGAGTACATCAGGGGAGTTGTTTGGTGAACAGCTGTTGGGGAAAAGCAGAAGTAATGGCCACAAAATCCTGGAATAACATTTCAGGCTCAACATTAGGAAAAACTTTACAGTTAGTGTCCTGGCTGTGGAATAAACTCCCTCCAGAGGTGGTGCAATCACCTACCCTGGAAATCTTCAAGAGGAGACTGGACAGTCACCTTGCTGGGGTCGCCTGACCCCAGGTGTCTTTTCTGCCTGGCGCAAGGGGCTGGACCTGATGATCTTCTGAGGCTCCTTCCAGCCTTACAATCTGTGAATCTATGTGGGCACCAATGATAGTGCCAAGAGAGACCCTGAGCCTGAACTCCTCAGTAAACTAAGTCACAAAAAGGAAGCTTATCAGAAGTGGAAACTTGGAGAAACAACCAGGAAAGGTCATCAGAGTATTGGTCTGGCATGCAGGGATGAAGTCAGGAAGGCCAAAGCATAATTGGAGTTGCAGCTAGCAAGGGATGTGAAGGGTAACAAAAGGGTTTCTACAAGTATGTCAGTAACAAGAAGATCGGGGAAAGTGTGGGTCCCTTCCAAAATGCGGGAGGCAACCTAGTGACAAAGAATGTGGAAAAGGCTGAAGTGCTCAATGTCTTTTTCACCTCAGTCTTCACAGGCAAGGTCAACTGCCAGACTACTGCACCTGGCAGCATAATTTGGGGAGGAGGTGAGCAGCCAACAGTGGCAAAAAACAGGTTAGGGGATATTTAGAAAAGCTGGATGTGTACAAATCCATGGGGCCAGATGTGATACACATGAGGGTGCTGAGGGAGTTAGCAGATGTGATTGCAGAACCATTGGCCATTATCTGTGAAAACTCATGGCTATCAGAAGAGGTCCCTGGTGATTGGAAAAGGTAAAAAATAGTGCCCATATTTAAGAAAGGGAAAAGGGGGATCCAGGGAACTACAGACCAGTCAGCCTCACTTCAGTCCCTGAAAAATCATGGACCAGATCCTCAAGAAATCCATTTCTAAACACTTGGAAAAGAAGAAGGTGATTAGGAACAGTCAGAATGAATTCACCAAGGGCAAATCATGGCTGACTAACCTCATTGCCTTCTGTGATGAGATGACTGGCTCTGTGCATGTGGGGATATAAGTGGATGTGGTATACCTTGATTTTAGCAAGGCTTTTGATACAGTCTCCCACAACATTCTCACAAACAACCTAAGGAAGTATGGGCTGGATGAATGGACTGCAAGGTGGATATAAAACTGGCTGGAGCATTGGGTTCAGAGGCTAGTAATCAATGGCTCAATATCTAGCTGGCAGCCGGTACCAAGTGGAGTGCACCAAGGGTCAGTACTGGGGCTGGTTTTCTTTAGTATCTTTATCAACAAGCTGGAGTGCATCCTCAGCAAGTTTGCAGATGACACCAAGATGAGGAGAGTAGTAGGTACACTAGAGGGTAGAGCTAGGATTTAGTGACCTAGGCAGATTTGAGGATTGGGCCAAAAGGAATCTCATGAGGAGAGGTTGAGGGAACTGCTTATTAGTTTAAAGAAGACAAGACTGAGTGGAGTTTTGCAGCAGCCTTCAACTACCTGAAGGGGGGTTCAAAAGAGGATGGAGCTAGACTGTTTTCAGTGGTGGCAGATGACAGGACAAGGAGCTTTAGTCTCAAGTTGCTGTAGATGTTAGGAAGAATTTTCTCACTAGGATGATAGTAAAACATGAACAATAGTAAAACATGAACAGATTACCCAGAGAGGTTGCAGAATTTCCAGTCTTTGAGGTTTTTAAGACCCAACTAGACGAAGCATTGGCTGGGATGATCTAGTTGGAGATGGTCCTGTTTTGGGCAGGGGGTTTGACTAGATGGCTTCCAACCCTAATTTTCTACAATTCGACGATTCTATGTTTTGAAGCAGTTTACACCTGTTATCTCTAGAGGGGCACTGATACATTGGTCCGATATCAGATCAGTACCAATATAAAGAAAACCGTCTGTATCAGATATCAGCCTGATGGGGTCGATAATTTGGCCAATAAATGCTCATGCTGTGTGCAGCCTCAGTGCAGCACTCAGGCAGTGAGAAGCACAGCTGATAGGGTGAAAAGCTGCCTCCATCTGGTAAGTCCAGTGTGGTGGAAGGGGAGGGGAGGGAGGAGGGAAGGAGTGGAGGGGGCAGGTCAACACCCGCCATGGTGAGGAAGGGGGCAGGGGCAGGCACTGCCAAAGCCCACTTACCTTCCCTGGGCCGGATCTGGTGCCTGGAGCCTGGCTTCTCTTCCCCTTCCTCATTTTGCTCCCAGCAAGCTGCCTGCAAACTGCTTGCCCTATTTGCTGCCCCTGTTCGCTGGCTCCATCTACGTCTATAGTTCCACATCAGACAGAGTACCTTTGTTTCTTATCCATTAAATGCAGAGAAAACATTTGATAGAAGAGCATGCAACTTCCCCCTTAAAAAAGTCTTGTACAAAACTATAACCAAATGGCTTTTGGTTTCCAGTCACTGTTATCTGGTTTTCATACCAGCCTCAAATCACCTGTGTAAATCAGTGGGCCTAAATTTCTCCTGTTGGATTACACAGAGTAGCAGGCATGCCTATTGTCTGCTTTATTTTTAATATTGGCCAGGGAGCCTTTCACATAGATGACAGAGAATAATGAATGTATCACAAGTAAAACTTGCAGAAACGCACCTGCTATTGACAGCATTTTTTTTGTCTCACCTCAATATTTTCCTAAAGCTAGTATCTAAAGGAATCTGTAGGCATGTCCAGATGAGCATGCATGTGCAACAGCCTGCATTTCCCATGGCACAAAAAGTAGTGGCACATATTTGTGTAGCTGCTTTTTGTCCCAGGGCATGCCCCTACATGCACGCTCTGACATGTGGCAAATGGACCCAGGTGGGGTAGGGAACACTGAGGCCAGCAACTATTCCATTCCCAGCAGCCTTACTTGGTGTCCTGGGGGCTGTTGGGGCAGTAGTGGTGCTGGTCCAGCAGACTGCAGCCTGACTGGGAGCTGGGGTGTGGCTCTGCCCAACCAGGCCCTGTTCCTGGTGGCATACATTGCTGCCACATAATTCACACTTTTTTTAAAGCGGCAGCAGTTTTTTGACACTGGGCTCTCCCAGTATCAAATTTTGGTGCAGTGTGGTGAACAGGTGCACATGCTGCATGTGGCTTGCAGCACCTCAAACAGCTTTGATATGCCACAAACCACACATGCATGCTCACCTGGATGCTATCTATGGGTTCAGGAAACTTCCTGGCTTTAAAAAATAATATGCCAAACCTAAATGCCAAGTGTAAATTTGACAAGCCTGGAAAAGTTATTCCTCCCAGAAAAACATTTGGGGGTACAAGTAGGCAATAAATTCTATAGGATACACAGGAATTCCTATCTGAAACAGCCTAGAAGAGCTGTATGATTTAAATGTCAAGCCACTGCCTCAGCAAATGAAATAAGATTTGAAGGGCTGGCAGAAATATGAATTTCTTGGGAAGAACGCACAGCCACAGTCCAAATGAATATTTTGCCAAGGATCTCGCTCTTGTTTCAAAATCTGCCTAGATGAAACTCTACCAGAACTACAGAAAATGTTGTAAATATTTATATGAAATAATAAAACAGTGAGCATGATTGCAGATACTTTGAAAAGGCCCATTAAGTGATCTGTGGCTGGGGCAAGAGCTCATTCTGTAATATGGTAACACTCTATTAGAGTGATTTGACAAATCACATAATGTTTCTCTAGACAAAGACAACACAAATAATATACCTGCCTTTTGTATAATTGTAAATGCCAGTATTTATAGAGCTGTTAAAATTTCCTGAATAGATAGTCTATGTGTGTGTATGTGTGTGGGTATCCAAATTGGAGACTTAATGTTATGTATATGTGACTCACATATTTATGTACCAAAACCTTTGCAAAAATTATTGTTTACACAAAGTATTGACTATAGGATGGTCAAGAGGATGGTCAAAAAAGACATATATTACACCCAGCAGGCATGTCTCCATGAGCAGTAACGTGTTTCCTGGGGGACAAGTAGCAGCGGCACAAGCTGCTGCTTGTCCCTGGGGAATGTCATGTAAGCTCCAGTGTATGGCAAGTTACCCCACATGAGGTAGGTGAAGCTGGGGCCAACAACTGTGCTGGTCCCAGCAACCTCACCTGGGGTCCTGGAGGCCTCCGGAAGCTGCAGCCATGGCTTTCCTGCAGCTGGGAGCCTGGCTGGCCAGGCTCTGGCTTTGGGTGGCGAACACTGCCACCATGTGCTTCACCCCACTTCCTTTGGTATGGGTTTTTTAATTATGGGATCTCCTGGTGTCAAGAAAACCTGCCACGCTGCAAAGTAGCAGTATGGGGAACATTTGTATGTGTGGGGTGTGGCGCTGCAGACAGGTCAGTAGCACCACATACTGCACATCCACACTCATCTGGACATACTCAACATGTTTAATCTTAAAAGGACACTTTTTTGTAAGGCTGGCTGTGACCAAAATAATCATGGATTTTTTGCTAAAAACCCCTACATAGAAGATACGCCCTGATAAGACGCAAGTTATTTCACTCAATTCAGGAGTAAATGGATTAAATTCTATGACATGTTATATGAAAGGTCAGGTTAGATGATATAATGGTCTTTTCTGGCCTTAAAATCTATGAACTTATGAAACCCTGATGCTCCTGGGAGTCAGCAGGACATTTATATATGGTTTTATTACAACATACAGTACACAGAAATCATTCCTGTCCATGCTAGTCAGGAAAATTGTGCATGAATTATGCCAGTGGCAGCTATGTTTAAATAAAGTTATGACTAGCATGGTTTTAACTCTAAAGTGGTCAAGGCCTAAGGGGAAGAACAAGCAAATGGATTTTTTAAAGTGATTAAATAGTTGTTACCACTGATGGAGCTACACTGTTGCTAGCAGTACACAGATATAGTGACAGAAGGTCACAGCAACCAGCGGTTTGTAACCACTGCATTACCTAGAGTTGCACAGCAGTAAAAACGCTGACACTGGTATATATGCTCACTTTCTGACCACTGCTCTCAGAGGTGGAGATATATTAAAGGAATCAACAGGGGAAGATTTTAAGGGGGGAAAAAAATCTAGTTTGGACAACCCCTTATTGTGTCAACTCATTATGATTTACTAGTGCTCTCCAAGGAAATCAAATTTAATATATTACAAAAATATCCAGCAGTTTAATCAATTGTGACCACATTTCAGAGCTCACACACTTCTGATTTATGACTACTCATTGGAAAATAGACATTTGTTTAGTACTTTGTAAAATGATGCATCTGGCTTTTTGTTTCCAAACATCATTAAGAAAATGGACAGGGTGGTAAAGTACAGTGTACGAAAAAGTTAGTTGTGTATAGAGTATTGTTATTTATATATTATATTTAAATATCAGCATTGCCTGTTTCTATATATATATATGTGTCCTGCACCACCTGTTCATGCAATTTTAGTCTTCTCTGGTGCAAGCTCATATATATATACACACACGGAGAGAGAGAGAGAGAGAGAGAGGCACTGCACATATACACATATTGTTTCTCTGTTTTTTCTATATGTATCATATATTTACATATATAACGTCGGTCTTAGAGGAAATACATTTATTATTCAGACCCATGCTATCAAAATCAGCCTTGCACATAAAAAATCCCCTTAAGAATAATGGGGGGTGGGGAGGAGAGAGAGAACCTCTCACACTGTGTGTAACCTTCAGCTGCTAAAATCTTAACAGCTTTTCCTCATGTACAGCCTTATAAAAAAGATATCACTTGAAAGATATTTAAACATTATCTGCACTATTTTTATCCACTTTATGTTACATTGTTTCTGATGTCATTAGTTCCCACGCAGTCATATTGTTTTTTAAAAATTACAAAAGTACTCATATATCCTGAACATCTTACCCACTTTGTTATAATCAAATAGAAAACAGATAGCCTTTATTTACTTTAGTTTTTCTTATCTTTTCTTTAAAAAATATTTTCTGGGACACTTCAATATTTGAGTGGAATCAAGTAGTTTTTCAGACAAATGCATTTCTCTTTCACTTTGCAAACAGTCAACAAAATGCACTTTGGTTTAAACAAAAGCATTTGTCCCTCATACTTTTTACGATCATGCAGACCTATGGGTTACTTGTAAGTTATTTTGTTGTGTCTTTCCCTACTTGATATTTGTTATTCACAGTGTGTGACAAATCTAAGTCACGTGGTATTGTTTCCGCTCTCATCAAAGAAGACTCAAATTACATGAACAGGTGGTGCAGGACAAATATCAAATACCTGTCTAATGTGAATACCCATATCAGTATGAAAACAGGTAGAAAAGACCTCCCACCCAAAACTCATTTGCATCAATTTGTGTCAAAACAAAACCACAGAGTTGTAAACACAGAAGAATTAAAATATCATTAGGAATGTAGAAAAATGTTTACAAACATTTCCTCCTTGCTTGCCAGCTCAAAGATGTTCTTTTAAGCTAATTATTTTTGCCAGTGAACTTTTAATAATACTGTATTACAGTAACAATCTAACCCATCTGTAATTTTTAAATCATATTTTAAGTACATTAAATAATAACGAAATCTGTTGACCAAAATAATTATAGATGCATTGTTATCATGTATTAGTTGTCATTATCATACGTGTTGATTGCTAAGATTTTTTTTTTCATATCAGAGAAGTTGCATTTATTTCTCATTTGGCTGACTTGAGCTTGCTTACGTAAATGTTTAATTTTTCTTGCTATTATTTTTCATTAAAACAAAATAACCACCATCACAACTCTAAACATCAATTAACATTTTTATGTCTATTAACCAATGAATATCTTAAGATGTATTCATTAGACTGGTTTTAGGATTATAGAGTCAAATCTTGTTTATGCTACCTACAAACCTATGTTAAATTACCTGCAGGTAACTGTAGCTGCAGGTAATGTGGAACAAAAAGGTGGGCCAATTCAAGGCCAGCTGGTTCCTGGGTTCTTTACCCAGGAGGGGTATTAGTAGGCATAATCTAAGATAGAGACTTGGGTGAATTTAGTATTTTGTAAAGGAGGGTACAAATGTAGCACACATAACGGAATATATTTTTTCTCCACTTAAACAGAAACTTGACACTTTGATAGTATGCTAAGGGCCTAGCACTAGCACTGTATTATTCAGTTTAAAATCAAAAAACAAAAACAAATATAATTATTGGAATGCCAACTAATTTGCTAAGTTGCTACACCATTGCACCTCCCTACCCCCCCCAGATCTGCCCCGGTAAAGGGAATGATGTAATCATGTAGAGGTTCGTTAGATCCTCCTGCATTTTTATTAATATCAGTAATACCATATTTACTTGAATATAGAGGTGAGGTTTTTTCCCCCCCAATCAGCATAGGGAAAAAACTCCTTGTCTTGCAGCCATATACAAAGGAACCTCACTAAATACATTGTCTGTCATTAAATTGCTGCTATGTGCCCAGTAATAGAAAACAACTATGAACCTGATTAAATGCAGCCAACACAGAACATGACTATAAAACATGTGCTCTAAATTGGACAAACATATTAATGGAAACCTACTGCAAGACTAAGTTAATAGAGCCCATCTGAATAAGATATGTAGTAGTAATCTGAGGGGGTCAGGTGCCCCCTTGCTCTCTGCCCCCCCCCCATTTTTCCCCCACTTACCTATAAACTTAGTTCATCCAGAATGTATATACAAACGAGGCACAGGACAACCTTCTCATTTGTATATACATTTTTGGAGGATCCAAGGATTCATGACAAGAACACCTGGTTCAGTCACAAATGGGAAGCTAATTAGCACATAGATCCTTTGTTGGGGGTATCTGGAGTACACACACGTACTGAGCAGTGCTGAGGTATGGAGTCACCATGGATTGAAACATTGTTGACTCTGGTGAGGTTCAGCCCAGTGAACTATATGGTTAGTCATGAGCCTTTTGGTTTTAGACTAATGTTATTTATAGTTTGTCCTATATATAAATAGGTGCCAATGTGTAGCTTAAAAGTATGTTTATGCTAGTAGTATGTTAAAACTATGTTTATGAAGGGAGAGGTTGGGGGGGGGTCAGAGGGAAAGGGGGTATATGACTCCCTCAGATTTACTTTCCTTGCTGTAGTAGTGGGGGGGAGAGACAAACATGTGAAAAGTATGTTTATACCTGTGCTCAAACTTGCAGCTGTTGCAAAAAACATAAAATTCATCAATTCTGGGTGAACTAAGCTCATGAGTACCCATAGCATGAAGTCAGTGGCTGCTTACAGATGTTTAACCCCTCCCCACAAAACAACACTTTACTGGAAGAAGCAGCACTTTACTTCGATCCAGCTTCACAGCATCTGTATAGATCAGGAGCTTCAGTGGGGCTTTCTGCTGCTTTTCTCTAAGACTGATTCAATCAACTATTAGAGAAAATAAGGAAGAACATCTTTATGGTAAGGGTGACCAGAATCTGGAATACACTTTCCAAGGAGGTGGTGCAGTCCCCAACTTCGGAAGTCTTAAACAGGAGATTGGACAGACACCTTGCTGGAATCATTTGATCTCAGCGGTATTCCTGCCCAGAACATTGGGGTTGGACATGATGATCTTTTGAGGTCCCTTCCAGCCCTTAATTTCTGTGATTCAGTGAAAAGCACCAAAAAAGTCCCAGCAGAGCCTGATCTATACAAATGCTGCAGAGTAATAGGGGTGAAGTAACAGGGGTGAACTAACATGCTGATTCTTCTGGTAAAACATGGATATTGGGGATTTGGGGTTTTTTTTAACATTTGCCAGCAGCCACTGACATTATACAGATGTCAGGTGAGCCAGGTCCAACTAACATAGTGCCTCTTATGGGCCTGTGCTGGGCTCAGTGTGGAAGCATGCTGAATTTACAAAAAAGTGCTGGGGGTTTTTTTTAATATCTTCCAACAACGAGTGTTCTTAAATTTGCCCCTCACTTCCCAGAGAAGGCCGGGTCTGACAGTAAGTAGGGAGAAGGAGATGCAGGGAGAGGTTGGGGTGGGGGGGAGTCAGAGGGAAAGGGGGGTATACGACTCCCTCAGATTTATTTTCCTTGCTGTAGTAGTGTGTGTGGGGGAGGAACAATTTCAAGGCAAACATCCAATAATTAGATTCTATACATGGAAAATTATAACAAATTCATAATTTTTCCCTATATAGGATCTAATTATGAGGAGTATCTTATATTTGAGTAAATATAGCAGTTTAAAGGAGAAGGCAATGTTAGAAGCTGTTCTCAGTTATAATATAAAGGTTAAACCCCCCCATCAAACTAGGCCAAAACTAATACAAATTGTCCAAAGGTATTGTGCCATTACTCTGCAGCCATTATAGTTAAATGTTTGTCTCTTATTCAGATTCATATCACTAAACCTAGCCTTCTTGAGTATCTTAATCTTAATAGTGTCTCCTAGTTCACTGTCAGTCATTTCCAGGGATCTGGGTTTTCTCCTCGCCATAGAAAAATGCGGTAAAAAGTGGATTTTCTCATTTTAAGTAGAAAAATCCAAATTTTTCTCCTTTAAAAAAGAAAAATGTGGGAAACGATGGGTTTTCCCTTGCAGGCTGGCAGAGTTCCAGCCTGCAAAGGGATGGGAGGACAGCTGGAGGATAGTGATGATCAGGCAGGGGGAGCCACATGCATATGAACACTCATACATGCACATGGCAGCCAGGCCCAATGGACAGCACCTTCAGTAGCTCCCCACAGGTAAGTGGAGGGGGGGGGAGAGAGGATTGAGACCCCCGTAGCGAGGGAGGGGTTGGGCACGGCTGAGGTTTGGGGGTGGTGTGTGGGGCAGTATGTGGGGCCTGGGTGGGAATGTGCAGCCCACAGGGTCCAGGCAGGGAGTGGGACATAGTCATGAGTGACTTGTCCTGGGGGTGGCAGGGGTCCTGGCTCTCTGTCACTGCATGCACTCCTTGGGGGGCATAGAGTCATGTACCCCCCAGATTTGTGTGTGGGAAGGGGACAGATGTGGGCTCAGGGCTCCCTGCCCTGCTGCCCTCTTCCTGGGGCCTCCATGACCCAGCGGGCAGGACCCAGAGTGGCAGAGCAGGGTGGGGAAGCTCAGTACTGCTGCTGGGAGCCCCACACTCCCATGATAAGCTGACCTGTGCCCACCCGGCAGTAGCAAGTGTGGCAGTGTGAAGTTATGCCCCCCACTGCTCGTAGGTGGCCAGGGGGGCACCTTGCCATGGCAGTGCAGCAGCACCAAACCTCCTCACCCTATTCTGCCCTGCCATGCCAGGTCCTGCCTGCTGAGCCATGGAGGCCCCGCAAGGGAGGGCAGCAGGGTAAGGAGCCCCAAGCCCACAGTGGCCAGCTCAAACCTGTGGCAGCTGTGCTCTGTATTCTGTTCTGCTACAACAGCCACTGCTTCCCAAGGGGGCAGCCAGGGCTTGGGCACTGCTGTGAGGGCAGAGGGTTGTGGATCCCTGGCCCCATAGCTCTGGCAGGTGGGGACCCCTTCCAGGTCTGGCAGCAGGGCTGGGGGCACAGGAAGCTGTGGGTAGGGAGTGAGGGCCACCAGCAGGGCCAGAGAGCTGTGCATAGGGGCACTGGCAGGGCTGATGGGGCGGTTGGTGAGGGGCACCAGCAGGGCTGGAGGGCTTTTGCTTGGAAGTGAGGGGCAATGGCATGGACCAAGCACTGTCATATCAGGACTGTTCAGCACCACAAAGCAGTGGGAGCACACAGCTGAACCCATGTCCTGGTGAGTGAAGCGGGCAGGGGGAGCTCTGATTTTCTATGATAAAAAAACCAAAATCAAATGCCCACATTTATAGGTTTTTAGAATTTATTTTATTATAGTGTTGAGGCACTGATAGGCTTTCAAATTACTTTAAAATTGTAAATATATCAATAAAACATTGTGTTCAACTGATACCTATATATAGGAGTGTTTCATTTTAATTGTGGAAAAACGTGGATTTGGGGTTTCTAAATCAGAGAGTTCACCATTTTTATCAGAGAATTTGCATTTTAAAAAAAGAAAACTAGGATCCCTGATAATTTCTATACATGAGTTAGTATCATCACACCTGAGTAAAGGTTTTTAGCTAGAGCTAAGAACAGTGTTCAGGGCTGTAACATAGAAGAGAGGGATGGCTAACACACAGCAGAATTGCAGAAGAAAGAATACTTTGAATAGTGGAACATCAACACCATTAAAAAGGAGAGAGGGTCATTAATACCTGTGGAGTGGAAAAAGATTAGCAAGATTCAGGGAGATGATAATGAGCCATGAAGGCAATTGACTCCCTTAGCACTGCCTGAATAGAAATGTCGATGGCACTCCCAGGCAGTTGATTTTAAAGCTTGGGTAAAGCAGGAATCAAAGGGCATTTTTACACATGCACACGTTGCAGTTGTATAAGTGGCAAAATGCGCGTCAGTGCTGAGAAAATGGAAGTGGAGCACTTTTGAAATAAAACACGTTGGAAGTGCTTTAGTTCCAAAGCACACCTCTGCCATTTTCTGCATGCTGACATGCATTTTGCTGCTTTTAGAACTGCACACAGCGCAATGCAGTTTGCTTCAGCTTGTGTGCAGAGTCTGCTCTGAAGCAGCAGATCTCCGGCACATCTCAGGAAAAAAGTATGTGTATAAAAGCCTAAGTGAGGCACAACTACACCGCTGCACTACCATGCACCTGCCCCAGTAGGGACCAAATGTATCCATGCAGGGTTCTTTAGAGACTCCTGTATTTCTATTATTAACAGTAATAGTTTATAGGAACAAGCATTGTGCAGATCTCATCTCAGCCATAATGTAGACAACCCTTAAAGCTGCTTTTGATGTATGATTGCTTGACATAGCTTTATATCTGTTTCTACGTTTGGCTTATACTTCAGTATTAACAAAGAATTATATGTTCTATCATTGGCTTTTAGCTGAAGAGGGAACAGCAACTGTTTTCTCTTGATACATACACTACTGTTTTCCCTCTATACACATGGTGGCCAAACCATGGCTTTCAAGCTGCACGTGGCTTGCTGCACAGGACTTGCGGCTCTCCAGGGCTTCTCCGCTGAAGCCGCTTCTCCCCAACATGGCTCTGGGGGACACTGGGCTGCCGAGGGTGGGGGCTGCAGCTGTGCTGCTTACCCCAGGGCACACTCCCAGAGGGGAAAGCCAGAGCAGTTTGGTGGTGCAGGATGGGGAGAGGGTGGTAACCTCCACTCCAGGTCAATTAGCACTCCCTCTCCCTCGCTCTCCAGTTTTGATGGAGGATTGGATGCGACTCCCAGGGTGAGTAACTCTGGCCACCCTTACTCTATACCATTAATAAAAATGAACATTTAAAATTTCAGTAGAACTAGTAAAAGCCAAGCAGCAAATTTTAAGAGTTAAGGAAACGTCTTACTACTTGATATGTTCATAGAATCATAGGAAAGTAGGGCTGGAATGGAACTGTATTGGACTCATCTCTAATAGACTCCTGTGACAGATTTGTCCTGAGCAACTGTAGCGTATGAAAGTATGAAAAAAGAAACAAATGCATTTGAAATCAACAAAAGGGTGCAAAAGGGGTGTCTCAGTCCCCATGCTTTTTAACAGCTACTTTTCATTCCTGCTTCTTCACTCATTCAAAGGCAGCAATGGTAAGATTTATCTTCAAACCAGACTTGATGGAGGCTTGATCAACATTCCAAGGCGTAGAGTGAAAACCAAGGTGAAAGAACTGTTTTGAAAGATTTCCTGTTTGCAGGTGATGCAACCTTGGTTGCCCACACTGAATCTGTCCTACAAAATCACTTAGGCAGATGTTCTGAATCATGCAAGAGATTTGGGATAGTAATTAGTCTCAAGAAGACTGTGATCATCAGAGATCTGGGTGTTCCATTCACTGCAGAAAAATGGAGAAAACATGGATTTTCTTCTTTAAGGGAGAAAAACTCAGATTTTCTCCTTTAATGGGGAAAAATGTAGGAAACTTCTTGCAGACTGGCAGAGTTCCAGCCTGGAAGGGGCTACTTGGGGTTGGAGGTGGTGGGACACAGGGGGCATCACCTGCATGTATGTATGCACACACATGCACATGGCCAGCAATACAACCATGCAGTGGTGGAGAGGAGCTCCCTCAGCTGCCTGCAGGTACGTCTGTGGGAGAGAGCACAGTGATGCATGGTGGGGGAGGGGGAAGCATAGGTGACATGGGGGCAGACTGAGGCAGCCACAGTGAGGGAAGAAGTGGGGCAGGGTTGGTGGCTGGAGCTGGATCTGGGGATGTTGCCCAGCTGGGGTGGGAATGTGTGGCTGCAGGGCCCAGCTGGGGGAGAAGGATGGGACCACAGACAGCTCATCCAGGGTGCTGACACCCTGCTGCTGAGTGCACGCCTGGGGATGGTTTGTGTGCCAGAAGTGACTCATCAGAGGGGCGGGGGAGAAAATTCCCCCCCATATTTGTGTGGGGGGTGGGGGTGGATTCAGGCTGCCCAATGCAGAGCTCAGGGCTCCATCCTCTGTTGCCTCCCCCCTGGGGGCCTCTGCAGTCCAGCAAGTGGGAACCAGCACGGGAGGGTAGAGTGGGGTGGAAAGGCTCACTGCTGTTGCTGCTAGGAGCTCCATGCTGGCCACAGCACCATAGCAAGATAACCCCTGCCTGCCTAGCAGCAGTGGGGGGACCACAACTCCATGGCAGTGGTGGAGGCTTGGGGCTGCCACCATCATCACTGGGAGCCCTGAATGAGCTGTATCACCATGATGAGGCACCCCCTGTCCACCCCAGCCCCTACTGCTCCTGGTGGCAACAGCACTGAGCCTCCTTGCTCTGCTTTGCTCTGCTCTCCCATGCCAGGTGTTGCCCACTGGCTTGTGGAAGCCCATGAAGTGAGGGCAGCAGGGCAGGGAGCCTTGAGCAGCAGGGCAGGGACCTTTGAGTAGCACAAGATTGACACACAGAGAAACCACTATCAAAAAGAAAAGGTAGTGGTGGATTGGCCATTGCAGGAGAATTGGGAGAAGACCATATCCCCAAGAATATCTTTTATAATGAGATTTGAGACAGCTCTAGAAAACAGGGTGGCTGTATATGGCAGTATTATGATGTGTGCAAAAATGACATGAAGTCATTCAACATCACTGTAGAAAACTGGGAGGAGTGTGCAAAATCTGGAGGGAACATCTCACACTGGGTGCAGCTCAGCATGAAGCAGTTTTGATCCAGAGGATGGAAGCAAAGCAAGAAAGAAGACAGCAGCTTGCTGTAAATTTGGACTCCAACTTAGACAATATATGGATCTGTGAAACTTGTAACAAGCTGTATCACTTTCTAAACTGGGCTTGTCAGCCACAAACAGATTCATCAAACATCTGACCAGACCACTTAAATGTACACCATGATCTAGAGGACTGATGGTTGCTAGGCACTACTTTGAGAACCTCTTCCCCAGTTACCCCCTGTGGGTAGCCCCTGGGTACCTGTTGCTGGTTTCACTGGGCTAGGGTCCTCAGGCAGGGTGTGTGCTCATCCCCTGCTGTGCCATGGGTAGGGCCCAGCTCAGTATTGCCTGCCAATGGGCCTGCCGCTGGTGTTTCTCCAGTGCTTCTGGTGGGCATTGTACTCATCACAGTCCCATGAGTCTCCTCTGGGCAAGATGAAGCTGGTTCCTCAGCTGCCACATGGAACACAGCCAGCTGTCTAGCCTCTGTGAGACATGTGGCCCACATCCCTTTCGCTTCCTATGCAGCAGGGACAGCTTCCTGTCCTCTGGCAGGGGTAAGGATGGCCAGACTTGTTTCCAGTTCCTTGGCTACTGTTCCCCTGCCTCCAATGTGTTTTTTGGCCCATTATCCTGAGGCTACAGGCCAATTGGGAGTGATCTTCTGGCTGATGTGGTGCCAGGTCTTCCATGTGTACTTTGTGGCTCCATGACACTGCAGGCGGGTGAGTCAGGTGGGGGGCTGTCAGTTTCCTACTACATGGTACCATATTTGCTCATGTACAACACATCCCAGAATAAGATAAACATCTTGTTTTTGAAAGGCAAAATAAAGAAGAAATGATCTTTCCTTGTAGTAAGTGAGCAGCAGCAATCGCAGAGCTGAAACTTTTTGTCTTTCTATTCCCTGGGCGCATTTACACAAGATATTTAACTTTACATTAGCAGTTTACTATGAAGTAAGCATCTGCGTCTACATGTGCACATGCTTACATCGCAGTAAACCTCTCTCATACTGAGTAAATTTGCTACCTGCAAATGCAAGCAGCAAATTTACTCAGTGTTAGTAATGGCACTGTAGTGCTTGTGTAGATGCCTGACGGTGAACAAAATCTGCTCCTGGACAGATGTCCACTGGGGTGGGAGATAGCGCCTTGCCCCCAGGAGTTGCCTGCTGCTGGGTGGGTTCCACCACCAGAGCCTGGGGAGAGACTATGTCCCCCTTCTCTGAGATCATAATGGGGAAGCAGGGGCTGGGAGATCTTTATATCCCAGCGCTGGTTTCTTGACCACAGGGCTGGTGCTGGGAGAATATTATCTCACAGCCTCAGGAACTAGGAGACAGCATCTCCTGGCCCAGCATTCCCTGCTAGCCCCTTGGCTCACACCCAGGGGGAACACTGGAGCTCTCCCAAGTGGTGGTAGGGGCCATTGGATGGCTGCAGGGAACTTGGAGCAAATCTCCCTAATCCTCATATGTGTAGACACCTACGGAAAAACCCTTACTGGGTGCATCTACACATGACGCTATGTCACTGTAGCAATGCACTATGGCACTCGACAATGCACTAAACGCAGTTGGGATCCCGGAGCAGCAGGGAGAGGAGGGATCCAGGCACATGTGTGCCCCCTTACCAAACTCAAGGCAGAGGAGGATGCAGCAGCAGTGGAGCCAGCAGTGGGGACAGCAGCAGCTGATCACCCTAAGTAAGTAGGCAGAGGGACTGGATGCAGCTGAGCTGGATCTGGAGGGGAAGCCCCCTGGATCCCTCTTAGCTGAGCAGGTACAGAGCCGTGGTCCCAAGCCACGCTGTATGAACAGAGCGAGCAAATAGAGCGCACCGGCGTTTGCACTGGGGTTCGCGCCAGCGGGTGAGCAGAAAGGACCAGGAGGGAGACTCCTACTAGGGCAGGGTGAAGGCACAGCACTAAGCTAAAAACAAGCAGCAACTCCTATGATGGTGTTGATGCGGAGTGCTGCCAGGGCCCTTGCCCAGGGGGGAGCAGCCTACCCGGGTCTTGTCTGAGGCCTCCACCCAGACAGAGCCCATGGGGAAGCAGGTGTCCCCCTACCCCCCGCCTGTGGGGGTTGCCCAGCAAGGACCAGGGGGGCAGGGATTGGGGACCCCCACACCTGTTCCACAGGCCTTAGAGCCCTGGAGGTGCAGATGAGGGAGCTCCAGGAGGAGGTTAGCAGGCTGAGGGGAATCAGGAAGGTGGAGGAAGAAATTGATGGCTATTTCCTTTCCCTGCAGGGCCACACACCCAAGGAAGAAGCACCTCAGGAAGTGCCCTCCACTGCAGAGTGGCAAATGGTAAACTCCAGAACCTGGGCTGCTTGTAACACAGCAGTACCAGTTCCTCCAGTCCGGCTGGAGAACAGGTATGAGGCCCTGGCAACGCTGGAGGGGAAGGAGGGAGAGGAGACAACTTCACATTCTCCACACTCCAAACAGGCCGAAGGAGCTAAGCAGTCCCAGAGGAGAAAGCATCGAGTGATCATCCTAGGCGACTCTATCCTGAGAGGTACAGAGGGGCCCATCTGTTGCAAGGACCCCTCGACACACGAGGTCTACTGCCTACCCAGAGCAAAGATTCATGACATGATGAGGATGATCCAAGCCACAATGCAGCCCACCGATTACTACCCCATGGTCCTAATCCATGTGGGTACTAATGATGCGGCCAGGAGAAGCCCTGATCGCCTGATGGCAGACTACCATGCTCTGGGGGGTGTGCTGAAGGAGATAGGTGCACAGGTGGTATTCTCTTTTGTTCTACCAGTGAGCAGATGTGGTAGACGGCATGAGACGTGCATCACAGAGACCAATTGGTGGCTTCGGGAATGGTGTCTTGAGGTGGGCTTTGACTTCCTTGACAAGGACCTGCATGTCACGATGAGAGACATGCTCGGATGGGATGGGCTCCACCTTTCCCCTAAAGGTAAGTGTGTGTTCTCTTCTAGGTTGGCGGATCTCCTCTGGCAGGTTTTAAACTAGGCTCATTTGGGGAAGAGGAAGATGAGGGAGGAGGAAGCCTCGGACTGCTAAAAAAAACAGTACTCACAAGTACAGCCCAGCCTAGACCGATGAACGGAACATATACACAGGTAAGCAATAGAGGCCAGGGCAATGCTGTGATTAGGGGGCCAGTACACACATCCTCAGGAGGCCTCAAATGCCTCAACACAAATGCTTGTAGTATGGGAAACAAGTATGGGAAACAGTGGAACTTACCCTCCTGCTAGCTGACACTAACCTAGACATAGTGGGCCTCACTGAAATGTGGTGGGACTCAACACATGACTGGGCGGTGAATATCAAGGGCTATAGGCTGTACAGGAGGGACAGGACAGGGAGGAAAGGTGGGGGTATGGCACTCTACATTAAGGAGGAATACACATTGTCATCAGGTAGCAAAGAGACAGAGGAGGGGCACACGGAAGTGCTCTGCATTAGAACACAAGGCAGTTGAGGTAAAAGAGACTTAGCGGTGGGGGTCTACTACAGACCACCCAACCAAGAGGAAGAGCTAGAGGAATTCTTAAGTCAGCTCATGGAGATAGTTAGGTCAAAGGATGTGGTCATCATGGGTGACCTGAACTTTCCAGACATCTGCTGGGAAGAGGGGGGATCTAGTGGCCTGTTACAAACTAGTCAGAGGGGACCAGCAGGCATTGGAGGAGTCCCTGTTTCCCCGAGCACTACCAGGGGTGACTAGAAATAACGGTCACAAGCTGGCAGAGGCTAAATTCAGATTAGACATCAGGAGATGCTATTTCACTGTCAGGGTGGCTAGGATCTGGAACCAACTTCCAAGCGAAGAGGTGCTGGCTCCTACCCTGGGGGTCTTTAAGACAAGGCTTGACAATCACCTTGCTGGGGTTGTTTGACCCCAGTACTCTTTCCTGCCATGGCAGGGGGTCAGACTTGATGATCTGCTCAGGTCCTTTCCGACCCTATTAAGTATGAGACTATGAAACTATGAAATGTAGGGTCAGTGGGCAAAAACCATGATGCTGCAGCTATGTCACCATAGCTATGCTACCTCAGTATAGCGCATTGCTATGGCAACGTAGTGGTTATAAATAACCGTGCCATGTGCGGGTGGTGCAGTACAGGCTGTAACACTGGTGCCATAGGGACATGTGTAGATGTGCCCACTGTGCGGTAGCTTATTGCATAGTAAATCTAGGCTGGAGTAAATGCATGTCACACCCAGTGTGAATCACATTCAGACTTCTGTTTTTGCCTGTAGAAGCTTAAGTGGCATATACTGCTGGTACTGAGATTCCTCACCTATAATAAGCATCGTAATTTCTAGTTTGTTTTTTTTTTGGAAAAAAAAGTATATGTGTATAGAAGAAAATATGATTTCTTGTAATAATAAGCTAGAACAATAGGTACCAACCTTTTCTGACAGGCATGCCCAAAGGTAAACCCCACACTTTCTCCAGGTGCCAGTCTGATCCCTTTTTGTTGCATGTTCTGTTGCTCTGCTCCCTGCCCTATCTGTCACTATGTTCCCTGATCTCTCCCTGCTATGTGCCACACAGATGGGCTGCTCATGCTACTTGTCATGTTTGCCATAGGTTGTCCACCCCTGAGCTAGAATATCAAGTAAAGTATAGACTATATTAAACGAACGTAAAAGCACCAGCAAGGAATGAGAAAACAGATATTGTTGAATCTAGTACTGAACAAGAGAGATAATTTTTATTTGATGAATAACATTGCTGTACAGTCATTATAGTTTCTATTTTGTCCCGAAACTATACTATAAATATCTATGCTAATCAAGTAGGTAAATTACATAGTAATAAATGAGGTATTGAGACAAAGGTGATTTAAATATATATTTGTCCATGTGAGTTTTGCAGCAAATGAACACCAAGGCTGAATTCTGCAGAATTTCCAGAATATATTTGCATTTTTATATGGAAATGGACAATTAATAGCTTATTTCTATTAGCTGCTTAAATTTCTAAAGTTTTGAACAAGAGCTAAAATACTTTGTAATAGATAAAGCCTGGCAGGAGTTAAATGTATAAAAATCACTGACCTGACATCACACTTTTCTCCATCACATTTTCACCTGCTCATGTAGCACACATCTCTGGCTTGACAGAAAACTCCTTTGGGTCTCCTAAGTGTAAAGCTGTTGATTCTGGCCATAAAATTTGAAATTCTAGTGCTGAATAAGGAAGGAATGTTTTCATCTTGTTAAAACCATAGAAATACCTATAAATTCTTTCACAGTTCTAGTAAGAAGCTGTCACTTTTTTATTACATCTGTAGAAAAACAGTTGACTAGCAAATTAGACAGTAATTTATTTTTTCTAGATTAATTAAAATATATATATGTTTTTAACCTCTCAAGTCAAAATCCATGTGTATCTGTATGCGTATGCTCATGTACATGCATATCGGTCTCAGAGAGAAAAAAAATTAGAAGTTGCAGTATTTCCCCATCCATAGTGAAAGAAACACCCAAGGAATACTGTAAATACTGAGCAAATGTTATTTATCTCAGACAAGTGGTAAGAGCCTAAGCACAACCAGTATAGCTTACTTTATGTATCAATCAGGCATGCTTTTTGGTCAACCTTATAGTTTGTCATCTTCAACTTAGTCTTGGGAAGTCATGAACATTTGGGGACAGCCTGCTGAAATGAATGTAGAAGACATACCTTTGAGAGAGAAGAAACAAGGCTCAGGAGAAAAGTAGCAAAATAGCAAGACCTCAAACGTAAATGGAAAAGGAATATGCTGTTTTGGAAATTATCATGCGACTGTGTGGCCAAAATTGAAGAAATATTGCATTATTAACAATACCATCATGCAATTCTGTTAATGGTGTACTTGCTGTTTGTGTGGTTCATAGAGAAATCCAGAAAATGTAGTGCAATCTGGCAAATTTAAGAGACCACAAAAACTCCAAACATGATACCCATAAGTGAAAAATAAGCAACTCCAGCCTCCATAGATTAGTTTAAACATCTATTGGGATCATTCAGCAAAAGTAATATTTCCAGCTAGAGAACTCGTATTTATAGTGCAAAGTAAGATATCTCTCTCTCCTTTTATGGAGAGTGAGAAGGCTCAGTAAGCATAAATGCACAAAATGGTGTGGCGTCCTTATGATTACACTGAAACTTAGACTGAAAAGTGTTAAGTCACTTTATGATAGCATTTCCAGAGAAGTGAATGGTATATGAATACAGTGATAATACCTGAGCTTCCATCAGTGCAATTGTACACTCAGCAGAATCTTTTATAAAAAGCTCAAAGGTGTGGTAATGGTAGTGGTGGTTGTTTTCTTTTATGGATGTCAAGTTAGGGATGTGTAGACAGAAAATTATCACTTGATAACTTGAAATACCTGCTTCCAATTTCTGTCAGTAAGTTAAATATTTGGCAAATGCATGCATTTGTTTTGGAACACATGAGCTGCATTTACAACAAGTAATTTTCCATTACATTGCATTACAACTTCCCTTATCAGGTTGTCATGTGGCATGTTAGTTTGCAAAGTAAAAAACAAATTGAGACTACATGAATTTAAGGTGGCATTCAAACATCTGTCATTATTTAAAATAAATGCAAAAGATTTTTAGTTTTTAAATCAAAACTAGTACAGAAATTGACTAAATACATATATCATGGCAGGATCAGTTTGCATATATTAAAAATGATAGCAAGAGAAGACTGAGTTCACACAGATTCCTTGTTAGATCTGGTCAAATAATGCTAATCAAACTGCTTATTTGGGGGTTGAGACAAAATCCACTGGAGTCTTTCTGTTACTTTATAGACATAGAATTCAGCTCCTGATGTAAGATGGTATTTTTTTTTCTTAAAAATATCCATTACCTGGAATCACAGGAAAGTAGGATTGGAAGGGACCTTACAAGGTCATTTAATCCAACCTCCTGCTTAGGACAGGATCATTCCTGACTAAACTATCCCAGACAAGTGTCTGTCCACTCTGCTCTTGACAATTTCCAGGGATGGAGATTCCACAACTTCTTTAGGGAGCTTGCTCCAATGCTTGGAAACCTTCAGAATCAGAAAGTTCTTTCATATCTCCAACCTAGATTTCCCTTTACTGTAGCTTGAGGCCATTTCTTCTAGTCCTGTCCTCTACAGCAACAGCTATCTCCATACTCTCTGCAATCACCCTTCAGGTATTTGAAGACTGTTATCAAATATCTCCTCAGTCTTCTCTTCTCCAGACAAAATAAGTAGTTCTTTCAGCCTTTCCTTAAAAAGTCTTGCTTCTTGGGCCCCTAATAATGTGTCACTGTGAGCGGGACCCTTTGCAATTTATCCACATTCTTCTTGAAGTATTGGGCCCAAAACTGGACACAGTACATCAGATAAGTCTTCACCAGTTCAGAACAGAGCAAAAGAATCTTTTCCCTTGATTTGTAAGTGACACCCCTGTTGATACAGCCCACTATACTGTTGGCTTTTTTTGCAACAAAAGCATATTGTTGGTTCACATTTAGCTTGCTGTAAGCCCCAGGTCCTTCTTTGCAGTACTGCATACTAGCCAGTTATTCCCCAATCTGTATGTGTGTATGCAATTATTGCCCCAATTATAGGACTTTGCACTTGTCTTTGCTGAATCTTATCAAACTAACTGTGGACCATTTTTCCAGGTCATTCTGGATCCTAGCCCTGCTTTTCAGTGTGTCTGCAACTCCACCCAGCTTGTGGCATGAGCCATACGCTCAATCCTATCATCCAAATAATAACAATGTTCAAGAATACCAAGCTCAGTACAAACCCATGGGGGACCCCACTTGGTACCTCCTCCCAACTAGACATTGATGATTATGGAGAAGATCCAACCATTTATGTATCTATATTTCACTATTTCATCTAGTCCGTATTTCCTTAGCTTGGTAAAGAAAATACTCTGAAAGACCATGTCAGAGCCCAGATCAGCAACTTTGAAGCAGTTATACTTACCAAATAATTTCTGTAATTAATTATTTAACTCGTTGAAATCCACTATTAACTATTTCAGTTGTTTTTCTCCCAAGTCTTGTTCTCATGCTTCTGTTACTGCCTATCCTTAGTATTTTCTGCTACTGCCACCACCACTAGCCAAGTCGAGTGTCTTTCCTATGCTAATAATAAACATGGATGAGTTAACTGTGAAATAGCTTGCACATGCATTTAGTTACATTACATTGTACTTGTAATATTAAGTTAAAATGGTATTTGTCCTATAGCATGATACACTAAAGGCCATCTTCTACCTGAGGTGCATACATACATTATGGAGTTATGCATGTGCATGGAAGGGCACTTATTCCAATGTGTTTGCCCTCATCATTTTCGAATGTCACTGTCACTTTTGTTGTCAGTGTCTCTGAGTGAAAGCTATCACTGTATGGCAGTGGTCATTATTTAGATATATGTGTTTATTTACAGCTTTTCATAAATTATGACTCAATGTAATACGGTAGAGTGGTATCAGTGTACTTCATTTGATATATGAGATACCCTCATTGGAAATGCTGGAAGTTTGTTACAATAGGAAACCATAAGCCATTTTGTTTATCATCTAATTTAATGAGTCTTAGAAGAAGAATGTGTACACTGTGAGAAGGCTAAAATGTGTCCAACCCATTGGCTAGTGTCTATCTTTTCTGACACCCACCTAATTAGCTAGAAAAACATTATCAGCAGGATTTTAATCTTCTGTTCACCACGGAAAACTGCAGAATCCACATTTTTCTGCAACCTACCAAAAACATGGCAGTGTCTCACAGTGAGCAGTACCATTTCTGCTTTCTTATTTTTGCCATAGTTTTTGCCTCAGCCTACTAGCAGCAGGGGGAAGGATATGCTGCTGATTGGCCAAGAGGTAAAAACTAGGCAAAAATAAGACAGCAGAAATGGTGCTGCTTGCCATGGGATACCACCACATTTTCAATAGGTCATGGAAAAACACAGATTTTCTTGCTTTTTTCCTGTGGAAAACTGGGATCCCTGATTGTCAAAGAAATATAGTTCCTCAAGCACCCACATTGCAGTCTTCATCAGGAGGCTTTGTTCAGTTCTCCTTAGGTTTCTGCAAAAAATTCCACTGATCTCAATGAATAGTTCCTGAATGGTTGAACAGCTAAGGTTACGTATAGTGCCACAAAGTTCTGCAAATTATTCTGTAAAATCTAATTGGTGTAATAACTAGGGTTTGTGGCCTGGGCAAACCCTGCAGGAGTGTGGGAGAGCAGTGGGGACTATTGAGCACTGGAGGGGAGATGGTTCCAAAAGCTGGGGAGCAGGGGGCAGGGAGAGATGGGTGGGGATGGGGATGGATGTGGGAGTCTTAGCTACTCCAGCAACTCAAAAACAGTCCCCAGTAGCTGCTGCTGCTGTGACTTTAGCCACAGCCACAGCCACAATGGTGGTGTGATCTGTCTGTTTTACCTATTGTTCCTACAGCAGTGACCGTGTCTGAGCATCTGGCTGCTCCTGCAAGAGCAACACCATGGTGCTGCTTTCGGTCCTGAGTCAAGGGCTCTACAGGGGTGGGGGTCCAATTCTGATGCCTCTGACACTTGGGGCTGGTAGTTCCTCTACTGAGTAACAAAAATGTCTGCTCCCTTTTTTTTTAAAGAGCCTTTTTATTACTAGTGTGCTGTTCCTTTCTTTAATTGTCATAATCTAAGGCTGTCCATCACAAGATCTAACTCTAGATGTTAATTAAAAAAATAAGCACCACATTTTAGAAATGCTCAACTCAAAGCCAAGTGTATTCTTCAATAAGGAGGGTCAAGTGAAGCTAACAGAAAAGAATATCAACTTTTATAGGTAAAATGTTAGATGGAAATTAGAAGGCCCACGGGAGAATCTGAACAGCAATTAGTCAAGGGCATAAAACAAATAACAAGAAAAAAAATTAAGTACACCAGAAGCAGGCAGTCTCCGGAAGAATCAACGGGTCTATTCAACTATCAGGAATTAAAGGAAACAATTATGAAGGACAGGGATATTTCAGAGTAGCTAAATAACTTTCTTTTAATCAGACCGCATCATAAAGAATATAGGAGGACTGTCTGCACTCAGACGTAACAAGCCTCTCCCTCTCCTATACTCGTGGAAATCAGGACTAACCCTGTTGAAGTCAAAGGCATTCTAATGATGTTAACACAGTGTTAGCAAGACAATTGAAGCTACTGTTTTCATGGAGATAAAAATGAAATGCTATTACTCATTTAGGAGTAAGAAGAAAAATATTGAAACAAATTGATAATTTCAATAGTAAAGTGTCAACAGGAGTAAATAATAATTAACGAAGAATTCTGAATAAATGGAAGAAATAAGGATCTGAACTAAGTATGCTATCTATCATTACAGCCGGTTTTTACAAGAGGGGTGCTGGAAGGAAGTCAGTGTTCTTTCTGTCTTTAAGACAGAAACATGGACTGATCTCGAAAGTTACAGAACAATGATGCTTGTAGCAATACCAGATACATTTCTTGAAACAATGAAGACAGAGTTATAAAATCTCTAAGTAAATATTAAGGCTGTGTGAGACTTCAAACTCTGCTTTGGATCCGGAGAAGCTTCGGATGCTTTGGCATCTGAAGCAGCATGTCTGGATAGAAGCACTGGCTTTGTTAGGCTTTCCAAAGCAGTTCGGAGCTTCTGAATCACTTCTGAAAAGCTTTGGAGCTGCTTTGGAGATCTGTCCATAGGGTATAATGGGGAATCAATGAAATATCTATAACTTTGTTGTTTTTTGTCTGATTTTGATGAAAGTTGCCGGGGTGGTAGCCTCTGCTGAGAGAATTAACTCTGCCAAGTTTAAAGAATATTGGTGCATGTGTTTGGGGGAAACTGCACCCCAAATTCTTGAAAGAAAATTTGTGTCACATCTATGTATTACAACACAGGGGGGTGAAAACTGCAGGGGTAGTAGCCCCTGGTGAGGCCACAAAGCCTGACAAGTTTCAAGGTGATAGGTGCAGGGATTTGGGGGGGAACTTCACCCCAAATTCTTAAAAGCAAAACTCATGTCACATCTATGTGTTACAACACGGGGAGGGGGGTGGTAAAAACTGCAGGGATGGTAGCCCCTGGAACTGGCAAAGCCAGCATGCTTGTAGATCTTGACTAGCCTATGAGTGGTACCAGCACCCAGGAGGGGTCAAGGGTCTAGGAGGGGCAACTGCCAGAGACTAACATGGTCTGAGACCCACAGTTAGGGAAGCTGGAGCCTAGAAACCAGGTCTGGTACTGTGAGCATGGGCTGAAAGGCACAGTGAGAGCAAAAGGAGAGGAGATTGATAAGGCTGAGATCCCTACAAAATAAGTACAGTTACACCCTCAAGGCATGGGGCATGGTATAGGGGAAAAGCTATAAAGCTACAAGTGCCATTCAGAGGCATGGACAGGCTGAGAGGGCCTATTGATCTTGGGTTTGAACTAAGACTAGTGGGGGTCTGGGAGGGACTGTACCATCACTTATTTTGTAGGGATCTCAGCCTTATCAACCTCCTCCCCTTTTGCTCTCACTGTGCTCTTTAGCCCATGCCCATGGTATGAGCTAGGCTCCAGCCTCCCTAACTGCCCAGCCTCCCTAAGTGTGGGTCCCAGACCATGTCAGTCTCTGGCAGTGGCCTCTCTTAGACCCCTGAGCCCTCTGGGCCCTGGCCCCACTCATGAGCTTGTCAAGATCTTCAGGCATGCTGGCTCTGTCAGTCCCTATCTGAAGTCCCTCCTGGACCTTTGGCCTCTCCTGGGCTCCGTCCCCACCTTGAGGCCAGTTAAGATCTCTGGACATCTTGACCTGACTTGCCCCCCTGACAAGTCAGTGACTCTGCTTCTAGCCCCTTTCTGGGCTACCAGGTTTTTGAGTATGCCTTGAGCCTTCCCCCAGCAGGGATCAAAGCTAAACTACCAGTGCAACTTATATAAAAAACATCTTAGCCCTTTGGCAGACACCCAGACCCTTTCTGGATTTAACATAAAATAAAGACCACCTGCCTGCATAAACAAGCCTCTCTCTGCCTCAGGTAACTTTCCTGTTCCCAGGCCTGCAGGCTTGCTTACCCAATTCTACTGTCAGTTCTGGAGCCCTGCTGTTCTGCTGCTTCATGACTCTCAGGGCCAGACTGCCTGATCAGCTCAGCCTGGCTACCTGCCATCTAGGTGAGCATCTAATCAGCCTCTCCTTGCCACCTGGAAGCTGCTTCTCAGTCAGCTTCTCCTCTTAAAGGGACAGGCACACTAAGTGTCATGTCACATAGCCATTGAAGTGTTTGAAGGCTACTATCATGTTCTCTGACATGCCTTTTCCAAAAGCTGAATATGCCTAGCTTCTTCATCCTCTCCCCATATGAATTGCTTTCTAAGCCCTAGATGACCTCTCAGGATCCCTTCCAACCCCACTTAATGTATGACTCTAAAAGAGAATACAACTATTTTTGATATCATAATATTGTGGAACATTTATTTAAACAGATCTAATGTCTTTGTGATTTGGATACAAATTGATTTTTAAAAAGAAGATACTCTCTAGATCAGGGGTATCAAAGGTATAGCCTATGAGCCAGATTCAGCCCATGGAGCCCTGTCATCTGCTCCCAATGCTTTCCTTGGGTCCAGAGTTGACCCACACACAACATGTGCCAGACTGGCTTCGCATGTAGGGCCCAGGACATAGTGCTGTGGTTGGCACAGGCCAAATGCAGCACCTGCTCCAGGTGGCTTAGAACACATGCTGCGTGTATCCCCTGTACTGGCCAGTTTGGGACATGTGTCATCCACTCCTGGCAGTTTAGGACATGTGCTGCATGTGGCACTTGCTCTGAGACCCGTGCTGCGTATGGCATCCAAATCAGCTGAATCTGAATCCGAATCAAATAGTTCCCCATTTGCACAGACCTAGCAGCTACCATCATTGCTAGCCCAGCCACAGACCCTGTTAGTTACATATCTGGCACACTGTGCAAGCCATCCAAGCCATCATCTTTGTTGTCCTCTGAACCATAAGTTCTCCACATTATTTTTAAAGTGTGGAGCCCATAACAAAACACAGTACTCAAGATGAGGCCTAACCAGTCCTGAGTAGAGAAGATCTGTGCACATCTACACGTGCATTAGTATGCTTTTCCTAATGCACATTAAATTTAGTACTACCTATGTGAGGTACTAAATAAATGCACATTAGGCTGCCCTAATGCGCAGTACTGAAAGCACACATTTTAAAAATGACATGCAATATGCAGTACTCTATTTTACCATGAGTTACTGTAATTGCATGGTTTTACATGATTCTTTAATGCACAGTAAAATACTGTATATTAAAGTGCATGTGTAGATGTGCCTACTGTCACCTCCCATGTCTTGCACCTAATGCTTCTATTGATACATTCCAAAACTGTATTCACCTTTTGTGCAGCTGCATCACACTGCAGACTCATATTGAGTCCGTGGTCTACCAAGACTCCCACATCTTTTTCCATAGTGCTGCCATCCAGCCAGGTGTCACACTTTCTATTTGTGTTTTTGATTTTTCCTCCTGAGGGGTAGTACCTTGCATTTGTCCACATTGAACTTCAACCTCTGAGCTCTAGCCCAACTTTCCAATTATACTTAAAGACAACTGAATTATTTTGAGGAAACTTATTAGGAATAGTTAACCTTAAATGTAAAAGATACATGCTTAGTTTGTTTTACTCTAACAGGACGTGTCTACACGAGATGTGTTAATGCCTAACATGCCTTAGCCTGGTTTACTGCACAGTGAAGGAGTATGTATTAATGTGCACAGTAAAAACGGCTAATTGTGACTAAATTTGATGCCTGCAAATGCAGGTATCAAATTTAGTCATGATTAGTTAATATGCCATAATGCACGTGTAAATGCTACTCAGAGCCTGGCCTGAAGCCAGCCCCAGGGCTCCTGGCTTTGATCCTCTTCTGCCCTAGGGCTCAGCTGCTTTGTAGAAGCCCCTACCTGCAGGCTGGAAAAGACTGCAGCCATTTTGTGCCTTGGGGCACACTGCACAAAAGCCTGGTAGGTCCTGTATAAACCCCAGAACCCCTGTAGGCCTCATGTGTCCCCCTGGGTAGAACACAGGCTGTCTCTGTCTGGCCTGTCACTTCTCCAGAGCAGCTGCTTGGCCACAGCTGAGTGTTGCAAAGGGCTGCAGCTTGCTGCACCCCTTTCCCAGCCCTGATATCCCCCCAAGGTATCTGGCTGGCTGCCTCTGGCAGCAGGGCCAGCATCTGCTCCCTGTTATTGCTAACCTCCAGCAGTGTTTCCTGTCCTTGCAGGTCCTGTGGTAGCCTTTGCCATGTGGCTCCCAGTTCCAGGTTGTGCCTCTGCTGGGCACTGCTAGCAGTTGTTCAGGGCCAGCATTATAGGGACAGTTGCATGGGGGCACAGAGAGCCACCGCAGGACATCATGTCCTCACCATCCTCCCTGCTAATCCCTAGCCTCACCCATGTTTGCATGCCTGTACCAACCACCCAGGCCATCAGCTGGACCCAAGAGGAAGTTGGCAACCTTATGGTGGTCTGGGACAGTGCTGAGGTAGCTTGAGTGAGGCAGGCATTTAAACAGCCACATTTATGAGGTCCTGTTGGGTAGGATGTGGGAGCAAGGGCACTCCAAGTAGTGCAGCAGTGCTGCAATAAGGTCAAGGCTTTGTGAGCACAGTGGATGGCTGTGACCAACTGCAATTGTTGATCTGGTCATGCCCACAAGACCATGGCCTTTATGTAGAAGCTGACCAAGATTTTTCTGCCCTGGGACCCAGGCTGCATCCCTGTGAGTATCACCAGCAGGGGCAGCCTGCCCAAGCCTCAGCTCATTTCTAATCCCTCTGGTAACACATCACCAGTGGAGGGCACCTCGGGCCTTCAGCTCCCCATCCTGCCCCACCCTTCTCCATGCTGCAACATCCACTGGCAACTTGGGAAGCCCTTGCCAGCAGCTGCCTTGCCTCAGTACAGTCCCAGATCCTAACACGAGGAATGGCTGTCAATATTACTGCTGGCTGACAGGAGTGCCAGCTCCTCCTGGCGGGGGGAGGGGTAGGGGCTGATGAAGAGCCATAAGGCACAGCTGGTCACCATTGCTGATGAGGAGCCATAAGCCTCACCAGCTGAGCCATCAGCCTCACCAGCCCTGGATGTGGTAAGTCCTGCACTGAGAGAGAACCCTCCTAGTCTACACCTCTGCCCTGTCCCCAGTCCTAGCCCCTGCCTGTGGCCCCGGTCCCTTTCCGCACACTCTGCCTCACCTACCCACACTCCTCTGGCCCTGGGGTCCCCCCCGATACAGCATATAGAGAGGCGGAACACAGCTCTGAACTTTATTCAGCAGCCCCATGTCCTCACACGCTGGGGGTGATATCCTCCTTGGCAGTGGGGGGGTGGGGGCGGGGATGCATATCACTGCCACAGATAACCCTCCAGGCCTACTGGAGGTTGCAGGGCAGCCTGGGTTTGCCCCCAGCACCATCATAGCTCAGGGTCCCAAACCAGGAGCACAGGTGTGCCCAGGGCACGGGGAGGATCATCATCAGTAGGACACAGTGGATTGGGCACACCTCAGCCTGCACAAACAGCTCAACAGATGGTACATCATCTGGGGCATATGTAGCAGGGGCATGCTCAGGGTGCAATGGCAGCATGGGGTGGGCAGCCCCCAGGTGCCTCCCTTGAGAGGCCCCCAGTGAGGTGGGTAGGGGCATGGCCAGCCCCTCATCAAAGCTGTCTGGAAGCCCTGTGTGCTCTAAGCCTTGGTACTGTTGGCTCATAGCAGAGTGGGTGGCTTGCATGGAAAGAGGTGGGAAGTGGCATCTGGAGCTGCAGCAGCAGGTGCTACAAGCAGCCTGGCCTGTCTCACCCTCGGAAAGGGGTAGGGTAGATGGGCTGCTGGCCCCAGGTGAGTAAGTAGGAATGGGGGGATTGGCTAGTGGCCACCTGGGCAACTTACTGTGGTCCCTGAGTACCCACGCACGGTTGACCCCTGATCTGAGGCTGGGCAGCACATGGCCCCTGGTACAGAGCATCTTATGTCTGAAATATTGCAAAGTCTTACAAAAGGCTTCTGTCTCTTCCTTCTGTAGGGACACCATCTGGATGTGGGGTAAAGCCCACCAGCCCTCCTACTGTGCAGGGATGCAGGCTCTGGGACACCACCTCCCAGTGGTGGAGTCACCTTGAAATGCCAGTTGTGCCAGCAGTGCACACTGGATAGGACCATCCTGCCCCAGTGGCTAGCGGCAGAGGTGTGGGAGGTGCAGGAGCAGGCCTGGAGGGCAGAGTATATCATCCAGGAGACCACCTGGGAGGAGGCATAGGACCATACAGGGGGAGCACTGGGTGTGGACAGAGGCCCAGAAGCAGGAGCACATTGATCTACTCCAGCAGCAGGTGGCTCTCCAGGCCTGGGCAGTGGAGGGTAATGATACCAACTGCTAGACCCTGAACCATCCTGGCCTGGTAGTTGCATCCATGTTCCCTGCTTCCCAACCTGTGTCCATGGCCCTGCAGGTCCCCTGGGTCCCATCCATCACCCTTCAGCAGGCCTCCACCTGGGTCTGGGAGGAGGTCCTCTGTCTCCTGCTGCCCACAGGAGCCCCTGGCCCATCCCCTACCATGGACATCCCACCACTCACCTGGGGCCAGCCCCACTGCTCTCCCTCATGCCAAGTGCCTGAGGACCTAGACATACCTCAAGAGAACACTGGCCCTGCACTGGGGCAGCCAGAGGAGGAGCGCCATCCCACCCTTGGGGAGCGCCATCCCAGGTGGCTGCAGCATGAAGCTGCCACCCACTGGGGTCACCACAGATTCCAGACCCACAAGGGAATGGCCTGAGGCTGGGGTACTGGGCACCTGCCCCCAGGCTCTGCCCCCTAGGTTTCCCTAGGGGGCAGAGACTGGGGACAGGTGGAGGGAGGAAGGATGCAAGTGGGTGTTGTGATGGGAAAACTTTTTTGGTTTGAACATGTACCTGGCCTGAGACTGGTGCTGTGGGTGGATGAGGAGCCAGGGGTGTGTGGATGGCAGGGCAGGTGGGCTGGAGCAGTATGTGCAGGAGGAGGAGGCTGGGTAGGGCCTCCAGCAGGCAGTGCCCTGGCCCCCACTGGTGGGTTTGTAGCTCCTCTGGGGCCTGAGTGAGGGTGGCTTGCTGGGGCCAGCAGGATCAGCATCATGGCCAACAGGAGTATGGGACATTGGTTGTCACTGGCAGGACCAGGGCTGGAGCAGTGGAGTGCTGGGCTTTACGGGCAGGGGCAGAGACTGGAGCAGCCGTGGCACAGGGAGACAGGGTGGGCAAGGAGGGAGCTGCCACATGCTGCCCTTGTGCTGGGCATGTGGCTCCTGGGCAGAAAAGTGGCTAGCCAAGGATTAGAGGGCGGGTCTGTGTTTCTTCCAAGATGGAAGTCAAGTGTTGGCATCAGGTGTTGGCAGCTAGGGCCAGACCCTGGATCTCCCCTTTGTAGCCATAGGGGCACATGACAGGGCTGGAGGGACTTGGCACTAAATGTATACACCTGCCAAAAATTCCTTACAGCACACTAGCTTTATAAGCAGTACATTTAGTCACAACTAATTGCAGGTGTAGATGTGCCCATCTAACCTAGAAAGTGTAGCTTGTACTTAAAATTATAAGACACCTCCCAGTCTCCTGCCACCCTTAAATTCCTCACACAGAAATTCTTCACCCAATATCAAATCTCTCTCAAGTAATACAATCATTGGCTCCTAGTGACTCAATTAATTTAACCTTTGCTATAAGTGGGCCCACAACACAGATGCAGGTCATAATATGAGGCAATTTGCAACAATGAAAACTGAGTTTGGCTTTAATGTTGAACACTCCATAAAATTGCATGTGTTTAGATCTAGATTTTTGGTTTGAGGCTGTCTGGTCCTAGCCCAAATATCAGGGATGTTATATCTAGTTATATTAATTTTACTCTGAAGTGTCCTTCATCCAAGAGCCTCAAAACAGTAATAAATTACTTTGGTGCCTGCAAGTGCCTAGCCCATAGGGTATTAATACAGAACCTGTGCACTTTTATCCAGTAACTGCTTAATGTCAAACACAGAAACTCCTGTACCAATACCTAGTACTTAGAAGTGCCCAATCCTGTCAGTGTGTGTTAGATGTCTCTCCAAACATGTACTAACTCATGCCCTGCTGAAGACGTAAACAGAGAAACAGCTGGTTTCTACAGCCCACCTGAACATGCCCATCAGCTAAATGCCAAGCTGCCCCATCTCCATTGAATGAGGTAGTGCTGAGAAGCAGACCTCTAGGCACCCAAGGAACCATAAAGTAAGATAGAGTTGACTTGAGTGTTAGGTAGCAGCTGAGCAGTTTTCAGGACTGCAAATAAGGGTTGCCTAAGTCTCATTTTATGTGCCAGTTCCTCAGTTCCTATTTTTCTTATGAACAATACCTTATTTACTAATGATTTAATATTCTAATCAATATGCACTGTAGCTTTTGCAAACTGCAGTCACTTATTTTACTATTGCAGTGTTTATGTGCGTACTGGGGGAAGAATTTTAAGTCGTGCAGTGACTACTTGTAACAGCAAGAGAAATGCTAGTTACAATGTGTGCCGAGTTTTAATAATTGAAAAGATCTTTAATTTAAATAGCTTCCCATTTAAGGACCAGAATGTACTAAGTTTTATTTAACCAGCTGCCCTACAAAAATCACTACCCAGAGTTTTAGGCTTCCAAATATACAGCTGTAGAAAAGGTTTTATTCTGTTAGGTGAATGAAAGGCTGTACGGCAAAGAGAACTTGTAATAAAGCTCACTTAAACTAGCAGCAGGACTATGGCAAAGTCCATAATGTGTTGATAGCTTAGGGAAGCACACATTTTGAATATAAGCTCTTTGATTATTCCTAGTATGTGAAATGCAGTTTTATATCTGGAGTACAAATACGTTTTTAGCATTACTGCCTCATGCTAATTACTGATGCAAAAAGCGTACAGTTCCCTCAAGGCATTTCAAAAATCTTGATTGTTTAATCAGTGCTCTTGATTTATAAGGTGAGGTGGTTGATGACTACCAAAATGTGACACATTGGACATGATCCAGATGGAATGCCAGTTTTCATTTGAGGTTAAAGAGGTAAAACTCAACAAGAGGTTTTCCAGTATCCTGGACTAGAGCTAGTATTATATCAGATGACAAATAAAACCTGGCAGCTTGGCTTGCACATAATATTAAAACAGAAACTTCACTGAACTGTCAGTTGTAAAATGAAGTAATTAACTTTCATTCTGATTATTTCCGTTATTGACATTTCATTTGCTTGATACTCCCTATGTTGTTGTTCATATACCTTTTCAAGGTGTAATCATTTATTTTTCCAATCATGTACACAACGCTGCCATTTTAAGAGCTCTGGTTTTCCAGTCAGATGTGTTCAAGATTCAAACAGTTCCTGCTAACTAAACTGACAGCCGTGCATATGAAAATATAGAAAATGCAGTGGGATTCTGAAGACACTTAAGTGCTACAGATGGACAACTTCCATTGACTTGTACCATAAGTTTAGCTAAAGTCATTTACATCAGTGGCTGGTGGTTTAGAAGGTTGACATTAAAATAAAGCTATGGGAAAATGTTTTGCCAAAACAGGATTTAGTTTTGTCAACCGTGTGATTACAAGAACACAAGTCTTTTAGGTGGTGGCAGAGGCGAAGCCATAGTGGCATAGGCTTCCGTTCAGGCTGATCAAAATCATCCAGGTGCTTGAGAGCTTACTTAGATTTCTTGCCTGTGTTGATGTAATCCACACTTGCTGTTAGTACCTGACGTAGGTAGGCTAAAGCTGGTGGAGGTATGCCTATCTGTAGCACTTCTCTTACTGTAGTGTAGACATCTCTTAAATTATTAGCATTTTGGCACAATTCAGGGTTCACTTGAACAACGATCCCTCACAAAAATACAAGGAATTTGGATGATCAACTTTGAGCTACAGTTTCAGAAGCTATACATAAAATTGAACCCGCAGCCCACTTCCGCCTATTCCAACCCCTTAATGCAAAAACTATTAACGCGCAGTTTAAATTAAGAAACTTGAAGGAAAATTTAATTGTAAAAATTACAAAAACCATCACACCAACATGCTGTAAAGTTACTTCATCACCACAAACAATGACTGAAGTAATAGATTTGACATTAAACATCATGTGGAGTGTTTAAGAGGCTTTCCTGTAATATGAAGAAATGGATGTCATGTGATGCATTTGTTACCATGGTGACAATCCCTCTTTGCAAAGAGCCGAGGATGAGAGTATAAATTTGCCTTGCATGCATTTGGCTAATCAACAAACAAGAGGCTTCAGGCCATTGCTAGCACTGCTGTAACAGGGTGCAACATGACTGAGAACAAGAGCATTGCACATGCTTCTGCCAGCAGATGATTTGGGTTTTTGGCTACATTTACCTACCATGTGCATGTGTAATCCTTTACTTTAATGTCTTTCATCTTTCTCTCTTCTGTTTATACTTCCTTGTTATGTCACATGCTCCTTTAGTAAATTGTTCCATCTTTCATGAAAGTACATGGGATTGGGTTTGGGCTCTTGTGTCTGCCTGCACTGCAGTCACAAAAGTAATTAGCTGTAGCAGCATGCAGTTCAGTTCAGGCTACTTTACCCTCCTTCTTGTCTGGGCAAATAATTAGCCCATGCTGAGCTGCATGCTGCCGTGGCTAACCTGTTACTGCTTAGAGTTAGCTCAGGTATCTCTACTCTACTGCCCTAATGGAAATGACTGGAGTGTAAAGACTTACATTTAAATATATTGGATTAGAGAAATAACTTGTATTTAAGTTCTTTATGATGGAAAACGCCTGTTTTTACATCCACAAGAGGCCTAGCATCCTTAAGGCATGGTATAAATAATAATAATAAAAACAACAATAATAATAATTACAACCGTGATGATAACAACTCATTTTCCCTCACCATATCAGAAACAAAGTTTCCTAAGGATTCTAACAGTTAAGCATCAAGAAGAATACAGAGATGAATGGAAAATTAAGGGAATTGGAGATTATGTAGAGCTCTTCCCCCAAGTTGTCTTGGCATCTCAACTGAGTTGAAACAAAGAAAATTTGCATTGCTGGCACCAGGATTAGAGCTCTCCTCTAGTATGAGTTTAGAATACAGTATTACAATACATGAAATGGTTTTGGCAGTTACAGCTGACTGCAAGGTGGATAGTACTCTACATTGTAAACTGCTCCAGAACTTGTTTCAACTGGAAGCATGAGTTCAGAAGAGAGCTAGCGTCTAAATTTTGGCAAACCTGCAGATTTCTATGCTGTTGCGGAGCCAGATTATTTTCAAGAATGCAAGATTTCACCTAGGAAATCTTGCCCTTATGGGATGAGTTCTTTTAAAATTGATATAGAAACAGGTTTGGAAACAGCACCTCACTTGCTGGGGTCTATACTTAAGGCAATTGTGGGACTACCCAAATACCCACATTATTTTACTTTTTGTCATGATGTCACCAAAAATTTGTTTTCAATGAAGGTGGCCTTTTTTTCTGCCATCTCTCAGGTTCTCAGATGGTCTGCCCACCATTTTGCTTCTATTTGCCTGTGTGGGAAAAGCAATTTCCTATTATCCTTTAAAAGGACAGAGATAGAAGTAGGAAGAGGGAGATTTTTTGTTTGTGTGGAAAAACAAATTGAAAAAGCAACAGATATGAACATGGACCACAAAGGAACTCAGGACTAGCAGGGACTCATATCAAGTCCAGTCCCCTGCTGTCTGTCATAGGCAACCATGTCACATAATGCTTCCTCTTATCAGATTTCCCTGAATGATTACGGGAAATAGGAACCCCTCACTAGCAAGAAAGAAGAAAGTTTGAGGTAGCTTTTATCAGTCAATGTTCCACTCTTGTACAGTACAGCAGAACCAATACGGTGGGGGAAACACACCGACTTGGTGGAGTTCCTAAGCCTTGAATACAGTAGACCCCTACTTCTATGAAAATTAAAAACTAAACAGAAGGGTAAGAATGCTACCATATGGAATGCCTAGTAATAGAGGACAATATAATTTAAGTCCATGTGGTTCAGAAGCACAGGACAGCAGTTTCTGCCTCCTCCTCCAGGCTCTTCAATCCCAATTACAACCATTCATGATGCTCAAAAGGTCTCCTTTTATGAACTTCTTACACTTCAGGAGGAAGGGTGTTCCCCTGCTACCATGCAAATCAGTTATATATGCGAGGCTGGATTCCCCACCTCAGTTCCGCCTTCTTTACATCTCCACCCCCTTGCTAGAGGCTGTAATCTGGCTGCAGATGAGCAGCTGAGAATTCCCTCATGGAAGAACATTTTTCTCTGATGTAATGCCAGCACAGATGGAGACGTTGCCAACCTCACTACCCACTGTTGGAAGCACACTGTGCAATGGATAGGGCTTAGTGGAGTTACCATGTGGCACCTTGCTTCCAGCATATGTGCCTTAAGGCATTTTAGCCAGCTGTCATTAACTTAAATCAGTCTCTAGTCTATTCTAACAAGACAGGGTGGGGTGAGAACCTTAACAAAGTCTTCTTTGCTTAACGGATCCCCTCTTAAGTCAAATGGATTTGGATATGATTGGGCTCTTTCATTTTCTTGTATTTTAAAATAATTTCAATAAAACTGAAAGTTGTTAAATGGAAATGAATGACCCTGTAATTGATTTATGCTATAGCATAATTCCCAATTTTCCAAAGATTTCAGTGCCCATCCTATGCACAGTATCTTGTACTTTAGGTTTCTTGAGATGTATACTATGCAGGACCCTGCCTTGGTGTCACATCATTGCTCCTGAAATTCCTACAGAACCTATGGGTGCTTTGATAGTGGCATAGTTTTAGCCAGCTTACCTTTGGCCCAGCCCTAACTTCTACTCTGCTAGTTCCCAAATTGGGCATATATATGGAGCATCAACTAATTTTTCCCCATGTATTGTGGAATAAAAAGCAGTTTTCACATATTTGTCAGAGCATCCCATAAAATCTCTGTTGTATATAGGCTAAAAAATGAAGTCTATGCCAACAGCTGACAACCTTTTAAGGCTGCAGTTGAGATTGACAGTGTTTGTATCAGACTGGGGGGGGAGGGGGAAGAGAAAAGGGGGTAGAGGGGCCTAGGACCCAGCCACTAGTACTACTTTTCCCAGAAGCAGCATAGGGAGAACACCCGCGTCACTACTGCTTTTCCCTGCAGCAACAGTGGAAAGCAACTGCTGCCAAAGCCCCTTAACATTCACTGTCACTGAAGCCCCATGTCTACAGGCTGGATGAAATGGCTCTTCAGGCCAGATTCATCTCATGGGCTCTAGGCTGCTGGTCTGTGCAATGGGGACCGGAAAGAGTCTGCATTTTTGACAGTCAAAATAAGCTACCTGTATAATTTGATATAGCACAGACATCAGCGCAAGAGATAATAACCCTGTTAACTCAGAAAAAAAAAGATTCAGGAGAGAAGAGATTTTAGACAGTTACATGAGAGAGAATTGGTCACCATACAACCTTTCATATTAATATTTTTAAAATATAGTAAATGTATATGGAAATGTAATTTTTTAGTGCCAACACAATCAGAGAACATGCAGTCCTTTTGTATTTTATTGGAAAATTTTCTTTTCCTTGCTGTGGGTCTATGCTGTTCTATCAGAGACATGGAATAAGGAAAATGAACTTACTGATTGCATACAGACGTGGAACCACCCCCGCCAGCGCTTTACTTTCAGCTCAGCGTGCCCCTGTGCTGAAAGCATTGCATGCCCAGAAGTGGCATTTTGTTAGTTTGACATGACTTGCCCAACATTTGTACTGGGCACTTCAGCGGGGCTTTTTGGTGCCTTTACTAATAGCTGATTGAATCAGCTATTAGATAAAAATGCCAAAAAGCCCTACTGAAGCAACCACTCTATACAGATGCTGCAGAGCCAGGTCAAACTACCACGCTTCCACACTTCCTCTTCCAGTAAAATGCTGTTTTGTTTGTTTTTACTTGTCTGGTTATTTCTAAATGATGGGAATGACTATAAGAGGGGATCCAGAGGACCAAGATTTCCTATACTTCAAAGTAGCTGGTATTTGACTAAACATCAGCACAGCTTGCTCTGTGAAAAAACAAGGGACTTGATTTTCCACTTTTGTTTATTTCCTAACTCTTTCCAGCAAAGCATCCTTTACAAAATTAGCACCAGCAATAATCTGTCTAGTTTCATTTATTAAAGATCTACTTGAAACATGAAACACATTAGGAATACTGGTTAAATCAACTCCACTTCTCCCCAGCCCTACTGAATCAAAGTCTGTTCTCCTCCCCCTTTATATTTGTTCTTTGAGTATCATAAGATAACAAGGAATCAAGACTATTGTTTTCCAGGTAGCTGGAAATTGTACACATGCTATTGATCATTAATAATACATGGTTGCAGTAAGTGTGATCTTTTAGTTGGAATCCTGGGATTGCTCTAGTAGGATTATAAAGGCAAGAGTGCTGAAACATCAATCAATTGGAAATTTCTGTTGAATATTAAGGTATAAATACACTTTACTCAAAGTGTAGGGAAAGATAGGCCATCTGCTTTCAGATAGATTATGCTGATTTGCAATGACACAGAGCCAAGTATAATTCTTCAAATTATACATACTTCATTCTGGACTCACAACCCAGTTCAAAGGAGAGAAACTGAAGAGTACTTAACTCCTTGGCCTCTAAAGTATCATGCTGAATGAATTTATATAATCTCAGGAATTTGGACTGAACAAGTGCTGTATTTTTCTCAATTAAATACACAAATTGAATGCAACTTGTTAGGATAATGTATTAAATTCCTATATGGTACCTTTAAGCAATGAGAAACAGCGCTGATTGAATAAGGCTGTTTAAATCTCTGTGGTCGGCAGTGTTCTTCAGCAAATTTGTTTACAAAGTGGAAAGAATGAGGTGCTGTCAAAGAATGAAAAATAAAAGCTAGATTTCTTGGGAAGGAGACATCCGTCTTTTTCTATTTGTAAATGCTGACGATCAGGGTTTAAGGAGGGCTAATGTCATCCATTCATCTTAATTAAAGAGTTAATTGCTCGTATATCCTGATTTGGTTAGCTGATCTTTGTAGCATGAAGACTCTTTGCTTCTATGTATTTTATTGACCAGTATAATGACATCATCAGTAAGTCTTGGGATTTATTCATGCTTCAGCCTATCCTCATAACTTTAATAGCCTCCTACATGATAAAACTTTCAAGAGGAATGGAGTTCTTTAGTATGGTATGGAATACAGAGAGGTCTGTTCAGGAACCTGTTAAATGTCTCAGTTCAGCTGTCATTGAAGTATTACTTCAAAGTCTAGAGTCATGAAGATAAGTAAAAAGTAATTTTAAAGACTAGTTCTCAGCAAATGTATATATGGAAATAGCATAAAACATCTAAAAATTGCATATCAAATATAAGCAAGAGAACTGTTATTATTCAATTTTTCACCATTGTAGTCATAGTCAAGTAAGCATTGACAGCAAAACAGACAGACAAGGTTGACAGCATGTTCTATGGATTAAAGACCAAATTGGTTTAGTCATATGTCTTACAATACAAAAGATGGAAACTGTGATCTGAAGAAAGACCAGTTAACTAACTAGGACATCTGTGAGATTTTTCTGTGCAACATCTTTCATAATACCCCATGTAAGTTTTCTAACAATTTTATACAAGTGTTTAAATGAAATTTTCATGCAAAGGGCAAAATGGACAGTACTACTGCTTTTGATGAAGCTCCAATGTCATACTCAATGAATGGAAATAAAATAATAAATCACAGGCCATCTTTGTAATGAGTCACAGTGAGTATATAGTGATAGTTAGAGAATATATTTACATAGTTACTGTATATATTTAGAGTTAATTTCTACTTATTTATCTAGACCCATGGTTCACAAAAAGAACAGAATTTGGCCCTCAAGAGAGTATTTTATGGCAAATGAAGATGGCTTTAATAATCCCTTAATCCTGAGGGCAAAGGTCACAGGGAGACCTCTGGTCTCTGCTCCCAGGTGTGGTTTCTAAAATGAGTCAAAATAGGATATGAGGATTCTACAGTTTAGGCAGATTTAGGAGCTTCAGTTTAAAATCAATTCTCTATATTCTGCTTATGTTTCATAGCTAACTCGTTCATAGAACAGTGCATTCAGTGATAGAGTTTCATAATTTAGGGGCCTATCCAAACTGCAATTGCAAAGATGTTGCTGACATTGTGAAATCAGGTGATTTTCATGAAATCTGTGGGGAAAAAAAAATCTTGCTAAAACTAAAATGCTGGCTATTCTCAGTTGTATCTCTGGTCTTCTGGGTGATCATAAGCAAGTTACTTTACCTCTTCGTGTTTCATCTTCCCCACCAATAAAATAGATATAATGAACCTTATAACTGAAAAGCACTTTTTGATCCACTGCTAACACCTAGGTAGTTTAATAGTTTCTAGGGTCGGAAGGGACCTGAGCAGATCATCTAGTCCGACCCCCCGCCATGGCAGGAAAGAGTACTGGGGTCAAATACCCCAGCAAGGTGTTCATCTAACCTCCACTTAAACACCCCCAGGGTAGGAGCCAGCACCACTTCTCTTGGAAGCTGGTTCCAGACCCTAGCTGCCCTGACTGAAGTAGTGCCTCCTGATATCTAACCTAAACCTACCCTCTGCCAGCTTGCGACCGTTATTCCTGGTCACTCTGGGCGGTGCTCGGGGGAACAGTGACTCCCCCAGTGCCTGCTGATCCCCCCTGACTAGTTTATAACAGGCCACAAGATTCCCCCTCAGCCTTCTCTTGTGGAGGCTGAACAGGTTCAGGTCCCGTAGCCTCTCCTCATAGGGCCTGCCCTGTTGTCCCCTGATCATACGAGTGGCCCTCCTCTGGACCCTCTCCATGTTGTCCACATCCCTCTTGAAGTGTGGCGCCCAGAACTGGATGCAGTACTCCAACTGCGGCCTGACCAGTGCCGCATAGAGGGGGAGGATCACCTCCCTGGACCAGCTCGAGATGCATCTGTGGATGCATGACAAGGTGTGGTTGGCCTTCCTGACTGCCTCCCCACACTGCTGGCCCGTGTTCATCTTGGAGTCAATGATAAATCCAAGATTCTTTTCTGCCTCCGTGCTGACAAGAGGGGAGTTCCCTAACCTGTAGGTATGGTGCCGGTTGTTCCTCCCCAGGTGCATCACCTTGCACTTGTCTGTGTTGAAGCCCATTCTATTCTCGTCTGCCCACCCTTGTAACCTGTCTAGGTCTGACTGTAGCCTGTTGCATCCTTCCAGTGTTCCCACATCCCCCCACATCTTAGCGTCATCAGCAAATTTGAACAGGGTGTTTTTTACCCCCTCATCCAAATCCCTGATGAAGATGTTGAACAGTGCGGGCCCGAGGACCGAGCCCTACAGAACCCCACTCCCCACGTCCTTCCAGGCTGAGAAGGACCCATCCACTACCACCCTCTGGGTGTGGCCCTCCAGCCAGTTGGCGACCCATTTGACTGTGTGGGTGTCTACACCACAGCCCCCCAGTTTCTTAATGAGAATGGGGTGAGAGACAGTGTCAAAAGCCTTCCAGAAGTCCAGGAAGACTATATCCACTGCTACCCCTGCATCTAATGATCTGGTGATCTGATCGTAAAAGGCCACCAGGTTGGTCTGACAGGACCTGCCACTGATGAACCCGTGTTGGTTGCCCCTAAGCATGCAGTCCCCTGCTGGCCCCTCCTGGATGTGTGCCAGAATAATTTTCTTGAACAACTTGCCTAAGATCAAGGTAAGACTAACCAGCCTATAGTTTCCCAGGTCCTCCTTCCTGCCTTTTTTGAAGATGGGAACTACGTTGGCCATCTTCCATTCCTCCGGTACCTCACCAGAGCACCACAAGTGCTTGTAAAGCCATGCCAGGGGACTTGCAATGACCTCAGCCAGTTCCTTTAGAACTCTAGAGTGGAGATCATCCGGACCAGCTGACTTAAATACATCCAACCCCTCCAGAAGCTCCCTAACTAAATCATCTGTAACCCGTGGCCCAGGTGTGCCTCCCCCAGGGCCCAAGGGGGGCCCAGCAGGGAGGTGGCTGTTCTGGTCCCTACTTAGGAAGACAGGGGCAAAGAAATCATTAAACATGTTAGCTTTGCCATCTGGTGTGATGACCAAATTTCCCAATGCCTCCTGCAAGGGCCCCACATTACCTGGGACGTTCTTTTTACCTCCTATGTATTTAAAAAAGGACTTCTTATTGTCCTTAATCTGGGAAGCTAGTCCCAGTTCCATCTCTGCCTTGGCCTTCCTAACTACCCTCCTACATCCCCAAGCGACTACAGAATAGTCCACCCTGGTGATGATCCCTTCTTTCCATTGGTGTAAGCCTCCTTTTTAGCAAGGAGACATTCCCGGATGCTTTTGGTGAGCCATGGAGGCTTGTGTTCTCTCCTGCTCCCTTTGATCCTCATTGGGATTACCTTCCTTCGGGCTTGGAGGATCGTCTCCTTAAGGAGCGACCACTCTCCTTGGACACCTGGCTCCCCTCCCCCCCGGGACCTCAGCGCTTCATCAACTATCCTCCTTAGCTCGTTGAAGTTTGCCCTCCTAAAATCTAGGGCCGCTGCCTTACTGCATGCCTTTGTCACCTTGCGCTGGATGGTGAATTCCAGCAGGCGATGATCGCTGTCGCCCAGGTGGTCGAGCACCTGCAGCCCCCTCACCAGGTCATCACCTGTGGCTAGCACTAGGTCCAACAAGTCGTCTCCCCTGGTGGGGCTGTGCACCTCCTGGGTTAGATGGAGGTCCTGCACTCTGTCCAAGAACCTACGTGAGCGTTCAGACCTGGCTGACTGTTCTTCCCAGCAGATGTTCAGCAAGTTCAGGTCCCCCATGACTGCCACAGGTAGTATTATTGCTCCCAAATAGCAAGCTATTGGAAAGACTAACTGGGTTGACTTACTGGGCTTATGACACAGTAAGCAGAATGTGAAATATTGTTACATTTCAACATAGTCCAGAAGTTACTAACACTGCTCAACTCCAGAAAAAACCACCTAAATACATTTTAGGGACATATGAGAAGAGGCTGAAGGAACTAGGCATGTTCATCTTGTGTAGGACATGATAGCACTTAAGAGGGGACATGATAGCAGTCTTTAAATACTTGAAGAGCTGCCAGAAAGAAGAGGGAAACACAGTTCTCTCTCTTGTTGCAGAGGTGAGGACATGGACCAATGACTTGGAGTTGCCACAAAGTAAGTTTATATTGGATACATGGGAAAAAAAACTTCTTCACTGTTAGAATAGTGAAGCAGTAGAATAGACTGCCTAAGCAAGCTGTGGACTTTCCATCCCTGGAGATGTTCAGGAAGAGGTTGGCTAGCCACTGGTCAGGGATCTAAGTGTAGCTCTGTCTGTGTTGTACCATGGGTATTTCCCATGTTTCTGGGCTTTGCTGGCTGCCCCTAATTGCCCCTTTCTGCTACATGTGTCAAGATGTTTTAAGCCTTCTCAGAGGCATTGTGTGTTGGCTTCAGCCAAGGCTGGGGACTTTGACTGGGTGTGCCTGGTTCTAATGTCTTGCTGCTCTGCTCAGGATCAGACTGATTGTCATATTTGGGCTCAGGAAGAAATTTTACACCAATGTCAAATTGGTATGGAGTGTGTGTGGGGGGGGGGGATGGGGGCGGGGGTGTTGCCTTCTCTGTAGTGGCAGGTATGTTCCTCTACCCAGGATCTCTTGACAGGACTTAGTAAGTATATAACATTGACAACATTTCATAGAAGCAGGGTGTTGGCTGCTGTGGTTCTCCTGCTTTACCTGTGGAAGATTAGAGTGTCAAGTTTGTGTTGTGTCAGGGTTGGTGGAGGGTCTTATGTGGAGTTGAGATTATGGATTTTATAGGATGGTTTGGATAGGGATGATCCTGCCTCAGGAAGGGGTTGGACTAGATGAACTCTGAAGGTCCCTTTCCACTAAATCATCTCTATCATTCTATGATTCTATGATCTCTGCAGTTGTACTGACTACAAGCACTCAGTTCAGCTCTCCATTGTATACTTACTAAGTCTGTAAGCGTAGTAAAGCCTCTTGGTTATGCCTAATAGAACTGACACTATAAAAAGGTTGCTTATTCTCTACCATTTGGGCTCCCTCCCAAAGATTTTAGCTTTCCTAAACTTCTCTTACATCATGAGGGATCCAAACTCAGTATGTTTCTTAAAATAAGGCCTATGACTCATTTTATTTTAAACTTCATTGCTTTATCAGTCATGCGAGAACTTAAAAAAAACCCTGACTAGTAAACTTTCAAAATGGCTTGCAAGCTGTTTTTCAGAATGTTTATGAATCTTAATAGTTTCCTGAATCCAATACTCAAACTATAAAATAAATGCATAAGAAGAACACTTAAGGGAGAAAGTCAAAATGTTCTTGAATATTAGATGGTAGGCTGGGAGCAATGACTGTCACTTTTGAGAGTTACTTAAAATAACAGTGAAAAGGAACATGAATAAGAGTAAACTATAGAAATGTGTTTTTGTTGAACAGAAATACTTAAAAAATGCTCAAATAAAATCCTCAGTGGCCTGTAAAATATCTAGTTCAACCATTTAGTTGTAGCATGTTGCCATTTATAAAACTTCCACAACAACTGAAAATAACCTTTCAAAAGGTAACTTTTTTTTAGTAGTTCTCTTTCTTGGCTAGCTAAAACCACCTGCTATAATCTGAATAGGAAATAACTGTTCATAAGCAAAAAGCTTATTTTGAGATAAAACATTTTTAAATTACTATACTGTAATTTTTGTATACAACATCAGGGAATGGCTGATTCAAGTTCTCACAACATTACTAACTTACTAATAAACATGTGCATGAAGCGGAACAGAGCATACAAGTTATAATTCTTTGGCTGTACCTAGTAACATAAACAGTTGTGATACCATCAGTTGAAGAATTGAGGAATTAAACCATCCAAAAGGCTGATGTAGAAGGATTGGACATGCTAAAAGAGATGGTGAAAAGAGGCTGCTAAGAACTGGAACAACATTCAGAAGAAAGGCAAGGGGACCACAATGGCATGTGAATGAAAATAAACACAACCATGAGAAAATGCTTCATCAACATAAGAGCAGGAACAAAGCCGTGAATCTCAAGGGAAGCAAAAAAAAAAATGCTTTTGAAGAAAAAATAGCATTCAAGGTAGGACTTCAAAGACTAGAAGTGATCTAATGGACTGAAATGAATAATCGAAAAAAAAAAAAAAGATACAAAAGGAAAGAGACCAAAGAAAATTCATACTAAGCACCAGATCAACTTAATCCCTGACCCCAGCTTATACTCTATTAACTCTGTGGTGCCAAACACTGTGCCAAAGTGGCATGTGGGGCTCACCCTAGTGATCAAAAGGGGGCAGAATTTTAACTCAACGGAAGAGCTAACTGTCCTCATTCAGCTCTTAACCCAGCTCACCTTACTGTATATTACTAATGCACACATGCAGCTCATCTCCTGGCTGGAAGGCACAGCTGCTAAACTGTCCAGCTCTTTACTGCCACTCCTTGCTCACATGATTGCATGATTGCCTTTACAAATAAGGAGCCTGGAGCCTATTGGATACTGCCCTTCTAATCACAGAAAGTAAGAGAAATGTCATAGAAAAAAAAACAACCCACAAAATAGGCAATTAAATATCGTGTTGATTCCAGGATTCAGAATGAGGACGTTAAAAGAAATGACATTTAGTTCTACATGGACTCCCAAGGAAATGTAATTTAACTATTTTTGGACATAAAAAAGGAAAAAAAAAATGCAAAATACATTATAAACACACTTCCTGACCCCAACCATTGAAACCAATACAATTTTTTTGCCACAAGCTGCTATAGATCTGCAGCTGGCTCTTAGTGAAAGCATTGAAATATGTGCTATTTTTTTTTCTTAGCACTGGAAGTGGCCCCACACACTGAGACAGCATGCACATACACCAAGAGAGTTCAAAATGTTTTTCTATCCAGAAAGGATAGGGAAGATGGTTTGTCCATGACACAGAACATAACAAAGGGACTAAACACCATTACAGTCCTGCCCATAGCCCTGGCCACAAATGGCTAACTGTACTATGAAGTTAAAGGATAGTAAAGATTTAGGACACTGAATGGCAGTCACTAAGAACTGTTATGAGAAGAACACAAAAATGGGAAAAAAAAGAAAATCTAACAAAATTCAGGACAGCACAAAGAATGACTCCATTTCTTTGGAGCCCAAATCCCATTGATTCTCAGTGATGAGTAAATTGAAATTAACTTGCAGTATGAGTTGGGCTCCTAGACCGATGTTTTTGAGAATTTTCCCCAAAGAGTGTGTGCAGTGTCTTGACTGGTTAGGAAAGTTGGCACTATTAAAGCTTTTCAGTTACTTTTTTAAAAGGTGGCAGAGACTGAGCAATGCCATGTGGTGCTCCTTTTGGTGATTTGAATGATGTGAGCTGATTATAGCTAGATCTGTTTCTCTGTGCACTGAGTTAAGATTGTGATATCCTCAGGGCAGGGGCCTTGCCTTTTAACTGCATATGAAATTACACCTGTGGCTTCATATAAGCTACCATGACAGCTGACCACATGAAGACTTGCAATATTTAACATCTCAGTTTCTCAGAGGGAAGCCTGACAGCAGAAACAATCCTTTTACAGCTAGGAGCAGTTCCTTCAGAACAGTAATGAGGCACATAGGGAAGGTGAGGTGAGGAAGCTTGCTTTGTTTGAACCCAGACTATATCTTTTCTGTGGATAAACAGTAAGGCTAATTCATCAAAACTATGAAAGGGTGACAATAATTATCACTACATTCATCTAAATTAAACTGCATTGCAGTAAATAAGGAATGGAAATAACAATAGTAAATAGGATGGGACAGCTAGTGTGAAATTTAAACTTGAAAACAGGAATCCCAGAATGCCAATCCTTGCTCAGCCACTTGTGCAGAATATGAGAGACAAAGAAATTAAATGACTTATCTGAAGTGCATAGTGAACATGTAACATGAGGATAAATACAAAGTGTATGCGGATTTAATATAAGCACCCATATTCATGCTTCTTGTTAATTATCCTCATCACTGTATCTAGGGACTGTACTGAAGATATATATACACATTTCTACAGTTGGGGATTGTCACAGCGTGGGGTCTAGGAGTGGCCGTGATCCCTCTAGCGCCACTACCATGTCAATTAGGCAATCCAGCACCCTCTATCCTCGCCTGCCATGTTTTTCCTGTTAAATGGTTCAGTTAGGGAGGCTGCCTTTATCTCCTAGTACACAGCATTTGCTGGACTATCCCCTGTTCCGTATGGGGTGACTCAATACACCCCAGCCTTAAGGGCTATGCATGCTTCCTACCTCCCCTTTAGCATGCCCCAAGCCTCACAGCTCTTCCTGGACATTGTCAGGCCCTCAACCTTCGGCGCCCTCGTCTGGTGCCCCTGGGCTCATCACACGACCTGCGCCCCTCTAGTCCTTAGTCCTATCGTGCTTACTGGTGGTGCTTTGCCCACTGGGTTCGGCGGCCTAAGCCTTGCCTGGCCCCTCTGGGCTCTTGTCCGTAGTAAGTATCTAATTAGGCTCAGGCGGTCAGAGCCTTACCTGGCCTTTCTGGGTTCCTGTCAAGAATAGGTATCCAATTAGGCTCAGGTGACCTAAGCCTTACCTGGCCTCTCTGGCCCTTGTCGATAACAGGTGTCCGGTCAGGCTCAGGCAGCCGGAGCCTTACCTGGCCCCTTTGGTTCCCGGTACAGAGGAGACCCTCCGGGACACCTTCTAGGCCGCACCCCTCTTGGGGTATCTGCCAATAACCCATGCCCCTCTTGGGGCTGCTTCTCTAAACGTGCCCGCTCCGGGGCTCCTCACGAGTATCCACCCACTCCTGTGGCTTTTCTCTGCCTTTGCCAGTCCTTCTATAGTTACTAGCTCTGCGCCACCCGGCGCCACACAACCGTGCTGTCCCTGGCACCACTCATTTGCCCACACAGGGCACTGGGAACCCCAAGCAACTGGGGAACTCCTGTGAGGGCTCCTCACACCCCTACAACCTCACCCGGTCCTCTGGTATAACCATGACTAAACAAAACTATAAGCCAGCTGACTGTAACACAACATAAGCCTCCAAGCTACAGTACAAACTCTGCACCATGCTGGCTCTTCATCATACCTCCTTTAGGGTTCTCTCTACCCCATATCATCCTGCAGCCGGTCAGGCTGCAACTATCAACTCTGTCTGCTCAGCTCTCCCACAGAGCTCCTGCAGCTGCCAGAAGGGAACTGCTTTCTAGGCGCTGGCCTGGGCTGTTTATAAAAGCCCGGCCCTGCCCCCTTCTGGTTATGTGACCCGCACGGTTACCACAGCAACTGGCACCTGAGCTGCCCTGCAGATTGGCAGCTATCCTTCTCCACTGCTTAGGAACAGTGCACCTAAGTGCCCTGTGACAGGGATCTAAGATCTAACACTGATTCAGGCATCATTTTTCTAGACTGCTGAGTCAGATTCATAGATGCTAGGGTCAGAAGAGACCTCAACAGATCATCGAGTCCGACCACTGCCCTGGGGTCAGAGTGCTGGGGTCAAATGACCCCAGCCAGATGCCTTTCCAGCCTTCTCTTAAAGACCCCCAGGACAGGGGACAGCATCACCTCCCTTGGAAACCCATTCCAAGATTTGGCCACCCTTACTGTGAAGAAGTTTTTCCTGATGTCTAGCCTAAACCTGCTCTCTGTCAGTTTGTGAACATTGCTCCTGGTTACCCCAACCTGATTGCCCTGGTGAACAGAGCATCTCCAATCCCTTGCTGCATCCTCCTAATGAATTTGTAGGCAGCCACAAGATCACTTCTCAGCCTTCTTTTGCAGAGGCTGAAGAGGTCCAGGTCCCTCAGTCTCTCCTCATAAGGCTGTCCTGTAAGCCGCTAACCATATGAGTGGCTCTTCTCTGGACCCTCTCGAGTCTATCAATATCCTTCTTGAAGTACGGCAACCATAATTGGACACAGTACTCCAACTGTGGTCTGACCAATGCCACCTCCTTGGTTCTAGTGGTCATGCATCTGCTGATACATGATAAAGTGCAGTTAGTTTTGCTGATGATTTTGTCACACTGATGATTCATGTTCATCTTGGAGTCCACTAGGACTCCAAGATCCCTTTCTGCTTCTGTACTGCTGAGAGCGTCATTCTCCAGCCAATAGCTGTGCTGGTTATTTTTACGCCCTAGGTGCAGCACTCTGCATTTGTCCTTGTTGTACTGCATCCTATTGTGTTCTGCTCACTTATTCAACCTTATTCTCAGAATCCAGAAGCAGCGGGGAGAGGAGGGATCCAGGCACACGTGTGTCCCACATGCACATGTGCCCCCTTACCAGACCCAAGGCAGAGGCGGACACAGCAGCAGCAAAGGCAGCAGCGGGGGCAGCAGCAGCTGATCCCCCTAAGGTAAGTGGGCAGAGAGACCGGATGCAACGGAGCTGGATCCAGAGGGGAGCCCCCCTGGATCCCTCTTAGCTGAGCCGGTAGGGAGCCACGCCACGCGAACAGACCACGTGAACAGAGTGCGCAAACAGGCATGTTCTGTAAGAGCGTTTGCATCAGCGTTCGCACTGGCGAACAAGCAGGAAGGACCAGGAGGGAAACTTCTACTAGGGCAGGGCGAAGGCACTGCACTAACCTAAAAACAAGCAGCAACTCCTATAATGGTGTTGATGCAGAGTGCTGCCAGGGCCCTTGCCCAGGGGGGAGCAGCCTACCCGGGGGGAGCAGCCTACCCGGGGCTTGTCTGATGCCTTCACCCAGACAGAGCCCATGGGGGAGCTGGCGTCCTCCCATCCCCTGGCCTGCAGGAGTTGCCCAGCAAGGACCGGGGATGGGCAGGGATTGGGGACCCCCACACCTGTCCTGTAGGTGCCCACCTTAGGGCCCTGGAGGCACAGGTGAGGGAGCTCCAGGAGGAGGTTAGCAGGCTGAGGGGAATCAGGAAGGTGGAGGAAGAAATTGATGGCTATTTACTTTCCCTGCAGGGCCACACACCCAAGGAAGAAGCACCTCAGGAAGTGCCCTCCACTGCAGAGTGGCAAACGGTCAACTCCAGAACCAGGGCTGCTCGTAACACAGCAGTACCACATCCTCCAGTCTGGCTGGGGAACAGGTACGAGGCCCTGGCAACACTGGAGGAGGAGGGAGAGGAGGCAACTGGAGAGGAGGCAACTCCACACTCTCCACTCTCTGAACAGGCCGAAGGAGCTAAGCAGTCCTGGAGGAGAAAGTGTTGAGTGATCGTCATAAGCAACTCTATCCTGAGAGGTACAGAGGGCCCCATCTGTAACCAGGAACCCTCAACACGCGAGGTCTACTGCCTACCCAGAGCAAAGATTCATGACGTGACAGGGATGATCCAGGCCATGATCCAGCCCACCAATTACTACCCCATGGTCCTAATCCATGTGGGTATTAATGATGCAGCCAGGAGAAGCCCTGATGGCGGACTACCACGCTCTGGGGGGCGTGCTGAAGGAGATAGGTGCACAGGTGGTATTCTCTTCTGTTACCAGTGAGTGGACGTGGTAGATGGCATGAGATGTTCATCACAGAGACCAGTTGGTGGCTTCAGGAACGGTGTCTTGAGGTGGGCTTTGGCTTCCTTGACAATGACCTGCATATCACAACAAGAGACATGCTCGCATGGGATGGGCTCCACCTTTCCCCTAAAGGTAAGCGTGTGTTCTCTTCTAGGTTGGTGGATCTCCTCTGGCGAGCTTTAAACTAGGCTCACTGGGGGAGGAGGAAGCCTTGGACCACTAAACAAAGCAGCACTCACAAGTACAGCCCAGCCTAGACCAACAAGTGGAACATATACACAGGTAAGCAATAGACATATACACAGGGCAACGCTGTGATTAGGGGGCCAGTGTACACAGGAGGCCTCAAATGCCTCTACACAAATGCTCGTAGTATGGGTAACAAGCAGGAGGAACTTACCCTCCTGCTAGCTGACACCAACCCAGACATAGTGGGGCTCACTGAAACATGGTGGGACCTAACACATGACTGGGCGGTGAACATCAAGGGCTATAGGCTGTACAGGAGGGACAGGACAGGGAGGAAAAGTGGGGGTGTGACGCTTTACATGAAGGAGGAATACTAATCCTCATCAGGTAGCAGAGTCAGAGGAGGGGCACATGGAAGTGCTCTGGGTTAGAATACAAGGCAGTCGAGGGGAAAGAAACTTAACGGTGGGGGTCTACTACAGACCACCCAACCAAAGGGAAGAGCTAAACCAGGAATTCTTAAGTCAGCTCACAGAGGTAGTTAGGTCAAAGGACGCGGTCATCATGGGTGACCTGAACTTTCCAGACATCTGCTGGGAAGAGCAGTCAGCCAGGTCTGACCGTTCATGTAGGTTCCTAGCCAGAATGCAGGACCTCCATCTAACCCAGGAGATGCACAGCCCCACCAGGGGAGACGCCTTGTTGGACTTGGTGCTGGCCACGGGTGATGACCTGGTGAGGGGGCTGCAAGTGCTCGACCACTTGGACAACAGTGACCATGGCCTGCTGGAATTCACCATCCAGCACAAGGTGGAAAAGGCCTGCAGCAAGGCAGCACCCTCTTCAAATTTACTGATGACACTAAGATGTGGGGGGATGTGGGTATGTTAGAAGGAAGGAATAGGCTACAATCAGACCTAAACAGGTTACAAGGGTGGGCGGATGAGAATAGGATGGGATTCAACACTGACAAATGCAAGATGATCCACCTGGGGAGGAAGAACCAGCACCGGGGAACTCCTTTCTTGTCAGTGCAGAGGCAGAAAAGGATCATGTGGAGTCATCATTGATGCCAAGATGAACATGGACCAGCAGTGCGCGGATGCAGTCAGGAAGGCCAACTGCACCTTGCCATGCATCCACAGATCTCAAGCAGGTCCAGGGAGGTGATACTCCCCCTCTATGCAGCATTGGTCAGGCCTCAGTTGGAGTACTGTGTCCAGTTCTGGGTGCCGCACTGCAAGAGGGATGTGGACAACATGGAGAGGGTCCAGAGGAGGGCCACTCACATGATCAGGGGGCAGCAGGGCAGGCCCTATGAGGAGAGGCTAAGGGACTTGAACCTGTTCAGCCTCCAAAAGAGAAGGCTGAGGGGGGATCTAGTGGCTTGTTACAAACTAGTCAGGGGGGACCAGCAGGCATTGGGGGAGTCCCTGTTTCCCGGAGCACTACCAGGAGTGACTAGAAATAACGGTCACAAGCTGGCAGAGGCTAAATTCAGATTAGACATCAGGAGGCGCTACTTCACTGTCAGGGCAACTAGGATCTGCAACCAACTTCCAAGCGAAGTGGTGCTGGCTCCTACCCTGGGGGTCTTTAAGGCAAGGCTTGACAATCACCTTGCTGGGGTTGTTTGACCCCAGTACTCTTTCCTGCCATGACAGGGGGTTGGATTTGATGATCTGCTCAGGTCCCTTCTGACCCTACTATGAAACTACGAAACCTGTCCAGGTCTGCCTGCAATCATTCCCTACCCTCTAGAGTGTTCACTTCCCCCCCACAATTTAATATCATCCACAAACTTGGACAAAGTACACTTCACGCCTATATCCAAGTCACTGATGAAGACATTGAAGAGTACAGGTCCAAGGACCGAGCCCTGTGGGAGTCCTCTACCTACATACTTCCAGGCCCATACCAACCCATCTACTTCCACTCTCTGAGTGGGGCCCCCAAGCCAATTTGCCATCCACTGGATCATGTAAGCATCTAAGTCAAAGCCTCTTAATTTATTTATGAGAATGGGATGAGATATGGTATTGAAGACTTTCCTAAAATCTACGAAAATGACATCCACCTCTACTCCTGCATCAAAGCATTTTGTGACCTGGTCATAAAATGAAACCAGATTAATCAGGCATGATCTGCCTGCTACGCATCCATGCTAGTTGCCCTGCATCATTATTTTTCCCTCTGGACATGCACAAATATGATCCTTAATAATCTTTTCAAAGAGTTTTCCAAGGATGGAGGAGAGACTGACTGGCCTATAATTACTTGGATCCTTCTTCCTCCCCTTCTTGAAAATAGGGACCACACTGACCCTTTTCCAGTCCTCCGGGACCTGCCATGAGTGCCATGAGCACTCGAACTGGCATGCCAGTGGTTCTGCTATGACACCGGACAGTTCCTTCAGTTCCCTCAGATGGAGCTCATCTGGGCCTGCTGACTTAAACACATCGAATCCATCCAAGTCACTCTGCACCAAGTCAACATCGACAGTTGGTAGGTTGGTGTCCCTCTGATGCCCAACTAAGACCCCTTTAGGATACTTACCTTGACCCTTGTTCAAGAACACTGAGGCAAGAACTCTTCAAAGAGCTCAGCCTTGCCCCCACTATCTATCTCTAATTGCTCCTGCTTATTCAGTAGAGGTCCTATGCTGCCCTGTGCCTTCATTTACTCCCTGCATATTTTAAAAAAATGTTCTGTTGTCTTTAATACGTGTTCTTAGTTTTAGCTCTGTAGTTGCTTTGGCCTTTCTAACTGCCTCTGTGCAAGTGTGGGATAAGTAGGTATACTCTTCCTTGGTACCGTCTCCCTATTTCTACCACCTATATGCCTTTTTTTTTTGCCCTTAGACTCCCCTGGACTTCTCTGTTAAGCCTAGGAAGTTTTTTGGCCCCTTTCCCCACTTTCCCTCGCACTGGGATTGTCTTCTTCTGTGCCCAAATAATCACTTCCTTCAGGAATCACCACCCTTCCTGGATGCCCATCTCTCCAATACTCCTATCCTTTAGTGCCTCATTGCCTAAACTCCTGAGCACAGCTAATGATGTTAGCCTTCCTAAGGTCAAGCTCTTCCACCCTACTAGTTATCTTACCCACCCTACGTCATATGGTGAATTCTATTGAATGTTGGTCATTCTCCCCAAGGTGACCACAGTTCTGCAGCTCCCCTACTGAGTCATCCTGTTGTCAACACCAAGTCTAGTAGGGTATTCCCCCTAGTGGGACTGTATACCTCCTGCATTAGGTGAAGTTCCTATATGCAGGTTTAGAACTTATGTGGACAGTTGGATTTGGCTGACTGTTCCTCCCAGCAGAAGTCAGGGTACTTTGGGTCCCCCATGACAACCACATCCCTATACTGTATGGCCTCTGAGAGTTGCCTCAAGAACTCCAAGTCTAGTTCTTCCTCTTGATGTGGTGGTCTGTAGCAGACCTTCACTACCAAGTCCCTTTCCCCTTAACCTTCATGTATTCTAAACGACAATGCCTCAACTTTCTCCTCTTCCAATCCCATTTTATTTGGGGTACATGTATAATGCTCCTTAACATAGAGAGCAACACCCCCCCACCCTTTCCTCCCTACTCTGTCCCATCCGTACAACCTGTAGCCTTCAATGTGTACTGCCCAGTCATGGGTAGGGTCCCACCAGTTTTTTGTTATCCCCACTAAATCAAAGTTATTGTCCACAAGCGTAAGTGCAAGTTCTTCCTGCTTGTCCCTCATGCTCCTAACATTAGTATAGAGGCACTTGAAACCTCTGAATGATGCCTTTGGTGCCCCCCCACTCTGATGTCCAAAAGGCCCCTTAGTACTTACCTGGGATGTTCTGTTGTGTGTCTTATGGATGTAGGTCCTAGATTCCCTCCATCTCCTGCCTCCCTACCCCATCAAATTTAGTTTAAAGCCTGATGTAGAAGGTCAGCCAGTAGAAGGAGGAAAAGTCCAGTTTTTTGCATTGTCTGACCCTTTATGGCAGATTTTTTTGTACATCCATGACTCCTCCCAAACTGCAGGTCCTCAGCCACTTAAATGATCAATATGATGTAGCAGGAGGGAATATATAGGAACAAAAGTGACATTGCTATAGAGGGAGGTCTCTTAAGAGTTGATGTCACTGCAATGTAAATTGTAAAACTTTCCTGGATCTCAGTCAAAGTTAGTATGGGTGTGTTCACAAGTAACAATTGAGCCATTCCAGGAATGTCTCAAATTAGGAACTGGCTTACAACTGTCATGACTCTGCATGCACACTGCCCTAGGGTGCTAAGTAGAGTGGTCATCTCTTAGGCACTGCGTAGTTGTTCAGCTACCACCGGGGTGGGAGCGAGCACCCAGGCCAGCATTCCTCCCCGTGGTGAGTGCCTGAAGTTTTCCCAGGATTTCCCAAGAAGGGAAGAAAGAATCACATTAGCCAGGGTAAGAAAGGGAAAGGGTTGCTTGGACCCCCATTTATGTGTTCCTAGGGGAGTGGGTATTCCAGGGGGTGGGTCAACATCTCTGCCTCAGGCCAGAGCTTTAAAAAGACTTTTCTTAGAAAGATGCTTAATTAATTTAAACTCACCCTTCCCATACATATACTGTAAGGTTTGTGGATATGTGAGTGGGTGTGCCTTTAATGGTAAACACCCATCAATTGCTGGGAGCTGGAGAACTGAGCCACTACACAAAGGACACTAAATACAACAGGATGGCTTTCAATTCCAGCCCCTATCAATGTGAATTGGCCCATTAATCGGTAATTGTTCCTTGGCTAGAAGCAGTTCCCCCCCACTCACCTAAGCAGTGAGCAGGACCAGAGTAGCTAGTTGCTGTGCAGGGGTTGGGGCTAGAGTAGGGGAACTGGGTGAGAGGAGTAGTACAGTACGAGACATCTGGAGGACCAACCAGATACTGGTTATGCAAAGCTTGGGTCTGCCAGGGGCGATCCAGGATTCAGCAAAGAGGGGTATGGGAGCAGCAATCTGCAGCGGCTTTACCCCCAGCATCAAACCTGCATGGGTGTGGGAGCAAGAATTTTTGTAAGTCCCTATAGTAAGTAAGAATCCTTGCATTCACCTCCTCTTCTGCCTGCTACCATTCTGCTAGTGCTCCTTTCCCACTGTTCCCTGGGTGGGGAAGCTTCAGAACTGCTACTGCCTGCTCCAGCCAGGTAGACTCATCTGGGATAGCAGTGGCAGCAGTGATGGGCAGGGGGTAGAATGCTTTGGGAGCAGACATGGGGAGGGGGACCCCTGTCCAAGGCAGGGGACTCCCTTTCTCATAGCTGTTGTGCTTGTCTCAGGTGAGCCTGGCCCCTGTGTAGCCCAGCTGCAGATGGCAAGAGCAGCTCTGAAGATTTTTCCCCTCCCAGGACAGGGGGCAAAGCAGCAGCTGGGCAGGTAGCTGAGAGGATTTTTTTTTTTTTTTTTTTTGCATCGGTCCTGGAAGCACTGTAATACCAGGTCAATGCATGGAGTGGACGGAGCACGCTCCAGTTCCACCAACCAATACCAAAAAGAATCTGCTCAATGTAAACCTCCTGTGGAGGTAAGTACATGGTGCTTCCATCATACTAGTCTGAAGCTAGGTAGCTGAGAGGAAGGGATGTGCCTCTGAACATGGAGGGGAGGGGAATGGGCATTCTCACTTGCTCTGAGGTTTTAAAAAAGTCGTCAGAGGCTCCCTTGGGGCAGACCAATCTAAAATGGGGAGGGGCAGCTGCACCACTGTACACACTCTTGATCCATTCCTGAGGCATGTACACACATGCAGGCACGTGTGCTTGCAACAGCTCAAATACTAGCAGCATACATTTGTGCCAGAGACTTGTGCCTTAGCGCGCATGCTTAAACATGCACTTTGATATGGGACTAATTGTGCTGCTTAGAGAAAATTGACTTTGCCCAGCACCTCCCAGATCTTCAGTCAGCATCTTTGTTGGCCCCAGCAGTATAAAAAGCTGTCCCCACAGCTACTTTGTAGAGCTGAGCAGCATTGATATAGTAGTGCTCTGCCCCTGCCCATGCCCATGCCCTTGCCCCTCACTGCCAACCCACAGTCCCCACAGCCCTGCCAGTGCTTCTCACTCCTGATGCACAACCTCTGCCTGCCTACCACTTGCTCTCTTGGAGCTTCAGCTCCCTCCCTGAACCAGAACAGAGGTCTAGCTGTGGGTGTCCCACCTGCTGCTTTGTGGCTCTGAGCAGTGCTAGGCCTCGTTGTTCTATTCTCTATGCCCTTCCTGGAAAGCACTCAAATAGGGCTCAGGGATTGGGCTGGGCAAGCCCCTTCCCTTCCAGACTGGCCTCCTCCTTCACAGGCTACTGTGGGGTAAGGGGGATGGGGCTCCAAGCCTGGCTTCTACCTAGAGCTCTCCACCCCGCACATCTCTCTGTCTTTCACACACACACCCCCTTTCTGCCATCCCCAGCCCATTACATACACACAAAAACCCCTGACTGCCACCTCTATTATTCCTCCTTGGACCATCACCCCCCCACAAGTGGTTACTGGGACCATGAGTGTATATGGCAGAACCAGTATGGAGCTGAAGTATGGCAGATGTGGCTTTCACCAGCAGGTCCTTTCCTGTCTGGCAGCTAGGCACACAGCGTGTTGGGTTTGTGAGGGATGTATGGGTATGGGTTTTGTGGCGGGGGTGGAGTCTTCCCTGGCACCAGTCCCCCCGCAAAGTGCACAGCCCCTGCGAGTGGGAGCAGTAGCAGCAGGAGTCAGCGGGCCTTCAGGGTGCTCATGGCCCAAGGCAGGCAGAGCCTCTTGGCATCACACAGCTCCAGCTGAGTCCTGAGGGCTGCACGTTGCAGCATGGAGCTGGCCAAACCCACCCTGCAGCAGGGAGCTGCATGTGGTGTCACAGAAGCCACCCAGCCTGATGATGTATTACTGTCTGTGGCTTCTGGTCTGTGCACCATCAGGCCAGGTGGGCTCTGTGCTGCCACATGCAACTCCCCATTAGAGTGCTGGGACCCCATGTGGAGGCACAGAGCCGGCCCAGCCCAGCTCAATGTTGCATGACTCCTGCCTGCAGTGGCAGGAGCCCCATATGCTGGCATGGAGCCAGCCTGGTTTGGTTTAAAAGCTCATGCCAGCAGGCTGAGCCAGCTCCATGTCATCACATGCCGCCCCCAGGTCTCACGTGGAGCTGCGCACTGCCAGGGGCTCTGCCTGCTGTGGGCCTGTCACCTTCTGCTGCTGCTGCTGACAACATATGGGCGGTATATGGTAGGGGGCCCCACCCACAAACCCTACCTTCCTACAAACTCCCCAAAACACATAACCCCGCACCCCACTACAAGCCCCCCCCCACACATGCACACTCCCACACCCACCCGGCCCTGACAAACCCCAAACACATTCAACTCCTGAGACTCAGTCAAAGCCATGTACTGCTAGAGGTCTCTTCTACAGTGAACCATGAGCATCCCAAGGGCCTGCTGCCTTCTGCTGCTGCTGCTATGAGCTTCTGTTCAAATGGTGAACCTGGGAGCAATTAACTGTGGAGCAATAAGCTTCACAGATTATTCAGGTGCTGTAGTTAGACATCTAGATGTACTCTCACTCTACCAACTCATGGAGAACCAGTTCAAAGTAATATCTGAGTATCCACATATACTTCTGAAACAATCCAGAAGGTTTAAACGGTCTTGTACATCTGGATATATGTGTTTTAATCCACATTTTAAACAGTCTTAGGTGTGTCTGTCCATACCCTTACTAAGTTTTATATAGTCTATGAAATAAAATTAATACTCTTGCTTTAACCATTATGCATCTTTGAATATGTAATTATGATATCCCAAAGGATTAAAATCTCCTTAGAAATAAGCATAGCTAAATTCTGTTACCACTTTTGCTTGTCCTTTTATATATATTTTGTTTGGTTTTGTTTTAACCTCCAAATATCAACTGCTGATGACCCTTGGAAAATTAGGTGATCATCTCTTTTCTATCTAAGTGCATTAAAACAGAAAAAAAATTAAGCTAAATATTACGTTTCCATGTAAGCAATTACTGTGAAGGCTGCAGGGTTGTTATACGATTAGAAAGGGTTCCAAAAGAAAATTTCTCTTGAAATATGGCCCGCCAAAAAAGATGGAACCCCCCTGCTTTATGAGTATTTCCTTATGGTGCACACTAAACAATGATCACTATAGTACATTGAGAGACAAATTAATGAATCAAACATTACAGATTTCATCATGTTGACTCATTTGTGTTTAAGCTAGTTCCCAGCTCTGTCACGCATTTGCTTTTAAATGAGCCCCTGTGGATAGTACTGTAATGTTTGATTCATTAATTTGTTTCTCAATGTACAGCAGTGATTACTGTTCAGTACACAGTGAAACACTTTAAAAATATTTGTTGTTAATGAAATATTTTGTAGTTAAAGAAACAAACAAGAAAAAGAAAGAAAGAAGGAAAAAAAGAAAACAAGTAAGAAAAAACTGTGAAGCATAGGAAGTTGGCCTGTTCACAGACATCACTCCTGCCAAATGTTCCAGTTGCTGCTGCAACCTACCATTATCTCTGTGGTATTATCTGGATTAAGCCTCAAGACAGGTTGCCTTCTACAGTTTCTCAGAGTGACCAAGTCAGATGACTGGGATGTTATATTGGTGCCCAGTTCAGTTCAGAGGAAGAAGATACAAAGGAGTCTTTAAGCCTGTACACTGTTATTGTTAGGGCACATGCATGCTCCATGGCATATTGCTGCTGCAGGAGTTAGCAAGCCATTCGAACTGGTTCCCCATTATGTTAAGAGTACACACTTCTAGTAGGACTTTCTCTGTCAGTGCTACAGGTCCAGTATAAACTGAATTTGGTGATCTTCCCAGTACAGTCCCACCACCACTTTTTTGGCAGAGATTTTGAAAAGAGTGAGAGCATATCTTGGAACAATGGGATACTGAACCTTCCTGTAACTGGTTGCAGGTTTGGTCATATATTCAGTCTTGTTTTTCAAATCGTTATATGTAGTTTTGTTATCACATGTCATATTAAATAAATGCCATTTTATTTAAATATAATTTATTTATATTTATTGTTATATGTTTGTATATTTATATATTATTTTATTATATATTCTATTGATATATTTATTTATTTTAAACAGCAGTTCTACAGGTAAATGTAAATATTAACCACGCCAGCTGTCAGCAATGTTCAGGTACCATTCTTGAAGCTAGGGACTGCACAAATACAAGGGCAGCCTAGCAATATTTCCTTTCCCCATCTCACCTCTTACATTTATGGTATAGAACTCATGAATGCAGCCTATCTGAAGATTTCCAAACAAGAGGGAAATTTTTTGATTAACTTGATATGCTGGAAATTATAATGTACCAGCCACCTGTTATGGTGGAAATGGGGAGCTGATTATTATCAGCATACTAAATGCCCAGCACTACATAGATTCATAGATTGTTAGGGGCTGGAAGGGACCTCGCAAGATCATTGGGTCCTGCCCCTCCCTGCACCAGGCAGGAAAGATAACTGGGGTCAGGTGACCCCATTCCTATTTTCTAACTGACTTTCTATGTAGCCTTGTACACATCTGGAACAGAAGTATTGGGGAAAAATCTATTTCAGTGGTGTCAAAATCGAAACAGCTGTTGGGGAAGAAAGGCATCTGATCCAAACTTTCATTCTAGACTTCCTAATTACAAATTAACAAGTGTCAACTATGTTTACTCTGAGCAATGAATGAACCTGTTCCTTTAAAACATTATGATCATTCAGGCCCTTATATCAAGTCCAAAACTCAGATGAACCCTATAAAGTTTGAGGACTATGAAATTACCAGATTTGACTTGCCAACAATAGGAGCTTTCCACTATAAAGTGATCATTTTATAAGAGGAGGACCCCTAATAGATGTCATAAGGAGAGCAAGTATATGCAGTGGTGAGGGGTTTTAACATATGGATGATCATGTTTTGAGTGCCTTCAGCTCATTGCAAGGGTAGATCTAACAAAGACTTGATGCAGAGGTGAACAACTGTTGTTAAGTGCTCACAGCAGACAAGGCACAAAGCCGGGAATGGAAAATAGGTGTCTTGAGTCACAGTCCAGGGATATGTCTAGATGACAATACAGCCACCCAATACTTATCTTGGAGTAAACAAGCTTGAAGCCAATAAATGGCTCCTGTTATTCTGTGCTTCTGAGACTCATCCCCCAACAAGATCAGTGAAAGCAAGGTTACAAAAATGGTGCATATGGGATGTTTCCCTTTAATGACTGATCTACAGAAAGAAAAAGGGAAGGAAGAATCCCTAGCAGTTTTGCCAAAATACATCCTATCTATCCTGATGCTGTCGAGGCTATTGTTTCCTCTGTTCAGATTTTACTGAGGTTCCATATGAATTTACTTCTTATATATACACCTGATTTAATTAAAATATACAATCCTGGAATTCCTTTATGCTGTAATAGTACGAGGATTTGAAGTCCAAACAATTTAAGTTTCTCAAGAGGCTGTTAACATTAAAGAAACATAAATTAACACAAAGAGAAATAAGAAAATCAAAGCTGGTGAGTGAGGGTACTTATAATTTATTTGCAGATATGCAGCTGTGAGTTATTTGCCCTTTCTTTGCAAATGAGATAAATGTCATATCCCATCATATCCCCTGACCATGAATTATATATAACATTTGGTGAAATATGAAATTCTAAAAATACATTGAAGGGCTGGAGTCATTTTAATGGTTTATTATGATACGTGTACCTGATTGTGAAATATCATCTTTCAGGGAAGACAAATGGGGACATCATTGGTTTAGAAAGTCCGCATAATTTTAAAAGATAGATTAAATGCTCTTGGAGGCAATTGAGGCTGCTTTAGTACTGAAGCCACAATTTCTAAGTACTTCAACAATTAAAAAATGGTGTTAAACTAAGAACCCAGCTGTTTTAGGTGGTGACCACTTTCTCATGTATATAAACATATACCTTGATTTAATTCAGTTAGACTAATTATGGTAGAAAGTGCTCAGCAACTGTAATAGTAGGATGGAAACAGAGCTGGTACCATTGGCATACTAAGGAAACTGTACCTTGCTTTTCTTTATGAAGACTCCTACCATCTTCACGGGTGACTGGTGCCACCTTAGTCAGTGGGGACACATGCCCCACCAGTGACCAGTCAGTGACAGCCAATCGCGCTGACTGGGAAGTGGCCATGGCACTTCATCCGGCACTCCCACTCCCGGGCCGGCACTCACAGGGGGGCTACTGGCACTCCTGCCTGCCCCCCCGTGCCCATCACCTAAGTAAGGAGTGCAGCCTGTCAGGGGGTGCACCAGCGCTCTCAGGGGGTGCACATGCATCCCCATTCACCCTCTATGTATCTCCGCTGAGCATCTTCATATACATTTTGAACAGGAGAATTGAAAAAAATAAATGGAAAGGATCATAGCTTTGGGCATCAGCAAAGAGGAAGGAAGTTCACAGAAAGCCTCAGATCAGAAGCAGTCTTTATGGTTGACTGCTTTTCATACTGTACATGACTGATGGGTACAGAAAAACCCCCTCACAGCACTAAATTATACAGACAGGATGCATACTAGAAATGAGCAAACATCTTTACAATATGGTTCATGCTCTGCAAATATTTGGCCACTTGCAAATATAATGGAATTTACTACAAGCTTCTATGGTACTTTGAGCTACTTTCTGAAGCCAATAGTTATTATGATAACTATTCAATTTTGCTCTAGAAAGAACAGAAAGGGATGATATCATATTCAGAAACAGTGATTGCATATTTAAGACAGTTTCACATCATTTATGTATTACTTCTCATGCTTGTCTCCTTTTACCTGTTGCATGTAGCTTGGTGTCTATGTCGAACTACTATGATTAATGTACTGATTCACATATTTGCTTTTCTGCTCTTTTAGTTTGCATTTGTTTCCACAGCTCTAAAGTTAACAGTAAACAAACAAAAAACCCTAACAGTCAGCTAAAGCTGCAGCTTGGATCATGGTTGTAGAGAAATTAGCACATCATTCACAATGGTATTTTCACTTATCTAATGGATGCTTGAGAAAAACACTCTCACTTGTGAAAGGTTTGTAATGTATTAATGCAGAACACTTAGTGTATTAATTTCTGTGTGCCATTCACCTGGGATCATGGTTGTAGAGAAGTTATCACATCATTCACAATGATATTTTCATACATCATTGTGAATGACGTGAATCATATATCTAATAGATGTTTGAGAATGACACTCTCACTTATAAACAGTTTATAATGCAATAATACAGAACACTTAGTACATTTATTTCTATGCGCCATTTAGGTTGGGTAACAAATTTCTCAGGAGTATTGTATGGATAGAGATTAGAGATTAAATTTCTATTATCCAATTTGAATGTGGGTGGGTACATCTACATGAGATACTTTGCTTGAGATTAAAGCAAATCACTGCAAATAATTGTCCCCATCTCCATGTGAAGACACTTACTACAGTTATTTGCTCTAATTGCAAGGAAATTTGCTACCTGTAAATACAAGTAGTGAATATACTTGTGATTACTTACTGCACTGCACAGTATGTGTAGATGGCCAAATGGAAGCAAACTTGCTCCCGGTCATCTGGGCAGCAGATTGGTCCCTGCCTGCAGGAGCTGCTTGTACAGGAGCCCAGGCATGAACAATGTTCCAGTGCCCCGGCAGCAGGCAGCTCCCAGCCCCCACTCCCTAATTGCAGAGTGGGGGCTGAAGAGACTGTTCCCAGTTGCAGCTCCACAATCACAGACTGGGGTCTGGGAACAGGCTAGAGAGCTTGTACTCTGCCCAGCTCTGTCATCACAGAGCTGGGCTGGGAACGGAGTGGGAGCTTTTTTCCTGCCCAGCTCTGAAATTGCAGAACTGGTCAGGGAACTGGCCTGTTCCTCACCCTGTGATTGTGGTGCTAGCTGCCCTACCAGTGGATTGAGGCAGGGGTCTGGGACTTGCACTTCCCCTTCAGCTCTTTCCAAGTCCCATGCCCCCCAGTCAGGAAGCCAGGGCCAGGACCTCCCTGCTGCCAGGGCAAGGGGAACATTGTCCCTATGTGGGTTCCAGTGGTGGAGCAGTCTCCCAGCCCCGTGCTCCCTGCCAGCTCCTGGGCTAGCACCCAGGGGCAAACTTAGAGATCCCTCTGGCTGCTTCAAGGAGCAAGAACAGGGCTGGAGGCAGCAGGAGCAGACTGCTACCAGGAACAGCTGATCTGTTCCCACATCTGATCTGCTACTGGATACCTGCATATGTAAATATCTGCCCAGGGTGTGTTTCCTCTAGATTAATTTACTCTGTAAATTTACCCTGCAGCATTTACACATGTAGACATGCCCAGTGTCTAGAAAGATGGCAACATTTATGCAGCAAACAGTATGCTCAATCCTAAAATTATGTGAGATTTACTGAGCACAACTCATGTAAATATCAAAAATGCAATAATTACTTATATGGTATTTATGTCCTGAAAGACAGTAGGTGCATCTCCATGTGCAATTAAGGTGATGCAATCAACTCCAGTGCAGTTTGCACCATAGTAAACTGCTCCTGGGTACAGTGTCTACATGTGTACCTTAGATAGCAGTGATTTAAGTAGGGGTGAAGCAGGCCTGTGTTGGCAGGGAGCACCAGGGATCAGCCCAGGGCTCTAGGTGACCATGTTGGGCAGTGTTGGGGCTGGTTGAGGCGTGAGGGCGCTGAAAGTGAGAAGCAATGTGACTGTCGTAAGCAGGAGTCTAGCCTTGCCTAGTCACTGTTTACATGTGTGTTACAGCGCAATAAGTAACCCTGTTGTAAGATTGTGTTATTCCCAACAATAGTATCTTATGGCAGAGTTAATTAGTTTACTGCACCCTAATACTGGCACATGTGTAGATAGTGACACTTTACTGCAGAGCTAATTAGTCAACTCTACAGTAAAACACATGTGTAGATGTACCCAGTATTACTGAAGATGCTAGTATTCCAGTCATGAGGGTACTTTGTTAAAGTGAATATTTTGGTAAGTGTAGTAAATTATAACAGAATGCTTCCTTCTCTGCTGCTTCCCTACCTTTTGATTCTCTGCCTTCTTTCTTCACTACAGTAAATTGATTCCTCAACAACATCCAGGTGCAAATGAATTAATGGTCTTCAACTGTGAGGGAGTAGGATGGAGTCTTCCCCTCCTCCTCATTCAGGTCCTTTCTGTTCAGAGAAAACCCACATATCAATTAAACTCACCTGTTAATTAAAAGCTTGTTTGGAACATTTCTTGCTAGTTGGAAGCAAGAGAAAGTGTAAAAGGCATGTGAATGCTGAGGCTTTGAATGTTAATTACTTACTCCCAAGTTTCCTCGTGATCCCTCAGGTGTTGGTTGGACACCAGCAAAGAACTAGAAAACGGAAACAAAATTAATTTGTAGTTTCTGCTGTGGAGAAAAATACAGATAAGAAATCAACCAGGCTTCCACATTTTTCCCTTTCCTTGTTTAGATTTATTCTTTATCCATTTATTTATGTGAAAATATCCACACACAGCAAACAGACAATATAGCACTTTGAAGGTGACAAACAATACAGCGATCACACATTCAATTTTTCTGCTAGTTTGGAAGATTCTTTTAGCTTCAGGGAGACTTGTTGTTGGCACCAAGTCATGTCAATATGAATGAGGCATATACAAGTGCACACATGAGTTTTCACCAGTTGCACCAGTGTTCTTATTGAGTCACATATTATTAATGATTATGAATGTATCTATATATTAACAGGAAATCCTGGGGGATCTTGTCGAAAGTGAATTGCTTTTTCCTGTTCTACAGCTATTCCTCCCTACCTATAGATAACTATTTTCTATCTTCTTCCCCTTTTCCACAAACATAAAAGATAAACTTTGAAACCATGTAAACTTTTCTGTTCATTGGAAATCACATTGGCTATAAGAGATTAGATCTTTCATATTTCAAAAAATTCTGGAAATTACATGTGGAGACAACATGTCATATTTTGCATTTAATACTAGAAACCCCCCTGCCCCTCAAACCTGAAATGATCTTCAGTAAGTATTTAAAGCTAAAATATAGTGTTTTGGTTTAGAAGGATGAATGTCTGGGGCTGTGATTTCTGAGTAATGTTTTTTGCCAAAAAATTGAATTTGTTGCATTTTCAAATGAACTTAAGGGCTTCTTGAATTTTCTGTTGAAGCCTTCTGAGAGTCTAACTGGAATATCTGACTAGAAGAATTATACTTTCAGTTTCTTCAGAGACAAACTGAAGACCTGATTTTTAAAGGAGCTGCTCACGTTATATAAATAGGATTGCACACCTGATTTGTATTGTTAATAATTGAAGCTATATATACAAATTAAGTATTGATATAAACTGTAACTATTATGATTTTCATGTGCAGTTACCTAGTTAGCTTACACAGCATAAGTGAGTTCCTAATTTACATATATGTCTATATTAGCATGTTTAAAAATCAGGTCATAAATGTACTAACCCTAAACATAACAAAAAATACTGTATGTTATAGTTTCAATCTATCATGAATCACAACTACATACAAGTGTAGTGATTATTGATTAATCCACAAATACCAAACACAAGCTAAAGGCACCATAGAGAGGACTAGACTGCTCAAATATTAAACAAAGGAAATGTCCTTTTTTTAATGTAGAATTAAAATCAGCTGATTTTAAAGATGCATTTATTAATACAGGAATGAATTAAGTTTAGATATCCTGCCCCCCTAAGACTAAAAATAAATTTTCTCAATTTGATAACAAATACTTTGGTGCTTGTACACATGACAGGGTTTTAGTCCTTAGGGGTGCATCCACAAATGCAAGCATGTGCACTTGCAGCAGCTCAAATAGAAGCTGTGCAAATTTGTGCCAGGGCTTTTTGCCTCAGTGCACATGCCTGGACATGCATTTTGTTGTGGGGCAAATTGTGCCACTTGGGGCAAAATAACCCTGCCTGGCTCCTCCCAAACCTGCAGCCAGGGATAGCTAGAGCCTGGCAGCAGCTCAGGGCTACTTGTCCTCAGGAGCCCCCCCGCATCACTGCTGGAGCATAAAGTTCCCTTGCCTGCCCTGACAAGCCAACCCCCACCTTCATCTCTACTTTCACCAGAAGCACATCCTGAGTGGCTAAACTGGATGGCTCCTACCATCGCTGCTGCTGCTGCTGCCCCCTCTCAGGAGAGAGGGAAATTCCCTGCTGCACCACCTTGTACCACCTGAAACTGCACCTGCACTGGGTTACTCCCTGATTGACTGGCTGCTCCTGCCCTCCCCCACAGCTACCTCACTGCATCTGATCCTGCTTTGTCTTCCTGCCTACTGTTCTGGTGCTGAGCACCTAGCTGGAGGTCTGAGGGGCTACTGGACAGATCTTCAACAAACAAAACTCCTCCACAGCTCCAGCCATCTTTTACTTCTGCCTCAGCAGCCTTCCCTGTGTGTTTTTGACCTTGTGTGGTAAATCCTGTGGTCCGCTCCCCCTGCCCTGGTGTTTGCTGTGTGGCTGAGTAAGCCAGATCGAGTTTTCCCAGACTCTGTGTGTGTTCCTCCTCCCCCACATTCTTAAAGCATAACCCTCCTGGATTTTTTCCTGTGGGGCTGTAGCTCAGTAAGCTTCAGACTCCCTCTTTCCTCCAGCTCCCCAGATATAACTGCTGGCCCTGCTCTCCCTGCCCATCCCTTCTCCAGTCAGGCATCTCCCTGCAGACAGGTGACTTTCTAATTGGGCCTGAACCCACCTGCCAGCTGCTGCACAGTCTGCCTGATGCCCCACAGCCTGACAAGTGACACATCCAGTGAACCCAATCCTTTTTTTTGGGGGGGGGGGCAGAACCTGCCCACCTCTCCCACAGCCAGTGCCATTAATCCATGACATTAATCAGTCAGCTCACTCCCTGGCTGTGGGAGAGGTGGGTAGGCTCTGCAGAGAAAAAGGATTGGGCCCCTCACCACTTCGGCCTTCAACAGGATCCTGCAGCCAGCAGGATGCCTGGGGTCACCTAGGAATGGGCTGGCATGCCCCTGGGGCAGCACAGGGAGGCAGCAGGAAGGTAACTACGTGTGCAGGCTGGAAAAGCAGCAGGGGTGCTGCACAGGGTGCTCAAAGCCTGGGCAGGCTCAAGAAAGCTAGCTGTCCTTGCTACCTTATCCGGCCACCAGCACACCCAGATGCATTCCTGCCACCCTCCTGCTGCCCTACTGCATTGCCCCTGGGGTAAATCAGCTTGTTTCTGGGGAGACCCAGGCATTGTGCCAGCCACAGGAGCTTGCTGAAGGCAGAAGCAACAAGGGGCCTGATCCTTTTTTTCTGTGGAGCCTGCTTACCTCTCCTGCGGCCAGATGGGGGAGCTGACTAATGACTGCAATGTTCCAAGTTGCAATGTTGCATACTAAATTATGTCAGGACGTAGCTTAGTTTGCAATGATGCAAATTCATTTAAAACCCCCAAAATTCACATATATGTAATGTGTGGCACCTTTAAGCCACATAAACGGAAATTTCCATCATATGTACATTATGACATCATCATGTGTACAAGCACCCTATGAAACATAATACAAAATACTGTTTTTGCTTGTTATGGTGATCCTATGAAAGCTGGTGCTGTAGCCTACTGTTTTCAATGACAGGTTTCTGTAGGATTTATCCAGCTAATCAAAATGAACTTTTTATATTTCACTTAAATTGTATTAAACTAAAATATTAAGCCATTTGACTGAAGAATAAGATGTAGTTTCAACCTATAGCAACTGAGATCTGTAACACAGAGTACTTTGACACACGTCTAACCTGATTCTGCATTATGCATCAAATCCTGTACTTAAAAGCCACCTATTTGGGTAGAATGGTGTGTACTAAGTTAACCAAGACACTTGGCATTGAGTAGATGTGCCTGGTAAGTGTATTGTAAAGTGACAGGTATGCAGACTACACATTATTAAGGCAAGATCTTTCATACTAGTACAACACAGTATTTGTGATCATCGTCATGATTTCTTTTCTAATGCTAATATTAGTTTAAAGAGAGCAATATCATAACAAGAATAGCTTTTTTGCAACTGATATTTGGGCACTCATTGGAAAGGATGGAAACCTGAAAAATGAAAAAAGAAAGAGAAAGGAGAGAGAGGAGAGAAGAAAAATAATTCGGAAAACAGCCTCAAGTTCATCACAAACCAAGATAGGTTGTGCAGCTTTCTAACAATGTCTGTTAAGTTCAGAGTCATGCCTTCATTAATTTGGGTTTCTTAGCAAGCACAGACAGATTCCATATATAGCCATACAATAAATGACAGTAAATTGAAAAAAGGAAGAAAAACAATCTCCCCCACCAGACCTCTGCCCAAAAATATCCCTAACTGTAACCCAAACAGGATTATTAAGCCTCAATTCCTTTACTTTATTCCTTTGAAATGAGGCCAGATTTCTAGTCTGTGCAAGTCAGTTTCACAGTGATTTACATTAGCTAAGAATATGGCCCCAGCACTACTTTGATTTCTAATTTAAAACAAATACATACTGTACCTTAAAAAACCCTCTGTATTGTCTTTCTATATATAAAGACAGCACACACTCCTTAACTAACAGTACCAAGCACATAAGCTTGAGTAACCTGTCACTAAAAAAATATGTTTGTCAACCAACAGCTTTAATCACCAGTAAAAATGCATCAAACTTTATCAAAGGAACAACAAATCCCAAAGTTCTTAATTTAGGCTTTTAGTTCCTATTTTGGATTGCCCCATTCTATTGTTTTGGAGTGTGGGCAACTCTCTGTGCTAGAGAGTGGAATTGGATTTCTTTATGCCTATATTATACACATATACCTTTTTCCCCCCAGCCCTGATTGCCTCCCAACAAGAGCTCGTTTTTTAAATTAGCATGTTGGAAGTAGCTAGGAAAATCCTATGATTTATTCATAGGCTTATAAATGAAGAGAAATGAAATGAAGAGGGATATAGGGATGCAACACCCCATTTAGTCCATATGCAAGAAATCATCCAGAAGGGTGCCATCCTAGATTTATTATACAATCATTTGTCCTGGTGGAATTTAAGGTCCTTTCAAAATTAGAAGAAAATAAGCATAGTTTTGACTGTGACTTAGTATATTATCCATGGGTGGCCAGAATATGTTCAAGTGTCCAAGGCCACATACAGACATTCAGTTTTTCCTGGGAAAATTGTTGCTTTCCCAGGAGAAACCATGGCAGTCTAGAGGTTCTGGATTTTTTTTTCAGAGCAAAAATGGCTATTCCAGTAGAAAAACAACCCAGGACCAATCAGGGTTAAACCACTTCCAGGAGAGTTTCTTCTGGGACAGTGAATGGCTGAACATGTTCTCATCTAAGAGAAGCTGCAGCACAGTCCTCCTCCAGCATTCCAGGATGCGTCACTCCTTCCCTCCCAGGGACACAGTATGTCACTTGCTGGACTCTACTACTCCAGCCAAGCAGGAAGTAGAATACCCTCCCTTCATTATCCTTACAATGGTTGCAGGGAGGTACAGGCTGACCCTGAGCATTCTGGGTCAGCCAATAAGGTCTGTCTTGGGCACTGCTACCATTCAGGCTCCAGGCAGACTGAAGGAGCCTGAAGAGCACGCTGAGATGTGAGCACAGGAACCCCCTGCTTGTGCAGCATCAGCACTGCAAGCGCTCTGCTCTTCAAGGGCTCAGCATTAAAATATCTGCTGAGGCATCTCCAGGTTTTCTGCCATGAGAGCAAACCTGGGAAAATTCTCCCAGGTCACCTGAATGTACGCACACAACCTAAGTTACAATGACTGAGAAAAAATATGATTCTTTAATTCACTAGAGAACTGTGTTATACATTTAGGGTATCCATAAGCCTTCTTTTTTAATAAAACTGTTTACTTAGAATTTCCAGATGTATTTGTTTTAGGGAAATGAAAAGTAATACTTCCATCTTCTCTTACAAATAGCACAATAGGTTAGGGTATATTGGGGCAACAAAATTAAGCACTGAAGCAATATTTTGTAGCTAACACAATCTATCTGGTCTCCAAAGGTCTCCAAAATAAATAAAACACTTTCCCCCTATGAGTCCTTGTCAGCTTTTTCTGCTATTTATAAAAAGTCTCCCACTGAGAGATGGATCTACCACATTTCTTTATGATTAAAACACTGTTTAGACCTGTATTTGTCATAACAAAATGTGTATTTTCATCTCAGGATGATATAATGCATTGCACATAGAAAGGAGACACATATTGTTCTTAGGAAGAAAATTAGAATAAAACACTTAACCCCTTAATAACTAACATATCAAAAATGTCAACTGTTGACTTCCAGAGAATTCATAAGATATTTAGTTATCTCTTAAAACACCCACTGCATCACCAGCCATTAATTTTACTCCTGGTGGATACAATAAAAGAGGGTGAGAGTTTAATGAAAATGCTAGTGAGTAGTGTTAGTATCTATTTAAAAAAAACCCATGGAAATATGCATTCTTTAGTACTTAGGACTGTATGAACAAATAATGGACAATGCCAGGTGGAAAATACATGGCAAGGATTTTAAATATATTGCATTGCACAGCATTTGAAAATGATGATAAATTCTTGAGATGAATGATGCAGGCTAAACACCAGACCATTTTTCATATAATTCTCAAAGTTCTTAAGCTCCTTTAACCTTTAATACTGATGTTTTCTCAGATCTTAATTTTCCTTTATGCTGATTTTAAAATATCTCTTCTCTTAGTACTTCATTCAAAAGTTTTTTTCTTTTTATTAGATTGTCTACTCCCAGCAAATGATTTACCAGTGTACTCATATTTAATTGTAGAAAAGAGCTTTGACTTAGTTCAGAAGTTATACAACATGCCTACCTTTACTTAGAAAACACATAAGAAATTCTTATTCATAAGACCATTCTTTTTTATTTGTACATAGTGGAACCCAACCTGAATTCCAATATTTTCTGAACATTACTGTTAATTTGTGTTTCATGGGAATGGCTATTTCTTTTTTTTACGGCAGCAATCAATGACTTCTCAATAGTCATGAGACTGAATCCTATATAAAGATAGGAAATTATATTAAGCCTCCGTATGATCCTTGATCTTCTGCCAGAATCTCTGATGTTTTTCCAGAGCACACAAGCCAGGCAATGTGCCTTGGTTAATAAGTGATTGTACAACTTTCTGTTTCTCCTGCCAGGTTAATCCTGGATGCTGTTTGAAGAAACATGTCCTTTTCTATTTCAAACAGGATAAAAATTTTGTAAAAGATCAGTAACATCCTCTCTCAGCATTTTCATATATATGAACCAAATGCAGCTAGTAAAATGTTTGGCTTGATGTGCATTGCACAGCTTAACTGTTATCACCATAATCAGCCTAGATTTTAGCAATTCACACAATATATTCAGTGTACTGAGGAGTGTGAAATTCAACTGGTCATAATCTATTTAGGGTTAGGAAAGAATAGCCATTAAGGATTTGAAGGAAGTTCATTCTTTGTGCCTTGTCAATTCTTTTTTACTTCCCAGTACTACCAAAAATGAAGGTTAATACCCACCATTGTAATTTCTGTGAGAAAGACAATTGTCATCTGAGAAATGAACAATAAATACCAGATTTGTTTCAAATCGGCCATTGAACTACACTGACAATCAAATGGGAACAACTTGGAGATCACTGCTAATTGGCCTGGATTTGATTTGAAACCCTCTTTGAAAACTGTTAATTCCTTGACCCATCAAAAGTTATAGTTTCTCTTCTCTTCTCTTCTCTCTCTCTCTATATATATACATGCATACGTGTTTTTGATTCCTAGATTATTTGCTTTATTGAGTTTCTGCTTAATACAGAAGTGTGGAGCTAATACTGAGGCCATTATTGCTCCCAGAGTCTCAGGACTAAGCTGTATTACACAAAATCTTTGGGTAGAAAAGAATTGGGACTATACATTGCAGAAGTATAGAAAGTTAGATTTGGAAGGGACCTCAGGAGGCCATTTAGTCCAACTCCTTGCTCTAAGCAGACCATCCCCAACTAGATCCTCCAAGCCAAAGCTTTGTATAGCTGGGTTTTGAAAACCTCCAAGGATGGAACTTCCACCACCTCTGTGGGTAAACTGGTCCAGTATTTTGTTACCCTCCTTATGAGAAAATTCTTCCTAATATCTAACCTGAACTTCTCTTGCTACAACTCAAGACAGTTGCTCCTTGTTCTGTCATCAGCCATCACTCAAAACAGTCTAGCTCCATCCTCTTTCAAACCCCCCTTCAGGTAATTGAAGGCTGCTATTAAGTCCCCACACCGCCAGACTCTCTCCAATTTGTCTGTATCCTTTCTGTAGTCGGGGCCCAAAACTGAACACAGTACTCCAGATGTGGTCTCATCAGTGCTGAATAGAGGGGAATAATTACTTCCTTTGACCTACTGGCAACACAACTACCAATGCAGCCCAATATGCTATTACCTTTCTGGCAACAAGGGCACACTGTTGACTCATTTTCAGTTTATTGTTTACTGTAACACCCAGGTCCTTCTTTGCAGAACTGCTGCCCAGCCAGTCAGCCCCCAGCCTGTACTGGTGCACGGCATTGTTCCATCCAAAGTGCAGGACTTTGCACTTGGCCTTATTGAACCTCAGAAGATTTCTTTTGGCTCACTTCTCCAATTTGTCAAGGTCACTCTGAATCCTAGCCCTACCTTTCAGCATAGAAGTCTATCAGATTGGCCAGGCATGAATTGCGCTTGGTGAATCCATGTGGACTGTTCCTATTTGCTTTTTTCTCCTCCAGGTGCTTAGAAGTGGATTTCTTGAGGATCTACTCCATGACTTTTCCAGGGATTGAGGTGAGGCTGACTGGTCTGTAGTTTCTTGGATCTTCCTTCTTCCCTTTTTTAAACATGGGCACTATGTTTGCCCCTTCTCAATCATCAGGAACTTTTACTGATAGCCATGAGTTTTCAAAGATGATGACCAGTGGTTCTGCAATTACTTCAGCCAACTCCCTCATCACCCTCAGGTGCATCCTATATGGCCCCATAGACTTGTACATGTCCAGCTTTTCAAAGTAGTCCCTAACCTCTTCTTTCACCACTGAGGGCTGCTCACCTCCTCTCTAAACTATGCTGCCCAGTGTAATTGTTATGGAGCTCCTCTTGCCTGTGAAGCCTGAGGCAAACAAGTCATTGAGGACTTCAGCCTTTTCTGCATCCTCTGTCATAAGGTTGGCTCCCCCATTCAGTAAGGGACCCACACTTTCCCTGATCCTCCTCTTGCTACCGACATACTTGTCGAAACCCTTCTTGTTGTCCTTCACATTCAATTGCACTTTGGCCTTCCTGACTTTATCCCTGCATGCCTGAGCAATGCTCTTATAGTCTTCCCTAGCTATTTGTCCAAGTTTCCACTTCTTATGAGCTTCCTGTTTGTGATTTAGTTTACTGAAGAGTTCCCTGCTAAGTCAAGGTGGTCTTCTGCCATATTTGCTAGTCTTCCTGCACATTAGGATGGTTTGTTCCTGCACTCAGTTGAGCATATTCCAGCCATACACCTTCCTCATTCCTGATAGTAAAGCCAAATGTGGAAATAATATGTGTACGAGCACTGTGCCACCTGAGAGCTCCCCAGTCTGTCTATATTTCAGGCCCTATAAAGAAAAGCTTTTTAGTGTAAAGGGGAAAGATTGTTATCCTTTGTGTCTGAAAGCCTACCTGGTAATCCTGTATGCAAGGTGCTTCTCTTTCAGTCAATCTAAAAGATATTCATTGTCTATAGAAGGTAGTTATTCAGATGGCTGCTTCTAATACCGGTAGTTGGATTTTTTTTCTTATAGCCAATGCAGTCATCCAACAATTTGTAAATGTCCAATTTGTATTGAAAAATTATGCCAATGACTCTGGCTAATTTCACAGGATATATAAATGAGTATAGAAGACTTTGTGAGTGTTAAAATGAATGTGATAAGATGCAAATCGAAAGCAAATAAAGGAATCTGGATGGAACTTCAATCGCACTGTAAATGTCAGAGCTGAAGACCTGCTATACAAGTAGGGTAAAGCTGCCAGTCTTATGGCTGGAAGGCAAACAGTTTAAAACTTTTAGTGGCAAACTACTACTGTGTGAATACCTTAGAATCCCAAGGTCACTTACACAGAAACCAGGTGATGAGACACTGTGGAAACAAAAATTGTAGCTATGTCTTCACTCATAGTTACTCCCCAGGAAGATGTACTTTTAACATTTTGAACTGCAACTCTTCTTTTTTTTCTCTCCCAGAATAGCAGTGTAAGTCACTAACCTTTACTCAGCAACCAAATGGAAAGCAGGGATTTTGTTTTCTGCTTTAGCCTCTAAGTTTTTTTTCTTCAGAATGCAAGAGAAGGAGAAAGGGGAAATCAGAAAAGAACAAGATCTGTACCTTGTAATTTGTTGTATCCTACTATTTTATATATTCTTACTAGTACATCATCCAGGTAGGACTAAAATCTGTCCTCAGATACACACAATCAATGCCTGCTGAGGTTAGTTGTGTCTTGCATGGGAATCTGAAGAGAGGATGTGGTCCTGCAATCTTCTTCATCTCTGTTTTGGGAAGATTGAGATGGAAGACTACTTTTCAGTCTAACAAGTAATTTATTTTGCGTTAATTAACCTATTTTGCTAATTTTCAATTTTTGCCTCTTTATTGTGGCATAGCTCTTAATAACAAAATCCTTCTGCAGTTGATCTGAATTTTGAGATTTTGTATTTCAAAACCCAATTTACATATTATGTTTGTAGTTGTTTTACCATTTTATTTGTCTCTAAGTTGACATGTTCATCTAGATCAGTGGTCTCCAAACTTTTTTGATCGTGCACCCCTATCAGTAAAAAAATTTTGAGCACGCACCCCCAATATATGTATATTTATATAAATATAAATATAAATAGAAGTTCTAATATTTTCTTCCCATATCCCAATGGATCATCTTGCGCACCCCACTTTGGAGGCCACTGATCTAAATGACTCTCTCTCTCTTTCTATGTATATGAAACATACATAAAATATATATGTAGATACATATATAACTATATATACCTACACACATACACTCTCCTTGCATAAAAAAATCTGATCACTGGGGAAAAGTTTTTTAAGCAATTCCAAGTGGTAGGGAAAAATCAATAGAGAAGAGGAGAGTTTTCGCTGAACACTCATTGAATGAAGGTTTTTCTTGGCTCTGCTGATGTAGAAACGTAGAAAACAAGCTGTTGAACTCCAGCCTTTTCCTTCTCCATTTTTACTATCAGACACATCTGTGTATGGCACTGTTCAGATTAGTATATTGAAACACAAGCATTAGGTCTCACATGGATGAAAAAAAAATCAAGAAAGAAGCTTTCTTGTTCTTGTTGTCTGTTGGATTATCTAAGGACTCTGAAGGAAATCTCTTAAGGACAGGCTCTGAAGAACTTCCAGCCCTGTTTTTCAAGTGTTCAGTTCTAGAGACATTCACACAGAGGAATTTACATTTTACAGGAAATTCCACAACATCCAAATGTGTTGTAATTCAAATCAGAAAAAAAGGAGCATTAACATTTTTCATGAAATTGAATTGTAAAAGCCCCAAATCATTTGGGTCCAACAGAAAGATTTTCTTTTGATAATATCAAGGTAGGGGGTTCTTTGCTGTTTCATTTTTCATGTAAAATAAAATACATTTCAAAACAGACTTAAGATTGAAATAATAATAAAAAAGTTCTGTTTTGAAAAATATCAAGAAGGAATGCTTTGACTTTATTGCAGTTCTTCATTTTGGGTTTTTGATGATTATTTTTCTTTCTAGAAATGAGTATTCTTTGTTATTGACCTGTTCCTGCAAAATGTTTTGGTTTCAACAAAAGGGCTTTTTCTAACATCTATTCAGCATCAAAAACTGGGGCCAGATTTTCAGAAGAGTTTTGCACCCAGGAGATCCTCTTATAATGCTTGTGGCCATGTTTTCAAGAGTGTTCAGCATTTAACCTGCTGAGCACACTGGAAAATCTTATCACTTCTTTTGCTGTCTAATGAGGAGTTGAATGCATTTGAAAATATACCCGTTAGAATCTATGGTCAGGCTCTACTTGTATTTGTAAATAAACAAATAGACATTAGTCTTGAAGGCTAATAACCGGACACCTTTTGTGGGCATTATTCATTAAACAAATGGTCCCCTCTCCAGAGTACAGTGTTCATTTTGTGTGTTAAATATTATTACCATTTAAGCTGATTTGTAATCTTCTTCCAAAACCACAATGTATTTACAGTGCTGTAAGCTTACTACTCATCTTCAGAATAACCAGAGCTTTTTTTGACATTAAAAATATCTACAGGCATGACTAGAATCTCTATTTCTGTGTATATAAATTGTGTCAGTGAAACTAACTAACTGAGTGACAAACCATCAACAAGCTGAGGCATCGCCTGTGGCTTTTGCATCAAGCACAGCCCCAGACAGAAGCATGTTACATTGTGAAGGAAAATTAGCTTGACCAAGAGAGCCTCATGTTACATGTAAATTGCTCTTCTGAAAATGGAAACCAGGATATTTTAGGAAATATTCCAATGCTCTTTATTTATCGTGAACTGGGAAATCTTGTTGCTTTCCATATTTGTTTATAACCTATTAGTAACTGATGTCCCCCCAGAAAAAAAAGACACAGTATTTAACTTAACTGACTTATAAGTTTTCTTTTCTACCTACTCTGCCTATCAGCTCTGGTAACCTCGCATGAGGTTTTGCCAGACTATATGATGTCCATGAGAGGTTCATTACAGCTCACCACTCCATCCCACCGGTGCTCCTGCTTTCTCTCACCTGAAGCAGCAGCTGTATTGTACAACTAATATTATGGCTGAGACACTGAAGATTAATGTCATAGAAAAGTAAAACATGATCTTATTTTCATGTGACTGATAGTGCATACATTTCTCAGACTCATAGCTGAGTCCAAAGGGAGATTTCATGCAGTAGAAACAAGCAACCCATACAGGCCATCTGCAGCTTAACCACAACAGACTCAGCAGTGATTTCATAGTTGCCAGTAAAACAAGCTCAGATTCCTCCCAAAGAGATAAAAGCTATTGGAAAAAAATTCTTTCACAGCTTAGCATCTGGGTCTTGGCTAGCTGACCAAAAGAGAAGGAAAGAAAAGGAAAGACACTTCTCTAACAAAAATATAAAATGTAAAAACTACAAGTAAGGTAGTATGTACCTTCCAATACAGTAACTGTGTATTCAAAACAAGACTGTGTATTTCTATGCTTAAAGTTTCTGGGGTTTTTTTAAATCATTCTTTTAAAAACTAGTTAATGGAATAAAACAAATATTATATGGACAATAAGTATATAAAAGTCAGAATTAGGAAACTGACCCAAACTTTTCCAAATTTTACAAACAGTGAAGTGTTTGACATTTGTAAGTCAGTTTCAGGCCTGTTATTATCACTGAGATATTCTGTTTGATTTAGGGATCTGATTTCTCTTGGCCTATTCTGTGAGTGGCTTCGGAGCACTGAAGAAGCGCTTGGGAGAAGAACTACTACAGTTAGTGAAATCCAGCCTTACTGAAGTTCATAGCAAAACTTGAACTGAAATCACTGGAGCTAGAATTTCTTTAGGGACCTGATCTGGCAGAAAGAATGGCACTTAAATAGGAAGGGAGTTCTTTTCCATAAGCCTGGATCATACAGAAGATAAGTTTGTAAATAATGAGAAATAGCTGTATTTAAGAAATTCTGGACTCCTCTATGTCTTCAAAAATATGTTTGTTTCAGACAGGTTTTGGGAGAAATGAACTAGGTTGATGCACACATGGGAAAAAGAGAAGTGTTTAGTTGTGTTATAGTCTGAAGTCAAGCGGAAGGCAGGGTAGATTTGCACCTGACAGACTAACTGCTGAGGTAAGCTGCTACTTATAAAAGTTTATGTATCTGACATAAGGTGCAAATCTACTCTGCCTTCTGCATAAATGGAAAAGTCACATCACCTTCCTCTGATCAATGCAACAGAGGTTTACTATATGTATACTTATCATTTGGAAGCTGAAAATCTGCAATTTTATGGTTATATATAGCATAACTACATTTCATGCATTACATACAATAAATCATGATCAAATAAGTAACTGATAAATCATTTCAAATTGAAACACGTTTCATGGCAAATTATTCTGATTTTATACAAAGGCTAGTAAAATGTAGTAAACTGATGGAGAAACTTTTTGTTTTCCTGCTTCAGGCTTTTTGGGATTATCTAAACAAGGCTAAACAAACTGCTGTTTAGAAAAAAATAATTTTTTATACTGGTGAATTGATTGTTATTTTGACACATCACCTTTCTGTTTGATATGGCCTGGTATTATGCATCCTGATGTGACATGTTGGCTCAAACTAAAGAAAATATTCCCAAAAGACTTTATCAGTACCACAGCCTCACACATTAGACAGTGCTGTTTCTAACTCTTCTGGTTGAAAGCTGCTACTGGAAAAGGTTTCGGGCTAGATATTCACTATCCATAACCTGTTGTGGGTAATTAATGCCTGGGGTATCAAAATGCCTTTTTTTTTTCCCCTGTCAGCACTGAAACACAAACTTTCTGCCAAGCCATATACCTTAGGAATAAAGCTGGTAAATGTAGGATATAGCTAACCATCCCAAACTGTGATCTTCTGTGTAATGATTGACTGGCATGAGGCTATTAAATCAACACTATTTGTTGATGCATATCTAAATCAGTTTATGTTAAGCCTTCTAAAAGGCAACATATTTCAAAATTTTAACTTCAGGGTGTTTGGCTAAATGGCTGAAAAACAAAATCAGAATCAGGCCTCTGATCCAATCCCTAGAATCACTTATTGGTATAAACAATCAAAGAGAAACAATTAGACATCGTCTTTCATACTGCCAAATACAAAATAACAAAATAGTCTCTCATCCCTTAACTACAATACTGTGTGGTTTTATACCACCCTCAGACTAACTTTGTGAAAGCAACTGAGGTATTGATGGTGTTGACTAATACAGGCATGCTCAATGCCCTCCCCTCACTCCCCACCCCACCCCCTGTGGGCTATCCAACTCAGCATTTTGTCATCCAGTACATGGGACTCCCCACAGATTTGAAAATTTGGTGGTAGATGAGTGATGGCACCTCAACCTTGCTGCCAAATTCTAGATTCATAGGCTATGGACAGGAATGACACATAAACCAGTATAAGTGATCAGAAACTGGTTCAAATCTGTAACAAAACAGATGTTTAGTGGACATAAACTGATCTTAAAATGGCCCAAACCAGTTTAAGATAAACCTGGATGGATGTAATATCATACTTAACTGATTTAAATTGGTTTATTGAACTTCTGTCCCAGATTCCCTCCAGATTCAAGTTAACTCACACTGCCCCAGCATCCCAGGATGCTTTGCACTTTCTTTGCAAACTCCCTCTTACAGGGTGGGCAGGCTAGCCTTGGCCCAAGATATCTGGTCCCACCCAGCAGGGAGGTGCACTCTAGAAACCTCTAGCTTCTGACCTGAGACACTGCAGGCATGTGGCTGCATTTCTGCACAAATTAATGTCTGTTCACTTATTGATTCACTCTATGCAGCTTAGACTATCTTGCAAAGATTGAACTGATTGAGCCTTGGGCCTTGGACTGGATGTACTTAGCTATGGGGAACCCCAAAGGCTGGATAGCATGTCCCTGCATGCTGGATCAGGTGTGCAGGACAGCATGAGGCCCAATCCTGAAGCATGGCACCAGGTGGGGGCAATTGTGGCCCCAGGGCTCAATCCTGGCATTCAGGGTTTGATCTGAGTGTACGGGGCCAGGTTGTGGCAGCAAAGGGCCCATCTCTAGCAGCCAGTGATGACATGCAGTCCTAGAGCCTGCTCCTAGCATGTGGGGCTGAACAGGAGTGGTGTGGGCCTGATCCTGATGTATGGGGGCCTGCCAAGGCTGTGTGAGGTCTGATCACAGGTGGATGCAAAGCAGGCCCAATCCTGGCACACAGGCCCATGGTTCAGCCATGTGACACTCATCAGGCTTACAAAATCAAAGGCTTGAGCCTCATCAGACTAATACATGTAATTTCTTACAAGGGTTTTACACCTCTTTTTGATTTCTGTGGGATCCTACATATTTATATTTAATGAATCCTTGACCAGGAAAAGAAAATGCTATTGAATAGCTGCTCTTCATGAAGTATATGAAAACTTCTTTTTCAATATGCTTCATAGAAAAATAACAGCAGTGTTTATTTTAAAAATCTTCAAGGTAAATCTAACTATATTTCTTGGGATCCTAAGAAAGTATAGCTGAACAATATCCATAATACATACCAGAGCAATATCTCTATTAAGGGCAATACCATGTCCACTTGACTTCACTTCACCTGGTGCTCTTACTGTTGAGAATTGTGTTAGACATTATTACCCTTCCTTGGAAATCAAGGTACCTCAGCAATTGTGTCAAGCTAACACATACATAGAATCAAACAATTGCTATAAAATCATGCCAGTTCCAGTGAAGTCCTAACTATTCTGTTTCACAACCAGAAAAACTTAGGGTACAAAGGGCACATCTAGACATGCATTAATACACCGTTGCTACTTTGCATTAAGTTTAGTACCGCTAATATGAGGTACTACATAAATGCACAGTAGCTGGCACTAATGCACAGTAGCAATGGTATTTTTGTGAGGTTTAATATGCAGTAGACTAATTCTGCTGAACATTAATGCATTAGCATGATTTTTGCTGTGATTCATTAATGTACATTAGTCTATTGCATACATCTATCTTGTATAGATGCGTTCAAACAGAATCAGTTAGAGCTGATGAAAACACAGATGATTCCTAGAAAAAACAAAGGGAATCTATCTACTTCTCAAAGTACCAGAGCCTTGATATATCTCAATGTCCTACACCTCATGTAGGCTGAGGGAATTAATGACATACTTTTATTGGAAATTTGAACAGCTTCAAGGGTGAGGAATATGGTAAGAAAAGTCACTTGATGTATTACCTCTCCTGCCATAGTTCTCTTCTGTCCTGTGTCTTGTTTTCCCTGTGCTGATTTAGTCCTAAATATCCAAAATAAATAAATAAATAAATAAAGGGCTTCTCATGGGAGACTTTCACTTCTTAAGAAATTTATTTGAGGAAAGTTGTCCTCATGCCCTAAACAGTTTATTTTTGTTAATTTTGTTACACTGCTATTTGTTCTGCTCCTTTAGACCAGACTATAGTCTGGCTGGAGCATCGGGCTCAGAGAGTAATAATCAATGGATCAGTGTCTAGTTGGCAGCCGGTATCACATGGAGTGCCCCAGAGGTTGGTCTTAGGGCTGATTTTGTTCAACATCTTCATCAATGACTGGGAAGATGGCATATCAAGTGCACCCTCAGAAAGTTTACAGATGACACCAAGCTGGGGGGAGTAGTAGATATGCTGAAGGGTAGGTCTAGGATTCAGAGTGTCCTAGACAAATTGGAGAAATGAGCCAAAAGAAAACTTCTGAGTTTCAATTAGGCCAAGTGCAAAGTCCTGCACTTTGGATGGAACAATGCCGTGCACCAGTACAGGCTGGGGGCTGACTGGCTGGGCAGCAGTTCTGCAAAGAAGGACCTGGGTGTTACAGTAAACAATAAACTGAAAATGAGTCAACAGTGTGCCCTTGTTGCCAGAAAGGTAACAGCATATTGGGCTGAATTGGTAGTTGTGTTGCCAGTAGGTCAAAGGAAGTAATTATTCCCCTCTATTCAGCACTGATGAGGCCATATCTGGAGTACTGTGTTCAGTTTTGGGCACTGACTATAGAAAGAATGTGGACAAATTGGAGAGAGTCCAGTCCAGGAAGGGGCAACAAAAATGGTGAGGGGACTGGTGGACATGACTTATAAGGGAAGACTGGGGGAACTAGGCTTATTTAGTCTGAAGAAAAGAAGACTGAGGGGAAATTTAATAGCAGCCTTCAACTACCTGAAAGGGGGGTTGAAAGAGGATGGACCTAGACTGTTCTCAGTGGTGGCAGATAACAGACCAAGGAGCAATTGTCTCAAGTTGCAGCAAGGGAAGTTTAGGTTAGACATTAGAAATAACTTTTTCACTATGATGGTAGTAAAACAGGCTACACAGAGAAGTTGTGGAATCTCTGTCCTTGGAGGAATTTAAGACCTGGCTAGACAAAAGCTTTGGCTGGGATGATCTAGTTGGGGATGGAATCTCCTGAGGTCCCTTCCAACCCTAAATTGAATGATTCTATTGATTATCCTTAACAGTGAATTCATAGCTATATATATGCATAGCTGTGAAATTTCCCTGTTTTTAAAGAAAAGACTTTCGTTTCACATTTGATTCTATTCCTTCCTGAGGCAATTCATTCCGTAGTCTGACTACATACTTGTAAGAAGTATTTTCCTTTATTTGTACCATGTATACCTGCCACTAATTTCACTCTCAAATCTTCAGCTTAATTCATTCTGTATTCTTGTTCTATTTACCATGTATACGCTCCATAGTTTTACAGTCCTTTGCACATACACAGACCTACACAATGGTAGAGGAAATTCCCTACTTCAGTTATTCAGTGTTACTTGTGTAATATTTTGGCAATCCAGTAGTCCAGCTTTATCACTATATGCGTTTGTAACATCTGATCATGATTCATGAAGCTATTTCAATATTTGTCTAAATGTAAGCATGTTACTGATCCCACTGAAGTATGGTGAATACAGTAGTGCTAGCTGCAGCTTAAAGTTAGGCACATGCAAACAATTACTATCTTGCTGACAGGGCATTATGTGGGAAAACAGCAAAGGTTTTTCTTGGGGTGACTGTATCTTCAAGAGTGTCTTTAACTGTATCTAGCATAAGCCTATTAGAACTGGCTGTTACGTTATGGAGAAGCTCATATTATGTAATGCTGATCAAACAGAACTCAGACACTAAAGGGAGCGTGCTTCTCTTAGATTTTTTGGCTCTGTTTGATTACTGCATAGCACGTAACATTAGGGGAAAAACAAAGAAAATAACCCAAGTGGAAGAATTTAAGGTTTCACTAGGTTTGAAACTCACTGGAAATGTGGATTACATACACTTACAATACAAACCCCAAATTGCAGCTACTCAGATCAACAAAACCAGACTCAGACCTTACACAGACCTGCTACAATACCTTCCCTAAGACAACGGCAATTGAATCTCTCTGGTCATCACCTTGAGCCTCCAGCCTGAACACTTTGAGTGTATAATTAAGGACCTCCAACTCCAACCTCCAGCTCCAATTCATCCTGTAAAACAACAACCATCTCAAGGTGGCCATGGGGGACACAGCTGTCCTGGCTTGTGACAGCTCCCTAACCTCAAATGGTGTGTCTCAAGCAACAGGCAACCTAACTCAGATTTTCCCAAGGTACCAGGCCTCGCAGTGCACCTAGATGCCAGCTGTGTTTCCTCTTCAATACAGACCACATAATCACTGGACCAAATAACATATCTGAAGTGAATTTACCTGTACCTCTACCAATGTCATATATGCCATCACCTGCTTACAGTGCACCTCTGTTGTTTACATTGGACAGACAGCACAATCCCTATGTGAAAGAATGAGGGGATACCAATCTGACATCAAATCCAAAAACACAAAAAGGCTGTGAAGGAACAGTTTAACTTCCCAGATAGTTCAATTCTGACCTCAGAGTGACTGTTCTTAAACAGTGAAAATTTAGAAGCTGACTTGAATGGGAAATTGCAGAAAAAGAAATTGTCCACAGACTGGATTGTGCTAAAAATGGTCCAGATAGGGACTATGGCTTCTTAGCTCATTATCTGGACAAGCTTTTGTGACTGTTTTGTCCCTATGGGTTTATCACTTGTTTGCCTCCTTTAGCACTGCCTCTCTTCCCCTCTCCCCACACCTTCTCCCCTGCCCCATCTTTTGTATTCAAATCACTATTTGATCACCTGCTCTATGCTTGTTCTTTTGTAACATCTGATAAGGTGAGCTCTTGTTCACAAAGCTTATGCATCTCTGAATCAGTTAGTCTATAAAGTGCATCTCTACCTTGATTTCTGCCTGACTTCAGACTAACTCGACTAACTGCCTCTCTGGAAATGCAATTGAAGGACAATGCTTCACCCTGTATCTGTCAGTAACAGGTGCCAACAAAAGGAAAGACCACAGCTGGTTCTGAACAACTCAATGCTTTTAGCAATTTTTATTCAACTAGGGAGACAAACCTGTTAAAAATGTGTTGCATATGGGAAAAATAGTGGTGAAAGAGCTTATGCTGATGGCAGATAAAAAAATGGCATCTTGGAGAAAAGACTTTTTTACACTAACTAAAAAATACTATAAAGTTGTTTTAAATTATTCTAATTTTATGTGAAGAAAAGATATCACAACTAAACAGGCTATTGTCCATATCAAGTCTAGTTTTACTAGACTTGGAATATCCTAAATATTGTCTGACAATTAGACAAAGGTTAGCGATCTGGAGTTTAAGCAGTTTCTGTATATATTTGTGGTACCTGATCTATGATCACATGCCTTATTTTAAGCTATGTAAGCATAAATTGAGTCCAACTTGTGCACATTTGCTGGCACTGTGAGCCACACTGGGAACCTGATCTAAATAAGCTGGGGAGGGAGGGGGAAGGGTGGGCAGAATGGAGTGTGGGGGGAGCTAATGGATACACAGGGGAGTTAGTGAATCTGGGGAAGAGGTTTTCTGTCTCAGGGTGGGAGGGATCAGGGGGCTAAAAAAAGCCTGGTCACTGTAGAGGTGAGGGTAGGAAAACACATTCTGGGGTCTGGGGTGAGTTGCTGGGCTTTCCCAGCCTCGGGGCTGTGTTCTGAACATGTACAAGTGTTCATTGGATTGCGGTAACCTGTTCCCAATCTAACCAAGTTCACCTCAAATGAACTAGGTTAGATTAGGCCAGCCTTTTTTGTGCCCCATCTAACTTCCCCAAATGTCTGTATAGATTGGCACTTAGATTGATCTTAGACCACCCTTTGTTAGGTTGATCTAAGTGTAACATTTGCACATGCTGCTTAAATCTCCATTTTCCCCAGTCCAATGACTTGGTGTAAAATGACTGCAGCATAAGACTCTGATCCATATTCAGCACTATTAAACTATAGAACTGTTCCAAAAAAGTTCTCTACTGACAGTTGGCGCAACAAAAAATTGAAAACAAGAATACCTGCGCTATTAGAAACCAGTGTCAGAGTCTGTAGGGACCTATGGATGTAAAAAGGGATAGATAAGGCAAAACCAGAAACAGTATGGTTTAAGGTCTTGGGAGCCATCATTTCATGAAACTGATACTACAGTCACTACTGATGCTCTTTGATGGGCAATAGTGATCACAACCGTGGTGCCCTAAGAGGTAACTCCATGGTTAAATTAATCTTGTCCACAAATACAGATTCATAAGAACAGGCAAATTTCTCCAAATCCCAGAATGAAGGCAAATAGAAGGTACCAAGTGGATCTTTTTTTAATTGTCCAGTTCTCAAATACATAAGACCCATATGAGGTTGAGACAGCTGAGCCCCATGGTTTGGCACAATCAGGACTAATGGACTTGCTGCCAGCTGACAAGACTGCTGTTGGTATCTCAGGCAAGACTTTCAGGTCTACGTGACAATGTGGAGCACCTCCTTGACCAACTGAGTGCTACCAGTTATTTCCTTGGTGGTTAAAAGCATGTTAAATTCTATATTTTAGTTATGTTGTTTATTAATTGTTCTTATTGTGCTTGTCTGGGAAAGAGAGAATAAGAGGATCTGCACTTTTAAAAGGCTACGGCATGAAGCTGAGATGCTGATAAATGTCTACACCATGGTTTGGTCCAGCCAGAATAATGCCCAGCTGTTTCTGCTGCCATGCTCCAAATGTTGAAATATATTGGTGAAGCTGTTTCAAGGTCATCTCCAGCAGCTTCTCAAACATACTGGAAATGCAGATCTGGAAGGAGCTGCATAGCTCTCCCCACCTCCCTTCTGTGCCAGAGTGACTTTCCGGCATATTGGTGTTTTGAGCATGACAGTGGGAGTGAATAGGTAGGGCATTCCTGGGAACACGCTCACTGAAGAATGCTGTCAATGAGATAGGGGCATACTTCAAAATGAAGCATACCTCTGTCAGCACCCTTGCTTCTGACTGTTCATACACTATCTGCAGTAGGCAGCCTGTATGGAGGCTTCTGGATCCCTGTCCCAGTTGAATTATTGTGGGAAGTCTTGAACTGGCCTATTCCTGTTTAGGTTTATTCCATTCTACTTGATAAGGCCCAATTTATTTACAAAACAATATCTTTTTATTCTATCAATCAAATGTCTTCTTCTAGGGCCACCTTGGTTCTTAGGTCAGTGGCCAGGGAGCTTAGACATGAGACTTGTAAGTCAATTCACAGATCTTTGTCAACCTTTATTTTATTTTGTTTTTTTAAAAACCTAAATGTTTTCAAAAAGATCACATGCATAATCAAAGCAGAAGTAATGAGTCAAATCAGCAAATGTTGTAATTTCTAAGTGTAAAATAGTTTCAAATCAGAAATTGAAGTTATATTTATACTAATGACAAGCATAAAATCCTAACAGGCTCCAATTTTTGCATAAAAATGACACATTTTAAATACCCAAAAGCTTGATGGGAATTTTACACTCTGTTTATGTTAAACCAAAAAAAAATAAAAGTGAACTTAAAGTAATCATGTAAATTGAATGATAATAAGAGTTCTTTTATATTTTTAGACTACTTCAAATGAATAATTTAAAAGGCATCAAGCAAAATATTTTATTAACATAAAGTTAACGGTATATTTTTATAGTATCTGATTTTCAAAAATTTGCACCAAGACATTATCATAATCAGCTCATGTCAGTAGTATGCCATTTTACATGCACTATTTTTGAATAGAGCTAATGCACCCACTGGTACAGACAGACTAAGTTTTATTCCTGAGCTATCATTACTCCCTTTATTAAAATACTTCGAATTTGACAAGTTTTACACAAATTTAAAACAACGAGAGCCTTAGTCTCTGGAATGGAATCTTTGCTTGAAGTGCATATCAACAACCAAAAGCAAGTGTCAGCCCCATGAAATTTCCTACTCTTTTAGACAAAAAGGAAGCAAATGAGAAGAAGCAACCAGTACCAGCATACCCAGAATTGGAAGGTAATCCTCCCTTCAGATATTACATAGGGGCACAATGAAAATGTTGCAGTATTGTATATTATCTGTTTATTCCTTGCCTATGTGGAGAAAGTCATGTGTGGGAGTGCACCCCCCCACGCTCCAGGAAAGTCCTGAGTGGGAACTGGTAAGGAGAGATCTGCCGAACCCCAAGAAAGAAAGGCTTGGCCCGAGAAGGGCCACAGGATCTGCTTGCTGGCAGGGGGATGCCTCAGTGGCATCAGATGAGTGTTAGACAAGCCCCGCATCTCTGGCATGTTTTAAAAGCGTGTGCTGGTTGCATGTGGCGGGGGAGTGATCAACTGCTTCCGGTTTGACTGGAAGCAGCAAGCCAGCTTTAAAAGAAAGCTGGCAAACAGCTGGTGGCAGGGAAGCTTGGGGAGACTGGCAAATGCAGCCAAGCTTGCACGCCGGAGAAGGCAGCAACAGAGCAGGGAAGCCAGGGAAAGCCGGCAAAGGCAGCTGAGCCTGCACACTGGGGAAGACTGGCATCAGGGCAAACAAGCCGGCAAAGACCGGCACGAGCTTGGAGCCCAAGAAGAAGAGGGCAAGTGGCTGTGGGATCAACATTGGCCTGGCATAGGCAGTCTACTCCAGAGAGGCAACAGACATGGAACAATCTAAACCCAGTGATTTGGAGAAGTGACTGGTCAACAGGACACCAGAGCAGGACTCAGACTACAATGTTCCTGAGACAGTCACACACTGAGGAATAAATATAGAATACTAGAAATCATGAAATCATGGGTTCTTTAATAATGAAGTTTCCTTTATAAATCCTAATGAGACTTTATTAAGTTAATTGCATGGCTATGACAACTGACAGAGAATCGATATAAAAGGACTTTGAGTCTTTTTGAAGTAACATCTGGTTGATGAACAGCTGTGATGAAAGGGGAGGTGAGAGCCCCAAGGAAACAGCCCTTAGTCTCACCTGAAATGTTAAACTGTGGAAGCCTCCCAGTCTAAATAAATAAAATCCAAGTCATGGCAGGTGAGAACAGAGGCCTAGCATACAGGTGTAGATATCAAGACAAGCATTGGCTGTTGAAGAAGACACCAAAAGGTGAAGCCTAATCTCATTGTACCTGGTTGCACGCCACCAAGCAAGTGCCAGCTTCATCATGTTTCATATAATACCCATTTGGAGCAGTTGGAAAAAGTTATTGGCTTTGATGGGCAATGGATTGAAACCATTTTTTTTATTTTTTCCCCCAGTAAAACTGGGGATGAGAGCAGGACAAATTCTGATCTGAAATGGAAATTTCCTCAAAATAAATATGCATAACTGCTGCATCCACATTTCTATTAGTGCAAGGAACATGATTTTCTCCCACAAAAAAATATTCATGTTAGAAAAGGAAAATTCTGCATAGGGTTTATGCATAAGAATCAAAGTCTTGCAGTGGGTACTTATGCATAAACATGCTGTCGACCCCAAACATTTCCTTGGGATAGTCCATTCTGGCCCTTCCCAGCCTAGATCCTGCAAGGAACACTGGCTCTTATTGACTTCCTTGGGAGTTGTTGGTTTGAAGGAGTTGCTCTACATCTTCTAAAATTTAAGCTTTGAGTTATGTCACTATTTTGTTTTAATTTAATTTTATTTGCTTGTCTCATTCAGCACCCCTAAAATATCATTTTGTGTGTATAGCAGGGACAAGGAAGTAAGGAATGATTTCTGGCAGTCCTTAGCTCTGATAACTCCACATTCAGTTTTCTTGTCCCGTGGTTGTAATTCTCTTTCCATATCAATAGAATCTGGATATGGACTGAAAGCAGCAGCACCTCGTTTCTATCTTTCTTGAGTTTTCTAGGACACTTTATTTCAGCACCCACTGTTTTTATTTTATTGTTTTCCATTTCATTTCTGCATTATTAATGATAAATTTAGTAAAATTTATAAGTGCATAGAGCATCGCCATTGGCTTTGATGTGAATAAATCAGTAGCACAGCTAGGGTGCAGCAACCAGGGCAGCTGCCCCAAGTACTGGCTTGGGAGTGTGGAATGGAACTGCTGCCATTGCAGCAGCCATGTGATCATGCCAGCAGCATGGTGGCAGCTGGAAGTCTCCACTGCCCCCACGTGTTACAGCTACCCCAGGTGTCCAGCTGTGTTGTTACATCTCTGGAATAAATAGAAAGTGCCAAACTAAGTGCAATAACATAATGAGAAACTGAGCAAGTGCAGACTTAGGGCTATAGAAACAAACTTGGCATGTTTAATTACCCTTATCAAAGGACTTGATACTTTGATAATACACTGTGTAAAAATGCTGTAACATTTGAGAATAGTTTGAATTAAAAATTCCAATTGATGGTTTGTCAAAATAAAATATAAAAAGGCTATGAGGGCGAATACGTAGTCTCATGAGCTTTCTTTCAGTTCTTCAGTGTCTTAATAATCACCCAGTAAACATTTGAAGCCCCAAAATGTTCAAATGATTAATTTAAAAAAGAAACAAAGCAGGAAGATTTTTGTATGTGGAGTCCTATGACAGACTTCAAAGATTACTTGAAAAGAGAACGCTTTGTGATGGAAATATTTTTCCTCGGGGGTTTTCTATCACCATTTGAAATTTTATATGCTTTCCCTATAATGTTTTGCCCATTATGTTACAGACTTCTTCTCTATGGCAGCAAGAAAGTTATTAAAAGATGAGGAGATGATGAAAATAAACAGAACTACTTGTTCTTATAAGTTCTGAATTTGGGGAATACATGCTATTTCACCCATATGAAAAATGTAATAGCCTGTAAGGAAAGTGTCAGAACATTTAAGGTGATAAACCCAGTGAAATATTTTGACACAAATTAAATTTTTCCAAGTTTCAGTGGATATAATAATGATTTTATTATATGTATTAAATGTATTTAGATTTATACAAAACACTTTTAGAGAGCCACCTGCAGCTTCAGAGTTCTAGTGGTGAAATTTATCCTATGCAGAGAGCCAGCATATAGCCAAAGCACCTCTCGAATCATCTCACTTTATGATGTAAAATGCTCTTCAATAGACAGTATTCTTGGGTATAAATGAAACTCATTTTATATACAGCCTTCTTCTGGCACATATGTAATTTTGTCTTATGAGTCCCATTGAAAATCTGGCTGCATTGATATGAGCAAATATGAATTTATTTTAATCAAAATGTTTTTATTACCAAATTAATTCTTCTTGACAGTTTCTCAGACAAAAAAAAAACAACACACAACAACAAAAATCCACCATGAACTAAACACCAGGCCTAGTGTGTTCTTTGAATCTGATGCTATTTAAAATAATAAAGTCTTCACAGGGTTTATAATTTTTAAAATAGTCAAACTATGATGTTCTTTTCCTGCTCCCATTCAGGGCAGTAGCACACTTCCTTCGGACTTGCATGTTCAAGTAAAATTGAATGGAATTGAATGAGTCACATTTCATATGCAAAACTGAGAACGTTCATATTTGCAGTCATGTTACATTCATTTTTTTCGACCTTGTGATATGGGCTCCCACAGCAAGTCATATTGATGTCATTTAATCACTAAAATAAACTACCAAGGGAAGCAGTAGATTTTCCTCCCTGTGGATTCTTTAAATCAAGCGTGGATATCTTTATGGAAGATATGCTTCTAATTTTGTGTCTTAAATAAGGATAACTGGATTATATTCTATGGCTGTGTCATAAAGGAGATCAGACTGATTTAATGGTCCATTTTAGCTGTAAAAACTATGCATCTATGAATACAATAACTCCACCAGAAAGATGAACAAAGTATGGCACTAATGAAGACTCTAGAAAAGGGTCTGCTTAATATTTTGCATCATGTTATACATTGTAAGCTACTTTGTGCTACAGATAAATACGGGCATGTCATGTAATGATGGACTTTCAAAAGATCATTGAATTGGTGATGGCAGGTCAAAACAAAAGAATTAGCTGAATATAAGCAACTATTGAGAATACGGTATTTTAAAAATAGAATGATAAAAAATTGCTATTTTAAGGTCTAAGCTTGGACCTCTTAATGTGAATCAATTACAATTACTACATTAAGAAGAGCTGATGGATCTGGCAGAGAACATCCAAAGGAAGGGAAAAAAAGATAATACCTGTCATATTTACAAGGCCCAGCTTGCTGCCATTTTAGCTATGGCTCTTTGATTTTAATGGCAGTTCGGTTCTTAAATAGGACTTAAATACTTTTGAAGATCTTAATGACTCAAAATAAGTAAGATCAGGCCCTTAGAAAATAAGAAGAAAGCATCTAGTCCTCCTTTGGCTTCCAGTAAGATTAAGTTTTTGTTAGATATTTTAGCATTTTGGTAACAATAAATAGCAAATCTCCATGGCAATCACTGAGAGAGATAAGAATTAATAAGTATGTCTTGAAAGTGATTATTTGTGAAACATCTTTAAAGTGAGGAAGCTAGAAAAATGAAGAAAGCTTTAGCTGGAGGTAAGACATTTACATAGTTCCTTGGAAACATCTTAAAGGTCATGGACATCTGAAATTACAACTAAACCCTGCAAGGAGCCTTAGTAGTGCATAGAACCTGTGCTGGATCTCTGCTTAGGGAAAATTTTCATTCTTTGTGAGTGGTCAGGAACAATTTGCTACATTTTGCATGAATGAATGTCATAGCTGCCAAATTTCCATAATTTAGAAAAGTGTAAGAGAGGCTGGTTTTCTACTAGAATATGCTACATGATTAAAATCTATATATTTATGTATCAACCTTAGAAAAACCTTCCATAATATTTACAACCAATATTATTCACAATGACTTATTTCAAGAATGCCAAAGATACGTTCTGTGGGCTGCATTTGGCTGTGAAGCTGTATCATCCAGACTGCAGTGTTGCCTGTTCCTTGTAGCACAAACCAGCCCACATGCTGCATCCAGCTCATGCAACCTGTCTGGTGTGGGTTGCACACAGCGCAGGGCTAGCTTGGGGTATGTGCTGCTTGCGGAGTCTGTGCTGGACCAGTCCTACATGATGGATCCAGGGCGAATGCAGATTAGACCCACAGATGGGACATCTGTGCTGGATCCACCAAGCAGGGCCAGCCTGGAGCAGGCTCTGAATGCACTGCACACCCCAAACTGGCCCTGTGCACCACATTCTGAATCAGGCGTGGGCAGCACACGCTGAATGCAGCATGTACATTAGATCTGGGACTGGTCTGGATTGGGCCCATAGACCATCTATGTGTCTCAGATCCAGCAAGTAGGGCAGGTCCAGGGCAGGCAAAATATGCAGCACATGCCCCAGACCAGCTCCATGCCATACGCAGCCAGTGGCCAGAACTGGTCCCAGGCATTTCATGCTGATCACAGGGTCAGGGTGGAGTTATTACATGCTGCATACAAGTGCATGGGGCACTGGTCCAGTGTGTGATTTAAGCAGCATGAATGGCCAGTCCAGGGCATATTTTGTATGCTGCACCTGCACTAGACCAGCCTTCTAGGCTAGATCTGGCATGCGAAGCAGGATGAGTTTGCCATTCCTGACTTATTCAATAAGGCTATATTTTTCCTGTCACAGAAGAAAAAGACAGATGAAGAGCAGAGACAAAGGTTCCCTAATGGTGAAGAAACATGAACTGTTCCAAGAATGCCACTGATTGGGAACTGGTTTACAACTGTCCCTGGACAGAAGTATCCACACATACACCACTAATGGTTTTCAGTAGAACCCTCATCTTTCAGTGATTGCATTACTATCAAAATGTCCCCAGAGGGTGGTAGAGTACCCAGACCGTCACGACTTCCAGGGCTCAGTGCCCAATGTTTTCCCTAGGATATCTAGAGTGGGGGGAAGACCTGTATTAGGTCAGGTCATGGTTTCCAGGGGGGCTAGGTGCTCTGGGGCCCCTTAAGAACGCACTGGCTCCTCCAACACTCAAGTTCCCTGCATTGCCAGGAGTTACATAGAGATGTGTGTGCAAGGTAGAACCTGCTGGACAGTGATGGCTGCAAAAGTTCTCACTCTGGGTAAGGAACAATTAAGAGTTAATGGGTGAATTCACTTCAGCAAGGAATTGACAGCCATTCTGTTCTACTGAGTGCCTGTTGTGCAATAGTTCTGTTCCCCCCCACCCAGCAATTGGCAGATGTTTCCAGGCACACCCACCATAAGCAGGGTGCTACAAATCCTCTCTTTCCCCTGAACCTGGCTACTTCCTGCACTTCAAATAAGAGTCGCCCCCCTGCTAGGGTCCCTAGCGGGGGAGACAAATTGACACAGAGGGTTTCTGCTTCCCCGCCCCTCCAGACTTGTCCCTGAAAGTAATGGATCCTTCTGGGGCAGAGTCCTGGTTGCATCCCAGAGCAGCCCTATTGCCCTCCATGGGTTTGGGGGCTGAGGAGCAGTGCAGTGTGGAACGCCTGAAGGAATGATCAGACATTAGGAATGGAATGCTTTGTGTCCTCATATAACATTGAATGGGTTCAAGAAAGACCATTGCTACTTGTCAGCTCTGTGGTCTGGGGAATCCTTGAGCAGTACCCAGCCTGTCTGACTCACAAAGGACTCTCCCCACCCACCACCTCTGCCTGACCCAGAACTGATCAGAAGGACTTACAAAGACAATGAAGATGCAGTGGATGATATACCTATGCCCCTCAGGACAGGAGAACAGCACCCTTGGTCTTATTTACATTGGAGATGAGACAGGGATGCACCTTCATTAGCATTCAGAATGGAGAACAGAGATTCCAAGGCAAGGACTGCACTGAACTCTGGGACCAGAGAAGCAGTGGAGCACTGCATGATGGGGGATCCCTGCTCCAAATGCTAATCAACCCATGTCTGCACACAACCAGCTCAGCATGGTTTATCAGACCAATTCTAGTAATGACTTCTTCATTGGCATCCAAAACACGGAATCTGCCTGTTTGCATTGTGAGCTTCCTGAGAATAATGCCACCCATAGCCAGGGGTGATCAGTTCCTATTATCTAGCATATGAGCCATCATTTACCCATAAACAAACCTAATGTTCTCCCTTGAGCCCCTACAAAACCCCCTACTTCAGCTCTAGTCTGTGTCCTGGTGCTTGTATCCAAAAGCTGCATCAGTTCCACTGCTTTTCTGCCTGGAATCCCTTCAATGAGTGTGCTGGGGTCTCTGCCTGTCAACAAACACCTGAGAACCTTGCAGTGGTGAGACCCCAACTCTCTCTCTACCTCTCTACATCTCTCTTTTGTTTAAGCCCACTTTTTAAACCAAAGTCTTGATTCAATTCCTCTCTCTCCTTCTCTCTCTTACTCCAGGCACAGCTTTCTGAACCCAACTTTTGCTGATCAGACTTAAGCAAACCCACTTTCTAAACCTCAGAATTGATTTAATCTCTCTCTCTCTCTTATTCCAGGCAAAGCATTCTATACTTGACTTTTGCTGACTAAACTTGAGCTAGACTTCCTAAATACCTAATTGAAACTGTGTAATATTGTAATTGTTTTGTTTGTTTTTCCTTGTATGGCTATTACTACTAGTATCATCATAAGTTTCATATACCTGGCAATAAAATAATTTTTAAAGTCAAGCGTGTTGCTATACTTTCTTTCTCTGAATCTGGTTTACTCTTCCTTCTCCTCTACCTCCCCAGCTGCTGTGTAGTAATGCATCTTTTTTCTAAGCCAATGATCCCTATAAAGCCCAAAGAAACTGGTGTCTGCTCATCAAGGGAGTTATTACTAGGACACTTGTAACAAGAGATTGGGATGTGCTGAGTTTTCAGGTGCATGAGGGTATCGCTAAAAGTGCTGATCAGATGTTCCCTGTGAGTGTGTGTATGTGTGTCTAACTCACATTTAGTATTGTCCTGATGAAATAAGGGGTGTGCTAAGCCAGGGCCCATGTGGGGTGTCAGCTTGGAAGTGCTGAGTAACCCTGCCCACTTCAACGTACCCTATTAACTTGTGTGCATGTGTCTGATTGTCTTGTGTTTTATTTATTGTCCTGCTATGCCGAGCTGTGGCATATGAGAGGGTCAGCCTGTAAATGTTGACTGACCCAGCTGGCTCAAACATACTCTATTGCTGTGCTGAGGACCTGACTGTGAGTGAACTGTATGTTTATTGTTTGAATTATTAAGGGGTATTGAGTTAAGGATCCTGAGGAAAAGAAGGATGAAGAGTAGACTAAGGACCCAGGACTTCAGAAAAGCAGACTTTCCCCTGCTTTCCCCTGGGAAGCCAGTCTGAGAGGGAAAGGAGTCCAGGAGAGCTGGCTGTACGTTAAAGAAGCCTTACTGTAAGTGCAGGGACAAACCATCCCAATGTTCAGGAAGACTAACAAGTATGGCAGAAGACCAACTTGGCTTGGCAGGGAACTCCTCAAGAAACCAACTCACAAAAAGGAAGCTTATAAGAAGTGGAAATTGTACAAACAACCAGGGAGGGGTATGAGAGTATTACTCAGGCACATAGGGATGAAGTAAGGAAGGCCAAAATGTAACTGGAGTTGCAGCTAGCAAGGGGTGTGAAGGGTGACAAGAGGGGTTTCTACAAGTATGTCAGTAACAAGAGGAAGATCAGGGAAAGTGTGGGTCCCTTTCTAAATGGGGTGGGGTGAGGGCAACCTAGTGACAGAGAATACAGAAAAGGCTGAAGTGCTCAATGTCTTTTTCACCTCAGTCTTCATGGGTAAGGTCAGCTCCCAGACTACTGCACCTGGCCGCATAATTTGGAGAGGAGGTGAGCAGCCCTCAGTTGTGAAAGAACAGTTTAGGAACTACTTCAAAAAGCTGGACAGGTACAAATCTATGGAGCTGGATGGGATGCACCCATGAGTGCTGAAGGAGTTGGCAGATATGATTGCAGAGCTGCTGACGATTATCTTTGAAAACTCATGGATATCAGGAGAAGCCCTGAATGATTGGAAAACGGCAAACATAGTGTCCATTTTTAAGAAAGGGAAAAAGGAGGATCCAGGGAACTACAAACCAGTCCCTCAGCTCACCTCAGTCCCTGGAAAAATCATGAAACAGATTCTCAAAGAATACATTTCTAAACATTTGGAGAAGAAGGTGATTAGGAACAGTCAGCATGGATTCACCAAGGGCAAGTCTTGCCTGACCAACCTGATTGACTTCTATGTTGAGGTGACTGCAACTGTGGATGTGAGGACACCGGCAGACACAGGCAACTGGTAGAGGGGGCACGGGGGGAATGTGCCCCCCCCGAGAACTGTCCCTGACTCAGCACTGCTTAGGACGGTAAACCTTGGCCCCACAGATCCAGGTGGAGCGGCTGTGACTCCTCCTGCAGGGCCCACAACAGCCATGGTTGAGTTTTGGGGCCTCCCACCCCAGGTGTTGAGGTAGCTTTATCTGTGTTCCAGCTGGTGATTCATAGTTTGCCATGCCAGCTGCTTCCAATCCACAGTGTTCCTCCCCAGATTCAGGAGGTACTAGTCACACTTGCTGATGGATGTGGTGTACCTTGACTTTAGCAAGGCTTTTGATATGGTCTCCCACAACATCCTTGAAGGCAAGCTAAGGAAGTATGGGCTGGATGAATAGACTGTAAGGTGGATAGGAAACTGGCTGGATCATTGGGCTCAAAGGTAGTAATCAATGGCTTGATGTCTAGCTGGCAGCCAGTGTCAAGTAGAGCGCCCAAGAAGTTGGTCCTGGTGCCAGTTTTGTTCACTACATTCCTCAATGACCTGGAAGGTGTCATGGAGTGCACCCTCAACAAGTTTTCAGATGGCACCAAGATGGGGGGAGTAATGGATATACTGTAAGGTATAGTTAGGAGTCAGAGAAAACTACACAATTGGAGGATTGGACCAAAAGAAAAGGAATCTTCTGAGGTTCAACAAGGACAAGTACAAAGTCCTGCACTTAGGATGGAAGAACCGCATGTAGCAGTACAGGCTGGGAACTGACTGCCCAGGCAGCATTTCTTCAGAAAAAGATCTGGGGTTTATAGTGGGCAATAAACTGAACATGATCCAACAGTGTGCCCTTGTTGCCAAGAAGGGTAACGGTATATTGGGCTACATTTGTAGGAGTTTTGGGAGCGGGGCAAGAGGAGTGATTATTTTGCTCTACTCAGCACTGGGTGAGGGCCACGCCTGTGTTCAGTTTTGGGCCTCCCGCTACAGAAAGGATGTAGACAAACTGAAGAGAGGCCAGAGGAGGGCAACAAAAAAGTTTAGGGACCTGGGCCATATGATTTCTGAGGAGAAGCTGGGGGAACTTGGCTTATTTAGTTTAGCAAAGAGAAGACTGAAAGGAGATTTAATAGCAGCCTTCAACTATCTAGAGTGGGGTTTGAAAGAGGATGGAGCTAGACTGTTCTCAGTGGTGGCAGATGACAAATCAAGGAGCAACAGTCTCAAGTTACAGCAAGGGAAGGTTAGGTTAGATTTTAGGAAGAACTTGCTCATTAGGGGGGCAGTAAAACACTAGAATAGGTTACCCAGAGAGGTTGCAGACTCTCTATCCTTGGAGGTTTTTAAGACCTGGCTAGAGAAAGCCTTGGCTTGAATATCTAGTTGGAGATGGTCCTGATTCAAGCAGGGGATTAGCCTAGATGACCTCCTGGGGTCCCTTCCAACCCTAATTTTCTATGATTCTAAGATCCTATGACAGCACCTGTTTTCTTTGATGGCATTCTTATTTGCTACTTCTGTGCCTAATCAAAATAGCAATGACCACATTTCCCTCACAGAACTTCTATGTAATTAATAAGAACACTGGAAGACATAACATGGTTAAATAATAGTTCTGCCCCTTTCTTGCTCTTATGATGTTCTCCTTGTTCTCCTAGTTAATATTAGATTTTCTTACATGCAACAGGTCCCCCCACATAAGACATGCATCTTGTTTTTGGAAGGCACAAGGTAGGAAAAAAGATTTTTTCCATAGTCATAGCTGATTGTGTGATATACAGTAAATCCTCCTGGAATACAGAGTGCCCAGGAAGTGTGAAATCCCAAGTGACAGTCTGGGTAAGACAGCAAGAATTTCCTGGTGTGGCAGGATAGCTGTAAGGATAGGTGCCAAACATTGCAAAAGCAGCAATAAAACTATTACTACTTTAGAGTAATTAGGTCATTATATAAGTTCTTGGATTTAAAAAGATTGTTTCCATACCACAAGTCTCATAAAGATACTATGTACTGCATGCAGCAGTTCACTTGTCCCACAATTGCTGCTTCAGGAACAAGCAAATTCATCAGTAGTTGTGAATGATTTAACACAGGACTCTTCCCCTTCTACTTTTTGGAGCAGAGAGAAGCGGCAGCTATCTTGGCTGTTATTAGAACATAGTGTCTGAATGCTTCTATTCCATCAAAGAAAAATCACCCTCCTTAAGGCTTAGACCCCATTTCTGGAAAGCTGATTTTTGGGGAAAGAGTGTGGTATGCAAGTAAATACAATAGCTTTAACCTTCTTTCCTCCATAAGTATATCAAAATCTAAATAATCACAGTCATCTAATTAATAGAATCTCTGAATGTAGTTATTCAAATGTAAATATTGAGGATTTTGGTCTTTGGTTACATTTTTGTTGAGTTAAAAGTATACCTCGTAAAAATTATGGGGTACTGGATGGCACTCAAAAAGAATCTATAGACTTTCATTACTTAACTGTCCCACTGAATTTAATTAAAATATTTTGGAGGAAAACCATTTTCCTCTGGTATTATAAAAAGTCTTGCCAACAATTTAAAAACACATCCAGATTATTTTTCCATTGTCTGGTTAGAAAACTACAAAGATCAGCATTCCCTCAGAGAGAATTTCTGGAAAATGACCAAGTCCAAAGACATCAGTTAATGCCACTTGCTTTGGCATGTTTTAAGGTTGTGGGAGAAGGGCTCTCCCAAATATAACTGCCAGTAAGCCAATTTCTAATCAGCTATCTATAATCTAGTACAACAGTGTTTAAAATTAAAAAGGCCTGATAGAGATCATCTTGCTATTGAAAGAAGGGAATTTAAAACAAAAACGCCATTTCAGTGGTTGTGAAAGACAGTTAATCTGGTTTTGGCTAAATTAACTGCCAGCTTCCAAATATTGTTTTGGAGTGTGGATAGGGTGAACAGTTGTGAATCAGATGGAAAGGTTTGTTGGAGGTGGAGAGCTCATTATGAGGTCCCCATGGAAGATACTTATACAGCTGTATGGAAACACTGCAATGTGTGAGAGTTTGTTGTTACTTAATTCAAGAAGTCAGAGAAACAAGACCCACAACTTTTAGTGGCTTTCATGCTGTGGATATTTTCTGCTGTATAGGAAAGAAAAAAAAAAGCTTTTAAATATATTTTTGGAAGTAGAGCTCTTACAGTCATATAATGATTGTAATCACGAAGAAACTCCCTGGGAGTTGTTATGTTTGGGAGGAGCTGAAAGGAGTCCTGAAGAAGAGTGAGGTCCTACAAAAGTCAAGAAAATCTGAAGAGGAAGACTTTTAAAGGAGCTTTAAAAGAAACTCTGCTTTGGAACTTCTGTCTTGATTACCATGTATAAAAATTTGCATGGCCACAACCATGGCTGTTCCACGTCACAAGATAACATGTAATCCTCTGTGACTTTGAATGTTATACAGTATGAAGGCAAGTCTTGTTTACACTTGCATTCGTGCCAAGGAATAATTTTTGATACTCTACTACTAATTTTGACAAAAAGTTGTGGTAGCTTGGACCATGAGAATGCTGTAGACTCTGAAGAATTACTAACACAGTAAAGAATAAAATGCAAAGACCATTTGTTATAACTAGAGATGGACCTGAATTGCAAAGATCTGTATCCTAACTTTCCTTAAATGGGATAATGTTTAGATACATGATTTTAGGTCTATCTTATCCTGAGAATCTTAGAAAATTAGGGTCGTAAGGGACCTCAGAAGGTCATCTAGTTCAACCCCCTGCTCAAAGGACCATCCCAAACTATATCATCCAAGCAAAGGCTATGTCTACCCTTGTGTTAAAAACTTACAAGGGTGTAGATTGTACAGCCTCTATGAGTGATCTGTTCCAGTGCTTTGCTACCCTCCTAGTGAAAAAGTTTTCCTAATATACAACCAAATTTCCCTTGCTGCAATTTGACACCATTGCTCCTTGTTCTATCATCTGCCACCACTGAAAACAGTCTAGCTTCATCCTCTTTGGAACCAACCTGCAGGTGGCTGAAGGTTCTATTAAATCCCTTCATAGTCTTCTCTTCTGCAGACTAAATAATCCCAGTTCCCTTAGCCTCTCTTCAAAAGCCATGTGCCCCAGCCCCCCGATTCATTCTTATTGTTTTCTGCTGGACTCTCTCCAACCTGTTCACATCTTTTCCACAGTGGAGAGCCCAAAACTGAAGACAGTACTCCAGATATGGTCTTACCAGTGGGATCCTACCCATGACTGGGTGGTGAGTATTCAGGGATACACACTATATAAAAGGGACAGGACTGGGAGGAAAAGCGGGGGGGGGGGGGGTTGCCCTCATGTCAAAGAGCAACTCACATCATCAAAAATTAGCCTTGGGGCACAGGAAGGTCAGGTAGAGGCACTATGGGTCAAACTTCAAGGGGGCAAAGCGAAAGGGATCTTATGATGGGTATCTACTACAGACCACCCTGCCAAAGGGTTGAGTTGGACCAGGATTTCTCAGTACAGCTTATGAAAACAGTTGGATCTAGGGATGTCAGTCATCATGGGGAACCTAAACTACCCAGGTATCTGCTGGAAGCAGTCAGCCAGATCTGACCATTCATGTAGGTTCCCAGCTGCAATACAGGACTTCCACCTTATCCAGGAGGTGCAGAGCCCCACTAGGGGAGATGCCTTGCTGGCCCTGGTCTTCGCCACTGGGGATGACCTGGTGAGGGGACTGCAGGTCCTTGACCACCTGGGTGACAGTCATCATCGCCTGCTGAAATTCACCATCCAGCGCAGGGTGTTGAGGGCTTATACCAAAACTAAAGCCTCTGACTTCAAAAGGGCCAACTTTAACAAACTTAAAAGATCAGTGGGGGAAGCACTGAGGGCCCAAAAGGTAGAGGATATGGGAATCCATGAGGGATGGTTGTACCTTAAGGGGACGATCCGCCAGGCTCAGAGTGTGACAGCCCCAAGAGAAAGAAGGAGGGTAAGAGCGCTCTGAAACCCCCACGGTTCAGCAAAGGCATTTGAGAATGCCTGAGGGCCAAAAGGGAGGCGTACACCCGCTGGAAGAGAGGGGCTATCACCAAGGAGGAATACTCCTCCTTGGCCCATGAGTGTAGGAGGGCTATTAGGAAGGCCAAGGCGGGGGTGGAGCTCAGGCTAGCAACCAGGATTAAGGACAACAAAAAGTCCTTCTTCAAATACATTGGGAGTAAGAAGCAGGCACTGGGTAATGTAGGGCCCCTGTTAGACTCTAATGGTAATCTTGTGGCTATGCCAGATGAGAAAGCTGAAATCTTTAACAAGTTCTTTGCCTCTGTTTTCTTGGACAGGGAACAGGACAGCTCTCCCACCACAGGTAGGGGCAATCTTGAGGATAGCACTGCCAGGCCTCAGGTCTGCACAGAAGTAGTTAGGGATCTTCTGGAAGGGCTGGATGTTTTTAAATCTGTGGGCCCTGATGCCCTCCACCCATGGGTGTTGAGAGAGCTGGCGGGGGTCATTGCTGTGCCCTTGGCCCAGCTGTACGAGTGATCGTGGTCCATGGGCCAGGTGCCCAGAGATTGGAAACTAGCTAATGTGGTCCCCATCTATAAGAAAGGGAGAAAGGAGGACCCAGGAAACTATAGGCCCATAAGCCTCACATCAGTCTTGGGGAAAATCCTTGAAAAAATTATCAAGGAGCACATCTGTGAGGGGCCAGCAGGGGAGATCATGCCCAGGGGAAATCAACATGGGTTCATCAAAGGCAGGTCCTGCCAGACCAACCTGATGGCCTTTTATGGCCAGGTAACTAAATCCCTGGATGATGGTGTCACCATGGACGTAGTCTTTCTGGACTTTAAGAAGGCCTTTGACACTGTCTCTCACCCCATTCTCATTAATAAATTGAGTGACTGTGGCATTGATGCCTACACAGTTGGATGGGTCAAAAATTGGCTGATGGGGGCACCCAGAGAGTGGTGGTGGACAGGTCATACTCGACCTGGTGGGATGTGAATAGTGGGGTCCCCCAGGCTCGGTCCTGGGGCCTACACTGTTCAACACCTTCATCAGCGACTTGGACAAGGGGGTGGAAAACACTTTGTCCAAGTTTGCCGATGACACCAAGATGTGGGGAGAGGTAGGCACGCTCGAAGGGAGAGAGAGGCTGCAATTAGATTTAGACTACAGAAGTGGGTGGATGGTAATAGGATGGGTTCAATGTAGATAAATGCAGGGTGCTGCACCTGGGGAGAAGGAATCCACAGCATACATACAAGCTGGGGAGCTCCCCCCTTGTGAGCACAGAGGTGGAAAGGGATCTTGGAGTCATTATTGACTCCAAGATGAACATGAGCTGCCAATGCCAGACCGCAGCCAGCAAAGCCAACCGCACCTTGTCGTGCATCCAAAGATGCATCTCAAGCCAGTCCAGAGAGGTGATACTCCCCCTCTACGCAACATTGGTCCGGCCTCAATTGGAGTACTGCGTCCAGTTCTGGGCACCGCACTTTAAGAAGGATGTGGCCTGCCTGGAGAGGGTTCAGAGGAGGGCCACCCACTTGGTTGGAGGGCAACAGGGCAGGCCCTATGAGGAGAGGCTGAAGGACCTGAACCTGTTCAGCCTCAGCAAGTGGAGGCTGAGGGGGGATTTGGTGGCTGCCTACAAACTCATTAGGGGAGATCAGCAGCAAATAGGAAGGGTCCTATTCCCCCCAGCAGCACCTGGGGTGATGAGGAACAATGGCCAGAAGCTGCTGGAGAATAGGTTCAGGTTAGAGATTAGGAGGCACTATTTCACTGTTAGGGTGGCTAGGATCTGGAACCAACTTCCTAGGGAAGTGGTCCTCGCTCCTACCTTGGGTAAATTCAAAAAGAGGTTGGATGAACACCTGTCTGGGGTCTTGTGATCCCAGCATGTGCTTCAAGCCTTCAGTGGCTATTTAGCCAATAAGTCCCCAGCTTCTACTGATGCATGAGATTGTTCCATGCTAATTGCAAGGGGGGGTTAGACTAGATGATCTATTCAGGTCCCTTCTGACTCCCTAACTACTATGAAACTATGAACTTGAAGAAATAACTAGGGAAGAATATAAGAGCATCGCTTGGGTATGCAGGGATGAAGTCAAGAAGGCAAAAGTGTACTTGGAGTTGCAGCTAGCAACGGATGTGAAGGGCAACTAGAAGGGTTTCTATGAGTATGTTGGTAGCAAGAGGAGGATCAATGAAAGTGTGAGTCCATTGGGGGAGGTAGCCTTGTAACAGAGGACACAGAAAAGTCTGAAATGCTCAATGCCTCCATCTTCACAGGTAAGGGCAGCTCCCAGACTACTGCACTGAGTAGCACAGTTTGGAGAGGAGGTGAGCAGCCAAAAGTGGTGAAAAAACAGGTTAGGGACTACTTTGAAAAGCTGGATGTCTACAAGTCCATGGTACTGGATGGGATGTACTTAAGGATGCTGAGGGAGTTGACTGATGTGATTGCAGAGCCATTGGCCATCAACTCTGAAAACTCATGGGAATCGGGAGAGGTCCTAGATGATTGAAAAAGGGCAAACATAGTGCCCATGTTTACGAATGGGAAAAAGGAGGATCTAGGGAACTGCAGACCATTCAGCCTTAGCTCAGTCCCTGGAAAAATCATGGAGCATATCCTCATGAAATCCATTTCTAATCCCTTGGAGGAGAAAAGGGTGAGTAGGAACAGTCAGCATAAATTAACTAGAGGCAAGTCATGCCCGGTCAGCCTGAGTGCTTTTTATGAGATGACTGGCTCTGTGGATGCTTTGTGGAAGCTCTGGTGGATGTAGTGGACCTTGATTTTAGCAAGCCTTTCGATACAGTCTCCCACAACATCCTTGCAGGCAAGCTAAGGAAGTATGGGCTACATGAATGGACTGTAAGGTGGATAGAAAACTGGCTGGAGTATCAGGCTCAGAGAGTAGTAATCAATGGCTCAATGTCTAGTTGGCAGCTGGCATCACGTGCAGTGCCCTAAAGGTTGGTCTTGGGATCAGTTTTGTTCAATGTCTTTATCAGTGACCTGGAAGATGGCATAAAGTGCACATTTAGCAACTTCACACATAACACCAAGCTTGGGGAAGTAGTAGATATGCTGAAGGGTAGGGCTAGGATTCAGACTGACCTAAACAAATTGGAGGATTGGGCCAAAAGGAATCTTTTGAGGTTCAACAAAGACAACTGCAAAGTCCTGCACTTAAGCCAGAACAATCCCATGCACGAGTATAGGCGGGGGGCTGATTGGCTAAGCAGCAGCTCTGCAGAAAAGGACCTGGGGGTTACAGTGTACAATAAGCTGAACATGAGTCAGCAGCGTGCCCTAGTTGCCCAGAAGGCTAATGGGATACAGGACTGCATTGGTAGGTGTACTGCCAGTAGGTCAAGGAAAGTGATTATCCCCCCCCTATTCAGCACTGGCAAGGTTACATTTGGAGTACTGTTTTCAGTTTTGGGTCCCTGCACTACAAAAAGGATATGGACAAATTGGAGAGAATTCAGTGGAGGGTGACAAAAATGGTGAGGGGGCTGGTGAACATGACTTATAAGGAAAGACTGAGGGCACTAGGCTTATTTAATCTAGAGAAGCGGAGACTTAATAGCAATTGTTCAACTACCTGAAGGGAGGTTCAAATAAGGATTCTATGACTGTATCGTAAGCCTTGCCAAGGTCAAGGTATATCATATCCACTGCTCTCTCACCATCCACAGAGCCAGTCATCTCATCAAGTGTCAAGGGCTATAGGCTATACAGGAGGGACAGGATAGGAAGGAAAGGTGGAGGAGTAGCACTCTACATCAAGGAGAAATATACTTCCTCGTCAATTAGCAAGGGGGTAGAGGGGGGGCACTCTGAGGTGCTCTGGGTTAGAGTAAAAGGCAGTCCAGGGGATAGAGACTTAACGGTGGGAGTCTACTATAGACCTCCCAACCAGGGAGAAGAGCTCGACCAGGAATTCTTAGGTCAGCTCACAGAGGCAGTGAGGGCTAAGGATGTGGTCATCATGGGGGACCTGAACTTCCCAGACATCTGCTGGGAAGAGCAGTCAGCCAAGTCTGACCGCTCACGTTGGTTCTTAGCCAGAGTGCAGGACCTCCATCTAACCCAGGAGGTGCACAGCCTCACCAGGGGAGACGCCTTGTTGGACCTGGTGCTGGCCACGGGTGACGACCTGGTGAGGGGGCTGCGGGTGATGGGCCACCTGGGAGACAGTGATCATCGCTTGCTGGAATTCACCATCCAGCGTAGGGTGGCAAAGGGCTGCAGCAAGGCAACAGCCCTAGACTTTAGGAGGGCTGACTTCAACAAGCTAAGGAGGATCGTTGGGGAAGCGCTGAGGACCCAGAGGGGAAGGGAGCCAGATGTCCAAGGTGAGTGGTTGCTCCTTAAGGAGACGATCCTCCATGCCCAAAGGGAGGTAATCCCAACAAGGGTCAAAGGGAGCAGGAGGGCACATAAACCCCCATGGCTCACTAGGAGCATCCGGGAATGTCTCCTTGCTAAAAGGGAGGCATACACCCAATGGAGGGATGGGGTCATCACCAAGAAGGACTATGTTACAGTCGCCCGAGGATGTAGGGGGGCAGTCAGGAAGGCCAAGGCAGAGATGGAGATAGGACTAGCTTCCCGGATTAAGGACAATAAGAAGTCCTTCTTCAAATACATAGGGGGTAAAAAGAGGGTCCCAGGTAATGTGGGGCCCCTGCAGGACACGATGGGCAACTTAGTCGTCATGCCAGATGACAAAGCTAACATATTTAACGATTTCTTTGCCTCTGTCTTCCTAAGTAGGGACCAGTTCAGCCACCTCCCTGCTGGGCCCCCCTCGGGCCCTGGGAGAGACACACCTGGGCCAGGGGTTAGCGAGGAGTTAGTTAGGGTACTTCTGGAGAGGCTGGACGTGTTCAAGTCCGCTGGTCCGGACGATCTTCACCCTAGGGTTCTACAGGAACTGGCCGAGGTCATTGCGGGACCCCTGGCACGGTTCTATGAGCACTCGTGGTGCTCTGGTGAGGTGCCGGAGGACTGGAAGAGGGCCAATGTGGTCCCTATCTTCAAAAAGGGAAAAAAAGAGGACCCGGGAAATTACAGGCCAGTTAGTCTTACCTCAATCCCGGGTAAGCTCTTTGAAAAAATTATCCTGGCACACATCCAGGAGGGCCTTGCGGGGGAATGCATGCTCAGGGGCAACCAACATGGGTTCATCAGTGGCAGGTCTTGTCAGACCAACCTGGTGGCCTTTTACGATCAGGTCACCAAATCATTAGACGCAGGGGTTGCTGTGGATGCAGTCTTTCTGGACTTCCGGAAGGCTTTCGACACTGTCTCTCACCCTGTCCTCATCAAAAAGCTGGGAGACTATGGTGTCGATGCCCACACGGTCAAATGGGTCGCTAACTGGTTGGAGGGCCACACCTAGAGGGTGGTAGTGGATGGGTTCTTCTCGACCTGGAAGGACGTGGGCAGTGGGGTTCCGCAGGGCTCGGTCCTCGGGCCCGCACTGTTCAACATCTTCATCAGTGACTTGGATGAGGGGGTAGAAAGCACCCTGTTCAAGTTTGCTGATGACACTAAGATGTGGGGGGATGTGGGTGCACTAGAAGGGTGCAATAGGCTACAAGCTGACCTTGACAGGTTGCAACGGTGGGCGGATGAGAATAGGATGGGGTTTAACACTGATAAGTGCAAGGTGTTGCACATGGGGAGGAAGAACCGGCACCACACTTATAGGTTGGGGAACTCCCCTCTTGCCAGCACAGAGACGGAAAAGGATCTTGGAGTCGTCATTGACTCCACGATGAACATAGGCCAGCAGTGTGGGGAGGCAGTCAAGAAGGCCAACCGTACCCTGTCATGCATCCACAGATGCATCTCGAGCAGGTCCAGGGAGGTGATCCTCCCCCTCTATGTGGCACTGGTCAGGCCGCAGCTGGAGTACTGCGTCCAATTCTGGGCGCCACACTTCAAGAGGGATGTGGACGATATGGAAAGAGTCCAGAGGAGGGCCACTCGTATGATCAGGGGTCAGCAGGGCAGGCCTTATGAGGAGAGGCTACGGGACCTGAACCTGTTTAGCCTCCACAAGAGAGGTTAAGGGGGGACCTTGTGGCCTGCTACAAACTGGTCAGGGGGGATCAGCAGATATTGGGGGAGTCCATGTTCCCCCGTGTGCTGCCAGGAGTGACCAGGAATAACGGTCACAAGCTGGCGGAGGGTAGGTTTAGATTAGATATTAGGAGGCGCTACTTCACAGTCAGGGCGGCTAGGGCCTGGAACCGGCTTCCAGGGGAAGTGGTGCAGGCTCCTAGCCTGGGGATTTTTAAAAAGAAGTTAGATGAGCACCTTGCCGGGGTCATCTGACCCCGGTGCTCTTTCCTGCCAAGGCAGGGGGTCGGACTAGATGATCTACCTAGGTCCCTTCCGACTCTAGCTACTATGAAACTATCATAGAAGGCAATCAGGTTGGTCAGGCAAGACTTGCCATTGGTGAATCTATATATTTAATTGCTTTCTTCTCCTCCAAATGTTTAGAAGTGGATTCCTGGAGAACTTGTTTGGCAATTTTTCAAGGGACTGAGGTGAGGCTGGCCAGTCTATAGTTCCCTGGATCCTCCCACTTCCCTTTCTTAAAGATGGGCACTATATTTGACCTTGTTCAATCATCCAGAACCTCTCCTTACTACCACAAGTTTTGAAAGATAATGACCTATTGTTCTGCTATCGCATCTGCCAATTCCCTCAGCATCCTCATGTGTATCTTGTCTGGCCCTGGAGAGCTGTACAAATCTAACTTTTCTAAATAGTTCTGAACCTCTTCTTTTGCCACTGTTGGTAGCTCACTTCCTCCCCAAACTGTGCTGCCAGGTACAGAAGTCTGGGAACTTACCTTGCTTGTGAAGACTGAGGTGAAAAAGGCATCGAGTACTTCAGCCTTTTCTGCATTCTCTATACCTAGGTTGCCTCCCCCATTTAGGAAGTGACCCACACTTTCCCTGATCGTCTTCTTTTTGTTAACCTAGTTGCAGAAACCCTTCTTGTTACCCTTCACATCCCTTGCTATCTGCAACTCCAGTTGCACTTTGGCAATCCTGATTTAATCTCTGCATGCCCGAGCAATACTTTTATGTTCCACCCTAGTTATCCGTCCAAGGCCCACTTCTTCTACACTTTCTCTTTGTGGTTTAGCTCACTGAAGAGTTCTCTGCGAAGCCAAGCTGGTCTTCTGCCATGCTTGCTAGTCTTCCTGTGCAATGAGATGGTTAGTTTCTAGTCCCTCAGTGGTTTCTTTAAAATACAGCCAAATCTACTGGAGTTATTTCCCCTTCAGACTCATTTCCCAGGGGATCCTGCCAAACCGTTGCCTGAATTAGTCAAAGTCCACTTTTCTGAGGTTCAGGGTCCATACTTTGCTGCTCTCCATACTTCCTTTCCTCCAGATCCTGAATTCAATCATCTTATGGTCACTGTTGCCCAGGTTGCTATCCATTTATACGTTCCCCACCAGTTTTTCCCTATTTGTGCACAGCAGGTCAACAAGAATATGGCCCCTAGTTGCCTCTGCAACATTTTCATGAGGAAGTTGTCCTGCAGCACTCTCCAAAAACTTCCTGGATTGCCTGTGCACAGCTGTACTGCCCTTCCAGCACTTATCAGGGTGACTGAAGCTGTTTAAAGAAAGCCTCATCCACCTTATCCTCCTGGTCTTGTGGTCTGTAGCACACACCTACCATGAAATCACCCTTGTTGTTCTTCCCTTTGACCCTAACACAGAGACTTTCAGCAGGCCTATCTGCAGTTTCATACTGGAGCTCTGAGCAATCATACAGATCTTTTACACAAAGATGGACACAATTCCTCTTCCTTTTCTTCCCTGCCTGTCCTTCCTGAACAGTTTATACCCATTTATGATAGTGTTCTAGTCATGGGAGTTACACCACCAGGTCTATGTTTTTCCAATTACATTATAGTTCCATGACTGCAAGGACTTCAGTTCTTCCTGCTTGTTTCCCAGGATCCATCCATTCATGTACAGACACCTGAGGTAACTCGCTGATTGTTCAACTTCCTTAGGAAGAATAAGTCCTCCTCCCCTGTTGTCCCCTAATGCTCATGCTTTCTCCAGGTTACCCACTTCTCCACTTACTTCAGGGTTTTGATCTCCATCCCCTGGTGAATCTAGTTTAAAGCTAGGTTTGTAATCAGAAATGTCTAACATATTCTAGAAACTTTTTGGATTTCCCTTACTGCAAATCCAAAAAGTCACATACAAATATGCATAGAAGTAGAATCTACTCTGTCAGCACTGTTTTTCCAACTCCAGTGTGTGTGTCTACACACACACACACACACACACACACACACACTCTACTAAAAACTTCTTGTCCATTATCTATATACACAGTTATTGTATAATTATTAATGGATATGGTATCTGGTTGGTGTGAACTGGCAGATGTCCTTTGAAGTTACCACGCTTAAAATCTGACCCTTTGTAGCTACATTATTTTAAGATGTCTGAAAATCTCTCCTGTCTCTCCACTGTTTATCAAACAATATTGGTGTTTTGAAGTATTGACATATACTGCTTCAGCTTTATTTTGAAATTTGCCTAGCTTAAAAAGGCAATGTGTATACAGTTGGAAAACAAATAATATTCTTATCTCTCTCTTTCTCTCTCTTGGTGTGCATGTTATTTTCATATCCCCATGCAGACGTAAAATTATACACACAAACCTATGCTGTATTATGGATATGGAGCAACATGATATATTTAACAATACTATTATGTGTATATATATATACTTGTATAGAAGTACATTTACAGGTACATATTAGCTTGTCAGTTTTCTCCATAGTGTTTACTGCACCTTTTCTAGTTAATTAGTATTTTGAAGCCAGAATCTGTTTTTCATTTCCTAACCATCTGAGGGGTGGGGAGTAGAGGCGGGGCAGGGGACAGGTATCAAATTCTACTTTTTTAATCAAACAAATCTCCTATTGATATTAAGGAGAATGTTGTTCAGTTTGGCTCATTGTAACACATTCATTTTTAATCAAATGCAGAAAAAACTGCCAATTTGAGAAGGGGAAGAGTGAACGACAACACATTTAAATATTAGTGAAGATATAGGAATCTGTTGCAGATTTTGGAGAACAGCAGACTATACTTCTTTTCCACTCTTTGTCAGAAAGCACTCTGTAAGGACTGAACAGCCCTGCTTAACTTGTAGCAGAAAGATCATGCTTAACTGGTTTCCCTCAAATCTCTCCATAAAACTCTGGTTTGACAGCATGACTGACCCAAAACCTGCCACTAGTTAGATTGTTAACATGTGAAGACGTTTGCTCACTGTGGACACTGTGGAGACCTTTGCTGTCTCATGTCCTTGTATTCCTCCAGGTGATTTTCTATGTATTGTCTCTTCTCATACCGGGGACTGTCTGTCTTATTGTATCTCTCTTGAAAGGGACTGCCTTTCTGCCCTGAGTTTTTACAGCACCTACCACAGTGGAGTTTTGGTTCATAACTAGGGATCCTAAGCACAATTCCCATAGTGATCCACAAGTAAAACAATCAACTTTTAATTAAAAATCAAGCTTGTCAAAATGGGTTACTGGATCTTACTGTTTTGAGACAGCTGAGGGCTGCATTTTCTGAAGTTTGAGCATCTGCATCTCTCTGTAAATGCAACTACAGCTGCAGTGATCAGCACACCGAAAACCAAGAGTGAGCAGTCTCAAATTGGGCATATGATAATGTAGACCACCAAAGCATTTGCTGTTTTTGAAAATCTTGGCTCCAGTAGTTTGTTAATTATCCATTTGAGGAGTCTTGTTTTTTTCTATAGCCATGATCCAAGATGAAACGTAAAAAATTCTTGTTGTATAAACCTTTTTCTATCCAAAGGTCATATAAATTGAATCTCTTCTTGAAGACTCCCAGAGAGTTGAACAGCTTTTATCTCAATGTGTAAATGTCTCTTTCTCTATGCTACTCATGCCATTCTCTGACCATGTACTGGGCATCTTCCAGCAATTTCCTCCAGCAAACAGAACAGGAGTAGCGTTGCATTGGATGAATTTTGCTTGTCTTGGATGGTCAACAAAGGGTGCTAATGGACATGGCAGCTGGTTTCTCCCCCTTGAGGCTAAACATTTCCCCTGCACTAACTCCAGACTACACTAGGCCAAGAGCTGACAGCTGTGAGTTTGTCCTAAAACTACGCTGCAGTAACTGCTGCCATTTCACAATATAACTCTACTTTCTCATGTGGATTCAGTGCCAAGTGCACAGCAGTTTGTGAGCTATCTAGTATAGAAAGAGCTGAAAGAAACTCATTTCATTTCAGTATACATTACTGGCACTTTTTTTCTTTATTCTGGGGCTATGAGCTAAACAAGAGTTTAAAACAAACCTGAGGCATTCTGGAAGATATGCCAATAAGCCTCCCTTTGCATGAAAGACAAATATAGAGAACTGCAGACTCAGAGAAAGATTTAATAGGATTAGCTCTTAACACTAGATTGTATTTTACTAACATTTACAAGTATACTCAAGGTAATAATTTTCATTAGAAATGGACTAATGTAGGTTCAGAGAAAAAATGGAGGATAACTCCAAAACAACCCACATATGTGTGGCAGTGATGAGACCCAGAGATGATTATGGTATTTTACTACACAGTGACCCTAGGTATGCTATTGAACATGGAGTGCTTCATGTCTGTTCATTCAAGCTGGAAGGAGAAGACAGATGAAAAAGAAACTAAGGTGACTCAGCAGCTTGTTACCTTGGTTGGCAAAGTATATTACAACATTGTATATCTTGCATGAGTGTGTGTGTGTGTGTGTGTGTGGATACTATATAGAAAGGTAGGAGAATATTTATCATTTTCACTGCTCTCCTTTTATCTTCAGTACTCGTGTTCCATTTTGTCTCCTTTTTATCCTCACGAAGTAGCACTAAATGCACAGGAGAACAATGCCAGTTAATGTGAGCTGCTCATATTCAGTTAATTCATTAAAAGCCTGTACATCCCACCCAATTTTGTTCAAGTAATTGCTATACTAGGTAAGCAGCTATTAGAGATCACTATTTTGGTTTTCTGAGGCTTTCAAGTATTTCAGTGGTTTCCCTATACTTCAAATATTTGATAAACTACTCAGTATTATAAAGAAGAGCTTAAGCAGTAGTTTATTTTCTATTGTTTGTTGTGATTTAAGGTGAAATATGTTCAAATTGGATGTTGAAAAACTGGTTCTTACATCCATATTTAGGCATCCACTAAAATATAAATGATCTAATTTTTAGGTATGGCAGTCAGTCACAAAAACCTCAACATGTTATGTGATTAGAAATCAGATTTCCTTTACTTTGATACCTAAATTTAGATCTAGGACTTTTCACTGTCCCGATCTGAAAATGTTGGTAAAGGGTAAGAATGGCTAATTCATTTAGAAACTTTGGTACCTTTCCAAAGCATAAGCGGCACTAGAAAATATTATTTGGGGGGGCTGGGCGGTGCAGACCATGGTTGTCTAACCCTACCCCTCCCTCCCATGGGGCAGTTCCAGGGCCAGTGAGCGATGGTGCTATGCGTGCAGCGGCAGCAGAGTGTGTGGCAAGGGTGCTGAGTGCAGCGCTGCAGCAGCGGTGGAACTGGAGCCGCTGTTACTGGCCCAGTTTGCAGGGGGCTAAGCTCCATTAGCTCCATCCTTCCATCACATATTTTCCATGGTTTTATTATGTGTATGTTGCTTATATAATTCCATCTAGCTTTTTAGTGTACAACAGAGTCTTTATACATAGCTCTTCTAATAGTTCATTTGTGAATAAATTTCAGTCTAAATCAACTCCTGGAAACCAAAAATTCAGAGCTGAAGGCAATATACAAAAGATACAGTATTTACATTTGTTTATCACAGCGATAAAACATTGAAAAAGGGTAGTATTAAACATATCTGAGATCAAAAAGGGTAGTATTAAGCATATCTGAGACCAATAATGAATATTGTGGTAGGAAGAAAATAACAGCGAACTCTATCAAATGACATAAACATTTCATAATCTATTAACAGCAGGCCAGGAAAAAACAGTGTAAGCTTAGAAACGATTCCATTAAAACTCTTCAGTGTTGAAGGGGATACCTGCAGTGGTGAAAGGACATTTTAATCTCCTCTGTTTAGATAGTCTTCATGTTCCTTCTAAGAATACCAACAAAAGAGGCAATTAGACTTGAGTATAGTGTAGTGTTGGGTGCATGGGCAACTCCCACTAAAGCAGGGGCAGGAAAATATGGCCCATGGGCCACATCTGGCCCACCAGGTCATTCTACCCAGCCTGTGGGGCAAAAACACCTCTAAAATTTAGACAATTATTACCCACCAGTTGCTGCCTGTCTGGAAGCCAACAAGGTACCAGCAGCAGGAGCAACTAGCTGCAGCAGCACACAGCTTGGGCTCTGGTTGTTACATGGCCTGCCTGGCCCTCTGGGCCCTGCCACACCTCCAGCCCCCAGAAGCTTCTGGAGATTTGAAGCTTCTGCCTAGCAGAGGCTTCAGCCCTGGTGCCCCTGTGGCTGTTCCCCAGCCCTCCCTCCATCTGAAGGTGGAAATCCAGGTAAGAATGTGCTGGGAAAGAGGTGGGGGGGATTGCCAGAGCTTGCCAAACTCCATGGGGCTCTCAGGACTCTGACTCCATGCCTCCATGTGCCAGTCCCAGCTAGAATACTAGGACTACCATGTGGAGGCGTGGAGCCAGCCCAGTTTGATGGTATAGGGCTTCCCATGGCTCCTGGCTCCTGTAGTGAGCCACTAGGCTGGGCCAGGTTGGCTCCAGCCATGTTGTGTGGGTCCTGGACATGGAGTAGGAACTGGATGCCGCTGGGCCAGGCTGGGATAGGTTTGTGCTGCACTGTGCAGGTCCCAGCCTTGCAGCTAGGAACTGTGCACTGCAACTGGGGCAGGATAGGAGGGGCTGGCTCTTTGACATTTGTGCAGGAGCCGGCAGGCCAGGGAGCCATGAGGCTGGCTGGGCAGCTCCCTTCCCACAAGCTCCCTGGGCGCAGAACCAAAAGTGGAAGCAATCACTTACCGCCCACAGGTGCACGGCGGCGGGGCCTGGCTCAAAGGCCGCGCTGGAAGCAGGGGCAGAAGTGCCGCAGTGGGCAGCGGAGGCCAGTGAGGACACGGAGGGGCGGATGCGCACCCTCTGAGGCAGGACGTGCATGTTCTGGGGGCAGCGGCAGAGAACCGCAGAGGGTCCTGTGACAGAGGCAGTGACCCAGAGAGGAGGCGGAGTGACCACGGCTCATGGGAGCGACAGGCGCTGCAAAGAGTGCAGGCAGGCAAGCCCAGGTGGGTCACAAAGGGTGGCTCGGTGGCCAGCGAAGTCCCTGGGGCCAGGGCCATGGGGCATGCTCAGCAGGACGTACTGAAGATGTAGAACAAGGCCCGGCTCAAGGAGGGGCAGGACTCAAACAACCGCTTAAGGTGGCAGCAGATTTTTGATTCCCCTCCGCTAAGCTCTGCGAGGTTCTCATGGACCCACGCGTGAGGAGGGAGGCAGGGAAGGAACCCCTACTGCAGAGGCTCGGGAGGGGGTGTAGGGGTGGAGAAGCCCTCACTGGACCGCCGAGGGATATGCGGTCTCACTTCCGGACATGCACGCACCAGACAGTCCATCTGAACCAGAGGATCATCATCAAAGTCATGGCAGGCGAGTTCGGGGCGTGTATCATGGAAAGTGGGAGTCGGACACACCAGTGGAGTCCCGGCGGGCAAGCAGGGACACGCAGAAACAGAGGCTCGTCTTTGCTACACCATGTAGGTCCCAGCCATGCAATGGGGTGGCAGACGTGCAAGCTAGAGTAAGCAAGGTGCAGGTGTGAGGGAGGATGGGGGTGTAGGGACTGCCTCACACTGTCCCTCCCCCCACAAGATGCACAGCCTCAGCTGCTAGCAGCAGCAGTAGGTGGGGTCCTTGGGATGCTCATGGTGCTGCCACCCACTGGTGTATGGTTCCAGCTAGGCTGGCCCACATCTATAATGTGGGGCTCCCTCCCTTCCTCAAACCTATGTGTGCAGCTCCTGGCACTTGTGTACCACTGGGAGAAGCCTAGCATGATGGATATTGCTGCCTTCCCCACTACATGCAGCTGCTGGGACTCTGCTGGAAGTGGCAGGGAGCCCCACCCCCCGCTTCCATGTTGGCAGCCAACTCCATTGTGTGGGGCTTCCTCTGGTTGAGTGCCAGGAGCTTCATGTGTGCTGTGTGGAGCCCTGCGCTATAGAGAAAGACCTATCTGACTGTGCTTCTTGTCACCATATGCCAAGACTGGAGCTGTGCACCACTGGGCGGCAGTGCCTGCATAGGCCATGAGTGCCCTGAGTGCCTGCCACCTGCTGCTGCTGCTAGTGGTGGGGGATGTGCAGCATGGGGAGAAGTGTGTGGTGGGTCCCCACGCCCCCCATCCTCCCTCACACTCCACAAACCCCACACAGCCACACCCTTCACCCACAACCCCCAACATGCACAAACCCTGCAATATACCCTACACGCCCCCCACACATGAGCATACATACACCATACCCCCTTACAAACCACATATGAGCATACACACCCATACCCCACCATATCCCATACACTCCCCCACAGAAAAATGCAAAAGTAAGACTTTATTTTTGATCTTTTATACAGTCACTTCTATATACACTGCACAAACATAAATCATGACTAAAGTACTTTTGGTAATAACATCAAAATACGTTATAGTAGATGGTTGACTTTTACTATATAATTTGGGGTTTTTTTCTGGTTCACATGGCAACCCCCCTATCCCACAAGGTATATTTCTGGGGGCAAGTGGGGGGACTTCTAGTAGCAAAGGTCAGGGGTTAGGGGTGGAACTTCTGGTCCCAAGATGGCGACCAGGGGGTGGGGCTCCAGTCAAGGGCCGGGGCCACCCTTGCAGCCCTCAACAGCTCAACAAAACCCCCATTAAGTGGCCCTCCAGCCGAAATAATTGCTCAGCCCTGCACTAGAGGCTGCTCTGATAGTGACTATCCTTACACAAACTAACAGCTTTGACTTTGTGCCTTGGAGATAGAGAGCTCTTCATCCCGACCAATCCTCAGAGTCATCCATAAAGTGGTCTTAAATGAAGTGGTTTCAGAATGCATTATGTTTCCAGCCAAAATAATTAATTATTCTGCTGACATGAAGTTATTTTGCACTGGCAATAAGTCTTTGTCCCAAGGAGCTTACATGCCAAGATACTAAAACAGGCTAATATATAGTAAATTGTAATTACGCTTAACCACACTATGTTCCTTATATCTGTGCCTGACCCTTGAGACAGAAGAGTAGTATTTTAAATAGGTTTAATGGAAAAAATGAGTAAGAACATTAGAATATTCATATTAGTTGATTGAAAAAGGATTTTAAAAAATCAGTCTACGATATATTCATTTATGTCTATAAAATATGGATATAAAATGCTGCCTCCCTGGCCAATGGAAGCCTGAAATAGTGGGTTTCTCATAGCATCAAAACTGGAGAAGCATTTCCAGAAGTGCTTGACCCAAAAGGGGTATGGCCAAGCAGTTAGCAGCCATATTTTCCCTGCCAGTGGAATTTAGGAATGAAGATCATTACAGTAAGAAACTTTGTGATGCTTTAAAAAAAATCAATATCTAAAGTATTATGTGTTTGGGGATTCATAACATTGGATGGGTAAAGGAATGAGGCATACTAACCTCTCATGGATCCACATATCCAGAACTAGGTTACCGCCTCAAACCACAGAGGCAACAAGTACCATCCTGTATGTAAAGCTGGTTTCTGCACTGCTTGAATGCAGCATATCCACCTTGTTTCTGCATGATTGCCCCAGAGGGGCAGTAGGTGTTAAGCTATATAACCATTTTCTTCAGAAGTTAGTGCCCTGCTCTTCCTCCAACACTTTCCCCACTCTGCCACCCTACTGAGGAAAAAGAAAGGAGATTTTTTTCTGGAGTTAGTTCTCCTTTCCATGTAAACGTGTCAAGGGTCCTGAAGAGCAGAAGCTTGAGTTTTCAGCCCCCATTCCTTCTAGTCCTGAGCCCTTAAATTGTGTTCTTCATTTCTACCTTTCTGTTTTGTCACCTCCTTTGGGCTCTTCTCAATCACGAGGTTGAATAAGTTTTATTCCTTCACAATACATCCTTTTAATTAATTTATCATAGGTACTATTTTTTTCTTTACTTGTGCTGCTTCAGGAAAAAAAGCATTAGCATTTTCTTTTTCTTTTAATCTCTTCTTAAAATCACTAACATACCCATTCTACAGTCAGTTTTGACCTATCACGATTCCAGACAAAGGAATTAAAATGCAACATGATGCAATGGTTATTCATCAGTTGTAATTGCAGTGTTTTGTTAAATAAGTGCCAATTCCTTACTATATGGAATCATATACACAAAGCATTTAAATGTGGCTAAAATGAATTTTTCCCTTCATTCTTTCACTCAAATAGGGACAGAAGTACAGTTACAAAATTTAAGCAACTAATTCTTCTGGAGCTTGCTCATTTTAATAAAGTACTAGTTTTCTTGAAAGCCTGACAAGTGATTTAACATGTAAACAACAAAGAGTCCACAGAAAGTTTGACTTAGTAAATGGTCGGCTTTTAAATGCAGAATGATGAAAATAATAGAAGAAATTAATACTCTCATCCTGGATAAATACAGAACACAATATCAGGGGAGGGACTTTGAATTGAAATTAACATTTTGATGCAAGCTGGTCAAACACTGAACATCACTGAAAGTAACATTTATTGTGAATACATCCCTTTTGTCTGTTCACAAATCATTTGCCAACAGAATAATTTTTATGCTTCTTCATAATTACTAGATATTTCATATGAAAAAAAAACCCTCATTCTTTATGGACTGTTTATTTCACTCTGCATTATTCATTGTGTTTAACTGGTCAGCTAAAATCACAAGGTATTGTTTCATCTCCTTTTATAGATGAAACAGTTAGAGATAGAGTAAGTATCTGATGATCCTCTGGATGATGGTGTACACATTAGAGGTCTATGACCGTAACACCAAGACCTTCAATACATACACTTAGACAAGAGTATGAAGGAGTGGAAGCTGCCCAAGACCTGCCATCCACCCTTTAGATCACTGAGACACAATACAAAGGCCACACTGAGTCCAGACATTTGAGATACTTCTACATGTGCTTTGGGGATGGAGGGTATGGCGCTTTAATTAAAGCAGCTCTGAGAACTGCTCTAATTAAAACACCGCCGTATCTCCTGTATCAGCATCCCCATGCTTAAAAATGGTGGTGGGGGCACTTGAACTAAAGCTTGTTTGATGAGCTTTAGTTCAAGCACCCCCACCTCCATTTTTAAGCATGGGGATGCTGATACATGAGACACAGGAGGCTGCTGGAGTGCAGTAATTCCCACAATCCAGCAGATTCAATTAATAAAGTCTGCTCCTACACACTGGAGTTCCAGCATGTCGGAGCAGATTCAGCACTCATGTATAGGTGTGCTCCATGCCTTGAAGGTTGTAGCTTTTACCAGACAGTGACAGATAGGAACTGCTGCTATCAGCCGAATGCCTCAGCAAGGGTGCATGTCAGTCAAGGTAATGTCCCTTAGTCTTTTGCCAACCAAGAAGAACCTGTGTTCTATAAGCATACATATTTGTAGTTAACCTTTTTTAACATTTTTATACTTGTATATAATTTTCATCTCTCAAATGGCATTATATTTGAAAGCTCTGAGACAAAAATCTCTTTTCAGTAAAAAACTGGTACCAAGGGCCTAATCCTAGTCCTACTGAAGTCAGTACAGAAGACCCTGATCTAGTGAATCACTTAAATCTATCCTCAATTACTTTATGGCAGGGCCCATGGGCCAGGCAACTGGTACAGGACCAGTCCATGGACTAGATCAAGACCATGGATTTCTCTTCTCCCATCCTCAACACATGCTTGATCCAGGACAGGCAACATACTTCCAGGCCTGTCCAAGATCCAATCCAAGTGAATGCCATGGGTGGCACAACCTGGGACTCAGCACTGTATGTGGGGATGGTCTGACATAGCAAAAGGGGCAGCACCAGGGGCTGGATTATGAAGCCCATGAGCCATACATTTGACACCCCTGCTTTACAGAAAAGAGTTCTCCTGACTTCTGTACCAACAAAGGGCCCAATCCATTATTTAATCTGTTAGAGCTGTGGTCCCCAAAGGCCTTTTTCATGAGCTAAGGGGGCAGTAGAAAGCAGAAGTTCTTAGATAAGGAACATTGCTGACTTGCTCTGCTGTGCTGGGGGGCTCAGGAGAAGGCCACATGGATAGCCACCCACGCCTGAAGAATCCTTAGCTTGTAGGGCCGAGTAAAAGGGCCTGTGTCAGGAACCAAAACATTGCCCAAAACACATATGCATCTAAATTTGAAATTTCTATGTGGACTTACATAGTTCCTATGTAAGTGCTGAATTTGCGCACACAGATAAATTCAAGTCTTAACAAAATAAGAAAACCTTTAAATAGGTACATTTTCTACATTTAAGAAAAGGTCATGCCACTTTAGTTTATATTAAAAGATGCTTTTTCTCATTTGTTATATAAATAGTATAACAACTGTTTTTTTAAATGTTTGTAATTGGAAGCTAGTAGATTTGGCATGGTTCATCATAGTGTAGATATTATGCTAATTTTCACTAACATCTTACAAATGAATTTAGGAGATTCTTCTCTCAAAACAGTTATACCATCTTTATTAGGTTACGTTATTGCAATTGTTGGCATTGTTAAACAGATGGTATTACAAATTTTATAAAGAATAAATAAGAATAAGGAAATAAAAACTCCTTGCTATTCTTGAGGCACTCTTATGGCCCTAGTTCTCTCCTATTTTTTGGACTACTTTACACTTTTCTACCCAAGCAAAGAAGCCATAGAACTGGTATCATATGACAGAACTGTCTTAACATAGTGGCATCAAGACTCAGTGTAATTTGAAGGGGAAGGGTGGAAAATCCGAGAGAGAGACCTTCTCAGATATAACAGGTATGAAAATCCGGTGAATATAAAGGTACATGGATGAACTAGAACTGTGTCATCACATACTGAATGTTAGGAATGACTCAAGTTCTTCCTGGTTATATTTAATTAATATGAACATGAGCGAAAATAGGGGGAGTTTAGCCATCTTTTGATACTTTTTATTGTAGAGAGAATTTTTTTTTATTTGATACAAAAATAAATTATGTTCAAAGATACATTTCCTTTAGTGGTTATTAATTTAAAAAAGGAAACCCTTTCTATTGCTAAAAAAGAACCTCAATCAATCAAATATAGTTCTTGATTGCTTCCATGACAACAATGCCATTTCATAACTAGAACATCTTTATATATAATTAAGACAAAGGATAATATATGCTTGCAATATTGATATTAACCCTTAAATTACATTTTACATTATTCATTGGGTTTGCTCAGTCTGGTCCATCAGAAGTACTGTAAAATCACATATATTAAGAAATAATGTAAATTATATTTTGTTCTATGATGATGTGCTTTGCATCTGTCTACTTACAACTCTAGACTTGTTTCCATTAAAAGTAAACTTCTGAAGGAAAGTTTTCATTGTATATTATCCATAAATTCATATTAGGCAACTTTCTTCCTCTATTACTACTGAACATTGGACTGAAAACAACTTTTACTTAAGTATCATATGCAGTACTAAAACAATGAGTTTAGTCCACATAGGCTAGGTACAGATGTTCAAAAAGCCTGATACGGAATTGATCTAAGTTACTCAGTTTTCTATAAGTGGTGCAGTTTAGATTGGTAGTGGACAGAACATACATTCACCCTTTGGTGGGTGGGGGCAAATCTTAAATGGAGTTCTACCATTTTTAAACCAGTCTGTCCACCGAACTTTTGTTCTGTTATGGGTATAGACCAGTTACCGATCCCATACCAGTAAAAAAAGTGTTAGGTCTGCACCTGGCCATGAACAATTCAGTTCCATTAGAAATATGGTCCATCATGCCTACATGATCCTATTATTTACTATGGCTCTGAATAGCATCTTCAAGACTTAGTAATCAGTCGGCCCATATGTGCTATATTGTTTCTTGCAACAGTGTGAGGGCTACTGGTGAGGCCTCCAAGTGGAATTTTGGATCAGACCCATATTTTCTTGCATTTGAAGATATAATTCTCAATATAGTAATGGTTTTAGTACTATAGCAATGATGTGACAATAGCAAGGATTGTGACACAGAAGAAAGAGTTCAAATGTAAAATCATTTAATGAATGCACACCATATGCCTTATTCATTATGTTGAATTCAGACCTAGAGTTTGGCAATACATGCACTAATTCCCTATTAGAAATGTGATTCTACATTCCTCATTTAGAAAGTAGTATTAAAAAATCAAGATGTTTGGCTAGAAAAAGATTTCATACCATCTTGAACTTTCCTAGTACATTTTTAAAAGCAAGGGATAATCCTTTTTTTCAGCTATTGTATTTTATTCTGTTGAGGGTTGATGGCTGTAAAACACTGTACCTCCCTTTAAACTTTTCCATATAACTTGATTAGACAGCAGTAATCTCTAATGCTTTCATGTGCAAATTTAGGAGTGACCCGGAACAAACGAGTTTCCTTCATCTCCATAGCAACCAGGACTATGGAAGAATGCCACTCACCAGGCAATGCAAGTCAAATTTCATCCCTTTGATGTTAATTAACAAATTGCTTTCAGTAAAGTCAATGCATTTTTCTTCTTTAAATGTTTGTGATAAATTTTTAATATGCCTGAAAATGACAGAGATACAGTAACATCAGCGAGACAGGTAAAGTGTGGGCAGCCACCTTTGCAGATTACCAACACAACATTGCCATCACAACAAGTATCCCAACCAGGGTGTGCATTAGCCAGGTGCCTGTGCACATCTTCAGCGCACTGTGAGGCATAGAGCTAAAGACTGATGCCTCAAGGTACTCAGGAGATGTTCTACAGGGTGATTGCTATAAAAAGGTCATAATTTGTTTTCAGCTTTATATTGCTCTAGTAGGAAAAAAAAAGGAAAAAGGATGAGTTTATGTGAATTATATGTATGCAAATATGTGTATGTATATTGTATGTGTGTGTTTATATATATATCAAGTAACTATATATTAATTATATATAATTAGTCCTATAAGAAATACCAATTATAAAATGAATTTCATTTCTTACAGAATTAATTGTTCAACTTTTTTTCTCACCGGGTTCCTTGGACCATTTGCCTGTATCCGGATAAGCTTAACCATGTGCTATGTGGCACTGCAGACACGTCTGTGGCACCACACACTAAACATTCATCAGTTTTCCAAACTGCAAGGGATTCTGCAGCCCCAAGAGGCCCCCAGGACCCCAGGTAAGGTTGCTGGGGCCAGCCCAGTGCTAGCCCCAGCTTCTCCTACCCCACCCAGAATAACTTGCTGCACGCCAGAGGGCACGTGGCACAAGGTGCTCTGATGCTAATTGTCCTTAGGGAACCAAATGTCCACACGTGTGTGGACACAACCTTTGAGTTTCTCTTCTTTCTTACTCCTACTTAGCCCTGAGGCCCTTTCAGTAATTGTTTACTGACTCCTAGGTACTCTTACAAAATCTTTTATGAGATTTTGTTCCTAATTTGGGAGATCCATGAGTCATCTGGGTGGGAGAGGAGAAGAAGGATGTACCAGCAGTTAGGGTGCTACAAAGCTCCACAGACCTTCTTATAAATAAATTAGAGAAATCTGGACTAGACAAAACTACTATAGGATGCACAGACAATTGGCTCAATAGCCTCAAGCAAACAGATCCATGTCAGATTGGCAGAAGCTTCAACTGGAGACCCATGGGGGTCTATTATTGTCCCAATGGTGTTCAGTAATCTGGATGTTGGAATAGAGAGCTTCTGCAGCAAATCTGCAGGTGACACCAAAATGGGGAGGATGGAGAACACATTTGAGGGCAGAACTGCAATTCAGAAGGATCATGACACACTGGATAACTGAGCTGGGGCTAACATGGTAAGTTCAGTGCTGACAATGCAAGGTACCACACCTGAGGAAGAATGATCAAAAATACAAATGCAAAATGTGTGACTCCTGACTGGATGGCAGCACTATGGGGAAGGGTCTGGGAGGTGAAAGACACAGGAGGTGATAGTGCGTCTTTACTCAGCACTGGTTAGACCTCATGTAGAGTACTGAGTGCAGTTCTGAGCTCCACATTTTGTAAAGGACATGGAGAAGTTAGGGAGGGTCCAGAGGTGGAGAACAAAAATGATAAAAGGCTTTAGGAGGCAAGTCATATGAGGAGAGGGTGAAGGATATTGGCATGTTCAGCTTATGGAAAAGACATTTAAGAGGGGACATGATAGCAAATTTCAAACACGTGAAGCACAGTCATAAAGATGAGGAAAAACACTTTTTTTCTTTTGCTGCCGAGAATAGGTTGTAGACCAGTGACTTGGAGTTGTAGCATAGTAGGTTTATATTGCATATCAGGAAATACTTCTTCGTTGTTAGAACAGTGAGGCAATGGGATACTGACTAAGGAAGTTGTGGAATCTCCATCATTGGAGGCATTCAAGAGGTGGCTGGATAAGCATTGGTTAGGGATGATCTAGGAGTAGCTATTCCTACATTTTATTGTGACTATTTCCTATGCTTCTATGATTGGCTAGCTGCAACTTGGGGCTCAGAAGGAATTTTTTTTCACTCCTGCTGCTACATGTATCATATTTACTTTTCATTTATTTATTTATTTTATCTCCACCCTCTTCAGAAGCATTGGGTACTGGCTATAGCCAAGGCTGGGGTTTTTGACTGAAGTGTGCCAGTCAGACAAAGTGCCATATTTGGGGCCAGGAAGGAATTTTACCCTATGGTACAAGTGGTATAGACTGTGGGGATTTTTGGTTTCCTCTGTAATGGGGGACCCCTTTTCACTGGATCTCTTGAGTGTATTTTAACAACCTTTGCAGCAGTAGGATGTTGGCTGCCACGGTCCCTATGCTTTACCTGTGGTAGGTTATGGCATTATGTTATGTGGTTCTGTCTTGTTTGGCTGTTGTTTTGCTATGACTTTTGATAATGCGTTTGTACAGGATGGTTTGGATAGGGATAATCCTGCCTCATGTGAGAGAATCAGCTAGATGACTTATGGAGGTCCCTTCCAACCCTACATTACTATAATTTCTATGATTTTCTTGGATTCCCTTAAGCTGGATTCAATTCCTTATGGTAGCACAAACATCCTGTAAGACCAAGGCCAGACACCTTTGTCTTCACTGTAGACTTAACTCCTTGAGTTAGCCATTCTCAAGTGAGAGCAGCTATTCTGCAAATTAATACTCAAACTGCACATAGCAATGTGATAACTGTATAGAGTGATTGTATTAGTAGTTGATGAGCTGCAGAGAGGATAGGTTTAGGTTGGATATTAAGAAGAACTACTTCACTGTAAGGGTGGCCAGAGCCTGGAATAGGCTCCCCAGAGAGGGTGGTGCTCTCAGCTTCCCTGGAAATCTTCTAGAGGAGACTGGATAGGTACCTGGCTGGGGTCTTATGACCCCTGCCCCCCCCCAGTGCTCCTTCCTGCTCATGGCAGGGGGTCGGACTAGATGATCTGTCTAGGTCCCTTCTGACTCATTGCTTCTATGATTCTATGATTACCTTGAGCCTTTCTCCCTTGACAGGTAAGTCAACCTGAATTAAGTGTCTTTGCATATGGACAGGACTTGAGCTCTATAACATATATAGTAGGTCTGTACTAAGCGGCTAGTATTTGCTTTGGATTCAGACTCAGCCGACCCTTGGGCCAGTGATTTGATTCGGTGATTTGAATCACTGTCCCTAATTGATTCAATTATATCTGATCCAGAGATTCAGCTGCCGAATTGGCCGAATCTCCGAAACAAACAGGCCCCATCCCCCACCCATTCTCCCAGCCCTGTCAATAGCTGCCGTGCCTGGCCCCAGTATCCTGGCACTTAAAAAAAAAAAAAAAAAAGCTGTTCACTCACTGGATCCTGCCATATGGGAGGGCAGGGCTTTTTGTGTTTGTTTGTTTTTTTAAGAGGTGGGAGCTGAGGTCAGGCAGGGCAGTCATTAATGGGGCTGGGAGAGTGGTTGAGGGAAACTCAGGGGGCTGGGGGAGCAGGCAGGGGATAGGGCCTGGTGGGGTTTCCCTGTGGCCCCATTCCCCCCTCCTCTAACTCCACCCCCACCCACCCCCTACTTACTGGCATAATGTCTGGGTCCAGCTCCCTGCAGCAGCAAGTAGGGACTGCCCAAATTTCCAAAGCTCTCTGAATCTTTTCCAGATCTATTCAGAGAGCTTTGAATTGATTCAGAGCCTTTTATGGGTCTCCTGATTTGATTCAGATTCAGAGATTCAGCCACCAAATTCGGCCAAATCTCCTCCAAATCAAAGCAACTGTAGCTTCACACAGCCCTAATTTATAGTACAACTTAAGCTAACTCTGCAGTGAAGACAAGCCTGAAGTCACTCCGGTGCCTTGGGTCCCAATTTGTACAATAGGGATAATAGCACTTTGTTACTTTATAGTGTGCTACCTCATAGACACAATAAAAACTGTGAGTTGATCAGCTATGGCAATGGGGACCAAATAAGAAACCAGTTTTAGTTTCTACCTTTTTCTCTCCCTGCCACTAGCTAGCTTACCTTCAGTTTAGCAAGAAACAAACCTTACTTAATACATTAAAAAAGAAGTGCCTATACTATAGCCCAGGTCGGTTACAACAACGATGAAGCTACAAATGAGGAACAACATGAACCATTCTGTGCTTACACATACACCAGTTACTGTGTTCAGCTGAACACCTCCTCAAAGCTGCTGCAAATTCTACACTCTTGATTTAACAGGCATTATGAAGCTGTCTCAAGACCCTCCCACCTAGCAATTAAAATATGTGCAAGATAATTTTTGTTTTCCCAATTTTTAAGATAATCTTTTTCAAGTCTGCTACAGGAATCTCCACTAGAAGCATAAGCTGTAAAAGTCCCTGCCACAGGGTAAAAAACGATTTTTTTGACCACATTTCAGGTCAGTAATTCTCCCTGCATTTCTGTTGCTTGGTTTCATTACTAAGAATAATACTAAGTAAACATAATCTCCAGCCCAAGATTATATCCTAAAACCTGGCCACCTAAATCTGGACTTTTATATTAAAACCTGTCTGTCTCTGACTGTGCCTTACCCTTAAATGAGCTACTCTGACCTCCTAGCAGCCACAACAATTTCACAAGCAACTCCAGCTCCAGTGCTAAAACAGGAGATCTGCCTTTTTCTCTCTGCTAGGGACCAAAAGGGTGGAATGCCAAGCAGAACTTGGCACTTGGCTGCAAAGAACTGTGCTAGAAAATGATGTTAATTTAAGATTCAGTACATCCCTTTATCTCTGTACAGTGGAACCAGGTGTACAACAAATAAGCAATATTAACACAAACATAGATGGTGTCAGGGCTTATAAAAAGAAATTAAAACAGGAACCTGAGCAGTTAGACCACATCTGAATAGCCTTAATCTTCAGAGAAACTTACATTTGGATTTGGATCTGAAATTTGCAGCTCAGGCCCATCTCTTGAACTAACAGCTTGAGAAATAGTTCTCTACATAAGAGAACATTTTGTCCTAAAAGTTAAGAAAAAAATAAGAATATTGTTTCAGGGAGTTTGCAGGAGGTATCATCATTGCTCAACATTCTCTCTGTGAATATTTACACACCTCCAGCTACCAACCTATAATCACCCTACTGTGAGGAACTCTCCCAAGGAATCACCTTGAACTAGTTTCTGTTGTCTGTCTTTTCAGCATGGCCTTTACCACACTGACGTTATGAAGGACACTGGTATCTCAAAAATGAAGCCTTGTGTGTTAAAGAAAGAAAATACAAAGGGACTAGGGTTTTGTTGTTGTTCTTTTTCTCAGCTTGATTAGTCTCCATTAGCATTTAGGAATGGAATTAAAAAGTAATGATTTCCTGGAAAACAGGAAAATATTTATATGCAATATATAAATAAAATTAATATGTAACAATATTATGAGAAAGTCAAGAACTTTTTTTTTAATCAGCTCACTTAACTCTACAATTGTACAGTTATACATAAAAACCATGCTATTGTACTCATTTATCCAATGTAGCATAGTTGCTTCCTGCTAATTTTTCTGAGTAATGTATTCAAAATTCCATACCAGAATTTCTCAGAGTACCCATGTAATAACCTCATACCTCAAAACAAGCAGAGGAATCGAATTGTAGTCTGAGTACACTGTGGAGGTTTGGTATTTTTAATCATGTTCTTAAATATAAACCAAGGTATACTATTAATGTGCTACTTATTTCAAAATGAACTGTATTAAGTTAAAAAGTATTACAGTATATCCTTATCAAGAGAACAAATTGTGCAAATTGCTTTCCATACTTCCTACATACTTTCAGAATACTTTTGTAGCTGGTGTTGCCAGATACATTATATCATCTGTGGTTTCTTCAGAACAAGATACTTATAAAGATGTTCTCCAAATAACAGATGCATATCCTGATTCAAACCTGAGCTGTGTGCATAAGGTAGGTAAACAGACGGCTGGAGCACTGTTGATGAATACCACTGTTTATAACAGTATCTTAACAGCGCTCTTCTGCAGTACTTTTTGTGCAAATCTATATCCATACAACATAGATTAATCCCTAAGCACTGGGATAAGTCCAAAATGCAGTAAGACGCCAGCTCATTTTACACTAGATACTAAATATTCCTGAAGCGAAAAAAAATGTATATATAAATTTAGCTGTTCCTTTGAGTAAACGCTATGTATGGCAGAAGTTGAAATCTACTCTCAATAGGAAGAAAATTGAGAGATCATAAATATTATCAGTAAAAGTTTTTAGAAATACTGGTAAAGATGCATAATACTGGGCAGATATTGATTCTTTTGGTTTGCTTTGCATTCTTTGTTGCTGTGCTTGGAAAAATAAATATATAATCAGCTTGCATGTGTATTTTTTGTGCTTTGAAGTAAATGACAAAAGTTTGATTCAGATACTATATAAAGATACTATAGTTGGTAAATGCAGAAAACCTCAAATATGTTATTTAATGCACTGAGTCAAATTCCTCCCTATATACCACCCTAGTGACAAAGATACACGTTAGGGAATATGAACGGGAAATTTTCCTATCTAATTTGCACAAGGAACCAGAGTCTATCATCATTAGTTACATTGGGTAGCAGCTCACTTCACAAATGGTTGCACTCAATTCAATGTTGAGTACCAATGGCTGGGCCTGATCCAAAGCTACTAAGGCACAACTGACTCTGGAACCATGATAAATGAAGAAAACTCAGTGTTTTGTGATTCACAAAATCTGCTTCTCATTGTCATGGAATTAAGACGGTGACGTGGGCTGTGTACACACATTCTAATGATCTGGGAGAATTCCCCCAAGTTTGTTTTCCTGGTAGACAAGCTTAGCTAGAGACCTCTGAACATACATTTGATTGTTGAGTTCTTGAAGAGCACTGAGCTTGCAGTGCTGCTGCTGCACAACAAGGGGGGCCCTATACACACATCTTAGCATACTCAGCATGCTCAGCTAGCCAGTCTATATGGCGACCGATGACAGCAGCGCAGAGAGCAGCCCTAATGGGCTGAGCCAGACTGGTCAGAGCCAGCTTGTATCTCCTTGCATGACAGTGCGGGGTTTGTGAGAGGGCATGTTCTCCTCCCTGTTCAGCTAAAGTTCCCTGGGGGTGGAAGGAGTAAAGCACCCTGGAGTCCTGAGAACTGTGTTGTAGCTTCCCTCCGTAGGGAATTTGTACAGACATTCACTCTTATTTAATGCTATTTTTTTCTCAGATTATTTTTCTCCAGGAGTGGCCATTTTTGCTCTGGGAGAAAAATCCTGAGCATCAATATACTGGTGGTTGCTGTTGAGAAAGCAGTGACTCTCCCAGAAGAAACTGAATGTCTGCATGTGGCCTTAAATAGAAAAGGAAGGAATATTGTCTGGGACAACTGCATGACAAAGGTGTACAGAGCCCACAAGAGAGGCCTGCATAAGTAGCTGGCAAACAACTTGTGCTATTTACTGTAATATTTTCCCATTTTTTCCTTATAGTATATGGTGTAGGTGGAGAGAGAGAAGACACAGAAGAAAGGAAAGGAAAAGGAAAGGAAAAGGGTGTTTATAATTTTTCCTGCAGGATGGCTGAGCAATCTCTGGGACACCTTGCAACAAAGGAGATATGTGAATATGTAATGTTTATTGGTATTTTCTGCGCTTGGCATGAGGTAGTTTTCTTCTATGTCTGTGATGTGAAAAATCTCTGCGTGTTGGTTGGCTTTAGTATATAGGCACCCTGATGAGCACTAAGAAAGAATCACAGAAAGAACTCACATCAAATTGGCTGCCTACAACACCCTCTCTTTATTAAAGTACAAAAAAAGAGGAAAACAAGGATATGCATGAACAAAATAATTTTCTTTTTCTATGCTTGGTACAAAGTAGGTTGCTGATGCTTGTGATATTAAATTATTTCACATGCACATCTGTGTTCCTAGGCACTCAACTGAGTCCTAAGCAACAACATGATTTTCACTGAACCTTGGAGGAAAAAACCCTACCCTTTGATAAGACCTTTGTTAAGAAAACAAACAAAACAAAACAAAAAAGAAAAAAGAAAGAAAACCTGAAGTCCATGTCATGCTAGATATTGTGCAGCTTCATCCCAGTTCAGTAATTCAGCATTCGGTTATTTTAGACAATGACAGAGGAAACGGCAGCTCTAACACTTCTCTGCTGTAATGCCCAGCAAAAAATGCCAATAATTTATTACATATACAAGGAGTTCAATTGTTTCATTCCACAATTTTCCATATCTTTTTTTCCCCACCTCTCAGTGTCACAGAATATTGTTGTCTAAACCTAAGTGGGACATACTTTAAAATACCTAGTGTGATGATAGGAGAAGGTGAGCATGAATAAACTAGCTCTTTCACTTTTCTCCATTTTTTCCTTTTAAAAATCATCTTTTATGAGTTTGGGTAAATAAGTATTATAACTGTATGCACTGCAGTCTGCCTAAATCATTTGATAGGCAATTATCTGCTGTACCTGTGGTTAGACAGATATTCTCATGTGCCCAGAGACAGAACAATCTGAAAATAATTTGTTCAAGTACTTTTGTGTAGTTAGATAAGGGTTCCACATTTGCAACTGACTGTTAGAAAGATGGTTATTTGCACAGAGTCATCATGATTAATAGATCCATAATTCACTATGAAATTTTTGACCTTGCATTCAGTGTGTTACGGAAGGTGTCCTATTTAAAAACAAACCCTGTTTAATTCATCAGGAGAGATTTATTTAGAAGCAATAACAAGATACTACAAAATCCACTTCATCACTAGACCACAGAGCCTAAAAGAAATAAATTTGTTATAATTTAATCATAATAACAATCATATCTGTAAATACATAGTTTACCTTAAAGTGGCACTGTTAGATAGAAATACTTTTATTATACAAATATCTTTGCTTGTGGGACAATATATTGGAGTGTTAAAACTAAAAGAATGATAAAAACCTTATTTTCATCAACAGCATTATTACCTTCTGGCATTTCACATGCTTTGGATAATAAAACTTAAATATATACTTATATTTTTGTGCTTACATTCATTTTCATTTTCTAGTTCAGTCAGACTAGGAGTACAATGATGCTACGGCAGGCTGCAAACAATACATGGCAATACCCGATTCCAAAACACACAGTTTTAATCATATTTACTTTTAAAAACAAATAATTAATTAGAATGTTACTATTATTATTAAATTATGTCAACAGATAAAAATACACAATTTTAGGTCTTATGAGGGCCATTTTAATATGTTGGAAAAATACTTTTGCTACATTCTTATGCTGAACAATCAAAATGAAATATGTATAATCACAATTAGTGAAATTCTTTAGCACCTAATGGAGTTCTCATAGCCTCAGGCAGGTTAGCACAAAATTTAACATGTGATAATATCGTTGAAGCTAAGGAAGTGTAAAATGTATTGTACACAGCACTTATCTGCCTTACAAGTAGTTTGAATTACAATATTTTATAGATTATTCCTTTATAGCTTCTGATTTTTTAAAAAAAAGAATAATTGTCAGTTCCTAAATAAAATGAATCTGTATATATACCAGACCCCTTTTTTTTCTTTGATTTTTGTGATGCTATTCTTTTCCTTGAAAATTAATTCCTTTTCCTCTCTAATGATGAGATCTTTGTCTCAGGAGCTATATGTAAATACACTAAAGTGGGTATTTTCTTTTTGTTGTTGTTGTTCCTTTTTTAGAACAAGAGGTTGCAATATTTGGGGGGGGCCGTATAATCAGACACTTATATTTGCAGGCATCAATTTATTTGTTCCAGTTAGATGCAATTTATCCAATGGCAGGCTGATAAAATGATTCATTTCACTATTATTTTATCTTAATGTTAGCGAAAGAAACTTCACAACAAACAAAAAATATATGTGGCACTCAGCCATGCAATTCCTATATTGTTTGGTATTCTTTTCTCAAAGAAAAGCAAGACTGCAAATACTTTTTAAATCTCTGCTCACTTATGGGCTGCTTAAGTGTCCTTAGGATATCTTTTTTTTTACTGTCTTAGCTAAAAAAAGAGCTTCCTGAACCCAGAGGATTAAAAGAGAGTGATGTCAATGCATTACAATGTTGAAGTCCTGTTTCATGTTGGTCAAGATGGCTCATCTAACAGTCTTTTCTCACTTTGATGTTGGGGAAGTATGACTGCTCTGTATTCTCTGAAGTCCTTTTCTGTTGTTGAGTGTTTTGAATTTTATGATAATAAAGTAAGGCAGGGAGCAATGGGGTTCATAGACCCAAACAGCACACAGAAATTCTACAAATCTCAGTGTGCCGATCCATAGATTATGAGCAGAGGGTGACACAATTAGGAAACAGGTATCTGATTGCATTTTAAATATTAAATCAAAATCTTCTATTTCAGTAGTATGTCTTCCAGACTAGACATCTTCACATCCATCCATGCACCAAATGACAATGGAAATAGGGAACGTATGAACATATTAAGATTTTTCTGCTTGCCAGCAAAATTGAATTGTTGACTGCTTTAAATAAGTATTTATAATTATAGATTTTTTGTGAGAATTAAGATTGTTTATTGCACCCACACTTGCTTATTTGCTTTTTCTCTAAAGCAACTCTCATAGTCAAATTCAGTTTAGATTTTAAAAGTTATGCTCATTGCAAAGATTGCCAGATATTTTTAATTCAGAATGGATGAGCTTTTTGTATGTAACAATATCTTTTTAACCTCCATCCCCTTTTCCTTTGATATGACGTGGGAAAGTAAAAACAATGCCCTCTAGAAAAATAACATGCCAAGATAACAGATGGCCTTTATCTTCAAGCCATTCTGACCTCATAGTAACCCATACTGTCAATGTGATACAGTATCTCTGTGAAAACCCTTACCTACATGAGAGTGGAGCATGTTCATTGACAGATAACTAATAATATGCTTCTTAAATATTACAGATGCAGACAAACAAAATGTAAGCACTACCACATAAACTCCCTAAAAAATTCAACAATTTCCTCCGAGGCATCACTCTAAATGGCATACTGCTGAGATAAAATCAACAGATATAGTACAGAAGCTGAATTCAAAACCTCCCTGTCCAGAAATCCAACAGAACACTTCAGGTACTTGTGCTACACTGGTACCCATCTAAGTAGCATTAAAAACCTATTGTCTATAGCCAAGATTTATGGTATCAACAAATATGCTCAGATGAATCCATTAGGGGCACAAAACCTACAAATATTTCAGGAGGAATTCACTGGCATGACATTCTCTCTGCATACAGCTGATAGAAAAATGTCACAGGCACTTAGGCTAAGTACAGACAGTCAAAAAGCCCAAGGCAGAATCGATTCAATCTTCACAGGTTTCTTTAAGCTGCATAGATTGGACCATTAATGAACTGAACTCATATTCACTCCTCAGTTGGGGGAAGACAGGCACATGCCAGCACTGGTTGAGGCCAGAAGGTCAGGGGCGCTCTTGAATATCTCCCAGCATGCCGGATATTACTGAGGACACCTTAGTGCAGCTGAACTCATTGGCTGTCCAGCATATGCCCCATCCCACTACTGTCCCCACTCCTTTCTGGGAAGGGGAAATGGAGCACCGCACCCCTACTCTAGTCCCATCCCCGCAAGCTGAGATCTGCTCAGCTGGGAGAACCCTATGCCACAGGAGACGGGAGGGGGCGTTGATGTCTCTGCCTCCTGCGAATCTTTGCCTTTGACCTGCATGGGGAAGGGAGGAATAAAGCCACCCACTCCAGTCTTGGACCTCCCAAGCTGGGCTCTTCCCAGCTGGGGGAAGCCCACACTATGGAGGGGTTTCCTCCATCCTTGCCCAGCTGGGCTGTCTCTGTAGAAGGAAGGTTCAGGCCCCACTGCACACCACAAGCTCTCCAGGGCTGCCTGGCTTGTCTTGGTGCTGGGTTCCAGCAGGTTATGCCATTTTGAAACTGGTTTATGTGCACTTCTGTTCTAAGTTTAGACAGGTTTCTAGTCACTTATCTTGCTTGATGCATAATTTCTATCCCCAGCCTTAAATACTGGAAGCAGAACTACAAACAAAGAAGCATCCGGACCAGGGGTGGGCAAAGTCTGGCCCATGGTGGACTCCATATCCCAGCAGCCCTTGCAGTGATGGCTTCTTTTGGTTGCCACTGCCAGACCCAGCCCTGCTGCCTGGAGACCCCAGCCTGTCCACTCCGCACCCACTGCTGGGGATGGGACCCATGCAGGAAGGGTGCACAGCCAGACAGCTGGGAGGGGACCACAGCCAGGAGTGAGATGGGTGAGCAGGGCCAGAGAGACTCTGGGATCTTGGAGTGGTGACAGCATGTCTGGGGCTGAGGCAGAGCCATGATCCACTGACACATGCCTCTGCAAAGTGTGTGGGTTCTCCAGACAGGCGTGTGCGGGGAGTGGATCATGGCTGTGCCCAGCCTGAATCCCCTGCTGTCACTGCTGCAGGATCCTGGCCCTGGTCCTGGCCCTGGAGCAGCTCCCTCCCCAGCCATGTGCCCTGGCCATGCAGTTCCTGGCCAGTCTCCATGGAGACCTCAAAAGTGTGGGGTCATGACAGCACAGAAATGTGACAGCGCGGGGCCCAGCTGGGCTGGGGCAGAGCCCCATTTCTGCAGTTCTGTGCTGTCACAACACAATATTGTCACAGCCCCGTGCTCCCAGGGTCTCCATGGAGATTGACTGGGAGCCATGCAGCTAGGGGCTGCTACGAAATGGAGTCCAGCCACTGGCCAGATCTGCCATTTTCCCCACCCCTGGCCAGACAGATATCAGCGGCAGATATATGTACTCTGTAACCCAACAGTCAAACAGGGAAGAATAAGCTCAGTGAGCCAAAAAGGTATTCCCTAAGTGCTAAATGTGGAATGCCTTGTAAAGTAAGTCTCTGATTACTATCAGTATGGTAATGTGGGAATTATCTGACAAAGGTATAAGGACAGATGGGCTAATGAGGATAAGGCCAGATCCTCAGCTGACATAAATCAGTATATGTACATTTATGTCAAAAGTACTTTTGCTGATTTAGAGCAGCTGAGGGTCTGGCTAATAACTCACAATGTATCAGAAAGGGTTGTGCACAAATGCAGCCATCAAAATCCAAATAAGCTTACCTATAAAATTGACAGAGGGAGATTATTACTACTCATTTGAGACTAAGAGTTCGTCAGACAGACTTCATCAGGGGGCCAACCTTTTTGGCAGGCCTGGCACAAATTGGCCCTGCACTCTTCTTGAGTCTACTCCAGTCTCCTTCCCCTGCCCAATCCGCTGCTCTTCTTTTTTCTTCCTGCCCTATACTCCCTCTCCAATAAGCAGTTCTGCTTTTTGCTTCCTGGCCCACTTGCCATTGTGCTGCCGAAGGAAGGTACAGAAGGTTGTATTCAGGTGATGTTAGATGAAAGGTAGCTATGTACGTGTAATATATGTATAGTGTATAAAAATGATGCTCATTACATCTTTTACAGAAATAAAAAACCCTCTCTGTGCTGTGTCACAGAGGAAATTCAACCACAAAGTATTATTTGCATGATGAAATACCTGCAGAAAGCATTATGTGTCAGCTTTTGCTCCTCTGCTGCTGCTGAATATGTTCAGGTGAGCAGAGGATGCTTAGTAACATCTGCTGGAGCTGCTGCCATCTTGCTGCCCTAACTGTACAAGTGGCAGCTTTAGCCTGTATTTCAGAGAGCCCTGTCAAGAGAGGCTGTCCAGGGCATCAAGAGAACCATCAGGGCAAGAGGGGGCAGAGGGACAGAGTGTGGGCCTCCTTGTGGCCCTCAACTCTTCAGCTGTGCATTAGCAGCAATGCAAAGTGCACAGGGGTTGATTTAGTTGTTAAAAAGGGAATCTTTTTAACATGGACAATACACATGATACATGATCAAGGAAGTCCTATATTTTCTCTTATATATGTGGCTATGACCTTTACTACTCTAAAATCTGAACTTGAAATAAAAGGAGGAAAATGGTTTAACACAAAGAAAAACAGAAATGCTTGAAAATAATGATGACCCCAAGGACAGGATGACAGTAATCAGTCATCATGAGCCCCTTCTAGAACTGCAGGTACCAGTGGCTCCATGTGGAGAAAAAAAATCATATTCCTGCCCAGGTTTTTTATTCTTTCAATTAAGAAAAGATTATATGATTATATACATGTTATTTTCAGTGATACTGCTATGGTACAGAACTACTAACAGTGTAAACTTAATTACAAATGACAGTTTATGAAATAATTATAAGGAAATGATTGGACAGTGATTTCATGCTTCCTCTTTAGGTGTGTTTAACAGAACACTAGTGGGTTTCTCATTTTGCAAAAACATGACTATCAGTCAGATAACAGTTGCAGATTAGGAAGTAACTCATTTTATGTAATGAGACTATACAGTGTTTATGATACAAAACATGACTTTCAGATAACAAAACATGCTTCATTGTAACTTTAGATAATGGATTGGATATTAGTTGAATCATGACCACTGGCAGGATAAGTGTTGTTCAGCAAGCCATGTTCACAGTCTACTCATAGTCAGGGTCAAATGTGTACCTAACAAAGGCATTCGGTAAAAGCTGAACATTCCCTCCTGCTTGATGAGCAGAATTTAAAAGTGAGGATCTTCATGCCTGCTAGATTGTATCCTATATCATCCATTTCCAACCCCCCAGGACCTCACCTCACCTCCATGAATTACACAAAATTAATTGCCAGTGGTTCTGAAATTGTTGCTGGTTTACTTTATGGAGAATTGGCTCCCCAGAGATTATTTTAATGTGTTCCAACTTAAATTGGTAAGTACTTTTTAACCTATTCCTTTCTGATTCTCTCTTCTTTCTCATTATTATTATTAGTGCATTAAGCTTCCTATTACTATTATCCTTTCTAGTGGAGGCTAAAGCAAGGTAGCTATTAAGCTTTTCAGCTTTCTTGTTGCCATACATTATTTTTTCCTTCCTTCTTAAGTAGAGAACCCTACACTTCCCTTTGTTATCTTTTTGCTTCTCATGTATTTAAAAACCTGTTCTTTCCCCTTTTACATCCTTTTCTAATGGTACCTCATTTGGTGCTTTTGCCTTTCTGGCTCCATACCTCTATTTCTTCACTATTCCCTTACATTCACCCTTATATAACTTCTCTCTCAGATGCATATGCGCACACATAACCTTTTTCCAGTTTTATTTTCAAGGTTCGGTCTTTAAAAGTTCTGTTGCGGTCAAAGCTACTATAAAACTAGACTGTATTCTGGGCGGAGGGAGGGGAGAGGAGAAAAAAGTATTCAAAGCAAAGCAGATTTCAAATGATATACTTGCCATTCAAATGACAAATATGTTTTGTTCTGTATTTGCTCTATCCCAAATGTACTTTCTATTACTTTTGATAGAGCTAGTAAAAAATCTGTAATGAACAATTCTTCATGGACTGATGTATTAATTATTAGTAAGAATTTATTTACTAGACAAATACATTTAATGCTACAAGTTGTTTGTGGGCTTATCTCTACAACTGGCCATTTGTGTTCTATGGAATAAATACTGAATCTCTGCCTAGATGGCTAAATATTATGCAGCCAAAAAGAGAAGTTCTGAACTACATTTTCAGATGAATAATAATTCACACTAAAATTTCTCAAGCTTTTGATGTTGGTAAACATTTTTACAAATTAGCCAGAGTACTTTGGAGTTAACTAGAAACCACCACCCAAATCAGGAAAAACTTGAAATTTTTATTTGTGAAATTATTTTTGAATGGATGGAAGTATTTTTATTGATTTTTTTTTTTAATTTAAATTTGTTTGACTCAGGGGCAGATTCTTAGACATGATGTTGCTTCTGTGTGACACTATTACGTGTGGTACTGGGCCACAGATAATAAGATCCTTTCACGGAACAGGTCTAGTATGGAACCCCCGCATTATCTCCACCCTCTGCCAGTAATACAGACAAGGTGGTTAAGGCAAGAAGGTATGATGGTTATTTCATACAACAGTGCTGAGCCATTACTTCTGTTTTAGGTCCTTGGTGTTACTGCTAGGGCTGCATGAAGTTTTGGTCCCTGATTCGATTCAGCAGAGATTCAGCCCGATTTGGTGGCTGAATCTCTGAATCTGAATTAAATCAGAGGACCCTTTAATCTCTCCGAATTAAATCAGAACTCTCCAAATAGATTCGGAGAGATTTGGAAAGATTTGGCAATTCAGACATAGACACAGCTTTAAATGTTTTTTCTACATACCTCTAAGTAGCAGGTGGCTTGTGAATGCTTGTGATGCTGGGGTGCATGGAGCGTCCCACAGAAGCGCAGGGGGATCCCCAGTGTACTTGGCAGCAGACCGGAAAGTGGACCAGAAGTACTTCTGGTCCACTCCCGGGTCCGCCATGAGTGTGCCGGTGTCCCCTCCTCACCTCCCCCCAACTCAGCAACTGGTGCCTCCTGGGTCTGGGGGAAGAGCTGGGGTCCTTCTGTGGCTGATTGCTTATCTGGCGGGACTGGGACGGGGCAGAGCACTCCCTGGCAGACCCAGAAGTAGACTGGAAGTACATGCTCCTGTGGGATGCTTCATCCACCCCAGCATCGCAGCATTCATGAGCCACACCTAGTACCTCGACCTATGTAGAAAAAACATTTATAAAAAAAAACTAGCTGTGTAGAAAAACATTTAAAGCTGTGACTATGTCTTATTCTCTGATTATCCGAATCAGCATCGACTCTTCAGATTAGGATTCAGCTGAATTGAATCAGGGACAGTCTTCCAAATCAACAAATTGAATCACTGCCCCCGATTCAAGTTGAATTCAAATTGAATAGGGCCTCCTTTGCACACACCTAGTTACTGCATCTGGTAAAAGAGAGAATGGTGTTGGAGATGCTCTAATTTAGCCTGAAGAACTGGACTACACCGTTGTGGAGCAAGGAGAGCTGTAACTGCCCACTGACCTGATAACCTTTGGCATAGCTGATAATATGGCCATACTATTTGTTCTGAAAAATTGACATTTTCAATGAGAATGTGCAATATCTACTTATTCATCTGCAAGGACAGATTCTCCATTTTAACATTGATTACATGTTTCCAAGATAATTAAATAGGATCCTCTTTCAATAATCTGTAGGTACCATGAATTGCCATGGTAACCTTTTGTGACTTCATTTAGAAATCTTTTTCCTTATGAAAGCATCCAGCTACCCTTTTATTTACTAATGGATTTATATTACATCCTATCTTTTCAAATAAATTAGACTATACCTTCTAGAGTTCAAAAATATTTAATCTAAATGCCTACTGCTATGCCATGAATGGAAAAAAAAACAAAACAGTCCAATCAACAGGGTATGTAAATTATTTTAGAATGTTATATGTAAGCCCAAGCCCATGGAAAGTAATACCAGGGAAGATCAATAGTAACATCATCATTGTTTTAAGGAAAAACAGTTAGCTGGCTAAAATATCAATAGGCATCACTAGGTCATGACAGTTATTACTATATAGTCACATCTATATTTTCTTAACATAACCTGGACCTCCTCTGAGAGTCAGACCCCTGCCACTTGCTCCCACTCATCAGGCAACAAAGCCTAGAAATTAGACTGTGTAGATGACTTAGAGCTGCCCTGAAAATATGCCAAAGCATGACTGAAATGGAGTCTGAGAGTGGCTCTGGGACACACAGTTGGTGCTAATTTAAGATGGTTACATTGCTTAATTTCTAGGCTTTGGCATGTTACGATTAGGAGTGAATGGTGGTGCACACTTGTAAGCAGCAGACCTGGGCTTGCCATGAAGGTAGTGTAAAGCTGCTCTATGATTTCAAACATAACATACTTGTGACCCCAAGGATATGTAACTTAATATTTAAAAATGAAAAGTATATATTTTTAGATGACAAAATACAATATTAATTAGATCAGACATAGTTAGATGGCCTGATTTGCCATTTAATTATGCTGAAGTAAATTAGGAATCACATTACTGAAGTCATGATGATACAAAGATGTGGAGGAAATGAATCAGATACAAATATTTACTTAATTTTTTAAAATTTAATCACTGGACTTTTCCACCATCCTACCAGAATAATTCAGGGGAATGTAATTTATGGTAGAAAAGACTTTACAAGGCAGCTTCTATGAAACAGAGCTAAGTGTATGGCCAAGCATATAGCAAGACATGGAGGAAAGTAAATCAGATGCAAACAGATATTATTAGACATCAGACAAGGATAGGCATAGATAGGAAAGACAGTTTTGTGATCAAAGCACAAGACTAGAGTGCCAGAGTCAAGTCCCTTAAGCTCAAATTTTCAGATGCACATGCACTTGTTTCATGGATATGCAATATAGAATGCACGTGTGCAAGTTTAGTGGGAAAGAAACTGCACATGTACTTTTGAATACATCTTTTGTTTTTGAAGTTATTTTTGAATGACTGGAAGTATTAGCGTGTGAATGTTCTTCTTTGTGCCTTATTTTCTTCACACTGTAACACAATAATAATGCTATCTGCCTACCTTACAGTGGTATTGTGAGCTTTAATTTATTCCTGTTTTTTTAGATATGAGTCATTCAGTGAGCTGGTCAGAAGTCATTAGTTGGAAAAGTGACAAACATTTTAAAAGCATACAATTTCTGAGCAGCACAAAGTTGGTACCTAGCTTCATATTAGAACCAAGATTCTTTCGTCTTTCAGTCTTTTGCTTTAACCAAGCTGTCATTAATAGTTATGCCAGTAGTATAGAAGAAATCATGTTTTCTTCTCAACCAGCACTAAAGTATGTCTCACCATAGGGTTAGATACATGTTTTGTTAGATTTAATTTTGCACATGAGATGTAAAAGTGAAGCTGTTATCATTGTGGTTATTAAAAAACCCATCGCTTAAGGAGAAAAATCCTTTACGATGTAATAGCAAATAAGATAGTTTAGAAAACCTATGCAATTATAGAATTTAAATAAGAACTGATATCCTTTTCCAGAATTCAACAGATGCTTAAATCAAGATATAAAAAGATAACATGCTCTCATATTCCATAAGGTTTTAGAGTAATATCTATAAAATCATGTTAAAGGTTTTTCACAGAATCTGCAAGGTTTTTGGTTGTTACTGTGGTGGTCTAAGGACAAAGGCAGGCAAGCTTCTTTGGGTAGATGTGATATATTTTATTAGACCAACTGAGTAGTTGGGAAAAAAGTTATTTGCAATATTTTAGGCACAAGCACTCTTCTTCAGGCATAGCTTCCATTCTCCTGACATGGCTAAGCTATCACAACCTCCTTTTCTTGATAATAGTTTCTAAGTGTGTCAGGCTTGTGCACTCCAGTACCTCTGTATTTGACATTGTGTCTTCCTACTTTATTTCCAGGATCCTGCACATGTGGAAGCTGCCCAGTCTCCTCATATGAGAGTCTCTGATAATCTGAGATCTCCAAGGAATGAAAGAAGCTAAAAGTGTGATAGGATGTCAGTGAGAATGTAAATAGGTAGAAATTAGGAAAACAAAGAGCAGAGAAGGGAAGGGAATGGGGGGAAATGAGGGGAAAATAATGCCAAAGGTAAGTAAGGGAGATGCTTTTGTAGTTGAGTTCTCCAAGGAAGAAAAGAGGCAGTCTTTGAAAAAGTAAATAACTGGAAATTAGGAAATCAAAGGGTAAAAAAGGAGGAGAGGGGATGGGTGGAAGAGTGGGGAAAGAAAAATGTAAATTGTGAGGTCAGGCAGGTACCTGGTGAATCAGATCTCAGGTGTATCAAATTAGGTTGTAATATATCATAAGTTCAGTGTCTATACTGAATCCATGATTTTTTGTATTAAGCAGATTTATAAAATGAAGTTTGTAGGCTCATCTATGAAAGGTGTTGTGTAAGTTCCTTTTGAGAATTAGAACTGAGAGATTGTGGGAAGTGGGCACCCACAGGTGATAAGATATTTTTACCTTTGATTGAATTTTCATGTGCATTCATTCTGGTGTGCAGCTTGTGTTTGGTTTCTCCTACATATTTTTCATCAAGGCATTTGGTGCACGTTTTACAAAATCTGGCTTTTTGGGGAATGCAGCCTGCTTGTCCTTAGTAAAGACAGTCAAACTGGAAAGAGCTTCCAGTTCTGAAAATGCCTTTTGGATGATTCCCTCAGCAACCTGCTGGAGAAAGGGGCTAGCCTGAGAAGTGTTTGTGAATACAAGGTGTTTCCTGTAATCAAGGGCCATTGAAACAATGAATTAGGAGACACAAAGACTGCGGCCAACCAGAGAAGGTATTGGAGAGCAAGGAAGACCTAGATGCTCCAGAAGGGGGAAGCTGGTCACTGCTGGGAGCAAACATCACTGCACTTGCAAATCACAGAACATTAAAGTGAAGAATGGGCATGAAGCCCTGGCACAAGAAGAGAGGGAACCCATTCCATTGATGGAACAGTCAAAGACATGCATCCTAAAAGCTGGGGAAATGGAGATTAGTGTTATCAAAGGATGGTGATGGCTAGCAACTCCCATCTGAGGGGGACTGGAGACATGTAGACCCTTTCTCTCAGGTCTACTGCTTTGCCAGGATCCCCATTCTGAGATGTTACAAAAAGAGTGATGGGACTCATTCAGTCCTCGGACTACTACCCTGTAATGCTCATTTATGTTGTTACTAATAACACTGCCAAAGGTGACCATAAGCAGACCAAAAATGGCTATGTGGTTATGAGTATAAGGCTGAAAGAGACCTGGGCTCCTGCCATGTCTCTTTGAACCTTCTAGTCCAGGGAAAAAGTCCAGGTATGAGCAAATGTATCTGGAAGATCAATATGTGGCTGTTCAGATGGCATTGCCACTGATTTTTCAGCTTCTCTGACCTTCACTAGTATAAAAAGAAGAAGGAAGGTTGGCCAGAGAAGGGGTCCACCTAACAAAGCAAGGAAAGAGCACCTTCACATATAGGCTAACTAGCTTAGTGAGAAGAGCTTTAAACTAGCTTCATTGGGGGAAGGAGACAAAAGGCCCTGATAAGTACTCAGGTCTAAAAGGGCCACAAAAAGGAAGCAACTTGGAGACTCTGAATAAGGTTCAGACTCAGAAGGAAAATAGGGGGGCAGTTGACAATTCATCCAAGCCAGGTGTTGATAACCTATTGCTTCTGGACTGGGTCTGTTTTGCAAGGAGATCTGAACCTGGCTCACAAAGTTCATATCTTGCCTAGGGCAGAGTGCCTCACAGTGGTGGGGCAGTTTGCGGCTCTTGGAGGCCACATCCCAGTAGCCATGGTCCCCTTGTCAGCCTCTTCCCTCCCCATGAGATGTGTTGTTGCTCTAGGGGAGGTATCAGTACAGCCAGCAGCCAGGGAGTTAACACAGTCCCCCTGCTGCATTGATTACCTTTCTCACCACTGAATTTACCTTGCTGATTGACAGTGGGGAAGGGCTTTGGAAGCAGCATTAGGAAATGGGGGTGAGTGGTGGCAGCTGCACCACTGTGGGGAGGGAATGCCAGAAGAAGCTGCTGTGTTAACTCCCAGTCTGCTGGCCACACTGACTACTCCCTGCATAGGAGTGCCCCCCCCCCCTTATGGTGAGGTGAGCATGAGGCTGATGAGGGGACTCTGGCTACTGGGAAGTGACCTCACCTACCCCTTTTGGTAGCATGCTGGAAGGTGGTCTGGGAAGGGGGAAATTGGCAGTACACAGTAGTAGCTGGGTTGCAAGCAGTAACTTGCCATTCTTAAAAGGTTGCTGATCCCTGAACTAAGAAGCTCATATAATCATGTGAGAAGCATAAGAAATTAGTCCTCATATAATCATAGAAATACAATAATACTGGGATAGTCCAACTGAGACTTGGAGGGAGAGTTCACATGACTGGAATACTATCATGAATGAGTATAACTTGTTCAGGATGGACAGGCAGGCGGGGAAATGATAGGGCTTCTTTATATAAAAAAAGAGAGAGATCCACTTGTTGTGAGGCACAGTATGATATGGGAAGTAGACTTGTGAAAAATCTCTGGGTCAGGATTAAAGAGAAGGATAGCAAAGGGGCTATGAGCATCTGCAGTACACTACCAAACCAAGGGAAGAGGTGGGCAAGGCTATTTTTCGAAGAACTAATCAAAGTATTCAAATCATAGGAGCTGGTGCTGATAAAAGACTTTAATTACTGTGACATCTATTGGGAGGCATGTAGGTTGTAGCTGTTTTGGTCTAAGGACATAGGCAGACAAGGTTCTTTGGGTAAATGTGATATCTTTTATAAGACCAACTCAAATAGTTGGAAAAAGTCTTCTTTTTTTAAAAGTTGGTTTAATAAAAGATATCAGATTTACCTAAAACACCTTGTCTATCTATTGGGATGGTAACACAGCAGTATACAGGCTGTCTAGCAAATTTTTGGAGTGTGTTGCAGATAACTCTATGGCATAGATGGTGGAGAACCCAACTAAGGTGGGCACTCTTCTACATTTGCTGCTCGTGAAGAGGGAGGAATTAGTTGAAAATCTGAGGGTAGGAGGTAATGTGAGCGATCGTGACCATGAAATGCTAAGTTTCAACACCCTAAGCAAAGAAAAGAGGGAGAGAAGAAGAATAAAGACACTAGACTTCAGAAGAGCAGACTTTAACAAACTCAGGGAACTGCTGGGCAGGATCACATAGCAGGCAAGTCTCAGGGAGTCCAGAAAAGCTGGCTGCATCTTAAAGAGTCCATATTAAGGGCTCAAGAACAAGCTATTCTCATTCAAAAGAAGTACAAGAGCTGCAGCAAGAGATTTTCTTGGCAAAAGAATGAACACACAAACTCAAAGAAGAATTTTATAACTAGTGGAAATTTATTTAAATTACTAGGAATGAATATAAGACTGTAGCATGGAGGAATCAGAACCTCAGAATTAGTCATTAGTATTCAAAATGACTGTGACAATCTGGAAAAATTTGCTCTAGATTAATTGAATTAAATTCAATAAGGAGAAATGCAAAGCTCTTCACTTAGAATGGAAAAATCAGATACACAAATACAAATACCACACTTCTAAAAAAGGTGTGGACAAATTGGCAAGAGTCCAGTGGAGTGGAAGAAGAATAATTAGAGATGTAGGAAACACGATGAGAAAAGACTGAAAAAAATGGAATTATTTAGTCTGGAAAAGAACAGACTGAGGAGCAATTTTGGTAACAGTCCTAATAAAACCTGAAATATCATTATATAAAGAAAGTTATGATAGGCTAAGCTCTATGGCCACAGCAGACAGGCAGAAAGTAAAGGTGTTCAACTTAAACATAGAAAATTTAAGTTGAGTAGTCACAACAGCTCTTTCACTATGAAGCTGGTTATGCACTGGAGCATGCTAACTAGGAAGGTTGTGGAATCTCCATCTTGGGAAGATTTTAAAGCAGGTTTGCCAAACACTTGTCTGGAATGGTTTAAACAGGCTTTAGCAGGAGGTTGCATTAGATGACCTCCTGAGATGTCTTCCATCCCTATTTTTCTAAGATTTGATTATTCTGTATCAAATTCATCATCACTAAATTCATATGGCTTAAATTACCTGCATTTGAATGATGGGTGAAACTATTCTAGGATCTAAAAAGCCATTAGCTCTAGAATGTGCCTGGTCCTGTGAAGGGAGACAAGGAAGAAAATAGGCACTAGGAGCTTTTGTCATGTGCATGCAGACACTCATGTTCCTGTAAAGGGATTGGTTACAATATGGGAGTAGGATTAGGTGGCTTTAGGTGGCTTCTACACTGGTATCAGTCTCTCAAAAGATTTCATATGGGGGAGGAGTACCCCATGCTGTCACAGCACAGGTCAATGAAATTGGTCTCACATGCAAAGGAATGTGTACTATACCTTCTCAAATCGTTTAGAAATAGCTTCTTGTGTACATTACAAAGTATACTGACTTTATCTCAGGCACAATATAGAATCATAGAAAACTAGGGTTGGAAGAGACCTCAGGAGATATTCCAGTCCAAACCCCTTCTCAAAGCATAATGCCCAACTAGATCATTCCAGACAAATGAGAAAGTTCTTCCTAATATCTAACCTAAACCTCCCTTGCAGAAACGTGAGAGCATTGCTTCTTGCTCAGTCATCTGCCACCACTAAGATCAGTCTAGCTCCATCCTCTTCAGAACCACCCTTCAGGTAGTTAAAGGCCTAAAATCTCCTCTTAGTCTTGTCTTCTCCAGACTAAAGTCCAGTTCTCTCAGCCTCTCCTCAGAAGTCATATATCCTAGCCACCTAACTATTTTTGTTGTCTTCCTCTGGACTCTAATTTGCCGACATCCTTTCTGGGGGGAGGAAGGGTGGCAAAACTGGACACAGCACTCTAGATGTGGCCTCACTAGTCCTGAATAGAGGGGAAGAATCACTTCCCTTGACCTGCTAGCAGTGCTCCTACTAATGCAGCCCAGTATGCCTTTAGCCTTCTTGGCAACAAGAGCACACTGTTGTCTCATATTTAGCATATTCTACACTGTGAAATGCAGGTCCCTTTCTGTTTAGCCAGTCAGTCCCCGGCCGGGTTCCTGGGATTGTTCTGTCCTAAGTGCAGGACTTTGCACTTGGCCTTATTGAAACACATGACATTTTTTTTGATCTAATCCTCCAATTTATTGAGGTTTCTGAATATTAGCTCTACCCTCCAGCATAGCTATTATTCCCCCCAGCTTGGTGTCAATTACAAACTTGCTGAGGGTGCATTTCATCCCATCTTCTAGGCTGTTGATGAAGATGTTAGACAAGTCCATCCCCAAGACTGACCCCTGGGGCACTCTACATGATACAGGCTGCCGTTTAGACATTGAGCCATTGATTACTACCTTTAAGTCTGATGATCTGTCCAGTTTTTTATCTACCTTATAGTTCATTCACCCAACCCATAGTTCCTTAGCTTGTTTGCAAGAATATTGTGGGAGACTGTATAAAAAGTCTTCCTAAAGTCAAGGTATGCCATGTTCACTGTTTTTCAGGCATCCACAGAGCCAGTCATCTTGTCATAGAAGCCAATGAAGTTGGCCTGGCGAGACTTGCCCTTGATGAATCTATGTTCCTAATTATAGTAAAAGCCATGTTATCCAGCACTTTATTAACCAGCATGCTCTATTATCCAGCATGCTGGTCAACACAGCAAAAGCAAAATCAGAAGTCCCACTTCCAGTTTCTCTGAGTCCCACTTTGGGCCATGTCCCAGGGCAAAGCAGCCTGCATAGGGCCCCCCTCCTTGCCCCCTTCACAATGACACCAGGAGAGGGGTGGGAGGGGTGGCACAGTGCCTGTCCCCCTGCACACTGGACGTGGCAGGAGGGGCAATGGTCTGACCAGAGAAAGACACCTTTCAGGTAACCAGCATATTTGGTTATCCAGCACCCCCCATTCCCTATGGGTGTCAGATAACAGAGCTTTTGCTGTAACTATTTCTCCTCCAAGTACTTAGAAATGGATTTCTTGAGGACCTGCTCCATGATTTTTCTAGTCTCTAATTCCCTGGATCCTCTGTCTTCCCTTTCTTCAAGATGGCACTATATTTCACCTTTTTGATCATCCAGGACTTCTCCCGAGCACCATGAGTTTTCAAAGACACTCTGCAATCACATCTGCCAACTCCCTCAGCATCCTAAGGTATATCATATCCAGACCCATGGATTTGTACACATCTAACTTTTCTAAATATTTCCTAACATGTTCTTTTGCCACTGTCAGATGCTCACCTCCTCCCCAAACTATGTTGCTAGGTGCAGTAGTCTGGGAACTGACCTTGCTTGTGAAGACTGAGGTGAAAAAGCATTGAGTACTTCAGCCTTTTCTGCATCCTCTGGCACTAGGTTGCCTCCGCCATTTAGAAAGGGACTCACAGTCCCCCTGATCTTGTTGCTGACTTACTTGTAGAAACCCTTCTTGTTACCCTTCACCTCCCTTGCTAGCTGCGACTCCAGGTGCACTTTGGCCTTCCTAATTTTATCCCTGCATGTCCTAGTTGTTTGTCCAAGAATCCAATTCTTGTAAACTTCCTTTCTGTGTTCAGATCACTGAAGAGTTCCCTGCTAAGCCAAGCTGGTCTTCTGCCATACTTGCTAGTCTTCCTGTGCAATGGAATGGTTTGTTCCTGCTCTCTTACTACAGTTTCTTTAAAATACAACCAGCTCTACTGGATTCCTTTTCTTCTCAGACTGCCCTGCCAGGATCCTGCCTGAGTGAGTCATAGCCCACATTTTTGAAGTCCAGGGCCTTACTCTGCTGTTCTCCTTCCTTCCTTTTCTCAGGATCCTGAACTTAATCATCTCACCGTCACTGCTGGCCAAGTTGCTCTCCCTGCAAACATTCGTCACCAATTCTTCCCTGTTTGTGAGTAGCTGGTCAAGAACAGCATGGCCCCTAGCTGGCCTCTCCAACACTTGCACCAGGAAGTTGTCCCCACCATTCTCAAAAAAGTCCTCGATTTCCTGTGCACAGCTGTATTGGTTCTCCCAGCAGATGTCAGAGTCCCTGAAGTCCCCCATGAGAACCAGGGCCCATGATCAGGAAACTTCCATTAGCTGTTTGAAGAAAGCATCATCTGCCTCATTCTCCTTGGTCTGGTGCTCTGTAGCAGACACCCACCGAGACATCACTCACGTTGCTCTCCCCTCTGACCCTAACCCAGAGACTTTCAATAGGCCTATCTGCAGTTTTATACTGGAGCTCTGAGCAATCATAAAGCTCTTATACATAAAGCACAACTCCTCCTCTTTTCACCTGCCTGTCCCTTTTTAACAGCTTATACCTATCCATGACAGTACTCCAGTCATGTGAGCTATCTCACCAAGCCTCTTTCTTTCCAATCACATCATAGTTCTGGGACTGTGTGAGGACTTCCAGTTCTTTCTGCTTGTTTGTCAGGCCCTGTGCATTTCTGTACAGGCACCTGAGGTAACTTGTTCATTACCCTGATTTCTCAGGAAGAATAAAAAGGCCTCCCCTGTTGCCCCCTCTCACTTGTGCTTCCTTTAGATCACCCATTTCATCACTTACTGCAGGGTAAAGGGTAATAGGTACTAGGCCAGGTAAGCCACTGGACAATACCTACCAGGGACCATACTTTAAAACTAAAATTCAGCCCATAATATTTGAAGATTGCAAATGTTCTTGGACTCTCTGAGATTAAAGTTTATACAAGGACAAAGTATTGCTGTTTGTTATATCATTCACCATCACCATTATGTTACGTGATTTAGTACTGGTTCATTAAAATATTTGATATTACCTTTATTCTATTAAAGTAAGTGCACTATTTTTTAGGATAAATCTATCTGCTGCCTTTACAACTTAATTTGACCTTGTCAGCAGCACCTTACTAATGACCTGCTAACAAAATGTCAGTTCTTAGATTTCAGTTCAGGTGCAGTTAGTTACTAAAAACAAGACCTTGCAGTCTTGATAGTGATACTTCTGTAGTCTGGAAACTAGGCCAGAGCTGTTTGAACTAATTCAGTGCTGACAACTTTACAAATGTAACACACACACACACAAAGTATTTTTCATTTCTCTGCATTGGTTTGAACTTTACACTTAGAAGTGACAGAAGATGAATTAGTCTCTTTTTCATCTTTCTTACTTTTCTTTATTTGTGCCAGCTTCAATGGTCTATTCTTATACAATGAGCTTTAATAGGAACTGATTTAGAGAGAAATACAAGGTTGCCTTGTCCCAGTTTCTTAATGTAATGTTATAGAATGATACACGCTAATATACCATATTATCTGTAAATTGAGTACACACCATTATAAACCTGAAAAGATAGAGGCAAAAGTATTAAAATAATCAGTTACATGGGAGGTATATAGAATCTTCTTGATAAGAGGCATGTAAGCAAATACAAAGAAAGTTAGAACTGGCTCAAAACTTTGCCTGTATTGTGAGAAAGTTTGGTTACCTTCAAAACACAGTTTTAATTTCCCTGCATGATTTAGCCAGGCCAAGATATAAACATGAAAGGATAGTGTGCAACAAGCTACTCCTATGTAATGTCCTGCATAACTACACTCAAACAGTAGTGGAAATCTATCCAGAAAAGCCTAGTTCCATGACATTTCTAGAAAGATGTTGCAACCACAAGAACTTAAAAAAAAAAACAAAAAACCCTGAAAAACCTAAAACAAGCAAGCCTGGTTTCTTCAACTCTTTCTTTCTAAACTTCGTATTTAACCATCGATAGGATGCCCGTAATGTGAATGGCAATTGTAGTTCAAGAAATGAATACAATGTTCGAAAAAAAAAATTAGGACGTATGAGTCAGACCCCCAAAATCAGGAAATTACCTGACTTCAAAATAATATGATTTTTAAAACAACATGTTTGGCTCTTTTTATTCGTTTTCTTGTTTTGAAGCCTTTATGCTCACTTTGTCAAGCTTTTCATAGCAGCTGTGTGGGCTAAAACTGTTCATTGTTCTTAATGAGAGCTGAGAGTCTCACAAAATCCCACCACCTTTGTGGGCTGTGGGAGACTAAAGACATCTTAAATCTTGAGAGACTAATCACAATATCTTAAAATATGTAATACTTTCTATCAAACTGGCCCCCTCCACATGTTACAGGTATTACAAATTAACTGTTGAATTGTACCTTGAGAGCAGCTACAAGTCTTGAGTAGCTATCAGACCATAGAAAGCTCCAACCAGCTATATAGTCCTGTCCCAGACATAGACCCCTGTAGAAAAGTCAAAACTGAGTAAAGTGACCACCTGCACTTAAGAAAACACATGTGAAAGAATAAAAAAACTTAGGTAGACTTCACCATTTGGAACATGGGGGATGGCAACTTTGAACAAGGTGACAATTGCTCTTTGGTATATCCTCTTCTAAGTATGGTACAAAGGTAATCTTGGTGTCTAACCCAGCGTTTTCAAGGTCATACAACCCAGTAAAGATGTTTCCAGTAGGGGTGTGCAAAGTGGGCAGTATTCGATTTGGATTCAATTTGGCCTGGCTTGGGGGGCAGTGATTTGATTAGCTGATTCAGATCACTGTCCTGATTCAATTTGGCTGAATCTGAAGGTTCAATTCTGATTCAGAGAATCAGTGATTCAGCCAAAGGCACAGCTTTATATATTTTTCCTATGTACCTTGAGGTACCAGGCATGGTAATCAACACTGAGATGGTGGGGAGGATGGAGCATCCCACAGGAGCACAGGGGCGACCCTGTGTGCTTGGCAGCAGACCACCCCTGCTTCTCTTCCGGCTCAGCGATCAGCCACAGGGGGATGCTGGGTGTCCCCCCAGACCCAGGAAGCTCTAGTTGCCAAGCCAGGGGGTAGAAGTACTTCTGGTCCACTTCCGGGTCCACCGCTGAGTGCACAGGGGATGTTCCATCTGCCCTACCCTCTCAGCGTTCACGAACCACACCTGGTACCTCGAAGTACGTAGAAAAAACATACAAAGCTGTTTCTCTGGCTGAATTGTTGAATCGCTTCGAATCTATCCAAATTGATTTGGAGGCTTCTGCTTCAATTCAGAGAGATTAATGGATCTTCTGATTTGATTCAGATGTGGAGATTCAGCTGCTGAATCAGGCCAAATTTCCTCTGAATTGAATCAGCAACTGAAGCTTCACACAACCCTAGTTTCCAAGATGATAGTGAGAAAAGGAAGTAGGATTCGCAATTTTCTCAAGGCAAATTATCTCAACATCACTTTATTTATGAAACTTCTTCTTACATACAAGTTGAAATCTAAATGCTGTATATAAAACTGGAATATCAAGATGGAATTAATAGGAAGTGCTATAACATACAACATGTTATGAAACACATGAATGTGACTATTGAAAGAATTTATCTTTTAATTTTTGGGGTAATTCAATACATCATCCATTAGACTACTTGGTTTTCCTTATACCATTTTCACCACATCTGCAGCATTCAATACCAGAAATGTTATTTTTTTGGTACTTGCATCTTGCAGTTTTGCATGTTGCACAGTTGCATGTCAGCAGTAATTCTTCAGAAACAGAATGGAGACATTTGTCTGGAAAAGGAGCTCCATTCGAGTCTTTGTACTACCTAAAATCTTTCAGATTTAATATACTTGTGCAGCTTCTATCATCCAGGCTAAAACATTCATGTGCCACAAAGAAGCATCTCCTGAGATGTCCCTTTTGAATAGAGAAAGAAGTGGGTGGAAGCTGTGAAATCAGTTTACTTTTATACAGTGCAAAACAAAGCTCATTAAATGTTTTGCAATGAAGTGATGGCTGTAGGACTTTAACAAGGTATTCTTCAGCTCTGTTAACTATGTCCTCAGAAAGTGTGCTATCTTCAGCAAAACCTAAAAGAAATTTCTCTGGTGATGCATTCAGTGCTGACAGTTTTGTTCCCACTTGCTGGTGGCATCACATCCAGTGAAAATGTGGGCCTTAATAAGAATACTACACAAAGTTAGTCTAATTTCTGTCCAAGTGTGTGAAGAGGAACAAATTTTACTTTATCATCCAAGCCTACATTAATCCAAAGTTCCAAAACTCCTTTCTCAAACAGTTGAAACAGATACTGAAGACAAAGGACAAAAAACATCTGTATCATTAGACAGCACTATGACATGTGTGAAACCAGATGAAACTGCATCAAATAAATGGATGACCAGCTGAGTATCTGATTCTTCCAGAGCAGCGGACAGATGATTACATACCTGAATTCCAGCATCTGTGATCATTATGGCCTCCCTTCTGTCACTTTCTCCTGTCATTGTTCCACTTAACACTTTAGTATGTATGCTACTCTCTCCCTTTTTCCCAAAAGTATTGTTTGGCTGACAGTTGTAATAACTCTTTGTTTACTGAAGAAATCCAAAACTTCTCCATCTGAACAGGTAAAGGAGTGTCAGGATCCAGTTTTACAAACTATTGTTGTAATAGTCTTTCTCCTTTCTCATTCACTTTCTTCCAACGACTTCTTCACATAACTGTCAAACACACTATCTACCCTCTGAACCAGTTGGAGTTGATAGCTTTCCTCCATATGGTATCGAAAATTTCTTGAAAAGTTTTCATTTTGTTTGCTTTGGACATGGCATACTTGAGACGTAAAGTCTACAATTACTGCAGTTTTGTTGTTGCTGCACTAATGGAAATTGTAATCAGCTGGCTGCAGTTCCTTTGCAAGCTCCCCCAAAAGAACTGACTTGGTTGGTTTAGTAAGAAGGCCACAATCATCAGATAACAAGTTCGATGGCAGTAGATCATACTTCAGTATATTCTTAACAGACTCTTTGATCCTTGGCTATGTGTAGGATTTTTTCAGTTGCAGAGTAGGATTTCTTTTCCAATGTTGGTTTATGTTTTTCTACTTGTGTATCTCCATCAGCCACAGATCTTGGACATTTTACCTTCTTAATGATATCCAAAATTTTCTTTGTTTTCTTAATGAAACATTCATCTCTAAACTGCATATAAGCCTCCTTTGCATGTTTTCTGAATGAAAGCAGTCTTTCAGCTACCTCTCTTGGGACATGTTGCTTCTTTATGAAATTGTGAAGTTGCATCTGACTGCATGTGATATATGGGTTCCCTCTACCTTCCATGAACTGGAACACACAGGAAACATGTGATGCAATATTTGAGGCTGAACTCACAGGCAACTCATGGCGAGTGAATGCCTCATGATATCTAGCTCTGCCAGACCCTGTTAATTCTAGGAATGTATTTCTGATTGCAAGGATTTCATGATGAACATTAAAATATTTTTGTTGCCCAGTCTGTCTAATTATACCTCTACCAGGACTTTTTTGAGATCTCTAAATAGTTTGTTCCAGCTTTATATCAGGAAAAACTGCACAGAATGTCCTATTCTGTTGTCCAGCAAGAAAATGGCCATCTAAAAATTTTTGCTTTGTGCCACTCAGGAGTGGTCCCAGAAGACTCAAAGAGGACCAATGTTGTGCCCATCTTCAAGATGGGGAGGAGAGAGGACCCAGGGAACTACAGGCCAATCAGCCTATAGTTCCCTCAATCCCAGGAAAAATCCTCAAAAAAATTCTCAAGGAGTCCCTATGCAATAAGCTAGTAGAAGGCGAAATTCTGATGACAGCCAGCATGGTTTTGTTGTGTATAGGTCATGTCTGATTAACCTCATTTCCTTCTACAACCAGGTTACCTACCACCTGGATTAGGGAGATGAGGCCAACATCTTTTACTTGGACTTTAGGAAGGCCTTTGACTTGATGTCCCATGAGGTTCTCAAGGTAAAACTAGAGGACAATTGGCTCAATAATTCAATGGTCAGATGAGTGGGAAACTGGCTTCAGGGTTGGACCCAGAGAGTACTAATAGATGGATCTGTGTCAACCTGGTGGAAGGTAGCCAGTGGGATCCTCCAGTGTTTGGTACTTGGAACCAGTGCTTTTTAACATCTTCATTAGTGATCTGGATGTGGGGGTAAAAAGCACACAGGCAAAGTTCGCTGATGACACTAAGCTGTGGGGAAGTACAGTCATTCATCAGGGTACACTGATGATCCAGGTGAACCTAGACAGGTTAATTAGATGGGCAGACCAGAACCAGATGCTGTTCAACATTGAGAAGTGTAAAGTGCTCCATCTGGTGAGGAAAAGTCCGCAACAAACTTAGAGGCTCAATGGTGCTACGTTAGCTAGCACCATGTTCAAAAGGAACCTGGGGGTCGTAATTAATCATAAAATGAATATAAGCCACCAGCGTGATGCTACAGTTATCAGAACAAACAATACACTGGTATGTATCAACTGCTGCATCTCAAGCAAAACTAAGGAAGTTATTCTCCTGCTGTACTCTGCATTGGTGAGGCTGCAGCTGGAGAACTGCATCCTGTTTTGGGCATCACACTTCAAAGAGGATGTGGAAAACCTTGAGAGAGTCCACAGAAGAGCTACTCATATGATTAGAGGCCTAAAGAGCAATCCATACAAGGAAATGCTGACAGATATGGGACTGCTGGAGCAGTGGTCATAAACTCCTAGAAGGTTTCAGACTTGATATATGGAAAAACTTCTTCACTGTTCATGTGATCAGACTCAGGAATAAACTCCTGGCAGGGGTGTTGCAGGCACCTACCCTGGAGATCTTCAAAAGGGGACTGGATGCAGACCTTGTTATTTGACCCCAGCAGTCTTTCTTGCTCAGAGCAGGGGGGCTGGATCCAATGGGCTCATCCACACATGCAAGCACATGCACTTGCAGCAGCTCAAATAGAAGCAGTGCAAATCTGAGCCGGGGCTATTTGCCTCAGCACATATGCCCAGACATGCGCTTTGGTGTAGGGCAAATTGTACCACTTGGAGCAAAATAATCCTGCCTGGCTTCTCTTGGATCTGCAACCAGGGGGACCTAGAGCCCAGGGCCAACACCTCTGCTATTCCCAGCAGTACAAAAAGCTGCCCTGTCAAGTAGCTCAGGTCTACTTGCTCTCAGGAGCTTCTGGGGTCCAGCCAGTTGGTAACTGAAGCAGCCCTGAGAGTTCCCTGCACCCCTTACCCACTGCAGCAGTCTGGCAGTGGGGGCTGCTGCCTGGCTGTGACCTGCTGCACACCTGCCAGACTCAGATGGGGACTACACAGCCCGTAGCGGCATCTGCCCCTCTGGGTAAGTTGCCAGTGGACTGTGGCTGCAAAATTGGCCTTTGTGCAACGCTACTGCCATGCTACATGCCCCTGCCTGGCAATCTGGGCAGCTATCACCTGGAAAATGTTCCCAGTGTCGTGGCCTGCTTTGAACTGTCAAAGCATGTCTTCCGGCTCCAATTGGCCAGGAGGTCTGCAACCTCTAGTTGAATCCAAGATGCCAGCTCTGAGCAGGCGTCTCCGCCTGGGCCTTGCCACTTGCCTCCCTGGCAGGAATTCTGGCGTTCCCTATTTGAAAACTGAAAAATCCCTGATAAATAAAATCCTGAAGTCACTCCGTAAAATACCCCAAAATCCATGTTTCTCCACAACTAAAACAAAAGACCACTATATATAGAGAGAGAGAGGGTGAGAGACAGAGAGACAATGATCAGTTGGGCAATGATTTATTCATATATCTACAGTGTTAAAACAATTTGGAAGCATACCAGCCTCTTATCATCATAATAAAATAAATTCTAAATACCTATATGTTTTGCTGTTTGCCTTTGGTTTTCTTACCATAGAACAGTTAGAGCTCCCTGTGACCCCTTCACTAACTAGGATATGGGGAGAGCTGTCCCTGCAGCTACCGCTCCTGCCAGCAGGTCTCATCCTGTCTGGCACCTCAGCATGCAGGGTGTGTGCTGGGGGAATGTGGGGTTTGCAGGAGGGTGATGGGAAGTGGGGGGGGATGTGGGTGGCTGTGGAGGGATGTGGGCAGCCATAGGTTGTGTGGGTAGGTGTGTGAGGACTGTGGGGGGAACTGTGTAGGGGGCTGCTCAGGAGGGGTGGGTCCCCTGCCCCCCTGCACAGCTTACAGACTGCCCTCCACAGGAGCCACAGCACCACCTCAGGGGCCACACCTCTCCCAAAAGAGGCCACATAGGCCCTGCACCAGCTAACACCCCCCTTCAGGGCCCATATGCCCCACCCCTGCTTGCTCCCCAAGCCCCCCAGATTGTTGCCATACCTAGCTCCATCCCCCACTTGCACCCCCAGCCCCCGCAATGGCTGCCCCACCCAGCTCCACTCCCCACCCACTCCCTGAGACCCTCCAATGGCTGTTCCACCTGCTTCCATCCCCTGTTTGCACCCCCAGCCCCTTGATGGCTGCCCCCTCCCCCTGCAGCCCAAGCCTCCTGACACTTAAAAAATAAAATAAAGCCTCTCACTCTGGCAGTAGCAGGGGCTGTGGGCCCTCTGGGACCACATGGCAGAGCCTCCCCTACTTCTGTGCAGCACAGAACAGTAGGAGGGAGGCGGGGCTCCCTGATTGCCCCCCCAGCCCTCCCGATGGCCCCCCACACAGTCCCAAGCAGTCCGGGATTCAAAGAAAAAAAAAAGGAAAAAAAAGCCCCACACTCACCGGTAGTAGCAGCTAACATTAGGGTGACTGGGGCCTTGTGCTCCCCCGCATGCAGCACGGAGCTGTGGGAGCAGTGGGGACTGGCCCCAGCCACCTGGCACCTGCACTGGCATTCCCCCATCGTGTGGGTGTGTCTGGGGTTGGCAGGGTACTGCACACCTCTGCACGCTTTTGGGCAGCTGGGGCTGCTGTGGCTGTCACCTGGGCCCCTCGCTGTGTGGTGGGGCTCTGCCATGAGCCCCCAATGACCCTGATGGCAGCTGCTACTGCCATGTTTTTTGTTTTTTAAACTTGCTGGGATTCTGAGGCTGGGTGGGGTAGCAATCCAGGGGGATGGGGGAGCAGGTGGGGACAGCAGGGGACCCCCATGGTTCCCTCCTCCAGTCCCCCCACACCATCTACCTACTGGCAGGAGCCTGGGTCCAGCTCTCTGTGGCTAGCATGCTGCCTGCTGTGCATTGGAAAGGTAGTGTGCTTGAGCACTTGGGTGACAGCCAGCCATAGAGGAGGACCGAGCTTCTGGTTGCCTCAGGGTATAGTCTGGGACCATGCCCTACCCCCCTTTTTTCTGCCATCGTTTTTTTTTTTGACCCCTGGATATCTAGGGGTCTAATTCCCACCATCCCCCTCTTTGCCCCCCGTGATGCAAATTTGCAATGTGGGGAATATTTTTTCATTCCCACATGTGCTTCTTGCAGCATCTAAAAGGGCTTTGAGATGCTACAAGATGCATGTGTGCACTTGTGTGGACATGCTCAACTTCCAGCCCTCAACTTCTGTGTATTTATGAATTTGTGGCACACATCTGCATTTCATGCCTGGACAGCTCTCATATTTTCAAGGTACTGAGATGCATAATGCAAGTAATTAATACTGTCAAATTCTCTAAACATAGGGAGGAGGTCCTGTACAGTTTGAAGATGTGATTCCCAATCACCTTCTCTAACAGTGGCTACCAGATGTTTACGCATCTGAACTAGCTCAATGAAACCATCCCATTACTTGCACATTTCAGATTTCTCCTGAGAGAAAGCATTGAAAACCTTGTAATCTTCATAGAGATCATTAATCAGCAGTAAAAGGTTTTCATAGGTGTCCTGAGATGTCTTTTTATCCTTATCTGGGAGACATGTCTTCAGTTTTTGTGCATTTTTGAGTACTGCAGAATACTTGTCAGCAGGAGTGATTTTGCAGAAGGCATCCCATTTCAGTTTTTGTATGACTTCTGACAAGATGAGAAATCCTTTGAATGACCTCACATAGTGATTACCCTTCATAACTGATTCTACAACTTTAGCAGCAACTACACCGCATGCCACCAAAGCATCCTGCACACCAATCCCATGCAGGTACTTCCCAATGATGTGCATGACAACCTTAGCACAACAAAAATTTCCCAACAATAGAACAATATCTGTAAACACTGATGGATTACACATTATTATATCTGCAGTTATATGGACTACTCCCTCATCACTAAAGGCAGGTAGAGATGTCTGATTCAATTGAGAGGGAACACTTTGAAGGTTTTTAAGGGTTCTATAAACCACTGCATAATCTGTGCCAGATTTTGGAATTACTGGCAGGAAACCAATATACATCAGTGGTGTTTTTGCTCTTAATAATAACGCATGACACCCAGACTACGTAGGAGTGGGTGTGGCTGATGAGCTTTCACCTAGAATCCCATTCTTTGCCAAGGATAGAACAAACTATGATTTTGCTTGTAGTTCAATGTTGTGGTTGAAGTTTATAAGAGTCATCAGCCCAGAAATCTGCAGGTAGGCAAGGTTTAGTAGGTGCTCATTGGTAATCTCAATTTCTGGCATGGAATCTGACTAATTAAATGGGTTCCACTTCTAGCCACATCAGTTTCAGAAATTGTTGACTTTACTGGAACTTCACGGGGGCCAGGCTTTACCTGAAACAGAACACTCACTCTGTCATGGGAACTGTGCATGCCACTTATTGTTGAATAGTCTTTATGGTCAAAGTTATCGATACCACTGTGTCTAAAGTTTTCTTTTCCAAAATGATCATATAAAGAAGTTTACTCATGAGCACTGCTGTGAACAGTATATGCTGCCAGTAGTCTTTTGAAATGCTGCACTTCATAGTAGCTTATAGACACAAATGACTTGTTCATGGCAGTAATCAATTCTTTGCTTTTGCATTTATCATATATTGCATGGTGTGAAGTGGGTTTTTTTTCCAGCCATTATGAACTGAGTAATACAGGATCTGAAACAATACTCTAGCATTTAGGGTTGATTTGCTTTGATATGAACGTTTTTTAGATGTCCCCTTTTCACCATCACTTTCATCACTACTATTCTCTGACACGTCTTCTGAGTAATCATGCTGGTGCTCCTCAGACATCGAATTGGATATTAACACTCTCTTACTTAAATTGAGTAGTGCTGAGAAAAATGTGACAAGTTTGTTTAGCAATTGAGTTATTGACCATACTGACCTCAGTTCTTCAGAATCACAGAAAAAAAAGTTACTTGTGAGTTTGGCTGCAAACATAATGACGCAACAAAAAACATTAAATCCATTTAACTACAGTTAATGCAGTAACAATAACCAGTCATGAAGATAATACACACTAAATAAAAGATTAAACAATGAATTGAGCAGTTCATTAACTTTTATTTATTTATTTATTAAAATAGCAAACTCACACATATGACAAACCCAATAATTATTTTAGTAGGGCAATATATAGTACCAATGTTTTTCAGTTACATGGATGTGGAGCTTGGGAACCTACATTCTTTTGTCACTATGACATTGGAAAAATCCTCATTTGATCATTTGATCTTGAAAACATTGGGTTAGACACCAAGATTACCGTTGTACTATACTTAGAAGAGAAGATATCAGTCACCCAGAGTGGTTGCTGCCATATTACAAATGGTGCCCTCCCACGTTCCATGCGCTGAACGATGAAGTCTACCCAAGTTGTTTTTTTTAATCCTGTCACGTGTGTTTTCTTAAGTACAGGTGGTTACCTTAGTTTTCATGCCAGGGACTGAACTAATAAAGTTAGACCTTGAAAACATGTACTTTACAGCTGGTGAAGGGGGAGCCTGGAACCGGGCTCCCCCTACACTGGCAATAAGATGCAATGGGATCTAATGTGTGATCCCACAGTCATACCTCCTGTTATGCATATGTGGCAGAGCAGGAGGCGCAATTGTGTGGCTTGCACATTAGATCCTATCATGCCTTTACCGGCTTGTGTAGAGGGTACACAAACAACTCAGTGACAAACAACTCTTAGTTTTAGCCAAGTGAAATAGGATATATAACTGCCTCTTCCATGTGGAAAATTCTAAGATTATAATGAATGGGTTGGCAACCTATGGCTCACACACTGAGTCAGGCCCACACAGCCATTTGGTCTGGCCCATGGACAGGGGGCTTTGATGGCATTTGGCAGTGGGGAGCAATAAGGAAAAGTGGTGGTGATGGTGTGCACCTTTTCTATGTCACTGCAGGCAGAACTGCAACAACTGGGTCCTAGTGCCTGCAACCCCCCCGCCTCAGACCTGCTCATTCTAATGTAACCCCCCCCTCCACAGACACACATGCACACGCATACACACTGGGTGTATACTGTGTTTTTTTGTGTGTGTTCTTTTTTTCTTTATGTGGGCAAGATGGCCCTGTGTTTTGGCCTTGTGCTCAGCACATGGGAAGCTGGGGTCTGTATCTGGGGAAAATATGTAAAACCCTTGCCTCATTGGCCAGGGACAACAGAGGATTCTTCAGACTGATCTTTTGGGAAAGGAGCTGGCAAGTGGTGCTCCCTGACTGGACAAGGCCATGGCGATATCATGCAAAGGGATATAAGGGGAGCTAGGCTGGTTTGGGGAGGAGAAGCTGTTAGGGGTTGCTGAAGCGTGAAGTCTCTTCCAAGGGAGAAGCAGTACAGATTGCAAAAAGGGAAGCTCAGGTAGGGAGGGAGAATTGTCCCAGTATCTGGGAACTCGTCTCTCCTCCTTTTCTTTCCTTTTTCCTGTTTTGAGGTTTTAAGGGATTAAATATTGTGGGAAAGAGCATTGGTTCCTTGAGTTTGCTGGCCAGGATCAACCTGGTTGCTTTGGAGTTTTCATTGCAGCAGGCCATATAATCCAGCCCAGAAGCTCAGGGTGCGTGCATGCCGTCTGTAGCCGCAGTCACTCCCCACATGCATATACGGCCACATGCATATACGGTGGGAGAAAAGATTGCCACACCGCTATCACTCCGTGAGCACTGAGGGGCCCCTTGCCCCACCAAAGGATCCACACTCTCAAGCACCTTCCTCAGTGCAGCGCATCCTATAAACTATGTTGTATAGTTAGTAGTTTCACATTGTATTTGGTGGTTTTCCCCCATTTTCTATATTAAATCTGTTTTTTGGGTTCCATTGCTTGCGAGGACTAGGTTTTGGTTTTTGTGGGACACTATTAATTCATTTAGTGTTCCTAGATTTGTGGATGGGGACTTAAGTCATGGGTATAGATTTATGAGGTACCCCAAAATGTGAACTCGGCCCTTGTGCTGCTGAACTGTGCCTGGCAGAAGTGTTAAACTGAAAAGGTTGCTGACAGCTGAATAAAAACTGGAAACTAAAATCGCCTAAAAAGAGACAGAAGATATAATAATCAAATTTCATTGCCCAAGCTGTGTGAAATGTTTGCAAAGGTTTAACAAGCATCATATAATAAAATTGTAGACATTATTTCAGTTGGAGTAACCTAATGTTAGCTAATGGCTTTCTAAAAGAAATGACCCATTAGGTGGAAAGACGCAGCAACACTGCCCAGTGCTGCTCTGTCTGCAGAGCAGAGCCGAAGAGATAGGAGACAATGGAGAGAACATACTAGAATGGCAATTCCTCCCTAGAGCGCTGTGTTTCCCCTGTTGCAGCTTACATCCTTGCTTGTCTCCTCATGTGGACAACCCTGTGCTCTCTTATTCTCTCCTGAAATGTGATTTCAAGGCTATGTGCTAAGTCACCGTCTCTCATTCTGTTTGAATCCTTCTAAAATTCCCTTCCCCACCTCCCCCCAAGCCCTGGTAAGACAGAAGTAACTAAAACTGACAATAAAAAGCCAATTAACTCACCACATTGTGGTTAAATTCTAGCCTATTCGCTCTTGGTATAGCAGGGGTTTCTTTAAACACATTCTGTTTTACTTTTTCCTCATGGTCCCTTCCATTTGGCCTTGCCTGGTGATTCTGTTTCCCACCCAGTTTGTGGCCTCTGTTCTTATTAATTGTCTAACACAATGAGGCCCTTATCTTTGATTAGCATTCATAGGAACTGACTCAGGAGAGATATAATAAAAACAGAGAATTTTATTCTGTGAAACACCTCCATACCTGTGGACTTGGTACAATTAAATAAATTAAGTAAGAGTGAGTGTTCACTTTCTAAATACACCAAATCTGCTTCCCCTCCAATGTCACCCTTACTAGGCCAGCTTGTGTGTGCACATGCATTGGTACTTAATGACGCCTGTTGGTACAGTTTCCTCTACTATTTGCATTAAAAGGCTGTGTCTAGACATGCAGGGGTGTGCACCTGCCATGGCACAAACAGTAGTGGCACAAATTTGTGCCACTATTTTATACCTTAGTGCATACCCCTGCATGTGCGCTTTGTTGCAGGACATATTGTCTCACTTTGGGCAAACTGCTCTTGTCCAGTTCCTTTCAGGTCCCCCGTGTGCAAGGGCAGAAATGGAGCAGTAGAGATGCTGCTGGAGGTCCAAGCCTCCATTTGTTTTGGTGCATGATATCTTTCCCTTGCTTTGCACTGTTTTTTTTCATGGTGCTATTTTTTTTTTTGCTACCAGGAAATCCTGGTATCAAATTTTGTCCCTGCACTGAAAATTTTCAGCACTGGGTATGTTTTAATATTCCATGTGTGCAATTCGTGATTCCATAAGCTGCACATGCCTGGATATGGCCAGGGTTTTGGCTGCTCTTTACACTTCCTGATAAAACTAAGGTAATTAGAGTTGTGTATCATAGTACTGATGCCAGTGTGAAAGCCTGAGTAAAGTTCACTTAGCACCCCATCATCCCTAACTGTTAGTTCTTTCCCCAGTTTCACTCTTTTTGGGATAAGAATAGGAGTCTGTGTCTGTAAGCCCTTGTGTACTTTTGCTGGAGACATCTCAGCATCCCAGTTTTTTAGTTCTGTCTTACATTCGTTTACTTAAGTGTGTGTGTGTTGTTTGTCCTTCATGGGCAAAGATGACCATGTCCAGAAGGGGGAGGGAAGGGAAGGGGAGGGAAGAAGAGGGAAAAGAAATGGGAAAGAGAAAAGAGAAAAAGGGGAAAGAAGGAAAAGGAGAAAAAAAAGGGAAAGGGAAGAGAACAAAGAGGGGTGGGACCTAGGTCACATGAGTATGTAAGTGACATATAAGTCCAATTTTTGCTTTGAACAATCTGCTGCAGCAGGGGCAGGAGAGTGATGAGGACTGGATAAAGGAGGTTTTTGTTTTCCTGGCCATGCATTTCTTCACTGTTTCTGCCGTGTGTTGCTGTTCAAAGGCCAATGCTCTGTCCTGGATTTGAAAACAGAGCACTTTTTTAAGTAGAGGGATGAGAAATGTAAAGGGATTCTATGCTCTTTCCAGCAACCCTTATAGACCCACACAAAAGCAGGAAGATTTTGGCCCCTGGCTGGTGCTTCTAATACAGGGGTTGGTAATGTTTTCGGGCAGAGTGCCAAAAACACTGGCAACCTTGACTTTTAAGATGTTGGCATGCCAGAGGTAGATGGCAGGGGAAACATGACGGGTCCAAACCTTGTTGTGGCAATGCAGCCCCAGCCCCTTCCCTGCCATCTGCCCCAAGGCACAGGTACCAAATAAAGTGCCTGTGCATGCTGTGCTCTAGCAACCATGCCAGGCGTTACCTACCCCTGTTCTAATATATGTTTCAACATTTAATTAAAGAAAAATAACAATAGTTGTGGACATAGCCATGGACAGATCCATGATTTTGTAAAGGAAGACATGAAAGCAGTGACAAGCACTGCAGGGATGTCTGTATCTCAACTCCCACTTCTTTCTCCCTTTACCTCCTCCTCTGCCAATATGATCAGGCAGGACCACAGGAGCAGAAATTGAGGACTTTAAGTCCCCAAATCAGATAAGAACCTCCCCTCCACTCCTTGCACAAGCCCCCTCCTGCTCTAACCTCAAAACCACCGCTCCTGCTCTCCCTCTCTCATTTGCCCCCTCCCCTACCCACTGCTGCCACTGTCCCCACTGTCCTTAGCTGGGGCAGGTGCAGGGGGAGCTCCAGAGATTCTCTTGCCTGCTGCTGCTGGTGCTGTGGGGAGCCAGGCTCAGCCCACACCATTGTATCCCATCTGGATGCAAGCCTGGACATAGGCCTTAGGAAGTGGACCGTATTATGGAATCAAGACAGTTTTTGCTTCTTACACTGTTCACATCTGGTCTTAGATCTGGCTAAGAATTGTGATCTTTATTAAAAGAAAGAGTTAATCAGTGGTATAAGTGCAGCAGTTCAAAATGGAAGAACAGGATCAAAAAGTAAATATCAGTGGAAAAGAAAAAAATGTACTAATTGGGCTGACCACACCCTGACTGTATTGGTGGCTGACCACTATGTCACACAGAAAGCAACTGTAGTTTCTGGGCCAATGAGTATGGGACAGATCTTCAGTGGGTGTGTTTATGCGCGTGCATTTACTGCACATTAACCAAAATTACTGTGCAGTACAGGCAAGTGTCGACACATGCATACCTGTACTGTTCAGCAAATATGGTGACTTACACCATCTTGAGTATAAATGTGATACCTGCATCATGGAGCTATCAAATTTATGCCTGATCAGTTACTGAGCAGCAATGCACATGTAGATGCCTTACTTCACAGTCTCACTCTGTGTGTGGATTAATTTAGGACTGACCCAAGTCAGTCCAAACACAGCGTTAATACACTTTAAACAGCTGCACATGTAAATGCCAGCTTATTCCCTCTTACTGCACAGTAAATTTATGCCAAAGTAAATGCACGTGGAAACATGCCCAGTGAAGCACAACTTTAGAAACACCTGTACTCATAACTGTACTGATCAGTTGTAAAATATCTGTGTTCAGTAGCCCACAAAATTTCTCATTTCATTCATATTGTATAATAGTCGAGTGATTTTTCAGGACTGCCAAATAAAGAATGTAAAAAACTAGTTTTTGAGGTCTTTAAAAGGTCTTTTTAATGTTCACAGCTTGATTGCTTGTAAGCTGCACCTGCACATAGGGAAATAGGAATTTGTTTCTGTATTTATACTTAGTGCATTGAAATAAGTTTGCATTTTCTGATCGTTCTTATCCAAGGATCTCAAAGCATTATAGTTATTAATAATAAAAAAGCCAGAGAAGCAAAGATTCTTAAGACATAAATATAAAAGCAAAGGGAAATCACTGGAACACTAATTAAAACACTAGTGTGGATAAAAGAAAAACAAAATGCTTCCTAGGAGTTTTGCAACACATTGCAAAAAACTTCATTGCCAACAAGTCACAGGTGTACAATATGAGAGTAGGTGAAAATGTCATTGAGAAAGGAGTGGTGATGGTTTTATATTCATAATTCATTCATCCCATGGGATATGAAATTATGTAATGTGGTGGCATTGATGTATTTGGTTTCATTAATAAACCCTACAGAGTATTCTCTGCACTCATAATTTGGGATAGTAGAACATGTGTTATGGAAATGCAGAACCACTTTGTAAATTACTGGCTTGCATTTTTCTGACAGAACTGAAGATCTGATGTGGTTGGAGTTCCATCTCAGTAATACCCATGGCAGACCAGGGTGAAACTTTAAGAGACAGTTCAATCATCACCCCACTAGTCAATCAGGAGCAGTAGGATTAATCATACTGTGTTGAAAAAAGAATGAATAAAGGACCAGGCACTTTTCTCATCCCACCATTAGTCAAAAGTAACACAATTAAGGGGTGTTGGCAGGTTTAAAGGTGATACCTTTTATTGCAAGGTAGACATGACAGTAGTAAAAAGGAGGCACAGAAGAAAAAAAATGAAGTGGGAATGTATAGATAAGTATTGGGAGATTTTACATGAAAAAATGTAGTTAAAAATATATATATGGGGAATGTGTTCCCTTCAGCTGGCCTACCTCCCTTCCCTGTAGCTGCTCTAACCAACTCCTTTTGGTTTCTTCCCTTTTTTCCTTCTGTTGGGGAGGAATTTTTTTCTGGAGTCTAATTGGCAGGGGCATAGTGGGTTTTTTTTTCAAAATTTATCATGACATCTTGGAGTTATACAAGAGTAAAGAAGAACTGGGATTTCACTGGTGGATTCCATGTCTATGGCAGAATGGAAGACAGTCTTTCATGACTTGAGTCTCCCTTTAATGCCCTCCATCCCCTTCACAGGAAAGATGGTGGGAGGATTCAAATCATTAAATTAAATATCATGTGTAATATAACCCTTGATTTGAACCCTGTATCCCTTGCAAGGAATATCTAGTACAATGTTGCAGCCTTCAGCTTAAATATACTTACCTGTATGTCTGTCTTATTCACTTGCATGTCTTGACCAAACACCTAATTTACATTCTTTTTTAAAAAAAATAACACATTGCATTTAATTAAAAGATGTGCCTGACCTGAAGAGTCATGCAAAAATATTGTGATTAACACACGGGAAGCTTAATAGGCAAGGCCATTAGAAGTATAAGATTGCTAATTGAGCTTTTCCTAATAACTTAGGAAGATTTGATTAAAATCAGTAAAGAAGCATGCCAACAGCAAATGGGTAACTAGGTACAAGGAACAGCAAACAACCTGTTTATGTATATATAGAATTGAACTTGGATCCGGATCATCACTTGTGCACATACAGATATTTCACAGATTTCATAGACATTAGGGCTGGAAGGGACCTCGGAAGATCATTGAGTCCAGCCCCCTGCCCGAAGGGCAGGAAGTCAGCTGGGGTCATAGGATCCCAGCAAGATAAGCATCCAATTTGCTCTTGAAGGTGTTCAATGTAGGTACTTGAACCATATCTGATGGCAGGCTGTTCCAGACCTTCGGGGCTCAGACAGTAAAGAAATTCTTCCTTATATCCAGCCTGAAATGGTCTTGCAGTAGTTTATAACCATTCGACCTTGTCATCCCTTGGGGCACTCTGGTGAACAAACATCCCCCCAGATACTGGTGGTCACCCCTGATAAACTTATAGGTGGCCACCAGATCACCCCTGAGCCAGTGCTTTTCCAGGCTAAAGAGCCCTATGGCTCTCAGCCTGTTGGCATATGGTCTGTTTTCCTGACCTCTGGTCATGCGTGTCGCTCTTCTCTGGACTCTCTCAAGCTTTTCCATGTCCTTTTTAAATTGTGGAGCCCAGAACTGGCAAAATCCTGTTTTGCCTCATAGACATGTAAGTGGCACATAAGTGTCTCTTTTATGAGTATGAATCTAAATGTCATTCTACCTCACTTTTTGCCATTATACAATCACACTTGTAATAATGCTTAAATACACTATATGACAAAGCTGAATATAGATAAACTGTAGGTAAATTCAGTTGCCAGGGAGATGTAGTTAGATTCAGTTAGATTAGTAAACCAGGTCGATTCAGTTGCCACCATCTCCACTAGCGGGTGCTATCACTACAGCTATGTCTTCACAGCTGTGGTCATGACAGCTCCCCAGTGCAGACAAATAATTGGTGGAAGTCAGCTGAAGCCCAAAGCAGTATTTCTTCGGATGAACCAAGTAGCAGAGTAATCTGCACACTGATGTGGCTGCACAATCCCCGTACTCAAGCTAACTTATTTACAGGCAGACCGGGTATCTTCATGCTCTGCTACAAACTATGGGGTAGACACACCTGGAGTTGTTTCACATTTCAAGTGAGTCTGGGAAACAATCACTGCATCAGGCTCTTGCATTTTGAGCAGCTTTTTCCTGTGCTGTCAGGAAGGAGAGCTATCTAAACTGATTCTCATACTTGTAATTTAAAGTTACCATAAACTATTATCATTTTTAATTATTTTGTTCTTTTAAAAATAGATCAAGCTCAAGGGAAATTTGTTAATTAATGCTTAGATATTTAGGTTAATACAAAATTCCCTTCTAAAAAGTAGGTTATCAAATTTCCTTTTTTTCCCCTTTTTTGGGGGGGAGGGGTGGAAGAGAAGGAGAACAAGGAGCATATAATATTTATAGGTTATAAGGAATTTCGATCATATACATCTTTTCAGGTAATATAACTATATCCACTTATGATCAATTGAAATTAATATCAATGGTCAAAAAAATACATAACAACCTAAACCAAGCCACTTCCTTTCCCCCTGAAAAACTGTGTTCCATAGGTATAAACATCACATTTTCTTTAAATAAATAACTACTGCACTTCTGAAATAAAACTTGTAGAGCAATTTCCCTGCGTATGCCTCTAGCCTATGAAGTGCTAAAGAGGTTGCACTCCAGGAAAAGCAAGGGAAAAGCATTTTTCACTTAAAAGGTATGGGAAAGTTAAAGGGGCAGAGAAGAGGAAAAGGCTTTTACTACATTTAGTATACTGCAGCTGAATTCAGTGCAACTGCTTTGTCTGTCCATTCCTATTCCTATCCCACAGTAAGTTAAGCAAAATTACAATAAGTTACCTGCTGTTCCACTGAGGACCTAATTACTGTGATTTAGTTTCATTTACCATGGGGCAGGAGCAGACAGAGGAAATAGTTAAAAGAGGTCAGTTGACACATGCTCCTGAGTAGCAAGTCTCTTTCCTTTCTTCTTCTTCCCTTAAAACAGTTTAATTGTATGTCTGTCCATAACCAGAGTCTCTCTCATATACAATATAGTCTTGAAATACTTGTCTGGCTTTTGGAGTGGTCATGCTGTTTCCTTTTTAACTGGATCTGTCCTTATGCTTTGTTCAAATATGCTCTTTTTTCCTCAAATCAAATAATCTAAATTGCCTCCAACTGACTTATTGGAGTAACTGCCACTGTCATCTTGGGAACTCTCTCCATCTTGGAGTGAAGGCCAGCTGTTTGAAGCCACTGTAGGGTTGACTGTAAGGTTGAATTGTAGTTTCCAGTCAATCCCTGTGGGATCCTATAGACATTCATTTGCTTTATTGAAGTCTGTCTCTTTTAAGAAAGATGGCAAGTATCAATTATAGGCCCTAACAATTCAACTTTCTCCTTATACAAGTGAGAAATACTCATAATATTAATTTATAAAGAGACTGTCACTATTAATACATTGTGCAAAAGAGTACTTTGGTTTTATATGGTGCGCAGATCTCCTTTTAAGAAGAGCTGGTTGAAAAACTTCAGTGTTTGGAATTTCACAGAAAGGTCTTCTTAAATTTTTTTTTTGTGCCAATTTAAAGGGTTTTTTTTTAGTTCTAGTACATTTAGTGTTCTGTATCTACACTACTAGTTATGACTAACCTTAAAGTTGTCCTCAAGTCCACAAGTACCAGCCACTGAAAACCCTAAACTTTGACCCCCAGTTGCATACAGAAGTTCAGCAGAATTTCTAAGATCCAAGACAGAGCCTTAATGATATGTTCACTTTGAGATCTAATAGTATACAAGTCAATACTAAAATATGTACACTAATCTGGGGTTGTGATCAGAGCTTATATAGACAATAAGTCTCAGCAAAGTAAACTTCAGGAGTGAAGGAGAGAAAGACCTTTAAGGACTAAGAGACATTTTTAATGAGGTATGTCTTTTGTAAGCCTGCAGAAAGAAAGGGGCCAACAGTGGTTTCACTCCCTGGTATGGAGACTGATACTATTTACACCTGTACAACAGTATTTTTACTAATCTAAACTTTAGAAGTCATTATTAATGGGTAAAGAGATAGGTTTTTGCAGGAAATATCTGGAATGCAGTAACCTTTGGTCATGACTGCCAGTCCCATCACCTCCACAACATTCTCAGACTATTATGCCCCATCTGTATCTTCCTGGCCTTATTTACACATCATAGAAACTTATAGACATCAAAGGAGAGGCCTCTGACTTGCCATTCCACTAGCCCTCAAAAATAGTATACTTCAGTTTCAGAGTTACGTGACTATAGTAATTAATCTCATTTTACCCCTACTGGCTAAGTACAAGCATTCAAAAAGCCTGAGCCTAAACTGATTCAATCTTTGGAGGTTAGTCTAACCTGTGTAGATTGAACCATCAAGTAAGTGAATAGGCATTAACTTTTCATTCCAGAAATCCAGCCACATGCCTGCAGTAGCTCAGGCCAGAAGCTGGGGAGTGCTAGGGTCCCTTCCCTTCCGCAGTGGACAAGAGAAGCTGAGCCTGGGGGTGGGGGAAGAAAGGCATAACTAGGCCTCAGTAGGGGACAGGCTTAAACCCCTGCTCTGGCCTGCAGGGACCCCAGCTATGGTGCATCTGTGGAGGGAGGGAAGGAGGAAGTAGCCCTTGCTAGGCTTTTGGGGGGAGGAAGCATGGCCATATTCTTCCCTCTGGAAGGATCCAGCCCAGAATGGCCCTTTAAAGGTGAAGGGGATAGGGAGGGGGTTTATTCCTCCCTTCCCTCTCCACCTGGGGGACTGCAGTCAGGGCCTGCCTGTCCAGGGCAGAGCAGCCTGCCCCTGTCAAGGGCTGCTCTGCCTGCCCCTGTCAGGGCCTGCTCCAGTGGAAGGGGGGAGGGTGGCCAGACAACAGCCCATCATGGCCCCCTAAAATGAAGGGGGAAGGGAGAGGGTTTATTCCCCCTCTCTCTCCTCTCTTCCATTGGGAAACCACAGCAGGGGTCTGCCAGTCCTGGCCACCACCTCCACCACTCACCCTTGACCAGGGTTCCGTAGGTGGAGAGAGGAGAGGGAGGCAGAAATAAGCCCTTTCCCTGTCTCTTTTTTCTCAGGGAGTCATGCCAGCTGGTGTCTGCCTCTGCCGCTGGAACAGTGAGGGGGATCCCGACAGGGGAAGTAGCCCCTGTCATGGTGTCCTACGGATTGCAAGCCTCTTCCTAGTGGCGGGGGGGGGGGGGCGGTGCACTATGGATGGGACCAGGGTGGGCAAAGCTGCCACAGCCTATGCAGGGTGAACAGCAGTGGCAGTGGCACTAGAGGAGATTGGGGGGCTATGGTCACACCAAAATTTGGCTTAGTTCCCATTGACACCCCTCCCAGCCCTGCTACCACTGCTGGCCACCCTGTGCAGGCTGCAGTAGCTCTGCCTACCCCACTCCCACCCACAGCATAGCCCCCTTGTAACAGGTCACCCTCCCCAGTGCCAACTTTTGCATTATCCACACCCTATGTGGGGGCACCCTTGGAGTCCTCTTAAGGTTTCCCACTCTCTATTCACCTGCCATGTCTTGATGGAAATATTATAAGCAGGAGACTGCCTATTATTTTTGTATGTTGCAGTCCTCTGCCAACACTGGCCTTGACCCCAGTCTTTCTCTAGCTAGGCCTCCCCATCTAAACCCACCAGATGGGATGTGACTCTGAGGCTCTAGCTCTTTAGTCTTGGGTTCATGGCCCTCCTTTTGGCTCTAATCTGGAGCACGGCCTCCCTGGCCCAGAGGCCCATCCCAGAGCCAGGGGTCACAAGTTCAAAGCCAGGCAACAGCTCTAGAACTCCAACATCCCAATTCAAGAAAAGAAACAAACAAAAAAACCCACACACAGGCCACCCTGGCCTTTTAGGCATGCCCTCTCTGGCACCAGGCCTGTGCCCCCAAACACTGTGCCTACACAGGCACCAGAATTTCCACGCTATAGTGGGGCTCCAATGAGGCCTCCTCCTTCTCCAATAGCCTCACCCAAACCACGGGTATTGTACAATAACAGCAAAAAGAAAATATGGACAGTCCTGTCCCTGGGCTATAACCGCCACAAAGAAAATATGATTAAAGAAGGCAGCATGCCAGCTTACAGTTTCTCAGGGGTTCATGCTTGTACTCCCTCACCATTTGCTTACAGTCCTTCTTCTGGGGCTGCTGCCACTTGTCCGGAAGTCCTCAGTAGCTCCCCTCCTGCAGCCACTGGACCATTCTCCAGAGAGCTCTGGGACACACTGCTTCTCCCTTTGGCTGCCAGCCCCTACTGCCACCCAGCCCAGGGTTTTTATAGTCTTGGCCTGCCCCCTTCTGGTCAGCTGACTAGCTGGCCAGGCTCAGCTTTTAACGCGCCCCCCCAACATACCAGAACACTGTGCCCAGAAAGTTCTGGTTTTAAAGGGCCCAACTGGCCTTCTGGTAACAGGGCTAGGGGTCCCTGTTACATGCCCCCACTGGGAAGAGGCTTGCGCTCCCTGAGATACCATGACAGGGTCTGGGGCAGAAGTTCCACAAACTGGTGTGACCTCAATCATGTAAGTCTGATACTACTTTGAACCAGGTTTATATTAAACCTGTTTTAGCCATTTTGAAATTGGTTTCTGTGCACTGAACTTCTGTTCTGTTACAGGTTTAAATCAGGTTCTGATCATTTAAACAGGTTTATGTGTAACTTCTGTCCCTAGCCATAAAGGCCATATTTACATAGGGAAAGCAGGAGTTAAAAGTTGAGTCCAGCGTGCATATTGTATAAGCATATTATGCAGTACATTACTGCATAAATATAAAATACATTATTTTGTACATCCACTTACTCCAGCTGAAGAAAAACATAATTTTAGGTCACATTAGAATTGTCTCTTCAGTTTCTAAAATTTTAAAGAAGAACAACTATTTCTAGATGATGACCAATGCCAGTGCCACTCCACACCTTTTTTATGAAATTGGGTAGATGTAGAATGCAACTGAGCCAATAGTATCAACGACATGTAAAAAAATGAAATGACATTACAAGCTTGAAAAAGGATGAGAACGTGAGGAAGTAATTTTAAAGAACACTTCAGGACTTTTTTCTTCCACAAAAAAACATGTTTATGTCATCTAGACACTAAGTAGATTTCTTTGAGAAAAACTGTTACATTATCTGGGTAAACATGTCAGTCAAAGACAACAACCAGCAATTTACAAAAATGATGCTCGATTATTTTAACACTGAAAGACTGAGGTTCTATGGGGAATAATGTTTTTATTTACCTTATTGTAACTAAAGCAGTTTCACATAAATAGAAAGAACCATACCAACTATTTGGGGTATTGTTAATTTAGCAAATGTCTCCAAAGTCTAGCCTTGCCTTTGAACATATATTTGTCTTGAGTCACATGCTCTTGTAATGGGTGAGAGATGCATTCTACTTCCACAAAAAACAGTGTTTTAAGGAAACAAGATGAATTACTAAAACACAGGGAACTGGGGCATTAGTGTTACAAGAGCTAAAGATTTAAAATTCCATTGAGTTAATTGTGCTTAGCACATCATCTTATTAAGCCTCAATTTTATAAATATAGCTGGACACAGGAGGAAATGGTAAAATGACACATTGTTCCCCACAGTTACTGAAGGTTTAATTACTGCAAGTTAATTTTCTTACTGTACTTCCATGGGGTTTTCCTTAACTTAACATTCTTTTAAGGTAGTCTCTGTTGTGGGAATTACCTTGTTTTTCAAAGCAAATTTTAGCTGATTACTATGTATTTACATACTGTAATTTGAATGTCTAATTATGCAATTAGTGTAAATACATGTAATATGGTTTATTTCTCACAAAAGCTGATAAGGTACACTGCTCTTTACATTCTAGCCCTACCAAAATTTCACTGCTTGTTATGCACATTCAGAAAAAAAAACCTCACACATTAAAAACTCCTAGTAAGACCTTCTTGCTCATCAGTCTAACATTTCTTCCAAGCATTTGAAATATCTTTAATAAAACCATACACAGATGAATGCTGTCATTTCATTTTAGTATTCAGAAAAAAAAAAATTTCATCTTCTGGGCTCTCTTCCAAGGAGAACTTGAGTTCATCTCCCTTCCCTAAGAACTTGAGTTCATATTCCTTCCAGGGATTTACAAGACTTGGGTATTCATTGAATTTTATTAGAATTAGTGTGTTTTATTTTATACAGATGGTGCACCTACATGAGATGTTTACTGTACAGTAGATTAATTAGCTGTAGAGTAAACACTGCACATCTACATGTGCACCCCTACTAGACTAGAGTAAAATAATTTACTTGGAAATACAAGTACTGTCCTGCTGTGGAGTAAAAAAGTCTGCAGCAGTGCACATATAGACACTGCCTCAGCTGGCTGGAGCACAAGGGTGCTTCAGTGTGTGGGCTGCCTGCCAGTTAGCCCCATGCAAAGCACCCTTGTGCCCCAGCCAACCCCTCTGCAGCGCATTGACTTGAGAGGAGCAGCCCTGAAATGGGAGGCTGACACCCCGCAGACTCCCTACCATGCAGGGCTACTCCAACCTGACTCAATGTGCTGCAGTCCCAGGTTCATGTTCAAACAGCATGCCCAGGAACAATAAACTCCAGAGCAATAAGCTATGGAGTTTATTCATGTGCCTTAGTTGCACATGTAGATGCTCCCAGTCGGCACATCTACATGTGATGCTATGCCACTGTAGCAACATGCTGTAGCTTTTGTGGGCATCTACACGTGACCAGCAGTTACTTTACATGTGACCAGCAGGTACTTTGCTGTAGCAATGTGTTCCCCCAGTTTAGCGCACCAGTACGGCAATGTAGCTGCTAAAAATAATGCACACTGCATGTAGGGTGCAGTACAGGCTATTACTATGCCGTGATTTAATACTTCCAAAAGAAAGTACTAAATCACGGTGCAGTAACAACATCACCCTAGTGACTCATGTGGGCACTCCCACTGTATATTATTTTAAGCTTCCCCCACGCACTTTGCATATTTGGTAAAACCACTCACCATTGCACTCTCAAACACCACCCTCTCCTTTGGTATATCATCAGTAACTAAGTGGAGTTTCCCATAGTCCTTTCCCTCTGCCCCTAAAAAAACCCCATTTTTTTAAAGATACCCCTATACTTAGGGTATTTTATTGTTAACTAGCTAAAGTCATATCTTATCTTGTATTGAGATGTGTTGATACCATGGTTAGAATTAAAGGAAACTAAGAGTTGGGAAGAAGAGGATGGGAGAAGGTGGCTCTAGATGTTTCAAATCCATTTTGTTGTTGTTATTATAGCTTTAATTTATTATAAACAGATTAGTTAGTATTAAAAGTGGTTGTTTTTTATAGGGCCTCTTGTATTCATAATTGACCATAACCATTTCTAGTCTCATTTTTCTTTCTTTTGAGCTTCTCTGACTGATACTGAATATGGGAATATTTTGAATATTCACGTCAGTTACAAAGCAAATTAAACTCTGCTACTAAGCTAGCCAATGGTGACTGAAAGTACATTTGGTGGAAATTCCAAAGATTTTTGTGCCTTAACTTCTCAGATGATAATATTTTTTTCTTCTTTTAAATTACTGCAGTTTCTGAAGGAATGGGCATCAGTGGGGAAGTTTCATAAGCCAAAGCAATTATACCAATATATTAGATCTGCAATGAGCAGAGCTGGTGACCAAACCCCAGCTGCATGTTTGTTCCCTGAAACTTCATATTTCCCCTCACACTGATCAATTTTGTCAGTGAAATTGGATACAACGAACTCTGTAGAGGCTAGGATTACCAGTAGTTTAACAGTCAGATGTGATAGTTGAAAATCAGGACAAGGCGTTTGATGTCATTAGTACCTGAATAAAACTCCATAAAGAGTCCAATTTAAATATTCAGTAAGATGCAAGATAAAATAATAATTAGCTATATAACACTTCCTAGTACTAACTGTGAGCCAGATCTTTGGCCCTACTCTACCTATTTTGCCCATGTGACACAAATTAGTTCTAAAACTAAGTTAAACCATTATTTAAAGATTCCTGTAGCACTGGGTGAAGGTAAAGGTTACTTAATCTTGTACATATGATGAATAAACCTAAGGACTTAAGTAAGTAATAAACACCAAAGCAATGGAAAATAAAGGGTGGGCCACAAAGCTCGTAGGAGCAAGGACTTTTTCTGCTTTTGTACAATTCCTACAGCAAGAGTGTCTGGTCTAGAAGTGAGGCTTTTTGGAATATTGCAATACAGTTAGTAAGAAATATACTTTATACTTTATATTAGAATCAAAGGAAGGTTTAAAGGATACTGGCTACTTTACTAAGTTATTACAGGTAAAAGTTAAAATTAGAAGTCAATTTTATATGCTTTTAAATGGCAGCAATGCAACTTTTTGTTTTCCAATGACTCGATCATTATTGGATCAAAATGTAACAATAAGAAGAGTAAATAGTAGGATATTCTTAACGATGTTCTCCTCAAGCCAGGGTTTGAGTCAAGACAATAAGTACCTTTCTTTGGATGGCAGCATGACGCAAATCAAGACTCATAAACAAGAACAATTCCTCCTGTCTGTTAAGAAAAAAAGGATTTTTCCCTTCATGAAAATTATTTGTTAATGCTTCTTGATATAAACCAGAAGTTAAAAATAGGAGATGAAATTTTAGTTATTGAAAAATCTATGTTTTCTTGTAAATATCTTTTTCAGGGAAAAAGTGAAGATCAATAAACAATAAGGATAAAAATCAACCCTCATATTTAGCACCTTTATGCAAACATATATAAGACTGCTGAGGAAGCAGATGGCTGTGATGCCAGTTCCAGAAGTTTAATTTTGTGTTTTGTTTCTCCTTTTCTGATTTAATTATAAAAGTCTTCATATAGAGTTATATATGGAATAATATATATCACTGACTTACAGACAGTTCTTGTTCACCATGTCATTAACTATTGTTCTTGAGGTCAAATTTTTCTCTCTGTTTTAGCTGTTCTTGACTTGACTTTTTTTTGAAAAATGTCCAGATTTTATAATTAAACTGAAAACCCTGACCCTTCTCCCAGCATTTCTTATTAAATAGTCAGCAAAAGCTTCCTGGTTTCTAAAAGATTGATCTTTTCCATGCTTTTTTCCATATTTTAATTATGGTTTTAGGTACTACATCTATTAGCTACACAATAATGACACAAACCTGGATTTCAACAGGACTCTAACTTTTAGAAGACTTATGAAAACAGCATTGACACTTCATGAGAATTTAAAATAAAACATTTACTCATATTCCTTAAATGTCTGGTATAGAAATGTCTTTAACAGCTATTTATTCTAAAAAGACATCTATTCAAGAAAAGCAAATACAAAAATGCTTACTTAGAGGTTGCTCTAAGAGTTGTGCATCCTGTCATCAGATGTGCAGATGTATTAATCTATGTATCTCAGAAAGAATAAAAACCAGTTGAAACTGCATAAGATCCTGATAGCCTCTAAAATTTTAAGACCATATTCTGCCACCCTTAAATGTATTGGGTAATAACTTATTCTATGTCACTCTTGGTTAATCAATTACTCAAAAAAGCAAGGTATTTTCAAGTATGAGTATATGAAACACAGTCTGTTGTATGGATAGGATATCTTTGTATTCCTTCTACATTTATGCCTAAAAACTAGGGTGTGATTGAACCAAAGATAGAATTCTTGGCTATACAGAAAGCTCCCATTACAAATAAGCATACCTGTAAAAGATTTCTTCAATGAAATTATCCCCACATTGATTTATTTCATAAAATAAGGGGAACTCCAGAGGGCATTTAGTCCAAACCCCTGCCTGAGGCAGCCCTGTCCAAACTATCCTACACAATCCATAATCTAAACTCCACATAAGACTACCATTAACCCTGACACCACACAGACCTAACACCCTAACCTGCCGCAGGTAAAGCAGGGGATCTATGACAGCCAATGTTCTGCTTCTATAATATATGATCAGCATAAACTCAAAAGATCCTGGGTAGAGGGGTACACCTCACACTACAGAGAAGAATCCCCCAGTCCACATCAATCTCACGATGGGGTATAATTCTTATGAAAACTTTTCAAGCCATTTAACAACCAGCTAGTGATGACGGGACCAGGATTGTAAGGTCTGGACACTCTTAATCATGAACTGGTATGAAGGCACCAGTTATAGAAAGGTTTTCTAGCACATGGATAAGGCAGAAGTGTGATTTAACAGCTCTAACTGTGGCAGAGCAGCCCGCTTCAGAATCCACTCTGCTCACCAGACATGGAGAGGCTAGAAAAGGTACTCTAAACATAGCTTGTCTACCTTCCTCCTGAATAGATAACCACATCCAGCGGAGTCCCCTTTACTGTGGTCAAAATCAATAAAGACTCACAATCAGTTTAGGAATTTGGAACATCAGGACTAGGGGTGTGCAAAACTGGCCGTATTTGATTCATATTAGTATTTGGCCCAAATTGGGGACAGTGATTTGATTTGTTGGTTCAAATCACTGTCCCTGATTTGATTTGGCTGAATCTGAAACTGAAGACTCAATGCTGATTCACAGAATCAGTAATTTGGCCATAGACACAGCTTAAAATTTTTTTTCTACATACCTCAAGGTACGAGGATCATGAATGCTGTGATGGTGGAGCAGATGGAGCATCCCACATGCTCGGTGGTGAACCCAGAAGTGGACCGGAAGTACTTCTGGTCCACTTGTGGGTCTGCCAGGGAGTGTGCCAGGGAGCCCCTATGGCCTCCCAACTCAGTGATCATCTGTGGGGGAACCCTGGGTGCCCCCCCAGACCAAGGAGGCACCAGTCGCTGAGCTGGGGGGGGCAGGGGGACTCCTGCACACTCCCCAACAGACCCAGAAGTGGACCAAAAGTGCTTCTGGTTCACTTCTGGGTCTGCTGCTGAGAATGCTGGTGAGTCCCCCACATTCTTGTGGGATCCTCCATCCGCCCCACCATCTCAGCATTCATGAGCCAACTGCTACCTAAAGGTATGCAGAAATTTTTTTTTAAACTATGCCTATGTCTGAATCTTTCTGAATCTTTCTGAATTGATTTGGAGAGTTCCAGTTTGATTTGGAGAGGTTAAAGTGTCTCCTGATTCAATTTGGATTTGAAGATTTAGCTAGCAAATCAGGCTTAATCTCTACTGAACCAGATTAGGGACTGAAGCTTCACACAGCCCTAATCAGGACCCTCATGGACAAATGAATATCCTGAGCTCTGCACCACAATCGTGGCTTGAGAACTCAGGTAACATAACTTCCACATCACTGCACTGAGAAAGACCCAGTGAGAGGGAGATGGGTAATCCAAAAAACATGGAGATGGCTATACCTTCTTCTGGAAAGGTAATCAGGAAGGAGAATGCTGGCTTTATGGACTTGGTTTTGCCATCAAAAAGGAACTCATAAATCAATTCAGTGAGTTTTCCTATCAGAACTAATAAGTAGTTCATGATTTTGCAGATTGAATTTTATTAGTAGATGTTAAGAGCTATGAATTCAAAAAGATGAAAAAGCCAGTAGGGAAATACAGACCACCCGAGTGAGGGACTAACATAAGAGGGATGGGGGTGAAGAGGAGAATGCAACTAGATTACAGGAAATACAATGTTAGCCAGCTAAGCATGGGATTGGGGAGTGGGGGTGGAGGGAGGGGGGTCAGACTCCCTGTCCCTAAACTGACAGGAAGCCAATAAGCCACTGTCATAGTTTCATAGTTTTATAGTTTCTAGGGTCAGAAGAGACCTGAGTAGATGATCTAGTCTGACCCCCTGCCATGGCAGGAAAGAGTACTGGGGTCAAACGACCCCAGCAAGGTGATTGTCTAGCCTTGTCTTAAAGACCCCCAGGGTAGGAGCCAACACCACTTCTCTTGGAAGTTGGTTCCAGACCCTAGCCGCCCTGACTGTGAAGTAGCGCCTCCTGATATCTAGCCTAAATCTACCCTCTGCCAGCTTGTGACCGTTATTCCTGGTCACTCCTGGCAGTGCTCTGGGGAACAGGGACTTCCCCAGTGCCTGCTGATCCTCCCTGACTAGTTTGTAACAGGCCACTAGATCCCCCCAGTCTTCTCTTGTGGAGGCTGAACAGGTTCAGGTCCCGTAGCATCTCCCCATAAGGCCTTCCTTGCTGCCCCCAATCATGTGAGTGGCCTCCTCTGGACCCTCTCCATGTTGTCCACATCCCTCTTGAAGTGCGGCACCCAGAACTGGACGCAGTACTCCAGCTGTGGCCTGATCAGTGCCGCATAGAGGGGGAGGATCACCTCCCTGGACCTGCTTGAGATGCATCTGTGGATGCAGGACAAGGTGTGGTTGGCCTTCCTGACTGCATCCCCACTCTGCCGGCCCATGTTCATCTTGGCATCAATGACGACTCCAAGGTCCTTTTCTGCTTCTGTACTGACAAGAAGGGAGTTCCCCAGCCTGTAGGCATGGTGCTGGTTTTTCCTCCCCAGGTGCATCACTTTGCACTTGTCGGTGTTGAATCCCATCCTATTCTCATCCTCCCACCCTTGTAACCCATCTAGGTCTGATTGTAGCCTATTTTTCCCTTCTAGCATGCCCACATCCCCCCACAAGTGTCATGTCATCAGTGCATATGCCCTGAATCTTGATGTTGCTGATGAAACGGAGTAATTTTATGCCAACCTTGACCAAGTCCTTTCTCATGTTTCCAAGGTAGACAAACTTACTCTGTTTGGGAATTTCAATGCTAGAGTTAGAAGGGACTCAGACCCCTGGAATGGAACCATCATCAAGGAAAGGTCAAATTCAATAGCATCCTTTACGAAAGGCACAGAACATGGACTCACTATCACCAACCCCTGTTTCACCAGAAAAAGAGGCACAAGACATCATGGCAATATCTGTGGTCTAACCGTTGTCACCTGATTGACTAGGTTCATGCCAGGAATGAAAAGATGTTCACATCATCCAAGCTATTTTATGAGCTGACAGTTGCTGATGACTGCTGGAGTGAGCACCAACTTGTGCTCAGTTATGTCACTCAAACTGGCTCCCAAATGATGTCTACAGCAGAAGCAACGCTGGCAGAAGATCAGTGTTGAAGGACTGAAGGACTTGATTAAGCAAGACCTCTTGCACCAGTACCTCAATGAAAACACGGCATATTTCAATTAACAACAATGGGAGAATGTCAGCAGCACTTGGGATGCTGTCAGTCCACTGTCATCAGTGCCTTAGAAGAGACACTTGGATTTTCTACCAGGAAACATCAAGACTGGCTTGATGAGAATGGCCATGACATGCAAGAGTTGCTTGACTGAAAACACAAGGTATTTTATGCTTGACAGAAAAACATCAACTCCAAGCAAAATAAATTGAATCTCCAACAAGCCAAGGCAGAGGTCCAAAGGAGGACACACAATATGAAGGACAGATGGTGGGAAGACAAGGTGAAGGAGATTCAACACCTTGCTGACATCCAGAATGTATGCAGTTTTTTCAATGCCACCAAAACCATCTATAGTCCAAATACTCAGGGACCAATCACTTGAGATCTAAGGATGGAGGACAACCGATCAAGAAAAGGAGAGTCATGAACACCCATTGGAAGGAGCATATTGAAGACCATCTCGACTGAGACTCTGTTGTTAATGAGAGTGGTCCCAGCTTCATCCCACAATACCCAATTAGAGACATTTTTAGAGTTCTTCCAACCCCTGATGACGTGAGGAAAGCCATCAAGCAGATGAAGAATGACAAGGCATCTGGAGCTGATAGAATCTCCACTGAAATATTCAAGCAGGGGGAAGAGGAGCTCACATTACAACTCCATGGCCTCATATTAAGTTTTTGGAATGATGAGGAAATTCCAGATGAGCTCGGAGACACCACTGATTGTGACAATCTTCAGAAAAGTAGACAAGTCTGACTGTGGAAACTACAGCAAGGGATCGCCTTGCTGTCTACTATGGGAAAAATCATTGTGAGAACCCTCCTGAACTATCTCCTTCCTCTTGCTGAAGAGCTCTCCCGGAATCTCAGTGTGGATTTAAACATCATGAGGCACAACTGACATAATCTTCACAGCTCACCAGCTGCAGGAGAAATGTCAGGAACAACATAAGCCTCTCTACATGGTATACATTGACCTCATGAAAGCTTTAGACTCTGTCAGCTGAAAAGTGTTGTGCAGGTTCCTTCTAAAATATGGATGCCCACTGAAATTTTTCACCTTTTTCTGGCTGCTCCCTGATGGTGTGTGAGTGGTGGCTGTCAGTATCACAGATCCCTTTCAAGTTAAGAGGGAAGTTAAGCAAGGTTGTGTCATCACTCCAAAACTCTTTTTGGTATTCCTTATCATGAGACTACATCTGACCACCAACAGGCTTCCAATGGGAGTGGAGCTAAACTACCAATTGGATGGTAAGCTGTTTAACCTCGGCTTAACTATGAGCCAGAACCAAGACCACCCTGACCATAATCATTGAGCTCCAGTATACTGATGATGCTGTAATGTATGCTCATAGAGAAGGAGACCTTCAGGCAATTGTCTGCTTTTAGTGAAGTACAGAATAAAATGGGACTGATATCTAATATTCAGAAGACTAAGGTCCTTCATCAAGAAATTCTTAATGAGCAGTCCCCAGTTTCACTGATTCAGATTTACAGTGAGATTCTGGAGAGTATTGAATATTTCCTATACCTTGGAAGCCATCTTTTTTAGAAGGCTGACATTGATGAAGACATCCAACATCACCACAGATGTGCAAGTGAAGCCTTTGGATGCCTGCAGAAATGGGTGTTTGAAGTTCACAATATCAGATCCAAAACAAAGTTCACAGTTTATCAAGACGTTGTGATGTCTACCTTACTGTGCAGAACTGAGACATGGAAAACTTACAGGAGACACCTCAAGTCATTGGAGAAGTTTCATCAACACTGCCAGTGGAAGATCTTTTGAAACCACTGGGAAAACCGATGCACCAACATTAGCATCCTTTTGCAAGCAAACACCATGAACTTTGAGGTGATGATCATCCAACTTCAATTTTGCTGGGCCAGCTGGATGTCTGACTCTAGATTCCTAAAGTAAGTCTTATTCTCTCAACTCAGTCAAGGTGTATGCTCAAGAGAAGGGCGGAGAAAGTGCTTCAAGGATGCCCTCAAGGCTAACTTGGGAAATGCAGCATTGATATCAGGTCATGGGAGACTATTCCCAGTACTGCTCCAAATGGAGGAAGAGTCTGTTGCAAGTATCTTACTATTTTTAAACCTTATAACCACAACAGAAGATGGAAAAGCAAGAGTGGCAGAAATAGAGAGTCACAGACCAAATCAAGATTTTGGAGCAACTCACTCCTCATGGATTGCAGCAGAGTTTGTCAATCGTGGCTTGACCTCATCAGCCATATTCGGACATACAGATAAGACAATGGAAGACAATCGTCCTCGACTGTGAGGGATTACCGAAGAAAAAAATTCTTTATAACCCCAGACGTGGTGCTTGGTCTGACCATGACTGAAGGAGCAAGACCCACTAACCCTGAACCTCTGGCTTTGCACCCAGAAGAAGCATTGGTGCATCCTAGTTGACGTTCCCAGCCTTGGCTGTAGCCAACACCCAATGCCTCTGGGAAGGCTTAAAAACACCTTGATACTTGTAGCAGAAATGGGAGGCAGAGTGCGTGGGACAACCAGCAAAGCCAAAAAGCATGGAAAATACCCATAGTAGAACAGGGAAAGCTATGCCTAAATCATACCTGACCAGTAGCTGTCCAACCTCTTCTTGAACACCCCCAGTGATGGAGCATCCACCACTTCCCTAGGCAGCCTGTTCCAAAGCCCCACTGTTCTAACTGTGAAGATTTTTTTTCTATATATTCAGTCTAAACTTACTTTGTGGCTACTTCAAGACATAGATCCATGTCCTTCTTTCTGCAGCAAGAGAGAAAAGGTGCTTTCCCTCTTCTTTACTGCAGCCACTCAAGTATTTGAAGATTGCTATTATGTCCCCTCTTAACTGTCTTTTCGACACACTGAACATGACTAGCTCCTTCAATTTCTCCTTATGTGACTTGCCTTCCAAGCCCCTGACCATCTTTGTTGCCTGCCTCTGGATCCTCTCTAACTTCTCCACATCCTTTTTAAATTGTGGAGCCCAAAATTGCACACAGTACTCCAGATGAGGTCTAATCAGTGCTGAGTAGAGAGGCACTATTACCTCCCATATCTTGCACCTAATGCATCTATTGATGAATCTCAAAACTGAATTTACCTTTTATGCAGCTGCATCACACTGCAGACTCATACTGAGTCTGTAGTCTACCCAGAATCCCAAGTCTTTTTCCATAGGGCTCCATCCATCCAGGTGTCACCCATTTTATATTTGTGTTTTTGATTATTCCTCCACAGGTGCAATACCTTGTATTTGTCCACTTTAAGCTTATCCTGTTAGCTCTAGCCCAACTTTTCAATCTGTCAAGACCCTTCAGAATTGTACCTGGGTCCTCCAATGTGTTCACAGTCCTTCCCAGTTTAATGGCATCTACAAATCTGCTCAATATTTTTTTTCTACCAGTATCCAAATAATTAATGAACATGTTGAACACACCAGGCCCAGGACAGAGCCCAATGGGACTCCACTGGAAATCTCCTGCAAATCTGGCATGGGCCCATAAATAAGTACCTTTTGGTTGCGGCTGTTGATCCAGTTATCTATCCACCTTATAGTAGTTTTGTCAAGCCCTTATTTCTCCAATTTGTTTATGATAAAGCTGTGCCCTGTCAAAAGTCTTGCTAAAGTCCAGATACACTATATCCACAGCATTCCCTTAATCCACTCAAGTAACTTCATTGAAGAGGATCAGGTTTGTTTGATATGATTTGTTTTTCATAAAACCATGGTGTGATCTGCCTTTTCTCCTCCAGATGCCTGCAAATGGCTTTCTTTAGGAAATATTCCAGTAAATTTCCAGGTACTGAGGTGAGGCTAATCAGTCTGTAGTTCCCCAAGTCCTCCCTTTTGCCTCTTTTGAAAGTAGAGGGGCACTAGTTTAGCTCATCTGAAATCCTTTGGAACCTGGCTGATCTGCCAGGACTTCATGAATATCATGGCCAAGGGCTCCAAGGGCTCCAAGGGCTCCTCTGGTATTTCCTTCAGGACACTGGAATGAAGTTCATCCAGGCCTGCTGACTTTAATTCAGAACTAAAAGAAGCTCCCTGACCATCTCTCTTGTTATCTCCTCCCTCCTTTTGCTCCACTCCTTATTCAGATAATCTTTATTAGGTGTCTGGCTGCAGCTTAATTTGTTTGAGGCAAAATAGCTGTTGAGTAGCACTGCCTTGTTTGCACCTTCAGTTGCATCTTCTTGCTTGTTAACAGAGAACTCACAACTTCCTTAGTCCTTCTTTTCTGGCCAGCATCGTTAAAAAATGTATTATCCTTAACCTCCTTTGCCAACTATAGCTCATTCTTTATCTTTTCCTTCCTGATTTTGTCCCTGTAAAAGTTTTTACTCTTTCCTGGTGCAATTCTTTGATGACCTGCCCATTCTTCCATTGTCTGCATGCTTTCCTTTTGCATTTGAGGTGTTTTGGAAGGTCTTTGTGTAGCCACATTGGTTTCTTACCATTCTTGTGTTTCCATCATGTTTGGACAGTTTCTTGTTGGACTTCCAATACTATGCGCCTTAGAGGGTTCCAGCCCACTTATGTACCTTTGTCCTTCTGTCTATCCTCCAATGACACCATGCCTACTAACTCCTTCAGTCAGATGAAATCTGCCTTTTTGAAATCTAGCATCCTAATTTTGCTGATCTCTGGATTTTCCTCTCTCTGGATCTGGAATTCTATAGTACTGTGGAAGAGCCTTGACCCCAGGCAGCCCCGGGACTTACCGGGCAGGATGGAGCACGCCCGGCCGGAGCCGGCAGCGTGGGAACGCCGGGTGTGAGAGGCGCGGTACAGCCGGAGTCGGCACAAAAGCCTGGGAGGTAAGCCCAGTGCGGGGCCCGGTGGCACGCACTTTAATTAACTCTTCCAGGTGCTGCGAGGACCCGGCGGGTTCAAAAGCGGCGCCAGGGCGGCACGTCAGGGGCCGGAAGCAGCCGGAGGAGGAGGAGCTTCCCGGCGGGGAAGCAGCAGCGAGGCAGACGGCAGGAGGGAAGCCGGCCTGAACCTTTTGAAGCAGGGCAGGGCCCTGCGGGGCAAACTACGACGGACTAGGGGCCCTCCGGGCCACTGATCGGGTGGTGGAGGCTGGGACCAGGGAAGCCCCCCCACCACAGCCACCACCAGTGCGGCCCTTGGCCAGAGGCAGTCAAGGCGGGCGGAACCAGGGAGGACTGTTGCCAGACAGACCCTTGGCAGGAGCGGCGGGCCCCGGCGATACCTGGGGGACCCTGCCGAGACTTACCGAGTGATCCGGGGTCACTAAGGAGGACTCGCGGGTGGCAAAGAGGGGGATACCTGACCCCGGCCGGATTGAGGGGAACACCATTGGGGGCTCACCGTGTGGAGGCTTGGGCGAGGGTGTAAGGGAGGCTGGAGCCCTCGAAGACCCCCAGACCAGACGAGACCGGAGACCCATTTCTAGACCCGTACCCACCAAGGAATCACTGAACCTATATGTCCCGGGGAGATGGGGAGGAGATTGCTGGCGGAGGCGGCGGAGCCTGAGCAGGACATCCGCCGCTTGTTTGCACCGGAAGCCGGTGCCCGTGCCGGCGGCCGGGAGCCAGCAATAAAAACGGCCAGCCAGAATGGACGGGGCAGGAGTCCAGAGAGGGGACTCACTGCCGCGGAGGTGAAGGCTCCAGGAGGGGAGCCAGCAGACGACTCCGCACCAGGCGGGGGTGCGGACCCCGACGGGGAGTGGCCGCCCGCCCCGGCGGAGGGAAGGACAGCAGTGGCAGCTGGACCCAGGACCCCAAGCGAGGAGTGGCGGATCAGTCTGGAGGACGAAGACTCCAGTGACGGGGAGTTTTGGGACTGTGCCCCTCCAGCACACGGGACCTACAGGTCTGGGGTCAGCGCAGGGGCCCGGGAGGGCACTGACGAGGCGCAGTAGGCACCTAGACCCGTGCCGGACACTAGCGGCCAGGAATCCGGTGAGGAGCATCACCAGGAGGGTCCGAGCGAGGGCCAGGGCCTCGAGTGCAAGAGAACCCAAGGGGGCGTGAGGCCGGGGTGAAAGGTGGCAGAGCCCTGCAACGTGACCGCCGGGGACCCTGGGCTACGGAGAACCAGGAGCCATCCCACTGAACCTAACAGCAAGTCATGGCAGGCGAGAACCAGGGCGGGGACCTGATGACCCAACATCTGCTCCGGACCAACAGCGTCCCAGGGGAATAGCGTCACCCTTCCACTGTGAGCCGCTATTCCGAAGGGGGTTCACCCTCCCCCCTTCTCCAGCCCGACAGTCACACTATATCATCGAAGTCGTGGCAGGTGGACTTGGTGGGAGCAGGCTGGGAATGGGAGCAACTCCAAAGTGTACAAAGGGGCTGGGCCCCTAGGCGCCCACGGGTACATGAGTTGCGCCCTTGAGGGCGGACCCGTGACAAGTACCATGATCACTTCTTCCCAAGGGAACCATCAACTTCACATCTTCCACCAATTTTTTACTGTTGATCGGGACTATAACCAAGGTAGACGATTCCCTACTTGTATCCTCCACTTTATGGAACAGAAAGTTGTCCTCCACACAAGTTAGGAACCAGCTTGACAATTTATAATTGTCTTCATTCTTCTTCCAGCAAATGTCTGGACAATTGAGGTCTCCCATCAGTACCATCCCACAGCTTTTGGATAGATTTGTCATGTGCTTGAAGATGTCTTATCCACCTTCCCCTTCTGATTAAGTGGCCTATAATAAATCCCCACCATTATATCAGTGCTGTACCTTTCACTTTTCATCTTCACACAAATGCATTCCGCTTTGCTGTCTTTTTCCTGAATGAGGAAAGAAGTGTATGTGTTTTTTGACATACAAAGCAACACTGCCACCTTTTTTCTCAACTCTGTCCTTCCGAAACAGTGTAACCCTCCATGTTGACATTCCAGTCAGAAGAGCTGTCCCACCCAGTCTTGGTGATGCCAATCAGATCACAGTTCTCATCATAGTCTTTAGTTTTCCATACTTCTTGCATTTGTATACAGGCATTGGATGTGTTTTGTATTTTGCAAAACACATACCTGCTTGCTTCCCTCTTGTACCACTTGTAATCCTGTAACTCTCTGGCACTTTTTCAGAGCTGAGTTGCTTCTTTGAGTCCTTTCCGGTCTGGAAATTTTCTCTATTTTAACAAGGATCTGAGCTTTTCAAGATGTTAAGGCCAAAGGCCAACAAAGTATTTAAGAATATGCTTAAGTCCATTCCTAGTCAACAAAGCTTTTAAGCTTATGTCTAATTTTCTTAAGCATTTCCTTAAGTTCCATTTCACTCCACTGTGATTTATGCATATTCTTAAATGCTTTGATAAATTAGGGTTTCAGTTGGTAGGCTGCTGTCTGCATTTACAGCATTTCTTATTTAGAATGTGGAATTCTTTTGTATCAGCTAACTCAGAGTGCCAAATGTAATGAATATCATCACATGGTTTGACAACATTCTCTCAGGGATACTGGGTCTGTAAACACATGATTAAATATAATGTATTTATTAATATAATTTCTTCATCTGTGACAGTTATAACATGGATAATATTTTTCATTTAGTAAGTAATCCAAGTACAATCAGAACAAGTGATTAATAATTAAAAGTATTCTTTAACTATTTAACTATTTCAGAACTCCATTTTGCAAGAGAACACAACAAAATGAGGAGAGTGATGGCTAGAGAATGGTATTTAGAATTTTGCTTTTGAGAACTGGCTTATAGGTAAAGTAGATATGCAATAGAACAATGGTCCCAGGGAATGGCAAGGGTTACTTGATTCTTAAAAGCTTGTTTGTGACAAAGTTTCCTTCAAGACTCACTGTGTCTGACACAGGCAAGCAGCAAGAAGACACACAGGCTGGGAAATAGAAGACATTTACCACACTTATGTATCACAGACATGTTCCATAACATGAGATAAGAGACTGCTGCATTGGCCAGGACACAGTGCCCAGCTGCAGAACCCTTGGGATTTCCAGTTTTGGGGAACAGACCAAATTAGGAGTCCCAATAAAAGCCAAAATGAGGATGTGAGCTTGTGATAGGTTTGTGAAACAAAGGAATATGCTGATAGGACAGAATGTAGACAGTATTACATCCACAGGGAAACCAATCTACAATGCCCAGAGATTAAGTCATCAGAGAGGGAGAAACAATACAAAAAATGGTGTTTCAGAGCAATAAAGGGTCCCAAAGAAGAGAACCCAAGGTCACTATGGACAGAGAGTATACCATCAACATGTCACCCACCCCACTGGTGGGGGAAGGGGTTTAGCCTTCAACCTCCAGGCTGATGACATCTGGCATTCAAGAGAGAACCTTAGGGTGAAACTTGCATACTGTTCAGGTGTATCTTCCCTCTGATGACAGCCCTAGGACTTGTAAATATAAAATTGTTTGCATTATTCTTATCTGCTATTACCGTGTATCAATAAAAATCACCTGTTATCTAATGGAGAGGCTGTGGTTGGTCTGAGGACTTGGATTTGCCTGGAACAAGGTATCTGGGTCATAAATCAAGTGCCAGAGAGCAGTAGAGTAAGGACAATGGACTTCAGAAAAGCATACTTGAACAAAGTCAGGGAACTGGTGGGCAGGAATTCCTGGGAGGCAATTCTGAGAGGAAAAGGAATCCAAGGGAGCTGGCTGTGCTTTAGAGAGATCCTTGCAAGGGTGCAGTAGCAAGCTATCCAGATAAAATGAAAGAATGAAAGTGTGACAGGAGACCAGACTAACTAGATAGTAATCTCTCCAGTGAGTTAAAAAAAAAAAAATCCTACAAAAAGCAAAAATGTCATCACAGTATTTGGGGAGAATATAAGGGTATTGCATATATGGAGGCAGAAAACTACCAAAACATAGCATAATTAGATGCCGTTGACAAGGGACACAAAGGCAATTAAAAGGGATTTTATAAGTATATCAAAAGTAAGAGGAAGACCAAAAATCCATAGGTCTCTTAAGGAATGCAGAAGGCAATTTAGTTACAGATGATCCAGAGAAGGCTGAAGTATTTAATGACTTGCTTACTTCAGTCTTCACAAATAGAGGCAGCTACCAGGTGATGAGTGCAGCTGGCAGCAAAGATAGGGAAGAAGATGAACAGCTTATAGTAGTAAAAGAACAGGTTAAGGACTGCTTAGAGAAGCTAGAAGCTTTGAAAGGACTGATGGCATGCACAGCGAGGTACTGAAGAAATTGGCTGAGTTAATTTCAGAGCTATTAGCTATCCTGTTTGAGAACATGGAAATGTTGGGTGAAGTCCTGGATGAAAGGGAAGAAGAAGGATCTGGGGAATTACAAAGTAGTTAGCTTGATCTTGATACCTGGAAATATCATGGAGTAGGTCCTCAAGAATTTAATGTGAAGCACCTAAAGGAGAACAAGGTGATCAAGAATAGCCAGCATGGATTCACCCAGAGTGAGTCATGGCTGACCAAACTGATTTCCTTCTATAATAAGTAGGAATACCCATAAATCATGCCAAAAATGCCACCCACAACAGCTTCTTAAATATTTTTCATTTTGCCACTTGCCCCCCACCCCTGATTGGTGGAAGAGCCCCTCTGACGTGGCCATTTGCTGTTGATCTCCAGGGAAGTGAAAACCGTGGCAGATTTCAAACCTCCACCAATTGGGCTGGGGGAGTAGGAGGAGGATCAAGTGGCAAAATGAAAAACGTTAAAGAAGATGCTGTGTGGGGCACTTCTGGTGTGATTTATGGAGATCCATAATGATAAGGTGACAGGATCTGTGGATGAGAGGTGAGCATGAGATGTTACACATCTTGCTTTAGTAAGGCTTTGGAAATTTTCTGCCATGACACTCATGGCAGGGTCCACAGTAGTGTTAGGCCTAGTGGTTAGTGTCAGGGGGTGTTACCAACATTCCACAGTCAGGGGGAAAGCTGAAGTCAAACTGGGGTTCATGTGCCAGCCAGAGGGGTTAGCAGAAGTGGATGTCAGGAAGTGAGCCAAGTTAAACTGGGTTTCTGAAGTTCAGGGATGGAATACATGAGCAGGGGTGCAGAAGCAGGCACCAGGGAAGTCACGTGGATGACAGCTACACACAGACTGAAGCCAATTTGTTGTACAGCAGGGGCCAAGCGCTGGAAGAGCTCCTTAAAAGCAGCCCTAGAACAAATCATCAGGCTGAAGCTCAGCTGGCCTGGATTAGGGGGTTGACTGTTGCTGACCATGTTGCCTGGCTGAAGTCCAGAAGCCTTACAAATTTTATTAACAAACTAAGGAAATACAGAGTAGATGGAAGTACTGTAAGGTAGATACGTAACTGGTTGGGTCATCTTGCTCAATGAGTAGGCATCAAAGTCTAAATGTCTGTTTGGGAAGAGGTGTCATGTGGAGTTCCCCAGGGGTCTGTCATAGGTTCAGTATTGTTTAAAATCTTCATTAATGATTTGAACTTTGAAACTGAGTGCTTGCTTAGCAAATTTGCAAACAACAGCAAGTTGGGTAGAGTTGCAGATACTTTTGAAAGTAGGGCTAGGGAACAGAATGATCTGGATAGTCTGGTCCAACATTCAATCAGATGAGATTCAACAAGACAAATGCAAAGTCCTACATTTGGTATGGGATAATTTAATCCACAAATACATACTGTTTAGGCTGCAGTACTGCAGAGAGGGACCTGGGGGTTAGAGTAAGCCATAAGCTGAAAATGAGTTAGCAGTGTGCTCTTGTTGCAAAAACATAGTGACAGTAACAGTATCGTGAATTGTATTAACAGTGGCGTCATTTGCAAATCATGGAATGTGGACAGTTTTTAGGTTGGAGATTTGGGGGAACTTTCTGACTGAGGGTGATCAAGCATTGGAACAGGTTGCGTAGAGAAATTGTGGAACCTCCATCCTTGGGCGTTTTCAAGAGCAAGTTAAACAGACACTTGTCTGGGATGGCTTAGTCATGGATGATGTTGCCTTGACAGCGGTCTGGGCTAGATGATGTTGTGAGGTCCCTTCCAGCCCCAGTTTCCTATGATCCTAAAATGGGCATATGGGCAATGTGAGAGAGAGAATCAAAATCCCATGTCAATGAGAGAGACCTTACATGCCAAGTAACACCCTTACGTTTGCAATATACTTTACTTTATTTTAAAAGGCACTATTACTGGGCTATATTTAGTTGAATGTAATGTTCACAAATAGATTTTGAGATATAAGTTGCATTTCTTTTTATGTCTATTATAAAGGAGATACTTAGGTGTGACTTTTTCAGCTCAACCTCATTTATGGACCGCTTTCACAGGCACCATTTAAATCCCATATAAACCTTCAAAACGGGCTTGAGATGGCTCTGCAAAGATGTAAATCACTCTGTGGGTTGAAGGACACTGGAAGGCAGGGGAGGATCTCTGACTTGTGCTCATGTGGCTCCAATGGCTAGAAACCTATATATTAGTATATGGGAGGATAAATCCATGAGCGCAACCCCAGTTTAAGGATGGAGCTTTCATCCACTTCCCTAGCTTGTCCTGGTATACTGATTTTATAAAACATGAATATTTCATGAATAAAACTAGTCAAACCATTATACTGGTTTTGTATTAAAGTTAAGAAAGGCTGGAAAATTTCTGCTGCATCAAATACAATGAAGTGATTTTGGATACACTACACTGAAGAGACCTTATATATCTGTTGAAGTATGGATCTCCAAAGAACAGAAAACACCATTCAAATATGCAAGATCAATAGGTGGACATTCAAGAGAATGAAAAACCTGGATTCTGAAATCCAGTTTGTAAGGAATCCCAAAGCTGGCCTCTTTCAAAAATTTTGTTACTTAATGGAGAACACATGGAAGGACAGAATTAACAGACTGAAAAGCTCAAAGAATCTAGAAGTTGGAAAGAATGTGTTGTGATTTTTTGTTCAAATTAATATTCTGGCAGCTACATTTTGAACAAGCTGTAATTTGTACAAGACACCTTCTGTTAAAATTGCCAGCAGAGAGTTATAGAGAACAAGCCAACTTGAAATTAAAGCAGGGATTGGCATCAATACATCTTGTCACCCTGGCTAACTAAGACTCATGTTCTTGAAATCAGGATGTTTTTAATAACAGAATGCAGGAGAGTAATTCTACTTAAAATAAAAATAAAAATAAAAATAACTATAGGCTTTTGATTCCAGGGAAATGTCACGTGACCTCCAAATAACACAGAGTGAAAAAATAGTGAGAATATTGACTAAAATTCATGCTCTCAGGACTATTATTTTGTATATTAATTTTGTCTAACAAATTCATACTCAGAAACAACATGGACTGAATAGAAGGCAAGGAGGAATACAATAGCCATTCTATCAACATTTTATTTACAGAAAAAGATGAAGTATTAAATAATCTGTCAAAATCATCTAGACAGGGACAATCTGCCCACATGCCACAATGGAGAAGCTAAGTCAAAAGTATACCCAATGGCACTAGCAGAACACATTTTATTTTGTGACTGCTTTCTGTAAAGGTAAATCATTTTAAAAGGAACATCTAATACAATGGCAAAAAAATACTCAGTAGAGAAATAGATGACAAAAATAAAAGACTTAACAGAAATAAAATGATGGACTGCCTACGCAAGAAAAATGGTGAAACTAAAAAGAAAAAGATGGCTCAAGCTGGGTGAACTATTGGGGAAAAAACCCATTATATTGTAATCTAAACATACTACAAGCCTCAATTCTGCTGTAAACCGCTGCCCTGTATATTTGACATCCTCCAATTTACTGGTTATTGAACGACTCATACTGACAACAATACTGTTTATCTTTAATGATAAGTATAGCCAAGAGTTCACTTGGACAATATGAAGGTGTATGCAGTGCCTGCCTTCTGAATTCACCACGTGCAGTGGAGAAATATTAAGGAGAAGTTTTAATTCAGGGAGCCTTTCTGGTTCTACATCAACAAGGGCGACATGCTCTCCCCACTGAAGTAGGTACTTATCTCTGGTCAATAATGTCAGTCAGTTCTTCCAATTTCTTGCCAAATTCTTATTTCAGAAATTTCTCTTTTCCCTATAACTGTTAATGAAGGGGAAGGGCTGCAGAAGAATACTCCTTTCTGTTTCTTGGAAGCCTTATCTCATAAAATAGGAAGGTGTCAATTAATCCCTTTGGGGTTATGCCAAGGCTATATCTAGCACCCTAGAGACTATTTTAGGGTTCTCAGTATCAGAAAGAGGTAAACAACATGTGAACATGTTGGAGGATGCCAGTGCAATTGTGAAGGATCTCGACAGATTAGAAAACTGGGATAGAGCTAACAGGATGAAGTTCAATACAGACAAATGCAAGCTTCTGCACATCTGGAAGAATAATTAAAAACACAAATATAAAATGGGTGACACCTGGATGGATGGATCCCTATAGAAAAGGACTTGGGAATCGTGGTAGACTACAGACTCAATATGAGTCTGCAGTGTGATGAACCTGCACAAAAGGTGAATGGAGTTTTGGGATGCATCAATAGAAGCATTAGGTGTAAGACACAGGAGGTGATAGTGCCTTTCTATTCAGCACTGGTTAGGCCTCATCTGGAGTACTGTGTGCAATTCTGGGTTCCACAATTTTAAAAGAAAGTGGGGAAGTTAGAGAGGATCCAGAGGCAGACAACAAAGGTGGTCAAGGGCTTGGAAGGCAAGTCACATAAGGAGAACTTGAAGGAGCTAGTCATGTTCAGTGTGTGGAAAAGACAGTTAAGAGGGGACATAATAGCAGTCTTCAAATACTTGAATGGCTGCAGTAAAGAGGGAAAGCACCTTTTCTCTCTTGCTGCAGAGAAGAGGACATGGACCAATAGCTTGAAGTTGCCACAAAGTAAGTTTAGATTGAATATCTGGAAAAATGTCTTCACAGTTAGAACAGTGAGACATTGGAAAAGGCTGCCTAGGGAAGTGGTTGATGTTCCATAACTGGGGGGTGTTCAAGAAGAGGTTAGACAGTCACTGGTCATGGATTTCTAAATGTAGACTGAGAACCAGGGAAAATATTCTATCTATGAACATTTGTTTGTAGATCTCTCTTAACCTGCTTGGAAGAGAAAAAAACAGTACCATTTGTATGTTGAGGTAGTAGGAATAGATACAACAGAGGAATATGTTTCTTCTCTGAAGCAACATCTTCTAACTCAATTGGTGTCCAAGCAAAATAAAATGCTTGTTAAAGAAGTTTTACCTGCACCTAGATCATTTTATCTTTCTCTAGGTCAGTCAAGATTACAACTCTTGCTAGGTATGCTGCACCAACAGAATGACTAGGGATGCTTCCTCTGGCATCTCTAAACCTATAATGACACAAATGACAAGAAGGGTATTGAACAGGGGGTAGATTATTCAAGATAGAAGGGAAGCACTGACCTGGATATATCACATGTTACTGTCAGGAAAAGCATACTGGGTGACACTGACCACTGGTCAGATGCTTCTTAAGTTCTTATGCCCTGGGGGAGAGGTAGAGGTTGTTAACATGCTAATTTCTTTCTTCTAAGCTTCTCCTAATCCATGGATAGTAAAGATCTGTTAGTATCATTGCTTTTCATCTAGAAAACTCTGGAGGTCTCTTGGATGAATGCTTGACAGCAAGAGACGCTGGTCATAAGAGACCTCGCCCATAAGAGCCGACTTTTTTTGGGGGGGGGGGCATGGGGGACGGCTAAGATGATGGACATATGGAAAGTTTTACATATTTCAGATGATGGCCCTCTTTCTGAAGGTGGAAAGGGCCCTTGGACACCCCATGTACTTAGTACCTATATGCAGCAATCCTACCCATATTTTAAAGTAATCAACAGGGTTCCAGGTTTTCTGTTTCCCAAGGAAAAATGCAATAAAATGCAGATTCCCCCCCTTACCAAAGTAAAATGCAAATTTATCATTTTAGCAGAGAAACCCAAAGATTTAGTAGTTTTGCAATGAGCCCTCTGCAGGCTGGCTGAGTTCCAGCCTGCAGGGAATTGGGAGGGAATGGGAGGAGGGCAGTCAGGCAGGGGGTGCCATGTACATGTATATGCACATGGCCACCAGGCAGCCTGGCTCCTTCTGGTAAGTGGAGAGGAGGATTGTGAGGGAGGGAGGAAGTTGGGCTGGGCTGGGGCTAGGGCTGCTGCCCAGCTGGAGAGTGCATGGGACTTGGGGCCTGGGCAATGTGTGGCCACAGGGTCCTGGTGGGGATTGGGATGGGGCTGCAGGTAGCTTGTCTGAGGGGCAGGGGGTGGAGCCAGCTCCCCACCACTGCATACATTCTCAGGGGATGGAGAGACCCATGCCCCCCAGATCTGTGTGTGGGGTGGAGGTGGGCTTCCCACTGCAGGCTCCCTACCCTGCTGCTCTCCCTCAGGTTCTCCACAGCCTGGGAGGTGTGACCCAGCATTGCAAAGCAGAACAGGGCTGTGCAGGAAAGCCGCTTGCTGCTGCAAGCTCTGCAATACCTTAGCAATGCAGCCTTTGTACAGTGGGGGTGCAGAATGTGGTTGTACTCTTTACTGCTGCCATATGCACAGGGGACACATCACCAGCGAAGCATGGAGATCGCAGAGGTAAGCATCATTCTGTGCAGCCTTGTTCTACCCTGCAGCACCAGGTCACACCTGCTGGGCTTAGGAGGCCCAGGGGAAGGGAAGCAGGGTGGAAGCCTGATCCCACCCCCATTTCACTCTGTACATATATCTGGGGGGCATGGGTCCCCTCTGTCCCCATGAGTGTGCACTGTGGTGGGGAGCCAGCCTCACCCCACCTAAGTCCTCAGCAAGCAAGCATCAAACAGCAGGGGGGGAGTTGGGCTCTGTACTGCTGCAGCAGCTGCCACCTCCTGTGAGGGGCAGAGGGCTGTGAACTCAGGTCCCTGGTCCTGACATGGTCCTGGCAGCTGGGGGCGCTTTCAGGCAGGACTGAGGGGGTAAAAAGCTGTGGGTGGGGGAAGAAGAGGCAAGAGCAGGGCAAGGGGGCTGTGTGTGTGGGGAGTGTGAGAGGCACCAGCAGGGCCAGGGGGAGGTGTTGGGGGACCTTTCATTTTAGTAATGGATTTTCAGGTTTTTATTAGAGAATTTGTGATTTTTTTAATCAGGGAAAACCAGGATCTCTGGTAATCAGTAGAGATGCACTGGTATAATCAATCCATATAGGATGGACATCAAAAGGAAATTTGACATTATTGGCAACTGGCTTTTTGTTGGCCAGTGCAGCCCATAATGCCACTGATGAATGCCACATGTATGGATGCAGCAGCAGCGTGTACCCCTCAGGAGTGCAGCCCAGCATCTTGGAGAGCAGCATCCAGCCAGTAAGTCTGTGTGAGCTGGGGGAAGGGGAGTGGGGGGGGCAGATCAAGGCCCCCGTGGTGAGGAACGGAGCGGGGATGGGAGGTTGGAACAGGGGAGGGGCAGATGTTGCCCAGCTGGGGCAGGGCAGGGCATGTGGGGCATAAGAAGGATGGAGAGAGGGTGCGGCTCTTGCCGCTGTGTGCAGCCCAGGGTGTCCATGGGGGTATGTGCCGCCCAGATTTGTGCATAGAGTGAGGGCAGGCTGCTCATTGCAGGCTCAGGGCCAGGGGCTGTGCAGGCCTCTTCCTGGTGACGGGGCTGGGCAGGGCCTGTGCTTGGGGCAAAGGTGGGGCAAGGTGGGTGGTGGCAGAAATGGGGTGAGGGACTATGGGATGGTCTACTGCCATACCAAAATTTTCCACTGCCTCCCCATGCCTCCTCCTCCCAGTGCTGCCACCACCTGCCCTACCCCCATCTGCTCTGAGTGCAGCCTGTCCAGATCTCCCACTTGGAAGATGCCAATGTAGACCCTGGCTCTGAGCCTACAGCAGGAAGCCTGCCCTCACCCTGTGCACAAATCCAGGGGAAACATGCCCCTCATGCCTCCCCTGAGGGTGTGCACAGTGCTGGGAGCTGCACTCCCTCCCTGTCCCTCTCCCCTCCCCCCCATGCCTCCTGGACAAGCTGCCCATGACTCTGTCCCACAACCCACCCTACCCTGGCTGGGCAGCACCTGCCCCTGCCCCAGTACCACTCCCTCCCTTGCTGTGGAGGCCTTGATCTGTCCCTCTATGCCTTGTCCCTCCCCCACACCCCTTCTACCCCCACAGACTTACCAGCCAGATGCTGATCTCCAAGCTGCTGGGCTGCATTTTAGCTATCAGCTTGGTAACAGCTGATAAGGCTGGTTTATAATTGGGCATTGGTATTGGGCAAAATTCTTTATTGGTGCATCCCTAGTAATCACTTGTGTCTCCTCTTCAGTAAGGATCCTGCACATTGGTGTGATTTACATTGCTGTTTAAGGAGAAAGGATTTTCAGCCACATTTTGGAATAAAATTACTGGTGGAAGAGAAATATTTTCAGCAGAAACACAAAATACCACTGACTTCCTTGCCATTGTTACTCCCCTTCCCCCTTTTTCTCACTTGGTCTTTGTAAGAAACATAATTAGGGGGAAAGGATCTGGGTGTATTTCAGTAAGCTTTATTTAGAAAAAAAAGAGTTATGGTTAGGCTGCTTGAATCTGTACTGAAGAAACTACTCCATATTCTACTTTTTAGAGTGGCTGTATAATTTTTTTTTCCTTTAGTGTAGAGCCTTCTTTCGTCTCAACATTGACTAAAAAGGAGAAATCATCAACGCTAGATGTTTCTTGCAGGAAATGGTGCTCCATTAGTAACTTTGGAGAGAAATTGCTCTGCATTGTTCCAGCAACCTGTGATTTTTTTCTCAGCATGGTTGGATCTTAAAAGTATTGCAAAACAATATCTTAAAATGAACTGATTAGTATGCAGAATTCATAGTCACATTTAGGGTCTATTTATAAAACCTTTCTGTTCTGGGCTTAGACAAACAAAACTGATATGCAGCTGTGTAACACATTGATAATTTTCATTAGTTGTAAAAAGCCTCAATAGAATTTACAATTTTATTCATTACATCTAAATAATCTTGGAAAACCTACACTGAAGGTGACCTTACAGTCTTATCTTGTTTGTTAATTAACAAATTAAAAAAAGAAGAGTAGGAAAGCTGGATAAGATCATAAAGACATAAGAAAAAGGCAGGAGGAGAAGTAAAAATCACAAATGTAAACACTTGAAGATATGCTTGACTGGGGGCACTCTTGCATCACTGTGAAGCAGAAGGATGTGCGTGTGTATGTGTGTGTGTATAACTTTTTGTAATTTGAATATCCTTTTCTCAATAAATAGGAGGGGTTGGGGTCTCTTACATTCTGAAAGCAATTGTTTGTTTTTGTACGACGAGAAATTTTACTGTTTTCTCTGAAAAAGTGCCAAAGTGCAGGAACCATTGTTCCTATAAACAAACAAAATTTATTTTTCATGCAAAAGACACAGTACCAAGGTTTCCAATGATCGTGCCTTTGTGAATTAGTTTAACATTCAAAAACAACATAACATATTCACTAATACAAAAGAAAAACACACACCCCCTCCTCAAGATTTTTTAGGGAAAATAACTACTGTATTTACTCAAATATAAGATGAACCTGAATATAAGGCAACCTCTGCAATAATCAAAGTCTATATATAGAAAATGTATACATTTGTTATAGTTTTCCAGTTATAGAATCTAATTATAGGAGGTTTGCCTTTAATTTGTCCTCCTTCCACTGCTTCAGCGGGGAAAATTAATCTTGTGAGAGTCAGGTATCCCTCTTGCCCTCTGCTCCTGCAACTTCTTCCACATGACCCCATAGCTCAGCACTGTTGAATACGTGTGCATATTCCACATACACCCATAAAGCATCCATGTGCTAATTACCCCTCTACTCATGACTGCAACCAGGGTTTCTTGTTATGATTCTTGGGGTCCTCCAAAAATTTGTATGCAGGTGAGGCGCAGGGCAACCTGGTCTGGCTCCAGGTCATGGAGAGTAGGGCCATATTAATTGTATGCAACATGTTGAGACAGGGGGTGACAAGGAGATTCTGGGTGAACTGTCTGGAGCCCTATTTCATGGTGTTTGTCAGACATATAAGATTGGTGAAGAAGTAGGGATGATTGGAAATGGGAAAGGCACAGCTCAGCTGTGGGAATGAAGAAGAAGTCAAAATGTATGCAGCCTAGTGCTCACCATGACTTGAAAAACTGTTGGTGCTAAGAGGGATTGTGTGCAGCAATTACCACTATAAGATTGATTTATATGGGCTGCACTAACATATCTTTGTAGTAGTTCCCATCAACATAGATTTTAAGATTTTGTTACTTTAATTTAAAAAACAAGTTCCCATCAGCACGTTTGCTCAATATGGGAAATGTGTTTTATAGTTATGCTCAGTGTTGGCTGCTTTTAATCAGTTTCATGGTTGGTTTCTATTACTAAGCATATAAACTTTTGGCAGTATTTTAATGATTCTTCTTTGGCAATCCTTCACAGTTGAGGATGATTATCTTCCATGATTGTCTTATTTGTGGGTCTGCAGACAGCTGATGAGGCTCCATCCAGGGTCAACAGACTCTGTTTCAAATCTGGCTTGTGTTTCTGTGCAGAATGGGTGGCTCTGGACTCTTGATTCAGGCTGAGACATACCAGTCCTGCTTTCCCATGTCATGTTACAGTTCTGGGCAATGGTCTCTTATGAGATGATGTTGATATTGCATTTTTTTAAGATGGCCTTGAGAACATTGTTGAAGTGCCTTTTATGCCCTCCTTTTGCATGTATGCCTTGATTGAGCTGAGAGAATAAAACTTGTTTCGGGTTTCCAGACATAGCTAGCTCAGTGAAGGTGATATTGGAGGATCACCATCTCAATGCCTGTGATGTTTGCTTGCAACAGGATGCTAATGTTGGTGTGTTTATCTTGGCACTGGATTTGAAGGATCTTCAACAGGCAGCACTGATGGTATTTTTCCAATGACTTGAGATGTCTCCTGTACATTGTCCATGTCTCAGCACTGTACATTAAAGTGGGGATCACAACTTCTTGAAATTTAATGATTGACAATGTATTTAGTGATATTTCCTTGTATGAGAATGTAAGATGAGGAGCCTTTTTTCCCCATACTAATTGGGGGCAAAACCTTGTTCTATATTTGAGTAAATATGGTAAATATATTTTATTAGGAACTAAACTCTGTAAACCCATATAAATATAACAATGATCAGTCAATCGATCTATCTATCAATTGATATAGCTCTCTATCTCTCTATCAATATTACAAATAAGGTTTGTTTTCCTTATTGATATTTATGTTGGATGAAGAATAATTAACTTTTTCACAAAAGTTTTTTTTAAAAGTCGTGTTTATGTAGGTACTAGGAGTGTGCGAAACGGGCCATATTTGATTTGCATTTGGCCCAAATAAGGGACAATCATTCAATTTATTGATTCAGATCACTGTCCTTGATTCGATTCAGCTGAATCTGAAGATTTGATGCTGATTCGGAGAATCAGTGATTTAGCCATAGACACAGCTTTAAATGTTTTTTCTACATACCTTGAGGTACCAGGCACAGCTCATGAATGATGTGATGGTGGGATGGATGTAGCATCCCACAAGAGTGTTTGTGTGTGTGTGGGGGGGAGGATCATGCTCAGCAGTGAACCCAGAAGTGGACCAAAAGTACTTCTAGTCCACTTCTGAGTGTGCAGGGCCCCCCGTGCCCTCCCCTGGCTTGGCAATCAAGCACAGTGCCCATTCCCAGACCCAGGAGGCATCAGTTGCCAACCCGGGGGTATTGGCGGGAGGGCAGCAGTGCTTTTGGTCCACTTCCAGGTCTGCTGCCAAGCACACTAGAGACCTGCCCCCACCACTCCTGTGGGATACTCCATGTGCCTCACCATCACAGCATTCACAAGCCACCTCATACCTAGAGGTATGTAGAAAAAACATTTAAAGCTGAGTTTATCTCTGAATCTCAAAATCTTTCCTAATATCTCCAAATTGATTTGGAGGGTTCCAATTCGATTTGGAGAGATTAAAGGGTCCTCTGATTCAATTTAGATTCAGAGATTTGGCCACCAAATTGCGCCAAATTGAATCAAGAACCAAAGCTTCACACAGCCCTAGTAAGTACTATTTTAACCTTAGAAGATAACACTTTGTTGTTTTAGATTTTGCTGAGGTTGGATTCTTAGATAGATTTGTAATTTAACTGAACCTTTAATAACATCCTTTCTACAATCTGTTCATGATACATTTCAGTTATATAAAAGTGCTACCATGACCAACAAATTTAAAATAGTAAGAAAAGACTGTCTTTCTTTTAGTTCTTTAGCTTTCACTCTTTTAACTGTAAAGTTTAATTAATTCTCCAGGCAAGAGTCTTCTTGAGGAACAAAACATTGTTTCTCCCCTGTAAAATAGAAACTGAAAAAAATTGTTCCACCATAAAAAGGCAGACCTTCCTTTTATAACACAAAGCAGAAAACAAGGACACAAGGCTTTTTTGCATGTCACCTTAAAGAATCAGAGGGGTATCCTTGTATTTTAGATGATGAATTCTAGAACATAAAAAGTGGTTCACTCAATTACTGAAGTGACTCATTATATCTTTTTGGTAGGTGGGAATTTGTAAGCAGAACTAGTCTGTTCAAAATGCAGATCAGCAGGTTGGGCTGTGGAATCATATTTGTACCATACCATATTGTTTCTTTTGTGCTGTTAGTTAATGGCAATAGGCTTGGAAAACACCCAATCTCTCGCGTTGCTGGTACATTCAGTGGAAACATGTTGTCAATTATTAAAAATGTGTCCTGAGTGGTGAGATTAGGGTATGAGGCCAAATCTCCAAATAAGCTTTTACTGGAGCTCACCTACCAGAATTTAAATGGAAAAGTAACATAAGTATCATCCTATTACATACCACAGGAAAATAGTAGTGTTCTTACGGAGCTGGATTTTGCCAGGTACGGAGTGTCTCTGGCCTCTGACACATGTTGCACTTTAAATGTGATTAATTAGTTAAACACATTTTAAATAGTGACCTAGCCACACATTCATTCAATTAATGGTGTCATAAAACCAGGAATAAGTGACAGAGGGTGTCTATACTCATGCTTGGGGGGTGGGGGGAGAGGCATTTAATTAGAGCAGCTCCTGGAAAGCCACTCTAATTGAAACACTGCAGTGTCACATGTATCCTGCATTTCAAAATAACCATGGGGGTGCTTTAACTAAAACTTGTTTGGTGAGTTTTAGTTAAAGAGCCCCTGCCACCATTTTGAAATGTGAAACACTTAATATACATGACACGGCAGCATGCTGGAACATTCTAATTAGAACACGCAATCGAGTCTGCTTCAATGTGGTCTGATTACAACATGTCAGAGCATGTGTATATGCACCCAAAGTTATTACACAAAAAATGTGTATTAACTTTATGGCTGCTTCCTATTATGCCTTTAATTGAATGTGTGGCCAGTGCTCATAAGAATGTAAGAACATAAGAATTGTCACTTACTGGGTCAGACCATAGGTCCATCTTGCTCAGCATCCTGTGTCACACAGAGGCAGAGAGTGGATGCTGAAAGGGAGAGGAAACTGGGTATGACCAGGGATTTTTCCACTGTTTTTCTGTCACTTGCAGCATCCAGCATTTGAAGGCTAGGAAGTTCTAATTCAGCGGCTGTATCCCTAACTCCCATGGTCAATAGCTACTAATGCCTCTTTCCTCCAAGAATTTGCTCAACTCCTTTTTGAATCTGGCTAAGCTGCCAGCTTACACAACATCAGGTGGCAATGAGTACCACACTTTAATTACACACAGTGTGAAAAAGAACTTCCTTTTGTTACTTTTAAACTTCCTACATACTAGTTTCATTGTGTGATTTCTAGTTCTTGTAGTGTGAGAGATCATAAATAATAAATCCCTACTTGGCTTCTCTGCACCATTTAGTATTTTGTAAACACTTATCATGTCCCACCTCAAGTGTCTCTTTTCTAAACCATATACACCTAACCTCTTTAGTTTCTCCTCATATGGAAGTCTTTCCATATCACCAATCATCCTCGTTGCCCTTCTCTCTGGCCTCTGTAGTTCTTCTATAGCCTTTTGAGGTGTGGGGACCAGAAATGGGTATACACTATTCAAGCTGTGGATGAATTTATAAAGGGGAACCATGGATTTATAAAGGGGCATAATGATACTTTCTGTTTTATTTACAATTCCCTTCTTAACAATCCCTAACATTTTGTTTGCCTTTTTGATGACTACTGAGCACTAAGCTGATGTTTTTAGTGAACTGTCCACAATGACCTCTAGATCTCTATGTTCTGGAGGACGGGAGCATTGGCCTACTGATCAGGCCTCCCAACTGATGGAGTACAGTGATCTCCCCCAGCTGGGAGCCCTGATCAGCTGATCGAGCTCCCATCACAGGAGTGCAGAGTGCCGCAGGCCCCATGGCTGAGAGCTCCAGTGTGCCCTTCCTTACAGGTGGGATCCCTGTCAGTGATCAGAGATCCCAACCAAAGGGTCATACCATGCAGTCCCACGACTGGTGAACTCCCAGGGCTGGGAGCCTCAGTCAGCTGACAGGGCTCCTGGCCTTGGAGCAAAGATTATCAGTGCAGGGGAAGCCCAGGATTACGATCTCAGCCTCTCCCTGCACCAGTCATATGCACATGTGGCATAGTAGGAAGTGCGATTGTTGGGATCATGCATCAGATCCCATCACACATTTTTTTTAGATGGCAGGGCCCATATGAGCAAGGCTCCTACTCTGTTTATTCTACTTATACTTACTCCAGGTTGCAGAGGCTCTCTGCAGTGGCCCCCCATCCTCCTCACCAGCTTGTGCAATGGCACAGGTGTACAGAGGGAAGTACACTGCACACAAACAAGGGAAGAATTGTGAGTGGCTCTCTTCTTTGATGCAAGGATATCCCCACAGAAGCTGTGCTTAAATGACTTAATCTCGCCTCAAAAATTTCATAAGTCAGACACTGAACAGACCTTTATGCTTCTCAGGAACATATAGCAATTTCCAGAAAATGCTAAGAATTGCAGACTTCAAAGAATGACAACTACAGTAAAGGGCACTGGAGAACAAGTATCAGCACCTGACCTACCAAAGGATTTGGGCACATAGAACAAGACTGGTAGAATTTGTACAGCTAAATCCAGGATAGCAATCCTTAAAACTACCATCTATCTCTTCAGACACCTAAAGCATATAGGTACCTATGTTTTCTCCAGTGAAATTAGCTAAGCACTTAATGTTTCATTTCTGTACACTGCTAGAATTGCTGCCATCTTGTCAAGGCTATGTAACTTGATAACCTTGACAATTCTGAATTCAGTAAGGATCCTAAAATTAGGTACTAAATTAAATAGCTGTTGGATAAATACGTAAGTAATCCTTAATGGAAGAATCATGCTAAGTATCACAATGCTCAAATCCTTTTGTGAATATAGCCCCAGGTGGTTTTACCCTTATTAGTGTGCAATTAGTGTGAATAAGATATCAGAATCAGGCTCAATTGTTACTTCTCACAAATATCAAAATGAAAAATAAAAAGAGTGGAAAGCAGTAAAGCAGGTGAACATGTAAAATACTTGTCTGTATTGACTTTGAGCAAAATATTCACTAGTGCTAAACACCATATTTATACAACTTCCCTTCTGACTTACTCAAGGATTGGTGCTGACAAAAAGAGCCTTATCCGTGTGTTTCCATTGAATATATCATGCCCAAGAGGTATATATCCAAATAGGAAGAGCTTTTTTTTGTTGGTGACAGAGCCAAAGTCAAGAGAGAGGTTGCACAGACATTCTTTAAATGATGTAAAGCCTTAAATTTCATTTTCCAAAAGTAACTTACATTTTTCGATGCCTGTATTTCACTGAAAGTAACTGAGGTGATTATATGTCTAAAGATGCACATTGGTGCCTAGTGACATGTTCAAAGGCCCTGAAACTCCTAACTACTGCTAATTTAAAAGGCAGTTTGGTGCCTAATCACTTTTAAAAATCTCACTGGGTGCTTACATATCCTCTTTTTTAGATGTCTGAATATGTATAGAAATATAGACTTGTATGGCTTAAGTAGCTAAGTAAGACTTTGGTTCTTCGGTATACAAATCATTTTTGAAAATGGTGACATAGGTGTCAGTACTGAGCAGATAAATGTGAAAATACCTTTTCAAATTTGAGGCTAAGTCATTTTGAAGATGGGGCATAGGCTCCTAACTCACTTAAACACTTTTAATTTTTTTATCTTTGATTTCCTGGATCTCACAATCAAAGCTTGTTTTGTGTGTGTGTGTGTATATTTATAATGCTACTAAAAATTGTAAATTACTGTGCAAACTGCTATTTCTTTAATTCCATAAGAACGAGATAATGAGGATAATGAGGACTGTTCCTTTGTAATTCCAGTGTGATATTTTTGTGGGAGGTTTTTAGAGCACATGGTGTGCAATTAGAGATAATGCAGACAGCTACTTTGTTTTTCTGGTGCATGCATATCATAGTGGGGGTTTTTTTAAGGACATATTATGCGATTGGAAATAACATGGCCATTGTTTTGTTACTGTTATTCATCTCTGGATTTATGCATTTAAAATGACATCCTCTGAGATCGGTGAAGATCTAGTCTGTCATATCACATGCCCTGTACAATATTTAGAAGGAATGGGTATTCCTTTTATTCAGGTGCAGCTGGTTTAGCAAAAGAGTGACGATTATGAAAAGATGCTAAAATCTGGTTTGAATACTTCCTAACAGAAACCAAGAAGAACTACTTCTAAAATGTAAGGCTCCAAGGAACAATGCGTAAAAGCTAAACAACAACAACAAAATACACTGTAGGCTATCAAGAGGGATACTATCCCAATACTTTTGTATGGTTGTATTTTCAAATATAATAAGAATTTGCGAGTTCTATCTGATTTCAGTATTAGCTCCACACTCTTCACTCCTCTGAAAATGCAGACAATACTGATACATAAAGCCTACTTAATGATCTGATTATAAACAATAATACATTGAATACCAATATAGTGATTTGTGAATACAATCCCGTCAGTGAGATCTTTGATATTTGATATTGCACCAAATAACTTTAGGCCATGTGTGCTGAACTTAAAAGGGGGAAAAACGCTAACTGCCAACTCTAGTAATACTGCCTAAAATTGTATGCACCAAAAAAATTGAATTCAAAGAGAAGCAGGGTTCAGAATATACATGAGGAATTACAACATACTGCTTTTGCAGTATTATTTTCAACTTCAGCTGCATTTCAGAGCATCCAAGAGGGTAAAGAAAAAAAACTATCGTTCTGCTACTTTGGGATAGCTGGTTTATAGGCATTTGGTTAGAAAACATGGTGAGAGACTGGTGAGAATGCACTCTACTGTTGTTGGAGTCTATGACTCTCAAATGGGTGTTTATTTATGAAAGATGTGCCCAGAGTACTGATAACATTTTAAAAGTTTTTAAAAAATATTTGTAAAAGCCCTTTTCCATTGTTTTCACTCTTATTCTTGTTTCTACTTTGTCACTTTTCTATTAATTATATTTTCATTGAAGAAGAAACAACAGACTAAAACATTGATCCTGCAAATGGTGCTTCCTAGGCATGTCAAAATTCACTCAGGCATATTTCTTTGCCATGCTGAAGCCTCAGATAGTCTTAGCCAATTAAGTTCATACTTATACAAAATATCCGGACTTGTACAAAATAATCCACAGACTGGGTGATATGATGTGTCAGTTGTAAGAATACAATATTTTTTCTTTGCATGAAAAAGACAATTACTTCAACAATTCTTGATAACACTGCTTTTCTGGAAGTTAACAGGAGAAATAAAACAGTGGCAAGGAAACGAAAATGTCATGTCATATGGATGCATCAGTGCCAGTGTTTTTTATGGTATCAGTATTGTAATAGTTTTAGATTACATGTATGACATAGATTTGCACTCATTATAGAATTAGCATGCTGACATTCAGTGCCATAGCAAGGGGGAGGGCAGCGGGGTGACCACCCCGGGTACTGAAGTGAAGGGGAACCAAAAGGTGCTGCCCAGCTGGTGGGGAGGCAGGGACAAGGGATGGAGCTGCAAGTGGCTTGTTTGGGAGTGGGGCATGGAGTCAGGGGAAAGATGGATCCCACCACTGTGTGCACTCCCAGGCAGGCATAGAGGGCATGTGCTCCCTGGATCTGTGGGTGGGGCGAGGGTGGGTGAGGTGAGGGCAAACTTCACTGCTATGGCACTGCTGACATTAAATGAATACATATTATATATGGATCATGTGCTGGGTCCCCTTTGTTAAACTTAAAATAGCAACATAATCTGTTTGTAGTGATGTGTATGTTTTGTGAGGTTTTCTGAAATAATGTTTAACAAGACAAAATTCCAATTATCTATACATTATCTGTAATGGTTGTTAATTTTTAGTTGAAAAGATCTCAGAAGAATAAAAGAATGAAAATGTTCCAGAACTTGATTCAAGGCTCAAAATCATTGTGAGCTAGACTTCAGTGGACTTGATATTATCCTGAGTCTAATAAGGTTGAGAACTATTGATCCCAATTAAGAATTCTGTTTTTACTAGCTTAGTCTATCTTGGGAGGCAAACATCCTGGGAGATGCCAACTTTCAAAATTCCTATTTCTGTGTTTTTTTTATTTAAAAATATTTTCCCAAGTGCTTTTTTATTCATCTTGTGATGGCTGCATTGTCCTCATTTTTCCATTCCACACGGTGCTGTTTTGGACACTACTCATCATACAAGAAATCTCATCATACAAGAAATGTTTTCCTTTTTTGTTTTTTTTTTCAATTTTTCCCCCTAGTTTGCATTTTGCATGTTTTGGGCCCTTAAAGAAAAAATCTACCAGATAGGGAAGCATGTTACAAAATGGTATGCAACAGAGGGAAACATCATGGCTAGAGGTACACTGATACATTGTTCTGATATTGGATCAGCACCGATATAAAGAAAATTGACTATATTAGAAATCAGCCTGAAATGGCTGATAATTTGGCCAACAAATGCCCGTGTGTGCGTGCAGCTGCAGCACAACATTCAAGCAGCGAGGAGCACAGCCTGGCAGGGTAGAGAGCTGTGTGCAGCTGCTAAGTCTGTTGTGGTGAAAGGGGAGAGGGAAGGGAAGGGGTGTGGAGGGGCAGATCAACATGCCCCACAGTGAGGAAGGGAGTGGGGGTGGGGCTGGAGATGGGGAGGGAAGGGCATGAGACTGAGCTGTGGCTCATCTGAAGGGCACGGAGGGGGCGAGGACAGTGTGGCTCCTGCCACTGTGTGTCACTTGTCCTTGAGCCGCTCATCCAGGAGCCACTCATCTGGCAGCTCATCCGTTGCTCACCTGAGAGGGCATGGCCCGAGATCTGCACAAGGTAGACTGAGCAGGCTGCAGCTGTGAGTTGGGGCACCCCTGATCATTGCTTTTAACATCTTTAGTACACCCCTAATCAGTGCACCCCACTAATTAGGGGTGCACTAATCAGTATACCCCTAATCATTGCTTTTAACATCTTTAGCTTTAGCTGTTCCTACTTGTCTACATATTTGATACTTAAAAATAAAGACTTTTACAGTATGCTATAAAAAAAAGGGTTATAAGAGGAATGTAAGTCTCACATAAACAATACGATTTCCTGTGAGGTAGAAATGTGTCCAAACAATTGGATTGAGGGTTAAAACTTAAATTAATCAGAATCAGTGCCAATGCAATGCCATTGCAACCCATACCAACAGAAGGGTAAGGATGACACAAGAAAGATCCATGACCTACGAGTATTAGCTATTCAAGTTTTAATAGAATGAACCTATAATGATCATACAAATTAAGGATGTTTTTGCATACAATAAAAAGACTCACAATTTGGGAAGGTTCACAGAAAACAGCACAAATAACTTGTAATAGTACCTAATCCTACACTTCAGAAAATAAAAACGTTCACATCTTTAGGTGATTAATACTCACTTTTGGTCTTAGCCACTTCAGGAAAACAGAAGCCACTTCATCATGAAGTTACTTACAGGAAAAACTCTTATGTGATTGTGATGTTTATCGTGACAAATGAGGCTGCTAGTGTACTATGACTCAGTTTCATAAAGCACCTCTATTTCCTCCTCCTTTGCTTCTGAGAAGGAAGTAGAGATTCTCATTCTTTCCAATGTCAGTGAATAATACTTAGTACGCTTGCAAGCAATTAGTATATGGCATGCAGAATCCAACTTCTTTCACTCCATATTTCTACTCCATAATCAATTAAGTGTAACAAGCAAAATTAAATTTATTATGAGAATACTTAAAATTATAAAGGCAAAATGATCTTTTCATGTTTCAAGAAACATAAAAATGCTAAGTTGTACTCTTCAAGTAATAAGAAAGTTTAGTCCTGGTGAAATCAATAGGAGATTTTCCAATGAATTTAGTGAGACCAGGATTTCACCCAGAGACTGGAACTAGCAGTAGATAATCTACTAAGGGCATGAACAAAGGTGAAGAGTTTAAAGCTTTCAGATAAAAATAGCATGACATACATTGTTTTGTGCCCCAAAACCAGACCAAACTTGAAGTCAGCTGTCAGCAAGAGCATTACAGGTAAATAAAAAAAAAAATGGCAAAAGCTTTCTTACCACTGTGGATTGCTTTTGATTTCCAATGAACTCAGCCTATGGATTTCTATATCAGGATCTCTCTTATCAAATTGACAAAGCCAACAAAATAGATGTGACAGAGATTCACAAGAAAGATACATTTTCTGGAATAACAACAACAACAGCAACAAAAATCACCCACCGTTTTCATCAAAACCTTTGTTTTAATACTGGATGCCCTAAAGGAACTCAGAGACCTTTCAGAGGCTTTGCAAGTAAGAGTTATTACTTACCCAACAGTTAGAAAGTGGATATGGAAACAAACTGACATGTTCAAAAGAAAAGACAAAAAAAAGTGTGCAATGGCCCCTTGCTGCAAGGATTATGGGGAGCAGTCATTAAAGGAACTGTTAGACAGCTGTCTAACACATTTGATACACATATGAATAATCGCATGGGAAATTTATACAAGGCTCCTATTAATACCACAGTGAAATAATAAAAAACACTTTCTTCAGTCACATGAAGTGTCACCATTTGGGGACAGGTCCAGAGCCTTTTGAACGTTGAGAAGCTGATTTCTATGGATTCTTATTTGCCTTAAATTCTCTATTTCCCATATGTAAGATAATGCTGAGTAATATATATGAAAATTCACAAATATCAGAAAGAACGGCACAGAACCAATTTCATTAGGACATGGCAGCCTTGTGAGTTTATGCATGCTGTGGGCCAAACTGAAGTAATCAATGTAAAAGAGGATTCAGCAAAATGAATCACATTGTACATCTACAATAATCTGCCTATATACGTTGATCATTATAAATGCTTTTCATCTTTTTCCACTGTTGTTAAAGCAATGAGATCTAACAACTTATGTACAATAGTAGATAATTAACAGGCATTTTGCTGAGCATGTAAAACACAAAAAGAGGGAAAAAATCTATCGCATCTGGAATGCAGAGTCTTAGCTTGATGGAGATTTTTTGGAACCTGGAGAACCATTAACAATTATTTCCTCCCTGAGATTGTTTGTGATTCACTGAATCCAGAGGAGATTTCAGAAAACCAATGTGTTTGGACTGAGTCTTAACATTAACAGTTAAGGTAGAAAGAGATAGTGATTGGGCATGCATTTTTTTGGAGATGAAAGAAAGCAAGAGCTAGTTTTAGCAAAAGCGAAGAGTGGTTTAAAAGGTATTTAGTGTTGTAGAAAAATGCTTGATTAAAGCTCTGGATAATGGATTTCACACATAAGATGTTCAGTAGTGCTGTAGAAGTAGTGCATATTTCCCCAGTCTGACTGGGGAGGGTTCTCTGGGACACCCAAGGGTGCATAGGAGAAGTCCCTAGCCAACATGAGGGGCTAGGTTGGTTGGGACCTAGATAAGGTGTGCTTAATATCTGGTACAGTTATGCTTTGTATTATGTATCTATTGCTATTCTCATTTGGTTATGGTCATGAATGTGTTATATACAGTTGGATATGTTAATTCTGTATAATGGACTCTTTAAGGGTCCATAATGGGCACTTGTGGTATAGACCAAGTTGACTGTCCTGGGATCCACTCCTCTTCTGGGCCTAGGACACAGGTACTTACCTGAATGTCATCCCTAGGACAGACTTCCTTGTGCCAAGGGACCTTTATATGTATATTTGTATCTATACCTGTACCTATATTGATTTTAAGGCATTTTATATATAAATGTTTGTAACTCAATAAATTGTATATAGTCAAGAACTTTGGCCTGGGCTAACTCTATAGAGGAAAGAGGGTTCCACCTGAAATTCTGCCATCCCTCTCACAGCACACTGTCCATCCCCCCACTGCCTACCCATCACATCTAATTGAGGATAGGGCACACCCTTGGGTGTACCCAGGACACAAAGTTTTAAAAAATGTTCTCTGCTGACACACCCTATTGGCAGCAGCTGACAATCAGCAGGAAATTATAACTGAACCTTAATGACTCCCTGGAGAATATACTCGGTGTGACTCACTAACTTCACTTAGAACATAAAGATGGTGGAGATGGCTCTTTCACTAAGGAGTGTAATGGTAGATTTAGGTTTATATTTTGATGGTTGTTTACATTGCCAGCAAAGCTGGATAGTAGGAGAGGATATGTTTGGAATAAAGCGTGGATATGTTGGTCTTTTTAGAGCTAGGTGGGAATGTTACTGGTAGTATGCTCTCAATAGGGTAATGACGGTTTTGGTCATGCAGATATATACTTAGAAATGGATTGAAGTCACCAACTTTTTACAGATACTAGCTGACTAGAGCTTATAAATGGGACAGAACTTGTGGGTACTCTTGCTAGTGCTGTCTAGATACTACTGTGTGACCTTGGGGAAATCATTTAATCTTCCAACACCTTGATTTACATTAAATTAAGATTTCAAAGTAAATTACTTTGACAGCCTTGCTGAAAGGTCATGCACACATATGTGCATGTACACACATATACCTACACATACATATATGCACAGAGAAATTATTATTATTGAACAGAGAGCAAAATATTTGCTGGATATGTTTCTCATAATGGAGTCAAGATTAGAGATTAATTTCTGTATGCTGAAATAAACTTTTAAAAAATTGTTGTTATTGTTCAAAATATCTAAGAAGTTGGACTTGGACTACACTCTCTTAAACCTAGCCAGACTAAGAATTGCATAAATCTTATGTTTATTCATCACTAGCAGATGCTAATTCATTACTGGATCAACGTTTAGCAGAAATATGAATAAACAGAGAATTCACAATCAGGTATCAGAGTTAGATGCTGAATATTACTGATGGATTGATTATGTTTTTGAGCTATTTAGATAATTGATCATACTAAGTACAGAGGGTTTGGGGGGTTTTTTGCAATGGTAATGGACCTTTCCTGTTGTGATCTATTTAACAAATACTTGGATTTTTTTGTTTAAAAACTTGTTTACATTTTTGTGCATCCTGGCTTTATTGAGATTCTGTCATTTGAACTATACTGTCATGCTAGCAACGATATAGAAACAGTTCAGCGGTGCTTACATTAGAAACCTTTGTTTACAGAGAACTTTCACAATAAAACTGCAGAATTCAATGAATCTTTAAACTCTCTCAAGCTTGAAAAATGACATAGTAAGGTAAATTCGGCCTTTCAACACACATATTCAGTATCACAGACTCTATGGCCCCAATCCAGCAAAACACTTGAGACTATCACAGATAGAAAACTACATAGAACTAGGTGCATCCTTAAAGGTAAATGTCTAATTATATGGTTTAAAGAATCAGAAAACACCAGTTTGTCAAGCTTCTCATAGGTCCAGGACTTCTAGAATCTACAATCTAGATGAAAAGAAAGATTTAATATAGGCCTATAGCATGTGAATAAATCAAGCAAGCATATATCATGAAAAAACCATGCAGGAAGAATATAAAAATGTAGGTCTCAATTCTGAAATGTATCTGTGCATACCCTAATCTTTAAATAGGAGTAATCAAATGAAGGTAAGCACATTCTTTGATATGCTGCAGAATCAGATCAATTAAGTCTACTCCTGATCTCATGAAAGTCAATGGCAAAATTTCCATTATTTCAACAGTGTATCAGGGCATGTGCAGACATTCCCAGGAACTGATCTACACAAATGCACCTTACTTTAAGCCATGTGATCATAGATTTGGTCCAACTTGTATGCACGTATACTAGCTGGACCGCAAACACAATATAAGTAAATCATGGTGTGAGGAGGGATAGTGTGTCTGCAGAGTGGGTCTGGGTGGGGAAGTTGGGGTTGGTGGGATTGGGGAACACTGGAGGATCTGTGGTGGGGGTCCAGAGGGTTGCCCATCTCAATGTAACTGGGGAGGAGAGGGAGCACAGATCTAAAAATAGCCCAGTCAAGGTGGGCAGGATAGGAAAAATGCAGAGCCAAGATTGGGGAGAGTGGCTGGGTATTCCCAGCTCTGGAGCTGTACCCCCAACATGTACAGACATATTGCAGATTGGGGTTAACCCATTCATGATCTAACTTAATACACTCCCTCAGGTGAAGTCAGTTAGATGTGGCTGGCCATTTTTTGTCTGCTCTAAGCTCCTCAAAGCTACTTAGTTCGATCTAAGTGTTACATCTGCTCATAACTTTAGTCCTATTAATCTCATTCCTGCTCATTTTATCCAGAGTATGATCTTTGAGATGGTAAGCATCTTTAGCATTCACTAAAATTAAGGTGAGGCCATTCTGCAGCTGATGAAATTAATGGAGGTAGCCCCTATTTTACAATATCCAACTATTGAAACTATGTAAGTACTTTTCTTTATGAATATATGTTTGTTAATACAAAATGAGCACTTCCAATAGATCCTATAAAATGCAAATATATATTATTCAAATTGATATATGTCTTTTTGGGTAAGAATTAGTACAACATTTCTTTTTAAACCAGCTACATTTCCTTAACATAAATATTCATCACAAGGTTAAAATATGTATACAGAGGACCATCTAAATTTCCAAATACAACCTTACTGGTTAGATACCACACTGAGGAGAAGAGTCAAAGTACAAAAAGGTAATGTTATCAAATGCTTTTCTTTCCCTTCTGGGTACTAGTACTTACATTGTGCAAATGCATTATGCAAAATAATGTTAAAACAGATTCTGCATTTTACCCTTGGGTTCATAGAATATTCAATAAAAGTTAAACAAAGAGAAGTTAATTTAGAATTAAAATCAAACCTTTTGAAAAAGAAGACTGTTTTATATCATCCTTCAAAGCCCACACAGAATCTTGACAAAGGACAATGGGCCTGAGGACACTGTCAAAGGGGCATCAGTGAATAATAGTATGCCCACCGCACCACACCACACGCAGGCAAGGTGCCCATCAAATGGACAGGAGGTTATCAGTGTGTGCCAGCTTTATGCTAAGGGAAGGAGCTACATTATATTGGTTTTAAAACATTGGGGATGCGGAGTGGGCATGCCATTATTCATTGTAATATAATACTCTTTAGCACGGTCCTTTGCTGATGTAGACTTGCTTAGTATGTCCACATACCTTAGGTCTGCTTTAAATCTTTCTTTTCACATATACTGCAGATTCGAGAAGTCTTTCCCCTATGAACTGCTTTCTTGATGTGTTAAAAGTAATCCTGGATGGATGCTCAATCTAATGCATTATAGCAACTTATATAAAGTCCCTGAATACCATATAACTTTAATAGCTAAGCATTTTGAGCATTATCTTTCCAATGTAACAATTATGTGGGTTGGAAAAGATTACCAAATACAGAAGCACCTTATGTAAGCAAATTTTATATGATTTTCATTGTGAGTTTTGTATGATAATCCCAAAATATAAAATTACATTGGATGCCTCATCATTTCAAATATTTTTTCCATATTAATCCCTCATGGAAATCGGATTTTTTTAATGTTCATTTAAAGAAGCTTTTCTGGTTTATGCTTGTGGTTTATAGTTTTGTTTTCATACTATTTATTTTTTCAGAGGATTCATGGTTCTTGGCCCACAACTATTTTGCTGCTTTATGTAATGAATCTACTAGGCATAGACAAGACACACTGGTGGCTCATTTTTCTTTTATTCCATATTGAAAGGGTCATTCTGTAGGTGGCAATTAGTCATACTATTATGTGAAAGCAAGCACGTGCAAATAAAGGGCAAATCCAAATCCTAGACCCACCTGGATACGATGCAAATGATATATAGTGGGGATTGCCATACTGATAACACATTCATGCATCCTCACTGCCTGCATTCAGTAGAGCTGTGTGTGAGTTTGGAAGTGGGTTGAGAAGTGGAACATGCCAGGTATAGATACAACTATACACATTAAACCCCACAAGATAGAGCTATAGAAGTTAAGACAGCTACTAAAGACATGAGTTTGCAGCAATGGCTTGCTTGGGGATAATTTGTCTGCCAAGGAACATCCCAGTGCACTGCCCAGTTTTTCAGGCTATTTATTTGGATTTGTGCATGCCCCTAAATGAATAAGCATCTGCTAAATTATGAAAAGGCAAAAATAATCCATTGTTTGCTACAAAAAAATATTGTTGCTTTCTCTAAAAATCTCGGTTTCTCACCTCAGATAAAATGAATTTGTTGAACTCAACCTCTAGTTCATATAACTGAACTGTCTTGAAGTATAGAAAAAAATATGTATCCTCTGTTCAAAGGCGTTCAAAACTCACTAACGATGGAAAATTGGGCAATCCTTATCCGCCGGGTCTAGGTGTCTCTAATTGAAATGAATTACAAGGAAAAAATGTCAAGTTTATTACCCCTACGTACAAGTTGCAGTGTGAAATTTTGCTTTATAGCATTCTGAAATTTTCACCTCCCAAGAACAATGAACTTCAGAAAAGAATAAGAAGGGAAAATCTCTGTAGCTTTCAAGAATATAATTTCAGAAAGGATTCTCTGAAAACAGTGTGGAATAAAAAAGTTTAGATACAAAATGAAAAGGACTATTCAATTCACTTTGTATTGATTCTGATTTAAAACTTATGTAAAGCCTAGCCATTTCAGGGACGGGGGAACGGGGTAGTAAGTGGAATGAATGGGATGTCAAAATGATGCAACAAAATATAAAACCTAGTTGTCCTTTACACAAGAGACTACTGTGTATGTCTACAAGAAGCTCCTCATCTGTTACGGATATGTAACTCCTGCAAAAGAAAAACTGCTGCAGTTGTTAGGGAACATTTTTTGCAGCTTATTCAAATTCTTTTAATTAGCCAATTTATCCATCTGTTTCATGAAACCAAATCCAGATAAATCTTCTGCTCATACAAACATCTAGCAAAGAGGACAAATCTGATCAACTCAAATTTCTATTCTCCTGGAATTCAAAAAGCAAGCTACATAATGTCAGCAGGTTTTTCTCTGGGTTTTAAAATAGCCAATTGGGAACTTTATAATTTGTTTTTTTTCCTCCCGAAAGCAAAAGAAAACTGAATCAAAATTCAGAAACTCATCTCTTAATGCCAAAACAAAACATTGCCCTGAACATCAATTCTGGGCCTGAGTCTTAGGAACAAAGAGGCTAATAGACTATGAATTAGTCCACTGAATCAACATACTATTTCCATAAACTGATTCTTAAGAGCCTAATAAATGGTCAAACTGAGTCTGTCATATTGCTTCAAGTAAATTCTCTGTCCACCTTGTACCATCCATTTACTTTTTTTTCCTAGTACAATTACATAATGATTTAATTCAGATATGTGCAAGGACAAAAAAAATGAAAATTTGGGAGTGGGAAATTGGAGGATGGCTCTGATGAAGCAAGATGTACATATCACATACTATTAAAATTGTAATGCTGTATTTACCCAAATTCAAGATGACTCTAAATTTAAAATGACCCTCAATAATTAGACTCTGTACATGGAAAATTTATAAATTTATTATCATTTTCCATGTAGATAATCTAATTTTTGGAAGGTTGTCTTAAATTTACCTCCTCCATTGCTGAAGTGGGAAAGCAGTGTCAGGGGAAGCAGTGGTGGGGAGGTAGGGCACAAGTGATGGTGGGACAGGTAATGAGGGAAGCAGTAAGAAGGCAGTTGAGTCGAGCAGTTTGACCCCTCCAGATTATCTCCACCCCCAATTTTCTTCCTGCTACCTTCCTTCCCCATGTCTGCTCCCTGGTACCGGCCCCACTGACCTTCTGTTACTTCCCCTCACTCGAGCTCTGACAGGGCTCCAGTCCCCTTCCAGCCCAGGGCATAGAAGAGAAGGGAGAGGGAGGGCAGCTGGAGCCAGCGCCACAGCAGCTATCCACCCCCCTGGCACCTTGTACTCAAATGCAAGATGAGATCCTCCCCCAGGATGAGGAACCGTCTTGAATTTAAGTAAATACTATACTTGCATTATCGCCTATAATACCATATCTTAGAAAAAGTTGAGATAAATGATAATGAGTATTTAAAAATTAGTTAAATGATAATAAACACTGACACAATTGCATTGTTTGGCTCTGTAGCATGGCTCATGTCTCCTCCCACCTCCGACATTATTTTACCTTTACTGTTGGCTTTGAGTGGCACATTGTGGTTTCTTGAGTAAAATTTCATTTCTACAAGACACTTAAGCACATGTTTAACTGTTCACACAAGAAAAAAATATTTTCCTGAGCACATAAGTGCATACTTTGCTGAAAAGTTTTCTGTTTAAAATTAAACACGTGTAAATGATTAGCCAGAAAAGGTTCTGGTGAAATTAAAAGCAAGAGGAACTTTAAGCTCCCTTGTGAATATCAAGCTTAGCTGAAAAATTAAGAATTTCTCATGTTTCTTTTTCAAATGTTCCCTCTTTAAAAATGTTAATTTAAATGTACCTCTTAAAATTATTTAGGACTATTCTGACCCTGACTTTAAATGTCTTTCCTCCTTCAGAAATGTAAATTTAATGTCAGCTATCATATTTCAGACTCCTCTCCTACTTCAGATATTTTGTTTTGCTTTTTATAGAAATGCACAGATAGTCTAGATCCAGATGTTCAGGCACATGCAGCTTGTGGCACCACAAAAATCTCTTTGCATTACCACAAACTACACACCTGGCATGTTAAAACATGCTCTGCACTGCAAATTTGCAGTGTTAGGGCAAAACTTGTTACTAGGAAATCCTGGTAGTTCTCCCTGGAGACACTCTGGATGCCAGCCAGAGCATTTCTCCTTCTCTAGTTCCACCCCAGCTCCTCCAGCATGCTAGAAGCTGGGCGGAGCAGGGAACTGTCAGTAAAGCACATGTGCAGGGGTGTGCTCAGTGGAAAAAGTAGTAGCACAAGTTAGTGCCGCTACTTTTTTTTGCTGTTACAAGCACTCACCCCTGCATATGGGAACACATCCATAGTTTCAGATGCTCCATGACACTGGCTATGCTCTTGCAATGACTTACCATGGCATACAAGCATGGGGTGACTTAGACACTGATCCTACAAACACTTGTCCATGTAAGTAAAGTTAAACATGGAAGTAGTTCCTTTGAATTCAATGAGAATATTTGTATACACAAGTGTTGGCAGCATTGGAGATTTAGGGCCTATTCCAAAGTCCACTGAAATCAATGGAAATGTCTTGTTAGTTTCAGTAGGTTTTAGATCAAGCTTCTGTATCCCAGTTCATGAACACAGCCGTCCCTATTCAGGTCAGGCTTTGACCTTATCAAGCTTTGGCCTTATATGATTAAATACTTCAGCCACTAGGAACTAAGCAGCCATATGAAAATGTCATCTGAATAGAGACAGATTTAAATGCGTTATGAAACTCCTTCCTGAGTCAAAGGTAAAGTGCTCAATTCTGAGAAGTATTGAGCACTTTGACTCTAATCCAGTAAAATCCTTCAGCATTTACTTAACCTTTGCACATGGGATAGGCCCAATTTTGTCAGTAGGGCTACTTAGGTGTATTAAGTACTTGCTTAACTGGTGTTGGAGACTGGAGTGCTCGGTGTCTCAGCAAAATCAACCTTTTAAACAAAGCTGAAGTCTTCTAAGATTGGGAAAATATAGCAAGAAAACAGCTGTGTGAAGAAATCCAAAGTTGTTTCCATTTGATGGGGTTTGAAATGACTCAATTTTCTGGTTTTCATTCAAAAAACACATTAAAACATCTTTCTATATCAACATTTTTCATATACTGAAAACATGGCTTCAGTAACAAAAGTCATTTTGCTAAGTGCATACTTTGTATAACAAATCCAATACAACTCGTACGTTTTTGCTAGACATTCTCTGAAGAATTGCACACGCACATAATTTTTGATAATGTCTCTTCACAACATTTTTCACCAAAATGCTTTCTTTTTGATAAAATGGCTACCTTTGCTTACAGATAGAATGGATGCACTTGGCAAACAGTTCAAATGAAATCAGCTTAAGTTAAAGCATCAATCAGTGTAAGCAAGGGCTGTACAAAAATTTGGCTCATAATAATTAAAGATTCAACCATGTATAATTCTTACTGCTGTGATTCATCTTGTTGAAATCAGTGCAACCAGCAGACAACCCCAGGTATTTTGCATCCATTGATGAACTTCAATATCTGTTCTTATAATTCCTAATGCTGGTATATCTCCAAGACCATTCATTATTGTTTTCTATCTTTTCTTTCCCTTTTCCAGAGATGTAAGGCAGACTTTCTATACTATTGTAAACACAGTCCCCCTCAGAATTATCTGTTTCCCTGCTCATAAAATCCCATATTGATAGTGATATAAGGGAGTGGCTGGTCACCCTGGAAAGAGGGAACATCTAGGCAATAAAATCTGCAATGAAAACAAATTAGACATAATATTTTCAAGATTGGGCCCTAGATCTTGTGGCTGCCTACAACCTTATCAGGGGCCACCAGCAGGGAGTTGGGGAAAATCTGTTCACCAGGGCCTCCCTTGGAGTCACCAGGAACAATGGCCACAAGCTGAGGGAGAATAGGTTTAGGTTAGATATTAGGATATTAGATACTACTTCGCTGTAAGGGTGGCCAGAGCCTGGAATAAGCTTCCCAGAGAGGTGGTGCTCTCACCTTCCCTGGAAATCTTCAAGAGGATGGGCACCTGGCTGGGGTCTTATGATCCCTGCCACCCCCAGTGCTCCTTTCTGCCCATGGCAGGGGGTTGGACTAGATGATCTGTCTAGGTCCCTTCCGACTCATTGATTCTATGATTCTATGATACCTAAAGGAATTAATGCAAAGGGTACTGACATGCACACATTTTGCACCATTTCAAAAGGGGAGGATGACCTCTTGCTCCAAACTGCTCACCAACTGTCATGTTCTAACAGTTACATGTGGACATGCTGGGAACAATACAAATGTAGCAAAACAGCTTCAACTCTAGTCCTACTTCCTACAGAGTTGAAGTTGGAGTCGTTTTGCTATCTCTGTATCCAGAGCTGACACGAGCAGGGTGCAGAGCAGGGGGCAAATCATCCCATGTGGGTCCTGCCCCCACTCTGATCCCACGTGCCCCAGACCTGAAGAAGCTGCTGCCACTATCTGCAGCATCAGTGTTAGTGGTAGGGGCAGGAGGTAGTGAGTGGCTGGATGTGAAGCCAGTGGCAGCATGGCCACTCTGCCCAGTTCCACGGGGCCCCCCAAAGTGCGGGGCCTGGGGCAGTCACCCCAATTCACCCCTCCACCAGGGGTGGCTCTGTGTGTATCACCCTTGCCTTGGCCAAACATACCTGTTAGAACGTAGCACCTTCTGCACGCTCCCAATCAGCAGCTCCTCTTCTGAAATGTTCCCTTTCTGAAACAGCTCCAAACATACATGTGTCCACCCAAAGTTACATGCTTGGTCATAGATGTAGAGGTAAACATTATATATGAAACTCAGAAACTCAGAAAGAATAAATTCGTTGTTTAAGGTCACAGAGAGATGAGTAGGTTGAACTCAGATTCTGGTCTCCCAGTTTTGTTTTACAACCACATAGGGGAGGATCATAGAATCATGGAAAATTAGGGATGGAAGGGACCTCAGGAGGTTATCTAGTCTAACCAGTACCCTGCTCAAAACAGGACTATCCCCAGCTAGATCACTTCAGGCAGGGTTTGTCAAGCTGGGCCTTTAAAACCTCCAAACCACCACTTTTTTTAGGTAACCTGTTCCAGCGCTTCATCACTGTCCTAATGAGAAAGTTTTTCCTAATATCCAACCTAATCCTTGCTTGCTACAACTTGAGACCATTGGTCTTTGTTCTGTCATCTGTTACCACTACTCCATCCTCTACCTTTTAAGTAGTTGTAGGCTGCTATCAAATCCCTCCTCAGTCTTCTCTTCTGTACACTAAATAAGCACTGTTTCCTTAGTCATTCCTCAGAAGTCATGTGCCCCAGCCCCTAAGCTGTTTTTGTTGCCTTCTGCTGGACTCTCTCCATCTTGTCCACAACCTTTCTATAGTATTAGCAGTGCAAAATAGAGGGGAATAATTACTTCCCTCAATCTGCTGGCAGCCCTCCTACTAATGCAGTCCAATATGCTGTTAGCCTTCTTGGCAACAAGGGCACACTGTTGACTCATATCCGGCTTGCTGGCCACTGTAACCCCAGGTCATTTCTGCTGAGCTGCTGCTTGGCCAGTTGGGCCCAAGGCTGCAGGATAAAAGGTTAGTGGACCATGAGAGTGAGAGAGAAAAAATTCACTTCTAGAAAGCTACCAGCTCTGCTGTCTTAAAGGACAAAGGGCAGTTAGACACCTGATTCCCACCCCTTAAGTGAAGCTTCATGTTTAACTGCTTTTCATGCCTTTGAATTATTCCCTGAACAATCACTTGATAAACCTGTCTGTGTGTACTGCATTCTAGGACATATTCAGATTGATTATGTCACCTACTTAGGTGAAGGAAGAAAAGTGTCTCATAATCTTTCATGAGCCCATATTTCACATCAAAACATACTCTGAGTTTTATAATTCACATTTTCAGTGACTGCAAGAGAAGAAATATGTTAAATTGATCAGAACCAAGTAGTCTGATTTATGGGCTCGTGGTGCTACTTCTGCTCTGCTGTTCCACACTTATTTTTAAAAGAATACACCAGATTCTCTGATCTTGCTGATCTTTGGATCAGAAGATGACAGGGAATCAAGGATAACTTTAAGGAATATTTCTGTTTCAGTGATCCTGAGACCCTCCCTAGCCTTCACTGCTTTACCTTTTACCAGTATTCACAGCTATAAAGGACTATTCTGGCATCTGTGGATTGTTTGACATGGTGGTGCTTTAATGATGATGACCCTTCCCTTTGCAAACTGCTCCTGGCACTTGAACTCTAGGAAGAAATGGTATACGGGCATGAAAACTTTAAAGGTGCAGAAAAAACTAACAATTTTTGCCCAATCTGGCCATAGAAAGTGGTCTATTGCCATGACCAAACACAGGTACACAGCTGCAGACTGGCCAATCAGGGGAAAATCTGAAACCTCATGAGAGTTCAAATGATGATGCTTCAAAACAGTGTCTTCTGTAACTTGTGTCTATGCTGCCTGCCAGCCCTTTGCTGTTTTCAGAATGGCGGGGAGAAAAGGGAGCAGATGGAGTTCAGTCTGGGGTTTTTTAGCCCCTGGTAAAGGGTGGGGCTTATGTACTGGTGCCCCCACCCCAAGGTGAGTAGGAGGCTCCAATTCGCCCACCCTACACTGCAGCGCTGGCTGGGAAACCCCTAGAAGGAGTTCCCTCTGCTCCCTTTCCTCCCTTCTATTCTGAAACAGGGACAAGCTGGGAGGGAGAAGGGGCTGTTGCTAAGGGAATCTGGTTGTAGGCTTGCAGAGGGCAGCTAGACCCCTCCCCCTGGAATGAACAGTGAACTCTGGTTTGGTTTGGAGGATCACAGTAACTTGGAAGACTTCCTGCAAAGCGTCCTGAGTTACAGTAGGGAGTTGCATTTTGTCTGCACCCTAAGGGCATCTCTGCTGCGATGCATGCTAATTAGCACATGTTGAAGCAGACTCAATTGATTCTGCTGTGAATCTAATTAGCATGCTCCAGCAGCCTCCAAGTCACTTGTATTCAGAGCCTCTGTGTTTCAAAATGGTGGCAATGGTACTTTAATTAAAGCTCGTCAAACAAGCTATAGTTAAAGCACCCCCACCACCATTTTGGAGTGCAGGTTGCTGAATTTAGATGATGCTGCGGATGCTTTAATTACAGCAGCTCTCAGAGCTGCTCTAATTAAAGTCCCCCCTTCCTCCCCACCTCAGAGCATGTGTATAGATGTCCTAAGCGCTCAAAACCAACAGGTTTATGACATCGTGTCACTGGAGCAGTGCGAAGTATCTGGGTAATAGTGGACAATGCAGATATGCAGACAATGCACTTATTGTATATGTATAGATGTAAAAAGAATATTGAGCCTTTAATCCAAAGCACACTTTGTCAACATCCCCTAAGCACCTGGCAACTGTTCACAGATTTAAACAATTATATTTATTTGTTAGTATTTTTAAATGTTCAAAACTCTTCTGATAAACTGTGGTTTGTTAAAGGTACTGTCTTCTCACCTCAACACAAAATAACGCCTACAGAAAGAAATGGAAATATCAAAACAAACAAACGAAAATACTTGCACACAGTCCAATCCTGAAGACTTGATTTTGCCATAGCTCCCTTTGAAGTCAATGAGAATTTTACCTGAAAAGGACTAAGGAGTTAGCACTTGCATCCAACTTGTTAATTGCTTGTAAAGCTTGCAAACAGCTTGTCCTTTGCATTTCATAAAAACTCTCAGACGCAGAATTAGGCAGTTCCTTCTGAAACATTCATATGAGTGTTCAAAACAGTCAACATCTGATAAGAAGTGAAGAGGAAAACTACTTTATCCTCAGAAGTCACTATTGTACTAGATGATAGAAAACTCACACAGAGAAGAGCTCTGATGTTAGTTCTTTCCAACTTTTGTTTTGGTATTAAATGGAAAAGGTGAACACTATTCAGTCTTCAGAAGGGTTATAACTTGTATTAAGAGAAGGTGAAACTGGTGCCTGCTTGAGCAGATAAAGCACTAATCCTTTCACCTCTAGGACAGCTGTTTTTGTTGAAAATAGGTTGCTAAATAAACAGAATTTGGTGTTCTGTTCCTAGATAGCAGTTCATATCAGAAAAACCAATCACCACACATAATTCAGTACAATTGGCAGTCTTTGGCAAAGTGAGGCTCAGGATTAAGTTTGCCTGGGGAGTGAATCATCTCTTATCCTTATAAAGGGTGCAATCTTCAGCACAGGGCAGAGGTCAATAGCAATGCTTTGTGATGAAGACACATATTTATGGCTAGATGCCCAATATCTGGTATATGAATAAGATGACATTACTCCTGCTGTATTAGCATTTTCCTGACCTTCAGTGAACACAGTCACTCAAAAGGGTAAGAATAGTAAAGAAAAAAAAAATGTTAAAAACTGTTCCATACATGACCTTTAAAAATTTAAATTTGAAAATATTATACCAGGTAGGCTATAACAAGGTCTGACAACTGTAAAGATATAGGGTTTGTTTGGTTGGTTTTTTTGGTTTTCCATGAAAATCTTAAACAATAAGCAGTCCCTCTGAGTTTCAGGCTGGCTGTCAGCCAAAGAAAATTCAGAATTTTGATCGGTGCTTAACAATCTGAAGAAATTCACTCTGAAAATCGCAACATCCTCTATTTTATAAGCTATTTGCCTTGTTTGTCAATGAGTCAGTTCCTGTTAATAAGTCATGCAAAATGATGCAGATTGAAGTTATGCAAAGAAAATTATCTTTCCTGAAACTACTATGTTAGCTGATTTGCCTACTTAACATGTTGTGACAGCCTCAAGATCTTGAAACTGTCTAGAGATATACACAAACCATTAAAAACTCCAAGAAAAGCTGCATTTGAAATAATAGCAAGTGTCAAAATATCTTGGAAAACAGAGGGCAATAAAATATTAATAACAAAACAGCTGTTTAACTGCAGCCTACCAAACATTTACAACATGTTGATGATATTTGTAAAAGAGGAGAGGGATCATTATATTTGGAAAAATGATGTCCTACGGTTTTGCAGGATGCTTTTAAAGCATAGATCAGCTATAGAACGTCTGGTATTTAAGTACATTTAAATTTTACCAACGTAATAATGAAAATGACATGCTGCTTAGTTAAAGAAACCCTCTCTGTGAACACCAGCTCTCTTCTTTTGACAGCCTTCAGAAAAATAAATGCTAAGAAATGCAACTCAGTCTAACATTAATATGTTTGTTACCTATCAATAGAATTTTTATATGCTGAGCAACCAGCCAACCACCCAGAAGCACACAGAAAGTCCCTATAATTCTTACAGGTTGATTGAGCTTAAGCAGATGTATCTGACCTCTAGGTTTAAGAGACTAAAAATAATTTAAAATAATAACTTGGGACAGTACAATGAATATTTGCAGAGCAGTGCATGATTAAAGGTCACGAGAAATTAATGGGTAACACAGAGTGAGCTGAAAAAGGTATTTTGCAGTAGAAACATAATGGGGTAAAATTTTCAGCTAGACTAGGCAATGTTTATAAGCATAATTTGTATATGTGAAAGCTGTTCCCAGAACTAGGTAGTGAAGGATGCAGACACCTGTTTTTGAGCCTGCAGTTGCAGAACTGGAGGGGCAAAGAGCCTTCGCCCTTATCAAGATTTACCCCAAAATGGTTTTACAACTGGATTTTCTCAACTTTCCATCTATGAAACAGAAACTTTAGAGGGGTTTTTTTTTGCTTGTTTTTTGTTTTTTTGTAGAATGCTGTTTTCTTAATGAGAAATTGATGAATGATGACATCTGGCAAGAAGAAAAAAAACATATGGTCTAACTAGCTATTTCTACAGAGGTTAAAATTGGCTTTGCAATTTTCTCTGGTTGCCATTATGATTGACAGATCATCAGATAAATCACTCATTCTTCTCCCCCTCTGTGCTGGTCCTCTGTACCATCAAAGACACTAGGGGGTAAATTTGCAGTGTAGTGCATGAGGAATTAGATACGCAAGGCACATTAACATAAATGGGATTTTTGCACCTAATTCCCCATACACTATGCTGAAATATCTACCCGTAGGATATAATAGTCATGTTTTCTCCTTCATTCTATTTATAATTTTTAATTATTAATTTCAAATATAATTGGTTTCTTTAAGAAACGAAATGCCTCGTAGGTTATCTAAAATATTGTTTAAGACCCTTTGGGCTTGATACTGAAAATGACAGAGAATATATGTGAATGCATTCTAGAAACAAAGGAAACAGGACTAAGAAGAGGTTCTATGATGCAGAGCTAATAATGGATTAAATTTAGCCCTTCTATTTTTGTAAGGGCTAAATACTCATTCCTCCCAGTCTCCTGCCTCACTTATTAACCTTCCTTCCAGAGGTGGATCCAGGATTAGGTGAGAGGGAGTACAGGAGCAGCCACCTGCACTATAGGGGCAGCTGCAGCCCCTTCTCCTGACACTCCCCCCGCTGAGCCTTCCAGTGTCCTGAGAGCCTCTGGGGACTTTTTTGAAGCCCCCAAAGCATGTAAGAATTCTCCATTGCCTCTCCATGTTTAGAGGCATGTCCCATTCCCTTTCCGTCCTTCCCTCCCACACTGCTGCTGCTGTGCTAGGGACAGAGGAAAACTCAAAGCCGCCCCTGCCTACTCCAGCCAGGAAGCAAGGCAGCTAGGCTCAGCTGGGAAGACAACAGCAGCAGCAGCAGTGACCTGCAGGGGTTAGATTCCTCTAACCTGCTGTGCCCCCCCAGGGGCAGGAGCAGGGAGGAGGACTCCGCTACCCATCACTACTGCCACTGTCAATGCTCTATGCTGAGTCTAGATCCCACACAGACCAGCTGGAAGAGGCAGGAGCTGCTTTGAAACTTCCCCCAGTCCTGGACCAGTGGGGAAAGAACCAGCAGGAGGGGAGAGGGGAGAGGGAGAGGGAAGAGGAAGAGCCATTTCTCTGAGCTCAGAGGGGAAGCCAGGGATTCTTACGATTTGGGGACTTTAAAAAATCCCCAGAAGCTCCTTCAATGTAGTCCAATCCAAAAGAGGGAGGGGGTGCATCTGTAACACTGCACCTCCCCTGGATCTGCTGCTGCTTCCTTCCCATCCCTATCTCCCCTCCTAAACTGTATTAGAGATTTGTATTTGTCATAAAATTCAAAATACAGAGAACAATGGGTTTAACAACGCAGTTTGGTAACAAATACCTTCTTCTGCCATTTTGAAACAAGGAAATGGCATGAGGATATGCTTCCTTCAGGGCATTCTCTTTTCTTATCCCCTGAATCCAATGGACTAGATATGATTTTGTCAATGGTGCTTAGATCCAGGCCTTCATTGTTGTTGCTTTGTTTTTGGTGAAAATGTTTGAAAGGGAAACTCAGTGCTTTGGTTAAGCATTCTCTTTGACCCAAAATGAAAATATTTTGGTCTCTCATTCCAATGAAGAAAATTAAAAAAAAAAAAGAAGTCATTTGGGGTTAATCCAGTTTGGTAGCTGAACTGAAAAAGCAGTTATTTGCACAAGCCTTTTACTCTTTCTTCTTACCGGGCTACCTAATCGTAGACAGTGCAATTACAATTATATATAAAGGGTGAAGCAATCAAAACTGGATTCATTACTGCTAAAGATATATCCCCCACTGCAATAAAATGCCCTTAAAAATAATCCCTAAAGGCAACTTAATCAACCCTGTTACGTCCATTCTATTATTGGTTGACCTTCAAGGTACAGCAGAGGTACTGTAGTGACATTTATACAACCTGAATATGGCATTAATAGAGCCAGGAGAGAATGGGATTATTGTCTGGACTTCCTTTCAACCAATGTGGCTGGAGAAGCTCTTTGAGCCCACTTATGTCAGGAACAGCTAAGAGCAATCTAAATAAACCTGGGAACCCAACCCATGATAGACAGCCCCAGGACTGGCTAATTACAGAGGGGGGTCTTAGTCACCTTACAACATCCTAACTTGGCAGAGTTTAATCGGCTGGCCCAGGTCTCATATGAGGCATGTCATTGTTTGATACCATTTTTTGTATATTATTTCAATTGTTCTTATCTATACTCTTCATAATGTACCTCAGCATTGTATTCATTTGGGCTTTTTAAACTTGAAGTGCACAGTATGCTCGTTGTAGTAGGCTGACATTGTGAGTTCAAGATCTTTTTCCTCAAAAGATTTCAAAATCAGATAATATAGGACTGGAACTTCATTGTAAACTACTTTCTTTATATCTAATTGTACCTCACTGCACTAGCATAGTCCACCAATATACTTAAATTTGCCTGTCTTTTCTCTAAGCCTTCAGTGTTTCATTATCTAACCAAAGTTAGTATCAGTAAGTTAAAAAAGCCATCCCACTCTAAGTCATTACTCTGTGAAACAACATTTCCAAATACTAACCCTTGGGTAAAGTTGGTAATAACCCCTGCAACGTGAGGAGCAGCTGTTCACAATCTGTATTTATTCTCCATTAACCAGTTCTGAATCCAAACTTGGTCTTTACCCTTTATCCCATGTTTCCTTTTTTCCCATTAATAGGCTCTTAGGAGAATTAGATACAAAATAAACATCAGGAGTATTCACTGCTTCCAGGCCTTTTGAATGTACTGAGAGAATGAAGCAGTTCAGTCCAAATGAGAATTCAGAGATTACAGATTTAATTTCGTTGACATGGAAACAGGTTAAAACAATTTCTAGTTCATTCCATAATACATGAAATACATTTAGGTTTGCTAGCCACTAATACTTCCAGTTACAGGATATTATGCATTTAGTAACGAACCTTTTCTTTCATACCAATAATGGCAAAAGCAACCAGAAAGATGAAGTTTCATGAAATTGGTTATTAGTGCTTAAAAGTTCTACTCTTTAAGCACACTACTGCTGTGATCTTTCACTATGTCTATGTTAAATATTTTTTATGCAAGAATTTTTTTTTTGTTAACATAAGTGTTTCTGGTGTGACAGGATCTTTCAAAAGAGGTAAGGGATGATTTGCCCTGTCCTAAGAAGTTCAAACAGAGATATATAAAGAGAGCTTGAGGAATAAACAAAGGGAAGCAAAATAAACAGGTGGACAAAGCCAGGAGTACTGATGGAACAAAAGGGAACGCGCACTGAGATGAATGATGGATCAGAAGGAATGACTGAGTTATGAACTTGAAGGTGAAGTCAAGAAGGTTCAATCTGAAGTCATACTAGATGAGAGGCCAGTGTAAAATGTGAAGCCCTCGGTGCTCATCAAGGAGCGCATCTGTGGGGGGCAGTAGGGGAGATCATGCCTCAGGGGCAATCAGCATGGGTTCATCAAAGGCAGGTCCTGCCTGACCAGCCTGGTTGCCTTTTATGACCAGGTGACTAAATCCTTGGATGATGGTGTCACCATGGATGTAGTCTTTCTAGACTTTAAGAAGGCCTTTGACGCTGTCTCTCACCCCATTCCCATCAATAAATTGAGTGACTGTGACACTGATGTCTACACAGATGAATGTGTAAAAAAATGGCTTATGGGGCACACCCAGAAAGCAGGGTTGTACTCAACCTGGCAAGGTGTGAGCAGTGGGGTACCCCAGGGCTCGGTCCTCAGGCCCACACTGTTTAACATCTTCATCAGTGACTTGGACGAGGGGGTAGAAAGCACACTGTCCAAGTTTGCTGGTGACACTAAGATGTGGGGTGAGGTGGACACACTTGAAGGGAGAGAGAGAGACTGTAAATAGATTTAGACAGACTACAAAGGTGGGAAGATGATAATAGGATGGGGTTCAATGTAGACAAATGCAGGGTGCTGCATTTTGGGAGAAGAAATCCACAGCATACATACAGGCTGGGGAGTTCCCTCTTGAAAGCACAGAGGCGGAATGGTATCTTGGAGTCACTATTGACTCCAAGATGAACATGAGCTGCCAATGCCCGACCGCAGCCAGCAAGGTCAGCCATACCTTGTCATGCATCCAAAGATGCATCTCAAGCTGGTCCAGAGAGGTGATACTCCCCCTCTATGTGACTTTGGTCAGGCTGCAGTTGGAGTAATGCGTCCAGTACTGGGTGCCACACTTCAAGAGGGATGTGGCCAGCCTGGAGAGGCTTCAGAGGAGGGCCACCGACTTGGTGAGAGGCAGCAGGACAGGCCTTATAAGGAGAGACTAAGGGACCTGAACCTGTTCAGCCTCAGCAAGAGGAGGCTGAGGGGGGACCTGGTGGCTGCCTACAAACTCATGAGGGGAGATCAACAGCAAATACGTAGAGCCCTTTTCTCCCCAGCACCACCTGGGGTGACAAGGAGCAATGGTAATAAGCGGACGGAGAATAGGTTTAGGTTAGAGATCAGAAGTCAATTTTTTACAGTTAGGGTGGCCAAAATCTGGAACCAACTTTCCAAAGAAGTGGCCCTAGCCCCTACCTTGGGCAAATTCAAGAGGAGGTTGGATGATCACCTGTCTGGGGTCTTGTGAACACAGCATTCATTCCTGCCTGGGGCAGGGGGTCAGGCTAGATGATCTGTTCAGGTCCCTCCTGACCCTAGCTACTATGAAACTACAAAGAAAACAAAGAAGGGAGGTGTCATAATCAAACTGACAGACAAGGTAAAGAACATGTCTCTAGAAGTGGGATGGATTGAAACATTGGGATATGTGTCTCAGAGCTACAGAAGAGATTATTATATAAGTAAAAGGAGACTTAAATGAGAGATTTGGCTGTGAAGATTGGGAGCCAAGTAGAAATACTGAAGCTAGTGATGAGGAAAAACAGATGGATTTTGAATATGACTTGGAAACTATGGGTGACAAAGATATGGCCCATAGTCTGGATTTGGGCTGCAGGTCCCTATCTTCTGGTGTTGCCTGTGGGTCTCCGTGTACACAGTACAAGGAATGAGTGGGGCCAGACCAGAGCATGTGCTGCATGTGGTGTGCACAGCTGGTCCAGGGAGTGCCCTGTATGAGCCGCACCTGCTGGACTTACCCTGCATGCTGGGTTTGGGGCTGGTCCAAGCTGGGCCCACAGACTGGTCCCATGTCTCGGATCCAGTTCAGAGGGCTCATCTGATGCAGGTGCTGCATGTAGCCCATGACCTGGATTGTCCCCAAATGCCAGGTGCAGCATGTGTCCTGGACCAATTCCACTTGTGGCATGCACTGTGTACCTTGGACTGCCCCCCCACCCCGCCTTGTTGCATACAGCATGCAGGCCTTATCCATTACATTAACATTACACAGTGTGTGGGGCTTGGGTGTGTGTGATCCAAGCTGTGGGGTTGGATGATTTTAATAACCCCAAGCAACCCAAATGAGGGTATGAACAACAAGGAAGGGAGAAGGTGTTGATAGTGCCAGAGTAGAAGCAAAGAAATAATTAGCAGATGTTGCACACTAGTAAAGACCCTGTCAGACGCAGCATAGGTGTGCACTCTTATCTTCCCTTGTAACAACTTAATTCAATTTTAAGAACTGTCCAAAAACTTACAATAATTCTGAGGTGTTAGCTTACCTTTTACATGCTCCTGAATTAACTCAAAGCAGTTAACTAATTTCTGATGTTCAATATCAATGCTACCACATTTATGTTACAGGGGTGTTGGTTGTAGGTGTGTTAGTCTAAGGACATAGGCAGACAAGGTTCTTTGGGTGAATCTGATATCTTTTATTAGACCAACTTAATCAGTTGGTCTAATAAAAGATATCAGATTCACCCAAAGAACCTTGTCTACCACATTCATGATATCCCCAACAAATTGATGGAAAGATATGATTAGTTGCAAGGGAATAGCTATTAAGGTACTCATGGTGGTTCTGGGGTCGAGGAGTCCTTCACAACTGTCATCTTCCCTTGCAACTAAGTTAATTTCCTAAAAGGGAAGAGGACTGATTTGCCTCCTTTTGCCATGGATTCTGGCAGTGGAAGCCAGCTTTTATTTCCAGTAAAAGTTCAATAGGAGCCCTGCTAGTGAGGAATGTGGTACTGGAAACACATTAACTTGACACAATCCATGACTGCTGTTGCCATCATGACTTTCCAACACAGTACTGACCCTGTGGGCTCTCAGATTATGAGAAGTTGCTGCTACCTTCTGATAGATTTTCTTCCTCTTAAATTCAGTTCCTGAATATAAACAGATCCCCAAATTATCCACCTAGAATGGATATTCAGACATGGGTAGCGTTTGAGTGAAGTTGTAGCTGTGACTATCATCACTGTCTAAGAAAAAGACATACATAGCTTAAGTTAATATAGGACACTGGAGATGTCAGCAAGCAGGTAGAAGGGAAGAACGCAATTGAAAGAACCACCTGATAAGTGGAAGAGAAATATCATTCAAGAGGGTCATTGTCACCTGTGCAGTTGGTCTAATAAAAGATATCATCCACAAAAATCCTTGCCTCTTGCACTCTTAGACACTATAAAGTTTGAATGATCTAGTAAAACACATGGCTTCTACCATTACTGAACATCAAAAGTAACACTAAAGGACGCCCAGTTTTATTACCACTGGAAAAGAGTAGTATGTATAATGTGTTACAGAAAGACTGGATCAACAGAAACTATTTGTTTGTGGAACAGTGCCTGCAAATAATCTTACATTCAAGAAGGTTATTGATAAAAAAAATTAGAGAAGAAATGTTAACTGTAATTGGTAAAGCATAGATCTGTGTGCATTTGCTGTTAACATCTTTATACAGCGAATCAGAGTTGCCTATGTATTTATCTAAATTTTTCGACATTTTACAGGAAAAAAATCACAATGGCTTCATTCCTGTTCTATGCTTCTGTTTACACTTGAGGAATACTGCCTGGCCTGCTAATACTCTTAAGGAAGCGCCTTCTAATCCAGATCACTAGAAACATTATTACCTAACATGAGTGATCATAGTGATTTATACCTGCATATAAAATGTAACTTTCCTTAGTTGTGGTTTTCATTCATCTGATTTTGCCCAAGAGAATAGAACCTGTCCACAAAGTAATATTATTTGTAGCTTCAACCACTTTTAAATGGTACAGAAAAAGCTGGGGAAAAAGATATGTGCATGAATATTTATACTTTATCTGAAAAGACTATGTGCTGTTGAGTTGTGTAAAACATAGATATTTCAGTCTGGGGGATGAGCAGAAACACTGAGGAAAATAGGTTTTGGATCATTTTGAAACAGATTTTTTTGTTTAGGTTTTATAGGGAAAAATATCAGGTTTTAGGTTTAACTCCCAAATTTTGTGTTTTATTTTGGGGTTATTTAACCTTTTAACCTGATTTCTTTTTACATTTAGATCAATTTCAAATGAAAACACCAATTTAAGTAGAAAATGAATATTTTTAAAATAATGAAATAAAATGAAAATTAATTTTCCTGATAATTCCACTCCTCCCACCTCGTTTTTTGGTTGAAATTACTTGATTAATTAATCATGAAATTAACGGTAGAAAAAAAAAAAGTTAGGAAGTTCTACAGTGAACTTCATTCTCTGCCAGCTAGTCTAAGCACAAACATGTGCACATACAATTCCTACTGTTTCCCTAAATGGGCAACGATTGAAAAAACTACTTATATGTATGTGATCGTGAAATAAAGTGCTAAAGCACCAGGTCTAAAGCAGCAATTGTATTCAATTTCTTAGTTTCTTGGGCAGCCAGAATGGACTTGTCTGACTCGTAGAAGAGAACGTAGCTGTAAATGGACTTACTAGGCTTTGTTCAGTTTGGGACCTGTCAGTTTTCAGTGTAATGGGGATGGATATCTGGCTCTCTCTATGTTAATGGAGCCCCTTGGATGGCTAGTGAAATGGAATAAGTGAGGGGCTCTAGTCTCTGATGTATCCCACAGTTTTGGCAGTATTTATGGTCCGACTTCTGCTCGTTCGGTTGAAAAGACATGCTGGATCATTCTAAAACAACTACAACGATCTCTAAATTTTTTTTTCAGAGGCTAATCCATCACATGACAGAAAACTTTCCCTGGCATACAGTTTATACTTTTCCTGCCTTACTTTCATCATATAATTCCCAAATATGCTTTCACATTTCCCAAAATAACTAACGGCCCTGCCTCTATATTTGTTGGATGTTTGTTCCTCCTTAGTTGACGATTAACCAGAATATTCAAATCTAAGCCTTTCATTATTTCATAAGGAACAGCAACAATTTTATCCTCAGAGATTATGATTAAATTACTGTACTGTTTTCTTTATTGACAAATGCATTTATTTTTTATGACTTGTTGTAACCTATAACTTGCTCATCTGTAATCATGTAAGTGCACAGACTGATTGTGATTAGTTTCAAAGGTTTTTTGGGAGAAGGACACACTAGCCACTAGAGCACAGGAGACTTGGATTCAATTCGATTATCTGCTCCCTGTATGAATCACAAACAAATCACCTGGAGACAGATTTTTAAGGTATTTTGAGCCTAAATATGCAGATGGGATTTTTAAAGGTGCCTATATGCCTTATATTTCCTGATTCAAAGAACAGCTAGAAATCCAATAAGATGCCATTGTGCATATGTGAGCATCAAATGCATTTAAAGTTCTCATCCTCTTTGTCTAATTGTAAAATAGGGATAATAGTACTGCCCTCCATTACGGTGTGTAGCAAAGCCCAATGCAGTAAAGATACAGTAACGATTGTGAGGAATTCATAAATTATGGTTCAGGGACAGATAAAATTATTCATATATATAATTTATGTTCCTGGACTATATCAATATATCGGCATTTTCTGGCACAAAAGAGTGAAGGAATTTTCCAAATTCAGATACATGAATATTTCATGCACCTGGCATTGTTTTTTTTAAATAGAAAATGCACACTTATGAAACTGGGATGAAATGTAGCTGCAGCCAAGTCATTTGAGGCCAGATTTTCTAAGGTATTTAGGTAACTATAGATACAGATTGGCAAACAGTGGGATTTTCAAAGCTTATTAACAGGTTAAGTATCTAAATCCTATTTACATCCGTGGGAGCTAGGCATCATGTCAGTACAGAAATATATGAAAATCTAGTAGGTGCCTATCTTCCTTTTCAGTCTTCTATACAGTTTTGAAAATCTGGCTCTTTGGGTCTTGAACCTAAATTACTGAAGGCAACAGGAGCTTTCTAACTGAGTTCAGTGGGTGAAAGATTAATCCTGTGAATCTTGAGTGAACATCTGTAGAACCTCCCTCCCTCCTCTGTCCCCGGCTTTTTCCCCCCTCCTATCCTTCCCCCAAGGATTTGCCTAGCATAGTCATTTCTTTAAATCAATCCCTTCGGCTTCTTGGTCATTTTCTTTGTTTTTGTCCAAGCCATCACCAATTTATTTACAACAAACGTACTATTTCATATGTTTTAAAGAACGACATAATTACTAACCTGCCCTAAAATGAGGTGATTGTATATGCCATATATGCAGCCCTTAACACTGGCCACTTTTACATCCATTTACCTTAGTAGGTTTACATTTATGGTGTGCACAGAAGTTGTTCTTTTCACCATTTAAAGAGCTTTCTTGCCATGACTTAACAGAAGTCTTTACAGTACAATGGGTATAACACTTTAAATTAACCCTTGTTAAATGAGGTATTAAATTTGAAGCTCTGTATTTTACAGTACTTTAGCAACCTACAATGCTTTAAATAATTTCTGTACGCTGATCAAATATCTGGTGATTCGGCCAGTATCCCATGGGCTTTGCAAATTTGGTTAGGGAGCGGGGCACAGTATGTGGCACCTGGGCACTGCCCAGCAAGATCTGGGGATGGAATAGTACCTCTTCCCCCTTCCCAACCCACCCCTCCACTTCTGCCAGCTCTCCTTTTCCTTTCTGTACCCAGCTCCAGCTCCAGCTTCAGCTTTTTCACTGGTCTGCTGCTGTCTGCAGTCTCTGGCAGCCCCAGGAGGCTGTGAAGCACCCTCTACCACTGAGTTTGGCAAGTATAGGGGAGCTCTGAGCCCTGCACCCCCAACACTGAACTTCTGTCATGTTTAAGAGCACTGCGATTTTACAGTACTGTAAAAGGCACTCTAAATTACAGCACTGTAAAACGTATACCTGGAGCACTTCTGTACACACCCTTAGTTTGCTTTCTACTACCACTCCTAGGCAGGTCTTTGCATTAATGAAACATCACAGTCTTTTTAAGTTGTATCAGTCTGCATGTTTCTGTGATGGGAAGCATTTTGTTATTGTTTAGTTATGTTACTAATTTCTCTAAGTCTCTTATTATTTCCATTTTCTTCAATGGTGTTTATAACAGCTAAGATAATACTGTTTGTGACTTTTACTACTGTACTCAGTTTTGCAGCTAAATAATGAAGATATTAAATAGGAAGTGTCCTAACAGTGAATGCCTCCCTTGACACTCCCATCCCTCCCAATCTGATGTATTATCATTTATCATTGTCTATTATTTTTGGACTATTAGCAGCTTTCAGTTCTTTTGATAACATTGCGGTTCAATTTGGTTATTTCAGTTAAGATTTCTTAGGACACAGCATGAAATGTATTTTTAAAATGCAAAATCCATTCAATCTACTTCATTCCTTTCATACACTAATTTTGAGATTCTATTGAAGCAAGCTATCAGGTTTGTTTTAGTTTAAAAAAATAAAGAAGCTGAGCTGAGAAAGCACTCATGTCATCACCTAAATTTCTCTGAAATTACCCCCTCTCTAGCTTTCTGTTAGAGGGAGTTGTAATTTTGCAAATCAATAGCTTTATTTTAGGACTTATGTAAATACTAGTAAGATATAATTCTTTCTTTATTTGTTTTAATAAGCCACCTGATAACTTAGCTGGAGTGATTTGAAGTCAATACAACTGTTGGGGGGAAGTAGGGGAGAGGGTAGGCAGAATTTCTTTTTAACCTTATTAAGGCATCAACATACTGAAAGGATGGTGTTTTGGTTGTTCAACGTAATTCTGTAACACAATTACCTCCTCATTCTGAAATCAACCTCCTGTCTCACAAGGAAACAGACTAGTCCCAATTCATACCTGATTTTACTCAGTTGAAATAAATTAAATTAATTGCCACAGATTTGTGCAGAAGGTAGGGCAGGGAGGGTGAGTCTATATGTACATTTGATGCAGGATCAGTTTACTTGCAAGTAAACTACTTGTGAGTAAATGTCCCCAGGCAAGTACCTATATGTGCAAGGATGTGGGAGCAGATTTGCTGCTAGGAGCATTTTCTGGGGTCCTGCAATCGGCCCCCATCACCACCAATGGGAGCTAGACACTCAGGTTGCAGCTGCCTGGGGCTGGAGGCCATATTTAAAAAAGCCAGCACCACTTCCTGGCCAGCTGCATTTCTGGCCAAGAGTAGCATGCAGCAGCTCTTGCACTGTAGTCTCTGCCTCCCCATACCATGGCTACTCCAGCCCTTGCCCTTGGCAGCAAAGCTCAGCACCCTGGGCTCCTGCTGGTCACCATGTTGGTCATGTTGGTCTGCCACACCAGCTACCAACTAGCTCACAGCCATCTGGGCCCTGCCAGCTCCCCCATGTGAAGTGACCACTGGCCCAGCCTCACCACACCATCCCAGAGCCTGGTTTCTGGATGTTCTTCCATGGGTGTGCACATTGTGGTGACTCTGGCAGGTGATGGGCTCACCCAGGGATGACAGTGGCCACTAGTCCCCCGGTGTGGGTGGCTCCCCTTCCAGCAACTAGTGACCAGGGCCAGTGGCACTGGGTGGTGGAAGACCCAGGGTAGAGACCATGGCACGGGTTCCTGGCTGGTGAAGGCAATGCTAGACCCCCGTCCATGCACACAAGGGGGCATGCTGCTCTGTCGTGGCCAGATACCAAGGGGCAGGTGGAGATAGGATTGGGGGCAGGGCTGCAAGTGACATTAAGGTGACTGTCAGGGCCAGGATGGTGTCTAGCAATTGGTCCTCCTCAGTGGCCTGCACTGCCCTGCCATGACTATGCCCTTGCTCCTGCAGGCCCTCCAAGTGCTTGTGATCCAGCGCCAGGAGCTGCACCCTGAACTTCTGGTCCACCTTGTTCTGCATCTCCTCATGCCAGTCCCACACATCCTCGAAGGTGACATCCTTTGCCCATCATCTATCCTGCCAGGCAATGTCCTCCACCTGCCATGTTCATGTATCCATCTGTTGTTCCTCCATGGCCATCACCAGCTGGTCCAGGAGGAAGGTCCAAACTTGGGTCCTCCTCCTGTGGAACTAGCATATTCCCAGAGCCCTGGCTGTGGCAGCAGTGACCCTGAGGTGCATTCCAGCTGCCAACTGTGGCCTCTACCTCATGTGCAGTTGCAGGGGCTGCAGAGCCATGAAAAAAGCTGTTTGTGAGAGTTTACAACATTTCTGAGATAAGATGCTAGAGGCCGTGTGCTGCCTGGCCTCAGATCAGGGATTGGGCCTGCAAGTGTGCCCTGGGACCATGATAAGTCATCCAGGCAGGCCCAGGTGGCTGCCAGCCGAGTCCCCCATCCCTGCTCACTCCCCAGGGGCCAGAGGGTCACTGGGTGCTGGCTGTAGGAAGCCTACCTCCCACACCCCCTTCCCAGGCCAGGCCAAACCCAGCACCTGACAGCACCTGCTTCCACGGCTCCAGACCTTGCCCCCTCACCACCCCCCACAGGTCCACCCATCTCCTGTGATGCTGCCAAGCCCATGGCACCCAGGATCAGGGGGCATCAGGCTTGAAGATGACTGGGACAATGAGCTGCCCATGACTCCACCCTCCCCACAGGAGGCCTCTCTGGGAAGGCAACCTTGGTGCCAGTGCTGTGCCCAGTGTTCCCCTGCTGCACATGTCCTGGGCACTACCTGAGGAGCTTTTTGCATAGACCAAGGGGTTTCCAACCCACTGCACCCTGCTGCTGTTGATTGCCATGGTGCCCCAGGTGAACCTAAGTACTTGGCATGTGATGATGAGCTTGATGGTGTGAGGGGCAAGTAAACTATGTTACTGCACAGTAAAGCATCTCATGTAGACACATCCAGTTGGACCTAAAGACTCACTGGCTCTCAGAGGCATTAGCTTTCATAGACAACAACTTCATCATATGCTATGAATGAACTATCTATTCATAGCATCTGATGAAGAGCAGGTAGCAATACTCTCCTGGCCTGTTTGAACACAAAGACTCTGAGGCAGACCATTGTTTTAACCAGCCAGTGAACTCAGAGCTCACAGCACATATGAAGTTCCCAGAAAGAGCGCCACTGAAGTGTCGATGAGCTGTAAGAGATCACTGTGACTATGGTGTACAGCCAAAGGGAGTGCAGATGTATTGCTGCTCCCCCTTTGCATCTGTTCCTGGATATATCCTTTCCTTATGATCTTACACTGAAAAATCCCAACCCTACAAATACTTTAAGTCAATAGATGCTTCACATGATTTAATTTACTTAAATATGAAACTCTTTACAAGATAAGGTCTTAAGTAAACTATCAAAAGCATCTCAAATGTTAGGGCCTGTTTGCTAGGACACAGCTTAGTAAGTTTTTCAATGGGATAAATGTCATTGTCTTATACATACTATTATGCAATAGTTTTTGTAACAAACACATAAGCTATTTGCTGGAGAAAGTGGAAAACCCCTAATTCCTTAAAACTGACAAATTTTCTGGAAATTTCTAAAATAAAACCTAGCTATGCTAATAGGAAAATGGTGATCAATAAGGCTACTGTTATATTTCTGTGGGTCCAAGGAGACCTGATAATATATTGTCTCCCATCTTACAATTTAATCAACCTCCTCCTTGAGTTCATGTTCCATAAATGGCATTGCCATCTCTGAACTAATACACAAATATAACACATAATCAGCGTATGAAACACTAAAGTTGCATTCCAAAGATGGCACCACTCACAGAAATAAGGGTTCAGCAGAAAATTATTTTGTTGCTGCTACATAAAAATCAGTTCATGCACTAGATTCATGGAATTTACTCACATGGCACACATTTAACGTGACTACAGAAAATCAGTTTATTTGGGGCTGGTGTTTTCCTTGATATTACAGAATTTTTAAATAATTTCCATTTCATTGAAAGTGCAGCTAATCATTATATTTCACCAGTCCGCACATATTGTACAGTGTGTGCTTGTTTCTTTAATGTATTTTTGTTAAATTTAAAGCTAAAATAGGCAAGTCCCTTTTGTGGACATATTAAATAGTTATCAAGAATATTAAAAAAGCAGCAACTGTAGTGACTCTATCATTATAAATTGATTTTAAAAGGCTAGATAACTAGGTTAAATGTCTGTTTTACTTTAGCATGGTTTATTTCCATGTTAAATCATCTCAAGCTTGAAGAGAATGAAATGCGAGCAGACAGAAACCTGTCTAAATTATTGTAATATGTAATATTAAATATTAAGATCACATCAGTTTTCTGGCTTAAAGGGACACTGTCATATCAGATAAAGCCCAACATTTAGGCTTTTAACAAAGAAGTTTTTACAGAACACATGAACAAGAAAAATGTTGCCAGATTTTTTTTTTCTGATTTAATTTTTTTAATGCCATTTGAGAAAATTAATATTTTGGTACATCATTTACAATTCCAAAAATGGATCATTATGCTAATGCAAAAGGGGTAGATAACGAAAGGAACCAGAAACTGATTAAAGAAGAGCAAAACTGACTTGGTTACTTCTCTTGTTCATTTTATAGAATGTTAAACAAGAATGGTAAGTCATATTCTGCTCCCTTTGCTCAAACTGACTGGCCATCCAGTGCATAAGTTTATCATGAATCAAGATATCCGGTGCTTTTTTTAGAGTCCCATTTCCTGACATTTCATAGATTGCATAGATTTCATAGACATTTGAGCTGGAAGGGACCCCAGAGGATCATCAAGTCCAGCCCCCCACCCCAGGGGCAGGAAGTCAGCAGGGATCATAGAATCCCAGAAAGATAAGCATCCAAATGTGTCTTGAAGGTGTTTAAAGTGGGTGCTTGAACCACCTGCGGTGGCAATCTATTCCAAAACTTGGGGGCTCAGACAGTGAAGAAGTTCTTTCTTATGTCCAGCCTGAATCGGTGGCGGCAGAGTTTGTGACCATTTGATCTTGTCATCTCTTGGGGCGCCATGGTGAACAGACATTTCCCCAGATCCTGATGAGCACCCCAGATACATTTATAGGTGGCCACTAGATCATTAATAATTTATGTGAAAATCTGTAACTTTTAGCTGTTGTGGTCATAAAGCTCGAAATCAGGAAAATAAAATAATGCAATTTTTTTATTAAAAAAAAAATCTCATTTTTTTTACACTCATTGGGAACAACTACACTTGTGCTTTACTGAGCTGTAGAATAATTTACTGCACAGTGAAGTGTCACTGGTCATGTGCACATGAGATGCTTACTGCATTGTAGCTTAATAACACTGTGCAGTAGCGTGCCAGTCAAAAAACATGGTAATTCACTACTGTGCAGTGTTATTAAGCTGTTCTCTGGTGCTACTGTGCAGATGCTCCCACTGTCTACATGTGCATAGCAATTGGATTGGTTTAGACTAATTTGCAGAACAGTAACAAAGTCCTGTCAGACATAGATACTATTCTATGGCACAGTAAATTCCTGAATTTAAATGCAGGTGTAGACAGTGGCATTGGGACTAGTTTACTCCAGCTCAAACTGCAATGGAGTTTGTTCAGTTACATTAATTGCATGTTCAGCTATGCCTGTATCCACTTGGCTTTGTGTAGCCATTCCCTGGCTGCCTTGGAGTGTACGCCCACGGTCAGGCATGGAGGATGCTCTTGTAACCTCAATGCTGAGTCGCTTTCTCCCTAAGGGGAACCCCAACACTCACCTGCCATGACTTGGATCTCCTGTTCAATGTTGGGGATTCCTCTGGTTGCTCCTCATGGGTCAGGCATTATTTTGAGCAGGTATCCTTGGGGCTCTGCCTCTCCTACACCCCAGCCATGCACCAGCCACTCAGGACAGCCAATCTATGGTTAGCCAGCTCACCCTCTGGTGTTGCCTCCTGGGTCTTCCACATCTACTGGGCTCTAGGTGTTCCTGCCCTGCCTAGATGCCTTCAGGATGTAGGATGGTTCCTGGTAATGTGCTCGGTTCTCTTCACTGTACCACCATCCTCGACACTGCCCTGGCTTGCTCAAACTTGTGAGCATCACTCTTGGCCCTTCTTCCTGCCCTAGGGCTCAGGGAAAATCAAAGGAAAGGAAACAATTAACTGAAACAAAGAAGAAAAGTGGGGGTCTTAGCCCACCCCCACTCATGATTCCAGCGACTGTGGACCCGCGGTCCCTCAATGCCCTCCTTCCTGAACTGGCTTTCCTGCCATCTGGGATTGTGATCCTTGTTTTCAGACCATACCAATGGGTCCCTCCTCAGTCCTTCTCTCCACAGCCTGTGCAGAGCTTGCCCAGCTTAGGGGATGACTCTGCAGCCAGTTCCCTGCAGCATCCCCCTAGCTTTTTCCCCACCACCAGCTTTTATCTCTGCTGGGCGGCATTTTTTTATGATGTCATCTTCTCACACCATTCTGAGACACAATTAAAAGTGGCTGATGAACAGCATGGGTGTTCTCTCTCAGCATGACTTGTCCGGCCCATCTGTTTCTGAAATGGGTAAGTAAGACCTGTTTTCAGGGCTTTTTACTTTTCTATACCAGTGGGTTGTTTCTGCCCTGGGCCCACCACGGAATGGGTCTCCTGGCCTTTTTCCTTCATCCCCTGGGACACTGCCCATGGTATGTGATACTACTGGAATAATACCTGGCTTTGCCATCAGTCCCTGGACTATTTAATGAGAAAGGGTGAGAAAATTAGTCTAACATAAATAGGAAAAAAGAAGAAAACAAAACTAATATACTATTAAAAAATGTTAATATCAATTTAAATATTCAGACAAAGTTACATATGGGTTAGGCTTTTTGCAAGAATCAGAAGGAATCACCGAACTCCAGACAGGATGAACAATAACAGTACATCAGGACATAATAGTAGTGACAAAGGATGGAAGTTATATATGCAAAAGGGTTGCACCAGTTATATTTGTTACAGATAAAAGACAAATGAATGGTCACAACTTTTACTTCCTTTAAATTACAAATAATATGCCTGGAGATGAGTTAGTTCTATCACACAAGATGATATTCTGTCTGGGATAGAAACCATATTTATGTATAATGTGCACCATAATGAAATCATAGTCTATTACTGGGGCTTTTAGGTACTACTACTGCAAACAAATGCCAATAAGATACAGGACCCACACTGCAAAATGTTGAGGACTATAAAATGTATTGATGTATCAGATGCTCTTATGACATGACAAAGACAATGATAGTAAGTCTTTCCACATAAAAAAATCCTGAGAGAAAAAAAGGATTGGAATGCTGCTGTTACTGTGATGGTTTTGACGATTTCTTTTACTGGATCAACTGTGTAGCTGGGAGAGACTATATACATAAACAAACTTTCAGGCATAAAGGGTGCCTACACATGTACTCTGATGCATTCTAATTAGAATGCTCTAGCTTTGCCTCAGAGTCACAGGTGTAAGCACCTGTGAATTTAAAAATGCTCACTGAGGTGCTTGTTGAATGAGCTTTAGTTAAAGCATCCCATTGCTATTTTAAAGTGTGTATACACATGACGCTTAATATACATGACACTGTGGTGTTTTAATTAGAGTAGTTCTCTAGGAACCCTCCCCACCCTTGAACACCTGTATAGGTACTCAAAGTTCCCTTCCGAAAGTCCTCGAAAAAGAAAGGGCATTAACAGAAAAAGGTACACAAAATAAAGCCATACCAAAGAAACCTAGTCATTTCAGACTTCACTTTGTCAAAAGAAAAAGTATTCACTGTGAAAGACTGTGGAAGACTCTCTAATTGTAGTTTTTGAACTCCTACACACTTGTGATTCAGGTACTTTTTCCTTCATATACAGTACTATGCCTCCCTTCTCTTGCCTCCCTTCTCACATGTATGGCTTTCTACTTGGACTAGCAGAAGGAAAAGAATGGACAGGAAATGCATCTCTCTGGAAGTAATACACGATGACCCCATGGATATCCAAAACTGGTGCTGTGTCTACAAGACACTTACTGCACAGTAGCTCACTACTGCTGTGCAGTAGCATTGCATAGTATGAAGCATGATGCAATGCTATTGCACAGTAGTAACGAGCTACTGTGCAGTCAGCATCACCAAAAAGCCATTCAGGGATGCTACTGCGCAGTAACTCTGGTTGCTGCGCAGTCAGTTAGTACTTGTGCCAGTGTCTTGTGTAGAAGTGGCATGGGATTTATGACATTTACAGCAGTACTACATTTTGTGCAGCCAAAGGGGAGTCCTGCCATTTGTAGATACTGTATTCTGCCAGAAGGAAGGTGTCCAGTTGGGTCAGGAGATGTTCAGAGAGGAGATGCTCTGTTTCCAAGGACTAGGAAGGAGCAGAGATTATTCAACCCACAGGATTAAGAAGCATCCCTACTTGAGAATCCTGCAAGACCTGAATCCTTCCTTCTTTGAGAACTTGGGTACCAGAAAACCCTGGTAGAAGAATCTCTGAGAGTTTTCCTTCTATTTAGCTCCACTCATGTGTTCTTCATTCAACAAGAAAGATCTTGGCCAATATTTTATTATATAAAAGAAATAAATATTTATTATATTATATATAATTGGGGTATGTATATATAGTGGATTGTATAGTGTAAAATATCTATAGATATCAACAGAAATGCAAAAAAAAATCAACCCAGAATCGAGCCTGCGAGTGCGAAAAAGAAAAGTAAAAGCAGCTTCTGTTATCTTGCAGGAAAATTGAAGTGAATAGGCGCCATAATGCAAATTTTTACTGAATATGAATAAAATTAAAATGAAAAAGATATTTAAATGTTGTAATTCAAAAAATCACTTTAACTTTCTGTGCTGGAGAAAGATGGAGAAATGGGTGACAATAATGTGAATATGCAATTCCATTGGACTGATGTGTTCTAGTAGTATCTCAAGTCTGATAATATAGTTTATGATCCTGCATGACAACAACTACTATCCTAAAGACTGATAAAGTCCCACAATTCTTCTTTAACCTCCCTTAGCATCCCAGTATCTCAGAACAGCTGTCTCCCTTGCTGTGCTGAAATTTGTTTTTCACCACTAACTGCATAAATGTAACCTTTCTTACAGTTCACATACATCCAAAATACAGGGTAATGCTGACTGATTCAGAATTAATTTGCACCAAAAAAAAATTCTGTGCAAAAATCAATGGTACATTTGTCTCACTTTTTTAGACTACAAACTTAATGATTTGACATATGGTTATGAAGTAGTTGCACAGTGGGACAGTAAGTGCACATCTGCTCTGTATTGCCTTCTGTATGTCTGTCTTTTTTGTTTTTCTTATACTCACCTGACTCTCTCTGCTGTGTGATGGAGGACAACATACAGACCTATAGGATCCACTATTCCCAGGTGAAATAAATGTAGAAACAGTCAGATGTGAATAAAATAAATTCAGTTTACAATTCAAACACGTAATTTTTCTTTCTGTGTTCTAGGTGAAGTTAAATGTACTGAATTAGGCACTTAAACTGATTATTGGTGCATAAATGAAGGTCCTACAGATCTGGGATGATATCAGAGGAATCACAGCATTCAAGCTCAAATGCAAATAGTGAATTTAGAAACATTTCCACCAGCCTTGTGATGGCTCCACAGCTGGATCAAAGTGGTGAAGAAACCTTAACTACTGGTTCCAAATGAGAAATTGCATTTAGCTACTCTGATGTAAAGCAGGTCTCCTGTGGCTATTTAGCACTCAACCAAAGTTAATCTTGCCCTTGATGGATGGAGATATGAACACAATGCTTTACTTGCCTGTATTATAAATCCTTTTAAAGGTAACTTGCCCAGAAATAACACCTCTCACAGAGCAACAGTATAATTAAAGGGTGCCTATACATGAGCAGACTCGATTAATAGAGTCTATTGGAGTGTGGTAATTACTGTGCTCCAGCAGCTTTCTGTGTGTTGTGTATCAGTGACCCCACATTTCAAAATGCTGGTAGGGATGCTTTATCTAAAGCTTATTTGATGAGCTTTTGATGCGCAGAGATGCTGATACATGAGACACTCTTGGTGCTTTAATTAGAGCCGCTCTAAGAGGTGAGGAAAGAGGTGAGGCTCTAAGAGCTGCTCTAATTAAAGCACCCACCCCTCCCCCCAGTGTATAAATGCACATGTATAAATGTCCAAAGATATTCTGCGCTATATTTTGACATTCAATTCTAAAGAATATACTTCTGAAACTGGAAAATTGGTCACAGGAGTCAACTATTGATGTACATATATAGTTAAGCTGATAGCAACAGCAATCAGGCTATCATTAGATTTGATCAAAAACTTTTTTGCAGTAATTTTTATTAAAATTGAACCTTTTTTCTCTACATGTTAACATTTTGGAAAAAATGTAATTGCAATGTGGATTCCACAGTATTTTCATTAGCTTTGGCCTCAGAAGAGTCATTTCAAACTACTTGCAACCTTGGGTCGAAAGGTAAGCTGTGTGCTAGTCTTGCTATGACTGATACACCTGTGGCAAGTCCTTAAACCTGTTCTTATAAAACAAGGGTGATAATCTCCACCCATGTTTGTAAAATAATTTAGAGATTTAGATATAGGAAGTGTTTTATGGGCCTCATCCAAAGTCCACTAAAATAAATCAGATTATTTCCTTGGACTGCAACATGCATGAAATCTGGCCAAAACAGTTCAGAGTATACTTATCTGTTATTAACTGGATTATCTCCTGACATTTTATTTATATTTCATCAAAAACAAAGCAAAAATACACTATCACTAATTTATTGTATTTTAGGTTAAGAAAACCAACAACAAAAATAAAATCTCCAATATAAATCAGTGCATCTTTTCTTCAATCAGTTGCAGCAGCTCAAATATCAAATGACTACTAAACACTACACAGTGAGAAAGCTAGAAAGGTAATGTTGTAGTACACAGTTGTATGGCTACATGTGAGAAAAACTGCATTCATTTTTCTTGCCATACATACACATAAGATACATTAGAGTCATTGCTGGTTACACTTATAGTTAGGGCTGGTAACATGATGAAACCCTGTGTTCAATTGTTTATAATGTTGCTGGACTTTAATTGAATTTTTTAATGTCAGATTTCTTCCTTAGGTTGATTTTTTTTATGGAAAATTTCAATCACTAGGAAATTGGCCATTTTCAAGAATGAAGCTATAGAAAAATAAAAGCAACCATTTTAAAAACAAAATTATGGTGACCTTTTCTTTGGAAACCTCTAGTGCTTCCTTATACTGGTAAAGTATCATAAAACCACATAAACTAGTAAAGTCCAGTTTTGGGCACCACATTTACTTTAAGAAAAATGTGTACAAATTGGAGTCCATCCATGATACAGCCACAAAAATGATCTTTGGTCTAGAAAGTATGGCATATGAGGAAAAGAACTGGAAATATATAGTATAGAGAAGAGAAAACTGAATATGCATTTGATAGCAACCTTTAAGGACAAAAAGGGTTGTTATAAAGATGGCAGTGAAACCAGGGGGTTTCTAACTATGAGGGGAGTTGAAAGTGACTGAAATGTTGGAACAGATGCAGGAACAAAAACGTACAAAAGTTGTGGAATCTCCATCATTAGAAGCTTGTTAGAAAACCATTTCTGTGGGGTGGTTTAGACAGGGGTCATTCTGCCCGGAGCACAGGGTTGGATTAGATCAGTGGTGCCCAACTATTTGGCTCTGCAGGACAGGTGAGTAGCATGAGGCCTGTCTGTGAGCCACATTGGGCTCTGGGGCTTGGCCCTGCCCCCTCCCTTTCACACTGGGAGTGGGTCCCAGGTGCCTGGTGTCACTGCACTGTCTTGGGGCCCAGCATTGCCCCGACCCCAGCTTGGCCCTGCATACTAGAATCAGGTCCCACATACAAAGCCCAAGGCTGCCCATACTCTCCCGGGTCTTCCCATATTCTCCCAGGTCTATAGTTTTGACAGCAGGGGAGCTGTGGCAGCACTTCCCTGTCACCAAATTGCTGGACCTATGCGGAGCCCTGTGGATCAGATGACATGGCGCTGCAGGTTGGATTTGCCCCATGGGCTGAAGGTTCGGCATCCCTGGACTAGATCTTTGGACTTTCACCCCCATATTTCTATTACTTTAATTTGAGTAAGGAAGTAGCGTTTGTGTTAGTGATGCATTTTGACATACCTATGGATATTAGTTTACATTTGGTTAAGATATATGCCTTTCAATATTGCAGCCCACACATACTTAGGAGGGAATTCCTACAGATTAAGCTCTGAAAATGTATGAATTTTTATCCTCAGAATGTTTATGTATTTTACAGTTTAGGATGAATATACTCAGCTTCATGCAGTCTTGTCAGCACTATCTTAGACCTCCTACCTGGGCGTGGGTTGCAAGTACGTACACTTTCAGTAGCACACAGATACCAAATCTATGTAAGTCCTAAGACCACAGTCATTAAACATGGGAGAAACCCCAGAGCTACTCCTCCCTCATCCAGCTGTTGGCCTGGCTATGAACAGAAAAGGTGGCAGCGTTCTGTTCCTCTTTGCAGCCTTTTCTACCTTTCTGGCATCTCCTCCCCTCCCTGCTGGTCCAGAGCAGGCACTGTGAGGAGAAACTTGCGAACTACTGCTGCTGTCCTCAGCTGAGACCAGATCTCCATGAAGCTGCTCCCTGTAGCCCACAGCCAGCACAGGGCAGGGTGTTCTTGGGCTCCCACTATGCCTGCATGAACTGGGGACAGAGGCAGTGGTGGGAGTGGGTTTCTTCCTACACTTCCTGCCCTCAGCTGGTGGGGATCACAGTCAGGGTGTGGCAGGTGCAGAACTCTGCATCCTGCCACCACTGTCCTCATAGCACCCTGTGCACCTGCAGCTGGAGTGGAGCAAGAGTGGTTCTTGGGCTTCTGTGCCTAGATCAGCTGGGGTGGCGGCAGCATCAGGTGTTGGTGCAGGGGGTGAGGGAGGATGTCTGTACTACTTTACTCCAGAGGACATGTATCCCAGTTCTAGGTACTGTACAAAGCTCAAAGGAAGCCATGGTTTCTGCTGGAAGCCTGTGCCATTACAGAAGATGGAGGGAAGAGGAAAGTGCATTTTGAGTTTAGGGCTGCATCCTGACTTCTTGTTCTTTTTCAGCAATCCCTTACAGTTGAGAATGATTGTCTTTCATGATTGTCTTAACTGTGTGTCCAAAGATGACTGATGAGGCCTATCTGGGATTGGTGGACTCTACTTCAGCTCAGACATGTGTTTCCATATAGGATGGGTGTTGATGGATTTAATTTGATCCAGAACATGCCATTTCTGCTACTCCCACATTGCCATCTGTTTTTGTTTTCATGCAGTTTCAAAGTACTAGATCCCTGCAGCAGACTCTTTCTCCATTTTGGGTGGTCCCGGGAGATATTCTCCCATGAGTTGATCAATGTTGCATTTTTTAAAGTTGTCCTTTAGAACATGCCTGAAGTGCTTTCTCTGTCTTCCTCTTCAGCATATGCCTTGGCTGAGCTGGGAGAGTAAAAATTATTTTGGGGGTCTGGAGTTGAGCATCTGGATGACATGGCCAGCCCAGAAAAGTTGATATTGGATGATCCCAATGCTCATAGGGTTTTCTTGCAGGAGGATGCTAACGTTGGTGTGTCTATCTTCTCACAGGATTTGGAGGATCTTCTGCAGACAGCGCTGATGGTAATTTTCCAACAATTTTAGATGTCTCCTGTACATTGTCCATGTCTCAGCTCTGTACAGCAAGGTGGGGATCATGACTGCTTGATAAACTATGAGCTTGGTTTTAAATCTGATGTCGCGATCTGTGAACACCTGTTTCTTCAGGTGTCCAAAGGCTGCACTTGCATATTTGAGTTAATGTTGGATTTCTTTCTCAATGTCAACCTTCTGCAGGAGATGACTTCCGAGGTATGGAAAGTGTTTAACACTCTCCAGAGTGGATCTGGATTTCTGGAGATGGGGACTGCTCATTAGGATCTTGTTGGTGGAGTACCTTAGTCTTCTGATTGCCCCATGTTCATCAGTCCCATGTTCTTGTATGCCTCAGTAAACACATCGATGATTGCTTGAAGGACTGCTTCCCAGTGAGTACACACTACAATATCAGCACATACTGGAGCTCAATGATTGATGTCAGGGTGGTCTTGGCTTTTGTTCGGAGTTGGCTGAGATTAACCAGCTTACCACCCATCTGGTAGTGTAGCTCCACTCTAGCTGAAAGCTTGTTGGTGGTCTGAGGTAGCACTGTGGCAAGGAATATTGAGAAGAGTGTTGAAATGATGATGCAGCCTTGTTTAACTCCTATTTTAACCTCAAAGGGATCTCTGATAGAGCCATTACTGAGAATCATTGCTCATATACCATCATGATGGAGGAGACACAGAATGGTGACAAATTTAAGTGGGCATCCATACTTTAGAAGGATCCTTCAAAACACCTCTTGGCTGTGAAGATCATGTCAATTGTGCCTCTTGATGCCTTAAACCCACACTGAGATTCCAGGATGAGCTCTTTAGCAAGTGGAAGGAAATGGTTCAGGAAGGTTTTTGCAATGATCTTTACTGTGGTGGCCAGCAAGGTCATTCCTTCTGTAGTTTGCAGAATCAAACTTGTCTCCTTTTTTGAAGATTTTAACAATCACAGCATCCCTGAAGTTATCTGGGATTTTTTCATCATTCCAGATTCTTACGATGAGGACATGAAGATGTGAGATCCTCTCCTCCCTGGTTGAACATTTCAGCAGGGATTCCATCTACTCCAGATGCCTTGTTGTTCTTCATCTGCTTGATAGCTTTCTTCACCTCATCAAGGGTTGGAGGGATTCTGAAATCATCTCTGACAGGGTGTTGCAGGGTGGAGTTGAGAACACCTCTTATCAACAGCATAATCTCAATTGAAAAGGTCTTCAAAATGCTTCTACCAATGGGCACTGATCCCCTTTCCTTGATCAGGTATCTGTCATCTCTGGGTCTCAAGGGGATTGGTCCCTGAGTGTTCAGACTGTAGAAGTTTTTGCTAGCACCAAAGAAATCTTGCATATCATGGATATCAGCAAGATGTTGAATCTCCTTAGCCTTGTCTTCCTTCCATTTGTTCCTCATATCATGAGTCTTCCTTTAGACCTCTGCCTTGGCTTGCTGGAGATTCAATCTCTTTTGCTTGGAATGGGTGTCATTTTGCCAAGCTCAAAAGGCCTTGTGATTGCAACTGATCAACTCCTAGATCTCCTAGTCATTCTCATCAAAGCAGTCTTGATATTTCCTGGTAGAGAACCCAAGTGTCCCTTCACAAGCACTGATTATGGTAACCTTAAGAGTACCCCACATGCTGCTGTCATTCTCACATTGTTTTTTATTGGAATTCACCTGTTTTTCATTGAGGCACTTGTGGAACAGGTCTCGCTTGCTTGGGTCCTTGAGTCCATCAACATTGGACTTCCATCAGCATTGCTTTTGCTTCAGCCATCATTTGGGAGCCAGTTTTGAGTAATATGATTAAACAGATGAGCTGGCAATCAGTCTAGCAACCATCAGCTCCTAGCATAGCTCAGGTGATGTGGACATCTTTGTGAACCCGGGCATGGATGATGACATCGTCAATCATGTGCCAATGCTTAGACTGTGGATATTGCCCTGATGTCTTAAGCCTATTTTGTGGCAGAATAGGATATTGGAGATGGTAAGACCATGTTCCATGCATGTGGTCAAAAGGAAGATGTCATTGCAATTGGCCTTTCCTATTCCTTCCTTGTCAATGATTCTGTTCCAGAGGTTAGAGTCCTTTCCAACTCTGGTGTTGAAATCACTGGGAAGAATAAGTTGATCTCCCTCCTGCATGTCAGAAAGGACTTGGTCAAGGTTGGTGTAGAATTCCTCCTTGGTTTCATTGGCGTCATGAGTAGGACATATGTGCTGATGACATTGGCATATTGGCTCCCTGCCAGTTTGAGATAAAACCATGGGCACCTATTCATCTTCTTCTGCCTGGTCTGCCTGGCATCCTCTTCTGCCTGGTCTGCCATTGAGGACTTGTAAACCAATGGCTGGGGGCTAGGCAGGCTTATGGTGGTGACCTGTACTTGCTATTTCACAGCACTGTCAAAGGATATGTGTGGCTTTTCAGTGAGGAAACCATTGCCATCTGTTGTCTTTACCACATCCTGGTGGTGCTGCCACTATTTGGTCCATGACTGCTTATTCATCACAGTTACCCCTGCTTATTTCACAGCTTAACTTCTCCAAAGATCACCACCTCTGGATGTGCTGGGTAGCAGTACAGCTGTGCCCCACAGTACATCCCGACAAACTTGTACTGAATAAACAACTCTCTAAAAGAACATCATGAAATCAACATGGCTTCTCAGGAAGTAGTGTGTTATTTAACATAAATCATGGAGGATGGCATGCATACAACAGGTTTGCATCATGATTTATACTTATTTGTGTAATCTACATTTCAGACACCAAATGTGAGAGACGCTTTTGGGGAACTGGACTAGAATTGAAGTGAGGAAAAGAAAATTAGTTGAAGTAACCAATGTCAGTAGGCAAAATGAGATGAAAACTGAAGAGCAAGGACAGCAGGAAGGAAAAAAGGAACAGAGGGAGGAAAACACAGTGATGGAGAGAAATATAATAGGCAATGGGAGAACATACATGGGGGAAGCCTTGGTGGGAAACTGAATACTTGCAGTGCTGGTAGGGGGATGGTAAAAGTTAACTTTTTTTTCCATATACCAGCAGGTCCCATTACATATAAAGAAAAATATTGTTGGCATTTAAAACAAGAGGGGGGTAGATTATTTTAAATTAAATTTTAAATGCAAGTGAAATTTATAATTTGTGTTTTAGCTGCTGACATTTTTGCTTTTCCCAAGACCCCTATAGAAGCTGTCTGATTTTATCTGAAAGGAGAGGCTTTAGAGGATAGGAGGGGGGAGCAAGGACAGTAAAATAATGTATAAGTAAAAACATTCTGCTTGCTGCATCTCTTGCCTTTGATCTTAATCTTAGCCTTTTAATCAGCAGAGCTCACTGTCAATAACGGGGAGATTTTGAAAGGGGAGAAAGGTTACAAAAGCATCTGTGAAAAAAATCAGAAGGAAACTGTCACCTTTCTAGTAAAAGAGACAGATTCTAGGTTAACTAATAACCATTCCACGAGTACTAAACAGTGAGGCTCAAACAGCCAGTGCTTCATACTCCCTTGTCCTTCATCTTGTGTAATGTGCAGCTGTGGAGAGTGGGTGTAAAATGTTCAGCCCTGTTTGGTGGCATTTTATGCTCTGCACTGGTGTATGACTAATACAGTATGTAGGAAAACAGAGAATCATGTCATCAATGTCTGCATGTAGAGAAGAATCAAAAATGGGGCTTCATCAATCTGAAGCCTCCTTTTCCCTCCAAGCTGCTGTAGAACCTTTTGCCATTCAACTGCCACATTATTTTTTTTCCTTTTGTCACTTCTCTATTTATTCCTTAAGTACCCACATGTGCATTGAGTGCTACCTAGACAAACAAAACAGACACCGTACCTTTTTTGAAAAGTTTAAAAAATAAGTACAGAATGAATGTGGGAGGGTTTTGCATGAAGAGGTGATAAAAAGGTTTACAATGATCATTGCATGTAGGTATAAAAATTTGTTCTGAGCATATCCTGGCAATAGAAAAAATTAAGAGTATTTAAACATTTTGAAGTTATGTTAATAGTTGCTGTATGGTCATCCAATGAATATTATGGATCTTTAAATTATTAATAATTTTAGCATAAACTGGGGTACAGAATTAACTTGAAAGAACAAGCAGTTATGAAACCTATGTGAAACATTCACTTCAGAGTGATTGAAATATAAAGTTATTTCAATAAACTTCTTTTCCCTTCTCTCTTCACAGCCATACCTAACTTAGGTACTTTTGAGAGACCTGGACCAACAATATTTGTGACTGCAGCGGGATGGCTTACTCTTCATGGGTGGAATTTTGAGCTGTCACCTTGATATAGAGACTTCAGAAATTTAACAACTCCCGCCTTGCATGCTACTATTAATTCTTTCAGGCTTTTTCTCCTCAACAGTGAGGCAGGAGACAACATACTTAATAGTAGGGCTGTGTGGAATTTTGCTGGGTGTTTCATTTCAAAGCTGTTTCAATGCATTTCAAGCTTGAAACAGCAAAATTGAAATAAAACAAATGGCTTTGAAACAGCTTCAGAATGAAATAAGGGCACTTGAAATGTTTCAAAAGTTTTTCAGCCACGCAGCATCCTCCTTTCATTTGGCATGCAGATCCAGAGGCCCACACATCCAGCAGGGCTGTGCCAGATACCTTCTGGGGGTGCAAGCCCCCGGATCTGTGTGCTAGATAAGAGGAGTCTGCTGCTGCCACCTGGGACCAGCACCAGCAGCAGTCTTCCCCAGCACTGGGTGCAGGCCGTGCCCAGTGCTGATCCCAGGTGGCAGCCTGAGCTTCCTCTCATCCAACACGCAGGTCCAGGGGCTCAGAGGCCTGGGAGTAGTCCGACACAGCCTGGCAGCCATCCTGGGGGTGCAAGCCCCTGGATGAGAGGAGGCTCAGGCTGCTTCTTCCACCAGGGACCAGCACTGGGTGCAGGATATGCCCAGCACAGTACAAGATTGCTGCTGCCACAGCCTGAGCTTCCTTTCATCTGGGACAGATCCAGGGGTTCGTACCACCAGGACGAATCCAGCACAGCCTGGCAACCCCCCCAGGAGTGTGAGACCCCGGATCTGTGCCCCAGATAAGAGGAGGTGCAAACTGTCTCTCCCTCCAGCTCAGGTCCTGCATGCATGAGCCCTGTGCCATCCAGCCAGGCCGCTTCCATGCATGCAGAACCTGGGCCAGGACCTGGGCTTTGCCACAAGGCCAAGAGCACAGCTGCTATTGCTGGTAAGCTGGGCAGGGCTGGAGCTGGGTGTGGGGAGAGCAAGGAGGCTGCAGCTGGGTGGGGAGCACACAGTGGGGCTGCAGCCTGACAGAGAGTTTGCAGGGGGACTGCAGCCAGCCACTGCACTAGTGAGCAGGCAACAGCCAGCCACAGGCCAAGTGAGGGGGTGGAGCCAGGTGTAGGGCAAGCAGAGGGCTGTGGCCAAGCAGGGATGCAAGTGCGGGGCACTGGTCCCCGGTGGGAGAGGCAGCCTGAGCCTCCTCTCATCCGGGGTGCGGACCAGGGGGCTTGCACCCGCAGAAGGGCTGCTGGGCTGTGCCAGACTCCTCCCAGGGATGTGGGCCTCCGGATCTGTGCCCTGGTGGCAGCAAGATTTGGTGATGGGCGCAGGCCGTGCCCAGCACTGGTCCCAGGAGGCAGCAGCAGCCTTCTCTCATCCAGTGTACAGATCTGGGGGCCTACACCCCCAGAAGGAGTCTGGCACAGCCCCATAGCCCTCCTGGAAGTTTGAGCCCCCAGATCTGCGCTCCGGATGAGAGGAGGTGGTCACTGCCAACAAGTGTCAGGACTTTTCTTTGAACAGTTTGAGGTGCAATTTCCCAGATACCTCTGTACCTATCTCCTTGAAACTTGGCAGACTTCATTTCCTCATAAGGAGCTACCATTCCTGTAATTTTCTTTCAAATCAGGCAAGAAATGACAAGGTTTTAGGCATTGTCATGATTGCCCATTATAGGCTATGGGTGAAATGTCAAAACAGTTTTGACAAAACGAAACAGGACAATGCTTTGAAATTAAATGAAACAAAGAAACAAAAGACCGTCCTTTGAAATGGACATTGAAATGATGGTGTTTCACACAGCCGTACTTAATAAGTTATACCAATTTCAACACTGTGAGGTGACAAGGGGAATAACAACACTGTCAGACCACAAAACTGAGATAGGTGTAAACCTTTTGACCAACATTCTAGTTTCAGAAAATCTCTGCCAACTAGTTGAGAATCAATCTAATTCCCAATGAAATCAGTGGTAGTCTCACTGGTTTAACTGAAAGCTGAAATAGGTTCCATTCAATTTAATTGTATTGAGTGTGTGTAATGCCTCAAGTCAAATCCTCAACTTTCAGTGACCAATGAAGTCATGCTTCTCATACCCCACAAGACTCTGACAAAGTGCCTCAGATAGTAAAAGTTAATGTGTTCACAAGATTGATGTATGGATTTTGTTTGCTGTATCATAAAATCCATAAAAATAAATAATTCATGATACAATAAAATAGGTATGTAGTAAGACTTTGCTTACAGAGTTAAAAGATCACCTATGGTTTCATGTTATGCACTGGGTCATATCTACCTGTAGTAAGTTTCACTTTTGTGAGTATTGTAATAGAGCAAAGTTGCTGCAGGGGAATTGTTTGTTTGCCAATATGCAAATACACGTAGAGATAAAGGGTAAATGGGAAAGGTTTAAAAAGAACAGTTATGAAAAGTGATAAAGAACAGAAAATAAAAAAGTGGCAAAAAACCCCCCTGAAAGATAAAAGACATGCCATAAGTGAAAACAGGCAAGGAAGAAACCAATTCTATACATTGTGGTTACTGAACTAGATTTCCATGTCTATATGCAGAGGAATTTCCTTTCCATCCAAACAAGCCATTGAGTGCCTATGAACAGATATAGCTGAAGAATTCCTTAGTTCTTATAACTTCCTCTAACTAGGATTCTGCGGCAAGAAGATACATTTTCTGTAGCTCAATGGGTGGATCAGAGATGCCAAAACAGCACAGTTAAGGTACTAATTCTGTAGTTCATTTTATAACCACTGTGGGTACATCCAGATGAGTACACATGTGCCTGTTGTGGTACCTCAAAACAGTTTGAGATGCCACAAGAGACACGCTGGGAACAAAACAATGTTCTCTGCATTGCATAATTGCATCCCAGATGGGGAAATCCTTGTATCATTAAAAAAAAAAGCTGAAAAAAGTGGCACAGGGCATGTTTCTGGAGTGTGCCCTGAACCAACCAGAGGCACCAGTGTGCTGGGGCAAATAGAAGTTGGGCAAGGCTGCAGCAGTGACCCAGATGCAGGGGCCATCCTAGGTAAGTAGAGACATGGGGGTGGAGAGACTGTGTGTATGGGGGGTTTGTGGGTGTCAGGGGACTGTGGGGGTGCGGAGATTGCTTGGGAGGGGTGGGTCCTCCTCTCAAACTGCACACAGCGCAAACGCCCCCGCCTCTACAGCAGCACTGTCTGTTCAGGTGCTAAGGGTCTATTGCTGGCAGAGCGCCCCCATGGTGTGGCGCAGCTCCGGTTGCCTCAGACCCAGTGCTACCTGTACCACATGAGGCAGGCCCAGCCTGGGCTGGCCTGGCTGAGGGGCTTGCACCTTTGGTCAGGACTGGGCCACTCTTGCTGTCACCCAGGATCCCAGCACTGTATGCAGGGGACATGTGTTGGGCTAGTTTGGGTCCTGCTCCCAAGTGGCCCAGGCGTCATTGGGCTGGGCCAGCTCCATGAAGGCAAGACCCAACCCGGCTCAGCTCGCCCCAAAGAACAGCCCCTGCATGTGTTGTCAGGACCCCAAGTGACAGGAAGAATGGCCCAGTCCTGCCTGAAGGTGCATGACCTCGGGTCAGGTGAGACCAGTCCCACGCTACGTGGCACAGGCAGTGCTGGATCTGAGGTTGTCAGGGCCATACCACACCACAGGGGGCTCCATCAGCAGTGAGCCCTGAGCACCCAATGGCTGCTGCTGCTGCTACAGGGGGGTTGTGCATCATGGGGTGGGGGCAATGGGGGACCCACCCCTCCGAAGGAGTCATCCCAAGCAGAGGAAAACCAGCTGGGATGATCTAGGGACAGAACCTTGACCCTTTGGAGAGGTGGAGGGCTCTGCTGTCTGTATTGCTGTCCAGTAAATGTTGCTTGGCTAATGACTGTTTCACTGTTTGGGGTGCACACCTTTCCCTTCTAAAAGGGAAAGTCTCGTTCTCAGGACCTGAACTGGAATGTAGCTCTCTGAGGGCGGTGGAGAGTGGTCAAAGAGTCCTGATTCTGCATACTCATTAGGCTGTGCTAGGGGGACTGTTGCAAAGGTGGGACAGTCCCCGGGGAGAAGTTAAGTTACAACCCACATTATGGCTGTATGTGTCTCTGCCTCCCTCACCCTACAGGCGGTCTAAAGATAATTAGGGAGAGTCAGGGACTGAAAGGCTAGGGCTGAGCCAGAAGCTAGAAGCCACACCTGGGCACTCTTCGGGCAATACTGTAGGGAGGCTATACAGGGTTGGGGGTTCCAAACAAGCACTCCCCTTGGGGAATCTGTGACATCAGGTAGTGTGAATGGCTCTAGGCAGGCCTATGAGATAAAGTGTTGGGATTCTTTAGCCACGAAAGCTACTTGGGTGTATGCTGTAATACATGTATGGCACCATACTACAGCCTGGGAGTATCTTGTGTTCCAGTTCTGGATTGGAGAGAAAATTGTCTTTCACTACAGCTTCAGTTGCCCTTGCATATACATACACATTTAGTTAAAAGTTTTAATGGGGAGGGATGTAAATTCAACCACTATTGTCTGGGGATTAAGAAATTCACTGCTGCAGTTTGAAATAGCTCCTACTTGAACCAGTTAAAATGAAAAATAAAGTAAAAGCATTGCCTTTCAGTATTCCAGCTATAAGGTGGTGTTCAGCAGCATGTTAAGCCAGGAACTGAACTGTTGGGATCTGCATTTGCATTAGGATTAGATATCAAAGGAATGCATCAATTTACCATACCTTATGGCAGGAGGAGCATGGAAAGCATGGGGGTGCTTGTTAGAACATTTCCTTCCACAGAAAAGTGTGTGACTAATACAGCAGAGAGGAAAAACAAAAAACAGAAGGCAACCTCAGACTTTTTAAACAAGGGCATTGTGTTGTTGTTAATGACTAACACTAGAAAGTGTCTAGAAAAGCAAAAGCTGCAGTAATAAGTATAAGAGAAACTGAAGCAATAGCACAACATGTTCACAGTTATAAAATCTCTCTCTGGCATTTCTGGCAAGGAAATTCAGCTAAAAGGAACTGACACAGTAGAATGTGGCTGCAGCAAGCCAAAATCTATATTGGCTGAGTTATCATACAATTGTCATTGAGTGTGCTTGAGCCATTAGGGAATGATCAAAAGTGACCACTGACTGAATGAGGATAGATCCATCGTGCTTAAAGGGAAAACTCAACAGAACTGGGTAGCATTATATCTGAAGGGGTTGTGATGGTCCAAAATAATTCAGCCCAATATCTAAATAAAATTAAGTCTTCTGTTTGAGAGCAGGTTGGTGTCTGTAGGTGGGTAAAACCTTTAAAAGAACTTCCTGGGCTCTAAGGAAGAAGTGACGCCAAACATATGGAAGTTTGGTTAAGGACTGAAAAAAGTCCTCAATATTTGGCCCAAGGGTATAAATGCAAATGTGAAAGGCCCAATCAAGGACTGCATCTTTATTACCATGATCATTTCCCAAACTTACATAGATGTAATTAGATCAGAATGGAAGAAGCAACCAATACCCTGCAAATACATTTCAGTATATACTATCTGACTAAAGGGCTCACAAGGAGAATGATAATATTTGCTAAATGGATGGATCTGAACTACTGCAGTTCTTCCCCTACACTTAAAATGGGCAGTAACTTTGGTCTATGTGAATCTGTGAGATAATGCTGACTTTCTTCATGGCCACTGCACCCATCTTTCTTACAGAAGGGATTATTTTGAGTTTCAGGATTTCTCCCTTGAGTACCCCTTCTACGCAGCTCCAGGTGCAAAGGCAGCATGTAAATTAATGCTTATATTCTGAATAGAACCTGCTTCAAGCCCCTTAGAAACCATCTTTGTTTTCAGTCACACAAGCCTGTACAAAGTGAAATGATATCTTGGTTTACAGACCACTGCATAGTGCACTAAAATTAAATGAGGTACAGATATTTATTGCATGCTGTGAAATAAATTGTTACAGACAGGGTAATACATAGTTTCCATTTGCTTTCGTCACCTCAATGACCTGACACCAATAGAGCTAAAATTCTCAGGAAACAGCGTTGCAGACCTTAGACATTTTGTTTTTCTATTTTTTTTCCTTTCTTCTCTCTCTTCCTCTTCTCATCTACCACAGCTTGATTAGCAAAGTATCTTTTAAGGTATGGCTGGAAATATCTCCCAGCTACTGGGGGGGGGAATAATTTCTTCAGTGTAATCTTATTCGCAAGACTGAAAACTGTAGGATAAAGGGAACTGTGGCGATTTACCTACTAATTAGTTGTTCTTATTAAGAAGAGCAAGATAATTGATTTTAGGATGCACTACCCCTTATTAAGACCTAATTAAGCTGTATATCAAAGACTAATTAAATGGCATTATTCCATCTCACTGATGAGTTTTGATGCTCGGTGAATAGATTTGGGTGGAAGATGAACACATTGGGATAGATTTCCAAGCCAGACAGATAAATATAAACTAAAGCTGAGTAGAGGAAATTCTGTATTATCTAAACCTAACACACTTATTGGTATTTTTTCCACTTTGACAGTTTGAAGTGCACAAAATAAAACATTTAAACATAGGCTCAGCTTTGTAGGGAGGACAAAAACAATGAAAACGCTTCCTTTGTAAACTGCATATTTAAACTCTTCAGCAATTTCCTTGGAGTCTAAGGTTGGATTTATGAAAAAGGAATATGTATTTATTTAAAAAAATTTCAGTTTATTCTGAAGATTTGTGTAGCTGTTATTACTTGAGATGTCACTAATAAAAGAACTTTTTAACATGTGATTTTTTTTCTAGAAAGCATTATAAGATAAAACAACTCTCTCATTCCTCCACCATAAAGATTATTTGAATTTTTCATTATTTAGGTAGCGTGCAGTGCTCCAGGTTTGTTTATTAATGAATAAGAATAAGAAGGCAAGTTGACCACATGTCTTTTGCTCTTTAAAAAATCCCCACACAGATGAACAGATGTTGCTTTTTGCAGACAAATTGTGGGGAACAGAGATTATTAATAATGTTTGTATTTTTGATACTTCATTCCCTACTTAAATTAACTCACCCACAATAAAATAAATCTTTAACAATTTAGTTACTTGCTTCACACAGAGAACCTTATACTAAAATTTCTAAGTGCAATGTAAATCAATTCGTAGCTTTAATCCCATCAGCCTAACCTACATTGCCAATACTGAGTCTTCATGACTGTATTATTCTGACAACACAAACTCATCATCCTGTTTAATCTATGAGGTCATGACCCCACAGATTATCATGGGCTGTCTCTCAAATTCCCTAGCACTCTATAATGCAATGTCTTTTGGATAAATCACAAGATACCCACAGAAAGTAATGATTTCACTATACCTCTGGGATGTATTTGATTGTCTCTAATAGATACTTTCACTGGCAGTATGATAATTTGCAAACAATAACATCACTCATATGTCACTCTTGCGCTCATTATTGGCCAAGGTGTAACTGTCTAGATCCAATAATCTATACTTTTGAACATCTAAATTAAATGTCACTTTTCAGTAACTGTAGGGTGTTCATTTGAAACTGAACTTTTACAGGTATAAAATGGATTTTAAATTATCTAAAGGACATTTATCTTTGAATTCTCTTTTTTTCTGTATTGGTACCATGAAAAATTACAGCCCTTCAAAAACAATAAATACATTTAGTGTAAATAAGAAATAAAATATCTAAAATAGAAAAGGAGCAAACTATTCATTCTGTAAATATCCTTACAAAAAGCCTAGGCATGACAAAGTTTGCTGCCATCCTGTACAGTTTGCTACACACTGCTGTGGAAGACAATTTTTACTTGCATTTATTTACTTTGTAGGAAATAAAGGGTTATGGCAAAGTCTAGAAATTATAGATGAATTTTTAAATGTTATTGCAGAAGAGGATCAACCTTTTTTGCAGCCTGGTAAATGGAAAAATATCTAAAATATGATATATTTTAGCCTGTGTGCAGGCTATTTTTCTTTTCTGTAAACTAAGGTATGTTCTACTTTCCTCATTTTTAAGTTTCAAGAAAACCCAGCTAGACTGAAAAACATGTGTCTACACATACATGCACAAATATACAGAAGAAAAGTGTTTAGTGATGCACTTTATCCTTGTGTATCCCCACGGTCACATCCAGAATTTTCTAAAGTAGGGGAGAGCACACTACCCCTTAGACAATGGGTGGACAGGGGCAAGGCATGGCTGAAGCCCTCAGGTTGGTAGGAAACTGAGGAGAGCTGGATAGGAAGCAGGTGCACAAAACAGGAGACCTGCAACCCACCACCCACCAACAGCTACCACTGTCCCTGGCTGACCTGGGGGTTGGGGGAAGGCTAGAGATGCTCATGCCTCCCTCCAACTGGGGGCTGTGGGGAGTGGCCATGCAGGGAACTGCACTTGGCTGGGCACAGTGGGGAGGTCTGAAGTTTCCTCCTTCTACTATCTATACCCTACCCACTCGTACCTTGCAGGTGTCCCCAGTGGCTGGATGCAGGCACTAGAAAGAGGAACCTGCATACTAGGCCTATGCAAAGCTGCTAGTATTTGCTTCAGATTTGGCTGATTTGGGGGACAGTGATTCAATTCGGTGATTCAAATTACTATCCCAAATTGATTGGCTGCTGAATCAGCCAAATCTCTGAATCAAGCAGACCCCATTCCCTGCCTGCTCTCCCAGCTCCATCAAAGGTTGCCCAGCCTGGGCCCAGCATCCCAGCTCTTAAAAAAAAAAGCCTGCACTCACTGGCTACTGCCAGGCAGGGAGCAATCCCCACTGCACTTCACTGCCCCACGCTGCATGGGGGCACTCTGCCATGGGCCCCAGAAGCCACAACGGCTGCTGCAGAAGCTGGTGAGTGCATAGCTTTTTTTTTTAAAAGAGCCAGGAAGCTGGGGCTGGGTGGGGCAGCCATTGACAGGGATGAGAAAGTGGGTGGGGGTTGGGGGGATGCTCAGGGGAGCTGGGGGAGCATGCAGGGTATGGAGCCAGGCAGGGATCTCCCATGGTCTCCTCCCCCCTCCTCCAGCTCCCTACTTACCACATGGAGCCTGGGTCCAGCTCCCTGTGGCAGTAAGCGGGAACTGCCCAAATCTCCAAATCTCCTCCAAATCTTTTTCTAAATCAATTGAATAAATATCCAAAGCTTCACACAGCCCTTCTGCACACCTCTGCCACTGTCTTTGACTCAAGTGGGTTCCTCACACAGTTGGTTCCTGCAATGCAGGTTAGGAGTGGGTCTGGTCTCTTTCTCCACCTCCCTGCCTATGTCAGCTGGGGACAGCAGTAGAAACATGCAAGCTCTTCCTTCCATTGCTTGCATACGACCAATGTGGGACACCTGCAGGGTAATAGTGGGCAGGGAAGAGCTGGTAGAAGGAAACTGTGCTGCTGCTGCTGGGTCCCCTTCTGAGCCTGACACCCTGCAAAGCAGCAGCCTGACTGGAGCAAGTCAGGAGTCGCTCTGGAGCTCTTTCTGCACCTGGGTCAGCTGCACTGCTGCAACCCCTTGATCCACCCCAGTGTATCCCACCCCACAATTACTGTGCCCACAACAACCTGCAAGACCACAGAACTAGTCTCTACAACTTGCCTGAGCTAAAATAATCCTACTCATGATGCAGTTAAACCACACTGTTCCACCATATTTTGCCCCCTTCAGATTTCAACAGGAAAGTTCTGAATACCACCTTGATCAAGAGCATATTATCAAAATGTTATATTCACATTTCTTTGTAACTAGTCCAATTTAGTCCTAAAACTCAGGTTACTCTCAGAGAAGGGAAATACATTAGTGGTCTCTAATCAGTCCAGATGGTTGGAAGACACTCCACAGTAGAAGAGTAGGTTGAAAATAGTCTTGTTAGTAAACAGTCTTGGAGCAACTATATCAGTGTGGTGGCCCTGGCCCCAAATTGGTATCTTATTGGGTTTCTTTAATGGAAATCAGTGCAGACTCAAAGGATATTAAGAAAATGTAGGCTGTCTTTTTCTCCAAAGCTTCAGTGAAATCATTCAGGACAGTGGTGGTCACAGGTAGATTCAAGGTTGACTACAAATATGCTGGGATAACCTCCCTTTTCATCTTCTTGAGGGAGTAGAAGTGGCTGCATTGGGGATACACCATAAAAGGCCATCTTCCACTCAGCCTTTCACAGGACACATCAGATGAAAAATGTAATTATATGGGAAGTCCTTAGTACAGATATTTGACTTCATGTCCTCATAGGATGCATCCCAATGACTGCACATGTGTGCTTTGTAGCATCACAGACCCATCTGCAGTGCCACAAACCACACACACTACACATGCAGGCATTTGTCACACTGTTAATTTGCAGTACGGTGAGTTTTATGACACTGTGTGCACCACCCAACATAGAGCCTAACCAGCCAGAGCCATGCTCCAGCTGCCAGCCAGGCTTTGCGTGCTTAGATCACCACTGTTGCAGCCCTGGGAAGCCCCTAGGCAAGGCTGCTCAGGCTAACCCAGATGCTAGCTCCAGCCTCCCCTACCCTGCCTGGGGCAACTTGGTATGCGCCAGAGTGCATATGCATAGGCATTCACCAGGGACAACTAGCAGTGGCACAAATATGGGGATGCACCTCAGAGTACAAGGAGAACTCTCAAAGGCAGAAACATATTTTCTCTTAATAAATTGTTGCAAGTACCAAGCAAACAAAACCAAACTATATATATATCATACTAAAAAGTACTACTTAGTACTATCAGAGTTTGCTAACTGGAAACAATAGTAATACACTGCCTTTATGACACCATGACAGAGATATACCATAGGACTGACAGGCTTTCAAAGAAGTAATAACACAGACCTCTGCTTATGTGTGATTTAAAATCTGCTCACGTTCTACTAACTCATGGTATATTTGGTGTAGTCTACTAAGCAGATAACTAAGGGATATAGATAAGAAGGTGGACTTCTGCACTCTTCTCATTTCTCACACTGAACTGTGTACACTGCTGACTTACCAGCACTTACAGAGTTTTCTTCTATGTTCATCCCTGCCCCCAATAGTGATGATTTTAGTTTTGTGAATTTCCTTTAAAAAGTGCATGCATTACTGATTTTCCTGGGTACATGGCAATCTTTGGGGTAGTCTTAAAGGAGAGGAGGGATTATTTTTTATTCTAGCACTACAGAAAACTGAAAATGGAAATGAGGCTTAATTATGCCTTGAGGAGCCAGCTTCACACTGGTGACAGTACAGAGTTTCCTTAGCCCTGAGGGAGCTTTTGCAAGTAGATGGAATGCTTACCACAGCTCCAGAGCATGTGCAGGCCCTTCTGGATGTCAGCTAACGTCCATCTTCTGCACAACCAGACAATTCCATTGTCATCTGCCTGGGGCATACAAAACTATGATGTCACATCCTCCCTGCCTGTTTTTGGAACTTACTACATAGCTGTTGGAGGTAAGAATGAGTTACCATTTATATTCCTGTATTCTGCTATTCACTGATTGGTATTTGCAGTCCTTGGCAAAGATAAGAGACAAAGTCTACCTGCTTAACAGCCTAGGAACACCTGAATCTGTAAACACCTGAGAAGTAAAAAAAATTCAACAGTTTACAACATAACAGCAAACCCCCAAATTATGTGGTCTGCTAAACTTGTACATGCTAGGCCAGGAGAACTGATCTTGGCCTATCATTCTTCCTTACATCTAGCAATAAGAATATGAATCAATATAAGATTATTGATTACAGTTTTTCCAGAAGATACTCTGTGACTGGAATGTTGAAAAAACTTTATGTAGGAGGTGAAATAGAAGACATAGATTTTTTTTTAAACACATCAACTAAATTGAAAGTCATACTTTACAATTATATTTTCAAAATCTAGCAAAAACATGATAGTTAAGCATGAATGCTTGCCTAATGAATCACCGTTTTGATGATGAACAAAACTGATGAACGAACATTTGTATTGGACAACTAGTCCTATATTTTCAACAGATCTACCCTTCTTGTTATGTGTGACATACTTGGTATTCCACTTTAAAACATTTATGGTTCCTTTAAAAAAATAATAATAATAAACTGATAGAACTTTTACATATGGAAGTTTTACACTGATGTCTATTTGTAGTTTTTCTGCTTACCTCAACATAATACCAAATTTGTTTATGTATGCAATTTAGTAATGCAAGCAAGACTGCAGAGGATCAGCATCATATTTTATGACCTATAAATCCATTCACAAGACAACCAGTGAAATCATTTTCATCGTGAACAAGAATTCTAGAGCACTTCATGATTGCTAAGACATAAAGGAAAAAACCAGGCTTTTGTCTGACCATCCATGATGATAATATGTAAAGTATCCCAGATTCACGGTGCTATTACCATCTGTCTCTTGTAAAAGGAAAGCAGAATTTTAAAATTAATTCTTCAAACATTTGCTAGAGCCTGGCAGTGAAGATCTCAACACTTGCGCAGTGTTTTATGTTCATCTTTAAGGAATTAGCCCTAGAGCTGAGAATGTCTAAATAAACAAATATTCTGGAAGGCCAGCAAACAATGAATGGTAATAAGCCAACTGTAATTAGTAATAAAGGCCTTAAAATAACTGTGTCCTCATGAGACAGCACTCGTTGTATCCTTGCTGTGTTCTGGAAATAATAGAATCATTTTTTCCAGTGTAACTAAAACGATAATTAAAAGCTGATTTAGGATCAAAGACAACCTCAAGTTTATAAATATTAGTAGCTGGCTGTGAAGTATTCCCATCAAAATCACTTGAAAAGGGATGCCCTACTCAAAAGGTAGCAGAATGACAGGATTCAAACAGAAATAAGTTGTTCTGTAGTCTTAAAGGGGTTATATACGAGTAAAAATTCAACAAAATTGTAATTATTTAGCCTTGAGAGAAGTTGATTAAGAAGGAGCTTCACTGAAGAATTTAAGCATATTTAGCTGACGGTTATTACAAAATTAAGCATAATGATCTATTTGATGTAGCTGGGGAGACCAGAACACAGAGGAACAAACAGCGATTGTCACTTAAAAGTAATCACTCACCAAATACCACAGCATTAATATGATTATTTCGTATTCTTCCTGTGTGGTTTATGTACAGAATGATAATCATCATGGTAAGCTTCCACCAGGAGTAAACTGATATCCCTGTTTCTTACACCACAAATGCCAACTTTAAATTTTTATATTCCCATTTTTAATTTGTTTATTCTTTGCACAATGTTTCCATAGAAAATATAATTTTGGAAGTCTTTAAAGAAAAGTTTTAGATATATGCAGCTTTTTGAAGTGCTCTTTGATGCATCGTCTGATCAATGCAGAAAACTAAAAAAGCTATAATATAAATTTTAAATAAGATAGTAGAAACACTGAGCACATAATCAGTGTTTCGTAACCAGCTGCTGAGTTTAAACAACTATCTAACTATGCAATGGAGGATAAATTCCCTATACTACATTGTGTTAGCCACAGGTGCATCATTGTACTCTTGAAGAACTTACAGGATTTGGGTTCTATGAATTTGACATTGTCCTTCTGGCAGGAGACAGTCCCAATCCTTGTTAAATATCAATATTCACAAGAACCATCTTTCCTGTAAACAAGTTTCAAATTCTTTCAGACAAGAGATCTACAATAAAAGAACAGATTCCCCTTTTCTTTCCTCTCACCATGAATCCCCCTCTCCCCAAAGAACTTAAAAAAATACACGTGGCAAAGCCATTTGAGTTCTGGTAGACTTAAAGTTCTTGGTGAACACCTAATATGGTCCCCTTGTACATATGTATTGCAACACAATCTTTAGTTACACGGTTACAAACTAATTTTTCTACTGTTTTCTATTTTGGGGCAAAGATATAAAGAGCAGAAAATAGGTTCTTATAGTCGGTGAGCAATCTTAATCATGGGCATTGTTACCTGCATAACCCATAATTGTGAAAACACATTTACACAGAAATTTGCCCTGAAGAGCAACCTAATTTATATATACAATTTTCTGTGGCCAAGAGGTGTCAAAATGTAAGAAAATAAAGATTTGCAATACAACTTCCTTTGACTTCCTTACCATTTTCTTTACTTTTGAGTCATGAAGTTTCATTAGATCACTTTATGAGTTGTTATACATTATGTATATACATTGGTCCAGATTCTTCAGTCCACTCATGCTTCTTTGTGAAGCCAGAGACAATCAAATGAGGAAAGTTTAGTGGATTCAGAGCACTCAATTTCAACAGGGTTATTGGCAGGGTTATAAAATCTAATAAAAAGAACTGGTGACCGCAGATGAGCTTAAGTCTCCAAATTGCTGTCCTCATGAGGAACATGACTGACTTATGGAAGGAATTAATATAATTAATATATATATTTTTGTAATTCATTACTGATGACCTTTTGGTGACCTATGATACAAATGTCAAATTTCAAATTGTTTTTCTCCCCTTGTAATCAGCAGTGCATAATTAGTAAGTGCACAAAATCTCAAGATTATAGCTGAAAAGGGCACTTGAACATTTGAAACCTGATAAGAAAGACTGATGACCTTTTAGTGGTTGCTAATAGAAAGGTCAAAGGTCAGATTCAGGATTTTTTTGTTCACTACCTCTATGGGCCATAATAAATTGGTATCAAATTTCAAGATTCAGGTTCAAAGGAAACAGAGAAATTAATGGTCAGCCAGTAAAAAAATAAATAAATTGATGAATCATGACAGTGATTTTTGATTACCAATAAATGTAATTCTGTGATGGGCCAGAAATCCCATCAGAGAAGAATAATGGCAAGAAAATGCACCTGAAGAGCAGAATAATTTCCCTCAGTAGTTCCTCTACAACACACCAAACAGCTGTAAACAGATTTCCCCATCAAAGTGACAAAACTCTGTCCTAACAGTCTTAATACCTTTCTTACAGCTGGCCAAAAATTCATAATGCCTATGATTTCCAATCAAAGTATTTTTCCTTTACAAATATATATATATATATATATATATATATATAATCATCTTTCTACCTCCAGTCAGAAACTGTGTCAATACAAGGAACTAGTGCTGTGCAGATGCCAGATATTTATTTTGTGGAGAAATCAAAATTTCTCAAAGAATAAAATAAAAGGAAACAAAAGAACCCAACTTTCATTAAGCATTATATAAAAATTCAACAAAAATGTCATTTTCAAATGAAAAATTGAAACCTGTTTCAAAATAGATCCAAACAAGATGATTTAACTTTGGTGGCTTACTGTATTTTTTTCCTTCCATTTGTTTTATTTTTAGTAAAAACTTTTGTCTAAATTCACATGCTTTTGAAAACTACTTTATTTCCAGTGGCCTACTATTTTCCATTGGAAAAAAAATTCCATCAATAAATATCTGACCAGCCCATTTATACATCCTATTTACAGCAGAAATGTTAACTAGTAGGGATCATGCCCTAGGCCAATAGAAAATAGCCGCTAAAGCAGGGGTGGGGGAGGGGGGTCAGAGTGAGCTAGGCACCCCTCATCCTTCGCCCCTCCCCCCCATTGCTGAGTGTGATTTAAAATCATTAATTTGATGACAAACTGGTTTCAGTGGCCTGAGAAACAGAGGTGTAACTGGACAGTTAAGCACCCTGGGCAGCAGTGGTGCTCAGGACAGTGTCACTGGCTGTGCTACTGGCAACATGACAGAAGCCAGGTCAGTGCCTAAACTGCTTCTATTTTTGTGCTTGTGCCCTCCACTCTTCGGGCCAGCACCTGGGGCCAGGCCCAGTCTCCCCCCCTCCTTCTCCCAGTCTTTGTGACATTGCTGCTGACCGTCTGTGCACCCATTGCCACGAACCCTGAGTGATAGCTGTGCGGCGCTCTCCCCCTGCAGCAGTAGCATTCCAGTGCGGGGCAGCAGCGAAGGCTAACCGGGCAGGGAGGGGACCGTGTGCCCTCTTCTCTGCTGCTAGAGCCTCAAGCCTCTCTGTAACCATCCTGGCATGTTCCACCCTCTTATTTAGGGAGGGGCTCACTCATCTCTAGTTATACTACCATTTTTCAGGTTTTCAATAAGCTATTCTATATATCCTTCAATTGTAAGCCAATCTTTGGTCAACTATTATTTTCAAACATAGCTGACATCCTGGAGAACAGCTTTGTAAAGCATGGCTTAGCTGAGTTTCCAGATCCAGAACTTCAAATGCCTGTCTGCTTTTGAAAGGGAAATGGTAAGCTGCTGTGGGAAGCCTCTGATATCAGTCACTGCCCCCTAATCCTCCTGGGCCAGTTTAAATGTCCTATGGGCTTTCACAGCTGGGATTTCTTTGGCAACATTGTTTCCCTGCAAACACAACACTAAATATCCCACAGAGAAGAATAATGGCAAGAAAATGCACCTGAAGAGCAGAATAATTTCCCTCAGTAGTTCCTCCACAACACACCAAACACCTGTGAAACTCTTGCTCAGCACACCAACATCATGCTGTTTCTGACCCAAACATTAAGTAGTTCATCCATGAGCTTGGAAAAACAGTTAAGTTCTCCATTTTTGTTTTTAACTAACAGGGGTCACTGTATGAATATGGCCATGTTTAACTTTCCTGAGCCTTTTGTCCAGGAGGAAAGTAGAGAGTACTTTACTAAAAAAAGATGGTGGTGACGAGTGTAGACACTTTATAGAGCATTTCAAATGAGACACCAGCAATAGTCTGTTTTCATTTATCTAAATTCAACTGAAACCCTGTAAGATTTTATATTGCATTTTCCTTTACTTTGCTAAGATTTTAATAATTAAATACACCATATGAAGCCAAGTATAACACAGCTGGTGTCACATACACATTTCAAGACAGAAGATTTTAATGTAGCTTTGAAAGTACCTAATAGATTTGAAGTGAGAAAGGACCAGTATGACCAACTACCCATATCTTCTCACTAACACAGGCCAAAGAATTTTGCCCATAACTTTTGTATCAAAACCACAATTCCTGCTACCTCACTTAGCAACTTCAAAAGTTTTAATCACAGAATGTCTGGTAATAGAAAGCAGGAGCATCAAATTAAGCTAAAAAAAAGAAAAATCTAAAAACATTGAATGAGATATATAGGCCAGGTACAGACATTATCCTTTTACCAGCATAGGTGACTGGAAACCAATCTATATCAATAACAGAACAGAAGTTTGGGGCACACAGACTGGTTTAAAAATGGAAGAACCCAGTCTAAGATCCCCTCCACCTCAAGGGCGAATGTGTCTTCTGTTCACAACCGATCTAAATTATGCTGTTTACAGAAAGCTGCATAACTTAGATTAATTCTACTTCAGGCTTTTTGAATGTTTGTACCTAGCCACATTGTCTGTTTGCTGTCCTAGTGTTTGGTTTAGAGGCGTGGTCATTTCACAAATAAAGAACATAAACTTGTCAGCATGAACAGCATATGCAATTCAATATCGACAATTTTGTTACAAAAAAAAGAAAGCAAAATAGTACACTAGAAGCAGGAAAAGAATGCAGTACCTAGTTACCAAGAGTATTAGGCAAATTTGCATGGGTGGAAAAATATCAGTTTGGTTATTCAGACTGGACAGGATTAAAAAAGGCAAAGTTAATACAAGTGGAGAGATGAAACAGCAACATTTGGAAAAGAGCATGGAAAGTGGGAGCTATGTCTGATAAAAAAAAAACTCTGCCAACAAGAAGACTTGGAGAGATATTTACCAGCAAGACTGAAAGAGGCTGCTGCTGCTGGATATTGTGGCATATAGAATTCACAAGCTGTTCTGCTGAGCAAGAAACAGTTTCAGCAATTTTATTTACGCCACACTTGCTGTCATTCATAACAATTACCTTAGAGGAGACTTTCAGCAGGGGATACACTCCGAAAACATTTCACAGGGAGGTGTTTGGACTTCTTCGTCGAATCTGAAAAACAGAAAATCACTAGTTAAAGCCATCAGCTTATGACAAAAAGGTAGCACTGGAAAACGTGATAGAAAATATCCACACAAGAAATCTGCCCACTGTACAGAGAGTGCCAAGGAGAGAGGTGGATTAGTGGGTTTATCTCAGAAGTGACAGATTTCTACATTTCAGAAGTGGGTGATGGTGGGGCTTACATGAACAACAAGAATCTATAGTTCACTAGTAGCCAGGTTTTTCAATTTTGATCTCAACTCAGTTTTGAAATCCTAAGATTAACCCAGAAAAGCGAGGTTTTTTTCTTGAATCTCAGGTACATATTTTTTCCAGGAAGATATAAACAGCTCTGGAAACATATCCAAATAATTTAACAATCTGCAGACAGGTTAGGAAAAAATGATAAAGTAACAGATGGAACACTTACAATTTTAATCTCCCTTCACAAATAAAAAAAAAAAAAAAGAAGAAGCAGCAGCAGATTCGGGTGCAAAGTGACTTGGTCTTTTATGATGCTTTGGAGGCTGCATATTCTTTCCATTCATCATTTAAAGACAGATCATCAGGAAGTCATTACCTTGCAAAGATTGGGCCTCTGCTCAATTGTGGTGTAATTGAGTACTGCAATATGCAAATATTACAGATAATAAAACAGAAAATGGTTTGCAGTATTGGACTTGTCCTTTGCCTGCATTATGGTGTCAGGTTTAATCCTGTCAGCAAAACTAAAAGGAAAGAAACATGTTTCCCAGTCCTCATAAAATAGATTTTGGCAGATCGGAACTAGCTTAAGTAACCACTGTTAAGTTTTAAAGTTGTCCTTTTTATAGTAAGTAGTTAGTGAAATTTGAGATGGGACATAACAAAAGTTCCAGATAGTTGATTTCTGTGTATGTGAAGTCTGCTTCTGACTAAAAGACAGTTACATAAGTCTGAAAATGTAATATTGGTATCATATAGAGAGAAGGAAAGGAAGGGGAGAGGAGGTCTAGCTTGATGCTCATCTTTTGATTTTCAGGACAGCAGAGGCTCTGCTGTTTTAGAGAAAGCACAGTCAGCTCCCGCAATATCATTATAGATGGTACAAATAATGCCAGCTACAGTGCCAAGATCATAAATGGATGGCATGCACAGAGCTTACATATCTTAGTTTTTAATGATTTAATAAAAAGAAATATGCAAAGATCATGCCCACTTAAGGACACACTTATGAAAAGTTTGATTTTGACTATGTGCATGCAGTTAAACTTAAGAACGAAATCAGGGCTCTATGTATGCTTGCTTGGCCTATTGTGAGGTAGGTAGCAGGGGTGAAAGAATATACTAATTTCACATACATGGATTCTGTTTGTATGATTCCTTTTAACACTTTTTAACACAACTTTAACCCTTCAAGTTAAAATTCATATATTATTAAGTCCATGTTATGATTAGGAAGATCTGGTAATGTGAAGAAAAGGGAGAGAGACCGAAACTTAAATGATGAAATAAAAAATAGTGCACAATGTAAACCCCTAGATACTGTGAAATGGAAGATAAGATAGAATATTCTAATGAAAACAGAAATACCACATCTGTATTCCATCTAGAGCACTGAAGGATCCAGACATGCTGTGGAAAAGGTATTTAGCTATAATACACAGCAGAGGCTACCCTATAGCTTCTGTTTTAATGACCTTTGGGTGTGAAGGGAGGGGGGGAGAATCAACAACATAATTCAAAATAATGCTGCCACAAAAATTTTAGGTTTCTTATAAAATCTCAATCTCCATAGATGTAATTCATCCCTATAACATAAAATATTGATCTCCTTTTCCCTTTATGCGCTTGTCTATTTCCTTGTTTTGATGAAGTGCTATATTGAAATTTTACACGCATTCGTTTTTAAGAGTCCTGTGTGGGTGGGTGGGTGTGGCAGAGGCAGGGGGATGGCAGGGGGGTCAGAAGGGATGGCAAATGTACTGCATTTATTTAAAAACTATGCTGAGTCACAACTTTCAGATTTACCAATACCAAACACCTTAAAGTCCAAAAGCATTCCTATTTAGGGTCAACCAATTAGAGAGAGCGGGAACAATTGTTACATTTTGAGACCAAGTCTAGACTGTATATTCCGACGTGTTTGTGAGCCAAGAAGTTGTAGAGTTCACATAAACCACCAATTTTAAACTGCTGAAAAGAACAAAGCAAAAAGGTTCTCTGCTGGAATGAAGCAAATACATGTGGATGAACAAGGGTAGGGACAGACGTGATAATGACTATTAATATTCATGGGGTTATTCCAGAATCTATTAAAATAGATTTTTCAGAATCCTTGCTGAAGTGAGAAAGGTTCGAAAAATCAACTGAAAAATATTTTCTTAGTGTCTCAATAAAAACAGAATCGTAAATACTTAAAACAGTACACTCTTCACATAGCTGAGATGACTGTCCTAAAAGTTAGTTATTTCCAATACATAGTACATCATCACCTTGCTCTTACTATCATGGTTCTAGTATAGTGTTTGTCCAATAAGGATGTAAGCTAGTTCATGTTCATTAGGATGATGAGTTTTCATTTCCCAGAAGATATTTAAAACCTGTAAATATTATTTCCGTCAACAGCATTTTCAAAATATTTATAAAACATTAATGAAGCAGACAGAATGTAATAATCTGGTTAAATATTAATTTTCCATTTTTAAGTGTCTGCTGAACTCTTGAACACCTTCAGATTACAAAGACATCACCCCTCTCCCCCCCATATCAGTTCTCCACTGGCTTCATAGTCATTGAATATGGGAGGCAGAAAGGTAGCCTGACATAATCATCTCAGAGAGCCCTTGGACTTAACCATCCCTAATTATTTTGTAATGTGAAGCACAGCGGAGCTGTTCCACAGTGTTCCAGTCCTTTCAGTCAGGGGCCACAAGCATGGTCATTATGCTGTTTATCAAAAGCTCGCCACCAAAAAGTTCTGGATTCAAGGTTTCCATCAGTAGCACCTTCTAAAGAATGCCAAGCATCAGTTCCTGAAAAAAGATACATCTTTAGTTATAGTTGTGAGAAGTACCTTACGCCACAACTAGTCCTACTGACATCAGAGGAAACACATAGGCTAAGCAGCGACAGTGAAAAAGACCAAGGCTTAAATCAATTCAGTCTTGGCAGGTTAGTCTAAGCTGCAGAGATTAAACTGACTAACAAGTGACAGACATTTACTTTTTGCAGCCACATGCCTAAAGTGACTCAAGCCAGGCACCAGGGGATGTTAGAGCATGGCTCTCTGGCATGTAGCCAGCATGGGCTGCATGTTCGCTTCCTCTTCCTGCTTCAGAATCACAGCAGCAGGACTGTGCAGGGCTTCTCATCACTTCTTCTTCCTGCCTCCAGGTGCCTCTGGGATTTGTAGTCCATAGTCACAGGCAGCAGTAATTTTCTCAGGGTAGGGCAGCTCTGTACTTGGGGGAAGAGGGATTTAACTCCCCCCCATGGCCCCAGATCCCAGCTGGGGTTTGCTGGGGGGGGGGGGCACTCCCTGCCTCCCCCTCCCCCAAACCTTCTCTGCTGACAGCCCAGGCCAGGCCAGGCCAGGGCTGGAAAGCATGCTGGAATGCTGGAGAACTGTGATTTAACTTGAACGAGGAAGGGGTCTGGGACAGAAGTTTAAAAAACTGGTTTGATCCAAATCAGTTAAGTCTGATACTACATTCAGCCAGGTTTACCTTAAACCAGTTTCAGTCATTTTGAAACTGGTTTATGTACACTGAACTTCTGTTCTGGTACAGGTTTATGCCAGTTTATTTGTGACGTCTGTCCCTAGCCTATACACATTAAAGTGGTAATCATCTTGAGCAATGACATAAAATAAACCCTTATGGGAGGTATTAAAAATATCAAACAAGCCAAATGTCTGCCTGTTTACCTTTTTAAAGGCTAAGAGAGAATTCTGATGTGTTCTTAATGTGTATAAAGGGTGGGACAAATCCACATTTTTGTCGCTAAATTGTCTTGTAGTGAGTACTAGTATAAAATGCTGTTGGATACCACATCCAAATCTGAGTAATAAGACATGTCACAAAAATCTACCTCTGCTTATATATTGTGTAATTGGTTACACTGTACATTTGGAGGTCTGCACCCAGAACAGCTGTTTACTATGAGTTTCCAGAAAACCCATGAGCTGCTCTTGACTATCAATCTCCTCCCCCTTTGAGGGAGAGGTTCTTTTTATGTTCCTATACTACCATCATCAGAGTCATATCCAGCTGCCTTCCAGCAGTGTGTTAAGTGATGTTTGTCAAACAAGATTTATCCTCCCTTTCCATTCTCTCCCCATTCCCCCAAGGGTAGACTAGTGCATGTAGTATTTTATTTGGAAAGAAACCTTTTTTTTAAATGTCTAAGACACTATATTATAGATGACACTTAGGAAAGGTGTGTGATGGCATTTCCTGTTTGTTTCTACTGTCTCAGACTGAGAAAATCTCTCTCTTGCACAGACGATCTTTATTTCTTACCATGAAGTAAGGTCATCCATTGTGTCTTAAATTAATTTGACCCAGGTGTGAGATGGGAGACTGAGCCACCATGACAAAGAGAAGGCTGGTTCCCTGGGAAGATGCTTTGGCCTGGCATACATTCCCTGAGAACATCTTCAGAGTCAAGTATGCTTTTCAAGGCCTATGCCTCATCCCTTCCCATGGTCATATAAAGTTGGATCAGGAGGAATTGAGCATTGCACAAATTGGAATGTTAAGCTTCTAGGACAATGCTATGCCTCCAACAGGGTTTTCCTTGGCAGGAAATGATATCATTCTACATATGGCATATAGTAAAAGAGACTAGACAGACAACTTGCTAGATAATCATAGAGTACCTCTGGCACTCCAAGTCAAGTCTGAGACTATCTCTATAATGTAATCATGTCCCTGCCACTGACACCCTCAGCAGCCTTGAGCTAGTCACTGACTGCTTTTGCTATACTTCCTTTATCTGTAAAATGGGAATGACTGTATCTATCCTTACAGGAACACTGTGAGGACTAATTAGTTAATGTTGGGAAGGGACTTGAAGATGAAAAGAGCTATTTAAGTGATAATCAGTTTTACACTTAGTCAATAAAAGCATTTACCATGTTTGCAGAATTATTTGAGTACCATGTGGATACTATCTGAAACAATCTGTCATTGATCAAGTATGCCCAGAAAACCAACTGATACCCAAAAGTCTTGCAATAGTAAACTATGTATTTTCTTTCGAAATAGTTAGTAATGCAGTGGGCTATGTGAAAAACTAAAGGATGAGTATGCTATTTTGCTTCCTCACATCTTCTGTAAATGAATAGTTACTGTTTTCAGTGCTGCCATGTACCAGTAAGATCAATGATATAGGTCTACAATTGTAGTCAATGGAATATAAAAATAAACTGGGTAGGTGGGGTGAATGGGAAGATTCTAATAGCCACACTAACTTTCCCAAGTGAAAATGTCCAGAGCAGAAATATATTACTTATCCACTGCCAATGTTCCCTTCAGAGAATTCACCCTAATTGGCTTCTTCAGGAGTCCTCACTTCTTAATATATGTGGCTGGACTGAAATTCTGAAATCACAGTGCTCACCATTCTTTCTCTCCATGATTCGATTATATGCTTCCAGATGCTCAGTATTATCTTGCTTTCTCGAGGCAGATGTATTAGAGAGTAACCAGACATAGCGTCCCATTCCCTCAAGAAATGTTTGCAAGACAGAATTTACATTTAGCTTTAGTACATTTGCTTTGACTTATCCAGAAAATCTTCAGTACACATATCCAAGCTCCATTGTTTCTCCTCACTTATTTTGCCTCCCAAGAGTCAAAATGGAAGCCTTGCATGAAATGAGAAAAGACGGCCTGGTTTTAAACTGTCACTGGCCACTTAGTGAGTGCATATTGTGGTCAGCTGACTGTGTAAATTAATCCAATGACAGGTTTGAAAATTAATCAGAGGTTTGCTGTATTGAAATAAGCCTCAGAAAACACAGAGAGGTTGTTTTTGTGTATGAACCGTGTCTTATCCAGCGTTCTCATACCCACAGAATAAAAGTGGCAACCTTGTTTTAGTCCATGCTGGAGTTATTCTTGTGAATAGCTGGCACCATAGTCTATCAAGGAAAATCATCCGATACAAACAGATGTATTTCCAGACAATTCTAAGTTGTGTTCATTTAGACAGTTGGCTCCCAAGTTGTGCTGTTATGTAAAAGGAAATCTCAGGTAAACTATCTTCCTCTCATTTTATTTTATTTTTTTTTAGTGTCTGATACATTTTTTCAAATAAGCATCAAAAGAGACGATACCAAATCACCTTGAAGGATATCCCATATAGTACAAAGACATCATCTTCAACAGAGAAAACACATACATCACAAAACCAAGACTCCAAGCTGAATGTCTGTACTTCATTATATACAGTGCAGTGCTGACTGGCATTAGTTATACATTCAGTGGGAACACTGTGAAATGATTTCTGCAGAGATCACTGCACTAAGCCACACTTTTGCTTTGGAAAGCAATGGACATTGCTGTTGCTGATTATCAACAGTGACCATATCAGTGATGCAAAGATCAGGCAATCTGTAGTCAGAATTACAAAACATTCAGTCTTTACTGTGACTTAAAATTATTACATTTTACCCTTAGCTCATTCCTATCTGATGTGAAATGTCAGTGTTGACTGGCGTTGAGGGAATGGAAGCAAATCTTGCAGCCTGCCATTCATTTATAACAAAGTAATGGAATAATTACAGGTGAATGCAAAAACTGTTTTGCATTACAACAGAAACCATGACAATTTAGTATTTTTACAGGCAGTGACAATCATTTAGGGCCCTACTCTGCTCCCAGTGAAGCCAACATCTAATCTCCCTTAGAACTAAACAATGCAGGAATGTGGCCTTATTTTGCATAACAAGGGAAGATTTCCTCCTCCTAGAAATGTCTCTTACAAAGTGATATTTTCTATGCATGCGTGTGTGTGTGCACTAGAGAGGGGGAAAAAAGAGAGAGAGATTATAAAAAAAGACAAAGAGTACACAAGATTTGAAGGCACTCTCTCTAGAGTACCGATTCCAGTTCTATGCTATCCCAGGCAATCACATCAGATCATCCATTTCTTAAAGTGATTAACCTTTAGTGGGGGCATAAGAGAAGCTCGCTGTTTTTGCCCCCACTACATCAGGTCTAGAAGGATATTGAAGAACTTCACTGTTCTGATGATTAAAATTTTGTGCTAATTTATTCATGGCCAATTCTTGTCTATTTGTTTTTGTGCCAAGTTGGCCTCCAGTTTAAATAGTTCTCTTTCCCTGGTGCTTACCCTTGGCCAGTTGACATCAATCATATGTTCCCTCAGTCTTCATTTTATTAGGCCAAAACAGAAGAGTCTTTTAGTATGACAGGCTTTGTATTACCCAAAAAACCTTAGTAACCCTTCTCTGCACCTATTCAAGATTAATTAAAAGCAGATCGTGGGTAGCCAGAGTTGTACATGTGTGCCAGATGAGGTCTCACCGCTGCCTTGTACCAGGGCCATTAACCTTCTTCCTTGACCTACTAGAAATTTCATGCCTAGTAGCTTAGAGCAGGGGCAAGCAAAGTCCAGTCTATGAGCTGGACTGGGCCCACAGTGGGCTCCATTTTCCAGCAGGCTCTGCCCACATTGCTGTGGCCGATCTCCACAGAGACCCCAGGAGGGGTGGAGCCATTACAGTGCAAGGCCAGAGTTTCCATGGAGACTGGTCCCAGCAGCACTGGCAGGGCATGCAGCTGGGTAGGGAGCTGCTCCAGGGCTGCAGCTGGGATCTTGCAGCAGCGAAAGCATGCTCCAGAGCCAGGGCAGACTGCAGTCTGCTGCCTGCAAGCCCTGGGACAGGGGCATGAAGGCAGTGGATCACGACTTTGCCCTTGCTCCAGACCACACTGTCACCACTGCAAGATCCCAGCTGCTGGGACCGATCTCCATGGAAACTCTGGCTCCACACTGTCACAGTGCTGCCGCAACTGGGATTTCCATGGAAACCAGTGGTAGTGACATGGACAGGCGTTGCTGGGAGTCTGGCCACTGTCTGGACTTGCCCTTTTGCCCACCCGTGGCTTAGAGTCATCCAGGTCAACTACTATACTCCTGTCCTCTTCCTCAACCATTTCCAAAGGAGAGTTTACCAGCCCATAACAGACATTCTTCTTACAAGTTCCCAGCAGAATAACCTTGCTTTTTATAAAAATACATTGTATCTCATTTCTGTTACTCCAAATCTAAACTAAATCTTTCAGTTCTTCCTATTTTAGTCCTCGTATAAGTACAATTTTTTGTCAACAGCTACTTTTTTTTTTTAAATCAACAGACTCACAATACTTGTGCTAATGTGGTTAATTAAAATATTAAATGAGGCGAGTTTCAAGACCGATTTTTTATGTAAGCCCACTAGTATGAGTTTGATATTTTCCTTCTTAACACTGTTACCTCTAATGAAAATTGAGACAATGCATTCATTTGCTTTTTGAACAACAGCTATATTTTCTGCAATTCATCCTAATTACATAGCATCCCCACTCTAGATCTTTGTTTTCATTTAATGTATGTCAAAATAATTTCTCTTTTCTTTAATATTTTTTGTAACGTTTAACTTGGCCAGACATTTGGCAGCTCTCACTTTATCCCTGCAATTTTTCACTTTAAAGATGTAGCTTTCTTTCCTGATCAGTTCTTTTTACCCCAATCCTTGCAGGCTCTCTGTTTGTCCCTCAATATCCTTTTTAAGGTAGTCAGTCAATCAATTAAATTTGTTGCTCACTTTTTGTCCCTTGCTGGGATATAAGTTTCAGATAGTATTCTCACTTGTGTCTTAAAGAAATTCCATTTTCCATACATTCAACCGTCTCAGTGCAGTTAGTTGAGTTCACTAACAAATTCTCTTTGTTAATAAAAGTACATCAGTGGTTTATAATTGATTATACACAGAAAGACAGCAAGAAGAAAAATACTGCAAATCAAACACACCAAAAATGTTTCCCTGGCCTCAAACACACATGCTTAGGAGCATGTTTAATATTACCCATGTAAATAAATTCAGTTTCATGCAGAAGTGCCTGCAGGATGGAGGCCTTTGTCTTTTGGAAAAAACTTGGGCATTATCACATTTCTATTCTAACCTATGTAAAGCACTTAATACCAATCTTATATAAAGATAATTGTTAATCCACAATAAGAGCTCAGTGGACAATAACCTACACTTAAAAACTTAGCAATACGCTGCAAGTAAAAACATGGGAATGATGTGCCCGATATCCTCTCATTTCTCTGCTGCTTCCCTCCCACTTTTCAGCTCTATATTCTTCATCTACATTTATGTTTGGCCCACGGCAGGGCTGTGCACTGCACAGGAAAGCTGACTAAAATTCTGGTAGAAACTGTAGGTCCTCAGAAGCTGAAACACCTCTGATATCCTGGAAGGTGGGTGCCAGTCACATTAAACTGTGCCTGAAGGCTACCTCAGGCATTTCTCCTACCACACAGGACCAATTTTAGGCTGTATCAGGTTACTACATCAAAAAGAGCCAGTGGGAGCCAGGTGCACAGCCAAACTGGCTAGTGAGTTCAACGTGTTGTTATTTTGCATACAAACCACCAGTTTGATATAGACAAAAGCTCTGAAAGCCTTTTAGTCAACAAGCACATCATTTTCATTTGATGGCCTACTTTCTCCAGAAGGCATCTTTTATTTTTGTTCTATTTCATTTAAAGACAGACAGAATCTCTTCTGATGTGCCCATGATAAAAGTGGATCTGCTTTTGCTCTTTGGAGCCCAGTGACTTCATTAGCAAGTCTAAATCTGGAATAAAGCATTAAGCATAAAAGGGAAGAGAGGCAACTGACTTCCACTACGCATAAACTGCAAAATCCAGCTAAGAAGATCAGTAAATATTGAGGAAATGGGCCTGTACTGACTTCCATGCAGCTGTACCAACACTGATAGCAAGCCCTGAGACAGATAATTAATTACAAGTTAGCTTAGCATTGTCTACGAGAGCTGCCATTACACCAGCAACCATAGCATAGACATTAGGCCTATGCAAAATAGCTAGTATTTGCTTCGGATTCAGATTTGGCCAATTTGAGGGACAGTGATTCAATTTGGTGATTCAAATCACTGTCCTGATTTGAGTTGACTGAATCCGATTCGGAGATTTGGTAGCAGCCAAGAATCTCCAAATCTCTGAACCACCCATTCCCCATCCCTCTCGCAGCCCAGCAATGGCTGTCCTGCCTGCCCCAGCTCCCAGCACTCGGGGGGGGAAAAAGCCCCGACTCAGCAGGTGCTGCCGGGTGGGGGATGATCCCTGCTACCCACCACTGCCCCGCTCCATGTAGGGGGCTCTGCACAAGTCCCAGATGCCCCAAGGCTGCACCAGGAGCGGTGAGTCCTGGGGCTTTTCTTGGTTTTTTTTTTCCTTCTTAAAAAGGGTCAGAGCCCTGGCAGGTGGGACAGCTGTGGTGGGGTCAGGGGGGTGGAGGGTGGGTTTGAAGGGGCTCATCCACAGCCCCCCCCATGAAGCATGGGGCAGTGGGGGATCACTCCCCACCCAGCAGCACCCAGTGAGCACTGGGGCTTTTTTTAAAGTACCAAGCTGGGGTGGGCGGGGGCAGCCATGGTGGGGCTGGGGGCATGGGCAGGGGTTGGCGGGGGGCGGGCTGAGGGAACAGCGGAGGGTTGGGGAGGCTGGAAGGGTTCCCCCCATGGTCCCCTCCCCAGCCCCTCCTCCCCTGCCCCTAATACTTACCAAATGGGAGTGGTTGCAGCTCCCTCCTGAAGGCACCGCGTACTGCCTGAATCATCAAAGCTCTCCGAATCTTTGCCAAAGGTTTGGAGAGCTTTGAATCAATTCAGACCTTTAAATTAGTCCCCTGATTCAAAGATTCAGCCACCAAATCAGGCCGAATCTCCTCTGAAACAAATCACCGCCCGAAGCTTCACACAGCCCTAATAGACATACCCTACATAGCATAGTAAGGCTTACCTATGGGTAACAGGAAAAAAAAATCTCCACCCTTCTCCCTTTTTTGCTCCCTCTCCTACCTCTAAGAAGGGGAACCTGCAATTTATTTTTTTTTTCACGTATTATAAAAGATAGTTTACCTGATAAGAGAAAAGCAGTCCCCTGCCTAGCCCAACTTAGTTCAGGCCTGCTAAGCAAACAACTATTACCTGACAATAGCTACTCACTAAGAATCAACCAACTCAGCTGCAGATAATTTAAAGAGTCACAGGTGCAGCAGCAAGCAGTCAACAGGAACTCTGCCAGTGGGGGGAATCTGACAGCCTAAGACCTCAGGTAGCTTCAGGTTTACTTCTGCTACATGCTCCAAAAGGAATGATTGTCTGAGAAAGTTACAGTATAGCCTCGGGAATTGTATTCAGCAAACATAGGTCTATTAAAAAATTTTGGGAAGCTGATTTCATTTTCTCAGCAAATGTTTATACCTGCTAAATCAATGTGGTCTGTTTTCAAGCCTCATCCCAGTCATTCAGTTTATGGTGCAGGGACAGGATTTAGACCAGAATTTTGGTTTTTTGAATCATAGTCAGGCCTTTGAAAAACTAAAGAACATTGAATAAGGAATGGTGTGTTGTTTAATTTGAATTTCAACTACATTCCTCCACTACCAAATGGCAAGGTAAGCAAGGTACACAAACATTTTAAGCCTTTCTCTTCATGCTGTAATCTAATTTTCTTTTTGATTTGGCAGAGACAGATTTATAGAAAATGGCACCATTGGCTAACTTGTATTTTGGTGCCCTCTCACTCCCCCAAGTTAGTGGTGCTGCTGCAGGCAGAGGTAGAGGCAGGTGGGTAAGGCTGGGGGGTACAGTCTGGCACGGAGACAGAGCAGCATGGTGTGCCAAATGAGCAGGCACTACTGCTGCTGTGCAGGAGCAAGGTGGGTGAACAGGAGCAGGCCCCTCCCTGCCCACACATGCCCAGCCAAGCTCCTTCTGAGCTGTGGCTGGAGGCAGGGGGTGGGCTGGGCCTGATACCACTCCTCCTGCTTGGGGTGGAGATTGGCTGGGGCAGGGTGGGGTGGGGGAGAGCACTGCTGTGAGTGTGGGCTGCTCATATGTGTGTGTGTGTCTGTGTGTTTGGCACCCCCTGACAATAGCGCCCTGAGCGATCACCCATGATGCCCACCTGTAAGGCTGACCTTGTGATTTGGAGAACTGGGTACATATTATTAAACATATGCACATATCTTGAGCTCACTAATTCCCAAGCCCATACTGACACTCTTGTGAGATTTTATTTTTAACGTTTGTGCTATTTCTTACTTTGTAAAAATTCTCAGTAAAGCAAATTCCTAAACTAATCCCTATTCCTTTTCAAATATTTCTTCTCTGTTTCAACTCTACTTTATTGCCTACCAGATTTATTACTAGAGATGTTCACATCATAAAATAAAGATCCCAGTTTGCATGAATTGCTCTTTGGCTCCCTGATTCACTGTCTCAACAGACAAAATGGTCAAAAAATGAGAGCAGAACTTTCAGCTGGACAAAGATAAATTGGGGTCAAAACAATATCAGGAAGACTGCCCTGCCACTGCCAGTGCTTTACCTGGTTGGTACATACAGAGAATATTAGGAAGATCATAATAAAAGTACTTCACTACATCTGTTATCTTTTGAATTATGATATCACTAAGTAGGCCAACTAACCCTTTAATTATAACATCCAGGAAATAGGGAAGCTTCAAGGACATATATTCATAATGTTTTACAAGCCATAAGACTCAGGGTGTTGTTTGTATGTGTTATATCACTGTTATAGAAGCTATTTTATTTAATGTCTTCACATGGGAAGATTTCATGCATCACGCACATATTTGCTTTAAAATTAAGCTGAAACACTTCCAAAAAAGGCTCTTGGATAAAGATGTTGTGGAATCTCCCTATCAAGCTTTTGAAACCCTGTTATATGAAACAAACCTAACTTGAGCATATTTAATGTTTGATGCCACAGGGGAGGTACAATTAAATCTGATATCCAGTGGCATACTGGTTGTTTGGTAAAAATACCATATATTGGAGAAGAAAAACATCTATTGTTATTGTCAATAAATAATTTATTCAGGCCTTAATGTTGTTGTCTTTGCAATACATTACTCATAATAGACTTGCTACAGTGCCAATATGTATTGCAATATCCCAATAGGAACTGTTCAGATAAATCTGACCTTGCATTTTATCAACAACATGGAAAAAGGAACCAGAACAATCTAAACAATGTTTAACACCTTTAGCATCTGTTTGAAAGCAAAAATGAAAACTAATGTTCTCTGAGATAGCTCATTCACTGTTTATCTTGATGAAGGGAAAACAAGCAGCAGAACAACTGTTGAACTGAATTACAATAAAATGTATGCTTTTCAGGCAGAAGAGCACAAAATCAGTTTTCATTTGGCATGCTAACTATGCTATATTTGAACAGAATGTTACATATTCATTTCATTCATCATTTAAAGGCAGATAATCAGGAAGTCATTATGTGGCCTACATTGGGCAGCTATTCGATTATAGCATAATTGAGCACTCTGTAATGCAGCCAAAGCTGACAGGTTGGGAATGCATAATATCCTTCCCATGATATTTTGAAGGGGTGGGGTGGGGAAAAGTATAGGAAAATCATTTTGTTAGTCAAAACCTGCTGAGTGAGTGAAGGAGGTTGGCATCTCCAGTACTTCAGAATAAAAAGCCAATTTCACTTTTAAGACTATTAGGAAGGGGTTTGGTTTTGTTCATATGCGTGTTTTTGTCCTTGAGCTACTTATCCATTTATAAAGTATTATGATATAATAATAACTGAAAGCAGATCATGTTGTTTTAACTGCTTATCTTTGCCATCCATTTAAGATAAACCTACATTCTAATAGAAAAATGGGATAAAAGTCTACATCCAAGTAATTTTGTTTTACATTAGGGTCTGAACTGGGCTGACTGTGGGAGCAAGATTTTGATGATTTAAAAAAAATAATGAAAATGATATATCTCCTTCTTGTTGAGTTGCTAAATAATTATTCTTCATTAATAGTGCAACAAACTACAGATCAAAGTGTTGTTTCTAGGTTCTTAATACAACTGATACTAGTAAAGTTATCTCATTTTAGGCTGTAGGCATCACACAATTTAATTATATCCTCTTGGTTGGTTTTAAACTTTGTACACAAGACGTATAGTCATGGATAGATACTTAAAATATCCAAATACATACATGACTGAGCTGAATGTGTATGTGTCTTCACTCCTTCATAAGGGCTTGAAGCTCTAGCTTTATCTCAGCATATGTGAGCATATGTAAATATGCTCACATCAATGGAAAATCTCACAGGGTTAGGTTTGGAAAATCTCAGTTTGCTCTCATTAATGTAAGAGAGAACAGTGCAAGTATATCGCCCACCTATTGGCAGAGAGTGAGGAACACCTTTTAGTTTCTAGTTTCTTTAAACATAACTACTCAAAGAGACAGATTTGTCAGACTCCTCAGAGTTCTGATACATCTCCCACAGCAAACCACTCCAGTAGGCCAGTTGACACAGACCAATAAGTTCCCACAGCAAGTACCTTAAAGCCCTCAACATACTGATTTGGCAAAAGTCTGAGAATATATATGTGCGTTTCAATGCACCCTATAAATTATGCAATGCAGGCTGAGAACAAAAAAGGAAGCTAGTTCCAGAGACACACATTGTCTTGGGGAGAAGGTGGGGAAACAAAAAAGTTGAGACACCAGTCCCTTCCACTTTTAAATCAAGTGATAGCTGAGAACACATGCTTACTGCAAGTCCTATATTAGAGCCCTAATAGTAGAAAGATGTCATCTCAGACAGTCATCTACCAGCTCGCAAATTCAACATTATAGAATAAGATCAACACCCTTAAGTTTTGTCTGTAGCAGGTCCCTGGTAGGGCTGTGCAAAACAGCTATGTTTTGTTTTGGTTTCAGATTTGGCATTTCAGAGAGACATTGTTTCACTTCATTGTTTAACAGGGCTGTATGAAACAGCTGTGTTTCAGTTCAGTTTGGACTCAGCGTTTTGGAGGTACAGCAATTCGTTTCAGATCGCTGATCCATTTATTTTTTTTCAAAACCATTTTGGAATGTCAATGCTGTTTTAGTGTTTTGGCAATAGGCTATAATGGGGAATCACAAAACTGCCTATAACTTTGTAATTTGTTGCCCAATTCATATGATACTTACAGCCCCTTCTGAAGCCATAACGCCTGCAAAGTTTCAAGGAGATAGGTGCAGGGGTTCTGGGGAACTGCACCTCAAACTGTTCAAAGCAAAACTCATGTCACTTGTGTGTGTGTAGGCAGAGTGGGATGAAAAATGCAGGGATATTAGCCCCTTTTGAGGCCATAATCTCTACCAGGTTCAAAGGAGATAGGTGTAGGGGTTTCTGGATAACAGCACCTCAAATGGCTGAAAGCAAAACTCATGACATGTGACTTTGTGTGTGTGTTAAGGAGCAGCAGGATGAAAACTTCAGGGATGGTAGCCCCTGTTCTCACCCTCACAACTCCACTGCAACAAGTAAGCCTCAGACTTCTCAAAGGTCTTATAGGTCTTGGCTTTCCCCAGCCAGGACTGTGTGGTGGCTGAAGTTTATCAGGTGCCTCCTATCCACCTTTCACCAGGGAGATTCACGGTCCTGGCATTTCCTGCCACTGGCAGCCTTCACCCAGGCCTCCCTACCCTGGCAGTGTGCAGTTTTAGGTCATACCCAAGATGATGTGGAGCCTCCTTCATTGCATATAGGCCCAGCCCTTATACCTTGAAGTTCTACCTGACACAGGAGCTCAGCAGGGAGATGGTCTTCCCCTCCTGGCTGGTGATAAACTAAGCTGCTGCCTCCAGCTGTGAGAGTGGGGCATCAAATGGCCACCCTCATTAGCACCTGTTTTGCCACATAAATAGCCCCTCATGTGGGCATGAGGCTTGCCAGGTTTCTGGCAGAGTAGTGAGGGGTTTCTGTGAAACTGCACCTCAAACTACTGAAAGCAAAACTTGTGTCACTTGTATGCCTTAAGGGGTGTAGGTTGTAGCCGTGTTGGTCTGAGGACATAGCCCCAACAAAATTCTTCGGGTCAATCTGATATCTTTTATTAGACCAAGTGAATAGTTGGAGAAATTCTTATTTGCAAGTTTTCGGGTATCTGCAATTGGTGTGTGTGCTCTTCCTGGATGGAAGGAATAATAAAGAAGCCAGAGGCTGGTATGCAACGCAGGCAAGAAAGCAAGTCAGTGAAAATATAAATTGAGGTGTCAGGGTTTCAGAGACGGAGGGGATGGGGGGAGTGGAAAGGATATAGCAGGTAAAAGTGGACAGGTACCTGCTACCTGGGGAGTCAGATGTCAGGCAGGTTGTAGTGTGTCATAAATCCAATGACTATATTGAGTCCATAAGTTTCTATATCTAAGAGGTTGATGAAGTGAAGTCTCCTCCTTCCCCATAGCCCCATCCCATACCTCCAAGTTCATCCTGGCATGGGAGCTCAGCAGGGACATGCTCTTCCCCTGCTGGCTGGTGATGCAGTGAGTGTCACCTCCAGCTCTGAGTGGGGCATTAAATGGATTTTAAAAAATTTAATAAGGAAATAGGTGTGGATGGAGTGAGGAGGGTGCAGTTCACTCAATCTGCATGTGGAGCTCAGAGAACCCCAGCAATAGGAGGTTCACCTTAAGGATCACCAGCCGCTCCACCAAATCCAAGGAGGTAAGGTGGGATGTCATAACACCCCTGAGCAATGCTGAAAACCCTCTTACTTGGAACACTGGTCGGTAGATAGGATAGGTGTTCCTGGGCAACCATGGCCAGATCCTGCCACATCTGGCCTGTTGGGCAACCTGAAGCCAAAGGGTCACAGTTTAGCAGCCACTGAGGCCTCCGCGCTACCTGCCCAAGGCTGGAGTCTGGTGCCTCTGGACTCCACCATCGAAGCCATGCCCTTGGCCCACATGGACAGTGGCTGTAGTGGAGAAGACTGGCTGCTGCTGGGAGTGCTGGCACAGGAAAGTGGATGTCCATCTTCCATGTCCCCCAACCTGTGCCCTTGTGCTTCCCGGACTCTGTTCTCCAGCGCCTCTGTCCAGTGATCCAGGGTTTTGCTTCTGCATATGCTACCCTTCACCCTCAGGTCACACATAGCCACTAGCACATGGACTGCAATGGATCCAATCATTTCTTGATACCCTCCCTCAGATGCTCCACAAGTGCCTGCACCTCTGGTGACAGCAGCTTGCCCCAGCCAGGAACATTGATCAATTGGAAATTCTGCATTTGGTTCTCAAGTTCTCTCACTATGGTGATCACCTGGCTAAGGAGGGCATCAGCAGTGCTGACCTTTCCAGCATTAGGTATGCAGAGTTCCACTGAGTCTCCACATCCTGCATGATTTTGTGCTGTGGGATGCTCAGCTCTGTCTGGTTGTCCCACAGCATCTTGCCCCCCTTGATGCTCCAGTGGAAGTAGCTGACCACCTTCCTGCATTTCAAAGTGAGCTGGCCAGTTGTGATGGCACCATCACCGGGAGCCCTGTCCCCCTTCAACAGGTCCCTGACTATGAGGTGGAACTAGTGTGCCACACAGCAGATGTCAAGAAAGTTGGCATCATAGATCACCTTGGCCCTGTTGTCAGTGACCATGAACCTATGGGTGAGCTTGCCCTGTCCAGTGAGCCACCCCTGCACCATGTGGTTCATGGCCATTGTGATCGCTGTTGCTGTGTGGGACTCATCCATCACCTTGGCTTGAAGGAGAGTCCACTGATGGCCTAACTGATGGCACAAGTGCCCTGTGGGGGAGAAGTAGACATGATCTCCACCCCGGCTGCTCTAGATGTCCAAGGTGAAGTGCAAGGTCACTTATGGACCTGCCTTGCACAGCTCCTTGCTCAAGTAGTCCCTTCATGCCTCATACAGGGAGGGCACCACTATCCTGCTGAAGATGGCATGTGTGGGCACTTGGTAGGACAGTGCCACAAGAACCATGGGCTGCCTGAACCCTGGCCACTCAACTGAGGAGAAGGGCTGGCCATGCAGAGCAAGCATTTCCCCAATGCTGTAGGTGATCTTGCTCACCTTTGCAATGTGCCCCCCTTTCTGTCCACTTTTGCCCCACTGTTCAAGGGTGGCCTGCCTCTGCTTTCTGGGGATGGGAGCTTTGGAGCAATGGGGGGGGACTTCTTTTTGGGCACACTTCCACTGGTTCAAGGTTGAGGAGGAGCAAGGGCAAGGGTGTGGTGCCTCCTGAGATGTATCAGCATCCCCCTAGTGCTGAAGTGTTTCACCTCCTCGCCGCAGCTGGTCTTACATCAGCAGTGCAGGAAGATAGCATATGTGGGATCATCTGCCTCCTCAGAATGATCCCACACCACACTACTCCCTCGCTTCTGGGTTGCAGGTGCAGATCCTGCCTGATCCCCTTCCTCAGCAGGCAGAGGAAGAAAAACAGGAGGAGCTGACTCAGCTAAGCCACTTGCCTCCACAACCTCATCATCAACCTCCTGTGAACTGCCTTCTGGGGAAGGAGACCTGGCTCTAGGGGAACTTGGGGAAGTGGAGTACAAACTCACATTCGTCCTCGGTCCCCAGAATTACTTTTGCTAAGGTGCTCATGTCCCCTGCTTCCAGATCTAGCTCCTCTGGCACTGGAAGGCTCAGGCTGGGAACAGGAAAAGGGTAGAGGAGACTGTCATGCTGCTGCTACTTATGCTGGTGGTGCTGGGGGTTACTTTTATGGCTGGTGTTATTGGAAGGGGTGCAGATACAGGCACTGGTCCCAACTCCTTGCTGCCAATAGTGCTAGGAAAGAGGGTGCATTTAAGTTTGCGGGAGGGGGAACTTACAGCTTTCCCTTTGCCCTCTCTGGTTCCCCAGCCAGAAGACCTGGCGTCTGCCTTTCCAGCATGCTTCATAGTTCATGTGCTGGAAAAAAATGTGCTCCAGTGTGGGTGTGTGTGTAATGTATCTGTAGTGCTTTCCTGCAGTGCACAGTGATGAGACACTGCCAGGCAAAGCACTGCTTTCTTTTTGTTTGGGGGGGGATAAGAAGAACAAATAAAAGGATTTTGAGGGGCAGAAACAGTTGCAATGGATAACAACAGGGAGGGTAGGCAAGGGTAAATAGAAAAGGATTGGCTACAACTTGATAGGAAGGCGCTACCAAGCTGCAAGCTTACAGATGCTACTTTCTGCTGCTGCTCCTGCTGCTACACAGACACAGATGCAGCTGCAAAATGGCAAAGAGCAGTTCACAAACAGCCTTTTATGGTGCTTTTTTGTCCCTCCCCCATAGCACTGGGATTGGAAGGGACCTCAGGGACAGCTCATTGTCACTGGCCAGCTACAGATGTCAATATCAAAGCAGTACTCCCCCCCCCCCCCCGTCCTCCCCCTCCCTCTTAGTTTCTCTTTCCTTGTAAGCCTACCTTTGAAACAGTCCAAAACATCCGAAACATTTCCAAAATGTTTTGGAAGGATCTGTTTCATTTCAGAGCTGTTTTGGAGCCTTGCATTTCATTTCAGATACATTTCAGTGTCCAAATATGAAACTAAAGGAAACGGCCACCAAAATTTTGTACAACCCTAGTCCCTGGCTTTCTTAGGGAGAGGTGATGTCAAGCACACCCCACCCACTTGGGACTTCCTGCATGCTTCAAATTCACATGTGTGGTATTGGAGCTGCTCTAAAGGCCCTCCTATGACTGCTCTTAAACATACTGGAGACAGAAGCTTCAAGAATGAAGAATATTCCAGCTTGTGGCACTATCAAAGGGAGGTTTATGAAACAAACCATCTTCTATTTTTTTAAATTAAAAAACACTGTCCTATGATTTTTCCAGCACTACAATGAAATACTACCCCCCCCACACACAATGTACCTAACCTATAAACAAAATAAATATTTCCTTATTTTTTTTAAAGTTCTAATGGAAACTTCAATTTCTGTAAAACATGTATTTTCCTGCAATGCTTGCAGCCCCAGATACCCAAAAGTAACAACAGTACAATGGAACTTTTAGCAATGACTTTCACTCTCCAAAACTGAGCAAGTAGTAAAAAAGTAAATACAAAACATAAAGAACAGCAAACAAATTGGGGGTAAAAGTTATTTAGCGTAGGTCTGATTTTGGTGAGTACTGAACACTCCCAGCTCATACCAGCATTCAACACCTTTCAGATTGGGCTCCTTCAGTTAATATTTGGTCTTTTGGTGAACAAATACATATGAATGTAGGGAACTGGCCTCAATGGCTGCAAAGACTTCCTCTAGTCCTTTGTCCTATATTTTTTAAAATGTCAAAGTTCTTTACAAAAACTTTTGTGAAAAAGTCAAAACAGCGTACAGTACCAGTGACACACTGCTATTATTTTCACTTCCAGTCCGATCTTTGGTTACTGTAAGTGGCTGTACTTTCACTGTAATTCAATACATTACAACACATGAAGTGCATAATCAATGAAAACTGGTAAGTGGTGTTTTTCATTGAGCAAGACTTGGAAGGCCAGAGATAATGGCTTCCTGGAGAATGCAGTGTCACTGTGCAAAGGAAATGAAGAGAAGCTCTTTGAGGCATTGATCTTGCCTCGTGCCTTGATTTTCCATGCTCTGCAATTTCCTATTCTGGTCTTCTTCTACCACTTGTGCTGAGTACTTTCCGTGTTTCATTCCCATGCCATATATAGGGTGGCCATTTGTCTCATTTTATAGAGGACAGTCCAGTTCTCTGGCCCTCTGTCCTCTATTGATAATGAAACTGGACACCTTTATGCCTTCTATTTTTCATCGCTTGGCACCCACCCCCAATGCTGTTGACACCACCATGACCTCCTGCGGGAGCTCCCCACTTGGCCTGCCCCCACCACTGACACTGCTGCAGCTGCCTGTGGTAGCTCGCTGTTTCCTGCCACCAGGCCACTGCTGCCAGTGCTACTATTGCCACCTGTGGGAGCTGAGCGTGCCCAACCCCAGTGTCAGGAGGCATGCAACGTTCATGGTGGTGGGGACAGTTGCACTAAATTCAACTGTCCTCTATTCTTGAAGTACCTTGATGGCCACCCTAGCCATATAACAGGAGGATGGTTTGTGAGAAAGGGCCCCAAAGAAATGTTAGGTGAGTGCTAACTTTATTGCCTAGGCTCAACACTGTAGAAGAATGCACTGTATTCAAAAACTTATCTCAATCATGACATTGGTCCAATAAAAAAAGATCATCCATATTATTTTTTCCCTCTCACATATTTCCTCACAGCCCCAATATAATTCCAGCACTATTAAAACATATGGCTTAAAATGACCCATTAACCTCCCCTTTTTTTCCTCTCTTGTGCTTTTTTAATCAACCAAGGAGATATCTTTTGTGGAAATATTTCAGCAGGGGGAAAAATCCATTTCTGCTTCAGAATTCCTAAAGAAGGCAAGAGTATGTTCAATTAGTCTCCAGATGCAGTTCTCATGACTGACTACCAGACACAGCTAATAGAAAAAAAAATATCTACCATCCTTTGCATGTAAAATTGTAGGTTTTAGTAGAACTTCTGATCTGCTTTTTATGGATCTTTCAATGGAAGATACTTTTCTCTTTTAGCATGAACCAGCATCTGGAAAAGATTATAATTTTATTTTGCGGGTTGGACCCTTTAGGGTGAAATGTCAAGGACCTCTACACAGGTATCAGTGCCAAGTCATATTACCAGTACAATTACTTTGTAATTAGATTAGAATATTAATGTTCAATTATTTTATTACTTATACTGTAACTGATGCTAATTTATTTGTAATCCTGCATAGTTTTAGTCTATGTTAAGTTATTCATGTACTGTCTTCTAAATTGTTTTTATTCAGTATTTCTCAGTTCACTCTTGAACTCTTGACTTTCTGTATTCTACCCCTAACAAACAAACACTGCAGAAAATCTACCATGACAATGCTCAACTGTATTATTATTTCAGAGGTCATTTCTCCCTTTTATTTAAAGAGCAGCATATAACTTTTAGTATACTGCATTCTCTCAGCTTTGTTACCCACTCCCATAAAACTATACAACTGCCAGGTCTGTTGGGAATTACAGCCAATGAGGAAAATGTGAAGGATAGTATATAATCAAAATTAAAATAACATCAAAATTTTTATCTTTCATGTTGTTGGGTTAAATCTAGATGAACAGTTTGGTGAGTCTTTTAAATTTTTAAAAGCAACAGAAGAAACTCTATAAGCAAACCATACTGTAGCATCTTAATCATCCAAAGAATATAAAGGTGGTTTATTTTACATGTTTCATTTGCAGTTGCTTTCATTCCATACAAAATTGACACCTGACATTTTAATATTCTGGCGGGTTCCCTCATAGGTTTGCTAGGCAATTCTGTACAATAACCATGGGTGCCTATAGAAGTGATGTTTCATCACAGGATGGCCTTCCTGAAAGCACTCTACAGCTATGTCCTGATAGAAGTACACAGCTGCAGAGCACTTTAAAAGTTCCTCATTGCACAACAAGTGAACCCTCATTATATGAGGGTTCATTTTACGGTGCTCCAAAGTGGACCACTTCCATTAACCTGTGTCAGTTCATGCCAAGCACAGGGCTGGACTGATGCATCCCAGTCCCACCCCCAGGCTGCACAGGAGAGGAGGTGGGGCAGGTGGATCGGAGGACCCCCTGAGAACCTGCGACAAACTCCCTGCTTTCCCCTCCCCACTTCCATCCTGAAGACAGCACCAGAGCTGGGAGGGGGTAGGAGTGGGTCAAGGGAAGAGAGGCTGCAGACATGCAACTGGCTCCAAACTGGAGCTCAATCCTTAAACCCCCTGGATCTAACAGAGAACATCTGTTGGGTTGGGGGTATGACTGCAACTCATGGTGCTTCCTCTGAAGTGCCATGAGGTACAGTGGTGAGCTCCACGTCTGTCAGTACCCCTTATGCCTGTGTGGCCAAAGTTGTTTAAATGCACAGTGAATTGGTAAAACTGAATCACTGGTTATGTTTGACAGGAGTCAAGATGTGCATGAAGTTGGGTATTATACAACAAAGAATACATCTGAAAAAACTAAGGGTAATTCAGTTGCTGGGGGAAAAAATCAGATTAGAACACAAGGGATGGTTGTAACTCTGTAATGAATTCTGAATTAAGCATTTGCAATTTGGAGGAAATTTCACATTCAATGCTAGGCTGCATTTCTGTATTTCCTATTAAGTGCATGCATACACAAACTACAAAATATTGTCTATACAAAATATATGTTATCTATAAGTGATCATTAGAAGTTGTACAAGGAAGGGGTTATATTTAACTGAGCTTGTTTGTTTCACAAGTAGAGGCATAGGCGGAGGGAGAAAATATTATTGGGTGGGGGCTGAGCGTGCGTGCGCTTGCACACGTGTGCACACACCCCCAGCAAGTAAGTCTGTTGTGAGGAAGGAGTGTGGGGAAGAAGATCAAGGCCCCTGCGGTGAGAGTGGGAGTGGGGCAGGGGCAGGGGCAGGGTACAACTGGGATGAATGGGGTCCAAGGGTTGGGGTGGGTGTCATGGGACACTCGGAGCCTGGGCAGTTTGTCCAAGGGCATGGCAGGGTGGGGCTCCTGCCACTGAGCGCAACCTGGTGGAGGCCCTCCAGATCTATGTGTGGGGCAGAGGTGGGTGCCACTGTGGGCTGGGCTCTACACCCCACTGCCGCTGCCCTTGGAGTGGCATGACACCATATGTCTGCTGCTGCTGGGTGAGCAGGGGACATGGCAGTCAGCACATGGCAGGCAAATGGCATTGTGCTGCTCCCAGGGCAGCAGTAGCAGGGCAAAGAACCCAGTCCACAGTGGGAGCCCACATTCTCCCTGCATACAGATCTGGGGGGCATGTACCCCCCCCACAGGCCTCCACTGGGGTGCATGTAGTGGTGGGAGCCCCCCCTGCTGTGTGCCCCTGGATCAGCTGCCTGGGCTCCGAGTGTCCCACAACCTGCCCCAGCCACTGGACCCCATTCACCCCAGCCACTGCCCCACTCCTTCCACCACTATGGAGGCCTTGATTTCCCAACCCATGCCTGTTCCTCATAACAGCCTTACTTGCTGTGGTGGGCAGTTCTCTACATGCTGCTGGGTTGCTGCAAGCTGCAGCTGCACATCTATGCCTGTGCACACTCCTTCCCTCCTGCAGTAGCCTTCCGGAGCTCACACCTGGGCTTCCATGTGCTGCCACACATCGTGGGGGCTAAGCCCCATCCTTCTGCTGCCTATGAGCAGAGGGGACATTGACCTTCACTTGCATGCTGACAAAAGACAGGTGAATTACTTTTAATGTAGTAAGAAACAAGCCAAACCTTTTCGTAAATGAACTGCACTTTCTGGAGTTTTTTTGTGCGGTAAAATTTCCCCTCTTGAATTTGAACAGATCTGGAGTTTCTTGTATTTCCTGATTCTTACTCAGAAAGGAAACAGGGATATAAACTAAGAAATTGAATCTAAGTTGCACTGAATCCAGATAAGAGATTTGTCAAAATTATTCAAATCTATACTTTTGTGCAAGCCTCTCTCTAGTTCAGCTGTATTCTGGATAAGGATCTAAGTGTTTGGCTACTCGAGTTCTGAACATCTTGAAACTCAAACAGCACTAATGTTAGCAGTTGTCTTTTTATGATGGAAAAAGAGATTGAACATTGCAATTCCCATGATTTCTCTAATGCTGCTCTAAGTTAAAGAAATGCAAGTTATCTTTTTATATCCAAAATGAAATGCCAGTAAGTTTGCCTAGGTCGAAATAGTTAAACAAGACAACAGTAGTTTTGCCTGGGGAGGGAGCAAGTCTTTTACAACTTGTAGGCTTGATGGGCTTAGATCTATCCTCAAAAGCACAGTATAATTTTTCTTGAAATTTGTTGTACATCTACATGCATGCCGTAATGTGCAGTAGACGTTTTTACTGCTCATTAAAATATCACGTAAAAAAGTGACATTATGCTAATGCACAGTAAAATAGTCTACTGCACATTAAGCATCACTAAAAAAGCATGAGAATTTACTAGTGCATAGTATTGCAGCCTAATCCACAACAAATTAGTACCTCACATTGAAAGTATTAAATTTAGAGCGAATTAGATAAAGCACATTAATGCACATATAGATGCCTTCACACACAGATGCATAGATGCCTAGAACTACAATGTGTTTCTAAAGAAAGAACAGATTCTCTCCCTATGGATTATGGCATTCCTATACTTCATTGCCTGTGACATACAAAGGGTGTGTACATATGAAATTAATGTCATGCAATAAACTCTGGTACATTCCGGAGCTTATTGATCCTGGGCACCACATGTACCTGGGACTACAGGACACCGAGCTGGGTTGGAGCAGCCCTGGCTGCCAGGAGGCCCAGGGGGTTAGCCTGCTAGCTTGGGGCTGCTCTGACTTGGTTCAATGTGCTACAGAAGGGCTGGCTTGGGCATGCTTTACAACAGGGAAAGCCAGCAGGCAGCCTTGCGCTGATGTACCCTTGTGCCATAGCTAGCCTTGTCAATGTCTACACATGCATTGCTGTACACTAAAGAATGCCACTGTAGGCTAATACTTGTGTGTACAAGTACTAACCTACAGTGGAGTTAATTAGTTTCTTGTGGTGTAATAGGACCATATGTGTAGGCCCTGAGACTTTACGGTGGATCTAATTAAACAGCTCCACAGTAAACAACTTATGTAGATGTGCCCACACAGGCTGAATTAAGCCCTTAGACTTGAGCACTATTGCACTTTAGGAGTCATATTCATCAGAATATAAAATCTCTAGCTTAGGACCATTTTTCTATAAAATTAAATCTGCCTTTATTCATAACTTTAAACTTTATCCATATCCATAAACTTCATCCATAATAGTGGCATTTAAGCCAGGTAACCAAGTTTCATTTGGTTTCTTCCTTCACAGACTTGATTATTCACACTCCCTTGATATTTAAATAAAAATTATTAAAAAATAAACACAAATAAAACTCCCAATACACCTTTGTTTCAGCAATTACAGAGTTTTATGTTTGCATTGGCATTCTTTATAAATTACACACAAGGGAAATATGTTTTTTTGGTTTCTCACCAAGTACAGACTTCAATACTGGATTAGTATTTATTATTCATAATGCACTATATAGTAGATATACACAGCAGCAACAAGATCTTTGTCTCCAAGAGTGTGGCAGAGAATGTGTTTGAAAGACTGAATGAATATGACTTTTCAGATAAACTGTTCAAAATCAAATGTTCTAAGTACTCTATTTAAAGGTGTAAAGTGGGCAGCTGTAATATAAGTTGGATTCAATGAGTGCTCCAATATTCGGCTTTATGGGATTTTCGATTATAATTAATGGAATCATAACTGAAGATGTAAACACAGACAGAAATGACTGTACTATCAAACACCTGCTTCATAATTATTTGAATAACAAAATGTTTTTGAGTCTCCCACTTATTTATAATCCTGGCATGTTTTGAAATTTCTTTCTTTGTGACAGGCAGCTTAATGGGATATTATCAACTTCAAAATAAAAACTTGAAACAGCACTAAAAATGTTGTGTTTACTCTTTGGGCCCTTTTAGAACTTTATTTAAGGAAATCTCTGCATGGTGGAGTGGCTTATGTGAATCTGTAGCATTGACCCACCCCTTTGCTCTGGAGTCCGCACACAGGAGCCACATCTACATGAGACGCTGACTGTGCAGTAGCCTGGGAATACTGTGCAGTAGTGTCGCATGGCAACGATTATGATGCAATACTACTGCACAGTAGTATTATGCTACTGCACAGTAGCATCACAGAAAAGATGCTTGTCGGCACTACTGTGCAGTAACTTGGGTTACTGTGCAATCATTTAGTACTTTATACAAGTACTTGTATCATTTAGTACTTGTATAAAGTACTAAATGACTGTGCAGTAATGACTGCACAGTCAGCATCACATGTAGACATGGCGAGGGAGGAACTGCAGTAGTCTCACGAAGAGGGCATTGTGATGGCACTCAAAATTGTGTTGGTCAGAAGTCACCCACAACCAAGAAGCTTGACAGAGTTCTGACTGAATGAAAATATTTAATAAGAGCCTCTGTATTACAACCGTCTCGTGAGAGCCTCTTAAAGAAAGATAGTCCCACAAAGATCATCCATTCAGCCCTAAGAAATATATGGAGAAAGGTTAATATAGCCATAATCTGTACTTTTGTTCAAACCTCTCTCTAGTTCAGCTGTATTCTGGATAAGGGTCTAAGTGTTTGGCTACTCAAGTTCTGAACATCTTGAAACTCACTCAGCACTGATGTTAGCAGTTGTCTTTTTATGAGGGAAAGAGAGATTGAACATTGCAATTCCCATGATTTCTCTAATGTTGCTCTAAGGTCAAGAAATGCAAATAATCTTTTTACATCCAAAATGGAATGCCAGTAAAGTTTGCCTAGGGGGAAATAGTTAAATTAAACAGTAGTAATGTTGCATGGGGGGGGTGGGGGGATGACTATGTTACCTACCACTGGGAGTGGCAAGGGAAAAGTTCTAGGCTGTATTATTATTTCTGTGGTTTCTTCTAGTGGTCCAAGAAAATCACTGTGCTCAGGTAATGTCCCTGGTTGCATAGCTCAGGAGAGCCACAGTGCCAGGGAATGGGGAAAGCAAAAGAATATTGCATTGGGTCTTTCATGAAGATGGCAGTAATCTGTTTCAGGTCCATAGACAGATTTTAGATTTTTGGGGAGATTTTCTACCATGAGGATAAACTGTCCTTCCCTGTCCATTAAAAGTTCCTTCTTGTCTCTACTTGTATAGGAAGGGCTAAACTTGAGAGACTGTCAGCAATATCACCTAAGGTGACTGTAACTGAGAAAGATAAGAGATTTTTTTTCCTATTCCCAATGCGGTTCTTTTGTGTATTTAATAGCACTATGTATAACATCAACATCTGTGGCAGATGTGGGACAGAAACTGAGAGTGAAGAGTTAGCAAGTAATAGACAGGGCTGGATATAAAGGGAAGGGGGTGTGGGGTGGGAATAAAAGAGTAAGCCAGATGATATTTGAGATTTTGTTTTCAGATTTGCTCAAAAGGTACATAGATAGGTTTGTTGTGGTTTAGAGCAAGATTTTGACTTGAGTGTGAGGCAAATCCTTACCCCTAACCCTATTTCTCTTTCCACAAGGGGTTTCTATACAATTTTAATTTGGCATCTTTAGCAATCTTTTATTTAGTTTGAGTAGTACATTTTCATTTCATTCATCATTTAAAGACAGATAATCAGAAAGTCATTACATTGGCTGACACTGGGCCCTTCGCTCGATTGTATCGTAATTGAGCACTGCAGAGCGTGTGCCAGATCTAATGGATAATGAATATATTATGTCAGTAGAACCACCTCAGCTAGGCTCCTGGGGGATAAGAAGGGGCTGCTATAGTGACATAGGGTCACAGATGTTGTGCTGATTTACTGATGGAGTGATTGTGTAATTAGGTAATCAATGATGGGTGCAGGACTAGTGGGTAGCTCATACTATACATTTTAAAGACTACATAAGTCGATGACTTATACTTCGGACAACATAATTTAGGAAGAGAGTATTTTGGTTTGGCTTAATTCCGTGCAAGCTCTTGACCATACTTTCCAAATGCCCATGCCAAAATGGCACAGGAGAATAAATAAGGTTCCAAAGCTACTCATACAATATACTGTTTTCACAGGCTTTTTACAACATTAGCCATCTATTTAGAAAGTTCATATCTTTCAGTGTGAATAAATCAAATTCACATTGCTTTGTAACAGACAAAGCTTTTAGCATTTCACAGCTACAATGATGAGACGTAGGCTTTGCAGTGAACATGAGAAACATCTCACAAAAATATTCTGTGAATTTCAAAAAATCACCTGTTCTGGTGTGCTGAGTGACAACAGTATATATATATATATACACATATATATATATTTTTTTTTTATGAAAAGTGCACATGATAGGGTTCACATTTTTAATCTTGCTAAGGCCAATATGCTTGTCTGTGAGAGACAAGACTTATTGTAGGAGACTATAGTCTGCTTCAAACAAATGAAGTTGTAAGGCTGAGATCTTCATAAATGATGATAAACTGCTATAAATTCAGATCTGGTCTGCCTCCTCATCTAAAGTGAGATGACTCTATAATGGCAGTTTCACAGCTAAAGGGTGAACTGTACCTTATATCATAAAGTCCCCCCATGAATATATCCTTTAAGTAACAGGCCTGACTTTCTGCACTCTCTCAAGGTAGAAATCTAAGCACTGTTAGGCTGGATCTCTGGGTTACATCCCTCTGGTTCCCTACCATGTTAATGACACAGGTCCACTTTGGTTTTGGCATGTCCTTCAGGAGTTTGGGACAACCTAAGTTTCCAGTGACAAGGAAGTGGTCTTCAAAAGCCATATTTCTCCATACCTCATAAATACAAAGCATGTAGACCTAAGATAAAAAACCAAAACATTAGAAGACCTACAAGTATGGGTGTTACTTGCACTGACTAACTGCATCTCTGAAGGAAATACCTTATCCTTTTGCAGTTCTTACCCTCCCCATATACCTGTCAGCCTATCAACTTTGGCTGTAGTCTCTCTGAGCTCACATATTCCCACTTTCTTTTCTAGAGCCTTGAATGGTTTGGGGGATCCTCTTGGATCCTGTGTTATAAAACTTGGGAAGAGTAATCCACTATAGTCTGGAGGAAGCCAGTTAGAGGATATTTCCTAGTGAATAGCTTTCCATTGCTATGCCAGGACTCTTATCTGTGTAACCATTGTACTTTTCCTGTCTGGTTCCTTTAACAACCCTCTTTGATCAAACTCCATATCAAGTAATCCATCAGCAAAAAAGCATAGAGGCCTGCACCATATTCATAACAAATAACACAGGTAGTGCCCAGCTCTTCAGTAACAAATCATTCATAAAGAACAATGTAACTTTGATTCTAACAGATGAGTGCTTTAGTAGTTTGTCTGCGGTACTATACCTTTCTGAATATATAAAATAGATTAGGAGCTGTGTATTATTATAAACTTATTTGTATCCCTCCTCAAGGTAGCATGAATAAACCCTGCATTATCTAGTTCAACTGAAGATCCAGAAAACTTTACACAGTTTTAGAAAGGTTGAATCCTGCGAACAGTTCGCTAGGAGTAACATTTAGTAGCTAGAAGAAAAAATGGTACTTTAATATTAAATATAGTTGTCACCAATAAATCCTTTTGTCAAAAGAAGACCATATGATGCATGTGCCAGCAACATTATGTTGTTCAATATGTAATTTAACAATATTGGGGCATATCTACACATGAGATCGATGTGCATGAATATACTCTGGGGCGTAATGCTCTGGAGATTATTTGTGTGCAGCAGGTAGAGCCCTGCCAGAGCAGCTTAGGCTGGCAGGAGATTGCAGGGGCAGTTAGCCTGCTAGCTCAGGACTTTCCATCAAGGCTCCATGTGCTGTGGAAGAGTTGGCTGAGGCATGAGAGTGTTTCAGCATAGGGGTTGCTGACAGGTAACCCTCATGCTTATGTTGAAGAATCCTTGTGCCCCAGCCAGTTGGGATAGTGTCCACATGTGCACTACTACACATGAAAAACCTCCACAGCAGGTGAAAACTTGTATTTGTAAGTCCTAACTTGTTGCTTGGTTTATTACTTTAGTGTGCCCTAATTGGGGTGCATGTATAAATGCTGAGATATTTACTTTGCAATTAATTAGTCAACTGCACAGTAAACATCTTGTATAGATGCACCCTTGAAGTAGTATCTTCAGGCTTTTTTTGTGGCTGATTATTTTCATATGAAGAAGTCACTTTTGTGTTCAGCTGAAGGTTTTAAAAAAACTTGATCTCTCCAATTTACCTCCACTTACCTTTCAGACCACATAAGTAATGGAGCAGATCAATCTGCTGCCTGCCAGGGATAACTAGTTTGTTAAACCAAGCTTATTTTTAAAATAAGAGGGTACTGCCTCAAGGACTGCTTAAGAGTTCTGGATAATGTGGGCAACCACAGATTCATCAAACACCTCTTCACTTGCATTTTCTCCATGCCTAGAGCCAAAACTTCAGATCTCAGGCTGTGTCCAGATAAGCGCAGACGTGAAGTATGTGGAGCTGCAGACCTGTCTGCAGCCCTACAAACCACACATGCGGGGTGGGGAGAGGGGGGTTGACTCTGGCTGCAGCCCTGGGAAGCCCCAGGACCTCAGGTAAGGCTGCTGGGGCCAGCACAGCTGTTGGCCCCAGCCTCTCCTACCCTGCCTGGGGTAACCTGCCACATGCCAGAGCATGCATTGTACAGGCATTCCCTGGGGACAAGTAGCAGCGGCACAAGGTGTGCTGCTGCTACTTATCGGCAGGGAAACAAACATCCATGCTTATCTGGATGCGGCCTTAGAGAGCTTCCAGTCCTGACTGCCTACTGCTTCTTAAGACAGCAGTTCTTCTCACCTCACAGGGTGCTGACAGAAGTAAGCAACAGGAGTTTCAGAAATCTCTTCAGCCTTTTAAAAGTTCCAAAAGTCACAATATTTTTCTTGTTGCATAGCCAAAGCCATTTCCTGCAAGGCCAGGAACAGTGTGGGTTGTGTTCCTATTTAAGGTAGATTAAATTGCACACTACCAGTGCTATGATGGAGGTTAAATGGGCCAATGCTGTTGTTCAACTCTGATCCCAGGTAAGAGTTCCTTCATAAAGGAATCTGGACAGATACCTCCATAGCTTCATAGTCAAAGATAAGGGAAAGCAGAGTCTCAGGATAAGCTCTATATTTGTATTCATCAAATCAACCGGGAGATACCATCCAGTTATGACATCTAAACCACTTAAATCTCTTTATGACTGTCCAAGCACTGAGCATGGACAGCCTCAAAAAAAATCAAAGTCACAGTACACAAAAAGGATTTTCTGGCAGAAAATAGATCAAAGCAAAGCCTTCCTTAGTATTCCAGTGCATCCAGACTGCAAGGAATTCCTAAGGATACCCTGAAAAAATTGTACTGCTATTAACAAGGTTAAGTAATGGTGTTTAGATTCTGTAATGCCCAAAGAAAATTTTCTGTGGTAATGAAACCATCCATATATTTCTAAAAGACTCTATGAAAGAAAAGGGTTTAATATATATATTATATATTAAAGCATAATTGTTAATATATATTAAAGCATTGTGTGTGTGTGTGTGTGTGTGTGTGTGTGTGTGTGTGTTTGGATTATGTAATACCCAAAGAAAATTTAGTATGGTAATAAAATTATCCATATATTTCTAAAGACTCTTTGAAAGAAAATGATTATATATATTACCATACTAATTTTTCTTTGGGTATTACATAATCCAAACACTATTATGTACCCTTGTTAATAGCAATACTATTTTCATATAGTAATAGCAATATATATGGTATAGCAGTGTTAATAGCACACACACATGCACACATACACATTTATATTTAGCTTGCAAGTGCTAAAGGCTCTCTCATAAATCTGTGTTAACCCTCTTTTCTTAATTTAGGTTTCCTATGACCTTACAGATTTTCTGGTTGATGGGTGAATTTGAACATTGCTCTGACCCAAAAGTTAAAGGGAAACAATAAAAAAAAAAATGATACAAAGACATATCTCTGTTTGAAGAAGCATCAAGAGGTGCTTACTTGAAGTAAAGCCTGTTTTAAGATTTCTTTTGTAGTATGAAATTAAAAAAAATAAATAAATACACTTTTAATTCAAAAGCGGTCATTAATGGTAGGTGCCTATTACCCAACCCATAATTTCCAGAGGTGATCACCCACAAATCCAGGTAAAGTCAATGGGAGTTATAAGTGCTCAGTGCATTTTAAAGTCAAAATAATGCAAGATGTCAAAACTGGTCACTGCAAAACTGTTCTTTAATCTCATTTTCCCCACAATTTCTGTATATATACACACAGTACTGACACACGTCACAGTGCTGTTATAAGTGTTAATGTATAAACATTTGCAGAATGCTAAGTACTTGAAACTGAGTGAGTAGGATGGTGGAAGTCCTTGAAAATACAATATAATATAGTGTGAACAAGGCTGACAGAGATGAGACTAAGAAACAAAGAAAACAGGGAAACCAGAAGAAGAGACATTGTAATGTGGGAGAAGAAGGGGTATTCAACTGAAATTGTGCGACTATGATGGAGAAGAACAATATACAGCAAGGGGGAGTTCGCTTTTCAAAATAAAGAGGGAACGGAAGGGAGAGAGAATAGCAGTGGGAGAAAATAAGCAGCCAAAATAGAAGAAGAGGTTGAGATGAGGATGGTGGACAGAAAAAAGAAAGGAGGCAGGAATGGATGAATTAACTGGAAAACTAGGGTATACATAACTTTCAGATAAGTACATTTTACATTAGTTATCTTTAATTTACACTACTTTCCTGCAGAAAAGTTGGGATTTTTGGTACAGCTTATTTTAGTATGGTATCCTGGGTATTTGGAAAAATAATGCAAATATGAGAACCCCCGCCCCCCAAATGACTGTACATGCAATATCTTCAGGATGATGAAAGAATGAAGATATTTTCTGGGGAAATTTGAGAGAGGGCCAGTTCCATCTCTATCTATTAGTTAGCTTAATGAATGTTGGCATGTAGGAGCAATTTTATTCGAGTCTGTTCAAGTCCCTGAAAATCTATTAATGCATCTAGTGTTATAACACATGGTCATCTTACCCTTAACATAGCATCCCAAAAAAGCATAGAGGATGACCCACCTTTTGTGAGAGCAGCTTTTCAGGAATTCAAGTAGGATGGAGTAATAGGATTGTACTTAATGCATGGAATACAGTCTGCTGCAAAGTGTTTTCGATCTTTAATCACACAAGCCAGGTCTTCTGCTTGGATAAGATAACATTCCATCTTTCCTTGTGCTTGTCTTCATAGAAGACAACTTTAATTTAGATGAGTATCCAGTGCTTCTGCCATCTCCTCTATTTCTATGTAATCTGTTTCTGGCCTTTGTGGCTAGGGACATTCAAAAAGCCTGAGCCTGAATTGATTCAGCCTTTACAGGTTAGTTTAACCTGGGTAGGCTGAACTGGTTTCTAACCATATAGACAATCTCTCTGGACTGAGGAAATTCAGGCACATGCCTGCCGTGGCTCAGGCTGGAAGCTAGGGGGTGCTAAAGCAACCCTCCCTGCCCTTCCACAGACCTAAAGTGGGGGGAGGGGGCATGGCCATCCCCCAGCAGGACTCTGATTAGGGAGGGGTGTGAACCCCCCCACCTCTGTCTGCAGTCCCAGGCTTTTCCCCCACTGGTGCTCAAGGGGCGGGGGTATTGCCAGGCTAAAGCCTTAGGCTAGCACTCTGAGGCAAGGGGGGAAGTGTGCATTGTATGCACCTGTTGATGATACACAGCTTTTCACTCTCACTCCCTACTTCTGTATACAGTCTGCAACAAGCTGACAAGGAAGTAAGCTGGGAGAGGGAACAGGACAGGGTGGGGGGGAGCTGATAACAGCATTTATTACCCTTTTCTCAGTGTTTAGTCCCCCATTAAGAAAACAGAGAGACATTACCAGCTTTCTGTTAATTCAGCACAGACCCAGCATGTGGTCTGCTGGCTAATGCACAAACACCTCAGCAAAGGCAAAGACAGGGGGGAGGGGAGAATTTTTGATTAGCAGAGAGTGGTGAGGGGGAGGGAGGGAAGCAAATAGCTTTTCTTAAACATTTCCAAGGAAGGACATTAAGCTACCTGTTGATTAGCTCCAACAATCCTGTCTGCCTTTGTCTTTCCCACAGCAGGGACTGTAGCCAACATGTGATCTGCTAGCTAATCTGGAGTTGTCTGTTAAAGCAGAGGGATGTAGCGAATAATCCCTTCTTATCATGGAAGCTGACCTTGAAAGGTTGCAACGGTGGGCGGATGAGAATAGGATGGGGTTTAACACTGATAAGTGCAAGGTGTTGCACATGGGGAGGAAGAACCGGCACCACACTTACAGGTTGGGGAACTCCCCTCTTGCCAGCACGGAGACGGAAAAGGATCTTGGAGTCGTCATTGACTCCACGATGAACATGGGCCGGCAGTGTGGGGAGGCAGTCAAGAAGGCCAACCGTACCCTGTCATGAATCCACAGATGCATCTCGAGCAGGTCCAGGGAGGTGATCCTCCCCCTCTATGCGGCACTGGTCAGGCCGCAGCTGGAGTACTGCGTCCAGTTCTGGGCGCCACACTTCAAGAGGGACGTGGACAATATGGAAAGAGTTCAGAGGAGGGCCACTCGTATGATCAGGGGTCAGCAGGGCAGGCCTTATGAGGAGAGGCTACGGGACCTGAACCTGTTTAGCCTCCACAAAAGAAGGTTAAGGGGGGACCTTGTGGCCTGCTACAAACTGGTCAGGGGGGATCAGCAGGTATTGGGGGAGTCCCTGTTCCCCCGTGCGCTGCCAGGAGTGACCAGGAATAACGGTCACAAACTGGCGGAGGGTAAGTTTAGATTAGATATTAGGAGGCGCTACTTCACAGTCAGGGCGGCTAGGGCCTGGAACCAGCTTCCAGGGGAAGTGGTGCAGGCTCCTAGCCTGGGGATTTTTAAAAGGAAGTTAGATGAGCACCTTGCCGGGGTCATCTGACCCCGGTGCTCTTTCCTGCTAAGGCAGGGGGTCGGACTAGATGATCTACCTAGGTCCCTTCCGACTCTAGCTACTATGAAACTATGAAACTATAAGCCAGGCAGATGCAGAGGGGAGGGGCCAGCCCTGATGTAGAGTAGAAAGCTCTGCCCAGCCCAGCCCAGCCCAGAGAGTAGCTGGGATGCTGGGGGAGTCTGGTTCATCTTAAACCAGCAAGGGGTCTGGAACAGAAATTACATAAACTAGTTTGACCCAAGTCAGTTAAGTCTGATACTACATTCAACCAGGTATATCAAAACAGTTTCAGCCATTTTCAAACTGGTTTATGTCCACTGAACATCTGTCCTGTTACAGGTTTAAACCAGTTTCTGATCACTTAAAACTGGTTTATGTGCAATGTCTGTCCCTAGCCTGTTAGTTCCTGCTGTTTCAGTCATTTGTAAAATATATTATCTACTTCTACCCCACAAAGATATTGTTGTTTACATGCCTCCATTATAACTAACTGGTGATATTAAATATTGACTTAGGTTTTTGCAGACACTATAGTCACCTCATCTGGTCTAAAGACAGTTATGCGCAAGGCATAAGTCCCACTGATAGTGGAAAGGACTAAGAGTAGATCTGATGAGAAAAACAAAATGAAACAAAAATGATTTCTGATTTTGGGGAAATTCTAACATTTAAATATTTTTATTCCAAATTGGAAAACAGCTGAAATTTCTAAATTCCAATAGAATAGATCATTTGAAATAGTTTGATTTGAGATTATTGAATGTTTTCCTTTTGACAGGTAAAAGTGCTTTGTTTCAATAATGGTGAAACATTATGTCAGATGGAATATTACATTTTTTTAAATAAAAGTTTAAATAAAATTAAATTAGAACTATAACATCTAAACAAAATACCTCAATATTGCAGTGAAAGGAGAAAATCTTGATGATTCCTTTTGTCTTCTTCCCTTAAAAATGGCATCAAAAGCAATATAATTTTCATTGGAAGAACTTGTTTTCAGTGCAATCACATTTTCCCCTTCAAACTGTTCCATAGTAATTTTTTCAACCATATTTAATTGAGAGCTTTTTTAGCACAATGTTCATTGGCCTCTCACTCAACAGTGGGCTTTTAAAATGACATGTTTGCCATTGGTGTTCTTAATATGTATCTTTATTCCCCTGAAGTAAATAGAATTTCCTGTTCTTAAAAAACAAAGATAATATTTTCTTACATCGACTCAAACTTGGAGCCATTTTGAGAGCACTGGCTTTTTAATGGCAACCAATGAAATTATTGTTATTACCAGGTTTTAGTAGGGATGGATACCTGAAGTGAAGGTGCTGTGTGATCCACCTGCAAGCTCCTTGCTCTCATAAAGAATTATTCATGTTATCACCATGTGTGTTTGCCTTTGTTCAATGGTTATTTTAATTGGTTTGAGCACTCAGCAGTTAATCCTTAATGTCCTTAATCCAGCCCTAATGTCACCACATGCTGCCATGCCATCCTGAGCCTTTTGACAATTGTGCTGCTTTATTTGGCAGTTATTGACACGATGCTGCCAATTCTGTAACATGCTGACTGTTATAATGCCTCTCCACTCTTACCTTATTGCTGTCCCAATGCCTTTTACTTTCCCCCTTCTGCTCTCTATAGTATATGAGAATACTCATTACAAGAGAAGAAAATCACTGGATCCCAAAGATCCAGTACTTTTTAAATATATTTCCTAAGAGTCCACCTCTTGTGTGTCTGACAAAGAACTGATCATTTATTTTCCAAAAATATCTGCATTTCAAGAAATAATGTAAAAAGGACATGCTTGGAAAATTAATCAGGTCATAGGAACTGGATGTTCTACTTCTTTTGAGTTGAATATGTCTTAAGCAACAGCATGCAGTGTGCAGTATACAACCTTCCCTTCATCATGTTCTAAACTTCTTTGTCCTTGCTAGCCAAGCAGAATATATGTTACAGCAAAGTGTGTGATAGAGATGATTTTTAATGGAATTTTTCATTGCTAAGGAAGTAATGATACAGCAGCTTCAAAGCACAGTGTCTTATTCAAGATATGAACTGTCATTTCATTCAAGCAGTAAACTTTCTTCCTTGTGTAAAGCAAAACATTCAGTGTTCTCATCGTTTGAGAACTATAACATTACCAAAAAGGCCTTAGACAACATTATTGCATGCTACAAATCAATCTTGCAAGTTCAAATGATGAAATGCAAAATGTCAAGCATATACGTTTTCCTGTCAAAATGCTATTCTTCTCCCATATATTTAATGTACATCTTATGCATCTTCCAGCTCGCCAACATGTAAGATTTCTTGAAGGCATAAAGACAGTTACTACTGCTGTATTTTTAAAAGGACAAAAGTAAAGGAAGTTGTTGAAATGTTTCTTGCTACAGATCCTCCAAACCCTGATTTGCTAATTTAAGAGAAAAAACAAAATGCTAATGCTCAACACATACTTAAGTCTCTCAAAGCAGTTCATATAATATTTAGTTTTGGATCCAGTCCACTTAGGTTCCAAGCACTTCCTATGAGAAATCAACTTACAATTAACTCTTATCTCCTTGCAAGTTCAAGGCAAAGCCTCTCAGCATTCATGATGGGGAGGGTAAGTATTATGGTTCACATTTTATTTATAGACTAGCTAAAGAACAAAGAAATTAAGTGATTTACACTGCCTAAGGTCACAACAGACCTGATTAAGTAGTAGTCTGTAGGTTGTGATTGAGGTTACATAAATTTTACTGATAAAGATGTGAAAGGTTTTCTGGGATATTTGGACTATCAATGATTGAAAGTTGGTATAGTTTTTAAGGCCTCTATATAGCAACTCACTTTTGCATGTACCTGGTTTAAAGGATATGGAACTAGCTCCATAGCATGAGTATGAGTGTGTACTTTGGGCAGAGTAGGACATAAAAGATTAATACATTTATTACCTTAAAGAAATTAATGATGATACTTCAATGAAGATGTCACAGACATTTCTTAGGCATCATGTAGTATGAAATACATTTACTGCCTTGTAAAAAACAACTTAGACTTTAATGTTAAAATTTGTTTGCATCATTCTCAGCATATTGAAAGTACAGAATAGAATGATTTTCGGTTTTCTTATCTACTCAGCTCAAAATATTCCACTAAAAATCCTATAGTAATATAAATGTTTTCACTATTTAAAGGGAGGATGAATCTATTAGAAATTGGAATTTGTGCTTTTTCCCCTTGTTGAATATGCATGCTGGCTTTGTGCTATATTTCATTCTTAATTTCAGTTTTACATGGCCGTCTAAAAGCATTTCACAGGTGTTTGCTGGAACTCATTAGACTATTTGGAACTCCTTCATGCTCCCTAAAAGGCAATTAAAATGTGTCTGCAAATTACCTCATGTGGTCTAAAGCACAGCTGCCTCTCATCCCCCTGTTACTACGCTGTGTGTCCAAACAGAATAGAAAAGCTGCTTTGATACCTGCAGTTTACAAAGGCAAAAACTGTCTTCATAGGTGATGAAAATGCTCTGCACAGTTTTTAAATTTTTCTGTCCATTCGCCTTTGTTGCCGTAATGAAGAGAAATGTTGATAAGGAGTTAAGAGACACAAGTAGTTAATTAAGTAGACACTACAGAAGGTATGAAATCGGGAAGTCCTTAAATAATTCAGAGTTATTCTCTATCTATGTATAGATTTATAGATAGATATAGAATAACTCTTTGAATTAGTTAAGGACTTCCTGATTCCATATTTCATACACATACACACACGTATATACATACACATACAAATATATATCTATATTTATATATGTATATATTTGTGTGTGTGTGTGTGTGTGTGTGTGTGTGTATAGATAGATGCTTCATAAGAATATATAAAATGCACCCACAAACACATGGTAGATAAAGTGATTTAAATGAATAAGACAGACTAGGACTGACATCTTAGGGTTTTTTGCTTCTGTTTAGAGGTGAAAACAAACCCTTGCTCCCAGAAGATAACCTTAGAGTACTTGTTAATGATCTGTGAAGGAACTGAAAACTCAATTTTAATTAGTAAATTTAGGTATGTTCAGAAGGCATCAAATTCTGAAGATTTTTCTCAATTGTCACTTAGAAACTTGCCAAAGTAAAACTCCCATCAACATCAGTGAGCATTGTGCAGGAGTATAGACTGAATAAAAACATGAACTGTGTCTATATGTATATGCAGCCATATAATATTATTTAACCTATTTTACATTTTGTAAATTACCACCTAACATTACAGAACTCTATATCTAACTTAAGCCATCTGGCCCTTGTTACTGGAACTTGTGATTTCCAACTTTGTCGGTACCTGGTGTATTGGGTGTTGTAGCAGAAACTAATATTGTATTAGTGTTGTGTAGCATTTGAGTAAAGATAAACCGCTGAAGAAAGCCAGTTGTAACACAAGTTATAAAAACACTAACTGTGAATCCTACGGCAAGCATTTGAATGATGGTTTCCTTAGCTTCCAGTCCTAAAATACATTCATAACCTTATGTACATGAATTCATTCAATTCAGCCAGATAATGTAAATGTAGAAAGCTAAGTAGAGTTTGAAGTATTTGCAGGATTGGAGACTTACATTGCAAATGAAGAGGGCAGGGACCTGGAGTTGAAAACTGAAACCCCTTATTCACATGATTTAAATTGTTGTGTCCACATGTGGAAAGATAACAGTATTTTCAGAGTAACAGCTGAAGAAAGTCTATTTAATCTCTGTTGCAGATGTGAAGTACCTATGCAGAATTGGTGCAATAGGATATTAATAATTTACAGAGATACTCCATGTATGTACATATCTGAGTGTGTCTCTATTTTGTATCAGATATACATATATACAAACATACACACACACACACGGCAAATATATTTAAGTTTTACACATAGACACACACATACATTAAGCCAACACTTATCCTTGAATATACAACTATAGCTTGTATTGATTTAGGAGCTGCCTATGTGTGCATGTGTAGAACACACACAAAATATATAAAAAGGGAAAATGTGATCATCTATATATAGTTTTAGGATGAAAAATGGTTTTGGTTTTCATGATGACATTTTTCTTTCTTATGTTATTTTATAAAGTATATATACACTGTGTATATATAAACATTAGTCTTTTTATGCTACATGTAGATAAAGATGTACAGAGGTTATCAAATGGCCATGATACTTCAAAAGAAATCCTGTTATTAAGGAACAAACACTGTAACTGTAGTACCTGTAATCCATCAAATGTTTCTATACTACAGTGAGATACTTGTAAATATATTAAGAAATATTCCTTTTGTTTATTGCATGATGAACTTGACTCATGAAAGAACTCAGTGTGATTATATTTCCCACACATTTATTGTTTTTGACTACAACATAGCTGCTTTAAACTGCTTGTATCCAAGAACAAACTGCAACCCTTTGTGTTTCATAGCAGAACCAACATGCTGAAAATAGGGAGGAATTATGTGGAATAAAAAGGGAAAATGACTATCCAAATCCTGACAGCCTTTCTGCAGGGTGCTATACACAATGAGTAAAGTCAAATAGGGATCAGGCTAGCTAGCATATGGACTGTACAGAGAACATGGACCGTGAACCAAATCCTGCTTTAACATTTATTACGTTCTGTACTTACACACAAATATTCAAATCTGAAAAGCCTATTTTAAAATAGTCTTCAAAGGCTGCAATTCTAACTTAGAGATTCATGAAATGTCCAAATATCTCCTTATTTATTCAGAGGGAAAGGGGCAATGTATTTTTAAGTACTGATTTCCAGAAATCTCTTTCCCAGTGCTCGAGTCTAAGCACCATTATGTTCTCAGTTATACATCAAAAGTAATTCTGTTAAAGAGTTTAGCTTTAGAAGACAGGAACTGAAAAATCAGAATCAGATCACCTGCCTTTACAAGGAAACTGAATAACTTGAAAATCTTTCCACTGGGAGCATTTCCTTAGTTAGAAAATGGAAACCGTAGTGATAAGGGTTAAGATGCTGTCCTTCCCCATGCCTTCCCATATAGTTTGCTTGAAAAAGATAACGAACTATGACAAAGGCATGGACTGAGGAAAGAAAAAACTCTTAGATGACAGATGTCTCCCTCCATATCATCATTGCCTATCTGTATAAAAATGTTACGCTCCCTTATTGTGCATGAACCTACTACCTGAACATGGACAATATATAGCAAATTTTATCTATTCTCAGAGATGTATTTAAAGTAAGACTTAATCTTTTATAACTAATTATTATATAGACTTCTGCTGATCCTGCATGTTTCTTTTTTAAAATTGTTTCTGTTGTTTTTAAGAAGCCTGTATGCAAAAATATTAAAATAAGTAATTAAAAACAGGGAATGAGAATTTCTGTAAAGCATGGGTGAAAGGGAGAATGGGAGCAATTTTTTACAGGGATGTGTGACAATGCAAACATACCACGCAAATGCCATTTCCTTTTTTATTTCATTGAAGATAAATCCTGCTCCTCCACTGTGGCCAAGGGAAGTGCTACCTGCAGAGGAACTAGTACAGCATTTTGGGGGGAGTAACAAGGGTGAATTTTGTAGGCTCGTGAAGTGTATGTGTAAGCTCCTTATGCCACGGAGGTCAGTTCTTCAGGCGTTTCCCTCCATTTCCCCGACTCATGGTTTGTGGTTTGGACAGCAAACTTACTCTTTGCACAGAGCACAGGTACAGCATGAGGAGCGACTAGAACCTGAGGAGTGCGGATGAAGCTTGGATTGCCCTACCCTGCCATTATATCTTGCTTTTTTTTGCTGATTCAGTCAGAGGAGGAGGATTTATACCATGCTAGGGATAAGCCCAAACCAAAATCTTTAAATAGTAACAATTTTAATTCTGAAACTAGAGGAAGCAAGATTGAAGGAGCTGCCTCTATGGTTCCAGTTCAGCGATGACTGAAATCCTGCATGAGCAGTGATTCTCTCACCAAATATTAGCTTTTATTCCCTATAGTTGGCTAAACCTGAGTGAGATTTGAATCGGAGTACTGAATGTCTATGGCTCATTTGAAGTAATTCAGTACTGTTTCATTTCTGAAAATAAATAAAAGATAAATGCAGACTGTGTTATTTAGGTTAATAGCCATATTGAAGGAATACACCAGGATACTATACCCGCCCCCCCCCAAAAATAAAAAAATCACAAGAAGCTTAATTATTCCCCTTAAATACTGGTCATTTTTTAAAAACTCCCTATTCAATGTTATTCTTACAATTCAATTTCTTATCACATGCCAGTTGCTCTCAGGCTGGAAAAATTGCTTTTTTCTCTGTGAAAAAGTATATGTGTATATCAGCTTTAGCCTATGTATCTGCAGTTAGCTTTAGTCCAGTCCAGGACCCTTCAGTTTTTCAGATGCTTTGTTTTGACCAACTAAACATGAAAATGCAAACACTTGTGTGCATCCTGCATGACTGCTTCATGTCTGTTCCTTTGTAAATTCAGCTGTGATTATAGTTATGCATAAACCTTGAACAAGAAGGATAGCAGAGACAGCTTGCATAGAAACCAGGGGAATTTAGAGTAGAGAGGCTGTAGGCAGCAAGGAGAAATTCAGTGCTAATATATGTACACATCTTGAGGGGAAAAAAAGCAAAAGTGAAAATACAAAAGGAGGCAAGGCAACCAGCGTGCTCTGCTCATCCCATTAATGAGTTTATTTTCATTTGTCTCCATAGTAATGGTCCATTATCCTACTCATATAAACTAACACTCTAGTTGATGGAGGGGACATCTGAAATGGAGATCTGAGTGCTGAGTGGAGGTGAGGAAACAGTCTCCATGTAAGAAGGCGTTCACAGATGTATGGTTTAGGCTAACCCTCCACAAATTCTGGTTTGGCTTGGCCCAAAGCATTATGTTTTCTGCTTTTTCAGTTTGATCAGAACAACAACAAAAAGCATCTCCCTTCTCTCCTCAGAAACAGTGTTCCCTCCTCATCCTCCTCTACTTTTCAGGTGCCTTTGGGATTATTAACCCTGTTTTTCCTTCCTGGATTTATGTCTTCATTTGCTTCTGTGACTGTCTTTCCTGCTACTATTCCCCTGCTCTAATAATATGACTTTCAGAGGATTCTCCTCATCCATCCTTCAGTGTCCTCTTCTCCTTGCCTTTTCCACCTTATGTCACCACCCCCTTGAAGTCCCTTCAACTGCTGTTCTCAGTAGAAACTGAAATTCCTCACGGTCTACTGCCTTACCCCTGTCTGTTTCATTTCCTGTGGGTGCGTCTACATGAAACACTATGTCAATCTAGCAACGAGCTACGGCGAGGTAGTGTTGGCAGGCACAACCAGTAACACCAGTGCTACTGCACAGTAGCTCACTGCTACTGTGCAGTAGGGTCAGAAATGACCCATGTGGTGCTGGGACTGCACAGTACTTTAGCAAGTACTAAATGACTGTACAGTAACAACTGTGTAGTTGGGTGCGTGTGTAGACATGCCCTATGTCGCCCATTTTTACTTCTGTGGTCTGCGCACAATATTTTCTCAGTCTCCTGCTTGTTTTGCATTTGATAACTTGTATAACTCTATCCCAACTCCATAGTTAGTCCAGTAAATGCTATTACACTAGGAAACTCTTGCCTCACAATATTTCTGGACCATCACAGCTACAACAACACTGTTATACCACCTTCTTGCTTTTTTTATGCCACTTCTACCTCATCCCATGATAAAAAGAATGAAGTCCTTCTCTTGCATGCCGAATATCTTGTTTTCACTGTTGGTTCTTTCCCAGGGCTACCAGGCCCTCCCTTCTTGCTGTACCTCATAGCCCAGTACAGCCATGGGATTCCCAAGATTTGGAATTTTCCCATTCTCTTCACCAGAGACTGGATAAGGTTCTCAGTGGACATGTCTACATGAGCCACTTACTGCACTGTTGACTAATTAGATGTGCAGTAAAGGTCTCAGTGTCTACATGTGCATTAGGCTGGAGTGAACTAATTTACAAGTATTTACAAGTACTATCCTGCTGCAGAGTAAACATTTTCTTAGCAGTGCATGTGTAGAAGCATGAGGGTGCCTCAGTGTGGGGCTGCTTGCTGGTAGGCTGACCCCCACAGGCTTCCTGCCAGCTGGGGCTGCTTCACCTGGGCTCCACATGCTGTGCTTAAATAAACTGTGAAATTTATTGTGCACAGGTGCACAATCAAATGGCACGCTCAGGAGGAATAAACTCGGGAGTAATAAACTCCACAGTTTTTTCATGCACCATAACTACAGATGTAAACACACCCAGTGGTTGCATCTACACATGAAGCGAATTTGAAACAGTAAACTCTGGAGCAGTTTTACCCAGAATAAGCTACTCCTCCATGGTCCTGCCTTCCTGTGCTTTCTTCACCCAGTCTTTTCTATAAGGACTGGTACGATATTGAATTGAACATCTTAAATTTGAAACTCGGTCTTACTTCCATTGATGTCAACAGGGATTTTAAATTCCTTTCACTGGAAACAGTCAGGCTTTTTGGGATAATTTAGTTGGTGAGCAAAACATATTGCCAGTAAAAAAAAGAAAAATTTTTCCCTGTGCTGGCATACCGTGAGCATGAAGGAACAGGAGAGAACATACTGGGCATGCTACGTGTGCCATTAGGGGGCAGCAATAAACAGTGGAATTTATTGCTCTGCAGTTTATTGGTCCTGGGAAGCTTCTGGCAGCATGTCTTCACTTGAACCTGGACCACAGCACCTTGAGCTGGGTAAGAACTGCCCCAGCTAGCAAGGTGGGTTTTTTTTTTTGGGGGGGGGGGGAAGGGGTCAGCCTGCCAGCCTGGGGACTCTCCAACAAGGCTCAATGTGCTGCAGAGAGGCTGGCTGGGGCACATGGGTGTTTCAGTGTGGGACTAGCTGACAGATAACCCCAGTATTGATGCATCCTCATGCCCCAGCCAGCCAGTCAGTATCTACTCGTGCATTGCCACATGCAAAAAAACCTCAGCAGTAGGGTGGGACTTGTACCTAGCCTTTTGTAGAGTTTATTAGTTTTGTTCACCCTAATAGGGGCACAAGTGTAGAGGCTGAGACATTTATTGTGCAGTTAATTAGGCGTGTAGATTTCCCCACTGATATACTTTTTCATTCCTTGACTTTCCTTCTCTCTGTTATAAAAAGTAGCACAGAATGTTAGAAGTTGACATTGATGTAACCTTATTAAGTAGAAATAAATGTTTAGAAAATATCTGGTTCACATTTGATTAAAAATTAATATTCTATGCTCCTGAATAAATATTTACTTGTTAACCAGATCCTCGAAGTAGTTTAGTATTTAAGGACAGTATAAATATGAAGTCACAGTCGAAAGGGAAGATCAGCCTTTATTCATTCCTGTTTTGCTACCATTTGCAATTTTGATTGACAGAGAAGTGATAACAGCAAGTTTGGAAAGAGAGAGAATACTATGATGTCATAGAAAATATCATGACAATTATATTAAGAGCTGAGAAATGTGACTTTTAAGATACTGTTACTTACAAGGACATAGAAAGCAACTAGAAACTCTTAAACCCAGAGGTCCTGCATGACTGAATTGCAATAATGTATTCTAATGTACATTAACCTGGAGCTATGAATAATCTTGGGGATTAAAAAACCTGATATGACTTCACAATTATTCAGTTATCATTGTTTAAATTCAATTACTTCTCACAATTCATTTAGAATTGAAAATGAAATATCTTCATGTTTTACAACATATCAGTAACCCCCAACTTGCACTCCTTTCCATTAGTAATACCATGAGTACTGATTTTCATTATCCATAAGTTCTTTAAAACTAATTTTTAAACTTCTTCTTTAAATAAAATAATATATAAAATATCTAAGCAAACCTATCTTGGATATTACTTCTATGACAATTAAACACAAAGGTCAAACAGTTCTAAAATGGATCTTTTTAAAGGAAGGAATAGATAGAAAGTTTTCTTTGACTAGTGATATTTATACTTAAAATTGTTAGGGAAAGTTTAACTTCATGTTCCATCTTTTAAGTGATATAAACAGTAGTCAGGAAGGATTGTACCCACCCATCCGCAGCATTGCAACATTAGCCAAGTACATTCTGGTATCATTCCTTTTTCCTTTTCTTAGTACTAGGAATTGGTCATTGCTAGAGACAGAACACAGGCCTTTTCAAACTATGACCTGCTGGGCAAATCCAAAATTTTCATTCTGACTGCTTTAATGGGAGCTGCACTGCTTATTTAATCCACAGTTTAGCCTTTTGAGAAGTATTTTCCATATTTAGTATTTATTTTGCAATATTGAATTTTTAACCGAACTTCACTTATCTTGTCATAAGTTTTCTTCAACGGGGAGTTAGCAAGGGAAGCTAGTATTTGACATACCCATATTTACTCAAATATAAAATAACCCTGATAAGACAATGCCTGGATAATTCAATTCTATATATGGAAAATGTATAAATGTGATATAATTTTCCTGGTATAGAATCTAATTATTGGAGGTCTGTCTAGAATTTGTTCCTCTCCCACTGCTACAAAAGAGAAAATAAATCTGGGGTATTGGATAGCCCTTTCCCCTCTGGCCTCACAACATCCTCCTCTTCCAGCCCCTTACAGTCCTTACTGTCAGACTTTGCTGTCTCTGATTATATGGAAGTGACACATTTGAAAAAACTGACCTTGAAACAAATATACGTCTAGTAATTTGCAGGTAGTACCTATGGACTTAGTTCATCCAGAATTTATGCATTTTTCATTTTTTGAAGCTGCTGCAAGTTTTACCACAGGTACGCCATAAACACACTTTTATGTAGCACATAGGACAAACCATGCATGATATCAGTCCAAATCTAACAGGCTCATGATTTACCATATAGTTCATTTGGCTGGGACCCAGCAGAGTTAACAATGTTTCAAGACATGGTGACCCACAAGTCAGCAGTATTCACTGTGTGTGCGCATTCCAGATACACCCCCCACTTCCACACCCACAAAGGAGTCATGTGCTAATTAGCGCCCCCACTCATGACTGGAACTGAATGTTCTTGTCATGAGTCCTGGGACTTCCATGTGACAGGCTGACAGATGATAGATAAGTCAACATAGGGATTTTGGGTGAACTGTTTGGGGCCGCATTCAGTTATGTTTGCCAGACATGTAAGGGTGGTGAAGAAACAAGAATAATTAGAAATGAAAAGAACGGTACAACTCAGCTGTGGGAGTGAAGTAAAAATGTATGCAGTATAGTGGCTCACTATGACTTGAAAAAGAGTCCATGCTGAGGGGGGCTGCACGCAACAGGCTCTATCATATCTCTCATTCAGATAGGCTTCAATAACCTTTACTCATAGCAGGTTCCCATCAGCAGCTCAGTCTGTTGGTTAAGATTTTTGGCACCAAGGGGAAGGTGTCAAGGCTGGCTCTGGCTCTGGCTCTGTGGGTTCTGGCCTGGTATTGCAGTGCCTCCAGACCCAGTGCCAGTTCCCTGTGGAGGGAACACCTGCCTGTTTTTTCAAACACACACACACATGCTCCTATCAGTATATTTGCCCAATATTGGCCATGTGTTTAATAGACAATTTTTCCATTACTGAGCACATGCTGATTTTGGAAGCAGTTTAATAACAGGCATTTATAACAGTATTTATTTTGTTTTCATTGTATGAAAATGTAAGGTGAAGGGCTTTCTCCCCTGTGCTGAAGGATGGGGGGAAGGACGTGATCTTGTATTTAAATTAATATGGTAGTTTCAAATATCTCACAGAGAGCGTCTCACAGAGATAGTCTCAAATATCGTTTTACTAGTCTGTAAGAAAGGAATGGACAGTGTCAACAACTGGTGTTTTTACTGCAGTTGTACAGGCCTGGTGGGTTTCATAGGAAGAAAAATAGTTATTTAGGGGACTGATACACATGAAAAAAAAGGTGCTTTACCAGAAGAGGAAGCATGTTAGTTCAACCTGGCTCCCCGGCATCTCTATAAACCTGGCATTTCAGTGGGGCTTTTTGGCACTTTTATCTAATAGCTGATTGAATCAGTTATTAGATAAAAGCATCAAAAAGCCCCACTGAAGTGCCCATTCTATACAAATGTTGGGTGAGCCAGGTCAAACTAACACCTAGCACGATGCCTCTTCTGGGCATGTGCTGCACTCAGTGTGGGGCACACTTAGCTTAAAGTAAAGCGCCATTTTTTTGACATTCATAAGCAGCTTTACATTTTAAACCACAGATAAAATAAAGGTAAAATAAATATCCTTCAGTGGTGCTATTCAGCTTGTATCAGAGAACTGACACCGTATTAGGACTGGCAGCAACTTTATTTATCTCTCATTCACCCTATGGATGAGATTTCAAACTGATTCTGTGTCAAAAGTAGAGTACAATGATCTGATGAAATATATGAAGACAAATTTGGTACCGATGTAGCAACTCTCCTGAGTTCTGACATCAAGGAGCTAAAATTATTCATTGCCAATTCAAAGCTACAGCACCAGTGATTTCCAGAGGAGAGATCCAGTCTTCATTATAGTTAAAGAAAATACTCCCTTTGCCTGTAAGTGGGCACCAGATCAAATTGAGTGTTCTATATTTAGCTAAGGAACCCCAAACTTCCATTATTTCAGTTATTTATGTTCCAATATCTAGTGTACACATATAAAGTATACCACAAATGCCTTGGATGGACAAGGCAAATACAGAAATATATATTGATTTTTTTTCCATTGCCAGCATACGTTTTCAAGGATTCCTCTTTAAAACTCATTCTTGAACTTCTTTAGAGAAAACGATATTCAAATACTTGAGCAAACCTACTTTGGATATTAGTTTTCTGTTAAGTAAACACTATAATCTGATGAACTATGTGAAGATCATTTGGGATCAAATCATTCTAAATGGATATTTTTAAGGAGGGGAGTGAGGGGTAGGAAGGATGCTGCTTGATTGGTATAATATTTGGCAAAATATTAGTAAGGCATCAATAGCAAAGCTGATGAAAACTTGATTCTTAAAGTGTGGTGTTAACATTTAAAAGTCTCTGCTAAATCAGGTATCAACTGTGGTAGTTTATTTGGATTACAATCTAAGAGTGTGGACAGACATAACACTTGAACCATTCTAAGAATGTCACTCATTGGAAACTGGTTCACAATTGTCCATAGACAGAAGTGTCCACATGTACACTGCTAAGCAGAATTCTCACCTTTTCTGGATTCCACAGCTACCACAACACCACCAGGGGGTGGCAGAGTACCAAGACCATCATGCCTTCTAGAAAGGGATGGGGGAATTGCCAGATGGTGGTGTGGGTGAGGTAGGAGCGGGGGAACTATGTGATCTCCTGCTAGTGATTCCCAGGGGTCTGTGTTTCAGTCCTCCCCTCCCCACTATAGGATCTCCATGGCTTTCAAACTGTGCCTTGAACACCGCACTGGCAGTTTCACCTCCTGCTAGAAACCGTACCTGGCTCATTTGTGGCAATGGGGAGGCAAGCCATCCAGTTCCCACAGCCTCTGGAAACCCCTCCACTCCTCTCCCTTACCCCAAGTGAGCTGACAATCTGGAGCACAGAATCTCCAGCAGGGAAGCAAAATTAACAGTGCAGCTTTCAAGACAGGGGTTGAAAAGCCATGGAGATCTTGGGGGGGGGGGGAAGAGGGGAGAGGCTGAGCATGTATTCCCCCCTAGAATCCCCCCCCCCACCCCAGTATCTGGAAGGGCCAGATCCAGAGTGGGTGCACGGGCAAGTTTGCATCCCCCTTTCAAACCGTACCATGGGAGCAGCATGCCCCAAAGCAGGTAAGAATATCTCCCTACCCTTCCCCTCCATCCCCAGCAGCAAGACACCTTCCATTCCTCCCCTGTCTCAGTCTGGGTTGGGGAAAGCTGGGAGCAGAAATCGGGTTATTAGAATCCTGGCTGCATTCCGCAGCAGCCCCTTGCCCTGTATGTGGTTGGGGAGAGAGGTGAGCAGCAGCTGAGTTTTGGATGCCTGGAGTACTGATCAGACACTAGGCACAGGATGCTCTGTGTCCCTACATAACATTGAGCTGTTTCACAGAGGACTGGCTCAAAATAGCACATGATTTTCCTGATGTGCTTTTGAAATATTCCAGGAAGTTTAAGGTGGTCTTAAGTGACCTGTAATCTAGACTCTTGGGATTTAGAATGTATTTAGAACATTCTAAGTGTTATGTCTCTCCACACCCTAAATGGAAGGAAAAAAGTGAGGCAAGAAGGGAAGAACAATTATCCCTATTTTTTCTAATGCTGAACTGGGATATAGAGAAATTAAAACTCCCAATCCAACAAGATAGTTTAGCACTTGCCTTACTTTAAGCATGAGAGCACAGTGGCACTAGAAAATGAGTTTGATATTTTATTCTGAAATGGGTTGTTTTATAGCCAACAATCTTTGGCCTACTGCCAAAAGAAAAGGGCATTTTTGGCCATCATCACTTTCTGGAAACCACATAGACCCTCGTAGCAGGAGTCCAGAGTCCCGAATAGCTTACGGGCAGCCTCTTCCCACAGGTTCTCCACACAATAACAGTAATGCTGGAATGGAAGTGGCAGCAAGCAAAGCTGAAAGCCTCTTACAACTTCCTGATGTCACCAGAGCTCATCATATCAAACAAGCTTTGAACTCTGTGAATTGCTTCAGGCTTGGATTTTTTCCTAACTACAGCTGGTCGGATCCTTCCCCCGCCCCCATCCCTTATTTTTTTTTTCTCCTCTCTTTTTTTGTTTCCAGACAGGTCTAGTCCTGATATCCTTCACATTTTCCCCATTCAGCATGCTTCATAGTCCAACCACCATGCATATCCAGTATGCTCTTCTTCATCCTTTCCCCCTTTTTATTCACTACTGTACCTTGTTATCTTTATTTCCTTTCATCCCATTTCTCCCCATCCCCTCCCCTCCCCCCTTCTGCCCCATCCTGTTATAACCCTCTCATGCTAAAGGAGGTTATTCTGCAATGAATATATTTAAAACAAGACAATTCTCAAGCAATTGTTAACCAACAAGTTATTAGCTTCGTGTAAAGATTTATCTTAGTCCTACCCAAACACAAAAGCCTTGGACACACATTCATGTGTAGCGCTATAAATACTGGTGGAAGCAGCAGCATCAACAGAGCAATGACTTTTCTGGGGCAACAGCACCTCTGTGAGAGCCAAGATGAGTGATGCAGCTGCTCTCGGACCCAGAGGCTCTCCCTCTTTTCTCCTACACATTACAAATGGAACTACAAAATGTAGCATTGCAGAGCTGCTACTGTTTTAAACTTATTTTTCAATGCAGATGCCATCTTTGTAGTGCTACAATAGCCTGAACGTATGTTATAAGGACATTATAGCACTACAAAAGACATTTTCTCATTTTTTACAAAAATAGTTCCAGTGGCTATAGTAGAACAATTTGCAAAGTGGTTGCTGGTTTACCTCAGTCTGAGGAGACCATAGCAAATGCCTAAAACCTGAGACAATTAGTTTCATCTGGGCATTGTCAGGCACTGGAGCCAATGGAAAAAGAGGAAGCATAAATCATAAATTAATACAATCACACCTTATTGGCTCCTTTGCTTCTTAAAATGGATATTTATTGATATTATAGCATGACAGAGAAGAAGGAAGAACAGGCACTTTGTCCTTGGATGCCATGTATCATGGTTGGAATGAATACAAAGGTTTTTTCTCTTTAATATTGTATAAATAGAAAGGTAGCCAAAGGCCAGGAATATTCTATAACTGACTGCTGAATATTATAAAATTAACCTATAGGAAGCAAATCAAACATTATATCTTTTCAAAAAAATCCTAATGATCTCTTCTATGCTTTTAAGAGCATTCTCTCCATATCCATCTGCCTTAGGCTAACCCTTGATTTCCTTGCTTTAGGAGAAATTTAATATACATATAACATTATTATGGTGTTGTTTTTGCAGTTAGAAGTTACATCCATTTCATAAGACACAACAAGAAAAGATTTTTTTTATTTCTATGAGTCATATGATATATCAAGGTATTAATTGCAATTGTGTTTTCTGGTATCCCCATTTGGCCAAATAGTCAAGTTCTTTACTTGGGACACAATTCCTCAAATACTATACTCATTTGAGTAGGAACTTCTCATGTAAATAACAGTAAGGCCCCCGGCAGACAATCAGTTAAAGGCACCATGGGGTGTGTCCACACATGCAAGCATGTATGCTTGCAGCAGCTCAAATAGAAGCGGTGCAAATTTGAGCCAGGACTTTTTGCCTCAGTGTACGTGCTCGGACATGCACTTTGTTGTGGAGCAAATTGTGCCACTTGGGGAAAAATAACCCTGCTCTCTCTCTCATACACACACACGCACAGAGCAAGAGAGAGAAAGAGAAAATCAGTTGGGAAATGCTTTATTGGAAAATTACAATGTTAAAGGAATGTGGAAATCTACCAGTGTCTCTATCATCATGATAAAATAAATACATTCTAAATACTGATATGTGTTGATGTGTACTTTTGGTTTTCTTCACACATGATGGGCATGTGATGGGGTGTGGAGGGATGTGGGTTGGTATGTGGGTAGGTGTGGGGCAATTGCTGGGGGGAACTGTGGGTGTGGGGGACCTTGTGGGAAGGGCTGCTCAGGAGGGCTGAGTTCCTTGACCCCCACAGGGTGCAGCCTCCCCCCACAGCACATGGAATGCCTCCCCCAGGGCCCCAGCTCCCCCCTGGAGGGCCACAGCCCCTATCCCCTATACGACCCACCCCCCAGTCCCAGACACCCTGGAGAGCCACAGCAGTGTGGGGAACATTTTTTCACTCCCACACATGCCAAAAAGGGGTTTGAGGTAGGGTAAGAGGCATGTGTGTGCTCATCTGGATGCACCCATGGAGTCTGATGCATGATCTTGAAGAGAAAAATAGGGGATATAAAGGTGTTGGGTTTTGTACCAATAGAGGACAGAATAGCAGAAAACTGGAATGTCCTCTATGATGGTCACCCTAATCACATCTTAAATGTAATGTCTGCCAGGGACCTAACAGGATCAGTTCCTTAGTCCTTACTCAACTCTCATTGACTTCAAGCCATACATGACTAAAAACTGATGAAGAAGTATAGGATCTATCATCTCATAGCATCATTAAGATTGGTTTGTACACCTGTGACACTCACCTACCCTGTGGTAGATTGTTCCTCTCTATTTCCTAGGTTTGAAAGGTATGGGAGTGCTATTGATACAAGAGATAGCAAGCTCATGGCAACTATGGAAGAAGTTGTGACTGCTCCTCATTACAGTGTCCACAGCTGTTAGAGCCCTCCTGAATCTGTTATTTACACACACCTGTCAATCTTTCATCTTAGCTTAACTCTTTGGGAAGGGACTACCTACTTATTTATTTATACACTGACTGACACAAAGAAATAACCTGTCCTCTGGACACATCACAATACATCAGGAGTTCATTGGGACTAGATATGTTAATCTTAAAGTTAGGCATTTTCTCAGGCACCCTGCTCTATCCAGTCCTAAGGGGCATGATTTTTGTTCCAGGTACTGAATTAAGCCACCTTTGTTCCATTTCCTCCTCATATATATTGATATTGCTTGAGTTTTTCATAAATATCTTAGCCCCTTAAAATATCTTTCATCCTAAATTGGCAAAATTAAAGTGTTACTGGAAAACAAGTGTTTATAGAGAAAGTTCTGAGAGACTTACCAATCAGCATCTCATGAAAAGCATTTGATTGCTTTTTACATTAGGCTCTTCAACGCAAGAATATATAAACCAAATGTCTACTACTGATTTTGTGCTTTTTCAGAGCACTAACATTTTAACAGCAAAAATGTTAAATATCAAAGTAATAGATGAGGATTCCTCTAAAAGGCAATTTCACTAAATACCATTGGTATTAATCTTTCTGAATCTTAATTATACCCTTTTGACATATTATCCCTATCTGACCTTTCTTCCAGAATTCTAGTGAATAACTGTAAGAGATGTATGCAAACTCTGCTATGGAAATCAGTAGAGGAGCATTATTTTAATGAAATAGAACAAAGTGGGTAGGTGCACAAAGCTTATATGTGATACAGAAAGCTACTGAAACCACCGCTACCTAATATATCAGTCACATTCCAGTGTTTATTTCCTGATTTTCCACCAGCTGTCTTGCTTGCTGCTTCTGTCACTTGCCGTTCTGCACTGTATAAAGTTTTAATGAATTGTCTAAGAATGTAGAATTTAAGATACTACTGAAGAAATAAACTTTTTGAACTAGAGGTGTCCCAGCAACATTTAAAAACAATTAGTAATGGCAGTCCCTAATCGAAGTAGCTGAACTTCAGTTGAAAATAGTAAGGGCTGGCAGTTGCAAGATTAAAAAAGTAATGATTCTGCCATTAAGCCACATTTACACCAATCAATACCTCAAAGCATCCAGATTTTATTAGATCCAGTAAATAAGCAGAAGTAGGTAACTTGGGCATGTAGGACTTAGGAAACTTTCTCTAGGGAGGTAATATGGCCCAGTGGATGTTGTAGCACTGGGCTATACATGACCTAGCTTTTATATTGGCCCTGACCTGTGGTTGATGAGTGACTTGAACAAGTCACTTCATCCTCCTGCATCTTATTTCTCACATCTGTATAATGGTTTATTTGAGATATGATGATGAGATACTCCACATAAGAACCATGTATTATTCTTGTGATTATTGTTGCCAGATTACTGAGAAATAGCCCTGCATCAGATCCATGAACAATTCATTTTACAAGACAAATTAGTTGAGCAGAAGTTTCCAGAAGATTAATAAAATGTTACCATCTGTCATGCCCTGATTAACAATAAATGTAAATGAATAATACAGATGTTTATGAAAAAAAAGTTGTGCTGAGTATTGCTCCTCTCATTTCTATTCTCTCAACCAACTTTGCTCCAAATTCACATAGTTTTGTCTGCCTAGTGTGTGAATTCCTATGTTATATGGGCATTTAGGTTCAATTAATCATTTTGAATAGTTATCTGAGAAAATTGCTGAATCAAACTACATTATTCTTATTCACTGTTAGTTGGCTCTGATTTAAGATTGTGTGTTATTTTATTCAGGTGATTATTGTTACAGATCTCAATAGGATTATTTACATGTGAAATTATATATGGACTTAAACATTTAGAAGATCTTTGTAACTGATGTCCCCTTTTCTAGGTACCATTCAGTCCTTATGGGCCGCTGCCCAAACCAGGTCTCTCCCAGCTTCCTGGATTTCCTTGTCTGCCCCACCTTGATGTTCATTCAGTGAGCAAATCACTGGAAGAGAGTAAGCCTTGATCACAGAGGCATAGTACCTTTCCTGACATAGCCTATTTTGGGTCTCTTTGTAAGGAGTGGGCTGGGCTGGCTGTTAAGAACAAATAGGAGGCTGCACACACTGTGTCATTCCAGTCTGGTATGCCTATTCTGTTTCTGTTGGGCACTTCCCAGCATAAGCCTTTCCTTAGACCACATTATTGTCTCTCTCAAAGACTTCACTAGAACAGCCTTTCTTCCAACCTGCTTGATTTTAGTTCTTGTTCCTATCCAGTCCGGCTCTTCCCCCAAGCTTACACACAATAGCCATGTTCCAGTTCTGAACTTCTCCTGCACAGGTTTGGTCACAGACCCTGTCCGTGATGTTCCCTCCTGAAGACACTTTCTACTTTTCCCCTTTCTTTGTAATGGGGACCAGACGGGGCCTGTTATAGTTTCGACCTTACATTTTTCATGGAAAAGACCCTGTCTTCTTACATATCTCTAGCATATGCAAACCTCAGTTAATATATAAATCATTACTATTACTCAAAGGAGCTCTCATTTCATTTTCTGAACTTCAAGGTTAAGAATAAATTCACTATAATGTAACATATTGGGGCAAAATTTTGCTCTCCATTAGCAACCCTACTACTTTTATACAGGTCAAATAGGCATAGCAGAAATCAGAATCCCACTCATCATTAATTCAGCATCTCAAATCCTTTTTCTGGTTATAGTCTAAATACTTTGCACTGCCGCAACACCTTCCATCCCAAGTCTCAAATATCCTTAAAATTCCAATAAATTAATTTTCACAAAACCTTGGGGTGGAGAGGGATGGAATTATGCCTATTTTAAATATGAAGAAACTTATTATCATTTGCTTTCCAGTTCTCCAAGTATTGCAGTTTTACACATAGTTTATCGGCTCACAGAAATATTTTCATAGTCACCTTATGACAGATGCTTGATGACAGGAAGTCCTTCTTTTCCTATTCTGTCTGCAAGGCCGTAATATCATAAAGGGGCAGATGAGAATTCTCCATGCAGGAAGAATCTAAATTTACCTGCTGGCAGTAAGGGGAATATGAAAGATACCACCAACTATCACTCTCCAATCTATCCTGTGGTTGCATCACCAGGATGTTTCAGCCATATCACAGGTGTAAACTGGACTCTTGAATACCCAGAATCCATGGGATAGTATTAGTGGCTACAGTGCTGGTGGCTGTGAACTCCCAAGGCAGCAGTGCAGCTGCTGCTATATTTGTGCCCTCCCCCCAGGGTCAGTTCCTGGGGCTGGTGCCTTGGTGTTCCCCTTTCATTATACTACTGAAACACATTATGGACTACTATACACATGCAGGGAGGCTGCTCCAACATGCTGTAATCATGCTCCAGCAGACACCAGTGCACATGTATCAGTGTCCCCGTGTTGAACAAATGGCATTGGGGCACTTCAACTGAAGCTCATTCAGTGAGCTTTAAAGTGCTCCTACCACCATTTTTCAGGGCAGGGATGTCAGTACACGTGATGCTCCGGGTGCTTTAATTAGCATGTTATCAGAGCTGTGCTAATTAAAGTGTCCGTCTCCCAGAGTATGTCTATAAATGCCCTATGTGCTCCAATTGATGCAGTCACAAGTGTTACATCACAACAGGACTCTTAATTAGAACATTATATGGAAGTTTTTTACTATTTGAAACAAATATTGTTTTAAGCCCACACTTGTTCACACTATGGCCATGTGTACAATATAAGTATTTCTATTTGCAATAGTTGCTATAGCAATTGTTTCAGTGCTCATGTGATGCTGGTAATTCTGAATTCACAAAATTGGGAATTGTAAATTACTTTGGAACCAATTAATTACATGAAGTTACAAAATATTACACAATTATTATACGTCAAAGCTGAGACCATAATATGAATGTTTTGTTTGTGAGAATCATGGGACTTTATAAGAACCAGAAATTATATATGTTTTAGAGATATAAACTTACTATGCAGACTGAATCTGCCAAGATTATATTTCCTACTTTTCATTTACCTTTTTAACATTCTTCACGTATGTAGTAATTCTTGTATGTATTGGGATGGAAATAGCACTGAGATGAAGCCTTGTCAAATTTTTGGCTTTCATTCTATTTGAGCAATCTAGTAGTTAATCTCCTGACTACTACCTTATTCTCCTTATCTAGTGTGTGGACACCAATATTCCTGATAGGTATGACCGTGAACAGATCAAAAGTGACAGTTGGACTCTGGAAGTGAAGTTGAAAGAAGTAGGGGATCAGATTATAATCTGTCACTAGAAGGACAGAGCAAGTCTGGGCTAGGAAAGATGTATCCTAGAGATGTGTGCATGGCTGAACAGATAGTGTTGCCTACATTGCTTTTGCTTTTTTACCATGCCATTTTGTTCCAAGAAGAAGGCCTACTCAACAGGTTGGATCCACCTAACAAAGAAAGGGAAGACCATCCTCTCACACAGACTTGCTGATTTACAGAGGATAGCTTTAAAACACCAGAACACAAGACTACCTTAAGAAGAAGCAGACTTTCTGCAAACTAAAGACATGCACTGTCTCATTCTGCTAATGCCTCTGTTTATTTCATTTTTTTTTCATGTTCAATATTCTATTTAAAAGCAAAGATGTTGTAAATCGTACAAGAATACAACACACCAAATTTTAAATTTTATAGTGGCAAAATAACCTAGATACTCTCTGTGGTACAGCATTAGCAATTCAGAGCACACACCACATAGCATAAATAAATATAAATACCCTGCTAGTGATAGAGAGATGATAAATGAACTGGAATATTTGTTATTCAGGCAAAAATCTAAATAATTATATGTAATGAATCCACTTTCTCTCTTACCTCCTAAAATCCTGCCCTGAATTCCAGCAGCTCTCTTACCTTCTTACCTGGTTCCCAAGATGGGTGAGTAGTAGAAATGGCTGTATAATAATTTGGTGAATACTAATTTTGCAATATTGACTTGATTTGTTTGCTTTATAAAGTATTCATAGACTAGTCCTCTTTTTTGCAAATATCTTGGACATTGAAAATATAAAATGCTCAGTATAAATTAATAATTGCTAATCTATGAAGTCTTCAAAATACATGATGTTAGTCCATAAGTCGCATCTATATTTTGTTTTTATTTTCCCTAATGGTATGGTGAAAACTTTGCAAACTGCAATAACAGGTTGAGTTCATGAGTCCAATAGAATTTCCCAAACCATCCCAAGAGTGCTTTGTAAATGCTAAGCAGTTGGAATATGATCAAAGAATAGCATATCCCCATTACATTTCAGTTATACTTAAAATATATCATTTTTGTATTTAACAAGTCTTATGCACACAATCTGCATATAATGGCCCAATTTTATCCTCAAAAATATGTTCTCAGCTTCCCAACAGTGTGATTCCCAGAAGATAGTTTGTCTCTACAAATTCAGAATAATCACTAGTCTCTGGGAGAAGATTCAGTGATCGTTAGAAAGATCATAAATAGAAAAAAAAAATGTGGGATTTGAGGTTGTTAAAGAAGGACCCAGTAGAAGAGATTTTATATTTTGATTGAGGATCCATTGAAAGATAGGTATGAGGATATCTTTAAAAACTGCTCACTCTATCAAGTGATACAAAAATATTAGTGCCTGACACTCAAAATATGAATTAGAAGTTTGAATTAATTACCTGGTGTTGAAGTGATGTTGTAGCCACGTGATCTAGGAAATATGTGAAAGGCAAGAACTTTTGTGGGAGGTATCTTTAATGGATCTAACTGTGTGCTTGGGATAGGGATAGACTTACAAAGCTTGTCTAAACTTTCATGCAGTTGTTCCAATAAAAATATATAACCCACAAAAATGCTTGCCTCCATTAATTACATGTTAATTATATAATGGTTTTGCTCTAATTAGTGTCAATTTAAATTGTCTTTAAATTTTGTTTCTTATTGATTATGAAGGTATTAAGAGCTACTTAAAGTGATGTAAAGTAATACTTTTACTGCTCAATGGATTAACTCTCTCTTACATTCACTGGTGTCTTATCCAGAGGCATTGTACCTTGTGGATTAGAACTTCAAATGCTGCAAGGATACAAAAGCTCTTTACAGTAAAATCCAAGACTCTGGTAATTATTATCCAAGTCTTTCAATGATTTTTTGATGTTTGGGTTGAGCTTTGAGCAAGAAGATTAAAAAAAGAGAGAGATTGAGAGAGGGAGAAAGTGAAAAAAAAATATTGTCAGTGGATACATAATAGTCTTCAATGTCTCATCTATTGATTTTCTTCAGATATTTAAATTCACAGTGTGACATATTCCATGAAATAGGGTCACTGACATTGAAAAATGTACAACAAAATACACAGTGCATATCCCACGAACTGAAACACATAATTGTCTAATGAAAAGGTTATCTACTGCGTAAAATCCATCACAGATTTTTTTTCTTGCTTCTAAGTGAAGAGCTTTTGCTCTGTTTTGAATGAGAAGCTTTATCTTGATGGAAAATGTCCATGGGGAGTCTGACCACTGGATCAAAGTGCCTGATTTCAAAACAGATTTGCATGTAAACGTTTGCATATATGCATCTTCCCGCACTAATAAATTCATTTCACAACTTCTCACATAGTTCTTACATAAACCCCTGTTACTTCAAAGGCAAAACAATAACAACATGTAATAGATATTATTAGCTAGAGATTGGCCAAAACTGTCATCTCAGATATGAACCCCCTCTCAAACACTGTGCAGTTTTATTACATAGAACTGACTTTATCCATGTCAGTTTTAGTTCTGCATCAGGTCACAGGCTGCAGGGAGTTCACTGGTGACCTTGCATTTAGCTACAGACAAAAAAAATCTCATGAGAACATTTTAGTGGGACCTATTTCCAAAGGTGCCTGTGGCACCCACTAATGGCCACACTAAGCTCCTTCTTTCACTACGGTTTATCAAGGCACTGCCACATCTTGTTGGAAAACAAGTATAAATTTGCCCTCAGAAAATGATTTTGGCCTTACATGCCTCATTCCGCCCTATTCATTAATTTGCCGCCTTGATCTTTTACCTCTAATCCTTGAGCAAAGTGTTTCTCCCCGCAGTTGGCCTCACCCTGCTTACTCTGTCTCCAGTCCCCTTGTTAGACAGGTTCTCTCTCTAGCCCCCTCAGGTGGGGGTTTCTCTTTAGCCCACTGACTAGCCATTTTTCTCATGGCTGTTCACCCTAATTCAACTAATCAAGTACACAGTGCCTTCTCCAGGCACCCACAGTGGCATCCATACTTCCCTTCAGCCCACACCTCATGACCAAAACAACCAACATAAACAAACTAGCACTTAATCAAAAATACCTAAACCCCTCTGAGTCTCCTTAGCAGAGCATGCCCCCTCTCCCTGTTCCCTGACTCACCCACCACCAGCTCATTAGGGTATCTTGTGTCTCTGGCTCTTTTGTTCAGCAACCTATTCTCTAAGTTCTTCTCCTTTTCCTTTCAGCACTCAAGACCAACCACACCACCTCTCTGGCCCAGGAGACACACTTGTACTGCCCTTAGCTCCATCCCTGCTAGTCACATGACCCCTACTCATTTGCAACAGGGCACAGGTGCTGCTAATTATGAAAATCATCCATCTAGCACTCCACTGCCTCGAGTTTAGAGGTTGAAACCATGTAGCTCTTTAACTTATTTACTTACACCTGCTGCCTTTTGCAGTCTCACAGCACCACTTCTGCTTCAATGAAATGCTAGGTATAGATGTTCAAAAAGCCCAAGGCAGAATTGATCTGCTATTCAGGTTTCTGCAGCCTAGGTTAGACTGGCAGTGAACAGAACATATTTTTGCCCTTTGGTTGAAGGGCATGCAGGCCTTTCCACCCTACTCCCTGCCCTCATACTCTGGGACCCTGTAGATGTGGCCAAAAAATCCTTGAGCACACCAGATGCCCATGACCCAGTACGTGAAGGCAGTAGCCAGGCTGTGGAGGTCAGAAAGCTCCTTCTGTGCATGTCTAGTCCCTATGTTCTGCCCCCTGCCATCCCCAACCCACCAGAGGCAAGCTGCTTGTACTGGCTTCTACTTAGGGGTGGGTCCATGTTTGGGCCTGGGTGGCTGGGTACTTGGCTCCAGCCACTGGGATGCAGTGTGTGGGAGCCAGTGCCAGGTCCTTGGGCTGTGCCCAAGAACCGGGGCATGGGGATTTCTGGCTGAGTGTGCAGCAGTCAGGGCCTGATTCATGGGGCTGTGCCTAAGCATGGGGATTATCCTGGGCTCAGTGTTAGGTCTGTGTGCACATCATGGGGTGTTTTGTGACAGGATGCAGGGACACGACCTGTGGACTTGGGTATCCAGGTCCTGGGGCTCGTGCAGGGGACACAAATGCTTCCCTTTCCCTGGCCCCTGCTGCCTGCCTGCAGTTGACAGATGGCCGAAGGTAAGGGGTGGGGCTGGGAAGAGTGGCTTTGCTGGCTCAGATCTGGGAGAACTCAGGGGCAGGACCTGCTGAGGCAGCCCACCATGGGCCAACTGTTAGCTTTCCTCCCTGTAAGGGGAGTGTTAGGGGGCCAAAAAGGAGCCTTGGATGCCAGCAGACAGTAATCTCACTTGAATCAATAAGATGATCTGACATAGAAGTTTTATTCACCAGTTTAACCTAAATTGATTACATTTGAGTGCACATCTATCTTAGACCAGGTTCTGCCATTTTTAGACCAGTCAATGTGTGCCAAACTTCTGTATGCTTACAGGTTTAGATTGACTTCCAATCACTTGGACTGGTATAAGTGTAGTGTCTGTACCCTACCAAAGGGCCCCTGTTGCAAACATCTACACTTGAAAAGTCTGGTTCAAGTTGGCAAAAATTGTGCAAAAATAGTTTGTGAGAGTTGTGTACTCTCCAGCTCAAATATAAACCGTAGTCCCCACATAACCTTGCATCAGAACCCAACATCCAGACCCATTCCGATCCATATCACAGCATCACTTATTTGTCTATCTGAAATATTTACCAGAACAAAGTTCAAATTCTTAAAAGAAATCTTATACAAACTTACACAAACTTTTGCATGTACTAAATTTTTAAGGATCATTTTTAGGTATATACTGAATTATCAAACTGAGCCCTAACTCTCTCTGACCCTAGAACAGTTATTAGATGAATGTTGAGATTACAAGAAAAATCTCAGAGACTCCTTATTTAAATTAAACCAACCCCATATTTATGGTGAACAGACTTGGATTTATTTTTTACTGCAAGAATTATGCATGATGAGGGATATTTGTTTCTTTGTAAGCGGTTAATTAGTTACAAAGTGTCAGAACTGAATGGCAGAATATTCTACATTTTTAATGTTTTCTTTTTTTTTTATTTTCAAGTGGAATACTATTGAACAGTGTAGTGAATGGCTCTGGTCATGTAGACAAGTTTTTTTTTTGTTTTTTTTTGTTTTTAACTGGTAAGCAAGAGCTTCACAAGTACTATCTACCATTTTCTTAAGTTCCTTTTTACTGTATAGCAGCTTATAATGGATTTTAAAATGTAGTTAAAAAAAAGAACAATCATCTCTGGTGGAAAACCAGAAGAGTTGATAGTATTTTCCTAACTTACAAAAGCCTGAATTTGTCTTAAAAACAATTAAAGAAAGAAAATGTGTATATATTAATGGGCACGGTGGAAAAAGATTTTATCTTCTACTGCACAGATATCAATTAAAATATTCCTGTCAGTCATTGTGTTGTACAGGAATTGTCAAAGAATCTTATACAATGTAATTTCTTTAGTTTAGATCTTTCTCTTACTCTAGAATCATCTTTCAGATGTTGACAGGTCTATGGTGAATAAAACGTGATTCCTTCAGGAATAAAACCTAACAGAAGAATAGTTCAGATTCCATTTTATTTCCAGGCAAAAAAGATGAAGTTAAGAAGTTAATAGCAAGTTAAAGTTCATTAAAAACTGAAGGGAAAAAAATCTTTACAGGAGTGAGAAATATTGTAGATAAGAATATCCACTATTAATATTCCTCCTCACACAGAGACACATAAATCAAACATTTAAAAGCACACAAATTGCAAATTGTATTCACTGGTCTATACCATCATCTTTATCTTCTCTTCAAGAAAGTTCTTTGTCTGAGAATTTCCTTGATTTTTAGAATAAATTTAACTAAGGCTGCAGGCAATGTGTGAACAATCACACTTTTCCAAAAGCTTTAGGAGGACAAGCCGTTCTTTGTACAACTCCTACAGTCTACAGGTAGAGAGGCTCTCTTATAACTTGTAGAAGGTTCATATTAATAGAATTACACCTGAAAATATCCAGCAATCCTGTAAAGCACCTGAAAGTCTCAGAAAGTTTGTAACTCTCCAATCACTGGCCATCATTATGAAGCTTGCATGTGCTAGAGGCTCTGTTTTTCATGGCGTCTTATTCCTGAACTCCTATTAACTTCAGTTTAGTACAACATTTTTTACTTCTCCCAAAATGAACCTGCCCAAAAGTTATTATTTTTTTGTGGATTTCTAGCATGGGAGCGAAAAGGAATAGAAAGGACTAGAATTGACCTTGGTGTATTAATTTACCTGTAGATTGTTGCCACCACTCCATTTTTTTCCCCTAGAGATCTTTCTTTTAGGTTACATACTCATATAGGCCCTGATTTAGAAAGATGGTAAAGCCTGAAAAGTGCGGCCATGCACAGTCTTTTCAAAACTGCACACAAGGAGAGGCTAGAGCCAGAGCCGGCTCTGGGGAAGTGCTTCACTCCCCTGCATCAGGGCCGCACTGCGGGGCATGCCCCCAGAGGCCATGTGGGTGAGTGGAGCAGTGTCTCGGAGCCAGTGGAGCCTCACTCAGGGCAGGCAGCAGATCCTCCCTAAGGTGAGGCAAGGCAAGGCAGGGATGGAGGCTGGTGCGGGGGGCTGGTGCAGGCTCCGCTGGCTTCGGAGAAGTGCTCCACTCCCTGACCCTGATATGGGGGAGCAGAGCACTTCCCCGGAGCTGGCGGAGCCTACACCAAGCTCCAGCTCCAGCCCCTGGTCACTGGCTCCAGCCCCTAGACCCCGGCCCCAGCCTCCAGCCCCTCTCCCCCAGCCCCAGCCCGTTTCACTGCCCCAGCTTCCAGCCACCCAGCTCCCAGCCCCTGGCCCCCGGCCCCATACTCTAGCCACCGGCCCCCAGCTCTAGCCCCTGGCCCCTGGCTCCCAGCTCAAGCCTCTGGGCCCCAGCCCCTATCCCCTGGCCCCAGCCTCCAACCACCAGCCCCTGGTCCCCAGCTCCAGCTCCAGCACCTGGCCTCTGGTCCCCAGCTCCAGCCTCTGGCCCCCAGCATCCAGCCCCAGCCCCCAGCTCCAGCCTCTGGCCCCTGCCCCCAGCCCCCTTCAGCAAGTGTTCTACACTGGACCAAGGTGGCGTGCTCACTGACAAGGCGGCATGCTCATGGACCACTGCTCCTTAGAAGAAACACTGCTGTGCAGTAGCACCAGTGCATGGGATCTTACAGACGTTTACTGTGCAGTAACATATTAGCACGGGTTTTGCCCAGCACACTACTGTGGAGTGTTAGTAGGCTACTGCATAGTTAGTGTCTCGTGTAGACACACCCAGTAAGTATTTTGCTGAAGCAGGCCTATAAAGTTTGTTTCCAAGCCTTTGGAATTGTTTTAGAGTTTCTTTTAGAGTTGTGTGACTCTTCAGTCACTGGATCGATTTGGAAGAGATTTAGCCCAATTGGGCGGCCAAATCTCCAAATCCAAATGGAATCAAGAGACCCTTTAATCTTTCCAAATTGAATGAAAGCCTCCAAATCAATTTGGAGAGATTCGATGATTCAGCCATAGACACAGCTTTATATGTTTTTTCTATGTACCTCGAGGTACCAGGCATGGCTCATGAATGCTGAGATGATGGGGTGGATGGGGCAAATGGAGTGTCCCAAAGGAGCATGAGGGGGTCCCCCGCATGCTTGGCAGTGGACCCGGAAGTTGACCAGAACTTCCAGTCCATTTCTGTGTCTGCTGCAGAGTGTGTGGAGAAACCCTTCCCTGAACCCCAGCTCAGCTACTGGTGCCTCCTGGGTCTGTGGGGGCATGTAGGGTTCCCCCGCAACTGATCACTGAGCCAGGAGAGCGGGAGGAGTGGGGGGGGAAAGGGGGGGTCCCCTGCATGCTCAGTGGTGAACCTGGAAGTGGACCAGAATTACTTCTGGTTCACTTCTGGGTCTGCCACTGAGCACACAGGGGACCCCCATGCACTCCCATGGAATGCTTCATCTGCTCCAGCATCTCAGCATTCATAAGTCACACCTGGTACCTTGAGGTACATAGGAAAAACATATAAAGCTGTATCTATGGCCGAATTGCTGATTCTCTGAATCAGAATCAAATCTTCAGATTCAGAGTCGGCCAAATTGAATCAGGACAGTGATCCGAATCAGCGAATTGAATCACTGTCCCCAAATCAGGCCAAATCCAAATCCAAATTGAATACTGCCCACTTTGCACACCCCTAGTTTCTATTGATTTCAGTGGGCTTTGGATGAGACCCACTGACTTTATCTGAAACCTGTAACATTATAAATAGATACTTGTATTCCTAAGCCATTTCAGTGAATAGCATTCTACTCTGCTAGAAATAAGTCTCAGGAAATAGATTTTTGGGTCAGCCATCCAGAGGAATCTGAATTGGTGTTAAACAATGAAACACTGCTTCTTTTTAAGGATGACCACAGTTTAAACTCTTGTCACTACCAGTATGCATTAGCTCATTGTCCCATTCCTATTAAAAAAAGGAGGGGGGGTATAATTTCAATATTATGAATGGTCAAATTCTCTTCCTATCAAACCTCTGCAAATCAATTATTCCACTTTTACATGAATTACAATTTACACTGGATTTTTTAGCTGGTTCTTTTCCATAATACTTCTATACAAGAAAAAGGAAGAACAATTGATTCTTTTTCTCTATTCAAGTATAGCAAACAGCGTTTTGAGTGAAGACTGAAAACAACTTTGACTTTCTCTTTGACAATCTGGTGGGTTTATTGTTGGCCTCAAAGTAAAATGAAGCAAAGTTGAAATTAATCAAAGAAAACAATTTATAGTGGTCTCAGTGCAGTAATTGTGCTTTCTGTGTTTTGAATGATGGCCACTTAGGTTGACATGAATGCTGGAAGGAAATATTTCCAACAAGCTCAGATATATGGTTTTCTGAACACCCCATGAACAAACTCTCTCCTAATGCTTCTTTTGTTCATGAACAATGAGCTCTTTGTAACTGCAAGCTACTGAGCTTTGTTCGTATTTAGTAACCTAGTACAAAGCAGGCAAAGAATGGCTGTTCACATTGATAGGACAATAGGAAACATCCTTTATTATTGTTGTGTAACATTATATTATCATGATGGAAAGAGTTGTTCAAACTAATATTACAAGGAAAACATACCAAGAATTTATTAGATTTGGATGTATCAGTGCATAGAAATTCATGATGTTTAACTTAAAGGCAAAAACTACCAGGGCACTTTGAGTAATAGCTTAAAGTAGATGATTAGCTAAGGGGATGCAACATTTAATAGCCAAAATAAATTACTATAATTATTTTATTACCTATGCTAACTGATTTCATTGTTTTTATTGAAATAACAGTTCCCTAAAGAATTGAACGGTGCTTCAAAGAATCCCAGCTGCAGGCTTCTGTGTTTTCTCATGGCAATCAAAAACAATAAAAAAAAAATGCTGTCATTAATAATACTCTTAATAACTATGCTTCAGCACCTTGAAAATGCATTCACATTAGTCTGCACACCTGGACTTGAATATGAAGTTTTCTTCCCACTGGAGGGTGTTAGCTGGAATTAAATCAAATCTGTAAGACGCTTATTAAAATAAACATGAATATTTATATAGAACAATGGAATATTTTAAATAGGTTTTTAATAAACAATTGTATGATTAGTGGAGGAGTCTGAGAAGTCTTATAATTTGACCTTAAATGATGTATTTAAAACCTTCATGCTAGAACTTTTTCTATAGTCTTTGCATTTTATTTAAAACATATTGAAGGAGGTCATTTTCTATTAATTTTTTAAGCTATTGAAGTGATTTCCACAGAGTTTCATTAAATTTATACATAGCCTTATAGGATTCTTCCCTATTTCCATCTGTATCTGACTCGGGTCTGGATTTAGTTGTAGCTCACACTTCATCTTCTCCTCCTCCTTATTTTATCTGAACCATCTCCCTTACCTTATGCAATTAATTTAACCCCATTTCCCCCATCTCTCGTCTTGCTCCCTTTTGGTCTGATTCAGCCTATTAAAGTGCAAAGAAAAACTCCCATTATCTGCCAAAGCTGTGGATACTCAATTCATTCATGTCTCTTCCCACCACCTTCTCTTAAACCTCACAAAGAGAAAGCACTAAGTGACTCTATTTGCAGCTAGGATTTTACTGACTCACACAGACCTGCAGCAATCGGATACTTGTGAAATGTCACTTTCTTCTTTATGGACATTAACAAACTATGACTGTGACAATGGAAAGCTCCACTATATTATGAATGAGAGAGCATAGGTCCACTGTGCAGTGTGAGACACAGCCAAGTTAGTTTTGGAATTACTCCAGTGGGATAGGGCCAAAAACCTTAAGGACACTGATTTTGATTGTTTGTTTCATGTTATCATTCACCTTCTCATACCTTATCAAATAAGACTGCCTAACTCTCCTGCACAGCTGTGGGAATAGATTATAATTAAGTTTTTGGGGTTTATTTTGTTATCTTTCATCTCACTGAAATAAAACATTTAGTGTCAAGGTCAATTAGAAATCTAAGATTTCACATTCATTCTTCTCTGACTTCAGCGAAATTTGGGATCAAAAGATGTCAGCCTAAATAGAGCAAGCAAACATGTATAGCACTTTTCTTTATTTCTTCTGTTATAAGGAGTTTCATCTTGAAATCTAAAGACAGAAGTACCAAAATGCTCTATAGTAATGAAAAATAGATAATTCTGGACTTGAATCCACTCATGAATCAAACATTTTGGGTCTTATTCCAGTCTGTTGGAATCATTTGATAATCTTATTGAAAATATAGAATCTATTTTCAGCTTAACTAAATATCCAGTTTGTATGATACTAGACACTACATATAGCAATGCAACCAATTCTAAATACATTGAACATTTTCTACAGTCAAAGAAAACCAAAAGGAAATGGGTGCACTAACTTTCAGTGACTCTTAGAATACTTTTGAAACTTCTGCAAATCATTAATCAGTAATGATGCTCAGCCTACAACCAGTCAGGATAATACTAGTACTTGTCCATATTTATTTATTTATGTATGTATTAGTGAAGGAAAAAATCTCTTTGGAGGGAGAAACAATTTTACATATTTAAGAACTCTCCCTGGGTATCAGAAGATATGCTGTTTTCCAACTGCTTGGACTATATGGCATTAGTAGAGAGGTAAAACTGAAATTTCACATACTTGAAGGTCAGATATACTAAAGTCTTTGATTTAATCCATAGTGAAATATTGTAGAAAATACTGGCTAGATTTGATACCCTGAAAAGTCCTGAGGCTTCTTCATGACCAGGTGACTGACTGGTCTGTGTAGTGTAGATGTGGCCAACCTTTGGCCCTGGAGCTACATGCAGCTCATCAGCAGTTAATATGCATCTCCTTGAATCTTTGCACAAACACACGGTAAATGGAAGCTGGTCACAATGTGCTTGTGCAAAAATTCAAGGAGATGCATATTAACTTCCGAAGACCTGCATGTGGTTCTGGAGCTGCAGGTTGGCCACCCCAATGCAGTGTATTGGAGACCGATCTATTTGTTATCCAAACTGAGGTCAAGCAAGGAAGTGTCATTGCCACAACTCTATGTTTGTGTTTTTTTACAGTAATCCTGGTTCTCATTAAAGACCAGCTTCCTTCCAGAAATTATAATGAATACCAAGTAGACGAAGGGCTTTTCAATCTGGGTCATTTTCAGTTGAAGACCAAAGTTTTCAAAACAAGCATCCTTGACCTTTAGTATGCCAATGACTGCTCCATCCTTGCATACACTGAGGAAAGCCTCCAGGCTGCACTGAATCTTTTCAGAGAAGCCTACCAAACTTTGGACTTCTCTCTCAAATGTTAAGAATACTAAAATGCTCTCTCAGCCTGTGCCAGGCATGAGTGTGACCAAAGTGCCACAGGGGTAAAGACCCTGGAGGTAGGTCAAGAACTTCCCCTACCTTGATATCCACCTTTTATCAGAGATCCAGTACAGGGGCCATTGTAAAAGTGCTTCCACTCAGAAATTGCTTTGGTATGTCTTTATTCATTGGGATCTCTAGAAAGACACTAAGATCCAGGTTGTCAAGAGGCACATTAACCTCCACCAAATAGCAGCCCATTTTGATGTAAAACCTCTTGTCTTAAAACCAGAGAAGACAGAGCAGAGGAAGGAAAATTAGAGAAATCCCAGCCTGTAGCCTACTTCCCCTGTGGGAAGATCTGTAACTTCTACAGATGGATCTGTGGTTCATGGACTGGATGCTTAAGTCATCTCAAGACCAGTTAATGAGTCATGGTAGAGATCATCCTCAAACTGAAGGATTGCTGACTATGAGTTTGTCATAAACCCTATCAAATCCTGGGGAATCCATGAGGCGGTAAAGTAGATATTATTGTATTTATTGTACTGATATAGTATGTGTGGTCTCATTGACAAGCCCATGTTATGTTGCATCTATTTATGTTGGTTTTGCCACTGGATAGACATGAAATGCCATAGAATTATAAAATTAGGATCAGAAGGGACCTCAAGAGGTCATCTAGTAGACCCCCTGCTCAAATCAGGACCATTTCCAACTAGATCATTCCAGCCAGGGCTTTGTCAAGCTGCCTTAAAATCCTCCAAGGATGGAGATTCCACCACCACTCTAGGTAAACTGTGCCAGTTCTTCACTACCCTCCTAGTGAGAAAAAAATTCCTAATATCCAACCTCAACTTCCCTTGCTGTAATTTGAGACCTTTGTTCCTTGTTCTGTCATCTACCACCACTGAGAACAGTCTAGCCCCATTGTCTTTGGAACCACCCTTTAAGTAGTTAAAGGCAGCTATCAAATCCCCCTCAGTTTTCTGTTTTGCAGACTAAATAGGTCCAGTTCCCTCAGCCCATCCTCATAAATCATGTTCCCCAACCCCCCCATACCATTTTTGTTGCTCTTCACTGAACTTTTTCCAGCTTATTCACATCATTTCTGTATTCGAGGATCCAACACTGGACACAGGACTCCAGGTTTAGCCTTACCAGTGCCAAATAGAGGGGAATAATTACTTCCCTCAATCTGCTGGCAGTACTCCTACTAATGCAGCTCAGTATGCCATTAGCCTTCTTGGCAATAAGGGCACGCTATTGACTCATATCCATCTTATTGTCCACTGTAATCACCAGGTCCTTTCCTGCAGAGCTGCTGCCCAGCCAGTCACTCCCCAGCCTGTACCAGTGCATGGGGCTCTTCCATTCAAAGTGCAGGACTTTGCACTTGTCCTTTTTGAACCTCATGAGATTTCTTTTGGCCCAATCCTCCAATTTGTCTAGGTCACTCTGAATCCTAGCCCTATCTTCCAGCATATACACTATTTCTCCCAGCTTGATGTCATCTGTGACGTTTCTGAGGGAGAAATCCATCCCATCTTCCAGATCATTAATGAAAATATGGAACAAAACCAGCCCCTGGACTGACTCCCTGAGGCATTCCTCTTGATACTGCCTGCCAACTAGACTTCAAGCCATTGATCACTACCCAGTGAGCCTGATGATCCAGTCAACTTTCTATCCAGCTTACAGTTCATACATTATTAGATTGCTTCCAAGAATGTTGTGGGAGACCATACAAAAACCTTGCTAAAATCAAGGTATATCATGTCCACTGATTTTCCTGCATCCACAGAGCAGTCATCTATATATGTCTTTATGATTTTGGACATTATTTAGTTAAAGGAACTCAGGGATACTTACTTAAAGGAGAGTAGGTATACCTACTAAATACTTGTTAGCATTGTGTTAAGGCAAGGACAATTGCCACTCCCAATCACAGACAGAAGGAGCCACTGGTATGATGGGTACCTAAATTATTGACTGCTTGTAATGGGGAAAAAAACAAAGTACATAGTAACAAAGGCATCTGAGAGAAATGGCCTAATAGCCAGTGGTGCTCCAGGTGCCTCAGGGAGTCAAGAAAGTGGATTCTATAGCTGAGGGCCAGTTGGAACGATTCTGATACAGGGAGTTGGCTTTAAAGTATTTTAGAGGTTGTCTAGGAGATGTCTGGTCTTTGGATTTTTTCAGGTTTTGGTGAAGTCCAGGTCCCCAGTATTCATGGCTGGCAGGATCAGCAAGAAAGCTGGTTTCTGAAGATACTGGTAGGTTTCCCTGAAGGACTAGGTGATAGTTAGTCAAGAGGTTAAGTCATTTTATTTTCCTTTTTGACTGTGTCCAAACTTTTTGAGTTTTTCATGTTTAATTATTTCCTCCTTTATTCTTCCTTTTATTGTTTTGTTTCAGTACTGATTACCTGTGTTGAAGAGTGATTTCTGGGCAAGAAATATTTGAGGCTATCAATTCTATGGAAAGGGGGACCACAATCCCCCCCCTCCCCCAACACACATACCATCTAAAGGGAATCCACTTAGAGATAGCAGAGATTCCTCTGCTGAAGCTGTGAGATCTGATTTAAGGGAACCGTGGATGAGGCTTGTGGGCATAAGGAGTTTTACTAGGGTAAACCTTGTTCTGTTCCTTGGGACAAGTGGCAAAAAAGCAGGGACAAACTTGCAGCTCTGGGGGTACAGTGCAGATCGGATTGTGACCATTATAATTTTTAACATTGATTTGGGAGATAAAATTACAGTGTTCAACACTTTTAAAAAAACATTTTAACCTGAAAGGGGCTGTATTGAACTAGTTCTCATTTTTTAACAAGTCGTAACCTGAATTTCTTCTTGAATTTAGGATTCTTACTCTGGAATTTGGAATGATTTTTTTTTCCATGTTGGAATTTAATATCTTGGAATATATATATTGCACAATTAGCTTGAAAAGTCTGCCATCAAGTCTCCAACTAATTACTGCCCAAATTAAATTATAGAGATACCTAGACTCTTAATACTTTTTTAAGGGCCAAATTAACCTAATATGAATGCATAAACTGCCTGAAATCTAGTATAGTAATTTGTTCTCCAGTCACTATACTCAAATCATATTTCATTACTAACTCTATTTAACTGTGATGTATTTTTCTCTATTTCCTTCCCTCCTGATTACCAAGATTGTGCATATACATGTGTGCAATAGAAGCTTCTTCCTTCCTAATCAGCCCGTTCCTCTTGTCAACTACATTTACAATGAAGTAAACAATCAAATGTTCTGTGACTTCAAACTCACTTCCATGGTAATGAATTGTGATGTTACAAACAGTTGATTGTGGCATCACAGAATGTGTCACAGGCAGGGGAAGATGCTGATTTGAAAAGTGAGCTTAGTACTTATGCACATATCCTGCTAATCAACTGTGATGGACAAAGACATGCAGCAAAAGCACATGGCATGTCTTAATGACATCTGTTTAAAGAGACTCTGATGAGCTGAATTCTGTCTGGGAAGCGTGTATTAGAACTCATCCTGATTTAGTGATAAACATCACAATAACATTTTAGTTAAGACATTATTTCCAATATGCTTGGAGAAAGGAAGATGTGCACTGAAGAACATGCTTTGTTTTCTAAACAACAAGAAACTGTGAAAAATCTTAACATAAATAATTTGTTTTATAATCCTTAACTCTGAAATCAAACATTCCATTGGCTAGATCCTTGAGTAGTATAAAGAAATGTACTTATGAACGTCAACTGTCAACTTATACCAGCCAAGGAGCTGGCCTATGTTAACCAGGGTAGGAAGTGGATAACCCAAAGCAGCTACAAACTCCTGCTGTCAGACAATGGTACTAAAACAAAGCGTAGGAAGTGAACAACAAGAAAATACATGTGCATTCAAAAATCATATAACAGCCTCCACAGGGTAGGATATGATGAGGGATATCTTAGGGTGCCCTTACTACCATTCAACCTCCAATAACTATCATTCAAGTAACATAAACTCTAAAATTGATAATATACATCTGTATATTAGTGGTTGTAGAACCTTCCCAACCTCTGACTGCGCAAAGTCTTGGAACTTGAATTCTGATCTCTGACTGGTTGCTTTTGATCTGCCCTGCTACTCAAATGATATTTAAGTTTATTTATTTATATTAAAACCCACTGAACTGAAACCATTCTCTTTGGAAACTTCTGGCAAGGAGTTTGCTGGGGGTAATAGGCAAAGAGTGCCTTTTTCTAGGGACAGAGACACTCTGCTTCCTGACTTTAGTTAGGAATATGAAACTTTACAAGGAATACAAAACTACTTTGCCTTGTTTGGGCACTTCTTTTCTGGTCAGAGTGCCACTTAAAAATGTACATTAGACCACTTTTAGTAAAAGAATTGGTCAAATCCAGAGCATGAGGTAAACTAGGATGTAAAGTAAATCAAGCAAATTAGTCAGAAAATAGGGGAAGTGATGACATATCTGAAGGAGCTCAAAGGGGGTGAAACAGGCAAATTCAATAGAGACAGAATTTAGTTAAAGTATATAGACAGCGACTTTTCTACTAATTGCTAATTGCTTTTCCTGCCATACTCTTATTCATATCTGAAAATTAAATGTTGGATATCACACACGTTTACTATTTACTTCCATTTTCTGAGCTATTTTCACTGGGGGCATCTATATGTACAATTAATGCACTTGCATTTTCTGCAAAGCAAATTCAGGCTCCTTAAAGGACTCCTGGGCACATGTGGAAACATGCACCCCTGTCAGAAGCAAATTTGCTCCCAATGGCTGCGTCCAAATGAGCATGGACATTTGGTTCTCCAGGAACAACTAGAGGCAGTGCAGCTTATGCCACCACTACTTGTCCCTGGCATGAGGCAGGTTAATCCAGGTAGGGTAAGGGAAGCTAAGGCCAACACTGGGCTGGCCCTAGAGGCTTTACCTGGGATCCTGGGGGCCTCCTGGGGCTGCAGCAGCGATTGTGCCATTCGGAGCTTGGCTGGTAGCTGCAGCACAGTGCCGGCTGGCTAAGCTCTCGTTTTGAGCAGTGCATACTGCCCCTGCATGTGCCGCTTTGCTTTTTTTTTGCCCCGTGGGGTATTTTTGACCCCTGATATCCAGGGATCAAAATCCCTCCCCATACTGTGTTGCAGCACAGAGAACAGCTGAATGTCAGGTATGTGTGTCGTAGACACGTCTGCATTGCCACATACTGCATGACAATGTTCATCTGGATGCAGCCAATGGGAGCATTTCAGTCCAGGACTGTTCCTGGTCCCCCTCCCTGTTCTGCCCCTCTGCAGCAGCCAGGGGGAGCTCCACATTTCCTGCATGCCAGCCTTGGACTGGCAGGTGGCATGGGGATCAGGCCTGGGCTCTGGAGATGGTGGGGAGGGGAGCTGTTTGGGAGTGGGGGACAGCTCCCAGCCACATGGAGCTTGGGATCAAAGCCTAGCTTGATGGTGATGACTTTGGGTAATGCCCCATACCTAAGTGTGGGGGTAAACAGCACTGGGACTGGGGGGAGATGTGAGGGGAAAGCAGCACCAGGGACTGAGGCGGGGAGACACAAGGGAAAAGCAGTGCTGATTCCCGGGAACAATTCTCAAACTGCTCCCGGTCAGCATCTACACATGCATTACTGAGCAGTAGCTAATGCATCAATAATCTACTACTTGTATTTGTTGTATTAGTAAATGACACACTGTCCCAATTTGTGCAGAAAGTCCTGTGTGTGTGTGGATGCTGATGTTTTACTGCATTAGTTTAAAGCACAGTCAAGCATCTCGTGTAGATGCACCCATTGACACACACTTTCATAATCTTGCCTATCACTTTTAAATTTTGCTCACTGTCCTCTAAGAGATTTAACTCTGCTCCCACACTTACTCAAAGTATTTTTCAGAGTGCATGTAATTTTGTATGCTTAACAGGGCATGAATCAGACTGCAGATCCATTCTCATTTTACCTACAAATATCCAAAGAGCCTCTACACTTCGAGGCATTCATGAAGGAACATCAAGGTAGGGAATGGCAAGTTTACCTGCACCCTCTTTGCATACAGATTGGGAAGATGTGCACAGACTGGACTTTTTTCATATACAGCATTTATACAGGACAATCCAGGAAGAAAAACCTTAGAAATACATGACATTTAGAGTGACTTGTTTCTAAGCAGAATATTGTTTAGACTTTTCTACTAGGCGTCTGGTGCTTTCTAACTCATTTTAAATTCACTACGGAGCCTGTCAAACTATTTATCTTCTACACATTATTTTCAAAAGCATGCTCTTATCCTGTTTTAAGTTGTTTAGATCAGTACGGGCTTTAGATACTGTACATACCTGTGGGAATTATGCTAACAATATTGCAATACTTAAAATTTCATGTCATAGCAATGTGAGTAAATTTGTCTTTAAAAGAAAACGTGTTCAGACACAACCATAAGGAAGAAAAATCCAGCAATACTGAAAAGAATATATTTGTTAACAGAATACTTAATAGTTCTAGATCCTTCATTACTGCTTCATATATAGGGCCACAAATGTTTAAAGATAACTTTAAAATAAAAGCAGAAAAAAAAAGATATAAATAAGTGACATAGTATGATTACAGAAAGGATGCTTTACTTTGGCCCCTGGCACGTTACATTTACGGTGCAACTAACGTGTGAATTTTACCATAAACAGTAACAATGCTACACATTTAGCCAATTTATAGTATCATAAGGGGGCAAACCAGCCACATAGACATTCTCTGAAAAAATGTGGAACTTCTTTGTGGCTAGTTTGTACAGTGTCATAAATAGAACGAGTAGTGTGCCCCCATGCTGATACTGATGAGTAGGTGACTCTCAGCACTGGCAATGGGAATAGGGCAGCCACAGTCCTGAGGCTAAATATGAGCTGCTGGGAGAACTGGTTGCAAGGTCCCCTGTGTGGGAGCTTAGGGCCTTCCCCCTGCTGGGAACCTGTACTTAGCAGCCTTTCCCTTCCTTGTTCTGAAGCCTTCCCAGGGGCTGCAGGCAAGGCATTTTAAAATTATAGATCACAGGGCACCTGGGCAAATTCAAAGCCATGCTTGGAGCTAGGGTGAATGGCTGTGCAAGTACCACATGAGGAGCTAGCTGGCTTCCCTCTGTGTGACAATGTAAAAATCTGTGACTATAGCTACTGGGATTTCCTGGTAGCAAGTTTCGCCACCAGGCTGCAAATTTACAGCGTGGTGCATGTTTATACATTCCCTGCATATGGTTTGTGGTGCCACAAACCACTCGGTGGCACCACAAACTGCACACTGCACACCTCTGCATATGGGCAGGCCAAAGTGGCATAGTCCACCTCAGCCACAGTATTTCAAAGACAAAGTTATTAAACAAGACTGAAATGGAAAGGGAGAAAAGCTTTGTAGGGACTATATAAAACACGGAGAGCAAAAACCCATTATTCAAGATAAAATAATAGACAAAATGTATATTATAGACAAAGAGCGATAATAAGAATTATTTAGCCTAAATGTAGATTTAGGTTAGATCTTAGTAAGACCTTTCTAACTATGAGGCCAGTTAAGCACTAGAAAAGGTTACCTAAAGGGGTTATGGAATCTGCCATGGAAATTTTAAAGTGCAAGTTAGATAAACATTTGTCTAGAATGGTTTAGACAAAGGCTAGGTACGCACAGTCAAATCACCTTGGACAATTCTTCCAAGTTTGTTTTCCTGAGAGAAAAAACTGACCTGTACAGAAGTTCAGGGAGAAAAGCAATGAGACCACAGTGCAGACGCTGGGCTGCCAGGGGTCCTGAGAGCAGGCAGCCCAGAAAGCTTTGCAGACTTTTTTTGTTAAGTGAATGTTGGAAGGGATGGTCAGGATCAGGGAAGGTGGGGACAGGGTCTGCCTCATTGACAGAAGAGGCCTCCAGCCTTTCCTCTCCTCATGTGTGTTGGAAGCCAGCTAAGGCAGGGCAGGGCATATGCTTGGATACTTTCCTGCACCCTAGTGCTACAATGCAATTCAAGTGGGGAACAAGCAGGAAAAGAACATGCCCCCTAAGTGCATCAGCTCTGAGCTTTTCCTGTCCAAAGCATTCAGGGGACATGTTCTGCTCCCCGCTTGGCTGAGACTGAGACATGCTCTTCTTCCCTGTGCTGTAGGCGGAAGGAGACGCAACAAAACACGCTGGTTCTCTATACAGAAGTTCTGCTTTGTCTCCTGAGGGAGATTCTCCGGGGAGCCACTTCACTTGGGTTCCTGTTCCTGAGTTATTTTTCTTTTAGAGTGGCCACTTCTAACTGAGAGAAAAATTACAAGCTTCTGTACACTTTTGGTTTCTCCTGAGGGGGCAGGAACTTTCCTGGGAGAAACTGAACATCTGCCCAAGCCCAAAGATGATAAAGCCACGAGCAAGGAGTTGAACTAGGTGTCATGTTGAGATCCCTTCCTGTTTTTCTATGAAAAGATATAATCTATATATCTAATCATAGAAAAACAGGAAGGGATCTCAGGATGACATCTAGTTCAACTCCTTGCTCAGGGCTTTATCATCTTTGGGCTTGGGCAGGCGTTCAGTTTCTCCAGGGAGAATCCCTGCTCTCTCAGTTCACATCTTATATAAAAGTTCAGAGAGAGAATATATAAGTCTTATTAAGTTCAGGGACAGAAATATATATTACACATGAACTTTTTAGTTCTCCCTGAACTCTTTCACGTATATAAGTATCATTATCTCTCATTTTATAGATTGCCAAATTGACATAATTGACATAATTCCATCAAGTGTTACATGAATTATCATTACACCAAAGGTTCTCTGCACTGAATAGCAAATGACTGACGAAGGGATAAAGAAAGCAAGTGTTTCAATTTTAGCTACAAAGAGAAAGAAAATAGGTAAGTTAGACCAGTACATAGTAATAAAATAATTATGCTTCTGTTGAAGTCAACTGGAAAACTCCTCTAGATGCCACTGGTCACAGAATCAGGCCCAGAATATACACTTTATTTACTGCTAAAACCAATTTGCTCCACAGACATATATTTTAAGTCAGTTTAATACCTTTGTTATGTTGCACTTACATATTCTTATATCAAATACTATTGGCAGCAACAAAATGCCAGGTGGACAAGGTTATAAAAAACTGTTGTGCTGGGGATTTATAAAAAGAAAAAAGAAAAAGGAAAAAACACGTGAATGGATCTTTGAAGTTGCAGTTAGAAAACAGCACAGGAAATGTGTAAAAGTTCAGACAACATTAAGCTTCAAAGTGTGATGTAATAGCTGTAAGCATATCTTTTACAAGATGCTTATTGTTTATTCTGTAAAACTATCCCAAATACAATTGTCTGCCATTATACAACCTGTCGTAGTACCAATGAGATCCATTATAACCAGTGGAAATAGCAGTTTGCAGCCAACTCATGACAAGAATGAAATTAATTTATATCAGACTCCCAACTGTGATTAGAATGTCAGTTACAGCTGCTACCTTGTTATAACACCCCCACACTTCTTAGCTCACAAGGACAGATTCAATGAGAAAATTCCTTACATTCATTCTCTAATTATCAACCTCACACACCTTGGAAACAGAATATCACTCATATGTATATGACTAAAAACATTATTGTAAGGGTAAGGTCTAGAACATTAAAACAATTCTGTCTCATTGTTAATATGGTATTATAGCAAAAATACAATGGAAACATAAAACCTTTCTTCATTTTGATGTTTTATGGAAAGATTTATTACAGAAAATGAAACGATTTAGATAAACTATGGAAGGAAACCAAAAACACAAAGGAGTCAAGTGCTGAAAAAGGAGGGCCAAAAGCTTGCCCTGTGAATTGGCAGGCTGCCGAAAGCACCTCTGGTAGGGGATATGCAACTTTAATCTTTATTATGGAATGATCACAAATGGACTGTTTCAGAATACCATCTGTTCTCAGTGAAGCATTGGAGCAGCAGGCTGCATGCTTCATTCTGTCCTTCACCTTGTGTTCTTGATCCTTAGCAAAGTTCCCATTTTGAAAGGTTAGGATTTATTAAATGGAATGCTGGTGTGCATGTGTTTGTAGCTTTTTTACTTCAGCAATAACAGTTTATTTTTAATAGATGGTAGGATTTCCAGCTGCTGCTCTTTAAATCAAAAATATGAAAGATAGGCCAAAAATGTGCAATATTATTGTGGATCTCTTGAGTTGAACACAAGAAGCATTCAGCCTGAAATCCAGGATGACTGATAAACGTCAGACTATATTTTCATTATGTGTGATATCTGAATTGTTTGATTGCTGCTTCCTGGCATTACAGTTTTCAAATGGTAAACAATGGAAAAATGCCATTGATTTTATTTAAATAGAGGGGCATTCGTTTTCCTGAATGGCATATGTGATTCTGTGTCAGTTTATTGTACTTTAACCAGTCCTTAACCCTAAATGCCCTTATCACAGTCATCATCTTTCCAGATGAGAACTCCAGGGGGTGAATATGCATCTCGGTATATAGAAAGGCAAAAAGAAAGACTGAATACATATTTTACATTCCATTTCCCACCTTACCTTGAGACTTTTCATTTAAATAAATAAACAAACAAACAAACAACCAACCTCAAAATCACCATGGTTACATTTTCAAACCAAAGTCTTGCTAATTTTGATTAAGATAAATAATAATCAAGCTCTGGTGTTCAAGAGCAGGTTCACTACCTGAGTTTACAACCCCAGACAACAGCAGAATAGGGAACTAACTGGTGCTGTTTTTTCTAACCATAGACATTAATTATGCCAGGCATCACAATAAAGAGCTTTCATGTTGTTGGGAGACAAAGAGCCGAGATTGTTAAAAGTGAATAGTGATTTTGAGTGCCCAGCCTGATATATGTTAAAAGGTCCTTATGCTCAGTACCTAAACCCTGATGCACTCAAAATCATTAGTCACTTTTGAAAAATCTTTGCCAAGGTCTAACAGAGTTCTTAGTCATATTTATCACACCCAGAAAGGCTCAAATCAAAGGCTGAATAGATTAGCTCAAAATCTTGAGCTAATTAAAACACAACAACAACATAGGCCCGGTTCTTTTTCTTGTCACAGTGAAGGCAATTTCTTTAATTTTAAATGGAAGAGACTGAGCCCTGTATTTGTTGCATGTGAAAAGAAAAAAGCTGTTTCATTTTGAACATTTACATTGGGAACAGGGATAAACATGAATATTCTCTGCCATTCTTCCACTTCAGGTACTTCTCCAAAGGTTCAGTGATTCATGGTTTACCATCAGATGGTGGAAAGGATTCTTTTTCTCCTCCTCAGCAGCAAATATGCATTAAAAACCCTAGGGAAACACTTCATAAACAGGGTTCTCAAACTAATACATATTCAGAATTACAGTCTACTTTGCAAATAACTTGCACAGCTCCAGTATGATTTATTATTTTCTTGTAATTTTTAGTCCTAAGACTTTTCTGTATAGATAGAACTACGTTACTGCCCAAATGCATACTTATCGGTGAATGTAACTTTATTATTCTGACAGCATTTCTAATATTTTCTTTTACTACCTAAGATTTATTGTTGTGTCCCTCAAGTAAAAGTTTGGAAGAAATCATAAGCCAATTTATTCCTAATTTGCAAAGGCAGTAACAAACAACTTTGGTCTTTAAACAATGCGATTACTAAGAATAATGTTCTAAGTATGTCTTTTTCCTCAAAGAGAATTTTTAAACAGAAACTTGTTTTAAGGTTGAAACACGCCTTTTCTGAAGCTGTCCTTGTGGAAAGCACACAATGACAAAACAACACAATGTTGGGGTCAACATCAGGATATGGGAGTAAGAAAGGATAGGGTTTAAGTAATAATATTCATTTTTTCTTTTAATGCATTTTAAAAGACGTGTTCCACACAATGAAAGGATTCAACAGAATGTTTTATTAGCACAAAAGTATTACACAAGAGACATATTCACTGCTATCAGGAGGATTTAGAGTCCACCTTAAATAAATTATATTAATAGAAGGATTGTGTTGAAATCCTGACCTCACCAAGATTAATACCAAAGCTTCTATTAATTTCAATTGAGTCAGGATTTCACCTCTTTTAAAAAAATATGTATATATTTTTAAAATTTCTCAATACCTCAGCTATTCCCAGAAACATACAGGCTTGATTTTCAGGGAACAGTGCGAGCTCCCGTTGACTCCTACCTCAGAGCTCAAGGGTAGCATACAGCACTTCTAAAAATTAGGCCAGTAGATGAGTTATAGTGCTCATTGCCATGAAAACATTCCCTTCACATATGTTGAACATATTCCCTTCACATAGGGTTTGCAGGGTGTTATGCCTGATTCATGCTAAATGCAAAATGAGCGCAAAAGAATATGCACAGGAAAATGACTGAATTACTTTTAATTAATTAATTTGATTTGATTTATATGCTACCCTTCCCAACAAAAGCTCAGGGAGGCTTACAATAAAAGGACAGAATAACTTACAAACAAAGAGAATAAGCAAGAGAATACAACAATTTAAAAGGGAAATAAGATCGTCAACAGAAAACAGAAATCCCCTGACCAATATCCCACTTTGTTTGCTTATTGCCTGCCCAAAAAGGAAGGTCTTACAAAGAGTACCTTGTTATGCTAGCTGTTTCAGAACTTAGTATTAAACGGTTTTCCCAATGGATTTGTGAGAGACAATGAGCCCTTCCAACAGATAAGTTTATCCCTGAGTAGAACTTGGGACAAAAATCAAAACAGGAAGGAAAAAGAAATTTGGTCTTTGAACAGTTTGACTGTATCCATGAGAAAAAGTTTTGTTGGTTCAGCTCATCAAAAGTGGTTATAATACTTCACCATATGCCTTCAAACTTAAAAAAAAAACAAAAAAAACCCCTAGGATCTCTCTGCTATTAAAAAAGAGATTTTTTTTTTAAGTTTGGTTGATGCAGATCAGAAAGATTCTTTAAAAAAAATGTGACTAACTAGCATTTCCTACCATGAATGTTAAAGAGTTCAGTATACCAATTAGTTAGCAGATTATTATTATTTTTACAGTATTCAAACTGAACTAGGTACGTTAAAGAGGAGAAAGAGAGATATTCCTTGCCCCACTGAGTAAGAGATAACAGACTAACTCCTTATTCAAAGGCATTCTCCTTTCTTCTGAACTTTTTATTACATCTTTAGTTCAAGCACCAACAATTAGAGCTAGGTCAAAAATGAAATATCAGCTCAGTCTTGTGTTTCTGGTTGATCTGATCTGAACGCCAGCTGCAAACTGGCCTCTGATTCTGATACTAGGCTATACTGAAACTACTGTCTGTCTGAACTTCTCATATGCTACTCCAAGGATTTCAGAATAAAATGGTAGAGGCAAGGATTTTTCTGGTGATATCTTTTATGGGACCAATTGTATAGTGGGAAGAGATGTTAGCCAAGATTTCTGGCACACGGTGCCCTTATTAAAGAACAGAAAAATTTTGAGCTCCAGTTATGTAAAAACAGCTCATGAGAGTTGAGTACACCAGTTTCTATAGTCAATAGCATACAGAAGAGTGATGAGACTAGTATCTGCAACTGGACTTTGACTCCCCAGTCCGAAAGGTCAGGTCTGTCTTTACAGCTGATCTAAAAAGGGGAGCCCTTCCTCATGAATCTAGAATGAGATGTAAACTAATATCTTTGAAAAGACTTTATTACTCTGCCACTGCAACTTGCAGACAGCACCCTCAATCCTATCCTAATACACATTTATATCCACCCATTCAGGCACTGGAACACAACATCCATCCTTTTAAAAAGGAATTTCAGATTTGACTTTGTTTGTTGTGTGTGTCAGTGCCACCCAAAGAATGAGATGGATCAGTACTGGTTTTGCAATGCGTCCTCCCCATCTCTCTTACAGAACCTTGCTGAAATCACCGCTCACAATACCACACAGATGTGTTCTCATTTCCTTCAGTCTTTTACACTGGCACTGACAAAAGAATCACAGTGTTCAACATTTGTAAACTCCATCTTCTTTAAAGAATGGCATCAAATCCCCTTAGCCATTTTAAATTGGTTTCTCGCTTGAATTTGTATTTTAAGTATCTTCTAGCCCAAGAAGCTGGGATATACCAATAGGTAATTAGTTGGGGGGGGTTTCAAAAATTCTCTTCAGATAGCCTTTCAATAATTTTACTGAAAGCACCACAGTACAAAGATATTGTATATTAGGATTTCACTTGTCAGCTGTAGTGGTAGGGAACCAGAAAAAGTGCACGAGGGAAAATATCTAAATCAATTGAAGTCAAGCAGAAAGGCAAAACAACAGGTCCCCAAAAGAAAAAATATACAACTGCTTCCTAATGAAAGTAAGGGAGGGGCTTCATTTATTTAGGTCAGAAGCTGCCAACAGGGCTTACACACCAGTGCACTTGCTTATTGATCCTTCAATCCTAGAAGTCAAGGATTCACAGGACATTGTAAATTGCACTTATTCTGCGTATTATACATTCCTGAGTGACTGCATATCTACAGCCTATTTGTACTATCCACTTTAGTTTATAGTGAACATTTGTAAGCAGTTGGAAGCTAGCAATGAAGACAGATATTTCCCTGGAAACCTGCATCTTTTTAACATGTGTGTAGGTGACACCAAGATCTGCTTCCCCAGGCAGCTCAACAAGAGCTCTCAAATTACATATGATGAGATATTTACTAATCAAAGTATTTCAGATAGCTGAAATCAAAGGAAAAAAAATGTTGCATTTCAGCTTGTTCCACCACTTTGCATTTACTTATAAAGATGCATAGCCCATAGTACAGAAGTCTGCTACAATATACCCTTCCAGACCATGCTGGAATTGCTTTCTGCATGTGTGCTCTGACCTCTATCCCTGGAATATCAATAGCAAGACTCAAATTGTTTTAGCTGGTAAAAACAATCTAAGCTTTAATCAGTAGTGCTGAAGGGCAGATGTATGCATTGCTTGTCCTCTAAATAGATTCAGGCAGTTTGGAAACAGGTGCTTAATATTAAACACTTCACTTCTGTCATACAAGAGACTTTAGTCCTATTCCCAGAATTTTACTATTTTAACTGGTAAATAGTGTAAGAGATAGGATTGCTGTGAGGACTGAATTTGTTCAGCCCAAAGAAGCTGGGTTGAAGATAATGAAGGCTTATCAAATGAAGGTTGGCTACTCTGTTTTGTATCAGATACAATACCTGCTGCTGCAGAATGGCTCTTTAGATCTCTTTACTTGCCAGTTTTGCTTATGTACTCACAGATTAGATGTTGTTAGCTTCCACTGGGATTGGAGGGTGTCTCCTGTCACCAGGCAGCAATCCTTCTGGTTGATTATAAAGGAGTGGTGCTGATGGGCTTTGAAGGAAGTTCCATTAGCCCTGTCCACACCAGTGGAAGGTTTAATCCATTTTGAAAACTGTTTTCTAACATGGCTGAACTGTGTTAGCAAAACAAATTAGCCTGTCTGGGTGATTCTAGTAACTGTTTTTGGGGACAAATTCTGGTCCAATTGGAGACAAAAACAAAATTCTATTGAATTCAATGGGACCAGGATTTATCTCTAGGTATATCTGACGTTTGTTCCAGGAAGGAGAGTGAGTTATTTATACTTTACTTTGCAACTTCCCTCTTCCTCCATCCAGCAGAGTTAACATAGGTTTGGGACAGGGGTGTCAAAATTGTTCAGCCCCCTGAGCTCAATTTGGAGTACCTGTTGTCTCTTTTAGAAGAGAACTGCAGGCCTGAAAGGAATGGTGGATCAGTGAGATGGAAGGTTGGAAGTGATGAGAAATGATAGATTTTGTAAACACAGACTTTTGAACACAATTGGATCATCTATTTATCCCTTGGATTTACCAGTTTGCCACTATTCATTCTAGTGCAACAGTGTCTCTTGGGATTTCTTCAAAAGCATCCAAGAAGTCAACATACTACAGCAAGGCTGTCAAACTCATCCCACCCCTTCTCAAACCAGATCTGAATAACAGGGCTATTGGGCTAGGGGCAGACATTACGCGTAAGCTGGAACTAGATCAGAAAGTAGTTTAAACCTATAACTGAACAGAAGTTCAGTGCACATAAACCAGTTTCAAAATGGCTATAACTAGTTTAAGATAAACCTGGTTGAATGCAGTATCAGACTTAACTGATTTGGGTCAAACTGATTTATGCAATGTCTGTCCCAGACCCCTTCCTGGTTTAAGTTAAAGGAGAATCCCCAGCATCCCTGGGCTCGGCTGTGCTCTCTGCTCCAGAGAACAAGGCTGGCCCTACCCTTCTGCTTGCTAGCCAAAGCTCTAGTGGAGACTGCAGACAGTAGGGTTTGCTGGGCTTTCCCCTGTCCACCCCGCTTGCTTCTCAAGCAGGGATTCCCTGCTTTCCACCCTCCCTTCCATCTCCCATAGCACACAGACCGTAGGCATGTGGTATACTAGCTAATGCTGAAAGGTGTCTATGTTTGTGTGTGTGTCTCCAATTTCACTGGGACAGGTAGACAAAACAGTGGGCTTTTTGGAGCTAATCAATAGTTCAGCTGGTAATGTCCCTCTGTTCCTTCCTTGGTAAAAGCTTTTGAAGTAATGCTTGAACTAATGAGAGAAGCTTTTGTTTTGTTGATGGGCTGCTAAATGTTGTGTTATCAGCTCCCTGCTGGCTCCCTTGCCTGTCAGGTTTGCAGACAGTATGAAGAAGCAAGGATAGGGAATTTGAAAAGCTCCATATCATCAACAGATGCATGCACAGCACCCTCCCACCCCACTTTGCCTTAGAGTGCTAGGCAGGGGCTGGGGGCTGGCAACACTCCCACCCCTTGAGCAGTGAGAAACCTTGGACTGTGCAGACAGGGTAGGGATTTAAACTTCTCCTTAATCAGAGGTCCTGCCAGGGTGTGGACAAACCCTCTCCCTGTCAACTCAGCACTATGGAAGGGAAGGGAGGGGAGGGCTGTTCTAGTGTCCCTGCCCTCCCCCGGCTTCTAGCCTGAGCCACTGCAGGCATGTGCCTAAATTTCCTCAGTTCAGAGGGAACATCTGTGCAGTTGCAAACTCTTTCAATTTAGGCAGCTTAAACTAATCTGCAAAGATTGAATCAACTCAGGCTCAGGCTTTTTGAATGTCTGTCCCTAGCCTTGGTGGGCCAAAACCAGTTGTGGTAGCAGCAACCACAGATGTTAAGGCAGCCATCATTCACCCCCACCAGTGGTAAGTAACCCTTGTGGGGCTCCATGCCTTGGATTTTGCTGGTGGGTCTTTTCCTCCTCAATTCCCAGCCCCTCTGGGAGCCTTGTGGGCCAAATGATATGGCTCCACAGGACATGCATTTGACACCCCTGACCTATAAAAACAAACACAATATAACCCTCTTGATTTAAAACAAATAAAAAACAAAACAAAACTTGAGAATGCAGTGGTGTTCCAGTAATAATGAAAAATTCTACAGCTATTTTTTTAATATTCTTCAGTAATAAATTTTTAAAAGGGATGTAATTCAGTGGTTCTAAAAGTTAAATACATATATACTTTCTCAAGAATCCACACAAGTGAAAATATTGATTTTTATGAGAATATAGAATTATTTTGGTTTAAGAATTGTGTAATAATTGATTGAAACAATCATATTTGGAACAGAAGGCATGCTTATAAGTTTTAAAAGTTCCGTTAGGTAAAGTGCATGAGACTGCAAATCTAGTTCTGGTTTAGTCAGAAGACATTGGCTGTTGACAAAACCAGCTATGCAAGCAAACTTTCTAGAGAGGATTAATCACAAAATATTCTAAAGATGGAGTTAATTTAGAGAGTGATGGAGCAGTGTGGCAAGCTCTCTCTACCCCAGAGTTTGGAAGAAGTATCCTGAAAAACAAAAGCATTCGTACTATTGCCACCTGGATGCAAGGAAGCTCTGAATTAATCTTTTTTTATATTATCACAAAAAGCCAGCCATGGTTAAGACTATTTTCCCTTTATCCAGGAGGCAAGCAGTAGCTGTTTTTAAGTTTTACATGATGGGTGGTATAGACCTAGGAATACAATGATGAAAAACTGGTGTAGAAAGCAGGTACGCTACAGACAATGCATGTTATACAGAGTAACTGGGGAAAAAAAACTGGGAAAAAAAATTCAGGTACTTAATTGTTCTCATGGATTGTGTGCATGCCTGTAGAAATTATATGTAATAGCAAAATTAACCTCTTTCTTGCCATAAATTTTACTTTAGGATCAGTCTTTCTAACCTGAAGAAAACTGAGGGAATAATTAGATTGAATTGCTTTAAATTCTAAATGGTGAAATTCTAGCTGCATTTTAGACTACATGATGGCTAAAGCATAACCCAATGTGCTGACCTTCAGATTGGACTTTCCAGTGGCATGGGAGGTTGATTGGAAATGGTAGACTCTGAAACTACGACACAAATCTTAAAAGAATTAACATAATATTTGGGCATATTGTTATCCTGAAGGAGACTGATAATTAATCAATAGGATTTCAAGAAAAGTCTATATTAATGGGAGAGTATACTAACGATGGTCAAATCAATGTAGATGAATTCATCAAAACTATCCAAACTATTCTTCCATTTCACTTAAAATTCATTTTGGTGGAAGAAAGTAGAAGCAGAGCCACAAAAAAGCCTGGCTTACCCATTCATTTTATTCTTGCACCTTTTTTCTAATTGAGTCAGAACTGAAGCAGGAAGCTTCCCAATACTGTGAAGAAGCTAGAATTTTCACAGGAAATAAGCTAATGGAAAGTAGGCAGTCCAGGAAATCTTATTAGGGAATCCATTCTGGTGAGTATTCTAACCAATATTTTACACGCCAAAGAAAATTTACATAAGTATAACATTCAGAATTATCCCATGAATCTTTGGTGGTTGCTAGTCTCTAGTACATAGCATACTAAGAAATGGCCTTTTAAAAACCTTTCTTAAAATGCAAACTGATCTACTGCCTTTCATATTTGAGTAACCAGCCATTATAGAATAGAAATGGGGAAAAACTGGAAATGACCTAAATTAATATTTAAAAAAATAGTCATTTTAAACAAGGAAAAAGATATATGTAGGAATTTCCCACAACAGCTGGTGTTCTTGTTTATTTATTGCAGTCAGATAATATCATTAAAATAGAAATAACAATGGTGACAGCCTATAAGAAAAAAAGGCACACCTTTTAATATGAAATTAAATTCAGATAATGCTGCATTCAGATTTGAAAAAAAACCAACATACTTGTTCTAAAGTTATTTTGGTGAGAAACATATACATATACACACACACATATACATATATAGACACACACATATACATATATATAAAGCTGAGGATAAAACTGAAGAAACTATGTATTTAATTGGAGAAAGCTGGGCTGCATTGTCTGTTTAGCAATTCTTAAGTGCGCTTGTGCATATAAACGAAGAGATATAGATTACTTGATTTTCATTTGTCAGGTTTCTGCAAAACAGACATATGATTCAATCTTTAGAAGGTGGCTCACTTAAAAATCTAATCTCACATTCATACAGCAAATCCTAATGAGCCCACTAGGAGTAAACAAATTAGTCTCCAGGACATATTATGCATTAATTAATCAGACTAATAGTATTATGAAATGTGTAATAGATGAAAATTAGTCCTGAGTACAGTAGTCACATTGAAGAAAGAGAGCAGGGAAGAATTATAGCATAATAAAAATATTCTCTATTTCTCCCAGTGTAAGTTAAATCAACTCCACTTTATTAATGGAATGCATTTCAATCCTAACTCCATGTTAGAGTGCGATAGATTACAGTTTTTAAGAGTTTTCTTTTCTTTTTTTTAATACAATGTTCAATTACTGTTTAGAATGTTGACTTAGAAACAGTACTGGAAACTATGCGAAAGATTCTGCCTATTACTGACCCACATATAAAGGCTCCATGGGCGCAACTACACATTCATTAATGTGCCCTAGTTAGTAGTTACTGCACAATAAGTTTAATACTTGGTTAACCAAGTGAGAATTCAATGTGCAGTAACTTATGCTACTGTGCAATAGTGTTGGCACCCTTTTTTTATTTTTTTTTTTGTTTTACGCTTTCTGCACAGTAGCCTAAGAACACTGTGCAGTAGCATGTCAGTCAAAAACCATGCTAATACGCTACTGTGAAGTGTTCTTAGGCTACTGTGCCATTAAGCATTTCATGTAGACATGTTGCATGTGTGGTATATAAAGTAGGGCTGTGCAAAATTTCGCTGGCAGTTTTGTTTCAACGCTGTTTCGACTCATGTCAAGGTCAAACCAGCAAAATCAAAATTATCAGAGCTTCAAAACAGCTTCAAAACGAAACGAGGAAATTTGAAATGTTTTGAAATTTTCAAAATGTTTCAATTTTCAGAGCTCAAGTTGGGCTTGCCTGGAGGGAAACAGAAACTAAAGTAATGAGAGGGAGGGGGAGGAGGGGGGAAAGTGGGGGGAAGGACTGCTCTCGTTATTGACCGGATACTGCGTAGCTGGCCAGTGACTGTCATCCTTTCCTGAGGTTTCTTCCAATCCCAGTGCTCTGGGGCAAGGATGGAAAAACTGCATAAAAGGCAGCATTTTTTGAACTGCCCTGCTTTCTGCCTTGGTGTCAGTTGAGTGATGGCACACCTTAAAATACACACAGCGTCACCCATGCATGTCACGAGTTTTGCCTGTCAGCAGCCAGAGGTGCAGAACCCAGAAGCCCCTGTACCTGTGTCCTTGCTGGCACGCTTTGTGGCCTCAGTAGGGGCTATCATACCTACAGTTTTCACCCTGCTGCACCTTAACACACACAGTGTCACCCATGTCACAAGTTTTGCTTGTCAGCAGCTTGAGGTGAAGTTTCCCCAAAACCCCTCTACCTATCTATTTGAAACTTGGCAGGCTTCCTGCCCTCAGAAGGGGCTACTATTTCTGCAAGTTTCATCCAAATCAGGCCAGAAATGACAAAGTTTTAGGCTGTTTTGAGCTACCCCATTATAGCCTACGCGCGAAATGTTGAAACAGTTTCGCTGCTTCAATTCTGTTTCAACAAAATGAAATGGAACAGCAATTTCAAATGAAATTTGAAATGAAATGCTGTTCCATCAAAATGCAAGTTGAAACAGAATGGTGCCGTTTCACACAGCCCTAATATAAAGCCACTTCAATTCAAGTATGTGGTACCAGAGAGCTGTTAACATTATCATTCTTGTTGCAGTGCTCTAATAAGGGATATTGTTTGGCTCTCAGCTGGAAGCCTGAAAAATGATATAAATAATATAAACTACGTACTGACACTGAGTAGGAAAGGGAACACCAAAGGTAGGTAGATTTTAAGATAAAACCATATGGAAAGCTTGACATGGCTGAAAGTACCAAAAGGAACCAGAACCAGAAGGTGTGATAGTCTGAGTGTTTAAAATAAAAAGCACAATATATTTGTTCTCTCCTTTCCCTTGTTTTGTGAACAATCTGACCTCTAAGGACTGTGAGCACTTGGTAACACCCCAGAGAAAGGCATGGGACTAAAGTAAATGTACTACATCTTTTTCTGCTTATACTTCCTCTTGTATTACTACAACCCTTTTGTTATTATTATTAGTAGTAGTAGTAGTAGTATGAAAGAACTAACTGGAGACCTAGCAAAGTTGATGCTCAGTTGTGGTAGGTGTAGTATACACACAAACCATACAGACTAACACTGGCTAGCTTATAACATTAATAGGCAAAAAGATAAACTTGACAAATGCACACAGAGGCTAGGAAAGGACTTTCAAGAAGCCTGAGCCTGAATTCATTCAATCTTTGCAGGTTAGTCTAACCTGAAAAGCTTGAACCAATTTGGAGGTAGTTAGACATTCCCTTTTCATTATAGAAATGCAGCCACATGCCTACAGTGGTTCAGGCTAGAAGCTGGGGAGTACTAGAGCAGTCCTCCCTTTGCCTCTCAGTGCTGAGCTGAGGAGGGCATAGCCAGGCCCTGGCAGGATGCTCTGATTATTCCCTCTCTACCTCTCAGCAGCCCAGCAGGGAATGTTTATCACCCATATCTCAGTGTTTATCAACCCATTAAGAAAACTAAGTCTCTTTCCAAGCTCTTCTTAAACAGCTGTTCCAAGTAAGGAAATTAAGCTACCTGTTGATTAGCTCCAAAAAGCCTGTCTGCTTTGTCATCTCCTACAGTATGGACTGTAGCCAGCATGTGGTCTGCTAGTTAATGCTGAAGTGTCTGGATAAGTCAGAGGGGCAGGAGGAATAATCCCTGCTCAGCAGGGAGAAGCCAGGAAGACAGTCTGTGCCTACAGCTCTCTGCCAGAGCTCTGGCCAGGGAGCGGAGGGGAGGGGCCAGCTCTGCTGAGAAGCAGAGAGCCCCGCCCAGCCCAGAGAGCATACCAGAATGCTGGAGGAATCTGGCTGAATTTAAACCAGCAAGGGATCTGGGACAGACATCGCATAAACCAGTTTGAGCCAATTAATTAAGCCTGATACTACATTCAGCCAGGTTTAGCTCAAATTAGTTTCAGCCATTTTCAAACTGTTTTATGTGTAATGAACATCTGTTCTGTTACAGGTTTAAACCAGTTTCTGATCACTTAAACTGGTTTATGTGTAATATCTGTCCCTAGCCAGGAAGTCAAGGATTGAGAATAGAAGCCAAAGAGCACAGAGCACAGCACTCCAAAGAAAGAAAGGTTAACCATGTTCAGAACTCATTAACTGTTCATGTAAGAACCAGGAAAAATCTGGCCCTGAATGACTAGGGTAGGTAATCCATTGTGTAACAATGCTGTTTTGTACAGAGAAACAGGCTTCCCAATAATTACTAGGTAAGCATTTTAGTGTTTATTTCAAAATCTTAGGGCATAAACTGTTGTTCTTACTTGTTCACAGTTATGAATTTATATTCTGTAGAACACAATACTGTGGTTTGAGGTGAGATTGTGAGTTATATAATTACTGGGTGAGCTTTTCAGGGTAGGCAAAACTCCTGATCTTCCTGAGTAAAGTGGTTTTTTTTTTTTATTTCATATACAATTTATATATATTTTACTGGTATTTTGGAATCAAGAACATGACCATGTATATGGTAGGTGGTAATACAATCACTCCAACATTTCAGTTGGGCAAGTCAGAGTTAGTTGCAAGCTGCACTTTGGTGATCCACAAGGTAAAATTCTGTCCAATGAGTTAGAATCAATGGACTCAAACTTTTTTTACTTCAATTATTATCTCCAAAATGAAAGTAGTCTCATTACCTTCCATGTCAGACTTTTTACTTCATTGGCATTTGTTCATACCAGGTCTAAATGTGGCTTATCACCGTAATCTATACAGCAAGACCTTTTCAGGGAAGGGGGTGCTAACATAACTGTGCTTATGACCTTGTCTTTCCTTAATCTTTGTGGTAACAGTGCTATGCCATGCACAAATACTAATGGCAGCAGGGAGCACCATTGTCTCACCCCTCTATGAATTTTAAAAGGCCTACTTATATGCCCAGTAATTTGGACTTGTCTCTCTGTTTCTCTGTATAACCTCATCCAACATACACATTTCTCTGGGAACCCCATTTGTCCTAGCACTTCAAATATGTAATCATGATCCATTCTGGCATATGCTGTTTCTAAATCTAAGTTTGCTATAACTGTTTTCCTCTCTTGGACATGGGACAGTGCATCTGTGATCACTGTGACCACTTTAGAGATCCTTCTACTTGGTACTACGCATACTTGGTCTTCATGTATTATCTTCTGGAGGCTTTCCTCATCCTCAAAGCCAGAATCTTGGTCATTAACTTACAGTCCATATTAAGGAATATAATTGGTCTCTACTTTTTCAAGAGTTCCTTCTTCCCTTACTTAAAGAATAAGACCACAATGCCTCTGGTAAAATCTTTCCCTGCCTCTCCTGTTTCTGCTATTTCCTCAAAACTTCCATTATATCCCCCCCCATCCATGCCCAAAACGTCTCGCAAAATTCCATAGATAGGCGATTTCTCTCTTTCAAAGGTGTTTAAACACTGCATACCTTTTATTCTATCTCCTTTGCTTCCTCCTCTACTTTCTCTTCAATTTTCTTTTCAGTCTTTTCCAGCAAAATCTTCATCTTCTTCCTATTTATTTGTTCTTATATAGCTCTTCATAAAATCTTCTCATTGCTTCCTACACCTCCATCTGCTTTTCCATCTAGGTACCACCTTCTTCCCATACTGCTTTTAACACACCTTTTGCCTTCTTTACTCTAGCCAAAAAGTATCAGGGCCACTCTTTATTTTCTCTCACCCAGGGTGCTTGTGATAAAAACATTTTCTCTCTAATTTCTTTGAAACCAACTTCCTGTCTCTTTCTTTGTTTCTTTTGTACAGTACTTCTGTCCCTATCTTCCTTCTACAGGTTACTTTAGCATTTCTGCATCTTTCTTTGCAGCTCTCTCAGCTCTTTTGTTCTTTTCCCTGCAGTTCTTTGTCATTCCTTTCTGGAGAATTCTTCCATTCTCTTCTTCACCATCATCCATCACTCTCTGGTACTCTTAAAATATTTCTTCAGTGTTCTCCACCCCTCCTAATGGCTCATGTACACTTGAAATATCTCTTCACATCTCTTGTAGCAGTCATACATTTAACTTCCACACACCCCTTCCTCTTCCAGGGCTCTTACCAAGACTCAGTTCTGCCTTCACTAAATGCCACAATTAGTTTATTTCTTTCTTACCTCTATTCCTTTTGATACTAACACAAAGTCAGTTCCTGAATACTTCTTTCCACTGGGGTCAGTTCTAGTGAAAACTTTTTTCTCCTACCCACACATCTTTTAGTGACTATTATTTTTATTATATTTGCTAACAATCTGGATGAACTGTCTAAAATTCTGTCTTCTCCTTCCTATGTTCTGTCACCCTCTTTGTCATGCAACTGAAGTCTCCTACTATTATGCCCACTCCCCCTCTGACCACATAAACGGCTAGCTTTCAAGCTTGCCACTTTGGGCTGGAGCCCAGGGGACTTAATGGCAGAAAGCTGATCTCTGGCTCTGACTTCAGCTTATTCCCCTCATTTTTAGGTTTCTTTTCTTCCCCTGTTTTCTCCCTTTTCTGTCCCCTGACTCCTGGACTCTCTTATTTTTGCAACCTCCATTTATTCTTCACCTAATTATATGCATCACACTGGTAGGGGATGTGTCAAAGAGATTCTGGGTGAACTGTATGCATTGTTGTGGCTCACCATGACTTGAAATGCTGTTGATTCTGGAGGGCCCAAGCCAGAGAACTTTATGGTAAATTATTGGCCTTTTGGAGTTTGGCAAATACCATACATAAGTTGTAATACATATAAGTAGGTGCCAAAGTGCTGCTCAAAAGTCTGTTTATGAGACACTTGTGCTAAAACTTTCAGCAGTTTCCTAAAAAGGTAATGTGCATCAATTTTATATGCACTAAGTCTATATGAAAATTGCTACAGCCATGTTTAATTTCAAGGTTATTGCTTTCAAATTTTCTCCTCACTTCCATGTGCTCAGGGAGAGAAGGTCTGACAGTAAGAAGGAGAAGAGGCTGCCAGGGGAAAAATGTTGGGGAGAAGCAGACAGCAAAGGGTTACCTGACTCCCCAATTTTATTTTTCTTGATGTATCAGTGAGAGGAACAAATTCAAGGCAGGCCCCAAAATTAGATTCTATACCTGGAAAATTATAACAATTTTTCCACATATACAATCTAATTATTCGGGGAGGGCATCATCCTATAATCCAGGTCATCTTCTATTTGAGTAAATATGGTAATTACACACTGAAGCACAAATTAGGAAGTGGCTAGGTTCAGAGAAGGGCTTGGGGAGCAGGGGGGGTGGCAGGTAACAGTTGGCTATAAGCTGAATATGAGCTAACACTATGTTCTTATTGCAAAAAAGGCCAATAGTATACTGGCCTATATTAATAGGAATGTCATTTGAAAATCAAAGGAAATTAATCTTCATCTTTATTCAGCACTGGTGAGGCCTCACCTTGTGTTCTGTGTCCAGACAAGAAGGATATGGATAGATTGAAAAGAGTTCAGTGCAGAGTGGCAAGAATGATTAGGTGTCTGGGGTATTCTGTTTGGAGAAGAGAAGACTGGGCTTGGTAACAAACTTCAAATCCCTGAAGGGTGATTACAAATAGAATGAATATGGGCTTTTGTCTGTGGAGATAGGGGACAGTTATAAGAACAACAGCCTCAAGCTGCATCAGAGGAAATTTAGGTGGGATATTAGGAGGAATTTCCAAATTATGAAGGCAGTGAAAACACTGGAACAGAGAAATAGTGAAATTCCCATTCCTGGAAATTTTCAAAAGTATGTTAGACACACACTGGCTGGGATGGTTTAGGCTGGGACAACCTTGCCTTGAGCACAGGGCTGGACTAAATGACCTCTTGTGGTCCTTCCCAGCCTTACTTTTCTATGATCCCCATGAACTTTCAACTCCAAAATGGCATATCTAGGCACAGCAATTAAATGTTGCATATTTACACTTACAAACACGATTAAACTTGGTGGGACAACTTGTGGGATAATGATTATGGTTAATGCTTTATTTTAATTTTTCCATAACCACATCACCTCAAAATAAGGGGATGCATTGAACATATAATACCCTAAACTGAAGATCTAATTATAATAAAGTTTAGGTATGTTACTTATAGACACTGCAATTCAGAACAACATCTATGTCTGGAGCAGGATGTGAAGACACAGCTTTTTTTCCTCCTCAAGTGTATCACAGTGCCAATTATGAAATGGTTGTGTAAAGGAAAGTGAGAGGCATAACAAGCAATTTTTTCACCCTGGGCTGTAGCAGCAGCCAAAACTGAGGCATAGGCATTTTTTTTACCTCCTCAAAACTGGCAGGGCTAGTGCCCCATGCACCCACACCTAGTTAAGCTTCTGATCAAGATGAGGTTCATTAGGTATTAGGGTGGAATAGACAAATCTGACTTGAATTGAATCCACGTGTAGCACATCACCAAATATGATGGGACAAGACCGGGCAACTTCTCTGCCCCAGATACCTCATCTTCCCTTTGCTGACTGATTTAAGAATGCATTTGGTAAAATTATTCCAGCTAGTTTTAAATGCCCTTTTTTATGTGCCATCACTGGATCATATTATCCTTGCCATAAAAGATTTAAATTTGGCAACATATAACTAATTCACCAGTAAAATACAGTCTGAATTTGCTCAACATAAGAAGAATAACCTTGATTAATTAATTATAGCTCCAGATAATTATTTACTTTTGCTTCTTTACCCATTTATGACTCCACATTGCCATAAGTTTTCACTGGGAAATTATACTTGTTTTGTTAGAATTAAATAGTAGGCTAGAGGGACTGTTCCTTTCAAATGACCATAGCAGAACTAGCAATAAACTGTATGGATTGTCAAAATACATTTAAGGGTTCTTCACTGTAATATCACTTAGAAATTACTAGATTGAACAACAACAAATCAGATTTTGAGCAGCTTTTCTGCATCATCATCTACCTATTGGACTTTCTCAGGTAATCCAAACCTAAATTCTGAAACTTCTGAAATTTGCACAAAATGCAAAGTAGTTTGCATTACTATCCAAACACATAATCAGTTCTGGAGTCCTCAGAGGAGGTATATAAAGGCATTAGGATCTTAGGGTTTCTTGCTCAGCCAAAGGTCTCCTTTTATTTGAGTTGTGGTCTTATCCAAGAGCTAGGATAAGTTTACTACCTGGAAAGCAGAAAGGTAATGAAAATGAAAATAAAATGTATTGGACAGGAAGATGATGCCAGGCAGCAGGCCTAGTGTTAGAATTAATCCCCAGTAGGACTTTAAAGCACCGTCTATGAGCAAGAAAAAACAAGATGGAGCTTGAGCATCAGCAGGCAATTGAATAGCCATGCTGACACTTCAGGTGGGGTTGGTAGTCATATTTCAGAAGAGATGCCCAGGAGCTGCTGAAGGAAGCAGACTGAGATAAGAACAGCCTCATAAGGTGGGCAGCGACTATGTGAAGTGGAGGGAACTGCGGGGAATGGACTGGGAAGTGTTTGGAGGGGAAAGATAACTACTGGCTGGATGGCCTTTGGACTAATAACAACTTTATGGTAGAGGAGTTGTTTGTTTCACAGCTTGGCACTTTTGAGTGTACTTCTCTCTATCAAAAGGGAAAATCTGTCTCTTTGCAGCTGAACTGGAAGATAGGCAGGGCCACAAAAAAAGAGAGGATCAGGGACTGAAAGGTTCAGAAGCCTCAGAGTCAGAAGGAGGCAGGGATTCCCTCAATTCTAGATGCCATGCCTCGGCTGGCTTAATGGTATACACAGAGACCAGATAAGGCTGGAGCTCTTTGGGGACTGAGTGACATCTTGCAACTGAAAAGCAGCAACTCATAACTTGTGCAAAGGATTTGCAACTGATTGTACCTTTTTCAGACTTGATGGCATTGGCTGGCAATATGCAGTCCAGGGCGATAAGAAAAGTTGACTCAATGCATCCTAAAGCAGCCTTCATTGGTAAAGGTCCTACAGAGCTCCAAAGGTGCTTTAAAAGTTTGTCCTTGAGATTGGGGGCTTAAATGAAGCACCAAATATTTTGATTGAAAGAACCTCCCAAGGAAGTCACAGATGCCCTAAGATTTTCCAATCCAGCAACAATGAGCAAATAGTGATCATAGGAGGGAGGAAGAGTGAGAGACTTGAGCAATTACAATCCATACCTCTCAAATTTCAGAAGGAAATAGTTATACTCAAAACAAGCAGAAAGCTCTTTGAAACTGCCAGGTTTGTTGTGCCTGTTGTCAAAGGCTGAAAAGAGGAAAAATGGAGCCTTCTGAACAGAATATGAGGGAACCTTAGTCCTCAAGTATTTTGCTTTCTTTCTTTAGTGTCTCAACACAGAATTAACACTTTTATAAATAATAAAAGGGGGTGAACAACAGTTAGTGGAACTTATTCCATACAAGACCTTTGCTCACTCTCTGGCATTGATGTAGTAATTAAAAATGTTTTCAAGTATGGCTCTCATGTGGGATGCTGCTTTTTAGAGTTCCTGGGATCAGAATGAAGAGTGGCTGGATTATTTTTTCTGTTCCTTATATTTGTTATTTTCTTTGGTGGCCTCTTTGTTGTCCATTAGTGAACACCCACAAAAGGAAAAAAAAAGTGAGAACTAACTGAACAGTGAAGATTTCCTATGTTTCTTTTGCTAGCAGGCATGTTTATTTTCTTTCTTAGCTGAGAGTGTCAGATGTTTCCCAGACACTGAAGCGACTAGGCAGTATTTGAAAATAGGTCTTACTGGTGGAAGCTCAACAATTTGGGCCTAACAAGGGTACTTAATTAGACTTCTATCCCAACCTGACTCTTGGAGTCTTCACTACAGGGTGCTGATTACAAGTCAGGGAGTTTCATTTATGCTTAATATTTTAAAAGGGATTTTCAGTCTCTGCCCCTTGAAAACCTAGAAATGTGATTTCATTCATAGGAGGATGGCATGGGAGAGAGAGACTACCGAAAGGTTATTTCAAGAGAAGATCAGGTTAAACAAACACTGGAATGGGATAGTTTGATCATGACCCTGCCTTGAGCAGGGGCCAGACTAGAAGACCTCATGTGGTTCCTTCCAGCCTTACTTTCCTATGATCCTAAAATAAAAAAAATAAAAATAAAGGGGGAGGGGGGAGGTAAACAGAATTTCCATGACTCTGCAAGGGGAGATGGCCAGTAAGTGCTGTTGATGAATGGTACATTCTTCTTGTTAGGGTAACTATATTTGGATCTTGGGGAGCACTGGATTTGCAGCTGAATGAAGGATTTAATCTCTGGCCCAGCAAAAGATGCTGACCACAAGGCAGAATCATATATTAAAAATAACATCGCAAGATACCAGGGAAAGCAGATTTTGCTTACGCTAAGCCAGCCATTTTCTTATACTAAGTAACTATCTTAACTGTGTCAACCATTTTCAAGTAAGTCTATTTGAGTCTGTGTGCTGTTAATGAGGTGAAGCCTTAGGGATGTGGAGATGATACAACATGGGACAGAGAAAGAGATTGGAATGTGAAAGACAACACATAATTGGTAACAGAATCTGAAATAAACATATGCAAAAAGGTGAAAGGTGATTGGTGAAGAAGCTTCCAGGCTTTGGTCAAAGTCCAAGTGACCGAGAGAAGGAGTCAGTCTCAGACGTGTGCTCATAGCAAAAAGGCATGTGAATGAATGAAATGCATAGGCAATTCCATGCAAATTAAGTAAGCAGAGGCAGAGCTTGACATAGGAGAAGATTTGGGTGGAACAAAGGAGGAGTACGGGTGGAGTAAATGTTAATGAGCATGAACCAAGGTGTATAAAATGTGAAAAAACTAATGTTCAGTGCAGGCCCCCAGTTTGTTGGTTTTTTCGGGACCTTTGCCTGAAGCTGTCTCCATTCTGAGTAAAGCTGTTGCAAGCAACGTGTGCTGGTGTTTGCTCCCTGGTTGCTCTGGCTAATGAGTACCAGGATTCACGAGCAATTCGATTGTCATCTCCCTAGTCGTTGGGTGTATCATCATGTAGTTAGAGTCTAATATTTCTTGGTGATATTAGGTCATGTAAAAGTTTTGAGAAATAATAAAGAACAAGGAAAGTGTTAGAAAAGAAACAGGCGAGCAAGGTTAGATAATTTTCTCCATGTATTTTATTTGAGTCTTCTTGTTCCTCTTTCCAGCAGTATGTTTTTTGTCATATTGTAAATTATTTATAACAGGAATGGGTTTTTTTTCTTAGTATCATCTTGGTTTGCTTTTTGGGTGCTATTAAAGAGATGTAAGAATAATAATGAATAATGGTTTTCAAATCAACCTGAACTGGTCTGTCAGCAAGTCCTAAAAACAAATTTTGGAGTTCCAGGCAAAATCTGGAGAATGTTTGCATTCCTAGTACTCAACCAAAATGAACCCAATTATTATGTTTTGGAATGTCACCTTTCCCTAGTTAAATGAGCTGAACCACAATAAACCAGCATTGTTCTGTTGGATCTGGGTCAAAAGCAGTGGTTTCTCCAAAGAAGTTCATGAGATCTAGGAAGCAGTCATCAACTAATTAGGCTTTTTCCTCATATTTGTTTCCTAATGGTTCCCAGATCTCTGGGATGTTTATTTGTTGTTGAACTGATAACATTTGTACTATGTATTTTTTATATAGTTATTCCACATTTGCTATTCATTGCTAGTGACATTATGTTTTTGTTACTTACATGAAACTATATAGCTAAACATTTTGTCCTTTTTGCAAATGGTTCTTAGGCTTATAAGTCAGATAACGTTACCCATTCTTGGCTACTTTTCTACTTCTGCTTGTATCTTCTATGACAAACTTACATTAGAATATGAAGTAGAAATCTGAAAATAGTGATTTTGCTTTGCAGCTATTCAAGTGTCTCTACCTTTTAGCTCTTCTAAATGAAGAAAGGTTTGTATTAACTTCCAGAGCAATAGCAGTTAAGTTCCTTGCATTCTGCCCATTTTGACTATTTCTCTTTTTTTTTTTGAAAATGGCTCTCGTGTGTTGTGTGTTTGCATACATATGCCAATCAATGTAATGCAAGGCAATCTGGAAAATGTAAACAGGGAAGTACAAGTTTAGAGGAATTAATCGCCAATACTAATTGAGAGCCCTGGACTTCAAAAACAAGAAAGACAATTTCTGAATTCAATTTCTAGCTCTGTCACAATGGCAAAATGGTCACATTTTGCCCCCTAGTTTCCCCATTTTGTGCAATTAACTTATGTATATATTTAAATTACTTTTTAGAATTCCTTAAATGAAATGCTCCAGAAGGGCACTGTATGATTATTATTATACTAGTCCCTGGGATATCTATCAGTTGTCTTATAATAGGAAGCATAGGAAAACAGGAATTGCTATACCTGATCAGATCACAAGTCCATCAAGTCCCCTGGAAATGGTAATATTTGATGCATCAAAGAAAGACAAAAAAACCACATAATATATCTATCCATTTGTGCATGTATTCACATATCAGATTAACCAGGAAGGTATTTTTCTTTCCAGAGTAAAGACTTATTTTTCAGGGAACATTTACATTTTTGTAAGCTCCATTTTAATACTGAAGATGAGTCTAATATGATATACAGAGGAATACAAAATCAGTTAGATTCCTTATCTGTATTATCTGTATCTGATTCCTTCTTTCTGGTTTTCATTTTGGCTCAGGCACTCCAAGTTCTACATCATAGAAGGAGTGGGGGGCGGGGAATCTTGTATTTTGTTTAAAAAAAGTGTACTGCACTGTTAGACTATAGAACAAAAAATGTCTTGTATCCTAAATTAATGAAGCAGAGATGAAACACATCAGTTATGGTAGAAAAGTTAATGAGTTGAGCTAAGGAGTCTGGGCATTATGCATCTAAAACTGACAAAAACTACTGTTAACAGGTCATTTTATTGATTTTCATCCAGGAATGAATAGGGGTTCCAGGGAACCAAGTTCCACTGAGTACTTCCTTGATTGGTTCACAAAGAGAATTCTATTTGACGGGCAGGTTCAAGTCACTTATTTTCCTGGAAGAAACTCACACACATGCACAGAAACAAGGCAGACATTCTTTTGACAATAATGATCATTTGCATTTCAACAGTCCCTTTCCTCTGAGGATCCATGTGCTTTACAAATATTAATTACACTTCATAGTTCTCCTGTGAGGTATCTATCTGACAAGAAGAGTAGCCTTGGAGTTAAAATTGATTTGCAAAGGATAGTTTAAAAACTGAGATTTTATCCTTTTGTTTTACTTCTGTATGATGTATAAGGATGACCTAAAAGCTTTAGTTTCCCTCCTCAAAACAGATATTTTTCTACTTAACTTTTGCTTTTACCTGGAAAGTTAACTGTACTTTTCCCTAGATGTGGAACCCATTCTGGATCTTAGAGCATTGGTGTTATGAGCTTTCAAAACTTTTATAATTAAATTGAAGTTACAAGACTTTTAAAAATGGAAACACTCTTACTCCAAAATGTTCATTAACAATTGAATTTAACAAGGCTTTGACAAAAGCGCAGTTTATCAGTATTCTGTCTGTTGAACCTTGTAATGTCATTGCGTCAATAACTCTCTTCTTACCAGGAAAACTTTCAGGAAAGAGAAGATTGAAATTTCTAAGGAAAAACAAAGCAAACAATCCCCACCCCAGATTTGTCATTCTCTATTGAGCCTGTCTCTTCTTCATAGCCTGTAATAATATCTTTTATCCAGAAGAGTGGAAGTCAGAATATCTGAGTTGTATTCATTGTTGTGTAACAAGTTTTTCTCTCTGCCTAAGTTTATTAACTGTAAAATGGATATATTCTATTCTATTACTATCATATAGGATTATGAAGCTGCATTCATTAATAGTTGCAAAGTTTTTTGAGATCTCCAAAGGTGCTGGTTTCAGCGGACTTTGTTCCAGTCCTAGCACGAAAATATACGAGTCTTACCACAGGGGGGATTTGTGTCTGTCTTCTGGCTAAAGAAGATGGCACGATAGTTTTGCACTTTATAGACTAACTAAATTAGAGATATATAAAATATAGAGAGGCATATAGCATAAGCTTTCGTGAGTTGGAGCTCAATTCATCAACAAGCAAAGAACCCATCGTGGTGGCTTGTTGCCTGTTCCAGCACTCCCCTCTCCTTCCTCTTTCCATTTAAATCACTCGCTCCCTTTTGTACACTGGTCTGTACACATCCTTTCAAAGTGTCTGATGATGTGACCTCCAGCTCATGAAAGCTTGTAGTATGTATACCTCTAATTTAGTTAGCCTATAAGTTGCAAATCTATCCTGCCCTCTGATGAATTTGAAATTAACATGGCTAACCATGTCTCTATTTCCAAAGGAGCCTGAGAGTCCATGCAGATGTTTGCCTCACCCAATCATAAAATAGCTTGTGTGCACTTTCACTGGTACCAGGAATTGTGCTGGGAACCTGATCTGAGTAACTTGGGGTGAGGGGAGGGGCAGGCTGGATCAGAGCAGGGGCTAGCAGGTCCATGAGGGGGCTGGTAGGTCTAGGGGAGGTGGTCTGTTTGGGGACAGGACAGGTTGGGGGACTAGGAATAGCTTGGTCAGGGTCAGAGGGGTAGAAGGAGTAGATTGGGCTATCCCATTCCTGATCTATCTTAGTTCGCCTCCTAAGGTGAAGTAATTTAATTCAGGCTGGCCATTTTTTGCCCAGTTTAACTGGCCTGAACTTTTGCACAGATCAGCGCTTAGATTGACCTAAACCTAGTTAGGCTGATCTAAATGTAACATTGGCACATACCTTGAAATACTACTTGAGTCCTCTGAGTGTATGTGGTTTACCTCATGAACATTTTTTTTTTCTTTCAATAGCAGTGTGGCAACTTAACGGTTTTCACAAAAAAAACCAAATACAGGTAAAAGAACCACTAAGATTCCCTTCATATTTCAACACAACTCTTTTTTTTAACTGAACATTTTCAGATGGTTAGCAGAGATCTTCCCATCTTAAAAATAGAAATATATCTTTTATAATAGTCTGCTAACTCCCAACTTAAAATGAGCCAGATATAATATATTGCCTTACATCCAATATATTGTTTCAGATACTGAGAGTCAGATCTGTATGATTTTACCATTTATAGAAATGGAGGAAAAAAGGATTAAAAATTAGATTGAGATAAAGACCACATTTCTCTGTATATGTAAATGTATGCAATGTTTAAGCAGGATAGTAATGACCTCTATGTAGAAAAACCTAAATAGAATGCATTCTCATAGTAGAAATAATTAGTTTAAGTATTATTACTTCTATTTTACATTGAAGGAATTAAGAGACTTGTCCAGATCCAAAGCCCAAAGAGGTCAGTGAGAGTCTTTTATCTTCCATCAGTGACTTACTCTAGAAATAAATTAGGTCTCTGACATCCTATTTTTCTGGTACAATTAAGGTGTTAATTGTGCCAGAAATAGCAACTGGCCACACGTTCAAAGACTTTATTGCACTGTAAAATAACAAATATAAATAGCTGAAAAAACTTTTAATACAATTTTGGCTGTTTTGTTAGTAGTAATGCCAAGAATATAACTTCCCAATCCTACATGAACTGATAGATTGCACTACCTGTCAAAGTGTGTGTGTACATGCGTGTTTGGTTAGGATTTAGTTTAGACGTCGTCTACAGCATATAATTTTGTATTTCTATATTTAGAATATTAACTTCACTTTAATGCTTTCTGATTGTAACCCCAAATATTTATTTAAAATTTTAAAGGCTGAATCTGTCATACTAATTTTGGTAGAAAAAGCAAATCTGCAATGAAAATGTGTGATATAAAACTAATCATGTATGTTTAGAAAAGTGATGAGTTTCATGAAAAACCATGACTGGATTTATACCCTACTGTGTGATTAGACTGAAGATTTAAAAAATATATTTAAAAAATATAAATATAAATAATTTCAAAGGAGTTACTTTCTTCCTTTTACTTTGTGCGTAGAAATCCTAATGTTTATGAAAATGGGCATCTTCAGAGAGCTCTAGCAGTTGCCTTGGGACCCTTCACCTCATTTCTGACCCCTGCAATCTCCAGTTGAGGTCACTGCACCCCTGCTAAATCCAGTTGAGCTACTTGCCTTAGGGACTGCCAATCATACCATAGTTTGTGGCAGCTTTGTGGATTAAGTATTCTCTAGAGGCTGCATGCTAGTTTTCATCTGTAATTAGAACTTTTGAAAAATAATGAGTTTTGTGGAAAAACTAGTTTAAAATCCCAAAGATAAGGCAACTAGCAAAATAGAAAAAACTAATTCTCCCTACCCCCTAAAACTTCTGTTTCTACAGAACTTTTTTTGCTCTAATATTGTGCAAGGTTACTTTAGCGTTAGAATTAAAAATAATTCTCAAGGGAAACATGGTACATAGAGAGATTCATTCCCCCTTGTCTTGTCTGATTGACACTGGACTTTTGTGGCTTAATGATACAAAGATTATAAAACCAGAAGGGGCCACTGTCATCATTTTACTCTGACTTCATAACAAAGATCATAGGCCTTTCCTAGATTAATGCCTGTTTGACCTAAAGCACATCTTTTGGAGTAACACATAACTTTAATTTAAACATTTCTAGTACTTGAGAATTTACCATTATCCTTGATAAATTGTTTCAGTGGTTAATTACAGTTAGGATTATAACTTTATTCATTAACTCTAATCTGAATTAGTGTATATTCAGTTTCCATAGTTATATCATTGTCTGCTAGACTGACTGTTGCCTGCTACTATAAAATTTGTGTTACCTAGATAGGTATTTATAGTTAGTGATCAAATTATCCCCTTAATTTTCTTTCAGATGAATAGATCTGAGTTCCTTAGCATTTCACTAATAGACATGCTCTTTATGACCTTTACTGTGCAGTAAATTAGTCTGTCTACTGTGCGATAAAACACACATCTAGACACTCCCAGTATTATTGCATATGTAGCATTAAATCCCACGTATAAAATGTAAAATAGAGAACAGGTATCTCAGAAATTTGTTCGTCAATTGAGCTCAATTTCTGTACTAAGTAATGATTTTTCACCTTTCTGCCTGTAGTTCAAATCTGTAAATGGTGGAAGGGACATTGAGCTCTCTTGTTCAAAAGGCTCAGAACTTGCCTTTTTAATTTTTAAGACACCAGAATGTAGCTTTGGGCCAGACTGATCAGGGCAATGGTTACTGTTCACAGCACCAATTAGGTTAAACTTATAAATCAATTACATAATATTTATTTTTAGTACTCAAGCAATGGTGACATGTAATGCTGTTTTGATAAACAGAGAGTGCATAAAGGCACATACCTCTTTTGCTGCATGTATCCAACTTCCATTAATATTAATGGAGTTATATATGACTTGGGCAAATGAAATGCTATTGCTTAAACTTCAAAGTCCATACACATGCAGTGAACTATTAAGTCATTACTACGAGCAAGCAGAAATAAACCATTTGTTGTTCTAATAATTCTTTGATGGAATGCCTGCTAGTAATTTGTCAAAACAGCCATTCTTTAAGTTATTTTCACTGCAAAGTTAAAATCTTATTAGAAGTGGTGGCCTTAGGCTTCTTGGGGCCCTGGACAAGAGAATCATTTGGGGCCCCTTGGAGGCTTAATTTTGATGACCTAAAAGCAAGTTGGATATTTTCAATTTCAATTTCACTTTGCCCTATCCATGAAACGCTAATCAAAATGTCTTAATACAGTATTGATAATACAAATATTCATTGTAATTAATTTTTATTTTTATAAAGTGTGGAGCCCCAGGCAGCTGCCTGGTTTGCCCTCCCCTAAAGCTACTACTGTTGTTAGCACATTCAACATACCAGCACTGACATGGCTTGCTGTCACTGAGAAACAAATGAATTGATTAGCTTTTGGAGTGTGATAGTGAAGAGAAACATAATAAACTATGATTAGGGCTGGATTAACTATTTAAGAAAAAAGAAAAGGAAGAAAATAAATGAAAAACAAGCTGTAAAGATTTACATTTAGCATGTGGTAGAATTGGGTTCAGTTAGCACCAGAGATATAACAATCCAAGAGCACATTACTATTGATAAAGTGCTGACAGGTAGCCAGATGATAGGCCAGATCTTCCCTGACTGTAAATTTGTGTTGCTCTGTCGAAGTGAATGGAGCTATACTGATTTATGCTAGATGGGAATCTGGCACACGGGTAATAGCTGCCAGGTTTTGTGCAGCATCATGGGTGACATTTCACACAATTATTTAAGTTTCAGATGATCAAAGTGTTCATCTTTACTGAGAATGATACAGATTTAGTTCTGGTAAAAGGTGCTAGCTGGGCAGACCTGGTAAATGAAGTCTGATGTTCTTGGGCATGGATTACTAAAAAATACTTTTTAATGACATGATAACATTTTTTTCTCCTGTATGAGTGACCAAACTATGTTTTAGCCAACACGAATAGTCCAAATTCCAAGTATTAGGATTATTGAAATCTATTCCTTGCTAGAAAAGAGAACTGAGATCTATTCTTATAGCTAGGATATCATGAAAGGTGATAACTGAGACTTTGTGCCCCCATACCAGAGAAGTGGGTCATATCTTGAACTATTCCTGACATAACTTTCTACAACGTCTCAGTTGCTCTATGTATTAGAATGGGAGGAATTATTGTGGCTTGCCTACTGGAGCTGAGATATAAGAACTTAATCAGCAATAATTGTTGCAAACAGTGTATAAATTTTACTAGTATTCAGTGGGTGTGCCTACATGACACTTTACTGTGCAGTAGACTAACCTACTGCACAGTAAAGCATCACTGTCTACATGTGTGCAGCATTTATGGAGTAGTAGATTGGCCTAGTAGATTGGTCTAATAGATTAACCTTGTGGTAGGTACTAGGGTTGTGCAAAACAGCACCATTTTGTTTTGACTCCTGTTTCACCATTTCAACAGGACAGTGTTTCATTTTGAATTTCATTTTGTTCTGGAACTGTTGCGTTTCATTTTGTCGAAACTGTTTCGCTATTTTGATGTTTTGCCCGTAGGCTATAATGGGGAAGCACAAAACTGCCTATACCTTTTTCATTTTGTGTCAGATTTGGATGAAACCAACAGGGACAGTAAACTCTTCTGAGGGCAGGAAGCTTGGCAAGTTTTAGGAGAGATAGGTGCAGGAGTTTCTGGAAAACTGCTCCTCAAAACTGTGAAAGCAAAACTTGTGTCACTTGTAAGTGTGAAGGCAAAGGCGGTTGAAAACAGCAGGCATGGTAGCCCCTGCTCAGGCCACAAAGCCTGCCAAGTTTCAAGGAGATAAAGTGCAGGGATTTCTGGGAAACTGCACCTCAAACTGCTGACAAGCAACACTCGTGACATGCGACTGTGTTAAGGCACACCCTCACTGACACTGGGGCCTCTGCATGACACAGTAGTGCACCCCAATGAGGCCTCCTCCTGGGGTCAACCTTCCTCCCCCTGACCCTGAAAATCAGCAGTGCAGGGGACACCTGTATGTGTGGCATGTATGTTATGCAGTGCCACAGACAGATTTTCAGGACTGCATACTGCATGTCTATGATTATCTGGAAGAGCACCCAGGGAGCAAGTGTGCTTCTGTCCAAAGCAAATTTGCTCCTGATAGGCACACATATAGAAGCCTTGTGGGGAAATCTTACTGAACAGTATTTTACTGTGCAGTAAGCTTACAGCACATGAATAGTATGTATAGATGTGCCCAGTAAAAATTAAACAAAAATGTTCATTGGCTGGCATTTTCTAAAGTGTAAAAAATAATTCCACTCTAGGAAGATGAAGTCATAATCATTAGTCATTTCATAAAATCATCGAAAAGTAGTGTTGGGAGGGACCTCAGGAGGTCATTTAGCCCAACCCCCTGCTCAAAGCAGGATCATCTCCAACTAGATCTTCTCAGCTGAAGCTTTGTGTAGCTGTTTCTTAATAGCTTCCAATTTTCAGTGCTCTCAGTTGTTTTCCAGACTTGGCTTTTATTTAAAAAATTAAAAGATTATTTCTAGTGTTATGATTGCACAGAAAAAAATCCAGAATGTGGCCACAGTAAAACCAATATAATGTCTTCCTGAGTTTACAAACAGTCTGGCATAAAAACTCTGATTTGCCTCATTTAGGTGCTAATTCAGATGTAAATGAAAATACTTTAAAATGTGATTTTTTTTTAAAATGATTTAACTGTATATCAAAGCATACAATGGCAGAGTTGAAGGGAATGATGTTTTGATTTTCATCTTCCTGAAGTAATGGACATACTGTTGCCAAGAATAATTTTGTAGGAAAAGGTGTCTTGCTGTTGCTTTCTCAGGTGTGGGATAGTATGATAGAGCCACTACATGCAAGGCAGTAGGCAAGACTGAAAGTCACTGCCCTAGTTTATACCCATTGTTATATTGTAAAAAGAAGAGGCCAGGATGCATAGTGAAGCATGTAGTTGAGAACTGCCTTCTAATCTGGAACTATCCATCCTTAGAATCTGACCAATGGGAGGACTCGTACTGATTTCAGTCTGTGGTTAGCCATGAACTTAGAGAGGAAAGACTGAAAAGACTTCACTACAGATCAATTTTCTTTTGGTTAACAATATTAAAGCCTTAGAGATGGGTATGGCACATGGGTTTGGTGTTGAAATATTGTGACATTTACATTGAGATGTGGCATGCATTATGCCATGGGTGATCCAACCGTAATACATGTTTGAGTCTAGGGCTCCTATTATTTTAAAAGAGGGGAAACTGCAGCAGATAGAGCCCAGATGGCTGAACAGGGGCTAGCTGCCATAGGGAAGGCAGCAAGAAAACTGCCACCTAAAACAGGAAGCTGCCCAAAAGGTAAAAGGGGTACATTTGTAGCCAGTAAAGGAAAAACTCCCCTGAATGATCAGGCTGCAAGTGAATAGGCAGCTAGGAGCCAAAGGCTATGAGTTTCTACTGCAGAACTAACTGCTGCACAAAGGGACAGTAGTCAGTCAAAGCCTAACCTGGGCTGCAAGGGTGCTGCTAGAGCAGCAGTTGTAACAGTTGCCATAAAAGGCCATCAGGCAATCGGGGCCATCAGGCCCTAATGGGATATTGCCATGGGTAGCCAGGGTGCCACCTGGCTGGAAGAAGCTGGGCTTAGGAAGCATATAAGCCCAGCTTATATAAAAGAGAGGATTCTGGCTCTTTAGCCTGCCAAAGAAAGTGCTTCTGAGCCAGAAGGTTGTAAAGGAGTTCCTGGGCCAAGAATTGAAATGCCCTGGGGACTGTCAGCAAGAAACTGATGGCTTGCAGAGGAATACAACTCAGGGTAGGGAGAAGTCTTGTGGGACAGCCAGTGAGCTAGTGTTTATGTTTAGACCCTGTATAGAGAATAGTCTATATTATAGCCAGAAGGCTTACTTTTTTGTTACAGTTTACTCTAGTGGTTTGTGTTAGGACAATTTGGGGTGAAGGAGGTCCCAGCAGTACCTGAGGGGCAAATGGCTGCTTTGAGCCTGCCAGAGACTTGGCTCAAGATGTGGACAGGCAGCAACCAGAATAAGGTCTGTTGCTTAGTGAAGGATGGAACCAGTGCCCAAGCAGGGTGGAGACATGGCTGGAAGGCCCAGTGCACAAGTAGGGTAAAAAGAGATCCAGGGCTCCCAGTGCCCAAGAAGGGTAGGCACCAGGGCCAGGGGGCCCAGAATCAAGATAGGTGGGAACACTTTGGCCCAGTGCAGTGGACTTAGGCTAAGGATCCAGCAAGAGAAAAGGTGCAATGTCTGAGAAGGCTGAGGCCCCAGCAGGTGAGAGTGACTAAATAACATCTGTAAGGCATGGGTGTGGCTGTAGGGGAGGTCAGACACTGCAAAATTCACCCTCAAGGCAATTAGTGCTATAGAGGCCATATTTGGCACCTAAGGGCAAGATGAGGATCAGTGTTTAGGATGAACCCACAGACTGAGAGTAAATGAGGGCTTACTTCTGGATACTAGGGCAGCAGGATCATCCCCTTTTCACAAGCCAATTCATTACAACAAGGCACAGCAGGAAAGGAAAAAGGAAGGGGGACCAGGGAGCTGGATTACAGCAGGAGTCACAAGGCCACCAGGGGCTGTCACAGCTTCCCCTGGAACCAGATCTTGCTACAACATGCCACAAGTAACATAGGCAGTCTGTGTGTGGCACACTTCAGATCACAGAGGGGATGGGCAACCCAGAGGCAGATAAGGCAGGGAGTAGAAAAAAAAGGAGTAGATTGGGGAGGGAGAACAGGGTAGAAAATGGAAACCAGAGCAGCAGATGAGGCAGCGAGTACAATGCAGGGAACTAAAAGCTGAGCAGAGCAACAAGTCAGGCAGGGAAAAGAATTGGAGTGCTACTCAGGGAGGGTACATGGCTAATCTGTGGTGCACATGCCAAACAACTTGGTCCCCACTGTACTATGTCTCTTTACAACATAAAGTTCACATACAGACGTATAACAATATTTTCAGTAGCTTTATGTAATAATAAACAAAATCCCCAAGCAAACCTTTATACATATATGTCTACGGGTGTAATCTGTGACATTGTGAACCATTTGAAAATGGGTATCTGTTCTTCCTTCCAGGCTAGTGTTTAACTAGCTGAAGTGTTAGGTGGAATTACCTTCTTTCATCCACAGAAATCTGCATCTCCAGGCCTTGCCTCTCCAGGAGTAAGCCTCTTAGAACATGGCAAATGGCACATGACAGTACTTCCAACAATGCCCAAGTAGCTTAGGAACATAAACTACTAAGTTTAGAACTTGATTCAAAGTGCACTGTAATTCCAAGCATTCTCATTCCTCATGGGATCCTCTGTCCTGTGTTAACGTGAAGGTCAGTGCCTTAATCAGAGCCAATAAAGTGCTTTTTCCCATTCACTGTTCTATTTTTTTAAACTGATGATATCTACATGCAAACCATATATGTTGTAGCGCTTATGGTGAATGATCCAAAGTTCATTGAAACCATTTTTCTTGACCTCAACAGGGTTGGAATCAGGATTTAATTTTTACTACAACACTAGTTCTTTTTCCTTAGTTAAGAATATGGCAAGTATGTCATGTATGTACTGTTCTGATGCAGTAATACACACTGGCTTATTATAAATGGTATCAGTTTAAACACCTGGTATAACACCGCTGTGGGGGAGGGTTAGCTACAGACTTTCTAGAGCTGAGAGAATAGAAGTATGTATCAGCTCATTATTAAAAAGGAAGAGTATGTTTCACAAAATATGGCCTTGTGGGCTAAAGCTGTCTCTCTTTGTTCCTTGAACAGCAGAGTGTGGCTTTATATCTCAGGCCAATTATCTACCACCATTCTTTAGAAACTGACAAAACCTATAACATGAGCAATGATATTAAGACAGTGTGCAATTGCACAGTTTACTTTGTACCCGACATTTGCATCTGATTTTTAATACCACCTCGCTACAAGAAATGAAATCTCTTATTACAGGGATAAAGAAAAAAAGATTTCCTCTGATGAAAACAACACGTGAAACAAATACCCAATAATTCAGAACTCTTAATAGCACTAAGCTGGATAGCTCTCTTGCAAATAATGTCTTTTTCCATCAATATCTATTGTAAAGTTTTCTGTATGATTAGTTTATTGGCTGGGTGCAAAGTTGCACATCCTCACCACAGTTAAAGAATGTTAGTTCAAGGTCCATCCCGCAAGACAAGTTGTGGAATATAAACTTAGTATTTGCTGTGAACTGTTGGAGGCTGCCATGCAAAAAATAAAAAAATCCATGAAGATATTCAGAACCATTTCACACAGTTTAGTCTTAAAGAAGATGAGAGAGTCAGGAAATGAAATGAGAAATGATCCTCCATCAGCAAGAAACAGCATCTCTCTCCAATATTTTTCTTGTTCTTATAAAGCCTGAAGATATTGCACATACAGTAATTAGTAGTGGATCATTCAATAAGATTGCCCCCTTCCTCCCACAAAAGAAACAGGACTAACAGTAGAAACAACAATAACAAAAGCAACAATGGTTTTGATTTTCATAAAATCAAATTTGCTTCAAAATTTTAAACAATGATACAAACTGATAGAGGAGAACTAGATCCTGTTTAAAACTGACTTTGTGACTTATACTTCAAATGTTCTCTGAGAGAAAAAACTTTGTTTCAAATGTATTCAATTTCAATAATGGTCTTTCAAATGTAAATTTATTTTTACAGGGGAGTCATTGATATTCAACCTTTGAAAACTTTCAAGAGAAATAAAATATAAAAAAAGTGATAATTATGGATTTTAAATCAGATTACAATGATCTCACTTGTGTTTGTTCTATGACTTTCCCACCCCAACAAAATTCACAGTGCAGATATGTAAAATATTGACTTGAAACTTGCAAAAGAAGTTCAGTGTGATACTTTGTCAGAGAACATACGACGTCTTTCAGAAATGGTAAAGACTGAACATACAGAACTGATAACAATCCTGGTAAACCCTATTTATTCTTTAATGGCTAATTCTCTTGCACACACCTCTCTCCCCCTGTCAACCTCAAAATGAGAGGTATTTGTAAGCTTGTCATGAAAAGACACGTACCCAGGGACAGCCATGCCAAACAGTCACTGCTCATCTTTCTGCCCCAGTGTCACGGAGTGGGGCGCAGGAGCGGCCGTGATCCCACTAGCGCCCCCTGCCGTGCCCAATTAGGGTGATCTAGCATCCTCTTTTCTCGCCCGCCACGTCTTGTTGGTATAAGGTTCTATGGGAGGGTGCCACTTATTGCCCTAGACACTGTCCTATGCTTGTACTATTCCCCGTTCTGTATGGGGTGACCTAGTGCACCCCCGGCCTTATAGGCTATGTGTGCCTCCTTTAGCACGCCACAGGCCTCGCTGCTCTTCTGGACGTTATCAGGTCCTTTTCCTTTTCCACACCTTGCCCAGCACCCCCCGGGCTTGTCATGCATCTATTAGCCCTCTCAGGCTTACTGACCGTACTCTTGCCGGTTGGGCTCAGGCAGCTTGAGCCTTACCTGGCCCCTTTGGGCCTTCAGGGTCCCCACCACTGTGGAGCCCCTTTGGGACCCTTTTCCAGTCCTACCCCTGCTGGGGTTTCTATCAATTCCCAATGGGGCTCAGGTGGCCTAAGCCTTACCTGGCCCCTTTGGCCCTTCAAAGCCCCCACTACTGCACAGCCCCTCCAGGACCCTTTCCAGTCAACATCTCCACTGGGGCTTCTATTAATAAAATGTGCCCTGCCCACTCCTGGGGCCTCTCTTAGTACCGTCGCCCGCTCCTGGAGCTCCTCTCAGTGCACTCCACCCCTCCTGGGGCTTCTCTCCATGCACTCACCCCACAGGGCTGGGGTCAGCACCCCTCAACACCACACCCCACCAGTGCAAACAGCTGTGCCCACCTGAGACCACTCACTGTGCCCCACTGGGCACCAGGAACCCCCAGATTACTGGGGCGCTCCCATGAGGCCCCCTCACACCCCTACAGCCTCACCCGGTCCTCCGGTTTAACAGTAACAAAACAGAACCAAAAGCCAACCAGCTGTAACACAACAACAAGAAGCCTACCGGCTATAACATAGGATCCAGGCCCACCTGGCCCTCTTGGAAAAGCATCTCAGTCAGGGTTCTCTCCACCCTCACCATGGTGCAGCCCCTTAGGTGCTCAGGCTGCACCACTCATCTCTGCTCTGCTAGGCACTCCTGCACCTCAGACTGCCAGATGGAAACTGCTTATTAGGCTTCTGCCTGGGCTGTTTATAAAGGCCTGACCCTGCCCCCTTCTGGTCACATGACCAACCCAGTTGCCCCAGCAACCAGCACCTGAGCTGAGCCTGGGGATTGGCAGCTGACTTTCTCCCTTCTTAGGAACAGGGCACCTCAGTGCCCCTGTGACACCCAGAAACAGTGCTCCATGGTTAGGAACTGCTCCTACATCTGTCTGGTCACAATGTGCTTATCTTCAGGGTTGTGGCTGATGTCAGTGGACTAAAATTTTGATGTAGCCATGGACCATGTATTGTTTGGCACCCAGCAATTGTATTCCCTGCAAGTACTGTGATGGCTGTGAAAGCTTGGATGGTGCCTCCTGCACAAAAATGCAAGAGAGTGGCTGGGGCAAGACTGCATTGTGGTGACAAGCTGGCCACAAAGACAATCAAACTCTGCTAATGGTTGCAACCCATAGAGAAAGTGGAGCTTGCAGGACCCAATACCAGACCCATTCCATAAAATGGTAACAGTCATAATAGGACATAAGAGGCCATACAGATGTCTTAAAACAAGAGTAGATGAGGATGGTAAGGGTGCACTCAAGAAGAACAAACAGTTGTTCTCCTAGTGGTTACCACCCTCTAGGTGTACAGTTAGATAGGCCTTAACCTCTACCACACCTGAGCCTAAAAATAAAAGTGACTATTCCTCTAAAAGGAACTTGTTGGCAGAAACCTGACACGCTCATTACATGCGTATATCCAAGCTAGGAGAACAAGAGAGAAAGGCTGAGCTATTGTAACAAGAGAAAGCAAGGAAGCTACATATATGTTTCAACTGAACTAGCAAATAAAGAAAACAAAAAACTATATATACATTTCAAGCAAAACCTGTAAAAGGTACACTGAATACAGGAAAGATATCCTGCGTGTGACAAATGCATGCCTTCCTAAACACATCCTCATATTTCTCAAAACAGGCACCCAGTGTCTAAGGTGTTACAAATGTCTCAATCATTCAATGTCTGTCTGGAGTTTTGTAAACAGACCATCACCGATACAGGCTATTGCAAATTTGCCCCATTGTTAAACAAATACCCAAAGACAGGTCTGGTAAGCAATGCTTCTAGATATCCTGTTTAGCCACTCAAGACCCATCACATTTTAATTGACCTATAACTTCCAAGCTAGTCAGTAGCTGCAAGAAACACAGGCCTTCACACCTAGACAAATCTAAAAACAGAAGCCAGGCAATTTAAAAATTGTAATGTAATGGTCCCTCTTCTCCTCCCTGTTTTGTTCAGACTTTAATTGACCAACCTTCAAGAAAAAATGCTTTAAACCTATACAATTAAAACAGTATATAGAGAAATACAGAACTGCCAGCAAGGTGCAGTCCAGGGAAGATCAAGAAGCCATCCTGCATCCAGCTCACAAATGAAGGACCCATGCTCTGTGAAAGCTGACAAGAACGGCTTCTTGCCTGCTTCGGTAAAAATCTCTTGCAGCTGAAATAATATGAGGACTCATAATGGCTCATGTATTTAATATTAAGAAAGTCTTTTTCTGTCATTTAGTTTTATAACTTGTTGGTAGTTATTAAAGCAAGCTTTCCTGCTATTAATCCATGAGTGTTTTGTCAAGTCTTAAAGCACTAGGTTTTAAATCTGGTTTGTAAGTGCAACATAGTATACTACTCCCTAATTTTTGGCACTAATGAAAGTAGACTTGGTGGCTATCAGGGATTGTTGACATTGCCTTTTCCATTAAATCTCTCTCATGAGTTCACAATGCTGGGTCAGCACATGAAAGGTGACAACCATGTACAGATCCATAGCAGCTGGTGGTGGTAGAAGCTCTGGGTCACTGGCAGCAGTGGCAGGCAATATAAATGCAACGGAAATACAGATGGATGGTCAGGGACATAAATTGCACAGTAAATTATACCAAAATCCCTCCCATAAAATTTTTGCCATCCATCTACAATTTGAAAAACCAGTGGGTGCTCCAGTGGAAGTCAGAGGGCCCTAAGAACCCTAGACCAGTTGCAGGTATGTATGCTGTTTCTGGCCATTTTCTCATGGAAGTGCTTCAATGTGTTCAGCCACTCTTTAAATCTACTTTCAAGGGTGTTAAGCGAATGAGCTAATTTAATGAGATCACCTGATTACATTACCATTGGGATTTGGTGCATGCTAGCTTCACGGTAAAATGAGGAGGGAGACTTGCTGGCCTAAAATCCTGTTGACCTTTGGTTGGCTGTGATTTCTTTGCACGCACTGTTCTGTTTTTTGCGGGTCATGGACAGACCAAGGTAATGAGCTGCCTGGCTTGGATTTGGTTCTGTATTGTCATACAGTGGATGGCTAGCTCCATGTACTCAGCCACTGCCTCTTGGGAAGGCATGGCATAATTGTCTCTAGCAGTGGGGATCCCTGCCTCAGGTTTATCCCTAATATTATCCTGGGATGCAGGACAATGGGTTTTGGGTTTGTCATGGATCCCCACTCTTGCAACTCAACCACACACAGTTTGTTGTTTTCAGGCTCTGCAGGTTTTCCTGGATCGAGTAACTGGTGGCCCTCTGAGCCCTGCAATGACATCTTTCTTTGGGATTCAGGTAAGTAGAGAGACTCCTCTGAGCCTCAAAAGGAGAGAGTTCCCTACTCTCCTCCTTTGCCCCTGCCGGGGCATAGTCCAAGCATTTTTTTCTGTTTATTCCTTCCGGTTCTCTCCCTGTCTTCCTCTCTCTCCTGCAGTTGTTGCTGGGTGCGTTTTTAAACTGCTCTCCGTCACGCACCCAGCCAACCAGAACTGACAGGACCTGATAAATCTTGGTGGGTGTGATCTCCCCGCATCCTGTTCTTTCAGTTCTTGTCTGCAGTGAGGTGTTTGTGCTTAGAGCAACTTCTCCAGCACTCCTTAGAGTCTTCAGGTTCCTTTCCCCAGGTACCTGAAACATCTTTAGGGTGGACAGTGCAATCCTCACTGCCACAAAGGGTGACCCATGGACACACCAATCCCATGCCTTCTCTATTCCAGGATGAGTCATGGGACAACTGGTCCTGTGACAAATGCACCATCTGTTCATGGCCCTACATATTTGTACTTCTATTTCTCCTTACTTCTTTTATTGCCTTTTTGGACATAGTTTTTTCAGAAGATGAAAGAAATTCTTGATCCCATTCCATTTTATATTATCTGTTCCTTTCTGTCTCTTCCTCTCAATCCTTTGTCTTTCTTATAGTTTGTATGGAAACCTGTTCTACTGCTTTCTGCTGACACAAGGGGACAGATTTTGATAGGTTTACTAATGCTAAGTGCCACCTTGCCCCCACAAGTATTCATTCACACTGGTTTTAAAGTGATTACTTGTGAAGTAAAGCACTACTCCTCATAAGAAAGGTAATCAAACTTTGGTCCTAAGGCAACCCCTATTGAGTATCTCAGATCTTACCTGTTTTGGGGAGAATCACGTATGTGGAACAAAGTTTGCTATACCGTGAAATACCTTTTCCCCCTGTGTGTTTATTAGGAATGAATCTTCAAAAACTACAGAACATATGTGAATAATCTCTCTTCCTCCAGCTATTTGTTACTGGGGTTTTTTTTTTCTTTTTTTTCACAGACTACACCACCAAGTAAGTGTCCAGCAACTGGTACTTCACAATAACCTGCAGTTAAGTGGGAGTAACTCTCCTAACAAAGGCTAAAGCATGGGTACATGAAGCTTTTACAGCTGAGAAAGACATTTTCAAATGCCTGGTTCCTAACCACTGTGAATAGTCAGTTGGGTAACAATGAACTGAGAAGTAACTTCACACAGATAAAACCCTGGCTCAAAATTTGCTTATAGCTTTGTGAAATTATCCTACATAATGTTCTTAGTAGGCCCCTAAATACCTATTACTTGTTTTCCTCATATTGGTATTACTTTTACTGAATTTCATATTAGGCAATTCTACATTTCCAACAGAGTAAAACTTTTTAGCTATTCATTATTTCTAATGATACAGAACAGAATTTGATTAATTCCCCTACTTAATTTTTCTAAATGCATTAGAAGCTTTAGAGGTATTGGGGAAAATCTGTTGGCAACAAACTATTTTGGAAAAATAATGAGATAGTAGAATTTCTGTAATTGATGCCTGTGGTTTTGGGATTAAATACATTTTCTTCTATTACCTGTGCAAAGTAACTGTGCCAGAATTCGCTGGAGCTCTTATTGCCAAAGAAACCCCTCAAAGGCTGTGTTCATAATGTTTAAAATGCAGACTCATCCAAAGACAAAATGGGCCCATCAGGTAGTGTTAATGATGAAAAGCAGGACTGCCTCCAGGTGAATTAGCAATAGAAGTATGTGAAACATTTACTGTCATCAAAGCCCTTCAAACCTTAAGGCTTATGGTTTATATATATTTTTTTAAATGTTCTGATTTTTGTTTTAAATGAATGTAAAGATGTCCTCTGACTTGTCAGAAAACATAGCCATTTTTGAGAAAAATTTAAACCCCAACTTTGAAACAAAACTCTGTCATGGAGCTCAAAGAAAAGAAACTATAGTCCTATCAGGGCTCAAGATTATTTCAAATTATTTCATGATTGAAACTGAGATGTAAAGTTAAAAATCTCAACATTTTTTGTGTTCTTATAATCCTCAAAATATTCAAATGAAATGTCCAATGAAATATTTTGTTTTGAATATTTTGAATTCCATTTCAATGTTAACCCTTAGTTTTTTAATAATTACTTTTTTGAGTGAAAAGTTGATTTGAATAAAACCAAACATTTTTCATTTAGAGAACAAAAGAGTACACTTGACAATTTTTTTTCAATTTTTCTAAAATATGTGACGCTTCTTCTAACTGGATTCATTAAAATTATCCCCTTCCTATGAGGTGCTTTAATTTTGACGTTTTCAATAATAGGAACTTGAAAGTTAGTCTAAAAGTCCCCAGCTAACTCTGGTGATCAGCATATGTATCAAAATACTCACAAATTCAAATTCTAGCTGTTTAGTGGGGCCATTCCAAAAGGGCCAACCCCGGCCACGGGCAGTTTTCAAATACTACAACAAACTTTGTATACCCTCCATTTGAGAACAAAGGCATCCAGCTGGGTCAGAACGCGGCTATTGGGCCCTGATCCAGTTCCATTACTTTGAACAGAATGCCTGGCCCTGCTGTACTGTGCTGCTGACCGGTTCAGCTAAAAATGCAATTTAACATGCTATTTGTACTCTTTAGAGTAGAGGAACTCTTCCAAAACCTGGAGTATAGGCACTCTTACAAAACCCTACCTGTTTATATAGCCTCAGCACTGAGCTCTGAGGTCCTTTATTGGGCCAGTACTTAGAAATGAACTTTCCCAGGATGCCTTTAGTTAAAGGCTCTTGACTCACCTCTCCTGAAAGTCATTCAGAAGATAATGTAAGAATGTACTTGTTCTTTAACCAGGCATTAATTTAATCATTTAATTAATTCACTAACTTATGAGCACAGGAGAGGTCTGGTTCAGACTGGACATTGGTTGATCTGATTTAAACACTAATTAGGATGATCTGTAAGACTTGTAAATAAATATGCATTTCCATAAGTGAGTTAGTGCTATAGATTATGCCACATGTCCAATTCATTTACTTACACTGAGTTTAGAAGTAGATTGATCATAGACAAAATTTTTTACCTTTTTCTTTTATTTTTACTTTATATTTATATATTTTTAAATATTATTATTACTTATTATACTTAGGAATTTCTTCTTAAACTTACAGGATAATAAGTAGCGTATATTGAAAGTTGACTCTGTTTTTAAGATTCACCACTGTCAAAATTGGTAGTATCTGATTTCTCTTATAATGAATTATCCTAAGCAGACAGAATAGGAGTTTAGGATGGACTAGGGATATATACATGTATTATGTGAGTTACTCTCACAGGTGAAAAAACATTAACTTAACACCAAGAATGCTTCATATTCAACTGGTGGGGGGGGGGGGGGCGGTTAACAATTTTTTTTCTGGACTGTTTTACCATTGAGTTTAATTAGACTTTCCTTAGCTCTGAATTCACAAGGGTGAATGTGTGCACGTGTTTAGGTTTTAATCTGTTCAGCTGTACAGTTATTACACCACTAGGTTACCAGTAAATGCATGAGGTAGTGAGTACTTCACCCCGGTTTAAACTAATAGGATTTGGGTTTATCAAAAAAATGTGGCTTTTAAATATGACCATATATATATACATTCCTGCATAACAATGGAATTTCCTGGATGTTTTCTTTTATTATAATGCCCTGGATTTAGCAAAAGAACAGTTTGGCAGCCCACTTTTAATGGCTTTGGTAAAAATTAATAATATTTTTTTGTTTTTTCCGCACACTGTATTTTAGCAAAACACATCTTTCTATCAACAGCAAAATTCCATTGTTTAAAGTGTTAGTAGCAGTAAGTTACAATGCCAGTATCTATCAGATCTCATTTTTTCCAGGCTAGATTAATATAATTAACTGTATTCAGGAAAGAGTGCACTAACAAAAAAGTCTTCAAAAATGCAGCAGCAGTCTTCATCCTCAAGTAGAACAACCCCAGCCAACTCTTAGCTGCATGGGGAAATCCCAGCCTCACCCAGGGCTGGCTGGGAACTGGGTCAGAAGTGGGAGAGCTCTCAGCCAGCCCCCGGCTTCGTAGGGAAGCAGAGAGCTCCCCAGTCCTAGTGCTCAGCTCCTGTGGGGAGTCAGGAGCTAAGTAGTGCCAGGACTGGAGAAGTCCCCCATCCACTGTGGCCCACTAGTGTTGGGGTTGACTGGAAGCAAATTTGCTCCCTGTCAGTATCTACACAGCAACTTACTGCACAGTAAATTTACTACCTGTATTTACAGGTATTAGGTAACTGCGCACTAAATGGTAAGTACATGTGGACAGTAATTCTTTACTGTTCAGTAGATTAGTGTACTGCATAGTAAATTGTCTCATGTAGACTCATTCTCTGAGTAACTGTGGCAGCATTTCACCCTACTGATTGACTACTTGTGGATTCAGACTTGCACAGTGCTAGACACTGGGCTCAGCAAAGTATATCAACATGTTAAACTTTAGGCACCTGAGCAGTCCTGTAGAAATCACAGACTATTTAAAGATTCAGTTCTGTACATGTATGTTTCCAGGGGTCCAGACTGACTCTTAGTAGAACAGGTATGTCCCAGGTATTTTTTCTGAAATCCCTGTGCAGGAGTACTTCCCACCTGAGTAAGAGCTTGCAAAAGTAGACCCTTCATTTGCATGCATTTTCCAAAAGATTGTACTTGTACCTTGCATGTATATTGTGGATTAACCATGTATTCCACAAGCTTACAGCCCAATGGGGCTGCTAGTAGGAATTAAAGATACTCATGTGAATAAGGATTTCAAGACTCAGCCCTCTTTTCATTATATGTATTATCAGATAAATAACAGAAGAAGATACATTAACTGTTTTCAGACCCCATGGGGGATGTGTGGTAGACTCTTTTTAACTATGGTTCTACTTGTTTTGACGTGGAGTATATATAAGGAATGCTTCATCTTTTGACTATTAAAGTAGCTCTCTGCTTGTAGCTGATGATTCATAGCTTATTATTTTTCTAATAGTTCATAGTTAATTGGTATGGTGCAGTATTAAAGATTAATTATCAAAATGTAAAAAGTGGCAAGACTTTCTTTTATAGCAAGCATAGAAAATATCTGCAAATGAAGAACCGCCAGCAAAAAATCACCTCAGACAGTGCCCTCATAGCTACAAAGCCAAAACCTTTGTGTCATTGCACAAGTGAGAATGCTTTTAAATAAAGTAGTTTCAATTTTATAGCATCCCATAACTTGCCATCAACAGTTCTTTTTAATAAAACTGAAATAAGCATTTCAAAGGCAATAGGCATTTTTTTTTCCCCTTCACAACCCCAAAATAGGACTTGCATTAAACTGGAAATTGGGTCATGCTTCAGCACACAGTCATTTGACCAAAAGATAACATTCCTATTCCCACAGTTATAAGATGTGCCTTTCAGACAATGGAAACATATAAGGACTACAATTTTAGGTAGTTTGTATAATGTAAAAATGTCTGTCAGGTTCCAGGGAGCCACAATATAATGAAACCCGTTGGTCTGGGTTGTGTACAGTAAGAAGGTCTCACAAAATGGAACCAAGTGTCATATTTCAGCATAGTGCTGGCATGGAAAAAGTGAGGACAACAGGGACATTGACATGTCTTATTTTGTCTGATACTTTATTTCTTGTTAAATAATCTACAACAAAGCTGAATTTACAAGGTAAGGAAGGCAAGGGAAATGTTTACTGGTGCATAGTTGCACCATGAGACTTTTCTTGATTCTTTGATCATAGCAAACCTTGTAGCACCCCCAAGGCATGCTTCACTGAGCTAAGGGAGATCAGTGGAGTATTCCCATCAAGAAATGAAATACAGGTCATTTATCAGGCACCAATTAAATCAGGCTGTAAACCATTCCTTAACACAATGAGGGAGGAAAACCTAATGGCAAAGAGAATTAGGAAAAGGGAAATGTCAACCCCCCCCCCATTAAAATAGAAGAAAAAAAGAAAAAAAAGAAAACAAAGGGTGCAAGAAAGAAACAAAAAGAAAAGTTAAAAATGCTAAGGTAACCACAAAGCTTTTAACAGCTTCAGGATGTAATTCACTGTTGCCTTTAGTTTACTATTTTCAGTGCTTAAATCAAGTGCCTCGCAACTAGCTCTTTCAGCTGCAAAGTGTAACAAAGCATAGAAGCTGCTGTCCATAAAAATCAAAACAGAGCCATATCTTATGAAAATGATAACTTCCTGACAGCCCTGCCTCCCTCTGCTGCTTAGTAATGAGTGAGTTGGACACCACCTGACAGTTCAACCTCAGATGAATATTTCAGACATATCATGCAAGAGATTCACAGATCAACCCCACCTCTATGAAACCATTGGAGTGAGACAGAAAGCCATTTTGAACTGGAGCATCAGAGCGGAACACAACTAGCAGTATTTTTTTTAACCTGTGCCAGTGTTGGTGTCTAAGAGAAAAGGTTAGGGTGATCAGAGGTACTACTTTAGACTGTGGTTCTTATACCTCCACATTACAACATACATAACAGGCATGAACACTATACTTCATTTTACTTGCTCCTTATGATGTACTCTTTGACGCAAAATTAACATACAATTGTGTACAAGCATCTTTAAAATTTCATTATAAAAAAGATCACTCAGACACTGTCATGCCAGGTGTTTTAACCTTTCTGTGATTCTTTCTTACTTCCATACATGTACAGAAACAGCCATAGTGGCAGGTACTCTGTACCAGTAAACTACTCTACCAGTGAATTATTTTATATATTTTGCTTTTATATGGCATCTCCCAGGCAAAAATGGAAAAAGTGATTCTCAGGTGCTGATGAAGTTAATTTTCTACCACTCCTTGAAGACAGTAATAAAAATTCTTCTTCCCATTTTATGGACAGGAAAACTGGAGTACTGAAAGAAGGAGCTGGAGTTAAACTCATAGGAGCACAGGGTAGATGCTAAGGCATTGTTGTTTCATCTTCCCACCAGGATGTTTTATGATGTGTGTTAGCTTAGCATGGTGGGGATCCCATGACCTGCACCCCAGGCAAGTGCCTGGATTTCTCATCCCTAACACCAACTCTGAGTTTAACTAATTTGTCCATGGTTGCATCCTAAGCCACATGATAACTAAGCTGGTAACAAAGCCACATTCTCCTAGTTTTCAGATGCAGAATCTTTCATTACTGGGCCATTTTCTGTTTCTGAAGCAACAGTTCAAACCTCTGCCCAACTGCAAATTGAGCAAACACCCTTTTATCTGTGAGGCACTGTTATCCAGACACAGAAATTGAGAGAAGAACACCCTGGAGCCCTCTTTTACTTCAGTGAGGCTTTTGGATACTCAGCATTGCTGAAAGTTAGGCTTCAGTTGACTTGTCTAGTATCCCACAGATATCTGGTTGAACCAAACAGGATCATGAGAAAGTAGGGCTGGAAGGGACCTCACAAGTTCATCTAGTTCAGCCCCCTGCTCAAGGCAGGAACATCCCTGACTAAACTATATCAGTCAGGTGTCTGTTGAATCTGCTCTTGAAAACTTTCAAGGATGGAGAGTCCACTAGGTAGCCTGTTCCAGTGCTTGACCATCTCAAAGTCAGAAAGTTCCTCCTAAGGTCCAATTTAAATTTCCTTTGCTGCAGCTTGAGGCTATTGTGCCTAGTCCTGTCCCCTATGGTCTCAGAGAAAAGCCCATCTCCATGCTTTCTGTAATTGCCCTTCAAGTATTTGAAGACTGTTCTCAAATGTCCCCAAAGTCTTCTCTTCTCCTGAATTCTCATTAAGTCTTGCTTTCCAGGCCCCTGATCATTCATCTGGGCTCTTAGATCCTAAAAAGTGTTTTCTGGAACTCCCAAACTATAGAAGCGACACATTTTTCACAGGTTTATGGTCCACAAAGTTCAAACTCAAGTAATTACATCTCAAAATATATGGTCTGAATTTTCAAGTTCTGAGTACTGGCAGTACTTGAGACTTAAGCTAGCTTATTCCTAGACTACTTCTAGCAATCCAAATAATTTGTGTGCATTAACCATCCTTGTATAATACATATGTGGACCAGAATACAATGTAATGTATGTATCAAATGTATATGTAGCACAATTCCTTCGGCTTTAGGGAAGTGAGAGCAAGGAGGGATTGATTCCTACTGTCTCCTAATCTTTGCACAAGAGGCTACAGGAGGTTTAAAATCCATAATTAAAATCCTCCTTTAATGATGCAATCATCTTAGCTTCCAGATTACAAATGTATGTTAAGCAACTATGCTGGATGAAGTCTGGACAAAGTATCATAAAGCCAACATGTAAAACTGCTCAATGTTACTGAAGAATACAGTAAGGGAGGGGGGGGAATGAAAAATAAAAATGAGTGTTAGAGAAAGAGAAAGCAAAACTGAGACTAATTATCTATATTTAAGCATAAGAAGATCTGACTGAGCCTACAAGATTGAGAACTTGTTGCCTAATCAAGTGCATCAAAGGCATTCCTACAGTATTTTCCCCAAGGCCCACAGGAAAACTGCAGAATGTCCATGCAAATCCTTTTTGACTGAAGAAAGCCCCTAAAGTGGTCTGAGTTTTCTTTGCCTCTGTCATGCTGCTGCATAGCCCTGTGGTTCTTGAGCTGCAGTCTTATACCATAATGGATTGTGGATTCATGGTATAATTCTAAATGTGCTCAACTTTTGCTCAGCATTAATTACTGTGAGGGCCAAACTGTGCCCTGATTCATAGCCTCCTCAACTCTCTTGACTTTGGAATGTACATTAAAGCAGATTTTGGCCCTCACTTAGTAAGTACAATATAATTTCATGTTCTTTGACCTTCAGCATGATTGAAGGACCCAATTTACTAATAACTTACTGACTTAGGCTTCTTTAAGGTGGGTAATATTCAGTTTAGCTGTTGATAAGGGGGCTAATATGTAATATACAACGGTTGCAGATAAGCCCTAAACTTTCAACCCTTTGTTCCAGCTGTAAAATGTCAGTTGGACCCATTTTATTTTTTTTTCTTTATTACTGCATCAAAACCATGCTGTGAATTTGTAGCTGCCATAAATGCTTAATGTAAGAGCTCATTGTGCAGTAAAGTGTCAGAACACTGTTTTTAACACATTTTTAAAGCAACATTTTACAGCTTACATTTTTTTCTTTTGTGTACCATAAAAAGTATAGAACTTCAATGTCACATTCATCATAAATGTGTAATGATTCACAGGAAACCATAAGGGATTGGATCCTTCCTTTTTTCCCTTTAGAAGAGGAAAGATGCATAGCATTATTCCCAGGAGGGTAAAAATGCAACAGTAACAGTCATGGGTTATTAGGAATTTAATTTGGAATCTTTGACCTTTACACTGCTTTAATCTTTTCAGAGGGGGAGTCAAATAAAAAGTTGACTACGATCAGTCAAATTTTCTTCCAAAGATCATCATGTTGCCAAATAGTCACTTCACAAACAGATTGCTCTTCTGAAAAACAATAACCTGCTTGCACTAGGAGGGCTTGATTTTCTGTGTCGGTCTAATTTGACAAGCACAATTTTGCTACTGTGACTGATTGCAGAAACAATTAATAGCACTTATCTGCATCTAGCAACCTGCAAATCAGGCAGTTAGATGTCTAAGTGCTGCCAGTTCCATACACAACTCAAAATAAGCTTTAAGATCAATTGCTACAGACACAGAAATACACCTGAAGCATTAGAAGTTTTGCTGAAGCTAAGATGAATATAAGGCTCTGCTTCTGGACTTCTTTCTCACTTTCATAATTTTATTCATTTGATTTATTAGTTTTTTCCTCCTTTTTTCCCTTTACGTCATGGTCATCATAGGTATGGTTCAGTACTGGTCCACAAGTAGGAGGCTCATGTAATAAGAGCTGCATTCTTCACAGGGTTGGAGTCCTACCTTCCTACAAAGAGGAGGATGTGTTAAGTTTCTAGGGATATAGGGAGCTACAACAAACTGCTGAAGTGTCCCAGCCATTATTGAAAAATTTTACTTCATAAAGCACAACTTCTTCCATCAGCTTTATTGGACCACCAGTGAGTGCCAGGTGTGTGTAAGCAGTGCCGTTTGAAATAAAAATTGCTGCAAATAGCTGAATGATTCATCTTTAATTCAGCAACTCCTTATGAACAAAATGGGTTTCAAGCCATCCAGAAACAAATGAACCATGTTCTACTGTATCAGGAATATAGGAAAGAAAGAGACTTCTGGGGCCATTGAGTCCATTTGGTAGTGTAATGATAGGGGAGGGGAGAGCACAAAAAGAGCGGAGTTATTGTGCTGCTGGCACTGCTAGGTTCAAGGGCCCAGTTTCACCTCTGAGGCCATTCCCCTGTGTTCACAGGCAACTATTTATCTAGAGTCCTAAAAAGCATCCACCCTCCTGCACACCTTATGTAAAGAAAACCAATTTACTTTACTATGTGCCATAGGCAAAAAGCAGGGTAAGACAAGGCCGATGTCAACAGTTTAGAAGTAATTATATTAATATACGTTCGGAGATTCTATATTTTATAATGTTATTTCCAAACATATTCCTTTAATACAGCTTGTAGATGCTCATAAAGGTTTGTGGTAGGTTTTTCAGTTATGTGAGTGATCATAACGCAGCTGAAAAGCATGTTTACATGAATGCATGCTTTGAATGGATGGCATAGGAAAAAGGAGAAAGACTTCTTAAGATTCCCAATTCCACAATCATGAATAGTCACAAATAGACAACAGGATTACTTGTACGAGTGAAGATTTACAAGGAAAAAAGACACAGCTAGCTCTGAGCCTTCTGGTCTCACACTTGGCAACTAACTGTACTGCCATCAAACCAAAGTGATATACAGTAAAAGTAAGGGAATAGATTTACTAGTCAATCTGATAATGCCAGTTCTGATTCACGCTTTATTCACTCTAAAGCAGTGGTTCTCAACCTTTTAAGGCTCAAAGCTATAGGCACTCCTCAGAAAATGCCAGCTCTTAGTTTTCACTCATTTTTTACTTCAGAAAAATAATACAGCATTTTTTTTTATGGCAAAGAACTCAAAAAGACCACAACAGGTCAGAATGTTTTTAGCACTGTGGTTTCTTGTTTGAGATCATTGGGTTTGTGAAACAGGTTTGCACACCTAACTGCATGGTATCCTGTGGTACCCCTGAAAGTATCTCAAGGCACCCTGGGATGCTCAGGCACCCTGACTGAGAATCACTGCTCTAAAGAATACTTTGCACATACTGAATAGAATATTGCTTTTATTCAATACATTTAAAAGGAACAAAAGACTGTTAGGCTAGGAATAGTATAAGGAGGTGCTGTGCAAACTTCATACACAGCTTTGCTTATGCACCTTAGTCCTGATCTGCAATGCCTCCTTTCCAGTTGTGCCTCTGCTGAGTAGAGATTACCAACTGTGCCAGACCGAGTAATGTAATGTAATGTGTGTAATGGTTTGTTCCTTTGACACGACCATACAGCAGTGCCCTTAGAACTCCAGCATAGCTGGCAGGATGGGTTAGAAGCATGTCAGCTATTACAGAGTATGAAGCAGAAGCTGCTGGAACTCTGCTGATAATCCTCTGTCGGCCAGTCCATATGAGCGTGCCTGGATTTATTCTCACAGGCCAGTGAAATACATATACCTCTATCAAAACAAACTAATTTATTTGAACTTGAGACATGGGCGAGAATCTGAATTCTTCAGAGGTGGCATTTTTTAAATCTTTTTGTAAATAATATAATTCTAAGGCAAAATTCATTTTGTTACTCATTTCTCTCTTGGGTCAGTTGATCATGGAGGCCAGGTACAAAAGTTACATTTATTGTGCAGTAGGCACTTAGAAAGCACTCTACAGCTGTACCAAACTGATGGTCAGGGTACAGAGTGATGGAAAAATGGTGGATCCCACTCTAAAATAAGCCTGGATGGATGTAGTATCAGACTTCAGTGCTGTAGGTTACAGCACCATAACACAAACATCTGTACTGCATCTCACTGCAATTTATGGTAGGTCGCATTCCACCAACATCCCATGGAGCATTGCAGCACCCCACTAACCGCCACCTCCCAGGGAGGTGCTCTAGACTCAGCCAGAGCTCATGTGTTCTGCCTGAGAACCAAGCCAGTCCCACCTCTGGGCTCTCAGTGACACGAGATGGTGAAGCCCTTTCTTCTAACACCTCCTGCTCCCCACCCTTGTTCCCTGCATCCAGCTTTGAACCGCTCCCTACAACTTCTCTAGCTGCCCCAGAGCCATCCTCTGGGTCCCCAAACCCAGAGCCCCTCTTTAACACCCACACTTTCCTTTAGTCCTATTTTCTCTCCTCTCCCCATCTTACCTTTTCAGCTCCCCCATAGCTCTGGCTTCAGTCCCAGAGGCATGCTTCCCTGTTCTGCAGGCTTTGGGCATTGTCTTTTAATCAATTAAGATAAATTAACCTAAAGTTACCCACCCGCCCCACCTCAGTTCTTCAGCCCAGGCCTCTGTAGTCTGCTGGTTCTAATCCCAGTCCCGGTAACTTTAACCCTCTACACTTACACTTTCTTACCTTAATCTTTCTCCAGGTATCCCAAGTACACCAAGCACATACATACATACATATCACAATACCCAACTTAGGAACTCACTTGTGTGTATGGTAGGTGGGTGGTATGTGTGTAAATTAATGAATACACACATATATATAGATATAGATATTGTGTGTGAGGTATATGAATTAGAAATCTGCATATGTGTATTGAATATGCAGGTGTTGGTAACTGGTAACTGTTTCTGTCTTAATTCAGTGTGTGTAGTGTGTGTGAATCTAGACTAATTATTTTGACTGTGTGTATATCTGAGTTGCTAGTGTGAGTGTGTGTGTGTATGGCATTGTGCGCATGATATACAAATTACTGATCTGTGTCTAATGTTTGGGGTATGTAGTGTATGTGCCTGAGCTGGTAGGGGTGTATGCACCTAGTGAGTGTGTGCTTAATTGATTTTTATGTGTGCATGTGCAATTGTACACCACATCATCCTGTCTAACTGTGCAATATTGAGGTGCTGAGAGTTGGCCTGACCCCTCAGGGCAACAAGTGGGGGTTTTGGGCAATGGTGCTCAAGACCCAGGGCCAGAGGAGCCCATGGCTGGAGACCTATGGCCTGGTGCCAGAGCATGGGCACTTGAATCCCTTTAGCTCTACTCATCTGGGGAGGGCTCTTGGGTGAGGGGCTACTTGGCCAGGGTTTTGCAGATCCAAACAGCCTGTTGCCATGTTGGGCTGGGGCAATAGGGGGACAGGTATCATGGACAGACGCATGAAAACACACACACACACACACACATACAACCCAGGCATCCAAGAAACACACAAATACTTGGGAGGCACAAGGTACACTGGGTGGGCATGTGGCTATAAGGGCACATGCCATGATGAGCCATTGCCACATCAGGTCCAGGTGGGGGGCTGTGATGTCCCCACCAGCCAATCAAGGTGGGCTGAGCCTTTCAACTCTGCTTGGGAGTGTTCAGTGACCCAGGGAGCCCACTGGGAGGAATGCAATAATTCCCCTACCTGCTGGGCTCAAGCCATACAGGCAGGCTCTGAGCCCACCCCGCATCAAGAACTAATGTGTGTTCTCAACCTAACAATGGGCACTTAGAGAAAAGCTTGAAAATCAGAGTACTTCTGCTAAGGGATTTTTAATGGCCCGTATTTAGCCTCTGGTACTATTGTAGGAATCCTTTTTAGTGTTGGAGTATTGACATTTTTTATTTATTATTTAAGTTTAAAGTAAAGAAAACAATTTAAAAGCAAAGCAAAGCAAAGCAAACAAAGACCACCTCCCCACAAAACCACAGCCTCCAGGGAATTCAAGCCAAATTTGATGTGACTGCTAACAAATATAACAAAACTCAGACAGGCCATAATTTAGGCCCAAAGTTCTTCAGTAAGGGTTTCTTGCAAGCGAGCAATCAAGACCAAAAAGAATGTGAGTAGAGCAATGCAATTAACTATGTAATAAGCCCATGGATTTCTCTTTCTGTACACTACAAAACAAAGCAAAATATAGGTGATAGATAAAGTCTCTGTAAGAATAAGAAATTTCTCTGTAACTAAAATGAATATATTAATCTCTTGGAGAGCTTTCTGGGACTTATTACGGAAGACCAACACACTTTCAGATACCAAACAAGCCAGAGTAGATCCATATATATTTTAATGCCATTTGAACTCACTGGGTATTTAACATCCATCTATCTTTCCATGTAACTCTAGTAACCAGAGACTGAATCATTCTACTTATTTAAATATTTTGTGCAGAGAAGCATGCTGTAGACTTCAATATTATTTGACTAGTTTAACGACTTCAGCCATGATCAATAGCAAGCTCAGTCTCTGAGGCCATGATAATTTGGTCTCTTTGAGTTCCAGCCTCCTAATACCTGACTAAAGAGGACTTTGCTGTACTATGTTAAAAGTCAGTGGTGGTTTTATGATGTAGACAGCTGTTCTTTGTGGACTGAAATAAGACACCAGTCTTGTTCCCCAAGCCCCACAAAATCCTTGAACCAATTTGATTCTGAAAGCAAATGGCTAAGATTTTATACGCTGAACTACTTTGATCTAAATACCATTTCTTTCAAGTAGCTACAACTACAAAATCCCATACATACCTTTTGAAAATCTATGTAAATCAGTATTTGAAAACATGGAAAAAAGGAAGTTAAATATTCTTCAGAAGAATATATTTACAAGAATATCTATATCTATCTATCTATCTATCTATATATATATATATCAGCAGAGACAACATCCAATTTTGAAATGCTAAAAAGATATTAAAACAAGAAAACCAAACATCCTAAAATACAGACACATGCCAGGTATTCTTCAATATACAAGTCACTTTTACCATATAGCATAATTCTTTGCACCACAGCACACTTGTTAGTTCAATATATATGCAAAGCTGATGGTGTTTTTCTTCAGCCACTAAGTCACAGCAAAATCATTAGTATTTTATAAATATTTATTATCTAAGATACAACATTAACTGAATTGTTAAGATATTTCTAGTTGCAGGCATGAGGATATGAACTCATGAGTAAACAATTTATAAAGATAGAGGGTGCAAACAAACATTCAAATGACTTGACTCAGGTTACCAGGCTTGAGCTGCCTAAACGTGAGGTCGGGGGGGGAGAGTTAGGACTGACAGGGTTCAGGGGGTGGGGTTGATGCATTTGGTGGGGGGGTTGGCTGGTCCATGCAGGACTGCTGGGTGTGCTGGTCAGGTATGGGGGTGGTAAAATAGAACAGCCTCAGGGCTGTGTAGCATGGTTTGGCTTTCCCAGCCTGAGGGCTGTACTGTGAATGTGTGCAGGTGTTCATTAGGTTCAGTTAATTCTTGCTGGATGAGAACTAACTTTAGAATGGGTATGCCATTTTTAGGGTGACTATGAACCCATGCATGCTCAGCCATTTAGATCACTCTAAGTTGAGTTGAGACAATGTAAATGTAATGTAATACTTATATGTACCAAGAAGTTTAAATAGCACAATCTCATGCCACTTATATTAAATGTCTAAATATCTTTGGGACACCTGTTAGGAGGACAAGGCTAGAAACACATTCATTTGCATAGCCCATATCCATGAGGACCTAGACAAAAGACTTTATTTTCCCAAGATGCTAGTTCCTTTATTTCAGTGGGATTTTGATTTTGAAAAATCAAGTCCCTCCTATACTCTTCATCAGATTAGATACCTGATTCTAGATGTGCAAGTCTTAACATGAGAACCAGAACAGAACATGCAATTCTCACAGAACACCTGAATTTTCTTACAGTTGTGACTACACAAGCCTAGATTCCACCTATTAGTCATCTAAGTGCAATCATATTGTAGTCTGCTCAAATCTATGAAATACTATTATCATAAAAGGTGTGTAGGTCCCTTGCTTCCTTGATACTTCTTGGGACTTAGTAACTAAGATTAAAATGATTAGAGACTCATTAATACTATTTGAGGGGCTCAAATGGTTAAAATAGGTCCACACGTAGATACTTAAATGCCTCTTAAACATCCAGTAGGTGAAATGTGATCTGGCCTACAATATTCTACAAGGCCCTCATCCTACACACACACACACACACACACACACACACACACACACACAAATGCACATGTAACTTTATGCCTTTGCATAATTTCCATGTAAATCACATGCATAAGTATTTGTGGGAATTAAAGCCACCAACCACCCCAGATTTTCTGAAATAGGTCTAGTTCTATGACTGTTTACCAGGGTTTGGAATTTGAAAATCAGTCTCCTGATCAGAACAGGCATTCACAAACTGTAGGTGCACAGGCCCTGAAGCTGACTTTTGGGCTATAACAGAGGAATGTAATTAGCAACGGTGAAGCTAACACCTGTTAATTTGGGCACTAATAATTCATTAATTAATTTGGGAGCTATCTGTGGATTAAGGTGGACTGTATTCTAGGTCTTTCTTCCTGAAAAATTAGTCACTATAGTAGGATCAGGCCTAAAATGATGAGTTTGTCAGATAGAAGGCTGAATTTCCTTTCTCTGATCTGTTTTGTATGTCATATTTATAGGGGACAACACATAGGGGGTGCATCTGGGTGCACCCCCTGCGTGTGGCGGTGAACCCCCTACAAAAAGGCATTGTCAACACTGTCAGTGGTGCCTGTGGGTGGTCATTGCTCACCACCCTGTCCTCAATCCCTGCAGGCCACCACCAATGCTGCTGGTGGTGGCTGTGAGTGGTTGCCGACCCTTGGTCGGTACTTGCCACCACCTCAGCACTGACAGCGCCGGCATCAGCAGCTTCCCCACTTACTGCTGCCAGGCTCCTGCTGCTCCCACTGCACTCCTGCTGCCACCATTTCCCCCCAGGTCCTGTCATTCATGCATATTTACTAGGGCTGTGCAAAGTTTCAGATGGTGATTTGATTTGGTGTCCGAATCTCCAAATCCAAATCGAATCAGGGGACCATTTAAAAGGTCCAAATCAATTCAAAGCTCTCTGAATCTTTGGAAAGATGGCTGACAGTGACATATGAACAACCCACAAGGTAAGAAACAGCAAGAAACTCTCAAATCAACATACTTAGGGAAGCAGTGGCACAGTAAGGACTGAAGAAAAAGACTAGAATATTTAATACAAACTAATTATGCATGGGGAACTCATTTAGGGAGCTGAGTACCTGCCATGCATAAAGTAAGTTCTCTTAAATGACAGAAATGTAATATATCTCATCCAATGCACCAAATGCCCTGATGGAAAATATATAGGACAGATCAAAGAGTAACTGCACATCAGAATTAGCACATACAGGAAATCTATCAAAGACAAGAATACCCAATTACTTGTGGGGGCATGCTTCTCACAAGAAAACCAATCTCTCAGTTCTAATCCTCGAAGGCAATTTACAAAATACCTTTCACAGATGAGCCAATGAACTTCACTTCATCCACCTCCTGGATACAAAAAAGCATGGACTAAATATAGGCATCAGATTCATGACACTATAACATGCCTAACATCTGACTTTCTAGGTACCTATCCACTATTTACCAGCTATATTCATTCCCCTTCCCCTCCCATCCCCAGCCTGTCTCTCACCCACTGACTCCTCAATTTCCATTTTCATTGATAGGCTTTCTTGCCTGCATAGCAGCCTCTGTCTTCTTTACTATTCATTTCATCCAGGGAGAGCACAGACCAACTGCAGATACTTCCTCAGCCTGAGGAAGGGTATTTATACCTGAAAGCTTGCAAAGAAGAATTTTTACAATGGTTTGAGTTGGTCTAAGAAATGATATCAGATTTACCCAAAGAACCTTGTTTGCCTATGTCCTTAGACCAACATGGATACAACCTATACCCCTTTCCCTTTGTTTTTATGTGTAGCTAAACTGGATTGCATGAATGAGCTCTCAGGGAGAGCTATCCAAAGATAGCATAGGCTTACCCATCCATTTCGAATCACAGAATGAAAGTAGGGTTACCATACATCTGGGTTTCCCCAGATATGTACATTTTTTGGAGCCCCTCCTTGTGTCTCGATGAGTTTTTGAAATGAGAACAAATGTCCAGGTTTTTGTTGTGCCTCTGCTTTGTTGGGCTGGCTGCTTGGGGCTGGGAGCAGTGGGCAAGGTGATTGGCTGTCAGGGGTCACGTGGTCTGGTAAGAGACACAGATTATTTGTGTTTGTGTGTGTGTTTGTGTGTGCACACATGTGTGTATGTACACGTACTACATGGACAGCAGGGCTGGGGGACGTGGGCTGTGGGTCAGGAGTGAGGGGCACCAGCAGGGCTGGGGAGGCAGGGGGCTCTCGATCAGAAGTGCAGGGCAAGCACTGGCAGGGCTGGGGGGTTGGGGAGGCAGAGGTCTGTGTGTTGGGAAAACAAGGCGCCAGCAGTGCTGGAGGTGCAGGAGCTTGGGAAGAGGTAGGGCACATCATTGCCCCTGCCATCATTATACCTCTCCCCCATCTCCTCCCCACTCCCTCCTGTAGCAAAACCCCCAGTGGTGGCAAGGAGGAAACAGACAAAAACACAATTCGAGGTTTCAAAATAACAGGTTTATTAAACAGACAACATACTACACAGACCCATTAAGTTATTGGTTCACACACACACACACACACACACACACACACACACAAGCACTCACAATGGCAGCAGGAAAACAAGACTCAGTGGAAAGGTTGGAGTGCAGGTAGGGTAGAGAAACAGAGTCCAAGGCCTAGGCTGAAGAGACAGTGGGGGTGATAGCCTCCCAATTTAAATCCATGCCTTTATATCCTGTCCTCTGTAGCAAAGGAGAGCAGCTGTACTAGGTCTTCTTATGGTAGGCTATGTGAACACATCCACTCTTTAATCTTACTTTTGCCAAACTCAACCTTTCCTCATACAGTTTGCATAATAACCCTTCCATCACCTTTTTGCCTCACCTTTGGGTTCTTTCCAGTTTCCTAAAGTGTAGCACCTTACTTTTGCCTTTCTTTAATTTCTTTCTGTTGTCTAGTGCCCGGTTTTCCAATCTATCAAGATCATTTTGAATTGTAATTCTATCCTCCTAAGTGTTAGCAAGGTCTCCAGTTTTGTCTTATAATTAATAGAAATATTAAACATACTATAGAAACCCACTTGACACCTGCCATTCTGACATTGATTCATTTATAGTTACTTTCTGCTTGTGGTTATTTAGCCTATTGTGTATCCACCTATCTAATTCTACCCAGGGCACATTTTCCCAGTTTACTTGTAAGTACGCCACGTGGAACTAGTATAAACATATAAAAGTTTACTCAAGTCCAAGTATATTATGTCTACTGTATACCTGTCATCCACCACACTAGTTACGATGTCAAAGAAAGAAATCAAGCTGATTTGGATTACTTGTTCTTTACAAGTCTCTGTTGGCTGCTAGTGAACATCCCTTCCTTCTCCAGGTATTTACAGTTGACAGTCTTATACTTTACTCCAGTAACTTTCCAGATATGGTAGTCAGGCTGACTGGTTAAAAAAAATTTCTTCTACTGAGAAGCAGAACAAATGCACAAGGTTTGTGAGCTCACAACTGACAAAAGTCTCACATATTTTGTAAACACACATATATGCACTACATACTCTTCAAGATGCAATAATTTCACTGTAGAAATGGGACATTATAGAGATCTACATTATATATGATACAGAAAACAACTCTTTTTCCCACTTTATTGATCAAACAGTTGATCGATGATCCTTTGATCTGTGAATCATGCTCATTTGTATTAATATGCAGCTAATGTAATATTAAATATTAGTTTACTTTCATATAAGATGAATTTATCATTGTATCCCAGCTTTATTTTTTTCTCACTGCTTTTGTAATACATGTGAAATAGCTAAGTTCTGTCTTGATAAAACATCTCTCAGGTGATTGTTGCCGGATACTATAAAGTAAATGAATTATCTAGACCTTTGTGATGCAACATATAAATAATTTCTCTCAAGCACTTTGTCCTATTATTCTATTAGGGCAGTGTGGTTTCCCTCAGATTTGATTTGCTCCCAGCCAATCAGAAATCTAGAATTCAACATTCCAATCAGCTGTAATTCAACTGCCATTATGGCCATTTAAAAATCAGCTTTTCAGCTTAATGTAGTAGTGTTTCAGTACTGCACATCAGTTAAAGACTGCCCTAATCTACTGATGGACCTCTCCAAGTGAATTGCTAGACACCGCTGTACCAAGCAGGTGGCTGTGCTTTTAATTAAATGAAGAGCAGCTTCCCTAAGGGGCTGGGATCAATTAGATCAGCCAGTCTCTTACAGCTACAAGGACAGATTTTAAAAAAATGGTGGATGTTTACTAAGGTGCTGATTATGAAGGAGATTACCCTTACAGCTGGTCAGATTCTTTGGAAATGCATGGGAACAGAAATCCATTGATTTCAATGGATCTTAAATTAGCATGTACGTCTCGATCACTGTGCACCAGTGACAGAATTGAATACCTCAATTAAACCTACACTGTGAGGCTAAACTGCCTACCATTTCCATTGACATCATTGATTCAAATATTATCCAAATATTTGTTTTACAAATATTTTTAATATACCGATTATTATCCAATCTAGGCTCAATAGAGTTGTGATGCAGATAGGAAGGGATAATATTTGGGAAAAAAGTCCCTTGACAGATCTGTTGTGTAATATTAGATGTGGGTATTAGTCACTACTTCTATGATATAATTTCATGTTAAGGAACAAAATAGTATTGTTATTAAAGGATCAGCAAGAACTTGTGATGGATCATGAGAGTTGTGTCATATCATGGAAAAGAACAAGATAGCATTTAAATAATGGAGTTCATAAATTTACAACCCTGAATGAGGGGATCTTCGGATCTGTAGAGTGAATGGATTTAAAGTCTTCTAACCACAGAACAAAGCAGGCGTGACAAATGTTTTTTCTCTGCCTCTCTTCTGGTTTGCTTTCCCCTCTTACAGGAAAAAAACTTGTGCTATAGTGGCTGAATCTATAGGGCGCTAACATATATGCAGGACCCCACTCTAACTCAGATCTCTAACTCAAAGCATGTTCACCTGTTGGGTGGCAGAGGGTGGGGGGATAGGGGAGCTTCAAGCCTGTCTGCAGGCAAGCAGCCAGCTGAGGAGCAGCCCCTCTTCCCAACCCCTTCCAGCTCTGGGGCTGTCAGCAGGAAGGGAGTGGGGAGCCAAAAGCAGCGAGCTCCCAACTGGGGTTTGCCTGACCTGAGCTGGAGGTGGGGTAGGGGTTGGGGGGCTTTGTGAGATGGGGGGGCAGGCTCTGATCCACCTTCCCCCCTTCAGTTCGGGCCAGGTAAACCCCAGTGAGCAGCTCATTGCTTCTGGCTTCTCTGCCCCACTCCCTGTCTGCTGACAGCCCTAGGGGCAGGCCTTCATCAGTCCATCCCAAATAGCACAACAAATTAACCATAGAGAACACAAGTTCCCTAAGGAGCTCTAAAGTAGAGCACCTTCATCTGATACCTCATGTGAGGAGGGTTACTTTTTTGCATGATCTGTGCAGCTGTGCATGTGTGTCACAGCATGACTGTAAAGAGCTTTCAGGGGGCCGATTACGTGAACAATGTAACTTTTGTCTGCACCCTCACTTGAGATGTTCGGTAGCAGTCAGGGAGTGACTAAGCACATTCGTTTTTTCTCAGAGAATGAACAGGGGCAAATAATGCTGAGTGTTTGATGCTCCCTTCCACGCTAAAACCTTGGAGGCCTGCCAGAGGGGCTTCTATGGGAATCAGGAACATGGAGAAGGGATTGCAGAGGTGGCATTCTCTCTCCTGCTTTCTCTGTGATGTCAGGGAGGAGGATACCGCTGTGACTGTTAGCAGAATGGCTATTCTGATCCTCCTTTCATGATATGCCGAATTCACAGAATGGAAACTGGATAAAAACAATTATGTGAAACTTAAATAATCACTTCTGAATTAAAATAAATGTGAAAATTATGTTGAATAAAATAAACATTTCTTTACTTAAATAAATGCACACAACAGCACTATGCTGAACTGGAGTGTAAAACTGGTGATCTGTTGAAAGTATAAGTGATTAGTTTTGTTTTACTGCATAGAAAAACAAACTGAAAAAAACAAAGAAGGAGTCTCACTGGAGAAAAATAAACTTAATTTTTAATGAAATTTCAGTTTTCATAAGATATGTTGATACTATTTATAAGATAGCATCCCAGACAAGACACTTGCTAAGGAAAAAATAAAGACATTTTCATCTTGATAGCTTCAAGTTTTATGTTTGTTTAGGAAATAAATATGCACTACTTTTTGTTTGTTACAGCTGTGTGAGAGCAGCATAAATAAATACATATTATAAAAGCCTAGAAAAGCTTAGATAGGTAGATAGATAGACAGACAGACATTATCTGAGAACTTGCTCATTGCTTATTCAATATACAGTCAGCTACTATGATTTGGCACATCTTTATTCAGAAAGATGGGCTGATTGCTGACAACTTTGATGCAATAAAGAGTGCTGCAGCATTACTGAAAGAAAGTTATTTGATAAATGTATATTTTTCCATTTTGCTTAAAAGGAATCTATTATAAGTGCAGCTGCTTTCTGAATGGAATTAATGCTGAAGTGAAGCTTCGTATTACAAAGTAAAATGGGACTCGCACTCTAATATTAGACTGAAAGGCATTGTAATGCAGCAGGAGGATTGAACTTTGACTCCTTCAAGAACATTGATTCATATAATAAAAAGGGGAAAAAAGGCTTTAAAAATGCTAACATCCTCTTTTCAAAGCTCAGCCAAGCTCCTGTCCAGAAAACAGAATAGTATATATGGCATTATATATCTCCAAAGCAGAAATTCCCCAAGGAATCATAATAAATACTAAAAGTGGCTTTAATTTTTTTAAACTACAGGTATGAAGAGAGCTATACGTACTTATCTGCCTGGTTACTAGGAACATGCCTTTTTACTTTGGTAAGTTTCAATTAAAGTGGATATAATAGAGTTGGATCTTGTAATTAAAACTAAGTAATACAGGGAATAGTTTCAGCATCTGTGTGTGCATCTGTGTGTATGTCTGTGTATCTGTGGAAATGAAAAAACGGACACAAAGCTCAATCCTAGAATAGCTTCATGTGGAGCAGGGACTCAAACCTGGATCTCCCATTTCTCAAATAATTCCCCTAAAGTTTAATTAACTATACAAAATGCAATACTTTTAGTAAGAGACATACAGGCCAGTCTAGCCTGCAAGTAGTGCTGCAAGTACTCATACGAGATATGAATGCCACAGATTAGTCACTTCCATAATCAGGCTGAGTGTCCTAACCATCTGGGATTTATTGTTTTGTGGTTTTGACCCAAAATTTTGTTCTGAGTCTGGAGAAACCTTTCCTCAACAAAGGTTTAGGAAAAAAACCCAGAGTATTTCCTTGAGGAATTTCAGTTTCCAAATGAATCTGCCTTTTCCAATTAAAAAATGTTTCCTTAAAAAGTCCTGACTAGGAAAAACAAAAACAAGTCCATTTGGGGACAACATAGTTACTGAGCAAGAAGACCTCTTTGTAAGGAATGCTTTGAGGGTTCACAAGGTTGCAGTCTGAAACAGAGCTTAACTAAACTCAAAAGAGAATTTTAAACTGTGTAAAAGGAAAAAAAACCCCACAAACCGAAACTCCCATGCTTTTTTTTTTCAATATGCTTCTCATTTTCTCTCTAATGGACCTGTCTTTCCAATGATCCCTAACCCCTTATTCTCCCTTGACACAAAGTGTGCTCCAGCAGCCTAATTTTCAGAATTGAAAAGTACTAATGTAACAAATGAATGTATGAGGAAGTGACAAAGAAATGTTTGCTTCTATATTCTTAGATAGCAACAGGAGAGTGTGAAGGGCTGTTGGTGATTACCATTCATTAGCATGGATTTTGCTAACATAGCTAGGTTGTAGGTGGCTGTGGTTTAAAAAAGGCAAAATGAATAAGAAGAGAAGCAGCATGTTCTTAGCAATGGGGTCACTTGTTTCCAGGTGTAGAGAAGAGAGTCAGTCAAAAATCAGGAATTGGGTACTCCATGGGCATGAGTTTTGGCTTCAGTCATAAAGCTCTAAACACAAACCATTTGGCTTTCTTTTTATCTGCCTTTTGGCCTTTAGTTTTCATATTTTCAAACTTTTTTCTATAATCACAAAAAGCTAAAACATTCTCATTATGCAACAGAATGAACTGTAAGAATGTGTCTACATGAACCAACATGCTGTGTTGTGACACCCTGAGCTACCTAGGATCTTGGAAGCAGTTAGCTGTGCTACTGAGAGTCTCTACTTAGACATGTGCCCTGCTGAGAAGCTGATGTGGCTATACTGCTTCTGAACTCTTCTAGACAACTGTCTGCAGCAGTGTATTGTGTGATGTAGGCATGCCCCAAAATCTTCTATGAGCTCAGGTGGCTCCAAAATGTATAAAGACCAAGCAATCAGCGTGAGGAACACTTTGTTTCCAATTGCAGAAGTGAACAGGATCATAAAATGTTCTGCATCCTGTCTTCTGCAAGTCTGCATCCTGCTACTGCTAGGTAGTAGGGACCTGGGTATTTCTGGGTTAAATCAGACTGCCCCTAGAGTCAGAATCATCAAAAGGGCTTCAGCCGTTCCCTTTTTTACTAAGGTTGGGCTGATGATGAAAAATTAGAACCCAATTGTGTATTTGGATTTTATCAAAAGCTCTAATATGTTTGGATTTGAGGTTCAAGTTCCAGTTTTTCTGTCAGAAAAACATGTTCCAAATGTCCAACAGGGATCTGGATTTGGATCCAGATTTTTTTATTCTGTTTGTAAAATTCAGTGCAGGGTAGCAGCTGAGAGACTAACTGGTTTAGACTGGCATTAGCTTTGGTAGGCAACAACCTACTTCATCAGATGGTATGAATGAACTGCCAGAAAGGAAGCATTTTATATAAAAGGGAAAGGACAGGGGAGAGAATACTGCTGAGAGCTAAAAAGTAGGTCGATTAGATCAGTTGAGATGAAGAAGGAAGCTAACACCTCCAACAACACTGGGGTCAAGAGCTAGTCCAAGTAATAGGATAAGATTTTATAGTCCCTGTTAAGACCACAGTCAACACACTGCAGTCTGTGGATGATTTCTCTTTGCCAGTCCATTCATAATATCCGGTAAAGTAAGTTGTTTACAAAAACATCATTCCTTTCTGAACCAGTTAGGGCCTTATTACACCGTAATTCTGGGTGACTCCTGGAGCAGTTAACACCTGAATTAGTCACACATTAACACCTGAAACTAGCTTTAAACACTAGTGTGGGGAGGTGCTAGAAACAAGTGTGCGGTGGTTGCCACGGGGGCAGGGGGAAGCCTGGAATTGGAGTGGGGGGGATTCTTACCTTTCAGTCCTCCAGACCCCTGCTGCCCTGAACCTGTGACTGCTCCAAACCTGAGCTAGCATTAACATAGATCAACATCTGTGCAGCATAGTGTGGGCACATCTACATGTCACACTACACTGTTGTAGCAATGCACGGCAGTGGTACAGTGTCCACAGGCAAAACTTGTGACACCACAGCTATGTTGCTGTAGTGATGTGCTCCCCCATTAGAGTGCACTGCTACAGCAACTTAGCATGCAAAATTGCTGCGGCATGCTCAGAGCAGTATGGGCTGTTGCAACAGGCAGTAATAATGGCACCAGCGGCACGTGCTACACCAGTTTAAGGTGTAACATGGCTCTATGTCTTTAATATGCCACCTTGCCTGACCATCTGCTTGACATGGCTAACCACTCCTTTAATCTTTCTTGCAAAAATTTCCCTCTGCCGGGCCCCTGCTGCCCCGCGTGCCCCGGGCCGCCGCGCCGAGGGCGCTGTACACGGCCGCTCCTCCCTCAGGGCCGTTCTCAACCCCAGGCAAAAACTCAAGTGTTCAGTTCTGGTGTCTCATGTAACTAAGCCAAGCTCCCCACCTCTTATCAGTACTGTTTGAAAGTTCTCTTTCCTGTTACACTTTTTCCAGCAAGAAATTAATGCAATATAATTTGGATCACCTGATCTAGCCCCACAATGACAGACATTCCACTTTCTTCACCTCAGAACAGTATAGGCTGGGAACTACTCATATTGGCCAAGGGACCTACCACTGCACCCTCTCTAAATAGCAGCTGGTTTGGATCAATATTCTTTCCAAAAGGGAACATGTGTGTTCTGTTTTGATCCTTTATTCCATCCAACTACCCATTTAGGAAGTGCATGAGTTTGAGCTCAGACATCCTGAATATTTCTCAGTAGTGATGCAAGATGTTAGCCCATTGCAGCTGCCTCCCTCCAAATGTTGCCCTTTGTTTCTATATTTCTCTTTGTCTTTACAGTACTCTACAGTTTCCCTCTGGCCAGCTAGCTATCTTGTATCAAACATTTTTACTTTTTTGGTTTGCTCTTCATCATGACCCTAATACAGTACATTTATACTACACTCAAGAGGAGATGAATAGCAACACTACCGGCTAAATGACTATGAGCACACAGCCTTCAAGAGACTTATTCATTGGAGTAACAATATTAGCCTGCAACGGCAGTTTCAAAAGCTTTTAATGTTTTTCTCCATTCCTATTTCTAATCTCTGCTATTATTGGGTGATGCTGTGTTCAGATACTAAAGGATTTTGGTCACAACCAACTGGGGAAATATTCATACTTGTGACCTTGAACCTAAAAATGTCATATAGTACTAAGACCACTTCTGACATGCATTCCATATAGCCACTTGCATAACTTTTAAAGTAATTTTATTTCTTCTTCATCTTATTTACTTCCTGTATTTGTATTTTGCTCCTGGCAGCTACCTTCAGGGAGAAAGCAGCTATCAAAACTGAAAAACAGAATGTTACTGTTGTCATTCTAAGTAGTTTTTAAGTGCTGTGATTGTGATCACTTCTGTACAAAAAGAAATAAAATATACTCCCTTCCATAGCAAATTCATAACTGAAAAGCCAGTTTAAAATATGATCCATAGTCGAAGGATCTTCATGAAAGCACTGCTGATTTTAGTGAAGTTGACTATATACATACAATGGAGAATCTGGCTAATACCCCCTTGTTGGAATTAATGGACTTGTAAATTTGCCCCCTTTGGAGTCCAGAAAACTAAGCCAACTTCAGATCTTACAGTAATTACACTAGTGTAAATCTAGAGAGATTTCACTGGTTTCAGTGGATGTGTTGCTGATTCACCCTGCTATAACAGAAAGCAGTTTTTCCCACAGTTACATATTTGACGGTTATGTTATGGTAAATTTTAATTGGTACACATACCTTTTCTTACCCGATATTTTGCTAAGAACCTATATTCACCAACTTCAGCAAGATGAGCAGAAATAAAACAAATATAACTATGAGTAATTAATCTTTTCAGAGGATAGTAACCCAATTGCAATCCAGTTGATGAGGCTACAATTAGGAAAATAGGTTTGTCTAAGAGACTGCCAACTTTCAGTACCCAATGTAGCATAATGTAGAATAATACGAATGAAAACAGATCCACATCTACTGTAATAGCAAAATAATTGAATTCCTGCTCCATACTTATACTTGGTGGAATGAAACAGCTCAGTCTCCTACTACCATGTTTTTTATGGCACTGATTTTCAGGATACTAGCCTCAAACTCTTCTTCCTCTATTCTTAATATAGATGAACTTAATTAAGAGCCCTGGGGGCAGACCTGAAAGTGTGTATTGTGGATGCAGACACTCCAATAAAGTCACAGGAGCTCTGAAGCCTGAGGGGACACTACTGTGCGGTAGCTTTTCTTATTCTGCTTCTGATTTAGTTTCTACCCAAGCTGATACTTTTATTATAGGGAAGAAACCCAACCCAACCCAGTTACGCCTACCAATTTCAACAATATTTAACCCAACCTATAAGATTAGTAGTAGCTTATATACTTCTTTTGCTAAATATATCTGCTATAATATAATTTACAAGATTTTGCTAAAACTATACAATAAGTTGACAAATTCTACCAGTTTAAACAAAATTAAAACAGGCCCTGGTTTATGACAATAACACCAAAACCCCCCGAAACCAAACCAAAACAAACCCAAAAACCCCGAAAACTGGAACCAATGTAGACTAGTAAAGTAAAGGTAAAATGGAGGGAATACTCCATTTGACTTTGGCATTTATCTTTTGTGTACCTACCTGCAATATTATGTTTGTTGCCCTTGTGCCTGGGTCTGAGCGTGGATGCCATTTAAAGGGGTAAAGGGTAAACCTCATGATAGGGCTAGAGGTAATAAAAGATGCACCCAGAGATAGAGAAGGAAAGGAGAAGAGAAGTGCTACAAGGTGAATTCCAATATCTGGTACAGCAAGCAGCCTTTTTTTCTGTGCCCATATCCATTTTGTAAGGGTGATAGCCAGGAGCTTTTATTCAATGGAGCTGGAACTCCAGTTAACTCCTGTAGCCTGTCCTGCTTATTAGGAATGGGAGTCAGTCTATAATATATCAGTTCTTGCCGGATGATTTTATTATAATTGATCAAATAAAGCTGCAGCCTTTCTAAAACACATTGCTGTGTTTTGTTCTTTTTCTTACCATTTCTCAGTCTATTTGTTCCTTTTCATCTAACTGTTCTTCAGAGTGCAACATTTGTTGTCAATCCACAATAAATCTTCATCAAAGGGAAATGGGGGAAAAACACAAAACTATTCATTTAAGTTCCCACTTCTTCAGCCCAAGCTCTGAGCTCTGGTGCAGAGGGATCAAGTAAGATACACCTTTCTTTTGAAGAAACTCTGGTCTGGATTTTCTAAAAATTTTCAAGTGACAAGGATTTGAGATACCAATCCCTAAACCTGATTTCTCTACAATTAATCCTTTTAACCTCTTCTATCCATTCTGATATACAAACTTATGACAAAAGTGTGGAAAATGCAGCAGTAGCAGTAGATTCTTATTTAGTGCATAGTGCATGAAAACACCTTGTAGAAACTAATTTGCTGTGATTTTAGCCAGCCCTGTGTGTTAAAAGAGGGGTTTTTTTCCTTTTTTTTCTCAGCAAAATACATATCTCTTTTTAGGTGGGTTATAACCAACATTATTCTTTATCGTTTCTGACATTTTGCCTTTTGTACAATAGTTTCTTTAGAGAATAGCAATAAATAGCTATTTGCCTCAAGAATAATTTGTGAGCTGAATACATTTAGACCTGCCCTGTATTGTATACTTAGCAGGAGACATTTGAAAATGATGCAATCAAATTCCAGAGTGATGTGATTAAAAATGGCATCAAACAGCAGCTGCATCAGTTCTTCCTAGTGTGAACAAGATGTCAGGAATGATAAAGAAAATTCCTGGTTTAAAAGCTTCAGAGGACATATTTTTCCTTCACTTTGGAAAAAAGTTTCTGGTACTACTCCAGCAAAACAGGATTTGATAGAGTCTTTCCAGATTCATATTTAGGAAATTAAAATGCACAGTATTCCAAAATAATTTGTGTGATATTTGTCTCATTTGAATTTGACCTGGAGTCAAGGTTTTCCAGGTCTTCCCTGAACAACAGGAGGTATATAAATGTCCCTCAAGCCAAGATAATGAGTCAAGTTGCTGGAAATCACTGTATTGTATAAGGATAAAAAATGGCAGTGAAAGTGCAGAGCAAAAATATAAGCAGGTACAGTATCATTACCATTCAGAAAAGATCATCTTCAGGAAAAAGTTCAAACATTTATTTTCTTAAAGTTTGCTTTTCCTGGACATTCAAATAGCAATAATAGAACACAAATCTTTGCTTAAAATTCCCTGCAAGTATGGCTGTTCGCAGAGTTTCCTGGGTACTCTGGCCTCTTATATCCTATGAAAGAGCAAGAGAAACCCTGTCACTATATGATACAGCAGTAATTAACCTTTGTCTTTCTGCAGGGTTTAAGTACCCGACAACGAAGTGAAACAACACCGGCATCTATAGCCCACCTTTTTACAGAGATTTTATAAATGGTTTATTTCAATAGCCATCATCCTGTTCTTTCTCCTCTACCATACTTGGTTTTCTTGCCTCCTCTCTACTTTGTCTAGTTCACTATAACAGGAGTAATGGCTTAGTTAAAAATATAAACAACTGGCGGTACATACTTCTCTCAATGCATACATTTGTGGTTCATGTGTAATCACCTTAGGATTCATAAATTCATTGATTGTAAGTCTGGAAGGGACCTCAGAAGATCATCAGATCCAGCCCCCTGTACCAAGCAGGAAAGAAAGCTGGGGTCAAGTGGCCACAGCAAGGTGACCATCCAGTCTCCTCTTAAAGATTTCCAGGGTAGGAGATTGCACCACCTCTGGAGGGAGCTTATTCCAGTGTGGACACTCTAACTGTGAAGTTTTTCCTAACGTTGAGCCTGAAACAGTCTTCCAGGGCTTTGTGGCTAGTACTCCCTGGTTTAACCCAAGGGTGCCCTGGGGAACAGTTGTTCACTGGGCCCTTAATGTACTCCTATGATGTAGCAGTAAGCAGCTACCAAGTCCCCTCTCAGCCTTCTCTTTTTCAGGCTGAGGAGTCCCAGATCCCTCAGCCTTTCCTCATATGGCTTGCTGCACAAGTCTCTGATCATATGGACTCTCTCAAGCTTTACCACATCCTTGTTAAAGTGCAGTTCCCAGAACTGGATGCAGTACTCCAGTTGGGGTCTCATCAATGCTGAGTAGAGAAGAAGAATTACTTCCTTGGTTCAGCTGGAGGTGCATTGATTGATGTATGCCAAAGTATTATTTGCCCTGCTGGCAACAACGGTGCACTGCTGGCTCATATCATTACAGCGGTCTATTATTACCCGCTAGTCCCTTTCATTTGTAGTGGTGGTCAGTTTGGCATTGCCAAGCCTGTAGGTGTGTAGGGGGGGTTGTTCATCACCAGGGGAAGCACTTTACATTTCTCAATGTTGAACTTTACCTGGTTCTGATTAGCCCAACTTGCCAGCATATCTAGATCCACCAGTATCTCCAGCCTATCTTCAAGCCTGACGACACTTCCCCATAACCTGGTGTTGTCCATGAACTTGGCCAGTGAGCCCTCCACCAACACATCCAAATCATTGATAAAGATGTTGAAAAGAACTGGATGAAGCACTGACCCCTGTGGGACACCGCCGCCCACTTCTCGCCAGGACGACAGAGAACCATTCATTAGGACTCTCTGGGTCCTACCCTAAAGCCAGCTTCCTACCCACCTAACTGTCTCGTAGTTAAGCCCACAATCCTCCAGTTTTCTCAAGAGAATATCAGGGGATACCAGATCAAAGGTTTTTTGGAAGTCAAGATATACAATGTCAGCCTCTTTTCTCTTATCCAGGTGGCGATCATAAAAGGAGATAAGGTTGATAAGACAAGACCTGCCCACAACAAAGCCATGCTGGCTGTAGTTCAAAATCCTACCTTCTGCACGCCTATCACATTCAGACTCCTTAATGATTTTTTTTCCAGGATTTTCCCTGGGATAGAAGTTAGGGTAATAGGCCTATAGTTATCTGGGTCCTCCCTCTTTCTCTTCCTGAAGATGGGCACAACAATGGCCCTCTTCCAGTCCTCAGGGACCACTCCTGAGTGCCACAAATTTTGGAAGAGTTTCACAAGGTACTCTGCGATGACTTCGGCTAGCTCCTTCAGCACTCGGATGCAGTTCATCCAGTCCTGCTGACTTATATATGTCTAAATTTCTTTAACTGATCACTCACCAGTTCTATGGCAATAGTAGGGAGGCAGTCATTCCTGCTCTGCTCATTCTGTACCCTATCTGACATGATTTTCCCCTGGGCCCGGTGAAACACCAAAGCAAAGTAGTCATTCAGGAGTTCAGTTTTCTCCTAAATGCTGATAACCAGCTGTCCTGAGTTGTTGAGCAATTGACCCACACTCCTTTGTGTGTGCCAGCTTGTATTGCCAAGGCCTGGAAATGAAGAGTGGACCAGGAACCTTCTTGCCTCTGAGAGACTGAGAATCTGTCAGCTAGGTTGTAATTTGGGAAGTACTTCAATGATTACTTGAAAAGAGTGCCTAGATTCACAAATGCAATATTACGTTTTATCTCACTCATGAGATTAGAATTTCATCCTTCCTAACCCTCTAACTTACTGTCTGTTATGGTTTCATTTAGAGGTGCACCAATACATCGGTCTGATATCGGATTGGCACCAATCTAAAGAAATTGGCTGTATTGGAAATCAGCCTGATGTGACTGATAATTTGGCCAATAAATGCCCATGCACACAGCTGCAGTGCAGCACACAGGCAGCAAGGAGTACAGCCCGGCAGATTGGAGAGCTACATGCAGCTGGTAAGTTCATTGTGGTGGAAGGGGAAGGAAGAGGGAAGGGGCGTGGGGGAGACAAGATCAACTTCCCCTGCAGTGAGGGAGGAGTGGGGCAGGGGCTGGGGTAGGCACTGCCCAGCTGGGATGAGGCAGGGTGTGGGACAGAGCCGTGGCTCATCCGGGGAGTGCGGGGCGGGGCACAGATCTGCATGGGGCCAGGGTGCTGGGGGGCTGGGCTGCAGCTATGGAATTGAGCCATGGCTATGCTGGGCACTTCTCAGCAGGGGCTGAGCTCAGGATGGGCAGCAGCAGTGCTGGGAGGGAGGCTACAGGGAGCAGGAGGGCTGCAGCCACTCCACATTTCACTGTAGGCTTTCCATAGCTCCCCCTGCCAGTGCTTTTGCTGCTCGCCTAGCACAGCCCCAGCTCAACCCCCACCTCTACCCACACACCAGGAAAAACTGGGACTGTGCCACCAATGCTGCTGTCACCCACCCCAAGCCCAGCCCCCACCAAGCAGAGGCCAGTGCAAACCTGGCTCCAGGCAGCAGCTGCAGCATTCCTGCACATGCAGATCCAGGGGCACCCCCCCTCCCCCGCATACCCTCCCTGTCCCTACACCCTACATTCAGTCTGTCTACATTCAGTCCTTCCTTTTTCTTCTGAAACTGACAGAAAGAATGATAATTAATCTATTTTAGATGTATTTTGATGTGTACAAATACCTCCAAAGATGCAAGCTAGAACTGAAAGTCTGTTTCATGTAAGCCATCTAACAAGCAATCAGATAGTAATAACTTTATGCCACTACTAACCTGGTCTGAATTTGAAATATAACCAGGAGGCAAAGACTCCCTACCTCATTACTGCTCTTGTGATTCAGATGGTGTAAGAAGTACATGGTCACACAGCCATCAGCTTTTCTTGAGTTGTCTACCTGTTTCCTTAGCCCAGAAGCCAAATGTATTTTATATTAAATGGTGTCCACAAGAATTATAAATAAAACTTCCAAAAAATTACATAATTGAAAATAAATTCTCTTAGCCAAATAATTTTAAAGGTTTGTTTTCCTCAGTGTGGGCAAAAATAATGTTTTCCTCAGCGCGGGCACTGGTGAGACTGCAGTTGGAGTACTGCATCCAGTTCTGGGCACCACACTTCAATAAGGACATGGAAAAACTTGAGAGGGTCCAGAAAAGAACTATCCATATGCTCAGAGACTTGCAAGGCAAGCCATACGATGAAAGGCTGAGGGACCTGGGCCTCTTTAGCCTAAAGAAGAAAAGGTTGAGAGGTGATTTGATAGTGGCTTACCACTATATCAGAGGAGTGCATCAGGAGCTCGGTGAACAACTTTTCACTAGGGTACCCCTAGGGAAGACCAGGACCAGTGAATACAAACTCCTGGAAGGCCACTTCAGGCTTAATACCAGGCAAAACTTCTTCATAGCCAGGGTGTCTAGACTGTGGAATAAACTCTTCCCAAAGGTCACCTACCCTGGAGGTTTTCAAGAGGAGACTGGATAGTCACCTCATTGGGGTCACTTGACTCCAGTTGTCTTCCTGCCTAGGGCGCGAAGGCTGGACCGGATGATCTGTGAGGTCCCTTCCAGCCCCTAACAATCTATGAATCTATGAATACAATGTGACTGGTAAAAAACTCTGTATTTTTGTCCACATTAAAATACAAAAGACTGTAAAGAAGTTTCTAATCAAGGGCTAGCAATGAAAAGACAATTAAATATAAGAACTTGTATTTTTAGGATGCTACCTGATCACTTTATCACCAGCATTTTCCAGTGTATAATGTTTCTCTTAACTTGCCTTTGCTATGTAGGTTTGTGCTATGAGTCAGTGGGATCATCTTCTTCTTCATACTTGTGGAAAATATTAAATGAAATAGTTGGCAAGAATGCTTAAACTCATTAGAAGAGAGAATAGGCAGATATGTTTTGAGTTTTTCCCATTTTTAAAATAACAGATATTTTTATTAACTGAATTTTTGAAGTATTTTCATAATTAATACTCTTTAAGATGCAATAATGACTCAATTTCTGTATTTCTAGAAATCTACCATTTTTTGAGCCAAAATCTGCTGTCCCTACCAAGGCACTTAGTTTTTAATCTCTCTATGAAGTACATTTACCATTTATAAAGCAACTTTTTTCCCTGGATCTCGAATTGCTTTACAGTCATTATTTAATTCAGCTTTACAATGCCCCAGCCAACCAGTGATAATGTAACTTGCATTTATGTCCTTTTGGTGATAAATAAATGTCTACACTGCTGTGTAGAGATATCTAATATATCTTTAAACTAGGGGCTAATTTACTCTGCTGAGGAGCTAGGAAAATTAGCCTATGCTAACCTCCATGCTGCCATCAGTAGATTGTCACCAGTACTGAAGTTGGGTAATTTAATGCAGCAACTGCAGTGTGGATAGACACTGACACACACATTCTGAAAGTAAGTTCAAGGTGACACAGCAACATAGTGGCAGAACTCAACCCATCAAGGATATTTCTCCATTTTCTGCTTTACTTAATGTGTGGAGGGTGGGGTAGGGTGGGGTGAGGTGGGGGGGAGGGGAAGGGTAGAACATATCCACAACCCTATGCCATACATTGGAGATGGATAGTACTATTGTTACTATTTCCTGTACTGTTATTTCTATCTCTCCTTTTTCCTCTTTCTTCCCTCTTTTGGTCTGCAGGCTTTCCTCATTGTGTTGTTCATTCTCTTTGCATTTTTTCTTTTCTTTTGTTGCCCCAATCCTAATGGCTTCTCCTTCTTCCTTCCCCCAAAAGCTGAAACTTAAGTGGGATGTACCAACACAAGCTACAAGGCCGGGGGACCAATAAAATGCAACAGTAGGGAACAATGAGGAGGAGAGGGTATATAGTTTGTATGGGATGTCTATGAAAACATACTTCACCCACAACCTCTAGAGTAAATCTTCTTTGAGAAGCAAGTCATGTAGTGCTCCTCATCTCCACTCCTCCCTGACTCCCTTACCCTCATGGTAGGATGAACTGAAATACAAGAGGGCCCCCAAATGGCAGTTTTTGCTGACAGTAAATCATCATGTGAATGGTGCTTGCCTTCTTAACATGCTTAATAGATGTTATCTAGTTAATCCTAAAGAATGTTAAACAATGAATTGCATAGAAAATCTAACTGCACCACACTCATATACTTAATGCTGAAATACATGGACACACTACTTACAAGGACACGCAGCAAAATTATTGAATAGAATTGCTTTTATGTATGTGTTTTGGGGCTCCTAGGTAAAAATAAAGAGGTTAGTCTTGGTCTGTATGTGTGGGGTGAAGGTGGGGGGAGAGGGAAGGATGGAGTACAGGCATTTGGACTTTGCTGTGTTATGCCTGATTCAAATGTGTAGATAGATTAACTAACAGCAAGTCCTTTATTTTTTTCTTAAAAGCTCAAAATAAACATTCAGTTAGACTGTAAAATATACAAGTTTACATAATCAAGTGGCTAAAGCTGTGTACTAAGTGCACTATTATTCAGAAATAGAGTATTAAGTGTTAATAGTGCATGCATTTCCCTTTGAGAAACTAGTGTTATCTTACAGATTACTAGCCACAGATCTGAACCAGCCTGCCCAGGATTTCTTGTCTCTTTCGGATGAGTTGTAACTTAAAACTGTTGCAAAATTTGCTCCAGCTGGTATATAGGCATCCTGTCACAAGCTTCCAGGCCATGCTGAGCTGTACTGGAGATAAGCTACATCCCCCTAATTTTATTTATTTATTTCAGCTGATAAGCCTCTCAATCTGCATTTTCATGAGTTTTCTGCAGCCTGGTAAAATCCAAATTGAAATAATATACCTGGCTAAGAGGGGTGCACCACATAGCTAATTCTATAATCTGACTGAATACCAATTAAAAGGAAATGGCATTCAGCCACAGTGGGATTTAAAGCTGAACAGTGAAGGGAGCAATAAATGATCCTGTCACGTATATTATATTTGATCATTTACTGAGCATATCATTACTAAGAAGCAATACCAGTGGTCAACCTCATCACCCCACAAAACACACCAGACTAGGATATTACTTTTCCTACAATATTTTGCTAATAACTTGCAATTGTCATAATAACATTATGAAAAAAATAGCCCTGCATATAGAAGACCTTCTTTTGATAATTGTAATTAAAGGCTGATATTCCAATTTTCTGTAATAACATCTTAGTAATTAAATCTATTCTGAAAATAATTACTTTTTCTTTATAAAATGATTAATTTTTTTGGTTTAAAAATAAAGGGAATTCACATAGTCTGGAAAGGTTAAAAAAACTTATTCTGAATGCTCTTTTTTAATACTGTTGACCTAGAGGGTTAAGATAAAAGTTAGTCTCTGTGACGATATTCATAGCTGACTTCTTAAAGCTAACTTTGTTCATAGTGACAAAAAGATAATGTTAAAATACAGACCACAGGTGTACGGAATGAGGACAAATAACCTCTGAGGGCCAACAGGACTGACCCAAAGGCCAAGTTAGCTAAGAATCTGAACAATTTTCTAGCCAAGCTGAATTTCAGAATTTAAGATAGGATTCCAGGTGAATCTCTATTCAAAGGCACACTTTAATATAGACTTAGAGTGCTGACAGACTTGGGTAAAAAAAACCATCCAACTTAGCACGTTACTGGAAGAGGAAGCATGTTAGATTGACCTGGCTTCCTAGTATCTGTATAGATGGGACACTTCATGGGGGCTTTTTGGCACTTTTATCTAATAGCTAATTTAATCAGCTATTAGATAAAAGCACCAAAAAGTCCTGCTGAAGTGCCCAGTCTATACAGATATTGGGCAAGCTGAGTCAAACTAATGTGATGCCTCCTCTGGACATGCACTGTGCTCAGTGAGAGGGTGTTCTGAGCTGAAAGCACCACATTTTTTCACATCTGTAAGCAGCTTTAGTGATTTACATATCATATCTTTAGAAACAGTAGTTCTCTCCTTGGTATATAGCATTTTGTGTCATTGCTTTCACTTCAGATGCTACTTTTTTTAAGACAAAAGGAAATATTCATTACAGAATTTCAGAGGAGAGAATAAGTTAAAAAAAATTCCTGTCCCTCTTCACCAACCAGTATGCTACATTTAGAAATGAGGGCAATAACTAGAATGCAGGCAAATAACTTGTGATGTCAACCTGAAAAGTTTTTTGACCATTAAGAAGTGAGATGCAAATCTGGAAACAACATATAATTTAATACCGGATTAACAGCTGATTTCTTAGTGAAAAGAAACAAAGGGCTTGTCCTGGTATTTGGCAGACCTGAACAGAATACAGGTCATGAAGAAGTGCAAAAATGATGTAAGCTTCATCTTGTTCTCCACCTTGGTGCCTGACATGATTTCACTGGTTTAAGATTTTTAGACTCCTCAAACTCCTTTGAAAAATCTTTTTAGGTACTCATCTGAATCTTTAAGGGCCTAAATACCTTTAAGGCTAAGTAAAGACAGTCAAAAAGTCTGAGGCTGAGTTGATTCAGTCTTTGCAGGTTAGTCTAGGATGCAGAGATGGAATTGGCAAGCAAGTGAACAGATATTCACTTTTGATTCAGGAAATTCAGGCACATGCCTTCAGTAGCTCATGCCAGAAGCCAGAGAGTGCTAGAGCACACCCAGCCTGCCAGCTCCAAGGCTTTCCCCCCCTCACTGCTTGAGTTGAGGGGGCATGGCCAAGCCTCAGTCCAGAGCAAGCTGGAAGGTCTGCCTAGGTAGGTGGGGCAGTGCCTGCTAGGCTTAGGAGGGAGTGCATGGGGGAAAAAGAAGTGGCATTAAATTCATAAAAGCTTGAACAAGAATAGTCCTTTCTCTGAAGCAAGTGTGTATTGAACAGAAGAGAACAATTCTGTGGAATCCTGCTGACTGTGATCATGGAACACAAATCCCAGAGACACCTGGAAGCAGGAAGAGGAAGTGATAAGCAACCCTGCAGAGTCCTGCTGCTGTAGGTCTGGACTGCAAATCCCAGAGACCTTGGAGGCAGCAGAAAGAGAAAGTGAACATACAGCCCATGCTGGCTACATGCCAGAGAGTTGGGTTGAATGAGAGGGCAGCTTCTGCACAGCAGATGCCTTTCATGAGCAGAGATAGACACACAGTCTCTCTCAGGCTGTTTTCTCCCCACCACCCTCCCTGAGCCCTGCCCTATGCCCCTGCCCCCTCTGCTCCAGCTTCAAGCAAAGAATAATCTGGCAGAGGCTGCCCCATCCCCACCCCCTTGTCAGCCAGCCCTCACTGCTCCAGCTAGGGAGCAGAGGGGCAGAGCCAGCCCTGCTCTCTGGAGCAAACAGCAAAGACCATACCAGCCTAGGGCTGGGAAACTCTGATTTAACTTGAACCAGAAAGGGGTCTGGGACAGAAGTTTCATAAAACAGTTTAACTGAAATCAGTTAAGTCTGATACTACATTCAACCAGGTTAATCTTAAACCAGTTTCAGCCATTTTGAAATTGTTTTGTGTGCAGTGAGCTTCTGTTCTGTTACAGGTTTAAACCAGTTTCTGATGACTTAAACTGGTTTATGTGTAACTTCTGCCCCCAGACTAAGAGTCTGACCCACTTATCTTATGATGAAGATAATGATGTGGTGCTATCATATGAGAAGACAACTGACTGAGAGGAAAACAAAGCCCTATTGTTAAAGATTTGGTGAACCACTCATTGCTCCTTGGGCCTAGTCCTGCAATATACTTAAATGCATTCAGGAAGTGAAGGCTTAACAGGTGCTCAGTCCTGTGTAGGATCAGACTGCTCTCTATGTGAGATTGTCAAGCATCCTGAAAATAAACCTGATTATACAGGTGGGATTTTTATCTTTGGATTAAAAGAACAATGGCAGCAATGAAATCTGCTATTTTTGAAGGAAAAGCATCAATAGAAAAAAATGGTAAACACATGGCAACATCTGTTCTAAGGTGGCACTTGAAAAACAACTGTGTCATGGAACAGGGAGAAACATCTGTGACTTAGAATATTAGTGCTGCTTTAAGAAGGCACCTGCAGGGAATAAGGGAGGATATAAGCAAAACTGGTGTGAATTTAATGTCAGTGACTAGCACAAGTTCAGTCCTACCTTAGTCACACTAATTCTGGAACTAAAGAGTATTAGCAAGGGAAGAACTTTATGAAACATACAGGTCCCAAGTGGAAAGCATTCATCAGCTATATTTTCAAAGTGGTTGCATCTGGGTCATCCAAATTGCATTTGCTTGCTTTGCTCACCATTGTTTGATAGTTAGGAAGCTGTGCACCTCTCCGGATTGCATGTGGCAGGTTTATGTATGCATGCATAAGTACAAGTTTAGAGGGATTTTTTGTTGTTGTTTTTTTTTTTAATCTTGACCTAAAGTGGTTCCTGAATGTCTCATTTTGTCAATCTTCATCAAGAGGTCGGTGAAACTGTGTGAAAAGATCAGCAAGTATGTCTTCCATGCCTCTATGCAGAAATTTCAAGAGCTGCTGAGGAAGGTATAGTTTCACTGTCAAATTTCCAGATGTGGTATGAGGGGGAGAAAGTGGACAGTGCTCAGTGGGCACAAACCAAGGGATATCATGGAGACAAATCTTAAGTAGTTAGCATCTGGCAGTTTCTCAGCTACTAAAACCCTGTATATCTTCATGGACCCATAAAAACTTTACTTAATCAATCACAAATCCTCTTGTAGGGAAATACTATCTTCATTTTACTGAAATAGAAATGAAAGGTGAGCATGTTAAATTTCTTCCCCAAAACCACAGAGACACTCAGTGGCAGAATCAGCATTAGAATTCACATGATGTCAGTGTTATGGTTGTTCCACTGAATTACTTTAGCTGTCTGCTCTTTTAAGATGGGAGAGAAAAGGGATTGAGCCAGTAGGAACAAAGAATTTGCAAGATTCATTTTTTTGTTTTCCTTTCTTCCAATATTGAATTATTCACAACATTTCAGGCAAATGTTAAAATAAAAAGAATTTGCAGGGCATGGCAGGTATCCTCTTACTGCTTTTAACATCTAAAAAAGTAGTAACAAACAGTCAGACACAAAACATGCAGCCAACAGATGGAATTCTAAACTTTCTGATCATTACAAAGCCATTAATGACTTTTCAAAAGCATAAAAGCAAGCATGGAGGAAAGGCACTTTGTGATACCTATCACCTGTTCAGTGGAGTCTTATAGTAATCTTCCTTATGGCTTTGAAGAAGGTTGCTAAGAGGGAATGGTTTTAACACTGGACTCAGATATTCTCACTTAAAGCTCCTGGAGAAAAAAGAAAATATGAATGCAGGAGCACCATGAAGTTAGCTGATGACAATGTTCAGAGCATTTGTGGGACAGCTCATTAGCTGCCATGAAAGGGGATCCTCACAAAGTACATTAAAGAATCAGAGGGAAGTACATTCTGGATAGATTTTAGAACCCAATTCAAAGAGACCATGCCAGCTTTTTAACAATAGAGTGAGACCAATGAAGAACACTTCAGAAAGGTATTCTCAGATAAGATGTTCAACCACAAGTCAGAAATGATCAATGAGGAAGAATAGAGAAGCTTCTCTAGCAATGTTATAGGCCAGGTAAAGAAGACTGCACAATAAGATAAAAATAAATCAACTTTCAAGTTAGAAGAAGCCGATACCACCTACAAAAGTCACCCCTTTCATCATTGCATCTCTTTTTTAGTTTTCCTCCTATGCATCATAATCTTCCATAGCACCTGAAAAGTAACTCTGGATCTGCCTCCTGGATTTTAGCTTGAGGAAGGTGTCATAGAAGCAAGTTTCTGTATCTCTAATGGTAGAAGTTTATTCATAAATGATGACTAGTCTCTTCTTTAGTGGCACTTGGGGTTTAAGGGCATGTCTAAGACCTTGATGCCACACCTAGGAAATCCACTATTAATCATTTCCCATTAAATTGCTCCCCCTCCATGCATGCCAACTGTTGAATACGAAGTAATTTAACCACCTTAGGGGGGTCTTGAGCATGTGCCCAGAGCTACTCTTAGGTTCTCCATTTTGCACCTGTTTCTTGGCATATGTTCAAAGCTGCTCTAGGATTTAGCATGTACAGAGTAGGACTTGTGAGCAGGATGTGCTCCACAGCAACACCTCTGGGCACAACACAGAGGCAGTGTAGAGAAACTACAAGGGTGCCAGCATTTAGTTGCCTGATACTTCTGGAAGAAGGCCAAGTGAAGCTAAGAAGAATTTAATATGAAGAAGCAGAATTCTTAGTTAAAATGGAATAGCAATTCATGTTCCTACTGGCAGTTTTCAGTTTAAAAACTTCAAAGTGTTTTCATTTGGATGAGACCACAAACAAAAACCAGGAACGTAAATATAGGCAAAAGCATTATTAGCAGCATAATTAAATGTGTTTGGACAAACCACATTTAAGCAAATTTAGACATGTAGGTTTTCTATTTATGCTCGAGTAACGTCCATGCCTAAACTGCCTCAGGTTAAATGTATAATTAATTTGATGCAATAAACTCTGGTGCAGTTTGTGCCAGAGTTTCTCTCTCCCAGGCACAGTGTTTATATGTGCACCCTGGAACACAGCACATTGAGCTGGGGTGGCACAGCCCCAGCTGACAGGGAGCCTGGGGGATCAGCCTACCAGCCAGGGGCTGCTAATGTCAGCTCAACATGCTGCAAAGAAGGTGGCTAGGGCAAAAGGGTGCTACAGTGTGGGGCTAGCTGGCAGGCAACTCTGCATTGTAGCATCTTTATACTTCACCTAATTGTGGTCACTGTCTACACATGCATTGTGGTGGAGTAAATAACTCTTGTGTCAGGCAGTACTATCCTATGGTGGAGTTAATTAGTTTTCTCTAGCCTAATAGCACCGCTCTGACAGATGGTGAAGCCTTACTGCAGAACTAATTAGGCAACTCCACAGTAAGCGCATTGTGTAGATGTACCCACCAGTTCTAGAAAAAGGTTTATATGACTACAATTTTAGTGCTGCAACACTCTTTTTTTAGGTGTCTGACATATTAATAGATTCATAGATTGTTAGGGGCTGGAAGGGACCCTGTAGATCATTGGGTCCAGTCCCCCTGGACTAGGCAGCAAAAGACAACTGGGGTCAAGTGACCCCAGCAAGACAACTGTCCAGTCTCCTTATGAAGATTTCTGGGATGGGTGACTGTACCACTGCTGGAGGGAGTTTATTCCACAGTCTGGACACCCTGACTGTGAAGGAGCTTTTCCTGATACTAAGCCTGAAGCAGTCATTCAGGAGTTTGTATCTTTTGCTCTTGGTCTTCCCCAGGGTGTCCTGGTAAACACCTGTTCACCAAATTCTTGATGTATTCCCCTGATGTAGTGGGAAACTGCTGCCCAGCCCCCTCTCAGCCTTCTCTTCTGTAGGCTGAAAAAGCCCAAGTCCCTCTGAATGGAGGGAATATATTCAATGGAATCCTAAATGCAAAGCTAGGGTATCAAGGCTCACTGAACAATACACAGGGAGTTAGGCACCTTATAATGACAAGCTTAAAAATGAGCATTGTAAGCAAAGAGCATTCTGGCACCAGCCAAGAGCAAATGTTAAACACAGGGCTGTGTTCAAATTCCTGCTTGTTTCTGAAGTTTAGGTACCTCACTCATGGCTGCACAAAAATGCCTCTTTCATTTCAGAATACAAGGTCCAGAGGACTCCTTACTTCAGGACAGATACCTACAATTGTTTTATAAAAGAACAAAGAATAAGGAATAAGGAACAGTTCAATGTTTTCCTTTAAAAATGCAGCTACCAGGGGAAGATGTGGTAGTAGCAGGCACATTTGGCAAAAAAAAAAGATCCTTGTCTTGGATTTGAGTAAACATGGTAACTATTATATGAAAGGAGAGAGTCACCTTAACCACCACAACCATCTCCTTCTGGTGCTGCCCTCTATTAATGTCCTTCTGGTGCTGCGTTTTAAAAATAAAGTGGCTGAATTGTGTGAAGGAGCAGGCTTTTTAAAGAGTTCAGGCACTGCTGCAGCTAGTTTTTGGATTTTGAAGGGTTTAGGTGGGTGTGAGGTGCTTTGCTGATCCAGTTGGGAGTTCTCTGTGAATGTGCACAATGCACAGACCTAGGAATTACCAAGTCAAGATTCTTTCCTGTGTACAATTCTTGCTGAATGACATAGGCATCAGCAGCCTTTGAGTCTTTTCCTAGTATACCAGCATGGTTCCCTGTCTAGCCTCTGAACATGCTGCCTGCTGCTAAGACTTAGTCTGTCAAATTAATTGTTATAACTTTTATTTCCTTCTCCTAGATATTTACATTCCATCAGCAGTCATTTCTCTTGTCAAAAACAATACAATGTCATCATCAGAGTTAGTTTGATGGAGCAGGTCTGCAAACTCTTGTTCTGTAAATCAATCTCTCTGTATAAACTGTTTCTTGCTTTTAAGAAATCTTTTCCAAGAAGTAATTTGTCCTTGTCCTGAAGGTCTTGACAATTCTGGAGTATCTGCTCTCTCCATTAAGTATAAATCTATTGGAAAACAAGCTAGAAATACATGTTTTACAGTTTTAATCCTTTTCTGATTTGGTGATGCCAAGGTGAATGCTTTTAAAGGAACTGAAATACATGTTTTTAGGTCTTGTGGGTGTGTTAGGAGTAGACAGAGAGGTGAGGTGTTCTTTCCCAGCAGTCGTAATTAGCATGACTCATTTTATCACACTCATAGTGAGTCTATTTGGAGCACAAGAAAATCCAATCTAGGACTTTCCTGTGACTACCACAAATGAAAAGCATCAGGAAACAAAGTTGTGGGCCACTGACAGAATAGAAAGAAGTTCTATTCAGTAACCACTCCTTTTGTGAACACTGACAATCAATGATAAAACCTGGTCTGGGTGATTCTGTCTTTTTGGAAAGGACTTGAATGAAGTCCTTGATATTAATCAGGAGTCTGACCCAAGATTTTCAAATATGACGTATGAGGCCTCAGCATTTGAGCGCCCAATCTGAGACTCTGTAAAATGAGTCTCATGTTAGATATTTGCTGTTGACTTCAATGGGCCTAAATTTAACCCCATGTTTCTCATGGTATATTTAAAAAATATGATCATACATATCAGGGAGAATAAAAAAATCTTACCAGTGGCTGAATAACTCACTTCCCCTTCGTTGTGTGGTGAAGTGTAGAGAATCAGATTCTACAGTAGCAGGTGTAAACCTAAGACAAAATAGACATGGAAGACATATTAAGATATGGCTGCCTCGTGTTTTTTTTTAATTTTAGCATGGCTCATAAAATACCAACATTGCAGCAGTTCTCATGGCCGCTGTAGCAATCCACCAGTGCAGAGAAACTGCTAATACACAGGAAAGCAGCCAAGCTGGTGGGTGCCTCCTCCTTCTTCCACTGTTGATACACTGAAAGGGCTCCCTATCATGCGGCTCCACCCTCAGTGGGGGCATGAATTTGCAGTAAGGGGGGAGGCCACTTGAACGACTGCCTTCTTGGCCATCAGCAGTGAGGGTTGCTACTGGGGCCCCTCGGCCACCCAGCATTGTGGGGGGAGGCTCACCATGGAAAAATGTGAATTTTAATGTTTTTTTATTGGAAAATGTTGGCTTTTTAAATCACAGAAAACTAGGATCCTTGATGATAGGTTCTGAATTGCCTTATATCCTCCATACACTGCTGTTTAGATCCAGGATGCTTTTAATTCTTCAAGGATTTAGGTGGCTCAATCCCACTTCCACTGAGGTTAAATGTAAAAAAAAAAAGAAGCTGTAAAACAGTGTAAAACAAGATGCTTTATTCTGACTGTGCTCAGCAACTGTTGTGAATGCACTGAGTATTCTTATTTCCCATTAGGTCAACGGGAAGTGAGAGCACTGAACGTTTTAGGAATTAGTCTTACACTAACAATATATTACTTATACAAGGAGTGAAATGCTGACCACATGTACAAACTTCATAGGTTTGAAGTTAACTGAGCAGGCTTTGCCCGTCCTGTCTTTAGCAATTACTTTAGCATAAGAAGCAACTGAAGTTCACATTGGTGGTATTGAAGGAAACAAAGAACAGTTTTGTTGTTGTTGTTATTAGCAACAACAGAATTGTATTATTTTAATATTGCATTGATATCAGTATAAATCACACTGAATGCCCCATGCAACGTAAGTGGCATTGTTATAGATTTCCGTTGATTGCTATATTCCTAGGGACTTTTTAAGTACTTTGCTTACAAAATCCTTTAACACCAAATCAATGTATCTTTTTCATGCCTCAGGCCAATAGCCATATGCAGAGCACCAACAGAAATACAAAAAGTCACATCAGGGGTTAAGCCCATCAGTTCTTTAGAAGTGATTGCTCACGTACAATAATAGTATTAATAATAATTCTTAGGTCTTAGAAAGTCCTTTTTATTGGTATATTTCAAACTGCTTTACGGAAAGTCAGTATCATTATGCCCACTTTAAAATGAAGAAATGAAGACAAAGCACTGTGAAATTATGAAGATGTGAGGTAGGAATTCAAGATTTACAAAGAAAGGTTGACAGAATTAGGCATATTCAGGTTGGCAAGAAGGAGATTAAGGCCAGGGGACATGATAGCAGTTTAAAAAAACTGAAAGGCTGATATAAAGAAGAGGGAGAACAATTGTCCTCCCTTGTCTCAGAGGCCAGAACATAAAGCAGGGTGTTTAAACTGGCCAAATGAAGATCCATGGTTTGCTTCTCCTGAGATGTCTTGTAGCACCACAATGCACCCCACAAGATCTGGCAACACCAAACCAGAAGCAGTGGCCTGTGCAGAATATTGGGAACAGACCACATAGAAAAGTTGGATTGGAGACATGACGAAGGAGAAGAAGCATCTCATGTAGATGCACCCACTGAGATTTAATTTAGAATGTTTGGCCAGAAGTTCCGTGGTTTGCTTCTCCTGATTAACACATTGGTCAGTTATGTGAAGGTGCCATAATTTCATGAGAGAATTTCATCCTCTGAGACTCACTTTCAATCTGTTCAGGATCCACCATGTATGGAATCTGTACTTGGAGCCAGATGGTAACTCCTCACTGGGGGTAATTTCTCACTGGCACCATTCAACAGATTTGCTGTCTAGTTTCTCCCATTCTTTTTGCCAGAGGGTTGTTCTGTTGATTCTGGTGATATGGTCCACCGTGAAATGCTTAATGCATAGAAGACTAATTCTACTGCACATTAGTGTGTTGGGCGAAACCCATGCTAATGTGCAGTATATTTAGTCTAATGTACATTAATGTCACTAAAAAAGTATTCATCTGGGCTAATGTGCAGTAGCGCCAATTATGGTGCATTAAGTTAGTACTTGTCATAACAGGTACTAAACTTAATGTAAATGCAATTATGGCACATTAATGAATGTATAAACACAACCAGTGGATGCATCTACATGAGACGCTTTACTGTGCATTAGATTAATCTAATGCACTGTAAAACATCAGTGTCTATACATGTGCAGCAATTACTGCACAGTAGATTAATGCACTATTTTCTGGTATGTCTAGATATAGGTACTAGAAATTAGCATATTATACTAATGTGCTGAAATACACAAATAGCAAATTGCTCCCAGTCAGCATAGGCAGCAGAGGGCCACAGGGGATGGGGAGATCTGTGCTGGCTCAGGAAGACACTGCCTCCCAGCCACCTGGAGATCAGGACATATCCCAAATTCCACATGGCTGGGAGAACTTGTCTGTTGAACAGCTGCCTCCCAGCTACATGCACATCAGAATGGGTCCTATTCTCCACATGGCTGAGAAGCAGTTGTGCAGCAGCTTGGACAGCTCTCCTTCACCTTGTAGAGATCAGAACCATCCCCCATACTCCCTGACAGCCCAGGGCTGGCACCTGGGGGTGCCTGGAGCACCCCCTGGCTACTGAAGGGAGGAAGAGCAGGGCAAAAGTAGCCCTAAACTGAATTTCTCCCATCAGAACCAAATTTGCTCCCAACAGGTGCATGCTCATGTGGGTGCAGAGCCCAGTTTAATGCACTTGAATTTTCTTTGCAGAATATTCAGGCATATTCATTGTATGTGTAGATGTGCTCAGTAAAGACTTTCTAACTGTCAGAACAGAAGTATAATGAAACACACCTCCATGAGAAGTTGTGGAACTTCCTTTGGAAGTGTTCAAGAAGAGGCTAGATAAGCATTTGTTTGAAGTGGTTTAGGAATAGGGCATTCTGTAGTTGTGCATGTGGTTTTAGTAGATGATCTTTGATTTTTTTTTCCAATCCTAGACTTGATATGACTTATTCTAAGTCACTTAGCAGGCTAGTGACAGAGGCAGCTATAGGATCAAGGTCTCCTGCATCAATTCTATGGATCCATCCTTAGACAACAGTGCCTCTATTAAAAACCAGGAGTCCTGATTATTAAAATCAAGACTCTTACATTTAGCTTAAGGGCATTATGGAAAGCAAAACATATATCTAATTTACAGTTTCCTACTGAAGGCAATGGAACATATTTTTAGCTTGCACAAAATGGTGTAGCTCCATTCATATAAGTACAGCTACACTGATTTACTCTTACTGAAGCCAAGGCTGCAACTGAACTCCAACTAGCTTCAAGCATCAAAGGCAATAAAAAGTCCTTTTTCAGATATGTGGGGAGCCAGAGGAAAAACAAGGGCAACACTGGACCCTTGCTAAACCAGATGGGACAGCTGACAACTGACACCCAGGAAAAAGCCAACCTATTAAATGGGTACTTTGCATCAGTCTTTCATTAGTTCCATGGGACGCCCATGCCAACCACGGGACAGGGAGGTCCAGGTGAGGGAGATCACCTGCCCTCTATTAATGTTGACCTCGTGGAGGAACACCTTGAGAGGCTGGATACCTTCAAGTCAGCCAGCCCCGACACTCTACACCCCAGGGTACTCAAGGAGCTGGCTAGCATTATAGCCCATCTTCTGGCATGGATCTTTGAAAACTCCTGGTGCTCTGGTGTAGTGCCCAAAGACTGGAAGAAGAGCAATGTGGTACCTATCTTCAAGAAAGGGAGGAAAGTGGATCCAGCTAACTACAGGCCCATTAGCCTGATTTCTATCCCAGGGTAGGTTTTAGAAAAGTTTATTAAAGAGGCCATCCTTAATGGACTAGCAGATGCCAACATCCCGAGGGATAGCCAGCATAGCTTTGTTGCGGGTAGGTCTTGCTTGACCAATCTCATTACCTTCTATGACCAGGTGACCTATCACCTGTACAAGGGAGAAGAGATTGTTGTTTTATATCTTGACTTCACAAAAGCCTTTGATCTGGTATCCCATGATCACCTTTTGGCAAAACTGGCTAATTGTGGCCTTGGGTCCACCATGATCCACTGGCTGGGAAATTGGCTTAGTGGTCAGACCCAGAGGGTAGTAATTGATGGAAGTCAATCGTCATGGTGCCCTGTGACCAATGGGGTTCCCCAAGGCTCTGTCCTTGGACCCATTTTGTTCAACATTTTCATTAATGATGTGGACACTGGAGTCAGAAGCGGACTGGCCAAGTTCACCAATGACATCATATTTTGGGGCAAAGCATCCATACCTGAAGACTTACCTAGATCCAGGTGTGATCCAGGCTTACCTAGATAGGCTCAGCAAATGGGCGGACGAAAACCTGAAGGTGTTTAACACTGAAAAATGCAAGGTTTTCCACCTTGGGAGGAAAAATCTGCAGCATCCTTATAGGCTCAGCAGTGCTATGCTGGCTAGCACTACGGAAGAAAGAGACTTGGGGGTCATCATTGACCACATGATGAACATGAGCCTGAAATGCGATTCTTCGGCAAATAAAGCGACCAAAATGCTGGCTTGCATCTATAGATGCTTCTCAAGCAAATCCTGGGACATCATTCTCTCCTTGTACTCCACCTTGGTGAGGCTGCAGCTGGAGTACTGCATCCAGTTTTGGGCTCCACAATTCAAAAAGGATGTGGAAAAGCTTGAGAGAGTCCAGAGAAGAGCCACGTGCATGATCAGAAATCAGGAAAACAGACGTTACGACGATAGGCTGAGAGCCATGGGGCTCTTTAGCCCGGAAAAGCGCAGGCTCAGGGCAAACTGATGGCCACCTATAAGTTTATCAGGGGTGACCACCAGTATCTGGGGGAATGTTTGTTCACCAGAGCGCCCCAAGGGATGACAAGATCGAACAGTCATAAACTACTGCAAGACCATTTCAGGCTGGACATAAGGAAGAATTTGTTTACTGTCCATGTCCCCAAGGTCTGAAATAGCCTGCCATTGGAGGTGGTTCAAGCACCTACATTGAACACCTTCAAGAGTAAATTGGATGCTTATCTTGCTGGGATCCTATGACCCCAGCTGACTTTCTGCCCTTTAGGTGGGGGGCTGGACTCGATGATCTTCCGAGGTCCCTTCCAGCCCTAATGTCTTTGAAAACCTTAAAAATCTATGAAAACCTTTGGCCCAATCTTCAACAGGCAGTGGAGGAATTTCTGATACTCACTTACACTGATAGTTGCTTGTTCAAGGTCAAATGTATATAACATAAAAACTCTAAGAAGCTTCTCTTCTATGCTCCCATGCGTTCTATAAGACAGTTGGTCTGCATGAGATCAGAAGGTCACAAGTTTAACAGTCCATACCCAGTCATCCTTGACAGAAGTCAAAATGAGTACAGCATTAATACTGATTAATCCCTGTTACAGGTTGACCTTCTGCCAGAAAATCCTATTTAAAGACAGAAACCAAAGTCAATCACCCAACCGTACATGTGCTGGTGAACCCATTAAAAGTGGGAGCTATCAGTTTAAGCTGGGATGTACAATTAATTCATATAGTAAAGGGTGCTTCTTATATTACAAAAATTTGGTAGAAAAATGTATTAAGCATTTATATTTCAGATTAATTTACAACAACTCTTAGTAAATTACTAAAGATTAAAGAAGTAATATGTCTCTTAAATTCTCTGTAGCTCAAATTTTTATAAAAGAAGGCCAGGCTGATTCTAAAGCTAATAAAAAATGTAGGTGTGCATGCTATAAAACAGTTAATCAAAACTCATGCTTCAAGGCATACATGTATTATTTTAGAAAGGAATTAGCAATATGTATCAATGAACAACTCGCTACGCCCATAGTTGAGCCCCTGATGTATTCCTATTGACTTCAATGGAATTACATACTTAAAGCTAGGGACCCTCTAAGTACTCTTTGGAACTGGGACTTCAGAATTATTTTGCATATCTGAAGCATGAGAGAATGCTCTGTTGCAGCAGAAACCAAACTTGATGAACTACGGGTTTGATTTGGTATAAAAATCTTATATTCCAAATTATTTGGGGGCAACTTTTTCTACTGCAGCATTATGGCACAATAAAGAAAAGCAAGCATGTACACTAATTAATTTGGGAAGCAAGTGAACAAATTTCCTGTTATGAAATCCATATAAACAAAGATGGAGGTGGAAATGTTCCACAAAGGTGGAAATGTTACATAATTTGAAGTGATTTGACAAGATACTGGCCCACATTTTGTTAGACCTTCACAGGAGTTGATATGAACTTGCCCAATGTAACTAAGACCAAAATTTGGTTCTATAATTCCATACACCTACAACAAGATGGCCAACCACAAAAGATCAAGAATGATGAGGTTATTCACCAAGATCAGGAGATTTTTTTTAAAAGAAATTATATTGTATGGCTTGGTTCATCTTTGATTTTTGTAATATTCTCTGCCCATTTGCAATGTGTGTACATGTGCTCAAGACAATTAGTGTTGTACATTCTTTCAAACTTCTTAAGAAAGCCCTTCGGTGATGCAGGAGCTCTCACTCCCCCATCATCTGCCCAGCAATTAAATCTGCCCCTCAAACTTCAAACTAATCCTATGCCCCCAGCCCCTGAATTCATTTTGTTCCCACATCAATTCTATGTGGTCTTCCACCTGCCCACTGTCCCCCAGCTTCTCATCAGTCCCACCTAACTAATTCTGCCTAGCCATTAGCCCCCACATCTATCCAGTGACCATCCAGACTCAGCAGTCCTGCTTCTCCAGCCTTACCCTTAATCCTACTCATGTTTCTCATCCCTCATGTTTCTGGAAGGTTGCTAATAGAAGGCAATGTGAGAGCAGACAGAAGAGCTGCCCTCAACCTCTGGGCTTTTTTTGCTCTACCACTGAGGGTGGTATTAGCTTTCTGAGGGAAAGAGGAGAGAGAATTCTGTCTATTTCCAATTGGCAACTCCAATTAGCTGATTTGATCTAGGAGGTAGCAGTGGAACTGGGAGACAATTTGAAGAGGTGTTTTTTTCCCCCCCATGAAGCAGCATAAGATTCCCAAAAGGGCTGTGATTTTTTTCATCACAGGGAGCTGGCTTCATCAGTAACCCAATTTCATCGCTTATGAGAAATTTCAACAGTTTGACAAATACAGAGCCAGATCCTTCCTTCAACTAAAGCCTGGCCCAATAAGGATTCAGTATGATGTAATAAAAATCAAACTATGATTTTTGGTGGGTTATAAGAAGGAATATCAGTGAAAGTGCCTGATTCCTGCAGATAGAGCTGGACTTTATGCTACATATACATGTATCCACATACCTTTATGTCTATCAATTTGCATATTGGTTAAAAATGTACAATGACAGTAAGGAGCAGTTCAGGAGAGACGAAGAGTTTTGAGGTGAAGGTGGGCTTACATCAAAGGTCAGCTTTGAGCTTGTTCTTGTTTTTGGTCATGCTGGATGTGTTTGCTGAACAAATAAGAAGGAGACTGCCTTGGAATATGATGTTTGCAGATGCTGTGGTCATTTGCACTGAAAGTCTAGAGGAAGTGCAAGCTGGATTGGACCAATGGAGAGAAGTGCTAGAGGGAAGACGGATGAAGATTAGTCGATCCATAATAGAATATATCCACTGTAACTTCTCTGAGGTACTTGGTGTGGAAATGTCACAATTGATGAGAAACATGTAAAAAAAGTTGACAAGTTCAAGTATATGGGTTCAGCCATTCAGCAGAATGCAAAGTTAGACAAAGAGCTGAACCACAGAATAATAGCAAGGTGGATGAACTAGAACTTGATGGCAGTGACAGAAGAGTATCAGTGAAGCTAAAGGGGAAAGACCTCAATTCCTGTATGTGTTCAAGACTATTATATGGAGTGGAGATACGGCCCATGAAGAAGACTCAAGAAAGGAGACTGAATGTGACAAAGATGAGAATGCTCCATTGGATATGTAGAGTGATGAAGAGGGATAATGTGAGGGGATACTTACACCAGAGGATTGGTACAGGTAGTGGAGGCATATAAGAAAGTACAAGAGGGAATACTGGCTTGGAATGGACATGTTCAAAGGAGTGTGGAAGACTACATGGGAAAAGAAGCTACCAGAATGGCACTACCAGGGAGAAAAGGAAGAGAAAATCCGAAGATGAGATGAAGACATAGAGTGGAGAGAGACATGAGAGAAAAGGAATTAGAAGAAGATAGATATAACCAAAGCTGGTGGTGAGCCAGGATCTGCAACAGGAGAAGCAAGAGAAGAAGAAGACTGTGTATATTGTTTTTTTTTTAAAAACCCAAAACATTGGTTTCTAAATACTTTCTCATCAGCTTTCCATAAGCCCTCATCAGCTTTTTAAATTATCATATCTTACACAAGCTTCAAAAGTTCAAGAAAAGCCTTTACACATGCTGATATCTGAAATAGAATTTTGTTTAATCAGATTCCAAATGAATAATGTAAGGGGGCAGGTTTTCAGCATAAAAACAAACTCCAGGGCTTTTCTGTTTTTGTTTTCTGTTAATGTTAAGGCCTTGAGCATCTAAAAGAAGCCACTGGACCATCATCAGCTCATAAGAGTTGCTGTATAATAGGAGACAATTTTTTCAGTCATTCTCTGCCTCCATTTTTTTCCTTTTATGGAAACAGCTGCCTTGTGTAGACTACTTTCACTGTGTGCAGCAGAAGTGGTTACAACAATATTGAAGCCTAAAAATAAAGTTCCAACAACTAAGGAAAAGGGACTCCACATTGTTTTCAAAAAAAGATTTTTATATTGTAAAATTTTCCATCAAGAATTTTATGATATTTATGTTTGCAGATCCTAATTTCCTTTAACTTCTTTTCTTTATGCAAGAAAAAAGTATGTCATAGCACAACACGTCTAAATGGCATACTCACTGTACAAGTGCCTAAGCAGAAACTGCTATTGACATGAAGGGGAAGTTATATGAAGCTGATGGTGCAATATGCCCCTAGGATCATCAATACCTAACATACTATAAAAATGCACTTTTAAAATGTGTATTAGTAAATATACATACAGGGTCTGATGCATCACTCTGTGGACAGGTTTAGAACTGTGACCTAAGTGTGAGCATTGCTGACACTGATTCTTTACCTGAAGGGCATGTTTAAGTTACATCAAGTCAGTAGGACTTAAGCACTTGCTTGAATGTCTACAAAATAAAGTGTATCATACGCATAAACGTGGGCATGTAACAACTGCTTTTCTGAATATGGAACTGTATGAGCAAATGTTTTTTAGATTTACCCCTTTAAAATGTCAATTTTTCAAGACAGAAAAGCGTATATTAGGGCTGCATGAAACGGCTGTTTCGATTTGGTTTCGAATTCAGCTGTTTTGGAGGACAGTGGTTCATTTCTGTGTTTTGGATTGCTGTCCTGTTTCATTTTGGCCAAATCTGTTTTGGAGATTCAGCAGAGCTGAATCTGTTTTGAATGGGCTGCAAGGGAAGCTTTGCACAGCCCTACCCAACTGGCCACAGCTTGGGGCCAGGGGCTGCAGGGCCCCAGTGCAGAGAAGGACAGGACTATGGGTGGCTCATTTGGGGGAGGGGAAGGACCACTGCCCTCCGTGTGGGTGAGGAGAACCCTGCACAAATCCCTGATCCTGCTCATGCCAGGTTGTGGGGCAGGGAAGCAGAGTGGTGAGCAAACCTGCTGGTCCCTTCCATGCAACTCAGCTCTGCAGAGAGTAGAGATTTGTGCTAGGGTCTCCTTGCCACTGCTGCCCACCCTGCGCTGCCCTGGCACTGTGGGACTGTGTGGGGTGGTCAACAGTAGCAAGGAGACCCCAGCACAGGTCTCTGATCCCTGTAGAGCCAGGTCATACAGCAAGGCAGTGCTGATCCCTGTCACATGACCTGGCTCCTCAGGGAGCAAAGATCCAGGGCTCAAGGGAGGAGGAAGCAGTGGGCAGGAGACCCCAGTGAGGATCTCTGTCCCCTGTAGAGCCAGGTCTTACAGCAAGGCTTTCCCACCCCTAATTCAATTTTCCAGCTCCTGGTTCAATTCCCCAGCCCCCAGCTCTTCCCAGGGGGCACAGGCCCCTGGATCTCTGTGTTGGGTTTCATCAGGATGTCACCGCAGGCTGGAGGCAGTGGCAGGACCGCAGTGTTCCTGGCACTCGGTGTGGGCTATGCCAAGCAGCTGCTGCTGGTTCCAGCCTGCAGTAGCAGCCTGCTGAAACCCCCCACACAGATTGGGGGCCCATGCCCCCCAGGAAGAGCTGGAGAAATGATCAGAGAACTGAGGAATCAAGCAGGGAGCTAGATGTCAATATTAGAGCAGTCCTTCTGCCCCTTTTTCCCCTCCCTCTTCGTTTTTATTTCGCTGAAAGCCCAGCTCTGAAACTCTGAAACATTTTGGAAATGTTTTGGAGCCTTCCGATTCACTTTGGCGCTGTTTTGGACTCTTTCATTTTGATTTGAATTCAGTGTTTTGTGTGGTGAAATGACCTGAAACACCTCCAAAATGAAACAACTGTCCAAATTTTGCACAGCCCTAGTGTCTATGTGTTTACAGGGATGTATTTGGTAGTCGTGTTGATCTGAGACAAAAAGAAATGCAAAACTCTAGAACTCTTCATTCAGAGATGATACTTTTTATTAGACCAACTAAGAAATCACAAAAAAAAAATCTTTCTTTACAGTGCACCTAGTAAACTTTGGTTTGTACTGCCACATAAGTTATAACGCGGAGGAGGAAGACACACCAATAAAAACAAATGCTCAAACAAACCCAAGTATCCGTACTGCATGAATTGATGGTCTTATTGTTAAGAGTTTTTATAATATGGGCTTTGTGTCACAGAGACATCTACACACATTCTAATTAACACCAATCACGCACACTAATGGTGTAACCTACTGCTTAAGTAAATGAACATCCTTGCCCCTGCTGTTTTGAAGGGGCTGATAGGCATGCGCTTTATTGACAAAGTAAGCTAATTTACAGAGTGATTGTCCAAGAGGGAACTGCTGTTTATTTGTTGAATTTTTCCCATTGAACTCACAGGGCAAACAATGCACTTAAATTGTTAATTAAAATATCAACAACTAAATGTAAATATTGTGGTCTCTGCAAGCAGAATGACATATTCATTCAGAACTAAATAGTGGTGTCTGGCAGTTATCGTTGACTGGAGGAGGAAAATGGTTTTATAGGGTTGAGGGATCATTTGCAATGTTTGTCCCTAAAGGTTAAGATTTGTTTGGAAAATGGAATTAATGTTGTATACAGAATGAATGTTGCTACAACTCAGAAACCAGGGGAGCCTGTCTTGCCTTTGTGTTTCTCCAATGAGCACTGCCTTTGGTTACTCACTTTAAGGGGTCCTGAGACTTTCAGAGCATACTGGTTTAACAACCAGTTGGTAAAATGTTTAAAAGAGATGCTTCACTGAAAGCCTAATGAAGAAGCTTATACAGCATTATTGGGAGGAAAAGGCAGAGAAAGAGCCATTCACGATGATACTAGCTTTTTGTGTAGTTTTCCACATAAGTTAAAAGCCATCTTGAATCTGTATGTTGACTGGTTAGCTAATCCATCTTTTCTGCATAGCATAGATAGATAATAAGATAATGTCTCTGGTGCAGTGAATATTTAATTACACAGCTTCAATATGAGGTATTTCAGCCTGGGTCTCTTGTGTCCCACATGAATGCCCTAACTCCTGGACTGTTAGGCATAAGGGTACCAACACTACCACCTCTGGCTTTGTGAAGTGCCAAAACCAAAACCACCTTGTAAGTTACTTTCCATTTTTTTAAAAAAATTCTGAAATCAAAATTATGCATTTTGTTCCAGGTAGAATAATCTATATACATTAAATCTCTTATTCCGGAAGCCAGATCTGGAGGTCAGATCGTTACAGTCTAGGAGAGAAGACAGCAGATGGAAACAACGATCTGAAAGCTTTTGAAGCTGGAACAGGCAATGATGCATTAACCATAAAGTGAAGATGATGATGATTATGAGAAAAAGTTATAAAAAAATCAAAAAATCAAATATCTTCCTCAGCAAAGCACGGGTTCAACTACTGTTTTTTTAAATCCCAAAATTTTTCTTTGTTCCCCCCCCCTTTCAGGGTGCAATTTTCTTGGGCTGAATTAAGTGAATCTCTTCACTTTTTCATGCAGTACACTGAAAACTCCAAGTGGGGAAAGTCCCCACAGAAGAGGAATGATCTTGTATAGTATAAGAAACATCATAGGAGACTATCTAGAGTTGTTAGTTTGTTCATCAGACACTGGTGAAGGATTGTCTACTAATTCCTGAAGAAACCAGAAAATGTCAAAAGAATTACCGTATACCCTGATTAGATCCTTCAAAGACTGTGGTCTGCAATTTGGAAAAGAAATAAACCTCCAGCTCTGTCTAGGTTCAAGGGTTAGTGCAACTATTCTACTTGGCTTTTGTTAGGCAGGATCAAGACTTACAGCTTCACCTCACTTTTGTCAGCAGGTTCTACACTTCCCAAATTCTGCTTTAATATACCTAAGTCCAAGATGGCAAAGATGGCAATTTAGATGCTCTTGAGTGGAGACAACTGAATCTGAAAGCACATTTTTCCTAGGTTACAGAGCTATTCAGGGACATGTTGGATTTCCCATCCCTTTAGTGTTTAACAGATCAAGTGAAACTTCATTTTGAAGATGTTTGCATCAGTAATGGTGAGTGACATCTGAATTACAAATAAGTCTGCACTGTAATTGAACCACTGTGCAGGCTGAGGGGAGCTGCAAGATTTGCAACTTAAAGAAAGGACGGAAGGTATTTTTTTAATCACAAACTTTATTAATCACTTGTCACAGATGCAACTGTAGCAGCTATTAATCATTCACGTACAAGAGCTCGCCTGTTGGTCTACTAGTCCTGGCATGTCACGGATTAACCCATTTCATTTCATTAATACTTTGTTTTATTCTTTTTTTTTGTTCAGAAGAGGCTTTGGAATTGTCTTTTTGGACAATTGGTGTCAGAATGATTAATCATAGTGACAGGGAGTTGACTAAGGGGTCAACTAAGAATGAATAAAAACATAAGAAACAGGTTCATTGCAGGTTATGCTGATGTGCCATCTCAAAAATGAGAAAATAACAAGCCACATTTTTTAGGTAATACTGCCCAATAATAAGACAACCCCTCCTCCTTTCCACTCCAAATAAAAACCAAAAACCAGAAGCCATTTGTTATTAGGAGTTGCTGTGTAGGCCACCCAATCTGGTGGAAAGGCACACTTCAGCAATTTCAAAGCACAGTTAAATGCTGATGTCTCCAGGGCTTTAACTACTGCAAATAAAACCAGCAAACAAGTTACAGAAGCTTTCCCTAAAGCGCGATATAGGATCATAAATTCAATGTGATGGCTATTAAGCTCATAAGTTGTCATCAGAACCTTACAATCAAAAATCCTTGGGGTCTTACTTCTAGAAATGAAAGAACTGCAAACAAAAACAAAATGTACAGAACTGGGCATTACTGACTAATTAGGGACTGGTGAATCATGCCTAGTAATATACAAAGGAATCAGAGAATAAAATACATTTTAATTGCACAAACAATAGGCTATTATAATACTTAATTGAATTGCACTTTTTGCTTATATTTCAGCCGCCAGAACAAAATGCTTAGTGAAATTTAGTGGAAGACAGAGTATGGTTTATTTCTTCAAAATGGTTTATATTTTAAAAGTAAAAGTTAAGCTACTTTTCTTGTAATAATAGTAAAAAAAGCCTACCCCCCAAAAAATGACTATAAAAAGATTTTGTGGGGTTCCATACTTATTCTCTTCAGGGCTTTCAGGGTAGAATTTACACAACAGAAAAAGGATTTTCCCCCTATCTGTCAGTACTATGAACTGGAATTAGGTGGTTCTGCACCCTGAGAGGCAGCAATGATTGTTGCTATTTTTGTGCCTTTTCCCTCCACTGAAGAGGCACCTGGGACTGGTGCCCTGCTCATCCTCTTTTAGGGCACAGACAGAAATTATATTTGTTGCAAGACTAGCCTCCTGGAAGTGCTCTACAGCTGTGTCATTACATGGGGGCACAGCTTCGGAGTGCTTTAGAAGTGGTCAATCATGCAACAAATTAACCTCCATCAAATGAGGGATCAGATGAAGGTGTTACACTTTGGGGCACATTAGGGAACTTCTGTTCCCTAAGGTTAATCTGTCATGTGATCGGGGCTGGGTTGATGGACCTCAGCCCTGCTCCTGATGCTATCTGCTGGGAAATGGCGGTGGGGGAGTAGAAGAGGGGAGGAAAAGTGACCTATGGGCTGGGGTTTGTCTGGCCTGAGCTGGGGGAGGGGAATGGATTGGAACCCCCTTATCTTGTGGCCCCTACCCAACCACCCCTTCCAGCTTAGTCCAGTCAAAACCCAGCCTAAAGCTTGCTCTCCCTCTGTTCTCCTACCTTCCTTCTTGCAAACAGCACTGGAGTTGTGGGTGTTGGGGCTATGGGAGAGAGGCTGCAGGCAGGCTCCTCGGGCTTGGTCAGCTTCAGAGTGCAGCTCAATACCCCCTTCCCCACCAGCCCAACAGGCAAACGTCTCTTGGGTTGGAAGAAGGTCCTTTAACTCATATTGCTTTATGGAAGGCGCCATGGGTTACAGTGGAGTTCTGCACATTTGTCAGTGTCCTTAGTAATGCTACTATTATGAACTACAACAATACAGGCAGTATTATTCTGCATTCGGACTTTAGCTTTCAAACTTCTTGATGAGGCATGTGGCAGAATAAAAACTATCTTGATACCCTATAACTGTACCTGCTTTGCAGTGCAAACAATAATGACAGTCTGTTTCTGTACCAGGTCACAGTCCCCTCCCCTCTGTATGTGCTTTGTTAAAGTGGAGCCTCAAATATAAAATAATGAAGAGTTTTATTTTCTTGAAGGGATATCAATATAATTATATAGGGGAATGTACAGAAATGAAACATTGCAATCTAAATTAAACCATTGGAGATGTCCATTTGTTGTTGCCATCTTTTTCTTATGTTGCAGTATAAGCTTTTTAAAAATATTTCTTTGTATTCATTTGGCTTTTGGAGTTCAAGGCAAACATTCCTACTAATCTGGTATATGTCAAGTTTCAGCACTAAGTCTTGTACAATAAAAAGTGAAGGCCTCTATTATTGAAAAAGTTCAGCCCTGAACTTGGAGGATCTATGGAGCTTAATACTAACAGGCCTTTCCAATAAATAAGACAATCCTCTCATGTGATACTCATGAGTTTTAAAAATTCTTCACTAAAAGATTCATGGAAAATAGGAAACATGGGGCTCTCTCTGATATGACTACTTGGGAAAGATCCTGCTCTGGTCTTTGAGACTTATAATTGGGTCTCCACTGCAGGCATGGAGGCAGAAACTGGAATTGACGAAAAACAAATATTTGACTCTGTTTGAAAAGTTTTAACTTAAAAGCTGAGAATGGAAAAATGAGAGCACATGCTCAGCATTCTCAGTCAAAACTCTCAAAGGGTCATTTGGTTTACTCAGATAGGAAGCAGTGTAAACTAAAAAGATCATTTGAGAATTGGAAGAAAAACCTAACAAAGCAACCATGTAGCTGGGAATAACCCTTGTTTTTCTTATCACACTTCACTTCATTGTTCATCTTCCTGGATCCTGAACTGGCTTAAGTTGGAAAAAACCCACGTTTTTCAGATTAGAAAAATAAATGAACAATGAGAGAATTAACAAGCCAAATCTCAATTGAATTATTCAATGGACAGAACTGCTCCCTATGTGCATGTCCCCACATGCAGGGGTGTGCATTTACAGGGATGAAATAAGTAGCGGCAGAAGTTTGTGCCACAACTTTTAGCCACTGTGCATGCCCTGACACATGTGCTTTGGTGTGAGGCAAAATACCCTCCTTCAAACTGCCTTTTCCCCACTTTTTCTGGCTCCCTGTGTGCTGGAGGAGCCAGAGTAAAAATAGAGGAAGGAAGACACTCTGTCTGGCAGCCAGACTACCTTTTGGGAGGACCGAGCCTCTGTGTCTGTTGGCTGACTCATGCTCCTGTGGTGTGCACCATTCTGCTTTTTTCTTGCAGTGCTTTTCTTTTTTGTTTTTTTTTTGCTACTGGGTTTACTTACACATGCATGTGTATGTGTGTGTTTGTTTCTGTATACACACACGTCTACAAGTGTGCATGCTTATTGCACAGTAAAAACCCTTAATCCTGCTTAAATTTTCAACTTGAATATACAAATAGCAAATTTAAGCAGGATTAGTTACTGCACAGTAGCACATGTGTAAACAAGACCCAAGAGCAAGTTTACTTGAGGGTCTGCCCAGCAACTAGGGGGCCAACCTGAGAAAAGCCCCAGGGCTCCAGGCTAGGAGCCTCTCCTGCTCTAGGGCTGGGCTGCCTCTATGACAGCCCTGTATGCAGGGTACAAAAGCCTGTGGGCATTTTGTGCCCTGGGACATACTCACCAGGGAGCCTAAGGGTATTACAGGCCCTGTTGGTTCCCCTAGGTAGGCCACAATTGAGCTGTGCTTCCCTGCCTGCAACCCTGCACTGTGGCTTGGCACCACCTTGTCTCCAGGGCCATCAGGATGCTGCAGGCTGCTGCAGCCTCAGGCCAGGCTTGTTAGGCCACAGGGCCAGTACCACATGCCTGCTGCACACTCCCAGCAGCCTGCCCCACACCTGCAGACGCTGTAGGGAATATCCTGTCCCATGTCCTGGCCCTGTGCTGAGCATTGCCAGCAGCTGTCCAGGCCCAGCAGCTCAGAGATAGCCACATAGGCCAGGGCCACGTCTCTGAGACCTAGCCCAGGACCAACCATGGCCTCCTCCCCATCCATGGCTTTGCCCACGTCTGTGCCTTCCACCCAGGGCCCCAACTGGAGCAAGGAGGAGACCAGGGACCTCATGGTATTATGGGGTGAAGCAGAGGTACTGCATCAGTTTGAGTAGGGTAGTTGCTTCCATGTGAATATTTATGAGGCACTGTCAGGCCTGATCCAGGAGCAAGGACACAGCTGGTCAGTGCAGCAGTGCCATATAAAGGTAAAGGCCTTGTGGGTCACTGTGACCGATAATCACCAGTCCAGCTGTGCCCCCAAGACTATGCCCTTTATGTGGCAACTGATGGCCATTCTCATTCCCCAGAACCCAGGCCACAACTGTGCAGTTCACACCAGCATGGGTGGCCTGCCCAAGCCCCCACCCCAGCCTGGCACTCCCAGTGACACGTCACTGGGGGAGGGCCCTTCAGGTGCCCAGCAGCCTGCCCTGGCAAGCTGCCTGGATGCAGTTTCCACCAGCAGCTCAGGGACCCCTGGTCAGTGCCTAGCCTCACACACTCTATAGCCCCAGGGCCAGCTATGAGGTGTGGCCAGCCATGACAACACCACCTGCTAGCAGTGACAGCTTCTCCCTGGTGGGGGCCTCTGGCCAGGTGCCTACATGCCATGCCCTACAGGCTGAGGACACTGGGTGCAGCTGCACGCCATCACCAACTTGGAGGACTGCATTGACCTGCCAGCCATGCCAGCCCCAGCCACATGGTAAGCCCCAAACTAAGGAGAGTGCCCTCCCCTCCCCAACCCCCACCCATGCCGCTGGCCCCTGCCCTGTCTCTTCCCCGCCCTCCCTGCATGGCCTACTCACATTTCACTGGTCCTGGGTTCCTCCCCACAGCATGCAGGGAGGCAGGAGGTAGTGGAACACTTTAGTGAGCAGCTCATGTCCCTGAAGCTAGATTACCATGGGCCTCTCATACACCAAGGAATGCATCAATGCCAGCAGCAATGTCCTCCTTGGCAGTGGGGGTAGGGATGCATAGTACAGCCACAGATAGCCCTCCAGGCAGTGGTGGAGGTTACGGGGTAGCCCAGTCTTTCCCCCATGCTCTCATAGCTCAAGATCCCATACCAGGAGTGCAGGTAGCATGAAGATCAGCAGCAACAGGGCATAGTGAGTCAGGCACCCCTTGGCCCACACAAACATGCTCAACAATGTGCAGCAAGGGCACACTCGGGGCCCAGTGGTGGTGTGGCAGGAGACTGGCCCTAGAACACCTCCCCAGAGAGCTAGGGGAGGTGGGGAGGATGGTTGTGCAGGCAGCTCCTTATCTTAGTTTTCCAGGAGCCCCATGCCCTCCAAGTCTGGGTGCCATGGGCTGGGTGGCAGCACAATAGAGTGGTGCACCTGCAGAAGAAGACAAAGGGCAGCAGGGTCTGGAGCCATGGAAGCACATACTTCCAGGACCCTGGCCTGTCCCACCCTGGGAATGGGGTGGGGGAGGCATGCTGCCTGTAGCCAGCACCCAGCAGCCCACCAGCCCCAGGGGATTGCATGAAGATGGGAGCTCAGCTGGCAGTCATCTGGGCCCTGACCTGTCCACCCAACTTACCATGGTCCCTGGGAACCTGTCTGTGGCTGACTCTGGATCTGAGGCAGGGCAGTGCACAGCCCCTGGTACAGAGCATCTTATCTCAGTAATGTTGCAAGCTATCACAAAAAGCTACAATCTCTGCATGTCCTGCATCTGGATGTGGGGCAGAGGCCACTGTTGTCAGTGGGGATACTGGCTCAGGGTCACCACCACCCACCTCCAGAGCCCTGCAGATGCACCAGATCCACCAGAGGTGCATGATGGACTGCAATCTCCTTGTCCAGCAGCTGGTGCCAGTCTGTGGGCCTAGAGGGTGGACAACATGGTCCGCTAGGAAAGGTGGTATGTGGAGGACAACTCCCATGAGGAGGTGAGGTACTGGGAAGAATGGGAGTACCAAGCTGAGCTCCTGGCCCTGGAGCATGAGTGGCTCCATGTGCTGTGGGACAAGCCGTGCAGGCTATGGATGATGATTGTCAGGTGCTGGACACAGTTCTGGGCCTGGCAGTCTCATTTATACCTGCTGCTGCCTGGCCCCTATCCCTAGACCCACATGACCTTTGGCAGGTGCCCACCACCCAGCAGCAGGCCCTCACCCGGGCCTGGGAGGAGGTCCTCTGCTGCCTCAGCCACCAAGAGCCCCTGCCACAAGTGCCCAACTACCCACCACCACCCACCACTGCCTGGGATCACCTCTCACTCATCCTGGTCCATGACATATCCCAGCTCCACATGGATAAAGAGCCAAAACTTCCTGGACCAGTGCCAGGACTGCACACAAGGCTTGTTGGGCATGGACTTTGCCTGATGGAGGGGGAGCCAGCCATCCCAGAGGAACATGAGCTGCCACTGCCCCTGGGCAAGCCTGCCCACTGCACTTGCCACAGTGTCTAGAGTCCAGGGTTCTGACTGCCTGCCCCCGGGCTCTGCACCCTAGGCACCTCCAACCTATGGATCCCAATTCCAGGGCACCACAAAAATCACTTTGTAAATAGTTTGCACAGGAAAAAGGTTTGCTTTTTTTTTTATTGTGAGGTGAGTGGTGGAGGGGCTCTGTTTGTTGGGGAGAGAGGGAAGAGGAGGTCTGAGGGATGTAAGGGAAATAAAGACTTTTTCTTTTGACATGTAAATAAAAGACTTTTTCTTTTGACATGCATCTGTAGTGATCATGGTGGACAGGAGGTGTGGGGGTCATGATCACTACAGATACATGTCAAAAGAAAAAGTGGGACCATGATCTGTAGTGATCATGGTAGATGGGGTTGTGGGGGTCCATGGGCAGTGGGACAGGTGGCTAGTATGAGGAGTGCTGGAGGAGGTGGCCAGCTACACTCTCCCAAACCCAGTGCCCTGGCCCCTGCTGGTGGGTGCATGGCTCTCCTGGGGCCTAAGAAGGAGGGGCATCACTGCCACCACAGGTAGTCCTCCTACCTCCAGGCATCCTCCATGTGCTGGGCCTCCTCCACCCAGGCCTCATGGAACAGCCACTCCCAGGCCTTTCAGATGTTATGCAGCATGCAGGCTGTAATGATGACCCAGGGAAAGTTGTCCTTGAGCACCTTGAAGATAGCAGTGAGGGAGTGCCAGCAGCTCTTGGGCAGCCAAAGGTACACTGTAGCAGGGCATGGGTATGGAACAGGCACTAGTGGGCCTGGCAGGGTCCAGGTGGCTAGTGCATGGCTGCTTCAGCCAGCGCAGGAGTGGGTAGGCAGGGTCCCCAATGAGCTTGGGGTCTGGCACCCCGACATGAAGTGCTCACTTTCCACCAGTCCTACCAGACAGAGTTGTAAAACATATGGGTACCATGTGCACTGCCTGCCCAGCCAGCACTCACATGGATGAATGTGTCGCAGTGGTCCATGATGGTGAAATCCCCTGTGGCTGTAATAGGCATGATATCTGTGGGGCAGACAGGTGACAAGGATGTGGGTCTTGTCCAGGGCCTTAATACGGTGATGGAATCCCAGTGCACAGAATCCCAAAACCATTGTCAGGAGGTCATGGACATGGAGCACAGTGTGCCCTGGCATCTCCTGGCAGGCCCTGCACACCTTCAGGATGACCTCCCTGGTAGTGGCCTTGCCCATGCCAAACAGGTGCCTGATGTACTGGAGGCTGAAAGAAGTGGCCAGCTTCAGCACAGTAAGGGTCAACTGGGTGTCTTCTGGGAGGGCCAGTGTCCTGTTATTTCAGGTGGGGCCAGAACTCCTGGAGCAGATCCCAAAAGGTGGCCCGAGTTATATGGAAGCCATCTAATCACTGCTTGTCATCCCAGGTGTGCTGGATGACATGCTGCAACTAGTCCTGGCTGCTGTGGTGAGCCCAGAGGTGGTGGGGCTGGAGGCTCAAGAGAGTGACAGTGGCCCTGGCAGTGGCATCATGGAGCCCCTCATTGGAATTCCTGGTGGCAGCGGTGGCCCTGGGACAGTGTGCTGTGGCCAGTCAGATGGTTGCTGGTCGTGGAAGAGCTGGGCAGAGCAAAACAGCTATGAGCCAGGCAGCAGTCAGTGCAACAGTCCAGCAGGGTGATAGCAGTCACCAGCAGGATAGAAAATAGAGCATCTAAAGTGCAGAGAGACAGAATGGCCAAGGAGAAAGCTGCCATGAGCTGTCCCTGTGCTTGGCACACTGCTCCTGGGGAACAAAGAAGCTGGCCAGAGAGCAAAAGTGGAACTGATTTTTAAAGAGATCTGCCAGGTGCTGGCAGCCAAAACCAGAGTCTACAGCTCCCCCCAGTGGCTGCAGGGACCATTGCAGAGCTGCAGGGTCCTGGGTGCAAATCTGCTTCTTAAATCCCTAATGTGTAGACTCCTGCCCAAAAACACTTACTGTGGTTTAGCTTACACCAAAGTAAATCTAAGCCAGAGTAAATGCATGTATAGACGCCCCCACATATATATGTGCGCATGTATGTACACACACAACTATTGATCTTACAAATAATCTTACAAGTAATCTTACTACTAATTCTCATCCTTAAAATCTGGAACAAGAAAGAAATCCCAGGTGACCTAAGGGATGCCTTGATTATTGCCATCTTCAAAAAGGGGGACAGAGCTGATTGTGGAAACTACCAAGGCATCTCATTGTTGGCTGCTGCTGGGAAAGACATCACCCACATCCTCACTAACTGCCTTCTCCCACTTACAGAAGAAATTCGTCCAGAATCTCAAGGTGGCTTCAGACCATCTTGAAGAACTCTGGACATGATCTTTACAGCATGTCAAATCCAGGAGAAGTGTCGTGAGCAAAATCAACCTCTCTATTTGGCTTTCATTAACCTCTCTAAAGCCTTTGATGCAGTAAACTTCAAAGCCCTATGGAAAATCCTGACCAAAATTTGCTGCTCGAATAAGTTCATCAGTGTTCTGAGATTTCTCTATGAAAACATGTCAGCAAGGGTTCTCAGCAACAGGAATCAAACAGAACCATTTGAAGTGAAAACTGGAGTGAAGCAAGGTTGCATCATCACTCCAACTTTGTTTTCCATCTTCATCTCCACTACAATGCACCTCATCGACAGAAAATTCCCACCTGCAATTGAAATTGTGTATAGGATGAGAAGAAGACACTTCAACCTCAAAAGACTCAAATCTAAAACAAAGACCACGACAACATCCATAATGGAGCTCCACTATGTGGATGACAATACTGTCATTGCTCAGTCTGAAATGGACCTTCAAACCATTCTTAATGTATTCTTGGAAGTCTACAAAACATCAGGAAAATGCAAGTCCTTTACCAACCTGCTCCAAATGGAGAAACAACACCCCCTCCACTCAAATCTACAGAGAATTGCTGGAGAACATGGATCACTTTGCCTATCTTGGAAGTCATCTTTCATCAAAGGCAGACATCAATGCGGAAATACAACATCACTTGAAATGTGCGAGTGCAGTCTTTGGACATCTGAGTAAGAGAGTCTTCTTAAATCATGTCATCCTTGCTGAAATGAAGCTCTTGGTTTATTGAGCCATTCTCATTCCAACTCTGTCATATGGCTCAGAAACTTGGACCACATACAGAAGACATCTTAAGAGCTTGGAAAAGTACCACCAATGGTGCCTTCACAAGATCCTTTGGATTAGCTGAGAGGATAGATGGACAAACATCAGTGCCTTAGATGAAGCAAATTCCAACAGCACTGAGGCCATGATCATCTAAAACCAACTTCACTGGACAGGTCATGTTGTTTGCATGCCTGACTCCTGCCTTCCAAAGATGATCTTTTTCTCAGAGCTGAAAGAAGGTTAGGAAAGTAGCAGAGGGCAAAGAAAGCATTTCAAAGACACCCTGAAGGCAAACATGAAGAGGTGTAACACCGACATCAACACTTGGAAGACCCTTGCTCAGGACCAACCAAAATGGAGGAAGGTTCTTTGGGCACCCAAGAGAAGCCCTGATTACCTGATGGCAGACCACCACACCCTGGAGGGGGCGTGCTGAAGGAGATAGATGCACAGTTCATGCACAGGTGGTATTCTCTTCTGTCCTACCAGTGAGCAGACATGGAAGATGGCATGAGACGTGCATCACAGAGACCAACCGGCGGCTTCGGAAATGGTGTCTCAAGAAGGGCTTTGTCTTCCTTGACAATGATCCACACATCACAATGAGAGACATGCTCCACCTTTCCCCTAAAGGTAAGTGTGTGTTCTCTTCTAGGTTGTGAAATCTCCTCTGGCAGGCTTTAAACTAGGCTCATCGGGGGAGGGGGAAGAGGAGGGTGGAAGAAGCCTTGGACCGCTAAACAAAGCAGCACCCAAAAGTACAACCCAGCCTAGATGGACGAGCAGAACATATACACAGGTAAGCAACAGGGGCCAGGGAAATGCTGAGAATAGGAGGCCAGTGCACACACATCCTCAGGAGGCCTCAAATGCCTCTTCACAAGTGCTCGTAGTATGGGTAACAAGCAGGAGAAACTTACCCTCCTGCTAGCTGACATCAACCCAGACATAGAGGGGCTCATTGAAACATGGTGGGAACCAATGCATGATTTGGCAGTGAATATCAAGGGCTATAGGCTGTACAGGAGGGAAAGGACAGGGAAGAAAGGCGGGGGTGTGGTGCTCTACATTAAGGAGGAATACATATCCTCATCAAGTAGCACAGAGTAAGAGGAGGGGCACACAGATGTATTCTGGGTTAGAATAAAAGGCAGACGAGGGGAAAAAGACTTAGTGGTGGGGGTCTACTACAGACCACCCAACCAAGGGGAAGATCTAGACCAGGAATTCTTAAGTCATATCACGGAGGTAGCTAGGTCAAAGGACATGGTCATCATGGGTGACCTGAACTTTCCAGACATTTGTTGCGAAGGGCAATCAGACAGGTCTGATTGCTTACGTAGGTTCCTAGCCAAAATGCAGAACCACCATCTAATCCAAGAGGTGCACAGCCCCACCAGGGGAGATGCCTTGTTGGACCTGGAGCTGGCCACGGGTGATGACCTGGTGAGGGGGATAGGGGTGCTCGACCACCTGGGTGACAGTGATCATCACCTGCTGGAATTCACCATCCAGCACAAGGTGGCAAAGGCCTGCAGCAAGGCAGCAGCCCTCAATTTCAGGAGGGCAGACTTCAATGAGCTAAGAAGAATAGCCAGGGAAGCACTGAGGTCCCGGAGGAGAGGGGAGCCAGGTGTCCAAGGAGAGTGGTTGCTCCTTAAGGAGACAATCCTCCAAGCCCAAAGGGAGGTAATCCCAGCATGGATCAAAGGGAGCAGAAGGGCACAAAAGCCCCAATGGCTCACCGAAAGCATCCGGGAATGTCTTCTAGCTAAAAGGGAGGTGTATACCTAATGGAAAGAGGGGCCATCACCAGGAAGGACTATACTGCAGTTGCTCAGGGATGTAGGGGGGCAGTCAGGAAGGCCAAGGCAGAGATGGAACTGGGACTAGCTTCCAGGATTAAGGACAAGAAAAAGTCCTTTTTTAAATACATAGCGGGTAAAAAGAAGGTATCAGGTAATGTGGGGCCCCTGCAGGACACGTTAGGAAATTTAGTCGTCACACCAGATGACAAAGCCAACATATTTAACAATTGCTTTGCCTCCATTTTCCTAAGCAGAGACCAGCACAGTCACTCCCCTGCTGGGCCCCCCTCAGGCCCCAGGGGAGGCACACCTAGGCCAAGGGTTAGTGAGAAACTAGTTAGGGAAATTCTGGTGGGACTGGATGTATTCAAGTCAGCTGGTCTGGACAATCTCCACCCTACAGTACTGAGGGAATTGGCTGAGGTCATTGCGGGACCCCTGGCGCGGCTCTATGAGCACTCGTGGTGCTCTGGCGAGGTGCCAGAGGACTGGAAGAGTGCCAACGTGGTTCCCATCTTCAAAAAAGAGAGGAAGGAGGACCTGGGGAACTACAGGCCAGTTAGTCTTACCTCGATCCTGGGTAAGCTTTTTGAGAGAATTATTCTGGCACATGTCCATGAGGGGCCAGCAGGGGAGATTATGCATAGGGGCAACCAACATGGGTTCATTAGTGGCAGGTCCTGTCAGACCAACCTGGTGGCCTTCTATGACCAGGTTACCAAATCCTTAGATGCAGGGGTAGCAGTGGACGTAGTCTTCCTGGACTTTCGGAAGGCCTTTGGCACTTTCTCTCACCCCATTCTTATTAAGAAACTGGGGGACTGTGGTGTCAACACCCACACAATCAATGGGGTTGCCAACTGGCTGGAGGGCTGCACCCAGAGAGTGGTAGTGGATGATTCATTTTTGACCTGGAGAGATGTGGGCAGTGGGGTTCCGCAGGGCTCGGTCCTCGGGCCCGCACTGTTCAACATCTTCATCAGTGACTTGGACGAGGGGGTAAAAAGCACCCTGTTCAAATCTACTGATGACACTAAGATGTGGGGGTGTGTGAACATGCTAGAAGGAAGGAATAGGCTACAATCAGACCTAGACAGGTTACAGGGGTGGGCGGAGGAAAATAGTTTGGGATTCAACACTGACAAGTGCAAGGTGATGCACCTAGGGAGGAAGAACCAGCACCATACCTACAGGCTGGGGAACTCCCTTCTCGTCAGTGCAGAGGCAGAGAAGGATCTTGGAGTCATCACTGATGCCAAGATGAACACGGGCCGGCAGAGTGGGGATGCAGTCAGGAAGGCCAACCACACCTTGTCCTGCATCCACAGATGCATCTCAAGCAGGTCCAAGGAGGTGATCCTCCCCCTCTACGCGGCACTGGTCAGGCCACAGCTGGAGTACTGCGTCCAGTTCTGGGCGCCACACTTCAAGAGGGATGTGGACAACATGGAGAGTGTCCAGAGGAGGGCCACTCGCATGATCAGGGGTCAGCAGGGCAGGCCCTATGAGGACATGTTACAGGACCTGAACCTGTTCAGCCTCCACAAGAGAAGGCTGAGGGGGGATCTAGTGGCCTGTTACAAACTAGTCGGGGGGGACCAGCAGGCATTGAGGAAGTTCCTGTTCCCCTGAGCACTACCAGGAGTGACTAGAAATAACAGCCACAAGGTGGCAGAGGGTAAATTTAGGTTAGACATCAGGAGGCGCTACTTCACTGTCAGGGCGGCTAGGATCTGGAACTAACTTCCAAGCAAAGTGGTGCTGGCTCCTACCTTGGGGGTCTTTAAGACAAGGCTAGACAGTCACCTAGCCAGGGTCATTTGACCCCAGAACTCTTTCCTGCCATGGCAGGGGGTCAGACTAGATGATCTGCTCAGGTCCCTTCTGATCCTACTAATTATGAAACTATGAAGCTATGGAGGGACCTCAACACTTAGAAACAGCTCATCAACAGGCAAAAGAAGGAAAGAGGAACAGGTTAAAAGAACATCAGAACATCCAACGCAGCAACACAGTGCCTATGCCTCCTGGAAACACCTGTCCTCACTGCGACAAGACATGCGGATCTAGAATTGGGCTATGGAGCCACCTGATGACTCACTATATTAAGATCCTTGGAAGAGAATCTTACTGGTTCATGAGTCATTGTCTATCATCTTCAATCTTACAAATTTGTATAGTGAAATTATATACACACAGAGTCCTTTCTGCTGTGTGTGTGTGTGTGTGTGTGTGTGTGTGTGTGTGTGTGATATACGTAAGTATATACATACATATGTTTGCACAGCTTTCTACAGTTTGGAAAGATGATGATGTCTGAAACTATACACACACACACATACACCGCATTTACCTGAATAGAAGATGACTCCTCCAAAAATTAGAGTTCATATATGGAAAATGCATACATTTATTATAATTTTCCTGGTATATCATCTAATTATAAGAGGTTTGCTTTTAATGTGTGTCTCTTACACTGCTAGAGCAGGGGGGACAAAACTCTGGGGGGGGGTCAAATAGCCTCTTTACTCCTGCTTTCCCCCAACTTTTTCCTCCCAGCAGCCTCTTCCCTGTCTCCTTACTATCAGACCCTGCTTTCCCTGAGCACATGGAACTGAGGAGCAAATTTGAAAACAATGACCTCAAAATTAAACAGGGGTTTAACAATTTGCACATAGAACCCATTCATTTGGTTCAGCCAGGACTGATACATGTTACCCCTTTTTGAAATGGGTGCAAGTTTTATTATTCTATTGTACAAAAAAAAAAAGAAAATGAAAAAAGTTTTTTTTCACATTGACCTGAAACAATTACCTCCATTAAAACTATGACTACTATTATTACTCCTTTTCTCCAGTGAACCAAAAATCAATGATTTACAAATCTGTTGCAGCAGCCCAAATGACTGGCATTTCACAGGAATTCTATATAATTCAGTAGAATTTACCCTGCTGAGTCACATTCAGAACAAGTTGGATTTAAAGAGTAGAAGAATAAAAATGTGTTTCTTCTCCCAGATGTCTGATGAGATAGATTATATAGAGAGATCCTCTATAGATTCTGTGGTTAACCAGTTGGCAAAAACTGCTGTGTCAGAAAGACTTACTATAACTATACAAATGACAGAGCAAAGCAAAAGTAAATTGAAAGCACTTTGGAAAGGTGATGATTACTTAAATGAAATTCACTTACATAAATTCTGGAGATAATGCAGTGGTAAGTTCAGAAATGCCATTGCACAAATATTTTGAAGTTAATAGGTGTTTTGCGGTTGACATCAGTGGAGCCAGAATTTCATTAAACAATCGGTAAGTTAGTAGTTCTCTGTGGCTCTGTGTGTGTGTGTGTGTGTGTGTGTGTGTGTGTGTGTGTGTGGTGTAAACACACCATACTTCCTCAAAGATGGGATTTCCTGTCCCCCCAATCAGCATGGGGAACGAAAGCCCCTTATTTAATACTCATGCACAAGGAAACCTCATTAAATGCATTGTCTATCATTAAACTGCTGTCAAAAGCAGCATGTGCTAAGCAATGGAAATCAACTATGAAGCTGATTAAATACAGTCAACACTGAGCATAACTATAAAACACACAGTACATATTGGGCAAACATGCTGATGGAAACCTACCACAAAGGTAGGTGAGTGCAGCCCATCTTAATAAGAGATATGGCTGTGCCTATTTAGCGCAGTCCTCCTCACTGCCAACGCTTTTGTTGGTGAGCCACTATGGGACACCTGGCTCCCCTCCCCTGCAGGACCTCAGTGCTTTCCCGACTATTCTCCTTAGCTCATTGAAGTCCGCCCTCCTGATATCGAGGGCTACTGCCTTTGCCACCTTGCGCTGGATGGTGAATTCCAGCAGGCGATGATCACCGTCACCCAGGTGGTCTTATGTTTGAAATTCCTCCTATGAAGTATAATGTTGGGAACCCTTCCATGATTCGAGTGTGTTACAATTTACCACATTTATAACCTATTGAGAGTAGAACAGTGATGTTTTAAGGAAGGTTAATCAAGTCTGCTCTGATGTGTGCTAATTAGCATTTGTCAGAGCAGAGCTCTGTCATGTGTATAGGTGTCCATAATTCCATTCAACTTTGTATAGAAATTTGGTTCCTACCTCTGGAAATCTTCCCCTTAATTACCACTTGCAATATTAGGCTGAAATCAAACAGGTACTGAAATTAAGACCTGAGAAAGGGGTGGGTGGTGGGAATCCAACCCTTCAGAGATGTATTTGAAACAGGAAACAATGCTTGTTCAAATTGTTCACTTAAGTAATTCATGCAGTTTGTTTTAGTAATGTTTTTTATGGCTATGTTTTCTCCAAGGAAAGCATCAGTCTAACAGTACAAATTCCCTGGCAGACTTATCAGAGAGGGAAGTGTTGTAGCAGTTGGATAAAAAAAAAATACTGTATAATATCTTGAAAATCCTACTTTTATACTTATGAAAATGGGAAGTCATATTTTGTTGAATGAACATTTAGCTAAGTCCCATCTGAATATCTCACAGGACACTTATGATGATAGCAATAAAGCAGATGATTCTTCCCGTAGGCTTACATTTTATGTATTTATGTGTGTATGTGTTTGTTTATTGTGGTTAATGTTTCAGAGTTTTCAGCATCACTGAAATTTTGATTTCCAGAGCCAAAGCATTAGCTTATAATCAGCTCTTGTCTACAAATAAATGAGTTCAGAAAGAAAAGAGTTCATAAGAAATGGCAATCAATAAGAATTTTTTTTTAGAACTTTACAGATTGCATGGTTGGCCATAACTCTCAAAAGGAGGATTAGGATATATCATGTGTTGGTATGCAGATCTGGGCCCAAAGATTCTTCTGTCATCTGAGCAGGAAGAATTAATTTCTTGCTCATATTTAAAAATCATAAGAATGGCTTGGAATAATGTGGGGCCTCCAAATGCAATGAACAGCTAAGGGATAACGCCACATTGTGCTGTCACCAGTATTTTATGTTCTTCACAGGTACTGAATTCTACATTCCTAACTTATATCTTGGCTTTTATGTAGAAAGCAAAACAACTGTGGGGAGAGGAAAGAAGGTAGAAAATGTCATCCACATGGATACCTTTGCAGAAGCTTCAGGTAAGCATACACATTGGAGATGCTGGAGAAAATAAGGACTTACCAGATTTTGGTACATCTCCAATCCTTTTAACAGCCCACCCATAGCTATGTTACCAAAGAATGCATTAGAGTGCATTTCTGCTTCTCTTGTGATAGTGGACTTGTATTATTCCAATGCCATAGGCAATGGATAAATATAGAGCCAGCCTGCTCTGAAAAATAAAAGTGTAGTTCAGTATCAAGTAAACATGTGGAATTAACCCACATCTAGCTGTTCAGTATAATCTGTGAAGTGGAGGGTATGAACTACAAGACAAAAGCTGCTCTGTTGGGAATCTGATAACTGCATATCAAAAAGTTTGTGCAGATTTAAAACTAAAAGGCCTGAATATGTATTTAGAAACACTGTTATGTCTTTCATAGTAATGTCTTTGAAGCCTTTTTTTTTTTGAACAGCTATGTTCCATTGGGAAAGTCTGTCTTTGGAAAGCCCTCTCTGGAACTGCAGAAAGCCACAGGTGCAAGCAAATTTGAAGAGGCTGCCTCTGGAGAGGAATAAATGTTATATTACCGAGGATGTCATTATTTAATTCAGATGGTAGCATAAAATGCTTAATTTATTCAGAAAGTGACATTTTATTTGGTGTAGCTGTGCAATTTGGGCATTTATTGAAGACATGTCAATAAAAATTTCCTCCTAAGAAAAGGTATAAGCACCTGATTGGTGTCTTCTGTCAACAAAATACCTGCATTGTACATGAAAGGATTTTCCAAATATGGATTTTTGAAAATGAAAGAAGAATTATTTGTAAGGTGTCTATTTCTCTCTCATTGTTCTTGTACTTCCTGTTCCCTAACTCTCTTAGGTACCATGCTATTATCCCATGGTATTATGATGGTACCACTTTTTTCAAGCTATCACAACAGGTATCTTGGTCAATCAAGTCCATATTTGGCCAAATTCTCCTAAAAGCAAACAAGACACCTCTCTGATCCAATGGCACCCCCTGGATACAATTTCAAGAACCTTCCCTAGTTCAAGGAGTTGCTAAAATGTTCTGTCAAAAAGAGATGTAAAATATTTCATATCAGTCAATCAAGGTATTTATATCTACCCTCATTTTAAACTATTTTGGCTGAAAATGTCAACCGGAATAATTCAGATTGCAGCAGTAATAAGAAACTGAAAATAGGATGCTATCACAGAAAGTTTTAGGCTACCTTAACTATAGTAAGTGATACTAGCTCCATCTAGAATACAAATATGAAAGTCTTGATCATGCCCCATAAAATAATTTCCACCATGATTGTACTATGTACAATCCCATTTACATTAATAAGGCTGAACAGGTATAATTGATGGCACAATTTGGTTGACAGCACTTAACCTTACACTATCACTTCAGTAATCAGTTCTACAGACTCAGTCTGTGCTGTGCAAGCGTAAAATGTATTTCCTTTTAATTGTTTTACACATGCCCCTCCTTAAATGTGAACCACCTCCCACATTAAATCTTTCTTGAGTGGTAAGAGATGTCTTGGTGTCTGATTATTTGGTTTTGGCTTTGTTCACATATATAATCCATGAATCTACAGTTGAAAACTGTAGTAAATTATTTGCTTTGGTGAGCAAAGTGTCTTGGGTGATTCTGAGCTCTCAAACAACTATGATAGTGTAGGCCCATTTACAAAATCTAGTGACACAACAGAACTGAACACACAGAGGAGCAGTGAGGGTAGAGCAATGTGTATTCCTTAGTTTTATTTTCGACCAGTCTAGCTATCTGTCCTAACCTTAAATGCTTGTCAAGATGGATGAACTCTCTAAAACCTACGTGAAAAAATCTCAACAGAAGCCACCATGGAAATCAATGAATGTCCCATTGATTATACACCGCAAGTTGGAAGAATCACTCGCTTGTTCTCTAGCAGATCCTTTACAGATATGATGGATTTTGGCTGTCTTAATTACCATTTCATACATTTTAAATATCTGGGGCTAAATTTTATCTTTAGTTGCTACAGTCCAACAGGGAACTAAGAAAAGCCTGTCACAAACACAAGCTGTGGCTGGATTTTGGCTCCAGAAAATGCATGGCATGTTGTGAATCAGTAAAACAAACCTTTTAACAGGATACAGCGTGCATCACTTTTGGTGGTTTTACAGGTTACTTTTAAATCATTCTAATGGCAGTAAAAATGGGAGTGTCCAGTCATTAAAAGGTATTAAACTGGGCAAAGTACCATCTAAGTGTCTTAAAGTTATGCCACTTAGGGTGAGGTTTATCTTTGACTGTTCTACTTAGCTTCAGCTAGGACAGTGGAAATCAACATTTTTGGCCAGTGGGCTACATGGACCATGCCAAGCCTATCTGCAGGCCAGATCTGGCTGATGGTCCTGATCTGGCATGGGGTAGTCATGGCAGGCCCCATCCAGCAGCATGGGGGGGCAGGGGCATCCCAGCTCCAACCTGGTTCAACAGGGGTTGGGGGGGAGGGGAAGGGAGCATGGCCCAGCCCCATGGGGAAAAGGGGCCATGGTTCAACCCCAAGCTGGCCCAGAAAGGGAGGGGTCATAGCCCAGCCCCAACCTAGCCCCATGGGGGGAAGAAGGATTCAGCTGTCCCCCACCTGTCCCCACAGAGGAAAGGAGTATGTTCTACCTTCATCCAGCCACAGGCATGAGGGGAGGAGGTATGGCCCAGCCCCAACCTGCTGCACAGAGCTTGGGGTTTGGAAGTTTGGCAGTGGGGAAGAGTGGCTGCATTTATTACTACCGCTCTCCTACCACCAAATTTCTTGCTTTGTGGAGAGCCCTGTGGGCACCCCTGGGCTCCATAGGCTGCATCTGGTTCAAGGGTCACAGGTTGAGCACCTCTAAGCTAGGGTATTGTTAGACTGCTCCACAGAGATAAAATGACTGGAGTGGATTGGCCAAGTTCGCCGATGACACCAAACTTTGGGGCAAAGCATCCACGCCAGAAGATAGGCGGGTGATCCAGGCTGACCTGGACAAGCTCAGCAAATGGGCGGATGAGAACCTGATGGTGTTTAACACCGAAAAATGCAAGGTTCTCCACCTTGGGAGAAAAAACCTGCAGCATCCTTATAGGCTTGGCAGTGCTACGTTGGATAGCACTACAGAAGAAAGAGACTTGGGGGTCATCATTGACCACAAGATGAACATGAGCCTGCAATGCAATGCTGCGGCTAGTAAAACGACCAAAACGCTGGCTTGCATCCATAGATGCTTCTTGAGCAAATCCCGGGACGTCATTCTCCCCTTGTACTCGGCCTTGGTGAGGCCACAGCTGGAGCACTGCGTCCAGTTTTGGGCTCCACAATTCAAAAAGGATGTGCAGAAGCTTGAGAGAGTCCAGAGGAGCGCCACGCGCATGATCAGAGGTCAGGAAAACAGATCTTACGATGACAGGCTGAGAGCCATGGGACTCTTTAGCCTGGAAAAGCATAGGCTCAGGGGTGATCTGATGGCCACCTATAAGTTTATCAGGGGTGACCACCAGGATCTGGGGGAACGTCTGTTCACCAGAGCGCCCCAAGGGATGACGAGGTCGAATGGTCACAAACTCCTGCAAGACCGTTTCAGGCTGAACGTAAGGAAGAATTTCTTTACTGTCCGAGCCCCCAAGGTCTGGAACAGTCTGCCAGTGGAGGTGGTTCAAGCACCTACATTGATCACCTTCAAGAGTAAATTGGATGCTTATCTTGCTGGGATCCTATGACCCCAGCTGACTTCCTGCCCTTTGGGCAGGGGGCTGGACTCGATGATCTCCCGAGGTCCCTTCCAGCCCTAATGTCTATGAAATCTATAAAATTTATGACTAATTTGCAGCCATCCAGCATCCCAGTATGCACTGCTATAAGGTTCTGTACCCCTGAAAAAATGTGTATCTTCCTGAGCTCTATCGCCCAGGGGTGGTACTGGCCCCAAGTCAATATCTACACCCTGCCCCAGTGGGTATGACCCATATGGCACCATGTTACCAGCTCCAAAGTCCCCAGGAGACCCAATTTACACCCCTAGGCTGAGCACCAGGCACAGAGCCCCCCCCACTCAGGATTAGTGGAGGGGTGGCTTCACTTACCAGCCTCACACATTCTTAGAATGGAAGGGAGGAAAAAAGCTACCTAGTGCTGAGTGCAGAAAGAGCATGGACCCTGGGAAGGCATGCTTTCTTGGAGTCCATGCTGTCAATTTTAAAATTGTTCCCTATTTTGTGCCAGATGAAATGGAAGCCGTCTTTGGTGCTCTGTGAAAAATGAGAGTGCACAAACTAGTAAGTGAGAAAGTGAGCCACTCTTAAATTGCCACTCTTAAATTGCCAGTAATTCAGTGGACAACTCATTCACCTCAGAGGTGGAGGTCCACATTCAAGGCCCTGCTTCTAATTAGGGAAAGGAGGAATCTGAGAACCTAGAACTCACCTATTTTAACTAAGTGCTTTCATCATGACAATGCCGCATACTCTGGTCTAGCTCTGCCTAGCTCTCTCTCTTCCAATTTTTTTTTAACACAAATTCCACCCTAGACTAGAGAAAGTTCTTTTGATGAACGTTTCCTCAAAACCATTCAGGAAGACAGAATGTAGTGCTTTTTTAAGGCATTGCTGTTGGGCACAGTAAGTTTTAAGTGTTAGTATGGCTTAAGAAGTATTGATGCTTTGAAGTCGTTTGCCTAAGGACTGGCTTTAATTATTTCAGTTATTATTGTTATAGATATTTTAAAAGTCTTTTGAAAGACCCAAATATGTGGTAAATCCATGTAGTCCAGGTACCTGGGCTCAGACGGCATGACGTAAGCTATATTGGCATTTTTGTCGTAGCCAAGCAAGTCTTTTGCTAGAACCACAGCTTTTATTGTTGCTTGGAGAAAAAAAAAAACAAAAAAACCTCTATAGGTATTGGTAATGTTATAAAAAACCTTGAAAAAATGAAATGGGATACAAATGTCACAATGCCTGTTTGATTGTTCTGTAGGTAGAACTTGGCTTAAGAGTATAGCATTGTGGATGACTGCCTCTTGTATTTTCCCAATTTAAGTTCTGTTCTATGGGAAGCAAGGGATTTATTATTATTTGTATTCTGCCAATGCCTTGAAATCCCCAATCAGTGTCTACACATATAATGGAAAGTTGATCCAAACGATCTTACAATCTAAATATACAAACAAAGACAAATGGTCCATTCTTATGAGATAGTGGGAGGTTACAACTAACAAGCATCCTATTGTATATTCAGAGAGCTAGATTTTTGTCATGTTCAACCCGATGTTGCCTCACTTTAAAGGAGACAAAACCATGGAAAGGTGGTAGGTGCATATACCTGTAATCCTGATGAGCTAGGTTTTAAAGCTTTTGTCAGTCTCATTTCTGAGTGACAATAAAAAAAAATAAAACAATAGATTGGTGCATGTTAGAGAGCCACATTTACTGTTTGTTCATCTTGACTGTCCCTTTATGAGCATCCTCCCTTTGCAGAACAGGATACAGAATAGCATTATAAAACTGTACTTGGATTCTGAGGCTAAGGTGGAACATGAAAGATGACTATTTTTATAAGCAAAAAATCATTTAAAATATGTAAAATAGTTATTTTACAAACTTACTGTGAAGAAACAGTAGCATGAGGAATTAAAAATATCTATATAAAGAAACTGACTAGCAGTGCTGTTACAAGTATTTGATTAATCATATGCCTGAAAAGGGGAGGGCTATATGGTTCAAAAGCTGGCATGCCAGTGGAATTCTCCTTTTGGAGAATGCCCACTGAAGGCAGGAGATGACTGAGAAGCCAGCTTTAAAATTCAACTCAGTCTGTCATATAAAAATTGTTAATTGAATTTTAAATGGCATTTTTTGACAAATCTTGTTTTAAAGATTCTTTAAATGTCCCAGTCATAGTTTAGATGCAGTGCATAGGGTTAGGGAACCTAGATTTTATTCACAGGCACTTTATAGTAATGCTTTTGAACTCTTAGGGAGAGATTTTCAAAGACACGAATTGCACTTAGACACCTGACTCCTGTTGACTTCCAGCTAACTAGGAACACATAAATGATTTCAAGTGGAACTGAAGCTTTCTCAACATAACCAGGAAAATAGGAGGCAGAGTGAGGAGGAAGGAAAAAAAGTACAAACATATATCCAAAGATATCCAGTAAGTCTCAAAGAGATTTAAATGTACCTGGAAAGCTATTACTATAGATACAGAGGGAAAAGCTCTGCTGGTATAAATAAACACAGCTTTGCTCATCTCACCATTTATAGTAGCAGGCCATTCAGCCCACTAGGCTGACAGGTATATAGAAAATAATTCCCTTGGCTACATATCAAAACAGTTAAGCTTTAACGGGAAAAATGATGTCATTTGAAGTGAGGAACAGTAATTACAACAACAGTGGCTTACCATACAAATAAACAGAAAGTGTCAAGCAGTTCTAATCCAGACTTATTCAGTTTTTTTGGCCACCCAAGAATAATCCACTGTAAACAAGTTTGGAATCAATACTAACAAAACTGGAGCCTTTGGGGTATCAGGTTCAGTTCAGCTTATAGACTATTATATCTTAATTTTCCTGGACACAAAATCTAACATGATTAGACATACTCTTGAGGAAATTATTATTTATTTACTAAATACTGTTAGTGCTACAATGGTGACAAAAAATTAGAACAGTATCCAGCAGAGCTGTGCAGAAAACAATCTTGCTATGGCTTTCAGTTACCAAAGACATTATCACCAGTTGAGAGTATGCAAGCTAGCAGCCAGTGCCATTTAACAAAATAGTTCAGCCATTTTAAGCTATAGTAAAGATATTCCTCTAGGATTTTCACTACAATAAATACTCCTGGAGTGTAGCAATTACATAGTTTTCTACGTTGAGATAGAGAGCTATACATTGCTGCATTAATAGTAATCAAATATTAATCTCATATCCAGAAACTAAATTGATATCCATATTTCCTATCTGTAATAATTTCAAAAAGGCAGTAATCAGGCAGTATTAAAAACATGTTTCCAGTGAAACAAACCAAAAAATTTCCAACTGATTTTATACCTTTATCCTTTTGTAACAATATAGAACTAGTGTTCTATATTTCTTGAAATAATAGTTTTATGCATTTATATTACTGAAGTCTAGATGATCCAAAGGTATGAATTATCTATACTCCTTGTAAAAATAGGAAAAAATTCATTTGTTTACTCAAATGAAAACTGATTTTTCCACTTTCGGGTATAATATAGATAAAATTGCAGGAAACACTTGAGATATCAAAATAAAAACCTGGGTGATTTTTTTTCTAGAAACGCTAAACATCAAACTGAACCCTAAACATTCTCCAGAACAAACAAGAAGGGTAGCTGTATGCAGATACCAGTTAAGTTACTTGCAGAAAATTACTGTGCAGAGTGAGACAGACACTCAGAGTCTTACGTTGCCTTTAGTTTTAATTTTTGAGATCTTCTGGTAGATAAAGAGGAGAATACTGGCAACGAATGACCATGTCTGTCAATCTATGGGCTTAAAATTATCTTCAGCATGTGACTAATATGTTCTTCAGCCTTATTCCTGCCAGTAGGCACAAGTAATTTGGTGGCCATGGAGTTGCTCTCTCCTTAATGCCAAATCATGTGCCCCGTTGTGTACACCTGTTTTTTTTTAAATTTTGGACTTATATGGTCATTATTAATAGCACCCACTAGTTTCCTAACATAATTTTAAAAAATGTTAATTTTATATGCAGTGAGCAGTGAGAAAGAAAATCTCAAGTATGTTATTAATATGTAGAGAAAACAGGGCACGTCTACATGTGCAGTAGTGTGCACTTCCTAATAAACATTAAACTTGCTACCTCCAATATGAGGTACTAAGTAAATGTGTATTAGGCTGCCCTAATGTGCAATAGTGCAAGTGCATGCTTTTTTGCGATGCTGAATGCACAGTAACCCATTTTACTGCACATTAACATAATAGCATGTTTTTTTACAAGCTGCTTTAATGCACAGTAAAATAGGCTACTGAACATTAAAACTAACATTTAGATGTGCCCACAGGTGGTACCATATACAGTTCTGTTCTTGAGTACCCGAAACACTCCTCCTCCTGAAGATCATTCTTAATGTTTACAAATTAGGCTCGAATTCCTAGACTACCCTAACCTTCTTCGCACTAGAAACCATACTTTAAAAAAATGTATGAAAGTATATTTATTGAATACCGTCAGTTTTATTCATTAGTAAATACTAGCAAAAACATGAGTTTTAATTTAAAATACTAAGTTACCCACAAATGCCAGTTGAAGAGACAAGAATAAACACCAACACTATGTTCCTAGCTTTTTTCTTTTCCTAAACCAAACATAAATATTAAGGACCAAATCATTGGCTCCTTACCTAGTTTTTCGTCATTCTTTATTTAGAAAACTCCCAATGCAATAACAGCTTCTTCATTTGGCTATATATAAACTAACTAATATTGGCAGAATCAATCAAATCTCACAAGATTAAGTAGTGCTTGAAGTTAACCAAGGCTGGTTACCTCTGAGAATAAACTGTTTTCTAAAAGAGATAATTTGAAAGGGCTTGAACAAGCAAGTCACTTTCAAATAAATGAAAGCAAGGTTTACATTTTATTGGATTTGTGTTTGTTCTTTAATGTGGCAGCAAGGAAGCAGAGCCAAATATTTCAATGAAATTAAATAGAAGGAATCTTTGATTTTCAGAAAGTCAACCCAAGTGCAGTTATTTCTTTTAGCTAAAGAAACAATGCATAGTGGATGTCCTCATAAAGTTTCTTTGAAAGATTTCACTGTTAGGTACTTCATATGCAGATATAGTGGAGTCCCTCCTTTTGAGAATACCTCTCATACTGGCCATTCTTTACTTAATTGTGAAAAGGTAATAATAAATATGTTTAAGCAGGATTTTCCTGACATTAAAACTTAAGATATTATTAGATCTATTGTTTTTCTCAGAGCTGCTTGGACATTTTTCAATAAAACATTTTTTCATTAGAAAAACATATTGAAAAATGTCAAAAGAACATACTAGTTTGTGTGAAATTTGCATTCTTAAAGGATTTCTTAGCTCTTCTACCTCCTAGATAAGAGTCTTAGACACCATAATACTGACTATTCTGGGTGGATGACCTCTACTCTTTTTTATACTGGCTATTTCATTTGACATAAATGATTAAATATTTATTAGGCCACAGAAAAAGAGAGAAAGACTGACTCAAGAGCCCAGGGGTTAGGGTTCTCACCTAGCATGTGGGAGGCCAATATTTAAATTTCTGAATAACTAAGGAGGCATACTAAGAATTTTGGTGCCCTAGGTGGGGGGAGGGAGCAGAGGGAAGTGCAGGGTGCCAAGTATTTACCTCCTTGTGAAGGAACTGCTGTAGCCATGATGGCAGGTTGAGATCCCCAAATACAGGCCCTCATATGATGGCATGGGTGGCACCACGGGGACCCCAAAGCTGCCATTCTTACATGTTACTTGGGGTTTGTGCCTCACTTGCCCACTCCCACTTGTGTTTGCTGATTTATGCAAGAGTTTTAATTTGTTCCCTCAATAACTGGGAAGGTGGTGTGAGCTTTGATTCTAAATTTATGCTGCTCTGGAAAAAACTCAATTTAGCAACTAGATGATCAGATTTTTGCAGGTGTAATCCTGTCCCTCCCACAACATTCATATCCTCTGGTCCTCATCTTATACTGTGGAGTATGTCTAGAAGAAATTGTGCTATTAGGCTGAGTTCCTCTATTATAAATGTATTCACTTCTCCTGTCATTTTGCCATCTTCCTGGCTAAACACATCTACTTCCCCATCATAATTTATTCCCTAATCTGCAATCCCAGTTAGTTTTTCACCACCTTAAACCCTCTCCTCCTCCTTCTCAACTTCTCTGTTCAGATTTTTGTTGAATTATTATCAAAGTAAATTAATAAAATATGATATCACCTTCCCTATCCTCTTGGCCTCTCTTTACTTCCTGCTTTGTCACCAGTAACCTGCTTCTCTTTTTCCTGTCACATACAAGCTTTTATGTGCTTTCCTCATGTAACCTCTCCATTTGCCCTGATAACCCAATCCCAACTCAACACATCTGTCCTCTCTCATGTCCAATGCTATTCTTTCTTTCACTCCTATCCTCAAGTTCCCATCTCTTCCAGGTCTTTCACCTCTTCCCCTCCTCCACCTCGAGCAACAACTTAAAAAAAACAACACTTGAAGCTATTTGCCTCACCACCTACCCCATCTTGCTTCTTTCCCTCTCTAAGCTCACAGGATACGCTATCCTCAGCCACTGTCTGGAGTTCCTCTCCAATATGGAATCCATCTCTTATACTTTACTGAAGCTTCATCCTCCTTCCTCATCCTTCTTCACCTGGCAGATGTGTCCATCTTCGTGACCGTGGTTCTTGTTTTGAAATCTTTTCTTCTGCTAGTGTCTGCAACAATTTCTTCTCTTGGGTCTCTTCTGGCTTTTCTAATTGCACCTTCAGAGGATTGTCCAGTCCCTCCCCTGCATCTTCTCTAAGGATTCTTAAAGGTCCCTGTGTCCTTTGCTTCTCCTCTTATCCTTCCATACCTTTTCTCTAGATAATGTCTGCAAACACAAATTCAGTTACATCCCCATGCTGGTGCAGATATAGCACTCTATACCAACCTATTTCTTTCTATCTAATTTTAGCTTGACTATAACAAATTCTTGCTGCTATCAACTCAAGTTCTTACAGCTACAGTGGGCCTATCCTTTCTTCCTAAACTGTTCTGCTGCCTTTCTTGATCAATGTGCCACTATACTGGCTGTCCACTCAAATTGGACTTCCCAATCAAACTTGTCTTTAGGTCCTCATATGTCTCAGTTTCTGCCAAATGTTTTTCCCTGGCTTTGACAAATGCAGCCTTGCCCTGCTGATATACAGCCAAAATAAAGCTACCAAAACCATTATTTTACCTACTCTTACATCTCTTTTGGGATATGAAACTTGTTCTCTGTGGACTGATTGAGCAAACCACTTAAACATGGACTTAGCTTTAAGTAGATGCCTAAGTACCTCTCTAGTCAGCAAAAGATTTAATAATGTGTTTAATTTAATCATGTTCTTACATCACATTTAAGTACATTGGGCTCACTTAGACACATGGCTAGGTAATTTGCTGATTTGGGATACCTTTACTGAATTTTTACTGAATTATTTTAGCACAGCTCTGAGGCTTTGATTAAGATATATGAGAGCAGCCAAATAACTGGCTCAAATAGTCAACTTTATACCATTATCTCCCTGCCTGCTTATAATAGATCTGGAAGATAGCACCCAATCATTGGGTGGTAACAGAATAGTTAATTTTATAGTAATATTTTGTAATTTAAGAACATTATCTCCATAAATACAATATTTTTATACTTGGCAGAGCAGGGAATATATTATGGAAACTCTGTGTGTTATGGTGTGGTGCAAAGGTTTGATTGATCTTAATTTGTGATTACCGTGTACTTGGTGAATGAAATAGTCATTAATAGTAATTATAGTCATGTCTGCCACAATAAATATTTCTTCTATACCACAGTTTTCTTAGAATATATTTAAAAGTATTTGACCTTTCAAAACATGCTCTAATTACTATCTGAGGGTTTCAGCTCGGACATCTCTTTGGATTTTCCAATATTCTGGAGTGTTAAATGTAATCCTGTGGAGATCATCTATTAGGCAGGTTGTCAACAGGGCATGACATTTGTATGTGTCATAAAATTCTGCAATTTGCTCCATAGGCATCACCAACACCCCAAAGTGTTACAAGGTAAATACACTTACATGCATCTATATACACTCAGAGTATGAGTTTGCTGATTCAATATATCCATGCAAATTAATAAAAAAGTGCTCTATTAGCCTGCCCTGGGCCCTGATTGTGACCACTCCATTCCCTGAAATTACCACTGAAGGAAGGACCTTTCCAGTAGTTGGGCATTTCCCTTACCTTGGTAGCCACCTGTCTTAGAGAGTGAACATAGATGAGGAGATCCAGCACAGGATCTAGTGAGTTAGTGCCTCATTTGGAAAATTCCTTCAGAATGTCTTTGTCATTGGGATCTCCAGAAAGACACTAAGATACAGGTCTAAAATGCAGTCATCATCCTCAGCCTTCTCTATGGATCTGAAATGTGGGTGACCTAACATCATGATCTCAAGAACCTGGACAGATATCACCAATGGTGCCTCCAGAAAATCCTCCATGTCAAATGGGAAGATAACCACACAGATGACAGCATCCTTGCTGAAGTAAATGTTAACAGCATTGAGCTAATGATTCACAAGCGCCAGCTTCACTGGACTGGACTTTGTGTGTGAATGCCCAACTCTTGATTCCCAAAACAAGTGCTTTACTGCTAACTTAGTAATGGTAAATGGAGACTGCAATGAAATCCAAGTAAGTTCATCACCTCAGTGTTTCACCTCAACAACCGCAAAGTACATGTTCATTTCAATGTCACTTTTTGTGCAGAAAAATTACATGATCCAACTCTGTCCTACCTAGGTGTGACATTTGAATGCACCTTAACCTTTTGTATTCATCTTTGAAAAACAGCTGCAAAGATTAAGAGTTAGGTGAACATAGTGCAAGAACTCACCAGAACAAGCTGGGGTGCCACCGCAGGCGTACTCCACACCTCTGCTATGGCATTGGTTTTCTCAGTGGCTGAGTACTGTGCACCTGTCTGGGCTGCTAGTACTCATACTAAATGCATGGGTGTCCAGTTAAATTCTGCAAAACGTGCTATCACCAGAACCCTGAAATCTGCACCAATTCAATGGTTACCAGTGCTGGCCAACATTGCTTCTCCAAACATTTACCACGATGAAGCTACATACAGAGAGGTTGTCCACATGAATGACAACCCAGACCTCCCCATCCATAGAGATTTAAAAAAATCTCTCAGCTTACCACTTTGTCTCCCAAAACCTTTGTGGATGCATGTACAGGCCCTTGCAGGATACACCAGTGCAGCAGTTTGGAGGAAAACATGGACTGAAACCACCATTCAGAATAAACATGTAATCTCCAACCCAACAATAAATAAAGCCTCCTGGTTTTGACCTTCCATGAAAACCATGAAAAGCTCTAAACTGGATACAAACTGGGCATGGCTGCTATGATCACAAAGGTGTATTAGGAGTTCTGCAAAATTTGACTGTAATCCTGATCAAACTATGGACTACATAACAACACTCTGCCCTCTGCACAAATTTGATGGTGACATTGCAGAGATACATCCCCTTCCTTCAAGAGCATTAGATTGGTTAACTAACCTTAAACTGGACTTACAATTTTTACTCCAAGTCAGCCATATGAAAGAAGAAGAAGAATGACCTGGGATCTTGCAGTGGCTGAAGGAAACATTACTACATCTTGCTCTCAAACAGAGAAGAGAGCATGGAGGAAGGAAACATCAAGAAATTCTGGCCTATGGCCTGCAGCCTGCTCTCCCCTGTGGAAAGACTTGCACCTTCTGCAGATGGAATTGTGGCTCAAGGATTGGACTGTTAAGACATCTCCACACCCATCAAGGAGCCATAGTAGAAATCATCCTCAAAATGAGGGATTGACATTGCTGCAAATTAAGAATATACTGAGACCAAAATCCATTATAATTTATATGTAATAAACTAGGTATTACTCTTTTTAGTATTGAGCCATGCTACAAATCTTTGATGTAACCTATTCCTAGATTCCTTCCACTTCCCTTCAATTAAGGTAGGGAACCTCTAAAATCACAGGTGAAGAAATAATAGATTCACAATATGCTGTGCTGTTTGAGTATAATATCTCAGCCTCTCCCAGTATGGGAAATACTCTATTATGCAAAAATGTGTGTTTAACATTGTAAAGAGAATATCCTACAATGTAACACTGTGCTTATAAGCTGATAGTCTTTTTAACTGTAAAACAACAACATTTATGCCCCCATCCCTTTCTGTGGGGCCAGGTCAAACTCCTTTCTCTGTGGGGCTGAATTGAAGTCAGCCTGACCTTTACCCCCCTCCACACAGCCAGATGGTACCCACCCAGATGCTGGATCAGGAATACTGGCTGGTTCCAGTCCATAGATGGCAATCCATCCTGCCAGGCAAAAAGGCTGGGCACCACTGCACAGCCATCATAGAATCACTTATGCTCATACTGGTCAAATCTACATGAGTCACTTACTGTGTAGTAGCTCATTACTACTGCAGTAGGGTTGTTGGGCACTAGGTTTGCTTGGGGATGGAGACCAAAGCCCTGAGGTAAGTGGGGAAATGGGAGACCTGAAGGAAGTGCAAGGAGGAAGGGTCAAGAGGGGAGGTGCTCTCATACTTCCTGAGAAACCAGGGCAATCAACTAGTTACTTCAGGTGTTTGTACACAAATGCACAGAGCCTGGGAAACAAAAAGGAAGAATTGGAAGTTCTTGCACAATCACAGAACTATGATGTGATTGGAATAATAGAGACTTAGTGGGATAGCTCATATGACTGGAGCACTGTCATGGATGGTACAAACTGGTCAAGAAGGGCAGGGAGGGGAGAAGAGGAGGCAGAGTTGTATTTTAAGTAAAAGAGCTACATGATTATTCAGAGCTCCAGTATGAAACTAGGGATAGGCCTGTTGAGAGTCTCTGGGCTAGGGTCAGAGGGTAGAGCAAAAAGGGTAATGCAACAGACAACAGGACCAGGAGGAAGGCTTTTTTCAAACAGCTAGCAGAAGTTGTCCAATCAAAGTTCCCAGTTCTCACTGGGGACTTCAATCATCCTGACATCTTCTGGGAGGGCAATACAGTGATGCACAGCTAATCCAGGAAATTTTTAGAGCGTACTGGGGACAATTTCTTGGAGCAAAAGCTGGAATGGCCAACTGGGGCCATTCTCTTTTGCCTTGCTGCTCATAAACAGGCAGGAATTGGTGGGGAATGTACTAGGAGATTGCAACTTGGGCAGCAGAGATCACAAGATGATCGAGTTTAGGATCCTTTAGAAAGGAAGGATGAAGAACAGAAGAGTAAGGACCCTGGACTTCAGAAAAGCAGACTTCACCTCACTCAGGGACCTCATGGGCAGGATCCCCTGAGAAACCAGTCTGAGGGGGAAATGACTCCAGGAGAGCTGGCCGTACGTCAAAAAAGTCTTACTGAAAGTGCAGGAACAAACCACCCTAATGTGCAGAAAGACAACCAAATATGGCAGAAGATCATCTTGGCTTATCAGGGAACTCTTTAGTAAATGAAATCACAAAAAGGAAGCATAAGAAGTGGAAACTTGGACAAATAGCTAGGGAAGAATATAAGAGAATTGCTCACTCATGCAGGGATAAAGTCAGGAAGGGCAAAGCACAATTGGAGTTGCAGCTACCAAGGGATGTGAAGGATAACAAGAAAGGTTTCTACAAGTGTGTCGGTATCAAGAGGAGAATCAGGGAAAGTATGGGTCCCTTACTGAATGAGGGAGGCAAGCTAGTGACAGAGGATGCAGAAAAGGCTGAAATGCTCAATGTCTTTTTTACCTCAGTTTTCACAGGCACGGTCAGCAACCAAACTACTGCAGCAGGCAGCACAGCTTGGGGAGGAGGTAAGGAACCCTCAGTGGTGAAAGAACAGTTTAGGGACTATTTTAAAAAGCTAAAGTCCATAGGGCTGGATGGGATGCACCCAAGGGTGCTGAGAGAATTGGCTGATGTGATTGCAAAACCATTGCCCATGATCTTTGAGAACTCATGGAGAGGTCCCAAATGATTGGAAAAGGGCAAACATAGTGCCCACATTTAAAAAAGGAAAAAAGGAGGATCCAGGGAACTACAGACCAGTCAATCTGACCTCAGTGCCCGGAAAAATCATGGAGCAGATCCTCAAGGAATCCATTTCTAAGCACTTGGAGGAAAAGACGGTGATTAGGAACAATAAGCATTGATTCACCTGCATACCTGACCAACCTGATTGCCTTCTGTGATGAAGTAACTGGTTCTGTGAATGCAGGGAGACTGGTGGATGTGATGTACCTTGATTTTAGCAATACCTTTGATATGGTCTCCCACAGCACTCTCTCAGGCAAGCCAAGAAAGTATGGGCTGGATGAATGGACTGTAAGGTGGACATAAAATTGGCTGGAGCATCAGATTCAGAGAGTAGTAATCAATGGCTCATTGTTTAGTTGGCAGTTGGTATCAATTGGAGTGCCCTAGGGTTCAATCCTGGGGCTGGTTTTATTCAATGTCTCCATGAATGACCTGGAAGATGGCATAGAGTGTACCCTCAGCAAGTTTGCAGATGACACCAAGCTGAGGGGAATAGTAGATATGGTGGAGGGTAGGGGTAGGATTCAGAGTAACCTAGGGAAATTGGAGGATTGGGCCAAAAGAAATCTCATGCAGTTCAACAAGGACAAGTGAAAAGTCCTGCACTGAGGACAGAAAAATCCCATGTACCAGTACAGGCTGGAGACTGACTGGCTGGGGAGCAGCTCTGCAGAAAAGGACCTAGAGGTTACAGTGGACAATAAGCTGAATATGAGTCAACAGTGTGCCATTGTTGCCAAGAAGGCTAATGGCATACTGGGCTGCATTTTTAGGTCTGTTGCCAGTAGGTGAAAGGAAGTGATCATTCCCCTCTATTCAGCACTGGTGAGGCCACACCTATAGTACTGGCTACAGTTTTGGGCCCCCCACTAGAGAAAGGATGCGGACAAATTGGAGAGAGTCCTGAGGAGGGCAACAAAAATGGTGAAGGGGCTGGGGGTATGACTTAAAAGGAAAACAGGGAACTGCATGTATTTAGTCTAGAGAAGAGAAGACTGAGGGGGACTAAATAGTAGCCTTCAACTACCTGAAGCGGGGTTCAAAAAAGAATAGAGCTAGATTGGTCTCAGTGGCAGTAGATGAGAAAACAAGTAGCAATGGTTTCAAGTTGCAGCAAGGGAAGTTTAGGTTAGATATTCAAAAGAATTGTCTCACTAGGAGGATAATAAAACACGGGAACAGATTACGCAGAAAGGTGGTGGAAGCTGCATCCTTGGAAGTTTTCAAAACCCAGCTAAACAAAGCTTTGGCTAGGAGGATCTAGTTGGGGATGGTCCTGCTTTGAGCAGGGGGTTGAACTACATGACCTCCTGAGGTCCCTTCTAACCCTAACTTTCTGTGGTTCAATGATTCTGTGTTGTGATGCTGCTGCACAGTAGTAACACACTACTGTGCAGTGAGTGTCACTAGGCAACCATGCTGGGATGCAGGTTGTAGCCATGTTGATCCAAGGACATAGGCAGATAAGATTCATTGGGTAAGTCATTTAGTACTTGGTTATGAAAATAACTGCACTATAATTGCACAGTCAGAGTCTTGTGTAGACAAAGCCACAGAGTCTTGCATGTATTCAGAGGAGGATCTTTCCCGGGACACATCTTTCACATCACTGTCATTTGTAGGACCTTGGGGAAGTTAATACCTTACTGAATGGGGCCACTGCAAAATTGGAGAGGGCCTCTTCAGTTTTAGCTAGAAAAATGACCAGAAAATGATTCACAGCACATAAGTAGCACAAGGTATTTGCAAATAGCCATGTACAAGCACTGAACATCTTTAGAGGGCTCCCAGACCAGTTCCAATTCATCAGCCTTTATCATCCTAACAGAACCATATTTGATTCATCTCTGATGTTAACCAAGCCAAATCTGATTCATTCAGAAACAGCTGGTGCTTCCATGCTTTTCCATTTTCTTTCAATGATCATATGTCCTGGTGGGAGTAATGAGTTAGCCAGTTTTCTGTACTGATTAAAATCTCCCTCTTTCTCAGATGAATACTCAGAATTAATATTTCTGGGTGACTGTGGCATTTGTGTCACTGACTGTGAAACTTCCAAAATGCAGATCTCAAACTGAGTCACTTTCTGGAATTGATGCAAGTTTGTTGTATGGCTTTGGCTATGCTCCACTAGATGTCCAGTAAGTCTCTGACTTCAGGCTGATTATAACCACTCATCCTCTAGCCTCCTGTTACTCAGTCGTAAATGTGGAGTTATGTGATTGATGGAACAAAATCCTTATTTTTGGGGGTGGCTGTGAGCATCTTTGTGTTTGGTAACCTTATTAGGCCTTGCGCAATGGGGTCATATTCTGTGATCAGGCTCATTAGCATTATAATACATTTAGAAATGAATAAAGACAATCCCTTAGTCCTCATTTGATGTACTAGAATTACAAAGTTAAAGATGGTGAAAGAAAATATCTTTTATCCCATTTTATCCCATGGCCCCCTTGTAATCATGCTTTCCTGCATCAAAACAATGCATAACTCCTATTAACAATAACCTCTGTGCTCTCTATTTCTGTAACCAGATCATAGCAAACTTTATCTTGGTCCAAAGAGACCAGGAGAGAAAACATTTATGACCTGACACTCATAGGAACTGAGTACACACAGATGTCACAGAAGCAAAATGGCATCTCTTGGTATTTAACAGTGCCATTTATGTCAATTGACATGCCTTTTAAGCATTTGAAATTTAAACTGTGGTATCTAGCAGTGAGGTGACTCAAATTATTTATTATGATCATTATGTCTTAACTAGAGACATGCAGAAAATTGTTTTGCTTCTTTGGTCAAACCAAAAAATCTTTATAATTGTTTATAAGCAGCTCAAAACAAAAATTGTCTGATTTTTTCCCCCCAAACTAGAAATAGAAAGGTGATTTTGACTTAAAAGAAAATGTTCTGTTCAACTTGAAATATTTTAACATCATTTAATATTAAGTTTAGATACATTCTGAAAAGAAGCATTGTTTCAAAACCAAGACATTGGACTGCTAGAAGAGTCCATTTGTGTCATCAAGTCCAGTCCCCTGCTATCACAGGCAACTATCAAATAAATGTTGGCTCCAAAAGGATCTGAAAGGATACCTATTTCCTCCCTTCCACTGTACACAGCACAAGCCATAAAACCAAAAAACTTACAAGATTAAAATAAATAAATAAATAAATAAACAGAAAAAACAAAGAGGAGGGATCTGATCTGACAAAGGACAATTCCTCCTTGGTCTGGCACTCACTTCCATGTGGCACGCAAGTCAAACCAGCAGCCATATATTAGGGCTGTGTGAAGCTTTGGTCACTAATTCGATTTGGTGGAGATTTGGCCCAATTCAACGGCTGAATCTCAAAATCCAAATTGAATCAGGAGACCCTTTAATCTCAGATCAATTTGGAGAGATTGGATGATTTAGACTTCGATATAGCTTTAAATGATTTTTCTATATACCTCAAGGTAACAGGTGGCTTGTGAATGCTGAGATGGTAGGGTGGATGGAGCATCCCACAGAAGTACAGGGAGGTCCCCAGCACACTTGGCACGGGTCCACCATGGAGTGGTTGGGAGACCCTCCCCCTGCCCCCAAGCTCAGTGACTGGTGCCTTCTGGGTCTGGGGGGGCATCAAGGTTCCCCCCATGGTTGATCGCTGAGCCAGAGGGGCACAGGGAGGGTCCCATGTGTGCTCAGTGGTGGACCCAGAATTGGACCGTAAGTACTTCCTGTCTACTTCCAGGTCCGCGACTGAGCATGCGGGTTCCCCCCCACCATTCCTGAGGGATGCACTGTCTGCCCCACAACTGCAGCATTCACGAGCTGTGCTTGGTACCTTGAAGTATGTAGAAAAGACATTTAAAGCTGTGTCTATGGCAGAATCACTGACTTTCCAAATCAGCATTGAATCTTCAGATTCAGATTTGGCCAAATCAAATCAAGACAGTGATCCAAATCAACTAATTGAATCATGGTCCTCCATTTGGGCAAATGCAAATTGAATACGGCCTGTTTCACACACCCCTGCCATATATTAATTGGAAGGGTTTCCCAGTATCACTAAGCTCTAAAACACCCTGTTTAATATCCAGCCCCTGTCCACCACAAAAGTTTGGGGTTTGGTTGATTCTTTTGCACATCCTTTTCTACATTTCAAGCCCATGGACTAAGATTCCCTTGCTCAGGAATGGAAGCAGTCCAGTGGACAGGATTTATGAAGAACTAGAGAGGTTATATTCATTTTTAGGTTTTCAATAGTCACTCAGATATCTGATGAGAAAATGGCAGAATTGAATCATGTCAGCATCTCATTCAAGTAAAATAAATTCATTTTTATGTAGATTGTTTCAGATTTATTTTCTCCACCTGCATGAGTGGTACAGCCCTGATTACATTTGAGATATGCTTTTCGGATTTGACTTTGCTTACTTTGGATTCTCTCCTGATCCCAAATGTCTTTAATAATTAAACAATAGCTATGAAAGCACGGGGCATTTCCTGAGGATTAATGACCAACTAGGAGAGCTGATGGCCCAAGGCAAAGCAGGGAGCCATTAACCTCAGCTGGTCGTTAATTCCCTGGGAACTGCCTTGGGCACGGGGCATTTTGCTTCTGCAAATAATTTTAAATTGGCAAAAAAGTTAACTTTTTCTGTTTTTCTTGCAACACCAATAAGAGCATTCTTGCTCCTGAGCCCACTTGTTTCAGACAATTCACACTGAGCATTGCAGTCATTTAAGCTCTGAGAAAAACATAGGCATAATCCAAAAACTCTTTCCTTTTAAAATCCTTACTCACAGAAGGAGTCCAATTGACGCAGTGGGATTACTTGCCTGAGTAAACATTTTCTGGCTAATATATACATTTCCTTAGCAGGAGCTATTATGTGAAAGATTAGAGATCTAAAAGGAAGAGGGGTGGGAAAAGTGTGGCGGGGGAGAAGCGTAGTTACAGGGCTTAAATAATTTAAACAAAAACATTTTTTTCCATTACCTCTAATTCATTGAATCTATATTTGTATTGATGATCTGCATTGGCCAGGTTCAAGAGAAGCTAATGCTAGACATGGCTTAATGATTTGATCATGTACAGTAAGATATAACCTTTTGGGTGTGTCTGCATGAGACTACTAAACCATCACTACCTACACACACACACATATCAATTACCGAGCATTAAATTAATCTAATGTTCCATTTGTTATTACCCATATATACAGGTGCAATAAAACAGCACATCTACTAATGCACTGAAGTGTATGTATAGATGGTTACCGGAAGAAATCTGTTCCCAGTCAGCTCAGGCAGCAGGGAGCCACTGCTGCCTAAGCCTCAATCTCCATGTGGCTAGGACAGCTGTCCAGGCTCTAGAGGCAGCTGCCCGCCAGCCATGTGGATATTGAGACAGGGCCTCATGCCACTTAGGGGAGCTTGGTGCTTCCCCCTGCCTGCTGCATAGTAGGAGCATCCCTGAACTGAACTGCTCCCATCAGCAGCAAATTTGCTCCCAACAGGCAAACATTCAGATACATGCAAGGGCACAATTTAATGTGTATGTGTAGATGCACCCTTCAAATATAATTGCTCTAATATAATAGCTAACATTACGGTCAGCCTTTTTTGTCTTTTGTTGTATTTTTTGAAAACTATTCAGATGAGACAGAATTTTAATAGTTTCCTAATTAAATCTTCATCTGTGATTTTTTTTTCAAACCAATGGTCATCATATGTAAAATAACCAAGAAAATGGCAAGCCTAGTGGTGCAGAAAGGGTTTGCTACCCTAGGTGCTTCTCAACATGATACAATATTCACCAATTCCAACTTCATCAGCATTGAGTCATGCAAACAGCCATTATAATAAAATGTGACTGCACAGCAGTGCTGCTCTGCCTCTGCTTTCATGTATTATTAAGATAGGTATGCAAGGTAGTGAAGTTGACTTTGAAATATCCTCTGAAAGTTCTGATTGGATATTGGCTATTATTTTGCAGCAAGTATAAAAACTGCATTGGCTATTACAAGGAGAAAGAGTGTAAGTATTAAAGTTTATATATGGGAGAGAACACTGTCCTGGATTGTTTCTTTCTAGAAGTACAGCACACTTTTATAGCACTACAAAAGGTGGTCAGCAACTTCTGGACAAAACTACTGAACACAAGACCAAGTTCTAACAGGAATTTTCAACATCTTTAAATTTTAGGGGTGGTAGACTATGAGGTCTTTGTTTAGCCAACTAAAAGGCTGCAGTCATGCAGAAAACTTTTTAAAAATTAGATTGGACCTTAAATACCTCAGGTGCATACAGACATTACATTTAGATCAACCTAACTGTGCAAATGTTCAGGGGATTTAAATCAGGTTAAAATGGTCGGCCAGCATAAGTTAATTTCCCTTGAATAGGTAAATTAACTTAGATTGGGAATGGGTTAATCTGATCCAGTGAATTTCCTGTAAGAAGCTACACTTTATCTATCCCCTGTGACCATTAGCAATGTGTAGGGGGTGCACGTGCACCCCCTGAAATTGGCCATGCACCCCCTGGAAGTGCCAGCTGCAAAACCAGAAGTGCCAGGGGAAGTGCACTTCCAGTTACACCACTGGTCATTCTGGGCTTGGCGATCAGCTGCTGGGGGACCCACCCATGCAGTCAGCAATCTGCTATCCGCAGACTCAGGAGCCACCAGTCGCCCATGCCTCTGACCTTGACTGGGCTATTTTAGGCTCCCTCTGACCCATCAACGCTCCCTCCCCTGACAGACCCACCAGTAAGTAAACAAGCAGGTTACATGTTGGTAGACTGAATGTGGTGAACATTTGTCCATCAAACCCTTGCTATATTTAATATATAGTAATGACCTCCTCATCACAGACTGAAAACCTGTGGTCTCTGATTGATTTCCAGTAAAAATTCAATAATTATCACCCCTTCATCAGGCAATCTCTTGAATACTCCAGCACCAACATTTCCTTTTTAGACACCATGATTACTGTCCAGAATAGTAAAATACAAACCACCATAAACAACATACATGGACCAACATACGTATCTGCACCAAACCAGCAGTCACCCTAAACACACCAAGAAAGCTGTAACATATTGCCAAGTCCTCTGATACCACTGAATTTGCACTGAGAAGGATACCTGTGATCATCATCTCACACTTCTCAAAAGGGATTTCACTCAACAAGGACACTCCTCCAGAGAGAGAGATCACACATTTGAAAGAGCCACCCAGATACCACATGAAGAATTGCTGTAGTGCAGAAAGAATACACCCATGAATTGCACACCACTAGTTATGACATATCATACCTCCCTGGAACCTACATGGAAAATGCTCGAACAATTGCAACCCATACTAGAAGAAGACCCAGTTCTTAAAGTGATCTTCCCAGAACCCAGTACCTCTGGTCCATTTCTGGGTTCACTGATGAGCATGCGGGGGACCCCCCTGCACTCCTGTGGGACACTCCATCTACCCCACCATCTCAGTGTTCATGAGTTATGCCTGGTACCTCGAGGTACATAGAAAAAACATATAAACCTGTGTCTATGGCCAAATTGATGAATCTCTCCAAATCTCTCTGAATCGAATCTGAGGCTTCCAATTCAATTTGGAGAGACTAATGAGTCTCCTCATTTGAGATTCATCTGCTGAACTGAGTTGAATCTTCCCCAAATTGAATCAGGGGCTGAAGCTTTGCACAGCCCTAATCTTCACCACATCCATAATAACTACGACTTACAACAGAGCCATCAATATTCCTTGACCTTACATCTCATCCAGTGCACTAAATGTCCTAATGAAAAATATATAGGAGAAACCAAATACCAATGGAATATGAAAAACTATCAAAGACAAGAAGACCCAATTACCTGTGAGGGCACATTTCTCACAAGAAAACCACTCTCTCCAATGTCTCAGCTGTAATCCTTAAAAGGAATTTACAAAACACCTTTTGCAGATGAACCTATGAACTTCACTTTGTCAACTTACTGAACACAAAAACCCATGAACTGAATATAGACATTGGGTGAGGTACATTATAATCTGCCTAACACCTGATATCCCAGGTAACCTCTCTACTATTTATGAGTTATATCTTATCACCAGGTCTGTACTCCCTTTCCCCCCTAACCTGTTTCTCATTCATTGACTGCCTTCATTTGCATTTTCACTGAATGCCATTCTCTCGTATTGGCCTCTGGCTTCTATTCTATTCCATCCAGATTTCCTCAGCCTTAAGAAGGTTGTTTGTACCTGAAAGCTTGCAAAGAAACTTTTTTTCCCAACTATTTAGTTGCTCTAATAAAAGACATTCGATTTACCCAGAGATCCTTGTCTACCCATGAACATTTGTACACAGCCTCAAACTACTCAGATCTAGATTTTTGTATCAGCCCATGAAAAGAAGCGTCCTCCTTTGTGAAGAGAGGGACCAAAAGTGTCCTGAATTACATTAGTAATATACCCTTGATATCCTCTCCACACAAATAAAAAAATGCTATTTCATTTGGAATGGTGCACATGAGGTGAACATTTTTGATAGAACTACGTGTCAAAATACTGGAAAGATACTACCTCAGGAAATAGTTTTTATGTCCATCTTTTCAAAGGCTTTACTGTAACAATCACCATAACTCATTTTCTGGTACACATATTTGCTGCTGTTAATCAGTCACTTATTAACCTTAGAAATATCAACGCATTGTTATTGTGAATTTCAAATATTTGAATAAATGGTATACAGCAAAAAACAGTGCTTACACTGCAAGGTATTGCTGTATTATTTACTACACATAGAAACAATGACCCTCATAGGTACTTTTGTCCTGTATTCTCATATCACCTCATTTGGTCCTGCATCATTACTTTATTTAAATGTTTATATTATATTGAGAATGTGCAGAGTGCACTTCCTGAAGGTGGAATCAATCTTTACCAGAATCTGCAACATCATTAGGAAATGGCACCGGAGATATGGTATGTCTACATGGAGATAAGTTATCTTACACTAAGATTATATTCTGCCCATTGAAATAAACCTGAATTCATGCACCACAATTCCTAGTATGCATTAAGTGGCAAAATAATGTATTGCTCCTTTCCCAAAATGCTGTAAATTTATAATATATTAGATTACTATATTTATACAAATACAAGACAGTGTTTTCCTCCAATTAACACAGGGAAAAAAGCCCCTTGTCTTACATTTGCATGTAAGGAAACCTCTTTAAATACATTGTCTATCATTAAACTGCTGCAAAAAGCAGCATGTGCTTAGGAATGGAAACGAACTACGACGTTGACTAAATGCAGCCAACACTGAGCATGACTAGAAAACACATGCCCCATAGTGGGCAAACATGATGATGAGAACCTACCACAAGGACAGTGGTAGTGCCCATTGAGTTCAGTCTCTTTCAGTGCCAACTCTTTTTAAAGTTATGGCAAACTAGCACACTGCATACATTTGTACTTCCTTTTCACTTGCACAGCTGAGCTGCACCTTTATTTCACTTTTCCAATGATTTATGTTTCTTCACCACCTTAAATGTCTAAGAAACATAACCAAACAGGGCCTCAAGAAGAGTTTGCCCAGAATTCCTCTGTTGGCCATTTTCTAGGCCTGTTGTATATGATTATGTGATGAGCTGAGACAGTGTCTCTCATAAGGTGAAGCTGGGCCATGGTGTCCTGAGCCTCATCTGCATATACATTTTTGAGGAACCCAGAAGTTGACAAGAACATCTGGTTTCAATCATGAGTGGGGGGCTAATTAGTACATGGATCCTTTGTGGGATAGTATCTGTAGTACACACACATACTGAGTAAGGCAGAACTATTGTGTCTCTATGGCGTGAAACCTGTTGACTCTGCTGGGGCCTAGCTCAATGAACTTTATGCTAAATCATGAGCCTTTTGGCTCTTGACTAATATTATGCATAGTTTGTACTACATGTAAGTGGGTGCCAAACTGTTGCCTAAAAATGTGTTTATAAAGTACTTCTGCTAAAACTTGAAGCAATTTTAAAAAAGGTGAAATGTATCAATTCTGGATGAACTAAGTCTATGGGTACTATATACAAATTACTACAGATATGTTTATTTCAAGGCCCTAACAGCAAGAGGGGGGAGAGGGAGTGGCTTCAGGGGGAAGAAATTGGGGGAGCAGAGGGCAAGGGGGACACCTGACACCTCCAGATTTACTTTCCTTGCTGTAGCTATGGGAGTGGGACAAACTCCTAACTCAGGGCAAATCTTCCAAGAATTAGATTCTATACCTGAAATATTATAACTTTTTTTTCATATATAGTATCAAAATTATGGGAGTGTCCTATATATAAAGTCATACTATATTCAAGTAAATATGGTGATACAGAATACTGTTCATCTGGCTGCATCTGTACTATGCAATATTATAGCAATCCTCCAGTTGTTATCTCACATTTCTTTGTACCCTCCCATTGCACTGTTGCCTCTAACTATTTGACTTTGACAAAGATGTGGATCATGGGGTGATAGAAGAAAAATCATGAGCAATTTGTGACTTGGAGCCTTGCTCCCAAAACAGCAGTTTCTTCTATCTGGTTTCTTACAAAAGTGCGAAGGAAGAAGAAGGGAAAAAAGCAAACCTCAATTCATGGGGCCCAGCAGTGAGCCTGGAATATCCATATATAATGCTAGCTGACAAAGTCCTCAGTGTAGTAAAAGGCAGCTGGCCACATGTTACCATCTAATACACACAGTAGACAATGTATCTTAGCTCAATGAGAATTAGACCTTCCCAAAATTAGATCTAATAAAAAAATTATTATTAGTATGAGGGATGCTGCTCCAGGGCTTTCTGACATTACTCTTAAATGACCACCAGGTGCACTGTGGTCACTACCTTATGGGCTAAATGCATGGCTGTCTTCGTCCTGGGGGACAGGTGGACAATCACTAGTGCAAGCCCTGGAAGTGACAACTGCTGAATCAGCAGGTTAGGTAACACAAGGGAAATAACTCCTACCTTAGTTCAAGGACAGGACTCTTCTAAGAGGACAGGGAAGCTGAGGGCTTCCAATGGCAGGCTTAGCTGCCTGTACACAAATCCCAGGAGCATGGGGAACAAACAGGAGGAACTAGCCCTTCTGTTAAGCAAAAATTAATACCATCTCATAGGGATAACAGAGACCTGGTGGGACTCCACCTATGACTGGACCACAAGTATTAATGTCTATATCTTGTATAGGAGGGATCATGTTGCAAAGAAGGGTGGAGGTGTAGCTGCCTATGTGAAGGAGTAGTACACTTCCCCACAAGCAGAGATTGGCACTCAAGGAGGGTGACTTAGGACCCTCTGGGTTAGAATATGGGGAGAACGTGGTGAAGGGAACTGTAGGAGTCTATTACAGAGCTTCTAACCAGGAGGAAAAGCTTGACCATGAATTCACTAGGGATCTGGCAGATGCTGTCTGCTTTAGGTCCATGGTCACCATTTATATTTAAATAACCTCAAACACCCTGGCATCTTATGGGAAAAACATTCAGGCAACTCTGATTGGTTTCAAAGCTTCCTCACTTGCATTGATGAGCTCTATTTGACTCAAGAAGTGTATAGGCTGACAAGAGGTAAGGCATTGCTGGATCTGGTACTGGCCAAAGGGGATGATCTAGTCAGTGAACTGAAGTTCAGAGGGAAGCTTAGTGAAAGTGATCACAAGCTGATCACTTTCTCTATACATTGCAAAGCTGGCAAATCAGTCAGCAATGCAGAAATCCTTGACTTTAGGAAAGCTGACTTTCACAAGTTCAGGAGATCGGTTGTTGAGGCCCTGAGAGACCATGATCTGACACCAAAGGGAGCCCATGATGAGTGGTGGCTCCCTAAGGACATGATCCTAAAAGCACAAGGGAAGTCCATTCTGGCCCATAGGAAAGGTAGCAAAAGGGCTGGGAGACCCGCCTTGGTTCAACGGGGAACACACGGACTTCCTGAATCTGAAAAGAGAAGCTTATAAGGGATGAAATCTACCACTAAGGAGGATTATGTACCACTGGCCTGCACCTGTAGGGAGTAGATGAAATAACCAAAGCTGAAACCAGACTCAAACTGGCAACGGGAATCAAAGATAATAAAGAGTCTTTCTTCAAATATGTGGGAAGTCAGAAAAAAAACAAGGGCAACATTGGGCAGAACCAAATGGGGCAGCTGACAACCAACATCCAGGAGAAAGCTAATCTCCTCAATGATTACTTTGAATCAGTTTTCCACCAGTCCAAGGGGATCACCCTGCCTGGCAGAATGCAGGACTACCAGGGTAAGGGCAATCACCTTAATTGATGAAGCTCTTGTGAGGGAACAGTTTGAGATGCTGGACATCCACAAGTCAGCTGGCCCAGATGGAATGCACCCCAGAGTGCTAAAAGAGTCAGCTGACATCATAGCAAGACCATTGGTGGGGATATCTGAGAACCTGTGGTGCTTGGGAGAGGTTTCTGAAGATTGGAAGAGGGCCAGCATGGTGCCAATCTTCAAGAAAGGAAGGAAGGAACATCCAGGGAACTACAGGCCAATCAGTTTGACCTCAATCCCTGAAAAGATCTTGGAAAAATCATCAAAGAAACCATCAAAAACAGGCTAATGGAAGGCAACATTCTGAGAGATAGCCAACATGATTTCATTGCGGGTATGTCTTGCGTAACCATCCTCATTTTCTTCTCTGACCAGATGATGCATCACCTGGACAGAAGATGATGTCATATATTTATATTTAAAAAAAGCCTTTGACTTGGTCTCCCATGGTAAAATTGAGGAACTGTGGCCTTAACAACCTTACAGTCTGAAGGCTGGGGAACTGACTCCATGGTTAGACCCAGAGGGTGATAGTTGATGCAACTGAGTCAACATGGTACATGGTGACCAGAGGCATCCCCAGGGCTCAGTATTAAGACCACTACTGTTTAATATATTCATAAATTATCTGGATTTGTGTGTCAGAAGTGGACTGGCTAAGTTTGCAGATGACACCAAATTATGGGGAAGTGAGAACATGCTAGGGGATAGGCTGGTGATTCAGGCCAACCTGGACAGGCTTGAAAGGGGGGCAGATCAAAACCTGATGACATTCAACACAAAGAAATGTAAGGTGCTCCACCTAAGGAGAAAAAAACCCCACATCATATTTATAAGCTCTGCAGTGCTACACTCACTAGCACCATGACCAAAAGAGATTTGGGGGTCACAATGGACCACAAGATGAACATGAGCCACCAATGCAATGCCACAGCCGTCAAAGCAAATAAAAATCTGGCTTGCATCTACTGATACATCTCAAGCAAGACCCAAGAAGTCTTCCTTCTGCTTTACTTGGCCTTGGTGAGGCCACAGCTGGAGTACTGCACCCAGTTCTGGGCTCCACAGTTTCGAAAGGATGTGGAGAAGCTTGAGAGAGTCCAGAGGAGAGCCACGCACATGATTAGAAGTCAAGGGAACAGGTCTTATGAGGAGAGGCTGGGAGTCACGGGACTCTTTAGCCTGGAGAAGTGAAGGCTCAGGGGTGACTGAGTGGCAGCCTACAAGTATATAAGGTTTTTGCATCAGGAACTGGTAGAATGTCTGTTCACCAGGGTACCCCAAGGGAAGACAAGGTCTAATGGTCATAAATTGCTTGAAGACCATTTTAGACTGGACATGAGGAAAAACTTCTTTACTATGTGAGTTTTCAGAGTCTGGAACAGGCTCTCCACAGAAGTGGTGCAAACACCTACTCTGTATACCTTTTAGAAATGCTTGGATGCTTATCTTGCTGGGGTGATCTGACCCCAGCTGACTTCCTGCCCCTTGGGTAGGAGACTGGACCCAATAATCTCATAAGGTCCCTTCCAGCCCTAATATCTATGAGCCTATGAATCCCCTACAATATGTCCCACACCTTGTAGACAGCATCCTCATTGATGTCCTCTTTTGCTTAGCTTCTCACCAGATTCCTGGACCCTCATTGGTCCCATATTCTCAGCCTCTCACTAGGCTTCTGGACCCTCACTGGTCCCACATTCTTATCCCCATTATCTGGGCTCCAGACCCCTCCTGCCCAGGTCCCTTGGAACCTTCACCTCCCCTTAGTTCCTCTGAAAACCTCCAGACCTCCTGCTTTAGGTGCAGTCTGTGGTGGTGCTCCAGAGTTTCAGTCCTCCTGCTGAGGTGCCTATAAGCAGGCTCCAGTATGTTACTTCTAGGCATCTCTCAGGGCCTGTGCTTATGCCTGCTCTAAGCCTAGACCGAGTCCTGAATCAAATAATTCCTTCTACCGAGTCTAGCCTCATCTATCAGCTCCCTGAGTCAGCTGAGTCTCAATTAGCCCTGGACTGCACCTGCCAGTGGCTTCTTAGGCTACCTGGCTCTAAAGCAACAGGCACCCCAAGTTCCCAGCCACACACTTCTACAGTTAAAAAAGGCTCCAGCTGACAAATACATGAGGGCACTAGCTAAGATTGAATAATAAGGATCTAAATATGTATGAGGAACTTTCTGGTTGGCATTTACTAAACTGCTAGATAGATAGAGAGAGGGAGATACCTTAAAAAATTAAGGTGTATTTCCATGGTTCTGACCTACAAACCCTTACCACCCTAAATCACTTTCTTCACAAAAATGCTACAGCTTGAAAGTAAACCCAGATGTTAAAATATATACAATGAACAGTTAGAAGATCCAGACCTAAATGCCATAAAATACCTCAAATGTGCTTTATTGTATCAGCTGATTTATTGAACTCTTTATCTAACTTTGCAATTTGATGCATAGTGCCAATCTTACATAAGTACTGTTTCTTATACGTAAATAAAAGTTTTCCAAAGGAATATATTTCCACGGGGCATTACATTATGTCAAATGTTATGCTTCTTTCTTTTTTTTCTTTTCAGATCATGCGCATGAGTAGACTAGAAGATCAAATAGAAATGTTTGGTTTATTTTGGTGCTGTGAAGTATGTTGTCTTCATGGTGATAAGCACATGTGGGCTTTGTGAAAACCTTGTATTTTCAAGCACATTATATAAGACATAACAAAGTCTTTCTGGTCATTCTGATATTCCATGAGTTTAATCCTGCAAGTCATAAGCTGAATTCCTTTGTTTGGTTAGACTCTTTGTTCTTTCCTGGTCCCTTTTGGTTAGCTGGATGGAAAGAAAAGGGGGAAGGGGAGGTAGGATTGCCTTTCTACTGCCTCTTTAACTGCTCCTGTTTATTCTCCCTCTCAATTTATTCTTAGTGTTCCCCTCCTTTATGCCCATATCTTAGTGAACTACTAGTTTATGGGAACACTTGCTATTTTGGGGAATTTAGTGAGTATTGAAAATTGAGTTTATAATATAGTGGGTACACTATACTAAAATCAGAGCTTAGAACATCGGTGACTGGTGCCGCCTTAGTCGGGGGGGGGGGCACGTGCCCCACCTGTGATCAGTCCCACCAACTGTGGCTGATCTCACTGCCTATGGATGATCTCGCTGCCTCGGGGGACCCCCATGGCCAACCCAATGATGGCCGATCACTGGAGCCACTTCCTGGGAGTGGCTGCGGCAATTGACTGGTGCTTGTGAGGCGGGAGGGCACCAGCACTCCTGCCTGCTCCCCCTGCCCATTGTCTAAGCGGCGAGCATGGCTGGGCAGGGGGTGCTCCAGCACTCTTAAGGGGTGCACGTGCACCCCCATGTACCCCACATACATTGCCACTGGCTTAGAAAGTGAAGGGGAAGGAGAATTATAGAAAGATCCCTCCAAAGCAGAAATGCGGGTGCATGCAAAAATGTGCTGACAGAGCACTGTTATTTCATTTAAGTGGACTGGCCCAAATTTTGTAAAACCATGTCCTTCTTTATTACAGCATTTGAATCTATAAAGTCACCCCTATAGTTAACTGAGGTCTGAGGACGCTGTAAAGAAGGAGTTAGGGTATCAGCGGTCTTGGGTTCCATTCCTGGTTCTGCTACTGACATCACTGAGTGTTGTCCACTGAGCTGGGCAATTTGCTTCACCTCTCATATACTTCTGTTCCCCTCTCATGCTTTGTTTATTCTGACTGTAATCACTTCACAGCAGGGGCTCTTTTACTGAATGTATATACTATGCCTAACATAATAGGATCCCAATCTTCTTTGGATACCTAGTCACCACAAAAATGCACATAGGTAATAATAGAGTCAATATTGAATTATGTTAACTGTCTTGAGGAAAATAGGAGATATAAATTAGGATTGGATAATATGCACCATGTAAAGGATACAATGCTATCAAAATTACCAAACAGCTTTGAAGTGGTAAGAAAAACTACACTGACAAAACTGTTTTAAATTACAGAGTTGTGCAAACTATTTGACTTTAGTTTTTCAATATGACATAGTTGAAATACATAAGGCATAGCAAAATGGTTCTTGAATGCTTCACATCAAAGCTACCCAGATTGATAAAAAGCTAGTGAAGAGCTTTTCCTCATATTTAACAAATAAATATAATTCCTTGCTTTCTATTTCTCATCTTTTAGATTACACTTAATAGTTCCACAATTAAATGTGCAATAATCCTTCTTCTAGAAATCTAGCCAATAAGTTGATAATAACATATATATTATTCACAGTGAACTTTGAAAGATCTATCAGTTTTATTCTCAGGTAACTAAAGAAAGTGTTCGTTTAAAGATTGTATGCTGGACTGTGGACACAATGCTGCAGAACTGATCTGATGGCTTCCAACTCTAGCCAGAATTACTGCCTGATGATGAATGAGGAATTCCTCATGGAATGTTTAAAGCTATCCTATCAATAGGTTAAAGCCAAAAAGAGTTTGCCACCTAACTTCATTTTATGGTGGAACTGCACACCAAAATGTGCTGTCTGAGGAAAATACGTTTTATCACATAGTGCTGTTTTCACTTTCTATTGCAAAGCATGCTTATGATAAATAGGCTTCACTAGCAGTGGAATAGCAGAGGTAATCTACAACTAACCAAGGAATATCTTGATGGAGACAGCAGGTTTTTTAAATGAGAAAATCCAAGCAAAAGCTAGAACTAAGACACCATACAGTTCACATCAAATTAAAATGCTAATGGAGATGGTGGCAGGATGATGTATCTTAGATCAAGTTTTAGTTTTCATTGGTTTTATTTTCTGTCAGGGTCATTCCATCATTATGTATCAAGAAAAGCACTGTGCTTACATCAAATCAATTCATTAATGGGAAGGGTGGCAGCCTTAAAGTATTCTTGATCAACTGCTAATTCAGTTTTACTCTTCTTCCTCTTAAAGCTGTTCTCTGAGTAAAAAAACAACAAAGCCCCAAAACCTCCCCAAAACAAAAACAACCCTCCCTGCCCCTCCTTTGCATGTGAAAGGCAGCTTTGTGGTAAATTAGATACTAAAATACATTAAGATGAACTTGAGTTACAGAAAACAATTATGTTCATAAAATAAACAGTTTTAGCCAGTTAATATTATTCTAAATGTATTCAGCAGTGATATGCTACTTCTACAGCTAAAAGTACCATGTAAAATATGCATGTGTCCACTAAAACACTGGAGAAAAGCCCAAGCAATAGAATTATTATACTGAGTGTGCCAATTCTGCTGTCTGTAAAAATTCATAATTCACAATTGCAAGGCTACAAATGTCAATTACTTTCCTCCTCCACAAAAAAAAAAAGTGAATTTAGTACTGGTAAAGATGCCAAATTGACAACCAATCACTCTTCTGGCAGTCAGAGGATAAACAGGTGGATGCAGTTGGAACATATTTATCCAGTGACAGCTCAGAAGGAATCTGGCACTCCACACATTATAATAGCTGGCAAATCCCAGAAGTAAAAATCATCAGCTTAAATCTCTTGACTCTGACCAAATAATCTCATGGAATAAGAGGGGTTAACAAAATGTAATATGTTACGGTCTTTCAGAGTGCTTCTAATGCTAAAATAATCACTTGTGCTCTTCAGGCAAGTTCAACAACACGGCAATCAAATTTTCACTGGACTCTGCCATTTTAAAGCCTAGGAAGAGAACACTGTTATCATGAAATAGACCCTAACTAATGCAAAGTTCCCTGCTCTTTTTTTTTTTTTGCTTAAGAGGGCCAGGGAACAAAAGATTATAAATGAGAAACAGAGATTTCTTCAAAGCCATGGTGATGGTGTTTATGTGGGAATTTAATGTGTTAACCATGAGTTCTAGCAGATTGTATCTGGTGCTGTACATAACATCAGAGGTGCATTATACATCCTTTATTGTTAATATGATCAATACATTTTATCAGTATATTTGATTTTACTGTGTCAATTGTAGACCTATGTACAATATATTTATAGATTCATGAACTGATTTACTACTATATTTATACTTTAAACATTTATACTATATATATATACTTGTACCATTTATACTATATTTATTCTATATTAACACTTGATTGTGTTAATTATAGGAGTAGGTAAAATGTTTTTATAATGGTTGGCTCTATTTTATTAGTATATTTGTATTACTGTTATTTTCGCTTAAATTTATTTATATTATGGCTGTATGTTTGTCATGTTGTTTTTGGGAGCATGGCTTTTGGCCAGAATCCTTAATAAATTGAATTGAATTGAATTGAATTGCTGTACAAAACACATGGGAGACCTGAAATCCTCCCCTCTGGAGTTTGCACAAAAATTCAATGTTTCAAATATATCATTCACAAGTAAAGCATTCACTGACAAAGGCAGTTCAAATCTTCATGTGGAAAGTGATCCATAATAGAAAATATATTTGCTATTATTACTGAAATAAGTGGTTTAAGAGAAGATGACTGAAACTAAAAATAATTTTGACTATATGCTTGAGAAGTATTTATGGTCTAAAACATCCCAGGTCAGTTTTCCTTCCAGGAAAATTGCTGGATAGTTTTCTTTGCTGGGGTTGCTGCAGTGGTGGGCTCTTGAGAGAAATCAGTAGGGAGTGGAGGGGACTTCTGTAGTATGTATTTGTGTTTGTGTGTGTGCATGTATGTGTGTACTCTGCTAAAGGACACCTTGGGATTTTTTACAAGTGCTCTGGGAGTGGGTGGGAGGGTGCTTTAATTAGAGTGGCTCTTGGAGAGACAAGAGCCAAGAGCTGAGAACCACTCTAATTGAAACACCCACAGCATCTCAAGTATCAGCATCCCCACACTTCAAAATGGGAGTGGGGGCACTTTATCTAAAGCTCATCCAGCAAGCTTTAGTTAAAAGCACCCCCACTCCCATTTTGAAGTGTGGGGATGCTGATACATGAGACACGGAGGCTGACTGGAGTGCAGCAGTTATCACGCTTCAGCAGACTTGATTAATCTGTAATTACAGCACATCAGAGTAGCCTCCTGGCTCATGTATAGGTATCCTTTGAACCTTGGATTGCTACATATCCTATGAAAAGTTGTATAGCTCTTTCTATGTCACTGTATATAAATTAACTACCCTATATATTACATATAATTTTCATATTGTCATAAACTTGACTTTAGAAGTAATTGTGAATGGTATTAGTTTAACACCAGCTTGCCCTCACAGACTTATTACAATATCTGCGTACAAACAGTGGAAGCAAGGGCCTATTACCAAGAAGGATTATACCTCCATTGCTCAGGACTGCAGGGAGGCTGTTAGAAAGGGCAAGGCAGAGTGGGAGCTAGGGCTAGTGACCAGAATTAAGCATAATAAAAAGTCCTTTTTCAAATACATAGGAAGTAAGAAGAAGGGACTGGGTAACATGGGGCCCCTACAGGATAGGTTTGGCAATCTGGTGATTGTGGCAAATGAAAAAGCTGACCTATTTAATGAATTCTTTGCTTCCATATTCATGAACAGGGACACCTCCCCCACTAAAATGGCAGACAGACCCAGAGGAGGCACCACCATGCCTAAGGTCAGGGACGACCTAGCTAGGGAACTTTTGGAGGGGCTGGACGTGTTTAAATCAGTAGGTCCAGATGCTCTTCACCCGAGGATGCTGAGGAAATTGGCAGGGGTCATAGCGGAGCCCCTGGCATGGCTCTACGAGTGCTCATGGGGCACTGGCTAGGTACCAGAGGATTGAAAAAGGGCCAATGTGGCCCCCATTTACAAGAAGGGGAGAAAAGAGGACCCCCACAATTATAGGCCAGTCAGTCTTACCTCAGTCCTTGGGAAGAACTTTGAGAAAATTATCAAGAAGCACATCTCCAAGGGCCCAGCAGGGGAGGTAATGCTCAGGGGCAACCAACATGAGTTCATCGAGGGAAGGTCCTGCCTGACTAAACTGGTTTCTTTTTATGATCAGGTCACAAAGTTCTTGGATGAGGGTGTCAGGGGGGATGTTGTCTTCCTGGACTTTAAGAAGGCCTTTGACATGGTTTCCCACCACATTCTCTTAAAAAACCTTGGTGACTGTGGCACTGATGCCTGCACAGACAGATGGGTGGCAAATTGGCTAGTTGGTCACATCCAGAGAGTGGTGGTGAACAGGTCATTTTTGACCTGGAGGGATGTGGACAGTGGAGTCCCCAGGGTTCAGTCTTGGGACCTGTACTGTTCAATATCTTTATCAGAGATCTAGATGTGGGCCTGGAATGTATGCTGTCCAAATTCGCTGATGACACCAAGTTGTGGAGTGAAGTGGGCACACTGGAGGGGAGGGACAGAATCCAGCTAAACCTAAACAGGTTACAGAGGTAGGTGGATGAGAATAGGATGGAATTCAACACAGACAAGTGCAGGGTACTGTATCTAGGGAGAAAAAACAAGCAACACATCTATAGGCCAGGGAACATCCTTCTTGTCAACAAGGTGGCAGAAAGGGATCTTGGAGTCATTGTTGATTCCAGGATGAGCATGAGCCGCCAGTGCGAGGAAGCAGTCAGTAAAGCTAACTGCACCTTGTCATGCATCTGTAGATGCATGACAAGCAGGTGCAGAGAGGTGATCCTTTCACTCTGTACAGCATTGGTCAGGCCAGAGTTGGAGTACTGCATCCAGTTCTGCATGCTGGACTTCAAGAGGGATGTGGCCAACACTGAGAGGGTACAGAGGAGGGCCACTCACATGATCAAGGGGCAGCAGGGCAGGCCCTACAAAGAGAGGCTAAAGGGCCTGAACCTATTCAGCCGCCACAAGAGAAGGCTGAGAGGGGATCTGGTGGCCATTTACAAACTCACCAGGGGGGGCCAGTGGGAATTGGAGGAAGCTCTGTTCCCCTGGGCACCACCCAGAATTACTAGGAATAACGGCCACAAATTGTTAGACAGAAGGTGCAGGCTGGACATCAGGAGGCATTACTTTACAGTTAGGGCTGCCAGGCTCTGGAATGCGTTCCCAAGTGAACTGTTACTCTCTCCTACCTTGGGGGGGTCTTCAAGAGGAGGCTGGACAGATATTTTGCTGGGGTATGTTTCTGGCTCTCATTTGTGCCTGGGCAGGGGTTTGGACCAGATGATCTGTTCAGGTCCTTTCCGACACTAAGTACTATAATACTAAGGTATCTTGCTCCCTAACTTATTTCCAAACATGGGGCATCATAGTTAACATGTGGGAAGCCAGCAGTAACAGGGGAATATTAAAAGGCTTGCATTGCTGGGGAGGATTGAGACAGAGGTATTATTGGAGCAAAACTAAGAGTAGGAAGGACTGCTGTAGGATGGTATTCTTGTCCCTGTGCTGTCTCACCATAGCTCCTACTCCACACTGTATTTTCCATTAGCCTAGAGCTTTCTGATTTCCTTCTCTAGATAGCTTCAATATCCTCTGTGTCTCTTGTTAATCCTTAGCTTCTATAAGAGTGGGACCCTGATGCTATTTGCAATAGCCACATTCCATCTTAGATGTTTCATGGAGGTTGGAACCAGCAGTTGAGGGAAAGACAGAGGGAGAAGAGTATGTCCACCTGGTTGGTTTGTAAATTCAAAAAAGCACCAAACCTGTCTAACCTTATCACCAGAAGCCAACTTCCTACAGCCAAAAACACACTGAATGGATTCAGACCATGTCATAACAAGAAGTGCAAAACCTGCCAACATTTTTCCAGTATACCCACAAACTGCACAGCAGAATCTATTACAGACAAGAATACCCAACTACCTGTGGGGGCACATTTCTCATCAGAAAACCACTCTGACTCTAGTCTCTCAGTTCTGATCCTTAAAGGGAATTTACAAACCACTTTTCACAGACGAGCCTATGGACTTCACTTCATTAACCTCCTAGGTACAGAAATTCATGGACTCAATATAGACATTGGATTTATGACACACTACAACCTTCCTGACATCTGACTCCCCAGGTAGCAGGTACCTATCCACTTTTACCTGCCACATCCCCCTTCCACTCCTTCCCCTCTCCCAGCCTGTTCCTCACCTCCTGATAGCTCAATTTACATTTTCACTGACTGGCTTTCTTGCCTGAATTGCAAGCCAGCCTCTGGCTTCTTTACTATTCCTTCCATCCAGGAAGAGCATACACACACCAACTAGATGCTTCCTCAGCCTGACAAAGGGTTTTAAACCTGAAAGTCCACGCCTCACAGATGGCATCCCAGGCAGTTAAGTTCACCTGGAGCCTCACAACTCCACTGTAACCAGCAAGCCTCAGGCCTCTCAAAGATCTTAGGGGTGTGGGCTTTCACCAGCCAGGACTGTGCATGCGTGTGGAGGCTGGAGGTAATAAGGCACCTCCTACACACCTTTCACCAGGGAGATCCTCGGTCTTGGCATTTGTTGGGGGCTGCCATGCCACCAGCAGCTCCACCAGGCTTCCCAACCCTGGCAGGGTGCAGTTTTATGTCATGCCCAGGACCTGGGACCTCCTCCTTCTGCATAGTCCCAGGACATATCTCAAAGTATGTCCTGGCATGGGAGCTCAGCAGTAGGGGTGTGTGAAATGGACTGTATTCAATTCAGATTTGGCCTAAATCAGGGACAGTGATTCAATTTGTTGATTCAGATCACTGTTCCCAATTTGGTTCGGCTGAATCCGAATCTGAAGATTTGATGCTGATTCAGAGAATCAGTGATTCACTCATAGACACAGCTTTAAATGTTTTTTCTATGTACCTTGAGGTACCAGGCACAGTTCATGAACGTTATGATACTGGGGTAGATGAAGCATCCCACAAGAGCATGTGGGGTGGGGGGGCACATGCTTGGTAATGGACCCAAAATTGGACTGGAAGTGGACCAGAAGTACTTCTCGTGCAGCTTTGGGTCCATCACCGAGCATGTAGGGCCCCCCCCATGCCTCCCCTGGCTCAGAAATCAGCTGCGGAGGGACCGCAGGTGCACACCCCCCCCGGCCCAGGAGGCACCAGTTGCTGAGCTGGTGTTTCTGGTCCACTTCTGGGTCTGCTGCTGAGAGCACTGGGAAGCTACATACCTTGAGGTATGTAGAAAAAAAAATTAAAACTGTGCCCATGTCTGAATTGTCAAAACTTTCCGAATCTCTCCAGAAATTCTATTTGGAGAGATTAAAGGGTCTCCTGATTCAATTCAGATTTGGAGATTCAGCCACTGAATTGAGCCAAATCTCCTCCAAATCAAATCAGGGACCAAAGCTTCACACACACCTACTCAGCAAGGAGATGTTCTTTCCCTGCTAACTGGTTTTGCAGTGAGTCCCGCCTCCAGCTCTGAGGGTGGGGCATCAAATGGTTTTAAAAAAAAACCCAAAATTTGAAATAGGTGTGGATGGAGTAAGGAGGGTGGCACTCATCTGCAGGAGGAGCTTGGGGAACCTCAGCAGCAGGAGGTTTACCTTCAGGAACACAAGCTGCTCTTCCAAACCAGAATACAAGCAGGTGTGGTGGGGTGTCACAACATCCCCAGTGAACACCCTCTTGTTCAGTAGACAGGACAGGTGTTCCTGAGCAATCATAGCCAGATCCTGCCACATCTAGCTGTGGGTTGCCCAATAGGCCAAGGGGTCCAGAGGCTTTATGTCCTTGGTGAGATAGGTAGATACCAAAGCCTTATGTCCTTGGTGAGATAGGTAGATACCAAAGCCTTGGTGCTACCTGCCTGATGGTTGGATCTGGTGTGCCTGGACCCCAACATTGAAGCTATGCCCTTGGCCCACATTGGCAGGGGCTTGTGTGGAGGATACTGGCTGGTGCTGGGGGTGCTGGCATGGGAAAGTGGATTCTCCTCTTCCAAGTCCCCTTGCCTCTGCCCTTATGCATCCCTGACTCTGTTCACCAGCACCTCCATCCAGTGATCAAGGGTTTTGGTGCTGCAGATGCTTCCTTTCAACCTTGGGTCACACGTGCCCACCAGGATGTGGACTGTACTGTACCAAAAGGGATCCAACCATTTTTTGATGCCCTTCTTCAGCTGCTTCACCAGTGTCTCTGATTAAAGCAGCTTGCCCCTGCCATGAACATTGATCCCCTGGAACTTCTCCATTTGGCTCTCAAGCTCCTTGACTATGGAGAATCATCTGGCTAAGGAGGGCATCACCAGAGCTGAGGGTCTTGGTGGTCTCGAGGAATGGTTTGAGGACTACCAAGATCTAGGAGATGGTATCCCACTGTGCTTTGTTAAGGGGGCCGCTGATTTCAATCTCCCTGAGCAAGGCCATCTCATGAATGGCCTTCTTTTTCTCCGCCAGCCTTTTGAACATCAGGTATGTGGAGTTCCATTGAGTCTCCACATCCTGTGTGATTTTGTGCTGTGGGATGCTCAGCTCTTCCTGTGTGTTCCACAGCATCTTGCCCCCTTGATGCTGCATTGGAAGTAGCCCACCATCTTCCTGCATTTTGAAATAAGCTGGGTCGCAGTGATGGTGCCATCACTGGCAGCCTTGTCCCCCTCCAAGGCATCCCTGACTATGAGGTGGAAACTTGTGTGCCACACAGCAGATGCCAACAAAGTTTGCATCACAGACCACCTTAACCATATTGTCTCCATTGTCAGTGACCATGAACCCGCAGGTGAGCTCACCTTGCCCAATGAGCCACCCCTGCACTATACGATTCATGATCTCCCTTGTTGTGTGGGATTCACCCATCACCTCTGCTTGAAGGAGAGCTCACTGACAGCCTGACTGATCACACCAGTGCCCTGTTAAGGAGAGGTAGGCATGATCTCTAAACCCCGGCTGCTCCAGATGTCCAAGGTGAAGTGCAAGCCCACCTATGGACCTGCCTTGTACAGCTCCTCCCTCAAGTACTCCCTCCATACTTCATACAGGGAAGGCATCACCATCCTGCTGAAGGTGGTGTGTGTGGGCAGTTAGTAGGATGGGGCCACTAGCACCATGGGCCACCTGAACCCTGGCCACTCAACTAAGGAGAAAGGCTGGCCATTCAGAGCAAGCATCTCTCAAACTCTCTGGGTGACCTCATTCACCTTCAGAACATGCCCCCCTTTGTCTGTGGCTTTCCCCCACTGCTCCAGGGTGGCCTGCCTATGTTTTGTGGGGTTGGGGCCTTTGAAGCAAGCGGGGAACTTCCCTTTAGACACACTCTCACTGGTGCCAGGCTGAGGAGGAGCAAGGGCAAGGGGGTGCTGCCTCTTGATTTGCAGCAGAATCGCTGTGGTGGTGAAGTGTTTTACTTCCTTGCCCTGGCCCTGGCTAATCTGCCTTCAGCAGTGCTGGCAGATAGCATACCTGGGATAATCTGTCACCTCAGCATGATCCCACACTACACTACCCCCCCATCTGGGTTAAGGGTGGGAATCCTGCCTTTCTCTCTCCCTTTATCAGCAGAGGGACAGGGACGGCAGGAGCTGACTCACCTGAGTCACTTGCTTTCACAACCTCAACCTCCTCGGAGGTGCTTTTTGGAGGAGACCTGGTTCTAGGGGAACTTTGAGGGGTGTGGAGCACAAACTCAGATTCTCCCCAATTCCCCAGAATTTATTTTGCCAGGGCACTCAGGTCCCCTGCTTCTGGATCCAGCTCCCCCTCTGGCACTGAGAGGCTCATGCTAGAGGATGAAATTGGGGTGGAGACTGTCATTCTGGTGCTGGTGGCTATTTCTGGTGTTAGGGGAGGGGGTGTAGGTGCAGGGACAAGTACTGCTCCCACCTCATTGATCCCACTGGTAGCAGAAGACTCATTGCTTCCAGGAAAGAGGATGTGCCTATGTTTGGGGAGGGGGGGCGTGTAGACTTGCAGCTCTCCCCCTACCTCCTCTAGCCTCTTTCCCTCCCCTGCCAGAAGACCTGTCACCTGACTTTTCACCTTTTCACACACTTCATATTAATCTTTCCTGTGCTGGAAAATGTGTGTGTGTGTGTGTGTGTGTGTGTGTGTGTGTGTGTAGCTGTAATATCTCTTCCTCTTTTTGTGCAGCTAACTAATATTCTTCTTCTCTGACTACAATCTCTGACTACTATCTCTTCTTCTTCTCTGTTTATTGTATGTGTGTGTAATTAATAATATTAATATCTCTTCTTCTCTGATCACTGTATGTGTGTGATTGTGTGTAATGTATGGGCTTTCCTGCACAGTGATGGAACACAATACTAGGGAAAAAACAGCTTTCTTTCAAAATGTATGTGTGGGAGGGGGGAAGGGGATAACAAGAACAAAAAAGAGGTTTTTGGGAGAAGAATAAGTTGAAAGAAATGGATTGGATAGGGATAAGTAGAGAGATTCTAGGCAAGAGTAATTAGTAAGCTGTATCCAATCCTTTACAAGAACAGAAACTAGCAGGAGATGGACTAGGAAGCCAAGCCAGTCCAGTAGTACCTTTCAGACATTGTTGCTCAGGCAGAAATAGCTCACAAAAGGGACAGAAAGGCTGCAGACAGAGGCTTATATGATGTCTCTATGTCCCTCCCCCAGAACACTGTGATTGGAAGGGGACTCAAGGAAAGATCACAGTCACTGGCCAGCTACAGATGTCAGTTCTCCCTCCCTCCCCACTTCCCTTCTCTCTTCTCAGTTTCTGTTCCCCTCAAAGACTGCCTTCTGAATCTCCAAATCTCTGACTCTTTTACCAAATCTTTTCCAAATTGATTTGGAGGCTCCGAATTGATTAAGAGGTTTTTTTGGTCTCCCGATTCAATTCAGATTTGGTGATTTGGCCTCTGAATTGGGCTGAATATTTTTGTAAACAAATCAGTGACTGAAGCTTTGCACACCCCCAATAAAAATCTTAAACAGGGATAAGGTGTAAGGCTCTTACTGTTCTATGTAGTGACATCTCAGCCTGAAACTAACAACATGTTCAAACAAAAGTTGCACAAGCACCTCCTTCAGACATACTTAACAAATACTTGAAAAATGATATTGTGGACGAAGGGTGCAGGCAGAAGTGCATCTTTCCACTGGAACTCAAAATGTTTTCCAGGAAGTGTCCTAAGTTACAACAATCCCTTGGAACAAACACAAGTTCACTTTTGGGTCCAGGAGGGAGGGGAATCCAGCTTCTTGTTACAAACCTGCAAACAGTTTCCTGCCAGCCTGGGCTGTTTCCAAACTGGGAGGTGGGAATGGGAGCAGAGGGAGCTCATTCTAGGGGTTGAGAGCTTATTCTAGGGGCTGGCAATGGGTGGGTGAATTGGACTCCCCTCTACCTCAGAGGTGCTCCATTGCACCTGCCTCACCCTCCAACAGAGGCTGAACCCTCCCCAAACTAAACTGCCTTCGTTTCCTTTCCCCCGTTTCATTCTGGAAACAGTGACAAGTTGGAAGTGCAGACACAAGTTACAGAATATGTTCCATTTTGAAACATCTTCATCTGAACCCTCATACAATGAGGGTTCAGATTTTTACCCAATCAGTTATTTTTAAAGTGGTCTGCAGGTGTGAACTTGTGTTTGGTCATGGATATAGACTGCTTTCTATGGCCAGATCAGGTGAAAATTGCCACTTCTGTTTGCAACCCAAAACCTTGGAATGTCCTCAGCTCTGTCTTAGGTCTTAGTGGGAGTACATGATAAGACATAAACTTAGAGCTCATTCATACTTATGCAATTTTACATATGTGATCAAGATCACCTAAATATATAGAAATCATAATGTTAATTTGCATGCTCATCTTTGTAAATGCTCATCTCATGGTGTAGTACCAGGATCTCAATAGCAGCCTATCAGAATTCCTAAATTGGCCAAGTAGCTAGTTATAGGCATACAAAATATATGCACATACTATAAATATTCAAAAATGTAAATTAATATTTCCAGAAAAGTTCTTTCCAGTATTTGCCCAGTCTATTAGGCTAGGTACAGACATTACACATAAATTAGTATAAGTGATCAGAAACCAGTCTAAAACCATAATGAAACAGAGGTTTGGGGCGCACAGACTGGTTTAAAAATGGTGTATCCTGGTCTAAGATAACCCAGGATAGATGGGGTATCAGGGTTTATTGATTTAGGTTAGACTGGTTTATTGAACTTCTGTATCAGACTGTCTTCTGACTCAAATTAGGTCACTGTTCTCCAGCAGCCCAAGCACCTTTGGGGCCCCTGCTCCCCTCCCTCACAGAGAGACGTGCCTACCTCAGTTGCACTCAGTTCTCACCCCTCTCCCCCAACCATCATAGGCAGGGAGCAGGGGAAGGAAGCATCTGTAGCTCAGTACTCTTCTATCTTTCTATAATGGCCCTATGTGGGGGGTGGAAGGGAGCACTCTGCAAAAGAGAATATCAGGCTTCTCAGAGCTTTGGTGAACATCCTTCCAGGAGGGCAGGGAATGAGGAATCTGCCCACTGTCCATTTGGCTGCCCTCAGCAGTCTCCGGCACACTGGGATGTGTGCATTAGCACCCCCAACCTGCTGGTCTTAACCAATGCGTGCCCTCCTCCCCCACCAAAGGGTGAACTTGTGTTCTGTTCTCTCCTGAACTACCCTAGTCCACAAAGAGATACTGGTATAATTTAGTTCAAATCTGCCTCAGGTTTTCTGAATGTCTGTGCCTAATCTTGATGAAGTACTCAGTAGTTACTAGGGAGGTTATTTACTGCACAGTCCATGATCCTACACAGCTACAATTCTTTTGGATCAGGTCTATTTTTATGACAGTTTTTACATTTCAGGAGTGTCATAATTGCAATGTGTCTTTTAAAATGTGCAGCTTGATAAGGGAGAAGCTCACAGAGTATCTGTGTGTGTGTGTGTGTGTGAGAGAGTATGTGTGTGTGTGTTTGTGTGTGTACACACAACATTCTGTCTGTGTGTATATTCCAGCAAAATATAGAACTAAAAACAGTGACATCCAAAACCCAGATGAAAAAATGGCTGCTTCTGAAATGTGGGTTTTGATGAATTTTATATGATCCCTTTTAAGATTCTCTAATGCATATTTCAAAGGGTGTTTTAATACTATAAGTTTTAGATCAGCTCATAAGTGATAATTTAGATTTTTCCAGTGCTATCCTCCTGTGGAATCTGCCTTCCAAACTGAAATTTTAAATATATAGTAGTTCTGAATGAAATCACAGGCGGAATATTAGATTAGAGCACATAAAACATCACAAATTCCTTTGTTAATGCTAAATTAAAACCTCAGTCAAGGAAAACTCAATAAAAATATCTGTGAATACCAGAAATAGAGGCCTTTTGTGCTTAGCAGTTTTCCTGTATGACTTGTCTTCAAATGTCTCTATAAAGACTGACAGTACAGCAAACATAAATGGCTACTTTCATCTGTATGACTTCTCCATCCTCCAGAAATATGTAACATTTCTTAATAAGATAACTACAGGCAACAAATAGAAATAGAAATAATTATTCTATATTTATAAATAGGAGATTATTTAAATTTTGCAAGAACAAATATTTACTCCTCTCTAGCACTCCCATCAAACAGTAAGGAATTAAGTCTTGTTCTGCTACTTTATTTCTGTGCTTTATTTCCCCACTGGAATATGAATGTCAACCTTGTTTGTAAGGTGCTTAGAGATCTATGGATGAAAAACACATATCTGAAAATTACTTATTAATACTGTTATTAATCTGTTTGTGCACAGTCACTACCATAATGGGGTGCTATTGTAATATGGTTTCCCTAAGTAATACAAACAAGCCTCTGAGACCAATATTCTCCTCATTCTGAAGTTAGGAAAACTGGCATACAAAGATGTTAAAGTCCTAGATTTTCAGAAAAGGTCAACTCCCACTGAGAGACTAATCTAAATGGGAGCTGAACTTTCCTGAAAATTCTGCTGTCTATGCAGTAATAAGAACTTCTGGGTCTTGAACATTTGAAAGTCTGACTCCAGGGCTCTTTTGAAAATGTTGCCTCACATGGTCAACTGCAGGACCCAAAGGAGATCTATGGCACAGCTGAGAATGGAACCCAGACCTCTTCACTCCAGTAAACAGGTTGTAACTAGTCTTAAGTTATCTTCTAATAAAGGAATCATTCTGTTTCAAATAAAGGATAAAGTCACAAATATAAATTGGGTAGGTCCTTATTTATCCACATTACATATTTTTTGACTCAGCTGGAACTTTCTGTCATGTGAAAGGCAAGGATCGAGGTAGCTAAAGTGATGTAGGTGAGGGGAGAGGCATGTTATCATAGTAATAAGGGACATCTTACAAGAGTGTCTGCCCACATTATAGACGATACTTTGCTCTTAAATCCATGCTGTAGTTCTCTTGTCTATAGTGCAAATACCTATCACCTAAGCACATACACAATACTTATTAACACCCATAGCCATGTTCTCAAGATGAGTACAGAATAGGCAACAGATATCTGCATTCCAGATAAGATACCCACATTGCACATCCAAGAAGATAACATTGCCCTGTATCTGACACAGTTGGTGCTGTTAGTTTCTCACTTTCATAAGCTCCACTTCCATCCATTGTAATTAAACAGATAATTATAAAATATCAAGTGATCAGTCCATTTGCTTCTGTCCATTAACAACCATACTAATGTTTGGATTTTTTGTCACCTATTTTAATTCATGCTTTAATGCACATAACATTAATATAGCAAGTGAATTCACAAATGAATGAAGAAATGTGTTCATAGACCTCAGCTTCCCAGACACAATAATTGCTTAAACCTTGACACTAGTGTCATTTTTTTCAGCTGTAAGATAACTAGATACACATTTAAGCATTCACTCTCATGCATTCATTTAGGGGCAGGAGATAACAAAAATGAGAAACATGTCAATTTAAAAAACAAACAACTAGATTTAAAATTCAGCAGTGAACAAAGCCCAAACTTTACTAACAATATTCAGTGTGACTAAGGTAATTAGCTCGTGGAGAAAAACTGGTATGTTATTCCTAGGGAAACTACATTATGGCCCCAGTGGGAAGATACCATGGGCCTGATCCAACAAGAGACAATTTGAGTAAAGACAGCTTTTGTGACAGGTTGCAGGAATGGACCTTAAAAATGAAGTTAAAATCAGACCAGATAAAAAATACATAATTTCAAACTCAGGTTTGAAATGAATACAATTAGCTGCAATTGAATTTGTTTGTTTAGATGTCTCTGTTTGTAGCTGATGAGTTAAAACTAACTTTGTCTTCAAGTGTGTAATTCTTAATCTTTTTGTGGAATAATGGCCAAGAGACTAACTGTTTTAGTGATGTGGGCCCATTGTGAAATGTATGTATTTAACACCTGGATCTGTTATACCAACATTTAGCAAACAGTTTCCAAATGTTTCTAATTATTAATACCTAACCTTTTCTACCCAAAATACACTCCCACTGTTTTCTAATATGACTCTGTCACAAGTTTAATTATCTTCTACATACCAGTGCATCATTTTTATGATATTCCAAATAGCAATAAAGGGAAGTGAATTTGAAAAGGTTTGCATTAGTTTTAGTGGTACTTTCTCAACCCTTCCCCCTGCTTCCAAAGTTAAAGTATAATTAAGACAGAGAAAAATAAAACAGAGCAATTAAATCCTGAGTTAAAGAATACTCCAACTTGACACTAATTATGTTAACTAAGGAAAAGTCATCCAAATGTGATTTAACAAACATATGTGCGGCCTGGACATTGTAAGTACTTGCAGATTGCTACCTAATTAACAAGCTGCACATATTCCAAGAACTACAAAAGAATTACAACAGCCTTCATTCGGTTTTATTCAAATATGATCAGATCAGAAGTTTTTTTCTGGTTCAAACTAGACCTGAGGAAGACCCAGACAAAGCTGTTTAGAACAACCATGCTTCAACAGAAATTAGCCTCAAAGCATTTCAGTTCATCAGCACTGAGGCTGTTTACAAAACCATGAAACCAAGTTTTAGAACACCATGCAGCAGAGTCCCACACTTCCCGTTGACCAAAAAGTTGTGAAACAGTAAATATCACACCGGTCATTCGGGATTGATTAATTAAATTGAATCTCAATTTAAAATCACTCTGCAGAATTCATGTTGCACTTAATGAACATGCCAAATCAAATCTCACCGCCCCAAGAAAAAAGTGTACCCATTCCAAACAGGCCCAAATCCATGACACACATATTCTCATATATCTTCACTAAAAATAAAGTAATCATATAAAGTTATAGACATCTTCAATGAGTTAGCATAATCAGACTTCTGATGTACGCGATCTGATCAAGGAATGGAAACCAGCATGTGCTGACATCATTAACACTGGCTAGAAATGTATTTTGTTAAAATGAGTTGATACATCTTGATAATTTGAATTAATCTTTTGCTGAAAAATATACAATACATTTGGTTATAATACTAAATCATTTGGTATGGCAAATTACAAACATATAAAAAACACAGCATCAGCTTTACTACTGGTGTAAGTAGAGGCAAATCAGTTAATTTAATGGTATTGTACTCATGTACACTACTAATGATTTTGGATAAGGGTCCTACTATGAATATACTGTCTGAATATGTCTAAGATCCTAACTTCGCAAAGCACTTACATGACTAACTTTATTCATGTAGATAATTCCATAGTAATAAGCAGTGTGGCTGGTATTCAGTGTTCAACAGGACTGGGCTCAATGTTTGATATTGTACTTGATGTGGTAACAGCAGAAATTAGGTCAGACAGCTTGAATAAGAGGGGGCATAGGCTACAGCAGTGTGTAATAATGTGAATAGCATGAGCTTTTACCTAACGTCTCCTTGTTTAGAGTTCTGGCCTTTCCATTGTATTTTAACAATAGCTTGTTTTAGTATTAAAAAAAGTAGGAACAAAAAGAACATTAGTAGTAAAACAGAAATTCTCTTGACTGTAAACTTCTGATCTCTACTGCCCTTACCCCCACTCTAAATTAATCAGAAGCTCTTGTAGATCTGCCCAAATAAATCAATTAATAATAATATAGAATTTTTAACCAGAGCACAAAAGAAAATCACTAAAGACCACATGTTGGTCTCATGAAATCAATGAAAAATTCTCAGTAAAACTGTGGATAAATAGAAATCAGTGGGAGTCTTGCTATTTACTTCATTCAGATCAAGATTTGGCTTTTAGTGAACAATGTTTCACAGAAAAAATCACTAATGTTTCTGGGATTATAGAGTTATAAGTATAACTTGGTATGCAGTTAAACTGAACACAAGCGATGTATCTTTTTACTGGGCAAAGGGATCCTAGACACACTGAGAAGTTTGACATAAGCCCTGCTGCCTTTCATTGTGAAGAAGACACTCTAGTCAGTAAGTAACATGGAGCCAGGCGTCAGATTTGGTGCATTTTGTTTTGAGCTAATTCCACTAGAAGATAAGCTCCCCTTAAGACACAAAGCACTTTTTCATCCCACAATACGAACATTTAATATTTGAAATTGTTATTTCATATGAAACCATAATACCCAATTGTTACAGCTTTGTGAGTGACTCATTTAAATTTCTTAATTATTGCAAGCAACATTGTCAATAGTATAACATTTTCAAGAGATTAACTTTTTACAATAAGAGCTTTTGTGTCAGCCAGCAAATCCTTAAAGGGTTTCATCTATTTTGCATTACTAAATGGCCATAGTGACTCAACTTAATATTCACAGGCCAAAAAAAAAATAATGTTTAAATATGTAATGTAATGGTTGTGATGCAAACTGAGAAAATGAAAGAAATTCTGAGTTAAAGCTGAAACTTCACCCTTAATCCACCATGCAAGATTATCTTGAACATTATATAAAGTTACACATTTACTGCATGCATACATCTTGCATTCCAATCAATGGGTAGCAGTGTCTACTGCAGGAGGCAGAACAGCAATTTGAACAGTAGGAAATACACATGAACCAATGCAGGGCAACTGGCCTTTATTAGCTTGTCCATTTTTTAAGGCCTGGCCATAAATGAATTAAAGCAAAAAACCTGAACCTCACATGTAGAGTCCAATTGTTTGGTTTTGTATGTTGACATATGTGTAAGATACATGTTGACCAACTATGTTTAACTCGTTTGGTTACAATCACAAATAATAGGAAAAGAAAAATCTTGTGCCCTTAAGAAAGAAACAAAGTTCCCCTCCTCCTTGCCCTCCCCCACTAAATGCAGCTTCTCAAGACACTCAAAAAGAGATACTGCTCACAGTTAACAGTAAAAGCAATGTTCACCTTACTCGAAAAGTGGACTCTGTGTACAGCAGTTGTATCCAAAAAGACAGAATTTAAGCATCTGTGCTGCATCAACGTCCGTGTTCAGCCCCTTCAGGGGAGAGACAAGAGTAATCTTTATGGCATCAGGGAACTATCGTCTAGTCCTACCAACTCATTTTTCTGTCTGTCCAATTTCCATCCACATTCTCAATGTAGATTTCTGAACAATATGTTTCTCTAGGGATTTTTTGAATGAAACACAGGAGTGGCTGAGTCCTTTCAAGGAGGGACAGGAGTTTACCCATATAAAATTCCATATCACGCATGGAAATGTACTTGATATACCCATTTACAGGGGATGGTCCAAATCTGAGATATTATCATATTTTTGTGTCTCATGCTCCTGTTTGAAGAGACAATGGCTAAATTGGTCTGTCCTTCATAAAGGGAGTATAAGAGTAATGTTATAGCCATAATGGTCCAGAAAGTATGTAAGAAGCAAGGATTTCTTTGGCCTTGGACAGATGTGTAATTAAAGGAGATCCCACCATACCTTATTGCTAGTGCAGGAAGAGCCCAGGATAATAAACTCAGGCTCCCCCTAGACTGGCAAATAGCAAGCTCCTGAAGCTGGAAGAGCCCCATCAGCTGATCTGAGGTCTCAGCTGCGGAGGTGTGCCATGTGCTTCTGCAACTTGGAGACCCTAGCCAACAGGCCTCTCAGCCATGGCGGCATAACCCACAACTGGGAACCCCCACTAGGCCACCTGTTCAATTAACGGTGCAGTAGGAACCAGCTGCAAAACTATTACACATATTTTGTGTAATAATTTTGTGGCTTACTCCTTGTTCTATCACGCCACTGATTGCATTAAGATGTGGCCTGGTAACAATTTAAGACTTGGTTAATTGGTTAATCATGTCTTAAGTGTAATGTATGCCAGGGATCTTAGGTTGATATCTTCTATTAAACCAACTATGTAGTTGAGATAAAGTCTCAGACCTAATGAAGAATGCCTTGCATTTGAAAGTGTTTCTAACTGCATAGCTGGTCCAATAAAAGATATTACCCTAAGAAATTCTTGCCTTCAGGAAGCAAGACATTTGATAGATGATAGTAGAATGTCAGTCGAAATTTATACAAATGAATGTTTGGGGTATCTTAAAATACATAGGGTGCAGATAGCAGACTATCATGAAATCACTCCAGATATGAAGGAGCCATGCTGTACTATGTTTTTATGTACCAGAAAATCACCCAGAGAACTCAGACATGTAACAGTCGAGGAAATTGCTTTATGAAATAAAAGAACCGGGTAGCTAGAAGTCGGGGGATGAAACTGCACCCATTTTATATAACCACATATAATGAAAGACACTGGGTAAAAACTATAGATGGGCTTGGTATATTTCTACCATGGGATAAAAATCCCTGAGCCTTATTATACAGTAATTTTGGGTCACTCCTGGAGCTCTTAAACCCTGGACTGTGCACACTGTTATGCCACTGCAGGGCAGGATTATTTCTAATCCTTGTTAACCCAGCTCGTGTTACACTAAGGTGTAGCCATGATAAATTACAAGAACCCTGGGGAGCCCTGGGAACAGAAACAGAAGGGATGGCTGGAAATGGGAGGAGGGAATCTTACTTTTTAGTCCTCCAGGCCCCTGCTAGCCTGAAGAATAATTTTTCCAAACTTGAGCTAGAACTAACGCCCACCAACATCTGAGTATGAGGTGTAATAAGACTGTTAGCTCCAAAGATCATTTTTTTGGGTACTAAAAACACCAGAAGCTCAGTCAAAATACAATTCAGGATGCAGAAAGTCTAGGGTAGAATATGTGGAGAAAAAAATTAATCTGTAACGAATCCTGAAAATACATTTTCCAGAATCATTTCAGAAATCTACAAAAGTGAAATGTCCCTCACACACCAAACAATCCAAAACAACCATTATTAAACATAAACGTTACTAACCTATTTTTAGAATAATTTTAAAAGGTTATATACAAATTAGTTAAACTGTAATAAACTAGCTTGATTTTAGTTTCCACCTTTACTTATCTATTTATGTTTTAGTAGCCTTCTTGTTAAGTATATTCAGCTACTGTGTGGATACACAACAGTGTTGTCTCCATATTACAAGTCAGATTATGATCTCAGTCATGTTGGTATACATATGGAATGGTGAGATGGAATACAAAGCATTATTCCAGATTTTCATTTATTTTGTAAAGATTAAATTAGTCCTACAAATTGAAAGCTGCTACCTGTTCTTTTTGGGCAATATGAAAAAGCCTGCTGGAAGGATGTTGGTATGGAAGCAGAGTAAGGATTTGAATTAAGCTGTATATACATGTTCAAATGATCCAGGAGAACTCTTGTGAGATTTATTTCTGGTAGAAAAATTTACCCAGAGACTTGAACAGAGTCAAGTACATCTCAGTGTGCTGTGCAGGCTTGTCAGTCTATCTGGTGACTGATGCCAGAAGTCCACAGGGCAGCACTGAATGGCAGATCCTAACCATCTCACATGCTGTCTCCCTGCAGCACAATGTGGAGATTGTGAAGGGACTCCTTAGTCAGCTGGAGCAGTAGAGTCCAGCCTGAGTGACACACTGTCTCCCTTGACAATTTGGAGGGAGGGAGAAGCAAAGCATGGTGGGAAACTGGAGGACTGAGATATATCTTTTCTTGGAAGAAAAGTACACAGAAGTGCAGCAGTGTCCTGGGAGAAACTCTTCTGGGAGCCATTTAACCCAGATTGCTAATAAGTTATTTTTCTCCTTGAATGGCCATTTTTGCTGTGTTAGAAAAATCCTGGATAGGGTTTCTAATGTGAGAGGAGTGAATCTCTCAATAGAAATGGCATGTCTGTATGTGGCCTGAGTTTTCTATGGTAAAAAGAAACAAGAAAAACCAATCAAGTCCATAATAGATCAAAAAGTGCTAATGTGCTATCCCATTATCCCTGGAACGTATCAATACTTCATAAAATGTTGTCACCACAACAGTCAGTCATTATTGTTCAGATATACAGGTATGTTGAATATGGCTAACTGTCTCTGCATTTATATGATATCCATCTCCATAATGCCTAAGGGCATGTCTGGATGACATGGGCGTTAAGGTAGAGCACCTGAAAATTTTAACATGGCTTTTTTTGGTGTGCTGCATTTGTTCTTTATGACAGGGTGTTTGTGTTTCCAAGAATAGTGCTTTCAAGCAAGTTAAGCCTCGTGTGTCATTCCCAGCAGATTTCAGTAGGGGGAGGCAAATACCAATTTACCCCTGCAATGTCTTTCCTAATGTATTGCAGCAGAAGGCACACGTAAACCAACCAGTCTCCCCACTCGCCACCCCCAGACTCTCACTGGACAATCCGGACTCTCACTGGGAGTCTCCCCCCGGGCACGGTCACCCCAAAATCCTTGTCACTTGCACCTGCCTCTGCTCAGTCAGGCTGGTCTCTCTCCATCAGCACACAATCCCAAAGCCCCTATCGCACGAGCAAGCAATTATTTCAGGCAGAGGGTCACTTACTGAGTTTTGGCAAACCATCGAGGGCTGCATGACAGGCAGCCTGATCAATACTAATTTTCTAAATTTAAGGGGCCCTGTGGGACGGATAAAATGGCCTGGTGGACCACATCTGGCCTGCAGGCCGCATTTTGCCCAGCCCTTCCCTATTGCAATCCCAAAGACAATCCCCATGAATCCTTCCCTCTGATTCTTTTCCCTTCCCATCTCACCATTTTACAAATATATATATATATATATATATAATTTTATATATATTACTATTATGATAACTACTATGATATCATAAAATGTTCAGGGTTTAGAGTAGTGGGTGGGTGGTAGTTTGTTGCCACCCAGTTGATTGGTGATTGCTGTCAGTGTTGGTAGTGGTGCCCAGCTCTTCTGGAATTTTTTGTTTTTGTTTGGACTACATTTCCCAGCATTCCTGAGCTCATTGATCTTTGTACAGTTTCCAAAGGGGACTTCCATTGGAACCCTCCCATCCCCTGCCCAGGATCCACTGTCAATCTGTTTGTGTAGTGCCACATATGGCTTTTGGAGGTCTGTTCTGTAATGTTTTTGAAAAGTTTATGAAATCTTTTTGAAAATGTGAGTTTGCCTTGGCTCCCCCACCTGCCTAGCCCAGCAAAGGTATAATTAACCTTCACACCCAGGGAGGTGGGGTGACTCAGGTGTAGGCGACGGTGCATAATGCCCCATTCTCCCAAACCACAGATATGGAAGCAACAAACCCCTGGCCAAGTCCATATTTCCTACCGATCACTCCTGACCTTCCTCCCCTCCATCCCCAATCCGCAATACCGTATGCCCCTGTATACAGACACAGATTTAAAGCGTAAATTAATTCAACATAACCAAGAGAAAAAACAAAGCACTACTAGGTGTTGTTGTCAGCAATATATCCTGCTAGACAATCATGCACAAGGGCTGCCTGACCAGCAGGGCTGTGTAAAACAGCACCATTTTGTTTTGGCTTTCATTTCTCCATTTCAATGGAAGAGTGTTTCATTTCACTTTTCACAGATGAGCCTATGAACTTCACTTCATCAACCTCCTAAGTACAGAAACTCATGGACTCAATATAGATATTGGAACTCTGACACACTGCAACCTTCCAGCCATCTGACTCCCCAGGTACCTCTCTACCTTTTACCTGTGCTGCTACATCCCCCTTCTACCCTCCCATCCCGCAGCCTGTTCTTCACCCCCTGACACCTCCATTTCCATTTTCACTGACTGGCTTTCTTGCTTGAATTGCATGCTAGCCTCTGGCTTCTTTACTATTCCTTCCATCCAGGAAGAGCACACATAAAGACATGATGTATCTAGGCTTTCCCCAGCTAGGACTCTGTGTGTGTATGTGGTTGATGGAGGTTATAGTGCCTCTTACCTGTCTTTCTCCAGGGGGATCCTTAGTCCTGGGATTTCCTGGGGCTGCTGTGCCACCAGCAGTCCTACCAGGCCTACTGACCCTGGCAAAGTGAAGTTTTAGTGGTCATGCCTAGGACCTGGGGCATTCTCCTTCCCCATAGCCCCAGCCCATACTCTTCAAGTTCATCTTGGCATGGAAGCTCAGCAGGGACATGTTCTTTCCCTACTGGCTGGTGATGCAGTGAGTGCCCCCTCCAGCTCTGAGAAAGCCATTAAATGGCTTTTAAAAAAGGAAAAAAGGAAATAGGTGTGGACAGAGTGAGGAGGGTGGCATTTATTCCACACTTGGAGCTTGGGGAACCCCAGCAGCAGGAGGTTCACCTTCAAGAACACCAGCTGCTCCACCAAACCAGCATCCAAGCAGGTTCAGTGTGGTGTCACTACATCCCCAGCAATGTTGAACACCCTCTCACCTCTGGAACAAGGGTTTGTGGATAGGACAGGTGTTCCCAGGCAACCATGACCAGATCTGGCTACATCTGGCTTCAACTTGCCCAGTAGGCCAAGGGGTCACACAGCAGAGGCTTCATATCCTGGATGAGATAGGCAACCACCAACGCTTGAGCACTTCCTGCCTGATGGTGGGGTCTGGTGCCTCTACACCCCACCATAGAAACCTCACTTTTGACCCACATTGGCAGCAGCTGTGGTAGAGGAGAAGCCTGGCTGGTGGATGGCATGGTACCATGGGACAGTGGATCCCTCTCTTCCACATCTTCCCGCCTCCGCCCTTTTGCCTCCCTGACTTTCTTCAGCAGCACCTCCGTCCAATGATTCAGGCTTTGGCTGTTGCCTACACTGCCCTTCACATTCGGGTCACACATGGCGGGCAGTACATGGATCATACTGGACTGCAAGGAATCAAGCCATTTCCTGATGCCTTCCTTCAGTCACCTGACAAGTGCTTGAACGTCTGGTGACAGCAGCTTGCCCCAGCCAGGAACTTTGATCCTCTGGAAGCTCTGAAGTTCCCTTATTACAGGAATCACCCGGCTAAGGAGGGCATCGATAGCACTGAAGGTCTCAATGACCTTGAGGAAGGGCTTGAGAACCACCAGGATCTGGGAGATGGTATCCCACTCAGCTCTGTTCAGGATGCTGCTGATGCCAATCTCCCAGAGCAAGGCCATCTCATGGGTAGTCTTCTGTTGCTCCACCAGCCTCTTGAGCCTCAGGTATGTGGAGTTCCACCAAGTCTTCACATCCTGTATGATTTTGTGCTGCAGGATGTTCAGCTCTGTTTGTTTGTCCCATAGCATCTAGAAGATAGCTCAGTAACTGACCCCAAGGCAGAAAGCAAGCTGCCTTTCATGCTGTTTTTCCATCCCTCCCTCAGAGCACTGGGATTGGAAGGGACCTCAGGGAAGGGTCACAGTCACTGGCCAGCTACACCATCAACGTCAGTGCAGTCCTTCTCCCCTGTTCCTTCTCCCTCTCCATACTTTCTGTTTCTCTGCAGGCAAGCACAGCTTCAGGTTCAAAACTTGAAATGTTTCAAAACTTTTGAAATGTTTTGACTGCCCTCTTTTTGTCTTGAGGCTGTTTCAAAGCCCTTTATTTCATTTTGATTTTGCTGTTTCAAGCTTGAAACAAGTTGAAACAGCATTGAAACAAAACAGCCAGCAAACTTTTGCACAGCCCTACACACCAGGCTCTTCTTGAGGATTTCTCCTCACTCCCTGTACTGCTTCCTGAACACATCTCTGTTATCTGGTCACTGTCTGTATTGCTTCTTTTTCCCAAGATTCTTTGCAAACCTCTCTACAGCTCTCACAGATATTTTGCAGCATGCAGGCTTCCACTACAAAGGCCATGATATTTTATTGTTCCATCTTGAGCTGGCACATAAGCACCCTCCATTGTCCTTTCAGTCAGCCAAATGCACATTCAATGACCATCCTGAAACTGCTCAGATGGTTGTTAAAAAACAGTTTCTGTGGGTCAGTGACATTCCCTCCATAAGGCTTCATGAGCCAGGGCTTTAAGGGGTAGGCAGCAGCCACTCATATAACTGGGGGAACAGCAACACTGAAGATCACTGTCTCCTCCACACTGGGTGTGTAGTGTACTTTCTCCTCAAAGCCAGGAAGGGGGAAGTTTCTGAACACGCATGCATCATGCCTGCAGGTGGCCCACCCAGTATAAATGTTTATGAACCAGCCCCAGTGGTCCACCATGGCTTGCAGAATCATGGAGGCATATCTTTTCCTGTTTGTAAAAGCCCTCCCCCTCCCCACAGGGCACAGCACTGGGATGTGAGTGCTGTCTAAGCCTCCATGCAGTTCAGGAGGCCCTTCTCATTAAAGCCATCTCTGACTTGCTAAGGATTTGCCAGGTGGATAATTTTCTTTGAAGCAATTTCCTTTACCAGGTGACATACCTCAAGAGATGCCAATCTGGCTGTGCAGGCAGCCATGCTGAACTGGTTCATGATGTAGCAGAGGCTGGATGGGCTGGCCAGTTTTATGATGGCCATTGCAACCCTCCTGTCTGGTGGGATGGCCCAACACATGTTACTATCCTGCCTCACAATGTGAGGCACCAGCATTGAGATGATATAATAGAATATCTCCCTTTTCATTCAGAACATCTCTAGCCACTGCTGGTCATTCCAAGTGGTCAATATGATTCTCTCCCACCAGTCCAAGCTGCTCTTGTGGGCCCACACCATGCAGATGTGTGGTCCTCCTCAGGTTTCTCAACAGTCATCCTCCACTTCTTTGCTTCCCTTTGGGTATTCCACCTCCTCTGGGCATCTGTATCTTCTTTTTATTGCTGGTATTCTTGCTGTGAAACCAGTAAGACACCTTGCCATTGAATAATCTGTCTCCATTATCCTTCTCAAGCAGTGCAGCCAAGATCCTCTCCTCTTGTGGGAAGGGAACCATTGCTTTTTTATCAGCCACCACAACCAATGGCCACCCGCAATGGACCCCAGTTCACATTACAGCAGAGTGCTGCCAAGATTTTTGTAGCAGGCAGTGATGGTCCCACCAAAGCTTGTTTGAGGCTTTGACAGAATTGTAACTAGCCAGAGTGGAAATCTCAGATGTCTGGCAGGAGAAATTCCTTGAATGCCTGTGTAAGGATGATGCCATCATGGAGGAATTACGATACAGTATGAAGGAGCTTAAAAACATGTTTGCTGAGTCCTGTGTTGAATTACAGAGATCAGGAAGATTTCCATGATTTATTTCACAGTGTGCAGAATTACCTGTTTATGTGGGCTGCTGAGTGAGTGCTGATTGCTGATTGTTGATTGCTGTGGGATTATTCACTGCTGTGTGATTGCTGCCTGGGCCTTACAGAAGCCCAAGCAAAGGGATTGAGTCAGCTCAGGCCTAGAAGTCTATAAAAGTAGACTCCTCTGGTGACCAGGGAACCTGTGGCCAGTGAACAGGGACTGCAAACAGGGGAAGCAGTTTGCAGGCCTGTTCATTGGTAGTAGCATAGCCTATTATCACTCAATCACTCTTGGCCATGGTGGTGACTTATCATATCTGCAGGTGTCTCAGCATTGCTGAGACCTTCACCCAGACAGACCATGGCCCCAGACTGCGGGGGCTGCCTGGCATGTCTGCTGGCAATTGAACATGGCGGTACCTCCATTTGTGGGGTGTGCTCCCTGGTGGAGTCTCTGGAGGGCCAGGTGCAGGAATTCGAGGAGGAGATATGTCATCAGGACCCATGAAGACTTCATTGATGGCCACTGCCAGACCCTTCTCTAGAAGGAAGAAGAGAAAGAGACAGAGATGGTGGCCAGCATGATGGCTAACCAAGAAGACCCACCTGGAGTGACATGGAAGACAGTCACTTCACGCTCCAGGAAATGCAGGGCCAGGACTGCTCCCTCCAGCCTTGTACAACAAGTACACTCCTATCCCCATACATGAGGAGGCTCCGATGGTGATACTGGAAGAGGAGGAAGGTAAGCAGCTTTCTGCCGCTCCCAAGAGGAGGTGCAAGGTGGTGATGGTGGTGGGGGGATTCCCTCCTGAGGGGCACTGAGGGACCCATCTTCTGTCTGGACCCCCTAGCCCATAAGATCTGCTAGGGGCTTGCATTTGAGATGCAACAGAGAGGAGCTACAGACTTGTTCAGCCTTTCAACTACTACCCCATACTTCTCATCCATGTGGGAACAAATGGCATTGCCAGGAGTAATCTAGACTAGGTCATGAGCAACTACAGGGCTCGGGGGGCTGGGATTAAGGGGCTGAGGGCCCAGGTAGTCTTTTCTTTTATGTTCTTGGTTTCAGGCCATGGTCCGAGAAGGGAAGGATGTATAGAGGAAGTGAACCAGTGACTCTGACACTGGTGCAACTGAGAAAGCTTTGAATTCCTTGATCATGGCATGAACTTCAGGGAGAGAGGACTTCTGGGAAGGGATGGCATCCACCTCATGAGGAAAGGTAAGTCCTTGTTTGTGACCAGAATGGCCGATTTTCTGGACAGGGCTTTAAACTAAGATTGCTGGGGGATGAGGATACACAAATTCAAACATGTGCAGGAACCAGAATACAAGTAAGCCCTGTAAATGGGGACACTGGGGGAGCCACTTTTGTGGGAGCTGAGTGAATAGTTTTTCTTCAGTGGGACAGGAAGATGAGGGCCTCAGTAGGAGGACTTAGGTACCTATATACTAACACCAGGAGCATGGGGAACAAGCAGGAGGAGCTAGCCCTCCTACTCTCCAGTACACATTCTGATCTAGTAGGGATTACGGAGAGCTGATGAGACTCCTCACACAACTGGAGCATAGCTATAGGGGACAGAGTGGGGAGGAAAAGTGGAAGCATTGCTCTGTATGTGAAAGAGCAGTACACTTCCTTGGAGGCTGACATTGGCTCCAAAAATGAACAACTTGAAACCCTGTGGGTCAAATTGTGGGGGGGAGGGCAGCGAGAGAGACTTAACTATAGGTGTATATTACAGACCACCAAACCAGGGGGAGGAACTCGATCTGGGGTTCACCCCAGAATTGACTGAGGCCGCATGTGCATCATGGGCAATTTTAATTATCCAGACATCTTCTGGGAGGAACACTCAGCCAAATTGGATGGGTTGCAATCCTTCTTGACCTGTGTTGAGGGGCAGTTCTTGACTCAGGAGGTGCATGGGCCAACCAGAGGTGATGCTCTGATAGACTTGGTCCTGGCTGAAGGGGCTGACCTGGTGACTGATTTAAATATAGAGGGAAGTCTGGGTAACAGTGACCATGAAACCATCATGTTCACACTGTCTGATGTAAGGCAGACAAATCAGATAGCAAGAGTGAAGTCTTGGGCTTCAAAAATGCAAATTTCAATAAGCTTAGGTCACTAGTAGGGAAAGTGCTGCGTGACCAGGGACCAAAGGTTAAAGGTGTGCATGAAGAGTGGTTGTTCCTTAAGGACATGATTCTTGAAAGACAAAGGAAGCCTATTCCCATGCAGAAAAAAGGTAACAGAAGGGCTAGGAAGCCCTCTTGGCTAAACAGGGAAATCACAGCCCTTTTCAGAAAGAGGCTTGTAAACAATGGAAGCTTGGGGTGGGCCCCAATGGGGACTATTCCATGACAGCCCACATTTGAAGGGAACAGATCAGTCCTTTCTTAGGTACATAGGGACCAGGAGGAAAACAAATGGGAGCATGGGGCCATTGCTCAACAACTCCAGAAAGCTGGTTACTCAGGAAAAATCTCAACTCCTGAATGACTACTTCAGCTCAGCCTTTCACCACACCAAGGGGAAAACCATGCCAGATAGAGCAGAAGATGAGCAAGGTAGGAATAATTGCCTTCCTACTATTGCCATAGAATTGGTGTATGACCAATTTAAAAAATTAGACTTATACCAATTAGCAGGACTGGATGATCTTCACCAAGAGTGCTGAAGGAGCTGGCCAAAGTAATTGTCGAACCCCTGGCAAAACTCTTCCACAGCTCATGGCGTTCTGGAGAAGTCCCTGGGGACTGGAAGAGGGCTAATGTCCCCATCCACAAGAAGGGCAGGAAGCAGGACCCGGGTAACTATAGGCCAGTCAGCCTAAGTTCCATCCTAGGGAAAATCCTAGAAAAGTTCATCAAGGAGTCTACCTGCGATAACCTTGCAGAAGGTAGGATTCTGAATAACAGCCAGCATGGCTTCATCACGGGCAGGTCTTGCCTTACCAACCTCATCTCCTTCTATGACCAGGTAACTTGCCACCTGGACATGAGGTTAACATTGTATACATTGACTTCCAAAAGGCCTTTGATCTAGTATCCCACAATGTCCCCACAAGAAAAGTGGAGGATTGTGGGCTTAATTCCAGGACAGTCAGGTGGGTGAGAAACTGGCCGCAGGATAGAACCCAGAGAGTCATAGTGAACGGATCTGTGTCATCCTGGCGAGAAGTGGGTAGCAGTGTCCCGCAGGGGTTGGTGCTTGGTCTAGTACTTTTCAACATTTTTATTAACGATTTAGATGTGGCGGTAAAAGGTGGTGCAATCATGTACCCTGGAAATCTTCAGGAGGAGACTAGACCATCACCTTGCTGGGGTCACCTGACCCGAATTAGCTTTCCTGCTTGGTGTGGGGGGCTGAACCTGATGATCTTCTGAGGGTTTTTTTCATCATTACAATCTATGGAAACTACACCCAAAATGGAAAAGCCGGTCTGCTCAGCTTACAGGAAAAACCTGCATGGAGACTTACACGTGAACCTGTTCCCCCTAACTCAGTGGGGCCATGAGAGGGCCATACAACTGCCAGCAGGGCCAGGAAGGCACCACTGCATTTCAGGGAGACAGGGGTGGTTCAGAGTTCAGGGCTGGGGGTGGAAATGGCAAAGAAGCCCAAGTAACTACTTACAAAACTATGTTCCAAATAAAAAATGTCATGATTTCCTGGCTTTTGTGTCTGCCTCCATATCTTAGACTGGTGGGGAAGGTGGATTTTGTTCATTGTTTGGGTCCATTTCTCTGTTTTTCCTGCTGCTGGTTTCATGGGGCATGAAAGGGAGAGGTTGGCAGTCTCTCTTGCACAGGTACATAAGAGGACTCCAAAGTTAAACAGGGGGGCTGCCTGGATGGGTCCCAACACAAGTGCTGGTCTGCATACCAGCATTTTGCAAAACCAGCACCCACTCTGCAAATTCACTTCAGAGGCCATATTGCTTCTGATTTCACCTCTTTTATTTGGGAGAAGGGAAGTGGTGTGTCAGCAGTCTCACTTGCTTTTTGGCAAGCCACCATTCATTTTGCACAGTTGCTCACAGGGGCTGATGCCTTCCCAGTTTCGTCTTCCTACAGTGTGTGGCGCAGGGGCTCTTTGCCTCAGTCTTTACAACCCTTACATTTTCCCTAGACCAAAACTTTGCAAATGCACTTTTACAGCATTCATTTTGTGCTCTTTTCCAGCCAGGTTCCAGGCACTGTCACCTTTGTTTTTGCAAGGCACTAGGTGGGGGGAGCCATATGGAGTTAATGATGTGGACATTGGAGTCAGGAGTGGACTGGCCAAGTTCGCCGATGACACCAAACTTTGGGGCAAAGCATCCACGCCAGAAGATAGGCGGGTGATCCAGGCTGACCTGGACAAGCTCAGCAAATGGGCGGACGAGAACCTGATGGTGTTTAACACGGAAAAATGCAAGGTTCTCCACCTTGGGAGGAAAAACCTGCAGCATCCTTATAGGCTAGGCAGTGCTACGTTGGATAGCACTACAGAAGAAAGAGACTTGGGGGTCATCATTGACCACAAGATGAACATGAGCCTGCAATGCGATGCTGTGGCTAATAAAGTGACCAAAACGCTGGCTTGCATCCATAGATGCTTCTCGAGCAAATCCCAGGACATCATTCTCCCCTTGTACTTGGCCTTGGTGAGGCCGCAGCTGGAGTTCTGCATCCAGTTTTGGGCTCCACAATTCAAAAAGGATGTGGAGAAGCTTGAGAGAGTCCAGAGGAGCGCCACGCGCATGATCAGAGGTCAGGAAAACAGATCTTACGATGATAGGCTGAGAGACATGGGACTCTTTAGTCTGGAAAAGTGCAGGCTCAGGGGTGATCTGATGGCCACCTATAAGTTTATCGGGGTGACCACCAGGATCTGGGGGAACGTTTGTTCACCAGAGCGCCCCTAGGGATGTCTAGGTCGAACAGTCACAAACTCCTGCAAGACCGTTTCAGGCTGGACATAAGGAAGAATTTCTTTCCTGTCCGAGCCCCCAAGGTCTGGAACAGTCTGCCAGCAGAGGTGGTACAAGCACCTACACTGAACACCTTCAAGAGTAAATTGGATGCTTATCTTGCTGGGATCCTATGATCCCAGCTGACTTCCTGCCCTTTGGGCAGGGGGCTGGACTCGATGATCTCCCGAGGTCCCTTCCAGCCCTGATGTCTATGAAATCTATGAAATCTATGAGTTAAGACTTGCTTTACTTGCTTTTCACACAAACCCAGGGACTTTGCAAACTTTCCTGCCTTCTTTTTGCACTCTGTTCCAGCCTGGCACCAGACTGTCTGTGTTGTTTTTAACACTAAAATGAGGCTGCTAGTGAGGGAGGGGTGACGATATATTGGAGGAGCAGAGATCATGGTGCACATTCACTGTATCGACAAGGGATGTTCGAGGCTGGTGAGGAACGACACAGCACTGGAGGCAGAGAAGCACTCATCCCAGTGACGAGATTTGCCCCTAGGGGTGCAGCACTGTGAATCCAAGGTCCAAGAAGACTGTAGGCTGACCAAGTGGGGGTGCAGTCCAGCTTTGAGTGCAATTTGATGCCTGCACCTCTGCAATATGCAACTCAAAAGAGGACATGGTGATGTGTTCCATGTCACCTTCATTAAGTGACACTTGTCTATGCCCTGAGGGTGGCAGGCTCATTCCTAGGGGGGCAAGAATAGAAGTGACCACCCCAGGCACAGAGCTATGGGGGCCCTGCAGAGATGGGAAGAGCGGGCGTGGCAACTCCTCAGTGCCACTGCCGGCCTCGCATCCAGATGGTCACTAACTCCCCTCCCCACCCACCACCACGGCACCCAGGAGCCAGTGGCTGTCCATGTGGGGGGTGGTAATTTGCCCACAGCCCTTCACCCTGATATCATCACCCTGATAGGGTCATCTCTGGTTGACGGGGACACATTGTTTAGTTCACTTTTATTGTAAACATGGCTGGTGGAGTTTTATAGGTATGAAGGAAGGTACGCAAGGTGCAAAAGAGACAACAAAACAAATTATGATGCTCTTTCTATCCTCCTCCCTCCTGTTTTCAGTTCCCCATGCACTGCTAGCCACATGCTGGTCGATCCCTGTGGGTGTGACAAGAGGCAGAAGAGAAGAGCCAGAAAGAAAAGATGAAGAGGATGACAACACTTCCTTCAGGATTTTCTCAACAAGCTGAACTACTATATATATTATACTGTGCATTGTAATTATTGTTGACTTTCATCCTATAGATGTGTGTAGACAGGTAATACTAATAACAGGAGTCAATAACAATATTAATTCCATTAGTAATACATTAGTATGAGCTTGTAATAATATCAGTATTACTTAGATTATAATATAATATTATAACTATATTTCTATGTTAGTATAATTATATCTATAATATTAAGTAATATGATATATATTAATGGATTCATATACACTTATAATAACATTTCCACTCTTTATGATGAGACAGAAGATAATGAGCATAAGGCAGGTAATTATGCACCCTCCCTCCCTGTTTTTCCATGGTGGTGGGGATGGGGAGGGTTGTCCCTTACTGCCCAACTCCTGGTTGTTGGCCATAATAATGATCAAGCTTCTCCCTAGGTCTCCCTATTTGCATGGCTAGGCCTTCTGGCTTGGGGAAAAGTACCTCCCACAGTGCCAAGCACTCCTGAAAATTACCTCCTGGGCTCCCTGTGTTTATTTGGCCTGTGTCTTCCACACACCCACCCACCCACCCATGCTGTGTAAAAACATGCCTCCCTTACACATGCATAGTAATTTTCAAAGTCTTCTGGCACAAATGCAGCTGAGGGTATTTTCTGTATCACACTACATTTTATGAAGTGTAGCATTGAAGCGGACTCACGTTCATTGAGCGACAGTCCCTTCAATCAGTAGCCTACTATCAAGCAACTGTTGCTATAAAGCACATAAATAAATGTGTAATAACTATTTAATGAATGGTTTGATTTAGTAAGTAAATAGTATTATTAAGTAATTATGTATAAACACAAATAAATAGATGCCTAATTTCCCTCCCTGTCTCCCTCTAGCATCTGATGGTCTCAACACCCTGCTTCTTGCTTGGGAAAAATCCACCTGACTTTACACACTGTAACTTTTGAATTCTTGCTGGCCACAGCTGCAGCTGAGGCTCCTGTCTCTTTGAGTTTCTTCTCTGAACTGGGGAGGTCTTCTTCTTGGGTGTTTTTTGTCCAGCTCAACCACCCACCAGTTTTTTCTGGCTAAAATATCTCTCCCTTACATGATGTAAATTTCAAATTCTTGCTCGCCACAACTACAGCTGAGCCTTCTGTCTCCTTGAGTTTCTCCTCATCTTCTTCTGAATCTAAATCCACATTTCTTTTCTGAAGCCTCTATCCATGCATCAAAATGGTGGTTGCACACTAGCACTGGACAAGCATTTGACCTCCCCCAGCTAAGAGTTCACTCTGAAAATATTTCCAGTAAAGGCATGACTTCATAAGCCCCCCAAGCAAAGCATCCCCACGCTGAGGTAGGCACGGTCATCAGCTCCCCAAAAACTACCCCTACCCCCATTGGCCGTGAATGCCAATTCTGCCTATCAAAGAAAACATGACATATATAGACCAAAAAAACCCCCAAACCCAGGACAGGGGGCTGCCTGCCTGCCTGCCTCCCTCCCACTGGTCCTCCACCCATGCAGCACTCCATCCATGCATCCCTTCCTCCCTGCCTTCCTCCCTAAGCTTTGTGGCCAGCCAAAATTTGGAAGTTAATATATGTAATGAAGTTTAGCCCTGGGCACCAGGTGTAGGCTATGGGATTTCGCCCAACTCAGCCAGCCAGCTGAGTTGGGTGAAATCCAGCAGGGAATACCCTCCTTGTCCCCTTTGGGCCCACATCTATGGCCTAACCCCCACCCCCGAGTCACCCACCTACCCAACCACATATTTGGTCATAAGCCATAACCAGCTAGGTCATAAACCATAACCAGGAGATTAGTCCTAGGACCTAGGTGTGGACAATGGGATTTCACCCAACTCAGCCAGCCAGCTGAGTCAGGTGAAATCCAGCAGGAAAAACCCTGAAATCCATCAGGGAAAACCCTTTGGGACCATGCCTGGGGCCTAATCTCCCAGCCCCTGATTCATCCATCCACACACCTTTTGTTGGGGAACATTCCCTCTGGCCCTCCACCCATGCAGCCCTCCAGCCATACATCACTCCCTCCCTGCCTTCCTTCCTAAACTTTGTGGCCAGCCAAGTTACTATATGTAAAGGAGATTAGCCCTAGGCAGGCCCTAGGTGTGGGCTATGGGATTTCTACCAGCTGAGTTGGGTGAAATCCCACTGAGAAAACCCTCCTGGGGCCCATGCCTGGGGCCTTACATACTACTCCCCCACCCATACCAGTTCATCCAACCCGTCCACCCAGTATTGAAGGAAGTCATGTATCCATTCATTCCAAAGTTTCAAACTACTTGAAAAAATCTTACCATTCAGGTGATGCTGATGATGATCCATCTGTCTTCAGGAAACCTTACTGGCTCCTTTAGAACCATACCTGGGGCCTTATCCCCCAGCCTGAGAGACCCATCTGTCCCAACCTCCATGACTCCCTCCCTAAGCTTTATGACCAGCAAAAATTCAAAAGTTGCTATATGTAAGGGATAATGAAAATGATAGGCCTGAACTTGGCCCTTATCCCCCTGCCGAAAAGTCCTGTCACTCTCTCCCTCCTTCCCTACACACACACACACACGTTTATACAACAACAGTCACTAGATAGTAGTAATACTGAAGGGAATATCTACAGAGGGGAATATCAAGGGAGTATTAAAAGGATGGTTTGAGCATAGTGAATGGGGCCACTTACCAGTTTTTCCGAAGTCCATGTTTGCTGGTAATTGCTGTAATGTCTTTAGGAAAAAATGTGTTCACAACTTGAGTACCAATGACATTGCTGATTAAAACAAAATTGTGTAAATTGTTTAAGCGGTATTGTGATTTTATTGAATTTATTGTGAAAAAACATAAAGCTGAGGAACAAAAACTGCTCATTTGTAATTGCTCCTGCTTGATTTCAGGGCATGGACCTGGGAGTGGGGAAGCAGTTTGGAGCTGTCTGCTGGGTTGGGGGGGGGGGGGGAGGGGGAAGGTCCGTGCCTGGATAAGTTTTGCTGCTTTGTCTTTCCTGACTGCTTGCCACTGTGGGTGGGAGCAGTCTTTTTTACAAGACTGTACCCACATGACCGAGCCCCAATTTGCCTATCAAAGAAAACATCACACATTTTAGAGAGCAAAAACAAATATTTGTATTCATTAGAAAAGGCAGGAAAAGGTAGGTGTGGTGCATTTTTTTTATATAAAAAAGGATAGTTAAAAAAGAATTTAAATAATATGTAATCTTTAAATAATAAGCATTGAATAATTTAAATAATAATAAATTAAAATCATAATAGAAATAATATACAAAACAGGTATTTTTCCTCCCCCCAGCACCTTTACAATAGAAAATAAAAATATATTCATAAAGAAATATTATATATATTAAGACATAAAAACAATAATATATAATATATAAAGATAAAACAAATGACATGTAAACAATTGTAAAAAATTACTATCACAATATTCTATGAAAAATATGTAAAACTATGTACAGCTCCAGACGGGACTGAAACTTTTATTTACTGCTCTTTTTTTGGTTAATTAATGCTTGTCCCTGTCCCTGGCAATTTCCACCCTCAAAAGGTTTCTGCAGGGAAAAAGGAGAAGAGGAGGGGGAGTTGGAACACAGTCAAAAAAACAGACTCTTGACCCCAAACCCCCACCCCCTCTCCAAGGTCTTTGGGACAAATTACCTAACTATGGTGTTTGATGCGGCTTATCCGGGCTGGCAGGTCTAGTAGCCAGAGTTCTGCTCTCAACATGGTGCTGAAATAAAATGTGAAGTCCAGAAGCTTTGCAATATTGAAGGTAGCCTCTGACTCGAAAGTTTCAAATTAGTTGCAAGACACTTACCATTCCGGGGTTGTTGCTGGCGCTGTCCTCAGGAGCTACGCCCAGTGCAGTGGGCACAAATGGCAGGGGGTTTGGGTGAATCGGGGGGGGGGGGGCAGGTGGAGGGTATATGTGGGGGTGGGAGGGCATAGACTTTAAGTGGAGGAAGGACAAATTACTTGGGATTCCGGTTGGGGTACATAATAGTCCTCCTCCAGGGGTACATAATAACCCTCCTCCACCATTCTATAGCTACAGCTCACCTGCCTGTGCCCACTGTATGTGAGGGAGGGGGGAGTAATGAGTGAAAGTTAAAAAAAAAAACCCTACAGCAGCAGCTACTGGCCAGAGCAGAGGTGGACAAAATGCAGTCTGGGGGCTGGATGCGGCCCACTAAGCCATTCTATCTGGCCCACAGGGCCCCTGAAAAATTTAGAAAATTAATATTTATCTGCCCTGGCTGCCTGTCATGGGGCCCCCAATGGCTTGCCAAAATTCAGTAAGTGGCCTTCCATCCAAAATAATTGCCCGGCCCTGGGCTAGAGGCAAGAACACAGTGCCACCTGGTGGTGAAGGGGATTAATAACAAGTCTGTGCATCGATGACTGTGTTCACAAAACAATTCTATAGCTGGGGCAGCTTACCTACAGAGCCCCACAAAATAACACGTCTCCGAGTAGCATTAATTTAAAGCATTAAACAGACATTAGAGTGGCAGGAAATCCCGGATCGTGGAAACACAGACACTGTTGTGTTGGAATAAATGGGAAATATTGTGTTGTCTACACACATCCTAAGACATAGTTAGCACAAAACAATGACCTGCACAAATATAGTTCTGTGACCTACTTTGGTTCTTAAGGGGTAATATCACAGGCAAGTAAGTTCTTCCATACTTGAAACTGTCAGAAGTTTCTTGAATCCTTAATTCAGAAAGAGTTTCTTAATAAGAGCGCTTAATATATTTTGATTGTCCAAACACTGAAATCCACCAGTGAATTAAATATGACAACAGAAAGCTTACTGAGCTCAGAGGAATGCTTAGTACTGTAAATTCCATTTTGAAAATTGCCCTCTCATTTATAGTTTGACCCACTATTCTAGCAGCCAGCTTAAGAACCAAATAAAGATTTCCAGTCTTATCATCATTCTTCTGCAATAAGTTTATCTTGATTTTTTGATTATTATGTTTTTTTTCTGGCATTCAGTAAACTGAAAAAAATAGAACTATATTGCCACAGAAGCAGCATTTCCCTATCAAAAATGCTTTCAAATATTAATCCCTTTTTGGACAAGCTCTCATTTAAATACAAACATGCTTCATTTACCAAAATGTTATAGATGTTTTTGTAACTGGTTGCTATTCCAATAACTGTAATGGAAAGCTATGGTCAATTATTTAAGTTATAGAAAGTTAAATCATTAGACTCGACCCAACCACTCTCCTCATGTATATTGCAGCAGTGAAATCTGAAAATTAAATGGGACCAGTTTGCAGATGGTTAAATATGACTGCATAAAGCAGCACACTGTGCAAACTGGTTCTCTGTTGAGAGGTTTCACTTTTAAATCTTGTTACTGCTCATCGGTGAGGATTTGCAAACACTGTGGCTGTCAAGCTTTCTGATCAACGATAGCTTTGAAACTGAGCTAAAGCAGCATGGAGGAAAAGCCAAAACTGGATTTAGTCTCATTTGAACAACCATTTTAAAGCTGTTCTCACTCAGAGAAATAAAAGTTATGATATTTTCATGTGTGCAGCTACTGCAGGTCCTTAGACAAAGCATTTGACTGAAAAAGCAAGGTTGCTAAAGAGAGCCTAAAACAGCAATGCCTTAATCTTTGTTCCTGATTATTTTTGTGGATTGTTTTAGGGCCAGACACACATTGAGTATAATGAGACACACATTCCAGCCCTGAAATTCTTGGAGCTTTCACATTTATGCTTTTCTCTAAGAGAAGGATCTTTAAAATTTATTGGGTTTCCAGCAAACTGCTTTTGACCACAAGTACAAAATTGAATTGCTGTCACCACCTCCTTTCATATTGCTGGAGTAGGATGCTGGGCTGGGCTGGGCTGGGCTGGGCTGAGAGATACTGAGAATGTTCCTCAAAAACAGGGCCACTTACAATGCTGACATCAGAAACAGACCTTATTTTTTTGTAATAAAATAAAGAAATTTAATTGTAGAGTAATATGTCCATGCATACCTGTATGTGTTTGCGTCTGAGAGGTATATAACTAGCAGCCCTCTCCTTAGCATGGTACAGCAGGTAAACAAAGTAACTTTATTTGGAAGAATGTTGTTTCTATTTATGAAGTTCTGAGCTATTTAAAAAGGTAACATTAAGATCTTCGAGCAGCTAGTAGGTATCAGGGACACATACTAACCTGATACATCTTATTAAGAACACAGTATTTTTGAGTGCAGCAATGTCTCGTAATAGTGATATGTTAATGAAAGAAAAAAAAAAAGGATAACTACTTTTTTTTCCTAAGCAAATGTTACTTACTTATATTTTGTCTATTCTCCTGAAGTAGTGATGGGGACTTATCTTCAGCTATAGGCTCATCCTCCTTCGGGGGTAGTGGAGGAAGGGCAAGCATTTTGCTTTTCTTTGAAGTGCTAGCATGCATTGGAGATGAAAGCAACTGCATTATTTTCTTTGATGTTTTTGATACTGAATTTGTCATTTGATTTTTCTTTGTACACATACAGAAAGTAGATTTACCTCCTCAATCAACCTTACAGTAGATCCTCACTATAAGTTTATCCTCTTAAGTATCTACATTTTATATCACCATTTTAAAAGTTTGATTTCAGAATGCTTTAATACATTCACTGAATTCTAAACCATGCCATATCCCCCTTATTGATACTGAGCCCTTATCTTTTCCTTTTTTTTTTTTTTTGCTATACAAAACAAAAAAGGGAGAAAAATCTTTATATATTACACAAGAGAATATTGTGATTGGTATAATACCGAGATTAAGAGTCATCTTTATGCATAATACTTAGTAAAGTACGTACTTACTATACAATGCCTATTAACAAAATAAATAAAGACCTTTTCTCCAAGCAGTTCACAAGTTAAGGCTCATTACTTTACACCTATACCCCTGTGACTAATAGGATTACTTGGTCAAGAAAAAAGTACTATGAATGACAGTGTCCATGACTGGTCTCTAAACAGATAAAACAAGGAATGATTATAAATAAAGGGATGACAAAGGGGAAAACAGAGGATATGAGATGCAAGAATGACTAATACTGAGCTGTTTTTGTTACATGTGCATCTTGTCAGCTTCTTTAAAAATATTTATTTAATATTTTGTGTTTTGGGAACAATTCAATGAAGAACAGGGTAATTGTTGAACATGCTGGCTCTGTTGAATTAACAAATAAACTGGAAGGCTATGTCAGCTTCTTCATGGGAGATTTATCTTCTTATTTATACATCCAGAAAGGCAGCCGAATTTCAAACTAATCTAATTATTGCTCCTTTCAAAAAGGTATTTGATTTGAATCCTCTGTGTAAATATAACAAATAGTGTGGTAAAAATGTGCATGTCATATTTCACCTTAATAGGGGCCAACTACACCCTGCTTAAAAATAAAGAAAATATAAACCCACATGTAACCACACCTGGCTGAGATAAGCCTGCCAAATCAGTTGGCTTTATCACTTTTGCTCTACACTTAGACTGCAACACATTCAGTAAGCATAGCAGGAGCAGCTGAACATTTTCAACTCTAGCATGCTTTGTTTTACTGACTTTAATTTCAAGATATGACAGAAGAGCATATATTACTTAAAGACCAGTGGGAGGAAGGAAACAAAGAAGGGAAAGAATCTGATCTTTGAAACAGCTGTGGCAGTAACTGGCAAAGAGAGGATCTCATTATAAAAGGCCCTGTAGCATTGTCTAGTTACATTCTCATAATGTTACCAGGTAGTGATACTAGTGCTATATGACTTTTACAAGTTCCTGACATAATTGGGATACAGCATTAAGGTCACAGTTAGACAGGTTTTGATCTGCTGTGACAGAGCTTCTCAAAATTTTAGTCTTCTGGATAAAATTCTGCCTCTCTGAGATCAATTGGAGTTTTGTCACTGACCTCAAAGGGGCTGAAATGTTCCCACAGAGTGGACAAAATCACAATAGAGTGACCATTTCAGAGAACACTTCACATTCCATTAAAAATCACCTCCATCCCAATCAGGATGGAACAGACAGCCTCCCCTCCTAATAGAAACTGAAAAATATCCAAGTGACAACTACAGCACTTGCTTAAATAGGAAGGTAACTTTGGTGGATTTAGAGAATTTAGAGCCAGATCTTTAGCCCTAGGCCTGTCAATCGCTTTGCCTCAACAGCATAAAGCTGATAGAAAACTGCCCTGTCAAGAAATCCTTGACATGGATGGGAGTTTCAGTGCCAGAAATGTTATATGGTGAGAAGGAGGAGTATGTGGTACAACACTAAGCATTGTACCTTATCCTTAGGCCCTGTGGGACCAGTCCAGCAGGCCTAAGTTAGGGTAAGCTTATACTGCTGGCTTCTGTATGTTTTATTGCTCATTGACCGATTTCCCTTTCAGCCACCCACAAAGCAGGTCTGTCTAGGGAAAAGCTAGGGTGCTCAGCTTGGAAGATAAAGCAGAATGTATACTGACTCATAAGCCCCACTCATACAGGCCCATTTTCCAGTGTGGAGGTGGCAATGGTTCAAGGTTTTCCATACTGATTTTTTTTCCCCCTTTTTGGGATGGACTTGGCAAATACCCTGAACACAGAGCAGCATAGGGTCTGGGATCAGATCTTCAGCTTCACAAATTCTTTCCATCATCACTGTTATTGTCCTGATAGAAACTATCATTTTTTATAATAGGAAGGGTTTAGCTGCAGTGGAGAGTGGAAAGCAAGATCTTTCCATGACTTGCTCTCTCCTCTTCCTTTGCCACATCCCACCAGATGCCCAGAGGAAAAACTAAAATTGAAAAGCATAGCTAGTAACTGCCACACATTGCCTTTTAGTTCATACACATTCAATGCCCTCAGAACAGTTTTGGGAATACTATTCTTTAAAAGCCAGCTATTATTTCAGACACATTGTTAACTCTACCCCCTAGAAAGAAGCCATGAGCATAATCACCTCAAATATTCATTACCACAACTTCAACAGTTGACTTGCCAGCACTCACTTGCCTTCGGCATATCAGACAGGCGATATTAACCTGTTGCTCTTTTTGTTTGGCCTCCATAAATCAAGTTTTCTGGCACTTGAGAGGAGAGGTAGGTTGTTATAACTCCATAAGGTCTTGTTTCCTTGAACAAAAATTCAGGAGACATCACTGGTGAGTCTAGGCTAGTTGCATGACAATTTGACCCTACCACACTGTGTTAGTTTTCTTGCTCTGGAAGCATCAATCTATACATAGGGAATAAACAGAAAATGCAGATTTTATCATTACTCTTCAGTAGGCCACTAATGAAAATGTGTTCCAGATTGCACCAAATGTTTATCCACCTTAAATCAAGAGCGGGGCATCTAATGACTTGTTCACTCAGCTGAACAGACAGAAGCAAGGAATGCACAGAGCTGAACTGGTTCAACAAAATGTGTTGGACTGACACTACTCCCATACAACCCAGACACGTTTTCCCATGATACAACAAGAACCGGTTCCTAGAATGGCTCCAACTGATGAGGTGCTAAGAAATCCTAGTGCCAAACAGTTGCAGCTGTTGCAGCAGTAGGCAGGTATAGGTATAAGGGGCCTGTGAAGTTCAGCAGTATGAGCTATGCGAGATGGGCTTACTAAGCAAACCAGGATATACCTATGCCCTGCAGTGTAGACATTACCTTAGAGTAATTTTTAAACTTCCCTGGCCACGTCTACATGAGATGCCAACTGCATAGATGCTACTGCACAGTCATTTAGTACTTGCATACACGAGCACTAACTGATCGCGCAGTAACCAGAGTTGCTACGCAGTAGTGTCCCCAAATGGCTTCTTGGTGATCCTGCCTGTGCAGCAGCTCATTACTACTGTGCAGTAGCTTGTTACTACTGTGCAGTAGTGTCACAGCATGCTTCATGCCACATGATGCTACTGCACAGTAGTAATGAGCTACTGGCCAATCAGCATCTTGTGTAGACGTGGCCACTAAGTTACACAGGGAGCCACTAAATTCTCTGCCCTTCTCAGGATCGCTTGAGTATGAAGGTGGCTTAGATCCACTTTGTCCCATCCATATTTTCCCTATCTAGACTGATCAGTAAACTGAGGTTCTTGTCCTTAACATATTTCTAATGCTTTTTCAAGTGATTTAACAACTGAAAATGAGGGAGAAGATTCAGTATCATGTGACCAAAACTAGCCAGCAAATTACTCTTGCACCACTGTCAACCATAATATGAGAAACACTATGCTTCATTTTCTAGTTTCAGTCCATACCCTGCCTGGATCAGATGCTCAACTAGTGTACACTGATCAGCTCCGATGACTTCAGTAACTTACATCAGTGGAACTATTAACCTTTACTTCGTTTAGGTAAACTATACCTTTTGCAGCACAATGAGGTTTCCATGCAAACCGGTATGGGAATCCTGCTGAAATGAATAGCTTATTCACTTATTTTTTATTGATAAACATATTTCAGGTTCTCATTCTTTTGTATCCCTTACTTTTTTTTTACTCTGAAGAGCAATGGAGTTTTTCATGTGCAATTTTATATACAGACAGATAAGATACATAGGTAAATAGATATGTAATTATTGTCCTCTTAAGTACAAAAGCTTGATGAATTATTTAATACCTCTCTTTCAGAAGACAAACAAAGTTCCTCTTTAACTGGGTCTGCTTAATGGGAATATAGATCTGCAGTATCTGTATCTATCTCTGTATCAGCGTACTCACACACAAACGTTACGTCTAGTTCTCATGCAACATTCAGTAGCCAAAGCAGTTTAATCATTTTGAATGCTTCCCTCTGGATTCTCCTCTACTCCTGGTAACTATTCTGAAGAATTACTCTTTCCCTTTGATCTCTTTAATTAACAATGGCTACATTTGTTACCACAGACTGATTATTTGACCTTTCAGAGACAGCCTCTGTGTTATTAGTCAACTCTATACCCTTAAAAGAAGACTGCACCTTTAAAAGTAAAAACTATGTGCATAACAATACACCATCTAACTTCTTCACTTCATGGACTGTAAGCACTAAGCATGAGTTTCAGTGTATCTTCACACTGAATGAACCTATATATGCTTCCCAGTCAGCTGGTGGTAAATGGACATCCCTATCACAAGGTTTGTGAATTATCTGTTTCAACACCTGTATCTTAAGGAACATCTGTTAGCTCATTGTCACTGATGCATGTGCATATGTTCGTGAGTCAAGAGTGGAAGTAAAACAGTTAATACCAACTCAAAAACATGTTGCTTTAGAAAAGGATACAAGCTTTCCTCAATTGTAGCTAGTAGTAAATGTGCTAAGCAAAAAATATCATAGGCCTAAGAGGAGCAGAGAACCCAAATAACCCATAGTCATAATGTTCCTCCTAATCTCCAGCCTCAATATCTCTTGCTGCATCTTGAGGCCATTGCTCTTGTCCTGTTTTCTACAGCCACAGAGAAAAGCCCATTTCCATTCTCTCTATAACCATCCTTCATATTTTTGAAGACTCTTATTGAATCCACGCTCAGTCTTCTGTTTTCCAAACTAAATAAACCAACTTCTTTCAGTCTTTCCTCAAAAGTCTTGCCTCTGAGGATTCAAATATTCTTCATTTCCCTGTGCTGGACTCTTTCCAAACTGTCCATATTTTCTTGAAATGTGGGGCCCAAAACTGGACACATTGCTCCAGGTGATGCCTCGTCAGTACTGAACAGAGCAAAAGAAGCAGTTCCTTAGATCTGCAAGTGACACGCCTGTTACTACAGCCCAAGAAACTGTTGGCTTTTTTTTCAACAAAAGCACATTGTTGGCTCACATTCACCTTCTGGTCCACCATAACCCCTGGGTCCTTCTCGACATTACCAAAGCCCAGCCAGTAATTCCTCAGTCTGTATGTGTGCATGTGGTAATTCTGTTCCATGTGCAGGTCTTTGCATTTGTCTTTGGTGAATCTGATCTTATGACTACGGATCACATCTCCAGGCTAGTCAAACCATTCTGGATCTGCTCCCTGGAGTGTCCACAATTCCACCTAATTTGGTGTTGACACTGGATTTTGACCCAGCCCTTATACCTTTATTCTGCACGGGCACAACCCTCAGACCGACCACAACATCTGCCAGTTGATAAAAGGTGAGTTTATTGATACAGAGTAAGAACAAAAAACCAACACTACAAGCAATCAAACAATTCTATATCTACCAATCCTAGGACTGTCATCAGAGTCAAAGTAAATCTGGTCAGGATGCAGGCTTCACTCTGAGGCGCTCTCTCTTAGGTGTCAGCAGTCTGGAGGTGGGATGCCGAGGCCCACGGCTCTCTCTAGTGGGGTGCATGAGACAGGCTACTGGTACACCCTCAGTCCATGGTGGCCTCGGAGACCCTTCCTGGGGACAGGAATAGGGATGGGGACCCCTATCAGGGAGCAAATGGGAAGGGATGGGGCAAAGGGATGCTTTGTTAATCTCAAGTCTTTGCTATTGTATTCTCCTTCCCCTTTCATGACTCCTGATGACTCTTCATCTGTAGCTATCTCTGGTTGGTTGTCTCTCAGTGTTCACATGTCCACACAGCCTTCTGGGCCTTTACCTAATTTGGTCTGTTCCCTCAAAACCAGGACTTAGGTCTCCCTGCTCTCTGAGGCCTTGTTAATGGTGTCACTTATTTCATGTTATGGGACAGTATGGTACATACTTCTTTGGTTCCCAGGTTGTGTGTACTTGTTGTTTTAGATAGCCCATCTGCTTTGAAGGCTGTGATCTTGTGCTATGGCATGCCCCTCTACAATTCTCAGGCTGTGTCCATCTGTTGGCCTTCTTGTATTAGGCAGCCCATCTACTTCCAGGGCCATGAGAACCTGTGTGTGTGTCTCCCAAGCTCTTTAGAAATCCATTTAACCCCTGCTGCCTATTTCGACCCCTTATAATGCATATATCTAGAACTATAAGCCAATTCCCCCCAAAAGACCTTTAAATACCATTTCTAAGCCAATCATTTGCCAATTTGCTAAGCATGCAGTGAATCCCATCATCCAAATCATTAAAATGTTGAACAATACCAGACCAAGGAGCGATCCCTGGGGAACCCCACTTGATACCTCCTTCCAATTTTGACTGAGCCATTGAGGATGACTTCTGGGGTATGATGATCAAACTAGTGTGTATATAACATACGGTACTTTTGTCTACTCTGTATTTTCTTGACTTGTTCATGAGAAAGTTGTATGAGACAAGTGTCAAAAGTCTTGCTAAAGTCAAGGTATACCATGTCCACCACTTTCCCATAATCCACAGAGCCTGCAACTTTATCATAGAAGGAAAACAGTTTGGTCAGGTATGATCTGCTCTTGGTGAATCCATACAGACCGTTCTGGATCATCTTATTCTCTTCTAAGTTCTTCACAATGGATTCCTTGAAAACCTGCTCCATCATCTTTCTGGGTATAGAGGTCAGACTGACTGGTCTGTAGTTCCCTGGATCCTTCTTCTTCCCTTTCTTATTTGCCCTTTTCCAGGTATCCAGGACCTCACCTGAACTCCACAAGCTCTCCAAAAGGATAGGCAATGGCTGACATAGCCATATGTGTGTGTGGGGGGGAGGGGGAGTGTATGTCTGTATATATAGTGATAAACATTTTACCAGTGGGAGCCAACCTTTCCAGCAGGTGCCACAAATTAAGTCCTGTGCCCTCCCTAACTGCCACTGTAATTGTCTACCTCTGCCTCATCGGCTGTTCTTCTTTCCGCTCCCTGTTCTATGCTCTCTGACCCATATGTTACTCTGCTTTCTTTTCCCTTCCCTACCTGCCACTGTGCTGCCTGTCCTGTCCCTGATCTGCTGCATGCTAAAAAGAAATGTTGCCCATGCCCTGAAGCTTACTCACCCCTGCTACAATGATATACTGTATGCTTTACCATTTGCAATGCTTTAATGAGCAAACAGAACCTCATAGCTTGTATTATTTCCTAAACTTCTGGCCAGAGGCCTGACAGAGGCTACTCCAGCTACTCCAACAACCTTTCCAGTTAGGACTGCATGTTAAGGGCTTTCTGATAGTGACCATGGTATATATATACCATTAGCTGACGGAAAACCAAAGACCATTGCATTCAATAAATGTACATGGTAACTATATTTCATAGGTTTTATAGACTTCATAGACATTTGGGCTGGAAGGGATCTGGAGGATCGATTCTAGCCCCTGCCCCAGGAAGTCAGCAGGGATCATAGGATCCCAGCAAGATAGGCATCCAAATGTGTCTTGAAGGCATTCAAAGTGGGTGCTTGAACTGCCTCCGATGGCAGTCTATTCCAAACTTTGGGGGCTCGGACAGTGAAGAAGTTCTTTCTTATGTCCAGCCTGAATCAGCCAAAGTGGAGTTTGTGACCATTTGATCTTGTCATCCCTTGGGGGGCTCTGATGAACAGACATTCCCCCAGATCCTGCTGAGCACCCCTGATAAACTTTTAGGTGGCCACCAGATCACCCCTAAGCCTGCACTTTTCCAGGCTGAATAGCCCCATTTCTCTCAGCCTCTCATCATAAGGTCTGTTTTCCTGACCTCTGATCATGCACGTGGCTTTTCTCTGGACTCTCTCAAGCTTCTCCACATCCCTTTTGAATTGTGGAGCCCAAAACTGGATGCAATACTCCAGCTGCGGCCTCACCAAGGCTGAGTACAGTGGGATAATGACATCTTGAGATCTGCTTGAGAAGCATCTATGGATGCAAGCCAGCGTTTTGCTCACTTTACTAGCCACAGCATCACACTGAAGGCTCATGTTCATCTTGTGGTCAACCATGACCCCCAAGTCCCTTTCATCTGTAGTGCTAACCACTACTGAGCCTATAAGCATGGTGCAGGTTTTTCCTCCCAAGGTGGAAAACCTTGCATTTTTCGGTGTTGAACACCATCAGGTTCTTGTCTGCCCATTTCATGAGTCTGTCCAGATCTCCCTGGATCATCCTCCTATCCTCTTTAATCCAGAGTTTGGTGTTGTCGGCGAACTTGGCCAGTCCATTTCTGACACCAATGTCCACACCATTGATGAAGATGTTAAACAGTATAGGCCCTAGGACAGAGCTTTGTGGGACCCCACTGGTCACAGTGCACCAAGACAATTGGCTCCCATTAACCACCACCCTCTGGGTTCTACTGCAGAGTCAGTTCCCCAGCCAGTGAATTGTGGTGATGTCAAAGCCGCAATTAGTCAGTGTGGCCAAGAGGTGATCATGGCATACCAGATCGAAGGCTTTTTTAAAGTCGAGGTATACAACATCAATCTCTTCCCCCTTGTCCAGGTGATAGGTCACCTGGTCATAAAAGGAAATAAGATTGGTCAAGCAAGACCTACCCGCAACAAACGCATGCTGGGTATCTCTCAGGATATTGCCTTCAGCTAGTCTGTTAAGGATGGCCTCCTTGATAATCTTTTCCAAGACCTTCCCCAGGATAGAGGTCAGGCTGATGGGCCTGTAGTTTGCCTGATCTACTGTTATGAAATACTGTTCTGTGTCAAATAGGACACCGTGTTTGACTACAACATAGAATCACAAGGAATGACTTTTCTTAATCTTCCATACCAAAGCACTAGTGCATTAACGATGTTCAATAAAATATGAGATAAGAATACAGGATAAGAAGGATAAGAAGCTACATGGGTTAGGGCTGTATGAAAGCCCTAGTATGAGGTCTGGCATAGATACACATAAACAAGCAAGACAAGAATGTGTCTTTACACTTTGCAGATGAGATGTTGCACTCACATGATAGACTCACATGTAACACGAGAATGTTACAACAGAAAATTAATTTTCAATCTGCCCTAGCCTGTAATATAGCATTACATAAATACAGCTTTCCTAGGAATGACAAATCTGGCAAGGTCTGACTTAAAGGGCTTTTAAAGTGAATATTTTTAAAAAGTGTCCTAAAAGCTCTCTAATACTCTCCACTCAGCTCTATTAATTTCAGAAACTGCTCCCACAATCTCCTTGAGAGAATTAAATGTCCAATGACCTAATGACACTGTCCACCTCTGTAATTACAGTTATACTAATCTAGTCAGGGAATTGAAGCACTGTGTCAAGTGACTAAAATGACCATTCACACTCAGTGGTAACAGTAAAGAATAGAGCATGCATCTGGACAAAACAGCAAGTAATCCACACACATTTGCTTGTATGAAACATTTGTTAATGACTTTTAAGCAATACACAGAATGCATTTAGAGAAAAAGGGGCAATTTGCAATAAATAAATTATTTGCAATGAATAGTATACTTATTTTTCAATTTAGAAATGCTACTATTTGTAAATACAAAACTGGGTCAGGTCCTCAGCTGATGACTTAGCCCCATACCTGCGGTACTGGCTAAAGGGAAACAAAACAAAATTAGAAAAAGTGGGGAGGGGAACAGAAATTATACAAAAAGGGAGTTAGGAAAATGTTCGTCTCCCAGTACACCTGTGTATCCTCAGACATGGGAAAGCAGATCTGTCTTGGCCACCAGGGAAAAGAAAATCCTTGCAATTCCCCTCCTTCTTTCATGTCAGCTTCAACATGGGCTTCATAATGGGCAGTTGGGGAGCTCTGTGTTTAATTGTTTAGAAAGAAAGGTGAAGCATAACTCTGATGAGTACTCACACTTGTAAAGGAAAGGCCTCTCTCTCTGCTTTGGGAAGCCATTCTTTCTTGACATGAAAAGCTGCTGCCATACCTAGAGGTCTGAGTAGAGCTGGATTTAAGGAACTTGCTCAGGGTATTGTACTAACTGCCTTTTTGTAACCAGGAAGGATGTTTTCCCTTACCCCCGGATGGTCAAAGTGAGAGGTGTTTTCGAAAAACTAGGACATACGATAAGAGGTAAAATTGATATATCTTGCATATGAGAAAGAATCCAGTTAGATAATGATCCAGTCCCCTGAAAAAAACTGTAATTTGAAACTATTCATCTAAAAAAGGTAGGGAGTGCGAGCTGAGATTCTAATGACTGGTCTAATGAAGAAACCGTGCATTCTTCCTCATCTCCTGAGAACTCTGTAGTGGGATCCCGGCAATGATGATGGGTGGCACCTTCCACAAAAAGTGATAACAATGACAAAAATAAGCAAACAAACTAACAAAGAATGGCCTGTATGGCAAAGTTATTACAGGTAGTTCCCAGATGTCTGTCTTAATAAAGTTGTGACCTAGTTAAACCACATTCTCAGCATCTTTTCTTTCTTCCTACAGAGTCCAGGAAAATAGGAAAACAGAGACAGTAGAAACAGAGCAAGACAAATGGAGAGATATGTAGAGAGGTGAAAGAGAAACTAATGGACAGAAAAAAAGATTAAGTGATTAAATGGAAAGAAGCTAGGAAAACTAGTGAGGGTGAAATCAGAGTAAAGCAGAATGAAAAAGGCCCCCAAACTTTTTTTAAAGTACATTTAGAGAATATTTATATGCAAAATTATATTTGGATAAATTGTATTAGAGAATATATGGTAAAGCTAAGTTAAAAAGAGGGAGAGTTGGGAAGGAGAGAGTGTGAGATATGAAAGGGTAAGGCAGAAAAGAAAAAATAAATTAGAAAGAGAGGAAAAAAAGTGGAGCAAATACATTTATTTTTTTCAGCATTAATAACAGAAAAGAGACTTTGAATATTGCAACGTTTATTTAATGCCCTGTAGAATACCAAATTTATGCCATCCATCTATCCTGACAAGTGGATTATTTCCATTTTCCTGGCTGGTAAAAAGTTGCTTTCTATGTATTTGATTTTATTTCTTTTCTTTTTCTTTTTTTTTTTTTAACTGATAAATCACCCCAAGTTCTGATTCCTTCTGTACCAATTAAAACTTGGCTGGATTCAGAGCAGGAAATAATAGCCTGGATCTCTAGCAAGAGCTCTCATTCCTAATTAAAAGCTGTGTTTACAAGAAAAAAGGGTTTTACATACTTTATTCATTATTCCATTCAGGCCTAGCAAATTGCTTTGCTATGCAAACTTCTGGAGAGTCACATTTCTATGCAAACTTCTGAAGAGTTACATATCTTTGAAAGACACAGGAAACACTTAACATAGGCTTTGCTTTATATTAGCAGGAAAAGGAAATGTGACATTAAGCAGGAATTTTATCCTGGAGTACTTTATTTTTCTCTCTTTAACTTAGATGGAAAAACCAAAACTGTAAATTTTAAGACCCCCCTCACAGGAGAATGTGCCTGGGTGACTTGAGGCAGGGTGGGCAAATCCATGGTGTAACAGGGAGATGAACAGGATCATGGGAAAATAGGGTTAGAACAGGCCTCATGGCCAGGTCCAGATGAGCATGGACGGTTGGTTTCCTGGGGACAAGCAGCAGTGATGCACCTTGCACTGTAGCTACTTGTCCCCAGGGAATGCCCATGCCACGCACACTTTGGTGAGCAGCAAGTTACCCCAGAGGCAGTACAGGAAATGACTTCAGCCATTTCCTTCAGTATGCCAGTATGTATCCCACCTGACTCTGGTGACCTGAAAACACCTAGCTTCTCTAAGTATGCTCTAACCTGCTGTTCTACTACCCTTGGCTGTTTGTCTCCTTTCCTTTCTTTCCTGTCAATTGCACTCATCATCTGGTACTGACTCTATCTGTAAAGACTGGAGTAAAAAAGTCATTCAGTACTTCAGACTTATTCACATTATCTGCAACTAGATTGCCTGCTGCATTCAGTAAGTGACTGACACTTCCCTTGGTCTTCCTCTTACTTTCGACATACTTGTAAAATCCCTTTCTACTGCCTTTTACATCCCTTATCACTTGCATCTCAAATCATGCCTGATTTTCCCTCTTCATGCCCATTCAATAATCTAATACTCATTCCTAATAATATGATCACATTTCTACATTTTGTAGGATTCATTTTTGAGTTTCACCTCTAGCCAGTCTGGTCTCCTGTTACACTTCCCATTCTTCTGTCACTTTGTGATAGCTTACTCCTGTGCCCTTAAAAGGGCCTCCAAGTACAGCCCACTTTTCTGGACTCTTTCCCCCCTCAGACTTGTCTCCCTGGGAATCCTGTTTGTTAAACCCAGTTCCCTGAATTTGTTATAATCTACTTTTCTGAACTCTTTATTCCTCCCCTCTCCTCCCTCAGGATCTTTAACCTTATCATCTTGTGATTACTGTCATCCAGGTTACCTTCCACCTTCCCGTTCTAAACCAATCCCTCCCTGTTTGTGAAAAGCAAGTTGAAAAGGGCTCCCCCCTCTTGTGGGCCTCTCCAGCCTCCGTAATAACAATGTATCCCCAAAACATTCCACAAATTCAGAGTTTATGGTTTGCAAAAATGAAACCTCAGTAATGAAGACTTGAGTATAAGAAAGCTCAAGTTGTCAATTACCTGAAAATAAGAAACATCTGAAACTTACAGGAACATTATGCAGACCATTATATGAAAGGGTAAGGCAGAAATTATGTTAAATTATTATTTGAGGCGAAAATATAAATGAATCCTGGGCAATAACGCTAAAAGGAGGTCTGGACAAACTCCTAAAAACATCCAAAGCCAATGATCTGAACTGCTGTGGTAAAAACTCTTCAGGCAGTAAGTTCATTCTGTGAAAAGAGTAGTAAAAACTATCTATAGAGCTGTCTGTTTCCCGTCTGAATGCATTGCTCAACTCCAGGGGCCTCTTTCTAGTCTTTAATCAAACTAAATTGTACTTGACTCAGGAGGTCACATAGTTTCCAACTCATCTTCCCACTGGAGTGAGTGAGGTGCTGCCTGTCTCTATGCAACGGCTGGAGTTGTGACCTCAAACAGCCATTATACAGACAGTAGGAGAGCTAAGCACTCCCCAGGAGCTATGGAGGAGGGAAACATCATGTAGCTGAAGGAGGCTGAGTGATGGGGGTGGCAAAAGAAGAGAGCTTCTTATTAGATATCAGTCTTCCATTACATTACAGTTACCTTAGGAGATGTGATGCCCTGGAAATCCCACTTATGACAAATATCTCTTTTTCAGGATGGAATTTATTGCACAAAGGGAGACTTCCGTTAAAGAGAATATTGACAAAGGGAACAGTTGTAGTTGACTCCCAGACATACAGGGTGTGAGGGGAGGGAAATGGGGAGCATGCACATATCAGAGATCTATGAAGGTATGCGCCGTGAGTCTTTCACAAACCTAGCACTTACCGCCTTGTAATACCCTATGCTGAAAGCCACGTAAATGGTGATTACTGTTAATGCTGGCTTGGAGTTTAGAGCAGTCACACCCTTAGTCTAGAAACCTTTGCTGACTGCCCCCCACCTGCACAGCTGTGACTTGCCACTAGAGGCCTGGTGAGTAGGCCAGGTTTCTATCTCTCTCCTATGGGTGAGGGTGTGAGTGATCCTGGGATACTTGAGGACTCCAACTTGGGTGGCACATGTGTGGGGAGTGGCAACACCTTAATGTCACAGGAACAGCAAAGTGTGGATCAGAGATAATTCTGCCTTGGAGTGGCATAACTTTGAACCTCATAACGAGTGCTTAAAACTACACCGAGGTGTCAATGTGTGGACAGTTCAGGCCTTAAGGATTCCAGGAGCTGCCCAAAATTACTATGTAACAAGGCCTGGGCACTTACTTGCTAAGAGGGCACTTGTGATGGAGTTGCACTCTGGTCATGCTGCTCCCATGGAAGTGCCCAGGCACAGCAAGGCAAGAAAAATTTACCCCTCATACTATCCTAAAAATTGTCATGTCTTGAAGTTCTGATGTGAATGCGCTACTGTCCACCTGTCAGTGTCTGTGTGGGACTGAATGAATGGCTATGGGCACATACGGCTCGCACACAGGGTTGAGCCAGACCATTGGAAATAGTCTTAAGTCAATTTCTTCTTTCTTCTTCTTGTCTCATTCACTATGAAATCCTATGGTGAGAAGAGTAGCCTTTGCATCTAGCAGTGCATATGGTGCCACATGGCCTTAAGTGCACACTCGAGCTCAGAGGACATCCCATAACCAAAGATGAAGGAGGGAACACCCTAATCTACTCCTTGATGACAATGCACCAAGTCAAGACTGCTGAGAACTGGCTTTCCACATATCGGCTCAAACAGGAAGAGACAGCATCCATTGTAAAGGCTCTTCAGCAGTCTTCTGAGGCTGGGGAGGACCAGGTGACATCCTGGGTGCCTGATATTGTAGATGCATGGAAGTCCTTTCTGGCCAATTCAGACACTGCTGCTAGTAGGACAGTCATAGCTATAGAGAGGGCAACTGTGGCCACAGCTATAGAGAAAGTAATTAATGCTGTGGCCATGGTGGCTACTGCTATGGCCACGGCTGTATAGAGGGCAGTTTCTATCATGGAGGAGTAGTATCATGCCCAGGCAGTGAGGTTCACCTATCACTCTCCCCTGATCATGGGCATTGGCCCCAGTCTCCAGCTAATCTGAACCCTCCATTTCCCCACTTTGATCCCTAGCTGGCAATTGCCATCAGGTTGTCACTGGGACTATAAGGATGCTCCACAGGCCTCCCCATGTGTGCATGCCTCCCCACATGACAGCCATCACAATCCCTATTTTGCCACCACCCCCCAGGATGACAAGATGACAAGCAGGGAGCATGGGTCTGAGATGCATGTCTGGAAGGGACAGCCTTTTTCTTCCTAGGGGGGACAGGGAACACCCCCAGCATCCAAGATGCCTATACCCCAACAAGGAGGGAGTGCTATCAGAAGACAGCTGCTAAGCTTTGATGATGACCTGATTCAGTGCCCCAGATCACCTTGTCATGCAGATGTACCTATCAAGTTGTGGGCCCCCCACGTCAGGCTGGACTGAGATACAACCAACATGCTACAGTGGTCCAGAGAATAATTTTGCCATTTGCATCATAGTTTGCAGCTTGTATGTGAATGGGTTTGTTTATTTTTGCTGGGAAACTAATAAAGTTTGCACTGAGCTTCCAGTGCACTTCCCGCCCACATGCCCTCTTCAGCTCCAGGCTCCAAATGCACCTCCCAGGTTCCCCACACACTCCCCACCAGCCTGCATGTACAGCTAGATAGGTAGGGTAGGGGAAGGGGGAGGACATGAGCTGAAAATAGTGCGCCTATGGTAGCTTCACTGCTGGGCTGATTTCTTTCCCAGCAGACACATCCTGTATATGCACCATTGGAGATTGACCAATCAGTGCATTTTTACTCTTTCTCCAAGATCCCACTCTCCAGCCAGCCCAGCCAGACGAAAGATAGCTCCCATGAAGAACTTAGCATCTATTTCCCTCCTTGAGCTTTGGACCCAGCTTGGCATGGGAGACACAGCCCAGCAAAGCAAGACTTTAAAGGCATCTTTTGATTTTTATCTCAGAGGACCCCATCACATTTTACTATACATTAAATTCCATTAAGCCATAGCACCATTTTCTAACTATGTTAATTTTCCTATAGTAAAGAGTGCAAGTAGTATTTACATTTACATTTCACTCCCTGACCCATCCTGGAAAGTGATCAGTGCCTGCCCACTAGGCCCCCTGGGATAGGGGAAGAGCCCTGACCATCAGGAGGCAGTCAGCCTTTTAAGCTTCAAAAAAATTTCAGTTACAAGCGGTTAACTGAAACTTTCCCACAGCTGCTCAGGCAGCTGCTGGTCTGGTATCAGGACACAAACTGGTCAGGGAGTGTTGGCTAAAGGGCTTTGGGGGAAAGCTGGTGGAACAGGCAGGGTGCTGGCAGGCTTTCCATTCCTGGGCAGGTCAATGGAACAGCAGGGACTCCAGTGTTGGTGGATTTCCCTGCTTCCCCCTCCACACCAGCTGCCCCTAGCAAAAGCATCCTGCCTCCCCTGGGGTGAACACAGAGGCTGGAGGTCCCCTGTGTCCCAGGATGAACCTCCTGGGCTCCAATCACCCCATATACTACCATGGCACTCCAATCACCCCAGCCCCTGCCCCTGCCCCTGCCTCTGCCTAGCCCCCTCCCTCACTGCGGGAGCCTTGAACTGCCCTCTCCTCCCCTCCCCTCCCCCACCCATGTGCCTTCCCCTTTACAGGCTGGGCAGTGCTCTACATGTCACTGGGCTGTGATCCTGGCTGCGTGCAGGCTGTGGTTGCATGTCTGAAGCTGTGCGCTCCCCTCCCCACCCACTGCAGTTCAGAGCCCGTGCCCAGGCTGCTTTTGGGCCCTCTGCATGACCACTGCTGCCCTGTGTTTGGAGGGGCTAAGCCCTGTTAGCCCTGGCCTTGCACCTCCTGTGGTGGCCAGCCTCAAAAAGCCTCCAGACTTAGCCAGGTTCCAGCAAGCTCCACTCTAGGTGGGGGAAAAACAAGGTTGGGGACCAGATTTGGGTCTTCATGAGCTGGGACATCCTTTCCAGGGCAGGGGCAGGGGCAGGGGCAGGGATAGGAGCTAGGGAAGTAGCTCCCACAAAAGTGCCTTCCCTTTCTGCTCCCAGCCTCCCCTAGAAACATGACCGCCACTGCCCATACCCCAATTCCAATTCATCAAAACATGAGACCTTATTTAATTTACTTCTTTATTTATTTTTAAATTCTTTTTTCTGACTATTTTTAATTGCATACTTAACAGTGGTTGACTTCCTTCATTTCATCCCCTTTGCTCTACTGCTATTTCCTTTCTACTTCCCATTAACTCCCCACCTTCCAGTTACACATTTTCCTCCACCCCCCTGCAACTCAGCTCTCACACCCCAACCTATAGAGCAGGGATAGAAGCCTGTCCTGGCTCATCAGCTCTCTAGTGAGAACTAAACAGCTACAGCTCCTGCCCCTGCTCACTAGTCCTCTAGTGGCAAGCCACAGATGTGCAGTTAGGAGACAGAGAAGGTTTCTAGACTAAGGTTAAACTCCAAGCTAGCACTGACACTGATCACCATTTATGTGGCTCACAGTATAAGAAGTAACAAGGCCCTAAAGCACAGTGGCAGTGATACCTCTTGGACTCATTGCTGCCATTCGAGGTGTAGAAATGTTACTGGTTTTGCCACTATTAATTGCAAATTGTTTGATCACCCTCCCCTACATAGGCCTAACAAATTGGGATGATTTGACCCTAACTAGCTAATCTAGGAAAATACCCACTGGCTTTACTGATTATTATTTATTATTTGTATGGCAACTTAAAATGAAAGCTGCTTTTCAAATGCTTATGGTTTTGACTGTTCCTGTCAGTGCCAACCTCTTGGCCACAGGGAGACACAGAACCTACTCCAAAGAGACAGTAATTCCTCTTGCCTGCTAACGCTAGCAATGTACTCTAATAAAGCCTTTGGAACGTGCCAGACCCTTACCATCAGTTATACCCAAACTCCCACCTAGTGGGATTTAGAATTCCATGTACAGAACAGAATTATGAGAGAAAAAGACTTGTCTTGTTTTAATCATACATTTTCATGCTGAGTGCATAACATAAAATGACAGAAAGACAGATACTTGTTTTGCCTAATCATGTAAGAACAAAGCAAGGTAGGGAGCCATGTCAGTGTGGTAAATAGATACCAAGTGACTCACTCTGGACTCTGAGGTAGTTAGCATTAAACCCAATGATTATTTAAAATGGAATTGTATAAAAATAGTTCTGTAAGAGTCAGGATATCTTCATTTCTTTTTTATCTTTGACTAGATAATAGTGATTTTGCAAAATTGGAGGGAAAACAGAAGGAAAGCAGGAGGACAGTTTTTGTTTGAGTTGTTTGCAATTAATCATTCTTAAGTTCCCCTCCGTCAATATAGTACAGTTAAAAACAAGAAGCAAAGTGTGAAACATCATTTCAAAGATTACCCTTATGTTAGTATGTTCTTCACAGAACCCATTAAAAGAGGCCACTGTTTTCATTGTATCAGTTTGGCTGAATTCATTTTTTAATGCTCTTTTACACATTTCTCCATGGACACCATCATTAGGACTTGTAGGTACATTTAATTGTTTCGGTACTCAGGTATTTCCAGCAAGGTTGCCTTTTCATAACTGCCTTTTTCTTGGGACATTTAAAAAGAAATATGGTACTATTCCTAAGTAATAGCCAAAAAGAAGTTGAAAAATGCAAGTCAAATAACCAGTACCTAGATCTAATATTTCATAGGAAATGTGCTGGAACTTGGCCCACAGGATAGGAAAGTAGGGCTGGAAGGGACATACCAAGATTATCTAGTTCAGCCTCCTATTCAGTTTAGGATCATCTTTGACTAAACCAACCCAGACAAGTGTCTATCCAACTTGCTCTTGAAAATGTCCAGGACTGGAAAATCCACAATTTCTCTAGGTAGCCTGTTCCAATGCCTGACCAGGCTCATATTCAGAAAGTTCCCCTGAATTTCCAACCTAAATTTCCTATGCTGCAGCTTGAGGACACCACTTCTAGTCATGTTCTGTATGGTTAAAGAGAAAGGCCCATCTCCATCCTCTCTTCAAATATTTAGAGTATCCATCTATAAGTTTCAAGTATTTGAAAACTTTTATAAAATTCCTCTCAGTCTTTTCTCCAGGCTAAATAACACTCATGCTTTCATCCTTTCTTCAGAAGTCATGATTCCTAGGAGTCTAATAATTTTTGTCACTTACCACTGGATTATTTCAAATCTCTCCACATTTTTCTGGAAGTGTGGGGCCCAAAACTGGGCACATTATTCCTGCTGAGGCCTTGCCAGTGCTGAATAGAGCAGAAGAATCAGTTCCTTTGATTTGCAAGTCACACTCCTGTTAATGTAAACCTTGATGCTATTGGCTTTTTTGCAATAAGAACACACTGTTGGCTTATATTCAGCTTATGGTCCACCATAACCCCCAGGTCTTTCCTTATAGTAAAGCCCGGCCAGTCACTCCCCAGTATGTATTTGTATATAAGGTTATTCCATCCCATGTCCAGGACTTTATACTGGTCCTTGGTGAATCTCATTTGACTGACTGTGGACCACTTTTCCAGTCTAGCCAGATCATTGTAGATCCCAGACCTACCCTCTGGAGCATCCACTATTCCACTCAACTTTTGATGATCTATGAATTTGCTAAGCATGTACTTAATCCCGTCCTCAAAATTACTAATAGAGATATAAAGCAATATGGGGCCAAGAACAGATGCCTGGAGAACCTTACTTGATACCACCTCCCAACTAGACACTGAGCCATTGATTACTAACTGGATGCATCTACACATTACTGTAGCTCATAGCTATGGTGACACAGCATTGGCAGGCATAAACCATGATGCTGATGTCACTGTACAGTAGCAATGAGCTACTGCGCAGTAGCTCATTGATACTGTACAGTAGAGTAGGAATAGACTCATACAGCATCTGGACTGCACAGTAATGTCAGTTACTGCTTATTCATTTAATACTTGCTTAAGCAAAGGCTGGGAGATTCTTACTTAAGAAAGTACTAAATAACTGTGCAGTAACAACTGTGCAATCCAGTGCATGTGTAGATGTGCATCTACAGGTGAAAATAATGCAGGATCAGTTTACTCTAGAGTAAATTACTCTAGAGTAAACTAAACTGGACATGCATCTATACATGCAAGGACTTGGGAGCAGATTTGCTGTTCATGGCAGTAATCTGGTCCCACCTCTGCCAGCCCTACACCAGCTGCCAGGGGCTGGAAGTTAGTATGGGGCCTGAAGATAGCTGTCACCTGGTGGGGCTTAGACATTGCGTATTGCCCCCAGGAGCCGCCTGCTGGCAATGTAGGCTTCACCACTGGAGCCTGGACAGGGACAATGTCTACCTGCCCTGTCACCAGGGAGCTCCCAGCCCCTGTTCCAAAATCATAATCATGGGGCCCAGCTTGGGAGATTTTTGTCTCTCAGCCCAAGCTGTGCAGTCATGGAGCCTGGGCTGGGAAATCTTTCTCTCCCAGCCCAGACCCCATGACCACAGAGCTTGGGCCAGGGGAACATTGTCCTCACCTGGGCTCCAGTGGCAGATCCCACCCCAGCAGCAGGCAGCTTCCAGGGGCAGGAAGCAATCTTCCACCCCTTGGTACTTGGCATCTACATGCGTGCTACTGCTCAGTAAATAATCAAGAGTAAATTTGCTACATGTATTTACAGGCAGGAAATTTACCCAAGATTAGAGCAAATTACTTCAGTAAGTGTCTGCACATGTATACGGTGATGCTTACTGTGCAGTAATTAACTATAATCTCAAGTAATGTGTCTTCGGTAGACACACCCACTGCACACGCACGCTTATTAGGGTGCATAAAACTAATAAATTCTGCAGCAGGGTAAGACTTGTTAATGCATGTCCTACACTGGCATGGATTTCTTTTATTCACAACAGCACATGTGTAGATGCTGACATTCTGGCTGGGGCATGAGGGTTTTTCAGTGCTAGGGCTGCCTACCAACTAGCCCCATGCTGAAGCACCTTTGTGCCCCAGCCATTGTCTCCACAGCACAATGGGCCTAGTTGTCGCAGCCCCACGCTGAGAACCTATGACCCGGCTCAATGTAATGTGGTCTGGGCACACATGCACACATTTGCCTGGGAGTTTTGTGGGAACAATAAACTGCAGAGCAATCAGGTCCACAGTTTATTGCTGCTTCCTTAATGGCACATGTAGATGTGCCCACTGAGTACTATGATCCAACCAATCTGGAGAAGTGAAGACTGAGAGAGGATTTAATAACAACCTTCAACTACCAGAGGTATGGTTACAAAAAGGATCTAGCTAGACCATTTTCAGTGGGGACAGATGGCAGAACAAGGAGCAATGGTCTCAAGTTGTAGCAAAGGAAGCTTAGGTTAGATATTAGGAAAAAAATTCTCACTAGGAGGGTACTAATGAGACGTTGTGTGAGATAATGTCAAAAGCCTTGCTAAAGTCAAGATATACCATGTCCACTGACCTTCCATCATCCACAGAGCCTATAACTTTATCGTAGAAGGAAATCAGGTTGGTCAGGAATGACTTGCTCTTGGTGAATCCATATTGATGGTTCCTGTTCACCTTGTTCTCCTCTAGGTTCTTCAGTGGATTCCTTGAGGACCTGCTCCATGATCTTTCTGTGTATAGAGGTCAGGCTGACTGGTCTGTAGCTCCCTGGACCCTTCTTCTTTTCTTTCTTAAAGATATGAATTCTATTTTCCCCTTTTCCAGTCATCCAGGACCTCATCCCATCTCTATGACTTCTCAGATATTAACTTAAAGATGTAATACCATAGATCTAATTACATCCAACAATAAACCTGATAATTGGGGTTGTTGCCAGATATAGCTCTTCACAATACTGTGAATTTTCAAAATATTTATGATCTTTTGTAAAAAAAGAAAAAAGAAAAAATCAACAAGCTATTTTCAAACTTTTATAAGGTCCACAGTGTTTTTCTAAATAGCATTAAAATGTTGAAAACTTTTCAGGAAACACAATTTTAAAAAGCTAATCTGTAAAAGAGAACCTTCATTTTTAACTATGTCTACTCTTAGAGACTTTTAAATAAAGTATGTTCCTCTCCTCTTTGTGGTCCTACTTGACTTGTATTATGATAGTTTTGGAATTGGTCAAACCCTGCCTCCAAAGAGGTAAAACCTAAGAAAATATAAAAGTAAATTAAATTCTTCCACAATGAAAGGGAACAGTTTCTCTGCTTGTCCTCCTTCTACCAATAAAGTTTTACTTTGGATATGAAAGAGAAAGCAAAGAGTAAAGTAGGTAGTAAAGTAAAAATTCAACTCCATTACAAAGAGTCTCTGCTGAGATACTGGGCTATAAGCCAAAAACAAAGCAGCCTTCAGCATGGAGTCCCAGATCACCCAGAAACAGAAAGGAAGGGAGCCATCTCCACAGGAGTAGTGGGAGAAAAAACTAAATTGCCTTTAAGGCACAGAGCAACATGGGGAAAACTGCAAAATGCAAAGCATTTATAAATGCACAGAAGTTCCTTCTAAAGAGCAGTGAAACTGATATTTCCTATAGTCTTTCAAAAAGTTGTAATTTTGCTGATATGTCAGCATAGCTAAAATGGATGTACCATTTTGCTCAGTTCCTTATTGTCAACACGTACCAAATAAATTTCCTCCCTTTTGTATCATAGAAATCAAAACATGACTGAAAACAGCAAAGCTAACTAGAGATGAAAAAAGCATGTATAGGAACCAATAAATAAACCGTTTTAGGCAAATAACTATGGGAAATAAAAGAATGCAAATATAATTTGAAGAAGACTTAGAAAGAAAGATGTAAACCAAAACCAACAAGCAACTATTTAAGAACTAATTGAAAGCAATAAGATAAGAGTGGAAGGTGTCGTTAAAAATGTGTGGATGATGTAAAAAAGGCCAAAATTATCTGGAGAGTGCAACTTGCTTGACTGGTTATATGCCACAAGTGTTAGCTGATGAACACATCATGGTAGACAAACTGCTTTGAGAACAGTAAGTGGCAATGTGACTAGAAAGCCAGTGAGATCCACAAACAGTATTTAATGCTTTAATGATAATGTTGGGGGGAGGCAGGGGAGAGAGGGAGAAAGCAGCATCTACATGAGATGCTGTGACAGGGGCTAACTCAGGGCCCGGTCTCAATGTTGGCCTGCCCACCTGTCTAGGGCAGTCTGCCCTGTCTCACCTGCTACAATTTTTGTATAAATAACTGGTTTAAAAATGCAGGAGGGTGCCTATGTAGTGCTCCGATGCCCAGGGCACTGTATGTGGCTTTGACCTTCCCAATACTATGTCCCATGCCTTGCAGATGACATCATAAGTTCTTAATGGCTCCAGCCCCACATTGGACACCATAACATTCTAGTCTGGACCCCAACTAGATCCCTTCTAATTAGATAGTCTACTCTGCCCTCATTTTGGGCTGCCAAGCTCCCTGAACCCTCTTCCTGCTCAGCAGTGGCCCTCTCTTTGGGACCTTTGGTCACACAGGCCCTGGTCCTGCCTCTAGGCCAGTCAGAACCCCAGGCCCCGTGACTCTGAGCATCCCTTGCAGTGGGCATTCTGTGACCCAAGCATTGACCAGCAAGGCTTCCTCTGCTCAGGTTTCTGACCCACTTCCTCTCAAACAGGTCTGCCTTCTTAGGCCCCTCCAAACATAGGCATTATGCTCCTTTGGTTTCAGACCTGCAATGACAATCCCTGGACCCTCTGCCTGTCCCTACTCTGGGTTACCCACCAGGATGTGGAGTCTGGGGTTATAAGGATCCCCTACCCACCTTTCACTGGGGAGGCAACTGGTCTGGAATTTCTGGGGAACTACCCCACCATGGGCAGTCCCACCAGGCCATCCTTCCCCAGCAAGGTGCAGTTTTTCAGTCATACCCAGGACCAGGAGCCTCCTGCCAGCCCAAAGCTCCTGCCCTTACTTCCAAAATGTTTCAAGCAGCTTCAGGTGGGTGGTATTCTTTCCCTGTTTTTGCAGCAACTGATGGCTCAGCCCTGAGGGCCTGAGCTAAAATGAGGCCACTCAGCCCTCTCCCCCAATCCTTTGGCCCTCCTGTGGTCATGTGGTCCACACCTGCCATCTGCTCTGCTATCTGCTCTCACCCTTTAAAGTGACAAGCACCAGAGCATCTGCCACAGATGCTTACTGCAGTTGCCTAATTAGCTCCTTAGTAAAGCACCTCCATCTTCACATGCTGAGATATTAGACTGGTGTAAATTAATTAACTCCACCATAGGTTAGCACTGCCTGATACAAGTACTTTCCTACAGCAGAGTTATTTATGCTGTCACAATGCGCAAATAGATGGTGACCAGTGTTGGCTGAGGCACAAGGGTGCTACACTGCAGGACTAGTCAGCAGGCAGCCAGCCGGGCCCTCCACAGCATGTTGAGCTGGGCAGGAGCAGCCGTAGGCTATGAGGCTGTTCCCCCGGGCCTCCTGCCAGCCAAAGTTATGCCACCTTGGCTCAGTATGTTGTGGTGGTATAAATGCTGCACCTGAAATAAATAAATTCTGATGCAAATTGTACCGGAGTTTACTGTACCACACTAATTTTACATGTAGATGTGCAACACCCTTATTAAAGGTTCAGGATCAAAGACTAGTTTTAGTACCAACTTTCAGTGGGCCAAATTCTAACTATGACATCTTATTGGCATCCTCCTACTTGGTACATGAAAGCCACATTATATGCATTGTATCTATCTTTCTAGTCTGATATTTTAAATTTATGTTTGATATATGATAATTATACTCTCCAATACATAATAATAAATCTGTTTAAAATTAGTTATTCACAGCAAAATTATACTGACAAATTTAGCCTCTTTATCTGTGAGCTAATATCTGTGAGCAAGATGTTCATGATCATGAACACATATGGATTTTTTCAGTGTTATTTTTCCAGCTCTCTGCTTTTTACTCCATAAAGGAACCTGCTTGCTTTGGATTTTAGATTAAAAAGACTGGTTGTTGGAGGTTTTTGTAGTGAAATCCATTGCCACAGTATCTGTACACAGTACCCAAAGACTAAGAGATACTGACTGATATATTTGAATGAATGGAATAATGGTTGGTACTCAAGGAAACGGATAACTATAAAAAATGATAAATTAAATTCAGAACCTATAAAAATGACCAGGTTAAGAACTGGTTTAACATAGTTATTGTTCCTGATGATGTGGCAGTAACACCAGAAGCCAAGACTACAAAGGATTCAAAGAAGCTCCATTGTACTCTGTACAATTCAATTTTATTATGAAATATGTTATAATCAGGTTACTCTACTCCATAGTTATGCAATTTTCTCCCTTAGGAAAGGGTAATCAAGAAGTCAGTCACAGTCAATGAATAATATTACGATTCTTGAAATTGTATCAACAATTTTAATGATGAGGTAAAAACATTAATAGTGCAAGTGAGCTATCTCTAGTTGCAAAGATATTGAAGCGTAAGTGAAAAGTATAAGCTAGAATTCAGTCCATTTATCCTTCTTAATCCACGATTGACTACAGAGGTGAGATGGATGTCTTTTATTTCCCCTCCTGCAGATAGTGTGTGGTGCTTCTGATTAAAGAGGAACACTCTAGTGAAAACATGGAGGAAAAAAATCACCAGTGAGTCGAGATAGAGATAACTTTCCCATCCTCTACAGCTATGGTTGATAGCTCCCTAAGTTTATTAAGGGACCCCTATAAAGTATTATTACCAGAGTATCAGATCACCTCATAATCTGTTTATCTCCAAGGGGAGTGGAAAATGCTATTAAATGGACAGGAAACTATAGCACAGAGAGAAAGATTAAGCAAATTGCCCAAATTTACACAGGAAGGTTGTGACAGGGCAGATATTTAACTTAAACCCAGGTCTCCCAAACCCCAGGGGAGCACCTTATCCATTGGATATACCTACTTGTCTAGTAACATGTCAGAGTATATCTTATATTGTTCCACCCCATCCTCAGTTTCCCCACTGGAGGGATTATGATTGCAAAATCTTACTTTCTTGGTATAGCATTTGCACTATGGAATTATTTATATCCTGGTGTGGGCTATTTTTCATGATTCATTCTTCAAGTCAACTGAAAGTAAGGAAACTTTATTTCTGGCAGATTTTGTTTCTAAATGTCCAAAATACTAACAAAAATAAAATAAAATTGTGTTTGGGGACCTTAAAGAGAGCTTTCCAACTGTGAAGCCTACTGTTGTTGATTAAAAGGGTATCTAGAGCAGAGTTAAATAATACTTTTGGGGTTAAATGCTGCAGTTACTAAGCAGAGAGACCAGGAAAAAAGCCAAGTGTGGTTGATTTCCCACAATACATCACTCTGACCATCTGTGAGAGAGATAACATTCTCTTAAGAGAAGAAACAATTACTAAGAAGAGGGTATGGGAGACTGTCTTGATATGTATTTTGTTGTTGTTCAATTAACTCTTCATTTATAGGCTTCCCAAAAGCATTGAAAAGAGATTAACCTAAATATTGTTCTGTAATTCATATGAAAAAAGTTATACACACACAATGCTATCATGGAAGCTCTTGTAATTTATCATTGCATTTAATGCTACAAATCTCCTTAGTCATTACTATTTTGTCACATGTCATTACTTTTCAAAGTTTAAGTTTTATAGCTATTTTATAAAGAGAGAAAAATATGCACAATGTACGTATAATATATATGTTTTTGCTAGGGAACTACATCAAAAGTTGTTTTTAACTGTGAAGATTTTAAATCTTGAGCACAGTATCTCAGAGTAAATATTGTTGCTGGTCCCAGAAGACAGGATGTGGAAAGATTAATTAATTTGGTCATGATAGAGAATCTGGTTCCTTTCTCTGAAACAGTGGCCAATCACTGGCATTAAAGAGGTGTTAGCGGAGGCATTAGCAACATTTTAAATGGTATGACTAAAAATCCTTTTAGTTCTCTGGCTTAGCTTTCAGATTCTTGATTTACAGGACATCAATAAACTACCAGTACACCAAGGTAGACAAGAAATGAAGTTTTCATGTATAGTGTGTGTGTGGGGGGGGGGTTAAAACACAACACCAAAGAATGCACAAACTCATTATTTCAAGATTTGCCCATTATCTTTGAAATGTTCTGATTTTTGCAACTTTAAATCCATTTCAACAACATATCTATGTTGATATGTAGAAGTACAGGGAAGTTCACAACTCCTAACTATTTCTGCACAGAGTAACATGTAAGTCTAGAAATGATATTTATATCATATCTGGTTACATAGATACCATATTGCTTTGTTTTAAAGTGCTACAAATAATCACTGTGGAAATAGCCATACAAGTGTGTTGTGTACCTAAACATTATTTTTCACCCCCACATAACTGGGTAGATAATTGCACTTACTTATGGCTTACACATTATTGCCATTGCTATTTAGAAATGAAATGTAATAGACAGCAACAATGTTCTTTATTGATCAATCAAATATTCATTGTAGGCAAGTACTCTTTGGCTCTTTCCACTTGGGAGAATCAATATTTATTTCACACTTTGCATTTTGTAATTATTGTAGAATGCTAATACTTTGTACCTGGCAAAGTAAAACCTTAACTTTGACAGTCTTTGTTAAATCAGCTTTCTAGTCCTTTCACCTACACACTGCAGTTATGTTATGAGTAAATCCTCAGTGGTGACCTTATTCAACAGTTAATCACATAGAAACATTAATAAAATAGTCCATGATTACAACAAAATTACAATAAAATAAAAATAAACCTTCCACATGTGTATGTTCTAGTATTTATCAGATTTGAGTGTGACAGTTGATACAATGCAAATAGACTTGAAGTATAGGTAATGCAACACTGATGTGCTTGTGCAAGGAAAGATGTTTTCACTTTCTGAGTAGATATGCTATGAATGCTGGATGAGCCCTTAAAGCAGAAGGATGCTTTAATAAACTTGGACAATGAGGCCATCTTGTTCAATGAATTTGTTTATATTTTAAGAGCTCTAATAATACCCAGTTTTCTTTGAATACATTAAAATCTTGTTAGGAAGCCTTGTTTTCCAGGGTACATTTCTGAACAGCTGTAGTTGGTAAATTATTAGGGTGCAGGATTTTTGCACACTTAAGCAATAAAGACTATAGTACTCTGGGTGATTAAAAGTATAGGATACAGCATGTTCATCACTTGTATTTGGAATAGGCAGGTAAGCAATTTCTTTTATCACTGATGTTGATTTTTCCCGTTTAGTGCCAATTATTTGGACAAATCCATGATTTCTGGGACACTTTTAAGAAACAAGCATAAGGAGAGCATTTGGAGACAGGCAGGAAAATATTAAATATGGGTAAGTCCATTAAGTTTGTTCTAGTAAAACGGTAACAAATCAAAACCTAAAATTGAATCATGTGACAAAACACAGATTTAATGTTCATATTAAGAAAAAAAAAGTCAAGAATAAAGTAAGGTTTTAGCTGATATTTAAAAATACTTTTCTTCCTTTTTTCAGGAAGCCTCCTGAAGTGGTTGCCCAATCCAAATCAGAACAACTGCCAAGACAGTGACGTAGAACAGCATCAATAAAAGGGTTGGAACATAAAAAGAGTGACTCAAAACAACCATGAAATGGCAGTATTTTCACTTTCCTACCACAAAGTAACTTGAATTCAAATAAAGTACCTCTAGATTTCATGACAGGGAAGGGTATCAGGGCAGACGGGTTGCATGCATTTATGCACCCAATCTCCCAGCACTGAAGGCATTCATTAAGATTGGAATGGTAGTGACTGACTAGACTTATTAGTAGAGATTTTAGGATGTATATATATCTTAGGTGTCCGGACTAAAACAGGAATAAACTAAAACTACTCAAGTGAAACTTCTCTGAAAAACACAACACCAAAGAATCAAGGAGAAAGATGCTTTTTCCTCCTTCCTTCTTGGCTTTGAATTATAACGGACAAAAAATACAAACTGCAAAGTACAACTATATTTTAATTTGCTATTATATGAGGTTTGAGGAGATACCAGAATGCATTGGCCTAAATCCTCTGTTCATGTAAACACATGTAGATCTACTGACCTCAACTTACATCAGCTCCAATTTTGCCCTATTGTTTTAAAATCTCTATGTATCGATTGCAACTGGAGTGTATTACCTTTCCTGTGTATTACACATATAATGAGGCCTGGTAGTATTGAATTATACTCTATTATTTGTAAGGGTTCATAAATTATACAATGTGCTGCTTAATTTTTCTACGCCTACAACCTATTCTTTTGTTTCCTCTGTTTCCACATTCTTACACAGTAAGTCTCAACCATTATTGGTATTTTTACAATAAATTTCTGCCAAAAATCCATTTGCCTGCTTGACAAGAACAGATTTTATAATATTTTTTCTCCATTTTATTTGACAAATCCATAAACTATATAATGCTCCCTCTGTAATGGTATAAGCCAGACATTTTTAACCAGCCTGCGATTAACTTTTCTGTGTATTCATGAAGCATTAAAGTTCCTGTGCCAAACAGCTCTCCCTGACCTCAGCTAGCAGGAACTTTAAGCATGCTCTTCTTATAAACAGGTGTTCCCATTTGTAATTCTTTTTCCAAATCCCTCCCTGTTGCTCTTTCCTACTAGCTGAGGCCTTGCTGGATCATCTTGAGGTTCCTTGAGTTTTTATAATGCAACACAGATAACTGGATGAACCAAATCAGTCACAAATCCTTTATTAATTTATTTTAAATTTGCTATGAGTCAATGTAGGTGTGGCAGCAGGAAATTTCAATGACCAGAGACAGGGAGATGGGCTGCTTCTCCAGGAGATATTGGGCACTATTAGCCTTTTATGTTCTCTGTGACGTGCTAAGCAATACTAAGATGATTCCAAGCTTGAGGGAAGCTATGAATATCTGTCCTTTTTCTTCTATATTTGCATGTAACTTCCAGCTGCTGGTACTTCCATTTTTTTTTTTTTTCACTATTTTTTGCTTGGCTTTCCCCATTAAAAGCCTCATCTAACCTCAAGTGTCCCTTTCTGGTCTGGAGAACCAAGAGCTCTGTCATCCAACGTCATTTTTTTTCTAATCCTTTCCCCAATCAGATGCTCTGTCCATCTGTTATGGAGCTGGACCAATTGTGTCCCAGCATCTCTTACATTGCATGTCACACACCAGATTATGGAGTGATCTTATAACTTCCTTCTCTCTTTCCTCTTAGGCTTTCCAAATGCTTTAGTGCAAAAAGATGCACAATTCTAGTCTGTAGCAGTAGGCAGCGGTTGCATACCAAATCTCTTTTCATACCTTGGAGCCCAAGATTAATAAGGTGGCAGTTTATGGTAAAGAGAGGGTGCTGAGAGTCAACTTTCATTGACAGAAGTTGAAAACATCACTGGGAGTGAACTACTGGATATTAGCAAGGGATCAAGTGCTAAGATGCTAGCCCTTTTAACAACTCTGCAACTTTCCCAAAGAAACAGAAACTCGCTAATTTATTGCATGGGCATATGAGACATGATTACTTCCATTACCATTGTCCTATTCTAACACCAGTTGTCTTTGCTTTGCTGGCTGGTGCTGGGAGAGATAGGTTGGAGTATATTAAAATATAGTAACATATATGCATATGCCAGGACTGGAACAGAAATGGTTATAAAAAGCTTGAAAGGTAATCCCTTTTCCCCCATAAATCTCAAACCTAATGTTCGTGCCCACCCTATACATAAATTCTCTTGGCACTTGTTTCTATCCTATATCCAGTCTCTACAAAGAACCTTGCCTTAAAAATAATAAAATAAAAAGTAGCAACAGCAACACATACCTCCATAAACCTGTATATTTGCTCACATGTAAAGAAAAAGAATTCAGAGGACTAAGACTCCTTCCATAGCAACATAGCAATAGATAGTAATGATTAAAAATCAATTCTCATTAAGAATAGCACACATTAGGGGAAAAACAGACAACTTTATCAGTTTATATGCACTTCTATAATGCTTTTTCTCTGTGGCTGGTGGCCTAAATCTGACATGGAACAAAATCTGTTGTTCATATTTTACACTCCTAAATCCATAGGTAGGCACTTATATAAGTGTCAGATTTTCAGAACTGCTAAGTATTCAGTAGATTTCACTGAATCATCTCTTTTATACTTGCAGGTATAACTGTTTCAGAGCACGTTTAAAATCACACTGTCCTAGGCCACATCCAGACAAGCACAGAAGTGCAGTATGTGGCAGCACAAGGCCCTACTTAACTTAGCACCTTAATACACACTGCACTATAGTTGCTCAAATGTTGACAGGTGTTATTGCTCGCTTGAGTTTATGGAAGTCACATCTTAAGATTAAAAATCTTCTCTGACTATCCCAGATCTGCAAAGGCATGACTTGCCACTAGAGGGGTGGCAAGCAGAGGCTAGACTAAGAGCTACATCTGTGAGTTATCACTAAAGGGCTGGTGAGCCAGGACAGGCCTCTAGCCCTGCTCTAGGTGGGGGATTGGAGAGTGGTTTAGGAGGTGAGGAATGTGAAACTGGGAAAGGAGAGTTAATAGGATGGGGGTGAATAATGAAATGGGAGGTGGAAAGGAAAGGGGGTGGGGGAAGGGTGGTCAAATTAAAGAAGTCAGCCACTGAAGGATAAAATTAAAATAAGTTTAAAAAATGTAAAAGGAAATAAAGAGGAAGTAAATTAAAGAGGTCTCATGCTTTAATAAATTGGGATTTGGGATTGGGGTGGGGGGGTGCTGGTTGTGCTTCTCACGGTTGCTGAGAACTGGGAACAGTGTGGGAAGGCACCTTTGGGGGAGCTACTGCTTCTACCCTGAGAAGGAAACCCCAGATCATGGGGAACTTATCTGGCCCCCTATCTTGTTCCCCTCCTATCCCCTCCTCCCAAACCCTTCTATGTGACCTGGCTAATTGGCAAATGCTCTGTAGGCCATTAGCACAGTGTTGCACCCCTGGGAACAAGAAGGTCACACCCATGGGGACAGGAGAGGGAGTTGCTTTGGTGCCAGAATCCCCCTCTCCACCCCACCACCCCCAGTAGAGTTCAGGGGCAAAAAGTTTGTCCAGACAGAACAGGAGGGTGGAGGAGGGGGCACGGCTTCCTCGACTGCTGCAGGACTGCAAACTGGATGGCTTATCTGTGGAGGGTGGCCGTATATTAAATGGAATACAAGCTGGTAACACAGATCAGAGATAAACCTGCTCTGGAATGGTGTAACTAAGCTGCCTAAAGTGTGTTTAAAACTAATTTCAAGTGTTAATGCATGTCCAGTCCAGAGGTTAAGAGCTCCAGGAGCTACCTAATATTAATGTGTAACAAGACCATTAGAATTATTTAAATATGTTTTAAATTTGGAAAGTCAGGCATATAGGATTTAAGAGATTAATGGCAGTTAGGAATAGTTCTCCAGAATCTTTTCAGATAGGCACCTGACCTGGCTCCTACATGAAATTATAGGTGTATTTTTTCTATATATTAAAAACATTTTACAACCCTCCAATGTTTGAGCATCTCCGTTAAAGCAACTTAAAGTGTTGAGGTGACAAAATTATCATGCAATGCATATAACATTGGAACAGACTGCATGCAGTTGATAAAACCTCGTTTAAAAATTAATAAAAATCAATTATTAAAATGTTAAAAGTCCTCAACAATGTTAAACTCAGAAACTTTAAGGAACTTGTTTACCAGAGTCAGAAACAGATCTAATGAAGATGTATAACATAAAACCCAATAATAGAGTAACAATATGGGATCTGGATTATACTTTTAAAAAATTGTCACTTTGATGCAAAATATTCCACAAATCAATCAACATACTACATTATCTATGCAATAATATATTCAACACATTTGACATTTACATTAATTGGAGGTAATGAAGAAAATATTTTTGTTGTTTGTTGGATGAAGCTAAATGGGCTGGAAATTCAAATGAATAAAACATCATTACTACATTCATTGTACACCTGTTCAGAGTTCTATTGACAGCTTGATATTTTTATTAGGCACATGCATGGCAATACGACAAGAACAAACAACCATTTTTACACTCACAGGATAAAAGTAAACAACCAGTGCCTTGTGCGTGGGGTCGCTTAAACCACAGAGCTGTGACAAGTGCTTAACTAGCCCCAAAACGCCTCCACTTAGTCATGACTTCTAGTTTTATAAATTATTTACAGTTTGCTAGGTGCAAAGCTGGTGGAAAATGCCTTTTTTAGCTGCTTGATCGACAGTATAATTATACTGTGTTTTTGTTTTAAGCACTGTTATGCAGAATCATAATGCCATAAAAAAGTAAATAGGAATTTTATGAGCTTTTAACTTTGACAAGGTCATTCAGAAGCACACCAAAGAGGTGTCAAGAAAAACTGTAGCCATTATTAGCTGTGTCCTACAAGTTATGCTGTACCTCCAACTGTATTTGGGTAAGAATAAATAATTGCTATTTGAACAGCAAACTGTTGTGGACTTGTGCATCAAAAAACCCCCAGACATATAGTATGTGTATCTCCCATAAATTTGCATATTTTATTTTGAATTACTATTTGTTATTTTTGCACTGAGACAATTCCACAAAGCCCCAGTCATGGATCATGACACTACTGTGTTAGGTGCTGTGCAAAAGCAAAACAAAAGGATGGGTCCCGTCTCAAATTGCTTTCAATGGATATCTGTTAGTAGATTCCTCCTCATTAAAATTTCCATTGAACTGAATGTTCAGTACAATTTAATTATTCCTTTAAAGAAATATGTCTTGATTTTCAGAGCCACTGCCCATTTATCATTTTCAGTGGCTCTGGTGACTGATACTGGTGCTTAGTACTTCTGAAAATAAATGTCTTTAGAAGTTTTACCATGCTAAAGATTTAAATAGAAAATGTTATTCCAGCTATAGCAATCTATAAATTGGCTTAAAAATTCTATAGAAGGGTCAGAACTCTCTATGGAAAATCTATAAGATTTCCCATGAAGAAATACTCAATTACCAATTTACAAAGAAAATCCTGACCCTGAAAAGTGCCAGGGCATATCTGGACATATCATTGCTGCTGGCTTGATTCATGATCAAAAGCCAAAACCTGAGTGGGGGTGAATGACCTTGGTGAAGAGGTCTATGACCACCCAGCTCTACCTATTCTTCCTGTGGGGAGAAATCAGACTTTTTACTCTCAAAGCTTTATGTAGGACAGGGAATGCTAAATGTATTGTATTAGCGTGAAAGAAGAGTGCTTCCTTGCTCAGTCACATTTGGGACTCAGTCAAAGATTTGACTGGCATCCCAGTCTGCCAAATCCTAATCTTACATAGAGTACAGATCTACAAAATAAAGCATCCCATACCAAACAAGCAACATTTACTGAGGGGCTCTTATTAGCCAGTGTGATTTCTAGTCCTCTCTCTACACTACAGACTGCCCTGTGGAGCTCACTTCAGTCACAACACTGGAGTAACCTCTTTGATTACTACTGAGAGGAGAAAGAAGAATAGGACCCATAGACTGCCTGACAATCTATTCTTCAGGTAACCTGGTTGCTGCATATCTCAATACACTTTTTATTCCTGTAACGAAGGATCAGGATTTAGCTCAGAGAACACACACAGCCAACAGGCTCTGTGGTTTTGAATAATACTAAAAAAACAATATATACCACTGACTGATAACGGCAAGCAACAAGATTTTCATTCTGACAATTTTGTTCTGATACAGTGAACAGGAGGCTAGACTGGGAGTCCATGACCATGGGTAACTTGCTATGTGACCTCTGGTAAGTCATTTTGCTTCAATGTTTCATTGCTGATATTTCCTCTGCACTTCTATGTGTCTTTTTGTGTGTTGTCTATTTAAACCCCATGTTCTTTGTGTAGTGATTGTCTCTTACCATCTGTCTGGACAATGCTTAGTACAATAGAGGCTTCCTAGAAACTACTACAAATAAATAATGATCATAAAGTAAACTTGATTCTCTCCCTAGCACAGTGACCTTTTCCTGGCACCCGGCAAAATATTTTCAACAGATTCTGAAGAACAAAAAAATACCTCTACCACAACTGAAGGTAAGGAAAATTCCAAAATACAAGTTTCCTTCATGATAAAGTACCGCCTTTGATCCCCAATTGTTCAGGCCAAGGAAAACAAGTAAAAACTCTGCAATTAAATTAATATGGCTGCACATAAGGGATCAAATTTTATAGATTCATAGACTTTAACATCATAGGGACTGTTGTGATAACGGTCTGACTTTCTGCATAACATCATAAAACCTCCCTGAGTAATTTCTGCATCGAACCCATAACTTCTGGTGAGTTATGCGCTTTCAAAAAGATACCCAACTAGAGTTACTTGAACATTTTCCATTAAATCTTTTTTTTCCCTTCAATGTCACCGAATTTCAGGATACAGTCCTCCATCTTGGAAATGTGACCTATATAACTTATTCCTTAGAAGCCTGACCTTGCAATTGGCTAAGTTAAATGCATGCTGTTCAAATAAGCCCACGTAATGAAGCAATCAAGATTGATGCATAAAGCAGACCTGTACCTATCATTATCCACCCATTCCCGGAATGTTGGAGTCATCTGCAAATTTTATGAGCAATGATTCAGTATGTCTTTCAAATCATTGGTAAAACATACTGAATTGAAATTTTGTGACAGGATTGGGGGAAAGGATAGTCCTTTACAGACTACATATATAAACACAGACGAAGCCACTGGTTCTTTTGAAGAGTAGCTATAATTCAGTCTATACGGCCAATGCTATTAGCAATCAAATGACTCTACAAAGTAGTCTCATATAAAGAATGCTTCAGTAATGGAATTAAGAAGAAAGAAAGGCACTGAACAAATAACCATGCCAAAGTTCACAACAGAGAAAAAGAGGCACATGTCTGGTAACCATATTTTTCAGGCCTGATGTATTTTTCTGTCTGCTTAAGGTTATGTATTCCAGCACTGAAGGCTTTCAATCACTGAGCAGGGAGGGGACGACAAATAGGGCAGTGCAATCTCATCCTTCTTGGGATGATTCTACACCTAAATCTTCAGTCATAATTCAGTATCGTCTGGGTAATAATTTCAAAACTACGTCCTCTGCTTGTAATGTTATCATGCCAATGTCTGATTAAACCAATGGAAATTCTATTATGCCTTGTTTCTTTCCATGTACCTATCTAAAATTTAGGATAACATTTATAGTAACAAAACTAACAATCTATTTAATAGAGACAGGTAATTTCAGGGCTCCTTATTAAGTGACTGGTTAAACTCTAATTATCCAGGTCTCCTGAGTGCTGTTATTATGTTCCTGGTTTACAATCCACACAGGCATTACATTTTTATATTGATCTAATTGAACTTAGTTTGGTCTAAAACTGTAGACATGCAAACATCCGTATCTCCTAAGTCAGGCTAAAAAGGCAGTGTGCAGCCTACACATAGGCCTTGTCTGATGAGAACTAGATCTAGAGCAACAGGGGCTAGACACATCTAACAAACACTTGCACAGTTCCCTTATCAATTCAAGTTAGGTGTCTGCCCTTTGGAACACCCCGACTCCTGCCCGGCAGGGAGATGCTCTGGAACTCAGACTGCACACAGCTACTCCGGGCAAGCACCCAACATATCCCCTCGGCTGTCTTAGGGCAGAGGAATCTCAAACCCTCTCCCCAGCCCTGCATTGTGCTGCAGGCCATGGATAGACACAGGGGGATATAGGCACCTGTGCCTTTATACACAATCCAGACCCCTAGACACCTGTGACCCTAGTCCATGCTCCCACACCCCCAAGATGCCATCCTGAAGTACCCCACAACCTCCATGCAGTCCTGAACACAGAGATGAAGAGAACCTCAAGACTCAGGCACAGACCCACAGACCTGGACGCTGACACCTAGACACTAAACCAGAAAAAACTTGGACACAGACCCAAAATCCCACATTTGAAAAGCCAAATCCAAGCACCCCTATGAACCAGACCATGGGAATGGGCCCACCCACGGTGTGCCAGAGCGAGGGCTGGCACTTCGGGGCTGGGCTACTATGAATGTAATGATGTCATATTGGGCCTTGGTAAATGTCAGCAGGTCCCTAAGCCATGTTATCTTGAGATGTGAATGGGAGATTTTCTCCCTAGAGAAGTTGTGACCACCTGTGGAGTGAGGCCATCTAACCTGCGGAAGACATGCGGATGTCCCTGGAAAGTTTTGAACTTGATGGAATATGGCCTTCCATCTCAGGGTTATCAGGTAGAAGCCCTTCACAAGTTCAGGAATTAGGAGGGCCTGTGGGCAGCTATCTTGGGATCATGTTTTAGAAGCCCTTGGAAAGTTTGGGCTGGGGGTAGTGGAGCTGTGGTTACTCTGGACCAAGGACACACCCAACTGCAGTAACAGGGAAAGCCACATGCCAGGACCTGCACTCACACATTCACCTACACCCTCACAGACAGATCCCTCCTCCACCTGTGACACCGAGCCCCCATGAGCGCCACCAAATGTCATGGGAAAGACCACCTTGCCCTTTTTTGGTTCCTATCCCTGGGCACAGAACTGGGGACTTACAAGCAAGACACCCAGGAACACTATTTGAGGGCAGTGCGGTAGTGTTACTTCCCTGCCCCATCTGTGTAAAGCACAGAGCCAAGAGTGCTAACTGCTTGATTTGCTGTTCAGATCATGCCCCATTCCCCTCCTTTCCCTGACTTCAGATGAAGCCTTGAGAATTTTTCACCTCATCAGTTAACATGTGGGACTATACACCTGTCTTAGTCACATTACCTTCCTTATCTCTCAATGCCATCCTCTGCTGCTGAGAATAGCTGACCACTCTTCCCCCCATCCTAAATGCTGGAACAAAAGCAGAGCACCCTACATCCCCAAACACAGCAGTGGGAGCACAACTTCTTTCCCTACCGCCCCACCCAACATCCCATGCAACTCAGTGCTGGTTGCTCCGTGGGATTCTGATTTCAGGGCCCATCCCACCACTCATTCTGGAGGCAGGCAACTACCAGAACCTGCATCCCATGATGTGGCACAACAAAAACATCAAAAGAGTTTGTTTAATTCTGCAGGAACAATTTAAGGAACAGGTACAAGTGTCGGGGTTCCATACCCCACCTTATCTGGCCTCACCCCGCACAGCCAGAGGCAGGTGGCAGATAAAACATCCAGATCAGGAAAATATGAAAATACACTGTTCTCAGACCTGCTAGAATTTCATTACATCAGGGACCAGAAAGATTTTCCCACTGCCAACCTCCCTCCCTAAGACGGGCACTGAAGAGAAGGCAAGAGTCCCATGGGGGAACAGCAAGAGTAGCTCATTTGACCCAGGATTCAGGGTCACTTGCAGATTGAGCATCTGAAGAGACCTTGAAGCTGGCACTTGAGTAGTCCCACCCCTGATCCCAGCAGAAAGTCCATGGGAGAGAAGTGACTCTGAGTCTCACAGCACAAGCAGTCCCTCTACAGAATGATCAATCCCACCTCCCTGCAGTGGTTCTGCTCTCTTCCTTCTCTTCTGCATCCCCCATTGCCCTCCCAATCCTTACACTCTAACTTGTTACCAGAAGAACACAGCACGGAAACCAAGGGAAGCATGCAGCAAGTCTGTACTCTAGTGGCGTTCAGGAGGGGGAACCTTGACTGGGCAGGTGATCATGGGCAACATGTCAATAGTTGCCGGAATTGAGAAGGGATCTTTCAGCATCAGGTCATCATACTGGGTTCACAAGTTGGATGAAGCAGTTAATCAGAATGTTCTGGATGACAAGACACACCTCCCAGATTGGCTGATACAGCCATGGGCTTGTCCATGCCCAAGTGGTTGGAGATAGATCAGAAGCTGTCAGGAGTGGTTAGCTTACAAGGAGTGCAGTAAGTGGACCTGTTCAGGATACCCAGCTCCTTGGTTGTGCTCATGTAGGTACTTGCCAACATGGTCATCTGCTGAGCCATCTCTAGGCACATGTAATGACCCATATCCTCCAACAAGAGTTGAACAGGAAGACAAGATTTTGCTACTACTCCTGGGTCCATGGTCCTGGGAGCATGTGGTAGGGCTTAGGGTTCCATGGTGGGGTGTGGACAGAGAAATGGATGTGCATTCAGTTGAGAAGAGGGAATTTGCTCTGAGTCTCTCCTAGAAGCCCCTGGGCAGGGCAAGAGGAAGGAAACACTGTTAGGGAGAGCTTCTGGGGGGGGGGGGGGGCGGAGGGCAGGGTTAGGAATGCAGTTCCTCCTGGCAGCCAGGCAATTGGGGGTGGCCTGGATGCTTGGCTGAGTTTGACTATCTCTGCCATCCCAGGGAGCCAACAGGGCATGCTGGGAAGACTGTACAAGGGTGCAAGTCATTGCCAGTGCAGTCTGCCTGCATGTCTTCTCCCTGCAATGGTGACACCTACATGTTACTCTATCAACTCAAATTTAGGTCACTCAGTCTAAACCATGTAACTTAGATCAGTTTTTCTCCTCATTTTGTGAATGCTTGTATGTACACTAAGATGATGCAATTCTTCCTTTCTTGGGTCTGGAGCCTCATTTGCCATCGTCTATTTACTTTCTCTTTCTTGTTATATTTTTTTTTATCTTTTCTATTCTGTATTATGATGACTAAATCTGAAATCTCTACAGGAAAGGAGCAGCCCAATTTATGTGTCAGTTGACTTGATTATGTTTACTTACTTATCTTTTAAAACAAATGTATCTTATGATGTTGCATACATTCATATTTTTGTTAGAGAAGGTTTTTAGGTCATGTTCTTCTGTTGTGATTTAATTTGATCTGCATCCCATTTCTTGTGGCTTTTTTCTAACTGTAATTTCTGACAGCCATTTAGGTTTGTGAATTTTTTACCACAAGAATCTCTTGAAGTTATTGCTCTTTGGAGTACAATTTTATCTCCTTATGCATCTGACTCCTTAAAAATTCTAGTTTTATTTCATATATAAGCATATAGCATATTACACAGATGTGTTATGTCACTATTAGGCTATATGTTTTAATGTTCTTTAGGAATGAATAAAATAAATGCATGCATGATATTATGATATGTATATATTTCTATGCCAAAGAATCATTGACTGAGAAGACAAAAATAGGTTCTGCACCTTTAATTAATTTATCTACCATTTTGGCCCAAGTGGCAACATATGCTCTTCCTACTCAGTCTTGCATCATCACTAGACCTATTTACTTTTCTAACACCCTGTTAATTAGTACATACATAGCAACACATAGTAGTGGAATTGGTAGGGCTAAAAAATCAGTTCAGGTTTTCCTGTCACCTTACATTTAAAAACTGTCTGTCACAGGCTTGAATGAGTGATGTCTCAACAGTGCTTCTTTTGATCCATTCATCTTAAAGTAAATTTGTCTGAATAATGACCTTTTCCCTTCCTCTCCACTCAGAATACCTATTATAAGTACCCAGGAAAGGACTACTTCAACTGCTCTGAGGGGAGATCACAATAAATGTAAAACTGAAATCTAGGGTCCTTTAAATGTAAAAAGACGTATATGACTCGGGCTTAAGCTTCTGGCAATTGTCTGGGTCCATTTGCTTTCAGAAACCTGCACAAAAGGCTTCTGCACTGTAATAGAAATGTTATGGACAAGCATACAGTATGTAGTACAGGTTATGCTGTCAGAAGAAGTGGAAACTAGTACATTTTTGTAGCAACCAAGGCAGAAAAATTAGGAACAATTCTGATATAGAGCATATGTGCTTCTATGGCATGTCAGATTTTCAAATCCAAATGTAGAGGGCAGAAGCATATGTAATATTATGTTTTCCCTCCTATCTTCAGAAAATATTTCCCTATATTATATCCCATATAGTTTTTTTTCTGACAAAACAAAGAAAGGTTCAAGTGAAAATATATTACTGTTATTCAGAAATTCTCCAACGGAGTAATTTAACAAAGGGTAATTCTACTACCCTAATGGGCCTCAGTGACCTGTACACAGGACACCTTCACCTTTTGCCGGGTATCCTCTGATTCTCAAGTGCCTGTGACATCTCAGATAACCATTTTTATGAGGTACAGGAATGTCTTTCCTTTGACAGTAATCTGAAACACGATTACTCAATAACTGGGGGAAATAGATTGTCTTGATCATAGTGCAATATTTAAAAGTCAGTGTGGCAAACACCACAAGAAGATACTAGTTCTGTGAGCTCTTGGCATGAGCTTGGGATGGAAAATTTATTTCCATGCATTTCTCTTCAAGCAACAGTTAAACACAAGTCAGCCTATCCTAACTAAAAACAATGTGTTTTGACTATATATGTCACTCTTAAAATGTGAAATACTAATTGGAGTCAAGTGCTTTGAAAAATAAGAAAATTAATATATTTAAAATATAGGGTACAAAATGATGCCTTAGTCACATATCACCCAATTCCCCAATCCTAAGGGATTAGTTACATTACTAACGTGATTAGCTCTTCTGACTTGAGTGGTACTACTTGTGCAAGCAAGGTATGTCTATACTGAACATTCCAGTGCAGTGCAGCGATACCTGTGCTACCTCAAGTGATCTTGTTCAGATACTGAATCAGTCTATCCATGGTAGCCTGGAGCTCAATGCAAGCTAATTTACCCTGGGCACATCTACATGAGATGGTTCAAGCACAGTAGACTAATTCCACTGTACATTAACATGCCAGGCAAAACCTATTCTAATGTGCTAACGCACAGTAGAAATAGTCTACTGAGCAGAAACATCAAGTGAAATGTACAACTTTGCAGTAGTTCAGGTTACTGTGAATTTAGTTAGTACCTATCATTTCAAGTACTTAGGGCCATCACTGAGAGGGGTGAATCGGAGAGACCGTTCCGGGCCCATGCTTTGGGGGGCCCTGTGGAGCTGGGCAGAGCAGTGTGGTGACTCTGTGCTGCTGCCAGCTTCACATCCGGCTGCTTGACACCCACCCTTCTGAATCCACCATTGGCTTCCTCACATCTGAAGAGCTGATTTGCCCTGGGCCCTACACTCTGCTTGGGTCATCTCTGCAGGTACTAAACTAAATGCGCAATAACTACTGTGCATTAATACATGTGTAGATGTGTCCCCTGGGAATTAGCTTTCACACTGAAGCTTCTTAAGTAATTTCTAGAAAATAGCTGTTCACTGTCAACTAGTGACAGGCAGAAAAAGAGTCAAAAAAGGATGACAACTCCTTAACTATAATATTAAGCATATTGTTTTCAGGTATTATTACTTACACTGGGAGACTGAGTTTATAACCTAACTTTCTATGTTATTTTCATTTAGATTTAAAGTTGCTTATAAATGTTAGTAAATGTAGTTAGCACTTTTTATATAATATGTGAAAAGAGTCTTTAAATGTAAGCCTTAAATGCACTGCCATTGGTAGGTTATAAATTTAACAGTCATTTGGTCAACAGGTCAACAACAAAAAGGTTCTTTCCTAAGACTAGGGCACCCACCCTTGCAGAAAATATATGCTTGCCGTACAGAGCCTTAATCTAAAGAAAACAAACTCTATAGAATATTTATGTTTTAGAGCGAAACTTTGTGTGAAAAAATTAAGACTATTTTTTATTTAGGATATTTTAGAGGGGAGTGAAGTATTACAGCTATAAAGTAAGCCTCTTTATCACTTTTCCTTTTAAAAAAGAAAAAGAAAAAAAGAAAAAATAATTTTAAATTCACAACAAGAATTCTAGAAATACTCTCACAATCTACACATTCCAGTGTCTTCCTTCTTTCAATTTCTAGAGGAACATTATGTCTGGAAAATGTTTTACAACAAATATGAATTGTTTATGACTTCCCTGTTAATGCTAAAAGAATCCCTAAAACTCTCAAGCTCCTTTTGTCAGCTGCATTTACTAAAAAAAAAAAATTAAGCATAAAATATTGAAATGCAATCACTTCAGAAAAAGAACCAGCTCATACTACTGCTATATAATTAATAAAAATATGTACAAATATAATAAGGACCTTCAATATTACTACTGGCTATTCATATAAAAATATTTTGTCTATTAAAATCATTATAATAATTGAAGCAATACTTCTTACCAAACTTGAAAACATGAGAACCACTGCTCTAAGACTGGTAGAAAAAAAAAAGAATACCCTCCTTATGACTACTTTACGCAGACCCTCTTTCAGAAGCATTTTGTTGTTGTTGAAAAAAAAAAGACAATGTTGAAACCAGAAAGCTTATATTTGGAAATGAACAGTACTTGGATTCAATTGAAACAGAATTTCAATTTCAGTGAACCCCTGGGGAGGTTAATGAAGGAATATTTCATTAAATAAACCAAATAAAAGATTGTTAAAATTCTAAAGTGTAATGATGTCGTCAGAATTTCCGGCTGCAAAAACAAAAGCTACATAACCAGAAAGTTGCAGAAATTTATAATTCTTCTACTTAAGCATTAGCTATTTGCATATTCATGAGCTGAAGATATTGCCAACTCTATCTCAGGAAAGTGCTGAACCAGTGAAAGGTGACATTGGCTGATATTTGAACCAAGCCAAAGCACCAGGAGAGGTGTTCCAGCTTCACTGAGTCTATGGAAACAGATGAGCATAAATGCCTCTGAACTGACACACAAACTCTCACGTGTGTTTTAAACATTTGTGCGTCCCTAAACCCTGATGTATCTTCACTGAGGTACCTTCTTGCTCCTATAGTCTCAGGATGTTCACCTTCTCTTATCGCACCTTTAAGCCAATCTAGCTAACCAGCAAGCAACAGCAGCAAAACAGCTAAGAACAAAGCCATAGCACAGTACCAAGAAGCAGCAGCCTTATAGTCTCCACCACTTCTGCAACCCAGCGACACAAATGAGGTTTCAGCATCATTGGCAAGATGGAATTTGCTGAATTTTTATATATATATATATATATATATATATATATATATATACACACATACACACACACACATACACACACACACGCACATATATATATTTAAGTAATATTTTAAGGGAACATGGAAGTGCAATTGTGATTTATGGTAGTAACAGTTCTTCTCAGTAACATATCTAGAGATGGGCAAATCTGACTCCGGGCCTGGGCACCATTTTTAGAAGGAGTATCAGAATGGCAGCCCACAGCACTGCTGCCAGGTCCTGTGGTCAGGGAGTTTATGCCACAGCAAGAGTAACACCTGTGTGAGGAAGTAAGAGCTCAGCATCTCCATTGCCTTCCCAACTCTTTGGCATTCCTTCCCTTGTGCCTAGGGCACCAAGACTCCTATTTACACCTCAGGGAACCTCTGTTTCTCCTGCTAAACGAGAAAAAATATTTCAGTAAAAAGAGAGAAATAATGTGATCCCATTTGATTTTAAAATTGTTAATATTTGTTAATAGATGCATTTCAAGAGCATTCCTTTAATGGCTTTTTACAAGTGACTAAGTGTTCTTTTCAGTATCATAGAACTTAATTGAGATCACTTGCCTCTGCACATCTATAATGTCTTTAATTTATCCATGATACACCAAACAGGGCTCACTGAAAACAGAATACCTGTGCCTGTCTATAATCTGTTTTAGTAATTTATGATGACCCAAGACCTGACTCATTACTAATATTCCTACCAGAAGTGGACACACTTTTAAAGCATAATTTGTGTTGGAGGCTCATTTCAAAGAAACATTAAGAAAGAATAGAGTCTGAAGTAAACACCGTTAGGTGCTTATGTTCTATTGTATTCTTTCCCTTTATTAAGAAAGTATCAGAGAGGTAGTTCACTGTGTTAATTTGATGTTAGATAGAAGGTAGGTCAAGGTGATACCTTAGAGACTAAGGACTTTGTTACACACTAATTTTAGGTGGCTCCTGGAGCTCTTAACCCCTGGACTGTCCATGCATTAGGCACCTATATATGTGACAGAGCTCTGTTCCGACGCATGCTAATTAGCAGGTGTTGGAACAGATTCAGTTAATCCAGCCTGCTACAAGTCTGTTGGAGCATCCTAATTAGCATACTCCAGCAGCCTCTGTGTCATGTGTATTCAGTGTCCCGGCATTACAAAATGGCAGTGGAGGCGCTTTAACTAAAGCTCCTTGAACACATTTGGTTAAAGCACCTCCGCTGCCATTTTGAAATTCAGGACACCAAATACACATGACCCTGCAGATGCTTTAATTAGAATGGCTCTCAGAACCACTTTAATAAAAGTCCCTCCCCCACCCCGAAGCACACGAATACATGCCTATTAATGCATGAAACTGGTTGTAAGCACACTTTGGGCAGCTTATAGGCCTCAAGGCCCCTCCGTTAAAGGTCAACAACTGTCGATGGTCAACAGCTTTTTCTATCTAGGCAGCAGGCTCTCCTGTGCTGTCCATATTGACAACGAAGTCAACGCGAGGCTAGCAAAAGCCAGCATGGCCTTCAGCAGACCCTGTAAGTTGGTCTGGGACCACAGAGGCATCAGCATGTCAATGAAATTGATGGTTTACAAAGTCATCATTCTCCTGACCCTCCTTTATGCCTGTAAAACCTGGACCAGCATTATGCCAAAAAGCTAAAATAGTGAAAGATACTAAAGAGCAAGTGGCAGGATAAGATTCCAGACACTGAGGTGCTCAGAAGATCAGTTCTCCCCAGTATCCACAAAATACAGAAACCAGCACAGCTAAGATGGGACAACTTCCTTTCAAGAATGCCTGATGCTTATCTATCAAAGAAAATCTTCTACGGCGAACGGTCAAATGGAATACACTTTCATGCCACACCAAAGAAGTGGTATGAGGACACCCTGAAGATGTCCCTAAAGAGTTTCAGCATCAACCCAGATTCGTGGAAGCAAATTGCTCATGACCATCCCTCCTGGTCATCAGTCCAGAGCGAAGCACTGGCCTTCAAGCAGCAGTGCAGGGCAGAGAGAATGAGAAAGCATGTGGCCAGGAAAACAAGGACCTCTCATGTCCAGTCCTCATTGCTCTCCTGCCCCTGCTGCAGCTGATGGTTCAGGGCAAAGATTGGGCTTATAAGTCACCTGCATACTCATGTGACCTAGCCTCCACCCTGCCCAGGTACTCTGAAGGATGAACAAACAGGTGGCTTAAAGCTGTGCCACTCCAGGGTAGCTTTATCTCCAATCTGTATTACCAAACTCATGTTCCATTAATGTGTGGTCACTCCCCACAGATGAGCCACCCAAGTTGCAGTCCTCCAGCATCCCAGGATGCAGTGACTTCACCCCCACCCTCTTGTTCTGTGTGGAAGAACTTCCCGTGCCCTAAACTCTACTGACCATGGTGGCAGTTCTGGGACCAACTTAACTCTCCCTTCTGCCCGCCCCCCGCCCTGGCAGCCATCTTCCAGATGCTCTGCAATCTGTTTTTCATGCAAACTGCCTGCAGAACACATATCAGTTTACTATATCACAGGAGTGGGATCTACACAGATAAGGTAGGGGGCCAGATCAGGTCCCCATGAGGTGGAGTTCCTTCCTAGGGTAGGGGTAGTAGCTCCCCCAAAAATGTCTTCCGTCACCACTCCCACCCCAAGGTACTCTGGGAAGCATGACAAGCACCCCTCACACCCCAATCCCAAATCCAAATGTATTAAAACGCCTTTTTAAATTTACTTCCTTTTTATTTCTTTTTTATATTTTTTACTACTACTTATTTTATCCTTCAGTGGCTGACATTTTTCATTTCACCACCCTTCCCCATCCCCATTTCCTTTCCACCTCCTATTTCACCTCCTATTTCCCACGCCCGTTCCATTAATTCCCCACCTTCCAGCTGTATGTTCCTTCCCCCTCCCCACCATCCCAACTCTCACACATCTAAAGCACCTAGAGCAGGGATAGAAGCCTGTCCTGATTTCACCAGCCCTATAGTGGCAATTCAGCTGTTGTTCCTAGTTAGGACCCTGCTTTCCAGCCTTCTAATGGCAAGTCACAGCTGTGCAGGTAGGGGACAGTTAGCCTTAAGGTACGACTGCTCCAGATTTGAGCTAGCAGAAACATGAACCAACTTTTGAGCAGCTGACAGAGCAACATGTAGTGAGGCCCTAACTCATTCAGAGAGCCATGAGGGTTCTCATCAGCAATAACCTACATAGCATCTGGTAATCAACTCTGAACCAGTTAGTCTCTGAGGGTACTTATACAGCTCTGGGATGTGTGTGTGTGTGTGTGTGTGTGTGTGTAGGGGGGTTAAAAAGAGCATCTCCAAGAGCTGCTGTAATTAAAGCACCAAGACATCACTTGTATCACTATCCACATGCTGAAAATGGTGGTGGGGGTGCTTTAATTACATTTTTCAGCACAGGGACACTGATACATGTGATGCTAGAGTCGACTGGAGCATGGTAATTACCACACTCCAGCAGAATGGATTAATTTAACCCTTCTCTGATGACTGTAATAACACTGCATCAGAGCAACCTCAATGCACATGTATAGATGTCCTAAAGTGCCATGATGTCCTAAAGTGCCATCTTGCTTAGCTTCTGTTTAATAAAAGTCACAGAGAAAAACTGGAATTAATTTCAGCAATAAAAGTTGTCTTCTGAGGCATGCTCAAAGCTCTAACTAACTAAAATAGTGGGGACTAATGAAGTCAGAAAAACCCTGAAACATTATTAAGAAAGATTTCATAGATTTTCATAGACATTAGGGCTGGAAGGGACCTCGGGAGATCATCGAGTCCAGCCCCCTGCCCAAAGGGCAGGAAGTCAGCTGGGGTCATAGGATCCCAGCAAGATAAGCATCCAATTTACTCTTGAAGGTGTTCAATGTAGGTGCTTGAACCACCTCCAATGGCAGACTGTTCCAGACCTTGGGGGCTCGGACAGTAAAGAAATTCTTCCTTATGTCCAGCCTGAAACGGTCTTGCAGGAGTTTGTGACCGTTCGACCTCGTCATCCCTTGGGGCGCTCTGGTGAACACATGTTCCCCCAGATGCTGGTGTTCACCCCTGATAAACTTATAGGTGGCCATCAGATCACCCCTGAGCCTGCGCTTTTCCAGGCTAAAGAGTCCCGTGGCTCTCAGCCTGTCATTGTAAGATCTGTTTTCCTGACCTCTGATCATGCGCGTGGCTCTCCTCTGGACTCTCTCAAGCTTCTCCACATCCTTTTTGAATTGTGGAGCCCAAAACTGGACGCAGTACTCCAGCTGCGGCCTCACCAAGGCCGAGTACAAGGGGAGAATGACGTCCCGGGATTTGCTCGAGAAGCATCTATGGATGCACGCCAGCATTTTGGTCGCTTTACTAGCTGCAGCATCGCATTGGAGGCTCATGTTCATCTTGTGGTCAATGATGACCCCCAAGTCTTTTTCTTCTGTAGTGCTAACCAACGTAGCACTGCCAAGCCTATAAGGGTGCTGCAGGTTTTTCCTCCCAAGGTGGAGAACCTTGCATTTTTCGGTGTTAAACACCATCAGGTTCTCGTCTGCCCATTTGCTGAGCTTGTCCAGGTCAGCCTGGTTCACCCGCCTATCTTCTGGCGTGGATGCTTTGCCCCAAAGTTTGGTGTCATCGGCGAACTTGGCCAGTCCACTCCTAACTCCAATGTCCACATCATTAATGAAGATGTTGAACAGTATGGGTCCCAGGACAGAGCCTTGAGGGACCCCACTGGTTACAGGGCACCATGATGATTGACTGCCATCAATCACAAAATAATCACAAGATTATTCTCATCTGGTCTACTAGCTCTTGTTTCTCTAGGCAATAATTTCATTTTTTTTGTTGCTGTTTTTGTCCATATTTTGGCTCCATGACTACCTAAGACCACATTAGTTTTTCCCAGTGGAATGGGGGTAATTTATATGCATACCCTATGGACCAAACATGATGTGCCTGGCACCAGGGGCCTCTGAATGGCCTGGACCAAAAAAAAGCAGTCCTAGATGGTGGACTCCCACCTTCTGTATAGGACATGAGGAACCATGGAGAGTGGTTCTTCTACTCTTCAAGAGACTGAACAGGGCCCCAAAGAGTATGCCCAAGTAACATTGGAAGTGGCTGTATCTACATGAGATACTGCTATGCAGTGGTTACTGTTCATTTATTTAGTATAAATAAACACTTAATAAATGTAGAGCAATGTGAGTTACGGTGCAGTAGCTCTGACAAATGCCTTTTTTCACTTCTGCTATGGCCATTATGGTGGTTGGAACTGATACTTGGATGGGTAATTCTGATTATAAATTGGGCATGGTGTAGCTATCTATTAGGCCTGTGCAAATAGGGAAATATTTGATTCGGATCCAGATTCAGCCAATTCAGAGTACAGCGATTCAATTCAGATCTCTGTCCTGAAGCAATTCAGCCAAATCAGCTTCAGAAGATTCGGTGCTGCTTCAGAGAGATTCAGTGATTTGGATTGGCCAAGGAGAGGTAGGCACAGTCAGGCAGCAGAAGGCTCTCCCACAGCTCCTCTGGCTGTGCCTGCCTCTCTCCAGGTTGGGGGAGCTATGGGAGAAACACCCATGACTGCCCTGCCCAGCCCCAGCCCTTGACAGGCCCCACACTCACCGGCTGCAGAAGCAGCAATCAGGCCTCTGTGCACTCATGGCAGAGGGGTGCAGGGCAGCGGAGAGCAGTGGGGATCATTCCCCCTGCTTGCTACCCATGCAGCAGCTGCCCCATGGCACAGGTGCAGCACAGCTCAGCAGGGCACCGCACACTACCTGGGAGCTGGGGTCAAGCGCTACCATGCTTTGCTGACTGCTTCAGCTGCCCCAGTTTCAAGACAGTGGAGAGCATCCTGCTGAAACACACTGCACCCACACAATGGGTGAGTGCCAGGTGAGGAGGGCGACCCCCACTTCCACCCACTGCATGTGGAACCTCTGCCACAAGCACCCAGAGGCCCTGACTGCCATTCCTGCAGCTTGTGAGTATGGGTTGTTGGGTTTTTTTAAAGCTCTGCAGTCACAGGCTGCAGGAGCAGTGATTGGGGCCTCTGGGTGCTCATGCCATAGGCCCCCCACACAAAGCAGGGCAGTGGGTATTGCCCCCCCACCTGCCATCCACACGGCAACTGCTGCATCATGCGGGTGCAGAGCAGCTCAGCAGGGTGCTGTGTGCTGTCTGGGAGCTGGTCTCCCCTGGCTCTGCCTGCTTCTGGCTCAGGGGCTCTTCCCTGCTGCTGCTTGCCCAGCCAGCATGGGGGTGGGGCACGCAATGCAGGCACCAGCAAGGCATAACCCCAACTCCCAGTGCTGCCGCAACTGCATAAGCAATGGGAATGGAGGCTCTGCTCTGCTGCCACTTGCCAGTCGGCACAGGGGTCACAGGATGCAGGTGTAACAAAACCACCAGCTTTTCTTTTTTTTAATTTTAAAATGCATCCACTCCCCTTCCTCAACCATTTCTGACTTTTTCTTTCCCTCTCTATTCCCTATAGATAAGTATAAGTGAGCTAAGACACAAGATAATCTTTAGCATTCATAGCAAGTTGTATTTGCTTTCTTTTTTCTCCTTCTTTATATTGTATACTATGTTTATATTGATTTTTACTGTTCTATATTACTGTTTTACTGGTACTATATGATTTAGGCCTACATATGTAATTTAGCATAAGTCATGTCAAGTTTCCATTTTATTTGTCAAGTCTCCATCTGTCCCCAGGCCCAGTTGTGTAACCCATGACTCATACCTACCCCTCCTATGTAACTTGGTTCCTGAATGAATAGGGATGAATGAGGGTGCTTGACAGACACTGGCAGTAGGTCTAAAAATAGCGCCCTCTGAATGACTGAATCATCAACACCAATACATGGACCAACAACCCAGCCCTTGGAAACACCCTCAGCATTCAACAAACAAAAGATGAGGCAACCCATCATTGTGCCAAGGCTGCACATGCTCAGTATGAACACTTGGAGCCCTCTGAAACAGGACTGACTTTGCCTGGAAAGACCCTCCCCACAGGATATCAGAGGTAGTTTGCCCCATAAAAGGGGTAGTGAAAACCGACTTCTTGGGATGCCCTCTCCATTTGGACCAGCACCATGCAACACCACCTATCCACCCAGAAGCCCTGACAACGACCCCCCTCTGGACAACACCTACTGGACAAGGATACCTTTCCAACTTGGATAGGTAGCTATCACCCCCCACCCCCTCTTCAACCAAGACTTGGACTCTGCTTCTCCTCCATACCTGGACTCCAGCCCTTCCACTGAGCCTCTTTCTCCTGCTGCCATTGTGAGTGTGTGTGCGTGTATGAACTAGTAACTTCATGGTGCTGTGTAGTGTGTTGTCTGTTTAATAAAACTGTTATTTGGACCCGTAAGTTGGGTTTTGCTTTACTATGTTTTGGCCCTGCTCCAATCTCTGCTCCTCGCCCCTTTAACTTCTGTCTCATTTCTCCCTCTCCGGCTCACTGCCACCTCCAACACTTGTCCTGAGCTCCTCTTTGCCTCCAAGCCCCCTGTTTCTTTGCCACTGTCTTATCCCCACTGCCTTTTCCTTTTCCCCTGAGCAACCAGGTTTCTGCCTCAGTGTCTTTCCTGGCTGTGTCTTCCTTGCCACCACTTATCTGCCCCGCCTCCCCAATAGCTCAGCTGTCTGCCTCAGTTTCCAGCCCCAGTCTACCTTAAGTAAACCCAAGCCTCAGTTCCTCAGCCAGCTTCTCTGTAGTCCAGCGGTTTTAATCCCGGTTCTTGCAACTTTCACTCCCTACATCTTAACTCTCTCTCTCACCTGAACCTTCCCCCAAGTATCCCAGGTACCCCAAGCACACACATACATACTGTACCATCCAAGTTAGGAACTTACCTGTGTGTATGCATGTGAACTGGTAAGTGTGTGTGTGTATGTATATTTACACACACATATATGTCATTGTGTGCATGATATATGAATTAGTGATCTGTGCCTAACTTTTGGGGTGTATAGTATATGTGCTTGAATTGGTGATACGTAAGCATGTGCCTAGGTTGGTTTGGATGTGTATGTGCCTGAGTTGGTAGTGTGTGTGTGTATCCACCTAATTGATTTGTGTATGTGCAACTGTGTCACATCAACCTGTCTAACAGAGCAATATTGAGATCCTGAGAGTTGGCCTGACCCCATAGGCAACACAGGCGTGGCAATGCTGGGAGCAGGGCCTGTGCCCTGCTGCTACTTTCCCCCTTCCACCTGGAGCAAACCATGCCCACATCCTGCCCCCGCCCTTACTCCAGCTGGGCAAAGTGGCAGCAGGGCAGAGCCCCCACTCCCAATGCTGCTGCACCCATATCCCATGCTCCCCCCACCCCCCTCCTTGAGTAACATGCCCCCTGCACTGACTGGGCAGCTTGTCCCAGCCCCAGCCCCAATCACGCCCTCCCCCCATGCTCCTTCCCTCCTCCCTCCCCCAACTCGAACAGACTTACCAGCTGGAGGCAGCTATCAGCTGCCTGTTTAGTCTATGGCCAAATCTCCATATAGGCCAAATCTTTTCCTAATTGATTTGGATGCTCAGAATCAATTCAGACTTTTTCTTGGTCTCCCGATTTGATTCAGATTCAGAGATTCAGTCCCTGAATAGGGTCGAATCTCCTCCAAATCGAATCAGCTACCAAAGCTTCACATAGCCCTACTAAGGATTTAAAGTCTGATTACATGTTATTTACTACCTACTGGGTGTATCTACATGAGATGCTTACTGGCAGTAGCCTAATACTACCACATAGCAGTGTTGTGTCATGGATTTTGCTATGCAATGCTACTGCACAGTAGTATTGGACTACTGCACAGTCAGCATCTTCTGTAGACACAACCACTAGGTAGTAAACACTATGTAATTACACAATAAATGGATAGCTACACCCTGCCTAATTTACAACCAGAATTACACATCACATTATTAGTTCCAACTGCCTAACAGGCATAGCAGAAGTGTTCACAGTGCAGCCCCTGTCAGATTCCAATGAATCTGGGAATTCTGCTAAAATCCCGTCGTCAACAGTTTCAGCATGTATATACTACAAACCACAAACTCATAACAGGTTGACCTGCTGTGTCACTGTAGCAAAACCCCCATTTTTTCTTTTTTTAAATTTTAAAATGCATTCCCTCCCCTTCCCCAACCATTTCTGACTTTTTCTCTCCCTCTCTATTCCCTATAGATACGTATAAGTGAGATAAGACATAGGATAACCTTTACTCTTGTATTTTCGTAGCAAGTTGTATTTGTTTTGTTTTTTTTCTCCTTCTTTATATTCTATAATTATTATGTTTATATTGATTTTTACTGCTCTATATTACCGTTTTACTGGTACTATATGCTTTAGGCCTACATATGTAAATTAGCATAAGTCATGTCAAGTTTTCATTTTGTTTGTCAAGTCTCCATCTTGTCCCCATGCCCTGTCATGTAAGCATGTTGTAACCTATGACTCATACCTACCCCTCCTATGTAACTTGGTTCCTGAATGAATGGGGATAAATGCGGATGCTTGAGAGACAATGGCAGTAGGTCTAAAAATAGCTCCCTATGAATGACCAAACCATCAACACCAATACATGGACCAACGACCCAGCCCTTGGAACCACCCTCAACATTCAAGAAACAAAAGATGATGCAACCCACCATTGTGCCAAGGCTGTACATGCTTAGTATGAACATCTGGAGCCCTCTGGAACAGGACTGACATTGCCTGGACATGCCCTCCCCATGGGATATCATAGGTAGTCTGCCCCATAAAAAGGGGTAGTTAAAACTTACTTCTTGGGGATGTCATCTTCACCTGGACCAGACCTGCTTCATGTCACACTGCCTATCAACCCAGAGGCCCTGCCAGTGACCTCCCCCACCCGCCCGCCGACAACACGTGCTGGACAAAGATCCCGACTGGCCATCAAGGACCCCCTTCCAGATTGGATAGGTAGCTATCACCCCCACCCTCTCTTCAACCAAGGAAGAGACTTGGTTGGCAACTTGGACTCTGTTTCTCTTCCCTACCATTCTACTGATTCTCTTTCTGCTGCTACTTTTGTGAGTGCTGGTGTGTGTGTGCGTGCGCATGTGTGGGAACCAATAACTTCATGGGGCTGTGTAGTATGTTGTCTGTTTAATAAACCTGTTATTTTGAAATCCTGACTGTCTTCCCCTTGCCACCATTTATCTGCCCCCTGATCTCCCAGCTGTCTGCCCCAGTTTCCAGCCCCAAGCTGTCTCATGGTGCAGGTGCTCCCAGCTGTCTGCCTCAGTTTCAAGCCCCAAGCTCCCAGCTGTCCACCCCTCTCTCTTTCCTGGCTTGCTCTTCCTCCTTGCCACCAGGCTTTTCCCCTTGCACCAGTGACCTCGAGTAACCCCAAAGCCACTTGACCTTAAGTAACCCTAGCTCCCCTCCAGCCTGCCAGTTCTAATCCTGGCCCCAGCAACTTTCAGTTCTGGCACTTTCACTGTCTCATTTTAACCCCCATTCACCTCCCTTCTTCCCCTCCTTCTGGAGATCTTTGACCCTTGATTCCTCTTCGCATAGTCACCAAGCACCCTAGGTATCCCAAGTACCCTAAGCGCACACATACACCCCAAACCACACAAGTTAGGAACTCAGCTGTGTGTATGTATAGGTGGGTGGTCTGTGTGTGAGCTGGCAAATATACATATATGTCATCATGTGTGATACACAAATTAATGATCCGTGTATGTGTATTGGATGTGTGGGTATTGACAATTGTTTTTTGTCTAACTTCTGATGTGTATAGTGTATAGGTGCTTGCACTGGTGATAGGTGTGTGTGTGTCTAAGCTGGTAATTTTGGATATGTGTGTGTGCCTGAGTTGGTAGTGTGTGAGTGCATGCACCTAGTGTGTGTGCATGCACCTAATTGTTTTTTTTTTGAGTGTGTGCTTGTGCAATTGTACACCATGCCCTCCTGTCTAACAGCACAATATTGAGATCCTGAGCATTGGCCTGACCCCACAGGGGAACATCACAACTACGAGTCATTTTCAGGGTCAGCACTGATGGTCATCTCTGTAAACACAGAGGGTCTCACAGGAGTCAGGCAAGACATTCTTTCCATGATTTGCACTGACTACAATGGTCATATGCTCTCTCTCCAGGAGACAGAAAGAGGGCAAAACAGCAATAGGCTATTGATCCCAGGATGAGTTTAACCATTGAAAGGCAGCACAAGAAACAATGGAGTGCTATCTTTGTAAAACCAGAGCTCATCACTGAACACAAGACTGATTACAGAACAAAATGACATTGGAACTTTGATCACTGTTATGGACAACATCTCAATAATATCAATTTATAAACCTTCAGAGAAGCGGTTTGCCTTTGTGAGCCCAGGAAATCTAGACTACAAAAAAGTATGTGTGATCATCAGTGACTTTAATAGTCACAGCATCACATAGGGTTACAGTGAAAACAATGAGAATGACAACTTGGTCAACATGTGGGCCAAGGCATACCACCAAACCCTGATTTGTAACTCAAAGCTACTTGGATCTTTGACTAACTCTATGGAGATGAAACTATACTCCAGACCTTAACTATGTTGATAGCAATTACAGAAGTTATGTACAAAAAAGATGTGTTGGAACCCATTCCCCACTCACCCCAGACCAATCGCTATCAATGTCACAGCAGCCATAACTCCAAATATTGTACCAATACATAGATGCTTAAATTTTAATACAGCAGCCTGGATAGGCTTTTCTGAATACCTTGACAAAAAAGTGAAATGCATGGAATCAGTCTTCGACAACTATGACCTCTTTGTGAATGCAGTGCATAAAATCTCCCAGAGGTATATAGCACAAGGATGCAGAACTGAGTATATATCAGGGCTTACTCCCAAACTAGCAGCCAAATACAAAAAAATACTGGCAAAAGTTTCAAAGACATTCTTTCTCAGAAGACACTATTGTGGCAGGGACAGCCCTAACTTACAAGCTCCAAGAAGAAATAAAACAGAAATGGAAAAAAAATGATTGAAGGAATAGCTATAACCCACACTAGCAGGCAAGCATGGCTAACCATTCACAAGCTGAGTAATGACCCAGAAAAAGTGCAGCAATACCACAACATCACAGCCAAACAGGTACCTCACCACCTTCTGCTCAATGGTAAAGCTTTGAACAAACAGCTTAAAATACAGATTAAATGGCCAACTGATCTGAAGGAAAATAATTTTAGCATGCCATACACGGTGAATGAATCTGATGCCAGAATAAGTCACTTGAAGAATGGCAAAGCAGCTGGACTTCATGATGTGCACAGAGCAGCTCAAACACTGTGGTCCCAGAACAAAATCATGGGTATTATGCCTTTTTGACATTTGCACATCAACCCTTAGAATATCTAATTTATGGTGACATGGCCATGTAATAGTTTTATTAAAGCCAGGGAAGGATACCTCTGGACCAGAAAACAGGGTCACTTCTATGCCATCTTTATAAGCTTTATGAACACCTTATTCTTGGTCATCTGCCACCTCATATTAAACAAAATCTAATACCAAAACAAGCAGGATTTAGACCAGGCAAGTCCTCTTCTGGCCAAATACTGAACATCATCCAGCATATATGAGATAGATTTGAGAAAGGGATGATAACAGGTGCTGTGTTTATAGACCTATCAGTGGCTTATGACACAGTCAGCCACAAAAACCTGCCTGCCAGTCTACAATATGTTACATGACTACTACCTAGTGCAGATCCTCCAATCTCTTTTGGAGAATAGATTTTTTTTTATGTAGAAACATGCAAGAAATGGAGCTGCTGGAGATGACAATGGAATGGCCTCCCACAAGATACTGTGCTAGCACTGATCCCTTTGAACATATCTAACAATGAACAACAAATACAGAGGAATATGATGAGCTTCATATATCCTAATGATCTATGCATCACATTGCAAGAGAAGAACTTCACCACTGTTGAGAACAGAATGACAGATGCACTGAGTAACCTCTCAGATTACTACAGTAAAGCCCTATTTCATGCCAACCAAACTAAGGTGCAGGTCACAGCTTTTCACATCCACCATACAGAACCCAAGTATAAATTAAACATAATCTGGGATGAAAGTCCACTGACTAATCACCAGAACCCTGCATACTGAAGGTTACACTGGACGAAACACTCACCTTCAAAGTACATGTACAGATTAAAGGGAAACTCAGAACCTGCAACAGCATACTTCAAGAGTTGGTCACCTCAAAGTGGGGAGTGAACCTAGCTATTACGAACCACTGCTATTGCCCTGTATTACTCCACTACAGGGTATGGATGTCCTTTATGGGAATGATCAATTCATCGCAGGAATATAGACCTAGTTCTAAATGACAGCTGTCATGAAATAATAAGAGCTTTAAAGTCTGTACTTACTGGCTGGCATTGCACCACCTGATATCAGAAGAAAGGTAGCAAGTGAAAAATAAAGATCACAGCAGATGAAAGACCCCAGGCATCCACTCTATGGCCACAAAGACATAACTAAATGGCATAAAACACAACAGGTTTTGTGACCAGTGTTGTGCTGTTGGATACGACAGCAGGCAGGGTGCGACTCAGGCTATAGATAGAAAGATTATGTGCAATCAGGTACTTCAAAATGGACCCGGAATCCCAGAAGGACCTTCCAAGAGGGGTGGATCTAGATTGGCCAAGATGGAGATGCCTGAATTGCCTGCACCCACGAACTGGAAGATCAGAAAAAATATATGATCAAATGGGGCTACTCTAATGACACAAGTACATGCAAGCACAGCAAAGCAAAGACTGTGGAGGACATTCTTGTTTGCTGACTCCTTGGTGAGACCTGTATGAAGGAGGATCTCACTACAGCAATGGAAAGAGCCATTGCTTGTGCATGAATCTGAAAAAAAGCATCTAGTTTATGACAAGCATACAAAAAGAAGAAGTTTTGTAAAACTAAGTACAAGGCATTAGGGGGATTTTTTAAAAATATGCAGCACTTACTGGTACTATTATGAAATAGTATAGAAAACAGAAACAACATAGGATGGCACTTCTTTTCAAAAATCAATGACATGATAGGCACCTGATAAATAATGATCCACCCTTCATAAAGAATTTTCCAAACAGGTTTTGAAACAACTACAGTTTTGTTCTGTGTAACATCCAGGTTAATACCTAGTGATAGATCAAAACTTTGGCTGTACGTTTGCAAATGCTCTCTTGAGAATTCTTTCATCTCATTTTCATTGAATCACTAGTTACCTTTGATTTAGATTGGTGCAAGCCATGACCAGAATTTCTCCCCCTTACATGGTTTCAAGAGCTGCATTCAGAAAATGAGACTCTTCTCAGTGGCAGCTGCTATTTTAATGATACAACATTGTACTTCCCAGCAGGAAGCCTGTATTCACAAGGCAGATTATGACTGCAAGAATTCAAGTCCCATTAGAAATCTTAGTTTCCAAATTAAATTAATTTTCATTTTTAACTGAAAAATTAATTTAATTGTTGTCTAAACTAGCGTCGTTTTTACATGTTAGAATTAGCTCCTTGGTAACATAGTAAGGTGACTCCTTCTGCCACTATAGGTGACTTTCCCCACACTTTCCGCTCCACCATCTCCCCATTTTGTTCAGTCTTTGGACCCTTGTACAAAAGAACATCCTTCATGGGGGGAAAGGAGTGTTAACCTTTCATAAGTTTGAACATTAGAACTTTCTCACAGCCCTTTCTCCATGGGCAGGGTAAGATGAATATACGCCAGAGGTGTAGCATGGAAAAGATGCACCCTGGGCAGCCTTCCCTTCCCTTTCCTCCCTTCCCCCAACCTGTTCCTTCTAGCAGGCAGCCTGATGGAGTGCAAGGCATTCCGGGGATTGTTTTTCTCTAAACAGTTAATGTAGTTTGCTGCTGCTGGGTGGGGGAAGGAAAAACTATCACCCCATGTTTTTGCCACCAAAACTCACATCCAGAAGGCAAAAATTGCTAAATTTGGCAGCAATAAATGAGGGTCAGTTCTCCACTGCTTAGCAGAAGTGAACTCCACAAAATTAGGATTCCAAAAACACATTGTGCTGTATGACATACATTGTCTGCACCAGTAATGTGTGTCATAGAGGCAGGTAGTTAGCAGACATGAAGGCAGAAGAGGCAAAGGAAAGCTGTACCCTTGGGGTGAGGCACGCCTCACCTCCACCATCCTTCTGACACTCCTTCCCCTATGTAGTTTCCAGGGCATGTGCCCCACTTGCCCACCCGATGTTGTACAACTGGCATATGTGTCCTTTACATTTAGACATGGGAATGCAATTTAATTTTAGGGTGTTGGCTCATTCTTAAATATTTCTTTCATTAGTTCACCAGTCTCTGGGCTGCTGCCTAACCAACACTGCTGAAAGAGTTTCGTCTCATAATGGACTAGTATCCAGTTATTCCTTTATTAATAATCCTGGTCTTCAAGTCCTAGCTGATAGACAGTCTACATGAAGCTAGACAGGTTCTAAGGAAGCACTATCAAGGAATCTGAAAATGGCGCATCACCAGAGAACCTGGAGCTGTTTGACATTGGCCACAAAGTGCAAAGAATAAGCACACCCAGATATGGGTTAACTCAGCATAAGTGGTGTGAAGCTTCCTTTGGTTGAGAGGTGATCAAAATGTCTGCTTTTCCTTTTCTGTGCCCCCCCGCCCCCGATGTGCATCTTCCATCTGATACCTGCTTCTTGGGAAGATGGAGTTTGCTCATCCTATATCGATAAAGTGAATCAAGCCTGTTCTTGAACATACACCAGATATCAACAACATCTATATTGACCATTGTTATATTTTAAGGGTGTATAAATAAAGAATATTTCTTTTCAGGAACATGTTGTAGGAGCTGACACAAGACTATTGAATCTAAAATCATTATCTATATTGAAGCTGTGGTGTTGCTGGTGCACAATGCTTTACTGCATGGTAGTATTGCAAGGATACTACATGCCTTTTGAACAAAGAATATGTTCTAGCTAAGCTAGTGTGTGGTCAGATAAGCTAAATGTTATTCCTTGACAAAATGAATGCATTTATTAAAACTCATTCATTTCTGAAATTTTACTCAAATTGTCAAATAGGAAGCTCAGAAAGTTAAAACACATACCTTTACAATAACTATAGCACAATTACAGATGTGGGTGTGCACACATGCACAAATCAAAAATACCTAGCTTTCCCCTTTGCCAGATTGTAAGAGGAGGAATGAAACTCCCATTCCACTCAACCTTTCTCCTGATGTATTGTATTGAATCTTGTCCAAAATGAAAAGCAGGGCTTATTTTCCCCATAGTGCAAGCTGCTTTTTGCTTGGAGAAAATGAAACCTGTGCATCACAATAGAACGGAAGGTCAGTAGGTTATTCAGCTTGCTGTGGCAAGTATTGTTGTTCTGAATCACACTTGCGTGATCAGCAGTACTCACACTCACAACAGGAAGAGCCTGGAGTGGAGGGGAGGTTGTGGAGGCTCAAAGCCAGTGTCGGGTTGTTTCTATTCCTGCCTTTGAAATAGGTTTCTTACTTTGAGGGAGCCCTACAGCTCTGCTTCCTTTATAATGTTAATTTACTGAACTGTCAAGGAAAAAAAAAAAGAAAGAGGAAAAAAAGATGCCAAGAAATGAGTCAGGGTGCATCTGGGAGCATCAGAAGCCTAGCATGCCAGGGGAACAGAGACCTCCCTATTTCTAATAACAAATCAAATTGAAAAGGGCTGCTGGGGCTTAGCCTAAACTTGAAATGCTCAGGATTATATAAGATATGTACAGTTCCATCCACCTGTAACTAGATCTGTGGCTGGAAAGACAATTGTGTACACCAAGCCCAGTATCTATGTAGGTGCATGTTAAACCTCAGAAGGTCATTTCCTTTTCTCTGTTTTCACTGGCCCACTGAAGGCACCAAAATGAAACAAATGGATTTTTAGAAAAGCATACAATAGTAAAATAATCATACATTTTCCTTCTTTTTTGACTTTTCCTTTGTCTTATTACCCTAAGAATTTTTTAGAATATCACCAAAAAGTGAAAGAAAAAGGGTGTACTGAATGGTTATGAAGGCGTTTTTAAATGGGAGAAAGATAACTGTGTATGACAGTCAAGGCACAACAACTGCATCAAATATGTAGGTAAAAGAGTACCTTAACTGTGAGCCATATTCCTAACAGTTGCCCTACATTGAGCTGCATAGAAAGCATCATGTCACAGAATCAGTCACAGATATCAGAATACTTGACTCAATGATTCACTTTTTCACTAGCCATTTTCTGACAAAGGTCCCCAAATGGGCAAACAACCAAGCAGCCCCAACAGGAGCAGCAGGGTTGACAGAGCTGTTACAGTGCTGTACTGCCAATCTGGTACTCTCAGTGGCTGTAAACACAGTTTGCATTCCATCTGGTGTGTGGCTTATGCCCCTAATGAGAAGATGCTACATTATTTATCCTCCTGGTTTTGTCTACTCTTAACAATGCTCAGTGGTCTCTTTTATGGGAACATAAGAGTTAAAGAAACTTAATTTTTCAAACTTATACATTCATGAAAAGTATGTTTATTAGACTCAGTGGGAAAATATTCACCAGAATTTTTTTTTTTAGTGAACAGTAGAATAAGAAGTTTTGTTCTTGTTTTGCCCAAACCAGTTCATATTTTCCAGTAAGATCTAGAATGTATTGTGGTGTATTTGCCTTGGGAATGGAGAAATATTTCAACCCTAGATTTGGGACAGAGGATTACATGTATAACATTTTCCATTTATATACATCTAGAAGCACTTTACAAATCACTTAAACACAAATCTGTAACTATTATATGACAATGAGGGCCTGCTCCAAAGCCCACTGAAGTAAATTAAAAGATGCATACTGATTGCAGTTGGTTTTGGATCAGGCTCTTGAAGATCACTAGCACAAAAATAAAGTACATTATGCTACCAAAGAGGTGTTTTGAGGCTTAGACTCTATCCTCTGGTCTGATGAAGGAGACCTGCTGAGAATGTCACCTTAATTCTCTTAATCAGTGTTTTCAGTTACTATATAGATATGTGCTGTTGAGACCTTGATCTAAAGTATTATCATTCTATTCACCAAAATATTTACAGGTGAAATTGTATTGCCTTGAAGATTCCTGTTTGAATTGTTCATGGTATCTATGGTTACAAGATCTTTACAGATACCAAAGAACAGTAGCAAACTGTGCAGAGTAGAAAGGACTGTGGCCACATTATAGGAAAACATTTATACAGACAAAAGTATTTAAATGACTGTTTGGGGGTGATTCTGGAAAGTGGCTGGTGAGATAACTAAGCCAAATTAGGGTTTATTAAAATTCAAGAGGAATGAAAGGAAGAGAAGAGGAGTAATATGCATACTTTCCCCTGTTTGCAGTATAAAAATTCCAATTTCAAAGACTTGTGGGTCTTTGAAAGCACTTGACCAGTTTGTCTTTTAAAAATGAGGTAGAAATCTTGCTCTCTTACTCTAAAAAAATCTTACCCAGTGGTCTGGGTAAGATTACAAAACAAATCACAGTAACGTAAATCCAATCTATTCTTTTATTAAAATTTGGGAAGAGGAAGATCTGGTTTCTGGGTTCTTTGAGATAAGCTAGATTTTGCATTAGAGATATAAAGGTCTTAGGGCTTTATCTTCAGATAGATTTCACTTATGCACAACAAACTATATATTAAAAGTAATTATTCCCTTTGGGCATGTCTACATGTGCTTTTACGCATGCCTAAACATAATGTGCATTAGCCTAATGTACATTAAGGCAATTTAGGCACATGTCTACATGTGCATTCACCAAGGCACATTAATGCGGGTGTGTGGACTGACTTGGGAACTGAAGTTAGTCCCAAGTCAATGGTCACACATCACATTAATGCTCATTAGCACTTCTACAAGTTTGATAATACAATTTAGCTATTCTTGCATCAATTTGATACCTGCTTTATGCCTCGAATAACCTAAAATCACCATTTTAAAGGCACATTAAGGGTGTGCACTTGTAGACGTGCACCCTTAATTGGGCTAATACACATTAAATGTGCACGTGTAAACACACCCTTCCATTACAAACCATTTTGAATACAGTGTATTGATTGGCACTTTAAAATAAAAGTCCAATTCAGACTAATTTTGCAAAACATTGTGAACTAACAGCTGCCTACACTATAGAGTCCACAAGCCAGTTCCTTCCATTAAAATATTGAAATAACTTAACGGAAACTTTATAAAAGAGACATCTGATTTTATTTGATTTATGGCTATATAATTGCTTAAAAATTAGGATGCAGCTTTCCAGTGTGAAGATACAGCAGTATTGCAACATGTTCATTTCAATGTACAATGTTAAAGACAGAACAATACTAAAGAAAAAAGAAAGCTTATGTTCAAAGACTGCTAGAGGCAGTAGGTACTGGCTCACAGATGCTTCAGCTAGCATTGTACCATGTGCAATATAATCTCCAGAGACCTTTAAAAAAGACTGTTGGTATTCTCTAGCAGTGAATAAGAATGAAAATTGATTTTTGTTACACTGTTTCATGCTACCAGAGAAAGGAGAGAAAGAGACTAGCTGTTGAACAAAAGTGTTGTGGAGCTGGAATGGTGGTATGTTTTCCAGTGTCAGGAGCTGTAAGGGAAGTGTGGAAAGGATGCAAGTAGCAGCTAAACGCATGGCAGAGGTTGTGTGACATGCATGTATTGTTTCTTTCTGTAACAAGAAGCCAAAGAGCAGGCTTAGGGAAGGTTCTATGCAGAAGCTCAACAGTATAGCAGACAGAGAAAGATAATGTAGCTCTAGAGGTAGTATTTTCACTTCTAATGAGGTTCTTTATCATCTTTAAATGTTAAAAACAACTCTTTCCATTGTCACACAACACAGCTGGTTAGGAAAAAGGGGCCTGGTCAGGAAAGGATTACTGAAGCTAGAGCTGTGTATTGTTGATAGGGGAGAACAGGAGCTGAGAGAGGAGCAAGAGCCTGTGTGTACATATGGAGTTCCCAAGCCACTCCAAAGTTGAAGCTGGATGCATACTGCAAAATGGAGGTTTTAGACAAAGAATGGATCACAAAGATGTTATTTCAATTACTGACTCCACCATTTGCACCACAGGCATTTCTCACATTTCCTTGGAAAGTTGGTAGGCCCATCTCTGGTTAAACCACAAATTACTTCATATAGGAGCTAAAAGAAGAGCTGTGTGTAATACCAGTTTTTCTATTTTACTTGTTTATCCTCTTTACCTGAAAAAAACTATAGATTTCTTTGGATTTCTTTGATTTCTTAAGCACAGACCTATGCAATACATTTCTAAATGACTTCTTATAAATCAGTGCAGTTGCATAACAACTCATCAAAACTCCCTAAGTGGCTTTGCCCCAGGGCCCAGCCCCACTTTGTTATGACCTCGCAATCCTGGGGTCTCCATGGAATCTGGCCCGGGACCCACGTGGACGGGTCATGTGTAGCTGGGTGGATGGGATGGGGCCACAGGTGGGTGGGGAGCAGCATCCAGCACTGGGGTGGGCAGGTGGGGCCAGGGCCAGCAGCCCCTGCCTGTAGAACCAGCACCCACTACAGGGACATGTGGGCAGCAGATTGCAGCTCTGCTCAGGTCTGGGCCCTGGCCCCATACTGTCACTGCTTTTTTACTCTCTCAATGTTTTACTCCCAACTTTATTCGTCTCTTCCATTGGACAAGGACAAAAAGAAATAAAGAATTAGAAAAGCACCCCCCACCCAAAAGAAAATCTGCTTATTTGCATTTCCTGTTTAACTATGTTAAAAAACAGAGTAAGAGAAAGCAGTGATATAGGCAACTTGTGGCGGGGGAAAAGCAGAAGAACAAAAAAGAAGAGGCCCATGCTGAAAAATATTAGAGGCAAGAGCATTTTTGTGGTATCTTTATCAGGTCAATTGTATAGCTGGAGAGTTGGTGGAAAAGCTTTTGAATTTTTTCAGTATAAAAAGGGTTTTTTTGTTCTTTTTCATTGCAAAGGGGGAAAAACTAAAAAAAATAAATAAAAGTTCTGTATATTCTGTTGAAAACTGTCATCATTTTATTTATATATATATATGTAGTAGCTTTATACATTAAGTCAGGCTGATGCTGAACTTTTTTTTAAGTGGAAAGTGTTTTATAGACTAAGTTTTCATTTGGTGCCATGCTTCCTTATTTTATTTATTTATTTATATGTCAAAATGCCGGTATGAGTAGGAGAGCAAGATTTCTAGCATACTTCCTACACACACACACATACACATGAACTTCAAATTTTCCAAGACTTACCCTCCCTACTTTTTAGCTTGTGTGGTTTTTCTAGTACTTAATTTACATATCAAAATTGATAAAAAACATGCTTCATTTTTCACTAACAGACCTATAATAAAACATGTGTTTCCAATGAGAAGCTGAAGCAGGGTAAGAATTTCTTATCAACAATTCAGAAATGTAACAATAGGTATGCATTATATACCATGCATTTACAATACTTGCCATTTAATCTGAAATGCCCATTATTTAAGTATTTATAGCAGTGAATTACTATAGCACAGTAGTCTGAATATTAATATGGTGCTTAAAGTACAAGACAGTTTTGTTATCAATACATTTGCCAACGATAAGTCATCTACAACTCAGAAAATCATAGAAATTAAAAATGCATTGGGAAATATATTTTTAAAAGCTACACAGCAAATCTACATAGTCATTTCCTTTAATTAACATTATGGATTAGTTGTTTTACACTATTACCAGGTGACATCAGCAGCAATCAAAACCTGTGTGATAATGGTGTCACACAAATAACTGAGAGAGGTATGTTTATAGATTGTGATAAACTGTTGCAGTTGCCAAAGCAGAAGAGAATAAAGAACTGAAAAGGTTAGGACTCTTCATTCTAAAAATGAGAAGACTTGTGGGGGAATGGGACTTGAGTAGGACTGAGGTGTGTAGGAGAATGAAGGATGTAGAAAAAATGAATAGGAAATAGTTAATAACTAAGTCCCAGAATACTAGAATTAACAGGTACCTATTGAAATTAGCAGAAGATAGATTTAAAACTATCAAGGGAAAGTATTTTTTGTGCAGTGTGTAGTTAGCTTATGAAATCCATTGCCATAGGAGCACACAGTATATATAGCCAGGTTCAAAAAGGGACTAGACAAATTTATGGATGATAGATCTATTAATAGCTCTTAAACAGAATAGACATATTTCCTCTGGAATCTTTAAGACAAGGATGGTGGATGCCAGGTTAAGTAATGACCAGGGGATACATTAATTTAGATATACATTGTTCAATGCTCTTCCTCTAAAACAGAGATGCTGTCTGCATAAGGCTGCACATGGCATAATGACAGTCTACGGTGTGCATTGCATGCGGTGCCGGCACCAGAAGAGCCCTGCATGCTGAACCCGAGACCAGTCCGGATTGGGTAGTAAGTGGGACCTGTTCTGGGCTTTCACTTGCAACTTTATTCCCTTTAATATTTTTACTGAAGATTTTGAATATGACTCTGCAGATGAGAGCTTAAACTGCAGAACTTTTGATTGACTTATGAGAAGATAGAACTGCTTCAACATCGTTAGGAAACAATTGCTAACACCAATGTTTAAAAGCTATTACAGTCAAAAGAAAAACAATTATATGCACTGTTTTTAAACTTTTACTGAATTCAAAAAAACAACTTTCATAATATCAATTTGATGCAAGTTAGCTGTTATCTCAATTATCTGCTCTTTGGGGCAGAGACCTCTAGCACAGAAAGATCTTAGACCATGACAGGGGCTCTTAGGTGTCATTGCTATATAAATAATACTAATCTTCAGGCAAGCATGTAAATAAGTGTGACAAGTGATTGAAGTTATGTTTCTAACTTTCTGTCATTTTACACTGGATATTTGTCTCATGACAGATTTTATATTCATAGTGCTGAGAAAGAAAGTTGCTATTTATTTATTGTTAGGATTGTGGCATCATGAAAAGCTTTTATGTTTTCAGATGTGAGAGGAAAATCTATCATATTGATCTTCACTAACTGAAGCTTTTCATCCTACTGTACACTCAGCAATCACTGTTTGAGCTCAGCACCCAATATGCCTAAATTTCAGTGTATCAGAAACTTTATCTCCAAGTTCTAAAATTATAATGTCAAAATCTAGCACTTTCACAATAAAAAGCTATGGCTGCCTATCATTGTTTGGTTATTATATGGTTCCTATGTAGCTAAAGCTATAATTTATAAGCTATATATTATGGCACAAAACTGTGACTCCCAATACATGGTCAATTACACCTTTGCCTTTGAACAGGCTTTTCATTTTGCTTGGAGTGCCCACACAAAATCCTGAGAAGCTGTCAGAGCACTAGTTTCCATATTTTATACAATATATACATATTCCTTGTTAGTGACATTTAATCAAAGCAAGAAGCACATTTCAGACTTGTGGTCTAATGTTCTCCTCACTTACATGAGTAGTTCTTACTCGCAAAAACCCTCCTGTTCATTTCCCTGGGACAAAATGCGTGAGTAAAGGCTGCAAGATGACCTGAGACACTTTCATACGTGTTCATATATTTTCATTCTCTCCTTACCAGTGTACTTTTTCCTCACTGTTTTTGGTTCATATTGATTTTGTCTTCCATCTGCTTTTTCAGTCACATTCCAACAGCTGCCCAACTTGAGCTAAACAAGAGTGACATTTCTGACCTAAGTTCACAAAGCTCCAAATTACTGTATCTCATGCAGATCTACACATTGAACTCATATCTGCCTCATAAAATTGTAAATCTGCTCTCCACTCCAAAGCTCTAGCTTTCTGGTCATTTAAGTTCTTAGAAGAAAGGAGTATCGTATTTGTTGGGTATTTAATGTTCTGTAGCTCTGCAGTAACTAATGGAAATCCTCTTCTCGGAAATTGAGTGGGGAAGACATTCCTGTACAGTATGTCATTTCCAGACAATGTTCTCTTAATTTTTTAATGCAACTATTATTTTGATTTATAATTGCACTGAAAGATTTTTTATTAATCCATTTTCAGGATATGTTCTTTGTTATTAGCAAATTCAGCTGTAACTCTTTAAAAGGAATATTTTACGTACATTTTTTATTACTGTGATGCATAATATAGTATGGTGAAACTGTGACCATGTACATTAATCAGAATTAGTATTGTGATGCTGGAATTGTCTGTATCACCTTGTTTAGTTGAGGTAGGAGATGTTCTTGAACTTGAGGGGATTTTCCTTTTCTTTTACCTTGCTCGAACTGGCATTACTGGTGTTTGTGGGTGATTGTGTCCTGTTGCACAGCAGTGCAGAACAAGTACTGCCTGAAAACCAAGCTAGAGTATGTATTTATGTTGTCATTTCTTTCAGCTTCTTTATTCTAGAGACCTTGTTAAATGGCAATGGTATTTATAACAGTCTTTGTAAATCTTACCTCTGTTTAATTACTCATCATAGTCCAGCCCTTCTCTCCGTAAGACAAAAAGTAATTTTGCCATTGATTGCAATGGAAGCAATATGGGGTGATGGTGAGGTGCATGCTTACCACAAAGACTTCCTTTTTCTTAAAAAAATGCTGTTTTATAGTTTTAAATTTAACTTTTAGTTGGATGAAATTTAATTTTACAGACATAAATCATTTGTAAACCCGACAGCTTCAGAAGTGTTTCAGTTGATCCTTTCCAGTCACAATTAGCAGATGAATTTGCTAATATTTGGTTATAATTGGGGATATTTTATATCTCAGTTTTTTCACTTAAATTCACGATGAAGAAAATCCTGGGCTTTTTTTTTTTTAATTTGACTTAAATAAAAACTGCTCATCTATAATTAGTATATCTCATGCTTAGCCACATTTTTATCTTACACTGTCAAGACCTGGTTCTTTAATAATTTTAAAGAAACCTCTGAAATTTGTTTTCGGATCCATGCTGCGATGACCTTGGCTATGTAAAAGGTTAAGTGTGTTTTCTGGATTGCAAACCTTTGCCTCCTAGGCATCATGTTATAAACACTGTCTACTTAGTTTATAATCATATCTTCTTGTATTCTTTTGTTTTAAAAAATATGCCATTCTCGTTTTTCCTTGTTGCTCCTGCTTTTCTTTAGGAAAGAACACTTTTTTCTGAAGTACATACACAGAATAAGTCGTATCAACAGCTGTATTACAAATAATGACCTTTGAACAAATAATGAACTTTCTTCATTTTCAGAAGTGTTTTAAACATGAATATCTCATACACATATATATTATAGATATAGCAACATAGTGCGCACACACACACACATATCAATATATATATTACAAAATAAATAAAAAATGTATTGAACCTAAGACCAAGGGAATGAGAATAACTCTCTGGCAGGGTGGTTAAGGGATACTCCTGGGATACTCCTGGGAGACAGGACAAAGGATGCAGGTCAAGGAAGGTCAGGACTGAATATCTTCTTTTCCCCTTTGGCACTATTATCTAGGACATAATATGCTACATCTTATTGCCAACATTGTTGCACATTTACCCTTTTCTTTGAAGGCTTCATTTTACCAGCGATACTGACTGTCAATATTACACTTCCACATGGTAGTAAATGACATGCATGTATGTGTGTGTGTGTATATGCACACATATACATGTCATTTACCACCATGTGAAAGTTTAATAGTGGCAATCAATAACAGTTCAGTATCTATCTATCTATCTATCTATCATACTTTCCAGATGTCAAAAATAAAGATCTTAGACACTACTTACCTTGCTTTCTGTATACTGCAAGATCTGTGACCATCCACTCATCCAGCAATTCTAAAGAAAAGAGAAAGTAAATACTTTCAGTGATTTTGTCAGCCACTGTATAGCTGCTAACCACTGAAGGTTTAGAATTCTCATTTTTACCATTAAAAAAGTACAGCAACAAGTTACTGGAGCTCTCTATAAAGTGTTTTACCATTTATCACATACTTTCCTTTAATCAAAAATACTGTGATGGATTTGGACAGCTCTGCAAGAAACCATCCATCACCCCATTACCCTCATTCTTTTTACTAATTAGGAACTCATCTGTCTAACTTTAGCTTGAGATACTAATACAGTTTTATCATTTCAGATTTAGCTAGCTATTTGGGGATCTAGTATTGCACACTTGGGCCTCTAAAACCCTTCATAACTGAAGCAAGAGTTTGGGGATTTTAAAGGACCACATGATTAAGGCCATTATTATTAATGTATGGCTCCATGTTTTTAATATGGTAATAGCACCCACAATTTCTAGGGGTTGATGGCTCATATATTTAAGATGCAATTCCTAGCCACCACAGAGAAGGTGAGACTGCTAACTATAATCTGAGTCAAAATGTATTATCTTAAATGAATTATGCTTCATAGGTCCATAAGGTATATAAATACTGTCAAACATTACTCAGCATAGAAGTTCAAAATATTATTCTATTTTAAAGAAAATATCTTCAGTAAAATAGTATACATAGAAGATAAAGAGAAATGGCAAAATATTAACAGATTCACCATAACAACAGTACAAGTTTCTTTTACTCTTTTCTGTTGCTTTAATTATATAATTTCAAGGAAAAGCATATTAGTAAAAGCCTCTTACACAGGCTTAACCTAGCTTGGATTTAGACGCTACAACACTTCTAATTTCTGTCTACTAAAAAAAAAAGCAAAACAACAGCTCCCACCCTTGAACAGAGAGTTGACAAGAAACACTTTTAAAATAACAACCAACATGGCAAGGCTACTTTTTTATTAACTTAAAGGAAGTGGAATAGCTACAACAAAGAATAGCACTTAAGAGTAAAATGCATTTGTATAAAATTCTCTGTTCTGAAGCAATTACAGCTTCATTTACAGCAGCTTGTTACCAAAGTAGTGCCAACAGTGCTTATTAATTAAAGGTGTTTTTTCATCCTTAGCCCCTTTGTGAAGGAAGTGAGAATTAGCCTACTGTTTCTTGGGAATTACAGTTTTCTAATCAATTTAAATATAGGGGTACTGGTTCTGCCACCTACTTGCCTTGCAAACATTCTCTTACATGTACTAGACATTTTGATGAGCCTCCATCATATTACACATACATTATGTTAAATATTTCTGTATAGATTTTGAATTATTTTGTATATCAATCAAAATCCTTGCTGGTGTTCTTTTAAAGTGACTTTACTCTTTGCTTTCAAACGAATGTGTTGTTTCACTTCCCCCAAAGAAGCTTGGTACATCAAGGAAAATAACATCAAGTGATAGTGGGTTCAAACATGTTTCTAATCTTTACAGCCCTTCAGTACTTACATTAAAAAAGTGAGGCATAATTTATTTCTGATGAAACAGAGATGCTCAGCTGTCTACTAATAGGATCCTCAGGGCAAAAGGGGTAGAAAAAGCACTGATGAAAAAAAAAGAGAAAGCTTCACCCTACTGTTTTTTTTCCCCTTATACTGGAAACAATACATTAATAATAGTGTTTATTCTGATTATCATTGATTTAGGATAAATTGTTCTCATTTACCAATAGAAAAATGAATTTCAGTGCCCAAGGGACTGCAAATATAAGACTATGCCAAAGGCTATGGTTGGAGAGATATTTACAGACCTATTCAGGACTCCTGGATTAATTCCAGTCATTGTTGATAGTAGGGAGGCTGATATTCTAATACTATTTAGCATTTTAATAATGCAAGTTGATGTTCCTTTCCTTGCCTCCTTACTTCCCATCCTGTTCTCTCTGTTACTGTTGTAAAATCTCTTTTTATCCTTGAAGGGTCACCTACATCAAGCTTTCCCTCTGCACTGAGAAACAACAGCACAGCCCTCTTTCATAGAGCAGCATACATTATGGTAGTGTTTATGTGAAATTCTTATTCAATTAGTCAGCAAAACCAAAGGAAAATGCAACAAATAACCTTAAAGTTGTATTCTGTCTTTTTGTGTTTAAAGCAATAGCATTTCTGAAAATGAAGTGTCATGTAAGCAAGTGGGATATGATTATTCCTCTATAAACACAGCATTTAAGTGCAGCATTAAAACTATTTTCAGTTCTTCAAAGTATTTTATTCTTATCATCCTCCCTAATTTTGAAAATAATGAAACAGACACTGCAGAACAGGTGCTAGAGTTGGAGGCATACAGAAAGGGCTCGAGGGTGGTATTGTATTTCCTCCCATGGAAGTATCACCATTTATTACCACTCATTAAAATTTAATTTCATACAGCATATTTAAAAGGTCATTCTTTAAATCTGAATATGGTAGTGGATATTACTTACTGGTTAACTGATTTGAAAATACAAATTTTCACAGATTTTCTGTTTTGAATTATATTAAAGATAAATCTAATTAATTCAAGTTTTAACACTGAGAACAGTTTATTCACTTGAATCAGCAGGGGCTCTTTTGTTTTTACCTTAATAAAGTTAAACCTTTTGTTAAGGATTTTTAATACTGTTTTTTACAGCAGCAAAATTATGCTTTGTGCTCACTGACTTCTCTCTGTTAACTGCCTTATGAGAGGTAGTACTTTTCTGTGTAGGCAGTCCTTGGACTTATGACACAATTGGTTCCTGAAAACCACGTCTTAAGTTGAAATGTTGTAACTCAGAACCAATTTTCCCATAGGATGCAATGTTATAAATGGGAGATTGGTTCCTGAACCTAGGCCCCATACCCTATTTTCACCAAAAATAACCCAGAATGTTGTACTCAATCAATTATAGATGAGTAATATAGCTACATTAATGTATTTATATTGTAAATAGCAATCATATTGATTCAGAAGAACTTCTTCAAGGTGACTTTGCTGGAGTTTTTGAAGGGTTCTTGGCTGGACTTTTTGAAGGGTTCTTGGCTGGAGTCTTCCCAGGAGTCTTGGCTGCAGGTTTTTTGGAGTCTTGTCTGCTTTCTTAAAGAAAGTGTCCAAGGATATTTGAACAGATGTTCTCCAAGGAGATGGGCAACACATCAGATCAAACATTGTAAAGCTGAAACTGATGTCGGAAAGTTGAAACAGGATGTCAATTTATAAATGTTGTAAGTGCAAAACATTGTAACTCGAAATGCTATAAATCGAGGACTGCCTGTACTGAATTTTTTCACATAGCATGCTGCTGTTTATCTTGAGTAGAAGTCATGAACTAAGTATGCAAAACACAACATAAGAAGTGGGTGCCTAAATAAGGTTCCTAAGTCCATATTAAGTAAAGGGTTCAATCCAAAGGATCCAGCAGGTTGCCCTGAAATCAGTTCTAGGAAGTATAGGGTCCATAGTGGGAAGCACTTTCTAATATTTTCTTCTGGAGGTGTAGACCATCAGTGCTTCTTAAAGAAGTTATTAGTCTAACCAACAAGCATACTGGTTTTACAACTTTTGGGAATAAGGGGCTATCTATCATGACTGACATATACAAGGTCAAACAGAAGATCTGCTGCCAAGGAATGTCACCCAAGTCTCTTGGTTCCTTGTTTGAAGCCGCATCTACTGAAACATGCTGCCACTAGAATATTCTTTTAAACTCCTTATCACATATTTCTTAAATTTCAGGAAGTCAATTTTCCCACATATACCAAAAAAAAGTTTTTATTTTGTCTTTCAGCTACAAAGTATTGTGGACTCTTATTGGCGATTACTAATGATGATTAATTTAGAGTAATATCAGGCTAGAGTTCTAACCACTTGGCCCAAAATTTGGATGACTTTTTATGCCAGTGTTAATAGATTCAGAATAATATGACAATAGAGTGAAAAAAAAGGGCATAAAAGATAACACACATTATTTGGGGGGAAAAAATAAAGCCTAAGGGAGATGTGGTAGTCAAGAAGGTGACTATTGAAGAGATTGGGACAAATCTTGCTCATCTAGGAAAGACACAGGGATAAATTAGGAGCTCTGTACCATTATTATCATACACATACATACCAGCATGTAATCTTGAATTACATATTTACACAAAGAGTTACATAATTCATAAATACTTAAAAAATAATTCTCTGAGCTACAGCATGATATCTAAGGAAAATACATCTCAAAGTTCTATACAATACAACAAGAATGTTTTTGTTCTGTCACTTTGGAAGTAATGCAGGTTATTCACACCCACACTTTCAGATCCTTTTAAATGTTCATTTTGCATAATTTTAAAAAGGAAACACAACCAAGATTGGTGGGAATAGCATTGAGGAGGGCTGAAAAGTCTATAGAAAGAGCATGCCAAATCTCTGAGTGGCTGGAAAATGACAGCAAATCTGGCCCAAAATGGTGGGCAAATTGCACGATATTGTCATATTTCTTATAGGAAAAAAATGAAGAAAATTGCCGGAAAATACAGAAAAACTGTATAAAAATGTTCAACAATTGTAGACATGCTTCCATTTCATCCAATATTTTATTTATTATTGTTATCTTTAAATATGACACATGATGGACCTAGCCACTGTGCAATTGTTCCATTTACACAGTTAGCAAGTATAAATTCTGCTTTCAGCTTTGCTCTTTGATCCTTATGCAGACTCTCTGCGATTGATGTCAGAGACAGAAGAGCTTGGAAGTCAGAATAAGGGGACCAGAGCAACACAACGGCATACATGAAAAGTAACCTGAATCCGCAATATGAACAAATACATTTCTGGTTCTTAAGAGCCTGAAAAATGTATGTTCCAATAGAAAATAGCCCACCATTGAAGCAAAATGCCCTCTCTACCCCTCATCCTCAGCACTTCTTGAATTTCAAAAGAAGAGGGGAGTGCTACAGAGATAAAAGAGTAGAAAAATGCAAAAATATAGGAGTCCCATTTTCAAATATGGACACCGTTATAGCCGGGTTCTTAACCTGGGGTCGAAGGACTGCCAAGCGGTTTGTGGATAGATTTCAGGGGGTCCATGATCTTGGATGGAAAAAAAAATTACATCTTTATTTTCGCTAACCTCTAACTGAAATTTAGCATTTCCTTCAATTATGAATGCAAAATGAATGTATTTTGATAACTGTATTTCAATACAATTGGTTTCCTTTGTAATCCTATGTATTTTATTTTATGCATTTAAAAACATTATTCTGACAAGTGGTCCATAGGCTTCACCAGACTGCCAAAGGGGTCCATGGCACAAAAAAGGTTAAGAACCTCTGCTTTACAGGATATTCATATCATATATTTAGATTTTTAATATGGAATGCACTGGTAGTCATAGGTAATTATTTCATGCAAATAAACTAACGGAAAAAGAATATTTTTAAGGGTGCCATGAGCAGCAGTTCTATGATGTTTTCACCTTATTTTTCATCAGTAATTCTATTTACTGTATACTTTCCATATCCCATTCCAAAGACAAAAGGCCAGTTCCAAAAGAGTACCTGTGTATCTAATGTAGTGCTTCACTGGAATTTCGGATTGTAAGTTCAAAGCAGTGATATTGAAAACACCAAGTTTGCTGGACCCTGACACTGGAGGTGTGTAAACTCCATTTGGCTAGCTTCATTTTAAATATAAATTCCCTCAGCTACCAACAGTCATGTCTCTAAACATACCCACAAGTATTCCAGTTTTCAAGGGCTGAGTTGATCAGTGCCTCACTCATGCCTAGCTAGAATCCAATAACTAGGCATTTTGTCACTTAGGTAAACTTATGGGTTTCATTCAGCAGTTATTCTTAGGACATGCCTATTGTATGCTGCCAGAATTGGGCTCTACGCAAAATACAGCTGCCGCTTTCTTTTTAACATATAGTCATCAGAGCCAAAGGATGTGGTGATATGGTTGCATCCCCCCTTACATGTAATATCTTCCTAATAAAACTCAGACTGGGGAAGTGAGAAACCTAGGTTAGTTCATTCCTTTCTTTGGGTATGGGGGACTCCAACCCCCCCAATTCCCAACAGAATGCTCTGTCCTTTGCTCCTCCAGGCCCTGCTCCCAGCACAGTTTCTTTGTTTACATTTGGGTGGATTTGGGTGAATGAAGTCCCCTCCTTTTAAGATTCTTGTCAGAGTCTCTTTGCTCGACTAGCCCTGGTTCTCTCCAGTCACTCTGGATCCTTGTCTGTCAGCTCTGTCTCAGTTCTCCTACCTGCTTCTTCCTCACCCTTCTTGTATTATGTTTCAGTTTCTTTGTCTAAATAGTGGCAAGCTCTTCCATATACTGGCTACCAGCCTTACAGCCTCCATTTACCTCTCTGGCTCTTGCTTTAGCTTTAGTAGGTTTCTACTGAGAAGGTGTAAATAGAAGGTTTGTTTAACAGATTATACATTGGCCAAATTTGGAGAGTTTCATAGAGATGGTAAAATTCAAATCCCTGACCCAAAGAGTATCTCTCTCATTCAGCAAATTTCAGGTATCGTCATATTGATTATAGAGCTTCTGAGTGAAAAGCCTTCAGAGTTACTCAAAGTGGGTGAAAAAACACCATTTTCTTTAGTATTATTCAGCTGACCCCTCCCACAAAAAAAGAAATAAATAAATTGAACCAGATGCATGGTATAGAATATTTCAAAGTGAAAAATGGCAGTCTAAACAGCTTAACACTAGCTCTCACCTATAATATTGGTACTTAATGCATCTGGATATAAAACTGATGTCACTGAATGTGTCATATTAAGCACACGTACTTACAAGTAGAATCCGAAAATTTTCTTCATCTTTTCTTCCAATTCTGACCATCTCATTCTTTTTTATTTTTTACTGCTCAGTCCCTCATTCCTTCATTTCTTGTGAGCTGCTAAACAGCACACTCATAGACAATAATCTTTAATATACTAATCAATTTTTGTTAACTGATTGATTGGATTTCTTATGATTAGAATAAAATGAAATATCCCCAGGTTTATGTAATTCTTGCTGATAATATACCAGGCAGTCATCCACATTCCTAGTGAACAGCATAGGCTACAGCCACATCAAAAGGAATGGAAAGAAGGATTAGTCTTAACATCCATAGGAAAAAAAATGATGAGAGCAGAGAAGTAGGGGTATCCTAAAAAAATGTGGATTTGAAACATTCTGAACTCCCTTGAGGCATTAGTAGGACAACTTCTTACACCAGCCTTCTGCTCCATTCAGCTTTTGCAGACATGTAAAAAAATGAATTAATGAGCATAACAGTTAGCGGGACTTGGGGAGAGTAGAGTGAATGGATAACAGGGTATTTAGCAAGTCATACTCCTGACAATAGCTTTGAGGGGTAGGCAACAAAGGTTACAAAAATCAGGAAGCAGAGGGGCAAACCCTTGCCAGTTCTATTTCAGATAAGCAGAACCAAGGTAGTATTTGTAGGCACTATACCTCCTGTGTGGAATAGAGCTCTTTAGGGACTTTCAACATTAGTACAAACAGGCTAGGTAAGAGCTGGCGGTGGGGTGAAACGGGAAGAATGCCTTGCATTCAAAAGCTTGTCTAACTTTACCACAGCTATGCCATTGGTCCAATAAAAGTTATCACCCCCCCACCCAAAAAATAAAGTATTGTCCCTGTCATAATTCCTGGACCATCATGCCTACAACATCATCCTAACACTACCTTAGCTGGAAGGAAAATTTCTTCACCATTTACTCTCTCTAGTGGTACCCTGCATTCAGCCTGGGATTCAAGCCAGGTATGGAGCTGGACTGGAACTCAGGGAGGAAAGAGAGTCCAGCTGCATCCAGGATTTCTGTAGTGAAAAAGCAGTATGCTGGAACGGAGCCAGATTATTACAGAAAGTAGCTGTTTCCCAACTAAGACATTTAGGGCATCTATGCATGTGCTCTGGGATGGGTTTTAATTACAGTGACTCTGAGAGGTGCATCACAAAAAGACCATGTCCTGTTGCTACTGCACATTAGTGCCAGCTACTTCGCATTTATGTAGTACCTTATATTAGAGGTACTACACTTAATGTGCCGTAGCAATGGCGCATTAATACACATGTAGATGTGCCCCTTGGCTACTACTTTTCTGGTAAAGGTTAGTAACTATTCTAGTTAGAGAATGTCATCTACACACTGTTAAATAGATGCAATACCACGACTCTTATATTTCTGATAAAAGGAAGTGCTTGAAATGACCAGAACATTAACCCAAACAATTGAACTGAATTTGAATTTAATCATTGGTGATAATCTGTCAAAAGTCTAGCTAGCCTTCATTTATTTTAACTGTTTTATAAATTTCTATCATAGGAAGACAGAATAAAACCATTGGGTACCTATACATCAACAGTGATGATGCTCCAACGTGCTGTAATTACTTGATTAATCAAGTCTGCTGGAGCATGGTAACTACTGTGGTCCAGCAGACTCCAGCATCTCATGTATCAGAATCATTGTGCTTAAAAATGATGGTGGGGATGCTTTAACTAAAGCTCATTCGATGAGCTTTAGTTAAAGCACCCACACTGATATTTTTAAATGCGGGCACACTGATACATGAGACACTTTGAGCTCTTTAATTAGAGTGGCTCTTGGAGTCACTCTAAATAAAGCGCCCCTCCCACACTCCCAGAGAACATGTATAAACCCCCCTTTGTCTACTGCTATGAAATGAATGCATGTAAAGGATATATTCAACATTATTCAACTGCTGCAGGAAGGCAGTTTCAAATGCAAGATCCAGAACCCATGAGAAATGTTTTCCACCATGAGGAAAGTAGCCTTTGTTTTCATAAGTTGTTATCCTGCTTAGCAGAAATCAAGAATTACATTAAAGTGAAAAAAATGTTTGAGGAGACATCTCACTGAAGACAATTTGCAAACTGCAAGTTTTGGCTTAAATTCAGAGAGACCTCCAAATATTTGAATAGTTTTCTGAACTGAACTCCAAGCTCTACAAGTCTGATTGCCATTTGGTATGAGGCGGTAGAGGCAAGCAATAACTTTTGAAAATAAAGATGTTAATCTTCTCCAAGGATCCACTAATAGAGATGGATGAAAACTGAAATAAATCTATTTAATACATGACAGAATCATGTGTTGTTAAATAATATTTGACTAATTCTAATGCTCAGCAGGAGTTAAATGCTCAGTCCTGATCCAGAAGATCAGGGCCTTTACAAATGCTGTGGGAATCTGTCATTTTCTGTTCTGCAATTTAAAGGAAATCAATGAAATTTTCAAGTTCAGAATCTTGCCCTTAGGAAATTGTTCTTATCAGTCTATAAAGGGCCATAAAATATTGTATCATATGAATAATAATGCCAATAGTAGGATAAATAATATTGTTTCTAAATTAATCTTTTCCATAAGGCATCCACAGTTTTTTCAAGGTACTTGTTCTCTCTATTGGCAGGGTTTCAAAGGCAGTGATTCAGCCTCCAGGGTGGAAAGATGCCCTGGCAATTGCTCTAAAAACACATTTTAACAATCTTCTCCTTATCTACAAAACAGCAAAGCTGCGTGAAAATTGTGGGGTCCCTGAATTTTGCCATTCAAACCATTTCCTGGTCACTTTTCTATTATCTTCATAAATTCTTTACAGTGCATGCATATTTTTTTTCTGAATAGGCCCTTTTTAACCAGGGCATCTGCTTAGACAGAGTATATGAGTAGGAAGCAATAATCTAGACGATGGAAACAAAATGTCCTTTAAGATGCAGTTTGCAAACTCACCCTTGTTTGCTGTCTATTGCCGATTTTTAAATAATGCACAAATCAACTCCAGTACTATGGAAATAATCAACACAGGATCAAAACCTGGAGCTTCTACTAGAGCACAAATCAAAAGCTGCTGGAATCCAACAGCTGGAGCCTGTCTCATTATTTCAGTGTGCTTTGATGTGCTTTTCAGCCAAGTATCCTAGAGAATTACTTGTAGATATTTCTATCTACAAATTCTACATTGCTTATACATTATAGCTTCCAACAGAGATAAATACTGTAACTGAGTTCTCATTTTCAAAATAGAAATTTCTTTTTCTTATATCTTCTATTAAGCACAAAATCCTGTAAATAGCAGAATTGAAAATCAGCTGCAACTAATAAAGGAATCAAGTTAGTTATTGACTCTGAGCTGCTAGTTTCCATTAGATTATCCATCATATGTTTATTGTATGATCAACTGCCTAATTAATTTCGTACTGGTGTATTTAGACAGAATACTGTATGTTTCAATGGGGTTTTACTATAATCCTGCACCTGCGGCCTCAGAGATTTAGACAGCTCTCCATCATAAGTTTATACTGTGTCTATAATGACTTCAGCTGGAGCATGGTTCCAGCTATTCAGTCTTTTGAAATATAGAGGTATTTAATTTCTGAGGCACTAGAAATTTGCATCTGTGGTTATGTTTCTTTGGACTTTAATCAGATCAAAGTCACTGAGAGATATTAAGAGAGTTAGATACAATATTTTGCTCAGACAGTTTTAGTGGATAAATCAGACGCTGTTTTGATTTTCCCTGCTTATCTGTTAATATGAACAGATGCAATCATGCTATTGTATAATGAATGTTGATTGCCAACAGTATTTGGTTTTGCAACCATTCTGTAGTGATAATTAAAGATAACTTGATATCCTATATAGTTATAATTAAAGACTGCTTTGTGTGTTATATTGTATAAATAAATATCATAGAATATGAGCAGATTCTGTGTCTCTCATTATGCATTCCATAATTTATGGAGACTAAGTCACAAAAGTCTTGTCACAGAAATGTTCAGATGCAAAGGGCAATCTTCATTCCAGCCTAAAACTTGTGTTATTTATTCTTTTTGGGTTTGTGGCACTTGTATTCAGCCATGGCTTTGTTCTTAACACTATACTGAACTATTGCTTACAACTTCATATACTAAAGGGGCATCTAAGAAATGGGATGTGTAGAGTAATACTGGAACCACCAAATTAGGTGCCAGTGGGCACATCTACACATGCCATTAATGTGCAGCAATAAACTGCGGAGCTTATTCTCCACAGTTTATTGTTCATGGGAAGCTCCTGGGTGCATGTTTTATACGTGTGCCCAGACCGAAGCACATTGAGCCGGGTCACAGCAGCCACAGCTGGCAGCAGGCCAGGGGGGTCAGCCTTCCCATCTGGGGCTGCTCTGACTGGGCTCAATGTGCTGCGGAGGGGTTGGCTGGGGCACAAGGGTGCTTCTGAATGGGGCTAGCCGGCAGGCAGCCCACACTGAAGCACCCTCATGCTCCAGCCAGCCAGGTCAGCGGCTACACATATGCTACCGGACATGAAAAAAATCTGCAGCAGTATTTACAAGTCCTACCCTGCTATGGAGTTCATTAGTTTCCTGGGCCCTAATAGGGATGCATGGGTAGATGCTACAATGTTTATTGCACAGTCAATTAGTCAAATGTGCAGTAAAGGTCTTGTGTAGATGTTCCCAGTTATACCTAAGCTCAGTGAAGGCCATAGAAGTCTTTAATTAGCTTTTCACTAGACCCATGCCCTCTGCTTTTAAGAGACAAATTCTTTTTCTACATTACCTTGGGCAAAATTCTGATTTCAGGCACAGCCATGAGAATCTGCTTTGCCTTAACTGTTTTGTCCCATAACCACTGGATTACTCTTCAGTGATACTCCTGAACAACCCCATTCTTCTGGTACTCCCTTCCTTCACTGGAAGAAAGAGGAATCCAACAGCTGGAGCCTGTCTCATTATTTCAGTGTGCTTTGATGTGCTTTTCAGCCAAGTATCCTAGAGAATTACTTGCAGATATGTCTATCTACAAATAATCTATGGCAGGGGTCGGGCTTGATGATCTGCTCAGGTCCCTTCCGACCCTACCAACTATGAAACTATAAATAAACTACCTCAAATCTTTACAGTGCACAGAATAACCCCCACCTTTAATTTCCAGCCAGTCTAACTGTCCAATGGATGATATAAAAGGAGACAGCTACAGCTCCTCATCTCTTGGCTCTGTTTCTCCACTTGTGCATGAAGCATGTGCACAGTGGCTCCTACATTTTCCTTGGAGATGCAAACATTGCAGAGTATTGATGGCTCATGGGAGGGTTGAGAATTTACTCCCTATTACTCTTTTATGGAGATGTATTAGACCAACCCCCAATTTAGACTTTTGTGTTTAACAGTCAGACCTAATTGCCAGGTTATGAAAGTTTTGCTTTTGCATTACAGGGCATGGATCCGAACTGCCAGTATAATGCTCAACCTCTAAAGAGTTATGCATCTGCATCCAGAACGCCTACTTTTGCAAGCCAGGGTCCATGTTTACACCATTTCTAAAATAAATCTTGACTGAATCTTGAGCCCTGCTGTAATACAAAAAGCATGCCATAGCTAATTTCTTACAGGGAAAGACAGATGCAGGTAGAAAGATTATGTGCTGCTGCTTTTATCACTCGAGTTCTGTTCTTCACAACTACTTTTAATCATAATTCAACAGTTAACCTAGCTAGCCTCTAAGATCACTGGTCAGTATACTCTAGCAGATGAACCTATTATAGGAATAAATGAAAGGACTTGCATTGCAGCAATTTTTCCTGTTTTAGAAACGATGTGTGGCATGCATTGAAACTTGCCAATTAAATTATGTTCTTGTTGATGTGAGCCTTTGGCTGTTGAGTGTGCTGTAAGAACTGCCAACATCTTCCCTATAAGATAACAAATTCAGATGTAGTAGATCTTTGATAATTTCAAGCTGATAATTATTTCTATTTCCCACTACCAGACAGAAAGATACTGTGCTTCTGATGTATTTCCATTGTATTTTATTTTATGTTACAGAAAGGTATCGGTTTCTTCAAACATAGAATCTCAGAAAGCATTTTTGCTGACATTCTTCTTGTGACTTTTCATGCCAATTTATAAAGTTACATGTTGAGGAAGTGCTATGATACCATCAACTTCCTAGAGGAGCTACCTTGTAAGCCTTGATTAGTTCATAGGAGAACAAAGTCCCTAACTAGTTACTGACAGTTGCAGTTTTAGGACTAGAACTAGGTCAAGTTTATTACCTACATCAATTCTTTTATGTAGCATGGCAAAGACAAAAAAGGATTTTTATAAAAAAAAATAAAGCCGAATTGGACTGGAAGTCCAAGTCTATGATGGTTATAAAAGGGCCTTTCCGCTCTGGAATGGAAATGCCACATGATTTTTGAATTACTAAAAACTAGGTTAGAGGCATATAGGTGCCATCTCCATCTACTATTAAAGGTTTCAGTATTGTAGTAAGTCTTTTTTGTGGAACTAAGTTATGAATGAAGTTAAGAATAAGGTGTTCTCTAATGTTATCTTTGGGGCCATAGGCTACTATATATCTTTAGGGACAAGAAGAAGATTAGTAATGGAAGGGGAGATATTTGAAAAAACTTCTGTTGAACTTTTCTAAATGTTGAGATTTCTCCAGACAAGAGGACATATTTGCTGCCTCCTCCTCTTGGGAAAATGATGTTAATTGATATTTATAGAAAATTTTGGATATCATTTTAGATCCAAAGTGTCCATACCACTTGACTTGAGTCTACAAATATTTCTCTGGAGAACCCATGAGTATTCTGTGAGATTGCTGACATTTTCTACTCTAACCTATTTTATTTAACATTTCAGTAATGGTCAGTGCTGTGTCACTTGTTCATTTCAGAATCAGAAGATCCAGATACCAGTGACCACTACACCTAAGGGACAAGGACAGAGAAAATGTATCCAATCTTTTCTGAATTTCAAGATAGATTTGGTTCAAGATTTGAGATATTTCAAGAAGCTTCTGACTTTACATGTACTGAAGTTGCTCATCCTTACCCATGATCTTTATTTTTGCAGACAGTTTAGAAATATTTACAAGTACAGAGACTTTCAAATTCTTTTCTCCTGCCATTTTTCTTGCCCAGAACTTCAGAAACGTCAAAACTGAAAGGCTTAGTTTACTTCACTGCTGAAGCAAACTAATGAACTCTGAATTACTAAATGTACTGAGAGAAGAAAGTGGTCACTTTTTTATTTGGCCATGCAAACAGAAATAGTGTTGTTTGGTGAAGAGGATGTCTGACAAATGTATAAAAAAAAATGAGGAAGTGGAGTTTGAAGTGGTAGATAAGAGATTGAACTTAGCAAGATAAAGAGAGAATTATTAAGTAAACAGTAATGTAGTCTTATTATATTTATTAAACTAATCCCTAAATTTGTGATGTTTTGGGATAAATTGTAACTTGGAGCATAGCCTTTACAGGGCGTTGATTTACAAGCTGATGCTACCCAAAAGGCATTGCAAATCACAAACACTATTGAATCTGTTTCCATTCCTGCTTCCTCTTTGCTCTACTGCCAATGCATGACAAAAAAGGCTCCAAACCATATGACTAAATCAGTAAAATATGAAACATCCAGGCTTTGTTGAATGTCACACCATAGAGAACAGATTCTAAAGTATAAAATGTGTCTTGTACATTCTGAATCAATTATATCAGTATTGTGATCTGGTGGGGATAGGTAGGGGCTATAGGATCTCCTGCCCAGATGGTTTAGGTTCCAAACTTCTTGCAGGCCATTATGGAGAAGGAACTTCTCATGTTGTCCTCCACATAAATAATGCAGACACCTTCCTCCCTTCCAAGTAAAGCTCCTCTATGCTCCTAGATATAATTACTGGAGGCTCTGCCATTTCTAGTTTTAAAAAAGCAGAAGTCCTGCTGCCCACCAGTTCAAGCAGTGCACGCTGTCCTTACAGGCATGCTCTTCTTCCTGACTCTGTTTCCAAAAGGCACCTTTTGACAGCTCTGGGCCCCTACTTCTTTGCTCCATGAAGAAGAGCCTTGTGAAAGATGGAGAAGTTTGACAGAAGTGCTGGGACTGTTTGCATATAGAAGAGGAGAATAGAGAAAGCATGAATGTAGGTTGGGTGTCAGCATTTCCACATCTGCTGGACATCTAGTGGCTTTCTTTCACAGACCATTCTGCACCACAGTGGGAAAGAAGACCTAGAGCTGCCAAAAATTTTCTTCCTTCTTCAAATGTCCTCCATTTCCTTCCTGGTCATGGAAATATGTCAGTGCCAGAGCTGGGGAAAAGTTTGGTCTGACATTGACTTCACCCAAACAAAGAGATGATAGTTGTTTAAAATAATGGCATTATTCATCAAAATTGTTTCATCCAAGAGACAGTGAAAAGAAACTGAAACATTTTATTTCACTATTTTAAAAACAACAAGTTCCATTTTTTCATTTTGAAATGATGCAGTATTTAGCTTAGCATTAAGCATTATTTTAAAAGGGTAATGATAGGGTAAATTTAGATAAATCTTTCATTCCAGGCCAAATCCAATAGTATTTTGGATGCAAAGCATTATGCTGCTGCTGTTTCTCAGGGAAAAATTATTTTGTGTTAATTGCAAACAAAAACGTTTGTCTCTCTTTTTCATCCAGGAAACCAAATGCATGAGTTACTCATACAGCTCTGCTTATATATGGTGTAGATAGAGATGGATGACAGAATGAGTTCCAGTGTGGCAGGTACTACATATTAAGTAATGTATGAGTGAGACATCTGTGTACCAACAAAAGTACTATTTTCTACGACTGTATGACTAATCAGTCATTATAGGTAGACTAAGGAGCTGGAGAGCAAGAACATACTTTAAGGTCTGGGTAGCCTTGAAAGGGGGCGAAAGAGTTTTTCCTTTCTTCTGTTAAGCAGATAGTTCAGTTCAGAGTCTAACCCATTATAATGACAATAGGAGTGGTGCTCTGTGCTCTCCTGAAATACACTATTTTACTCATCATGATTAACTAATTCATGGCTTTGACTTTATCTACTCGGGAGCCAGATTACTGTTTTATAAAACTAGGCAGCCCCTTTTAAGAAGGCAGATTCTAGGAAGCACCTGAAGGAGGATATCAAACACACACCCCACACTAGAGTACAAACATGAGTCAGTGTAGAAAAGGGCAATTTTTTTTGTGCTCCACCTGCATATCACAGATACTGGAAAAGACCTTCCAATAGATAATAAATAAAGCATAGGGACTATTGGTTAGAGAACCTAAAAAATTATTCTTGTTCTTGTTACACATCTCTGCTGCACTTAGTAAATATTTGGGTGATGCATTTGTTGCCAGGGTTTTTGGCGAAGAACATCACACATAAATCACTTGTCCCCCCTCCCTTGTATTTTTCACAAAAAGCTTGGAATCTGTCCTGTGGAAGCCATCAGCACTCCAGATGGGTCAGTTAGCCTTGCCAGCAGTCTTGCTCACTACCCCAACATAATTTTATAGCCTTATGTTTAAACATTATGCAGCGAATATGACTTCTTATTCAAAATAATAATGACATATGGCACTGCTTTAATAACTCTACCATGGTGGAGAGGAGGAGGGGATGGGGTGATTTTTTTTTTAACATAGGGTTATGTAAATGTAGCAGCTACTAGAAATGGACAGTGAACACTAATGAATCTTTACTGAGGATGACCTACTCAAAATGGAAAACTTCCAGTGTGACATTCTGTTTAAATGGGCTAAATGATGTGATATCAGTCACAGAAGTTTAAAGGTCTGATGAGATGACAAAACATTATTAATTCAGTATCTCTTTAAATGTAAAAAGTATGGCCACGGGGGTCTTTTTTTGCCTATCAGAATATCTAATTGTGGATTAATCCTTCACAACCCTCTTATACCATTTAGGAGTTTCTTTCTGAAAAAGAAAAATCATTGCTAGTTGAGTAATATATCATTTACTGCTACTATTAAGGGAAGGGGGGTGGGAAGGACCAGAAAAGAAACCTTTGCAGAAGACCGAGAGAATAATGACATTTGACTTATTTCCTGTTGCTATGGGATTATCAAAGAAAAGAGAATGGTAGAAATTTAATTTTTTATTACTGTATTACTCCCTGTAAAATAGTGTTATCCTGCCATTCTAAAATCATTTATCTATTTTTAGAGAACTAACAGACAGATCTGTAATTAAGCTGAAAACAGGTTATACTGCCACTTACTATGAACTAAGATGGTTGTATGACCACATCAAATGAAAGCACAGGGCATTAGCGGTGCTCAGATTCTTGCTTTGCATTGCTATATGGAAACACACATACATACACACACTCAAGTATTCGTTGTTTTTTACTTTATGTGTATTCCTTCAATGGATCTATTCAAGAAGAGAGTTTTAGAAACTGCATCTACAAGGTGAGGCATGCTCATAACTACTCAGAGGAGGCACTACTCCATTCAAAGGAGTCTTGAAGGTATCTGACACAGTAGACCATCATGTATGGAAGTTTATGCCTCTCTGAATGAGTCAGTCTCTAAAGTACTACCCTGCTGTGCATTCTGGATAATTCAATGTATCCAGTGGATTCTTTCCAACACATATCAGTCCAGTTCTGCAGCTCTTCCCAATTGAGGAGAACTTTCACATAGTGGTAGGCCCTTTAAATTCACAACCAGTGTCTATGTCTATAAATAAGAAGTGAAATATGCAAAACCAGAGCACATCCCGCTTAACCATCAAGGCTATGAAGACTAAAAGGCACTAATAGAAGGCACAATAGTATTTAGGGGTGCTTGAATAAAAAACAGATTTACTATTGTTAACTTAGCATCACTGGTCTCATTGTACATGTCTCATGTAAAGAGTGTAAAAAACCCCATGTATTTCAGTGTCAGAAAGCAAGAAACAATGGGCACCTATATATGTGCAGTGAAGCTGCTATGACAGAGCAAACTCAATTAATCGAGTCTGCTGGAACGTGGCAATGACGGTGCTCCGGCAGACTCCAGAGAAACGTGTATCAGAATCCCCATGCTGGCATACTTTAACTATGAGTTTTAGTTAAAGTGCCCTTAGCACCACTTTCCAGCACAGGGATGCTAATACACATGACACACCAGGCACTTTAGTTACAGTGGCTTTCAAAGCTGCTCTAATCAAACTCCCTCCACCATACTCCTGAAGCATGTGTATAAACACTCAATGTGACCATATTCTTTGCTTAAGTATACTTCTTTTGTGCCATGGAAGTAGTACAGAGGGAGAAGCAACTATCTATATAATAGGCCTGTGTGAAGCAGCTAGTATTCACTTTGGATTCAGATTTGGCCAATTTGGGGGACAGTGATTCAATCTGGTGATTTGAATCACTGTCCTGAATCGATTTGGCCAAATCTGATTCAGAAATCTGGCTGCTGCCGAATCAGCTGAATCTCTGTATCACACAGGCCCCATCCCCTGGACACTCTCAGTGGCTGCCCTGCCTGCCTGAACTCTCAGCCCTTTAAGAAAAAAACAAAACAAAAAAAGCCCACACTCACTGGCTGCTGCCCAATGGGGGCAATTCCCACTGCCCCCCACTGTCCCATGGTGTGTGCAAGTCTCTGCTATGAGCCTCTCAACCCCCCCCTCACTGTCCCAGCCCACCCCCCATGGCTGCCCCACCCCGCCCAGCTCCTAGCCCTTTAAGAAAAAAAACAACAAAAAAAGCCAGTATTCACTGGTTCCTGGCTAGCGGGGGGATACGCCCTACTGCCCCATGCTGCATGGGAGGCTCTTTATGGGTTTCAAGAAGCCCCGAAGCCACTGTAGGAACTGGTGCGTCTACCAAATCAGGCCAAATCTCCTCTGAATCAAATCAGCACCCGAAGCTTCACACTGTCATGGAAATTTTTTGAGTATGTGCTGCCAGTACAGAAGAGGTTAAACTGACATGCGCGGTTTGAAGCTGTGAGTGGAAATTTCCAAGGCTCACCCAGTCCTTGCCCCCTGGGTGACCTGCGGAGCTGTCAATCATTGCTGACCTACTTTCCCCACAGACGCATGCTCAGATTGTGTCAGCTCCTGACTGAGAGCATGCTCAGTCAGAACCTGACATGAGGTAATCGGACTAGAAATTTCTCTGCAGAGAGCACGCTGATTGGCTACCAAATTGATATAAAAAGTTCTGTGAGCCCCTCCCTGGGGGTGGTGTGTTGGTGTGTGGGGGGAGATTGCATAGACTAGAGACAGAGGCTGCTGCTGCAGGGACTGTTCTCTGAGTCAGGCTTCAAGGCCTATTGATCTTCTCCTTTGGCTCCGTGGCTTAGTTCTTCGTATTACTCGTTGCATTGCGGGTTTTGACTACGTTCATCTGGCTCCTGACTTACCTTTTGAACTGATTAATGGCTTACGATTTCGGATCACCCTCTGGACTTTGTTTAACCCGGTTCTGGATCATCGACCTCGGCTTTCCTCACCAACTACAACTCTGCTCATCCCTCCAACTGACGTCTCCGCTGCATCACCTTCTGGCTCCTGATCTCGGCTTTCTCATTCGACCACCCGATTCGTCCATTGCTGTGGACTGGCGTCACGCGGTTCATCATCACCGTGTTACAGTTCGTTTTTGTTATTTGTGATCCCCATTTATGAGCTGTTGACCAGCCCTGGGACTAGGTCTTCAGACTGAACCTCGTGGGCCAACAGACCCCTTTGTTGTTAATCGTTTGTTTGTGTTCCAAACTGTAACTGAAGACCTTTCTGCCTACGCCTGAAGCGTAAGTCAAATAAATTCACCTGTTCTTTATCAATCCGCTCCGAGTCCCTAACTCCAGACTCTACGCCGCTAATCCCACCTGTCCGTATCTAATTGCCACCCCGGCCCACCGTGACCTTGGGGCCCGATCCTTCGGTTTTCCCCGACACACGCCACCCTATTATATAAATCCCCTGCTGAGGGACACCCCCAAGTTAGGGAAATCCCCTGCTGGTGGGATGCTATTGTTTGGAGTTCTTATATCTCTGTTCGTATATCCTTCCACAGTAAAGGACCTGAGTTGGGGAAGTATATTTATCCCCCGGCTGCTCTAATTTGTGATGAGGCCAGGACAGAAAATCAATGGACCATCACCAATTCTTTGATATTTCTGGCCCTCTCTTTTACCTTTGCTGTGCCCAGCATGGCTGACTCTACAAAAGAAGGTTTCTCAGTGAATATTTTTAGTAGGTTAATTAATGAATGTCTCTTGCCTACTGAAGCCGGGGGAGACACAGTGACCACCCACAGGCAGTGGTGGTGGTGGCGAGCACCATGCAACGATCAGCAACCACCCACAGATGCTGCCAGCAGTGGCAGTAGTGGCCAATCTCAGGGGGTGCATGGTCAATCTCAGGGGGTGCACTCGCATGCACCCCCTACACATCACCAATGGGTTAATTAGCATACAAACAATTCCTATGTAGTAAAATATTTTCTACTTTATTTGGCAGTATGCAGTGGCCCACATTCACATACAGTGCAAACAGTTCAAACTTAAAATCAGTGGAGATGCATTCATTTATGCCTATATTAAGGTTTCTGTGATAACAATGCTGAACTCATAGCACGGCTGCTGAACATGGTCCCTTACTCCTCATGATTCACTCAGAGGAGTGGAGATGAGCCAGCAATTCCATGCCCCTATGTACATTAGTGAACTACTAGATGCAAGAAACAGTTCCATGGGAACTGTCAGAAGCTTTGCCAAGTCTTTTCCTTGCTGACCCTCATGACAACCTTTGGCTCATTTTTCTCTTAAGGTCATCTGTTCTCTACTCTTGAGGAAAGCAAAACTTCAGGAAGGCAACAGGAAATGTTGAAATATGAAAAGGGTCACTAGACATATAATTTGCACATACAGTATTATATGTACATCACTGACCACAGCTTCTCTCCCCCCCATGGCCCCCTCATACTTGCTTTTGCCAACTCCTTTACTCCAATCGTTCCCTGCTTAACTGCTGCTCCATTCAATCTGGGCAGAGCAGCAGCCTTCAGTAAAAAATCTCTGTTCCCATCCCTCTAAACTGTAAAGAAGCCTCACTATATACATGTCTCAGTGATGTGTTCGCTGTTAGCTTTTTGCCTTTCCTTTTCTCATCTATAATCAAGAGGCTATAGGGATGATCTTTGAATTTGTCCCACTAACAGCAAGTGAATAATAGTTCTAATACATGTTTGGAACATTTTCTTTAAAACTGCATTCTATTGTGGTTCTTGTGATATACACATCACCATGGTACTTGAATGTCTTGAAACTATTTATTCACCACAAGGAATTAATCTCAAAAAATGCATGTAATGGTGATTCATCTGAACATTTAAGTATTTAATACAAGCTCCTATCTATTGGACTGTCCCTCATTATACCAATATTCATCTATTAGATATGGAACATAGGTTCTTGCTGAATGCTGTGGATTTAAGCCAATTGTCCTCAACCACTCGCATACACAAATGGCTTCCACAGTAAGTATACAATAACTTGAAGAAATGACCAGGACAAAGTACATGCATGTATATGCATGTATCCATAATCTACCAATACATGTCCAGACCCATAAGCTACCAATACATGCCCTGAATTATTTCTATTATTTTATGGTACATTGCTTTTAAAATGGATTCTAAAATTAAGTTTTAAAAATAATTTTATGGTATTTTATTCATCATAAATTTCCAGTAGGAAAAGTAGTTCCTAATAAACTAAGTAAAAATTTACAGAAAAAAGACACAGATGCATTTTCTGTACTCTTTTGAATAAATATGTAGGTTATTTCCCCTTCTTCCCCACCCATTTCTTAATTTTTCATACTATCTGAATTACTTTGTCCCATCCTCAGAAGTCCCCCTTTCCTATTTGTGGGTGTTTGACATGCAACAGCCCATTTTAAATTCATTTTCTCTTACAATACTAAGTTTATAGATTTTAGATTTAAAACTCTATTTAAATTTTATACAAAAAAGAAACATTTTAAAAGTCCCTGAAAGGGTCATAACCAGCAGCTCAGTGGGTTGAAATGAAGTAACATTTAAACCAGGGATGGCAATTATTTTAGCTGGAGGGCCACTTAATGAGTTTTGGTTAGTTGACAAAGGCCACAGGGGTAGCCCTGTCCCTTGACAGGTGTTCTTTCCCCTGGTCACCATCTTGGGACTGGAACTCCCACCCCTAACCCCTGACCTTTGCCACCAGAAGTCCCTCCCTTTGCCCCTGGAAGTACTCCTTCTGGGAGGGGGTTTGACATCTTGGAACCCCAAAAAACCCCTAAAAATCAAACACCCACTATAATACATTTTAATTTTATTCCAAAAAAAATTGTGTCCTGATTTGTATGTGTTTGAATAGTGTATATAGAGGTGATTGCATAACAGCTCAAAATTAAATCTTACTTTTTTATATTGTGGGGTGAGGGAGGGAAAGGGCGGATGGGTATGGGGTTTGTGAGGGGCTGTTACTGTGTGTGTGTAGCTGTGTGTGTGTGTGCATGTGGAGATGTGACTGGGTGGGTATGTGAAAGTGTGTGGGGCGGTTGTGGGGGGTGTTTGAGCATGTGGGTGGGTATAGGGTTTCTAGGGGGAGCTGTGGTGTGTAGGGAGGGTTGTAGGGTGTGTAACGAGTGAGGCTGGGAGGGTGTGCATGTGGTGTATTTAGGGGTGTGGCTACATGTGTATAATGGGGTGTTCATGAGGCCGCCCTTATAGACACGTTTTCCCACACTTCACACAGTCCTTGCTGCCAGCAGCAGTAGCAGGCAGTGGGCCCTCGGGGCACTCACAGCCCACAGCATACAGATCCCCCTGGCAGTGTGCAGTCCTTGCATATGGCTGGGCCACCGGCTCCATTGTGTGAGGCTCACATGAAGTTTCTGGGTTCTCCACCCAAACCCTGCATGATGAAGTTGGCAACGCAGCTCAGCTCACTGCCACATGGGGAATGGCAGGGAGCTCTGCACTATGGAGCTGGCTTGACTCCACCGCAAAATAATATTCAAAATAATAATGGCATATAGCACTACTTCAGTAATTCTACCATGGAAGGGAGGAGGGGATGGAGTGATTTTTTTAAACATAGGGTTATGTAAATATAGGCATTACTAGAAGATATATATTAAGATTTGTGAACCAGGAAAATATCCCTTCATTTGGTGAGAGGAGTTTCCTGTTGACATCCTTGTTCCTAAACACTGGTTTTTAATTCTTACCTTTTACCTTTAGTTATAGAAATTGTTTGTAAATTCCATGAGACAGAGTGAGAGATAAAAAAGGTAGGCTAGTTCACCCTATCCCTAGAATCAACACCTAAATATTGACAAGCCTGTTTCAGCTAACTCCACCTTACACTGCAAGAAGCCTGGTTGGTTTCTTTCTGCATTTCTTGGTTCTGTAAGTATTATAGCATACTTCAATACTGTGTGTAACTGCTTTGCATAATCTAATTACCTTTCGTATCCAAATATCTACATGTCTCTAACTTATGATACTTGTCTTAATCCCTAACTTCAGGTCTGATGCTCTTTTGGTCAATAACAATAAATGGACCTAAGAAATGTTCAGTTAAATGAAGTGCTAAAAAATACTTAGATTTGCTGCAAATCTTTTAATTAACACAGTTCATTTTCATTTCCAGTACTTCTGTACTCTTCATTCCTCCAAAAAAATTAAAGTGCATTGTAAGTCAGCTGGACAACCAGAGGAGACAGTAGGGGAAAAAAGGTAAAATAATTAACGGCAAAAGAGAAAACTGATTACAGGTTTAAATGCTTTTTTGTGTTGGCCTGTGCACATGCTTGTGTTTTTGCACCTATGTATGACATAGGTGTGCATCCTGATGTTTGTAATGTATGTATTAAAATCACTAAAGGTATGTGCATGCCTATATCATTCCTAAAGTGGATTCGTCTTTGATTGCAGTGTTTTTGTTATTTATTCCTTTGTGTTTATTCAAAGACTTAGGGTGCCTGTACACATGCTGTGGGGCTGCACCAACATGCTATAATTACAGCTCATTGGAGCAGACCCAATTAATTGGGTCTAGTGGAGTGTGGTAATTACTGCACTCCAGTCAGCTTCTGCATCTTGTATGTTAGTGTCCCTGCACTTCAAAATGGTGGTGGAGATGCTTTAACTAAAGCTCATCAAACAAGATTTAATTCTAACACCTCCACCACCATTTTGAAGTGCAGGGGCACTAATATATGAGAAGCTGCCATGCTTTAATGAAAGTGGCTCTCAGAGCCGCTCTAATTAAAGTGCACTCCCAGAGCAAGTGTAAAAGTGTCCTTAATATCTTCCTATTTACATTGGGTGTATGAATCTAGCTCAACTGTTAGATATAGTTTAAAAATAACTTGATGATTAATTTTTATTATTATGAGAAATATATCCAGTAATACTTAGAAAGCTCACAAGCACAACAAAAGAAAATGCAGTGAAAATCATTAACTTTTAGAGACCATGGACAGCACTTTGTTGCAATTATATAGTGAAGGAACAAACTCAGAGTTGAATAAAATTGATTACATTTCTGTAAAATTTTCTTCTGGGATTTTCAAAATAGTATTTATTTTGTGGAAAGGTTTTATGATTTTTTTAAATGTAAATGTTGTCTGTGATAAGGTCCTATGACAACAGTAGCTGAGTTTGTTGTAATTCCTGTTTTGTTTAAAATACCATGTGAACAATATCTATAAAGAATGAGTACCTAATAAAACTCAAATTACACTTAATCCGAGACTGTAACTTCCCTAATTCAGCACACAGATATGCACACATATGCTTATGTGAGTACATTATGGTACAAAACAAATTATAATACCACCACATATTCTTTTGTACTTTATTGGCTTTTCAGTTCCCACTGAAATCAATAGAAGAAAATGCATTGACTTCAACTGCATTCAGAAAAGAATAAGGCATAGTATATCCAAAACACTGTACTGTCATTAAACAATTATTTTCCTCACCTTTCCTGTGTGATTTTGAAACGGCCCAAACGATAGCTAGGCATGCCCAAGGCCAAGAACAAATCAGCAAAGCTCCAGGATTAAATGTCTTGATCTTTTGGGCTACATTGCTTTTACTAGCCTATACACCCACAGATGCAGGTTTTATATGCTCTAATGTAAAATATTTTCCTTCTGTTTCTGTGCCTATTTTTAAACTTCATTCTTTGATCTGAGAAATTTGAAGGTGGTTTTTTTATGTCCTTTCCCCAGATCAGCTCAGCAGTAGTGAAAGACAAATTAAGCCTGCCTTCATGAAAACACAGTTAGTTTTGGTGGAACAGATAAAACTCAGGCTGAATCCCAGCTGCACATAAACATGTTAACAACAGATGTACAAAGTTGCTTTAAGATGGAAAAAGTGTAATAAGAGAGGTTTTGATACAGATATTAAATTAGATCTCACAAGACAATAGCATGTTTAAATGATTACTCTTAATATACTCTGCCAACCCTTGGAGAATCAAGTAAATTTTCTAAAAATATTTTGCAAGATAATGGAGGCTAATTCTGAAAGTAAATGTTATGCATCTCAGACAGTACATTTTTGTACATATTGCTAGAAATCCCACAGGCTTCTGTTTTAGTTTCAGATTTCAAAGAGAATTTTGCAACATGTGAGCCTACCCATTTTATATACCTTATTTTGTGCTTAGCATTAAACTTACACCTTTACATAGCATTTTTAAAACAATGCTGTGAAAACAGCCTCCCACCTTATTTATCTGGCTCTGTCCCAGGCCTCAATGTTATTTTGAATGCAGCTCCTCAAATTAACTTATTGAGATGGGATACAGAGGAACGACACAAAACAAACAAAAAACCTTACTCTGCAGTGTGAGGTACAAGAGTATTGTGAAACATGCATTTACCATTTATTTGAACTGAAATGATGTAAGGTTTACAAAGGAAACACACTCAAGAACAAATTACTCTAGATCAGTGAATACTGTGGTCAATCTATGCATATATCTGAAGTATTTCCAGGCAATGTATCACTATGGTATTCAGTGGAAGAAGAGGGCACTCACTACCATATTTTACTAATATTTCACAAAGCAATACCACTCTCAATGTGCCTTGTTTATTAGTCATTAGGTTGCAAATTGAAAATGAACAGTTGAAAACTAATAGAGTCCCGGTCCAGAAAAAAACGGTCATCTTATTCTTCTTAACCCATAATCAGTTACTCAGAACTGGATCAGGAATGCCTGAACTAACACAACCCTTCACTTTCCTGGATTAAGAGATACGTATTTTTATAAACAGGTTCTAATCATTCTCAGTAGCTATTATCTCGCACAGAATTTTCCATTGTATCTGTTTGCATTCACCATTTCACAGAATGTTTAAGATAGCAGATTGCCAGACATGAGAAAGATTTCTTTAAGTGGAAAAGTCCTTGGTAGCCTAGGTATCCTTGGTATCTGAATATTTGTGCACAGAATTCTGTTGCTAGATTGATCCTCTGCTGACTGTGAATTTAAATCTGTGAACTGTGGCCTTTGAAATTTGAAGTTATTATATGGAAGAGGCAAGGACAGTTAATGTTGGATGCCGTTTTCCTTGGCTATAAGATATGTACTTACCACCTCCAAGGAAAAACACTTCCTGACAGCTGGTTTCTTATTGCTTGAATTGGTTTTCTCAGTGCTAATCCAGTGGCAGACATCAACAGACAGTGGCTGGAGGTGATGAACTATTTTGGTATTTCCCTTTCCCACCATGTGATCCAAGTGATAAAAGAAAGTCCTGAGGTTAAATTTTATGGGTATGTTTAGTTAGCTCATTGTAAAACTCCACTTTGACAAAAAAGAGGGTATACAGAACCATGTTTTCTTTAAAGCTGAAGAACTTTCTAGTTTTAAAACAAAAAACGGTGATAGTTATATCTTTCTGTATGATTCTGTCTTATTCAATTGTAATAAACTACTGAGTTCCCTGTAATTTTTCAAGGAATCGTGAGTTTTTGTATTAGAGAGCTGACAAGGAGAAAGTGATGAGTCTTGTCCATCCCGCTGTTTTTGATAACAAGCAGGTAACAGTGAAGTGCTAAATAAACAAACAAGGCATAATCCTATGGAAAATGTATTACGTATATATTAATCACATTTAAGACTGCTTTACTGTTAGACTTCCATTAAAAATTTCTCCCCAAATATGTACTTTCCATACATTTTTGTGTCCACCAAATACTTAGGAAAATATTACTTAAAGTATTACACTAGTTCCTACTGAAAGAAGTTACTGATGTATTTTCTACTCTTTATAATTTGCTATGGGACCTTCCACTAGCAGAGCCATAGACTATGAAAAAGGGACCTCAATTTAACATCTCTACCAAAGCATGGCAGGTTTTGAGAAGTCTTCTCAAATATTTATCTTCACCTGGCATAAGTACAAAGTAAACATCTCTACATAATAGATATGTCTTCATAGCACAGCCACTTTGGGAGCAAATGATTGACACTCAGACTTCTAAAGGAGACAAAATATAATTAACTTGCACAATAGACATCCAAGGGGAAGAGTTTCCCTCCCTCACTTTCAACAATTAGTTGCAGAACAACAGAATACAATCTCTATGAGACCAACACTGTCCTTAGGGAAATATCTTGCACAATGTTCAATAAGGCATGTGCCATATAGAACAGAACATTTAGGAACAATTCATCCCCTCTTTTTCCACATTCTACCAACCACTTAATACACACCCCCTACCACTTCCAGCTAACTGTCCCCCTGTGTAACTGTCTTTCTCCTTGTTCTGCCCTTCTCCCTTTTTTCCCACTAGAGCCACAGTGGAGATGCCAAGATCACTATTTTTCCCAACTTTCTGAGGTTAACTTCTTGAACCTCTGCATGGATTTCCTTCCCATTTATAGAAAAAATGACCTTATTCTTGGCAATTAACTCTCTAATTATTCCATCATGCAGTCTTCATTCCACATCAGTGTCCCACCTTCCTTTCTCTGGTTATCTCCTCTGTCTTCCAGCCTGATTTCTGTCAATCTACCTCAGACATCTGTGGGGGTTGCCCTCCCTATTCTAGGTGTTAAAATTGCATACACATGCCCCCCAGCATATGTACACTGTATACACCATATGCTTCTCCATGCCTCTCTGTGTGTTGAAGAATCACATTGTGTTGGCCATATACAACTTAATGTTTTGTATTTGCATCTGCTTTGTTTGGTGCTTTGTTGCATCTGCTAGCACCAATCTACCAGATAAGAAGCCCTAACACACTAAAGGTCTGCTAAAACCACTTCAAAAGTGAAGTTTCGCCATGCTCCCCTGTTGTAGCAGAGACAAAATATTGTTTTTGTGAGAAACAGAATTAAATGAATATGTATTGCTAACAGAGAAGTGTCATACTGGTTCAAAGGCTGTTTCCTTCCAGTTTCTCTCTGGTAGTCTGCAATAAAGCCTACAGATATCTATGTAGCCACTTCAGCACTTCAGTTTCTGGCTTTTTATCTTCAACTTTAATCTCCATGACACTTATTTCCAAACATTAATTATTAGTACACATTAATTAATTAAAATTCATCTCTTGACTAGACCATGATTTCAGAGAAAAACTGCCTACCAACCTCTGTATGGGATGGAATAAAAAGAAGGAATTGTTCAGCTACTTGACAATGACTATTCTAGTTAAAATGCTAGTTTGTCTATAATGTAGCAACATCTTTGCCATAATTAACTGTTAAAAAAAAAAAACCTTTAGATTCCCAGTCAGATAAAGCTACTAGGATAATGTCCTAAATTCCTGGTTTCTGGCCATCTCTGTTACAGGTTGGAGGGAAAAGTGTTACCTAGTGCTAACAGGTCTTGCAAGAGAGACTTTTAATTACCCCAGATGATGGAAGATATTTAAAAAAAAAACAAACCTACCAAGTGAGAGAATGTATAATCACTTTCAGGAAATTTCAACCTCAGATCGACTATCAAATCTACAATAAAATTCTGTATTTATTCTTCAGCATTATGACAGTAGGCGATTTATCGGGTAGGGGGAGGTATTTGAGAAGGTATATTGTTATTAATTATCTGAGGCCATAGCTCTAGAAAGATAAGTGGAGGCTGACAAGGGGCTCTTTGACTTAGCTTTCTAATTGATCAAGAAAAATCCTCACACAATTTGAAGGCATTTTAATCAGAGGCATTAAAAGTTTTTGTGGTTTTGCATATCTTTATTTCATTTTTATTGTGGAGAGAATAAAGAACACTCACACCATGTTTTCCAAGGCTAAATTACATGGCAGTATCACAGCTTGCAGCGAAACAGAATTGGAAGAACATAATATGTTTAATTGGTTGTTGATTTTGAGCCTCTTAATTTTACCGTACATACTTTCTCTTTCTTTTTTTCACTAAACCTGCATATTCAGACAGGCTCATTTTTACATATGTGATCTCTCATTTAGAACAGAATATAATCTGGTAGTCATGAGTATTGGTACCATATAGTAACAGAGCTTATAGCTAAGTACCTACCAAATCCATGATTTTGTGCTTTTTGCAGAAACCGTGAATTTTCTTGGTCCCCTATGAAAAATGCCAGTCCCTGCACAGAAGTGCAGGAACTGTGAAAAAGCAGGAAAATGGCAGTGACCCAGCAGAAGGGGGCAGAGGGGAGGGTGGAAAGGAAGTAGCTGGAAATTGAAAAGGGTGGGAAGCCCTGATGGCCTGGAGCATGGGGAGAGGGAGGGAATTAGCAAAGGGGCCCCAGAAGTCATTGCCCCCTCTCCGGAGATTAACAGATTGCCATCTGTCAATCTCTGGGGAGGGGTGGGACTTCTGGGGCTCCTCAGCCAATCAGAGGTGTTTGTGGGGGGGGCACCACACTCTGCCACAAAAATGGCACTCAACGCTATGCAGGACTGCAAAATATGGAGGGAGCTCCTGTGAATTAAGTAGGGTCCCTACTTATAGCTACTCCTGGATATTGTAGCAGGGAGTCTGGGAGAGAAATTGCAGCTAATAGGGCAGGGGCAATCGACCTCAGACCAGCTATCAGAGGGAAGGCAGTAAAGAAACAATGCTGCCTAGGTAAGGAGCTGCCCATTAGAGAAAAAGGGCCCAACTGCAATTAGTCAGGAAAGCTCTGCCTAGGGTGAGCTGGCAGCAGGGGAATAGACAGCTTGGGGCAAGAGACTATGACTGTCTGTTGCAGAACTAGGTGCCAGACAATAGGACAGAGACTAGTTTAGGCAGCAAAGGTCTGCCAAAGCACCATTCAGAAGCTGCCATGGCAACAAGTCTTCAGGCCCTAATGAGAAACCCCTGCAGGGCTGGAGTACCATCTGACCAGAAAGGGCAGGACTTAGGCAGCATCTAAGCCTAGGGTCTGAGCCAGCTGCAGAGTGAAGAGCTCCCGGCTGAAAACTGTGGGAAGGAGTGCTGATGACTCCTAGAATCCCCTAAGGAGGCAAGCAAGGCATTGAATGCTTGCTATCAGTGGGCAAGGGGAGGTACAGCTTCTCTAACAGAAAGCTAGTGTTGGTGTTTGGATGCAGTGCAGGTTTAGTTTGTGTTAGAGCCAGTGTGCTTATTTCTTTGTTACAGTTCACGCTGGTGGTTTGGGACTATAGGGGATTGTCAGAGGTCCCAGTAGTGCCTGAGGGCATGCATGTGTCCTGTGCCTACCAGGGCTAGGCGCCCAGGGTAGGGAATGAGCTCTTGCCCAAAATCAGGCAGCAGTCAAGAGAGAGAAGGAAGCCTATCTTGGGAAGAGGTCAAGCAGAGCCAGAGCACCCAGGCAGACAGAGCCAAAGTAGTCTCAGTGTCTGAAGACATGGGCCAGGGCTGAAGACCAAGCCAGGAGCCCAGAAAGAACTGAAGCAGGCTTATTGCCCAAGGCAGGGCAGAGACAGGGCCAGGGCCAGGGCCAGGGCCAGAGGGCCCTGGACTAAAACAATCAAAAAAAGAGATAAAGCGTAGAACCAAGTCCCACACAGTAGGCCCAGGTTAGAAGGCCTAGCAAGAGAAAAGATAGAAGCTAAGAAGACCAAGGTCCCAACGAGGTAGTGACTGTACAGGAATATCTGTGAGGCATGGGCATGGTTGTAGGGAAGGTTGGAAGCCATGAAAAGCCCTGAAGGCTACAGATGGCCCAGGGGAAATGGATGGATCAACAGGGCCCTTTCAGCATCAAAACTGGTAGAGTCCAGGAGGGACCTGCTGACTGTCAGAAAAATGGAAGCTTGCTCTAAGACCCATTAGGATCCTCCCTCCTGAACAATTAATTTACATAAAAGCATGGCAAGCAAGTGAGAGAAGGTACTCTACAGCTGGTATGGGTCAAAGGTAGTGTGGGGTGTCACAACTGCCCCCAGAGCCTGAACTTGCTACAGATATGTGTTTTGTTTTCTGAGTGTGTTATTCTTGTTCAGTTTTCTTAAATTACAGAATACTTATTAATTATAACTTATTAAACCAGTTTTAGTTTATATGTTGCAATGACAGATTTTTCATGTTCTAGGATGCAGTAGTATATCTTTCTGATTTACCCTAGCTTGTAGATAAGGTAGGTGTCATTAATTCTGATACAGAAATACAGAAGGATCAAAAACATGAATGAGGTGATATAGATCAAAAACCTGCAGAAAAAAAAAACAACTTAGGGCTGCTAATCATAAGTGGAGGCTTAGGATCATTTTATATATATATATATATATATATATTACGTTGTGTCATTTGCAACATATCTAATGGAAATTACACTTACCAGAAGTTACATGCTAATACATTTGTAAAGAATATGTAAAAAAGGAGGTCTGGGGAATATCAAATTATTTGCAGAGACAGAAGTAGTAGAGTCGGCACCATTACAAGTTACCTTTTACTGCTCGGAAGTAAATTGTTATACTTCAGTGCCTTTTGAGATTGTGAAGAAATTTCATTTTTATAACAGATAACAGCAATTTTTAATAGTTTTCAGATTCATGTCCAAAAACTTGCTTTGGAACATCACATAAGCAATTTGTTAAATTATCAATTAAATATCCTTCTATTCCTTACACAATTTGACATTTTATTCCCTAGGAGTGTTTGAGTATAAAAGTGTAATACACTCGATCCATGTACATGTGTATGAGTGTGCTATAATCTCTCAGACTCAAACTTAAATATAGATCGAGATATGTTTCATAGATTTCATAGACATCAGGGCTGGAAGGGACCTCGGGAGATCATCGAGTCCAGCCCCCTGCCCATGTGTAATGATATGGGAGAAATCAACAGTAACTTAACTTGTGCGATTAAGCAAAACTTTATTTTCCAAAACTGGAGAAAAAGTGCTATCAATAACAACACAGAGAGATATTCTTGGACAAAATAATGAATAGATTTCACTAGTAAAAGGTCACTGAATTCGTGAAAATATTACAGAAGAGCTGCTTTGAGAAATAAATTTGGATCTATTTACCATATGCTGATTTGGTTCAATCTAAATTATAATAAAGAGAAAACTATTATTAGGTTTTTGAGATGTATGGCTGTGTCCACACAAGCATGGATGTTTGTTTCCCTGGGGACAAGTAGTAGTGGCACACCTTGCGCTGCTGCTACATGTCCTCAGGGAACACCTGTTTCACATGCCCTCTAGTGCATGGCAGGTTACCCCACGTGGGATAGGGGAGGCTGGGGCCAGCACTGGGCTGGTCTCAGCAGCCTTACCTGGAGTCCTGGGGGTATCCTAGGGCTGCTGCTCAGAGCCTGGCCAGCAGTCAGAGCATGGCTCCAGTTGGCCTGGTTCTGGATTTGGGTGATGTGCACTGCCCCTGTCTGCACCGTTCTGGGTTTTTCTGCAAAAGTGTTTTTGAGCCTGGGATCTTCTAGGGTAAAAAAAAAAACCCACCCCATGCTGCTACCTTGCAGTGAAGAGAACAGCTGAATGTGGTACTGCAGATGTGTCTGCAGCACCATATACCACACAGCTGTGCTCATCTGGATGCAGCTTATAAGGGCAAATTTGAGACACTAAGAAAATTAGAGAAGTTGGCTGTACCCAACAGCCCAAGAAGTTAAATGCAAGAGAAACATGGCATTACTTGAAGTCAAAGGTGCAAATATTATTGGAGCTTGTATCCTAAGCAAAATAGAAAAATTAATGGTAGGGAAAAGTCACTAACCTTCATGAATGCAGCATATCAAACAAGGTAATAATAGTAAATAGAAAATAGACAAGGAATGGAAAAGGGGATTGATTAGTTAAAAAAACCCTTCCTATGAGAAATCAGAATGTACAGAAACAGAGCAATAATAGCTAAAAGCTTAGCTGAGCTAGACCATGCAACAGAAAATACAGTAACTGTGTCAGTTTCACAAATGAAAACAGGGCCAGGAGGGAAGTAAGGTCACTACACCCTGAAGATGGGATGATGGGACCCTAGAATGGTCTTGTGACTCATTACGTTTAATATTTTTATTAATGGCCTTGGTGCAAGAACTAGCTTTCTGTTTGTGAAATTTACTCCAAATTAGGAGGTACTGTCACTATGGAGGAGGACCCCATTATCATAAAGGGAGAAAAAAAGTATGTGCAGAAAGATCAAATTAAACCGGAACAGATGCAGGGAAGGGTCATTAACATAATCAGAGAAACAGAAATCAGAAAAGAATTTGGTTTATTTAGTTTAGCAAAATGAAGTTGAGATGGGGATGAGTACATTCAGGGGAAATACCAGTGAAGAAAAAGAGCTATTTAAGTTAATAAATTGGTACAAGATTAAAATAGGCACATGTTGGTCACATTTAGAGTGGAAAGTAGACAAAGGAGAGAAAGTAAAGTTCTGGAATGGACTTCCAAATAGAAATGGCAGTAAGGCATCTTATTTGCCTCAAGATAGAGCTTGATAAATATATGGAAAGTATAGTAGACTAGGAAAGTGATGTTCTTAGAGTAGTAATCAGGAAATCTGGTAAGCGGTTTTGAGTGTTTAATAGATCTATGAGAGTGCTGACAATGTTTGGTATTAGGATGTAGGGGAGGGAAGAGGTACTGCTTACATGTAGGTGGGAGATGCCTAGAGATATCAGGGTTCAGCAATTCTATTGGAGTGCCAATAAACATTTATTTCCTAAAGAATACATCTGCCTACTCCCCCTTCCGTCTTTCTCTGAATTTTAGACATTTGCCATACTAGAACTGGAAGATTGCCTAGGGTTGTTGGGTTTCAAAATGAAAACCTCTTAGGTATCTGGTGGTTGGCTGTTTCTCACAGATCACATCAAGTTCAAACCAACCAACAGATTTTGGGTCTGTTTCCCCTCCCCACCAGGTTAGACTGGCAAAGACCATTAGAGGGTTTTGCCTTTCTGCAGTGTGCAGCACAGACAGCTTCCTCAAATCATGCTAGCATGTTTTAAATAATTAGTTCCTTGCCATTATGGCGCCCCAGGCACTAGTGTTCTTGCTCTCTTCCTGCAGTACATTATAACTTAATTATATATGTAATCTGGGGCCTGTGTGTACAACAGAGGACACAGTGAATTGTCTTGTGAACAAATATGTGCTTGCAAATGCAGAGGAGTGGAGCTGATGGCTTGGGCAGCTATGTTCCAGTCTTGTGTAACTGATATAAAAATATGAACACCAGATTTTTATAACTCATTTTCAAAAGTGTCTGTATGGGCTCATGGCTTTAAAAAATTGTCCCACTTAGTTCCCTAGCTATGGGCTGGAGAATCTAAATGTAGACAGCCTATACAAAAGCAAAAATTTTTTTGTAAGAAATACTGACGATACAGCTAAACACTTATGAAAATGTAACATTAAATAGATGTATCCAAATTACATTTTTCTTAATAAAATATTTTATATTTGCTTAAGAATATTCTGAAACATTTTTATCCATTTCAAAAATATTATCTTATGGTCTGATAAAATCTTAATAGTATGGTAGGATTTAAATGTCAAGCATCACCCTTTGCTGTAGTTAACAAATAGAGTTCTACCATGTGTGAAAATTTCATGATGATACAATCTTTGGTTACTGATATATTTCAATACATTGCGGACAGTTATAGTAGTATCTCTTTACCCATCCCTCAGATTTCACTGAACTTTATTATGAAGTGGATGACCTTCATAAATCCAATAACACACAATGTCAAATTGTCAGGAAAAGGAACATATGACTGCAACAGTTAAAACATTGTATGAAATATGCTTAATTTGGATAGGTTAACTGTTTATTTAAGAACTACACATGAGCTGAAACACAAGAATCTAAAGTCAGTCCAACTTACTGGAAAAGATATTAAAGACAGCTGTCTGAAAAACATTGCTTAGCTAGTGATATGCTAAATGTCAACATTCAAATAAGTGTAATAAATGAATGACAATATATCTTTACACTTACTTTATTCATTAATAATTAATACATTAAAATTATTACTAAATACATGTTATCAAATTAAGTTTGAGGCATCCATTATTGACGATGAAGCAGTTATAACTGATATTAAGAATATATGCTAGCCTACTCCTTACCTATGACTCAATTAAGAAAAAAAATTAAAATTGGGCCTTTTTCACACATTTAACTTGCAAGAGGTACAAATTGGAATGTCGTGATGTATTACAGTTAGTAAGTGTTAGGGTGCTGTCACAAGTTAATTTGCAACAACTGCAAATCATTACAATGTAGTGACCTATTATGATTCGAATGTGTTAGGAGATAACCCTCGCTTGAAAGGGAACAACTTTGCAACCACAGGAGAGCACTTAACATGTGCTAAACTGCTAGAACATGAGTCTGTTTTTTTACATTTTAAGTGAATCTTTTAAATGTTAAGCTGAATGTGTGACACTAACTTTAGGTATCTCTAGATGTCTACGTTATTTACGGGAGTAAAGGTTAAGTTGCATGTTAAATTCAGACTATACTAAGGGCACTTAAATGTGACTGTCTTCATGTTAAAGCTCATTAACTCATGGTAAGTGCCCTTTAAACCTCTCAGTTAATAGCACTTCAAGTGAGGGTTAACTCTGGGCCATGGTACCTTGTTTATGTACAGTAATATCATTCTGCTCCACAGAGATAAAATGAGAAATCTGCAATCCTCCAAAATCCAAGGATATACTGTATTCAGGCCACCTTCCTCCTTCTCCACTATCCAAAGTAGGTTGTCTTGGCTCCTAGCCACACACCCATTCATCAGCCCCCTAGGTTCAAGTCTGATCTATGCAAGCAAGAATGTGTATTAACACTTAGTGTGTAACTGTTCCTAGCATATTTTAACTTTAATACCACTTAAAATTGAACTAATTTAGCATGGTCTAAGCATAACATGTAAGTTCATCTTTAAAATGTTTCATGAATGAAACAATGATAAGAATGGTGGATCCCACAGATTAGTCAAATAATAACAGAACTGATCTGAATAAATTGGCCTGAATAAATTGGTGACCAAAAATAATAGATAGAAATGAACAGGGCACTAGAGGCAACATCATATTCCACTCATCATTCAGTAGTTTGTTGTTAATAACAAAGCCACATATAACTTTAATTAGGGCTCATACAATTTATCTAATTCTATGGCCATAGATTTTGTTTTCCTCTAGTTTCCTTTTTGAACATGAAAGGGGAAACAGGTAGGTAATATTTTTCTTTGTTTTCTTTAAAAAAAAGATGATTTCCTAAATTATTGGTCAGAAAATAGCAAGTGATCATAGAGAAGTAGGGCTAGAAGAGACTGCACAAGGTCATCTACTCCAGTCTATTCAAGGCAGGATCATCCTTGACTAAAACCAACTCCAGCCAAGTGTCTGTTTAAACTGAAATTTTCCAAGGAACTCCACAGTTTCTCTAGGTATTCTGTTCTAACACCTGATACCTCATATGCAGAAAGTTCCTCCTAATCCCCAGCCTAAAATGTCCCTGGCAGCAATTTGAGACTATTCCTTCAAGCAGCTTGAGGCAGTTGCTCTTATTCTGGTCCCCCATGGCCCATCTCCATCCTTTCTATAATCACCCTTCATATACTTAAAAAGACTGTTATCAAATCCCCATTCATACTTCTCTTCTCCAGACTAAATAACTCTAGCTCCTTCAGCCCTTCCTAAGAAGTCATGCTTCTTAGGCCCAAAATCATTTTTGTAGCTCTTTTGCTGGACTCTTTCCAATCTGTCTACATCCTTCTTGAAGTATGGGAGTACTGGACACATTATTCCAGGTGAGACATTATCAGTACTGAATAGAGAAAAAGAATTACTTCCCTAGTTTGCAAGTTATGCTCCTCTAAATGCAACCCACTGTGCTGTTGACATTTTGCAACAAGAGCACACTGACTCACATTCAGTTTATGGTCCACTGTTAGCATTCTTTCTCTGCAGTGCTACAGCCTATCCAGCCATTTCCCAGTTTGTATTTGTGTTATTCTGTCACAGGTGCTGGACTTTATACTTGTCCTTGTTGAATCTCATCTCATTGATTATGGATATTTTTTCCAGTCTGTCTAGATAATTCTGGATCCTGAACGTCCACTCCAAAGTATCTGTAAATCTATGCAACTTGTTTTCATCTGCAAATTTGCTAAGTGTGCACTCAATCCCATAATCCAAATCATTAAAGAAGTTGTTGAGCAATAGTGGAATTAGGACATGTCTCTGAGGAATTAAACTTTATACCTCCACCCAACTAAACATTGTGCTATTGATGATTACCCAATAAGCACAATGATATAACCAATTATGTATCAACTCTACAGTAATTTCATATAATCTATATCTCCTTATCTTGTTAATGTGAATTGTTTGGGAAACAATGTTAGTAGCTTTACTAAAGTCAAAGAATATCAAGGTTAAAGGCCTGGTCCCTTCCCTTTCCTTTGTGGCTTCTCTGTGCATCCCACCAGGTAACATATTAAGTCTCATTTCTATAATCCATATCATAATGGAATTCTGCAAATTTCCCACTTTTACTTTGGCTGTGCTTACAGTGCATTATGAGATCTTACTGAGCCCTGGAATCTCCAACACCTGTGACAGTCTGTGATGACTACTGCACAGTGACAGATCAATCTCAGTGCTGTTAATTTGTGCAATAAGAAGGAATTTTTTAAAAGGGGTTTAACGAGCTATAAGTCTACTAGAAAGTCTATAGCAATCTGGGTAGGCCTAACATCTTTACATGTCCCAATAGATACTTCTATCTGAGCCTCAGACATTCGGCCAAGATGGATCAGTCATGTTCCTTCCTGACTTGCATCAAAGAGCTTTTTCTGACTCAGGAAGTGCTTGGGCCAACCAGAGGTAACACTCTTCTAGACTTGGTCCTGGCCAAAGAAGACGACCTGGTGACTGGCTTAAACGTAGAAGGCAGCCTGGGTAATAGTGACCATGAAACCATTACATTCACTGTCCATTGCAAGGCAGACAAATTAGATAGTAGACTTGAACTTCTGGACTTCAGAAATTCAAGTTTCAACAAGCTGCAGTCACTAGTATGGAAAGCACTGCAGGACCAGAGACTGAAGGCAAAAGGAGTACATGAAGAGTGGTTGTTCCTTAAGGACACTATCCTTGAAGCACAAAGGAAGTTCCTTCCCAGGTGGAGGAAAGGTAGCAAAAGGAAAGAAATGTACAGGCTTGGGGCTTGGAACAGGCCCCAAGGAAGCCTATACAACAATGACCTGTACTTGTAGGGATCAGATTAGAAAAGCTAAGGTGGCGACTGAACAAAAAGTAGCAACAGGAATCAGGGACAACAAGAAGTGCTTCTTTAGGTACTTAGGGAACAGGAGAAAAACAAATGGGAGTGTGGGGCCACTGCTCAACAACTCAGGATAGCTGGTTACTGGAACTCAGGAGAAAACTGAACTCCTGTATGACTCCTTTGCTTTGGTCTTTTACCAGGCCAAGGGGAAAATCATGCCAGATAGGGTACAGAATAAACAGGGTAGAAATGACCACCTTCCTACTATGACCAACTGGTGGTGATCAATTAAAAAAAATAGACATATATAAATCAGCAGGACTGGATGAACTTCATCTGAGAGTGCTGAAGGAGCTGGCTGAAGTCACAGCGGAACCCCTGGTGAAGCTCTTCCAAAACTGGTGGTGCTCCAGAGTGATCCCTGAGGACTGCATAGGGCCAATGTTGTGCCCATCTTCAAGAAGGGGAGAAGGGAGGACCTGGGTAACTATAGGTCAATTAGCCTAACTTCTATCCCAGGGAAAATCCTGGAAAAAATTCATTAAGGAGTCTACGTGAAATAGGCTTGCAGAAGGTAGGATTCTGAAAAACAGCCAGCATGGCTTCACTGTGGGAAGGTCTTGTCTTACCAACCTCATCTCCTTTTATGATCAGGTAACTCGCCACCTGGATAACAGAGAGGAGATTGACATTGTATTTCTTGACTTCCAAAAAGCTTTTGATCTGGTATCCCAAGATGTTCTCATGAAAAAATTGGAGGATTGTGGGCTTGACTGTGAGACACTTAGGTGGGTAGGAAGCTGGCTACAGGGTAGGACCCAGAGAGTTCTAATGAATGGATCTGTGTCATTTTGGTGAGAAGTGACCAGTGGTGTCCCACAGGGGTTGGTGCTTGGTCCAGTACTATTCAACATCTTCATCAATGATTTGGATGTGAGGATGAAGAGCTCACTGGCCAAGTTCATGGATGACACCAAGTTATGGGGAAGTGTGGTAATGCTTGAAGATAGGCTACAGATAGAGGTAGACCTAGACAGGCTGGCAAGTTGGGCAGATTGGAACTAGATGAAGTTCAACATCAAGAAAGGTAAAGTGCTCCACCTGGGGATGGACAATGCCCTGCACACCTATCAGCTTGGCAACACCAATCTGACCAGCACTATGAATGAAAGGGACCTGGGGATAATAATAGACCACAGTATAAGTCAGTAGTGTGATGCCATAGCCAACAGAGCTAATAATACCCTGGCATGCATCAATCAATGCATCTCCAGCAAAACCAAGGAAATGGTTCTTTCACTCTACTTGGCATTGGTGAGACCACAGCTGGAGTACTGCATTGAATTCTGCGCACTGCACTTTAAGAAGGAAATGGTAAAGCTTGAGAGAGTCTAGAGAAGGGCCATCCATATGATCACAAACTTGCTCAGCAAGCCATATGAAGAAAGGCTGAGGAACCTGGGACTCTTCAGCCTGAAAAAGAGAAGGCCAAGAAGGGACTTGGTAGCAGCTTATTGCTACATCGGGGCGTACATCTAGGGCTCAGTGAACAACTGTTTACGTAATGGTAACAAATTCCTTGAAGACTGTTTCAGGCTTAACATGAGGAAAAATTTCTTCATAGTTAGTGTCCAGACTGTGAAATAAGCAACTTCCAGAGGTTGTGCAATTGCCTACCCTGGAAATCTTCAAAAGGAGACTGGAGTCACCTGACCCCAGTTGTCTTTCCTGCTTGGTGCAGGGGGCTGGGCCTGATGATCTTCCAAGGTCCCTTCCAGCCTTACAATCTATGAATCTATTACCCCCACCTCCTCTGTGCTCAAAACTGTTCCTTTTTTAATCAGCCAAAGTTCTTTAATCTTCTCTGTGTGCAGATTTTCCCTTGTCCAACTGAGTGTTTCTAGAGAAGCAGTTCATTTAAAACTATTTCATATATTTCATTTCATTGCAACATTCATACATTAATACAAACAGCTGATCAACAGCCACCCAGTGCAACACAAACCTGCCTTAACAATACATGCAAAATACATCAATATACCTCCACTGCCATCACAATGAACACCTGTCCACAGGGGATCATTAGAGCCCTGCATTCTCCCCACTGTGCTGTCACTCACACCAAGATAACTCCCTATCCTAGCACTACTGTTGAGCAGTAAGCCACAGTGTCCCTGGCCTGCCTAGTACAGTTAAGTTGTAAAGCAGGAGTCATGAACTTTTCACCTTCGGTAAAAGGTGACCTAGTTTTGAAGTTGTGAGCATGCATGATTGAGCCTCTTTTTGGGTGAGAAGGCACTGAGGTAAATCAAGCATCTACTTTTTGAGTGACATCCAAGGGCCATGTGCATTATTGAGTGCCGAGTGAAACAGGCATGAGTGACATGTGCATGGACAGATGATTGAATGTCTGAGTGATTGGCAGGTGCTAATCATACTGGGTACACAAGGCAGATCTGAGAGACGGGTCTGTCTCCCATCCAGGTGTGTGTGTACGTATGCTGCAGGGGTGTGTGGCTGAGTGTGGCTGGAGGGCCTGGGAAGCCAAAGGCCATCATGACTCAGTGCGCGACTGCAGTGGTCAGGTGAACGGCAGCTGTTAGAGCCGAGGAAGAAGTGAGTGACTGCAGAGTGGGTGAAGGCCAGGGCAGCCAATATCCCATCTGTGTTCCCTGTGTGAGAGTCTGGAGTGTGGGCACAAGTTGCGTGAGGGTCCAGAAGAGACTGATCTCATTTGTGTGCTGCATGTTCCAGAGCGAGTGTTTGTATTAGTTTCTCAGCCTTCCTCTGCATCTCCCCCGCCCCCCGGGAGTGTTTGGGAAGAATAACCTTGTGCTAATATAAAAATTAAAAAGATACATAATGTTCAAAAGGTTTAGTGCTGTATCCTTGTTTTCTCCAGTCTCAATATAAACAGAGTAAAAAAGGGAAAAGAAGTGCAAACTGAAGAGTATGAGTACCATTATGACTCATCTTGCCTGTTTCCCACTCATTCTCTGTCAGTACTGCACAGATGTTTGCTATGTATTAAGAAATTTGATGGCTGGGGAAAGGAATCGGGCAGGGCGGGGAGGTTCACCATAATATTCAAGCTCCATAGAGATATTCATAGTATTCCCATTAGATACATAAGGGCTTATTAGTATCTTCATTTGTAGGAGGTACTAGTAAAGAGAACAGAAGTACCAGAGACGGTGAGTGACACAAAGTTACGCAGTAAGTCTGTAGCAAAATCAGGAATAGAACCCAGAAGATAAGACTCCTAACCTATAACTTAATTATAAGACTGGTGTTTCTTTTTTTAACAGTACCTGGCTTCTTAAGGATACGCAATTAGTTCTGGCATTTCAGCTTGTGGCAACAGATATAGGCCAAGTAGGGGCAAACAACTTACATTTTAATGAAATAAGTGGAAAGACATTGTTTTGTCTATATATTTATAGTCATGCTCAACTATCTTTTGTTCCAGGAGTCAGGTTAGCATTTAGTGAACAGAGCTCCTATGAATCTTCCTGCATCAGCTAGTATCAGAACAAATTGTTTTCCTGTTGCCATGCAGTCAGGAGGTTCCCTCACCTTCACTGAATGGCTAAAGGGGCTGCAGATATATTTTATGCTTTGCATTCTCCAGTTCCCTTGCTGTAAGGTAATCAGTTTTAGGCAGTGTTGAACCATAGCATGAAGCATTCACTTTATAATTCCTTATATTTGCTCACATTCTATGCTGGCAATATTGTACTGTATGAGAAAAGAATCCCACTAAATTACAGTACTACTGCTAAAACTGCCACAGCCTTGTGCATTCATTGTAGTGCCAGGTTTTTAACAAACTTCTTTATACAAGGGACTGAGAATATCATTGCACAATGTCTTTCTGATGTGGCAAAAATAAGAGTTTTAACTTTCTTACTGTGTAAGATTTCTCAAGGTCCCCAATTACTTCTGTCTGCTTAGCCAAGATCCACACACAGGAAGGAACAGAATACAATTACCTTTGCCTTTTAAGATGACTGTGATTCTTGGAATCATATCTTTACAAAACTATTGAATGGCTGTTCTGGAGAAGAATGTCCACTTGGCTGCACATACCATACATTTATTTAAGGTTTGTTTAAAACCTTAAAGCAGAAGTCCACTTATGAGCTCTGAAATGTCATGAATAGGGTTATTTTGAGTGCCTCTCTTTTCAAGCTTTTGTCAAGTGTCTTTTCAGAAACAAAAAAGTATCCAGAACATTTTAGTGCAATTTAGGTGTTTTTGTGATTGTTTCTTGTAAAGGAACAGACCAAATTCAGAAGTAATGACAGACACATTTCCAAATGATTAGCTACAGCATTCACTTTGGATGAGAATTTGAAGCTTATTTGAACAGTCTGAATGCTGTAAGTCTGCATAATTGGGATGGATGTTTTTACAAGATGAGTTTTTTTTTTCAATAGGTTCTCTAACTTTCTTTCTGATCACGATAAGGAATAAGATAACAATACATTTTTGTTTATTTTGACATTTGGATTCAGAGTTGGACATTACCCCAAAGTTATAGATAGTACAGCTATACAATTAGGTTAAAATATTTCAGATCCTTTTTTATTTCTTAAAAATTGAGACTATTTTGGATTTTGTTTTAATCCAACTGAAACTGCATTGTACCTTCTGACTGCTGAGGTCTCCTCTTGTGCTGGATGTTAGAACTGAGGATTGGGAAAACATTCATATGCTCTCAGTGTCTGAGACTATTTAGTTATCAAAGAGGACAAAGAAGAAGCAGAAATGCTGATGGGTGAGAAGCAGAGAGGTGAGATGTAGACCAGGAATGGTTTGAGGGAAAAGAGGAGTATACGGAGAACATGGACAGCCTGTGAGACAAACAAGGAAAATGGAGATATAAATAGGAGAAGCACTGCCTGGGGTTGATTGGGAGGAGCACTACTTGAAGTCAATTAGGAGAAGCACCGCCAGGAATAGGAGCAAAAGTTCTCTTAAATACTAGAGAAATTTTCCACCAGAAAATGAGAATTCTGCATTCAGTGTTTCTTCCTTAAGAAATAACTGTTCCTTGCATGCTTAGAGTGGGTTGGTCCTCAGAAGCTAACAAATTTGAGGTACTCTAAGTAAAGTGTATAAGTCTGTTCTAAAAAGATAAAGTTTTCAGATAAGTTAGAAAAATGTTGACCAATTCTAAGGGGCAGGGGGTTCATTTTAAAAATAAAAAAAAAAATGTTGAAATCTAAACTGTGCAAATAGCATAGATTTCACCAAATCTGCCCACCAGTCTAGGTTCTTCAGCAACCCAGGGTCTCAGAGATTTTTATACTGATTGAGGACAAAAGGTATTTGATTAACTATTCCCAACCATGAAATTCTGGTTCCTGCCTTGGTCTAGTTCTGATTCTCCTGATGGAGTATCTTCCTCTGCCCCATCTCTTTTTTGGAGACATTTAGGCCCCATCTATTCTTTACAGATACTGCATAATTAACTAGCTAATTGTGCAGTTATCTTAAGACCAGCTATGCATGCAAAGTACTTATCATACAGTAAAAACCTCCAACCAGCTATAAAGTTAGACCTCAAAAAATGTACTAATTTTATAAATGGTGGCTATCAAGCTTTAACTATCATGTGCAACAGTGATACACATCTGTCCACTGACAGGGCTTCCAGCCACGGGGGTGCACCTTGCCCAGCCAAGACTCTGAGTCCTCCAACTGCTGGGGACTCTCAACCCCAGCAGCTGGATGGAGGCTGGGTCCCTGCAGCATGCCTCCCAGAAAACCCCAGGGGCAGGAGTCTGTGTGAAACCCGTGGGCCAGAAGGATCATTGCAGGAGTGATTCTTCCATCTGGGGGGTGTTGAAAATCCCTGGGGTTGGAGGATTTCCATTTTTCACTATGTGTGGATTGTCAAAGTCGTTACCTGACAGAGCAGAGAAATGAGGAGTGTTAAGGTTTACTAACACATTTGCCCAACCCTGCCTAGATGGTGACAAGGACAGCTGGGTCTTCTCAGCCAATACTCCCTCTAGTTAGCAGGTAGATGCAAAAAGGATGGAAAGAGCTATGAAATGGAAGGAGTTCCCAGCAGCACACCTGCCAGTGTAGTTAACTGAGGGAACAGCATGGAACTGTTCCTTGAAAAGTAGTCAAGTAAGTTGCTCATTCCTTATAACTGGATGGCAACGGAGAAACAATGGGCATTTATATTCATTAGGGCTGTGCAAAGCTTTAGGTGGTGATTCAATTCAGAGGAGATTTGACCCGATTTGGTGGCCTAATCTCTGAATCCAAATCAAATCAGGGGCTAATTTAAAGGTCCAAATCAATTCAAAGCTCTCCAGATCTTTGGCAAAGATTTGGAGATCCTTCATGATTTGGGCAGTCTCCAGTGGCTGCAGCAAGGAGCTACAGCCAACTTCAAGCTGGTAAGTAGGGGGTGGGAAAGGGGGGACTGGGGGAGGGGGTAGGCAACCATGGGGGGACCTCTGCCAGCCCCCCCACCCCCCAGCCTCCATAACCCCCGCCCACTCCCCCAGCCCTCCCATGGCTGCCCCCACCTGCTCCAGCTCTTGGTACTTTAAAGAAAAGCCCCAGTACTCACTGGGTGCTGCCAGGTGGGGGGGCAATGCCTATTGCCCCCTACTGCATGGAGGGCTCTGCCACAAGCCCCCTGAAACCCCCTGTTTCCCAAGCCCCACCCAACTGGTGACCTGCCCGGGCCAGCTCCAGCCCTTTAAGAAAAAAAACAACAAAGAAAATCCTGGGACTCTCTGCTCCTCCAGCAGCCTTGGGGCATCAAGGGCTCATGCAGAGCCCCCCACATGGTGCAGGGCATTGTTGGGCAGCGGGGATTCCCCCCGCTAGGCAGGAACGGTGAGTCTGGGGGTTTTCTCAGGTTTTCTTTTTTTTTTTCTTAAAGGGCCAGAGCTGGCCTGGGCAGGCACCTGTTGGGGGGCTGGGGGAGCAAGGGTGGGTCAGAGGGCTCATGCAGAGCCCCCCATGCAGTGTGTGGTGGTGGGGGGCAGTGGGAATTACCCCTGCTCAGCAGCACCTGGTGAGTTGGGACTCTTTTTTTTTTTTAAACAAGAACTGGAAGCTGGGGCAGGTGGGGCGGCCTTTGAGCAGGTGGGAGGTGGGCCTGGCTGATTCAGAGACTCAGCAGCAGCTGAATCTCCAAATCAGATTCATCTGAATCAAATCGGGACAGTGATTCGAATCACCGAATCAAATCACTGTCCCCTGAATCAGCCGAAGCAAATACTAGCCGCTTCACACAGGCCTAATATTCATACATTTGTCTGCTCCAATGTGACAGAAATCCAGAGTGTTGGAACAGACTCAATTAATCGAGTCTGCTCTGCACACAAGCTGACGTGTCCAGTGCTGCATTGAATGCATTTGTATAAATGGTGAAATGTGCATCAGTATGTGCATGAGAAATGTGCATGAGAAAATGGCAACGGTGCACTTGTGAACTAAAACACCTTTGATCTGTTTAAGTTCAAAGCATGCCACAGCCATTTTCTCAACACATTTTGCTGTTTATACAAATGCATGCACCACAGCACTGGACATTTTTTAAAGTGTGCAAATACCCATATGTGTAAATGCCCTATGGCCGAATCTCTCATCTGCTTCAGCAGTGATACAGCAATACTCTGTGCCTTTTTTCAGGGTTTATTGTAGAGTTACAATCTAGCCACCATTTTTATATGGGTCTGAACTGCCTTAAGAGTATTTTTTCGATGGCTTGCTCCTGAACATTGGTTCTATGCTGTGCAAAGTGAACATTATGTACTCACGGTAAGTTCTTTCCTAAATTAGATATTAACTGCTGAAATGTAGCTGTGCCCTTACAAACTAAATAGTATAAACTACTATAAATTTTATTTAGTAAAGAAAATAATATTGTATTGTGTCTATCTCATTGCTTCCTTTTAAGTTCTCATTTTGACATCACCGTGCATTTAGGCCTCTCTCAACATTTTTTAAAAGCACGTATTAAAACACTTCTTTATTTTTATGCTCTGAAATAGAGCCAAACCTGTCCTGGTTATTCCACTTAATCCTTCCACTAAATCATCATCATTCTGAATATAGCCTCTTTAAAGATAAAAATGTATAGTAAACCTGAAAAGATATTTTATTTAAATTAAATTCCTTTCTTTTATCTCCCATTTAATTTGGCTTACACTGCACATTAAATGGTAAGTTTCTACTTTATTAGTGCCTACTCACAACCTTCTATGAAAGCTAGAAACAAGGCATATTGCAGGTTAGGAACAAAGCAAAATAGGTTCCATTTTTTAAATGTTTTTTTTACTATAACAATTCCAAACATTGTGCACATATAAATCTTAACATTAATAAAATGTTTGTTATAAAGAATAGTAACTGAGGATTTTTCTTTACTTTTTTTTTTAAAAGACACTAAAATTAAGTTCTAGTATCCACAGTTCAGCTGCTAAGCAAGCAGCCAGATTTTCAAAAGATAAAATCACTCACTCATCCTGATGGTGGCTGTCAGAGAAACCTTAGAAACATTTATTCCTAAATCCTTTCCAGGTTAGAGTTTTAGATCTCTCTCTTTCTCTAATTTTAAGTTCCTTTGTAACCTTGTGAGGGAAATAAAGCTTCACTGAATATGAGTGACAAGGATTTTTTTTTGTGACATCTTTTATTGGGACTTCTGTATAGTTGCCAGAAATATTAAGACAAGGTATTGGGCACAAAGTATCCTGCATAAGAAGCAGGGATAAAAGAGACACAGGTTGAGGTAAATAACTAATAGAACAATGGTGTATGTATAACTTCATATGCAAATGAAAAACAGTCACTTAAACGAATGGAATGGGTTGTAAAGTTAGGAGCAAAGAGATACTACCAGGAGTATTTTTAAATGGATATGTGATAGAAAAGATAATGCAATTATGTGAAAGGGCAAGACCATTCCAAAGGGGAAGAGGTCCCTATTACCTGTGGAGTAAAAAAAGGTTTGCAGTGATATCGGGTACGTTGTAATAAACCATAAATTCATTGTCTGTTTAATCCTTAGTTTTTGGTGTCCAGTAAGGATATGGATTTTTGTTTCCAGACCTGTTTCTTGAAAATGTTTTGTAGATTTCGCTTGAGTATGAAGATTTGAGGTCAGAAAGGGTGTTTGGTCTCAGAAATGTGTTCTCCTACTAGAGCTTGCGTGTCTCTGTCTCTGTCTTTGTTCTGTAACAGTTTATTCTGGTACACAGTCTTTGTTTAGTTTCATTCCCAGGAGGGCATTTGGTGCATTGGATGAGATGTACCACTTTCTGTGACAGATATGCAGGATCCATGGATTCTGATGGTTTTGTGGTGGGGTGTATAACAAAATACCTCAAGACAAAATAACTTTGCAGGTTCACCATGTGATATACGAGGATATTCTTCCAGATTAAGTTCACTATTAGGGTGCTTAGTCAAGTTGAACGGGAATGCAGGAGGCCCTGATGCCAGAGTCAGAGACAGAGGCTGTACTTAGACCCTTGGAGCTGCTGTAAGGACTTCATCTTTAAATTAAGGTGTAGGGTAATGTGGCAGGGCATCTTTGGTGCCTGCTACTTTAAGAGGCTTGACCAGGCTGTAGCGAAGCTGGCAGGTGTGGTGAGGCCTAATGAGGTGGTTACATAACTGCAAGAGGAATTCTGGATTGGATGAAGACCTGGGTAGCCTCAGTATAAGCCTAGGCCCTACGACCAGTATAAGCTGGCTATAACATCTCGGGGGCCAGAGAGACAACATTGTCCAGCTGGAGATCTGCTGCTTCCGGAAGAGCCTGGAGGTTAAGGGTAGGAACTATGGGAATGGAAGAGGTTTCCAGTCCTGGGGAATAACTGAAAACTACGCCCTGGTGGGGTTGCATAGCGTGATGGAGCTGCCTGTGGCAGGGTGGTATCCAGGAAATGCCACACTTTTGCCTCCCCAACGAAAGGAGAGGATGGGGTGCCACAAAGTCTCAGCCCCTATGACCAAGGAGGTTACCCCACAGAGAGGATAGGTAAGGAGTCCAAGTAAGTTATCAGACAGCTGAGGCCCAAGGGGAGTAAGGCCTAGTAGCCGGCAGTGTAGTGGCCTCAGTGTGGAGGCATGTGAGAAAGCAGTAGGCTGCTGTGATGGGGATTGTTTCAGGGGCCTTTCAAAAATGTCAGCCTGCCTACCTGTCTAGGGCTGTCAGCCTACTTAACTCACTTGCCATGCCTTGCTATATAATTAATAGATGTTAACAAGGTGGGAGGCTGTCCATTTAATGCCTGATGCCAAGGGTGAGATACATGCTTCCAACCTGCCCTATACTGTGTCCCATGATTTGCAGATGGCATCCAAATTACTCCTAGCTCCCTTGGACCCATTTCTGGGCCACACTCAACTTTGGGCCCAGATTTGGCCTCAGGTGTCCAGAGACTTACCTGGGTCACATGCCCCCCTCATAGGGCCTTAACTAATGCTCCCTCAGTAGGGGTTGCTCTGTCAAACTACTGAGGCCAGCCTATGCACAGTCCTTCAGGCCCCTCTCACAGACCCTACTCTATGCAACCTCTGTACAGGCCTTTGGGCCCACTTGTGTAGACCCTACTCTGTGCCTTCGATGTGCAGTCCTTCAGGCCCTGCTTAAACGTCCTAAAGTGGCAGATGTCAAAGGTGCTCAGCCACAGCTGTGTAGAGTAGGGTCTGTGTGGGGGGCCCTAAAGGACTGTGCATGAGCTACATAGAGTAGGGTCTGTCTGGGAGGTCTGAAGGACTGCACATAGGCTGACCAAAGTCATTTGATTGAGTGAGCCCAGTGACAGTGGAGAAGCAGGACCAGAATGGGGTCCTGATAAGGCAGACCCATATGGCAGGGTAAAGGTAATAGGTTTGAGAACCTACCCATAAAAACCTCAACTGGTCCATGCTGGGGCCAGGACCAGGTCAAAGGCCAGAGTGCCCACCATAAGGGATGGCCAGAGACTATAAGCCTGGAGTCCTGACTGGCCTAGAGTTGAAGCCAGGGCTTGTGAGGCCAAAGGTCCCAGACGAGGCCACTGCCAAAAGGGAAAATGGCTTAGGGAGCTTTGCAACCCAGAATTGAGGGCAGAGATTATCGTGCCTGAGCAGGAGGGAACCAGCTTAAGTCTGAATAACAGTACGGCATATAGTGGGGCCCAGTGTGGGGCCAGAGTCATAAAGTGATGCCATCTGTGAGGCATGGGGCACAGTGTATGGATGGCACAGAGTACCCTCGGCATTGGGTAGTAAATGGGCAGCCTCCCACCTGTAAACAACTTTTGAAGTTACATCAAAGGCGTGGCAGAAAAGGCAGGTGGGCGGACTGCCCTAGAAAGGTGGGCAGGCCAATGGCGGGCAACCAGGCCACCAACCTGGTGGCCTTTTACGATCAGATCACCAGATCATTAGATGCAGGGGTATATAGTCTTCCTGGACTTGCTGAAGGCTTTTGACACTGTCTCTCACCCCATTCTCATTAACAAACTGGGGGGCTGTTGTGTAGATGCCCTCACAGTCAAATGGGTCGCCAACTGGCTGGAGGGCCGCACCCAGAGGGTGGTAGTGTATGGGTCCTTCTCAACCTGGAAGGACGTGGGCAGTGGGTGTCTCCTTGCTAAAAGGGAGGCATATACCCAATGGAGAGATGGGGTCATCGCCAAGAAGGACTATGTTATAGTCGCCCGAGGATGTAGGGGGGCAGTCAGGAGGGCCAAGGCAGAGTTGGAGATAGGACTAGCTTCCCGGATTAAGGACAATAAGAAGTCCTTCTTCAAATACATAGGGGGTAAAAAGAGGGTCCCGGGTAATATGGGGCCCCTGCAGGACACGATGGGCAACTTAGTCATCACGCCAGATGACAAAGCTAACATATTTAACGATTTCTTTGCCTCTGTCTTCCTAAGTAGGGACCAGTTCAGCCACCTCCCTGCTGGGCCCCCCTCGGGCCCCGAGAGAGACACGCCTGGGCCAAGGGTTAGCGAGGAGTTAGTTAGGGTACTTCTGGAGAAGCTGGACGTGTTCAAGTCCGCTGGTCCGGACGATCTTCACCCTAGGGTTCTACAGGAACTGGCTGAGGTCATTGCGGGACCCCTGGCACGGCTCTAGTTCCGCGGGGCTTGGTTCTTGGGCCCACACTGTTCAACATCTTCATCAGTGATTTGGATGAGGGGGTAAAAAGCACCCTGTTCAAATTTGCTGATGACACTAAGATGTGGGGGGACGTGGGCACACTGGAAGGATGCAACAGGCTACAATCAGACCTAGACAGGTTACAAGGGCGGGTGGATGAGAACAGGAGGTCAGGGGCAGCGGGGAGAAGAGGGACTCAGGCGCACGTGTGTCCTTCCCACACGTGTGCCTCCTTTCTGGACCCGGAGCGGAGGAGAGTGCAGTAGTAGAAGCGGCGGCGGCGAGCGGAGCAGCTGAGGGGCCAGCAGCAGCTGATCCCCCTAAGGTAAGTGGGGCTGAGGGACTGAGGGGCCGGCGCAGCTGAGCCGGATCCGGAGGGGAAGCCCCCCGGGTCCCTCTTAGCTGAGCCGGTAGGGAGCCGCGCTCCCGAGCCGCGCGAACAGAGCGCGCAAACAGGTGAGGGCTAGGGGGTTGTCCCCCAAGCCAGGGAGTGCCCCCGGGACTAGCCTAGGGGAGCAGGCTCCAGTCTCACCAGATCCTCCCCAGTGGGGGTGCTCAGGGGGCGGGATCATTGACAGGCACTTCCGGTGACACCGGAGCGCCTGATTGGTGGGTAAGGCAGCGGCGGGTAATTCAAACCGCCTCCTTTATAAACGGCGGTTTGACGTAGCTTCCGCCACTTGGAGGTCAGGGGCAGCGGGGAGAAGAGGGACTCAGGCGCACGTGTGTCCTTCCCACACGTGTGCCTCCTTTCTGGACCCGGAGCGGAGGAGAGTGCAGTAGTAGAAGCGGCGGCGGCGAGCGGAGCAGCTGAGGGGCCAGCAGCAGCTGATCCCCCTAAGGTAAGTGGGGCTGAGGGACTGAGGGGCCGGCGCAGCTGAGCCGGATCCGGAGGGGAAGCCCCCCGGGTCCCTCTTAGCTGAGCCGGTAGGGAGCCGCGCTCCCGAGCCGCGCGAACAGAGCGCGCAAACAGGCGCAATCTGTAAGAGCGCGCCGGCGTTTGCGGCGGCGTTCGCGCCGGCGGGCGAACAGGCGGGGCCCAGAGGCTGACCCCTGCTCTGCTAGTAAGGGCAGCAACTCCTGCGATGGTGTCGACACGGAGTTCTGCCAGGGCCCCTGCCCGGGGGGCGCGGCCTTCCCGGGGCTTGTCCGAGGCCTCCACCCAGACAGAGCCCTCGGGGGGGCTGCCGTCCTCCAACCCCCTGGCCTGCGGGAACTGCCTGGCAAGGTCTGGGGGGGCAGGGACTGGGGACTCCTGCACCTGTCCTGTAGGTATCCGCCTTAGGACCCTGGAGGAGCGGGTGCAGGAGCTCCTGGAGGAGGTTAGCAGGCTGAGGGGAATCCGTGAGGCAGAGGAGGAAATTGATAGGTATTTTCTTTCTCTGCAGGGTGATACAACAGAGGAGAGGGCAGACCGGGATGAGCCCTCCACCGCTGAGTGGCAGACAGTCTCCCGCGCCAGAGCTATTAACCATGTTGCGGCACCAGTTCCTCCTGTCCATCTGGAGAACAGATATGAGGTCCTGGCAGCCCTGGAGGAGGAGGGAGCAGTGGAAGATTCCAGGGAGGAGACTTTGTGCACACAATGTCCTGTGCGGGCAGCGGGAGTCAAGAGGCCTAAGAGGAGGAAGCGTCGCGTCATCGTGATTGGTGACTCCATCCTGAGAGGTACGGAGGGCCCCATCTGTCGCCAGGATCCCTCAGCACGTGAGGTATACTGCCTGCCCGGAGCGAAGATTCAGGATGTGAAGGGGATGCTCCAGTCCATCATCCAGCCCTCCGATTATTACCCCATGGTCCTTGTCCATGTGGGTACTAACGATGCGGCCAGGAGAGCCCCTGATCGCCTGATGGAGGACTACCATGCTCTGGGAGGCGTGCTGAGGGAGATGGGCGCACAGGCGGTCTTCTCTTCCATCCTGCCAGTGAGCGGACGCGGCAGACGTCACGAGATGTGCATTGCGGAGACCAACTGGAGGCTACAGGAATGGTGCTTCGAGGCGGGCTTTGGCTTCCTCAGCCATGACCGGCACATCGTGATGAGAGACATGCTGGGATGGGATGGGCTCCACCTTTCCCCTAAAGGTAAGCGTGTGTTCTCTTCCAGGTTGGTGAACCTCCTTCGGCGGGCTTTAAACTAGGCTCGTCGGGGGAGGGGGAAGATGAGGGCGGAGGAGACGATGACATACCAGGCCCAGCAACAGCCAGCGAGCCCAGACCAATGGTCAAAACGGAGAAACAGGTAAGCGATAGGGGACGGGGCATTGCTGAGACTAGGGGGTCAGTGGGCACAACCGCTGAAGGCCTCAAATGCCTCTACACGAATGCTCGAAGTATGGGGAAGAAGCAGGAGGAACTCGCCCTCCTCCTAGCTGTCACCAGCCCTGACATAGTAGGGATCACAGAAACGTGGTGGGACTCATCGCATGACTGGGCGGTGAGTGTCAAGGGCTATAGGCTATACAGGAAGGACAGGATAGGAAGGAAAGGTGGAGGAGTAGCACTCTACATCAAGGAGGAATATACTTCCTCGTTAATTAGCATGGGGGTAGAGGGGGGGCACTCTGAGGTGCTCTGGGTTAGAGTAAAAGGCAGTCCAGGGGAGAGAGACTTAACGGTGGGAGTCTACTATAGACCTCCCAACCAGGGAGAAGAGCTCGACCTGGAATTCTTAGGTCAGCTTACAGAGGCAGTGAGGGCTAAGGATGTGGTCATCATGGGGGACCTAAACTTCCCAGACATCTGCTGGGAGGAGCAGTCAGCCAAGTCTGATCGCTCACGTCGGTTCTTAGCCAGACTGCAGGACCTCCATCTAACCCAGGAGGTGCACAGTCCCACCAGGGGAGACGCCTTGTTGGACCTAGTGCTGGCCACGGGTGATGACCTGGTGAGGGGGCTGCGGGTGATGGGCCACCTGGGAGACAGTGATCATCGCTTGCTGGAATTCACCATCCAGCGTAAGGTGGCAAAGGGCTGCAGCAAGGCAACAGCCCTAGACTTTAGGAGGGCTGACTTCAACAAGCTAAGGAGGATAGTTGGGGAAGCGCTGAGGACCCAGAGGGGAAGGGAATCAGATGTCGAAGGTGAGTGGTTGCTCCTTAAGGAGACGATCCTCCATGCCCAAAGGGAGGTAATCCCAACAAGGGTCAAAGGGAGCAGGAGGGCACATAAACCCCCATGGCTCACTAAGAGCATCCGGGAATGTCTCCTTGCTAAAAGGGAGGCATATACCCAATGGAGAGATGGGGTCATCGCCAAGAAGGACTATGTTATAGTCGCCCGAGGATGTAGGGGGGCAGTCAGGAGGGCCAAGGCAGAGTTGGAGATAGGACTAGCTTCCCGGATTAAGGACAATAAGAAGTCCTTCTTCAAATACATAGGGGGTAAAAAGAGGGTCCCGGGTAATATGGGGCCCCTGCAGGACACGATGGGCAACTTAGTCATCACGCCAGATGACAAAGCTAACATATTTAACGATTTCTTTGCCTCTGTCTTCCTAAGTAGGGACCAGTTCAGCCACCTCCCTGCTGGGCCCCCCTCGGGCCCCGAGAGAGACACGCCTGGGCCAAGGGTTAGCGAGGAGTTAGTTAGGGTACTTCTGGAGAAGCTGGACGTGTTCAAGTCCGCTGGTCCGGACGATCTTCACCCTAGGGTTCTACAGGAACTGGCTGAGGTCATTGCGGGACCCCTGGCACGGCTCTATGAGCACTCGTGGTGCTCTGGCGAGGTGCCGGAGGACTGGAAGAGGGCCAATGTGGTCCCTATCTTCAAAAAGGGAAAAAAAGAGGACCCGGGAAATTACAGGCCAGTTAGTCTGACCTCAATCCCGGGTAAGCTCTTTGAAAAAATTATCCTGGCACACATCCAGGAGGGCCTTGCGGGGGAATGCATGCTCAGGGGCAACCAACATGGGTTTATCAGTTCCGCGGGGCTTGGTTCTTGGGCCCACACTGTTCAACATCTTCATCAGTGATTTGGATGAGGGGGTAAAAAGCACCCTGTTCAAATTTGCTGATGACACTAAGATGTGGGGGGACGTGGGCACACTGGAAGGATGCAACAGGCTACAATCAGACCTAGACAGGTTACAAGGGCGGGTGGATGAGAACAGCTGGAGTACTGCGTCCAGTTCTGGGCGCCACACTTCAAGAGGGACGTGGACAATATGGAAAGAGTTCAGAGGAGGGCCACTCGTATGATCAGGGGTCAGCAGGGCAGGCCTTATGAGGATAGGCTACGGGACCTGAACCTGTTTAGCCTCCACAAGAGAAGGCTAAGGGGGGACCTTGTGGCCTGCTACAAACTGGTCAGGGGGGATCAGCAGGTATTGGGGGAGTCCCTGTTCCCCCGTGCGCTGCCAGGAGTGACCAGGAATAACGGTCACAAACTGGCGGAGGGTAAGTTTAGATTAGATATTAGGAGGCGCTACTTCACAGTCAGGGTGGCTAGGGCCTGGAACCAGCTTCCAGGGGAAGTGGTGCAGGCTCCGAGCCTGGGGATTTTTAAAAGGAAGTTAGATGAGCACCTTGCCGGGGTCATCTGACCCCGGTGCTCTTTCCTGCTAAGGCAGGGGGTCGGACTAGATGATCTACCTAGGTCCCTTCCGACTCTAGCTACTATGAAACTATGAAACTATAGGATGGGTTTCAACACAGACAAGTGTAAGGTGATGCACCTTGGGAGGAACAACCGGCACCATACCTACAGGTTAGGGAACTCCCCTCTTGTCAGCACAGAGGTAGAAAGGGATCTGGGGGTCATCACTGACTCCAAGATGAACATGGGCCGGCAGTGTGGGGAGGCAGTTAGGAAGGCCAACCGCACCTTGTCATGCATCCACAGATGCATCTCGAGCAGGTCCAAAGAGGTGAACCTCCCACTCTATGCAGCAGTGGTCAGGCCGCAGCTGGAGTACTGCGTCCAATTCTGGGTGCTGCACTTCAAGAGGGATGTGGACAGCATGGAGAGGGTCCAGAGGAGGGCCACTCGTATGATCAGGGGACAACAGGGCAGGCCCTATGAGGAGAGGCTACGGGACCTGAACCTGTTCAGCCTCCACAAGAGAAGGCTCAGGGGGGATCTTGTGGCCTGTTATAAACTAGTCGGGGGGGGATCAGCAGGCATTGGGGAAGTCACTGTTCCCCCGAGCACCACCAGGAGTGACCAGGACTAACGGTCACAAGCTGGCAGAGGGTAGGTTTAGGTTAGATATCAGGAGGCGCTACTTCACAGTCAGGGCGGCTAGGGTCTGGAACCAGCTTCCAAGAGAAGTGGTGCAGGCTCATACCCTGGGGGTGTTTAAGAGGAGGTTAGATGAACATCTTGCTGGGGTCATTTGACCCCAGTATTCTTTCCTGCCACGGCAGGGGGTCGGACTAGATGATCTGCTCAGGTCCCTTCCGACTCTAGAAACTATGAAACGTTTGAGTCAGCCTTGAGATGGCCCCTTGTCACAGGTAAGAACAGGTCAATGTTCTGATATTGTCTTTTGTTTATTTGCTCTTATACCTCTGTCCATAGCTCAACATATGGTTATTTGTTTCTTATGCTTGTTCTCTTTTTATAATAAAATCTTTTGTTGTTTGTCTCCTTACAGATTGGAAGAAATGACCTCTGGGCAGCTGATATTCTAGGCTGACCCTCTCCACAAAGAGGATGACCTTTAATTTCTTCTTTCATAATCCAAAAGTGGGTGGCTACTTGGAGCTAGCAGAGTTTCATTTGCTGTGTATATAGAGTTCAGGTAAGGATACAGAATCTGTGGTGTTAAATGCTAGGATCGCCAATCAGCTAATAATGCTGATCACTGCAACCACCGGTCAGTGAAGGTGGTGGGTGGCTGATCTCTCACCAGGCATAAGTCTGCAGCCCGACTCTACCTGGCATTCTAATCAATAAATCAAACAATGACGTGAGGAGGAGGGGCAAGTATTAAGTATATTCAATGATAACAATCAATAATCAAGTACAACAATAACAACAATCAATAACTAGGAGGACAACTGGGCGAATAATGATTTACTTAAAACCAACCCCATCAGCAGGTAGAAGTCTTCTCTCTGCATGAAATGTCTCATCAGCCTTGTCAATTGTGCCAAATGGAGTGATGTGTTGTGGACAAAATGTTAAACTATGGTCTATCTTCTCACTGCTCGTGGCTATGAAATGTCCTGTGATATTTCTTATAACAATATGGGTGTTGCAATTACTTGACTGAAAGCAAACTTGGGTAACTACATTCACACTTAATGTTGCCCGAAAATTCACCTGGATACATAAATGCTTTTGTTCTAAAATATTTTGTGGACTTGCTATCTGTTAAACAGGTTCTGCACGTGTGTGAAGTGATTCTTGTATATAGCTAATCTATACTTACAGTTACTGTCATTCCACAGCTCTCAAGTATTTATTAGGAGAAAATGTGTTACTGAATCATAATCATCTAGAAATCCAAGATGTTATATTAACAGTAATTATTATTATAAGCATATACTTTTAAATTGCCAGAATATCTTAGTTGTGGATAGTATTTGTCAGTTTAAAATGATGTATCTGTAACATGAACAAACATAGTTTTGAGAAGTTATTTTTCACTCCCATGTTACTTAATTCAGCAGTGCATATTCTACTATGAATGTATTGTTTAACTGCTATATTTTTACAGCTTTAGATTTCTTAAGCATATTAACTTTTCCATCCAACTTTTTTTTCAGTGCTGGCACACACAATATGGCAAGAGACCATCTGCCGCTATTTCCTTTTAAAATGATTCAGGATACTGGGTTATATCCAAAGGAACCTTTCAGGTTTTGAGCAAATCCTTTCCTACTAAGCCATTTTGACCTCATTTGTGTCTGGTTTTTCTTCTTATATGAGAAACTTGTCACTCTCAAGCGAATATTAGCTCTACTAAATCAAACACCAATCTGTACCTCAGGAAGCGTCTTGAGTTTCAGACTCCACCTACCGAGCAAATTAAAGCTTTGACTAAGTGAATTTTTTGTATTTCTTTGTAGTGTTGCCCTGAACCAGTTTGTTAGATTATGGTTATGTGCTTTTACAGAGTATTCACATAGTCTCACCAAAGAATCAGTTAAAATGGGGCTAACTGTGTTCATAGATTTCATAGATTGGTGGTAGGGGTCTGCTACAGACCCCCACATCAAGGGGAAGAAATAGATTTGGGGCTCCTGAGGCAACTCTCAGAGACCATAAAAGCTAAAGAGGCGGTGGTCATGGGGGACCTAAACTACCCGGACATCTGCTGGGAGACACAGACAGCAAAGTCCCACCGCTCACGCAGGTTTCTAACCTGTGTACAGGACCTCCACCTGACGCAGGAGGTACATGGTCCCACTAGGGGGAATGCCTTACTGGATCTGGTATTGGCAACGGGGGATGACATAGTAGGGGACCTACAGATCGGTAGCCATCTGGGGAACAGTGATCACCTAAAAGTACAATTCAACATAAGGCGTCGAGTGGGTAAGGTAACCAGTAGGGTGAACGTGCTGGACTTTAGGAAAGCTGATTTCAGCGAACTCAGGCGATTAGTGAAGGATGCACTGCAGAGTAGTAGTTTTGAAATGATGGGAGCCCAAGAAGGGTGGCTGTGCCTTAAGGAAGCTATCCTTCGAGCACAAAGCGAGACGATCCCCGTGCAAGGTAAAAGAGGGAAAGGGGCCAGGAGGCTTCCCTGGCTGACCAGAGAAATCCAGGGCAGACTAAGGGCCAAAAGGGGAGCACATAAAAAGTGGAAACAGGGAGAGATCACCAAAGAGGAATATACCTCTTCTGCTCGTGCTTGTAGGGAGGCAGTTAGACAGGCCAAAGCTACCATGGAGCTGAGGATGGCAACCCAAGTAAAAGACAATAAGAAATTGTTTTTTAGATATATAGGGAGTAAAAGGAAGGCCCAGGGAGGAATAGGACCCCTGCTAAATGGGCAGAAACAATTGGTGACGGACAGAGGGGACAAGGCTGAACTCCTCAACGAGTTCTTCGCCTCAGTGTTCCTAAGCGAGAGGCATGACAAGTCTCTCACTGGGAGTGTAGGGAGGCAGCAGCAAGGCACCAGACTTCCATGCGTGGACCCTGAGGTGGTGCAGGGTCACTTGGAGGAACTGGATGCCTTTAAGTCGGCAGGCCCGGATGAGCTCCATCCGAGGGTACTGAAGGCACTGGCCGACATCATTGCAGAGCCACTGGCGGGAATATTTGAACGCTCGTGGCGCACGGGTCAAGTCCCGGAGGACTGGAAAAGGGCCAATGTGGTTCCCATTTTCAAGAAGGGGAGGAAGGAGGACCCGGGTAACTATAGGCCAGTCAGTCTCACCTCCATCCTTGGCAAAATCTTTGAGAAAATCATCAAGGCTCACATTTGTGAGAGCCCGGCAGGACAAATTATGCTGAGGGGAAACCAGCACGGGTTCGTGGCAGGTAGATCGTGCCTGACCAATCTAGTCTCTTTTTATGACCAGGTCACAAAACGCCTCGACGCAGGAGGAGGGGTGGATGTCGTATACTTGGACTTCAGGAAGGCCTTTGATATGGTATCCCACCCCATACTGGTGAACAAGTTAAGGGGCTGTGACTTGGATGACTGCACAGTCCGGTGGGTGGAGAATTGGCTGGAGGGTCGCACCCAGAGAGTTGTGGTGGATGGGTCGGTTTCGACCTGGAAGAGTGTGGGCAGTGGGGTCCCACAGGGCTCGGTGCTTGGACCGATACTCTTTAATGTCTTCATCAGCGACTTGGACGAGGGGGTGAAATGTACTCTGTCCAAGTTTGCAGATGACACTAAGCTATGGGGCGAAGTGGACACGCCGGAGGGCAGGGAACAGCTGCAAGCAGACCTGGACAGGTTAGACAAGTGGGCAGAAAACAACAGAATGCAGTTCAACAAGGAGAAATGCAAAGTGCTGCATCTAGGGAGGAAAAATGTCCAGCACACCTACAGCCTAGGAAATGACCTGCTGGGTGGCACGGAAGTGGAAAGGGATCTTGGAGTCCTAGTGGACTCCAAGATGAACATGAGTCGGCAGTGTGACGAAACCATCAGAAAAGCCAATGGCACTTTATCGTGCATCAGCAGATGCATGACAAATAGGTCCAAGGAGGTGATACTTCCCCTCTATCGGGCGCTGGTCAGACCGCAGCTGGAGTACTGCGTGCAATTCTGGGCGCCGCACTTCAAGAAGGATGCGGATAACCTGGAGAGGGTCCAGAGAAGGGCCACTCGTATGGTTAAGGGCCTGCAGGCCAAGCCCTACGAGGAGAGATTAGAGAAACTCGACCTTTTCAGCCTCCGTAAGAGAAGGTTGAGAGGCGACCTGGTGGCTGCCTATAAGTTCATCAGGGGGGCACAGAAGGGAATTGGTGAGTATTTATTCACCAAGGCGCCCCCGGGGGTTACAAGAAATAATGGCCACAAGCTAGAGGAGAGCAGATTTAGATTGGATATTAGGAGGAACTTCTTCACAGTTCGAGTGGCCAAGGTCTGGAACGGGCTCCCAAGGGAGGTGGTGCTCTCCCCTACCCTGGGGGTCTTCAAGAGAAGGTTGGATGTGTATCTAGCTGGGGTAATGTAGGCCCAGCACTCTTTCCTGCTTATGCAGGGGGTCGGACTCGATGATCTATTGAGGTCCCTTCCGACCCTAGCATCTATGAATCTATGAATCTATTAATCTAGACAATAGGGCTGGAAAAGAGTTTGCAAGATCATCAGGTTCGTACCCTGCCCAAAGGGCAGGCAGTCAGCAGGGGTCAAATGATCTCAGCAAGGTAGGTGTAACAGGAGGGGTACCTAGGGTCACCGTGCTCTACCCTGGCGCCTCCCCACCATGCCCAGTTCATCTCTAAAGCACCCTCTGTTCTCGCTCGCCAGATCTTTGATATTATATTATAGGGAGGCTGCCTCTTCATCTCCCTGGACATGGTTTTCCTCCTGTACAAGGGCCCCACTTCTGTAAAGTGTGCTTCCATGCACTGTGGCCTTATGGGCTATGCGTGGCTCCAACCACCACTGTACCACACCCCAAGCCTCACAGATATACCAGATGTTCTTTGGTCTTACTCAGCACCTCACTTTCACAGGGGCTGTCCACAGCCCCTGTCTCTCGCTGCACCTCACTGGGCGCTTGGGCTCTCCTCAGCCCTGTCTCTCTCACTGCACCTCACTGGGTGCTGTCTCTCTCGTGGCACCTCCCTGGGTGATCGGGCTCCCCACAGCCCTTGTCTCTCTCACTGCGCCTAATAGGTGCTTGGGCTCTCAGCAACCTTGTCACTGTCTGCCTTACTAGGCACTCGGAGTTGGCACACACCCAATACTACTTCTATCTTGGTGCTTGGAGTTGGCACACACCCAATACCGTGCCCTTTTGGCACTCGGAGTTGGCACACTCTCAAATACTGTACCCTTTTGGCGTTTGGGGTCGGCACGCTGCCTATGTTGCCTTTCTGGCTTTCATCGGTCACTGCCCCCTTCTCTGGGACGCATCTCGCTGCCCCCTTCTCTGGGGCTGGAATCTCCAAGCAGCTGTGGGTTCCGTATGAGGTCTCCTCGAACCCCTAATAGCCTCACCCCAACCTCTGGTCATAAACAGCAAACACAAAACTCAAGCCCCTAGGCTATAACATAAGCTCCCGCTGCCTGGCCATAACCACATTCTTCCTGCCAAACCAGGATTGCTCCATCTTTCCCCCATTGTGGGCCATACCTACAGTCTGGCCTCTCCTCTTTGCTCAGTCCAGCAGAGCTCCTTCTCCTTTGGCTGCCAGCAGGGAACTGCCTGCCTGACCTCAGCCTGGGAGTTACATAGGAACCAGCCCCTGCCCCTTCCGGTCAGCTGATCAGGCAGGTGTGGGTCCTTAGCTCCCTTTGGTTGCCCTGGCAACCTGCACTTGGGTGATTATCCCAGTTCTCCAAGTATCAGGCAGCTTGGTGCCCTGATATAATAGGCATCCAAGTGTTTCTTAAAGGAATCCAAAGTGGGTGCCTGCATCACCTCTGGGGGGAGTCTATTCCAGGCCCCAGGGACTCGGATAATAAAGACTTTTTCCTTATGTCTAGCCTAAACAGCCTTCCAAGAGTTTGTGACTGTTGGACCTAGTCTTCCCCTGGGGTGGTGAACAGATGTTCTCCCAGTTCCCTGTGCACATCCCTTATATACTTACAGGCTGCCACCAAGTCATCCGTGAGCCTATGCTTTTCCAGGCTGAAGAATCCCATGTCTCTCAGCCTCTCTTCATAAGGCTTTCTTGTCCTCTAATCATTTGCATGGCTCTCCTCTGGACTCTCTCAAGCTTCTCCACATCCTTTTTGAATTGTAAAGCCCAGAACTGGACACAGTATTTCAGCTGTGGTCTTACCAAGGCTGAGTAAAGTGGGAGAATGACTTCCTGGGTGTTGTTGGAAATGCATCAGAAGATGCAGGCTAGAGTTTTGTTTGCTTTGCCGGCTGAGGAGTTGTATTGGTGTCTCATGTTCATCTTGTGGTCAATTATGACCCCCAAGTCTCTTTCAGACATGGTGCTAGCTAGCATAACACTGCTGAGCCTATAAGTGTGAACACAAATAAAATAATTTGCAAAATTAGGTTTGGCTGGCCTAAAGTTGACTGGTTAGAAACTAAAAAAGTAGATGAGCATTGGCTAAAGGAGTACTGTGAAAAAGAAACAAATGCTAGTACAAGAAGCTTAATTTTAAAGAGCAGGAGATTATTTTATGTAGGAAGAGACTTGAAAAAAAAATCTTAAAAGTGTTACACCAAATTTAATGGGATGTTGTGAAGATTTCACTCGCTCTGTAGACACTGTTAATTACTTGTGCCAAAGAACTTCCTTCATGAATTCATAAGAACTCTCCCTTCTGAAGGAATTTACTTCCTTGGGCATGGGGCCAGGTTGTACAAAGCATCAGAGAAAAACAAAAATCCAAATCCTAAAACAGGTTGTTCTGGATCTTCTATTATTTCATCATTCCCAATATCCTTTCAGATGACAAAATTGTACGTCACGTTTTCAGTGAGTTTTTCAAGGAAAAGTATAACAATTCCAAATCATCTCATTGCATATTTATTTTTCTCATCTCCCCTTGCCACTTCACTCCACACTGTTTCCTGCTTACTAAGAATAATGAGAAAAAAATTATACAGTAGAAATTATTCCCAAGAGTCTTTTTTTTTCTTCAAGCTTCTGTAACTCTGGAATTAAATGACTTATTTTAAGCAGATGGGCCAATTTTGGGGAGAACACTGTAATAAAATACTGGCAGAATGTTAGCTGCTATGAGATCTAAGGATTATTAGCTGGGCACACAGGTAGAAACAAACATGTGACATGTTACCTTGAACTATACTGTTTGACATCCCAGATGCAAAAAAAAATGTTTATGATGGACAGGTTTTTATGGGTTTTCTGTCATTACACTTTTTATGAATACACTGGCAAATTTCTGTGCATCACTGAAAGAGTTATGCAAGTGATCATTTTGACTGCAGTTGCAGGCTATATTAGGAACTTCTGCTTTTTCTGGAGTGCTGCATATGTCAATAGACCAACATGTAGTAAAATTTTATATTACTAGCAATATACTCCTAGTTGAAAAGAACTACATTATCCATGGCTTGCATACTTCTGGGGAATGTAGTTTATTTAATAGTTTTATTCAAGACTTTTAGCAGCAACTTCTTTATGTTATACTTAAAGCTGAAATAGACCTTGCCTTCTTAACCTCTATTTTCACTCACATAACATCTTTTTAAAATTAATTAACATTTTGGATTGTATTTTCTCTTTGTTTCATGGAAAACTCTTCCATAATGACCTACTTAGTAGGGGGGTGTGAAACAGGCCATATTCAATTCCAATTCAGATTCAGCCCGATTTGGAGGACAGTAAGTCAATTCGCTGATTCAGATAACTGTCTTGATTTGATTTGGCTGAATCCAAATCTGAAGATTCAATTCTGATTTGGAGAATCAGTGATTCAGCCATAGATGCAGCTTTATATGTTTTTTCTACATATCTCGAGGTACAAGGCATGGATCGCAAATGCTGAGATGGTAGCATTAATGGAGATTCCCACAGGAGCATGGGGGAACCCCCTGCGTGCTCAGCGATGGACATCCCCATACCCTTCCAGCTCAGCAATCAGCTGCGGGGGGACCCCAAGTGCCCCCCCCCAGACACAGTCGCCAAGCCTGGAGGTAAGGGGGGATCCTCTGCATGCTCTGTGGCAGACCTGGAAGTGGACCAAAAGTGCTTCTAGTCCACTTCTGGGTCTACCGCCAAGCATGCACTCCCATGGGATGCTCCATTCACCCCACCATCTCAGCATTCACAAGTCAACTGGTACCTTCAGGTATGTACAAAAAGCACATAAAGCTGTGTCTATGTCTGAATCATTGAATCTCTCTGAATCTATTCAAAGGGTTCTGATTCAATTCAATTTGGAGGAATTAATGGGTCTCCTGATTCAATTTGGAGATTCATCTGCCAAATCAGGCCAAATCTCCTCTGAATCGAATCAGCAACTGACACTTCATACAACCCTACTACTTAGGTTTGTTCCGACTCCCATTGACTTGAAAGATATAAGATCAGTACCACAGTCAAGGTTTTCTACTGCTTGGCTCCAGGTAACACAATAAACACTGATATCTTAGGTCACAGTCTCATAAACTGCTCTACCCAGAAGATTCCTCTATACCATGTCTGCTTGAAGTTAATAGGATTCTGCACGTTCTCCACAGAATTGGGGCCTAGTATAATATATCATCATATTATGCCATCAAGTGAAAAGAAACAGCACATTTTTATATTGCTTCTAAAGTAGGATTCTAGTAAAGGAATACCTACCAAACTGCATGTTATTTTAAAAATTTAAATGTTGTTAATAAATGTAGCATTTTGTATTGATACATATCCATTCTGTGATCATATAATAAAACCACTGATACAAATATACAAGCATAGGTAAGGGAGTTAAAATGTCTATGGGAAGCATAAGATTTGTTTGCAATAAAAATATAACAATTCTAAAATATTTTCCATGTATTAACAGTGTGTTTTTGGTATCTGGTATAAACATGGTGAAGAAATATTTAGGGAGCTGAGTGTAGTGGAGAGGAGGTAGAATCAGAATGAATATAAACTGGCAATTTATTATTTGAGCAAAATGTCCCACTGCACTAATAAATCTCAATTATCTTTCTCTAATGGAAAATACTGGATAGTCAGCTAATAATGGTCCAAAGCAATTTTTATACTATACAGGATAATGAGTCTGATATTATGTCAGGGTCTTAAATGTCAAGTGTTACTCTTTTGTGGTGTTTAACAAATGGAGTTCTACCATGTGTAAAAAATGTAAGGAGATCCAGTCTGCAGTTACTGCTAGATTAAAATACATGATGGGGGTACTCAACACAACCGCCTTACAGTTAGATAAATAGTGGTCTTTAATTACACTGAAGCAAGAGCTTGAGGGCAAGATAGGTAGAAAAAATACTATTGTTTTATTCTTTGTTCCTCTCTCACTGTCCACCTCCCTCCCCCAACATACACCTCATTCTTAATTCTTAGTGCAACAAAATAAGAACAGGCAAATTATTTCAGTCTGTTCTATGAGTCATCTGGCTTTGTCTTCATGGAGGAGAGTAGCCATTTATTGAATTAAGGGCAGTTTCTGGCTTTCCAAGAAATGGGAGACTAGTACTAATAAAAGGCAAAATGAAAACTTAACCTCTTTATATTTCATATAATCAACTTTTCAAAAATCCCTGACCAATAATCTCCCATATAGGGATTTTGTCAGACAATAAGTACAAAGTGCTTTAAGAAATAATAGGTTAAAGACATTAGAAATAAAAATTAAAAAAATGCTTTCATTTTGCAAAATTAGTATTGAATTTTGAAATTCAAAGACTTGGTGAGGATTTTTTTATGAAAGCAACTCTTGTCTATTTTTTTCCTAAGCTCTATTTTAAAATTCAAAAGTGTAATCACATTATGTAAATACAACTAAATAGTGTTCTGTTGTTAACTTCTCACATTTCCTTTAACATTCCCATGTGGAAATGTAATAGTCCATTCAAAAAATGGTAAAATTCATCATCTGAAAGGATTAAAATATAATCAAGTGTTTTACCGTTTCTATGGATGGGTCTGTTCCATAACTTTAATATCACCTAACGTATACAGCATTAAAAATGATACTTTACAAACAATAAAAAGAAATCCCTAACAGGAGCATATCATAAAATAAAGAAAATATATACCTTTGGCTAATAACTCACTAAAAGTTCTTTCACCAAGGGGGTAACAAAATAGGAACATTCTGTCCATGCATCCAGAGCCAGTAAGTCAGAAAGAGAGCATTGTACACATAGAAAGCAGAAAATAATGGGGGGAAAGGTCCATGCCTTACTCATTATAGATAAGACCCTATTACTCCACGAAATTCCATGCAAGCAGACTCCTGCATTCAGTGGGTCATTACTGCAGAGCCTACTACAGTATCAGGGAATAACAATGCATGCAGGGAAGTTTAGCATTAACTTAGGACAATGAAACATTTAGACACTTAGAGTGGTTTTAGATGTTCCAGGAGTCTACTCCAATGTGATTCATTGAATCTGCTGGAGTGTGCTAATAAATATGCTCCAGTTATCCTCCATGTCATGTGTATTAACATCTCCACACTTCAAAATGACAGTAAAGTCACTTTAACTAAAGCTTGCTTGATGGCTGTCGGTGCCCCCTCACCCACAGAGCACATGTCAAAATACCCTTTAGTTCCACGTATGCTGTTCCTCAAGAATAAACTGTGATGGAGGAGACTTTAAATGGCAAATTATTGTTCTACCAATCCTCTACCTAAGCACATCAAGATAACAATACAGTCAGTTGTTTAACAAAGAGTGGGAGACCAGGGCACTAAACCTGGACATCCACTTGGAGGTGGTAAAAGAATCACATGTGCCACCACCATCCAGGGCACAGAATCTGGTAACTATGCTGTTGGGTACAATAGTAATGTATGCTGGGGTCGAAGGCAGATTGTCTGAACCTGAGTGAGTGGAGAGAGAACTAGAATTCTAAACATTAGGCCTTTACAAAGAAGCTAGTATTTAGTATATAGAAGAACACACACATCCCACACCCACCATCCCAGACCTGTCAATGGCTGCCTCACCTGATCCCAGTGTCCCGGCACAAAAACAAAAAAGCCCCACACTGACTGGCTCCTGCCAGGTGTGGTGGGGAGGCAATCCCTGCTGTCTCACTGCCCTGCACTTCATGGGAGGGTCTGCCACGAGCCCCAGAGGCCTCAATGGCTACTGCAACAGCTGGTGAGTATGGGGCTTCTTTTTTTTTTAAGCATTAGGATGCTGGGGCCAGGTGGGACAGGTATTGACAGGGCTGGGAGAGCAGGAAGAAGATGGGGCCTGGTGGGGGTCCCCCCCATGGTCCCACCCATCTCCTCCAGTCCCCACCCCCCACCCTGTACTTAGCATGGAGTCTGGGTCCAGAGTGGGGAATACCCAAATCTATGAATCTTTCCGAAGCTTTCTGAATCTTTTCCAAATCAATTTGGAGACTTCAAATCAATTCTGACCTTTTTAATGGTCTCCAGATTCAATTCAGGTTTAGAGATTCGGCTGCCAAATTGGGCCAAATCTCCAAATCAGCAACTGAAGCTTTGCACTGCCCTACTAAACAGATACACAGTTCTAAGAGGGACATCTGCAAGGGAGAGAAGAATCTTGAAGTCCTTTGTCTAACATAAATGGCTATGGGCCAGAGTTTACAGGGAAGCATGGATGTAGTTACAGAAGCAGAGAGAGAGAGAGAGAATTATAAAAGAGAATGTCAGTCTTATTGTCAAAGAGAGGGGAGAGAGAGGGAAGGACCTGGTAAGGTACAAACAAAGAAGAAGGCCTCTGAATAAGGCTTGTACCTACTTTGAGCCATTAATCAGGAAGCTGAAAGAGGAAAGAAAAAATATAGAAAGGTGATTTGTAAGAGTGAAAGAGATTATAAAAAAGTGAATGGAAGTCCTGAAAGTTATGAAAATAAAAACTCTCACTCAGCCCTTTTACCAAGAACCATGGAATAAGAATAGGGTGACCGTCTATTCCATTTTACCCAGCACAATCCTGAATTTTGGAGATTAAAATGAGTGTTCAGGGCACAGTCTGGTGGGGAAGCAAAGCAGCACTGTGTCCCAGAAAGGCACCTGAGCAGGCACTGTGGCTGCCCTGCCAACCTGTTGCAGCATGCCACTCTGTCTGTGCCACACCCTGAGGTGTGCTGTTGACTTTTCAACTGGGATGGATGATTACCCTAAATAAGAGGCATAAACCAAGCAAGTCCTCAAAACATCAGAGGAAAAGTATGTGGTCATGTCATTAGTACATTTATTTTTCATGTTGCAAGATCCAAGAAATTATCTGGTTTCTTTAGGACAAGAAGAGATTCCTCTTGCAATCTAAATAATTTCTGAAAAAAATTCTTCATAGGCTTCCTTTTTATGACTGGAGAAATTTAAGGCAACAAGGGACAAAACTCAGTGCAACATGCCAGGGGAAAACTTTCCTCCTTGTATCCAAAAGCACAGCTGGGGCCCATCATAATCCTTTTTTTGTTCAGTTACTTATCTTTAATAAACTCTCATTATTATAAATGTACAGACTTCTTCAGTGATCATACAGAATTAATGTAAATATTAAATCACTTCAGGGTCACTATTTTACCCCTCAAACCCAAATTCTGATTAATTTATACCAGTAGCATAACTATGGGTGAGCAACGGGGGCATAAGCCCTTGGCACTAACTGAGAGGGGTGTAAAAACAGGGTTACGGCTTCCACTTCCCTGGCTGCTGCCTCTCCCCTTCCCATCACTGCTGCCCAGGGTGCAGAGTCTTCTTGTTACAATTCTGATTTATATCTAATGTGTAATCTTGAAACTGGCATCAGTGTTCTTTTCAATCCATAAAATCAATAGTAGATTTTGTAAATGTCAGAATGCTGATGCTGAAATTTTGGTGCATGTATAATAAAATCTGTTCCCTAAAAAGTATTTAGGAAACACCTAACATTTCTTAGATGTGATTAAAGGTTTCATAAAATCTAGATCTACACTGAGCTCTTAGCTTCCTAGTCTGTATCAGCAGTTTCCATTTCAGATACTATATATGAGTGTTTGCTGACATGCCACCAGGCAGTTCTTCCTGTTGACGATTTTGACCTTTATTAATTCAAGCCTGTTCAATCTTCACCACTGATCTGTCAAAACTGACACCTTGTCACACTATGATTTTGCAAGGAGCATTTTGAAAGAGTTCACAGGGCATCACACTGAGTCTGTCTGATACTAGAAAGGAACCTCACTACTTATAGCATTTCCCTTTGTATTGTTGCAGTAGGATAGCCAGGCATTTTACTGTAAATAACAAAGGTAAACTCCAAGAGTTCACGAGATGAATATGTGAACAGTTAGCCTATTCATGTGCTTATATAAATTGGCTTCCACAAGCAAATTTTCTGGTTTGCCCTTTTCCCACTGAAAATGTGTCCCTAGTTGAGATGGACTGCAATAAACCAATGCAGTATAGTTTTTTAATCCATGGAAGTTGAAAAGATTACTTTCTGTATGTGAACGTCTTTGCTTAGAATATACATATGCTGTCTATAAAACAAAAGAAATCAGCATAATTCCGTAGAGTCTACGCCTTTGCTATTGGTAGAATATATTGCCTTGAAAAACACAATGGGCAGGGCTGAGGCAAAACTTTTGGGGAAAAAAAAAGTATGAGCCTTCTTGTACTTTAAGTTTTATAAGCAACATTGACACTAACCAGATAGATATTTATTGTATGGCAGCAAAAGCCTAGAGTTTTCAAAAGTCTCTGAAGTCAAACTATTACAATATAGTAGGTATCTGGCACCAAAATGTGTGCAATTAACTGATACCATGGACCTAATATTACCTATAATTATCTGAAAGGACTTCATGACTTCACTCTTCAACATCCCAAAGTCAAGGTGAATAATAGAGAAAACAGATTATTTACTGTGTCATGGCCAAAAGCAGGAATTTGGTTAAGTGAGATCTATGAAATTTTATCATCTTCCAGATTAATAAGCAATATTACCTTAACTAGCTTTTTTTCCCCCTCACTGGAAATGACTCCATTTTCAGAGAGAACTAAGCTTAGTTTGTCTCTAGCACATTTAAGTCTATGTGTTCCATGAATCAACATAATGAGGCATACTCACCAGCAGCCTGGAGCACAGCGCATGAGGGGTGGAAGGAAGAGCCCACATGGTTCAACAGCTGCCTGTTTATACAACTACAGCTGGCCGGTGACGTCAGTGGTAAACACCGGCCGGCAAGAATAAAAATGGCAGCATGTGCTGCGGAGACAGTGGAGGGTCAGGGAGGACAGCAGAGAAGCCATTCCCCATGGGACCCAGGGGTCAGAGCCAGCTGGAGCGAGTGCAGGCAGAACGAGGCAGAGCACCTCAATGTCGACTCATGCGGGATGGTGAGGGAGCGTCTGGAACGCCATCCGGGGACATCGCCAGAGCAACCCAGGGAGACGGAGCAGACCACAGGTGGGAGTGCGGGGACAATGGAGCGCTGAGGAAGCCCTGCCAGGGAGCAGAAGGCTCCTGGAGAGCCCCAGAGGGGTTGTGGTTGCAGCAGATATCACCGCCAGACCTGGATGGGTCACTGAGCAGGTGAGAGAACAGATGCTGAGGCAACAGGGAGGGAGATGACAACCCATTCCCCTTAGAGACCCAGGAAGGGTAGAAGGGGAAGCCTGAGGGGCAGGTTGCCCAGTGATTTTGCTGAGGCATTTTTGGTTGTTTTCCCAGCCTACAGGTATATAGGAGGGGAGTGGGTCCCTGAGTAGTGAGGCCGAGAAAGAAACTCAGAGGTTTTGGTCCCATTTCTAGGATATTCCCTCTAGAGAAGGGTGATGGCTAGGCAGGCCTAGGGACATGAGCATGAGGCTCCAGTCATTGGTGCCCCCGTGAAGGAGGAGGCTGTTAGACAGACACCGCTCTACAGGAGGCATGAGGCTGGGGTGTAGGGGTGGTGGAGCCCCATGAGTAACTGCTGGGTTAGCCACGGGCCAACGAGCGCACCCAAAGAACAATCCTGCGCACTGAGGTCCAAGAAGTCATGGCAGGTGAGCGTGGGGCTGAAGACTCAGGCAGAAAACATTGGCTCAGGTGAGAACCCAGACCCGTAAGGCATTTGACACCAACCACCTGAGTGAAAGCCGCCTGGGAGCTACTGTTTGAGGACCGGTGGCTACAGAGTGATGCATTTGCCGGGAAGTCTTTGGGGGGTCACCCGCCCAGCATGCAACCCGCTGAGATGGCTCCGGCAGACATTTTGGGGGCAGAATCTGCAGGTCCTGACACAGATTGTGGGTACACAGCAATGGATGCTGGAGCGGCAGCAGGACTGGATGCAGTATGGCCCATCCACCTTGCAGATGCCAAAAATGACATTGGAAGATGATCTGAAGATCTACATCAAGGCCTTTGAGCAGCATGCGGTTAGCACCGGCCTTGATAGAGGGTATTGGGCCAGCCAGCTAGGGGCCCTAGTCATGGGCAAGACTCAGGGAGCCTATAGGGCCTTGACCTGCGATGAAGCCCAAGATTATGAGACTGTTAAAGCGGTGATTCTCTATCGTGTGGAGATCAGCCCGGAGTACTACCAGCAGCTTTTCTGAGCCAAGAAGGGGACAGAGGAGAGATGGCCATGGCTGTTGCTCCAGCGGCTGTGGGACCTCTTTGGAACTTGGCAACTTGCACAGTGGTGACACTTGAGGACAAGGTCATACTGGAGCAGTTTGTGAATGACCTGGAAGAGAGGACCCAGCAGTGGGTCCATCAGCACTCCCCAGAGTCCTGCGATGAGGCACTGAGGTTGGCAGAGGCCTTCACTGCTGCAGAAGTATACTACCCCCATGAGAAACGTGGGCCCCCATTACCAGTGCCAGCGCCAAAAGACATGGAGCGATGGAAGCCCAGTCATAAGACCTCAGGAGGGGACATGGTCTGCTATCATTGCAGCCAAGGGGGACACTTCACGCGGGAGTGTCCAGAAAGAACCTCTGAGAGGAGGTGGCTGAGTAGTTCCCCAAGGAGGGGAGCTGAGTCCTCTAGGGAGCATGGTCAGGGGGAGTCCATAGACTGCAGTTTTGGGGCAGGAGGTGAGAGCCTGGTGTGGGAACACCCCGTAATGAGAGCCTGGGTTGAAGGCCGCCTGGTGTGGGCGGTGCTGGACTCCAGTTGTGCCCAGTCACTGGTTAAGGCCAGCCACATAAAAGAGGCCCACGACTCCCCAGCAGAGCTAGTAAGGGTGTCCTGCTTCCATGGGGAAACCCAAACCATACGTCAAATGAGGACAAGCCTCTGGGTTATGGAATATCATGGGGAGCTGTTGGTGGGCCTAGCACCCTGCTTAGCATGTGACATGCTCTTAGGCTGGGACTGGGCCCTGTTGTACAGCATCACAGATAGGGTGTGGAATGTCAAGGCCACATAGAGGGCCTTAAGAATGCAGGAAAGCTGGCTTGGTGATCCAACAGAAAGAGAGGGAACCACTGAGGAGCAGGAGGAGTCCGTGATGGACCTACAAGATATTGCAAGCAGCCAGCAGTTCCGACAGGTGCAATAAGAAGGTCCTAACCTGCCGGAGCCATAGGCACAGGCAAGAGATGAGCGTCCTCAACTGGCATCAGTCTCCAATCCTGGGAGCCATTTTGAGGTAAGAAACAACCTCTTGTATTGGGTCTCACCTGGTGGGGCAGGGAAGGAAGATAAGGTTCAACTAGTAGTGCCGATGTGTATTTAGAAGACAGTGTGGCAGTTGGTGCACAATAGCCCAATTGGGGGCCATATGGGTAGGGTTCAGACCTCGGACAGGATATCCAGATTTTTTTTTTGGCCAAAAATGGGTGAAGACGTGGCCCTCTGCTGTGCAAGATGTCCTGTGTGCCAGAAAGCTAGGAAGGATCAACCGCCACGAGTTCCCATGAGACCTGTGCCTGTTATTGATCTACCTTTTTCTCGGCTTGCTATGGATGTTGTGGGACCATGCAGTAGTGGATACCAGTACATCTTGGTGTTCATAGACTATGCGACAAGATACCCCAACATGGTGCATCTGAGATCTGTAACGGCACCGTGGATAGCAGAGGAATTGGTGAAGTGGATAGCCCGCATAGGGTTTCCCCATGAGATCCTAACAGACCAAGGTTGAAACTTTATGTCCGGAGTGCTACAGGGAGTGTGTCAGACCCTGTGGATTAAGCAACTGCAGACGTCGGTCTATCACCCTCAGACCAACGGATTAGTAGAGAGGCTGAACAGGACCCTAAAAAAGGTGTTAAGATGGTGCATACAAGGTGATCCACGACACTGGGACCTGATGCTACCATTGGCCTTATTCGTACTCAGGGATGCCCCATTGGAATCCCTAGGGTATTCCCCCTTTGAACTAGTACTACGCCATCAGCCCCAGGGTTTATTGCAAATCCTCCAGGAAGAATGGGAACAGGGTCCCCATGATTATCTCCAGCCCATCAAGATACCAACAGGCATTCCAGCAGTGGGTCCAGAGTGCAAGAGGGCTAGCTGCCGGTAATTTATGGCAAGCCCAACAGTGCCAAAAAGAAAGGTATGACTCGCACTCAAAGGAGCGGGAGTTTCAACCCGGACAAAAGGTGCGAGTTCTATTGCCCACTTCGCACAGCAAGTTGTTGATTCAGTGGCAAGGCCTGTTCGAAATTAGATGGAGAGTCAGCCCAGTTGACTATGAGGTTTACTGCCTGGGTCATCAAAGAACAAAACAGATTTACCATGTTAATCTGCTGTGGGAATGGCAACAACCCTAAGGATGGGTGGCATTTAGGGCAGAAGCAATTGATGACCTAGGACCGCGAGAACTCAGCCCCGAGCCAGTGGCCCCAGAACCTGTGAAGGGTATTCACATAGGTGGCGAGCTAACCATGACTCAGAAAAAGGAAGTGTGGAACCTCCTCATAGAGTTTAAGGAGGTTTTCTCAGAGGATCTCGGATGAGTGAGAAACACGTTCCATCCCATCCATACACCCCAGGCGCGGTCGTACAGGATTGATGGCAGCTCCTACCCCATCACCTAATGGAAGAGGTACAGGCAGAAGTGAGAAAGACGCAAGCTCTAGGTGTCATTAAGCCATCCTGAAGCCCTTGGCGGAGCGCCCTGGTACTGGTACGAAAACTGGATGGGACCCTATGGGTCTGTATAGATTACCGCAAGTTGAACAAAATAGCTATGTTCAATGCCTTCCCCATGCCATGGGTAATGGAATTAGTGAAATGGATTGGGGCAGCCCAGTTTATAACTACATTAGATTTAACCAAAGGACTAGCCATGTGACCACCCCAAGATGGCCTTTGGAACCCCCTGGGGGTTGTACGAATTTGTACAGATGCCATTCAGGCTGCATGGGGTGGCCGCCACCTTCCAGCAGCTAATGGAATGCATTCTAGCACCACACATAGAGTACGCTGCCGCGTACAGTGACAACATTGTCATATTCGCTCGATCATGGGGTCAACACCTATGTGCCCTGACAGCTGTATTGGCTGAACTGCGAAAGGAGGGTCTGACGGCAACCCCCCGCAAATGCGTGATCACCCACATGTACATGAAATATCTTGGATTCCTCGTGGGGCAAGGTACTATCCGACCATTGGAAGATAAGGTCCAAGTCATTCACTCCTTCCAGGCTCCACAAACACACAAGCAGCTATGATCATTCCTGAGTTTGGTGAATTATTATCGTAGATTTGTGCTGTAATTTGCAGAAATAGCATCAAAGCCCCTAAAAGGGTCACCCTGGAAGGGGATCCAGTGGACGGGGGCGATGTTCCAAAGCTTTTGAACCCTGAAAAAGACCCTATGCCAGGATGTAATTATACACACCCCTGATGTCGATAAACCTTTTATGTTACAGACGGATGCCTCCAACACCACCATTGGGGCAGAACTTACCCATCAAGATGCGGACCTGGATCAGCCTCTAGCCTATGCAAATTGGAAATTGCTGCCGGTCGAAACCAGGTATGCAACAATTGAATGGGAATGCTTAAGTATCTGGTGGGCGGTGGACTACTTCTGTTATTACCTGCTCAGGAGGGAGTTTACGCACATCACCGACCACATGCCCCTGATGTGGTTCAAGTTCCACCAAGACCGATAATGTGTGAATAATGTGACGGGCATTGGCTTTGCAACCCTTCAAATTTCGTATTGTGTACTACCCTGGAAAAGACAACATAATGGCTGACTTCTTGTCTAGATGCGGTGAGGGCATGGGACAAGATGTCAACTGGCTACAACACCGCCTCTCACACCAGACCACAGGTAACACCAGCGCACATCTCGTGAAACCACCACAAGGCGACTGGCGGGGGGGTTATGTCCCGGGAAACAACATAACAAGGGATACTCACTGGCAGCCTGGAGCGCAGTGCACGAGGGGCGGAAGGAGAGCCCACACGGCTTGTCAGCTACCTGTTTATCCAACTGTGGCTGGCTGGTGATGTCAGCGGTAAACGCCGGCTGTAAAGAATAACAATGGCAGCACACACTGCGGAGACGATGGAGGGTCAGGGAGAAGAACTGCTGCTGACACCGGCAGCATAGAAGTCGCTCCCCACAGGACCCAGGGGTCAGAGCCAGCTGGGGTAAGTGCAGGCAGAATGAGGCAGAGCATCTCGACGTTGACTCGCATGGGATGGCGAGGGAATGTCCGGAACGCTGTCCAGGGACATAGCCAGAGCAACCCGGGGAGACGGAGCAGACCACAGGTGGGAGTGTGGGGATGACAGAGCACCAAGGAAGCCCCAGAGGAGTTGCGGTCAGGGCAGATATCGCCGCCGGACCCAGATGGGTCATTGAGCAGGTGAGAGAACAGATGCTGAGGCAACAGGGAGGGAGAAGACAACCTGTTCCCCTTAGAGACCCAGGAAGGGTAGAAGGGGAAGCCTGAGGGACAGGTTGCCCAGTGATTTTGTTTAGGCATTTTTAGTTGTTTTCCCAGCCTACAGGTATACAGGAGGGGAGTAGTGAGGCCGAGAAAGAGTCTCAGAGGTTTTGGTCCCGTTCCTAGGGTATTCCCTTTAGAGAAAGGTGACGGCTAGGTGGGTCTAGGGATGTAAGCACGAGGCTCCAGTCGTGGGTGCACCCCCCCCAAAGGAGGAGGCTGTAAGATGGACACCGCTCTACAGGAGGCGTGAGGTGTAGGGGTGGCAGAGCCCCGTGAGTAACCGCCGAGTGAGCCACGGGCCAACAAGCGCACCCGAAGAACAACCCAGCGCACTGATGTCCAACAAGTTGTGATGGGAAAGTGCGGGGTTGAAGACTCGGGCAGAAAACATCGGCTCAGGTGAGAACCCAAACCTGTAAGGCGTTTGACACCAACCACCCGAGTGAAACCCACCCTGGAGCTACTGTTTGAGGCCCAGCGTCTACACTATGCGTGTCATGTTTTAAGCAGAGAAGCAGCAAGTTCATTCAGCACTTGGGTTGTTGTGGGAGTATGCCAATGACTGTAGTAGGGTTGTGGGGAAGAGAAGTTTAATCTGTTTGGATGCTATGCACATGGAAGGCAGCTGATATTGCTGTCCTTGCTGCTGCTATAGCAGTTTTGTCTTGGGTGACAGCAGCAGCCCTGGCATTCAGGCTCCATTGGTGCCCTGCTCATTTCCTACCCTCAAATATGCTATAGGATGCACGTTCTGTGACAAAGAGTTCCATGGTGTGGGGGGGTAAATATTTCACTGACTCCCAGACCTCCAGATAATCTGCTGGGTGCAGGGGCTCCTATGGTACTCTGTTCAGTCATTCACTCCCCTGCCATGGCAAAAACTGCCAGGGGTAAGTCTGGTACTCTCTCATAATCAGCATCCAAGGCTCACTCTCCCCATTAGCTACTGGTTTTAAAAACCAGATTCTGCCACGTCTGTTCCTACTGAGTAATCCCCTACTCCATGAAAAATCCCATTGAGTCTACAGATGGTGAGTAAGGGTGACAGAATTTAAGGTCTGTCAGTAGTTGCTTTCTGCTTATTAATCTCTTTCCTTTCCAAGATAGGATAATATACTTTCTCCCCCTGCTAATTTATCTCCCCTCTTTTATCCCTGACATATGTTCCATTTTAAATGTCTGAGCTTTGAGCCTAACAAGTTTTCTGAGGTTGCAAATCAAGTGTTTCCTCCCATAGATTTTCTTGATTTGGGAAAAATGGGGCTCTCACTAATCAATATATGCCATTCTGCATGTTGTGATCAATTGGTGATTAGGTGCAAACTGTTTAGCTTAATTTGCTTTGAAAAGCTGTGCTTGCACTGATAAAGTGTGGAAATGTTTCTGAGATGAGATACAAGGAACAGATGTTTAGTATAAAATATTGATACCAGAGTGCAGTGATAAGCTTGGTATTTAATTTGTCTTAATATTTCCATTGCTACAAATTCAGCAGCTTTTATCTTACTGGGTAATTACAACTTTTTCAAGCAAGAGATAAGATATTTCTGTTTCAGGTTTTTGTCACATTTAAACTCTTTATAACCCTCCTTCCTCTATGACTTCTATTCTCCTTGGTGCAGGTTTCTTTATTTTAGCTGTAAATGAAATTTCAGTTAAAGGGCAAGAGAACCATGCCAAGAGAGCTTGGGGTCATCTACTCTATAGGTTTTATAGGACATCATGTAAATGTAACATCTGCAGTGGAGGGAATCTGATAACCATAACTGCCAGCAGCTAAGAAAATCCCATGTATTACAATTGCAACAAATGTAAACAGTGCTACATTTTGTGGCTCTGTAGAAGCAGCATTCTAAGCAGTGCACACTACACAAACATACGGCTATGTCTGTGTAGTGTCCAAGGCTCAGTATGCTGGAATACATTGAAAATAAGGGTGCCATAAAAGTACTTCCATTTAATATAATATTCTATTACAATGTTACATTGCAATTATCTGTTATATGGAGGTACTTTATGACACTCTTATTTTTCAAGGTATTCCTGTTGTCTTTTATATTGCAAGTCCTATACAATGTAATTAATACATTAAATGCAACAAACACATGCTACTTTATGAGAAACTGACTTCATAATTACTGTAACTCTAGTGACATTGCAGTTGGATAGGTTTAGATCAGTAAACTCGGCTCATCACAGTGTATATACCAAAGTCCTCTCTGGGGATCATCACCGTGTAGTGGTGGAGAGGCTTGGATGTTCCAATGATCCTGAGAGCAAGGCCGTCAGGAGCGTCATGCTCCTGGTAGGGTCACCCATGGCAGCAAGGTTGAGGGGAAGGTTCCTGACTAAGAGCAATCCAAGAAGACCTCTACAGCAGACCAAGCAGAAGAAAAGTATAACCCCCTTTTAACAGCAACTGTGAAGGTGGATGAAGGCTGCAGCAGATCAAGGGTCTCCAGTTGTATTGGCTTCCATGGCATTCGACTTAAATCTCTGTCAAGGACTGTGTGTTTGTTGGCATGCAACAACATCCTCACACTAAAAGAAGTCACGCACAGGCGTCTTCCTTATGGGAATCATATATCTCCTCTGCACAACAGGAAAGTCCTATGGTGATCAGCAAGTGGCAACAGAGACAGGACTGTGAGATCTGGAAATTCCTACTTATGGACTAGCATGTAGGCAGTGAGTGGTTACCTTCAGTCCTTGGTGATGTCTTGTTTGAGGACAAAGGCAGAAAGAGCAGTTCGGCAGCTGCACCCACAACTGAGCAGTCCTATTTAGGATCCACTCTACTTGTACTACATGGGGAGGGGTCTGTTTTTTTGTGGAGCGGTTTTTTTTTCAGAACATCTAATGCAGCAACACAGTGGCCACCCCTCCTGGAGACACCTGTCCTCATTGTGACAAGACATGTGGATCTAGATTTGGGCTATGGAGCCACCTGTGGACTCAGTATTAAGATCTTGGAAGACAATCTTGCTCATTTGTGAATGATCACCCATCATATACCAAAGGAGGCCTGGAGTGACCAGAAGTCTGATGGGAGAGGTTACATTTGCATAAATGTCATCAACAAAAAGACTTTTCTCAAAACCCAAAGCATCTAGAAATTATACTAGGTTTATACTTTGTATTGCATGGGTAGATGCTGTGCTTTCCACAATGAGCTTCTGGTACCTCTCCATTTGCTTACTGTGCTGGCTTTAGCATCAATTTTGAGGGGAAAATTATTTCCAATAACAGAAAAGTAGTGTTGGAAGAAACCTTGGAAGGTGATTTAATCCAAGCCCTTGTCAAGGCAGGATCGTGTCTACCTAAATTCTCAGCCAAGTTTGTGTAAACTTGATTGAAAACTTTCTAACAAGTCCACACCCTCTATGGGTAGCCTGTTCCAAAACAACCGACCTCAGAGTGAGAAAGTTTTCTCCCTAATATCTAACCTAAATTTCCCTTGCCTCAATTTAAGATCATTATTCTTTGTCCTGTGCCATGAAGGCCATAAAACAGTCCATCACCATCCTCTTTACAACTACCCATCAGGTATTTGAAGACTGTTATCAAACAAGCCATATTTTCAGACATCACCTTTCAGTGCTAAGGAACCTGTAGCATTGTGAATGCATTTATGAAACTAATTTCTCTGGATAACTATGTTTACAAGACTGAAGTTATAGCACCCAAGCCCAGTAGCAGGCTTGTGGGTCTTCACAGATTTTCTTCTTTCATAGCATACTCACTACACATAGCTTTGACGTATGCCTTGTGCAGCTACCTCATATACTCCTCCTATTTTCAATCTTCTTATTCTCTAAACTCTATGCAACTGTTCTTGTTCATTCCCTCCATTAGCTTACTTTTCTGGAAGATGCTAATACAATTTTTGGAGTGTTACTTATTCAGACTAATGCAAATCTGAAGTGATCACAGGTCCCTGGTACGCACACACATTTAATGGTGCGATGAAATCTGAGCTATGATCCCAATAATTGCACCTCTTGCCATGCCATATGTGTTTAAAGTCCCCAGCTTGGCAAGCCCTTCTGCTTCCCCTTCCCTTCAGCCTTCCATCGGGCCAACAATAGGCTAATTGTCAGTCCTGGCTCTGACACCCAGTATGATCCCAGCCCAGGGACTGACAATCAGCTGATTTTTGGCCTTGGCCACATGTTAAATTTCAAGGTGCTACACAAACCAACCATAAAAATGCTCTACATTGTATGTAGAACACTTTTATGGCTCACTTGCCATTTTGTGGTGCCTAAATTGGGTGCATGTATAGTGCCTTTCCATTTATACTGCAGTTAACATGTGTAGGGAACCAAAGAGTAATCCAAAATGCCCCATTAAGTCCTTGTTGTGCAATTGCAACCTGATGATAACTTCTTTCGGCAAACAGTTTGGAACATAGAGAACAATGATGAGAAGTAGGATGCATAAAACTACTCCTGTTCTAAAAGCACAGGAGTCACAGTGACAAATATCTGTCTGCCTTTCCAAGGAATATTTCCAAATACAGGAGCTTTAGATTAAATAATGTGGTTTATTCCAAGTCCCAAGTAAATACAATGGCTTCAGGAAACAAATTCATTGACCTAGGTCTGACCCTAAAAGGTGATTTTGCTTCAGCAACTGAGTATCTTTTAGGAGTGTGCCCTTATTCCTGATATTTAAACAAAATTCATAATCCTGGGAGCTCCAGTAAATTATACAATCTTCATAAATTATGGTTCTAACACTTGCCTTTTCTGGGGTAGACAGATAGCATGAAATTATTACATTTAATGAGAAGATTGCAAATAAGACAATCAAGATGATGTCTATCACATATCAGCATTTGGGCTATTCAGAGAGTGGAAAATCCACCCTTCTTCCTCCCCCCTCCCCCTGCCTCCCCAACACATCTTAAAAATATGGGAAGAACAATTAAAAATGACAAAACAGTCAGACAAAAGCCAACAAACTACTGGAACCAAGGCATAAACACTGTTTACTAAGACTGCTGGAAAAAATCTCAATTTTCAGCATTACATTATTAACACTGGAGCTGTTTCTAAGGTGCCGATCATAACAGCACCTAAGCACCTTCCTATATTTGGGAGATACAATCTCCTTTATACAATTACAAATTCTGAAACTGCCTTGCATCTGTCTGCCACCATATTAACCCTTAAAACACACATGGACAATAAAATTACTATCAAAACAAAAGCTTGACTAAATGAATAGGCTTCAGCTAAATTAAACAGGGGAAGACTGAATTATTGAAATTAAACTGAAAGGGATAGTATCTAAAACAGGTTTTTTTTCTCATTATTTATACTATTTGTTACATAAGAAGGGCAGCTGTAATTTGGAATTTGGATTGGACTACATAACAAGAGCCTCTGGGGACTTGTTTACGCATTTATAGAAAGTGAAAATCCCTCTCCCCTCCTCCTCTCTCCCACCTGCTGCTGTTGCTTTCACCTCTGTGCTGGGATGGAAGAAGCACCAGAGCTGTTTCTGTCCACCCTAGGTAGGCTGCATGTAGGCTAGATTCAGCTGGGGGTTGGGAAGGCAGGGGTAGGGTGCTTTTAAACATTCTGTATGTAGTCCCCATCCCCAGATGAGCCCAGCCCTAGCACAGCTCAGCTTCCTCTGTCTCTGGACCAGCAGGGAAAACAAGAGAAGCAGGTTGGGGAGGAGGAAGGGGAAGAGAAGGAGATGGGAGGTTTTCACCTTCTTTCAGGATTTTAAAAAGTCCCTGCAGGCAGCTGAGGGTGATCTGCCTGCAGCAGTGGGGGTGGAGGATGCTGAGAGCTTTAGTGCAACCCCCCATGAAGTGCAGGTTGTCTCTTCTGCACTCCACTTTGGAAAATCTTGGATTCACGCCTGGGCCCAGATACAAAATGAAATTTAGGTGCTGCAATAAAGAAAACTGCATTAACCTAATTTATAGGAGGCTGGTCCCTTTAGTGGAATCCTAAGTGTGACACTCTGGCTCCCCATACTATACATGAAGAGAGGATTTCTCAGAATGAGTCACAAAACTTCAAGCCAACTAAGCTATAGGTATTTTCACTCCTTTGAGATTTATTGGACCACAGAAAGGGTAGAAAGCAGTTCTTGTCTACTGGTTAAACTACCGACCTGAATGGTAGGACATGTAGGTTTGAATGCTCACAGAAAAGGAAATTGAACTGGTCCATCCACTGAATCCTGGGTGGGTGGCTCCAATCACTTAATTGCCATATAAAGTAGAAAGAATGTTAGGAGAATGAGGAGCTTTAGTATCACAAACTAAGGTGCCACCAAAGTGAGACAGAAGCTGACATATAATTTCAATTTTAGACACAAAATTCCACCTATGTGGAATTCCACCTACTTAAGGTGCCAAATAGTATGTCTATACCATGTCAAGCAGTACTGTGTTTAGACATACCTCTTGTGGGCTAAGATCAAGTGTACTCAACAAACGGTAGCTCCCAAACAGGCAGAATAGTTGCTATGTGCATTCCAATATGTCTCTCCTCTTCTGGGTCTGCCACAGAGTGTGCAGGGGAACCCTCCCTGCCACCCAGCTTGACAACTGGTGCCTCCTGAGCCGGGGGGGGCACCCAGGGTCCTCCCATGGCTGATCTCTGAGCCGGGGCAGCCAGCGGGTTGGTCCCCTGCACACTCCGCAGCAGACCCAGAAGTGGACTGGAAGTGGATCCAATGCCAAGCACACAGGGGACCCCCATGCTCCCTGTCTGCCCCACCATCTCAGTGTTCACAAGCCTCATCTGGTACCTTGAGGCGTGTAGAAAAAACATATAAAGCTGTGTCTATGGCCAAATTGCTGATTCTCTGAATCAGAATTAAATCTTCAGATTCAGATTTGGCCAAATCAAATTGGGTCAGTGATATGAATCAGTGAATTGAATCACTGTTCCCTGAATAGGGCTGAATTCAAATCCAAATCCAAATCCAAATCAAATACTGCCCGCTTCGCACACCCCAAGTGATTTTAAACTACAAAGGGATTCCTCTTACATATCCTTAAGTTCCATAGCGATCCTTAAGGTGAGGAACAGAAACCTCTTGCAAATACCCTCTGTGGGCCAAGTTCATTTAGTGAAAACAGATATGAGGTTGTACTTGGTAATCACTCCTCACCACTGGAACGCTCTTTCCTGTCTGAGTCTGGACCTTTTAGAGAAGTATTGTAAGCAAGCACTTTGTGGGGTCCCACAGAACTGGGTTGGCTTTGCATCAGGCTGCTCACCACCGCTCCTCTACCCCACCACCGCCACATCTCGGCCCTGCACAGTCTGATTTGCCTAGGGCCCTGCTACGGTCATCTCTGCTTGTAAGACTTTATCTGCGTGAGCCTTGAGGAGGTAGGGTTCAGTTTTTTGGCACTGTTTGGGGAGTTTGTTATATGAATTATTTTATTTGACTATTTTTATCTGTTGTATAATGTATCTGGTTTTATTTTAAGCTGTTCTGAGTTTCTTTGGGGAAGGTTGGCATATAAATATAATAAATAGACAAACTAATAACTGTTGAATGCCCAAATTATCCTTTAAGTACCCCATCCCAAATTCCCCACTCAGCTCCTCACTGTGTCACTCCTCCTCCTCTGGACTTTCTTTCCTCTCCTTTCTAGCATCCTCTCTTCTTCTTATCCTGATAAATTTCCACATTATTCCTGAATCATATATAATGATGGCTAGGAGTCTCCTGAGGTTCAGTAGAATCCTTGTCTACCACACAGGAGACCTGGGTTAGAGTCCCAGACACTTATACAGCTACAGCCATGGAATCACCCAGCACCTGGACTCTGCCTGGTCTTTGGATTCTGTCTCAGTGGACTAAAGAGAGGATGGAAGGTCTGGGCAGCCTCCACGCCTCCAAAAATTCCTGCCCAGATATATGAATCAAAAGTCTGGGTGGCCCTCATATACACACCATGATCCAAGATGACTGATGCTTGCCAACATATAATGATGGCTTACCAGTGTGCTACATTTTAGAATAAATAAGTTAGCTTGATCCTGTTCTCCAGTTTGCAATAAAATAAATATTTTCCAATGGTTCTTTCCTTGGAAATGCCTGTATAATAAACAATCTGTGCTGTGTGCATGAGGAGCAATCTCTGATCAACATGGAGCTCTGCAAACTGGCCACCTCTGAAAAATGTGGTCTTTCAAGGAGTCACGGTGTGGGGGAGAGGGATGTGCATGCAATTTGTACCTTAAGCATCCTTTACTTTTCTTTAAAGCAGTTCCTCCTAACTCACCAGAAAAGGTTCTGGACCTTTTAACACTACTCAGTGTTCAAACAAGTCCATTAATCCAGGCAAAAGTTAAGTGAAGCAATGGTATGATTGAAATGTAGGCTTAGAATGGAACTCTAGAATGAACCTTAACCAGATATCTAGTGCTAACACCTACATAATAATACTTTACCTTTAGTGCAGTTCATTTCATCTTCTATCTCAAGTGTTCAAAATACTTTACAGGAATTTATTGATTTTGTTTCACAGAAGACCTGTAAGCTAGCCAATCATTAACCCTGTCTAGAAAACTGAGGTACAAAAGACTTTTCTAATTTACCCAAGGTCCTGCAGGAAGAAAGCTAAAATCTCATGGTAGTGCACCATAACCAATGCCAGTGCTGCAAAAATAAATCATATCAGTGGCAGATTAAAAACAACCTGTGTCTACTGACTCCCAAGTGTGAAGTTAAGCACAATACCAACAGAGTTGCATCTACTGCAGGCTCCAGGATCAGGTAGGACATATTTAAGTTAAATAAATACATTAAGAAGCCTTCTTTACAAGAGCAAAGGCACACCTCCCTCTTGAAAAACGTTCTGTTTTCAGACAAAGAATTTGCCCAGAGAAACTGATCAAAGGAACTATCTGTTGGACAAGGAGATGAAACAAAACTGCATACCTCTTTCTTCTGATATACTGAAATTATCACTGTACCACATACTTCATGCTTCTAAAGAAGGTCTAGAATCTGGCTAATCAATTAGGGGTTGTTGGGTTTTCTTTTTTTCTTTTAAAACTATAAAGATATCCAGAGGTGTTAAAGGGTCTTTAGTATTTGTCTCTTTGAGAAACATGGCTGGCTTTGAAGCAGAGATCTCTGAAATGAGGCAAACCAGACATCCTTTGAAGTATCAGCCTACATGAAGTAAAAGAAAAAAGTATGGAGAAAAGAAAGGGATTGATTGCAGTTACTTTATTATGTAATGTACTTTTAATCTTACAGGGATGACCAATGATAATCAAGAGGTCAAGCCACGATTCAGAAATTCCACTTGCTGTAGCTATTAAAAAAAATTCTAGAGAACTTCCAAGAGATATAACTAGCTCTTCAGATTTGAATGCAAAAGAAATGCTCAGTTATAATGCTTCCCTGGCTCATAGCAGTGATGGGAGTATATATTTATTCATGGTTAATAGATGTCCAGGTACTATGTGGAAAGCTGAGTCTCTAAATAAAACTTATGAGGATGAAAACCATTAGTACTCTACTGATTGCAAACATGGGAAAAAAACCCGTGAAAAACATTGCTTTATTTTAAATTTGGTGCGCCCTGTGCTGAGCTCAGGGCATGCATAGAAGAGGCCTGGCATTGCATTAGTTGGACCTGTCTTCCCCAACATCTGTATAGATTGGGAACTTTAATGGGGCTTTTTTTCTTGCTTTTATCTAATAGCTGATTGAATCAGCTATTAGATAAAAGTGCAAAATGCCCCACTGAAGCACCTGATCTATACAGACATTACAGAGCTGGGTCAAAGTAATGTGCTGTTGTTTCCTGTAAAGTGTGGGAGGAAGGGATGTTCTCCACATTTGTTAGTGTCAGATTTAGGACCAGGTCCACCTGGTTGGTTAGTAAGATCCAAAAGTGTACAGATATTTAGTAGGGGTATGCGAAGCAGGCCCCATTTGATTCAGATCTGGATTTGGCCCAAATTGTGGACAGCGATTCATTTTGTTGATTCAGATTACTGTCTCTGATTCAATTCAGCCAAATCTGAACCTGAAGATTCGATGCTGATTCAGAGAATCAGTGATTCTGAGAAAGACACAGCTTTAAATGTTTTTTCTACATACCTTGAGGTATCAGTGTGGCTTGTGAATGCTACAATGCTGGGGCAGATGGAACATCCCACAGCAGTGCAAGGGGGCCCCACCATGTGCTCAGCAGCAAACCTGGAAATGGACCAGAAGTACTTCCGGTCCATTTCTGGGTCTGCTGGGGAGTGCTTGGTGGGGGCCCCCCATGCCCACCCAGCTCGGCGATCAGCTTCAGGGGGATCCTGAGTGCCCCCCCCCCAAACTCAGGAGGTACCAGTAACCAAGCTGGCAGGTGTGGGGGAGCCCCCAGTGTGCTCTCCAGTGGACCCAGAAGTGGACCGGAAGTGATTCTGATCCACTTCTGGGTCTGCTGGCAAGCATGCTGAGGAGCCCCCCCCACTCCTGTGGGATGCTCCATGTGCCCCAGCATAACAACATTCATGAGCTGCCTGCTACCTTGAGGTATGTAGAAAAAACATTTAAAACTGTGTTTATGTCCAAAGCTCTGAATCTTTCTGAATCTCTCCTAATTGATTTGGAGGGTTCCAATTCAATTCAGAGAGATTAATGGGTCTTCTGATTTGATTTGGATTCAGAGATTCGGCCACTGAATTGGGCCAAATCTCTGCCAAATTGAATCAGAGATTGAAGCTTCATGCAGCCCTAATATCTAGGTGTTTCACTTCTATTTAGTTCAATATTTTAAAAAAAAATAGTTCCTAAGGTCTTCAGCATACTGCTGCATGCTGGATAATGTGTAGCTTTCAAGTAGTTTTATCGGTAGGAGATTAACAGCTTGAACAAAATGAAAAGAACTTTCTCTGATAGGAAAAGGTGCAGTTTCTCAAAATGATAAAAACCAATTGAAGTTGACATTCCACAGTACTGAAGGAGTATGGTGTGTACAATGCTGCAAATACAGCACTGGAGACTCCAATGCTTCACTTTATCTGGAAATTCAGTGGTTGGATGCACCTCTTTGAAAGTGTGTTCAGTGTGCTAGCAAGTTGTGTGTTGTTCTGTTTCATCTGCAAATATATTATTTTAAGTTTGAACCAGTTGATCTTTTCCTTGACATTTCCTCCAGGCACTGGGTCTTCTTAACAATCAAAGAGCTTGCAGAGTGGTTATGGGGCCATAGACAGTTTCTCAGAACTTTACTGTTCAATCTGTTCTGCCAGGTTCTTCGAGTGAGCAGTATTTTGTGATGGATGGCTTACCTGACTTAGATAAATGATTTGTAGTGCCCAGTCCTAGCCTGAATCTTGTAAGGGTTCCAGAAGAATGAAAATGTACGGTGCTAGTGGAATATAGATCCTGTCACTTTCCCCAGTACTTTGATACTACTGCTTTATGAGGTTTTCTGAATCAAGAACGGGAATTTCAGGACTGCCTGGGCTATTGCATTTTGTAGGGAAAGTGGTAGAGATTCATTCATGAGTTTACTTAACAGGGAACCCTGTCTTGTTCACCACCCAAAAGGGGAACAAGTTTACTTCACAGATAATTGTTTGGAGGTAGATCTTCATCCTGGATTCCAGAAAGGTATTTGGAATAAGCCTTAGTTCTGTTTCCAGCTTGCCTGGCACGTTATCATAGGGCCATCACTAGATCTGTCAGATAACTACTCTGAGAACTGGACAGCAAAGCCAGCCCTGGAGATCTGAGAACTGGGAAGCAAGAACACTATCTTTTCAGGTCATTAGGGTGAAATGAGATTTCAGATACCTCTTGGTAACAAGTCTCTAGTAACTTACATGGGGCTGGCAAATATCCTATAGAATCACCAGTCAATCTGATTGACAACCAGTTTTACATCTCCTAGTGCCTTTGACAACTGTTCTTCATTTCCTGCCTTTCTTCCTTACTGTTCTCTTTAAAAGCTGCCATCTTCACTCTGGAGCTGCCTGCATTGCAGTGCTGATAAAGCAAATTTTATCTTGAAGTTAAGTTTTTTACAGAGTACTTTGGGGTCTTTCTGGGAAACGAACATTATATAAGTTCATTACTGTTGTCATTATCTATCATTAAGAGGCTTGGGTAAGTGTTCCAAGGTGAGGCCAAGTAGAAAATTATAGTAGTTACACCCTTGCAGTAACATATTCGAGAACAAATATTAGTAAGAGAAAGAACATGTTATGCATTAAAAATGTTTTATCATCTGTACAGTACAGGACTATTTATATCCAAGTTCAAGATTACAGTACGTTATCCTTAGAGTTAAAGTGTCTCTATTATAGATTACAGAATACTTGTATTGTTAGAGAACTAAAGGTGAGAGGAGAAATCATCTTCTACTCCTGGGGAAATGAGAAATAAGATAAGACTGTAGCTGACATGAACAAAAACTTGCTGTTCCTCACTTGAGATGCCAGAAGAGTAACAAAGACGGAAGGGTACTCCCACACAAGCAAAACAAAAGTGTGGATTGTACTGCAAAATAATAGCAACGTACATCCCCCCTGGGAAAATGTTGTTCACACTTTGTGATAAGAGTTCAAAATTCTGCAGTATTTTCTGGTGTTCTACATTAACTGGCACATTCTAGAGAGATACACCTCACTATCCTAACTCAGCTAATGCTGATAGTGTTTACAAGCTTTCAGTACAGTAACAAAAGCAACTCAAGATTCAAGACTATCGAGGAACATAGTATATATCTTCAGAGTTTGGGGACTATTGTGGAAAATGTTCACATCCTGCTGTTTGGAAGAGAACTACAGATGGTAAGAGTAGGATGATCACAAAAACACTGGGAATACAGGGAGAGAAATGGTAGGCTATTTCAAAGGGCTTAACAGTGACTTAACTTTGTTCACATTTAAGTTAGTAATAAATGGACTTCAAAAGGGAACAGGGTTAGACCCACACCAAAACCTTGGAAAATTGCAGCCATAGTTTTTATTAGGTCATTGCCCCAGTTTTTCCATATAATTTCAAGTGTTTTGTCAAGTGTCTTCCTCACTTCCATTGAGACCATATTCTTTGTTGAAAAAAAAAATCATGAACCCCTCATTGACTGAAATATGTCATATAAGACAGAGAGAGCAGCAACAACATGGAACCAAACCCTCTTTTCATTTCTTCCTTATGCACTCATGATAGAAGAGTCATAGGCTGTCATTTTTCAAATGTTATCACTCATTTCCATCTCATTTACTCTTTTTCTTTAAAAGTTTAAAAAAAAGAAAAAAGAACCACAACCCAAATTCTGGCAAACCTCCCAACAGTAGAGAGTAAAATAATTTGGGTAGCAGACAAGCAATTCAATTTGCTGGCAGATTTTAGGATAATCAAAAACCCAGGAGAAACTAATAAATTTGTTTTCTTCACAGTCAATTTGCTATGGCACTTCCTCTCTCCTCCAAATTGTCTACCATCTCAAATCAACTCAACTTTTTGCTCAACAGGGAAGTGTAAGCATCATTATGTAGTGGCTCAACTGGCTTACTTGGTTAAAAATGCGATGATCATAATTCCTGCAAACAAGACCTTGCCACACTTCTCTGCCCTCTGCCCATGGCATTTGTAAATCAGCTGAGCTCAGACTGCCATCCAACCATTAAGAACCTTGTGCTGGTGTCATGGGCTGGGACACAAAAGAAAAAATTCTGTTCATCTCATCCTCTTTGGCTAGATTCAATGAGCCAATATTTAACAGGGGAAATTTCACTGGAGATAGAAGAGCAGGTGCTGGCTGGAAGAAAGAAGAGAAGTCAAAGATATGGGGGATGAGAAGGATATGTAAGCAAAACGTGTACATACCAAACTAGAGCAGAAAGGCAAGAAAGTGGAGTCCTCCTAAGGATCAAACAGTTGTCTCTGCTGCTGTGAAGCACAGGAAGGGCATTTGAGGGTTAATCTCTTTCGGTGATGGGAAGCCCACATGAGCCAAATGTGGTGACTGCCAGAAAAAACTGTTAGCACAGGATACCAGCAGGGGACATCCAGGAGCTTACTGAGTGCAAAGAGCTTTGTTTTTTGTAAACAAAAAGATAGCTTGCCTGCCAGATGGGGTTGTGCAAGTGCTTGGAGCTCTAATATAAATATAAAGAAATACTTAAAAAGAGTAAACAGCAGTTCAGTGTAAATACCAAAAGCATGTCTTTTTTGTCATTTAAATAATTAAACTGCATCTCATTGAATAATGAAGTTATTTAAGAAAGACATCAGAGGAGCATTGCAAGCAGCATAAGTAACTGTTTTTGCCTGAAGTGACATGTTCACAGCAGTGGGTTATATTATTTCTTCATAAAACTTGTCCTGTCATTTTTACAGTGGCTGTTATTTTTGGTTGATGGATAACACAACAAAAGGAAAATATATACATGAAGAGCTATAACTGAAATATGAACGGCAACTTCTCAGTCTGAGGCTACTTTTATGGCAGGTTGATTGGCCAATGGTTGTATATAATCAATACACAAAAACCGGATTTCCCATAATGAAGAGTTGCTAACAGCTTTTTCAACTCCCTGGAATCTATTCAGAGACTCTGTTAAGTAGAAAATGACCTCATCTCTGAAGAGAGGCCAAACAATAGAGCAAATGTCACCAGATATCAGTGAATGAGGGCACTTGGAGAGGAGAGCTATATCATCATAAATAATAAGGCCGACATAGGATTTTGAAGTTCCATATTTGACCCATATGATTTCCAGTATGAGTGCTACATGCTCAATATTGTAGAGATTACAGAAACCCAGCACACAAGACAGATTGTTACTTAGCATATGACCTCCTAATGGTCACACTGAGAAGAGGTGAAACAAAGAAAACCTCATGGCGTTCAACTTGGGCCTTTGGGCCAGATCTGGCCTGTGGAGCCTGGGTGAGATAGCCTCGTGAGCTGGATCATGCTTCACACAGTTGGATCCAGTGTGTGGGGTCAGGCTGACATGTGGGTCAGGCCTGTAACAGACTCCATGCTACTGATCCAACCTACGGGGCTGAATATGCTAAGCATCACTGCTCAAAACCAACATAGATCCTACTTTCTGAAAAGGGAAAACACTTGTCTAAAATTTTCTTTAAATAACAATACATTAACAGGAAAAAATAAGCAGCAAAAAACAAGGATAAACAAACCTATGGAGTATGGGGTAAACACTCCATTTCAGGTTCTTTTGCCTTTAAAAAGACTTTTGGTTACTAGTCATTTCGCTTTTGTGAATTAAGGAAAGTTGATGTAATGTTTCAAGAATGCAAAAAGGTATCTTCCTCAATATTTCACACAATAAGAAAATATGGAGAACATGACAGAGCTTCTATGATAGAAGGATGGTTTTATAGATTTACCATATTTATTTGATTAGATGTGGTATTCCTCCCCTGCCTCATTTAGCATGGGGGTAGGGAAAGCCTTTTACTTTATAATCAAGCATGAGGCTATGGGGGTGCGAGGCAGGAAGCTACTGTGGCTCTGGCCCCAACCCAGAGTTGGAGCTGGAGCCAGAGCTGGGGCCACAGCTCCTGCCTGCCCCCACCCCCTGCTTCATCTATATGCCTTCCACCTCTCCCTGCAGCCTCCCAGTCCCCCCCGCCCATCACACTTCTTACCTTTGCTCTGTCAGCAGGCTCTGTCCATGCTGCAGTCTGGGGAATGGAGCATGGCTCCAGCCCACCTCGGAGCAGGGGAGCCAGTACTGCTGCTACGGGCTGGGCTGGAACAGCTCCATGCTGCTGCTACAGGATGGGCTGAAGTGTTGCCAAGTCTTGCCAGAGAAAAAAAGTGGTGCTGTCTTTAAAAATAAGGCCTAAGCAAGCTCAACCCATCTCAAAGAGAGGGGAGTGGGTGTGCTTATCAACCCGTGACTCTCAAAAAATTAATGTGACTTAAAAAAACCCAAACATAAGACCAATTCTACTTATTACAAGCAGACTTGGCAACACTGGTGGGGTGGAACCATGTTGTTTGCCCCAGGCTCCTGCACCTGATGGTGCAGAACAAAGGCAAGGGTGCGTGTTGAGGGGCAGATGCCGGGGGAAAGACTCTGGGGGGGAGAGGAGACAAAGCAGGGCGAGGACCTGTAGCTATGGGTGACAGCATGGAGAGGGGAGGATGTGGGGACAGACAAGTGGGGGGGGGATTGGGGATGCAGGTGGGGGCAAGCACAATAGGGGTAACTTGGTGGGGCCAGGCAGCAGTGGGAAGGCTGCTTGCATCTTTCACTGCCTACCCTAGTGCTTCCACATTGCCTGCTCCTTACCACCTTCCCCATTACTGCCCTACCACATGCCCCACCAACTGCCTCCCCCACTGTCTGTCCCCTATCACCTGCCCCTCTCATCACGTTTCCCCAACCACCTGCAGTAGTGTGCAGCAGGGGAAGTTAAAGTGATCCTCCAGTAGTTAGATTCCATACATGCACATGTGTAGACACCCCAATACTCAAGCAAAATACTCCACTGACACTCTGAGGCTTCTCCATTCAGGTTTCTCTTCGTACTGTCTCTGGTTTTGGTCTGATCACACTTCTATCAATGATCTGGACTATAAACTTGATTTTGTCTTTTGAGAATCTGTTCTCATCTTTAACTGCTATGCCTATGTTCTCATGTCTTTCCAGACTGCAAATAGATACTGGTCATGGTTGGATTAATCATTCTACCCATTTAGCAGAAAACCACTTCCAGACTATCCAGGAGTTGTTATTTTTTTCTCTGAAAGAGTTTAGTAGCAGATGTGTCAAAAGGTAGTCAAACTCCCATAAAACCTTCTATAGAATGTGTGATAAAGTGATTAGTATTACAGATTTTGCAGAAGTGGTGTCTGACAGAAATCAAGCTAGGTATCCAATTTTAGAGATGTTACTTTTGCAGGGTATTAAGTTGTTTATCCCTTGGTTGCTGATCTAGTAAAACTTAGTGAACCTCTGGAATATGCTTAGCCACAACAACCATTCTTCAGAGTGCTGGAAATCAAATTCAGCTGCAGAAATTATTTGAGAAAAGGCTTTACCATATATAGCTCCTCTCTCTGTTTTTCCACCTTTGTAATCTCCTCTTTTTCTTTGTTGTTTTTGTTTTGGAGTACAGTAGTATGGGCTTTTAAAGAAGCAACCTGGGGAGTGTTGCAGACCTAAATTTAACAAGAGTGTTTTTTGTTACTGCTTGGATTCACTACAGTGCTTCTTTCTGGATCCCTTATATTTTAGGGCTTCTCTAGTTCCAGCTTTGTACAGTTTTTAGGTAGCCATGGCTTGACTAGAGAACTTGCTCATTTGTTTTTCTTTTCTCTTTTTCCTCTCTCAAAGAGAGTCGTCTGTGATTTTTTGGCTTTTGAATTTAGCGGCCTAAAGCTCTATGAATGAATAAATCTTTTTATCTGTTGTCTGTTATATCTGTATTAGGTTTATCTACTTACTCTTACATCCTTTCTGCATGTACTCTCATGAATTTGAAACTCCTATAACTAACACCCCATATCCTTAGCACAGGGTTTTCTGATACTGGCACAGATGTAAAACTCAGGACCAATGCAAAAAATGGTTATCAGTTGAATTATGATAATCATTCTTATTATGTTTGACTATTTTATTACCAACACTTTATTGAATTGCAGAGAATATATACCTTTTTTTATATGTTATACTTAGTTTATTAACTGAGATGCCACTAATAATGAAAGATTTTTTTGGAAAGTTTCTGATTTCTGATACCTTGGAACAAATCTCCAAAGGAGCTAATACCCTCAGTTATATAGGTTTTGAAATTTACGTTTCTTGGCTTCTCCTTGCTTTAGCTCTATATACTATTTTCTGTTATGCTACATTTTGAAAAAGGTATGTAAGCATTATTTTTAATTGTAATTTGTATTCAATATTGATTGGAGTCTATTGTTCCGAGCTGTAAATTCAGTTAAAGAGGCAGATTCATAATACACGGATCATTTTAATCAAAAAGTAAACAATCAACAGAAATGACTCATAAACAAGCAGGATGCACCAGTCTGCCATGAGATTATGAGATATCTATTGGTTTTAACACAACATTTTAAGGGAGAAAAAAAGATTTTGCAAGATATTTATGTTCTAGGAAAAAGCTATGACTTCAAGAATGTAAGGATGAAAAAGAGTGATGCATGAGAGATATTATCAGAGTCATAAACTGTTGTAAAGAACATCTTCTTCCATCCTCTTTGCAGAAAACACCTCTATTTTAAACCTACTCAAAAGGTGCTAAAGTCTCTCTCATGAAAGTGTTTTCTTTTATAAGCACTCATTCTTCAAATGTTCTGTAAAAACATTTCTCAACTATCAGTGTTTTTTCTGAAGATACTGGTTATTGCTAACTCATTTCCTCTTAGCGCTGGAGTCTTGGTGGTTTTTGTAATGCTGAAGATGACTCACTTTTTTTGAGATGTATATTTACAAATATTTTGTACCTTGACACAAACTTTCACACAACTTCCTACTACACTTGCTATCTGAATAGTATAATGGAATATATAAAACAGAGGAAGTTACTGTTATATTGCGCTGATCACTTATATAAGATGTCATCTAAAGTTATTGATATCATTTGGCTATTTAATTAGTATCTGGAAATGTGTAAGCAACTCCCTTAACAAACACAAAGACGAACCATCTCATCAAAGCAGAGAATAAAAATTGCCTTTTTGCGTGTCTATTTGAAGGACAGCCTTCAAGAATTAAGTTTAATAAGCCAATTTTTAAAATTGAACAATTTTTGTATTAGGAAATTGAGGGGGTTCTGGACTGATTTGAAACAAAGTCAAAATTCTTTTAGGTCCTGTCTCAGAAAATGAACTCACTGAAAAAAAAGACTTAAAACTCCAATTTAAGATGGTGAACTCACTGAAAAAAAAGACTTAAAACTCCAATTTAAGATGGTGAACTCACTGAAAAAAAAGACTTAAAACTCCAATTTAAGATGGTGAACTCACTGAAAAAAAAGACTTAAAACTCCAATTTAAGATGGTGAACTCACTGAAAAAAAAGACTTAAAACTCCAATTTAAGATGGTCTTAGAATTTAAGAATAATCTACAAAGACAAGGCTAATATAACTATCAAGCTAAAAAGAAATGACAACTCTAGCATGCATGTAATAGCATACTGCCAACAACACAATCTGTGACGATCCTGAACCAATAAAACCTGAAAGAGGTACTTTTCCTTACTTTTGTGAAGTTATGGATAGAAGATGTTACAAAAGCTCTCCAGACTGAATAAGCAGAACACTCTGCTCCCGTCCTCAATTTTACAACAATCATCATAGCTCATCTTGTGAGCAAACAGCAACCAGTTAAGAACAGAGATTAAAAAAAAAACAACTACAACTCAGCAGAAAGTGGTAGTAAGCATACAGTTCAACACTGTAGAGCAAAATGATGTTGTTATCAAGATAACTGCACAATGAGCATGATGAAGTTTACCAAAGCAGTGCCAAAGAATTAGACTTACATTTCTTTTGCTGTTTTAATGGGCTACTGAAATGCTGCAGTAATTTAAGACATTAAAAGTTTCTCCTGTTATACATCATACATAGCATAGCCATCATATGGGACATTCCGTTTTTCTGCTACTCTGTCCTCTGTCCTCTATTAATATAAAACCCAATGCCTTTATGTCCTCTCTTTTTCTCTTGAAAAAGAAAGGGGGCCAGTTTTGTATCAGAGAGGACATAGGACAACTGGATTGTCCTCTGTGACTGTCACCCTAATCATAAATGTTTTCTTCTTGAAGAAGAACCATAAGCTAACCTGAACAAATCAAGGAAAAAAGCGAGATTTAATTTACATTTAAGGTTCCTAATGTTCATTAACATGCTCATGTTTAAGACTACTCCTTGACTTCCTTATTTCCCATAATCAACTTAAACAGTTTCTCCAGTTTCCTAAAACTTTGTTAAAATTACTCAAGCCCATTTATAATCTGTTTGAATCATGAATAAAGTTTCCCAACTGTTAATATTGCACATACACACATATATAGTTGCTCTTCTGTGCTATACTAAAATGGGATTAATTACTAGTTTGGGGATTAAGATACTGTGATCCCAGAAAAAGGCAATATAATCTTCATAAAAAATGGCCATTTGAATCAAGCAAATAATACTATCCATTCAGCATTCCCATAGATCAAAATGATAACAACATTACTTGCTTGCCTTGTGCTTGCTATTCCATGTGGAATCAGCTGTTCTCATAAGTATCACTTCTAATACTAGCCTTAGTTTTCACTTTCTACCTTATTTACTGGCATTTAAGAATTAACCCAATAATCCCATTACAAGCAATGGGGACTACCCTGTGTTTATCATTCTCATCTTTTTAAAACTAAATATTTTAGTAAATTTTAAACTAAACTAACTTGACAATCAACAACTTTGCACTTTCAAACTAATGTTGGTGTGATTCTGTTGCTTGTAGGGGAATCAGGTCAAGGGGAAGGGGAATACAGTGCATCTTTTGAGGAGACAAATATCAGCAATAATCCCTCTAGCATGTGGGAAGTGCTATCTCAGGCAAAGCAAAATGATACAACAGAGAAGGGAAGTATATGGGAAGACTGAAGAGAATATCGTACTTGCCATGCCCACAGACACATCTGGAGTCTCCTTCTTCACTCATACACGTGGAGTTCATGGGATGAGCATGAGAAACCATTAGATCTACTGAATAACAATTACAGCCTTGTAATTTTAACATTGGTGATGATGCCTGATGCCTAACTTGGTTTAGGAAGATTAATTCCTTCTCAAATCTCTGTAGTTCAATAGCTTAAGGTTGTGAGGGTGTAGAGATTTGGCTCTAAGATGTGGATATGTTTTTCATAGCTGTTTGCAATGATAATCTTGTCTGATTAAGAGCTACACAATGTATGCCACAATTGATATGTTTTGGATGTGTACCCATATCAGCATGTGAAACATGTTAATAACCGATGTTATTAACATGTGAAACAAATATAAGAAAAAAAAATCTATTATCACTTGAGTAAGAAGTTATGCACGTCCCTCCTAAAAGTACATTTAACCAAGAATCTACTTGGTCATTGCAGCAGTGATGCATTGACCATACTTTTGCCTCCCCGTACTTTTATTTGCTTCACATTGTGGACTTTTTGGTTTTGTGATTGTGGTAAGTGGAGGTTTGGAATGAATGATTTTTAGGACCCTCTGGATAAGCATTTGCCTGCAAATGCGGGAGACTAGATTCAACAGTTAGGTACAGACAATCAACAAGCCTGAGGCTGAATCGATTCAGTCTTCACAGGTTAATCTAAACTGAACAGATTAAACTGAAACAGAAGCGAACAAACATTTACCTCTGATGCATGAAATGCACCCACATGCCTACAGTGATCCAGGGCAGAAGTCAGGGGGTGCTAGAGCACAGCTCTCTGGCTGTGTGTTCACTTCCTTTTCCTGCTGCCCCCAAGGTTTCTGGGATTTGGAGGGTTGCTCATCATTTCCTCTTCCTTCTTCCAGGTGCCTCTGGGATTTGTAGCCAGCAGTAAGTTTGAGCAGGGGAAGGGATTTTTGACCCCCCTTCCTGGTCCCAGACCCCAGTCAGGGTTTGTCTGGGGGGCCGTTCCGCCACAATAGACTGGGCTGTATCCCTATCAGTGCCTGCCCCTTGTCTTCCCCACTGCTCCAGCTAGGGAGCAGAGGGATGGGGCCAGCCCTGCTCTCTGGAACAGACAGCCCAGACCAGGGCTGGGAAACATGCTGGGATGCTAGAGGACTGTGATTTAACTTGAACCAGGAAGGGATCTGGGACAGAAGTTTCATAAACCAGTTTGACCCAAATCAGTTAAGTCTGATACTGCATTCAACCAAGTATCTTTTAAACCAGTTTCAGCCATTTTCAAACTGGTTTATGTGCACTGAACTTCTGTTACAGGTTTAATCCAGTTTCTGATGACTTAAACTGTTTTATGTCTAACTTCTGTCCCTAGCCAGTAGCACCAGGGCCCCCTTTCTAGTGTATCCCTATATTCTCAGACCATACTTCTTCCTCAGTGGACAAGGTTGTGAAAACCATCTTCACAACTGGCAATAACTGGCACACACACTGCCAGCTCTGGAAATAAAGATATGAGCTAAATATCAAGACTACAATGGGTTGAAATGTATTGGCAGGTTAATGTAAAGAAGACAGCTGCACCCACACTGCCTGAAGGTAAACAGAAGAATTTGTTCTGTAGGGTTTTAAGTTCATAGTTTCAAGAGATCCAGTTCTGTTACACACACACACACACACACACACACACACACAGACGCGTGCATGCACACACACACACACACACATGCACGAAGTATAAAAGCCTAACTTTCTCAGCAGGTATTTTGTTGAATCTAGGCCTAATCTTAAAGTGAAGAAATTAGAGGAGTTGTTCCATCTTTGAAATGGACTAAATATATTTATGAATGTACTAGGATAGCCATACCATAAAGCAATAAGCACCACCTTTAAAACACTTAGACCCACTCAACTATGGATATGGATATGGATATGGATACAGATAAAACCCAGCATTAGCAAAACTTAAGTTGGGATGGTGTTGTTCTGCTTTCAACCTTAGAGAACAGCCTCAGGGTGGGAGGCTACATGTCACCAGCATAGCTCAAAGGATAGGGAAGGGAGCAGGATGGAGCGTATGCCTCTGGCACAGCCTACGTAGTGGGGATGTTGCTGCATGCCACCAATACAGCTTGCACAATGGGGAGAATCTCAGAAGGGGGCACTCCTGCAGCGTGTGGACCATGTGGTTTGTGGTCTGGGGGCTGTACACTGGTGTGATATACAGCTCCTAACCACACTGAAGTTAGGCAGTCTTGCATTACACAGGGCTAGCACTATAGTTGGAAGACCAAAAGGTCCACCCCAAGCTTAAAGGCCCATTGGACAAATGAGTTATTTCACCTCAATTTCTGTAGCCAGGAGCAGATATGTGGTTAGCATTACATCTAACTGTCGTTGACTCCCCAGCTCTTGTGACCAGGTTGAGCCAAAGGCTGCTCCCTTTCAAATCCAAAGAAGCTTAACTTCATGTCTCTGGATCCATAGCTAAACACCTTAATTGTTCTTCCATTCCAAACCTCTTCAAAACGTATTTAAATTAATTCTTTTTTTAGATGTAATTAGTTAACCCCTGTACAAAATAAAATTCAGAGACAAAATAAAAGACATTTTGTAAAATCTTCTGAAATTCTAACATAGAGAATAGTTCATAAGTACCACTTCTACTTAATTTGGTATTCATAAGTTGCTTTGCATTGATAGAAGGATGTTTTTATGTGTACTGAATATCATAGCCTTTCCAGTGTATGATTTATAGAACTACCTGAAACAAACACTTCATAAATAAAGAAAAGATCAGAAGGCCTGCAAAATGTGTCATCATTCTTTGAACAAAAATATTTTCTATGATTTTATATTGGGAGAATCAGAAATACTGGAGATTAAAGTGACAAAATCTCATGTATCAAAATCTGGGATAAAGTCTAGGATGCTTCCAGTGTCAGAGACCACCTGTAACACTTCTGATTTTGGTTAGCATAGTTGTTTTAGTGAAGTGCTGCAGATCACAGAGCATGGGTCCAGAACCATATACATGCAGCTATAATGCTTCCAGTTCAGAAAGTATCATATAGCTTCCTCCAAAACTAGAAGCAATCCATGCAGTGCCATTCATTTTTTTTTCTAAATTCAAGACAAAAATCCCCATGAAGGGACTATTTAGGGACATTTTGAAAGAGCCCCCAGATTAGGCTGTTGCCCTGAAATGTTTCAGAGGTAGTCACTTTATTGGAGGTGAAAAAGACCTATAGGGATATGTATTGTAATTACATTGGAGACCATTGAACATTTACTTCTGCTAAATTTAGTGCACATAGGAAATACCTACCTTATACAAAGTATTTAGCATGCAATTTTAAATATACCCAGTAACAGGATTTTCAGACTCTCCTTGGAAAAAGGTAGGTGACTGCAATTGCTTTAAGTCTGAAGAATTTTTCCTCTATGTTACCTCAATTTTTTAATATTGCAAAAAAATCATGTTCAAATTATCCTAATCCTAATGTTTCTTTGAGCAGTTTTGCTGTCAGCTAGCAGCTCCTGGTCTCTTCCTATTTCCCAGATCTGCAGATGACTTAGCTCATTTAAAAATCACAGATCTACCCATGGACACCAGTATTCAGCAGCAGCTAGAGTTTCAGCTTTTGGTAAGTAGGAATGGGATGGTGAGTGAGCCAAAAATTAGGCTCTATTTGTGCTGTATACAGCCATCGTTCCACCTTCCCAAAAACAAAGCATGCATTCTGTTTTGGAGCATGTACTATGTGAGAAAATATAACATATCATATTGTAGGTATATTTAACTTGACCTTGAATTGCACTCATAAGTCTCAGTCTCTTTTTGCAATGCTGCTGCTTTCCAATTTTTTCCCTCCCACTGAACAATTTGTTTTGCCCCCTGCCACACCCAGATTGAAACTATTTGATATTTTCACATGTAAATATTCATTTTTTAAATGTTATTTTGTCTCAACTCCTTTTGTATTATTATCCTCTCCTTTGAGGTGTACTTAGAACTTCTCATTCAGTAACCTCACTTTCACTACGGTTGGGTTTGCTCTTTGAGGACACACCAGGCCCAACTGCACATGTGCCCAGCTGCACAGTTGTTATAGTGTGGTAATTTAGCACTTGCTTTAGCAAGTGCTAAATGACTATGCAGTACCCACCAGTACTGCACAGTCGCCTTGCCACACGGGTCATTTCCAATCCTACTGCACAGTAGCTTGTTGCTACTGTGCTATAGTGGCAGTGTTATGGTTTGTACCCGCCACCACTAAATCACCATAGCAATGAGGTACATCACCATAGCTCATAGTACCTCATGTAGGCATGCCCTCCAAGTACTACCTTGTAACAAGTTAACTTGGGGTCAATGAGCCCAAGAATGCCAGTTGACTTTAGTTGGTCTTAGAATGGCTGGTGTAATATTAGACACTGGATTCAGTGGACACACCTTGCTTCAGTACAAAAGGTGTAAAATCTTTCAAAATCATGGTTCAAGCCAGGTGACTAGACCCATAACTTATGTTACACCTGTGTGGCAAACAGAAAGACCAATCAGTCCTTTCGCCCTCTATGGCTTTATGAATCTATTCACATTGAGCTTTATGAATCAAAGCTGGTGCCTTAAATTGCACTTAGAAAGACAATGCACTTAATAATTTAATGTGTTCTCTTCTCTGTGCATACTACTCAACAGGCATGGAGTGTTCTTAATAAAAGTAGCTGCTCCTTGTAGCGACCTTCTAAGATAGCCCTTCATATATCAGGCCACAGAAGTATAATCCAGAAGCCATCAATAGCCATGTGTAGATGGTCAAAAGAATGTTCTTCTTAACTATGTTAGGTAAATTATGTTTGTCTTCATCTTAACTAGGCTACCCATTCTTTTAAAATGAATATGTCAGTTGGCTGTATTGTAGCCTGGTGCAGGCTTTTGCTACAAGATAGATAACATAATGCAACTCAGCATGGGTTTTTAATCAAGTTGCACTAATGTGTTTGAGTTAACACACTTGAAATACGTACTTATCAAGACAAAACCAATGTATTCATTACTATAGCATTGAGAGATCAATAAGAGAGATAACAGAAGAGTATCTGTGTATAATACATGGACACAGTAACCTTTTTGAAACATTATACTTATTTCCCCACCAGTAGTTTACTGATATTAGTCGAAAAATAGCAATAAGCGAACAATATAATGGAATGGATTAGAAATATTAACACAGCAAGATACTACACATTTGGCAAGTGTAGGAAAGAATTAAGACTATACTTCCTGCCCACACACATTGCAATCAACATAGAATTTGACCAATCTAGACTTGAAAATATCAAGTCTTTCACCTCTTTCTCTATGAAAATCAGCTTTTCAAAAGACTATGAACATCTTTTCCCTTGTTTCTTGTTAATGACAAGCTTGTACTATGAATTCAGGAAGTTGTGGTGTCTGTGACCTCCCACAGGTCATTTGTAACTATGTCTCCTATGAGTTATGAGCCCTTGCCATCCATGGAATAACTTTGATCTGCTGACAGTAATGAGACAAATATGTATTAGTTTCATGCCTCAGAAATTGTAATGCCCCTAGTGAATCCTTGACATTTACTATTTGCTATTTCCCCTCATGTAAAATGCAGTTTAAAAACAACTGGAACACATGAATATGTTGGCAGCCGTTATATCAGCTTAATGTTGGCTCATCTGAGTAAGTTACAGCACAGCCTTTTTTCCCTGATCACTCTGTATCAATGGTACAAAATTACTACATATAAATGAGGATGTTATGTCAGGCAGTGTCATATTCCAGGAACCTTTAGCACTATTCTTTTGACAATGGTTCTTACACCTTACAATAATTCTTGCAATTGGCTCTAATTTCTGCTATCCTCAGTCCCTATGTTACTGAATGCAGTTGGGAGAAATTCTGCTTTCAGACTGAATTACTTCAAAATAGGGATACTTGCACTGGACTAGATTCTGGGAGGCATGGCTATGGAGCAGTAGGTTATGCAAGAAGCCTCCTTCTCACAGCTATAGAAGGACGTATTCCAAATAACAGCCACTGTTCCCCACTTGGGACATCTTGGAGCTAGGAGGGATTTGGTTCAATCTAATGATTGTAACAGATGGCATAGCACTGGAAGTGTCTGTGCCCATCTGAGGCACAAACTCCTTAGGGATCCTCAGATACAGTGTAGCTTTGAATGCTCTCCTAATCATCTCTGCTTTAAATACTATGGTCGAGGCCCAAGTGTTTGTAGAATATTCAGAATTATTGGAATTTTAGGGCAGTTTCATAGTATAAATAATAAACAATAATGCTCAGGCAGTCTATTGAAGTTATAAGCATTGTACAGGAGGGCAATCTGTTGAAGTCATAGGCATTGTACATGAGGGGAGAATTTTATTTTGATGCACTTAAGACCACTATAATAATGAGATGCTGGGCTCTATTTCTGTTCTAAGACATGCCCCCAACTCTCCGAAGTCAAGGAGTATTGCATAGATTTTCAAGCAGGCAAGACTTCAATAATCAGATTGAGCACCGTGTCCTTGAGCTTTGTGTATTCATTCATTCCAGTGAAATGCTTCTTAAGTTCTTCTTTTTATACAACATTTTCATTTAACCAGTACTTTTAGTTAAAGATAGCAGGATGCCTGCAAATTGTTGACATATACAGCATGATTCTAACATAAATTCAAATGGTGTAATATGCAGTTTCATCAATCTAGGACTTGTATAACTGTGATTAAAATCCAGACTAGGAATTTTGTTGTAAACACTTTTCTAAAATAGCTTTTGGCTGGGATTTCAAAAGGGCAATTTATGTGATTTAGGCACTAACTGCATTGGAGACTGAAGAATTCAAAAAACAAAAGTCAAGAACCCAACGCCATGACATTTAAACAGATCATTGTAAATGGATTAATGTAAATCTTATGACCTTAGGGGTGAGTTGGGGGAGTATTGCTTTTTTGAGATGTTGTGCTATATTTTGATGATATTTTAAAGTTTTACTCCACAATTTTGAGGCCTTGAAACATACCTAAAATGAAAAGCTAAAATTCTTACATAAATCATAGATTCTAGGAGAAGTGACTTTAAAACGCCCTTCTGTGCCTTATCCCACAAGTATCACAAAAAAACTCATGTTAAAAGAAAACAAATAAAACTCACAATAACAGAACCTAAGCAGTTAAACATTAAAATTAAACATTTTAAAATGGCTTTGTCTTGAAGAAGGAATTCTTCAAATAATTATTCCACAATGAGCAATAATTATAGGATGTGGCCAATATTTTCAATTGGAAGTGTTTTACTTTAAAAACTGGCTATTTTGAAAGTGAAGAGAATTTGTGAAACAATCTACATATAGACTTTGATATTGATAAGATATACTCATAAGCTTAAATCTCAGCACAAGTACTCCTAGCTCAATACTACAGTAAATAGAAGCTGAGTACATATTTACAGCGATTCCAAAGAAGTCTTTACAGTCCAATTGGTAAAGATCTCTTATTTCTTTAAAAAATATACAGTTTAAAAACCTCCAGATACATATTTTGCCTGATGGACTGTAATGTATCCCCAGGAAATAATAGACATCTTATAGAGTTGCTTTATACATAATTATGCAATGCCTAGAGACACACATTTTCGTGAATTGATATTAAAATCAAAACAGATAGGCATAAAATATCATCAATCTACAATTACAACGGCTATTTCCATGCCTGATTCTAGACAACCTGTTAGTAATTATGGAGTATTTCTGGACTTATGCTAAATAATATCAAATTGCTAAGGCCTCTGTACTTTCCAGGGCATTACATGTGGGCCGGCTTTTGCAATCCTTACTCAGGCAAAATCCCTGGTGAATGCAACAAGCAAAACACCTGACTGAGTGCAAGATTAGATCCTACATTTCAAAAGACCACAATCTTTCAGTATGATAATTTTCCTTTTGTAATTTTGTAAGACATGTTACACTCCCATATAACTATGGAGAGCTTGGATTTTGATGCTATATTTTTATTTTGCTTTGTTCTGGGTGGTTATTTTGGATAACTAGTGTAACTTTAGGAATATAAACAGAAAAAAAATCAGATTCCCAACAGTGTAGATCTATGTTACGTACTGAAGAAAACAAAGGTTAAGAAAGATATAGTAGCTTAAAATATAACAGCAGCTAATAATTTGTACACTCAAAATTCAAACCAAGATCCAGATTCAAATTCTGTACCCATTCTTTGAACAAGCGCTATAAATGTTCCCACAACTGAAGAGTTTTGAAACAAGGGGATTTCTCTCATTCTTTCCTTCATCATTAGGAAAGAAATTTACATCTTTGCATGTGGCAAACACTAGACCTGTGTACCATTTTAAGTGGCATTATTCTCCCCACTAGGTAATTGAAACTATACCAGCGTGTGAAATTCACCTTTTGTTCATGAAACAGTCTCAAAGAATCAGCTACATGTACTTGTATGTGTTTTTGTGGATAACATTATCACAATGCAATTTTTGTGTGTGTGTGAAGATTTTGAGGAAATTCTAGAAAAGTGGTAGAATAATAAAATCTTGTACAAGTCCATGGAAACAACTGTGTGAAAAATCTTTCAACATTAAATAGATACATAATTAACTTGGGGGAAATACATAGGGCGCATCCAGATGTACATGGATGTTTGGTTCCCTGGGAACAACTAGCAGTGGCACCTTTGCAGCTACCTGGGATCCTGGGCCCCCCCAGGGCTGCAGCTGCAGCAATTCTGTTGCATGGAGCCTGGCTGGCAGTGGAGTACAGCTCCGGGCAGCCTGGCTCCACTTTTCAGCAGCGTATGCTGCCTGAGCGTGCCCTGTGCCTGTGGTTTTTTTCCATTTTGTTTTACCCCCGGGCTGTGGAGCTAATTAGTCTACTCCACAGTTAAATGCACTTGTAGTTGCAACCATGTGGCTCTAGATAGATATTTAGTACTTAACATTGTATCGCCTGTAACCTAGTTGCGTTCCCCTCCTCATCCCCGTCCCTCTCTTGTTAGTCCCTCATTCGGGTCCTCTGTATTTCCGTATCAGCTTTGTCATCTTTTTTCTGGATGCCCAATCCTAAACATCTACTAATAAAAGTCAATCTGAATGGCCAACTTTTAAAAAAATAATGTTTCCAATGTGATGATGTAGAAATATGATGATAATAATATCGTGGCACCATTTAGCTGTGGACTAAAGGAGTTCTTCAGTCTTTTAGCTAAGGAAGCCAAGCATAAGAATAGAAAAAACGCATTGTGTAGGGCAACTGGTTAGTTTCTTTAGGATCATATGCTCTTTGCTAGTGCTACATAAAAGGGATTATTATCTTGGCTTTCAGAAAACTCTTGACATTTCCATTGAAATCATGATTTTTGAGGGGTTTATAAATTCAGTACTTTTCATTTATGTGAGGTTGAAACCTGACATTAAAGTTCTCAGGCCAAATGCATTTTTAAATGTTTTTCTGAATAGTTCATATATCTTTATTTCTTCTTTTGCGACACAAAAACGATGGCCCACAGAGCAATATTGTTCTGCATAAAGCAACATAGATCAGAGAAGAAAGGTAAGTATTTGTATGCCTTAACTTTAAAAAAGAATGCCAAGATCAAAAGGAAACACAGTTATTAATGAACATTAGCAATATAAAAATTATTTGGTGTCTATGTTTGCACAATAGGTTAAGGTTTGTGTAGCAGCCTCTAGCTGAAATGTCTTTGCTTTTTTATTTTTCCTTGACTCCTAATATTATTTTAAACTTTTTCTTTTTTTTTAATTTGATCATATTTGTTAGGAGAACTGTAGTCTATATTGCCCTTGTTTTTTCCATGTTTTTTACAGGCATATTACATATGACTTATCTCTTCTTTAAACTCTTCTTTACTTTCCATTTAAAAATATTATATAGTTCCTTGCCTGCTGCCACATGAAAAGTCTGGTAATGATCTCATACTTCACAAACCTTTATAGCAAAGAATGTTTGTAAAGACTCTGTGGAAGATGTTATTTTTTAATAAGTAGAACTATTTCTTTAATGCTCTTTATATTGCGGGAAATAAAAGTAGTAGAAAATAATGGGATTAGCAATAAGAAGTCAATTTCCAGGATCTTTACATTGTTTATTTATCATGTATCATATAACACATACCATATGAATAGTGATGGCACTATGATGCCAGTATTTTGAATCACTTGTAGGTACAGTATTAAGAATATGTTAGTCATATTACCAACACTAAGTGAGCCTAAGTTTGAATTTGTGTTTGGTTGATTTCAGATAAATCGTTTGATTCACAAGACATCTTAACTTCTCCAGTATGCAAGACTGGCACGGCTAGAAATCCTAAGTGTAGATGTCTTTGGCAAGTTTTTAACACTTTCTATGGAACACACTCAGTTCTTAACTTGGTAAAACTGCAAATTACAAAGAAAAACTTAAAATACTATCCAAATATAGACTTAATTTATCTGTTGTCAGGAAATGTATTAATATTCTACTTCTAGCAGACAAAACATAACCGCTCCAAGCTCCTAATACAGGGCGAGAATACACATTAGAGTTGGCAGGTGCTAACTCTAATGCATGTTAGTTGGAGTTAACATTAAATAGTGCTAGTAGTGAACAGTCACATGTTTGGGGTTAAAACCCCCTCTGGTTAGAGGGCTGGTGAACAGGGGCATAGCTAGGGGCAAGCAGGGACATGCTCCATATCTGCCCTGCTTGCCAGCTGTATAGTCACAGTATAGGCTAGGGAGGAGGTGGGAAGAGGGCCACCCCTTACTTCTTGGATCATCCCTTCTGCTCCCAAATCATCTTGCTACATCCCCATCAGTCCCAGATCTCCCCTGCATGCCACAGTTGGCCCTCTACCCCTGGATCACTGCCTTGCTGTCCCAATCAGGCCAGAAACAGCAGTGGAAGCAGCAGAGCAGGGAATGGGTGCAGTGAGGCAGCATGATCTGCAGACCCGCAGACCCCAGGAGCAGGCAGGGAAGGGGAACTCACCTCCCCTCACACCAGTACCTCCACCATTCTTGGGCTGATTGGGGTGGGAGGGCAGTGATCCAAGAGTACAGGGACTGATGGGGGGCGGGGCAAAGAGAGCATTTGGGCTGGCAAGGGAGTGATCTGGGAGTGGATTAGGTAATTTGAGGGTTGGGGGGGACAGTTGGGGGTCAGAGGGGGAAGCTGCCTGGCATCTCCCCACCAGCTCACTTCCCCCTTTCCCCTACTCTCTCCATCTTTCCCTCTCCAATCCTGCTTCCCTAAAGACTTCCCCATGCCCGTCTCCTCTACCTCACTTTACCCTTTTCCCCTCCTTCCCCACTCATCCTATCTCCACCCACCTGTTACCTGGTTATTCCCACCTGTCAGGTTATGTAGCCCAAATCAAAGACAATCCTGGCCTGGAGAGGCATAACTTTAGATTTCTAAAGGACACTTAGCATTTGTTAATGTGCCTTAATGTGTGATCATTCAAACTTTAAGTGCTCTTAACATGATTTCACTGTAATGTGTAATCTCAGTTATACAGATCTTAGAGAAAGAGGCCAATAAGAATTAAGGTGGGGATAATTTTGAACTAAGTTATCTTATTCTGCATCAAATTAAGGATATGCAGCAAGGAGCTTGAAGAAGACTATTTCAGGAATCCAGCAGTACATAGGGGAAAGACAAAACCTAGTTAGAAGGACTGTTCCCTCCCACACTTCTCTGATGCAAATGGGCACTTTGTTAAGAATTACTCATTACTTTTTGTCTAAATGAAGCCAGTCTTTGTATTTTGAGGGCAGGAAGGTGTTCCCAAAGCCCAGGGTTTAGCCATAGAACTCCCACTAAAATTAATATGTGCTGTATGGATAAATCCCTTAGGGTATGGACAAACATTCATTTAAAGTGCTAAGAATTCCTGAAATATTTTCACTCAGTAGAAAGAGTGCAGAACCACAGTAGACCTGTTTAATTTCCACTGCCAAAGATTTTTCAACTTCCCTTCCAACCCACAAAGGATCTCTGCCACTCACATACCCTGCAGCTCCTGGTCCAGCAGCACATCCAGTGCATGCTGTACTCCTACCAGCACAGAGTCAAGGCTGCCACTACTTCTTCAGAGAGCTTTCTCAGCTTCTAGGAAGACTGGTGCACAGCACTACGGACAACCATGTGCACATGACAAAGTCCTTGGTCACACAGTCTCTGGTTCACATGGGCAAGTCTAGGGTGGGAAAGGCAGTGTGGGAGGTGTCCTTGGCTATCCAGGGGATTTTGACACTCACTCATGTTGTCATTCTGTGGGCGTCGGCATTGGAGGGAGGGCTCTGATATGACCACCACTTCAGGAGGGGTGCTTAATCTCCCCTTCACACTAATCATGGCCTTCTTAATTACAGTAAAAAAAAAAAAATGCGGCAAAATCAAAAACCAAAGACATTTGAACATGAGGCTGCTACAAGAACCTTAACCTGTTGTGTAAAACATAAACACCAAAAACATTTTATATTGCTAATGCTCATTAATAGCTGTGTTTCCTTTTGATCTTGGCATTCTTTTTTAAAGTTAAGGCATACAAATATTTACCTTTCTTCTCTGATCTATGTTGCTTTATGCAATATAGTTATGTGGGCCACCATTTTGTGTGACAAAAGAAGAAATAAAGATATATGAACTATTCAGAAAAAACATTTAAAAATCCATTTGACCTGAGAACTTTAATGTCAGAAATGCAAAGCTCACAAATGCAATGCCTCTCCATTGCCTTGCATGATTTAGAAAAAACTCAGTCTTTTAGAGAGCTCAGCATTTGTGTCTTGTATTGGCAGGAATAATTTTGCAACAAAATCACTGCTGACCTCTGTGCTGGGCAGAGCTGTTCAAAATGTAAAAGTATGCACAAACAAGTATTATGATACAAGTGCTTTTCTCTGGTACATGTAACAAAAGCTTTCTTGTACATACTGTATTAGAAATGGGTTTGCACACAGGAATGGCTCTGTAATTATGAAGATCTGGAAAGATCTGACTGAATGAACAATCAGTACACCAACCATAATTTATAATGCTTAGTGGGGTTTTATTTTTTTATCCATAAAACATCCTTTAAAAAGCAAAATCCTCTTTGGACCCTATTTAGAAACTGTATTAAAAAAAAAAAAAAAGCTTACTCCTGCCCGCCCTTTTAAGTTATTACTACAGGGCAGCAAGAACGTAGGTTTCAGTAATTATTTTGAGTCCAATCATCCATGACAGCTTCTGAGCACCCTTTCCTGACACTGAAGTTGCAGAGTTGATGATGCTCAGTGCTTTTTTAATTTTCCCCAAGGGGAAACTCATCTGCTAGTGCAGAAATGATAATTCTTAGCATTTATACTGTTTGTTGTTTTTTTTTTTAATTTTCAAACGACTTCACAAAAATTAGATGATATTCACAGAGCCTACGCGGGGCAGAAAATTAACATCTCTAGTATACAAATAGGAATAACTGGTAAAATGTTTAACTGAATTTTTGGAGGCTAGACAGTAAATTTAGGGGTGTTCCAAGTTATTAGTTTTATACTAAGGAAGGCCATATCTATGAGAGATCAACCTACATTTTTTAATTAATGGGAATCTTCATGAACTTAGCTGAGTTAAAACCAGGAGTACTGTCCCTGATAAAAATGGATGAAGATATACCATATTTACTTAAATATAAGTCAACCTTGAATTTAAGACAACCCTCCCCCCCGCAATGATTAGATTCCATACATGGAAAATTATAAGTTTGTTAAGATGGTCCAGAAATAGAAGCTAATTACTAGAGGGTTGCCTTGAATTCATTCTCTACCCACTGCTGCAGCAGGGAAAATAGTGACTAGGGGGCAGTGGCTGGGAGAAGGTCAAGTGGCTCCTTGCCCTCTCACCTACCACTTCTTCCCCTTCAGCCTTCCTGCCCCCACTCCACATGCTCCCCGGTCCCCAGCTCTCCACAGCCTCTGCCCTTCACCACCACGCCCCATAATCTGTCCCCTTTTTCCCCTTGATGTCTCTCCCCCCACCCAAATTACTATCAGATGCTGTTTTGGCTATGTTCCCTCCAGGAACACAGCATGTGGAAGATCAGCCTTTGCCAGGCCATGCAGCAATCTGATGAAGTCAACAGGGATTTATCTTCTCTGAATTTAGATTAAAAACAGAACAAAGAAGTTTTGGTTAGTTCAAATTGTGAAATTGAAAGAATTCTCATGTGACTGAAGTTACAATGATATTCCTATCATATCAAGTTACTTACCAGGGGTAGTACTCTTGGGCCAAAAAAAAAAAATACAGGAAATCAAGTAAAAAATGCCCTCCTCAAGACTGCAAGACAATCATAAGAGTAATAAAGTCTGTGACTTTCCTGCACCAAAAAGAATAAACACAAATTATTAATTCTTTTTCACATACTCAAAAAACCCAACATACGTCTTTTCCCAGGAAAACATACACCTATCTATCTTCTATTTCTGTAACAAAAAAACAAACAAACCAAAAAACAAAAACCCAAAGCCACAGGATCCAAAGAAGGTTCTAGGCAATGGAGAGAAAAAGTCTATATAAACAGCATTGTTACATTTTAATTTTGGGCAGCTCCTGGATTGTTTGCACATTAACACCTTTAGTAGCTTAAAGCACTCATTATGCAGCTTAAAGTTATGACCAGGGTTTGAGTTATGGGGGAGCTTGGGGGTGGGGTGTGAGCCCCCCATAAGAAATAACAGCTCCCCTATGAGAGATGAGAACCCAGTAAGTGGCCAATCAGCACCCCTTCCCCCACAACAGCCCAGAGCCCATGTGCCACTGCTCACAGCTTCCAGTCTGACTTGTACATTTCTAAGTAGGCCAGGCAGCAGTGCCTCCTTCTGGCTGCCACCACTTCTGGCCCCAGCCCTACAGTACTGGCAGGGACCTGTGCATACAGCCCTGACCCTGGCCAATATTTTTTTGCAGGACCCCTCCCCGCCATCCCCCCGGTCAAGAGTTGACATGTAATTCAAACCCTAGTTACATCACCCCAGGGCAGGGTTATCTCTGATCTGCATAACTGAACTCCTGTTCCATCAATGTGTGGCCACTCCCCACAAGTGCTACTTGCATTGAAGTCCTCCAGGATCCTAGGATGCAGCAGCTCTTCCCGCACTCTCCTGCTTTACATAGATAAACTTTCCAACCCCTGAACGCTACCATCCAAGGGGCTGTTCTGGCACCAAGCCAACTCCCCCTAGGGGTGTGACCTTCCCAGCCTCCACAGGTGCACTCCATAGAAATAGCCTACAGAGCACATGTCAGCTAATCAGCTAAAAAACACTAAATTTTCCTCCATCAACCCCCAACTCACTCAGCCAGCAGGGGCCAATAGATGTTCCCCCAGAACCTCATCAGGCAGACCTCTAAATGGAGCTGTGGTGGACCTTACTGCAATATGGGGAGAGGAGAAAAGGACTGCTGCAACTACAACAAAGGGAACTAAAGGAAACTGACAGAATTAAGTCATTTGTGAGAGGACTGCAGCACACATGGTGGAACAGGGGCATCAGTGGGACTGGCTCCAAGTCAGAACCAAGATAAAATCCCTGAAATCCCTTTATGTGAGGGGCAGGTGTGCTAACAGGATGTCTTGGGAAGCCAGGACCCTGATCCCTTTCCATGAAAAGCTCGCAGACATCCTCAAGAGGGATCACATGGTGACTTCTTGCCATATAACCCAGTGCACAGCCTTGGGACCAGTCCACTGTGATCAGCAAGAAGGGGGCAGCAGTAAGGCAGCCTCCTCCCAGAATCCACTTGCTGTCCCCCCAAGAAAGTTCCAAAATCTTTATGTTCATGGTGACCCTTTTCCTGGGCCCCATCACTGAATCTAGAATTCAGGAGACCCAGGGCGTGTACCCCCACCATCTCAGTCTTCATGAGCCACCTGGTGCCTTAAGGTATGTAGAAAAAAACATAAAGCTGTGTCCATGTCCAAATCGTTAAATCTCTTAGAATTCATTCAGAGGGTTCCGATTCAATTTGGAGAGGTTAAAGGGTCTTCGATTCAATTTGGATTCAGAGTTTCAACTGCAGACCTGGGCCAAATCCCTGCTGAATTGAATCAGCGACCAAAGCTTCTCACAGCCCTAACGGCAAGCTGGGAGTATGGATCTGAGTGGCATCTCCAGAGAGGGCAGCCTTTTCCTTCCCAAGGGAACAGAGAACACCACCAGCATCCCAGATGCCTGCACCCCAACAAGGGTGATGACCTGACTCAGCTCCCCATCATTGTACAGTTCCCAGCAGAACACCCTGCCATGCTGGTGCACCTCTCAAATTCTGAGGAGCCCCCCACATCAGGCTGGGATGAGGCTGAACCAGCGTGCTACAATACTACAAGGCACCAGGGGAAATGATAGCCAGCCCTCTGTCTATTCCATGATTTTGTTTTACCATTTGCAGCATGTTTTGCTGTTTATACCACTTTGCCATTTGCAGTATAGTTTGCAGCTTCAATTTGTTTATGTTTATTGGGAAACGAATAAAGTTTCTACTTTTTGTACATGTCTGAAGTGAACTCCCTCTGTACTTCCTGCCCACATGTCCTCACCAGCTCCAGGACTCAAATGTGCCTCACAGGTTCCCCACACCTCCAGCCTGCATGTGTCACACAGAAGAGTGGGGAAGGGAGGAGGACATGAGCTAGTCATTTCATGCTTCAGTGTTTCCTCCTGATCCAGGCCCCAAATGTGCCTCAGGTTCTCCACACACTCCCCTCCAGGCTGCATGCATAGCTAGGTAGGCAGGGTAGGGGAAGGGGGAGCACATGGGTGTCACAATAGTGTGTAGCTTCATTGTCAGAATGGCTTCCTTCCCAGTAGACACATCCTGTATACACACCCACTCACCCTCCACTTCCCCCCACAGTGGGGTGGTTGCTCTGGGTCATAAGATGCAAGCACAATGCCAGCAATTCACAAATCTTCCACAACATATCTGGAGAAACAGCCCTTCCCCAAACCTTATTTTTCATAGAAATCATTCATGTTTTGTTTGTTTTTCAATTTGGTCAGAGAGTTATGATCAGACCACAGCTGTGCCTGCCCAGAAGGTTTGAATTTCCAGCCATTGGTAGTTGACCAATCAGTGCATTTTGGCTCTTCCCCCAAGTGCCCACCTTTTAGCCAGCCCAGCCAGACAAAAGGCATCTGGCACCTGTTTCGGTCCTTGAGCTTCAAACCCAGCTTGGCAGGGAAGACAGTACAGCAAAGAAAGGCTTTGAAAGCATCTTTTGATCATCAGCACAAAGGACCTCACCAGTATAGTAAAGAGTGAGAATTGAATTTCACAGAATCTAGGGTTGGAAGGGACCTCAGGAAGTCATCTAGTACAGCCCCTGCTCAAAGCAGGACTATCCCCAACTAGGTCATCCCAGGCAGGTCTTTGTCAAGCTGGGTCTTCATCACCCTCCTAGTGAGAAAGTTTTTCCTAATGTCCAAATTAAATCTTCTTTGCAACTTGAGACCATTGCTCCTTGTTCTGTCATCTGTCAACACTGAGAACAGTCTAGTGTTCCGCCCCCGGCCCATCCCAGTGAGCAATCAGTGCATGCCCGCTAGGCCCCTGCTGCCCCCAAGCCGCTGAGAGCAGGGAAGAGCCCTGACCAGCAGCAGGCAGTCAGCCTTGTAAGTATAAAAAGAACCATGGTTACAAGTGGTTAACCAAAACTTTCCCACAGCTGCTGGGCAGTCTCAGGGCTGGCTAAGAGACTCGGGTGGAACCAGAGGGAACAGGGCAGGGGTCAGGATAAGGCTTTTCCTTCCTGGGAAGGTCAGTGGAACCGCAGAGACTCCAGCCTTGACTTTTATGTGTTTCCCCTGCATCACCTGGCCCTGATCAAAGCAGCCTGTGGGGTGGGGGAAGGAACACATATCCCCATTAGCTCCTGATCCATCCTGGTGAGCCGTCACTGACTTACTGCCTCTGAGCCTGTTGGGGATGGGGAGGGGAGATGGCGGGAGAACTAGAAGTCAGGACTTTTCTCCTTGAGCCACCCAGTCTGGGAAGTGTAATGAGAGTACTTTCCCCAGCCAGCGCCAAGCCTGTCTTGAATCCCCCTGCCCCAGCCTCAAGGAACAGGAGAGCAGCCCCAGACTGCCTCCATGCCTGGCCAGTCTCAGCAAAGCCCTGCACTCGGAGCCAGCAGGCAGCTTTGTCCATTTCAAAACATACAGTTCCTGGCAATTAATTGAAAATTTCCCAGGCCAGTCCAGATGGCCTGATGGCTGGCCAACCAGGTCACAGAGCATGGGCTGGTCTGAGAGTAGGAGCCACAGGGGCTGGAGGGAATGGGGGGAGAAACAAGGCTGGTGGATAAATCAGACTCTCACACCCCTGGCTACTTACTGGAGCAGCCCACAGACTGGAGACACCACTTTTCTATTTCCCCCTAGCCTCCAGCCCCACTAGTCCCGGAACAGCGGCCTGGAGCACCTTTCTACACCTGCACTGAGCCTGCCTGGGTGGACAGCTATTGCTGGGCCCTGGGCCCTCCTGCTCCCCCTGCCCAAGTCCTAGCTCACCAGTCCTCTAGTGGCAACTCACAGATACAGTCAGAGACAGTTTCTAGACTACAGATTTGACTTCTCCAAACTCCAAGCTATCACTAAGCTTATCAACATTTGTGCAACTCAGTGTAATGTGTAACAAGGCCCTTAGGAATAATACTGTTCCCTTTGTTCTAATACAATGTCATGCTCAGTATCACACAGATTGTGGGCTCCTCAGCTTTTTAACCCAGCACTTAAGATACCTTTTTCTGCTGCACTGGATGTTGTCACTGTGCCTATCCAAAGACGCTCTTCCTTTGTGGGACTTCAGATCGTCCAGGTCACTCTTGGACAAGATAAGACTGAAATTCTAGCAGCACAGATTGATAAGATAGCAGTACTCCAAACCCAGCATTCATGTAAGACCAAATGCTGCCCATCAAATGTAGCCACTGAAATTCACAATCCTAACTCAAGAATGAGAAGATCCGCTTCCTCCCTAGTCACTCCATCTGCCTTTAGATATATTATCAAGAACTGTACTCACATTTACTCAAGTAAATTGGCTTGAGAATGTATAAAAATGAACATTTCTCTCATTGCCTCAGAGAATAAAGCTGCACAGCACTTGAGCAATGAGCATCATTTTAGCATTCAGTCAGCACTGCCTTCATGGGCTGTAGCTTTCCTCATTCATCAGTCTGAATGGACTAATTTAAAATAGGATCAGAAAGAAAAGGAGGAAAGCTAATTGTCTGAAAAGAGGTGTTAAGAATGAAATAAAAAAAATAAAAAGTAGGCACTGAAGAAGTAGCCTTTTACAGCTGCCTCATCTCACTTTGAGAATTTTCTCCAGCAATCTGTAAAAATATGTAGATATTGAATTACTGTGTGCACAGAACCAGGCTGTGAGATGATAACCTGAATATCTGTTTTGATTTGAATGGCTTAGATGCTAAGTGAGTTTAGCAAACTTGCCTAGTGCATTGCATCATATCGCTAACACTTCTGATAACATCAGCAGCTAATCTGGATGCTTGCACCTAAGAGATGTTCCTATGTAATTTGCCTGGGATGTAGGAGCCGGCCCCCACAACATTCCCTACCCTTTCTTGATCATAATTAAAAGTTTACAACTTATAAAGGGTAAGATAAGAGAGATATTGTAGAAGAGTTTACAAGTCTCACTGCTTTCAGGAGGTGGAAGAGCATCTTGGCTTTCCCAGATGACTAAACTCAGTTGGGCAAATAGCTCATGTTTTGGGGTTTGTTTGTTTTTTTGTTTCATGTGTGCAAGAACCCATAGGCTCAATTTACTACTCATTGGTGCTTCAAGTCAGCAGAGATACTTTGCACTAACATAATCAAACTTTCAATAAGATCCTTTGCGTATTCCGCAAGTTATATGAAGGATGTCGCCCCCAAATCCCGATAAGTAGCAAATCTCATTTGAAAACATGTTGGTCTCCTTCCTCTAACCCAAGCAGTACACACACACAAGATATAGGTAATGAATCCTGTCTTTACCCTTCTAAAATGTGTTGGGAAATGATTCTCTAGTATCAGAATCTTGTGCTAACTTAACATAGGAATTCCTGTAACATAGGAATTAATAAGCAACTTATATTGTAGTTCATATATTCATGAACTTGAAAGTCATTACTATTTGATCCCTGCTCTGTGAAGGAGTTAAAACATACCCTGCAAACAATATCATAATATAACAAAGAAAATTTATTCACTAGGAGACTTGAAAATATATTGTCTTTCTGAACTGCAATAAACATGCGTGTAAATTGCCAGCAGTGAGATACTTAAATTATTAACTTCTCTGAGCTGTTTCCAAGACTTGAGTAATTGTTATAATCCGGGGATTTCTGTATAGTTATTTTGAGTTTTGGCAATATGGGTGGAACAAGTGATTATGTTCTTATCTTGGTTCACACTGGCAGATGTTAGCAAAAGTTAGAGAATCAGGTCTGTATTTACTTAAAAAGCAAAAAGGTTGAAGTATCTTCACTGAGGCCCTGAACCTGGGCAAATACTTGATGAAGCTTTCTGAGAACAAATAGGCATTTCAAGAGACATTTTCATGTGAACTTAGTTGTGTTATTTTTAAAGCAGCTCAATCTGAGTCCAAGCTGAGTTTTTTCTATCTCATAAATCAGTTTTATTACGCTGCAATTATTACCTTTTCACTGTACTTTTTCGTTTTGTGGAGGAGGCAACACAGAGACAACATGTCACTACTAATGGAAGAAGAAATGACTGTTAGTAGGAACTCTGCAAAGCTGCATCCATAACATGCCCAGAAATAGTTTTCATGCTCACAGGACAAATTCATGCTGCTAGTGGTTTAACCATTACTGACAACAATCCCCTTGGGTCATACGAGTAACTAACAGTGCAAAGACCACTAGCAGCACAATTATGGAAAGAGACACAAGTCTATAGCATATGAGGGGCACCCGTAAGACATACAATTGTATATCACTCCATCATTATATTTAAAACATTAATCAGGTCACACAGTGGGACTAAGTGTTTCTACTACATAGGTTGTCAAAACAAGTCATCAAGTAGCTTAGAAAATAAAAGCATTTTTGACTTAATGATGACAGCTTCAGAGATTTTAATAAAGCAAAAACTATAAATCAGTCACACTTTTCCATTAAGTGTCAACATATTAAAAATGCCTCCTGGAATAATCATACATTTGGGGAAAGGCCACAAGAACACCAAGTTCAAGAATCTCACCAGTTCTGAAAGATGATGGTAGCAAAATCTGACACCGAGATTGTTCTACACTGACAGCTCAATTGAATGGGAGCCAGGAGGAGAGCAAAATGTTAATAGCCTTTTCATCTTACAGAACTAGGGGGTTCTTTAGAACATGGCACAATCCTTTTTTAGCTTCCTTCTGCCTGTCTTTATCTGAATAAAAGAGTTTCCCTCTAAATTTTTGCATTTCTTAATACTATGTGTTAAGCACAGTACTTCCAGGGAACAGTGTATCTGATTAACTCTGAAGGAGTCCTAGTGTAGCAAACTACAACCACGACACAACAATTCAGAAGGTCTCTTAAGGCATCAGACTATCCAGGTCTGGGAGACTGGGCTCAGCTTGCAAACGATTAAAATAAAAACAAACAGCCTTTCATGTATACTAAAAATAAATTAATGAAGCAACTTACAGCTTTCTGTTCCTAATGTGCTAAAGACACATAAAACTATTACACTTAGACTATTGCATGTGTGTGTCACTTTTCATTAGTCTATCATTACAACAGCTATATCTCTCAGCACCTGGATAAGAAATGTATTTCCTAACTTGTTTTACAAGTCAGTAAACAGAGGGACGGAAAGATTAACTTGTTTCAAGGTCACATGGAACTAGTTTGCCACTAATAGGATTCTGGCCACTAGATACTTCCTTTGATACAAGACGAGAATAAGCTTTTATAAAGGGAGGTGATTTAGCCGCAGAGTGGTTAAGGTGTGTTTTTATGGTTATAAGGCAGAAATTCAAGCCCTAATCTGGTCTCCTGACACAGGCTGTCTCAGGTTGACCCAATGAAATGGATGTAGCTGAAGATGATGTGAGCCACATTGCTCCCTCATGTGTTATTGACTACAGAAAAAATGTGCCTTAACTGCTCAAGTTCTGAATCTGGATATGAATGATCATGGCTAGATATCTTTTTTAGATAACTAGTAAAAATGAGTTAAATACTGAGGATTTGTGGTTGTATCTATATATAAAAAGCCACTTTTCTCCAAATGAGTATAACTTTATAATAGTTGTTCACCTGAGGGTTGAACTGAGTAGAACTATATTTAATTAATATAAACTAATCTGTCCCTAAATAAGGCATGAATAAGTTGCCATTTCTTTCCTTTTATCAGTATTTGAACTTGGATTTATATGACTACTCTGCTTTTCTGTTTGCTATTTTTTATGTGGAACAGTAAAGATGCCCAAGAAAAAATGCATCTGCCTATTATATCTGCCTGTATATTAAATAGGATTAAATCATGTGTGTGTGTGTGAAATATACATATAAAATGTTTTCCCTCTATCTTTGGATAATAAATATTGAAGTTGAAGTAAGCTACTGAACTGAAATAGCCAGTGAGACTCATAGAATATCTGAAGTGTTTACAGTTATAATATGTAGTGTGTTATTTATACACCATACAATAAGATATTCTATATCTTAAAGTATATATATTAAAGTATATATTCTTGCAAGTTACATACAAAATGTAATAAATATCATGTACTAAGTCAACGTTTTTCGCTTGACAAATACACATTTGTAAAAACGTTCTTTCTTATCATAGTTCCTTTTAAAGAAATAATTGAACATTTTAGCTTTCATTACCATTGTACACATTTAAGATAAAACCTGCCATAAAATAAAACTTATAATTGGCTGATACTCTAACAGGCTTTCTATTTCTTCCCCCAAAATATTTCAGTTTTATAAAACTACTCCCTGAGAGGGGTCCCCATTCCCCAGGAAGGGTCCCCAAGGTCACCATGGACAGAGGGCATACAAGCAGCCCATCTCATGCACCCCACAGACTGCTGACATGCCATGCCGAGAAAAAGCCTCAGAGTGGAGCCCGCATCCTGACCAGATGTACTTTGATGACAGCCCTAGGACTGGTAGATATAGAATTGCTTAATTGTTTGCATTGTTGCTTTTTTGTTATTACTCTGTATCAGTAAATCCACCTATTATCAACTGGCAGGTGTTGTGGTTGGTCTGAGGGTTGTGCTCTTCCAGAACAAAGGTATAGGGTCTGCACCCAAATCCAGTGCCAACAGTAGTGACATAATAAATTTAGAGAGAGTGCCTTTGCCATGCCTATGCCTGTACTCTGTGCACTCTCCTATTCTACTACAATTATTTCTAGCACAAAGCTGCTTTCATCTTATTTGAACAACCCTTCCCGCCCACACTTTAGATTCCTTTTTGCCCCGCTTCCCTCTCCAATAACAAAAGTATTATGACTTGAGATCCACGACAGTTTCAATTTCAATTAACAGGTATGTATTCCTGTTTTGAAGTCCTATAACGTTTGAAATGAAAAGGAACATTCCTTTCCTTAATTTTAATTCTGGAAGTTTATAGCTGCAAATTTAGGACACAACTACATGGAAATGCATAGGTTAATTTTTATAAAAGTTTTAGTTACATTACTTTTAATTTTTTCCACTCCTTATATCTTTAAAGTTGGTCTCAGTTAGTTTGGATGAAAGAGGTTGGGAATGGGAGGAGTATATAATGAACTACTCCAGTAAGACCACCGACCACTACCCTATGCTTCTTATTCATGTGGGCAGGAATGACATGGCTTGGAGCAATCCCAGCCAGGTCATGAGATGCTACAGGGCTTTGGGAGCAGGGTTTAAGGGGTTGGGGGCACAGGTGGTGTTTTCCTTGATCCTCCCAGATTCAGGGTATGGGCTGAGGAGGGAGAGGAGGATTGAGGTAGTCAACCAAAGACTGTGGTACTGGTGTCATTGTGAAGGCTTCGGGTTCCATGATCACAGTCCCCTCTTTGGTGAGAAAGGCAGTGGTCTGCTGGGAAAAGATGGCCTCTACCTCACTGCAATGGAAGGAGGCTCTTCTCAGCCAGACTGGCTGACCTGCTCGACTGGACTTTAAACTAAGCCTGCCAGGAAAATTTTGCAGTGGATTACCGCCACTGCAAGCCCACTGGGCAGGTTTTGCAAATCCAGCAAGCTAAGGCACTCAAGGGATCCCACCCCTATCCCAGCCCCAGAATGATCTGTAGGGAAGGCAAGGGCCCCCAATGGGACACTTACATGTCTGTACACCAATGCCAGGAGCTTGGGGAATAAACAGAAGGGACTGGTCCTCCTGCTAAACAAGAATGATTATCATCTTATAGGGATAACGAAGACCTGGTGGGACTCTACCTATGACTGGGCCACAGGTATAGATGGCTATACCTTGCACAGGAGGGATCATGGAGACAAAAAGGGATGGGGGTGTAGCTCTCTATGTCAAGGAAAGCTACAAGTCCCTGCAAGCTGACATTGGCACCTAGCATGGATGATTGGAGATTCTCTAGGTGAAAATCCATGGTGAATATGGCACAGGGGACACAATGGTAGGAGTCTACTATAGAACTCCTAGCCAGGATCAAGAGCTCGACCAGAAATTCACTAGGAAACTGGGTGAGGCTGCACGCTCCCGGTGCATGGTTGTCATGGGAGACTTCAGCTACCCAGACAACTTGAGGAAAGAGCACTCGGCCACATCCAAACAGTTGCAAAGCTTCCTCGTGTGCATGGATGAACTGTATCTGACTCAAGAAGTCTATGGACTAATGAGAGGCAAAGCACTGCTTGACCTAGTACTGGCAATGGGGGATAACTTAATCAGTGACCTAATGATCGAAGAGAAGTTGGGAGACAGCAACCATGAGCTGATCACCTTCACCATCCACCATCAAGCTGGCAAGTCAGTCAGCAATGCAAAATTCCTCAACTTCAGGAAAGCTGACTTTGACAAGCTCATGAGGCTTGCTGGTGAGGCCCTAAGGGATCATGACCTAAAGGGGAGGGGAGTTCATGAGTAGTTGCTCCTCAAAGGATCAATCCTGGAAGCACAAACAATGTCTATCCTGTCTTGGAGGAAAGGCAGCAAAAGGGCACAGCAGCTCCCTTGGCTCTGCAGGGAACTAGTGGACTTCCTGTGTCTAAAAAGAAAGACTTATAAAGGATGGAAGAGTAGATCCACCTAAAGGAGGAGTATTCTGCACTGGTCTGGACCTGTAGGGAGCAAACCAGGAAAGCCAAGGCTGCGACTGAAGTCTAACTGGCTACACGTATCAAGGATAATAAAAAGTCCTTTTTTAGATATGTGTGGAGCTGGAGGAAAAGCAAGAATAATACTGAACCCCTGCTAAACCATATGGGACAACTGACAACCGACACCCCGGAAAAAGCCAACCTGCTTAATGGGTATTTTGCATCAATTTTTCACCAGCCTTAGGGGACGGCCCTGCTCAATATGGTATGGAAGAGCCAGGGTGAGGGAGAAGTATTACACTTCATCAATGTTGACCATGTAAAGGAACACCTTGAGAGGGCAGACAGCTTCAAGTCAGCCAGCCAGCCTAGACAGTTTATACCCCGCAGTACTTAAGGAGCTGGCAAGCATCATAGCTCAGCCACTGACATGGATCTTTGAGAACTCTTGGCACTCAGGTGAAGTGCCCAAAGATTAGAAGAAGGCCAATGTGGTGCCTATCTTCAAGGAAGGGAGGAAAGTAGATCCAGGGAACTACAGGCCCATCAGCCTGACCTCTATCCCAGGGAAGATCTTGGAAAAAATTATCAAAGAGACCATTCATGACAAACTGGCTGATGGCGACATCCTGAGGGATAGCCAGCATCGGTTTGTTGTGAAGCGGGCCCTATTTGATTTGGATTCAGATTTGAGCCGAATCATGGACAGTTATTCGATTCATTAATTCAGATCACTGTCCCTGATTTGATCTGAGTCAGGGATCAGCCCTGGGGAGACTCCAAGACCCAGGAGGCATCACAATCACCGAGCTGGGGGGCACGGAGGAGGGGGGTCCTGTGTGCTCCTTGTAAGAGAACCAGAAGTGCTTCTGGTCCACTTCTGGGTCTGCTGCAGTGCATACTGGGGAGCCCCCTGTGCTTCTGTGGGACACTCCATGTGCTCCAGAATCACAGCAGTCATGAGCCCCTGCTACCTAGAGGTATGTAGACACAACATTTAAAGCTGTGTCTATGTCCCAATCTCCAAATCTTTCTGAATCTCTCCGAATCAATCTGGAAGGTTCTGATTTGATTTGGAGACATAAAAGGGTCTTCTGGTTCAATTCAGATTTGGAGATTCAGGCTATGAATCAGGTCAAATCTCTGCCGGATCAAATCAGGGACCGAAGCTTCACACAGCCCTAATATATGAGATTTTATATATATATGTGTGTATATATATATGTATGTATCTATGAGCATTTTATATATAAGAGAAAAATATTTATATATATAAGAGAATTAAGTTACTTTTTCACCTTTAATAAGGCACATGTGTGTGTGTGCGCACACCTAATTAAAGGTGAAAAAATAACTTAACTGATTTCTTAATCTTTGCATACTAACTTGAGTAACTTTAATGTTCCTTTGATGTTTCTCATGCAGTTTATATTAAAATCATTTATTAGTTTTGATAGCACAGCTGTGGTAATCCTAGTTACTTAGTAGTTGTGGTCATCCTAGATATTTAGTACTTTTAATTTCTTTCATACTATAAAATATTTCAACACATGCTTCTATAGTAATTTACATGATATTTACAAATGTTATGGCTTTTTGATATAAAGGTTTATTCTTACTTGTTTAGGCTGATCAAAATTTTATTGAGTAAAAGATTATGTGTTGCTGTATAAATGCATACATACACACACACAGATTGTAGTCAAGTTCATTCTGCTAGACAATGTCTTGGCTTGAGTAGTAGCCCCTGTTTTATGTATAAAAGTTTAAAAATGTTTAAAAATAAAATGAGCGTTTTTAAATACAAGCACTACTAACATATTCATATATAATGAATATATTTTCCCTTATATTTAATTCCTATCATTAAAAAAATACGTATTTTAAATTTACATTATTTTCAGGCTTAGAGTAGAAATTTCTACATGATGATAAGATCAAAAGCTTCTAAATCTCAGTACCTCCTATCTAGGTAACAGCACATCCTGATATCTGCCTTTCCTTATTTATTTGCACGATTTACAAATAGATATCTGAATGCCTTAATCCTCAAGACAGCTACCCACCAGATATTAATTGATTGAATCAATGCAGCCCACACAGGATGTGAATCCAGAGGATAAATAGTGATGATAATAAACAATGAGTTCTGAGAATACTTACAGTTTTTAAAACATAATAGAACTTGTATTCCGATAAGGAAATTGACTAGATTATCAACATTTAAATTAATATAATTTTAAACTTTTTGTAAATCCTTTATATTATTTCTCTTTTTTTGCTAAATTAACTGTGTTTTTGTTATTTTATCTCTGTTAAATTGCCTCCTCCACTAATACATATCGTTAATGTATTCAGGCAGTAGTTAGAATAAATCCTACTCGTACACCATATGAAAAAAGAATTCACTGTGATTAATAACCTTTCTACAGTGTTTATAAACTCCCTCAAGCTTGAACTCAGGAGCCTATTGAGGAATACCTAGCTTCTTCTATGTTATTACACCAGTCAGGTATTGCATTTTGAAAAACATTTCTTTTGTGTGGATTTTATAGCATGGGGTAGGGTAGGGGGAAACCACACCCATACAGAAGATTCCTCTTTAAAACATAACTTAAAAATGAAAACTTAATAATTTCAGTACTATATGTTTAAGCATTGTAATTAAAAAGTGATTTCTGGGTCTAAAACTTGCAGTCCGTATTTCACAAGTTAATGCAATGTAAGCACAGATGGCCATGTGGCTTGAGTCAAACATTTTAGATAAGTCATAAAGATTTTTTTCATTTTATTGTGTTGGGAAAATTCTGCACCCCAGAAATGTCATTATTTGTGAAATTTCAAAAGACTTACTTTTTACCTTGCTACATTGAAGGATGTGAAAAATTAAAAATAAATATATAAAAAGGAGGGGTTTAGCTGGACTACAAATATGAGGCTAATGGCCAAACATTTTTTTACTGACTTATGGTTTTGCTGACATGTTTTACAAAATGTAAAGAGAAGCTTTTTACCAGTCTCTGGACAAGGGCCATGTTCAAATTTAGGGGGTTAAAATCACCATAGTAAGAAAAATTGTCAGTAAAAAGTTTGAAGATTATCAGTAAAAAAAAAAACCCCATGGTGTGGCAAACCTTCTGGACTGCAGCAAGGGTTTCACACCATACTTCCCTTCTCCCCCCACCTCTCCAGCCCACCCAGAACCTTCCTCCTGCCAGCCCCAAGTTTCTGCCCCATTTGGCATGGACCCCCAATGGAGGACTGTTTGACTATCTGCAGCCCAGCACCATTCTAGGCAGGTGATGGGACCCAGGTTGCAGCAGCAGCATATTCCTGCAGCCAGGAGGCTACAGAAACTTCTGTAGGCTACAAATCCCTGACAAAAATCTTTGCAGGGTGCTGCATTCCCATGAAGACACCAGGTGGCACTCCTCTGCTCTGTCTGTATCTCAATGCTTAACTCCAGTTTAATTCTGATAGGGACCTTCAGTCAGTTCCAAACAGCTTAGTGTTTATAAGGACAGCTCAATTTTTTTTACAGAATTTATGGACAAGAATTATTTTACTTATTTGGGGGGGGTTTATTAGTAGCAATTTATGGAGAGTAGTCAACCCTGTAATCAGTGTAACTAATTTTTCATTTCAACCTTCTCATTTGTCCACTGACTTCAAAACTTTTTCTCTCTATGCTCCGGTTCCTCAACCCCTCAAGTCGTCTAATTCAATGCTCCACTTTCCCCTCCTTACTTTGAAAGGTTCTTGTTCTTTTCTCAATCCTCTAGGTCATTTTCCCTCACCATATTTAAAACAAGCAAACAAGTCACACACACTAACAAGATCTGTGCCTATCAGCTTGTTCATGTGTTTATCCACTGTTCTTTATCCTTTAATCTTTTTTATGATTATGACACTCTGACACTAGGTTCACTACTAAAAATGGTACTATCAAGTACTTCCACAATATTATTTTAGTGTCTTTAACAAAAAAGTGTTAAGACCTAGACCATTATCAGCAAAAAACAAATGCCTTAAAATATGTTCCCTATTATAACAGTTTGTCAGTCAGTGTGGTCCAATGTAACGTTCTCCTTATTAGTTATAATATTCTTGAGGTTTATGTGACATAAAAAAATGTGTTTGGCCATTTCTTTCACTCTATCTTAGTTATGGAGTTGGGGTTAGATAAAAAGAACACCTAAAAGGTGTCAACCATTCTCTGGAGTCTAACACCAGGTATTACTTTAGAAGCTACTAATCATAAGGACTGCATTCTGTACTTATATTCAAGATGGTGATATACTGTACCTCTGACCTCTATCTGATCCCTTAGGTCTCTCTGATTCTGATTCAACATGTGGATGAACATCGATTTCTTTCCTAAGGAAGTAGCTATAATCCTGTTATGGATGATTTATCGCATTGTGTTCATTGCCCTAGTAATTTCTCATCTTGAACTTTCCCACCTTACTACCTTTTCCTCCACAGTTAGAGACATATTAAACCAATCGGTTTTTGTGGAACAGAACATGTTCTTTCAGACTCTCCTCCAGATTTCCCTCTGCTTGTATCAATCTATCTAACCCAGGTATTTATAGGGTTTCAATCATCATAGTATCTGAGCTCCAACAGTTGATATAATTTGATATGCGACACCTTAGAATTATAAATTTATAAAGTATGCACACTGTATGTTTATTATTAGTGTGAAGCCAGAATGTATATAAACCATTATACCTTAGCTTTATACCACTTCTGTCTCATAAAAGGAACTGTCTTATTGGCTAAGGACAGACATTCAGAAAGCCTGAGCCTGAACTGAATCAATCTTTGCAGGTTAGTTTAACCTGGCCAGGTTAAATCACTTTGTAACTGCACAGACATCCCAGACATGCAGGCACATGCCTGTGTGGCACAGGCTAGAAGCTGGGTGGGGGGTGCTAGAGCAGCCCTCCTTTCCCTTGCATAATCCTGAGCTGAGCGGCGGGGGGCATGGCCAGGCCCCAGTAGGATGTTCTGATTAGCTCAGTAGGGAGTTAATCACCCCCTAAGTCAGTGTTTATCACCACATTAAGAAAACAGCAGAGGGACATTATGAGCTACTTGTTAATTCTACCTGTTGATTCAGCACTGACCATAGCCAGTATGTGGTCTGTTAGTTAATACACAGACATTTCCCTAGCAAGGGTGGGGAGGGGAATTCCTGCTTAGCAGGGAGTAGTTAGCGGGAGGGGGAGAGAAAACAGCTCTTCTTAAACAGCTTTTCCAAGGAAGGACATTAAGCTGAGTGTTGATTAACTCCAAAAAGCCTGTCCGCCTTGGTCATTCTGCACAGCATAGACTGTAGCTAGCATGTGGACTGCTAGCTAATGCTGAAATGTCTGGATAAGGCAGAGAGGAGGGGGGAATAATTCTTGCTTAGCAGGGAGAAGCCAGGCAGGCACTGCTGTGCCTACAAGTCTCTGTGGAGCTGCAGCCTGGGAGCTGAGGAGAGGGGCCAGCCCTGCTGTGGAGCACAGAGCCCCACCCAGCCCAGAGAACATGCCAGGATACTGTGGGGGGTCGGGTCTGGTTTATCTTAAACCAGCAAGGGGTCTTGGACAAACTTTGCATAAAACTGGTTTCAGCCAAATCAGTTAAGTCTGATATTGCATTTAACCAGGTTTATCTCAAACCGGTTTCAGCCATTTTCAAACTGGTTTATGTGCGCTGAGATTTATTCTATTACAGGTTTAAATAAGTTTCTGATCACTTAAACCAGTTTATGTATGATATCTGTCCTTAGCCATTCTGTTTGTGTACTCCATTCCCTCTTGTTTACAACTGCATCCTTCCTAAAAGGGGAAGGTCTTTGGAGCCTGCTTTTTTGTTCTTTGTCAAAGAGAATGGGGTCCTAATTCATAATTTTGGACTTTTTGTACCAAAAAATACTTTGGCCTGAACGGTTCACACTGACTGTTCTTCTTATGAACAAGCTTAGGTAGACCAGTCCAGGCCAGCCAGGCACTACTGAAGTCTAATCAGAGACCTGCCCCTGAGCAAGCCTTATTGGTTTTCTAGCTAATTATTTAATGTCACAAAATGCTTTTGAAAAACTACTCCAGCTGCAAATGCTGCTTAGCACTCGAAAATTTTATTTTTTTTACATACTTCACAAGCATGATTAAAGGGTAACAGAAGTATCAGGGGCATATGCTCATCTTTAAAACAATTATAAAGCTTCCATTGATTTTATTAGACCTGTAGAATGGATTAATGAGCATTTTTGCCCTTTCTGTAGGAATGGAAGAAGTTCTGAGTAAATACTTCTCGTGATTTTTCTTAATATAGAGGATCTTTCCAAAAACAGAAGGCCTTAGAAAAATACTATAACAGTCTCCATCAACCAAATAAAAAATAAGCAGTGGAATATGGGAAGCTGAACTGAAGAATTTTCTGACATGGAGATATCAGGATTATGATTATGTGCTTTACTACTTTTCTTTATTTCTACAGCAGCTATTGAGCTCAATGGCATTGTATGTGTGTAAAGTTGAGCAAAATATGGCCTGTAGTCTCGTCTATATTCTGTGAGGCAAGTATTTTTGATGTCTTTTATTGGACCAACTATATAGTTGGGCTAAAGTTAGATAAGCTTTTGAATGCAATCCATTCTCCATCAGGTCCACATCCTGTAAATGCAGCCCCTCCAGCTTCCTCAACTTTGTAATAGAAATATGGAGGTAGTTTGAAGAGAAGTCGGAGACTGGAAACAAAGTCACAAAACAACTCTTTCTCCCTCAAACTGGAGTCTTTATTATATTACCTGTGATAAAAAAAGGGAAGGCTGTGTGTTCATTTAAATGCTTATTAAAATGCAATAATCATCAATAGTGATGTCAATATATCACATTGTTCACCTTCACTATTTGATACAAATTCCTAGTATTGTGATCATATAAGATAAGCAAGGTAAAACCTGACCATGATTTTTGGATGAGAGTCAGTGAAGGAAGATACAGGGTGCTGGTAATTCAATAACTGTACCTGTGTTTTCCAAATAGTGACAAAAAAACAACTGAGAACCTTCAACTGATGGGAAATAGTTTGAAATGTAAATTCAAGATACTCACTGCTTGTGGCAATTTTGTTAGCTGCTGAATTCAAATTGGGGTAACTATAATCTTCTTATGTATATTTCCCTGGGAGTTTTAAATTTAATTCCTTTCTTAAACAGCTAAAGGGTGTTGCTATGTCTTGCTAAAGCAGTTATGTTCCATTCTAGAGGTAGATGCCGTTCAACACTAAGTAAAAAGAATCTTGATTTGTCATGTAAAATGAACAAAGTGCCTTGGGTTTCTTAGGTTTACAGAGGGTTTCTAAAATGGTAAAAATGATCACTACTTGTGAAGTATGTGTATGTGTATGTGTGTGTGCATATACATACACATAAAAACCTAAATTTGACAAAAGTTACTTGTTGAAAATTATATCACATATTCTGTTTTGGGAATCTCATTATGGTGACTGTGATTGGGAAATACAAACTCCATTGTTGTCCTATGTCTAAATGATAGCATAGGTTCAGAATTAAAAGTTAGTATTGATTCTCAGGCTCATTCTAATTTGAGAAAGATATCCTATACAATCTTCACCCTCATTATCTTTCACTCTTGGACTTGAATTACAGTAGATTTTACTCTGTCAGAGAATTTAGGCCAAATGGGTATTACCCTGTTGGGCTATGGGTTTCTTTGTTAGCTCTGGATGTTTATAGACTGATCTTTATAAAAGACCTTAGAATGTTTAATTAGTAAAAAATGATCTTTATTATAAGATGAAATATTTAGGCCAATTACATTGGCATAATTCCAAAAAGACTCCATAGAAGTCTGTATACTGGGCAAGACCTGGAGCAGAATTTAGACCTTTCAAATTTCTTTATAGTTTGTGTACTGGAAAAGAGTGAAATAGAAAACATTTGCTCTGGATTATAAACTCAGTATATACTCTTCTAAATGCATGGCTATAACAGATTAAGTGGTATAATTAAAACATGAATGCTTTCATTTTCATTTGTTTCTTCATGTAGTGCCATATTATTTTACACAAAAATTACAGAACACAAAAATGTGAAGTATCAAATGGTTCTTTTCCTTTCCCTTGAATCTGTTTTTTTGTAACAAAGAAAAAAGAAATCCATTTTATATAAGGAATGGGAAATACACTACAGGAGGGAGAAGTCAGAGGGAGGGGGCTGGAATTTCCCCAAGCTGTTTCACCAACAAAAGTACCTGACCTGCAAGTACCACTTGCAATCAGCCCTTGTGCTTCAGACATCCTCCCCCATAGAAATAGAGTGAGATCAGTAACTCTTTCCAGATAGTACAAGACACTGAAGTGCCATTAGATACCTTTTCATAGGAATCATAGAAAAGCAGGGCTGGAAGGGACATCACAAAGTCATGTAGCCGAGCCCCCTGCTCAAGGCAGGCTCATCCTTGACTAAACCACCCCACCTAAGTGTCTAACCTGATCTTGAAAACTTTCAAGGATAGAGGATCCTCAGTTTCTCTAGATAGCCTGTTCCAGTCCCTGACCACCGTCAGAGTCAGAAAGTTTCTTCTAAGCTCCAAACTAGATTTCCCCTGCTGCAGCTTGAGGACGTTGCTTCTAGTCTGGTTTCCTATAGATTTCATAGATTTCATAGACATTAGGGCTGGAAAGGACCTCAGGAGATCATCGAGTCCAGCCTCCTGCCCAAAGGGCAGGAAGTCAGCTGGGGTCATAGGATCCCAGCAAGATAAGCATCCAATTTACTCTTGAAGGTGTTCAATGTAGGTGCTTGAACCACCTCCAATGGCAGACTGTTCCAGACCTTGGGGGCTCGGACAGTAAAGAAATTCTTCCTTATGTCCAGCCTGAAACGGTTTTGCAGGAGTTTGTGACCGTTCGACCTCGTCATCCCTTGGGGCGCTCTGGTGAACAGACGTTCCCCCAGATCCTGGTGGTCACCCCTGATAAACTTATAGGTGGCCATCAGATCACCCCTGAGCCTACACTTTTCCAGGCTAAAGAGTCCTGTGGCTCTCAGCCTGTCATCGTAAGATCTGTCTTCCTGACCTCTGATCATGTGCATGGCTCTCCTCTGGACTCTCTCAAGCTTCTCCACATCCTTTTTGAATTGTGGAGCCCAAAACTGGACGCAGTACTCCAGCTGTGGCCTCACCAAGGCCGAGTACAAGGGGAGAATGACGTCCCGGGATTTGCTCGAGAAGCATCTATGGATGCACGCCAGCATTTTGGTCGCTTTACTAGCCGCAGCATCGCATTGCAGGCTCATGTTCATCTTGTGGTCAATGATGACCCCCAAGTCTCTTTCTTCTGTAGTGCTAACCAACGTAGCACTGGTGAGCCTATAAGGGTGCTGCAGGTTTTTCCTCCCAAGGTGGAGAACCTTGCATTTTTCGGTGTTAAACACCATGAGGTTCTCGTCTGCCCATTTGCTGAGCTTGTCCAGGTCAGCCTGGATCACCCGCCTATCTTCTGGCGTGGATGCTTTGCCCCAAAGTTTGGTGTCATCGGCGAACTTGGCCAGTCCACTCCTAACTCCAATGTCCACATCATTAATGAAGATGTTGAACAGGATGGGTCCCAGGACAGAGCCTTGAGGGACCCCACTGGTTACAGGGCACCATGATGATTGACTGCCATCAATCACAACCCTCTGGGTCCGACCACGAAGCCAATATCCCAGCCAGCGGATCGTGGTGGAGCCAAGGCCACAACTGGGCAGTTTGGCCAAGAGGTGATCATGGGATACCAGATCAAAAGCGTTTCTGAAGTCAAGATATATGACATCAATCTCTTCTCCCTTGTCCAGGTGATAGGTCACCTGGTCATAGAAGGAAATGAGATTGGTCAAACAAGACCTACCCGCAACAAACCCGTGCTGGCTGTCCCTTAGGATGTTAGCCTGGGCCAGTCCCTCAAAGATGGCCTCCTTAATAAACTTTTCTAAGATCTTCCCCAGGATAGAAGTCAGGCTAATGGGCCTGTAGTTAGCCGGATCCACTCTCCTCCCTTTCTTGAAGATCGGTACCACATTGGCCTTCTTCCAGTCTTCGGGCACTACACCAGAGCACCAGGAGTTTTCAAAGACCCATGCCAGGGGCTGGGCTATGACGCTCGCCAGCTCCTTGAGTACCCTGGGGTGCAGGTTGTCAGGGCCAGCTGACTTGAAGGTATCCAGCTTCTCAAGGTGTTCCTTCAAGAGGTCAGTATTGATGGAGGGTAGGGGATCCCCCTCACCCAGATTTCCCTGTCCCATAGCAGGCATGGGCATCCCGTGTGACTGATGAAAGACTGACGCAAAGTACCTATTTAATAGGTTGGCTTTTTCCTGGGCGTCAGTTGTTCAGTTGCCCCATCTGGTTTAGCAGGGGTCCAACATTGCCCTTGCTTTTCCTCTGGCTCCCCACATACCTGAAAAAGGACTTTTTGTTGTCCTTGATGCCTGAAGCTAGTTGGAGTTCAGTTGCAGCCTTGGCTTTCCTGGTTTACTCCCTGCAGGACCGGACCAGCACGGAGTAATCCTCCTTGGAGGTGAATCCCGTCCTCCATCCTTTGTAGGCTTTCCTTTTTAGCCACAGTAGGTCCGCTAGGTCTCTGGAGAGCCAGGGGGGCTGCTGTGCCTTCTTGCTGCCTTTCCTCCGTGTTGGAATAGATTTAGCTTGTGCACTGAGGATCGCTTCCTTGAGAAGCAACCACTCTTCTTGAACTCCCATCTCCCTGGGGTCATGGTCCCTGAGGGCCTGACCGACTAGCCTCTTGAGCTTGTCAAAGTCGGCTTTTCTGAAGTCAAGGACTTCTGTGTTGCTGACTGACTTGCCAGCTTTACCCATCTTCATCCTCTCTATAATTGCCCTTCAGGTATTTGAAGTCTCTTATCACATCCCCCCTCAGTCTTCTTTTCTCCAGGCTGAGTAACCCTATTTTCCCCATAAATCTTGATTTGATGCCCTGCCCTCCCCCCCCACTCCACTTTTTCCCCTCTGTCCTGGATTCTTTCCATACTGTCCACATCCTTTTTAGAGTGTGGGGCCCAAAACTGAACACTGTAGTCTAGGTGAGGCTAGACTGTGCTGAATTCAGTCCTTACCAGTGCTGAATATCACTTGATCATTTATACAACCCGGGATGCTGTTGACTTTTTTTTTTTGCAACAAGAGCACACTGTTGGCTCATATACAGCTTATGGCTTACTGTAAGCCCCAAGTCATTCTGTGACATACTGCAGCCTGGCCAATTATTCCCCAGTCTATATTTATGCATGCAATTAGCCCATCCCAAGGAGGACTTTGCACGTGTCCTTGTTGAATTTCATCTGATTAATTGTGAACCACTTCTGCAGCCCAACTCTACCTGACTCTCTAAGGCAGGGGTTCTTAACCTTTTTTGTGCCATGGATCCCTCTGGCAGTCTGGTGAAGCCTATGGACCCCGTCTCAGAGTAACGAGCATCTGTAGACAGGAAGACTACAATCACGTGCGATCTAGTGGCTGGTCTAATAACTACCGTAATTTTGAAGTAGTGATGAGCGTAAATGCTATTTTGAGATATCTGCAACAACTGTAACGTGATATGAAAATATCTGTGATTTCTATTGGTGACAAAGTTACAGGTACTGCTAATACTGCTGTGTTTTTTTGCCTACATTCATAATTGAAGGGAATGCTAAATTTCAGTTAGAGGTTAGTGAAAATAAAGATGTAATCTTTTTTCCATCGAAGTTCACAGATCCCCTGAAATCTATCCACAGACCCCTTGGGGGTCCGTGGACCCAGGTTAAGAACCCCCGCTCTAAGGTATCTGCAACTCTACCCAACTTGGTGTTGTCTGCAAATTTGCTAAGGGTGCTAGTGATCCCATTGTCCAACTCGTTAATGAAGATATTAAACAATACTGGATCCAGGATGCCCCCTGTTAAAATCTGAACAAGAGAAAGTGGAGAGCTAAAAAGTCTGGCATCCATCAACAATACTTATTACCTGTGAGGCAGACATAAGGCAGACCTATCTTTTTTTTTTAATCTTGAAGTTTCTATTGCTGCATATACGTGCCTTGGAAAATGCACTTAAGTAATGAGAAGTTAGTTATCGTGTTCCTTGCTCATTTTGGACAGGAGTTAACAAAACTTAAAAAAAAAAATCTTTTCCAAAGTATGTGATACATAAAGCCATAGAAATAATTTCATTTAGAGATTTTTAATGTTTTTATGAAACTACGCAATGACTGGGCATAAGGGTGTTCTTTCTATGCCTAAGGTCTTTTATGCCTTCCAGATTCTAAGCATTTTTTTTAAAGTCAGTAATATCACACAAAATAACCAATATTAGCAAGACATCAATTGCATTTAGTCGGGTACTGGCAAACAAGAAAGCTAATTAGTGGCAACAATTTACTTCAGAATAGGATTTTCATGATTTGCTGGGTTGTGACCTATAATTAAATGTATTTTGTGTATTTTTTCCACCAAGATAATTGTTATAGTGCATAATGCAAGATGCTTTAGGGCTATTTCTTTCTTAAAATGCAATTAAAATTAAACCATACTGTCATGAAGAGAAAATGTGTTGGACATTTTAAAACTCAGAATCTTCAAATCAGTACCACATGATTAATACGAACAGAAGCACATTATTTCTATTGTACCATTTCTTTAAACAGCACCACATGAAAAATTGCCCATTACTCATGGAAATCTCGTGTGTGTCTGACCAAAGTTAAAATAAGACTGCTAAAAAAAGCCAACTTATTCAATATGATGTTCAATTTAGGTGACTTGGAAAAGTCCACCTGGTGATCAAACTTCCTTTACCTTTTCTCTTAAAAAAAAGTCTCTCACAAGAATGCATAATTTAAAGATATTTTTACTCTTACGTTTCATTCATTCAAACCTTTGGGGGTCAGGGAGAACTTCTGGAGAAAAAATAGACATTGAAAATACGTCAATAAAATCATTTCATTCAGAACCGAGAAGCCTAGAATGTAAGCCTTTTGACTGTAAATATTTCTATTCCCTCCTTGAAATTGTGTCAAAGTATTTTTTCTGAGTTGCAGTGTAAAACCCTGAATATTTTAAGAAGTGACCAATGTCCATCTTTTTACTTTGCTAACATCATACCTTTTTGAAACAGAACAAAAAACAAACAGACAAACCAACACTCTCTGCCCCTTCATATAGTCAAGATATTTTGCAATATTATCCGTCAATGTTTGAAATCCTGCATGCTTCCTTATAGCCCCTTACTCAGTCAAAAACTCTCTCAAATCCTTAAAGACAACATTTTGTCATTGAAGACAATGAAAGTAGAGCCTACTGGATCCTCTGGTTGTTATTTTTATTAAGGTAAAATGGGAGTCATTGTAAGAGAGGAAGCCTGAGTAAAGGAACATATATATCATATAAAAGGATCTATTTTGAATTGAAGTCAGAGCTGAAAATCAAATCAGCTTGGACATAATGGAGAAAGGGCTGAACAAGTTTGTCTTTTTAATCCAAGTCAGCAGGTGCCCGATGTTATTCTGGAATATATACATCTCAGACAGCTAAAACAGATATTTAATAAATCCTCCCAGCTTTCACTATTCCAAATAATGAACTCTTGAAAGAGGAGTCTCAGAGAAAATGAATTAAACCAGCTTGGAAAAGGAATGTGGTAAGTAACATCTGCCTGTTTAGAAGGCAATAAGAAAATGCAATTTAAATATGAAACAAAATCCCCAAACACCTCATCACTCAATCACAAATAATGCTGTGGAACTCACAAATGTAGGGTATTACAGGGGCCAAGAGCTTAGACAGCTTTAAAAAAAACTCCCCAAAAAACCTAGATACAACTAGCACTAGCATCTGAGCTAAACTGGATACAGTTATTGTTATCAATCCTCAAGTTTATGGCATGAGTGCTCATGACACAGCAGTGCCATTTCCTAAAGTTATTTCACTCAAAAATATAATTGCATTAGTGGCGTAAAATACAAGTTAAAGAGGATTATGCCTTCCTCTAAAATGTCTTCTCTTGCAGAAGACCAAATATTCAACCATTCTTCATACTGGGTAAGCTATAATGCTTCATCTTCCACTTCTTAAATGGAAATAGCAAAAAACTTCCATATATTTGGCACAGTTTCTTAAAATACTGATTGGTTAACACTTAGCTATCATTGCCAAAAACTTTCTCTGCTAGAGGGTTCATTACTCAGATCAAAAGAAGCATGTTTAGAATACCAACAGATAGATATATTTGCTACAATGTACCCTTGGGTACCCACAGATGGAAAAATTTCATGCTGTGGACCATCTCAGAGACACATCCTGTAACTGGGTGAAGCATTTAGATATAAAAAGAAACAACCAACATCAAGTAGTAGAAGGGACAAATACAAATGAAATATTGATATGTTGGGATCCAGTTGCAAAGATGAATCAGTGGAGACATATTCTCATGAATATGGGAGTAAAGCATACATGAACACCAAGGATATCCAGTAATCAACCAATTTATCTATAATAAGATACTTTCCTTTGATCTTATAAGTCACTCATTTTCAGACCCTTTGAAAAGACATTTGACAAGCAATTAACTATGGAATGAATAAGTCTAAGTTGTCTGGGTTTTCTTATTTATTTATTTATGTATTTGGTATTTCCATTCATTTGGGTTGCAAAACCAGCTTTGTCGCCATGGACATTTTAGTGACCACTATGTTGCAAACTTTCAAGCAAACAAGTTGATTCTATTTTCTAATGCCACCCCTGGTAAAAGTTCCAGAAATTCATCCTTGCTTTAAAAAAAAAAATTAAATAACCACATACCCCATTTAATGTACACATATAAAACACTAAAAATACATTACTTCATGGCAGAAAATACAGTAGTTGTATGTGAAATGCCATAATGTTTCTACATGACACTACATCTTTTTCTATAATACCACCTTTTAATAGAAGCAACTGAAGAGAAATTAATTTATTATGAAGGTTTTTCATTGTAAAAATTTTAGAGACACAAACAGAAGACCTTAATAGTTCACTAAGTAATCAAATTTCCCAGAAGCAACATACATAAAATAACTTGTTTTAACATGTATCTATCAGGTCTTCTCTCTGTTGCATTATAAAACAAGTGTGAAATGAATGAATGATTTGATTTTGACATAAAGAGCTCCCACATCCTCTCTTAGTTGTCTCCTTACTTCTAAAGGCACATAAACCCTACTCTGTCAAGTTAGAAGCTCTTACTGTCACTAGACAGAAAGAAAACGCCTCACAGTGCATGAGGACTGTCATATGCCAATAGATTTGGCTGTCAGGCACTGAAAACTACTTTCACTCAGTGTCAAAAGGACTAACAACAAAGCAATTATCAAACACACAGTCATAAAGCCCAAGGTATGTAGATAAAAATGAGACTCAGTGACAGATCCAGCTAGTTAGAAATACCTTTGATGTCTAAAGAGGTACAATTTCTTCAAAGATTCCACAAAGTTGTATTTTTTCTTGCTTCAGAATAAGACAAAATAAACTATATTATTCAGGACTTGGCCAGTGTTTCAGATAGTAGTGGGAACAAGACACTGTCCTTCTAAACTATGCACTGTGAAAGTTATTTTCCTATAACCATTCAGCTTTATTCCTGGGGACAAAATCACTTTGAGGATTGATTAGAATCCTTCTTCTGGCCCACAGAAGGTAAACTTGGGAAATTTTTAAGGGAAAGGTTAATAATAACAGCATGAAATTCAGGAGTAAGGTAAGACAAAGGAGCTCATGTCACTTTTTCAGAGCAAACCTTATGATGTGAAATACAAATAGCATGATGATAGTTTGACTCTTAAGAAATTTAAGGTGTTGAAGTTTTTTAAACAGCCACGAGAAATCACTTGTTTTTTTAAACAATTGCAGCTGAACTGATGGGCTGAATGGTTCAGAGTATCTTGCAGATGAGGTATAGTTCAGGAAGACATTTCTGTTCACCAAAGCATTTAAACATATGCCAACTCCTTTATTAATATTTAAGCACATAAGTAAAGTTTAAAAAAAAACATAATTAAAATTTTTGCCTTTTTTGGGAATCTGTTGATCAGCCAGAAATCAATGAGAATCAAGAAGTCTTATCACTACATGAGATCCTGGGCCAGTCTGGATTGGAATGGATTGGCTACCTAAGGTGGATATTTACTTTTGGATCCTGAACTAAATATGGACAAGTATCCAACTACATTTATCAACATGGTTTTCCAGTCCAACAGTGAGAAGAACCAGTGTTATTTCTAGATCTCACGGACTATGGATTTCAGAGTAGCTTGTGCACTAGCTTATCTACATCAGACATCAATTTACATATATCGACTTTTCAAGGTGGAATAAAACACTAACTCAGTGTGAAGACAGTCTTTCAATGGATGATTTCCCCACCTGCTGTTTATAGATTAAATGTGAACAGGAAGAGGAGAAGGTCATTTTATCTTCTGACCTTGTTCTCTGTGTCACCATCTTAATGTAAATCCAAGATGGAAATGCTATGAAGGAGGTTAGAAGACAATGACTCTGTTGCACAGAATTTTTACTGTGGCACAGTGCAAATCTCTCAAACCAGTGAATCAGAACTGCAAAAAGATGTCCACCTTGCTCTACTGCCTTCACAGTCTGACAGGTAACAATGTTAGTATTAGACTTAGAAGATGGAGTTTCTAAATTATGCTTTCTTCTGAGTTTCCTGTGTCACCGTATTTCCTTTCAGAAGTAAGACCTCATCATCCCTTGGGAAAACAAACTGGTTCTTCAGTACAAACTGTTTGTTTTAAAACTGTGCTTCACTTCCAAGTCCTAATTCCTAATATAACATGCTCACATGCCCAGGCTCCACAACTATTTCTAGAAACGGTGGTCAAGACTGGGCCTCAAGTCTCCCAAATTGTCTTTCAGCTCTCCTTTTGATCCTTTGATAAACTTGACGCAAGCCATTTAGGCCCACATTTTCTAAATGAATGCTTGTTTTTATGTGTGTCCCAATACTTGAAAGCCCCCTATTTTCCTGAACTGGTTCATCTTGCATCTAGTTACATACTTCAAATTTGAGCGCAGGGATCCTGGATTGCATTTCCAGTGCATTTGGCTGTTACGAAAACATTGGAAAGATCCAGAAACCTTTTGAAACACTTGGAATGGTCATCAGGAAATTGGCATTATATAGAAATGCAAAATGTCTGGATTTTAATTTCACTATTTTAATTACTGACAGGTGTTCATTCAGGAGGGAAAAAAGAAAGTGTTCTCTTAAATTTCAGCAGTCTCATCATGTTATGATATGCAACATGTTTTCCCATCACAGCATTAAAGGTTAGCATATACGTGGGGGGAAAACTAACAACATTGTACAACATTTGGTCAAGTTAATCATACCAATCCCTTATTTCTGAGCACTAAAATGCTTGGGGGTAGGAAATTGGACCAAAAATGTATTGGCTCAGCTTGGCTTTTGATAGACCAGATGTTGAGGAAACCACCACATGTGTACCAGTAACTATCTGGCTTGTGTATATTCAGTTTAATTTCTTTATTGTCAAAATCTAATTATATTTGGTTTTAGTTCTAATAGTGATTGAAAACATGGTCCATCTTCAACTCCTCAAAGGCAGCTTATGTTTATAGGTCAAGCTTTTCTTTTTAAAGAACGATCTGTGATACATTTTCCTAAAACTATCTAAATAAATTAATGTCACTTTTACTTTAAATAAAGAATTATTGAACTTTTATTTTATATCTCACATAAAGTAAACCTTGAAATCTTTCATAAACTCATGAGGATTTTTCATTACTTCATCTGATTAAGATTTCAAAGTCACAACTCTTTCCTGGTTTGTAAAACAACTTCTGCTTTTTTTTTCATTCCATTTATAGCCAGCTGATATGATGCTGAATTGAGATAATCAAACTGTATTTTAAAGAGAATTAGAATATCATATTCATAGTTATTCATATGGGAAAAAAATCTTGCTGGTGTCTGTCATATAACTAATAAAGAACAGTAAATTGATAAATTTACTGGCTGGAGAAATGTAAGAGGGGGATAAAGAACAGAAAAAACACCCCACAATGGACAAGATTAGATAGGTATTCCTTTTTGCATCTCTTCATATTCATTCCTTTTCTTCTTACAACTCTGCTCTTCCACACCATAATATTTCATATTAACTTACATTCACAGACATACAAATGAATAGAAGGCACTACCTCTTATGTGGTTTCTGAATTTGGTGCAGACAATCAAAAATGGTTAAAGTACTAGAGAAAAGCAAAAAGGGAAATTCATTTCATTAGGAGAAATCAGAAGTCCCAGATGGAGAAGGCATTTTAGCTAAATTCACAAGCACAAACAAAGTCCAGAAGTACTTGTTTACAATGCTTTTGCAGAGATTTATTGAAATCTTTGCCAGCTTGGGTATGGCCTGGCTTGGACCGTCTCCCAGCAGGCTGCACTCAGAAGTTATGTCACCATCCAAGTTGCTGACAAATGTTTCTGTAAATGCTAATAGACTTCACTGCTATTTCTTGTTTTGCTGTGGTGTGCAACAAGAAAGAATCCAAAGAGACTGGTTGTAGGTAGGAGGGAGCTTAGCAGCTTAAGCACGATAGTGCAATTACTACAAAAAAGGAAATTCTAAAGAACTTATTTCTGCTCTAGCCATTAATCCTTCACCAGATGTTTGACAATATGAAATTTACCAAAAGATCTATACAATTATTTATATTCAGTGTGGCTTTTTCCTAGGAAACACACTGTATGCATAGCATGAGGTAAATGGAGAATATAAATCCAGTATTATTAATGCCGGGGTCTGGGTTGTTTTTATGCTCTTGGGAGATTTTATTAATGTACTAGCTAAAATAGTTCATGAACTGTAGTGTTTTGTTTTGGGGGGTCTTTTTGGCGGGGGCGCTTAGGAGGGGGAGGAAGACTAACATTTCATTTGCTCTTTCAGGGTCACAATAGCTTTTATGGAAAAACAAGAAAGTGGGAAAGGTGTGCACACTTTTGAATAAAGACAATTGCTTTGCTTCAGGTTAAATCATTCCACCTGCTGTGAAGCAATTAGAATCAATTTTGCTATTGAGCACAGCTAGCTGCTTGAGAAAAGGGTTATGGGGAGACTCACAAAAGATACTCACTTTGCCAAACAGTTGAAGCCCTCAGAGCAGTTGTACACAAGAAAATATAAAATTGGTCAGTGGACTTTCAAACCTTCTATACCACAAATGAATGAGGGATTTTTTGACCTCCTTGAATATGTAGCCTAAAACTAAGCTATTGAATGGATCATTAGTGTGGTCAGTATATAGAAAACAACAGAGAAAGAATAAAGCATCTTTAGTTATATAATTTCTTTAAGACCTTCTTTATGTCGTAACATAGTGGCTGCAATGAACTACACATTAAGTGACTCTTAGGCAAGATGCTAAAGATATATCCTATTCATGAATGGAAGCAGAAATTTTCCCTTCTGGCTTCATCATCATGGTAGTTCATTTCATCTTACACTTTTTGCTAGATACCTAGTTATATAAAGCGCTTGCTCTGTAGCTCTATCCATTTCCTGACATCGAAGGTGCCACTATTTCAGACCTCACACTTGGAGCCAGGTAAAGGAACTACTTCAGGACTCTTCAAATAGCATGGGGAGTCCACCAATATGCAGCATTTGAATTGAGAGAGTAGCATCCCAAGTGAATGCCCCAACAGCTGAACCATTGCTTATTCTGGTAAAACTCTATTCTTCCACCACATAAAATTAAATGTATGTAGCTGTGTATATATACGTGACCACCAGCACCAACAACCTTTAATGTTCTTCACACAACTGAATTATTGTCTTCCAGACAGTACTGCATCTATGCACTGAGATAGCTTAGTTGTCTGTTAGTCTAAAAAAAGTGTGGGTGGGGAAGGGGGAAGAGGGAGGCTCTGTATTTGATATACTGAATTCACTAACAGTAATGGTTGATTTTTTTAAAGGCTGTTACATGAAATGGATGAGAAGAGAATATATTTCAGCCATTAAGGAAAGGGAAGATGAAGAGATGATGATAGGAAAATGTTGCTGAAGTATGAGATGGAAGAAGATGATTTCAGACAAATTGAGACACTGCAAGGGTGAGAGGGGCAATTATTTTTGGCTTAATATTGTAATGTACTGAGTATGTAGGCAGGCACTGTTCAGTACATTTGTAGGGCATATAAGTAGCTACTTTGGTTTTAGGATTATCATTTCTGTATGAAGATATATATATACCACCCTTGCCTGCCTTAACTGGACCTTGGATATTTTACAAATTACAAAGTGTGCAATTCCCAATTATTCAGTTTATTAACTTATTTATTTGAAGGGAAACTGCTCAGGACCTCATGTTAAAATATTCTTCATTTTCATTATCAATATCAAAGAAATTTTTCATGGGCATAATTTGTGTGCCAGCCAATATTTCATTAAATGTGCTTCATATGGTTGATATGTTCTGCTTACATTTGTGAAACTGCTTCTTCTCCAATAAAATAATTTGTGACAAATGTTGCCCACATAAAATGGAGTTGCAATGTCTTGCTTTTTAAAGCAAAAAGACTTTCTCTTTTCTAAAGGTGAATAATACAGGATATTACATGTACTAGGGAAAACAATTATTGCTTTTGTACATAAGTAGACTTGACATCCCATATTGGGTAGGGAAATCAGGAATTACTTCAGGAAGTCACTTTTTTCACTTACTTCAGTATAAGAGGAAAAAGGCACATTCATTTAAAAATGCCTAACTTCCCTCTCAAAGATAGGAAATATTGCAAGCTGTATATAAAAGGAGTTAGGAAGAAAAAGCAGGGTTTGGAAAAATACAGCTCATATTCTGGATCCAACCCACCAGGCCATTCTATTTGGCCCATGGGGCCCCTAAAAATTTATAAAATTTATATTTATTTGTTTCTGGCTAGCTGTCAAAGATGACAAGAGCCAGGGGCAGTAGAACCCAGGAGAAGCCAGCAGGACTTAGCAGGCTTCTCTGTCCTGCCCAGCCCACAGCCTCCAGCCCATAGCTCTCAGGCTCCTCCTACCTTCCCCCCGCTACAACTGGAAGCCTCTGCCTGCCACACCTTTCACTGTTTCTGTTCACACCAGCCCACTGCTCCAGCACCATGTGGCTCCTGGCTGCATCACCAGACTGGGGGAGCACAGGGCCTACGCTGGTACGCCAGGGCCAGGACCAGGATGGTGTGTGTGCACATGTGTATAAGTTCATGTCCCTGCAATGAGGGAGAGGGAGAGGGAGAGGGAGACAGAGACAGAGAGAGCACTGAGGGAAGGAGAGACTCTGTGTGTGTGTGTGTGTGTGTGTGTGTGTGTGTGCGCATGCGCATCCAGGGAGGGAGGGAGCGACAGTGTGTGTATGTATGTGTGTGTGTTCATAGGGGGAGTCCCACACCCCCCCACCATACACATACACCCCCCCCACACTGCTGTACACACAGGCCCCCACATCCCCTCACACACCCCAGTCCTACCCCCCACACAACCCCCCACAAACCCCATACCCACACATGCCCCACATATCCACACCCCCACATGCTCCCTTACCCCGTGCTCACACCCCCACATGCCACATACTCACACACGAACAGACCCCCACAAACTTATACCCACCCCCATGCTCCTCCCCCCCCACAATATATAAGAGTAAGACTTAATTTTAAGCTATTGTGCAATCACCTCTGTGTCCACTACACAAACTCATGTAAATCAGGACAAATATTTTTTGAAATCATAGTAATTAATGTTGTACAGCTAAAAAGCAAATTATTTTTAAAGATTATAGAATGTTTAGGTAAGTAATTTATCACTTCTGTTCAGGACTGAAACCAGAAATATCATGAGAAAGGCCATTAGCAAGAAATTTGTAGCCCAGTTTGGCATAAAGGAATCAGCAGGGATTTGCATCCGAAGTTTGTATAGCCTGATCAAAAGTTTGGAGCTACAGTTTTGATTTATTTTTTTTTCTAAAGAAACACACCCCACAACAAAAACTGAACTTATATGAGTCATATAAACATCTACTGTGTATCAATGCATAAAAATCAAAAAGGCATCTGCACACAACCAGTAGCAAGTCATAGCTATTAATTTAGATTCTTAAAATGCAGTAGAAATATAGTGAATTACCTAGGCCAATACTACCTGTGGTTGCTGAAGTCACACTTCATTCAGTTCAGGCATGCAGAAATTTAAAAAATAAATAGTGGTCCTTAGAATACATGGAAAAGGTATAGACATTACACTTGTACTGGTATAAGTGATGCAAAATCATCTATATGCATAAGAGAAGAAAAGTTTGACACCCATAGACTGGTTTTAAAATGGTGGAACCTGGGCTAACATTTGCCTGCCCCACACCACCCTGCCTGTATGTTCTGTTTGCTACTCATCTAAACTTACAGAAAACTACGTAACTTAGATTGATTCCACCTTGGGCTTTTTGAATGCCTGTTCCTAGCCATGGAGTCGGTAGTTAGGTCACTCACCTATGGTCAAATCAAGGATCCAGATCCTTCTCCAGCAAACAGTGAGAGAGGTTCAAAGCAACACGTTCCCAGATGTTGTGCAGCACTAGGGACAGAGCACTCTCATGGGATGTGGGAGGTACAGGTTCTAATCTATTCAGGCAGAAAAACAAATAAGCCCAAGTCTCTAATCCTGCACAACTGGAATGGTTATTGGCTAAAGAGGAAAACATTACCACTACCTCCCATTCCCCCCTTGTGAAGCTAGCTCTTTACTTCCTTTTAATTTATTTGGGGAAAATAGTCATTTTCATGTCAAAAGAACGGCTATGACCATTTCAGAATAAAAATTTATTTTTATGAGAAAGACTGAAAGATTTATATTTCAGATGCATTAGAACTATTTCCCTTCTGATTTTTCACTTTAGCTCTTAACCTCTTTCAAAAAAGTGGCAATCAGTTACAAGTATGACCATACAAATTAATTACCACGGCACCAAACAGGAGTGTGTGAGGTTGGCTTTACCTTGCACACAAACCGCAGCTGACACATGCTATTCTTTGCTTTGCAGTTGGAAGGTAACTGTGATAGCTCAGCCTCAATGAAAGACAACTAAGCTTCTCTAATTCAACTTCTTTTTCTTGCAGGATATGAGGAGGTACCTTTGTCAATTACCTTGGAGTGTAGCAAAACCCCCAGCATATTTTTAAATACGTATTTATATATATATGATAGATATGCATTCCCTTCCCGTCCCCAATTATTTCTGGCTTTTCTTTCTCTCCCTCTCTGTTCCCTATAGACAAGCATAAGCGAGCTCAGACTTAGGATAAGCTTTAACATTTTTACTTTGGTAGCAAGTTTTTGGTTTTGGATATCCACTGTTTTATACTGTATTATTATTAGGTTTGTATTGATTCTTACTGTTGTATATTGTATTATTATCATTTTTGTATTGATTTTTATTGTTTCTATATGGATATTGTATAGTTTAGGCTGTGTTTGTAAGTGAACCAAAGTAATGTCAAGTTTTCATTTTGTATGTTAAGTCTGCATCTTGTGTCCTTTGCCCCGGGAATCCCCTATGTCGCAACTGTATGAGTCACGTATCCCTCCCATGCAAATTGGTTCCCGGATGAATGAGAGTGATGGAGATTGATTGAAATACAATGGTAGCAGGCCTCTATTGAATAGCCTGTAATGACTGGGCCATCACCTCCAATTGATTCATCCAGGAACTATAGACCTCACCCAGGAACAGAGACAAGAACCCAGCAGTTGAAAGACAAAAGACCCTGCAGAACCAGCAACTCTACCAATGTACCCCACCATTACAGACACCCAAAACTGCACATCCCTGCATGGAGTACACATGCTCAGTACACCAGGGGCTGTCCCTTGCCTGGGCATGCCTCCTGTCACTAGGGTCACAGAAGGTCTGCCTCCATAAAAAGGGGCAGTGAAGACAGACCCAATGGGACACCCTCTCCATCTGGACCAGCACCATGCCACACCACCTATCTACCCAGAGGCCCTGACAGCAACCCCCCTCTGGACAACAACACCTACTGGATGAGGACCCCTTTCCAGCCTAGACAGGTAGCTATCACCCCACCACCCTCTCTTCAACCAAGGACTTAGACTCTGCTTCTCTTCCCTACCTGGACTCCAGCCCTTCCACTGAGTCTCTTTCTCCTGCTGCCATTGTGAGTGATTGTATGTGTGAGAACCAATAACTTCATGGGGCTGTGTAGTGTGTTGTCTGTTTAATAAAACTGTTATTTGGACCCCTAAGTTGGGTTTTCCTTTACTTTGGTTTGGCCCTGCTCCAATCTCTGCTCCTTGCCCCTCTAACTTCTGTCTCATTGCTCCCTCTCCTTCTTCTGGCTCACTGCCACCTCCAACACCTGTCCTGAGCTCCTCTCTGCCCCCAAACCCCCTGTTTCTTTGCCACTGTCTTATCCCCACTGCCATTTCCTTTTCCCCTGAGAAACCAGGTTTCTGCCTCAGTTTCTTTCCTGGCTGTCTCTTCCTTGCCACCACTTATCTGCTCCGCCCCCCCCCCCCAATATCTCAGCTGTCTGGCTCAATTTCCAGCCCCAGTCTACCTTAAGTAAACCCAAGCCTCAGTTCCTTAGCCAGCATCTCTGTAGTCTACTGGTTCTAGCAACTTCTACTCCCAACACTTTAACTCTCTCTCTCTCACCTGCACCTTCCCCCAAGTACCCCAGGTACCCCAAGCACACACATACACACTGTACCATCCATGGTAGGAACTTACCTGTGTGTATGTGTAGGTGGGTTGTGTGTATGTGTGTGTCTGTGTATATATATATATATATGTGTGTGTGTGTGAGAGAGATGGGCTGCCTGGCAGTGACCTAGCCCAGGGGTTTTGAAAGGGCAAAAGATGATTGGAGGACTTGGGATTCCTTTTCTGCACCAATCAGGCCGCAGAGACTCACCCGCCTGTGTCCCAATTGGCCCCTTGGGTCACCTGGAAGGGGATAAAAGGGGCAGCATGTGCTGACTCAAGGTAGAGACCAGCGAGGGACAACAAGGAAGGGGGTTCACAGAGCTGGTAAGAGCTGAGCCAGTGGGGCAGAAGTAATATCCTGGAAGTGCCTAAAAGAGCAGAACCTGCAGGCAGCATGCACCCGGCAGGAGAGGCCCCCCACTGGGCTCCAGGATCCCCAAGGAAAAGCTGCAGCCAGCAGGAGAGTCTCCCTATCTCCAGGAAGGATCTGAGCAGCGACCTGAAGGGTTCCTAGGTCTGCTTCCAGCTCCTCCAATCAGAGGCCAGACAGCTCATCATGAGGCCGGGGCTCTGGGAAGGTCAAGACCCCTAGTATTGTTACCAGTGGTGGCTGGGTGGCAGCATTCCTGCCTACCATATAAAAGATCTGGGGTCAAGTCCCAGCAGAGGGCCCTTAGGATGAGTGAGCTAACAAGAAGCAAGTCTTTTTGCAGTGGAAAGGGGCCATTGTGTTCTTCCCCCTCCAGGTACCAAGGCCTTATGTTTCCTTGTCATTTGACATTTTGCATCTTGTGCCTTTTTATATTTCACCAACCCATATTGTTTGTTCTGTTGTTTCTGTTTTATATTTTGTTAAACCTGTTTTTGTCAATGATTGCAAGTGCCTAACCTTTGTTGAATCCTGCCCCCTTGGGGCACTGTAGTGTCCACTATTCCCTCTGATTTATGCCTGTTATGTTCCCAGTATTAAAAGGCATATGGTTAAATCCCCATTGGTAGTCTGGCTCTGCTCTGTAGGGGAGGGGAGTCCCTACACCTCCCACAGCACTTGTGCACCTGCTTTGATCCCTTCAGTTGGAGAGGGGGTACCTCTTGTAGTACCGTTGGGTTACATATATATGGCACTGTGTGCATGATACATGAATTAGTGATCTGTGTCTAACTTTGGGGTGTATAGTGTATGTGCCTGAATTGGTGATAGGTATGCATGTGCCTAGGCTGGTTTGGATGTGTATGTGCCTGAGCTGGTAGCGTGTGCATGTATGCACCTAACTGATTTGTGTGTTTGTATATGTGCAATTGTGCCACACCCTCCTGTCTAACAGTGCAATATTGAGATCCTGAGAGTTGGCCTGACCCCACAAGGCAACAGGAGAAGTTGCCACACTTCAAAGTTTCATGTGGCCCTACATGAAATTCATCTTCCTGTGTCCATATTCACATAACCCTAGTGTTTGGGGATCAGAATAATAAACACAGAACCATATCACTAAGAATTTTTCTAAATGCTTTAGACCCTTTTTTTAAGTGAATTCAAAACCTGTACTAATGCCTGAATTTATAAAGGCACTGGGTACCCTCAACTTCCTTGGAATCAACATTTAGTTGATTCAAAGGGAAACTGGGGCACTGCAGAACTATGGTTAGTATGGAGGTATCCAGCATAAACTCACTGTAATGAGCTCTTTATTTCAATGTAGTGACATGAATTAAAATCTGACATCAGCTACATTCATTTAAGAATTGCAACTCTGAGACAAAGACAGAGATTGATCTTGCAAGGATGCGTTTTAATGCTTAATACTAGTCCATTTGTAATACCTTGTATTAGTCTAATGAACACTAGTCTATTATCCACTGATAGTCATTAATCTAAAAAACAGAGTACTGGTGACAGATGCAGACTGCATCTTACCATTGCAATACAACAGAACTATAATACTTTTATCAACTTAGAGCAGGATAAAAGGTGGATGTGGTTTCTTTATTCCAGTTTCTAGTTTTCCAGTTTCTACCAACTCCCACTAAAAACACCATGTAGAAACAAACACATGTCTCTGCTTTGTCCAGTCATTTCTTAAGATGACTTTAAAGAACTACATTTTGGGGGACAATCACTGCATTATACTGAAGCATTATTTTCACCAAGATAAATAATTTACCTGTAAACAAATGACCAGATAATAATACAGGACATCATTGGGATGTATCTTTTATGATACAGAACACTTGCACACAGTTCCAGAGGTTGATATTTTGACAGTGTTGTTATTCCCCATTTGCTAACACTAATATGCCTCCTGCATTAGATCCCCAGTTTAGCATGTGCTTACATCCATCTCTATTCAGCAAACATTTAAACAATAAATCTGTGCTCACACTGCAATGCCAGATCCAGCTGTGCTAAATGGTATACACCCATGCAATCTTGCAGATGGCACCTGGGCACAACAGTCTGCAAGGTAAGTCTAAGAGGAAACAGATGGAGACAGACAGAGGAAAATACAGAGAAAATATTGGTCAGCACTGACAGTACTGATAGGTTGTGATTTCAGCCCACCTGCCAAGCAACTTATCAACTCCCTTTTGGAAGTCATAGAAAAACAAAACATTAAGAATGGATTCAAACAAGAACAGTAAAGTAGCTTCGTGGATTTTTATGCAGAGGCTCTTCCAAGTCTGAAGGATGGCATGATAAAAAGTACAAAGCGACTTAATAGAAAATAAATGAGTGATACTGGTTGGCATTGTGGGTTCATCAGAGGACAGTCCTTTCTCTTGGACACCAACATACAGAGATAAAACCAAAACCAATACCAACACCCATCTACCCCATACTGGATGAAGTATGTATGACTCTCACAGGTCAGATAACAGAAAAGGAGTCTGCACATTTGCCTTTGCTTTTCAAGCATTAAATATAGCAATTCCTCAAAGAGATCACCCACCTGAGACTGTCACTGTTTATCGCAAGTTCTACTGAAATATATTTTACTTACAAATGAAAACTTGGCAAAGAGCAAGCATCACTCTTCAAAACATGCCAGCTTGTAAAAAATGTTTTATGGGCCTCAAAAAGACCAAATTGGTGCTGACTTCTATTGATTTGCCCTTCTTTCATCCAAAATCAGCTGAAGACTTCCCCACACTTCCTTCAAACCTAGTAACTTTCTTTACAGCCTGGTATCTGTCATTCAGTGATACTTACAATTTTCAAAAACTGAAATCTGTAAAGAAAAAATTACAAAAGAGAAAAACTGCTCAGGCAAAATTTTCTCCCCTTTCCCCTTCCCTAAACTAGAAACAGAAGTACACAAAAATACTAAAATCACTGTGATTAAATATGCAATTTTTTTTTCAAGTATGCATCCTGGAGCAGACTACATAGCTATCTTCACTGAATTGCTTTTAATTTTCAAGCAAAGATTTTAAGCATAATATTTAGCAGTTAAAAAGGTCTAAATTACTTCTCTTGCTCATTTTTGCACTGCCTTCTTTTTTATGTTGTGAGTTAGAATGCCTTTAAACTTTGACAACAGCTCTTCATTTGTGTTCTTCTGTGCCAATTCTAATAATTTAATTTAATTGCTTTACCTCTGTTTTCTTTTTATCTTTAAGAACATTTTTTCTTGCTGACACTACTTATAAGTATGTCTGAAAACTATACAGATTTATTTCCTAATCAATGGGAGTGTCTACACATGCTTCTACATGCACCTAAACTTAACATGCATTTGCTTAATGCACATTAAGTTGATTTAGGTGCACATCTACACATGTTCACACTAAGGGGCATTAACGCAGTGTGTGGACCAACTTGGGACTAAAGTTAGTCTCAAATCAATTGACATACATAGCATTAATGTGCCTTAGCATGTCTACACTTGCATTAAAACATGTGCAGGCATGAGAGAGAGTAAACAGGGCCCCCAGGGTGCTTTATGTACCAGACAGCTGAGACTAAGGGAGGAGGAGCAGCTGGCAGTGACAGAGGGAAAATAAAAGTAAATAGAGTTTACAGCTGCAGCTGGAGGCCAGTGAAAGAAAAAAAGAATCACAGCAACACTTCTGGAGCAGCCTCTCGCTCCGGATTGGAGGAGGGAAGCTGCCAGGAAGCATTTCCAGCCCCAGAGGGAGGCAAGGAAGACTTCCTTCCAAGGTTAGAGCCATCTTGGTGGGTCTTTGTTTTGCTCGAGATTCTACCGAGGGACTGTGGCTGCATGGACTGACTCTAAAGGGAGACTGAAACAGTTGTGTCTGGGATGTTTGAGCCTATTCTAAAGCCATACCCTGGATGTGGGTGTGTGCTGGACTAAGACTATGGTCACCCAGGTGGCAGGCTACAGAGGACTATTCATTAGATTCATAGATATTAAGGTCAGAAGGGACCTCAGCAGATCATTGAGTCTGACCCCTGCCCCAGGCAGGAAAGAGCGCTAGGGTCAGATGGAATGGATTGTGTGAGGTGAAGGAGAGGTCTGGAGCCCCACAGAAGAAGCCAGAGATTGAGACCTGGGGTAGTGTCTCCTATTAACATTGTACCAACAATGGCAGAAGAGAAAAGTAAAATCAGTCTCCTGGCAGATCAGGTGAACTGAGATTTAAACCCTTCCTGTAGGCAAATGAACTCTCAGCAGTGGCAGCAAGCCCTACAATACCTCCAGTCATCACAATGTGCTTCAGCTATTTGTATATAAAATTGATACCTGCTTTTGCCATTTTAAGATTTATTAAGGGTGCTCATGTGTAGACCCATACTGTTAATAAACCTTAAATTGGCATGTGTAGATGCACCCAATAGGTGAAGAACTACATGTGTTGGGAGAAAAAAAAGTACTCCATAGGCTTTAAAGCAAGTATGTAATTTTTTACCCACATTTCCACAATTCATTTTTGGAAACTTGTGTATTACCCAGATTCTGTGATGAAGTAGTTAAATAGTTCAAAGTATTCATTTTATTTGGAAACTAGCATCCACAGTATTATATTTTTCAGTTGTTGATAATGGCAGGTAGACAACACTGGAGCAAGCCACTGGGAAAAAATTGGTGTATGGATAGTATCATCCCATTGTACTGAATATAACTGAGCTGAGCTTTGGAAAGGCAGCTTTAAAGTCGTACCCCTTATTTAAATGTATATTCATATTTCAAATGTGACTTCATTCTAGGAGTCTGATTCAACTGAACAATTAAGCATATACTTAACTATAGACGCATGCTTAAAACATACTGAAGTCAAGAGAACTTAAGCATTCTTTAAATGTTAAGTATATACTTCAGTGATTTGCTCAGCTGGGATGGACTACTATTTAGGGTTTTCTGTAAGTGATAAGCACTTCTTTAAAGGAAAGAAAATGGATGAATAACCTCTATTAAGTCAGGTGCCTACAAGTCTCAGATAATCTAGGCACTAGATATATGAAGTATAACTTCTTGAAATAGACAGCATTTGGATTTTAAAAAATGCTAGCACCTATAAAATATTCAATGCTTTGATATCCTGTTTAGTTCCATAACTCCAAGAATTCCAAGCCATAAGTAGGAATTTGCAGAAACAAATCTCACTGCTATTGGGTAATGAATGCTATTTCAACCTCAAAAAAGGGCTAAGCACTAGACTGAGAACTGCAGCTGTGATCTTGTGAAATATAGCACAATTTACATTGCAGAATAAGCATCAAGTGACAGGAACAAGAAATCCTTGTGGCCTAGTGTACAGATGAGTAAATCAGAATTCTAGAAGTCTGAAGAAGCCTTTCAAAGGAAGTATTTTTAAGTATCTGTATTTAAATATCCTAATATTTGTGTGTTAAACTGCAGCATTATAGAAAAAAGTTAGCTTCCATGATGCAAAACTCGAACCTTAAAATATGCATGGGGTTGGTAAGATTTGAAAGATCAATAAGGACTAGGTGCAAAAATTCATAAAAGCCTGTAGCTTTCTGAAATTTTGCTAAATTATGCAACTGATTTACAAAACTTTTACAAGTATAATACACACAATACACTCGCATATTTTTTGATGTTGGGGGAGAACTGCAGATCAGAAAGATTAAAAAGTCCCTACACCAAGGGCAAGAAGGAAACTTACTGCTAAAGATAAATGAAATCAAAGATACAAATCCTATGAAGTAGGAGAAGAAGGAGATTCGTGGTGCCACGTAGTAACTTCAGAGAAATAAGTTGTCACCTCTAAAAACACCAACGTGTCAGCAACTATGAATGGCTTCATCAAGAACAGAATGGACATGAAGATGAAAACCTTCTCCTGGACATTATCCTACCATATAGACTTTTCTATAGCAGCCAATGTGGTATTTTTTGATCCTGTAACATCTAGAGCACAACGGCTTTCAGCTTGCTTCATTAACTTAAACTAATAAGACAACTAACATTCCTAATGTGAAACATCTTCTTAAGTACCTAGTCAAATCAGTGTCCAAAAAAAATATGAAGGGGAGGTGAGAAGTTATCATTTTGTGGGGGGTCAGAGGATCTCTCTCTTCTTTTTTTTTAATGAAGATTTAATGAACTAAAATTTGAAGCCAGAGAGGCTGCTTGTACACATGATGGAGGGCTAGTTCCTCAAAATAGAAACAGTGGGTTTTTAATTGGTGGGTTTTTAATTGTGATGATTAAAACCCCAGTGTTTCAATTTAGGGGCTTCAGTCATTGTTACAGTGAGGGGCCTGATCCTGTGGAGATCCTGGTCCTTCCCTCCATGGTGGCAGCACTCCCCAGGGCTGTCCAGGCAGGCTGCTGGAGAGCTGGGTGCTGGATTCAAACTGGGGCAGCACATGGCCCATTAGTAGCCCACTCAGATGGCCCCAAGGGCTGATGCCACTGTGGAGGGAGGTACCAGGGCCCCCCACAGCTTAGAAGCCACCCACTGGTGGCTCACACCCCACAATTGTGGGTAGGCTCTGTCAAAAAAAATAAAAAAAGGCTGGGCCTCTTGTCAACTCTTTCTTCCCCAGTGGAGCATGCCCATGGCTGGGCAGGCAGGTGTTAGTGAGCTGCTGATGGACTGATCTGCCTCTGAGCTGCGGGGGTACCAGTTCTTCTCTCTGTGGTGTCCGCTAGCAGGCCAGGTGCTGGTTCCAAGCTGGGCTAACACCTGGCCCACTAGCAGCCTGCTTGGGGGGCCCTGGGAGATGTCGCTGCCATGGAGGGAAGGACCAGGACTCCCCTGCAGCTCAGGCCCCTCTGGCAGCTTGCTCCCCATCCATGGGTAGCCTCCCCCCCCTCCAAAAAAAAAAAAGATAAAAGGATCAGGCTCCTTACCACCACCCCCTCCCCACCGCTGGGACTTCTAGCTCTCCATGCACTGTCTCTGCTACTTTTCTGCCACCTGAGACCACCTGGGAATGGGCTGGGCTTGCCTCTGGGGCATAAGGGCAGCTGGGTGTGTTGGTGGCTAGAGAAAACAGCAGAGATGGTGCATGGGGCACTGGAATCCCATCAAGCCCAAGGGAAGCCCACAAGCAACACTCTCCCTACGTGTTCCAGCACCCAATGCACCATCTCTGCCACCTCCTCTAGCTGCCAGCACAACACAACTGCCCTCCTGTTACCTCCTTGTGCTGCCCCAGGGGCAATCTGGGTGTGCTGACAGCCAGAGAAGGTGGTGGGGATGGTGCATGGGGTGCTGGAAACCGAGGTGGGCTTGAGGATGGATGTATCACTGCAATGTGTTAGGTAGAAAACTAAAATATATCGGAATGTGTTTTAGTTTGCTATGTAACAAAGTCATTTATATCGCAATATGCTGCTGCACGTCTAATGTGTGACAATTAAACTGCTATAAAAGGACAATTAAACTTCTAAAAAGGGAAATTTTGTCATGTGTACAAGTACCCAGAGAACCTGATTCAAAGTGAGCTAGAACCAGTAACTGTACCAACAGATAGTGGTAGACAATGGACAAGTTGCTCAAACAAAGCCTGTTGAATATTAAGATATTGCCTACACCCATCACCTGCTTTGGACACCTGAGATTGACATCAACTGCATGAGATATACCACATGCAAAGTCTGACCCATGGGCCAGAGTGGGCCAGTTGTGGACTCTATTTCCAAGCAGACTCTGAGGAAGCAGCTCCTTTTGGCTGCCACTATGGAACCCAGACCCACTGCTCAGGCACCCCAGCCTGTCCTCCCCAAACCCACCACAGAGGTCAGGACCCATGCAAGCAGGTGGCTGGGATTGGGCATGGAAAGGAGTAAGACAGGCAGGTGGAATTGGGGAGACACCAGGATTTATGCTCCTGACAGAGCATAGCCAGGGGACAGCCATGGTTTGCTGCCCACACACCTTTGCAATGAGCGTGGATTCCATTGGCAGGAGCATGCAGGGAGTGGAGTGCGGCTCTTCCCTGGCTCTGGCCCCACACTGTCATCACCACAAGATCCTGGTCCCAGCCCTGGAGCAGTTCCCCACACAGCTGCATGCCCTGCCCACATCACTATCCATTGGTCTTCATGGAGACCCTGTAAGTGCGGGACTCTACCAGCACAGAACTGTGACAGCATGGGGCCAGCGCTGGAGCAGAGCTGCTGAGAAATGGACTCCACCATTTTGTCCACCTCTGAGCTATACCATAGGTGTTCACCACCTGGCATAAAGCCACTGACTTAGTGCATTTTTATGTATCAATATTCAAAACTCGGTACCCTATTCATGATCATTTAATTTTCATGTGCAAGAGCCAATACTGTAGTGTTTATACAAGTTTTAAGTACAGATAATAGGAACGTGCACTCACATGTCATGGCATACTTTTTGTGTTTTAAAATGGTCTCATTTATTTTAACATCACAAACAAATCCTTTCAGCTGCTGATTATACACACGCCATGACTCTACTCCACCTAATGCTGCCAAGCCAGCTTCGGTATTTAGTTAATAATTACTTTACATCCACTAGATGACACTACAACAGGCAGTGAATGCTTCCCCACTACAATAGGGGGAAAAGAGTTCATTAGGCTCCAAAACCAAGTAAGTATTCAGAATTTTCCAGTTATTTAGTGTTTTAAGTAGCTGTTGTTTCAAACCACTTTTATGCTCTAAATATATGTGTATAGTCCATGTATGACAGTGTAACATTTGCTTTACTTATTTGAAATTGTTATAATAGCTATTTTCTTCTTTTGTCAATGCATCCTCATTTACCCCCATAACAAGATATCAGAAAGTAAGCTCTAGGCTCCTGCTTAAACGAATTGCTTCACCAGGTCTAAAAAAAAGTTAAAGTCAATACTATCCTCTGTGACAAGAAAAGTGAAAGGAACTTTAAAGTTACGTTCTTTTTTTTAATAGTACTCTTATTTACCACCAGGGTTCAAATGACCTGTTTGTGAATCTAATTTCAGTACTTTTCTTAATATAACGTTATGTCAAAGCTAAGAGGACTTCAGTTTAAAGTAAGAACATGTCTTATCAGTGATACCATATTTCTTATTCCAGATAGAGGCCACTAGTTCATTCAATCTATACATTAGCTGATCATTCAGAGAAAGACATTACATCAGTGTTCCTAAACAATTATTCACTGGTCAGTTTGAATCTTAATGATTAAGATTTGATTATCATTATACTAATTCAGATAATGACATGTATTGTTAGTAGCCATGAAGTTATACTAACTCTTTTTGAAAATGTAACCACAGTGTTATCTGGACTTCTTGAATCATTGACTCCTCAATAGGTCCACTGCACACTGGGCAGCTAGTTCTCATTTGTCTTAAATAGTGTCCTAAAAATACGGAGAAATGACTAGAGAGCAATGGGATACATAACAGGTGACACTTTGTAGCAGTACATCCACAATATTCACAGATAAGATGAATGGGAAATTGGTTCGCAAGAAGGATCCATCCACACCACTTTACATGCATAGGCACTGTCATATTTAACTCAAATGTAAACCTCATACAAATGTTATATTGCCATAAGGTTTATAGCATAAGTCTTGGTCATAGTCTTATTGATAATGCACCATAAACAGTCACTAGAGTAAGTTAATTGTCGTTAGCTACCAGGGAAGGCTCATTACATTTAGTTAGCTATCATTTTAACAAAAGTCATAACTTGAGTTCTTTTATGGAGTGAACTGCATGACAGACAAAATACACACTGCTTTACATCTGAAAATCCCTTACCTTTCAATATGAGGTGCTATGCATTCAGGTGGCAAGTGATAGACAAGATACGAGCACCTGTAACAGAATGAAATATAGTTTTCACTAAAGTTGAAAACAAGGAAGTTAGTTGATTTTTAAATGAAAATAAAAGTAGATTTCATGGGCTCTTAGATGTTTGCGTAAAAGAAATCTGGCAATATTCTAGGCAAAGCAAATTCGTTCTAACCCAATTTACAGGGTAATTAAAACTGAAATCTGGTTATAACATTAATGAAACAGCTTTGGCCAAGGTTCCATAATACTTGTAGGGGAAGCTTCAAAACCACTCTGAGTTGTCCTTGTCCAGCATCTTCTCTCATACTTAAATTATGTCTTTGGAGTAGATACTATGCAAACACTAGTGAAAAGATGGTATCTTTCACAAGCAGACCCTGGTCGTTAGGAGATATCACAACACAAACTAAAAAATTAAAAAGATTAAGACTCAACCGTAAAACTCTCGTTAACTTTAAATGGAGCGAACTTGTACCAATAAAGAATGTGTTTGAAAAGACTCCTCACCAGTCTGGCTTGATGCATTTGCCTTTACAAATCTCAAATAAAAAAAATTACCTTGAAATGTGTCCCTAATTTTTCATCCAATGCAACATTATTTAAGTTCACAGGGCTACAATGTGTTTCAGGATATTAACCAGAGCAGGACAGAATACTATGAAATTAGTTGTTTGTGCTGATCTGTTTCCATCTGTCTTTGATTTGTTACTGCAGTAAGCCAGAGCATCCTGAAATGCTAATTAATATGTTGTGTATAGTTTTCAGATCATTATGCAAGAAAGGTCATTCCTCTCTAGTTCAAATATGTGTAGTATGTCAACATTTGATTCTAGGGCTCTGAATTAACGTGAAAAACTTCCACTATTTCAGGCCATTAATGATTTTTGTGTTATATAACCTCTCCAGTAGTAGTAAACAATTTACATTCCTGCAGTTTAAATTAATAAATAGCTCTGGGTTTCTTGTATCCGGCAAGTAAATGCGTGAAGACCTTCTGTATCCATTGGGACATTTTGACTGATCTGTGTATTAAACCCATTTTAGTGAGGTGAATGGTTTCATGAGGCTTTTATGACAACAACATGGGTTGGTAGAATACAGATACGTATTCTCTAGAGATTCTTGTTCTTCTCGTTGATTAAACAAGTAGGAAGTTACAGGGAAATGCTGATGCATAATCCAAGTGTTTAAATGCCAACATTATGAAATCAGCAGATGCCCTGTAGCCAGCCTATTCTGTCACAAACTGTAATCTTGTCAGAACTTGCAAAGCAAGACAGAATATGTTCAGTATTTGGAGAAAATGGGCTTCTCGAAAGAAAGTCCAAAGGTACAGGAAGTCATACTTGTGACTCAGTAGGCAAGCCTGATCATCAAGTCATGGCCCTACCACTGTATTAGAGGTCCAGTAGCTCTTTCAGTGCTGGAACACTTTATTTAAAACTATCTCCCTGCTTATACATGCTTTAAATACACACGAAAACCCTGGGGTGTCTATATTGCCATGAAATAGCTACCATCAAATGAATCCCAGTCCATATACATTAGCTGGAAGTATCATAATGAGGTAGAGTAGCTAGTTACCTTAGAGTACTGCTGAGCATACACCCAGTGCCACTCCTGGGCTTGCTTGAGTGTGTTTATTGGCACATGCAGGGATTCTCTTGGTTAACCACATTACCTCATTTTTGGGATGTCATGACAGTGGAGCAAGAGCATGACTCATGGTAGTGTGCCCAAGCATGGCATGGGCGTGGTTTAGAGATGCCTTAACTGCCCTATTGATTATAATGGGAGATTAGGGACTTGGGGCAGATCCAAAAAGCTATACGTAAGCTTAATATGAACTATTTTTACTAATGTAGACACCACTTGAAGTTTAATTTGGACAGATGTTTTACACTTCTCTGGCGTCTATTCACAAACTCCAAGCCTCGCCCCCAGACTACTTAATAAACATACACAAAACACAATATTTGGAACAGAAACCAGGACCTATGACTCACTTCTCTGAGAAGAACTTTAATTACTGGGCTGGAGAGCCACGTTCCCCGCTCTCTGACCATGTGCCTCATGGGTGACTGGTGCCTCTAGAGTCTGGGGGGGCACCAGATCGCTGATGGGGGGGAGTCCCCCAGTGGTGGAATTGAAAGTACACTTCCACCAGCATGTCCGGTTTTGCAGCTGGTGCTTCCAGCCCAAGAGCAGTGGTGGAAGCAGCATCAGCAAGGCAGATTTTCCCTCCCTTCCTGCTTCCTGACTCCCTGCAACCCGCACTGACCCCATGCACCTGGTTTCAGACCTCACCCAGAAACTCCCTGTCCCCCTGAACCCCTCCACCCTGCCTCTCCTTGAGTTGTGGGGCCTGGTATAGCCTTGATATGGGCACGCAGGAGCAGCATGGCTTGCTGAAACCCCAAGAGCAGGCAAGCAGGAAGAAGCCCCCATTGGAACCTCCACCACTCTTGGACTGATTGAGGTGGCAGGGCAGTGAATCAGGGTTAAAGGAACCAATGCGAGGTAGCGGAGTTACTGAAGGGGCAGGGAAACAATCTGGGGGAAGTGATTCAAGAATCAGGGAGGTGGCATAGGGGCAGCATCTTGGCAGCTCCCCACCCACTTGCTCCCCTGCTTCTTCTTTCCTCTTGCCCCTCCAATCCTGCCCCCTGCATCCTGACTTTCCTACTCCCCATTCACCCATCCTCCCCCTTCTCTTGCCCTCCCCATCCTCACCTACCTGTTGCCTAGCAGTTCCCAGCTGTCAGTCTAGGGCTGTAGATCCTAGGTAACAGGTAGTCCACCTGGGAGCAGTGTTTGATGAATACCTAGAATTTAACTTAACTTGAGCTAGGTAGCACAGCCCAAAGATAACCCTTACCTGAAATGGTTCAATTTTAAAATAGCTACAAGGCACTTAGCACATGTTAATGAGTCATAATGTGTGATCATTCAAATTTTAAGTACTCTTCACAAGGTCTAATTGTAATATGTAATCTCACCCATAGAGTATCCAGGAGGGCGTGTAACCTGGGTCTCTCACATCCTGAGAGAGTGCTCTAATCCATATAGGAATTTTTGCATGTGCTCCCAAAGCAGTGCCAGGTGCTTTTAATTAGTGAGCCATGCTAATTAAAAGCACCTGCACATCATGTGTATCAGCAGCGCAGCACACCTCCATGCTGAGAAAATGGTAGTAGTGCACTTTGAACTTAAGCAGACCAAACGTGTTTTAGTTCAAAATGCACCCCTGCCATTTTCTCAGCATGGAGGCGCACTGTGCCACTGATACACGTGATACATGAGGCTGCCAGAGCACATCAATTTATGTGGCGCAGCAGACTCGATTAATTGAGACTGTTCCAATGCACTTGATTTCCAGCACATTCAAGCAGGCTCCCTGCATGCATGTAAGTGCCCTATTGTATGACAGCGCTCACTTCTATCTCCAGTCCTATAACTGCACTAAAAAACTTTAAAAAAAAACCCAAAGAAACTCAAAACGCTTTCCAATTTAAAATAAACAACTAGGTGTTTAGCACCAACAAAGGGTTCAGAGTTCTGAATTCTGCTTTAACATAGGTATCCCTCTGTAGCCTGGTGCTCCCAAGATGCCACAGGCTCTTCTTTTTTGTGTTGGCGGGCTTGTATACCTCTCCATGACTTGTATAGGGAAGGCCCTTAAGTGCCTAAAATAGGGTTGTAGATTCTAGTCCAGGAGTCAGGCTCCTAAAAATTAAGAGTTGTGATGCTACTTGTTACAAGACCCATTTCCCTTTGTGAATCTACCCAAAGTTTGTACCACAAAGCTCAAAAGGTAGTTGACACTGCGGCTTGGAGCAAAGGATATTCATATGATATCAATGTGTATAGAGCTGTCCTGTGGCTGCGTCCAAGGGCAAGTTAGCCCATTGTAGCTATCACCAGCACAGATTTAAAACAGTCTCCAGGCCTGTCAAGGGCTACAATGAGTCAAGGAAATTCAAGTTTTTCCTTTACAAGTCATCTTCACTCAGCAGAAGGTGGCAGTTGTGCATATTTGGTTTCAGATCCAAAAACAACCTTCAGAAATGCACATTCATAAGTAAAGAAAAAACAGGGGAAAAATTTAGAAATCCGTGGTAGACGAGTGATCGTATTCAGAAGAAACTCCCTCTGTATTGGCCTGTCAATTGCTATCAGGCCTGTGTTAATCACTTTGAACATTTTCAGATTTTACTGCAATACCACAAATAACACAACCCCCAACCTCTATCATCAACTTTGAGCTAAAACACAGCCTAAAAGAGGAAATGTACATTACAGAATCACAAATGAATATTTGTTATTCAGCCTGACACTGATTTGGCAAAAATGCAATTAAAGATAAAAGCTGTTAGTGCAGGCTTGTTTATGCTTACCAATTAAAATTATTTTTGACAATGCTACAGGACTATAATCAGTCTAATGGCTTTTATGGAATTTCAAGCTTTTACAGATTGGTTTAAAATATTAATTATAAGTCTTATTTTAAAATAAAATGCTAGATGTCTATTATGTAGTCAGGTAGAACACTTAAGAAGCCTCATTGAGGCTTGTGATTGTATCTGTTACACACACACACACTGGATCTGTTACACAGCACACAATACTTAGACAATAAATTTTTGAGTAACAAGAAGTGCTGCACAGCTCCCATTAAGAATATTCTACTCAAATAATAATTTTTCTGATAATCCAAAATATTTTGCGACAACTTCCATTTCTTTATTATCTTCTGGGTATTATCTGGCAGGTGACAACTTTCTTTCTAACCCAGTTTTTTTGGCCCTAGGAACAGGGTCCTTCTCTTCTGAACATTTAAGGGGAGAATTGGGAACAGTTGTTCTCTCACTAGGCTTTAGGAGTATCATCTGCCTTCCAAATTTAAAATTTCCAAAGTTTGCTGGAGTCCTGAAACGGATGGAAAGTTATACCCGTAAGTGGCTGGAAGCCTGAAATGCCCCTGTCATCTTCGACAACTAGATATATTTCCCAAAGGACCTTTGCAGAGTTAAGGAGAAAAAATCAGCCTTTCTTTAGTTAGGCCTAAGCCTCCATGCCATAATTTCTTTAGCAACCAACAAGTATCTTTAAGTCACAGGCAGTCAAAGAATTCAATGCAGGCATTGCCAGCAGGGGAATCTGGTATTTTTATTTACGGAGTGAGTGGTGATGCTAATTACCTAGGTTTACCTGCATATGGGAAAATAAGGATTACAATGGGCACTTCAGCATTCCTCTCATGCTTTCACTGTCACTCCACAATATCCTCTATCACCTCTCTGCTGCCAGTAACAACAGTTTGTATAACATGAGAGATGAATATATATGGCAGGGGAAAAGAAGGTATTTTTCTTTCTTAATTTTTACCAGGAGATTGGGTGATGGCCAGCACGGCCAGTAAAAGATGGGCCCATTCAGTGACATGTCCATCAACCCATCCTCAAGCAGCCATGCATCACTGCATCCCTGTGGGAATGCAGCTGTGTCAATACTGCCTATCCTCCTTGCATACCCCCTGAGGGGCCATGTATCCTTCCTAATGTTAAAATCCAAATTACATCATCTTTTACCAGGAAAATCAAGTCCAAGATTGAAGAGGAAAAGTACTTTTGTCCCTACAAACTTCAGAGTAAGAGATCACTGTACTATATAACAACATGCTTCACCTTTGTTGATCGACGTTCCTTCCTCTCAGTCACAGTGACTCATTTCCACAGATTGAGTATCTCTATCTCCTGATGGAGCAGGAAAATCTCTTCACAGAGTCTGCAGTGTGGACCACTGCACTAACATCCATCTCTTGTACACATTATGAAGGTTAGCACCCAGCACCTGGGGCTGCATGGCAGCAAATGCTAAGATCATCTGCTCCCAGTCCTGTGCATCTGCGTAAAGCTTTCGATTGTTCCATGGTGCATAGTGCAGTGCAGTTGTTCTGCTGCATTGCTGAATCTGACTTTCCTCATGTTGTGAGAAATGTGTGAGAATAACATGAAGTGAGAAAGGAGGTTGAGCTCAAATAATAAAAGCACTTTGCAGGTAATGACTGAGAGTATTGCAGAAGCCTTTCTGGTACTGATTCTGAACAGAGGTGCCATACCACCTTGGGGTGCCAGGAGATCCCAATAGAAACAGAATCTTAGAAAAGCAGGGCTGGAAGGGACCTTGGGAGGTCATCTAGTCCAACCCCCTTCTCAAAGAAAGACCGTCTTCAACTAGATCATCCTAGCCAGGAAAATTGTCTAGCCAGATCTTAAAACCTCGGATGATGCAGATTCCACAGCCTCTCTGGGTAACTGTTCCAGTGTTTTACTACCCTCCTAGAGAGAAAGTTTTTCCTAATATCTAACTTAAACTTCCCTTGCCACCTCGCCTTGTTCTGTCATCTGCCGCCACTGAGAACAGTCTTGCTCCATCCTCTTTGTAACCACCCTTCACATAGCTGAAGGCTGTTATGAAATCCCCCCTCAGTCTTCTCTTCTCCAGACTAAATTAACCGAGTTCCCTCAGCCTTTCCTCACAAGACAAGTGCCCCAGCCCCGTAACCATTTTTATTGCCCTCCACTGGACTCTGTCCACATCCTCTCTGTAGGGGTGGGGGCAAAATAGGACACGGTACTCCAGATGTGGCCTCACCAGTGCTGAATAGAGGGGAATAATCACTTCTGTTAACCTTTCTCACAACAAGGACACAATGTTGACTCATATTCAATTTATTGGCCACAGTGATGCAACACCAGGCCTTCAGATAAGAAGGTAAAAACTTTCCTCCTTCCATCTGGTGGTCTGCGGATGCCCCACCTATTCAGCACTGTCTGAGGCTACTTCTATAGGGACTATCCTTCCCCAGCCACCCCCTGCTCCCTAGTAACCCCTGTGATGGCTGGCCCCACACTTCCAGCAGTGCTCTCTAATGAAGGAGGACAGGTACCTGTGGATGTGGGGCCAGAGCTGTGCTTTCCAGCCTGGCTCATCCCCTCTGCTTCTCCCATGTTCCCATTGTCACTTGGCAATGCATGAGACTCCAGAGGAGCAGCCTTGGTGACAGAGGCTGCCCTTGCCCCTGCAGATATAGACTGGAAGCAGGGAGGAAGCAGGCAGGGGAAAGAGCAGGGCACAGGAGTATGGGTCCCACCTCCAAGACCTTTACCTGGAGTTAACTACATGAGTAGTTCTCAACCATTTTAATCTTAAAGTACCCCTCCTTCACTTTTCTGAATTTAGATTGCAGCTCAGTGATTCTAAAATGGGGTTCTTTGAAATTCAGAAAAGTTGGGGTATTGTGAGGCTATAAAGGTTAGGGAGTATAGTGTCTCTTGGAGTACATACACTTGGATAGCACAAGAGAACTCTTATTAGTGAAGAGCCCTTAAAATGCATAGATAATTATAGTGGGTAGGCAATACTAAAACAATTCCCAGTAACTGAGAAAATTACAGGAGGGGAATACACGCACTTAGTCTAGGCATTTAAAAAGAAGGACATTACATATTTCATTTAGGCTACTCAAAAGACAAAATACCGTTCTCTTTGTGATAATTTTAGGTCAAGCCCAATGTAAGTAGAAATAAAAATAAAAAATGGTTCCCAAAGGATTTTCAGAAAGCAGTGAAAGAATTAGGCCACCAGAGATATACTGCCTCTGGTAGACTGTTTTCCTCTATTTTGGTTTTCTTTTGTACCTGAGTAGAGAGGTCAAGTAAAACACCTTTCCTTTCTCCGGCCAAAATACAGAAGGCAGTCTGATCACATGAAATAGGATCAGGCCATCATGGGGAAAACATAAAGAACCTGCACAAAGCATGAGGTCCAGGTGACCTCTTGTAAAGATCAAAACACCCATGTACAGAGCATAATATAGTCTTCAGGTTCAAAAATTCAAGCTCTACAGGTTTTCTGCATGTGCAGAATCCATTTAAGGAATGACAATCGTAAATCAGCTTCCCAGTTTGCATATACCAAGATATTCACCTTGTGGCTCAATCTGAATTTGAAACAGCTGATTTTAAAAAGTTACTTTGTAACTTGCTTCCAATAGTTCACACCATGCAGGTCTGAAGTCAATCTTTACATCACTTTCCATTTTTAGGAGTTCGGTATCAATTGTTTCTGGCAAAATTTTATACACTAGAAAAATCTGTCAAGTGGCTATAGCAACATGACAGCTCAGAGCGTCACTTACTTTTCAGTTTTGCAGATTTCACAGCAGTATTTACATCCCAAAAGATAATAGGAAAGGGAAGAGACATTATGAGAGAATACACCTTCAGTGTTTTTCAACACCTAATTTCACTTCAAGAGTCAAATTGAAATCAATGAAGTGTCAAGGCTAAAAGAAAGGTTTAAAAAATATTTTGACAGATGGATGTTCAAGGACTTTAGTAAGTAGAAAAAACAAAACAAAACACAGCAACTGAAGTGCGTATTCTCTCCTCGACCCCACCTCCTTTATTTATGTTTCTGGAAGCTAAAGTAATTACATTCAATATGTAATCCCATAAGGCTGAATAAGTAATGTTAAGGAACAGTTTCACTATTTATGTCTGGTTGTGGTACAAAGTTTAAAAAAAAGTTTTAGAGCTTTGAAATACACAGCATTGACCAAATACCATTAGTCAATCTAATTGATACATATTCAGGGCTTGGGGTGACTTACATGAATACGTGCTTAGTTAACATATTTTTGAATGTGCTATTTGTGACAGACATTGAAGGGTTGCTTACCTGGCTGAAGGGAGTCCCATGACAAGGCTTGTCTCTTCGGAGACACTGCAGTAGTGCAAAGGAAATTTATCCCAATGGGGACCCTGTACTTGGGGCAAAACTCCTCAAAGGAGTTTTAGTTTTCTGTGCCCCAAGTCATTTAAAGTGCATTATGCTCCAAATTTCCTACAGTGGCTGGAATTAATATGCAATACACGCTGAGGTGTGCAAACACCAACACCATTAAAAGGTACAAAAGTACTTAGCCTGCTTTAAAGTGTCATGCACACATGCCTCTTGTTTCATCTACACACAGCCTGTGTGTGTAATTCAAGTGGGGGCTGCACAGCTGCAGAAGCCAGATCTAGTTCATCCCAGTGCTCAGACAAGGAAGAGTAAGACTTGGGGAAGTAGCCCCAGTTCGGTGGGTGTGTGAGATAAAGGAAGGGTGTGGGCAGCAGGAGCCAAACCCAGTGTGCCCATGTGTTTACCCATGGGAGAAGTGAATCTGCTTTAGGCTGCAGCCTCAGCTGCAGGGCCCACTGTGCAGGGACCGTGCCCCAGGGCAGTGTACATTGTGTGGTGCAAGGACACAGATGTGGGCGCAAGTGCCAGCAGTGTGCTTACATCTGGGCCAATGTGGGAGGACCCCAGCCACAAAGGACCCACCATCCAAGAAGCTGGGGATTGTGTGTAAATTCATTGTGCATAAGGATCATTAGTAGTGTTTGTAAATAAGTATTCAATAACTCATGTTGTAAATATAAGTTATTTATTTATTAGTGAGTCAACATCTAATTATTGTTTACTCATCTCCTTTAACCTATATCACACTGGACAGGTTATCAGTTTGAGAACCCAGTAGATACCCAAGTAACTATTTCTGTATCACCAGTGTTCTTTTTATGTACTATATAGAGAGTTAATTTGGTAGCAATTCGTAATTTGTATGCACTTTAGTTATATCTTGTTCTGTATATAATTCAATTGTACATAATGAAATATTCATAAATAATTATATTGGTTGTTGCAAAGGGTTTGTAAGTGTAAAATGGGCTCTCTCTGCTGGAAAGCCCTGTTTTGGCTCCTAGGAGAGCCAAGTGAGGCTTACACTACTGGGCACCCCAGAATTCCAACACTCAGTCGTGGTATGTGGGTAGTGCTGTGCACAAGGGTTACATATGCATGTTGTACAAACCCTGTCATAGATATGCACCAGACATGGGAATGGTCATGGTTGGGGTCTAGAATACTGGAAATCCAAGAGCTGTAGGTAAGGGTAAGAGAAGTGAGTATCAGTCAGAGCCTGAGGTATCACACCCAGGGTCAAAACAGTCAAATGGTGAAGGCCAGGCTGGAGGTCAGAAGCCGGAGAATCCAAAGCACAAAATGGGCTAGGTTGGGGCGAGGTACTGGGGTCCAAGGCAGGGCTGAGGCTGGAGCGAGGCAGAGGTGACCCTGGAGGCAGGGCAGAAACAAGGCTGAGCCAGAGCGTTACAGAAGGAAGGTAAAAACAAGATGGGAGGATCCCAAATAACCACCCTATCAACACTGTTACCAGGAAAAGTCCCTAGGGCAAATGGAAGGGTTTTTATAACCCTGCTATCAAGGGCTTCTGCTTTCCATTGGTTCCTCTTGGTCCCATGGTTCCCCACGAGGAACCTCATGGTAGGGCCCAGGCTCAGCTGGGTCTAGTGCTAGATTTACTGCTTGGCAGTACCACAACCAATGAGCTCAAAAGATCCAGGTTTGAGCCCCAGATGTCCTAAGAGACCCATTCATAAAAAAGTCACTGACTTTTTAATTTTAAACACAAATATGCTGTATATGTAAATAAGCACAGTCTCAGGAAGAACAAAACAATGGTGTGGTGTTCTGCAAAGCAATACACCTTATTGAAGAGAATAGGTGAAAATGCTAGACTTTCGTTTGAACTTTATTTCTATATAATAAAATAGCAAAGCTCCTTCCAGTAATAAGGCCAATTTGGAGATCCTGAACATGTGCCCACAGCTCTTGAGCACCAGTGCCCAACGTAGCCAGTTCAGGTTATAGCACATTGGGAGTAGGGTGAGCAAGAAGTTAAGAACTGGGCTATATCTCAGATATCTAATATCTGAGAAGGTTTGATTTGCTGTTACTGAACTATTCAAGGGACCACAAGCTGTTTTAGACCTAGTCTTAAGTTTTTGGCTTTGGAAGATACCTTCTTAAGCCTTGCAGTTTTACAACCTATGTAAAAGTTTCACCCCTCAGGTGAAAGGTGTATTTTATCAACATTAGTCTGGTTTATGGACAGAGAACACAAAGTGATTAGAAACCACAACTACAAACTATTGCAACAAACTGTTCAACATCAAAACCAATACACCAGACACACAGAGCAAGTATTTCTTTAAATTTAGTTCTGCAGCATGTTTTGTATAGTTTGACATTTTGAAGACATACTGACCAAGAAAAAAAATACTAAGATTGCAAAGGAGAAATTTCAGCTAGAACCTGAATTTCAAAAGAAGGCATGGGGCTGTAGGGGATGGAGGGGTGGAAAAGAAACCTACATAAAGTTTCCCAGTTAGTGGCCCTGTACTTTCAGAGTAACAGGAATTCATGTTCTATTTTAAGTTCATCTCGGGCTTCAACATGAAAAAGCTGTCAGATTCCTCCTTACCACTCTACATATACAAAGTAATAGTTTCAAGCCACAAGCACTAATGCACATTCAACAGTACTCACATGCATAACACTTTCAGGATCAACACCTCAGCATTAGCGCATACAAAATTATTTCAAACATTTGCTACTGAGGTTGTAATAGAAACTATATTGTACATAGTGCTTTCAAAAGAAGTGAAAACATTTAACCACTGAGAAAGGAGCTACAGCTCTAAGAAGTATGTGAAATGTCCAGTAATGTCACTATTAAGTATTTAAAACTCTAATGCATACAGCAAGATCAGAAAGCTTGCAGAAGTTGTAAAAATAAAAAAATCTCCAGTACTTCAGTTCATGGGTTTCACTGTAATTTGTTATTCAAATAACTGCATACTTTTTTTGAACTATACATATAGTTTTTGTTCAGCTGTTATTATATATGTTTGGTTGCACACTCCCTAAATCAAGTCAATATTACATTCTTGGTATGTCAGGATCATCTGAATATTTTACTTAAATAAAAACAGAAAAAACACATAGTCATGCTGTGAATCCTGGAGAAGAGCTAATGCAGTGATTTTGGAAGAACTTTATATATTCTGACAAACTGAACAAGCTCCAGGGTGTTCATAAGCCATGAAGATCATTTCAAATCTTGGTTATGTGAACAGGATTTGAAACTAATTCCTCTCCTGCCATAAAAATTTTGGATAATATTAACAGTTCAGGGAGATCAGATGTTTGCATATTAAATTAATTCTGCACTATTTGACAACAGAATAGTAACTTATTCTTACTCTAATGGTGTTTTCCCTACATTCCATATAACATTATCAATCACCATATGCTTATTGGTCAGCTGGGGGTGCCCTGTTAGACTGCAGATCTACAAAGTAAGAATTTCACATCTGCAAAGGTTTGAGAAAAGGGGGGAGTGGGAATCCTCAGAACGGAAATGAATTTGGCAACGTCTTATGAGACAATATTCTTGCAGTAAAGTGATCTTTCTACAGGACTTGTATGTGATTAACTCAACTACAAGACGTTTGTGTGTTCAACATGCCGAGTTCAGGGTATGGCAGGCATTCATTTTTTGAGCTATGAAGTGGCCCAGCACAGAACTACAAAAATATAATATTATAGGGGTGCACAAGCATTCAAGCTCCCTGGCTGGAAAACTATAAAGTCAACTCAAACATGAGCTCTCCAGCCAGGGAGGTGAAAGGGGGTTCATCCTTTGTCTGTCTGTTCCTCACTTCAGAAGCAGGGTCCCGTACAGGCATTGCATACAGTGCTTTGAAAAGAGGGAGTTCCTGTTTGATAGCACTACTATTTTGTATCACTTTTGGCATCTTTGTCATGTTACAAAGAGTATGCTTACTGTATATGTATCAGACACAGCAGCAACGTGTATCAGACACAGGGCAAACAAACTGAAGATTCATGGTGCATATATGAACCTGTGCCAATTGAGCTTCCTAGCGTACACTTTGATTTCCTCTCTGTGGTGCCAGGAACCAGTATGCAGCCAGATTACATGAACTATGCAACAGTTAGGAAAAGGTTATAAAGAGCCTTGCCTTGTCTCAGTTGTAGCCAACCACAAAAATCAAGTGTTGAGGAAGGATAGAAGGCAGCTCCTTTTCCCATTCAGGCTGCCCTGGGAAGTTAAAGGGCCACACAGACTGGAGTACATCTTTGCTGGGGTTCCCGATTCTTCTATTATACAGCAAATTTCAATGGTGATTCTCAGCCTCTGCCACAATTCCCTTCTCTTCCCATGCAGCCACCCACATAAATGGAAAAAGTGAGCTGGAATGCCAGCTAGTAGGATGAGTGCTGTTTGCTTGTCTTAGATGGAAACTACAACGGTGTTTACTTGTTTTAAAATTAAGGAACTTAATATTTGCTGTAACCCTTTTCAGTAGATGGGAATTATTAGTGTAAGTGCATATATTCGCTTTACTTAGGCTATAAACAAATTTATCCTGTTAAACAGTAAAAACAAGAAAAAACTTGCTTCAAAGTGAAAAGCTAAATTTAGCTGTTTAACCACCCAGTTTCATTCTGACATTTCAGCCAGAAATGCCAGTTCCCTTCTGGGAGGAAAGCAAGCAGTAAACAGGAGGACAGCCAGTGTCCTCCTTGTTTTTATCCTGCTGGGATCAGCTGACTGGAAACACCTCAACCATTTCAAGAGTCCCATTCTGTTTCCAGAAATGAAAATATGTAAAGTCTTTGTAAGTACAACAGAGTTTTAGGGAAACCATCAAGTGCATTCCTGAATCTCCAAGACAATTAACCATTTCATGCCTTTGAATCACAAAGGTCCTCCAGTTTATATTCAGAACTGGCAGAAGGCAGGGCAGGATATAGCTTTATGTGCGCAGACAACCTTAGGGCCTTGTTACATATTAATTGTAGGCAGCTCCTTGAGCTCTTAACCCCTTTATTGTCCACAGATTAATACGGGAAACTAGTTTTAAGCACACTTTAGGCATTTTTAGGTTATGCTACTCCAGGACAAGCTGCTCTCTGAAATGTGTAACCCAGCTTGTGTTCTATTAATGTGCGTTGTCCAGGATGCTGTGTTCCCTCCCCTCACCTTGCCAAGTGAAAAAACTTTCCACCCTTGAACTCTACTGCCCAGGGGGCAGTTCTGACACCAAACCATGCCTCCTCCCATCCACAGGGATGTGACCATCTAACCCCCAGGGGTGCAACCCTGTGCAAACAGCCTGCAGAACATATTCCAGATAGCCAGGTTGCAGGGCATGGATGGGGCCAGAAGTAGGGTCTAGCAGGGAGGGGGGAGACAAGGTAGGGGGCCCATGAGTTGGGGCTTCCTTTCTGAATCAGAGGCTCTCCCAAAATGCCTATCCTCACCACCACCCCAGGAAGCATAACCAGTAACCCCCCACACTCCAATCACAAATCCCAATTCATTAAACCATGAGACCTTCTTTAATTTATTTCCTTTTTCCCCCCTTTTCTTTTAATTTTATCCTTTAGTGGTAGACTTCCTTTAGTTCATCACCCTTCTCCACCCCCATTTCCTTTTCATCTCCCATTTTATCACCCAGCCCCATTCAATTAACTTTCTACCTTGAAGTTTCATGTTCATACCCCACTCCCAACCCATCTTTCACACCTAGGGCAGGAATAGAAGTCTGTACTGGCTCACCTGCCCTCTAGTTACAGGTCACAGCTGTGCAGAAGAGGAGACAACAAGAGAAGGATTTTAGATGCAGGGCCTTGTTACGCCTTACACCATGAACTGCACAAATGTTGGTTAGTGTTACAGCTAGCTTGAGTCTGGAGCAGTCACACATGCAGGCCAGCAGGGGTCTGGAGGACTGAAAGGTAACTCCTTCACTTTGCATTCTGGACTTTCCCTGCACCTGCCCCTGCCCCTGCCTCTGGGTGTCGCCCTTGCCCCTCAGGGTCCCCCCTGCCTTCTGCCACCCTCTGTCCCCACAGCATTTCTTACTTGTGGCTGTCTGGACTGTCTGCTCCAGTGAAGCAGCAGCAACCATGTAGGCAGGTTAACCCTTCCCTGCCTGCTCTAAGCACAGGCAGCAACAAGTACAGGTTGCTGGGCGGGAGCAGTGACAGGGGATCTGAGATGCTGGGGAGGGGCAGCAATGGGCCAGTGTGGTGGGGGGAGGGTGGGCCTGTGGGCTGTTTACACTTGGCATAGCCTGGAGTGGTTATACCTTGCTGCAATGTGAACTGGGTAATACAATCAGAGATAATCCTGTCCTAGAGTGGTGTAATTTTGAGATGTACAGCAAGTGCTTAAAACCATTTTAGGTGTTAATGTGCCAGCCTTCAAGGTGTTAAGACCTCCAGGAGCCACCGAAAATTACTGTGTAACAAGACCCTTAAGGTGCGAGTGCTCCAAACTCAGGTTAGCACTAACACTGATCAACATTTGATCCACTAAAAGTGCAACTTGTAATGAGGCCCTTAGAGAACAAATTAGGCGTCCCCCTGCGCCCTGCATCTGTTTGGCTTCAGACTAACACAACTCTTTATACAGAGCTGGAAAAAACAAAAGAAAATAAATCACAAATTCTTGCCGAGATCAGCATAATGTAGTGGTTTCCTTCTGTTTGATGATTTTCTCCTCCCATTACTCTAGGCTTTCCTCTGTTGGGACAGGTAAGGTACAGCTGCTGTGATGCTAGTGCTTGTTAAATGTAAGTTAGGCAGGACTAGCCTTGGACTCAAATACTATGGTGTATTAAGATCTAAACCAGAAATCATGAGGATGTTTGTACATTTGATGCTAGTTAAAACTACTGGTTTGATTTCTTAGTCCTTTCACTGTACTCCTGAAGGTATTGCACTGCAGTTCTTCACAGGCACTCGATTCAATATGGCACATGAACTACTCATACATTCTGCCAACAGACTCCATTCCCAGTCATCTTGAAACTTATACATAACTTTATAAAAATATCATGCCAGATTTAACATGGTTTGTATTGAAGGTTTTGAAAACTACAAATTCCTTCAATTATGTCTTCAAATTAGCTAATGGTAAAACCATACAATCCTTTGCATTTGATCCAAGGAAAAGCAATGTTATTTTTATAGAAAAATAGATCATGTTTTTTTTCACGCAGGGGGAGAGGGACAGAGCAGAATGCTCTTGTTTGCCTCAGAGCAAAGATGAAAATTATTAAACTCTTAATGACAAGTACAACTGGAAGCAAAGCCTACATAAGGATTTCCCACATACCTTCCCAACAGATACAGGACTGGCTTGAGAATCAAGAGACTCCACTGCTATTGCCAGCTTCACCACTTGCCTGCTGGGTGACCTTGGACAATTCACTCCCTCACACCCTCTGTGCCTCAGTCTCTCCATTTGTTAAAGAGGGATAATGATATGGATCTCCTTTGTAAAGTGTTTTGAGAAGTACTGATCAAAGTAGCATATAACACATAGACATTATTAATATTATCCTGAAAGGTGACAAGATTAGTTACAGTACTAATGTTAGGGTTTTATTTCGTGATTTTTAGAAAAGAAGCAGAGCTGGAAAGGAGGTAAAGTGTTATGAATTACCCGGAATATGATTGCATCTGCAGCTTGTTTTACCTGCCACAGATCAGAAAATACCTAACAGATGTTAATGACTTCCTGACAACAGGGAATGGCTGAAACAATCAGAGAAATAAAGAGCTGACCTCATAATTAGCATCCTTGGTCACTTATGATACCAGGCTTCAAACTGGTTTTAAAAGAATATTGAATATGGCTCCTGGATTAGACTGGAATAGGAAAGGGAAGCACCATAAATTCTTGAGACTAAAATCAGAAGATGCAATGATTGAAATGTAATGGTCTCATATTTTTGCAGGTTTCAGGTACAAATCTGAACTTTTGGTGCTTATCTGAATCAAACTAGGATCCCATCTCTCCACATTTCTAACTGCAATCCACTAGAAGCAAAATTTCAACTGGCAAAGGAGAGCAAAATTTTCTATAAGCCATTACCATCGCCCAAGCCATTAGTCCCCAACCTTTAACAAATCTGAAGGTTTTTATTTCTTACTGATACAGGAGACAGATAGCAGTCTCTTTTTTGACGATGAACTTATCGGAAGAGAAATTGCATACATAGCAAGGCATATTACAACATAGTGATTAACTTTACATTACAGGTCTTATGAAAAAGTAAAAAGGTAGTTCACTTCAGTTTCATAAAAATGTAAGATCAGAGAATATTTAGAGGCAATTTAAAAATTTCTAGATGTTTTAAGGAAGCATTTGATAAGCTAGTCATACCCAGGCTCTCTGCCCTCTCCTATCTCCTCAACATTTCTTAAAGTCATCTTTTGGCAAATGATTTTAACATTCACTTTTCACCTGATAGATCTTCTTGCTTGTACAATTCATTTTAGAGGCATAACTTGTTTTCTTTGCTAAGATTTCATTTCCTCCCATCTCAGAGCTTGATGAAATCTATTTCTTAGTTCCTCATCTCCCAGTGAAAGCTGACAACAAGTATCAGACAAAATGTAGCTGTCCCATATAAAGTAATTCATTTCTGTCAAAGATTAGACATCATTTTTTCCTTGACATAAGATGACTGATATTGTTCTGAGATCCAAAAGGGGCAATTTAACCATTTAGGTGCTAAGATAGATTAAATAGATGCATTTCTGTTTAAAATGTATGCAGCTATTTTGGGATATAACTGATCAGAACCAGAAACACAAGAATGAAAACAGTAGTGTGTTTTTCCTTCATCTTCAGCAGGTGTTTAATTGGGACCTTTAACATTATCAGAACTAAACTGAGAATCAAAAATGTTGTCTATCATTATTAGCATTATTCTATTATGGAGGGATAATTATTATATACAAGATGCTTTACTGATGCCTACCTGCTGGCAAGTGAAACCTGTTCTAGAATCAAAATATTCCCGATTCTAAACTTCAGACATGTTTTCTGTATAAAAATATACCTTCTGCTAAATGTATTCGTCTTCTGCAACCACCATAGAAAAATAGTGTGTCAAAAAAAGAGGGGGTAGGGTTTAGCATGATGTTTTCAGTGGACTCTATTTTAAGTCTCCATTGTCCTCAGCATTTCCCAGTAGCATTATGTGCCTCTCCCCATCTTCCCGGCAAGCATTAATTTACATTTACTAAAAAATGCAATTAAGGAGGTAGGGTGGCCTTGTGGATATAGATTTGCTGTAATTCATGAGACTTGGGTTCTACTTTGGTTCTACCTTTGGATGACCTTGTTATAGCAGGCAACAAGCTGTGCTTCTAAACCACAGTTTCTCCACCTGCACAGTGGGGATAAAGATACTCATAATGATACTGAGGGCTTTGAGGTCTCCTGTTGAAGACTTCTACAGAACAGCTAGAGGGCAGATTTCTTTAATACTCTAGTGAAACATGAACATGAACATTTCTGCACAAATGTTCAGAACAACAGTTGTATCAGATGAATGCAAACAGGTTTTATTAATTACATGGTTTGCAAATGGATAAGGAGAGTGTCAGGATAAGGCCTCAGATTGTGTTGCCCCATAAGAAACAGCTTGAAGAGATACGAGGGAGACACATACACAAAATCACTCACACAAGGTGCTGAAGCCCATCAGTTTCTCAGAAAACAAGGATCATAAATCCCTAGGCATCAATGTCCAGTAGTTCTATTAAGCTTCTCCCTTTTTCTTTCTGCATAATAATCCTTGTTTGTTTCATAGTCTCTCTGCTATAAGATTTTTGCATTGTAGATTTTTTATGCATTAATGATTCTAATATCTTTTTACTGCTTCATATTTTAGGGCAGTATCATCTTACATTACTCCTTGAGTTTTCATCTATATGGGAACCTTTTGCAGCTGCTATAAGAAGAGTTGAAACCTGCTCAGAGCAGCAGCCTCAGGGCAGCCCAAAGATGAGCTTTAAAGTTGCTTTGTGCTCACCAAACCTTAGCCCAACTGGTAATTTAAAAATGTTCTATAATCAAAATGACAAAATTGAAAATTGCAGATAGGCTTTTACAAGTCTTAGATTTAACATTTTGATACATCCTCCTGAAAGTCACATCTGTGATTCTGAAAATTCCATTCTGGTGTCATTACAGATGCTATCTGTATATGGCTGGCAAGCAAACAGGTAACATTTCTGATAGAGGTGGCTGTGACACTGGTCAATCAAAAATAGCATCTCCCTTGAAAAGGCCGCTTACTGAGGGCATCTATCCAGAGCAAGTCAGAACAATGCTGAGAAAAGGTGCATGCTAGTGACTGAATCAGAAGCAGAGCAGTTGTGGGCCTCAGATACAACTTAATGGTGTACTCACAGTGCACCGATAATGCAACTAGGCTTCTTTTAGTTCAAGAGGTAATGCAGTCATAGTGGGTGCGGCACATTTAGAATAGTGCTCTTGTGTTATATAGACAGGGGTAGGTATCTTGGGGAGGGTGGGAGAAGGAAGTACCCCTGCACTGTGTGGCCTAGGTGCTGTATATCAGCACTGTGTGCAGCCTCTGGCCCTGCCAAAGTTGGACACCCCTAGAATACACAATAGTGACCTGTGCTTGTGATCTTTTAATTTCTATTTAATGAGAAATTTGGAGTATGCACTATGAATCTTACTTGTGCATTTGTGAGCAAGTCACACAGGATACTCTAGTATCAAATAAGTTAACATATTAATAGACATGAATAGCAAGCTTACTTGTACCTCCATTCACATCAGTGCCACATCGTTGGTGATCCCTAGTAGTTGAGAATGATTTGAGAAAGTGATTGCTTTATCTGTGGGTCTGAAGATGGATGACAAGGCCAATCTGGGATTTACAGGTTCTACTGCAGCGCTACATGCAGGTGGGTGGCTCTGGTTTCTTGATGTGGTCCACAACATGTTGTTTCTGCCACTACTGTTTTTCCATCTCCCATTGTCATCATGGGGTTTCAAAGTACTGAGATCCTTGCAGCTTTAGGGGTTGTTCTGGGCAACAGTCTTCCACACTTTGATGTCAATGTTGCATTTTTTCAAGTTGGCCTTGAGGATGGCCTTGAAGTGCCTTCTCTGCCCTCCTCTTGAGCACATGGCTTGACTGAGCTGGGACAATAAAACTTGCTTCAGGAGCCTGGATTTGGATATCCAGATGATGTTGCTGGCACAGCACAGTTGAGGTCAGATGATCATCACCTTGATGCTTGTCATCTTTGATTGTGAGAAGATGCTAATGTCCGTGGGTTTATCTTTTCACTGGATTCAAAGGATCTTCCACAGGTAATGTTGATGGTACTTCTGTAGCAACTTGAGGTGTTTCCTTTACGTTGTCCACATCCCAGTTCGATACAGTAAGGCAGGAATCACAACTGCTTGCTTAGACTTGAGCTTGGTTTTGAATATGATGTCATGATCTTCAAACACCCTCAGGTGTCCGAAAGCTGAACTTGCACATTTGGGGTGATGTTGGATTTCTTTATCTATGTTAGCCTTCTGCAAAACAGGGCTTCTGAGGTATGAGAAATACTCAATGTTCTCCAGCATCTCACCATAAATCTGAATTATCAGAGCTGGGGACTACTCATTAAGAGGTTGTTGATAGAGGACCATAGCCTTCTGAATGTTAAACATCCCATTTACATCAATGACAACATTTCTGTTAACTTTAGTAGAAGCAGGATATGACCCACTATAAGCAATTCTTAAATATCACACCTCCAGAAAGGTTCAGTATAGAGTGATTATTATTTGTGTGCAGACTTCTATTTAGTACATCACAACTGCCAAGAACTTGGTACAAGAGCTTTATACCATTAGCACCATGGAATTATTACACAATCAAAATATCCTTAATGGAAGTACTTTTTCTCCCCTTGAAACCAGTTGATCATATCTAATTTTAGCTGAGGAATGTACAATGGACTCTTACTATTCTTAAAGTAGACATGAACATGCTTAAATAAGAGTATGAAACATATCAACAGGACTAAATTTAATACCTAGGGTTTTTGTTAACTAACTACTTTTAAATATCATTAAAGGCTTTATAATAAATTACATTTTTTGAAATGGAAATAAGGTTTTAAATGAGCTTAAAATTTATTCTTATATGTAACACATCAGTTGGGACTTTGTTCAAAAAGGTAGACTATGTCATTATTACTTCAACCTACACCTTTTCTGCTGCACCTCCAGGTGTTAATCCCAATCAAAGCTAACAGCCCCATCCCTGTGGGGCAACAAAAAGAATTGTTTCACATTGCTACCAAGAAGATTTGTAACTTTAATTATTTTTGCAATTATTTGCTACAATTCAGCTCTGATTTTGTTCTATAATCACAGTTATAGTTGCTGATCAATTATTTGATGCCACTTCAAAACCATTTACCAAATCTGACTCTGGACTTCATGCAACACTGTTTTATAAGTGTGCAAAGTTTTGACTTCTGGAAGAAATACTTCAGAAAAAGCAATAAGCTTTCCCTTGGGGCTCACATCACTTTGCAATTTTTCCATAACAATTTAATTAGCAAAATTATCAAGGGAATACTTTGTACTATTGCAACATTTCAACTAATTTTCTGTCTCCAACCAGAAATGCCTCCCCCTCTAGCCCCCAAACTAGATCTTATTAAGTTATTGAGAAATAGATTATCCCTTTAGGGAGCTGGTTAAAGTTGCAATTCTTTTAAAGTTTGCTAAGTAAAGGTGGCATTTTTTTTTTCATGAGGGTCATTCAAATTATTCACATCTTAAGATTTGGTTGAATAAGACTAGAAACCCCCCCATTAATTTTACCCACAAGTTACCATGTCTGAAGTGACACTTGACCTGGCTTCATTATTAGATGATCATTTTACAAACTAAAACAGTCACAAAAACTTTGGTCCAAATTCTACTCTCAGTCACATAGTAACTCAAAAGGTCATCGGCTGATAAATATATACCATATAAACAAAAAGACAGATGTTGGCCCTAAGAAGGTTTCACTTGTTTTACTATGGGAAAGTAATCAAATATCTCTATGGAAAAGTTTGAAGAAAATTATTTTATGACTTCTAATAGACCTTGACTGGAGAGAGACATTTTCCACTCATCTTTAATTTTAAGGTTTCAGAGTTCTAAATGAAAAAATTAAGTTCTGATTATTTTTAAATGGTGACAATAAAATAATATGGGGGGGGGGTTCTAAATAATAATAATCCACAAAGTGTGCATTAGAATTTTCAGCCATTTTTTGCTTTTTGGTTGGATGCATCTCCCAGTTCCAACACTGCTCTACCAATTTCAGGAACACGTACACGGCTTGGAAACATCTCGTTCACATTTGGAATTCTGATCTAGATGCATGCCTCTTGTGGATGAAAGTGTTTACAGTCTAATTTACTGGCTGTTCAGTTGCATTTGTCACATTTTTTCACATAAACTCGCTTCCCATGAGATATACAGCTTTGATCCTAAAAACACTACAACAAAAGCTTTAAAAATATTCTAGACAGAATACTATATCTTATGAATGAAATCTTTTCAATAGTATTTCTCATAATACTCTTTCATATAAAAGCAGTGTTAGGGCATGGCTAATTAAGATCTGTGTCTCATATACTTGCTATTGACTTTAAGAATTTTGATTTGAAAATCTATCTTTACATCCTACAGAATACCTCAAATAGCTCAAAGTAACTCCCTCTTTTAAGTGGGGTCAAAGAAAACATTAGGAGATGACAGGGAAAAGTAGATCATTCGGTGTTTTCATTCTGTATTTGACTACTGATGTGGCTAGGAACACGAGATCTTGAAAGCCATTTCAGCCTTTTCTGGTGATAGTACCACTACAAACCAACAGACAAGTTGCAGCAAGACATGAATCATTGAACTGCTTACATTTCTTATGGCAACTGAGGTAAAATATATGATCCTCTGTGATCAGAAATGGGGAGAGGAGAAGTAGGGACAGTGAGGAACAGAGTTAAAGTATGTCCTGCAGCCTGTCCATTCAAAGTGATATGTTCCTGCTTGCCAGCAGGTATGGAAACTTCCCAATTTAGCTTTGGCTACCTAACATGATTTACAACTGTTAACATTCAACATTTAATACCAGATGTTCCACAGATTTGCATATGAGTAGCTTCACACATTCAATAAAAGAGCCCTTTGCTAGTCCAAATTCCTGAGAATATAGCCATATTAACATCATATTCCTACCCTCCACAGTCTTCCTATTGCCTCCCAAATGAATTAAAAACCTTTGTCGAAGCCTTTGATAATTTCTAAAATGTAACTCCTGCCCACTTCTTTTATTCAGGTCTCATGCTGTGAACCCACTATACCCTGTTATGCCCCCCCGTGTCTTCTTTCACACTGAGGGCACAGACAGAAGTGACAATTTTCCACCAACCTGGCCACAGAAAGCAGTTTATAGCCATGACCAAACACAAATGCATGGCTGCAGGGAGCTTCAAAAATGGTTGATCAGTGACGTTTCAAAACAGAGCATCTTCTGTAACTTCTGTCTGCACTGCCTCCCATCCTGTCACTGTTTTCAGAATGGGAAGGGGGAAAGGGAGTGGAGGAAGTTCAGTCTGGGGGTTTTCAGCCACTGTTGGAGGGTAGGATGGGTGTACTGGAGCCCCCCTCATGTGGAGGGGGGTGTCCAATTCACCCACTCCACCCTTCAGTACTGCCTGAGGAGCTTTTAGAAGGAGTTCCCTCTGCTGCCTTTCCTCCCTCCCATTCAGAAAAGTTTGCAGCCTTGCAGGGAGGAGGGGCTGTTGCTAGGAGAAACTGGCTGCAGCTCACAGCCAGCAGCTACATTCCCCTCCCCCTGGAACCAAGAGGGGGATTTTTTGGTCCAAGGAATCTTTTTGGTCCGAGGGATCATTATAACTCAGAATGCTTCCTGCAAAGTACCCTGAGTTACAGTGAGGAGCTGTACTTCTGCCTGCACCCTGAATGTACTTGTTATATACACTGTATTTCCAAACATTCTGAAATCTTTTGATATTCCTAATTGTTTTGTGACAGAGAAGTTACCCATCCAGTCAGTACCTACTCATACTAAGCATAATACCAATGGGGGAAAAAATATTTGTGGGACTAATTCATCCATAGCCTAATGTCATGGAAGTTGGTTTAATCTCTGCTGAAATCAGATAACAGGATTAGGGATACTTGCACATGTAGCATAGAAGAGCTCAATTTAACCATTTAGGCTGATATGTTCATCAACTAGTTTCCCATTGACTCTCAGATCCCTAAGATCCTATCCTAATTCAGTACTGATATCACGCTGTGAATCTTACTTACATTGTTCACTTGCACTTAGAAAAGAGGTGGTCAAACCTGCAGAAAAGCTGCAACTCTCAAAGTCAGGTTCTCAAAGCCTAAGAGTAACAAACCACTTATAGGAAACAAACCATGAACATAACTTCAAACTAGGAAATTTCAACACTCAAGTCTCCACAAGGAAACTTAGTTCCCTCATCATAGGGAAAAAAATACTTTGGATAAAACTGATCATCACAAAGCAGGATTTCTCATGATCACTGCATATATATATATATATATCAAACACAACTCTATCTTGGACTTATATGTATAATACATAAAGTATATTACACAGTAGTGGGCATGTCCACATGGTCATTACAGCACATTAAGCTTAATACCTACAATGACAGGTACTAATTTAATCTGCTGTAATTGGCACTACTGCACATTAGCACAGATTAACTTTTTTAGTGACATTAATACACATTAGACTAAACTGTGTATTACATTAGCGCATTAGCATGGGTTTTGCCTGCCTTGCTAATGCACAGTAGAATTACTCTTCTGCACATTGTATCACATAGATGAACCCACTGATTCCTAGTTTAAAACATTTTTGATACTAGGATGTATGAATAAGTTTAGCCACATTAATCAATTATATCCATATTTTATAACCATAACCATAAACAGCAGAGGCAGGATTGAATCACGAACAGGGACACAAGCAATATCTGGTTGCCACAGTGATCACAACTGAGATTTCATGGCTACTAGCAGCGGCCACTTTTTATTGAATTCCCAAGTCAGCAGTGTGAGATTCCCTGGTAGGGTTGTGCAAAATTTCGACAAGTGTTTCGTTTTGAAGCTGTTTCAACTTGTTTTGAACTCAAAACAGTGAAATCAAAATGAAACAAAAGGCCTTGAAACAGCTTTGAAATGAAATGAGGGCACTTGAAATGTTTCAAGTTTCAAAACATTTCAAATTTCAAAGCTTGCTTGCTTGCTTGGAGTTAAATAGAAACTAAGGAGAGAGAAGGGGAAGAGGAGGGAAGGACTACTCCGATATTGACAGCTAGCTCCTGGTTGGATTCTCTACTCTCTGATCACTTCCCCCAGCTCTCTGATCATTTCCCCAGCTCTTCCCAAGGGACACGGCCCCCAGTCTGCATGTTGGGTTTTAGTAGGCTGCTGCTGCAGGCTGGGGCCAGCAGCAGCTGCTTGACACTGCCACTGGCCCCAGCCTGCAGCAGCAGCCTGCTTAAATCCAGCATGCAGCAGCAGCCTGCTTAAATCCAGCATGCAGAACCAGGGGCCCACACTCTCTGGGAAGAGTTGGGGAATTGAACTGAGGGCTGGGAAATTGAATAGGGAGCTAGGGAATGCAACCAGGGGCTGGGGAATCAAACCAAGAGCTAGGGAATTGAACTGGGGGCTGGGGATTTGACCCAGGAGCTGGAGAACTGAACCAGGGGCTGGGGACTTGAACAGGAAGCTGGGGGAGTTCAGGTCCCTGAACATTCCTCCAGTTTCCAGTTCAATTTCCCAGCTCCTTGATCTTTCCTCCAGACTTTGATCGCTTCCCCCAGGTCTTCCCAGGGGGCATGGGCCCCTGGATGATGCGGGATGACAACAGGTTGCTGTTGCCAGCTGGGGATGGTGGTGGTTCTGGACTATTTCCCCATCTGGCAGCAGCAGCCTGCTGAAACCCCATGGAGATCCAGAAGTCACACCCACCCTGAGAAGAGCTGGGGGAATGATCAGAGCTGGGGAATGAACCAGGAGTTCCAGCTGACACATGGAGCCACCCCAGCTCTGGGACAACATGCGGCGCCCTGCTGAGCCACACCGCACTCATGTGATGGTGCAGCTCCTGCATGGGTGTCAGGTGGGGGGGGTGGATGTGATCCCTGCTGCCACCCATTGCCCCACGGTACATGGGGTGGACTCTGCCACAAACCCTCAGAGACCCCAATTGCCGGTGCCAGCTCTGGTGAGTGCAGAGCTTTTTTTTTGTTTTTTTTTTTTAAAGCTCTACACTCACCGGATACAGAGCATGCAGATGACAGCATGCTGCCACTGCCACCTGGGGCCAGTGCCAGCACCCAAGTCTGCCCAGAGAAGTCTGTGCTGAGCACCTGGAAGAACCCAGTGCTAACACTGGCCCCAGCTAGCAGTGACAGCCTGCTGTTATCCCACACACAAATCCAGGGCCTGAGCTCCCCAGGAAGGCTGTGCCAGACTCCTCGGGGGGGGAGCAGGACCCTGGATCTGCATGTGGGATGACAGCAGGCTGCCACTGCCAGCAAGTGATACTAGTTTTGCTTTGAACAGTTTGAGGTGCAGTTTCACAAAAAACTCTACACCTATCTCCTTGAACCTTGGCAGATTTCATGCCCTCAGAAGGGACTATCATCTCTTCAAATTTCATCCAAATCAGGCAAGAAATGACAAAGTTATAGGCATTTTCGTGATTCCTCATTATAGCTTATGGACAAAACATCAAAATATGTCAAAACAGAGTCTAAACAGTGAAACAGTTTAGACGAAATGAAACAGAACAGTGCTTAAAAACAGTGAAATGAAGCACTGTCCCTTCAAAATGATGAAACAGAAGTTGAAATGAAATGGTGCTGTTTTGTACAGCCCTAGTGCCTGGTGCTTGTCCACTGCTGGCACCACCCTATGGTATGGTACTGGCTGTACATGCCTACCAGGTAATAGGTGAGTTAGTGGTGTAGGTACCTTCTTTGCGCTTTTTAAAAAAATTAAATATGGGCAGTTATTTTACACATTTATCTGAAAGATTCAGCACATAATGCTAAGTTGTCTGCCATTTGTCTCTGTGAATTACATATCCCTTCAAGTTATTAAATGAGTAGAAAGGAAGTTATTATTTCCTATGTGTTTCCAATTACTCTGAGGTCTGAAATAAAAGCTATTCCAGCCCAGGTTATATTCTAAAATTATGGATGCTTGTGTAGTTTGACAACAAGGGAAAACAGGATTATTTTAAACCTTTCTGTGGTAGTTTTTTAGAACATGAAGAAAAGCTCCATATGAACAGAACTGTAATGTTAGCCAACCTGCCAATCAAGACACTAATCCTCTAAACATCTCTACTGTCAGGAGACAGATACCTGGAAGCTGGTATGTAGGAGATAAAGAGGAAAGTTGGACAGGAACCAGAAAATGTTCAAAAGAAAAACTAGATGCATATGTCCAGATACTGTTTTTTTTTCACCAAAATTCTAAAATGAGTGATACAGGAAAGCTCTGACCTCCACACAATTTTTTAACCCAAACCAAAAATCCTGTTTTGTTATCAGTTACATGGTTCAAGCTGCACTATTTCATTTTTACTAAATTTGCAGACAATAAAGTACAATACTGAACAAGGTAGATATTATTATGATGGTCAAATTTTAAATGTAAATATTTTTAAGTATGCATAATATCATATCCTGTTCTTTTGGGCCAGGTACAGACATGACACTTTTACTGGTCTAAGTTACTGGAAATCAATCTACACCCATGACAGAACAGAAGTTCAGTACACATAGACTGGTGTAAAAATGGGGAGCCCGATCTAAGAAAGACTTGATGCGATGTAGTCAAATCTAATCGATCTAGGTTAGACTGGTGAATTGAACTTCACTACCAAGCTATTAAATTAGTTCACTATCCTTCAGCATCCCAGCCTTCTTTTTGGTGTCTTGCCAACACTCCCTTGCAGGGAGGTATGCTAGCACTTGGCTTGTGCTTCCTCCCCCTCCCCCATCCAGCTGGTGCAAGCAGCTCACCTCTGGTTGGTTGGGGACGGCAAAAAGCAAAACATCAAGGCAGCTGCCTCCATGTTGTAGGTTGGGGACACTGGACATTTCCAGGCCAGGGCATAGGGCATTTCCAGAATCAGAAGGTATCTGCTAGAAGCCCATGGAAAGATTGAGGCTGTGAAGTGGCCTGACCAGTGGAGCCCTGGTCATGCTGTGACAGGGCGTGCACCCAGCTGCAGTGAGAAGGAGAGCCATGCACCAGGACCCACACCTTCCTGCATCCTCCTCTATCCATCCACCCTTCCAACCTTCCTTCTCTCCTTCCATCCACACCCTAAATCATCACAGGTTGTGGGAGCTGAGATGCAAATGGAGCTGAACCTGAGGTCCCATGACATCTTCTCAGGTGTGGCCAAGAGCAGGGAGCACATCATGCAGGAATGGGGGAAAAGGTCTGATGCCACGTAAATTGGGACATAGGACCTGGAGTCAGGGCCCTTGCCCTAAACCTTGTGGGAACCCTTCCCACCCTGGTCCTCAACCCTGCAGACCATTGCTGACTCTGTGGGCCCCAGGACCCCAATCCCTACACTGTTGCCACGGGTGTTCTAGACCTACTCCTCCAACATTTTTCTGCCTACCTCCCAGATGCACAGAGGGCCTCCCAGCCCCCCACAACCTGGACAGCAGCTGTTGTAGAAGCATAACCTGAATGACCTATGACTATTCCCTTCCCCCCCACACACACACACTACTGTTGGCAAGTTACACCCAAATCAAGGATTCTGTGCAGCCTGGGAATGTACAATCCACACCCACTGCACGTGGCCATAATGAGGATGCAGGCCCTGGGAATAATGAGAAGCCTCTAGGGGCGGGGCCAGAGGAAGTATGGGGAAGCAGGGGTGGCCTGCAGCTGCTACAGGTCATCCCTAAAGTCACATCCCTCTCTCAGGCAGTTGTGGCTGAGAAGCCCAGAAAGGGTTGGATGAGGGGAGCAGTGCAGGGATGGAGGGGCATAGAGGAAGTGTGAATTGTTCCACTTGAACTGTTCAGAGAGCAGGGCCCCACTAAGTGCTCAACAGGTTTTTGTCTTTCAACACTAGGCAGACCAGTTGCCCCTTCCCCTCACCTTCTCTACTTCTCTTGTCAACTGAGGTGCCAGCCCCACCCCCTCCCTGGCCTTGGGAAATTCTTGCTCTCCTTTCAAATGTTTACATTTAAAATATTTCCTTTCTTACTTAACAAATATATAGTGTAAACACTATGGTATTCTGGGTGAGGGGAGTGGGACAAGGCTGCCTGGGACCCAATACCAGGGTCATCAGGAACACTGTCCCTCCCAGAGCTGACCTGCTTCCCTCCAGCCCTGGCAGAGACCCTGTGTATGAAGGTGCCCCCAAGTAGTTTCAGAATAGTCTTAAAGTGCCACAGGAGTACTCAGAACTGGTAGAAGAGAACAGCCCACCCACCCAGGCTGTTGCTTGGAATGCATCTGGCACCAGAGACTGCTGGACCCGGCTTGTCCACCCACCAGCCAGGAAGTCTAGGGGAGGAGCTCTTCCACTCCCCACATCCTCCCTCCTGGTTTGGGACCCACTTTGGGGAGCAGTACAACCTTGGTGGGGATAAGCAGCCCCTGTGCTGCTGAGTGAGCCCCCAGGTATGGCCAAAGGTCACAGGGCTGGGATCCCTCAAGGGGAAGCCTAGGTCCTGGGGGCAGGGGCTGAAGGGATGGGGATCCTATGAGGGAGAGCCAGGATTCCATGGCCCTGACTGTGGTGATGCCTCCTGTCCCACAGTTTCCCTGCCCTCACCCCAGCAGCCACCTCCCTTCCCTCCCTGCAGCCCTCTCAGTTGGACAGTGGGTCTGCCCCTACCCCATACCTCCCCTCCAAGTTTTTGTGTTTCTTGAGTTCAGCCCTGTGGCACTCCCCCTGACCCCAACCCCCTCCCGATCCTAATTGCCCTTTCCAGGTTCTTTTGCCTCTTTCTCAAACCTTCCCCACCTCTGTCCCTTCCAAAGTTTTGCTGATTTGTGCTAATTGGGAAGAGAGATCAAGCTAAGACATAGGCAATGTTCAACAGGTTTTTGATATTAAACACATGAAAAGTTTGGAAGTGCAACATTTTTTAAACTAAGGCACATCTCATGCCCCATTCCCCTGCACCCTGGTGAAGAGAGGGGAAGGACAACAGTATTTGGGCAGCCTGAGTTGTGCTGTTCTTTGGCATTCATACAGTGCTGCACAGGATGCAGGGCCAAAGGAGCCCAGGGCCTTGTGCTGGGGCATAAGCACTCAAAGCCCTTCAGCTCTGTTAATCTGGGGAGGACTCCCAGTCCTCAAGAGTAAGGAATTAGTCAGTTAGGGCTTTGCAGATCTGGACTATCGACCACTGTGTGAGGTGAAGATCAGCAACCCCAGCAGCAGATTCACACTCTCCCCCATCCTTATGCTACGTATGCTCAAGCTGCCATGACTGCTTTGTGCACTATGCCTTTTCTTCCCAGGCTTCACAGAAGAGTTCCTCTAGTCTTGCAGATGTTGTGGAGGACAAATTAAGTGATGATGAGTTGCATTGAGTTCTCGTCGTTCACTTGAAGCATGCTGTAAAAGCCCACTAATGCACCTTGAGGTGGACAAAGTTGCATTCCGCTGTCATGCTACACCTACTTAGGCAGTAGTTGTAGGGCTCCTTCCACCAAGCCAGCTATCCCACATAGGGCTTCATCAGCCAGGGCATGAAGGGGTAGGTGGGTTCCCTATGATGAAAGGGGTGGGGATGATGACATCACTGATGATGAAATCAGGGACCCTGGGAGCATAGGACTGGAAAGCAGGGAGTTGTGTGGAAGACATAGTCATCATGCGTGCTGCCTGCCCAACCAGTGAAGATGTGGGTGAAGTAGCCCTGGTGCTTGGCCCTGCCAGATGATGAAGGAGTAGCCCTTGCTGTTGCTGTATGAATAATGAGCTTGAGCTGAGCAGAGGATGGGGATGTGGGTACAGTCCATGGCCCCCACACAGTTGGGGAAGCCCACCTGACCACTTCCTATGGGTTGATGAGCTAGATGAAGTGGTTGGCCAGGATAGCTTAGATGTCCAGACACCTCCCTGACAGCCTCTCTAGCAATGGTCTTGACCACATTGAACTGGCTGGAGACATAGTGATAACTGCTGGGGGTGGCCAGCTTCATGACAGAGCCATCTGCTTCTATGAAGGCTGGCTGCATGCAGATGCCCTAGCATGTGATGTTGGGGGCCAGCTGGATGATGATGTACATGAAGATGTCCTTATGCATGTAGAAGGTCTGGACCCACTGTTCTTCATCCCAAATGCCCAGGATGATCCACTTTTACCAGTTGATGCTGGTGGTGCAGGCCTGGGACCAGTACTCAATGGTCTGGAGGTGGTGCCAAAGCACCCCAGCATCCATGGTATCCTGGGTGGCCTTGTCTTCATTGGCCATGTGAAAGCTGGTGGCTAAGTCCAAGATGCTTGGTGGGCACAGAGTGCAGTGGGTGGTCCAGTGCAGGATGGCCAGGTGCTGGCTCAAGGGCATGAAGTCATGTGCCATGGTGATATGCTTCTGCATCATGTCCAGGTGGTGCGCATGACGTCCTGCAGCCTCTGGCAAGAGTTACACAGGGGAACAAGAAGGACATGCCATAGCTCCTACGTCTCCATGCTTGGGCATGGGTAGTAGGATGCCATGCCAGGGTGCAGGCAACTGGGACAGAGGCACATGTAATTCATGATGAAAGGTGGTCGCTCTGGGGCTCTTCTGTAAGCCTAGGACTGGGCATGGGGGACGGTCCACGGTGATGTGACATGGTGCTGGGGGCATGGTTCCCTGTGTCTGGAAGCCAATCAGAGGTGGTCTGAGTGCTCAGCTGCTCTTGGCAGTCCCCGGCAGCCCAGAGAGTCTGCAGGCCTTGCTGGGAGGCATGCAGAAGCACTCCCAACCTGCTAGTCTTGGTTAGTAAAGGCAGCCTATGTGCCCCCTGCACAAAGGGCAAATGTGTATACTGTTCACTATCAATCTAACCTAGGCCACTTGGAGAAAAGCATATAAATTAGATCTATTCCATCTCAGGCTTTTTGAGGCATCTGTATTTAGCCTTAGTGTCACATTCTGATGAAAATGTAGTAAAATAGGGACAGAAACTTCTCTAAAAATAACTGAATTGCACTGTCTATATCTGCCAATTCAATATTTTGTTTCATATATTGAAAGCAGAAAATTATGTTCAGTATTGAATCTGCTTTCTATATTCCAATGTTTTCAAACACATTATTGCATTATGTGACAGAACAGGGAGCAATAGTCTCAGGTTGCAGCAAGGGAAGTTTAGGTTAGATATTAGGAAAAAACTCTCTCACTGGGAGAATAGTAAAGCGCTGGAGGAGGTTACCTGGAGGGGTTGTTCAGTCTCCATCCTTGGAGGTTTTTAAGACCCAGATAGATAAAACCTTGGCTGGGATGATATAGTTGGGGATGGTCATGCTTCGAGTGTAGTGTTTGATGAGTTGACCTTCTGAGGTCCCTTCTATCCTTAATGTTCTGATTCAATGATTAACAATAAAGTAAATACCAGTTTATTTAAGAAATTTCCCCCCTTTTCTCAAATTGCCATGAAATAGATAACAATTTTAGCCAGATTTTTATTCATATGTATCTGCTGAATAATTTCTGCCATTAAGTCTTGATCTATAGCGTATTAACACAGTTCATGGGAGACATTTGATATTCAAACATGAGCCTTTTTGACAGGAAACATAGGTTTATACTGCAACTTTGTGTCTATTTAGGTGCAGATGTTATATTTAGATCAACTTAAGTAGGGTTAGGCTAATCTAAGTCAATCTAAGTCCCAATCTGTTGAAACATTTGGGGAAGTTAAAAAGGCAAAAAAAAATGTCTGGGCCAATCTAACTTAGTTCACCTCCCCATGTAAACTAAATGAGAACAGGAACAAATTAGTCAGATCTTGAAAATGTATGCACATGTTAGGAGTGCATCCCCAGGGCTGGAAAAACCCAGATGGTTGCCCCAGCCTCAGGACTGTGCTCTTCCTAACCTCCTCCCCACCCCAGCCCAAACTGACTGGGTTATTTTTAGCCCCCAGCATTCCAACCCCCAGACAGACCTACCAGTCTTCCCTTACCCCTCCATAGACCTGCCAACCCTCCTGATCCCAGCAACCTCTCCTCCCCACTAGTCAACCCCCTCTCACCCCACCCCAGTCCAATCCTACCCACCCCTCCCCTCATCCAGAGTTCCTTTGATTGGGATCCTGGCGTGGTTTCCTGCACTGGCAAGTGTGTGCACAAGCTGCTTCTGATCTATGATTACTTGGCTTTAAATAAGCCATGTGATCATATATTGCATGTGGCAAACAGGTGCACGTACCCTAGGTAAGTAACTCCTAGCATCAGGTTTCTGATTTGAATACATGTAACTGTGAATGAAAGATTTGCTTTCTGTGAATATTCTTGCAATCTTTTTCTTAAAATTGGCTGTTTCACTGAATATTCCTGCCAGCAAAGTCATTTGTTAGAATATTGATCTAAAGCAAATAGAGAACGAGTGTGAACACAGTTGAAGAAAATTCCCTTACAAGTCAAATAATCTGTACTTTAGCATTCATTCAGCCCTCATTATCACAGCCTCACAATAAAGCTGGCAACACGGGCCTCAATCCTACAAAAAAAGCCATAAAGGTGAACATCTATAGCCACAAAGAGCCTCACTTGGATCAAAGCAAATGCAACTGTCAGCTAACAGACTAGTTTCCAGAACCAGGACCTAAACTGATAATACAAAGAGTTTGAAATGGAGCTGAAATGATTGTCTTAAACAACTTTAGACAGAATGGAGGCAAGAAAAGCTATTTCTTTAAATTAAAATTACAAAACAGGCACCAAGCAGTGTCATTTCTAACATGCAAGAGAAGTAAAAAATATACACACTTTATCTCTTTTCATATGTTACTATGGGAGACAGTGAGAAAATGCAAACCTAGACACGACTCATCAGTAAGGGGCTATTATAGTTTACTGATCAAACCAAGAATAACACGTCCCTCCAAGGAGCATACTAGGACTTAGAAATGTGGAGGCTGCCAATACCCTGGCTTTCCCTATTCGTAAATGGGAGGGGGACCTGAATGTATTCTAGCTCTACAGGTGGAAGGATTCTGCAGTGAGGAAGGGGAGGATGAGGTCCCAGAATAGAAATGATTTAAAACAGTGGTGCTCAATGTTTTGGTCATGTGCAGCAGACAAATAACACAGGCCTAGTCTGCAGGCTAGATCCCAGGTGAAGGGTTGGTACACAGGTACTCTCCCATGCATCGGCTCACTCCTGCATACTGGATCTGGCTGCTCCACTTCCAGCCAGTCACCTCAAAGCACCCCTTTCCTTTCCACAGAGCCCAGAATTCAGTTCTCTTGTGAAAGAGGCTAGAGAAAATAATCAGTTACTCAGAGCTGATGGCAATAAGAGCAGGCAGGTGTGGGTCTCCATGAAAGCAGCAGGTAACTTTCCTAACTGCCTCAGGTTACATACACATTTATGCTACATGACAGAGGGTGCGTCTACACATTGCCAACAGCAACATTGCTACAGTGCCATGGTTTGGTACTTCCTCTTGGAGGCTAAAACACGGCACAGTCTAGGCAGTTACTCAGTTGTGCATAGTGCATGATGAGATTTTGCCGCTGCATTGGGAGTGCACCAAGATGGAAGTGTAGCTGGCAATCACCTGTAGACCCGTGTGATCACTATGTTACCATATTGTGCTGTACAACAATATAGCACATCACTATATGTTTAAGATGTCCGAAACAAGATTTCTTCTATCCATATATAATATTGAACATCTTGGAGTCTCAGTATTAATTGGAGATTTTTGATTCACAAGAATAGTACAATAATCATAACATCTTTTATTACAGGAAGAAGGCATGGTGATACCTTACAGACTAATCTGTTTAGAGAGGATGTACCCTATTTCAGCAAATGCCAAGAATGGATTTGCAGAGAGAAGTACTAAATAGAAAAGAACAAGGTCATTCAAATACAAAGGATAAGGAAAGGGGAAGGAAAGTGGTGGTGGGGGGCACTGACATGAGAGGCAAAAGTTTGTTAAAAGGATCAATGGAGATAAACAAAGCAGTTACCCCATTGAGAGACATAGGGATTATAAAAGCTAGTCCAGATAATACAATAAGAATTCATAATATCTGTTGAGACCATACTTAACACAATCCAGTCTCTGGATAATTTCTAGTTCTGAAATTTCATATTTGGGTCGTATTTTGTATTCGAGTTGGAACAAAGCCTGGCGCCTTGGTGGGAATAGGAGTTAGGTGCGCTTTTTTTTCTAATACAGTTTGTATTAGGGTTTTAATAATATATTCCCAGCAATTGAGTTGGTACAGGGTGTTCTCTCCCATTCCATAATGTACAATAACTGATTAAACTGGCCATACTTAAATTTTCATTTGAGGTTTGACCTCCTGGGTCCCAGCCTTAGAAAGGTCTCTGCTAGCACTGTCTTTAGATTTTTGCATTATGAAAGGACAGCAGTAAAAAATTTCTTTTCCCAATGGGATAATGTCTCGTCCTTTAAATATCTGTGCAGTGATGGATTCCAAAATAAAATAATTTTTCATTCCACAAGTAAGAAAATTATCTGGACAGAAGGCTTTTCATAGAAATGTTACTAATATCACTGACAATATTTCTAGGACACACATTGCTCAGTCCAGGAATGTAATGTACATGTTGCAATTCCTGTATTTTTTTTAAACCTCTGGATAGGTTCAGAGTACTAAATAAATAAAGAGAAAACATCCATTTAAATGAGTTTCCTGTGCTAACAGGATCTTCAACTAATTTTATGGGGGATATGTAATACATAACAAAGTTGAAGAAATTAGCTTTTCTCTGAATGTACTTAAGAAAAAAATATCCATCAGTCTCACCAGTTAAAACTCTGCCAACAATCTGAGAATATAAATAGGATATTGTTTCATTTTAAAATGTAATTGGTACACTAAATTAAGTCCTGAACTATCAAGTCAATAATAAAGAGCAGAGTATAGCAAAACATACAGTGACAAAACCCAGTAAAGCATATTTATGAGAAATGAAAAATCAGGGGGAAATTCATGTAAATGTGATTATTTCTCATTAGATTTGAATATCAAAATCAAATTATACAATGAGCATTTGATTCATATCCCCAGAGAAAGGTAGCAGAGATTATTTATTCATTCATGTCCTTTTCTTTTCCTCTGCTTAATAATCCCCAAACCAATCCCAATTCTCCTGAGACACCCTCCTCTGACTAGGGCACCCTGCAAGCATGGGACATGACTGGAATAGCCACCAGGTATTGTCATACTGCAGTCTTGTCAATCTTTTTTGCCTATTAAAAAGAGACATGTGCACAAATCACGATTTCTTGACCAGCACCAGAATGACTTCTCTGTCATGCTGTATGCAATGACTTATACACCAAGAGAGCTGACCCTTTCTGCTGCCTACAAGTCACAAAACCCTAAACACTCATCAGAACATGGTCATTAGGACAGTGCAAAATTTCAGCAGTCATTGTTTCAGAGGTGTTTTGAGCAGTTTCAGTGTCCAAAACACCACATCTGAATCAAAACAGATGGTTCCGAAACATCTTCAAAATGCAACAACTTATCTGAAATGTTTAAAAGAATGTTTCAGAAAATTTTGGAGTTTTGGAGCCAGCCTTGCAAGGAAACAGCTGTACACTGCTGCCCTGCTGAGCAACTCAGCTCCGCAGGGAGAAGAGATCCATGCCAGGGGTCTCCTGACTGCCGCTGCCCACTCTGCACTGACCGCAGGGAGCAGAGATCTGCACTGAGGGTCTCCTCACTGCTGCTACCTGCCCTGTGCAGCCCTATATCTTTGCCCCCTGCAGAGCCAGGTTGCATGGTCGGGACCAGTACTGCCCTCCTGCGTGACCTGGCTCTGCAGGGTGCAGAGATCCATGCTGGGGGGCTCCTTACTGTCACTGCCCACCCTGTGCAGCCCCGCATTACTGAGGCAGAGTGGGGCAGGCAGCAGTGGTGAGGAAACCCCCAGTGCAGATCTTTGTTCACTGTGGAGCTGAGTCACATGGCAGGGACCATCAGGCTTGCTCACTGCTCTGCACTGCTTTCCTGCCCCACGACCTGGCATGACAGGGATCAGAGATCTGCGTGGGTATTTCCTTGCCTGTGCAGAGAGGGCAGCAGCCCTCCCCTGCTGAGACAAGCCATCCACAGCCCTGTCCTGCTCCCCACTGGGGTCCTGCTGCCCCCAGCCCCACTCACCTGGACAGTAGGGCTGTATGAAGCTTGCAGACTGTTCAAAACAGATTCGGAGGAGATCTGGCCAAAATTAAACAGGACAATGATCCAAAACACTGAAATGAATCTGTGTCCTCTGAAACTGAATTAAGACACAGCTGTTTTGCACAGCCCTAATGATGATTGTATGTTATTTACAGAGCTAGCATAGAATGCTACTGGTCCTCAACTTACATGAAGCTGCATGAAACAGTCTATGATTTTTTTTTTCCAAATAGCTTTTAGTTGGTCGGTTGTATATTTGAGAGAGACATACGACATGCTTTTGGGCATAGAATGCCCTTCTTCACATCAATCTCAACCTGAAGCTGTTGCGCAGGAGAAAGAGACAGAGACAGTCAGAGCTGCAATGATATTGGATACAGTGTCTGTTCCAAGCAAGTTTCATGCTTGAAAGGTGCCCTGCTCAGCCCAGTTCTGAAGATATTACCCAGCCATGTGATTGGTTCAATAAAAGATAAAAATAATACTTTGTTTCTCTCATATTCCCTGGACCATCACACCTACAACAATATGCCAACTCTACTCAGCTTCTTTGCCGGGGATTGAAAAACCATTAAAGGTTTCAACACTGTGCAGAAACTGCTTACTGGGCACACATCCATTAATACACCATAGTTACAGCACATTAAGTTTAGTACTTGTATAACCAAGTAGTAAATAATAACTGTGCAGTAGTGCTGGCATACTGATGCTGCTGTACAGTAGCCTAATGACATCCTGCAGTAGTGTATTAGCACTGTTTCTGCTGTGACACACTACTGCGCAGTATTATTAGGCTACTGTGCATTTAGCATCTTATGTAGATGTGCCCATTGTCTCTCAAGCCTGGACTTAATTTTGCACTTAATTCTCTAAGGCAGGGGTTGGCAAAATTTTTGGGTAGAGTGCCAAAAACACCCACAAAACTTGACTTGTTGCAGAAGGTAGGAGAGCCATGGGGGACCCAATCCTTGTTGCTACAATGCAACCTCTTCTCCTTTCCTAAGCCACGCATGCCAAGCAAAATGACTTTGCGTGCCACACTCTAGCATGCATGCATGCCAGAGTTTGCATATCCTGTTCTAAGGGTTACTTCAGAGAGAATAAATGGTAAGGGAAATACTTTTTGGACCTTTTCTACTTCATTAACATAAGTAGAATATCATTCGTCTTTTAATATTAGGATCTTCTAACATAATTTGGAAATTTTTCCTGGTTTTCTGATGGAGCAGACAGAAAGAGACACAGAAGCTGCCATACGATTAATGGTGCCATCATGACTTTCCAATGCTTTCCACCACTGCGAAGTGGATGTAAAATGCTCCTTCATCAGAAGTTTGAACTTGGCTGTGACAGTGATAATTTCTACCCACCTTGCACAAGTATAAGTGACTATGAGAAGTCTAAAGTCCAAGGCAGTGGCAAATGAAGGTACCTACTGAAAAAAAGAATGAGAAAATGCAGCAGAAGTAGGCTCAGTGTGTAAAGCTATGAGTTGAGGATTTTCTGATTTTAAAAGTTCACCCATCTGAACCTGTATAGAAAACAATCAACTCAGACTGAATTAAAATACAGGAGGAACTTTGGGTCAAATCAAAGGCTTCCTAATAGTCTGTACAATCATTCACCACACCTGATCTTACTTTAAGCTGCCTAAATGTAGACCTGGAGCAGTACTTGTGAGTGCTTGCTACTCCCAGCAGCTATGTGGGAGAACAAATGTAAGTAACTTAAGGCATGGGGAGGGTCAGGGGAAAGGGATGCTAATGGTTTGGTGGTATGGGTAGCTGGCAGGCCTGTAGGGAGGGGAGCTAAAAATAGCCCAGTCAGTGTTGATGGGCCAGAAATAATGGAGCCCTGGGGCTGGAGAAAGCTTCCATGCTTTCCCAGCCCAGAGGTTGTGCTGGGAACATGTGCAATCAGGTTAACCCTTTCTTTGATCAGATTATTCCAATCTCAATCTAAGTTCATGCACCTCCTCAGGTGAACTAATTTAGGTCAAGCACTCTATTTGTGAGAGGTTTAAGCCCTCCATATGCTTGCAATGCTGGTAGGGTTGATCTAAATGTAGTCAATGGGAATAGGAATCTTCTGTTATCACTGGGTTTCAGAGACTCAGAAAGAGGGATATCTAGAAGGGGGCATGTTTGTTTCAAGATAACTAGACCTGTGTAAAAATAACAAATGTGCCAGCTAGAAAGGGCAGTCAGGCCTGAGCCCTTCTAAAAAGTAAGGATTTCTATTCCCAGAGAAACAGAAAGGAAAATTTCTATAAAACATTATGAGCTATGGTAAAAACAAACTGGAAAAAAAAAAGCAAGCAAGCATGTAGGAGAGATGGCTCCAGAATTCTAATGTCATAACTATCAATATAGGGATATTGCCATCAGATATAACTGTTACTATTCTAACAGAGTGAACAATGAAATAACATCAATCTAAGTTATGGGAAAATATTGTTCAACTCATGCAATATGTAAAATCATTTGAGAATTATTATTTGATTGGAATACCCTACATGTATAAGAAATTGGGGAAAAAATAGAGGATTAAATGAGTTTGAGGGGAGAAAAAAGATATCTGCTCATAGAAAGAAATGTAGCTGCCCCCCAGAATGTCAGAGATCTCTCTTTATCAGATACGTGAAATATAATCCACCAGAAGCATAAATATTTTTTCTAAAGTTTTGTTTACATACGAGACATTTCTCTAGTTAGCTATGAAACAGTTTTAAGTGTGTAATACCACTTACATAACTTAGCTGCCAGTGATTTATTATACAATAATTAGAAAATTTGCATTAGCGGGTAGTAAAAGTAAAATTATTTCATATTCTTTTATTAAAATTACTTCCTCCATACACAAAAGCTACTAGCTTTAGAGAGTGGAACAAGGAAAGAAATAGAAGAGTGGAATGACAGAAGAAACAGAAGGGAGTCGGACAAAGAATCTTCATTGATGTGCTCCAGGTACTGTGTCATTTCTGTGAATAGGAACAGCATAGCACGTTTCTTGGCATATGCTTAATTACTCAAGGAAAAACAACATACCTATTGTTTCTATACTTCTACAATCTATATTCTTTTCACTGTGGGTAATTTTTAGGTATAAAGCTGGACACTATCAAAGATGCTAATGTTTCCTGTTCAGTATGTGACATCAACTAAAGTGAAATAGAAGGGAGAGTTTGTCTAGATTCATCTTATATGTTTAATTTTCTTTTTTTTTTAAATAGGAGAATCTGCTGATAAAAATGGCTAAATTAACACCATTTATTAATTAGCTTTATTTATATATTTTAAGTCTCTAGAAAATTAGAAAATAGAGAAAGAGAAAGGATTCTCACCTGGGATTCAGGGAAACTAGCTTTACTTCCTGGCTGTGCAGCAATTCCCTATGAAATTTTGGAAAGTCACTTAAACCTTGACCTAGAGACTTAAGAGTCTTCCTTGATAGATTCTGTCTGGTACCTCTGCAGCCTTGAGAAGGGTAGTGTGAAGTAATGCAAAACAGAAGTATATAGATTTCTTTTCAGTGACTTCCAGGGGCTTTAGTTTAGGCCCCTTATCTAAGGGTGTTTATACACCTGATCCAGGAGGTAGGGGGAGGGGGTGTTAATTACAGTGGATCCAAAAGCTGCTCTAACTAAATCACCTGGATCGTTTTGTGTATCCACTCCCCCATGCTATAAATTGTTGGAGACATTTGTTTAAAAAACTTTAAATAAAGTACCCCACCGCCATTTTGAAGTGTGGGGTCACTAATACACGAGATGCTGGAGGCTGCTGAATTGCAGTAATTATCATGTTCCAGCAAGCTCGATTAATTGAGTCTGCTTTGACATGCCTTAATTACAGTACATCGGAGCAGCCTCACTGCTCATGTATAGGTGCCCTAAGTGAGACAGCTGACAACCCCAGGCAGGTTAGTTCCTAATGGGTTTAAGTCTTCAGGGAGAACTGCCACTATTATCACTATTATTTATGTGAATAAGATACTAAAGTACTTTTTGAATACAGTGCTTGTCCCAGAGAAGAGTGCGCATTAAAACAAAGCCTCAGTGAATGACTGGCACATATGGCTGAACTGCAGCATTCCCTAAGAGCAGACCATGAGATTTTGTGGTCCTTTCTGCCTGTGAAGAATGCTATGCTCTTCTTAATTCATTTTGGGCACTACCAGATCACCCAACATGTTCTGAACTTGCTGTTTAACAGTAGGGAATAAATAAAAACACTATATGCAATGAATGTAGATTTCCTACTTAAAAAACTGCAGGAGATACAGAAGCAGGCCAGGATAACAACAATTAGCTGAAAAGTGCATTTAGTGGAAGTGAGCTCATAGAAATACCAGAGTTATTATTGTTAATACAATATTAATTGAGATCACAGCCGCTCCTAATAGTGACCTTCCGAAGTACAAATGAAGGCACAGACTCTATCCTGGGGAAGGTGGAATCTAAACACCCAAGGACATATACTGGCTTAGCATTGTTATTTTACTATACCAGCAGAGCATTTAGGGTGATGCCAGGCACTCATTTTGCTAAACGGATTACACCCACCTTTTCTACCATGCCTCCAGCATGTGGGAAAGAGGGAAATTAGGGGTAGGGGGGGAGAGAGGAGGAGCAGAAATCATTGGATTTCCAGCAAAAGTAAAAATTTGCTTCCTTGCCAGCTCTAGTTGGCATCCATATGGACAATGAAAAAAAAAAAAGACAAGTATATCATATAGCTTCTCCAATATCCCTTTAATAATAATAATAATAATAATAAAATCTCTCAATTTAGCAACAATGAACAGAGGGAGGTTGGCTTCCAGTTGGGTTATAGCAGATAGCATAGTCCATACTCACTTTTGAGATGAGTGTGGCCACAGAAGGATTATTGTATATTTGGTCATGACTGAATTTGAACTAGGATCCAGAGATGAAAGCCTATGGACAAATCTGTTGAGCTACCAAGTCTATTGCTATGCTGGCTTATAGAAATCCTATTAGCAGGGTGACTGAAAGGTCAAAAGGTAAGATTGCAGACATCTCAAAATGCTGGGTCAGACAAGTATTTTAGACTAAAAAGATATGTCTTAACAATGTTATGGTTAATCATATGCTGCCTATACAAGAAATGTTGAGGCAAAGAAAAAAATTGGAAAGCGATAAATTCTCCTTTTTTCCCCTGTTATTGCTTCCCTGTTTTTTCACCCTTTTAAAATGAATCTATGACTTCAGGCTATTTTTTTCTATCCTAAGGTGAACAACAATTGCTAGAGACAGTGCTGTTTTAGACAAGTTGGATAACAAACATATTAATTGTATAAAATCAGCTAATTCAACAAATAAGATTGCATATGTTTAAGACCATTAACATGGTGTGTACCTATTTTCTTCCGAGTTTCTAGAAATCCTGTAAGTACATGCCTTCCTCAGCAGCTAATTAAATGCCTGACCCTAAGATCACTACAAACAGTGGAAAGATTCCTATAGCTCTCATAAACTCACAGATTTTTAAAGAGAGACATCTGCCCTTTTCCAATCATACAGGGCCTTGCCTCACCTCTGTGAGTTCTGAAAGATGATAAGTAATACAGTGATAAAACTTGTAATTTAAAGATGCTCCCTAACTAATGAGGCTGAGAACAACTGGGAACTGAAAGACAGTCCTTCAGTTAAGCAAGTTAATCGAAGGACTGCAGAGGCTCATCCACAGCTCCACAAATAAAATATTGTTAATTCGTATCATTCATGTATGCCTGTGCTTATTCAACCCTGTAATCATCATAGTCAATGGCTTTGAAATCATCTCAGTCAGTTCCTTCAGTACTCTGGGATACAGCCCATCCAGCCATGTCTCAGCTTGTCTAAGTAACCCATAAGCTGGTCTCCCACTAATGTAGGTTGCTTACTAGGCCTGTGCAAGTCGGCAGCGATCCAATCCGGTTGCTTTGGATGGCCGTGATCCAATCTGGCACTCCAGACCAGGTTTCTGCCTCGATCCGCCCGAAGCGGCTCGGAAGCTTTGGAGCCGCCTCGGAGATCTGGCCATAGGGTGTAATGGGGAATCAATTAAACATCTATAACTTTGTTGTTTCTTGTCCGATTTGGATGAAACTTGCAAGGATGGTGCTTCTGTTGAGAGAATGAAACCTGCCAAGTTTCAAGAATATCAGTGTAGGGGTTTGGGAGGAACTGTAGCCCAAATTCTTGAAAGCCAAATTAATGTCACGGCTGCATGTCACGCTACAGAAGGGTGAAAACTGCAGGGCTGGTAGCTCTTACTGAGGCCAAGTTTCAAGGAAATTGGTATAAGGGTTTGAGGGGAACTGTATCCCAAATGCCTGAAAGCAAAGTTCCTGTCACGGCTGTGTGTTACAACACAGGGGGGTCAAAACCACAGGGATGGTAGCTCTTATTGAGGCTACAAAGCTTGCCAGGTTTCAAGGAGATCAGTGCAGAGGTTTGGGGGGAAATGCACCTCAAGCTGCGGACAAGCAAAACTCGTGCCATTGGTGACACTGTGTGTCTTCAGGCACAGCAGGGTGACAGCTGCAGGGATGGTGGCCCCTGCTGAGGCCACGACACCTGCCAGCTGTAGAGGAGATTCGTGCAGGGGAGTTTGGGGCCCTGCACCTCTAGCTGCTGACAGACAAAACTGGTGCCAAGACTTTGTCTGTCTTGGGGCAGTTGATTGTCTGTATTGATTCTTTCCTCTCCTTAGCCTGCTTTTGTAGGTGCTAATTGATGCTCATTAAGTCATTATGTGGTAGCTAGGTCCTGTGTATTAAGCTGGTCCCTAAGTGAATCATGAGTGATTGATTGGTACCTGGTAACACAGCAGCTCAGCAGCCAGGCCTGCAGCAGTGTCTCCCCTCTCCGCCCCAAGCCAGACACAGTCAGTCCCACAAGCACCCATGGCACCAGTTTTGCTTGTCCACAGCTTGAGGGGCAGTTCCCCCCAAACCCCTGCACCTATCTCCTTGGAACTTGGCAGCTTTGTGGCCTCAGTTAGAGCTACCAGCCCTGCAGTTTTCACCCCGCTATGTTGTAATGCCTAGACGTGCCATGACTTTTGCTTTCTAGAATTTGGGGTGCCGTTCCTCCCAAACCCCTGCACCAATCTTCTTGAAACGTGGCAGGCTATATCCTCTCTACAGAGTCTACCAGCTTGGAAAATGTCATCCAAATTGGACAAAAAACAACAAACATACAGATATTTTCTTGTTTCCCCATTACACCCTGTGGCTGGATCTCCAAGGTGGCTCCGAAGCGCTTTGGGAAGCCAAACAAGGCCGGCGCTTTGACCCGGATGTGCTGCTTCGGACCCCAAAGTGCCCAAAGCTTCTCAGGATCCGAAGCTCTGTCCGAAGCCTCGCACAGCCCTACTGCTTACCTTTTCCTCTATCTATTGCTGCCAATTGCACTTACCACCCGATGGTTAAACTTATTTTTCAAGACTGAAGTAAAAAAGAAATTAAATACTTCGGCCTCCTCCCACCATGTATTACTAAATTGCTCTCTACATTCAGTAAGGGACCTACACCTTCCTTAGCTTCCTCTTACTTCTGACAAACTTGTAGAATTATTTTTTTATTGCTTCGACACCCCCTGTTAGTTGCATCTCCAATTGTGCCTTGGTCTTCCTGATTTAGCTTTTGTGGTTTCAGAGAGCATCAGCCACCTATCAATTGGAGTTCATCTCCTCTTTGAATTCACTGGAAGCCCTGGAATTAGAGTTGTGAAAAAGTAATACCAGCTGATTTTGGTGTTTCCTACCATATTTTCATTATTTTCTTCTTAGTTATCTAATCGCTGAGATTTTTTTTTCCCCCTTTCTCTCTTTTTTTATATAGTGGCAATTTTTCACATCAGAAACATGCAGCATACAGACCAGATTCTTACTTGTGTAAATCATCATAGCTTTACTGAATTTAATAGAACTCTATATCCCTGCACCATCCATACTTTGGAAATGTGCATGTTACAGATAAATAACTGTTCAAGTTTCTTTTCTACCTGGGAGAATCTTTGAATTCTCCGCAGCCTGACAAAGGGGTTTGGACCTGAAAACTTGCAAAGAAAGAGATTTTCTTCTTTTTTTTGCTACTATTTATTTAGCCCAAGAGTTTTGTCTGCCTATTCAAAAAGAGTAATTTTGAAATTCAAATTCTGAAAAAGTTATTTCATTAATTCAAAAAACAAAAAAACAAAAAGTCCCAGGCCTTTTTGACTAAAAAGTAAATCTATAAAAAAAATTGTGAAAAATGCAGCAAATTTGTTTCTTATTGCACCCACTCCAGATCTCTTTAAACATTCAAAATAAACATTTTAAGGCCCCCCTCTAGTTTCTGAATTTAGTTTCTCTTTTTACTCCACATTTCCACTTTAGAATTCAGAGAATAATAATGTTTAGTTCAGGAGAGGCCAAATGACCTTCTAATGCCCTAATCTTGTATTTTTATACATATTTAACCTCCTGTCCTATCAAGAGTCTTACTTGAACCCAGTAATGGATACAATTTAGCACATGTTTAAGCCTGTTCAGAATCAGACCCCAAAATATGAAATCAGGTAATGGCACAGACAGTTAACCTTAGAAGCTTATGAAAGAGGAGGGACTTTACACCAATGGAAGCCCAGTGAAGATTTTATGATTTGGCCATGAAGACTTCTTTCTTTATTACAGTTTTACAAGGAACTGGGACCAGTCACAGCAGCTTCAGTGTCAATGAAAATAAATGTCACCGTCTTTAGAAAAAATATCTACCCACTTTTTCAACAGTTCTGGAGGTATGTAATAATAACATTTCTATTAGAGAGCTGTCCTGGAAGTTGAAAAATAATTCAAGGAGTTTGTCATCACAGCTCTGAGATGACTTTTCATGGTATGACAGCCATCTTTATTTGATTATTTTTATTAGCATAAGCCCACAAGATACTAGTGAGCAACCTTGTGACAGAGGATGCAGAAAAGGCTGAAGTGCTCAATGCCTTTTTTCCTCAGTCCTCACAGGCAAGGTCAGCTCCTAGACTACTGCACCAGGCAGCACAGTTTGGGGTGGGGGAGATGAGCAGCCAACAGTAGTGAGAGAACATGTGAGCACAATCATGATACATGCACACAAAAATTAGCCGTTGGATTTCTAACTGGTTACTGGAGCATACAATTTGCATGACTCTATTTGCTAATGCAAACACTAGAACAGAACACGCCTTGGGTGGAGTTTTATTCTTCTACAGTAAGACAGGCAGATGAGCAGTTCTGACAATGCTAAAGGTGTATAGGTCTAAGGTAGAGTTCATTTTATTGTATGATGCAGAACCGCCAACCAAAATCTATATATATATATATATATATATATATATATAGGGTAGCTTTTATCTCCAAGTAATTCTTAGAAACCTACCTACCTACCTATTCCACAAAACTACAAGTGATGAGAGACTAGGCTGAGATTCACTCTAATGAGATCTGCAGTTGTCATGGACAGGTGGTGTTGAACCCCATATTTTGATAGAATAATCGGAAATGTTAAATACTGGGCTGTGAATTAAAAACAAACTGACTTTTCTCTCACAGTTTGGAGCCTGTCCAATATTTCTTAGGTGTATTTGTACTACCTGTACAAAGAATAAGGGTCAAAAATCAAATATAATATCCCTCTTCTGTTTTATTGAAACATTTATTGTTTAATGACCACTGCTTTATTTTATCCTGTTTTATATCAGTATAATATTATATTCTGTCTTAACTTAGTGTAAATTGGTAGAATTGATAGGTTTATTGTGTATTTTAGCAAAAAATATGTTATTTTAATATATATAATTTTAATTGTTCATTGTATTGCATTATTTTGGCAAAAGCTGTAAATAAACACCTACTACTACCTGCAGTTGCATATTTCTGATGTAATGTGTAAAGGTTTCATAATAAAAAGAAAACTTGTACTACTACCAAATCAATAACATACCATGTTGAATATAACTATAGGATGCTGTACAAAAGTAATATGCCTTTTTATGTGATCTGATGGGAATTTTCAGAAAATATGTATCAATAAAAAGGGGATTTTTAGTATCTTATTTTATGTTCTTCTGTTTTGTTTCCCTCCATTAATAATGTCATGGAAATCAGGACTTGTATTGGTGCTGGGAAAAGATGGAAAAGATCAAATAAGCTGTGTGTACTCAAGATGCACTTTAATTATTTTTATTTGCAGTAACTGACAAACTGTGTTATTGATGCTGAAAACACTGAAGGATTTCCCTTAGGAAATCAGCGCTCTTTTTTTCCCCCTTCATGTTCCTGAGCCATTAATTTAATATCACTCCTTAAAGTGCTTTTAAAGCACTATGTTGCACACTGAGTCACTTTCCTGGAAAATGCTTTCAAAGTTGGTCCCCTCGTATAATTTTTATTTTTTAATATAAGTTTTGTGGATACAGGTCCAGTAACATGTCATTCTCTGGAACGTCTTTGCTGTAAAAAATTATCAATATTAATTTGTCTCTCATAACTACCCCTCTGGACAGATAAGAATAGCATAAACAAGCAAAAAGGGCTATTTTGGCAGCAGAAAATAATTGTCCACTCCAAACTGTAAAATTCTCAAGAGGTGTTACTAGTGCACACAGCTGTTTCCTTAGAATGTGCATCCCCTGGAATCACTATAGAAATATTTTATTTCTCATTAAATTTTTTTTAACATGGGGCTATTTTTGTCATTTTTGTTTTATAGTTCTTGTGAAAGTCATCCCAGGTTGCATCTCTCCCTCTCTACCATGAGTGACCTAGATTAAATTACATAAGCTGGTTCTCTGATTAAGAAAACTTAATGCAGAAGTAAATAAAGAATATGACTCGAGCTAGCTTCAAATTGTTTATGAGTCTGGCAATCCCATGCTCTTTCCAAAGAAAAGTGGGCTTCACAAATCACTGTTTAAAAAATAAAAGTGTGGTTTGTACTGTAATTGTCATGCATTTACAATTCATAACCTATGACTACAGGCTGCTTTCTCTAGATAATTCTCTACAGAACTGTGGATATTGATGCTGTTTAGAAGGGGCACAACAAAATCATCTGTCACTTGAAATGCTCATTTGGGAAACCTCCTACACTAATAAAATCCTGAAATGTAGTGATATGAAACATGAATGTTTTCTTTCCCTTAAATTACAGGATTCTATGAGTTTAAAAGTCTGAATAGTCCAGCAAGCTAGTCTGATGGATAGTAGAGCTGGTAGCTTTTTTGTGTGATATGGTAGGCATGGTTCTATATTGATGAATTCAGGTTATGCCATATTTACATTTGCAATTGTGGAAAACTTTTCCTGTTACCGCACAGCAACTTGCAGTAAATCAGTGTAAGCTTTATTACTTACAATGCATCATCCCACTTTGAGAACTGGAAACTAACTTGACTATGTCTCCATACCACCAAAATGATAAAAAATGGCACCTTCATCACAAAAGGTACTCAAAGAGTGCATCAACAGGAGCTGCTACTGAGCAGTGGTTACTGACCATATATTTAGTACTTGTATAAGCAAGTACTAAATCAACGCACAGTAACTGGAGTTACTGTACAGTAGTACATGGTGAATGCCTTTTAAGTGACGCTACTGTGCAGTAGCGTAATACTGTGCTATTGCACAGGAATGTCTCGACAAGGTTTTTGCCACACGATTCTACTGTGCAGTAGTATCAGGCTACAGTCAGTGTCTCGTGTACATGTGCCTAGTATGCAGTAGCTGTGACACAGAGACAAGTCTTCAAGCACTCAGGACTAAAAAATCATGTTATTGGCTATGAAAGTAATCAACTTAGGGAATCTGAATGAACAAAAAGGAAATGCAGATGTCTGCATTTTCCAGTACCTATGTATTGTATGTATAATCACACTAAAATCAATAAATGTACCTGCCATACATTTGGTCCATTATCTGTTTTATAGTATGCATTTGTGTATGGTATTGGCTCATAATACTATGTGATTTAAAGGTATATGTGTGTTTATAAGAACAGAGTTGTACGTATTTATATGCATGTGCGCACACATTTTTGTATCTTTCCCTTTCTCTCTAACTTTGTCTTTCACATACATGAGGGCTCAACCCAAATGGCAACCTTTCCTCTCCGGGAGTTTTGAACAAATTCCTCACAGCCTTGGGTGCAAACCAATGATTCCTTTCTTTCTTAAATGTTTTAACTCTATGGGCTTTAAAACTGGAGAAACATGAAAGATAGGATGAATATAAATTCCAAATTACAATAAATGTGAATATCAAATGATTCCTGCCCAGTTGTGTGACTGCTGGCATTTGTTAAGAGTCAGAGAATCCTGGATTATGAAAAAGGCAGAAATGCAGTCAGTTTTTCAATCAAGTGAAGTAAAAAAATAAAAAATAAAAAGAGAAAGATAGATTAATCTACAGGAATGGCGAAAAGGTCTAGGGGTGGTTGACAGCTAAAACCTATTTCCTTAATTCAAACAGTCATTTCTAGCATCACTTGTGCAGGTGGTTGATATGAAAGATTGACATATTCAGTACTACTTTTTAAATTCTAGTTTGTCTTTTACCTGAGGTATAAAAGGATGAAGACAGGAAAAGAAAGAAAGGTGCCCTTGCTTATGGTTTGTAAAATTGATTTAAGAGGATAGCATAATGTTACTATTTACTATTTGTATTAAAACAGCACTTATACTCTTAGTCATGAACCAGGACTTGCATGTGCTGGTGCTGTACAAATGCAAAACAAAAAGATGGCTCTTCCACAAGAATTTACAATTTAAACTGAAAAAAAAAAAAAAGATAACTGACAGATAGAAGAGTGATGCAAAAACACTACACATTTTCAGCCCTGTTTATGTCACTGGTGACTGATTTTGCCCAGTTTTCCATGGGTTTCACATGTACTTATATCAAACATAGGAAACATGCACCCATTACATTTAGATCAACCTAACTAGGGTTAGGTCAATCTAAATGCCCATCTCTGCAGGCATTCAGTGTACTTGAATCATCCAAACTATGGTGGGCTTGATCTAAATTAGTTCACATGAGGAGGGGTGCATCTATACCTGTAAATTATCTGGGAGTAATTATCTGGGAGTAATTATCTCTTGAGTAAACTACTTGAGAGTAAACTCTCCCAGGCACGTGACTACATGTGCAGGCATGCAGAAGCATATTTGCTGCTCCTGGTAGCAGAGTGCTCCTGCTCCCTGCAGCTCTGCAATAGACTTGTGTAGCAGCCAGGAGGATCTAGGCTTCCCCTGGGTGGTAGCCCAGGGACCAGGAGACAGCTGTCTCCTGGTGGGGGCTGGGACATTGCTCCCTGCCCCCAGGAGCTATCTGCTACGGGGGTGAGCTCTGCCACCAGCTCCCACCCATGATCTTGCCAAACTCATTCCTGAACCCACCCACACCCAATCTTCCTCTGGGGACCTGCTAATATCCCTATCCTGCCCATCCTTTTCTTTATTCCATGTTACTTGCACTGGTTTCCCCAAGCAGATCCTGGGAATGGTGAACACCTGTACATGTCACTCCTGGTCTACATTAATTCATGGAGATTACCATGTGATCTCCTCTGGAAATCTTTAAGAGGAGACTGAATTGTTACCTTGTGGGGTCACTTGACCACAGTTGTCTTTCCTGCTTAGTAGAGGAGGGCAGGACCCAATGAACTTCCAAGGTCCCTTTCAGCCTATATTCTATGAATCTATGAATGTAGACTGGGTGCGGAGAATGGCTTTACACACCCATAGATTTTATTATAAGTGCACAAATTCTAGACTTAATCATTCTTATGGAACGATCTCATATTCATTGCAAATGCTAAAATCACAGATCAAGGGAATATGAAAAGCACTTCTGAAACTCTTACATCTAAATAGCAGTATATGCTTTTGGCTTTGTGAGTCCAACTTATATATCACCACTTACTGAAGCTCATGAGCTTTAAAATTAATGTTTTGCAGTGTAAGCTCCAGCAAAACCCAGCATAGTAGTATGGCTTTCCTACTGCAGGTATCCCCAGACCAGTGATTCTGAACCAGGCTGCTGGGGCACCCTGGGGTGCTGTCTGGTTCTTTGAATGGTGCCACAAGGAGTGTGAGGAGATAAGCAAGGTAGGAAGAGATAAGCAGAGGAAGGCAGCCTTAGGTTTCAGATGTGAGGAGATAGGTTCAAGATCTCCCAGCCTGGCTCCTTTCCTTCCCTTTCCTTTCCTTCCCCCTCTGCTTGGAGATAAGGCTGTCACTCAGTTCTCAAAAGTTAGCATTAGTGAGAGGTGCTTTGAGTCTGACGAAGGTGCCATGAATCTGAAAAGGTTAAGGACAATTGCTCTAGACAATATATTTATCATATGGCAAAATTCAGAAAGCAAGATTTGTCCAATACTGGTGTAAATGGGGTATTATAATTTAAACTACACATGGGACATAAAACACTGAAGGCTTCCTTTGAGACTCTTGCATAGATTAGAGGCTGGGCCAGCTGAAGTAAGTGTTACTCATCTGAGACATGGCAAAAGTCTTTTAGAACTGTTAAGTTTGCATGTTCACTTATTTATGCTCTTCACTTTTCTTTGGTCAATTGTTTCCAAATATTTCTGGATAACAGGTTCCTTCATATCTCCTGTTTACTAGCATTCAATATATAGACAAATGCATATGTACACATGCATGCAAACAAACACAACTGTTATCTTCTGAGGAAGAAAACGCCAAAGAATTAAAATATAAACATGGGAGTAAACCACACAAGTGACATCTCCTGAAGTTACAGACTTTGGTTTAATCCCTTCACTATTAAAAATTAATGCTTCTAAACAACAGCAGGTGTATGGCTCACTAAATATAGTTTTACTTCCAACTGAGAAAGCACGATGTGGAAATAGTATGTTTTTAAAATGAAACGGTAAATGTCAATTGAAACGAGGGTGTTTGATCTGAATCATTTGTGGACAGTTTGGTGTTTGCATAAGCAAGTTCCTTTAATTATGACATTCTGAAGAATGCTTCACTTACACTATGCCTTACTGTACATATTTCTAATGCTTTCTGTAAGGGAGGTGGAAGTTAGAGAATTAGCTCTTATTGTGTTTCTCCCCTCACATTAGATATCAAAATAACCTAATGGTTCAGCTACGGGGAATGCTTCAAGCTAGTGTCATTTAACCAATCATTTCATTCTGCTTTTCATACACTAACAAATCCAGACATTTCATGTCAAATTCGAGTTTCTGTTTCATGGGTGTACGAGTCTTGGGGAAGAGGTTTTAATAAATGGCCCTCTTCCCATCCAACCATCCCTAACCTAGTTGCAACTCTGCATAATCCAGAAGGATATATGCCCTGATTCTTAACTGTCATGGAGGGACAGCTGATTACAGACCCTAGGGTATTGCTGTGGAAGTTTGCTAGCTACTGCCATAACTCCCAGATTTCATGCTTGCATATGACCTTCTCTAAAACAACAGCAGTTTATACTCACATAAGCTATTTCTCCATCTGTCCACATGTACCCATAAATCTAGTCTAACAGTCAGCTAGACCTTCCAATAGTATAAATGAATTCTTGAATATGATAAAACTGGCATACTCCTTAGGCAGTTAGCTGCAACAGGCACCTGTTACCCTCTTACCAGAAACAGAGGCATTATTATCAAAATGCTCTGCACTCCACCACATCCCAAAGGCAGCATTGCCTCTGTCGGGATGCTACAGGTGTAGCAGAAGCATAACTTGAAATTCTGGTATCCTAGGTAGTGTGGGGACAGGAGAAGAGATAAGAAGCAAGTCGTTACCTTACCATAGTTTTCTTTTGCATGAATTACAACATTCATAGGTTAATATCTAAATGTGATAACCATTTAACTGCTTCAGGGATAGCTGTGTGGATTGATTTTAGATTACCATTAAATAATCTAATTGGACTATTGTTCACAATGTTTTGCACCATCTGAAAAAACACACCACAATCACAACCCAGACTCTCTTTGATTCTCCACTTACGGAGTAGGTGGACACATTTTCCATGAAGTGTCTAGATGCAATTCAGGGAGGACAAAATCTTTTTCAGCAGGACAAACAACTTTGTCATGAAGAGGCTGCTGCTGCTTCAGCACAAGATTCCCAAACAGGGGCTGTAGTGGTGGTGGTAGCAGTGGTGGTAGGGCCTCCTGGGGGCTGGCATTCTGGTACCCCTCTGAATTGTTTCTGGTGCTTGTCTCATCCAAGTTATGCTACAGAGGTGGAGGTAGTTAGAGTATTCCAGGGACCCCTAGCGAGTCAGGGAACGAAAGATGTCATAACACCAAAGCTACTTTTCCCTTAAAACTCAATTTGATCCTGTGAGAAACACAACGTGCCAAGACCCAGGGGGAACGGCCAACCTGGACAAACCCAACCAAATAAATCCATACCTCAAAACGTACTAAATAGTAGAAACCCAGAAGCTGAGTTTTCCAGCTACCTACTATGGAACCTGTATAGCTTTTCATGATCACAAAATCTGCCGTGATTTATTCCTCACTTAGAGAATATAAACATAAATGATTTTTTCCCCCCACAAAGTGTGGGCACTTTTTATTGGGGAAAGAAAAGTAACATCACATCAGAAAGAAATTATTCTTTGTATTAAATCTTTTAAATTGTTCCTTTTTTTTATTTTATATTCAGTTTATGAGGACTCTGTAGGAGTCTAAATCCTGAATCAGCTTTTATGAAACTGGCTACATCAAAATGAGCGGCTCTCAGTGGGCAGATCATTTGAAGCTGGTGCTGCCAGAAGAGACAGAAGTCTTTTTTAGAAATGCTTTCATTTTAGCTAACTGCTTTTTTTCCCTCGGACCACCACTAATTTGTAAAGTCTTTAAAACTTCACTTCAAGCTAGAAAAAAGCACTCAGGTTTATTCTATGTGTGTTTTTCTTTGTGAAAATCCAGTATTTTGTACAGCTCGAGAATCAGCAAAGGTTCTACATGTCAAGGAAACATAGGATTAGTCAAAGTAGATTATAGTGCCAGACCATCTGGCACAGTATATTGTCTTCAGTAAAGCTTGAGAATGCTACAATACTCCCATAATGCACTTGGAGATAGGAATTAACTGCTGATTTACAGAGAGATATTGGCTTAAGACATGAAATATAAGGAGTGGTTACCCATACCCAACTCTACTTCTTTCCTTAAAAATGTTTTTATCTGGCATTACTATACATGTGATCAGGAGTCATTTTTCAAATCCAGGCATACCAAGAGCTTATTTCTGATTGCTCACAGTTTTTACATCAGCATTAACTTGTAGCTGACAAGAGTTATTCTTATCTATGAGTCCAGAATCATGCCCTATATCTCTTAGCGTTCTTGGAAGCCTACTCCACTCCTTTCTAAATCTGTGAATAAAACAGTATTCACCATCATTTATCATTTCGTAGCAATCTGATTTCCATATTATCTCAGGCTGAATGTAGTTTTATTATAAACTAAGGGGGAAAAAACCAAGAGCGAACAAAAGTAAAACACCTGTGAAAAATCACAGTGTCTGTGCTCTGTCACAACAGACATCTTGAATAAAATACTCTCCTTCATTGTGGAGGGCCTTTGAGAAAGCAAACTGGCAAACCCATCAGAAATATAAAGGGATAATAAAATACACAAATAGAAAAAAAAAAGGGTCAGAACCTTCCACAAACTAATACTAAAACTGTTTTTGTGGCAACAGAATATGAAGGTTCGAAGCAGATAGCATACTTACATGATTCTTTAGTTCAAAAGAGGCTGAGTTTGAGGTAGCATAGTTCTGAGTTAAGCTTGAGCACATATGCATGACCCTAGTGCTAAATAGTACTAAGCATTCCTGATTTTTTTTTCCAAACTTGCACTTATTACACAACTAGTATTCCCAATGAAGTCAATGGGAGTAATAAATGTACAAAGATTGCAGCATCAAACCCTGATCACCACGATAACATAAGACAATACGATACTACTGGGACAGAATAATCTGTAGATAATATCAGCATTCTTAGGCTTCCCTTATGCTATGGACAAACTTTTTTCATTCCCTGTGCATGTGGACAGCAGCAGATAAGACTAAGATTGCTACTGATAAAGTGATTTAAAAAAAAAATAGTTAGCCCATGGAGAATGCTTAGCTATCTGATTCAGAGGTAGCTGTGTTTTACACTACAGCATTTTATGGTGTAAGTACAATGATCTTAATGCTTTTATGCCAAGTTAATCCATGCCATATTGCATCTATAACAATAGTAAGCAATATTTTTACTGTCTGTAGAGCAGAGAGACCTGCCTTGTAATCATACTGCTAAAAATTGACTGCTTTGGAAGTCTCCTTTCATCTAGTTCTAGTAGGATCATGCTTTCCTTTTTCTTCTCTACCTCATGAAGGAGTATGGCAGTTACAGATTTAGGGACAAGTTCATCCAGAGTGTAACTCCATTTATTGCAATAATGTTTCACTAAATAGTCACACTGGGGATGAACTCACCTCTTTGATCCTTAAATATAAAACTCATTTGTCACTCTTACTATTTCCCTTCTACTTGCTTGAAACAAAGCAGTGTGTTTTAAAGAATAAAATGAGCATGCAAATAGTGACGGTCATTAATACTGTTAATTGTGTAGTCTCAGCATTGCCCCGGGGACCTTGGACACATTTCTCATGGTGTCATATTGTTTTGAGCCTTCATTTTCACATATTTGGATTTCATGGTTTTTCCACTTAGAGGAGTGTGAGAGATGCAATGCTATGGACCCTGATTTTAGTAAAGTGTGTTTAGACTTCTTAAATCATTGGAATGTTTTGACCGCAATAGGGTGATGAAAGTAACACTTGATCTATAACGCTTTTATGATCAAGGCAATTATGCTTGCCTTTAATAATTATTTTACTTACATTCCTATTGCATCTTTCATTCCAAATGCTTATAAAGAGAATCTGAATGACTGAAAACGAGGTTATAACAGGACATGGTTTGCAAACCCCATAGAAGTTGCTGCTTTTCCTTGTATAATTAAAATATCTTTTTACCTGCTACCTAAACTGAGCAGCAGCACCAAAGACCAGTTCCAGAGAATAATATCATATCCAACTGAATTTCAAAAAGAATTTTATGCTCTGGTAGCCTTCAGGGGAGCACCCTGGGCAAACACTTCTATTTCTGCATAAAGTAACATGGTGACTTCGTCCCTTTAAGGGCCTAGGGAGTTTGGACCAACCAGTTCTGAACAATTACCAAACCCAGTCAGGCGATCCCTATGAAGGGCAGAGAGAGCCTCAGGAGAGAGAGACTGCTGCAACAGTCCCCAAAGTAGGGCAACTAAAGGGACAGAAGACTGGCCTTTTCCAGCTCCAAGACAGACAAGAGAAAACGCCCCTGGGAATTACAACCCAGATAGAGGAGAACTGTTTTGGTTTTTTCCCAGTATGTTTCCCAAGTTCCTCTTGAAACTGTGCCAAGAAAGAAGTTGGAGCCTGACATTGATTCTTTTCTGTGGAAATGGAGAGGGCACGTTTGAATGAAGCGATGTTAAGGCAGCTGCTAATGTACTGCAGGGTGCTGCTGCTGTGACAGGGACAGTCTTGGAACCTGGCTATTTTCTAAGCTAGCTTTCTCTCCAAATCCTGGGTAGTCCTGAACCCTGCCTGGTTTAGCGGGCACAATGTGTTCACAGCCCATAGCAACACAGTTAGACCACCATGCAGAGCAGTACTAATACAGTTAATCAAATGAATGTTGTAAATCTCCTTTTAGGTTATGAAAGGACAACAACATAGGTCTTCAAATAATTTCAATACTGAAGATTTGGTCAAGTCTGGTGATTGATCTTTCAGGGTCTGAAATGGGATTTGATCATTTTAATAGTATAAATATCCCATATACCTAATAATACTTCTTAATAATTGAATTGAGGTTCAGATTAATGTGATGAATAATACCATCACCTAGATTGAGAATTACTGATTATTTGGTGCTGTACACAAATTGCCCTGTAGCAGTATCAGCTGCAATATTAATGCAGCAAATGATCATTATAATGCACAACAGCAGCAGATGTAAACCCAGGCATTTGTTTTCCAGCCAATCTGATTTAGGTGTAATTCATATTATTGTAATGAGGTCTTCTCAATTCCTGTCCTTCTCAAAGTCTTTGCTTTTTCTGAAGGGCAAAATTGTTTCTAAACATTGTCTCCCTATCCTCCAGCGTTTTCTGCTGAAGCACTTCATAAGAAGGAATTAGAAAAGAACTTATTTACAATATCAGGCCCCCATCTTTCTAATATCTCTGATATTATCCAAGAGATTGTAGCTTTTTAAATCCAAAAATGTCTTACAAAGTCACACATCAATTTCTTAAGGGTTAAGAAGTCAAAAAATATATCAAATGCATTTACAAACTAAGTGTAGTTGGAAGTATATCTATATATAGATATAGATATAGATATATATTCTACTTACTCCTGGTTTCTACAAAATAATTAAAAAAACTCTGCAAGAGGCTAACATCATTTACAAATGGGTTTAAGCCCACTCATTTTTAAAATAGGTCTGCAGAGCCTCAATGTCTCCCTGATGTAATTTCACTGACTTTAATGACCACCCCCCCAGATTCTATCCCTTGAGACTTCTTTTATTGGCCTTCATTATTTTATAGACTCAGCTCTTAGCATAAATTTTGTAATATACAAAACATGTTTATATGTTCTTTAATGCAGTGACCAATCCAATAAAGTATAAACAAGATTTTTATTTTTTTAAAACCTACTATTTTAGTAATTACAAGCCCTTAACCATACAGACTTGGAAGACTGGAATTATTAGAGATCCTGCTTCCTTTGTACAGAGTTTTTTATACTGATTAAGAGAATGCTGGGAATCCAGGAGAGAGCAAACCAAATGTACTAAGTACACACCAAAATCAGACAAGCAGCAAGAGAAACTGGGAATATGAGTCAAAGAAAAGAAGCAGAAATTCTAACTCATTTCTTTCCACTTGTGCTACCCCTGCCCAGTTCCTGGCTAACCCCCACAGCCATATTCCAACTCCTCACTGTTTCCTTCTCCATAGTCACCATTTTCTACAGTTCTATCATACATGCCTAGGACTGAATGAACATGAAATCAAACTATCCTTTTGCTTGTCCTGTTCAGTCAGAACTGATGTATAATCATAGGACAGCTTAAGGAAGCTTGCATTTTTGCTGGTCTTTGAAGAAAGAAAGGATTAAAGCATCTAAGACTGTCAAAACATCATCTTTAATGAGTGTTACGTTTATTTAATAAAACAAAAGCAAAAAAAAAATGCATATCCATGCTTGATGTCACTAGAAATATTCTGTGTTACTGGTAGCTTTCTTATCTAGGATGCCTTTCCTTACAGCAGTTCTTTTACTGCCAAAGGAATGCTATTTCATCTCTTGTGGTGCAGAGCCACTGAAATTCAGGGATATGATTTAAGAAAATTCTAGGAAGTTAGGGACCTGTCGCACATTGCATTTAAGATGTGATGAAGGTGTTACTCACATCATAAATAGTGGGGTTGACACGTAAAAGTTTGCTTATAAAGCAAACTAGCCCCAAAGATATTCCCTATATAATGTGCCAGGTCTTTATGGCTTGTTTGTATCATGCCTTAAATTAAACGTGTGGCATGTCAGGGCTGACCCGTGACAGATCCTAATGCTCAGCTGAACATACAGATCTAACATTGAGCACCCCAGGGTCTGGGATGCAGCTTCCCCTACCTAATCACCCGATCAGTGGGATTGGGTTAGAGGCAGCATCAATTACAGCTCCTAGCACGCCCTTCTCATTCCCAGAGGCCGACTGAGGGAGGGGGGGCGCTCTGTGAGTCTTGCATCAAGAAAGGCTCCCCTGATCTTCCTCCAGCTTTCCCACAGAGACTTTAAACCACATGCATGGCAGCTGTCAGGTGTGGGGGATCAGAGACTCCCACTGAGGTTGAATGTCCTCAGCAGGGGAGCACCTAGAGAAGCTGGGCATGGGGTTTTGACAATCAGTAGATTGCTGGCCCAGCCTGCATAGCCCCAGTTTCAAACTGGAGCCACTGGCTGTCTCAGCTGAGGCCAACAATCACTTGATTATCAGTTTCAGCCCCCCACAAAACTTCACTGGGGCCTTCTCTTCCAGCCCCTCAGACTTTACTGGGGCCCCTCCACTTTGGTCTGGGGCTGGGTCAGACAGTCAGTTCATTGTCAGATTCAATCCAACAGTCAGCTGATGTAGTCCTGCCCAGAATGCACTGGAGTTGGTTCAAGTTCTCAGTAAGGCCCCAGATGCTGTCAGCCCAGCTGGACCTGTGGCCCTCTTCTTTCAATTTGCCAGTGCAGGGGAGCCTATAGTTATGATCCTGAGCTCGCTCTGCACTGGCAAGTGATGAAGTTGGGGTTTGATCCCAGATGCCAAAAATTGTGTTTCCTACCATACCTGAGTATCATGGCAAGAGACACAATTATTGGGATCAGATCCTATTGTGTCATTAAATGAATGTATGCTGGGGCCTCGGATACACAGCTCCCACTAGCATTAACCCAGGATAAAAATACTTTTGAACACAAGCAAATCTATTTCAGTAGTCCCACTATTTTCAGATGTACCTGCTGGCCACTTCTTTAATTCAGATACTACACATAAAGCAGGGGTGCACTAAGAAAAGGGGAAGGAAAATTAAATAGAAACAGTTAGTAAAATCAAGAGAAGTTCAGGCTGGCAAAAGGTTAGGACACCTTAGATAAGACCAGTTTCTGCATCATTTCCTTCAGGATGTTTACCCTGGATCTTGCCAACTCCCCTCTGTCCAGTGTTCTTGGATTTTCATAGCTCCCACAGCTCTAACTCTAGGGTGGGGTGAGTTTTCAAGTTTTCACTGCAACCTTGAATCCAGAAGCATTGATGCGTCTTGAAAGTAGGCAGAAAAAGCACTTGGATGGCTGAATGAAACACTATTATTAAAGTGTAAGTGTTCCACAGTTGGGAAATTCTGACATCTAAGTTATCACTCAATTTACACAGTCTCACCTGACTTTCATAACATTTATAAGGCATGGTATACTATTTTACTTCCAAGGTAAACCATTATTTTTAGTATATTCCATTTAATCTGCATATGTACAAAGGTGGCCTCAAAAGTAGCCTCCAAAGAGCAAAACAACCACAAAACACTCCCAAAATACAATGTTTTTTTGAAAAAGGTAAGCTATGAGAGTATACAGAAAAAGAGCATTATTTCTGAATAATTGGTTCATTCTTCTAATTTCAAAATTGCTTCTCAGAAAATATACAGGATGCTGAAATGGCTGCATGTTCATTTCATGACACGCAAAAAACAAAATGTTTGTTTTTTTTTATTTGGATGGCTATCTTTAATAGTCACAACATGGTCTATTCTGCCTGTTAAATAAACACAATTCTATTTATACTAAAGCACCAGGTTACACCCTGTGAGCTGCACAAATGTTGAGCACTGTTAAGTGCTAGCTTGGAATTTGGAACAGTCACACCCTTAGTCTAGAAACTTTCTTTGACTGTCCTCAGCCTGCACAGCTGTGACTTGCCGCTAGAGGCCTGGTAAGCAGGGACAAGACTAAGACCTGTGATTTGTTACTAGAGGGCAGGTGAGCCAGGACAGGCTTCTATACCTGTTCTATGGGTGGGAGTGGTAGAGATTCTGGGATACTGGAGGACTTCAATTTAGGTGGCGCATCTGTGGGGAGTGGCCACACTTTAATGGAACAGCAGCTGCATAGTGTGAATCAGAAATAATACTGCCCTGGAGTGGTGTAACTTTGAGTTGCATAATGAGTGCTTAACACCATGTTAAGGTGTTAATGCGCAGACAAACCAGGGGTTAAGAGCTCCAGGAGCCGCCCAGAATTATCACATAACAAGGCCCAAAGAAGTAGGATTATGGGTGGCTGTGGCAGGGCACTGTTTGTACCTGCCAGTTTAAGGGCCTGGAGCTGGCAGCTGCCAGGTGCCTGATGAGGACAGCCACTTTTTAATCTGGGGCTGCCCATATAAACAGAGCACTTCTGCTGCTGGAGGCCAGGCAACAATAGTGCCTAGCCGGAGGGCTGCTGGTATCATCTGAAGGTAATCTGAAGGGAGGAGCTGTAGGGGATGGTCAGGAGGTCTTGGTCCTGGGCATGACTTAAAACTGCACCCTACCAGGAGTGGGTGGCCTGGAGGGACTGCCAGTGGCGTGGGAGCCCCCAGGAAATTTCATAGACATTAGGGCTGGAAGGGACCTCGGGAGATCATCAAGTCCAGCCCCCTGCCCAAAGGGCAGGAAGTCAGCTGGGGTCATAGGATCCCAGCAAGATAAGCATCCAATTTACTCTTGAAGGTGTTCAATGTAGGTGCTTGAACCACCTCCAATGGCAGACTGTTCCAGACCTTGGGGGCTCGGACAGTAAAGAAATTCTTCCTTATGTCCAGCCTGAAACGGTTTTGCAGGAGTTTGTGACCGTTCGACCTCGTCATCCCTTGGGGCGCTCTGGTGAACAGACATTCCCCCAGATCCTGGTGGTCACCCCTGATAAACTTATAGGTGGCCATCAGATCACCCCTGAGCCTGCGCTTTTCCAGGCTAAAGAGTCCCGTGGCTCTCAGCCTGTCATCGTAAGATCTGTTTTCCTGACCTCTGATCATGCGCGTGGCTCTCCTCTGGACTCTCTCAAGCTTCTCCACATCCTTTTTGAATTGTGGAGCCCAAAACTGGACGCAGTACTCCAGCTGTGGCCTCACCAAGGCCGAGTACAAGGGGAGAATGACGTCCCGGGATTTGCTCGAGAAGCATCTATGGATGCACGCCAGCATTTTGGTCGCTTTACTAGCCGCAGCATCGCATTGCAGGCTCATGTTCATCTTGTGGTCAATGATGACCCCCAAGTCTCCTTCTTCTGTAGTGCTAACCAACGTAGCACTGCCGAGCCTATAAGGATGCTGCAGGTTTTTCCTCCCAAGGTGGAGAACCTTGCATTTTTCCGTGTTAAACACCATGAGGTTCTCGTCTGCCCATTTGCTGAGCTTGTCCAGGTCAGCCTGGATCACCCGCCTATCTTCTGGCGTGGATGCTTTGCCCCAAACTTTGGTGTCATCGGCGAACTTGGCCAGTCCACTCCTGACTCCAATGTCCACATCGTTAATGAAGATGTTGAACAGGATGGGTCCCAGGACAGAGCCTTGAGGGACCCCACTGGTCACAGGGCACCACAATGAGTGACTGCCATCGATTACAACCCTCTAGGTCCAACCACGGAGCCAGTTTCCCAGCCAGCGGATCGTGGTGGAGCCAAGGCCACAACCGGCCAGTTTGGCCAAGAGGTGATCATGGGATACCAGATCAAAGGCTTTTTTGAAGTCAAGATATATGACATCAATCTCTTCTCCCTTGTCCAGGTGATAGGTCACCTGGTCATAGAAGGAAATGAGATTGGTCAAACAAGACCTACCCGCAAGAAACCCGTGCTGGCTATCCCTTAGGATGTTAGCCTGGGCCAGTCCATCAAGGATAGCCTCCTTAATAAACTTTTGTAAGATCTTCCCTAGGATAGAAGTCAGGCTAATGGGCCTGTAGTTAGCCGGATCCACTCTCCTCCCTTTCTTGAAGATCGGCACCACATTGGCCTTCTTCCAGTCTTCGGGCACTACACCAGAGCACCAGGAGTTTTCAAAGATCCGTGCCAGGGGCTGGGCTATGACGCTCGCCAGGTCCTTGAGTACCCTGGGGTGCAGATTGTCAGGGCCAGCTGACTTGAAGGTGCCAGGCCAGTTACCACCCTGGTGAAATGTGGGTTGGAGCGCCTTAACCCCTAGCCCCCACAACTGGGTGGGTTACCCCTTCATTGGAGGGTCTGGAGGGTGGACCCCTGGGGAGAGAGAAGAGGCCATAGACTCACAACTGTCTGGACTACCCCTGACTGGTCAATTCTGGGGCCAGGACTGGAAGGGTCAAAGGGCCAGGGGCTCACTGCAAGGAATGCCCAAGGGCTGCATGCCTGGGATTCCAACTGGCCTGGAGGTGGGGCAAGGCTAGTGAGCCAAAGGTCCTGAGGGGGACCACACCTGAAGGGGAAGCAATGCAGGGAGCTATACTGCTTAGTATGAAGGCAGATGAGACTGCCTGATGAGAGGCAGGGTTCAATTAGGAGGATTCTGGGGCCCAGTGTGGGGGGCCTGTGATTATGATAACATCTGGATGCCATTTGTGAGGCTTGGGCTGTGATGTAGGAGAGGAATGGAGCCACAGATAGCACCCCCTGGCATTGGGGTAGGAAATGGGAAGCCTCCTGTTTAATTACATCATTAACTAATTAATTAACAACAAGGTGTGGTGGGCAAGAAGTCAGGTGGTTATCCCAGAAACCAGTGGGTGGGCCACAGTTAAATCGGCCCCAAGAAGTTAAATCGGCCCCCTGTTACAGTGACACATTTGTGAGTACAAACCAATATTGGCTTGACTGGGATAACTTGCTATCTCCTTCTTCCTACTTCCCTGAAATGGTCATGCATGATACAAGTGGCCATTAAAATAAAATTAACACTTATAAATAATCATTCAGATGTGAAACAAATTCAGTCATTGCCCTATTCAAACAAGCATCATTTTGGATAGATTTTTTAAAATAACCTAAGTGATTTAGGAAAACAAGCCCTATCAACTTAGTTTCATAGTTAGTAGGGTTGGAAGGGACCTGAGCAGATCATAGAGTCCAACCCCCTGCCATGGCAGGAAAGAGTACTGGGGTCAAATGACCCCAGCAAGGTGATTGTCAAGCCTTGTTTTAAAGACCTGTAGGGTAGGAGCCAGCACCACTTCACTTGGAAGTTGGTTCCAGATCCTAGCTCCCCTGACAGTGAAGTAGCGCCTCCTGATGTCTAACCTAAACCTACCCTCTGCCAGCTTGTGACCGTTATTTCTAGTCACTCCTGGTAGTGCTCGGGGGAACAGGGACTCCCCCCAATGCCTGCTGGTCCCCTCTGACTAGTTTGTAACAGGCCACTAGATCCCCCCTCAGCTTTCTCTTGTGGAGGCTGAACAGGTTCAGGTCCCATAGCCTCTCCTTGTAGAGCCAGCCCTGCTGACCCCTGATCATGCGAGTGGCCCTTCTCTGGACCCTCTCCATGTTGTGCACATCCCTCTTGAAGTGTGGCACCCAGAACTGGACGCAGTACTCCAGCTGTGGCCTGACCAGTGCCGCATAGAGGGGGAGGATCACCTCCTTGGACCTGCTTGAGATGCATCTGTGGATGCATGACAAGGTGCGGTTGGCCTTCCTGACTGCCTCTCCACACTGCCGGCCCAAATTCATCTTGGCATCAATGATGACTCCAAGATCCTTTTCTGTCTCTGCACTGACAAGAAGGGAGTTCCCCAGCCTGTAGGTATGCTGTTGGTTCTTCCTTCCCAGGTGCATCATCTTGCACTTGTCAGTGTTGAATCCCATCCTAATCTCATTCGCCCACCCCTGTAATCTGTCTAGGTCCAATTGTAGCCTATTTCTTCCTTCTAACATGCCCACGTCCCCTCACATATTAATGTCATCAGCAAATTTCAACAAGGTGCTTTTTACCCCCTCATCCAAGTCACTGATGAAGATGTTGAACAGTGTGGGCCCGAGGACCGAGCCCTGGGGAACCCCACTGCCCACATCCCTCCAGGCCAAAAATGGCCCATCCACTACCACTATCTGGGTGTGGCCCTCCAGCCAGCTGGCGACCCATTTAACTGTGTAGGTGTTGACACCATAGTCCCACAGTTTTTTTTTATGAGAACAGGGTGAGAGACAGTGTCAAAGGCCTTGCGAAAGTCCAGAAAGACTATTTCCACTGCTACCCCTGTATCTGGTCATAGAAGGCCACCAGGTTGGTCTGACATGACCTGCCTTTAATGAACCCATGTTGGTTGCCCCTATGCATAATCTCCCCTGCTGGCCCCTCGTGGACATGTGCCAGAATAATTCTCTCAAAAAGCTTACCCAGGATCAAGGTAAGACTAACTGGCCTATAGTTTCCTGGGTCCTCCTTCCTCCATTTTTTTGAAGCTGAGAACTACACTGGCCCTCTTCCAGTCCTCTGGCACCACACCAGACCACCACGAGTGCTTGTAAAGCTTTGCCAGGGGTCCTGCAATGACCTCAGCTAATTCCCTCAGCACTCTGGGGTAGAGATCATCCAGACCAGCTAATTTAAATACATCCAGTCCCTCCAGAAGTTCCCTGACTAGATCCTCACTGACCTTGGCCTAGGTGCGCCTCCCCTGGGGCCTGAGGGACATCCAGTAGGGGGGGCTGATCCGGTCCCTGCTTAAGAAAATGGAGGCAAAGAAGTCGTTAAACAGGTTGGCTTTGTTGTCTGGTGTGACGACCAAATTTCCTAGCGTGTCTTGCAGGGGCCCCACGTTACCCGGAACCTTCTTTTTGACCCTTATGTATTTAAAAAAGGACTTCTTGTTGTCCTTGATCTGGGAAGCTAGTCCCAGTTTCATCTCCACCTTGGCCTTCCTGACTGCCCCCCTGCATCCCCGAGCAACTGCAGTATAGACCTCCCTGGTGATGGCCCTTCCCTTCCATTGGGTGTATGCCTCCCTTTTAGCTAGAAGACATTCCTGGATGCTTTTGGTGAGCCGGGGGCTTTTGTGCCCTCCTGCTCCCTTGGATTCATGTTGGGATTACCTCCCTTTGGGCTTGGAGAATTGTCTCTTTAAGGAGCAACCACTTTTCTTGGACACCTGACTCCCCTCCCCTCTGGGACCTCAGTGCTTCCCCGACTATTCTCCTTAGCTCATTGAAGTCTGCCCTTCTGAAATCGAGGGCTGCTGCCTTGCTGCAGGCTTTTGCCACCTTGTGCTGGATGGTGAATCCCAGCAGGCGATGATCGCTCTCGCCCAGGTGGTCAAGCACCTGCAGCCCCCTCACCAGGTCGTCACCTGTGGCCAACACCAGGTCGAACAAGGTGTCTCCCCTGGTGGGGCTGTGCACCTCTTGGATTAGATGGAGGTCTTGCATTTTGGCTAGGAACTTATGTGAGCAGTCAGACCTGGCTGACTGCTCTTCCCAACTTCTGAACCTACACTCCTTGGGCTTTTTTCAAAACCCTTTCTTCCTCCCACCCATATTCTCTACATTCTTACATTTAGACACTTACACTTGCAATGCTATCTTACCAATTATTAAGGACCAGGACTTTGAAAGTATTTTGCTCTATACAAGTAGAATCATGCAGGCATACACAATGGCTAGTATTTTGACAGCAAAATACAAAAACAACCCAAAAGACCCTGGAAAGAGAGACTTCCTTATGAAAGCTCCATTTCCATATGTCTTTTTCCACTCCATATTTACCACATGTCACAACTTCATTTTCATTCATGCATCACACAGTAGATTTGATGCTGTCCTTGTCTGTAATCCTAAAACAGATTTAAGGCTGACAGGTGGAAAAAAGTGATTTTAGTAATCCATGCATTACCTACATTCTCGTCAGCTCAGAACTTGGGAGGGAAAGAAACTGTCATTTTCTGAAGGAATTGTTTTGTAAGTTTTGCCACAGCAAAGCAAAACAGTCATTTCAAAAACATGCATTCAACCATCCTATATTAATACGCTAGTTTAATCAATGCATTTTCATCAGTCTAAAGTCAGGCCCCTTCGCCCTTGAAACAAGCAGAAAATAACACTATAAAAATGTCTTTATTTTGCTTGTGTTCTCTGGCAGGAGCAAAGGGACCCATGTAATCCCTCTACAAACTCATAGTATATGGTATTCCTGGTAGAAGTCAGACAGAAAATTGTGGTGGCCCTTAAAACCATGGAGTGTGGGATTTTCTTTCTGAACTCAGGGCATTTTGGAGGAAGCATGCTTAAAGAAAGTTGCAGCCTACTTGGTGGTTTCAAATAAATGAATATTTATCTGGCTGCATCTATTGTGACTACACAATTTGTAACTGTTTAGTACTTGTGTGTACTAAATGACTGTGCAGTAACTGATGTTACTGTGCAGCAGCATTCCCGAATGGCTTTCTGGTGATGCTGACTGTGTGGTAGCTCATTACTACTGTGCAGTCGCTTGTTGTTATTGCACAGTAGCATGGCATTACACTTTGTGTCTTGTGACACTACTGTGCAGTAATAATGAGCTACCACACAGTCAGCGTCTCATGTAGGTGAAGCCCCTGAAAATTATCTGACCTCTAGATCAGGTATTTTCCTTTTAAATTGCCTAGACAGCCAATATGCATCTCCTTTCCTTTACAACATATATATAAAATTTTTCCTTTCTGTGGGTTACTTGCTACCCAACTCTCTAACTGGAAGAGAGGTTTCTCTCTCTTGGCAATATTTTTCCTTCTACCCCTCCTCATTTCCTACCAAAAAACAAATGCACAAACTGTGGAGGTTGGGAAGGACAGACTTTCACTCATAATTCTTTCCTGCCCACTATTTTCCATAAAGCTATATAAAGAGATACTAAGATAATAGATATACTAGACAATGGAATAAAGATTTCAATCATCCAAACATGAGATTATATGGAAGAATATTAGATTTTGCTTTTGCTTTTGCCCTCTTCACCCTAACTCTCCTATGTGGAGACATTTTCCTCTCTCATTTCACACTCTTTGTCTTTTTCAGACTGTTGCCCTCTATCCCAGCTGTGGCCGATCCAAATATCATGACATAAGTGAGTGTTAGTGAGACTGAAACTTAGGGTCACTTAGCCAAATCTTTCCCCTCATTCATTGAAAGAGAGATTAACCATGGTTTTTCTGTGATTTTTGTAAAGCAATTTATATCTATACACAGTGGGAGCAACTACACGTGCATTAATGCTCCTTTTCTAAGGCACATTAAATTTACTACTTCCAATGCAAGGTACTCAATTAACGTGCATTATGTTGAACTAACGTGCAGTAGCACATTTGCGTGCTTTTTTAGTGATGCTTAATGCCCAGTAGACTATTTTATTGTGCATTAGAGTAATGTCATTTTTTCCCATGTCTACTGTGCATTAAAGTGCACATGTAGATGTGTCCAGTAAGTACAACATGAATAGGTTTAAAACAGATTTGCTTCCATTTTGCTTTGGTATATATAGCAGTACAAAGTACAGGACAAAAGTGAACTGGGCTTGAAAATATAATACTTCACACCCAGTTCTTCCTCTGTTGTGAAGAGCTGACTCTTTACTAATGGTCTCTGATGCTTATTTTCAATTAAATTACCTTATATAGAAAAGAAATTCTATAAGATGGATTTTAAAAAGACCTCTATCATTTTTGTATAATTTCTATAGAATCTTTTTTCTTTAATTGTATTAAGTCTTACTGGACATGGTCATAACCATAAAGACCAAAAAAAAGTAGTTAATGTGACCATGGACAAATAAAGAAAAATAAGATGTGAAATGTTATTAATTCTTTTTTGTTTTTGATGTATTACTTATTTGAATAGAGAGAAGAATAACATTAGACAAAGAAGTGCTCAGTATCACAGTGTATAAATAGCTCTGGCTGAGACTATAACAATACCTCTGCTTCTTCTAATGCAGAGCAGAGCCAGTAACTAGAATTGAGCTGACTACAGAGCTGAAATATTTTGCAGCTTAGATATCTTCAGTAAGGCTAAGCCAGCTCAAAAGATTCCACTGCTGCTCTAACACACAAGCCTTTGATGTTCCCTCATCTTTACATCACAGAAGGAGCTCAAAGGGTTAATTAAAATTTAATGATATCGGCAGTACTTTGAAAAAGTTATGAACTTGTGCTAGATCAATCACTTTCTTGGACTGCCTGACTTCAAAGCAGACATTATGCAAAAGAAAAAAAATCTTCCATTCTGAACTGAATTCATAAGCAAGGATTTCCTCATTAGCGGTCTGTGCACAGAGGAGATTCCAAGTTCAAACTGGAAAGAGGTGAGATGCCAAAAAGTGGTTAATCGGAATTTTAAGCCTTTGATGCTGATCATATATTGAATGAATATATCTCTGCAAAACCAGAGGGACATTCAAATAGTTCCAAAATAGGAAATTTGGGATTAGGGGATAAGCAGTTTTTCTGGATTCACAATTTGTTTGCAGGGACTTAGCAAAACCTCATTAGCTTGTTTACTCATTGTCAGTGACATTCAATAAAATGTCAATGGAAATGACCCAAACATTGCCCCTGCCCTCCCAATAAAAAAATGTAAACATTTCTCTGTTGTCTCTGGTTAGTTTCTAGTGCTGATACTGCTTCTAGTTTTTATACCCTGCCTTATTCTGAGCAAATAGTGTGATTGTATTTTCAAAGACAAAGACATTTAACATGAACTACCACTGTGATAATATTAAGAGAGAGATCAAAATTCACTGGGTGGCTGGTAGATTTATCATAAAGATGTATGAATGTTAAATAAGAAATCCAAATTTTGTGTGTTTTTTTTAACTAAAGATTTTTCTGTTTTACTTCATACATGCATAGAAGGACAACACGTGCCTAAGCATGCACACAGAAGCAGAGGCAGACTACACATGTTGTTCTTGTGCACACTCTGTGCATACACACAGACAGATCTGTCACAATAATTGATTTTACTCAATGTTCTTTATATGGAACTAGAGGGACATTTAATTCAGCAATGGAGGGGCAAGAAACCTCCAGTTATCAGGACCAGTCCCTTACTACAGCAGGAAACCACATCATAATACTGTATTCATAAACTTGTTAAGATCCATCTGAAAACTAACTAGGTGGTTGCCCCTACAGCCTCCAATGTTCATTCTTGTTACACTGTTATCTTTTTCTAAAGCAAATTCAAACGGTCAAAAATACTGTACTAAACCTTTGGGGTTTTGCATTTTGTAGCTTATACAACTGCAAGCGATGCAGCGCTGGGTACAGATCATGCTCCTCAGCTGTGTCTACACAAGACACTGACTGCACAGTAGTCAGAGAAAGCGTGATACAATGCCACTGCGGTCAGCATCACAAAAAAGCCATTCGGTGGCGCTACTGCACAGTAACTCCGATTATTGTTTATACACATACTAAATGACTGCACAGTAGAGACTGCATAGTCAGTGTCTTGTGTAGACCAGGCCCCTGGTACATTTTTGTGGCTGTACCAAGTTCATCGAATCTCATACATCAGAGAATCCTCACAAGGGGAAACTAAATAATCTACTGGGGTAAGGTAGCTACTGTTTATCTGCAAGGTTAGCAACTCTCTTGGAGTTATCATGACAATGAACTTAAATCCAACATCCAAACTTCTCTTAACTTTGAGTAAGTCAGGCCCAAGTTTGGTAGTTGCCATTTATTCCTAGAAGGCTAAACAAAAGGTCATACTTCCCCCAGGCTTTCTTATTGTTCCTACACAGGGAGAAATTTAAATCAAACTTCCTCTGAAATTCTACTTTTCTTGTTTCTCTGAAGAACAGAAGTGTAAAAATAGCAGCCAGAAGGCTAATCTAAGTATTTATTACTTACTTAAGACAAGCCAAAAAGTCTATTTACATGTTATTTCCTGTCTAATTTTCCCAAAACAAGGCATTGGGATTAGAGTCTGAAATACTGGCTCCTTCCTGGACTGAAACTAAATTAGCAAACTTTTCAGTCTAGGAGTTTTTCACATCAGGAGGTTAACAACTTTGCAAATTGTGTTATAGCATATTTGCATGGGCTCCTCATTTGTTAGACGTTAGATCTTAATTCGCATGCTCATCAGAACTCCTTCATAGAAATCATATCTGATATGATCTTTGTCTTAATATAGGCAAACTCTGTCACCCTTTGAAGAACATACTACTCATGTCCTAGTTACATTTTAGACCCCTCAGAATAAATTAGCTGGGTTCTTTTGAAGCCACTTTCATTAGTGCTGCTTGCATGTTTCAGTTTTTACAGCAAAAAAGTAGGATGCTCTTATGACGTCTAATTATTATCACCTTCCAATTTGACAGTACACAGTCCTCCCCTCTTAAACTCCTTTGCTGTACTTAAGGAAAACATGAGTTCATTTGTCAGGGTTGACCTTTTTTATTAATGCTACATGAAGCATACTGACCTCAAATGATCAAAAGCAAAAAAAACAGTACATTACATTTGTATAAAGCATAGATTTTTTTTTTTGTGTGGCCAAATCATCAGCTGGTGTAAACAGGTCTAACTATTGAAAGTAATATCACTATGAAGACTTACACTGCATTAAAACATGACTAGATATTTGAAGAGTTGCTGTCACAGATCAACTGCAAGTCTACTTGATAACTGCCTTGATGCAATTGTATATCTGAACAGTTTGTACCATAGTACAACAAACATGGGGTGCTATGCTGTTACATATGCATTAATACACTTTAAGCTTACTGCACAGTAAAATAAGCAGTAAATGTTTATGGGATCATGTCTACACACGCTCCTATCAGGAGCAAATTTGCTCCTGGTGGGAGCAGTTCAGTGCAGGCTACAGCAGCCAGGAGGAGTTCCAGGGTCCCCCCGCTGCTAGCTGCCAGGCAGCACTGAGTTGATGTCTACAAGCCAGGGTGTGGAGGGAGCTGTCCCACCTCCAGAGAAGCTGCCTCCCAGTCCTGCATCCCAATTCACAGAGGTGGGGGTTGGGAAGCAGTTCTCTGCCCCTGGCAGCTGCCTGCCTCTCAGGTCTGTGTCCTGAATGGCAGATCAGACTGGGGGCTGAGATACTATTCCCTACCTCAGGCAGCTGCCTGCTTCCCAGCCCCTGCTCCAGTAAGTAGATCAGAGTTGAGAAGCAGGCAGCTGACTGGGGGAGGGGAGAGTTCCTCCATACCCTGCTGCCTGGGCTGCCTGGGAGCAATTTGCTCCTGGTCATCTGTCCACATGTATGGAACTGCACAGTAGCTAATGCAGGATAAATCTACCACCTGTATCTACAAGCTGTGGCCAACTGTGCAGTAGACTATTTTACCGTGCAGAAAATGCTCTGATGTGTAGATGCTGATGCTGTAGTGTGCAGTAGATTAGCCTACTGTGCAGTAAAGCATCTTGTGCAGATGCACCCAGTCTGATTAATTATAAACAAAACCAAAGAAGATCACATGCATTCTGAGACTGCCTTTCAGATATCTTCCAGTTTTGGATAGATGATCTGAGGGAAACATTCTTATTAATGCAGTTAAACTGATGATAAATGCAGGTTTCATTTGTGTTTGGACAATTTTTAGGCACAACTCACTTAAACTACAAGATCAATTTGATTTAGGTCCCCACAAACATTGTCTATCATGCAATCCCGCTCCTTTCCATGTAATCACACCATAACTTTTCTTTCTTACCATCTTTAATTACCTTCTCAACATAATCTGAAAATTTCAGTGGGGTATCTAATGTCCATCACTCTCTCACTAACCAAAATCAGTAGACATTTTAAGAGACACAGCAACCTTGTACTCAATTAGCTTCCTTCTTAACACTTCTACTGGATGATAAAGGTCTATTTACATACACAACTATTTTCTCTGCTTTCTATGTTCAATTTTCTGAACAGCCGCTATGGACAAGCCACAATATAATACAAGAAGCATGTACAGTCACTGTATACAAAGGGTGCACTACTAAAATATTGTTGAAAGGTTTGGGAAGAGATTTTAGTTTACAACATGAAATGGTACTTGAAATTTACAGCACAATCACTTTGAGATCTCTTGTGATTTCAGAAGCTGATTCAACTGCAGACTATTGATGAGCGAGAAGAAAACCATGCACGTGGGTTTCCCTACTGAAGGCATAGGCAGTGGCTTGTTGACCTACCTCCATGCTATTCACTAAGTCTTCACCAGTTAATCATAGTAGGTTTTTTCTCCTTTTATACTGGAAGCATATATTAGAAGGTTTTGTTTGTTAGGTCCTGCTCAGAGTCCAACTAGCCATTCAGTGTATTCCAATGTGGTATAAATAAAATGTTTTCATTCTTAAGTGGTGTGCATGGGGAGGTATGATGTATTGACAGGACTCTGCAACTTGAGAATTTTAAACAGTTAAACAAGGTTTGGGTTTTCAGGTAGAGACCTTGACTTGCTTAGTCCTGAGGCACACAATCCCCATTATGATCTTTTAACCTTCTGCAATAGGAAGCCAGAAGGCTCCTGTTACTTTAAGAGAAAAGAGTACCAGGCTGAGCTGAATCAGGGAGGACTGGCAGCTAGGAAACAAGCTAATTGCAAATGAAATGGCTGCCAGCAGACAGAACAGGGTGCAAGGCACAGGGAAGGTTAATTCACCCTGGGGAGAAAGGCAGAGCAGTAAAATGCAGCAAGGGCAGCCGAGGAGTCAGCCCAGAAACAAGGGGCTGCAGACCAGTGCCCTCAATTCTAGCAGGGAGAGCAGGTAGATCATCAGCCACAGAGGAGAAACTCCCCTGCAGTGTCTTATGACAAGATAGGGCAGGGCTTAGGAGACTCAGTGCTCCCCTTGTTTGTGGACTGACTCCCCGGCTGCCCTTGCTGCATTTTACTGCTCTGCCTATACATATGCAGGGAGGCTGCTCTGATGTACTACAATTACAGTGTGTCAGAGCAGACTCAATTAAACTGTTCAAAGCCTCGATTAATCGAATCTCCTGGAATGTCATAATTGCCACACTCCAGCCGACTCCAGCATCACATGTATCAGCATCCCCCTGCTGAAAAATGGTGGCAGGGTGCTTTAAACTAAAGCTTGTTCAAAGTGCTCACCATTTTTTAGTGCAAGGATGCTAATACGTGTGCTGTTCTGGGTGCTTTAATTAGCCTGCTCTCAGGTCTGTGCTAATTGAATCAACCCTACCCCCCACCTCCCAGAGCATGTCCATAAATGCCTTTAAAGCCTGTGCCTAAGATCAGGCAGTGAGTCTGACCCTGCTAGCCACAGAATGAGGAGCTCCTGTAGTGGAAAGCTGCAGTGGAAGGCTCTGCTGTCTCCTGGAAGGCCTGGCAATGCTAGTAAGACCTTGAATCCTGGTGAAAGAGGGATAGGATCCAAGATGGGGAGGAATCTTGTCAGACTGCCAGTTAGATCCTGAGTGCTCATGTGTTTAGGCTGAGTTTTTCTGGCAATTTGGGTGGGACTAGAAAGGCACAATAGGAGTTCCCAGAGTACACGTAAGGCTGGAGATTGTTGGAGCAGGGTAAAAGCTTCAGCGTAGTCCAAAATGGCAGAGACATAAATAAAGAACCTACAGCTTAGAGAGGGCTGTGACTAGGGCTGGGGCCCACAGCCCAAGAAGGGGAGAGATAAAAGCTTGTGAGAAGCAAAGCACTGGGTTGGAGGCCCATAGCTCAAGAAGGCCAGAAACAGGGCTGAAGAGCCCACAGTCCAGAGAGAGGCAGATATAAGTCTTCAAGAGTGCAAGACAAGGCCTGGAACCCATGAAGTCATACCTAGTGCACTGGGTCTAGGCTAAAGAGATCAACCAGAGCAGAGGGGTGGATATGGGGAAGACTGAGGCCCCAACAAGGGAGTGGAAGCCTAAGGTGGCCTGGTGGTTTGGGGTGAAGCGCCTGCCTAAGTGATGATTGGAAACACCTGTGAGGTATGAGCATGGTTGTAAGGGAGGTTCAAAGCCTGGATTACTCCATAAGGCAATGGGTACTCTTGGGAGCACATGTGGATTAACATTGACTGAAAGCAGCAGGGTCTGCAGGGGATCCAGGGTAACAGGCTAAAGGGTTCATTCTAAGACCCTTGGGCAGCCTCCATTTTCAATTTATTAATAAGAACAAGGTGTAGCAAGTGAGAGAAGAATGAGGGGCTTTAGAGGGGGGAGTGACTCGGGATCTGAGTTGCCACAAGAGGGCATCAGGGCCACCCCTGGGGCACCAGATCTATTACACTTTCTGTTAAATATGCAAATGAAGGAAGGGCAAATAGTTAAAGAGTTTTAATATAAAGTAAGGCTTGTATAATATAAATAAGACTTTCTTTTTAATAACACCTTTCATGCCCTTTTCCTCTAGCTGTATAGAGCTTCTAGATCAGGGGTAGGCAACATGTTCAGCCAGAGTGCTGAAAAAAACACAACATCTACCTTGTACAGTGCTGAAATTCTGGCATGCTAGAAAAACAAAACTGGGGCCAGGGGTACATGGTGGGACATAGTGCATATTAATATAGTTAATAATCATAAACATTTCTTTTTTAAAACAGTAAAGACCAGGTTTTCTAAAAATTCTGAACCTGGTAACAATGAATAAAACTTCATATTGAAAAGTTTGCTCGCCAAGTTTGTGGACAACACCAAGTTATGGGGCGGGGGTGGCTATGCCAGAAGATAGGTTGCAGACACAGGCAGACCTGGACAGGCTGGAAAGATGAGTGGATCGGAACAAGGTGAAGTTCAACACACAGAAGTGCTCCATCTGGGGGCAAGCAATCCCCAACAAACCTATAGGCTCAGTGGCAACAATGTGACTTGCACCATGGCTGAAAGGGATCCAGGGTATTGACTGACCATCGCATGAACTTGAGCCAGCAGTACAATGCTGAGGCCAGCACGGCAAACAACATGCTGGTATGCATTAACCACTGCATCTCATGCAAAACTAAGGAAGTGATACTTCCACTGTACTCTGCACTGGTGAAACCACAGCTGGAGTACTACATCCAGTTCTGGGCACCACACTTCAACAAGGGCATGGAAAAACCTGAGAGGGTCCAGAGAAGAGCCACCCATATAATCAGGGACTTGCAAGACAAGCCATACGAGCAGAGGCTGAGGGACATGGGCCTCTTCAGCCTATGGAACAGAAGGCAGAGAGGGGATTTGGTAGCCGTTTACTGCTACATCAGGGGAGAACATCAACAACTCAGTGAACAATTGTCCACCAGGGCACCCCTGGGGAAGACCAGGAGCAATGGATACAAACTCCTGGAAGGCCACTTCAAGCTCAATTACAGGAAAAACACCTTCACCGTCAGGGTGTCCAGACTGTGGAGTAAACTTCCTTCAGTGGTGGTGCAGTCACCTACCCTGGAAATCTTCAAAAGGAGACTGGACAGTCACCTTGCTGGGTCACTTGGCTCCAGTTGTATTTTCCTGCCTCGTGCAGGGGGACAGGACCTGATGATCTACAAGGTCCCTTCCAGCCCCTAACAATCTATGAATCTATATACTAACTTTATTCTTTTGTATTCTTTTTTTGTTAAGCATGTTGTGATAAGAAAGAGAGAGAAAAAAGGAAAGGGGAGAAATAAGGAGAGAAGGAAGAGAAAAAGAGATAAAGAAAGAATAAAGAGAAGAGGAAGAGAGAGGAGAAAAAAGAAAAGATGGGACAGAAAGAAAAGAAGAGAGAAAAAGGAGAGAGAGAAATAGAGATGAGAAAAAGAGGGAAAGAAAGAAAAAAGAAAACAGTGAAAAGAAAACAAAATCAAGAAGAGTAAACGGAGAGAGAAGAGAAAGAAAAAAGAGGGAAAGAAGACTGAAAAATGAGAAAAGAAACAAAAAAGAGGAGACAAAAAGGCAGGGATGAGAAAAGAAAAAGACAAAAACAAGAGAGAGAAGAAAAAAAGGAGATAAATAGAAAAAAGAGAGAGGAAGAGAAGAGAAGAGAGAAAATAAGGAAAAAGAGAAAGAGGGTATGGTATGTCTCTTGTTGCCCATGTTTCCCACTACTACCAGCTGCGGCTCGGGCCCAATGGTCCAGGGCAGCGTCCAGCAGAGGGAGGGAGCAACACCCCAGCAGTAGTTGCCAGGTCCAGGACACTCAGGCCTCCCTGACAGTCCCAGAGCAGGGGAAGCATGGCCCAGGACTGGGAGGAGGGCTGGGCCAGGGCTTAGAAAGAGAGATGCCCTGTCCCATCTGGACAGGGGCAGCACCAGGGTGCCAAGTAATGGGTCTGGGTGCCACAGGGAGAAGCAGATGCGGGGGTGGTGCCATGGGCAGGCTGGCTCAGCCGGCCCTTGGGAACGCGGCAACTAGAGAACAGCATGGGCTGGTCAGGAAGCGGGGCTTGCCCCAGACCTCCACAGACTTGGGTCACAGTGGGCAGGTGGGTGGGCAGGGACCCAGCAGCACCCAAGATGGGACCCAGCCCAGCCCAGCCCAGCCCATGCAGCTCTGCAGGGATGGGTCACAGCTACCCTGCCTGTAAGGGGATGCTGCCTGACTGGGGCAGAATGCTGGCCTTAGGGGACTCCTGGCTCTGGGCTTGGTCTCCCTACATGCCAGATGCAGTGTGTGTGGGGTGGAGCTGCTCCTGGTGTAAGCACCTGGCTACAGGGCCTGGCCACAGGAGCTTCCTGGTCCCTGGGAACAGCTTCTGCAGGCACTACTTGGGGCTGAGCTAGTTAGGAGCTCAGCAAAGTGGACTTCTGCAGTGCTTGCCCAGATCCCAGCCTCACCCACCCACAGCTCCCTCCAGGGGGTGGGTCAGGCTGGAGGGTGCACCCTAGGGCCAGGGGATGAGGTCAGCAGAACACAGACTGTGTCCCTGCCTGTGTTCTCCTGACTCTGCCCCCAATGCCTGCTGCAGTGCAGGGACCTGTGGCTGCTCCAGAGAGCCCAGAGCAGCACATTTTTATTCGTTTTTTTTTAATAATTTCCTTGCACACCTCCTGGCATGCTGAAGAAAATGCCTCCATGTGCCACTAACTGGTACGCATGCCGAGGATTGCCAATTCCTGTTCTAGAAGAACCCCCCAGTTTTACTGTCTTTAGATGGTGTTGATGATTTCCCTTGCAAAAAAGAAGGAAAAGTTAATTGAGATGGATTAGAATTATTTTTGTGTTTGCTGTTATTGGGTTTGATCTTGTTTCCTTGATGACAAGCAAGCCAGACATATTCAGTAGGAGAGAGACAAAATAGCAAAGCTAGAAAATTCAGCTTCTGTTTGTGCATCTTGAAATCACACTTCTGGAGAAAGACGGGAAGAGCACAGGTCATGGCAGCCTCGCAAAACCTTACAAATTTGTGCTTTCATTGGACTGCTTAGCCTCCTCTCTGGACATGGGCTCACATGGGCTCTCAGTGTTACCAAAGAAAATCCTGTATGGCTAAACTAGACTCTTCTTATAAAGGAGATTAGAGAGAGAGTAAAGACAAATTATTTAAGATTTCTCCTTTTAGTTCAAGTGTCCTCTTGGTATCAGTTTCCAATTACAGTGGTGTTAAGCAGAATAGATCATTCTCTCATTTATTCACTCCTCTAGCCTGATATTTGGTTCCATGCACCTCCATGCTTACCAGCTATTAGGGCTGTGTGAAGCTTCAGTAGCTGATTCAATTTGGAGGAGATCTGGCCCAATTCAGCAGCCATAGCTCTAAATCTGAAATGAATTGGGAGACCCATTAATCTCTCTGAATTGAATCGGAAGCCTCCGAATCAATTCGGAGAGATTTGGAGATTCAGCTATAAACTGTACAGGCAGGCACTAGGCAGTGCCAGCAGGAGCAGCTGGATGAGCCCCAGGAGAAGCCGTGGCTTGTCTGATTGCTCCTCTGGCTGCCTCCCTGCCGCGGTGAGGCAGGCAGTGCTGGCAGCCCTGGGAGGAGCCATGGGAGCTGGGGGGGTATAATCAGGGAGCTGGGGGATTGAACTGGGAACCTGAGGGATTGAACTGGAAGTTCTGGGGTTGAACAGGGGCTTCCTCCCAGCTCCTGGTTCAATTCTCCAGGTCCCGGTTCAATCCCCAATCATTCCCCCAGCTCCCCGATCATTCCCCCCAGCCTCCAGGGCTTCTCATGGGGCTGCTAGCACTGCCTGCTTCAGCACTGCCTGCCTCGCTGGGGCAGCGAGCGCAGCAGCCAGATGAGCTGTGGCTTCTCCCGAGACAGTTGGCTCAAGCCAAGGCTCATCCGGCTGATCACCCAGCTGCTCCTGCTGGCACTGCCTGCCTGCATAGTCCATGGCTGAATAAGATTCAGCACCAAAAAGCTTCAGCTGAATCACATCAGGACTGTGATTTGAATCACTGTCCCACTGAATCCAAAGCAAATACTTTCTGCTTCACACAGGCCTACCAGCTATGGTCTTAATACAGTCCTAGGATTATACAAGTAGGCCTTTCCATTTGGGCTCATTTTAGTCTTTTTATTTTTAATTGTTACTGAGTTTTATAATCACTTTGTTGCAGGTGATGTTGGATATTTGATACTGTAGACAACTTAATCAGGGGAGGATCCAGAGGAGGTGGAGTTGTGTAGTTGCATCCTTTTTTCAGACCACACTGCAGGAGCAGCAGCCAGGGACATTTTTCAGTCTCTGAAGCAGGTAAGAAATCCTTCCCTTTCTTCACCTCTTCATGCACTACTTCTCCTCCCCGCTCTCTCACCTGCCCTGCTGCTGCCCAAGTTAACTTGTGGAGCTCCAGAGATAGTCCTGCCATACCCCAACCTTTTGAGCCCCACAGCATGGTCTGGCCATGGGTGGGGGGAGGGGGGGAAGCTTGGATTGGGGATGAAGCCACCCACCCCTTCCACCCCTCCTCACAAAAATCCCAGATCTGCCTATGAACTTCCTATATACGTACTCTGGTCCCCACAAGGAATTCAAATCTAAAAAAAACATTAAATTTAATCAAATGTACCAGTTTTGTCCTTGATGTAAGTTGATACATCTATTAATAGAATAATCTTAACAAGAAAAGAGTATTCACTAATTCTTAGCAATGAACTCTAAAAAAAAAAAAAAAAAAAAAAAAAAGAAAATCTTCAAAAAGCATACAAGTCCAGAGCATACAAAAAAATGTCACTGAAGTCAAATTATTTCTATAACAGCTAATACATGGTCTCAGTACTATCATTTCAGTTACTGATAATTATATTTCACTAATAAATCAGAGGAAAGAACGAAGCATATATGTTTCCTTGACAGAAAGAGGGAGAGTATATTAGAAAGAGTGAATACATGGATTAGAATGGTTGAACATGTATGCCTGAAGGGCTTGAATATATCGACAAGGACAATAATCCATCAAGCTAACGATTCAATTGTTTGCTGTAACAGCATGAATATTCCAATAAATAATGTTCAATATGTTTTCAAGAATTAAAATATTAATCCAAATATTGGTGAGTCTCTTGCATTTATGTGTGAGCTCAGATAGTCTCTCCCTGAGGGAGGGAACTTGTACAAATATTACCCTACTTGCCTACCCTACCCAGAGACTCCTGTACAAACATCATCCCCCAGGCCTTCTGAACAGGTATTTGGCTTTGCTTCCACCTCCCATTGCTACAGAGCCCTACGTTTTGGGACAACAGCATTGTGGAGCTCATCAGACTCCTTTATCATGAATCCAAAGCCACCAATACTTTTTCATGGAAGAAAGTAAAAGGTGAAGAGACACTGGGGAATCTAAAGGGGAGCTATGAAAGAGTGGATGACTTTGTTGCAGCCAACAGATTTATTTTTTTCCTGCAGAATCCACAGAGAGCTTCTGGGGCTCCCATAAGAGCCTTAATTTACTATTATGATAGGTCCTGTCTATTCTCTGTGAAGACTGAAAAAAATGCCAGGCTAAAGATCAAGAGAGTATAGACTTTAGCAACATAGATGGGCCAGTGAAAACCTCACAAACGTGGACCCAAACATAGGAACTCAGTGATGCTTGAAGAATGTATACATAACCATCCTTTGAATATCTGAATAGTCTGTTACAGGCAAAATTTCATTTTGCTGATTAACGTGGGTTAAACAAAACTTGCCGACCATGCCAGAGCACAGTGCTCCTAGGTATCCGTACTGTATCTCAGTATTCCTATTACAACCTTCTGCTATAGAAGGGAAAATATAATTTTTAGTATTTTCGTATATATTCATGCCAATGGGTGCTGTAGGGTGGTAGCTGGTTTCAGACCCAGGTAAACTAAGGGATTTATATAAATATTTTCATCTCACATCGTGTGTTATTTATTTATTTATTTATTTTTTAACATTCTGAAATGATATCAGAGGTTACTGAGACTTCACCCAGCCCTGGTTCTTATCAGTTCCCCAATATCTGCTTCAGGACTTCTTTATACCAACATCCCTTTGGCTTCTAGATGGAGGAAAGTCATAATCCAAACTTTCTAGATTTATGCTTTCAGAAGGTGAAAGTAATCGAAGCATCACCTTTGATGCTAGTTATCCAAAGGGTACATATCCATTTTTTTTACATCCACCACTGAATTGGATCTTCCTGGACCACATGACCCAGCATATGCTCCAGTACCCCCCACAGAAGTAATCATCTGCTTCCATTAACTTAAGGCAGAATGCCTTGAGAGTTGCATATATAACATCTTTTTTTCCCTTCATTACCATTGATAGCCATCAGGCCACCCTTAATACTTACAGGTGACACATGGTTCAACATTTGATATTATATTTTATGCTAAATGATTATTAAATTATAAAAATGTGACTATAAACATTTTTAATATGCTACTTTAAAATACTCCAATCTAAAGCCAAATATTTCTTTAGGATCCTCCATCCCTCTTAATATGGCTATTAAAAATATTGATAGGCATTTTGGCTGCAAGCCACCCATGATGGCAAGACTGCCTGATTAGCTGCAGCCACAAAACAGGGTCCCTAGAGAACTACCTGACAGTTCACCAGTCGAGCTGGCCATCAGGGAGCCAGCCACTCTCCCTCCCTTCTCTACTGCAAAGTGGAATGGAAAGTGGAGTACTGTGGGTGGGATACAGGGGGTCTGAGAGATCTGTTAATCTCTTAAATAAGACAATGAAAAGTTTCAAAAAGCAATGAAGATGTTCTTTGAGACCACAATTTTTTTGTGGTAGATCAGCAATTTTTTTTTTAGCATAAATGGCGTGAATAAATGGAGACACTTGTTTTTTCTTGTGCTAAAATGGTCTTCATAGTATGACAAATGTAGAGGCTGTCCACAGCCTAAGTCACCACAATTCATGTGACCTGTGTGCAGTAAATAAGGTTATTCTGCAAAGGACAAAAGTATCATAAAAAGGGGATCTCCTTTAAAATTGCATGACTTCATTTTAATGAGCTCTGTTATCATTCATTTAAGTAATGCTGATAATATGGAACTTCACTTTGGCTCATTTTTTGTGTTTGAAATGACTTTATGAAAATCATACCCATGCAATTTCTTTGCGGTACTTACAGTATTATGTTGCTGCAGTGAGAGTCTCAAGTGACATTGACAGGACTATGTGACTACAAAAATCATAGCAAAAGGGCTGTACCCCATTGTGATTGCAATGTCTATGCAAAGTAATTAAATGCATTAACACTGCCATGCAAGCTCAGTACATGGTAGCTGAACTGTTTCTGTCTGGTCACTGTGATATTCCAATGGATCTAGTTCTGTTTTGTATGCACAGATAAAAGCAGACACAGAATACGTTAGCAGGGTAAACCACTTTAGCTTGGACAGAAAAGTATGTGAGTGACTGAACTGCATGAAGTACTAGGATGACTTGTCCTTGAATATATTAAACAAAAATGTACCTAATATTCAGTCTTTGACACTACAAAGTTTCTGGTGGATTCAATTCATTGAATTAAAATTAACCATTTAATGAATAATATGAATATAACTTTTTTAATGCTTTAAAATGGGAAAATTATTGAGATGATTATTTTTCTTTTATTTAGTGTCTCTATACATGCACCCTTTCTGAGATTGTAGATTTGTACACACAATTAATTGTGAGTAGAAATATTCTTAGGTTGCTAGCTACATATTTGTGAGAGCACTGAGGTACATATTGCAGCTTTTGTATCAGTAAGTTATTTCTAAGGGCAAAATTGCAGTCCTTTGAAATACAGCCCCCTTACCAATCCCTAAATACTACTGTCATGGGGTTGAACTCGTGTTACTGTTGGTGCCAAAGGCAGCATATTCAATTACCAATCCTAATTTTCAAGTGCTTCCAACTTAGTAGAAAGACTGATTGTAAGCTGAAGAATTCTTGCCTGTATTCAGAAGGACAAAACCCATCACCAGGAAAGAGATTCTTCATGAGGCTATCTGGCTTCAAACACAAGCAAAAAAGCTGTAAAGCGTCTCAGGCATGACCTTTGAACAGATTGTTAAAATTCACCCTTCTCCTGACAGCCAGAACAAGTATTAAACATTACTTAAAACTTATTTCGAGGATTCTGCTTGGATTCAACTGTTACAGAGACTAGAGATATGCTCACACTAGAAGTGCTTTAGGTATGCAGTATCAGGATGATATGCTGAAGTCATATGGTTCATTCGTACTCACTATAGAACTGTACAGAATTAATGCTATAAAAGTCAGTGCATAATGTCAGGAAAGGGTAGGCTGCGAGGCAAACCACAAAACAGACAAATTTATATTTTCTTGCATCTGGTACCTTGGGTACCCCACACACACATGAAGAGAATGTAGAGATGCTATTCAGTACCATACTGTGGAATAGCATCTGTGGAAGATGGAGTAGAGCACAACCTTGTCTGATTTATAAAGCATGATTTCACGAGCATTCAGAATCAGTGTCACATCATAATGGAGAGGAATGGTTTGTAGGGGACAGAATATTTTCATAGATTTCATAGATTTCATAGACATTAGGGCTGGAAGGGACCTCAGGAGATCATCGAGTCCAGCCCCCTGCCCAAAGGGCAGGAAGTCAGCTGGGGTCATAGGATCCCAGCAAGATAAGCATCCAATTTACTCTTGAAGGTGCTCAATGTAGGTGCTTGAACCACCTCCAATGGCAGACTGTTCCAGACCTTGGGGGCTCGGACAGTAAAGAAATTCTTCCTTATGTCCAGCCTGAAACGGTCTTGCAAGAGTTTGTGACTGTTCGACCTCGTCATCCCTTGGGGCGCTCTGGTGAACAGACATTCCCCCAGATCCTGGTGGTCACCCCTGATAAACTTATAGGTGGCCATCAGATCACCCCTGAGCCTGCGCTTTTCCAGGCTAAAGAGTCCCGTGGCTCTCAGCCTGTCATTGTAAGATCTGTTTTCCTGACCTCTGATCATGCGTGTGGCTCTCCTCTGGACTCTCTCAAGCTTCTCCACATCCTTTTTGAATTGTGGAGCCCAAAACTGGACGCAGTACTCCAGCTGCGGCCTCACCAAGGCCGAGTACAAGGGAAGAATGACGTCCCGGGATTTGCTTGAGAAGCATCTATGGATGCATGCCAGCATTTTGGTCGCTTTACTAGCTGCAGCATCGCATTGGAGGCTCATGTTCATCTTGTGGTCAATGATGACCCCCAAGTCTCTTTCTTCTGTAGTGCTAACCAACATAGCACTGCCGAGCCTATAAGGATGCTGCAGGTTTTTCCTCCCAAGGTGGAGAACCTTGCATTTTTCGGTGTTAAACACCATGAGGTTCTCGTCTGCCCATTTGCTGAGCTTGTCCAGGTCAGCCTGGATCACTCGCCTATCTTCTGGCGTGGATGCTTTTGCACCAAAGTTTGGTGTCATCGGCGAACTTGGCCAGTCCACTCCTGACTCCAATGTCCACATTGTTAATGAAGATATTGAACAGTATGGGTCCCAGGACAGAGCCTTGAGGGACCCCACTGGTCACAGGGCACCATGATGAGTGACTGCCATCAATCACAACCCTCTGGGTCTGACCACGAAGCCAATTTTCCAGCCAGCGGATCGTGGTAGAGCCAAGGCCACAACTGGGCAGTTTGGCCAAGAGGTGATCATGGGATACCAGATCAAAAGCTTTTTTGAAGTCAAGATATATGACATCAATCTCTTCTCTCTTGTCCAGGTGATAGGTCACCTGGTCATAGAAGGAAATGAGATTGGTCAAACAAGACCTACCCGCAACAAACCCGTGCTGGCTGTCCCTTAGAATGTTAGCGTGGGCCAGTCCCTCAAGGATGGCCTCCTTAATAAACTTTTCTAGGATCTTCCCCAGGATAGAAGTCAGGCTAATGGGCCTGTAGTTAGCTGGATCCACTCTACTCCCTTTCTTGAAGATCGGCACCACATTGGCCTTCTTCCAGTCTTCTGGCACTACACCAGAGCGCCAGGAGTTTTCAAAGATCCGTGCCAGGGGCTGGGCTATGACGCTCGCCAGCTCCTTGAGTACCCTGGGGTGCAGATTGTCAGGGCCAGCTGACTTGAAGGTATCCAGCTTCTCAAGGTGTTCCTTCACGAGGTCAGTATTGATGGAGGGTAGGGGATCCCCCTCACCCAGATTTCCCTGTCCCATAGCAGGCATGGGCGTCCCATGGGACTGATGAAAGACTGACGCAAAGTACATATTTAATAGGTTGGCTTTTTCCTGGGCGTCAGTTGTCAGTTGCCCCATCTGGTTTAGCAGGGGTCCAACATTGCCCTTGCTTTTCCTCCGGCTCCCCACATATCTGAAAAAGGACTTTTTGTTGTCCTTGATGCCTGAAGCTAGTTGGAGTTCAATTGCAGCCTTTTCAGATGTATTCATTTTCTTAATAGATGTCTTTTAACCCAAGCATGGTAAAACAACAAATACATGTTATGTATCACAAGTGGAGTATCAAGAGGAGTAGCCTATACACAAAAGAACACTTCTACTCTGTGAATTAGATTTTGCCTTTGTGATATTCTTCTAAGAGAAACAATAGTCTTCTAAGAGGAGGGAAAAGATGCAATGGAACCAGTACTGATTTCAGTAACTGAAAATACAGCTATTCCTGTGACATGCAGGTGATGGCTAGAAAGTGCTATTTAGAAGTTTGCTCTTGGGAACTGGCTTGTAGGTAAAGTAGATATGCATTAAAATAATGGTCTAGGGCAACAGCAAGAGTTAGCGGATTTCCAAAAAGCCTTTTTGTGACAAAGTTTCTTCAAGGCTCATTGTGCAATCAGCAAGCAGCAAGCAGATACACAAGCTGGGAAACAGAAGACATGCCACACAGTGTTCCACAACGTGAGATAATGTGGCATTAGGTCACAGTGCCCAGCTGCAGAGTTCATGGGATTTTCGGTTAGGGTAGATGGACCAAATTAGGAGGAGAACTGAAAAAAAACTAAATTAGGAAGCGTGCATGTGACGGGTTTGTGAAACAAAGGAATATGCTGACAGGACAGGTCATGGACAATATGACAATCACAAGGAGACCAATCAGCAATGCCCAGAGATGAAGAGAAAAATAATACAAAAGGAAGGATTTCAGAGCAGTAAAAGGTCCCTGAGAGGGGAACACCAGGCCACCATGGACACAGGGCATAACCACCAGCCCATCTCACCCACCCCATTAAGGGTCTGGCCTCAGCCTCCACCTTCCAGGCTGCTGACATCTGACATTCAGGAAAGCACCTCAGAGTGAAGCTTGTGTACTGACCAGATGTACCTTGACTCTGCGAACCCTGGAACTGGTAGATCTAGAATTGTTTACATTATTCTTATCTGCAATCACTGCATAGCAATAAAATTCACCTATTATTGAATTGAAAGGTCAGGGTTGGTCTGAAGGTTTGGGGTTCACCTGGAACAAGGTATCTGGGTCATAAATTCAGTGCCAGCAGTAGGCACCAACATATTCAAAGCAAACATATTTCTAATATTCACAATAAGCATGACTGAACCAGCCAGAGCCTCTCCACTATCCCACAGTCTAGGAAATTGTCTATATTTTTCTGTAGCTGAATATTAGAGAAAATTCAAGCTAGATGGTCATAAAAAAAACTGGTAATCTCACAGGCGACACTTAGTAGCTTCCTGAACTCTGTTCCTTAATTATTTCAGCACCATGATAAACAGGGATCCTGGTTTTCTCTGTTTAAAATAGCAAATTTTTTGATAAAGAATCCCAGATTCTCTGATTTAAAAACCAAAAACCTGCATTTTCCATGATTAAGATGAAATGCCACTTTCTATATATCGGTATTAGTTGAGCACAATATTTTAGAATTTTAAAGCACTTAAAGCCTACCAGTGCTTCAATCAATCATAAATAAATCCTAACTACCTCTATATTTTGGTGTTTGATTTTAGATATTTTATCATGGAAATCCGGAGCTCCAGCTGTCCCCTTCACTCACCAGGATGTGGGTGCAGCTGTGGCTGTCCCTCCTGTCCTGATATACCAGTGCCCCTCACTCCCAAGCCACAGCCCCCTGCCCCGCCCTGCTGGTGCTCCTCACTCTTTATTCACAGCCTTTGCCTATTCCTGACTTGCTCATCCTAGCAGCAGCTCCCTCCCTGCAACAAGATGAAGGTCCAGATGTGGCTGTCCACCATAGTGCTTTGTGGCACTGAGCAGGCCTGACATGCTGGTGCCCTGGCCCTACCCATGCCATTGCCCCATCGCTCACAGACCCCAGCTCTACAAGTGTCCCTCACTCCTGACCTGTAGCCCTTGCCTGCCCTCTAATCACTCCCTCCCAGATACCGTTCCCTCTCTGCACCAGGACATGGTCTAGCTGCAGCTATCATCCCCATCCCCATCACACTCCCTGCATTGTTGTTCTGATCTTTTCTGACCCCTGCTGTTCTTCTCCCTGCACCTGTGCCCAGGCCCCAGAGGTCCCCATGCCCTTCTGTGGAAGGCTTTGACGGGGGCTCAGGGACTGGGCTAGGCCTGCCTCTGGCTGGGGAATCCCGTTCCCTTCCAGGCCAGCCTCCTCCTGCATAGCTGCTCTGGGGGGGAGGGGTCTAGGTCTGGCTCTGGCAGCTGCTTCTACCCAGACTGCCTCCCTGTACTAAACTCTTTCTCTCTTATAAGCACACACCCCTGCTGACACCTCTGAGCCATCAGAACCACACACAGACCCCAGTGCCACCTCAATCTCTACCTGTCAATCACCCCCCAGACACCTCCATCCCCCCATCACATACCTCTGGAGTGGCTCCTGGGACCAAACGTACCCCCAGACTGGGGTGTATATACCAACGCCAGTGCAGGACCCTGCTGCAGTATGGTAGCTGCCTGTATGGCCATGGCTTCCACCAGAAGGCCTTATTCCATCTGGCACACAGGGGCTGTGCTTCCATAGAGCTGGCAATGCTGGGAGGGCCCCCACCCACACACCCCTCCTACCAGCTCTCCCTGCAGGCCCCTCCCTAGCCTGGCTGGAGGGGACCCCCCAGCTACCCCACACCCCTAGGCCCCATTCCCCAAAAGCCCTACTTACATCAAAGGCTGCAGAACAGAAAGTGTGTCTGAGCCAGCCCTGGATGACTCAGATTCTTAGGCCCAGCTTCTGCCCTCAACCCTACCCCCACCCCCACCCCTTCTCTACGGGGCTTAGGGTTTCTTGCACTTTTGCAAGCAGCTTATTGCAGGATGGAACCTAATGGAGGCCATAATTTAGTAAGATTCTTGGTTTTCTCAGACATGCAGCCTTGTAATCAGTGACTCAGAAATTGTCCATTATTAGGAAAATGTATAACAAAAGCAAGAAGTAGCAGCAGCAAAAGTCTTCTGCTTGAGCTTTGGACAATTTTACAGTATCTGATGAGATTCAGACTAGAATCCAGAATAGTACTGTAATTCTTCCCAAGGCAACAGAGCGTAATGTCATAACCACATATGCCTTAATCACAGGATGAAGCAAATGTAGTTTGTAATATGAATGACTATAACAAGGAATGAATAAGGAAGGACCAGAAAGGAGGATATGAAACTTGGAAAGATACCTATTGTTAGGGTAACACCATGTGGATTTTTGGGGAGCACTGGATTTGCAGCTGAATGAAGGCTTTACCTGTGGCCTAGCAGAGCTGCTGACCACAAGGCAGAATGATAGCTAAGCCAGCCATTTGCTTATGTTAAGTAACTGTATTAACTGTGTTAACCATTTTTCTAGAAAAAGCAAGCAAGTCTGTGTGCTGGGAACCAGCTACAGTGAGGAATGAGATAAGATACAGGGACCCAAAAAAGGTGGAAGATGGTACAACATGAGACAGATAAAGAGACTGGAATGTGAAAAACAACATGTGACTGGTAACAGAATCCGAGATGAACCTATGCAAAAAGGTGAATGGTGATTAGTGAAGAAGCCTCCAGAAGCTTCCAGGTTTTGGTCAAAGTTTGTCCACTGACCGAAGAGCAGGAGTCAAGGTCTTAGACGTGCTCATAGCAAAAAAACATGTAAATGAATAAAACGCATTGGCAATTTCATGCTAATGAAGCAAATGGTAAACAGAGGAGAAGCTTGAGATGGGAGGAGAAATGGGTGGAACATAGGAGGGGCAAGGGTAGAGTGAATGTTAATGAGTATAAACCAAACTGTATACATTTGGGAAAAAACTATTGTTCGTTGCTGCTCCCCTGGTTTCACGGGTTGTGTATCTGTGAAGGAGTTCACCCGAAGCTCTCTCCATTTTGTATAAAGCTGTTGCGAGCAACGTGTGCTGGTGTTTGCTCCCTGTCTGCTCTGGCTAATGAGTACCAGGATCCATGAGCAATTGGACCATTGTCTCCCTAGTCGTTGGACACTGCATGGAGTTGGGGTCTAACATCTATCACCAATCATCATAAAAAAAAAAATTATTCATGAAATGGAAAGGACTATCACACCCAGTCCCATTGATTCCTCTTTTAAACAAGATTTTCTTTTACATACAGTTACTGTACTTCTAAGTTATCCAGAAAATATAGACTATATATCAAGCAATGAGGTTTGCAGTCCTTTTCTTGGAATGTTATTCCAAAGCCAAATTCAATTTATTCCTATATGTAGAAGAATGTAGAAGCAATGGACATACAGGAGCACATATAACTTTGTGGGTCATTGGAGAACAAACCATACACTCACTTTCATAAATGCATTAAGTTCTAGGTATACCTACTCAGACTGTTTGTTTTGTAGGGTGTCCTTCCATAGGTGCCCATGAAGCCCCTGGAATTTGTGCAGCCCTCACTTTCTGGGCAATCAACCCTTTGGTCACCTGCCATGCTTTGATGTTTATTACTTTTATGAGGGAGGCTTCCCCAGGGCTTCACAAACTGACCTCAAATGTCCACCATGTACCAGTGGTCCCTGCCCTATGGGCAAATTGCATGGCTCCATTCCTATCCTACACCATACCCCATGCCTTGCAGATGGCATCCTCATTGATGTTCTCTTTCACTTAGTCTCTCCTCTGAGGCTCCTCAGCCCTCTCCAGTCCCACACTCTCAGATTGTCAATAGGCTCCTGGTCCCACTCTCTCAGCCCCTCAATCTGGGTTCCAGACTCCTTCCTGGGTCCCTAGGAACCTCCTCCTCCACTTAGCTCCTTCCCAAAACCTCCAGACTGTATTAGACATTATCCTCCATGTTAACCCTCTGGATCTTCAGCCATCCAGCTGAGGTGGTGTTACCTCAGCAGGCTCTAAGATGTTACTGCTGGCTTCTCTCAGGGCCTGGGCTTATTCCTGCTCTAAGCTCAGTTCTCCTCCTGAGTCCGGTGACTTCCTTTATCAGGCTTAGTCTCAAATAATGGCTCCCTGGATCAGTTCACTACCAACTGGCTTTGGCCCACACCTGCTGGCAGCTTTGCAGGATGCCTGACCTTTTAAGGTGTCAGGCACCCAAAGTACCCTGCCACAGTTTGCTCCCACTACATTTATTAGAAAGGTTAAATTTCCTAGCTTGGTCATTTGGCCTTTGTGGGGCTCCATGCTGCTGGAGCTTCAGTAATCAATCTAGCACTGTAGGGCTCCCTACTGATATCTAATGCTACTCTATGACCTTTACCTTTATTTCATTTTTTCCCTGAGAGATGTATTCCTTTTCATACCTTGATTCTAGACTCGATTTCTATTCCTAAACGGTTCTGTTAATTCTGTAATTATAGTTTCACATCTTATACCAACAGTTCTAGTGGCTCCTTTTTTTGTTTCAGTTTCTTACATTACTGTACTTGTTTTCTCCTCTCCCAGTTTTATAACAGGTATAGGTACAGGTATAAGTACAATCCTTTCATTAAGTATATTGCTTACCCGGCCACAGTTACAATATGAATATGGTCTTTCTCTTTGCTCTCCACATTTCTCCCTCATATTCTTTACCTCTTTGGCACCCTCTACATATTACATTTGTGCCATGATTAACATGCTATTCACAGAGTAAATGACAAGGATGCTACCTGTACACCCAATTTAAGGCCCCATAAAATAGCAAACCAACCATAAAAATGCCCTTAGCCTATTATAGGCTAGGGACAGCAATTACACATGAACTGGTATAAGTGATCAGAAACCGATTCAAATCTGTAATGCAACAGAAGTTCAGTGTACATAAACTGCTTTCAAAATAGCTAAAACCAGTTTAAGATAAACCAGGATGGATTTAGAAACAGAGCAGGGATGACATGTAGGGGGTATATGGGGGTGCATATGCACCCCCTACAAAAAGGCGCTGCCAACACTGTCGGCACTGCCTGTGGGCAGTTGCCGCTCACCACTGCCAACACTGCTTATAGTGTCTGTGGGGAGTCAGTGATCACCACTGGCTGTCGGCAGCATCTGTGGGTGGTCACTGACCCCTGGTCAGCGCTCACCATGCCCTCCCCCCCACTTCTGACAGTGCTGGTGGCATCTGTGGGAGCTCCCACCGTTGCTGCCATACTCCTGCCACCACTGTGCCCTCCCAGCAACCAGGGACGCATGTCATTCATGTATCAGACTTAGCTGATTTAGGTTAAATCAGTTTACTGAACTTCTGCTCCAAATCTCCAAATTCAAGTTAACTCACAGTCCCCTAGCATCCCAGAATGCTTTGCATCTCCCCAACAACCCCTCCCCCTAGCAGGGTGGGTGGGGTAGCTGTCTTCTCCAACTGAGCAGGGAGGCATGCTCTAGCGCCTCCTGACTTTTGGCCTGGGCCACTGTAGGCATTTCCAAAATCAAAAGTGAATGTCTGTTCACTTGCTTATCAGTTCAATCTATGCAGCACAGACTAACACATGGAGATTGAATTAATTCAGCTTTGGGCTTTTTGACTCTCTGTATTTAGCCATAATATAGAGCTACTTAGTCTGAGATACATAGTCCACCAGGCCTTGCAGTTTATAAATATCCTTTCTAATGAACTTGTAATATAGAACATTTCTGTGGCTGCTTTGTATGGTTCTTTAAGTTGAACAGAGGCCTGGGGCCAAACCTGACAATCAGTTGTTTGTCAGCTCTGGCCATGGGACTGTACCAGAGTTTCAAATGACCCTGAGGCCATCTACCAGCTGATTGTCAACCCTAGCCCTAGGACCACATGGGGGCTGGTTCAAGATCCTGGTGGAGTCCTGTGGCCAGAGCTGACTATCAGCAGACAGCTGGTGCTGACCCTGGACTGTAGGCACGTGTCCTTCAATTTGCCAGGGCAGGGGGAGTCTAGGATCATGCTCCCTTGCTCTGCTAAGTTTAAAGGATGTGATTTGGATCTGTTCCAATTCTAAAATTATGCCCCTGGCCACATGCATGTGGCATGGCCAGATATGCAGTTGCTGGGATCAGGGATAAAGTCCTATAGCACTTTTAAATGAATATGTGCCAGGGGATGTTTATCCTTGTTTCCTGCCTTTCCTCTATCTCTGTTTTAAAGCCAAGAGACTTACACAAGTTTCTACATATCTCCTTTCCCATGTCTAAAATAGCTAATTCAGTGCTGCTATAGCAAAAATGGCTTTTCCCTGTTTCCTATGTTGTCAGCTGGAGATTTATAGGAACTTCAGTAAGAACACAGGGAACATGTCTACACGTTCATTAATGCACCTTAGCTACTGCCATTTAGTTTAGTACTAGCTCAATAAAGTAGTAACTAAATGCACAGTAACTAGAGTTACTGCCCAGTAGCACCAGTACACAGTTTTTTTGTGATGCCTCCTGCACATTAGGCTTAATAACACTGTGCAGTAGGCTATTTGCATGGTTTTTAACTGACATGCTACTGCACAGTGTTATTCCACTAATGCACAATAAGCATCTCATATACATGCACCCAGTGAGACACTGTTTATGGCCTTTGAAAATGTCATCCATTATTCTCAACTACACATTAGTCTGGCTAATTGATACAATACCTCATGGCCTAAGTTGATACAATACTTCATGGTCTATTTCTACTAGTAGTTTGAGCTACACAGCCCACCAGGCCTGGCAGTTAATAATTATCCTGTGTACTGAACTTGTGGTGTCCAAACACATACACAGTTAAAGCTATGCAGCTTTTCTTTGTTTAAAACCAGGTTAACTATTTACTTATAGGTTATTATTATTTAACAATAGAAACAAAAATATACCTAAAACAGTGAGTAAAGGTTGGGGTGAAATACTGTCCCTTTGTAGTCTTGGGACTTGGATTTGATTCCTGGATTCTGCCTAGTACAGTTGCACACCAGGTGCCTCATTCTACAAAAGATTATCTACATGAATTAAGTTACTCACATGAGTAAATATGCAAAAGATAAAGATAAGTTCATTATAGAACACTGAAAAAAATCAATATAGTTTTATTTTATGTTTTTGATTATATTACCATTGGAAGGTCTTTGTAAAAGCAATACAAGAAGTCTTAAGTCTTCCATTTTTCATATATAGTTGAGGATTTCTCTTCAATCTGCCCTCTCTACTTTTAGAACCATCTTTGGCTCAGTGGCTGAGACTGCCAGTGAATACATAACAGTAGTTAAGCAATAATTTCCCCTTAGGAGAAAATTACTTTTTTACATAGAATAAAAAGGAATTAAATTATTTGAGGCTTGAGAAATATATTTTCTCAACACAATGAATCTATTTAGTTAATTTATTATTTTTAGTGCAGGGAAAGGCTTTTTTTTCCAACTTACGTCTGTAATATAATAAATACTGCATGCATAATTTTTAACCTCTCTGATATAACTATGTTAAAATTATAAAAACAGTCACAAGAACAATGTTCATGATATGCACAGCCTAATTATGTGGTTGGAACATTTGTTCTGATTTTTTTATACTCTGAAACTCACCTTTTTTTTGTTTTCACAGCCCATAGAAATAGTACAGCATACTTTTTAGAATAATGTGCCTGTCATAATAGGAATATGCAAAACACTGTTATTTAAAATGAACTTTATCTCTTTTCCAAATAGAGGTTTATCAGCTATGACTCATGTAGAAAAAAGGTTCCTTTAGAGTATGGGAAATATTATTGCCTTTTTAATATATAACTTTCAAAATAATGCTATAGGATCAGACAACAGTTACCCTACTTGTAACCAGAAGCAGTTTATTTCTTCTAAATCCTTTACTTAACTGCAATTGCTTTTATGTTTGCCAAAGGAAAATGTTAAAATATTAATAATCCAGTAACCTATTCCATGACAGTGACTCACTAGTTTGAACTTTCATTTCAATCACAAATACATACATACTCAAAGAACTAACTTTAATATAAATACGGAAATGGAAGCAGATATATTATGAAAGATGTAATATCAAGCCTTAGCACTTTCCACTGTGTGAAATAACTAGTAGGGCCAGTCATTCAACTTGGCAAAGAAAAAAAAGGGAAGGTAAAATCAATGTTATATGCCTGTATGCATTCCCCCTCCCCCAATTTTGTGTGTGCACGCGCAAGAATATGTAACAAGATGAGAAAATCCTCCATATGGATTTTGAAATAGTGCTGTTCTTTTTAGATGCTGATATAAAGCCCGTTTATATGTATGCACAATGATCTAAAGCCAAATACATATAAAACATTTTGGAAAATTTATTATAAAAAATAATGTGTTTCCTGCACAATATCTAAAAATAATTTGCTAAGCACTCATTTATTTTTAACACTTATTTCTCTGACTGTTTAATATGCAACATTCTTTTAAGTGCAGAAAAACCACAAAAAAAAATTCCATTTACTACTTTGGGTACTCCAGTATTTAAATAATGCATACAATATTGCATGGGTCCTCTCCATGAAGACTGAAATTCACCTTTAAGCAAATGTGCGGGACAACATCAGTGCACAAGTTAAGCACAGTGCACCCAGGCTGCAGGTCTCACTCCCCCACACAACAACATGCTCCCATTGCCAAAGAAGGTGTGGATCCAGAATTGGGCTCCTCAGTCACCTGAGGACCCATCAAGCCTGACAGACATAATCCTCAACTTTGAGGGACTGCCCATGACAAGTTAAGCCCTCAAAATAGGATGCAAATGGGACAAAAGTGATGCCATTATTTTCCTGAAATAATTTGACCCCAACTACATTCTGGGCCTGATTGTCATGCATGGTAAGGTGTCTTTTCAGTACTAAAACAATATATAGAGGTCTTAAATTCTTTTCATAGTCAGTTCAAGACCCATTTTTTACTTCCAGAGAGAGGTAAGAGGACCTCTATGTTAATAAGAACTATGCCCTGTCATGCTGTTAGAATATAAACAGAAAGGATATTTTTTATCAGTACTGTGTTTCAGATAGTTGAACTTTCCAAAAGACCTGGCATGCTTTATCCCTATGTAATTAACAATATATAGGATTTTATTATTTTATGTAATTTCAGTAAAAATATTTTTAGACAAAAGGAAATTATGTATTGCATTTATATATGTGTGTTCAAGATACAGTATATTATATATTGCAGTTTGCTAGTACTTCATCTATAGAATACATTTACAATTTAATTGAGTTAGGCTCTGGAGCAGCAAGAGACACATGGGTGAAAGCCCGTTGTGCCCCCACCCCTCGAAGCCCCCCAGAGACCCCCCAGCAGCTGCGGACCCGCCGACCCCCAGCACAGCCAGAGATAAGTGGGTCCCATGGTGGGAGGGGGTTAACACCTTAGTGAGTGGGAGGAGGCGGCTGAGTGGAGCTGGGCTGGGTCTTGCCCTTCTCAGGCCACTACTTGGCCCAGCCCCCCAGGGGCCACGTGAACAGCCTGCACAAACAGGCGCGCTTGTCTGCCGGCATGTGAGTTAGCACAGAGTTCATGCAGGAGGGTGCATGGGAGGGCTGAGGCCCTGCCTGTGAGCTCCCCAGGGTAGAAAGTCCCAGCCATAGCCAACCTACCAGAGGCATGACACAGATGGGAACATGCCGCACCCCGAGGATCCCCTAGGGCTTTGCGGTCCCCCCACCCCGGCACCTCAGAGATAGCCACCCAGATGGAGCCCATGGTTCCAGGCTTCACACACACTGAGCCTCTGGCTCCTGGCTGCGGGGGCTGCCTGTCCCTTTTTCAGGCTCTGGGGCCCAGGAGCATGGCCACCTCCCCTTGTGGGGTCTGCTCCCTTTTGGGGTCTCTGGCGCGCTAACTGGAGGACTTCCAGGCCACAGTCCAGAGACTGCATGCCATCAGGGACTGTAAGCAGGAGATTGACTCCTACTGTCAGGCCCTTCTCTCCCAGGAGCCAGAGGGTAGACCACAGTCTCCCTCCAGGACAAAGGAGGACTCCGGGACCTCCCACTCTGTCCAATCAGGGTCATGGACCAAGGTGGTCAAGGGCCCTAAGGCCTGCTGCACCAAGGCCCCTGCCCCGCTGGAGCTTAGCAACAGGTATGCAACTCTTGCTGCTTCAGCAGAGCCTGCTGAATTGCCAGCTCCCACAGGCAACACAGGCTCAACTGCAGCTATCGCCCCCACTCTCCCAAGACAAAATGTAAGGTATTTATTTGGGAGACTCCATTCTGAGGGGGAGTGAAGGGGTCATCTGCCGCCCTGACCCCTTAGCCCGGGAAGTCTGCTGCTTCCCGGGGCGCGCATCTGGGACATTGCGGAGAGGATCCCTAAGCTCCTCCAGCCCACAGACCACTATCCCATGCTCCTTATTCATGTGGGCATGAATTACGTGGCTTAGAGCGCTCCCAGCTGGGTCATGAGGAGCTACAGGGATTTGGGAGCAGGGCTAAAGGGTCTGGGGGCACAGGTGGTGTTCTCGTCAATCCTCCCAGTCTCGGGGTATGGGCTGAAGAGGGAGAGCAGGATCCACATAGTAAACAAACCCTTTGGCTTCCATGACCGCAGCCCGCTCTTTGGCGAGAGAGGCAGCGAGCTGCTGGGAAGAGATGGCCTCTACCTCTCTCCCTTGGGGAGGAGGCTCTTCTCAGCCAGACTGGCTGACCTGCTCCACCATGCTTTAAAATAAGCCCACTGGGGGATGGGGGGACTACCGCCACTGCTGGCCTGCTGAGCAACCCTTGCAAACCCATAAGGCCAAGGCACTTAAAAAAGCCCACCCCTACCCCAGCCCTGGTAGAATCTGTGGGCAAGGCAAGAGCACCCAAGGGGACATGTGTGCTTGTACACAAATGCCAGGAGCTCATCCTCCTGCTTAATGTGAATAATTATGACATCATAGGGATAATGGAGACCTGGTGGGACTCCACCCAAGACCGGACCACGGGTATAGATAGCTATACCCTTTACAGGAGGGAACAAGTAGATAAAAGGGGTGGGGGTGTAGCTCTCTATGTTAAGGAAAGCTACGTGTCCCTGCAAGCTGATAGTGGTGACAAGGGTGGACGGCTGGAGACCCTCTGGGTTAAAATCTGTGGGAAAGACAACAGTGGGAATCTACTACAGACCTCCCACCAAAAGTCTAGAGCTTGACCTGGGAACTGGCTGAGGCTGCATGCTCCAGGGCCATGGTTGTCATGGGTGACTTCAATTACCCGGACATCTCATGGGAGGATCACTCAGCAAAATCCAAGCAGTCGCAAAGCTTCCTCTCCTGTGTGGATGACCTCTACCTGACTCAAGAAGTCTATGTGCCAACAAGAGGTAAAGTGCTGCTCGACCTGGTACTGGCTACTGGGGATGACCTAATTGGTGACCTAGTGATTGATGGGAAGCTGGGTGACAGCGACCATGAGCTGATCACCTTCACCATCTGCTGTACAGCTAGCAAGTCAGTCAGCAGCACGGAAGTCCTTGACTTCAGGAAAGCTGACTTTGAGAAGCTCAGGAGACTTGTCAGTGAGGCCCTAAGGGACCATGACCCTTAGGAGAGGGGAGTTCAAGAACAGTGGTTGCTCTTCAAGGGAGCAATCCTCAATGCACAAGCTAATCCTATTCCATCTCAGAGGAAAGGCAGCAACAGGGCACAGCAGCCCTCCTGGCTCTCCAGGCATCTAGCAGACCTGAGGCTAAAAATAAACAGCCTACAAAGGATGAAGGATGGGATTCAACTCCAAGGAGGATTATTCTGCACTGGTCCGGTCCTGCAGGGAGCAAACCAGGAAAGCCAAGGCCGCAACTGAACTCCAACTAGCTTCGAGCATCAAGGACAATAAAAAGTCCTTTTTCCAGATATGTGGGGAGCCAGAGGAAAAGCAAGGGAAACATTGGATCCCTGCTGAACCAGATGGGCAACTGACAACTGACGCCCAGGAAACAGCCAACCTATTAAATATGTACTTTGCATCAGTCTTTCATCAGTCCCATGGGACACCCATGCCCACTACAGGACAGGGAGGTCTGGGTGAAGGGAGATCTCCTGCCCTCCATTAATGCTGACCTCATGAAGGAACACCTTGAAAAGCTGGATACCTTCAAGTCAGCTGGCCCTGACACCCTACACACCGGGGTACTCAAAAAGCTGGAGAGCATCATAGCCCAGCCTCTGGCACGGATCTTTGAAAACTCCTGGTGCTCTGGTATAATGCCCAAAGACTGGAAGAAGGCCAATGTGGTGCCTATCTTCAAGAAAGGGAGGAAAGTGGATCCAGGTAACTAAAGGCCCATCAGCCTGACTTCTATTCCAGGGAAGATTTTAGAAAAGTTTATTAAAGAGGCCATCCTTAAGGGACTGGCCGACACCAACATCCTGAGGGATAGCCAGCACGGGTTTGTTGCAGGTAGGTCTTGCTTGACCAATCTCACTTCCTTTTATGACTAGGTAACCTATCACCTGGACAAAGGAAAAGAAATTGATATCATATATCTTGACTTCAAAAAAGCCTTCGATCTAGTATCCCATGATCAGCTTTTGGCGAAACTGGCCAATTGTGGCCTTGGGTCTATCACGATCCGCTGGCTGGGAAATTGGCTCCATGGTCGGACCCAGAGGATAGTAATTGATGGAAGTCACTCATCATGGTGTCTTGTGACCAGTGGGGTCCCCCAAGGCTCTGTCCTTGGACCCATATTGTTCAACATCTTCATTAATGATGTGGACATTGGAGTCAGAAGCGGACTGGCCAAGTTCACCAATGATACCAAACTTTGGGGCAAAGCATCCACACCAGAAGACAGGCGGATAATCCAAGCTGACCTGGACAGCCTCAGCAAATGGGCGGATGAGAACCTGATGGTGTTTAACATTGAAAAATGCAAGGTTCTCCACCTTGGGAAGAAAAATCTGCAGCATCCTTATAGGCTCAGCAGTGCTACACTGGCTAGTGCTATGGAATAAAAAGACTTGGGGGTCATCATTGACCACAAGGTGAACATGAGCCTTCAATGTGATGCTGCAGCTAGTAAAGTGACCAAAACACTGGCTTGCATCCATAGATGCTTCTCAAGCAAATCCTAGGACGTCATTCTCTCCTTGTACTCAGCCTAGGTGAGGCCGTAGCTGAAGTACCACATTCAGTTTTGGGCTCCACAATTCAAAAAGGATGTGGAGAAGCTTGAGAGAGTCCAGAGAAAAGCCACGTGCATGATCAGAGGTCAGGAAAACAGACCTATGCTAAAGATCTATGGGGCTCTTTAGCCTTAAAAAGTGCAGGCTCGGGGTGATCTAATGGCCACCTATAAGTTTATCAGGGTGACCACCAGTATCTGAGGGAACGTTTGTTCACCAGAGCACCCCAAGGGATGACAAGATAGAATGATCATAAACTACTATAAGACCATTTCAGGGTGGACATAAGGAAGAATTTCGTGCTTATCTTGCTGGGATCCTATGACCCCAGCTGACTTCCTGTCCTTTGGGTGGGGGGCTGAACTCGATGATCTTATGAGGTCCCTTCCAGCCCTAATGTTTATGAAATCTATGAAATCTATGAATTGTTACTTATTTGCTAAAGATTTATCCAGAGAAAATTTACTAGTTTTGCCAGTGCGTTGACACTGTCCAACAAATACTGTCATAAATTTTAAAAATAAGAGGAAACTTGATAAACAGATTCTTCTAGTAGTAAAAACATTGTAGTACAGTTGTAACTTTCAGAGAAAGTAATGCAACTTTTAGTACTGGAGATTTTAGTGTGTCTTCATACTACAGGGTGCTATTATTTTGAACAGAGTACTGTTACTGCACTGGTTTACCCCAAAAGGATAAGTGCTAAGTCAATTCAAGAGTTATCTGGAATTCATACTGCATATAAGTCCCATTCTACATGTCACTTTTATGTCATGCTTAAAGCATTCATAGTGGCATAAATGGCAAGGTTGTTACATGTGCACCCAATGTAAGGCACCATAAAGTGGCAAATCAGACATCAAAAAAAATTCTATATACAACGTGATATGTAATGTAGAATGTTTCTGATAGTTTGTAGGTGCCTTAAATTTAATGTATGGAAGTTCCAGGCCAAACTGACAATCAGCTGAGTGTTGGCTCTAGCCACAGGACTGCATCAAGTGCAGGCCTCGCCCCAGTGCTAACTGGGGCCCAGGCTAACAGTAAGCTGATTGTCATCTCTGGCTCTGGGGCCAACTATCAGGTGATGGTCAGCCTTGGCCCCGAGGGCACCTGGCTTTCAACTTGCCACAGCAGTGGAAGCTTGGGACCATGATCCTAGGCTTTCCCTTCCCTGGTAAGTAGAGAGTGTGCAGTTGGGGTCTGGTCCCTGGTCCCAGAATTGTGCCTCCTGCTATGCACATGTGTCATGGCAAGAGACATGATTATTGGGATTATGGGCTTAGATCCCTCAAACATGTGTCATGGATCTGGGCCATGTATTTTCTTAAATAAACCTAGGAGTTCATAAAAAGATACAAGTTTACTTATTGGCCTGCTTAAAATAAATACATAGCGGATATATTAATTAACCTTTGGTTGAATTCATTACGGTTTAGGGAATAGAAAGACTGTCATCACTGCTACATTTTTAATTTGTTTTAACTCTAGATCATATGGTGTAATATACTATACAGGTGAGCTGTACTTGGCCCTTATACATGGTGAAACCCAATTACATTGAGTTGCCTGACCTAACTAAGACTTCCATCCTACAGACAGTTACAAAGATACATAACTTTCCCCTATTCAAAAGTAAGGGAAAAGGTGAGGTAGTGCACTGCACAGGTGTATGTTTCATTTACTGTTCATTGAGACTTACCATACAACTCTAAAGGACACATCTTCCTCACACATCAGAAATTGATTTCAGTTTGGTGGGGGTGAGGAATCAATTTTTTCTTTCTTCAGTCGGAAAGGGGAAAAAGAGGCAGCATAAAGGTCAGACAATATTATTTATTTTTATTATTATTTTTAAAATGTGTAAATATTTTTCCTGTTTGAGACCCATAGAATAAAACGATTTTTTAAATTCCAGTGTTTTACATGAAAAATGTTGTTCTTATTCATGTAGCTTTACTTCAAGTTGCAATGTACTCTCTCCTGTTCTAGTCACTAAAACATGAAGTGACAGATATGAGGGTAATAGAGAGAATTATGCATTTTGCATCTTCATTACAGCTCACTGAAGTTGAATTTTCTATTCATAGGGCAATCTGCAAGAAGGTTCAGTACTTCTTTAAAACAATAAGCAAAAATTTCAAACACTGTTGAGAGGGAAAATCTGGAGACATTTGCTTTAAAATTAAACAAGATGTTTCAATTTGAAACACTGGAAACAAAATTGAGCCTGATAGGCAAGGTTCAAGACTCCAAACTCAGTCATGGCTCCCAGCTCATGGACTGGCAAGGAACTATCTGCTCCCTAAGCTAAGCTGGGAATCTTGGAGCTGAAGAAGCAGGGCTGTCAAGTTACCAATTTTTTTAGTAGGGTGCCTTAAGAGCCCAGACACAAGGGTCCTAGAAACTGCAGACCCATGACTTAATACAAGGGAAACTGAAATACCTGAAAACTCCTAGGGTCTTCTCCAGGCTCCTGGACCCATGGTAATCTTTAAAAGTTGTAGCTCTACAGCTGGGAGTATAAATATAGGCAAACAACAAGTTGCAAACATGACATATTCAAAGAAGTAATTGCTAAGAGCAGTTACTGAGCAACTGATGGAAATTCATTGGGATAAAACATCTCAGCCAAGTTCACTGTACTCTGGATTCAGCTAAGGCTGCATCTCAGGTTGGCTCCTGGTTCAAGACAACACGAGGGAGCTTGCCTGATCTGGAGGGTTCCAGGGTTGCTGCCTATCGACTAACTAGTGCCCTTCCACCATGACAAATAACTGGATCACAGTATTGCTTCTCCTACATCCTGCGAGAGCACAAGGACTTCTTAAGTCTGAGAAAGACCAGCTAGAGAAAAATGGCAGTTTTATACTCAGAAAGTGTCTTGGCTTTGTAAGAAAATTTGCCCATTACTGAATTAAAAATAAAACCCCAATATATATTAGGAAAAAAATAAGTCTGTTTGTGACTAACAAGACAAAGAATTCCAAGAGTAAATTTAGCCCTTCTACAGATGACAAGCACAGAGACAACAAGCCAAACGCGTCTTATTTTTGAGGACTTACAGTTGCCATTGGTGACACATAGATGGAGCTGGCCCTCTAAACAGGAGTGGAATTTGGTTCATATGAATAGTTTCAGCAACTCTAAGCAAATGTACTGAATACTTTCCCAGATTTTCTCTACTAAGAGCTGAATTATTTGTGGTAGGCTAAGATAGTAAGACTACCTTCATTCATTCTTTTGAGCTTTTATGTATATAATAATTTTCCTGATGTTCATTTTTTCCTACATTTTAATTTATGAAAGAACAAAAAAGGAAATCATGCTGGTAAGACTTTTTTTTTACTATATATCTGACCAGGGGGTGCAGTGGAGTAGTTGCTGTCCATGTCTATAATGAAGGACACCTGCCAATGGATCCATTTCCCCATGGCCATGTGGATGCCTGGATGCCTTGTGTGTGAGGGAAGCACGAAAGGAAGGAAGGCATTGCTTGCTTCTCTCCCTAGCTGACCTGAGGGTGGGGGAAGCCCCAGGACCACTCCTGGCCCACTCCAGCCACAGACTGGGCTGTGGCTGCACAGGCAGTTGGGTCCCTGCTCCCACCCCCCTCTACAACCTTTCTCCTGCTGGCCTGAGAGCTCCAGCTGCAGGAATCAGCTGCACAGGGGGGCAGGCAGTCCTGCAGATGGCAGGCAGTGGGAAGTCTCCATCTTCCAGCACCCACTCCCAGACAGCAGGGGACAGCTAGGGGGTGGGCAGAGAGAAAGAGCTCCTGGAAGAGGGGGATGATTACTCTGCTGAGACCACCATCCCCAATCCTACCCGACCCTCATTGCAGCAGCTGCCATCACCTGGATTCCTCAGGCCAGCATGGGGACTGCAGTGGAGAGGGAGGAAACAGGCTTCATGCACCCTGTGCTGCTGCATCCCACACCCCCAGCTTGATTTTGGTTAACAGTAGTTCTGGGGCGTCCCTCACCCCCAGGTCAGCTGGAGACAGCAGTAAGCTTCTAGGTGTGCCTAATCCCTGCCGAATCATGGGTGTCCTTCAGGGTATGGGAGCAGGCACTGGAAGTGCTGATCTGTCCAATACTGCCACTGTTCAGGGCCAAAACAGGCAGCCCATACTGCTGCTTAACCATGCCTCTGTCTGAAGCAGGGCAGGAGAAACCCTGGGGTTCTCCCATGCCTGGGTTAGCCCTAGAAGTAGGGGCAGAGGGTAGGTCCTCCCTTCTTCCACCCAATGGCAACCCCAGTTGCAGACCGTGGGAGAGGAGGGAGGTGCCTTCACTGGAAGGGAGGGGTGTTGTGCTGTTTGGAGAGAAGTATACCTGCTTTGCACTGATGGCATCTCCTGCACCCCACTTGTTAAATTAATGGATCTGCCAATGGATCTGAACCATCATCCATTTGTGTGGTCAAGGACTTACTACAAGACCTTTTACATTACATTCATTTCTTAGTTAAGACTGCAAAGGTCATTTTCCCTAGAAGAAAACTTCATGGCACAGCTACCCTGATGTCATGATGACAGAGAATTGGAGAGCTGCCTCAGAACCAGGATTGGAGCACAGTGTCTCCCTGTGAATGGAGATATGCCAGAGATCTTTACCAATCAGCATGCTCTCAGGGTTGAAAATTTCTACATCTGCTGTGGTGAAAGATAGGACTGATACTCTGCCCCCCCCCCCCAAGGGAACACAGAAAAAATGATGCCAGAGAAAGTGTGCTTTCTGGAGAGAAGTATGCCTGCTTTAGGGACACTGAAGTCCCCAGCAGGTGCTTGCTCCCCAAAGTGAGTAATCAGGGTCCATGTTCTACACATAGTTAAGAGAAAAACCAGAGTGATCTCTTCCAAAGACAAGTGTCCAGCTCATGCCTTTGTGAGGGGCTGTGTTCACAGTTTATTCAGTCTCTTAGATTTACATCAGCAATGTGAAAAGGTTGTGTTATGGCATGACCTGGATAGACATTTTATTACCATTTCTAAAGAAAGTCTAACCTTATGCTAACTGCTAATGCTTGTATTTAAAATCCTGCTGTTCCATTCACTCATTCTCAAATTACTTATTAATTTAGCTGATGAATTTATGTGGCTAATCTTACAGACCTGAATCTGTTTTAGTCTTCATCCTTCAAAGAAGAATTTAAACCTCTTTAATAAAATTCAGAAGTTCAGACTTGATTTCACATACCCCTCTATCTTTTCTACTTTAAGTCCATGTCCTGAATTTAAATGAACAATGATACAAAGAACTAATATTTTAGTGTACAATCTAAATTATAAGACTGAAAATCCAGGGCATGGGGGAGCTACTGCCATTTAATTCTTCCCGCCAATACCAGCCCTCTTTGAACACACTCATGTTCTTTGCATTTGATTTGTAGCCATTATATGTTGGGTGATTTCATGTCTGTAGCATTTCTTTTTATGGCCTTTTCCACATAGAAAACCTATAGGAATACCAGATTCTGTATGTTTTGATGCACAGTCACTTTCATTCAAGAGTTCTGAGTTTGGAAAAAATATTTTTCAAAGGTCAGAAATCTCAAATACTGTAAACCTATTAATATGATTAATTTTCTTTCACATAATTTGACTCAGGGCCTTGTTACACACTGCACTTTGAATTGCTTTAATGTTGATTGGTGTTAGTGTTAGTTTGATGGAGCAGTCATACCATAAGGCTAAAAACCTCTGACTGTCCCCCACCTACATAGCTATGATTTACCACTAGGGGGCTGGTGAGTTGCTACAACAGGGCTAGTGAGCCAGGACAGGCTTCTAACCCTGCTGTAGAGAAGGGTTGTGGGGGGCAGGAAAATGAAGCTGGGAGGTGGAGAGTTAATGGGATGGGTATAGGTAATGAAATGGAAGGGGGAAAAGAAATAGGAGAGGGGAAGGGTGGTGAAATGAAGGCAGTCACTCACTAAAGGATTAAATAAAAAGAAGTAAAAAAAAAAATAGGATTTTGTATCGGGGTGTGGGGGTGCTGGTTGTACTTCCCAGGGTGGCTGGGAGGTGGGAGTGGCGAGGAAAGGTGCTTTTGGGAGGCTACTGCCCCTGCCTGGGAAGGAAACCCCAGCTCATGGGGGGTCCAGTTGTCCCTCTTACCTTGTCCTTTTCCCTTCTCCGCCTGACCCTGGTCCTGGCCCTGTTCATGTCCTGTGACCTGGCTAACTGGCATGTGGTCTTCAGGCTGTTTGCAAAGGGTTGCACCTTGGGGTGCTGGAGGACTGCAACCTCAGTGGCTCATCTTTGGGGAGTGGCCACACATTAATGAAACACAACCTGGGTAATATGGATCAAAGATTAACCTGCTCTGGAGTGGCGTAACTTTAAGCTGCCTAAGGTGTGCTTAAAATTAGTTTTAGATATTAATATGTGGACAATCCAGAGATTAAGAGCTCCAGGAGCTGCCTAAAAGTAATGTTCAACAAGGCCCTTAGTTTGCAGACACTAATTGAACTGAGGGTAAAATTTTCTAACTTGCACCATTTCAAGTGCTTGCAAGAACATTTCTTGTATTAAGGATAATCAAGCCCAGTGCAGAAGGGGATAGAAGCAATTGACGTTTTCTACATTAGCGTTAGGAGCACAGGCAAAGGTGACAACATTTTTACGTTGCTTTGTAAACTGCTGCTTATGGACCAACGAGGACCAGGGACAATGTCCATAACTTTAACCAAAACAAACAAAAACGTATCTTGGCAGCCAGGAGCTGTTTGGATGGCAGAGAGATGCCTCTGTGTGAGAACTACATTGTCGTGATGGCCAAGATATGACAGATTTTACTTCAAAGGACTTCAGGGCATTGGGAAGTGAAGAAATTGTTAAACATGTTTAAGTTGCAGCAGAAGGGAGGAAGGAAGGACCCAAACCCAAGAACACAAGATGTGACCTGACCCAACCAGGGAATAATAATAAAATATTGTGTCTTCTTTCAGATGATCAACACAACTTAATAATTGACATAAAGTGATACGTTTCTGTTCCTCTGTTCAGGCTGGTATATAATCCTCACTACCAGGATATATTAGGCCAAGAGCCACAAAGATATTTAGACATCTAATTGCTATTTAGGCTGCTTGCTCCCAGTGGTTTTATAGTCAGTCTACAGAGATTTTAGTGGAAATTTCAGGATTTTTAAAGACAGAGTGAAAAAATGTGCATTCCCAACTTCAATGAAAATGTAGTTGGCACAGAAACAAAACAAGACAAAAAAAACTCCATCAGTTCTTGTAAAGTAGCTCAAACTGTGAAAACAGCTTTTTAAAAATTGTATGTAAACTTTTTCTCTTCATTCTACCTGGCTTCAAGCTCCATTACCTCTGTTGCTGTTTAAACTCTAATGCTTACCATTTCATCCCGAACATATAGAAGAGAGGTCATTCATATTCCTTGGCAGTGTCTTATCTTAGATTCTGGAAAATATCATGTTAATCTGTAAATGTGGGTTTGAGCCACAGCTGGAAATGTTCCACCCTGACCACAGCAATAATAGTTTCTTTTCATTTTTAAAATAGATTGTGGGCAAGTACTTTTAAACTGATATGGAGTGGTTTATTACCATAATATGCATTATATGAATGTTAATATTAGAGTAAAGCATTTTCTTCCTTAGTTCTGGTATACCTGCAGCCAGGTGTAAGAATTACCTGTATTATTTCATGCTTATGTTTCTTTCCCCCAGATAGCAGTCTGGACAAGTATAATTAGGTTTGCATATAACAATTAATATTCATAAATATTTCTATTATGGGCCAGTTGTCAATCAGCTGTGAACTTTCGTCCTTGCATACAACAACACTCATATACAGATAGTGACCTGGTGATGGAATGTTGCTGGTAAATTCTAGAGAGGTTACCTGGGATTATTGTCTCTTCCCGCCTCCCACCACCAGGCTGTCTCCGTGGGGCTACGGAGCCTGCAAGCACCCACTGGCAAAAAAAAAAAAGTCAACACCTATGGTTAGTGCCAAAAGGCCCCATGAGATAGTCCTGGGCTTGTCTAGGATCCTCTAAGTTAGTTCCGAAGGCTTCCAATTCTGTATTGCAACAATATAGGAGGATTTTACAACAGCAATGCATAGCTGAGTTGAAACATGTCAACGAGGTACACATGGAGAATGAACATAGTTCACAGATTAGTTGCTATGCTAATCATACCATGGACTGCCATGTTTGTAGAATAGTGCAGGGTATTTTATAGAGTTGCTAAGCTAAATTCTTAAGTTGTGTTTTCTGCAAGCAAGTCCATTTCAATCCTTAATGCAACAACTTTGTTTCCTTTCAGAACTGCCAAGCTCCAATGGCAAAATTTTTACGAGAGCAAGTTTATGAAACAGCTCACCAAAAAACGACTTTGGAATATATACTACAAAGAAGGACTAAAGTAATTGTTTTATTACCTACCACCTTTCCACCAAAAAAAGTCTTAGGGAGACCTGGATAAAACACAATACATTTCTCAGTGAACAACTATGAATTGTTATCCTTTTCATTTGTACACTTATACATATTTCAGTTTCTAACTATTGTACGTAAGTAACCCAAACTAACATTCATATTTTTCCCCTTCAATTTATTTGTTTTCCATTTCAGCTTAAACACTGCAGAGCTGAATATTTGTGTGTTCTGTCGCTGAGCTATAAGTCACTGCACCAGACTAGAGCATTGCAAATTTAACATAATAATCACATCAACCTATTGAATATTTTATATTCTGTGAAGATGTTCTGTCACTTATTGTCACTCAGGTGAAAAAATTACACCCTGTTTTGTAATGTTTTTATGTTGTGTAATTAATATAATTAAGGTATATATGTGTATGTATATATCTAAACTAGTGAATTGTCCATCAAGAACGCGGGAATGAAGGGGGAAAAGCTTGCTAACCCTAATCACCCCCTCCCTGCACCACTGCCAACTCCTGGAAGTGGGGTGGAGGGAGCTTGCCCCACCATCCCCTATGTCGCCCTCCTGCAGCACCCTGCACTACCACCACTTCCAAGGAGCATGGCTGGGGGGAGTGAGGCCAGCAGTACTGGTCTTGCCCCCCGCTCCATCCTCTCCATCCCTGCCATTATTCCGGTGCTCCACCATGCTGCCGCCACCGCCTCTTGTCCATAACACTGTTGGAGAACTCTGATTAGTTGTTTCAGTAACCAACCAGAGTGCGTTACAGACAGACAGATGGACGGACTAAGCCCTTTATTATATTAGAATAACCATTGACTATTGATTATGTTCTAACTACATCATCAGTTTTTTTCTCCCTCTTGCCCTGATATAGTTACCATTTGTGCTTGACTTACTTCCTTAAAATAAGAATGGTGAAGATAATGAAGATGATGGTCTAATGATGATTTAAGTGCCTTTCCTTCACTGCCATATTTTGCTACATCCAGTAAAAGTAATTGCTAGTAACAGCTGTAGACAACCTCTTGTTTTAAACAGCACTGACTGTTGAAGAATTGTTTCCTTCCACTAAAAATGAAATCTGCTAAGGTTAATGTGCAAAGAAACCACCAGCTACAGCACAACTTTAAAATAATTGTCTCAGAAAAAGATCATCTGAAAGGCTCATAATGTAAAACACTTATTCACCCAGAAACTGTGGTTTGTTTTGTAATCTTGCATTCCACACTTTTATGAATATCCCAGACAACTTACTTTAATAGTGTTGTTTAATTACAACAGTGTTTGTACAGAACTGTATGCAGGATATTTCATGAGAAGCACACTGAAGATCAAGACCATGTGAAACAGATCCAGTTAAATTGTGCTATATCTGCAGGACACTGTGAACCAAATTCTTATTTATTAATTTGAGTTTTTTCAGATATTCTGATGCCTTTTCTTGCTTTTCTATTCTTTGTCTAGAACTGGAACTGGAAGTGTTAAAGTCCCAAAAGACAGGATACTTTTTAACCAGGCTTGTCATGTGACAATAGTAAAGAATAATAGAAGGGTCCATTTCTTCTGAAATTAAATGACAAACTCCATTAGAATTAAAAAAAAAACCCAGTGTAATCCACAAAAACTCTCTCTCTCTCTCTCTCTCTCTCTCTATCTTGTGCTTATAATTTTATTTGGCCTTGTCGTAGTTGGTTTCCTAATGTCTACAAACAGTACATATATCCTAAAGGATTATGGAATTGGACATAACATTTTCATCAAAATGAAATTTCAGTCACAATTGAAAAATGGTTTCTGGATCTATAGGATCTGAAGAAGTGGTGAACAATCTTATAAAAACAGCTTCTTTCTGCATACGTGACATGACTAGATAAGCAGTAAACCTTCTGAAAGCTTATCAGAATGGAAACTGAATCTTGCAAGGTTCAATAATCTGTATCGTATGCAGATTGAAAGGTATTAAAGAGAATGGAGGGAAAACCTACAAAACAACATTTAGACTGATCCAAGAATTAAACCTAAGATTATTATATAGGTATTATATGCGGTGTATGGGCAAAATATAACTAATCATTTGATAGTCTTGTTATATGGGAAGGGTACTGACTATACCACATGGAAGGGTGGCTATACATCCTGGTCTAGCTAGGACAGTCCCAGATTTCAGAGGCTGGTCCCGGCCAGCTGGTGAAAATTAAATGGCATAAGCGTAAGTGGTGAACTAGGAAGCCCTAGAAGACAGCAAAATGGCCCTAATAGGTTAGCTTGGTTAGTGGAATGACCATTAAAAAGTGGTGAACACCTGTGAAATAAAGAAAAAGGGGTCAGTAATGGGCCATTGACTCCTTAGCTGCCTGAATAGTAATTCCAGTGGTGCCTTGCCCCCTCCCCCCACCCCATCTCTGCCTGGAGGAGGGGGAGGGCTTTGTCCCAGATTTCACATTGTCCCATATGGTCACTCAAGTACTGATGTTTGTCAATCTGATGCAAATCATTTGGGTTGAAATGGAAATAAAGTCCTGTTTCTTACCAGTACTCTTGCATGCTTTAAGCTTGTATCCTTAAAAGACATAATTGAGAACTGTTTGTTTTCTAATAAACTGTAATGAAACATTATGGAAATGAGTATTAGTGTTCTATACAAAGGCAGCCTTATACTGGCATACCTTTTTGTTTAATGAACGCATTGTTATAAAAGAGTATATCTTCCATTGGTACCTGGGGTGAATAAATAACCTCATTTTAAAGTTTGTATATTGGTCCATAGAAATGCACAATAATTGTCAAAGAGACTTCAACACATCAGACATGAATTAATTTAAAATTTATGGAATGAATATGACCTGATATGACATAGATGTTGCCAGCAAGGAGGGAAGAAAATGTGTGTTTTATGGTATGCATTGTGATAGCTCCACATTTTCCTCTTCATTTATTATTTTTGTAATACAGTATACCTGAGGAGAGCTAGGCTCAACTTGGAAACTCTATGTCAAAAAACAAAACATCTCTGAGCTAAAAGATCTACATTTGTTAGTTTATAGGCTATATCTGATTCATAACTCATTCTGAGCAAATTTTTTAGGTGAATAGCATATTTGTAGGGAAAAAAAATGTGGCTTTGGTCTTCTTGGAAGTACTTGCGAATTCATCCAAAATTTCAGCTAGGGCAAAAAAAAAAAAAGATGGATTTGATTTTCACAAGATGACCTGCTGTGATGGCATCCCATTATATCCAATAGCTCATTATTAGATTACTTACTTGATAATAGAGAGACCAATAGTTCATAATTTTGTGCTCTGTCTCATTTCAATGAAATATCCAACAGCTAGGGCTGAAGGACTCTTAGTTTGGTGGTTAGGATACCTCTGCCTACATTCTGCTACAAGGAAAGTTTAATTATTTATGAAAAAATGAAAGTGTGTCAGCAGGAGAGACTGAAAATACCTTATCCCCGAATACTATGCCCTGACAGTGAAAACACTGTCTTAAAAGCCAAGAGATGTGGAACAATATCTCCTTTGGCAGAGGAGGGAAATGAACCTGAATCTCCCACATCTTTGGCAACTGTCCTTACCTTGATCTACTAGGTAAAAGTGGAACACCACCAAAATGTCTTCCTCTGACAGTTCTCTGAAAATGTAGCTCCTTATTTTTTTTTCTTATGAGTGCCCAAAATAAAATGGTTTATCTTGAATGAAAAAAAAGTATGTGGAATGAAATAAAATGTGTGTTTCTTTCAGCTAGGTGGGAAAAAAAATCCAAAATAATTGTTTGATTTTATCTTAACTGATTTTTTCCTAGATTTTTTTCTTTTCATTGACAGACAAACAATAAAATCAGTTCTTCACACAGTCCCCCTGTCTCAGAGCACTCTGGTGCCCTGCACCTGGAAACAGAAATCAGCTCGGGAGAGACTCCTACTTGCAAGAAGGGGAAGGTTCAGCTGCCAGTTACAAGGACAGCTAGAGTAACAGGTGGTGGTTGCCAGGACGACCGATGGGGAACAGCTGACTGGAAGGGGCAGCGCCTGACTTATATAAGCCCAGGCAGGAGGCCAGAAAGGCAGTTCCCCTCTGGCGACCGAGTGAGGAGGAGCTTGGGTAGTCTGGACAGAGGGGAGAACTCTGACTGTGTGGTTTGGAGTGGTTTCCTGGTAGGAATTGAATGTTGTTTGGCCGGATGGCTTAGTTTTTTATGTTATAGCCCAGGGGCTTTGTGTTTACTGTTTTGACTGGAGGTCCAGGTGAGGATATGAGGGGTTGGAGGAGGCCTCATAGGGGCTCCATGGTGGTGTGGGGACCCTGGCGCCAGAGGGCATGGCATTTTGGGATACACTGACCCCAGCAGGGCCCAGGTCAAAACCATGTTGGTACCATCTGTGAGGCTTGGGCTGCAGGGAGAAAAAGGAGTCGCAGATAGCACCCCCTGGCACTGGGGCGTATAAAGTGGGCAGCCTCCCACTGATTACATCACTCAATGAAGATCAAGGCGTGGCAGACGAGTAAGCAGGCGGCTGGCTCATAACAGGAGGGTAGAGTCACCACTAGAAAGACTCCAGTAGTGATACTCCTGTCACACCCCCTAATAACCACGTGGTCCTGCCACCAAACTGTACCAGAAAGGCATACTGTGTAGTAAGTACAAATTATTTTTTTGGACAGGCACTTCTAACTAGGCAAAAGAGAATGCATTGCAACTTATAGGTGTTGAGAAAGTGCTTGAAGGAGGAGAAAAAAAATTACACAGTGAATGGGGAGAGCACAGCCACAGGGAGACACATTGGAGAAGACACAGAAGAGATTTCAGGGTGGGAAAGGGCAAAATTCAAAGGAACAGATTAGCATCAAATATGAGAATTCTGTTAAAACTTTGTCATCAACAGTCTCAGAATGTATATAATGCAAACTTCTAACTCACAACATGTTGATGCACTGTATCAAAACCATAGGTCTTTTTCAGGGCCATCACTGACAGTCATCTCTGTAAGCATAGAGGGTCTCACAGCAGTCAAACAGGACATTCTTTTCAGGATTTGCGCCAACTACAGTGGTCATGTGCTTTGTCTCCAGGAGACAGACAGAGGGCCAAACAGCAATAAGCCATTGATCCCAAGGATGAGATTAGCTATCAAAATGCAGCACAAGAAATACGGTATCTTTTTCTTTGTAGAGCCAGAACTCGTCATCAATGCAACATCAGTTACGGAACACAGTGAAATTGAAATTGTAATTGTTGATACAGACATCTCAATAACATCCATTTATACGCTTCGAGGGAAGCAGTTTCCCTTTGCGAGCTCAAGAAACCTAGGCCATGAAAAAGCACATGTGATCATCAATGTCTTTAACAGCCACAGCATCACATGTGGTTACAGCAAAAACTATCAGAATGACAAGTTGGTCAAGATCTGGGATGAGGAATACCACCTAAACTCAATCCATGACTCAAAGCTACCTGGGTTTTTGACTAGCTCCTGATGGAGATGAAGCTATAATCCAGACCTCACCTTTGTTGATAGCAATATAGAGGTTATGTGCAAAAACGATGTGTTGGAACTCATTCCCCGCACACAGCACAGACTAATTGCTATCAATGTCACAGCAGCCATAAGTCCAAATATAGTACCACTACATAGACACTTTAAAAGTGACACACATCGAATCAGTCTTGGATAACTAGGACTTCTTCATGAATGCAGTGTACAAAACCTCCAAGACATATATATACCTTGAGGATAAAGAACTGAGTGTATTCCAGGGCTTACTCCATACTAGCAGCCAAATACATGCCTCCCCCCCCCCAGCAGATGTTTCAAAGAGATCCTTTCTCAGAAGACACTATTGGGGGAAGGGACAGCCCTAACTAACAAGATCCAAGAAGAAAAACAACAGAAATGGAAAGAACCAATTGAAGGAACAGATACGACCCACACTAGCAGGAAAGCATGGTTAACCTTTTGCTAGCTAAGTAATGATTCAAGAAAAGGACAGCAACACAACATCACAACCAATCGGGTAGCTCACAACTTCTGCTCAATGGTAATGCTTCAGACAAATAGCCTAAAATATGGATTTGATGGCAAATTGATCTTGAGGAAAGTCATGTTAGCATACCATAAACAATGAATTAACCAGATGCCAGAATAAGTCACCTGAAGAACAGCAAAGTAGCAAGACTCAAAAACATACACATGAAACAGATCAAACCTTTTGGTTCCACAACCAAGTTATAGGTAGTATGTCTTTTTAACAATTGCTCATCAACCCTTAGAATACCTAAATTATGGCAGCAGGCCCATGTAATAGCTCTATAAAAGCCAAGGAAGGATGCCTGTCACCCAGAGAACGTTAGGCCAGTGTCACTTCTGCGCCATCTTTATAGGTTTTACAATTGCCTTATTCTCAATCACCTTTCACCTCATATCAGACAATATCTGATACCAGAACAAGCTGGATTTAGACCAGGCAAGTCCTGCACTAGCCAAATACTAAACATCTTTCAGCATATAGAAGATGTATTCAAGAAAGGGATGAGATTAGATGTTGTGGTTGTAGTAGATCAGTGGCATGTGACACAGTGAACCACCGAAACCTGCATGCCATGTCTACAACATGATACACCACTACCACCTAGTGTAACTTATCCTATCTCTTTTAGAGAATAGATGTTTTAATTAGAACTGTGCAAGAAACAGAGTTACTGTAGATGACTCCCACAGGGAAGCATGCTAGCATTGATCCTTTTCAACATATATACTAATGACCAGCTCATACAGAGTAATGGGAGAAGGTTTATATTTGCTATTCATTTATGCATTGTATCACAAGAGAAGCACTTTGCCACTATCAAGACCACATTGGCATGCATACTAATTACTACAATAAGAACGAGAATTACTCAGTATTACTCAGATTACTACAATAAGAACAAGCTTCATGCCAACCCAACCAAGATGCAGGTCACAGCTTTTCATCTCCACCCCAGAGAAGCCAAGTGGAAATTAAACATCATTTGGGATGGAGTCCCACTGACTAATCCTGTGTACTTGGTGGTTACATTTGACTGAACACTTACTTTCAAAGCATGTGTAGAGAAAATGAAAGTTAGCACCTTCAACAACATACTTTGAAAGATGGTCAACTCAAACCAGGGAGCAAAGCCAGATACATCACCAAGCACTGCTACTGTCTTGTATTGCTCCATTGCAGAGTATGCATGTCCAGTATGGGAACAATCAATTAATGGAAATAGAAAATAGACCCAGTTCTAAATGACAGCTGTTGTAAAATAACAGGATGTCTAAACCCAACACCAAAGGATAGCCTATACTTACTGGCTGGCATTGTATAACCTGATACCAAAAGAAAGGCAGTGAGCTAAAAAGGAAGATCATGGCAGATGGAAGATCCAGGGCATCTATTCTATGGTCACACAGAAGTAATTAAACAGCTTAAAATGCAAAAGAGTTTTGTGACCATTGTTGTGCCACTGGACATGACAGTTGGCAGGGTGCAACTGAGGTTACTGAAGTCAAGATTACACACAATCAAATACTCTGAAATGGACCTAGAACCCCAGGAGGACCTTTCAAGAGGGTCAGATCTAGATTGGCCAATGTGGCAATGCCTGAATTGCCTGCACACACAAACTAGAAGTCAAAACCAAACATTATCAAATGGGACTACTCTAATGACATAATATATGCAACTGTGGTGAAGTGCAGACTATGCAGCACATGCTTATTTGCTAACTCCTTGTTGAGACCTGTATGAAGGAGGACCTTGTTGCAGCAATGGAAAGAGCCATGACTTGTACATGATTCTTGAAAAAACATTTAGTTTATGACAAGGACACGAACAAAAAAAGAACAGATAAGGATTAGGGTTCTGATACTGATAACTGTACACATGCAGTATGACCTGTATGCAAATGACAATACAAGCAAAAGTCAGATACACAGTATACTTCCTGTAAGCACCTAGTTTCACAACCCCAATGTTATTTTCTGAGAGACCATGTCAGAAAGTATTCCTCATTTGACAAGCTACAGACTGTCAGGATTAATGAACAGAAAAAATAAGAAACCAAACAGAATCAGAGACAGACAGATGAGCTAGGAAAAGGACACATGAATCAAATGGAAAACAGAAAGAGGTGGTCAGAAATATCAGGGGAAAACCCAGTAACCAATAATCAATGGCTCACGATTTTTTATTGTGCATCCATACTAAAAAAAAAGGCTAGAAAACCTAGTGGAGTGCCTTGTTATACAGATGTTTTACTTTAACAAGGAGTGCTTCATTTAAGTATAATGCTGCTAGTTATGTGCAAAACTTAAACTGAAACATTTGTAAAGGTTTCTTTGTACTGTTTCAAATCTATAATTTAACATATTTGTTCCACTAGAACAAACATTTGCTGAATGTCATGGAAACTGTTTTTTTGAGAAGTATGTTGTCAGTAAGATCTCTACCCAATATAACATTGGATTCAGGCATCTCCCTAGTGACACACACACACACACACACACACACACACTTACTTAACTGATATTAGAATCACAGAAAAGTAGGGATGGAAGAAACCTCTGGAGATCATCTAGTCCAACCCCCTGATCATTCCTGTTTAAACTTTTCCAGATAAGTGTTTGTCTAATCTGCTCCTAAGAAGGGAGATTTTACTGTCACTTCTGGAAGTCTGTTCCAATGCTTAGCCACCATTTTCCTACTACGCAACCTCAGCTTCCCTTGCCTCAATTTGAGACCCTCATTCCTTGTTCTACAGAGAATAACTTATTACCACCTGCTGGTTTTGAAGTGTTAGCAAATCCCCCCTTTAGTCTTCTCTTCTCCAGACTAAACTCAGTTCTTTCAATTTGTCTACATTTCCCACTTCTTCCCAGTTCTTCTCAACATTTTTCTTAATTTATATTTTTCCAATCATTTTTGTCTATATGTTTCTTCTTGAAGTGCAGTACCCCAAACTGGACACAGTACTCCAGGGAAGGCCTCACCAGTGCTGAATAAAGGAGAGAAATAACTCCCCTTAATTTGAAAATTACTCCTCTATTAATACAACCCAGTATGCTACTGGCCTTTTTTGCAATAAAAGTGAACTGTTGGCTTATATTTAGTTTGTAGTCCCACTTAAATCCCTAGGACCTTCTCTGCAATACTGCAGTCTAGTCAGTCATTCCCTAATCTGTATTTGTGCATGTGATTATTCTGTCCCAAGTGTAGTACTTTGCACTTTTCCCTATTAAATTTCTTTAGATTAATTTTGGACCATTTTTCCAGTTATGGACATCATTCTAAATCTTAATCCTATCCTTCTGAGCATCTGCAGCTCCAGCATCTGCAGCTCCAACTACTTCAGTGGGCAACTGAACATTTGCTAATGGAACACTCAGTATCCCATTTTCCAAATCATTAATGAAGATACTAAACAGAACTAGACCCAGGACCAATCTTTGGGGAACCCCACTTCTCCCTTAGCTTATGAATGAGAATATCTTGGGATACAGTGAAGAAAGCCTTCCTAAAGTCAAGATATACCACATCAACTACTCTCCCCCACCTACAGAGCCCATCATCTTGTCATAGAACAAAATTAAGTTTTTCAAACATGAGTTGGACTTGAAAAATCCATGTTTTTTTTTCCATTCACCTTGTTTTCCTTTACATGCTTTGAAAGTGATTTTTGGTGATATGCTTTATAATCTCTACAAGTACTGAGGTCAGACTGACCTTTGTCTGAATTTTTCTAGATTTATTTTCTTCTCTTTTTAAAAGACAAGAATTATACTATACTTTCACTCTTCCAGTCACTGAGGACCTCACCCAGCTTCCACAAATTCTGAAAGAGGATATCCAGGGGCTATGCAATTACTGCAGTGATTTTTTAATTACTCTAGGATGCATCTCATCTGGCCCAATGTCTCTAAGTAATCTCTAACCTCAGAAATATCTTTTATCTTCTGTTGGTCCAGTAAAAGATATCACCCCCTCCCCACAAAAAAAAAAAATCAATCCCTACTTATCACATAATTCTTGGACCATCATGGTTACAACTTAACTTTAATCCTACCTTTCTCTTCTGGACACGCAGAATAGATATTAATTTGGTATTATGTGTCGCCTCATTGAAGCATTTGGTATGGCATATAATATTACTTTATCTTTGATGTTAGGTCTCTTTTTTTGGGCTGATATGGAAGACAAGCTTTCAAAAAACCCCTACTATGAAAGTCAAATCAAGTGTCCTTATGAATATGCATAAACATAAAACTAGTGTAGTCATTTTCTGCGGTTACTTACTGTGCTGGGTGGCCCTGGAAGCCATTCCAAATGGTTTTGATTTTGCGTTTGAGATTCTTAATGGTAGTAATTATCTCTTGCAGCCATGCAGTACCAAACATGATGGGTGTTAGAGATACTTCAAAAAAAAAAAAAATTAAAAAAAAAAAACCCTGAAGATGCTAATGCTCACATTTTAGTTCCTACAGGGCAATTAGCCCCTACTAATGATGTTTATATTTATATGCAAATGTATAAAAAAAGAATCTTAACAGATACTTCATACTAATGCTACTGGGATTCCATCTGTCTGTAGCAAAAATCTGCCATTAACACTATGAGTTGCTGATTTTTGTAATAAGAACTATTTAATCTTAAGTAATTCATTCTTCATTTGATGTTTTTCCCTTACCTTCTGCTCTTTTATAAAGACCCTTAACTTTAATGTACAGTATGGGATGTCTGTTTAGGGCATCAATGGAGGTGCTAGGTATACTTCCCACTCAGCCTTATGTTGCTTGTTCTTTTTTTTTTTTTCCGCATGATTGCCTCATATTACATAAAGCAGTTCTCCTCACCTCGAAATAATAATTTAATAACAAACAGATTTTGCAGAGGCAGTCATTTGTTAGTATCTCACTTTCCAGTGATCTCTGTGATATGCAAACAAGGATGACAATCAAGGGTGTAGTAGCATACAACAGACTTCACTTCCCACTGAGCTAATGAAAATGTTCTTTTCATTGAGAGCTGCTCTTCTGAGACTAGAAGACCCCCGGTTCAAATTTCTATATCTTTGTGCTCTAATTTACCTCATTCTTAACAAAATCTTCATTTTTAGGACTATGAAACTTTGATAACAAGTTGAAAAATAAACAAGGAACATCTGTGCAAACACATTGGTTCACCATTAATATTTCATATGAAATGTGCACTAAATATGTGCACTAAATATTCACATTTTAAACAGCAGCACTGAAGGCACCACTTTACTTGTACTCTAATCATTCTATTTAATGAGCACAATGTAATATGAAATTCTTATATGATCAGCTTATTTTTTATAAAGCTTAAGAGCAACCAGTCAATTAAGCCTACAGACATCAACCATTTTTAAATTAATTTTATTGCTTTATGTTATTGTAATTAAAGATTGTAAAATCCTTATAATTTTATGCATACAATATCTTATTAAATTAAACAAAGATATAAGAGTAAATCTATGATAAATTAAAAAGGCTTTGTTAATTAACCTAACATGAATGGTTACTTGATCAGCTATGCCAGTGCTTTAAAAAGCTTAGAGGTAATTTATTTAAAACAATAACTTTTATTGGGGCATAAACTGATCACCAGCTGAGGTTAGAAAGAATTTTCACCACATGGTAATATATTGTGAAATTGCTAGTATGACTTTCTGAGAGGTTTTTTATCAACTTCTGTAGATCTACAATAGATTTAGTCATTTCTGGCATTAAATCAATTACAGCTTTGCATCTTTTCAGATATTATAATCATTTTAAAGAGTTTGTGTGTACATTTTAAATATACCCATATAAAAAGCAAATAATTGTTGTGCATGGAATTACAGATATAATTGGAAGGATACACATTACACACACCTGCGATACACTCTCTAGAAATGCAAAAATACCTAGCCATTAAATTAGTGTTGAACTTGTTTTGTCTGTTTGAATTTTGGGACAATATTATTAATTGCCAGCACATCTCCCCATGAAAACTAAAGCAAATAGAGAACAAGGTGTCCCAATAACTGCTTTGATACTTTGTAACTGTGGGAACTAAATGCTAGTATATAAGGATTGTCTTGCTTTTGTCATTATGAATACTACGTAGACATGTCTACTAATCACTAGAAGATGATTTGTTTCTATTTATTATCCAGACTTTAGAGCTCAGGAAAAGCATTTACCTCAGAGAGGTATTCAGGTCCCTTGTCCAATATCTGAACAATCAGGATGCATGACTAATTTTGGCTTTAGCAGCAATTCCCCCACCTGTTACAAAGATCAAGGTTCAGATTTTGATGAACTCTTCTGGTACAAAACCAAACAATATATATTTTTTGTGTTTTACATTCATTACTTGATTCGAAGTTTAACAGTATTACTGAAGTTCAGATGTTCCAAAGTTTTATATTTTCCTGCTCACTTTGTATATAAGAAGATAGCAGCAAACAATGAATTGGGGAGAAATATATTGCATATGGATGTGTCCTCTTATAATGCTTTTATTCAGAGAAGCTATGGTCTAATTTTCACAAGCAGACTTCTCAAAGATTTCACCTTCACCCTGAATGTAGCTGTGACAAGTAAGTCAAGGTCCAGTGATTCCAATTAGAGAGGTTTTCTCATGAAGGTAAAGCATGTTGCACTTCCTGACAATACTGTATTAGGGCAAAATTATTGTGAAAGGGTTTATCTTTAAAGAGGGCAGTGGTAGCTATATTCATCTTTTTCAGTGACTTAAAACTGTGACATAAACCAATGGATAGCACAAAACATCTGTCAAAAACAATCTTCCTTTCACATCAGCTCTCTACAAAGCAGAACGATTACTTTCATGTGTTTTTACCCTTAAAAGAATAAGGCCAAAGTTAAACAAATTCATAGTAAAAACTAAAATGAGAGTTTCAAATAGTGTTTATAATTCTACATTTCGTTTGATCTGTTTTAAGTAAAAAAAGATGAAATCTTGTTTAGCAGTGGTCAAAACAACTGCTGTAACACAGAGTGCTTTTGTTTTCATCCAATCTTTTGGTGGTAAGGTTGAAAGGAAGAATTACATTTCACAATTAAAGGGGAGGGGTTAAAAATGACTGAGAAATAATGTTTCAGTTATGCCTTCAGCTGTATCCTGTCAGCCTGTTTCTAAGGGCACTGAAATCAGTATATTTTCTCTTACTCTACTAGGCTAGGGACAGACATTACACATAAACCAGTTTAAGTGATCAGAAACTGGTTTAAAACTGTAACAGAACAGATCTTTAGTGCACATAAACCTGTTTGAAAATGGCTGAAACTGGTTTGAGATAAACTTGGTTGAATGCAGTACCAGACTTAACTGATTTGGTTCAAATCAATTTATGCAAAGTCTGTCCAAGACCCCTTGCTGGTTTAAGATAAGCCAGACTCCCGCAGCATCCCGGAATGCTCTCTGGGCTGGGTGGGGATCTCTGCTCCACAGAAGGACTGGCCCATCCCCTCTGCTCCCTGGCTGCAGCTCCTGCAGAGACTTGCAGGCACGGAGCATTTGCCTGGCTTCTCTCTGCCCCTCTGCCTTACACACACACCTCAGCATTAGCTCGCAGACCAGATGCTGGCTACGGTCCATGCTGTGAGAGACAATAAAGGCAGACAGGCTTTTTGGAGTTAATCTACAGGTAACTTAATGTCCTTCCTTGGAAAAGCTGTTTAAGAAGAGCTTGGGCAGAAGCTTTGTATTCTTAATGGGTTATTAGGGATGATAAACATTCCCTGCTGGACTGCTGTGGAAAGTGGGGGTGGAGATAATCAGAGCATCCTGGTGGGACCCGGCCATGGCCCACTCAGCTCAGGACTTTGAAGTGAAGGGAGGACTGCTTTAGCTCCCCCTGGCTTCTAGCCTGAGGCACTGTAATCATGTGCCTGTATTTCTAGAATGAAAAGGGAATGTCTATCCACCTCCAAATTGGTTCAAGCTTTGCAGATTAGAATAACCTGCAAAGATTGAATCAATTCAAGTTCAGGCTTTCTGAATGTCTGCCCTAGCCCTATGGTTTAAACCAGGTCCTGGGTAACTATCCAGCTATAGCAGATGCATCCCTACTAAGGGTGTGTGAAACGGGCCGTATTCAATTCATTTATTTGGATCACTGTCCTGATTCGATTCAGGCAAGCCAAATCCAAATCTGAAGATCCAATGCTGATTCAGAGATTCAGTGATTCAGCTTTAAATGTTTTTTCTACATACCTCGAGGTACCAGGTATGGCTTGTGAATGTTGTGATGGTTGGGTGGATGGGGGGTGGGGGGCAGCAGGCACCAGTGGCTGAGCAGTGAGATAGTACAGATATGGAACATGGCATAAGGATTTCTACAATGGCCATCAAGAGATGTGAGAGCCAGCCTGGAATATAAAAATGTTAGGCCTGTAGACCTGGGAAGATGAAATCTGGTGTATGCTTATCTAATAAGAAACCTAAGGAAACAATTTCCTGAGGAAAGTGATTATAAAAAAGTCTATGAGGGTCAGGAAATGGAAGGACTGATGAAAGAAGTAAAAGGCATGAACTAATATACAGTGGTTGTAGACTGAAACTCTGAGACTGTTACTAGGATTTGTCTGAAGACTTTGAACTGGGACTTGAAGAAAAGGTGGGATAAAATCGTCTTTATGACATTTCCTTCAACAGATGGGAAATGAAGCTAGTTGTGTGGTTAAAAGCTGATTGAATGTTAGGAGCTACATTTCTGAGGTGCAGCCCTGCATCAAGAAGAAATAGAATAATAGGAAATTAGGACTGGAAGGGACCTCACAAAGTCATCTAGTCCAGGTATCTATACTACACAGTAGGATCATCTTTGATTATATCATCCCAGGCAAGTGTTTGTCCAAACTGCGGCTGAAAATTCTCAGGGGTGGAGAGTCCACAACTTCTCTAGGTAGTCTGTTCCAATGCTTGGCTACTCTGGACATTGGAAAGCTCCCCCTAGTCTCTTACTTAAATTTCCTCTGTTGCAACTTGAGGCCATTTTCCCAAATTTTGTTTCCTATGGCCACTGAGAAAAGCCCGCCTTAGTCTTCTCCAGACTAAATAACGCAGCTCCTTCAGCTTTTCCTCATAAGTCATGCTTCCCATGCTTCTAATAAATTTTCTGCCCTCTGCTGGGCTATTTTCAGTCTGCAATATTTGTTTATAACTCACTGGAGCCTGGGGAAGGAAAGAAGGAAACTGACCCATGGATGAAAAAAACCCAAAAAACATGTTACCAAATAGGCTAACATTGTATAAAATACAGATTAAAAATTCTGAACCTGGGGTAGGGTGGAATGTTATTTATTTGGGGTGTTATTTTTACCGCTAGGAATTTTGCTTTGGCTAGTTAGCCAAAACACTGAAGATTACAGACACAAGGGAAGCCATAGTGTGGAGAAATGGAAATTGACTTGAATGGAAGCAAAAAATACATATAATGGGGAAAAAATACAGTATAAGAGGCCATACACATGTCTAGAAATAATATTTCTTGAACAATGTATTAAATGATGTTGCCATCTATGGGATGTTTTTTTCTTTATTCAGCTAACCCTACAGCTCATTGAATAGTATGAACTGAACAATGATAAATAACTTAACACTTGCCAAAAATAATATTTGACAAAAAAGTTCATTTACCATTTGACCAGCTCCATAGACATCCTGGGGCGGTGTTCACTTACTGACTTATTTGAGCTTTGCTTTATTTGAGGATTTACTGAGATGCTGTCCAAATTCTTGAACTTTCTAACTCAGTTACAGGTGTGGTGCATTTTCTGTATACATATAGCAACTGAACTGCTTTTAAAATGTACTTTTATAGCACAATATATAACAGGTTCCATTATTTGAGATTAAAAATATAGTCGATAAAATGTAGAATTGCTACTGTAACCATTTCCCATTAAGTGTAAGAATCAGATTTCTTCTTCTGTTGTATTAAACATAATAAAAATCATAGAGATAAACCATAGAGACTACTGGCTGTTTTTAAATGCCATGATGAAAAAAAATAATACTGAGGTACTATGAAGATATTGTAGGTGATATTCCATACAGACTAAAGAGACAATGGCACATCTACATGAAGCACTTAACTTTGCATTAGCATAGTTTACTGTGAAGTAAGCATGTGCATCTATACTTGCACATGCTTAAATCAGATTAAACCTCCCTAATCCCAAGTAAACGTGCCACCTGCAAATGTGAGTAGCAAATTTATTCAGGATTAGTAACAACCCCATAGCGCTCATGTAGACACCTGACCAGGAGCAAAATCTGATTCCACTCAGCCATCAACCAGGGAATGGAAGATAGCTCCCTGCCTTTGGGAGATGCTTGGTGCTGGAGTAGTCTTTGCCACAGGATCCAAGGCACAGACTATGTCCCCCTACCCTTACAGCAGTGTGCTCCAAGCCCCCTGTTCTAAGATCATGATGGGAGAGTGGGGGCTAGGAAATTATCATCTTCTGTCCCCCGCTCCGCTATCATGATTAGGGAGCAGGGGGCTAGGAGACCCTTAACTCCCAGCCCAAGCCCTATGGTAAAGGGGATCAGGCTGGGAAATCCTTATCTTCCAGCCTAAGCCTGGATCTTGGGTTGGGAGATGAGGGTCTTCCAACCTGAACCCCACAACCATAGGGGTCAGCCTGGGAGATAAACATCTCCCAGCAGTGGCTCCATGGTTGCAGAGCTGGCAATGGGAGCTCCCTGCTAATGCAGGCTGGGGAGCTTCCAAACCCCGCACTGTGATCGCAGTTGTGGAATGGGGTTGTGAGCTTGTTCCCAGGCCTTGCTCTGCAATTGTGGAGTGGGGACTGGAAACAGGCTTGGAGCTTGTTGTCAGTCTCTTCTCCCTTTATAGGAACAGTTCCCCACTCAGCCTGGAGTTAGCAGGGACCTACCCCTGATCAAAACATTTCCTAGACACTTTCAGGATGCTCAGGGAAGCATGAGCAGCCTGGAGGTGGCTGGGAACTGCCATGTTTCAGACTCCCTTGCACAGCCTGGTGATAGAGTGATCAAGGTCCAGGGCTTGGAAAGAGCTGCAGGGCTGGGGGGTAAGTCCAAGCTCCCTGCCCCAATCTGTTGGTGGGGCAGCTAGCAGTGAGATAGCTGCTAGCTGCCCCATCAGTGTATTGGGCAGGGGGCTGTGATCAGCCCCTCCCCTAAAGCTCTTTCCAAGCCCCATGCCCCTGATTGGGGAGCCAAGCCAGGAGACATTGCCCTGCCTCAGCAGCAGGCAGCCCAGTGGATTCAGGAGACAGCTGTTTCCTGGCCTGGTACTCCATTTTAGCCCTGGGCTAGCACCGAGGGGCAGCCTGTGGCTCCCCCCAGTGGTGGCAGGGGCCCAGTGCAGGACTGAAGGGAAATGGGTGCAAATTTGCTCCCTAATCCCCAGATGTGTAGACTCCTGCCCAAAAACCATTACTCTGGAGTAGCTTATGCCAGACAAAATGTCTGTATACATGTGCCCACTGAACAGAAATGTTACTCTCCTAACAACAGAATATGTATTTATCACATCTCCATACTCATGTAATACCTCATTTGGCCCTTTTCATGTGGGCATTTCCACATGTCCATATATAATTATGGAGGCATTATCATATATTGAGTATTATACATGAAACAGAGTTACAGACCTTTTACTTCAAACTGCAGTGTTTGTAGTCAATATCAATTTTAATAATGAGTTTTTCATGGGTCAACTGAATTTTAAAACATATCTTCTTGGTCAAGATTGAACTCTGGCAGAAGAAACATATAAGGATCAGTTCTTTTTTCTTTTTTTGAAATGTGTCCTAAATTTTTCTTTTGTCTTCTAGCTAAAGATCTACAGGTGCTATTAATGCCAAATTTCCTGTAACTTGTTAGCAATGAAACATAGGAGACTTTTAACATTTTGTGGTGTTATTTCCTTTCCCACACAGCAGTAACTCTATGGAATTCACTGGAATGATTGCTGATTTATTGTTGTGTAAGAAGCAAATAAGGATTTTAAATTTTACCACCAACCTGTATTTCTTCTACAAGATTAAGCAATTATTGATCCTGGCTGGATTCTTACGCTCTCCCATACATCAGTCTGACTCATTCATTCTACTCTTCACACAGGTCCTTTCCTAAGGTCAATGTCTTATGGGCAAAATTAAGGTGGTAAAAATAAACCACCAACAATAAAGTGTAGCACTAACCCTGCCGTATAAATTATTTGCTATATGCTACTATTGTTGCATCTTAACAAAAAATACACTGCTCACCATAACTCTTTGCTCTCTTCTGCTTCTTTCTCCACATCTCTTGTATAAACACATGTAAAGAAAGCATGAGGTACAATGTATGTTGTCCTCACCATACAGTTATCACCACTTGCTTATTTCTACAAACAACATAGATTTATTGAAGTCATGACAATGATGATTGCCTAAGCTTTTAGTAACTCTTGGTAAGATCTGTACTTCAAAACTTTTAAATATAAATAAACAAAGTTCCTGTTTGGTAATATATATATCACAATACAGTAATCCTAGGTCTGACCCAAAAGGAAGCACATTCTTTTAAAGTTAAATTAATCGTGTACGGATTAAATATGCATACTGGGTATCTGATGTATTATGTGGGAACTATCAAATGTATGGTATTCTTAACTATTCATTTCCTTGTTTTCAGATTTTGTATATGATGTGATAGGTAAGAACATTATAAAAAGGACATCACAGTAAGTCAGTAATCCTAACTTGCCTCTGAGACCATGTTTTTTGGTGGTCGAAATTTTGCTTTGTATTTCTTGAGTAGCTAAATGAAGAAATAACTTTGTAAAAGTTGTGGTAGTGTTGAAGTGATATTGCAGCCATGATGGTCTACGAAACGTGCAAAAAAACAAGATTTATTTTGTGGGTGGTATCTTTTATTGGATCAAATATTTGGTTGAGATAGATTTATAGAGAAAAGCTTTCCCAGATTCTTAAAGAATGACTGGTGCTGGCCAATTCCTTAATGCCAGAGGCAGAACATTCAACCATAACTGACAAAATTTAGAGGTTTACCACTTAGCTAAGAATCCTTACACTGTAGAGCTCATCTTCATACACAAAATACAACAAGGCAGACGTTAGATTTTATAACACAAAACTTTCTTTGCCCAGGGGAATTAAACCCTCAATGAATCATTTAAATTATTTTTTCTCAGTCACCTCATATGGGGAAAAAAAGTCTATAATACTTTGCATTCACATAGTGCTATTTCATATATAGAACTCAAGGCACTTTACAAGGGTGGTTAAGTTTTATTAGCTGGATTTTACAGTTGGCCTAGCTAAGTAAAGAGATTTCAAGCAATTTACATGAGGCAATGGGTCTAGTGGATTAAACATGGATCTTTCACCTGTGAGACTGAAGACCCATTCCCAAGCCTGCTTCAGACTTCCTGTGTAACCTTTTCCAAATTAGCTTTTGGCTTTTTTGTTACTTCATCTGGAAAATAGACCAATTCACATTATTTCCAGGAAAATGGAATGTATTGGTGGGAAATGAAGAACTGTACATTAGAGTCCTGTGTTTTTTCTCCTTTTAGGTAACTTGGGCTGGCTAAGTTGACTGTGAGCTAGGACTGTATGAAGCTTTGGGTGCTGATTTGATTCAGAGGAGATCTGGCCCAATTCAGTGGCTGAATCTCCAAATCCTAATCAAATCAGGGGACCAATAAAAAGGTCTTAATCGATTTAAAACTCTCCAAATTGATTCAGAAAAGATTTGGAGAGCTTCAATGATTTGGGCAACCCCCACCTGCTGCATCAGAGAGCTGAAGCTGGACTTTAAGCTGATAAGTAGGGGGTGGGGGAGGGGAGGCTGGAAGCTGGGGAAAGGGGTGGTGGGACCTCTGCCAGGCCCCATCCCCTGACTGCTCCCCAGCCTCCTTGACCCCCCTGCTCCCCCACCCAGCTCCCCCCATGGCTGTCCTGCCTGTCCCAGCTCCTGGTGCTTTAAAAAAAAGCCCCTACTCACTAGGTGCTGACCAGCGGAGTGGTGATCCTTGCTGCCCCCCACTGTATGGGGGGCTCTGCCACAAGTCCCCCAACCACCTCTGCTCTCCCAGCACCCCTATGGATTCCCTGCCTGGCCCAGCTCCAACCCTTTAAGAAAAAAAAAAACAACCCCCCCAAACTCAGCAGCTCCTGCAGCAGCCTCAGAGTTTTGGGGGGCACTTGAAAAAGCCCCCTACATGGCACAGGGCAGTGGAGGGCAGCAGGGATTGTCCCCCACTAGGCAGAAACCAGTGGGTTTGGAGGTTTGGGGTTTTTTCCTCTTAAAGTGATTTGAATCATTGAATAGAATCACAGGTCTCCGAATCAGCTGAATCCGAAGCGAATACTAGCCGCTTCATGCAGGCCTACTATGAGCTACTCAAACTCATCATAAACTGTTTCTTCTATAAAACAACTTCAAAAATTGTTGATATTTTAAATTTTGTGATATGCAATGTCATCAGGCAATTGAACAGAAGCATTAGACCTCTAGCAAAGGCAATGAAAACATACTGTATCATGGAAAGTATTTATTCTAACTTTAAAGGAAATATTATAACACCAGTGAGAGATTTTAGCCTAGACACCTGAAAGCATGAGGAATTTACTTTACAAACAGAGTGGTTCATAATTCAGCTTCTTAATATGACACTGTTTGTAAATGTAAGTAGTAGGAGGTTATCCTCTATCCATAATAAATCATATTAACGTTTCTACAATACTGCTCTAATAATTCCAAACATCAAGGTCCCTGTAACTTGAGCTTTAGGATGGCTTAGCTGTTACCTATTGTAGAATAAAGGACCTTCCTTAGCTGGGAACTAACAAAGAGATGACATTTTTGAAGACTTAAATCAGTGGTGCTCAATGTTTTGGCCCTGCAAGACAGATGAATAGTGTGGGCCTGGTCCATGGGCCAGATCTGACCCTGGGCACTGGGACTGGACCCTGTGTCACATTTACACACCATGATCAGGTGGGTCCCATGTCTCAGACCCAGTTGCCAGGATTGGGGCCCCAGGGCCCTATACCACCTCTGCTCAGGCCCCACACACAGGGCCTGGGCCCCACACTGCCATGTAGACCCAATCTAGGACACTTGGCCCTAGCCCATGGTGCTTCCCATGGTTTGGATACATGGAGTGTCCCATGGGCTGGATGACCTAGCACTGAGTGCCAAATGTGGTCCACGGGTTGGAGGTTGAGCACTCCTAACTTAAATGTTTCATAGGCCTTGTGTCATTTTCTCACCATCAGAGTGCATTTTACCTAGAAACACATACAAAGGATACAGACACAAAAATCTGGCCTTATATTTAAGGAACATTGACTTAGAATTTGTGTTATATGCCCAGCTCTACCCACAAGGCATAAATAGATAGCTGTTAGTTGAAACTCAGATCAATTTTTCACAGCCCGTATTTATAAATATGATATTATAAATTAAATACATGCAGGTTGGAGGTTAAACTAGTTTGAACTAAGTGAATTACAACATTTAGTCCCAAAAGCTGGACAAGAGGCACTAATTTAAGCCCACTTCTAATCAACATTAAGGACAAATTGCAAAGATCAGCACGGTTTCTTTAGCCTCTCTTTAAAAAGAAAAAAGAACACTCAAAAGTTGATTGGCTTTAAATAATCTTTCTGAAATGTCTCACCTTGCACAATCTAAAAGACCAGTGCCAGACATGGCAACTTTTGAGACTGAGAATTATTAAAGGCTCCCATTGGAGATGCGTTCTATTCATTTTCTATAGAAACCATGGGGAACCTATGCTGACAGCTGTGTGCCAACACTAACCAAGACAGCTGCTATACTAAAGCTGTTCCGAGTGCAGGTGGGGAAACAGCTTGTGATATTAACAGGACTAGATCCTTCTTGGGGCTTTACATAGCCACTATTTAAAATAAAATAAGAAAGGGAAAACATCTTTCAAAGACTTATTTATAACTAAATCAAGCATAGATTGTACTATTGTTTTTTCACAATAATCACATTTTATTCTTAGTAGAGCAAGTAGGTTTCCCATTTGGACTGATAGAAAACTAGCTTCTTGACACAAATTGCCCAAATCATTTGTGACACTATGAAATGAAAATGAACATGTTTTAATTCTGATTAAACAAGAAAAGATGGTTAGGTGTTTAAACAAACACGATAAAAATGAAAGCATAGTAATTTTCTCTATAATTTCCAGAAAATAGAATTTCATTTATGAATTAGAAATAGATCTGCCCTTAGCATACAAATTTCAGATTTGACTCCTCGGCATTTGTTTCATAATCTTCTTTTACTGCAGATTATCAAAATATATAACAACTTGGTTAGAAACAGGAAACTGGCCATACAAGTGGTCCATCGGGATTAATAGCCCTTCTTTAGTATTCTAGCAAAACTGTTCTCCCAGCACTACATATGGTGTCCCATTATGCAGTGTTGTACATTGGGATGAACATTCTCTTTAGTTTCTTTGGAGACACCTTCTCATACCTAAGAATGAGATTTGCTTGTTCAAGGAATAATATATGATAGAGGTAGGTATCATTGGGAGCATCTACATGTGAGCTTGACTGAGCAGTTGTTACTCAGCAGTCATTTAGTACTTGCTTGCACAGTAACTGCCAGTACAGTAACTGCCAGTACTGTGCAGTTCCCATGACACATGGGTTGTTTCTGACTCTACCACTCACCAGTGGTGGTGTCACGGTTCATGCCCTTAGATGCTGCATCACCATAGCAATGAACTATGTCACTGTAGCTTGTCACTATGGTGATGGAGCATCTCATGTAGATGAGTCCACTAAGAATTAAGGTTTGTTTAAAGTATGATCTCTGAAATAAGGATGAAGAGAAAGCTAGTTATAACTTGATTCAGGATTACATTCCATGCTGAGAGAGTGACAACTTAATTATCACTCAAATATATCTGAAGGCAGAAGCTTTAGGGAAGGGGCAGAAAAGGAAGGTCCACCTGTGATAAAGGGAACTTATATACACATAGGCCTTGGGAAAAAGTCTGTTACTGAAGGAGGGAAAGGCATTCAAAATAGATGCATTTTTGGTGAAGTTTGAAGTGGTTTATGCTTCACAAATCCTGAAGAATATTTCTTTTTACGATACCAAGTAAGATATGAACATAAAGAGGGATGTAGATAACCTTGAGAGGGTCCAGAAGAGGGTCATTCGTATGGTTAGGAGCCTGCAGGTAAGGCCCTACAAGAAGAAATTGAGGGACCTGGATCTCTTTGGCCTCCACAAGAGAAGGCTGAGAGGGGATCTTGTGGCCATCTACAAATTAATTGGGGTTGACAGCAAGGGATAGGAGATGCTCTGTTTACCTGGACAGCCCTTGGAGTAACTAGAAATAATGGCCACAAACCAAAATAGAACAGATTCAGGTTAGACGTCAGGAAGGACTTTATAGTAAGGGTTGCCAGAATCTGCAATGAGCTTCCAAGTGAGGTAGTACTCTCCCCTACCCTGGGGGTCTTTAAAAGAAGATGGGACATGTACCTGGCAGGGGTTATCTGACCCCCGTGCTCTTTCCTGCCTGGGGTGGAAGGTCAGACTCAATGATCTGCTGAGGTCCCTTCTGACCCTAATATCTATAAATATGTATTTTATTGCAAAGTTAGGATGCATTTTTAATCTTATGCACATTGACAAAACCTAATTTTCAAGATACTAATAGCAAGGAATCATTTCTAAATAACATAGTAATGACCAAGTTGGCATAATTGCAGAGAGAGGATTGGGACAAGGAGGAACTAACACCAAGAGGACTGAACCTTAGAGAGAGGAAAACTAGTGAAATAAGCATGATAGACATCATCACAGTGAATATCACTCCTTTTTGGTCTGTTGTTTTTAAACCTGTATCTGCACGAATTTGAGCCTAACTTGCCTATGTCACATCCTGGGCCTGCTAACTCTATGGCTTATTTCATGGAGGAACAAACACTGTGACACTGATGAAATACTTCAGTGGAATCTATGAAGGGTGTCTTGGGAGTCTTCCTCCCCAGTACCTTCCTATCACAGTATGTAATTTGGTCCTATAAACATAAAATACTTGCAACTTACTGGTCTCATCTACACGAAACATTTTACTTCACAGTAATACTAATTACTGCACAGTATGCATCCGCATCTACATGTGCATATGCTTACTGAATGTGTCTACACATAGCCCTATGGCGATGTAGTGACATGCTATAGCGGTGTACAGTGTACTACAGTGATGTAGCAATCGTGTGTAGCACACTCCCCAGGTATAGCACACTGCTATGGCAACATACTGGTGAAATTTACCCTTGTGCCGTGCTCACAGTGCAGTAACCACCTGTACTATGCCGTGTGTTAGTACTCCCAAAAGAAAGTACTAAAGCACAGTGCTGTAGCAACATCACTTTACGGCAATGTGTAGATATGCCTATTGTGCAGTAATTGGCTCTAACTGCAAGTAAATTTCCTACCTGCAAGTAGCAAATTTACTTGTGAGTAGTCACTGCTCAGCATTGCACATGTAGATGCCTGATCAGAATCAAATGCACTCCTGGTCAACCAGGCAGCAGAGGGCAGGAGATTGCTCTCTGCCCCCAGGAGCAGCCTGCTGCCAGGGTGGGCTTTGCCACTGGAGGCTCGGGGCGGGGTGGGGAGGAAGGACAATGTCCCCCTGCCCCGGCAGCAGGGAGCTCCCAGTACCAGCTGCTTGGTCATAGGGCCGGCCAGCCCGAGTCCTGCAGTTGTGGCCTGGGCCGGGAGATCCTTATGTCCTATCCTGAGCCCTGCAGTCATGGGACCTGGGCCCACAGAGCCTTGTCTTGAAGCGCCGACTCCACAATTGTGGAGCTGGCACTGGGAGATCTTTATCTCGCGGCCCAAGTCCTACGGTCACAGGACCAGGCTGGAAGGTTAGGATCTCCCAGTCTGGCCCCACGACCACGGAGCAAGGGCTGGGAGCTCCCTGCTACAGGGCAAGAAAACATTGTCTCTACTGTGTCTTATTGTATTTTCCTTGCGCTGTCCCTTTAAGGCCAAAGCCCTCATTTTCAGTACCGCAGGGCTCATTTTTTTTGTGGCAGTTTTGCAGAAATGGAGATTCCATTTTTCCTGCCTCTGGGAGCCAGGAGATATATGTTTGGTTCCTCTCACTGTCTTATCCCCACTGCCTTTTCCTTTTCCCCTGAGCAACCAGGTTTCTGCCTCAGTTTCTTTCCTGGCTGTCTCTTCCTTGCCCCCCAGTATTCGGCTGTCTGTCTTGGTTTCCAGCCCCAGTCTACCTTAAATAAACCCAAGCCTCAGTTCGTCAGCTAACTTCTCTGTAGTCCACCAGTTCTAATCCTGGTTCTGGCAGCTTTCACTCCATACATCTTAACTCTTTCTCTCACCTGAACCTTCCCCCAGGTACCCTAAGCACACACATACACACTGTACCATCCAAGTTAGGAACTTACTGGTGTGTGTGTGTATATATATGTCATTGTGTGCATGATATATGAATTAGTGATCTGTGTCTAACTTTTGGGGTGTATAGTGTATGTGCTTGAATTGGTGATAGGTATGCATGTGCCTTGGCTGGTTTGGATGTGTATGTGCCTAAGCTGTAGTGTGTGCATGTGTGTATGCACCTAGTTGATTTGTGTGTTTGTATATGTGCAATTGTGTCACACCCTCCCGTCTAACAGCGCAATATTTAGATCCTGAGAGTTGGCCTGACCCCACAGGGCAACAAGTTTAGATGCCCCCACTGACTCCACACTGCAGCTCTTTTAATTAGGTGATTAAATAAAAATTATTGCAAACTTCAGAGCTAAAGCACCCTTTATAACGAAACAGACAAATAGAAATTAATTTAAAATTTGTCTTAGAATTTAGGTCTGACAATGGTCAAAGAAAGACCTCAGCCAAAATTGATTTAAATTGTATATCCACGTTTCTTTTATATAATTTGTTTTGGTTATAGTACCTAATCCACAGTTTTACTAAAAATATATCAGTAATGCAAATGTCACATTTAACGTGACTGTTTTTTAATAAGAAATTACTAACCTGTATTAATTATGACATTATTCTGTGAGATGTGCAGTGAGCAGGCCCAAACAGTATTCACCAATATTTCATAATCATCTTCTCCTTGCTAAACATCTGCATTTCCAAATTATCTAGCTATCAAAACTGATAGCAAGTATCAGATACTAAAATGAATGTATTATGCTTTAAATTTTAGGCACCATGTGGTGTTCTGTCACTTACGTTAAATTTCATTAAATTTTATGACATGCAACCTGACACACAAAATTTAAATGGGTATAAACAACTTAGCTGAGCTGTCTGCAACATTCAAGGAAAGAAAAAGAAGTAAGTCTATCATTCTCCAAGTATGTTACAGAAATAGGTTTTTTTGCAAGGAAAAAAAGATTAGCATAGACCTGACATAATCTACACTTTCACCCAGAACTTGAAATAAGTCAAAACTAAATCATTTTTGAAGCTTCGTAAGATTCAGTTGATTTTTTCTTTACAATTATTTTTTGCTCTTTCTATACCTAATCCAGCTGGGAATGAAAGTTTCAGTACTAAAATAAATTCCAGGAGAGGAAGTTATTTTTGCAGTATACTATTTTCAATCTCACTGAAATCAGGAAGGAGGGCAAATCTCACAAATGATTTTATTCTTGTCAGAATTTTAGACCAATACTAGAGATGCAAGATGTACAGAAAAGATTCTTTAATCATCTAGGCATTTAGGCTTTATCTATATTAAACTATTCAGTCATTTCAGACCTTTCCTAAGTGTCAAATGTGGAGCAAAAATTATCTTAATAAGAATTACCAAATTTATGGGATGTGAATATCCCCATCACTCATATAAAGCCTAATCAATCCATCAATCCCCCAGGCTCATTTACAAAATAAAAAAAATATTCTTGTTAACTGTAGTAAAATAAATCCTGGTTTCACATGATGGCTATATTATATATTACTTTTAAGAAATAGTTTTCTGAAAATTAGCAAAATCATATCACAATGAATCTGTCTAAATAGGGATCTAAAGTTGATAGATAAATAGATAACAAAAAAGGTGATTCCCCCTTTCTTTAATGTCCATCAGGCATATGCATCTATTTTAGCACCAAGTCAGTAGAAAATTTAAGTGAGGAAAAACTTAAGAGTAATAATGAAGATAAAGTTTCTCTTTGGAAGCAGCATAGGGGAAATTAGTGGTAAGGTGACAAGCAGATATTAGAAAAACATAGACCATGAACCTTATCAACTAAACTTCTAAAAACAATGTAGCCATCAGAAATTATTAGTAGTAATATGTCCTTCTCCAACCTTGCACTTCCTTTCCATAAGAGTATTACCACTGACAGATATATTCTTAGTGTGCCTACAAATCAATTTACTTTAGTAAAATGAAAATCAATCTAATGAAAGAGTCTTAAAAAACACAAGATGGAAAGCTACTTTGAATGCAATTATGGGTGTTGTAGATTTCAAAATGAGTTTGAAAGGGTGACCTCCTATCTAAGTAAAAATGTATTGCCATTTAACTAGGATGTATACAATATGCTGAAAGCTTTTAGGTCTAAAATTATTGGTCTAAAATTTTTGCTGAATTTTGTTTTTTATGACAACAGGAATTCCATATATATTAGCTTGGAGCCCTGGGTTTTCTATGCTGGATTAGCAGACTGTCAGCTTCTTCTATCAGCATTTCTTTAATGCTTCTAGTTTGTCACAATTAGTAAGTGAATACCGGATGTTATTCTTACATTGTGTGTCCATTTTGTTAATTAACGTGTCCTGGGAGGAACATTTTATATTCAGAATTCTTATACCATTATGAACACTGTTACTTAAAACAGCCAGCAACCTCTCACCTGCAAACCATGTCTTTCAAATCTGTTTTAATGACTTCAGTGTGTGTCTCTCACAAAGCTAATAAGAGTAACTTGACTGCCATTAGGATGGTGGCCATTCTTATGCCAGTGACAACTATGCAGTAATGTCACAAATTCAGAATAACAATTATGTCAGAGCTATGGTATATTTAAAAATTCCAGGTGAGCTCCTACTAGGATTGACCCAAATACTTTTGTGGGATTGTCAATAACCCCTTGGTATAAAAAATCTTATAGGATGACAGGATATAACAAGCTTAAAAGAAAGTACTATCTGTACTTTTCAAAAAGCAGGAATTTCAGCATGTACTTGGTGGTTTCCTACTAAGTCCAAAAACATACTGTACATGACTTAGGGCCCCTGTACACATGCAGGTAAAGGTACAATGGGATCTAATGCATGATCCACACAATTTTGCCTCCTACTGTGCCACACCATTTTCACCACTGACCCCGCTGCGAGCCCCACACTGGCAAGGCTTGCAGGGAGGGCAGTGTTTTTCCAACTTCAAGCCCCACAGCTGACAATGCTGCCACCACTGTCAGCCTTCTCAACTGTGGGGCTGGCAGTGGGTGATGCCTTGCTATGGCTGGGAGCACCTCAGTTCATGAGGCTACCAGCCATAGGGGAGGACTTGGCCACTCATTCAATGAATGGCTTGATTAGAACAAACTACAAAATGATTACAGTGCTTGTGGAATAACTTTGTAGCTTATTGTTTTATCACACCATTCATTGGTTGAATGTGTAGCTGGGTCACACCTTACAGTATGATCATCTCGTTAATTACACCTTGGGTGTAGCATGTAGAGGGGGCCATACCGATTGTAAAAGAGTCTTGACTGGACAGAAAGAACACAATCTAGATATAAGATCATGGGCGACTGGTGCCTCCTTACTCGGGGGGGGGGTACATGCCCCACACCAGCAACCAGTCAGCGATCGGGAGAGGGGTCCCCCAATCTCGTCGATCTCATGCACTGGCTTCTGCAAGAGGCTGCAGTGCTTCCAGAACTGGCTGCAGTGATCCTACTTCTTGGCCAGCACTCACAGTGGGGGCACAAGGGCTCCCACCAGCACCCCCCGCCTGTCACCTAAGGGGGGAGCATGGCCTGTCAGGGGGTGCACCAGCATTCTCAGGGGGTGCACAGGGATGCATGTGCACCCCCTATGTGTTGCCACTGTACAAGATCATTTTCATATGCCTCTAAATAAAAATGCAGGGTCAAATGTGTGTACTCTCACCTCAGACAGGACCCTCATCATGGTGACCTGTCCATCATGGAGACCTGCTCCCTCATATTTATACAAGCTGGCCAGTATTGTCGATTTCAAATCCTCCACTTAATAGTTTTTGCATACTCGCTGTAGATGATGGCAACTCTGGTTTTCCCTAAAAATTGGTTGTATCACCTTTCATGAACAGAGCTGACTGGAAAACAAGGATTCCCCTTTTCAAGAAAAAAATGGGGTTTTGATATTTGGTTTTGTTTTGGACAAAACCAAGTCCTTATGAATTCTGTTGTGGAAGACATAGAAGACACAAAGGAAGCAGTCCAGTAATTAAGGGATTTGGGAGATCCAGATTCTAGTCTAGTTCTGTCTGATTTAGAAGCAGGGCCTTGAACCTGGGTCTCCTTTTTCAGTTGATGCCCAGCATATTGTCACTTCTTAGGTTGGTCTCAATGAGTGCCTATATAGATGCTCCAGGGTCAGGGTAGAGGGTGTTTTAATTAGAGTGCCTCTAGGGAGATTAATTAATTGAGTCTGAGATAATTCAGTCATTGAGGTAACCCCAGCTCCCCATGTCCATGGAGGAGGACCCAGAGAGGGGAACCCTGAGATAAGAGTATGGGTCATACATCAAGGCCTGCCAGAGCTTCGCCTGACTGGCCCAGGTGGGGGCCAGGACCTGGAGGGTCAGAAGGGCAAGGAAGCCCACTGAGAGGGATGCCCAAGAGCCAGGGGCCTGGGGTCCCAACTGGCCTGGAGGTGGGCCAGGGCTAGTGTGAGCCAAAGGTCCCAGTGAGGGGATCACACCTGAAGGGGAACCGGTGACAGGGAGAGATATGGCCTGGTATGATGGTGGCAGCGTCTGCCTGAAGGGAGGAACTCAGTTGGGGGTCCTACAACAGCCTTCTGGGCTCCATTTTGGGGGACTGGCACATATGAGAACATCATGATGTCATCAGCGTGGCTTGGGCTGCAGTGTAGGGGAGGAATGGAGCCACAGATAGCACCCCCTAGCAGCAGGGCAGAAAATGGGCAGCTTCCCACCTAATTACATCTATTAATTAATCTATTAAGACCAAGGTGTGGCGGGCGAGAAAGCGGGCGGTTAGCCCAAGAACAGGTGGGTGGGCCACACGGAGATCGGCCCCGGTAGGCCCCCTGTTACAGTGATCATAGCTCATACAGATGATGTGTTAATGGCAAATATGTTTGTCTTATACAACATGGCCTTGTGCACCCTGAGAATTTAAAGACTCTATCCACCATTGTTTAAGCACTAGTGCAATTACACTAATGCTAAGAATGGTGGAAACACTAGTGTGTATCAGCAACTGGAGTTTTTCTCTTACCGAGGCATCTGGGCCTGCTCTGAGTTGGGTCAAATGAGACAATGGCCAAAATGTCTGTAGATATTTGTCACTAGCATCCCTGTTAGGACTAGAACAATGAGAGATTTCCAGAAATGAATCTGTGTGTATGCAAAGGCAAAGATACATATACAGAGAAATAGAATGGGACAGAAGGTAGGGCAGAAGACTTGAAACCAGTCAGCCAAGATTCATTGCACAACTGCCATTGAACTTCTGTGGCATAAGACAAATCACAAGAACTCTGTTTCATATGGATAGTAGTACCTACCTCTATAAAATATTTTGAGATACTTGGCTGAATTATTAATTTACACAAAATACTTACCTGGCCAGAAAACTAGTATGTGCTTGCTGTTTATGGGATATTCAAGTATATTTGTGCTGTATTAAAAATAAAAGAGAAAAATTAGAAAAAAATCCCTTTAGATTCTTTCAGAGTATTCAGGGCTTGTTTTGTAAAATAAGTAACCCTTCTTTCATGCTACATTGTTAAGAATATTGATCAACTTAAAAAGTAAGTTTCAGGCCTATCTCCAGCTATCTTCAAAACAACATGTGCTTGTAGTGCACTTGATAAGTTATGAGAGGCAGAGTTAGCTACCATTATGAGCAGGGGGTTAGAAACCACTGCCCTAAGTACTACTCCTGGTTCTACTACTGGCTTCGTGTTTGGCCTAAGGAATGTCACTACCTCTTTCCCTCAGTTTCCTATCGAAAAAAAAAAAGGCCTACCTACTTCTTCAGATGCAGTGAAGGTGAATTAATTAATGCCACTTCTATAAGTGCTATATTAATGCTAAATATTAAGTCACAGAAAATGGCTACTTGTTCTCCTATCCTTCTGAGATGATGCTTTTATAATTTGATTTGTTCAAAATGATTAAATTTTGTGTCCCTTTCTGGAGTCTGTATTACATATCCTTTGCAATTTTACTGCCCCCCCCCGCCCTTTTTTATAATAGTAAAAAGTATAACGGTATGCTTTCCTTTTTTTTGTTTTTGTGATAAGGAATTTAGCAGATTTCTCAGATTCACTGGAATTTAACAGGCCATGCAGTAAACATGTCTAGTATGGCCTCAAATTTGCAACCTCTAGGCTGTCAACCTTGTGCCTTAGTGCCCCCAACACCCCAGCCCCCACAGGTTACAGTGAAAACATTTGATGTCAACTGGAGATGTCACACAGAAAATAGCAAACCTCAGTGGCATTTGATGCTGTTCACTGCAAGGGGTGGAGAGCAGACTTCAAATACAAAATCTGACATGGTTTTAAAAGCCTTTAAAGGGATTTTTATGACTTGGAATCTCATCATTTTTTAAAAATTTAAAATAGCTTTAAAATTCCATCACAGCTCCTATGTGCCACACCTATTTTATGGTCTTAAAATCCAATTGTCTTATTTTAAAAATGGTCACACTAATGAAGAAATTGAACACTTGGATTTGATTTGGATACTTTGATTTGGAACACAATCCTTTTGAAATTCTTTGGCACAAGGAGAGCAGACCAAGTGTCCCAGACCTGGACTTCATGACTCTAAAGCAATCTACCTAGTGGACCATCACAGACCCTGAGAGATTTTGAGAGATTTGGGGTCTGTGCTCAGGGAAGTCCACTAAGTAGACTGAGAAATCAGGCTGCTGACAGTTGATACCTGGCACTTCTAGCCCTCCAGTTCTTCCTGGCAGGCTGAGACAGAAGCATGGAAATCCCAGTACACCTAAGAGTCTCTGATTCTGACAGCTGGGGTGATGAAGCTTCCAGCTCCCCTTGGGATCTGTGAAAGTCTGGGAGTGGTACCAGCCCTGGCAGAACCGGGAGTTTAGGATGTGCAACTCCTAGGAATCCCACAGCTCCAGTTCCCCAGCCCCCTGCTCTAGTGATGAGTAAACTATAAATCAGGACTCCAAAAATTTGCCAAGTATGCATAGTTCTATCACAACTTCACCAATATCTAGCAGTTTCTATGAGATGTTTTTATTTCAATAAATTGTCATTTTCTGATCAAAAAATGGTTCATCAGAGATTTCCCCAAACAGCTTTACTCAACAACCTAGTTGTTGTTTCAAGTTGGGTGGCAAATGGAACGTCTCTCCAAACTTACCTCTTCGTTGCTGTTAAAAGATTCCAAATAAAAAATATTCAAGGAGAACTCTGTTAATGTGTGAAAATGTACTGCTGAGAGTGGGAATTGGTTAATCATCCTGAATCAAGACAGTAATTGGCTTATGTGTGCACAATAAAACATTGCTGTATTGTAGCATCCTTCACAGTACTTTACAGAAATAATACAAGGCATTATACAGCATAAATTATCAAGAAAAAGAGATTGTAGAGTGAATATATTAAGCCATTCAGTCGTGAGGTCCCCAAAAGTTTTTTAAAAAGGAGGAATTAAGAGTCATAGCTAGGGAAATATGTTGTTTTGCAATAAGATTTGCAGAACAACAGATAAAAGAAGACTGTTTCAATTAGTAGAAGCCAAGACAATGGTGGGGGTTTGTTCAGAGAAGTCCAAGTATTGGTGCTCTTGTCACTGTTGTGGCAGCTTTGAAAGATGATAATAATTGAAAGTCTTTTATTGTTGAGAGACAAAAGTTTTGCTTGCAACAATATAATATTTATTAGTTTGATTTCTTCATCTGAAGACTTATGTTTAAGATTCACAACCAGGGAAACTTACACACTGAACAGAATGAGGCAGAGCCTCCATTTAAAAAAATTCTAGCTACTGTAACTGGAAACAATGGAAGGGAGCAGCCTGGTAATACCTGCTATAAATACAATTTTAAAAATTTTAATTGATGAATTTTAGCTATCAACTATCCTGTTACATGAGGTTCTATGGATTGTGGTTGTCAAGGCTTTAAAACACACACACACATACACACACTTTCTGTATCAAATCTTTTCACATGGTACCACACCAAAGATGAATATATTTTGGATTAGAGTTTGGGACAACCTTTTGAATAATGAGTGTTCTTGCCCTGTTTTCTAGCTCGTTTCAGCCAGACATATTCTATCTCCTGATTCCTTGAAAGTGCGGTTTCAGCCTCTGCTTACAAGTACCCTATTGATGAGTATCATCAAAAGGACTCCTATGAGGAATGCAAGCTACTCCATCATAATTTATTAATTCTGTATGATGGCATTGGTTTCTGTGGATGCTAACTGCCATTTCAGGGGCGGGGGATAGCAAGAATGGGAATGCTCAGCTAAGGTAAGCCACCCCATAGTAAATAATTAATGGTTATTATGAGATTCTGACTGTGGTCAGACAGCCCTGAGGCAAGGATACAGTTGGCCTGTGCAAAAGACAGAGTTTTCTTGTGGGCCATTCTAGATTGTGGTGTGAGCTCCTAATAAACCATCACCAAACTCCTCACCTTCAATCCAATGCAAGAGGCACTTCTCTAACCTTGCTTTCTAACACAAAGCACTAAATCCACACTGGGAAAAGCCTACCAAAGTGTCAGAGCAAAGTTTTGATTAGATGCTGCCAACACAGAAGATTGAGACTGACATGCATACTGGACTCTATGAGTGGAAAGTCCCAAGGCTCACCCAGCCCTTGCCCCCTGGGTGACCTGCGGACCTGTCAATCATTGTTGACCTACTTTCCCCACAGACGCATGCTCAGATTGTGTCAGCTTCTGACTGAGAGCATGCTCAGTCAGAACCTGACATGAGGTAATCTGACTAGAAATTTCTCTGCGGAGAGCGTTCTGATTGGCCACTAAATTCAGATGAAAGTTCAGTGAGCCCCGCCCTCAGGGGGAGATCGCGTTAGCTGGAGACAGAGGCTGGTGCTCCAGGGACTGTCTCTCAGTCAGGCCCTTAGGCCTATTGATCTCCTCCCTCGATTTGGCACTCTGTGTCCTTAACTGACAGTGACTGCGGCTTTGATTATTCGGCTTTCGATTGACTTCTCGCCATCTACAATTTGGATTCTCCTTATACTGACGATTCTCCGGTTACTGGACTGTTTTCGCTTTGGCCTTGACTTTACCTCCGGATCACCCTCGGTACCTCGACGTGACTCTACTTACCTGGCTTTCGACCTCGGTTTTCATCATCAACCATCCGTTTGTCCATTGGACTGGTGTCACAACCCCGGTTATTGACCTATGTGTTACAGTTCTGTTTGTCTGTTTACCCCATTTATGAGCTGTTGACCAGCCCTGGGACCTATCTGACAGGCATGCCCTGTCGGGGAGCCTCGTGGGCCAACAGACCCCTTCATTGTTCTCTGTTGTTAATACTGTAACTGAAGACATCGCTGCCTACGCCTAAAGCATAAGTTAAATAAATTCATCTTTGTTCAAATCCACTACAGGTCTATATCTCCTGACTCTATGCCAATAATCCCACCTGTCCATATCTGATTGCCACCCCGGCCCACTGTGACCTTGGGGCCCGATTCATTCTGTTCGGTTTACCCCAACACAAAGTAGGGCACTACACCGTACACATGATTCTGCTATTAAGTAGACCAGGAGAAAGAAAACAAACCACTTGTGACAAATTTAGTCACATTACTGCCAGCATCACTGGAAGGGTGATGGGGTAGTACAAGAATCTGTACAAAAACAGAATGGAACAGGCCTCTGCTGATATTTTACCACTCGGCCCATTTACCACACTGGCTGGGCTCGTGCATGTGGCAAAACAGTTCTACAAGTATATTTAAATACATTTCTCTCAAAAAGGTTAAGTTCAAATAGCTTTCTGTATTGCCAATAGAGATAGGACCAAATCACAGTCTACAGGCATCAGCTTTCACCAGAAGAGATGAAAGGAATCTTTCTCAGTAGGAGCTAAACCAAGCTTTCCTTGACTGAAGACCGTTTCAACAGGCATCCAAATTATTAAGCACTTTGTGTTGAACGAAGTTCCATTATAAAACCCCGGTAGGGATGCTACACTATGGTGCAGTTCTAATAGTGTTCTTTTTCATATTTATACTTATGACAGTATTAATATCTTGGAAATCTATTATGTTTAAAATTATAACCAGCACTTGTGGTGCTGTGCAAATTATTATTTGTATTAAGATATTGCAAAACCATTAAAAGTTACTAGAAATACGTTAAAAAACCTCAAGTTTGTTACTTGCATTAAGAAAGTTGAGTAAGTGTGGATACTGACTTATCCCTCTGTTCCCACATGTGGAGAAACCAATATTGAGAGAATTCTATGGGAGGAGGAGTTCATGGAAAAAGAGTGATATATTTACTGCCTTGCTTGGCTTTCCCCCAGGCACACACCCACCTACTGTTAAGGAGAGAATGGACAGGGGATGGAGCTCTCTATATATTGACTCTCCACAACTCCCACAAGGATTCTGCTGGGAACTTGAACTCATGAAACCAATAATTAATTTTTGTTTTGCAGTTCCTTCATGTTGTGAGACCCTGTATTTTGTGTTTAGCAGGGAGGCTCTTGAGGTAGTATCCAGCCAGAAAAAGCACTGAGATGAGCCATGGTGAAGTGCTCAGATACAGAGCTAACACCTGTTGGATAACTGGGATCACCTGAACACCCTGGTTTTGCATGAGGAACAAACCTTTCTTGGTCTTCCCTCCCCAAATAAGTACTCTGAAAGAAACTCTGGAAGGTTAGTTTCAAAAAAATTTCAATTGTCTTTGTAAGGCAAGGAAAGGGGTAATCTGGGTTATTGCTCTTCATTACAGTTATCACACAATTAACTGGGACCAGCTACACATATACATTATCTATCACACCATAAAAAGGTTCACCCAATTATAATGTTAGAACTTGAACACATCTAACTTTATAGCTTTATAGCTGGTTACTATCCAGCTTTAATTTTCATGTGTAACAGGGTCTGCTCCTGCAGCTGTGATCCCCATCAGCTGTCCAAGATCTCAGCCGTAGGGGTGCACCATGCACAACCAGGGCTAGAAGTTGCTCAGCTGAGGGGACTCTCAGCCCCAGCAGCATCCCACAGCTACAGACTCTAGAGCGATGTGTTGATGTACCCAATGAAGACTAAATAAATGTAAATGACAGGGTTTGAGAGTGGGCTAATTCTTTTGTTTACTTTGTAAGCGGTGGGTATTATCTTGTGATGATAGAGACAGACTGAGGGTCAAGACTCTTGAGCTTTATTCCTGGCTCTGCCACTGACTTGCTGTATGTGACCCATGTAAAATTATTTTTAAGAAGCTACAGAATAAAATATTTTGGGGAGATGATCTTCATTTAATTTCTATTTTATGTAATCATTTATATTCTATTTTTGTAAGGCAGAAATAGAAGTTTGGTAATAAAAAAAGAAGCAACCAGTTATGATAAAGTAACACTCATTCCAAATAAGTCAAGCTTTTTTCCAAGGATAAACTTGAGTAAACTTTTTAAAAACTTATTTCCTGTATCTGTATATTCAGGTTTTAGTAAGGAATGGATGCAGAAACAAGAAATATCAAAATACTCTAGTCTTAGTGCAAAGTTTGGTAATGCTAAAAATTGTCTTTGGAAAAATTCCAGATGATCATCAACAAGAAGACAGGCTATGATACTTCCTGTGAGTGAACATTTTTTTCAGATGCTTACACTGTATAATACAATGCCAATACTATACACTATTTTGTACAGTAGCTTTCATACAATCAGCACACAAACATTAATGAATTTATCCTCCCATTTGGTAAAAAAGAATTGTTGCCATTTTACAGAAATAAATAATAAAATTACATATTTATTAACATAATAAAATGATTATATTAAAAATATTATTTAAGTGGTTTAAGAGAAACTGGGCATGAATCTCTCTTTCTGAGGACTCTTATACAATACTAACCAGAGTGAAATCTGATTCCTTAGAATATATTCACCTATGACTTTCCTAGCATTTTTACTCTTGATGCATCGGGCACGCTTATTAAATAGCCTGCTGCAGCATCAGAACTTTGCATGTTCAAGGCCAGATTTATAAGATTCAGTATTTTCTCCTTTTATAAAATCATTTCTCTCAATACAGGCTGTAACAAAACACGCCTGACTAAGAAGTCAGAGGAGAAAATATATATTGCATTGTTCTACCACAGAACAATGTGTTTCAGAGAGATTTGAATATTGAGTCCTTTACATGACCTGGAAGTAGACTGTAATGGCTGTCACAAAAATGCATCAAGAGTACAGGTTTACTTTTCTTGAGCAGAGAGAGGTGGTTAGCCATATGAGTTTGAAGTCAGTCAGAAAGCAGGGTATCTATGTACATTTATAAAGTAACCAACTAAGATAAATACAGGGAGCACAAGCTTTCATGAACCCAAGTTCACTTCATCAGATGCTGTGAAAGGACATCATACAGCAGAGTATTAAGTGGAGTGACTGATTAAAATACAGTGTATGGGTCTTTTTTCTTGGTCTATTTTTCCTTATCCTATACTGCTTCCTTTCCCAAGTTGAGGAAATAGTCTAGATAAAGAATTCACATGGCACCATCTTTCTCCTCTGCAACCATTTTCCTTTCTGAGATTTCCTTTTATACTCCAGGAGCTGAGTTTGGACAGTAAAACTGTTTCCGGAGGCTATTCCTCTTAAGTTTCTCCCCAAAAGGAAGCCTTGTGCTAAAAATGGAGAGGGCCAGCCATCCTGAAAAACAAAGCGTGGCCCTTATAGCACTTGGGGCTGGAATGAAACCAAGAGAAGCTGGAGAGAATAAGTGTATGTAGGAAAGATACTTACCTTTTATTACTAGATCTGGGTTTTTTTTAGTGTTTGTTCAGTGGTAGCACTCATATTTTCCTCCCACTCCTGCTCACAAAGGAAGTATGGGGGGGGATGATGAGAATGTTATCCTTGGCCATGCTAAGTACTATTCTAGTGCTTGTATGCTGTAGGTGTCTTGGAACACATCAGTGAGACACACCTTTTTCACATACTGTCTTATTTGTTGCTTATTTTATTTTGGTGCCACTTACTTTCAGTAAGAAATCAAGTTTTAGACTATAACCACATAAGTACTCTGTAAAATGCTGAAAAAACTAGATACTGGGTGCATCTACACAGGACATCAATTTGAAGCAATAAACTCCAGCACTTACTGCACCAGAGTTCATTGGTCATGGGCATGCTATTTGAACATGCGCCTAGGACTGCATCATGTTGAGCCGTGTCAGAGCAACCCCAGCTGGCAAGAGATCCAGGGAAGAGGAAGGTGGGGTGTCACCCTACCAGCCCAGGGCTGCTGACCTGGGTAAATGTGCTGTGGAGGGGCTGGCTGGGGCATGAGGGTACTCTAGTATGGAACTAGATCCCCTGCACTGAAGGACTCTTGTGCCCTAGCCAGCCATGTCAGCACCTACACATGTGGTGATACAGAGTAAAAAACTGCAGAGTTTTTTAGTTTACTTCAGCTTAACAGCCCTGCATGTGTAGACACAAGATGTTTAGTGTGGAGCTAATTAGTTGACTGCAGGAAATGTCTGGTGTGGATGCACCCACAGGGTAGTTATTTACCACTGTCTAGCACCAGGCAGAACCAACACAGAGCTTTCCTAATGTATGCCGTACTGGCAATAGACTATATTGTAAGTGATGTTCATCTGAATTGCTTTGAAAATTCTGTCCTCGGTAGCTTGACAGGTTGGGTGATTATCAGAAGTTTGCTTATTGTGAGATGGTCTACAATTTGCTCATGCAAAGCAGATGCATCTCTATAAACAAATATGTATCATATGGCATTTAATTCTCTAGTAAATTCTTATGTATGTTGAGGGCAGTTTTGCCAGTTTTCCTGTTACTGAGCTGCCACTGTTTTTTATGTTAATTTCAGGGAGGTGTTTTTAAAGTGTTATTCATTCAGTTCTTGTGACATGGAATAACTCTACTTCTTTTCCTCTAATATGTAATGCAAAGCTGATGAGGGTAGGGCAGGAAGGAAGCTAATCCTTTCCTTTTACCTCCCATTTCTAATGGAATGAAGTGTGAGATGCTTGCACTGACTACCTCTAGTGCTATATGCATAAAGTCACTGGTAATATTCTTCAGTGCTCTGTGGGGCTCCGTTTCGATCTCTCTTTGCACACTGTGCAATCATTGTCTTTCACAAAGAACATCTGCTGGTCCCTCCACATCAAAAGCTTCCCATCTTCTTGTAGCTCTTTCATTTACGAGTACCCCATGCCATGTTCATACACTTGACACTATATTTTTTAATGTCCTCTCTGATCTCTTTCCTCAAGGTCTCACATAACTCATTAGATTCAACCTCCTTCCTTCCTGGTTTGTTATAATCTCCCTTTATCTGCCCTCTTCATTCATGTGTTCTTTGTTTTATTAGAATTTTTGCTTATCTCAGTGCCCTATCTGCTTACCTATGATTTCCTTTTTGGTATTAGCCACTGGATACATTGTTTCCTCTGATTTATCATTCAGACCTTGGTTTCAAATATCTTAAGCCAGGGATTGAAAGCTGAATTCCATCATCCTGGAGAGCTATGTTAAATATTTTTGTCTTGTTAGTTATCCCTTCTCCAATGCTGTGCAAATCACTAGAATATATATCTCATTGCGGTCACTTCATTTTTAGAATTATTTCATCACTGACTTTTTTCAATAAGTCACGTATAATTACATGACTATTAAAAGAATCTATGCCACATATACCAAAAGCACAATGCCTACCGTATTTACAATTCTGAGCCAAATTATTGTCCCTGTTACTCTGCTGTAAAACTACTGGCTTCATTAGTTTTTACCACTGTCACTGCACCCAGATTTTTTCTCTCCATGTTTGCATTGCAATTCAGTAATTCAATTTGTAATTCAAATATATACAGAATAACATGTCAATGTATTTTTTCAAGCCATAATTCAAAATACAATTAATGGCAACAAATATCTTTCCTTTATATTTGTATGGTAAATGTGACACATGGTATAAGCCACAGGCATTTTATTTATTCATTTATTTTATTTAAAATAATACTCTTGTCCTAGATTATATTTTATTATGTTAGGTATTCTTATTCCTAAATATGTTATGTAAATATTGACTAAAGTTGATTAATGATTTGAAAGATAAATGCTATTGTAACCAGCTTATATTATCACATGCTTAAATTTACTTGGCATTTTCATTATAAAAGAGTATTTATACTCTTCTGTCACCTTCATGACAGACACAGTTACTGTGGTTCTATTTTTATTTTCATGACAAACCCCATTTTTTTAGGGGTTTAACTATGTATTTTTAAATAGAATTGGCCTGTGACTTTGAAAGTTCCTTGCTCTGAGCATTTTGTGAATATTTTTTCAATAAGTCTTTTTTCATCCATCAAACTGACTTTTTCTTTTCCACTAAAAAAAAAAAAAGAAAAGCAAAATGCATGTTCTAGCTTTTGTTCAAATGCTTTGAGACTTTTGCAATTGGTCTATACCAAAGTAGTGACTCAGGACTTGATTACAGTTATCAACAGTATTCCAAATTGAGCTATGCTTCTTCTCTATGTATAACTTAAGTTTACATGAAAACATGCCATAGTTACCCCTAGAGCAGTGGTTTTCAACCTTGTTAGGCTCAAGGCACCCCTCAGAAAATGTTAGCTCTTAGCTTCACTTGTTTTTGACTATAGAAGAATAATAGAGCAATTCTTCCATTGCAAAGAACTCAGAAAGATCACAACAGATCAGAATGGCTTTAACACCATGGATCCCAATTTGAAATCTCTAGGTTTATCTCATGAATTATGTCTAAACACCTAAAGCCCCGGGCAGATGTCACACTTAAGATGTGATTAATCAGTTAATCATGTCTTGCATAGTAACCCTGCGACCTGTTCACGCAATGAATGGCACAATAAAATGGAGAATCAACTGCAACATTATTACACATATTTTGTGAATGTGTAGCCAGGCCAATCAGCTGATTAGGGATTTCCTAGACATTATAGGCTGGAAGCGACCTTGTGAGATCGAGTCCAGCCACCCTGCCAGAGGCAGGAAGTCCACAGGGATCAAATGACCCCAGCAAGATAAGCATCCAAACGCCTTTTGAATGAATCCAGAGTAGGTGCTTGCATCACCTCTGGGAGAGCCTGTTCCAGACTTTGGACACTTGGACTGTAAAGAAGTTTTTCCTTATACTGAATCTGAATCAGCCTTCTAGAAGTTTGTGGCCATTAGACCTAGTTATCCCTTGGGGATCCCTAGTGAACAAGTCTTCTCTCAGGTCCTGATGCACCCTCCTTATATACTTTTAGGCAGCCACCAAGTCCCCCCTCAGCCTTCTCTTCACCACGCTGAAGAGTTCCATATCCCTCAGACTCTCCTCATAAGGCTTGCTCTTTTGGCCTTTGATCACGGGTGGCTCTTCTCTGGACTCTCTCAAATGTATCCACATCCCTCCTGAAATGGGGCCCAAAACTGGATGCACTACTCCAGTTGCAGCCTCACTAAGGCCAAGTAAAGCGGGAGGATGATGTCCCTGGTTTTGCTTGAGATGCATCAGTGGATGCATACCAGAGTTTGGTTTGCTCTGCCAGCCATGGCATCACATTGTGGGCTCACATTCATCCTGTGGTCAGTCAAGACCCCCAAATCTCTTTCAGTCATGGTGCTAATGAGTGTAGCACTGCCAAGCCTGTAAGTATGATGCTGGTTTTTTTCTCCCAAGGTGAAGTACTCTGCACTTATGTCATCAGGTTTTGGTCTGCCCACTTTACAAGCATGTCCAGGTCAGCCTGTATCCCCAGCCTATTCTCCAGCATGACCGCTTTCCTCCATAGTTTAATGTCATCTGGGAACTTTGCCAGTCTGCATCTGACACCCAAATACAGATCATTATAAAAGATATTGAAGAGTACTGGCCTGAGTATTGAGCTCTGGGGGACTCCACTGCTAACTTTGTGCCATGTTGATTTGTTCCCATCAATCTAGCACCCTTTAGGTCCAACCCCAGAGCTAGTTCCCCAGCTATCGGACTGTGAAATGGTTGAGGCTGCAGTTCCCCAGCTTGGTCATCGTGAGGACATCATGAGAAACCAAGTCAAAAGCCTTCTTTAAATCCAAGTAAATGACATCAACCTAGTCTCCCTTATCCAGGCAATGCATCACATGTTCATAGAGGAGATGAGGTTGATCAGGCTAGACCTTCCAGTAATAAAACCATGTTGGGTGGCATTCAGTAAGTTGCCTTCCATTATCCTTTTGCAGATGGATCCTTTGATAATTTTTTTCAAGATCTTTCCAGGAATGGATGTCAGACTGATAGGCCTGTAATTCTGTGGATCTTCCTTCCTCCCTTTCTTGAAGACTGAAACCACATTGGCTCTTTTCCAGTCTTTTGGTACATCACTCAAGCACCATAAGCTTTTAAATATCTTGGCCAAAGGGCATGCTATGATGTATGCCAGCTCTTTTAAGACTTTCAGGTGCAATCCATCTGGTCCCATGGACTTATGGATGTCAAGTCTCTCGAGGTGTTCTCTTACTTGATCTACGTCAGTCTCCTGAGCCCTGGATGCTTTGCATCCTGGCTGACACTGGCCTCCTTGAGTGGGTGGAAAACTGATACAAAGTAATCATTTTGGAGATTGGCCTTTTCATGGGCATCAGATGTCAGCTGCCCCATCTGATCTCAAAGGGGGCCAATGTTGCTTTTTTCTTCCTACAACCTTCCACGTATCTGAAGAATGACTTTTTGTTATCCTTAGGCATGTGTAGATGAAATGGGGGGCCCTAAACTGAAGTGGTGGGTTTTAAAAAATACCACTTCAATTTAGGGCTGATTAAGCCTCTGTGTTGTGCACACACCCCACTGACTTATCTGCCTTTCTGGTGGGTAGGGGACTGCGAGCTCCTGACAGGTGGAGCAGTACCTGGGTTTGGGGGGCGGAGAGGAGAGCTGGTGCGTCCACAGGCACCTGGCTCAGACTATTCTGGGGGGGCACCACAGCCATGGAAGGATCACCAGGCCCCTGCACAGCTCAGGCAAGAAGGCAGGCTCCAAGGGGGAAAGGAAAAAAAAAAGATCAGGCTCACTGCTTTTCTTAGTCAGAGTCTGCTTTCCCAGGCTGCTGCCAGGCTGGCTGCAGGGCTTCCTACAGAGCTGCGGAGCTGCTTGAAGCCCAGTGCTTTGCTCCATTGCTGTAGGGAAACTCCTTGAAGGAGTTTTAGTTTGCTGCACCCCAAGTCATTTAAGGAGCATTACACTGCCGAATTTCCTACAACAGCTGAAATTAATGCACAATACGCTGCCAAACCATGCAAAAACCAATACCATTAAAGAGGTGCAAAAACATTTAGCCCTCTTTAAGGTGTCGTGCACACACGCCTCTCATTTCGTCTACACACAGCCCTTGATTCCAGTGGCTAGCCTGAGTTCAGTTACTACTTTGGCTTTTCTGGACTGCTCCCTACAGGTACAGCCTAGTGCTGAGTAGTCCTCCTTGGTGATGTTTTCAGTTTTCCATCCAGTGTAGGCTTCTCTTTTATGTTTGAAGAGACCCAGAAGTTCCCTGTTGAGCCAAGGGGACCTTCCTGCCCTATGACTGCATTTCCTGTAGGACAGGATAGACTTCCTTTGCACTTTCAGGATTGAGTTTTTTAGGAACAACCATTCTTCATGGACTCCCCTTCCCAGGGGGCCATGGTCCCTTAGGACCTGACTGACCAGTCTCCTGAGTTAGTGAAAGTTACTGAGGGATTTGCCCACACTGCATCAGACAGAGAAAGTAATAAAATCATGGTTGCTATCACCAAGTTTGCCTTCAATCCTCAGATCACTCACCAGCTCATCCCCTTTGGCCAGACCATATCCAACAGTGCCTCCCCCCGAGGTGGCCCATAGAACTCTTGCATCAGGTACAGGGCATCAATGCAGGCGAGAAAGCTATGCAACCAGTCAGATTTGGCCATGTGCTCTTCCCACAAGATACCTGGGAGGTTGAAGTCTCCCATGATGATCATCCATCAGGAACACATGGTCTCAGCCAATTCCATAATGAATTCTAGATCTAGTTCTTCTTCTTGGTTAAGAGGTCTGTAGTAGACTCCTATAAGTATATCTCCTTCCCCATGTTCCCCCTGTATTTTAACCCAGAGGGTCTCAAGATGCACTCTATGGTTAGCGAACTCAGTTTGAAGGTAAGTGTACTGCTCTTTGACATAGAGAGCTATGCCATCACCCCTCTTCCCAACACAATCTCTCCTGTAGTGGATACAGCCTTCTATACCTAAGGACCAGTCATAGGAGGAGTCCCACCAGGTCTCCATTATCCCTGCAAGGTCATAATCTTTACTGGTCAGGAGAAGGGCCAGCTCCTCTTGTTTGTTACCCAAGCTCCTGGCATTTATGTACAGGCAATTGAGTATGCCATGGTTAATCCTAGGTTTCCTTATGTGATGGGGCATGACCTTTTCTTGAGCTCTCATTAGAGTGGGTTCCCTTGGGCTACCTAGGTTGTTACTGCAGTGATTGGCATGACCTGGGATAGAACTGCTGATTGACCACCCAGCCCCAGATCCCAGTCTTGGGTGCACATCAAAGTCCTGGACTTCAATGTGTCCCTGAGACTACAAGCAACAATCTGGTGGTTTGATACTTGCCATTGCAGGGGAAGACTGGAATTACTGGCAAGGTGGTGTGACTGGGATCTGATATTCAATCCTACATGCAGCATGGCAGGAGGTACGACTGTTGGGATAGCAATTCAGGTCCTATATCACCTTTAACTGTCAGGGGCTTAACACTGCTACATTGCATGGTACTTCGTGACACATTTGAATGGATCCCAAAGGAACCCAGAGGATCATGACTCCCTAGTTGAGAATCATGATCCAAAAGCCTCTGTCATTTAGGTTAGTTTTGCTGTGGTAGACATAGATCAGGTGGGATTAGCTGTCATCAATCATTTTAAGATACTAAAAGAGTTGCATGAGCCACATACTGACTGTGGTCAATATTTACATTTGAAATGAAATGGTTTGGGGTGGATGAAACATTTTGTTCCAACCAATACTTTGATTTTCCCCCAACTTTTCAGCAATGACAGCAATCATTCAGTTATTTGCCTCTCTCTAATTTTCAGTATATTCTGTGGTATGCCATGAAAAGTAAAGGTATTAGAATCAGACACTGAGAGAAAATTTATCAGAATATTGTTAAATGATGTCTCTTTGCTTATGGTATTTCTGCTTCCCTCAATTTCAACATTAATAAGTGTGTTTGTTAAAGATATAAGGAGTTTTGTTCTCTTTTTCCCCCCCAAAAAGTGTTCTTCTTAATTATAATTTAAAACAAAAATGGGAGCACTCTGAAGTAATTCTCAGTATTGCTGAATACTTCTAATAGCAATTTGTACCCCACAAAACTGTTTGGCAAATTGCTGTAGGGAGAGTTAACAGGCTGGTTTCAAATGACTTATGCTTACAGTTGTCTGTAAATCACCTTCCCTATCTCCATATTTTTATGACCTATAAAGAACTATCCTGTGGAGCAATTTCTCATCACACACATCTAATGGCTACTCCATAAAAGTGAGAAAAGGAGTCATGGATTTTACCTCTTTAGACACACTGCAATGTGGTTACCTGATATCTTAGGTTGAAGACTTATTCCTTAATACTGAAAAATAAACCATGCAGCTCACATTTGTTATAAAGATTAAAATAATCAGGGACTGGCATTCTACATTGGAATAGCAGGGCCTTCTCACAGGGCCTGTCTAGATTAGGAGAAAATATATTGCACCCCTATTTAGCCTGTGCCCTTAAGCCTGCAGTCACTGCACCATATTCTGTATCCACATAAAGCATATATTCAGACATTTAATAATCATTGCTAGTCATTAACAGGGCTGGTGGAACATTGTCCGTCATAAGTCTTTTTCAGGAGGCCTAAAATGGCTTTGTACAGCTATACATAAAACAAGTTATACAACAGCTATAGATGCTAGGTGTTTGTTGTGTGCAAATGTGCAGGTCAGTTCTGTCACAAACAGTGTTGCCATGGGAATGCACTTAGCTATTGCCAAGAACATGTGAGACAACTAACCAATCCATGTTGCAACTGCCCTTGCGACAGCATTCTTGCCTAGGATTCAGTCTAACTCCTACTGAGGTCATCAGAATAGTCACCTGGCTTCAAGGGGTAATGATCTGGATTCTTCAGGTTCAATGAATTCTGCTGAATGCCTTAAGAAACCCTCTTATTGGTTAGGCTGTGCTCATTGCCAGACTGCTACTGCATCTTCTATGCAGCTGGACATGGGTGAGGAGTAAAAGGGCAGGGCACTGGCTTAATTTGTTTCCCCAATGTACCAGGCAAAGCAAGCCACTGTGAAGGTAAACATAGAGAACTAATTGTAGTGATACACTGCCTGTTACTTCTAAAGCTCCAAAAAGACACTTGGGACCAGGAAAGAGGTACTGAATTTAAGTCTTCATTAACAAGAAAAAAATGGTGGTGCCCCTGCCTTTTGGGCTTTACAGCAAAATTGGCATCTTTGTATCATGCTGAGTCTGCAATGTTTTGAAACAACTGCAAAAAACAAGGTGTGAACTTCTTTCTCACTCTTATTACAATGCATGAATTAGGAAGTGTCCCTATCTTCAGATATGCTGCATATCTTTTAAATTAACATATTCTGATCTTGTTTTTGCAGTTATCTACATGAATCTTGGATGAAGCAGCATAAATTGCATGAGGGAAGGGCATAAGGAAGAGCCAATGTGTCAGACGGTATATACTTGGCTGGAATGTAGCTTCATCTGCAACATCTCTGTATATCGTTTTCTTAATTAAGTGCAAGTTGAGTTTTAAAAACTTGGAAACCTCTTATGCTATTACCCTGCACTTGGTACTTGAAACATGGAGGCAGTAATTTGTCTAGTGAGTGCCACAGCAAGGAGGAAAGCTTGATTAACAATAATGCAAAACTAGAAACAAAATAGCAGCTAGAAACAGAGCTAACACATTGTGTGGAATGACTCAGACATCTGAGAAAAAACTCTGCCCAGCTATGGAAACAGTGGAAGCAAGATCTGATTCTGTAGGCAGAGCTGGGATAAATCTAATTACTTTTAATGGCAAGAACTTCATAGTCACAAAAGATTACCCCTCCAGTTTCTGGAAGGTAGAGTGTTTGGGCAACACTAGAGGAGAATTGAAATCAAAGAAATAGAAGGCACAGCTGGCAGCTATGAAGTGTGACACACTGTGCTCAGAGAACCGGTCACAGTGCTCTGAAGCAGCTTTCAATGCCAGGTGGCTACTCACAAAGCAACATAAAGGCAGTGTCAACAGCAAAGCTGCTCAAGAGATGCAACATGACCACATTTTGCTTAAAGAACCACAGCTCTTGGGGAAAAGAGATTTCCAAGAGGCACCAAGAAATAAGTCTACCTACACATCAGCCTTCTTAAAGCTGCTGTTACAGGACCTCTAGAAATGGTTCTCTTTCAAGCCAGGTTAGTTTTAGAAAAAACAGAATCCTCTTTTTTTATAAACCCCCTGCATGAGACATGAAGGTACCTACAAGAGTGAAAACAATTGAGGGGATCACACTCATTTCCAGCCTTCTGCTTCTGCCCATCCAAACCTAAGAGCACATTAATATATATTCAAACATCATTTGTTTCTGGCCAGACCTGATCATCTCTCAGACACTAAGCTACTGCATGGTATGTAACTTTGGCCCTCTTTTTGGTACACTTATCTAATGCAGACAAGGCTTTAGTTCAGGCCTCCCTTGGAGCTCAAATCTGTAAAATCCCCAACCATTTACTGCTGTTCTCCTGAATTCCAGGACTGGCCCAACACCCTGTCCTTTGTTGCTGAGGGAAATGAGACTCTGACCACCCTTGCTCTTCCAGCTGAACAACAAGCATGAAAAATTTGCACGTGGCAAAGCTGACTCAGAACTGGAAACTGGGATAAACAGAGTGAACCCTAGAGGAGAAGCACAGCTGAAAAGATAGATTAAAGAAATGACTTCTAGTTTTTGCCCAAGCCATAAGGGAAAGAGGGACAGTGGTGACAGCAGGGTAATGTATCTAATGTTAGGGGTCCGAAGCAATGGAGAACATAAGAACTGCCATTTACTGAGTCAGATCATAGGTCCATCTTGCCCAGTATTCTTTGACCTCCACTCCCATCCCTCTTTTGTTATCATTAGTCCCCAGAATTCAGTTGCCACTTTCCCAGTAGCCTCCCTTTTTGAGAGAGGCTTTTAGTTTTACTTAGTGGGCACTCGCCCATGGTCTCTTCAAGTGGCAAATAGGCCAGTGTCACCCAGTGACAGAGTGGATGCTGAAAGGGAGAGTGAACTGGGTATGACAAGCATTTTTCCTCCCACTGTTCCTCTCTCATTTGCAGCCTCCGCATTTAAGGTCTAGAAAATTCTTAATTCAGAGGCTGTATCTCTAATGCCCATGCTCAATAGCTACCGATGCTCCCTTCTGCCACGGATTTGTCCAATCCTGTCTTGAATTTGGCTAAGCTGTCAGCCTCCACAACATCTGGTGGCAGAGTTCCACAGTTTAATTACACTCTCTGTGAATGATCTGGATGAAAGGTTTTGAGCATTCATACCCACATCTACAGGTAGAAAAACTACCTCACATCCTTGCACACAGAATCAGACTGCTCCAGTCATTTGAGGTTTCTGTACCTGATAATGGAGCCTCCTTGTAGAGGCAAATCCTGCAGCGACTGAGAATCTGTAAGTTTTCTAGTGTACTATGCTGCCCTAAAACTCAGACATTTTGTCCCTTCCATGGTTTGTTCATAAGCCTTTACTGCAAATCTCTAGTGACCATTGTTTACCTTGAGTTCGTATAATTTCTAAAATAAATTGTTTTGCTAATGACATAAATGAATGTGCTTTTAATGGAATGCATCTAGAAAAGGAATTCAGTTGGTAAAATTAAGCATGTGAATTTGTTGCAGATCAAAACCTATATGTTCTTTAATAGACTTTAACAGATAAATGTGGGTTTTGTGAAAGATGAAAGAAATGAGGAGGAGGAAGGGGAAGCATCAATGCTGATGTTACACAACTGAATTCTACTGGAAAAAAAATACAATAAAATAAACCTGGTGGGAAGAAATGCACTCTTTAATGTAAGCTCTGGAAGGTAGTTTGCAAATTAATTTTCTTCTTTTGCTGGCAGTAAATGCTCTATCCAGCAAAACAACAATGAGAATTAGTTGGAGCCACATGCCTTTAGCTGAAAAGGGAGCTCTTAATAAAAAAAAAAAACACAACATTTTATGTGTAATTTGAAACTCAAGTGTCAGGAATAAAATGGTGTAGCACTGATGTGGTTACGCTAGCTGAGATTTCTGAACTATTTTATTCAAAAAATAAACTCACTGAAGCTACAAATATGTATGCAACATACCTTTTAGGGAGAGAAAGTATGTAAATATTAATTCATAATGTATATTATATTATAGCACCCATTTTTTTTCTTTTTTTCCTTTAAAATAGATACATAAAATAAATAAATATTTAGGCAATGTTTTTCTAACTTGCATGCTTGAAGTAAGGTCATTTGAGAACATAAGTCCCACAAAGTTGATATGACTGTGTGCTCCTAAGTCACTTGGCTGCCTTTGGGTGCCTCTACACAAGCAATTAATGCGAAGCAATGTACTTTGGAGTTTACCGCTGTTTGAATGTGCGCCCTGGAGCACAGTGCACTAAACTGGGGCAAAACAGTCTCCAATGGCAGGGGGCTGAGGGGTGGGGGGTCAGCCTGCCAACTCAGTGTGGCTCCTCCTGGCTCAACATGCTGCAAAGGGGCTGCCTGGGGCAACATCTTACAGTGTGCTGCTGCAGAGGTTTTTTATGCTGCAACAGGATAGCACTTGTATTTATATAAGTATTATCCTGCTGTGGAGCAAATTGGTTTGCTCCAACCTAATGGGGCGCATGTGTAGATGCCAAGATATTTACTGCACAGCTAAGTAGCCTACTGCTCACTAAATGTCTCTTGCATTCTTTGAAAACTGCACCTCAGGATGCCTACTTAACAGGTAAATTAATTTCAGCGGTAAAGATGTGCAATTTAAATTGATTTTGGCTAGCTGTTCTGTCATTAAGACAAGCATCAGGTCATCTGAAAATCAAACTATTTCATCTGCTAAGCAGTAGATTTAAGTGCCTAATTTAGGTACCTGGGTTTGAATGATTGTGGTATAGTAATTTTTTTATACTAGTTTCATACAGCCAGGGATCTCTCTATCTGATCACAAGCTGTTCCCACTGCAGAATAAGATTATGACAGGAAAGCTGGAGGCTTTCTAGGAAGGGTGGCAAAGGCAGCAGGAGGCCTTACAGAAAAGGGAATATAAGTATTCAGTGCTGGTTCTAGACTCCTCCAGGCAGTCTCACAGAGATATTCCATATAGCACTTCTGAACCACAAGCACACCTCAAACCCAATGAGACTCACTGCAACTCTACAAAGTCTCACATTAGTGTCACTGATTAGATCTTAGCTCTTCAATTATACACTTAGAGTGTGAGCAAGAATTGTGAGACCTGGTTCTGCTTTAGGCAGCTTTGTTGAAGCCACTTAAACCCAAGTTGGGATTGCCATGTGCAAGCACTTGCCACTTGTCAGGAGGAGGCATAAGCAGCCAGAAACAAGTAAGATGGACAGGGGTGGGGGCAGGATGATGGTGGTAGTGGCAGCAGGTCTAGAGGGGTTGGTGGGTCCATGGCTGAGGTGGGCGGGAGAAGGAGGGGGGTTAGTCAGGCAGGGTTGTAAAAATAGCAAGACCAGGGTCAAGGGGGTAAAAACAGCACATCCCTAGGGCTATGGAGAGTGACTTGGTTTTCCATGAACAAGCATTCATGATGATCTGAAGTTAGTCCTTGTCTGACAGGAACTAACTTTAGTCAGGGACTCTAGCTTTAGGGTGACCTAAGCCCTGCAAATGCTTGCATACTCAGGCATTTAAATGGCTATGTAAATGTAATGCTCCTACATAGCTTACAATGCAGAGTGACTGCTGCAACTAATCCCCTAGGCTCCCACCTCCCAGGTACTATCTACTCATTATGCTTATAAGCTTATCCCGTCTACATACCTCAGCAACTTAGATACCTATCAACTCAAAGCACTACCAGAAGCAAGCCACATGTGTCCAACAGGGTTTTTGCAGTTCCATATTGTAATTGTACTACAGTATAAGAAGTATATTACTCATAAAGAAAAGGAGATATACAGATATCTATATATCTATATATATATCTATATATGTCTATATGATGTACAGATAAGCACAACAGCTAATTATATATATAAAATTAGCTGCTGTGCTTATCTGTACATTATATAGACTTCAACAGATATATGTGTGTGTATACCTATATAAGCACAACAGGTAATTAAATCTGCAAAAAGAGGTCACATACAGACCTGTTCAAAATTTTGCAGGCATGTTGTAGTATAATGAGTGTGACATTATGAGAAGGGCTGTCACTGTCAGAACTAGGAAGAGGACTTAGGACATCCATATTTTCTGGCCCATGTCAATTCTCCTGGATCATATCACTTTGGAAAACTACTACCTCTTGCAGTTTTTTTCTCCACTATTCACATATACAATGTTGCAGTATCATCTCCATATACATCCCTGTGGAATGCCTTTCTCAAATGCCTTTCCTAAACAAACCAATGCTGTCCTTCATAGCCCTCCTCCAGACTCAATTCTACTATGGCAAGATGACTGTGTCTACATGGCTGTTGGCCTAGGGCATTGGCTACCAATACCAAAATTAAAAAGTATATGGGGTTTGTTTAGGTAAAGTCTAGGTTTCAGTTTAGGCCTCAATCCAGCAATGTTTCTCCATGAAAGGACTGGTGCACAAGCCTAGAGACCTCCCTGACCTCAACAGCACTAAGTACCAACACAGTCATCTACTCATATACAACAGGTTGCACGATTGGAGTCTTATATTATGATTATTTGGAGTAGGGCAAATGTGTAGAGTGTAATGGTGTACATAGATGAAACAAGGGTCCTAAATTAAAGCAGTGAGTTTTAAAAAACAGTGCTTCAATTAAGGGCTGATTAAACCCCCATGTTGTGCACATACCTTACTTGCCTCTCCAGCAAGGAGGGGAGGGTGAGCTGCTGGTGGGCAGAGCAGGCCCTGGGCTGTGGGGGTTGGGGCTGGTGCTTCCTTCCATGGCAGTGGTGGTCCCTCACAGATGGCACCCGCCTGCAGGCACCCAGCTCAGGTGGTCCTGGGGGCACTGCAGCTGCAGAGGGAAGCACTAGATCAGGCTCGCTGCTTTTCTTGGGAGGAGCCTGCTTTCCTGGGCGGCTGCCAGGCTGCCTTCAGGGCTTCCTGCAGAGCCACGGAGCTGCACAGAGCTCGGTGCATCACTCCATGGCTGTAGGGGCAGCAAACTAAAACTCCTCAAAGGAGTTTTAGCTTGCTGCATCCCAAGTCATTTATGGCACATTACACCACCAAATTTCCTACAGTGGCTAGAATTAATGTGCAATACGCTGATGAGGCATGCAAACACTGATACCATTAAAGCAGTGCAAAAGCATTTAGCCAGCTTTAAAGTGTTGTGCGCCTCTCATTTCGTCTACACATAACACAACAGAGATCATATCTTTTCTATAACAACCACTGCTTTTGTTGGCTGCTTTTTCGTCTCCCCAAAACAAAGGTTTAACAATTTTGCTCAACTCTTTATACTACTAATATATTTTTTTCTCTTAAAATTACTCTCACTTCATGATCCATATGAATTCAATTTTCCAGTCAAATTCTTATTTACTGCTTTAAAAAAATGCCCAATTTTCTAGTACTTGATTAAAAAGTAGGGAAAAATGCATGTAACTAGGGAGCAGAGCAACAACAACAGCTGGTGTTTCTCATTGTTGGGGTAGATCTAGCAGCCCTGCCTGAAGTGAGCTTCACTGTAAAATATAAATTATATGTAGCTAGGAGTTAAATGGGAAATGCTGACCATGGAAACGAAGGGCAGATTTGTCAAGTTGAAGACCAGTATTCCTGCACAAAACTAAATCTAATTCCAACCTTTCCAGTTTAAGAGGTGTGCATCAGAAAAGACAAAAATGTTCAACAGTTGCAGGCACAAGGTATGAACAGTTTGGATTTCTTTCCCAATTTCTGCTGTTTAGTCTTAGAAATAATTTTCTGGGTAATTTCACAGCAGCATCAAAAGCTGAATATTGCAAAGTAAACGACACAAATAATGGGAAATAAAATGAGGTCAGGGTTAAAATTTAAAATAAAAGAAAAAGACAGAGAGCAGCTCAACTCCCCTGACTGTATTTCAAATCTACCCACTTCTTAGTACTGTCAACAAGGGTAAATAAAACTTAGATGTATATTGTGATGCCCACAAGAGTTCACTTTTGTAATTAAATATCAACAGTATGAAAGAAATACATTACAAATAAAGGTCAGTGTCTGAGGAAAAAAAAAAAACAAGGAAATTATTAAGCATTTCTAATAATTGTCTTTCTTAACCTGTTATCAAAGACAGCTAGAATATGGAACAGCTTATACAGATAAGGCATGAGAGGTGAACTTGGAACCCTCTAAAGGCTTTGGAATGACAGGCTCTACTGTAAGTGGAGCAGCAGGTACAGGTATAAAATGATGTTCATGTGAATTCAGTGCTGCAGTGTGGAACTTCACCTTTAGCTATGGAACAGTGAATGTGTAGGCGTTCAAAAAAAAAAAACCCACACAGTTGAAAGTAGTCAGAGAGCCGTGTTAATGGCATAGCTGGGATTCAAACTATGTGAGGAAAAAAAAACTCACAAAAAAAAACTACTCCTTATATTTATACCTGAAAATATTTTAATTTTGCTCTAAACTGATAAGTTTCTGGGTTTGGTTTGTTTAATTTGTTTCATGAAGACAGAACGAACATTTAAGATTCTCCTTTCCCCTCACCTTCCTTAACTAGTTATGAGTGTATTTGCTATGGGTATGAACTGCAAAAGTCTGTTTGGGTTTGGTTCTATTATCACTATTATATTTACTGGTAGATTATGTTATCACTATTATATTTATTTTTGTCTCATGGCGAGATGAAGAGTCCTTTATTTTCCTGCTTCATTATTTGTATTGCTCACTTAAATTTATGCAACTGCACACTTCGGGTGTGTGCAAGTGTTCAAATGAACTGGTAGAAGTTAAATATAGCTTAACAGTTTAGTTTAAGCCAGGGGCTGTCCACAGGTCCAAAAATTTGGTAGCAGGGAAGTACTGGCAGCATTAATTGCTCCCCTGCTGTGAAATTTCTAGAGCATAAGGTTCCCCACAGGATGGACAGTGTATCCCTGTGTAGCTGTGATCAGGGTAGCAGGGGTGACAGGGTAGCCCAGAGGTAACACAGAGCCCAGTCTTGATGGGTGGGGGTGGTGCTGGCCACTGGGGCTTGATCTCGGCACATGGGGCCCAATCCCAGCACGCAGGGCCAGGAAAAGGCAGCGTGGGGCCTGATCCTGGTTCATGGAGCCCAATCTAACCCGTGAGCAAATCCCAAACCACTCGTCTTGTCTATGCATCCAAAAGATTGGGCACTCATGTAAGCTTTTGGAAACTTGACCAATAGATCTCTATATGTAAGTTCATGAGGTCAGTGGCTTGCTCTGCAGACAGATTGTGTTGCCAGTGGCACCGAGATAGGGTGCTCCAGGGAACATACCCCAATGAGCTTTAGTGGCTGCACAGTCTGCCTAGAAATAGCTGGCAACACTGAAAGACACAGGCCAGGGCTGGGTGGCTGGCCCATTTCCCCTTCCCCACAGCACCCTACCTCCCTCTCACCTGTCAATTCATTCAGACAGCAGACCCAGAGTGCATCTGGTATCTTTCCAAAACTAGCAATTTCTGCTGCAGCAGCCCAGTGGATCATTATCTCTCTGGCACCAGCCAATTGACCCTGTTTCAGGGAAGATCAAGTGAGTCTGGTTGGGATTGGGTGCCACTGGGTTGGGGTTGGGGGCTGGCAGGTTGGGTATTGGTGGGTCTGGGCTGGGGGATCTCTGTTGGACTGCTCCGGTTCCATGAGGATGGGGGAGGTCTAGAGTTTCCAGTCTTGGTGAAAGTTGGGTTAGGCTGGTCATGTTGGTGGGAGGGATGTGGACTGTGGGCTCCGCTCATAGTGGAGACCATGCTGTTTGGGTACAGGGGTTGGGGTCTGATGGTCCACACCCTCCTGTACCCAAACAACACAGTTTCATCTAGGAACAAAACCCAACCATGGAGGGATGTGCGCAGTGGGGTTCCGCAGGGCTTGGTCTTCGGGCCCGCACTGTTCAATATCTTCATCAGCAACTTGGATGGGATTGTAAAAAGCACTCTATTCAAATTCACAGATGACACCAAGATGTGGGGAGAAGTGGGCATGTTAGAAGGGAGGAATAGGCTGCAATCAGACCTAGACAGGTTACAGATGTGGGCGGATGAGAACAGGATGGGTTTCAACACTGACTACTGCAAGTTACTGCACCTGGGGAGGAAGAACCAGCAGGATACCTACAAGCTAGGGAACTCCCTTCTCATCAGTGTAGAGGCAGAAAAGGATCTTGGAGTCATTATTGATGCCAAAATGAACATGGGCTGACAATGTGCGGAAGCAGTCAGGAAGGCCAACCGTACCTTGTCATGCATCCACAGATGCATCTTAAGCAGGTCCAAGGAGGTGATCCTCCCCCACTATGTGACACTGGTCAGGCCACAGTTGGAGTAGTGAGTCCACTTCTGGGTGCTACACTTCAGGAGGGATGTGGACAACATGGAGAGGGTGACCAGGAGTCAGCAGGGCAGGGCAGGCTCTACAAGGAGAGAAGGCTGAGGGGGGATCTAGTGGCCATTTACAAACTAGTCAGAGGGGACCAGCAGGCAGTGAGGGAGTCCCTGTTCCCCCGAGCATTCCCAGGAGTGACAAGAAATAACGGTCACAAGCTGGCAGAGGGTAGATTCAGACTAGATATCAGGAGGTGCTACTTCACTGTCAGGGTGGCTAGGATCTGGAACCAACTTCCAAGCGAAGTGGTGCTGGCATCTACCCTGGGGTCTTTAAGAGGAGGCTGGACAAACACCTCACTGGAGTCGTTTGACCCCAGTACTCTTTCCTGTCATGGCAGGGGGTCAGACGTGATGATCCGCTCAGGTCCCTTCCGACGCTACCAACTATGAAACTATGAAATCACCCCATCTCCCCCAACACCAGGGTCCAAGTGTGTGGGAAGAGGGGTGTTGGGAAGCTCCAGCAATAGTGGGAGCAGGGGATAGTTGAGAAACAGGTGATGGGTAGGGTGGCTGTTCTATCAGTGGCAGGACATTCAGTGGGATCTCCCTCTGCCCATGCCTTCTGTCCTATGAAAGTGTGTGGCTCTGAAGTAACACAAGGTCAGGGGAGAAGGGGTTGCTCTGCTGTAATTCACTTCCTGTCAGTACCTGCAGGGCTGGCAGGTGGCCTTCCCTCTTGCCTGTGCTAGCTTGGGGGTATAAAAGCTGCAGAGCCTTGGGGCTGTGGAGAAGGGCTGACAGCAGAAGAAATTTCTCTGTGACTCAGCCAGAGAAGTGGATTCTGTCTGAGTCACAGACTGTCCCTCTCTGGAGGGCGATGCTCACTGGGATGCCAGGAGACAGTAGGGAAACTTCTACCAGTAGGGAAACTGTGCAAGCATTTGTTAAACCTGTCTAGCCCAGACAGATCTAGATTTAAACTTTGTAACATAAGATTTCCACGATATGTGTCATTTTTAGAACAAATTAGGCATCGCAAATGAGTGCGCATCCAGTGTTTCTGTTTGGAGAAATGTGATTCAGCTGATCAAAATGAAGCACTTGTATGTAACTTAACTCTATACATATCCATGTAAGATGGGGACCCACAAAGCTTTTAAAAATCTAAAAGAAATATGTGTTCCTACTAAAGTCACATGTTTTGAATGTTAAAGGGGAACAGCTTAGGAAAATACCTTAATACCTTTCATTTTCCCAGAACAATGTTAGTGCCTCAGAGAAAAAGAAATAATACACGTCATTTTGGGAATCTTCTTAAAATGATGCCCATGCCTATAAACTTGCAATTTTGCTTTTGGAGATAAGTCTGTTTTGAACTAGACTCACTTATATTCTCTTATCTTGTAAGCTTAGCTTTTGCTGATTAAAGAAGCCTGATGATTACAACTATGAAGGATTTGTTCTATGCCAGCAAAGTGGCAGAGAGATATGAGTGCTCTAAGTCCATCACCTTTACAAAAAAATAGAGAGGATATTGTGCCACAAGCATGGGATCTGTCAAACGTAGAGGGAGATTGTTTTGTTCAGTTGACCTGAGTTTTGTTCTCCCTAAAGATTTTAACAAAAAGCTAAATTGCTTACAGAATATAGATTTTAGTGAATTTAAGGGGCGGTGTTAAATAAAAGTAGTGTAGACTTGAAATGGTAAATAGTAAAGGCAAAAGTACTATTAATTAGACAGTGGTATGTGAAGAAAATGTAAGGAGATCATGTTAGGCCATTAAGAGTTCAAAACTGTCATAGTCTGTCCTTGAAAAGCACACAAAAATATACAACTGAAGACATTTTAAGTATTATATATATTGTAGTTCCAGAGGTTTTTATGCATATTGAAAGGCTTAATATAAAAGGGCAAGTAGCTTAAATAATGGGAATAAAGCAGTATAAAAGAGATGTTATTTTGTGAATGGAGTACTTTGACAGTTTCTACTCTCATCATTGCTGGAGTGGCCTGATTAACTCTGAAAGTGATGTATTGCTCTTTAGGACAAGTTATTCTTTGATTTTACCATAATCATACAGAAATTCTAACGTCAACTGTTAGAACATTAATGGGTGCAAACAAGCAGTTGTGGGACCTGGTTTAGGGATATGTAGTTAATTGAAGATGCATGGTCAACATCAGGTAAGTAACTCATAAAGTAAGGTTAAAAAAATCTTTCTAAATAAAGTATTATGCTGATCTTTCTGCAAATATTGAGTTGGTGGGACATCAGCCAAAGGAAATTGCTTGAAGGGGACAGAGAAATAGCTGGTGAATGAAAGAAAAATAGCTAGCCAAGAAGGACAAGGTATCAGGTTCAGGATAAGGGGAAAACAGAAACTGGCACTGGGGTAGAGGAGAAGGCATCAGTTCAAATGTGGGAGAGAGAAAGAAATAAAAAGATGATTGGATTGCATTTTGCAGACCAAGGACAGGAGTAAGCTTTATGGAGTTAATCCTTCAATTTGTAAAATGGAGTACAAAGCACTATGCTGGGACTGCAGCTCCCAATAACTGGACCAGCGCTACAGAAGGAGTGTAACACTGTACCAAAAACCGGGCTGAATGTTAAAACATAAGGGGCTGGGGAAGTCTGAGAGCAATAAGACCATTGCTGGAAGTCTTATAAATATCTATGAGCACATATACATGTTGCCCCGTAGTGATGTAAAGAGGGATGCTGCTCACTGATTGGGGCCACTGTTTATGCAGTGTAGATAATAATATCCTAAAACAAAACTGCAAAGAACTTTTAATTTTTCTCATTCCACAGATAGATAGATAGATAGATAGATAGATAGATAGATATGAGACCTGTTCAAAACAACTAGTATTTGCTTTGGATTCGAATTTGGTTGATTCAGGGGACAGTGATTCAATTTGGTGATTTGAATCACTGTCCTGAATCAATTTGGCTGAATCTGATTCAGAGATTTGGCTGCTGCCAAATTGGCCAGATTTCTGAATCTGACAGGCCCTAGCCCCCCTCCCCCCCCACCATGGCTGCCCTGCCTGGCCCCAGCTCCCAGCGCTTTAAAAAAAAAAAAGCCTAGACTCACCGGCTTGTGCCATCTTGCCAGGCAGTGGCCAATGCTGCATGGGGCAGCTCTGCCATGAACCCCCAGAAGCCCCAATGCCTGCTGCAGAAGCTGGTGAGTGAGGGATATATATATATATATATATATATATAAAGAATCAGGAGCTTGGGCTGGGCAGGGCAGCCATGGGGCATGGGGGTGGGGGCAGGCTGAGAGAGTGAGCACAGAATGAGGTGTGCTCAGAGGCTGTGGGAGCAAGCAGGGCATGAGGCTTGGTGGGGGTCCTCCTATGATCCCCTCCCCCATTCTCCAGCCCTCCCCTCCCCCACCCCCTACTTCCTAGCACAGAGTGTGGGTCCAGCTCCCTGCAGCAGCGAGTGGGGACTGCCCAAATCTCTGAAGCTCTCTGAATCTTTTCCAAATCAATTCAGAGAGCTTCATATTTATTTGGGCTTTTTTACTGGTCTCCTGATTGGATTTGGATTTGGAGATTCGGCTGCCAAATCGGGCCAAATCTCCTCTGAATTGAATCAGCACCTGAAGTTTCACACAGCCCTAACAGATCTATCTGTCTAGCTATCTATCTCTTATACTTGCTTATCCTAATCCAGATAATAACCAAAATGCCTTCAGTAGAACTCAGGTAAAATGCACAATGAATTGACTAGTATATAGTAAACAGCAGACTCAGTTTTGGGGGAAGGAACTATGTGGGAATCCTAATCTTTCAGAGAGGTCATTATTTGGAGATAACCTGTGTAGATCTGACTGTAGAACTGGGGTCTATATTACTGGAAATAGGATACATGGAAAGAAAAAAGGACATTATAGACATGCAATCAATGCTAACTGAAAGAAGAATTAATGCAAAGTTAATATTACATTCACATACTGCAGCAGTTTGCCTTCTAGGTTCATCTCTCTTGAAAAGCAGGTTAAGGGAAAAGGGCATCCTTACAAATGTATCGCATGCTAATTAAATGTCACTTTGCATCAAAACAAAACATGTGATATATTGTGATTATGTTATGAAAAACAATTTGTCATCCATGTACTTCCTATCAATTTATGCATGATAGTCTCTTAGAAGCAGACTCAAGTAATGCACACACTGAAAGAAGGATGTTGCTTGGGAACAAAGAAACTTGTTTCCATTCAGCATATCTCAACTGAAATATTATACTTTTTTCAGATATAAATACTCAGTATTTCAGAGAAAAATGCCTGTGCAACTTTCCTTTCTTCATCCTTTGATATAGTAAAAAAATCTTAAGAATTCTATTTATTCCCAAGTAGCAGAAATATTTTGCTTACTTTAAGTAACTCTTGCAAAATAAGAGTAAGTAGTATTGATTATTTTGGATCAAGGTAATTTTGGTTTCTTCTGAATGTGTGTGTTGAAATAAGTATACAGTATTCTGTATGTGTGTGTTGAAATAAGTATACAGGCACATTTGGGGACTGTATAATACAATACAGTCTTTTGAAACATGATGTTTCCTTGAAAAGGACAGCAATGATCTCTTAAAGCACCAAAGTCTTCAGTTTTTATTACTATGTGAATTTAAAGTAATCAATTCATAGTATCACTTTTCCTGACTCCACACATTTTCACGGATCATTGACAAAAATGATGCTCAAAAGCAGGTAAATAGAGTTTGTGACACAGACATGTCTAAGTTTACAAGCCTATCCTGGGGCCATTTAGGTACTTAAAGCTTCGAGCTATGGCAGTAATTCTTCAGACAGGGTAGAAAATTATCCAAGCGCAATGGCGCTGATTTGCTCCATCATTCAATGCATTAAAGTATATTTTGTATTTACTGAAAGCTCGTGTTATATACACTAGGGGCTCAATTCTGATCTCCACTACATGAGTATAAATCAGGAATAGCTGCACTGAAGTCAGTGGAACGGCAGCGTGCATGTAGACACCAGCCTTGATTTATGCTACCTTCTGGCTCTAGAAACTAAACAAGGGGAAGACAGTTGCTTCATGAAAAGGTTGCCAAAACCTCCAAGAAGTAGATGGCACTGAGTAGGGGAGTGCCAATGAATTCCTGCTGCAGCCTCTGCCAGTGGAGATTCAAAAAAAGAAAAAAAGAAAAAAAAAACCATGAAGGAGACATGCTAGGGTGGGAATGGCTACATCTCTCCCTGAAGGGTAAGTGTGTTTTCTCTTCCAGATTGGCTGGTCTCGTACGGTGAGCTTTAAACTAGGTTCACTGGAGAATGGGGATGCAGAGGTACAGGAGGACACTTTGATATCAAGCCACGTGATGCAAGCAGAAACAACCGAGGTAAATGACAAGGGCCTGGACAATCTTGGGAACAAGAGGCAGCACGAACACCCATAGGAGGTCTCAATTACCTCTACACAAATGCTAGAAGTATGGGTAATAAGCAAGAGGAACTCACCCTCTTGCTAGTTAGCAAAAATTCAGACCTGGTTGGGCTTACAGACACCTGGTGGGATTCTACCCATGACTGGGCAGTAAACATCAAGGGCTCTAGGTTGTATAGACTAGATAGAGTAGGGAGAAAAGAGCGGGGGTGTAGCACTCACGGTCAGCTCACAGAGCCTGTAAGGAGAAGGTTTGTCATGGGTGACCTAAACTACCCAGACATCTGCTGGGAAGATCAGTCAGCCAGGTCTGAATGCTCACATAGTTTTTTAGCCTGCATGCAGGACCTGCATCTAACTCAGGAGATACATAATGCCTCCCGAGGAAATGCTTTGCAGGTACTCAACTACCTAGGCATTAGTGACCATCATCTGATGGAATTTACTATTCATTGCAGGGTGGTGAAAGCAAGCAGTAAGCCAAAAGTCCTTGACTTCAGGAGGGCCGACTTCAATGAGCTAAGGAGATTAGTAATGGCGACATTGGGGACTCAGGGGCAAGAGTGCTAAAAAGATCCCTTGGCTCAATAAAGGCATCCAGGAGGGCCTGAGGGCAAAAAAGGTGGCATACAATCACTGGAAGCAAGGGGCTATCATCAAGGAGGATTACACTTCCATTTCTTGCAATTGCAGGGAGGTGGTCAGGAAGGCCAAGGCAGAGATGGAACTAGGGCTGTCAACCAGAATTAAGGGTAACAAAAAGTCCTTTTTCAAATACATAGGGAGTAAGAAGAAGGCACCAGGTACTGTGGGGCCCCTACAGGACAGGCTTGGCAATCTGGTGATTGCAGCAAAGGAAAAAGCTGATCTCTTCAATGAGTTGTTTGCTTCAATATTTCTGAGCAGGGACTGGGACAACTCCCCCGCTAGGATTACAGACAGGCTCAGGGGACACAAAACCATACCTAGGGTCAGGGATGATCTAGTTAGGGAACTCTTGGAGGGGCTGGACGTGTATAAATCAGCAGGTACAGATGCTCTTCATCCAAGGGTACTGAGGGAATTGGTGGAAGTCATAGCAGGGCCCCTGGCTTGGCTGTATGAGTGCTTCTGGTGCTCTGGCCAGGTCCCAGAGGACTGGAAAAGAGCCAATGTGGTCCCCATTTACAAGAAGGGGAGAAAGGAGGACCTGGGTAACTATAGGCCAGTAGTCTGACCTTGGTCCTTGCGAAAACCCTTGAGAAAATTATCAAGGAACACATCTGCGGGGGCCCAGCATGGAAGGTAATGCTCAGAGGCAACCAACACGGGTTCAGTGCGGGCAGATCCTGCCTAACTAACCTGTTTCCTTTTACAACCAGGTCACAAAGTCCTTGGATGCAGGCATTAAGGTGATGTCATCTACCTGGACTTCAAGAAGGTCTTTGACACTGTTTCTCACCCCCTGCTCATGAAAAAACTAAGCGACTGCAACATTGATGCTTACACAGGCAGATGGGTGGCCAATTGGCTTGATGGTTACACCCAGAGAGTGGTGGTGTTGGGGGGGGGTCATTTTTAACCTGGAGGGATGTGGGCAGTGGAGTTCCGCAGGGCTCGGTCCTCGAGCCTGTGCTATTCAACTTCTTTATCAGTGACTTGGAGGTGGGCGTGGAAAGCATGCTGTCCAAATTCGCTGACGACACAAAGATGTGGGGAGAAGTGGGCACACTGGAGGGGAGGGGCATAATCCAACTAGATCTAGACAGGTTACAGAGGTGGGCAGATTAGAATAGGATGGAAATCAATGCAGACAAGTGCAAGGTGCTGCATCTAGGGAGAAGGAACCTGCAACATACCTATAGGCTGAGGAACACCCTTCTCAACAATACAGTGGTTGAAAGGGATCTTAGAGTCATTGCTGACTCCAGGATGAACATGAGCAGCCAATGCGAGGAAGCAGTCAGTAAGGGTAACCACACTTTGTCGTGCATCTACAGATGCATCACAAGCAGGTCCAGGGAGGTGATCATTCCCTTCTATGCGGCACTGGTCAGGTCGCAGTTGGAGTACTGCATCCAGTTCTGGGCACTGCACTTCAAGAGGGATGTGCTAACCTTGAGAGGGTCCAGAAGAGGCCCACTTGCATGGTGAAGGGGCAGCAGGCCAGGCCCTACAAAGATAGACTAAAGGGCCTGAATCTATTCAGCCTCAACAAGAGAAGACTGAGAGGGGATCTGGTGGCCAACTATAAACTCACCGGAGGGACCAGCGGAAAATAGGTGAGGCTCTGTTTCCCCAGGCACCACTTGGGATAACAAGGAACAACGGCCACAAGTTGATTGAGAGCAGCTTCAGCCTTGATATCAGGAGGCATTACTTTATGGTTAGGGCTTCCAGGCTCTGGAATGTGTTCCCAAGGGAGGTGGTGCTCTCCCTTACCTTGCAGGTCTTCAAGAGGAGGTTGAATAGATATCTGGCTGGGGCATTAAGATCCCAGTACTTGTTCCTGCCTAGGGCAGGGGGTCAGACTTGATGATCTGTTCAGGTTCCTTTCAAACCTAGAAACTATGAAACACCACATACTCTTTCCTAAAAATAAACACCACCTTGGCTGTAGCTCCCCCACAATCAAAAATGTGTACCATTTACACTTCCCTGCACCCTACAGGGTGATTCTAGCCATATGCTTATGCACCAGCAAATTCCATATAAGTAGTAGTGATAATCACAAAGCTAGTTTCTGATACTGGTACACTGGGGTGCCTATATGCGTGCAGATTAATCACGTCTCTGGAGTGTAGTAATTACTGTGCTCCAACAGACTCCAGTCTCACATGCATCAGTTTCCCCATGCTGTAAAATGGTGGCATGGGGTATTTTAACTAAAGCTTGTTCAAAGAGCTTTATTTAAAGTGTCCCTACCAACATTTTTCAACATGGGAATGCTGATACTTGTGACATTCTGGGCACTTTAATTAGAGCAGCTTCTGAAGCTACTGTAATTAAAGCACCCCTGCCCCCCTGCCCTCCCTCCACTGCCTGGAGCACATCTATAAATGCCCCTACAGCCCAGATGGAAAACACATGAAGGGTCTTGTTATACAGTAATTGTCCACACATTAACACCTGAACTAGTTTTAAGCACTCATTATGCTGTTCAAACCCATGCCACTGCAGGGCAAGATTATCTCTGATCCATGACACTCAACTTGTATTACATTATGGTGTAGCCACTTTAGACATGACCAAGGTGGGGCGGTTGGGGCAGGGAACCAGGGAAGCAACATTTGTATGGCTCACAGCATATGGTGTAACAAGGCCCTTGGACTTATATAACTAACATCCGTTCTGTACATTCATATACGTTATTTAGAAAGGACAAATAAGCACTGACTCAGTGGTGTCTGCCCATGGTAGGTGCTATTACAGTGCCTTGCCAGTAGGTGGTGGGAAATCAACTATTTCCCTGTCTGCATTACAGGAATGTTGGAATAAATGAGTACAGACAATACTTAAACCAGTACCGTTTTATGCCTAATTTCTCCAGAGGATTATTATATAGCAGATTCAAATGAAGTACAGTGATGTAGAGGTTTATATCAGTTCTCTTATCTTTGTTTACAGAAATGACTTAGAGAAAAGGGAGACACAGACATGCACACAACTATTCAGTGGTTTCTAGTGTTGCATAGAGGAATTTCTGGGCAGATTTGTTACAAACATCTTATTACAGGCAATTTTACTACAATATGCAATGGGACTGTACCCAATTCATACCACTAAAACCACTATAAACATATATATTTTACTCTCCCTCTATCTGTATAATGCACTGCATATTCATATAGGCACAGTGATCTACTGCAAGCCTTCCTCCACCATTAAAAATTAATCTAGGATCTAAGTGCATATTGGTTTACTTTAATCTTATTGGAATTCTGTGCTTACACTTGGCTGAGAAAAGCCTGAACACCTTCAGAGTTTTGAAGAAAAAAAAAAAAAGATGTACAATTCCTTCCTACAGATCTCTCTTCACGGAAATGGACTAACACCTTACCTTGTTACGGGTGGGGGGGGGTTCCCCCTTTTAAATCCTTAGACGCATGCCCATTTAAAGGCTTACCAACAATTTATAAACCTCACTGTGTACTGACAGAATTTTTAAAGGTTGAAAATTTGATACTGAGTAATTTTAAATGGAGCCCACTATATCTTTTTAAACAAATGCTCAGACATGTGAGGACAAAGCTAAACAAGTGGTGTTTAATGGCTATTCACTTTATAGGGTGGACAGACACACGCTACTGAAACACAATTTCCAAAAGAAAGAGTAATTCAAAAAGACAAATAACAATGTTTAATTTTAATAAAACTCATCTTTCCAAGGCATTAGAACTACATGAACCAACAAACTTTATAACATGTCTAAATTTGATAAAGTGGCTCAAAATCACATTAATAATAGAAAACTAGTTAGAACTCTGAACATGAAATCAGTCATGCTTCCACACGCATGATGTACATAAAATATATTATGGATGAATTTTGCTATTGGATTATATTATTGTAAGTCAATGTGGTGATTACAAATGAATATATTTTATATGAAACAGAATATTTAAAAATGATCTTCAAAATTTCCATTGAGACCTCAGTATTAAAAGAAATCTGTCACTTCAGAACATAACCTTTTTTGTCATGATAGCAACTCTTGTTGCAAAATGAGTAAATTAAATCACTTGAGAATTCTACAAAAGACAGAAAACTTTAAACTAAATGCCATTCATAACACTATAAAGTAACACAAATGATGTGTTGCCTTTGATACAGGAAAACATATCTACAGCATTATCTTTCATTAAATAGAGGAAGCTGTCAGATATATTTTTCTCAGGTTGACGGTTCTTTCCAAGTGTTGGAGTACACTGTTCAATAATACACAATTGTATTGGAAATTAAAGTTTATGATAAGCTTGTGTATATCATATGAACTAGTTGAACAGAATTCTATTTCTTCAGCAGCAACCAGATTCATACAATATTCCCAAAGTTTAAAGCACTTTCATGTCACTGCACTACCTGAAAGCTTTCAGAATTGTCAAGTATTCGTTGGGTGTTTGGGTGAAGGGGTTCATTTTCCTTTAAGCGAAACATATCCTTGCTGCATGGCTATTTCATGCAGATAGTAACAAATCCATTGTCTAGGCTGGCACTTAATGGTTATTTCTAAGTTGAACAAGACTTCAAGCTCTTCAGGGCATTCACAGTCTTTTTATATAAAAAAACAGGCTAGGGAGTATGTAAGTTACAAGTCTCCCCAGGCTTCCTATAGAACATGGTCCACCAGAAATCTCTGCAGTATTCAGGATCTACTTTTGACAGCTCCTCCCATTTCTATCTTTGTTGTGGCTCATGCTTTCTGCCCCAGTTCCTTAGAAAGCAGGTTCATGGCTTTTTTGCATTTGGCCTCTGCTTCCACAAGCCTTTTCATTTTCTTGGTTTGGGCCTTTTTAATACAATATACTATTAGTCATAGGTTTTGAGGCTTTCACCCCAGGCTCTATTTCTGATTCTAGCAGTAGTTAGTTGTCTGGATGCTGGCAGGTCATTTCACCTTTTCCTTTTCTAGGTCTATAATTTTTTTGCTATGCTTTGCTTGTATTAGAATTTAAGTAGTGTATATTAGTTTAAGAATTGGACTGCATTTTTTGAATGAATAGTTGATGTTCTGAAAAATGCAGTATTAGGGGCATTGACACTACTTGTGAACTTGGATGTTATTCAGCTAATGGTTTTAACTTACAGAAAGGCAAAAAATCTGAAAACAATGAAGCATTTTGCTTTTACATTTTCAAAATTAAATGATCAATTTTTGTTTTCAAATGGAATATTTTGGCCAAAAAAAAGACATCTTTTTTTAAAACATAATCCTTCCTCCCCCACAACACACTGACATATTCTGCTTTGAGTTGTATGACATGTTTTGAATTGACCAAAACAAAAAGTTTCATAATTTTGTTTGCCTAACCCACCCCCAGGCAGTGATTTTGTTCTGAACTGATTGAATGTTTTTCCTGTTTTTTGGTTACCACTATTCTTCCAACTGTCACTGTTATTACTGTGGTTATATTATCATTGTTACCTTCTTCATACCAACTGATAACTAAGTTTTCTCAAATTGTAACTGCATTTGCAGTACCGTAATATCTGTGTCAAGCTGTGCAAAAAAGACTACCCTGCTTTTGTATACATAGTGTACCATATTTGACTTTTGGAAAAGGAATATTAAGAAAATAAAATTATGAGATGGATGTAACCTCCTGACTCTGTGCAATATGACAGGCTATAAAATGGCAGGTCTGGGTGATGAAATAATTTCCAAAAAGACTGGGTATAGAAATGGCTGTTTTTATACTCCATTGTGGTCTCTTAATGTTTGATAACAACATCCTTCTGTGAACAGTGCTGATACCTTCTAAATTTCTGGGTTCATTTTGCAGGTAAGTCTGCCCAAACTATCTGCTTTTCAGTTTAGAATGTGATATTTTACATAATTGTTTCTTGCATTGCTCTGTTCTTTAATTATAAAATGAAAACAATTTGTACAATATGAATACAAGCATCGATGTGTGAGAATTACTGTTTAACCATTGATCTGGTGAAAACCTCATCTCTGATCCTTTGCATCAGTTCAAGTCTTTGCTGGGAGTTACCATGGCTGCAAATCATTATTTCCAAGTCAAGTAATGAGTGAAGTAATGACTTGTATTAACTTGACCAATACAAGTTCTTCTGACAAGGCTGCAGTTAAATAGTGTCACCTGTGAAACTAGCATGATCAGCTGTGGTAAATAGTGAAAAGTGATTCATTAAAGGCTTCATTTCACACATGCAGTCCTACTGACATTAAATGGATCAGGAACAGGTTATACCCCAAAGACTGTGAATTAAGCTTGCTATTATCAATCCATTTTGTTTGCAAAAGGACTTCTAGCAAACCGGGAGACTGTGCCCCATCAGGTCTCTCCAATAACATGAAGATTCACATCTTAATTGGCTTTCCTAAAAGCAAGCACATTCCTATATCCCATAAGATCCTTAATATAGCTTTACACCCAGATCATTGCTTTTATACACTTACATGACAAAGTAACTACACGGGATCAAATCCACCGACTCAGATCCACAGAAGTATCAGTTTGGGGAACCCCCTGCCAAAGAAGGCACAAAAATACCAACAGCAGATGTATGCAGGAGACTAGACCTTGAAAGCTCCTACTAGAGCTATAGCTCCAAGGCTTCCAGGCTACAAGTTTTATGTCAGGGAGCCTCAAAGTTGTGGGATCCCAAGCTCTAGGAGCATGATGAGATTAGCCCAGAGCAATGGCTTATGGAAACTTTATGGTATCTGATCCCTGCTATGGCAGGTCCTGGAAACCAGAACCTCCCAGAAGCCAACCAAAGAGCTGGCAGGAAAATCTCCATTTTGGGCCACATACAGATATCCTTATACTTCTGGGAGAATCACTGCTATCCCAGGAGAAACCATGAGTGTCTAGATGTTCACAATTTTTCTCCCAGAGCAAAAATGGCACTCCAGGAGAAAAATAACTTGGGAACAAGCAAGGTTAAATTACTCTTGGAAGAATTTATTCTGTAAGAATGAATGCTTGTATAATTTACCTTTCTAAAAGAAGTCATAAAACAGTCTTCCACCACCCCACAGTGTTGAGGTCCTACCCTCCCGTAGTGCCCCCAGGAAACAGTGCAGTTTGCTGCTTGGGCTGGACTCTACTATATGCCTACCTCACAATCCCATGCTGTGCTGTACGGAGATAGAGTGACCCTGAGCAGTCTGGGTCAGTCCATCAGGGATGCCTTTTGCACTGCTGCCATCTATCTCCAGGCAGAGTGAGAGAGCTTGCAGAGCATACTGAGGTATGTGCATAGGTCTCCCTGGATGTGCAGCACCAGTACAGTAAGCCCTCTCCTCTTCAATGGCTCAGCATTCAAATTTCTGTTCAGGCATCTCCACATAAGTTTTTCTACCAGGAGAACAAAGCCAGAAGGATTCTCCCAAGTCATTTGAACTTGTGAACTTAGCCTGAGAAGCTTGTCAAAACGGAAACATTTCTGAAATATACTTTGGTTTTGATGGACACCATTTTTCTACAAGAAATGATTTTTTTGAAAAAAATCTTCAACTACTTCTCACAGATTCTCCTGTGCTTACGCTGAGGACTAAATTATACTTGTAATGCATGCAATGGTAGTATTTTGTCAACAGGATTTTAATGGGATTTATTATTTTTGATGAAGTAATCCTTACCATTGCCTGAAATTTGTTCAGTGTGATTATTTTCCTTTGGATTTGCTTTTGTTACTCCTTCATGGAAAATTGTATATTTATGCTGCATTTATTTATTTATTTATTATTAGCGCAGTCTTTGATGTCAGAAATCCTTTAGGTTAGATGAACCTACACACTAAAATAACATACATAAAAATAAAAATCAATGTCATTTCTTTAAAATGACACAATGTGTTTAGACAAGAGAAATATTTTAGTTTCCACATGTTGTTTTTCTTTGAGAATCTTGAAAAGGTGTATGTATATTATTAGAAGTTGTTTTGGATAAAGAAGAAATAGCATATAGTGGAAAGAGATTAGTGGATCTGACAGATATATTTGTCTGAGGCCCCTTGCAACATGCAAGTGAAGGTACAAAGGGATCTGATGTGGGATCCCCACAATCATGCCTCCTACCATCCATGGCAGGAGGCATGATTGTGGGATTGAGCTTCAGATCCCATTGTATCTTATTTCCAGTGCCAGGGAATCCTGGTATTATAATCCCAGGGTCCCCCTGAACCAGCAAGTAGCAAGCTTCTGTGGCTGGGAGACCCCAGCTGATCCAGGCTCCCAGCCACATGGGGTACCCCTGCATCTGGAAGCCTGGATCAGGTGATGGGGATCCCAGCCATGGGGACACACCCCGTGTCTGGGAGCCTCAGCCTCACTACATGTTAAGTCAATGGCATGATAGGAACCAACTATAAAATTATTACACATTTTTGTGTGTGTTAACTTTGTGGCTTATTCCTTGTTTTATCAAACCATTAATTACAAAGATAACATGTAACATTTGCCAGGAACCTTATAGATTAAAAACAACAGGTAAAGCTGATCACAAGAGAGGTTTTGATCTTTACAGGAGTTTGCCATTGATTTGATTTGGAACAGAATCAAGAACTAATTAACCATGTTTTCTCCTCCATTTTACTCTATTGTGATTATCAAATTGTGCTCTTCTACATTGGTGTCTCTCTTTTGAACAAACTATGGAATTTTTGGATCACTGTATAGTTGTGAAGTGCTCTGGTGTTCTACTCTGCTACAATTTTTCATGTTTCACTGCTGACCGGCAGTTGTGATAGTCACTGAAAATTAGTGGAAATCATTTTGCGGCTAAAACTGGCAAGAAACAGTAAGATTTCAATCAAAAGTCAAAGTGTGTTAACATTAAGCATCTCCAGTACACCAGCACTCTTTCTTGTTATATTACTGGCAGCTGGGCAAAAAGTGTTTTTTTTTTAATCTCAGTAGATAGCATTTCTTAATCAAGCTACATTGACATACACAGCACTTTTAAACTACCAAAATCCGAAGGTGGAATAAAACCCCAGTGAGCAGAACACACAACCCCCTGCCCCTTGCCAGCATATTTAGACATTCCTGCACTATTAATTTATTTTCCATAAATAACATTTTATAGCTCCTCAGTCCCATGGTTCAGCTTTACTGATATAAATAATTTATGATACCTATAGTGAGCCAACATGATGTCTGTATAGGCTGGAGGTAAAATTAGCTCCAAAATGAGGGGTATCCCCCATGGTGAGTGACAATTGAGAGGTATGCCCTGAAGTGATTTGGATTTTTAAGATAGTTCCCAAGGGTCATATCCTTATCTTTTTCATTTATGTTCATGTGTGTCAGGATTTGGTATGGACTGCATGTCTTATTTTGTGGTATCCTGACAGTCTATTCTCTTAGTGTGTGTGTAACATCCATTAATGTTAGCAAGAGTTACATGTCTATGTCATGAGGGGCAGGATAAACATCATAATCAGCAGGAGACATGGTTGCAGACCTGGCTCTATATGGATAATCCTCATGTGTATTACTAAATGAATATGACCATGAGGGGAATTTAATAATGGTCCACTGAGCATTTTATGAGTATTTTTTATTTATAAAAAGCCCCATTATGAAATATTCAAAAATCATATATATTGTATTTGATGAATATTGCAAGCTGAATGGTTCCATGCATGTATTTCAATGGACTAAAGCCTGAGACATTAGTGCTTTCACATGCCAACATCTGCATCCCAAACATACCTAGGTGTGTGCACTGCTAAAAGTCCTATCCAGAATTTTTTCATTGACTTTTTGGGCTTGAACTGCTTTCCAGCATTGCAAAAGAGCCTATCAGTGTTTGTAATTCTTGTTAGCCTCCCTGTAATTTTTGTGTGGTGTTGGGAGAGGAAAGCTTTTACCAAAATCCCTAGAATTTCCTATGACAGAACTTTCTGAGATCCTGATAATTCCCCATTGGTGATAAGAGGAGATGACAGGCTACACTTACATTCTCTGAGTACTATGTTACAGTTAGCAATAAATGGGTACATAGCAAATTTACTCCAAGACTATTTTCCTCTATATCAACAATGTCACATGAAAGGAACTTAAACCTAAAAGGTTAATTTATAGAAGCATTCCAATCATTAGCTATGCAGATGCTGAATTTTTCCTGTCTAACATTTCTCCAAACTATATAGTTGAGCCAATAAAGGATATTTTCAAACAAATCCTGCCTTTTTTTTCCCCTTTCTGTGAACCATCATGGGTACAACCGTACTGCATTTTTTCTTGGGAATAAATGAATGCTATTGTGATTTTCATTACTTCATTAATCTATATAACCATGTTTTGCCAAAATGATTTAGGTGTTTACAGCTTAAATCTTCAAGATGCTGAGCAATATGTGCCCAATCCAGCAAACAGCAAACAGCAAAGTGCAGGGTTAATTTTAAGCAAATGTTGTCCCACAAGGCATAAACACTATGGTCTTCAGAAAATAAAATTAAAAAAAAAATGAAGCCAATCAGTTTAAGCCCTAAAACAAACTAGAGTTCAGCCACTGTTTGAGTCTGATCTGCCTTACTATATTAACACTGTTTATCATTTTTTTCATATCCATGAACATACCATAACAGAAACCTAACGCGGTTACTGGGAAGAGGAGGCCAGGGATAGGAAGTCAGCAGAGTCCCTTTAAGGCCAGGGCCTTTGTATCCCAGTGGAGGAGAGGATTACCTGCTGCAAGGAAAGACCCTGCCAGTGCGGCCAGAGTGAGGAAGATCTCAGTTAACCAGAGAGGCCCCCAGCTGGACAGGAGGCGGCAATCAGCTTGGCTGTAGGTGGGAGCAGAGACCCCGAGAGGAGATGCCAGGCCTTGCAAAGCCCAGACTGCAATCAGCCAGCTGCAGAACCCAGCCGCGAGAAGGGAGAAAGAGATTAGCCACATTTGGGCTGCGGGAATAGGAAACCCAGTCAGCTGATGGGGGGGGGGCATGGCTGACTGGAACATAAATGCTCCTTAGAGTGGAGGAGAGGGGCTGTCTCCAGTGGCAATGAGAGACAGAGTCCTTCAGGGAGGCAAGAGTGAAGATACATCTGGCCAGGAAACCTGCTGCCGAAGGAGGAACCTCTGTCAGCAGGGACTGAGGGAACAAACACACTAAGGACTCTTTCTTTCTGGGGCCTTGGTAGGACCCTGGGGATGGGTGTATATGGAAAGCCGAGGGGTGTTCATGCTAGTTCCAAAGGAGCTGTGGGGGACTGAGTACACCTAAGAAGTCAGAGGAGTGTTTGCTTTGGCCCACACATAAGCCCAGGGCGTGGAGGTAGCCTGAGTACCAAGGAACCAAGGACCGTTTATAAGTGCCTGACACAGGTCTGTTTTTTGTTCCTTTTCATTTTTTTTCACTGCTCATTTTGGTAGAAACACCCGGTGGACTGAGGTGGTGTGAGGGGAGGCACAGGGGCCACAGAACAGGGTCCAGCATTCTGTGACTTTTTTTCCCCCTGTGTTTCTTTCTGTTTCTTTTTTTCTATTTCTTGTGTTGGTTCAGAGTGGGAGGCAGGCCCTTCATAGTCAGGAGGCCTGGGAATGGGTCACGGCCCCGAGGGACCAGGGCCCTGACTGAATTAAGGCAGGCTGGAGACCAACCGGGGATGAACTCCCACTTACAGATGGAGAGGGGATAAGATAAAGAAGAGCAGATTCCTTCATTGTCCAGTCAGACCCAAGACCAGGAGAAAGTGAAGTGCATATAGCTAAGACTTCTGAAAGATCTCAATTATAACACCTAGACATGGCAAGCAGGAGAAAGAGGTGCCAGCTTAGGGAGTCAGCGTAGGCATCCAAGTGCAGCCCAGCCACCCTATTCCAATACCGGCAGTCTGAGAGATTACCTGTTCTGCTCTATCTGTATCTCTACAAAACTTGGATGTGGGTGGATTTCAAATTTGTTCAAGAACATAGGAAGTGTCATAGTAGTTAAGACCAATGGTACATCCAGCCCCTTATCTTATCTCTGACAGTGGCAGAAGTGGATGCTAAAGGGAAGCACTGAATTAGACAGATCTAGAGTAACCTATCCCCTGTTTAATACCCATTATTTTACCATTATTGGTTAGGTACAAAAGGAAACCTGTCTAACCATTATGTTCAACAGCTATTAGTAGATAATAGCATCCACTCATTTTATGGTCTGTTTTTGAATCTGGGTCTGCTATCTGCCTCTATCATGTCCCAGGGCAAACAAATTCCACAGGCTAATGACATGATTCATAAAAAAAAAACAACAACTTTATCATGTTATTTTTAAATATGTCACTAACTAATTTCACTGGGTGCCCCCTAATTCTAGTATTCTGGGACTTAGTGAACAACAATCCCTTCTTCACTTGATTTATATGCTTCATTATTTTATAGAACTTTATCCTATCCCCCCTGAGCCTTCTCTTTTCCAAACTGAAAAGTCCTAGCCTTTTTAATCTCTCCTGGTATGGAAACTGCTCCATGCCCCTCATCATTTTAGTTGCCTTCTCTGTACCTTTTCTAATTCTACTACATCCTTTTTGAGATGTGGAGACCAGAACTGCACATGGTATTCAAGGTGTGAGTGCATTTTGTATTTATATAATGGCATGATGGTGCTCTCAGTTTTGTTTTTTATTCCCTTTTTAATGATGTCCAATGTTTTATTGGTTCTTTTGGTCACCACTACACACTAAGCTCACATTTTGATATAACTATGCACAGTGTCTTCAAGATCTCTTTCTTGAGTCATAATAGCTAGTTCACAACCCAGCTGTAGCAGGGAGGTGAAATCCGCCCTGGCTGTGCTTACCTGGCGATGAGCCAATGCCAGAAAATAAGTGGCGAGGCTAAAATAAACACAAGCACGGCCCCTTTTAACCCAGATACAGGAGAGTGATGTCAGAGGTGCACAAAATTTAAAAGGGACTCCAGGACTCTGAAGAGGATGGAAAGACTCTCAACTGCAGGGAGTAGAGGACAAACCCAGAGACAGAGGTCAGGATGGTGGACAATACTTACTGGTGCTGGCACGGAGATGCTGTTGGGCAAACTCTGGAGCAGCAGGCTCAGCAGACAATGCTTGAAAAAGATGACTCTCAGGAGCTACCCAGGAGCGCTGTTGGCACAAGAGTCCCCGGACCTGTGTCACAGAATGAAACTGAAAGTGGCATTTTTGGGCAGAAATCGTAAGTAAGAAGCTAAACTCTGTGCATGGTGGGGAGATGTGACCCAGGTGTTGAGAACCCTGGCTGGGGAAGACTAACTGGTGAGTGGCAGTAGCCCTCAACTAAAGAGATAATTCAAATGTGGGCAGAGACACATGAGGGTTGTACCCACACTGTGAGCAATAACAGCATGAGAAAGCACCCCTGAAGAGACAGTGACTCTAAGGGGGAAATATTGTCAGGTGGCTGAGTTTGATCAGTGATTTTTCAACTTAAGACCGCCTGGATTGTAATAAAGGGACCCAAAGACACTGCAGGCAGGGCCCAAGAAGCTGTCTTGCAAAGGGGAATCCCAGAAAGAGGAAGACTGGTGAAAGGATACCGACTCCTCATTGTGCACTGCTGATTTGGTTTGCTATTATAATGAGTAATGGCAACTCTTTATTTTAAGTTACTACCTTTATTGCCAGCTTAATAAATTCAGGGGACAAGATGTGGAGACTGGTAACCGTCCTTAACTGAACATCTAGGTCCAGAGGGCAAACAGGATCCTCACAAGCCCTAACTAAAAGATCTATTGACCGACCAGTGCAGTTAAGATCTGAGGGTGGAAAGAAATCATCTTGTAGGGGATGGTGGAGCCATGTACTTAGACCCCAACATCAGGGCCGCAGTGTGATTGGTGATATTATTCATTATAAATTCTACCAGCTTGTCAAGGATGGAAGTGAGACTCACTGGCCTGTAGTTCTCAGGATCACCTCTGGAATGCCTTTTCAATGGATGTTATGTTAGTGACCCACAAGTCCTCTGGCACAGATGCCATTTGTAACAGTAGGTTGCATACTCAGGTTACATACACTTGCCAACAGTTCTACCATTTCACTTTTGAGTTCCTTTAGATTAGAACTCTTGGGTGAATGCTATCTGGTCGTGGTGACTTATTAATATTTAATTAATTAATTTGTTCAAAACATCTTCTATGGTTACTTCAGGGTGTTCGAACTCTCCCAATTATCTACTAGGAAGGATTGATCTAGCCTGGGAATTTCTTTAGTATCTTCTGCAGTAAACACTGATGCAAGGAATTTGTTGAGCTTCTTTTCAATGGCTTTGTCATCCCTGATACACTTTATAAACCCTGGTCATCTAATAGTCCCACCAACTCTCTATCTGGCTTCCTGCTTTTGATGTATTAAAAAAATACATTATTAATTTTAGCATCTTTTGCTACATGCTCCTCAAATTCTTTTTTGGTCTGCCTTATTTTGTTTTTACACTTGACTTGCCAGAGATGGGAAACTGGAAGATGCCCACGCACGTGTGGCTTGCATGTGTGTAAAAAGGTGTTTTTCAATATTAATACTTCAAGTGGGATGAGGAATTGTTTTACAATAACATTTGGCATTAGAAATTCCATATCCATTTGAACTGAAAATCATGACCTTTGAACTCAAACAAAATGATTTTGATAAGATGTGTGAGGCCTTATGGAAATGGTCATGAATGGTTTGCACAAATCTCATTTCAAAAGTAAAACAATTTACTCCTGAAAATCTATGGTTGCAACAACTGAAAATGAAAAAGGCTAGAAATCATAAAATAAGAATGACCTTGGGACAAAATGCAAACCTTTCATAACTAACTGCAAAACTCATTTCTTCAAATTAGTATTCTGTAAATAATTTCTTCTCTCAAACATTTACCCAACTCCATACACAAGCAGACAAAGAAAACTTATAAACCATTGAAACATTTTTTTTTCCGTATAGGCTAGAAAGAAAGAACGAGATGTTTCTGATAGTTCTATTTTACACACATGATACTCAAAATACCATGGCTCTAACTCCCAGGGATAGATAGAAGTCCATTTCAAAGTGAGAATTGTGAATTGCAACCTTCTCATTTATGAAGGACTTTTTAATTATGGTTTTGTGACCAAAATAATTTTGCCCATTCCAGATACTAAATAGCAGGATAATTAGGCTAATAGCCATGTTACCTGGGGATAAAAATATCAGGAGATACCTATGCTCCTCTAGTATATTATTACTGTATTTGTGATATGATTTGTAATGTGAAAAATAAATAGCAGAAGCATATGATTATTTCTGTAATCTATCTTACATTTTTCTAAAACTGGTAATAACTAGGATGATTTAGATCTCATAAAAGATAGAAATGTACTACTGAATCTAAAATCAAAGCCCATGAAAACCATTTAATACAAGATATAATCAGATATGTTCAATACAATATCTACCAACTGAATCTTATCATTCATGTGTTATTTTATTCAATTTTATTGTATTTTTTATTTTACTCTATTTTATTTTATTGTATTTTATTTTTTGCCCATTGGTATCATTTGATGTGATAATGGAGATAGTGAATCAGCATTTGCTGGCTCTATTTTATCAGATGCGGTTCTTACAAAATAATAATGGTTGGCATAATTTGCAAGAAAACATGAAAAATATTCTAGAAATTAGTATTTCTAATAAAAACAGGAATTATCAGAGGTGAGCTGAGGACTTTGCCCTAGAACCTAAGTAGACATGCCAGGGACTTTCTCAGTGTTCACTGTCTCCAGCTGTTAACTTAAAGACAAATTCTGTACTGCAACAGCATTTTGACTTCTAAAGTTCTCCCTCATCCCAGCTTCAAGGTGCTAACTCATAAGTAGTGACTCTAGGCAAAAAAAATATATATATAATAATAATTTCAGTTGATGTAAAGTGGTTTCATTGAAATTACAATGGATCAAGGCTAAAGTATGCATTTTGTAGTTTAAGTGTGTATTCATTTTGTAGTTTAAGTAACTATGCAGATTAATGCATAGGCAAACTAGGCACATGCCTAGGACCCTGAGCTGTGGGGGCTCCAGTCCTTCCCTCTGTGGGGGTGTGCAAAGGAACCAATTTGGCATTGTGTCATCATCTCCCCTGTTCAATAAAACCACTGTCATTTGGAACCCCAAGTTGGGTCATGTTTTACTGAATCCCAGTCCCTTCCCTATCTTAAATTCCAGCCTCATTCTCTTTCTCTCTCAGCTCCAGTTCCCATCCTCTCTGCTAGTTTCCTGATCTCCTCCCAATTCCATCTCCCCTTTTCTGCCACCTCTTCAGCCTCTCCTTGCTTTCCTGCAGTCCCTGCTGCTTTTCCTGTGATTTTCTGCTGCCTGTCTCTCTGTTTTCAAGCACCCCCGCCCCCACCGTTTCCCAGCTCCTATTAACCATCCTGCAGTTCTCTCCAGCTTCCAACACCTACTGCCACTCTCTGCAACTTCTCTAGCTGCCCCGGAGCCATCCTCTGGCTCCCCAGACCCAGAGCCCCTCTTTAACACCCACACTTTCCCTTAATCCTATTGTTCCCCCTCTCCATCTACCTTTTCAGCTCCCCCGTAGCTCTGGCTCCAGTCCCAGACTCTGTGCCGGTATACTTCCCTATTCTGCAGGCTTTGGGCATTGTCTTTTAATCAATTAAGTTCAATTAACCTAAAGTTACTCCCGAGCCTCAGTTCTTCAGCCCAGGCCCCTGTAGTCTACCGGTTCTAATCCCGGTCCTGGTAACTTTAACTCCCTACACTTCTACTTTCTTACCTTAACCTTTCCCCATGTATCCCAAGTACACCAAGCACATACATACATACGTATCATAATACCCAACTTAGGAACTCACTTGTGTGTGTATGTATAGGTGGGTGGTATGTGTGTAAATTAGTGAATACACATATATATACTTATGTAGATATTGTGTGTGTGTGTGGTATATGAATTAGTAATCTGCGTATGTGTATTGAATGTGCAGGTGTTGGTAACTGGTAGCTGATTCTATCCAAATTTGGTGTATGTAGTGTGTGTGAACCCGGACTAATTATTTTGAATGTGTGTGTATCTGAGTTGCTAGTGTGAGAGTGCATTATATACATATATATGGCATTGTATATACATATATACATATGGCATTGTGCACATGATATACAAATTAGTGATCTGTGTCTAACTTTTGGGGTGTAGAGTATATGTGCCTGAGCTGGTAGTGTGAGTGTGTATGCCTAATAGGGGTGTATGCACCCAGTAAGTGTGTGCTTAATTGATTTTTATGTGTGCATGTGCAGTTGTACACCACGCCCTCCTGTCTAACAATGCAATATTGAGATCCTGAGCTTTGGCTTGACCTCTCAGGGCAACAATGCTACTCTGCTGGTTTCCTTCTGTAGCACCATACCATGGCTGGTGGGAGCATTTAGCAGCCCTGGTAGTGATGGTGGTGTGGGGGGGGAAGAGGAGGAGAAGAAACGGCCTCCTCATGGCGAGGCATCAGTATGCTTCCCTCACCTGCACCAGGCTCCAAGAGAGGCAGGTGATGTTGCTGGGATGAAAACTGTGGGGTGATCCAGTGCAATGCTTGTGAGCTGGACAGCAATGGAGTTGTTAGCATCTTGCTGGGCCAAGCAACAGAGCCATTTCCAAGCCATGGGGGTGGTGGGAGCATTCAGCAGCCCCAGCACTGGTGACAGCAGGAGATGGGGATTGGGGCCATGAGGAAGAGAAGGAGGAGGAGGGGAAGGAACTGCCTCATTGCAATAAGCCATCAGCATGCTGCTTATGCCTGTACGGGGCTCTGGGGGAGGCAGGTGACACTGACAGATGTGTGTTCCTGTCCCCTTCCCCACCAATCCATCTCTCACCACACCCCTGCCCATAGAGCAGGGATAGAAGCCTGTTGTGGCTGATCACACCAGGCCTCTAGTGGCAAGTCACAGCTGTGCAGGGAAACAGTCAGAGAAGGGTTTAAGCCTTAAGGCGTGACTGCTCCAGACTCTAAGCTATCACTAAGTGGATCACCATTTGTAAGGTTCCTAGCAAAAGGTGTAACAAGGCCCTTAATGTGTCATTGCACATGCATTAAAAAACACACTCCAATACCACATTAATACAGCTACACTGGTTCAAAAGCCAGTGTACATGGAGGTGCATCTCATGATGGTGCTGCCTTGTGTTGTATAGATATACCTATAGTGTTGTTGAATATTAATAGCAGGAGCAAGGTCTTTGGCAGAAACAATTTAAAATCAACCGTTTGCATGCATGTCCATTTCCTAATGATAATGAAGTCCTTTCACCCATGCTTAATTTTTTTGCAGAATTCTTTTGTTCTTGCCTGGTGTTTTTGGCCCTGGTTATCCTGCTTCTAATTTAGGAGGCTTTGCTGAGGCTGAGCTTGAATCTTCAGAACTAGCAACTTTCATACTGTCCTATTAAAACATTTAATGATCATGACTTCAGGACCCAACCTGAACTTCTCACCTAGCAGGCTGTTGTCATCCCTGCTCTGTTGTATGGGTGTGAAATTTGGATGAGATATTGGAAACACTTGAAAGCTTACATCCATGATATCTTTGAAAAATCCTCCGTATAAATTGGAAGAATAGAAGAACTTTTGCATTCTGGCTTAAGTAAACATCACCAGCACTGAAGCCACATTTATACAACATTCACCTGTCATAAGGATACCTGACAACCAGCTCCCAAAACCAGGTCCTATAGTTGCAACTCACCAAAGGCCGCAACCACTCAATGTGGGCAAAAGAATAAATTAAAAGAGACCTTGAAAGCCTATCTGAAAAAATGAGACATTAACATCAATACCTGGGAGACTCAAGCATTGAATCATCCTCAATGGTGCTGTTAAGTACAAAAAGGCATTGTTCCTTTTGAGCAAATTGACTCACTATGGAAATGGAGAGACAAGAGAGACAAAGGCAAAGAGCTGGGACCTGATATCACCAGGTTCTACCTCCTCCTCCCAGAACTATTTTTTCATGCCTGTAGTCAAACATCCAGATCTGAGATTGTCCTTCACAGTCATTTACAGATTCACCAATGACTTCCTTATTTGTTGGAATACTGTCATCCTTGTATTGAGGAACTGCCAACAATTAAAACACTGAAGTGTTTACTATGAAATGGACTATCATGAGCCATTGTTTCCTTTTTCTGTTTCTTTAACTTAATCTACATGCAAATTGTCATACAAATATAGCAGGACCATTGCTACATTGATGTTTCATATATAGTTACAACAATTGTGTTCATTTATATTGCTAAGGAAGCATGTATATGTAACCATTATATCATAACAGTGGATTAGTACCCACAGCCTCCATGTCTGCATGTCTTGCCAATTGAACACCTATTGTTCTATAAAATAAATGACTCCTTCAGTAGCATTGGGTTGCAAAGTCAAGGAGTTCATCCAGCTATCAAAACAGACTAGCAACCAGGGGATCCTTTTAATAAAAATAGAAAATGCTGCATTTTGGCTACATTTGCACTTACGTACTATAGAATGAGGGAGATACAGAACACCTCACCATGAATATCTGTATAAAGCATCATTAAAAATGTGCTAGTTAGTTAATTCTCATTAAAATAAGCTAATGCACATTAAGCATCATTTACAAACCATAAGCACTTTTACACATGCTTGGGGGGGGGAGGGGGAGCTTAATTAGAGTGTTCTCAGAACCACCCTAAAGCACCACAATATTTCTTATATCAGTGTCCCTGCACTTAAAAATGGCACCAGAGGTGCTTGAACTAAAGCTCATTCAAGTGCCTCTGCTACCATTTTGAAGTGTGGGGACATTGATTCATGACATGCAGGAGGCTGCTGGAGTGTGGTAATTGCTACAAGGAGATTCAATTAATTGAGGTTCCACACTTATGTACAGGCTCATTAAGTCAGGTTAACGTGCATTTTCCAGGTACCTCACAATGGAGGTACTAGATTTAATGTGTATTAACTAACACACATTAACGCATGTGTAGATGTGCTCAGTTTTTAACCAATTTCTTTCTTTCCTTTCTTTTTTTGGCTAATGTAGGCACTTTTTGGTTGACCAAAACCTTTGTACACTTCTGCACTGAGTACTATTAATTATATTCAGGAAAACAACAACAACATCAGAAAACATTTTTTTTTATTCCAAATAATATCTCACTTAAAATTTAGTTCAAAATTGCTAAATGTTTTAAAACTTTTTAATGGCCTCAAAAGTAGCACTATATCTCCCAATCCTCCCCTTCTTTACCTCATGAAAATATTGCAACTGTAATATTGCTGATTTGGAAGGGAATAAAGATATCCCTTACAGTGCTTTGTGACACTTGCAGTCCCATGAATGTCTGACAGCAAATCAAAAATACTAAAGTGCTAAGGAAGGTAGTGATGTATCTTTGTTTCAAGTTTGCCTCTCAGGCAGGTTTTTACAGTTGTTCAGGGCTCTAATGAGTCACATTTGAGTAGAAAAGAGAATTAAGTAGTATGTACCTGAGACACTCAAGAGGAAAAAATGCCTTTCTTGTGTTTTGGGAGTATATTTACAGTACTATAGCTACATAGGAAGAGCCTCTAATGATTATTATCCATTTAGTTCAGCCCTCAAATCAACTGGAGACAAGATCAGAATTGAAATATAGACAACATTTAAAGGACAGCAGGACTTTGGAGACAAATTACTGGTTGAACAAAGTTATACTTGTTTTTAACTGGAGCCAATGAAAGGGACTTGAGGGAAACTATGATTTCAGATGGTCCTTTTTTTGAATTTAAGAATTTATTTTTAATTTGAAAATTAAGGACCTAATATCCTTTCACTTTTGGAAACCAGAATTGTTAATCCCAAAATGACAGGTTGCACCTTTGAACCCTTGCTGGTTCAGTTGTTAAGTTTAAATTCAAATTGGATTGAATTAATTCCAGGAAAACCTCATGCACAATCACTTCCAAATGCCAAGCTTTCAGAGATTATTTTAAATAGACAGTCTCAGATTAATACTATATTTACTCAAATGTAAGGCAACCTTGATTTATAAGATGACCCCCCAATAATTAGATTCTGTATAGGAAAATTTATAGACTTGTTATAATTTTATAATTCCAGGTACAGAATTTAATTATTGGAGGTTTGCCTTATATTTGCCCCCTTCCCACTGCTACAGCAGGGGGAAAAATCTGGGGGGGTCAGGTTGGTAGCCCCTTTGCTTCTGCTCTCCTCCAACTTTTTTCCCCTCAGCTGCCCCTTCTTCATCTCTTTGCTATCAGACCCTGTTCTCACTAAGCACATGAAGCTGATGATAAAATTTAAAAACATTGATCTTGAAAATAAATATGGCTGTAACAATTTGCATATAGAACCTATGCACTTAGTTCAGCCAGGATTGATGCATATTACCTTTTTTTTTTAACTGCTTCAGGTTTCAGCATAAGTACTCTTTAAGCACACTTTTAGGCACCATTTAGGTACCTACTTATATCTAGTACAAATCAGGCATGCTATTAGTCCAAAGCCAAAGGCTCCTGATTTACCATACGGTAAGTACCACCAGAGTCAACAGCATTTCAAGCCCTGGTGACCCCAAAGTTCATAATTGCTCAGTCCAAGTATGTACTCCAGATACCCCTGACAAAAAAATCCAAGTGCTAATTAGCTCCACATTGATGACTGGAACCATGTGTTCTTGTCACAAGTCCTGGAATGCTTCAAATAAATAAATAAATAAATAAATAAATAAATGCAGATAAGGTGCAGAGCAACATGATTAAGCTCTGCTCTATTAAAGGGGGGGGGCACATTAATTATATGTGCCAGACCAAGAAAGGGGGTAACAGAGGGATTCTGAGTTAACTATTTGAGACCCTATTTGGTCATTTTTGCAAGATATTTAAGGTTGCAAATGGGAAAGAAAGGCACATTTCAACTGTGAGAGTGAAGAGAAAGTTGAAAGGAATGGATGGGCAAGTATTTGGGCTGGAGCTTTGGTCAGCTGTCATGGGCCATGTCAGTATGCACTCTGCCATACAGGGCCAGGTCAAAAATTCTTCCTCCACCTGCAACAGCTCACCAAAACTCTCTAAATGGTAGATTTCTAAATTTGGGAGAGGATTGAAGCTGTTCTATGGGCCCTGGCCCTATGCTGTCACCATCCAGTAATCCTGACTTCAGCCCAAGGGTCTCCATGGAGACCTGCCCAGGAACCCTGCAGGCAGGGTTGCACTCAGCTAAGCAAATGGGATGGGGTTATGGGCGGGTAGGGATCAGCATCTGGAAGCAGGATAAGTGGGCACAGCTAGGGCCAGGGGGTGTTGAAGCATGGGGCTGGGGCTTGGGGGCAGAGAAACTGTCTGTTCATGGCATGCCCCCAACCTGCAGAACTGGTGCCCATTGCAGGGATGTGTAGACTGCAGATTGCGGCTCTGCCCCAGGCCCCAGCCCTGTGCTATCATTCCCCTATGAACCAACGCCTGGCCCCAGCCACTTGTCCCACTCCTAGTTGCTGCTCCCACTCACCTGCAGACTTATTCCATTCACCCAGATGAGCCTAACCGTCCCTTGGGGTCCCAGCCAGTCTGCATGGAGACTCCATCTATCCACTCCCTCTGGTGCTACCAGTTATGGGTGTGGGGTGGATGGGCCAGGGTGGCCAAGCATTAGGGCTGGGCCTGGTGGCAGTGGTGACACTAGTGGCAGCAACCAGATGGAGCTGCTACCACAAGGGCTGCCAGGAAGTGGAGTCTAGCTGCCACACTGCCCCAGCCCAGGGACAGCAGGACCAGCTGCACGTGCGACAGCACCAGCTGCCCCAGCATCTAGGCCAGGAGGAGCTGAGGGACCCACTTCACACTGGATAAAATCCTCTGGCAGGCCAGAACCTGCACATGTTGAAAAGTATGCAATGTAGTGGGTTACGCATGACTTGAAAAAGAGTTGTCAGTGAGGGGCACTATGCTTAATAGGCACTATGATATATCTTATTCTGATAGGCTGCAATACATTAGCCTTGTCATAGGTCCCCATCAGCATGTTTGCCCATATGGACCATGTGTTTTATATTTATGCTTAGTATTGGCTGAATTTAATCAAATTCATATTTGATTTTCATTCAAGCTGCTTTTTACAGAAGTTTAATGACAGAGAATGTATTTAATGAGGTTTCCTTGTATGTGATTAAAAGACAAGAGGATTTCCTTCTCATACCAATTTGGGGGAAAAAATACTTCATCTTGTATTTGAGTAAATATGGTCATAGGGCATGTGGAGAGGTAGTTGTGCTCTGGTCATATATATGAAACCTATAGAATGTGATAGATTCTCCCTGATAGGGAAAAAGGTTTTATAATACAGAGCAAATAATTGTCTTGTTGAGAATGTTCAAGCGGGAACATTCTGTTTTTGTGGAAGTCTGCAATCCTTAACAATTTATATATATTATTTTTTCTTATTAATAAAATATATGCTGCTCACTGGAATGTCTATATATAATAGCATATGGTTATATCCAGGGCTGACCCCTCAAAAGTGAAGGGCTCGGGGCAAATCAGCCTGTGCGGGGCCTCCTTACACCATGTGGGGACTGTGGGACCCCTGCAAAGGCCGGGCTTGGGTTGGGGTCTCCCCTGTGCCCAGGGGGCAGAGCGATCTCTGTGCTTCTGCACCATGGGCAGAGCCACCAGCACCAGGTGGGCCCCATGAGAGGGACCACAGCTCTTCTGCCTGGCTCCATAGGGGCCCCTCACTGTACAGGGCCCAGGTAGGTTGCCCCAGTTCTCTGTACCATAGGGATGGCCCTGGGCAGGGAAGTCTATTGGCATTGGCAAACACTGAATCAGATCATCAGCTTAGAGACATAATACATACTCCTACACGTCTTCTACTATATATATAATGTGAAAAAATCCCAGACTCTGTGTTTGAATATTCAATCCAATCCAAATGTTCATAAATGTAAAAAATTTCATTAGCTTTAATTTTGTTTCCGTATTTTTTTTTTTTTCCAGAAACCTTTGCATTCATGGATTCTGTGCAAATAACCCCCAAGGCAGTTCTGAACAAAACCTACATAACAAGGCCTCTTCTTATTATTTCAGCTAGATTTTTCACATTTAAGAAACATGGACAATTCAGATCAGTATGCAGACATGATGGTGCTTATTTGAACCATAGTGTAGCTGCATAAAACTGTAGTGAATTGCATGGATTTGCAACTTCTTGTGTGAAGTGGGAATTTTGTCTTGTTCTAGCTTTGCTTGAGTTTCAGAGCTATTTTGCAATCACTAGTTTTGTACAGGAGCCTAATATGGTAGTTTATTATACAATGTACTAAGTAACTCTGCTTAACTAAAAATACTGAAAAAGGCATAGCAAGTATGGTACCATGTCCCCAGTTTTCAGATCTTTACATCTTTGACATGAAAGAAAAAGGATTTTTTTTTGATTAAACAAATAACGTAAAGGAAACTGAAGTAAATTATTCTTCTCTATAGGAAAAAATAGAAATCATATGAGGATAATACTGTGTTTCTACTTCTGTCTGGCAGTTAAGATCCTATGACCATTTCTCTTTGATCCTACTGATAGGCTTGGTATCTCTTTGAAGCAGCATGGTACAAACTCTGGGTACTAGTTTATTAAAGCTCAAGTTATCATAAAAAGCAAATTCCAACTGAGTACAAGATGATTCTAGTAAGATCCCTTCAAATTGTTTACAAAGAATACCTCCAACTGACCAAAAAAAACACCTCTGAAAGGATAAGTGGCTTATAATTTGTTTTGAAACATTTTACCTCTCTTTTCTAAGAAACTATTAGTTTTCCAAATTCTTTTAATACAAAAGCTATATGGGCACATTTTCTCATGTCAATGAATGGCACAGGTGTAACTAACAGAAATCGGCTTCTAATATTTGAAGTCATTTCTATATACAGTCAAAATACAACCAAAAAAATCTACCCTTTAGCAACTTCAAAATTATCGAAATTTCATTTGGAATAAAATGTTATGTTACAGTATCGTATGGTATGTTAAGTTACATGTGGTGGTCAAGCATTGGAACAGGCTACACAGAGAAACTCTGGAATCTCCATCCTTGGAATTTTTCAAAAGCAGGTTAGACAGAGTGAGATGGTTTAGTCAGGAAGGAATGACCCTGCCTTGGACAGGGAGCTGGACTAGATGACCCTCATAAGGGCCCTTCAAACCCTACTTTACTATATGCCTGTGATGTTATGCTGGTCTCGCCATCACTTTAAATGATGTCATAAGAAGCATATTAAGAAGGACTCATAAGCAGGGCAGAGCCACACTTTATACACTCATTGAATCTGAGATGCATAAATAGATAACAGAGAGCAGATAGGTAGATGATTCCTTTTGGAATTACTTCCATGTCAGTAATGACTCAGTCTCTCAATGATTTGGAAAAAAAGATGGAGGGTGGCAGAGCAGGTCTTTGAAAAGCAGAGATGGATACTATTTTATTGACATGTGGCCATACAAGATCATAACAGGAACTTCAGTTTTACAGGCTCCATTAATGACTCCCTTCCTTCCTTACATGGTATGAGGGTCTACATTTGTAAAAACACTTCATGATGTAAAAGGACAGGAGTAATTTCTTTTCACATACCACATTCCAGATGCATCTTTCTCTAAAGCAGCACCCATATCAATTCAGCAGTTGCATAAAAGTATGTCCTACCAAGTCTAAATTGTCTTCCTGTTAGAACCTTACAATAATCAGCTGCAGCCACAGAACACTCCTGATGTACATTAAAGTGGGGCATATAACTTTATTGAATGGGTCCCACTTCTTCAAAGCAAGTCCTAAGTGTGGAATGAAAGCTGGCAAGCTCTTGTTTGTCATTTTCCTCAGGTGAAATCAACCGATTAGGAGAAACTGAAAGTCCTCTTCTACTGCTTGGAATTGACACCTCCAATTTATAATCAAACCTGGATTTCAAAGGAAATAAGGAAAACAGATTCACCTCTGGGAACAAATTTGGTGTGACAGAATATTGGGGATAATGTCCATCACATGATAATTATGATGTAGTTGTGGAATCTTAGGATGTATTTGGTGAGATATTTCCAGATGAGATGCGAAAGCATTAATGTCATTTGTAGAATGCAGTGGTGAGATTTCAGCAGGAATCTTGTGCACAGTTCTCATTGTATATGTTCAAGAGAGATGAATTCATACTTGAACTGTTATAAATAAGGCTACAAAACTTATCAGAGGGATAGAGAACATGCCTTACTACATAAGAAGGGCCAAATTGTCTAGCTGAGCACAATGTAGAGGGGATTCAAAGCCATCTTCATGGATGAAGGAGTGCTAAAGAAGTATATTGGCAAAAGAACAAATGGATATAAGCTCTCCATAAATGAATTTATGCTGGAAAGTAGAAGAATTGAAATAGCCTTCTGATAAAAGTAATGGGGAAAAATAACAATTTTAAGATGGAGCTAGATTATAGAGTGTGGTAGCCTGTGAAAACAACACACTAGAATCAATGGTTTAGGACAGGGGTGCTTGACATCCAGTCTGTGGGCTAGATCTGGTAGTCTGGTGGGAGTATGATGGCCCCACTCCTGATGACAAATCTGATGACCCTAGGGAAGCCCCAGGCCATGTGCGCTAGATCTAGCAACTGATCCCACCATGCAGGCCTGGGCAGGTGCAGCACTGGGTCCCAGGGCCTGGTCCTAGTGTTGGAGGCTGGAAGGGGGTTGGGAGAGAGCAGTACCAGTCCCCCAGGACCAAATCCCAGTATGTGATAGGTGCAGGAAGGCCGGGTGCCAGACCCCCGGGGCTTTATCATGGGGCATGGGAGTGGTGCCAGGTCCCAAGGTCTGATCCAGCTTGCATATGGAGCAATATGGCCTGCCATGGGCTCTGTGTCACTCACCTGGTCTGTGGGACAAAAGGTTGAACATCCCTGACCTAGGAAATCCCGTCTAGTCATATGTCCTCTGTTCTTATCTACTAACACGAACAATTAAGAATTTGGGAAATACTGTACTGGGACAATGTACCATGGCTGCATTGCTCACTTCCATACTGAAGTTTCCAGATCTCAAAAATGACATCAGCCATAAGCAATCAACAGTATCTCAATGCAAGACCACTTCCTCCCTCTGTTTCCCTCCACAACAAAAGTTCATAGAGCTCTCTTCCCAAATTACAAGGTAAAAAACAGACCATCTTAGTCTTCTTGGACCTTCTCCTTTGCAGACTATAACATGGCTTCTCACCTTCCCACTGCCAATGCAAACATTAGTAACAGCAGAAAAGCTAAACATTTTGGATTGCTTGCTTTACTGTTGACTTGTGTATCTTTGGAGCTGTCACTATGAGTCTGTTATTAAGAAAAGGTTGCCCATGAGAAAGTAAGTAGCCTTTTATGTAAACTCTCCTATCATTACAACATTTCCAATAGAACTCTATGACATATATGCATCTAACATAGTCATGTTTATCACTGAATTGTTTGACCCTGATCAGACCTGAACAATATGATAATAAAACACCTATACATATTAATGTCCTGTCTCCACTAACAATCTCATCACTGCTATGGTAGGAAATACAGTAACACAATTATTTATGCATAATTGTAACATGAAATACTTTCATTTTGTAGTTAAGTGATGAGAGCCAAATTAATGCAAAGGTAAACTAGGCACAAGCCTAGGCCCCTGAGCTGTGTGGGCTCCAGTTCTTCCCTCTGCAGTGGCAGCATGAATCCTCTCCCCTTTGCATCCTCTCCCCTTTGCCAGCCTTGCTGCTGTGGTGGCTGCTTTCTAGCCACAGCCACAAGCCCCACTCTCCACAGGTGGCAGCACCAGGGTAGGGAGGGGAGGGGTCTCAATGGCCTGGGAACCACAAATTTGTTTGCCTAAGACCCACTAAAGGGTTAATCTAGCCCTGTAAGTGACCATTGTATATTAGGGCTGTGTGAAGCTTTGGGTGATGATTTGATTTGGAGAGATTTGGCCCAATTTGGTGTCCAAATCTCCAAATCTGAATCAAATCAGGAGAGCAATAAAAAGGTCTGAATTGATTTTAAGCCTCCATATTGATTCAGAAAAGATTCAGAGAGCTTAGGAGAGATTCGGGTAGTCCCTGCTTGTTGTCTCATTGAACTGGACCCAGACTCTGTGCTGGTAAGTAGGGTGAGGGGGGGCTGGAGGGGACCATGGGGTTCCTCACCAGACCCCACCCCCGTGCAGCATGGGGCAGTGGGGAGTAGTGGAGGCCAGCGGGGATCGCCTCTCTGCCTGGCAGGAGCCAGTGAGTCTGGGGCTTTTTGTTCTTTAAAGAGCTGGGAGCTGGGGCCAGGTGGCACAACTATTGATGGGGCTGGGAGAGCAGGCAAGGGATGGGGCTACTCCAGTTCAGAGATTCAGCCAATTCGGCAGTGGCCAAATCTCCAAACCAGATTCAGCCAAATCCATTCAGGACAGTGATTAGAATCACTGAATCGAATCACTGCCCCCGAAATTGGTTGAATCCAAATCCAAAGCAAATACTAGCCACTTTGCACAGGCCTTTTGTATATTAACACCCAAATAGCTGTATGCCACTTTGGGCCCTGATTCAGCAAAGCTCTACACATAGACTTAAGACAATCTTAGACAAGTACTTAGTTATATCCTTAACTCCTTTTAGCAGTTTCAAATGTACACTTATGTTGTACTTACCTGACCAAGAAACTCTGTGAAATAATCCTTAATATTATGATAAGCATTTGAAAATCTTAACTTTTTAATGCTTCAATTTTAGTGCTTCAATCTTCTGCATCTCCCCACCCCCAAAATGCCCTCTAGATCTTCTAATCCCAAAGTCCCAAAGTCACTGTCAACACTACAGAGTTAACCTTTGCAACAGGTAAGTCAGAATTCTGGAAAGTCCTCATGTGTATCTGACTTGATACATCTTTTTCTGCCTATTTAGCTCTGGAAAGATTATTTTCTAGGGCTGAGATTTATCTGCCCCCTACATTGTTGTTACAAACTGAAAATGATGGGTTAGAAAACAAAGGAGCCTAAATATTTGGGGGCGGTGGAGGGGAGTTTGTGATACAATTTGAATTGGCTTGGACAGAAATTGTTTGTGTGTTAACCATTAACTAGTAAAATAGCATGAATCATCTCATACCATTGCATTCAGCTTACAAAGAGGCCTTTAACAGACAGAGAAAGTTATTTATAAAAATATTAATTAGTAAATCTACTTGCTCTGTCCTACTTATTTCAGGGGACCTCTTACTGGGTAATAGTATGAGTAATAGATGCCGGGTAATAGATTCTGAATACAAATTGGTACTTTTTCAGTAGCTTGTCATGTCAGCCATCAAAGTTCTCTTGGTCATCACCAATATCCTATTATCGCTACAAGAATTGTTAGGGTTTTTCATTTTTTTCCCTTTTTTCTTTGGCATTTTTATCCTTCAGTTGATAAAGGGAGCACAGTTTCTTTCACACTTGCCTAAAATACTGTTTATTGGCCAGTCAGATGCCTGTGCCCTTCTGCAGCGCTGCCAACTCCCCTTCTAAGATAATGAGCATATCACTTCTGCAATGCATCTTTTCTCAACCGTATGGTGCCTGAGATTCCAAAGCCATAAAAAAACCCCTCAAGTCTGTACAGCAACATGATGTGCTGCCACCAACCATGCCACTAAGTAGAAGCTATTAGGCTATTTCAGTGCTCCAATAGCTAGTAATATTGAACTGCATGTCCTGGGGTAGCTCAGAGCTAAAATTGAGCCAACTCCCCCTAGGAGCATATCATTTGAATGTAAAATACTGATGCCAGTCACTCAGTATTAAAGATTAAACATAAATAGAAAGATGAAAGTTAAAATAAAGCAGCTGAAATACATCACAATCCCATCTCTTTTTGGTACATCTTTAAAACAGCAATTGATGCATTTTTTAAAAATAGAACCTTTAAACATTGAAATAGTATATGATACAGCCACACCAACAGCCCAGTCTTTATAATCCTTGCTGTCATTTGGTTTTCTAAACATATTTTACTGTAGTGTTTACATATTTAATTTCTTTATTTTTTAATTGGAGCATAGGGATATATTTGTTATTGGAGAACATTGAGGTTTTTTTATAAAAGCCTAATTAAGGGGATATTGTTTCCTGGCTAATCAGATGGAATCCATTAGAATCACAAAACTGGTTATGATAGCTCTCAAGCAATGGGAAGAATGATGTGGCATGTATTTCCACTGGCTTCAAGTGTCCCCAGGCTTCAGTTCATAACATCCAAACCTCTAGAAACAACCACCTGTACTTTACATGTGGCTGTGGGTTAAAAACAGTGTTGAACTGGCTAATATTGGGTTTGGAGGATGCTTCAGTGCTAGTGGTCTTGGAATATGACATTAAACCACAAACTTGTCTCTGATGGCCTTCCAGATGCAAGCTAAAGTTGCTAGCCAAATTCACCTCTCATTTATGATGGTGCAACTCACTAGTGTGCCACCATCAAGCCAATATAGAGAGATTATAACAGCCTAATGAAGAGAAGAATTATCCCTTTGTGATGCTTTGAAAACAAATTGGTGCTTTTATCTTCTCTGAACAGACTGAACATAAGGTACACTTGTTGCTCTTAAAAACATTCAATTTTTCCATTAGCTAATTAGGTAATACAATCTCAGTACTTCCTGTTAGAAAGAATAAGGTATTACAAAATGGTGTTTTTGGACAACTGTTCAAAATGCAAAGGTTCCACTCAGGTCAGCTATGTTTGTTATTCATTATTTTTGAACATTTAAAAGATTGTATATTGGTTTGCACAAAAGTATGGGGAGGATTTTTGTTATGAATATTCTTGTTTACAAACAAGCCACAGTGAAAAAAGTGAAAATACCAAATATTCTCTTTCATATTTACCTGCTTTAAAAGGTTCAGCTATCCATTCAGAAGCAGAAATAATTCTGTGTGATTTAGTTAACTAATCATGACATAAATAATGACTAGTAAATAATCATAGTGGATAATTTGCAAACAGACCACAGACTGAAATTAATCTGCATAAACTCTTTAACCAATAGTTTTTAAAAAATGGTCTACTCGCTAATGACTTGACAGAAGAAAAATGGTTAAATGCACAATTTATTATTTGCCATGAATAATTCAATCAGCTCAATTTACAGAATTCCCTCTACTTCTCCATACTTAGTCCAGGGAATTCTGCAAACACTAAGATCAAATTATTTAGTCATCCTGAGGAACTGAAACATTTTTAAGGGTAACCACTATATTGCTTAAAATATACTTACTGTCACATTTGCCTATACCATCATTGCAATGCACACATCTAGCTCACTGGTTATATGTGCTTTGGGACACATTTAGTATTTTGCATTTGGACTAATGTAGTAAATAAATCATCTTAAAAACAAAGTATTTTATAATAAGATGCTAAATATTTATTTCTGTGAAACAAAGAGGTAATTTGTGGGTTGAATAGACTCATAGAGCATTTGGACATCTTATAGAATAATTACTGCGTTTTCTCATCTTAAGTACATATCAATATCCTTTCTAGACCATCTCACAGAAACACCAAAGAATTACTGAGGACTAGAAATCATAGAAGACAAACTAGGAAAGAGAAGAAACAGAAGAACACTAGAGAGCCAGGGCAAGACAGAGGAGCATAATAAATGGTAAAGAAAAGATGAAAGAGGAAACAGAAAAGAATTTGGATAGCATTCCTGAGCTGGAAAAACTTGAGAGAGCCACTCATTATTGGCCTAATCCATAGCCCTCTGAATTCAGTGGGAGTTTCACTGTTCACTCCAAATTAGGCTAAGATCAAGTCCTAGAAGAGTATGGTCTACATGATTGGAAAAGCATCAAAAAACAGTTTAACTTCAGAGATGGAACTAAAAGTTTAGGTAGAGATTTTTCAAGTTGTCTGGTTTTAAGAGGCACCCAAACTTCCCCTGACAAATATGGAATTCATAAGTCATTAAACTTACTTTTCTACCTATCTGGCATTTCATCCTACTGTTTACAAAATGGGCTGCAATATACATAAATCCTGGACACCAGGATGAAATTGGAGAGAGAATTATTTCTATACCATGGGTACTGTTTTGAGCAGTTGAACTCCTACACCACAGACTACCTGAATGCCAAAATAACATGAATCCTATGAGTCCACAATGGAGAAAGTAGGAGTAAAAATCATAAGTGATGCAAAATCAATACAAACATTATAATAAATCTCTCTAAGCTTGTATGTACCCTACTGAAAGGCTTGTGTATTCACAAAACTTCAAAGATACCACATAAAAATAAAGTCTCCCCCACAAAATCAACCAAGCCAAAAAGTCACAGCAGTGATTCTTCTTTGCCTCTTACTGCTATCATTAGGAAACTTAACATTATTCCATTGCTTTCCAGTGGAAGCAATCTGAATTCTTTATAACAATTAATTATTTAAACAGCATAACATCTCTGCAAGGAATCTAAAGAACAGCTGCAATGCAATGTTTTTGAGACCCCCCCAACACATACAATATAAACCATTAATAACAATATATGCCAAAGATGAGCAAGTTATATATTCCAGACACATTCTGCATTATGTACTTTCTGTCTGGGTTGCTTTTCCTTTTCATAATGGAGATATTTTGAAAAACCAAGACAACAGACAAACAAAGAACTAATGTGTGATCTCTGCAAGGGAGCACAGCTGCATGCATCTCACTCTTTGAAAGCAGCCTTACAGCAGGGCCCCACCTTCCAAACTGACAAAACAGAAAGTTTTATTGGTTAAAGGCACAGCACAAAGAATGGAGTCATGACAGTTACATTGCTACATACAGCTTGGAGTACTCTAGACAGCAAACTATCTCACTGATGCATAGCAAGTTTAAAGTCAGGTCAGCATGAGTACCTGGGGTCCTAGACAGTTTCAGAATGTTTCAGATGTGAACCTGAAGAAGCAATGAAAACCATGCTTGAGACATTCACAATGAGATCACTGGCTTATACCAGTAGTAGATAGTCATGAAAAATAAAATCCATCAGTAAAATAATTTCCTCATCCTCTGCTGCTGTCTAATGAATAGTTCATTCTTGAGTACCCTGAATGTGCTAGCTGGTTGGCTCTCACTGACAAGCTTGGAGGAAGGGAAGGGGAAGGTACAAACAAACAAGCAGACAAGGCTATTTTGCTTATATAGGGATTCTGGAATAATTACAGTCAAATTTGTGAGCTGAAGCTGAAGTGTCAAATGCTAGGGGAGGAAAGAACATCCCAACAAGCACAACTGTGTTAATTTTTTCACTGAGATTTTTTATTTTCACTCCAAAGGTCATGTCATAATACTGATGAGAGAGGATATATTCTTTCAGTGTTCCGGGACCTGCCAGACTACATCTGACCAAAGGTGTAAGCACTGAACCATGACATTGCAGTGAGATGAGGAGCTGCAGCTGCAGCTCATATCAAAGTTTATGTGGTGGTTCATATTTGCCAATATATCTTTCAGGCTAAAAAGATGTGATTTCTTCCTCCGTGATTTTATAACTGACTTTTATCAATAGCTTGTTGTAAATTCTGTAAGGTAAGAAGAACATATGTGCCCACACACATAAGGTTGCCTTGTGAGAACATGTATGTTTCTAATTTTCTTTGAATCACATAGGAACCCTGAACATACCTTCTTGAATGTATTTTTCCAGGATTCTAGAGAGAGACTGAAAAAGACAGAAAGGGCAGACATTACTGCTTCATTACATTATATGCACATTTGTGCACGATGTTCATCTTTGGAATGTTCTTTTTGGGGTTCTTCACATGTATAAGTAAGAACCCGATCAACAAAAAAGACCAGATATCACTATTTTGCTATGTCATATAAAAAGTTTACATAGAGGTAGTTATCCATGTTAGCCTGATGTCAGATAGCAAGCAGGGCAAAGTTGTACCTTATTGACAAGTGCTCCTTAACCAGGGTGCTGCATCACCCTGGGGTGCCCTTAGGTCCTTTCAATAGTGCCTTGGGATATCACACAATGTTAGCACTGTTAAGTAATACAAACATGATTCACAAGATAAGCCCAGTGATTTCAGGAGGAATCCACGTTGTTAAAAACATGCTGATCTGTTGTGGTGGTTCTGACTTTTTCACATCAGAAAAAAATGTTCTATTATTTCATCTCGAATCAGCAAACAAATGAAAATTAAGAGCTAGCATTTTCTGAAGAGTACTTTGACCCTGAAAAGTTTGAGAACCACTATTAGAGACTAATTCAGAAATTTGGTTAAAAGCCTCAATTCCTCTGTCAACTTCTTCAACATGAAATTCTGCCATTGGTCCCTCAGTTTCTAACAGTGACTGACACTGATCTGGCCTAAGGCCTAAGAACTGTTCTACCCACAAAGTTACAGATTTAACTGAAAACATGGTTCTAATTTCATCTTGCCCTGTTTAAAGAGTTGATCTCCCCTCTTCAAATCCCTCATTTGGATAATTCCAGTGTTTATTTGCTCATCCCCCATTCTTCTCTGCTCATTGGTTTACCTCTCCTGTTACTTAAACTTGTATGAAACATGGTGCTATTTTAATATATTCATTCTAATTCTCTTTAGCAGCCCTTTCATGTGCTCTAGGAGCATTGATTATAGTATCAATTATTATTTGCTTGTTAAAGGAGCATAACATTGCATAGCATGCAAAAGCTCACCAAATTCTGGATCTGATGAAAGAGAGACAGTGGCAGCAGAGGGGAGTGTCCAGGCTGGTGGCAGCAGTTGTGGCAACCAGCCTAGAGGAGGCTGCCATTACTGAGCTTCCTGGGTTTGGTGCCCTGGGTGGCCACTGAATGTTATGCTACTGCTTGACTGAATCTAACAACCACAATGGGTCTATGAGAGAGGAGTGTTTCCTGTGTAATGCAATATTTGTTTGCTCATTAATCTGTCAAAATTTTCTTTTTGTCTGCTTCCCCAAAAAGCCAAGTAAAAAAATTTACACTTGCTTGCAAGGCAGGTTTCCCCTGAATCTTCAAGGCTATAATTAAAAGCTACATTTTGTTTAAGGAAATTAGGAGTTACAATAAAGTGGAAAGAACATGTGAAATGAATAATTAACATTGTATAGACTTCAGCATCATAATGAAGATTAAATACTGCATATATTCAAAGTAGATTAGTAGAGCCACTGAAAGCTGCAATATGCTCAGTGGGAGAGTCTATGCATTTGCTCAATAATGGTTTATGAAGAGTATTTCAAAATCATTAAGCATAAGGTTGTCATATATAAAACGATTAAAGTTTCATACCAAAGAAGCTTTAATTCCAGTAAATGCAATAATTTCATTTCCCTGCAACTTCCACCTTTCTGAATATATTGTAAATGGAAAATGGCCAATATGAAGCCTTACCAAATAGAATATGAATCCCCTTGTCTTAAGTTAATGATACTTGACATATGCACTACTTTAAAAATATAATGCCTTGGATTTTAATCACCAATTTCCCTCTGTTTTGTACAGGGCACACCTATATTTCCTTTATGAATACTTCCATTGTCTTACGATAGAATACAACAGGGTATCAACTGCTGTGCCACCCTGTTAACTTTAGTTGCTCATAAAGGTGTGTGTATTCCTCACTTTGGCTGGATTACAGAGGACAGCCATTTGCTTTTGTACCCAGCTATGGTAATATCAAAGGGTCTCAATCTTGCAAAGGACTTAAACACATGTCTAGCTAAGCATTAGTCTAACCACATGCAATGAAGCACTGCACTTGCTTAAATTTAAGCTCATACTTAAGTCAGCGTTGTGGAGAACTGAGAAATAAGTTTTTATGAAAATTTTGCCTCTCCCTATTGTTTTGATTATAATAGGTTATTTGGGATTATGGTATGAGATCAAAAGGGAATTGGTAAGAGAACTATTCAGGAAAGATGGAAAAATAGCCAAATTAAAGAGCATCCCAGCAGCAGATTAAAATCAATAACAGGATTGATAGCAGTAAGACAGTGATTCCTTGGCCCTGGTCCTGGTTAGAGCTGTTTTGACATGGCTGGGAACCTGGAGATCAGAGACACTGAGCAGTAGACATATTTATCTAGCAGAAAGCTAGGGAGGGGGAAAGCAGCCAGCTGATGCAGCATGACACAGATTGATGGAGAAGCAGACTGGCTGTCTTTTTGTCCCCAAGAGAGAAAATAATGCCAAAGCTAAGTTGTCTCTAGGCAGGAGGCTCAGGGGAATGCCAAACATAAGTATGACAATGTATATAAGCCCCTTTGTTGTTTCTGTTGTTTCTCTGAGTGCTATGGATGAGCTAAATAATGCCTGTCAAAGTCCCTGGGTAAGTGTCTACTTCTAAAACCTTTTTCAGTCCTTTGATCATTTCTTTCAAAATTCTCCTTTTGTGTCATTGCTTACTTCTGCGGTACACAGGTTTCTGAAGGGAAACTCTTGTAGGGTCTCAGTCAGCAATGGAGGCATAATTGGAGACCAGTCAGAGGATGGGTCACATCCCAAAGAGAAGTGTAAGCCCAGGTCTGTCACTTCAAAAGTTTATATTCTTGGGACTGTAAAAGTCTTTGGAAGTAGAAACTTAACCAGGATTTGACAGGCTTTATTTAGCTCAACTTTTACCTTGGAATAGCAAATGTCTGTGCTTCTGATACAGGGATTCCCAGTTTTATATGGTACAGACAATGCATAATGAAGATTTTTTTATATTGGTAGAGATTAGACCCTTACAGAAAGCTGGATGGTAAGTCCTGATTAACTTAAATTCCAGTTCTAAACACATTGTGGCCTATCTAAAGAAGCAGCTATTATCTAGGGACCAGAAGCTTAACAAGTCAGCCAAGTCTCCAAGGCAGCCAATGGCATGGAGCCAATGGCAGCTTCTGGCTGCTACCATGCCACTGCCACCATTGCATGGCTACTATCCCACAAGTTGGCACCAAGGCCTGCTGCCCCAGACCTCTCATCTTAGTTATACTGCTACTAGACATGAAGACATTTTAAAACAGTACTATAACTAGGATAGGGCAAGAGGGGTAATCAGCCCAAGTCCTGGCTACTAAAGGGCTCCAAGACCCTCCCTGCTGGGAGTCTTTGCTATAGCAGGAGAAACCCTGCACTGCCCCTGCCTGGACAGTGGAGCTGGGCACCACAGCAGTGCACCATGCAGAGCATCAGGGGATGGGATTACATCTCCTCCCACTTCTCCCTCAAGCCTTTGCAATCAAGGGATTTGGGGAACCCTGTGCTGCCTTTGCCCACGTACAGGAGCTAATCAGTCATGACTGCACCAAACAATGTATCAAGGGGGCAGGAGAGGAAACCAGAGCAAAGGAAGTGGTCCTCCCCACCCCCTCTGCCCAGCCATTGCAGTGGCAGGGGAAACCTGGCATAGCCTCTGCCCAGCCACAGAAGCCAGAAAGCCAGTGCTACACCAAACTATGTTGAGGCTGGGGAAGGAGTAAAGTCAGCAGAATGATGTTCCTCCTGGCTCCCTGACCCCCATGTATTGTGATTGACAAACCCTCACTCCCACCCCTTCCTCCTTACCTGTGGCACTGAATGAGCACTTTACGCCACTATTTTAAAGCCAGTAACACTGGGGCTAGGGACAGAAATTACATATAAATTGGAATAAGTGATCAGAAAACAGTTCAAATAAATATGTAACACAACAGAAGTTCAGTCACATAAACCACTTTCAAAATGGCCCAAACCAGTTTAAGATAAACCTGGATGGATGTAACATCAGACTTAATTGATTTAGGTTAAATCGGTTTATTGAACTTTTGTCCCAGATCCCCTCCAGATTCAGGTTAACTCACAGTCCTCCAGCATCCCAAAATGCTTTGTACCTTCCCTTACTCCCCCCACCCTCCCAGTATGGGTGGGCTAGCCTTGGCCCGGGTTGTCTGCTTCAGCCAAGCAAGGAGACAGCCCCTAGCTTCTGGCCTGGGTCACTGCTGCAGGCATATGGCTACATTTGCAGAATGAAAAGTGAATGTGTGTTCATTTACTTGTCAGTTCAGTCTATGCATCTTAGACTAACTTGTGAAGACTGAATCAATTCAGCCTCAGGTTTTTTGACTATCTGTGCTTAGCCTAGGAGAATCTGTCTAGGAAGTGGCCTTCAGTTGTCATTTTTAGGCTTAACTCTTTAATCAATAAATCACAGGAAAGAGATGGATAACTTTATAACCCATTTCCATAAGTTTTTGTTTGAACTTCCTTACTCGCTTTAGCCAGATGAATGACTGTAGCGTAAGGCAAATACCAACTGGCCATAACCTCTTCAGTGAAGAGAGATTAAGACTCCAGTCTTATCTGTGTGTAGCAAAACCCCCAGTTTTTCTTTTTTTTTCTTTTAAAATGCATTCCCTCCTCTTCCCTAACCATTTCTGACTTTGTGTTTCCCTCTCTATTCCCTATATATAAGTATATGTAAGCTAAGATATACGATAAGCTTTAACATTTTATTTTAGGAATTAAGTTTTATTTCTCTCCCCTCTGCAAATAAGTGCCCTGCTATTTTGATATAGCAATCCGGTGTTTTATAAGTGATAATTATTATGTTTGTATTGATTTTTTTTTTACTCCTTTTATATTGTGTGATTACTGTTTTAGGCCAATATATGTAAGTTAGCATAAGTCATGTCAAGTTTCCATTTTGTAATGGCAAGCCTCCATCTTATCCCCATGCCTGGTTGTGTAACCTATGACTTATATTATCTCTCCTATGTAACTTGGTTCCTGAATGAATGGAGATGAATGAGGGTGCTTGAGAGACAATGGCAGTAGGTCTAAAAATAGCTCCCTCTGAATGACCAAACCATCAACACCAGTACCTGGACCAGCAACCCGGCCATTGGAACCACCCTCAGCATTCAAGAAGCAAAAGATGAGGCAACCCACCATTGTGCCAAGGCTGTACATGCTCAGTAATAACAGCTTGAACTCTCTGGAACCAGACTGACCTTGCCTGGGCAGGCCCTCCCCATAAGAGATTAGAGGTAGTCTGCCCCATAAAAGGGGAAATGAAGACTGACTCCTTGGGGATGCCCTCTTCCTCTGGACCAGCATCATGCCACACTACCTCCCCACCCAGAGGCCCTGGCGGCGTCCCCCCTCTGGACAACACCTACTGGACAAAGACCCCTTTCCGCCTGGATAGGTAGCAATCACCCACCACCCTCTCTTCAACCAAGGACTTGGATTCTGCTTCTCTTCCCTACCTGGACTCCAACCCTTCTACTGAGTCTCTTTCTCCTGCTGCCTTTGTGAGTGCTTGTGTGTGCATGTCTGTGTGAATGAATAATTTCATGGGGCTGTGTAGTATGTTGTCTGTTTAATAAAAATGTTATTTGGACCCCTAAGTTCAGTTTGCTTTACTACTGTTCTGGCCCTTCTCCAATCTCTGCTCTTCGAACTTCTCTCTCATCCCCACTGCTTTTTTCCCTGATCTCTGCCACTGTTTTTGGCTCTTCCCCACTGCCTTTTGCCTCTGTCTCCTGGCTGTTTCCTTCTTGCCACTGGGCTTCTTTCCCCCCCCCCCCCCGCTTCCACCCTGATACCAGGTGACCCCGAGTAACCCCGGGGCCACTTGATCTTAAGGAAACCCAAGTCTCTGTTCCTCAGCTAGCTTCTCTCTAGTCCACCAGTTCTAATCCTGGTTCTGGCAACTTTCACTCCCTACACTTTAACTCTCTCTCTAACTTTAACCTTCCCCTTCCCCTTCCCCCAAATACCCCAGGTACCCCAAGCACACACATACATACTGTACCATCCAAGTTAGGAACTTACTTGTGTGTATGTGTAGGTGGGTTGTATGCGTGTGAACTGGCGAGTGTGTGTGCATATATATATATATATATGTCATTGTGTGCATGATATATGAATTAGTCTAACTTTTGGGGTGTATAGTGTATGTGCTTGAATCAGTGGTAAGTATGCATGTGCCAAGGCTAGTTTTGCTAGGTATGTGCCTGTGTTGGTAGTGTGTGTATATGCACCTAATTGATTTGTGTATTTGTATATGTGCAATTGTGTCACACCCTCCTGTCTAACAGCGCAATATTGAGATCCTGAGAGTTGGCCTGACCCCACAGGGCAACATGTGCAAGATGAGGAAGAAAGTGTACCCTCTAGAGTGCTGGTAGTTAATTGCATTATATATGGACAGCGTAAGATGGCTCACAAAGCATTGGTACTTTCAGGAACAGCGGTACAGGTAACAAATAACTTTATATATTGGCAAATTGGAATCCCTCTATTTATATTTCCCTTTATGGTTGTGTATGCTTCTTCCCACACTATAGATCTATTTTTGGGTAGAAACACAACGTGAGTTTCCTTCTTTATATGCCATCCATGCTTTTGGAACATAAATGCCATGAAGAGAACAGTTCCTTTATTTGGCTTCAAGGCATTTAAAAAACAACAACATAACAAATGAAAATGGAAATATGCATTTAAGTGTGGCCTAGGATCCCTGTCTCCAACAGTCACTGGAATACCAATAAATATATAAATAAATAAAAAACCTATCACACAGAAAAAGATCTCCTTGGAAGTTAATCTACCTTCTATTTATTTTAACTTTGAATCCCATCCTCACACAGCTAGTTTAATGAGTTTGTTGCAAATAATTCACCTGCCCTAAGTACATCCATCTGTAATATGGAACTCCAATAGGAACATTGCTGCACAAGGGAGGCACTTTAATAGAAATGGTGTGGGCTATCCTAGGATTTCCAAGGCAGGGAGGAAACTGTCTAGCTTAGTAAAAATTATATAAAGCCCTTGGCCAGTTTTTTTGTGGCTGATATCATTTGATCAACTGCAGTTGAGATGGATTCAGAAAAGCTTCCAGACAATGCCTGACATTGTCCAAAAGATTGTCTAAATCTCTTCCAACTCTGAAGTTTGTCCAATAAAAGATATCACCCACAAAAAAAACTTGTTTTTCACTACCATCCCAGTTACAACATCACTTTAACAGTACCACATACAGTGCCTACAGTAGGCAAGGATGGGTGAATGTCTTATATCCAGATAAGTATTTAGCATTCTTGATTCAAGAATAAGCAAATATTCCCAGTCCCATTTGCTAGAAAAGGCTCTCAGACCTTCCAGAAATATGATAAGCATATCCCCTTTACCAATTTGAACTTTTCTTCTTTTTATCTTAATGGTAACTGTAAGGTGCTAAGCGGGTCAATAAAAACTGCCAAAAGCTTTTTTCAACTCAAAAAAAAAAAATTGGATTTGACTCAATGTTTAAATGGAATTTGGATCAAATAATACTTTATCCAAGTTAGCTGACAGTTACCAGAAATAATAGTTCAGTATATATGACCAACACAGGTCTGCATGAAATCAGGAACAAGTTTAGACAGCTACAGAACACATTCAAAAACAAATAAATAAATAAACAACAGGAATAACCTCCATTGGGAAAAATATTACCACATTTCTTGGAATGATGCATACCTTAACCAGCGTAACCTGAAAATATTACTATATCACCAAATGAAGAAAAAAAAAATGTCTGTGATAAAGAACATGTGAAAAAATGCTCCCAAATCTCATAATTTCTTTTGGCGAGTGGCAAATTCCCTGGGGCATATTTTCTGCATCTCTATTGAGTGTGCAGGAAGCACAGAGAAGTTCACTCTATGCAAGCAGAGATAAACAAGTAAGAAAATTTTGAAAAAGTTAATTTGAAAAAGCTGTAACCATCGCTGCAAATTAAACATGTACTGATTTAAAATGGGAATATACACTTTGGAATGGGAAGAGCCTTTGCTTTATGGATTTATAATATGTTTTCAGGCCTCAAGTTGAGTGCTAGAGACCATTACCATAACTATAAATTAAGTTTATAGCAATATAATTGTAGGCCCTAAGTCTAGGTAGTATTAATAGCCTTATCAATTACACTGCTGTAAACCTAGTTTATAGCAGTATAAATATTGATATTAATGCAATCAAGCATCAGTAGCAGTTATTCACAGTTTCCTGTTACATTCAGCTACTGTGTTACATAGAATGTTTGATTTTAAGCTTGCTGTGAATGTGGATCTCCACACAGAATAATTTCATGTGTCAATTCTAATGGCACTTAAATAATAAGACAAATAAGTTCTGTTAAATGGAAACATTTCAGGTGGAAGCTGTTTTCATTAAATTAAGGCATTTTGTACTAGGACTACTATCAAAATTAAAAAATGTTAATGCTGAAATTTAGAGCAAATAATAACAGTTATTTATTCCCGATTACATTAAAAATAAAAATTGTAGCCACATTTGGAGCAAGTGTAGGTCTTACTGAACAGACCTACAAGGGTTAAATTAGGAAAACCTTTTAAAGAGATAGCATGCTGAGGCTGATTGACTTGACTGTATGTGCATGTAGGAATGGGTGCTAGAATTAACTAGGGGGGCCTGAAATGTATATGGGAAGAATTAAGGAGGTTTGGAATAGCTGTAAGTCATATTAGCCTAGTTCTTTAGGATCTGACAGAATAACATAACAAACATGTACATTAATTTATAGTGTAGTAAGATTTAGTGAATAAAGGTAGTTTAGGTATTAGATGTTACCAAATTATAAGGACATTCTTAGTATTTTGAATGATTACTTTGTACATAATTAGAGAATGTACTTATGTAACTCACCGGGTGTGTTAACTAATGATTGAACTATTGCATCTATGTATAAAAATATAAAGTTTTGGAAGACTTTGGATCTGTGTACCTTTGCACCTACCTCTACTACTGGCCAACCTAGTCACCTAGCAGACAGCAAATAAATCTAATCTGGTTATACTGGTTGTGTCGGTCTACTTAAACCATGTTGCAGTAGAAGCTGACAGCCCCTTGGGAGCAACACAGCAAATATCCAAACAATATTAAATGCTCTCCCAATAACAACAATGATTTCAAAAAGAGTAACAGTCAAAGCAAAAAGAAAAATCAAACATGTTCAGAGGTAGGGAAAGTTATCAGGATGGTTGTTTTGGAGAATGGAGAAACAGATGAGCTTAGAAGGACTGCATCAAGACACAGGTGTGGAGCCAGTGAACAGGGATTGCAAATAGAGGAGCAGTTTGCAGCCAGTTGCTGGAGGCAAAAGGAGGGAGGAAGGAGGAGAGAAGCCAAGCCAGGAACCAGATCCTGCCCAGGAAAGGTAAGTGATCCAGCTGCCTGTACCTTTGGTTTAGCTGACTGTTTAGTGTGAGGTGTGCTCTGAGAAGCTAGGAGTGAGTACTGAGTGCTGACTGCTGAGTGAGTGCTGATTGCTGACTGCTGCATGACTGCTGCGTGGGCCTGAGTCAGCCCAGGCCCAGAAGGGTAAAGATGGAGACTCCCCAGGAAACCAGAGCATCAGCAAACAGGGGCTGCCAACAGGGGAGCAGTTTGCAGGCCAGGTCATAGGCAGGAGTAAACACCACGTAGGAGTATACAGGAGCTTCTGACAGAGACTTCAGGTAAATGAATGAAGAGGGGGCTGCTATGGGTTGTGAACATGGAGCGCAGCCAGGGCCCCTGCTCTACTGCTGCCTCCACCCCAGACCTCCTGTGAGGCCTCCACCCAGACAGGCGCCTTGGATGGGTCAGCAGTGCCCTGGCCCCCTGTCTGTGGGGTGGCCTGGAGGGACCTCCTGAGGCCTGGGGATAGCATGGGGGATGACCCAAAGAAAAGTATAGGGATGCTTCCTTAACATAGGATATGCAGCATAGCTTTTGTCTTGGCGTACACCTGTACTGATGTATAAAGGATGATCACATATCATGTAAACATATCTGAGCTAGCTGGAAACCAACTGGCTTACATTCTGATGACAGGGGACTAGAACTTTGCACAGGCTGAAATACTTATCCATGAACCTGGTCCGGGGTAGATATTCAGGCAGATTCCACAGCCTGAACTGTGATTCATGCTGCTGTAGGGTACACTGTTATTAGTCATACAGGTAGCTAGTTAAAAGCCAATTAGGAATGTCTCAACATGCTGCGGAGGCCATACCTTCAGTTTCTAGCTGTTGCCCCTATGTACTTTAGAGTTCCAGGGAGGCCAGGTCTTCAGAGATTAGGGTCTGAATTACAGCTCCTTTGAGGCAATATGCTAAGGAAATGAAGTTCAATGTTGGTCTGACTCACAAGGAATCATTTGGGGATCAGTTGAGCAAAACAAAGTATTTCAGTTTCAGGAAACCTGAAATGTTTTATTTCACTTAACAAGCTGAAAATAGAATGTCGTGCCATTTCCAAAGCGACATCTTTTAATCAGTTCCTTTCTGTGAAAAACTTCAACATTTCACCTGTCTGTTTCTTCTTCTGGATGAAAACAAGTGTTGAATAGAAATCCTGAATTTTGTTCAGCTCGAGTCATAAATAGGGGAAGATTTGGAGGATGGGACCTAGAGCCAGACTCTGATGTAACAATGTTGATTTATGACATCTCAGGAATTTGCCTATAGTCTTTTAGAAAAGTAAGTCTTTTTTTACTTGTACTCATTGGGCACTTGTACATGTGACAGGGGTTTAGTCCCCTAAATTAAAATGGGTTTTTAATTGCAATGATTAAAAATCCACTGTTTCAATGTTGGGGCTTCCGTCACTTATGGCAAGGGGCCCAACCCTTTCTTTTTTTCCCTCGGAGCCTGCCTCTCCTGGTGGGGGCTGAGCTGCCAGTGGGCCAAGAGGAAGCATAGCTGTGGGGTCCCTGATCCTTTCCTCCATGGCAGCAATGCCCCCCAGGGCTGCCTAAATGGGCTGCTAGCAGGCTGGGGTCTGCCCCAGGTTGGGCTCAGGGAACAGTTCGAATGGGTTGGGTGCTGCCTCCTAACTGGGGAAGCCTTAGGCCTACTAGCAGCCCACCTGGGCAGGCCCGGGGGGGCACTGCTTCTGCAGAGGGAAGGACCAGGGCCCTACACCTCAGGGCCCACCAGCAGCTAGCCCCCAGCTGCAGGCAGATTCCATGGGGTGGGGGGAAAAAAAGAATCAGGCTCCTTGCCACTTTTTTTTTCCTGATGGAGTCTGCCAGCACTACATGCCGGCATGATGAGTGGCCCCTGAGCTACAGGGGCCCCCAAATCTTCCTCTTCATGATGGCAGCATCCTGCCCCCCCCACCCAGGGCTACCCAGGTGGGCTTAGTATGCCAGGGTCTGCCCCAGCTTGGAGGCAGCACTCACTGGATTCAACTCTTCCCCAAACCCTCTGGGGCCTGCAACGTTCCATGCACTGTCTCCACCACCTTCTCTGGTTGCCAGCACACCCATCCACCTGACCCTTCTGCAACTTCCCCATGCTGCTACAGGGGCAAGCCAGCCCATTCGTGAGCCAACACCCAGTCCAACCTAATTGTTCCCTGAGCTCAAGCTGGGGCAGGCCCTGGCCCACTAGCAGCCCATCTGGGCTAAGGGGGTATCACCACCATGCAGGGAAGAACCAGGGCCTCCCACAGCTCAGGGCTACTTGGCCCACCAGAAGCTTGCCCCTGGCTGTGGGAGAGGTGGGCAGATTTGGTGAAGAAATAAAAAAAGATTGAGCCCCTCGCCACTTCTGCCTCCCACCCACCTCTCCTGCAGCTGGCCAGGGAGGTAAGCTATCAGATTAAAGGCTGCGACTTTACAAGTAGTTACATTGCAAGGTAATATACACAGTTATGTGGTTTAGTTTGCAATGTAACTAACTCGTTTAAATCATAAAATACCCCTGTGAAGTGGGATGTAATTAAACTGCAAAAATGGGCAATTTCTGTCAGGTGTACAAGCTCCCATCAAATCATAAAAAGTGTCTTTGAAAACCACACGGGAATAAAGCCATTAACATTAGCATAGCTACCACTGAAATCATTAGATTCCTCATATCCAGAAATATATTTGGCATACTGTGTTTTATAGCCACCCCTCCCTTTTTTTTCCCCTCTCAGTGGGTAGCAGTAGTAAGAAGGGAGGAAGGTAAGACATCAAGTAAACTGGGTAAGTTAATGCTTCCTTTCTCTACTATTCCTCACGAACATAAAATATGGGTTTGTGGATCAAAATTTGACAGGTTGTGGCCTTGATTTCTACTCAACAATCAACAGTTCTTAAAAATACTGGATGCATGTAGACATGCTGGGAAGCTGCTCTGACATGCTATAATTACTGTGCATTGGAAAAGACTTGAATAATCAAGTGTGCTGAAGTAAGCTAATTAGCATGCTCCAGTCAGCCTCTGTGTCTTGTGTATCAGCACTCCTGTGCTTAAAAATGGTGATGGGGTGCTTTAATTAAAGCTTGTTAGACGAGCTTTAAATTGCCCCCACCACCATTTTGAAGTGTGGGCTGATACGTAAGAAACACTGTGGACTAGGGCTGTGCGAAGCTTCGGGTGATGATTTGATTCAGAGGAAATTTGGCCCGATTCCATGGCTGAATCTCTGAATCTGAACTGAATCAGGGGACCAATTTAAAGGTCTGAATTGATTCAAAGTTCTCCAAAACTTCAGAAAAGCTTCGGAGAACTTTGATGATTCAGGAAGTCCCCGGTGGCTGCAGCAGAGAGCTGCAGCCAACTCCAACTTGGTAAGTATTAGGGCAGAAGGAAGGGGGGCTGGGGGAAGGGACCATGGGGGTCCCCTGTCAGCCCCCAAGCTCCCCCACCCCTGCCCGCTCCCCCAGACCTATCATGGTTACCCCCCGCCCCGCTCCAGCTCCTGGTACTTTAAAGAAAAGCCCCAGTGCTCACCAGATGCTCAGCCATCCCTGCTGCCCCACACTGCCCCATGCTGCATGCGAGACTCTGCTACAAGCCCCGCAACCCTCCCTCTCGCTCCCCGACACCCCACAGAAGCCCTGCCCACGCCAGCTCTGGCCCATTAAGAAAAAAACCCTGAGAAAAGCTCCAGGACTCACCACTCATGCAGTGGCCCTGGGGCTTCAGCAGCTCATGCAGAACCCCCCACGACATGGGGCAGTGGGGATTATGTCCCAGTGGCAGGCTCCAGCCTTTTAAGAAAAGCTGGCCTAGGTGGGGCACCTGTGGGAGGGCTAGGGGAGTAAGGGGGGCTTGGAGGGTTCATGCAGAGCCCCTCCCCCATGCAGCATGGAGCAGTGGGAGGCAGAAGGGATCACCCCCTGCCTGGCAGGACCTGCTGAGTTGGGGATTTTTTCCCCCAAAGTGCCAGAGCTGGAGTGGGCAGGACAACCATTGCTGGGCTGGGAGAAAGGGCAGGGGTTGGGCCTGGCCTGGCTGACTCAGAAATTCGAAGAATCGAATCACTGTCCCCTAAATCGGCCAAAACCAAATCTGAAGTGAATACTACCTGCTTCACACAGGCCTACACTTTAATTAAAGGAGCTCTCATAGCCATTCTAATTAAAGCATCCATCCCACCCTCAGAGCACATGTAAAAATGCCCATTTATGCCTGAGCATTTAGTTCAAGCCTGGCCCTGATCTAAATACTTCTTAATATTTCTATATCTCTTCTTAAATGACTCTAGTGATTTCCTGTCAACAAAATGCATTGACTCTAAGAAATGTTTAATAACCTCACATGTCTTTAGAAAGCTAATTAAGGTTTAATAATATTGCAGAACTCCTTCAGATGACATAACGGGGCTGTGGTGCCTCAGTCAACATTGTAAGCCACTTGTTAGTACCATTGTATCCAGAGCCAATGGGTTCTTCTACCCATATAACTGATTGCACTTAGAATTGTATTCATAGGAAATGAGTTCTTAGGCTGAATGTTTTCAGTCTATAAGACATTAAGGTCAATCTGCTTTATGATTAAGAATGTTGTCTAATCATGTTAAAAAGCATTAAATCTTTAATTATTTGTAAATTGTATGAGAGTTCAGAGTGGCAATCGCTGTTGACAAAAGAGTGCTCCTTCCAATCTGCCACTGCTGTGTGTGTGTAGATTAAAAATGTTGCATACGCTTGATTTGTAGCCTTATCATCATACAGATTTATGCACAGAAAACTAGGCAAAAACTCTTAAATAGAGGTAAATATTAGGCCTGTGAGAAGCAGCTAGTATTTGCTTTGGATTTGGATTCAGTCAATTTAGGGGACGGTGATTCAAATCTGGTGATTCAAATCCCTGTCCCAAATTGATTTGGCTGAAATCTGATTCAGAGATTCAGCCACGCCGGGTCGACCAAATCTCTGAATCAAACAGGCCCCATCTCCCACCTGTTCTCCCAGCCCTGTTAATAGCTGCCCTGCCCGGCCCCAGCTTTCCAGCTCTTTAAAAAAAACACCCTGGCACTCATTGGCTACTGCCAAGTGGGCAGCACCCCACCCAGTGATCCCCACTGCCCCCCCCCACTGTCCTGCTCTGTTAGGGGCTGTATCATGAGCCCCCATTTCCCCCACTTGCTCTCTTATCTCTTTAAAAAGAAATAAAAATTCCCCACTCACTGGCTGCTGCCAGGTGGTGGAATGATCCCCATTGTCCCCACTACGTGGGGGGCTCTGCATGAGCCCCCAGAAGCCCCAGTGGCTGCTGCAGCAACCAATGAGTGCGGGGATTTTTTTTTCCTTAAAGAAGAGTTGGGGCTGGGTGGGACATCCATGGGGGGGTGGGCTGGGAGAGTGGGTGGGGGATGGAGGCTCATGGCAGAGCCTCTCCCACAGCACAGGTCAGTGTTGTGGAGCAGTGAGGATCTCTCCCCAAACCTGGCAGGAGGCAGTGAGTGGTACCTTTTTTTTTAGAACCGGAAGCTGGGGCTAGGCAGGGCAGCCAAGGGTGGTGGGGGCTAGGAGAGCAGTTGGGGGTCAGGGGTCACTGAGGTGGGCTGGGGGAGCAGACGGGGTGGGGTTCCCCTATGGTCCCCTCATCCCTCCTCCAGCACCCTCCCTCCAGCCCCCTACTAACTGGCATGGAGTCTGGATCCAGCTTCCTCCAGCAGTGATTGAGGACTGCCTGAATCTGCAAAGCTCTCTGAATCTGTTCCAAATCAATTAGGAGAGCTTCCAATCAATTTGGATCTCTCTATTGATCTCCTAATGCGATTTTGGATTCAGAGAATCGGGCCAGATCTCCTCCAAATCAAATCAGCACCTGAAGCTTCTCACAGCCTTAGTAAATATAACATGATGTGATGTACTTAACATACAGTTCCATAGGATTCCTTGGTCAGGGCCAGAGTCCTTACTCAGACTGAATAAGACCATATTCCGAAAGTTATACCACTGTCTCAAATGAGACTACTTGCAGCCTGAGTACTACACAAGGGGCAGGTCTACATTTCAGTCCAAAAGCAGGATTACAGTTTGTATAGATATATTTATTTTACCTAAATTAGCTAGGACAGGTATTAATAATATTATAGCTATACCAATATGGGCCTCAGCACGGCCTAGCCTCCTGAGTATTTACTCAAGGTTCCAAGCTGGGGTGTTTTTTTGTTTGTTTGTTTGTTTGTTTTTCAATCTGTGCTGTTTCATGCTGTAGTAGCACCACTGTTATTGGTATTTGAACAGAATACCTGTAGCGAGGTCAATGACGTGTATATGAGCTGCAATTGCTTAGTGTAGACCACGGGTAGGCAAAATATGGCCCATAGGCTGGATCTGGCCCACCAACTGATTGGATCCAACCTCCAGGCTGAAGCCTGCCAATTGATTATATTCAGCCCACAGCTGTCCTCATGGTGCTCTCATGGTGCTGAGCCTGGCTCACTCCCAACTGGTGCAGACTGTGCCAAGGTCCTGCCCATGCCTGCCAGTGGGGCTGCTCCCAGTGCGGTTGCAGCTGCTTGGGAGCTGCTTGGCTCCCCCTGCCTCCAGCAGCTCCTCCTCCTGACCCTGCTTTGCCACTCTGGGCAGCAGGTAACACAGGGAAGGGCAGTGGCCATGAGGTTGTGTGAAGGGGAAGCTGCAGCCAGCCAGGTGGAGTCTGCGCCACTTGTCCGACACAATGAGGAGGAGGAGCCAGTGGAGGTGGGATGAAGCCAAGCAATGCAGCCACACTGGGATCAACCCTACCAGGAAGCTGTGTGCACTGGCTGGTGCCACGGTCAGGGTCAGACATAGGCAGGAGCACCACATAGTCTTCCCCGGGTAGAAGTGGTTGGGGATCGGACCCATGCAGAGGGCTCTGGGGGTAGGAGCAGGCTGAACGGTGGGTGGACCACACTTGCACTGCTTGGGTGAGCTCTTCTGCTCATGCCCTGTCCTCCCTCCCCTCCCCCCTACTGCTGGCCAGCTCCTGGAACCTAGCACAAAGGCCCACACACATGTGCATACCCACCCCACCACACAAACCCCAGCACACTCATGCTCTCATGCCTCCCACCTTCCACCCCCATACACAATGTACAAGAGTAAGACTTATTTTGAATTATTACACAATTGCCTCTATACACACTAGTCAAAAAAATCAGGACAAAAAATATTTTTTGAAATAAAATTAAAATATGTCATATAGTAGATGTCTGACTTTTAGTATATAATTTATTTTAAATCTATAATTTGTTAAAACAATATCTTCTAAAGGAATGTATATGTGTGGCCCTCAACAGCTCACCAAAACTTGTTAAGTGGCCCGCCAGCCAAAATAATTGCCCGCCCTTGGTGTAGACATACTCAAGGGGAATTTCATATACCATAGGAAAATGGTATGCAAAGGTATGGTATGCATTTAAAATGCTGCTGAAATATCAAGTGTACAGATTTGCACGTCTGTGTGAATGATGACTGACTTTGTGGTTTAAAAGATCAGTGTACAGAGAATGGAATCAATGACTCTCTGTATTAGGAGTAACTAAGATTTAACAGAGGTAGATCTACTACATGTTGATCTAGGCCTTGCCATGTTAGAATGAACAAATGAATGAAACAAATATGATTTCTGCACAAAAAAAGCTTTCGGTTTTGATTTATGACAAAACTTATACTGATGACCCATAAAAAGTTTGCCAATCTTAGGATAGAAAATGATAATATTTGTGTTGAGGAAGGTCGGCAAGCTCTAAAGGAGACCATCCATGAGGCCTGCATGGAATCAATTGGCTTTCTCTCTCAATGACATCAGAACTGCTTTGATGAAAACAACACTGAAATCCAAGCCCTTCTGTATAGGAAAAGAAAAGCTTTTTGTGACTGGCAAAACCATCCTGTGTCCAGCGAGAAGCAGCAAACTTTTCAACAGCTTAAAGCTGAAGCCCAAAGGAATATTTGAGAAGTCAAAAACAAATGTTGGGAAGGGAAGGTGAAAGAAATCCAGCAGTTTGTTGACAATCATGGCATGCAGATCTTCACTGCAAACAAGGCTGTGTATGGACCAAGCTCTTGTAGACTCAGTCCACTTAGGTCTGAAAATGGCAGTACGCTGAATCCAGCAAAAACTGCTGGAAGGAACACTATGAAAAACTCCTGAAACAAGAATCAACGGTGACTGATGAAACCATCTAATCCATTCCACAGCATCTAGTAAAGCAGCAGTTCCCAGCACTGGGGCCGCAACCTCATTTGGGGTCACAATGATAAAAAAAATGGGGTCAACACTTCCCAGGAAGGAGAGATGGGGAGGCATGGGTGCCCGTATTTGTGCTTGGGGTGGGGATGGATGTGGGCTGCCTATTGTGAGTTCAGGGCTTTACACCCTGCTGCACTCCCCATGGGACCTTCATTGCAGAGGGTGCAGGATAACTCAGTGCTTCTGGTGAAAGTCCTATGCCAGCTATAGCACCATGCCAAGACTCTGTCTGCCCACCTAGCAACAGTGGGGAGCAAAGACCATGCTGTGGCCACCACTGCTGCCAGGAGGGCAGGGGGGCACCTAGCTATGATGGCATGGCTGATGTGGGCCTCCCAGCAGTGGCACTGAACCTCCCCACCCTCCCATGCCAGGTCTTGTCTGCTGGGTCATGGAGGCCTCCAGCAGGAGGGAAGCAGGGTGGGGAGCCCCAAACCTGCAGTAGGCAGCTCACATCCTCCTCCTACCATGGGATCTGTTCTGGCTGTGCCACCTGCAGGGACAGGATGTGAAACCAGGCTCCACACTCTGCTCCAGCTGCAGTTACTGTTGCCTCCCATAGGCAGCACCTGGTATTCGGTTCCTACTGGGGTACAGGGAGCTGTGGGTCCTGGCCCTGGTCCTGTACCCCTGGCATGTGGGGTCCCACACCAGCATGGCTGAGGGGGCTGTGGGTAAAGATGAGGGGCACTTGCAAGACCAGGGGGCTATGCGTGGGGAGCAAGGGGCACCTGGGAGGGTGGGAGGGATTCAGGCTGGGAGTGAGGGGCCATGTTCAGGAAATGAGGTCTTGCTGAGAAAATGGGGCCATAAATGGAGTCATGCTGAAGAAACAGTTGGTAAGCACTGTAGTAAAGGAAGCACTTGTCTGTCCACTAATGTCTGTAGAAATCCACCAGGTGGTAAGACATGAAGAACAACAAAGCATCTGGCCCTACAGGCATACCAGCTGAGGTCATCAAAGTTGGTGGGGAAACGAACCAACAAGCTCGACACACTGTTTTTCAAAATCTGTAATACTGAGCAAATTCCTGCTGACCTAATGCCAGTATTGTCACCACTTTAAAAAAGGGAGATGAGTCTTATTATGGAAACTATCACCCTCCTCTCTATTGCTGGGAAGATCCTTGCTCAAATTCTGCTGAACTGACTACTCCTTCTTGCTTAAGAAATCAGTGAGTCTCAATGTGGATTCATACCATTGAGAGGCACCATGAACAAGATGCTCCATCTGCCACATGGTGTCAGCACTGAGAACAGGATGGATAGGAACCTTTTCAATCTCTCCTGCCTCCGTGTCAAAACCAAAGGCACTTTGGCTTCTATTGCAGAACTTCAGTATGCCAATGATTGTGGTGTCATTGCACATACTGAAGAGGACCTACAAATGATTCTTAACTGCTTCTCTCAAGCATCCCAGTGCCTGGGACTGACCCTTAACACTGGAAAAACAAAAGGTGCTTCAACAGCCTGCTTTGGGTCAGTCAACGTCCCCCCCGCCCCGTCCCCGGCAAAGATCCTCACTGAAAGATAGGAGCTGGACAACATTGAACACTTTACATACTTTGCCAGCTATCTCCTAAAGAAAGCCAACATGGATGAGGCAGTGTCCCTCTTTGCCTTCAGAACATTGCATCATCATATACTGAATGATCACATCAGGACTCAAACAAAGCTCCTACAATACAAGGCTGTCATAATCCTAACTCTTCTCTATCACTGAGAAGCCTGGGTGATATACAAGAATTGCCTGAAAAGCCCAGAACACCATTCACCAGTGCTACCTGTGGAAGAGCCTTGGCATAAAGTGGGAGGATCATCGCACAAATGCCAGTGTCCTCACTGATGCTAACACCACTGATATGGAAGCATTAATTATTCAACATCAGTTGCAGTGAACAGGACATTCTGCATGTCTGTATGTGCATGACTGAGGTACATATACCAAAACAAGTGTTATACTCCCAACTCAGCCAAAGACAAAGGACATGTAGGGGCCAGAGGAGATGCTTCAAGGGCATCCCCAATGCAAACATTAAATATGACATTGACACCACAAATGGCAGAAAAATAGCCTGGGACAGGGTTACATGGCAATGCCTTGTGAGAGAAGGCACATCTTACTTTTGAAAGAAAATCCATGGTCCAACCCTCCCTTTAATCACCACATATGGCATTTGCCACAAAGCCTGTGCCGCTCAGATCAGTCCTCTTGACCATCAATGGACTCCTCTACAACCCTTTACTTAACCCATGGGAGCAATAATCCTCAACTGTTAGGGATTAAGGACAATGATGACAAGTCTAGTTCATGAACATACAAATTAGACAGGCTGAGACTGGAAAGAACATAGCAATAAAATTGATATTTGTATAAATCTTAATAGTCAAACTAGTGACATAACTGTACTGTTCACACTCAGCCAGAGATCTCTCTCCCCAGTCTCTTATCATATACCTTCTCAGCAACAACTACAGCACTTTGTAATAGAAAATAATACAAGGACAGCATTTAAGTAACAAGAGGTGCCTATACATGTACACTGAGGCTGCTCTGACATGCTGTAATTACAGCATGTCAGACCAGACTCGATTAATCAATTAATTAATTAATCAAGTCTGCTGGAGCATGGTAATTACCATGCTCCAGCAGACTCTGGCATCAAGTGTATCAGTGTCTCCATTCTGAAAAATGGCAGCAGGGGCTCTTTAACTAAAGCTCATTGAATGAGCTTTAGTTAAAGCACCCCCATTGCCATTTTTCAGTACAGGGACACTGATACATGTGATGCTCTGGGCACTTTAATTAGGGCCAGTCTAATTAAAGTGTCCCCTGCCACCTCCTGGAACGTGTACAAATGCCCAAGATGTGTATAAACTTGTTCTACTTTGATGGATGCCATGCTTGTTTGTATGTCTCTCTCCTTTTGGATTTCTGCTAATCACACGCTTTCCCTAGCTATTAAAGCACAGACTAAGAAAAACCACCCTTCTTTTCACCCTCTGCACCTGCTGCTCAATTCCTTACCATTTTGCTCTTCCTTGATGTGCATTTACACTTCTGCCAGATTTAGTTTAATTGACAAATTAGATCTCAGATTAGTTTTTGCCAAAGAAACACCTGGCAAAGAAGAACCTGAAAGGCACTGGCATAAAAGTCAATTCTGTCCGAAAACAGAGACATATGCAACTGAAGACATCCAAAATGATGAGACGACCTCTTACCTCAATTGTATATTTTCCCCTGTTTTCATTGTCCTTACACATTTGTTTGAGACCAACTACCAGTATACATAGACCTAAGAACTTAGTTACAACAAGTATGACAAGTAATTAATATTACTTTTGCAACTAAGGTTAAGTACTTCAGCTAAAGCGCTTGTACTTCACCTTGGAGACTGCAATTCAATTCCAACATAATCCTCAAATTAAAAACTTATACATGTTTGCATCAGCTCTGTTCCTTATGCATAGTAGTTCACGTTGTCCAAAAGTACCCCCTTGGGTCCTCTTCCTTTGTAAGCCATTAAAATTATTCTCACTTCTAACCTAAACTAGCATGGCTGGAAATAGGTTAAAAGAATAAAAGAAATAAAAGGGTCATACTAAAGTGTCTAATTAAAGACTGCATGTTTACAACATTAAATGAAGACCCAAGGAAAAAAACATTAAAGTGGCTGCAAAAAACATGCTGTGATATCATGAATATAGGCAATGATTTTCCCCCTGGTTTTGTTTGAAGGGGCAGTTATGACTTTGGTAAATTGACAGGACAGACATATATGGCAGGTACTTACTTGCTAAGGGGCTTGGTGTTCTTAATAAGTCCCATTTGGAAAGCCTACACTATTGAAATCTGCTGGAAAGTTTTACTTTAGGATTAGCTAGAATAAACCCAAGGGTATTCAGGTAGTCAGAAAAGGTTGAAGCAAGTCCCTGCTAATAATGCTTCTGGGAGGAATATTTACATAAGTCGTCGAGCCGAAGCTAAGTATTAAAAAGGGGACAATTGTTTAAAGCCAGAACTCTAAGTACTGTAATTAGTGTAGACCTCAGAACTGCCTGTTGCCAGATGGAAAACAATGACAAAAAATAGCTGTCTCCAATTCTGGTAAAGTCTCTCCCAGTAAATAAGCCCATGGTGTTCCAAAACATGTAAAGGTTTTAGGTCTGGCTTCTGGGAAATTTACACAAATGTGCTATTGAATGAGTGGACATGAAGAGTCCTTGATAAGAAAAAAAAAAAAGATAAAACTTCAGTTAATACAGTCCCCCTGTTATTATGTTGAAGGACTAATGCACAGAAGGCTTCATATGGATAATAATAGGCTTTTAAACTCAGTCTAACGTTACAAAATCAAGGGCTAAGATAGGTTCCATAATGGCTGATCATGTAATTTGTGTCTTGTACAAGACACAACTGCACGAAAAATATGCCATGTGGTTAGTCAAATGTGCCATATTGTATAGCAGGGAACTCATGAATCTCACCTTTCTATCCCTCAGAAGTGCTGTGCTAAAGAAGTTGATACTGGTATCCATTTGAAATATGGAAGTGTGTGTTCTACAAAATCAGAGTTACCCTCGGGATGGGTTATAACTTGCAGGATTAAACTACAGTGTTATAAATTTTGTTCAGTTGTGACATGCTTTGAAGTTTTTAATGAGGAGATGGCCAATGTTTCCTGGAGTGTAAATCAATTTTTTGCCTACTCTATAAAAAGGTAATCCCCCTCAGGTGGTATTGAGGTAATTGGTGAGCAGTGTAAAGAAACTTGCTTTGTGACTGGCTATCTGCACTATATAACAATAACCAGTGGACAAAGGACATTCCAGGCTTGAGAGTGCAAAGACTTTCACAGGTATGGTAATTACATACCACAGATATTGAACTGGTAAGTTAGCTCAGCAGGTTACTGTCATGACTTTTAGCAAGCCAGCTAGCTTGTTACTGAAGGATATCTTGTTTCATATGTTTACAGTCAGTGATAGACTCGCTGTTTGTGCTTCAGACAATAAATGAAGCTAAATCATATTTATATGATTTAATAGATAATTATATGCATTTAAATTATTAATGCAAATATAATACCAGGAAAAGCTAAATAATTAATGATGTACTTATAAATAATTTCTATTAGTGAAATAGATTGAGAAAATGATTTGTTCTTAACAGTAGGCTTATGCATATTTAATAATAACTACCAATGATGTAGTTTATACTCACTAAAAACCCTAATGCTCCTAAGCCATTTACACAATGTAGAACATGGTTATTACATTTAAAGATAAAAACAACTAATGATGTGCCAGGGTCTAAGTTTTGACTTGCATCCAAGAAAGTGAAAATTATTTTAAATTTGACTTTCAACATTGACAAGCATTTTATATAAATAGGAGATAATTGATTTTTTTTTTAAAATCCCCTCCTTACAATTGAGTAGCTGAACACAGATAGTGTAAGGACAATCAAACTGGAACATTTCAGCAGGAAAATGCATTGCTACTGTACTTCTCATTTGGACGCTTGTTTGGTAATGGATATATCAAGCTTTCACACCTGACTTCCATGCTTAGCTGAACTATACTTAGTACTGGACATATGAAGTGGGGGAGAGCCATCACTTTATAGTACATGTATAGCCCACAGTTCCGATGGTTTTTGGAAGCTAACTGTCTCCAGGACAAGTAACAAATGTGTAGGTTTTCTCTGGTATGGTCATGATTGTAAAGTAAACTGCAGCAACAATAAGACACTAAAACACAGGGTAGGCGGACTACCTCAAAAGCAAATTTTAATAAGGCCAAAGGCCTAGCTCTAGCATCTTACCAGCAGCAGGCTGATCAAGTGAACAGGGTACAATTGCATGGGAATTGGAACATGTCAGTACTATTTCTTCTCTGGCACTAGATTATTGTCTGACTTTGGGCACCACATTTGATACTTCTGTACCTCAGATTCTTTATCTGTAAAGGTGAGGTGAAGTGCTTACAGAGCTATGGATATCTCCCACCCATATACTTCTTTTTATATCATTAGCCTTTTCCTTTACAATGCCTCTATTCTATTTCCATCATATTAACCTATTATCAGAGAGGTACATTTCTGAGAAAATATAGAGAGAAGCATGGCTCAAAACATTCTAGGTAGTCTTTAGTACTGTGATATTTTGGCTCTCTCTGGATACTATTCTGCCTTAATAAGAATATAATACATTTAGTTAAATAGAAAATAACCAACATTCTCACAAACTTTTTCAACCAATATGTAGATTTCTACCTAGTGCAGGGATATAGTTACTGAACTCTACTGGGTAGTTTACAATTCTACAGAAAAGGTAGTATACTCTTTTAAATGCTCTCAATGTTTAGAGTAATTTCTGGAAGACCTGATTTCATTTCTACAGAATTCTGTTGATTTAATTTATTCTGTTTCTACACATCGCAGATGATATTAAAATCTATGTGTAATAGACCACATTGATCACTTTAAACTATTAATGATCTTAAAAACTATTTATGATCAAGAAATCACTTAAAATATGGTTTTACTTTGGTGGCACCAGTATATTTACGAAATTCTATTTGTTGATGCTTTCTATAACTTTAATCCTGTTGCCTCCAAGACTCAAACTTCTGTTAGGACTAGCACACTGCCTTACATGGGCCCCACACATATCACCCCCCTCTCATTAGGGCCTCTTGCACTCTGCCCTCTCTCACAGGGCCTTTTATGCTCATACGGATTGCTGGACCACTCCCAACCTGCCCGGCTCACCATTGGAGCAGCTCCCATAGGCCCTTGGAGTTAACTACTCCCACTCCATGGCTGATTAGTGTGTAGTCTTTTGGGCCTCTCCTATGACCCTCATCTGCACCCAGTTGGGTAATTCTCCAAACAGGTGACCAACTCTACCCCGACCCTTCACCAGGCAACTTCACACAAAACATACACTCAACCTGCTGTGGAGGCTGGCCTGTGTGCTGCCTTCAGGCTGTCTATTCAGCCCTACTCAGGACACCCCTGGTGCTGCCCTTCAGACCATCCCTTGAGTCCTACTCAGCACCAGAACTGCAGAGGCCTTCAGGCCGCCACTGTGCACCCTACTCTGTGCAGGCTGCACAGCTGCCCTCTCTCACTGAGGCCTCTGGGGTCTTACACCTCTGCGCAGCTCAAGTGGCTGCAGCCATGCCTGGCCCTCTTACCCACAGTGTTGTGGGGCCTGGAGTTATTAAAGCTCCCCTACCTACCTTTCACTGGGGAGGACTGCAGTCCTGGCATTTGAATGATACTGCCCTGCAACAGGCAGTCCCTCCAGGCCTCCCTACCACAGACCTCCCTTGGCTGCAAGCAACACACTGCTGTCTCTACCAGGCTTACCTTTGTTTGAAAATGGCCACCTTAATCAGGCACTTTCTGGCTGCCTGCTCCAGCCCATAAAGTGGCAAGCACCAAAGGTACACTGCCACGGCACTGTTTAGGCAAAAGAAGAAGAATTCAAATTTATTCCCTTGCTTGAGGAATGGAATGATAAAATTGTCTCATCTCTGTTATTGCTATTATTATTTAAATGGGAACTGGGGCCCCTTGTGCTAGGCATATTACAGAAAGACAGTCTTTGCCCTAAAGATCTTAGAATCCAAGTACATAATGAAAGATAGCACATGGACAGAATACAAAATAATAGAAAAATAAAATTATATTCTACATGCTTAATCATTTAAAGTTATTAATAAAGTTTAATTAAGTTGTGAAGGTTTTTTGTGTTTTGAACTTATGGAAGTGTTTAAATGTAAATGCATTAGCAGTGCATAAGCAAATGCTGGATGCATAACTTGGCTGTTGGAACGTGTTAGACAACCACATAATCTTTTTGTTGTGATCAAATGTTATGATGATCAAACAGGTTTGTAGTCCCAGGTAGGCATGCTTATCAAGCTTCACTGTACTTTTTTCAGGGCTTACTTTTTGTACTGCTGAAGGTACCTACTTAAGTTATAATTCTCAAGTGTACAGCAGTAACTTTCTAGTTTAATGTATGGTAGTAGATAATGAAAATTATGGACCAATTCTCTTCATTCTGTGAAATGGAAATAAGACGGCAGGCTCAGTTATCAGCCATATGTGGGCAGTGAATGGAAATGAGAGTAATATTACTAGTTAAGTCCTCTTCTCCACTTCCTGAGCAGTTAGAAGAACCTCTGTATTCATACAACTGAATTATCTGGGAGAAGTACCCCAGAAGAAGAGGCCAGTGCTGGGGAGTAGTTGTGTAAAACAGAATAGTCTCATTGTAGCTGCTGACAAATCATGACAATATGCTGTTGCAATGCTTAATTAAGCATTACACCCTTCTTCATAGCTCCTTCAAACCTGGGAAATGAAAAGGCTCAACAGTACTACAAGAGAGAAGATGCCAATGAACTGTTCATGGCAGAGCAGTCACCTGCATTAATGGGCCTTCAGGTCCTTCTGTTGGCATTAACTCCTTCACTACAGTGGAAGCTTTCAGCTTGTTTTCCAGGAAAGCATTCAAGGATATTTTTTAAACTTAACTTTTCCCATCTCCACAGACAAGAAGGATCCAACCTGTATATCACTAAATGCAGAACTAGGTATTTTTACATTTAAAGGTGTGACACAAACTGACACAAGGCTGGAAATTCAAAGCAGAGTCTGACATTTTGCCCTGAACTCATGCTGTGCTGTCACAAACAGACAAGCCTGAGATATGGTAGAATGTGATAATAGCCCTAACTTTGACTTCCCTGACTCTCTGCCTTTTATTTAAACATTAAGAACCAAGTTTTAGCTGCTCCTGAGAAGGAATGCTGTTCTGGGAAAGAAGTTTCAAACAGAGTCCTTCTGTATCCCTTCACACAGCTGCTGCAAGCAGCCATTGTGTAGCTGTTTGTTCTTGCTGTGAAGCAGGCGGATGCATTATGGCTTCCTCCAGGATAGCCTTTCAGTGCTGCCAGCAGCAGACCTTAAATCAAGGATAGAGAGAGAGAGGGTGGAACTTTATTTGTGTGTGTGATCCTTTCCCTGCACACTAGCTTTATCCCAGGATGGTAACTGTTGTTGCACAGTCCTTCTGCACTCAAACGAGAACTCCTGTTCTTTGCAGGCTCAGTGCCCCCATCCACACATAGCTGGAACAAAGGGAAAACAACCTTCTTTCCTCCCATCTCATTTCTGCTACCAGTCTCAATGCTTTGGGTACCAAAATATGACCATGTATGGTCATGTTGTTTGGATTAGCCTAATATCAGCTTTCATTCTAGTACCACATGCTTCAGCACTCCAGCAGCTCACTCAAAGCCAGTATTTCAAAGAGTCCAAGGATAAGACTGTAACCCTTCCATTAAGAGATAAATGCAAGAAAAAGAAGAAACACTGTGTGCCTGCAATCTTTTGTCACAAGTTAATTTAATTATTAACACACATACAAGCATCAAGAGTCCCCCATTGAGGTTAGGGTTCATAGCTCTTAGTAGATACATATGCATTGTAAGAAATCATGTCTATTCAAAAGAGCTAACAGCATTACAGAAAAGGAATATTATTATCCCCTTTCTGACCATGTAAAAGGAGGGAGAAGGATCCAGCCAGGCTGCAGACCCCCTGTGTGGGCACCAGTTAAGTATGCCATTTGGCATTGTCCTTCAGCAGTGACTGAAGCAGGCATAGAGGGTCTTTTTTAATTTTACTTTGTCTTAGCTTTGTTGAGAGGAAGAAGAGAAGTGATGTATGTTTTTATGGTGGGGGTGGAGGTTGTGACAGCTGAGCCCCCCCCCCCAACTATAGGAGATGGGTTGCAGGCTTGGAGGAGACATTGCAGGAGGGAGGCAGGATCTTCTTTGGTGGGTGCGTGGGTAGGAAGTGAGAGGTGGGAAGAAATTTCTTTTACCCTCTTGGATGGGAGTGGTGGTTGGGAGAAATAGTTGGGATTGGCAGTGGGAATTGGGTAAGAAGGTGACAGTTGGATGGGGGCATTGAAGTTCTTGGGTTCTTCAGTGTTGTTTGCAGAATGCTGCCAGTGGGTGGTTTATATAATGCAAGCTGCTTTGAGCCTTTTGGATATACTTCTAAATAATAATAATATATGGGAAGCTAAGAGTTAAGGACTTTATTGGTTAGGTTCATTAAAGTACTAAAAATATGGCCTGAAGGCACTAGATTCAAATTGGATCCTCTAGTATCTACACTGAGGCCTGGGATACCTAGGTACTGGGTTACTTGCACCAGCAATTTGATGTGGTTAGGTGCCTTTCAGGATGACTAAACAGTTATTGGAGAGATTTCGGAAACGCCCAGGAGTGATTCAGGTTTAGCTGCCAAGGCACTGTTACAGAGAATGGGAATATTAGGCGTTACCAAAATGTATTTCAAATTTGAAATGCTGATTAGATAAGCACATCATGCTTCAAGCGTCAAGAACAATAAAAAGTCCTTTTTCAGATATGTGGGGAGCCAGAGGAAAAGCAACAGCAACATTGACCCCTGCTGAACCAGATGGGACAACTGACAACTAACGTCCAGGAAAAAGCCAACCTATTAAATGGGTACTTTGTGTCGGTCTTTCATCAGTCCCATGGGACGCCCATGCCCACCACAGGACAGGGAGGTCCAGGTGAGGGAGATCCTCTGCACTCCGTTAATGCTGGCCTCATGAAGGAACACCTTGAGAGGCTGGATACCTTCAAGTCAGCCAGCCCTGACACTCTACACCCCAGGGTACTCCAGGAACTGGTGAGCATCATAGCCCAGCCTCTGGCATGGATCTTTGAAAAGTCCTGGTGCTCTGGTGTAATTCCCAAAGACTGGAAGAAGGCCAATGTGGTGCCGATCTTCAAGAAAGGGAGGAAAGTGGATCCGGCTAACCATAGGCCCATCAGCCTTACTTCTATTCTGGAGAAGGTCTTAGAAAAGTTTATTAAAGAGGCGATCCTTAATGGACTGGCTGATGCCAACATCCTGAGGGATAGTCAGCATGGGTTAGTTGCGGGTAGGTCTTGCTTAACAAATCTCACTTACTTCTATGACCAGGTGACCTATCACCTGGACAAGGGAGAAGAGATTGATGTCATATCTCTTGACTTCAAAAAAGCCTTTGATCTGGTATCCATGATCACTTCTTGGCGAAACTGGCCAATTGTGGCCTTGGGTCCGCCACGATCCGCTGGCTTGGAAATTGGCTCCGTGGTCAGACCCAGAGGATAGTAATTGACAGCAGTCACTCATCATTGTGTCCTTTGACCAGTGGGGTCCGGCAAGGCTCTGTCTTTGGACACATATTGTTCAACATCTTCATTAATGATGTGGACATTGGAGTCAGAAGTGGACTGGCCAAGTTCACCGATGACACCAAACTTTGGGGCAAAGCATCTACACCAGAAGACAGGAGGGTGATTCAGGCCGACCTGGACAGGCTCAGCAAATGGGCGGACAAGAACATGATGGTGTTTAACACCGAAAAATGCAAGGTTCTCCACTCGATGATCTATTGAGGTCCCTTCCAACCCTAGCATCTATGAATCTATGAATCTTGGGAAGAAAAACCTGCGGCATCCTTATATACTGGCTAGCACTGCAGAAGAAAGAGACTTGGGGGTCATCATTGACCACAAGATGAACATGAGCCTGCAATGCGATGCTGCGGCTAGTAAAGTGACCAAAAACGCTGGCTTGCATCCATAGATGCTTCTCGAGCAAATCCCGGGACGTCATTCTCCCCTTGTACTCGGCCTTGGTGAGGCCGCAACTGGAGTACTGCATCCAGTTTTGGGTTCCACAATTCAAAAAGGATATGGAGACGCTTGAGAGAGTCCAGAGAAGAGCCACACGCATGAACAGAGGTCAGGAAAACAGACCTTACGACGATAGGCTGAGAGCCATGGGGCTCTTTAGCCTGGAAAAGCGCTGGCTCAGAGGTGATCTGATGGCCACCTATAAGTCTATCAGGGGTGACCACCAGTAACTTGGGGAACGTTTGTTCACCAGAGTGCCCCAAGGGATGACAAGTTTGAACAGTTAGAAACTACTGCAAGACCATTTCAGGCTGGACATAAGGAAGAATTTCTTTATTGTCTGAGCCCCCAAGGTCTGAAACAGTCTGTCATTGGAGGTGGTTCAAGCACCTACACTGAACACCTTTAAGACCAAATTGGACGCTTATCTTGCTGGGATCCTATGACCCCAGCTGACTTCCTGCCCTTTGGGTGGGGGGCTGGACTCGATGATCTTCCGAGGTCCCTTCCAGCCCTAATGTCTAAGAAATCATTTCCTATTTCTGTCAGGAGCTTAAAGTACATAAGAACTGCCACTGACTGGGTCAGACCATAGGTCCTTCTTGCCCAGCATCCTGTGTTGCACAGTGGCAGAGATTGGATACTGAAAGGGAGAATAAACAGGTTATGACCAGGGTTGTTTTTTTACTGTTCCTCTCATTTGCAGCATCTAGCATTTAAGGTCTAGGAAGTTATACAGCCAGCATTTAAGGTCTCATGCTGCATTTTAGGCACCTGCTTCTCTTTGTGATTCACAATGCAATGTGTCTCACTTTGGAGATTCTCCCACCTTTTCCCAAATTGCCTAGTGGTTAGAGTATGTTTTTAAGAAAATGGAATCCCTCTCTTCATCTTGAAGGGACTCAAACTCATATATCTCACTTTCTGGGAAAGTGTCTTAAACACTAGGCTATGAGCTAGGCTTATAGGAAGGAACACTCTTTATCATTCGTGTGGAAGCCAACTTACTAGGCAGCCAAGAGAGCAAGATTCATAAGGTCAGGAGAGGAGCAAACAAGAGGGAACATGACTATGCTGCACTGAAAAAGGTACTTTTCTGAGAGAGATGTTCTGAGACCTTATAATGGCAACTGTTAAAAAAAACCCAGAAATAATTCTGCCACCAGGGACTGGAACTCCCTACTCCCAGGGATGCAATATAACTAGCAAGTTGCAGTCAGATTCCCTCTTGCCTGCTTTCTTTCTGTAGAGCCTATAACAATGCTACACATACCTCCACTGAGCATATATCATTTTTTGCTGATCACGGGTTCCACCCCACAGCTACACCCTGTTCTATCCATTACCTCTGATGACCCTGCAGCCATAGATTGGGTACAACATGTGCAATAAGTCCAAAAGGAATTAGAAACCCAGATGGAAAAGACAAAGGAAGTGTACAAATTATATGCAGACCAACATTGGCAGCAGGGGCCTGTTTACTTGGTAGGATAGAAAGTGTGACTATCAACAAAATACCTCTACACCTACTGACCCTCTCAGAAACTGGATCACAAGTACATTGGCCCCTTCTATATCACCTGTGAAATCAATCAGGTCACTTTTGAATTGCGGGTATCACCAACACTGAAAATCCACCTATTCTTTCACGTCACTGTTCAAGCCATACACAGATCCCTCACCGACCCCAGACTCCTCCATGGCCAGGAAGAATACTTTGTCAAGGAGATTCTGGACTCCAGATGAAGACAAGAGAATTTATTTAGTAGACTGGGAGAGGTATGGAACAGAGGAATACATATGGGAGCCCACAGAAAACATCCATTTCCCTAATTTTGGTACAGAAATTCCATAAGGAATAGCCAGGAAAATCTGGATAAGTTCCCCCTAGAAGGGATCAAATGTTTACCATGGAGTTGACTAATGACTGTTTAGCTTCACATTGAGATGCACCCATTGAAGGGGGGATGGGGAGAGGAATGTCAGGCCATGACCTTGAACCTAGTCTAGCTCTGGCCTGATTTTTCCTGGATTCCTGACCCAGCTAACTTCCTTACTTTCCAGATTCACAACCTGGTTCTGGCCTGACCTCCTGGATATCTGACCCAGCTAGCTTCCTAATCTCCTGCTCTGCTCAACCCTGTAGATCCCTGACAAGCTTTCTGGACAGATCTCCTGGATTCTGCCTCCCTGGCTTCTCCTGACCCTGAGGTAACCCCCAGAATTAGCCGACCATAGCCTAACATGACACCAATTGAAACTGGGTCCATATCACAAAAAATATCTGGCATATCTTTGAACTGTCCTCACATGTTGAATACATTATTTCTTACTGTGTGCCCTTGGTAGATGCACTAGCATCATAATTTACAAAATTGGCACAGGAAATTCAAGAAGTCACCTTGGAAAAATGCTTGAGATTGGCAACAAAAGGAATGAGTGTCCAGTCTACTCCTTACTTGTACAGAAGGATACTAGCATGCCTTCTAGTTGATTTCCTGTGCCAGGTATAGCTGGGAGGCAGCCCAAGACTGAAACATTTATTCTAAGAATTAGCACCATAATATTTATTGTAAATGAAGATGCATTTTAAGGGCATCTAATTTATCTAACAATATATATACAGTTTTTTGGCACAGTGTATTTACTCAATACATTATAATGGCTTAGCTCCATTGGGCAGATGCTTATTTAGGCACTTTTTGACCCTCACAGAACTTAATAGCTTTTACAAAGCTGTTACAGGTTTTTTCTTCTTCCTTTGAATCTTTCTTTTCCCCTCAGTTAGTGACCTGATAAATAATATGAGCTTCTCTGAAGCTGTTATAATCTATCATGTTAATCCAGCTACTTCGAACTAAAACTGAGCGCTAAACTATATAATAGACATTTGCAGAAACACACACACACACAAAATTAAAAGCAAAATTAAATGGTTATGGCCTGTCTTCCTGCTCCTTAAAATTTGCATTAAGCAGTTTGATCCATAATAGGGTATACAAAAATTTCCCTAAATTCTCTTGTTCCACGCTCCCCCAGTCCTAAACATTTCCTGATAATACTTAGGAATTAGGGAAAATATGTCTTAGTCATAAACATGTTGTGTTTCTTTTATACTGAAGAAGTACTGTCCAGGCAATTTAAAAACAATGTTTATGAGCAGTGTGAGTTAAAGCATGCTGAGGCAGTGCCCTATATTTATAACAAATGGGTTCTTTTACTTGGAGATGTATGACAGTGGCTGATGCTGAAGCACCTGCTTTCTTTCTGTTTTCATATATGGCTCATCTTCATGCAGAATGCAATTCACCAGAATGACAGCAGATTATAGGCCAATTCTCGGCTCTGCTCCATTTCATATGTACCACTCAGAGTGCAAAGACTGGAAACTGGCTAGGAAGCCCTTGCTGAGTCTTTTCCCCTAATAGGGAAGACAGGTGACCATCTTTCTGTCTATCATCACATCTATCCACCCTATTCATCTACTCCCAGAGTTTCCTACCCAAATTCAACCATTTAATATAGACTTTCTGGTTTCACGGTACATAAATATGCAGATTAATTCATCTGAATGTCTTAGTGATTTTCTGTACTAATCCATGTTATTTCCCAGATATGTCAGAACCTGAGCAGGAGCAACTGGCTGAATCTAAATCCAGGAGACCCAGACAATGTCAGGGCATAAGAATGGATGATCTTAAAAAACAGCAAATTCTATCCCAGTAGAGCAAGCCTTCCCTTCCAGGATAAGGAATATGCAGTATAGGAATCCCCATAAACACTTATTTGCTATGATAGACAAAATAAACAAGGGCAAGGAAAATAAACTCCTACATTTTGCTGGCCAGGAGTATGTACCCCATCCCATTACACAGAGCTATGGCAATTTATTCATTCTCAGGTACTAAATTTAAATTTTTTTGCAACTTGGTCACAGCCATTAAGATAAGATAAAACAAATAAACAAAAATAAACTCTCCAAACCCTGCAAATTCTTCTAAATGAAATCACTTGCTGAATTAGAAACAGAACACAAGGGTTTCATTACTGACATACAATTATTATTTATATAAAATATAAAGTCTTAACCTTCAAAGCTCAGAATGGGTCTGATGCCTACTTAAAGCCTACCTCTGCCTCCAATATCATGAACCTCTCAAAGTAGCCACAATGGCCAAGGTCCATTAAGGTCTCAAAATGGATAAGGCTAGTGGGGATAGAAGAATAAGGATGTTTGTTTCTGTCCAACGACTGTGGAAGTTGTGCACTGCAGAAAAGTTGAGGATGGCAACACACCAGACCACCAACTAAATAGGACTTCCCTATGGCTTGTCTGGACATACTTTTGCTCTGTCAGAAATAAGGAGCATTACTGTACATCCTCTGAGAATGCAAGAAAGAAGAAGAACAGTAAGCTATGGAAAGAGAAAGTAAGTTCTTGAAAATCTTATTTGCCATTGCACATCATGCTTCTGAAGGAGGAAGTGGGAGTAGATCATAAATATTTTGTAAGGTCTTCAGATTACCCAGTGATGTATGCAGCATATAAACCTAGGTAGACTGTGATTTTACAGTCTGTCAAATAGCAGAAAATATGCTATTTATTGATTTTACTTGCTATGGGTGCAATGTAATTCTGATCTACTACTTTGTTTTGAAAAAGCATGATAACATTCAAATAAAGGAATTAAAAAATACTATTTATTTACATATGGTTCCTACAGACTTTGCCAACACAAAGCAAAAGCATGGAAGTCACTAGAACAACAGGACATCATAGGTCACATTCTCTGTTCTGCTCCACTTCATTTATATAACCCAGGCAGTTTAAAACCCTCTCACAAAGCTCTTGGTTAGATTTTCTCCATACTACAACCTTAGAAGAAGAATCCTAATCCTAAACTCTTCAGCCTGTACAAGAGTAGGAAGACAGGTTGGGGAAGAAACAGGACAAAAGGTTAACACGGTCCAGAGCTGGCAGATGCCACCTATCGCATGCATGAAGAACCCACTAATATTCTAACCTGTGCCCAATGCTGAGACCTGGCAGAAGTTTAAATCTTATTCCATAGGACAGCTGTTTCTATATAAGTCAAGGCATTGATTTTAATCTGTATAATCATACCAGTACAGCCACTTGGGTCAAGATTATCCTGTTGAAGAAGATTTTTTTTGGTTTAGTTTTCTGTCTCCTAAGAAAGGGTTATGTTAACCCCAAAATCTAAACTATACTGGGATAGCTGTACAGGTTTAGCTCATTAACTCTCTTGTGTAGACACAGGCTAGGTACAGATATTCAAAAAGCCTGAGGTGGATTCAAAATAATTTATGAGGGCTTCTCTAAGCAAACTAGGTTATTTCAGGAACAAACAGAACACAAGTTCACCCTTCAGTGCTGGGGGCACACAGGCTGCCTGCACTGGCCAAGCCCAACAGGTTAGGGCACTCTTGCAAGCCTCCCAGCAGGCTGCTGGAGAATGCTGAGTCCAGCCAGCAGCCATCCCCGATTGGCTAGGGGCCTTTGCACCAGTTCCATCTCCTGCCAGTGGCCAGCTGTCAGCCGTGGCAGGCGGGCAGGAGTGGAGGAATTGTGAAGTGGAGTGGCCCCCTCTCAGTTGTGCTGTCTTGGACAGTGCTGGCTGTCAGTGGCAGCCGGTGTGTGTGTGTGAGATGGGGAAGCGGGGGAGGGCAGAGACCCTTACCACATGGAGCTGGCCTTGGTCCTTCAAGACACAGATGCCAGCTTTCCCCCTTTTCCCTTTGCTACAGCTGTATCTGTGTCCCTGTGTCTGTGCGCCTGCATGACAGAGCAGCCAGGGGAGGGCCAACTGGTCCTTCCCCCCATGTCCTGCTGTTGCTGACAGCTGGCCAGAGGCAGAAGGTGGGGGCTGAGGACAGTGTGGGCAAAGCTCCAGTGTGCTGCCCTATGAGGCACAGTCAGCAGGGACCTGGAAAATATTCTAGGATGCTGACACCTAACTTGAGTTAGGAGGGGACCTGGTTCAGAAGTTCAATAGATCTGTCTAATCTAAATTGGTTAAGTCTGATGACACCTCGATCCAGGTCTATCTTAGACTGAGTTCTGCTATTTTTAAACTAGTGTATGGGCACTGAACTTCTGTTCTGTTACACATTTAGACCAGTTTATGATTATTTATACTGGTTTGTGTGTAATGTCTGTATTTAGCCAGTCTCAAGAAATCTCAAAAGCTTCCTAATAATCCCCTCTCTGCATTTACTGTAGGCAGAAAATAACATTCTCTTATTTCTTTTGCTTTTTTCATAAATCTGCCTTTTCCCCTAGGATAGGAATTTGTACTCATGAAAAACTGGAATTTTTATCTCTGATTCTCTGTACTTTCCAGTTACCTTTTAAATAAAATTATCTAACCTATATTTAAAATTGATAAATTGTCACTTTTGGATTGATGGCTATTCTAGCTGTGTTATCAATTGTTCAGTAGTATTATTGGCACTGTTTTCTCTTACTTGTATTTATATTTCCAGGGTTAAATTACATTCTATAATGTTTTCATTTTGGGTTTTTTTGTATGCCGAAGTTGTACACTGTGAGTTGCACGGAGCCAAGTAAACTGATACTTTGTATTAATTTTACCAACTGCTGATAAACTCTGATTACTCTATTATAAGACACTAAAATGTATTTCAGAAAGATGATTTTTTTTAAAGCTCTTCCACTGCTAAATATACCTAAAAAGAGAAAAAGCTATGAAGTTGAAAGATGGGTAATAAATGCATTCCATAAAGCATATGCTTTTCCATAAATATTTAGAAATACTTTTAGGGAAGCATGTATAATTGCTAGTGAGAAAGTAAAAAACTATTTTTCTTGTTATTGATCCAAACAGCAACAGCAATGTGCTGTCTCTTGTTAAATCAAGTAATCTGTGAAGTCTTAATTATCAGGCTTTTTAATATCCATGTTAGTTCATGTTTTCATTCAGATTAAGGGACTACAGTTTATTCAGAAATATCTTTGAGGCAATAAAGAAAATGTACATAAAGCATTCGAACAACAATGATCACCCTTTATTTACTGCTTCAAACTAAACATTAACAAGAGGTTTTTGGTAAAGAATTGCACTTATACTACAAATACAGCTCTCACTGACATTCCTCAAAGGTATGAAGTCTGCATCACTTGTGCCTTCTGCTGATTTCTCAGATGATACTAAAGTTATTGGAATACATAAAACCCTTTCTGTGATTATTAGGGCACACCAAAACGAGTGGTTAATAGTGTGGGAGTTCTCATAAACTCATGAAAACAGACTATCATTATGAATTAAAAATGCCTCTTCCAAATGGATGGATGATGATAAAATGTTTGTACCTGTAAGGGCAAATTCAAGGTGCCTTCCTTGTATTTATTCTTTAACATTCTTTCTCCTAACACTATAATCCTTTGGAAGTTATTTTCTGAAGTATTTGTATTATCTAGAGAAATATTTTTTATAAATCGCTTTTACAATGACTAACAGGCACAATCGAGAAATGAAAAGGTGATCTGCAGATTGGTAAATATAATGTTTTAGGCTTTCTGAAGAAGGGGGGATTTCTAGACCTCAGTATTATATTGCCAATAACTTTGATTAGATAATAATAAATACCAGTGGTCTATTTAAAACAATGAACGGAATGGAACTGCTTGCATTTGAAAAGTTAAACACAGAATTCAACTTACAAAATATGCATTGAGCCGGTGAGGAAAGAAATCCCAAATAAAAAGTGACAGATAAGTAATAGTTACTGTAAATATGATTCGTTTTTATGACTTTCTATTATGTAAACAGAAATCATGAACAAATTTACTTCTGTAGTCTTTATGTCCCCCGTGCTGCAAATTACTTCATGTGATAATAAATGGAGTGGACTTTATGTGGGAAAAAGTGCTCTGAGTGTGTGAACTAATTAGCAAAGTAAGTCACTTTCCAGCAAGTCACTTTCCCCTCCACGTGTTGCTACAATGTTGTGATGTGGGGAGCCAGAGAAGGGTTGCCTTCCTCTGAACCGTTGGGCTAGAGACTGCAGCCAAGGCTAGCGATTCTGACTGGTACGGGTCCTGCTCCTGCTGGAAATAACAGCCAGAGGTTTCTGATGAGAGGATATTGCCCCTCAACGCAGGGTCAGTTTGATCACCACATTTGGGATAAGGAAATAATTTTACCCGATGATCGGATTGGCAGAGACTGGGGAGCCTTATTCTGTAGTGGGGGCATAGTCCTCTACCTTGTATCTCTTTGATTACATCTTAACAACCCTTGTAGTGGCAGGACACTGAGGGTGCATCCAGAAGTGCGCACATGTGTGTTCCCCCAAGGACAAATAGCAGCGGCACATAGTGGTGCTGCTGCTACTTGTTCCAAGGTAATGGACCTGCACATGCGCTCTAGCATGTGGCAAATTGCTCTGGCTGGGAAGGGGAGGCTGGTGCCAGCACCTGGTCTGGCCTCAGCAGCATTTCCTGGGGTTCTGGGGGTCTTCTGAAGCTGCAGAATCAGTGATCCAGGCATGCAGCGCTTGACCAGCACCTCCTGCATGGCTCTTGCTGGCCAGGGTCCAGTTTCGTGCAGCGCACACTGCAGCCACATGCGTTGCCATTCTTATTTTTAAACTATTTTTTTTTAGATACCGGGATTTCCAGGTATCTAATTTTGGCTCTGTGCTGCAAATATGCAGCAGGAAGAACTTTTTCACACGTGCCACATGCATTTTGCAGCACGTCACAAGTCTTTGAGGCACTGTGAAATACATACGAATGCTTGTCTGGAGTCACCCTGACAATGCTTGGCCCACTGCCTCACTTGCAGCACTTTAGGGCCCTTTTGGTGTCTGGGCAATATGCTTTGTAACTGTGCAACATGGTTGATTGTGTAGCTTTAGGAATAGGTTAAGCAAGGACTTGTATTTGATGGTTTGGATAAGGATGATTCAGCTGCAAGCAAAGGGTTGGAGTAGATGACCTTTGGAGGTTCCTACTACCCTACCATTAAGCACATATTTAATTCTTTAATAGTACTTGCAATTAAGATTATACTTAAGTGCACTGTGAATTGGGCTCTAAGTTAGTTTAATATGTTATACAAAGTAACTCTCAGACCATAAAAAGGAACATCCTGCTATAAAGTTAGAGCTAAAAAAGTGCAACAACCTTATAGCTGGTTTCTGTCCACCTTTAATTTGAACATGTAGCAGGGTCTATGGCCCCTGGGACTGAGGTACATCTTGAATATATAAAGTAGCCCAGTTGTGTGATATTTACTATTTTGATACAAAGTCTTCAATCCTGAAATCATTTGAATATAGCAATATATACATTTTTTCTTTGTCTGCCTGTGTGTGTGTCTTTCCCTCTGTGTCATTTTTAGTGGTTAGCCATTGGTTTCAGAGAAAATTCTGGGCATGTAAATGCTGAACATTCAAAAGTTATAAACATTCAGAGTTCTTTCTATTTGTTCTTTTTTTTTAATTGAATGATTTTTAAGACAGTCTCACGATTCAAGATTTTTGAACGACTGGGTCAAAATTCTGCAATAATGTAAAGTAGAGATGTAGGACAGAATTCAATTCTAACTAGTAGAGGACTCAATTGCATTTGAGTTGCTCATAAAGCCCCCAGTTATAAGGGGTTCGCATGTGCACATCTCTGCAGGATGATCCTGTTCCTATAATGGAGGCACTCACACATCCTGAAGAGATAATAGAATTGCTTCTGTGTTTTAGTTGAATAACTCAAGTGTTGGCTACAAGTAGCATTTTTATCATTCACTATGTGAAATATATTTCTGCCATTACTATAATGTATGAAATCCACAGGTAAGTTATTTATATAATGACATTTCACATCAGCAGTGTGCTTAAGAAACATGAACTTTGTTAGAAAAAAGCCCTACCCATAAGGTGTACAAATGATGGAATCACGTGTTTCCTCTGTCCTTTCCCTAAACCCCAACTTAAACCAAGAGAGCTGTCAATACACACACAAAAATGTACAAGGCCAGTCCCTCTAACTGGAATTTCTTTATCTCCTTAGCTTAAACATTTGCCGGACTGTTTTTTTCACTTTTAATTTTCCTTACATACAGTTGGGTCAAGAAAGCTATTTAATGTAAGAAACTATCAATTAAGCTACAAATGATATTGTACCCCATATAGGTTTAAGCACTAAAAACTGAATGCAAATTTTTAATTTAACAGTGCATTTAAAAAAATAATAATGTACAATGTATAAGGGGAATAAAAATATAGCACACATCAATTTTAGAATGACATAAATGTCATTATGACCTTCATGGATTTTCATATAGCCTAAGTAATCCTGGTAAACCCAGCTGATTCAAATACACATCTTCAATCATTTCATTGCTATTTTGCCCTCTGTTGTAGTTGTATAAATCTCTTCCTCTCTAATATGTCTGTTCAACAAAAAAATAGTTGTTGCTGTTAAAGCTGTTAAGCTAAAAATCAGAGAACTTGTCAAGGAGACCTGCTTAGATGCTGATATTCTGGACTTTTGTTGTTTTAATTATATTGTATCCTTGTCTTTTGTGCTGCTTTATGTAAGGTTGTGTCAGCATTTCCATTATAAAACCTTGCTCCTCAGGGTTTTATAACTCAGAGTTAAAAACTCCCCTAGGGCTAAATCTTGGCATATACAATTTCAGCCTAGAAGTGGAAAGTTAGCTGTCTATAGTTTTTTTGGGGGAGGGGGTCATAATACTTCAAAAGCCAAAGGAAGTGAGAAAAATATTTGGTGAGACTAAATGTTTTTTTCCTTCACAAAGAAAGAACAAAAAATAGCTTTATTTTTAATAAAGATATGCATCTACAGACTTATTTTTGTGTGGGGAAAAAAGCAAATTAGAAACAACCAAATCATATTATTTAGAAACCCGTTTTCTACATACACATGAACTGTGCTTTTCAATAGAAATGTCAAAATCTATTATATAAGTAAATTTTAAACATTAAATTAATATGAAAGTCCTAACGACACTTCATACATTTAGAATGCCAAGTCTGGGATTTCGTTGGAGCCATTAATGAGGAAATATGATTTTTAGCGCCTTGTTTTCAGTATTGTTATTTCCACATTGCTCCATTTTAAGTGAAAAGAACCTGCAGGTGCTCAGAACTTCTGAAAATCAGAACAAAATGAAGGTAAAAAATGCTGTATGAGTTTTAATGTAGCTAATACATGTAATAATATTAGTGGAGATCCAGCAAGACCGGCTTCAACACAGGCTAACCAGCCTAAGACACACCCAGATGCCTTAGAAAGCTCGTACTCCAGTTTTTAACCTATGCTGAAAAAAATGCTGCTTTGTCTTCCAAAAATACTTAGTACTCTACGATGTTTAAAACTCCAAAGCAAAGCATACCCTGCTTACTCCAAAACCTAGTTCTATTATGTGTTATGGGTATCTCAGTATTATCTTCTCAAGTTCCGTAATTTCTAAAAGACCATTCTTAAAATAAGGTACATAGTTAAAAATGGCTATCTTATCTATACAGAAAGCGCACAGTAGCATCTTTCTCTGCTTTAATTACATATGATACTCTGCAACCTCACTTCTTGCAAATGGGAATAACATACAGTTAGAAAATCATTGTTGGAGAAAGGCCAGCGTTGCCTCCTACTCTTGTTTAAAATAAGATTTTTAGCCAGGGGAAATTGCTGGATTGGGACTTCTTAAATACTCAGAGGCATTTGGGTAAAAAAATTATTGGTCTGATGAGATAATGAAATCTTTCAGCTTTATCTTTATCCAGTGCTCACTGCTATTTCTTTTACACTATACTACCCATACCCATAGCTATGATATCAAAATGCTCAATTACTTCGCCTAAAGTTGAGGATATGCGAACTCTCCTCCAAATACTGATCTATACTTCTTTAAGTTTTTAATTTTTTAACACTAAAATACATTTGAAACACAATACATTATATTTCAAATGAATACAAATATAATTTCAAATAAAATATAAGATAGAGTATTATAATTCTTCAAATAGAATGGTAGAAGTTTCTAACAGAAATTCTGAAATAAGAATGTAAAGAAATAAGAATATCATCTTTGGAGAAGTATCATTTTTCCTCCTCTAATTCCATTATACCATGCTACCTTACCCATTTTATTAAATCCTTTAAAGTATTTTCTGTAAAGAGAAACACATATTTCATCTTAAATATTTCATTTTAAATATTTCTGGAGAAGAATTAACATGAATATCTGATTACTGAAATTTCTGGCCCAACAGAACTGATAATTTTCTTTTAATGAAGTTGTAGTAACTTTATTTCATTTTACAAATTTTTAATTCTTGGCTTTCTTATATGTTTTATATTATTTAATAATACATCCAAACACTAGACAGAATCCAGTCCTAGGCTAGTACTTCAGGGCTGAACTAATATAAAGTTAGGATAGAGGCCCCAATTCACAAAAGACTTAATTGGGATTTTCAAAATCCCTCAGCATCAGTATAACTATTTAAAATGAAATCAGCATTAAAATGTCCAGCCTTACAAGGCATATTTTCAAAACATTTAAGACTCCAGAAGGGATTACACACATAATTAACCCCTTTACTTGATGGAAATATATTCAGAGTCATGTCTAGAGTTTTACTGAACTATCTTTGTCCTTTGCTAAATGGTCACTTATTCTAACCTGCTCTCTTACAGTTTCTTCATTGCATCTTCACACCCCACCTGCACCTCCTTATCTTTTTTCCCTTGTCCTGTCTCACTCATTCTCCTCCTCTTTCATATCCCTTCTTTTTTCGTTATCTTGTCTATTTACCTTATTCCTAGGCATCCTCCCTACTTCATGTTCCCCAAATCATGAAAATCCTATAACATCTGCTACCATTATGTCTTTCACTTAGGTTATAGTCTTTTCCTCTACCTCATGTTGGCCTATCAAGCTCCTGGGGGCAAGGACTGTGTTCTATTTTGTGTCTGTATGATACCTAGTATTATATAGTTGTAACTCCACAGTGACAGGGAGGTTAGACTAGCCCAAGACATAGAAAGCACCACACAGCTATGGCTGGTAACTTTATTGTTCAGAATGGGAGCCCAAAATTGAAAGCAAACACGGTGCTTTAGGACACACACAATGTAACATAATTTAAAGAAACACCACCATACATAATGACTAATGATTATATGACACTTAGCACAATGTGATCTCATTCGCTGATGACCCTGAGTTACTAATATAACAATACGTTAACAAAAACAGGCTGCTTAAAGTTGGGAATGTACTAAAAGACTTTGTTTTATAAATCATTTAGCCTCTAAGCACTTTTAAATGGTGCATAGGACCCTCTTGTGATAAAAGTGTGATAGGATCTGATATGTGTTCCCCCACAGTTGCACCTTTTGCTATGGTACACATGCATGGCAGGAGGCATGAATGTGGGATCCGGCATCAGATCCTATCATGCCTTACTACTGGTTCAGGGGGAGCCCAGGATCACCATCCTGAGCTCCCTCTGCACAAGCAAGTAGCAAGCTCTCACAGCTGCTAGGACTCTCAACCCTGGCAGTGACCCATCTGCTACTGGGACAGAAAGTCCTGGCAGTGCATGGTGCACCCCTGCAACTGGGAGCCCCATCAGATGATGGGGCTCCCAGTTGTAGGGGCATAGACCCTGCTACGTATGCAAATTAAAGCCAGGCAGAAACCAGCTATAAGGTTATTACACATTGTCTAGCTCTAACTTTATAGCTGGATGGACATTTTTATGGTGTGCGGGCTACTTTGCATGTGAGGCCAGTCTATATTAATTGCACAATTAACGCCCAAGCACTACTGGGAGTAACAAGGAATAACGGCCATAAGTTGATGGAGAGTAGATTCAGGCTAGATATCTGGAAGCACTACTTCACAGTCAGGGCGGCTAGGCCCTGGAACCAACTTACAAGGGAAGGGTTGCTCACTCCTACCCTGGGGGTCTTCAAAAGGAGGCTAGATAGTCACCTAGCCGGGGTCGATTGACCCCAGCATTTTTTTCCTGCCCATGGCAGGGGGTCAGACTTGATGATCTGTTCAAGTTCCTTCTGACCCTGCTAACTATGAAACCAGTTAATTGCCTAAAATATAATATGTAGTCACAGCACGTAAGTACAGTTGGAATCTTTATGGAGGCAGACAAGCAGTTAAAACAAAAACTCTGTTCCTTTAAATGTGGACTGCGACACTACACTTTCTTTACCTTAGTAAATTTTGCTGATCTTGTCATGATTCTTAACATTAGTTAAACATAGTCCTCTGTTGCATTCAGCAACAAAGAAACAATAATAATATAGTTGTGCTACACATTTCTTTTTTTCTTCTGTACTGAAGTCAGACTCATGCAAAAAACTATCAGAGAAAAAAAACTAATTAAAAGAAAAAGCTAATGATAAGAATTATAATTACTACTCACTAAAGATGCAATTATAAGGAGATAACTTCCAATTACAGCAGCAGTGGTGAAATATAAGAAGAACGACAATTAGTTCTTCTCTTTGCTGCCTGAAGTCTGTTATTATTTAATATCCTGTGGGGCAAGACCAGCATGGATAGCCATAAAATCTGACACAAGTATGAAAAAGTACAAATATACTAATTTTCATAGAAGTTTGTAGGAAGTTCTCTCAGAAAGTGGAACTTCTTCAGAACAACTACCAACTTTCCATATCACATCTGAAATCCTCTTTTTCCCCCTCCACAGTACGTTTCATATTCTTTTCATTTGCTGTTGTCCTTACTAAGTCTTACTCAAATCCTTGTGATATTTTCCATATTAAATAAAAAAAGAACAATATGTATCTGGATTATTGCATGGTAAAAATATTAAAGTTAATCTTAAATCCTCCATGAACGGTCACCAATGGTGTTAAATTTAGCCATCTAAGTGAGTGCAATTCCATTGAAAGCACTGGAGTTAAATCTGTTTCACTGGTATGAGACTTGGAACATGGCTTTTATCAATTATAGGTGCTATGCTTTCTCATCCTTAGAGTACAATGCAAAGAATGCAGTACCATGGATAAAAGTAAAGACAGATTCTACCAAACTAAGTAAAAACCCTCTAAGTACAACACTCTTCTTGCACAATTAGACTTCAATTATGAGAAAACTAACTACTTCAGGCATCCTGCTATTTTTATACTAGATGTGAACATGAGATGCTGTCTAGGGTTGTGGGGTGCTTCAGTCACTGATTCAATTTGGAGAAGATTTGGCCCAACTCGGTGGCTGAAGCTCCAAATCTGAATTGAATCGAGACCCATTAATCTCTCCAAATGAAATCAGAAGCCTCCAATTCAATTCAGAGAGATTCAATGATTCAGCCATAGACACAGCTTGGCTCGGCGACTGATGCCTCCTGGGTCTGGGGAAGCACCTGATGGCCCCTATCAGCCTATCTCTGAGCCTGAGGGACACAGGGGGTGGAGGGTGTACATGCTTGGCGGCAGACCTGGAAGTGGACCAGAAGTACTTCCAGTCCACTTCTGAGCATGCAGGGGAACCCTCCTGTGCCCTGGCGTGACACTCCACCCGCCCCACCATCTTAGCATTCACAAGCCATGCCTGTTGCCTCGAGGTATGTAAAAAAACCAAACATATAAAGCTGTGTCTATGGCCAAATCCCTGATTCTCCGAACTGGAACTGAATCTTCAGATTCAGATTTGGCCAAATCAAATTGGGACAGTGATCCCAATCAATGAATCAAAACACTGACCCTGAATATGAATCCAAATTGAATAATGCGTGCTTTGTACACCCCTAATGTTGACAGTGAGTAGCTGAAAAATACCATGTAGTAGCGCATCTCAACATGGACACTTCTAATATGCTACTGCACAGTATTATTAGGCTACCAGGAAGTAGTATCACCTAAAAGTTTGCTGGCACTACTATGCAATAGTTCTGATTATTGAACATTTATTTAGTACTTCCTAATACAAGTACAAAATAAATGCATAATACCGACTGTGCAGTAGCGTCTCATGTAGACATGCCTAGTATTCCTTCTTTGTACCTTCAGCTGTGAAAGTATAATTTTTTTTAGTTCTGGCCCCACAGTAGGAGATCCTAATCCACTTGTTAGATGTTTGCATACCAAATAAGAATTTTTAAAACAGGCTTTTATGCTCCCCATTGCCAGTATCAGCATCCAACCATTAACTCTGTATGTTTTGTTGTGTTGTCCATGTTTGAAAAATGGCTTCTTCAAAGGGGTTTGCATTTAGGTAGTATGAGAGAGACTATGCAAACTGAAGTTGTATTGTGTTGCATATTATTGACATATGCTTTAGTACCTCAAAGAGATAGCAGTCCATTGATCAATGAGGGTAACTGGCCATGTCATTGTATTTTGTTCAGCACTGGCTGCATTTGCTTACTGAATGTGCATTCTAAGAGTGTGGATCTATAAAGGCAATACTCAAAAGGGAACAGCTGTAGTTTTATATACATGAAAAGAATGACAAGGAAAGCATGCAGATATTTTCAGTGCGAAAAGGACTGAAAGGAGCTAGGCCTATATTTTCAGAAAACACATATTTACGGATTTGCCTGTACAAAAAATGTATGCACAGTTAGTATGGCTGCATGTATAGGCACAATAACTATACATTTCTGCAGATAAAACAGATGAACATTTCTTTTGAGAGAGAAGTCTGCAGACTATAGTTAGTTGCTTTTCTTATAACTGACAGGTATTATGTACCTCTTAAAGAAACGTACAGTAGACGAGGATTTACTTAAATGCTTGTGGCTGTTCCTACTACATCTGGTGCTAATAGAAAACTAGAATTGGACTGATCCTTGTGTAAACCCAGTGAGGGTGAAACAATAAGGATCTTCACCATCTTTATGCAACCTGCATCAATACTGATAAAGACTATGACATCTGTGAAAGAGAGCAGAGCACTGTTATTAAGGTGTTCTCCAGATGGTATGATGATCTATAGAACTATGGCCACTGACAGATGTGAAATTAAAAAGAAAACAACAACAACAACCAGCACTTTACCAGAAGAGGAGGTATGTCAGTTTGACCTGCTTTGCAGCATCTGGCTAGATCAGGTGCTTCAGTGAGGCTTTTCAGCCAATTCAATCAGCTATCACATGAAAATGCCAAAAAGCCCTGCTAACACACATAACCTATACATGTTGGGCAAGCCAGGTTAAATTAATACAGTGCCTCTTCTAGGAATATGCTGCGCTTGGTTTAGGGGTGCCCTGAGCTGAAAGTAAAGTGCTGGGTTTTTGTTTTTTGGGGTTTTTTTCCCTCACATCTGTAAGTATCCTTCTCTCCCAACCAAGCAATGGCCAGTATATGTAAGAGTATGCTCTGCCTTTTGTGGTTGGATGTGCGCATGCAATAGGGAATTCTAGCAGTATCATGCCACATGAAGGTGAAGTATCTTCAGTATTCTCCATCATGTGGTCTGGCTCTGAAACTTCAGTAGAATGCAGTAAATCCATCAGATGATCTCTAATGGCCACTTTTGATGCCTTACAGGGGAACTAACAGCTCCAAGAACTGTTACCAATATTTCCATTTGGATTATGTAGAAAAGGTTATATAGTGCAGTTCAGGGATTCTTAGCACATCCCAGGGAGACAGCAGAGATAAACAGTTCATCAAAACTAGGAGGAGACTGCAATGACATGAGATAAAATAGATTAGAAATCTAGTCAGATTCTGGTGGGTCAGTTTTTCCTCATTTTATGTGTTCAAATCATTCTCCTACTAGCCAGCAAAATCTGAAACCCAAGCCTTTGCATTCACATTTGAGAAGTTATTGTACCATGTTACTTGCTTAGAAAAGGGGAAGAGTTTAGGCACAGATTTGCAAAAACATTTGTAAACCCATGCTCAGACATTGCACTTGTTCATCTTCTAGTATAAATAAATGTTTGACTTAAAAAGTTCATACAACAAGCAGCTTACCCCAAAGGAAGCAAGTGTTGAGTATAGTTAAAGACTATGAAGGTTACTGAACAGTGAACTCTAAGAAGGTATCATCAGCACAAATATATTTAGCACAGGTGTTTCTTTAAGTGTGATAGACTGGGTAAATTTACAGTGTACAATAGCCTTTAAACTCACACTTTCATATTATGTGAGGTAGTGGTCTAACATTAACACACTGGGCTGAAATATCAAAGATTACAGAATCAAGATCTCCTAGAGATTTCTCTCTCATGCTACTTATCCCTTGTTCCATATATGTATGCATTTTCTCACTGCTACTTTTTAAAAAGTAGCACATTTCAAAGAAGACAAAGACTAGTTTTATTGTGGTACAAAAAATTATATCAATTTGAGGCCAACAAAACAGTAAAGTATTGACACTTAAAAGCATGCTTTCATTAGCTTACGTTACAAAAACTACATCAACTAAGAAGAAAATCAACCAATAAGGTGTCAAAACTTAAAGCATGCTTTAGTAGTAGTAATAATAATAATAATAATAATAATAATAATAATAATATGTAGGCCACCATTTTCTTCTTGTTTACATGTAAGCGACTCTTACTGACCTGTGCTGCATTGAGATCCAATGTGCACTGAATGTGTACATACGTCATGTCTCAACAGTTCCTATGTTTCTGCTATGGTGCTAAGAACCTGTAAGTACTAACCTGAATATATATATCCGAATAAAAAAAACAATACCTGCATATACTTTACTGTAGTCAGTCCAAAGGACTCTTCATGTACAATACATTTAGGGTGACTACAGTCATTTGCTACACTCGGTCTATGTTCATACATCTTGCTTTAAGCTGCGTGGATATAGACTGGGTGTGGTGCATGCAACTGTTCACTCCTCCAAGGAGCCACCGGTGAAAAGTAGCATAAATAACTCAGGTTGTGGGGAGGTGCTGGAGGGATTGGGAGGGGGCTAGCAAGTCTGGGGTTGGCAGGTCCAGGGGTGTTGAAGAGATTGGGGCAGGCTGGCAAATCTTCTATGGGGAGGGTCAGGGGGCTAAAAATATTCCAGTCAGGGTTGTGCAGGGAGGGGGATAGGACTAGTGCAGCCCCAGGGCTAGGATTAGTGGCTGGGTTTTCTGAGCCCTGGGGCTGCACTGTGAATTCATATAGGCATTCACAAGATGAAGTTGACCATTTCTTACATCAGGTTAGCCTGATTTTGAGCTAAGTTAGTACACCTCTTCAGGTGAACTAACTTTGATCAGGTACACCATTTTTGGGGCGTTTTAAGCCTTCTGCACACCTGTACGATTGGGCATTTACATCAAGCTAGCCCTAGGTAGGTCAATTTAAAGTAATGCCTGTACATACCCTCTATCATGTACACAGAAAAATGTCAGTCTTTTTTTCTTGCCTGAAAAAGCATTTAGTTTTATGTACCATGGAAGTACATCACCTTCTTATAATTTCCTTTATCTCAGTTTGAATAATTGAACACATGAATAGTCTTGGCTCTGTTTCAGCCATTTGGATGTATCAAGAACAGGTTCTGGCAGCTGAATAAAGCTGCTATCAACAACTACACTTAAGTTGTGTTTTCAGCTGTTTTGGTATCATGATCTTGCAGGAAAAGTCCCTGCCTTGCCAGATAGCAAGTACCACTTAGCTTTTTCATTAGGCATTTCCTATTTTTTTTTTTATCTGATGGTACTGAAACTTTACCATGCCATCATTTGATTGGGTTCTTTGAGACAGTGAACTATTTCATGGTGATATAAAGTAGCTTGATACCTCTCAAATTGGTCTCAAGGCTTTCTCCAGTTAGAAAATCTAGACTGTGTGAAAGCATCAAAGTACATAGTGGGCACATCTGGATATCACCATAGCATTATGGCAACATAGCATCGGGGGTCACAATCTATGATGCTGCAACAATGTCACTGAAGCAATGCAGTCCCTGATATAGCACATTGCTTGGCGATGTAGCAGCTAAAAATAATCATATGCAGTGCCCATGGTGCAGCATGGGCTGTTACTGTGCCATCATTTACTACTTCCAAAAGGCAGTACTAAATGATAGCACAGTAACAAAAGGTGTTGTAGGGACACACATAGACATGCCCAGTCAAAAGCAGTTTTCTCCTAAAACTAGTGGAAATAAAGTGAGCTGTCACTAACTTCAAAATAATGGAGCAACTGGAAATCAAATCACAGTGAGCAGAAAGAATTATTTTCCTTTGCAAAGATATATATATGGAAATAGGTTGTGGTTGATGCACTGTTTCGGGGGAAAAAACCCCTCAAAACTTGCTTTTAATGTGCATTGCAAGCAAGTTAGCTCTGTAGTACAATCAGTGGATGTTTATTCACATGATTAAACATGTGGATGTTTATTCACATGATTAAATCCCGTATAAGTGATTGGAAACCACACAGAAACCACTTTCAAAGGCCAAAACTGGTAAACCTGGATGGATGTAGTATCAGACTTAACTGATTTAAGTTAAATTGTTCTGTTGAACTTCTGTTCCAGATTCATAGATTCATAGCTTATAGAGTCGGAAGGGACCCAGTGGATCATCATGTCAGACCCCCTGCCCCTGGCAGGAAAGAGGACCAAGGTCAGACAACCCCAGCCAGGTGATTGTTCAAGCCTCCTCTTGAAGACCTCCAAGTTAGGTGACAGCACCACCTCTCTTGGAAGTTCATTCCAGACTCTGGCCACCCTTACTATAAAAAATTTCTTCCTAATGTCTAACCTAAATCTCCTCTCCACTAGTTTGCACCCATTATTCCTAGTTACTGCATGAGGTGCTCTGGTAAACAGTGCATCCCCAGTTCCCTGCTGTCCTCCCCTGATAAATTTATAGGCGGCCACAAGATCACCCCTCAGCCATCTTTTGTATAGGCTGAAGAGATCCAGATCTCTCAACTTCTCCTCATATGGTCTTTCATGGAGACCACTAATCATGCAAGTGGCCCACCTCTGAACACTTTCCAGATCCTCCATGTCCCTTTTGAAGTGCGGCGCCCAAAACTGGATACAGTATTCCAACTGTGGCCTGACTAATGCTGCATAGAAAGGGAGCATCATCTCCCGCAATCTGTTGGTCATGCATCTGCTAATACACGACAAGGTGCGATTGGCTTTGTTGATGGCCTCGTTACACTGCTGGCTCATGTTCATCTTGGAGTTAACTATGACTCCAAGATCTCTCTCAGCCTCTGAGCTGCTGACGAGGACATCCCCCAACTTGTAAGTGTTCTGGGGATTCCTTCTTCCTAGGTGGAGTACCTTACGTTTATCTTTGTTGAATTGCATCCTATTACATTTTGCACATTGATCTAACCTGTCCAGGTTGGCCTGTAACTGCTCCCTACCCTCTGGCGTATTAACTTTGGCCCATAATTTGGTATCATCTGCGAACTTGCAGAGGGTGTTCAATACACCCTCGTCTAAATAACTGATGAAGATATTAAATAATACTGGCCCAAGGACCAAACCTTGTGAGACCCCAGTGCCCACCTCCTTCCAGGTTGAAAATGACCCGTCAACCGACACTCTCTGGGTGCGGTCCCTAAGGAAGTTAGCCACCCATGACTGTGTAGGCATCCTCTCCACAGCCCGTTAGCTTCCCTATGAGAATAGGAAGAGAAACTGTGTCAAAGGCCTTCCTAAAATCCAGGTAGATGGCATCAGCCTCCGCTCCTGTGTCAAGGTAGTGTGTGACCTGGTCATAAAAGACTATAAGGTTTGTAAGGCAGGACCTACCTGTGACGAACCCATGCTGGTTTCCATTCAGCATTGTTTCCTCTGCTGGGCTTTCACAAATACACTTTTTGATGATTTTTTTTTAGTAATTTCCCAGGGATAGAGGTAAGACTGACTGGCCTAAAGTTCCCCAGCTCCTCCCTTCTCCCCTTCTTAAAAATGGGCACCACGTTGGCCTTTTTCCAGTCTTCAGGGGCCTGTCCGGAACACCGTGAGCTCTCAAACAGCTGTCCTAGCAGTTCAGCAATGACACTGGCCAATTCCTTCAGCACCCATGGATGGAGGTCATCCAGGCTGGCTGACTTGTACCCACTCAGCCCTTCCAAGTGCCCTTTAACTAAGTCAGCACTAACCTTTGGTGGTCTGGTGCCTTTTGGACAATTGTCTGTGTTCAAGGTGGGGGGATTGTCTTGGTCAGGTTTAAGGAACACTGAAGCAAAGAACTCATTAAAGAGCTCTGCCTTTTTGTCTGCATCCACCACCAACTGACCTGATTTGTCCTGCAGGGCCCCTATGCTACTCTGCACCTTCTTCTTGCTCACCATGTATCTGTAAAAAGACTTTTTATTGTCCTTAATTGTTGTAGTCTGTCTAAGCTCCAGTCCTGCCTTGGCCTGCCTAACTGACTCCCTGCAATAGGGAGTTATTCAGGTTAACTCACAGTCCCCCCAGCATCCCACGGACTTCAAAAAAAGCAGACTTCCATTGGAACTGCCATCAAAATCTCTGCGCCAGCCGTGCCACCAGCAGTGTGAGGGGTATCAGACGGGGATGGGCTACACTGCACTCACCTCTTCCTGCTGCCCCTGTGCCCCTTAGGCTGCAGCTCTACCCCAGAGGGGAGGTGGGGTAGTGAGCAGCCTGAGTGGTTTAAAGAGAGCTGTGCTGGCCAGGCTGTGGTGGTGGGGTACAGCCATGGTCTAGCATGCAAGAGGTGGGAGGCAGGGGGAGATGAGGGAAGTGCAGCCCTCCCCTCCCTCATCTGTTATTCCTTATACTGCTGATGGTGTGGTTGGCACAGAGATCCTGGTGGTAGCAACAGCAGCAAGTCTGGGCGCCCCACTCTGGGTCCTGTCTGCTGGACCACAGAGCTGGCTCCTGCCCATGCTGGTCCAGCCAGGTTGAAGCCCCATGCCAGCTGTGGGTGCACCCCTCCCCACCCTGGCAGGGCCAGAGGGCTGCAAGTTAGAAGTGAGGCACTGGCAATTTGCATTGTGCAAATTAAGCAATGATGATTGTCACTTGGGGGTAATGGAGGGCCACATGTTGATATTATAGTTAATGTTTTCTTGTTGATGTTGATTTCTGTCTTTAAAATTAAGATTTTTAACCTGCTTTAACTTGTAGAGTGTAATAAGTATTTTGTAGCCAAAATTCGTGTCTGTTTTCTACTTAAACTATTTACTGAGTTGGGACTGGCCATCTATGTTTACAAATGGGTCATGATACAAAAAAAGGCCAAGAACCACTGCTCTAATGTAGATATATCACTGGTTGGATCATTGTGCTCAACAAGTAATCATCAATGGCTCAAATTCTACTTGGGAGGTGGTATAAAGTGGGGTTCCACAGCGGTCTGTCCTGGGTCTGATATTGTTTACTATCTTCATTCATTATTTGGAGGATGCAAGTAAGTGCACATCATTTTGGGCTCCATACTTAAAGAAGAATGAGGAGAGTTTGGAAAGATTTCAATGGAGAGTGACAGAAATGATTAGAGGTCTGGGAAGCATGACTTATGAGGGAAGGCTGAAAGACCTTGGGTTATTTAGTCCAGAGAAGAAAAGGCTGAGGGAAGGATTTCAAATACCTAAAGGCTGACTAGAAAGAGGATGGAGATGAGCTTTTCTCTGTGGCTGTTCGGGACAGAGCTAGAAGTAATGATCCCAAGCCGCAGCACATGAAATTTGGAATGGAGATTAAAAGGAACTTTTAACTGAGGGAGGTCAAGCATTGGAACAGGTTGCCTAGAGAAGTTGTGGACTCTCCATCCCTGGATGTTTTCAAGAGCAGGCTGAACAGACACTTGGCTGGGATAGTTTAATCAAGGAAGATCCTGTCTTCAGGTTAGATGAGGTCCCTTCCAGCTCTACTTTCCTATGATCCTATGATACATGATGGGAAGGAAAGGAACTTCAAGCAACCCAAACCATTAGAGAACTGTATCCCTTGTGGTTTGAAGAAAACGATCTGTGTGGTATAAGATTACTGTCAATGCTGACTAAAGTCTGAGTAGAGTCTGCAGAAATTATATCTAAAAGCTGGCATTTTCTCATTTTTTTATTAACTTAGTGTTTTACCCATTAAAAAATATCTATATCAATGCTTTTCTGTCTATATGACTGTAAGGAGTTATCTTTTCTCTACTCATAGTTCTCTGACAATTCTATATGATTAACGCACTTGTCATCCCATATTTAGAAACAGAGAGGAGGATAGCAGCAATAATCAGTAGCCATCACATAGAAACCTTTTGTAGAATTCTGTTTAGAAATAAAAAATCTGCAAACTTAACCTTACATCTCACTTGTAAGCACCACACTCAAGTTTTATTGATTGAAAAATAATATAAAGCTACATGAAAATGTAGGATTGTGGGGCAGGGGCAGAGTTTTGTAAAAATCAGACATTTGACAGCTTGCATTTCCTAATCTGAATTTAGGTAGTGACACTTGTGTTCCCATAAAATCTTCAGTAAATGACACATTGCAAGTGGTGCAGTTTTGTTTTGTTTTTTTACACAAATAGTAGTTGACAATATATGTCACTATGTATTTACTAGTTCTATTTTTTTTTTTGCTTAATAGAAGCAATAAACAACTTCCCAGCTTCTCTCTAGTTTTAACAAATAATGTATTTTCATGCAATTTAAAAATACTTTGTCTCTTTCCAAGGATTCTTGGCCATGATTTGCTGAAAAACAATGGCCGTTCAAGTTGTTTTTCATGGGATAATGAAATATAGCTAATGTGTCACTATTGTATGCATGCATGCTATAACATTAAAAATATTTTGATTAAATCTGTTATTTATGAAAGTGAGAATAAGTTCCAATGATTACATCAGGCACAGTGGGACCTTTCCAAAATAACAAAGCTTCAGCCACCCTGTTTGTCTTATCCTTGGCATTTTTAAAATACCATCTACCAACCACCAAGTGGTACAATGACTTTATGGTTTGAAAAAAATGGAGGACCAAGAAGTAAACACAAGATTCACTTTCATCTGGGATCTAGCTATTTAGGAACCAAAGACTTCTTAAGATAAAAGACTAACCCAATGTGACAGCTTCTGTGCAACATTTATTCTAACTGATGTTTTTTGCCCTTTTAATTTTCTTGCATAGTAGAATGCAGGATGGCCATGGTCCATGTTATAATAAGAATAAAATAATACTACTACACTTCACATTTCCTTTCATCTCAGGTCTTCAAAGCACTGTAAAATATTAATTTATTATACTTCATATCAACTCTGTGGGGTTGCTAAGTATTTTTATACCCTTTAATAATTACACAGATGGATAAACTAAGGCACAAAGAAGTTAAATGATGAGTTTACATGAGAAGTCTATGACACACTAATGACTAACGTACGCAAAACTCTCTGTGAGGGAGCGGGGCCTAGGGGCAGCCGTGAACTCCCTAGTGCCCCCTACCGTCACGTTAGGGTGAACGTAGCACCCTCAGAATCTCGCCCGCCACGACTTTGATGACTAATATATAGTATGGAGGCTGCCTGTTTCCCTAGTGGACGGTACTGGTGTTCCTGTCCCTATTCCAGAATGGGGTATCTATATGCGTCCCACCTTAAGGGCTATGCGTGCCTCCAAACCTCCCCCTCAGCACGCCCCAAGCCTCGCAGCTGTTCTGGGGGACGTTTGTATGGTCCCTCGCCCCTCAGGTGCCTTCGTTCTCTCTCTTGGGCCCCTGGGCTCCTCGCCCACCTGGCGTCCCCTTGGGCCGGGCTCCTGTCTTCAGCCCGCTCCCTGCGCCCTGGGCCTGTCTTACTGGCATCCAGCTAATCGCTGGCGCCCCCTGGGTCTAGAGCGTTATCGCCGCCCTAGTCTCAGCGCCCTGGGGCCGGCTCGCTCTCGCCGCCCTAGTCTCAGCGCCCTGGGGCCGGCTCGCTCTCGCCGCCCTAGTCTCAGCGCCCTGGGGCCGGCTCGCTCTCGCCGCCCTAGTCTCAGCGCCCTGGGGCCGGCTCGCTCTCGCCGCCCTAATGCCGGCGCCATCGCCGCCCTAGTCTCGGCGCCATTGGGCCGGCGCTATCGCCGCCCTAGTCTCGGCGCCATTGGGCCGGCGCTATCGCCGCCCTAGTCTCGGCGCCATTGGATGGCTCACTACCACGAATTATTCTGCCCCGCTCTGGGTCCTCGCCCCCTTTGGGGCCTGTACCGCACTCTCTGCGCTTCACCCCCTCTGGGGCCTCGCCCCTCTGGGGCCGACACGCCATGCGCCTCGCGCTCTGTCTTTGCCCCGCCCTGGGGCCTTGCCTTCTCTAGGGCTGACACCGCGCGCCTCGCGCACTGTCCCTGCCCCACTCTGGGGCCTTGCCCTCTCTAGGGCTGACACCTAGCGCCCCGCGCTCTGTCTCTGCCCCACTCTGGGGCCTTGCCCTCTCTAGGGCTGACACCTAGCGCCCCGCGCTCTGTCTCTGCCCCGCTCTGGGGCCTTGCCCTCTCTAGGGCTGACACCTAGTGCCCCGCGCTCTGTCTCTGCCCCGCTCTGGGGCCTTGCCCTTTCTAGGGCTGGCATGCTGTGCGCCTCGCGCTCCGTCTTTGCCCCGGTCTGGGGCCTTGCCCTCTCTAGGGCTGACACCGCGTGCCTCGCGCACCGTCCCTGCCCCGCTCTGGGGCCTTGCCCTCTCTAGGGCTGACACCTAGTGCCCTGCGCTCTGTCTTTGCCCCGGTCTGGGGCCTTGCTCTCTCTAGGGCTGACACCCCACGCCTCGCGCCTTGTCTCTGCCCCGCTCTGGGGCCTTGCCCTCTCTAGGGCTGACACCCCACGCCTCGCGCCTTGTCTCTGCCCCGCTCTGGGGCCTTGCCCTCTCTAGGGCTGACACCCCGCGCCTCGCGCCCTGTCTCTGCCCCGCTCTGGGGCCTTGCCCTCTCTAGGGCTGACACCCCGCGCCTCGCGCCCGGGGCACCGGAGCTCGCCGCTGTGCCTATCTCCTTGACCCTTCTCTGGGTCTAGTTGCCCCCTTGGGCAACACCTCCCTTATGGGCTGGGGTCTGCAACCCCACACACCGCGCCTCCTTGGCACAATACAGTGCCTCCCTGGCACCGACAATAGTGCCCCTGGCACTGTGCCCCTACTGGGCACTGGGAACCCCCAAGCTGTTGGGGAGCCCCCGTGAGGCCTCCTCGCTCCCCTACAGCCTCACCCGGTCCTCCGGTGCAAACTGTAACATAACCTCAAGCCATCTGGCTGCAACATGAACACAGAGGCTCCATACGCCTAACCATAACCCCAAGCCCTACCAGGGCTCTCAGTCCTACCTCCCTTCAGGGTGATCTTGTTCTCCGCATCATCGCAGCCGGTTAGTGTGGTAAGGCTGCGACCACCAACTCAGGCCACTCAGCTCGAGCCGCAGAGCTCCTGCTCCTGAGGCAGCCAGAAGGGAACTGTGAGTCAGGCTCCGGCCTAAGCTGTTTATAAAGGCCTGGCCCTGCCCCCTTCTGGCCATGTGACCACCTGGTCGCCCTGGTAACCAGCACCTGAGCTGCCCAGGTGATTGGCAGCTCTGCCAATCACCCTCACAGTCACGGGGCACCTATGTGACTCCGTGACACTCTCCTTTCCAAGTTAGATTGGCAGAAAGACAGTGAAAGAGCAACTTCAGCATTTTCTTGCTTCCTGCTGTACCTTAAGTCCTTCCCAATCGAGTCACGCAAATATCCCATATGGTAGACAGGCTTCTAATCAGATTCCATTTGTGGCTAAAGGAATCCTAGACTCTTTGTAAATAATGACTAAACTCCCACGAAGACCAAGATGATAATGCTGCTCTTTAAAGTGTTACTCTGACTTAGGATTTAGCTGTTTATAATACTGGTTCTTGCTCTGTTGCCTAAAATGGCAAGAGTCTACGACATAACTTCAGAGGTATCAGTATTGTATCTAGCTATGGAACTCAAATAAAGCATAATCCATCACTTGAATCACTGAGCTGTGGCTGTATACACATAGTTAATGCTACTTCATAAACATGAGTTTCTCAGACTCTTTTGGGAAACTATTAATATTTGGTGTACATTTGGACTCCTTCATGCCATTTCAGCAAAAGCAGTAGCCACACACCAGAACCTGGCTTGCTTTAGGAGTGAACAAAGGCGTCTTAGGATATACTGTTCTAAATGGAAGTGAGGGATGTTCCATAGTAGACCATTCATTTGAAGAAGTAACTAGAGCAGATTATACGGAAACAAGCATTCAGTACTTTGCATCATATTTTCACCAGTCCCAAGGGGTGTCCCTGCCCATTACAGGATGGGAATGCCTGGGTGAAAGTGATTCCTTGCCCTCCATCAACGCTGACATTATGAAGAAACACCTTGAGAGGCTGAACACCTTCAAGTCAGCTGGTCCTGACAGTTTACACCCCAGGGTACTCAAGGAGCTGGCAAACACCCTAGCTCAGCCCCTGGCATGGATCTTCAAGAACTCCTGATGCTCAGGTGAAGTGCCCAAAAACTGGAAGAAGGCCAATGTGGTGCCTATCTTCAAGAAAGGGAGGAAAATGGATCTGTCAAACTACAGGCCCATAAACCTGACCTCTATGCTGGGGAAAGTCTTAGGAAAGATTATCTAAAAGACCATTCTTAACAGACTGGCCAATGGCAGTATCCTGAAGGATAGCCAGCACAGGTTTGTTGTGGGTAGGTCTTGCTTGACCAATCTTATTTCCTTTTATGATCAGATGACCTATCACCTGGACAAGGGAGAAAAGATTGATGTTGCATATATTGACTTTAAAATAGCCTTTGATCTGGTATCCCATTATTACCTCTAAGCAAAACTGGCCAGCTGTGGCCTCGGCTTCACCACAATACATTGTCTGGGCCATTGGCTCTGTGATCAGACCCAGAGGGTAGTGGTTGACAGAAGTCAATCGTCGTGGTGCACTGTGGCCAGTGCAGTCCCTCAAAGCTCTTTTCGTGGGCCAACGCTATTCAACGTCTTCATTAATGATCTGGACATTAGTATCAGAAGTGACTGGCCAGGTTCACGAATAACACCAAATGTTGGGGTAAAGTGTTCAAACCTGAGGACAGGAGGGTAATGAGAAACTGATGGTGTTTAACACTGAAAAATTCAAGGTTCTCCACCTTGGGAAAAAAAACCCTGCAACATGCTTATAGGCTCAGCAGTGCTATACTGGCTAGCACTATGGACGAAAAAGACTTGGGGGTCATGACTGACCACAAGATGAACATGACCCTTCAGTGTGATGCTGCAGCTAGTAAAGTGAGCAAAACGCTGGCTTGCATCCATAGATGCTGCTCAAGCAAATCCCAGAACGTCATTCTCCCCTTGTACTTGGCCCTGGTGAGGCTGCAGCTGGAGTGCTGCGTCCAGTTTTGGGCTCCACAATTCAAAAAGAATGTGGAGGAGCTTGAGAGAGTCCAGAGGAGAGCCACACGCATGATCAGAGGTCAGGAAAACAGACCTCATGATGAGAGGGTGAGAGTTATGGGAGTCTTCAGCCTGAAAAGCACAGGCTCGGGGTGATCTGGTGGCCACCTATAAGTTTATCAGGAGTGCTCACTAGGATTTGGGGGAACATATGTTCACCAGAGTGCCCCAAGGAATGACAAGGTCAAATGGTCACAAACTCCTTCGCAACCATTTCAGGCTGGACATAAGGAAGAACTTCTTTACTGTCGAAGCCCCTGGGGTCTGGAATAGACTAGTGCTGGAGGTGGTTCAAGTACCTACTTTGAACACCTTTAAGAGAAATGTGGATGTTTGTCTTCCTGGGATCCTATCACCCCTGCTGACTTCCTGCCCTTGGGGCAGGGGGCTGGACTCGATGATCTTCTGAGATCCCTTCCAGCCCTAATGTCTATGGCAAAAAAAAAAAAAAAGAAATGCTTTGGCATAGGAAAACCTTTAACTTCAGTCAAGGTCAGTTTAACAAAGGTGACAGGAGAACACAAGATGCTAATAAGGAGATGTGCATGGAGCACAGTGCAGTAGCATTTGGGTATCGCATGAGTATAGCTGTAAGAGTGCAATGCTATCTCTTCATGTCACTGTATTGCCTTGTGTGGCTATAACTTAAGTGACATCTTTGCCCACCCATTGCTGCCTTGTTCATCAGTTTTATGAAACTAAAGTTGACTGCAGTTAGAGATTTAATCGATGGCATATTTCCAAAGTAACTGTTCCCATTTTCTTGGTCTACACAGCTCCTCAAACAACTTACTATTGAACTACTGTATAATAAATATGCATAAGACCCTAACCGAATTCTCACCTTAGGGATAAGTTGTGAGAGAAGTAACATGAAATTGACCACTAGACAGGCTACCTACCATAAGTTTTCATCCATGTAATATTAAATCAGATGCTACTGTTCTGGGATGAAATAAATCTGAAAAGGCTTGATTTAGGATACATTTTCAAAGAGTTTTATATGTTGGCATCCCTAGAAGCTCAGATTTCTCTCTTTAAAAGTTTTTAAAAGACAATAGTTTTGAAAATTGCTGTTTCATCCAGACTGAGAATCTTTCCTGGGCAGCCAGTTTCATGTATTATGGTATTTCTAATTCTGGAAGAAGTCGTGAAGTGCTATTTTTTTCTTATTTTTACTCAGTACTTTTTTTCTCTTACCTTTCTTTTAAATAAAGTTAATGGAACTCTTCCAAACTTCAAAGGCTTAGAGTTAGGCCTTTTGTTTCCCTGAGCAAGCTCACCCATTTTAGTATCTATATCCCTGGATTAAGATTTAAAATTAGCTTCAAACGTTCTTGCTTTAGTACGAAATTGGGAATTTTTCCTTTTAACAAGATACAAAATCCAGAATTATCTTTGCATCAAGCACTAAAATGCAAATTAAGGTTCCAGAGGCTCTCTGTCTTTTACTTACTGCTACAGGAGTATTAGAGACTATGAGGGCATAATTTTTTCCAAACATCATCAGAACACATTGAATTTAGCAATAAAAGACTTGGTAAGGGAAACTTGAATTGGAAGAAGAGAATTAAATAGTCCCTATAAGTCGTTTCCTTACTCTCCCAGTACAATATCATGGCTGTTTGAAGGTGTTTTTCATGTCCAGTTACCATAAATCAAATCATGTTACTAAGTATAAAATACGTCCCTTTAGTTCAGGACACACATGAGAGTTACAAAGCTTTGCATGGGAGCACCTTCTTTTCCATTTGCTGCAAATCAATAGCCCTAATAACCTATAACAAAAATGTCCAACTGCTTGTGGCTTGTAATGACACTTGAGGTAATTGGAGCCAATCTTCTTGGAAGTTTTCCCATTACAAGAGCAGCTATTTTAAACTTCTAGTGTTAAGTCTTACAAATAAGAGAATACATAACAATATGAAGAAGTCATTGAACCCAAGGAATGAGTTTCTCACTCTAATCTTGTCCATGGCAGGTTTACCAATGATTAGGTATAATTCTTTACAAGCCTGCTATTTTAACCAAGTCTTTAATTAGATGAGATTGTTCCCATGTAAAAAAAAACCCACACAAGAATTAACATTATCTTATCTCTAAATAACTGTATTATTTTCTGTGCAATGCTTTGGAAAATAACATCTACAATGCTTGGTAAGAAAAAAGAGAAAACTCACCCAAAAGGAAAGCTCCTGTTATTTAAGGCTAGGGACAGACATTCAAAAAAAACCTAAGTTTGAATTGATTCAATCTTGGTAGGTTAGTTTAACCTGCTTAGGTTGAACTAGTTTGCAACTTCACAGACAATCCCTCTGGACTGAAGAAACGCAGCCACATACCTGCAGTGGCTCAGGCTAGAAGCCAGGCGGGGATGGGGAGGGAGGGCTAGAGCAGTCCTCCATTCCCTTCCATGGCACTGAGCTGGGGGAGGTGGCCATTATGACCAAGCCCCACCAGGATGCTCTGATTAGGAGGAGGTTTAAATCTGCACACTGGCCTGCATTATCCCAGGCTTTTCCACACTTGCTGCTCAAGAGGCAGGAGTGTTGCCAGACCCAAGTCCTGGGCTACCACTCTGAGGCAAAGGTGGGGGTGGGCAGTGCATGCATCTGTAGATGAAAGTGAGCTTTTCAATCTCCCTCTCCCTGCTTCTTCATCCTGTCTGCAAACCTGACAGGTGAGGGAGCCAGCGGGATGCTGATAACACAATGTGTATCAGCCCATAGACAAAACAAAGGCCTCTCTCACTAGTTCAAGCTCTTTTTAAACAGCTTTTTCCAAAGAAGAAAGGGAGGGACATTACCAGCTGACCTACTGATTAGCTCCAAAAAGCCTTAAGTGGACAATGTTCTGTCTGCCTGTCCCAGTGAAACTGGATACACGCACACAGAGACACCTCTCCGCATTAGCCAGCATACCACATGCTGACTAGGATCTGTGTAGCTGGGGTCCATGTTGTTGGAGATAGGAGTGAGGGGTGGGGGGATACCTGCTTGAGAAGGAGGGGGTGGGGCAGGGGGAAGCCAGGCAGACCCTGCTGTGCCTGCAGTCTCCGCCAGACCTCTGGCTAGGGAGCAGAGCAGTGGGAGAGTAGAGAGCACAGCCCGGACTGGAAAGCATTTGGGATGCTGGAGGACTCTGTTTTAACTTAAACCAGAAAGGGGTCTAGGACAGGCATTGCATAAACCTGTTTGACCCAAACCAGTTAAATCTGATAGTACATTCAACCAGGTTTATCTTAAACCAGTTTCAGCCATTTTGAAGCTGATTTATGTGCACTGAACATATGTTCTATTACAGGTTTAAACCAATTTCTGATCACTTAAACCAGTTTATGTATAATGTCCATCCCTAGGCTAAGAGGAAAGAGTGCCAGGCTGAGCTGAATCAGGGAGGGCTGGCAGCTAGGAAACAAGCTATCTGCTAATGAAATAGATGCCAGCAGACAAGCCAGGGTGCAAGACTCAGGGAGAGGCTAACTGTGGGAATGTAACTCACCCTGGGGAGGGAGGCAGAGCATTAAACTGCAGCAAGGGGACTCAGCTCAGAAACAAGGGGCTACAGACCAATGACCTCAGTTCTAGCAGGAAGAGCAGAGAGGTCATCAGTTGCTGAAAGGAAACTGCTGTAAGTGTCTGCGGAGTCATATAAGCAGATGGAAGTTGGGCTTAGGAGGCTTAAATCCTGTGCCTTAGAGCAAGCAGAGAGTCTAACCTTGCCAGCTGTAGCCTGAAGAGTTTCTGCCCTGGAAAGCTGCAATGGGAGACTCTGCTGATCCTGGGCATGCCTGACAATGTAGCAGTGAGATGCTGAAGGCTTGCTGCAGTAGGGATAGGAGCCAAGACAAATGGGAAGCCTGGCAGCGTACTGGTTGGGAGTTAGAGTTGGAGTGCTTATGTGCTTTTGTTTGAGTTTGACCAGCAGACTGGTGGTTTGTCAAAGGGACTAAGGGGTGGTTAGGAGGTTCCAATAGTGCCCAAGAGGTATGTGCCTGCGTTAAGCCATGCCAGGGGTCAGGCTGAAGGGCTAGAGGGCCTGGATCCCAAAGACAGGCAGAGCTGGGGTGGAGGGGGAGAAGGCCCAGAGCCCTAAGAAGGGCCGAGTTTGGGTGCGTGGAGGTGGCAAAAGAACTGGAGTCCTGAGAAAGGCCAAGTTTGGGGGGAAAGGGAGGGGCAGAGTGGGCTCAGTGCCCAGGCATAGGGCGTAGGCTAGAAACCAGAAGCCAGGTTCAGCATGGAGGCCTTGAGCTAAAAGGCCCAGGAAGAGTAAGGGGCAGAGGCCTAAAAGACCTAAACCCCTACAAGGGAAATTGACTGGATTAATCTGAGTGATATCTGCAAGGCATTAGCATGGTGTAAGTGGTGGTCAGAGTCATGTAATTAACTCTACAAGTTCCCTAAGGCACAGACAGCCTGAGAAGGCCCACTTAGCTTAAAGGCAGAGCTAACACCAGCAGACCTGCTGGTGTCTAGAATCAACTAGGGCTCCCTCTAAGGCCCATGGGCAACCTCCCTTCTCTAATCCTTTTCATAGTTTCATAGTTTCTAGGGTCAGAAGGGAACCGAGTAGATCATCTAGTCCGACCCCCCGCCATGGCAGGAAATAATACTGGGGTCAAATGACCCCAGCAAGATGTTCATTCAACCTCCTCTTAAAACCCCCCAGGGTAGGAGCCTGCACCACTTCTGTTGGAAGTTGGTTCCAGATCCTAGCCGCCCTGACCGTGAAGTATTGCTTCCTGATATCTAGCCTAAACCTGCCCTCTGCCAGCTTGTGACTGTTATTCCTGGTCACTCCTGGCAGTGCTCGGGGGAATAGTGTTTCCCCCAGTGCCTGCTTATCCCCCCTGACTAGTTTATAACAGGCCACTAGATCCCCCCTCAGCTTTTTCTTTTGGGGGCTAAACAGGTTCAGGTCCCGTAGCCTCTCCTCATAGGGCCTCAGCAGACTACAAATGATATTGAACCAATGGGTGATATGATCAGCTGTCCCCTGATCATGCGAGTGGCCCTCCTCTGGACCCTCTCCATGCTGTCCACATCCCTCTGTTCCTCTTAGCCACAAGAGTGGAGGGAAATAAAGAGGCTTTGCTTAGCCTCTACCCAAGACTGCGATATCACCTAAGGGGTTGCACATCTGCACAGTCTGAGAATATGGTAGTGCCAGTGGGAGACGTACATAACAACAGATACAATTTTGCAATCTTTCTTCAGCCCATCTCTCCAAATATTGCTAATGAGGATTCATGGGCTTAGAAGCCCCTCCACTGTCAGTATGAACCTGCAACAAATTTAATCAAAGTGAATGGAAGTTGGATCAGGTTGAATAGATGCATCTGTTCCACAGTGAACAGAGTCATCTTGTCAGTGAAGAAGGGACAAGAATTGACAGTTTTTGCTTGGCATTCTACAAGCCCAATAACTTGAAGCTGGTGTAAATTAGAGTAGCTCCACTGATGTAAGCGTAGCAATGTCAATCCATGTTAGCTAAGAATCTGGCCCCCTGTCTACCTCTGAGATAGTATATTAATAAAGAGTTTACGCACCTCAACTAGCAAAGTCCAAGGAACAGAACAGGCTGACAGTATCTAAAAAGGCATCTGTCTATTGGACTGTCAGTTGTTCATCTCCCTATATTGCAACCTGAGTTCCTCCTTTCTAGTGATGAATATTTTTTTCTTCATAGATCCCTTATTTATGACAGCTACAAAAATCTATTCAATTGTCAATTACCTACCAAGGGGAAGACAATACATATCAGGTGAATTTTAGATATTTACCAGATATAATAAAAAGGTATTCTGCAGAACTGAAAGGAAAGCAACTAGGCATCAAGGCTGGCAAAGACAGATGGGAAGAGTTGTTGGGCTGGTTTGTTTTTAATTTAGTATGTGAATAGCTAACAGAAAATCTCCCAGAGCCACTAACAATACATTGAAAAATACTGTTGTTTGTTTGTGAGGGAAAAATATTTCTGCAGCCATACTAATTTCACCCTAATCATCCTATGGCTTGTTAAGGAAACTTCTGTACAGTATCTTTTAAGTATTCTGCTCTGCTTAGGCATGAAGTGAAATCTGTGAGTTTACTTCAAAGACACCACCATACCCAGAAATAGATAAGAACAGCTTAACTCCTGCAGAAGAGGAGCTCTTGTCAGGCCTTTGTTTACAAAGAGAAGAAAAGGATCCTGTATACAATATCCTTTTCTTCTCTTTGTAAACAATGGGGACTGCAATAAATCATCAGTACCTGGTTGGGCTGAGGCTATAACACTTGAGAGATTAATAAACCAATTGTTGTTGTTCTAGGTGACACTGACATGTCTATAAAATGCTTTCTCTATGTAGAAACAAGATTCATGGTAAAATATTTGTACAGATTTCAGTAGCAAACACTACAGTCAGAAGTGTTAGCTTACATATTATGGACCTTTGGCACTATTCTGGGTGAGGAAGATGAGTTATATTAAAGTGGTGGTTGTTGTTGTTTTCTTCCCTACCACAAACCCTGATTTTTCAAGTAGCAGTTTTAGGATTCCTATGACAACTTGGCAAATGAATGATCAAGGAAGAAATAAGCAAAAGAAAAATACTCTGGATCTGTATGGTTTAATTGAAAATGTAATCTGGTACTATGGAATGCAGACAAGCAGCTATGAATAAAAAGTGTACACTGCTAGGGGCATGTGTGTATGTATGCATGTGTGCATCTCTTTCAAACATACATGTAGGAAGGAGTGAAAGATAGATGTGAAAGCTAAAATAGCAAAGTTAATTAACAAAATTAGCAATTATTTGATATTCCACTAAAAAGGCAGTTAATTAGACTTACAGCAGTGTAAAATATGCAAGGAGGAAATAGAAACACCAAACCGTTGATCTTTCAGACCCCCAAGGAATGCAATACGGGAGCACTGCACAGAATGTGAAAATTAACTGCGAGCAACAGAGAATAAGTTCACCGTATAAGTCTTTCTCAGATCAAGGGAATGGCAAAAGTTTCTCCGTGCTCTTGTTTTCCTTTGCAGCACAATGCAATGGCAAATCAGAAAGACAGATAGGGCCTTAAAATTCATCCAGTTCCTCTGTCTGGGTGAGCAAATACATGAAAGAGGATTAATGTGATAGAATCATCATCAGAACGATTTTTCCATCAGGGATGCTATAAAAGGTGTTTCTTCTATAATTTTAAATTAGTCTCTCTTTGGTAACATACAGATGCCATCAAGCAGAGGCACAGAAGTATGTATAAATCACATACACATTTTTGTTTGTTCCAAGCATACACATTTTGAGGCAGTTCTCTCTCTTCTTATTTTGTTCTCATTAATTGCCATGGAAAAGAATTCCCTTGCCTAATTGTCTCCCCACTCTCTTCTCTTCTTTTCTTTTATTCTAAGAAAATCTTTCCATTAGCATTAGGGACTGAATTGAACCTGACTGCAGTGAGATTTATACCTCCAACTCCAAAGAGGACTTCTTAACAAGTAACTTCCAGCTCCTTGTGATATCAAAATGCTGCCAAGGTGCACAATCAATAGTGCACTCCTTTTTCAAAATTCCTAATTTAACTCCCTGTGGATCTCAGCAGACTACAAATGATATTGAGCCAATGGGTGATATGAATCTGCCTCTGGGCTCTGTGTGTTCATTTCCTAAAATGCTTTCATGGTCTTTTCAACTTATTTTATATGTCCTGCAGCACTTTCCCTGTTCCATTGAGAAAAATGGTTCTCCTTTTAAAAGCCTGGCCTTGGGCATGGAAAGAGGAATGGTATACTTATACAATTTCAGCCACCTTTTCTGAAGATAGAGGTGTTTGGGGTTTGCTTTGTTTTCATGCATGTAGGAAGCAAGCTTGCCACTTCAACATCCTCTCTCTCAATGGAAAGACAACTACCCTTTGCTCTATCTTAATGAAGTCCTAGAGTTTTGGCACAGGTTACCTTAAAAACATCATAAAGGCATTTAAAACGGGACCAGTCATTAGTTAAGGGTTGTTAAACAAACATAAGTACCCTCAAACTGTTTCAAAGATATGCCACTATAGCTAAGGTTTATATTTGATTTTGCCCAGGATGTTCCAGGGTATTGTAGGGATACTCTGGGGAAATTAAAACATTGTGCTTTCATTTGGCCAGCATCCCAGGATGCACAGTTCCCAACCACTCTGCCCCTTCCCTCCCACCCAATCTCTAGTGGTCTCCCCCACTACCTCTCCCCTGCTCCCACCTTCAATGCTTCAAAGCACCACTCTCTGCATTTAATTGCAGAGACACTATGTGGCCCAATTGCATGGTCTGCCTGTCCAGGCCTCCATGCTTCACAGGTTGCTGCAGAGGCTCAGTTAACCAAAGGCCGCACACAGCAGAGGAAGCTTTATTGTGTCTTAGTTCCCTGGGCCCCACAAACTGTCTGTTTCTCAGCCCTACTCCGGTATGTATTCTGTGTCACAGCCAGCATGGGGACTGTGTTCTGGGTCACAGTCTCCCAGGGGATGGGGGGAGGAGACGAATAGCCAGGGCACAAGGTAAAGAACCAGTTCTTAACCGTGTGCCCTGGCTATTCCTCTCCTTCCCCAGTCCCCTGGGCTAGGACAGCTCCCTGATCCCAGCCAGCATAACCCCTGCTACACCTAACCCAACTATTTTTCCCCCACCAACCTAATCCCAGTTCACTGTGATGCATGCAAGAATTTAGTCCTTAAAAAAAAAATGTGTGTTCTTTCCTTTCTTTTTATTCCCTCTCATCTCACTTCAGTTTTTCAAGATTTCTCCCCTCCCACCCTCTACTCTGGCTGGGCTCCTGCTGAATGGGGAGGGAGGGAAGCCACAGACCTCATGCTGGTTTCTCCACCCCAGAGCTGCATGCCACCTTTCCCTCTCATCTCCCACCACAGAGGAGGAATAAGGTGCTATTCCCACCCCTGCTCACTAGCCCTCTAGCGGCAAATTGCAGGCAGGCAGGTCTGAAATACCATTAAGCCTTCACCTGAGACTGGTCTAAAAACACCATAATTTTATGATATCATAACATTCCACAGATTTTTGCCATTATAAAGGTAACCTATATCAAGACCCCTATTTGGCAGTGAGCTGGGAGAGAAGAGTATGCACTAAATGTGTTGCTGACTCAGGAAGAGAGGAGTAAAATCTTGAAGAGTGAGATGCGGTTGGAAATACTCTCTTATTCTTGGCCCACACTAGTTTCACATGAAATAATGCTCCTGTCTCTTTTGCATTTCTTCGGCATTGCTAGGCCTGAAATGAGCTCTTTCTCACGTGGTTCCACTTTCCATAACTGGCTGAGAGACCAGTCTTTCTGTACCTGCTCTTGTCTTAATATAGGGGTTGGCAGCCCAAGAAAAAAATGTGGTATAGGATGTGACAGCTCACCATATCATGAAGTGGGAAGAACCATTTTACAATAATTAGTTTGAAACCAGAAGGGGTTTAGAAACTGCCCACTGCAATGTCACCAGCGTTAAATGAGGACTATAGAATTAATTAATGAATAGCTTTACTATGAAATATTGGGATAAAAGAGGGTAAATTGTGTTGTGTTTTGAAAACTCTTGCATTCCTATCCTCCACATTTTCCACACGCTCCCTGACCTCTTTACTGAATTGCATTGGTATAAACCATAAGAAGAAGTTGCACACAGGACACTGTGTGTTGAACTGTGCATTTCTGATGAAGCAAATCCCAATGGTCAGCAAACAAAGTAATTCCATGATTTATTAGCATTCAAACAAACTCTGTACAGATTCTCACATTCCCAGTATTGTCTTTAATATTCTTTACCAACTCCTGCCTTGTACGTGCATGGGTTTCTGTCTGCATACAGATATCTCTCTCCACTAAGCTTCTAAAGTCTGTATAGTTTCTCTAAATATATACTAGATTTTTTCATGGCCAGTTCTTAATGATTTTAAATAAAACTGATGTGGGAGTGATGAAATAAATGTAGATTTAAGAAAGGAAACAGAGGGAGTTGTACTAAATCATGACTAGAAGTGGTTTTGTACATGGTGCTTGAATTTGTAAATACCTTTGACAAGGGAATTTTTTTGGTGGAAATAAATCAAAATATATTATTCTAATTTAATATTAGTGTGGTGAGCATACTTACAATCCCCAGGGACTGATTTTAAGCATTGTAGAGAACAAAACACAAAAAGTTTACAAACAGAGTAGTATTACTACTGTCATCACGCTTCAGGATCTGGAATTCAATTTCCAACCTCAAATTTGGCTCTGGAAGCAGTGCATGTTCTAAGAATTTCACCTCTGTTGCTAGATATTTAGAAATACTGATGTCTTACATGCCAGCTGAACATGCCAGTATTTCTGAAAATTAAGTCCCTAGGCTGGAATTTGCCCCAGAAAGGCGCATCCCCACAAGTGCACATGTGTGGTTTGTGGCACCTCAAAGCAGTTTGAGGCATGGCAAACTGCATGCAGCACATGTGCAAGCATATGCTACACTGCTAATTCATAGTGTGGTGGGTTTTTTTGACACTGGGAGATCTCAAGGTCAAAAAAACTGCCTTGTGGAAAACAGTGGCACGGTGCACAGGCAGCAGCATGTACCACCATGCTCTGACTGCCGGCGAGGCTCCAAGGAGCTGGATCAGTGCTGCTGCTGCTCCAGGAGGCCCCCAGGTCCCCAGGTAAGGCTGCTGGCGCCAGCACCTCTCCTACTCCACCTGGGTCACTTTGCTGCACACTGGAGTGCATGTGCAGGGGTGTGCCTGGGGACAAATAGTAGGCCTGGGAGAAGCTTCAGGTGCTGATTTGATTCAAAGGAGATTTGGCCCAATTCAGCGGGCAAATCTCTGAATCTAAATCAGGAGACAAATAAAAAAGCCAGAATCAATTCAAAGCTCTCTGAACTGATATGGAAAAGATTTAGAGTGCTTCAGAGGTTTGGGTAGTCCCCACTCACTGTCACAGGGAACTGGACCTGGATTCGATGCTGGTAAGCAGGGGGTGGGGGAGGGGAGGCTGGAGGAGGGAGAGGGGACCATGGGGGGATCCCTGCCAGGCCCCATTCCCTGCCTGCTTCCAAAACCCTCCTGAGCACCACCCTGACTCCTGCCCGCTCTCTGAGCCCAGTCAATGGTAGCCCCGCCTGGCTCCAGCTCCCAGCTCTTAAAAAACAAAAAAACATTCACCAGCTGCTGCCAGGTGAGGAGTGATCTATAATGCCCCTCATTGTTCTGTGCTGCATAGGGGGCTCTGCCGTGAACCCCCTGACTCCCACCCGCTCTCTCAGCTCCCCCCCACCTCCATGGCTGCTCCATTAAGCCCAGCTCCCAGTTGTTTAAAAAAAATAAAATAAAGCTGACACTCACAGGCTGCTGCAGCAGCCTTGGGGCTTCTGGGGGGGTTGTGGCAGAGCCCCCCGTGCAGTGTGGGGCAGCGATGTGCAGTGGGGATTGCCTCCCCTCCTGGCAGGAACCAGTGATTCAGGGGCTTTTTTTTTTTTAAGAGCCAGGAGCTGGGGCCAGGCTCAGCAGCCATTGACAGGGCTGGGAGAATGAGCAGGGGGATGGGACCTGTCCGATTCAGAGATTCACTGGGACATGCCCAAAGAGTCATTTGTTGTAAATGATAGTCAAAACTTCAATACATGCCATTATCAAAGCATCAGGACCCTAACCAAACACTACCATCTTTACAATTTTCTACTGTTCCTGCTACCAGCCACAGCAATAGTGGGTGAATCAGTTCAGATGGGCCTCTAAGGGGTCCTTGGTGCTACTCACCATGTCAATTAAGCCTGCTCCATATAGGTCTGGATATTACAGTGTTTAAAAGTTAGTGTCTATTATTGCATTGTGTTCATTGTCATTACCAATAGGATTAATGGGTAGAAATTTTAGAGGAAAAAATGCAGCAGAAGGAATAACCTTGAATATAAATGCATCTGACACTGCAAGTGATTCTTGCTTAGGGCCACCAAATAAAACTGATTGTTAAATGCTGACCACAGAGAAAAGAAAAACCATTCAGGCATGGCCTTGTAGGTTTTCACCTTCCATTGGAGCTCTGAGCAGATGACTTGCTATTAGGATCAAATTAACATAATCCCCACAATCAGTTGCCCATGACAACAAATGACAGAGTAAGAGATTTCTGTGTTTTGTGTTTAATATATTCATATTCTATAACTGGATAGTTCTTCCTTTACCATCCAATCTAGCTGAAACATAACCATCCAGAGGAGATTCCTTCCACAGAAACTCCCTCTTGCCAAAGTATGAGTTTTGGTTCTTTACACAGGGTAATCTCAGACATTCCTTGCTAGAGAAGTAAAGAATAGCAATGAGAAGCATGTCTCCCAGGAGGCAGTTCAGAACTCTATCGGGTCACTAAACCAGCAGCTTTACTGCTTATTTATCCATGTCCCTTTCAGCTGTACATAGTAATTAGCAACAACTTAACACACTTGGATTGCTAAAGTCCTTTTAACTAGGGGTCCAGGGCAGAGTGCAATTATGTTATAAGAATATCTTGCTTCATGGCGCAGTTCAGAAGTAGGTTACAGTGTTAAAAGACCCCTATTTAATACAGGAAGCATTCATCTACTGAGTAATAAGTACATTTATACAGAGGCTCTCACCCCTTAGAACTGTGCAAATTATGGTCACTCAAATGCATCTGCTTCTGGCCTGGAACATAATGAGCAACTGTTCTACTGTGTGCTCATAACAGTTGTGGGACTAGACAAGAAAAGAAATATTGATGAAGGACTATACTTCAGTGACATGGAAACCTAGAACATCCACACAAAGCAAACAGACCACATTCTCAGTTAGTATGAATTAGATCTGTGTGAAGCTTCGGTCCCTGGTATGATTTGGCAGAGATTTGGCCTGATTCAGTGGCTGAATTTCCAAATCTGCATCGAATCAGGACACCCTTTAATCTCTCTGAATTGACTCAGAACCCTCCAAATAGATTTGGAGAGATTTGGAAAGATTTGGTGATATGGACAGACACAGCTTTAAATGTTTTTTCTACATACCACCAGGTACCAGGGGGCTTGTGACTGCTGCGATGCTGGGGGCACATGGAGCATCCCACAGGAGTGTGTGGGCTCCCCAGCATGCTCGACAGCAGACCTCGAAGTGGACTAGAAGCACTTCCAGTCCACTTCCAGTTCTGCCGAAGAACACACAAGAGGCTGCCCCGCATCCCTCCCGGTTGGTCGACTGGTGCCTTCAGGGCCTGGAGGGCAACCCCCACAGCTGATCGCCAAGCTGGGGGGCAGCACAGGGGGCTCTCTGGTGTACCCAGAAATGGACTGGAAGTACTTCTGGTCCACTTCTGGGTTTGCTGCTGAGCATGTGGGGAACCCCCTGCACTTCTGTGGGATGCTCCATCTGTCCCAGCATCTCAGCATTCATGAGCTGCACTGGTACCTCGAGGTATGTAGAAAAAATATTTAAAGCTGTGTCTATGGCCAAATTGCTAATTCTCTGAATCAGCGTTGAATCTTCAGATTCAGCCAATCAAATCGGGGACTTTTATCCAAATCAATTAATCGAATCCCTCTCCCTGATTCAGGCCAAATCCAAATCCAAATCCAAATCTGAATTAAATAGTCCTAGTTTGCACACCCCTAGTATGAATCTGTATAGCATTATTAAAGCTAGTGGTGCTGCGAAGTTGCACCAGCTGAGTTTTTGGCCCAAGGAGTTTGTTGAACTTTCTTAGTTATATATACGCATTTGAAGAAATCAATAGTTTCATCAGCCTAACCCTAACAGACTACAGTTTATGGATACACTTTATGACAGAGGGATGCCATGTGCACTGCTTAATTTTGCCCGGGATATTTTACGTGGAGAGTTTTATGCATTTGTATACATCAATTCATAAAGAAAGTACCGGACATAGAAATATCACCTTCCAGAAAGTTGCAAGAAGGGTCCCTTTGTCATTGTATAATCAGCTTTATAGCTTGCATTCTTAGCACTCTGATGGAACAATTTTTAAGAGTGTAATTTTTAAGAATGTAGTGCTTGAGTGGTGCATATCAGTCTATAGATATGCTTGTTCACATTAATTACAATGCGTTAGAGCTGATTCAATTAATCAAGTCCTCTCCAACATGTTCTAATTAGAAAGCTCCAGCATTGCTTCGCAGACATGTGTATTAAGCACCCCCTGTGTTTTTAAGTGGCCATGCAGGCACTTTAACTAAAACTTGGCAAATGAGCTTTACTTAAAGCGCTCCTACGGCCATTTTAAAACGTGACGGGCTTAATACAAGTGATGGTGAACTGTCGGGAAATTACTCTAATTAAAATGGCCACTCCCTGCCCTGACAATAGGTATAGGTACTCTTTTGAATTAGATGAATTGCACTAAACCAAGCCAGTCAGTCTATCTACTGTGCCCTGGTTTATATTACAGTAATATTTCCTGATTAAAGAAGTAATCTATGACTTAACTATACTGCAGGTTAAATTCTGCTCCCAGTTACACCTAGGTTACTGATCAGAATTGGATATAAGTTGGCCAAAATAATATGAACTGCATCAACTATGGCTATGTCTGTATGGTGAGATTTCCACCCTCTGTGGCAGTGCCAGCTGAAGGTGGCAACAGGAATGGCCTCTTCACAGTGCTGGGGGAAAGCTAATTAGCACTGCAGGGTGACAGTATCAATTAGCCTTCCCCATGCCAATTAAGCCACCTGTAAGGCTGCGTCTACAATGATTCTGGTTTGTGAGGCAGCCCTGTCATAGGAGAGCATGTGCTTGAGGGCACGGAGGCCCATAGTTGTGAGTTTACTGTACAGATCTAGCCTGTAAGTGCTAAATGTATTACTGGTTAGATACTTTCTGGGCACCAGTTTTAAAAGGTAGATACTGCCTTCCCTGGAGGCCACGGGAGTTGTTCCTATTCAAGTCAAGAGTGAATTCAATCACAATAGCTTTGGGAATGTTTCAGACGTAGCTCAGCTTAAGTAGGAAGAGAAGATCGCTCACCCTTCTGTTGTTTTGCTTCTACCCATCCCTTCTGCCTTCTGGCATATTACTCATTTTACTGACATCTAAGTCAGTCAAAATTACTACCTTTATCATTTTTACTTATGCTATGGCTAATGGTGAATTTGGTGAATTTGGTCCATTACTTATTTCTCTCTAGTTAAATGTATTTATTTGGGTCATTGCTCTGTACCACCACACCCTACTTCCATGACTGCAAGGACACTATTTTAGAAGTGATTTGGACCTAAGAAAAACTCCATCCAAAAAGAGGAACTTTACAATGACACTTTATATCTTACCACAGGTGGTTGAACATGATAACTTTCACTGTGTATCTGCATATGGATATGAGCCCTATCTATCTATGTATCATATCCATATAAGCATATGCATTTAAATACATATTTTTGCATGCAAGCTAGTATATGTGGTTCTACAGTTACCAAAATATCTCAGTACAGCATTTTGTTTATGCAAATAGGTGTTTTCACAAATGTTATGGTCATGATTCAGGGGGTGGCTTAGAAAATTTGGCTGGATAAGTATTGTAAATCATTTCACACATACCATCTATCAAAATGAAAGTGGTACATTTAAACACAATGCAATGGTTCTTTGTGTAAGAAAGCAACTCACCAGGACAGTTTAGGCCCAAAAGTAACAGGTGAAAAATGAAACAGCCTAAACAATTTTGAAAAAAGAATTAGATTAATGGAGTCTGAGGATTGGATTTTATAACTACAGCAAAACACTGCAAAGCCAGAAGATGGTCATGAGTCCCTGTCTTTGAAATGATCTCATTTCTATTCATTTTTGCCTGCTCCTGACCAATTCATGAGCTGCTTTTTGAATTTCAGAAGGCTGTTCATGAATGAGGAAAAACAACTGATTGAAATAAAAATAGGGAAGCAGTAAAGAAGAGCAACTAGCCTTTCTTCCAAACAGGCCTTTGAGGGAGAGCTGGGGGTGGGGGAATAAGGGGAACCTGCTTTTGCTCTCTCAGGGGTATCTGGGTTTCTTGAAATCTAAACCAATTTGAGGTGAAATTTATTTAATTTAGGTTTTGACAAAATGGGAGCTACCGATTCAAGAACTTCTTGGATTAGTAATGGAAGTTTGTGTGCTGGAAACCTCCTTTGAAATAAACCTGAAACAAGTTAGCTGGCAGGTAGGTTTGCGCTGCAAGAGATTCTGACAGCCTGTCAAAGTTCCACTTTTCTCACATTCAATCAACCTCTCTCTTCTAAAGAAAGCATAAAATATGTCAAAATGACAGCTGCCGAAGCATAGCAGCAGCAGCCAACTAGCTAGCTCACTCCCAGGCCTATTACCTTAGGAAAGAAATCACTGAAAAGTTGTGCAAATGACACATTCTGAATAAGGGTATAATTTTCCTGGTCAAGTAGTAACTTAATTAAAGTTCTGTTAACCCTTCGGATGTTGCTCTTAAACCCATCTGCTCTCCGCTACAGTTGGTGGACAGTGAGGTTCTGGCTGGTTTCCACTTCTTTGTATAGCAGGAAGGGATTGTTTTGAAGTATTGAACACCTTGCAATTTAGCTCTAATGATTTCCCGCAATTAATTTGCCACAACATTGACTGCAATTAATTTGAAAGCAAACCCGGCAGACAATGCTGTAATTACACGGGATTTTAAACTAGTTAGTTGGGTCAATATGATGATCTCAGATTCTGGGGAAAAAAAAAAAAATGGTTATTTGTCTAAGGTTTTACTACTGGTTCTCCTAAGACTGCATCAGATAGAGCTTTATATGAAGTGTCATGTTCTGGATCTATAGGGAAGGGTATAGAAGGGAGCCCAGCTATTGGTTTGTCTCTGGCAGAGAGAATGTCTGCTTCTAGCGTTGCATGTGGTGCTGCTACTTTGGCAGCATCATGGAGACGACCTATTCATTTTCAGGTGTCATTCTGGCAGAATGCTAACATTTTTAGACAAGGCAACAGAAGAGAAATGGTGATTCTCATGTGTTTGTAGTTTAAGTAAGTCTAATGGGAGTTATGAAACAAAGAAAAAAATATTCTCTGGCTGAAGAGCTGAATTTCAAAGGCCTCTGCAAAAAAATAGACATAGCTTTGCTTCTTAGAAAAAGGTCAAACAAATCTTTTATATAGGGACCTACATATATAAAGAGGTTGTGACTAAGCTCAGATGCATGTGCAGGTTAAGGGAAAGAGGTCAAGGGCCTGTACTAAGGACTGTGGACCTGAGGATTTAAACCAAGGAAGAGTTCTCTTTGGGAAACTTTAAGCAGTGATACCAATGGCATAACTGGGGTGAAGGGGTGATAGGGATGGCTGACCCAGGTGTCAATTTGGGGACGGGTGGTGGGAAAGCAGCTGGTAGCTGGTAGCTGTTTATTTGCAATTGCAAATGCAGGAGCAAATGAAAACCATTGTTTCTGCTTTGTTCCAGGTTCCCAGCCATGTTACTAAACTGCTAAGTGATACCCCAACTCCTCATATGTATTAGCCTTAGAACCAGTTCATATTAGGCTTTTGTCAGTTCCTCTGGCACTTCCAGATAAGCTAGTCATGAAATTAATGTCAGGATATATGAAGAAAAAAGAGCAAAAGGATAATCAGAATGAAGGAATGACTTGCCAGGGGTGGAAGTAACTGACCTTCTCTTTTCAATACACAAATATAATGATAACGTTGGAGAAATGGCTGCAAACTGAAGCTGGAGGGTAAAGCCTGGGACTAAGCACTGCTCTGCCTTGTGAGATGCAACCACAGACTAATGTCTGTCTCAGTCTCTCATTTATTAGGTTTTAATTCCTTACATTGGTTATGATATGGTGTATAGTACATGGGGTTAAGTTAAACCACACAAATCGGCAAATGCAATACAAATTTGTTATGTTATGTGGCTCTGTCCCTGCCGAAAGGGTCCCGGCTTTCCTCTCTCAATTTAACCTGCAAGAACATTGTATTAAAAGGCAATAATCATGTACTTACCACAATGCCTGGGGGTTAGTAAAAGCCTTTCATATGGGTAAATTCCCCTTTCTATATTGGTTAACTGCTCAGTAAGGTTCTGGATATTGAGTACTCATCTTAACTCTTACTAGTGAAGAAACAGTCTTCCAGTTTCAAGAGGATTTCCTGTCTCTGAATTGACTCCCTCAAGTGCTTCACAATGCCTGGTTTTGTTTTTTTAAATACTCAACACCTGAGAGATCCTTACAACATGCCCCCTTGTGACAAAACTTTCTTGAACAGCAAAGCCAAAAAGGTATAAGCATTCATTATATTAAATCAAGGATCTACATAATCCAGTTGTAACTATGCAAAAATTATGCATGTGCTGTAAGCATCTGCAGAAAACTAAGAGCTGGTTTCTCCATGTGCTCTTGAGAACAATACCATAGCCATTCCCAATGTCCCCAGGTAGCTCTTAAGCCTGCCACTCTCTACAATTGCTTGTCTGGTTTCTTAAAGGTGAAGCAACAGCAGCTTGAGAACAATATAAGAAATCCTTCATTCTACTCCCAACTCCACCTTCCCCCAACTCCCTCCCTAGCTTATTAAATTTGCTTAAGCTTCAGAAAGACGTGCAGAACACTAACCTCCCTGGATATTCCACTGCTGACCTGAGGACGGTTGTTCTCAGGCAGCAAACCTTTAAAACCAATTTGAACAGGAACTTGCAGAAGAAGAAATAATCTATGCACCAGGTTGTGTTAAATATAGTTTAAACAGGAACTGTGGATTCTTATCCTATTATCTGGATTAGCTCTGAAATTCCTTGTTCCAAGGGTTTATTGCTTTCATGTTTGTCTGTCCCTCCCAGCTCTGCTTTCCTTCCTACTCTCCCTTCTCCATCTCTTCTGAATTTGTTTTCTAATTTCTTTCTCCGTAATACACAGATATGTGTTATTCCTTTCCCAGCATCCGATGAAGTCAGCTTCAGCCCACAAAAGTATATACACACATAGTACTTTGTTAGATAGATAGATCTATATCTATAGTCATATATATCTAAAATTGTGTATATTTATAGCTATATATATAACTATAGCTATATATATAACTATAGCTATATATATATGTATATATATATGTATAACTCTATAGCTTTATAACTATACACACACACTTTGGTTAGTCTGTAAGGTGCACATATATATGTGACTATATATATAGGCTATAGGATAAATAGGTCAAATATATATGTGCACCTTATAGATTAACCAAAGTAGTTATCTCCCATTCCCTCTCCTTATATATAGATCAAAGTAAATCAAGGAAAAGGGAGATTATATATATATATATATATATATATATAAAATAGGCTTATTCTATCTGTCTGGAGCACTCAGCACTGGTTGGTTGTCTCAGCAGCCAGTCACAATGCTTACTGAGACAACCAATCAAAGTGCTCTGGACAGACAGTGCTTTGGACAGACAGAATAAGTGTGTTATTATTATAGATACTGAGGCATTTCAAACACATATGCAGACAAGTCAGAGCTAGAATGAAGCACTGGGGCTGCAGAGCAGGCAAGCTTTGCCAAAGGAAAGAAAAAAGAAAGTGGTGAGGGGCCCGATTCTCCTCCCCACTTCTCCCTCTCCATCCACCCCACCCCACCCCACCCAGAGCCTGCCTGCCTCTCCCATGCCCAGGGGGCAAGCTGCCGGTGGGCTCTGAACTGTGGAGGACCCCGGAGCTTCCCTCAGTGGCAGCAGCACTCCCTGGGACTGCCCAAGTGAGGTGCCAGTGGGTGTGCACAGCTGGCACCATGGATGGAAGCACCAGGGTCCCCTGCAGCTCAGGGACTGCATGACCCACCAGCAGCTCACTCCTTGGCCATGGGAGACACAGGCAGGCTCTGGGAGAAATAAAAAAAAAAAGATCAAGTCCCTCACCGCTTTTTTTTTTCTGTCAGCAGAGCCTGCCTATATGAGCTGCTGATGGGTCATGCAGCCCCAGAGCTGCAGCAGGGCCCAATGTTTTCCTCTATGGCAGAGGTGCCACCTGGGCCTACCTGGGCAGAGTGGTAACTGTGTGGGTATAGCCCCAACTCACAGGCAGTTCCCACCAGATCCAACAGTGCACGGGGTGCTGGAAGCCCAGGTGTGCTCAGGGAAGCTTGGCCTTGGTGGGCTTCCAGCACCCCATGCACCATCTGTGCTGCCTCCCTACTGTCTGGGACCACCTGGGAATGCGCTGGCTTCCCCAGGAAGGTGGCAGGAGGTTGGCTGGATATGCTGGAAGCTGGAGAAGCTGGCAGGGACGGGGCACAGGGCACTGGAAGCCTGCCAAGCCCAAGCTTCCTCAACCATGCCCAGGCTTCCAGTGCTCTATGCACCATCCCCACCATCTTCTCTAGATAGGGCCCTTGTACATGTGAGGAATATTGCTTTAATTTGTTATACAGCAAACTAAAATACATGGTATGTGTTTTAGTTTGCTACGTAAAAAAGTGATGTAAATCAAAATACACCGCAGAACGTGTTCCCTGTTATAAAATTTAACTGTAACATACCGCCAAATGTGTACACTGTTATGCAGTTAATCATTAAAAAGGGCAATTAAACTACTAAAAGGGGCAATTTCCTCACATGTACAAGGGCCCTCTTATTCTATGGCTATGAACAAGGTCACAAGGTCAGACTTTTGTCAAAATATGTATTTTTATTCCTAAGCCTGTGTTTACACATGAACAGCTTTATGTAGCCTTTTTGAGGGAGAGAAGTTTTGATTCCATTAAAGTTTTTCATCAAACGATAACTAGAAATCCTGTATTTAAATAAATACTTTTGTAATAAAAATGTAATTGCAAAAGTTTTGTGGGTTTCAGCTAGAGTGTGTGTGTGTTTGTGTTAGTCTGTAAGGTGCAAATAAGGGTACCGCCTTTTTATTAAGGATGCTTGACAAGCTTAAATAATAACATCAATATAAGAGAAAATTGGTGACGGTGTAGAGCGCAACTCTCTCTAGTTTTAGGAAGCTTCATTTTCAAGGAACTTCGAGCCACTTGTGGCACTGGAAAAAGAAAAGTAAGTTCATATTCAGGACCTTTGCAGAAACATCAAAGTAGACCTTCAGGATCTATCTGCACGGGTTCAGCATCGCTCATTAATTTTAATTCTCAGGCTATTAAATTCAGCTAACCTCAGTGCAGGATTACAAAGCAAGGCAGGAAAAGGAAGAGAACTCCCTATTCTCTATAAATGCTGCAAGGGAAAGTTTAGTTTGTTTTTTAACACATTATTTACCCTATAGACAATAACTCTTGAGCTGTTTTAATCTGTCATGTCAATCACTAGCAGACATTTCATAGAAGCAAGTCTTCATTGGAGATGAATTCTTAATGCAATGAAACAGTACTGTAGGAATTGTGTAAATGTTTACTTACCACAACTCATAATTAGTGGATTTCTTTTTTAAAATAATTTTCTTTTGCATGAAAATGAATACTCTGGATTGAGCTGGATTGACAGGTTTGGGGGTGGAAGCTCTTTATTTGTGCACAGGAAAGGTTCAGTAGGGACAGAAACAGTGAAACTTAACACCTCTCAACCTCTTTCCCAACACTGTGTCTCAATACACTGTCCTAAAGACATGCACTTCTGAGGGGAGAATTTATAGATGAGCAGATGAGTCCACAGAAATGGACATGCATGGTTCAGCACAGAGGTCAGGAGAACATATTGGAAAAAGAAAATAGACTGAAGTCTGTATATGGCAAACTCGACTTCCAATTACATTAAATCAAATTATTTAATATGGTGGATGTGAGTGGATAAGCTGGAAATGAGACAACAGTGTGCCCTTGTTTCCAAGAAAGCTAAAGGCATACTGGGCTACATTGGTAGGACTGTTGCCAGCAGGTGAAGGGAAGTGATTATTCCCCTCTATTCAGCACCGGTGAGGACACATCTTTAGTACTGTGTTTCAGTTTTGGGTCTCCCACTACAGAAAGGATGTGGACAAATTGGAAAGATTCCAGTGGAGGGCAACGTAAATGGTAAGGGGGCTGAGAGACATGACTTATGAGGAAAGACTGAGGGAACTGGGCTTTAGTTTAGAGAAGAGAAGACCAGGGGGGGCTTTAATAACAGCCTTCAACTACCCGAAGTGGGGTTTGAAAGAGGATGGAGCTAGACTGTTTCCAGTCATGGCAGTTGACAGAACAAGGAGTAATGGTCTCAAGTTGCAGCAAGGGAAGTTTGGGTTAGATATTAGGAAGAATTTTCTCACTTTGAGGGTAGTAAAACACTTTAACAAGTTACCGGGGGAGGTTGTGGACTTTTCATCCTTGGAGGTTTTTAAGACCCAGTGAGATAAAGCCTTGGCAGGGATGATTTAGTAGATGTTCTGCTTTGAGCAGGGTGTTGGACTAGATGACCTCCTGAGGTCCCATCCAACCCTAATTTTCTACCATTCTGTGACTTTGAAAGATTGCCTCTCCTGTGAGCTCTTGATGCCAGCTAATGTCCTCGGATAAAGAAATGAAAATCAGAAGGATAAACAATTAAAAACCTAGAAAAAATTATTTTCTTTTCAAGAAAAGAAAAAAAGAAGCAATTATCCGACTCCTAAAAAAAAAACCTGGGTGGGATTTCCAGTATTATCACTTTTACTACAAAAGTGCAGGCTACCAAGGTGTCTCAATGCACATGGCTTGATGAGAAAACAGCCAACTCCATCAGCTGCTGAAAGTATCATGCTTTTTGCCTATGGGGATTACTCACTAAGAAGAGCTGCTATGAATAAAATAGAGCAACGTGTTAAGGCAGTGACTTCTCAGGCACTTTTTAATGTCAGGGTAAAGCAGGATCAATCATGTTCTGTATCTTGTTGGCTAACATACACTCTGAAGGCCCCAAAAGTTTAACTATGATTAACTCACCTGCCACTGAATGCAGTTTGTCTTGGGCTATTCCGATGGCCAAGTCATTGTCAACAACAGGCCCGTGAAGCTACATTTTCACAACCACATGCAACCCTGGTTTGAATTCATTCATTTTGTACTAGAAATGAGCCCTTGGCTAATCCAATGCATATTACATGTAGTCATAGTTCTTAGCTTCCTGGGATTCTAACAACTCGGCTGTGGTGCGCACACTCTGACATCCTGGACATTTTTTTCAGCATTTGTAATATACCTAACAAAATTGTAGGATCGTATTTTCAGGACAGGTATCAGGAAGGTCAGGTTACCAGATTATCCAACATAATTCTGGGAGCACCTACAAATACATTGAATATATGAGCTACATATAGGAGTGCTGATCTCGCTCCAGTTTTGGCTGAACTATGATTTAGTATTTGATGCAGATCACTGACAAGCATGACGTGGGGCTCAAAGGAGATGGGATGGGAATGGAATGAACATATTAGCTCAGAACTACCCAGGGGCTCTGATCACTATACTACTGTACATTTTTAAAGTCTTTCATGGTTAACAAGAATATAATTTTTTTTTTACACGTTTTAATGCTTAATCCATGGCCTTATGACTTCTCTGTTAGTTAGAGGATGTACAACACATAATCAAAATCAATCTTAATTAAGGCAAACTCTGGAATTATGATTGAAGGGAAGCTACATTAGCCTTCTGCTACCAGAACCCCCAACACTGCTGTTATTGATGTTTGAGCAGACAGGGAAAGTGAAGCAAGAGTCAATATTTCGATCTATCCAGCTCTCTAAGGATCTGAATTTCTAACACTTCCATAATGAGAACTGGTATTGTTTAATACATACTCTGCAACACCTAGAAATGACTTCATGTGAACAAGACACTAGCGATAGCTATCACCACTGTGTGGTCTGAAACAGACGCTGGGGAATCCAACATAAGAAGTGAAGTCAACGTGACTAATACTTTTCAGAGCTGAACTTTCTGAATGTAATTCTAATGTTAAAACCCATCAATTGTAAAACCATTGCATCTGGGACTTCAAGTAATATTACATTTCATTGTTAGTGATATATGAGCTTCCACAGGTTTGGAGTCTGGGAGTTAGACAGATTCAGATATTTCTTTGTTTTCTCATAATAGGCAAAATTCTTGGGCCCATTCATAAATCCTTATTTATGTAAGTTGTCATGAAGAACTTCAACAGACCTCTGAGCTACAGGATCAAATTATATCAGTAAGGATAGTCTATTTAATATGGGATCTGGTCCCATGAGAATATCAAGTGTTTGCCTTCATCTTCCATGGTTATCAATAAAATTATTATACATACAAGAATTAGTCTCCTGACCAGGAGTTTGGTGGGACTCAACTTCTAGAAAAACTCATCTTATTTCTAACTCATTTTGGCCAGAAATATAGGGAAAATAGTACCTTCTACTATAGTTTGGCATACTCACACCTAGTTCTGGCTAGAATCCAGAAAAGCAACAATACAAAAAAATGCAAAATGTTTATACATAGATAGTTAACAAGATACCAGGTTTAATGAAATCCTTGTTTCATTAAAGGAATCTAAGTCAACTCATAAAATGAAAATATATTTATATTACTATAAAATGAAAAGACACAAATGTAATGAAAATGAAATGAAATGTTTCAGCATTTCTAAAATATAATCTTTCCTTTTTAAAATATTTAATCTAGATATTTTAGCCATTTTCAAATCCAAGGCCACTTTTTGTTTTTATAATTTTTACTTCAATTAATACCGGTTGTTTAAATACTTTGTGAATAGTTTTGCTTCTGGCTTCCCTGACCCAAAATCTTTTTTTTTTCCGTCAACCCCGTCCCTCCTCTCACTGAACTTCATTCATGTCTTGAGATTGTTATAAATACAGAAGCAAAATTTAAATCCATTCCTAGCTATGGATTTGTGGTTTTCAGATTTAGCCCTTAGCCAAAACACTGTTTCTAATATTGGCTAAACTTTCTCAAGTCCCCTCAAAGACTGTACTTAAATTTGGGGTTGGGTTAAATATGAATGAAGATTCTGGGAAGATAACGCACTTAATTCTTATACCACGTGTTCCAGTTCTTTCTTCCCAAGCTGATACACTATCTATTTAAGTAACCTTATATGCTTCTGTAGTTTTCTGGGCTTGCTTATGGAAGGTCTTATAGGAGAAAAAAAAAATTAAATGAACGAATTCTTTACTTCCACGGAGTGTTTTCTACAACAATTGAAATTTTAGAACAAATTGTGCTATATACTGGACATTAACACTATAGACATGCCATCAATGTGAACCTTAGAAAACCTCACACCAAGCAACTTTCAAAGTGTTCAGCCACTGTAGAATTTAATTTACACCTCAACTATGGGAGCAATGTGTGTGTGTGTGTGTGTGTGTGTGTGTGTGTGTGTATACATACATACGTATATATATATCTGTTGTGTAAGGAGTAGCAGATTGAATGACCCTTATGATTTGTGAAGAAAAAAAATCTCTCTCTTCCTTTTCTGTCTTATACACATTAGAAACTTGGTGGGATGGTGCCAAGATTTCTTTTGTTTGTAATAACCAGTTTACTATTTATGACTTAATAAAATGTTTTGAGGTTCATAACACGATTGGATATCTAGGCACTAATTGAAAAAATCATCTTGATACATTGCTATATTTTTTCCCTTTCTATGAATTAGTTAGGATTTCATTTTATTGGTATGAAGGCTGATGATCCATGGTGAAATTGTTCTTGCAACAACCTCAAACCAATTGCATTTGAAGGGGCGGAAGAGGGAGGAGGGGGAGTCTATTAACAACCATCTAGTACTTTCGGGGGATTGATTCTTTTATACAAAACTGGCATTTTTGGATGACCTGGCTGCAACAAAATCAAGATGGGCTGTGCTGTTTGACAGTTAGACAATCTTTTATTTACACCAGTCTACTAAGCTGTCCTTGAAATCCTGAAGAAAGAGGATCTTCAATTAAGAGAAAAGTTCAGTTTTTCCTGGTGTATTGAAGTCAGAATAATAGTAGTCTGCACACCTTTCCTGTAATCTCCTCATGCTTTAAAAATATATCCCTCAGCCATTCAACTGAAAGCTACCCATCATGTGATCCTACAAGACTCCACTTCCACTTCCTTTTTCCAACGTTCAGTCACTGGATTCAGACCTTGCCTGCTGAGTGCTAAATTCCTCTCTGCAACATTGTGTAATTGAAAAAGAAAACGCAGGGGAAAAATGAATCCTTATTTTCTACTAAGAGATCAGCTCAATGAGGAGAGAAAAAAATCCCACACTTCTGTTTAAAATCTAGGGACTGTAAATGCCATATATCTTAAGGCACTAGCTTGCCTGGACCCCTCCCTCCCCTTCCCCCTCCCCAGGTGCTGTGTAATGAGCTAGTTAACCCCAGGAGGAAGATGTAAGCAGTATTGTATTGCCACTGAATAAGTGAATCCTCATCAGTGCAGAAGGGTGACATCTGAAAGACCTAAACTTGTTACCTAGGGCTTATTTAATTTTTTTAGCATTATAATTGCAAATAATTTATTTAGAATGCATGTTCCACAATGGCTTTGGAATATGTGCTAAACACTTGCTATTTAAGCAGGTCACATGACACTGTAACAGCCACAATATTAGCACATGGAAATGGCTTACTGGCAAATGAATACATCAGAGACAAAGCATGCTATGCACAGACTGCAATTATGCCTGCACACTGTTTCTTCATATATTCAAAAAAATTTATAACAGTGTTTATTGTCATAATTAAACAGATTCCCCCAAGAACTATGATGAACTTTGTTAGGTAATAAATAAGAGCAGCAGCAAGCTGCTCATTTGAGATTTAAACTCTGGTGAAAACAATTTTTGAGCTCCTGAAGGGAAAAAAAGAAAAATAAATACAACCTCAACTTTCTCTCTTATGACTTGATCCAAAGCCCATTACAGTCAACTGGGGGTCTTTTCCACTGACTTTACATAAAGCCTAATCCAAAGTTCATTTTCAAACCAGGTGATGCTGTAAGCAAGTACTGAGGTACCGCAGAGGGAGATCTGTTTCTCTTTTGCATTTGAAATAAAGACAGAGAAAAAGAAAATAACCGAAAGGTAAAACACCAAACTGAAGTCCCAAAGTAGTTGGGAGATAAAGAGGACTAAATGTTACTGTTTAAATCATTGGTCACCAGTACTTCTAGGCAACAGGTACTGGGGAAATAACATAAGCCAGGATTCCTGAGAAGATCTGAAGAAGCTCTAGGGAAGGCTAAAGAACAGTTTGGTTTTTGTACTGTATCTTTTTTCTACTTTACTTAATGTAATGTTAATGAATCAAAAGCTGTAGAAGCTGAAGGCCCTTTTTATCCATGTAACACCACAGGCTATGAAAGTGTAAAACTTCTTCACCCAATTACACCATCTCTGACTAAAGCTGTTTAGAAAATGGTGGGAGAGGGGGAGGGAATCTTTCTGTGAAAAGATTTTGGTTCTCAATGAAAAACTAAGAACAAACTCTTCAGCTAGAGAAGCAGGGTAAGCTTGCTGCAGTAGGAGGGAACAAGATTTGGGGAAATAAAGTGCTTGATTTTCAAAGGTTCAGGATACTTATTTCAATGCCTAACTCTAGGTTTGCATGACTCACTTTAGATAGCTAAGGTTGAAAGTATGGTCTGATATGCAAACACAATAAGCATTAGCAGCTGCTATTGGAGTAATTAGGCCACAAGTCAATATCTACTTGTGCCTGCCACTTTAAGGGACCAGAAAACAGCAGCTGGGAGGTGCCTGATGAGGGCAGCCATTTTAGATTCAGGGATGCCCATATAAACAGGGCATTTTGCTGCTGGGAGGTCAGGCAACAACCTCGTCTGGTTGCAAGTATGGCCTGAAGGTAAGGGAGAAGCTGTAGGGGAAGATCAGGAGGTCCTGGGTATGACCTAAAACTGTACCCTGCTGGGAGTGGGTGGCCTGGTGGGGCTCTCAGTGGTGTGGGAGCCCCCAGGAAATGCCACGCCAGTTACTTCCCTGGTGAAAGGCAGGTCGAGGCACCTTAACCCCAGCTCCCATAACTGGGTGGGACCCTTGTAGGGTCTGGAAGGTGGACTTCAAAGAGAGCGTTAAGCCATAGACTCAAGAACCTGTCTGAACATCCCCTGACTGGTCAATGCTGGGGCCAGGACTGGAAGGTCAAAGGGCCAGGGACCCGCCATGAGGAATGCCCAAGAGCCGAGGGCCTGGGGTTCTGACTGGCCTGGGCGTGGGCCAGGGCTAATAGCCAAAGGTCCTGAGGGGGGACCACACCCATAAGGGGGAACAGTTCAGGGAGCTATGCAGCTGGAAATGAAGGCAGAATAGGCTGCCTGAATTTAGGGATCTAAGTGGTGTTTAACTAGTAGGATTATGGGGCCCAGTGTGGGGTCGGTGATGTTGGTAACATCTGGATGCCATCTGTGAGGCTTGGGCTGGGGTGTAGAGAAGGAACAATGCTACAGATAGCACCCTCTGGCATCGGGGCAAGAAATGGGCAGCCTCCCACTTAATTTATATCAATTAATTACCAATAAGGGGTGACAGGAAAGAAGGTGGGTGGTTAGCCCAGAAACAGGTGGGCGGGCCACTGGAAACTGGCCCCAAGAAGGCTGCCTGTTAACTTTTCTTTCAAGACCCTGCAGTTTAACTGAATACTGTCAAAACCTTCTTCCACCCAAAACTCCTTCATAGTCTTGACAAATAGAAGAAGGGAATTCTATGCTGATTGCTGAGATAAAGGGATGTAGCAAAATCTTCTTCTTTTCATGCACTAAGTAGGAAAGCCTAAAATCCATTCTGTATGGATATAAAATCTAATCCCATATGCACTTCATGCTTAGTGTAAAACCAAGTTACTAAGAACCAAGTTCATGTGGAAAGGAATTTTTATCTTGCTATCAAAGAGGCCTGGATGGCTTTTCCCTTCACTTACTTTCAAACATTCCAGGGCCCAGAGTGCAAATGGTCAGCTGCTAGAAATCGTATTTTGCAACCTAACCTTTCCAAGTGGTCTGTGTAGGTAATCATTTAGTAAAAGGGTTGATTTACCTATTGGAGTAGATTAGGAAGAGGCATCTCTTAAAGTAAGTCTAGTATAAAGAAAGGGATCTTTGTCTAATACAGCAAGACGACAATTTCTCACCCTTTCACCCTTAGAGGAGAGAAGGCACTGAGATTCCCCACATTAAATCTGTGGAGATTTGTGAACTGCTTTCCAGTCCTCCACAAGGGCTAAGTTATGACTAGGGGTAACCTAAAAAGTTATGAACTAGTTAAACTACATTCCTGGTGACTTAAGTTTCTTCCTGTAAGATCCATGATAACTGTATCCATTTACAAACAGAAGACAAAGGCCTGGTTTTAGCTAAGTTTCACTTTTCCAGTTATTCTAATATCATGAAAACCTAAGTCCATCTGCTTGTCTGTCCATAATGCTTTATTTGTGCCCTGGTTGGCAGACAAACAACCAATCAGATTGTAAACAAACATTCCAACAGGAGCTGGTGGCCGGTGGAGCACCGCCATAGATTTCATAGACATTAGGGCTGGAAGGGACCTCGGGAGATCATCGAGTCCAGCCCCCTGCCCAAAGGGCAGGAAGTCAGCTGGGGCCATAGGATCCCAGCAAGATAAGCATCCAATTTACTCTTGAAGGTGTTCAATGTAGGTGCTTGAACCACCTCCACTGGCAGACTGTTCCAGACCTTGGGGGCTCGGACAGTAAAGAAATTCTTCCTTATGTCCAGTCTGAAATGGTCTTGCAGGAGTTTGTGACCGTTCGACCTCGTCATCCCTTGGGGCGCTCTGGTGAACAGACGTTCCCCCAGATCCTGGTGGTCACCCCTGATAAACTTATAGGTGGCCATCAGATCACCCCTGAGCCTGTGCTTTTCCAGGCTAAAGAGTCCCATGGCTCTCAGCCTATCATCGTAAGATCTGTTTTCCTGACCTCTGATCATGTGTGTGGCTCTCCTCTGGACTCTCTCAAGCTTCTCCACATCCTTTTTGAATTGTGGAGCCCAAAACTGGACGCAGTACTCCAGCTGCGTCCTCACCAAGGCCGAGTACAAGGGGAGAATGACGTCCCGGGATTTGCTCGAGAAGCATCTATGGATGCACGCCAGCATTTTGGTTGCTTTACTAGCCGCAGCATCGCATTGCAGGCTCATGTTCATCTTGTGGTCAATGATGACCCCCAAGTCTCTTTCTTCTGTAGTGCTATCCAACGTAGCACTGATGAGCCTATAAGGAAGCTGCAGGTTTTTCCTCCCAAGGTGGAGAACCTTGCCTTTTTCGGTGTTAAACACCATCAGGTTCTCTTCCGCCCATTTCTTGAGCTTGTACAGGTCAACCTGGATCACCTGCCTATCTTCTGGCGTGGATGCTTTGCCCCAAAGTTTGGTGTCATCGGCGAACATGGCCAGTCCACTCCTGACTCCAATTTCCACATCATTAATGAAGATGTTGAACAGGATGGGTCCCAGGACAGAGCCTTGAGGGACCCCACTGGTCACAGGGCACCACGATGAGTGACTGCCATCGATTACAACCCTCTGGGTTCGACCACGGAGCCAGTTTCCCAGCCAGCGGATCATGGTGGATCCAAGGCCACAACTGGCCAGTTTGGCCAAGAGGTGATCATGGGATACCAGATTAAAAGCTTTTTTGAAGTCAAGATATATGACATCAATCTCTTCTCCCTTGTCCAGGTGATAGGTCACCTGGTCATAGAAGGAAATGAGATTGGTCAAACAAGACCTACCCGCAACAAACCCTTGCTGGCTATCCCTTAGAAAGTTAGCCTGGGCCAGTCCCTCAAGGATGGCCTCCTTAATAAACTTTTCTAAGATCTTCCCCAGGATAGAAGTCAGGCTAATGGGCCTGTAGTTAGCCGGATCCACTCTCCTCCCTTTCTTGAAGATCAGAACCACATTGGCCTTCTTCCAGTCTTCGGGCACTACACCAGAGTGCCAGGAGTTTTCAAAGATCCGTGCCAGGGGCTGGGCTATGACGCTCGCCAGCTCCTTGAGTACCCTGGGGTGCAGATTGTCAGGGCCGGCTGACTTGAAGGTATCCAGCTTCTCAAGGGGTTCCTTCACGAGGTCAGCATTGATAGAGGGTAGGGGATCCCCATCACCCGGATCTTCCTGTCCCATAGCAGGCATGGGCGTCCCATGGGACTGATGAAAGACTGATGCAAAGTACCTACTTAATAGGTTGGCTTTTTCCTGGGCGTCAGTTGTCAGTTGCCCCATCTGGTTTAGCAGGGGTCCAACGTTGCCCTTGCTTTTCCTCCGGCTCCCCACATATCTGAAAAAGGACTTTTTGTTGTCCTGGATGCCTGAAGCTAGTTGGAGTTCAGTTGCAGCCTTGGCTTTCCTGGTTTACTCCCTGCAGGACCGGACCAGCGCAGAATAATCCTCCTTGGAGACGAATCCCATCCTCCATCCTTTGTAGACTTTCCTTTTTAGCCACAGGAGGTCTGCTAGGTCCCTGGAGAGCCAGGAGGGCTGCTGTGCCTTCTTGATGCCTTTCCTCCGTGTTGGAATAGATTTAGCTTGTGCATTGAGGATCGCTTCCTTGAGAAGCAACCACTCTTCTTGAACTCCCATCTCCCTGGGGTCATGGTCCCTGAGGGCCTGACCGACAAGCCTCTTGAGCTTGTCAAAGTCGGCTTTTCTGAAGTCAAGGACTTCTGTGTTGCTGACTGACTTGCCAGCTTTACGGCGGGTGGTGAAGATGATCGCTCATGGTCACTGTCACCCAGCTTCCCATCGATCACTAGGTCGCCGATTAGGACGTCCCCCGTAGCCAGTACCAGGTCGAGCAGCGCTTTGCCTCTTGTTGGCCCATAGACTTCTTGAGTCAGGTAGAGGTCATCCACGCACAAGAGAAAGCTTTGCGACCGCTCGGATTTTGCTGAGTGATCTTCCCACGAGATGTCCGGGTAATTGAAGTCCCCCATGACAACCAAGGTCCTGGAGCACGTGGCCTCAGTCAGTTCCCGGGCGAACTCCTGGTCAAGCTCAGGACTTTGAGTGGGAGGTCTGGTGGTGACATGGTGGATGGAGGGGAGAGGGGTAAGACGTGATGGTGGCAGCAGTACTGGGAGGGAGTGGGGTTGGGATGTCATGGGGGGGGGGGGCGCCCCTCCCTACTTCCATTGCCACTGCTGCAGGGCCCAATACAGGACAATGTGGCAGTGGTGGGGGGACAAGCGGGCCCCATGTGAGTTGAGGGCATGCTGTGGTAGTGGCAGTTCAGGGAGGGGAGGTGTGGGCCTGAGCTGCCTTGGCCCCACATGCGGCGGGGGGGGTGAGGAATGAGCCTGAGCTGGAGGAGAAGCTGCCCCACTGTGATGCAGGGAGGAGTGGGTCTGGGCTGACCTGGAGGTGGTGGGGGAACAGGCGGAATAGGCCTGGCCCTGAGGTGAGAGAGACACTCGCTCCTCTCCTTCCCCAGCCACTGCTGCGTCCGGCTGAGCCCATTGCTCCCCACCGCCACTGCTGTGTTAAGCTGGCTTCTCCCCCAGCTCAGGCTGAGGCCTCCTCCTCCCCACCTCAGGCCCAGGCCCACTCTTCCCCTACCTCCCCTCTTTCCCCCCCTCATCAGCTCTGAGCCCACTCCTCCCATTTCCCCACCGCCACCAGGTCAGCCCAGGCCCTCTGCTTCCCCTGCTGTGGTAGGCTGGCTTCTCCCCAACCTCGGGCCCAGTCCTCCCCCATATCAGGTCCAGGCCCACTCTTCATCTTCCCTCACTGCTGTGGCAGGGTGGGGTGGAGTGGGTCCAGACTCCAAGCAGCAGAAGGTAAAGGGGGAATGGGCCCAGATGGGGCTCTATCCCTACATGTTTCCCCTCCTTCCCCCCCCACCCCGTTATTCCTGACAGGCAATTGGCTAGTACCATCATAACTCCCTAATTCCAGAATAAAGGTGTTTTTTATTTTTTTGTTGGTTTACCTTAAACCTAGCCCTAAGCAATTAAACAGAAAACGTTATCCTACACTAGAATAAAAGCATCCACTTCTGAAATAACTATTGGCTAAAATTCATTCCTGAGCTTATATTTGTATAGCTTTTCCATGTAGACAAACCCAAAGCTGTACTCTGTTCTGCCATTCAAGTAGATTCTGATTTCAGAAACTTAAAACCTTCACTATAGTGAATAATTTGGTCAGTAAAACTATGTCAATACAATGCTATTATAGATATATTTGTATACCAGTCACTAAACCAATTTAAGTGTAGCTAAGTCCTTACTCTAGAACAGGGGTTCACAAACTATGGTATGCTGTGGTAAACTATGGTATGACATCAAATTGGAGATGTCTAGGGGGTATGCAGGAGAAATTGTAAAATAGTAGATTTATTTTCATTATAATAATAATTGGCATTTAAGGGGTTAAAATATAAACTGTAAGCTGGTATGGGTATGAGGGTAGCTGGTAAATCTGGAAGAGGGTACACAATAAGGAAAAGTTTGGGAGCCTCTGTTCTAGAAGATGGACAGGACAGGAAGACATAGCTTGACCATCACGCTTCAAACTACAGTTTTAAGGGTTAACAGGTAAGAAAAACATGCCCCCCCCCCCCCCCCGCACTCAATATTCAGTCTTGCAAATTGGCCAAGCTCATTTGGAAGTCATTAGATCAATATGAAACCCTATGATGTCATTTTTTTTCAGGCAGTCCTCTGAGTACATATGCACTTTAAATACCAATGCTATTAAACAATAAACAAGGCAGTGGTGGAAGGCTAGGCCCCCTTTACCTGCACTAATTAACATTGCACACCTAGGAACTAAATTATTTACTTTTGGGAATCAGTGCTTGAAGATACAAGTAAGACATTAAACTTTTAAAGCTACAATTTGGATTTTAAAAAAATACCCTGGCACAATTTTATGGACCAAGGTTTGGTGTGTTTTTTTTGTTTGTTTGTTTTGGTTTGGTTTTTTTTAGGTGAATCTAAAGTGGCTTGCTGATTAGGGTTTGCATCTCCAGTGAACAGATTGCTGGAGCCCTGACAGTAATAATAGCAGATGGGATTAATTAACACAATGTCAACTTTTTTAGCCCTACCTAAATTAATATTTTGTCTCCAAACACAATGCACCAGTTTTAATAAAGCAGAAAGCAGAGTTCACTGGATTCAATCTCAAGTACATTCCTTTTGTACATTCTGCAAGCAACTTGTGTTTTCCCCCCAGGGATGTACATTGTAGTTATATTTAGTTATCCCACCTATTTTTACTTATAAAGAAAAAGAGCATCTTTGACAAAGAACTCTGGCAACAAACCCAAGGCATCTCACTGTTAGATGTATCCTGATCACAAAGTTTCCCTCTGTCTTGATGGGGAGTGAAATAAATAAGATACCGCCCCCCCGCCCTTTGTGTAAATTACAGCTACTGGAACAAAAACAGAAAACTGAGAAGACAAAAACATGTTGAAAGCTGTTGTCTGCCTTACATGACACAAAACCCAAAGATGGGGCGGGGGGAAAAAACAACCCAAAACCATGTGGACATTGCTTGCTTTGCCTTGTAAAATTTCTGGTTGCTGATTTAAGTAGTTTTCAGTGTTGGAAATGCTGCAATTTTAGTTGCAGTATAATGCAAAATGTGCATCTCTTCAAAAGTTTGCATCCCCTTCTTTTTCCTGCTTTTTCTTCATCTCCAATTCAGTGTTTGACTCTGGGTATTCGCACAAAGTTTACAGGAGCTTCCACTCCAAGTAACAGAGCTGTTATGGTTACCTCTGCACTAGGAGCTAGGCTCCACTCACACATGAAGTGCCTCACTGATTTATAGACCTCTGCTCAGGGTCAGTGCTGGCATTTCTACCTCTCAGATATGATAGTTAGAAGGGGTCACACTGGGAGGAGGATTAGCCAGAACTATGATATAGTTCCCAATGGTGATCCTTCTTTTTCCTATTTGTGAAACCTACCCCCATCTTTTAGTTTTTCTTGTCAGGAATAATGGGGAAAAAAACTTAGTGGAAGATGTTCAAATAGTTTGCTAGAAAGAAGGGATTGAGAGAAGCTGGCATCAGGGGGAAAATACTAGTGCTGATGGAAGAGCAGGACTAGAGGGATCAATTTTCTCAGGCAGAACAACAGGACCTATAGAGATTAGAGACCACGTGTACCTGGACTGATTAGGTACCTAGTAAAATGGGTGGGTACAATACACCAACTTCTGGGTGCTTTTGTTAAGAGAGAGACTTTTAGGAAAGCAAAAGGAAAAGCGAGGGCTAAATATCTACAGGAACAGTTCAGGAGATCCAGCTCTGCTTTAGAAAATGTGTAAAGCTCGGGCAAGCCAGTACCGAAGTTGTTCCAGAGGCAAACGTTCAGGTGTTATATAATATTGAAAAAGACTGAAAAAATATATTAAGTAAATACTACCAGTTTCCAGTGCTTTAGAAAGTGTGTGTGTGCGCGCACGCATGCACGCACACGCGCGCACACATACACACACATACACACACACGGAGCTAGCTTTAAAAATGGGGAAGATGAGACAGAAGGCCAGGTTGTTTCACTTACCAGGTGTCGAAGGGAGATTATATTCCAACCTGCTCAAGTCCCCGAAAAACAGCAAAAGTCCTGCCCCTTCTTGTTGCTTTTCTATGCATCAGACCTAAAGGGTATAATGATGCTGTGTTACCAATGGAGATAAATAAAGGAAATTTCAGGTTTTAAACAGGATAGAATTGTATGCAAGCGTCGGGCATTTTTATACCTTACACCATGAGCCACATAAATGTTGATCTGTATTAGTGCTAGCTTGGGTTTGGAGCAGTCACAATTTAAGCCAGCAAGGGCCTGGAAGGCTGAAAGGTATTCATCTCCATACTTCCCCTCCAGGATTTTCCCCTGCCCCACCCCCTCAGGGTTCCCTTCTGTCTCCCTGCCACCCCTAGGGCATTATTTACTTGTGGCTGCCTATGCTGTCTGCCATGGGGAGCAGGCAGGAAAGGGTCAACCTGCCTGCCCCCACTACTGCTGGACTGCTGCTCTTCTTGCCCAGAAAGCCTTATTGGCAGCCATGGAAGATGGTGGATAGGCAAGTTAACCCTTGCTTGCTTGCTTCCCTGGGACAGGCAGCCACAAATAAACAGAGATGGGGCAGTAAATGGGGATCTGTGGTTCTGGGGAGTGGGCTGGGGTTGGCGGGGAGCAGTAGCCCTAATCTAGGCCAGCAGGGGAGGTGAACAGGTGGGGTGTAACCTACATTGGCTACTCCTTTGTGCAGCATGAGCTGGGTAACACGGATGAGAGGGAATCCTGCCCTAGAGTGGCATAACATTGAGTTGCATAAGGAGTTCTTGAAACCAGTTTCAGGTGTTAATATTTGGCTAATCCAGATGTTAAGAACTCCAGGAGCTGCCTTAAATTACCTTGCAGCAAGGTCCTTCAATTGTGTGCCTAACAAAATCTGGCCCAGAGTTACTTGCTGGAGGCAACACAGGGAAAGGCACTTAGTTATGTTGGTTTGAAGTCCATCAGAAATCAGGCTAGAATTGAACCTTAGCAACTAATTCACTGAACTAAATTGTTACTTACAAAAGCTTTTGCATTGCTGATTTAGTTGGTCTTTAAGGTGCAACTCTACCTTGCCTTCTGCAACACTGGAAACTACAGCAGAATTGGGAACAGAAGTCAGGTCCCTTAACTCCCTGTTTCTGCTCCAGCCATAAGATCAATGTTGCTTCTTAGCACAGGCATTTTGCTTAATTACATGTTTTTTTTAGTAATGCAATGTTTTTAACATACTTACAACCTCTGTTTATCAAATAAAACCCCTATTTTTGACCTGCATCATTGAAAATACCTATTCTAATTCTTAGCACTTCCATCTTGTGGATGCAGAAAAAGAATACGTCTCTCCCTGTAAGGTTGTTTCTATCCTGTTAACCTTATATCTTCTGTCAAACCTCTCAATAGATAATGCTTTTCACATTATATACACCAATACCCTCACACACACCTGCACTCACTGCATATCTTGCTAGCATTAATAGCTTACTGTAACAGGGCTTGGCCCTGATACTATGGGTGTGGAGGAGCCTGAATAGACCTGTGCCCTGGAAACATTCCCCTCCCCACTGGCAAGTCCCCGTGGCCACCCAGACCTAGAAGGACTCAACAGAGCCTGGGGATCCAGGTGCAGCAAGCTTCCCAGCAAGGAAGCTCACTCAGGTGCAGGGAATAAGAAGAAGCCAGTCCATGTGGACCAGGAAGAGAAATAAAAAAACACTGGCAGCACCCTCTCAGGGTGGCTGCACTGGCAGCATAGCAGGGAATATTACTGCACTGAACCTGGGGCCAGCAGAGAACAAGCAGCTACCAGGAGGGCCCATAAGAAGGACTTTCTTCTCTTCTTTTATTTTGTTTGCATGTAAGCTATACATGCTTCGTTCAGAGTCTCTGAGGGATGAGAGGCAAAGGGGAAAGAGTGAAGGTGTGGCCCAACGAGCAAGCAAGAAACTACTCAGAAAATTAAGTGGCATTTTATTTTTTGAACTTTTTTCCTCTCTTGCATTTCCTCTAATTGGAAGATGGTCCCATGATGCTATTGGAAGATGGTGCCATAGAGCCCAGCAAAACTGAAGCAAAAGCCAGGACTCCGAATAGTGGGTCCTTCACTAAAGACAGAAGTGAAAGTAAAAGGGTCAGCTTGGGGTGCCCAACCAAACATGCCCAGCTCTGTTCTGCCCCAGAGCTGTCCATAACAGTGTACAATTGCACATCTTTTTTGCCTTTCATCCCAAAGCACCCTAAAACATTTCACAGAGTATGGTCCTCATCTTCCACGTGCAACCTCGGCTTCCATACAAAGCCCCTTCCAAGTTAATGGTTGACTGCATTTCTGCCCTTGTAGGACTCCTCTAGACATTCAGAAAAAAAATGTAATAGGATCTGATGTGTGATCCACACAATCATGCCTCCTGCCATGCCACACCTACCTGATAGAAAGCATGACTGTGAGAACGCATATCAGATCTTATCACACCTTATTGCTGGTGAAGGGGGAGCCCAGGATTGTAATCCCAGGCTCCTTCTGCACTGGCTCCTGCTGTGGCAAGCCCCGCAGCTGATAAGGCTCACAGAAGGGGCAGCACAGGAAACGCCACTGCAAGCCTCATCAGCTGCAGGGGGAGCAATGTGGGGAACACTGCTGCCACTGTGAGATTTGTCAGCTGTAGGGCTAGCATACCCCTGGGTGGTGCACCCTCAGCTGATGGGGCTTTCAGCCACAGAGGAGCAGCTGGCCACATGTTTAATTAACAGCGTGATAAGAACAAGCCACAAAGTTATTACACATTTTTTGTAGAATAACTTGGTGGCTTATTGCTTGTTTCATCATGTCCATAATTGATTGACTGTGTTGCTGGGTCAAAACTTAAGAAATGATTAACTAGTTAATTATACCTTATGTGTAACAAGTAGAAAGTCCTCCTCTAAGACCTTACCAGAATCAGGGCTTATAAGAATAGGTGCAGCCATCTAAGGATTGACAGAAACAAAGTGGTTACCAGTAGGCAGCAATGCTAATTTTGGGCGACAAAGCTGTGCATCTAACTGATATGCCAGCCTGACTACAGGCATGGGAAGACACCCAACCATGAGAAAGGGGGACTAGGCATTCTGCTTTGGAAACTCTTGACTGTGATGAAGCAGAAGTGGACATTGAAAGCTAAGCATTTATTAAAAAAACACCTCGATGGTGGCTTTATTGTGGGTGAAAATCCTTAAGTGTATTGGTTCACAGGCATGTATCAAGCCACACACCATCCACCATTGAAAATGACCAAAATCTACACTTGCTTTATTTCAATATATTAGGCAGTTGGTATCTTTAAACCCCAAGATAAATGCATGAGTATCAACAAAATAACTTTGCTGTAAACCTGAGAGAATGGGAATTTAACAAAATCTTATGGAGTGTGTATGTTATGTGTCTGTAAGGTGGCTAAGAAAATAAGAGGAAAGAGATGATTTGTTTCTCTTAACTATACTCAACTTTGGGATGGAAAGGGGTGATTCAGTTCAGAAAGGTGAAATCAAAAAGTTCATGAAGTAGGAAAAAACTGCACTTGTCTTATTTCCACGTATCTGTGGCCTGACTTATTTCTGTTGGGACCAGAAATGGAAATGCCAGAAAAAAAAGGCTAGTGTTGCAGTTGACACAGCCATATGTATTGTAAATCTTGAAAGACATTTCTTGTGAGATTTCTGTGTCAGTTCCTAAAATCACAGATGTTCAGATAAGCCTTGGAGATGGAATGAACTAGCTCCCCAGGCTAGGGACAGTCATTACACAAAAACAGGTTTAAGCAATCAGAAACTGGTTTAAACCTGTAACAGAACAGATGTTCAGTGCATATAAACCAGTTTGAAAATGACTGAAACAGTTTTGAGAGAAACCTGGTTGAATGTAGTATCAGACTTAATTGATTTGGGTCAACCTGGTTTATTCAATGTCTGTCTCAGACCCCTTGGTGGTTTAAGATAAACCAGACACCCCCAGCATCCTGTCATGCTCTCTGGGTTGGGAAGGGCTCTCTGCTCCACAGCAAGGCTGGCCCCTCCCCTCTGCACCCTGACTGGAGCTCCAGCAGAGACTGCAGGCATCTACCGCCTGCCCCCCACTTTACACAGACCTATCTCAGCATTAGTTGGCATTCCACATGCTGGCTACAGTCCATACTGAGGGGGAGGACAAAGGCAGGCAGGCTTTTTGGAGCTAATCAACAGGTAGCTGGTAATGTCCTTCCCTGGAAAAGCTGTTTAAGAAGAGTGTGAACTAATGGAGAGAGACTCTGTTTTCTTAATGGGCTGATAAACACTGAGTTGGGGGTGATCAACATCCCCTGCTGGGCTGCTCAGAAGAGGGGGGGACCCCTCTCTAAGCAGAGCATGCTGCCAGGGCCTGCCACATCACCCTCACCTCCTCCCTGTGGAATAGAAGGGAGGGCTGATCTAGCACCCCAACTTCTAGTCTGGGCCACTGTAGGCATATGCCTGATTTTTTTCCATCCAGAGGGGATGTCTGTTGGGTTACAAACCAGTTTAGCCTAGCCAGGTTAGACTAACCTGCAAAGATTGAACCAATTCAGGCTGAGCCTTTTTGAATGTCTGTTACTAGCCTCAATGTTTATCCATCATAAATGACTCAAGATGGCAACTTTTTAAAGAAAAAAACATTGAACGATATTTAAAACCTGGAGAGTAATTCCTGTCTGCCTAAATTGGACCGCCTCATTAAAAGGAAAAGTATAAAATAGCCAATGACCAAACCAAAATTATAAAGGACAAGGATTTGCCTCAAGGATGGGATTAATAATCATGTAGAACATTTCATGAAGAAGTTTCCTTACAAAAAGGACATCAGAAGAGATAAAGCTCTGTTGTAGTGTGATCTGTCTTAATTTAATCATTTAATTGACTTAATTTGGGGGACACAATAGAGAGTGTAAATTCCAACTGCTTAATTGGGAAAACGAGACAAAGAGAATGGCAAAATGATAGACTGCATACAAAGGTTAACCACATTAGAGAAGTTTCTGTCACAGCACAGGTTTTAATTTGGGACACAAACTTTGCAAAGTAGTGCAATAAGGGAGTTCTGATTTAACCTAATTCTACTCCAAAGTGAGAAACTGTTCTTTGAAGTAACCTCACATAGCTATAGGCTGGTCACTGGAGTGGACAAAATGACATAAACCAATTATTTATGCTAGAATCCTAGCTCTAAAGGCAATATCGTATCACTATGTGTCTGTTTTGTTAAACAAGGGGGAGCGGAGAAGGGATTTACCATATTTTTGAGGGTTTGTGGGAAGAAAGAAAAATGACAAACTGTGAAAAGGGCATATTTTTCATTAATAATGAAGCTACAGTCCATAATCCAGAGTTTTGAGCCTTTAATTTACAATTTAACTGGCAGCTCAAACATCCGGATAAGACAGCAACTGAAATAACATTTTATCTAAAGGCTTATCTCCTGCATCAGAAAGGGTATGAGGAATTAATTCTAAGTTTATCCTGTGAGATCACAGAGGGCAAAGCCAGAGAGATATGCTGGATTAATCCCCTAACATCTTAAAAGCAAAACTCGTTGGAGAGTCCGGTAAAAAGAAGGGGGAGGGGGCAGGAGGGAAAAGCAATAAATACTAAATCTAGGAAAAATCACCTTCATTGTGAATATATTTTGAACTATTTTTTATTATAGACAACCTTTTATAGAAGTTTTCCTTGACAGTACAGAAGATAGATAAGCATCATAATAGAGGGATAAAATAACAACAATCATTGTGGCTGATATAAAATTTAAAAAATGAGCATACATTCAAGCAATTCTGGAAACATCTCTCCTCTTAAAATTGGATATATGAGAATCTAGGATCCAAATCAGCCCTCTTGTCAAACTGACACCTGTTTGCTTAAAGGATTCGCTCAGTGTTTAATTCAATCAATGCCATACTTAATTCCATTTCCTCATTATTATAGGCAAATAAAAAACAAACTCCATTCTTTCTGAGGTGAAAAAGAAATTGCATAGGAAAGAATTGGGATTTCTATTTGCCAATCTATTCACTTTGCACCAGTTATGTACTTTTAAATGATACTCAATTTTTTTTTACATATACAACTTTCCAGCTGCTCATAGGAGTGTGACAAAACATACAAGGCTAAATTCTGATTCTTTACCAATACTAGGTGTATCTATACATGTGCTTTAATGCATATCAGCCTATTTTCATTTTAATTAAAGCATCACAGAAACATGCTTTTTAGCTAATGCACATTAAAATAGACTAATGTACATTTTTCTATTATGTCACAATGGATGTACTAGATTTAATGCACATTACCTAAAGCTCATTAATGCACATGTAGATGCATCCATTGTGTTGCACATTACTCCTTGACTACTGCCATTGAAATCAAAAGACTGTTCACAAGTAAACTGCATTTAGTTTATTGGAATTTGTTCCATACTCTTTGTGTTAGAGAGAATTCATTATGGAGACAAAGATAACACCACACCCTTAAGATCCAATTTTTCACAACCCAAAGCATATGTATTTATACTCTGTTTGAAAAAGAGCCATTATTTGTATTTATTTTACTTATGTATTTGACATCGTAAGTTCATTGATTTTTTTTTCCTGATATTTCACTGCCTCCCTGTGCCCTGCAAGAATGAAATATAAAAAAAAATAGTAGTTGGTGGGGTTCTATGTCTATGTAGCCCCAGCCCCTCTGGCCTTTTAGGTACATAACTCTCAGCAAGCGGTGGGCCCTGATAACATCCATGTGCTAGGCTCTGAATAAAATAAAAATCCAACACCTATCAAGCAAAAACCTGGCCCCATTTAAATAAGGAGGAATTTGCCATAGACTTCATTAAGGCCAGAATTTCATCCATGCATTCTAGTTTGCCTTTGGAGCTGTTGCCCAGAGGGATTAGGGGGCCTGATGCACTGGTGTTATACAGTACTCCTTCCAAAGACACTGTCTGACATTTGCATCAACATTTAAACAACCAATAGTAACTTTGTAAATACAATGTTTAACATTTGTTGCTCAAAAAAGTCTTACAGCTGTTGGAAAATACAGACACAAGCAGCTCACCAGCTTAAAAGGTATATCTGCAAACTTCAGTATAATAGGAAGATGCCTGAGATAACTTTAAATGAGATGGCTTAAGTATTAGAAGTAGTCTCTAGTTGTAGTTACACAGAGCTTTGTTTTGGCAAATCTATCCTGCTTCTCAAATAAAGTACACATTCTTGACTTAAAACATATGGTGGGATACCTTTGTTACTGATAGCTGGAGAGAGAGGATAGGAGCACTTTGTACAAATCTCTTGCCATGAAAAATGTAATTTGTCTTATATTTTTCAGCTCAAGTCACAAAAACTTGAAAACATGCGCCGTTCTTTTTTTTCTTTTTTTTAAATGTATCTATATTTGCAAACGGAAAAGCAATTTGTGGTGGTGAAAATGTGTGACTCTACCTTCTTATACTTTTTTGGCTCCAAAATGTCTTATCTGCCTTTTCAGAATTTGCCAAATCCTGACTTTTTCCATTAATAACATTTGCTTTGCATATTTCATTTAAGGCGAAACTTTGCATCAATTATTACTGACAAAAGCAAGTCGGGGATCTTCCTTTCTAAAGACCTTATGAAAGTTGAAAACTATTGAACATTCTGGCTATTTTCACTCTACATCAGCTGAACACTGATTAGTACAGGTGTTTTTGAAACTGATATACTGAGAAGATTCACAGCATTCAATGGTTCTCACACTTCCGTTGCTATTTCTGTGGTGTCTAGCTAGACTGTAATTCAAGCTGTAAAAGAAAACTAGCCATCTAAGAGACAGCCAAAGAGTTAATTCCAACTATGTTTATTAATATGGGAATATTTCAATGCTAATTCAAAAACTAGTTTGATATTGCTTCAAATTTTTCAGAAACACTCTTTCACACCAGCCACAGGCATGCTAACACAATGCCTCAGAGTTCCTGGATAAGTACCATACCATGCTTACAATTCCAGGATGCAAGCCTCCTAAGGAATATTTGCATTTCTGCACTACAGGTTGTATCACATCACTATCTCCTATTGTTTTTAAGCTAATGAAAGATGAGTTCCTTTTCTTGTATGAATGAAAAAAATGGGGAGGTTTTGGCGCATCTGGTGTGCTTGAAACTGGTGTGTGGTTACAAGTCGTTACTTCTGACACCTCTTTAATTACTTAATGTCCTGATTTCCATAAAAGTGGGAAGCTGGGAGCTGAAAGTGTTCAGCCTTTCTGTAAATCAGGTCATAAGTGCATATAGTGCACTTAGCCCAATCGACATAACAGCTTAAAAGTAATGACATGCTGTGCAGGGTGATTTTTGCAACAATATACAAAGATTGAAATATTCTGCTGAAGTGGAATTATTGCCCAAATTCTAGTTAAGGCACCTGGAAATATTCTGGAAGAGGGATGCAGACAAAACACCTCCTCCAGGTTTGGAAACTAACAGGTGTGGCAACAGTTACACACTGCAATATATTGCAACATCCATTCCTTCTGAACCCAGACATGTGCCACTATGGTAAGAAGGCAGGGCCATGGCACAGGGGCCATTATATGCAGGGCCATTTTGAGATGTCTAATGCCAGTATGACTCCTTCTTTGCTATGTCCTTTGATAAGCTACGAGGGAAGTTTTTCCATGCTTGTAAGTCCACCCATAATCAAACAGGCACACAGAGTCTAGGCTTCACATCACAAATTCTTTTCCTGCTTTGTGTATCATCATTAAATGCTGTTGCTATCCCAAAACAAAGCTTTACAAACTAGTTTATGTTGCTTTTATATTTGTTTTCCTCATTTCAGTTCTGAAACTCATTTCCCTTCCCCACATCGTGTTTCTGTCATTGGCTTGTTTTTTGTAATCTACTGGTCTATTTTCAATAAAATGATTTACCTAGATTCTACTCCCTTCCTTTAAAAGGCTATAAAATGTGATACAGCACAGAACTACAGCAGCTAAATAAAAATGCAGAGGATCCTCCTCCTCTCTTTTTTAGTTTTTTGAGAAGGTGCAGAATGCTGTGTGATTGCAATAAATGATCCCGGTACTGACCCTGCCCTCCCCGGCCCTCATAGAAGTTAATGGCAGTATTTCCACTGACTCTGAGCAAAATTCATTCCTGACCTCATTCAGGTAATATAAATGAAGTTACACAAAAGATTTTGTTTGCTGAATGGAAGCTGTTTTGTGAGCATGGTTAAAAAAGGAGGACAAGGATTGGACTGCTGGCTGAAGACAGACAGAAATGTATTAACTAAAGGTTTAAAGTAGCATATTAGGTGCCCAGATAGGATTATACTCCCATCATTGAAAACAATATTTAAAAGTATATTAAGGCAGGATTGATTTGTGTGTTGAGGAACTAATATTACCTTTAGAGATTTCTTACAAAAATAAAGATGACGAAGCTAGTGTCCCCTTTTTGCAAGAATTTATGACACAATTTGCTGAATTACATAAAGCTCCAGCAAGAAATGACACATATGGAATGACTTTGTATTTGAAATTGTGTTTCTTATACCAAGGTTCATCAAGCTGTTTTATATTTATTCCTCTGATTAATGATATGTCAGAATTCTAATTCTAGCACCAATTTATGGCTTGTTGGAAACTAGCAAATGAAACAGAAATGTAGGCAACAGGCAGTATTGATTTTTATCCATCTTCTTTGAGCTCCAGTAAATGTTTCCCAAATGTACTTTGCTGTTGCAACCAAACTAAATATTGCAGTCTTATTTCTATCATCCATTAATTATGTTACTTCTGAGGGTAGCATATTTCTTAAAGAGCAACAGTGCAGTTGGAGGCTATGATTTAATGTCAGTCAGGCTGAATTATAGGCTGCATATTTAAGTGTTCCTACTACTAAGTTTCCTCACTCACAGAGACAGATCGTATCTTTTAAAGGTTATTGAATGTTAGTAGGTTTCTTAAGTCTAGGGAATAAAAAAGAAGAACAAGGATGCTTTGAACTGTTGAAATAAGAAATTCAATGTGGTTCACTGTATTGCATACACAAAGAAAAGAGAAAGGGATTGAGGGGCAGAGGTAGTGAAAAATTTGAAAACACACAGTCCATATACTTTGGGGTTTGATCCCTCATTACACCTGTTTGACAAGCAAGATGTAATCAAGGCAGTGCTACAGAAATGAAAGGTCTCTTCAAAGACCATCACAACACCATCAAAACAGAGATGAACTCTTAAGTCAGACAAAAAGAAATGGCTATTGGCATTTGAGATAAAATGCTGGGAAAGATGGCTTTGCATCCTTTATAATATCAGTAAAGAAATTTGATCATAAGATTTATGGTGTGGTCATGTGGATTCTCTGAGGGTAAGATACAGAGGTATTTTCAAGAGACAATAACAAGTGCAACTTAGTAAAAGTGCAGTATGCATATATAAACGCCTCTCCACAGGATGAGCAATGGGAAAAGTGCTGTATCAACACATTCACCAAATAATGTTCCTTTATACTAAGAAGCGCAATGTTGGTTCTAGCAGAAAGTAGAGTTTAGTACATGACTCCTGAGATCTCCGCACCTACAGTGGGGTACAGGGATGCAGCCAGGCTAGACCAACTCCAGACAGGAGCCACTTCTGCAGCCCAGTGGCTGGGACATTTTGTGGCAGGAAGTGCTGCACCACTGTGGCCTCCAAGGGGAGGCCCAGCAGCAATGGCGGTGTGGAGTTTTGCCCACACTGCTGCCAGGTGCCATCAGTTTTGCCCACACTGCTGCCTGGTGCCATCAGTTTGGCAGCCATGGTGGCATGGTGCTATCTCCCTCCCATGCCAGGTCCTGCCCAGTGGGCTGCAGGGCCCATGGGGGGAGGCCAGCAGGGCAGGCTCTGCACTCTGCTCCAGCTGCCGCACCCACCTCCTGCAGGGGTCAGTTGGGGCTCGGGCGCTGCTGGGGGTGGCAGGGGAATGTGGGCCTTGGCCCTGGGGCCCCTGGGGGGTGGGGAGTATGGGTGGGGAGTGAGGGGCCACGCTGAGGAAATGGAGTAATAAATGGGGTCACATTGAGGAAAAGTTTGGGAAGCAGTGGTTTAGTGTGTTATAATCTCTATTTATGAGATAACCAGGCTTTGTTGATGTGAGTTATATCAGCCATATCCATATAGCCACAATGTCCTCCCTGATAAGTTTTTAGCAGGATGCACATCTCTTTACTCTCATCAGCTGTACTATCACAATTTACCTCTCATTTTTCAGTCTGATTTTGTGGCTAAATGGGCCCCCTGCACAGGCTTTCAGAGGGCACTGTGTTGATCCCGGTAGCTTCTTTGGAATTACCTTTCCTTCTTGCAAGGGTTTGGGTAGAGGCAGGAAAATATTAGGCCTGAAGTTTGTAGAGCTTGGGGAATTAAACAGGAAGAAAAGTTAATCTATTTCAAGTAATTGAATTCAATTTTCATTGAGAATTTGCAGTGTCTGTTTGGATGCCAGTCTCTGAGAATAAACTGATGGAGTTCTTTTATACAGCTAGAGCTGGTGGAAAGTGAGGACAGGAAGAGATTTCCTGGGGAAAAATAGAAGCCTGGAACTATTTAACCAAAAACCTCATGCCTTAATCTACTTTTATGGGCCAACCTTACTGGTCAGGCTACATTTCCTGTGATGTACTATAGTCTCTCCTCTTGATGAACTTTCACAGGGCAATAAGACAGTTCACGACCATGAGACAGGAACTCTCAGAAAAGGCCTTTTTTTTTCTTTCAGAAACCTTTTTAGTTTTTAAGAGTTCCACTTTTTATTTTCTTCAGAAGGAAGACTGTTGAAAACCAATTATCCAGCAAAAACAGTTTTTACAAAAAATATCAACAAGGGACTAAGGAAGACTAAAACTGTGGCCTTTTCCCTCTATCAAAGGGTTATTAAATATTATTTCACATTAGTTGGAGGAAGGCCCAAGCTGTTCATACATTCTTAGATACACTTAATAACAACAAATGGAAGCTGGATGTACTGTTAGTTGCAATTCATTTGATAGATATGGGCCTTTTAACATTTGTTAATTATCCAAAAGCAAATAATGATTTTAATGAGCTTTTATTATTTATAATTGTTCTATAAATAATTTTTACACCCATTTAAAAACATTTACAGCATTTGGAAACATTTTTACAGTGATTATTTGGTTATCTATTTGATATTTAGAATGTGATTCAAGCTGCAGGACTGGTGATTTTGGTCATGTAGTAAAAACATTTATTTGGCTCTTGCGTTGGGATAGTATCATTTTATAAAGTGTTTCTGCCCAAATTAATTCCAGTTAGCCATGAAACAGCACTTTTTTTGGCAGGCTTCAAATGACTAATAGGTCTTGCAAATATTCAGATAAAACTTCAATCATGTTGTATAAATGTTTGCATACTGCAATTAGCTAAGGGGTATGAAGGTGCTATATCAAATTTTTGTTCAAACTTTGGTTTTCACTTTAGTAGTGCAGTAATAACTATCTTGAAATTAAAATTCACATAGAATAAATTGAGCATTTGAATATTAAAATAGTCTGAATAAGTTTAAAAGAAGAAAAGGCTATGTAGCATTTTATTGTTCATTTTCACAAACTTCTTGAATCTGAATAGGTGTTTTCATGATATTTCTGGCCTGCCAAGAAGGATGAAACATCTCACATAAAAGTCTCTTCACTGGAGATCTCGAGCGTACTCTAAAGATAATCTCTTAATTATTTTAGGCAAGAACCAGAATATCTCAAAACCAAACAAAAACAAGACACGACCAAACACAGCTTCTACATTATTAGCATTAGGGGGGAAACAGACTACATGTCAGAGAGGAAAAGTCCCCTTAGGAACAGAAGTCCTTGATAGCATATTGGTTTAGACAAAACCATAAGAATATATACTGATCTGCCTATTGTGGCAGTTTTCTCCTGTGTATAAAATCAAAGAAAGTACCTCACCGTGGATTTGATAACAGTAAAATTACAGTCAACGTATAAAATCCCGTAAACCTCAGCAAATTTTGGATCAGGCTGAATGACCTTTGTCCTGCACAGAGCTTTGGACTATTTTCATAGTGCCCAATGGAAGAGCAGGGCCTGTTGGAGCAAATAATCTGCATTTATATTCCTCTGCTGATATATTAGGTATAGAATGCTATAAGGACTTTTAAAAACATTGACCTTGTTGTTTAACTTGAGAAATGTTGCTTAGATTATTTGCCTTTGATCCTTTCTCAGTTTCATTTCTTTTATTTGTTGTTTTTCATTGTCACTTGTATTTTAGTGCCATAATATTGATATTATATAGCAGAGTAGTGCAAAAGTGAAGATAATTATGATGATAATTTCATCAAATGTCATGCAGACATGTTCATTATTTCATTCTGAGCCATTATATGACAGAGAAATCACCCCCCTCTTCTTTAATGCCTATTTCCACTAAATTAGAATTTAGCATATTTACTATGCCACATGATTGTTAGCTGGAAGATACTAATGTTCATGATTAGAAACATTCCAATTTTTATTAAAAATAGAACAACTTTTGAGTGAGCACAGGCCTACTTCTGATGTATATTCAATGACACCAGTCAATGGAATGAAATTAAATCGATCAGATTGTCACCATCCTTTGTCCTCCTATTTTGAATTCCTCCCTCCTCATTTTATATCCCATACATGTTGGATTGTACATAGTGGACCTATTACTGCTTCACTGCATTACCATTTACTTTTTTAATATCTATAATATCCCCCAAATTTTCTCTATTCAGTTCCTATTTTCCCTGTTTCATCAACTCTATATTCTGAGACTATGTGAATTTGAAATTAGAACTGAATATTTGAAAGTGTATTTGATCATTTAAAATTTCCTATACATAAATACTCTGGTACATATTGAAAGTGGGTAGGAACAATATAATGTGGTTTGCCGCCTCAGATTTGTTAAATATTCTGGATTCAGGCTTTTCTAGTGAAGTAAAAGGATCCTTTGTTAGTAAAATCGAATATTCATCATTGTATGTGCTATGCAGCTGCAAGTAGAAATAAATGAGTTAAAAGTGAAAAACAAGATATTTTAAATTCAGACCTACCAGATCTTGGGCAGCTATCACAATCTTGTTTACTTGATTTTTCACATTGCACCAACAGTATGGATCACTGGATGCAATCCATTCTTTATTCCCTAAAGACCATAAGTATGAAACAGGCCATGTTGTTTTGATTCCTAGCTTCTCAGTCTTTCTCAGTTCCTCTTACAATTTTGTCTGTTTATAAAAACATACAGTTCTATTCAGCTTTAAACGTTGTCCAAATTACAGACGGTCCATGATATTAAATGTTGGTTCCAAACATCAGCAAAATCTGTTTACCTCTGCCTTCCCCCCACCCTATTTTTTCTTTTTTGCACAAAGATCTGTCTCCTTTGGATAACTCTAGGACTAGTGAGAAAATAGTATTTAGACACTTCTACCCTGGTTTTCTTAAAAAACAACGTTTGGACAAGATGCACCCAGTTTTGATGGTGTCCCCTATTCAAGTGGCATATCGGGGGGGGGGGGTTATGTTTCTGTGACTGGCTTTGAATTATTTTTTATTGTCTTACCAAAATTTACCTTTCTCTTTATTATATTCTTTTCTTAATGTATCTGTTAAGTTTTATTTTTATACTTAAGCGCTAATGTTTCATGTTTAAAAATCAGAATATTGTTCTGAGAAAAAAATGTGGAGGACTTATGCTTTAACTGCTTTATATTACTTCACACCTTCCCTTTCTGTATTGCCAACTAATGTATACTGCACTGCATAATGTAAAGGTAGCTCCCATGTTGTGATTCATATTTTGAAATTGTACTTAAAAAAGAGAGGTCACTGTTTCAAATACAGTTCAGGTCAATGATTGTCAAAAGCTGTTAGCATCAGACAGTTTTCTGATAGTCTAGATCAGATTGATTGGATGGAAGGAGAGGAGTCTAGGAGTCAATTGTCCACATCACAGAAACTGCTATTATGGTCTGTAGTAATTGATCGTCTTTGTAGCAGTGCACTGTGGTTTACCTGCCACTCTAAGGGGAGAAGCTGCTTCCAGGTGGTTTGGGGGCTAATTGGAGGCTCACCAAGAAGAGGGCCAGCTGGGAGCTAGATAGGGTAGGCCAGGCTGGAGCAGTGCCTGAGCCATCAGGTAGTCTAGCTCTGAAAGCTGGAGGAGAGGAGTTCTCTGCAGCAGGGCAGAAGGACTCCTGGAGGGCCCAAAAATGTAGAGCAAGCAGAATGATGCTGCAGGCCTGGGCACCAGGAAATATTACCCAGGGCAGAGAAGGGTTTATGCAGGCGAGGGGCCTCTATTTTACATTGATAATATTGTTTGAGTTACAAGCCTTGAGCCCCCACTGGAGAAAGGATGAAGACCTACAGAGAATTCCCCAGTCCAGAGAAGAGGCTGAGTTGGGTATAGGGGGCAAGAGAATAGAGCCTACCAGGCCAGAGAAGAGGACTGAGTGTGGCACAGGGGGTTCCCCAGCCCAGAGAAGGAGCTGAATAAGGGAACAGACCCAACCAGTCCACAGAAGGGACTGAGCAGAGTACAAAGGGCTCTCCAGCCCAAAAAAGGGACTGAGGCAAGGTACACAACAGAAGACCTGCTGGCCAGGGAGAGTCGAGGCAAGGGTTTAGAAGGCTTACAGTCTCTGAAAGGGACTGTGTGAGGGACTAGGGGTCTGAGGACCCAGAGAAAGAGGGTGGAGAGACTTGGAGGCCACATCCAGATGAGCAAGGCCATGCAGTATGTGGCATCTGCAGTGCCATATAACATATGTTCAGGTGTTCTCTTCACTGCAAGGGAGAAGCACAGGGAGGGGGGAAGGGGTTGACCCCTGGATATCCAGGGGTCAAAAAACCCCATGGAAAAAAAAAGCAGAGTGGTGCATGGAGAGGCAATGTGCGCTGCTCAAAACCAGAGCTGGGACAGCTAGAACCATGCTCTGGCTGCCAGGACAGCGCCCAGGACTCCAAGTAAGGCTGCTGGGTCAGCCCAGTGTTGGCTTCAGCCTCGCTTACTCCACCTAGGCTAACTTGCTGCGCGCCAGAGGACTCATAGCACAGGTGTTCCCCAGGGACAACTAGTGGTGGCATAAGGTGCGCTGCCACTAGTTGTGCCCAGGGAACCAAATGTCCATGCACATGTGGATGTAGCCAGAGGGTCTTAGAGCCCTGAGAGGGGTGAAGAGAAACTAATATCTGAAGTGATAACATCCAAGTGTGGTTAAGGGAAGGAATAGAGCCATGTGATTTGCTCATAAGGCTATACGGTGCCCTGGAAGGGCATTGCCAGGCTGAAAGGGCCTATTTGGCGTAAGGGCTGGATTGAGACTAGCGAGGTCCAAGAGGGGCCCACTGAGGAGCTGAGTGGACGTAGGCTCTCAGGCCTGTGGCCAGCATCCCTTACTTAAGCTCAATAATGGTGAGGCATGGTGGGTGAGCAATTAATAGAGGGCAACCTTAGAGACATCGTGGTTACCCCTGTGGCTCAAACCTGCCACAGCCTTATTCTCAGTCTCATCAGATTGACCAAAGGCAGGGGAAAGGGTACAGATCTAAGCCTCATAGAATTAAACTGAAAGGCTCCAATTCACTTCAAAGGACCTTAGATTAAACCTCATCTGATCATCATCAATGAACTGCCTCACAAATCCCAGCAAGAGCTCCCATCTGTATAGGAATTGAGACTTATTGTTGGAGCCAAGTCATTGTTCAGGGAAACTTGTTCATCAGTGAACATATTAGGGTGACTATCTGACACCAGATCCACTCAAATTGGGGTGAATATCTGACACCAGATCCACTCAAATTATTTGTCATTTTAAATATTGAAATTGAAAGATTACATAATCAATGGGAGAAGCATAAAACCTGAACACTGTCAGCAGTCCAGTCCTTATGATAAAAGAAAGCTAAAAAGGTAAACCTTCTAAGAACCAGAAAATGCTACTTGACCTTTAACAGACTATTCCCTCCTCTTTTTGCCTGATGCTGTTTCATTTGCTCCTTTACCTCTCATTTCTCACCCTTACACTTCCCTCCCAAGTCCTACTGAGTGTTTCTGTGGTCCAGTGTGACTTCATTCTGGCACTGATTCTGACAAAAAATGAGAGTGCCATATTCATTTTTCTTCTTTCTATCTTAGAGTTACATTTTTCCATAGCATGCCACAAAGGAGTGAAAACAAAATAATAGACAGGAAAATGACAATGCAGCTGGCAGAATTATTTTTTTCCTTAACTTCTGGGAAAAATATAGCAGAAAATCTTATTATTATAGGAGGGATGAGTGATTTATTAAAAAGGCTTGTTATCAACACAAGACAGCCTGTTACTGATGTGCTACATATTCCTCACAGTTGAAGTGTGAACAAAATTGGTAGGGCCAATTATAGCAGAAATCTGATACATACAGACAGAAGTAACATCTCTTGATCAAAGTCAAGTTGGTGCAAAGTTTTAGTGCCTTAGACCTTAGCTCAACAGAAGTGGCACCAACTAGGAAGTCATGTACAATATAGAGCACAAATGAAAGACTAGAACATTTAATTAATGTTTTCATGTTCTTAATGCAACATATTGGGTAGTGCCCTGTCCTTCCATCTAGGTAGGCAATTACCTTGGCTTCCATCTAAGTAAACACCCTTCATAACTTTATTAGAGCAACAACAAATCTCAGCTCTCTTGAGCTTCTCCTGTTTCATGTCAGCTGTGAGCTACACAGTGAGGAAAGCCTAATTCCCAGCACTGTATTATCTTACTTCCCTGTAAAGGGAACTCAGCTCATCACTTCATTCTTGGGGAAGGGTATTTGGTTCTTTGGAGACCTTACCCTCTGCTGCATGGATGAACAGGAAACTGATAGCAGTGAAAGGGTAGAACCTTTGCATTAAATAACAAACCAGTTTGTACTGCCTGTTTAAAAATCAATAAGCAAAATATTAAAATGAAACAAAAGCTGAAAAGGTACCTTGCTGTAAAATAATGAAGCCTAACATTTCTTTTGCTTTTGGAACAAGACCCTCTCTCAACCTGTGAGCCTTTTAAAACTGTTACTCCTTCCATTGCCTTTTAAAATTAGGCTTTTTAGTTAATCTTCCAAAAGCAGCTGCTAGGAATCATTAGTCATATTACACTGATACAAAATCATAGCTACATCTTAGCTGTCTCTTTCAGGACCCTTAAAACCCTGCCTACCTTTGCACAGGTTTAAGACAAGATTTAAGTTATGTGACTACTGTCTCTCTAGGAGTGGATTATGAGACTCTGGAAGGAGTTGCTTAATTTAATACAGAGCTGGAAATCAGGATGAAATTTTAATTGTCACAGGCAAAGACAGGCCAGGAGGAAATTACATCCTCTCTCCCATTCACAGGGAAATTCAATACTGGATATTCTTGGTCAGTTCTTCAAGGGCTATGGGTATCCTTCAGTATGGCTTTGCTGACAGGTTTTGAGACACCGAACTGGGACTGTGAGTAGACAACACTATTACACTGGTTTCCACCAGAACCTTGGGACTGGAGGGGAAGATAGAAGAGCTGTGTGAAATTTCAGCAGCTGTTTTGTTTTGGAGGTGTTTGGGCCCATTTTGGCAGTCAAAACACCGAATCTGAAATGAAATGGAAGGCTCTGAAACATCTCCGAAACTAAACAAATCCATCCAAAACATTTTGTATGTTTCAGAATGTGTTGGAGGCGGACTTGCAGGGAAAGAGAAACTCAGAAGAGGGAAGGGGAGGAGGGGGGGAAGGACTGCTCTGATATTGTAGTTGGCCAGTGACAATGAGCTGTCCCCAAGGACCCTTCCAATTCCTGTGCTCTGAGGGATGGACAGAGAAACAGCATATAAGGCTCTGTGTGAAGCATTTCTCTGCCTTTTGTGAGGTGTTTGTCTGGAAGCAACAGCATGTGAAAGGCACTGGCTGAAGTAACTGGCTTCCTAGTCAGTCCCTTGCTAGTCTCTTTTTGGAAAGGATTGGGTACACCTTTCCAACATATCGCAGCTAGAAGATATAGTAAGCAAATAGAAGAAGATACAGTAAACAGCACACGCACATATTAAACACATACAAGATATATTACACACACACACATTTTCCAACACAGGAAATGTTATGAAGCATACTGGAAAGGCAGGTGCCAGGTCTTCTGGCAGAGGAGCAAGAAGGGGCAGAAGGAGAGCTGTAAGTCCCTCCCCCCTCCCAAATTTAGATGCATCCTCTTCCCTAGCAGGCATGAGGCTTCTCCTGCTAGTGAGAGCAAGGAGATGGGAGCAGTGTCTGCAGCTGCCCCACTTCCACTAACACCAGCAATAATAATAACCTCCAGCACCATCAGTATGACAAGCACCAGTATGACAGTCTCCTCCACCCCAATTTCAGTTCCCAGCCTGAGCCTCTCAAACTCAGAGGAGGAGCTGGATCTGGAACCAGGGGAGCTCAGTGCCATAGCCAGGGGAACTCTGGGAAAGGAGGGGGAATCTGAGTTTCTGCACCACATTCCTCAAACTTCCCAAAGAGCTAGGTCTCCTTTTCTGGAAGGCACTGCGGAGGAGGTTGTGGGAACAAGTGGCTCAGCTCACTTTGTTATTGTACCTCTGCCTGCTGAGGAGGGGTATAAGGCAGGATCTGCACATGCATCCCAGAAGCGAGGGGGCAGTGTAGTGTGGGATCATTTTGAGGTGGCAGATGATCCCAAGTATGCTATCTGCCTGCACTGCTGATGCAAGACCATCTGGGGCAAGGACAAGAAACACTTCAGCACCACAAGGAAGCTAATGTACATCAGGAGGCACCACCCCTTTGTCTTTGCTCCTCCTCAGACTGGCACCAGTAGGAGCATTCCCAAAGGGAAGTCCCCCTCTCACTCCAAAGACCCCATCTGTCCCCCAGAAGCAGAGACAGGCCATCATGGACCAGTGGGGGAAGCAGAGACAAAGGAAAGTGCATTCCCAAGGCGAGCGAGGTCACCCAGAGCACTGGGGAGATGGCTGTCCATCCAAAGCAAGCATTCTCCTTAGTTGAGTGGCAAGGGTTCAGGTAGCTCATAGAGCTTATGGTTCCATCATACCACGTGCCTGCATGCACCACCTTCAGCAGGACGGTGGTGCCTACCCTATATGAGGCATACAGGGAATACTTGAGGGAGGAGCTGTTCAAGGCAGGTCCACAGGTGATCTTACACTTCATCTTGGACATCTGGAGCAGCCCAGGTGAAGATCATGCCTACCTCTCCCTCCTAGGACATTGGTGTGATCAGTCAGGCCATCGGTGGGCTCTCCTTTGAGTAGAGGTGATGGATGAGTCTCACACGGGAATGGTAATCATGGGGGCCATGAACTGCATGGTGCAGGGGTGGCCCCTCATTGGGCAGGGTGATCTCACACATGGGTTCATGGTCATTGACAATGGGGCCAATGTGGTCAAGGCAGTCCTTGATGCTAACTTTGTTGGCATTCACTGTGTGGCTCACAAGTGCCACCTTATAGTCAGGGATGCGTTGGAGGAGGACAGGGCTGCTGATGAGGGTGCCATCACAACCAGGCATTTCAAAATGCAGGAAAGTGGTGGGCTACTTCCACTGGAGCATCAAGGGGGGCAAGATGCTCCAGGACAAACAGGAAGAGCTGAGTGTCCTGCACCACAAAATCATGCAGGATGCGGATACTCTGTGGAACTCCACATATCTGATGCTCAAAAGACTGGTGGAGCAACAGAAGGCCATCCATGAGATGGCTCTGCTTGGGGAGATTGGGATCAGAGGCCCCCTTAACAAAGATGAGTGGAATACCATCTCCCAGATCTTGGTGGTCCTCAAGCCATTCCTCAAGGCCACCAGGAACTTCAGTGCTGGTGATGCCCTCCTTAGCCAGGTGAATCCCATGGTGAGGGACCTTCAGAACCAATTGGAGAAGTTCCAGGGGATTTATGTTCCTGGCTGGGGCAAGCTACTTTCACCAGAAGTGCAGGCACTGAGGAAGCAGTTGAAGGAGGGCATCAAGAAATGGCTGGATCCATTGCGGTCCAGTACAGTCCACATGCTGGTGGACATGTGTGACCCAAGGGTGAAAGGGAGCATATGTGTCAGCAAAACCCTGGATCACAGGACAGAGGTGCTGGTGAATAGAATCAGGGAGGCAGAAGGGTGAGGTGGGGGATGTGGAAGAGTGGAAACCACTGTCCCGTGCCAGCTCCATCCACTAGCCAGTCTCCTCCACCACAGGTGCTGCTAATGTGGGCCAAGGGCATAGCTTCTATCTTGCTGCTCTGTCTCCAATCTCTCAGGCATGATCCTCAAAGGGAATTTACAAACCACTCTTCACAGATGAGCCTATGAACCTCACTTCATCAACCTCCTAGATGCAAAAACTCATGGACTTAATATAGACATTGGATTTATGACATGCTATAACCTGCCTAACATCTGACTCCCAGGTACCACTCCATTTTTACCTGCTACATCCCCCTTCCCCTCCGCACCCCCAGCCTGTCTCTTGCCCTCTGACACCTCAATTTACATTTTCACTGACTTGCTTCTTTGCCTGCATTGCATGCCATCCTCTGGCTTCTTTACTATTCCTTCCATCCAGGAAGAGCACATACACACACCATCTATGTGCTTCCTCAGCCTGATGAAGGGTTTTTAAACCTGAAAGCTTGCTAAGATATATTTCTCCAACTCTTTGGTTGTTCTAATATAAGATATCAGAGGTACCCTCAACTGGTCCGTGCTGGGGCCAGGACCCAAAGTGGGGGTCAAAAGGGTCAGGGGTCCACTGAAGGATGAATGCCCAGAGCAAGAGGCTTGAGATTCTGACTGGCCTGAAGGTGGGGCCAGGGCCTAAGGAGTCAAAGTTACCCCCCCAGAAAGGGTATCACAGCTGGAGGGGGTGAAGGATGAAACGTACAAGGCAGTGTTAGGGGAGGTATGGAGCTGCAGAATGGATGTCACCCAAAGACACCTTGATGAGCAGCCTACCGCCTGGGAAACATCAGTTTTCCATCAAAGCATGGCAGGAAAAAGAGGAGTGGGCAGTTAGCCCAGAAACAGGTGGGCGAGTGGAGATCTAACTGGCACTGGGAAGGCCCCCTGTTACAGGCTACCATCCCTGCTGGTTTCATCCTGCTCTGCCTATACACACACACAATGTCACAAGTTTTGCTTTGAACAGTTTGAGGTGCAGTTTCACAGAAACTTCTGCACCTATCTCCTTGAAGCTTGACAGGCTTCATGGCCTCAGATGGGGCTACCATACCTGCTATTTTCATCCCACTCTGCCTTAACACACACACACAACATGAGTTTTGCTCTGAACAGTTTGAGATACAGTTTCTCAGAAACCCCTGCACTTATCTCCTTGAAACCTGGCAAGCTTCATTCTCTCCAAAGGGGCTGCCATCTCTGCAATCTGCATCCAAATCAGGCAAGAAATGACAGTTATAGGCATTTTAGTGATTTCCCGATAGAACAGTGATCTGAAACACCAAAATGAATCACTGTCCTCCAAAATGGCTGAATCTGAAACTGAAATGAAACATAGCCATTTCACACAGCCCTAGAAGATAGGAAATCTGATGTTTTAAATATTAATCCCAAAGTAGTATTCCTTGTGCACTTCCTTCACATCTATTTTCCAACCTTGGGCCATAAATGCTTGTTATCCAGTTATAAATTAAGCTGTATGGTAATACTATAAAGGATGGAATTTGTTAGACTGTTTAGCAGAGCTTCCTTGTGCCTCCAGATATTTTTGTTTAAATTAGGGATGTCAAACTCACTTGAGCACCTGGGCAGATCTGGACTGGAAGGAGCCTCAAAGGCCACCTCTGGATTCAGTGACAGTGGCGGGGCAAATGGTGGCAGTGAGGTGGATGTTAATGCAGCCATTGCTCACCACTGACATCCTCAATGGGGCTCAATAACTAGGGTTTTGGCAGTGGGCTCTGTTCCCATTAGTCACACCCCCAAATTTTCACCCCCTGTAGGAGCATCATGGGCTGGATGAAATGGCTTCATGGGTTGGATCTGGCCCATCCACCCCGGTTCTAATCAATGACCAACAATAACAGCAGTCAGTGAGAACATAAATAGGTAGAAATTAGAAAGACAAAAGGTAAAGCAGGGAAGGCAGGGAGAAGAAAGCGGGGCAGGGGGAAGGCCAAAGTGAAACACTACAGTAGTAATAATACAAGGTAAAAAAGAGGTTGTCAGTGAAAAAGGAAATAGTTGGAAATCAGGATAACATTGGGCAGAAAAGTAGGGGAGGGGAGGAGAGAAAAGGTGGGGGAAAAGAAGAATGTAAGAGATCAGGTCAGGCAGCTACCTGCTGAATCAGATGTCAGGCAGGTTGTAATGTGTCATAAATCCAATGTCTATATTGAGTCTCTGATTTTTTGTATCCAGTAGATTTATGAAATAATAGGCTCATCTACAAAAGACAGAGGCTTATCTATGAAAGGTGTTTTGTAAATTCCCTTGATGATTAGAACTGAAATATCAGAGAGGGAGTGATTGTCTTCTGAGAAGTATGCACCCACAGGTAGTTGGATATTCTTGTCTTTGATAGATTTCTGGTGTGTGTTCGTTCTGCTGTGCAGTTGTTGTTTGGTTTCTTCTACATATTTTCCACCAGGGCATTTGGTGCACAGGATGAGATAGATAACGTTTCTGGAGGTGCAGGTGTAAGATCCAGGAATGGTGATGTTTCGTATATATAAGGTGGTTTGAATTTTACCATCTTGGATATTGATCACAATGTCCAAAAAGAAGTCCTTTTTACCAGGGCCAGGAGTTTGAATCTATATTGCCTTTCTCTTATATCGCTTTACTTCCCCGCAAAGTGCTCTAACCACCATCACACAAGTGAGGCATTAGTCAGCCCCATTTTCAACCCTCCTCCTAAAACTGGTCCATCTGGCTGGCAAAAGAAATAAATACATAGAACCAGGAGAAAACCTACAAACCACCACATATGTAGCCAAACAAAATGGCTGCTGCTCAGGAAGAGCTTGGCCTCTTCTTCCAAAAAAAATGCCCTAACAACTAGACCAACAAACTGAAAGCTGAGAGGCTCCTTCTTCCTCCTCCTCCATTTTACCTCAGGTAGTTACACATGCAGTGCAATTCTATTTTTTTTTTCTTCAAGAGAATCCTTCCTGTAAGTGCCAAAATCTGCAGTGGCTATGTATGTGCCACTTATGTAAAGAGGAACAGGACATAGTCCTTAGTCTCATCTGCTTCATGTAACAATGAGAAAACAAGTTCTGTTAAACCAAATAAGGAGGCTGAACAGTAGAGGCTCTCTGGAAATTAAAAAAGAAAAAAAGAAAGAAATGTTAATTTTAAAGAAACTAAAAATATTTCCAAAGAGCCTTCAGCCAGAGTGGGTCCACACATGCAAGCACATGTGCTTGTAGTAGCTCAAATAGAAGCAATGCAAATTTGAGCCAGGTCTTTTTGCCTCAGCACACATGCTCAGACATGCACTTTGGTGTGGAGCAAATTGTGCCACTTGGGGCAAAATAACCCTGCCTGGCTCCTCCCGGATCTGCAGCCAGGCCAAGCTAGAGCCCAAGGCCAGCACCTGTGCTGGCCCCAGCAGTATAAAACATTGCCCTGGTCAGCAGCTCAGGGATAATTGCCCTCAGGAGCTTCTGAGGACTGGCCACTTGGCATCTGAACTCACCAGCTCCCCGTGCCAGCTGGACTGCCGAAGCTGCCCTGACTTACAGTGGCCCTTGAGCCCTCTACCCACTGCAGCAGTCTGGCAGTGAGAAATGCTGCCTGGGTGTGACCTACTGCCATCTGCAACAGAATCTGCCTTTTTGCACCCGTGGCCCCATGGCTGCACACCTACTAGACGCAGACAGAGACCACACAACTGCCTGGGCTCTGGTACAGACCCTGCAGCAGAGCTGCTTGAAACTCTAGGCCAACTGCCAGCAGGAGGTGGCTGCACAGCAGCATCACTACATCCAGACAGCCCTGTCTGGAACCACAGTCACCTGCCTAGCTCAGGGCTATGAGTACCAGCTGGCCCTGCTGGGGAGGAGCATACCCATGCTGTCAGCCCCTGCTGCAGCCCTCCACCTCACTATTGCCAGGTCAGACCCAACAGAGAGAGCAGCTGACAATGAAGATCTTGTCATCACTCCCCACATGTACTGCCACACATGGGCCTGGGCTATCAGTAAACACTGGTGGGAGTGTATAGTCCTCCCCACCTGCAACAACGTACACTGGATGTCCGGATGTCAAGGGACACATTCATGCACCTGGTGGCCCAGGTGGCCCCTAACATTGAGCGGCAAGACACTGATGTGTCCAGCCCTCACCTTGGAGAAGCATGTGGCCATACTACTTCTAGGCGACACAAGCCATGGGCCAGGTGTTTGCAAGTGGCTCTTGCAGGCTGATACTGGCAGCCTGCAAAGAGTCCTTTGCAAACAGGGAAACATGGGTTTCCCTTTTAGAAAAACAATTCCCATTCTCACCCTCGCCTTCTTACCTTGATCTGCCATGGCTTCAGCATGTACTCTAGAAGTTCTCTGCAGACCTTTCTTACTCCAACTAAACCCTCAAATGGGCTCTCAGTCTTATCCCACTTTATTCTAGGCATGCTCAAGTGGTGAGGGCAAGGGGGAACCATAGAGACCTCTGGCCCAATACCAAAGTGTCTCTCTGGAGGACTCCTCGGGTTTCTTTCGGGCATGGTCTCAAGACCGTGCCTTGCCCCACTGTTTCCCGGCACATTTTTTTTAAAACTTGCAGTGCAGGGAACGCTTTTTCCTTCCTGCACGTGCCTGTTGCCCCACCTCAAAGGGGTTTGAGATGGGGCAAGGGACTCAGGCACGCTCATCTGGTTGTACCCGATAGGAGCAGAGCATCTAGACCACAATATGATTTGTATATGTCTCCCAGTATTGTATTTAGATGATGCTACAGAAGTAACCACATGTGTAGTTTCTTGTAACCCATGAGCTTTGTGAAGTGCATGATATCATAAACCAAATTATTCTGGGTAATCTTACACACATCAGGATTTGCAAGTAGAAAAGGGAAAATAATATGTTTTAAGGCACTAGCTAAATCTTATTTCTATGCCATCAGAGTCATCAAATTCTGTCACTGGGCAGGTAAATTTTGGTCCAAACCCATTTTAATTTTAGCTCTACACATCACCCTCAAAGGTGTATGTTTACTAGAGTCGGAAGTAGGTGGACCTGCAAAGCAGACAGGCAGCAGAAAGCAGATTGTCTGCTGGACCTGTCACTCTAAAACATGCCTCGCTCCTTTTCTGATGAACTTTAAAGAAAAACTCACTAAAGTGGGAGTGGACATAATTTAAAGCAGGAATAAGTATTCTTAATTATGCTCTCTTTAGGATTGCAAGCTTAGAGGGTTTAATTCTTTATTGAAAAACAAGGAGAGCGCTTATTCACCAAGCATGATTTTTTTTAAATCCTTGAAGCTCTAAAAGAAATCTATTATAGATAAAAAGAAGCTTAAACAGCATATATTACATCTTGCTTTTGTTTATACACGGTGAAGAGTATTCAGAGTGGACCACATCTTAGAGTTGCACTAATCCTTAAATAATTACTATTCATCTACTCAACACAGGAAAAAAACTCATGGAATGTGACTTTGTTCTGCTGGCTTGTCTAATCCGATTCAATTACTTCAGTTTAGTCTCCCAGAGGTCTTGCACTCAGAAACTGAGCTCTGTGTGCTCAGGAAAAAAGGGGGAGAAGGGAAGAGAAGAATCAGTTCCAATGGAAACGAACCAGCCTCTTTTTTTTAAATTTCAGTCCTTTCCCAAATATCAATCCATCAATAAACATGAGAAACAGCTTGTAATTCACAAAGCCTTCGGCAACTCTGTTCTGATAAGGGCAAATTGGTCTGGCTCTACAAACGCTGGAGATGGGAATAGTTCAGTGGTTTGGACCAATTTGAATGGATGGAAATCACTAAAGTCCCTGAAGCTGCAGAAAACGATGCTGTACAGCTGGCAGCAGCTTGTCATCTGCATGCAGAAAACGACAGGAATATTACAAATTTCCTACACAAAGTGAACTATTTCATTCACCTGTAAAGAGTTCCCTTGTCAAATAGAACAGCGGCAGAAAACCTCTAACAACTGAAGATTTTTTCTGTCCCTTTTCCCCTCCTTTCTCAAATAACAGCCACCTGCCCAGAATTAAAACTTTGATTTCAAAAGAGAATAAAATATCATAGTGAAATGATTGTTGAACAGAAATGTCATAAAAGGAATGGTAATGCAATGAAGCAGTAAGAGGTACACCACATACAATCCAACACATAGCGGTGCATTTGAGGCTGTGTGATCTTCTTGAGATGAAAAGGAGTACAGTCTTAATTAAGGACCCAGATTTTCCCTAGAACTAAATGGTATTCAAAAACAATTTGAATATTGTCATTCTGCACTAATCCCTATCCCTGACCTTACATTAAATACTTTGCAGCAAATTAGAAATTTCATCAAAAAACAACTGTGATCATTTCTACAAACTGCTTGCAATTTTGCCATTGTGAAATTTATAATAAAGGAGGCAAAGGCATCATAACAGGACAGACAGAAAAAAATTAACTATCAAATACCAGGACTTATTTATTTTTAAAGCAGAATCCCCTCTATTTGGTGACTGCTTCATCTCTCCTCTTTCTGCTTTTAGGGATAAATTTTAAGTACAGATAGAGAAGGAGCCAACATTTATTTTAGGAAGAGAGATGCATGTGTTTCTGGTGGGAAAATTATAGCAATTAGCACAAGTAGTTTTTCCTCCTAAAATTAATTTCTTCTGAACACTCTAGCCTTCAGCATTGTCCTACAATTACACATTCACTTGTTGGTAAGTGCTCATAGCAACTCAGCTATTGACTAACTAGCTTTTATGTTTTCTAGCTTTATTAGGACTGTAATGCAAGGCCAACATCAATATGTTTGGATATACATTCCTTCCATTTTTGTGCCAAGAGAGGGATTATTTCTTTTCTACTGAAAAACTTACTCTAATAATGGGTCTTATCAACTCTTTATTTAAAAATGATAGGGCTCCATATTCAGTCACCTTAACACTGATCCTAATCTTTAGAGTCATCAAGGAACTGAACCCTAATTATCTCGAGGTCTTCCTCCTAGCTTCATGAGGGTCTACAAAGCTAATATTTCCAAAATAAAGCTAAGAAAAGAAGCCAAAGATCTAGCAATTCTCCTGGGAAAATAGGCTAATAATGTATTTAATTGCAGGAGCCAGCCTTCATGACAACAGCCCCTGAATAATGAAATGGTAACTTTTCCTTTAAAGTGCAAAAATAAATTAAAACTGATAGAAATTAGAAACATTATAAAATCCTCTTATGACATAATGCAAAAGACAGAAAATAGACTTTTTCAGAATGTTAATTTACGTGAAAGCGTCAAAATGGAAAATGTGTTGAATTTTAGCCATTTGTGGCAAAACTTTGTTAATTTAATGTTTTTTTTCAATGAAACAACACTCTGCGCATCATAAGAAATGCCGTACTGGGCCAGATCAATGGTTCATCTAGCCCAAGTATCCTCTTTTTGACAGTGGCAAGGATGGATGCTATACAAGAAGAACATTGAACTAGGTATCTCTAGTGATCTATCCCCTGTTCAATACCTTCTCCACCATCCATTGCTTATTGCATTAGAGATGCTTCCACAGAGAGCAAAATGAATCAGTCTTCTGTCTTCCACTTCTTGGGCAGATACCCCTGAGAAACAGTGTACTTCGTCTCCTCCAAGTGGTGGAGACAAGTGCCTGATGTCATTCTTTGATCTTCTCTGGCTAATGCACAGAACTGCTTTGACGTACTCTGAAGCCCTTGACTAAAGAGAGAAGGCATGGCTTGTTGTGACAGAGGAAAATAATTAACATATGTTGTATCTTCCAAAACATCTCACAATTTTGCTTATATGGGAAAACAGAGTCTCTCATGTTTCAGAGCATAACATTTGACTGGTTGAGGAAGTCAGGAATGAGATTTTTCCATCTACAGCATTACACAGTTAACTAAATGCATTGTGGAAATATTTCCTTTTCTGAAGAAGCATCAACATTTTGGACACTTTCTAAGAAATTGTCCTGAATTTTCTGGATCAGTGGTCTATGCAGATATGGCAAACACTTTGTCACCAATTTTCATGTAAGAGCAGAGCTTAAAAGATATTTGTGCATCCTCACATCTAGACTGTTCACACAGAACCTCTTTCTTATGTTTCTTAAGAGTAAATCAGTAAGGTTTCTCTGTAAGGATTTCTTGTGCTTGGTTTTCAGGTCCTGCAGTTAGACTCCTTATACATTATAAAATCTATTGGTCCAGTCATAGCTAAGGAGCCCTTCATAATAGGAGCCAAGAATCATACAATATTTTAAAACCATGCTCTGAATAGGACTAATTTTGTAGTCTCCCTTTCTCATGCTGGTCATATTCATCTTGGGATACTTTCTTTTTATATTTTTTCCCTCTCCTTTTTTTCTTCTTCTTTTTTTCCCCCTTATTCCCCAACCTTAAGTTGAGAACTTGGTCACAACCCGGTTCCTTCTGGTAAGGAAATCAAAAAAATGGGAGTTCTAACAATGAACTGTTTTGCCCCTGGACAAAATCCTGACTGATCAGTGGAGAGAGTGATACTGAGTGCTCAGTGACAGAATCCTATTCTTACACATGAGAGAAATTGAAGGCAAAACATTGAATATAACTACTACTTCCTCAGTGACTCTTCTGTCCTCTTATCTCTTCTCAGCCTCCCATACGCTCCTTGATCCTTTGGCTTTTTCTATTCCTTCCCCTGTTTTCTTCCCCTCTTTTTTCTTTTGCTTTCTCCTCTTTGTTCTCCTTCCCCTTTCTTCCTCTTATCCTTGCTTTCTCCTTATCCTTGTTTCAAATGCTTTATAATACTAGCATCAGACTTCCCCAGTGATAAATCAACACTTTCCACTCATTCCAGTTTTTTGACTGCTGAGTGTAGCACTGGGAAGAGCTGAGGATTTCAATAAGTGCCAATTTGGCTCTCTGAGGTAGGGAAGTCTGGCACCAGCATTATTATAATTTCAAAGGTAGTGCTGCACTGGGGTCTCCTGTCACTGGATTTTTTTCCTCCTTTCTCTTTGTACAATTCTGAACATTTTTCATGCCTTTTTAAGGAAACTCTACTGCAGGCACACCCTCCCCAAAAGGCTTACTTTTTCTAACAGATTATTAGCAAATAACTTTTAGAGGAGAATGATAAAAGCAAGAAGAAGTAAACCAATATTCTGCCATAAATGAGACCAAGCTGAACATTTTAAGTACGCAATGCAACCAAGTATCTTCTAACAATAAAATGTTCACATTTTGCTCTATTATTATTATTATCATGCTCTATTATTATCTTTATCAGTCATACTAATATTGGAGCCCTCTTGAGCTAAGAATCATTTAAACACTTAGTGGGTGTGTCTACGTGAGATGCATTTCTGTGCATCAGCACAGGTTACTGTGCAGTAAAAGCACACATCTTTGTGTGCAAGCTTAATGCACAGTAAAAACCCTTAATCCTGCTTAAATTTGGTACTTGCAAATACAAGCAGCAAATATAAGTGGGATTAGTTACTGCACAATAATGCACATGTAATCCCATGGTGGTGTGTACACACCTGCCCAAAAATGCTTACACCAGAGTAGCTTACAAACAAGTAAGCTTAGGTCAGAGTAAATGCAGGTGTAGACATGCCCAGTGAGACAGAATCCTTACCCTGAACGTTTTATATTCTATACTCTGGAAGTGCATCTCTGGAAGTAGGAAATATCCCTGTTGTTCTACAAGATCAGCCAGTAGGACAACAGGCAACATGTGTTTCACACAATGAAGTTGATCAGGTGTGCCAGGACACATCTCAGCACAACTGATTCTCTTCATTTGGTAACATCTATTTCTAGTCTAGGAATAGTTTCATAGTTTCTAGGGTCGGAAGGGACCTGAGCAGATCATCTAGTCCGACCCCCCGCCATGGCAGAAAATAATACTGGGGTCAAACGACCCCAGCAAGGTGTTCATCTAACCTCCTCTTAAACACCCCCAGGATATGAGCCAGCACCACTTCTCTTGCAAGCTGGTTCCAGACCCTAGCCGCCCTGACTGTGAAGTAGCGCCTCCTGATATCTAACCTAAACCTACCCTCTGCCAGCTTGTGACCGTTATTCCTGGTCACTCCTGGCGGTGCTCGGAGAAACAGTGACTTCCCCAATGCCTGCTGATCCCCCCTGACTAGTTTATAACTGAATAACTGAAAACAGGGGGAAATCTTTATTTTAACCAAATATTTTCATTTAACAATTTTGAGAGAAAAGGTGTTTATCTTAAGAAACTATACCATGGATTCAGAAACCATAAGCAGGGTTTAGACAAAATTCTGACCACGCTGAACCAAAAGGAACCTTACCATTGACTTCAATAGGACTGAAAAGAGACAGATGTAAGTGTGGTTCTAATGGGATGATATGATGTCTATTGGATGGCCACCTAAGTCCATATGAATGAAGAGTGCATGCTGTGTACATGACTTATCCTGTACTGGATTACCATGGAAATTTTTAAATATGTAAGTTAGAGCAAGATTATTAATGAAAGTAAATAGTGACTGACATGACTGATCAACACAAATAATTTATTCCAGTAACCTCCTGAAGAATAACTTATATGTGCAGGTGAAGCATGGCAGCTGGATCTCAAGGCAGAAATATAATGATGGCTATTTTAGTGTGCAAGAGTTGGAGGAAGCAAGAGAGTGTGCTGGAAGGCAGGAGTAGTAAAAAGCAAGGACACTAAAACTTCAACTCTGAAACCACATGGAGCTCTATTCTTGGGTTTGAAAACAGCACAGTACAATGCCCTAATGTCAACTGCCCTGGAGAAAAATGGCAACTTAAAATGAAAATGCAGAAAAACACACAGCTGGGTTAAATCTGTATTTGTGCTGGCAGATAACTAAGGTAAATGTAAACATTGCACATACACAGTAACCTTTATTTAGCTCTTTAGACTCATATGTTAACTCTTTGTTATAAATTATAACTATTACAAGCTACAGGCAGTTATGTATTGTAAAATATATTTAATTTACTTTCTGCCTGTCTGACTTAAAAGCTGCTGGAAAACAGGTGTTTTCTTGCATACAGTAAAGAGAGGGGAAGTCTCAGGAGTATGTTGAAGGCTGAAGCAGGGCAGATGGATTTACTAAAATATTTGCAAATTCTCCTCACTGTAATTTAAGTGAGGAAATTTAGCCATTTTCAGAATTTTACTGACTTCATCAAAATTTAAATCTTTCAAGTGAAAATTTAATTAAATATAATTCTTTTTGAAGTATAATGACACCTTTGATCTCTGAAGAGCAATGTTTCTTTGGAATGAACAACATATGACTTTCGTCACCAAACTGGGCAATTCTCAGATTTTCCCATGACTGCTCTGATATTTTTGTGCAAACTGGGTCTTTTGGTAGGAATGATGGTGGGTTAAGTTGGTAGTCATATGCCTGCCAGGTAAGATTTCTTGCAACTGGTAGAAAGTCATCTCTAGTACCAATATGTCGAGAAGCAAGAGGGCTGCTACCAACCTGGGTCCATGACACTACCACTATGGCTGGAGCCAGAGCTGCAGTCATCACCACTTCTCCCCACCACCAAAGCAAAGCCCCTTGCTGCAGAAATGCCACAAAAGCCCCCTGGCTTTGTGGGTAAAATGGCTCTATAGGCTGTATGTTGCCAAACCCTGAAAAGCACACGGGAAAAATATTGGATAATAAAGAGGTCATGGTTCCTTTGGTGCTATATCATAGAATCATGGAAGTAGGGTCGGAAGGGACCTTGTAGATTTCCAAGTCCAACCCCCTGCCTGGGCAGGAGAAAAACTGGGCTCAAATGACTCCAGCCAGGTAGGCATCAAGTCTCTTCTTAAAGACCCCCAGGGTAGGAGCCAGCACCACTTCCCTTGGAAGTTGGTTCCAGATCCTAGCCACCCTACTGTGAAGTAGTTCTTATGGATGTTTAATCTAAACCTACTCTCCAACAACTTGCGGCCGTTATTCCTTGTTATGCCAGGGGGTACTAGGGGAAACAAGGTCTCTCCCAAACCCTTCTGGTCCCCCCTAGTGAGTTTATAGATGGTCACCAGGTCCCCCTTCAGCCTTCTCTTGTGAAGGCTGAACAGGTTCAGGTCCCGCAGTCTCTCATTGTAGGGTCTTCCCTGTTGTCCCCGGATCATGTGGGTGGCCCTCCTTTGGACCGTCTCAAAGTTGTCCACATCCCTCCTGAAGTTGGGTGCACAGAACTGGACACAGTGTAACACAGAGGGGGAGGATCACCTCCTTGGCCCTACTTGAGATGCACCTATGGATGCACGACAAGGTCCAGTTAGCCCTGCCAACCGTGACCTCACATTGTCAACACATATTCATCTTGGAGTCAATAACAACTCCAAGATCCCTTTCTGCCTCTGTGCTCTCAAGAAGGGAGTTTCCCATCTTATAAGTGTGCTGCTGGTTACTACTGCCCAAGTGTAGCACCCTGCACTTGTCAGTATTGAAACGCATCCTGTTTTTGTTAGCCCACCCCTGCAATCTATCTAGGTCTTGCTGCAGTCTTCCCCTCCCTACTAGTGTGCTCACCTCACCCCAAATTTTGGTAACATCAGCAAATTTAAACAGGGTGCTTTTCACCCTGTCATCCAAATCGCTGATAAAGAAATTGAACAACATGGGCCCAAGGACCGAGCCCTGCGGGACTCCGCTGCCCACTTCCCCCTAGGTCGAATATGGCCCGTCCACCACCACCCTCTGAGTATGAGCTTTCAGCCAATCTGCAATCCATCTGACTGTGTAGGCATCAGTGCCACAATTGCCTAGTTTTTTAATGAGGTTGGGGTGGGAGATGGTGTCAAAAGCCCTGCTCAAGTTCAGAAAGACTACATCCACGGTGATACCTGTGTCCAATGCTTTTGTGACCTGATCATTAAAGGCAATCAGGTTGGTCTGACATGATCTGCCCCTAATGAAACCATGCTGGTTAACCTTAAGCATCATCCCTGAAGCTGGTCCATCGCAGATGTGTTCCTTGATGATCTGCTCAAAGAGTTTCCCTAGGATTGAGGTAAGACTGACCGGTCCTCCCTTCTCCCTTTTTTAAAGATGGGGACCACGTTGGCTATCTTCCAATCATCCAGCACCTGGCCCGAGCACCACAAGCACTTGTAAAGTCATGCCAAGGGCCCTGCAAGAACCCCTGCTAGCTCCCTCAACACCCTAGGGTGGAGAGCATCTGGACCCACTGATTTAAACACATCCAGCCCCTCCAGAAGCTCTCTAAACCAGTCCTCCACAACATGAGGTCTGGAGGCGTTCCCCTCGAGTCTGTCTTGCATCACAGTGGGGAAGTCCAGCTCCCTGCCCAAGATAACAGAGGTGAAGAATTGATTAAAGAGGTCTGCTTTCTCCTCTGGTGCAACCACCAGATTGCCCAGCATATCTTTCACGGGCCCCAAGTTTCCCAGTGCCTTCTTCATCCTCCCTACGTATTTGAAAAAGGACTTTTTATTATTTTTAATCTTGGATGCTAGTCCTAGCTCTATGTCCGCCTTAGCTCTCCTGACAGTCCCCCCAACAGGCCCAAGCAGAGAAGGTATACTCCTCTTTGAAGATAGCACCCTTCTTCCACTGGGTGTATGCTGCCTTTTTGGCAATCAGGCATTCCTGGACACCCTTGGTAAGCCAGGGGGGCTTTTGGGTACTCTTGCCCCCCTTGCTTCTTGTTGGGATGGTCACCCCTTGGGCCCTGAGTATTGTCTCCTTAAGGAATGACCACTCATCTTGGGCACTGAGTTCCCCTGCCCTCAAGAACCCCAGCGCCTGTCCCACTAATCTCCTCAACTCTATGAAGTTGGCCCTCTTGAAGTCTAGGGCTACCGCCTTGCTGCAGGCCCTTGACACCCTGCACTGGATGGTGAATTCCAGCAAGCAATGATCGGTATCACCCAGGTGGTCCAGAACCTGAAGGCCCCTTACCAGGTCATTGCCTGTGGCCAGGACCAGGTCCAACAGGGCATTTCCTCTGGTGGGATTGTGCACCTCCTGAATATATTTAATTTAATACAGTATTTACTAATAGCACAGAATATAGTAGTAAAATGACAACTTTCCTGAACAGAAGTGAACACATTTATATGAGCAAAAGCTCTGGAATACTTTTGGAACACGAGACAAGAACTCAACATAGATATGCCTCTCTAAGCATAATAATCTCCAGGTGAACATGAATTCAACCTGAAAAAAATCATGTTCAGTGAGGATATTATTCCATGACAGCAAACACTTACTGGCTGATTGCTGGTGAACTTTAGTGGTTGACGCTGTTACCTATTGATTTTACACATTCAAGAGCTGGCGTGCATATACATGGACCAGGGATGTTCAACTGGCCCATGCAACCTGAAAAGGTTAAGTTGTGGTTCCTGGAATTTCATCTGGCTGCTGCTCCCACATTACTCTGGCTGTAACAACATCTGGAGTCTCTGGGCTGCCTCTCCCTCCTCCAGTTGATTCTTCCTGCCCTCCCCCCAGGCAGTGAAGATGTGTACCACAGCATAGGGAGCTGAGGGTGAGTCTGGGCAGTGTGGAGGGTGAATCAGGGATGAGTGGCAGTGGGAGGGGAGGGAAGTAGGAAGGGACACATTGTGCCTGGATGGGACCACTGTGGGGGTGGTACACATGAGAAGGGGAGTACCTGGTGGCATGCATTCACCTAGTGCACTTGCCTAGTGGTATGGCCCCAGAGACTTAGAGATTGGATATCCCTGACATAGACCATGGACAGAGAATAAATAATTCATATCCCAAACTTGACAAAACTTCAAATTAGCATTAATAGCAGTATTGAGTCTACCTTTAGGAGTAGGTAATGGGAATATCTAGGTTCTGATGTATTTTCTCTTAAAGATTAAACCAAAAAGACTCAAGTGAAATGTTACATGTATCTTTGAGTGATATTTCCCTCCAGGACAACCACTACCCCTGTATAACAAAAGCAGGTGCCCTTCAAAGTACAGACAGAATGTGTTACTTTTTCTGAAATGAAGCCTCTCTATAAAAGGAAACACTACTTGCAAAGGCTTTTGAGACTGTGAGAGGAAACCATAACAAGGTAGATTAACATAGATATAACCAGTAAATGATGCTTCACAAACCATCACTGCCAATCCTTATAATTCATTAATTTTCAGCCAGCACCTGCATTTTCCAACACTCAAAGTCAGTCTTTTAGACTGACATGCAAAGAAAACAGCTCTAATGATCACTCGATTAGTTCACAACACTCAAAATCTACAACGCAGAACAGAACAAAAGCAAAAGCAGCCACCTGGTGTTTTCTGACCTGGTATTTGATGTTTTTTGTTAACTGCTTATCTTAAAGAGAGCTAGAACTGGATTTTTAACCTTATTTTCAAGATTTTTTCTCTAATTAGGTTCTCTTTAATCAGACTAATGATTAACCTGCATCCAGTTCTGCACTTCACATCATTCAGACTCACTAAATTTTCCTGGATTAGGTTCTGTTCAGTGTAGCTGAGAGATTAAACACAGCAATCTTAGCCCCAAAGGAAGCAATGTAGCTTTACCTCACCTATGTGAAACCCTTATGCATTGCTGTGAATGCTGAAATTGCTTCCAGTACAAAGAAAAGCACCCCTGTTTTTTATTCTCCCTGAGTTACCTATGGATTTTTCTGCATCCTGAAATTCCTATTGTGCTCTACAGCATAAAATACCCCTGACTGAAAGAAATGATAGGCTGTGCACCTGAATTCTGACTTAATATTTAAAGAGTTTTGGCAATAAAATCACCAGAAGGGAATAAGTTCTTATAGCCTCATCCCATGGTCATGAATGGAGAGCAAAAAACTCTTTTAATAAAGGCCACAGAACAGCAATCAAGTGTGGAATGATTCTGAACCACCATCCTAGATGTATAACTCCTATGTATTCTAATACTATTGCCTGGTGTCATCAACTGATCTTTCATTGTTCTGTTTCCAATAATGGATAGGGGATCACAGTCATGTTCTTTGACTTTTGAATCATAAACTAGTCCTGTTTTTCAGATTCCATGACCACTTAATGCAATTATTTAGCCAGGAAAGTTAGTTTAATTACAGTTTGGGAAAGATGCTGATGGCCCCCCTACCTAAAAAGTAAAACTAAGATATGTTGGTTTCAAGGGTGGGAAGGTGTTGCCCCCACTGCATTGGCTGAGGCCAGCAGGTTGGGTGTCATGACCAACGAAGGTTTGTTACGTCTCCCTCTCTACTTATCATATACTTTACACTGAAAATTAGTTCTTGAAACATCCTGGTGTGCTAAAAGCATAACACAATGGCTAGGTTCAAGAAGCCCAAGGCAGATTCAAACTAACTTATATGGATTTCTCTAGGTGGATTATGTTGGTTTGGGAGCAAACAGAACACAAGTTTGCCCTTTCCATGGGGGGAGTGGTGGGAGGGAAAAGGAGACTAAAGCTACCTGAGCTTTGGGCCCCCACTGCACTGGCCTAGGCCAGCAGGTTGGGTGTCCTCTTGCATGTCTCCCAGCATGCCGGAGATTGCCAAAGGTAGCTGAATGCAGCTGAGTGACAGACAACCCATGATTGGCTGCTAGGAACATGCCTTCAACCCCTCCCCAGAAGAGGTCCAGAGCAGGTCACCATGATATATCCCTTCTCCTACCATTGGCCAAGTTGCTTGATGTGCCATGGTGACCCGCACCAGGACTCTACTGGAATGTGGTTGGTGCCATGTGCCTGGTAGCCAGGCACTCCACTGAAGGAAGGATCAGGACCCTCAGAACCCTGGCAGCAGGTGCTTGACATGACTGGAGGAATGATGATTGCAGGAATCGCAGTGGGCACATAGTGCTGCTGCCTGCAGTTCTCTGGAGCTCTGAGGGACCTGATCTGAACCCCCCTCCACCCCCATGGCTGACATCTCACCATAGGCAGAAGGCAGGGCTGGGGATAGAAGCTTTGCTGAATGGCTCTGTAATGGCCCAAGAGCAGGGCCCTCTGTGAGCTTGGCCAGAGCAGCTGAGCCCAAAAGAGTTCCAGTGAGCCTCCCCATGAGGGGAGTCTAGTAGGGACCAACAAAGGAGCCTGGGATGTCAGCAGACAGTGACCTAACATGACTTGATAGGTAAGGACGTACTGAAATTGAGGAAAGAGGTGGCTGATTTCATGGGCAGATCATGGGGCTGGCCACCATTTCCATGGGTTTAGCACAACAGAGACCCCCACACCCCAGGCCAAAGGGCCCCAGTGGCCCTCACTGTTGATTGATTGAGAGGGCTCTAATTGGTGGAGAGGGGTGGGACCACAAAACAGGCAGCCCTTTCAGCCAATCAGTGGCAAGGGGCAGGGGTGGCCACTATTTTGGCTGCTTTCCTTTGCACCAGTAGCCCTTTTCCTGGTGGACTTCACAGCTGGGCCGCAGCAGCCACAAGAACCACAGGCTGCCACTGGGGAGCCAGCATTTTATTTTTAGTAAGTTTTCTTTCCCCACAGATTTTGTGCACAATGCCCAATTTCATGGACAATACCCAATTTCACAATTTCTGCACAATCCACAAAAATCATGAATTGTGTAGGTCACTATCAGTAGGGGATCTGGTACAGAAGTTTGACAGACCAGTCTAAGCTAAAACTGGTTCTGATACCTCATCAATCCTGGTCTATCTTAGATTGGATTCCGCCATTTTTAAACCAGTCTATGTGCCCTGAACTTCTGTTCTGTTACAGGTATAGACTGGTTTCCAATCACTTATATACCCATTTATGTGTAGTATCTGTACTTGGCCTAGGAGTCAAACAACTTGATGCTGTAACTAATTTTTCCAAAAGGGAAAAATTCAAATAAAAAGATCACTCAAATATAAATGTTAGCAAGATTCTCAGAAGGTGAATGGAACTCTGCTGATTTACTTCAGGTGAGGGCATCACTGTGTTGAACTCAGCAAGACCCACAGTTTTAAGTGGAAAACAAAGACTGTGATTACATATAAGCCATGTTCAGAAATACAGAATATGTGAAGACTTTTTGCTGTGATAATGCACATATATAATGTTTTGACACCTCTTTAAAGTGAATTTTACCCTGGATGCTGATAAAGTCCCAGCCACCTTGATTCACACCATCTTTTAACACATGAATTGTGCCAACCTTTTCTGGCAAAGAGAGAGAGAGAGAGACCCCATTTCTGGGCTCTTTGCTGCCAACAGTGCATTTCTAATAATTGTCAGTGTCAAATAGCAGGAAAAATGAGGCTGTGTTGAAGACACAACTGTCTCTGTTGGTAACCATATGAACAAGAAGCAATATTTTAAAAAAAGCAGTGTTACCTTTAGGTGGTGAGGAGTTGAATTGTAGTAAAGACAGGAGGCTTTAAAAATTAATTGGAGTGGTCACTTCCTTTTTATGATCATTTTAGGGTGATGAAAAAAAGTGCAGGATTTCTTTCCTTGTAATTTATGGTGATGCCACAGCTTGAGATTAGTGATAGGATTCTTGGTACTCAGTGCTTTGCAGTACACATGCATCATTAAAAAGAGATGCTACTAATCAAAGGAACATCTCTTGGATCTTTAATTCTATGCAGTGGGTTAATTAGGAGAGTAAGGCATCTTATACTTTAGATTGTATAGCATATCTTTTATACATAACTGTATAATGTTAAATGATCATGGAAGAATGAATCCAAATAGGTAAGGTAAGATCTGGACCTTGCAAGTGAATCAAGGCAATAAAAACAGAGCACCTATGGAAATTTTTTACTTAAGAGGGAAATCTTGTTCCTACATGTGCAGGTTTCCCTAGCAGTACCCTTTCTTTTACAGGCACCAATTCCCCAACATTGTGTCTATGGAACCTTGTGCAGGTGTACCAATTGGCCTGTGCACTCTTATTTGAAAGAGTGGTGCAGCTATAGCCAATCACATTGTACCAGATGTAGTCTGTGAGGTGGGTCTCCAACTGTGGAAATTTGAATGACATTATTCTTTTTAAAAAGGAAGGACTGCCTATGATGGCAGGGATTTTTCTCTGTCTCTATCTGTTATTTTCAGGTACTTATTACTGGTACGCTAGGAATGTGAGTAGTCCCATCATTTCAATGAAGCTGCTTTTTCAGCAAAATACTACTTAATTTGAAAATGCATAAAACCATCCATCTTCATTGGTTAGGTGCAAAACAAGAATTTAAGAGGGAAAAAAAGATTTTGGAATCTGTAAAGATGTTTTCCTTTTTCTTTTCTCCTCTTGTAGGTTCCAAGGAATCCACAGATTCTCTCTTAATCTGAATAGAGGAGTTCATTGTGGAAGAATAGCTCTATGATAAGATATGTTGCACAGTCTAGTAGAAAAAAATAGTCTAATTTAATTTGGTAAAACGTCTCATGATATATCCTGTTCAAAATCCTGTCCAAATGCAATCTGCTCTTCATACCTGAAATTCCCTTCATGGGTCTCTGTAGCTGCAATTGTCCTTGTAGAGTGTTGGGATTATGGGCAATGTGAGATCAGTGTTAATTGCATTGTAATTTAGAACTAATGGATGGGGAAAGATTGTGTAGGGATCAACAGGGAATAGAAATGTAGCCTAGAGGATATAAACAATGACTACAGCAATGCCAAGTAGGAAAACCCTGGGACTAACAGGCTTTAGCATAGCCTTAGCATAAAGCAGACTTTAGATGCCTAACTAGACTGAGCATAAGCAGACAACTCAGATATGGGCTTTGTCAAAAGATTTTCAGTAAGCAGATTTAAGTAAAAAATAAGAGACTGGAAGTAAAGGCATTAGTTTGGTATAGTTTAAGCTGGAAATGTAAAGATGTATAATTGAAAAAAAAATAAACATTATAAAATTAAGCTCAAATACAGCATGGCTCTACATTAAGGTAAATAAAGTAAATGCAAAGGTTAAGAAACACCTATTAAAATTTAGAAAATTAATTCTGAGTCTGAAATTTTCAGGCAATGATAATGAATAACTATATACTGCAACTAGGAATAAGAAGCAGACAAGGGGTTTCCTTGGAATTATGGTGGGGGAGAGGTCAGTTGGAACGACACTGATTATAGTGTATCTTGACTATTCAACCAGTTGCAAGATATTCTTAAGGCTTTGTAATATAGGTGAAATACTGGAATTAATACTTAGCTGGTCTTCATAGGCAAAGGGAGAAAATTTGGTGGGGGGGGGGGGCTGAGAGCACACGCACCATCCCTCCCAGCAGGAAAGTCTGTGGCAGGGAGGGAGGGAGTAGGGCTGGAGCTGTGGCTGGGACCAGGCAAGGAGTGAATCAGGGGTGGGCCCAGGATCAGGATCAGGATCAGGATCAGGGCTGGGTCTCACTGCACCTGTGCAGCCATCCCTTCCCCTGCACCTGGGGTTATTGCCCGGTGCTGACAGCCCCTGAGAATTCACTGCCCCCCAGCCCCACACCAGCCTTGGCGTCTCACTGTCCAGGGAGGCATGGAGCCGAGGGCCACAGTTGGGCCAGCCTCAGCTGCACCACCAGACCAGAAGAGATGCAGCCCCCAGAACCCCCACACCCACCCCGCCCCACTCTGAATCATCCCCGGGAAGAGCCTGGTGGCTCCTTCAGAGTTATGGCACTCTGAAGGAGCCACCAGGGGCAAGGGTGAGCTACAGCTGCAAGTGGGGCTCTGTCTGATCTCTGCCTTCACACTTTGCTGCCACCTTTGAAAGCAGTGCCATGTGCCTCTCTGCCCAGCCCACCCAGTGGCAGGATGCACATGGCACCATGCTGTGTCGCTTTCAAAGGTGGCAGTGAGGCATGGAGGCAGGGAGCAGGCAGAACCCAGCTCACAGTTGAAGCCCACCCTTGCCATATGCAAAGATCAGGGGGTCCCCACCCCTTTGGCTCCATGCCTCTGGAGGAGCAACTGGGGTCCGACTGTCCCATGACCCAGCCCAGCCAGGGCCCCATTCACCATGAATGGGGTCCCAGCCAGGCTGAGTCATGGGACAATCTACACATTTAAGCAGGAAGCAGGGTAAGGGCAGGGGTGAATGATTCGCCCTGGCCCCTACTCCTACCCCTCTCCCTCCTGCACCGTGAGGGTATTGATCTGCCCCTCCCCCCAAGACCAGGCAGTTATAAAGAAAGCAGATTGAAAGAAACTTACCTGCCTGGTGGGATGGCTGTGATCCTGACTGAACAGGGTATCTCAGTGTGTGTACCCTTCCCCCTCTCCCTGTTGCAGCAGCCTGCAGCTGGGTTGCCCTGTGGCCATAACTGCTGCCTGTGTTTGTGGGGGCTGTGCCCTGTTAGACCCCCCCCCACCCACACACACACGTTCCACCACCTATGCTGGTCTTTTCATTTTCTTTCTCATCCTGCATATTAACATTGTTGTTCCTAATTCTATCATATATTTGTATAAAGATATTGTACCTTCAGTATGCTTTCCTCTTCCTCTTACCCCTCAACCTGTAGCCAACTGAGGCAAATTTATGCAAACTTCTAGGGTCTAGCTCTGTTGGAACATCCTAAAAAACTAGAGGCACAGAGAATTCTTTTCTTGGTAGAGACATAGAATAAGGCTGCCCCAAGTGACCTTATGCCGCCTGCCCCCTTGCAGTCCACAGTGCAGGAGTCTATACTATCATAAGGCAGAAATGTGTCTATAGCACAGAACTGGTGTGTTTAAAGCTGCTTGGGTCTAAGGTCTGGGAGGCTCCTAGGAGGCTGCTGGGAGACAGCCCCTTCAATAGCTCAAAATCCCAATATTGGGATTGTACATCTTACTCTATCACCAACATGCTTGGCAGTTTAGCCCAGCTGATGTGGACTAAGAAGTAATATTCTCTGGTGCAAGGAACATGCCAGGGTCTGTACTGTGTCTCTGCAGGTCACAATATGATACATAGTCTGCTCTTGGAACAGTGTCATGGCATACCTTATTCCACAATTTATGCTTTAATTATCAGGCAAAATACTTTTCAAAGGACTGAGTCAACTCCAAAAGGGAAAGGAGCCTGGCTATAGCATTAATAGTTCATCTAAGTCCTTCTCTACTTTTCAAAGTAAGTTATACTTCCAAAGAGAAAGAAAAAATAGCATACAGACAGTAATCCAACATTTGTTGTGGTTAAAGCATGTCTCTTACATTTCAAAGTTAGAGTTCAAATGATGTCAGGGTCATAATTTTATTAAAAATCCTTGGTATCTTTTGATCTCTCTGAGTCAAATAGATTACTGCATTTTCAACATTTAATTAATCTTTATCATCCAAAAATATCCATCATTTAATGAAAATATTAAGTCTCTTTGAAGAAGGAAAACATAATATACAGGGCCCAATCCTATTAAATTAATGGCAAAACAGTCATTGCCTTTAATAAGACCAGAAATGATACTGCAGTCTAATTTTTTGTAGTTTATGATTATAAAAAATTACCAAGGACATCCTAACACATCAGTAGTTGTTTTAATAGTCTAATATTTGCTGTTTTTTTCTCTGTCAATATACAATTTCCCCCTACAACATCCCATCGTTTGGACAGTTGTTCTTATTAGTATGCCTGCTAACTTTTCCTGCATCTATGAGCTTCTAGGTTGCATTTACAGTCAAGTTAAAAACATCTCTCAAAGACACACAATTAGCACATACAGAAAAATCAAGGTATAGAAAGAAAAACCTTTCAGGCATGCAATACTGTGACTCAAGGTTTTGATTCATATACAAGTGAAAATTTTGTTGTTGCTTCAATCTGCGCTTTTGTTTAAATGACATAAAAATCAATGCAAAGTCAGCCAAACATGAATGATTATATCCTATTTTCTAGTGATAAGTTCACTTCTTGTAAACCACCACTCACCAAATACTGGTATATTCTGGCAAATGCTTCAGAAACGTGAAACGAATATCATATTTGTAATAAGGTCCCGAACTAGGTGGAGGTGCATATTGTTTTAGGTTTTGTTAGCTGACACCTCAGGTAAATAAGCCAGTTCAATTGTTCTCACATTGTTGTCGTTGATGATAGTGCATAGACAGCTGGCTGTAAACTTGGTGTAGAGTCTCTTTCTAGGAGTTAAAATAAATTAACAAAAGATAAAAAAGCATTTTATACTTTCTTGATACTACTTTTGTTTTCCATAGAAGTAATTGCTGTATTTGCTACAGGGATCTTAATCAATCACCATTGACAAAGGAAATGGGCTACTATACAGATGTAAATAGCTGAGGAGGTGACCACATCACCATGCTAGCTGTAGCAGGTGGTTATTACACTGCTGCACCTGCTAGCTTAGCAGCTGTTTTGTAAGCTATGCCAGATAAAACTAACACTATTTTTGCAGTGTCTTGTAGTAAAATGATTTGAACCCTTTAAGTGCACCATAGCAGTAAAAACAATAGACCTATTGAAATTTCTGAACAACTGGCAAATCCCATGTGTAACTGCAGATGTAGAGGGTCTTCCCGACAGCACAAGAGGTAAATCTCCATTTAGAGGGAACCAAGATTTCGAAGAGTTACATTAATACGAAGTTATACTTGCTTGTGTGTAGATGGGGGAAGAGGGGAGGAGCAGGGAGACAGGGCCAGGGAAAAGGCACAGGAGGGATGAGAGATGCTTTGGATACTTGCATTTTTTCATCTCCCTGCCCATCTGTGTTACAGAGGGGGTATGTTACAGCTGTAGTTGCAGCTGTACTTTGCTGCCTGTAGGGGTGGATTGCTTTCCCTGGAACTATTACTACTTGCAATATATGCAGAGTAACTGGGAATTAGTCCAGATAATTTTTCAGATAGCCTTGCTGAGAATGTACATGCATGTATGAATGATAAACAAGGAAATGTTTCAACAAATGAATGTTTGGCATGTCCTGTTATCTGTTTGCCAAGGTAACTTGGGTGATAGTTTTTGAAAATTCAACCCCTCACTCTATTTCTTATAATTAACCATTTACCAAAGGGAAGCAGCACATCTTAAAAGATGCCATCTCCAGAATGCCAGATAACTTGGCACTCAAGAAAATCATGTTTTGTTTCTTCTGTGTATCTTAACCTTTGCTCTTCAGGGAATATTTTCTAGGACGGCATCTAAAGAAGGCATATTAGACTCTATGCTAATCAGCTCCGAGCCTTTCAAGTAACGGCTGCTGATTGTATCAAAAATGTGCCAAGAGAAACAAACCAAGAATGCAAAATCTATTTGAATTTCCTTTTGAAGCTACGAGTAAAAAGTCCTGGCAGCATCAGTCCTTTCAGCAGCACAAGATTTTCATACTTTATGCACTTCAAAGTGCAAATGAGGATTATGACCTCATATATTGTATATGTGCCTATATTTTATTTATACTGCACCTGTGCAATCAGGAAAAAAAGTATTTCCATGACCTTCTACCAGCAAAAAGACTAACAAGACCATTCAGACCCACTGAAAATTCATACTTAATTAAAGGTTAAAAGGATCTTGCCAATTAGTATGAAAGATAATTGTTCTCCTTTGGCTACCTGATTATGTTTTCTGTTGAATTCACTGAAATGTGTGTTGTCATGCTGTTGATAAATGTAATCACGAGCACTCATCGTACCTTCTTGGTCTCCAAAGGCTTGGCCTTGGAAACCAAAATTCTATGTGGGAGGAAAAAAAAACCCCACCTCCACTCTCTCAACCCCACACATGAGCATGTGTGTGCACACACATTTTCCTATATAAACGACAATCATGGCCCTACTGCTAAGCATTTCACTGTGCATTGAAACCCATTCAGTCTTAAAAATGAAGTGGGGAGGGGGAGAGAGCTAGTTGCAGGCAAGATGTTTGCAGCTGTAGAACCTGCCAGGCCAAACTGTGATCAGAAACATAAATAATCTAGCAGACAGGCTAGCATTGATTGTGTCCTGTCATTCTTGGATTGTTGCTTGTGTTATCAAAAATGATGCACAGTGCTTTGTTCACATTCAGGGTACAAATGGCAGCAAATCATTCTTTGTCTCAGCTCATTTGAATTACCAGGTCATTGGCAGCACAGGTGAACAAGCTCTCCTCAGAAAGAATTAGTGAATAAATTCCAACTAGAGAAGGGATTAATGGGTTTGGCTCAGAGAAGAGCCTCCGAAGTACAGCTCAGCTAATAGTAAACGCACCAAGTTTAGCCTCTTATTTTAATCACAAGCTATCCGCAAACAGACCTTAATTTTCGGGAATATGTTTGCTACTCAAAATTAACTGATGAAAGCTTTATGGAACCTAATTTATAGATTGGCCAGAAAATATTTGCTGTGACTCTTGCTGAAGCAATTTGTTATTGACATAGGAGAGCTGATTATTTGTATTTCATGGTGATGTTTCTGCTCACGTCTCTAGCATTTACAATTAGCAAAAGGCTTAGATAAGTCTCTGGTGGCACAAACACCACTGTGTCTGCATGTGTCAACATGAGCCTGCAATATGATGCAGCCACCAAAAAACACAAATGATGCTTGGGTGGTGGTAGTACCATTCTACTCAGTGCTGGTTGAGCCTCATATACAGAACAGTTTGCAGTTCAGCGCTCTATGTTTTAAAGGATGGGGTGGGGGGTGTCAGAAAAAAAAAATCTTCATTGTTAGAGCAGTGAATCAGTGGAACAGACTGCCTAAATTGTGGAATATCCTTCATTGGTTTTCAAGAAGAGGCTGGGCAAGTATTGGCGAGTGGTAATCTAGCATTGATTAGAGGTTATAAATAATGTAGCCAAGAGAATGGTGTTAAAAACAATAGTTTTTGCACTGCTTAGAGATCATGAGAAATGCTCAAAGCAGGTTAAAACTAGAGAATGACACAGAGTTCCCTAATCAGCTTGGTTATAAAACAGGATGAAGAGCTGGGGCAAGCTTATGGAGTGGGTAGGATGATCAAAAGCGGAATTGTGGCTCTCTAGTTGTGGTGTGTGACATATGGAGTTGTGTTTTCAGTTCCCAGGTTGCAGTGCATTTTGTTTTCCCATGTTTCTTTGTTTTGCTGGAAATGAAAAGGATTTTTCCCTTCCAGATGTTACAGGTGTCAAGGTATCTTTTCCCACCTTTCTCAGAAGTGCTGGTGCTGGCTGTAGCCAAGGCTGTGGATTTTGAGTGGTATGTGCTGATGCTCTGGTTCCTGGCTAGAGGGTCTTGCTCCTCTGCCCAGTATAAGACCAATTTCTCTAGTCAGACTGGCATGGACTGCAGGGACGTTTGCCTTCTTCTATAGTTGAAAGTATGGGACTTTTCTTTGGATCTCTTGAGTGTATTTTAACAAGCTACTTCCTATTCTTGCAGTGCAAGGACATTGACAGCGCTCTCAACCCTCTGCTTTATTTTTGGCCAGTTAGGGTGTAATTGATGTGATTGGGCATTGGGACTGGTACTTGTACAAAGGACTTATTTGTATTGTTTTGTTTGGAATAAACTGGATGGACACTTAGGTAGGATGGTTACGAAAGGGATAATTCTTCCTTGAGCACGGAATTGGACAGAAAGGTCATAAAGGACCTCCTAGGTACATGCGCAATTAATTTGACATGATAAACTCTGGAGCAGTTTACTTCAAAGTGTGCTGCTCCAGGGCATAGTGTCTATGGCACTTTAAGCCATGGTGGATCAACCCTGGGCTGACAGCAGGCCCAGGGTGTCAGCCCTAAACTCTGGGTGGAGGCACTGGGCAGCAGAGGGGCTGGCTGGGGCAGGAGAGTGCCAAAACTGTGGAGCCACGTGGCTGAGCGGCCCCTCCTTCCCTGACCCCCCAAACCTGCTGCCAGCCAGGGACTGTCTGTTCATTGTGCAGACGTGCGTTGCAGTGCAATAAATGACTCTACAGTAAGATAGCACTGTCACTGACAGCACTATATTATGGCGGGGTTAATTACTCTGCCCTGATATTAGCACACATGTAAATTGTGACACTTTACTCTGGAGATAATTAGCCAACTCCATAGTAAAACACACATGTAGACAAGGAGTACTAGTGATAGCCATTTTTCTATGATTGTATAGAAATATTAAAATATTAGGTAGAGGCAGACAAAGCAGGAACTGGCAAACTGTAGAGGCAGAGGATAAAAATGTTACAACTTCTAGGATCCATGGAAGCCCCCCATGTACACAAAGAATTAGAGAAAAAAGTAATTGGTTGGGCTCTTTAAAAATAACATAAATATTTTAAAATAGTTGCTTCTTTATTCATGTTCCAAATTTTGAAAATAAACTGAATGATAATTGTATCATTCCCTTTTGAAAATGTTGAAAAGAAAGATTTTGACTCATCTGATATTTTTTCTAATTTCTCTCTCTCTCTCCTTCTCTCTGGCTGAAAACATTCACTACATTTGACATGGGCTTCCAAATGGCTTTGGTTAAACAAATGTACACTTCCTGGCAAACCAAGTATCTTAAATATTTCACTCAGCTCTCAGTCGACATAAGTGGTGTTTCCTCTTTCTATCCCCAGCACAAGGTCTTGCAGAAATATTTCAGAAAGGATTGGCCTGGAGACTCCAGCTATAAGAGCAAACAGCCAAAAGATGGAGATTTGGACTTTTACAGAGCTTTTTACAGTCCTAACTGGATTTTCTTTATCCATCTCTTCAGACAGGCAAAACTGACTGTTTGTTCCTGCTCTTTTCTGCCTCCTTGCTCAGTTTCTTCCCTCTGCACGTGTTTCTCATTCCTTGCCATGACTACCCTCCACCTTCTTTCCTTCACTTGATTATTTACATTGAATTGATCCTTTTTGAACTACCCCCTCCAAAAAATCAGGGCGTTGATGTTTTCTGATACCACACTTTGGGCTCATTGACACATTCATTAATTTACCATAGTTACTGAGCATTAAATGTAGTACTTGTTTAATCAAGCACTAAATGAATGTGCAGTAACTAGTGTTACTGCACAGTAGTGCCAGTGCATGCCTTTTTAGTGACGCTGTGGTACAGTAGCCTAATAACACTGTACAGTAGCCTATTAGCACTGTTTGTGCTGTGATGCTCTACTACTGTGCGGTTAGCATCTCATGTAGACATGTCCTTTGTGTATCATATACCTTTCTATATACTCACTGGGTGCATCTAAACATTCATTAATGTGCCTAAGACTACTGCCCAGCAACATACTAGTACAGGTTTTGCCCTGCACACTATTGCACAGTATAATTAGACTACTGCACAACTAGCATCTTGTGAAGACGCACCCACTATCTATTTTATCTATACAGATTGTAACCTCTTCAGGAAAAGAAGTGTCTGTTATTCTGTATTTGTTCAATGCCTAGCACAATGGGGTCCCTTTCTGGTTCGCCCTGATGCAGTTAATGAATAAGGTTAATCCGATGCCAAAACTTAATTCCATCCAACTTCCTTTGGATGAAATTAAAACTGGAGTGAAGCTGAAAACCTAGTTAGCAATGTTAAAGCACAGAAAGAGAATTTGATTTGAGTTAAAGTCAATCACTTCCATAATATTATCTGATAGCACATGTGGCAAGCTTTATGAATTAATTCTAAAAGTGACAAAAAGGCCCTCCCTTTGACCTCCAGGCATGATGGCAAATGTGTTATAGAATTAGTGATGACAGGGTCAGTGGAAACAATTAAAATGTACTGTTTTTCTACAGTTATGAGACTGTTGCTGAAGGAAGAAATCTGAACAAAGTTCTTCAAATGCTGCTGTACTCCCTATGCATATGTGTTCTTATAATTCAATAGCAGTTTTTTTCATTTTCTGCCATCATACACAAAAAACCTGGAAATTGGCTTACTTGATGTAAACTGTTATATAAACACTGGTTGTATAAAAAAATTCCAGTTATTTAATCAAAATAATTAATGTAGGATGGGATGAAAAAATAAATTACTTTAGCTGAACAAAGAGAATTTAAGTTTCAGTGCAGCACTTTCACCTGCTGGTTCAACTACAATTACTCCACCCTTTTTTAAAATTACTGTCAATCTCTGGGAGAGAGGTATATAATGCACATCCATTCCATATACCACCCACCTTTCTTAAGCTCACAATACTGTACAGTTAGTATGCATCATACAGAAATGCCTGAGAAAAAATGTATTGTTCTTACCTGTGTCATTTTACTACTATATTAGACGGCATTGGTGTTTTTGATTTCCCTGTTGCTTCCCATGTGTTTTAAGGATTATAAAGGAGTTTTTGTCAAAGATAAAAGAGAGTCATTAATGACATTTGGGGGATACATATGCATCACAGCTCACGAGGAACTAGGCTTGCAGTTTCTGTTAATTAAGGTTTCAAAGTTTTTGTATTACTTCTCCCAACACACTGGATCCTTATTCTCCTCACACTCTAAATGCTACTTACACAAGTATTTTTCATTGTTCTGTTACTATGGAGCCAGAGGAAACAACTTCAGACATCTGTAGTGCCTGCTCAATGACACCATTTCAATCCAAGAAGGGCTTTCCAGCCATGGGAATGCGAGGATGCTAATTGTAACAACACATTCCGGGACAGATGTTTCCCATATGCAAATGAGTGGTTCTCCTAAAACACAAATCCTATTTCAAGCTAGTGAAGTGAATATTGATTGAAACACAGAAGGTTTAGTTAGTTAGTTATTTTTTCAAACCAATACACAATTTGACTGATTATTCTTTTAGTGGATTGGCATAATTTTTGAAATTCCCATGCCAACTGCTTATAAAAGGTTGGAATTGGCATTTCTGTGGGACAGTAATCTAACCTAGATTTGCTGTTGTTGTTTACCTTGTTCATTACACTCTGCCTTTTTTCCTATGATAACTTCTATTTCCTAAAAAGATTAAACCCTTCTCCCATTGTACTGCCTGCCCATCACCACAGTAACTGGCACTTCACAAGTGTCACTTGAGCTGGCACATAGTTCATCTTTTCAGTTTTACCTCTCAAGCACAATGAAGTTGTTCCATATCTTTTTGGAGAGAATGGTTGTTGGATATAACATTGATCAAAGAGTGGGCAATCAAATTCACAGTTAGACAATCATTGCCTTTGGCTGTAAATTGGCATACTGATGCCAGTCAATGTGACGGTGATGAGTACACCTCAGTTGGAGATGAAAAACCACTTTACAGACTTAGCTACATGCCTGTGCACAGCACTATTTTGCCCAGCTTAATAAAGTACAAAATAGAATTTGACAATTTAAACTTAACTTTGTTTTAGGGGGAAAGAAAAGAAAAAAGGGGTCAACCTGACTGTGCATTTTAGTTCTCACTCCACACTACTTTCTTTCTTTTTTCTTTCTTTCTTTCTTTCTTTCATTTTTTTGCACTCCATCTGTGTCCCATCTGTTCTTTGTGTATCAATTATTTCAATTCTCAGGTGCAAATATAATTCAAAGTCCACATCAAATTTCTACTGAAGATGACTAACCTTCTAAAAATTTGGAGTTCAGGCTCTTAATCTGAAAACATATCTGAAATGTTCATGCTTTTGCTCCTACCTTTAAGAACTACCAAATCACCATATCCCAACAGGATGTGAGTCCCACCCACCTGAGTCCACAAACACATATCACTCCCCAGAACTGATGGAACATTTTCTTAGAATATTTTAGAAGCAATATATACATTAATTTAAAACAGCCTTTTATATCTTGTCTTGAATATTTCTGAAGGCTAAACAGATCAAATATATATATATTTGTTTATTGCATAAGGTGAACATGAATTATGTAGCCAGCTTTCCTTTATTTATGCATACCCCACCAAGTTCCTAAATAATGCAAGGGAACAAAGGGTATCTAGTTAAGAAAAGGGTAGCATGATATGAACTGGAAAAAGTTGACCGTGTTCCAAGCTTGCAAAGTATCTAAAGAAAAAGTAGGAGCATCTTAAATAGCTCTCAGACATCTCAGTTTACCAATACTGCTGTGAAATTTCTGGGCTGAAAGCACATTCTAAGTACATTTCTTTTATTCAATACTGCTCCGAAAAGAAATTTCAATGTGGGGCAGTGTGTCTACCAGGAATGAGCAAATTGGATCGTTCTTATATAATAAAGAGCTTAGCCCATTTGTCTGTCTGTCCATAACACTCTTGGAGCACTCTGATTGGTTAGGGAAACAACCAATCAGAGTGCAGAGCACTACCATGACGGCAGGCCAGTGGCACTGGCCTCCCTTTACCCCCCAGCTCCATCCCCGCGTGCTCCACTGCCACTGAAGAGCCTCTGAGGGGACTAGGTCAGCAGCGCTGGATACTGGAGGAGGGGGATGGAGGGTACGGGAGGAAGTTCTGTCCAGCCCCTACTCCTGGGAGGCGGTGATGGCAACAGCATGGGGTGTTGGGCAGCAGTGCTCCATCCCCACCCCTCCTCCATCATTCTTGATGGAGTATAATATAATCTTGACTAGTATAATATAATCATTCATATAATATAAGAACTCAAAACTATCTCATAGACCTAATTCAAATCTTGAAATTAAGAATATAGTAAAATTTAACATCTTTTCATTTACTTTTCTGTTTTGATTTCAGTTAAATCACCTCAATAAAGGCTATTTTCATGCAGCCTGGTTACTAAACCAACTAACTCACTAAATCTCATGAAAATGTACAGTAATAATGAAATGGTGCAAGTCAGAGAAGTCTTTTCTTGGTCCTTCCCAGTTTCCTCACTAACCCTTTTTGATTCTTTTAAAAAATGCTCTTCATGAGGGACACAAGTTTGGTTAGAGAACAAACTCAAGACATTTTTAAAATGCAGTTTCACTTCACTGGCGTAAGACATTTTCCACATCAAAAACCCAGAAAGCTTTTTCAGCTTAGGCTTGTTTGTGCCTGACCATTAGACAAACATAGGCCATGTCCACACATGCGATGGACTGCGCAGTTGTTACTGTGCAGTCATTTCGTACTTGCTTATGGAAATACTGTACAGTACAGTAAACTTATGCAATCACTGTGCAGTACAATCACCACACATTTTTCTCCCCAGTGCTACTGCATAGTAGCAATGAGCTATGCAGTAGCTCATTGCTACTGAGCAGTTTCATCGCCACACAGTTAGTGCCCAGCAATGCTACTGTGCAGTATCAGTGAGCTATGGTGCAGTAGCCTGTTGCTACTGCACCATAGCATCTTGTGTAGATGTGCCTATAGCAATGCAAATACCCTAATTTCTTTGCACTATCAATGCAATGAACTGCATTCTGAATTGATAATTAAAAAGACTGGATTATCATAAGGTTGAAAAGAACAAGTGATATTTCAAAACCACATTCAGTTTAAGAGCATCAGTGGAGAAAACCTACAGTGAGAAGACTGTCACAAGCCTAGTGAACCATTTATACCTAGAAAGAATATTCAGACAGATCAGATCAGATCAGATACATGCCTGTACCTTACTTCTATCAGTATGACATAATATACTAGCAAGCATGTTTATTATAAGGAATATATGTATGACATGTATTACAACAAGCCTTGACTCTATTGCATGTAGTTAAGCAGATTGTAATTACACCTGTTATTTGTTTCTGTCTAGCTGTTCAGAAATCTAAACACGAAGAACTGACCTACTGTAATTTCTAGTATAAGGTATATGTGCATCTTATTTACATAAGCACACCCACAAGCACACGTATGCATTCTCTTGTTATTCATCAAGAAGAAAAATGGCTTAAAATTGGACTTAAATAGAGAGATGTTTGGGTGTAGACTAGGTTTAAATCATAGTACATGATACTATTTCCAACCAATTTAATTTAAAATGTTTAGAAGTTGGTCTGACTGCACTGTGGGCTATTCTTGTAGGATTTTATCCATAATCGAGTAGGTAGATTCTTTAGTTCTGAATCCAAATCTATTATTTTGTACTACTCAGGTACACCAGGTAGGTGGGTAAGGTGCTTACTCACAGTCAGAATGAGCACCAAGTATAGATGCAGCTTAAGGAAGCAATTTGAAAGAGGAAGGTGAAGTAAAAAGAACCCAGGAACCAGAAATTCCAAAATCTTCAGAGTCAAGGTGTCAGTGTTTGCTTACTGCTACTAAAAATCCAGATAAACTCAGTGAAGAAGAGTCCTTACAAAAAATGTACAAGAGAAGGTAGATGAAAAGCTAACATTTCTTACTTGTTTGCTATGCATATAGCCTTCTCTGTAATCCTGAACTCAACTAAAAACATAATTATGAAGTTACAAGTATCTTAAACTTTTTTACCAGTTGTATTTCTCTTTCTTTTAGAGACATTATTTGACTGACTCTCCCCTAAAGGATACAATACTCATTGTATTTTTTTCAAAGTAAAAAAAAATTGAAAACACAAAAAATGATTATAAAAATAAGGTTAAATATTTAGGTTTTCAAAGCCTGGAATAAATGTTAATGTAATAGGCTAAAACAAATATAATATCCACATGAAGCTGTTAAAAGTCACACAGAACATGTCAATAGACATAATTAAGTGAAGCAACATTTTTCTTTTGCTATTTGCATTCTGAAATTTCATTTCAATATAATAAAAGTCTCAATAGAAGTTATAGATGACCAAAAATAATTGCATAGATTTCAGCTAGGTATTAAATACTAGTTAAAGAAATTCTTTTGAAATGGACCTTAGTTCAATGGTACATTTATAAAAAAACCATAACCCTTATAGCCCCATTGAGTTAGTTGTTTTCTTTTTAGTTTGCAAGTTTTCAAACTGCCCTCTGCATTTGAGTTCAACAAAACAAATGTCTATAAAAACTACTGAAAGGAACATTGAAACTATTAACATCCAGCAAAAGGGCATCACTGTTAAAGCCAGTCAATAAATTAAGCACTGGGTCAAGCAAGATTGGGTCTCATCCACCTTTCTGGATGTTGTTAATGATGCCTACATTTTTGTATGCAGGTTGTAGTGAAGCTGCTAGTGACACGTTTCTAAGTTACCATGCCTCATGTCCAAGCATTATGTATTTTGTAGTTCATTAGAATGTTGATGGCGTGTAATTATCGTGAACGTTGTCACCCAACAGAAATTCAGTGAACAGCTATAATAGCCTAAAATAATTCTTAGTGAATCACTTTAGGGAGGCATGTTACCATGCCGTCTTTTATGGTGATGAAAGGGGTTCAAAGATAAATCTGTGGAGTGCCCATGACTAGTGTTAATCTCCTTTGTCACCAAAGAGGAGGTAAGTATAATAAATGCAGAAAATTAGAAAAATCCATAAAGCTGGTAAGGATTCTGCCCATATTTACTCCTTTGACATAAAGTAGCTTGGCAAAATGATTTGAGTTAAAACCACCTCCAGCCATCTTTTAAGCACCCTTTCTCCTATTTAAGGTGCTTAAGGTCACAACTAAATTAAGCCACAACAGTTTTGTGTCAAATGTCAACAGCAGAGTGAAGGCAACATTTGGTTGCAGTTAAGCAAACAAACAAAATTGTCCCCAGTAGCTATATTCACCCACTGGTTAGAAAGACAGACCTTCAGCACGCTGAAAAAATGTGCTAAGGTTTATCTGACATTTAAAAGAGATGGATGATAGAAACAGCCAAAACAGCCAACTGGTTGCTCTGATATTTGACTGAATGTGTTTACCAGTAGTTAACTAGGAAATAGAAGAAACCATAGTGCCATCAAATGGCACATACAATGAAAGAGAAACAGATCAATCTTGACCATCTTTGTAGTAAGTGCAACAGACTCAACACACATCTACACTTGAGTTTACATGCACAGCTCCCATCAGTGTCAGGGGGTACTTTCATGATGGCAGTATTTAGCCCTAAAAATCAGAGTGTAAAATTGTAAAGAAATAAGCCTCTAACAAAAGTCAGTTCAAACCTTTACGCAGCTTTTCTAAAAGCACACATTACTGTTCAGTTGAGCTTGCTATTATAAAAGTATTCTGCCTATACTTGTCACATATGTACAAAACTTGACTTTAACACGGGGTGGGCTAAAGCCACGCAACCAACTGATTGGATCCAGCCCACAGGCAGGCACCCACCAACTGAATGGATCTGGCCCATGGGTAAGCAGCAGCTCTGGCTTCAGTAGCCAAGTGGTGCCAGTGAGCCAGGGGTGCTTCTGGCATGCCAGGTGAGCTCTCTCTCTCTCTTTCTATCTCTCTGTCTCTGGGCCAGATAGGAACATAGAAATGAAAGCATGACCCTGCCTGCAACTGTAGCATGTCCCTCTGTTACCCCCAAGTCTGGACCCAGCAGCTGCTGGCTGCATTCACAGCAGTCCAAACATGGCCAGCAGCTTCTGGGCGAGCAGCTCCAGGTTTTGGGAGAGGGATGGCAGAGCATGCTACAGCTGCGGGTGGGTTCAGGTTTCTATGTTGCTCACAGTCCACAGCTGTAGCATGCTCTGTTTCCAACCACTCATACCCAGAGCCCCAGCCCAGAGGCTTCCAGCTGCATTTGGGAAGCTATGGAAATGGCTGGCAGCTACCATGCCTGGGCTGGGAGAGGTGGGTGGGGCAATCTAAAGCTGCTGGCAGGCAGACTCCAGCAGTGTGGGGAGCAAGCTAAAGCTATGGGTGTGTTCAGGCTTCCATGCGGGTTGCAGCCCAGGCAGGGAAGGACAGAGAGATGGAGAGGGAGAGAAAAAGAAAAAGAGAGAGAGGGAGAGAGAGAGAGAGGTGTGACTCTTGACGGGTCACCAAAACCCATTAAGTGGCCTGCTAAACCAAATATTTGCCTACCCCTACTTAACTTGTTCTTGACAATATAACTTCTGCATTGCAGGTGTTTTTTGGAAACGTATCTTTTGGTTATTACAAGGTGGTTATGATAGTGCTTCTGAGAGGAATACAGGGAAAGATAATCCAGCAGGCAGGGTACTAGCTTAGGACTTGGTAAACATGGGTTCAAGGGTCTGTCTCGTCACAGACTTCTGTAAAATGGGGCTAATAGATTTCCTTGCCTAACAAAGTGATTGTGAGATCAGCCATAGAGAAAGCAGTGACATGCTCACATTTGCTCTTCTGCCACCACTGCCCATCCCCAGCTAATCTAGGCACAAGGGGAGCCCCAGAGCTGCTTCTGCACCTCTCCAGTTGTGTGGGATGCTGGGCTTCGCAGGAGACAGTGGCAGTAGTATGCAAGTTCCTCCTTCAAGCACCTGCTCCCTACCCCAACAAGTGCCTCTCCAGCATGGAGATGGAGCAGGAGGAGGAACCTGCCAAGCACTGCTGTTCCCAGCAAACATAGGGGATCCACCCCACTTACCCTGTGCTTCAGGGAGCAGCTGTGTGGGGACCCTGTCTGAATTGGGGACAGTGGCAGCAATGTGCACATTCTTCCTTCCAGTGCTGCTCCCTGCTTTGGTTTCCCCTGCCAGCCTGGGGACTCCAGTCACACCTCACCCCCATCTTTCTATACTCCAAAGGGTGATCTGTTGCACCCCACTTTAGGAAATCCTGGATCAGCCCATGCTCATATTTTTTGGGTAATAAGGGATATATAACAAATAAGCTCATAGAAATTTGGAGGGGAAAGATTAAAAGATAAGTTATAGAGGGCTGTCTACACGTGTAACCGACTGCACAGTTATTATTGTGCGGTCATTTAGCACTTGCTTTAGTAAGTACTAAATGACTGTGCAGTAACCACCACTACTGGTTATTATGCATCGGTTGTTTCTGATCTTATAGCACAGTAGCAAGGAGGTTCATGCCTGCTGATGCTACTTTCCCATAATGATGAGCTACATCATCATAGCTCATTGCTATGGTGATTTAGCATCTCATGTAGACACCCCCAGAAGAACTAGTGATCATGGCATGCGCTTTCTGATGTATAATTTAAAAAGGAGAGGTGGTGTAAACCAGGAGGTTGGTAAGGATAACAGCCACTAATTTTCCTCTTAGTTTGTTGCTGGAGTCTGATATAGGGGTTTTTTGCTATTAAAAAACCTTCTGGCTTAAAGGGGGCTGAGGGATAGCTCTAATTCCTGAAAATATGAAGAAAAAAAATCAGAGTGAATTACCAAAATAGCATATAAGTAACAGACAAAACTGTATGAAAAAGTCATAGACCTCAAGACTTGGATTAAAAATTTGAACCTACCATGAATGATATCATTATCAAAAAAATTGCTCTGCTTTACAACTCAATAGGATTGTGGCAAATGAACTGTTCTTATATGGTCCTTGTTGAGAAGATGAGAACAATTTCTGTGATGGAAAAAGAAGGCAACCACTGCCATCACTGACCACCAATAAAAGCTATTAGGAAAACAGCAGGGAACAAGCATTTGTTTGCCACAGCTGAACTCTGAGTTTAGGAGCATTTATTATAGTGGCTGCATACAAGCATTGACACCCACCTACATAAATACCTATAAACACATGATTTCTCTCTTTACCACCAGCCATGAAAAGTTTAGTTGTGGTACTCACCTGACTTAGAAACATAATTCAGCAATATTCATAACACCTACATGTTGTCTTATTTTCAATCTGTTCATTCCAATTTTAACCAAACTTAAATAGGTTTTATTTTTATCTTTGGAAAGGTTGAGAAAATGGTTTCAAAAGAAAGGAAGAAAGAGAGTGAAAAAATCCTACTTCAAATATAGGGCAATAAAAAAGTAAGAAATCCATTTTTTAAAGGTAGATGAAACATAAGGAACACAATGTAAAGCAAATATGAAAGCACTGTCAGTAAAAGAGCAAAGGAAAACAATTTTAAGAAAATAAATACAACATGAGATTTGAAGGAGCAAAAGGGGTAACCACAGGAAGGCTTAAGTCAAGAAAGTATCTCCTTTTAATTACAACTATTTATGATTGAGAGAAAAAAACTATTAATTCAATAATTACTGGACATAGGATTAAAGGTCTCAAAATATTTTGTGTTTCTTAAAATCTCAGCTACTAAAGTTCTAGCAAAACAGAGAAATTGTCTTCCATACTTAGAAAACAGTTTCTGGCTTTAACGGTCCCAGAGAAAAGTTTGAAAGCATAATCTCGAGTATTCCAGCAACAGAAGGAAAAAACCCAACTATAATATTAATTTTTAAAACTTTCTGGATTTTGACCCAATCCCATGATGTCCATAGAGTTAGATCAGGGAGGAAGCTCAGAGTTTTACCCTCTAAATGTTGGCAATACTGGAATTTACCATTAAAATTAGAGATGTAAATTTTCACTACCTCTAAATAATTAGTCCATAGGTGACTAGGCACATGATTCCTAGGTAAATTCACACATCTTGCCCCACTGACCAAGTGGTAGGATGGCAACACTATGGAAAAGGAGCTGTTTGTCTTTCTAAAACACAGACTCAACATGAATCTGCAGTGTGATGCAGTTGTGCAAAAGGCAAATGCAGTTTTGGGCTGCATCATAGGAGCATTAGGTGCAAGACAAAGGAGGTGATAGTGCCTCTTTATTCAGTACTGGTTAGGCCTCATTTAGAGAAGTTTGTACTTTTGTAGGCTTCACATTTTAAAAAGGAGGTGGAGAAATTAGAGACAGTTCAATAGCAGGGGACAAAAATGATAAAAGGCTTTGAAGGCCCATAAGAGGAGAGGTTGAAGGAAATAGGGATGTTCAGTTTTTCAAAAAAGGGGCATAAGAGGGTGCATGATAGTAATCTTCAAATATATGAAAGGCAACCATGAAAAAGAGAGAGAACACCTTTTATCTCTTGCTGCAAAGGGTAGGATGCAGAACAATGGCTGAAGTTGCAGCAAAGTACATTTAAAACAGATAACAGGAAAAACTTCACTGTTAGAGTAGTGAGAAAGTGGGATGAACTGCCTAGGGAAGCTGTAGCATTTCCTTCTTTGGAGGTGTTCAAGAACAGATTGTATAAGCATTGGTCAGGGATGATCTAGGAATAGCTATGCCTAGGCTACACTACAGGTAGTGCCTTTGCTTCTGGACTTTGCCTATTCCTCTGGTTCCCACATGGGGTCAGGAAAGATTTTTTTTGTTCCCTTCCTGCAGCTACATGCATTAGAGCTTTGTTTTTTGCCTTCCTCAGAAGCACTAGGTATTGCCTACAGCCATAGCTGGAGATTTTGATTAGGGTTTGCTAGTGCTTCTGCATTGGTTCACCACATTTGAGATCAGGAAGGAATTTTATCTTATAATCAGAGTGGTATGGACTTGTGGTGGTTTTTATCTTCCGGTGCAGCACGGATGTTACTGTCTTCCTCGGATCTTTCAAAAGCATTTTAACAATCTTTGCAGCAGTAGGACATTGACCACTGTTGTCCCCTTACTTTACCTGTAGCACATTACAGTGCTATGCCTCATGGTTGTATGACAGGGTTGACTGGGTAGTTTTAATAAAATCTTAGACAAGGATATCTATTGGATAGTTTGGATAGGGATGATCCTGCATCTGGCTTCAAGTTAGATTAGATGACCTCCAGAGGTCCCTTCTAGCTCTGCTTCTTTATAATTCTATTATTCAAATAATCAGGTTATAAAGATGACCTCCATTACCTGGAAAGCAGAGATTATGAGAATGCTTTTCACTGTCAAATGTTCTCCTGTTACTCTGAACTAGTCATTGATCCTAAAAAAAAAGAGCCTGTAGCTGCACCAGAAAGTCACTGGAATCCCCACACAGAGGATTAAAAAAAATTATTCTAGCTATTTTAAGTTTAAGTGGAAACACAGATAGAAAAAAAGAAAGTCACCAGTAGATCCACACATCAACGTCTGCAACTTTACAGAAGATGGTGAAATTGGGGGACAAAAATCGTCCCAGCATAGTCCACTGATGAATGAATAGAGTACTTTGTTCACTGATACGTGGAGCACGGCTGGAGCAATGGAATCGCAGTAATGAGATTGTGTTCTCTTCCATGCTATTCCACTCATCCACTATGTTGCTGTAGATGGCATACTTAGTTTCTCTGTGGGTCACTTTGACTATCTGCAAAATAAAATGATAATACCCACCCTCCTTTGTAAAGCATTTGAAGACCCTCAGGTGATAGAAATGCACTACAAATTTGACTAAGTCATATTTTCTTTACTGCTATATAAAGGCAAAATTTGCAATGTTTAATACAATATAAAATAGAGTAACAGGGTGAAAGCTGGCTGTTTGCTCTCAGGCCCCAACTTTTCCCAACAGTGGGACCAAGTGAAGGACAAAGAAAGAAGGTGGATTTTGGACTGAAAATATAGTGGGGCATATTTCCAAGTGATTTCATGATGTCTTTGATGTAAAGGGGCTGTAATATGACCTCAGGCATCATGCACAAAAGTCCTCCTACCTACAGAAACTGGTGGGAGCAAGCATACTAGCTCTGTGTTTGTGCATCTACCTTTCACCAGCAGGGGATCTCTTATCAGAGAAGGCCCTCACATGCTCTACTGCTGCCTGCTCCTGGGTCCATGCTGCTGCCCACTCCAGATGCATGCTACTGTCTGCCCCCACGCTGGCATTGTCTACCATTCCTCCACCCATGCTGTCACCAGATCTCTTGTCTGCACTGCTGCCCACTCCTGAACCCACACTGCCACCTGATTTGCCACTGGTGCTGCCCACCCTTAGATCTGTGCTGCTGCCTGGAACCCCACTGACACAGCTGCTTATTCCTACACCAACACTACCACTCATCTCCAGATCTATGCTGATGCCTGCTTCCAGACCTATACTGATGTCCACCCCCTGCATTGCTGCCCAGTTCCCCCTCAATTCCCCACCTGCACCCAGTTCTGGATCCATGCTGCCACTCACCCCCAGGTCCAGATCCACAACAGCTGCTGCTGGCTCCATCAATCTGGTGCTGGAGGAGACCTGCAGCCTAAATCCAGTCTCAGGTCTTGAGTCTGATGCCCCTGATCTAAGAGATGCCAGTAGGCAGTTCAAAATTGTATCAGGACTAAGCCTAGCCTTATAAGTGAAGGAGATGGAAGTGGCTCCCTAACTCTCTCTCACCAAAGGAGAGCTCTGGTATAAAAGACATGCTTTCCTAAAGCCTCCTTCCCTAGAGGAAATTTTAAACTGTTGGTGTCAATTAGTATAGTGTTAGACTGAAAACTCTTAGGGCAATAACTGTTTTCATATACCACTGCATTATCAACCCTTGATAAACAATACAAGTTTGCACATCCAATCTCTAGGGAAAGTAAAGAGCTTCCTGTTCACGCAAAATAAAGTGGCATGAAATAATCAGTTTCCACCTTGCATTCAGGTGATAAACAAAGAAAAATCACAACCAACTCTGAACTCAGATCCTTATTTTACCCATAAAGCTACAGTAACCTGGGCTGGTATGGTTATAACACATTCTGGTGGTTTAAATATGTAAATTCATTCCAAAATGGGAGGAATTTACTCTACATAAATTATATATAAATTAATGTAGAGTATATATGTGTGTGTGTACACACACACACACACACAGATATATATGGCACATAACAAGCAAGCCATTACAGAGTTAACAGTGAATAGGGACTCAGCATCATGACTAATTAAACTTAATGGAAGTCATGGTTAAAACCCTATATATTGTGCTGCTGTTTTAACTTAAGCTGTCATTTATCAGAAGGTTTACATATCTTGCCTCCAACGAAGGTTTCTATTGTGCACTAGTCATTTTCTGATTAAATGATGGACACCTTGGGTATCAACTCCCCTTTGCATCTAGAACATTACACACTAATGAAATTGTTAGGCATAAACAGATGTTCCCTTGAAGATGATGTGTTCTGAATCAATCACATTTGAGCCAGATATATCAAGCTTTTGCTAATAATAAGGGATTGCTCAAACACATGCTTGAATTAGAAACTGATATAAAAGGTGCATGTCGAGAAGCATTTGTCATACCTTGTGAAATGAAGAATGAATACAATGGATTATAACACGGAACTGGGCCAATACACTCTGTATTGAAAGTGACTCAGAAAAGAGAATCTGGGGAAAGGTGGACAGCATGAAAAGTACTAAGGGGTCAACCGGGAAAAGTGACATACTGAATTCAAAAGAGGCAAAGCAGAAACAGAAGATAGATGAGATAATTAGTGGATTAAAGAGTATGAGATCAAAGGGTATGAAGTCAACTGCTTAAACAAAAGGGTGATAATTTAAGCACTGGGAAGAACATTATAATGGGAAGGTGATGATAATATTTGGAGACAGAAAATTGCATGCAAGTAAGGTTAAGGGTCAGGTTATATTTATAAATATCAGCAACTTCACAGTGAGAGTTACAATTCTGTTCCAATCTGGTACACTTTGTTTCTGAATTGCAACTTCAGGTGACCTTTTTTTTTCATTTAAACTGTCTATTCTAGTAGTAAAGTGCCAGTCTGAGAACTGACAGAGCTCAGTCCTGCTTCTGTCTATGCCTTGGATTCACAGTATAACCCTTGACATGACATTATTTGTACTTTAATTCTCTTCTCTTGAAGATGTTGATAACACTGCTTACCCATCTTTGTAAAGTGCTGAGAAGCCAGAGAAAGAATGCTCCATTTTTAGTACCCTTTACATTGTAAACATTTCAAGTAGGGCTAGCCATTTTTTATAGGTGAATACAACCACTACATTTAGATCACCCTAACCAAGCTTAGGGTGATTTAAATGCCTGGATGATCAAGCATTCGCAGGGCTTAGGTCACACTAAAATTGGAGAACCTTAAACATCAAGTGAGAACTAACTTTAGATTGGCGTGGGCTAACTGGACCTAAAATGTGTTAATCCAACCTAACATGCTTGCATGCATTCCTAGCACTGTGTAACAGGGCACTAAGGTGCCTGCTACTGACAAACAGTAGTATGGGCTCAGCTGCCAGTCACCAGGGCAGCACAGGTGTGGGTTGCCGAGACAACCAGTTTGGTCAGCTGACCAGAAGGGGGCAGGGCCTGGCCTATATAAACAGCCAGGCTGAGGCTGGAGGTCAGTTCCCCTCTGGCAGCTGAGGGAGTGGGAGCGGGAGCGGGAGCTCTGCTGGGAGTGGGCATAGCAGAGAAGCCTGATGGCTGGAGCAGTGTCTGCTTGATGATACTGGGTGGAGGAAACCATGATAGGGATATGCATGAAGGATAGCCAGGTTGGCTTGGAATTTATGTTGTAGCCCGGGAGTGGTAGTTTTCTGTTTTGTTGTTGTGTTACACCAAGGACCGGGTGAGGTGGTAGGGGTTGGAGGATGCCTCATGGGAGCTCCCCAGTAGTGTGGGGGTTCCTGGTGCTTGAGAGGGTGCTGTGTTTTGGGGTGTCTTGACCCCAGCCCCAGTGTGGGCAGTATCAGGAGGAGCCCAGTGTGGGCGCAGGTGAGAAGCCCCAGTGGGGTGCAAGACCTGGAAAGGGGGTCTGGAGGCCAGGCATGGCTACAGCCACCTGAGCCTCGATCGTGGGAAGCCCCAGTGGGGTGCTTTAACACTGTAGATATATTAATAAAACAGTGCTCAACTGATTGTTGTTGTTGTCTCTCTGTCTCTTGTTTTAATTGTGGAGGAACATGGACTTTGGGGTATTTTACAGAGTGACTTGGGGATTTTTTTATCAGGGATTTTTCAGTTTTCCAATAGGGGACACCAGGATTCCTGCTAGGGAAGCCAGTGGCAGGACCCTGCCTGCTCAGAGCTGGCACCTTCAACCCAACTGAAGGTGGCTGACCTCCTGGCCAATTGGGACCAGGAGAATATGCTTTGACAGTTCAAAGCAGGCTGCCACACCCAGAACATCTTCTGGGCAATAGCTGCCCAGATGGCCGGGCAGGGGCACACATGGCAGTAGTGCTGCGAAAAGACCAACTTTGCAGCCACAGTCCACTGGCAGCTGGCCCAGATGGGCAGATGCCTCTACTGGCTGTGCAGTCCCCATTCCGGTCTTGCAGGTGCACAACAGGTCACATCCAGGCGGCAGCCTCCACTGCCAGCCTGCTGCAGTGAGTAAAGGGTGTAGAGGAACTTTCAGAGCTGCTTCAGCAATCCGGCTGGCACAAGGGTACCAACTGGCTGGGCTCCAGAAGCTCCTGAGAGTGAGTATCACTGAGCTACTTTACAGGGCAGCTTTTTGTACTGATGGGGCCAAGACAGGGAAGTTTTTTATACTGCTGGGGACAGCACAGGTGCTGGCCCCAGTCCCTAGCTCCCCCTGGCTGCAGATCCAGAAGGAGGCAGGCAGGGTAATTTTGCCCCAACTGGCACAATTTGCCCCACACCTAAGTGCATGTCCAGGCATATGTGCTGAGGCAAAAAGCCCTGGCTCAAATATGCACTGCTTCTATTTGAGCTGCTGCAAGTGCATGTGATTCCATGTGTGGACACGGCCCATGGGGCTAATTTTTCACCCTCCACCAACCAAACTTAAGCTTCCTAAACCTAGGACGGGTCTCACAAATGCTTGTTCACACCCTATGTTTGCGTAGGGCCTACCACAATGGAAAAATCAAACAAGCTAGACTGTAGGTACCAGTGCGATTTGAGTATTCTACAACAATATACTGCTGTATTCTTTGAGATTCAGCTTTCAGTGTCTCCAGCAACACTCCAGAGACTCACACATACAAAAATATTAGAGGTATCTAGACATGTTAGTCTGAAATAATGTATTTTACTGATAAATCCATTCAATTCTAATGGATCTCTTGCATATACTCTGTCTAACCTTACTGTTCCAAGTGCTGTATTTTCTGCCAATTTGACTGAAATTTCTAAAGCAGTGAAAAGCAACTCTGGCTTTTATCAACTAGTTTGTATGCTAGTGAATAATACTAACAAGTAACCACACTACAAACAAGTCCATAAATTAGTAAGCCTCGGAGATTCCTAGAAACTCCATCATATATTGATCTGACTTTGTTTTCTTGAATCAAAAGGGATAGTTGGAAGTTTCTAGGTTTCTTCCAGCCAGTGGCATCTGCTGGACTTCAGTCTAGGTAGCGTCAACCTAATCAATCTGGACCCTATTGGAGTTTCAGATCCAAGGGACCCCTACCCAGATTTTATGCCATTGTAAGACACTGAAAAATCAACATGAATGTAGTCCACTGTACCTGGTATGTAAATATTAAATATAACTGAGATATGAAAGAAGGTAGAAAGCATTGTGAGAGTTTTGGCTGATTATGCATATATGTGCATGTGTGGGCATGTTGGACATGTTGGGAGGCCAGATTGTGCAGTTGCTGCCCAAATGAATAGTTAGATGTACAGAATTTAGGGCTCAGCTGATCCTAAAAATTCAATTCACTTTAGAGAATGGGGGAGACAATATCAGATTTTCAGCAGTGTGGAGAACTATTCTGCTCACCTGATGACAGTTGAGGAAATATCTAGGTCTGATCTGCTCCTCTCTTTGGATCTGATCTAGTGCCTGCTGAACTTGGTGGGATTCTTTTTATTGATTTCTATGGATGGGTGATAAAGTTCTTTGAAAAGAAGGAAATGAACCAACACCTAGTTCTTCAGTGATAACAAATTTAAAAAAGGATATTGTTGAACCCAACCAAAAGAGTTTGGGACTTTCCCCATACAGACAGCAATGTTTGTGCTCTTTAGGATATTCCTTTCCTAGGGAACTACATGTTTGTTTGTTTCTGCCATAGCAGTCTAATTCCATTTTAATGCCATTAAAGTCAATGTACTTACACAGGCTAGACAGTGTTCTAACAGAATAGAAAATTACTCCTTCCAACTCTTGCGTTTTTGCCTTACTTTGTTTTCCCACTATTTTCTATTTTTGTTTTCATATGTGGGCTGTCTTCTTTCTCCCTTCCAAACAATCTTGCTCCATTCTCCTAATGCTAGAAGCCCTCTGAAAGTATTTTTTTTTCAAATCCGATTTTCACTGCTTGTGGAGTTTATTTACTTTCTTGGTTTGAAGCCCAATCCTTCTGCATCAATTTTGCTCCCACCAAGGGCAGCAGGAAGAGGAGTCATATGGTATTTTTACAGTCATTTGTTATTGCTCCAATGATGAATTCACAGCTCTTTGAACAAATTGTCATTTGATGGGTGGATTATTACTTTTTTTTTTGTTCTCATCAGCTTTAGCTGAGGTAGAGATCTGTGTTTATGTGAACAGGGGAAGGGGTTATGGGAAAGTCATGTAACCCGTTACATTATTGTACAATATTCTGTCAACACATTTTGTAATTAGTTGATTAGAAACCTGGAGGAAGCTTCCCAGAACATTTGTTAGGATAAAGATCCAAGATGAATATAAGCGAATTAATTGAACCAGTGTTTCTTTATTTCAACCCCTTTGCCCGCTCAAGGTCTTCTTTTAATGAAATTTTGTGCACGTATAATAGCAGTGGGTTATAAAGATTATATTATCGCTAATTTGTAATAGACACATTTCTTGTATCAATGCAACAAGAAAATCAATAGTTAGTGCCAATAAATCTATCACCCATTATCCTGTTCTTGTTTATGCTACAGATTTTAGATAAAAGCTCTCATATGTGCAACTTATTTGTAAAACCAGGTTTCCTGAGTAGCAGGAGGCTAACTGTTGAAGGGAGGGAAAAATGGTCCTAATACACTTTACATTTCAGCTTTCTGTAAATTCTGAAGCCACAGCTGTAAGTCTGAATATTGCACAAGTGAGAAAAGATAGAGAATTATTTTCTATGGCATTTAATATAGAAAAGAGGAAATCCAAATTCTACAATTGGATACAGATAAGTTTCAGTATACTCCTTGTTCATCCATGAGACATGATTCTAGCAATAGTTAGGATGGTGATTTTACACTGACCATAAGTATGTTAGGCAATACAAAATTTGTTATTGTTTTAAAACTATAATGTGTTAGTGTTGATATAGGGCTGTAGACAAACTTATCTGAAAGCTGTTCACAAATTCAGAGTGAAACTCCCACTGAAAAGGATTCATGGGAAGAGTGAATGAACGGGCACATATCAAAGAACAAAGACAATCACAATTTATGAAATGGCACGGATGTAATCTGACTGCTTTAAGAGTCCAGATCAAACCTTAGACTTTTAGGAGGAACCTGTAAGTTAAATCTCTGCCCATGTTGCTTCTTTATCACTATAGCACTCTGCACAGTTTGGAATTTCATATTTTGTATTTAAAGGAATATTTTAGGGAGAGCTTCCTAGCGAGTATTTGACTCTTCCAATGGCCACAAGCCACCTCTTTTAGAGAAACTTATGTAACCTATTATTAAAAATGTCCTCTACACCAGAACACCATCTTTAAAAAAAGTTTCAGAAATGATCCTGGGAACTATAGATCAGTGAGTCTCACTCTCATCCCTGGCAAGCTGGTAGAATGTATAATATATTTGGACTTCCAGAAAACTTTTAACAAGGTCCCTCACCAAAAGCTTTTTAAAAATGAATTGCCACAGAATTGGAGGGAAGGTTTTTCTGTGGACTGAGCGCCAGTTAATAGAGTAGGGTAGGGTAGGGTTTGGTAGGATTCATAGGGTAGAATAGCAAAGGGTAGGAATAAATGGTCAATTTTATGCCCCCCCATCCTAAAAATGTGGGGTTCCATGGGGATATGTGCTGGGCTTTATTTTGTTCAATATTTTCATTAATGACCTGGAAATAGGGACACACAGTGAAATCTCCAAATTTGCAGATGATACAAAATTATTCCAGGTAGTCAAATCCCAAGCTCAAACTGAGGAACTGCAAAAAAGATCTTACAAAGCTAAGTGAGTAGGGAAAAAATGTGGCAGATTAACTTCGATGTTGCCAAGTGCAAGGTAATCATACAGGGAGAAATAACCTCAAACTGTATGTACTGCATTCTGAATGATCTGTTACAACTCAGGAAAAATACCTTCCAGTCATTGTAGATAGTTCTCTAAAAGCAACCAAAAATACCAACAAAATGTTGGGTGTTGTTAAGATTGGAACTGAAAAGATAATGGAAAATATAATTATGTCACTATACAAATCCACAGTGTATCCACATCTTGAATACTGTGTGCAGTCCTGGTCTCTATTCCAAAAATTATATAGTAGAATTAGAAAGGGGACGGGGAATGGCAATCAGAAGAAGCAGAGTTATGTAGACTCTGCCATACCAGGAGAGACTAAAAAGGCTAAGACTTTTCATTTGGAAAGGAGAAGGCTGAGCATAATAGAAGTCTATAAAACAATTAAGGTTCCATTCCTGCCCGGGGCGGGGGGCAGGCCTGATGATCTGTTTAGGTCCCTTTCGACCCTAAGTAATATGTAATATGATACTATGAATTAAAGTATGAACAAAGTAAATAGGGGACTGTTACGCAACAAGTTCCAGAAAATTAGAACTAGAAGGCACCACCTGAAACTGGCATCTCAAAACGAAGGATGGTTGATGCCAAGTAGGGTAACAAACAGGCAATAGATCAATCTAGATCTAGATAGGTTACTGAGCTAGATGAACCATTGATCTGATCCAGTATGGTACTTCTTATTCTCTTATGTTAGGTGAAACACAGCTTGTCAAGCTGGAGTCTGTGTACAATTCTTAAAGGATAACTTAGTGGTAGAATAGGATGCTACCAGGTCTCCACCAACACTGAAACTTTATGCACCTGCCAGTGAAATTTATTTTCTCTGATTTACCTCTCTAATTTAGGTGAAGAATTCAGAGTTTGTGACAGCATTGTTATAATTCAAGTACTCAGATGCCTACTTCTTTATTCCAAATACAAAAATAGGGTCCCTCGAAAGTTCTACAAAAACATGCAAATTAGTTGTAAAGAAAACACATTTTTTAAGGCTGACCTTATTCTATTTTTTTTCCTTTCCTTGCATTTCTACATTCTCTTTTGTCCTTCATTATTATTCTCATCTTATTCACTGTACATATAGTTTAGATCCATTTCCTGAAGAAACACAAATAGTTCTCCCATGGGTCCTAGACATTTCTATGACAGGCCAGTGAAAAATGAATACATTTTCAGCCCCATTTGCAAGGTTTTATTTTATTTTTATTTTTGGTACTAATAAGCTGGCTGAAACTAAACCAGTGAGTTTGGAACATTACCAAAATATCTCCTGCTTACTTCTTCCAGCATTCATCCTGTCTCCTAGTGGGGAGGTAGCAGGTTTGTTTTACTTAATTATTTGGTCATAACATGACTTTAAAGAGTGAGTGGGAAGATATGAAGTGTGAAAAGAAAGAACAAGGAAAAGAAAACTCACAAGAAAGGAGAAGGAGAAGAAAAATGGGACAAAACACATTTTAATGCTGGTGAATAATCCAACCCGGATGTTCACAATCAAATCAATTTTCTCCCAAATTGTGTGCAACCACAAGCTAAAACTTGTCACACAGAAAGGGAGTACGGGAGAGAGAGAAATTAAAGAAATCTAAATTTCATTAAAGGCAAATGGAATATCTTTTCTTTGAAGGAAATAGAAAACTGTAATGCTTCTTTAATACAGAAGAATAAATACCAGTCTTTGTAGAGATTACCGCATGTGTAGCTTCACAGGCCTTTAAAATCAGTCAAGATTATCGCATAAAACTATATCTGAAACAAGAAAAAGAGTATATCAACTAAAGGCTAAATGGCAGCTCCCCAAATGGGATCTCAGTGGGTGCATCTACATGTGTGAATTTACTGCACAGTAACCAAAATTACTGTGCAGTATGAGTGCACATCTACACATGCATGCTCATGCTACACAGTAAATATGGCAATTTACACCAATTTGAGTGTAAGTTTGGTGCCTGCATCATGCTGATATCAAATTTATGCCCGATTAGTTACTGCACAATATTGAACATATAGTTGCCTTAATGAGCAGTAACACGGTGTGTGTGGACTGACTTGGGATTAACTTTAGTCTCAAGTCAGTCCACACATCGCATTAATGCATTTTAATGACTACACATGTAGACACTGACCTATTCCCACTTGCTGTGCTGTAAATTTAAGATGGCATAAATGCATGTATAGACACACCTGGTTTAAGGCAACCTGGCAAGGTGGGCTGTCAGGTTGCTCTTTAGTTGTGCTCCTGGGGATTCCCTCTTGCTGCCCTCCTGTGTTCAAATGAGTCCTAAACACAAAGCTGTACCACTTCCCTTGCCTATGGTCTCAGCAGGCAGCACCAAAATACCAGTCGTGGGATGAAATGTTTGCAGTAACCCACTGTCAGATCAGAACTTGGGTTTCTGCTTCATAGTTACAATCATGTCCACCTGGGGCTAGAACCTAAAAGGGTTTCCTCTGAAGGCTTTTACCAAACTGATTAAATGAGTTAAAAATAGCTTCTTCAAAACAAACTGTCATTTGCTTTTTTACCCAAAGTTATGAAGCACATGGGGTCAAGGTATAAAACAACAAGATAAGTCACCTGATCAACTATCTCATCTAAACTTAGTCTCTTTATTTATAATTCAGGAAAATACAGTTCATTCTTCATTTCTGAACTGGAAATAAAAACCAGAGAGGACCCTTCTTCATAGCTATTGTGTTTGAAGGGGTCCTCTCAATGCAGGCCACTGTTTTGGCTACCCTGACTATTTTTCTTTAAACCCCTTTACAGTCTCCTTTGATTTTATTCTATGCATTTAGGTAGAAAGTAATACCATTAGAAAAGGAAAATAGTCACAAATAACAACAATCAACAACAAATTCCATGCTGTCAAAGACTTTCTAATTTCAAGGGAAACTGGAAACCCAACAGGAAAAACATGAGGGTCTCATGGAGTCCTTGCCAGACTCTGAAAACAGCCAGAACCTCAAGTAGAGCTGGATGAACACCTTTGATGAATAACAAATTGGTACCAAAAATGGAGTTTTGTGAAATCTGATCACATTTTGCAGATAGTGTCTACCAAGAAAGGAGAAACTATTTTGTTTTGGCATACAATGGCATTCTGACACTTTCAAAATTAACTAAGTCATCTAAGTTCCCCTTAGTGGCACATCCTTTTCCCCTGATTATTTTGGCCAGGCTCCAAAACAAAAAAACCATTATTTGGTCAGCTCTGCCACCAATTATCTATACATTAAAGAAAAGGTTGACAGCACCCATTAATGTTCTTACTATTATTTTAACAGCTTATCTCCCTGACTTTCAAACAATAATGATAGAAAGAAAAGGGACATCAGTGGAAGGTGAGAATGGGTGGGAAACCAGAGAGCTTGGAATGGAGAGAGAGAAAATGAGAGATCATCCTGGTATGATGGGCCTAAGAAACAGGGAACATATATTACCCAAGGTATAAGGAAAGGAAAAACGTTGCCAGAAAATGAGTCACCTGGCAGAAAAAGAAACAAGAGGTTAACACCCAAGACAGTTCCAGAGTGATGTTGAGAAATGCAAGAAACTGGTATGTAAAATGAACTAAGGTCAGGAGAAATCATGAAGAGTGTGTGTGTGTGTGTGTGTGTGTGTGTGTGTCCTCACCCCCTCCCCTGTGCCAGCATCATCATTTAATATGCTTTTTGTGATATGGGGAAGTGAGGGAACTAAAGAGTAATGTTGAATGTGTCCAAAATATTTTTCTGCTGTTCTTTCATTTAAAGGGAGAAAGGCTTTATCTACTGCTTACGTTTTACCATAATTGGAAGTGCATAATTCACACAGTATTGATTTTTAACCTTATCAAGTAAAAGTATTTTATACAGTCAAAGACACATTACCAAAATGGTAAAGCGTCTTTCTGATTCACAAGGTTGACTGCTAATCAATGAGGCATAAATAAATACCTGTCCTATTTGATGAAAGAGAAACATAGCAGGAGTAGGTCAATGGGTTACAACAGCCCAGCCTCATTTGTTCGGGTCTTGTTTATTTCAGTAGGGTATTTGTAAAAATACGTTCAAAGAATAAGCAAGTAACAGAACACAATGACTGGGTCTACACAAAAGACTGTTTGTTACTCTTTCATTCAGATGTACAATAGACTACTGTTCCCTGAATTTAAGAATCCACAAATCCTGCTAGAAAGATTTGTGTGGGGACAAGTTAAGTCTTACTGATTCTACAAAGGATCAGAAAAGGGCACAAGATTCTGTGTCCCAAAGTGTGACAGCATGGCTATTCATTTCTTACAATTCTCTGTCACATAGCTCAATTGTAACCTTTCTTGTTTCCCCCAAAATAAACAAAATCAACAGTTAATTGCTAACAATATAAATCTGTCAATGATTTCCAGCAGCTGGGTTGCCACAATGTGGAATGAAAGGAGTTAAATGTAATGTTATAAAACAAGGAACAATCACGCATTCTCCACTCTTTTTTACAGTGGCTCCCATTCCAGAGTGACAGCAATTCTCCATTTGTAGTATTTAAGGACAAACAGTACTCAGTAATACGGAAACAGTCATTGTAGATTCCAAAGTACCCCTACACTTGCTAAACAAGCTGTTTTTGGATGTTATTTTTTTAAATAGCATTTAGAGCAGTGTGGCATTTCTGATTGACTGAGGAGGAAGTTATGTAACATTTCATTATAGCAGGGGTCTTCCCTCTTTAAATTATTTATATCAACAACAAATGCCGAGAACAGCAATCCTGAAACGAAGAACTGTATGGAACAATTTACAATAATAACAGTTATCTAAGTGTTTTTGATAGCTTCTATCTCTGTACTATCTAACATTATATTATGAAGGCCTGATTCTCAGACTGAGGTCTGAAGTTCCCATCTGCTTTTGCTGATACACTTGAACACCTATTTTTGCATTTGCAAAGGTACTTATCTAATTGTGTGCACACACAAATAGGGGGCATGGTAAATGGATGTGAAAAAGAATCATACAAATATAGAAGTAGGCATGAATCTAGCCTTACTAAATTAGTCCTTGCACATCTAATTCATAGTTTGAACGCTAGGACTCCTCCCATAATCACACTGCACCCAGAATACAAATCATCCCTTAATGACTAATGATAATTCTAAATTTATAAAAATAATACTATTGTAAACCTCATGTATCAAAAGATCCTTTTGTCATTGCATTTCATGAGGCAAAAGGCCTCATGAATGTAAAGCAATCAACCTGACCCTTATCCCAGATACGTAACTGAAAATTTCTAAGCCCTAAAGCTTTTTTCATGAAACAAAAAATGGAGCAAACCTTAGAGCAATGCACAAACTCCTTCTTTTCCCACAAAATCCTTACAGGCCAAGAGATCCTTACAAGTGTAAACTAGCTAGACAATTAGACTTTTCTATTACGTGTTAAATATTCTTGGTAATTGCAAGTTAGGTCAATCCACATGCATGTAAATGAAATGTGTTTTCTTCCTAGGCCTGAAATCACAAAAAACAAAAAAAGAAGTCTGTGTTGAAGTCTATCAAGCATGTGCTCAAATAAAGATGCAGTTAATTTTCATTGTTTTTTAATGGGACATAAATCCATGGTCAAGGTTAAACATATACTTACACGTCTTGCTGTTCAGAGATGTACTTAAGGATTTCCTTACACACAAAGATTTTCTTGTGTGTTTATGTGCTCTGCAGATATCAGTGTGCTTCTGAACTTAAATATCATGGGTGAGGAAGGTGGTACAAAAATCTGAGTGCTTTAAAATACCCTGGACTGGGCCGGGATGAAAAATGAAGCAGCAGCCCTGCTCAGGATCCAAATATCCCCCCTTAGCAGAAAATATGGTCATCTCTAATTTGGAGAGAGTTCTTCCTCTTTGAAAGTCTAATTTCAAATCAATAAGGAAAATGTGAGAAATATTTGTCTAAGTTTTGCTGCTGCATAATCACTGTGATATCCAAGTGTCTAGCAATTAAGATACCCACCAATGTATCTTTCATAAAGATCAAGTAGATCATGGTTTCCCTTAAACATAAATAATTACAGTGCTCCTTCATTATCCTCTTAATAAATTCTATTAATTTTGAACTACCATATCCTGGAAGTACAGCTGAGGCTAAATGAACTTCATTACACAGTGTCCATGAAATTGATAATGGAGATAAGGACACAAAATGCGGATGGTAATAATTAATTGCTCAGCTTCCACCATCAGAAACTCTAAAGTGACAATTTTATCTTAAAATTAAATAGACTAATTTGCTAGAGGCTTTTTTCTCTGGTCCACATGCATTGGTGGCTGATTCCTTTTAATGCAATTTTTAAATGGTGAAAAAAAAAAGAGATAAACACGCTGTGATTTTTATCTATGTTTTTGATAAATGAATGTCTCGGCAAAATTTTACAGCTAAAAAGGTTATTTACTTAAGAGAGATTTTCTGTATGTGTAAAGGTCAGATTTTTTTTAGATTGCTGTGAAATTGCTTCTGCCTTTTAGCAAATCTTCTAAGACGGCTCTTCTCCTTGTAGTGTTGACAAGGACACAGGAAGGATGTGGCCTAAAGAAATCAAACGAGAAGCATAAAATCCTAGGTGGAATCTCCAGCAGCCACAGTTTGTGGTTTTTGAAATTCTGTCAAAACATTGAACAATATGAAAGGGGAGAGGGGACTTCTGAGCCAAAATCAATAGCTGGGATATTTTAACTGCCCAATATACAAAGTTCTAATGGAAATGTCCTTGAGGGAAGTTTTAACAGTGGACTTTGAGATCATCTTCTCCATTGCACTAGTAGCACTGCAGAGCATTTGAAGTTTTGTTCAAAAGTTCTACCCCACAGAAAGTTCAGCTCATATTCTGAGGATGTAGAGCCTGCTAAGGAACCTCAAAACAGCGATCTGCAACTGCACGCCATGCAGTGTGCTGTACGTATTACTTGCACCATGTCAGGTTTTAGCTGGAGGGTACAATTTATGTCAAGGGGATTTTGCAAGTCTTTAAATAGCACTACTCCATGTACACCCTAATAACTGTTTAGAAGCTTGGTGCAGTACAAAGAAGGTCACTAGTCTGACTAAAGGAGTATTTTTTATGATATTGTAAATAGATGGACATTTTCTATAAATACTACTTGTAAAACATAAAATTACGCTGGGATGTAATAGCCCATTAATTGGGATTGCATTTCTTTTTATTTGTTCAAGCCTGTTTAAAAATGCAAAACATTCAATACTATCAAGGTCATTCTGGGAGAATTGCTACGCACATTAAATTGAGGTTAAAATGGTTGGTAAGTGCAGGGTTATACAGTAATTGCACTGCTGTTCCCCTAAACCACAGAATGCATACACTTGCTGTTTCTTTGCTGGTACTTCTTCAGTGCCATTAAGAATTCATATGTATTCTTTCTTTAAATTACAGTTAGTAAAATTCTTCTAGTATTAGCATTTTGGAACTCTTTCTGCAAGTGCTGGAAGCATTTCAGTCCTTCCTGGAAATATTAATTGGAATCATACAGTTAAATTATTATTTTCATATAAAATATTAAATGTGCATGCAGTTTAACCTAGTCAAATCTTAGAGTTTAAAAATTACTATCCTATCCTATCCTAATCCATTCCCCTTCTGCTCTACTCTACAAACATTTTGATCTCTGGGTACTTCATTTGAACAATGGCAGCTGACACATCATCTCTGAAAATTGGATGCTTGAATCCCTATGGTTGCACTGTATTTAGGATTTAGTCAATGGTTTTAAACGTTTAACATTATTCATTTTAACATAATCAGTAACAGTAAGTGTGTGTAATTTTAAGGGTTCAAAGCACTTTATATATGTGCGTGTGTGTATGTTTGTGTGTGTATGTAAATCAACATAAAAAACACAGATGCTGTATTTTTTACTATAGTATGTAATACATTTAAGTAGAGGATCAATAGATTCTAGAATGACTTGGTCCTGAAAACAATGTACATAGTGGTTATTCAAGTTTTTCATACATGGAAGTATTTACAGAATGAGGTCTACAGTCTATGTTTCAGAAAAAGAACTAGTCTTTAAGAGATTGATTCTATTTCAGGAGACATCAGTGACAAAATGATTATCAATACCTTACCATGAATTAGTTGAACACTCTTTTGCCTGGTTCTGTATAATGGTGCTTGCCATTATGCATTTCATTAACTGAATGTGCTTAATATATTTTTGTCAGTTTACTTTCATTTATTGCTTAAGAGTTTAATGAATCAGGAATCATCAGTTATACTTCGTTTGAACATCTCAGTTAGCATTGGGTGCTTTGATTTCAAGCTTTATAGTCAATTGGTTTAAGTGTTTTTAGGGCGTTTTTATTTAATATTCTTTTAAATAGATTGTATGTAAGTACACTAGCAATGAAGTAGGTTGTTACCAAATCACCACTAACAACCTGTGTCTTTTCAAAAACATCTTATAAAAATGTAAGACGGACATTTGACAATTGTTGTTGAAGCCCAAAAATGTAGAAAGAAAGAATTTATCAGAAATCCTTAAGTTTAAATATTAAATAGATCAGTTTTCTGCTGGTTGTGTGACTCAGTTAAGGTCTAGAAAATAACACCTTTTGTGCACTTCTATACTGTAGTGAGTTGAGATGGAGGGCTGGCTTTATCTCAGCTGGCTCAGGAATATGAAAAATTGCTACCCGATACTCTGTAGGAAAGGGTAGAAGATGCATACTGGAGTACAAATTTCCATTGCCAACTTCCTCATCTGTTATGTTTGGAATAGCAACACTGGTTTCTTACCAGGCTCCTGGCAATGGAGCTTCTAAAAACGTGCACTGAATCAGTGTAACTTTTATTGGCTCTGACCTTAGTCTCTTTCTGACCAGCACTATAAATGCCGTTATTTACTTAATTTTCTTGTGCCAATTTTTTTTTTTAGGTCTCTCCTGATTTAGTTATGTTGGGCCTGATCTTCAGAAGTTCTCAGAACTCCTTTGTCTCATTAAGGTGCAAAAAATTGGCACTCCACATTATCATTTTGCCAAATTAAGCCCATTTTTTGGCAAGTCTCGCTTAAAAGTTGGTAAGTTGCAAAATGTTCAGCCCTTGAACCAGATGAAATATTCTAGACACAAAATGGCTGCAATTTAATATTTCATGCAATCCATTTGGTTCATATTGGAAGTACTCAATTGTCTAGTGTAGGCAAAGCTACTCTGCCACTTCCTCTCTGATGTGCTGATGAATGGACTGCTCTTTTTAGTATCTCTTTTAGTATCCACAATTAATTAGCTATCCTGTGCCTTCTGTACATTTGTTCTCAAAACATAAAGTCACCAGTCCTCAACATGAAACACATACAGCTGCAGCAGTAATGCTACATCACCCTATTCAGACTATACAGACTAAATGTAACCACAGGGTATATAGTAGGTCCCCTAAGGCAAATCAGTTTGTTTGTGTGCTTGCCAATAGGTCTTGCTGTGATAATCCTTCATTTTTACCTGAATAGAAGGGAACAGGACAAGGAAAAGCACTCAGATGCAAACAAATGTACCAGGAGACAGTGAAAGAGAGCAACATAGTTACTGTACATCAGATGAACATTTTAATTGATGGAAAGCATACCAAGCCTCCACAAAACTAAAAAAGTGACAAAGGAAAGGGTTTCACATCCTTCATATTATGGGTAATTGGAAAATATCATCTAGGAATTACATGCTACTTAGAGGCTCCAGAAGCACAATTTAATGGACATGTTCAACCCTAGGCTGTGAATGATTCTTGAATTATCATGAACTGAATGCTTAGAGAACACCCAAATACCATGACTTTCACTCTGGCATTTAGTTAACATCATTTTTTTTTTTCGCTTCATAATGGAGAGGAAGTGTAATTCACAGAACCATTTAGTGTTCTATAATGCACTTGAGTCAATTCTATATCGGGCTGCACAGAAAGATGCCAAAGAATTAATCATCACCTGCCTTCTAGTTAAAACTATGAACGCCAGTTTTCCTCATTGTGAATATTCACTTAGCCCTAATTGAATCAGCCCTTAAAGACCGCACTAGGAAATCGTCTTTTGGAATTCTCCCCTGATCTCAGTTTCCCTCCCTTTTCATGCCCCCATGAAAACGTTTTCTGTCTTAAATTCAGAGTACAGCATAAAGATTGTCATGAATTTTACCACTGTAACAATGTGTATGGGTGGAATACAACTGATGCGAAGAGGACACTTAGAAATGAAATGAGATTTTTGTCATTGTTCTCACTTGCTAATCTATCTTGAAATACACAATGTATATCCACAAGGAGTGCTTAATATAAAACAATGAAAAATAAATCAGACATTTGTCATAATGTTTTTGAAACTGGCATTATACATATAGCATCTGACATTTATTTTTTTTAATAAATTGGAAGACTACCTACAAATTGCAATATTAAATAGAACAAGTTTAGACTTTAAAGATTAAAAACCACAATGTAAAATCAAATAAAATAGCCATTATTTTAAAACTGGAAGCAAAGTTGCACAGAGTACTGAGGATAAATGGGCTTTTAAATTAAATGAATTAGGTTCAGCTAAAAAGATAAGGAATCTGTTGTTAGATATGATTTACCAAAGAGGAAAAATAATTAATGCCAGCCAGCAGAATTTCACTATGAAATGTCATCTATGTATCCATCAAAATATCTACATATTCAATGTGAGGAGGCATAGGCATTCTCTGCCATTGTACCTTTTTCTTTTTATCCCCCTTTTTGAAGATCTGTTTAAGGAAAGCTGTTTTCAAAGCTAAAATACTGAATAATTGCCAATTCTGTGGACCATGGAATATCATCTAACATGTAGGCCCAAAATATTACATAAGTTTCTTAAGAACTTAGTCTAAGAGTCACTGACTGCATCTACACAAGACACTGAATGCACAGCCGTTAATGCGCAATCATTATAAACACGTAGTAAATGACTGCACAGTAACAACTTACCGGGCAGTAGCACCACCAAATATCTTTTTCATGATGCTGCCTGCACAGTGGACCAAGACTACTTTGCAGTAGTGTCGCATCATGCTTTCTGCCATGTGATGCTACTGAATAATAGCGATGGGCTACTGCGCAGTCAGCATCTTGTGTAGACGTGACCACTGTCTATGTCTTTCTGAGCTATGCAAAGCCCAAGACCACAAAGCTTCATGTCAAATTCTGCTGTACCAGTGTAATTTTAAAATAGCTCTCCTTAATGCCCATTGAAGTAAATGGAGATACTCTGGATATACATTGCTACAATTCAAAATTAGCTCTGGACCCTCCTATCCTTAGGAATGATGACAAGCATCCTTGTGAATCCCCCAGGTCATATTGCCTTTGTACCTCCATATCTGCTTTTGTGGCTCTGGTGGTCACTACAGCAAGGGCGGCTGTGGTTGCATTATGTACGTTTTATTGGAGGATAAAAGTCTGCAGTGTCTGCTCCACGTAAGTTTATATATCTTCTGAGACCTAGCAGCCACAGAGTTTATTATGGCCTAGGTAGGCCCTTAATTAGGCTGCGGGCACTTTCTACTCAGAACACAAGATAAATAATAGAAATGGCATGCTGTGCATTTTCCAGATGTACCAGCAATGGCATACATACAACTCTGTACTGATCATTTCTGGCACATAGCTGTTCAATTATGTATTTGCTAGATATCTCTGAAACTAATAGTTTAGGAACTTGGGACTTGGCCTCCACTACTGACAGAGACAAAGGGAGAAAAGCCCAGAGTCATTTCTGCACATTCCATATCACAGGTTTTGATATATATTTAAAAGAGCAATTAAATCTTTCATTAAGGGCTAACCTACCCTAGCAATTGCCAAAGTTCAGCTAATGTACAGTAAATTTTATCCCACAGTATATTGCTCAAATATCTATACTCTTACCTCCAAGCATTTGATTTCGAAATCTTAAATGTTCTTCTAACACATAGATTATTCCAGGTAACACAGGAAACATATAAAGTGTGTGAAATACTGGGGACAGTTTTTATACTCTAACTTTATTCTGAACATAAAAGTATAATACCATACTGGGCCAGACCATAAGTCCTTCTAGCTCAATATCCTGTCTCTCACAGAGCCAAAGAACGGTTGCTAAGGTGAATAAAATTTAAGTAGAATACACAAAACTGATACACAGCTTCTGCCTCTCTCTCTTTTCAGTTTCCAGCCTCAGAGGCCCAGGAAGTCCGAATTTTCAAGGTGTACCCCAAACTATCATACTTAATAACCACTGATGGAACTGTCCTCTGTGAATCTGTCTGATACTTTTTCAAACCTCATTAAATTATCAACCTTTACAGTAACCCCTGGCAATGAATTTCATAAGTTAAGTACATCCTGTGTAAAAAAGACCTTCCTTTTCTTTGTTTTCAGCAAGCTACTTTGTAATTTAATCATGTTCCCTCATTCTCATATTCTAGTATAGCATTCTAATATAGTAAGTAATACAGACTTTCTCCATGCCATTCATGATTTTATAGACTTCTTTCCTATCCCCCCACCTGACTTCAGTCTTTTTTTCCTAGGTTGAAAAGCTTTTTCCTAGCCTATTTAACTTCTCCTCTCCATAGGCTCCTTGATAAGAACTGGAACAAAGACTGCTGATTTGAATCTGTACACAGAGGAGACCTTATTTATTTAGATTTCTCCATCCTCTGGTAAAAGAAGGGAAGGGGAATTGGGTGTTGGTATGTAATTAGGTTTATATAGCCAGTGGCCCACATCAAGTTTGGATAGACCAGAGTGACAGCCATCTACATATGAAGCTCAATTGTATATGATCAAAGGACTGGAGGGGGAAAGGCAGACCTCCAGACATGATGCATTTTCCATATTGTCTAGTCAACTTGCAATGGTGCAGGAAAAGAAATCCACACCTGTATATCCATTTCTGAGAGGAAGATGTCTGAGTAGAAATGTCAGAATAAATAATTTTTCAGTTTGCTGTCCAAAACATGTTATAAAAATAATAAAGCTAAGACAAAACTGATTGAAATGTACTTTTCATAGCAGCTGGTTTACTTTGTGTGTGAACAAGTTGAAAAATAGTCTCAAGGAAATGCTATATTAATGTATGTCCTTAACTGTCATATTACCCACCATCTTTTGTTAATTTTAATCTTTTGTTAAATTTAATATTACCCACCATCTTTTGTTAATATAACTGCCAAAAATTGTATGAAACGCGTTATTTGCAAACTTCTCCAACACAGATGTAACTCAAGACACACCCAAAAGGAAGAAGAAAAAGGATAGTATTTGTGAAAACCCATGCTATTTGCATCAAAGTGTCATTAGGATATTTCTTTCCTTCACAGTAAAATGATTATACCTATTGAATTAAAGCCAATGGACTTTAATATATAAGTATTCAGGAACACCCATTAAAGTATGATCTTTCTAAGACCACAGGTGAAATCCCGGCTTTTCTGAAGTCAGTGGTCCCACTTACTTTAATGAAGAATTTTTAGGGGGCAGAAAGGGGGAAAGGAAATATCCTTCTAGTTTCTCTACAATATTTTTTCCTATGTCTATTAATTAGTCAACACAGTTACTTGAAGTAAACATAAATTATTTTTAGGCATGTAAAAAAGAAAAGCAATGAAAGGATTTCCCATGTATGTGGAAATGCCCATTTCAAACCAATCACACATAATTTGCTATGTTGGAAAATTCAAATCATAGCAGGAAGAGGGAAAGAACAACACATTTTTTGTTTGTTTGAATTTTTTAACTCTAATTTACTCAATACATTGGTAAGAAAAAGCTTATAAAAACAGGTGGTGGAAGGTATCAAAATTTTCATTTTACTAACAGAAGTTAATTTCCACGTTCTCTTTTAAATGAAAGAAAGTATTTTAAATTTAGGACTTTTCTGATACTAACTTTTGATGTACTTTCAAGGGCTAGTTCAATATTTAGCTGAAGTAACTGGATTCCTTTTTTTTGGTGCATACTAGATGGACTTGACTGATCATAGTAGACTGAATTGTATTTTTGTAAGGCTCTTCAACAGGCAGCCAAATAAATAGCTTTTTTCCCTGCTGCATGGTTTGCTGTTTGCTTAAGCAAAAATCCAATTTCTGGAGAAGACTCCACAAGGGCTAAATTCCCTGCCATTTACAAGTGTCCCATTAGAGTAGCTTTCTATATGGAAATAACATTCCAAGACAAGGAGTGAAACACCAGGTCTGAGGTCCACTGTTCCTGATGTGTTTTATTATTTCTTTTTTTCATTTGAAGAGTAGAGCTGTGCTCCCATGAGAAAACAAGTAATGCTTGAATACAAATGTCTCAAGAAACTGGAGCTTCTTTAAAAGTAAAATCCTCCCCTCCTCTCTTTTCTGGTAAGCATCAAGGACAAGGGTAGGACTGACAGCTTCAGACTCAAGCTGCCTTTCGCTAAAAGGTTTTTAATTAGGAATCCAAATAAAAAAACTCCTACTGGAACAGCATACATTAGAGATGCTGGGATTTGGACTTGATTACCGTTTCCTTTAGTGAAAGCTTTTATTTGAAAACAATCACAATTAGAAAGATGTGGTTAAGTAGGCTATGTGCCTGGCTTATTAGAGGCAGTATGCAGAACTTCTAGTTACTAGAGTTACCACATTTCAAAGGGGAAAAAATGAAACAATTTTTTTTTAACAAAAGCTCACAAACATGCAGTTAATTTAGATCTAATGAGACAGGTGTTCTGTGCTAACAGATTAGAAATGATTATTGAGAACATATTTTCAATGCTGAATAGCTATATAATGGACACTGACACCCAACTATTACACAAGGAATAATCAAGGAACATGTTTTAATAATTAGTTGATATTTAATAATACTATCTGCTCTATCAGTCACACAGAACAAGATTTATTTATTTTTGAGTGCAAGACATTTTGTTTAAAATAAATGTAAACAAAAAACACACAATGATCTCTTGTCTGAGTACAAGACAAAAACAGAAACTGATTTCTGCAGTCCTCAAGTAGAATTTAGAATTTGTCTGCAGACATGTAACAGGTAATAGTGAAAAAGTGAGTTCTCTGATTCACCATATGATAGCATGCTTATGGGAAGGGCAGCATGTTCAAAACAGGGTTTTGGGGATAGCCATGGAAACTCAGTTGAAAAAGCTGGCCTTACAACAGAAGTGAGCATGTGAGCCTAGAAAAATTAGGAACTGTTGGCGTAGAATCATCAGAGATGGTTGTAGCTCAGTGGCCTATATCTCAGGAGGATGAGTTTAGGGATCCTTTTGGATTGGGTTCAAGTTCAATTGTTTGTGCCTTACATAATGAAGACTTCTTTTCTGGTTGTTGGGGAATAAAGGCCCCAAGGTCACAGTGGGCCGAGGGTTCGTATACAGAACAGGTGGGATTAGTGGCGAGGAGTCTGAGCGGTACGCAGAATCGTGCGGTTTCAAAAATAGTTGAATTTTATTTACTTACACTTCTGTAGCATAGGTAGGAAGTTTGCTTCAGTTACAGTACTACCAAAACGAACAACAGAGGGGTCTGTTGGCCCACGGGGTTCCCGAGTCAGCCCTTGCTTTCTACCCTGAAGGATAGGTGCGGCTGCCCACTCGCTAGTCCCAGGGCTGGTCAACAGCTCATTAAAGGGATACGAACATCAAAACTGTAACACGTTGTGACGCCAGTCCAAAGTGGAATCAATGCTGGAGTTGATGGAAAACGATGCCGAGGTCAGTGCTGGGTATGATGAGGTAAAGCCGTGATCTCAGTAAGTCGGGTTGATCGAAATCGTGGTCAGGGTCGGTGCCAGAATCAGTCTGGTAGCCAAAAGATCAAGACAGGAAACGAAGAGGAATCGAATAGCCAAAATCGCAGCGAGGAAGAGACCAGTGGGCTAGAGGCCCTCCTTAGGAGTAGCCCCTGCAGCTGCAGCCCTTGCTCTAAGGATTGTTCTCTCCCTGTGAAACAGTCGCTAGCTTCTGCTCACAGGTCGAGCACAGTCTCTCCTCCAAAACACACACACACCACCTCACCCCCTGGGGGGGGGTTCACAAGCCTTTTATATGAATTTAGTGGCCAATCAGGCTGCTCGCTTCATAGAAATTTCTAGTCCAATTACATCATGCAGTCAGTGAACTGAGCATGTGCGTTAGATCAGATTACCTCATGCTCTGAGTAAACTGAGCATGTGCGTTATGGCAGTCTTGATTGACAAGCCTTGGGGTCAAGCAGGGGGCACATGCTGGGCATGCAGTGGAATTTTCCGCTTGCTAGGTTTGTCTGCGCATGTTCAGATCTAACTCTCTGTGTTATCAGCATACATGCAAAATTTGGCTCTGACACTGGTCAAAGAAGTCACATCATCTGCACCTTACTCAAGGTTCTTGATGCAGCACATGGTTAAGGAACCATTAGATCTAGCCCCATGCTGTTGTAGGCAACCATATAATCTAATGCATCTGTATCTTCAGACAAGTTAGGTTTTTTGCACTCCAACAGAAAGCCCACAACTATGATTATCCAGAAAAAAAATATTCACAATTAATCTTATAGTTTCATAGTTTGTAGGGTTGGAAGGGACCTGAGCAGATCATGAAGTCAGATCCCATGCCATGGCAGGAAAGAGTACTGGGGTCAAATGACCCCAAAAAGGTGATTGTCTAGCCTTGTCTTAAAGACTCCCAAGGTAGGAGCCAGCACCACTTCGCTTGGAAGTTGGTTCCAGATCCTAGCCGCCCTGACAGTGAAGTAGCGCCTCCTGATGTCTAATCTGAATCTACCCTCTGCCAGCTTGTGACCATTGTTTCTAGTCACTCCTGGTAGTGCTCGGGGGAACAGGGACTTCCCCAGTGCCTGCTGGTCTCCTCTGACTAGTTTATAACAGGCCACTAGATTCCCCCTCAGACTTCTCTTGTGCAGGCTGAACAGGTTCAGGTCCCGTAGCCTCTCCTTGTAGGGCCTGCCCTGCTGCCTCCTAATCATGTGAGTGGCCCTCCTCTGGACCCTCTCCATGTTGTCCACATCCCTCTTGAAGTGCAGTGCCCAGAACTGGACTCAGTACTCCAGCTGTGGCCTGACCAGTGTCACATACAGGGGGAGGATCACCTCCTTGGACCTGCTTGAGATGCATCTGTGGATGCATGACAAGGTACAATTGGCCTTCCTGACTCCAACCCCACACTGCCGGCCCATGTTCATCTTGGCATCAATGACGACTCCAAGATCCTTTTCTGTCTCTGCACTGACGAGAAGGGAGTTCCCCAGCCTGTAGGTATGGTGCTGGTTCTTCCTCCCCAGGTGTAGTACCTTGCACTTGTCAGTGTTGAAACCCATCCTGTTCTCATCTGCCCACCCCGTAACCTGTCCATGTCTAATTGCAGCCTAATCCTCCCTTCTAGCATGCATACTTCCCCCACATCTTAGTGTCATCAGCAAATTTGAACAGGGTACTCTTTACCCCCTCATCCAAGTCACTGATGAAGATGTTGAACAGTGCGGGCCCGAGGACCGAGCCCTGCGGAACCCCACTGTCCATGTCCCTCCAGGTCAAAAATGACCCATCCACTGCCACTCTCTGGGTGCAGCCCTCCATCCAACTAGCAACCCATTTGACTGTGTAGGTGTCTACACCACAGTCCCCCAGTTTTTCAATGAGGATGGGGTGAGAGACAGTATCGAAGGCCTTCCGAAAGTTGAAAAAGACTATGTCTACTGCTACCCCTGCATCTAAGGATTTGGTGACCTGGTTATAGAAGGTCACCAGGTTGGTCTGACAGGACCTGCCTCTAATGAACCTGTGTTGGTTGCCCTTAAACATAACCTCCCCCAGTGGCCCCTCGTGGACATGTGCCAGGATAATTCTCTCAAAAAGCTTACCCAGGATTTAGGTTAAGACTAACTGGCCTATAGTTTCCCGGGTTCACCTTTCTCTCTTTTTTGAAGATGGGAACCATGTTGGCCCTCTTCTAGTCCTCTGGCACCACACCAGAGCACCACAAGTGCTTTTAAAGGCATGCCAGGGGTCCTGCAATGACCTCAGCTAATTCCCTCAGCACTCTGGGGTGGAGATTGTCTGAACTGGTTGATTTAAATACATCCAGTCCCTCCAGAAGTTCCCTGACTAGATCCTCACTGACCCTTGGCCTAGGTGTGCCTCCCCTGGGGTCTGAGGGGGGCCCAGTGGGGGATGGTTGATCTGGTTGCTTTGCTCAGGAGGCAAAGAAGTCATTAAATAGGTTAGCTTTGTCATCTGGTGTGATGACCAGATTTCCTAGCATATCTTGCAGGGGCTCCACATTACTTGGAACCTTCTTTTTGCCTCCTATATATTTAAAAGAAGGACTTCTTGTTGTCCTTGATCTGGGAAGCTAGTCCCAGTTCCATCTCCGCCTTGGCCTTCCTGACCACCCCCCTGCATCCCTGAGCAACTGCAGTATAGTCCTCCCTGGTGATGGCCCCTCCCTTCCATTGGGTGTATTTCTCCCTTCTAGCTAGGAGACATTCCTGGATGCTTTTGGTGCCCTCCTGCTCCCTTTGATCTGTGTTGGGATTACCTTCCTTTGGGCTTGGAGAATCGTCTCCTTAAGGAGCAACCACTCTTTTTGGACACCTGATTTTCCTCCCCTCTGGGACCTCAGTGCCTCCCCGACTAGTCTCCTTAGCTCATTGAAGTTTGCCCTCCTGAAATCTAGGGCTGCTGCCTTGCTGCAGGACTTTGCCACCTTGACCTGGATAGTGAATTCCAGCAGGTGATGATTGCTGTTGCCTAGGTGGTTAAGCACCCACAGCCCCCTCACCAGGTCATCGACTGTGGCCAGCACCAGGCCCAACAAGGCGCCTCCCCTGGTTGGGCTGTGCACCTCTATATCCATTTGTTTTTGTGCCAATATTTTTTTGTTTGAAAATCTCTTCTCCCTCCCTGCATTTTCTGCCGTTGATGTATTTAAAAAAAAGAAACAAAAAACCAAAAACTGAAAAACAGGAATCCAAAAACATAGCCCATCCAGTGTTGTTTTTACTAGGCCCGTGCAAATAGGCAAGTATTCAATTGGGATTCAGCAAATTTGGATTCGGCCAATTCAATTTGGAGATCTGAATCGCTTTTCTGATTCAATTCGGCTGAATTGATTTGGAAAAGATTTGATGATTTGAAGGTGGCAGGTGTTGTGGCTGCAGCAGCGGCTACTACCCTGCAGTTTTCACCCCTTAACACACACAAAGCGTCTCCTATGTCACGAGTTTTTCTGGTCAGATGTTTGAGGTGCAGTTTCCCTTGTACCTATCTCCTTGAAACTTGGCATGCTTTGTGGCCACAGAAAGAGCTACCATCCCTGCAATTTTTATCCCACTGTGGCTTAACACACACGTGACATGATTTTTGCTCTCAGGATTTGAGGTGCAGTTTCCCAGAAACCCTCACATATATCACCTTGACATTTGGTAGACTCCATGCCCTCAGCAACAGCTACCACCCCTGTATGTTTCATCCAAATCAGACAAAAAACAACAAAGTTATAGCTATATTTCATTGATTCCTCATTATACCCTATGGCCAAATCACGAATCTTTTCCGAATTGATTTAGAAGCTCCGAATTGATTCAGAAAGCCTAAAGCTTCTAGTGATTTAATTCAGATTCATAGATTCAGCCTCTGAATCATCTAAATCATCTCCAAATATGAATCACAGTCTGAAGCTCTGCATAGCCCTAGTATTTACTGGGCTAGAGAAACCATGCTCTTTTATTCTCCTCTTTCAGATAGTAAATCTCAGTCTCCCTGATTGTCCTAGCAGCCCTGTTTTGCACCTGTTGCAGTTTGAATTCATCTTTCTTGTACACAGGTGACCCAGACTGTAGGTAATGCATTAGGTCTAGTCTAAGGAACCCAGCTAAAGAAAAGGGGCAGAGACCGGAAGGGTGAACACCCAACAAGGGTGTGGAGGCCTGGCATCGTTCTAGGGGTGAGTTGCCCTGGTACACTAATTACCTGGTAACATCTGCAAAGCATGGACATGACTATAGGGGTGGAAAGAGGCCATATCTAACATTTAAGGCAACTAGTTCCTCTAAGGGCATGGACAGGGCCAGTAAGACCCCATTTAATGCTTGAGAGATAAGGCTGAGAGCAGCAGAGTGCTGGAGGGACACACAAGAGAAAGAATAGAAGGCTCACTCTGAAACCCTAAGGCAACCTTCCTTTTCATAACCAAATTATTTCATTATGGCATGGAAGATGATAGGAACAGGAGAGTACCCTGAGGGGCCAGAGTAGGGCAGAGACTATGGGGCCACCAGGGGGCCTCATGGCCACCTCTGGGGCCCAGTCCTGTCACTAGTTGGTAGTGTCAGAAAAAGTTTTGTGGTAGAATTTCTAGCTTTGGATCATGTTGGGAAATCCTTTTTGTAACAAACATTTGTTTGATAGTTTGAGGTCTAAGTTTGAGCTGTAAGTTGTAAACATATTTCTAGGTTAAAAATGATGGCAAGGTAAACATTTTTATTGCACTCATTGACAAAAGGCAACTGCTGCATAAAGACTATTAAAGCTCTAGATCAGGGGTTGTCAACCAAAGGTACATGTACCCTCCAGGGGTATTTGATCAGGCTCGACATCGAGCAGGGGGCAACATGTACATGGCCAGCTGTGGAGTGGTGGCATCTGTCATGTGGGAGCTTCCCCACCCCATGGGGGTGCCCGGCCAAACGCAGTGGGGAGGGGAAGCTTGCACATGGCAGCTGCCTCCACTTCACATCTGGTTATGTGCCAGCCTCCTTGCAGCCAGGGGTACATTGCTCTTCATCTGGTTGCCTGGGGGTACAATGACCAAAAAAGGTTGAAAACCCCTTGTCTAGATCTTTGGATTGGGTCCTAGCCCTTTTGAAGTCAAAGGCTTTTTCTACTGACTTCTAAAGAGACCTAGTCTCTTGTTTTGAACTCTTTGTTTTCTTTATTTTAAAACCTGAATGTGAAATTTAATAGACCTGGATATTAATGAATGTCCACCAAAGCATTCATATAACTGGCAATCTGAAAATCAGCAAACACTAAGTAAAATTGGGGTATTATATTTTTGAGGAATTGGGTTGGGATGTGTGATTAAAAAAACAGCCAGTTGTCTTTACTGCAATATGGAATGCTGTGTGTTCCTCCCTTCAAAGGATGGCAAAGGCTACTTTCATGCTAAAACATTCAGCCTTTTAAAGTTCCCATAAAATGAAGCTAAAAATAATCAGACATTTTTTGAGCCACCAATAATATAACGTTTATAACTTGGGTTTAAAAACATTTTTAGTTAGTAACTAAGCATGGAAAGGACTCAGACTCATATGATGATTATTTTGACTGGAAAGGATGGAGTTGCGGCTAAACCACAACATCGGGATTAAAAAATTTTGGGTTGTGCTAAACTACATTGCTATATTTATTCCATCAAGGCACGCCATGTGGGAGGAAAAGAAGGATACCTTGAGGGGCTGCAGAGGGTAGAGGCCACATGGCCACCAGGGGGAAAGCTATAATTTAGAGATGTGCCCTAACTAAGGAGACCAAGGAAGTTGGGAGATGGTCTCTCTCTTACAGAACAGCAATTAGTTAAAAAGAAAAAGGGTTGCAGAGGTCAACCTACTGCTTAACAACCAAAGTTTATTTTAGTTTATTGTCTATTTTTTTCTCATTCATGTATGCCAGTGTTTATTGAACCCAATGATCACTACAACCTTGAACATGTCACTTAACATTTCAGCAGTTCAGCTTCCCTCTGCAACTCTAGAATAACAACATTTCCCTCTGTCACTAGAATACTGTAATATTTACATTTTTGACATGTGAAAAGTACTGAGAGCTCTTACAATAGTCATTGTGTACAGAACCAAACATAGTATTATATCTCCATTGTTATTACAATTAAAAGAAACCTTCTGAATTAGACTAAATAAAAAGTATTTTTATATTTTTTTATCATTCAAAATCTTTTTTATCACATCAACCAACATTTTTATTTGCTTAAATCATAGCATGAGCATGCAGTTTTAATAGTGCAAAAATATTTTGAAACTGACAATGACTTACTGGCAGCGCATTTTTTTCCATACTTTATACAGACACTATGCCCACATTCTTTTGCATATTCAAAAGCCAGGAAACATCTAATCATCTTATTGTAGTCTTTATTTCTCAACATTGGAGAACATGGCATGTTATAGCAATAACCGAAATCTCTTTTTTTGGGCTAGTTAGGGTCTAATACTTTAAATGTGCCTCGGTATAGCATTGGTGTTAGTGTGAAATTGGAAACATACACAAAGAGAGATTCCTCTATCCATTCTTGACACCTACTCTGATGGTGGCATTTGAAAATATCCCCCTTACTTTAGGTAAACTGTAGAAACTAATACTGTTGTGTATCTCAGGTTCTTTGTGATGCATAGCATGCAGCCAATGCAGCCATCTGGCTATATAAGGAAGGGAAGGGAGGGGAAGAGAAGGGAAGAGAAGTGAAGGGAAGAAACAAAGCTTTATGCATGCAAGTCAGCTATTTGTTTAACATGTTCACAAGTAGCTTTCTCCTCAGATTGAGGTTGTCATTACCCCTTCCCTCTCAAGAAAATTCAAAGGTGGTGTCTCAATTGTGTATCTGTAAGAAGAAAGACACTAGGTGGTGAAGTTGTTTAATTTTATCAGGAGGTAAATTTAGAATATTTTCACAGAACCTGCTGTTACTTTTTAATATATTTTTTCTTGGCTGATTAATGAAGAACTTTTGAAACAATTTAATCTACCCAGGGATATGAATGTTAGTTTATATTTTCTGGACTGATTACTGAAGAACATCTAAAGCAGTTTAATCTGTTCAGGGATGTTAAACAAATATGTCAACATTCATTTTGCATTTGTGTCTACCACAGCTAAGCCATAAATAGATTTCAGTACCCTCTCTCTCTATTTGCTCATATTTGCTGAAGAACTAAAAAATGTCAATATGCTTCATATTTTATAGAAGACTCAACCTCCTTACTAAGATGAATGTGTTACAGATTGAAGTTTTTAGTAGTGTTACCATGCAGTTTATGGTCTGGCATTCTGCCATATAGTGATCTATAACCTTTATAGCTCACTATTATGCAAATAACAATTTGGCAAGGAGACCTGAGCAGTTAGATTTTCTCTAAGGACAATCTTATATTGCAAACTTCTTATACCGAATTATATTTGACATTTAATCTGAACCCAACTTATCTTGAAAAATAATTTTTAAATCCTCTTGTGTAATACTAGTAATAGGAAAATGTGTTAATTCTACATTTTTTCATATATTTTCATATATAGTAATATACACTGGGCATATTTAGTTTGGATAGAGGAAAACTATATAAGTATATGAACAATTAAGAATAGCTTTATAGAAATGAAACAAAGATAGGAAAGAGTTGCAAAAATATTAAATTCATATGTGTATCTCCTATTAATTAATTCTTACAAAATACGACTGACAAGTACACATGCATCCAACCATGTTGTACAGGGAATTAATGCTGGGGAATGGCATATGAAACATAATCATATTCAGAAGTTAGTAATTAAACCAGGAAAGGTCATTTCTAAAATGCATGCTTCCTTTCAGAGCTCTTAAATGTAGCAAACTGGGGCCAAAATTACATTTATGGTAGAAAACATTTAATCTTCATCCCAGAGCTACCATGTAAGGCTAAAATTTAATTTGACATAGACCTGTTTTATACTGATAAAACTATCCCTCATCTGAGAAGCAATCTAAGCTCTAGATTTGAATGCTTTATAACTGACAGGGTCCTAAACTGATCCTAATTCAGAATATGGTAAAAATGGAAATATGTACAGTACAATATTTATACTTCTGTTGTTTTGTTTCTTTTAAAATTTGTCTCCCCCTTCACTATTGCATGCTTTACATAAGGTATGATACATAGCTCTTTGATATTAGTAAAAAGACTGCTACTGACATCATGTGGCTTTGGATCATGCCCTATATTAGCTCACACACATCTACATCTATTTGGGTTTATTTTTCTATTTGGTGCATTTTTTCTTTTATAGTTTTCATTTATAACCATTAACATACAAAAAGGATTCATAGATACCCAAAAGAAATATAACAGTGGATACCCAAGTTATTTAGGATCCATGTGGGGAAGAGACATTTTTTTCTTCCAGTATTACGGAGGAAACTGTTAGTTATCAATTAACTGTTAGTTATCAATTAACTTGCATGTTTCCAGTGCAAATATTTATTCCAGAGGATCAAAGTCTCTGATTAACAACTATTAGAAATGGAGTCAGTGGATAGCATCCCTTGGGAAGCCCCTTAGGAGTTGAGACTCCTAAAATTTTGTATACTGGGAAGACAGGGGGCACTTTAGGATTTTTTTGTGGGGGGGTTGTGTCAGCTCCTTCTCAACCTTCAGACAAGAAGAGGGCAAAAGGGCTCTAGTAAACAGCTGGTTCTGACTGAGAAAGGGAAGAACTAAAAGCAAAACTCTGAACAGCAAAGGAAAGAATGATGAAAAGCACTGTTTACTGATGAGCCTCTCAGGCAGAATATAATGGTACTAATTATATACTAATATAATGTACTAATTATGCTGCACCTTTGCCTCTCCACTTTTCTGTATAGCTGGTACAATATATTCAGAAGAATGTGGCTAGGCAGGTAATAGTATTTTTCAATAAATAGGATTCTCCCATTGCAGATTATACAATGGGGCTGACCTCCAGGGTTACCGTATAAATGGATAGTTATTTTGACTATCCAGGAACTACTGTCACTGAAAATATCTCAGATCCAATGATTGCTTGTGCAGCTATGAGAAAAAGTAAGATTTTTCTCTTTAAGTACTTTCCTATAGAGAGGAAAAAAACTAAAGGCCAATGTTGGCATAAGAACAGATGGGTATAAACTGTCAACGCATACATGTAGGCTGAAATTAGGTTTTTAACCATCAGAACAGTAAGGTTCCTCAACAGGTTTCTGATAGGAGTAATGGGGACATAAAACCTAACTACTTTCTAGCTGGATCTTGATCAGTGGGTATATAACAAAGGAAGAGATCTGGGTTCTGAGATTCTGAATTAATATATGTGGATATTAATGCTAGGTGATTCACCCTTATGTACTAAATTCCATTTCCTACCTTCAGAATAACTATAGGGAGCGAAATGAGAGAATTCCAGGGTTATCTTTAATGATGTTTCTCAATCCTGACCTCATAGGTCCCCTTCTATGGGCAAAAAAATTTAGTCTGTTCAATTCTACTGTAATGTAAGGGATAGCTGCTGACTAGGATTTTAGGAAAGATCAACATCTTAATTAATACAGGCCTCAAAATAGCATCACAGTGATGATATTTTATGCTTAGTTATGTTGGATTTGACCTGCTAACCAAAGATTAAAGACCGTGTTACCAAAGTGTATCATATTCTGGGTATGATCACATTCTGGGTAATCTGGGGCCCCTGTAGGACGTTAGGAAATCTGGTCATCACACCAGACAGCAAAGCCAACATATTTAACAATTTCTTTGCCTCCATTTTCCTAAGCAGGGACCGGAACAGTCACCCCACCGCTGGGCCCCCCTCAGGCCCCAGGGGAGGCACACCTAGGCCAAGGGTTAGTGAGGAACTAGTTAGGGAACTTCTGGAGGGACTGGATGTATTCAAGTCAGCTGGTCTGGATGATCTCCACCCTATAGTACTAACGGAATTGGCTGAGGTCATTGCAGGACCCCTGGCACTGCTTTACGAGCACTTGTGGTGCTCTAGTGTAGTGCCAGAGGACTGGAAGAGGGCCAATGTGGTTCCCATCTTCAAAAAGAGGAAGAAGGAGGACCCAGGAAACTATAGGCCAGTTAGTCTTACCTCGATCCTGGGCAAGCTTTTGAGAAAAATATTCTGGCATGTATCCACGAGAGGCCAGCAGGGGAGGTCATGCTTAGGGGCAACCAACATGGGTTCATTAGTGGCAGGTCCTGTCAGACCAACCTGGTGGCCTTCTATGATCAGATCACCAAACCATTAGATGCAGGGGTAGCAGTGGACATAGTCTTCCTGGACTTTCGGAAGGCCTTTGACACTGTCTCTCACCCTGTTCTCCTTAAGAAACTGGGAGACTGTGGTGTCGACACCCACACAGTCAATTGGGTTGCCAACTGGATGGACGGCCGCACCCAGAGAGTGATGGTGGATGGGTCATTTTTGGCCTGGAGGGATGTGGGCAGTGGGTACCCACAGGGCTTAGGCCTGCTCTGTTCAACACCTTCATCAGTGACTTGGACGAGGTAAAAAGCACCCTGTTCAAATTTGCTGATGACACAAAAATGTGGGGGGATGTGGTCACGCTAGAAGGGAGGAATAGACTGCAATCTGACCTAGACAGGTTACAGGAGTGGGCAGATGAGAATAAGATGGGATTCAACACCGATAAGTGCAAAGTGATGCACCTGGGGAGGAGCAACGAGCACCATACCTACAGGCTAGGGAACTCCCTTCTTGTCAGTACAGAGGCGTAAAGGATCTTGGAGTCATCATTGACTCCAAAACGAACATGGGCCAGCAGTGTGGGGATGCAGTCAGGAAGGCCTACCATACCTTGTCATGCATCCACAGATGCATCTCAAGCAGGTCCAAGGAGGTGAGACTCCCCTTCTATGCAACAATGGTCAGGCCGCAGCTGGAGTAGTGCGTCCAGTTCTGGGCACTGCACTTCAAGAGGGATGTGGACAACATGGAGAGGGTCCAGAGGAGGGCCACTCACATGACCGGGGCAGCAGGGAAGGCCCTATGAGGAGAGGCTACGGGACCTGAACTTGTTCAGCCTCCACAAGAGAAGGCTGAGGGGAGATACAAACTAGTCAGGGGGGATCAGCAGGCATTGGGGGAGTCACTGTTCCTCCGAGCACTGCCAGGAGTGACCAGGAATAACGGTCACAAGGTGGCAGAGGGTAGATTTAGGCTAGATACCAGGAGGCGCTACTTCACTGTCAGGGCGGCTAGGATCTGGAACCAACTTCCAAGAGAAGTGGTGCTGGCTCCTACCCTGGGGGTGTTTAAGAGGAGGTTAGATGTACACCTTGCTGGAGTTGTTTGGCCCCAATACTCTTTCCTTCCATGGCAGGGGGTTGGACTAGATGATCTACTCAGATCCCTTCCAACTCTAGAAACTATGAAACTATAAGGAAGTCTGTTTGCAAGATCTGAGAAAAAGAGGTTTATTATAAGTAGCCAGCATGGATTTGAACAAACTGGGCCAAATGCAACTTGATTTCCTTCTTCAACAAGATAACTAGTTGGGTAGATGAAGGTAGTGCAGTGGTGCATAGCATATTTGGACTTCAGCAAGGCTTTTACAATGTCCCATTTGACCTTCCTTTGAACTAATTAGACAAAGGAGGGCTAGACAAAATGACTGTAAGGTGGATAAACAACTGACTAAATAGCTCAATAGCACAGATCCATGTAGGCATGGCAGGAATTTTTTAATGGTGTCCCACAGGGGTCTGTCCTGGACCCAGGACTGTTCAGCATGTTTTTTTAATGATTTGGCTGCTGGAATAGAGAGTTTATTCAGCAAACTTACTGATGACAAAGTCGGATGGATTGTAAAAGCAATGGAGTACAGGAGCACAATTCAAAAGGATCTTGACAGATTGGAAAGCTGAGCTGGAACTAACAGAAGTTCAATGCTGAGAAATGCAAGAGGTTAAACCTTGAAAAGAATAATAAACAACACAAAGAAAAAATGGGCCACAACTGGCTAACAGAAGCACTGTGTAGAAGAATCTAGGAGTCTTGGTGGATCACAAACCTAGTGTGAGTCTTCAGTGTGAAGCAGTTGCACAAAGGCAAATACGATTGTCAGCTCTGTCAATAGAACATTAGGTGCAAGAAGTATGAGGTGACAGTGCCCCTATACTTGGCACTGGGTAGACCTCATTTAGAGCTGTGTGTAGTTTTGGGCTCCACATTTTAACAAGGACACAGAGAAGTTAGAGTAGAGCAGGTCCAGAGGCAGATGACAAAAATGATAAAGAGCTTGGAATTCAAGTCATACAATGAGAGATTGAAGGAAATAAGGATGTTCAGTTTAGTAGCAGTCTTCAAATATCTGAAGGGCTGCCAGAAGAGCACCTTTTCTCTCTTACTACAAAGTAGGATGTAGAACAATGGCTTAAGTATGTTTAGACTGGATAACAGGAAAAACTTCTTCACTGTTAGAACAGAAAGATAGTGGAATAGACCACCTAGGGAAACTGCCATCTCCATCACCGGAGATGTTCAAGAAGAGGTTGGGTAAGCATTGGTTAGGGTTAGCTATGCCTATGCTATGTTATGGGCATCACCCATGCTTCTGGGAGCCAAGAAGAAAAAAAAAATGTTCCCCTCTTGTTGCTACACATGTGAAGAATGGGTTGGGTTTTTTTTTCTTTTTTTCATATTCATCAACAGCACTTGGTGTTGGCTCCAGCCAGTTCTGGGGATTTTGACTTCCTGAAACTAAGATCTGAGGACTCCTGGCTAGAGGGGTCTGACCCTGAGCAGAAGGGCAAAACAACTACCATTTTTACTATCAGGAAGGAATTTTACCCTGTGATCAGATCGGTATGGAGTAGGGGGAGGAGAGGAGGTTCACCTCCTCTGCAGCAGGGGGTGTGGCCCTCTTCCCTGGATCTCTCAAATGTATTTTAACAATCCTTGCAGCAGAAGGACACTGGACACTGTTGTCCACCTTCTTTGCCTGTGGCAGATTATAGTGCTAGAGTACTTTGGAGTTGTGTGGCAGGGTTGAATCTGTACTTTTAATAATAGGTTAGACAAGGATTTGGATAGGGGCGATCCAGGCATGGAGGTAGACTAGATGACCTCCAGATTCTAGGATTCTATTACCTAGTTCCCTTGTATTTTACAGTGTAAATGCCAAATAAATACTTGAATTTCCACCATAACCAAAAAACAGCCTTCACCAATCAAAATTTTTATGGCTTTCTGAAGAGGAAATGTGTAGTGTGGAAGAATTAAATGAGGCAGGACAAAGAGTAAATCTTTTATATTAAAAATGCTTTTACCAGATGGCTTAATATTGGACATGCTGAAATTAAGACAAAACTCCTTGAGGGCAGACATATGTTTTATCATGTGTTTATAAAGCAACCAGTACAATAGAACTCCAAACCTGGTTATTTCTCTACTTGCTTTGATTTTTCAGGTATAGACAGTGGCAACCATTTGGTTTAGTAAAGAGGTACATCAATAATTCAGTGTGAGGGTAGTTTTCCCCTCAGTACCAGCAGTGGGATCAAGGAATGTAGCTTTTGCCTCTTTTTAGGAGGCTGCCAGGTACAGCCTCTTGGTATAGGTTAGAGTTACCTTAAGGCCCCTAACTTGTGGCCATTCTTCAATAATCATTACGAGGCTTAGCAGCTCATTCTACATATGAATTTAAAAGAATGTTATTTCCCTAGTTATTTCCATTTAGGTCAGTAATGACCAAGTCTATGGTAGATTGAAAGTACCAGTGGGTATGGCAACTTTTCTCTATGGATTTATTTCCTGGATACAAAACCTGCTATGAAAAAATACAATTGTGTGAAAAAATGTGCTAAGAAGCCTTAAGGTTGTAAAGTCAAGTTAGAATTAGAAAAGGCTAGAATTACGATCTTTGCTGCAATTTTTTAAATGCAATACTTCAGCTGTATTTTAAGGATTTCATAACTCAAGCAACTTCATCTAATTCACTTCAATTTGAGGCTAAATTCAACTACAATACAAGTCTAAGCACATTTCAGATGAGGATGACAGAATTGTCATTCATATTAGTTTCAGCTTTAAGTATGGTGTGGTTGCTCCTGACCAGAGTGCAGTCAAAGTCCTTTCACAATTCAAACAAACAGGTTCATTAATTTATAGATCTGTTAAAACAGTGTTCTGGAATATTTATTCTTCAAAAAACAAAGAACATGCAAACATGAATCTGCATGAAAATGCTCAATGACTGGGCAACTGACTAATTATAAGTAATACTATATTTTGTGGCACCACAGTGGTGGGGAAATGAAGCTAGCAGAGAGAACACCACACAGATCACATGACTGGTAATGTTGTTGCTCTGAACAGAAACCAAAACTGGAAAGTAAAAAGTTCTGATGCCTTTCTTCTCCATGCTTCAGGTAAGATTTTTTTTAATGTGTTCCCCTGGCTTCTTTCTCCCCTGCAGGTTGAAGCCATTACCAGCCAAACTGCAGTTTTCCAGAGCTTTGGAAGAAATGCTAAATTTCCAGTTCCCCTTGAAATTCCCCAAAGCCCAAATTGCAGTGGTCCCTACTCATAAGAGGCCAGACCATCAAAGGTGAGATAGGCAAGGAAGTGTACCATAGATCTAGATTACTTTAATAATACCAGTATTGTTCACTGCTTTAGAACTGTAAAAAATGCACAAAATAAAAGGGAAAGGAAAGCCAATTATTAACAGTCCCCAGGCACAGACACACCAATTACACTGAATTGTTCAGTACTTTGTTTTTGGGGGCTAATATTGGCACATAGCACACTATTTTCTTGTTTCAGAAACATTTGTTGGGGATAAGGACAATAGATATGAAACCTCATCACACACATTGACTGTGTCACGGGGCGGGGCGCAGGGGCAGCCGTGAACCCATTAGCGCCCCTCCTGCCATGCCACTTAGGTGATCTAGCGCCCCCTATTCTCGCCTGTCACAACTTGCTGGTATGTATATGGATCTATGGGAGGCTGCCTCCAATCTCCTACCACACGGCGTTATGGTAAACTATCCCCATCCCATATGGGGTGACTCGGTGCAACCCCAGCATTATGGGCAATGCGTGCCTCCTTCCTCCCCTTCAGCACGCCCCAAGCCTCGCAGCTGTTCTTGGACATTATTAAGTCCTTGCCCTTTGTCACCACTCTCTGGCACCCCTGGGCTCACCATGCCCTGGTGCCCGTCTCTGGCACCCCCGGGCCTGTCACACACCTGGCACCCCTGGGCTAGTCACGCCCCAGCACCCACTCTCTAGTACTCCTGGGCTTATTGCACACCTGGCACCCCTTCACTGGTGCCCCTGGGCTGGTCGTGCAACCTGCGCCCCTTTACCGGTGACTTTGGGCTTGTCCCATAACCTGCGCCCCTTTACCAGCACTCCCAGGCCTTTCACACAACCTACGCCCCTTTCTCTAGCGCTCCTGGGCTAGTCACGCACCCTGTGCCCCTCTGACCCTCTGGGGTCCCCACCACAGTGGAGCCCATCCAGGATCCTTTCCTGCCCACACCCTGGTGGGTGTCTGTAAACCACATGCGCTCCGCCCCGGGCTTCCCGCCCTCTCAGGGCCTATGTCGCACTTCCTGTGCCTCCTCGCCCCTAGATTTCATAGATCTCATAGACATTAGAGCTGGAAGGGACCTCGGGAGATCATCGAGTCCAGCCCCCTGCCCAAAGGGCAGGAAGTCAGCTGGGCTCATAGGATCCCAGCAAGATAAGCATCCAATTTGCTCTTGAAGGTGTTCAATCTAGGTGCTTGAACCACCTCCGCTGGCAGACTGTTCCAGACCTTGGGGGCTCGGACAGTAAAGAAATTCTTCCTTATGTCCTGCCTGAAACGGTCTTGCAGGAGTTTGTGACCGTTCGACCTCGTCATCCCTTGGGGCGCTCTGGTGAACAGACGTTCCCCCAGATCCTGGTGGTCACCCCTGATAAACTTATAGGTGGCCATCAGATCACCCCTGAGCCTGCGCTTTTCCAGGCTAAAGAGTCCCATGGCTCTCAGCCTGTCATCGTAAGATCTGTTTTCCTGACCTGTGATCATGGGCGTGGCTCTCTTCCGGACTCTCTCAAGCTTCTCCACATCCTTTTTGAATTGTGGAGCCCAAAACTGGACGCAGTACTCCAGCTGCGGCCTCACCAAGGCCGAGTACAAGGGGAGAATGACGTCCCGGGATTTGCTCGAGAAGCATCTATGGATGCACGCCAGCATTTTGGTCGCTTTACTAGCCGCAGCATCGCATTGCAGGCTCATGTTCATCTTGTGGTCAATGATGACCCCCAAGTCTTTTTCTTCTGTAGTGCTAACCAACGTAGCACTGCCGAGCCTATAAGGGTGCTGCAGGTTTTTCCTCCCAAGGTGGAGAACCTTGCATTTTTCGGTGTTAAACACCATGAGGTTCTCGTCTGCCCATTTGCTGAGCTTGTCCAGGTCAGCCTGGATCACCCGCCTATCTTCTGGCGTGGATGCTTTGCCCCAAAGTTTGGTGTCATCGGCGAACTTGGCCAGTCCACTCCTGACTCCTATGTCCACATCTTTAATGAAGATGTTGAACAGTATGGGTCCCAGGACAGAGCCTTGAGGGACCCCGATGAGTGACTGCCACGATGAGTGACTGCCATCAATCATAACCCTCTGGGTCCGACCACGAAGCCAATTTCCCAGCCAGCGGATCGTGGTGGAGTCAAAGCCACAATTGGGCAGTTTGGCCAAGAGGTGATCATGGGATACCAGATCAAAAGCTTTTTTGAAGTCAAGATATATGACATCAATCTCTTCTCCCTTGTCCAGGTGATAGGTCACCTGGTCATAGAAGGAAAAGAGATTGGTCAAACAAGACCTACCCGCAACAAACCCATGCTGGCTGTCCCTTAGAATGTTAGCCTGGGCCAGTCCCTCAAGGATGGCCTCCTTAATAAACTTTTCTAAGATCTTCCCCAGGATAGGAGTCAGGCTAATGGGCCTGTAGTTAGCCGGATCCACTCTCCTCCCTTTCTTGAAGATCAGAACCACCTTGGCCTTCTTCCAGTCTCCTGGCACTACACCAGAGCACCAGGAGTTTTCAAAGACCCGTGCCAGGGGCTGGGCTATGACGCTCGCCAGCTCCTTGAGTACCCTGGGGTGCAGGCGGTCAGGGCCAGCTGACTTGAAGGTATCCAGCTTCTCAAGGTGTTCCTTCATGAGGTCAGCATTGATGGAGGGTAGGGGATCCCCCTCACCCAGATTTCCCTGTCCCATAGCAGGCGTGGGCATCCCGTGTGACTGATGAAAGACTGATGCAAAGTACCTATTTAATAGGTTGGCTTTTTCCTGGGCGTCAGTTGTCAGTTGCCCCATCTGGTTTAGCAGGGGTCCAACATTGCCCTTGCTTTTCCTCCGGCTCCCCACATATCTGAAAAAGGACTTTTTGTTGTCCTGGATGCCTGAAGCTCGTTGGAGTTCAGTTGCAGCCTTGGCTTTCCTGGTTTGCTCCCTGCAGGACCGGACCAGCGCGGAGTAATCCTCCTTGGAGGTGAATCCCGTCCTCCATCCTTTGTAGGCTTTCCTTTTTAGCCACAGTAGGTCCGCTAGGTCTCTGGAGAGCCAGGGGGGCTGCTGTGCCTTCTTGCTGCCTTTCCTCCGTGTTGGAATAGATTTAGCTTGTGCACTGAGGATCGCTTCCTTGAGAAGCAACCACTCTTCTTGAACTCCCATCTCCCTGGGGTCATGGCCCCTGAGGGCCTGACCGACTAACCTCTTGAGCTTATCAAAGTCAGCTTTTCTGAAGTCATGGACTTCTGTGTTGCTGACTGACTTGCCAGCTTTACGGCGGATGGTGAAGGTGATCAGCTCGTGGTCGCTGTCACCCAACTTCCCATCAATCACTAGGTCACCGATTAGGTCATCCCCCGTAGCCAGTACCAGGTCAAGCAGCGCTTTGCCTCTCTTTGGCCCATAGACTTCTTGAGTCAGGTAAAGGTCATCCACGCATGAGAGAAAGCTTTGCCCCCGCTCAGATTTGATCTTCCCATGAGATGTCCGGGTAATTGAAGTCACCCATGACAACCAAGGTCCTGGAGCAAGCGGCCTCAGTCAGTTCCCGGGCGAACTCCTGGTCAAGCTCAGGACTTTGAGTGGGAGGTCTGTAGTAGACTCCCGCTGTTGTGTCCCCTGTGCTGAATTCCCCATGAATTTTTACCCAGAGGGTCTCTAGCTGTCCATGCCGGTTGCCAACATCAGCTTGCAGGGACATGTAGCTTTCCTTCACATAGAGAGCTACACCCCCGCCCCTTTTGTCAGCACGATCCCTCCTGTACAGGGTATAGCCCTCTATACCCATGGTCCAGTCATGGGTGGAGTCCCACCAGGTCTCCGTTATCCCAATGACATCATATTTCTTTGCACTGAGCAGGAGGACGAGCTCGTCCTGCTTGTTGCCCAGGCTCCTGGGCCTATGCCGCGCTTCTCGCGCTGCACCGCGCCTCTCGCACTTCCTTGCCCTCTCGGGGCCTATGCCACGCCTCTCGCGCTCATGCCGTGCCTCTTGCGCTTCCTTGCCCCTCTGGGCCTATATCGCGCCTCTTGCGCTCATGCCTTGCCGCGCCTCTCGCGCTTGGGGCTCAGATGGCCCGCAGCCATGCCTGGCCCCTTGACCCTTTCCTGGGTCGTTTGCCCACACTGGACAAAATATTGCCCTCACGGGCTGGGGTCTCTACACCCCACACACCACGCCTCTCCGGTGCTCGCTCGCTGTGCAAACTATGGCGGCAATCGCTGTGCCACCCTGGCACCGCTTGTTGTGCCCTTACTGGGCACCAGGAACCCCCAGATTATTGGGGAGCTCCCGTGAGGCCTCCTCACACCCCTAGAGCCTCACCCGGCCCTCCGGTATTAAACAGTAACAAAACCATGAGCCAAGCGGCTGCAACACAAACTAGAAGACTACCAGCTTATAACACAAAGCTTGCACTCACTAGGCTCTTCACCATGTTCCTCTTAGGGTTCTCTCTCTACCCCTCATCCTCATACAGTCAGTCAGGGAAGTCAGGCTACGACCACCCCTCCAGTCAGCTCAGCTCTCCCACAGAGCTCCTGCTCCTGTAGTGGCCAGAAGGGAGCCGAGCCAGGCTCTGGTCTGGGCTGTTTCTAAATTTCTGGCCCTGCCTCTTTTTGGCCATGTGACCTGCCTGGTTGCCCAAGCAACTGGCACCTGAGCTGCCCTGGTGATTGGCAGCTGAACCCTTTTACTACTACTCAGTAGCAGGCACCCTAGTGTCCTGCTACAGACTGCTTTAGTACTTTTCTTTCTTTTTCTTCTAAAGCTCAGAGGTTAGTGATTTCAATCAGTGGTCATCCAGTGGTATCAAATTACGAAGGCTTTCACAAACCATTTGTTATATGAGGCATAGGCCTTTTATGTTCGTTTTTTTGACTAATACAAATAGTAACACCATCACTGTGCATTGTTTTATATTATGTCCTCAAATAAAGTACTTCCTTCTGTGAGTAAATCTTCAATTGCTCATCAAATCTGCTATTTATAGTTAGCACTTTAACAAAATTCTGGGTTTCATTAACACACATAAAACTCAGAACAAAGGAAGTTAAACTGTGTGTAATGAGTTGTCAAAAGTGAAATACTACAGGCACTTCTGGTTGTTCTAGTACAAGAGGTTTACAGAGGTCAGGAGCACATAACAAAAATAGGAATATTTGGAATTTATAAGACAATAGAGAGAGAAGTCTGAGAAGTGTTTTACTGTATATTAATTCATCGTGAAAAGATTCAGAAGACAATGCCAACATTTCTGAAGAACTACTAAGGCAGGAGTATCCAGATCTGGCCCATGATGCCTGGTCTGGCTCATGGGGCATTCCACTGGTCTGTGGGGAGTTCTGTAGGCCTGGGCCCTATGTGCTACATCTGGTGCTCAGGGTGGCACTGCAATTGGCTAAGTCTAAGTAAACAAGGAGGATGGTTATAGCTTCTTTTAAAGAAATTAGGAAGTTATTTGAGTTAAGATCTCTTCTGTGCAGGCAAAACATTTAGCAACACAAAGTAACACTTTTACAAAGTCAAATATACCAATGCCACCTCAGCTGGACTAAATATCAGTACCCTGACTAACAGTATCCCTGCAATCACATGAGCTAGTGGTCTGTGAAGAAGCAGGCAAACTCCCTTGATTATCTATTAACCCTTAATTGGAATTGAAATTTGATTTGAACTGTGATGCAACTCAGTTAACATGCTTTAGAAAAGGGCTTCCCAACCCCTAGGCCCTGGCCCGGTGCCAGGCAAGGAAGGGTTGGCTGCTGACCTGCAGGAAGGCTGGCCACGAGACCAGAAGTGACTGCAAACTGGCAAACCAGTGGCAGCCAACCCTTTTTTTATACTGAGTATAAAAAAGAGTTGGCTACCTGCCCACATTATGCCAGTTACTGCTGGCCCGCTGCTTGCCAGTCCATGGTCAGTTCTGGTCTGCAGGTTGCTCGTCTTTGGTCACTTCCAATTCGCAGCTTGCCGGTCCTCAGCCTAAAAAGGTTGGAACTCCCTAGTTTAGAAAATGGTTAACCTGAGTACAAACAGCCATTGGTACTGTTTCTTTAAATGTGGTTAGGGGGTGTGCCTCCTTAGGTACCATATTTTACTTTCAGTTTTGCTTTGTTGTTCAGGACAATGAAGTTACCAGCCATGTGATCGGTCTGGTGCTCTCTCTGTTAGTCTCATCTCCCTACCACTATGGACTCACAAAATTACAGCAATACTCCTAATTAGTCAGATACCCAGTCATTGAGCATTTTCATGAAGATGGCTGATATTTATTTTCATTAGACAGCTGAATGAAATATTCAGTCTGCTTCAGTAATGACTAATTCACAATACATCACAAGTATTTTTAGGGGGCAGTTGCAGGATCTGCCAGGTGACTTTCTTCAGCAAAGAATCTTGCTGAAGTAAACTGAATATTTCTTCTAAGTATTAGCTGTCTACCCTTGCACCATGCAAAAAAATTATAATTTAGAGACTTCCACATTAATATTAATGTGATGAAGTTTAATGAGTAGCCGAGTCAGAGAAAACTTGAGATGACTTATGAAGATACATTAAAGGTATTCCCTCCAGGGACTTGATCTTGCACTGTGTAGCTGTAGAGTGCTGCACATATAGGTGCAACCTAAAAAGTGACTAGTAGAACAGCGGGTGCAGGGGAAAGCAGTCCTACAATAACAAGAGAGCTAGAGTGCTAAGAACAGGTGTGAGGCCAAAGGCAGGCATTGTTTATCATCTCATATGCATGTAGAGGGCCTCACCAAAGTCTTTGCTTTAGATAAATTAATCTTTTTCCAAAACCTTGCCTATTTTGTTAGCCTGAAGTTTTACCCTGTATAGTAAGTGAACGTGTACAGAAGGACCTTAAGATTTCTAAACACAAAAATTGAACTTACGTTGTTGTGCAATAATCCTGCTTTTCTTCCCATGCAAAGAGCAAGGAGGTGCAAAGCCCTCTCTTACTAAAAAAAAATATATATTCCACAGTAATTGTCTCTAGTATTGCAGCACATACAGTACAATATAATATGTTGGGCTGTAACTGCAAAGTATTGTTTAATTTACAGAAAGATTTAGTTCTATTTCATCATGATCATCTTTTCAATCATCCTTACTTTCCATCTAACTGTGTCAGACCTCTTTATCCCAACTGATGCTTCCCTTCTGAAAGATATTTAAGTCCCACCCTCAACATTCATCTATCCATTCCATCTCGAGTGACAATATAAATGGTATAGATCATCACATTTTGTAAGGATCATTTTGTGCCTGACGAGCATCAGTGAATGCTTCGAAATGGTTACAAAGATGATGGTTTCAAAACTTACTCTGTGGTGGTTTGGGCTATAGAAGATAGCAGAATAAATACGAGTTTTTATGTCCTACTGATTTTATTTTTATGTGTTTAAAATAATTATTAATTTGTCAGATTATAACAACACACATTAAAGATATCATTGACTTGGAAATAAACTTGAATTATGAAAACTAGAGTTTTTACACTGAAGGTGTGAGCTGTTGGTTATGGCAAATCTGTTCTTGGCTTATTATAAGAATCCTTATGATAACACACCAGTTTTGAACACTAGAAACAATTCGTTTTTTAAAAGCAGTACTTGCTAATGCATCTGTAACTAGGTTTCTGTTAGCTTTTTAGTTATATGTTAATTTTTTTCAAAGTTTTATCACTAGGCCATTCTTGGCTGAAACTTGCAATGACAATTCTCTACCAGAAGTAAGTTTTCTTTTACAAGGTTGTTTTGTAAAACAGTTCTACTTGTAGTTAGTGTACAGGAAAATATTGCTAGTGCTCCTGTTGAAATGTATGGAAATTGTATTGTGCTACTGACACAAAACCAATGTTATGAATTTCAAATAGTTTTGGTATTTGAGCATTTAAAATACCAAAACCCCTTTTTTAATGAATAGCTTTGGAAGAATGACCATGAGGCTCAGTCAACCTACCACTGGGTGCATGTCTACACTGGGACTGTAATCAAAAGCAGAAACTAAACAAGGTAACTCTAAAAGAGTCCATTCATATATCGAATGCAGTCTAGGCATGGCATAAGTGCTCCACGTGGACTATTTACACTATTAACTTTATTCCTGAATACAGAGCATTGTGCTTCCATGATTAAACTGCTTACAGTATGTGAACTGCACTCATTTAAGGCAAATTTAGCTACCTCCTCCATTACACTACAATAGAGCCAAGACTAATTTGGAAAAAAAAAAGGTTAGTTATAGTAGATTTATGATTTGATTATGTTTTCTGTACTACCACTGATAATATCGAAGAATATGTCATAAATTGTTTTTTGGACATTAGGATGCTTGGAATTATAGTCCTCAAAAGGGGGATTGGGAGGATTTTAATCACTTAATCTAGAACTAGCTGTATTGACCCACCCGATTCCTTATATAAATGAATGGCATTTTCCAGTCTAATATATCCAGGTAGAGGGAAATGCGAAGTAATCAAATGATGCTGTCCTGACATTAACTCAAAATGCTAAATTGGATGATAATCCCATCATTAGAACTAAGCAAATAATTTGCAGTGAATAATTTATTCAACAAATTTAGCCTCTTATTCTGCTCACAGAATGTCTGTGAGCAGATTGCAATTTCCCTGAATTTATTCTCGATTCACGTTTACTCAATTATTTTGGTGAAGATTTTTCTAACTACTTCAACAATTGCTATCCAAAATATAAGTTACATCAGTTGGTTTGACTTATGGCATTGGAAGTATTGATTTTAGCCCTGAATTGGATAGGTATAACCCATTTTTTATATACTTTTGAATGTGAATAAGTTATACTTGGCTACTTAAATATGGATTTACATTGCTAATAACCAAATAGTTTCAAAATTATGGCCATAGATTATGGGTGGAGAACTGGAAGACACTACTGGGGAATTAATTTCTCAAGAGGAAAGCACGTTTGTGACAATTAGCAATTAAGCATGACTATGGACAGTCAAAGGCTTTATTCTGTTAAAAAAAATGTCTGTAAAATTTGACAGCTGGGTGAAAGGTTTAAATTTAACTTAACTTTTCTTATACATTCTTACACGTTGTGAAATCTGTCTTGCAAAGGGCTGGCACAGTCAGATCCTCATCTAACTTATTTTATCAGTGCTTTTCAGAAGATTCTAGAAACCAACCCCAGCCTATATAATTTACCAAACAGTATTTGTGTAAATATATATTGCGTTACTCACTAATTATCTGGCCTTCAAGTACAACAAAGAAGTTTGTAACATGCTCATAACATTTTAAAAAGGCCATATCAGAGAACTTATCTAGTAACTAGTACCAAAACAATGGAAGATGTATTTTATGAAGAATCTTTTCACCCTTCAAAGAGAGTGATGTTTCATAGTTTTATAGTTTCTAGGGTCGGAAGGGACCTGAGTAAATCATCTAGTCCGACCCCCTGCCATGGCAGGAAAGTGTACTGGGGTCAAACGATGTGATACTGTATTCTCAGTGTCACCAAAATGGATGACCTTAGCTTTGAAGTGTATGTATATAGTCTGATGTTTTCTTGCCCCCCTCCCCCCTTTTCTTATTTCTAGGGCTACAACCACATCCAGGCATTTAGCACATACCTAAGCTGAAAAGGCAAACAGTTAGAGAAGTGCCTTACCAGTGATATATGTCTTTAGGACTAAGTTGCTCAGAGCCTATACAAATAACGTGGCTGCTGACAATACACTGAAGTGCAGCTTCTACTATCTTTTCCCTGGTAACTCCATGCCTTTAGAGAATTTGAAAATAGATCTATGCAGGCACATCTACATGTGTGCTTTAATGTGCAATATTATTTTACTGTGCATTAAAGCATCACATAAATAATGACATTATGCTAAAGACAGGAAAATAGTTTACTGTGCATTAAGCATCTCTAAAAAGTGTGCAAATGTGGTACTGTGCATTAAGACACCTTTATGCGCATTAATTTAGTACCTCAAACTGGAGATACTAAATTTAAAGCACATTAGAAATGGCACTTTAATGCATGTGTAGTCATGTCCTATATGCCCTTACCCCAGATTATCATGTACACTTTGAAATGACATACATCCCTGGAAGTGTTAGAATTCTCTAACACGTGTGATAAGAGATTATGTCATGGCTTCCATATTGCCAGGGATTCAATATGGAACAACAGTTTGTGATAGTCAACCTCTGTATCCTAAGGCTGCAGAAGACTTACATTTTCTGTGTGGAGGGCATATTTAACACTAATTGATTAATGAGGTATGAAGGTATATTATTCCATACAGATATATGAGGAACAGAAAGGCTCCTTCTGGCCTTTCCACAGAACCCTGGCATCTTGCACAAAAGATCCTTGAATAAACCCCATTAATTCTTGCAATATGTAGGCAACTATTAAATAATTCCAGCCCCAGGTCAATTATTGTTAAATATAAAAATCAGTCATAACTACCAATGGAGAGATAAATATATGGAGAATAATGAGAAAGAACAATACTTGGCTACTAGAAAACCTAGAGTAATACTGTGGCAAATGATTAATCTTCCTGGAGTCTGAGATGAAAATTTCTATGACTTTGTATGATGGTTGTCTAATGGCAAAGATCCTCAGAGAGACAATTGGGGCTTTTTATAATCATCTTGCTAATTTCTAGGAGAAAATTGCTAATCATAGTTTATATTATGAGCTATAATATTGAGTGGCCACCACAGATGGAAGTACAGCACAGGGATGGGTAGTTATTTCAGCTGGAGGGCTGCTTAATTTTGTTTTGGTGAGCTGTGGAGGGCCACAAGGGTAGCCCCACCCCTTGACAGCTGCCCTACCCCCTGGTTGCCTTCTTGGGAAGTCCCACTGCTAACCCCTGACCTTTGCCACCAGAAATCCGTCCTTTGCCCCTTAGAAGTACTTCTTTTGAGAGGGGAGGGTTGCCATCTTGGAACCAGAAAAAACCCAAATCATATGCTAAAGTCAAACACTATAACATATTTTAATTTTACAAAATTTTTTGTCATGATTTATGTTTGTGTAGTGTATATAGAGGTGATTGCATAATCACTCAAAATAAAGTCTTAGTCTTGTATATTGTGTATGGAGGTGTGGGATGTGATTGGGTGTGGGGGTGCATGGTGGGTTGTGGGAGTGTGTGTTTGGGGTTTATGTGGGTGTGTAGGGGGAGTGGTAGGGTATGTTAGGGTCTGTATATGGGGGCAGACAGTGGGGATATGGGGCTTGTGCAGTGTGAGGGGGGTGAGGGGCTGTGGGGATTCCCCACACACTCCCGCCATGGTATAGAGCTCCCACTGCCACCAGCGGTGGCAGCAGCAGCAGGTGGCAGGTGCTCAGGGTGCTTGTGCCCAGTGCAGGTGCTGCCAGCCAGTGGCACCTAGCTCTGGCCAGAACTGCACATGGCAGCAAGGAGTGAAGCCTGAACAACCCACCTCTATCATGCAGGGTTCTGCACAGTGTATATGAAGAAGCTCTTTGCCATGGGGGAAGCCCCATGAGATGAAGGTGGTTGCCTTCATTGCTCCCTACTGTGCAAGTCCTAGAACTCCTTGGGAAAGCAGGAGGTCGGGCTCCCCTCCACTTATGGTGTAGTCCCAGGACCTGCATGGCAAGGAGCAGTGAAGGCAACCAGCATGCATGAGGTTTCCCCCAGCAGCTTGGAGCTGCATGTGTGCCACACAGAGCCCCACGTGATAGTGGCAGGCTGGAGCTGTGTGATGATGGGCAACAGTGCCTGCACTGGGCATGAGCACCTTGAATGCCCCCACCTGCTGCTGCTGCTGCTGCTGCTGCCAGCAGTAGGAGCTATACACCATGGGGAGGAGGGAGGAATCCTCACACCCTCCATCCTCTCTCATACCCACACCTTGCCCACCAAAGCTTGATGCTCCTGCTGTCCACCTCGGTGCAGGCTCTGCACTGCTGCCAGCCCCATACTCCATGCTCCCATTCAGCTTCAGGTCTCCCTGCCCTGCCACTTCCTTACCTGGTGCCCAGAGTGATTGGGATGCTGGAGAAGCTGAGCACGTCTTCCAACAGCTATGGAAATAGCAGCAGCAGCCCTACTCAGAAGCTGCATGCTGGATGGGCTGAGCCCTTCTGCCCACAAGGGTGGGAGCAAAGTATGTAGGCTGGGTGGGATACAATTAATTGGTGGACATCTGTGGGCCGGATGAAATTGCCTGGTGGGCCAGATCCAGGCTGTATTTTGCCTGCCCCTGTTCTACAGGATCTTGGAGAGGTGACAGCTTTAGAAACACATCTCCAAGATATCTTGGTAGTGGATCATTTTAAACATTATTATAAGACATTGAAAAATCAGTAAGATTGCCTCCAGCAATCAGAAGGTAGTGAAAGAGCATCAAATAAGTAGATTACTTATCCACCAAGGCATAAGAGATAGTATCACAAGTAGCTGATCAGCTAGATGCTGCAGAAGTCCATGGAGCTGAAGCTAAAGCGCAGTAGTAGCTAAAAGAAGTTCAGATAGGACAGAGGACCGGAATCACACCAGCAATCAACACTGAAGAAAAGGGGAAATGGAAAGGAAAGATCTACTATCGCAAACCAAATAAAGAATCAATCTTTCTTTTCTTTTTCTTTTCTTAATCCCCGAAGCACAATCCAAGAAAAGTCACCTGACAGCTACTACTTCAGCCTCACAGCTGCAGGAAACCTTACTCCGTGTGGGGCACCACATTTTTCATCTTCCATTTATGGCTTGTTCCTCTGCTATACAACTGGATTCTGCTTTTAGGCAAGACATAGGAAAACTTGATAGGGATTATGCAGTGTACTTGCACTGTCCTTGATCTTGTCAGCCTTCTACTGCAATGCTTAGACAGAGGCAGGGTTTGACCCCAAAGAGCAAAAGAAGATAATATAATTGCCTATGACCAGGGCTTTTTCCATCACATCTATAAAAGAGGAAGACCATATAGATGAGACTATAGTTTTCCTAAGGCAGTGCTCAGGGGGATAAAAAACAAAACCGTCACTGGGTCAGTATTCTAAATTAGTAAAGTTAATTATGGACTTTTCTGGGAAATATCACATCAGGTTTTGGAGGTGGGTTTGGAAGGAAGTTGGAACCATTCTCTTTATATTTCTGGGTATTTTAATTTAGTCTTGCTTGGAGTCTTGATAGACCATTCAATGAATATGAGCCACCAATGCAATGCCAGCAAAGCAAACAAAACACTGGAATTCATCTACCAATGCATTTCAAACAAGACTAAAGATGTCATCCTTCTGCTCTACGCAGCCTTGGTGAGGCTGCAGCTGCAGTACTGCATCCAGCTCTATGTGCTGCACTTCAAGAAGGATGTGGAGAAGCTTGGGATAGTCCAAAGGAGGGCTATGCATACGGTTAGAGGTATGGAGAGCAGGCCATACAATGAGAGGCTGAGAGACATGGATCTATTCAGCCTGGAGAAGAGAAGACTCAGAGGGGACTTCATGGAAGCCTATCTATATATAAATGGTGTATTTCAGGGACTGGGAGAACATTTGTTCACCATGGCCCCCCAGGACTAATGGCTATATATTTCTAGAAGACCACTTTAGATTAGACATAAGGTTATAGGTCCAGTGCCCAGGATCTGGAATAGACTCCCCCCAGAAGTGGCCCAATGACCTACTCTGGCTATCTTCAAAAAACGTCTAGACCCTCACTTTGTTGACCCCAACAGTCTTTCCTGCCTAAGCACAGAGGAGCTGGACCTGATGAGAGGTCCCTTCCAGCCCCTAACATCTATGAAACTGTGAATCTAGTACGTTAGTAAATGGCATAAATATAGTAAAGGTAGCAACTGTCACTTCTTGGGCTTTTGTGGGCTCAGAGGAAAAGTAATAGTGCAAACCTTCAATAACTATTTGGAGTTTTTTCCTCCAAATTGCTGTACAAGGTTTCATAGATTGATAGATTACAGGGTCAGAAGGCACCTCAGTGGCACCTCTAGTCTGACCTCCTGCCCCTGGCAGGCAAGAAAAGGATCACCAGATCTAGAATCATATGATCCCAGCCAGGTGCCTGTCCAGTCTCCAGTTGAAAATTGAAGGGGAAAAATGGAGGGTTAGGCAGGAAAGAGAAAGAGATGATAAGTAATATCAATTCTCACTAGGTACCTTCTACCAGAATTCATTCATTTTTTCTCCTGTGTTAAACAACCTCCCGATTGTCCTGAAAATGTTGTTATGCCAATACCTCTTCTTTGACTGTTATGATACTTTTGCTGCTTGTATAGCTACTCCTACACAAAAACCGCAAGGTAAAAAGATATCAAAACCCACTAAATTACAGAACTGCAGATAGTTCCTCTTGCCCTTAGTATTCAGAACCAAAACAACAGCTTCCACCTTCTGCAGCGGCACATACATAAATGATGCATAAAACATTTAGCATAGTTGTTTTCAGGGTTTATTACTGCTTGCTAACTCATTTATTCTCATGCTGATAATCTTGCCTGCAGCATCCAACTTTTGTTAGGTAGTAAAGTGACTTGGGAAACAACCCAATTTGTGTAATTAGTCAACTGAATATCCACAAGAAAGGGGCATTTTTTAAATTCTAGTATATAGTTCCAAACTATGTATAATACAAACTAGCACATTCCTAATCATCATAGGAATAAATCAATACAAGTAATCATTTCAGGATAAAGTCCATAATAAATATGGAATGTTCCAGCTGCCTCTGTGATGAAGGCCCTAGAGACACAAGAAAATTTACTTCAACTACTTTTTCAACTACAGACTTCCTTCAAGGCCTAAGGGAAGGCAGTTAGGGCCAGGTTTTTAAAGTTATTTATGAACCTAAGGATACAAATAGCCTTTTACTGTGGGATTTCAAAGGCACAACACTTTCTAAAGCACATCACTTTCACTGATTGTAGTGCATTGGCACCTTTGAAAATCCCACTAAGCAGCTCTACCTGTATCTTTAAGTGCCCTTATAAGCTGGCCTCGAGTCTCCCTGCACTTCAGTTTATCACAGTACTTATCTGATTATCAAGGGTTCTGTGAAGAGCTCAGACACTTTAGTATCAGGCAAAATATGTATCTGAGATGGAAAGGATTTGGCCATGTTGTCTTTTTCTTTCATATGGCATCAGATATCAACTTCCAAGTCCATGAGCCACTGTCTGGTATTATTATTCAGTGTATGGATTCCATCTATCCTGTCAGAGCAGTCGGAAAGATTGCAGCTTTTGATTAAGTGCTGTGCTGTTTGTTGGACATCACATTCACCCAGGGGGCTGTCCAAGAAATTAATCTTGTGAAGTGCTGTTTTGAAGCATCTTTATCCAAATCTCAATCTCTTTAGCTTGACCCACGCTTCTTTGTTAAGTTCATACCTGATGGGGGACTCGTTTGGTGGTGGTCTACAATGCAGTAGGAATAGGCCTGACCTTTCCCAGTGGTCAGCCCACTCTGTTGCTGCCTATAGTTTTGGTTTGGCCTCCCTTTCAGGAACTTGTGAGCTTTGTGTGCAAACAGTTTATGACTTTTTAAGCCTTTTAAACCTCCATCTTCAGTTAACAGTTGATGAAGTAAGTAATTTTTCATCATCTCTTGCCAGTAATGATGTTAGGATCTGTTTTCTTATATCACTTGGTCTAATGACTAAGAGTACAGAAAGTACATCTGCATGTGTATAAGTTGTGCAGCCTATTATGAGTTTTAATGCACTCAAGTACAGTGTTGAGCTTTTTAGAGTGACAACTTCTGTACCACACAGGAGTATAATATTCTGTTGGGTTGTATACCATTGTAAGTGCAGTGGTTTTGAGCACTTTAAAGCTGGCACCCCATGTCATACTGGCTAAACATCTTAAGGCTGAATGATAATACCAGACAGTGGCTCATAGACTTGGAAGTTGATATCTGACGCCAATTGGGGAAAAAAAAATAAAATAAAGACATGGCCAAAAGTAATGTACACAAAGTCTCTCACCTGTGCAGAGGCTTTACGGCTGACCTTCTGAATGTGATGTTTATAGGTAAAGGAATGGTCTAATGTGATTCCTAGGTAGGCTGGAGTATGCTTATGGGGAAGGATATAGTTTCCTACTCTGATATTCAGCATGCTCTTGACTTGACAATTGTCCAGGTGGAGGAATGCATAATTCTGAATACAACAGAGAACATCATTGACCCCCAGCTCCCAAAAGAACAGGCTGGCTTTCAGAAAAAGCAGTGTACTGCTGACCATGTCACATTACTTACATGTTACACAGAAAACAGGCATAAAACAGGCATGATCTTTATTGACTTTACAGTCACCTATGATAATGTATGGCACCAAAGCCTCAATTATACATGACTGCAAGCTATATGCTTTCAGTATGAACATGTTCTCCAGTTCAAACTCACTACCAGCCAAGGAAAAAAATAAGCAGAGCACAAACTCTGAGGAATAGAGTCCCTAAAGGGTCTGTGCTAGCACCCATACTTTTCAATGTATATCCCTCAGACTTGCCACATACATCTGAGTGATACATGTCACCAGAGTAGCCCAAGGAATAACATGACAGAACTGGAAAAGGCACTGAGTACTAATATGAAACTCATCACTTACTACCTCCATAAGTAGCTCTTAAAGCTGAGCATCAATAAACCAGTATCATTGGGCCATGTGATAGTATAGAATTAAAGAAAATGTGCTTTTTCATAATCTTATATATGTGGCAAAAAGTTTTGGATGACATGGGTGAAAGTACCTCTATTGATAAGAGATAAAAGGTGTTTATTTGTTTTATATATAAAATTTGGGCTGTCTCTTGGAGTTCATGTTCATTCCAATTTTTTAATTTAAATTTAAGAAGTGCACTGCAATTAAGTATGCATTAAATATGCATAATGTTAAAACTATTCCAGATAAGCAGGGGTAGGCAAAATACAACTTGTGGGCTGCATCCAGCCTACCAGCTGACTGGATCCAGCCTGGCCAGCACAAACAGCTTCTGGGTGGGGACAAGGATGCTGCAGCTGTGAGGGAACAGCTCGGTTCCCCCTGCCTACGGCGGATCTTCCTGCTGCTGCTGAAGCGCTCTGGGCAGCAGATAGGGAGGGGACGCAGCAGCATTGTGGAGAGTTGGGGGCTCTGCCTGAAGCTGCAAACAAAAAGGGTGTGTGGGGTGGGAAGCCTGGCTCATGGCACCATGAGATAAGCAGGTGGAGCAGGAGCAGCAGCAGCAGTAACAGCAGCAAGAGGTGCCAGCACTGGCACAACTGCAGTTCCAGGTGTGGAACAGAGGCCAAGGGAATGGGTGGCACCAGGCTTGGTTCCCCTCCCCTCCTCCTCCAGGGCAACCAGACTTCCCTTGCTGCCTACTGCATCTACTTTCTTACTGTTTTAGGGTGTGCTGTGAGCCAGGCAGACAGTGCTGATTTCCTCCCTCCCCACAACTTGTGGAGGGGCTGGGCTCAGCCATGTCACAAACAGCAGGATGGGGGGAGAACCCCCATACGCAGACACCCAAGCCACCCACCCACACACACACACACCCCAACCACAGACCCTACCATAACCCCCATACATCACACATTCACCACCATACCCATACCCCCTAACAAACATGCCCTCCACACCCCCATGCCCCACCACACCCCCACACCCACTAACTACACAATACACACATTCCATATCCCCCATATACACCCCCTTACTCCCACACACACAATATGCAAGAGTAAGACTTTATTTTAAGCTATTATGAAATCACCACTAGGTAAACACATGTAAATCAGGACAAAAATATTTTTGAAATTAAACTATAATATGCTATAGTAGATGTTTGATTTTAGTATATATATTTTTTCTGGTTCCAAGATGGCAACCCCTTCTCCTGCCCCTCCCCCCCCAAGTACTTCCAGGGGAGGGACTTACAGTGGCAAAAGTCAGGTGTTAGGGACAGGACTTCCAACCCCAATATGGCAAACAGGTGGGGCACCTGTCATAGGGTGGGGCTACCTTTGTGGCCCTTCACAGCTCACCAAAACTCGTTAAGCAGGCCTCCAGCCAAAATAATTGCCCACGCCTGACTTAAAGCATTAAATGGAGCTGCTTCAAGTGATAGCTGTGGAAAATGGAGACATGAACCAGTGAAAAAAATGGATAAGCAGATCTGCATTATGCACCAACAGTTCTCTCTCCCTCTGTTCCCCACCACCCCAAAAAAGAACAGATCAAGATAACAGCCAAAAGAATAATTTTGAATGAAATAATTAGGGATAAACTAAGTATTACTTGTTGATCCATGTCATCAAGTTTATCATCTCTGAAGACGTGATTAAACTTTTATTAATGATTAGGAACCTTTATTCTAAAACCTAAACTTAAAGATGCCCCCTTGTGCCAAATATGTACCAAACTTTATGCAGAAGCACATTTAGGAAGTGAGCCATGATTCCAATTTCAGACACACCTATCTGCAGCAGGAACTATAAATTTTCCAGGAGCCTGAAGCACAGGTTTATGATACAACATGAATCAGGACTTGCTCTTGTATATGTCACCAAACTACATTTTTAGGTGTCTGTGGAATGTCATGCATGTTTTCTTGTGTCTCATTTACTAATATAACGTGTAGTCTCTGCATATATGTAGTTACAAGTTGTATTTAACATTATCATTATTATGTCTGTAATGTAATTTTCATATATTTTTGAAGTTTGGGCAAAACTGTTTAATAGGGCAATGATTCACTTAAGTGTTCCTCCCCTATTCATACTAGAGAGAAATAATCATTGAGAAATAGAATATGACATAGATATATTTAATGGCCAATTGAATAGATCCCTGCAGACTGAGGAATTTGAGTTAGGCCCTTTCAGATAATGACAGATTTACATTTTAAAATGAGAGTCCTGTAGCTAGAAAAAACATCTGGCTAGGCATTGAAGGTAATTTCTCTCAGTAGGAAAGCAAGAGAGAGGGAAAGAGAGAGAGAGAGAGAGAGAGATCCTTGACTATGTCTGAAAGGTTGTAAATATTCTCCTGGTCATAATTAGATCAGAAAAGATTTCTGGTCTAGTAAACAAATACACACCTGGGGGGCAGGAAGTGATATGCTTAGTACAGGATCCCAAATAATCTAAAGGCTAGCATATGTAAATGGCCAGATAAGAAACTATATTTTAGCCTTGCCATGAGAGCAAGTGGTTGTCTTTAGCTTGTTCCCAGACAAATGGGAATGATAATAAGTTTAGGCTCTCAGCCAGTGGGCTAAGTGAAGCAGTGTAGCAGGAGAGGTTGCAAGGAGCCCTGACACAAAGGTCAGAGGCAGGAGCTGTTTTCTAGGGCTGTGTGAAGCTTCGGTCACTGATTTGATTTAGTGGACATTCAGCCCGATTTGGTGGCCAATACTCCAAATCAAAATCAAATCAGGAAACTCTTTAAGCTGTCCAAATGAATCAAAACCCTCTAAATCATTTTGGAGAGATTTGGTGACTTGGACATAGCCACAGTTTTAGTTTTTTTTCTACATACCTCAAGGTACCAGGCAGCTCGTCAACACTGGTGGGGCAGATGGAGCACCCCATAGAAGCACAAGGAGGGTCCCCAGCACTCTCAGCAGCAGACCCAGAAATGGAGGAGAATCACTTCTGGTCCACTTCCAGGTCCAGTGTGGAGCGTGCTGAGGGGCCCCCTGCGCCCCCCAGCTCAGCAACTGGTGCCTCCTGGGTCTGGGGAGGGGGTACCCAGGGTCCACCCGCAGCCAATCACTGAGCTGGGAGGAGGCAGGGGGGGCTCCCAAGTGAGCTCCCCGGTGGACTCAGAAGTGGACCAGAAGTACTTCTGATCACCACAGAGCATGCGGGGGGCCTCACCACACTGCTAAGGGATGTTCAATCTGCCCCACCATTGCAGCGCTCATGAGCCATGGCCGGTACCTCAAGGTATGTAGAAAAAACATTTAAAGCTGTGTCTATAGCCGAATCGCTGATTCTCTAAATCAGCATTGAATCTTCAGATTCAGCAAGATTGAATTAGGGACAGTGAGCCTAATCAACGAATCGAATCACTGTCCCCAATTTGGGTTGAATCTAAACCTAAATCGAATACAGCCTGTTTCACACACCCCTACTGTTTTCTGACCTGTGGACCTGAGTAGGAGCTGCATTCCTAAATTTAAGATCCAGGATAAAGTCAGATTATTGTTCAGATATATTGTTTGTGCATTTATTCTCATATCTCTGTACCACAAAATGTGATTACAGATTTCTTATTTTTTATCTTGTTTTTATAATAAATATTTTGTTGTCTACAATTGTCAATAGTAAGGGTGACTTTGGAGCATTTGACCATACAAGCAGGCCTCTTCCAAGGGGGAAATTTCTCATTTCTGAGCCCATGACTGGGCAAGAGTATGACTCTTCAAGCTGGCAAAATCCCCTCAGTCCCTCTGGAGCATCTCAGTCAGTTATTAGAGGTCAAACAGCAGACAAGGGTTTGGGGATGAAAAGCACTTCTGAAGGGGTGAGAACATCCCAAAAGTCTGTCTCAAAGGTGCATCTGACTGCATCTAGGGACAGGGTGTGTCTATATATAACAGCATGGTTATCATACAGTTTTTTGTGTACACAAGAAAAAAAAAGTGTAAATGATTTAGTCTTTATATTTCTAGCTTAAGATAAAGGAGTTAAGAGTTTGTCTGTTTTTTTTTCTTTTGGGAGGGAAGGGGAGGGAGAGGAGAGCAGGGGGGCAGAGGGGTAATGGAATAATTTCTTTTGACAAACAGCTTTGTGTGATGTATGTTAGTGTGATCTATATGTTTTAGTGGTGGAGCAAACTGCTGTTTTAAACCTGAAAAACCTATACATTTGTAAAACTATTGCCAGCCATTAGACTGCCTTCTATACACGTGGAGAAACTCACTTTCAAAATGAATAGATATTCATGGAATAGAACTAGCCCTCTAAAAGTTTATATCGAATGCACCTCCTTCCAGGCATGCAGAATATTTTCGTGGGCTTAGGGCAAGTACTTACATTTCAAAGAAAGAAAAAGTGAATATGTGAAAAATAAGGGGCAAGACTTGTTTTACAGGAACACCAGCATCTCACAATATTCTTTTTTTGGTATGAGCTTCTATCTTATTCCAAATCTGTTGGAGTATTTTGAAGGTTCATTTAAGAAACATGGGACAAAGAACATTGCATGTTTAACCAATTTGTGGATAAAACAAGAGATTTTCTCTAAAATATGAACCGGTGGTTCACTAAAATGGGCTACAAAGTATAAATTAAGAAAATGTATGACTTTTTGCCCTCTCCCTAAATTTTCCACAAGTTAGTCTCTTTCACATAAAGAAGCAACACTCCAGAAAAATGTGGAAAAAAAGAAGGAAATAGAAAAAAGTGAAAAATCAAAATTGGTTAAGAATGAAAGGAACTCTGCTGAAATATAGTTGAACACGCACAAAAAACCTGCTTAATTATTGTTAACACAACCAGAGTTTAGTCAAACAGAATCTGAAATAAAATGTATAAGCAGTATGGGATTCTCCTTGTACCAGATGTGGAATAATCATGAAGATAGAATTATATATATGCCTGCGGGGTGACGGGGGAGGGATGGAGGGGGTAAGTGTGAGTGCACACACGTGCACACACACACGCACGCACACTTGCTTGGGAAGAGAAATAAGAAAGAAAACATTTACTATGTTTAAACTCAATATAAACTATGTGATTCCAGACAACATGAATTGTAAATCAGGAATTCTGCATTTGTATTCCCCTACATGTCAAGGATTACTTACCAAACAAGCTAATCAATTTATCACATCTCTAATTAATAAGAATGCAACTATCTCTTGGCTCTGTTCTTGCTTTATCAAATATGTGACATTAATGGCAATGTAATATGACAGTGATACTGAAATTACAACATGAACTGGCTCTGAATAAATAAGCCCTAATGTACAGTTCTAGCTGATGTTGAGAGATGGAACTGAATACCCGAAATGAAACTGAACGGTTGAGGTCCAAGATTAAACTTTAAATCATACAGGAGTGGTAACATTTGATTAGTTGATGCAGTTTCAAAATAAAAGCATGCTGTATTTATGAAAACGTGATCAATGGCATAATGTGATAAATACAAGGATGAACTCTTCTTGTATATATTATTATTGTAAAAGATTATAACTTTTGTCTGTATGCAGTGTAAGGTGTTAAATGTTAAAAATAGTGTCTGTTACTTGCCAGTGTAATTTTTGTGTTTTCATTAAAGAGAAAAGAAAGTATATTTTTTAATATTACCAATATTGGAAACAAACCCATCATTTGGTATCAAGTGGCTTTCTATGCTGACAAAATTTTAGTGCCTATTTGAACTAGGTCCTTCCCAAGAGTTACAATATTGTTGGACTAACTTTCCATTTTCACTAAGGATGAACTAAAACCATCCCATAATTTTCAAGCCCTTGACCTTGTAAAATGCTGAGCACTCTGGTCTGTAATTTAGCAAAACATATCTGCTAGATACACAAGTTGATTGACATTGATTTGAGTGCAGAAGTCATCGGTCAAACTAGTCAGAGAATGAGAAAATATTTCACAATTTTTTTCTCCAAATACTTGTCCCTTTTAAAGCCAAGATTTTGACATTCATTTTAAACTGATTTTCTAGCTGAACAAAAAATGGGATGAGATTTTTATTTAAAAAAAAAAAATGTCCTTTTTAAATTAAAACATCTTGATTTTTTTATAACCAACTTTTATCATTAAGACATCAGCTATCTACAGGTTTAGATACCTTTCTTTCAGATATTTCCCTTTCCTAGGTCTTTGGCTGTAGGTGTTTGGTCTTTAGTTAATTCTTCCTACTGTATCCTACTCTTTTCTATGCAGCAGAGAGACAGCAAATAAATCCCATGAATACAAAAGCTATCAACCCCATAGCATACTATGGAAGGCAACAGGCTGAGGAAGTAGAAAACTAAACCTTCAATAGTTCTTATTGTGACTGTCCAATCCCTGGAACATGGTCTTGTGCTATGGACACAATCTGGCTCTCTCTATAAATATATCTTATCTTGAGAAGTTCCAGGCCCCTGGAAACCCTTGGACCAGACTAAAATGTGTTTTATATGTATTGAATCAACCAGTAGATGTTTGTATAGATGAAAAAAAATATTCAATTATTTTTTTTCTGAGGATGGGATTTGCCATAGTGCACCAGCCCACTGGTCTGTGAAATCCATTGTGCTGACTCTGGCTGTGACCAATATGGTGCATTCTCCGAAAAGAAGAGGTAGAGCCAACTGTGCAATACTATGCCTGGGAGGATTCCTTCCTCCCTCCGGTATGTTCAGATTTAACCCTGAAGGATCTATTTAAATTTTGCCAACTGTCTCTTTTTTATTTTTTTAAACCTACTAAAAGCTGGGAAATTATTTTGCTGCCCTCCAATTCTACCCTTTTTCCTCCCCTCTACTACTCTACTACAATTTTACCTCTACTACTGAAACAAACAAACAAAATCTATATTTCATAGGCTGGACAATACATACATTTGCTTCACTGACATTTTATTATGCTGCAAGTTTCTTAAGAAGGCATCCTCTTTTTTCAATTCCAATATTACATGCAGATATACATCATTCATCTCTAAAGGATAAAGGCCTTAAGAAAATATATATTGAGCTAACAACATCTCTCTTTTACTAAATTAATTCTCAACTAACTTTTTCTCTATCTTTTGTAGTTTACAATAAAATTCTATTAGAAACTCAATTATGCTTTAAGTAGCTACCAAAAAAGGCTCAGAAACTCAGTTTACAAAGTCAACTAACAGATAAATCAGAAGTCACACTATTCTTCCATTGAAAAAATAAAAAGCAAACTGGGAAAAGCTGCATATAACCAACATTTTAGCAATGTCAAATACAGGTACAATGGCAGTATTGTTTAATGGGGCATTGAAGCTGACAGGCAGTCATCCAAGTGTCTTAGGCAAGACAACAGCCCTCTAGAATTGCAGAATTTAAAATAAAACTCAGGTGCTAAATTTACAGATTTTTGAGAAATGAGCAAGGGGGTTGACATTTTTAATACTATTCTTGTGAAAGCATGAACTATGGACCTTATCATGGAATATCCATTAGCTCTGATCCTCTTGGAAGCTCTTCTTTTGTCTGAAGTTAATTGTGCTCTTTGGGAATAAGATAAATACCATTTTATGAAAGCACTGCAGTCATATAAAGTTACCAAGCTGGTAAGCCACTGGGGCAGATGGCTTTAATAATGAGTTTTATAAAATGCTCCAAATTAGCCAAACTTAAGGGTTTTGTTCAATAATTATTTTATTAAATGATTGGAGCTATTTCAAATAGTTCTGTATGCCAAAAGGAACAAAGGTTATGAGCTCTTTGGTTATGTGAGACTATATCTATGATACAACAGAGCCATTAAAATTTTTGTCCAGCTCCTAGAATTCTGACACAACAGAAACTGATCAACAAATTATAACAGATGTATTAGTATGAGATTCTCCAAAAAATGATGCATAAAGATTAATTCCTATCACATGCTGCCTGAGAATGCAACACCACCCTATTTCAAATAATACAGAAAATGAACATAATCATGATAATCAAGGATAATAGCATGTATGTGAGATGAGAGGCAGGTACAATAGATTGAAAGATGTCCTGTAAAACTCACAGCTGTTACCTGTTCCACAAGCCTCTATTGTTGTGCTCATTGATGAACTGTTTGAACCTTTGCAAATGTAATTTTCAAGACTGTCTTATCTTTGTTCCTCTTTCTCCTATAGAACAAAACTATATACAGTAATACACACAAGAAAGTAAGCTTACAAGACATGGACATTTGGACAAACAACTATGGAGGAGTATAAAAGTATTGGTCAGGCATGCAGGGATGAAACCAAGAAGGCCAAAGCACAACTGGAGATGCAGCTAGCAAGGCATGTGAAAGGTGACAAGAAGGGTTTCTACAAGTATTCCAGCAACAAGACGATGACCAGGGAAATTCTGGGTCCCTTACTGAATAAGGGGGGCAACCTAGTGAAAGATGGTATAGAAAAAGGCTGAAGCATTCAATGTCTTTTTTTACTTGTCTTCACAGACAAGATCAACAACTCCCTTGGTGAAGATGACAGCAAGCTGGGGGGAGGACTAGGATTCAGAGAGGCCTTGACAAATTGGAGAATTGGACCAAAACAAATCTCATGCATTTCAATAAGGACAAGTGCAAAGTTCCACACTTAGGATGGAACGATTTCATGCACCAGCACAGGCTGGGGACTGACTGGCTAAGCAGCAGCTCTACAGAAAAGGACTTAGGAGTTACAGTGGACATAAGCTGAATATGAGTCAACGGTGTGCCCTTGTTGAGAAAAAGTCTAACAGCATACTGGACTGCATTAGGAGAAGCATTGCCATTAGATCAATGGAAGTGATTCTTCCCCTTTGTTTGGCACTGGTGAAGCCACATCTGGAGTATTGTGTCCAGTTTTGGACTTCTCACTACAGAAAGAATGTAGACAAATTGAGGACACTCCAGTGGAGGACAATGAAAATGGTTAGGGGGCTGGGGATCATGATTTATGAAGAGAGGCTGAGGGAACTGGGCTTATTTAGTTTGGAGAGGGGATTTAACAGCAGCCTTCAACTACCTGAAGGGTGGTTCCAACGACGATGGAGCCAAAGTGTTCTCGGTGGTAGCAGATGACAGAAGAAGGAGCAATGGTCTTAAGTTGCAGCAAGGGAAGTTTAGATAAGAGATGAGGAAAATGTTTCTTACTATGAGGGTAGTAAAACACTGGAACAGGTTACCCAGAGGATTTGTGGAATCTCCACCCTTGGAGGTTTTTAAGACCCAGCTATTTGGGAATAGTTTGAGCAGGGGGACAGAAGAGATGACCTCCTGAGGTCCCTTCCAACCCTAATTTTCTAAGATTCTATGATACTAGGATGAAATAACTGACTTGAAATAACTTCTTTTGGCAAATGAGGTATCATGGCAGTGCAAGCTCATAATAAATAACTCTTTAGTATTTTGTTTTCAGGTGGCACACCATTTAAGTTCAGTGTTGTTTGGCTTAATGGAGCAAACCAATCTTTGACTGTCCTTCACCTATACAACTGTGACTTGCCACTAGATGCTCAGTGAGCAGAGGCAGAACTAGGAGCTAGAGGCAGGACCAGTTCCCTGCTCCCACCAGGCAGAGCAAACACTGCAGCTCTAAAGCATCCAGTAGCCACAGTGCCTCCAGCTGCTTTCCAGACTGGCTCACTGCTTGAGCTCTGAGGGGCCCAATCCTTTTTTTCCTCCATAGCTCTCCCCCTCCTGCAACATCCCCTCCCTGTCTGCTGTCCAGCCTGGCACTGCCTGAGTTGCAAAAAGGATCAGGCCCCTTGGAGTTCTGGTGGTGCCTGGATGGCCAGCAGTGACACAGCGGGTGAGCTCTGAAAAAAAAGGATCTGGTCCCCAGGACCCAGACAGGTCAGGTGGCTAGAGCTGATCCAGCTGATCTGGCTTCCAGTTCCCCCTGCCTAGCTTGCCTGGCAGTGGCCATGGTTGTCACGTGCCTGAAGCCCCTAACCCCTCCCCCTCCAACAGTCTGGCAGGTCTGGGCAGAGAGTACAGGGCTTGGTGCTGCCCATCCAGGCTGGATCTGCACAGAGCAGGCAGGGAGGTTGCGCTGCTCATAGTCACCTCCCAAGCCTGGCAGGAGCAGCAAGTCCCATCCCTGTACTCCAGACATGTTTCTGGACCAGGACAAGGAGCCAAGGGAAGGAGCATCTTTCTGCTGTCACTGGGCTGGGCCAGAACTGGAGCCTTTGAGCTCACTTGGTCTGCTTGAGTCCAGTGGTCCAGGAACATGCCTGTGGGAGGTACAGGTATGGGACTTCCCACCCTCACCAGCCTAGGGAGGCACAGCTTCCCCACCTGCTCTCCAGATGGGCAGCCCTAAGCTCCGTGCTCCACACCTGGAGTAGCCCAGCTGCTATGGAGGATTCAGGGGCTGCAAGCATCTACCAACCGTAGTCACTGCTGGGTGAGCCAGATGGGGTGAGCTGGCAACTGAACCCTGCACTGCCCAGCAGAGTGTGGGGCTAGCAGGCACAGGCTTTGGGCTGCAGAACTCCACCCTGATCCAGCCACCTGGCCCTGCTGGTGCATGTGTCCAGGTCCTGGGGGTGCAGGCACTGGGCAAGGGGCATGCGACACTGGAGCATGCAGCTGGGCAAAGGTTCAAATGTAGGTCAATGGGAAGGGTGACCACCAGCCTGCCTCCCTCCACAGGTACCATGGCCTGAGTCCAGCCTGGGCATTTGGAGCAGTGAACCAGTTCAGGAGGCATAGGCAGAGGGAGAAAATTTTATTTGGGAGTGGAGGCTGAGTATACACTGCCCAGAGGGTATGTCTGTAGAGAGGAACATGTGTGGGGAGAGGGTAGGGGCATGGAGGGAGCTAGATTGAGGGCTCCATAATGAGGGAGGGAGTGGGGCAGAGGCAGTGGCAGGGATTGGGGTATATGGGGCCCTGGGGCAGGTCACGGCAGGTAAGAGCCTAGGTAGCTCATCCAGGGGCATAAAAGAGCTTCTGCCACTGTACGCAACCCCGGGGAGGCATGTGCCCCCCGGATTTGTGAGCAGGGTAAAAGAAGGCTGCCACTATGGGCTGGGGCTCCGCACTACTTTGGGAGCTGCGTGATGCCATGTGCCTGCTGCAGCCAGGCTTTACCGTGTCCCCTGACCCCATGGCAGCAGCAGGCACATGGTGTTGTGCAGCTCCTGAGGCAGCAGCAGTGGGGCGCAGAGCAGCAGCCCACAGTGGCAGCCCTCCTCTGCCCCACGCACAAATCCATGTGCTCCCCATGCCTCCCCCAGGGTGCATGCAGCAGCACTGGACAAGCTGCCCAGGCTCTGACCCGCCCACGCCCCATACACCCCACCCCTCCATCACTGTGGGGTTCTTCATCTGCCCACGACTATGCCCCTTTCCCTTCACAGACTTGTCTGCTGTGGTGGGCAGTGCTCCACATGTTGCTGGACTGCAATCCTGGCTCTGTGCAGGCTGAGGTGGCATGCCTGTGTCTGTGCTCGTCCCCTGCTGTAGCCACCCGGAGCCCACACCTGGGTTGCCCTGTGGCCCACAGCACTGCCCTGTGTTTGGAGGGACTAGGCTCCATTAGCCCCGGCCTTCTAATGCCTATGCTAGAAGGCACTGTGGCTGCTACGTGTCCCAGGGGTGTGGCACTGGCTCTGCTTGGTGGGAGCAGCAGAGCAGATCCGCCATACCTGGCATGTGTCCAGGTGCCCCCACTCACCCTGATCCAGAAGGGGCCACTGAATCCTGGGATGCTGGAGGACTTAAATTTGGGTAGAATAGCAATAGGGAGTGGCTACTTCGTGTAACAGGAATAAAATGAAGCAGACTAGATATAATCCTGCCCTGGACTGGTGTAATTTTAAGCCAAATAATGAATGCTTTAAGCCACTTAAAGGTGTTAACCTGCAGCCAATCCAGGGGTTAAGAGCTCCAGTAGCTGCCTAAAATTACTGTGTAACAATGCCCTAAGTTCCAATGAAAAAAATCCATCTTAAGAACTAGTATTTTGTACTACCAGAGCAATTCTTTCAGTTTTTTCTTCTTTTCCCCTTTCTATGATTTGCTTAGTTGTATTAGTTCGATTTTTTTTTAATGTATCACAATTCCTAGTTCTTCAAAAAAATGTTGCTCAACAGGCAAAACAAATGGAATGTTTATCTTTATGAAAAAAATTAATTTCCCAGCAAACAACTGCTTACAGGCAGGTAAGTATTTTTTAACCTTTTTAGTGCAAAGCCTCTTGTTACTAAATTATTTCCTGAAGTGCAGCATATTTAGAATTTGTTTCTTTACTCCCTTGCTGATACCATCAGAGACAAGCTGCCTTGAGCTAACTGTTTCAGGGGAATTAAAAAGATATATGCTATATTTAAACATACACACTCATAACTGTAACAAATATAATTAAGGACGAAGGTATGAGGTTGCTCTTTTTTGTTCCCACCTACCAACTACGTTAAAGAGCAGCAGTTGAGGAGCATGGATCATGTTAGTTACATGATGTTTAAGTCATACCCTCTTGTATGGGGAGAAAAAATGGTGCCAAAGATTGTTCCTAGCCTGGGAAAATCCTCAGCTATCTTTATGTTCCCTCTGTACTGTTGCAGTGTGCAGATATTTTGTGGTCAAGAATTTAGTCAATATTTCAATACTTGTCCAGTTTGCCTTACAAGTTATTAAGGTCTCCTAACACTGATTATTACTTTAGTTATATCCCAAAAATGCTTTTACAACCACATATGTAATTTTGGTTGCATTTTGCTGGATATACAAATGCAATGACTGGATGGCACATATTGTATCTTCCTGTCTATATAAATATCTATTAGTGTCCAAGAGCAAACAATTTCATCCATACTTTCTGTTGTGAACAGGAGTCATGGCTATAATATATCATTTTGCTGTACTTTGCATAATAACACATTCTATTTATTATCACTATTTCTGAATACCATGTTTTCTCACACATGGCATGCAGCTGCAAGAAACTGGGGTGAACATTATAAACAAGGAAAATATGGCAATAGCAGTTTTTGCCTCTTCTGGGGAAAGCCAGAGTAAAACAGCCTCGCCATAAATGGCCTAGCTGCTGGCTATGAACATTTTCTCTTTTCCCCAGCAGAAGCTCCTACTGCAGAAGCTTCGTTCTGGCTTTCAAAAGCAAGATGCACATCTTATTTAGGGGCATGTGTATGTGAGACAACAAGGTAATTTCAATTTTTCTCCTAGCTTCCTGACATCTCTAGTAAAAAATACTACAGTGGTACAGCAGTCTCTTGATGTCCAATTAAAATCTATAAACCACATGGATGACAACCTTGCCATTCCCAAAAAGTTTAAGGCATGATATGTTGTGTGGGCCTATTCCTTAACTGCATTGTCTTGAAATAATAAATATTTTAAAAGATTTATGATATTGTAAATAAAAGGGTATGGCCATTGCGCTAAGTGAACTCATTTGTCTTTTAAAGCACGCTCACACGAGCCTAGTCATACGCTCCTGTAACGTGATTGGAAAACTGGCAGATGAAGTTGTCTGTTTGAGATCTAGGATATAAAGGGATAGAACCACAAATAAGAATTAGGCATTGCCATGCTGAGCACTGCAGCACCTACTTCAGTTGTCCAAATTAGGCACAAAATGAACATATACTGTACACAAATCACATTATACAACAGCAGCACAATGAGGAGGAAAAACTGTGGTAGGTACATCTATGGTCATACCTATATCTGGAATTTATACCTTAATATGGAATGAAAGTAGGTATCTATCTACTCTGGATTCATGGCCCTGAACCCTGTCATAGAGGTTTTGGTTTTTTTTAAGGAATTTAAAAATTTCAGCAGGAGTTAGTTTTTCCAAAACTGGAGATCGTGGTTCTGTCCCTATTCTATGCAATGATTCCAATGACTCAGGAATAAAGTAGTCATATTGCTTGTACACATGACAGTGATTTAGTTCTCTTGAAATTGAAGTGGTGGGTTTTTAATTATGTTGTTTAAAAACTTAACATTTCAATTTAGGGACTTCCATCACATCATGTGACATCACAGTGTGTGTCATGGCCCCCCATCAACACACCCACCTCCCCAGGAAGGCTCCACCAGGAAAAATATTAAAGAAAAAAATAGCGATGAGGGGTCTGATCCTCTCCCCCTCTCTTCCCCCTCCCACTGGCAGGAAGGGGCGAGGAGGTGAGCTGCTGGCGGGCCGAACAATCCCTGAACTGCGGGGGACCCTGGTCCCTTTACAGTGGTGGTGTCCTCCTGTTAAGCCACTTTAAAGGCCAAGTTTGTTGTGTGTACAAGCACCCTGTAAGACCCAGGGTTAATTCCCTCTTCGGATTGAGGAAAGCTAAAACCCATGCTCTTATCTTCCAGAAGAGTGCTATTATCAATAACATGTTCTGTTGTGCTGGTGGGAATTCTCAATCTCTCCTGGTTCCACTTTAATTAATCAACTTTTACTAGGTCAAAAGAGCGTGGGGAAAAAAATGATTTGTCCAAGCTGGTGCTTCGTACACTGCCCAGGGAGGTATGAGATCAGGGTTCCAGTCCATGTTGTTGTATAAGCTTAATCTAAAGCCTTTGCCTGAACAGTGGGTAAAACCAAGACCCTGCACATTCCCTGAACTCTACTGAATTCCTTACCATTAACTTGAGAAGTGATGCTCTCTCATCTCTTTCTCTCTCTCTCTCTCTCCCTCCTGCTCTCCCCTCAGCAAATTGGGCAGTGCATGTGAGAAATCGAAAATGATTAGTCCATGACTTTGGCACAAGCTATCTACCTAGCATTTTACCACTGTTAAGACTGAAGAACTTCTGGACTCCTCCCACAGCAAAACTTTAAAATTCCTCAGGTACCTAAAGTTGGACTATAGGACCAGATACAGACATTACACTTTATAGGTATAAATGATCAGAAGCCGGCATATACCTGTAATGGAACAGAAGTTTAGCATACAAAACTGGTCTATGCCCATAACAGAACAGAAATTCAGCTCATACAGACTGGTTTAAAAATGGCAGAACCTGGTCTAAGATGTCCCCCCACCTGCTCCCCAAGGGGCGAATGTGGATTCGTTTGCTACCAATCTAAACTAAACCATTTACAGAAAACGGCGTAACTTGGATTGATTCCATGTAGGACTTTATGAATGTCTACACAGAGCCTAGGTGTCTCCACAGGTAGGAGGCTGTAAAACAGGGGTTTTGAGGATTTAAGTTAAGGATCTTTCTACCTGAAATGGCTATTCAATCAGTAAAATCGTGGATAAGTCCCATTGTAGAACTACCTCCAAAAACTCTACCTTAAATGTAGAGCTAGTTGGAAATTGTGAGGAAAAAAACCAACCAATTAACCAACCAAAGCAAAACAAACAGGTTTTCAATTTCAACTTTAATTTCTTCAATTTATGAACCACTTATCATATCCTAACCAGCTCTTTCAGTAAGCACTAAGTGAAATTACATTACCCATGAAAACAGATTTGTATGGCTGCTAGTTGGCTGGTTGTATCTTCAAATAAAATCTGAGATAAAACACATCTCCCCCCCCCAAAAAAAAAAAAGTGAAAACAAATACACCCATATTCCTCACTTCTGGCCCAGAGACTAGTTTAAATTTATTTTCTTTTGTTTTCCTTGTCAATTTACCAGAATTTCCTTGTGTGACCTGGTAATCCACTGTTGTAGGTTTACAAAAAATAGAGCTACAGGCACTGCCAAAGGCAATGCAGCTGTTTAGACACTAGCAAAGGGGTAAGAGGAAATAGGGGAGGGAGATAAATATTTATGCTTTCAATTTCAGGTTTTTTCCATTTTTATGAAAAAAGTAAAGTTTGAGAGAGCAAACAGTGTTTTGGAATGAAAAGCTAGTTTTTTTTCTGTTTAAAAAAAATGTACAAAACACCACTCCCGAAAAAAAATCCCAACAATTTAAAGAACCTCATCTAGTACTTAGTTCAGGTGATAAATTGTCATTGACTTCACTGGGAATGTATACATGTACAGCAGCCGTTCTATTGAGCCTCAAGTCTTTTCAACAATGGCTTTTGGTAATTTCAATAAAAAGGTGGATTAGTAATTAAGATTAAAATAAAATAACTTTATTCCTGACCAGATCTGTACATTTTAAAAATAAAATCTCTGTTGTCTTTTATGAAAATTAACAGTCAGTCACAGATCTAGAGTGCTTCCTGTCCTGATACAACTCTGAATGCTTTAATCACATAGATAGATATACCAATATTTTGAGGTTTACTGGAAGCTTTTAAAGTTTTGCTAAATGTAAATTGGATATAATCACATCCTTGGGGGAAACAACTTTGAGCTGTTTAATTGCATTACGCCTCATTTGCACTATTCCAGTTTTATGTGGCTATAACAAAGCTGACATTGAGAGACATGAGTGATTAATTGTACATATTCATTGCTGAATCAGGCCCACTAGCTCTATATCAGTAGGAAATTCTCATTTATCAATCCTTTTCACTATACCTTCTGTCAACTGAGTTAGGATAATCTTAGGATCAAGTAACTTCCACTTGGTAAAAATCATCTTTGAGAACCAATCAATTACATTTCTTCTTTTATAAAACAAAGACAAATCAGTAAAATCGCTCCCTGACCTGTTCTTGGAACTTGATTTTTATTATACTAAAGACTCTTAACATACCAAAAGATCACATAGGGTTTTTGGCATAACTAAGAATTAAGATCTTACTGTAGTCATTTACACACATTAAGTCTTCCTTACACTTCCAGTGTGTGAAAGGGATTTAGGTGGAAATAAGTATCAGACCCTACCACTTGCATTTGATAGCTTACTACGCCCACCTTGCAGTAGTTAAAATGACAACACAAAATATAGAATAATAGAAAATCAGACCCAGAGAAGAGTCAACATTTATCCTTCTGTCCAGGCTACTGTGAGCTGTTGGCGTGTACTCTCTGAAGAGCTGAGTACTTAAAAAAAAAAATCTGATTGCCACTTTCAAGATAAACTCTGTGAATTCAAGTCTGGAATTTACAAAAGTCATTCATCTCTGGTTGGAAAGTACTTGATTGCTGCAAAAAGAATCTGAACTCTGTGTACTAAAATGATTCTCAATCATTCTCTCCCTATGACATCTTTCAAACATAGGTGGCTTTAGGGAACTCCTCTCACATTAATCTGAAATGTAGGTGAGTTTCAGGATTTTGCACGTAATGTGCTATGATTGCTTTTGCAAGCCTTAGAAACTAAGCATTCACTAACTCTTTCAAAGTATGATTTTGCTTAAAATACTCTAGCTCTAATTTTTGTAAGAGCAAGTTACTTTTTCCCTCCTCACAAACTGCTATTTCATCATGTTACATCATTTTTTTCCTATGGAACACATGGAAGGTGACATAGAAAAGATATCTGGAAGTTTGCTTATGGACAATTTCCAGCAATAACTTGAAAATATAGCCCAGTGCTGCAAGTATTTAACATCCCTATCTATATGTAATTTATCTGTGTGAATTATGGGCTACTTATCCCTTGAAAGTTGTAGATATTGTATGAATGAGTTTATATCCAGGACTAGAATTAATGAATATTAAGTGACAGTGTATTTCTCAGTTGTTATTGCATGCCTGAGGTGTGCTGGGAAACAGGTGGCTAAAGGCTATGAGACATGAACCATCTGAGAAGTTCAATAATCTCTAGAAATGTAGTGCCCAGAGTATCATATTGTTATTATAAAATGGAAATTATTTTAAGGCATGAAAAAATCATACCTGTACAATTAATGGGGATTACTGAGTTGGGGATGACATCCTTGGCAGAGAAAGTCAAAAAAGTTCCATTTGTATCAGAAACTTATAAAGTAATTTTAGAAAGGTTGATATAATCCAATACTTAGGCTTTAATGCCAGAGAAACTTTGCTAACAAATAGTTAGCAATAGTGTTACTAAACGGAAGTGACCAGGGCACCAGTCCCACATATCAAGTTGGGGGAGTGCAAAAATAGCATCCACTCTGCTGGTGGCCCAGCTGTAGCTGTCCTGTGTACCAATGCCCAAATTATAGAAGTGCCCAGGTATGCCTTTGACAGCTACCAATAAATATACCAGTTGGGTAATTATAGCTTTAGGTGCTATAGCTTTTGCTGGAGGAAAGGGGCTGCTGTGTTTAGACAATTGTTTAACAAAATAAGGTGTGCTTATTGGGGTGGGTTAAAGATTTAAAATTATAAAATGGATTGGAATTGGAAATTGAATATATCATTCCTTTTTTCTTTTTCTTCCTCAGATGCAAAAAAGAGGTACTAAAATATAAAACTTACCCAAGCTACTGTTTCATAAAAGCCTGACTAGAGAAAACTTAACAAAAAATGTAGAACACCAGGGTAGTAGGATAATGTATTATCCTAGGCATGTCCCAGGCATTTTTCCGCCACTGTCACGGTTTTATACAATTATGAATAAAGAAAACAGCAAATACTAAATAAGGTAGTAGGCAGTATTACCTTCAGAGCAATACAGGTAAGGCAACACGGTTGTACATTATCAGACTAACATAAAGTTCTTTAAGAATAAACTTTGGAACTAAGTCTCCAACGGAACAAACAAGATGAACAAGCGCGCCTATTTTTTTTGTATACAACTCTGTGTGTATACTGCAGACTATTAAATTGTTTACTTAGACCTCCTGAGGGATTTAACAGTACAACTCCCATGCAAATGATGTGGTTATGCACTTAGGGCACCTGTACATGTGCTTGACGTCTGCTCTGACACATTCCAGTTAGGGCGGCTAGGATCTGGAACCAACTTCCAAGGGAAGTGGTGCTGGCTCCTACCCTGGGGGTCGTTAAGAGGAGGCTTGATGCCTACCTAGCTGGGATCATTTGAGCCCAGTTTTTTCTCCTGCCCAGGCAGGGGGTCGGACTTGAAGATCTATAAGGTCCCATCCAACCTTACTTCTATGATTCTGTGATTCCAATTAGAATGCATCAGAACAGACTTGATTAATTGAGTCTGCTGGAGCGTTCTAACTGGAACACTTCAGCAGCCTCGGTGTTTATTCAGCATCCCCATATTTAAAAATGGCAGCTTTAGCACCCCTGTCACCATTTTGAAGCACAGGACATTGAATACATGTGGGCTTTTTAATTGGAGAGCCTCCTGAGAACCGCTCTAATTAACCTCCTCTCCCCACCCCAAAGCATGCCCTTAAAAATGCCCTTAAATTCCCAAGGTTCCTTTGAAAATCTCAGCCGTATTATAAATGGACCATGCAAAAAATCAGTTCCTCTTATTCTAGAATCAGATGTTCATGTATCACTTTTGGATAGAAGTCCAAAACAATTCAGTATATCCTTTTTTATTTGGTTAATTTACTTGTTCCCTCTTAATGACGTAAGGCCATTCTTAGCACTCTTCCCTTTACAGCAGAAAGTTGTACATTAAAACACCAGATGAGAATTCCAAACAGGAATTAGACTGACAAACAGTGACAATCAGATTGAAATGCTAAAAAGAGGCTGTACTATGTAAAATTCTGTCATTAAGATGAAACATTAAACCAAGGTTCCTTCTGCTGTGTCTAGGGGATGTGGAAGCATTTAGGTCACTGTTTGAAAAGAGTAGAAAAAAAGAAAAATTTACATGCTCCAGACTGCTTTCTTTTAAATGCTGTATTGTAGTAGGCCAAGCTGCATGTCGGATAATTTATTATTTGTGGATTATTTAAAGGTTTCTTCTACATATGTAGCCACAGCCTTAGAGTACCTAACTCACTGCTTTGTAAAAGTTGCTTGAGATAATGCCATAATGGAAAACCGCATTGTATTACAATTTGTTATGTCACAAGAATTTTATGTTGTCCATATCCACAAGCTAGCACACATTAGAACATTTTAGACCAGCATAAAATAAATTACATAGTTTACTGGCTGTACTCCAAACAGTTATACTGTTCAATGTACTGTTGCTGATGTTCATTGTAAGTGCTATAGCAGAGAAATAAAATAAGCAAGAATTAGTTCAGAATTCCGGTCACTATTGTTTCCTAAGGGAATAATAGTCTTCAGATTACCCATAGGACAGTGTGACAAATTGTACAAAATCACACACCACATTGCACTAACCAAGGAAATGATGTATGTTATCTCAATGGATATTGCAGTTAGACAGTCACAGAGATATATTTGGTAGTCTGTGCTCCAAAGAGGCACAGAAATAAATGAACAGAAAGACTGAAACCCTAGTGAGTATAGTTCCTCCAAGCCAGGATTGAAATGCATTCATTTAACATGTGCATTCCAATACACCCATCTGCATTTTACTATGGAAAAGATAAAGAGAGACTCAACATTCGCTGCTCTGCAAAATTACATGATGGAAGTCCTTACAATTATATAATACCTGCTCTGGATGTAGCCCTTGCAGTTCATATACACTGCCAATAAAACTGAGTTTTTCTTCTGTTAATATTGGTGGTGGTACATTAATATTTATAGCTTAGCAAACACCATAGAGATAACAATGTTTATGGTGCGGGGGACACAGACAATGCAGCAAAAAGAAATCCAGTTTTCCTGATCAATAGTCATATATACAAACAAATTCTCAAGTAAGTCTATTCAAGCTACCCTGGAACATATTCATTATAAAAGCCTGTATCATATCTGTTAAAACTTTTGTTTGCTCTTCTGTTTTTTTCATGCCTTCTAGTTTTGAAGCACTTACTCCTTCCAAATGGTTTAATTTTGCTAGAGAAAAGAAATCTGTAAAAAAAACCCTGAAATCAAACAAAAATGCATAATATTTTATACTTTTTTGTTATTATTTTCTCCCCTATCAAGTCAATGTTATTGCATTAACAATAAAGTTTTCATATTAGCTTAAGCACAAACTCAAGTTCCTCATTGCATAAAACATTACTTTATGTAAATGTAATGAAAAACCAATTATGGTTTCCCACCAAGCAGCGCAAACAGTGTATTTAGACAAACAGTAATTGTATTGGTCTTTCTCCTATTCCGATATTGCTGTGAAACTTGTGTCCCTCAAATGAATAATTACCTACAAAATAATTAAATGTTGCTGATATGGTCTACTCATCCCACTTGTACACAGAAACAGCAAAGTCTCTCTTCCCTGAAATCTATCTCCGTCATGTTGGATAAGCTTACTGTCCATCACAGAGCTGGCATCGATCCCTACTCAATTACAGAAGAACATAGCACCATATTAAAAGACAAATAAGGTTTAATTTTAATCACAGGCAGCCTGTAAGTCCATGTTCCATTATAGATTAAAAGAACCAATTATTTTTAAAAGTAAAGATTTAATGAAAAGCCTTACTAATATATAGACACATTGCTCTCTCTGCATTCTAAGTCAGACTCCCCAGCAATGATTGTAAGAGCTGCAGAGAATCTCAGAATGCTGTGAAGATGCTTCCCAATGGGTTTTTTTTTCTTTCTAACATAGGATTGCAAACCAATACAACTTCTCAATAAACTTTCTCTGTAAGATTTACATTTCTGGTACTGGTAGCAGAAAATGTTACATACACATATGAAAAATTATTAATAAAGTGCATCCTTTCTATTTGAGAAATGGACACTGTTGGAATAAGTGTGCTCTTACCCCATCACTAATCCAAAGTGATCCCTTCAACCTGAGTTGCCCTGCAGTTATGATTGGGTTATACTGGGCATTAGGTGCTTTTGTGGATCTTGGATCTTTGTTCTTGGAATCTTTCCAACGATATCAATAGTCACTGGCCTTTACACTGATGTAACTAACAAGAGAGCTTGGGCCTATAGCATTTTTTCCCCAAATGAATTTTCTGCTTCAGCACTAGAGATTCTAGTCTCCCTTGTTTACTGCCTTACTGCATTATTTTTTCAAAGTCTGAGATAAAATACATATATATAGTTGCCAAAAAAGTTGAAACTGTCTGAGCTTATGAAAAGATAAACCTGTATTTGTGGGAATAGACATATTTCTGGAAGGAAGTTTAGATTATCAGACAGGTGCTACTTCAGCAGCAAGCAGCGGGGGGAGGGCAGGGGAGGGCAGATGCCAGGGTGGCAGTCAGCAAGGGTGAGGTGGGGGGGTGGTAAGAACTAGGCGGGGACAGGCAGTAGGGGGCAAGTATAGGGGGGAAGAGCTCAGGGTGCTTGATCCATTGCCTGCTTTACCATCTCCACCCCCACTACATCAATCTCCAATGCTTGCCCCTTTGCCTTCCTCTCCACCACTGCCCCCACCTCCTGTCCCCACCAGACTGCCTGCCTCACAGCCTCCTCCCCTCCCACCCCTCTTACCACCTGCCCACCCATCTCCTGCCCCCTTGCCACTGCTTTCCCTTCTGCAGCAGTGGGAGAGGGAACAAATTTAACATGATCTTCCAATAATTCCTTCTAATTCTATACGTGAATAATCTATAAATTATACAAATTATAACACATTTATAAATTTTTCACAGATAGAATTTAATTATTGGGGGTTGTCTTAAATGCAAAATGGTCCTGGATTCAGCTAAAGATGGTGTTTTTGTCAGTCAAAAATAGCTCTGAGTTCTTAGTCAATGCTCAATTTTTTCCCCTCCAGAGTGAAAGCACTTCACTGCTTTAGGCATCTAAACTAAAGTATTATCTCCAAAATTTCATAACATTGTAAGTGTGAATTTTGCAAAATTTTTTATCAGAGATCACTAATAGTAACATAAATATTTTGCCTACCCTCTATCTTGAGTCAGTAATGTATTGATTTTTATCTAGGACCCATCCGGTGAAGTGAAGACTATAAAAAAGGATCTTTAGTATGTAAAGTGAGATCTTTCAGACTTGCAAAAAAACTTTGCAGACATTTCTCAAGCACTTCAAGGATTGTTCCCAAGAGGAAGGATTGAATAACAGAAAAAGTCTTCCATTTTAAATGTACGCAGAAGGAACTGTCTTTGTTCTTTTTCTTTCTCTGCTCAATATGTTATTGTCCTTTTATACATGATCAGTCTATTGAAAGGAGACAGAACATGTCTTGTTTTACTACTGTTTTGAAGTTTGAGGGGATCTCATTGTTGCTTTTTTTTTCATGTGGTTTGAGGGTTTAGCTATGTTTGATTTGTTTTGTTTTGGGGGGAGGTTCATTTTTTCTGTTGAAAGACACAGAGAGACACATTCTCAGCTCAGGGTTTTGTGCATATGTATGGGTAACTCTGAGACTAGATCTGCCAGCACCTGTTGGAACCTGAGGTACAATTTAGAGTCATTAAATAAAAAAATATTTGCAGATGTTTCAGGTTTGGAATTGGAAGCTTTTCTGATGCAGTCATAGGTTTGCCAGTTCTTGTGGTGGTATGTGCAATCAACTGGACTATAATACAGGAAGAAATAACAGCAATAGTTACCATGGTTTCCAATGCTGTTAGCAGTTAGCTGCTGTGCAGAATTGGACAGTAACTTAGTAGATGAAGCAAAAAATATTATTTATATGCTACACCTGTTAGGAAAAAAGTGTTTTTTTCCTTTTACTTCATCAATAGACATACATACAACCAAAAACCAAAAACAAACCCTAATTAATTAGTGAGAAAATGAGAAATTTATAAAGGTAAAGGCTCTTCAGGACATTATTTAGTGAATTATTTAAAAGGACATAAAAATCATGGTACTCTTTTCTGTCTGCCACATCTGTGATTCCTGGTCAGTGTATATTCATTTATGTTTCCAGAATTAAATTCCTAGTCACTTTACACCCAGATGCACTGGCTATTATATTAGATTCAGAAATAGTTTCAGTTAACAGTGTAAAAGTACATTCATTGCTATATCAACATTTCAATATTTCTTGAAATCCATGTGGTCATATCCTGACATCTCAGAAACAAACACAACTTTCTCCTACTGTTTAAGAAAGCAAGAAAGAGGGAGAAAAAGCAAGAAAGCAAGCAAGAAATTAGATTTTATTTTAAAATCAATTGAAAGTACTGACTTCTTTTCAGGAATTAGTTGCGATTAGAATTTTAGAGTTGAATCCTGCAAAGATATAAGCATGCGTGCAGCTTTACCTAAATTAATAGTTTAGCAAAGGGAATGAGACTGCTTGTATATGCAAGGTTATGCATCACGCTTAAGCCTTTTCAGGTTCAAGGCTTTAGACCAAGGTTATCTAACTGATGGTCTAAGAGGGGTTAACATGTAGCCTGTGGGCTCTCATGTGGTGGAACAGGAGGTTGGACTGTGCATACAGCAGGAGAGTGGCCCCCAGGTGTGCAGTCTGTGCTGCATGTCGCTCCCCAGCTGCCCCAAAGTTGGACAGCCCTGCCTTGGATTACAAGATTCCCTATTTAAACATGGTCTTTTGTCAGAATATCTGTGTAGAAGGCTTACCTTTCCGAGCTTGGGTTGAGACCCAGGCTTGAGATCCTGCTGTTTTGATTGGTGGAGCCCATACACCAATCAGGAGGCAGCAAGGGAAATAAAGTGACACCCCTTTCCTGAGGGGAGGGGGAGAGGAGCTTACCCGGACCTGACTGAAGACTGCAAACTGTCAGGTCCGGAAGACTTCAGGGGCGTAGCCCTCAAGCATATAAAAGGAGCTGCATGCCCAGCATGAGGGAGATGCATCGGGAACAGAGAAGAGAGAAGAGCAGGGCTTAGAAGAGCTGAGAAGAGCTGCTCAGCAGGGTGAAGCACTAGCCCAGGAAGATCCCCTGAAAACTTCTATCAGTGGGGAGTGGCAGATGGCTCCAGCAGCTAGAGTCTTAGTGTGCAGCACAGAACACGACGTCTGGACCCGGGGAGCTGTGTGAGACAGCTTGGGTCTGCAACCTCAGGTGTGTGGCCAGAGACACGGTGCACGGAGCAGGATCTTTGGAGCCTCTTGGGTGGCTCAGTTCCACAACCCCCAGCACGAGGCTGGGAGCTTGCTGCAGAAGGTGCTGCAAGGAGGGTGAGAGACCCTGGGAGTCACTCGAGATGGCTCAGGACAGCAGCACAGTGCAGACAATACTTCCCAGAGGGTCCAGGAGCAGACCAAGCCCCAGTGCTGCACAAGGCTGTCTGGGCCTCCAACCCCTAGCACAAGGTGAAGTACCCACAACATGGAGTGGTGCATATGTCAGCTGGATCATGAATTTTTTATCACCCAGTGGGCCAGTGAGCCATATTCAAAGACCTCACAGGAAGCGGTATCACATCATCCCCCCCCCTCAATGCAAGTACAGTGTTGGCAAGTGGGACAAGAGGCACTATCCAGCCAGGATGGTTTGTGGTGCCTGGGCCCAGGACAGGTGGAAATGAACAGCTCTGGGATCCAGCCATGTAGCAGGACGGAGCTATGGATAGATCACTGAAGTGGGGGTGGGCACTCCCTGACACTGTGCACACTTGTGGGGAGGGATCGGGGCTACAGACAACACATAAGGGAGGTAAGGAGGGACATCTCCCTCATTTCTGTAGGGCATGAGGCTGCAGACTGGCACTGGGCAGGTGCTGCCTCCATGGCCCCACAGGCAGGACCCAGCATGGAAGGGCAGAGCGGGAGGAGGCGGCTCAGTGCTGTCACCACCACAGGGAGTGCCGTGCTACCAAGGTGAGGTGCTGCAGCAGTGGTGCAGAGTTGTGCCCACCCCCCACTGTGCCAGTGGGTGTCCATGCCAGTGCAGCACTCCCAGAGGTGGTAGTGGCAGCACTAAGCCTCCCCACCCCACTCTGCCCTCCTGCATTGGGTTCTACCCAGTGGGCTGCAGAGGTGGCTCCTTCTTGGTGCTGATTTGGCCAGGCTGCAGCTCTGTGCCCTGCTGTGGATGCAGAAATCTGTGGTGGGCATGTTCCCCCCCATGCCCACCTGACATGCTGCCTATGATGTCACCTATACCCACATACCCCCTACCCCACACACACCTCCCTTCCCCACATACTGGAAGGCTTGGGCCTGGGGGCAGCACATCACGGGTGAGGATGGGCTGGGTGCAGGTTAAGAGTGAGGGGCACCAGAGGGCTGGGGAGGTGGGAAGCTGTGCATTGGGAGTGAGGGGAAATGGCATGGCCAGGGGGAGGGCACCAGCATATCAGGGCTGCTTAGCATCAGAAAGCAGCAGGGGATACAGCTGCAGCTGGACCCATGTCTTGATGAGCAAAGCGGCAGGGGGAACTCTGATTTTCCATGATAAAAAAACCAAACTCAAATGCCAAAATATATAGATATTTGGAATGTAATCATTGTAATGATTGAAGCACTGGAAGGCTTCCAAGTTGCTTTCAAATTGTAAATATATCAGTAGGGTATTGTGTTCAACTGATATATACAGTGGTGTTTCATTTTAATAACAAAAATGTGGAGTTTGGAGTTTTAAATGAAATAATTTTGATTTTTTTATTACATAATTTTGGATTTTTAAACAGAGAAAACCAGGATGACTGAGGAGCAACGGTTTTAAGTTGAAAGACAAATTTAGGTTAAATATTAAAAAGAACTTTCTCACTATGAAGATGATTATGCATTGGGACAGGCTACCTAGTAAGGTTGTAGAATCTCCATTCCTCAATGTTTTTTAGAGGAAATTAAACAAACACTTGGTTGGGGTGATTTAGCTGAGGGTGACCCTGCCTTGATTCCCATGGTCCCCTCTAGCACTACTTTCCTATGATGCCATGAGCTTTTGAGGAAAAACTGATGACCCACAAAAACTACGAGAAGGAATTTCATGACATGTTTATTTATTTTTTCCTGATTGCTTCATAGCAATATATGAATATTCTCTCACATTGAGAGCAACTAGCTTATATTAGTCTCACAATTCTATACTGTTCTTCAGTACTAACCCCTGATAAAAGAGTATCAAGCATATAGTAATACTGGGTGCATCTACATGTGTGCTTTTTTGCAAAATTGACTCATTAGCTCCACAGTAAAGTGTCACAGTCTACAGATGTGCTGGTATAAGGGTGCAGTAAACTAATTAACTCTGCTGTACAATAGTACTATCCTATGGCAGAGTAATTGCCTCCACTGAAATGCACATGTAGATGGTAAGAGCAGTTGGATGGGGCATGAGAGTGCTAAAGTGCAGGGGCTGCCTGCCACCTAGCCCCACACTGTAGCACCCTCATGCCCCAAGAAGCCTTGCTGCTGCCTGATGCTGCCACTTGGAGACTGGGGCTGACTCTCCAGGCCCCCTGCCAGCCTGGGGTTCCTGTGCTCTGGCTCAAAGTGTTGAATTCTGGGCAGAGGACTGGGCAGGGCACTGGTTATATGCAAACACCATGCTGGGAAGCAGATGATTCTACCATGAACTGCACTGGAGTTTATTACTTTGCACTAATAGAACATGTACGTGCACTCACTAGGTGTCTCTACACACTATCCTGCAGCAATGTAGTGATGCACTATGTCGCTGTATGGCGCGCTATGGCAACATAGGGGTCTACAAGTGATTTCTAGCTATGTCGCTGTAGTGGAGCACCCCCCACTTATAGTGTGCCACTGTGGCAACATAGCAGGGCAATTTAACCATGAGCTGCCTGTATGGTGCAGTATGGATGGCTGTTGCACTGTGTTTTAATATTTCCAAAAGGAAGTACTAAAGCATGGTGCAGTAACAATGCCATTGTACAGGAATGTGTAGACGTGACCACTGTATACTACAACATGCTGATTTTCAGAGTCTTTCTCTTTTGTTTCAGGATTCACAAGTGATTTATACTTTAAAGATATAACAACATACTAAAACAACACATGGGGATTGGAGACAGCAACCTAGGAGACTGGTTCAGAGCCAAGAGTCACATTAAGAGAAAAGGCAATGTGCTTCTTTTACCTGGGATTCTACTCAATATGTACTCATTTTAAAGGGACAGACACACAAAAGTTCCTGAGAGATTTTCAATGTTTCCCTTATTGATTAATGATTTCTACACTTTTAACACCTTCGTAACCCTACTTTTACATAGAGTAATTCTTCTCACACATTTTTTGTATGTGCTGATATTACATAGAGGCTCCATTCATGACAAATTTAGATACAGCCATTTCAGAGTTGCTGATGACAACAGCCAGGGTACTACTTAAACAGAAAACCAATGTAAGAATCCCTAAATAGTATAGTGTATAGGAATAATAGCTCCCCACAAGTACCTAACTGTTGTTTACAAAAAATAGTTCCCAGTGACTTTCAAAGGCAGTTAGGGTCCTCATTTTGGCTTTGGAAATCTCACCACTAAATATATTCTCATGTATGTGCAGTAATATAATATGTCCATATTAGATATTGCATATGTACAATTGATCCTGCACTGTTATATATTTCAACAATACCCAATTATAAAAACAATGTACTAAAAGATTGAAATACTTAATAAAAATTGCCAATTTTATAAGCATCATTTTGAAATTAACTGAGTCATTTTGGCTGCATAATCATACCCCTGAAGGGATGCAATAAAGTATAAATGTAATCAAATGCATTTTTAGAACAGGCTTCAAGGTAGTGCATGCACAATTTCTGACCCAAATATCCAGTCATGAGTATAATATCAGACCTTTAATTATAATTTCTATTATAATGGTTCTATTGAAGAAAATGTAACCACTACACTTACCTGCAATTACCCACACATAGTCTTGAGAAAGTGCAGATAAATGCTCTCCTATGAACCGTTGCTTGCTGAGACAGTTCACCCAACTATTTTAATCTCTTTTGCCCTGGGTTTATCGTCACTGTGATGGTATCTGCATGGAGGAAAAAAAGAACTAAATACCAATAATGAAAAATCACTATATTTGTTCGTAATTCCCCATTTGTTTTTTGCATGAATAAATCAGAGAGTTAGTTTGCAAACAGCTTATTGTGAGAACAATGAAATATAGCCCAGTTTTGGCTGAAGTTTGCTTGAATGAATGCTTTTTTGAGAAAGTCATTAGGTTATATCTGAATAACTTATCAAATTGCTAAAAGGTATATGGCTAAATCCTGTGCCCAATGAAGCCAGGAGCAAAGTACCTATTATCTTTTAAGGAAAGGTCAATATAGTTTTAGAATACAGAAACTTTCAAAACAAGGAAGAATACTCTTTAGAGTTGATAGTCTGTCATAGGCTGTAATTTCAAAATGCAGCTCTGTACTTTTTGTGGCGTTATCATTTGAACAAACACAGTTGTATGGTCTCACTAACTCCATACTACTGCACTATATAATATATAGCCCAGCTGCTGATTCTATGCAAAGCACCACCAATTTCAGTGGTGTGCCAGCAAGGGGCAACACGTTTTTAACACTTTTATTCAGTGTGGTACATACCAAGCAAATGGCTTTATGCAAAAAAATAGAATTAGAGACTGGCTGAATATTTGGACATATATTCATGTTGGGGGTGGGGAGGGAGGGGGACACCTTCACAATTACAGTTCATGCTATCATATTCAGCAGACTGGTAATTGATACAGGCAACTGCTGGCCGCAGAAGGATGAGGAGGGACTGCTTGTATTGTACCATGTCTGTGAAGAGAGGCATTCATGCTGTAAAGATGTCACTTATTTAATCATATGTGTGTGTGTGTGTGTGTGTGTGTGTGTGTGTGTGTGTGTGTGTATAGATATATATATATATATAAACTTCATGTACATAAAATATTTATACTTCTTATATATTGTACATCTATAATATGTGTCATTTATAGTATATTAATGATACAAATCAATGAATTGTGACTTGTTAACGAACTGACTATGAATTACAAAATATTTCTTTATTTTGGCCACTTCTTGTAGATTGGATAATACATTTCCTTTAGGAATTTCTGTAAATTGAAAAAAAAGTGCATTAATGATGTCTTCCTTAAAATACTTAAACATTATATATACACATACTGATTTTAATACTCTATTTTTTAAATTCACAGTTACTTTGCTGGCAAATCACAACTCACTGGCTTGTGTCATTCATGCCTTCCTTAGTTGCTTTACATCAAATGAGCTTTAATAGATAATGATGAGATACATTTCAGTGCAAAGTAAAATGGTTAAAAATTTACTAATATATCTGTATGTGTATAGAGTACTTTCAATTAAGATATACTCTCAATTAATTATTTTATATGCAAGTGTAGTACAATGCTGAAAATCTATTTTATCTGCATGTGAGAAGCTAAATCATGGACTGATTACTCTCTTTTATAGCAATGGTAATGTTAAGTGCTTCATGTTTGAAGCTAAGTGTTGGCAAGGAAATTTTTGTGAGTCAAGGAAGCAATTTATTGTTATACTAAGCTCTAGAGATAAAAGCAGATCAAAACCATAAAGGGAATATGGAGAATGAACGGTGTCATAGACAGTTGTACATAATAAAAAGAAATCCTTTTGACTTGAAAACAGTCTGTATGCTGTGCATTATTAATTATTACACAAATACAAAGCAACATCTACAGAAAAAGAAAACAACTTCTAGACTGACTTTATTTCATTCTGAGTTTTTTAAATGGCATGTCTCAAGCACATAAGTTTTAAGTTTCAGCATAAGTCTTGAAAGCATCAGTACCTGTGTGTCAAAAGCAAACTAAATTCCTTCCCTTCTCTGTTATCTTTTCCTTTAATGATGAGAAAATTATCAGTTTCAATTATGTACTAACAGATAACAACACCTAACTTGTCTAGAGTCACAAGTCATGGGATAATGAAAAACTGAAATAAATACATGTGTTAATGTTATAAAATACCAGTAGTGTATCTGGAATAGAGGGGTGAGGAGAGGAGCGATAGGGACAACCACCCCAGTTGCCAACTTGGGAGGAGAGTGAAAAAAAAGTCATCCTTTTTGCTTTCCACCAGGTGCCCAGCGGCATCCATACACGTCCATAAAATATAGTCATGAACATTGTTTGATCAGGCTTACTAGTCTTTCAGCTGCAAATTGCAAAATTGGAACTGAAAATGATGGCCTCATGATGTGACTGCCTGCTAAGTAGTAGTTATATTTACTCACCAAGTTCTTCAACGTTGAACTTTAAACCATTTTTAGGTAAAGCCATTTTGCAATTTATTTTAATAGATCAGTTAGAAAAAATAGACATTTATAAGTCAGCAGAACAAGATGAACTTCATCCAAGACTGCTGAAGGAGCTGGCTGAAGTCATTGCACAACCACTGGTGAAACTCTTCCAAAACTCGTGGCACTTGGGGGAGGTCCCTGAAGACTGGAAGAGGGCCACTGCTGTGCCCATCTTCAAGAAGAGTAGGAGAGAGGACCTGGGCAACTATAGGACAATTAGCCTAACTTCTATCCCAGGGAAAATCCTGGAAAAATTCAAAGAGTCCATGTGCAATACACTTGCAGAAGGTAGGATTCTGAATGACAGCCAACATGGCTTCTTCATGGGCAGGTCTTGTCTTACCAATCTCATCTCCTTCTATGACCAGGTAACTTTCCACCTGGATAAGAGAGAGGAGGTCAACATTGTATACCTAGACTTCCAAAAGGCCTTTGATCTGGTATCCCATGATGTTCTCATGGGAAAATTGAAAGATTACGGGCTTAACTGCTTGACATGTATGTGGGTTGGAAGCTGGCTGCAGGGTAGGACCCAGAGATTTCTAATGAATGGATCTGTGTCATCCTGGTGAGAAGTGGCCAGTGGTGTCCCTCAGGGGTTTGTCCTTGGTCCAGTGTTTTCAACATCTTTATCAATGATTTGGGTTTAGGGGTCACTGGCCAACTTAGTGGATGGCACCAAGTTATGAGGGCCTGTGGTCATGGTTGAAGTTAGGCTGCAGATACAGGTGGACCTAGACAGGCTGGCAAGTTGGGCAGATCAGAACCAGATGAAGTTCAACATTGAGAAGTGTAAAGTGCCCCATCTGGGGATGAACAATCCCCAACATACTTACAGGCTAGATGGCACCAAACTGACTAGAACCACAACTCAAAGTGGCCTAAGGGTAATAATAGATCATAGTATGAACATGAGCCGTTAGTGTAATGCTGTAGCCAGCAGGGCAAACAATACCCATGCATCAACTGATGCATCTCAAGCAAAACCAAGGAAGTTATTCTTCCACTTTACTCAGCATTGATGAGACCACAGCTGGAGTACTGGACATGGAAAAGCTTGAGACAGTCCAGAGAAGAGCCACCCATATGACCAGAGACTTGCAAGGCAGTGGCTCCAGCTCATGCAGGTGGAAGCAGAGCAAATCTAGCTCTGGCACAGGCTGTAGGGAGCAGGAGAAGAGGACTGTGGCACTCCCCCTGACCTGGGCTGCAGCTGCAGCTGCTGTGCTACACCAGGCAGCCTGGTCATGGCTCCTCCTGCCCTCCAAGCAGCATCTCCTAGCTGTCCTGGCCCTGTGAGCACAGGAACAAGCCCCAGTGCCACCAGCCTGGTCACACAGATCTTCCTTGCCTTCTTCCCCTGCTGGAAGGGCCTAGCACCTTGCTGCCACCCCTCTATCCTGCCATAGCTCACAACCTTTTGAAAGTCTTGTGATCCACTTTTGGGCTGAGAACCATGGGTTAAAAAACACTGAGCTAGAATATATTATCTTTGTGAAACCAAATGAAAATGGCATCTTGTGAGCTGAGCTGGCTTTTCCCATTAGTTAGTGAAGGACCCAAGTAACAAAGCTTATGAATATAACTTCTTCCAGGTAGTTGTGCCACTTGACCTAGCTCCAGAGCCTCTGGCTTCCTTAACTGCACCAGGGATCACTATCTAATAAAATGCCATGTAGCCAGACACCACAAATGTATTAATATCAAATGGGTGTAGCTTGTAGCCGTGTTGGTCTAAGGACATAGGCAGACAAAGTTCTTTGGGTGAATTTGATATCTTTTAATAGACCAACTTAAAAAGTCAAGGGAAAAAAATTTAAGTAAGCTTTCAGGTTCAAAAACCCTTTGCCAGGCTGAGGAAGTTTCAGCAGTTGGTGTGTGCTCTTCCTGAATGGAAAGAAAAGTAAAGAAGGCAGAGGCCGGGCACCAGATCCTCCCAGTCTCCACCGGGCACTGAACCTTCTTTCAATGCACCCTGGGCCCTCCTGGGCACCAGACATTCCTGGTCCACCCTGCCACGGGCACTGGACCTTCTCTCAAGTACCTAGCCCTTCCTGAGCTCTAGCTCTTTGTCTGTGTGGGCCTCAGGCCCATCTCTTCCAAGGCCTACTCTGGCCCTGCTCTCTGCCCCTCAATGGGCTCTGGCTCTCTCCCTCTAGTATGTATTCCAAGGCTTGTTTCTCCCAGGCCCTCTATTCTTCCACCCCTTCTCTCTCACTCATTGAACCAGCCAGGACCTTGATAACTCCCCTTCAGTCCCTTCCACAACCACCAACCACTGTTCACCACCAGCCCACTCAAGCCATTGCCTCTATCCCCCGGTCTATGTATTCGAAGGCCTGCTTTGCCCCTCTTGGGCCCTGGGCTCTGGCTTCTGTCCTCAGACCTATCTATTCCAGGCCTGTGTCTCCTCTCTGGAGCTGTATCCCTGGCTCCTCTTCACCTATGTATTCCAAGGCTTGTTTCACTGCTCTCAGGCACTGAGCCCCTCTCCAAGTGATGGGCTTACCCACTCCTGTTCCCATGCCTGGCTTGCTTCTGGGCTCAGTACTGCTTACCCAAGCTTAGATGTTAAGGCAGGAGCTCCTCTCCCTGTGGCTCCCAGGGCTAGACTACCCAACCAGCTCCACCCCTGGCTTATGTACCTCAAGCCCAGCCCCCTCCTGGTCAGCTTTCTCTCTAATCAACCCCTGCCACAGCTGCAGGCAGTCTCTCCTCATAAAGTGCCCTGTAACATACCCCCTACCTCCATTCTAGCACCCCACCAATAATAAGAGTCCAGGGATTGTATCCTGGGTGTCCAGCCATAGTTGTACTACTGGTTGGAGTTTGGCATTTCACACAAGTTTAATTCAGTGTAAAGTAAAGATGTTAAACAAAAGAGTTGTATAAATCTGACTTCATTCAAAGTGGAAGAGAGAAAAATAGTCACTATCTGTCTCAAGTAGGAAGACACAATTGAAATCATATAAGGTGACACATCAAGGTGACATTCAGAAAAATCAGGGGTGCAATTATAATGTTGACTTTTGCCTTTTGTTACACAGAAAGCCCACCAAATTGCACATAATGACTGACCAAGTAAATTGAGGGCCAGATTTTCAAAAGGACTCAGTATCCAATACTTTCCAATTAACAAGGTAATTGGCCAAATTTCCAAAGGCACTCAACTCCAATTTCAGCAACCAAATGAAATGAGGGTTTTTTTTTTTCAAATGCATTCAGCAGCCAGCAATATGCATTCCTTTTTTAATACTTTTAAAGGAATTATTTTCAAGACTGTAAGTGGCTAAGAGAAGCTACAGAATAGCAACTGTAACAGTGTAACAGTAGCCTTTGAAATGTTTTTAAATGACTAGATAGTCATTTCCAGAAAAGTCCACATTGTCATCCTCTAGGTCCAATTCAATTTTTTTATTTTCATGCAAACAATTGCACCCATAAAGACTGGTATACATTCTTTAACTACAAGTAAATAGGTTTTTGCACATGACAGACATATATTTGAGCACCCAGCTGTTCACTTTTCACAATTGTTGTTTGGATGCCAGCTAGTCATTTAGATGAAGCAGTCAGTAGGAAATGAAAATGAAACATTCAAAAAATCAGTGAACACAACTGAGGATTTGTGCCATGCAACCTAACTACTTATGTAATTTTAGCTTTAAAAATAGTGGTCAAACTTGGCACTAAGCAGAAAAAGAAAAGACATAAGTAACAATATGTCCTTTGTGCTTCCTCCCATGGCAGCAATTTTTCTTTCGTGTTAAAGCTTTCTGTAACCAATTCTAGTATAGATGCTGATTTTCAGTAAAAGCAAAAAGAAGACAAGAACTCTGGCATACCAGAAAGTATCCGCTAAGTGCCACACAGTGCTTTCTTTAGAACACATGATGGGGCAAAATGAACACTCAGTACAAAGTGAATACTTTTCACTTATTCCAAAGACATATGGGCAGCTAAAACGTTGGTCTATTTACACTCTCTCTAGCACTCACCTTTTTCATCTCTCAGTGTGAATAAAGTAAACTACTTTTAGTTTATATTTTCTGTTTTGTCTGAGCTCATATTTTGTTCTTAGCAAAGCTGCTTTTGGCAGCTGTGAGTTCTTGGGGAAAGCCCACCAAGTGGTCTCAAAGCTCTGGAACCTACAGACATTTTAAATACAGTCAACAGAAGAAGTAAAGTAGGAGAAAATAAGCCCAGGTATATGGCAAAAAGCTATGAAGACCTAAAATCCAACATCATGGAATCTGTCAAAGAAAATCATATTTATTTATTCAGAAGTTAGCTTAGTTGGCAAAAAGAACAGCAGACTTAGAGTATAGTCCTACAAAGCCAATCATCCTTAAGAACTGAAGTATAGTTTTCATGACAACAATTTGAATTTGTGTTCAAACTTATACTGATTGTTGAATAATATCATCCAAACTGATATCAGGATTAAAACTTCTACTCTTAAGAGATAGTCCTGGGATCGCCAATGCCCAATATGATCCAAACTGGATTTTTAATTCTCTTTCCAAGCAAAAATGCTTCTACACTGTAACATTATCTATCACAATAGCAGAGAGTTTGTTTAAAAATGATTCAGAATGAAGTATATCAACTATCTACCATTCCTTATTGAATACACAATTTTATGAAGCTGAATTCCTCATTTATATTTATCTTTATTATTAAAATTTATTTTTCTAATTTTATTTAATTGCCATTATGCTGATGAAAGTCACATGGTTGAAGGTCTAACGTGTAATTGTTGACATAGAATTCCTTATTATGCTTTATCAGAGAAATATAGATTTCATTAGCAAATCAAAACATTGGTAGTTTAGGGTCAGTATACTTTTAGCCAATAGGTGATATTTCATAGGAAGATGTAAGTACTAATATACTTAATTCTCGGTGAGTGCATCTATACATGAAATTAATGTGATGCAATAAACTCCAGCATACATTGCGCCAGAGTTTATTGGTCCTGGGTTCTGCATTTAAACACATGCCCAGGACCACAACACGTTGAGCCGGGTGATAGCCTGGGTTCAGCCTGCCAACCTGGGGCTCCTCCAACCCAGCTCAGTGTGCTGCAAAGGGTCTGGGTGGGGCACAAGAGTACTGCAGTGTGGGGCTAGCTGGAAGGTAGCCCCGTGCTGAAGCACCTTTGTGCCCTAGTCAGCTGCATCAATATCTACATGTTAAACAATGTTGCCATAGGGTAGTACTTGTATTTACGAGTACTAACTACAATGGAGTTAATTAGTTTCCTTTGGCCTAATAGGGCTGCATGTATAGACACTGAGACTTTACTGCAGAGCTAATTAAGAAGCTCCACAGTAAATGTCTCATGTAGATGTACCCTGTGCATCTGGTGATATACTTCACATGGTGAGAGTGGGGAAGAAATATTCTTTATATCAAAAACTGCTGAAAATAAATACTAGTGATGCTACTTGTTGTGTGTATCCAAATCAGAGGTATAAAATTAACAGGAACTGTCAACATCAAATCCCAAATGTATGGTCAAGAAGACTAAATGATAAATATGTCTGAAAGTTTTCTGAACATTGGAATGGAAGGACAAAAAGTCTGCCTAATAGCATTGTGGACTCCTGTCGACATTGTTAAAAAATTGTTTCTGCCCTTTCTCAAAACACAGACTGTTGTTGCTAGAAGGATGTTTTTAGAAACAAAATAATACACATCATGTCAGGTTCCTCTTCTCCATCTCATATATCTAACCTAAAGGAAGAGACACTTATGAAAAGATAGTATAGTTTATGGGAGAACTGCATCCATTGTACAGTGACAGCATGAAGTAAAATGATAGTCTTTCAATTATGGAAGCAATAGAATACAATGCATTATAAGGCTGCTGTCATAGGATGAGGAAAGCACATTAAAGGAGAATCTGTCTGCACCTGCTTAATTTTCATGGGAGAATACCATATAATAATCCACCTAACGAATACAAAGGCTTCTATGTATGGAAATGGAAGTTATAACATCTCTGAATAAAACTGGATATATCCCAATAACCATTGTGACAGAAATTTACAGAGAAAAGTGGAAGTACATATTCCCTAGTGTGATTTGTATGACATCCATAGCAAAGGTTCACAGGGACACAGGACAGCATTAGAACTTGAAAGATTATAAATGGCTTACAGTAACACAAACCACAATGTCTTCGCACGTATAAAAGAAGATGACTCTGCTGCATTTCATAAATAAAATTGCCTCTCTTGGATTTACAGTTATGCTACTGAAGGTATGGGGGAAAATGTACATTTTAGCTAATTTAAAAAGTGAGGGGGAGAAGCTGCTTGGGACCATGTAGCACCTATTACAAACTAACTGTTACCTCTTCATGATTCTGTATGGATACATGTTAGCTAAATTACCCTAGTTTTGGCCCCAAATGAAGCAGGGTTAAAGGTGGAATTGTTTGGACCAACTTGCTCTGCTGCTGAATACTGCAAATGTAGTGGCTGTCTTGTAACAGCCTATACAGATGTCCTTTGATATCTCCAACCTAAATTTACCCTCTTGAAGCCTGAGGTCTTTGCTCCTAGTCCTGTCCTCTACAGCCATGGAAAAAAGCCTGTCTCCATCCTCTCTGTAATTGCCCTTCAAGTATTTGAAGACTGTTATTAAAACCCACCTCAGTCTTCTCTTTTTCAGACTAAATAATGCTAGCTCTTTCAGCCTTTCCTCAGAAGTCTTGTCTCCCAGTCCCTTGATCATTCTTGCTGCTCTGGACTCTTTCTAAACTATACCCATCCTTCTTGAAGTTTGGGACCCAAAACTGGATACCGTACCCCAGCTGAGGCTTCACAAGTGCTGAATAGAGGGGAGGAATCACTTTCCTTGATTAGCATGGGACACTCCTGTTAAAATATCATGCTGCTAGCTTTTTTTTTTTTTAGATGAGTGCTACTGGAATGTTATACCCAGTTTTTTTTGTACTATGCCAGTTTGCATAATCAACACAGTGCATGTATCCTAACAAAGAATACTTATACATAGTTCATGGGGATATATTATCTTATAAGGAGCAGAAATTTGACAGTAGAACACTACTCAATCTACACAAAGCTTACTGGCTGGAGGCTGAAGCATGAAAAAAAATCAAACAAGTAAGATGCAAGTGTTTTTCACATTGTAGGTAATTAATCCCTTTAATTTTCAGGACATTTTAAATCTAGAAGATATAAACTAAATCAAATGAAAATTAATTCAGTGAAATCCTGTAATGTGTAGCATGCAGGATTTCTGGCTTTATAATCTGCAGATCTATATTCCTCTTTATTGGGGAACTGTTTTGAATATTGCAAAGTTAATTCACCAGTGTAGATATATGGGGGAGGGGAGGAGGGAACTATGCAAACTGTACAAATGAGACTTAAATGTTGATGACTACTGCAGTAAATGAAGTATGCTGAGATGACAAGCTGCAAATTAGGCACACCAATTGGAATTAAAATTCCTAAGAAATTGCTTGTTTCCTCAGACACTCAGTCCAGTAACAAGGAGGTGATTCAAATTATCCAGCAGATGGTTTAGACATAAGGACAGCTTGCTAGAAGCAGGACAAGGCTAATTAGTCCATCATGCCTGCCCCTTTTCGTCTTTGCATTAATTCCCTGATTATTCTCCCCTCCCCATCCTATAAGTTATCCAGCTTACCAGCTACTCTGATTAGAAAACCATCTAGACCTCAGCAATGCTCTTTTGCAGCAACATACAGTGCAGAACTCCCGAAGAATAAGCAAGATTTTAGCTAAATGGAAAATCTGTAGGAAACTTTTCTCTTCTTGGCAGGTGTGCTATACTTTCCAGTGGCTTTCAGGAAAACTGCTGTCTTGCCTCAATATTTTTAACTGTTAAAAGATAAAAATCACTCAGAAATACTCTATGAATATTTATGATGATTGACTGCAGAGTTTGTATGAATTGTTATCCAAAATTAAAAGCATGTAAATGCCGAAAATCAAATTAAAGTAAATACTCTTCACAGACCCACAAACTTGGTATTTGACATAGAAAGCAAAGTTCACAAGACAGTTTTGATTTAATAGCATGTGTGCAAGTGGAGTCTACACATTGGAACAAGCAAAGTACTAGATATGGAGTAATGGTAAGATGCAAGCCCCTGCATATCTGTTCCCTTCTTGGATCTGTCTGTGTGAGACGTGAAGACTTAAACAATGTCCTGATTGTGTTAATGATGTGTTTTACTTCCTCATCACCTTTTAGGCTTTACTTCTTTTCCTAGGCAGGAAAGAGTAACTGTGGTGAGTTGAACCATATTTTTACTTCATGGTGTGCAAGTACAAAAGCTTCCATAATCAAGTTATCTACATAGGAATGCATAAAGTTATTATCTGCTTGATACCCTTAAAATTCAAACCATTAAAATCCCTGGACACGCAGGCAAATGACCTTTATCCTCTTAAATCCATCTCTATAAACATATACCTGAAATAGGGACAGGAAACTTTGTCAAAACAAGCAAACTGCAATGTTTTTCTTCCGTGCCCATTAACACCACCAGTAAATAAAGAATAGCAGACTATTAAGGATAGTTTGGTACTACTTTTCATTAACACACTAACGAGTAACATATTAGCTCACTTCAGATCTAATACAAGAAAAACCTAAATGCAAAGATTGCAAGAGCCTAATATTTTGTTCCTTTTCTTAAATGATCTAAAATAGACCTAATGTTTTTGTTTCTTTGTATATCCATATCTGTGTCAACGTTAAAAAGAAAAAGATTCATGCATTCTTTTAAGCTAAACCATGGCTTGGGACAGACATGACATTTTTACCTCTGTAAAAGTGATGGAAAACTGGTCCATACCCATAACAGAACAGAAGTTCAGCACGCACTGACTAGCTTAAGAATGGCAGAATCCAGTCTAAGATTTGCCCCTTCCTGCCCCCCCACAAAAAAACCCAAAAACAAATGTGTGTCTGGTCACTACCTGTCTATACTATGCAACTTACAGAAAACTGTGTAGCTTAGATCAACTTCACCTCAGGGTTTGTGAATGTCTGTACCTAGCCCAGTAGTTCTAAAATGCTTTACAGAACAATGAGTGCCCAGCACTAGATCAGCACATCACATAACATGCAATAAGAGAGTCACTGACCACCATGAGTTTCTCCAGTGGAATCAATTAGAGTTATATTTGTGATGAGCCTTACAACATTCTCATACACGTTTTCTTACACGTTGTGCGAGAGGGGGAAGAGATCCAGTGAATACACATTACAGAAGGCTCAAATATAAGGCATGGAGGAACATATTAGATGTATTAGTCAATGTTATTTTGTGGAGTTTATTTTTTTAATGCCAAGAGTAGCAAAAGATGATGTCATATGTATGCTCTCAATCACAGGGATGTAAATCTTGAATAATTCTACTGACATTGATCGAATGACTCCAGCTTTACACCACCAGCAACTAAGGGTGGAGTCTACCCTGATTTTTTTATCAATGTATATGTGTTTCTGATTTCCTTTTTACATACACTTAAGCAGGATGTAAGACTCCTCCTGACAGAACACAAAACGAACACAGACGTCATATGAAGAATTAGACGAAAACATGAAACATTAATATTAGGGGAACAGAGGCTATTGATGGAAAGCTTTGAAGACTCTGTCTGAAATATCCATAGGTGTCATTCTAGGGCCTCTCACAAATGATAACTGAATTTCAAAGATTAAACAGCATTACAGACTAACACACATGAACGTTTTCCCAAATTCAAACTGATAAAGGAAAGAATGAGAATACGATGGCCTTTCAATATCACTAATGCTCACACAGTCTAAGCTGCATTTGCTGTGTGTTTAGCTAGCATGTGTAAAGCATTGACTGGAAGAGAGAAGCTGGAAGTCTGGCATCTCTGGTTGTTTTCCAGATTCTGACACATGTGACTGCCTGAGTTACAGGGGGTGCAATTTCAAAAACAGCTAACAGATTCAGGAGTTCAAATACTGCTGATTAATAATTTGTGCTCCTAAGCAAAACTAGGCAAATTACTGGTTTTCAGTTCATTGGCTGAAATAAAAGTAAAGTATTTTTAATAGCATGTTTTGAATTATTTTACTAATTAATCTAGGTAATTCTTAAAGGGCATTTTAGTTTGACATTAAGAAAGTTAATGCTTTTATCAAATGTTGTTTCTTTGGTTATAACTTATAACAAATTTGACATCAATTTTCAAATAGTCTCAGTTGATCCAAATCCTTATTTCAGGCAAATAATGTCTGCCTGAAAATTTCACTAGGGGCCCCTCTACATGTGCATGTAAAGGTCCATTAGGATCTAATGCACAATCCATGCAATTCTGCCCCCTGCCATTCTACAAGTACATGGTAGAAGGTGTGGTTGTGGGATCATGCATGAGATTGCACCACACCTTCTTGCTGGTGCAGGGGAACCAATCCTGTGGTGCCTGGGGAGCCCAACCCCTTCCAGTTGTTCTATATTATATGTAGAACATGTTTATGGTGTGTTTGCCACTTTATGGTGCCTCAAAGTGGGTGCATATGTAGCAGCCTTGACATTTATGTCATGATTAATGATAACCACTAGGACTGTGTGAAATTTCACTGTTGCGTTTCGACACTGTTTCGACTCATTTTGAGCTCAAAACAGCGAAATCAAAATGAAATGAAGGGCTTTGAAAGAGCCTCCCAACAAAACAGTTCAACTGGGCTGAGTTTCTTTCCCCAGCCCCATCCTAGTGCTGGGGAGATGAACTGAGCAATCAGGCTTAGTTCTCTTCCCCAGATCCCTGGTCCCAGGCGACAGCACCTGGCTTCCCCCCCTCATCTGGCAGGGAGATCTGGGGCCCACAACTGCAGGAGGACTGGCACAGCCCCCACAGCCCTCCCCGGGTTGCGGGCCCCCTGCTTGCCAGATGAGAGAGGCTGCTTCAAGCTTCCCCATTATAGCCTGTGGGCAAAATGTCAAAACTGTTTTGACACAATGAAACGGAACAGTGGTTCCAAATTGAAATGAAATTCAAAACGAAATGCTCCTCCATTGAAACCTCAAAATGCAAGTCGAAATGGAATGGTGCTGTTTCACACAGCCCTAATAATTGCAACAGAAGTGGAATGTGGAGGGAGCCTAGAATCATTTAGGGCATTGAAATGTGAACAATTTATTGTAGAGAAAGAGGGCGTGAGCCGTTCTAACATGTCAGCTGCTTTGGAATAACTGCTTACATGTACACCTTTATCTGGTAGTAAGTGGGAACTGAACTACAGTAATTCAGCTTCCACTAACTGAAAGGCCAGAGCATGTACATAAAAAGATACTGCAGAGTAACTGAGAAGTGGTAAAGCCTCACTCCCTTGCATGCTGTAGTAAACCGCTTGTTTGTTCATATCCTTAGGGGATTTTGAAAATACCATCCTTAATCTTACTGTTCTGTCACTTTCCCAACTAAAAGTACCCACTGCCTTATAACAGCTGGACAAAATTTAGTTTTTTGAAGGATTCTGGCAACGTATTTCAAGATTTATTTCACCCCTACTAGATTTCGTTTTTCAGCATTGGGTTGGAATAGAGCAGTAAGTTGGTCTGCCCAGTTTTGCCAGGTTTCCATTTTTGTTGTATACGTTTTCACATGGGCCTGTTATAACTCCATGAGAACTTTATTCACACGCTAGACATCTGTCAAAGAAATAAACCTTCAAAAAACTATTCTGTCTCAAATTGTTATCAGCTACCATCTAACATGAGACTGGTGAGCACTGTATAAGGTACAGTATATGAATGCGCTGAATGGAATGTTTCAGATACTGGGTAAATATTCCTCAGCCCGCAACCCAGCTGCTTCTTACTGTATCAGCAGATTATGGCTAATGCGGCTTTCCCCCTACACAATGCAATCCCTGGGTGCAAAAGCCAGCTCCACTTTATTTGCCCACTTGCACATTTCTAAAGGAGGCACATCAGGGTAGGAAGGATTCCAGAAATACATGTACATAGGATGAGGATTTTTTTTCCCTTCAGGTCTTCCTCCAAAGTGCTTTTTCACATCCCTAACCACTACAAAGGCATCTCTACATAGCCATGGCTGCAGCCAGCTCTGAGATTGCTTAATATTATTTCAGAAATTGTTTTGACCCTGTGCAAGTGTAATATCAGGGAAATAACTTCGAGTGAAGCCTGTCTTTTTTCTCTTTTCTGAATGTTCAGCTGAGAGAGGACTGAACCTCCTGCATGTATGTTCTCTCTAGAAAGTACATTAATGTTTAAATATGTCTTATTTGGTTTAAATAATGTCAAGTCCCAGAAGAAAGCAATGGGAGACAGGCAAACAAAAGCAGCATTTTATGGCCAATGAGAGATTAAGTCAGCACCCTATACAGTAATATTTAATATTAAGTATGCACAAAAGCAGCACTGTGGAAACAATTCCATGCCCTCTGTCATGTAAAAAGTCAACCATTATATACAGTCAATTTATTATTATTATTATTATTATTATTATTTAACAGTTATGTTACAATATTACCTACAGTTCTTAACCAGGTCAAGGAACCATTATGCTAAGCACTGCGCAAACACACAACAAATGATAATCTATGCCCCAAAGAGATCAATCAACGGTAGCTTGTTTTGCCTTAAACAGCGTAGCTACTCTTAGTCCAGCATTGAAAGCACTGGCACACTGCAGAAAAGAGAACTTCTAAAACAATTTAGACAAAGAGTGTGTGAAAATGATTATATAAATAGAATAACTGTTTTACAATATTTTTTGAAGTAGGGGCAGGCAGTACAATACAATAATGTGAAGTTGCTGTGTTTTAATCATGCCATCAGGGATGCAGAGCTAACTAGCAGAAGGGTGTTCCTATTAATGTCTCTAACAGTAATTGTTATTTTAATTGGCTGAAATAAACTATAGTGCCCTTAGGCCAGTGATAAAACTGTTCTGATGTGGAGCTTCCTTCCCTTTAGAAAGAAGTATTGTAATGAATAACTTACCCTTTGAATTAAAAAAAAATAGCCATGTTATTAATTTTCATCAAGACTGAATGGTGGGGAAAAATAGATGAAGGAGATCCATGAACTTTCTTCTGGATACTAAAGATTCCTGATCTAACATCTTTCTAATTATGCATCATGCACAAAGCTTCATGGAGTGATTTTGCAAATCTTCCTTCTCCAAGCACTTCTGGTAAGTACTGGGGCTGTGCAAAGCTTCAGTCACTGATTCGATTCAGCAGAGATTTGGCCCAATTTGGTGGCCAAATCTCTGAATCCAAATTGAACTAAAGGACCCTTAAATCTCATGGTAGAGCCCTCACTCCCCTCCTGCTCTCCCAGCCCACCCCATGGTTTCCCTGCCTGGCCCCAGCTCCCAGATCTTAAAAAATATTAAATCAGAATGATCTGAATGCCTGAAAGGTACTTTTGGTCCACTACTAGATTCACCACTAAGTACACGGGGCCCCCTGCCCATGCTCCTGTGGGATGCTCCATGTGCCCCACCATTGCTGGGTTCATGAGCCACTCCTGGTACCTCGAGGTATGTAGAAAAAATATTTAAAGCTGTGTCTATGGCCAAACAGCTGATTCTCTGATTCATCATTGAACCTTCAATTCAGATTCAGCTGAATCGAATCGGCACAGTGAACCAAATCAATTAATCAAATCACTGTCCCCGATTTAGGCCCCAATTTAGGCCGAATCCAAATCCTGAATTGAATAGAGACCATTTCTCACACCTCTAGTAAGTATCAAGGGTATCCAGATTTAAATGATTATTTTTAAGGTGGAGATATTTTGAGGGTTAATTGCAAACAAGTGTCAACAAATCTCAAAGTAAATGGAAACAATTCCACAGTACATCATTTTCAGACAAGGATTTTCAAGTGGAGATCATGTTTAAATTTGTATTTCTTGGATCTTGCAAGAAATTTCTCTTTCCCTCTTTATATTATATAGAGTGACAATACTTGTCCCTAAGGCAAGTGTGTCTTTTCTTCCAGGTTGGCTGATCTCATATGGTGTGCTTTAAACTAGTTTCACTGGGGGGTGGGGCCACAGGAGGATGGGAGGACACCTCCCAACCAAGATGGGTGACAAGCACAAGGAGTACCCAGGTAAGTGACAGGGGTCCAGATAATCCTAAGAATCAGGGGGTGGTGCATGCACCAATACAAGGCCTGAAATGCCTCTACACTAATGCTCATAGCATGGGAAATAAGCAGAAGGAACACGCCCTCCAGATAGCTAGTACAAATCCAGACATAGTAGGGCTCACAGAAACCTAGTGGGATTCATCCTATGACTGGGCAGTAAACATTAGGGGCTACAGACTATACAGGCAGGATAGAACAGGGAGGAAAGGTGGGGGTGTGGCGCTGTACATCAAAAAGTAATACACATACTCAACTAACAGGATTGGGTCAAAGGAGGGGCAGGCTGATTGGGTCAGAATACCTGAATATTGGGTCATGGGGAAAGGGACTTAACGGTGGGGGTCTACTACAGACCACCCAACCAAGGGCAAGAGCTGGACTGTGAATTCTCAGGCCAGCTTGTGGAGGTATATAAGGCAAGGGATGTAGTCATCATGGGTGATCTAAATTACCCAGACATCTGCTGGGAGGAGCAGTAAGCCAGGTTGGACCGCTCATGAAAATTCCTTGCTGAGATACAGGACCTCCACTTAACCCAGGAGGTGCACAGTCCCACTACAGAGAATGCCCTCCTGGACCTGGTTCTGGCCACAGATGATGACCTGGTGAGCGGACTCCAGGTTCTTGACAACCTGGGTGACAGCGATCATCGCCTGCTGAAATTCACCATACAATGCAGGGTGTCAAGGACCTGCAGTAAGGCAGTAGCCTTTGACTTCAAGATGGCCAACTTCAATGAGTTGAGATTGGTAGGAGAGGCACTGGGGTCCTGGAAAGTTAGGGAACTGGGTGTCCAAGATGAATGGTTATTCCCTAGGAAGACGATCCTCCTAGCCCAAGGGGTGACAGTCTCAATGAGAATGAAAGGGGGCAAGAATGCTCAGAAGCCCTCCCTGGCTCACCAAAGGCATTCAAGAATGTCTAAAAGCCAAAAAAGAGGTGTACACCCAGCAGAAGGGAGGAGCTATCACCAAAGAGGAGTATACCTACATTGCATGGGCTTGTAGGAGGGCTGTTAGGAAAGCTAAGGCAGAAACAGAACTAGGGCTAGCATCAAGGATCAAGAACAACAAAAAGTAATTTTTTAAATACATAGGGAGTATGAGGAAAGCACCAGGTAATGTGGGGCCCCTGTGGGATATGCTTGGCAATCTGGTGGTTGCACCAGAGGAAAAGGCAGACCTTTTTAACAATTTCTTTGCCTCCATTTTTTTGTGCAAGGACCAAGACTCTCCCACTGAGATTCAGGATGGACTCAGGAAAGACTCTTACAGGCCTAGGGTCAGGAAGGACTGCGTTAGGGAACTTCTGGAGGGGCTGGACATGTTCAAATCAGCAGGTCAAGATGCTCTCCACCCCAAGGTGCTGAGGGAATTGGCAGGGGTTATCAAGGGGGCCCTGGCATGGCTTTTTGAGCACTAGTGGTGCTCTGGCCAGGTGCCAGATGACTGGAAGAGGGCCAATGTGGTCCCCATTTTCAAAAAAGGGAGGAGGGAGGACCCAGGCAACTATAGGCCTGTTAGTCTTACTTTGATCATGGGGAAGCTCTTTGAAAAGATTATCCAGGAGCACATCTGGGAAGGACCAGCAGAGGGGATGATGCTCAGAAGCAACCAGCATGGGTTCATTAGGGGCAGGTCCTGTCAGATAAACCTGATTGCCTTCTACGATCAGGTCACAAAATCATTGGATGCAAGTGTTGTGGTAGATGTAGTCTTTCTGGACTTCAGGAAGGCCTTTGACACCGTCTCCCACCCCATTCTCATTAAAAAGCTAGGTGACTGTGGCATTGATGCCTACAGTCAGATGGATGGCAAATTGACTGAGGGACCACACGCAGAGAGTGGTTGTGGACAGGTCATATTCAACCTGGAGGGAGGTGGGCAGTGGGGTTTCATTAGAGAGCTGTGCTAATTAAAAGTGCCCACACATCATGGGTATCAGTGTCCCCGCATTTCCCCACACTGTAAAAATGGTGGTGGAGCACTTTGAACTAAAGCTTATACACATTCACATAGTTTTGTAAGAGAGGATCCAATTATTACCAACCATGACATTATTACTTGCTGACTTCTCATAAATACTACAGAATGCTGGAAATATAAAAGAGTAGATTTTTAAAGACATAAAGAACAGTAGCTGATTTGCACGAGTGAATTTGACTGAAATTCACTCATGGTGCATGGGCCCAGAAGAAGATCTTCCTTGTCATGTAAGTTCTGGTTTCTGGCTGCATTGGGAAGATGTGTGGGGAGCACATAATTCCAGTTTAACTAATTTAGGGCATCTATGCTAGCCTAGCATGCGTTGCAGATGGTCCCAGGATGTCACTTCTCCACTCTCTAAATGCTCCATCTGTGGAACACAGTTTCATAGGGTTTGTGTGGGTAGTATGCATTTATCTTGTATTAAGAAATGTGTATCATGCTGCTATTGCCTTTCTACTGAAAACAATAGGCATAGGGTGGTCTCTGGTGTGTGCAGCTAAACATTTTAGGCAGGCACACTGTGTAATATTTTGTATTCATTAAGTGAAGGCAGAACTTTTAGTGCTTTTGTTCACATAATGAACATATTTCTAATCAGTAATTGTATACATTAAAATCTACATTTAACTCAGCCTGGTTTTCCCTATATGTATGCAAATACTATTGAAAGAAAACTCTTCTGTGAAGGGTGTTGGTTAACCCTGAAGAGAACTTTGAGTTGATGGACTTACCGTTTTTGCTGTTGAAGGTTGTGGCCACACAAGTTTTCCTGCAGACTGAACCCTTCTGAAGCACTTCTGTTCTGCCTACTATTTTCTTATTTGACACCTTCACACCCAGTGCTTACTGACAGTGTTTTAATGACCTGTAAGGAGGAGGAATAATTATTTTGTTGAAAAAAGAAAAAAAATGAAAACTAGACTTACCAATATTACCTTAGCTAGAGATAGACATTACACATAAACTGGTTTAAGTGATCAGAAGCTGGTTTCAACCTGTAACAAAACAGATATTCAGTGCACATAAACCAGTTTGAAAATGGCTGAAACCAGTTTGAGAAAAACCTGGTTAAATGTAGTATATCAGACTTAAATTATTTGGCTCAAACCGGTTTATGCAATGTCCCAGACCTTTTGCTGATTTAGGATAAACCAAACGCTCCTAGCATCCCAGCATGCTCTCTGGGCTGGGCAGGGCACTCTGCTCCATTGCGGGACTGGCCCCTCCACTCTGCTCCCTGGCTGGATCTCAGCAAAAGCTTGCAGGCGTAGAGCATCTGCCTGGCTTCTCTCTGCTAAGTAGGAATTATTTCCTGCTCCCCTCTACCTTATGCAGACACCTCAGCATTAGCTAGCAGACCACACACTGGCTACAGTCCATGCTGTGGGAGAGGACAGAGACAGACAGGCATTGGACAGAGACAGACAGGCATTCTGGAGCTAATAAACAGGTAGCTTAATGTCCTTCCTTGGAAGAGCTGTTTAAGAAGGGCTCCATTAGTTAATGAAAGGAGGCTATGATTTCTAAATGAGTTGATAAAGGTTTATAAACTGAGTTAAGGGTGACAAACTTTCCCTGCTGGGCAGCTCGGGGAAGGAGGGGTGGGGAATAATCAGAGCATCCTGCCAGTGCCTGGCCACACACCCCTCAGCTCTGCCCTGTGGAAGCAAAGGGAGGGCTTCTCTAGCACCCCCCAGCTTCTAGCCTGTGCCACTGCAGGCATGTCCCTGCATTTCTGAAATGTCTGTTTGGGTTACACACTGATTTAGCTGAGCCAGGTTAAACTAACCTGCAAAGATTGAATTAATTCAGGCTCAGGCTTTTTGAATGTCTGTCCCTAGCCCTTGTTCCTGGCTGTGTTTATTGTGCGTTAAGAAAGAGATGACACAAACTGTGCTATAACAATCAACAAGCCAGAGAAGTAGGTTTAATGTCTCCAGTATTTAAGGTCTGAGACGTTTCAGTTCAGAAGCTGTATTCCTAACTCTTATGCTCAGTAGCTACTGATGCCCATTGCCTCCAAGAATTTGTCTAATCCCTTTTTTGAATCTAGCTAAACTGTCAGCTTCCACAACATCTGGTAGCAATGAGTGCCGCACTTTAATTATACACTGTATAAAAAGATAATTTCCTTTAGTTAGTTTTAAACTCATTGTCTACAAGTTTCATTTTGTGACCCCCTAGTATTGTGATAGTGTGTAAATAATAAATCCCTATTTACCTTCTCTTCACCATTAGTATTTTGTAAACCTTTATCATGCCTTCCCCCCCACACCCCCAGTGCCTTTTCTACACTGGATAGCCCTAGCCTCTTTAGTTTCTCCTAATATGGAAGTCCCTTCACACCACTAATCAGCTTTGTTGCCCTTCTCTGGACCTTTCTATTTCTATCATTTTTTAAATACGGAGATCAGAACCGGGAACAGTATTCAAGGTGTAGGTGTATAACAATGCTTTCCATTTTGTTTACCATGCCCTTCTTAAAAAATCCATAACATTTTGTCTTTTTGACAGCTGCTGAACACTGAATTGTTGTTTTTGGCGAACTGTCCATAATGACTCCCAGATCTCTTTCCAGCATAGTAACAGCTAATGTAGAGCCCATAATACTGTAGGTATAGTTTTGGTTACCTTTGCCCAGATTAATCATTTCACTTATCTAGATTGAATTGCATCTGCCATTTAGTTGCTTATCTATTCAATCATGCTAGAACCTTCTATAGTTCCTCATAGTCCACCTTAGTTTTCAGCATTTTGAATAATTTTGTATAATCCACAAATATGGCAACCTCACTACTTACCTCCTTTTCCAGATCATTTATGAATATGTTAAACAGCACTGGTCCCAACACAGATCTATAGAGGACCCCACTGTTTACTTCTTTCCATTCTGAAAACTGGCCATTTATACTCGCTTTTTGCTTTTTGTCTTTGAGCCAATTTCTAACCCATGAGTAGACAATCTCTGTAATATTGTGATTGCCTAAGTTAGTTAACGCTTCTGATGGGGGACTTATTCAAAGGCTTTTTTGGAAGTCCAAACAGACTATGTCAACTGGATTACCCCTGCTTATTGACACCTCCAAAGAACTCTAGTAGATTGGTGAGGCGTGATTTCCCTTTTACAAAGTTATGTTGATTTCTCCCCAGCAAGTAATGTTTATATGAGCTGTGTGAAGCTTTGGGTGCTGATTCAATTCAGAGGAAATTCAGCCCTATTCGGCAGCTGAATCTCTGAATCTGAATTGAATCAGGAGACCAATAAAAAGGTCTGAATTGATTCAAAGGTCTCTGAATCAATTTGGAAAAGATTCAGAGACCTTTGGATATTTGGGCAGTCCCCACTCATTGCCACAGGGAGCTGAACCTGGACTCTGTGCTGTAAGTAGGGGACAGGGGAAGAGGGGTTGAAGGAGGGGGGAGGGGACCATGGGGGGACCCCTGTCAGGCCCCATTACCTTCCTGCTCCCTCAGCCCCCCGAGTGCCCCTGAGTGCATTATGGTGCAGTTGGGGGCAGCAAGGAGCAGCAGGGATTGCCCCCCACCTGGTACCATCCAGTGAGTGTGGGGCTTTTATTTTTTTTAAAGAAATGGGAGCTGGGGCTGGGACAGCGGGCAGGGGATGGGGGCTCACAACAGAGCCCCCAATGGAGCTCAGAACAGCAAGGGATAGGGGCTCACAACAGAGTCCCCCATGGAGCTTAGAGCCGTGGGGATTGCCCCCCCCCTCCCCCCACTGCCTGGCAGCAGCTGGTGAGAGCTAATTTTATTTTTAAAGAGCCAGGAGGCTGAGGCCAGATAGGGCAGTCATTGATGGGGCTGGGAGAGCTGGTGGGTCCTGTCCAATTTGGAGATTCAGCCTATTCAGCGGCAGCCAAATCTCCAAATCAGATTCAGCCATATCCTTTTGGGACAGTAATTTGAATCACCAAATCAAATCGCTCTCCCCCAAATTGGCTGAATCTGAATCCAAAGTCAATACTAGCCACTTTGCACAGGTCTAATGTTCATCCACCTGCTAAACAACTGATTTATTATTTATTATTATTATTTCTACCAGTTTCCAGGAACAAAAATCAGGTGAACAGGCCTGTAGGTACCTGTATCCCTTCTAGACCCTTTTTAAAACATGAGAGTCATGTTAGCAGCCCTCTGGTCCTCAGGGTAACATGCCTGTTTTCAGTGATAGGTGGCATACTACAATTAGATATTCAGCAATTTCTGATCTGAGCTCCTTCAGAATCATAGAGTAAATGCCTACTGATTTGCTACAGTTCAGTTTATCTATTTTTCTCTGTGACCTCATTTATTGAAACCTCAATATGGGGCAGCTCCACTGACTTGCCCCTAGAGAGGAGTGGATCTGGAGATGGAATTTCCCTAACATCTTCCACAGTGAAGACAGACGCAAAAAATACACTTAGTTTTTCTGTAATCTCCTTCTCATGCTTTAGGGCCCCTTTTACAGCCTTATCAGCCAAAGGCCCAGCTGACATCCTGGCAGGTCTTTGGCTTCTAATGTACTTAAAGAAATGTTTATTGTTACCTTTCATCTCTTTAGCAAGCTTCTTCTCAAATTCTCTCTTTAGCTTGCCTTATTTCAGCTTTACATTTGTCTTGCCATTGTTTATGTTCTTTTTTTTAAATTTTCCTTATTAGGATTTGACTTTCACTTTTTGAAAGACAAGGTTCTTTGGGTAAATCCAGTAACTTTTATTAAACCAAGTAAAATGGTTGGAAACAATACTTGGAAAGAAGCTTTTTTTTCTTGTTTATTGCCTCTGCAACTGCCATTAAAACATGCTGACATTCTTTTGATCCACTTTCCATTTTTTAAATTTGTGGTATGCATTTGCTCTGTGCCTCTAAATATGGTGTTCTTAAGTAGTTACCATGCTGCTTCCAAGTTTTTCACTTCCTCAGGGGCACCTTTTAAATTTCTGTCTAAAGCGTCCTAATTTTAAGGTAGTCTCCCTTTTGAAAGTTAAAGGCTACTGTTGTAGATTTTCTTGTTTCACCTCCTACATGGATGTCAAACCCAACCAGACATGGCTGGTGAATTCGGACTGGTGGGGTGGTGTAGCGTCCCATGGGAGTGGAGCGTGTGAGAGGTTGCAGCCAGCTGTAGTGGTGAGGCTGCAACCCTCCCCACCCACCACTCCCAGCCCCCCATTACCTACTGCTGACTGGCTGGAAACACTCCACTGCTCCCGTGTGATGCCCCACCAGTCTGAGTTCACCAGCCATGCCTGAACCCAACTGCATTATGGACCGTATTGCTGAGTGGCTAAACACTCAGTAAATCACTCTTTGCACCAAATCCTGTGCACTGCTTAGGACTAGGTCAGGAATGGCCTTTCCTCCTATAGGTTCTAGGACTTACTGCTGTAGGAAGCAGTCTTTTATCAGATTAAGAAATCTCTGGATGCCAGCCAGATGTGAGATTGACCCAGTCTATTTGTGGATAGCTGAAGTTCCTCATTAGTACTCTGTTTTCTCCTGTTGTGTCCTCTCAATTGTCTTCACATTTCAAGCTTGCTACTGCTGTCCTGATCTGGGGGGAGATAATATATCTCTAGATATTCTTTTACTGTTGAAACCTGGGGTTTCTATCCACAAAGATTCTATGGTACCTGTATTATCAGTTGAAAAATCTACTCTATTTAATACAATACATTCTTTAATATAGAGTGTCACACCCCCACCAGTATGACCCATTCTATCATTCCTATATAATTTGTATCCTGGTATCACAGCATCCCACTGGTTTTCCTCATTCCATCATGTTTCAGAGGTGCCTATTATGGCAAGAACATTATTTATTGCTAAGCATTCAAGTTCCCCGACCTTTGATCTTAGACTTCTAGTGTTAGTATAAAAGCATGTGTACTTTTTATTGTTGCCTGACTGGATACTTTGTGACCTTTTACACATAAAAAGTATTTGCTTGTGCTTGTCTTGACCCCTGCCCCCCTTTTTTATGGTTTTACCCCTACAGGGTGTGTCAAGCTGAACTCTGTTCTGTAACTGTCAGCTTTCCCAACGTTTTTAGTTTCAAAACTTCTCTACCAGTTTTTTAATATTATGTGACAGTAGTTTGGTACTATTTTGGCCCTTCTGTGCTGGGCTGGGAGACAGTTCATGGTAGGCAAATTTGCCCAAGCCTGGCAGAAGCAACTCTGAAGCTCCTACTCACACAAACCTCTGAAACCACAACTCTCCCAATTCATTTATCAAAGAGGAGGGGCTCCAAAGCCACTGCAGTGAAGTTCAATAGGGAACAGCAGCTATGATGGCAACAGTGGATGGGTTCACCCAACCTGTACTTGCTCTCCTGCCCCACTCCTACTTGCATCAGCCAGTTACTTTGGGGAAAGTGAAAGCAGTGGGTGAGCACGAATAGGACAGAAGGGAAAGGAAGTACTGTGGAGGATGGAGGGGAGGTGCAGGGTGCCAACAGTAGTGGGGATGGGAGCAGGGGGACAGGATCATTACCAAATTTGTGACTTAAGAAAAAGGCCTTGCTGCTGCTCCTGAAGTGCATTCCAAAATGGTGAGTGGGGATGAGGGGGAAATGCTGTTGTACTACTGCACCCCCTCTGGATTCACCCCTGCCCATCCCTTTGTTAGTCATAATGATTCAAGAGAATCGGGTTTTTTTAGATCTCCTCATCCAAGTAATGCTGGAAGTTCTTAACTTTGAGCAATCTAACTAAAGTTTCAATCATTAATTTTAATTAACCTAAGCACAGAGGGCCTTAATCATGTCAGTAGCTCTCCTGAAGTCAATTATGCCCTTCCTGTAAGTAAGGCAAATTGGCCAACAAGGTTTTGCCAAAAGACTTTTAATATGTTATTTTTGACATTCCCTTTGCTTAAATATTTTTAAGACCCCAAATATATTATGGAATTCAAGATATACCATGGAGTAGTTAAATATTAAAGTGAAGTATTTGCATTTAAACTGTCAGACTTAGTTTGCCTTCAAGTCATGGAATCACAACAGTGAACCAACTTTTTCAGCCATTAACTTTGGCTTACATTGATGATTTGTGCTATCTTCCAAACCGATCTTTTCTAAAAATTATAGTCCCTTAAATCAATAATTCTGAGAAGAAAATCCCAGTGCATGTTTAATGGACAATGTCATTAGGGTTTCTTTTCCCCTGCAAACTGCTGCTGTCAGAAAAAAACATATTTTGCTGCTGAAATTATAGGAAAATAAGCACAGTGTAAGAAAAACCCTAACAAAAGGTTCTGACAATCAAATTCAATGGGATTTAGATATATATTCAGGTTTCTACCTAACTAGTTTGACCTCATTTTTTTAAAAGACCTATAGAAAAGGGTTTTTTTTAAATGTAATATAATTGACAATAGATTTATCTTATGTACTTGTTTATGCATGTATGTATGCAATTTGTGATACGGGTAACTACTTATAACAAACTGTAAAAAAAATGAATAGCCAAAATAATAACTGGAAGGCAAGAATTTTTGTGGGTGAATCTTTTTATTGGACCAACTGTATATTTGGGATAAAATTAGACTAGCTTTAGCCAACTACACAGTTGGTCCAATAAAAGATATGATTCATCGAAATCCTTGCCTCTTGCATAATTCCTGGACTATCGTGGCTACAGCATCACTCCAAGATTATCAAAGCAATAACTGTCATGAATTATTTGAAAATATAAATCAGTCATCAAACATTTTTCACATAATTTATGCAAGGCAATATTTGCAGTGGGAAATGCATTAGAGGACAGATACTACATTGTTAGAAAGAGTTTGCCAAGTTCTGCTTGTGTCACATATCTATCTCTAGCTGATGCATTGTGCAGTTAATGAGCTCTCTGTAGGCTAAAGCATCCAGACCTCTTTGGCCAATGAGGGGGGAAGGTGAGGGAAGAGTGTAGTGCTATCCCCAAGCAGTTACGATTTAGGAGAAGAAGTTGCTGTTGTTTGCTAAATATAAATGGTTTTGTCTAGACAAAAAGAGACCTCGAATTTCTATCAGATTTAGCCACAGCTAGAATCCATTTTATTTTTAGGGCAGCAGAAGTATCTGACTTTTTAATGTCCATAGTTTTCTGCCCTTCTCCCCTCTCTTGTAATGTAGAAACCATAAGCAGCTATTCCAATTGCTGACATTGTCAACAGTTTGCATGCAGTTGCAGTTTAAATCCTCTGTCACTGGCTTATAATTAATCAAACCTGAACTACTTGGTCTGAAATTTTGCATACTGGGTGTGTGCCCCTGGCTGAATTTCTTTTTGCAGTGAAATATTATAAACAATGATTAAGTGCTAGAACTATCCACTGAAACTATACTTGTGCTTAAGTGGATGAGGTTTCTGCAAGTGAAGTTACAGTTCACAGTCAGCACCAGTCTCTTGTAATTGATTCAAGAGACCGTATCACCTATATTGAGTCCCACCCTGGCATACTCCTTTCTTATCAGAGGCACTCTGTATGGCATTTTTATAATTGGAAGCCAAAATATCTAACTTGTTTTACAATAAAATGGTGCCTATGGCACAGGAACTTTTTCAAATATCCATGCCAGGAAAATTAAACAAAAGAAAAGAAAAGAAAACAGAACAGCACTACAAAGAGGGAAGAAGAAAAATGAATACAAATGGGAATTAGGAGAGTAAATGTTTATACAATGCTTTGAAGATAAAAAGGTAGTATGCTGTATAAATACTGCGGGTTATTATTTTTAATGATAAAAAGGTAAAGATCGTCAAGGAATAATACTATTGGGGCTACTCTAGAAACAAACAAAATAATAACCTGTATATTCATTTTACCTCAAGCTATTATCTAGAATTTTACAAAACATAAGAGAAATCTCAGTTGGACAAATACGCTTTAAAGAACTTCTAAATATTTTTTTTTCACTTTGAGAGAGAGCCTTAAAAGATCACATTTCTGATACATTGCACCTTTAGACCTGTTTTTTTTTATCTAAGGCCTGGACCAACATTTACTAAAGTCAACAAGATTATTTATATGGACTTTATTGAACACTGAGAAGGATCCTGTAATACGATTCACCTAAGTAGACCCCTGTTGCCACATGGTATTCTTACAGCTTAATTCAAATTGGTAGGGAACAGAAGTACCAAAATGGAGCTTCATGCACAGTTTTGGTGAGGACAATAGGAATTGTGCATCTCTTCCAAGAACAACAAAAACATACAAAACGATTCTCTTCATAGTTTTAAACAACTTGAATCTCTACAGGATATCCCTCTTCTTCCAGGACAAATCCAGTTTTGACCACTATTCAGCCCTTCTTTTTTCATCTGAAGTGGTTTCTTGATTTATAGAAAATTCTGCCATTCAGAAACATTAGGATCAGACCCCTCTGATTAATAACTCTGTAGAAAAGCTAAATTTTTGCAATAGACGACATAAATCTCTCTAATATGAGATGTCGACTCTGCAGCCTGTAGCGTTGATATAGTTTATCTTAGGCTTTAGCCGATTTCTTTTTTCCCTTGAAATACAAGTGATACACTGCAGAATAGTAACTTCATTAGTGGCACTTAGATGTTCTTAATGAATAGGGGGGTAGTAAAGAGAGGGACAAGAATTGTAGGTATGGAAAAATATTTATATTTCTGATGCCCAAAATGTTGGAAACATAGAGGGCAATCTGATGACACAAAGTTATTGAAAACAATTGATGTTCTTATATACTGAAAGATCTGTTGATTAAAATGTAGTCTACATAGGTTAAAAATAATGAATAACAAACAAGTTGTTATTGGATTTTTCCAGAGATCTCAGTTTAACCACAGGCACACTAGCAATATGAGATCTTCACTATTAAAGAGCTAGTAACATTTATTATTATTGTTTAAAGTTTTATAACTTTGAGATAAAGCCTACTGTCAAGTTATCATGACAATAAATAATTGATTGGTAAAATTATTTGGTCTTTTGATTCTTTTTTAAAAAAAGAATACATTTTTGAGTGCTCAGCTGAAATTATTGCCCTATTTTTTGTTTTCATCCTAGCAATTTTTGCCTAAAAACTACAAGTCTGTTCTCAAAAAGGTCTCATCCTATAAAAAGATACTGAGTGTACTGCTGACTATATTAAGTATTTCTCCATAAACTACAATGTAAATTAATATTTCTTGATTTCCTCTTATTTCAGAATCTACACTAAAAGCATAAATTTCAGTAAATAAACACATAAATGAAATAAATGTTGTGAGATTAGCCCCCCACCCAAGTTTTTGTAGAAAGTACTGACCGTTTTTGAATTGACCGTACTAAGAAATATTTATTTGAAGGACTGGAGTGTTACCTCACAAAATTCCACACACATGTAAATGACTCAATATTTATTTAATAAAAGTCATTTCTTAATATTTTGTAAACCTCAGGGAGGGACAAATTAGCTTTTGCTCGTTATTAATCTTGCATTTCCTTATCTGACAGGTGGGCAACTGCTTAAACTTAAGCATATACTTAACCTCCACTCCAATTAACAAATTGCTTAGACGTTAACAAATAAACCAATCCACCTAGTCAATTAAATGGGACTCTGTTGAAGTGGAATTTGAAGAGAATCCTGTACAGCATAGATGCTTTATGCATTCTCAGTCATGTTCTGAAGGAGACCCTGGGCTAAGGTTAAGAAATACAATGCAATTCAGTGCTCTCAGAGCTACTCCAATAAACTTTCTGACTACCACTATCCTTCTCTTTCCTATTTTTTTAAAAAAGGCTAGATTTTTTTTTTCATTTAAAGAAGCATAGTAATATGTGTATGTAAAATGTTAGTTTCCCTGAGTCCATATTAAATTAAATATTGACTTACAAAGCACTGTGTCATTTATTATTTACTGTACTCAATCTGTGGGATTTATTAAAAAATTGATAAAAACGGCCAGTGGTAAAATCCCTACAGGTGTTGAAGTAGGATCCCTGGCCAAGCCAATTATGAAATCAACAAACCTATAGTTACTACAATACAATGACAGGATTTCAATTTTAGTAGTTGGTGATATTTTAAAGGGAGACTTTGAGACACTTGCTTGAAAGGAATAATGCTCTGCAGCTTTATAAAACTTTTTTTTAAGATTGCTTTTATCTGTTATGTGCCAGACTTTCTGTTCTCATCTGCCTTTTTGTAATTGTTACTTTCTAATAATTCAAATGAAAAATTCAAGGGCAAGGATATAATCTTTCCCTGCTTCCCCATTTCTGAAGTAGTTTTAGCACCTGTGAAAAGTAGTAGGCAGACTACAATTCAGAAGCGGGCAATTATATCAGGCAGAGGGCTGCTTACCCAGTTTCAGCAAGCTGTCAAGGGCCACATGGCTAGTCCCTCCCCTTGACGGGTGCCCCACTCCCTGGTTACCATCTTGGGAACAATGTCCCAATGTCTTGGGACCAGTGTCTCAGGGCCAGAGCAGGGCATGGGCTGGCAGGGGTCTGTGGAGCCGGGATGGGCTGCACCAGCAGGAAGAAGGGAGAGTTCCTGCCATCTGAGACCCTGTACTCCTGCCGCCCTGCTCTGGGACCTGCTGGCACTGGCCCTAGGACACCGGTGTGAGCTCCGAGCTTCCACTGGCTCCCGCGCCCACTCACACCCAGTGCTTGCTGGCAGGGAACGAGCTGGTGCTGAGCATAGGGGAAAAGAGGCCTCTCCCCCACCCTGTAGCTAGTGCTCCCTGCTGCAGCCACCCACAGCCCATGCAGGGCTGTCCTGAGCAGGCTGCGAGTGGCTGAAGCATGAGGCACTGATCACGGGACACTGGCGGGGCTGTTTTTCCCCACGCTCGGCACCAGCTTGTAACACTCCACTGCTGCCAACCTGGGCTCTGCGCTGGCTCCAGGTTCACCCACTGGGGCTGCATGCAGCGGCAGCAACTAGCTGCTCAGCATGCAGAAAAGTGGGCTCCCCGCTTGCCACACTGGGCAGTGTTTGCTGCTGCTGCCCACCTGGAGCATGCACATTGGGCAGCACAGAGGCAGCGGTGGCAACCTCACCACAGCCTACCACAGTGAGAGCTCTGGGCAGGCAGAAGCAGCAAACACTGCCTGGTGTGGCAAGCGGTTGGGCCACTTTCCTCCACACTGAGCAGCTGCTGCTTCTGCGGTGCAGCCCTGACAGGTGAGCCCAGAGACAGCGCAGGGCCAGGCTATCAGCGGGGGCAGGTCCTACTGCCCCTGGCTCCTGTCATCTTTGACAGGAACCAAGGACAGGTAAATATTAATTTTCTATGTTTTTAGGGGCCTGACGGGCCAGATAGAATGGGCTAGTGAGCCAGATTTGGCCGGGGGCCATGTTTTGCCTACCCCTGCTATAAGTGCTATAAACGTTCAATATGGGCATATGTTTTCAATATCAGGATTGCTTACCCCTTCATAAAAGTGAAAGAGGATAATTCTGTCTAGCTCATTCTAGTTTTAACCCTCTGAGGGCTCTGTTATATGATATTTTTGGGTGGCTCCTGGAGCTCTTAACACTTGAACTCTGTGCACATTAACATCTTAAGCATTTGCTATGGGGCTCAAAAGCATTTGCTATGGTGTTTTATGCACTTGTGGTGGGGCTTAAAGTTACATCACTCTAGGGAAGGATTATCTCTTGTCTGTTACCAGGTTCATGTTACACTAAGGTGTAGCCACTCTAGACCACCACCCATGCCCCGCTGGCCTGGATTGGGCTCACTGCCCACCCCCACCCAGCACTCCAGGTTCCTGTTCACTGCCTCCCTGCTTACCTATGGCCAGAAAGGCAGCAGTGATGGCCAGCTGGTCAGGTTAACCATTCCCTGACTTCTCCCTTGGGACACAAAGTGAAGGCAGCCACAAGTAAGTAATGCCCCAGGAGTGGGGGGAGGCAAGGGGGAACCATGAGGAGGGGGGAGCCTTGAAGTCAGGGTGGGAAATGGGGATGTCCTGGAAGGGAATTGGGGAAGCCTGGAATGAGAGGGGGAAGGACTCTTACCTTTCAGTTTTCCAGGCCTCTGCTGGCCTGAAGTGTGATTGCTCCAAACTTGAGCAAGCACTGATACTCATCAACATTTGTACAGCTTACACAAGGCCCTAATCTTCCAACAATGTTTTTAACTGCCCTTCTTGTTTTGACGTAGACACTAACAGGTCAAATAATCCTAAACAGAGTTATGCATGTGAGCAATATTTTTCATAGTTAGGTCCATTAAAGTTATGTGTAAAATATACACAGTATTGCATTACGTTCCATAGACCCTTTGCTTTTTACAGAAAACCCATCAAACATCCCATCAGAGATTTTGCCCTGAAAAACAGTCACAGCATTCTAAGCATAAACTAACCCTTCTTCCTCATATCATGTGCACACAGAGAGACAGACAGATACAGCATGTGCTTCCAACATAAATCATTTTCAGTAGTGAATAATATTAAGGGAAAAAACCCTACAAGGTCATTAAATGTGACTTTTGTTTGAAATTTGTGTTTTTTTGGGGTGAGAACAAGCATTTGAAGAACTTGGCTGAGGTTTAGGTAGCACAGTTTACCAGAGTTGACACCACCAAGGGAAAGCATTGACCACTTGCTGGAAGGAGGTGTGCACACCCAGAGGCACGCAAGTCAAGAAAGGGTTGGTGAATTTGTGGTGGGGGGCAGAGGTAGTGCTGTCCAGGCTGGAGTGACCCAGGGGTAAAAATTCCCTGTTCAAGGTTGAAAGGGTGTTAAAACATCTCAACACTAACAGTGGAGAGTTTCTGGGCTTTCCCAGTCCCAGAGCTGTACTAAGAATATGTGTAAGTGTTCATTAGGCTGGGTCAGGTTGCCCCTTGATAGGTCAGGTTAACCCCATGCTGATCTAAAGTTACTTTTTATCTGCTGAAAAAGAAATTGAGATCAGGTATGTTATTTTTAGGAGTACCTAAGCCTTGGAAAGGCTTACCTAGGCACTTAGACTGCCTTAACTTTGCGTAGGGTGATTTAATTGTAACACTTATACATACCCTCACATTGTATTACACAAAGCACAGAAATCTGGCAGGCACTATGTTCTTACCTACAACAAAAACCCTAAATATTCATAAAATCAGAAAATTAGAGTTGGAAGGGACCTCAGGAGGTTATCTAGTCCAATCAACCCCCTGCTGAAAGTAAGACCATTCCCAACTATATCATCCCAGCCAAAGCTTTGTGTAGCCAGATCTTAAAAACTGCCCAGGATGGAGATTCCACAACCTCTCTGCATAGCCTGATACAGTAATATACTACCTTCCTAGTAAGAAAGTTCTTCCATACCTCTAACCTAAACTTCCCTTGCTGCAACTTGGGATCATTTCTCCTTCTTCTATCACATGTTACCATAGATTTAATATTTTATAGATATTAGGGCTGGAAGGGACCTTGCACAATCATCGGGTCCAGCTCAATGCCTAAAGGGCAGGAAGTCAGCTGAGGTCAGATCACCCCGTCAAGATAAGCATTCAAGCATTTCTTAAAGGTATCCACTGTATGTGCTTGTACCACTTCTGGAAGGATCCTGTCCCAGTATAGATCCATCCTTTTTGGAACCACTCTTCAGATAGCTGAAGGCTGCTATTAAATCTTCACTCAGTCTTCTCTTCTCCAGATTAAATAAGCCCAGTTCCCTCAGCCTCTCCTCATAAGTTATATTCCCCAGACCCCTAACCATTCTGTTGCCTTCTGCTGGACTCCCTCTGATTTGTCCACATGCTTTTTGTAGTGGCTGGGGAAGGGGGGTGGGGCAAAAGCGGACACAGTACTCCAGATGTGGTCTCACCAGTGTTGAATAGAAAGGAATAATTGCTTCCCTCAATATGATGGCAGCACTTCTACTAATGCATCCCAGTATGCCCCTATCCTTCTTTGCAACAAGAGCATGCTCTTGGCTCATATTCAGTTTGTTGTCCACTATAACCCCTAGCTCCTTTTATGCAGTGCTTCTATTTAGCCTGTTCTAGTGCCTGAGACTGTTCCTTCCTGAGTGCAGTTCTTTGTATTTCTACTTATTGAAGCACATGACATTTTCTTCTAGTCTGATTCTCCAATTTGTCTAGATCTGTCTGAATCCTAGTCCTATCCTCCAACATATGTACCACCCCCCTGCAAGCATGCTGAAGGTGCACTCCATCCCATCTTCCAGGTCATTGATGAAGATACTGAACAAAACTGGCTGAAGGACTCCTAGGGTACTCCACTTGATACCGGCTGACAATTATAGAATCATTAATTACTACCATTTCAGCCCAATGTTTTTTCTACACTTTACAGTCCATTCATCCAGTCCATACTTCCTTAGCTTGCTTGCAAGAATTTTGTGGGATACTATGAAAAAGTATTTTTAAATCAGGGTATATCATGTCCACTGCTTTTCTCACATCCACAGAACCAGTCATCTGACCATAGAAAGCAATCAGCTTGTTCAGACATAACCTGCCCTTGGTCAATTCATGCTGACTGTTCTTAATCATCCTTTTCTCCTCCAAGTGCTTAGAAATGGATTTTTTGAGGACCTGCTTCATGATTTTTTTCAGGGACTGAGATGAGGTTGACCAGTCTGTAGCTCCGCAGATCCTCCTTCTTCCCTTTCTTAAATATGGGCACTACATTTGCCATTTTTCAATTATCTGGGACCTGCCCTGATAACCACAAGTTTTCAAAGATAATGGCCAGCAGCTCTGCAATCACATTGGCCAACTCAGTACCCTTGGATGCAGTCCTTTCAGCCCCATGGATCTGTACATATCCATCTTTTCTAAGGAGTCCCTAATCTGTTCTTTCACCACTGTTGGTTGTTCATCTCTGCTGCCAGGTGCTGTAGTTTGGGAACTGACCTTGCCTGTGAAGATTGAAGAGAAAAAAGGAAGAGTACTTCAGTCTTTTTCACATCATCTGTCATTAAGTTGCCTCCTCCATTTAGGAAGGGACCCACACATTCCCTGATCTCTATCTTGTTGCTGACATACTTGTAGAAACCCTTCTTGTTACATGTCACATCTCTTGCTAGCTGTAACTCCAATTGTGCTTTGGCCTTCCTGATTTCATTTAGGCATGCCTGAACAATACTTTTATACCCCTTCCTTGTCTATTGTCCAAGTTTCCACTTCCTGTAAGCTTAATTTTTGTCTTAGCTCAGTGAAGTTCCCTAAGCCAAGTTGATCTTCTGTCATACTTGCTAGTCTTCCTTCATATCAGAATGGTTTGTTCATGCACCCTTAGCAAGGTTTCTTTAAAGTATCACCAGATTCCCTGTACTCCCAGGAGATCCTGCCCATTAGTTTCCTGAGTGGGTCAAAGTCTGCTTTTATGAAGCCCAGGGTTTTTGCTTTGCTGCTTTCCTTCTTTCCTTTCCTCAGGATCCTGAACTCAATAATATAATGTTATGTCCAAGTTTCCATCCATTTCTATGTTCTCCAACAATTCTTGCAGCAGCTCAGGAGGACCATGGCCCCTAGTGGCCCCTCCTCAACACTTACCCCAGGAAGGTATCCCTGTAATCTCCAAAAACTTTCTGTATTGCCTGTCCTCTCTTGTATTGCCCTCTCAATAGATACCAGGGTGATTGAAGTCCCTTACGAGAACCAGGGCTTGTGATCAGGAAACTTGTGCTTGCTGTTTGAAGAAAGCCTCATTCACCTCATCCTCCTGGTCTGGTGGTCTATAGCAGACATCCGTCACAGCATTAGATTTGTTGCTCTCTCTTCTGACTATAACCCAGACACTTTCAACAGTCCCATCTCCAGTTTCTTACTGGAGCTCTGAGCAATCATACAGCTCTTTAACATAAAATGAAGTTCCTCCCCATCTTTTCTCTCTCAATAAGCTTGTGCTATCAATCCACATAGAGGTGAATTTCATCATTAATTTATTTCACTTCAATCTAAAACCTGTAATGATATAGTCAATTTAACTCTCCAGATGCAGATTAGGTAATGTGGTAACAAGGAAAAAACAAAATGAAACAAAAAAAAATTGGATGGCTCAGAAAATCTGCCTTGTGAAACTTGGAAGCTGAACAGATCTTATGCCACTTTTAACCCACTACAATGCTTGTAATTTGCACATGCATGCAATGAAATATCGTAGGGGCAAACTACCTTAATTCATTTCATTATTACAGCACTCTTCAAATGTCAGATTCTGTCTCAACTATGATGTTTTTATTTTTTCAGGAACTAAAGGACTTTCATTCCAAAACAAGGTTCTTGTTAGAGCAAAGATCCCCTGTGAAGTCACCAGACAAGATGTGGTAGCATTTTATTAGAAGAAAGCCTACGTCAAAGAGCCTGAAAAAAAGAGTTCATCATTAAATGAAAAGGTCCCTTCCTGAGCTGCTGCTTCACTCTCAGAAAAAGCCTGATCAGACAAACTTTGTTTGCTCGAGCATAAAACTTTACTCAAGCTTTGCAGAGATCTAGATGAAAGCAAACAGCATGAGAAGCAAAGTTTATGATTTTTCATTATGGTTGGATACACTATTAATAAATATTTCTCCACAGTAAATCCACAGCAACATCATATCTATCAATACCAGCACTAGAATATTAATGCTATCAATAGTAAAACAGTGATCATAATCTTACAACTGCACATAAAGAGCTTATGGTCTTTTATTTGATAATGAGTTACACAGATGGCCTGTGATTCTCTCTAATTTTTTTTCTTCAAGAGAGTCAGAGTAAGAATTAGCATAACCCTGATCAGAAATTCTAGGGGTTTTTTGCTATATTCGTGATGGGTGGGTAGCATGCAAATTTATCTCTCAAGTTATGATAGGGAAGGGCTATGGCAAGAGACAGATTCAATACATTTTAGATACATATTAGATACATTTTGCAAAGTTCAATTATATTTTCTATGCTAACCTGTTACAGGAGGGATTTCAGAATAGATCACAACATCCAGGTTCTTTTTCTAACTCTACTCGAAAAATAAAGTTGATGGGTTAAAAAATCCATGTTTTTATCAAAATCTGAAGATTTGATTTTAACCTGTTTGGTCCCCTTTTAAACATCTACAGCAGAGGAACAAAACTTTCAAAGCATTTCAGACATTTCATAAGATGCAATTAATATTGGTTAAGTATTTGGAATTTCTCCAATGGAAAGCTCAAGTGACAACCAGAGATGAACCAAATTAAGACCTCAACAACAAAACTACAGAATATGGAGATTTTTTTAGCAGGATGTGAATTTTACTTCCAAGTCTCCATGCTATGACAGGCTGCATATAAAGGCCCCCTTCTCTTGTGTTTTGGGCTTTTTGGCTGCTATGCATGTCCTTTCCAGCTCAAGCTCACCTAGTTTCAAATTATGATAAATATGTGGAGGAAATGTTTTGGCAGTTGAGAGTTCTTGGCCTCCCTTCTTTCCTCCCCTACCCCTCCTCCCTTAAAATCGTTTTTCTTTTTTTTTCTCTTACGGTCTTAATGAAAGAAACACACACAATTGCCTAAATAACTAAGGGTACTTCTAAAAAATATCAAACAAATAAAAGATGCATCACAGCATAACAGAATGGACAGACTATGAACATATTTTAAAGTGTTGTTTAATGAACACCTGTCATATCATTGTGCACTTCGCTGAAATTTGCTGGATTTTCAAGACTCAGTAAAATCTACATTCCTGCATTTATTATTAAAAGGATCTCTTTTTCTGTAAGTGCATGGGGGGAAAAAAGGAAACTAATGACCAACAGGAAAAGGAAACTAAACTGTGGGGCTGATGATAACCAACTAACAGATTTTTCCTAATTTAAGCCCATGTGTTTATTTTAGAACAACACATTGTGCAAAGTGTTAGCTCAGATTTAAGCACCTCCCTAAGTAATACCAGCAGGACACTTTCTCCATTTAGAATTCTCTCAGAACCCCCTCCTTGGGTTTGATCCCTAAGTGCTTGCTTTCAAAAGCAGAAAATGATCACACTCTTTTTCTTTTTGAATGGTGGTTCTGATAGCCATTTTAAATCTTATCCTTCGTGTTTAGACCACTCACTCATAATAAAGGAAACCTGGTTTGGGTTCCCTCTGGTAAAGAGGATTTGACCCACATCTGCTAACTCCTTCGAGATGGGGCAAGCTTGGCCCACGTTGGATGCAGATGGAGGGGCAGAATACTCTTGACCCCTCCTCTTGAAGCTACTTTGCCTAAAAAACTTAGGCTATGTACATGCATTCAAATAATTATGAAGAACTTCCCCCAGTTGGTTCTCCTGGTAGAAAAACTTACCTAGAGATGCATATATATACATTTGGATGCTGAGGCCCTGAAGAGTGGACAGCTTGCAGAGCTGGCACTGTGCAGAGTTGTGGGGGGGCAGCGGGGGCTTTGCATACATCTCAGCATACTCTGCAGGTTCCCTTAGTCTGCCTGGCAACAGATGGTAGAAATACATAGGACAGCCCTGATTGTGTGACCCACACTGCCCGTGGTCAGTTTGTGTCTCCCTGCAGTAAAATGTGGAGATTTTGAAGGGGACATGTTCTGCTCCCTTCTGGAGCAGCAATGTCCAGCCAAAGATACATGTCCCTCCCCACTTTGCCTTGCTGGGGGAGGAGAAGGCAGGAATGCTGGAAGACTATGTCCTCTTCTGAGACAATGTACAGGCATTCACTCACACAGGAGAAACTCTCCTGGGAGTGATTTAACCCTTATTGTTCCCAGGTTATATTTCTCCTGGAGCAGCCATTTTTTTGCTTTGGGAGAAGAAGCCTAACACCAATACACTCATGGTTTCTCTTGGAAGACAACAGTGACTGAGTCTGAGGGATTAGAGACCTCCACAATTACTGAGTACAAGGGTTTAAAGAGCTCCCCTCCCCTTTTACTGTCCTTAAAAGGAAGCAGTATGTACCTCTGCATTTTGATAAAAAAACAGACTGAGCTCCCAAGAAAGATAGGTGAGGCATGCTTATTGTTTGATTCCCAAGAGACATAGATGCAAGATAGGTGCTGTGCTGCTTAGGTCTTTCAAGGCTGAAGCATTTTGCAATATGCATAGCACCAGAATGATAGATACTTGGAAAACTTCAAGTTTGAAAACTGAGATGCCTTGGGGATTTAGGTAAAAACTGAGTGGGGTTTGCAAAACCAACATTGAACTTACAAGTCTGTATTCCTCTTATGTCCAACCTCAGGTGTCTATATCACTTTTTGGCTTTATGCTTGCACCTTTTTCATGCATGCTGTAGTAGGAAACAAGTTGTTCAGTCTATTTGGATTCTGCCTACATTTTGAAGTCATACTCCACGTACAGCCACAAGAAAAGGAAGTGGATTTTGGGCACAGTGGTTAAGTTTTGTTGGGACTGTTCACCTATATGGACCAAAACTTATTTTCAAAAAGCCATTTTCTATTGACTTTGAGATGTTTGCCATTTTCTAACACTGAAAAGTTGGTCAGAAAGGTCAGACCAGAAGCAATTCACTTGCTTTTCTTCTTAATTTTAACACATTTTGAGTGCCACGTTACTGCTAGTAAAGGAGTTTATAACTTTCAGAAAAGATACTTAGAGTGCATTTGTACCTGAATGACCTGCACTGGTATTAAATTGTGAAGAAGTAGTTGTTCTATCTTTTCAAAATGGAGATATTGCCTCAAAGAGTGTATTTGATTTGGAAACTACACTGTTTTAAGGATGTGATCTTTCCAATCAATTTTGTGGTCATAATAACCTATGCTTAAGATAAGATTCACATGCCATTAAAATTAATAGCCATGGCTAAGGATATACAGTAATCTTTCTCTCCTTTTCTATTAAACTTAAACAAGACAGGATAAAAATATGATTTCAACATTCCATCAATAATAATTAAATAATGAAAAAGTAAGGAACACATCACCTGAAAATAGATTTTTTTTAATTTGAGAAAGTTTATAATCTAGTTCCCTAATAGCACTAACCTGTAGTCATTTTGACCAAATGCATTTTTAATTATATGATCAAGCACTCTAGGTATTCCTGGATTTGTCCTTGTCAATTCCTATCTTCATTTTCCAATGTCTTTGGCGCTTCTTAACTGTCCATGTTTATCCTTGCTTTTCTTTAATAAATACAAATAATTATTTTTTTATTGCTCACAATCACTTTATATAATATATACATGACAGAAAGTAGCTTTTTTTCAGATTCAAAAGTAAATCTCTTGCTCACTTAGCTCTCTCATGCTTTTTTTTCATTCTGGTCCAGTTCAGTATTTCTAGGTTCCAGGTGGGACTGGAAGTGCCAATGTTAAAACGCTTCAAGACCGCACACCTGCAGGACTATTTCTGGTCCTGGTGGAAGCAGCAGATTACAATATTAGTCCCTCTCAAAGATTTCCAGTCCAAATATTACACAATTAACAAAAGTTAGGGTATTTATACATACTTAACCTTTTGATCCCATTCTTTCATCAGAAAAAGAATCCATTACGTTATCCATTGTCTCTGAGAACCAGGATCTACTACATTCACACAAAAACCACAATATCCTCACAGAATGTGCATCATGCAAATCTGAAAGCACATTCTATAGAGCTTTGTAAATTCTGAAACTGTTGCAGTCTTTTTTGCAATGGTTGGATGAGTACTGGGATTTAATCTAATCCATTTAGGTCTTATTCAGGGCAATGTAGGCATGTGACTACCTTTTAAGAACTTCACAAAGAATAACTGTCCAGTATGGGGCAGTCTTTACATCAAGGATATCACATATCCCAACTAGCAATGAAGAATAAAATTGGTAACAGTCTCTCAAAGATGGTCTACTTAGAGCTCCTAAAGAAAACAGGTGAACCTGAAACTTCACATATCTGAGCTGTGTTAGACTAACAGTGAAAATGAATTTCAAAGTAAAGAAATCCTTTTGGGTTATAAACATAAGTTGTCTCTGGAGTAGGATCAACTGCTGAGATGTGTCCTAGCACATACAATCCATTTCACTGGTATCTACAGGCATCACCCAGGGCTGTTGTCCTGCATGGTCACACATCTGCCACTCCCAGGGCTTCCACAAGTTTCTCCCACTTGCAGATGTGGCTCAGGTGGGATATGGCCCTTGAGGCCATTGCCCCACATGATTGTGACCCTGAAGCTCTGGCAGGACCAGAGCCCCAGGTGATGTCTGTATATGCAAATGAAGCAGATCAGCTGTTCCAAGACACATCCACTTCAAAGATGACATCTATTTAAAGCCTAAGAGGCCTTCTTTACTTTGAAATTAGTTTTCACCATTAGTCCAACATTGTTCAGATATCAGATCTCAGAACCTTCAGGTTCACCTGTTTTCTTTAGAAGCCCATCGTAAGAGCTGAGCAGGGCAGTACCGCATGAAGCAGTATATCTGAGGGGGTGGGGGGTAAGTGGGACAAGCAGAATGGTGCTTCCCATCACTCAGCAAGCCTTCACCAGAGTATGCACAGCCCTGCTCCCAATATAGTATATATGCATATAGGGAGGAGCAAAAGGAGCACCAGGATCTGCTTATAAGCCCAGCCACAGGAGAGCTGGCATTGATGATGCAGAGTGGCAGCAGCAACTGGGGAAGTAAGACTTTCCTTCTTTTCACCCACGCTGCTACACTTCCTACACACCCCTCCCTCTATCTACGGTTGTCAGAATACCCTTGTCACCCCCACCTCTGGCACTTGGTGAGCTCTCTATTCCACCACTATTACCGATTGGCTTCTTAACTGCTAGCTAAAGTATGTATGATGCAATTCATCCACCAAAGGGATATCCAGTGAAGAACAATGACATTGCTATTGGCCATGAGCACAGAGTGATGGGAAGGCTACTTGTCTTCAACTCATCTGCACTACACAGTAGAAAAGGAAGGACAAAGTTAACTTAGGTGAAACCTCCTTGGATCCATGTTATATACCTACCATTTATGTGCAGTTGTAAAGTTAATTATCCCTCTAATCCAGGGGCAGGCAAAAAATGGCCTGCAGGCTGGATCTGGCCTACCAGACCTTTTTATCTGGCCCATAGAGACCGTAAATTTTTTTAATACATTTTTATTTGCTCCTGGCTGCCTGTCAAATATGACAGGAGCCAGGAGCAGTAGGACCCAGGTGAGCCAGCAACAGGACTGAGCAGCCCAGCCTTGCCCCATCCCCAGCCATTTCCCTGCCTTCCTGTCCCCACACTGCTCCAGCACCACGTGGCTCCTGGCTGTAGTGCTGGACCGGGGAGCATGGTACCCTGGAGCCAGGAGTGGGAGAGTGTGTGTATTCGTAGAGTGAGTCCCACATGCACACCCCACCATATACATGCACCCCCCAACACTGCTACATATGCAGACCCCCAGACCCACACCACTTCACACACCTCAGCCAACCTCCCCCACACAAACCCCACAGCCCCCATACCCACCCACACCCCACATATCCACACATACTCTCATATACTCCCTTACCCCACACCCACACCCCCATTTGTATTCACCCCCCCACAGACACACCAATGCTGGCCCCCCACACCCACATCCCCCACAAGCCTATACCTACCCGGGCACTTTTCTCCCACTACAACATGCAAGAGTAAGACTTCATTTTAAACTATTATATACAATCACTTCTATGTACATTACACCAACACATGTAAATCAGGGCAAAAATATTTTTTTAAATCACATTAATGAATATAGTAGATATTTGCTTTTTAGAATATAATTTAGTATTTTCCTGGTTTTGAGATGGCAAAACCACTTGCTGAAACTAGTACTTTCAGGGGAAGGGGAGGGACTTCAGGTGTTAAAGGTGAGGGGCTAGGGGGTGGGACTTCCAGTTACAAGATGGTGACTAGGGGGTAGGGCATCTGTCAAGGGGAGGGACTACCAATGAGGTCCTTGACAGCTTGCCCAAACTTGCCCTCCACCCGAAATAATTGCCCGCCCCTGCTGTAATCTGTCTTTCATTACATTGAAAAACGAAATATAAATTCTGGAGAGCTGCTATTGTTGTTCATTATTTTGTTTATTGTTGCATATTTTCAGAAATGCGACTTAATAGCATACATTGCAGCCTTTGGTTTGGAATTTAATCATATTATGAATATTACTGTTATTTCTAGAACCCTTAATATGTATTGAAATTCCATTTCTTAGATCAAAATATTTTCACAAGTAAAAAATATACATCTAATTACAACCACTGAAATTCATTAATACAGTAGATGGTAATTAAGACTAGAGGATGTAGTCAGTGATTCAAGAAAGAAAGACAAAATGGATATACTGTGCTAAGAATGAAATATTAATTCCAGAATTTGGACCCAAAAAGTGGAAAAGATAAACTAAACATCTTCATCCACATATACACAGATATTCAAGATAATCTATATCTCAAAATATAAATATTAAACAGCTAGTGATAAATCAATAGAGATACTGGTATATATTTTCATTACCATCTTTGTAACTCTGAACTTATTTATAGCCATTGCCTCTGAAGAGAAACCCACATAAGCTCACAATATCAAACATCTTATTTATATAAATTCTGTAAAGTGTAAATGTAGTTAAAAATCACTACACAATTTTATGGTAGAAGTATACAAAGTCCACCACATCTAACCTAAGCCTCTTTCTTCCTGACCTACTCAATTGCATCAATAAATCTATAATTTTGTTTTAGTTTTCAGAAGTAATATGTCAATTTGTACTGTTACTGTGAGTATAAGTAAATAGCTAATGCCTCTTGGGTTTCTTCTGGACATGTCTTCTAGCTCCCTTTATATCACAACTGTATTTTGAGAAGTTAATTGTCACTTAGTATATAGCACATTACACATTTATTTCATTCTCCCCTGTGGTTTCATAGGACTTGTTTTTATTTCCTTTTATTTGACTGAAATCCACACAGAAAGTAGTTTTTATTTCCCAGTTGGCCTACTGCAGATCAGAAAATGGATATTGATCACAACAAATCTTGATACTTGTAAAAAATATAATGGATAATATCTAAAAAAATGTTGCTCAGTTACAAAATGAAAACCATTTCCAAGAACATTTTTATTTACAGCAGAATTGCAAACTCTTATTTTAAATTTAGAAAGAGTAAATAGTTTATACTCTGCTTTCCAAAAGAAAACAGCAAAGTGAACAGTAAAGCTGGATAAGTAACAGGCTTTTCAGTTTGGTCGCTGAGCTAAAAAAATGCTTAAGTGAAACTAAACTGGAAATTTTTAGGATTTTTGGTCATATGAAAAGAATAAAAATGTTTATTTTGGGTCAACATAAACCATTTAATTCAACCACCAATTAAACATTTAATTTTCACTCACTTAACCACCTAGATCATTTTTATACCAAAACACTATTTTGCAGTGAGGTTGAATAATTTCATTTTGAAAACATTAAAAAAGTTTAATTTTAGAAACACTTTAATATTTCATGCTGACATTTTCTAAATGGACTGTTTTAGTGTTTTGGCAATTTCCTTCCCTACTTTTTGGGCTGAAACCACTATCTCTTTTTTTTAACCCAAATTTACATATAGTTTTGGGTTTCCCTAAAAAAAAAGTTCCCGCTCTCTTGCCAAGTTTAGTATTGGCTAATAAAATAAGTTATCCAGTTTGTAATGAATAAACTTTATGTTAAAAGTGATTTCTTTGGATTTCTGAATACTTCTGGGGACAGGTTCAGGCTCTTCAACTTGCATTAATGGTGTGTTTGTGGGAGGACAGTACTCCCTAGTATCAGGCTCAGGTTGCCACCGGCTTCCTTCCACAGAATTCCATATTTTCTGGCATAAAAGAGTCATTCTGGGAGCCACAGAAATTCAGGCTGCCACTGCTAAATTTCTGGATCCCTTGGAATTTTCCTGCAAGATGGCACTGCCCTGCATACCAGATTGGGCTGGCACATGGCACCCAACCAGAGAGTTGGATTGGACCTGGCCTCAGACCTGGCATACTGGGTTAAGCCCCACACCCAATCTTAGACTCAGTACACTGGATTGGGTTGGTGTGCCCATTGGCCCCATCCAGTATGTGGAGCTGGCAGCAGGCTTGGCTCCTAGCTGCTGCTACTCAGTTACTTGCTCACAGTGTAGGATAAGAACTTATTTTCTTCATGGTGTCTTTCATATGTGTCATATTCAGGAGTGTAGTATACATGAGAAAATGTGGTAATCAATACTGTGCATAGCCATGGGTTTAACCCCATACTATATTAAGGGATGAAGTAATATACTGAACTAAATATGAATGTTGGGGCTTCTGTTTTCTATCTTTGTTCATTTCAGTTAAGCTTTCTGCTTAAATGTTCCCATCTGGGAAATGGGGATAATTCTTACTTATCAAACAGTGCCCCAAATGGTTGATTAGCTAATTATTTATAGGGTGCTATATAAGTTGAGAGAGAGAGAGAGAAATAAAGGCCTTGAAGAAACCATAGACTCCAGAATGGAAAAAGAGTGAAGGGAGAAAGAGACTGTAAGAGGAAAATAGAATTAAGGATAAGAAGCAAAGGAAAAATTGAAGGACAAAATGGCAACATAACCCAAAAGAGAGCAAGCAATTAGCAAGGTGAGAAATGAGATGTTGCTTTTCCAAAAAGAGAGAGATGAGGAAAAGTAGAACAAAATGCCCAGGGAAACACAGAGAGATAGCGAGAAAATAAGGCATATCTCATAGAGAGATGACAGAGTGACTCAAGGAAGAGAAAATAAGAAAAAAGTTGCAAAGAATGAAGGAGTAAATAAACAGATGGAAGCCACAGAGAGAGCTTTTAGATTAATGCATTTTATTTATGTAACTTTATTTATTATGCCTAGAGACTTAGCAAATTCATGATTGCATGGTTTTCGCAAAAACAATGAATTTGGGCAAGCTCCATGAAAAAAGGTGAACTCTATGAAAAAATGTAGGGCTGCCTGAAAAAAACATCTTACTGGCAAGCAGAGAAAATGGGGGGAAGCCCTGATGTCTTGGAGCATGGTGGGGAGGTAGGGCAGAGAAGGGGAGGTAGGGCAGAGAAGGGGAGAAGGGAGGGCAGAGGGAGGAAGGGAGGGTGGAGGGAGAAGGGAGGGAGGGATGCTGCACAAGCAGCTTCACTGGGGTCTCGGGTTGGTGTGGCAGGCAGCCAGGAGGCTGCACCAGGGTCTGCAGAGCCTTGTCCTAGCTTGTTACAATGACTAGACTCTAGTCCAGTGTCCTGGCTGCCTGCCACAACTGGCCTGAGGCCCCAGTGAAGCTGCTTATACAGCATCCCTGCTTGGGGATGACCTGAAACCATGGCTTAATTACCCTGATTAAGCCCAGAGAAACCATTAATCCACACTTAATAAAGTTGGCTACACAGGGAGAAGACAGAGCCTTTTCTGTCTCCACTCTGTAACAGCCTGATGGGGCTGGGCCAATGCTTACTCAGAGCAGACAAGTACTGGCTGAAGCTACCAGACCACACAGCAAGGGGGGCTGGGATGTCAGCAGAATGCAACCTACCTTGACTCATGATGGGATGTGTGTACAGACTTTCAATAAAGCACTCTAACCTAAAGCACTTTAGCCTGCTACCACATCCATCCAAGGTTAACTTAGAGCAGGCTTCACCATTTTTAAAGCGCTCTATGTGCTGTGAACATCTGTTCAGTTATGACTGTAAAGCATTTTCTGTATCCTTAATGTATGATAAGTGTAATGTCTGTACCTAGCCTTAGTTTTAGATGACAGCTGAACTATGCAACAAAAGCAATTGTGTTCCACCTCTTACAGAGTAAGGCAGCTTTGTGGGCAGCCTTCAGAAATGGAGAGATGTGGTAAATCCTCTCCAAAAAAATTTCAAGTTACTTGAAACCATTTCTGACGGTGTGACCCAAATAGAAGATAGAAAAAAATATTCCACAGGCCCATCTAAAATTTAAGGTTGATTGACTGAAGAAAAATGTGACCTTAATATCAGTTTCTGTATTGATTTAAAAAAAGGGATTGTTTTATTTACCAATGTTATGTGGTGTTCTGAGAATTAGCTAATGATTTTGATGGAGACAGGTGTTCCATTACTATAAAATGCCCACTTAATAAATGAAACATGCATTAAATGTGATTGCCACTTGTCATAATCTGAGAGAGAGCCATTAGACAACAAACTTGTTAACTGCTAATGACCTAACTGATTATTTCTCAATAAATGCCATCATCTCTCCCCACACTCCCTACACAGTAGGTTCATAAAAGAACAGAAATTACCTGATCAGGAGCTAATGATCAGTCCACCGGCCTTTGGCAAGAGCTAAAACCTGGTACCTTAGGAGGTACACTGCATCATGCTGTAGTCACTGAAAAGTGCCCTTAACTAAGTGCAAAGCTTCATTGGAGGGAAAAGCAGCTCACCAGAAAAAGCCGTACTAAAACAGGAGAAGTTTCTGACCATGTTAAGAAGCAGACTTTTGTTAGCAGTAATAATTCTTTTTTTTCACTCTCCCATTATTGTTCTACATAAATACCCAGATTGTTGGATAATTATATGGGTTGTACTAGTAAATGTACAAGTTCCATGCTAAATCTCTCGAAACATTTTGGCTCAGTGATTTCCTGTGGCTGTCAACTTCATAGATTTTCTCTGCATAAAGCAGTATCTTTTTATCAGTTTTATATCTGCTTTAAGTCAGCCTTACTGAGTGTCCCCTTGTTCTCTTATTATGAACCAGGATTGAGAGAAGCACTAGTTCAGTGTTTAACAGACTATCTATTAGTATACATTCATCATGTCTCTTTTCTAAGGTCCTGATTCTGGAATGTTTTTCTAGGATGTAATAATGCTTTACTTCATGAGCGGTCTGTTATCTGCAGTTATTATTATTGGTGGAGTGGTGACACTCAGCACAAGGGTGGCAGAATCTGACTGTAAATAATTCAAGTTTCTCTTGTTTCTTTCTTTACACATATAGCCTCCAAAACTAAAGGATTTCCATTATTTGTATATTTTTCAAGAACAATTACATCCTTCAGGGGAAAAATACAAGGACAAGTTACACTTTTTCAAGTATGTCTCTGTAACTGTTGAGAAGATAAGTGGGGGTTTTTTGGGGGGGGGTTGCATAGGTGGTAAAATGATGATGTCATGTGCAAGACAAAAATCCTGTTAGCCTTTGACTGCTGCTGAAAATTCAGCAGACATCTTAATTGAACTGTCTACAATTACTAGATCTCTTTTTTTTTCCAGAGCAGTGTCAGCTAAATTGGAACACAGAATTGTGCATGTAAAATTCAAATTAGTTCTCCTGATGTTTCATTACTTTGCATTCACCTATTTTAAGCTCCATCTGCCATTTAGGTCATGTACACACATTTCTAGGACCAGATCTATGATCACATGCTTTAAGCTGTGTGATTATAGATCAGGTTCTGCTTGTGCAGACATTCGCTGTGAGTGGTGCCAGGAACTAGATCTAAGTAAGCTGGGATGGGGGAAAGACAGGTCTGCAGAGGAAATTGTCCTCTAGGGTGGGGAAGTCCAAGGGTCTAAAATAGCCCAGTCAGGGAAAAGAGAGGGTAGGAAAAGTGCTGATTCAGAGAGATTCAGAAAGATTCAATGATTTGGACATAGACACAGCTTTAAATGTTTTTGCTACATATCTCAAGGTACCAGGTGGCTCATGAATGCTGAGATGATGGGGCAGATGGAGCATCCCACAGGAGCACGGGGGGTCTCCACCATGCTTGGTGACTGGTGTCTCCTGGTTCAGAGGAGGCCCCCCACCCACTCAATGGTGGACCCAGAAGTGGACCGGGAGTACTTCTGGTCCACATCTGGGTTTGCTACCGAGCCCGTGGGGGGGTCCCACCATGCTCCTGTGGAACGCTCCATGCACCCCACCACTGCAGCATTCACGAGGCACAACTGCTACTTCAAGGTACATAGAAAAAACATTTAAAGCTGTGTCTATGGCTAAATCACAAACTGTCCGAATCAGCATTGAATCTTCAGATTCGGATTCAGCCAAAATAAATCAGAACAGTGATCCAAATCAACAAGTCGAATCACTATCCCCGATTCAGGCCGAATCCAAATCAAATACAGCCTGCTTTACACACCTCTAATATCAGTGCATTCATTATTCATGCTTATTCTTGCACATCTAGCTGGTTATACCCTGGATATGCAGGATGCTTTTCAAATATAAAGTAAGGTAAAGATTCTACCCCAAAGATCATCTACTTTAAGAGACATAGAACAAGCAACAAATACAGAAAGATAGATAGATATCACAATTTCCCTTTCCTTAATCTACAACAAAGCATCTTGCAATGTTTTGTTTGAAGCACATATGAGAGAAACCCATATTGTCCACTTCCACAATAACCCACTAACTGGATTTTCCCCTGGGTATGTTGTAGGAGTAGTATGAAAGGCATTTATTCTCCCAACCAAACTACAAAACAACTTCAGAGCTCCAGTGTAGCCATTTCTTCAAGCTAAGGCAGATGTAAAAGCAACAGCCCAAAATATACTACTTTAGTTTTCCCTATTTTGGGGGAGAGCTACTTGCACTTAGCTCACAATACCAATCAGACAGAAATCCATTTATAGTAACTATACTTTTATTTTTTTTTCTAGCTTAGTGCACTCTTTGCTGCTGCTGTCACCTTTACTTCTATGGAAAATCTTAAGTATTTATTCATTTTAGTCTGATTCTTTCTTGGTTTTAGGAAGAAACAAACTTAAAGAGATTCCTAGGTACTTTGAAGAAATTGTGACTTAAACTGCCATGATATAGGTGTGTGTGTGCATGTGAGCACATGTAAAATGGCACTTTAAGTCACAATCTCCTCAGGATACAACCCTTCAGGGGGGAGGAGACAGACAGACAGAGACTGATTGAAAGATCAACCACATTTTTAGACCTTCACTATAAAATGTTAAACACCGAGTTTAATGTATACCTGGCCCCACAAGGGGCTGGGGTTAAAAGCATTCAACAGTCACACTTCTATCATAAGCAGAGATAAAAACTAGACAGATCAATAAACAGAATTTAAGAATGACATGTTCTTAATATAATGCAGAATGTGTACCCTTCTTGTTTGAGGGTATAATATTCTGCCTTATTCTGCTGTGCTTCTGAGTAATACAGAATAGAGCTGCTGCGGCTGTTGGACATCATTTTAGCCCCTGTCTGATTGGCAGATCACAGAAAAGAAACATATCCCATGAGCCTCTATGTGAGGTCGTTACCAACTGATTGAGTATTCACTTTCATGCCTTAAATCTCTGAAACCCAGGTGTGTTGTAGATTAGCACAACTTACAAGCAGTGTGTGGAGATTTATTATGATAATTGTTGCTTTTATTTTTTATTTCCCTGAACTCAAAGATAATTAATGCCAGTATGTGTCCTGGTGTCTGACTCCCTTAATTGGCCCTATGGTGCCTTGGGTGTTTGAAAATCCACTCACTTAAAGGCTTTTTTTTTTTTCTTTTGACTTGTTTTCCTGGAGCTGTTCATTAGTGCCTAAAATATTTGATTACATTTAATTGTGATGTCTTCAATTCTGTGCACCTGCTGCAATTTACATAGGGGGAAAAATAAGGCTTGCAAAAGCTAAAAAAGTGAGATGGGGAATTAAATGTAAAAAGAATTCCCCAGCAAAGGGTAATTGGGGTTAAATATGGAAACAAAATAAACATATTATGCAGTTTAGATTTTTCTAACTACTATGGTAGCACCAAAAGGATTTATAGCATAATAGCTTCAGTTCCAATCTTCCTAAAATATTTCCACGTTATCTTCAAAGGCTTTCATCTCCAGTTGGACATCTGCAGTTAGTTTAAACCTAATCTCTAGTATTAGAAAGTCCTCATCTTGTTGTTTGGCAGTATTGAACCCCAATCGCACTTGAAGATGTTTTGTTCTGGTATAAATCTTTCGGCTCTTGCCAGCTTTCTTCCTTGTTTCAGTAAGCAATTCACTTTTCATTACCAGATTTCTGTTTGAAATCTTGAAGTGGTCAAAATGTTCCTTGCCAAATCCTGAGGTTAATTTTCAAAACAATTACAGCGTATGTACAAGTCAGCCCAACTGGAATTTGCAGCTTTACAGAAAGATATTGGTCTGAGTATTCCAATTCCAGCTGACCTCAACAGGGTGGGGGTGAGGAAGGAAGTAAAACAGAAAATCTCATGCATTTTCAACAGAAGAAATAAATCAGTTCTTCTTGTCTTTCCTATTGAACTCTACTCTTTCTTTTCATTTATCTCCAAGGAGCAGTGTAAACCTCTAAAACTGCCTCTAAAACATGTTTTCAGAAGAAAAGTAATTAGAGTAGTTTTAACAGTCCTATAATGTCAGCATCGCCTAATAAATCTGGCCTCAGCACTGCAAAAGAGAAGTGGTAGAGGAGTACAGAAGTATTATCTATTGAAGGATACAGTAATTTACAGCCTAAAACTTGTTAATTTGACCTATTAAGTGCTTGTTGCAAGGAAGTTTCAGTCTAGTGCACAACAGCATCCTCTATACATCGTGGAAGAAACAACACTCTCTTCTATTTTTCTGTGTTGTAAAAATATTGTCAACATTTCACAGTAACAATTACTCACCCATACAAATTAAAGATCAGGAATCAATTTACCCTACATGTCTATTTTGCGGTACAGCAGATACTGAATATATATATTATTCATTCACTACATTGTAAGAGAAAATGAATTTAAAATTTATAAAAAGCAAAAGAACACATGTTGTAATAAAGGAAGGGATAAGATATTCAAAACACTATGACAATTAGTTGTTTACATTAATATTTGTCATGTTACTTGACTTACTAGAGCAAAACATAATATCATACCTTGTAGAAGGTAAGTTAAGGTGGTACAAAAATTACAGACTTTCTAATAGTGAATAACCTGCAGTGGCATAAGTTAAAACAAGACATCTCCCTTATGCCAGTCTCCAGGAACAAACTGTATCTTCATTTCTGATACATATCATTCAATATACACTGTACCAAACCCTGCAACCCCAGGAACTGGTACAGAGAAAAATCAAGGGAGGATTCCACTTTTATAGGCGAGATGCTGGGGCATGGGTGACTCATGCCACCTTGGTCAGGGGAGGCATGTGCCCCCCCAGCAACCAGTCAGTGACTGTGGGGGTTCCCCCATGGCCAATCTCACAGGGGCTCCCCCCTAGCAAATAGCACTCCCAGAAGTTCTCCTGGTGCTCCTGCTCCCCAGCTGTTGCTAGAAAGCGGGGCACCTGCGCTCCCACCTGCCCTCCCTGCCCATCACCTAAGTGAGCAGTGAGGCTTGTCAGGGGGTGCACCGGGGGTGACTGTGCACCCCCGTGCACACCCTATATATCACCACTGTGCTGGGGATTAGGGTCACAAGCCAGTGGGCTAGGAAGATTGGGAAAAAGCACAGGTAAATATGCATTAAAGTACATTATAGTACCCCCTCTTTTAATGGGATGCACTCTTGCATCCAACCAAACTTACACCATATAATCACTAAGCCACCTGTGGAGGTCTCCGCTCTCTCTGTGGTCTATCTGAGAATTCAGGAATAGGGGCCTCCACTAGCTCTGGCAGATTTTCTGTACTCTCAAGTGTGCCCAACACTGGTCTCCCCCCAATATGCATCCATCTTTGCTATTCTCATCTCTGTCAAACCATGTGTTCCACCCTACAGGCCTGGATTTAGAAGCATCCCCCAGGCAGCACCCTATTGGGCATATTTAGGACTGTGCTGGTATAAGTTTCTCTTCACCTGACGGTGCTGAGGGAATTGGCAGAGGTCATAGCGGGGCCCCTGGCACGGCTCACACTCGGGGGGCTCTGGCCAGGTAACAGAGGATTGGAAAAGGGCCAATGTGGTCCCCATTTACAAGAAAGGGAGCAAGAAGGACCATGGCAACTATAGGCTAGTCAATCTCACCTCAGTCCTTGGGAAGACCTTTGAGAAAAATATTAAGGAGCACATCTCTGAGGGCTCAGCAAGGGAAGTAATGCTTAGGGCAACCAACATGGGTTCATTGAGGGCAGATCCTGCCTGACTAACTTGGTTTCCTTTTATGATCGGGTTGTTGCCTCCCTTTGTGACAAGGTCACAAAGTCCCTGAATGAGGGCATTGAGGTGGATGTCGTCTTCCTGGACTTTAAGAAGGCCTTTGACATTGTTTCTCACCACATTCTCTCAAAAAAACTAAGTGACTGCAGCATCAATGCCTACATAGTCAGATGGGTGGCAAATTGGCTAGACGGTTGCACCCAGAGGGTGGTGGTGGAAAGGCCATTTTCGACCTGGAGGGATGTAAGCAGTGAAGTCCCTCAGGGCTCAGCCCTGGCACCTGTACTATTGAACATCTTTATCAGCAATATGGATGTGGTTATGGAAAGCATGCTGTCCAAATTCGCTGATGGCATTAAGATGTGGGGCAAGGTAGGCACACTGGAGGGGAGGGGCAGAATACAGCTAGATCTAGACAGGTTACAGAGGTGGGCAGATGAAAATAAGATGTAATTCAGTGCAGACTAGTTCAGGGTACTACATCTAAGGAGAAGGAACTAGCAACACACCTATAGGCTGGGGAACACCCTATTTGTCAACACAGAGGCAGAAAAGGATCTTGCAGTCATTGTTGACTCCAGGACGAACATGAGCCACCAATGCGAGGAAGCAGTCAGTAAGGCTAACTGCACCTTGTCGTGCATCTATACATGCATCACAAGCAAGTCCAGGGAGGTGATCCTTCCCCTCTACTTGCGTCCAGTTCTGGGTGCCACACTTCAAGAGGGATGTGGCTAGCATAGAGAAGGTCCAGAGAAAGGCCATTCGCATGGTCAAGGGGCAGTGGATCAGGCCCTACAAAGAGAGGCTAAAGTGACTGACTCTATTCAGGCTCCACAAGAGAAGGCTGAGAGGGGATCTGGTAGCCATTTACAAACTCACCAGGAAGGCCAGCAGAAATTGGGTGAGACTCTGTTCCCCTGGGCACCACCAGGGGTTACTAGGAATAATGGCCACAACTTGTTAGAAAGAAAGTTCAGGCTGGACATCAGGAGGCATTACTTCATGGTTAGGGCTGCCATGCTCTGGAATGGAATCCCAAGGGAGGTGGTTCTCTCTCCTACCTGAAGGTCTTCAGTAGGAGGCTGGTCTTTATATTTGGCTGGTGTGTTATGACCACAGCACTCGTTCCTGCGCAGGACAGGAGATCAGACCTGATGACCTGTTTAGGTCCCTTCCGACCCGAAGCACTATGATACTATAATACTAAGTTCAGTTATGAAACCCCTGGCCTTGTCTTGGTTGCTGATGAGCAGGCCTCCCTAGCTCTCTTGTCAGGTCGGGTCTCTGTCATCTGAATACATTTACGATTTCATTTAGTTATAGTGTACTACTGATATCTGTCCACTGGGCCTGTTACCTAGGTCATAAAACACCTCAAATAACTTTATGATGATGATATAAGGACCACTGAATGTTTTACATAGTTTTTGGCAACTGCTTCCATCTCATGGTCTGGTTCCACACCCACGCTAATTCCCCCAGTTCATAAACTTGTCCAGTGACCCAAAGGTCATGGTACTGTAGCAAAACCACCAGTTTTTTCTTTTTTAATACATATACATATACATATGATAGATATGCATTCCTTCCTCCAACTATTTCTGACTTTTCCTTTCCCTCTCTATTCCCTATAGGTAAGTATAAGTGAGCTCAGACATAGGATAAGCTTTAACATTTTTATTTTGGTAGCAAGTTTTTGGTTTTGGATATCTACTGTTTTATATTGTATAATTATTAGGTTTGTATTGATTTTTACTCTTGTATGTTGTATTATTATCATTTTCGTATTGATTTTTTATTGTTTCATATGGATATTGTATGATTTAGGCCTGTGTTTGTAAGTGAACCAAAGTTATGTCAAGTTTCCATTTTATATGTCAAGCCTCCATCTTGTGTCCTCTGCCTAGGCATCCCCCGTGTTGCAACTGTATGATTCATTGTACCCTCCCCCATAAATTGGTTCCTGGATGAATGGAAGTGATTGGGAATGACTGAAATACAACAGTAGCAGGCCTCTAATGAATGGCCTGTAGTGACTAGGCCATCACCTTGCATTGATTCATCCAGGAACCACAGACCTCACCCAGGAACAGAGACAAGAACCCAGCATTTGAAAGACAAAAGACACTGTAGAACCAGCAACTCTACCATTGTACCCCACCATTACAGACACCCAGAACTGCACATCCCTGCATGAAGCACATATGTTCAGTACGCCAGAGGCTGACCCTTGCCTGGGCATGCCTCCTGTCACTAGGGTCACACAAGGTTTGCCCCTATTAAAGGGGAAGTGAAGACAGACCCAATGAGAATGTCATTTCCATCTGGACCAGACCAGCTGCACATCACCTATTTACCCCAGAGGTCCTGCTGGCAACCCCCTCTGGACAACACCAAGCTGAAGGAGACCCTGCCTGGCCATCAAGGATCAACTTCCAGCGGGGGATAGGTAGATATTACCTGCATACCTCCTCCTACAATTTCATAGTTTCATAGTTGGTAGGGTCAGAAGGGACCTGAGCAGATCATCAAGTCTGACCCCCTGCCATGGCAGGAAACAGTACTGGGGTCAAACAACCCCAGCAAGGTGTTCGTCTAGCCTCCTTTTAAAGACCCCCAAGGTAGGAGCCAGCACCACTTCGCTTGGAAGTTGGTTCCAGATCCTAGCCACCCTGACAGTGAAGTAGCGCATCCTGATGTCTAGTCTGAATCTACTCTCTGCCAGCTTGTAACCATTGTTTCTAGTCACTCCTGGTAGTTCTCAGGGGAACAGGGACTCCCCCAATGCCTGCTGGCCCCCTCTGACTAGTTTGTAACAGGCCAGTAGATCCTGCCTCAGCCATCTCTTGTGGAAGCTGAACAGGTTCAGGTCCCGTAGCCTCTCCTTGTAGAGCCTGCGCTGTTGCCCCCGATCATGCGAGTGGCCCTCTTCTGGACCTTTCCATGTTGTCCACATCCCTCTTGAAGTGCAGTGCCCAGTACTGGAAACAGTACTCTAGCTGTGGCCTGACCAGTGTCACATAGAGTGGGAGGATCACCCCTTGGAACTGCTTGAGATGCATCTGTGGATGCATGACAAGGTGCAGTTGGCCTTCCTGACTGCATCCCCCCACTGCCGGCCCATCTTCATCTTGGAGTCAATGATGACTCCAAGATCCTTTTCTGCCTCTGCACTGATGAGAAGGGAGTTCCCCAGCCTGTAGGTATGGTGCTGGTTCTTTCTCCCCACCTTGCACCTGTCAGTGTTGAAACCCATCCTGTTCTCATCCACTGACCCCTGTAACCTGTCTAGGTCTGATTGCAGCCTATTCCTCCCATCTAGTGTGCCCACGTCCCCCCACAGCTTAATGTCATCAGCAAATTTAAACAGGGTGCTTTTTACCCCCTCATCCAAGTCGCTGATGAAGATGTTAAACAGTGCGGACCTGAGGACCGCGCCCTGCAGAACCTCACTGCCCACATCCCTCCAGGTCGAAAATGACCTATCAACTACCACTCTCTGTGTGCGGCCCTCCAGCCAGTTAGCAACCCATTTGACTGCGTAGGTGTCAACACCGCAGTCCCCTAGTGTTTTAATGACAATGGGGTGAGGGACACTGTCAAAGGCCCTCCTAAAGTCCAGAAAGACTGCTTGTACTCTCTCTCTCTCTCCTCCTGGACTTCATCTCCTGCACCAAGCTTCTCTAACCCCTGCTGCCATTGTGTGTGTGTGGGTGGGTGTAAGGGAACCAATAAGACATTGTGTCACCATCTCCCCTGTTCAATAAAACCACTGTCATTTGCAACCCTGAGTTGGGTCATGTTTTACTGAATCCCAGACCCTTTCCTATCTTAAATTCCACCTTTGTTCTCTCTCTCAGTTCCAGCCCCCCCCCCATCTCTCCACTAGTTTCCTGATCTCCTTCCAATTCCATCTGCCTTTTCTGCCACCTCTCAGACTCTCCTTGCTTTCCTGCTGTCCCTTAGCCTCCCGTGCCATCTACTGTCTTTTCCCTGTGACTTTCTGCTGCCTCTCCCTGCTTTTCTACTGCCCCTGCTGCCTTTCAGTCTCTCTTGCCACTTTTCCTGTGATTTTCTGCTGTCCCCCTGCTCCCCACGCTCCTACTGCCTTTTCCCTGTGACATTTTGCTGCCTTTCTATGCTTTCCCACTGCCCTTCTGCCTTTCAGTCTCTCCTGCCACTTTTCCTGTAATTTTTTGCTGTCTGTCTCTCTGTGTTCAGGCTTCCCCTGCACCTTCTGTAGTCCCTCCCTCTCCGCAGCTTCCCAGCTCCTCGTGGCTGTCCTGCAGTTTTCTCCAGCAGCTGGAGCCTTTCTCCAGCTCCCAGCACCTACTGCTGCTCCCTGCAGCTTTTCTAGCTGCCCCAGAGACATCCTTGGTCTCCCCACACCCAGAGCCCCTCTTTAACACCCACATTTTCCCTCTCCCCATCTACCTTTTCAGCTCCCCTGTAGCTATAACTCCCTGTTCTGCAGGCTTTGGGCATTGTCTTTTAATCAATTAAGATCAATTAACCTAAAGTTACCCCCGAGCTTCAGTTCACCCTTCTAGTCTACTGGTTCTAATCCAGGTCCCAGCAACTTTCACTCCCTACACTTTTAATTTCTTACCTTAACCTTTCCCAGGTATCCCAAGTACACCAAGCACATACATACATACCCACACATCACAACACCCAACTTAGGAACTCACCTGTGTGTATGTGTAGGTGGGTGGTACGTGTGTGAATTAGTGAACACACACATATATACATATATAGATATAATTGTGTGTGTGTGTGGTATATGAATTAGTAATCCACATATGTGTATTGGATATGCAGGTGTTGGTAACTGATTCTGTCTAAATTTGGTGTGTGTAGAATGTATGGGCTTAAACTGGTGATAGGTGTGCATGAACCTAAACTGGTTATTTTGAACATGTGTGTATCTGAGTTGCTAGTGTGTGTGTGTATGCCTAGTGGGGGTGTATGCACCTAGTGAGTGTATGTGTGCTTAATTGATTTTTTTTATGTGTGCATGTGCAATTGTACACCATGCACTCCTGCCTAACAGTGCAATATTGAGATCCTGAGCACTGGCCTGACCTCTCAGGACAACAGTACTATTTTTTACCTTTCTGTGGCTGCAAACTGACGTGTCTTAATAGCTAAGCTAACTGAACTTAGGTATCCTGACACCCTTGTAACATACTCAGGTGGGCTGCTAAATCCTTCTGATACTTTTACTCCAGAGATAACAATGACAGATAGGCAGATCTCCCATTCAAACAATATAATATATGGTGTATACTGCATAGATAACTGGACACTGCTCCTGTAGTTCCTCATAACAAAGAAGTACCTCATCCCCATCATCCAACTGTCTTCAAAAAGGGATGTGAACCACAGTACAGTTGAATTGTTCCACCAGCCCATCACATGACAGGTGGTATAGTGTTATGAGGTTTTGTTAATTTCCAACAGGTCACAGATGTAGTGAAGCAGAAGATTCAGAATTTCTCCCCGGTCTCCCAAGGATATCCAGGAGTCAAAAAACCTGCATTAAAAAAAAGGTGGAGCAACACACGTGGCAGCATACACAGCTCAAAACAAGAGGCTGGCCAGCCAAAACCAAGCTCCAGCTTCTGGCCAGGCTCCAAGCAGTAGAATCACTGGTGCTGCAGCCCTGGGAGACCCTCCTGGATCCCAGGTAAGGCTGCTAGGTCAACCCATTGCTGGCCCCAGCCACCCCTCCCCCACTCAGAGTTACCTGTTGTGCACCAGGGGCAAGTTGCACAGGCGTGCCTGAGGGACAACTAGCAGTGGCACAAGGTATGCCACTGCTAGTTGTCCCAGGGAACCAAGTGTCCATGCTCGTGTGGATGTGGCCTAAGTGTGCAAACCATAAAAACAAAAACAAAACAAAAATATAATCCTGCATTTCTCTCAACACCCTCTACTTCCCGGCAAGAGAAAAATGACAGGTATGGAAGAAGATATTCATTGTAAGGTAATGCACAGCATTCCACTAGATATGTTAAAATAAGTACATAAATACAAAAGTATGCTTTTCAGGGCTAAATGCTGTGATGCCAACTAAAGCACGAGGGCAGGCTAGAAGTTAGGATATAGCATAGAGTTAGCAGACTCATTGGCAAAATACCCTCCTTCATCCATGGTTCAATATTCCCCATCAAAAATTGGCAATATTTAATGCCTATCCTGAATCTTTAACAGCAGTTGATTATAGAGTATCAGAATCTTTTTGATACTGTCAGATGATAGATATGTGCTTACTAATTAGTAATTATTAGCATGATCCTGCAGAGCTCAGGACCAGATTTCATTTTAAATCCAAATATTTCAGAATGTCAGTGGTGTACAGATTGTGGTCTTATTAAAATTTTTATTGAGAGACACCTAAACAGCAGGATTTGGTTTAGGATTGAAGCTTCCTCAAAAAGCAAAGAGGATGAAATGTATTTTTCTGATGATGTAGTATCATCTCTGTTTTTTTGTGACAGTTTGATAGTTATGAACACAATTCCATTAGCTGTGAATTTACCAAGGAGAACTCCAGCAAGGTGAAGCTGTGGGAGAGAAGGAATAGCCATGAAACTTAGTGTTTTCAAAATTGTATATTTGTTGTAGTCTTCTTTTAATTGTCTGGGAAGTATCCTTGTGGCTTAAAGTGGAAACAGTTCATTTTTGGCACTCAGATGTCACAGTGAGGACATAAGATAAAAATGAAAAGAGAAGGAATTATCCCTTTTGAACTGATGTTCTTTCACAAACAGCTGCAAGTAATACATTCCTTCCAAATAGGCAAGATAAAAAATGGGAACCAAAACACATATTTTCTGTGCCACCATCAACCAGGTGGGAGCCAAACACTGAACCTTTAAATACACACTGCGGTCCTGGAAGGTAATTACATTTATTGCCAAATTAATATATTCATCACAGGATAAACTGTAATATGCCACACATGAGAGCAATTTATCATGTGATAAAATATCAAACCAGACGCATTTATTGTGGAGCAGCTTTGTGGCTGGGTTGTATTATGCTTTAGTTTGAATGTGTGGCATATATGTTAGTTTAAAGGATGTAAGAAGCAGCCACTCCCAAGCACTGGGCTAACCCTCTCTGACATTTTGAATATGCCAGATGGGGAGCCTGAGATCAGGCAGCCAGTACCTAATCTTAGGCTTCCCATGGCTGGCCAAGCCCCATGGCTCTGCTGCTTTAATCCACCTGACAATGACTGGGCTATTTCCTGCCACCCAACCTCCCCATTGTGCCACCAACTACCCGCCACTTCAGACTAGGCACTCCAAAGCTTTGGGTCATGTATGCAGCCAAGCTGTATTCATGCCCTTTGAACATGCCAGCATACAGGGAGCCTGAGATGAGGGAGACAGTCTGATCCAAGGCTCCCTGTACACTGAGACTTTGAAAGGGCATGTGTGCAACCCAGCTGCATGTGTACTCTTTCATTTGGATATGTGGAGAGTTCAAACCAGCTCCCTGACCCTGGATCCCTTGTGTGGTACCAAGATGTCACACTTCCTGTGGTGCACTTTCATCTTGCCATTATATGAGGAACCCAGGATTGGGGACTGAGTCTCTGATCCCAGGCTCCCCGCACATTTGGGGAGCAAAGGGCATTGTGGGAAGGGTAGCCTCAGGGACCAGTCCCCAGTGCTGCATTTCCCACATAGTCCTCTGGAGGAACAAAATCCTGGGTCCCTATGATGGAGATTCTAGAATGGCAGAATGTATCATTATTTAGATCCAGAATGAAATGTATTAGATTCCATTGTGCAATTAAATTAATGTCTGCCAGGGGCCAAAGGTTAGGTGGTGAGATTCCTCTGTTTCATGCAAGTCCCAGTAGTGGATCAGACTTTTTTTTAACAACAGCAAAAAAGTAGGCACCACAAATATTATGCATCAGCCTAACTTCTTAGTGATTCTTTTGCAGTAAAATTAGACACAAAGCATTGGGGTGCCTAGTCTGAGGTGTGGAGTAGTTGTGGGGTGGGGGCAAAGGAAATAACCCAGTAACTAACTGTCAGAGGGATTAATACAGCACAACCCTGGGGCTATGGCTAGTGGCTGGGCTTTCCCAGCCATAGGGCTGTGCTATGAATCTGTGCAAGTGTTCATTAGGTTTGGTTAACCCTTGCTAGATCAGGTTAACCCATTGCCAATCTAAAGCTAGTTACCTCTGGAGTTCTCTAGAACCTCATTTTGGAAGCGAATTAACTTTAGATCAGACACTGTTGTTAGGGCAGCCACTTGCATGTTAGGGCATTTAGATCACCCTAACCTTGGTTAGAACGATTTAAATGCAATGCTTGTATGTACCCTTAGTATAAGTACACAGGGAGTCAATGCTTCAATGCAGAATTGTATTAGTACATCTTGTAGTATCCAGTAGATATGTCTGTTAAAACTAGAGTATCAATAGGTACCCGTCAATGCCCATCAACATGGTACCTACATTCAAATAAGTACAAAAGAATTCCATGCATCTATCTCTGTCTTCCTTTCTCTACTTTCTACCATTGTCTGAATGGAGATCATATGTTTATTAATCGTAAAACATTACTTGCTTATTGAAAATAGGCTAAGTCAGAGAAATTGAGCTTATATTCTTTTCTGAAGCCACTGAGATTTGGTGTTTTTCTTATTCTCTTCCAGAAGAGAGAAACGCAGGACTGGGCCAAGTGCTGAGACAGTTCTTTCTCAAGTAAATGAGTCTCATTTCTGAAGTCGAGAATTTGATTTGATTGATGAGCAGGTTGGTGAAATTGCCTTAGAACTCTTAGGATTTCACAACGGCATGACAGAGAGAGAGTGAGCGAGAGAGAGAGAGAGAGACGGAGAGCGAGAGAGAGAGAGCGAGTGCTCACCCTGCAGTGAGTTCTGGGTTGCCAAACCCCAGAACATATTTGGATCTTGGAGTACAGTCATAAGAATTCATACAGAGTTCATTCTAATTTCATGGCTCAACTGAATACTGAACAAATTCAAAGTCTATCACAAAGTTCAGTAAATTTAACCCTAACTTCTAATTTTGACATCGATAGTTCCACTTCCAGTTCAATTTCTTTAAGCTACTTGCAAAGACCATAATTTTGTTGTAGGCACCATTTTCATATTCTGAAAATTAGTGAATAATTTAAAAAACCAATTAAACACTTAAACTTCTTTGATTACCCCCTCCCCCCCAAAAAAAAATAATTAAAATTGTGAACAGGATCTTGAAGTTTTGGGGATATAAAGTGAAACTGGTCTATTTTATACTCTAACATGATACTCCTCCTAGTGTGGAAACCACTATTTTTCACACTAACAAGAATCCTGTAACAAATTTCATTGAAAAATATTCTTTGAAGAATATTCTTAAAATAACATATCAAGGTGAATGGAAATTCAGTAATCATTATAATGTGATTTATGAATATTTAAACAATTGCATGCTGCAATGTTTCTTGACTCCTCCCATTGCAAACAAAAAGTTTATGGAACAAGAAACAATGCTTATCCAAATATAATCCAGCAGTGGACAGACCAGGGGAAATGTCAGATTTGCTTACTGAATTCTGTTCTTTATGTGTAAAGCTACTACATATTTCTGTTGTTTATCCCAAGAATTAAAAGTAATTAAAAAGGAAGGTAGAAGAGAGGTGGGGTAGTGAATATCAAGGGCACTTTATACACTGATGATGAATGCTCCAGCATACTCATATAAACAGGTTTCTCTAGAGATTGTTTGAATGAAAATAATGTAATTGCACAAATAGGGTAAGCTGGTTTTGTGTCTGCAGCAGAAAGAAAAGGAGAGAGACAGGCAGCAGTCGGGCTTCTTGTAGTTGGTGGCGTGTGGTGAATAATTGATCATCCCTTCCTCCCGTCTGATGAGTTCACTAATTCTCTCAGTGCCGCACTTCTACAAGTGTCACGATCACTATTAAACCAGCAGAGGAACCCAACAAGCCCTTGAGAATTCCTACTGTCTGAGATGCCTTTTAAAGCAGCAAATGAAAAATTAAATGCGAAAAGCAAGAAAATGACTCTGAAGTCTTCTTCACCTTTACTGTGTGCTGTAACGTTATGCTCGGCAGGCACCCTTCTACATCCAAATGCTAGATTTAAGACGCCTGCAATTCACACCAACAAAAAAGGGAAACCTAATAGATGCACTGAGTATGATGAGAAACAAACATTTCATTCCTATTCCTATTGAAGTCACAGCAAATTAGTACCACAATTTGCAGCTTTTAAAAAGATTGGTGAGTAAATTAGTGCTCCAGACAGCAAGGGACAAATAGCACTGCCAAGAGCTGTGCTTGATATGGGCACATGCTGCAAAAGCTTCCTCACTGAAGCAGAACTCCCAGTGTGTCTTTTACACCCTAGTGCATCACCTCAGATTTTCCAGCGTGACTTCTCTGCAACTTCAAATGTTGAGGTATATTTTTGATTTGTAGAAATAGGAAGAAAAGATTAAACATACCGTAAGTCATTCTGTGTCCAGAAGTAAACAAGCTTGTATCTTTTGACTCATCCATACTTAAGCACAAGATTCCCAATGCTATGTATTCATATACATCTGGAAATAGATTGTTTGGACTCCCAAATGGGAAGTCTACCCTTATAGAGTGTGTGTGTGTACATAGGTTTCATATTTTAATTTATAATTATTACATCTAAACTATGTATTATAAGTTACAATAATTTCTGTGTGCACATACACACCCATCAGGCAAGGAGAAACTTGGAGAGGCAAGGAGAAGGAAGAGAGGCTGCTAACTTGTATAGTTACCCCCAAACCACAAACAACCAAACTCTGCCTGTGGATGCATGTACGAACCTTTTCATGGAACTCACGTACATGTACTGTATGGAAATTTAAGATAACGCTGAAATTTAAGATAAAGCAGGGGTTCTCAGTTTTTTCCTGCCTGAGGATTGGCCTGGATCCCCAGTCCTGTCTGCAGGACCCCAGATGCAGTGGGGCTTGGTGGTAGGGAGCCCCAGGGCCCCACACACCTGAGCAGCAGCACTTCAGAGCCTCACCTACCTGTCTGCCCACAGCACCGCCCGCAAGATGTGGGAGGGGTGTGGGAGGGCACGGCCTGCCCCTGCCCCTGCCCCTCCCCTGGGACTTTCCTCAGCCCTGGGGGTGTGAGGTGGCTCCTCCCCATGCTGAGCTGGGCCAGGAGGACTCCCCCAAACTTGCTCACAGCCCCCCAGGGTTGGGGAAAGAACCTGGTTGAGAACTGCTGAGACCAAGAACACCCCCAGTTTAATCTGAAGACTACTACTTATGCCTAAATATCAAACACTAAAAATCAAATAAGAAGTACTTATCCATGATAGTCAAGTGAGGCAGAAGGCAGGGCAGGGTGGCACCTTAGAGTAAACCATTCAGAAAACAAAGACCTAAATTAGTTTGACTTATTTTACAGTAGTAACTGGTAGTCTCATATGGGACTGAGACTCCACTGTGCTAGGTGTTATATACGGTGGGTGCAGCTACATGTGAAATTAAGGTGAAACAATAAACTCCAGAGCTGTCTGAGTTGCAGCAAACTGCTCCTGGGTACAGCATCTACCTGTCCGCCTGGGAAAGAGGCAATTTGAGCCAGGGCGGAGCAGGTCCAGGCTGCCAGGGGGAATAGGGTGTCAGCTCTGGGCCCTGGGTAGTGTCATTGGGCGGCAGAGGGGCTGGGTGGGGCATGAGGGTGCTGAACCTGTGGAGCTGTGTCATTAGGTTGCAGGCAGGAGTCTGGTCCCTGCCTGGTCACCAATTGCGTGTGCATTTCAGTGCAGTTAATTACTCAGTGCAGTTCCTAACAGTACTACCTTACAGCAGAGTTAATTAGTTTCCTGGCACACATGTAGACAGTGATACTTTACTGCAGAGCTATTGGTACACGCTGCAATAAAGCTCATGTGTAGCTGCACCCAGTAAAAGCTAATCCCTGCCTTGAAGGCTATAATCTAAGTAGACTTTTACAATGGGAAACTAAGGTGCAAAGAGCTTAAGTTTTACCCGCATCCAGTCTGAAAGCCTTTCGGACAGTCAAAACTTGAACTACATTTTCCAAATAGGCCCAGTTTAAAAGAATATAATTTCTCTCTCAGGAAGAGGAAGATGATTTTTTTTTCACATGGACAACAGAAGACTTTCTAGCCCTTAAGGTTGGTAGTACTTTTTTTTTTTTCTTAAATGATAAAACCCTGGAGTCTGGGAACTGCTACTTTAACTGAGGCATATCACTCTCAGGAAGGGACAGTGCAATATCCCATCAAGGAGTTAAGGGATAAATAATACCTAAGGGGATGAGGGAATGTCAAGCAAGGAAACTTCTTTTTTTTTCCCCATGTAGGAAGGAAGATTATTGAACTGAAAAAGTGGTCTCATTAAAACTACAAATGTCTAGGACAAAATGCCACAAGCTGTTGACCCATATTGGCATAAAGCCCTTAAGATCCTCTTTTTTCCACTTGTTGTGTGACTGTTTTCCCATAGACTGTGCCTTTCGTAGAAAAGGTTAGGCTACCCATTTAAAAGCAGCAACTGCTAGAGCAGCTCTTTGTTGGAGTAAATAATTCTTCTAGGAGTTGTATTTTTGATAAGTATTTCTGTAACAGTAGTCTGAAGGTTTAACTATGTGTAGTGTTTCAGTTTAATAGTTAGATGGTGATAGCATGCTATAAGAAATGCATTTAAAACAACCCTACACTGCCTTACAGCTCTCAGATACTGAAGGGCACACTCTTTTAAAGTAGCAATTATGCATTGCTAAAAAGGTAATCATTGAAGAACAATTGTATCAATTGCCAAATTATGTTTTCCCTCGTCTTCTGGGCTCAGTGGATTTTTTTTTTCTGGCTGTATCTCTCTTGCTGAATGCAATGTGTTTGCAAAAGGCAAAGGAAATACAGCAGAACAAAACTGAATATAGCATGCAATAGCACTGAATACATAACACAACCAACTGCCTAGCTCAGCATGTTGGCTACAGCTTCCTTTTATTAAATCCAATTTCCAATGATGTGAGGCCAATAAAAAAGATAATATTACCAAGCATTATAGAATTACTGCACGAGTGTATAAGACAAAGGTGTTTTGTTTTTTTATCTGGCCAAACACCGCTTTTCTTCATCACATTTTGTAAGCGTCACTTGTGACATGCTATCATTTAAGGTGCTACTGTGTAGAGCAATCCCTTAAGAAAGCTTGCGGTATGTTTAGCATACATGTCTGCAGAACAAAGTTCTATCCACTAGTCAGAACAAATGTGTAGGTCCAGGCCTTAATATCTTTTGCACTAACTACTTAATTGCCAATAGAACTGAGGCCTGAGAAATGCCACTAAAATCCGTAGGAGCTGGTGGCATTCTGTACATCCAGAATTCAGGCCTTTCAAGTTTCCAAGTGCTACTATAACTTTCTCATCTGCAACGAGTAAAGTATTAAAATAATATTACACAGGCTGTCTACACTAGATGCTGACTATGCAGTTGTTATGACTCAGTGGTTTATTACTTGCATATCCACATAGTAAATGGCTGCACAGTAACTGGTATTACTATGCGGTAGCATCCTTACACACCTTCCTGGTGATGTTGACTGCACAGTAGCTTGTTACTACTATGCAGTAGTGTTACATCACAGTTCATGATCCTCAATGCTGCTGCACAGTAAGTGTCTCATGTAGATGCACCCATGGTGTCCTCCGGATGACATTGATCATGTACTGGTACTTCCATGTTACAAAAAGGATGTTTTTTATCCAAGTCATTACCCTCTTTCCTTCCATCTCCCTAGCCCTTGAATCTTCTCTCTCATTTTTTAAATTTTACTCTAATATTCTGTGCTATTTAGAAAGGACAATTAATTGACTCTACCGATGGCATTTCTGTTTTGCTGTGAAATTGGGTTTGGTTCTGCAGACATCAGTAAGGCAGCATTTTAACACCAGAGTTTCTCAATCCAACCTAAAGGAGCCCTGCTGAAATTAGTCTACTTCTTGGTCAGTAGGAAAAACAGAAAAGATATGGGTTTTGGGTAGCTAGCAGAGGAAACTGCAAAGGAGTTGATGCTTGAAATTGATGCTTGAAAACCACCTATCATATACCTCTCCTTTCACATTAATCCAAAAAGATAATGTGGCTAAAGTAGGTGGAGACATTGAAAGGACTGTAAACTCAGAAAGACAGCTTTGCTAAAATGGACATTTGAGTGATCAATAGCTAGCCCAATAACAGTAAAAAGGAAAAAAAAAAAAAGAAAAAAAAATTGGCTTAGGCCAACCTAAAAACAAGAAATTATTTCAAGAAAACAAAAAGAAAAGAAAAATATTATCCCAAGTGCTTTATTTCATAAATTTTTTAAAATAAAAACTTATTTTCCTTTTTCCCCCCTCTTTAAAGTTCTCCTGCCTTTTTAATATTAGGTCATTTCTTTAATTACAAAAGCTGTTTAAAAATAGGAATATATTTTATTTTAAAAAATAAAATAAGTTAACATTTCAAAAAACCTTTAATTTTTTAAAAATGCCAAGAAATATTTTTACTTCTTTAAAAACTTTTTTTTTTCCTCATCTCTTCATTCAAAACAATTTGTTAAATTTGACCTGATCTCATTAATTATTTTGGAGCATATAAAACTCAATTTACTAGTTACCTAAAACAAATTCACCCAGTTGTACTTAGGAAGCATCTTACCATTTTCTCTAAGTTAAAGAAAAAAACACAGCGTTTTGATTATAAGTAGTACATAGTGGAGTAGGAGCATCCAAATTATAAGAGAAACAAGGAAAAAATACTGATAATAATGTTTATAAATTACTTAGAGAATTTAAAGCAGAAAAGGATTAAAATGGAAACATATTCCAAAAAACATGCTGGGATATGCATTCATCTGCTGATCTATCACAAACTGGAATTTAGCCAGATTAAGATGGGAATCATAATCCTAAAGTGATCTTGCAATAAACGTTATTATAGCTGTGATCATCAGTTGGAGGAAATGTGATTATAGGACTTGCTGGTAATATCCAGTTGTCATTGGTTAGAAAAATTAAGCATTTGCTGAAAGAGCCCTATGACTGAAGTTGGTATCGCACACAACAAAAAGTGGTATGGAGTGTCTCATGGCACAAAGTAGGAACTGTATGCATGACTACTGCATTATTCTGTGAAGGTGGATCATAGCGAGTTTAAAACTGTAAGTAGTCATTGAAGAAGCAGAAGACACTGTCATAAGCACAATGAAGAGTGCTCTCAGTGCAGAGCACATATACAGGTCCAGTGGACTGATTGGACTGAATAAAATATTAATGCCATACAAAGAGGTAGAGAGCACTAACACATGCACAGACGAATAGGCAGCAGTCAGCCGGCACAGGCTATTGGCAGCAATAGAGTGAACTGGAATTCTCTCTCCCCCTACTTTTTTGTCCCCTCTTCCACTCTTTTATGAGCCACAGGACAGTCAAAACAGAGGCCCAGTACTGGGTTGGCAGCTAAAATCACATTTGGGAATGAATGAATCTAAAACAGATTAGTCACATAATTTGTAGATAACTAAACCTAAATCCAGCCTACCATTAGTCTGAACACTCTTATGAGACTTGGACATCTCTCTCTAGTCCCTTTTTGGCACAGGCATTACCATACACTCAGGAACAGTATTCTGGCCAATTGATAGTTGGCAGAAGTAAGCTAGTTGAATACAGCCAATATATATTCTATCCTGCAAGTTAATTGCTTGAATCACTTATCCCTAGCAAGAGGTATAGCAAAGGTACTTATCCTAATGCTCTCTGGATCTTAATAAAGATCTAAGGTCAGTCTAAGGATTATAAGAACATCTTAAATTGACTAAAACTGTTTGCACTTTTATAATACATTGCATAATAATAGAAAAGTAGACTCACAGATAGATATTAACTAGAGCTAACTCTGGATTGTCAAGTTCCTCCAAAACCTCCATATAACAGAACTCTCTGTTGCATTATTTACAAAGCTGTTTACAATTTAAGAGCTGTGAAGGGAATATATAGTGTTGCTAGGCTCATAGGAAATGATTTTCCTAGCCTGTGAGAATTTTTGAAAAATCAAAAATATTTTCTCTCTCGGTAAGAATGAAAATGAAAAACTATAATTTCCATTTTTAAATTTTAAAAAATGTTTTACTCAAATCCAATGTTTTATTAATTTAAAATGTTTTTATATTTTTTATACTAGCAATTTATTTTAATAATAAATGTTTTTGCAACCTGAGAAACATTTTTTCATGACAAAGAGGAAATTTGAAATATCCTTTTTTTTTCTGAAAAGAGAAACTGCAAATAGTTTGTTTAAATAAAATGAAAACAAAACAAAAAATGGATCATTCCAAACCTTTCAATTGTCAATGGTTGTTTACTATAGAAAACCACTTAATATAGCCAAAAAATACAATGGATGTTGTGCAGGAAAAGAGCCATAGCACTGAGATATTATATCCCTTCCTGAAGGGCACTTAAGATATCGCATAAGTATGATATAGAAAAGTCCATACTTTTTATGAACATTATTAGCAAGCCAAGCCCAACATATTTAACTTGAAATAAGCAAACCTTTACATCCAAATTCAAGGGCACACTGGAGAATGGAAGGGTAAATAACCAAAACTACTCAGAGCAAGAGAAATATCTCTTGGACCTGGGGAAAACAGTTTATGTAAAATTAAACATTGTATTATATTTACACTTTTGGGCACCAATACATGTCCAAATGCAAAATAACTCAGTGAGTGATGAAAGTTATAAAACTGCAAATGTAACCAAAATTCTAGCTCTCTTCATGCTGATGTTATTGCCCATCAAAACAGATACAGCAAACAGTAATAGAACAAGATTACAGTGCAATGTATATTTTCCTGTCAAGTCTACTCAACTGAAGTAGGCAAAGACAATAAAAAAATCTGCAACTATTTATTCAAGTGTTTTAAACAGATTTTGTTAAATTCATGCTTTCTACATTCTCACATAAATGCACATTTTAGTGAATGAGCAAGAATGGTGATTTTCAACCTTTTTTCAACAGAGGACCCCTAAAAATGTTTGAATGGAGGTGTGGACCTCTTTGGAGTTTTTGAGTGGAGGTATGGACCCCTCCAAATTGTAAGTGTAGCCATTCATATACTTTTGATTGACCATAGTCATCTTTCACAGACCCCTTAGACAATCTGTGGACCTCCCAGGGTATGCAGACAAGAGGTTGAAAAGCACTGAGCTAGGAAATACTAGCAGTAGATCTGAGGCTTAAATCACAAGAAATGGTAATGTGCCTAAATATGTGTGACTTCCACTGTATTAGAGAAACAAGTATTGATGGCTAGAAAATGATGATATTCAGAGATTTGCTCTTAGGAATTGGTTTCTAGGTAGAGTAGATATTGCATTAGAACAATGGTACAGGGAAAGGCAAGGGTTAATTGGTTTCTAAAAGTCTGTTTGTGACAAAGTTTCACATTTTCAGTCTTTGTGTGGAAAGCTAGCAGACAAACAGGTTGGGGAAATTGAAAAAATGTACCACAGTGCTCTGTAACAAAGATAAGGGAACCTGCAGCATTGACATTAGGTCACAGTGATTAGCTGCAAAGCCCCTGAGATTTCTGAGTTTGGTGAAATGACCAAATTAGGAAGCTGGGCATGCCCAAATTAAGACACTGGTAAATGACCAAATTAAGAATTATGCACGTGCTATGTTTCAGAAACAAATAGATACGCTTATAAAATAGAATGTTGTCATAATGTCAATCACAAACCAATCAATGGTACCCAGAAATGAAGAGTCATCAGGAGAAAAAGAATATGAAAGGAGGGATTTAAGAGCAGCACAGGTCACACCACCCGCCTGTCTCATCCACCCCATCGGGGGGGGGGGGGCATTATCCTTTGATCTTTAGGCTGCTGATGTCTGACATTCAAGCAAAGAAATCACAAGGTGGCATTCACATAGTGCTTTCTTGTGAACCCCCAGGGACCGGATAATAATTTTGTAATCATCTTGCTTTCTTTGCTTGCATTACTCTTATTTCACTGTGTATCACCAATATTTTGTAGTCAGTCTAATCGTTTGGGTCTGCGTGGAACAAGATATCGGGACTGGGTCATAACTGCCATGCCAACAACTTTCAAGAAAGAGATTTCATAGTATTCCTTCAAGAAAAGTTCCTTTGGATAAACAGATCAAATTCCCTCCCCCTAACCTAATACAGGGGAATGGAATAAAACTTTACCAGTTGTGACTGTTAAACAAAAAACTGTCATTTACAGAATATTATTATAAACAAGTTGATATGCCATTACTTGGACCGCACATTATTCTATAAAGAAAACATGCAATTTGATAGATTTAATGAACAACTAAAACCTGTCAACTCAGAGATAGAACAGTGGAAGAAGTGTAGAAATGAGCTAACATATGCAGGATATCTTTCACAGTGCCTCTTTGGATTTCTCAATATTCTGAATCCAAAAGTGATAAACCATAATTTAAATGGCACAAATTTTAAATGATATAGATTAAATTAGCAATCTGCATATGATTTGTTTGTTGATCATTTAGTGGTTTAATATGAATCCTTTAAAAATAATTATTATATGACTATAGAATCATAGACAAGCTGGCCTGGAAAGAATCAAGAGTCCAAGCCCCTCCACAAGGAAGGGCCATCCCGATTTCAGGGATTGGATGCAGAGTTTCTGATGTAGTAGAATTAATGCCTAGAAAGAAGTAAAAATCTTTTGTAATTAACAGTGTTGAATGAATGTTTTTGACCACTGGGAAGAAACCTAACTAATAATTGAGCCAATTAAGTTCCTACTAGCTATTTTATGATAAACCTCTATGGAAATAGTTGTGCATTTTTCAGGCAGCACTTTTCTATGCTTGAGGTAAACCTACTAATTACTCATTAGCAGGACAAGGATACATTATTTTTGTAGGTAAGTTTTAAATGACAATTTAATCTGACTGACTAAATAAAAAGACTGGGATACAGTTGAAGGATGAAGTCATTATGGCCAGGGGTGTTTTTGCTAATAAAAATCAGGTTAGCTCCACTCAGCTAAGATTTTCTTGTTTGAGTTCAGATTTACTAAATAACTTTCTACAACAAACCACAGTATATCACGGGGATCTGTAATGTTATATGGTTTTTCTGGTGAAAATAACTTCAACCAAAAATTTTGGAATCTACTACATTGCATTGATTTAAAGGTAACAAGAGATCTTTAAAATGTTGCAAATTACATGTAATTTATATTTCTACCATACCCAAGAATATATAGGTATTATCATAGTTAAAAAGATACTATGCCTGCTTCATTAAAACAGCTGCTGTACTAGTAACCTCAGATTGTATTTTAATTCCGACAGTTAAAAAAAAAAAAGCTATGTCCCCAACAGATCTTTCTTTTCTAAACATTCTAGAAAACTTTCTTAAAGTGCTGATTACATTTTAATAGCATGCAGGTATTATGAAATGTGTCCCACTGACTTTCATGGAAGCCAGTAGGACTTGGCCTTGAAGGTTATTTTAGCAGTTTTGAAAATGTTATGCCTGAAACAATCTTGAGTACAGGAAAGTTTAGCACCAATTCTTTAAAATAAAGGCTGCTTTTGTTTTTCCCCTTACGTGTTTTCTGCAGAAATCCACTCCAAACAGATCAATGCAATACAACTACATGGAGCTAGATCTATCATCAGGATTTCCAAGACAACACTGAAACCTTGGTTATCAAGCAACCAATAAACAGATGGTCTTGTCATTCCCTATTTTTGAAAGGATGATTCCAGTGATAACATCTGCTAATAAGCCTTTCTAACTATCCTTTAAGAAGTCAGCAAGCCATGGTGTTAGAAATGAAAGATCAAATTGAGTCAGACATACTCTTCTCAAGGTGCACTGTAGCTTTCATAAAGGTAATAGCAAAATGGATTGGATGCTCACTCTGCATCAGTTTATCTGAAGGGCCTTATAATGTGTCAAGGAGGCAGCACATATAATATATGGATTACCAAAAGAATGGAAAAAAAGTGAGGAGGATCGCAATACCAGAACTTTACTTAGATTTCAGTATATCGCGCACATTTCAAAATGCATTATTATCTTGGATGCCCAGGTGGCTATGTTTTTTTTTACTGACACTTTGTATTGTTGGTATCTCTCAAAGCATTAAGAATGATGCCAGTGAATCTGGCCCTTTGAATTCCCAGCAAAATATTTTAGGTTGATAAGGAGGACTGAAATGATCTTTCTCCTCATACTGTAGGTGTTTTGTGTAAGTGGGTATATAGAGCCTATATGGTGAACTTACTGCCCCCAAGTAGTGATGCCATCAACCATGCTATGCAGCTTTGGGTAAGCTCCCCCCTAAACAGGAAGCAATATAACACTTCAGGGGAGGGGAGGGGCATCTACACATGTGCTTTATTCAGAGTTGACTAATTAGCTCTGCAGTAAAGTGTCATTATCTATATGAGTGTTGGTATTAAGGTGCAGAAAATTAATTAACTCTTCCATTAGATAGTATTGTCAGAGTTATTAACTGCAGTGAAAGGCACACAGTCAGCCCAGCCAGCAGGGAGCCAGACTCCCACTTGTCACCTAGTTATACTGCTCTGCACTTTGGGCATTCCCCTCTCTCAGACAGCCCCTCTGCCACCTGACACCACTACCTGAAACCCAGGGCTGACCCCCTGATCCTGATGCCTACCCGCATCTGCTCCACCCTGACTTAGAGTGTTGCTGTCCTAGGCACACATGTAGAACTGGGTTTGCAAACTGGGCCAAAGTTTATTCTATCACCTTAATTACACATGTAAATGCACCCTTGGGTGATGTCATAATAGACTATGACAGCACCAATTAGCCACCGCAAGCTAATTTCCTTCTACTACACTATTGATAATGTAAGGGACAAACACGCTTGGCACAGTGCAGCATACTTAAGGCACCATGGGTACATCTACATGAGACTTTTTGAGCACAGTAGAATAATTCTATTGCACATTAGTGCGGCAGGCAAAACCAGGCACTAATGTGCAGTAGAATTAGTCTACTACACATTAGCATCACCAAAAAAGCATGCACCTGCACTAATGCACAGTAGCACCAATTATGGCGCATTAAGGTAGTTAAACTTAATGCACAATAATTATGGCACACTAATGAACATGTAGATGTGCCTCATCACTGGGATCAGGCACCTTGCCAAAGAGATGGTGCCTGACATACAACCAGTGACATCTCTAAATACTATACTATGTAAGACAGGGGTGGCCAACCTGCTGCATGTGGGCCACAACTGGCACAAGCCTCTGCATGTAGCACATAGCATAACGACAACAAGCAGCAGAGTAGGCAGGGGGAAAGGAGATTGGAGTGGGACTAGGGGAGGCTTAATTTGTGGAATGTCTGCCAAACAGATTGGCTCCTGCTGATATTAAGTAACTGAGAAAAGGGGGGGGGAAGTATTAGAAGACTTTGTGCTATCATCACTTTAAAGCTAGCATCCCACCATAATCATCGTAAGTCTCAGTTTGCTATTTCGAGTCATTCACAGAAGTATATACACATTTACACATACAGATAATGTCTTCCAAAGATCTTCAGAAGCACCTTAAGCATCTTGTTTCTACTCGTTTCAATCAGGGAAGGCATCTGGGCACTTCTGAATATCCGTAGACTGTTTTTGGTACCTAAATATTTTTAAAATCTGGCCTTAATGCCTAATATCATCTCTATATATTACTTCTGATTAAACACTATAATTAAAGAAAATAGAGGACCCTTTACTTTTGCATTATGATGCAAGACTTAATTATTTCAGTGCTTATAAGTGTAATTATATTACTAACATCACACTTCCTATCTGAATTGCTTGCAACCCTGAACCTGCACTCTCATTACTGTGGTTCTGCGTGGTCACAGAGAGCCATGTGTAGAAGTATCAGTTTTAAAGACTCTTAATATTCTACAGACTTTTGTCAACTCCGGAACATGGGCAACCATTTTCTGTGGAAAGTATTTTGGCTTGGGACACATTTGCAGATCCTATATCACCAGGCAGAACAATACCTCAGAACAACCAGCAAATTTTCACTGTTGTTACATTGCCTGGAATGGAAGGTTCTCAGCATGAGAACTGATGCTGGACAAGGGCAGAGTTTATTCCTAAAAAATGGGCTGTTAAAATTGAGATGTGCTTTTGTCTTTTTTATGTTACTTTCCATCTATTGTCACTAAAACAGTGGTTCTCAAATATTAAGTATTCATCCATTGGCGAATTAAGACAGACCATCCATTCAGTAATTCATAATCTATTAGCTAAAGGGGAAAAAAAATCAAACTGGAATCTTGTCTTGTCCCTCAAACCAAGGAGGAGCCAAAACATTGGGGAGAAGGATCAGCACTGAGCTCATCCTCTAGGGATAGGACAATCTTTTCCATGTTCGTATAACTCCTTAAACAGGTACTGTTTCCAGAACTAAGCAGTGTTAAAGCAGGCTGAGAGAAGAGCAAAAATGACTGGAAGAGAAACAGGCAGACAAAGGTTCTTTGGGTAAATTTGATATCTTTTTTATGCCAAAATTTTCCTTGTAAGCTTTCAGGCTAAGTCTGAAGTTGTTCCATGCGCTTCCTGGATAGAACAGAATAGAAAGAATAGAATCCCAAGGCCAGTATACAAGACTGCCAGTCAGTGAAAATGCAAACTGAGGCAGTCAATGGGTAAGAAACAGGGGGGAAGCAGGGATTGTAGACCTAGTGATAAGAGGTAAGCTGGTAAATAGTAGAGAGGTTACCGGGGGTATCGGATGTTAGGCAGGTTGTAATATGCCATAAACCCAATGTCTATATTTAGTCCATGATTTTTTGCATCCAGTAGGTTGATGAAGTGAAGTTTGTAGGTTTGTCTACAAAAAATGTTTTGTAAATTCCCTTTGAGGATTAGAACTGAGAGACTGGAGAGAGTGTGGTTGCCTTGTGAGAAATGTGCACTGGCAAGTAATTGGGTCTTCTTGTCTTTGATAGATTTTGCCCTCTGCTGGAATCTCTCCAATTTGTCCACATCCTTTCTGCAGTGGGGGGTGAAAACTGATCATAGTAACAGGTGTAGCCTCCCCTGTACTGAATACAGGGGGAATAATGAATTAATTTGACCTGCTGGCAGCACTCCTACTAGTGCAGGCCAGTATGCCATTAGCCTTCTTGGGCATACTGTTGGTTCATATTCAGCCTATTGTCCACTCTAACCCCAAAGGATTTTTCTGCAGAATTGCTGCCCAACCTGTCAGCCCCAAGTCTGTACTGATGCATGAGACTGTTCTGTCCTAAGTGCAGGACTTTGCACTTGTCCTTATTGAAACCCATGAGATTCATTTTGGTCCAATTCTCCAATTCGTCAAGGTCTTTCCAAATCATAGTCCTCCCCTCCCCCTAGCTTGGTGTCATCTTCAAACTTGCTTGAAGGTGCACTCCATGCCATCTTTTAGGTCTTTGAAGAAGATATTGAACAAAGCCCGCCCCAGGACTGATCGCTGGAGCACTCCACTTGATACCAGCAGCCAACTACACATCAAGCCATTACTTACTACCTTCTACGCCCAATGATCAATGATCCAGCCAGTTTTCTATCCATTTTTACAGGCCAGTCATCCAGCCCATATTTCTTTAGCTTGTCTGTGAGAATGTTGTGGTAAACCTTATCAAAAGCCTGGCTAAAATCAAGGCATGCCACACCCACTGGTTTCCCTGCATCCACAGAACCAGTCATCTTATAAAAGGGACTCAGGTTGGTCAGGTATGGCTTGCCCTTGGTGAATCCATGGTGACTGTTTCAAATCACCTTCTTCTCCTCCAAGTACTTAGAAATAGATTCCTTGTGGATCTGCTCCACAGTTTTTCCAGGGGCTAAAGGTAAAGCTGACCAGTCTGTAGTTCCCTGGATCTTCTTTTTTCCCTTTCTTAAATATGGACACTATATTTGCCCTTTTCCAATCATCTGGCACCTCTCCAATCACCATGAGTTTTCAAAGATGATGCCCAGCAGCTCTGCAATCATTTCAGCCAACTACCTCAGCACTCTTGGGTGCATCCCATCCAGCCTCATAGACTTATATATGTCCAGCTTTTCTAAATGGTCCCTAACTTGTTCTTTCACCACTGCTGGCTGCTCCCCAAACTGTGCAGCCAGCTGCAGTAGTCTGGGAGCTGACCTTGTCTGTGAAGGCTAAGGTGAAAAAGGTATTGAGCACTTCAGCCTCTTCTGCATTCTCTGTCACTGGGTTGCCTTCCCCATTCAGTAAGGGACCCTCACTTTCCCTGATCTTCCACTTTTTACTAACATACTTGTAGAAACTCTTTCTTGTTATCCTTCACATCCCTTGTTAGCTGCAACTCCAATTGATCTTTGGCCTTCCTGACTTCATCCCTGCATGCCTGAGTAATGCTCTTATACTCCTCCCTAGTTTTTTTTGTCCAGGTTTCTACTTCCTGGAAAGTGGAAATGCAAGGAATGTTTATAGAAAGGGAATTCTCAAGATGAAAATGCAAATATTTGCTTGAAATATTATGGCGATGGGTGATATACAGAGAATAGATATAGTAGACAATCAGCAGTCACACACATTCAGTCAAAGCCCAAAATTATACCATAGGTTACATATCCTCTCTAAGCTCTACCTGAATTTCAAATATTAAATGTACAGAACAAACTGCTTTTTAATAATCTGCACGATTGTTCATAAAAAATAGGTAACTCTTACAGGTAACAATCCAGAAATATGAACTAACTACATCACTAATGATCAATTGGTCACTCTAGAATAGTTGCTTAAGAAAAGGGGACAACATGAGCCAAGCTCCACTGCTTTTAATAAAACTAGACAGGTGACTTCAGTACAGCTGGTGATTTATACCAGCTAAGGGAATATTCTATATCCTTAATGTGATTAAAATATTCATTGAGATTGAATCTTGTCAGAATAAGAGAACTAAGTATAAGAGAACAGGAATACTCTTATCACTTTATGACAACACATGCTCATTTGGCTGTGTCTGTAAATGTTACTTACTTTGTGAATACCATAACCAGCTGCTTGCATCACTTAATTATTCTCAGCATCTCTGTATTTTATTTTATTGGATTATACACTGCAGTTGTTACATAGGGAGAAGTATCGCTGTCTTATTCAGTGTTCCATAAGGATTAGAAGCCAGTCCACCCTGATGAATGCATTACTTCCTGTACTGATTATGCTGTGTGAACTGTGGTAGTTAAAAGGGCAACACAGGCATTTTGGCTGAATCATGTTAAATACAAAGGATGTTTTGCAAATTAATATTCTCTCAATTTATGTGCAGCTACTGGGACAACCCCCCCCTCCCCCCCACAAACCGCTGAGTTTATTTGAAAGATCATAAAAAATGAAATGGTAATAGTTAAACTTGTAATCTATTATTCTCTTTACATGAAATAGTGAGGTCTGGCATGTTCATAGAGATGAAAATTATAAACAACAGCAAACAATGTCAAAAGAATTCTATTTCAAATAAGAATTCCTCATTTGATTTCACCATAACTATTCATCATGTATTCATTTGTTCTGAATGCTTTGAGAGAAAATAATATAAAATTAAGTAAAATATTATGGTTAATTGATGCACTATATAAAAACTTTTTAAATAAATCACAGAATAGACTAATCTGTAATTCCTTTGAAATACTTTTCCTGGATGTTAATGTATTCCTGAGTATATGTAAATAGTCAGATATCATGAACTATTTATGCTATGCTAATAATTTACAAAGGAAATACCATCCTGATTATATTGCCACAAAATGCAATTTGATTATTTAATAATCTCTATAACAGCTAGGTGCTTCAATTATAGTGATTAAGATACAAAACAAAACTAAAACAGTTAATTAAAGTCTAAACAAAATAAATCATTTTTGTATCTTGCCCTAAAGGTGGTTCACTTCAGTTCTGATGGATTGTTGAGGGAATTTTAAAATCCAGAACCCTCCATCACTGAGAAGTTGAGCAACTTCGTATGTGGAGCTTTCCTCTGGGCTTTCTGGGTTACCTCCAGTAGTATGCATTTTTTAATAACACAGGAATGCTGCTGGCCTACCAGAATATGCCTGAAGGCACTGCAGATCACTATGGGCAGAAAAAAAATAATGGCAGCACAAAGTGAAGGCAAGCAGGCATCCATACCTCCTGTCATACAACAGATGCTCAAATTTGTGGCCAAGACAGAAGGTAGTATTGCATTGGGCCACTTGATTGTGGCCCATGTCTGTTTGCTTATGGTGGAATTGCTCAGGTAGTATTGCTGGGCTCTCCAGCCCTCCAGGCTTCCCTGGGCAGGAGCTCCATGGGCTTGTGGAGCAGAATCAGCATGCTTTCCTGGCAGCAGCATGGGCTATAGTCATGGAAGGGGGACCTCCCTCATGGAAGTTCCCTTGACTTCTTGCTTGCAGGCATGCAGGGAAATCCTCTGCAGAGGGATTTCCCCATGCACCTGCAAACACAGTGGAGGGACCTCTGTGTAATCTCCCCACTCTGCACTTTCAGGACCTCACAAGGAACTTTACTGAAAAGGTATTTCCCCCCACACACCTGCAAACATCAAAGGAGGGGACCCAAGTTCCCCCCTCCCTGCTTGGAAATCCCTGCAGAAGGATCCCTACATCTACCTGCAAGTGGGGGAGGAACCCATTTGAAGATACTCCTGCAGGAGATTCCCCCACTCTCCAATGGGGAGTTTTCTACAAGCAGGGGTTCCCTCCCACTTGCAAACACACCCCAAGTAGGGACTGAACAACTGGGAATGTCTATAGAAGTCCCTGGAGTTGTGCCGTAACATATCATCGCATAGCAATCATGCTTCACTGAAGATGTTCATTTTCAGCGTGTACCTACCTGAGAAATCAGGACCATGTTGATGACTTAGGTATTCATTAGCAAAAGTTTTTGAAGACATAACATCTGCCCACCTGTTTACTTCTCCCTTCCAACAACAAGTATTGCTTCCATCTTACTTAAAACGAATTCCAGCCACAGTCTCTCAGGTAGCAACCAAGTAAGGCATTTGTATAATTTTAGTTTAATAGAACTGGTTTATAGAACCAAATATTTTCAAACATGTTGATTACAAACCTGCATAAGTATATCTTCCTTAATGGGATAAAATAAACATAAACATTAAATATTGCATGAAATAAAAATATTTTTGTAGCAACCCCCCCAGTTTCTTTTTTTTTTTTTTTTTTTTTTACTTAGAAATGTGACATCCCCTTTTCCCCATCATTTCTGCCCTTTTCTCTTCCCTGCTCTATTCCCTATGGGTATATATATAATTAGTTATAAGTTAAGTTGAAACCCTGTGTATATAAGTCCCCTTTTATAGAAACCATAAGCTATTGTAATAGTGTTTTGCTGTGTGTGTTGGATTACTGTAATGTATTACATTGTACGGATATTGTGTCTTAAGTGTCTCTATGTTAGCATTGTATGATTTAGGCCTGCAATGTGTGTTGGCATGAGTGATGTCAAGTATCCAGTTTTGTGTGTCAGGTTCCCATCTTGTCCCCATGCCCAGTTGTGTAAGTATGTTGCAATTATGACTCACATTTAAGTCTGTAACCTCTCCCTCCCATGTAAATTGGGTTTCCTTGAATGCCTGAAGCAAAAAAGTGAATGGATCAGTGAAACACAATGAGCAGAATCCCCTACTAAATCACCCTACTATCAAAACCAATACCTGGACCAATGAGCCAGCCATTGGAACCACCCTCCACATTCAAGAAACAAAAGATGAGTTAACCCACCATTGTGCCAAGGCTGCACTTGCTCAGTATGAACATCTGGAACCCTCTGGAACAGGACTGACCTTGCCTGGACAGGCCCTCCCTATAAGAGATCAGAGGTAGTCTGCCCCATAAAGGGGGTAGTGAAAACTGACTCCTTGGGATGCCCTCTCCATCTGGACCAGCCCCACACTACACCACCTATCCACCCAGAGGCCCACTGGTGACCCCGTGGTGACCCCGCTCTGGACAACACCTTGCTGGAGAAGACCCTGGCTGGCCATTGAGAATCAACTCACAGTCTAGGATAGGTAGCTATCACCACTACACCCTCTTCAACCAAGGACTTGGACTCTGTTTCTCTTCCCTACCTAGACTCCAACCCTTCCACTGAGTCTCTTTCTCCTTCTACCATTGTATGAGTGTGTGTGGGAGTGCTTGTGTGAGTGTGTGTGGGAACCAAGCTGTATAGTACAGTGTTCATTTCTTTGGACCCTTGCGTAGGCTTTTGCTTTACTACAGTTCTGGCCATGCTCCAATCTCTGCCCCTCCCCCCTCTAACTTCTGTCTCATTTCTCCCTCTTTTACTTTTGGTTCACTGCCACCTCCAACATCTGTCCCATGCTCCTGCGGCTCCAGCCATTTGGGGCTCCTCTCTGCCTGCAAAGCCCAGTTTCTTTGCTATTGCCTTGTCCCCACTGCCTTTTCCCCTGATCTCTGCCACTTGCTCTTTAGTTACCAAGCACCCCAAGCATAGGTACCACAGGCACCAACACACGCACATTGTCACCTGATTCAGTGTTTAACCTGTGTGCATATGTGTATGTAAATATGTATTGTGCATGATTTCATGTCATTATCATTAGAACGTGTATGTGCTTGAAATGGTGATAGGTATGCATGTGCCTGCCTAGGCCAGGGGCGGGCAATTATTTTGAGCGGAGGGCCACTTATTGAGTTTTGTCAAGCCATCAGGGGCCACGTGATCGGTAGCCAGGGGCAGATAAATATTAATTTTCTAAATTTTTTAGTGGCCTTGTGGGTTGGATAGAATGGTTTGATGGGCCGCATCTGGCCCCCGGGTCGCATTTTGTCCACCCCTGGCCTATGCTGGTAATCTTGGATGTGTAGGTGCCTGCCTGAGTTGGTAGTGTGTGTGTATGCACCCAATTGATTTGTGTGTTTATATACATGCAATTGTGTCACATGCTCCTGTCTGCAGCACAATTTTGAGATCCTGAGAGTTGGCTTGACCTTACAGGGCAACATTTTGGGACAGCACATTCAAAGCTCTTTGGTAAAGATGAGCTGAAAAGTGGTCCCTGGTAAAAAGACTGCCTTGCAATGAAAGGAAGGGTGAAATGATTTCCCCTACTTCCACTGGGTCCCTGGTAAAAAGACTGCCTTGCAATGAAAGGAAGGGAGAAATGATTTCCCCTACTTCCACTGGGAGCCACCCTGTTTCTATGAGACAACTAATTTTGAAGATTTCTAAAGTACTTCTGAGAGTTAGGGAAGGGCAAAGCAATTTGGCCTAAAATACACTACATCACAACAAATACCAGAGACTTAAAAATGTTTCTTGAGACAGATATGCTTGAAGGCATCCATTTCTAGATGTCTTATGAAGCCTGGATACTGTACTGTTCTAAAAATCATACGCTTTACCTTTTTAGGCAACTGCATGCATCATTTTTATAATTTTTCTTTGGCCTTGGGAAAGAAGTGTTGCTAGACAGGTAAATAGAAGAAGAGTATTCCCAAGGAATAATACTTGCCTGAACCCTAAAGACCTCAAGTTGTGTTACAAATCTAAGAGATTCAAGACTGGACATCTTGATCTGATCTATCAATTGGCAGCAATATAGTTTAAATTTTAGCCGTATATTTTAGGTTGTCTAAGACTCAGGGTGATGGTTTAAAAATGATCAAATGACTTTCTTTCTACCTTACTGTTCTTCTTCAAAGGGAAAAAGAAAGAAAAAAACAGAGTTGAGGATCATTAGAGTATATTTTCGTACTTGAGCATGCTTTTGCCATAATGGTAGCAATTTGTACATAATCTCCAATTCACTAACTAAGCTGTCCTCCACCAAATCATGTAAAAGGAATAATGGATTGCACTCCTCATTCTAAGTGTTTCAATTTATTTATCTGTTAAGTTTTTAATGCTTCTGATGTACTGAGGACAAGGTTATTTTCAAATTGCTCTTTTGCCTCCAAACAAAAGTAGTAGGTATAAACAAATACAAAGACAACTACTATTTTTATAAGCACCTTTCAGGAAAACTGTGCTTTATAATGCACTACTCATTAAAGTAGTGCACGGGTGATGTCCCGTCACCTTATGCAATCTAAGGGCAAATATCCAATGCCCATAATCATGACTATCATTTGATAAATCTAAAACCATATGCTCTTTCCCTCCATTTCTATTTAAGACAATATAACAATCAATTAGAACTATGACAGGACAAATGGAGAGATGCACAACCCTATCACAACTCCTGCAAAGGGCTCTATTTCTGGACAGCTCCTCCCAACACTTTCCCTCTTATAGAAAATAGACTATCAAAGTTCAAGAAACTACAATCCATTCTATTTTTTGCCTCAAAAAGCAGCTATTAAATTATAATTGCCTAAAACCCACTTTGAATAAAATCGCTGAATAAGATTTAGGACTGCTTAACTCATGAGTGACGTAAACTGATCCCAGCAAGAAATAGGATCATTTGATCTCAGCAGTATCGCTGCTCAGAGCAGGGGTTGGACTCAATCTTTCGAGGTCCCTTCCAGCCTTTAATTTCTATCATTCTATTCCTACTGACTTCAATGGATCTGAAATTAGATACAAGGGCCTGATCCTATGCCAGAGTAGTAAATGACATAGGGCTGTGAATATGAATTACAAACTGAAAGCTATTAAATACATTCCCATATTTTTCATGAGCATCATACAATAAAGTGGCATGTGAGGATACAATTGGAACAAAAATTCTTCTGGCCATGAAACAATGTGCTTGGAACACTGACCAACAGAATGGACTTGTTTTGTGCAAGTACCTACCGCAACGAGATCTTGTAAAAGCACAAAATTTAAGCAGTCTCACTGTGTGCTTCTGCAATACGGAGTTGATAGGAAGCTGGCTGCCAACCTGTATTTTCACCTGTACAAATGTAAATGAGAACAACCTAATGCAAAATGCTGTGTAAGAATTTCATGCGAACTCTGCTTTCAACTGACTGTGTTTGATTGTGTAAGAATGAATCCATGGGCATAAAATCTTCTTCAGGGTAAAATTCATGAATAACTTAAATGAGCATTGTGAAATAATTATCCATAGTCAATTTGTTAAGCCAGTCAAAATAATAAAAAGGGAAAAATAAGCATAATATAAGATATATCCTTACACAGTTTTTGCTTAGTATTTGCTAACTATTCATTTAAACTCTAAGCTTTCAACAACAGCAGATATGTACATTAGCCATTACTCTTTCAAATTAGATCACAAGTGTCAAACCCATCAGGCTCCACCAGCCAGATGGGTAGTGTTGGGCTGGTCCTCAAATTTGATCAGGCCTGCAGACTGACCCCACATGCTGGATCTAATGTGTGCCCTGGAGCAGATCCAACTTGCTGGCAGAGTGTGCCCTGGACAGGACCTGAACGCTGCCGGCAGTGCACACCAGATCATCCCCACGCTCAATGTGCAGTGCAAAGGACCAGTTCAGCACACACCACAGGTGATGTGTGGGTACAATCCGAGACCCAGGGGCAGCACTGGAGGCCAGATGATAGAGCTCTACAAGCCAGACCCAGCCTGTGGGCTACACCTTTGTCATCCCTGAATTAGACCAGTCATCAGATTGAGAATTAAAACAAATATAAAGTATGCAAAAATTGTATCTGAAAGATTGGGGCGGGGTAATCAGTTACTAAGATATGTTTTAAGGTAGCTACAAATATAGAGTCATCATAGATTGAACCTTGATGCCATGTTATAAGGAAAAATCAGTTCTGCATACCATTCTCAGAGACTGGTAAACACACTGGGAACATGCATCTTTTAAATGGAACAATTCAGAGTCCCAGGAAAATACTTTCAAACCCCTGGGTGGTGGGGAGGAGGAGAAGGAGCTTTTAAAACAACATACCTTTTGTTAAAGACTTTAACTCTAATAACTACATAATTTGGTCTACCAGATTTTCCACTCAGACTATGACACTGAAGAAACATCTGTCCCACTCACATGGGATGGCAAAGTATTTGTACATCATTGGTAAGGCCATCAAAGTTAGGTCCATGTGTCAACAGGTACAACGGTTAGGCTGCTTGTGACAGCTAGGGAGGAGGGGGAGAAGCACTAGCCTGTACCAAAGTAAGCTTCATCCACACAAGCATAGATGTTTGTTTCTCCAGGGACAAGAAGCAGCAGCACAAGATGCTATTTGTCCCCAGGGAATGTCTGTGCCACATGCCCTCTAGCATGTGCCAGATTACCCTAAGTGGAGTAGAGGAGGCTGGGGTCAGCAACTGCTCTGTCCCTAGCAGCCTTACCTGGGATGTTGGGGGCCTTGGGGAGTTGAAGCCATGTTGCTTATGCAGCTGGGAGCCTAGTTGACAGCCAGAGCATGGCTCTGGCAGGCCAGGCTCCAGTTTTGGGTGGTGTGTGCTGCTGCCATGTACACCAACCCATTTTTTTAAGACGTGTTTTTTTTTAACCCCAGGATCTCCCAGGGTCAAAAAAAACCCCATGCTGCAAGCTAGTGGTGTGGGGAATGCCTGCATGTGCAGCGTATGGCACTGCAGATGGGTCTGCAGCACCACATACTGTATGTCCGTGCTCATCTGGACACAGCTGTAGTATCTTTCTGTAAGTTAAAAAGTGAAGTGGCCAAATGGTGCCCTACAAATAAAGTATACACTGTAGCAGGAGTAAAAATAAATTGTTACCAATAAAAGGAGCATACTAGTCTATTCTTCAGCAGTGGCCCAAAATAAGTAGCAACAGCTTGGTAAACTGTAGGTTTTTTGGACCACTATGTATATCATATTTTAATTTCATGAGTCACAAGAAGTAATTCTGTCACAGTCTGGTAGAGTATTAAGCAGTATTCTGGCAACACAGTGGACTTGAAAGATCAATGACTGCTTATTTGTGAGAAATGGAAAATCTATTAGAATAAAGTATACTGATGAATGATATGTAGGAGGATAGGCACCATAAGCAATTATTCAAGCCACTATCAAGACCAGGAACAGTATGCATTGCCAGATCTAATAAATACATTTCCCGAAATGGCTGTGCTTCCCACCAGCTTTCAAGCAGCAGATCAGAAAGATGAAATCAGAATTTTATGTGAAGTACAGCCCAAATTCCCTCACTCCCACCTAGGTAAAATTCCCTCATGCCACACAAACCTTGTAAGTGATTCAGAGAGTATCCAGCTATTTGGACTTTATAACTTCTACAAATACAGTACAGTGTATTTGTAACTTGTAATAATGCAATATGTTCACATTTAACCTCTACGTGTCAAAATCATAGAGTAGGCCTGTTCATTTTTTTTTCCAAGAAAAGGCATGCCTCTTAGCTCATTAATTTATTTGTCCAAAAAAGCACCAGTGCTTAAGCATTTGCAAAATTCAGTTGCAGGTAATTGCTTTATGCCACAAAGGCTAGAAACAAACATCATCTGTGGAGTATACTCTGCCATGATATGTTGTGGCACAGGTGATCACACTCCACATACATTTACAGACATTGTAGACTGCTGCACCCCAAATTGGGAAGCATTTGCAAGCAGGGAAAAACCCCACTTGCAGACATATCCCTGGGGTTGGGGAGTGGGGAATATCCCGCAGGGGACTGCCCTCCTGTACATCTACAAGTGCAGAAGGGGAAACTCCCATAGGAGCTCCCCTCCCACCCTGTTGCAGATGCTTGTGTGGGGACACAGATATGCATACTGAGGGAATCCCTCTCCAGGGGTTTTCCCCAGCATGTGTTTGCAAGGGCAGAGGGGGGAAACTCCCACTGGGGGCCCGCCTCTGCATTTGCAACCATGTCCTGCTTCCAGAACTGTTTCTGCCTTGTGGTATGGTAATTTATTTTAGCATTTGCTGTTATCATATAAACGAAACAACTTCTTTAAAGTTCATTTCTATCAGGTAAAATTAGATGCTCTGCAACCCACTAGAACAGTACATTTGTTCTTACTTTTATCATCAAAATATACACTGTTCCTTGGACAGGGACGTTTCCTGAATCCTGTTCGATACTTTAAGTGTAATTTACTGAGAAAACAAACATATTTCTGGTGTTAAAAAGAGCTAATACTACTTATAATGAAATTTAACAGATGAAAGCTCCCAGTAAATTTTGTTTATAAAGTGCTGTTCTAGATTTAATAGTGAATTCCTGCAGAAATCATTTTTAGAAAGACAGAAATATGACAGGACAGCAGTGCAATAGAGTGTACCTAATTCATTCCAATTCATGGAGTAATGCATTTCAATTCACACAGTGATGCATTCAAGTTTCCAACATAAGAATCCAATCTAGTTGATGGTTTAGTAGAGTTGAAACAAAACCACAGCAGTAAAAAAAAAAATGACATTGTCTATTTTGCTAAATAGAGAAGTATTTTTAAAACGGTTCTTCAGTGTTTTCTAAACTGTGTTCACCTTTATTTATCAAAATATATATTATGACAGTAAAGCTAAACTAGTTACAAGAAATGTCAATATTCAGTGGTAGCTTTCTCCTTTTGTTTGACAACTGCACTTTAGCTTGTTATGTGCTCACACCTTTGAAAACCTATTTCTCTTGACATCTGTGGACTTGTCACTGACTTTTACCAGATTTTGATGCTTACCTGTTTGCTATTTCCTATACCATTCATAGATTCCCTGCCCTCTATCAATGCTAACCTCGTGAAGGAGCACCTTGAGAGGCTGGACACTTTCAAATCAGCCAGCCCTGACAATCTACATGCCAGGGTACACAGGGAGCTGTCTAGCATCTTAGCTCAGCCTGTGGCATGGATCTTTGAGAACTCCTGGCGATCTGGTGATGTGCCCGAAGATTGGAAGAAGGCCAGTGTGATGCCTATCTTCAAGAAAGGGAGGAAAGTGGATCTGGCAAACTACAGGCCCATCAGCCTGGCCTCTATCCCAGGGAAGGTTTTAGAAACGTTTATTAAAGAGGTCATCCTTCATGGACTGGCTGACACCAACATCCTGAGGGACAGCCTGCATGGGTTTGTTGCGGGCAGGTCTTGCTTGACCAATCTCATTTCCTTTTATGACCAGGTGACTTATCACCTGGACAAGGGAGACGAGATTGATGTCATATATCTTGACTTCAAAAAAGCCTTCAATCTGGTATCACATGATCGCCTCTTGGCAAAACATTAATGATGTGGACACTGGAGTCAGAAGCGGATTGGCCAAGTTCGCTGATGATACCAAACTCTGGTGTAAAGCATCCACACCCGAGGACAGGAGGCTGATCCTTGACAGATTCAGGAAATGGGCAGATGAGAACCTGATGGTGTTTAACACTGAAAAATGCAAGTTTCTCCACTTTGGAAGGAAAAATCTGCAGCATCCTTATAGGCTCGGCAGTGCTACGCTGACTAGCACTATGGATGAAAAGATCTTGGGGGTCATGATTGACCACAAGATGAACATGAGTCTTCAATGTGATGCTGCAGCTAGTAAAGCCAGCAAAATTCTGGCTTGCATCCATAGATGCTTCTCAAGTAAATCCCGGAACGTCATTCTCCCACTGTACTCAGCCTTGGTGAGGCTGCAGCTGGAGTATTGCATCCAGTTTTGGGCTCCACAATTCAAAAAGGATGTGGAGAAGCTTGAGAGAGTCCAGAGGAGAGCCACGCGCATGATCAGAGGTCAGGGAAACAGATCTTACGATGACAGGCTGAGAGGTATGGGGCTCTTCAGCCTGGAAAAGCGTAAGCTCAGGGGTGATCTGATGGCCACCTATAAGTTTATCAGAGGTGTTCACCAGGATCTGGGGGAACGTTTGTTCACCAGAGCGCCCCAAGGGATGATGAGGTCGAATGGTTATAAACTCCAGCAAGACCTTTTCAGGCTAGACATAAGGAAGAGCTTCTTTACTGTCCAAGCCCCCAAGGTCTAGAATAGCCTGCCATCGGCGGTCGATCAAGCACCCACATTGAACACGTTCAAGAGAAATTTGGATGCTTATCTTGCTGGGATCCTATGACCCCAGCTGGCTTCCTGCCCCTGGGGCAGGGTGCTAGACTCGGTGATCTTCTGAGGTCCCTTCCAGCCCTAATATCTATAAAATCTATGAAAACCACTTAATTAGCATTCATTTCTGAGGAAAATATTAACTTCCTTTGCTTTGAACTGTAGCATGCTCATACCCTGAACCAAATTTTGACTTAATTTACACCATATGTTACCTCACCTGAATCACCTTATGCTGTGAGCAATGCAAATGTTGATCAGTCTTAATGCAAGTTCAAGTTTGGAGCAGTCGCACTTCAGGCCCGAAAGGGCCTGGAGGACCTAAAGGCAAGAATGCCCATTTCTCATTTTAGGCTTGCCCCCTGTGGTTCCCCCAGTTCCCCCCCTACCCTTCAGGGTTTCCCCCTACCCCACTTACTTCTGGCTGCCTGTTCTGTTTCTCCTGCAACAACAGGCAGGGAAGGGTTAACCTCTCTGCACAGTCTCTGCCCCCCTATTGCCAGGCTCCTGCTCTTCTCCAGGCTGAGCCCACCCAGAAAGCAGCAGCAGCCCAAGCAGGCAGGTTATCTCTTCCATGCCTGCTCCCCCAGGACAGACAGTGTGCACAGCCATAAGCAAGGAGTGAGCAAAGATATGAGGTGTGGGGGGGGAGGAGGGTAGTGGGCTCAATCTGGGCCAGTGGAGGTCGGTGGGCCTAGAGTTACATCTTAGTGTAACAAGAGTTAGGTAACACAGGTCACAGATAATCCTGCCCTGGAGTGGTGTAACTTTGAGCTGCCTAACTACTGCTTAAAACTAGTTTCAGGTGTTAAAGTACTAATAATCCAGGTATTATAAGCTCCAGGACCCACCCAATATTACCCTGTAACAAGGACCTTAAATGTCTTCCTGAGAGTGATTAAAGTACAAATAAAATTACTATTGCGTCTTAGAGTGAAATCAGGATATTAATACCATGATCATTATCATCATTATCACCATAATCATTATTATTATTATTAAAAAGCTACTGTGAAAACCCACCTTTTTAAATCCACTGAGTCTGAAAAACTCCACCCTAGTATTCCACATTACGCAATCTTAGAGCAGCTATCTATAACTTTGAGACTTACAAACAAACATTCCACCTAACTTTTAAAAAAATACAAAAAAAATAAAGGAAATGAGGGCTTAAAGTATTTCAGACAAGTCAACCTAACTTCAGTTCCTGGAAAGATACTGGATCAATGAATCAAACCATCTATTTGTAAGCACCAAGAAGAGGACATAGTGATATATAACACAAAGGTGGATTTGTCAAGAACAGTCAGGTCATACCAATCTAACTTCCTTCTGTGACAGGGTAATAGGCCTTGCGGATAAGGAACAAACAGTAGGCATGATATATCAAGGCTGTTGAGATGGTTTCTCATAACAAACTAGGGAAATACAATCTGAAGTAAACGATCCGCTGGCTGGGAAATTGGCTCTATGGTCGGACCCAGAGGGTTGTGATTGATGGCAGTCACTCATCGTGGTGCCCTGTGACCAGTGGGGTCCCTCAAAGCTCTGTCCTGGGACCCATACTGTTCAACATCTTCATTAACGATGTGGACATTGGAGTCAGGAGTGGACTGGCCAAGTTCGCCGATGACACCAAACTTTGGGGCAAAGCATCCACGCCAGAAGATAGGCGGGTGATCCAGGCTGACCTGGACAAGCTCAGCAAATGGGCAGACGAGAACCTGATGGTGTTTAACACCGATAAATGCAAGGTTCTCCACCTTGGGAGGAAAAACCTGCAGCACCCTTATAGGCTCAGCAGTGCTACGTTGGTTAGCACTACAGAAGAAAGAGACTTGGGGGTCATCATTGACCACAAGATGAACATGAGCCTGCAATGTGATGCTGCGGCTAGTAAAGCGACCAAAACGCTGGCGTGCATCCATAGATGCTTCTCGAGCAAATCCCGGGACGTCATTCTCCCCTTGTACTCGGCCTTGGTGAGGCCGCAGCTGGAGTACTGCGTCCAGTTTTGGGCTCCACAATTCAAAAAGGATGTGGAGAAGCTTGAGAGAGTCCAGAGAAGAGCCACGCGCATAATCAGAGGTCAGGGAAACAGATCTTACGATGACAGGCTGAGAGCCACGGGACTCTTTAGCCTGGAAAAGCGCAGTCTCAGGGGTGATCTGATGGCCACCTATAAGTTTATCAGGGGTGACCACCAGGATCTGGGGGAACGTCTGTTCACCAGAGCGCCCCAAGGGATGACGAGGTCGAACGGTCACAAACTCCTGCAAGACCGTTTCAGGCTGGACATAATGAAGAATTTCTTTACTGTCCGAGCCCCCAAGGTCTGGAACAGTCTGCCAGCGGAGGTGGTTCAAGCACCTAGATTGAACACCTTCAAGAGCAAATTGGATGCTTATCTTGCTGGGATCCTATGACCCCAGCTGACTTCCTGCCCTTTGGGCAGGGGGCTGGACTCGATGATCTCCCAAGGTCCCTTCCAGCCCTAATGTCTATGAAATCTATGAAAATCTATGAAATAATTTAAATGGTATGCAAAAGATTGGTAAACTATTCTCAAAGTGTTATCAATGGATCACCCTCAAAGTGAAAAGAATTATCAAATGAGGCTTCACATAAGTGATTGTTCTGGTATTATTCAATATTCTCATTAATGACTTGGATAACAGCAGAGAAAAAGTGTTTATTTAATCTGAAGCCAATACCAATCCTGGAGAGTTTGCAAATACTTTCGAGGGCAGGATTAGAATTTAAAATGATCTTAACAAGCTGGTCTGAAGAAAGCACTCTGCAGTTCAACAAGAAGTACAAAGTTCAAACTGGACAAATTAATAGGTGTGTGACTCAGGCTAGGGATAGACATTAAACACAAACTGGTTTAAATGATTGGCAGCTGGTTTAAACCTGCAACAGAACAGTTCAGTTCACATAAACCGCTTTCAAAATGTCCGAAACAAGTATGAGATAGACCCGGATAATATTAAACTTAATTGATTTAGGTTAAACTGGTCTGTTGATCTTCTGTTCCATATCCCCTTCCAATTCAAGTTGAGTCACAGTCCTCCAGCATACCAGCATGCTTTGCACCTCCCCCTGCAAACACCCACTCCCAGGGTGGGCAGGCTAACCCTGGCCCACACTGTCTGCTCCCACCAAGCTGGGATGTTCCCACCCTTGGGCCATCACAGAGTTGAAGTAGCAAAGCCTCTGTTCTTCAGCCCTGGTGCTGCCTGCACCTGTCAATCTGATGGGGCAGGGGTGGGGGTGTGGTGGGGTAACAGAGCCCTGCTCCTGAGCCCCAGCCCCAATCCCTGGTGTGTGAAGGTTTCTCCCTTGTGAATCACTAATATGCAGGTGGGAGAAGAAGGGATCAGTTCCCTAGCCCAGATCCCCATGCCTCAGGATTCCCCGAGCCCTGCCACTAATGCAGAGAGGGAATCCTCCCTTCTTACCCCTCCACATGGTCTGGTGCAAGCTTAGCCTTGCCCCCACAGGTTTGGGGAAGGGGCAACGGTCTCTCTAGCCCATGTTGGGGGATCCTTGTGCCTTAGCCAGGGTCCCCTGAGTCCTGCTGCCAGTGCAGAGGTGGAATTCCCACCTCCCATCCCTTCACGCAGTCCAGACATGGCACAGCCCCACCCCCACAGGTGCATAGCCCCATGGCTAAGACAGCACTAGACCATGCTGAGAAGTAGGTGGGAATTCCCCCACTGCACCAGGAACAGGCCATGGGCTACCTGTCAGGGTCAAGCAAACCCTGGCTGAGGTGCGGGGAGTCCCCCAACCCCTCCACCCCATGGTCTGATATTGGGTACCGGCTTGGCCCTGGGCTGAAAGGACTGTTCGCCTCCTGCACCTATGGGAATGGGCTAAGCTAGTGCTAGACCATACTAAGGGGTCCCCCTGGCTCCTGACTGCCTTTCTGGATTAAAAAGTGAACACCAGTTCACATCATTATTGGTTCAATCTACTCAGCTCAGAGAAACCTTCAAAGATTGAACTGATTCAGCCTCAGGCTTTTTGACTGTCTGTACTTAGCCACAATATGAAGTTATTCTTCCTCTTCATTAAGCACGGGGAAGGCCACACTTTTGTGTCCAAAGAAGCATGGGCACTATGCTTCAAGAGAAAATAAAAGGACCAGAGGAGAGCAACATAAACTTAGGAGAGTCTGGAAAATGTGACTTATGAGGAAAGATGCAACAGATTTAGTTCCTTCGCTCTAGAGAAATGAGACAAAGGAGAAACAGCTCATAAATATGTTAAAAATATCAAAATTATTTCTATGGGAAGCTTATAATCTGGGGATAGGGCAGAAAATAGTGGTCCTAAACTGTAAGGGAGATTTAAATGAAACATTAGGAAAAGATTAGTAACTGGAAACACTGTAATTTAACTTTATATTGGACCACCTAGTCTGAAGTACAATAAATTATGGCTCCAAAGCAAGGCTAGAAAAGAAAACAGCCTTTCATTGGTCGAGTTCCCCACCCGAATTCCTTATTCATGTGTGGAAAATATATATGCAACACAGATATTTATTATTTGACAACTATCATGGGATTGTGAATAAAATGCTACATCATAATGTACAAATGGTAATTTCCTGACCACTCAGATCATAAATATGGAGACTTAGAGTGAGACAGTGACTCTGTCCACAGCGAAGTCCATGGTGAAGAACAGGGCCTAGCAATTTTTTAGGCTTTATCACATACATATATTTATGTACACATGTAAGTGACTGAAAAGTAGTTTTATTTGTTTATTTGATGAACAAATGCCTAAGGAAAAATAGGATCACACAATGGTTTGGGAATTAATCTGTTCTAGCTAAGAGGCAAAAACACAACCATATAAATGACTTTAACTCAAAGATGAAAAAGGGTTTACAATTTAAAATATTTCTGGATATGTCTATTGTAAAGTAAATTGCATGCGTTATGATGCCAGGGATAAGTTTCTAGGTTAATTTTTTTTTTTTTCCTAACTAACGTTTCTAGGTTTCTATGGGCATGTCTACACGAGATGCTAAATGCTCAGTAGACTAATTCTACTGTGCATTAGCACATCACGGCGAAAGCCATGTTATTTCACTAATGCTCAGTAGAATTAGTCTACTGTAGATTAGTGTCACTAAAAAGGCATGTGCTGAGGCTGCTGTGCAGCAGCGAGTAATTGAGCATTTAGTTAGTACCTGTTATTACAGGTACTAAACTTAATGTGCTGTAACTACAGTGCATTAATGCATGTGTAGATGAGTCCCATATATTGCATTTTTATGGCAATGTCAGATTAAATACCAGGACTAAAGGAAAGCAATTCTATTATAAGGAAATAGGTTACCCCACCAAGTATTTTTTTCCCCTAAGTATTATAAATTTCCCTCGTACTGCATGATAGAAGTCAATTTCTATATAAAATAAGATAAATGATAAAGACATTTAACTACAGTATCAGAATTTATTCATGAAATGCAATATGCGTTCAGGACACAATTTCATTCTAAAGTAAATCCAATACTGCCCTAGTAACATACCATTTACATGCCAATCCATCCAGAGTGTGTTGCAATTAGAACACTGAACTTGCCTGATCTTAAACTATCGTATCTTGGGTCATGGGAGTGACTGAAACACTGAAATTCACCTTGAATATTACTACATTACTAGCCCTTTTTATGACCCGACATTTTAGCAGTACAATCTAAATGCTATCAGTAAGTATTAGTGAAAGTGTATCCTTGATCTGCGCTTATTTTAGTTCACAACAGGTCCCATTTGTTTTTATTGAGGTTAATGGATCTGTATTCACAGATCCATTAACCTCAGAATTTTTAAATGTTAAATCAGCAGCTTTAAATAAATGTTAACATGAGGCAGCAATTACTGATACCGTAATACCAACTAGAGGGCAAAGTTTGGAGCATTGCCTAGCAAGAATATGCTAAGCATCCTGAACTCCTTTATTAGTAAGATTTAAGAAAAAAAATGAAATGAATATTATCTAAAGCTATTACCAATAAAAATGATTAATTTACTTTTATTTTTTTAAATAAAAGAAGCATGTAATATTTAACTGAAGGTCTCCTATACATCTGCTGAATTATGTCCTTGTTATGGTTATGAATAATTACATTAAATTTAAGAACTGCATCTGAAAGTAAATGATTTATTCATACCCTGTGGATATTATCACCTTTTAGATTAACATGATATAGTCAATACCTATATAAAGAGGTTTGTTATTCTCAAGATTATAGTTTCATATAGATTATATAAATAGACATTTGGAATAGAGTGCTTCTAGGACTGATTTTTTAATGGCCATAGTAGTAGTGGGAAGTGTCCTTCCCACTCTAAAGGAAATTTGTGGGAATTTTGCCGTTAACTTCTCTGGAAACAGCATTTTGCAGCAAAATCAGCATTAGCTATACCCTATTTGAGCATCCAAGGCTTTGGGCATCAAATTTCCATAATTCCAACCTACCTAGGATCAAGGAGTTTGCTACAGAAAATACACTTGTGTAATCTGACAAAAGTATTCTAATTCTATAGGATTGCATGTTTTAAATGAAAGCATCTGGTTTTCAGTTACTGTAGATCTTAATTTTTAATTTTGTTTCCCTTCTGTGTTGACTTGATAATCAGTTTAAAGTGATTAATTGCCCTTCCCAAATCCACATATTGAGTTAGTACTTTGGCTCAGATTAGATTAGAGTTGTGAAATCATTGAATTGCAGTTTTAATTATCATGGTCCATGGGGCAGATCTATATAATTAGGGTCATATACCATCTTTAGTCCTACTGCAGATCTCCCATTATGGACAAACAACTTTGCAGAAGGGTTGAGAGTAGAGCTGAAGCACTTTAAGGACCACTGTTTTTTTTCTCTCCTCTTTATTTAGAATTTGAAAATGCAACTGCAGTACAATAATTACAAATATAAATTAGGCACTGCCTAACTTTTAAAGCACTGGTGCCACCTACCGTGTCGTGGTCTGGAAAAAGAAAATATAGTGCCATGATCTTTCATTATACCTTTATGGAGAATTGTAGGGCAGCTTCTCATAACAATGAAGGAACATGAAGTTTAGGCAGCTGATTCCCTGGTGGAGTCTCTGATTAAGTTCCCTGGTGGAGTCTCTGATTAAGTCTTATAATTCTGAATTATACTTTATTCTTTGCATCATTGAAGCAAGTAGAAAAGATGGTGGATTCTTAATACTCTGATGTAAAAGAATATATATCTGGAATGTGGAGCACATAACTCATGACATCAGTATTACAATGAGACTTAAAAATCCCTCTCATACTCTGCTAGAGGAGGGTGATTACTAATTTTATTTTTTGATGATTTTTAAGTTTAAATAATTAGATATCCAGTAACTATACTATTTTGGCAGGGTGGAAAAGTGTGTGGAGGGGTGTCCTCATTTAGTAGAGGGCATAAACACTATGGGCACGTTATACTTGCTTTGTGCTGCCTTCCCAGGACTTCCTTACTGTTTAAGTTTAGAGCATATAGACCAGGAGCAGGTGCTTAATTTTTTCCAGGAGCCTGAATTGTGGCATAGGGCAAGTATTGATTTATTCCATAGTAGTGCCTCTCAACCAGGGTGCTGCGGCACCCTAAATCCTTTGAAGGGTGCTGTGATGGATAACTTAAGCAGAAAAGCACAGGCTCAGGTTTGTCCCTGTTCTGAAATTTTGTGCTGTTTAATTCCCAAAAAGTATAGATAGATGCCTTAAGTCCAGTGAGGATATGCTAGAATCCCAGAAGGTTGAGAGCAATTGCTCTATAGTTTCAAATAATTCATGACTTGGAAAAATCTGTCAGCCTGTACTGAAATTAGTCTGTACTGCCATACCAGTATAAAAGCTTGGAGGACCAGTATGTTTTCTAAGAAAATAAGAAGTGGGGGGAATCTCTTTGTACATCTCCTGCCTTCACTAATGCAACCACACTCCAGAAATATCTAGCAGTACCCAGAAGCAAGACTTACAGTGAGATATGCCTGTACAAGGAAGAAAGACAAAAAACTGCGTGCAGCATGTGTGAAGGAATGTCTACAGTGATCAAATTTAATAACAGTTCTTGGCCTGTGACTGAATCAACTTGACACTGTTTCCCTCCCTCCCACCCCCACGAAGCAAAGAGCAGGTATTTTGGCTCTCTCAAGCAAATAGCTTTGTGCAGTTTAGCTCAGCGAAACAATCAGAGGAATTGTAAGTGAATTCCTTATCCTGCTTCCTTAGCTAAATATATCAGTTTCAGGCTACCTTTTTTTTTAAAATTTCCTCTGGTGAAGCTTTGTACCAATAATAAACAAATTAACCAAACCACAGTAACCAAAATGGACAGGCAACAAACCAAAACCTACTTTCTTTCTTTAGAAATGGAGACGAGATCTTTCTGGATCTACTTTTCCCCAGAGCAAACTGTTCAGTCCTCTCCTCTTTGCACTTTGCTCCTGAAACTCTTAACCCTCCTTGTAGCTTTACCCTTATTTCCCAGTTATCAGTTTCAGCTGGCTCCCTACCTTCCAGCCAGCCAGAATATTAGCTACTGACCACCTGCAGCTCAATTTAAAGTCTGATATTTAAGCAGCTCCTTACAGGAGTCTTATTTTATTTTATGATATAGACCCCAGGTCATATTATTACATTTATAGCTTTACGAAAGCTATCCTTTCAAAAGTATTTCGTACTATCTTTCGAAGAGCTCCCACTGTGCTAACTTCTGATTTCATTGTTTTGCTTTGTGTACAGGCCAGTGGCCAGCTGTGTGCATCTGACAAGCTGTTTCTAAATGTGTTGCAAATTCTAAAATGTTTGACAACATCTGGGTTAAATATATGTTTCTTTGAACCAAGCAGCCTTTCAAAAATTGCAGCTCTACTGGAAGAAATGTCTGAAGTCCATAAGTAAAATATTTACCTTTAAGTCTTGACAGATCACCTCACAATTTTAACAAGGATTCACAACACAGTAGATTAAAGATTCTGTTATGCTAGAGATGAAATGGGACAGAAAAGTTGCATTCAGTAGATAACTAATATTTTTTTTAACGTTCATCACTTTTTAGCACAGTGGCAACAAGTGCTGTAGCTGCATGCTTCAAATTCAAGAAACAAGCATACAGTTGGGGAGGCTTGTACATTTGGGGATGTGTTGCATCTTCCTACAGACAGTCTGTGGATGTTTCCTATACAGAAACACAAGAGTGCATTGTGCGAAGCATGTTATAAAACGTCCACTTTGTATCTCATGTAGAGTGAGGCACAAAGGTAGTCTCATTATTCTCCTGAAGACATGGATTGATTCCTGCTATTTACCTCTGGATATGCAGAGAGGTAAAAGCATTTTAAAAGTGTAGCGCTTTACAGCCCATTGACCAAAATGTTCATCTGTCCACTTTATTCTGTCCTAAGTGAAAGCCAAACTGCTGTAACATTAAGCTGTATCACTCAGGTTTAATGTTACAGTGATGTAGATTGACTATACTAATATAGGAATGGAAGCACAGTGACACCAGCACAGCTGATGTGCACTCCTAGATAATAAATCTCTCTGCCCCTCTCAATACACACTGTTTTTAGTGTGAGGTCTGCTCGTAGCCATTCATGCTAACTCTACAGAGAGATGAAGAATAGAAGAAACCAGCTCCTCACAGGTTTGAAAGATGCCCTGCCACCTGAGGTTGGAGAGAAGCCCCTCTAATTTCATTATTTTCAAAGGGGTGTAGCACCAGATGCAGCCATCTGCTAGCCAAGCTGCCTAATAGTTTCATAGTTAAACAAGATTCCTGTTTAACACAATTTCTATCTATTTCTGTCTTATTAATGTCTGATGGTAGGCTGCTGGGATCTCTTTCCCTGTTATTTTTAATCAAATAGTGGCCCAGTATAACACTTGCTGAAAGATGTCATCGAGAATATTACATTTATGCATTTTTCTATACTATTACTGTTTTGCACTTTACATGTTTTTCATCTTCTGAGTTAACATGAAACTCCTATCATTCTATATTAAAAAATACAGCCAGTAATAATAAAAAACAAAGTCATAAAGTTAAAACCATTTAATCCTAATAAAGCCTCATTAAATCAGGGCAGTATTTATAAGACAGGAATTTATTCCCATATGCAGATCTACAACTCAAGTCAATGCTCACGAATTAATTAGTGACTTGACTAAGTGCAGGTGGTTGAGTGGCACTTCTCATGATCTGTTCCCTTAAGATGCAATGCAGTATGGTCACATGACTCCTTGCTACTAATCTCTAACCCCACAAGACCATTTGTTTACTATACTGAAAAAGGGAAAAGCTACAAAACAAATATGCAAACTGCAGAGGAATGCTTCTAAGATGAAATGTTTCTCATATCAAAGCTGAAAGTGCAGAAGAAATGTTTACTAAGTAGCACTTAGCTAGAAACTTAAGAGACCTCCTTGCCTGCATTACATTAGACATTTAGTTAATAACTCTAATGAAAACGCACAGATATCTGTGATAAAAAAGTCAAGGGAATAAAAAAAAATATTAAGGGATCTATAAAGCTTACAACATAACAGTATTTTCTCTGCTTAATTTGCGCGTGCAAATTTAATAGAAATGAGGAGGAGTTTCCCCTGCGGGGATCCTTCAGCTATGGGAGTGCTGGGGGTGCACTCATGGGTGGGGGCCCTTTAACTGATGGGCTAAACTGAGGGGGGTCCCAGCTGCGGGACTTTGCTTCTTGTTGGTGCAGGAGGAGCCCAGGATCAGGCTACACATGTACTGGAAATAAAGCGCGATGAGATCTAATACACAGTCCCACAATCTCACCTTCTGCCATGCAGGTGTGGCATGGCAGGAGGTACAATTGTGTGAATTGAGCATTGGATCCCATCACACCTCTATCCACACATGGAAAGGCAGCCTATGCATAACAGTGATATCCTGGATGTGATCTGACATCTATGAGCCTCACAGAGGGGCTTGCTTTTTAAAAACTATTTTAAAATAATCATATAAAACAACACTCCAAATTCCCCTCTTCCCCACATCATTATTTGTTTGTCCTTATACACTTGTTATTATGTTATTCTTTTTGGGGGAGCTTACATATCTTAGTGACCCCGAGAGCTCTGCTGGCTGGAATTTCAACTCCTAGAGAGCTAGCTCATCCAAGCAAGACAGGTCAAAGGGAAGAGATCAGATATCATGCACTCCACTTATCCTTCATAGTGGGAGATGAGAAGTAGGCCAACTGCTTATCCAAGCAAAGAAAGTTAAGTTATAGAAATATGGCAGTTGAGGCATTCTGGAAAACAGCATGACAGACAGAGGGGGTAAAGCACTAGGTAGCATCTGATGGGTTGAGAAAAATTCAAATGCATTAATTATTTTGTATATAGAAGCCAGGGCCTATTACACTAAAAGTGACCCTTGCCATTCACAGAGGATGTGTTCTTGTATCCCCCTCAAATGGCAAAATCAGTGAATAAAGCATTGCAATCATGAATGCAGTCTGCATTCATGAACGCCATGCCCCCGGAAGCTGGGGGGGTGGGCACTGCTCCAGCAGCAATGGTGGGAGCGCGATGGCAGCAGTGGGAGCCCAGTGGTGGCAGTGGGAGCCTGGTGGCAGCAAGCACAAGGAGCTCCTGTAAGTGTATAAAGTGTATTTAAAATGAGGGTTCAGCATTCGTGAATACTGAAACGGCGAATGCCATACCCACAAATAGCGAGGGTTTCCTGTATTACTCTTACTAGGGATTCAGGATGGATATCAAACTCAGATATTTGTATTTGCATGTGTTATTGCTGGAACACATCTCAGCATAAACCATTCCTTTTTAACATCTCCTTCTGCTTTTGGATAATGGGTCTGGCTTTTGTCCCCACTCATCACTACTTTGTCACCATCTAAAGCAGGGGTGGGCAATAATTTCAGGTGGGGGGGGATTCTTAATGAATTTTGATGAGCTGTTGAAGGCTGCAAGGGTAGCCCAACCCATTGACAGGTGCCCTGCACCTTGGGTACCAGCTTAGGACTAGAAGTCCTAGACCTAAGCCCTGGACTTTGCCACCAGAAGTCCTTCTCCTTGCCCCTGGAAGTATTCCTTTTGGGATGGGGCTTTGCCATCTTAGAACCAGAAAAAAACCCCAAATCATATACTAAAAACCAAACATCTACTATAGTATATTCTAATTTAATTTTAAAAAAAAATTTGTCCAAAGGTCTGATGTGTGTGTGTGTGATGATGTCCAGCAGCAGCAGGGAACAGGCCCTCAAGAATCCACAGCAGGCAGAGCACCGTGGCTGGAGTACCAGGATCCATGGGAAGCCATGTGCCATCACGCCAGACCAGCTCTATGCCACCACGTGGGACTCCCAGAAATGCAGCTAGGAGGTGCGGGAGCTGCATAGAATTGTGTCAGGCCAAGCTGGGTAGACTCTGTGCCTCCACATGTGGCTCCCAGATGGAGTGCTAGGAATCCTGCATGAAGGTATAAAGCTTTCCCAGCCTGATGGTGCATGGCTCTCCATGGGCTTCCAGCACTCCAGCCGGGGGGCTCTGCCTGCCGTGGACCATGAGTGCCCTGAGAGCCTGCCTCCTACTGCTCCTTCTTCTGTCAGTGGTGGGGGCTCTGTGCCATAAGGTGAACATGTAGGGGGGGCCCTACGTGCAAACCCCACAATACCCATGTACACACCCACACACCCCACCACACAACCCTACAGCCCCCACCTGTGGCAGCAGCAGAAAGTGGTAGATCATGGTCTATGGCATGCAGAGTACCCTGGCTGGAGTGCTGGAAGCCCATGGGGAGCCACACATCAACAGGCCAGGCCAGCTCCCATACCTCCATGTGGGAGTCCTGGCACTCTAGCTGGGACCCACACATGGAGGAACAGAGCCACCCAACTCATCCCAGCATGATTGAATGCGACTCCCATGGCTCCTGGCTGCCTTAACATGGGGCTCCTGGTACTCCAGTGGGGAGCTGGATGTGAATTCACAGAGCCAGCCCAGCTTGGCCTTATGGTGCTTGGCTCCTGGCTACAGTGCTGGGAGCCCCATGTGGTGACATGGTGCCAGCCCAGTGGCACACTGCTCCTTGCAGCTCCCAGTCAGAGTCCCAGGAGCTGCACATGTGGCATGAAGCAGGGCAATCACCCATGGCTGTACTACTTTCCCCCAACTTTTTCCCAATGGGAGTCCCTGGGGCCCTTACCTTAAGTTCCACTCTTGCAGGGATGGAGGATGGGGAACAGACATAGGGTCACCAGGTACAAGCTTCTGCCTTACAGTAGCTTCCTGTCTCCAACATTCCTTACCTTGGGGCAGGGGCAAGGCAGGTCAGGCCAGGCTGCGGTGGGGGTTGGTTGCTTAGCAACCAGATCCTGAGCTGCTGCTGCAATTGATGCCTCCTGCAGCTGGTGTCTCTGAAAGCCTGTGCCTCCTGCTGGCTTTCACAGGGGCAGCTGTGGGCCAGTAATAATTGTCTTTTGGAGGGGTCCCATGGGCCAGATAGAATGAATCCTGCCCACAGGCCATATTTTTCCTCCTCCTAGTCTAAAGACACATTCCAGAGAAACTGTTTTAGAATCAGTAATTACTCATTTTCAGTTAACTTTTGTATTTAGGTAATGATTTTCTAAAGTAACAAATGAAAAGTGTCACCCAAACTTGCATATTCATTTAGGCTAGGGGCAGAAATTACACATAAACTATTATGTGTAATTGGAAACTGTTTGAATTCTACAACACAACAGAAGCTCAGTGCACATAAAAGGTGCTTATACATGTGCTCTGATGCATTCTAATCAGATGCTCCAGTGTGCTGCAGCAATTCGTGTATTTAGTGTCCCTCATTTCAAAATGGAGGCAGGGGTGCTTTAACTAAAGCTCAGCAAATGCCACCATTTTGAAACATGGGACATTGAATATGTTTGATGCTGTGGGAATTTTAATTACAGCAGCTCCTGAGAGCTACTAATTAAAAAGCACCCCATCTCCACCCTTGAGCATGCATATAGGCACCCAAACCACTTTCAAAATGGCTGAAATCAGTTTAAGATATGGGTGGATGTAGCATCAGACTTAACTGATTTCGTTTAAATCAGTTTATTTAACTTCTGTCCCAGATCCCCTCCAGATTCAAGTTAACTCACAGTCCCCCAGCATCCTAGAATCCTTTGCACCTCCCCCACAAATGGTTTCCCTCACAGGGTGGGCAGGTTAGCTTTGGCCTGAGCTGTCTACTCCAGATAAGCAGGGAGGCATGCCCTAGCACCCCCTGGTTTCTAACCTGGGTCACTGCAGGCATGTGGCTGCATTTCTGGAATAAAAAATGAATGTTTATTTACTTGCTTACCAGTTCAATCTATACAGCTTAGACTAACCTGCAAAGATTAAATAGATTCAGCCTCAGGCTTTTTGACTGTCTGTACTAGCTTTACAGTACAGGCCATCTAAAGTCTTCTTGGTATTCCCTATCCATCTACACATCCCACACATATGGTTCACCCATCTATAAACCAGATAAAATTGGTGAAAATTTGGGAAAAAAAGTGAATGTGGAATTTTTCTAGGAACATGAAACATACATAGCAGCAAACCTATCAAATATGGTGCCAAATTAGCTAGCCTTTTTTATTCACAGGTGAGAAAATAATGATACAGTTAAGTACAGAAGAAAGTTTGTGTGCTGCCGCCTCACACTTCTCCCAAGACCCCTTCCTCCTTATTCCCAGAAAATTAAACAATGCACGGATAGCTGTAATGCTAGTTCTGTGAATATGAACAAGCTGTAAATCAATGTAGTGCACAACACCTGCTGTTTGACATTATATGTTATTAATGTGACAGTGGAGAGGGTGTGTTTCTTCATTCTTCTACCAGCTCGTCCCCAACATAGCTAAAGCAGAGCAAAAAACACACCATTTGTTCATGAAGACATGTTAAGAAACCTTAAGTTTCATGGGTTGCAAGCAGCAGTAGATCTTAGGTGTTCCTTCCACTTTGTATAAACTGCCTCTCCAACAAGGTAATTGTTAGGAAGCACATTCCCTCCTCACTGTGCATGCACAAGCATGCTGTCTCTCTTTCTTTCTTTCTCTCTCTTAGATACACACGCACACAGCATTTGGGTGCATCTACATGTTGCCATATGGCAACATTGCTATGGCACCATGCTTTAGTATTTCCTTTGGAAGTACTAAATGCAGTATAAGTGGTTACTGTGTCATGCACATAGCACAATAGATATCACTGCTACATTGCCATAGTGGTGCATTATAACGGGGGAGCACGCCACTACAGTGACAAAGCTGGTGATGTTGTGTAGACCTGCACGATCACTAGGTTGTCATAGAATGTGGTATGGCAATATAGTGCATTGCTTCCTTGCCGTAGGATGACGTGTAGACATGCCTTTTAAGGAATAAAAAGAAAAGATGCCTACTCCTCGCAAAACACCAAAGGTCTGTGAATAAAGTTTTTACAGAGCAAAATGTCTTCCTATTCCATATTGGCCTTGTTTAATTTTAAAAAAAAAATGAGTTGGGAAAGAATATTTCCTTGCACAATTCCTCTTCCCTCCCTTACCATTCTCAAGAAAGTCCTGTAAAAAAAAACCCAACAAACCCTGTCTGTTGCCACATCAGTATCATTCAACATAATCTGTTCTTACTCATCTAGGGAGACAAAGGCATCTCCAAATATGCCTTGAGGAGCCAAGTGTAATTTCTGGAGCTTCCAGCTCCTGTCATATTAAAGAGGTAACCAAATCAGGCCACACATCCATTCTCATCTACCAATAATGAAAGAAGTCTGAACCAGTGGGCACCAGTACTGTACCTTGGAGGATCCTATCATCATCTTCTTTCCCTCAGTATACCACATAAAGGTGCTGTCTTTGCCTTCAGCATCCACTTCCATGTGGCTGCCTGACAGTGATGCTGTCTTGAATAACCATAGCCAGCAATTTCAGACCCTCATCTATCAGTTTCTCTTTCAAATGGGCTATGATTTCTGCTTTACTGTTCCATGCTGTAGAGAAGGAATCCAGGGAATTGCTGAATAAGGGGTCTAAAACAAGTTGTCTTTTAGTAGTAGCCCTGTTACTCGTGGCGTTCAAGAGGGTGATTTTCCAGAAAAGCAGAGAGTATGACTGGCCCAACAGATACCCTAGGGATATATGGGGAAGAGAAGCCTGAGGGGAGATGTGGCAACAGTTTTCAAATACCTGAAAGTTGGTTATGTGGAAGATGATGGTAGACTGTTCTTTGTGGCCATAGAGAACAGGACAAAAACCACTAGTCTCAAATTATGGAAAGGAAAATTTAGTTTGGATAACAGGAAGAATTTTCTCATTATGAGAGTGGTAAAGTATTGAAACAGGCTGTGGAGGTTGTGGAACCTCCCCCCTCAGAAGTTTTTTTAAAGACAAATACTTGTCTGGTGTAGTTTAGGTAGTTAATCCTGCTTTGAGCATGGGGTTACAAGTAGTCAGTTTCCAGAAGTCTCTTCCAGTATTACTTTTTTATCATTCGGTGACATTATTCTGTTGCTGCCTTTCTCCTGGTACTCTCTCCAGTAGACGCCGCAAAGGAATCAAAGAATCACTTGGCTGATTCCTCTGTCATATTAGCTGACCAAGTTTGTGCCCATCATAACGCTGTTAGATTCTTCATGAGAGGTCATTAGGTATATACACTTCAGAAACTGGTCTGTGTCTGTGTTTGCATAGAAGCAGAGGTGTAGAAAGATACCAGTGCTTCTTCATGCTCATTCTGCTTCTTCACGGTTGTTCAAACTTTCCATCATGTAAAACACAGTGTTTTACCCAAACATCTACATCTTTCTACATTTTCATCTGGGTAAACGAGTAGGCCAGGAGAAAGAGAGCTCTCCATCCACTGCTATGGAGATTCTGCACTCACATAGGTTGGTCTGTATGAAGCCACAAATCAATCACTCAAACAGAGTAGAGGCCTCATGAAATGACTTCTTAGCATGAAGGATGCTGTAGAGCTGTGAGAAGTCCTTGTGGAGTATTGCTGTCCTTAGGCCCCTCAGCAGAAAGCTCTGTAGCCTCTACCTGTTTAAGACATTGGTGCTCATATGCTGTAAGGAGGTGAGACAACTAAGCATGGGGTGCAGGAACCCCATGCAATAGTATAGACCCATTTTTACTATGTTTATTGTCCCATGTGGTCTTACTGGCTCTGTGAGAGACCACTGCTGTGGCATAAATGCATAGGAAATTTTACATATATTCAGGCTCCTTTTGGGTAGCTCACGAAGATGCTTCTTTTGTTGCCTGGGGCAGTACACTATGGGACATTCAGTGATTTGTATCAAGTCTAGCTTTATTTAGTATCTTAATGATGGAGTAGGAGAGATAAATATCTTTTAATAAAATGGTCAGATGATACCAAATAGAGTGGGTTTCTGATATGCATCAGGATTATAAAATAACGCAAATGATCCTGGAGTGAGAGAGGGAAAAGAGCAGAAACTAACAAAGTACAATTCAACTTGGAAAAGCAGTGCAATACATCCAAGAGAAAATAATAGGAAACTGAGATATTCACAACTATAATAAGAGCCCTTTACAGCTGCCTTTTCTCTAGTCTGTATATATGTACTTAATAATTTCAACCTGAGACCCTCCAGCTAATAAAACCATCTTCCTACATGGCTGTATGACAAGTTTTGTAGGCACGGTGTTTTATTATGACAATTTAATAGGTAATTGGTAGGAAGGATATTCTATACTTTCTTCCTCACAAAGTGGTGAATGTATAACGACAGGGCTCCTCGCTACGCTGCTCATCACTCTGCACTTTTGAGAAGTTCAATTAACCAACCTTTCATCTATCCTTACACGTATGATACATCTTTACCTTCCTGTGGCTGTCAAGTCAGAGCACTTATCCACTCAGTGATTCGAAAGCTTGGTCATTCACTTGGGAGAATCAAGTACAAACTGTCATAAAGAGTTGGCACAGTGAAAGATAAACCTGAACAACAGCTTCTTGACCTCCCTGTTGGAATTTTTTGTGTATGCACACTAGAACAGGGAACAGGTCCACTAATTTATAAGACTCCCTGCCATATTTGGGCTGAGTGAAGTTACCATACTCTACTTGTTCCTGAAAAGTATGGGTACTACACTTTCTAACATGAATTACATTTAGAAATGGGCATGATCTGCAGAGGAATAAAAGACCACTCTTACTGGTAAGCCAATTAAAACGTCATCTCAGACCTCAAAGGTTAACATGTTTAAGAGTTAAGAAGTAATCTACTTCATTTAGTGGAGATAACGAGTGGACAGAAGACAAAGGATTAATAAAATTATTCTAATTTGTGTGTGTTTACAGATGTAGTATTCATGGAGATGGCTTTGAACAGAAATGGTTTTCAGCAGTACAAGTCAAGCATACACAAAGTAATTATCCAACAATACTTTAATCACTACTTTCTTCCTGGACAATTGTGTGTGTGTCTTTGTTCTGCAAAAGCACAGACTATTTTTCATACAGTGCAGTTTATCCAACACTTCAATAATATGAAAGGGGATGCCCTTTACATTTTTCCCCTCTGCACCACATTCTGCTTAGCCAACAGAGAGAAAGGGAGACAGACAACTTGTTTTAACTTTCTGCTCATCAAACTAAGCATTACTAATTTTTATACTATCTGGTGGGATTTTTGTTTGTTATTTGTTCTTTCCTTCTATTTTGGTCTTGGTCCTCAGAAGCAATCTTCCACTTTTAAAAAGGTAAATTTAAAACTCATAAACTAACATTTACAGATGCAGGGCATATCCTGAAAACATGAATCAAAACTCAAAAACCGCAACACAAATAAAAATCACTCAACCTTTGTTATTTTCTAAATTTCATAATATTTTGCAACCTGACTTGTGAATTTTTTGTACTCATGACTGGCAGCAATGAAAACTGCCTTAGCTGAAGTTAGAGTAAATATTCGGCTAATTACATCAGTTATTTGCAATACCTAAGGGACCACGGTGCCAGTTACAAACCAGAATAGTGCAGGTGCATTGTATTCCACTATTATCATGGACACTTCACAAGATGTCTTGCTTTATACCAGAAGAGAGTTTCCTTTACCAAACAAAACAATTATTGGCCAGAAAGAGGGGCAAAAAATATGTTGAATTAAGGTGGAGGCCAAACTTACACTGAAGCTTGATGTCAGTTGACTAGAATTTCCTTTGAGAACAGATGGATCGGCTTTCTGTTCTCAGCTCACATTACATAGCAGAAGAATCCATTCCCCCTCATATGCAATATAGTGCTGCTGATTTTTGGTTAGGTCTTTTTTTATAATGGCTATAGGGTTTTTTTTTAAAATGTCTATTACCATATCAGATATAAACATGCATGGGTTATGAGTATACACATGTATCTCTTTGTCATCACAATATGGTTCGTGATTGGATGATGGTTTCTTTCAAAGAAAATTCAAAATGTTAAAACATATGTACTTGAACAGAAATCAACACTTTAGATAAGGCAACATATTGCAACTGAGAACAAAGTTTAATGGAAAGAACATATTAAAGTAACTAAAGCAAGTGAAAGTGAGAAGTGAATATACAACATAAATGACTGATGGGAGAAGATCTCTGGAAAAATGAAGTTTCAGGTCCAAATTAGTAGCCTAAGTTCAGACAGTTGGTGATAATATATTCAGTCAAAATTTATCAATATAATTTCTTTATTAGGTGGCATTTATGCAGTGTAGTTGTTGTTTTGTTAGAGCAGAATGTTAAATGACTTATACCTGAGACCCCAGTGCACTAGCAAGGGACATTGTGTTAGGTGCACAAGGAGACATGCGACTCCAGACTCATTTTCCAAGTGAAAATTAGATTAATATCTTTTGTCTCAGTTCAAGTAATTTACTGTTCTGTTTGTCTGAAAAAGTCCATAAATTGGGGAAATAGCATATTTCAGGACACAAGGAAATTGTTGCCACTTTCATCTGCTTTACATAAGAGGGAAGTAATAAGTACATTTGCACTTTCTTTTAAAAGGTAGTTGCAGCAAGTGTCATGAACATGATATAACACTAGTAGCGTCTCCCTATGCATGACAAAGGGTGTTTATGCCCAAAACTTTGCAAAGAATTTCTGCAAAGAACTTCCCCAAAGTTTAGTTAATCTAATAAAATATCTCATATCTACACAAAGAACCTTTCCTGCCTATATCCTTATAGCAACACAGCTACAACCAACAAAGCAAGAACTTGATTATTTATCTGTATAAATTATATAGTGTATTTCTGAATAACATTAAAAAAAACTATTGGCATACAAATCTCTCATTAGTTTCCCTTTTCAGTTTTATGACCTACTTTTAGTAATCCTTCTCCTGGAAGGGCAATATGTCTATATACTCATGACTGCCAAACTGCTTAAAAAACCTTTGGCTCGGCTACATAAATGCTTCTTAATCTTGATTTAATGATAGTTTTTCTCCCAGTAGCCATATATTTATTTATTTTATATCAATAATTATAATCCCTATTATTTATTTTAAAGTATCACAAACTACGGTACTTTTTCTATACCAGACATTGTAGGCAGTCACAATAAAAATCTCCCTGCCCCAAAGAATGAACAAGCTAAACACCATGTAGAATAAAAGGAGCAAACAGAAATGACATTTTTTACATGATTTGTCCCCCAAAAGGGCTCTACTGCCAGACCTAAGACATGTGCATGGCTGCAGAGCACTTCTTAAATGGGTGACTGCATGAAAAATTAACCCTTGTCTAAGCAAATAACAGAGGAAGGCACTCTTCTTTAGAGTGCCTTATGGAAACCATGTTCCCTCAAGGTTTAATTTTGAATGCAGGAGTGGGGGCTGTCAGCGGAGAGGGAGGGAAGGAAGAAGCAGCAGCTGTTGGGCTGTTATACCCAGCCTGAGCTGGATGACAAAGAGGTGGAACAGAACCCCTTGCCTTGTGGTCCCCACCAGCTACCCTTGCTGTGGTATTGGGGGAGCTGGGTTGGGCCCCTGAGGTGAGGGGTCTGTGTTCTGCCCCCCAACCCCAAGTCTGGCTGGGCCTCTTGAGAGTGGCAGAAGCAGCTTCCAGGCAAGCCTGGCCTGAACTGGAGTTGGGAGGGGGTGGAACAGAGCCCACTCATTTGGGGGCTCAGCCCAGCTTTTCCCCAATACCCCAGCTGGGGTAGCTAGATGTGGTTGGAGACCTGACACGTAAAGGTAGATTTGACTGAAATCTCATGGAAGGATGGTAACACGAACATAAGGTAAGGGAGACAAAAATTGGACCCAGATATTCTGAGTCCCAGTACAACGCTTTATTTTATTTCACTGAAGTATCCTTCCTTAGCATCTTTATCTTTCAGCACATTTTAAGCATACTGCATTTCTTGCTGGGAATACTTCAGTTATCAGAGACTCAGTCATCCTTTTGGGTCATCATTAGAATAAGTAAACACCCAACATCTTTAATATATCTTTGATGGGGTGCAGGAGGTCGGGGGGCGGGGGCAGAGGGGGGTATTAATCTTTAAACTCTTGGCTACAATTTTCTCTATTTTACCTCTATGGTTCTCTTTCTCTTTCAGTCATTCGCATATGGCTAGAAGTGAACGGGTAATAACATTGGCCATCCATCATGTTTAACAACAGGAAGACCCCCTTGAGTAGTTTAAAGATTGAGGACATTAAAATGGAAAGAACTAGTGGGAGAGTTAAAAGATTCTGAAGCACTGGAGGGAGGATTGAAAAAGAAATCAGAACAGTACTGACATCTGATGCTGTCCCTATTCCTGAAAGAGATACAAAGGAGAAAAGAGAAAAGAACTATAGTATACATCCTTTTTTATTTTTTAGCAGTCTGAGGAATATGGCTGGAAAGATGGTACAGCAGTACTAAGAGTGTGTCTACATGACATGTTTACTGTGCATTAGACTAATTAACTGCACAGTAAACTTCTCTGCATCCATATATGTGCCCCTATTAGGGTGCAGTAAACTAATTTACTCCAGCAAGATTTAAGCCTTGATGTGGAAGGGCTTTGCCCAGTTTTAATTGTGCATATGGAAGAACATGTATAATAATGTCCTTCATATATTAGGTATCACAAGAAAAAGCTATCCATGATAGCACATTTATGGCTTTGTTTGTGCATGGAGATCATTTACCAACATTTCATTGAATTATTTGGAAATAATAATTACTTGCTTGGTTCTATGAACAATGTCTAAGCTTTTTTCAATTCCAAAACTCACTATCCCAAAACAGTATTGAGAGAACTCTATTGAAGAACATAGTTCCAGTACAGAAATTTATGAGTTTGATCATGATAGGAAGAATGTATCATTTGATTAATTAGGCAATTAACAAAATTCACAGCTGCACTCTGACAACAGATACAGTAGTGAGGCAGTCTCTATACTTTCCAAGAACAAGTTTAAAGAACAATCAGTTGGTTGATGTCTATCTTGAAATCAAATAAAAAAGAATGTGAATTCAAATAAACGGAGCCTTTGTTCAAGGATTATGATCAAAGGACAGTCTTCACTTCTCTGCTTTAATCTAACTAATACGTTGCATTTAATAAGGAGTCAGGCCTTACCCTGTTCTCATGAAGATCAATAGCACGACTGTCTTAGATTTCAGGGAGGGCAGGATCAGGACCATTATTTCTCCAGACACCACAAATTAGACTATTGAATTAAAATGGAGAAGCCCGTAGAAAGCAAATGCAGAACAGGAATGTGCATCACAGCTCTCTTGGTAGTGAGGTAACAGTTTTCTTATTAGTGATACAAAATGGCTTAATGAAATAGAACAGCATTAAGCCCAACAGATCAACCATGGGTTAGATTATTATGGTTCAGGCTCTGATTTATACCAGTTGAGATTTGGAGTTCATAGAAATCAATTTGCATAAGTAAAAGAAAAACATAGCATTTTATAAACTTACACATACTGTATCCCCCTTATCTGTCTCATACATAAGGACCCTATAATCCACCTGAAAAAATACATCAATAGCTGTGCCCATGTCAAAAGTTAAGACTGCAAAAGAATCCTGATTATATTCATGGATATGAAAACCTTACAAATGGAAAGAGGGGAAAAATATGAGCTAGGGGCACTGCAAGTAAAAATATTAAGGTTACATTGGGTATTTCCGGACTTGTCAAATTTATGAACTAGATAAATGTGCATGTCTTGCAAGCTAAAGGACATATGCAGATGGTGTATCATATCTAAGTTTACCACACTTAATTTTTATATAAGCCTGATATATGTTAAAATAATTTTCACTTTTCTCCTGGCTGAGTAAGCAGTGCTATCCACTGATAGCTGCTGTCAAATGATACTTTTTAAAGCATTTACACATCTAAGTTGTCCTTGACAGGTGATGCTGGATGTCACATATGAACAGGATATGTTTTTGCAGGAATAATGAGATAGATGATTTTAGTCACTATTTGTGGTCTTGTTCATTCTAGGAACAAATAAGAGGAAGATGGATGGCTCCATTAGTAGAATATTTAAAATATTTGGCTAATGAAACGCCCCCCCCCCCCACAATTTCTTTCCTCTCTAATAACTTAGAGCCTGTCCTGTAGTTCCTAGATGTATTTGAATTACTTACACATAGACTAAGGGCCAAAATCAAATAGCATTTCTTGCTTTTAATTTTTTACTACTTTATACTGCTTCAGTGTGTTTATTTTTGTATCATTGTATACTGTGACCTATTTTTATTTTGTTTAACTGACAGAATGCATAATCTTATTGTATGCCTTTACCAATAACCATATTATATTATTTTATTATTAAATAATTTTATTGTAAATATTACTGTGTTATTTTTGGGAAAGCTGTAAATAATTTTCTACTATCACTACTACTACTGCTACTATTACATATCTAAGTGTCATGTTTTCAGTAAAATCTAGTATAGCAGTAAGGAATACCATATTTAAGAAATATTAAGATTTAAATGATTCTTGGGTGTTTTGGAGATTCCAGGACAAACTTTAAAATCAGTGCATATGTTGTAGAGGTATGTAAAAGTTCAGAAACATTTTAAGTTACCTGGGCTAATTTACAATTTTGTATCTTACCCAAGGGAAATGTTACTGTCAAGGGGTGTGCATATAAAACTAGATGAAACTTAGTGAAACTCAGTTTCAATTGAGATTTTGCTTTGAGATTTTTCCAGGTTTTTTTTAACTCCAAAGTCAAAATGAAACAAGAATCAGAAAATTCTTGTTTGAATATGCTTGTATTAAAAAAATCCATTTTGATTAACAGTGTTTTGGTTTTTTTTAATTATGATCACCTGTATGAACTATAGTTTTAAATAAAATAAAATATTAAAACACTGACAATATTTTGGAACAAAACCTGATTTGGAATTTTTTAACAACTTTAATTTGAAATGTATTTTTGTATTTAAAAAGGGGCCAAATGAATATATAATGAAAAAGAGATGCTAAAATTGGCTGGACTGGACCAATATTTTCAAAAATAACTGAAAACATTGCTATTTATGGAGTTTAGTTCCATTTCAATATGATTCGTATATCTCAAGGTGGATAGAAAAAAATATTTTTGACAACCTTGACTAACATTAACTAAACAAAAACAACTGCCTCAAAAATAAAAGTGTTTCAGTTACCCCAATTAGTTTGAAGTCATAAATACAACTTTAACTTTCAGGAAGTGAAGTACATTGAACCATTGTAAAGAGTGAGGGAGTAGTGGATGAAGAGGAATAGAAGCACTAAGTGAGAATACACCAAGTATTCTGCCAAATTGTACCAAATGAAGACAGACGTTTCCCTAAAGAAGCTATGTTCATGCTCTAATAGCATTATTAAATAAAGAGATGAAGAGGAGATTGACAGGGGTGAAATTTGCACAATTGGGTTGAGTAGTGACTGAACAAGGAGCTGGAATATGTAATGCAGACAGCAGTGAACAGAAGCCCACTAGCTAGAGAATGCAGAGACGGTGCATTTATTTATTTCATGCAGCTCTCCTGCCAAGCAGAGCCTTTGCAAGCTCTCAGCTCTACTCAGCAGTTTACATAATCTCCTTACTCATGGCTATACAAGCCTCCTCAGGCAAATTCTGAAAGCTGCTTTTAGATCTTGTACAAACAGTAAACTCTCCCAGCTTTATTACTGGTTTTTCTGGGAGGAATGATCTGACTGGCTTGGCCAAATCCCTGCTGAGTTTTGTGGATATTCGTGAAGGATAAGTACAGCACATACAAGACAAAGCAAATTTGTTCTTCCAGTCAGCATGCTGGAATGCTCAAATGCAGTTAACACAAGGAAGCAGAAAAGATACACTTGGATTATGCCAAGGTCTCTATCCTTGAGCAAAGACTTTACCAGCTAGTTGCAATGTATTATTATTATAATCATTAAGCACCTCCTCTGAAAAACAAAATGGTTATTCCATGTTTAAATTTCACTTTTCTAGTCTTTATTGGATTCTCTCTCTGAACATGTTTGTAGAGGATCGTCATAAATCCGCAAAGCCTCTGGGAAATACAGGATTTAGTGCCTGTTAAAACTGTCTGCAACACCCTGAACCACTGTAAATATATCCACAAGTTTATTTTCATTTTACTATCATTATGCACAAAAGTAGCAGCTTTATCTTGTCAAACATAATTTAATATCTGCCTCCATGTTCTACTTGATAGGTTTAATTTGGTGCCTTATAAGTGGTACCTCAGAAAAATCAATATTCTATAAGAATAGTACAGAGAACAGCAATTCCTGAATGCTGTCCGTCTGCACAAGTCTGTATGCCGGTCTGAAGAATGATGATGAAGATCAGGTGGCTAGCCCTCAAAATTCACTCATATCACTACACTCGGCTACACCAAGTATTCCACCAAATTTTGCCTATGAACTGGTCTGCTGTATTGAACTGGGTCTTACAAATCAGAAGCTACAACTCTATAAGCAATATTAGCAAAGGGAACCATTAGCTTGTAAAATGCTGGTACTTGTAAGAGACTTCTATGAGATCTTCTGATAAAATGTGAAATTTAATAGCTGCCATGGTTACCAGTGAAAACCTGACATGCTGATGAAGTTTTACTTTATTGTGCTATTTGTGGCATACTGTGCACCCTGGTGTTGTTCAGCACAGTAACTGTCAATGCAATAATGAGTGACCATAGAAACCATTACTATAAGTATTCTTAATTCATATACTCTCTTTATCCAATCACAAATGTGTTTAGGAATCCTTCTGTTATGATTACAGGGCCATACATGAGCAATGCATTTTTCAAAACATATAGGCCTGACTTCAAATTTTACAACCAAAATTATTATGTACAACCAAAATATTGGCTAGGAAAAACTAGGTACTATGGCATATTAGGTTAAACAGTGTGCTCTTTGGAGGCTTTGATGAAGTAGACTTCAAAAAAGCAACTATTTTCCCTTAAAACTGTTCAATGGGCAAGTCTCTTAGCATCCAATTCTACATGCTAATGGGGACAAAAAGCAGGGCCATTTCCAAACCATATTTTAATCCCTTTGCCATATAAAGAAACTGAGGTTATGGTGTATATCTTCAGGGTTTGAGAGATCAATTTTTTTTTCCCTTCAGGTTTCTTCCTCGTAGCAGAATCAAATCTAACTTCTGACTAGCTGCTGCCTCAATTAATTTGTATTGCAAGGCTGGTCACCAGTTGCATTCTTGGATATAAACAGTTGCTTGTCCTCAGGTAAGCAAAAAAGCAGATTATGATAATAGCCTAAGTGAGGTTAAACTATCTCAAAGTTAGTCAACTTCCAATGGGAAAAAGCAGGACATACTATTTCATGCTTTTTAAAAACCATATTGTATACCATTCTTTTTTATAGCTCAATGCAAGTCCTAAGAAACTACTAACATGAAACCTGTAATCTAGAGACGTGATCCTTTTTCATATTGAATACAGGTAATGTTTTTTCATCAAGATGGGTAGTAAGACAGACCTCCATATCAAATTTTATGTTGTAGAGAGTTAAGAAACAGTTATGCTTATTAATGTGTTGCAAAATATTACAAAAAGCTCTTGTGATTTTCAATTCCTCCAATTTTGTTGCTTTTATTGCTTGTTCTATTATCTCAGTGGTTTACTTTATCTGTTCTTCTGTAGACATACGCAGCCAAATGCCTGGGTATTACATTTATTTGTCCAAGATCACAATTTGACCCCAAAATTTTACTATTTCATGACATTTTCTCCTTAGGGGTGCATGCTCTAAACCATTCACGCTTTAAACCATGTAAAAATAGAGGCATATACAGGCATTCACTGCTCCCAAGAGCCAAGCAGGAAAACTGGTGTAAGTAAGTTGGGGTGGGGGAAGAGGCATTCAGGATCAAGGGAGATAGCAGGTACATAAGAGGGTTTAGCTGAATCAAGGGGAGGCTAACAAGTCTTTCGGGGAGGTTGTCCGTCTATGGGTAGGGGAACTGTGGGTCCTAAATTAGCCTAACAGGGTCAAGGGGTGGGGGAGAGGGGGCAGAGAGTGGTAAGAAGAGCACAGCTCCAAGGCTGGGGCAATAGGCTGGGCTTTCCCTGGTGATACACTCTGAACATATACAGGAATTCAATTGATCGGGTTAACCTGTTCCTGATCTAAGTTAGTTTACCTCCTCAGGTGAGCTAAATTAGACTGGGTTTGCCATTTTTGAGCGATTTAAACCCCATGAACACTTGCAAAGGTGGGCACTTAGGTTAATCTAAATGTAATGGCTATACATACCTTTAGTTGTCTGCATGTCTTCCTAGTGTTCCTTAAACTTGGTTCATTAGTAATAGTTCATTAGCAACAGTCACATATTTGTAATAGTTTTCCATTCTTTAGGGAATTTTGTGTTAAAAAGCAAAGTATTACCTACATTATCTCCTATATAAAGCTTCTGCCAAGAGCTTCACAATGTTTGCCTAGCATCACCAGAGGAGGGGGCCACAGGAAGACGAGGAGACACTGCCTGAGCAAGACAGGTGACAAATGCAAGGAGTGCCCAGGTAAGAAACAGGGGTCCAAACAGTCTCCCAAATTGGGGGATGGCACACACAGCTAGGCAGGGCCTTAAATGCCTACATACCAATGCTCATAGAATGGGGAATAAGCAGGAGGAACTCACCCTCAGAATAGCCAGTTCAGACCCAGACATAACAGGGCTTACAGAAACTTGGTGCGATTCATCCCACAGCTGGCCAGTTACCATTGGGCTTTACAGGCAAGATAGAGAAGGAAGGAAAGGCGGGGCTGTGGCGCTCTATGTCAAGGAGCAATGTACATCCTCTGCCAGCAAAATTGGGTCAGAGGGGCAAGTGGAAGTTCTCTGGGTCAAGATACAGGGGGGCCATGGGGACAGGGATATAACGGTGGGGGTCTACTACAGACCCCCCAACCAAGGGGAGGAGTTGGACTGGGAATTTTCAGGCCAGCTTGCAGAGGCATTTAAGGCAAGGGATGTAGTTGTCATGGGTGATTTAAATTACCCAGACATCTGCTGGGAGGAACAGTCAGCCAGGTCGGACCATTCCAGGAGGTTCCTGGCAGAGATACAGGACCTCCACTGAATTTAGGAGGTGCGCAGTCCCATCAGAGGAAATGCCCTGTTGGACCTGGTCCTGGCCACAGGCGAGGACCTGGTAAGGGGCCTCCAGGTCCTTAACCACCCAGGTGATAGCGATCATTGCTTGCTGGAATTCACCATTCAGTGCAGGGTGTCAAGGGCCAGTAGCAAGGCAGTAGCCCTAGACTTCAAGAGGGCCAACTTCAATGAGTTGAAGAGATTAGTGGGAGAGGCACTGGGGTTCTCAAGGGCAGGAGAACTCAGTGCTCAAGATGAGTGGTCGTTCCTTAAGGAGACGATACTCTAGGCCCAAGGGGCGACCATTCCAACAAGAAGCAAGGGTGGGCAGGAGTGCCTGAAAGCCCCCCTGGCTCACCAAGGGTGTACGGAAATGCCTGACTGCCAAAAAGGCAGTGTACAACCGGTGGAAGGAGGGTGCTATAACCAAAGGGGAGTATACCACCTCTGCTCGGGCCTGTAGGGGGGCTGTCAGGAAAGATAAGGCGGACACAGAGCTAGGACTAGCATCCAAAATCAAAGATAACAGAAAGTCCTTTTTCAAATATATAGGGAGGATGAAGAAAGGAGAGGGAAATGTGGGGCCCCTGGAAGATCCTCTGGGCAATCTGGTGGTTGTGCCAGCAGAGAAGGCAGACCTCTTTAACCAACTGTTCACTTCTGTTTTCTTGTCTAGGGACCAGGACTTCCCCACTGTGATGCAAGACAGACTCGAGGGGAACGCCTCCAGACCTCAAGTTGGGGAGGACTGGGTTAGAGAGCTTCTGGAGGGGCTGAACATGTTCAAATCAGCAGGTCCAGATGCTCTCCACCCCAGGGTGTTGAGGGAGCTAGCAGGGGTTATTGCAGGGCCTTTGTCACAGCTTTATGAGTGCTTGTGGTGTTTGGGCCAGGTGCTGGATGATTGGAAGATAGCCAACATGGTCCCCATCTTTAAAAAAGGGAGGAGGGAGAACCCGGGCAACTATAGGCCCGTCAGTCTTACCTCAATCCTAGGGAAAGTCTTTGAGAAGATCATTATGGAGCACATCTGTGATGGGCCAGCCTCAGAGGTAATGCTCAAGGGTAACCAGTATAGTTTTATTAGGGGCAGGTCATGTCAGACCAACCTGATTGCCTTTTATGATCGGTCACAAAAGCCTTGGATGCAGGTGTTGCCGTGGATGTAGTCTTTCTGGACTTCAGCAAGGCCTTTGACATCATCTCCTACCCCATCCTCATTAAAAAATTGGGCAACTGTGGCATTGATGCCTACACAGTCAGATGGATTGCAGATTGGCTAAAGGGTCGCACTCAGAGGGTGGTGGTGGATGGGTCATATTCGTCCTTGGGCCCGCGCTGTTCAATTTCTTTATCAGTGATTTGGACGACAGGGTGAAAAGCACCTTGTTTAAATTCATGGGTGATACCAAAATTTGGGGTGAGGTGAGCATGCTAGTAGGGGGGGAAAGACTACAACAGGACTTGGATAGGTTACAGGGGTGGGCTAGCAAAAACAGGATGTGCTTCAATACTGACAAGTGCAGAGTACTGTACTTGGGCAATAGTAACCAGAAGCACACTTATAAGATGGGAAACTCCCTTCTTGAGAGCATGGAGACAGAAAAGCATTACTGACTCCAAGATGAATATGCACTGACAATGCAAGGTCACGGTTGGCAGGGCTAACTGCACCTTGTTGTGCAACCACAGGTGCATCTCTAGCAGGGACAAGGAGGTGATCCTTCCCCTCTATGCAACACTGGTTAGGCCATAGCTGGAGTACTGCGTCCAGTTCTGTGCGCCCCACTTCAGGAGGGATGTGGACAACATGGAAAGGGTCCAGAGGATGGCTCCTGAATGAAGGTTGTGAAGGTTGAACAGGTTCAGGTCCCACAGTCTCTCATTGTAGGGTCTGTCCTGTAGTCCCTGGATCATTCAGGTGGCCCTCCTCTGGACCCTCTCAATGTTGTCCACATCCTTCCTGAAGTGGGGTGCACAGAACTGGACACAGTACTCCAGCTGTGGCCTGACCAGTTTTGCAGAAGGCTATGGGGGGACCTGGTGACAGTCTATAAACTCACTAGGGGGGACCAGAAGGTTTTGAGAGAGACCTTGTTTCCCCTAGCGCCCCGTGGCATAACAAGGAATAACGGCCATAAATTGTTGGAGAGTAGGTTTAGATTAGACATCAGTAAGAACTACTTCACAGTTAGGGTGGCTAGGATCTGGAACCAACTTCCAAGGGAAGTGGTGCTGACTCCTACCCTGGGGGTCTTTAAGAGGAGGCTTGATGCTTACCTAGCTGGGATCATTTGAGCCTAGTTTTTTCTCCTGCCCAGGCAGGGGGTCAGACTTGAAAATCTACAAGGTCCCTTCCAACCTTACTTCTATGATTCTATGTTTTCTCTGCCTTCCTGCATTTGCCACTGTTTCCAAAGCCAACGAGAACTTACTGAAATCTTAGCTTTGTGCTTCTCTTTTTCTAAAAATGCCTTCTGTGTGAATTTCGATTTTTGAATTGCTGTCCATTAAAAATTAGTTCTTCTGATAGATGATCTCAAAGGAATAGAAAAGTCAGTTTAACCAAAATGTCTTCTACTAGGCTATTTTCAGTATTCCAACAAGATAAAATAGGAACATAAAGGAGATGACAGTCCAATAATCCCATCTCACAAATAGTGCTTAAAGAGTGACTCTTAACTTCATAGAGCATCCACTGATATTGTAATTATGAGGTTTATCCCTTAAGATATAACTTTTAAAAACCACAAGGTCAAGGCAGGTTGCATATTAGAAATGAGGGAAGAATTTAGATTGTTTTCTTTGGGAGATGGTAGACTATCTGCTTATTAATTTGAGACCATTACTGACTCAACTACAAGAATACCAGAGCTTCAACACTTCAGCAAAAGTTGATATATTTTCTCTCCTTTTAATGGTATTATTCATTTTTTTACTTTTAATTTGTATGTAGATCATCTACAACCGGGCTTCTAATAGTAAGTGATAGTAAAATGACTAATATGGCAAACAAAATTCTTTGCAATCAATCATATTATACAGCTACATGCCTTAGGAATAAAGAGAATATGTAACTGGGGTGGCTATTTAGAAAACTCCTATGAGAAGACAGAAAGTTGTTGCAGTTTTTACCCACCTCTCCTTAAACCTGAATTCTTATTTTTTTCCTTTTCATAAAATCCTAGGTTTGGCATTCGGGATAGCTTTTTAAAACACTATACTTAATAAAATATACAATCACTTCTTTTGGTACTGTTGAGATGTGTATTTCTATCAAGTCTACTGCTAATTGATCTATAAATAGCAACTGTGTAAATTGAGCCATCACTAGTGCCTGCTACTTACAGTAATAAAAGATTGTATGCAATAGAAAATCTACTGTTCTTGATCCTAAGCACAGTGCCAGTAGAAATTAGCTTCTGAATTTACATGTATTTTTTTTAAATTCAGGTGTACACCACTCTTGAAACGTGTCTAAATTGATGTCAAGAATGTGTATGATGACTCCCAGTTTCACCAGTATCCATAATTATTGCTAATAATACTTAGCACATACAGCACTTCTCATCAGCAGCTTTCAAAGCATTTTACAAAGGAGGTCAGTGTCATTATCCCCATTTTAAAGGGTAAGGACCTGAGTTGTCATAAGACATTTAACAGGCCAATATTAGAACTGAGAATAGAACTCAGACCTCCTGGGTTCCAGTCCAGTGGTCTAACCAGTAGGATAATTCACTCTCAAAACCAAAATGCTCCCTTTTCTCCGTATCTTAGCCCACATCATCAGGAAAACTCTTGAGACACATGTAACAGTTTGAAATGTGCCTTGACGGTCACCAAAATTAGACTCTGTCAGAAGAAGAAGCTTCTAGTCATAAAGACCCCTCACTGGAAACAGCATTCATTGCTCCTGCTCTGTTTGCTGCTAGACAAATGTTAACTTGTGAGTCTGAGTTGAATTCTATTTCAGCTGCATGACAGGAGGAGACAAGTAATTTCTAAATAAGCTAGCACCATCTGCAACTCATGGCACCAAGATATGCTTCACCAGCTCCTCTCTCTTTTCAAGGCCCTCTAATCTTCCTTAAAAAAATTTACATGATTCAAATTGCAGAGTGAATTATCCACTTCATTTGCTATCTATCAGGTAAAGTGAAATTCAGAATAACTGCCTCTGTTCAATGTTAGAAAAAACAAAAACAAACTTTGAATGGTTACCAACTAAGAGATTGTGATTCTCCCAATAATATATCATACTGTGACGCTCCACGTGTCCATTTTTTAACTAAACATGTAGTGCCAAGGCTACATCATCACTAACAACAGGTGATAGCTATTCCACTATAAAAACAGAGAGAAGACAAGACAGCTTTGATTTACCACAAGGTAAACTAGACAAGATCAATTAGGGGCACAAAACCAAGAAGGAAGGTTTATAGTGCTGACCTCCCCTAGCTACTTTATGGTAAACATTACAAATGCCTTGTCTCCACTTAGGATTTTACAGCAGTGGAGCTAATGTACATTTGTAAATACCTCTGTGTCCATGAGGACAAAGCTTGAGTCAACAAGTATAATTCACATGAGTGAGCATCAAAAGGATAATTGGTCAGCACAGCAATCAGGCAGGTAAATGATGGAATAGCAACAGTAACAGAGAAGCTACACTGTGTTACACAGTTCATTTGTCAAACAGAACTTGGAAAGGCAGCAAAGAGATAAATTGTGACATAAAACAAGATACAACAATACAATTGGTTTTGTCTGCACTGTCGATGCAAGTTTCAAAATCATTCTCTTTAATCTAACCTTTCTATTGTGTTTCTAAGGCATCTACCACAGTAGCTTTTATCTGCCTGCACCTATATTAAGACTATTCAGGCATTTCAGATTTTTACTCTTATATTTAATAGGCAAGTAAAAGCCAGGATTTGTAAGGGGCAAGCAGTCATGTGTCATACTTTCCAGTGTTGGACCAGCTTTGACACCCACTTTCCAAAACCTGATCTCCAACATTCCTATTGCAGCCACAACCCTCTGTCCAACCTACATGCTGCTAAAATAGTTCAGTATAAGATGTACCAAAAGCTAAAAAGCAACATGCACACACTTCTGCTTAGAATCAACCGACAGTCTTCTTGGGCTAGATCCAAAAAGGCACCTAAAAGGTGTTGCAACATCCAGTGTTGAATTGCTGGTGTTTCTGCAGTGGAATTCAGAAACTAATAGGCACCTAGGCTGCATACACATAGACACTTAGACTAGTCTATGTGATAAGATATCACTCTAAAATCATAAGCATATAGAAGTCTGGGGCACACAGAGCAGTCTAAAAATGCAGAAGCTAAGATAGCTTAGCTTTTAAGATACACTCAAATCAGATTGATTGGTGCATTGAACTTCTATACCAATTCCCTATCAGTTCAAGTTAGATCACTGTCCTCCAGCATCCCAACCTCCTTTGCAAGCTGCACTTCCCCTGATACACTTCGCTTGCAGGGAGATGCATTAGCACTCAGACCACTCTCAGCTGTTCTGGTCAAGTGCATAGTAGGCTCCATCCCCAAACCCTCCCAGAGCCAAGCCAGCACAACCATTTGCCCCAGCCCTACCCCCTGCTTCTGGCCATCTGTTAACCACAGACAGGCAGTAGGAGGGGTGGAGGAGGGAGGCATCTATGGCCCCTGCAAGCGCCCTACAATGTACACACACACCTGACACTGAGCCCAAGAGAAACCCTGTACTTTGGCACAGCACCACAGACCCTGATCCTGGTACCCAAACACCCAGCCAAGGATCCCCATGCACAGGTACAACCCCCTGGGTCCTGACCCTGGCTCCTGCACACCACATCTCAGAGGCCAGAGCCAGCATTCTTCTTCCCAGACTCCAGCATGGATTCCCCTCTACCCCCGAGCAGAAGCCAATGCAGACAGCTCACCTCTGGTGGGACAGGGTCATAGGGGACAGAATATCAGGTCTGGGCCTACACAGAGGTAACCCTGTGACCTCCATGGCTCAGCCACTGCTGAGTCTGGGGTGTTTCAAAGATTTTTTGGCCCTCAGCTACAGGGTCCTAGACTATTAGGATAGGAGAATGGGAAGGGAGACACTATGCATCCAAGCTGGGGCAAGCAGGTGGATATCCCTTGGAACTTCAAGGACAGGTGGGGCATGGCCAACTGCCTCTATGTTGCAGATAAGAAACAATGGAAATTTCCAGGATGGTCATAGGTCACTGCTTGAATCACAGGGTGCCTGCTTGAAGCTCCTGAAAAGTTTGAGGTTGTAGGCGTCGCCTGACCAGTGGAACCCCAGTCACTCTGGAACAGAAACCACACCCAGCAGCAGTGAAAGGGACAGCCACATGCCAGGACCAGCACCTATGTGCATCTACCACTCCTAGGATGGTCATAGGTCACTGCTTCAATCACAGGGTGCCTGCTTGAAGCTCCTGAAAAGTTTGAGGTTGTGGGGGTCGCCTGACCAGTGGAACCCCAGTCACTCTGGAACAGAAACCACAACCAGCAGCAGTGAAAGGGACAGCCACATGCCAGGACCAGCACCTATGTGCATCTACCACTCCCTTCATCCATCCACCCATCCATCTACCTTTCTATCTTTTCATTCACCCCTTTGCAACTAGACCCTCACCCACCTATGAATATCAAGACCCCATTGGGCACTGTCGTGGACCATGGATGAACCCATCCTGTTGTCCCCTATTGGGAGATAAGGGATATCATTGCCATCTGAGGCAACGCATAGACTCAGCATCAGCTCCACAAAGGGGACTCTGACAGGGATGTCTCCAAACATATTGCCCAGCAGATGCAGGTGTAGGGTCACAACAAGGACTGGGTTTAGTGCTGCACCAAGACTAAATGGATGGAGATCTAGTATAAGTGCGTGCATAATGCCAACAAAAAGTCCAGGGCGAGGATGAAGAATATGCCTTACTATGAGGAACTGTCCCATTTCCTCACTGCAGACTAGGCCTTTGAGACCCTGCACACCTACAGCACCATGGAGAGTGCAATTTGTTGTTGGCAAGAACCTCACTAGAGTAGGAAGCGCAGGGATGCCCTGAAATGACAGGAAAACTGGGTTCCCAGAAGCAAATTTCTGGGGGGCCACAGAACAAGAGGGCAACTTCTGGAGATGGCCCTCAAGGCATTAGCCCCATTGGTTTTGGCCCCACATCAAAGGATGTGGAAGCCAAGTTGGGCCTGAGTTCCTTTGACATTTTCTTGGGCATGGTCAAAAGCAAGGAGCACAGTGTGCAATAATGGGGGGAAAGATCTGACGCTGCAGAAATTGAGAGCCAGGAACTGGAGTCCAAGCCTGTTCCATTCACCTCATGGGAACTCCATCCATCCTCCCAGTCATCAACCCTGTGGACCACAGCCAAGCCCACAGACCCCAGGACATCATTCCCCACCCAGCTACACTGGGTTTTATGGTCCCATTCCTCTGACCCCTCGCTACCCCACTTCCAGATGTGTAGAGTGCCCTCCAAGCACAATGGGTGTTGTTGCAGCACAACCTTCAGGACCTATGTGGTGCACACTCCAGCTATGGTTAGGCCTTCCTCTGATTCTGCTGAGCCAGGCACCAATTGAGGATGCCTGGTCACTTGGGATGGTATGGTTTGCCTTGCTCCAAGCAGCCATGATAGGGAACCAGACACTTGAGGGGAGGGGGAAAGCAAAGCCCCTGGGAAGAAGGTGGGGAGAGAAGGGGGGACAGGAAGACCTGCAGCCACTGCAGGCCATCCCTATGGCCACATCCCCCTTTCAGGCCATTGTGGCCAAGAAGCCCATAAAAGGGTTATAGAATCACAGAAAATTAGGGTTGGAAGCAACCTCAGGAGGTCATCTAGTCCAACAAAGCAGGACCATCCCCAACTAGACCATTCCAGCCAAGGGGCGTTGGGGGCTACAAGGGCGGAGCGGTATGGGGAATCGCTCCATGCTGAGCACTCAATGTGCAGGGCCTGAGGCCACTAAATACTGAAGAGATTTCTGTCTTTCAGAACTTGGCAGACCAGTAACATACTTCCTTCCCTTCTATCCCCTGGCTTGGGTATTGAGGGGATCCAGGCTGGGCTCATGGGACCCATCTCCCACCTGGGCCTTTTGACAGCAGCAGCAAAGAGCTGCCAGGTGCTTTCACAGAATCATAGAAAATTTGGGTTGGAATGGACCTGAGGAGGCCATTTAATCCAACCAAACCCCTGCTTAAATCAGGACCTTTGCCAACTAGAACATCCCAGGCAAGGCTTTGTCTAGCCAGGTCTTAAAAACCTCAAAGAATGGAGATTCCACCACCTCTCTGGGTAACCTGTTCCAGTGCTTTACTACACTCCTAGTGAGAAACTTTTTCCTCATAATTACCCTAAATTTCCCTTGTTGCAACTTGAGACCATTGCTCCTTGTTCTGTTATCACCCACCACTAAAAACAGTCTAGCTCCATCCTCTTTGGAACCACCCTTCAGGTAGTTGAAGATTGCTATAAAATCACCTTGCATTCTCTTCTCCAGATAAAATAAGCTGTGTTCCCTCAGCCTCTCTTCAACAGTCATGTGCCCCAGCCTCACCCTCTGCTGGATTCTCTCTCACTTGTCCATATCCTTTCTGCAGTGGAGGAGGAAGGGCAAAACTGGACACAATACTCCAGATGTGGCCACACCAGTGTTGACTAGAGGGGAATATTCATTTCCCTTGATATAATGGCAATGCCTACCAATGACAATGCCTACCAATGCAGCCCAGTATTCCTTTAGCCTTCGTAGCAACAAGGGCAAACTGTTGGCTCATATTCAACGTATTGTCCACTGTAAGCCCCAGCTCCTTTTCTGCAGAGCTGCTCTTAGCCAGTCCTCAGCCTATACTGGTGCATTGGATTTTTCCATCCTAAGTAAAGAACTTTGCACTTCTCCTTGTTGAACCCAATGACATTACTTTTGGTCCAATTCTCCAATTTGTCGAGATCTGACTCTTAGCTTATACTCCAGTGTATCTACTATTCCTCTCAGCTTGGTGTCATCTGCAAACTTGCTGAGGTTGTACTCCATCCCATCTTTCAGGTTATTAGTGAAGATACTGAACAAAAATGGCCTCAAGACTGACCTCTGGGGCACTCTACTTGATACCAGCTGCCCTCTAGACATCAAGCCACAGATCACTACCTGTTGAGCCTAATTATATAGCCAACTTTCTATCTACCTTACAGTCTATGCATCCAACCTGTATTTCCTTAGCTTGTTTACAAGAATGTTGTGGGAGTCCATATCAAACACCTTGCTAAAGTCAAGATTTATCAGGTCCATTGGTATTCCCACATCCACAAAACCAGTTATCTCATCATACACGGCAATCAAATTGGTCAGGCATGACTTGCCCATGGTGAATCCTACTGACTTCCTAACCACCTTTTTCTCCTCCAAGTACTTATAAATGAAATCCTTGAGGACCTGCTCAATGATTTTTTCAAGGGCTGGTATGAGGCTTCACGGTCTGTAGTTCCCTGGGTCCTCCTCCTTCCCTTCACCACCCCCAGTCCTGTGCTCTGGCAGTGGCAAAGCAGCTGGTAGTTCCATGATGGTTTCTCTCTCCCCCTCTGTCTCCCACTGACAGCCACAAAGTGGTAGGAAATGGCTACAAGGAGGGGTAGTTCATAAGCATCCTTGGAGGCTGCCAGAGTGCCCCCACCTGCTGGCCACAGAAGGTGCAGGGAAGCTACACTTCCCCTCCTCCCCCCCAAATGTGAACATCTATTGAGTTTGGAACAGAAAATAACATGCAACTACCTATGAGAACAACAGGAGTTGCAGTGCAGCAGGGATAAGAAAAAATCCTCCTTGTCAAACAACCTCTCTCCTTTCCCCCCAGTCTAAGGCACAAATGTTATGGCATGAGTCTTGCATGGGGACCATTATCTCAGCTCATCTGGTCCCCCAACCACAGTGACTCCCAAGTCATGCATCTGGAGAGGCTTGCAAGTAGCACTCCAGCACTTTTCCCCCTCTGCTTTGAACCAATCCCTGGGGAAGCCCATGGGGTCCAGATTACTTGCCTGAAAGTAAAGTAACCCGTACCCCTACTCCAACTCCCACAAGCTCCTAGAATCCTTAAAGCAGAATAATGGTACTGGAAAGCCAAGGTCAGTGCACAAAATGTCTCTTCTCAGGCAGCTGAGGTCTGGGAAACTTCTCCTGGGATCATAATTGAGAACTTATTCAATGGTATCAACTCATCATAACAGAGCCACAGGTAGCATGCAATGTGAATTCTCACATTGAATGGCAATACAGGCTTCCCTGGCACACCATCAAAGCAGATGTCTCCCTTTCAGCTGTCAAGCAGTTCTGGAGGGACCATATCCTGAAGCAGGACCAGAACACATTGACTGGCATTCCCTCTGGAGTAGTGGTAAAGTTCATGCTTCCAGGCCTACCTGACTCTTACAGGGAAATGTCAGGAGCAAAGTACCACTCCTGCATAGACACAGCATCATAATGTCTCTTCTGTAAGTGAAGAATATGGCAGAGGGTGGGGGGCAGGATAAGAGCTCCACTGGCATTCCCCGGACTGGTAAGTCTCTGTCCATTCTGTGGGACCCTAGTTCCCTGGACTCTCTGAGGGAGTGGAGCAGGCACTTACTGAAGTGCCTGGAGAGAGACTCAGCTCCTCCCTCCCTGGCAACCCATCGCAGTACCACTGCAGGGCCTGCTGCCTGCCCACAATAAAGCTGGGTGCTCAGTCTCTGCTCTGCCAGATGGAGAGTAGTGACATAGCTTCCAGCCCTATGCAAGGGAAGGGTCCAGACCTGGGACTTATCTTAGCTACCTTTCTATCTCTGTATGAATGCCCAGGCAACTACTACCGAGAAGTCTGCCCTAATACTTCTATCAGCAAAAGTTGTAGCTTCACACAAAGGCTCTGTGTTTCCCCTGACTATCTGCAAATATACCACCTGTGTGAGAGAGGACAGTATGCAGAACACAAGATACTGGCCCGAGGTCAGAGGGCTGCACAGCTGCAGAGCACATGAACAATGTCCATAGGAGACAATGAAGAAGCAAGGAGATGCTGAAGGCCTTGGTCACCTCCTCCAAGCTCTGGGCATATACAGCTGACTCATGGCACCAGGAGCTGTGAGACTGGCATGAGAAGAGACTCCAGATGTGGAGAACATGCTCAGGATGGAAGATGCCTACATATGGGCTTCCAAGGTTCAGGAACAGGGGTTCAAGATGGCCACTGATTGTTTCAAGGAGGCAACCTGTGCTGTGGAGCTGGCAGAGTTGCAGTGCCAGGAGAGGGAATTCATGGACAGGAGAATGGTGTCCAGGCATCCTGGATTTTTGGCAGTGCTGTCCAGGATGCAAATCCAAAGAAGTCCAGGCCAGGGTATCCATGGTTTGGGGCCAGGGCAAGGGCACTTGAAGAACTTTGGCCCTACTCATCTAGGCAGGGCTCCTAGTCCTCAAGGGTGTGGAGGTAGTTGGCCAGTGCTTTGAAGATGCATACTACTTTCTGCTATGAGGGGCTGGTGCCCCCAAATCACTGGGGGACTTGCTCTCTTCCTCACTCCTGTACCACATATGAATGATCTGCCATATTGCTCCATGCACTGTGTCTGCTTGCCCAGGCTTCGCAGATGTCCTCCTCCCTGGTCTCACAGATGCTGTGGTGGGCACATGGAGTGACAGTGAGACATGGCAGGTTCTCCCTGATCACCTTGTGGCACATGATAAGAGCCCACCAGTGTGCTTTGAGACAATCAAAGGCACACTCCACCATCAAGCAGCACCTGCTCAGGCAGTAGATTCATAGATTGTAAGGCTGGAAGGGACCTCGAGAGATAATTGGGTCCTACTCCCTGGACTAGGCAGAAAAGACAACTTGGGTCACATGACCCTAGCAAGGTGAGTGACCAGTCTCCTCTTGAAGATTTCCAGGGTAGGTGATTGTACCACCTCTGGAGAGGGCTTATTCCACAGTCTGGACACGCTAACTGAAAATGTTTTTCCTAATGTTGAGCCTGAAATGGTCTTCAAGGAGTTTGTGGCCATTACTCCTGGTTTTCCCCAAGGGTGCCCTGGTGAACAGTTGTTCACTGATCCCTTGATGTACTCTCCTGATATAGCAGTAAGCTGCTACCAAGTCCCCTCTCAGCCTTCCCTTTTTTAGGCCAAAGAGTCCCAGGTTCCTCAGCCTTTCCTTGTATGGCTTGTTGTGCAAATCTCTGATCATATGCATGGCTCTTCACTGGACTCTCTCAAACTTTACCACATCCTTGTTAAAGTGCAGTGCCTATAACCGGATGCAGTACTCCAGCTGTGGTCTCACCAATGCTGAATAAAGTGAAAGAATCACTTCCTTGGTTTTGCTTGAGATTCATCAACTGATGCATGCCAGAATATTTGCCTTACTGGCTACATCATGGCACTGGCAGCTCACATTTATACTGTGGTCTATTATTACACCTAGGGTCCCTTTCATTCATGGTGCTGGTCAGTTTGGCTCTGGCAAGCCAGTAGGTGTGTTGAGGATTATTTGTCCCCAGATGGAGCACTTTACCTTTCTTGATGTTGAACTTCATCTTTTTTTGATCCACCCAACTTACTAACCTGCCTAGGTCAGCAAGGATCTGCAGCCTATTTTCAAGCATGACCATGCTCCCCTATAACTTGGCATCATCCATGAACGTAGCCAGCAAGCCCTTCACCCCCACATCCAAATCATTGATAAAGACATGGAAAAGAACTGGACCAAGCACTGAACCCTGAGGGACACCACTGGCCACTTCTCACCAGGATAACACAGATCCTTTCATTAGAATTCTCTGGGTCCTACCCTGCAGCCAGCTTCCTACCCACCTAACTGTCATGCAGTTAAGCAGTCCTCCAATTCTTTCATGAGAACATCATGGGATACTAGATCAAAGGGCTTGTGGAAGTCAAGGTATACAATGTCAACCTCCTCTCTTATACAAGTGGTGAGTTACCTGATTATAGAAGATGTGATTCGTAAGACAAGCCATGCTGGCTGTCATTCAGAATCCTACCTTCAGCAAGCCTATTGCACATAGACTCCTTAATGAATTTTTCCAGCATTTTCCCTGGGATAGAAGTTAGGCTAATTATCCTATAGTTACCCAGGTCCTCATTCCTCTCCTTCTTGAAGAAGGGCACAACATTGGTTCTCTTCCAGTCCTCAGAGACCTCTCCAAAGCGCCATGAGTTTTGGAAGAGTTTTTCTATGATGACTTTGGTTAGCTCCTTCAGCCCTCTTGGATGAAATTCATTTAGTCCTGCTGACTTGTGTATGTCCAATTTTTGTAACTGATCACACACCAGTTCTACGGGAATAGTAGGAAGTCAGTCATTCCTACCATTCCCATTTTGTATCCTACCTGGCATTTTTCCCTTTGCCCGGTGAAATACCAAAGTAAAGTAGTCATTCAGGAGTTCAGTTTTCTCCTGAATGCCGGTAACCAGCTGTCCTGATCTAATATCAGTCACTGCCTTAGCCTTTCTAACCTGTTCTCTACAATTGCAGGCCATTGTTGTATAGTCCTCCTTGGGGACTGTCCCAAGCTTCCATTGTTTGTATGCCTCTTTCTTTTTTTTTAAGAGGGCCAACATTTCCTTGCTTAGCCAAGAGGGCTTCCCAGCTCTTCTGCTACATTTCCTCTGCATGGCAATGGACTTCCTTTGTGCTTCAAAGATTGTGTCTTTCAGGAAAGACCACTCTTCATGCACTCCTTTTGCCTTCGGTTGCTTGTCTTGTAGCACTTCCTCTACTAGGGACCTGAGCTTATTGAAATTTGTGCTTTTAAAGTCCAAAACTTCAGCCCTGCTATCTAATGTGTCTGTCCTGCAACAGACAGTAAATGTAATGGTTTTACGGTCGCTGTTGCCCAGGCTACCCTCTATGTTCAAGCCGGTCACCAGGTCATCTCCTTTGGCCAGGACCAAGTCTAGAAGAGTGTTACCTCAGGTTGGCCCATGCACCTCCTGAGACAGGAAAAGCTCTTTGATGCAGGTCAGGAAGAAATGCAACCAATCTGACTTGGCTGAGTGTTCCTCCCAAGAGATGCCTGGATAATTGAAGTCACCCATAACGACCATGTCCCATGTATGTGTGACCATTATCATTTCTTGAGACAACTCTAGATTGAGCACCTCCCCCTAGTTTGGTGGTCTTTAGTATATACCTCTAGTTAGGTCTCTCTCTCACTGTGCTATCCATACAGTTTGAACCAAAGGGTTTCAAGCCATTCTTCTTTGGAGCCGATAGCAGCATCCAAGGAGGTGTACTGCTCCTTCACATAGAGAGCTATATCTCCCCTCTTTTGCCCTACTTGGTCCCCTCTATAGCTAAACTCCAATCATGTCCCACTGGGTCTCTGGAATCCCTGCTAGATCATAATGCCCACTGGAGAGTAGGAGGGCTAGCTCCTCCTGCTTGTTCCCCATGCTTCTGGAAATTGAGACCCATGACTTCCTGTCACACTGAAGGAGAACTATTCCCTCAGCTCCCACAAGACTGGTTCTCATAGTGTCCCTATCTGTGGAGCTTTATTGTATGTCAGTCCCTGGGCATGCTCCAGTCAGTGTTTCACCAGTAGTACAAGTGCTTCTTCCAGAAGTCCAGCTCCTATGCAGAGCTTCATCAGCCAAGGCCGGAGGGGCTAAGCAAGGCCCCTGATACTGAAAGGAGGGATGACAACAGTACTGATTATGAAACTAGGAACTCCAGAAGTGTAGCACCCATCCTCCATCATCTTGGGGAGAGGAGAGTTTTGGAAGATGAGGGCACCATGGGTGGTGCCCTCCCAAGCAGTGAAGATGTGGATGTAGTGGACCTGATGGTTGAAAACGTTCTGCAGGACAATGGAGAAGTAGCTCTCACAGTTTATGAATACTTGGGTGCCCTTGGGAAAGTGGAAGATAAGAATGTGGGTGCCATCTATGGCCCCCATCAAGTTGGGGAAGCCCATGCAGTGGAAGCAGGTTGACAACGTGATGAAGAGTGATACAGTGATTGGTCAGAAGTTTTTGGATGACCAAGCACACATTTCTTCCAGATGGCCTCTCCAACCAAGGACTTGCTCACGCTGAACTGGTTGGCAACACAGTGGAGACTGCTGGAGTTAGTAAGCTTCATGACAGCAATAGCCATCTGCTTTTCTGGAGTGAGTGGTGGCCATATGCTATCATCCTGGCACACAATGTGGGGGTTATCTAGGCAACAATGTCCATGAAGGTTACTCAGAGCATGTGTAAGGTCTGGACCCCCTATTCATAGTCCTAGGTCTCTAGAATGATCTGTTCCCACCAGTCACTGCTAGTGTCATGGGCCCAGAACTGGCCTCAATGATCTGGAGCTGGTGCCAGTGCATCCCATCATCCATGTAGTCCTGGACAGCTGCATCCACATCAGCCATTTAAAGTCAGTGGCCCAGTCCAGGATGTTCAGCAGGCATAGGTGGCCCCATGCAGGACGGCCACCTGTTGGCTCAGGGGCATGAAAGCACATACCGTAGTGGCCACCTGCCCCATTGTGTCCAGGTGGGTGTGTATGATGTCCTGCAACCTTTGGTGAGTGTTGCACAGGATGACAATCTGGACATGTCACAGCTTTTGAGTCTCCATGTTTGAGCACAGACAATGGGATGCTATGTCAGGATTCAGAAAGTCCAGGACATGGAAACACATGCAATTCATAATGGATGGCATTTGCTCTGAGGCTTCTCTGGAAGCCCAGGGCTGGGCATGAGGGAGAGTCCATGGAGATGTGTCAAGGAGTTGGGGCTTGCCCATGTCTGACAGCCAATTAGGGGTACCACATGTGTACCCACCTTACCTCGGCGGCAAAGGCAGAGGAGAAAGCAGCGGGGGCAGCAACAGCTGATTTCCCCTAACATAAGTGGGGCAGAGAGTACAGCACAGCAGAAGCAGATCCAGAGGGGAAGCCCTTTGTAGCCCTTTTAGCTCACCCAACAGGGAGCCGCATTCCTGAGCCGTGCACGGGCAGCGCGCGCAAACAGTGTGCACAAACAAACACACCTCTGTAAGAGTGCGCTGGTGTTTGTGCCAGCATTTGTGTAAGGCAGGTGCAAGGTAGCTGCCCAGAGCAGCACCTCCAGTGAGCAAAAGCAGCAGGTGCAGCTCTGCAGACATGGTGCAGATGTGGAGCACAGCTGCCAGGGGCCCCGCCCAGGCACGGCCACCTGCCATGGGCTCTTCTAAGGCCTCCACCCAGATGGAGCACATGGCGGGGTCAGTGGCCCATTGCCCCCCTGTCTGTGGTGGGGCTCAGTGGGGTACTGGGGGTGGCCTGGTGGTCCCCTTGCCTGCCCCTCCTGTGCATCGCCTGGTAAGGCCCTGGAGGAGCAGGTGAGGGAGCTTCAGGCTGAGGTGAGCAGGCTGAGGGGGATCAGGGATGCAGAGGATGAAATTGGTGCCTATTTCTGTTCTCTGCAGGCCCAGTCACCCACTGTACAGCCCCCACAGGAGACACATCCAATGCAGGAGGGGCAGAAGGTGTCCAAATCTAGAGCTGCTAGGCCTAGAGTGGTAGAAACTCCCCAGATTCACCTGGGGAACAGGTTCAATACCCTGGAAGCTGTGATGGAGAAAGACAGTGAAACTGCCTCCAGCGGGGACGATGCCACTCCCCACATGGTAAAGAATGGGCAGGGAGCGAACACCAGCAGGAAGAAATGCTGGGTCCTTGTCACTGGAGACTCCATCCTACGAGAACTGGAAGGTCCTATCTGTCACCCTGACCCCATGATGCGGGAGGTCTGCTTCATGCCCGGGGCTCAGGTTAGAGACATCAAGGAGAGGATCCCGGCCTACATCCAAGCTGCAGACCAGTACCCCATGGTTGTCATCCACGTGCAGATGAATGATGCGGCCAGGGGCAACCCTGACCGCACTATGAAGGATTTCAAGGCTCTGGGGGACAAACTTAAGGAGCCAGGGCCGCAGGTGGTATTCTCCTCTCTTCTTCCAGTGAGTAGGCGGAGATGGCGACACTAGGCCTGCATTGACGAGGTCAACCGGTGTTTACGCAGTTGGTGCCACCAGGCAGGCCTTGAGTTCTTTGATAATGGCCCATGCTTTTGGGCGGGGGCCATGTTGGGGTGGGATGGGCTTCACCTCTTTCCTAAAGGCCAGCGTGTCTTCTCTTCCAGGTTAGCTGATCTCATATGGTGAGCTTTAAATTAGCATCACCGGGGGAGGGGGCCGCAGGAAAATGAGGAGACACGACCCAAGCAAGACAGGTAACAAATGCTACGAGTGCCTAGGTAAGAAACAGGGGTCCAAACAGTCTCCCAAATCAGGGGGTGGCACACACAGCTAGGCCTTAAATGCCTATATACCAATGCTCAAAGAATGGGGAATAAGCAGGAGAAACTCACCCTCAGAATAGCCAGTTCAGACCCAGATACAATAGGGCTTACAGAAACTTGGTGGGATTTATTCCATGACTGGGCAGTTAGCATTAGGGGCTGTAGGCTTTACAGGCAAGATAGAGAAGGAAGGAAAGGCGGTGGTGTGGCGCTCTATGTCAAGGAGCAATGTACATCCTCTGCCAGCAAAATTGGGTCAGAGGGGCAAATTGAAGTGCTCTGGGTCAAGATACAAGGGGGCCATGGGGAGAAGGATCTAACAGTGGGGGTCTACTACAGACCCCCCAGCCAGGGGGAGGAGCTGGACCAGGAATTTTTGGGCCAGCTTGCAGAGGCACTTAAGGCAAGGGATGTAGTTGTCATGGGTGATTTAAATTACCCAGACATCTGCTGGGAGGAACAGTCAGCCAGGTCGGACCATTTCAGAAGGTTTCTGGCCGAGATATAGGACCTCCACTTAATTCAGGAGGTGCACAGTCCCACCAAAGAAAATGCCCTGTTGGACCTGGTCCTGGCCACAGGCGATGACCTGGTAAGGGGCCTCCAGGTTCTGGACCACCTGGGTGATAGTGATCATTGCTTGCTGGAATTCACCATCCAACGCAGGGTGTCAAGGGCCAGCAGCAAGGAAGTAGCCCACCGTGATGCAAGACAGACTCGAGGGGAATGCCTCCAGACCTCAGGTTGGGGCGGACTGGGTTAGAGAGCTTCTGGAGGGACTGGACATGTTCAAATCAGCGGGTCCAGATGCTCTCCACCCCAGGGTGTTGAGGAAGCTAGCAGGGGCTATTGCAGGGCCCTTGGTACGGCTTTATGAGCCCTCAGGGACGATGGGGTGAAAAGCATCCTGTTTAAATTCGCTGATGATACCAAAATTTGGGGTGAGGTGAGCATGCTAGTAGGGAGGGAAAGACTGCAGCAAGACTTGGATAGGTTACAGGGGTGGGCTAGCAAAAACAGGATGTGCTTCCATACTTACAAGTGCAGGGTGCTGCACTTGTGCAGTAGTAAGCAGCAACACACTTAGAAAATGGAAAATGCCCTTCTTGAAAGCACGGAAGCAGAAAGGGATCTTGGAGTCATTATTGACTCCAAGATGAACATGGGCCGACAATGTGAGGTCACAGTTGGCAGGGCTAACTGCACCTTGTCATGCATCCACAGGTGCATCTCTAGCAGGGACAAGGAGGTGATCCTCCCCCTCTATGCGACGCTGGTCAGGCCACAGCTGGAGTACTGCGTCCAGTTCTGTGCGCCCCACTTCAGGAGGGATGTGGACAACATTGAGAGGGTGCAGAGGAGGGCTACCCGCATGGTCCGGGGACAACAGGGCAAACCCTAAAATGAGAGACTGTGGGACCTGAACCTGTTCAGCCTTCACAACAGAAGGCTGAGGGGGGACCTGGTGACCGTCTATAAACTCACTAGGGGGGACCAGAAGGTTTTGAGAGAGACCTTGTTTCCCCTAGCGCCCCCTGGGATAACAAGGAATAACGGCCACAAGTTGTTGGAGAGGAGGTTTAGATTAGACATCCATAAGAACTACTTCACAGTTAGGGTGGCTAGGATCTGGAACCAACTTCCAAGGGAAGTGGTGCTGGCTCCGACCCTGGGGGTCTTTAGGAGGAGGCTTGATGCCTATCTAGCTGGCATCATTTGGGCCCAAGTTTTTCTCCTGCCTAGGCAGGAGGTCGGACTTGAAGATCAACAAGATCCCTTCAGACTTTACTTCTTGATTCTATGATTCTATGATTTGGCTGTTCTTGATAGTCTCTGGCAGCCTGGGAGGTCTGGGGGGCATGCTGGGAAGCATGTGGGACCACCCCCAACCTACAGGTCTTAGTGAATGAAAGCAGGTGCATGACCCCACCAAAATGGCAAATGTGTGTATGGTTCCCTACTGATCTAAACTAAGCAGCTTAAAGAAAACTGTGTACGTTAGATCAATTGCTCCTTAGGCTTTTTGAACATCTGCATGTGACCATATAGTACAAAGGGAAAAGAAAGTGCCTCAGCAAAGGACTGACAAAAACTTTTGCGCTAAGCAGGGAGCTGCCCAAAAAAATCAGTGCACTCTAGGTGCAGCTATCTAGAAATAGAAAAACATAAACACTGAGCATGTGATGGAGAAAGACAGTGAAACTGCCTCCAGCGGGGACGATGCCACTCCCCACATGGTAAAGACTCTGTACCTAAGAGTCTACACTTTTTCAAGGTTTAGTCTTTTGCGCAGTGTTGCAGGGATAAAATAGGCCTGGAGGAATAGTGCATCCTGTATTTCAATCTCTCTTCCAAAGACTGTTTATGTATTTTATGTTAAGTAATCCTTAGAAAAGGAACTTTAATCCTGGTCTTCCCCCAACCTGTTCCAGTTGTGTGGCCTAATCAACTTTCTCTCCTTGTCCCTTTCTGGCTCTTCAGTCCAGTCCAGACTGAGGTATTTCTGGGGTTGAATTTAAAAAAGTGGTTAGAGAACTTTATGATACAAAAAGCTAGACTCCTACGATATTTAGGCATCATCAGGGTTAGGCAGCAGCTGAGTAGGTGCTTTCAGGATTACAGTTTTTGATCTATGCATTTTAGTTTTGCTTAAATCCACCTTAGGCACCTCATTCCTTTTTTGAATATGGCTGTTGGTCCCTAGATGTGAAAGGTAATGCACTAAAAAACACTGGATAGCTCCATTTCCCAACGGGCCTTTAAATTGAAACCTACACGTAAAACAGGTATGAAAATGTTTCTATTCTATTTGCTGGCTATTGGTGATCAATTTCACAAACATTCCCTAGTTGGAATACAGACATTTAAAAACAGTCTTCATAAGGCTTCTGTAATGGAGCCGGTGTGAACCCTAGCATCCACTTAATTCTTTACTAGCACCTGAAAAGCAAATAGTGGATCTGAAAAGATTCCTTTTAATTGTTCAGTCTCCACACCTGTCTTAAAGTAAATTCATTTTTGGGCTAATTCTCCTACCTTTTAACATTTCTAGTTAAGATCATATTTAGCTAACTCAAGAAGTATCCTAGACCCCTCATTCTTTTCCAACTTCCACTTTGCTCTTGATCTAACTGGATTTCTACAACAATTTTTTTACGAAACTGGCATTTTTAGGTGGAAAACTTTCAGAATTAACTTCATATTCTTAACCCTCTTCTCAATTCTTTGTGCATTTTTTCTTGATCGTAGTGATCTGCCCAATGTATTTCTGCCAGTCACTGAAGCTATGACTCCCTTGAGAAGATGGCAGCTAGAATGCTGTCCCCAGTTACCATTCTCCTTGGTGATCAATTCTTTCGTTGTTTTCTTTTATCATGTTAACAGCATAGTCACACCTTTCCAAAATCAATATTCAATTTAATCTCTCTCACTGCACATCAGGTCACACGATATAAAGAGAATTTGTCTTTTGTTCCTGCACACCCCCACAGCCACCCACCTTTTTAAAATTATTCTATTCCATAAGTCACTTCTTTCTGTAATGTTTTTCCTAGCCCTCAACTTCCTGCATTAATATTTTTCTCTGGTTTCAAATTACTTTTCTTTTTATGAGATCAGTGCTCATTAATAGAGTGGCACCCTGTGTTGGTAAGATGAAAATTGCATGTACATTGAAATACTGGCCCCGCTTCTGCTTGAATGAAAAAACCTACTCAAAACCCCCAAACATTTTTTCTATGAAATAATGAAAAAATGGTATAGAATAATATTATGGAAAACCATAATTAACATTTCTAGAAAGGACTAATTTGGATGTACCAAGCTGTTTCTTTAGTACATGCTCAGAGATAGCCACTGTTACTATAATGAAACTCCGCTTGTGATTTGTGATGAATTTTTATTTATAAAACAATAGTCACAGATACACATAGAATTTCACAGCTCAGTGATTGTCATCTATTCCAGTCTTATAAGATTGAATCACCCAGGGTTAAATAAAACATCTGCCCCAGAATCCCTGGTAGCTGCAGTTGTTATGATCTCAGACATACCAGTCAGCCATTCATCCTCACACAAGGAAGGAGATGGGAAATTAGCAAGTTCTGAAACAGTGAGTCTATGAGTCTTTTAACCAAGGCAGCTGTCAAACCTGGAGCATAGCTAGTATTGGCAATAAGAACTGACCTTCCAAAGCTAATATCATCTGAAGTCATCACTTCACTGCCCCCAAATTCTATTTATGATATAAAGGTATGAGGATTTTTTCCCAGTCAAAAGATTTTGCAATGCAGTTTCTTATTCATACCTAAGAAATGGAAATGGATAAGTTATATGACTATACGAAACAAAAAGATTTTATTTAAACCAGGTCCAATTTAATCAGTTTTTATGGCAGTGCTTCCTCTCCATCCCCTAGATGAGAAGTCACCCTCCCTTTAAAGTTGTTGGCTGCAAACCACAGAATATGTAAATGTCCTGAACAGGGTCTTCAGGATACAATATATGGCTTTATTTTGTATTACTTCTTAACCAGATGATATCATGAATATTGCAGAAAGTATAATATGATAGCCCATTTTTTTCAGATCCGTGATTATGCAAAAGTGTAGATGTACCTAAAAATGCAAGACACCTGTGGGCATATAAGTCTGGACTGGATGCAAGTGTACTTTTGCATACACCCAGACCTGGATAATAAGATAAAGGGGAGTGGTGGGCAGGACTCAGGGAGGAACAAGTATTGCTATTAGGAAACAAACTATCTCAGAGAAGACTGGACAATAGAGGATCAGTAACATAGAGCTATACAGTATTAGATATATTTGATGTCAGGAGATGCAAAAGAGATATTTGCATCAGTAGCAGGAAGTTCTTGGTTATGGCAAGAGAAGGTTTGTGCTAGATGGCTGGAAAGAACATGAAGTGGGGTGAAGAAAGAAGTAAGATCTATATTTAATTAGGAAGAAGATAGAACAAGAATTTTCAGATGAGGCCTAAACTTAATTATGGTTTCTTATATTTAGTTTTAACTTATGTTTGTTTAATGCTAGAAATTAGTTAAAATAGATTAGCAAGGCTGATGAATGACCAATAATGACTCATTTATCCTTCCAATTATGCATGCCACTGCTACTTTCACAGTGTAATATTGTAAAATGATACTGCTTCACCTGGGGAGCAATACAGGTGACTTAGGAAAGGGGTCACCATGAACCACTGGTTTATACTGGCTTTATTTAGTGACTTCCAGCATATGCTGGTGGAACAGAAAGCAAAATTAGGCCGTGTAAGTGGGAGGGCCATTATACATTTGGAAAAAAACCTATGGTATCAGGGCTCATGTCTTTAGAAGCTGAGATCTGCATGCAGTCTGGATGGAGCTGGATGAAGTTGTCATTACATACAGATAGGTGAACTGGACACAGAAAAGTATCTGTTTTATATGCCTTAAATATTTGAATACCATACAGTGCTAGACAAAAATGAAATTAAGGACATATAACAAGTGGCAGAATGCAGCAATATAAAGCCTCTCTAGAGCTGCAATACTTTGCAGATATAGAAGGCAACAGAGTAAAAGATAAGCACTGAATCATAGGTGACTGAGGCCATCATGACCCAACAGACAGGGAAGGCGTACAAATTGTATTATTACAACTAACATAAAACTAAATTATCCAGAGATGACTTCAAGAGAATAATTCCATGGTCCTTTCTTGGATCATGGAGACATGTGCCTTATGTGTCATGTACACTAAGGAAAAACTGAGTCATGCGTACATGGGTAAACAGAATATCTATTAATAGACCAGTGTCCAAGGGGCAGGAGGTCACATCGGATATTCTGTGTGGATCTATTATGCATCCAATACATTTTAACATTTTTTTCAAGGTTTTTGAAGTTTCCTAAATGTCAGTGTCTAGAATCATCCAGTCATAGAGTCTTCCACTTCTGCCTTAGCTCCAAACTCTAAATACTTTATAAAGTGTCAGTGGAAATAAAATAATAGTGAGACAGCTGGTGATCTGATAGGCTGCTAATGGAATTCCTTTCAGTTCACTTTTTACTATGTTTTTCTACCCTCAAATTGTACAGAAAACATTGCCCAATTCACTTGTATTTATGTTATACAAACTTGTAAACTTAAAGAGGAGGAAAAAAGCTTACTCCCTTAAAACTATTTGTCACAAATATGATGAAATATTACCATGCATTTAGTTTTTTTTAAGCTGTTCCCAAAAGTTGCATTTTCCTTAAACAAAGCCACAAATTCCCTACAGAACCATCTATTGACATTAGCATCAACCCAGCAAACCACAGACATGAGTTATTCTTAAATAGATAAGTAGTTCTGGTGACTTCAGCTGGATTTCTACCATAGCTAAAGTGAAGCTGATGATTAATGCCAGGTACAGACACTACACTTGTACCAGTCTAAGTGACTGGAATCGTGTCTAAACCCATAACAGAACATAACAATCCCTGGCTCACACAGACTGATATAAAAATGGTAGAACCCAGTCTAAGACAGACCTAGATCCAGGTACACTCAAATTTAATTGATTTAGGTTAGATAGGCACATCAAACTTCAGTACCAGTTCCCCTTTTGATTCAAGTTAGGTCATTGTGCACCAGCCTCCCAGGTTCCTTTACAGACCCTGCTAGCTCTCCACACAGGGAGGTGCACTAGCATTCGCAGTGCACTCAGCTGCTCCAGCAGAACATCCAGCAGGCCCCATCCCCAAGCTGTCACAGAGTCAAATCAGCACAAACCCTTTCTGAAGCTTCACCTCCTGTTTCCAGTCAGATGTCAGCTGCAGGCAGGAAGTGGGAGACGGGAAGGGAGGTGTTTGTGTCCCTCAATGAACCCCATCATGAAGCACCCCATGACATACACACAGACCTCACACTGAGACCAGGAGAACCCCATGAGCAGGTGTAGTGCCACAGAGCCTGACCAGGCTACTGGGCATGGACAAGCATCCCTCCCTCCCCTTGCTATGTCACCTGTCAGCCACAGGCATCTGGTAGGCAGTGCGGGGAAGGGAAGGAGGGGAGAGAATGCTCAGGCTCCATGGTGCCATGCCTATTTGTGGGGGTTCTCTTGGTCTCAGTGTCAGGTGTGTGTGTACATCATGGGGTGCTTTATGACAGGGTCTGTGCACAGATACAGATGCCTTACTCCTCCCAACCCCTGTGCTGCCTGTCTGCAGCTGACAGATGCCTGTTGATGGCTAGAAAATGATATTTAGATATTTTCTTTTAGGAACTGGCTTGTAGGTAGAGCAGATGTTGCATCAGAACAATGGTCCAAGGCAATGGCATGGGTTAATTGGTTTCTAAAAGCCTGTTTGTGACAAACTTTCATAGCCTTCAAGACAAACACCGTGTCTCAGGCCAAAGAATACACAGGCTGGGAAATCTGCACAGCATTCCCTGAAAATCTGTAACAAAAGATAGGTTTGCTGCATTGAAGCCAGGTTGCAGTGAACAGCCGGAGAGCCTCTGGGATTTCTGGTTTTGGTGACCAGACCAAATAAGGAAGGCCAGGGCAGGCCCCAATTAAGATGCCAGTAAATGACAAAATTAAGATGTGTGCATGTGATGGGTTTGTTGGAACAAAGAAATATGCTGACAGAACAGAACATGGACAATATGATAACCACAGGGAAACCAATCAGTGGTATCTGGAAATGAAGAGTCAGAGGAGAAAGAATACTAAGGGAGGGATTTCAGAGCAGCAAAAGGTCCCTGAAAGGGAATCCCGAAGCCACGATGGACAGAGGGCATACCACCAGCCTGCCTCACCCACCCACTGGGGTGGGTATCAGCCCTTAACCTCTAGGCTACTGACACCTGAAATTCAAGAAAGAACCACATGGTGAAGCTCGCTGACTGGCAAGGCGTATCTTTCCTCTTTGAATCCTAGGACAGTTAGATATAGAATCTTGGGGGTTATTTTGTCTGCCTTGCTTGTATTATTATTGCCTGTTATCACAGTGTACCAACAAAATGTGCCTACTACTGAGTGGAAGAAGTGGTCAGTCTGAGCGTTTGGGTCCACCTACAAGTTATGTGGGTCATAAATCCAGTGCCAACACCTGTGGCTGGCAGACGACACTGCAGGGGGGAAAGGATGTGTTTGCCTGTGCCCAACAGCTGGTCTGGAGTGGTCCAGGCACCCGCTTGACAGTCTAAATGTCTGTTCCTAGCCAATGTGTCTTGCTGAGTTGGGGATATGGAAAAGTATTCATTAGAACCAAGATTCTATAATCTTTTACAGTATCATAAAAATCTCTTTGTACTTGCTTATACACTCTGGAACTAGCTAAGGCAGTCCTACTACTAATGCTACTCTATGCACATGTATATACTTAACCTCACAATAAGAAAAAATACTACAAAAGATTTCAGCCATGCAAGACATAACCATCTGTGTCTTGTCTGCCCTGTTAAGTACCTGTGGAATCAAGGGCATGGGCAGGGAGACATATGGGAGAGCTCTTAATACTGGAATAAAGAAGGCAATTGTTAGGAAGCCTGGAGAGAGACTTGAGGTCAAATCTGACATACAGTGGCACAAAGGGGCCCCAAACAGAGAGATAGACCTTGACTGTTGTAGTGGGGAGATGCTCAACCAGCAGGAGAGTTCTTGCAAGGAATGAAATTGATCCTATGGGAGATCAGTTCTGGCTGTGACAGGATACATAGAAGCTCTATGAATTCTACCTGTTATATGGGAGACAAATTGGATTTTGGAGTTTGCACTAACAGGCTCAGGGTGTGAAACAGCCGCACTGATGTGGAGCCTCCTTCACATCAGCCAATTATCTAGACTGAGATATAGTCACTACTAAAAGCATCTGGGTGATGACTCTCAGATCTGCCAAGAGGTCAAATGGAATGACCATGTACTATCAATTGTCCTGACACCATAAACAAAAAGTATTTCCTCTTTGAAGGTCTAGTCACTAAATAAAAATGTGTGCCTGAAGGCTGAGAGATGCAAACTAATCTCCCACATATAGGGATGCTATAATAGTGGCTAATGTGATCATTATGAAATTTAGTTTGCAAATGAAGGTGGGATTCCATCCCCTTTTCTTCCTTGGAAAGAAACCCCTGTAAAATCCTTGTCCCCTGAGTTGCAGGGGCTAGCAAGGATTAACGGAACAGAGAAGGGGATTTAGGGTGATCAATGAGCTAAAACCAGATGATCCACCTGCAGAGGTATCCATCACTCACTGATCTGTCATAATACCTGCCCATGCTGGGATGTAACAGCACAAGAAAATTACTAATCTGGAAAAAAAACATTAAGGTTAAGAAAAAACAACAAGAGGATGAGAAGATCTCAAAGGATCTTTTCCTCTTGAGAAATATAGTCTTCAGGTAGAGCGATCTCTTGATTTTATTATCTCAAGATGCTGGCAGTCAAGAGGAAAGGGCAAGCAGGAAGTACACATTATCCTTTTTTTTTCCCTTTGTGCACAGATACACCTGGGTTCTACCATATGTATGTCTGATGAAAATAAAGGGGTCCTCTGGGAACTTCTGTGGCAATTAGTTTCCAGCCCTGAATGTTCATGTTCACCCATAATAAGGGTATGCATATGGACAGTCACTGGAGAAATTAAGATTTTAACTGAAGAACTGGATAATTTCTTAAATTGCATAAATTTTACTTCATGTGGATTGTACAAAATGTCCTCCCTCCATCCCAGATATATATGCTCTTCACCTTAGAGTTTTCTCGAAAACCATTCTAAAGGATGAAACATTACTGATGCTTAGACAAAGCCAAACAGCCAGCATTAACTTGAGACTAAGCACTTGAATGATTTGTCTCAAAGCTCCACTGAATTTGACTTCAGCTCATGATCTCTAAGCTTTTGTAGAAAAACAGAAAACAAAACTTTGTCCTGTTTTTCTCAAGAGTAAAGATCAGGAAGTTAAAGGACCAAATTTGTTGAAATACAAATCAAGACTTATCAGAAAATAATTTACCCAAAGTCATTAAAAGCCAAATACAGAATAATGAAGACAAAGCATGTTCTTAGAATCATTGTAGTGATAATATAAAGGGAGATTGCTTCAGGTCTGGTCATTCAAATACAGTGGAGGGAGGATAGGATTGGGGGGTGGGCATTGCTTATCTCATGCAGCAGCAAAATCACTTAATATGTTTAAAAAATAAATGTTGTTAACAGCCCAAATGTGAATGAGCTTGTGTAATTGTGCTGAATCACAAACAGACTTCCAAGCTGGATTGGTTCATTATAGTCTTGATATCCTCTTAATACATTAAAACAAAAACATTTTAAAGGTTCAAACACTAATGCATATGTTAAATATCTGAATTTCAAATGTGGGAGTCCTAACAGAACCCGCAAAATTCCCTATAATATGTGATTTATATGGTAGAATACAAGCATAATCATATAGTTTGCATAAAAAGTAATTCCCTGGTTAAGATAGGATTAATTAACATTTTTCAGATTCTCCTTCACATTTCACTTTCACAGGTGCTCATGAAAGCAAGTATTAGAATTACAGTTTGGGAAATGGGGGGAATGACACATGGGCCCCTTTTTATTTTTCTTTCTGATGTATAAACTCATTTTACCATCATTTTAGATAAATACTTTGCTGGTCATAACTATTCATTGTATGAGTTCCCATGATTTACAGTTTATGAACTTCTGTAAATAGGTTGATTAGTGTACCACAAAACATGTCACAAGACACATTACATGCTGCATTTTATCTGCCATTTAAGTTCCATTTACAACATTGAAAAGGCTGGATTTTTTCCCCACTGTCTCCACAACACCAAATTCTCTGTAACAAAGTTAGACTAGAGATTGGAAGCCCAAATAATACCCTTACTAATTATATTAAGCATGTAAATAGTGATGTTTCCCTGCCTGGCACTTTACAGAGATTTTTAAATGATCCTTGCTCCAGGGATCTTACAAGCATTGTACATAAATACAAAAGGAAGGAGGCTGAGATAAGGTTACAAACTAATGAATAATGTAAGTCACAGAGCAAGCAAGGTTTGATGCTATACAGAGATTAAGTCGGAGTCCAAGAGGAGTCTACAGCACAGTGATGGAAGTTAATGGTGGAAAACAAGTGGAATAGAGAGGGAGCATCCCATTTGCTGGCTAATAAAGTCTGAGCCAACTGCAACCCTAGATCAAGCAGCATATAGCATATCCGTAAACTTGATTGTGCTGTGCAAGGTGGTTAGGAATGGAAAATAAAACACTGAAAAATAGAAAGCTTCACACATTGTTAGGAGAGGAATTCTAATTGAAGTGTATAAAGCCTTGAATGAAGCATGCAGTGTTAACTTGGGTTGTACAACTTGGGTAATTGGGCAAAGACTTGAGAGGGAATTAAAGAGGGAGAAAATAGAAGCAAAGGGCAGGAAGTGTTTTTTCTTTTTCTTTATGAGAATCATGTGTGCATGGAATGGCCTTGTAGGGAGGATATTTGAGTAAAGAATGCCAGAGTCATTAAAAACAACTTTTCACTAGTGTTTTAGGGGAACAGAAAATGAAAAAGGGGATTACCATGGACTAAACAGCTTTTGACTTTCATGGAGAAAGGGTCTGTTAAGTTAGTGATATATTAAACACAGATATTCTAATACTTATAAAATGGTCTGTATTATTATAAAGCAGATAGCCAGGGCGACCATACATTTCTGCTTCACCCAGGGAGGAGCTTCATCAGATTTGGGGATTTAATACACCTTGGGCAACTTGTAGAATTAGTGCTGATGCTGTTCCTACCCCAGTGGTCAGAACTGAATTCCAGCCCAGACTTTAAAGGAAAACCACTAAGAGGTAGATGCTCCTTGGGTCCCTCCTTTATCCCGTACCAGGCCAGTCCTCTGTACCTTATTGGGTTCACCTGGTGAAACTTTGGCCAGAACTTGCCTGTGGCTGGAGCAGCAGCACAGTACTGACAAACGCATACAGGGAATGTATAATACAATCACACAGGACAACATTAGTAAGATTAATGTATGGGTTGTGTGCATGGGAATGTAAGGAGTGCTGCTTTGTGTAGATCTTGTTCAGCTGGCCACAAGGTGGATACAAGAAGATTCATAGATTCATAGATATAGGGTCTGAAGGGGCCTTGCAGATCTTCTAGTCTGACCCCCTGTCCTGGACAGGAGAGAAAACTGGGTTCAAATGACCCCAGCTAAGTAATCATCAAGCCTCCTCTTAAAGACCCCCAAGGTAGGAGCCAGCACCACTTCTCTTGGAAGTTGGATCCTACCCACCCTGACTGTGAAGTAGTGCCTCCTGATGTCAAGTCTGAACCTACACTCTAACAACTTATGGCCATTATTCCTTGTTACTCCAGGAGACGGTCAGGGGAACAAGGTCTCTCCCATTCCCTGCTGGTCCCCCCGAGTAAGTTTATAGATGGCCACCAGATCCCCTCTCAGCCTTGTAAGTTACTCCTTACTTTTGATTTAAGAAGATAATTCTTCCTCCTTCCCCAGTAAGGCAGAGATGTAAGTGCAGACCACAGTGATGGTCCTACCTTCCCATGAGATGTAGGTGAAGTTACAAATTACATATAGACCATACCAAATCTATAGAATGCTGAGGGGCATTAAAGTTAGAACATGCTGTGAGCAGTTGCACATCAAGGGTTAATACTTTCTTGTCTTCACAGTTCTGTCTTGCTACTAAAGGGCTGGTGAGCAGAGGTGCAGCTAAGAGTCAGGATACCTAGGGCGTATCCAGCACAGTTGTGTGGTATGTGGCACCACAAACACATCTGCAGTGCCATGTACCACACGGTCCGGTATTCTCCACACTGCAAGGATGCACTGCCCTAGGGTTTTTGGCAGTTTTTTTTGACCCCTGGATATCCCCCCAGGGTCAAAAAAACCAGAGCAGCTCACGCCTAGGCAGCATGTGCTGATGAAAAGTAGAGCTGGGCCACTTGAGCCATGCTACCAGCCAGGCACTACCTGGTAGGATCATCATAGCTGCAGCCCTCGGAGGCCCCCAGAACACCAGGTAAGGACCCCCTTAAGTCCCCCTGGCCCCAGTCTCCCCTACTGCCCCTGGGATAACTTGCTGTGCACAAAAGCATGCATGGCATGGGCATTTCCTGGGGACAAGTTACTGCAGTGCAAGGTGCGCTGCTGCTACTTGTCCCTGGGGAACCAAACATCCACACTCATCTGGACATGACCTTAGACGCCATCTCTACTCTGTGTTGGGGGAGGGAGGCAGGGCTAGGAGCAGTATATCCTAGGATGCTGGACGAGTACACATTGTTTATTTTATCTCCATGGAGCAGACTGAAGTTACCTTAACATAAGCTAGGTAGCACAGCCCAGAGGCAACCCTTTCTTAAAGTGGCATTAACATGCAGAGTCTCATGTTTAAAGTGCCCTTAGTACAGTTTAACACACTCACACATATTTGTGACATTTCCTTTGCAACGATTATATTAGATCATGTTTTTTCAAGAGAAAATGTTGTGGAATGAGGAGGAAGTCCAGTCTCCTAGTTAAGAAAGGTTACTTCACGACTAATGTAAGATAGATAATGTTCATTACTCATGTATTTGAACAGCTGACCTCTAGTATTACTATTAAGCAAGGTCATTGAGGCCTGAAGTGATCCTTAAAGAACATGAAGGTCAATGTATAACTTAATGGGAACAGCTAATATAAGCTTCTACTCATATTATCCTCACCATTAAATTTAAAATAAAAAAGGCTGTTCCTGTTCCCACTGCTCTCCTAAGTGGCATACACCCACCATTCCCATTCTTTATATACAGGGGGTTAATCTTCTAAAACACTGAGAATACTATCCAGTCTTCTGAACAGACCCTTGGTATGTGGAAGGGGCACATGCCACCTCATTCTATTCCCAGTCCACAAGCAAGAGTGAAACAGAATTCAATAGATCCTAGCTGAAGACTGCATCTTACTAGAGCCACAGTACCAAGTGACCTTATCTACAATATTTTATATACTTGTGAACTCCTTTCTGGAACTGCACTTAGAAGTCTGATTCTGAGACAAATGAAAGATTTCCCTGTCCAGCAATGCCATTTGAACCAGGCTCAGTGCACAGCACAGAATACATCTCCCGCATGTTCTCTGTCTCCATGAACCATCCTGCTTGAGCAGAGTGGCTAGATAGTAAAGGAAACCCCCACGTTGCCAATAACATCCAATATGTTGTTCAAACATATCTCTATATTGAAAGTGCAGGACCTTGCTTTAAATCTGAAGAAGAATACTGAAGTAGTGTGGAGGAAAGAATCATACAATACTCCTTTCCCACTTCTTTCAAACGATGTGAACATACAAGCTAAAGTATGGAGAGTGAAGCCCTCCAAGACAAGCCCCAAGGTTAATTGAAATGTGGGTAGAATACAATACACTTAGCACAGGATTCTTTTGTAGGTTTATTTTCCCCCCATGACAATAGAAGTGACATATTTTACCCCCTTTATTTTAACAAATATACCAGGACATTTCAAGAAGAAAGAGGCCACTGTTTTTCATAGCCTTATTTTACTCAACATTTCCCCTCACTGCCCCCTTTTAATTCAATGGAGTGCAGCCGAGGAGTTTTTATTCATATTTACTAAGGTTGGCACGCAAGATGCTGAAGAAGACATTAATGGTTGAAATAAAATAACCTCTTGTAATACTTATATCATGGATCACAAATGTCATATACGTACACACATAACATTCAAGCACAAACTGCTCAAACAGAAACTTATTGAATAGAATCCTCAACAGAGAGTATTTTCACATACCGCCGAGAACCTGATTCTATTATCAGTCAGAGTAAATCAATATTTATGTCAGCCAAGAAATCTGACTAATGCTAGAATTTATTGAATAGGCAATTGAATCTTAGACACAACATTTAATAAAAGTAATACAGTCCAGGTAATAAACAGCACATAGAACAGAAACCATTTCAAAGGGGGAGCTATTTCTTGTGCCTCTTTTTCACGATAAAATTTATCTGCCAAAAAGCCCACCAGCACTTAATGCTTTGTAGCTAATCACCAGCCGTTAGTATTCACTGGGACTCATTTTTAATGAAAATATATAGGAGAGGGGGGGGTTTGTTTTGTTTTTTTGGGATTTTTTTTTTTTTTAGTAATTTAAGGATAAAATGCTGCAACTGCAGCTCTGAGCACTAACAATCATGTGCACAAGCAGGGACACAATCTATGATCATTCAGGTAGTAAAGTAAGTTGCGTGATTGCAGATTAAGTCCTGGGAATGTCTGTACATTCCCCAGAACTATGGACAAAGCAGGGAGGTTTGGATGCCACAGGACAGGGCAGAGACATCTTTGCCTGCCTGTCTGAAAATTCAGAAGATAACAGGGCAAAACTTTTCTGCATATCTCTCACTTATCTAAAGGTCCCTGTAATACTGTAAGCTACTTGACTGTATTCTACTTGACTAGTAAAATCTGCCTTGTTTGGAAAATGATATCCCACGGCACTAAAAATGTCTGCTGATCATATAGCTCCCAAAGGAATAGATCTTCAACAGTACTTACTGGGCTTGTTGAAGGAACTATAGTGAGAAACAGTGGAGATGAAGCTAGGGTTGTCTCAGAGCAGTAGATCTGCAGCTCCTCCCCTTACAAAATTAGTGCCAGCCCTAGCACTAAAGGGACCACCCTCTCAAAGACAGCAGAGATAAATCAGAAGAAATTTTCCCCTAGGGATCTGTGACAGTTAGGCTAACAGGGATCTTGTTAAAGCATCATGGGAAGAAACAAAAGCTTTAAGAAGTTTTTATAAGAGGGGAAGACAAAAATAATGATGGATTTTGAGGCAGGAGTACACTTTATTTCAAAGTGCTCTGAGTTCCTCTTCTCATTTATGGTTAACTTCCAGTATTTCCCTCATTACTGAATATAAGCACTCAGATGTGTAATTTTCTAGTTCCTTCGTTGACTCTTTCTTAAATATTGACCATTCATTAACTTTCTATTGCCTCCTGTTATTTCCAAAAATTTCAATAGATCATTATCTGGTTTGACACTTCCTTCTGAAGTCTGAGCAAGATCCCATCTGGCTTGCTGGGTGTGTCAGACTTCCCTCTCTAAATCTTCATCATTTCTTGATTTCCTTCCAAAATGTCTCCTTCTCTTAGCTAACGTATGTTGGTATGTTGACAAAGTACTGTCAGCATTTAATTGTTTATGCCACGTCTCAGAACACCCTCCAGTCTCTTCCACTGACTACTTATTCCTTGTGTACTTTAAACATTTTTTATGTATCAGAGCTACTAATACACTCCTCCTTCCATTTTCATATGCCTTTCTTAGCCTTGATTGATTTATGCCCCTCCTTGATCATTGGTCCTTTTCACGCTCCTACTAGACACATACATAACCCTTGAATATATTCTAATCAGTCACTGAACCGTTCTTCCTCTTAGGTTATTTGTTTCTCAGTGTCATATTGCCTTATGGATTGCCATGCCCTTCTTTATCTCTTCAACCCCATTAGCCCATCTCCCAGCTACAGCTTCTATATTCCACACTAGGCATTCCATCACCTCCTGCTGCTTTGGATGTCATTTCCTTAGATATTGTAGCTTTGCTAACAAACCTTCAGTGAAGTTTACTCAGACTGTCAACCCACTGCTATCGTGGACTGGCACAATACTGAGACAGAGGCTCAATAAATGAAGCAGTTGTGGAATTCATTACAAAGTCAGATGAGCTCTTTGTCATTTAAGTAGACAGGAGAGACTGACATTAAAATACGGTTCATTAAAAGTGAATTTGAGCCTCACCATTCACAGTACCAAAACATCTGGAGATGATCTAATTTATACTGGAGTGCCTTAGAAAATATTTGAGATTCTAACTAAACACAAGGGATTTGGCAAGTAAAAGGCTGCTGCTTTTGCACCACTATGTATTTGAAGAGGATTTATTGCTATGAATTCTTCAATACTGTCAACCAAGAGACCCCTGGAAAGAATATGGTCTGAGTCCGCTTGCTATTATTCCTAAGAACAACCAGTTCCAGAAAACATTGCAAATTGTTTGTTTGCTTGGACAAATATTGACAACTGGTCCAGGGAAATAAGAAGTTAAATAGCTCAGCTGCTGTATCATTTTCACAGATTCATCATTTCTGTCTAGATAAGAAAGCTAAAAAGCCAAAGTCAGGGAACGAGAAACACAGGAAATGTGCAAGTAATTCAACAAGACAGCCATGCCATAGAAGTGTCTTTTTCTTTTTTGGCACTTACATCTCAAAAATATAGAGAGATCTATTCTACATATCATTTTATTCTCCATCTATATATTGAAAGGCTGATGTTATTTACATGATGGTCTATGTCATCTATGACCTTCACTTTTTTTGTTATTCCTGTGTAGCATCTTTGTGAATCACTAAGTGGCAGCTTCTAGATAAAGTAAAGGAAACACTTTTGTGCAGAGCTGGCAAGCAAATCCAAAGAACCTATACAGCATGACAAACAAGTTCTCAGTGTGCCTGTATACCAGCCAAAATCCATTTTCCTACTGTTTGTTCCATCCATTAAGGAAAAACTTGTTAATACATTTGCAAATAAAACTAATTCTACAAAAACCAATGGGATCAGGTTCAATACTGTGAGCATTACAATGAATATCAGTGCTATCATTTATAAATATTGAAGGGATATAAAATATCTGCATAATTGTATGCTTCTTTTTTGCATATGAAGGTACCATGATTTATGGACGCAGTTGAAACTGTTTTTACAGGTTAGTTGCACAGTTGCCGACAATGTACTTTACTGCAGTAAATGAGAGAACCCTAAGAGGCTATGGCACAATTACTCATTAATAACATTAAAATCATACATGTAACTGGGGCCCAAACTATAAATAACTTTTTAAAATAGTGCTAGCTTGAAATTGGATATTTAAAGCCTAACTTTCTTAAAGTATGACCTGGCATACATAGTGCAACTACTTTTTCATACACACTAACTGTATGTACACATGCAAGAAATGGAGATGTTCTTATGCATATTTGGCTAGATTTTGGAGAGTGCCATCCCTGTATTTTGCATAAGTACATAAGTATCTACTTTTTAAGTAACAGGCTCTTGGCCTGAAAGGCCCACATTAGAAATGTTATACATTCAAGTTCAGCTAACTCCTTATTTACAGGATTTTACAAATCTGAAGGGAAATGTGCTCTGGGCTAAACCTGGTGCTTGGGAGCTGAGCCCAGAGCAGTTTTTAATTTTTTTTAGACAGTAAACCACCTCTATTTTTCCTCACTACCTGTTTTTTTGGAAAGTTTCAATAATTTCATTAGTACTGAATAAACACAGAAATACATTAGAACTCCTGCAAAACCATTTACCAATGCAAAAAAAAAAAAAAGAGAGAGAGAGAGAGAGAAAAGGAAAAAAGAAGAAAAAAAAAGCACATCACTTTTTGATCAGAAGTATTATGATCACTGATATCATAAAATGCAGGACACATAATGTTATCAATTTAAATGCTCAGAGTATTCCTGAAATAAACTTATCTTCTACTATTGATGATTTTAGTAACTAAATAATACCTGTTCACAACTTTAAAAAAAAAATGGTACCAAAAGGAATTACATTTGCTTTTAACAGATTTTTACCTCATTTTACACAACTATATTGACATTTTAACATAACTTGTTGCTGACAAATGCATCTAGAAATCAACTCAATTCATGCCCTATCTCATTTTTCAGGTTCTATTATTACAGTCAAGCCAAGAAGTAGGTTTCCATTCAATGCAAAAGTGAAAGAATTAGCTAAAAAAAAGTGAAATTAATTAAAAAGTTGCCATAAATTGTTCATAAACAGTCAATTATTTTTAGCCAAAAACATTTTTAATGTCAGGCCTTCAGCTCTGCCACTTTTTAAGTGCCCAGATATGCCAGGTTTCCTCTCTCTTGCTTTAGCCCCTGTGCAAAGGAAACCCACCCATTTGCAAAGCAGGATCAGTTGCTCTCAATATATGTTATATGACAGTAAATAATGTACTATCACAAGTTATTTTTAGTGGACTTTCACCAATGTATCAGAGAGCACAATTTTGCTTGCTCATTAACCTATGTTTTTACCATGAAGCAAAACTGCAGTAAAATCTCTAAGTGCAAATTCATCTTTTCCTGTATTGAGAAGACTTGTTTCTATATCACTGAACAAAGGAAGAAGTTAAATTGTTCAATATTCCTTCTTAAAGTGTCAGAGAGAATGACTTCCTATTGATTTGCAGGCTGCTGTTCTGCTAGGGGTACAATTGAAGGAAGCATGAGTACTTTACTTCACTAAGACAAGTAAAAACTTGAAAACCAGAAAAATGGAAGGTGTCCTTGGCTGTGTGTGTCTGGGTGCAAGGGGGTGGGGGAAGAAACTAATTTTGCTTTCTTGTCAGTAAAAATATAGGGCCTGATCTTCAGCTGAGGTCCAACTGAACTCTGAAGATTTACACTAGCTGATCCCTGCTAAGGATTTCATACTATTTAACCTTACGAATAGTATGCAAGGTAACATGTAGCATTAATTAAAGGTCTCCTTTGGAGTCTATTAGGGACTGACTTAGATCACGGTGAGACAAAGGGTTTTTCATGGCCTACTTGCAGAGTGCATGCTGATTGCATGGGCGTTTTGTGGTGGCCCTGCCCCTTGGTGATGATTGGCAGAGAGAGGGGAGGAGGAGGACAAAGGGGCAACTACCATCTTGAGTGCTGGCTATCCTTCATGTTACCCTGCCCTCATCACTGATTGGTGGAGTGGCCCAAGCAAGAGGAAGAGGGATGAAGGGAGAGCTGCAACCTTGTCTGCTGCCCTTTGTGTTGCCAGCTGGTACCTTCCCCTCCTAGCAGTGGGGACGACTGGTTCCCATTGGGGAGCCAGCATTTAACTTTTATTAAGCTAGCTTTTTTGTTGATTTAGCAGATTTCATGGATAATCCCATACTTTGCAGTTCCTATGAAATCTGCAAAATGGTAAAGTAGGTCCCTACTTATGATTAACCCCTCAAATTTGTTTAGCATCATTGTTAAGAGGCATTTGAATGGAAGCAGTTCCTTTCCTGCATATGACCTGCATAAAGACTACCAAAACTATAACTCTTACTCTTGATGGCTCCACACTAGTGCCTCCTCCAAACTTGCAATCCATTTCTGAAAGAAACAGGGTTAGGTAGGAAGAAACAGCCCCTCCTTGAATACAGGTCCTTAAAAATCAAAAGATCAGAGCCCCAGTCCATGAGCCACTGAGCATGCACACAGATAGACAGGTAAGCCCCACTTTGTAGAGCTTGCCATCTAAACCAGAGGTTCCCAAACTGTTTCTTATTGTGTACCCCCTTCCAGATTTACCACCTGCCTGCATATCCCTACCAGCATACGTTTTAAATTTTAACCCCTTAAATGTAAATTATTATAATGGGGGCTGGACCCGACGACTGGGGGCTGGACCCACCCAATGATCTCCAAGGTCCCTTCCAGCCCCTAACAATCTATGAAACTAACAATCTATGACCAATGAAAATTAAATCTGCCATTATACAATTTTTCCCACATACTCCCAAGGAATGTTTTGAATACCCCCCAAGGGTATGAATACCATAGTTTGGGAATCCTTGATCTAAACAATGCAAAACAAGTAGAAGTAAGTAGGTGCTCCACTAGTTTTATAGCTGAAGGACCCAAGGCAGAGGGAGACAAGATTTATGCCTACCCAGCAAAGGTGGGACTGCAACTTGCAGATAAGGCAGTGTACCTGGGGCAGTTGTAAATTGCTTAATAGGTTAGATGTGTGAGCATGGAGCTCCATGTGAACTAACAGCTCAAATATTTACCTAGTCACTCAGATGGGTACAACATCTTGAACCGAGCTCTGTGCATCCCCAATTACAGTGTTATCTCTATCACAATCTACTGAAGTTTAAAAGCTAGCTGGGGTCTGTCCCCACTGACTGCAGTATAGACCAAAGTAAATGGCAAAGCTGGGGAACGAACCCTCCACTTCCATGTCTCATATTTGGGTCTTAAACCTCGGCAATGAAATATTGTTTCCACAGGTGCTTTGAAAGATCAATGAGATTAGTAAAATAAACACCAACCAGTTTGGATGGCAAGAAGAGCAAAATTTCCCCTTTGGCTTTATCTCTTTCAATTGTCCTTCTTGCCTAAAGCCTTAGAGTATTACTTTTTTGACTTGCAAGCCTGATTTTACAACTGCTGCCCTCAAACCCAGTCAATATTTATATATTATTTTCATGAGTTGCCAGTAATAACCTAATTCCTAAAGGACAAGCTGTGCCTTCAGAATCAAATGTGTGGCTCCTGCAGACTTGACAGTTATCAAACGAAAGTACATTTTTTTCCCACTTCTTTGTCTTTATATTTCTGGCACGTAACGTCTGGATTTGCTTTCTGTTTTTTTATACTTTTCAAAGAAGTCCTACATGAAGAAGTGGTGTTTGGTGGCCCTAGCCAGCAGCTGTGATGCTTTGATATCAATGGAGCCCAGCTGTGAATGTGGATTGAAAAGATATGTCAAAACCCAACAGGTTGTGATGTATAAGATTTATTTTGGTTTTTCAGGCCTTGTGAAAATTATGAGGCTGTCTTATTTTGTCAATACACAGCTTTAGAGAAATAAGCTTTACCAGTACATGTAAATGAATCATTAGTCTTGATCACCACTTAACTTTTGGGAGCACACGTTCAACTAAGTACTTATTTGGCTGACAGTCTGGGAAATACTCATACTTTAAGTGTTAAAGAATTACTTATGTACCTCATGGCCAAATTTAAAAACATTCCTCTGCTGAGAAGCAATCCTGCTTCTTCCTCATGTTTTGAAGCAACCTCTCTCATTCTTTTTTACACAAAAGGGCTCAGCCATGAACTCGATTATTAAAGTAGCTCACAGGATTAGGATTATTATTTCAGGAATAAAGAACAAAGAAAATGAGGGTTTTTTTTTTTAAAGGAGAAAAATAAATACACTTTCTAGCTTTAAAAAAATATAATATTAAATTATATTTTAATATAATTATATTTTAATTATAAAATTAAAATTTCCAGTCACCATGTTAAGAAACTGAGTTTTCATAGCAAACCAAATCTTAAAGATCTTAAAATGTCTATGAGAAATTTTCCTGAAGTAAGGACTGATTTAAAATGGAGTAAAGATTTTTATATTCATCCCAGAAATAAAGAGTTCTAATTCAAAAGCCTTGCAAACCTCCAGATGCAGTTTGAGAGGTGCTCAAATCCTCAAACTCCACAATGTCTGTATATCCCCATGGAGCAAATGTAGTGGAGGGAGGAAGGGAGAGGAAAAATGCCTACTGGTAAGTCAGGTAAATCCACAGTTAAATAGAAGAGGTTCCTCTGAGCACAGGGAAGGGAGGCTATCAGAAGAGCAGCATCTCTCCAGGAACAAAACTTCACCATTTGTCTCAGAAATTGAAAGAATAAAGACACTCTTTCCCTCTTACCTTTTTCCACATATACACCTGGTATGTTTCAGCAGCCTTAAAATATTCTGTATATTTACATTTTTGGCTATTTAGGATCTCCATATCTTAGCCCCTTGAAGATACCTATACCATATTTTTCCTAATGCTCTGCTGCCACCCTGTATACAATCAGAATTATATTACAGTCACTACAAACATATAGAAAAGCATACTATACCCCTTCCAAAATGACTTATTAGACAACCCTAAAATATCTAATCACTTTGTACTACAACAATCTCCAAAAAATTCTCCCCTAAAAGAAAAAACAATACACCAACAAATACTGCCCGTAAAAAAAAAAACCCAAATCTCTCCCTTACAGAAGCAAACAAACATCTTCCTGTGCTGCTGACAAATATTGTTTCTGTGAATAGTTGCTCTGAATACCAGTGTGCCCTCAAAGTAAACAGAAAAGCAAATGAGAAAACCATAAAGCAAAACCATCCAGAATATTCTATGTTTTACTACATGAAGTTGGGTTTGAGATAATGAATCCTAGCACTAATTTTCTCTTCCTGAAATCTCTATTTTATAACATGTTGCCTGTAACATGTAGACCTGCTACATGCAGATCTCCCCAGTACCCTTTGAAGGCAAAGACAGGGTTTTGTAAATGTGGATTCTTAAACAAAATCAAAACATCCCTCATATGCTGATTATTTTTAGTCATTTTGAAAGCTATATACCAGATCACACTTGAATTTTATTCTGGACACCTCTAACCTCCTAACCCTAAGGTATTTGCTTCAAAATCTGCCTTAAGAATTAATTCATTCCTAAGGCTCTCCATTAAAACTTGTAACAGTTCTCCAAATCTGTGTGGCATCTGAAAAAGATTCCAGTACTGTGTATATTCAGTGAAAGGCAGTGGTGATTTGTAATGCTTTGACCTTTTGTAATGTTCCTGCAATGTAATTTGATTTACTTGCCATTCCTACTCTCTCTTGCTTACAGCTTCAGTAACCTGGGGGAGAGGTGAAATGAAGAGACAATCAAAGAGCAGAATATTGAAAAGTCAAATAAATGAGGCTTTACAGTTCTGAAACTTTTTATGGCACTGATTACAACAGAAAGTAGGGACTGACCTTATAGATGTAAGCTCATGACTTATCATACCATGCACAGGGAAACAGTAGGACATATCTAATCTTTTTATTGCTGTTCTCTAGGGTGTGTGGCTATAAGTCCATGTGGAGGCACAGTTTGTATTGGTCATTTCTGAATATTACAGTGCATTGTAGTATACTTTTCTGAAGGATTCACAACTTAATTTGATACAATCTAAACCAATAAAATTCACATAATGACAATTATGATTCTTTACTTAAAGTGTTTTATAGGAGTGTGTCTGTTTAACACTTGTGGCCAGATCTGAGAAATGAAAAGCCCAACTACTTTTCCTTTGTAACCCCAGGGATCAGTTTCTAGCATGCTGTATATTCCAAACTATTTGTGCAAAGAGAAGTGCTAAAATGTTATGTCAAATTTCTCTATTGTGATATTTGTTTCACTTGGATCTGCTACTTTGACATACAGCAAGTTAAAATTCCTCAGCTTGAGACCCAAAGGGACCTGCACTGATGATAAGGGGACCTCAAAATCATTACGCTTCTGCTAGAAACAGTTTGCTCTGTGCTCTTTGGTGTGGCATGAATTGGGCAGGGATCTGGGTACAGAGCATGCCCATTTACTTACTGCTGAGTTGTAACAAATAACACCCCCATGCTCTCTGCTTCAAATCCCAGTCTCTTGCTTGGACTTCTCTTTGTAAACATTGCCTCCTGTGCAACAGAAGGAATGACTAGTTGGGAAGTTCTGTACCACCCGGTATATTTTACCCTTATTCCTCTACCCTCATGCTTAGTAGGGACATCTATCATACAATGGGATAAAGCCATCATCTAAACCCCCACCTGTTCATCCCCTCAACTATAAGTTCTAACAGCTGCTATCCTGCAGAAGATACAGAAGCTCATATTAGTCCTTTCCCAAACTGGACCCCAAAGTAAACCTTCTTCAGGATATAAGATGTTTTCATTTCTGTACGTGGAACTTTAGCGCTGTTTCCCTTACAGAGTTGTGTATTACTGAAGCTGTAACATGAAAGAACATGTAATCAAATTAATGGGCAACAATTCCCCAGGTCTCCTATCCAAGTCAAAATTGCCAGGGATTTATTGCTATGAAAAAATGAATATTATAAAACCAACTATGGTAGTCCAAGCTGATTTCATGGGGTGGGGGGAACAGACAACAAGGAATAAATGTTGTGTGTTCTAACTTTTCAAAATTTGATATTAGAGGGCATTTGAAATGAATGTCTGGAAAATGTAGTTGGATACAAACCTGTGGAAACCGCTGTGCTTTGTTTCTTATGGATTAAAATATATAAAAATCAAACTTGATTCATTTTAGGAAGGTTCAAAAGTATTGTTCTGTGTGTATAACATATGGCAATTAGTTTGCAATAGATAAGAAAATGCATCTTTTTGCACCTATATTTAATTTATATTTAATAATTTTAGCTATTGGACAGGGAAACAATGAACCAGTTGCTGCATTTAAAAAACTAAAGGTGTATTTAGTAGCAAACTGTGTTGGTAATGGGGGACTGCTGAAATGGCTTGTCAGCTCTTTTCCCAACACTTCATTTAGTGTCATTTGAAGGAGTGAAAGGCATTGTTAGGGTAGTATTTAGAGGGATATGATCCCATCTACATTCAGTCTTTTAGTTGGCAAGAGGTGCTTCCATTATGACATGTCTACTTTCAAGACAGAATGCATAAGATTATGTGTTGAGTTTGTTTAACATTTATCCAGTAATTATACCTGCATTTTCATTACTGTCACTTTCCAGGAAAATTGTCCCCTAGTGTAAACCAGCATAGTCCTTGCAAAGTCCACAGAGCAGTATTATTTTACACAGGCTGAGGATTTGGCCATTCATTTTCACTCAATGGAAAAATTAAACTATAAAATATAATTTAGCATCCTTTTCACTAGGTTCATTCATTCAGATGAAAGAAGCATACACCACTAGATGTCACTATAAACAGAACATTTTCTGTTGCTCATTCATTTTATTGCAGTTACAGAGAGTATCTTCATTTTGTTTTAGGAAACTATTTCAAGTTTTTGATTCTAGCACCTTGCCAGGTTACTCAAAGATTGCTAATGACCAAATTATATATCACTTATTGTATTTCCACTATTTAAGACTAAAGCTACAAACAATAAAAGTGTTTAAAGATGCAAAATCTGCAATACAGGGATTCTATAAAAAAAAATTATTTTATTAATTAGTAGTGTCATGTATACCCACTCAGTTTATTACTATTTTTTAAGAAAGCATTGTAAGTATCTGTCTTATTAGAGAGCAGCAGTAGCAGACAGATTAATGCACATATGCTACAACATTAATTAGAGAATCAGATTTCACATAAGATTGATAATCTGATAGTGACAATTGTAGCTGCAATTAACTGGGTCTCTTTTGGAAGGCTTCTGATGAGACATAGTAAAGAAAAAAAACACAAGGATGCTGAGATCCAGCTTGAAGTGCAAGGAAGGCAAGCATCATCCTCAGTGTAAGATAAATTGCTTCTCAATGGGAGTTTGCACTATGATTTTGCAATTATATTCCATTGTCTGTATCTACTTCTTACCAAGGGAAAGGAAAATCAAGCTGCATTAAAGACACATTCTAAGCCTAAAGGAATTTATTTTTAATTTCTCTTTTTGAAAAAAGTGTAGAGAAACAAAGGTTCTAATCAGTGATATGAGCAAATAGTGAATATGCCCTTAATAATAGGATGGTGGCAACAGAATAATGGGAAGAGAAAATAACTATTCAAATTATCCTGCTCGGCTGACATTTAATGAATTCATATTTAAAAAGTGACATTTAACAAACTGGATGGTAATGCAAATGAAGGCTATATTTACGAAGGGGTGAAAAACAAATTATAATCTCAAATATGAAAATATCCACTGGAATCTTGGTATTGGTACCTGTGGACAAAACACCACAGAATTACCAGTTCCTGGTATTAATATATTGTGCTCCATCTTCAGATGAATGAAATAGAGTCTCCATCCAATCCTCATTTCCTTTGCAGAAATGATAGTTTTGTAATTCTGGATCACTATTTATGGCAATGGGCAGATAGTGGCATGGATAAACAAACAGCAGTCCTAAAGTCATTGTCTCACTTTCCAAAATAAGCAAATCCTATACACTTCAGACCAACCCTGTCACACCAAAATCAGCGGGAGAGATGAATGAGCTATTTCATGACAATCCTAGTTAAGTCCATAACTCTCCTTCTGAACATTTTTCACTATTGCTTATACAGGTCTCAGAACAAAGGCAGAAGTCCTCAAAAACAATATGCACCCTCCTTATAATCAGGCCGGTTGGTTTTATCCATAAATGCTGTGGTATTGTCTGCAACTAAACAACATTTTATTGCCAAGCTATGTGCAGAACCCCAATACCACCTGATGCAGAGCAGCTTTGGTAGACATGGCACTGTCTCAGTTGACTTTGCACTGGATTTAGCCAACAAAGGTATCCCAGGTACTTGGAGATGAGCACTGTGCAAATGATCAGAGAGAATACAATGGAGCTACATCGTGTGACAGGTGGGGGCAAGGGGTAGGATGAGAGCCTGAGAAGTCACTGGTGTGAGTTCTTTGGAAGCTTTGAACTAAAATTTCACATTCTATGTTTTTAACTTTTTCAGTAAATCTAGAATAAGAAAATAGGACTTGAGTGCCCTTTTCAGAGACACAAAAATCCATTCAGATTTACACAGTTAAGCATGTTCATGGGCTAAAACAGACAGGTAATGATCACAACGTATTTTTTGGCAGCATCCCAAAATCCTTAAATGTTTCCATAGCATTTGTTGTTCTGAGGCATGTGGAGTGTTTTCTCAGGTGGTATTTGGTTGCTGTCACTTTTGATATACAGGCTGCTGGAGTCTGTATGGTCTGGAAGGCCGATGCTAGCAGCTGTCTTCCAAATTCCAAAGGTGATGCAGAAAACACAACTCGGATGTGCGTTCAGTAGCGAAAGCTCAGAAAGATTTACTGTCAGTGGACAGCATACCAGCTGGTCTGAAAACAGTCAATCCAACTTACTAAAGCTTGTCCTTGACAGGTGGAGACTCTGTACGTTATTCATGATCACCTATGCCTCTACAAGGGACAGATTTCCTAACCCCAGTATTTATACTTGCATGCTTCCTGTCTCCTGCCAATTCTTATCTCTTTGTCAAGATGTTCATCTCTACTTATCCCATTTGCCAAGTTTACGCAACTACACTTGTTATATCCATGTCATTAGTAAGTTCTTTTACATTTGCCCTCGAGTTTCTTAGCTGCTGGTTTTGTACTTGCTTCAGTGTCTTAGTGCATTTTTAGTGCAGCTCATTAGTGCATTTTTAATTTTGTTTCTTTTTTACTTGGTCATCTAGCAATAATGAGGCCCTCATCTCCCATACTGCTTTCTAGCACCATAACTAACCATAGATTACCATAACTATAGCCTAGTACAGCCAGGACTCCTACAGCACTATACATATATTACCGCACTGACTCATTTCAAACAGTTCACATACAGAGTAGACCCTCCATGTAGAATACTGGGACATGGACATAACTAATTTCCCACCTCTACTGTAGCTTCCCTCTACCCCCCATCAAAAACTATTTAGCCAAGAGAAGGTATATTATATTGGGAGCCAGAAGAGTGAATTGTATTCCATTTACCTGTATCAACAATTCTGAAATTTCTATAAAGTCTAAGTGTTAAATTCATCCTCATAAGTTAGAAGACCTAGGAACAGATCCCTGAACTATAACACTTCAGACTCAGTTTTTGACAGTTATCTACAATGCTTCTCAAACAGCCACTAAATATTTGCCCTTGGCCGGCTGTTCATAAAATACGGGCATGAGCCACACTGATTCGATGTGTTACATGGTCACTGATCCATGGTGAAAAACAGCTTTTTCTTTCTTGCTGCTAGATAATGTCAGTGGTTCTTTAGCTCACCTTATAGGTATGTGATAGTGCAGAAGGTTTAAATTCCCCTTCTGATCCTGGAAGTAAGCCTTGGAGCAGTTGCTGCAGTTTAACACAACAGAACTTGGTTTTGCTTTTTTTCCCCTTTAAAAATTCCAGGAAGTTACATTACAACTATATTTCAAGAAAAATCATTTATGTTGTGATGTCAGACATGAAGGCTAGAGATAGACATTCAAAAAGCCTGTGCCTGAATTGATTCAATGCTTGCCGGTTAGTCTAACCTGCTAGGCTAAATCACATTGTAATCACACAGACATCCCCTCTGGGCTGAAAAAATGCCGGCACATGCCTTCAGTGGCTCAGCGTAGAAGCTGGGGGGTGTTAGAGCAGCTACCCTTCCCTGCCACTGCGCTAAGCTGAGGGGGTTGTTGCCAGGCCCTGCAGGATGCTCTGATTAGGGAGGTACCCCCCCCCCAATCCTTGACAACAGAGCATTTATCAGTTCTGTTATCAGTATTTAGCACCCCATCAGAAAACAAAGCCTTGCTCATTAGTTCAAGCTTTTCTAAAACAGCTTTTTCCAAAGGAAGGAATGCAAGGACATTACCAAGTGAACTGTTGATTAGCTCTCAAAAGCCCTAAGCAGACACTATCCTATCTCCCCTATACCACATGCTGGCTATAGTCGGTACTGTGGGAGAGAGGAGGAAGAAAACTCTGCTTAAGCAGTGAGTAGTGAAGAGGGTGGAGGGGGGCACGGGGAAGTCAGGCAGACCCTGCTGGGCCTGCAAGCTTCTGCTGCAGATCCAGCCATGGAGCAGAGGGGAAGAGCCAGCTCTGCTGTGGAGCAGAGAGCCCCACTTAGCCTAGAGAGCATGCCGGGATGCTGGGGAAATCTGATATAACTTAACCCAGCAAGGGGTCTGAGACAGACATTGTATAAACTAATTTGACTGATACTACATTCAACCAGGTTTATCTCAAACTTGTTTCAGCCATTTTCAAACTGGTTTATGTGCACTGAACATGTGTTCAGTTACAGGTTGAAACCCGTTTCTGATCACTTAAACCAGTTTATGTGTAATGTCTGTAGCCTAAGAAGTTACGAAGCCAGGGTAATAATTGACTGCCTTGAATAACCTGCCTTGCTTATATGCTTTGTGTCTTTAATTGCATGATTAAGTAACATTTTCCCTACTGTATCCATGGCTTCTGTGGACAGGACAGCCAGATGAAAAGGGTGGAATTATGTGGTTGGAGTGACAGGCAAGGAAAATCATCCTAGCAGTCATCTCTTCAGTGGATTGGATGGGAATGAAATAAAGTTTAGAGAGAGAAAAAAGGAAGATATTTCCTTGGCATACCTATCAGACAGGCACACTGGGATGAAATTTCCATTCACAAACCAGATCAGGGATCAGGTATTTTATATCCCTCCCTCCCCCAACATTTTTTGTTTTCTTCTACATAATGGCTGGCCAGAAATGGTACTTGTTTTTCAGTGATAGGTCCAGAATCTGAAACTTATGCAAAATTCCTAAGACAACCTTAATGGATTACAAAGGTATCAAAATTTCTGTGCGATTTAACATCATCTTTTTTAAATACCATGCCTGTCAGTGTTGGATGGTAGATATCAAGTTCAGATCCACCACTTTGTTATGTTCCCTATTAAAAAAAAACAACAACCAAAAACCAAAAATCTTGACATTGGTTAGGGAACTGATGCAGTGTGACTGCTGCCTGTTGTGCTGACCAATATTGTCTCATTGCTTCCTTGTACTCCCCTTGTCGGCCTTTAGAAATCGTTATTAGCTCTTAGGGCAGGCAACCTTTCTTTGTTCTGTGTCAGTAAAACACCTAGCACAATGGGTCTTTGGTCTATGACTATGGCTCCCAGAAGCTATTTCAAGAGAAATAACAATAAGGGCAGCTCTTTCCATTCCAGACCATTTCCTAATTACTTTGGCAGTGACATTTTTTTCCAGGAAAAAAAAAAATCATCCTACTTCTGTGCTTAGATGCAATACCCTGGTTTGTAGGAATATTTGGGAGAAATTTAAATAAGGATTTTTCCCCCAAATATTTCACAAATATGAATAAAAGGAAAATAAACCTAGCTGTACTGGGCAATTATAGCCATAAATATAGATGCTTTACTATTAATTAAACCTGGCTGAAATTTTTATATAAGAACACAACAGCTTCATTTTAAAATAAAATATTTTCTGATCAAAATAATTTTTCCATGGGAAATTAAGGCTGAACAAGACATTGATTAGAACAAAATTTTACAGGGTAGAACATGTTGGTGTTACACACACACACACACACTCACACACGTATGTCTCATTTCAAAGTTTTTTCAATAAATTTCCACTACTAATCTATTTTTAATGTTGTCCCTCCTCACCACCAAATTTATACATGGTTCTGCTAAAATTGGTGTGTGTGAGGGCAGGGGGAAAACATTAAAAACAGATTAGTGTTAGAATTTCTTGACAAAGAACTTCAACATTTATATATATATATATGCGCGTCACATCAACATGTTCTACATGTTACTGCAGAACAAAACCTCCAACTTTTAGTTTCAATATACATATTACAAATACTACAGTAGGATAAATTCTTTATATAGCATTTGCAATGTTTGAAGCATTTTCGTTGTTTTGAATTTTAACACTGACAAACATGATGACCTCCCACATGTAGAGCACCCATATTGGTTTTTTTTTAACATAAATTCACAATACAGTGCATCATAGTGCATGAGAATAACCCCAATTTAACATATCAGCTACACTGAATGTCAGATATTAGAAGCACTGGTCAAGCTGCACATTGGAGTTTGAGCTTTTGTACTGCTGAGCACCTTGCAGCTCTTGCTTTAGTTTGAGTCAAATCTCATTTGGATTTATTTTCATCAATACTATATCCACCTATGATGATATTAAAAATCAAAGCTATCTTAGACATTAACACTTTATTAAGATAAACTAGGAAGTTTACCACTCTGTTGGTACTTTAATGCTGCAATCTGTTTCATGGCTCTTCCCATGGATTTTTTGTGATTTTTCTAAAGCTGAGTATTCATAACTTTGGAAAATTCCCTGGCAGACGGAAAAATGTGGTTGTGTTTTAAAACACTTTTGATACATCCTTATTAATAATATTATCTGTGAATAGTACATTTTCATTGGCAGCAGCAGGAGTTTTACTTGTGTGCTTAGTGCACGACTGTAGCCCTTATGAAAATAATTAAAAATATTGAAGTACTATGCATTTTGTCTGCTGTCCACAAGTACAGAAACAGGAATTAATGAACACAGCACTGATACTGTTGTAAACATCTGGTTAAATGATGTTTACACATCACATATTTGACAAAATATTTTTACAATTTTTTTAAATTGTTTTAAGAAGTCAAATAGCTTTAAAACTGATAGGACAAAAAAAAATCAATTGATTTTATAGCCATTCCTCTCCATACATAAGCAAGTGCAAAGATTACTGTACTTACTTGAATACAAGACAAGGTTTTCTCCCCCTAATCAGTATTGCGGGGGGGGGGGGAAGCCTCTCATCTTATAAACACATACAAAGAAACCTCATTAAATACATTGTCTGTTATCAAACTTCTGCCAAATCAGCACGTGCTCAGCAACGGAAACCAACTATGGCATTGCCCGTTGCATGCAGTTCCCCTCAGTGCCAACTCTTCAATCATGGTGAACCACTAAATTAATACATTTTGACTTCCTCTGCACTCCCACAACTGAGCTGCACATTTCTTTCACATTTCCAATTATTCTGGTTTTTTACCAGCTGTAAATGTCTGACAAATATCACCAAATGGGGCTCCAAACAGTTCAGTGTCCCTCTGTCACCCCTTCTCTCAGCATGTCACATATGATTAGTGTCACCCCTTCTCCCAGTCTCACGTGAGGTACAACTAGGCCCAGTTGCCTCATCTGCACATACAGTTTTGGAGGATCCCAGGACTTGTGATAAGAACACATAGTTCCAGTCATGAGTGGGGATCCTTTGTGGGGTGTGGGGGGGATATCTCGAGTACACACACATACTGAGCAGTGCTGAGCAGTCAGGTCACCATGGCTTGAAAGGCTGTTGATTCTGCTAGAGAGCCAAGCCCAATTAACTATATGGTAAATCACAAGCCTTTTGGGTTTGGACTAATATCATGTGTATATCATGTGCCAAGTGCACCTCCCTGCATATCGACGGCAGGCAGAAGAGCCGCGTCCTGGACTCCACCCTCATGGTCCAGGGCCAGGCGATGAGGCACCTGCACAACGGCGAGGCCTACTGCCACCTGGGGATGCCCACCAGCCACCGGGTCAGGCAGACGCCGGAGGAGACCATCGCCGGGATCGTGCAGGATGCCCGCAAGCTGGACTCATCCCTGCTAGCCCCCTGGCAGAAGATCGACGTGGTGAACACCTTCCTCATCCCCCGCGTCGCGTTCATCCTGAGGGACTCAGTGGTCCCCAAGACCCCCCTCAAGAAGGCGGATACTGAGATCCGGCGGCTGCTCAAGAAGTAGCTGCACCTGCCACTGCGTGCCAGCAATGAGGTCCTACACATCCCCTACTGGCAGGGAGGCGCCAACGTGCCCCACATGGGGGACCTCTGTGACATCGCGGTGGTCACCCATGCCTTCCGCCTCCTCACCTGCCCGGACGCCACGGTAAGTACCATCGCTGCCAGCACCCTGGAGGAGACCGCCCACAAGAGGATCAGGCAGCAGCCCACCGGAAAAGACCTGGCCACCTTCCTTAGCGGCTCGCTGGAGGGCGAGTTCAGCTGGGACAGCGGGGACTTTGCCTCGCTGTGGAGCCAAGCCCGCAATGCCACGCACCACCTCAGGAACCGCATCGGCTGCACCTGGACCTGGACCGAGGAGCGCCGGGAGCTGGGAGTCTGCCTGCACCCAGCCCTGCACGCCCACCACGTCACCATGATGCCCCACACAAGGACCTTCCTGGAAAGGTTCCTGAAGGATGCCGTCTGCAACAAGTACGCCGGCGACCTGAGGGCCAAAGCCGACCAGGGCAAGGTCTTTGACGTTACCTCGAAGTGGGATGCTAGCAACCACTTCATGCCCAGTGGGAGCTTCACACACTTCACAGACTGGCGCTTCCTCCACCATGCCCGCCTCAACTGCCTGCCTCTGAACGGGGCCGTGCGCTTCGGCCACCTAGACAAGAGGTGCCGACGGTGCAGCTATGCGGCGGAGACCCTCCCCCACGTGCTGTGCGGCTGCAAGCCGCATGCCAGACCCTGGCAGCTGCACCACAACGCTGTCCAGGACCACCTGGTGCAGGCCATCCTGGCCGGTGCGGGGGAGATCTCTGTGAACCGCACCGTCCCGGGCTGTGAGAGCCAGTTGCGCCCCGACATTGTTGTCATGGACCACAAGGCCAAGAAGATCGTAATGGTGGACGCCACCATCCTCTTCGAGAACCGGCGCCAAGACTTCACCGAGGCCCGGGCTCGCAAGCGGGAGAAGTACGCCCCGCTGGCCGACACCCTGAGGGGCCAGAGCTACGATGTGACGGTGGACGCGCTCATCGTGGGGACACTCGGAGCCTGGGACCCCAGCAACGAGAGCATCCTCCGCGCCTGCTGCGTTTCCCGCCGCTACGCCAACCTGATGCGCTGCCTCATGGTGTCTGACACCATCTGCTGGTCCCGCGACATCTACGTGGAGCACATCATGGGCCACCGCCAGTACATTGACCCCTCCAGACCAGCCGCCGCTGGACCAGACCCAGAGGACGCCACCGCCTGAACCGCGCCCCCCCGCTTCGCTTCGCGTTGAGAGGACTTCGCCACCATGGACGACCCCACCCCACCCGAAGAGGACCCCCGCGATGGGACTTTATGGACTGAGATGCTCTCTCTGAGCCACTTCCTTCAACATCGTGGACCACTGTAACGGGTATGTGTGTATCTATTTCCTTTCCCTCTAAGCGTCGCGACCCCCCCCTCCCCTTCCCCCTTCCACATCCCCTCACCCCTGGGAATACTTGGCTAACATTGTATAGTATGTAACCTAGTTGCGTTCCCCTCCTCTCCCCCATCCCTCGATTGTTAGTCCCTCGCTCGGGCGCTTTGTATTTCCATCTCAACTTTGTCATCTTTTTCCTGGATTCCCCATCCAAAACATCTACTAATAAAAGTCAATTTGTACTATATACACACAGGTACCAAAGTGCTGCTTAAAGGTGTGTTCATGGACTATTTGTGCTAAAACTTGCAGCAGTTTCAGAAGAGGTAAAGTGTATCAAGTCTGGCTGAACTAAGTCAGTAAGTACCTGTAGTAATATACCTTTATGCAAATTTTGCCCTTAATTTCCATGTGCTTAGGAGAAGCTGGGTTTGATAGTAAGGAAAGAGGGAAGAATTTAATGGGGCAGAGGGCAAGGGGGCTACCTTACCCCCCAGATTCATTTTCCCTGCTGTAACAGTGGGAAGGGGACAAATTCAAGGAAAACAACTAATAATTAGATTCTATACCTAGAAAATAATGACACATTTATAAATATTTGATATAAAAAATCTAATTATTGGGGGGTGGTCATTTTATATTCAAATTAATACAATATTTGTCTGTTTTCCACTATAGATATCAATTTTAAAATATTGTCACTATAATGTGGTGGTATGCTATAAACATTGTTCACTCATTGCACAGATGCATATGGTAGAAATCACTGGGAAAGTCAAATATACTGTTAACACTAGCTTGTTTTTACATGGCCTTACCAAAAGATTCAGGAAACTTCTGCAATTTCTAGAGTAATGCAAATTTTGACCTCATTTTATTTTCCTTTAGTGAGAGTATTTTTAGACAGTTGGGGCCACCATGAGGGTTATAACAAATATGTATTAAACATACTGGTTGCTTCTGACTTTTTTTAAAGGAAAAAATGGTTGTGGTCTGAATAGTATAGAGGGACTTGTTGAAGATATACTGCATGGGGGAGTTCTTTTCATAATAGTTATTTATTTGTAATCAGTTTAAAAGAAAAAGAAGGTAATTCAGGTTCTGCTCTCAAATATGTAGGGGGATTTCATTACCTACCCTGTTCCCCTGGGTACTTAACGGGAAAAGTCACACAATTAGAAACAATGCTTGCAATCAAGGAAAACAATAAAGCATTCTAAACTTCGCAGAAAAAAGGGAGTCTATGCTCAGTGGCTTTATTTAAACTAATGGGGAATAAACTGAATATATAAAACTATATAATGCTGAATAAATTAATTCTGTCTTAAGGACAGTCAATTTTCCACAGAAATCCAGTTAAATCTTGTAGGGAATGCTTGACTCTAGTTACTGATCATCAGGTATAAGTACTTGTAGGCAATGCTTAACTTTGGTTACTGATCAAGTGTAACTGCTTTAGTAGTGTAACACCGAGGATAAGCCTGCAAGCATGCAGAAGTAAAGACTAGGGCTGTCCAAAATTTCACAGGGTGTTTCATTTTGAAGCTGTTTTGAGCTTGAAGCAGAGAAATCAAAATGAAACAAAAGGCTTCAAAACAGCTTCTAAATTAAACAAGGGCACTCGAAACATTTTGAAAGTTTCAAAATGTTTTGAGTTTCAAAGTCAGGCTTATTTGGCTTCCGCACCAGTCCCAGCCCCAGCCAGCTTCTGTTATCCTGCATGCAGATCCGGGTGCCTGTGCTCCCAGGGAGGAGTCTAGTATGGGAGCATTGTGCAGGAGGGTGTGGGACCCTGGATATGCATGTGGAATGACAGCATTCTGTCGCTGTTGGCTGGGGCCAGCGGCAGCAGCAGTCTTCCTGGCAGTCGGCATGGGCTGTGCCCAGAGCTGGTCCCAGTCAGCAGCGGGAGCCTCCTGTCATCTGGCATGCAGATCTGGGGGCCCACACTTGTAGGAAGAGTCTGGCACAGTCCCACAGTCCTCCCAGGGGTGTGGGCCCCTAGATCTGCATGCCAGATGACAGGAGGCTGCCTTTGCAAGGAAGTGTCATGAGTTTTGCTTTGAAGAGTTTTGCTTTGAACATCTATCTCCTTGAAGCTTGGCAGGCTTCATATCCTCAGAAGAGGCTACCATCCCTGCAACTGTCATCTGAATCAGGCAAGAAATGACAAAGTTTTAGGCATGCTCATGATTTCCCATTATCAATGTTTCACCTATAGACTAAATGCATTGAAACAGTAAAACAGTTTCAATGAAATGAAATGGAACAGTGCTTTAAAATGAAACAAAAACACAAAATGAAGCACTGTCCCTTCGAAATGGCAAAACAGAAGTCAAAATGAAACAGTGCTGTTTCACACAGCCCTAGTAAAGACTGTCTCACTAGAGATAAGAACCATGTTATTATTTTTAAATGAGGGCCTACATTTAAAATCTCAAAAGCCATGTTTTCCAAGGGATCCAGAAACTATCACATTTTAGTAAGATTACCAGACACTACATTTGCTTCTCTGTTTGTGGATTTGGGATAATATAGGAAATATATATATATTTGAAAATCTTTGTCAAAATGTACACAATAATTGTCAGGCAGCTCACTCACACACCCTTAAAAGGGTGCTGAACTGTATCAGGTTATTATAGCCATTCTTAAAATTAAATGCTGTGGATTACTTGTGACAGTCATTTTGTACAGAGATGTTCCAGCCCACATCATTATGTAATTTATCTAGTAATCTTTGTCATCATAGTAAAATATATTCTACTGGATTCATTTGAAAATTAAAAATAGGAGATGAAAATACTAGAGTTAAAATGTCAGAGCCATGGACAGGCATTCATTTCTAGTGCTAAGAATTTCACACTTGGAGTATACATGTATTTCAGCCCCTTGCTAAAAAGCTACACAAGTGAACTGTCCTAATAGGGGACCCTAGAGGGCTGTTCCTTGGGTCACCACTGCCCTTAAAGAATCCAGGTGATTGACAGCCTGCCATCCACTCTGTCAGAGAGGACTGCCAGCCACTCATAAATTTATGGACAGACTGGAAAAAGACAAGCCTAAAAAAAAACCTATTGTAAAGTCTGGGAGAGAAAAAAATTGAGCCTTCTGTAAACAAAAGTAAGCAACTGGAGCTTGTTTGAAGCTTCGTCTGTGAACAAAGCTTGAGGAAGGACAGACACAGCAGAACAGTGCCATTTGGTATCTGAGGAAGCACTCAGAGAAGTGTACACACTAAAGGCCATTCTCCCATGGCTAGTACCTTCTGAGGGCACCAGCTCTAAGTAAATCCCAGGGTAACCCAGAGGAGTGGAGGGATCAGGAAGCATTCTGCAGTTCTCAGCTCATTAGGAGGGTGTGGGGGAGGAGGGAAACATTTTTCTGCAGTAGAAACTATCCCACAGCCCCAGAAGCTTCAGCTTTTGGGAATAATTTGCCCTGCCTCCCCTGTCCTTGCCCATCGTGCATAAATGTGGGGTAATTTAGGTCTGTTAAATGGCTGGGAGGCACTGGCAACCTCAGGAGGGTCCCCACAGGGCTCCCTGATACCTCACCTCTAGGCTGGCTGTCCAGAGAGCCAGTGTTCTCCCTCCTGTTCTCTCCATTGGAGGGATGGAAGGAGGGTAGAAGACTGTGGGATATTGGGTGTCCTTAGCATCCAAGAGAAGTATACAACCATTAAATTTAGTGTCAGAGAGGAAGAGCTCTTATTTGTTTGATATAATAGAACTTTCTTGCAGAAGAGCCAGTTTTCTTCAGCAATAAACCCATCAAACAGCTGTACACTCTCTTTTTGTCTTGGGAGAAAGGCTGGGAAAAATTTAATGCCTGGCCATGACGACTCATAGTTGAGATGATATCTTTTATTAGACTAACAAGATTTTTGCAAAAAAAAAAAAATTAATGACAAGCTTAAATAAATTAATTTCATTGCAATTAAAGACTTTTTTTGCAAATTTTGTTTTGCAGAAATCTTGTTGGTCTAATAAAAGATATTATCTCTACTACAAGTCCTGATTGCTTTTTCCTCTAGACCAATACAGCTATAACCTGGACACCTGGCCATGACCCAGGTTTTTCAAATATATAACATATATAAAGGAAAACATGCTTACAAATATTTTTCACCAGTAGCCTATAATTTGTGAGAAAGATGCAAAATGAATAAGTCAGAACCTACAACTAAACTGAGAGTAAAGGGTGAAATTTATTACATATGTCCATACTTTGCTCATGATACAGCCCATGTAAATTATATTTTCTTAATGGAAAATCTATTTCCAGTTTAACAAAACTCAAATGTTAATTAGTGCTACAAAAGCATGTTAGAATTGCTCAAATGAAAAAACATCAACACATAATAATAAAAATGGAAAGCCAATATAGCTGTTGTTATATACTTGGCATTCAGTGTCTTGATCAACACTTTAAGATGGAACAATTTAAAGAGGAAATAATCAACATCAATCATTTAATGAAAATTGATAAGCTTTCAGATTTAATCCATCACAGGCCTGAATCCAAATCCACAATCAGTTGAAGAACTCAGTTGCTTTATTTAATCATGTAAACAAATACCAACCCAAGTCTTGATTTTAAAATTAAAATATTTTTGCAATTAGACTCATTAACATGTGCTGATTAAACAGATAAATGAAGCACTATACAATAAAGTTAAGCTTATTAAAATCCAAGCTGTGAAAGGTCATCTCTTCTAGCATCTTATATCTTTTAGAAACTACCTTTTAAAGAAAGAAAATTATAAGTTCACTTCCCATAAAGAAATTATGTTATAACACATATTCCAGCCAACATGAATTTTCTAAACTTCGTAACTGTCTTCCATCTCTCCACTTTTTCCCTTTAGGGACTATCAGAAGAACTGTCTGCTATAGGGAGAGTTGTACAGTTTCTGCCAGAAAGAAATGCTAAGACAGTGCCCCTTTGGGATTGTTCAGTCCTCGGTTCAGTTATACAGTCATTCATAATGTGTTAGCACTCACATAAGTGAGATCCATTTTGGCAGTCTCTTAGAACTGAAAATACTCTCTTGCCTGTCTTTAGTTAAAACAACAGTAACTCTCCCAGGGCAAGTTGATGGCTCAGAGGACTGGTAATAGGATAGGGAAAATTTCACCTCTAGGTTACCTATTCAAATCCAGTCTATGTCAAACAGTGAGGGTCTCACATTGCTGTGTTTTAAATGGCGTAAACACACCAATGGCTTCAATTGAATATACCCCAACATAACTCAATGGGCTTCAATTGAACATACCCCAACATAACTCAAATCAGAATTTGGCACAAATGTCTCTCTCAAAATAACAGCTATAAATGCCATATCTGAAATGAATCTTGATCCCATAGCACAAGTGTTCACGTCATATAACTCAAGGGCACAATGACAGTCTAGATGCAGCTGAGTCAAAAGAAAAGGAAACTGAACTTGTTTTGCAACTCTCCCCCCGAAGTGGATTCTTCTAGAAGCCTTGGAAAGTTTGCAATATCACAACTTATGCTGTACCTGTTTTATGCAAACACAATGGATATCCCTTCCACAGACTTTAAATTCAACATCTTTCCTATTGTTTTTCTTTCCACTGGACCATACCTCTTTCCTGACTCTGAAATTTGTTTGCGATTATGATGGTCTCAGTACCATCCATGAGGAATTATACTTGGTATCAGGAGTAAAATAAGGAGGTTACCATACTTTGATTACGCCAGAAATGAAGCAGTATAAAACAAAGATATCCTTGAAAGCATGATAAACATTAATACTTCAGTCAGGAATTAAGAACTAAATACATATTTGATTACTATATGTAACAAGAAAGAGCTCTTATTTAGGAAAGGGAGTAGACCAAAGTTAGAAGTTACTTGATTATTCATCTACATAAACAATTTTAATATGCATATTACCTTTAATTATTTATTGTCCCACCAAGATGAATTTGGAGAAAAAAAGATGGAATGATTTGTGAAAATGGAACTCCAGTGAAAAAAACCAAAACCAAAACCAAGCAAAACAACAACAACAACAACAAACCCAGTGATGGGGGGGGGGGTCAGCGTTTTAGTTTGGCAAACTGTAAGTACACACATTAAATCTGCCTTTTGGCCTTCTTTTAATTTGGTGAAACTGAAGCATGTTTGCAAAATAGTTTTGGTTGAAGCTTCTTTGTTCAGGAAGACCAAAATCCACCTTTTGGTCTTTCTGGATGCAGACGCTTCAAATTAATCCGTGAGCCTCAGGAGACCATCTAATCCAATCCCCTACTCAAAGCAGGACCATCCCCAACTAGATCATTCTAGCCAGATCTTAAAGACCTCTAAGATGGATATTTCACAACCCCTCTGGGTAACCTCTTGCAGGGTTTAACTACCCTCTTAGTGAGAAAGTTTTTCCTAATATTAAACCTAAATTTCCCTTGCTACAACTTGAGACCATTGCTCCTCGTTCTGTCATCTGCTACCACTGACAACAGTCTAGCTCCATCCTCTTTTGAAACCACCCCTTAGGTAATTAAAGGCTGCTGTCAAATCCCCCCCTCAGTTTTCTCTTTTCCAGACTAAATAAACCCAGTTCCCTCAGCCTCTCCTCATAAATCATCTCATCAATGAGACAAAGATAAAACCTAAAAACCAAAGGCTGTGGAATGCAGATGCAAGGATCTGTTTCATGTTGTGTGACAATAAGTCAATATTTTTCAATTTACTGTGTGGTTTCAATTTATTTATCCAGGAGATAATCCCATACTTATTTTAGATATTTTATTATAAATATACACACGTTTGTAATATTATACATATACAGTACATATAACTAAATATTAAACTGTTATGGTACAGCCTATACATTTTTATTTTATAATCTCTCCGCTAGTGATATTAAAGCTTCCCAGAAAACAATAGGTATACTGTTACCTAAATGGCTAAATGTCCAAATGAAAAGGAAATGAGGTAATTTGCCAATGTTTTTGGATACATTCTTATGAGGTGATACTGTTAACATAACCAGATAGATGTATTCAATTAAACCAAGATTCAAACTTTTTCCTATCCTAAAATTACCAATAGAAATGTATTCAATCAATAGTTATCTTGAGGCAGTGTATGAACTGTTATTAAGTGTTTCTCCTATTAGGTAGGAAATTACTTTTCCTCTCTCATCAGTGCATCTTAGGAATTATTATTATGGGGGGGGCAGGGGAAAGGAATGTGGGGAGCTGTGGTCTGTAATGGTGTACAAGATCAGCTTGAATTTTAAGGGAGATTTGCATTATGAGAAAGACAAAATATCCAGGTTCTTTTATGAACACAAATTATGTCATCTAATGACAAGTCAGCAAGCGTCAGCCACAGAATATATATGATTTGGAGGAACAGAATTCTCTGCTTTCAGCTAACAGTGATGAGAAAAGTTATAATTTTGCTAACCCAAAAAGTGAGAATAGATTGAGATGGTTTGTAGGCAGAAAACTTGAATAGTATATGGGAATTAAAATTTGGGGTACGAGAGTCAAGAAAAGGAGGAAGGGAAAACAGTAGACCCAATAAGACATAAGCATATAAAACATAAAACAACATAATGCTACATATAAATCAAAATATGCAACAAGATGTAGGCATATGCAACAAGACAAATACACATTGCAGCTCAGTGGAAATAGTTTGTAGAGAAGAAGGCCTCCCATTTAGTGGGATGACCTATAGTCCACACAGTTCATTGCATTGTGTGGAATTTATTCTTTGTTTTTATGAGTGATAATAGCTTGCTAATATAACTTTATTCATGGAAATTGTATTAAGTCTGCAAAATATACCTCATATTTGGTTGTTTATCCTAAGTTTTCAGAAAGTGAACTTAAATTAGAAAGATAATCCAAATTAAAACAAAAAACCTCTAGGTATTTCTTAGGTACACTCAGGGATACCACTTTGCCAACACATCCACATCCTACTTTCACTGCTTCATAGATCTGATTTGTAGGACCTAAAGACAAAACTCACCATGCAGAATCAAGCCTATGAGGCAACTTTGTGAAATTGGACTGGTTACATGCAAGTTAAGCCTGGACATGTGGCCTAGCTTCTTCTGGGATAAGAGCTAATGAGTGAGAGATAAATCATTCCCTTTCACAAACTTGACCCCTGATTTCATTTATTTGCCAGAACAACTGCAGGTAGATGGCAGTTGTCATGCGTATAGAAAAATAGAGTCAATTAGTTTCTTTTTTTCTTGAAAAATGCTACTTTTCCTCAAAAGTGAGACATCTCAAAAGTTCCCCTGTCCCTTCCACAGACTAGGTAGTCCCAGGTCAGGTCCAGCCCAGGGTGTATTGCATTGGTTTTTTACTCCCCTCCTGGACCAGAGCAGGAGGGAAGTGTGGAACCATTCACTCTTGCAAAAGGAACTCTCAAAAGAGAGATATTCCAGGTTGCGATCTGAAAGATATTATCCCAAAAGGGGCATGTTTAACCCAAGCAGAAATTGAGTGAACACTTGTATACTTCCTGGTAGAAATATAACCCCTGGGCATGGCCAGGGTTATTTCCCTTTGGTGCTTGGAGGGCTGGTTAATCACCAGTATTAATACAGGGTGAATCAAGATACAAGTATCTTTAAAAACTTTTGATCTATTTTCCAATATTGAATATTATTAAAGTCAGTCTCAACTAAAATGTTTTCCCTACCAGCAATTGTTGATGGCTGCCTTTCTACTTTTAGGAAATAATAGGTCATCTAATATAAAATAAAGTCTAAAGTATACTTGAAATTGGCTATGGTTTGGTTAAGTGATCATTCATAACTATTGCATGAGCTTAGCATCCAGATTGCATTGATATTGATATTCAAAGTGAAAGCTACTAGAAAAAAATTCCAACTGGAAAAAATATATTAGCCATTCATATCAAATCTTAAAGTACAAAATGACTACACAAATGAGGATGCTAAGATGTATTGAGCATAATTTTTTCTTTGGGCAGCTTCCTTGTGTGGAGCTAAGCCAGTCATGTTCAATCTTTTTGCCCTGTGGGCTGATTGAGTGGTGCCATGTTGATTCACAGGCTGGATCTACTCTGTGAGCTTGAACTGGAGTATGGTGCTAGACCAGCTGGGACCCAATCCAGCTACAAGGAGCCATCTGGCCCCATGTCCAATCCAGCTACGTGGAGCTTGGAAATTTAGTGGCACAGCATTGACAGTGTCTATTGCCACCACTCGCCAGCTGCCAAAGTTTCAGACTTACAGGGAACCCCTGTGGGCTGGAAAACATGGCTCAGTGGGCCACATTTGGCCCACAGGTCAGGGGTAGAGTACTCCTGGATAAGGCCAAACCGCAGTAGCTATTCTGAACAGTTTAGTACTGCAAAATGTAGTATGTGAAAAGCTACTTTCTTTAGGTAGTTATTCAGACCTCACGCAGTAACTGAAGCAGTAGAACACCTATACAGGACCAGTACATAAACAGTTGGTAGAGATGTAGTATTAGGGCTGTTATAATGGAGGTGTATGCTGCAATCACAAAAGGGGCTGACATGAGGCTTGGCAGTTCAGAGAAAGTGGCTACCCACTTAGACTTCTTAAAAATTGTTTTGCTGCCATTAAATGGGCTCCATGTAGCTATTCTTTGTTCCCAACTCCAGGCCCTGTAGATCAACAATAGAAGTAGTTATTTCACTATGATGCTCTGAAAGGAGGTACTCAGTCTGCCACTCAGCCTGAGACCCAGATGAACTTCATCAGAAGTTAAGTCTGCCTATCTGGAAGCAGTTGCAACTGATGAGTTAATTAAGGTAAAGCAACAAGAGGCTTAAAAGCTCCAGGAACAGAGTGCAATGAGGAGAGAAGAGGTTGGTGTGCTGAGGAATAAGCACAAAAAACAGGTTGTCCCTCCCTAATTATGAAGAAAGACCACAGGTTTCCACTTTGCTTGTTGTTTGCACTTTTGCTTGTTTTGTTTGGTGTGGTGGACAAAGATGCATTAAGTGAAATAACTGGGTGTGTCTATATGTTCATTAATGAGCTATAGTTACTGTGCATTAAGTTTAGTACTTGGATAACCAAGTACTGAATCAATACACAGTAACTGGTGCTACTGAGCAGTAGTGATGGCACATGGCTTTTAAGTGATGCTAACTGTACAGTAGCCTGATACTATTGTGCAGTAGTGCATTAGCATGTATGTTGCCCCGCATGCCACTACACAGTTAGCATCGCATGTAGACATACCCACTGAATGGCAACCTGAACTTACAGATTTCTGGCCTTGATAAGGAATCTAGGTGATATGAGTGAGGCTAAATATTTTATTATATTGTTCAATTAATGTAGAGACTTATTTAACTGATTTTAATACATAGTTTAATATGTGAATATTAAAAAAAATGGTAAACATAACTGTGCCAGACTATTTTTAAATTTTATGAACATGTCCAACTTATTTCTAAAAATATATCATTTAAAGATACAGACTATCCTCTTGGGCAATGGCAGTCAACCTTTTGGCCCTGCCTGATGGATCTCTTGAGGCCTGATCTCCCCTACCCCCTATGCCAGAGCTACATCACAGAGCCACACTATCCAGCCCACTGGGCTCCTCGCTAATCCAGAAACTTGGCAGTAGGGCTATTCTCCTGCCACCAAATCTTCAGATCTGTGGGGTGTTTGGTGGGCTGGATGATATGTCTCAATAAGCTGGAGTTTGAGCACCCCTGCCCTGCCATAAAGGCACTGATTTTTTCTTTTTTGCAACCATGTAGAACGGGATATACATAGACAGTTTCTCTCAACATGCTATCTCTTCCATTCCTTTTCCTGTAAAGGAGATAAGCTGAATGCTTATTTGATGCCTATACTAACACTGATGTTCACAGGGTGGGAAAAGAATGTATCAGATGCTATGGAGACAGGAAAAAAAGAGAGCTGACTAATTATGGTATAAATTGTGCTCTCTATGCCAACTGGTATAAAAAGTATCTTCTATCTCAATGCTGGATAGCCAATGCTGTAAGTACAATATTTACCTTGAGCCTAAGATGATCCTAAATTTAAGATGACGACCTCCCCCACAATCATAAATTTTCCATGTATAGAATCTAATAATTAAAAAAAATAATTTTCCATGTGTAGAATCTAATTATTGAAAGGTCACCTTTAATGCTTCTCTTTCATCATTGCAGAGCCTGCTGGCCTGGAGCAAGGGGACGGAGGGAGAAAGAGAGGCAGGCAGGGTGGGAGGGATAGGTGGAGAAGAGACTCTGCGGGGAAGATATTGGGGTGCAGAGGCAGTGGTGGGGTAGGTACACACAGCAACTGCAGCTATGGCCTCAGACCTGGGTAGTGCTGGAGCCTGAGCCACAACAGACAGCCCCCACTCCACTGCGCTCATAAGCAACTCTAAGTTAACCTGCCCCACAATGGGGGAGAGATGTACTCGATTCTAAAGCAAGTTATCTCCAGTCTTAGGAAAATTTGGAGATAGTAAGACATTTTTACAGTGCTCCAAATCTTGTAGTTCTTTTGGCCTACAGTGGGATGGACGTACCTGTAATGGAAATGCAATGAAAGCTTGGGGAGTAGAATTTATTAATGGATGTTAAGAAGACAATTTACAAAGCTGAAAGGCTAGAAGGAAATATAAAGATCTGAATGAGGGTGGCTGTTATAATACAGGGTGGGAAAAGAAGTGGGGGGGCACAGCAAAGTTACTTAGTGAAAGTGTAGCCTACTTGGTGCGAGGATGGGGTTGGGGGTAGGGGAGCTAGGGGCACAATGCTTACAAAGGAGAGAGGGTACAAATGCCCTGTGCAAGGAAGCCACATCATTACAAAGCAGTGGGTTTTGAAGAATATTCACAGTGACAAGTAATGTTATGCCACGTTAGCAGAGTGGCCAGCTACAGAAAGGAATCCTAATAAAGTTAGTTATTGCATGTAGTGTTTTACATGCATCAGGTTGCTTTTGGAATATTTCTAGCAGACAAATGCTATTAATTGTGCATGTCATTATTTTCGAGAATAATTGTACTGAGGCTCTCTCTGTGTTGTAGACTGCAGTATAGTGTAGAAATACCCAAGCTATCAGAGAAGCCGCTTGCTAATTTCAAACTAGCTAAGTTATCTCAAGACTATAGACAGTGTAGATGTACCTTGAGGTATGTTCCTAAAAGATGGAAAAAGAATCAATTCCAAACGGCAATGAGTAAAACAGGAAGATATGTTATATCACTATTTGCCAGGGCAGTGCCACCAGAGCAGGTTCCAGAGTGAAAGGAAATTGCAAGCTATGTAACCCAAGAGTTGTACTGCCACACAAACTCCATGCTAAATTAGAATACTCTTTCTGTAGCTTAAACTTTTTTTCTCCTCACTTCTGAAGATCAGCACAAGACGTGCTGCAAAATAAACAGAATTTTGCAGTTAGCTAAAGACCTTTAAACCTTTGGATTTTCTTAAAAAAAAAAAAGCAAGGTCTGTGTAGCATGAATTGGGCTATTTACTTCATAATTCCTCACATTGACTCAAAGCTGAGAGCATTAGGAAAACCTTGAGCCAGAGAAATAATTTGAATGCCTTTAACTTTTCTCTGCCAACTGTAACGATAAATATACCTCTTCTTTAAACTGTCTTTTTTAACTCGCTCTGTACTGCCACGAGTCAGTGTTTGTGAGACAACAGACCATAAAGAAGTCAAGGAGTAATAAGTATGCCATTAGAAATCATGGGGTGGTACCCAACAAACTAAAGCAGGGGTTGCTGTGTACTTATATAGTTTAAAAGGCTAAGGTTTTGTATATGGTTAAAAGTCCAGGAAATTGTGAGAAAGGAGCCCAATATATACCTCAAATTAGGGTTTAATTAATTCTTTCCTATTCCTCACCAGAGATTGTGATATATATTCAAACACAGGCAAGATGTACACCTTGCTGGGGTCATTTGACCTCAGTACTCTCTCCTACCATGGCAGGGGGTTGGACTAGATGATCTACTCAGGTCCCTTCCGACCCTAGAAACTATGAAACAACACTTACTAGAAGTAAGTGGTCTTATCTATCTTTCGGCTGTCTGCCTGTAATCTAGATCCTCCATTAGTGATCCAAGAATGTCTTGGGGCCTACCGTATTAAAAACAGCCTCCTCCTGGACTACATTAACTTGGCATGGGCAGAGGTAATCTTTGTAGTGTCCAAGTGGAGTAGTTGAGTGGTAAAACCTCTAAATAAAACACACAGTTCTGCACATGGTAGTTATGGAGCCTGCACATTGCTCCAGAGGTCCTTAATATTCTACTTACTGCCCACTGGTTCAATTCTTGTGTCCCATCTTTTTTTTATATGTCTGGAAAACTTACTTGTACATCTGTGCATTGTGGTAACTATTAATCAGGTAAGTATGTTGCCAGAAGGGAATGTTGTGCAGGACCTCAGTACAGGAACATACTAAAACATGACTGTAGAATAATTTCTGTTGGAATTCCAAAGAATAAACTCTTAGCCGCATTTTAGCATTTAAACAAGGATGACTCTGGAGTAAGAGGGCCTTTGATGAAGCATAAAGCAGACCTGTTTGCTAAAGTAGCCAGTACAGCATCACAGGACACCAGTGAGAGAATAACGTGAGCAACAGGGTTGGGGATGTGGGGGAAGCAGGTGAGTACGAGAGTCTGTTTTGCATTGTTTTTCCAGAGGTGATGCACCTACTCCAGTATTATTGTAGGCAAATTTATCCAGCATCTCAGTAAGACCACTTTCAAAGCAGGCTTGATAATGCCGGCTAAAGAACTAGGTGGTGTCTGGATGTAAACTATAAAATAACTCGGATAAACCTAAAACAAATTTCAAGCGTAGGCAGGCCCTAAAATATATCACAGTACCTGGCCCACTATTGGCACATTATGGGTAAATGACTGTTAAACTGAAAGTTAATAGCCAGCTAATTAGTTATGTAAAGATTGTCTCCATATTAAATATGCATATGTAGAGTAGCTGTAATAAATTGTGTTTAAAAGTTCTAGAAGAATGTGAGGCCATGTAAGCCTCTGAAAATGTAAGGGGCTTTTGTGCAACCCTAGGCCAGCTGATCTGGAATATGCCAAAATATTAGCCAACTTCATCAGAAAAGCATGTGACTACAAAAGAGAATAAACTGTTGTGCAAATTAAACAAAACATGACCAAAGAAATCTTTTTTTTCCCCTTCAGAGCACTCCCATTACTAAAAATCTAGGTGGGTATACTTGCATGGGGCCTTATTTTTTTAAAGGCAATCTCCCATTCTCACCAGTGGAAATTTTGTAACTTCAGGTGGAAAAGAATTGAACCATCAAACTATTCCAGCTTAGCAAAATACTAGGCCAGAGTTATAATGGGGATAAATGTGGCTAATTGCAATTATGGCCTTATTGTTGAGCTGTCAGGGGAATTCATGATACTCTGGGAGTTCACTTGAAAGTAATTTAGAAAAGAGAACTGCCAATAATTCAAGGTTGGGCTGAGTTTCTACTGCATTACCTCTATCATGCAGTTTCTACTAGGTATATCTCTGCAGAAACCTATTATACATCTTGTGCTCCAATCTAAAAAGTAGTGACTACCTTGTTGCCTCCCCACTTGACACCCACACCTCCTTTTCACTTCTTTCAATTTCTATTAGCTCCCAGCTTTCTAAGCTTGACTAATGTTGCATACACACATTCAAAGAACCTGGGAGAATTCTCCCAGGTTTGTTCTCTTTGTAGAAACTTCCTGAGATATTCAAATCCTGAGGCCCTAAAGACTGAACAGATTGTCCTGTGCACATATCCTAGCATGCTCAGTAGTCACAGTCTTCCTTAGTCTGCCTGCCAACAGATCATAGCAAGGCATAAGACAGCCCTGATTGGATGACTCAGACTGCCCATAGTTAACCTCTTTTCTCTGCAGCACAATGTGGTAATTGCAAAGAGGAAATGTTCTGGAGTAGCAGAGTCCAGAGAGTGGACAATCTCCCTGGGGCAGAGGGGTAGGAGCCTGAGAACCAAATTCTCTTCTAAGAGAGCCATTTGCTCTCCCAGGAGTGGTATAACCCCAATTGTTCCTGTAGTGACCATTTTTACCCTGGGAGAAAAAGCCTGAACATCTATACACTCATAGTTTTTCCTAGGAGAACAGCAACTCTCCCAAGAGAAACTATGGGCACTTTTACATGTGCTTCAGGAGGTTGAAGGGGCAGCACTTAAATTAGAGTGGCTCTGAGAGCCTCTTTAATTAAAGAGCTTCTGCATCTCCTGTATCAGCATTCTCATGCTTAAAAATGGTGGTGGCAGCACTTGAACTAAAGTTTGTACAATGAGCTTTAGTTCAAGTGTTCTCACTACCATTTTTATGTGTGGGGACACTGATACACAAGACACAGGAGGCTGCTGGACTGCAGCAATTGCCATGCTCCAGCAGATTAATTGAGTCTGCTCTCAAATGAGGCTGCACTGGAATCCCAGCACATTGGAGCAGCCTCCGTGCTCATGTATAGGTGTCCTGTATGTCTATATGAGGCCTAACGGTGGCACACACTGCAGTCAAAATATGTGACTGCACTACATGTAAAAATACTAAGGTTAGTTTTAAATCAGTTAACTGTATGCCAGCAAAAATATAACCAAAACATCATAGAGCTGAGTTCAAGTTAAGTACCTGAATATCTACCCTGCTTCTCACATAGGCTTTGTGCAGCCCATACCAATACAGCCCATTGACCGGTGCTATCGTACAGTGTTATTAATATTTAAGATAGCTTGGGTACATATCTGAACAGGTTATACTCACACCTTTGACTGCATCATAGGCAGACACCTGGTCAATGTACACACGGAAGAAGGGGTGAGCCAGTGAAGATATTCTGATTTGGGCAGTGGCCTAATGAAGACTTTATTAAATTATGAGTCGCAGTTTCTCTAGTAAATGTCTTTAACTTTATGGTTCCAGACAGTTGTATGTGTACGGTTTAGAGAAGGAAATGGCATTCTGGTTTTGGTTCTGTTGCAATGGTTTGCACAAGTGACATTTTGGGTCCTACCCAGAAGTTTGCCAAGCTTGGATGAAAAGATTAGAAATAATCATTGTACCTTAGATTGCAATATACTATACCACACTAATCAGAGATATCTGAAGTCTGCACAAACTTTGTTTGCCCATCCATACCAGGCATTTAATAAAGCTAGTTTATCCGGAAGGGAAGTTAAATTAAATATTCCTAAATGGATGTGATGCATATTCAGAAAAATATGAAGCTCAGAACTAAAAAAAATAAAGAACTATAATTAACTTGTCAGGGGGGCCTTTTTTAAACCATACTTGCTAAAACTTGTGATAAGTATGTGATTTTTCTGTAAGGAAGGGTTTGGATTGGGTGGCTGGGGCTGGAAATTTTTGTAGATGTGGAACACGTGGAGGGGTTACCAAACTAACTGTATCTTGCAGATGACACCAAGCTGTGGGGAAATGTAGGCACATCTGAGTGTAAGGATCCATGATGCCCTTGACAGACTGGTCCTGTGGGCTGAATGCAATCAGATTGAAGAACCTTCACCATAAGGTCACCATTACTATACTATGGGTGGCGGTTGCTGGCTGACACCACAGCTGGAGGGGACCTGAGGGTGAAAATTGACCAGAGGATGCATATGACTCAACAGTGCAATAAAGTCACCAGCAGGGCAAACAGAACTCTGACGTGCATCAGTCCGTCTGTTGCCAATAGATCCAGAGAAGTACCTCTCCCCCTCTGTTCAGCGTTGGTGAGGCCACAGCTGGAGTACTGGGCCCAGTTCTGGGCACTGCACTTCAAGAAGGATATGGATATGCCCAAAATGGTACAGAGAAGTGCCATATGATTAGGGGCCTGGAGGTTAGGTATGATTAGGGGCCTGGAGGTTAGGCCTTATGAGGAGAGACTCTGGGTTTGTTCAGTCTCAGTAAGAGAAGACTGAGAAGTGACTTAATAGTCACCTACAAATATGTCAGGAGTGAACACCAAGATCTAGGGGAGCAATTCATCAGAAAGGCACCCCATAGGAGGACAAGGACCAATAGGCACAAGCTAGGTGAGGAAAAAGTTAACTGAGGCATAAGGAACAACTTTTCTGTAAGGGTCTAGAATCTGGAACATACTCCTGGCAGAGATCATGCAGTCGCCACCCCTGAAGGTATAAGAGAAGGCTGGACAAACACCTTGTTGAGCTTGTTTGAGCCCATTTACCACCTGCCCATGGCAAGGGACTGGACTTGAAAATCTTACAGGACAGGTTCCTTCCAGTCCTTCTATTCTATAACCCTATGATTCTAACCTAGGCCTTTTTTTTAAATGCCATAAAAGTCAATCCTAAGTTAATTTCACTTTTTTTAATTTACCACCAAAGAACAAAATAAAAAATCATTTTTGAAGAACTGTAAACCTATTTAAGTATTTTCCTGTTTAAGCATTTTTCTAATTTAGATACTGAGTATTAACAGAAATATGGACTATATGTTGGAAAGCATAAAATGCTCTAATAAGTGTTTTCTTGGATATATAATGCCTAAGAGTACTTATTTATCTTATATGAGAGAAAAGGTAAAGAATTAATTCAAAACAGTCTAGTTCAAACAAGTTACTCAGTTACAGAATGAAAGAGAACAGAAACTTCAGCAATTTGGTGCAAAATGCCTATGGTCCTGATTATGCAATTATAGTTATGGGCCTGATGCACAGGATGCCAAAATCAACAGGAGACTCAGATCCCAAGAGTAATAAAAAAATCTTAACTGATATGTCTACACTGCACAATTATGTACCAAGTGGAAAAACACCATCCAAGTCCAAATGTGCTAGTCTACATACTGGAAGCAATGGAGCTATATTCAATGAGTTAATGTAGCTGTTTTCCTCGCCAAGCAGCAGGATATATTAGCTCAGGCAGCTTGCCATCTTAGCATACCTCTACTGCTTCTATTCCAGAGTTAGCTCAGGTGTTTCTGTATAGCATTGCATTATTCAGTGGATACATTCACAAATGGTACAGAATACATAAGGGGATAGTGAACACCACCAGCATGACTTGGCAGGGTTTACTTTTACATCACTCTTTATTTTATTTGTCCTTCTTTAGCCAAGAAGAGGGGAAAAACAACTAGTAGACATAATTTGCACTCCTAACTGGCTCTGCAGTCCTTATTCTGGACATCACAAAGCAGAATGCAATCCTATACTCACACTGTACTTGCAGAGGTAGCCAGTACTAACTCAGAGACTAAAAGCTTCCAACCCTCACAGCCCTCTCTAGGAAGTCCCTCTGTCTGCAGTCCCTAGTAGCAGTTCTGTGTCTTCCCCTGCCAAATCAATTACTGGCAACAGCAGGAAGGCTAAATTTCTGGTTTTTAATCTAGGAGGTTAAATTCCCTCGACTGTCTGTCTCATGGTGAGTGTCAGAGGGGCCAAAACTCTTTTCCAACTCCAATCTTTATAAATAAATCTAAACAGAGATGTCTCTTTGCTGGAGAGAGAGTGTTATTGCGAGTTTTTCAAATATTAACCAAATAGGTGAGTACCTTTATTTGCCATCCCCAGTTGCATAGTTTGAAGTGCAATTCTGAAGACTTGTGTGTCTGTAATGATACTGTATATGGACTAACACGAAGAATTAAGCAGCAATGTTTAAAGAGGTTTCTGGGACAAAAGTCTTTATCAGTGTTCCAAATGTTACTCTTTCCCTCCCATTACCCTTTCTCCCATTTGACCTGCTTCCCATCCCCTTCAAGTTCAGGTGGCTTCTCCTTTATCCTCCTTTAAACAGGAGACAGGGTATGTATTTATTTCAGCATTTAAAACTAGTAATTTGGGTTTGAGTCATGTTAAATATATTCTGCATTCAACTTCTTGTAGGATCTTGGCTTATGGAATTACACTCAACTTTATACATTCTCTTCCTCTATATCCACCATGCTGCCCTGCTAATTAAGAAATCCTTTCACATTTTCTATTCTGTGTTTTAAGCAAAATATTTTGTGTGTGTAATGCATTGAGCCCCATATTTAGCATGTTAGATTTTTGTAGAATGCATTTCTTTCTTTTACCATTACTTTATCATGTCATACCTACCAACCAGTGTACATCCTCTATGACTTTTGTCCAATTTCATCATTATGACTCTATGGTTTGTATTTTCAGTTACTACTTGTAAACAAAATGCAATTTGAGAACTAGTATTGCTGCTTTTGTTCTATTTCAGGTCAGAACAGCAGGAAATATCTTGCTGACTAGAGCCTGTGGCACTGCTGGTATCTAGTAGGGCAGTGTGAAATTTTGCTGGATGTTATGTTTCAACATTGTTTCACCTCATTTCGAGCTTAAAACACCAAAATCAAAATGAAACAAAAGGCTTTGAAAGAGCCTTGAAATGAAATGAGGGCAGTCAAAACATTTTGAAACTTTCAAAATGTTTCAAGTTTTGAAGCTGGGCTTGCTTGCAGGGAAACAGAAACTAAGGAGAGGAGGGAAGGACTGCTCTGATATTGGCTGTGTAGCCGGCCAGTGACTGTGATCCTTTCCTGAGGTCCCTTCCCATCCCAGTGCTCTGGGGGAGGAACAGAAAAAAACAGCATAAAAAGCAGCATTGTTTGAACTAAGCTTTCTCTGTACATTGGGGTCAATTACTGAGCTGTGTCTTCCAGCAGCTCAGCAGTGTCAGAGAAAGGTTATGAACACTTCCTACATGCTAGCCTGTTATTAGCAAGTGGGATTAAATACCTTTTGCTTTCTGTGCCATTTTATTATTGTATTCATTCATCCCTTTAAATTTATTCCCCCCATACTCTTTTTGTTTTTGTTCATCTATTTTGTTTCTCTTCTCCCAGAAAATAAATCTGTGCTTTTCCTCACAGTGTGCATTCCATTTATTGTGCAGGGAAGCACATAATATATTGTATACTATAATATAGAATGTATTCAGGAACACATGCTACATGTATATATTTTATTTATTACATGCATGCATAAATACATACATACATTATATAAATGCATACATACAATTATCTATATATAATTACATGCAGATTGCATTAGAGAAGAACACTTATTTTCCAGCACACCAAACACACTGTGAAACACACCTTGAAGTGTGTTGGAAAGGCAGCTGGCAAGCGTTCAGGGAGACGTGGAAGAAGGGGTAGATTGAGAGTTGTAAGTCTTGCCACCCCCTCCAAAACTGAGATACAGCTTCTTTCCTACAACTAACAGGCATGAGGTTTCCAGTTCTACTGGCAGTAAGGAGAGGGGAATGATGCCACTGCCTGAGTCGGCATCCCCTCCAAGAACACCAGCCATAACCCCCACCACCACCACGACAACAAGCAGCACCAGTACGACAGTCTCCTCCACCCCCATTTCACTTCTCATCCTGAGTCTTTCAATGCCAGAGGAAGAGCTGGATCTGAGTGCCATAGCAAGGGAAACTCTGGGGAAGGAGGGGGAGTCATCTGAGTTTGTGCTCCATACCCCTTAAGTTTCCCCTTGAGCTAGGTGTCCTTCCCCAGAAGGCACTTTGGAAGAGGTTGCGGTAGAGGTTGTGAAGGCAAGTAGTTTAGTTGAGTCCACTCCTCCTGTTATTGTGCCTCTTCCTGCTGAGAAGGGGAAAAGACAACAGCCTCATGTGCACCTGCACCCTAGAAGTGAGTGGGTAGTGTGGTCTGGGATCATTCTGAGCTGGTAGATGATCCCACATATGCTATCTGCCTGCACTGCTAAACCAAAACCAGCCGGGGCAAGGAACAAAACACATGAGCATGTAGAGACCACCCCCTTGCCCTTGCTCCTTCTCAGCCTGGAACCAATGGAAGCATGCCCAAAAGGAAGTCCCCCTCTTGCTTTTGCTCTAAAGCCCCCCCCGCCCCCTGAAGCAGAGGCAGGGCACCCTGGAAATGTGGGGGGAAAGGTGGACAGAAAGCGGTGGGGGGGCACGTTGCAAAGGTGAGCAAGATCACCCAGACCTTTGGGGACATGCTGTCTGTGGATGGCCAGCCCTTCTCCTTAGTTGAACAGCCAGGGTTCAGATGGTGCTTGTGGCCCCATCATACCAAGTGCCCACATGCACCAACTTCAGCAAGATGGTGATGCCCTCCTTGTATGAGGCATGCAAGGAGTACTGGAGGGAGAAGCTGCACAAGGCAGGTCCACAGGTGACTGTACACTTCACCTCGGATATCTGGAGCAGTCAGGGTGGAGATCATGCATACCTCTCCCTCACAGGGCACTGGTGCGACCAGTCAGGCCATTGGTGGGCTCTCCTTCAAGTTGAGGTGATGGATGAGTCCCACATAGCAACCAAGATTATGAACCACATGTTGCAGGGGTGGCTCGTTGGGCAGGGTGAGCTCACCTGCGGGTTCATGGTCATTGACAATGGGGCCAATATGGTCACAACAGTCAGCGATGCCAACTTTGTTGGCATCCACTGTGTGGCACACAAGTTTCACCTCATTCTGAAATAAGGGGGACAGAGTTGTCAGTGATGGTGCCAGCACCACCAGCAAGATCATTTCCAAATGCAGAAAGGTGGCAGGCTACTTCTACTGGAGCATCAGGGGAGGCAAGATGCTGTGGGACAAACAGGCAGAACTGAACATCTTGCAGCACAAAATCATGCAGGATGTGGAGACTTGGTGGAACTCCACATACCTGATACTTGAAAGGCTGGTGGAAAAACAGAAGGCCATCCATGAGATGGCCTTACTCATGGAGACTGGGATCAGTGGCCCCCTTAACAGAGCTGAGTTGGATACAATCTCCCAGATCTTGATGGCCCTCATGCCCTTACTCGAGGCCACCAAGACCCTCAGCGCTGGCAATGCCATCCTTAGCCAGGTGATCCCTATAATGAGGGAACTTCAGAACCAAATAGAGAAATTCCAGGGGATCAACGTTCCTGGCTGGGGCAAGTCACTTTCAACAGACATGCAGGCACTGGTGAGGCACCTGAAGGAGGGCATCAGGAAACGGCTTGCAGTCCAGTCCACATGCTGGCCACCTTGTGTGATCCAAGGGTGAAGGGGAGTATCAGCAAAACCCTGGATCAGTGGACAGAGGTGTTGGTGAAAAGAGGCAGGGAAGCAGAAGGGCAGAAGTGTGGGGATATGAAAGAGATGAATCCACTGTCCCATGCCAGCGTGCCATTCACCAGCCAGTCTCTTCCTCTGCCATTGCCATGCTGGCAATTTGGGCCAAGAACCATGGCTTCTATGGCGGGGTCCAGAAGCACCAGACCCCATCATTAGGCAGGTAGCACTCAGGCCTTGGTGACTGCCTATCTTGAGGACATGGAACTGCTGTTGTGTGACCCCTTGGCCTACTGGGCAAGCCGCAGCTAGATGTGGCAGGATCTGGCCACGGTTGCCCGGGAACACCTGTCCTGTCCACCAACCAGTGTTCCAAGCAAGAGGATGTTCAGCAGTGCTGGGGATGTAGTGATACTCCACCGCACCTCCTTGGATCCTGATTTGGTAGACCAGTTGGTATTCCTCAAGGTGAATCTCCCACTCTGGGGTTCCCTAAGCTCCATATGCAGATGGAGTGAGTGCCACCCTCCTCACTCCATCTGTGCTTCCTCTTTTTTTTTTACTCTTGGCTTTCACAATTATCTAGTGCCTTACTTTCAGAGCTGGAGGGGGCACTCACTGTATCCCCAGCCAGCAGGGGAAGAACATGTCCCTGCTGAGCTCTCATGACAGAATGAACCTTGAGGTATGGGTAGGGGCTATGACCACTAAAACTGCACCCTGATAGGGTTGGGAGGCCTGGGGGAACTGTTAGTGGCACGGCAGCCTCAGGAAATAACAGGACCATGGATCTCCCTGGTGAAAGGTAGGTAGAAGGTGTCATAACCTCCAGCTACCACATGCATGTGCAGTCCTGACTGGGGAAAGCCCAGACCCAACACATCTTTGATAGGCCTAAGACTTGCTGGTTACAATGGAGTTGTGAGGCTCCAGATGAGCTCAGTTTAGATGCCTAAGATGCCAGCTTTTGGGTTGAAAAGCCCTTCATCAGGCTGAGGAAGCATCTACAGTTGGTGTGCATGCTGTTCCACGATGGAAGGAATAGTAAAGAAGCCAGAGGCTTGTATGCAATACAGGCAAGAAAGCCAGTCAGTGAAAATGGAAAATGAGGCATCAGGGGGTGAGGGACAGGCTTGGGGACAGGGAAGGGGGAAAGGGAATGTAGCAGGTAAAAGTGAAGAGGTACTTGGGGATTCAGTTTTCTGGCAGGTTGTAGTGTGTCAGAATTCCAATGTCTATATTGATTCCATGAGTTTCTGTACTTAGGAGGATGATGAAGTGCAGTTCATAGGCTCATCTGTGAAAAGTGGTTTGTAAATTCCCTTTGAGGTTCAGGCCTGAGAGATTGGAGACAGGTAGTTGGATGTTCTTGTGTTTGATAGATTTTCAGTGTGAACTCTTTCTGGTGTGCAGTTGTTGCTTGGTGTCTCCTACATATTTTCCATCATGGCACTTGGTGTCCTGATGGAGATATGTACTGTAAAGATATCTTCATACTGGAGATATTGTTGGCAGGTTTTGCATGTCTTGTCATGGCATGGCCTGGAACCATTCAGTATGTTTTGGACTGTAACTGATGTTACTGAGGTTCAGTGCTAGTTTGAATTTACAAATCACTCTACCGTGTTGTCACGGAGGCACTTGGGTGCTCCGTGCCTGAGATGAAGAAGAAGTGAGCTGCCAGTCACCAGGGCAGCTCAGGTGAGGGTTGTCAGAGCTGCCAATCATCAGGGCAGGGCAGCTGTGGGTTGCCAGGGCAACCAGCCGGTCAGGTGACCGGAAGGGGACAGGGCCAGGCCCTTTATAACAACTGAGGCCTGGGCCCAGTAGCAGTTCTCTTCTGTCTGCTGCAGGAGTAGGAGCTCTGTGGCAGAGCTGAGCAGTTTGAGCTGGTGGATGTTGCTGCTGTTGTGCTGGCTGGCTGTGATGATGCTGGGAACAAGAACACCCTAAAAGGAAGTAGGATTGAGAGCCCTGGTGGGGGTTTGGAGTTTATGGTTTGGAGTACGGAGACTCTGTGTTTATGTTACAGCCAGATGGCTTGAGTCTCAGTTATAGTTTACACCGGAGGACCGGGTGAGGCTGTAGGGGAGCGAGGAGGCCTCAGGGGAGCTCCCCAGCAGCTTGGGAGTCCCCAGTGCCCAGTAAGGGCACAGTGCCAGCAGGGCACTACAGTTGCACCAGAGAGGCACGGGTTGTGCCAGAGAGAGGTGCGGTGTTTGCCCAGAAAGCAAAAGACCCAGAGAAGGGTCAAGGGGCCAGGCACGGCTATGGCCACCTGAGCCCCAAAGTCAGCGCTGGAGAGGCACGGGGTGTGCCAGAGAGAGGCACGGTGTTTGCCCAGAAGGTAAAAGACCCAGAGAAGGGTCAGGGGGGCCAGGCACAGCGGCGGCCACCTGGGCCCCAAGAGTGTGAGGAGCGCAATATAAGCCCAGAGGCTGGGCAACTGCCGCAGAGAGCGTGGCATGGGCCCCAGAGAGGGCAAGGCCCCAGAGGGGGCAGAGACAGAGTACGCACAGAGAGCGCAATGCAGGCCCAGAGGCTGGGCAACCACTGCAGAGAGTGCAGCGTGGGCCCCAGAGAGGGCAAGGCCCCAGAGGGGACAGAGAGAGAGAGCACAGTGCGGTGCCAGAGTGGGCACCATAATAGGAGTGCAGGCGCGAGAGGTGCGGCACAGGCCCCGGAGCGGGGCAGCGGGCGCGAGAGCCAGGCCCGAGGGGTGCCGGTGACAGGGCGGCGGCGGAGAGCCAGGCCCGAGGGGTGCCGGTGACAGGGCGGCGGCGGAGAGCCAGGCCCGAGGGGTGCCGGTGACAGGGCGGCGGTGGAGAGCCAGGCCCGAGGGGTGCCGGTGACAGGGTGGCGGCGGAGAGCCAGGCCCGAGGGTGGGTAAGGAGCCCGGGGTGATAGAGAGGGCACGCATAGCCCTCAGGTGGGGACATATAGCGGCACCCCATACGGAGTAGGGGCAGGACACACTTACCAGTCACCAGGCGGATAAAAGCAGCCTCCCATAAACATATATTAAACAGCAAAGTCGTGGTGGGCGAGATTGGAGGGTGCTTGGACCACCTGAAGTGATGGTAGAGGGGTGCTAGGGAGTTCACGGCTGCTCCTAGGCCCCACTCCCTCACACGTGTTGAGTAGAGGCCCTAGCACCAGTTCGGGTGCACCTTAACACACACACACAAAGTCACACATGTCACAAGTTTTGCTCATGAGCAGCTTGAGGTGCAGTTTTTCAGAAACCCCTGGACCTATCTCCTTGAAACTTAGTAGGATACATGGCTATCATTTCTGCTGCTTTCATCTGAATAAGGCAAGAAATTACAAAGTTATAGGCATTTCTGTGATTTCCCCGTTATAGCCTATGAGTAAAATGTCAAAACGCATTGAAATGACAAAAAGAAACGGAACAAAATTAAATGATGAAATGAAACGTTGTCCCTTTGAAACGGTGAAATGGAAGTAAAAATGAAACAGCGCTGTTTCACACAGACCTAGTATTTAGTATGCATATTCATAGAAGTTTTGGTCAGAAGAGACCTTAGCAGATCATCGGGTCTGACTCCCTGTCCTGAGCAGGGAAGAGCTCTGGGATCAGATGACCCTAGCCAGATGTATGCCCAGCCTCCTCTTAAAGATCACCAAAGTAGGGGAGAGCACCACCTCCCTTGAAAGCCCATTCCAGCTTTTGGCAACCCTTACTGTAAAGAAGTTCTTCCTGACGTTTAACCTAAATCTGGTCTCTGTCAGTTTATGGCCATTGTGTCTCATTACCCCAAGGGGTGTCCTGGTAAAAAGAGCACTTCCTACTCCTTGCTTTCCCCTTCTGATGACTTTATAGGTGGCCACAAGATCACCTCTCAGCCTCCTGTTGCAGGGACTGAAGAGATCCAGGGCCCTTAATCTCTTCTCATAGGGCTTTGCCTGCAGGCTCCTAACCATGCAAGTGGCCCTCCTCTGAACCCTCTTGAGGTTGTCCACATCCCTTTTGAAGTGTGGAGCCCAAAACTGGACACAGTACTCCAACTGTGGCCTGACCAATGCCGCATAAAAGAGAAGTGCCATCTTCTTGGGCCTGTTTGACATGCACCTGCTAATGCATGATAAAGTTCAGTTAGTTTTACTGATCACTTCATCACATTGATGACTCATGTTCATCTTGGAATCAACAGTGACTCCAAGATCCCTTTCCACTGCTGTGCTTCTGACAAGGTCCTTACCCAGCCTGTAAGAGTGTTGGTGATCCCTTCTCCCTTGGTGCAGCATCTTGTACTTGTTCTTATTGAACTGCATCCTATATTATTCTGCCCACTCTTCCAACCTGTCCAGATATGCCTGGATTCATTCCACACCTTCTGGTGTGTTAACTTTACCCCAGAATTTGGTACCATCTGCAAATCTGGACAGAGTGCTTTCCATGCCTTCATCCAAGTTACTGATAAAGACACTGAACAGCACCAGTCCACGGACTGAGCCTTGTGGGACTCCACTGTCCACATCTTTCCAGGTTGATATCGACCCATCCACCGCCACTCTCTAGATGCGACCCCTAAGCCAATTTGCCACCCACCTGACTGTGTAATCATTTATGTCATAGTCACTCAGTTTATCTATAAGAATACAATGAAATAACATATCGAAGGCCTTCTTAAAATCCAAGTAGATGACGTCACCTTGATTCCTGTGTCTAAGCATTATTAGTATATATAGTAAGTGCTAAGTGAATTTTTCAAGCCAAGTATACTATAACTAAAGTACACTAACTCTACGACCAATTTCACTTATTTTTTCAACTGGCCTGACAAGTATGGACCATATCCCTTTGAAAACCTGCTCCCAAAGCTGCTGCTTAACTATTTTTCTATTCTCTCTACTTTTAACTGAGGATTGCAGCAGACTAACGCAGGGAGTAACATTTTATTTAATCTTGTTCTTGCTTATCTTACATTTCTTATTTAAACTAGTGATGGTACTTACCCTGTATTTATAGGATACTGAACAAAAAAGGTCTTTCTTCACCTTATTAATTGGAAGAGCAGAATTTTAGATCATCTTGTCTTGTTCCTTTTGCATAGAAAATTTCAGGTAGGCAGTCTGCATCAAAACCTTTAGTTTCTATTCTGTGAAACATGCCTTTCATCTTGCCAAGACCCTAATATGGAACACAGATACTTCACCATGGGCAGCTAGGAAATGATATTGGGATTTATTCCTATTTAATGTTGTACAGAGCACTCTCTCCATAACCTTAGTGTTATGATTCTGATACCTAAAGTAATTAATTTATGACAAAAGTGAGCTGTTTCCACCCCAAACAAACTGGTTCATAATGGTAGGTGTAGATGTAATGAGCCATATCCCTCGTAATGAAAGACAATTATAATATACAGCATGCAGCTGCATGTGACTTGATATTGATATCATAGAGTTAACTATGAGTAGAGTTGCCAGCCTTGTATTTCACCACTCTAACAGGTTCAGCAGTGGACCCCAACCATGGCTTTTCTTCATAGTTCAATCCCTAGCAAAGGGAAGCACAAGCAGAAGGTTAGAACTCCCAAGCAGTTATTTTGGCTCAAACAGCCACTACCCTGACATTCAATCTAAAACCACATTGTTTTGTGTTTGCCCCAGTTTCCCTATCTAAGAAAGATCATCTCATTAAAGATAATTTTACTTAATACAACTTGCTGAACATCTGAAAGGATCACTTCATGTTTGAAAAATGCTTTGAAGATGAAAAGCTCAATAATTGCAAAATATTTTTTATTAAATAACTTTAAGTCATTGACTTCAAATTCGGTGTGAAATATACTTCCAGGGATCTGGATGTTGTCAGAGAAGATTTTTTTTCTATTTGAATTTCAATACTCTTATCCAGCAATGCAGAAGATTTTTTTGAAATAGTGTTTAGAAAAATAAAAAATGTAAATATTTAGCCATTTACAGAACACCTCAAAACAACTCATTTCCTTTAGAAAAAGGTACCTTCTAAGGGACTCTGAACAGGTCACTGTAGGAAACAAATTAAGTGTCTACTAAAATAAAAATAAAATTTGGTTAAATCCATCTTTCAATTGCATTAAAAAGTAACAAGCATTTTCAAATAAAATACTAATATAAATTCTTGATGTATTATGTACAGTGGCTTTAACATGCCACTGGCAGAAAAAAAAAGACTTTTAATATGATTAATTTACACTGTGTCTTATAGAATTATGTAATTAATGTAAAAATTTCATTTTCAAGATTAAACATCTGTATATATGAAATTAGCTACATATTTCATAAGTAATAATTTATATCTAAAAATTTATTTTAATGGATCTTTAAGTAGATATCAATATTCTCCTTCTCCTTCCTTCTACCCATTTCCATGGGAGTTTAAGCAAGTCTTCTATGTTGTCCTTATGTAAATGCTCTAGTTCCTACAAGATAGGAATCTGAATTGCAGCTGGAACCTAGAAATTTTGGCATTGTTTACAGCTGAGCACTTGCATATCAAATTGACAAGTGCTTGGAGCATCATACAATACCCAACAATAGTGATTCCAAAACACACAGTCCAGGTGCTAGATTCAACTTGATTTCATACTTAAATCCCTCACATGGCTACTAAGGGTGCATCCAGACAAGTGTACACATATGGCTTGCAGTGCTGCAGACCTGTCTGTGGCACTACAAACCACACGTGCCACACATGTAAACGTTCACCATACTGCCCATTTGCAGTACAGTGGGAGTTTTTTTGACACTGGGAGATCCTGGTGTCAAAAAAAAAAAAACAAAAAACGGTCAGCAAAAAAAAAAAAAGCAGGGTAGTGCATGTGGCAGCAGTGTGTGCTACCCAAAACCTGAGCCTGGCTGACTGGAGCCACACTAGGACTGTCAGCCAGGCTCTGTGCACCCAGACTGTTGCTGGTGGAGGGCCCCAGGACCCCAAGTAAGGCTGCTGGGGCCAGTCCTGGTGCTGGCCCTAGCCTCCCCTATTGCACTTGGGACAACTTGCCACATGCCAGAACATGTGTGCATGGGTGTTCCAGGGAACAAGTAGCAACAGCACAGCTATCAGAATGGGGCAAAACCATAAGAAAGGGAAAAAAAACACACCAAATACAGGTAAAGGGATTGGGGGAGGGTTGAGGGTAAGAGGGGAGAAGGAGTACATGGGTAAGAAAAGAAGAAAAATCAAAGAGAAATAGTAGTGATTCGAAGAAGAAATATTATTTCATTTCTTAATAACAAATATAACATTTAATTCAAGTACACATGCCTGTCCTTGACCTTGAGTTTTCTGCAGATCTCCCATCTACAGTGTTTTCAGGTAATGATATTGTAGTGATCACCAGGTTCAATAAACACAGATGTACATGAATGAAAAGAATCCTGAAATAAACTGTATTTGTGGAGCAGAATGCAAACCTCTGCTGATCCTATGTCTGGCTCTAACTAAGGCTAAGTACAGGCATTCAAGAAGCCCAAGGCAGAAGCACTTTTATTTTCAAACTTTACTTTAAATGCCAAAGGTTAGGCTGGCACTAAACACAACAGATGTTAACCCTTCAGCCCAACGGGTGTGTGTGGGGGGGGCGCACTTGCACACCTCCCAGTGTGTCCCACCATCTCCCTGGGCTGCCAAAGACCCTGGGCAGAGCCAAACAGCCATGCCAGCTACTTTGTGGCTGTTTGGCACTGGCCACCATGCCCCAAACCCCCTGCTGTTGTGATGCCTAGCACACAAACGGGTATGTGTGTGCGTGCACACCTGTATATTTGTCCCTGATGCCTGGGTTCTGTGTGTGTGTGTATGTGTGTATACAATACTTAACAGTATTGTACAAAGACTCAATCCTGCTCCAGTTGAAAACAAAGGAAAATTACCCCCAACTTCAGTGAGTGAAGAATCAGGCCATAAATCCTTGAAAAATAGCAAGTGGAACTTCAGATTTAAATATAACTACATTTCAACAACTTGCATGCAACTGAAGGACTGAGAGATAAAACTTAAAAAAACCCAACCCTCTCCTCCCCCCAGTTTCATTTGACTCTTAGGCTATTTCAGAAAACACACAATGGGAGTGTTACTGCTCTGAGTGCAAGCAAGCAATGCCTTAAAATCCTCTGAACAATTTCTTGGTAAAAAACACATTGTGTTGGTGCTGAGGTCACAGTCTCCATTTCCTGCCCTGACACAACTGTGTCCTATGACTGCTAATGTTAGGATGCCATCTACTTAGGCAATTAAAAAAGAACTGATGCAGCCTTGCTACAGTACTAAGAACCTGGTGATCCTAAATCATCATTTCTGGGGCATGAGCTGGCAAATGGGGAAAACGCAACTTCCTCTACTCACTCTGGCTTCAGGAGGGAGGCCCTATTTGTCTCTTTCTTCCTAAATTCTGTACAGATTTTAAAGAATCTACTGAGTTCTGAACTAAAATAAAAATCACTGCTTCTTTTGCAGACAGCAGATTGGGAAGGTGGGGAAAGAGTTTTCTCTCCTCCCATTAAACAATGTGGGGTATTTCTGAAGGAGAACATTGTAGACTTTGTCTCAGAGGGTTTTTTGTTTTGTCTTGTTTTGGTTTTTTTTGTTTTTTTTTAAACGGTGAGTGACTCTAAGAAAAGAACTCTACATTAAGGCCAGCAAGACCACTGGACATTATTATTCATATAGCCAGCAAAAGCAACAACGGTAAAATGGTAACTAATAAAACAGTGTGGAACCTTGACAAAAATAGAGTGCCTGGAGTTAGCTGCCATATGTATGTATCTGTGGGGCTCTCAGCAGCATACCTCAAACCTGGTAACAGACTGTCGGAAACAGCTTTCTATCAAGTGCACATGGTTCCAAACTATTACTCGAATGACCAGAATTATTAGGAATTGGCTTTAAAACACGAGACCTGAGAAACACTCTCTGCTTCTTTAGGGGCTATTGAATGCTTCCAAGATTTCTGGGGCTTTTTGTCTGTGAGCTGGACTCAGTAAGTTTCTGGTTCTGCATCCTGTACTGAGCACAGGTAGTGTAAGCAGGGCCCAAGCATGGGGGGAGGGTGGAAAGGGTACAGTTTACCAGGGGCCAGAGATCTGGGGAGCCCAGCCCAGGCTACACCCCTATTACCATGAGTGTCATGATTTCATAGCTGGGAGGGTCAGAAGGGACCTGAGCAGGTCATCAAGTCCGACCCCCTGCCATGGACAGGAAAGAATGCTGGGGTCAAACGACCCCGGCTAGGTGACTATCTAGCCTCTTTTTGAAGACCCCCAGGGTAGGAGTGAGCAGCACTTCCCTTGGAAATTGGTTCCAGATCCTAGCTGCCCTGACTGTGAAGCAGTGATTCCTGATGTCTAGCCTGAACCTACTCCCAGTCAACTTATGACCGTTATTCCTGGTCACTCCTGGTAGTGCTTGGGGGAACAGAGTCTCATCTGTTCCCTGCTGGTTCCCCTTGGTGAGTTTATAGATGGCCACAAGATCCCCTTTCAGCCTTCTTTTGTGGAGGCTGAACAGGTTCAGGTCCTGTAGCCTCGCTTCATAGGGCCTGTCCTGCTGCCCACCTTCTACATTTTACATATATCTTCGGTTTCCCCAAACAAGTTGAAAAATGTCGATGCTACTTCTTAGTATGTATAGTAGGTCTGTGCAAAGTGGTTAGTATTCACTTCAGGTTCGTATTCGGCCAATTCGGAGGACAGTGATTCGATTTGGTGAATCAAATCACTGTCCTGAACTGATTCAGCTGAATCACATAGGCCCATCCCCTGCCCGCTCTCCCAGCCCTGGCAATGTCTGCCCCCACCTCCCCCACCCCGGTCCCGGCACTTTGGGGGGGAAAAAAAAAAAAAAAAAAGGCCTGACCAGCTCCTGCCATGTGAGGGGGTGATCCCCACTGCCCCCCCCACTTCCCCATGCTGCATGGGGGGCTCTGCACAAGCCCCCACCAGCTGTCCCAGCTCCTCCCCCCATGCTGCCTCACCCATCCCAGCTCTGGCCCTTTAGGAAAAAAAACCCCAAATCCCCAGACTCACTGGTTCTTGCCCAGTGAGGGGCAATCCCCACTGCCCCCCACCCACCCACCACAGAAGCCAGTGACTGCAGGGTTTTTTGGTTGTTTTTTTTCCTTAAAGGGCCAGAGCTGGGGTGGGTGGGGTGGCCATGGTGGGGGCTCAGGGAGTGGAGGGGTTGGAGGGCTCATGGCAGAATCCCCCACGCAGTGGGGGGCAGTCGGGAGCAGTGGGGATTGCCCATTCACCAGGCAGCACCTGTTAAGTGGCGGCTGTTTTTTAAAGGACTGGGAGCTGGGGCAGCCATGGGGGGGCTGGGGGAGCAGGCAGGGTATGGGGCCTGGTGGGGGACTCCTAAGGTTCACTCCCCCTACCCTCTACTTACCAGCTCTGAGTCCAGCTCCATCTCCCTGCTGCAGTGGGCAGGGACTTCCTGAATCATCAAAGCTGTCTGAATCTTTTCTGAATTGATACTGAGAGTTTCAAATGGATTTGGATCTTTTTATTGGTCCCCTAATTCAATTAAGGTTTGGAGATTTGGCCACGGAATCGAACCAAATCTCCTCCAAATCAAATCAGTGCTCAAAGCTTCTCACAGCCCTAATGTATAGGTGTGCTGCTATACATCTTGCACATGTTTAAGTATACTTTTATAGTAAGAGGAGTTTGGGTTCCTGTCTGCACCAGGAGCTCTTTAACAACATTTGAAAAGCACAATACAATCTAACAGTGTTACAGAACTATTAAGTACCTTGGTAGAGGAAGTGTTTAGTGGGCATTTTCATCACCAAACATATTTTGATGTCATTCTGAACCATATTAAATAGCGAGGAGTTAAACCCGATTTTACGTTAAAAGCCTCATGTCTATTAGGGAACTTGTCCATTGCCAGAAATCAGTGAAAATGAATCAGTTCTTAAGACAGGTTAACTCTGAGCAGAGGTAAAATAGCAACTCATATGCATTCAGCACTTGCTTAACTGTACCCACGCAATAAGAGAAATTCAGCAATATGCAGTTTTCTTTGTGGCTGGATCTATACTAACCAGAAGGAGAACATGGGTCAGCTTGGGAATAGAGGCTTTGCTGACTTGTTAGTTACAGCCTAGGGATGGGGCCAGCCTGGCATTTGGGCAGACCACATGAGCTCTGGCTGAGGCCAAAGCACTGCCCTGGAGGGAGAGGGAAGGGGGTGAACAGGGCGCCACAATGCCCCCTGAGTTGCAGGTGGAAGTGAAGGGATCTGGCACAGATGTTCATTACAACTCTCTAACCTACAATGCTGAAATCTGATATCATATCCATCCAGGGTTATCTTAGAGCAGAATCCACCATTTTTACAGCACTGATCATCTTTGTTCACCAATTTTACAGTATCCTGACTGTTTAGTTATGGCTATAGAGCACTTTCTGTGTGTTTCCCGTGCAATAAGTGTAACTTCTGTACCTGGCCTATCTGACTAACTACTTCACTAAAGGGCCATCTCCCAATTCCCAACTTTTCCAAATTGAGGAGTGTATCTAAACTATAACCTTCAGCACTACAGATATAGAAACAATGTGGAATCCTAAGCATATTATATTGTGGACCATCCACTATAATGAAATCTGGAATTCACCTGTTCCCACAAAATGATATTGGCATCTTGGTATGAAGCAAAAACACAGAAGAGGACAGCATGTCCTTAGTGACAGATTTGAGTAGGAAGCCATTTCAGGCAAGTACATTCTAGCCAAAATAATAGCTTTTTAGAAAGTTGTTTATTATCAGAATATGAAGGAAAGAAAGGCTTAATTTTAACAGTATCATGGAATAGATTTCATCATTGAAGGCTTTACCAATTGTTATTTTAAGTATAGTGGTTTCTTAACTCAGTTTTGGGGTCTGAGAAAATAGACTAGATACCACTTGTGCCCTTGTAAGCAAGTTATTTATTTATTTTTAAAATGTTTCTATCAATTTCTTTGAGACCACCAATGCAAGTAAAACCCTACTATTGGTTCAGGTCCTGTTGCTGACCCTCGGTTGTTCTTCAGCTTCCAGAGACAGTAGTCAAATTCTACAATCCTGGCAAACTCCCATGCAATTGTACAAGAAGCCAGGTTAAAAGTAGCCACATTTGACTTTATGAGACTGCTAATGCAAATCTAAATCAGCTTGTCTTTAAAAGAAAGAAACATGTGCCACCCCTAACATAAAAAAGCAAACATTGCACCACCATACTCAAATGAGCAGAGAACTTAGAAATCAAACACTAGAAAACTAACAGAAATATAAATATCAAACATAAATTGATAGCTGTCCTGTATCAGTGCTCACTTTCCATGTTCATAAATCTGAAGGTGCTAGAATCAGATAGAAAAGGATCAGCTATAGTTGCAGCTACTATATCCCAACCAAACCATTTGTGTGGTAGGACAGTTTGAAGACCAGAAAAAACTAAATTACACATTGGCAATAAAGCATTCAATCACATTCTCTTCTGTTACTATTTTAGTTGAAGTAAGAACAGTGAGAGAAAAAAGAACCATTATTTTCTTGTTTAGAAATAATTTTGAGATATTGAAAGGGATTTAGACATAAAAAGCAAACATCATTCCACAAATTACACTATAAATACAGCAAGAATTTAGTGGTATCTTGATAATGTTGGAGACCTATTTGTCACCTTGGATATTTTACCACCCACATATATCTAGCACATTGGGTAACAATCAGATAAAAGTAAACTGTCAACAATTTCTCATCAGACATGACAGGTTTATCTTGATCTTTCTGCTGTAATCCTGTGTAAGAAGAAATATTTAAAGGCTTTCAAAATTTCTACACAGGCCCATATATTTAATGCAATGATTTAAGACTGAAATAATACTGTTTATAGAAAGATTTTCCCTTCATAGTTTGAGTGATATATGCATTGCAGATCTTCATTTTCAGCCTTTGAAGGGATGTTTGACAAATGGGGGATCTTGGGTGCTACAAATGCTGCATAGCATTTCTCTGGTGGCTTCACCTTTGAGACTGCGTTTGTGGAACTTAAATTAAGTACCAGCCTCTGACAAATAAAATCCCTAAACTATGACAACAGCTATAATGTGGGTGGAGGGGGAGGAAAGTAGAAATTTATAAGCATGTTTGTAATATAGTGCCCATCTTTCAGAAAGAGAAGAAGGAAAATCCAAAGGATTACAGACTGGCCAGCCTCACCTGAGTCCCTGGAGAAACCATGTTGCAGGTCTTCAAGGAATTCATTTCTAAGCACTTGGAGAAGAAGGTGATTAGGAAGTAAGCAAGGATTCACAAAGGGCAAGCCATGCCTGACCAACTTGAAATAAAACAATCATATAAAATTAGGGTTGAAAGGGACCTCAGGAGGTCATCTAGTCAAACCAACCCTCTGCTCAAAGCAGGACCATCCCCAGCTAGAGCATGCCAGCCAAGACATTGTCTAGCTAGGTCTTAAAAACCTCCAAGAATGGAGATTCCACAATACCTCTGGGTAACATGTTCCAGTGTTTTACTATTCTCCTAGTGAGAAAGCTTTACCTAATATTTAACTTAAACTTCTTTTGCTGCAAGTTGAGACCATTGCTCCTTCTTCTGTCATCTGATACCACTGAGAACAGTTTAGTTCCATCCCCATTGGAACCATCCTTCACATAGTTGAAGACTGCTATAAAATCCCCTCTCAGTCTTTTTTTCTCTAGGCTAAATAAGTCCAGTTCCCTCAGCTGCTCCTCATAAATCATGCGTCTCAGCCCCCTCACCATGCTTTTAGTAAGGGACCCAAAACTGGACACAGTACTCCAGCCGTGGCCTCACCAGTGTCAAACAGAGGGGAAGAATCACTTGCCTTGATCTGCTGGCAACAATCCTACCATGACATTAGATTTCTTGGCACTAAGGGCACACCTGTTGGCTCATATTCAGCATGTTGTCCACTGTAAACCCCAGGTCATTTTTTCAGACTTGCTGCCTAACCAGTGAGTTCCCAGGCTGTGTCTGGGATTGTTTTGCCCTAAATGCAGGCAGGACCTTGCATTCATCCTTGAACCTCATGAGATTTCTTTTGGTCTAATACTCCAATTTATCAAGGTCTCTCTGAATCCTAACCTACATATCAACTATTCCCCCCAGCAAATTTACTGAGGGCTACTCCATCCCATCTTCCAGGTCATTGATGAAGATATTGAACAAAACTATCCCCAGGACTGACTGCTGGGGCACTCCACTAGATACCAGCTGTCATTGAACCACTGATTACTATCTTTTGAGCCTGACAATCCAGTCCATTTTCTATCCATTTTACTCATCCGAACTGTACTCCATTAGCTTGTTTGAGAAAATGTTGTGGGAGACTGCATCAAGAGCCTTGCTAAAGTCAAGGTGTATCATATCCACTGGTCTCCTCACATCCACAGAGCCAGTCATTTTGTCATACAAAGCAATCGGGTTGGTGAGACATGGGGGATCCATGCTGACTGTTCCTAATTACCATCTTCCCTTCCAGGTGCTTAAAATGGATTCCTTGAGGACCTGCTCCACAATTTTTCTAGGGACTGAGGTGAAGCTGACCAGCCTGTAGTTCCCTGGATTCTCCTTTTTCCCTTTCTTAAATGTGGGCACTATATTTGCCTTTTCCCAATCATCCAGGACCTCTCCCAATTGCCATGAGTTTTCAAAGATGATGGACAGTGTCTCAGCAATCACATTATTTAAGCCCCTCAGCACCCTCAGGTGTATCCTGTCCAGCCCCATGGACTTGTATACATTCAACTTTTCTAAATAGGACCTAACCTGTTCTTTCACCACAATTGTCTGTTCACCACCCCACAACACTGAGTCCAGTGGAGGGAAAAGTGGTTAGGGGGTTAGGGCACATGACTTAGGAGAGGTTGGGAGCTAACCTTGCCCGTGAAGACTGAGGTGTAAAAGTCATCGAGAACTTCAGCCTTTCCTGCATCCTCTGTCACTAGGTTGCATCCCACATTCAGTAAGGGGTCTAAGTTGGGCCCAGTTTTCAGTCTTGACTCCCCTTAGTGGTATTTTGTGATTGAGAGTCTGCTTATATGTGTGATACTTGCTTTGACTAGGAGCCAGGAGGGAGAGCTGTAGACCCAGTGAACTCTTGGCTCTGACAAGATCCCGACCTACTATCTCTGAGAGGAGCAAGCACAGTAGAGATCCAAGCAGTGGTGTGAGTTGTAACAAAGGGAACCTGCTCACCTTCTGAGGTGATTTAATGGCTGACTGGTTAACGGGATGGTTGATGTATGATTGGCATTGTTCCTTTCTAGCTGATTGGACACTGGAGTGACTGGCAGGAGTGGTATGACCACTAAGCATAAAAGGAGCTGACATTTGTGAAATGTGTGTGAGTGAGTTGGTGTATGTGAGGGAATTGTGAGAACTGTTTGATCTGCATGGTGGGTCTTTGACTGCTGCTGAGTAGTGCAAGGTGACTGGTGTCCTCATCAGCTAAGTGCAACTCCAAGGAGGGAGTACTCACAGTGCTGCTCTGAGGAGGGAGCATCAGTGGGATGTCCACCAAGTCCCAATCTGTCATCTGAGGGTAAAGTATAACCCACCCGCTTTATACATGGAGCGCTTGGTTTCCAGAAGGGAACTGCAGGTGGAGCTTCACTGAGCTGACAGCTTCTGCGGAGCCACCGTGGGGTCAGAGAGTCTACTTTGCTCTTTGCTTGTTGTTTCTGCTGGTTATCCCTCATATTGTTGTATCGTTGCCTGCTATTGTATATATGTTTTATTATCCTACTGTTTGCCTTACCTGTTTAATAATATAGCCCAGTTGTTTTCAAATTTACCATTGAGTCTGTGATTCTTATATGCAAGTTTCAGACACTAGGTGGGGTCGGGCCATAGATCAATACCTAGTGGAGAGCTCTGCAAGTCCCCAACACTACTATTATTTGGACTTGGGTTTCAAGGACTAACAACCCTCATTATTGCCACTATTTGCATTCCAAATTCTAAATAGTGTTCAGATTTGATTAAATTGTACAAGAGATTCACAGCTCTTTACCCACACTTTCCCTGATCCTCCTCTTGCTGCTGGCATACTTGTAGAAACCCTTCGTGTTGCCCTTGACATCCCTTGCTAGCTGCAACTCCAATTGCACTTTGGCTTTCCTGACTTCATCCCTGCATGTCTGAGCAATACTCTTATATTCCTCCCTGGATATCTGTCCAAGTTTCTACTTCTTATGAGCTTCCTTTTCGTCTTTTATTTTACTGAAGATTCCCTGCTAAGCCAAGCTGGTCTCCTGTCATACTTGCTAGTCTTTCTGAACATCAGAAAGACGATGGTGGTTTGTTCCTCCACCCTCAGTAAGGTTTCTTTAAAGTACAGCCAGCTGTCCTTGACTCCTCTCTCCTTCAGACTAGCTTCCCAGGGGACCTTGCCTATGAATTACACAAGCAAGTCAAAATCTGCTTTTCTAAAGTCCAGGGTCCTTACTGTGGATAGAAAGGTGGCTTGATCATGAGGTTCACTGGGTAGTGATCAATGGCTTGATGTCTAGGTAGCAGCTGGTATCACATAGAGTGCCTCAGGGGTCAGTCCTGGGGCTGTTTTTTTTTTTTTTTCTTTTTAAATATCTTCATCAATAACCTGGAAGATGGGATGGAGCGCACCCTCAGCAAGTTTGCAGATGAAACCAAGCTTTGGGGGGAGGGGGGAGTAGTAGGTACACTGGAAGGTAGAGCTAAGATTCAGAGAGACCTTGGCAAATTGGAGGACTGGAGTAAAAGAAAGCTCAAAGAAGGTTCAACAAGGACAAGTGCAAAGTCCTGCATTAAGACAGAACAATTTCATGCACTGGTGCAGGCTGGGGGCTGACTGGAGAAGCAGCAGGTCTGCAGAAAAGGACAAGAAGATGGATGACCCATCAGTGTACCTTTGTTGCCGAGAAGGCTAACAGCATACTGGGCTGCCTTAGCAGAAGCATTGCCAGAAGACCAAGTCAAGTGATTCTTCTCTATTTGGCACTGGTGAGACCACACCTGGAGTACTGTGTCCAGTTTTGGGTCCCCCACTACAGAAAGCAAGTACACAAATTGGAGAAAGTCCAGTGGAGGGGAAAAATGGTTATAGGGTCAAGGCACACAACTTTGTAGAGACTGAAGGAACGAGCTTATTTAGTTTAGACAAGATAAGATTGAGGGGGATTTAATAACAGTCTTCAGCTACTTAAAAGGTGGTTTCAAAATAAATGGAATTAAACTGTGCTCAGTGTTGGCAGATGACAGAACAAGGAACAATGGTCTCAAGTTGCAGCAAGGGAAGTTTAGATTAGATGCAAGGAAAAACATTCTCAATGGGAGGGCAGTAAAACACCTAGAAAGATTTTGCGATTTGGAGGTGTTTAAGACCTAGGTGGCTAGCCAATGTTTTGGTTTGCATGATCTAGTTGTGGATGGTCCTGCTTTGAGGGGGTTAGTCAGTCTAGATGACCTTCTGAGGTCTCTTCCAACCCTAATTTTCTATGATTCTGCGATTTTGCTCTCATTATTGGGATAGGTATTGATTAATCAAATACTGCTAACCCATGTTAAAAGCTATGCACAAAGTCATGTAAGGTGTTTTTAAAAAAAGCTCTTGGAATTTTTAATAATACATATTTGTCTCTTACTTTTAATCCTTAGAATACAACATAAGTATACTTCTTACCTTTTATTTGCAACCCAGAATTTGCAGTGAAACTCAAGATTTTGCTAGAATCCCTTCACCTCTGGGAGCTAGAGCTTTAAGGAAACACTATATATGAGACTTGATAACCCTGGTAAATCTTTTCAAAGCCAATGGAACAAATCCTGTGTAAACCTTGAGTACCAGTGAGCAGAATTTGACCTAAACAGCAGCATCTCCTTAAGTCAACACTCTGATTAATGGTATGCCTGCTTAATTGGAAAGATTATTGTAGAACAGTGCAATTAGTGCAGAGGACTCTTAACAAGGATAAATGTACAGGTAATCCACTTAAATGGCATACTTGCCATGATCTGCAAACCTATCCACAGCAGTTACCAGGTATAAATTTGTATTTGTTACTATCAGTTTTCAGTGATGTCACCCACTATTCATCATGCTACTACTACAGCTTCCCTATAGTTTTTTCTTTTTTCTATAAGGTTTTAGATGGTTTTTAACCATGCATTTTGAGCTCTGCTTATGAAACAGGAGTGATCTTCTGCACAGTACCCCCCCATATGCCTGTAACAAACAGGACTCTCACACAAAACCAAATTCTCCTCTCACTTTTGTGGGCAAAGTCCCTGTCAAAGACCTCCAAATGCCATCTATGGCACTGATGTGTCCTTTTGTCACCTTTGGTCCCCTTTATTAGTATGAATTAGGGATTCACCCTTGTCAGGGGAACAAAATGTTCAAAATCACCCCCCAGAATCCAGGGGGACAAAATGCCTCTCCTAATTTTCTAATCCTTTTTCCATTAAGGCCATCCATTGCTTCCCCTCAGCAGAGCTGCAAATGCCAGATCACATTCTCCTCTGCAATCCAACCTGGGGATCTTGCAATAAGCAACAAAGAACCAATCCTTTTTCTGGACTATTTCTTGCCTAAGACAGGTGTGTGATCCAGGCTGACCTGGACAAGCTCAGCAAATGGGCGGACGAGAACCTGATGGTGTTTAACACGGAAAAATGCAAGGTTCTCCACCTTGGGAGGAAAAACCTGCAGCATCCTTATAAGTTCAGCAGTCCTATGCTGGCTAGCACTGTGGAAGAAAGAGACTTGGGGGTCATCATTGACCACAAGATGAACATGAGCCTGCAATGTGATGCTGCAGCTAGTAAAGTGAGCAAAACACTGGCTTGTATCCATAGATACTTCTCAAGCAAATCCTGGGACGTCATTCTCCCCTTGTACTCGGCCTTGGTGAGGCTGCAGCTGGAGTACTGCGTCCACTTTTGGGCTTCACAATTCAAAAAGGATGTGGAGAAGCTTGAGAGAGTCCAGAGAAGAGCCATGTGCATGAACAGAGGTCAGGAAAACAGACCTTACGACGACAGGCTGAGAGCCATGGGGCTCTTCAGCCTGGAAAAGTGTAGGCTCAGGGGTGATCTGATGGCCACCTATAAGTTTATTGGGGTGACCACCAATTTCTGGGGAAATGTTTGTTCACCAGAGCGCCCCAAGCGATGACGAGGTCGAACGTTTATAAACTACTGCAAGACCGTTTCAAGCTGGACTTAAGGAAAAACTTCTTTACTGTCCGAGCCCCCGAGGTCTGCAACACCCTGCCACCAGAGGTGGTTCAAACACCTACACTGAACACCTTCAAGCATAAGTTAGATACTTATCTTGCTGGGATCCTATGACCCCGACTGACTTCCTGCCCTTCAGGTGGGGGCTGGACTTGATGATCTTCCAAGGTCCCTTCCAGCCCTAATGTCTATGAAATCTAAGAAATTTCCTCATCAGTGTTTTATCTTCCAATTTTGTTTTACTTCCCTCAACTAGTTTCCTGGAAGCTTCTCTGAAATTAGCTGTAACTTCTCTCTACACCGCCCCACTTCTTCCTAGGCAGCAGCTCCTTGTAATAGGTTGCATGGTCATAACTGGGGAAGATAATCATGTCCTTCAGTTATCCTGGTTTCTGTTGCATGGGGAATGTATCCTTCCCTATAGTGGGTTAATATTAACACCGTTGTAATTCTTTTGCACTAGGAAAAGGGATATAGGGTTAGAAAGATACTAGGGTATACACATGCCAAAACAAGGCTTTGGAATGTGTTTTTCAGGCAAGGCACATACTAAGACTATTGCAGCTACAAGGAATAACTTCCATGGAGCAGTTTTGCACTTCCTTTGCAGCCTGGGCAGGGCAGGGCTTCAGAATTACTCCCTTCCACTTCTTTGAACTGTCCTAGCTTTCTGTCCTAATTTTGGCTTCAGTGCTAAAGTATAGGATGGAGCCTTCGTTTTACTACAACACATTACGGGGGAGGGAAAAAACCCACTGTGTTTTTATTGGTATGTAGTTAAACCATATGTGTTTGTGGAAACTATATGATGTGCTCAGCTACTAAGATATGTCCAGGTAGAGCTCACAGCACTAAAAAACCCCTCAGCTTACTGGCAGACAGATACTGAATTACAAATTAAAGTTTTTAAAACTCTCTAAAGTATTTCTGAAGTGCCTTTGTTTTGAAGTATGTAGCAAAACCAAAATACATGATAGCCTAACATAAACATTTTATTGTCTATTTTTTTCTTTGGATGACCTGTATTATTAACTCATTATCTTGCCTCTCCTGAGTCATACAGACATCTTAAACGACTGCCAGTATGTCTGAATACTACACTTGACCATTATATATTCTTTCAAGAAAGATTGTGTATGTGCCCATCCACTTGCTTAGCTGGTTGTAGGTAATAGAGGTATTTGACATGTTCCTCTGGTATGAAATCAAATTCACAAATTAGCATACTCTCTGCCCATCCTTTCCTTGCTGAATATAAAATCGAAGAAAAGATAAAAGAACACTCTTTCTGAGTAGCCATAATTAATTCAGAGACTGCTAAATAAGTAGTGTGAAATAACTTGCTGCATGGCCTGACTTTTTCTGTGGGTTAGACAATATAGTGATCCAACCTATGACATTAGAGACCTAAGCCACCCTAATTGTCAATAAATATCATGAACCATATCCAACTAGAATGCAATTACAGAGCTGGAATTCAAAAGCCTGTAAGAAGAACCTTGAGCTTGTGACATTTACCAAGCTGTTTCTGAAGACATAAAAAAGGAAAGGTCATGAGAACCAATGGCTTCTTAGGATTGTGGGTGGAGAGAGAGTTGTGGTGGTGTGAAGGTTAGATAACTGGCAGTTTGGGATAACAAAGTGCTTAATTTAGCTATAAAGACATGTTAAAGATCATTACAATATAATAATTAGTTACTCCAATAAGTAAATAAAGAGCCTGAGTGTGAATTCCATGACATTTGGATAGTAAAGCATGCATATTGAGTTTCTCTGAATGTTACTTTTAGTTTCTGATTTACTTGATACTTTTGCATTTACATCAAAAGGAAACAAACTAATACAACCTTAAGAAATGCACTTTGGTGGAAATTTCCTTTGTGTGAAGTTCTGGTGAGGAGGCTGTTGGGAAAAAGGAACATGGGGGACATTTTCAGCATTTGAGTACAACTGTAGATGAAAGAAAATAGTGTGGAATAGGACTAGCTTGTGGGAGTTTAGGGACAGCAGAACATAGTGGATGGTTACTGCTTGCACTGGAAAATATGGCACAGGGTTTCCACAGTGTCACAAGGAATAAGAAGAGATTTACAGAATCAGGGGGAGTAAGTTGAAAAGTATTAGATGTATAATGATCCTGACAGAAGTAACAACAACATTTTCCCTGAGTGGGCAAGTGGAACGTGCGCTGTGTTCACTGCCTAAGGGAGGGTGCCAGAAATGGGTGCCAGAATGAGCTAGGTGGCACCTCACCCTCTTGTTTTGACCTCCCCTGCCACACGCTGTAGTTTTCCTGCAGCAGCTCCAGCTCTAGTTTCAGATCCAGTTCGGGCAGAGAAAGGGCAGTGGTGCACAATGCAGGAAGGGCAGGGAGTGGTTTGCCCTTGACATGTATGTCAACAGCAAAAATAGGAGGCAGTATCTTCCAGCATCAGCAAACTTAAAGCTACTGATCCTGCACCATACACTGCTGCAGCCTAGGGTGCCCAGTTATATCTCTCCCTGACAGTAGTTAAGAGAGAGAGAGAGAACAAAAAAAATATTACGTGAGCAATCCGAAGAATGAAAAAAGTGCTTTCAGGGGCCAGATGGGGTGAAAATTGTAACTTCTGCCTGTGCTTCATGATCACTCTACTGGGCTGCAGCCTCTTCCCTCTGCACAGGAAAATCCACTGAGAAATATTCTCTGTGGGACTGTGTGATAAAAGATACTAGTTAGAATGAATAAATTATTTTAGATACTGAGAACATGTTTAAAACTCCCACTCTATTTGTGTTTGACACAGGAATAAGACCTGTACATGAAATCAGAAGTCAGAAAGTATCATAATTATTATCCATCAGGGGCCTAGAAAATATCTTAACAAAATTGTTTTTTAAAAAGGAGTTTTTGAATTGCTTAGTATTGTGAACCGGCAGTTGAACATACTAGAGTTCACCTAAGAATGATCAGATCTGTCCTTACTGAAATGGTACAAATTTTAAGATGGTTTTTATGACAGTTCCTATCAATTTCAGGGATTGAAACCCTACTTTAAGACTGATATAAATCAGGCTTAACCATGGAGCTGCTAAGGCACCTCCATATAATTTTTATACTTGTATATAGTACTATAGTTGTACATGCTGCTTTTCATAGCAAGGTAAAGAAATGGACCCTGCCCCACACATTTCATAATCCCAGTTGCTTATGACAAGACAATCCAATGGGAGGGGGAAAGACAATACTTTATTTAAAACTCCCTGCAGTACCTTATGGTAATTTTGTCATAAACATACACTATTTCTTAGAAAAGCAAAATTTTAGATAACATTGCTTTGCAGTAGATTGAGATGGAGAATATAAAGGCTGCAGACCATCTCAGAAGCTTGCAGTAAACAACTCTTGTTCTGGCAACAGTTGTAGAAAAAGTATATGAAAAGAGTAGCCGAACAAATCTTTGACTTAGACTGTAATAAAAAGCTTACTTTACTGTTGGACCATTTGCAAAAGCTGTAGTGAAGATGATTAAAAAGGAGCAAAAAAGAAACAGTATTTGCATTCATTCTGGTAATAGAATATGAAATTAAAGCATGAAGGGATTAATGTTTTAAAGCTTGACTTGCAGTGATAAAGCTAAGGTATTAGAAGAGACAACATAACCGTTACAGGATAGACAAGCAAAGAAAAAGCAGCACATGCCTTAAAGATGAGCAAGTCAACCTAGAATGGAATTACAAAATGATTAATCAATACAAATGAGAAATTGTAGAAGGAAAGAGAGCTTGGTGAGACTTCTTATGGGACTCAACACTGCAGCCGCTTAAAGATAGTGAAAGGAGTAAAGCAAAGCCAAAGAAATGCTTTCATTCAGTAGCAAAGTCATTTGTGAACAGTTTAAATTACCCTAATCACCTCCCCTCCAGCCGTCAGTATGCTCTGTCTCTTTAGTTATTTAAAAAAAAGAGTTTGGGGAAATGAGTTCTGCAAATCTAAGCTGCAAAATAATTATACACACACCGTTTTAGCATTTTAACAATGCAATCCCAAACATTTGTTCTCATTAGAATGCAAATCGACTCATTTAATAATCCCACATGAGAATTCCACCACACTCAGCTTAAAAAGCACAGTGGTATTCAAAATATTATTAATAAATGCCAACTACGGAAAAGCCAGTTTGTTTTGCCAATAGCTCAGGGTAGATAAAAGAAATATACTTACAATTTCAACATTTTTTTTCAACCAAATTTTGTTTAATTGAAATTTAACAGTGGGAATGGTCTGGGATAGTCTTTAAAAAATCAAGGTGACAATACCCTCTGCTTAACACAAACAGTCACACTCACTAAAGCCAAAGTACTACAGCTTCTTATACAAATCAATGACATCAATTTGGTTCAAGTAGAGTCTAATTTCAGTAAGCTACTTCATTGTTAATAGTTTTAACCTCTGGTACAGGTTCAAAGCAGTGTTCTGAATTGTGTCACTTTCCATTCGTCAATCCAGCTGGTGTTGTCATAAAATATTTTCAGCCCGTCTGTAGCATTTAGATAATTGCAGGAGGATTCTAATTCCATACCATTACAATCAAACCTGCCTAACACTATTTATTTTTATAACTTTCCACTGTAAAATAAGGTTTTATATATAATATATATTCACCATAAAGCTTCTAAATTGTTTGTTTAAACATTTTCTAACTAAACTCTCCTGGGGGCGGTCAGTGCAGAAACAATAAAAAACTTTGAGTACAAATGTCTAAGGGTGTTTTAGATAGCTTCTCTCAAGGAAGGGACAGATGGACAGATGAAACAAGTTAAAAGGGAAAGAAGGACAATTACCACATATTGAGTTTATGTGTTGTAATTCTTTAGTCTGTTCTCTCAATCCTATGGCAAGCAGAAGCTAAACTGCAGTAATTTAGCAGTTGTTTCATTTAGGAATAAACTGTCCAAAGGGTAGAGTACTACACTTAACCAAATCCAAGAGGACTTCAAATTAAAGACAACCCTGCCAATAATTAGATTCTACGCATGGAACATTTTCTGCGTATAGAATCTAATTATTGGAGGGTTATCTTAAATTTGTCCCCCCCGCCCCCCACTGTGGGGAAAGAAAACCCCTACCTCTTGTTCCCCAGCTTCCTCCCCTAGCCACTTGTCCCTTGGTACTTGCTTCCTGGCTGCCTGACCTCCTACCATTGCTCCACTGGTGCTTGCCCCCTCACCACCTACCCCTCTGGCCACATCCACCTACTGCTGCCTGCCTCCACTGCTGCCTTCCCCTCTGATACTTGCCCTCCCCCAGTGCCTGCCCCCTACCACCTGTCTCCCTAGCCATTCATCCCCCCTGCTGCCACTTACTCTGTGCACTGGCTCTGGGTCCAACTGCAACGTGGAGCATACAGTAGCTCAGCCAGGCAGCAGTGGCAGCTCCCCCTGGCCTGGGGAAGGCAACAGCTGTGGTTGTGGCTGGGGTTCCAGTCTTGGGCCCAGGTCAGGGTCAGAGCTAGAGCCACAGCAGCTGCTCTGCCTTTGCATAGTCTCCTCTGTGATTCTGCTCTGTATCACATGGTCTGCCCCATACTTCTCCTGTCACAGACCCCCTTTCCCACACTCTCACTGGGCTGCAAACCATGTGTTTTTTTCTATTCTTTGTCCTTGCACTATGACCCCTCTCCCAAGCTCCCCTTGCTGCATGGAGCCAGAGCCAGGGCCAAACCTGGAGCCATAGCGGTTGACTGTCTGGGATGGTACTTGAATCTAAGACGAGACATTTTCCCCCCCATGGTGAATGGGGGGTGGGAGGGGAATCCTCATCTTGGATTCAAGTTAATATGGTAATTTGATAAAACAATTTGACAGATCAGCTTACATGCAGCAAGTCCCTTCACCTTTTTAAAGCAATATAATTATTTTGTCTATTCACACCATTTTACAAATATTAATTAGAAGCAAGGTAACAATAGCATTATTTTTCCTCATGGAGACTTATGAATGGAGGGTAACTTCAGAATTTAAATATACTTGGTAATACTCTCAGCTTGGGCATACCGGACCTCTCTTCAGTGGAGATACAGGGTCCCAAGGTGAAGTGTTAAAGCTGTTTGAAGATCTATTGCAACAGCTCTTGAATCAAGCTAGGTAACATTTCCTTTTTAATGAGCCAAGTTGTGAACACTTATTCACACAGAATGGAACCATACTTTGGGATCAGTTCTCTAGAAGTCAATTGGATCATTCACAGAATATTTTTTTGTTTTACTCCAGATGAGTAAGAGTTGCGAAGTTTCTGGCTTCCTGCTATGCTCTCCCACTTTCCACTAATGGAGATTGTTCTTTGCTTGCTCTTGAAATCAGATAAGTGCCTCAGCTTCTGGTAATGAGAAATCCAAAGAACATGCTTGGCATGTCAAATATTTTCAATATGGGATCGTTCTCTTGTCTTGATTGCTGGGACAAAGCAGCAGCTGTTAATATGAAGAGTTTCATAAAGAGTTTCACTAATACAGTATGGCAATGAAATATTGTAAGATGACAAAGAGCATATAATTGTCCTTGACACAAAGTTATAAAGATTCTCATAATAATTATTTGTTTTGAAAATGGCATTTTCTTTGGAAGTTTTAATTACCTTTACAAAAATATCGCTATATATTTTGGCCAAAAATGTCCAACTTGACATTTTAGGGGCTTTAGTGTTTGGTTTTGCATCCTGAGATAGCTTAAAGGGGGCTGAATGCCAACTTTTCAAAATCTTGAATAAAATAAAAAGGCCAGGTTTAGCTTTCCTTATTCTGAACAGTGAAGATCTACTACATTTTTCCTTATGGTGCATTAAGCTGTATATCACTACTGCTGATAAAGCAACTAGGTGATACGTCATAGAAAAATAGGGTTAGAAAGGACCTCACAAATTGATCTAGTCCATCTTCCTGCTCGAGGCAGGAGCACCGCTGAGTAAGCCAAGTGTCTGCTTAACCTGCTCCTGAAAATTTCCAAGAATGGAGAAGTCACAATTTCTCTAGGCAGCTAGCTCCAATGTTTGACTCTTTTCAGAATCTAAAAGTTCCTCCTAAACTCCAACCTAAATTCCTCCTGCTGCAACTCGAGGCTGTTGCTCCTAATGTTGTTCCCTATGGTCACAGAAAAAGGCCAATCTCCATCCTCTCTTTAATCACCCTTCAGGTATTTGAAGACTGTTATCAAATACCACCTCAGCCACCTCTTTTCCGGACTAAATAACCGTAGTTCTTTCAGCCTTTCCTCAGAAGTCTTGCCTCCCAGGCCCCTATTAATTTTTTTGCTCTGCACTAGACTCTTTTCATGAAGTGTAGGGCCCAAAGCTGGACAAAGTACTTCCAAGTGAGGCTTCACCAGTGCTGCATAGAGCAGAAGAATAATTTCTCTTGATTTACAAGTGACACTTCTATTAATACGACCCAGTATGCTGCTAGCTGTTCTTACAACAAGAGAAAACTAGCTGTTGGCTGGTGCCCATAGGAGTCAAGTTCTGACACTGACCAGCTGTTGGCTTATATTCAGTTTATGGTCAATTGTAACCCTTCTCTGCAGTACTGTAGCCTACCCAGTCTTTCCCTAGGTGTCATCTGTGCATGCAGTTAATTCAATCCAAGTGCAGGACCTGTCCTTGTTGAATTTCTTCTGGTTGACTTCAGAACATTTTTCCAGTCTATCCAGGTCATTCTGAATCCTAGCTTTACCCTCTGAAGGGCACCACAAGCTTCATTCAAGTTATTCTTTAAGAAATCCAGGAGTAGGAAGAGCTCAAGCCTTCCTATTGGTGCTGGATAGCTGGGAGGGTCAGTCCCATGTGTTCTACAGTGAGCAGCTCTTGGACTTGGGATGAGTCCTATACCTCCAAATATCCTGGACTGTGCTCTAACCACTATGATCACTAACTCTCAGACACATAATGTATTTACCTCCACATCAACTAATTTAGTCTTCCATAAATTATTATTTCCCAGTCCCAGTGAAGCACTAAAGAGTTCACTGGAAGTGTTACCTATTTACATCATTACAAATAGAGTACTTGTATACTGGTATCACTTTATGCCTAAGGAATGTGTTTGGGGGGAGAATGGGGTGAACTAAAAGGCCTCTAAGTTCCTTCCAGCACTGTTTTTCCATGCTTCTATCTTTATTAGTTATATATGTTATCTAGGCACCTCACTCTCTTTAATGCATTGATTTTACAATTCCCCTATGAGGTAGGAAACTGTTAGCATTCCAATTTCATAGATGGGGAAACTGATGCAGAATTAAGGAAAGGTCAATGTCAGAACTGAGAACTGAACCCAGGACCTAGTGCAGGATCCCATGTCCTGAGTTAGAATACATATACATATGGTAATAATTTCATAGATTTCATAGACATCAGGGCTGGAAGGGACCTCGGGAGATCATCGAGTCCAGCCCCCTGCCCAAAGGGCAGGAAGTCAGCTGGGGTCATAGGATCCCAGCAAGATAAGCATCCAATTTGCTCTTGAAGGTGTTCAATGTAGATGCTTGAACCACCTCCGATGGCAGACTGTTCCAGACCTTGGGGGCTCGGACAGTAAAGAAATTCTTCCTTATGTCCAGCCTGAAACGGTCTTGCAGGAGTTTATGACTGTTTGACCTAGTCATCCCTTGGGGGCGCTCTGGTGAACAAACATTTCCCCCAGATCCTGGTGGTCACCCTTGATAAACTTAAAGGCCATCAGATCACCCCTGAGCCTATGCTTTTCCAGGCTAAAGAGTCCCATGGCTCTCGGCCTGTCATCGTAGATCTGTTTTCCTGACCTCTGATCATGCACGTGGCTTTCCTCTGGACTCTCTCAAGCTTCTCCACATCCTTTTTGAATTGTGGAGCCCAAAACTGGATGCAGTACTCCAGCTGCGGCCTCACCAAGGCAGAGTACAAGGGGAGAATGACGTTCCGGGATTTGCTCAAGAAGCATCTATGGATGCAAGCCAGTGTTTTGGTTGCTTTACTAGCCGCAGCATCGCATTGCAGGCTTATGTTCATCTTGTGGTCAATGATGACCCCCAAGTCTCTTTCTTCTGTAGTGCTATCCAACGTAGCATTGCTGAGCCTATAAGGATGTTGCAGGTTTTTCCTCCCAAGGTGGAGAACCTTGCATTTTTCGGTGTTAAACACCATGAGGTTCTCGTCTGCCCATTTGCTGAGCTTGTCCAGGTCAGCCTGGATCACCCGCCTATCTTCTGGCATGGATGCTTTGCCCCAAAGTTTGGTGTCACCGGTGAACTTGGCCAGTCCACTCCTGACTCCAATGTCCACATCATTAATGAAGATGTTGAACAGGATGGGTCCCAGGACAGAGCCTTGAGGGACCCCACTGGTCACAGGGCGCCATGATGAGTGACTGCCATCAATCACAACCCTCTGGGTCTGACCATGAAGCCAGTTTCCCAGCCAGCGGATCGTGGTGGAGCCAAGGCCACAACTGGCCAGTTTGGTCAAGAGGTGATCATGGGATACCAGATCAAAAGCTTTTTTGAAGTCAGGATATATGACATCAATCTCTTCTCCCTTGTCCAGGTGATAGGTCACCTGGTCGTGGAAGGAAATGAGATTGGTCAAACAAGACCTACCCGCAACAAACCCGTGCTGGCTATCCCTTCGGATGTTAGCCTGGGCCAGACCATCAAGGATGGCCTCCTTAATAATCTTTTCTAAGAACTTCCCCAGGATATAAGTCAGGCTAATGGGCCTGTAGTTAGCCGGATCCACTCTTCTCCCTTTCTTGAAGATTGGCACCTCACTGTGAGTATTTCAGAAAGTAAAATTTGGCTCTGTTCACACTGAGATGGACAAACGGCGCATGACTCTCCATTGTCTGGGTTAAGTGTGATACTTTTATGCAGTTTCCTATAGAACTACAATACTATAACAACTGTTATGACTTGAATTAATACCAGATTATAGAATACTCTGATTATGATACAGCTAACGTTTGGTCTATATACAAAGCTACACAGATTTAACTAATGGTGGAATTATGAAATGGGTTCAGTAAACTCATGCAAATCCTTATATAGCCATTAATATACTTTAAATCTGGTTTGCATTGGTTTAAGGTGCATTTCACACACAAAACTGTTTAAAAAAAATATAATTATACAAGCATCCAATTTACAAAGTGTTACAGGGGTGTAGGTTGTAGACGTGTTGGTCTAAGGACATAGGCAGATAAGGTTCATTGGGTAAATCTGATATCCTTTATTAGACCAACACAAATAGTTGGGAAAATTCTTCTTAGCAAGCTTTGGGGTTTAAATACCCTTCACCTGGCTCAAGGAAGCATCTGCAGTTGATGTGTGCTTGAGTTGGTGTAAATGAAAGATATCACATTTACCCAAAGAGCCTAATCTGCCTAGTTTAGAAAGTGTCTAATTTACATATGTCATGTTATTCATGGGAATAATGTTAAGCAAATGCATGAAGGGGTGGATCCAGAGGAGGTGAAGTAGCCTGGACACACTCCCCTTTCAGTTAACAGCAATGTGGGAGCAACAGCCAGGGATGTTTTTAAAGTCATATAATCAAAGAAAACTGGACACAGTACTCCACATGAGACCTTATCAGTGCCAGTGGAGGGGAATCTAATCACTTCCTTTGATCTGCTGGCAATACTTCTATTAATGCAGCTCAGAATGCTGTTAGACTTCTTGCAACAAGGGCACACAGTTGGCTCATAATCATCTTATTATCCACTGTAGCCCCCGGCTCCTTTTCTGCAGAACAACAGCTTAGCCAGCTGGTCCCCAGCCTGTACTGGTCATGGGATTTGTTCCAGCCTAAGTGCAGGACTTTGTTCTTGTTCTTACTGAACCTCATGAGATTTCTTTTAGTGCAGCCCTTCAATTTTTCAAGGTCTCTCTGAATCCTAACCCTACCCCCCAGCTAGAGGATTCAGTTCACTATGATTACTCCACCCAGCTTGGTGTCATCCACAAACTTGCTGAGGGTGAACTTCATCCTATCATCCACATCATTGATGAAGTTATCTAATAAAACTGGCCCCTGGACCAACCCCTGAGGTACACCACTTGATACCAGCTGCCAACTAGACATTGAACCATTGACTACTACCTTTTGTACCTGATGATCTAGCCAGTTTTCTATTGACCTTACAGACCATTCATCCAACCTGTGCCTACTTAGCTTGTTTGTGAGAATGTTGTAGGAGACTGTATGAAGAGCCTTGCTAAAATCAAAGTATATCACATCCACTGCTCTTCCCACATCCACAGAGTCAGTCGTCTCATCATAGAAGGCAATCTGGTTGGTCAGGCATGACTTGCCCTTGGTTGACTGTTCCAAATCACCTTCTTCTCCAAGGGTGCTTGTATACATGATGCCATTGTACACATGATGGGAATGTCACTTTATGTGGCTTAATGGCATTGCGGTGTACACACAGCAGGAGTTTTGGGGGTTTGAATGAGTTTGCATCAGGATGTAGTTTAGTTTGCAATGATGCACTGCAGCTATTAGTCAGCTCACCCCCCAATCCTCCCCCAGCTGCAGTAGAGGTGGACAGGTTCCACAGAAAAAAAAGATTGGTTCCCTCACCACCTCTGCCTTCAGCAGGCACCAGCTCAGGGTCAAGAAAGAGTTGGATTCGGTCAGGGGCTGCCTCCAAGCTAGGGCAGCACCGGCCTGCTAGCAGCCACCTAGGGAGCCCTGGCAGGTGGAGGTTGAGGGGGCACAGAGGGACTGCCACCATGGAAGAAAGAGCCAGGCCCCCCTGCAGCTCAGGGCCTGTTCAGCCCACCAGCATTTCACCCCCTGGCCATAGGAGATGCAGGTAGGCTCTTCCAAAAAAAATAAAAGGATTGGGCCCCTCACCATAACAGTGTTGGAAACCCCTAAATTCAAAAAGTGCACTTCATCCCATCAAGCTAGTTCCTCCTCCCTTAACAGTCCTCTGGTGTTCCTTGCTATCCCAGAACCAGGCACAGGGAAAGTAACCTGACATTTGCAGCCACTGATGCCTTTGCTGTCTTTAGCAGAATGAAGCACCACATGCAGGCCAGTTGGAGCAGGGCAGGAGGGCTTCTGGAGCCTCGTCTCTCCTCCCACCTCCTGGGCTATCTGGACAGAGGGAATAGCAGCAGCAGCAGCAAACAGGGAAGGGAGGGAACAGGCTACTATACATAGAAGGAAGGGAAGGAAGGAGAGAAGGTTCTAACCGTATTGACAGACTTAAAAAAAACCCTCAGCTGCTGGTCCTGTGTCACAGTTAGCCCACCCTCATGTGAGGGAAGGGGGCCTGAGAGCAGGGGATATAGCTATTCCTGCAATAATTGTTGCCACTGCCTCACCTGCCTTAATAAAATCCTGGATATGCCCATACATGTTATGTAAAGGTTTTTCTAATTTATTTTAAAACTAATTTAAGTGGTAGCTTCCACAGTGTGCAAACACACCCTGACTTTGTTTGCAAAAGTTTGCTGGAGCTTCCTCAAATGTAAGCCCAGAAGCAGGCACACACCACACCATCTGCACTGTTTTTTTTCCTGGGTGCAGCTGACTCTTCTTCATGCAGTTGGGAAAAAAATGCTGCAGCATGTGCATATATAGATACAGTAGGGAAAAGTCACAGTGAATTTTAGCTGTAAAACATACATACTAGGGCTGCATGAAGCTTTGGTCACTGATTCAATTTGGCAGAGATTCAGCCCAATTTGGCAGCTGAATCTCAGAATCTAAATTCAATCAGGAAACCCTTTGATCTTTCCGAATCGAATCAGAACCCTCCGAATCGATTCATGGAGAGTCTATGATTCAGACATAGTGACAGCTTTAAATGTTTTTTCTGCATACTTCAAGGTACTAGGCAGCTTATGAAGGCTGAGATGCTGAAGTGGATGGAGTGGCCAACAGGAGAGTGGTGGGGTCTCCAGCATGCTCAGCAGTGGATCTGGATGTGAACCAGAAGTAACTTCTGTTCCATGTCTGTGTCCACTGCCAAGCATGCGGGGGGGGGGAGGAGCCACACTTCCATGGGATGCTTCATCTGCCCCACAATCACAGAATTCATGAGCCATGCCTGGTACCTCGAGGTATATAGAAAAAAATATTTAAAGCTGTGTCTGTATCCAAATCGCTAGTTCTTTGAACCAGCATTGAATCTTCAATTTGGATATGACTGAATAAAATCAAGAAAGTGATCTGAATCAATTAATTGAATCAGTATCCCCAATTCAGGCCAAATGCAAATCTAAATCAAATATAGCTTGTTTTGCATACTCCTAATACATACACTATATAAAGAAGTAAATAAATTCAATTAACTTTTAATAATGCTATTATTTAATTAAATTAAGTCTGCTTCTTTCCATTGTATATAATTTATTTAGTTTAGTGTTCTTTCTTTGTATACCACTTAAGCAATCAGACATGACAGAGTGTACAATTATTCCTTGGAAAACTTATTTAGATTGTATTTGCTTCATGCTTTCAACCATACTAGACATGCAATTATTACACAGTTGTGTCTGAAAAGCGATCAAAACAGTACAGTATTTATAAAAACAAGAATGAACCCATACATATGCATTATCAAATTAAACTGCTGAGATGTATTTTTACAATGACTTTACATTTTATTGTAGGATAGTTCGGAAATAGCTCATTGTGGTGTGATGGGATTCTTGCACTTCAAGTGAATTGGCAAATCACAGAAAAGTCATTTTAATGCCTATGATTACTATATTGCAAATATTTACTTTTGTCTTTTCCTTGCACTTTTATGGTTAATGTGGTGCACTGGGATTCTCTAGCTTCCTCTTTTTGTTCTATCAGGATTGGACAGTATTTATGTTGGGGCAGGTTCAACTATTTGGAGAGAAAGGAAAGCTCCATCTACCTTTTTTTTTCTGTTCTAAAAGACCTTCTTCATTCCAGCCTTTGTCATTTCCTGGCTGAATCCCACCACAGCCATGACCAGCCCATGCCTTCTGTTCCACAAGAGACTGGTATAATGAATGATCACACCTACCTCCCAATTATACTGCACCTTTTACTCAAGGATCAGAGTGCTTCACAAACGTACATAAAATAACTTTATTCTCTTTTCTTAGGTGGTGAAACTGCACCACAGGGGGCACATCTACATGAAACACTAACTGTGCAGTTGCTACTGCACGATCATTTAGTATTTGGCTATGCAAGTACTAAATGACTGCATAACCAAGTACCAAGTACATAACCAAGTACCAAGCAATAACCAGCATTATTGCACAGTAGCATCCCGGCACAACTTGCCTAGTGACACCTACAGCACAGTAGCTCGTTACTACTGCACAGTAGCATCGCGTTATGGTTTGTGCCCAGCTATGCTACTGTGTAGTAGTAACGAGCTACTGCACATTAAGTATACCATGTAGATGTGGCCAGGGAGAAGTTAAAACTTAGGTCAAATAACACTGGAAGCAGTAAGAGATCTGAAAAAAAAAAAAATCAAGGTCTAATGACATCTAGTCTACCTACCTGTCAGTTATATATCATCATTGTTGCTACATACTTCAGGTGAAACCAAAACCCAGAAGGTCACTGTTTGGCAAGTCCACTGCTATGATCTTCTCTTACAGATTAACAGGTAAAAGAAAGAGGAAGAGTGATTTTGTTTGTCAGTACTCAGACTCTGCAGACCTATTGCTATTCCTAACCTGTCCACAGAAATAAAATAGATTTGTGATTATTCATTAAAGACTCCAATGAGAGATTTATTTTCATAAATCCAAAGGTACACAAAGTTTCTACCCTGCTTGACACGCAGCGGATTAAATGTTCAACACTCACACACCTTTCCAGGGTTCTCTTTTAGTCTTAACAACAAAATACAAACATACGGTTATTCTGAGCTGGCTGCTTCTTGGGTTTTAGCCTGTAAGACCTCCTGGTTCACCTCTTAATCTCATTCTTGTAGATACAGGCAAAGCCTTTTATTCTCCAAGACTGGGGCAAATGCAACATACCTAGTCTGTGTGTCTACTTTTTATCTCCTAAGATCTGACTAGAATTTGGTGCTATGTGCAAGAGGCTCATGAAAGCCTCTTAATTAGACTTCCACTATATGGAAAGGCGGAATACATATGATTTCATAGTCTCTGAGGGAATTTGCCCCATTTTCAGGATATAGCAAAATTATCCCTGACAAAAATGGCTTATCCCTAAAACATAATTAAACAAAAACAAAAACAAAAAACCAACAAAAAACCCCAAACCTTCCTAAGTCACCTCTGTCCTTCTTTCCTATTATTATGCTGGAACATGTAGGTATATTAAAAAACAAAGGAAAGATACTGACACTACTTATAAGGTCTTTTATCTTCTTTGCCCAAACCCCTCCTAAATTAGATAGATTGAACACTGTACAATTAGCATTTATGTTTAAGCAGTACATGTATAGTGCCAGCAACTCATACTTAATATGTTTTCCAGGGAGTTTTGATCCACATTCCATTGTGGTTATAAAAATGTGCTTTTTAGTAACTAAAAAGTAAATATACAGCTTACCTTCATCCTCTCTTTTCCCCCACCCTTAGGCCCCCAAATTCCATTCAAGCGTCTTTTCTACTCTCAATATATGCTCCTGATACACAGGAGACTGGTAAGAATAGTTCCACAGAAGCCCCTCATTGAAATGTTGGCAGCATATCCCTGGCAGACTCAAAGGTGCTAATGACAATATTTAAAGTGTAAAATGGTCTGGGGATTCAATCTTTTAACAAATCTCCTTCTGATGCTCTTTTACAAGAGCATGTATATTCTAATTATAGCCTTATCCAATGCCCCCATTACTGTAGTATCTAAGTAACGATGTCAAAAATCAAAGGTTACAGGATAAATATCAGAAAACAGATTTCATCATGTGGGAATCTGGTGCAGTCATTTGCAGGAGAAATGTTGCCAAGCACTTATGGTGCTCTTACTGAGGAAAACCTTGCTTGTTCGGCTCTGAAGAGTGATTCTTTGTAGCACCTATCAGTGAATAAAAGCCAGATCCAAAACCACATTTAAGTGCCTAATTCCTATTCGAGAACCTAAATTCCCATTGAAGTCAATGGGAGTTTAGGTCCCTAAACAAGAGTTCCCATGGAAACTGATTAACTTGGTCAGCACTGGCTCAAAGATGTTCACTAAGGCCAATCACAAACACCACAGGTCACTTCATCAGTAGTCTGGATGTTTGTTAGCATTTTTAGCCAGCATAAGCATGTTTGCTGCTCACTATACCTGAAACCAGACAAATGGTCAAAATGTTGGACACATCTTTTATGTGAAGTATAGAATAGGCATCGGACGTTACAGATTGTGAGTGATTACTGAGAAAGATGAAACAAATTACTAGATGGTTTCAAAGATACTGCTATAGACTTATTCGCACTCTTATAAAAACATACATATAGATTTCATAGACATTAGGGCTGGAAGGGACCTCAGGAGATCATCGAGTCCAGCCCCCTGCCCATAGGGCAGGAAGCAGCTGGGGTCATAGGATCCCAGCAAGATAAGGGTCTAATTTGCTCTTGAAGGTGCTCAATGTAGGTGCTTGAACCACCTCCGATGACAGACTGTTTCAGACCTTGGGAGCTCGAACAGTAAAGAAATTCTTCCTTATGTCCAGCCTGAAACGGTCTCGCAGTAGTTTATGACTGCTAGACCTCATCATCCCTTGGGGTGCTCTGCTGAACAAACGTTCCCCCAGATCCTGGTGTCACCCCTGATAAACTTATAGGTGGCCGTCAGATCACCCCTGAGCCTGCGCTTTTTCAGGCTGAAGAGCCCCATGGCTCTCAGCCCGTCATCGTAAGGTCTGCTTTCCTGACTTCTGATCATGTGCGTGGCTCTCCTCTGGACTCTCCCAAGCTTTTCCACATCCTTTTTCAATTGTGGAGCCCAAACCTGGACACAGTACTCCACTTGCAGCCTCACCAAGGCCAAGTACAAGGGGAGAATGACGTCTCAGGATTTGCTTGAGAAGCATCTATGGATGCAAGCCAACATTTTGTTCACTTTAGTAGCTGCAGCATCGCACTGAAGGCTCATGTCCATCTTGTGGTCAATGATGACCCCCAAGTCTCTTTCTTCCATAGTGCTATCCCACATAAAATATGTATTGTAAAATATGTATTGTGTCTTTTTGTCAGCTTAAACGTTCCTCATGGCTCTTAATGCAGTACATCAACGCAATCAAATGCACTTGAATATTAATATTTAGTTGTAAAGAGCAAAATATTTAAAAAGTCCCAGGCAAAAAATATTTAATTTTAACAGGAGTTTCACAAACTAATCCTAAAAAATACAGTGACAGTTACAAACTTGGCAATTTAAATATGTCCTTAGTCTGTCTTTCAAAAATATTATCTTTATATCGTTTGAAGTTCTCCCTCCCCCAACTCAGGAGTCTCTCTTGATTTTGTTCTTTACAATCAGATTGACATTTAGGTGTACTGGATTTGGCTGATTTGCTGCATAAAGACTGATGCAGAATGCATAAGAGAGGTCCTTTAATAAAGAAGACATAAAAGGAGATGTTTTCCTGCAATGACCATATTTGTAATTTGTTTTAAAATGAGAAGGCTAAAATAAAAATCCTCCTAGGATAAGACATGTGGCCTTCCATGATAAATATTAGCAGGGCAAAACACTCAAGAGATCTTCCTCAAAGAACTGCACAGAGAAAGATGGAAGTATATTAAGCCAGAAAATAAAATGGAAAGAAAGGACTAATTCAGATCCCATAATTGCCATTATTATAATCGTTCATTATTTTAATTGTATCTTTTTTCTCTTTTTACCCCCTTATATTTTGTTCAAGTATATGATTCTTTTTTAACCTTCTCATAACTAGCTAGGTATATATTCAGTGAGAAGAAAAAGCTTGTGTAGAGCTAACTGCCCATTTACAACCCCCTCTGCTACAACAGCATTACAATTCCTTAGGCCACTATTTCATAATTGTACACATGCAGGTCAATTTGCTTCAGTGTTTTATTAGATTAATTTTGTATAACATTTGTTATTATTAGACCCTTGCTAGACTACATACAGCTGATGCATAGAATCAAGAACAGATACTAAAGTCATCTAATAGCATACAGTGTTGTATGGTTTAAAAAGTTCAACTTTGCTTTTATGTATCTAGATATTAATTTGCCTCTGACTTAATGAACTGGAGCCGGTCTGTAATTCCAGATGCACGGCATATACAGTACCTTGGAAAAACAAAACAACTCAACACAACCATAGCTCTACTTGCATAAACAGCATATGTGTGCAGTAGCAGACTTTTTTCAAGAAGCAAAGCAAAGAAAAGTGACTCTGCTATTAAAATTAAAAATCTCATGTTTATTCTTAATTAATTTAAATAAGCACTTGGGTAAAACAAGGTGATATAACCCAAGCTGTCAATATATTTTGTGTATAAAGTATAGCTCTATAGCAGAGCTTAATGGTTTACAGCCAAATGATAGATTGTCCAGTAAATTTTAAAAATCTTGGGATACATTACCATTAAGACAGTCTTGGAAAATATCTGCTTGAACAAGGCCTTCTGAACTTTAATATGTTTCCTCAGCCAAGTGATTTCAAATATCCAGTTGTTTCAACTCAGGTGTTATCAATAATTTTATCTTTAATGTATCTTCAAGGTTAGATTAGATATAATCTATAATTTCCTCTAATAAGATGAATGAATGAATTGTATCAATGTTTCCTATGAGAAGAAGTAAAAAATGACCATATGAAGCCACCTGGTTTGAAGCAGAAGTTTGTGTTGTTTCCAGTGAGGAGTCCTGATTAAAGACTGAAACATAAAAATAACTTGTATTGTTTTAACCAAATATTCTTTCAAAGTGTTACTTGTATGATTATGTTTTTATTAAATGTTTGCCTTGCATATACTCATGCCATATATAATTTGTATTAGGTGACCCATTATTTCAGGCCATATAAAATTTGGACATTCAAGAATAGAAAGAAAAATCTATTTTTCTACTATATAGGCCATGCACAGCAGGGGGTGAAATCCATCCTGGGCAGAAGTTCCCCTCATCCACGCTCCATCTGCTGCCTTAGCAGCTCATCAGCCAAGTGTGGTTAGGGAAGCCTTGTGCCTGTAGCCAAAATTACAGAGGGGAGTGATGTGGCCAGTATCACATGCAGCCGCCTTTGGTTTCCAAAACTTATGGCTAGGTACCCAATCACAGCTAGGTTAGCTAAGGATGAGCTTTGTCATAAAACCATAGCAAAGTTCAAAATCATACTTCTGGAACAGTGATGCAGCACTTGATTTAGCCACTTTGCCAGCATGACCTCTCCAAATGTCCTATCCACTACTTAGATTTGATATAAAGAACATACAGGGATGGATTTTTCCATAGAGGACCTTACAAAAAAAGATCATAGGTGATTATTTTTCTTCCTAAGGAAAGAACTCCAAGAGAATTTCATTCTGCTTTTAACTAAAACTTCTTGCTATTTACTGATGTTTCTAGTCAACAACATATAACTGCTCTACGGTTAAAATGCTATATATGAAAATAATAATTATTTTTCCTTTACCAGCATCCAACTACCAGAGGCAACTGTACTTCTCTCAATTCAATGCTGATATCTACTCACAGCTCCTCAATGAGTCTTGAAGCGACTTAAGAGGCCAATCTTTGAGCCACAGATTCATCTGTAGAAGTTTCAGGTCTTTCCATGGGGGAGAATACGCTGTAGGCTCCGATTTTTCGCTTTTTCTTTCCTCCACTCTCTCTTCTCTGCTTTGAGAGCAAGATGCTTTACCTCAAAGCAGGCTACCACTTGGTTGAAGTTGTGGTGCCCTGAGGTCAGATAGCAGCCAGCTTCTTTCAGCTTTAGATGTCAGCATCCATTTTTTTGAGGTATGACTTCAACGTGCCCTTCAGTACCATGGCAAGGAAGTTTGGCACCTAGGGCAAAGCCCACAGCAGCAGCCTGCCCTTGCCCCATGCACAGATCCAGGGGGCAACCCCCCGCACCCATGCTTGCCTGGGAGTACATGCAGCGGCAGAAGCCATCCTCCTCGCCACACACCTGTGCCCCACAAATAAGCCACTCATGGCTCTGTCTCATGCCCTACCCCATCTGGGCAGTGCCTGTTGGAGGCCCTTCACTTCAACGCCTGGAGTGGTCACCCCATTTGCCCCCCTTGCTACACACTGATGACCTTTCAGTGTTTCCTCTGACTTCTGAGCAATCTCAGGCTGCAACTAAGCTGGGAGTAGAGTACCTGTTTTGGGAGCTGAGAGTCAGACATCTGCATACAATGTCCAGTCCAGTAAAGTTGGTGTTTGAGGATCACTGACTCAATGTTGGTAACACTGGACTGAGCAAGGATGCTGGCATTTATGAGGTGATCTTCCCATTTGATGCTAAGGATTTTCTGGAAGCATCATTGGTGATACCTCTCCAGGCTCTTGAGATGACAGCAACTGGTTACCCATGTTCTATATTCATTGAGGGGAGTGGGGATGATCAGAGTGTTGTAGACCTAGATCTTGATGTCTTTCCAGAGATAACAATCAATAAAAACATGCCAAAACAACTTCCCAAAGGAGGTGCTTGAGTGCCAGGTTCTGTGCTGGATCTCCTCAAAGTTTATTCTCTGAGAGAGGTGACTACTGAGGTAAGGGAAGTGCTCACCTACTTTCATGGCCTTCCTCTCAACGGTAATTTGAGGAGGGGGGGGTCATGTTCATGGCCCAAAGAAAACTGATAGAACACTTGAGTACCCATGAAGTAAGAACAAAGATCAGTTACACAATTGTCAACATACTCTGAGTGACACTATATCCAATCATGACATCTACTGAGCACCATGGCATTTTAATACCAAAAGAGCAGAGAAAGAACCATCATCTTGGTTGCTAAAATAAGCATGATGAAGGACTGTTAGAACTGTAGGGTTCATAACTGATGGCACAGTATTACAACACTAAAATAACGTAATTTGAAATTCTCCAGACGGAGTTTTTAGGAAACAGATGAATTTAGACCAGCTCCCTAGAACGTCAGAGCATAAAGAAGAACGGCTTTCAGAAGTGAACACAGAGTACATGTAGTAAGATGGAAGGCCAAATTTCAGAAAAATAACACTACTAAAAGCACCAAGTAAAATGGCAATATAGAGCTAATAAACAAGACGTAGCAGCAATTTCAAACTGAACTGCCTTAACGATTTCAGGTGCTACAAGAGAATATGAACAAACGAGTAATTGCAGCAAGCCATTCAGTGAAAAGAACTCCTCCATTACTACCTCTGCTGAGCTTTCACTTACTAGTAAGAGCTAAGAGAACACATATGCACAGTTACTGCAGAGCAGCTGATGCATAGCAAGTTGCTGCCATGTTTTGTTTGTCCATACTCACAGACCCACAACAAGAAGGGCTGGCAGCGTATGCACATCCTATACTGCACCTCCCAGCTGCAGGACTGGCACAGCTGGAAACTGCATAGGCAGAAAGATGCACCCATGCTGCAGCTGAAGGGAGGGCTGGGGGGGGGAGGGGAGGCAAGAAGAAATGGCAGTGGTGAGGGCTGCCCCCAGAATGTGTTTTCTTTAGAGAATGCAGGTGCAGGAATGCAGGAAACCACCTACCCTGGTTGCTGATATGCCACCAAAGGCACCCAGCCCACATCAGAACAGCCAAATTGTTCTGTCCCATGGCTTATTAAAGGCTGCCAACTACTACACTACAAAAAGTCAATCTCCTCTCCCTTTTAGTAATATAGAGGCTGTGATAACTATTTAATTGCCAAAAATACAGACCTAAATTGCAAATAAGTGAGGACAAACACACAGACCTGTGAGAGAAGAGTGAAACCAACTCCCAGCAAAAGACTCCAGAATAAGCAGCAGCAAAAATCTACAAATATCAAAGGACAAAACTGTAAAAAGTAGCAGGTAGGAAAGGCAAAGTAATCACAGACTTCAGGCAGTAGTTGAACATAGACACGTATTTGTATCATCTCACCTATCTTGTTTGTTGTTCCTATCAACTTTATTATGAGAAAGTGTTTGGATACAAAACAAGCATCAGATTGTTTCACAAAACTATAAGGAAAGATTCAGATTTTGCTGATGTTTCATTTCTTTTGAGAAAGAGCTTAACCTACATGCAAGCAAAAATTGAAAAACTTCCTCATTGAGAAAAAAGAACATGGTTCATTAGTTATAAAAAAAAAACAAATATAATGAGAACCCCAGGAAGTCCCAACCCTAGCACTGCATTTAGAATACAAAGGAATAAGTCATACCATGGCAGTAATGTACAACTAATGGGAATATCCAGAAGGAAATCATATTATGTATTGGTGACATAGCAGCTGTACTTATGGTAAAGATTTGGTCATCAAAAATATACAACTACCAGGCCAAGCTATAAATCTGTACTTCAGATATGATTCTACCTTAACCTATGGATGTGAAATCTAGAAACCTAACAAAGAGACAATTAGCAAAGGTCTACATACATGCCTCAGGAAATCCTAGTTAATTCCATTAATAAACAGAATTGATTTATAAAAAATATCTAGTTTTTTTTTTATTTGTATCCCGGATATACATGGGTTTGTACTTCGCTCTCCAATTGAGGGAATTATTGGCAGGGCAGTGTGCTGCAGAGGGACACAACAGTCCAGCAGCTGCCTCCATCCCCTATAGAGTCAGGTCCAGTCAATCAATTACTTAACTATATACAGATTTATCATTACAATGAAACCATTAAAGAGTAAGGACATAGATTATACATATAGATCTATATATAAATATATGTACAAATTTACAAAACAATAAACCCTATTATATATGTATACATAATGGGGTTTATTGTTTTGTAAATTTGTACATATATATATATATTGGAGAGGGAAGTACAAACCCATGTATACGCACACACACACAATCAGTTATCATTTCAAATACAGATGAACAATAGAACAAACCAGACCAAAGGATATTGATTGGGCAACCTTATAACTCTATTCATATACAAACTATTGCTTCAATTTATTCACGTAAACTGTAAGGCACAGTCCACAAATATAATCAGCAGTCCTTAGACTACTTGGGTGCCCTCCAGGGCAGGGGCTCCACTTCCAAGGTGCCACTACAGGAAAGGAGGTGGGGGAAAGAAAAAGGAGAGGAAGACCCCAAAGACTCCTAAGCTCCCCAACTATCACCCAGGAACAGCCCATGTGGGAGGCAGGGGGTTTCCCTGCGGGGACCCTCTTTCCAGGGTAACTTACTACTCCACAGTCCTGGAGGGTTGCCTCTTGTTCTCCAGGTCAAGCTCTGTTCCCCGCCAGGTTTTTCTGCTGCCTGACTCTGCTACAGCCATCCTGGCTTAGGGCCACATGCACCGCTGTGTGTAGTGGCGCTTTGCCTTGTGCTAGGGTTTGGAGGCCTGGACAGCCTTGTGCAGCACCGGAGCTCGGTTTGTTTCCAGACCCTCTAGGCAGTGTCATCTGCACTGAACTGCTGCCCTGTGTCAGCAGCTGTAGACGCGAGCCACCTCAACCAGCTCCCAGGGTGTCTCACCCTCTGTGCAGTGCCTGCTGCACCAAGCTCCCAGCCTTGTTCCAGGGACTGAGGACCTGAGCCACCCCAGGAGCTCCAAAGATCCTGCTCTGTGCACCAGCCTGTGCACCATGTCTCTGGCTGCACACCAGAGGTTGCAGACCCAAGCCACTTCGCACAGCTCCCAGGGTCTGGACACCATGCACCATGCTGCACACTGAGCCTGAACACTGGAGCTGTCTGCTGCTCCCTGCTGATAGAAATCTTCAGGGGCTCTTCCTGGGCTGCTGCTTTGCCCTGTTGAGCAGCTCTCCTCAGCTCTTCTAAGCCCTGCTCTTCTCTCTTCTCTGTTCCTGACACATCTCCCTCGTGCTGGGCACATAGCTCCTTGTATAAACTTCAGGGCTTCTCCCCATGAAGTCTTCCAGACCTGACAGTTTACAGTCTTCAGTTAGGTCCGGGGGAGCTCTTCTCTCCCTCCCCTCAGGAAAGTGGCATGATGTTATTTCTCTTGCTGCCTCCTGATTGGTAGATGGGCTCCACCAATCAAAACAGCAGGATCTCAGCCTTGGGACTCAAACCAAGCTCAGAAAGGTAAGCTTGCTATAAATTCAATTCAACCAAAACCTTATATTGCATTCAGAAGGGCCCAATGCACAAAAAATGAACATTATAGTATATGGTCACCAATTGTAACCTACTTGAGACATTCACTGACCATCAGAACACCACTAGGTGCTGTTTCTGGGCCCTGGAGATTGGGGTGATAACTAGGCCTGTGTGAAGCAGCAAGCATGGGAGACTGGTACAGCCTTACTGAGGGGGTACATGTCCCCCCCCTGTGACCAGTCCTGCCAACCGGTCCACCTGCCAGCCAGCCAGTCCAAAGAACCATGGCTCATCTCACTGCCCGGGGGATGCCTGCAACTGATCCTATGGCCAATCCTGTGACTGCTGATCGCTGCAGCCTATCACTGTGGCTGCTTCCGGGAGTGTCTGCAGCCACTTCTGGGAGAAGCTGCAGCAATTGGCTGGTGCTTGCGGTGGGGGACTGGTGCTCCCGCTTGCCTCCCCTGCCCATTACCTAAGCAGTGAGTGTGGATGGTCACAGGGTGCACCAGCACTCTCAGGGGTTGCACATGCACCCCCATGTACCTCTTATGTGTCGCAACTGGCAGCAAGCATTTGATTTGGATTCAGAATCAGCTGATTCAGAGGGACAGTGATTCAATTCAGTGATTTGAATCATTGTCCCAGTTCAATCTGGTCCATTCAGATTTGAAGATTTGGCCATAGACTATAATGGGGAATCACTAAAATGCCTATAACTTTGTCATTTTTTTTGAAGATTCAGATGAAAATATCAGAGGCAGTAGCCCATTTTGAGGGCATGATGCCTACCAAGTTTCAAGGAGTTAGGTGTAGGGGTGTCTGTGAAAGTGCACCTCCAACTGTTGATAACAAAACTTGTATCACTTGTGTGTGTTAAAGAAGAGCAGAATGAATGCAGCAGGGATGGTAGCCCTTCATGTGGACATGAGGCCTGCCAGGTTTCAGGCAGAGTGGTGCAGGGGTTTCTGTGAAAGTGTACCTCAAGTTTCTGAAAGCAAATCAAAAAAGCAAATAGGTGCAGAGTGAGGAGGGTGGCAGTCACTCCATCTTCACATGGAGCTTGGAGAACCCCAGCAGCAGGAGGTTCACCTCCAGGAACACCAGCTGCTCCAGCAAACCAGGATCCAAGGAAGTATGTTAGGGTGTCACAACATCCCCAGCAATGCTGAACACCCTCTCACTTGGAACACCCGTCGATGGACAGGACAGGCGTTCCCAGGCAACCATGGCCAGATCCTGCCACATCTGGCTGTGGGTTGCCCGATAGGCCAAGGGGTCACAGTGCAGCAGCTCCACATCTTCAGTGAGATAGGTAGACACAGAGACCTCCATGCTACCTGCCTGATGGTGGGGTCTGGTGTCTCTGAAGCCCAACATTGAAGCCATGCCCTTGGCCCACATTGGTAGTGGCTGTGGTGGAGGAGATTGGCTTATGGCTGAGTGATGTCATGGCAAAGTGGATCCCCCCCCTTCCACTTCCTCCCATCTCTGCCCTTATGCCTCCCTGACTCTGTTCACCAGTACCTCCATCCAGTCATCCAGGGTTTTTCTGCTGCAGATGCTCCCCTTCACCCTCAGGTCACACATGCCCACTAGCACATGAACTGTTCTGGACCACAAGGGATCCAGCCATTTTTTGATGCCCTCTTTCGGCTGCTTCACTAGTGCCTGGACCTCTGATGAAAGCAGCTTGCCCCAGCCTGGAACTTCTCAATTTTATTCTCAAGCTCCTTCACTTTGGGGATCACCTGGCTAAGGAGCGCATTTGACAGGCTGATGCTCTTAGTAGCCTTGAGGAATGGCTTTTGAAGACCATCAAGACCTGGGAGATGGCATCCCACTTCATTTTGTTAAGGGGGATGCTGATCCCAATCTCTGCAACCAAGGCTTTCTCGTGGATGGCCTTCTGTTGCTTAATGAGCCTTTCCGGCATCAGGTATGTGGAGTTCCACTGTGCCTCCACATCCTGCATGATTTTGTGCTGTGGGATGCTCAGCTCTGCCTGTTTGCTCCCGAGCATTTTTTCCTGCTTGATGCTCCAGTGGAAGTAGCCTGCCACATTCCTGCTATTTGAAATGAGCTGGCTGGTTGTGACAGCACTCTCACCAGCAGCCCTGTCCTCCTCCAAGGCATCCTTGACTATAAGGTGGAACTTGTGTGCCACACAGTGGATGCCAACAAAGTTGGTATCATGCACCACCTTGAACATACTGGCCCTGTTTTTGGTGACCATAAACCCGCAGGTGAGCTCGCCCTGCCCAATAAGCCACCCCCGCACCATGCAGTTCATGGTCTCCCTTGCCATGTGAAGCCCATCCATCACCTCTGCCTGAAGGAGAGACCACCAATGGCCTGACTGATTGCACTAGTTCCCTGTGAGAGAGAGGTAGGCACAATCTTTACCCTGGCTGCTCCAGATATCCGAGGTGAAGTGCAAGGCTACCTAGGGTCCTGCCTTCAGCAGTACCTCCATCAAGTACTCCTGCATGTCTCACATAGGGAGAGCACCACTGCCCTGCTAAAAGTGGTGCATGAAGGCACTTTGTGTGATTGGGCCATGAGCTGCCTGAACCTTGGCCACCCAACAAAAAAGAAGGGCTGGCCATCCAGAGCAAGCATCTCACCAATATTCTGGGTGACCTCGTTCGCCTTCAGAACACCTTTCCCTTTTGTCTCTGCCTTTCTCCCACTGGTCCAGGGTGTCCTGCCTCTACTTCTTGGTGATAGGGGCTTTGAAGTGACAGTGGGACTTCTTTTTGGGCACACTTTCACTAGTGCCAGGCTGAGGATGAACAAGGGCAAGGGGGTGCCGTCTACTGACACACAACAGTATCGCCATGATGGCAAAGTGTTTCACCTCCTTGCCCCAGCCGATCTGCATTCAGCCGTGCTGGCAGGTAGCATACCTGGGATTATCTTTCACCTCAAAATGATCCCTCACTACACTACCCACCTGCTTCTGGGTTGAGGGTGGGGATCCTGCTTTAGCCCCCTCCTCACCAGGCAGAGGCACAACAACAGGAGGAGCTGAGCAACCTGCCCCTACAACCTCCTCTGAAGTACCTTCCAGAGAAGGAGACCTGTCTCTAGGGGAGCTTTGAGGGGTGTGGAGCACAAACTCAGATTCCCACTCCTTCCCCAGAATTTACTTTGCTATGGCCCTCAGCTCCTCTGTTTCCAGATCCAGCTCCTCCTTTGGCACTGGAAGGATGACGATGGGAATTGAAATTGGGGTGGAGAATGTAATGCTGCTGCTAGTTAGCGGTGTTAGTGGTGGTCATGGTGCAGGTGCAGACACTGCTCCCACCTCCTTGTTCCCACTAGCAGCAGAAGATTCATTGCTGCCAGGAAAGAGTCTCATTTATGTTTTGGGTGGGTGGAACTTGCAGCTCTCCCTCCCCTGCCAGAAGACCTCACACCTGCCTTTTCAGCATGCTTCATAATGTTTGGTGTGCTGCAAAGCGTATGTGTGTGTGTGTGAGATATATATGTTGTGCTTTCCTGCATACTGATGACACACGGTCAGGGAAAACACATTTTTTTTTGTGGGGGGAAAGAATCAAGACAGACTAACAAGAACAAATAAGAGGCTTTTGGGGAAGAATAAGCTGAAAGGAATGGATAGGGATAACAATTGGGATTGTAGGCAAGGATTGGATCCAACTTACAAGAAGAGAGACAAGCTAGCAAGAGACTAGATAGCAAGCTAGAGCCTTTCAGACACTGCTACTCCAAGAGAGACATAGCTCACAAAAGTCACAGATCACTTCAGACACAGCTTGCTATGTAGTTCCTACATCTGTCCCCCAGAGCACTGAGATTGGAAGGGAACACAGAGAAAAATCACACACACTGGCCAGCTACAGATGTCAATATCAGAGCAGTCTTTCCCTCCCTCTCAGCCTTTTCCATATATGGAAGGTCACCCCATCCCCTCCCTCTTCTCAGTTTCCGTTTCCTGAAAACCTTCTGAATCTTCGAATCTCTCCACGTTGATTCACAGGTTTCTGAATCAATTTGGACCTTTTAATCGTCTCCTGATTCGATTCAGAGATTCAGTGGTCGAATTAGACTGAATCTCCTCCAGATCAAATCAGCTACCGAAGCTTTGCACAGCCCTAGTGGTAACTTTTTCACTCAAGCCGGGGATAATCACCAAAGTCTGCAAAACTTTCAAATATGGATGATAACTTCTCTAGAGGTGTGTGACACCATTGCCCCTGTCCCTCCAGTGCTCTGATACAAGTCAAGAAGCAACTGCACCATGGAAGCTAGAACCACCAAACTGCTACCACTCAAAATCAAGTCAGAGCCAGGGAAGTCCACAGTTGCGACTATCCTCACTGAGCTATGCAGAGCCATCAGATGTCCTCCATGGTGCATCTCCATAGCACTGCAAGCACTGACAGGTCACAGTAGTTAGTTTATACAGGCATTAATATTGTCTATTCAGGAAAGGTACATGATGCTCTCGTATTCACGCAGGCAGACCTTTTCAAACAGTTGCAAGAAGGGACATTCTTTCCAACTGCCACAATGTAATTGGAATGATAATCATATGCTAGGTGATTTGTCTTTTCTTCTTTTTCTCTGATTTATGAAGCCATATACTAGCAATATGGATGGCAGCAAAGAGGGAGGTAATTTCTGGCTAAGCAGCTGCAGAATGACAGTTGAATGTGCTCTTGGGTACTTGAAGGTGTGCTACTGACAAGGCTCAACTTTAGTCAAACATCACTATCACTGTTATTGCTAAAGGGGAAACATTGCCAGTTGGATGTCAAGTGGATGGAGAAACTGTACAACTACCTGAAAAGCTTAACACAAATGGCTATAACTACATCCCATCATAATACTGTATATGCTCATGTATGCTGCACACCTTTATCCTCAAAATTAGCCACCCAAACGGGGAGGCATGTATTAAGCAGGAAAACTTCTCCACAGTGCAGCAGCTGTGGTATTACTGTTCGGGCAGCTGAAGGAGTCAGTTGACTTAATGGCTCATTGTTCTTAACTCTACAGGTGTTGACAGTCAGCTGTCCTTTTAATGGCCTTGATGTTCCATTAACCAAACTAATGTTTATTAGGGAAATTTCCATGTCTTCTAGCTGCTCCTGGACTCTCTATTTTAAAGCCTTCTTTCTCTCTTTAAAAAACAAAACAAAACATAGATCCACCCATAGGGACCAGTTTCTTGCAGAAGCTAGAGTTTCAATTTTCATTATGCAGGAAAGCTAGGTTGAGTAAGCTGATTAGGAGGCTCTATCCCTGTTCTATGCAGCCCTAATGCTGGAGAAATCTTTTTTCTTCACCCTGTCTTTCAAAAACAAGGTGTGTAATATGTTTGGGGGTATGTTGTTTGTAGGAAAATATGGTACCATTCAACTAAGAGAAAATATTAGTCTTGTGTTATGAATTGTGCGGGTGTTTACCTTTAAAAGCAACACTGCTTCGTGGAAAACAGCAAGCATGTGCCTGTACACATATGGCTATGATTGTTTTTTAATGCACAGAATGAAAGCAATTAGGTAATAATTATATCTGAGGTAACCAGAAACTGGTGCAGGGTTCCATTCAGTGGTAACAGACAGATTAAACAACTGGACAAAGCAAACAATGAAAACAAGCAAGATAAACACTGGATTAGAATATTAGAAGTCCTGAAGGAAGGGAAAGAAGAGCAAAGTGCTTGTTGGCACATTGAGTTAGTGTACACAAATTCCTGTTTTTCTTTCCTTTGTACCTTTCAGGCAGTATGCTGAAGAAAGGCTCTAGTACCCCTCCCCAGAGTGCACCAAAGTACAAGGCTCCTTATAGATGCTTTTTCCATGGGGTGAAATGAGAAGAGAGCTCCTGTGCAGAGGATCTGATGGTGGATTATTTTCTGCAGCATCTCTGTCTGCTGCTTCAGTGGATTCATTATGTCCTTGGGCATCCATTTGTGCACCTCTCTCTCTTCCTGCCTCTCTTTCAATACATTTTCCTTCTCCCGGAGTGCCCTCTCATTCCACTGCTCCTTGGCTACATCTGAACATTTCAGTAGCTCTATGAACATGTCCTCCCTGGAGTGTCTCTTTCACTTCCTCATCTGCATCAGCCTTGCTGCTGCTGTCAAGGTGTGCCTCTCAAGACTATTGCAGCTGAGGATGCTGATAAAAAAGACAAGGAGCTTGCTAGACTTACAGCATTAGCACAAAGGAAAAGAAAACTTTTAAATCTCTCTAACTATTATTATTTACTGTGTAAATGTGTAATCAGCAGTTACAGCAGCCACCAGCTTGCAGGGCTTGTTATGGGAGCTTTTAGCTCCTACTGCCGAAGTGAGCTTAGTGGGGCCGAAGTCTCCCATATTTACAAAAAGAGTGCAGAAAAACTAGGGAGAGGCATGTGATAGGCAATAACATCCAGGTCCAATAAAGTAAAATTGCAAAAATAAAATTAAATTAAATTAAAAATTACAATATTTCATAATACTGTAAAACTGGCCAGTATCCTGTGCAACTTTAGCTGATATCACACTGGTGAGAAAGTCCCTGATAAGTCAAATGCTACAGGCAAGCTGAGAGCTCCTGAGCCACCTTGAAGCCTGCTTGTTAACAGCAATGATGTCCATAGTAATGCCTGCAGACTAGCAGGAAAGGGTCCTGTGTGAGCAAAAGAAACAAGCTGGCAATATGCAGGAACCTCAAGGAAACGAGGAGGGAGTTCCAAAGAACTTTCTGGAGATAGGTAAATTTATTGCAAGTAAAAAAGAATCTTCCCAAGGGCAAGCGGTATGACCTTGCTTGCTACATTACAAGCTGGATCCCTGGAGAGCAGGACACTACTACTACTACTACTTCTCCAGCCCTTTCAGCTGTCTACCTCAGCAAATCATGAAAGTGAAGTGTCTGGACCTAGGGCACGTCAACATTGTTTGACTGCACATGTCTACAAACTGTCTTTTCCAGGAAACAAATTAAAAAGAAGCCCAAATGCATCGTGTCCATCTGAGAAAAGAAAGGCCTTTTCTGCAAACCTGCACATCTTGTAACACAGTCAGCTTGGGTATCATGCCACAACCCCTCTTTCAAATGTCGTACTAATAAAAGGGTGTGTGGGTATTATGTAGCGGAGAGTTCATATCACTAAACTTTTACTGTGACCTACTTTGTAGGACTTCCTTAAATAAATAAATAAGATGGAGTCTGGTATAATTTTTGTTCTACGCATGCAAAAAACCAGAGAGAGCACAATGTGAGAACAGAACACATACAGGAAATGCATGAAAAGCTGTACCACTTACCAACATCTCCCCTCTTTGTCTTGGCTCATCATCCTCTTCGTACTTGTGGCACTCAGAGGTTCCCTTTGAGGACTCAAAGGTCACAAGTGTGACATGCTGGGTTGCCACCAAAGTGGCATAACAATTCTTAAAGAAGAAACGCATCACTGGATGCTCTAGGTCTTTGTTTGCAGGTTTTCCTTGGAGTCAGTCTGTTGAGATTCTTGACCTTGGGCTGGTACAGCTTTGCATCTCACTTATGCTCCTTGGCCTGTATTCCCCTCCTAGCTCCTTGTAAAGATCTCTGTTCATGGGATTCCATATAACTGGATTTGCAAAACCCCCTCTTCCCACAAGCTTAAGGAGATGTAGCATCTCCATCTTGCTCCAGAAAATAATATCCCATTTCAGTGACTTTGTGGCAGTCACATCTGCACACAGTAATGGTTAAGCAGGAAACTCTTTTTGCAAAAGAAAGTGGAGTTTTAAAGGGGATGTGGTCCTATCAGTTTGACCTGAACTCAGAGCAAGGCATTGGGAATGGAATTATACATGGAAAACTACTGCAGCTGATACATGCGAAGAAGGTACCATGTTAGCAGGTGTACAGTGGCTCAAGGTGACTGTTTCTCAAAGAGGTGGTGTTACTTAGCTGTCATACACCTTGGTTCTTTATGTGTGGATGCAATGCAACATTTTTTTGTTCTACAGCACATGACTTTCATTGGCCTTTTTTTTCTGAATTTCCCATCTAGCCTCTCTCTGACCCTGTCCCATCTCATCCCATCTCATTCCTTCTTCCAGTTTCATTCTTCTCACTTGTCTACTCATAATACTCATAGCTCAAATTTCTCAGCCATTTATAACATCATTGTATTACTTTGCCCTATCCCAGGGGTGAGCAAAATAATGACCCTTGGTCTAGATCTGGCCTACCAAGGGATTTTATCCAGCCCTTGGTGGGTTCCTCAGCCTCACCTGACCCAGGTATGGGGGTACAGCCCAGGCCATGGTGCATGAGGCTTGTCCCATAGCTCTGGGGCATACAGCAGGGCTGGGGTAGTATAGCAGCTGGACTTGCTTCCCCGCAGCCCCCACAAGGTGACTTCTTCCAGCTGCCACTGCCAGTCTCTGCCACTACCACCAGGCCCAGCCCCGCTGCCTGGGAACCCTGACCCATCCACCCTGCACCCACCACTGAGGGTGCTGGATGGAGCTGGTAGGTGGGGTCTCCATGGAAACTGGCTGGGACCCTCCATGGAGCCGGGCTGGGTCAACACAACTGGGGGATGGAATGGAGCTAAGAGCAGGTGGGGAACAGCATCCAGGAGTGGGATAGTTGGACAGTGCTGGGGCCAGGATCACAGAGCAGTGACAGCACAGGACCAGGACCCAGGGCAGAGCTGCCCACATGTCCCTGCACTGGGCCTCTGTAGGCAGAGGCATGCAGGGAGCAGATCATGGCTTTGCTCCAGGCCCTGGCCCCACACTGTCACTGCCCCACAATACTGATTGCAGCCCTAGACCTGCCCACCTGTCCCACTCCCAGATGCTGCTCCCCACCTGCCCATAGCTCTATCCCATCTGCCTAGCCGAGCATGGGACACAGCCACATTTTGGGAGTTTTGGTGAGCTGTCATGGAGAGGGGGTGATGATCCAGCCCATGATAAGATACCAAAATTCCCTAAGTGGCCCTCCAGCCCAAATAAGTGCCCACCGCCATCCAATCCATACTTCCTGTTCCATCCCTCTCTGCTTCTTCCTCAGGCTCCCAGTGTTATTCCTTCTTCTCATTTCCTCCTCCCCATTACTGTACTCCACTCTGTGTTTCACTGCTCCAGTTTCTCACTCTGGCTTCCTGTCCTAGTTTTCTTTCATAGCCAGGCCCCGTTTTTCTTTCAGAACAGAGCTCTTTGTAAGATACATGCCCTCACACCTCCATTTGTTTAGCTTCATCCTACTTATTACTACTTTCAGGATCTTTAGTGAGCCAGTACCTAGTTACCTCCACTCTTACAAATTCTACATTTGATCCCCATGTTCTTCCCCTCCACCGCAAAGCAAATTGTCTCCTAGTTTTCACCCCAATTTCCTGAATCAAAAGCTCCTTGCTCAACCACTTTTACATTCCCCTTCCCTTCCAATCCTAATGTCCCCTCTTCTCTCTACTAGCTCCCTTTCTCTTGGCCCAGCCATTCCCACAAGATTGTCTAAATCTGCTCCTTTCCCTCCCCAATGATTCAGTTGTTGTTGGTTCTGCATTTGAATTAGAGGGTTTCTTCCTTGGCAGTGCTGAGGGCCAACAGGGGACCCACGAACAGAACAAGAAAGGTTCCCTTGCTGTTCCAATGCCTAGACCCTCAGGAAAAAAAAATTCTGGAGTGATAATTCCCCAAAGGTTAGGAGGGAGTATGTTGGTTGCTCTTTGGGGATAGTCTACATAAAGTCTGATCAGCACTTGAAAATGTGCTCAGTGAGAATAGAACATTAAGAAAAAATTAGCAGCTAAACCTGAAAGGCTTATTACTTTGACCAAATGTAGATGTAACCCTGAGATAGAGGCCACTCCATGACCAATTTCAAATAAAAAATATGGGGGGTATTAGTGTCATTAAACATTTTAATAGTGCCAAACAACATTTTTTTCTGTAGCCTTTTTCTCAGAAAAGGCCAAAAAGATTTTAAAACATTGAGCATAAAATAGAAACCTGACATACAACATTTCAACCAAATGGCTAAAGTTTGACAAAGTTATCAGCAATTAAAAACCTCTTCTATAATGAGAAGTGTTACATGGCCTAATTAGGAAATTAGTTTATTAATTTAGCAACTAGAAAAAAAAATAGATTAGCAGATTATTTATTTATTTATTTATTGCTTTAACTGAGTTATGCTGGTTCTTGGCTTCCTTAAGGATAAAAAGTGAAATTTTGATTTTAGATTATGACCTTGTAAATGTCTTTGTGTGAACATTAGAACACATTAGAGTCTGAATCATTTTAATGAGATTATGTAAAGAGATACATTTCTGCATATGGTTATGTTTTAACTGATGAAAGCCTGTATTTCTTCTTAAAATGTAACTGATTTTTCTTTATAAATAGCAAACTCAATTGCCTTCAGAACCACCACAGTGACAAAATTGTAGGAGCTATAGCTGGTTTAGCTCTTAAGAAGACAGTTCACAGAAAGCAGGGGATGAATTCATGTTCATTCCATAAAATAAAACAAACTATAATAAAGCAAACCAAGAAGTATGCAAGCAAAAAAATTTTAAAAAAAATTAAGCAACTCCAATCCTTATTATTATCCTTTTTCTTGGGGGGGGGAGGGAGATTTTTTTTCTGCGAAAGCCAGACAGGATATTTTGAAGAAGGTTAATAGGCTAGTTTAATTTATTTACATCACAAACAGCCCTACACTTATTGAAATATTCAGCAATCTCTTCCCAATACAGCAGAAATGTCTTTAGACAACAATATACTCTGTTATCAGCAGGCTTTACTACTTCTTCAAGTCTTATTGTAGCCTCACGTGGCAAAAGAATTCAGGATCAGGGCTTAAATTAACTTTGCTTTGTTCCGTAAATTGTTTTTTTTGTAGTATACTAGCCACTTATAAATGCCACTATGAGCTAGTACACTTTTATCAAAATTATTCAAAACAGGGTCATCAAAGATATGGTCCCTGGAGCTGTCCATGGGGCCAGAAATTTAGCATGGCAAAAGAATTCAGGATCAGGGCTTAAATTAAACTTCCCTTTCTTTGGCAAATTGTTTTTTTCAGGTGTTTAGCAGGGATGTGCAAAGCTTTGAGTGGTGATTCAATTTGGAGGAGATTTGGCCCAATTCAGTGGCCGAATCTCCAAATAGAAATGGAATGAGGGGACCAATTAAAAGGTCCGAATCAATTCAAAGCTCTCTGAATCTTCAGAAAAGATTTGAAGAGCTTTGATGATTCGAGCTGTCCCTGACTCCAAGCTGGTAAGTAAGAGGGTGGGGGAGTGGGGGTTGGGGGAGGGGACCATGGTGGACCCCTGCCAGCACCCATCTCCTCCCTGCTCCTCCAGACTGCCCATGGCAGCCGTGCCCGCTCCGGCTCCTGGCCCTTTAAAGAAAAGCCCTGGCACTCACTGGGTGCTGCTGGGTAGGAGGCAATCCCTGCTGCCCCTCACTACCCCATGCTGTATGGGGGGCTCTACTACAAGCTCCCCAAGGCCCCCTCACTCCCCCATCCCCCCCATGGCTGCCCCACCCACTGTGGCTCCAGCCCTTTAAGAAAAAAAGTGGAGAAAAGACCTGAGACTCACCACTCCTACAGCAGCCTCGGGGCTTCGGGCCTGAGCTCTGCAGGAGCCCTTCATGTGGCACAGGGCAGCGTGGGGCAGCAGGGATTGGCCCCCGCCAGCAGGAGTGGAGAGCCCAGGGTTTTTCTCATTTTTTTTCTTAAAGGGCCAGAGCCATGGTGGATTGGGCAGCCATGGGGGGAGGAGGGAGGAGGGGGGCTCATGGAGATCCTCCCATGTAGCATGGAGCAGTGAGGGGCAGCACAGATCACCCACCACCTGGCAGCACTTGGTGAGTTGGGGCTTTTTCTTCCCCAAATTCTGGGAGCTGGGGCAGCCATTGCTGGGTTGAAAGGGATGAGTCTGGCTGATTCAACAATTTGGCAGTAGCTGAATTTCTGAATCAGATTTGGCTGAATGATTCAGGACAGTGATTCGAATCAATTAATCGAATCACTGTCTCCCAAATTGGCCAAATCTGAATACAAAGCGAATACTAGCCACTTCACAGAGGCCAAGTGCTTAGGTTTTCTTAGTTATATAAATTCCTCTAAATTTTAGAGTTTATATTCCTCTTAATTGTAGAGTTTATACCAGAGATTGTTGACAATTTAGTCTTACAGAACCTTGATATAACTTAGAAATATATTATACCAAATTTTTATAAAGTTACAACAGTTAACTAGTTAAAATGATTGTACTAGTATAGCCACTTATAAGTGCCACTATAAGCAAGTACATTTTTATTAAAATTATTTAAAACAGGTTGTCAAAGATATGGCCCCTGGAGCTCTCCATGGGACCAGAAATTTAGCAGAGGGGCAAACAGTGGCAGCCCCTGCTAATTCCACTGCTATATTTCCAGCCCCACTGACAATTATACACAGCTCCATGCTGCCAATCTGGCTTGCAGGGTCAGAAATGTGGTAATGGACTGACTGGTGGCAGAATGAATTTATACAGGTCCCAGAGCTATGGTATCCTGTTGAAATTTCTAGCCCTATGGGCCAGATCCAGTGCATGGTTTGTAGGAATGTCTGCAGGCCAGAATTCTGGCAGTGGAATAAGTGACAGCTGCTATTGCTCCAGCAATCATGGCAATTAGCACTGCCACTTTCAAATTTCTGGTCCCATGGGCCAAATGACACAGCTTTGTCCTCCAGATCTGGCCCACGGACTGGCTGTAGACCAGCCTTGGGTGACTCATTTGGTCTACAGACCTCATATGAGTTTGAGGGAAAGCTAGGATTCAGAATGAGTTAGACAAATTGGAGGATTGAGCCAAAAGAAATCTTATGAGGTTCAACAAGAACAAATGCGAAGTCCTGCACTTAGGATGGAACAGTCCCATGCATCAGTGCAGGCTGGGGCTGACTGACTGGGCAGCAGCTCTGCAGAAAATGACCTGGGGGTTACAGTGGACAATAAGCTGAATATAAATCAGTGTGCCCGTCACAAAGAAGGCATACTAGGCTGCACTGGTAGGTGTGTTGCCAGCAGGTCAAGGGAAGTGATTGTTCATCTCTATTCACCACTAGTGAAGCCATATATGGAGTACTCTGTTCAGCTTTGGACCCCCTATTACAGAAAGGTTGTGCACAGACAGTTCAGCAGTGGGCAACAAAAGTGGTTCAGGGCCTCGGTTCATACGTCTCATATATGACGTATGAGAAGAGGCTGAGGAACTGAGCTTATTTATTCTGAGAAGAAAAGACTGAGAAATGATTTAATAGCAGCCTTCAACTACCTGAAGCACGGTTCAAAAGAGGATGGGGCTAGACCATTCTCTGTGGTGGCAAATGACAGAACAAGAAGCAACAATCTCACGTTGCAGCAAGGGATGTTTACGTTAGATATTAGAAAGAATTTTCTCACTAGGAGGGTCATCAAACACTGGAACAGGTTACCCAGAGAGGTTGTGGAGATCCTTTGAGGTTTTTAAGACTTGGCTGGACAAAGTTTGGATGGAATGAACTAGTTGGGGATGGTCCTGCTCTGAGCAGGGGGTTGGACTAGATAACCATGCAAGGTCCCCTCTAACTCTAACTTTCTATGATTCTAAGATTCTATGACACTCCTGGGTTAAAGTTTCTTATTAATATTATCTGCTCTGAAGTTTACATCGACTATATAATATGCAGGGGAAAGAGAGGGTGTTACTGAAATAATTCTCAGCAGTTACATGATTAAATCTATTGGTTTGTTTTTTGTAATTTTTTCTTCCCTGGACAAAAGGTTTGTAATAGGGATGTGTAAAACAGGCTGTATTCTATTCAGATTCATCCCAAATTGGATTCGTCTGAGTACAAATCTGAAGATTCAATGCTGATTCAAAGAATCAGTGATATAGCCATAGATACAGCTTTAAGTGCTTTTCTACATACCTCAAGGTACCAAGTGTGGCTCGTGAACACTATGATGGTGGGGCAGATGGAGCATTCCACAAGGTGCAGGGGCTCTCCATGTGCTCAGTGGTGAACACAGAAGTAGACCAGAAGTACTTCTGATCCATTTTCAGGTCCACCATTGAGCATGCAGGGGACCCCTCCCCACATCTCCCTGGCTCAGCAATCGGCCAGGGGGGCATCTCAGATGCCCCCCAGGCCCAGGAAGCACCAGTCGCTGAGCCCCTGGGGCTTGGGGGGATCCTCAGGATGGTCCCTGGCAGACACGGAAGTGGATGGGAAGCGCTTCTGGTCCACTTCTGGGTCTGCTGCCAAGCACTCTGGGGAGCCCTCTATGCTTCTGTGCGACGTTCCATCCGCCCCACCTTCACAGCATTCACAAACCACCTGGTACCTTGACATATGTAGAAAAAACATTTAAAACTGTGTCTATATCTGAATTGCTGAATCTTTCCAAATAGATTTGGCGGGTTCCAAGTCAATTTGGAGAGATTAAAGGGTCTCCTGATTCAATTCGGATTTGGAGATTTGGCCACTGAATTGGGCCGAATTGAATCCGAGACCAAAGCTTTGCACAGCCCTAATTTCTAACTACAGAAACATTTTCTTACTGAAGTCAGTAAAGTTACAAACATACTACAACAGTTCAGTACAGATCAAAGAGCCTGACTCCTGCTGTTTAAATAACACACACACACACGCGCACACACACACACACGCGCACACACACTCTCAAAATAAATATTTTACTCTAGTTTATTCGTATTACTCCCAGATCCATAAAACAAACCAAGTAAAATATATTCATGAAATCTTCATGGACTTAACAAACCAATGAAAGAAAAAAGTCTTAAGATAGCTCAAATCAATGAAGTATCAAATATGATCCCACGAGGATTAAGAAAGATTGGGCAGCAAGTAGAACCATATATTCTTTTAACTAAAAAAAATTGTGATTCTTCATGTAATAATTTTTGTTCATGAAATCTTGGTGTGATTTGGAGAGCAGATGTATCCTAATTAAAAGGTACCTTCAAGTCTAAAGCAGCCTTTCAGAGACTGCATATAACTCAAAGGACAACTACTGATCTCTCAGATTTTATCCTTGAGATAGGAGTGGGAGTAAAATAAAATCTCCATGGGGCTGGGAAGTTTGGAAGTTTTTTTAAAAAGACTTAAGGACATAAATTATGACAACAATGGAGATTTTAAGCAGCTCAATTTATTAGCGCAGAAAATAAATCTACCATTGTTTTGTAAACGTGAACTTAATAGATTTCAAAATATGCTGTGATTTTTTGGTCTGTTTTATTAGTTTTGGCATATTTGAAAAAATATATAGAAAAAATGTTCTTTCTTGGATTATGCCTCTAGATGCTTAATTGGGGGTGCCATAATTTCAAAACAATAAAAGAACCATATGGACACCTAATACATTTGTGCTGTAGCCTGCTGTATTAAAAATTACACACACACACACACAAAAATATCTTTCTAAACAATAAAATTACGCTATGCATAATTTTAAAAGAATACAAATAAGCAGAGACACTTAACGCATTGGTTGATTCTTTATAAAATATATTTATATGAAAAAAACACATAAAATGACCTAAGTCATGAAGAAATGTTATGGCTATTTGTCTACACAAAATAAATTCATGTTCCATAGAGATAAACAAGATTACTAAGAATTGAGGCTTCATATACTAAAAACGTTAGCAAACACAATTAAACTAAAGCAAGCTGGCAACTGTATTTCTTTGGTAACTGTAAAAGTCAAAGTTTCAGCAGACCCTGAAATTATTAAATATCAGGTAAGTACATTTTTCAGATCCTCTTATATTTTATAGGAGCACTGTAATGAAGCTCAACTGATGAATAAATTACAATCTGATGATACCATTATAACAGACATGATTGTGATATGTAATCCCATTATTACAAGTGAGCTGTAACCACTTTATGAACATTATATGTGACATAATCAGAGAGAAGTATTTTGTATATTGAGATCATAAGACTGTCATATATGAATGCATCGATCTAACCTTTTTAGAGGAATGTTTATTATATACTTGTGATACTGGAATTTAATAGGGACTGAGCAGGATAGAGCTAGGTAGACAACAATTTCTCTCTCTCACAATAGTTTGAGATTTAATAGCTCTTTACTGCCTCACATGGGGATGAAAAAATAATATTAAAAATGCTGTAAATGCCAAATCAAGGATAAAGATTGTATTGAGTTAATCCAAAGATTTCATTATGATAAACATGAACAAGTTTGAAAACTATCTTAAAACAATGGGAAATTGTTTTAAATAAAAAGCCCCTTTCTTTTGACAATTTCAACATTTTTATTATTCTTTTTGAATGGGATGAGTTGTCCAAACCAAACCTCTTCTGAACAGTTTCATATTCACTACATCCTCTACAGTCCTGCATGAGGGTGCATATGGCATCCTTCCTCTGGGCTTTAACACACATAGCATAGTGCACACACTATCGAACATAGGCATGATCTGAGAGCCACAAAACTACTCGGCTATCAGTTCCAAAATGCATAACAGTTCAGGAAACTACTCCAAATAAGTCTACTAACCTTTGACGAGCATTCTCTTTCCAAGGTTTTGACCTGCTTTGAGGTGAATGTGTAAATCAGTGATTCAGGCCTCCAAATATACTCTCCTTAAATGGTACAGGTAAATTCCCTGTAATAGACCTAGAATAAAAATGTGTTGTGTTATTACTGTTTAAATAAGTAACATATTATTGTAGTAAAAGTTGATAAAGAAAGCAAACTAGTTATTCTGCCGAACTACAATATTTGGCATGACTTTAAAATACTTTTGCTACATCATCTGAGAAAAACCAGAATTCTTTTTACAGTCACTTGGCAGCAACAACTACAGCAACGAATTTAGCAGATGCCATGGAAGACTTTAACATATCTTTCTAGCATCAGTCAAATCGATACACTTGACCAGCTGTTCCACATTGCCACCAGTCAGGCCAAGTATACTCCTCTGTGGGCATGACTACATGTGCTTTAATGCGCAATAACCTATTTTACTGTGCATGAAAGTATTACATAAAAAAGCACGTGGTTACACTATTATACAGTAAAATATGCTACTCTGCATTGTCACTCACAAAACACGCACTGTACATATTGCGCATTATGGCAGTCTCATGAGAATTTATTTAGTACCTCACATTGGAAGTATTACCTTTAATGGGCAAAGCACAAAAATGCATGTGTAAATATGCCCAGTAGGGGCCAAATTTACAGCTCATTGAATTAATGAAAATAATTCTGTTAACTTCAGTAGATCAGGGCCTAAGGTCAACTAAAACTTGTGAAGTGTAGCAAAATTCCATCTATACTTTGCAGCAAGTTGAAGACAGATGGTAAGGCCCCAGTTGTTTTATTTCCCTTGAAATTGTTACAAAATTAACTTCTCATTTTCATGATCTGTAATCCTGTATTTGCATTTGTGCTGAAGTAAAGTAACCTTTAAAGCAATTCAGAAATGTTACTGCATGCCACAAGTATACCATTCAAGATGATCTTACTTTAATAAACTTCTAAATACATGTAATGATTCATTGCCTGCTTCAGTGAGGAGCTAGAGAAAGAACCATAATTGTTTTACTTTTACACTTAAATGGGATGTTGTATTGGTGTGATTATTTACTTCCTATTTAGAATCACTGTTCCCCCTGCCAGCATTACATGAGTGGTTTGTAATAATTGAAAATCTATTTGCTTTTATTAGAGCTTAAGGTACCCAACCACTATAAACTTACTGTCAAATAATTTTATGCTGAGCTAACACTCATTTCAAAGGGTTTTTTTATTTTATTATGTTAAACTGATGCTCTTAAGTACCATTATTGTACAGTGGATTATGGAAGCAATAAGATAATTATCACTGGTTTTAATTGCTTAAGTGTGAAATATCAGTGATGTATAAGTAATGAAAATCCTAAGGTTAAGTCATAAAATTCTAAACACCCATAAGATCTAGCACTGTACTTTAAATATTTTAACTTGAGCAGCAAGGAGGATTTCACAGCACTAAAAATACCACACTTTGTTTCTGAGCCATAAGCTAAAAAAGATGGGAAGACCTTTGGTCATTTAAATCAGCAAATTTTCATTAAATAAAAGGGAGCAGTGTCATCTTACACCAGCTATGGATTTGGCACACAGTTATAGTATATGTTGGACACTGTACAAATGGAGAGTGAACTATACAGCTGTCTTTGGATTGTGGGACAGTATGTTCTTTATAATTTTAAGCAATTGACAAACTAAAAAGTTCAATTGTTTTTAATTTCGGTGGGTGTGTCTATATGAGACATTTACTGCGGAGTAGACTAATTAGCTCCACAGTAAATGTTGCATGTCTACACATGCAAACCTATTACGCTGGCATAAACTAACTAACTCTGCAGCTGTGAAGTAAAAAGCTCCACATCAGTGAACATGTAGACGCTGTCCTGGCTGGCTAGGGCACAAGGTTGCTTCAGGGTGGGGGCTGCCTACTGCCTAGCCCCACATTGGAGCACCCTTGTACCTCAGTCAGCCTCTTCTCAGCACGTCGAGCCCTGGGAGAGCAGCCCCAACAGATCCCCAGGGGCCCCCTGCCAATAGCAACTTCTCTGACCCAGTTCAATGTTCAAACAGCATGCCGGGGAGCAATAAACTATGGAGCAATAAGCTCCAGAGTTTATTGCTTCTCATTAATTGTACATATAGCTGTGGCCACTTATACCTACATAGATATGGGTTGACTCCATTTGAACAAATGTTTTCTGCTGGATTAACAAAACCAGATTTTGCCTTGCATAATAAATTAATTAAATCAATAGTTGCCTCTTATTCTACACCGCCAATAATAAAATGCCATAATATGCAGTTCTTTAACTAAAAAGCAAAAATATACATTTGAGTGCTATATGGATATGCAGTTTATATGGAGGCAGATTTATAATACTGATGGAGCTATAAAAATGTGGCTTTATGCCACAGCATAAACAGAGAACTAAATAAGAATCCTTAGGTTTTGTTAGAGATGGGCAAAAAAGGTGCTGTTTGGGTCTTGACCTGGTATTTTAGACTTAAGTAAGGCTTTGGATTTGAGACTGAATGAAAAGCAGAGTTCAGGTACGAGTAAATCCTCATATATGAAATTCCAAGCTGTACTTTCAAAATGTTAGATGAAGAATTAAATCTTGAAAAGTTCTGAAAAAGAGGAAAGTTATGTCGAGTGCAACAAAAAAATTCTTACTACCACCTTATTTTAGACTTTTCTGGGTCTTTATATCAGTTAAAAATCTGGCATATAGTTATAGTACATATTAGGTAATATCTGTTGTATAACTAAAGACTGACCTAGAGAGGTAGTAGAAATAGTGGGCTCCTGCATAACCTTGTCTGAAGTAGGAGCCAGAAAACAATGAGGTTTTGTTGTGGGATAAAGGGACATTTTCCCACAGCTGAAGCAAGGGATAAATACTCTTTCCATCCTTTCCCAAATTAGGGTTTCTTTACATATGAGCAAGCAGTGCAGAAAATCTGGTAAGAAGCTTTGCCTGTGAAAACTTGAGCAATGGAGTCATATCCTGAGCAAAGCCAGCAACCAACATTTCCCACTGAAAATAAATGTGAGTTGAAGGTACTCAGGATTTGGGCTGTGTTCTATTAACTCAGAGAACACAGAAGTCATTCAAACCTTACACTTTGTCAAATATGAGCCCCAGATCTTTTTGAGGTTTGACTGTCACCAAATCTTTGCACTCCTTTGCACAACCTAGTTCATTCTGGGACTGCAATTTCAGAAATCCCATTAAAATGGCTTCTTATGCAGTACTATGTGCCAGGCTGGAAATGGAAAATGTTGCAAATCTTAAAAAGAAGTCTACTCTAGGAATATCTTTAAACACAATTTTTTTTTCAAAGTGATTTTTTTCTTTTCCTCTCTCTGAAAAACATTGTTAATGTTGCTCATCCCAAACCAGATTTTTTAAGGATCACTCATCACTGTAAAACAAGAATTGTATTTCCTGAAATGTCACAGTTTCAGTGTGTCATTTGGTCACTGAAAGGAATTAATCCAACACTTTTAAAATGTTCTCTAAACAAAACAAAAACAAACAAAACCACAACCAATACCCTAGAGTTGAGGGCATTCATCAAGGATATAGGTGGCACAGGCTCAAGCCCCTATTCTGAATGTGGGTCTCCTACTTTTCTGGTGAGGAAAAAAATAAAAAAAATCATTGCTATGTTTAGTACTATAAGGTGGGGCTCTTTTAATATCTTCTCCTAGAGAAGCTGCACAATATTTAAATGATTACATTTTTGTTAAGATACAAACTGTGTAAGCTCATAGTTTTATAGTAGGCACAGGACCCTGAAAATCTCCTACATTCACAGATCTCCTACATTCCAGTGAGTCCCCCAAGCACTGGGTGTAGAAAATTTCTTTATGTTTCTTTTGTTTGATCACAAGTTCCATCTTGGACTGGAGAAAGTTTCCCGAAGAAAGTTTCATCAGAACTAGAATGGTTACCTGAAAAGTTTCAGTTTCAATGAACCCTCATTTTTCAACAAAAAAGTTTAAAGAAAAAAATCCTGAGCAGCTCTACTTATTAGCTGATCCTCTGAATGAAGGTGATCAACAAGCTACTGAATTACAATTAAAGCTTTTGTAGTTCGGTTGTATCTTAACATTATTCATATACCGGAATAACACTTTTCTTTTATGGAAAACAAAATTTCCTTTTCACATGCACACACACCTACACATATGATGAAATGAAAGCTGCTAAACCCAATTATTTCATTTTTCTGTAAATGGATGAAAATGTCAATTCTCCCCCCAATGTCCCCCCATAAACATCTATTTACAAGTTATTACTAATATAAACTATTATTTTTTGATCTGTGATCCTAGAAATCATTGGACCTTACTATAAAAATGAAACATGTTTATCAAAATACATTATTCAACATCATCATTACTATTACTACTACTACTATTACTATTATGGCAGTTCCTACGATCTAACAAATACGTTGGCTCCAGTACTGCACTAGATAATCCACAGACACATGTACTACTAAGTATCTGCCCTGAAGTGGTTATATTCTTTATGAAAAAGACAGACACAAAGTAGGAGCATACAACATACAGGCAGAGGTCCTCAGTATCTCCATGACTTTTGTGCATTTATGAAATAGTTGTTTCCTCTTCATTGTATGGACATATGAAATGTTTATACATTGCTTAAAACTTCATTGCTGCCCTAACATCTCAATGAACAGCAAACAACCAGCGCTCAACACTTCTACCTCGGAGTGACAAAAACAAAACAAAACAAAAATAACCACTCCTAGGCTGAAGAGATACATAATTGAACTCACCAATCACTAGTGACCTAGAAGATTTTACATTATGCAGTGGCAGGTTCACACAAAGAAAGCACAGATGGAGGTTGGTTAGCTTCAATGAACAAAGATCACTTTGGGACCAGAAGTGCTCTGCCTTTTTTAAATTTGCAGTCTTGTCTCTTTCAAAAGTCATGTCTGGATAGCACTGATGAAAAAAATTAGCTGGTCAAAATGGAGCTCACATGGTACAAAACAATAGGTATCCATGGAGAAGAAAGGTCATAAGGGCATGATAACCTGTGCATTTTTATTTTATTTTTATATATGTAGATATTTTTAGAAACATCTCTCATATTGCAAGAACTAATCCTTTCAAAGGTACCATGCTGCATATGTCCAAAGCAATCCAAAAGAGTACTATACTGCATCTGAACAGCTGTTTACCTCCTGTTATAGTGCTGAAAAGGAAATTGAGCTATATATGTTTTTTATTGGCTTGGGATACCTATCTACTATCTGAAATTACTTCTATTTCCATATCCATTATGTGAATAGGATGTGGAAATTGTAGTCTCAGGTTTCTTGTGGCATCTGCACACTAATTCAGATAGTGTGTGGACTCAGCACCCATTGCAAATAATTGCATGAGATCACTCACATTGTTACATTTGATGCATTAAGTCTATTACTTCAATCACAGAGATCTCTATCCCCACTTCTTTTAGCTATATCTTTGATAGTGCTAAGATCAGGGCTAGAAATCCATGTCATTTAGCCATAGTAAGTGTGATATTTCAGGGTAAAAACTCTTCCCAAAGCAAACTCAACGTCCTGTTGATAACAGACTTGCTGATCTCATTTAAAACAAGAACAGCATAATTTTCCTTCCATAGAAACATGTCAGCATGAAAATGCATTTACCAATCAGAAAGCTTTGTGCTTTCTCCTAGAACCAGGAAGTCATATAAACACATTAATATAGCAAGTACAATAGGCACCCTTCTGGGTCATTCCAGCATAACAGTTCTCCCTTAAAAGCTACACCTTGAAATCACCTATCCTGCCTTAAAGATGCACTATCCACCTTTTAATTATTTTTCAAATTTTTAAGTTTACAAACCAGTAGCAGAACAATTACAAAAGAAAAAACACTGAAGTTCCAAATAAATTTTACATTTATAACAATTTAGTTGAAATTTTCTCCCTTCCTTACCTCTCAGTTCATTCTTCCTACAACAATTAACACCATTTGCACTGTTTTAGGCTGTTGAGATTAAAGCAACCGATTAAGAACCATCTCCCCTTAGTTTTCAGAATATTGTGTCATGATCTTTAGGGTCCCTTTAACATTCTGAGAAGTCAAACCCATGGAACAGGCAAAAGGTAGACTTGATCTCACCATGCCAGACCAACCTGCCCAGCTTTTCCCAGAAGAGGATACTTGACTACTTGGAGGAAAATAAGCCCCCGTGTAATCTAGATGATGACGGTATACATTTGATTAGGTAGCTGATTGGCTATTGGATCTTTCCTACAAGCAACATTACAGATGGCAAGAAGCAGGGGTATGCTAGAAGGAAAATGGTTGTGTGTAGTCTGGTCGGTGAGTATTATAAGTAAAAATGAGCATGATTTGGGAAAGTATATAACATTCTGGATACTTATTCAAATCAAACCTGCACCTTTTTAAATATCTGGCGGCCACATATTTCAATATCAAGTAAGCAGGCAAGAAAAGGAGGTGGTTTAAAATGAATGTTTGGGTCTACTGGTCTGAAAGATTTTTATCAGAATTCCCCATGGTAAAGATTTCTCTGTAACAAATAGACCTTTAACAGACATCAGTTTCAAGGCATGATGGGATTGAATCTTTGATTCCAAGAATCATGCTCCCATGCCACATATACAAGGGATGAGGGATTAGAGCCCAAACACACCTTACTTGCCAGTGCAGGGGGAGTCTGGAATCATGCTCCCTGGACTCCCCTACACCAGCAACTTGAACACTGGGTACCCACAATCAGCAGATTCTCAGCTGAGACCAGGGACAGAACTGGGATCTGTAACTCATTCCAGTCCAGTCTGCAACACAGTGAGCCATAAAACTGCTATACATTCTATGTGGAATAACTTTGTGGCTTGTTTATCATATTATCATGCCTTAAATTGACTTGATGTTAATGGCATCTTAAATAGTAACCTTCAGTATGCAGAAGGAAAATGGTTGTGTGTATTCTGGTCGGTGAGTATTGTAAGTAAAAATGAGCGTGCACCTTTTTATCTTAAATATAGAATGTGTTAGAGGCTATGAAACCTTGTAATGGAAAGGAACTTTAAAGAGAGCACTCTGTTTATACTACCAATTCCAAGTAATTAGAATTTTAAAAAAATCAAGGTTTTCTTGTCATATATAACAGTCAGAGAGTTATAATTTCTTTTCCAGATGCTATAAATTTAGGGGTCCTCCCACCCCTGTATATTACATTTTTTAGCACTAGGATTGCAACTTGTTTTGTTTCCTACTCAATTGCATGTAGAAGAATAGATGTGTGAAAAGGAAAAAGAAGCTAAGTTCTTTGAGAACGTAACATGCTAGAAGAATGCCATCTTGGAAACTTCCCCTTTTTACATTGCCTTCCAGCATTTACAGTTTTACAAAGTTTTATATCATGCCTTTCATCCACAGGTCTCCAAGATCATTTAAAAGGACTACATACTATTCTGTCTTGAAGATAGAAAAGGTAAGCACCGAGTGATGAAAAGGCTTGGCCAATATCACATAGTAACTTGATGGCTATGTGATGCAGAACCCAAGACCCAGGGCTTATTTCAGTGGTCCAATGAGTGAATCACACTGTAGCTGGAGTAAGGTATGTGTGAATTTTTTGATATAGGCAAGGTTTACCTATGAGGGCCATGGACCAAATTTCCAGTAAGTTTTGGCTGAACGTTAAGGAAGGATTTATGGATTTTGGAGGAAACCAGGAAAATCTCATGGCTGTGTTTCTCCTTCAGTTTCATTTCAAGGTGTGGGGATTTGGGACCAGACTTAGAATACAGACAATACACTTGCAACCAGAATCCAAAGCAACCAGTTGTGCAGAGCTTCTATGTCTTCCTCTGTTTTACTGTCTTTAGCAACAAATCAACCAGTCATTTTGCCTAGGGAGATATTTCTGTAACATTCATTTCCATCTTGTTTTGAAGGGGGAAATCTTCACTAAAACTGCAGTAGTTCCAAGCCATATTTCATCATTCTGACAAAAGATCAGTGGAATGTAGCATTTACAAGGGATGGGTTCACACCTGAAATATTTGACTGTTTCATTTGAGAAAAGCATTCAGAGATTTGAAAATGTATATGGTGCTTAGCCAAACTACTCTGAATATCTTGGATCTGTCAAGTTGACAGATTTTTCTGGTTGGAATGAGAGACTATAAAGGCAAGTAAGAAAAATTAAACCAAAGCCACAAAAATCAAATAACCAGATTGCTCAAACTTCACAGGTTGATACTTAGACCAGTTCTTTAGTTTATTTTCAATAATTTTAAAACCAGGCTACTTTCACCCTCCATTTATTGACACAAAAAGGAGCTTGTTTAGATTAGTATCCCAGGGGAGATGAACTTAGGGTTTCTGCTGTTGGAACACAGTACTTGTGCAAGTTAAAAGTGATAATGTAAATCCAGTTCTGATGTCAACTACTGCCATACGATGACATCTGACTAGGCTAAGTGTGTGCTTATGCCCAGTTTTATTATCTTTCATCTGTGCATGACAGCTCTGTCAGAGGAATGAAATGCTGTAGCCACATTTTTATACCATATATTCCATTCATTTACAGTGGTGTTATATTCCATAGACCTTTTGAGAGTTCAGCAAAGCTGTTCCACTCTTACCCTGGCTGAGTTATTAATGTGTATACAGGCAGAGGGAAAGAATGGGATGGACAGCTGATCACAATACTGAAAAGATTAGAAAAAAATAATCTGTTATATTTCTAGATTAAAATTCAAATAGTTTCTCTTGACAGATTGTTACAAGAATGGGAAATGGCACAAACAATCCACTGGTATGACAAAGATTTAACAAAAATGGGAAGGTTAATTATAATTGAACATTCCCTATGGATATCTCAGGAAATATGTCTCAGTCTATTTCCTATTGACAGGTGGTAGTGTAAATTAAAAGTGGTATTATGAATTCAAATTGGATTTCAACCACTCATCATCCATATTGTGGTATTAGAATAGGCTGAGATGATTATAGTCTAAAGACCATAATGAAAATGGGCTACTTTATACTATTTTCCATTCTCATTGATTTTTCATGAGAACAGATTTATGATCTTCTTATAATATTTGTCACCCAAGAAATGTATTATTCTAAGTGATCTGCCCCTGTTACCTATGATGTACATCAAACAATGAATGTGTACTCTAAGAAGTAAAACATCAATACTAAACATAAAAAAGTGGAAGGTAAAGAAAATTGGTCACATGAGTAGTATTTCTGTGACAAGTGCCATTTGTAGAGGACCACTTCTAAAGGCATTAAGACTAGAAGTTATATAGGATACCATTGTCCCTTTGGAAGTAGCTATGAGACTCAGAGAACATACCCAGCATTCTCAAAACACAAAGCCAATAAATGTAATCCAAATGTAAATAGAACACTGTACTGAAAGTTTCATTTCCTGTTTCTCAGATATATTATTACCCAATGACCTTTCAATTTTCAAGATAGATCAGAATCATGGACGACTGTAATATACCTGTTTAGAATCAATATCTAGAAAGAATATCCCAGGAATTGGTTGTTTCAGAGGTATGTCTATATTGTAAGATGTTCTATTAATATTAATATTGACAATGGTAAAGCAGCACAGAACTAATCTCTTTCTTCTAACAGTGAAGAAGAAAATGTATTATTATAGGGAAAAAAGAGTTTTAACTTTAAAACTTCTCTCTTTCTGTCTTTATTTCAATATGGAACCTCTTCCCTACTCTCTGCCATCTTGCTACAGATTAAAAGAAACTATATTCATTCTTACTGTAACAAAAATATGCATAAATGTAGCATTCTTGAAAGACGTTAGGCTGGCAGCATTAGAACCAGAAGTCACTTGTCTACCGAAGAGATACATCCCTAGACTGCATTATTACCAACTTCCTCATTCTGTAAAGTCTCCCAAACTGAATGCTAACAAGAAGGATCATCACTAGGCCATGAGCCTACAAATACACACAATGGGCACGTCTACACAAGACGCTAACTGTGCAGTAGCATATCACAGCATGGAGAGTGCTAATACACTACTGCACAGTAGCTAATTAGGCTAATTATGCATCACCTAAAAAGCATCACCTAAAAAGCATCTGCCATCGTTACTGCACAGTAACTCTGGTTATTGCACATTTATTTAGTACTTGCTAATACAAGTACTAAATAAATGTGCAGTTACAACTGCTCAGTTGTATCTCATGTAGATGCGTGCAATGAGTCTTATGCAGGTCAACTGTTCCAGTGACTTTAATGACACCAGTTGTGTACATCAAGTTAAGCATGTGCACAATAGTTGTCGGCATAAGGTGCATCACTACTACTTGTTTCTGGAAAGCCAAACATTGACGCCCATGTAGATATGTCCAGTGGGTGCATCTACATGTACAATTAATTTAAAACAATAAATTCTGGGGCAGTTCGAACCAGAAGAAACTATTCCTAGGTACAACATCTATATGTGCACCCAGGCCAGCAGCAATTTGAGCTGGGACAGAGCAGCTTACATAAGGGCTACTTCTGGCTATATTGGGGGGGGGGTGTCAGCCCTGGGCTTTGGATGGTGGTTTGGGCAGAAGAGGGGCTGACTGCGACTCAAGGGTACTGAAAGTGCAGAGCTGTGTGGCTAGGCAGCAGGCAGGAGTCTAGCCCCCTGCTGCCTGGGCTAACTAGGTACAATTTCTGCCTGCAGTCAGCATAGTTTCATAGTTTCTAGGGTCAGAAGAGACCTGAGTAGATCATCGAGTCCAACCCCCTGCCATGGCAAGAAAGAGTACTGGGGTCAAACGACCCCAGCAAGGTGTACATCTAGCCTCCTTTTAAAGACCACCAGGGTAGGACCTTCGCTTGGAAGTTGGTTCCAGATCCTAGCCGCCTTGACTATGACTCTGAAGTAGCGCCTCCTGATATCTAGCCTAAATCTACCCTTTGCCAGCTTGTGACCATTATTCCTTCCCCAGTGCCTGCTGGTCCCCTCTGACTAATTTGTAACAGGCCACTAGATCCCCCTCAGCCTTCTCTTGTGGAGGCTGAACGTGTTCAGGTCCTGTAGCCTCTCCTCATAGGGCCTGCCCTGCTGCCCTCTGATCATGCAAGTGGCCCTCCTCTGGACCTTCTTCATCTTCACATATGTTTAATCACAGCTAATTACCCCACTGTAAAATTGTACTGCCCCCAACAGTACTATCTTATGGCAGTGTTAATTAGTTTACTGTGGCCTAATAGTGTTGCACATGAAGACAGTGATGCTATACTGCTCATCTAATTAGTCTACTCCACACTTAAGCACACATGTAGATATGGCCACTACAAATATATGTGCTAAATTGACCCTTGCCAAAAATAACTTTAAGATTTCAAAGTCACACACTCAGATGTAAGAAATTCTAGAATCAATTTTCTCCCCTTGTTTGTATATGCTATGATATACTAGTATCTCCATCTATAATAGGACAGATAATGTAAACTTCTGCCACTTGCTGTAGTGATTTTTGAGGTGGGGAAGTAGGAGTTTGTCATGGCTGTTAGACCTCGACTCCATGCGACGCCTAACGACTGTGGACACAATGGATCGATGCCATCATGCATCACCTGCACACATTGCTTGTCAACAGCTTTATTCAAAATGGAGACAGCTTTGGACAAAGCTCCAAAAACCAGGGAGCTGCCATGAACATTAGTTTTTTTCCCATTATGCTCATTTACATTTACCCAACCTTTGTCCCTCCTTTGTTCCACCCTTAGTCCTTCCCATTTTAAACTCCACCTCTGCTTACTGTTTGTTTCCTTAGCATGGAATTGCCTACGTATTTCACTAATTTACATGTCTTTTTGCTATGAGTGCATGTGTAAGACCCTGATCCCACTTCTTTTGGTCACTTGAGCAGGACTGGATGCTTCTGGAGGCTTCTTTAACAAGTCACCATTCACCTTTTTGCATATGTTTATCTCAGATTCTGTTACCAGTTAAGTGTTGTCATTCATATTCCAGTCTGTTTTTCAGTCCCATGTTGTACCTTCTCCACATTCCTAAGACTTCACCTCATTCACGGCACACAGACTTACTCAGACTCATTTAAAAATGGTTGACAGTTAGGATGGCTACTTATCATAAGCGAATGGCTGGCTTAGCATAAACATCCATAAGCAAAATCTGCTTTATCTTCTAATGAAAGCCGGTGGTTTGCATCCTGTTTCTTTTACAGAATGAGCTATGTATCTTACAACACTACTATATTGTTAGGAAAATGCTTGCCTAAGCATCTTGCAAGGTTACTTTTAACATACCATTCTGCCTTGTGGTTAGCAGCTTGCTAGGCCATAGGTTATAGCCTTCTATTTAGCTGCAAATCCAATGCTCCCCAAAATCCAAATACTGTCACCCTGACAATGACCACCTGCATCACTTAGCAAAATTAAAGAAATAACTCTGGATGAAAGCCACACATTCACAGATTCAGTACTATTAAATGCACAAGCAAATAAGTCCTGACAGCGATGAGAGGCAGCTGAAAGATTCATTGCAAAATATTTTATGCTTTGTTTTTGAGATGTTAAGGAGCAATCACACTTAAAAACCTGAGTGAATCCAAAAGCCACTTATCTGATAAGACACAGAAGCCTTTGCACTCTCAAATCAGATTAAATATCAGTTTGCCTGAAAAATTAAGTGCACAATTAATTTATTTACATACAGAAATGTACCCCTAAATAGGTGCTAGATACACATTCACATTCTAGCAATTTATTGTGTCCAGGCTTGAAAATTAGGCCTTAATTAGTGGACTAGAATGCATGTTTTAGCATTTTGCAGAACTGCACAAATTGGTTTAATCTGTCATTTGAAGTCCAATTCTAAACTATCATTACTAAACAAAGCACTTTCAATGCTATCTGATTTAAAGGAAAACAAACAAATCCCCAATAACTTCAACTCAATATCAATGTTTTTCTTTTTAATTATCATTATTAGCAATGTGTAATTATTCATGACATATGGGATTACTGAGCATAACTAGAAGAAGAGTAAGGAATGTTAAACCTTTCTGGAGATGAAAAGGAATTTATAACTTTATTATATCACCTAATTTAATTAATGTATTCCTTATGCCATCTGGTCAGACGGACTTAAAAGTTAACAATGAAGACCAAGCTGAATTAAGAGATAATAAATTAAAAGCAACTTTTAAAAGAATACTTTAGATTGTATCATCACCATAACAGCTGGACTGTCAGTAATGTGATAGATGTTTCCATAGCAGCCAACTCCATAGACACTTTTCATCAACAATTTAGTTAAAAGCTTCCACATATTGATTTCCATATCTTTATTTTGAAATGGCAACATACTTGGGGGAAAAAGGTCCCAATTTAGGGACATGTGAAAATAAATCAAATAGAGACACCTTTTACCTCTTGTTTTTAAGATGCAATCTGGACAGGGACTAGGGACAAACATTACACATAAGCCAGTATAAATGATCACAGATCTTTTCAAACCTGTAACAGAACAGATGTTCAATGCACAGACTGGTTTTAGATGTCCAAATTTGGTTTAAGATAGATCTGTGGAAAGGGATGTAGTATCAGATTTAACTGATCTAGTTTAAGCAAGTCTATCAAACTTCTATCCCAGATTCCCTCCTGAAAGAAATTAGGTGTCAGTCCCCCTGCATGCATCCCAGGATGCATTTTAGCCCTCAACTAAATCCCACCCCCCTTAGGTGAGGCTCACCGGGGGAGGCATGGTCAAAGGGCTAGTTTCTACCTCAGCTTACCTGCTTCAGCCCAACTGGGCAGCTTCATCCCTGGTAGTCACAGAGCTGAGGTAGCCTCCTTATCCCCACTGGTGGCAGCAGGGTGTGGGTGAGCAGGGGGAATGGAGCCCTTCCCTGGCCCCAGATCCCCCCAGTGGGAGTCTGCACAGCAGGGTGGGTGAAGGGTTTGCCTCCAGCAAAACAGCTCTGCCACCCTATCCCTACCACCTTGCCACCACCCCAACCTCTCAGCCATGGGGTGGGTGGAGGGGAGGACTGGGCCCCCACTTCAGCCCTAGCTCCCAGCTAGGTTCTTCACAGCAGGTTGGAGGGGGGAAACCTGTGAGATGGGGGCTCTCTGCCCATGGTGCAGCTCCATTAGGCTGTGCCCTGTCCCCGCATACCACCTCCCTGGCTGTCAGGCTCAGGGGCTTTCCCCTGCAACCACGGGGATGCCAGAGCAGGGGTCCATGTCCTGTCCCCGCACCAACATGCTCCTTCCGCCAGTTGACAGCAGGCTGGTGAGGGGGTGGAGATGGGGTGTTTGTAGCCCAGCAGAGCTGGGAGGTATGAAGGAACACTCTCTTTAGCCAGTACAGCCATCTGCCTACCTTGGCCAATGCACAAGTGAATGTGTATTATATTAAATAATGGTTCAATCTACACAGCTTAGACAAATATGCATAGATTGAATGTATTCCACCTCAGGCTTTTTGGCTGTCCTCACCTTAGCTGTGGTGAATACCTTCGGAAAGAAAATATTTTGTATTTGTACTGAATCTTTGTACACTTTACAAACATTTAATTAAATTATGGTTCACAAGCCTTTAATATTGCTTTGCCATTTAAAAAAGAATGAGGCATAGAATGGTTCAGTATCTCACTCAAGGTCATAAACAGAGCAATGATAGAGGTGGGAACACAACAGGTAGAGCTGAGAACCCCGACCTGTGCCAAATGCTATTGAGCCATGCCAATTTCTCTGAGAAAACTCAGACAGTTTAAAGCCTGTTGCTGCATCCAATTATGATATCATCTTACAAGACCTCACACAACTAGAATCTATCCATGTAGCATAAAAGATGAATCATGACAAGCTGCCACAGAAAATAGCAAAGACCTGTGAAATAATAGTTTTCCCCCCAATCTTGTGTCTTAAACAAAAACTAAATTAAGAAACAAAATTCATTTTGGGCTAGCCAAAATGTTTAATCTGAGCCAAATTAAATATTTTAATTTTCAAAACCCATTTTACCCCAACCCCTTTTTGTAAATTTAGATACATTTTTAAATAAAACTATAAAATTGATGGGCACATTTCCTCTACCTTACCTTTCTAGCTCAGTTTTCCAAATGCAACCAGGATTCATAATAGTTTTGGAAACATATTTTTTTTCAGAGTTTAATATTCACTGAACCTTCTCCCACAAAAAAGCCTGGATACTGTAATGGGAGAGCTCATCATTACTTCATGAGACAAATGAAAGAGATGAATGTTTTGATGTATATTTATTGTTAATCTGTTTTTTTGTCAAAATTAGCTGACAGAATTGGATTTCAATAAAGTCTAGTTGAGTTTATAAGAAATCACAAAAAACTTTAATACTGCAATCAAACTAGTAAACATTACTGTATTTCACCTAATTGTTAAACAGTGAAAAATGTAAGATGGAGGTGTCTTGAGGTCTTCTAAAGATTGTTGCAAGGTGCCATGCAATCTTATGTGTATAAACATGGATCACCAGAAAAACCCAGCAATTTCAAATAGGAATACATAGTGTTACAAACATTCTGACCTACTGTCGTCTTTTTGAGTTCTTTGCTCTATTATTTTTCTGTAGCCAAGAGTCAAATGAAAACTGACATTTTCCAAGGGGTGCTTTGAGTCTATCAAAGGGTACCTTAAGTCCAAAAAAGGTTGAGAACCACCAGCATGCATTTGGAGCCATTTTAAAAGATGAACATTTCAAAAGGGAAACTGCTGACCAAGAGTATGCAGCAGCTGTTGAAAGGTAATGATTGTGTGTGTACAAGATAAGAATGATACAAATGTTGTGAAACTGTTCCAACTTTAAACCTTGAAAAAATAGTGTTAGAACTGGAGCTGTTTTGCTACATTTATATCATTTTTACCTACATTAACTTTCAAAATGTAAGAGCTTCTGCATGTTTCTGAGCTAGACTTCCCCTTGTCCTTTTGAAGTCTCTGGAAACGTATGGTTGTCCATACCCTTACTCAATAACTTATACCTGATCCTACGTGATGCTGACCGCTCTCACTAACTTCTAGAAGCACTCAGCAGTTGAAAGAACAGAACCTTTTTTTTCTTTGACATCATTAGCCTCAAATAAGACTTATAGCAGTGGTAGAACTCGTGGTTCTACAGCTCATCCTTCTGTGGTATATTGCTGTAATTTCCTGTCCTACTTCTATATACTATTGCTGTAACTTTGTTACAAAAATGCTGTTAATGTAGCAAACTGAATTAGAACATTATTTTACTTTTAGACATCTTATTACTTCTAAGGTTACCAACATTAATTATAGAATCATAGAACCGGAAGGGACCTGTAAGATCATCAAGTTCAGTCCCTTGCTGTGGGCAGGGAGTTACTGGGCTCAGATGAGTTCAACAAGGTGCTTGTTCAAGATGAGGCTGGATACCTCCAAGGACAGTGACTGCACCACCTTTGCTGGAGTGTATTCCAGATTCTGGTGACCCTTACAGATAAAAGTTTTTTCTTATGATCAGTGTGAATTTACCCTCCATTAGCTTATGCCCATTGGTCCTCAACCTCCCTTGAGGTGCCTTCCTGAAGAGTGTAGAAGTAATCCAGAATTAAGATGCAGAGTAGATTGTCCAGAAAATGAAATACACTTCATTCACCTGTGTCATGTGTTCATGTACAGTTTGGCAGCAATTGAAAGCTGTTTGGTGATCTGAAGCAGAGAGGGTCGACTATTTTCTACTAGGAAAAATGTGTAATCCAAAAAAAAATGACTGGAAGACATTGTTTTTATAGTCTCAGCAGAAAACTGAATGGTCGTGGAATCTGAATATAATTTTTACTGAGAGGTATTTGTGGGACTATAAGCGGGAAGCTTCAATAGCATGATGAAAAACTACAAGTCTTTATTTTTCAGACTGTTACCCTAACACCTTCCACTAGCCACAAAATAACACAAGGATGGAAACTAAGTTAGGCAGGGGTTGCATCATCTGCAGCTTATTGTAGTCATGGAAATAGATGTCTGAGGGACATCAGGGAAGATTTTACTACCACTAGTATGGCTTTTACTTCTTCCCTTTTTTGGTTTCAGGGAACACAATTGCATGTAGTGATTTGCATTAGAGAGTAAATATGGTTCATTTTGTTATTCATTCACAGGTTAGATTAACTTTGTTTATCAAGCCATATATAAAAATGTAATCATTTCATTGTCAGGAGCCTAAAGCTAATGTTAATTACAGTTTGAAACTTCGATTATTAATGCATCTTTACCTACTGAAGTGTGAAATAAGCAATAGTAGTTGGAATACACCAATTAAATTAGCTTCTGAGACTGGAATTCATAAATAGGATACTCTCTGGTATTTACAGCTAAAATTGTAGCACAGCATGAAAAAAATAGAGGGTTGTGTATTCTAAGGAACAAATACCTTAAGAAAGTATAACAGTGAAGGAAAAGTATTTGAGCTTTTACATAAAGGGATAAATGATATTCACACAGCATGTTTTATGTGTGGCAAGTGCAATTGCTGTATTTATTATATTCAGACAACCATTAAAAAAAAAAATCAAGATAAGGTTTCTATAAGACTTTTTTGCATACACACCCAGAGCACTACTAAGCTAATGGATTCCATAGCAAGTTCTGGACAAGTGTTATCTGGGAACAACCATTCAAATAAAAACCATGAGGCAATTCATATTTTCTCACTTTTAGACATTATTTGAGTTCATTCCTAAAAACTCTATTTTTCCAGGCAAGTAAGTTTACAGAAAGAAAGTATTACAATGTGTAATCATATTCGTTAACTAAGCCTGTGAATAGACTTATGAGACCGTTATGAACTGTCCTCATCTTCAGATAAAAACACTTAGGCATAGAGATTTAAGGCGAATTTTAAATTAATGTACATGCATTTTATTTATTTTCAAAATGTACCTTCAAATACATCACTTATTGGCATAAAATAAAATATGTAAAGGGGCCAAAAGGGCCTACTGAAACACCCAAAAGGGCCCAAAATCAAGCAGCAAGCCTGTGGTAAAGTCAGAAATAGAGCTAAGACCTGGGTCCTAAACATCAGCAAAAGAGAAATACGTGTAATGGAATACAAAATGAACGTTTAGGGCATTTTAAGCATGTGATGAAATATTTTAAAGAGATTTGAAAAAGAGAAGTGGAGAAAGAAAAGAAAATACAGAGCATCTCTTAAATAAAGGAGTATAACTAAAATCCTCATCAATGTTGTATATTAAAACATCTCAAATTTAATAATGTTTAACATATTTTAATTGAAGTTTTCATTTGACTCCAGAAACTTTAAAAGTGCTATACCCTGAAATATATCAATGTGTTTGTTTTCTATGAATACCTTTTCTAATTTTGTAAAATGCTTTCAGTAACCATTTCTGACATAGATTGATAGAGCCAAAGGGCAGAAGGGACTACAGATCATCTAGTCCTACATCCTATACATCAGGCCTGTGGCAGATGTTACATGTTTTGCACAATTAGCATGTTAATCACATGATAAATTGTAGCATGCCATGCATTTAAGCAATTTAACATGCAATGAAGATGCTGAACTAGCCTAAAAAATGTTATATGTTAAATGTGTAACATGTTTGTGTTTCACTGTAATTTGAATATGTAATGTTACACACAGAGTGACAGGGCCTGGCCAGGTCCACCAGCATCCCAGGATGCACTTCTCCCTACCACCACTGTGAGAGAACCTGGACTGTATTCACAGCTATAACTGGGGTGCTGGGACCCTGACCAGTTCCAGAGCCTGGGGCAGTGAACCATGAAAGTGGGGCATGATTTCTGCTTCATAACTCCTGTGGGTGAACTGGGGTTGTGCCCCCCCTTGCCCTAGGTGCATGATCAGTCCCTCATCCTGGGTCTGTGCAAATGTAGCCCTTGTGGGGTCAAGCCAGCTCTCAGGATCTCAATATTGTGCTGAGAGGGAGAGAAGGAAAAGCACATTAAGTGCAGTCCCCCTCACTGTTGACTTTTTTTTTTTTATAGTTCACCCAGAGTTCCCCTTTCAGCCTGTTTCTTAGCCTAGCTAAGAATGATTAGTATGGCCCAGCCCTCCATAAGGTGAAAGTTGCCCCATGCCTTCATATAAATTTTGGGGGCATCCCAGGACTTGTGACAAAAACACCTAGTTCCAGTCATGAGTGGAGACTAATTGGCACATGCATCCTTTTTCTTTTTCTTTTTTTTTTTTTTTGGGGGGGGGGTGGTATATCTGGAACATACACACATGCTGAACAGACCTGAACTGTAGGGCCATCATGGCTTAAATGATCTTGATTCTGGTAAGGCTCAGCCCAACAAACTATATTAAGCCAAAGCATCATGATTTGCTATATCACAGAGTTTGTACTACATGCAGGGTGCATCTACAAAAGGCGCTTACTACATGGTAGCCCAATAACACTGCAGTAGTGTGCCAGTCAAAAACTGTGCTAATGTGTAGATGTGCCCACTAGCTTCTTAGCCTTTTGGCCAAGATCAAATGAGGCTGGGGGGGATTTGAACCCCAAGTCTCTGGGGCTACGGTTTGCACATAAGATGATGGCCTGGATTTGGGAAGTATTAGAAGCTCCAGACCAATGGGTCTGTGAGTGAGAATACTTCCCCAACGGTAGAATAACACAGACTTAAATTTGGAATTGATTTGGCCTTGAATAAGATAATGAAAATAAAAAATTGTTTGCCTGATGTGTAAACAAGTACCAAAGTACTGCTCAGAAGGGTGTTAATGGAGTACTTTGACTAAAACTTGCAGCAGTTTAACAAAAAGTTTATCCATTTTATTCTGGATAAACTAGGTGGCATTGGTAAGACTGTAGCTGGAGTACTGCATCCAGTTCTAGGCACTGCACTTCCAGAAGTATGTGGCTAATCTTGAGAGGGTCCAGAGGAGGGCTACTTGTATGGTTATGGGCCTACAGGTACGATCCTACAAGCAGAGATTGAGGGACCTGAATCTCTTCAGCCACCACAAAGGAAGGCTGAGAGGGGATCTTGTAGCAGTCTACAAATTCATTGCGGGGGGCAACAAGGAAAAGAAGATACTTTGTTTACCAGGGTGCCCCTTGGAGTTCCTAGGAAAAATAGCCATAAACTGATGGAGAACAGATTTAAATTAGACAACAGAAAATTTTTCTTTACAATGATAGTTGCCAAAATGTGGAATGGGTTTCCAAGGGAAGTGGTGCTCTCCCCTATCTTGGAGATCTTTAAGAGGAGACTAGACAAACACCTAGCTAGGGTCATCTGACCCCAGCGCTCTTCTCTGCCCAGGTCAGGAGGTTGGACCCTTCTGACTCTAAAAAACTATGAAATCTAAGTGCACCGGTTGCTACAGCAATGTTTAATTTCAAAGTTATTATTTTAAAATTTGCTCCTTACACCCATATGCTCAGGAAAAGCAGGGTCTGACAGCAGGAGAAAGGGCAGCCAGAGGAAAAAGTTGAATGAAAGCAGGGAGAAAAGGGCTGATTGGCCTCCCCCCAGCCCGCAATTTATTTTCCCTGCTATAGCAAGGGGCGGGGGGGGAGAAATTCAAGGCAAACCTCTAATAATTAGATTCTATACCTGGCAAATTATAGCAAATTTATAAATTTTCCATATATAGAATCTAATTATTGGGGGGGTCATCTTATAATAAGGGTCATCTTTTATTCAATTAAATACAGTACCTTTTACACTGTAATCAAAGCTAAGTATAGATGTTCAAAAAAGCCCAAGGCAGAATCACTTGAAGCATTGCACTTTATTCAAAGTGCTGTAGATTAGGTTGGGACTGAACAGAACAGATGTGCAGTTTGGTGGGGGGCGGTGCTCAGAACCTGCCTACAGTGGCTGAGGTCAGCAGTCTGTGGGTGCTCTCACACACCTCCCAGTGTTCCCCGTGGGCTCCCCAGGTTGCCAGAGACTCCTAAGCACAGCTGAATGGGCAAGACATCCCTGATTCACAGCCTTGTGCAGGGGAGCCATCCCCCCCACCTCGATTCACTTGGTTAATCGAAGTTGTCAGCCACAGGTGGGCGGGGGGAGGAAGAGTGTCTGTATCTTTCTAGAATTATATAATCTGCCTAAGCAGGGGAGTGTGCCTGGGGGCTGAGTGGGGAGCCTGTCTGCTAAGTCCTGGCAGGGGCAGGCTAGGGACAGGCATCTCTGGAGCTGTGATGGGGGCTGGAAGCATCTATCCCACCTGGATCTGCTGCACATTGGGGGGGAGGGAAGGGGGTTAGGATTACTTGTTGGGGGGTAGGGGTGTGTATGTGTATCTAGCCTGCCCCCATCTCAAGCCCTGCTCCCTTCAGAAAGCCAGCAGTAGCAGTAGCTCCCTCTCCCATCCCCATGGCCTTGGGCCAGGCTGGAAGCACTTTTACCCACACACACCATCCCAAGCATTCAGCAGAGAGAGCCAGCAGCAGCAACATTAACATGCCATGCCCCTAAGAGGCTCCATGCACACAGGGCACAGCAAATTGCAGCCACCGCTTGCTTGCTCACTCTGCCTGCCCTACTGAGGGGCAAAATTCTTCCCTCTGAGAAGCATCCCTGCTTTGCCTAGGGAGATTGCATAATGCTAGAAAAATACAGAGATACAGACACTTCTTTCTCTCTGCCACCCCATCTGTGACTGACAACTTGGATTAGCCAAGTGAGCTGAGTTCCAGCATGCCTTTAGGCAAGGGAGGGAATGGGGGAGCCTGCTAAATCCCCTGGAGTGCCAGCAGAATACAGTCTACCTTGACTTGCAATAGGATGTGATACACAAGTTCAATAAAGTGCCATAACCTAAAGCACTTTTGTCTGCTACCACATCCATCCAGGGTTAACTTATAGCAGGATCCACCATTTTAAAGTGCTCTGTGTAAATGTCTGTTCATCTATGGCTTTAGATTGCCTTAACATGTGGCAAGTCATCCTCAGTCTTCTTTTTGATAAACTAAAGAAATCACTCTGTTTAAGTCTCTTTCTGGAAGTCATATTTTCCCGCCCCCTGGTAACTATTGTAGTGCTTTTCTGACCTCTCAAAATTTTCAACACTCTCTGGAAAATGTAGGCCTCCAAACTTTACAAATAGTACTGCCTCAGGCCATAAGCAGAGGTAAATTCATTCTGTTTACATACCTCAGGATTATTTTAGTCCTTTTTATAACATTGCACTTAGAGTTCATGCCTAACTGCTAAATCCTTTTCAGAATCCTAATTTTCAAGGATACTATTTTTCATTCTGTAGGTATGGCCTACATTCCTCATTCCTAAACTATAAATATATTGCATTTGACTATATTAAAACCCATTTTATGATTGAGTAGTCCAGTTTACTCTGTAAGATTATTTTACCCCCATCATTTGTTTATCCTTGTGTAAATCTGTGTTGTCTACAAATATTAGCAGTGGCTTACATTTTCTTATAGATCACTGATGAACATGTTTCATCATTGATAAAAATGACATAAGTCTAACAATCTGAACACGTGTGTTGTCACACATGCTTACTAAAATCTACTGGAACAAATAAAATATCCATCTAGTCTGATTTATTTAATGTACTTTCAAAATTTTTGCTTACACTCCCCTTTTAGTAATCTCAGAGAAGACTTCTATCACGCAGTCTTACTTGAGCATTTCTTTACTCTTCCCTTCTAAAAATGCTTCTCACTCATTCAAGTAAAGAAGCAAACAATATCAAACAGTCAAAATTCAGTTAATTTTGCAATATCCTGTCTCTAAGGGGAGCCAAATGCAGACACTTTAGAAAAAGGCATAAAAACCTCCTGGCTAATTGTGCAGTACTATACTACAGGGGGAAATTTTTCCCTAACTCCAGCTGGTGATCAGCTTAAACCTTCAGCATGAGGATTGATAGCCATTGTAATTTTATACTAGCTAATATAACTGCAGATATTATTCTTGCTATACACTAATTATTGCTTCCTGAGCTGGCAGAAGATGGGGGGGCATGCTGTGAGAACGTGCTTCAGTTCAGGTTATAGGGAAGAGCGAGAAGTTGAGAAAGTAAGTATAATTCATAATGCTTTTCTGAGATGGGGGCTGATCATTCAATTATCATTCTACTCCTCTGCAATGAGAAGTGATGGCTAGTAAAATGGTGAGATTATTGGAAAAGGTATGGAAAGACACTGCATCTAATGGACAGGATTAACTCCACTGAGGCTACTATTGTTAGGTAACAATTCTTTTGATTAGAACTGCAAAAATATTAAAACTATTAGGAATAATGGCCATATGATGCTGAAGAGAACGTTTGAATAATACCATCCCGAATTAACCACCCCATTAACCAAGATGAAATTATATTTTCACTTGCTGCAAAGGTGAATTTGATCTGGACAACTATCCAATTACCCTGCAGATTATGAATTGTGCACTTTAATTCGCAACCAGCACTCTTGCTTTTTTGTTTAACTAAACAGATCAGCCAATGGGATAATCCATCAAAATATATATATATATATATATATATATATATATATATATATATATATATATATATATTCTTGTTCACAGAATTGCTGATTCCAGATATTCCTGGTGAATATCAGTGTTAAAAAATTTACAGAACTAAAAATATTCACTGAATAAATTTGCAAGTTATTTCTCAACAGAAAAGGCTAAATTTTGTAAAATAACTGATCCCATTAACAATTATTCACTTGGGTATGTTTACAAATTAGCCTCATATAGAAAGAACCTGTTCAAAGTGATCCAAAACATAGATGTAAACAAATTATGTGAAGTGGGCAACCTGAAATTGGACTGTAACATTAAAACTAGATCATAAACTCAAATTACCAGAAAACAGAGAATGAACTTAAAATGTTTCTTTTAAAGCTGTTTCCTTTGAAAACTACTTCAGAAGCCATCTTACTCCTAAGGGATCTCAAAGTGGTGACAAGCGAACAATAATTAAGCAGAGATTCAGAGGATTTTTCACACCTTTCTAAAGGCATGAGTACACTGGAGAATAACATTTAAAGAGTGAAAATAGAATGTGGAAATGATTTAACTCCTACATATCACTAGGGCCTTCTGTACATGTGCAGGTAAAGGTGCAATAGGATCTAATGCTTAATCTATATAATCATGCCTCCTGCCATGACATGTGTGCATGGCAGAAGTTATGACTGTGGGATCTTGCATTTGATCCCATCATGTTTTATTGCATCAAGGGAAGCCCAGCCTCATCCTTGCCTCCCCCTGCACCAGTAAAGAAGAAAGCTTCCCCCCTCAGCTGAGGGGTTCCCACCCATGGGGCACCACATATGCCCCCAGGGCTAGGAGACAGCTGCTACAATCTTCCATCGCTGGGGGTAATTGAAACCCTGCATCTGGTTATAGTTGTTTCACAGTCCTCTCCCCCCGCACCCCGTCACCCCCAAGGCTGGGAGACCATGGCAGCTGTGATCTTCTAGCCCTGGGGGTGCAGGCACCACCAGGGCTGAGAGATCACAGCCACCATCCCACTGCTCCTGGAGACCCAGCTAAGTCCTGGCACCAGGAGTCATGCTGCTGGGACCCAACATCCACAGCTGTCAGACTCTGGGTCCAGGCAGCTGTGGGGTGCTTCCAGGATCTACAGTCAGCAGCTCCTAGGGCTGAGAATCCTCTTAATTGGCATAACCCTGTGGCTGGGATCCCCATCAGCTGATGGGGCTCCCAGCTGCAGGGAAGACCCTGCTACATGTGCAAATTAAATCTCAATAGCAATGAGCTATAAAGTTGGAGCCTTTGATGGTGTGATAGCTACTTTGTATGTGTAGCTGGTCTCAAGGCAGCTGCACTATTGACCAGTTCATTGTAGAACACATATAACATGAAGAGGGGGCTAGGAAATAGAAAACATCAGATAAAACTAAATATTTCTTTAGGGCCCTGTGACTGTGCCAGCTTCACCCTGCAGGCTCCTTCTAGTCTCAAATGCCATACTTTGTTGGTTAAGAAAGTAGATAGGGAGGCTGCCCTCAAGTTGCTAATCAGTCACAGTCCTGATGGACCCCACTAAACTCTGAGGGTTTTGAGACCCCTTGCTGGGTCCTGTTCTAAGCAGGCGCCTCGTAAGACACTGCACGCCTTATGGGCTAGATGCATGACTCCAAAACTGCCCCTTTACCATACCCCATGCTTCACAGATGCTATGTAGACATTGTCTCTAGTGATGAAGCCTCAGTTTAGTTTGGCCTCTTGTTGTCACTGGACCCTTAGCCTCAGTAACTGCACCCTCTGGTGACGGGATCTGCTCACCCCCTCTCTCTGTGCCCTCTGGCACTGGGGCTCTTTGTAACAAAACCCTCAGTTTTTCTTTTTTTCTTATTTATCTTAAAATGCATTCCCACCCCTTCCCCAACCATTTCTGACTTTTCTCTTCCTCTCTGTTCCCTATAGATAAGTATAAGAGAGCTCAAAATTAGGATAAGCTTTAAGCATTTTTATTTTTGGTGGCAAGTTTTTGGTTTTGGATGTCCATTGTTTCCTAATTATTAGGTTTGTATTAATTTTGACTGTTGTATATTATATTGTTGTCATTTTTGTATTGATTTGTATTGTTTCTTATGGATACTGTATGGTTTAGGCCTGTGTTTGTCAATGAACCAAAGTCATGTCAAGTTTCCATTTTATATGTCAAGCCTCTATCTTCTGTCCTCTGCCTGTGCATCCCCTGTTGCAACAATATGATTCATTGTACCCCTCCCCTGTCATTTGCAACCCCTCCGATGTAAATTGGTTCCCGGATGAATGAGAATAATTGTGCATGATTAAAATACAATGGTAGCAGGACTCTACCGAATGGCCTGTAACGACTGGGCCATCACCTCGCATTGATTCATCCAGGAACCAGGGACCTCATCCAGGGCAAGACCAGCATTTGAAAAACAAAAGACCCTTCAGAACCAGCAACTCTCACCATTATAGACACCCAAAACTGCACATCGCTGCATGGAGCACACATGCTCAGTACACCAGGGGCTGACCCTTGCTTGGGCATGCCTCCTGTCACTAGTGTCACACACGGTATGCCCCTATCAAGAGGGGCAGTGAAGACAGACCCAGTGGGAATGCCATCTCCATCCGGACCAGACCAGCTTCACATTACCGATCCACCCCAGAGGTCCTGCTGGTGACCCACTCTGGACAACACCGAGCTGAAGGAGACCCTGAATGGCCATCGAGGATCAACTTCCAGCCTGGGATAGGTAGATATTACCTGCATACCTACTCCTACAATTTGGACTCTCTCTCTCTCCTTCTGGACTTCAGCGGACTTCAGCCCCTGCACCAAGCCTCTCTAACCCCTGCTCACAGTGTGTGTGTGTGTGCGTGCGTGCGTGTGTGCATGCGTGCGTGCGTGCCAATTTGGCATTGTGTCACCATCTCCCCTGTTCAATAAAACCACTGTCATTTGCAACCAGGAGCACTGTTGGGTCATGTTTTACTGAATCCCAGTCCCTTCCATATCTTAAATTCCAGCCTTATTCTCTCTCTCTCAGCTCCAGTTCCCACCCTTTCTGCTAGTTTCCCCATCTCCTCCCAATTCCATCTCTCCTTTTCTGCCACCTCTCAGCTCTCCTTGCTTTCCTGCGACTTTCTGCTGCCTCTCTCTGTTTTCAGGCTCCCCCCACCGCACTTCCCAGCTCCTATTAGCTGTCCTGCAGTTCTCTCCAGCTTCCAGCACCTACTGCTGCTCTCTGCAACTTCTCTAGCTACCCCAGAGCCATCCTCTGGCTCCCCACACCCAGAGCCCCTCTTTAACACCCACACTTTCCCTTAATCCCACTGTTCCCCCTCCCCATTTACCTTTTCAGCTCCCCTGTAGCTCTGGCTCCAGTCCCACACTCTGTGCCAGCATGCTTCCCTGTTCTGCAGGCTTTGGGCATTGTCTTTTAATCAATTAAGATCAATTAACCTAAAGTTACCCCCGAGCCTCAGTTCTTCAGCCCAGGCCCCTCTAGTTTACAGGTTCTAATCTTGGTCCTGCTAACTTTAACCCCCAACACTTCAACTTTCTTACCTTAACCTTTCTCCAGGTATCCCAAGTACACCAAGCACATACATAGATACATATCACAATACCCAACTTAGGAACTCACTTGTGTGTATGTGTAGGTGGGTGGTATGTGTGTAAATTAGTGAATACACATATATACATAGATATAGATACTATGTGTGTGTGTGGTATATGAATTAGTAATCCACATATGTGTATTGAATGTGCAGGTGTTAGTAACTGGTAACTGATTCTGTCTAAATTTGGTGTGTGTAGTGTGTGTGAACCATTAGTTATTTTGGATGAGTGTGTATCTGAGTTGCTCATGTGAGAGTGTGTGCACTCATCTATATGGCATTGTGTGCATGATGTACCAATTAGTGATCTGTGTCTAACTTTTGGGGTGTATAGTGAATGCACCTGAGCTGGTAGTGTGAGGGTATATGCCTAATAGGGGTGTATGCAATAGTGAGTGTGTGCTTAATTGATTTTTATGTGTGCATGTGCAATTGCACACCACACTCTCCTGTCTAACAGCACAATATTGAGATCCTGAGTGTTGGCCTGACCCCTCAGGGCAACATCTGAACAGTAGTGTACCCCAGTGAGGCCTCCTCCTCCCCAGTAGCCTCAGCCCAGTCCACTGGATTAAACAACAACAAAAATATGAGCCCCTGGGCAATAACCTAATAATAATAATACCGATGACACATTCTGCCCTTTTAAGAGGGCCATTTTCTCCCTCAGCAATGTGTGCCTCCTATCCCCAGGCACTTTAGGAGCTCCTGTTAGTCTTACCAGCAGCCAGACAGGCAGCCAAGCATCTCCATGGAGCTTTCATGCATGAACTCCTTCCCTGCTGGCTGCTGTCAGAGAACTGGCCATCTCCAGCCCCAGCCCCAGCCCTTGGGCTTACATGTGCCCAGGGTCCTGCCTTCTTCCAGGAAGCTGACCAGGTGCAGGTGGAGACTAATTCCCTCATTAGCCTGATGCCATGACATACTGCACGTGTGGGGGTTCTGCCTAGTTCCTAGAGCCCTCTCTCTAAGCAGTTTCTGCCCTTAAATGAGCAGGCATACCTTAGTGCCCTGAGACATAGTATGTAACAGATGACCATTTGTAGAAAAAAAATCATGCTCTTTGGATAGGATATAACAGAATTGAATTGGTGGCAAAGTAATGAGGGGGGAAAGTATCATCTAAGGAAGAGAACTGGAAGACTGATGGAACGGGGATGCAGGTCAAATTTCTGAGCAGCCTCATGTTTGCTTCTGTTCGGGGTTTGGATATGTGCCTTCAGTTGTGGTAGAGGATCTTGTTAGTCCAGGTACCTGGGTCTATTTCTATTACATCTTAAACCGGTGGTGGTTATACCCCTCTTCTCAGTTTCAGTGAGGTTTACCTAGCCCTGGGGCGGGCAGTTATTTTGGGCGGAGGGCAGGCTGTCAAGGGCTGCATGGGTAGCCACACCCTTTGACAGGTGCCCCAGCCTCTGCTCACCATTCTGGGACCAATGTCCCAATGTCTTAGGACCAATGTCCCAGGGCCAGCACCGGTGGGGCCCAAAGTGGGACACAGGCTGGCAGAGGTCTGTGAAGCTGGATTGGGCTGCACCAGCAGGGAGTGGGGGAGTTGGCCCGGCTCCATAGAGCCCCTGCCAGCTGGGACCCCGTGCTCCTGCTATGCTGCTCTGCTACTGATGCCAGGGCACCAGTGTGGGCCCCGTGCTCCCAGCCCACTCACACCCAGTGCCCCCCATCCCTGCAGTACAGCCAGGGGCAGACCCTGAAGAGGCTGGTGATCAGTGCAGGGAAAAGCAGCCCCTCACCCAGCCCATGGCCACTGCTCCCTGCTGCAGGCACCTGCAGCCCATTCAGGGCTATCTGGAGCAGACAGAGGCAGTTTCAGGTGGGCTGCAAGCAACTGCAGTGCAGGGCACCAGCCACACTGAGAGTGAGGGGCCACTCTTCCCCGTGCTCAGCACCAGTTTGTAACCCAGCTCTGCTGCCAGCTTGGCAGTGCGTCTGGGTTACAAGGTGGCTGAGTGCAAGGATGGGGAAGCAGCCCCTTGCCTGCCCCATGCCTAGTGCCTCATGCTGCAGCCACTTACAGCTGGTCTGGGACTGCCTTTGCCTGCTCCAGACAGCCCCATGTGGGCTGCAAGCACCTGCAGCAGGGGGTGCCAGCCATAGGCCAGCAAGGGGCCACTTTTCTCTGTGCAAGGAACCAGGGAAAAGCTAAGCATAGGGGAAAAAGCAGGCCCTACCCTGCCCCATGGCTGGCACCCCATGCTGTAGCCCTTTGCAACCCACATGGGGCTGTCCGGAGTGGGCACTCAGCCCCACATGGGCTGCGAGCAGCTGCAGCATGGGGTGCCAGCCATAGGGCAGGGAAAGGGCCACTTTCCCCCATCCCACCCACACTCCTCCCCTGCCCAGGGTACCCCCCACCCTTCACACTCCTCTCCTTACCTGTAGTTCCAACGCAGGGCAGCCATGTGCTCCAAAACCAGAAGCCCTGGGAGGGGCCTGGCAGGATTGTGTGGGTCCTGCTGTTGTTGGAGTCCACTGGGCTTCCCCTGGGTCCTATTGCCCTTGGTTCCTGTCATTTTTGACAGGAACCAAGGGCAGAGAAATACTAATTTTCTACATTTTTTAGGGGCCCAGCAGGCCAGATAGAATGGCCTTGCAGGCCACATCCGGCCTGCGGGCCTGTATTTTGCCCACTCCGACCTAACCAATAGTTATATTATTTCTCTGGCTCTGTGGTTCACAGAAGCAAGACAGATCCCAAGCTCTCTGATATGGAAGAAACTGGAAGCACTTAGGGGAAATAAGGCTGCTTCCTGAACAGTCAAACTGCACCATCGTTTGTACCTTGGGGAAGAGGAAACTCTGTCCCAGGCTGTATTCAGTAAGCTGTCTTCCCTCCCCACTGTGGAAGGAAAGACCAGTGAAGCCATATAGCAACAGATACTCCACTGACTACAAGTACTACTGCAAGTTGGAATGTGGGGGGTCTCCTTTGAAGCTAAGGTTTCACAAGGATAAATATTCTTTGTGTCAGCTTCCCAGATGCTGCCCACTTGAAAACTGAAACATGATTGTTTCACTATATTGAGGCCCGTGCTCCCTCACTCACAAAGGAGAAACACCTGAAGCATTCTTAAAGAAAGGAACTAGATTTTTACTCTTCTTTTTTGGGAAAGACAATGTTACAAGACAGAACATTTGGAGGGCAAGTTCAAATCACACAGGAGATGACTGTGTGAGCTGCTCCTTTATAGTTAGTTATATCTGGTTAAGGTTCATGTCTGATGTCCTAACTCAGGGAAGGCTAAAATCTGCCAGACTAAAGAGCTAAATGGATGAGTCTGCATCAGACATTATTCTTATTAAATAAAGTAGTATATGTAAGATATGGAAAATAATTAAATCAAATTGAGTTCTATATCTTAAGGAAAATATTTTTAAAAAATGAAGAGTCCAAAGGAGAGCAATATCACTTTTGTAAGTGATATAGAAAAATATGGGCAAAGTTAAAGGAAAAGTTTAACTATAAGGGTGAGTTAAAGGAACTGAGTTTGTTTAATTTAGAAAAAGAGAAGACTGATAGAGGAACATGATAATGGTTTTTCATTATGTAAAAGGTCACCATGAAAAGAATGATTATCATTTGTTCTTGATGCCTAGTGGGAGAAAGTAAGACGATATCAGCTTTATTTACAGCAAAGATGATTTAGGTTAGATTTTATTAAAATATAAGAACAGCAGTGTACTGATACAGGCCCCATAAGGAGGATATAAGGGTCTCTTTCACCAGAGGTTTCTGAGTCCAGTTTTTTTTTGTTTTTGTTTTTTTTTGTGAAAAAGGAAAATAACATTAGAGGCCTCCTCCAAATAAAACCCAGTATGTCTTCCATTGTTCACAGTTTCATAGTGCTTTCTTTTCCAAAGAAATGGATTTAACAACAAACAAACCAAAAACCTCCCTACCCCACCCAGATCTATAGTATATGTATAGTCCCAAATGAGAATGTATTATCAAAAAAGTTAGAATACTCAGAAGATCTTGGATTTGAATTCCTTATCACTTATCAGTGTTCATTTTCAGAATCTGCATTCAAGACCATTATCTGTGTGTGGAACATGAATTTTGAAGTCTAGATTAGGACCTGAAGTTTGTCAAAGCATGGGTTGGATCTAATGCTACTGTTAATGCAATTTTTGCAAAGTTGCTTATGTGTGCATCATCTTATTACACTTATGCTCCTCTAATGTCACATGTAAATATGATGTCAATGCAGCAATTAGAGTATTGAGTTAGATTCTGATGCTTGTATAGTGAGAGGACTATAATGTTGCCATAACTCTAAATTAAGTCAGAAAAAACCTGGAAGCTCACATACATACACACCACCACTACCATCAAACAAACCAATTACTGTCTTACCTATTATACATTATGTAAAGGAATAAGCAAACATTAAGTTACAAGACTTCCCTTCCATTTCAGGGTTCTGGTAATGACATAAGCTACTTAGGCTTTGCTGTGGCTAAAAATGTCACCAGAACTTTTTCATGGATTTATAGCCTCAAAATTTGGAATTGCTTGTTACTTATAGTATAACTCACTAACACATATATCACAAAAATATGATGCCATATGGTACCGCATGACAAAACATATCTAAAGAGATTTTGTTCGGAGAAGATCCTAATTCTTAAAAAGTCTGACACATTGAACAGCTGATTTAGATGTACTTTATTTGTTCTAATGTAGTATTAGTTCATCTTTGAAAGAGAAAATGCACAAAAGAAAAGACACCTTATAACCTGCCTGCCATCTGATAACCCCAGGTAATGTGTCTGCATTTTACCAGCTACATTTTATCACCAGTAATACATTCCCTCCCCGCTACCTGTCTCTCACCTATTGTCTCCAATTCCCTTAGATCCCCACTGCAATGCATTTGCATTTTCACAGACCTGCATTTTGCATATTGGCTTCTATTCTACCCAGGAAGGAAAACACAAAAACACCAACAGACTCTCCTTATGCCTAAAGAAAAGTGTTTGTGCCCAAAAACCTGCAAAGAACATTTTTTAAAACCATTTAGTTAGTCTAACAAAAGATATCACATCTGCCCAAAGAACTTTATCTGCCAAAAGAGAAGACATATTCAAAGATATATATTTTAAAGGAATATTACAATAAGTCGTCTTCAGTGGAAAATTCACATGCAGACAACTGGGCTTGTTATGCCTCTATATCTCATCTTTCATTTGGAATGCTCCTCAGGCCAGCCAGTGAAAACCTTCATCAATGCTGACTAGAAGTTAATTACATTACATCTAGTAAAGATATATCATTAGCCTTGGAAATACTGTATTCCTTATGAATTTTGACAGAGTCATAATTCCCCCCATCACCCCCACTTTTTTTTTTTTAAGTCAACATACATTTGTAAGTTGGCAGGGATTTTTTTTTTTAATCAAGATTTAATTATTTATTAAAATGTAAATTAAAATTTGATCAAAGCATTCACATTAGCTTCCTTATGCAGCTCTGGCAATGTGAAGCAGCTATAAACCTAGGTTATATAATCAGTTTGTAGCTGCTCTACACCACCAATGCAAGAATCTAGCAACAGATTTACAATGAAGGCATTTATGTGTCTAATGATTCACCTTGATGCTTAATTGAATTTACAAAAGCACTGTAACTGGTTAGGTAATTAACTGCCTTTCCAAATCTGGCCCTATTCTCACCATCCCTCAAACAAAAAAAAATTGTGAGAAATTTTTCTGATAAGAGTATATATTCAACATTGTGAGTTAACGTACAAGACACTTAAAAGTTTTAAAATTTCCTTTTCCTTTTAGTAAAGCCTTTTCCTCTGTGCAAATTTGTGCTAATAGATTTGGTTTGGGGGAGGAAGGCAGGGAAGTTGATCACTACATACAATTACCTATTAAAAATGTTTTTTCCTGCTACACTTACATGTAAAAATGATACTATATGATAAAAATACCTGGATTTTATCAAGAAAATTCTGATTGTATTGTACCCTTTATTTGTTATTTTTCCAAAAACCAAATTGTGGATCCAAACATGCAACACTTGCTCACAAAAAGAGTCCCATTAAACATGTAGGAGTCTACTGAAGAGTTGCAGCACCCATATATTCCAGAAGGAAAGTAACATTACTATCTGACACAATAAATGATTAGCTTAGTCAGGTCATGGCTTTAACAATATTTAGTAAATATTTCACATATTTCCACACCTAGTCATAATAGGTGATAGCATTATATTGCTTCTATGCATATTATTGCTTCTAAATGTTTACTATTTTGTGTATCCAGTGGGGTGTATCAAAGAGGAAGATTACTTAAACCTCTGGTATCGTTATTAGAACTGGATAAGAACCTAGGGAACTCACCTTGAATATGACCACTGTGTTGACAAGTGGGAGGAGCGGGGAGCAGAGAAGCGTGGAGCAGAGAGCCCTGCCCAGCCCAGCCCAGAAAGTATGCCACCATGCTGAGAGAGTCTGGCTTAACTTAAACCAGGAAGGGTACTGGGACAGGCATTGCATAAACCGTTTTGATACAAATCAGTTAAATTTGATACTACATTCAACCAGGTTTATCTCAAACCATTTTTAGCCATATTCAAACTGGTTTATGTGCACGGAACATCTGTTCTGTTGCAGGTTTAAACCAGTTTCTGATCACTTAAACTGGTTTACGTGTAATGTCTGTCCCTACCCAATAAGATTAAAAAGATCTGGATCAATACCTGATGTAAACCTACCTAGAGTTTTTTAAACATTTTAAAATTTTTTTAAAAATATTTTTTCCTTATTCAACCTGCAACCATATCTGAAGCAGCAACTTCAGCTGCTGTCACTGAATTCTATGCACTGTATTCTAGACTGTACAATCTGTGAAGATTTGTTTCCAGCTTTCCCTTGATTGCCATCTTACTATCACTTCAGCCTCTGTTCCATTTCCAGACCCACCTCACCTGTGCCCTCTACTCTAACTAGATGATATTTGTCCCACTGTAGTTTATGCCTCAATATTTACTTGGACACTTTCATTGCAAAGCTAGCAGTTTATTGAGTCAAATGTTCTGCTTTGCGTAAGACAGCTGTGGAAATATTTTTTTTTGTATTTGGGGAATCCAAGTTTCAAAGGCATCAATATTTATGACCAGGGCCCTACCTTTAGAAACATTTTTTGCTGTGAATATAGGTATTCTGGGAGTGATGGGGTCAGCAAATTGCACGGGATTATTTGATACAAAAGGGGGTTGCTGTGTTCCATGGAACATAGCTCTGGAATCCTGATTTTGAATTCAGCAAAACAATTCTATCTTTTTTTTGTTCTAAAGGCCTTGAAATCCCTATCCTACAGGTGATGGGTCTCATGGTACCCTCTCAGTCAGTGGATGATCTCAGACTTTGATACAAGTCTCAGAAGCTTCTACAGCTTCAGCATATATTTATGAAAATAATAGGAAAGTTTATGCAGCAACTACTCACACTTTGCCAGTTGAGGCAAATGTTCTTTATTTCTCACTTCCATAGTCAGTAAATTCACTCATTTATTCTGGAAAAGGAAAGAAAATGTGTTCAATATTCTAGAGGCAGTTTTTTTACAGCAGCAGGTAATGTTTGCTGTTTTACTGCATATTTTACACTCATTCATTGCTGAATAACTCAGTCACAGTCAAAAGCGATCAGTAACAACAAATTTCATGGAGACTTAGTACTATCTAAAGTCATGACCAATTTTTTACAATGACAACTAAGGAAAGGGATAGAGCAGCAACAGTTAATGGCTGAATGGAAAAATCAATGAGTTTTTCTTGGTTTTTGGCAGAATTTTAACAAATAAAGATTAACTTAATCATATATGGACTAATCTGTCACAGAAATGGAAATATATTATTGAGCCCTAATGCCTGCACCATGCCTAGTCTGATTCAACACTCTGATGTGTTCAAGATGTTCTGGATGATGATAGATTTTCTCAGTGGTCCTGAACTCATTTGGATGCTAGAAGCCTCATGGACCAGCTGCCACACTAAGCTGCATGTTATACAAAAAGGGTCAGATTACACCTGACAAGCGTGAGACTGTGAGAAGGTGGGGAGAGTGTGTAAAAGAGAGACTTCTCTTTTTCATTCCACAGTTTGGAGCTCTTGAAGGGCATAACAGTGTTTCCTGTGCTCTATGACCTGAAGGGATCTGCAGAACTATGATGCTATTAGTGCTTGTCTCTGAAGTATAAGAAAGAATGTTTAACACGAAGACAGGGGCTTTACCCTGCCTGTATTCACACAGTGGGCAACGATGTAGTTGTGGCCATACTCCTTCAAGATGGATACAGAGAAATTAGTATACTGTACCAGACCGGGAGTCTTTTTTTCTATGATTAGCCATCTCATGCTTAAAGCCAAGGATGTTAAACAAAATCTGGAAGGTGGCCTTGGGAAAGGGTGGGGGTGGGGGAAAATCTCTAGGATTGAGGTGGGGTGGTGGGAGTGGGTGGGCAGGGAGAGGCTTCTTCCATCTGGATGTGAAGGGCAGTTGAGATCCCTGGTTGACAGTGGCAGGAGGGTTTGCTTGTGGAAGTCCTAAACAGGGATAGGATGCTTTGGGGTGGGGGGGTCTAGTCCTTAGACCCAGGGTGAAAACCCTGTGGGTGGCTGGAGCATCACCCAACAGGAAGGGGCAGGACTTAAGATGTATATAAAGCCAGTGCCTAATTCCAGGCTGGGGGTCTGGCCCTGCAGGCTTCAGAGGCAGAGCTGACCTTAGCAAAAATGGTGCCCTGGGTGAACTTGCATTTTGGTGCCTCCTGCCCAGGCCCTCTCCCTAAATCAGCAGCACCATTGCAGGCAGAGGCAGGTGGCCAGTGGCCTGGGTTCAGTCCCAGGGAGATGAAGTGGCATGATAGCCAGGCAGTGACTGGGAGTGGGGGACAAGCTGGGCTGAGGTGGAGATCAGCCTGGGGTGGGGATCAGCCAGGGAGGCATGGGCGGGGCAGGGCAGGGTGGGGCAGAGAGCTGCTGTGAGCACAGGCTGTGTGTGTGTGTGTGTGTGTGTGTGTGTGTGTGGTGCCCCCCATGAGCACAATGCTCTGGGCAGTTGCCCATGTCACCCACCCCAAGACCTATTCTGTTCAGAGGAAGAGGTCTACAGTGTTATGGCTATTGCTGGGTGACTGAGATTCTGCTGCACCTGGGAACTGGACATAAGGAGCCAAGGGCTTGCAGAGGGCTAGGACCTGGGATGAGGGAGTTTTATTATGTAACCGGTAGGCTTACAGTTTTGGTTACAGCCAGGGACTCATATTTCTCTGTTTTAGCTTATACTGGTTGTCTAGGAGTGGTGACAAGGGTAGATGATGAGGCCGCAGTGGGATGCCTGAGGGGTGCATTGCAGTCAGCCCACAGCAGGGTGCTAGGGGCATGCTGGAGTTCTGAGCCTTGCCAGGGACTGGGGCTCAGGACACAGAGTAGGCTTAAGCCAAAGGGTGGCTGAAGCCTAGAGAGAGGCTGAAGCCTAGCATGGGCAGAAGCCAGACAGTGACAGAGGGCCTACTGTCCATGAAGGGAAGAACCAGGGCCAGGGGACCCAGTGCCTAAGACTGGCAGACACCAGGCCCAGGAGGTCCAGTGTCCAAGAAGGGCAGAATGAGGGCCAAGGGCCTAGAGCCAAAGACAATGAGACAGAGGGCTGAACTGCAGAAGCCAGGTCTGGCAGTAGACCTTGGCTAATGGGCCCAGCTAGAGGAAAGGGGCAAAGGCAAGGAAAGATAAGACCCCAATAAGGGCCAAAAAGCCCCACTGAAGCACATGATCTATATAGATGCTGGGGAGCCGGGTTAAACTAATGCGCTTCTTTTTCCAGTAAAGCACCTTTTCTTTTTCTTCACATCTGTCAGAGCCCATAAAGTCTTTAAATCAAGACTGGATGTATTCTAAAATATATGTAGTTGATAAGATATACAATAGTATGCTTGAATTATTGGCTAAAATGCTTTGGCTTGTGTTATGCAGACAACTCATATTGAATGATCTATCACTCAGAGGAAGATCCAAGATATACAGCAGTGGTTCCATTTGGACTTCAGAGGAATATTTGACCTAAATTTCATCAGTTATAGGTGAATAATGTTGTAAGTTCTGTTTTCTCCCTCATTAAAATAAATTTATTAAATACAATAATGGATTTTGGATTTTATCATTATTTATGTTTATCCATACATATAATTCTTTTTTCTCTTTTCAGTTGGACAAAACCTTTCAAGCCTAACTTAATGGCAACAAGTTCCACAGTTGAATTATGAGTTGTAAATAAAAGCATTTCCTTTTGTTAGACCCTAGTAGGATATGGTGATAGCATAGTCCCAACCTGGATAGTGTCTTATGGGTACAAAGAAAACAATGAGGACATGAAATGGCAGACAAAAAAGCCCCCAAATGGCAGACAAACAAGCGATGGACACTATTCAAAGCTGCCAAGAGCTAAAGAGGAGGGAGTTTTAATTTATTGCTATAAAATAACTTAATTTTTACTTTCAATAGCAAATGAGTGTATGCATATAAATTATGGATATTTGTTTTGCTCTTGCTTTAGGTAGTCTTCCTTTTTTTAAATATGTGACCTTCTACCTAATAACAGGAAGAAAACATTAAATGGAACTGCAGCACATATTCAACACTTGACTTCTGTGCAGACTGCTCCTCCCCTATCTTTGAATGCACAGAGATTCAGTACAAGAGGTGAAATCACAAGTGGAAGTGGGTATGAACAATCAGATTTAGCACTTACATTACAACATGAAAAGAACTTGTTTGTAATTAGTGCTATGAAAATCTTTCAAATCTAATACTTCATATGTGGAGGTGGAGAAAGATTTCAGGAGGAAACCATGAAAAATTCCATCATTTCTTTTTACTTGAAAAAAGGGACTGTGAATTTACCAACACTGAAATCCAAACCCCCTACACTTCTTGAACCTTCTGAAAATGGAAAGGAGCTTCTTGCAACTGACCGCAGGTTAAGTTTGATCTGTCTGCAACAGATAAAAATCTTGAGAGAAGATACCAGTAGTGCCATTTTCTTTGAAGGCTGTTAGATTTGTCTCTATGAGAAAGGGATCCAGAGAAGAAAGGGGTGGGCTGGTCTGAATATCAAGGAATAATGAATGCATTCTATCCAATTTGGAAATCACACCGAATCACAGATGCAAAAACAATAAGTAGGAAACTTTGCAGAAACACAGATGTGGCCCTAGAAAATTGATTTCTTCATATTTGTTGCTTTAAATTATGTCAGTTTGTTTGATAGCTCCAGTAATTTTAAATGCATTTTTTTCTCCTGTGAAATGCACTGTTTCAACTTTCCTTGAGGGGAGCTTAAGGCATCGATTTATGGTCAGAGATGGGCACATCTATGTGTGCACATAGCTGACCATAAAACATGCTGTAACTTAGCAGTTAATGTTGGGACACCTTTTCCCCAGTTTTGTACCTGAATCATGGCATCAAAAATTAGCCCACCTGCTATTCATAGGTAGCAAGTTTTTCTTTAAAAAAATAGGACTGTTTGATCTAGCTGCATAAATATTATGTTTAAAGTGTCTACAGTCACAGAATGTCAAGTAAGTCTTAATGGTAAAAGATTCCATGTGGTGTTCATAGTGTTAGGCTTTCAAATGACTGTAATCACTTCAAATGAGAAGTGTTAGATCTGTAAAATAAACTTAAATTTTCAACACATCCTTTTTGAAAAGAGACAGGGGCAGGAAGTATTATGAAGTTTCATCTCTATTTATTAATGAAAATATATTATTTTTCATTAATTTAGATTATGGTGAAGTATCTTATTTCCTTTCTTTAATGTGTTAAATCAGTTGAAAGTTAGAATTGTGTCAAATGCAATAAAACCGGAGAAAAGGCCAAAGGTCCTCCCAGTCCTAGGAGGAGGATGGAGCTAATGTGATTAGGGCATAAACATTTATGCAGCCAATGGTATGGAAGAGAGTGGTGGGGCTAGCAGCAGGTCCAACTGCTTTTTACCAACTAGCTTATATGACCAAATGCCATTTACAGCTGAATCAAATTAGAGACAGTCCTTGCTATGAGTTCAGAACAAGACTTCAACCCACACCTCTGAATATACTAGGACATTTTTAATTCTTATGTCTAAGACCAGTACACTCTGCATCTTCTGGGTCCTCAGGTTTTCATGGGACCTCAGTTGGCACTTCCAGGGATTCCAGAAACCTTTGCTGTGGATTGGGAGTTTCATTTTGGCTAATCTCTTTCTCCCTTATTGCTTCTTCTCACAAACATGAGAGCATACATTAGAAATCCTGGAACTTTTCCATCTGTCATGAACATTACCACCTCACGTGAAGAAGAGGTGACATGAAATCTCTCTCATAAAAAGGTGAAAGACTACCATTCAGAAATCATCATGTAACTGGAAGTAAACAGTTTCCATTTGTTATTGCTTGTGTAAACATTTGAATAAAAAAAAAGGAATAGAGATTTAGAGAAGAGTTGGAGTTGAAGGATTGAAAAAGAACATTGGCCATGCGCTTCTTTAGTTAGATTCCAAATGCATTTTTCTCTAGAAGTGCTGTGTAAAATAAACCTCTTCTTACAAATAAGAAGTGTATCAATAAAACATCTAGAAGATTGAAGGCTTAAAAAGCTAGAATGTCTAAGAAAAATAATGTTATGACTATTCAAAAGGTCATTTATAAACATAGAATGAGTTTCATTTATAATTCTCCCTTACCTCACTCTCTATAATTCTTTCTTACCTCACTATTGTAACAGGAAAAGCTAAAGAGAACAATATGGTCCCCTCTACATATTGTATCTATTGTGCTATTGCCATGTTAATTGCGGAATAAATTTAGGCTGACTACATGTGCAAATAAACTATCTTGCCTTAAAAACTCTCAACATGCTATAAAGTTATTGCTTGAAAATGTGTAGTAACTTTATAGCTGATTACTCTCCTGTTTTAATTTGCATGTGTAGGCAGTCTGTGGCTGGGAGACAGCAGCTGCTGTGATCTCCCAGGTGCTGGGGAACACAACATACCTCCAAAGCTGGAAGACTGCAGCCAATGGAGTCTCCCAGCCCCGGGGGTGGGAGCACTCTATGTAACAGCTGGGAGATCACAGCTGCTGAGAACACAGCACCATGGGGCGCTCCAAACACCCCCGGGGGTAGGAGACCGCAGCAGCACCCCACAGGTAAGGGGCCTGAGAAACCTGTGCCTGCTTATGAGACATGGCAGGAGATGCAATTGTGTGGATCATACATTAGATGCCACTGCACTTTTACCTGCATGTGGGGGGGAGGTGCTTAGAGTCTCACTGAAATAACACCAAAGCTAGACTATGAATTTAGGCAGAGATGAATTTCCAGAACCTAGATGATCTGTCTCATCCACTCCTATATCACAAGGATATTATAAATCCAGGCATCTCTCATGATCTCAACTCATGTAAGGCAAAGGTAGTTTCACAAAACCCAAACCATGTCAGCTCTATAGATGGAAAAGCAGCGATAACATGGATTGTCCATTAATATCTAGTATAGTATCTCTGCACCAGGCATTGTTTCACCACTGGGATGTTGCCTTTTGAAACAAGCTGTGTTTTCACATTTGTTTGAAAGTGTGAGGTACAGCACATCACAATAGTCTGGGGACTACTGGAAGTGAGAAAAAAACATGGGCTACATTTGAAAATGGTCTAAACTGAAAAGGAAAAAATATTTTTGCTATGATTCTTGAGTACAGATGGTCAGAAAATGTTAATTGAAGTAGGCTTTAACAGAAAAACCTGTTCTTATGAAACATAGATTTCATAGTCTTTAATCAGGTTTGATTAAAATACCCATTACATTTTTTTTTTGACAAAAACAATCAAATGGTTTATTTAAGTAAATTCTACGTTGGAAATTAAAAATGCTTCATTTTTATATCAGTATTTTTCATTATTTCTTGACAGGTTAGTAGTGGTAGGAACACCAGTGTCAATGTCAAACTGTTTCTTTACAGCACTAAACATTACAATACAAAATTGAAAAATAGCCTTGTCCTCTAGTAAATATAAATTGTGGCCAGCTAGCATAAAGATGATCCCATGAGTATATTATTAATTCAGGATGTCCCAGATCCTATTTAATCTATTATGTGTCTAATAGGAATGAATCCTAGTCCATTATGCTTATGTCTCTGGAAAATCATTGATGATCTTCTTTTGCTCCATCTTTGTCTTAAGAGTAAGGCACAAAGAAAATTAAGGAGAAAGAGGAGGAGGAAGTCCTACCCATCCTTATATTAATAATATTTCCCCAGGCAGCTGAGCAGGGTAAAATAAGACTGCACTCAGGGGGAGCATCAATATGAGGCACTACACCACCATAGCAACACATTATGGTGACACAGTATTGGTGGGCAAAAACCATGACACTGCAGCTATGTTGCTGTAATGACATGGTCCCTCAATATAGCGCATCACTACAGCAATGTAGTGGCTAAAAATAACCACACGCTGCCAGCATGACACAGTACGGGCTGTTACTGCAGTAACAACAGCATTGTAGGAGCATGTGTAGATGCACCCAGGGTGTGCTGAATCCCATATCTGTGGACCACTTACTTGGGAGTCCCACACTCAAGCATGCCCTAAGCACATTCTGCTGCTCCTTAGTGTCAAACCCAGAAATGAAATGGCAAAGCTACTTTGAGGGTGCCCAAGATCTGTGTCTGTGTAGTTAAAAAGGTGGAGGTGTGGAGGGGCCTTCAACGAAGCAACACCACCTCATTTCCATGTTCAGCATATGTGAGTGGGATCAGGTAGGTGACAGGTGCTTAGGACCACTGCTCACTGGGAGCACCAGGGATATGGTCCTGCGTCCCTTTTCAGTGTTAGTTAGCAGAAAATGAATTATGTGGATGAAATCTTATGAATTTATAAATCAGTCGGTTTATAAAAGAACTATCTACACATGCTCTGAAAACAAAATTCCTATCCCCCCTATTATGACCTGGAATGAAGTGTTAGTTCCTTCAGGGCTCTGGATGATGGCAATGCTTACTTTGCATTGCAAAGCAGATTCCTGATCCTGCTGCAGCCTCCAGCCTCACTGAGAGTGGCTGCTCTTACAAAGCAATCACTCTTATTTTGCTGTCAATAGGATTAAGTAAAAAACAAAATGACTAGTAACAGTAAAAATAAATAAATAAATAAAAGACATAACAAAACACCAAATTCAACAAGAGAATTTTACCTTCCATGGGAGGAAGGGTGGTAGGAATAACACATAGGGGAGAATCAAATCTTGATAGAAAAACAGCTCCACTGTACTAGAGGAAGAGGTGTCCAAAAATCATAGGACTAGGGGAGTACAGTGAGCTACAAAATAGAGTTTTGCCACGGGGGGCACCTCCAAATGAACAGGAACATGCATTTCCCCAGGGACAAGTAGCAGTGGCACGCAGTGGGAAACCTGGCTGGCAGCTGGAGTGCGGCTCTGGCTGGCCAGGCTCCAGTTTTGGGCAGCATGCGGTACTGCCACATGCACTGCCCTGCTTTTTTTTTTTGTCTGGGTCAAAAAAATATCCTGTGCTGCCAAATAGCAGTGCAACAAGTGCCTGCATGTGCAGTATGTGGCGCTGCAGATGGGTCTGCAGCATGACATACCACACCTCTGCACCTGTCTGGATGGGCCCTGGAAGTCTACTTTGAAAGCCAGTTGAAACTGGATTTGAAATAAATGCCACTTGAAGTTAATGGCTGATGCAACAAAACCAACAATTTGACAAAAATCCTTCAAATTTAAAATTCCTCTTTGAAGTCCATTCCGCCTATTTAATTTGTGTTTATTACATGATACACTTTAAGGATTCGAACTGGAATAAGGAACTACTACTTCCTTTCCATACGTATTATTGATGGTAACATTACAGCTAGTAAAGATGAGCCTCAGAAATGTCTGCATTTTTGCATGGATTGAGCTATTCAAAAGTCAGATTTTTCTAACACTTTCTGGAAATCAGTCTGAATATATTTATATTAACCTGCCTTCCTTATCTGTTGTAGTATTTTCTAGTAATACCTATGTCTGCAATTATGGAAATACCAGATAACTTATGAAATCTTGATATTTCTGGTTCTTCTCTCATCCCAGTCTTGTACATGGTATTGTTCAGGAGAGAACACTTTAAAAAGACAGCATTTGATGTAGATAAGTTTTTACTTTATTCAGATTAGTTCCTTCAACTGTAACCATGACTAGCATAAGGACATTTTAATAGTTTGTATCATTTCTCTAGGACTGTGAAGAAACCATGACTTAAGCCATTGCCTCTGCCTATACAGAATGCTGTGCTAACAGGATTTTAGGGTAATACAATAAGCAAGACTTTTCTGATTTGTTCATTATTTCTTGGAGGAAACTTCAAGGAAAATGTTACCCCTTAAATTTCAGCTGGAAGAAAAATACCAAGGGAGCTTTCTCAGCTCATTTGAAGTCTAAAGGCTATTGTACCCATTTTTAAAACCTGATCAAAATTCAGCCTGCTGTTTGTTACTAAATTATGCATCTCTGAAGCATAAATGTGTTGGCTTTAGAAAGTTACAAATTAGTGCATTTCCATACAGCTTGGGAAAATATAATTTTAACCATTTTGTTCTGGATAGGGAAAATATTGTTTGCATTATTTTAGAACACAGGGGAGCTGTTAGTATACACAGCCAGACACTTTATTCAACAGAAAAATATCTTACATCTCAGATCATTAGCAATACATTACCTTATTTTATGAATGGTGTTTCTTATGAAGTCCAGTTTTACTTTTTATAGGAAATACAGAGAATTTTCAGTGAAATTCCAAGTATCTCTGAGAGCAGGTATACCATTTTTTGCTTAATGTCTTTTCAATATAAGAAAATATTTTTCTTCAACTTATTGTTCTCAGGTATATTTGTAAAATAACTTCGAGCTATAAAACTTGTGCATCTCTTACAGGAAATAAGCTTAATATTTTGGGTAAGTAACACAAGCTATTTAATTGAAACAGACTGCTCTTGTAAATGTCTTAGGAAAAAAAAATAAGGATCAAATTGTTGTGGAATTAGGGGAATGTTGTCATTGACATCATAGCTTTAGGGTTTGTGCTTATGGTAATATACAACTGTCAGAACAAGTAGTAGTAACAGTTTATTTATATTAAAACAGCTTTCACAATAAAATAAAATGAACAACAAAAAGTTATATATAATAAAATAACATCTATGTAATTTATCATTTTTACTAAAAGCACACGATTAAATTATCCTTTCTACCAGTTAACACGAAATTAAAACACAGCATCGTATATTCTGATATAAAAAAATGAAAACAACACAATAAAGTGTAATTCAATTTAATTTTGATGCTTATCTTTGTGTAAGTAGCACAAACATATCTAAGTGTACACTGAACCTATCGTTGGAAGTCCAGAATTAAACAGTGTATTCATGAGGAAGACAAGGACAGCAGTTTATAAGCATAGACTATCAGGCAGAAAACCACCATATTTACAAAACTAAAACTTCTTCAGCCAACCCTGCCACCCAATCCTCAGGGTGCGAGGGGGTGAAGAAAAAGGAGTACACATTTCATGAAGCTGGTAACTTGGATACATTGCAAATAAGCTCCTTGTGCATTACATGTTAATTAGCCATATAGGCTGTGTGTAGACAAAACAAGGGGTATGAGTGCACAACACTTTAAAGTGGGTTAAATGCTTTTGAACCACTTTAATGCTGCTGGTGTTTGCACTCATCAGCAGCATATTGTGCATTAATTCTAGCCGCTGTAGCAAATTCAGCAGCATAATGCGCCTTAAATGACATGGGGCACAGCAAACTCAAACTCCTTCAAGGAGTTTGAATTTGCTGCCCCTGGAGCTGCAGAGCTCAACACTGGGATAAAGGGAACTCTGCAGCTCTGCAGGAAGCCCATGCAGGCAGCTTGGCAGCAGCCCAGGAAGACAGGTGCCTCCCAAAGCAAAAAAAAAAAGAGGCGAGCCTGATCTTTTTTTTTTTGCCCTGGAGCCTGCCTGCCTGAATGAGCTGTGCAGGGGCCCAGTGCTTCCTTCTGTGGCTTCAGTGCCACCCAGCACTGCCCGAGCCAGGTGCCTATGGGCAGATGCCACCAAGTGGGGAGGGCCACCGCTGCTGTGGAAGAAAGCACCAACCCCCAACACACACAGCCCAGGGACTGCTCTGCCCACCAGCAGCTCACCTTCCCCTCCCTGCTGCTGGAGAAGCAGGTAAGTTTGGGTGTATGCATAATACAGCGGTTTAAAGGGCCCTAAATTGAAGCGGTGTTTTTAAAAACCCACCATTTCAATGTAGGGCTCCCATTTTGTCTACACACAGCTATGTATACTTTTGTTCTTATCATAGAGGCAATCTTATATCTGAATTCTTATGACAGTAGGAGTTTGCTTATGGCTTTTGCAAACAATACAATAAAATGAGCAATAAATATTACATACCATAAAACACCTATACAACATAAAGCTTGCAAAGAACAATTTTTCTTACTATTTAGTTGGTCTAAACAAAGATACCACAGTTATCCAAAAAAACCTTGTCTGCCTATGTCCTTAGTACAACATGGCTATAACCAACCCCCTCCCCCCATAAAACATACAGTGCTTGCTAACAACACACCATACAATTATCCATTTCACAAACTGACAAAGAATTAAACCAGGACATCATGTATGATGATATAAAAGAAAAAGGGAATGGAATATTGAACATAAAAACAGAATATGAGAGTTCTAGCTGGTTCTGACCCTTATTCTTTGTGCAATGTGCAAGTAATGCAAACACAACTAAGGAGTACAGGACAGGCTCCAAGGTCTTAGAAAGAACCCATATTGTTTTTATTTAATTGACCCAGTGTTCAAAATTTCCCATTAATGAAGATACACATTTTTCTCTTATTTCTTTAAAGAACAAACAAGACCACAAATAGTGATTTAAGTCATCGATCTCATTCTTCCCACAAGAAAACATTCTAGCTGAATATGGGGTCCAACACCACCTGACCATGACAACTACAAATCTCATTAGAGTGAATCTTAAGCTAGTAATGGTATCTTGCTGTTTGTAGTTTTGCACAGAGGACGGGTAGGTTTTTAGGGCAAATGAGTGATCTTTCAATCTTACTACAATAGGAAGTTTGAGAAAGCCTCACTGCCATCATATCTGTCTGCACGCTGGCATCTTTAATTCTTAAATTTATGTTTTGTTTAAAATATAGGGGAAATGTTGGGCCAGTGATTCTCAGTACATTTCCTAAGCCATTTGTCTGGAGGAGAATATAGCTGTTATTTAACTATCCAAACAAGTGTTTATTTGGAAAAAGAGAGGCAATGCACCCTTTATGGTATCTGGCAGGCATAAAAAAATCTAATTTTCATTAAAAAATTTAGTGTTCTTAATTGAGTGCATGAGGCCAGTTTTAGAGTGTGTGAGCTTCCCTTCCACCCTCCCCTTCCCTGCCCCCCAGTGATAGAATTGCATAGGGCTATTCTGCTTTTGAATAGACCATTGTGTTGTAGACCCCATGTTTCTCTTTGTTCTTTGTTCTGTTGCTCTGTTCTTTTGTCAAGCATGTGCAGTTGAGGCCAGGCTTAGAAAGGCAGGGAAGGAGTGAACGTTTCATCCCCTGGCCCATTTTCCTGTAAGTGAGCATGCATAATTGCTGTTTGTGTTTTGGTAGGAAAAATAATGAGATTGAAAACTATGTGATGGGACATGCTGAAGGTAAAAGTGAGAGAGAAGTGCTGATGGGTGCAAGATTGTTGTAGTTCAGATAAGTGGCAGGCCTGGTCACCACAAAGATTGTACTCTTCAGTGTGTGATTGGATAACGAAAAGGTGGCAAGTTACCAAGCACCCATTGATATAAAATGACACAGCGTCAGTTACACCAGTGGTTGGAGAATCCAGGCACTAGTGACAGAAGATTTCACATTTTGATGGAAAATATAACCCTGCACTTACATGGCTCTGTTCCCATATTCCCTATTCTGTGGTTCCTATTTTATAAAATATAAACATTGTTCTGTCTTCCTTGTTCTGTTCATTCATTGTTCCTGCTGTTACATTACTGTTAATGTTTGTCCAGTACAACCAATTGAACCAAGACATCCATTAGCTTGGCTAACCATCAAGTTATCCCTCTGCTACCTTCTCATATTAATCAAGGGTTTGTGTGCAACAATGTTCGCACCCAATACTTCTACTGCATGGAATAAAATGGACTCTACTGTACATTTAAAGATGTTTAACACTGCCAAAACTGCTCTTCTGCCTGTCCTAGCATAAAAAGATAATATTCCGCCCAAGGCTTGTTTTGCTCTAGTGTTAAAATTTTTAGTGTGCTTATTGCAGCTCAGATTCTTGTTGAGACAGATTTCTGATATTTAAGGGAACACACTACCTTTTGTTTCATTCCCTGTAAAACCAAATTCATTTCCTCCTTCCAATCCTGAAACCCAATACCTTGGTTTGATTTCCAAGCTATTTGAGATAAAATACTGCTGAAAAGCATCTAATAAATTTTAGAGGCCTATTTGGGATTGTGACATTATTAATGCATAATCTGAACAAAGCACAGCATGGGTAGGGCCTTTCAATACTGTGGGTGCATGGAATTGATCTTCTATAAGCAGCTGTTTTAGATCATTCAAGAATAAATTAAAAAGGAGTGGAGCAAGCAGACATCCTTGTTGTACCCCTTTTAGTTGAGATAGGGCACTACAATCCCATACAACACCACAGATGTTGTATTTGAATAGTTAATAATTCATGGTAAGGGAGCTTTATACAGTGATGTAATTGCCAGTTTCTTCCATAATTTTAACCTGACCAAAACAATCTAATTATAAGCATGCTTTTTCTAAATTAAGATCAACAGGAATAGGAAATAAGTTGTTTTTTTAGAAAGGGGACCAGAGAGGTAAAGCAGGGAAAATGACAGACAGGGGAAACAGGAAGAGAGTAAAAAAAATAGGTCAAAGAGGATGGAAAACTAGAGGCTGTATATACAGAAGAAAGGTTAGAGAAAATATAGGAAGGGAAGGGTTGATTTCATTTTTTCCTCTCACTTGTCAAAATGTCAGCACAATGGCATGGATAGGGTCTAGGTCTTTTTCAATGTTACTTATAAAATAAATGAACATAGAATTATAATTTCATGTTCTTTAGTACATCTAGCCAATACTTTTTTTCTAGATGCTTTAGGACACATTCAATATAAGTATTTTTAATAAACTATAATTATAAAAACACAAGAGGCCTATGGTCTAAGAACATTCCTGGGCCCTGCCAGAGTTGGCTTTAGGAATAAAATGGAATGCCCTACATTTTAGATTCCTGATATCTCAGAAACTATATACATGTGCAAAGTTGTGCCTAATCACCAGCATCTTTCAAAGTGGTGAGTGCTTTTATTTGAAACATCCATGTAGGGTCCAATTTCAGACAGGGTTCTTTGCACTTTTAGAAAGCCAAGCCTCTTTAGAAGCACATGGACACATGTAGTTACTTAAGACTTTTCAGAATTTAGATCTCCTGTTTTTGAAATGTCAAAAAAAAAAAGTTTTCTTTGTGACTTCTCTGGATACACAAAAGATGCAATATCAAAAATTCTTCAAATCAACATAAGTATGTAAGTATATCTCACATGCCCTACTCCTACAGACAAGATTCAAACTCAAGAGTGGAAAGTGGTCTTGAAATCAAGTAAACAAGTGTAAAGCCTGTTTCCCAATGTCATATTAGCAACATAATATTTTTCTTGGCTTTGTTGTCTCTGCAGGTTACAGCAGGAGACTAAGTTTCCGGATCAGAATTTAGGTGGAGTTGTTATGTATTTGCAATGGTGAAAATTATATTAGGATGTAGCTACTAATTCATTCTGTGGCCTTGGACAATTAATTTAACCTTTCCATTTAATAGTTTATCAATTTCTGAAATAGATATTTCCCTCATTTACTAGGAGGGTGTTGGAAAATTATGTGGTTTAAGCTTTTAGAATTTGTAAAGGATGAGGACTGCCAATTATAACAATTAGGGACATTATAATGATTGATTGATTATAATAATTAGAATGCATGTTTTAACCAGAAAAGAGTGATGGAGTTAGCAATGAAAATCTCATCTGATCGAGAAGAAAGATTTCTCAGACTCTATGAAGACAAGATAAACTACCCGTAGTTTTCTGTTACAACTTTTTGTCCACAAGAGATAAGTGGGCCAATAAACATGACAGCTGATTTTTATTTTTGACGTGGTTCCCAGCTACAATTGAAGCCCTATTCAAAATGCACTGTTGTTTATAATGACACGGGTAGTTTAGCTTTTTAAAGTCTTTTCTTAGATTCAACTTTAGATTGTTGGAGACAATTTTCTAGTGAAAATTATTTAAAGTTGAAGTCCGGTTGTCTTCCCAGACTTTCATCTTGCTAACCACACACAGAATGACCTCACATCATCATCCCTATCTGACTGTTACTTAATTTGAAAAATTCAAACAGGTAAAGATTCACTTCTTATCTACCATCTTGCCTCCTTCTTAAGCAATTTGAGGCTTTTTAAGCAATTTCCAAGCTTTCAGATGACATTTCTTTGAAAGAATGCTTGAATGCAGTATTTGAAATGCAATTTTTGTCATAAATGGCACTAACGCCATGTCATATTTTGCTGCCAGTCTAAAATCTACAGTGGTTATGAGTCAACTCTGCAGTTCACTTGGGTACTATCTCCATGGTAACTTGTTTACAAGGGCCGACATACATGCTGTAAATTCAAGGTTAGCATTTCCTTTGTTGCTGTTTTGATGTTTTTGGCAATCTGAATAATGTGGGCATAAGCCTTGATTCAAATAACTTCATGGCAGACTGAGTCGAAACAAAACTCCACACAAAAATGTGCTTTCATCATCTCCATTAGAAAAAAAACAATTCAAAATACTGCTTAATCAGAACCAGGTTACATCTTTCTTTCATAGACTAGAAAAACAGTCCTCGTGCTACACTTTGCCTGTATATCTTAGGAAATAAGACTGTAGAAGGCTTTATGTATTTCTGAAGCAATAATTGCTTGTATGTACAGTATATGTGTGTATGCAATAGTTTAAGGAAATTTGACTAAACCCATCACTAGGTCAGAAAAAAAGCCAGTTTTCAAAACATATGCTAAATCACTTTAAAGGTGTCTTCACAGTCTCTAAAAATTGAGTTTAATAATCATACTTTGCACTTTTATAGATCCTTGAAATACCATTATAGGAAATGGTTCAGGTTCATCTGACAACCGTTAGTCAGACAAGACTCTGATTGATTACGATGCAAGTGATCCTCAAACAAGGTCTGTGGGACTAGGACAACCATGCTTTGACATATGTTTACATGCAGGCAGCTCACTATTTTTGGCAATCATTTAATGAAATATTTAAGGAAATCATGATAAAATAGATTGGCTGAGCTATTTGTCTTCTTAAATTATATTTAAGATGATAATGTATGCACAAAGGAAAGGTTCTCTAGTTTTGTGTCAGTGATATGACACGTTACCTTTTTGCTCAGGGCAGGCTTACTGTATATTTTCCCTAATTAGTCAAGAAGAGCAGCATGAGAGTGCCCTATTTAATAGAGCTGAACCTATAGATTGTTATTACAATAAAAGGTTTCTGGGATTTTTGCCAAAGTTGCTTTGCCACTTGCTTTTAAAGTCACTTCAAATTTCCTCTTCTTCTGATTCATCAGAATTCTGTTACTGAAGTTGGATCAAACTCTCACTCTTTTTTTTTGTTAGACTATCAAATGCAATACAAACGGGTAGATAAAACTCACCATTTTAACGGTGCAGTTATATTTTAGCTCCTCCATCTGATATGTATTGCAGAGTCTCACTGTGCCTGTTAGGCAAACAATTAAATGCTGCCGAGCTGGTGGATAGATCAAATATTGCAGGATTTGGAGCCAAAGCTATTGAAATGAGGAACAGCATTAAGAATTCAATCACTACACTAGAATCTGCATCTGAAACAGAATGTTCTTGATTTCTGCAGTTGCATGTAAAGCTCATTGCTGGCAGAAGAATAAAGGTGAGACCTGCAAAACATTTTTAAATTTTAGTCTAAGAAAAAGACCTTACGTCTCCCCTTTAGAAACCTAATTTTCACTAAAAAGACTTTGCCAATACAGTTATATATTGGTAACCCAATAGGCACAGCAAAGGAGTACTTCTGCTGGTTTAGCTTATATCAGTTCCCAACGCGAAATAAATTATGCTGATAAAAGCACTCCTTTATGATTCTTGCCAGTATATAGATGTCCTTTACACACCCACACACATGCATTTGCACAAAAAAATCAATTTGTCAAAAAAAAGCTTTTTCAGAAAATTAACTAAAATTGCCTCATCAGCTCTAACCATCACTTACAAACCCTACTGATTACCCTGCTGTTCTTATTCTACATAATTATTTAGAATTATTTATTTTCCTTTCTATTAACATTGCAATTCACGTAGTATCCATCATTTCTAGAGAATACACTAAATAGATAAGCTAAATGTTCTACTTTTTCTAGAGGTCAGTGGAACGAGGTGCAAGACGGAGGCATTTTATTGAAGCAGGGAATCTTGAAAAAGCATCACTCAAATATTCCTATTCCCTAACACTTTACTTATAGGACTATACACAGATAACCCTTCTTCCTGGAACTCTGGTTATATACTACAAATCCAGTTATGTGATAAACACTTGCATGTCAGATAGAGTGAGTTATCTATGTATCATTACTATGCTATCTACAGAGAGCAAAATATACTAATTACTTTAGTTAGAAGGAAATTGGTGAGAGCCTTTAATATATTAAGTCAACAGCATAACTAAGAAACAACATGATTTCCCCCATGCTTTTTAAACTCTCCATTGACTTTAATGAAGCTCATGCTGTCACGACAGTGAACTTGGGTAACTGCTATTTTTGGTATTTGTTAATAATTTGTATTTCTATTGTGAGTTTTTTTTTCCCCTCTGAATCTCACCTTCCCTTCCAGATTTGCTGTCATATAGGGTACTACTGAAATGCAAAATCATTTACTCCAAAATATCTTTGTCTGCAAAAAGTTGCTATCCCTGGTTGCTAATATTTTCTCCATTGTAGGAAATCCTAAGATTTGAAGCCTTTTAGTGGAAGTGCAAACAAAACAGTAAAAGAATAGGTTTTGATCCCTTGATGCAGTGCCTGACAGCTGACTTGGCATAGCACAATAAACAAGACATGCATCACTTGAGAAGAGCAGGAAAATGTCAGTTGGGGCTATTCATATAGTATATAGGATGTGATAACCTTTAAATACATATAAACAATGTATCCCCACATATTGTGCTTTGCTTTTTCTTCAGAAAGATATCTTCCTATAGTTCTGCATATGGCACTGCTAATAGTGGTGCCTACTAATTGAAGATTATTGATCTTGCTCAAAGGCACAAATAAAATGATCTAAAGTGTGGTCACTAACAATGGCAATGACAAATATTTAGCTTTCTAGTCAGAGATGAAACCATTTATCTCAATCATTCTTGGCACTGGATGAACACAATTTAAATACAAATCCAAACCACTAAAAAAAAACAAAGCCATTTCATATTTTCCCCTCCCATCTGAAATGGTAAAAATCCAAGCCAGAAATGTCCGATTAACCTACAAGGTTCATGAATGGGAGGAATTGTCTGGGAATACAAATGGGATTTGACTCTGAGTCCTTCAGCTGGGCCCTGGAAAACCTACTAAACCTTTATTTCCATATGTAGAATATCCTAATTTACTTATGTAGCAGTTGTATTATAATGTAACATGCAGTGTATGTAGCACTTCTGTTCTGATTTGCATAGAAGTTTCTAGTACTTCTAAATGTTTGTGAAAGTTCTGGTCTGCTTAGAGTATCTGAAATGTCATTTTAATCCTTAACTATTATACAAACTCTGATTTAGAGAAAAACTACATTTTTATATCTTCAGGTAACATACCAGTACCTCTGGTGGAATGAATCATTCTGACTTCCATCAATCATTTGATATGCCTGGGGAAGTCTTATAGTATATATCCATTCGTAGTGCAATCATTTCAAAAACATGATATAGGTTTCTGGAAACTGAAATTTGAAGAAAAAAATTATATTCAAAGGATTTCCATCTTTTAAAAAAGTTCATTGGAGACATAAAATAATCATAAATTGCATTTGCTTCAGAAAAAAAGGAGTTTGAGGGTTTGTTTTATAGCCAAATGTACTAAATTTTGGCACTTTTGAGAAGACTACAGTGTCACATAATACATGTGTGAGAGCCTATGTACTCACTATGCAGACTCAAACACTAGAGCTAGTCAAAACATAGTAACTGAATAAAAACAAATTTGTAAAATCCACTGAAAAACCAACATGCATATATTAAACCTGGTAACGTGTCACAGAGACATATGATAAACTATATATTATACTTGGTATATAAATTGCTTGTTACCTTACATAAAGATGATAGATGTGAGGGCACCTTCTGTATCATTAAGTCCAGTGTGATGCTTCTGCAGAGAATCTTGTCATATAATCCTACTCATAACTGTATCAAGTTTTGTCTTAAAACTAATTATTTTACTTTCCATTTCACCAGGAAGTCTGCCCCAAACCTTCACTTCATCCACTAATTTTTACCTAAAATTTATTCCTGGCCTAAATAGCTCTTTAGCTTAGATAGTTCTTTACCCTGCATGGTGTTTCCTCCAATACAGTATTTATAGACAGTAATCATAAACCCTCTCAATTTTCATTTGGCTAAGCTAAAGTCTCCTTTTCTATGATAGGCACTCTGACCATCCTAATAATCCATCTTCTATATTTGGCTACCTCTCCAAAAGTAAATGTTCCAGTGCAGAGGTTGTCAACTGGAGGGGACAAGTACCCCCATGGGTACTTAGAAAGGTTATAAGGGCTATGCATGGGTGGGCAGGTATGGAGTGTGCCCTGGGATGCATTGGGAGCATCTCCCCTGGCACGTTCACCTGGGAGAAGTATGTGCTGGGTGCTGCCGGCTCCACACAGCACACGGGGGCACCTCTCTGCCCCCCAACCCGGCTTGTTCTCCAAATTGGCCACTACCCCCACAGCAGAGCTGCAAGTGTCTGAATGGCAGGCGGGACTGGTTATGCCTTCCCTCCACCAGCATGCAGCTGGCTGGGTGCAAGGCCAGTCAGCAGCCCATGGAGCCGTGACTGGCTGTGGCAAAGTGATGCGGTGCATGGCCAAGTGGTGGGGTGGCTGCTGCATGCAAGATCTCCCCATCTGCCAGCCCCCCACCATCTCCCAGCTCTCTCTCCCAACACTGCCACTATGCATACCCCCAGGAAGGCATGGGAGAAGCTTGCCCCCAAATCAGCATGTGGGACAAGGTGGGCTGTGGGCTGCTGCAGACTGGGGCTGGGGCAGTGCTTGGCTTTTCCCAGTGGGGGTCTTGGGCTGGGCTGCACTGGAAGGAGGTTGGAGGAGCTACAACCCCTCCTGTAGCCCCCTCCCAGCATCACTGCCACCCAGCCTGGGCTTGTGACTGGGCTTGGGGGGGGGCAAGTTCAAGATCCCACTCCCTCCTGCACTGTGGGAATTGTCCCAGGGCTACATTGACAGTGAATAAAGCCCTGGCCAGACTGGGTTGTGGGACAGTGACAGCCTGGAGGATCATCCAGGGGCACAGGTAAGGGAGACAAGGGGGAAGCATGTGCCCCCTCCCCCAGCTCTCCTGCATTGCACACAGCAGTGGAAGTCACCCATCCATGCCCCTGGATGAGCCACTGGGCTCCTATTGTCCCACAACCCAGCCCAGCCAGGTTGTGAGACATTCTCCACAGTGCAGGAAGGAGAGAGGCAAGAGCAGGGGTGAATCATTCACCCCTGCCCCTTCTCCATTCCTTCCTGCACTGTGGGGGGCTCAATCCACAGCCCCACTCCCTCCCTCACCGCTCTGCAGTGAGGGAGGGAGTGGCCCCTGCAGTGAGGGAGGAAGTGAGCAGAAGCAGGGGATAGGGTGAGTCGGGCCCCAGCTGGGCCAGGTGGTGAGACAAACAGAGGCCCAGGGGACACCCCAAGGCCTCTGCTTGTCTTACCATGCAGCCCAGCTGGGGCTTCACTTACCCCAGCCTCTGCCTGTGCTCCACTGCCCCCCAGTCTGTGCCCCACTCCCTCCCTCACTGCAGGGGCCCTGATCTGCTCTTTTCCCCACAACGGCCCTTTCCCCTTTCCCCACAGACTTATCTACTGGGGGGCTGCATGCACATACACACTTTCCCCAAATATTTTTTTCTCCTTACACCTATGCAGTGCCTGCCTCAGTCCCACTCCCTCCCTCACCATGGGGGTCACAATCTTCTCCCCCCCCATGCCAATAAAAAGAAGAAAAAAATATAAGGGGTACATCAACTGAAACTTTGAGACCAAAGGTGTACACTTGTTTAAAAAGGTTGAAAACCCCTGTTCTAGTGTATCAAACCTCTGAGTACCTTCAATTACCACCTTTCTCGTATCCCCTTTTTTTTTAATACTACAATAACATTTTTTTCCTTTCCCCTCTAACATATGAAATATCCTCCCTAAGATTACAAACACATCTTAAATACATGATAGACAATGTCCATTCCCACTGTAGAGAGGGTTCGGGTTGTGTAAATCATTTATGTTTCTGTTTGGTAGCAAACAAGAAAGTAAAAGTTTCTGTTCTAACCAAAATGATTGTTTTTAAGTTTATCTCACTGAAAAAAAAAAGACACTTCATTTCAAACCCCAAATGATGAAGAAGAGACCCTCCTTTTCTGCAACAGGCCAGTTTTTAAGTCTCCCATCATAGATATAGTAGACCCACACCCACTGACTGCTTCAGAATACAGATTTGAACCATCTTCCTTTTCCATGATTTTATGAATTCAGCCTTGGAAAGACAAAGGAAATTTTACTTCCAACTGAAACTTTCAGCAAGCTTAGATAAAATCCATAGATGATATTAGATCATGAGTGAGCCTAAATAGGTGGCAATATCTCAAAATCTTACAGGGTTTGAATTGGAATGTTACTGGAAAGGGAAATTCACAGGATAATCCCTTCAAAAGCATGGTAGATTTAGAGTTTCCACATTATTTGGTCATCATACTATGAAGCAGCAAGATTTCATTTCACCTGGAAATGAAAAAAATTTAAACCACTGTTCCAGAAATGTACCTATTCCTGGGAGAAAAATTTTTAAAAAAGGAAAAGCCCATGTGACAACAACAGTGTTCCTAGAGCTAGATCCAGACATGCAGGCATGTGCAGTTTGTGGCATTGCAAGCCTCTTTGCAGCACCATAAACCACACATCCAACAAGTTAAAATGTGCCCTGTGCTGCAGATTTGCAGTGTAGGGCCAAAATATGCTATCAGGAAATCCCAGTAGGGGAAAAAAAAAAGCCATGAAAAAAAGTAGCACAGAGCATGTGAGAGGAGCATGTGCTGGCAGACATGGAGGCTCGGTCCTCCTGGGAGGCTCAGTCCTCCTCCCAGCCAGAGCATCTCCTCTCCTCTAGTTCTGTCCCATTTCCTCCAGCAAGCCAAAGGCCAGGAGTAGTGGTGAAATAGTAGTTTCCCCAAAACAGGGCATTTTGCCGTGCACCGAAGCACATATGCAGGAGAGTGCACAGTAGCAAAAAGTGGTGGCACAAATTTGTGCCACTACTTTTTTTGGCACTGCAAGTGAATGCCCCTGCATGTAGTGATGCTCCCAAGGGGCACTCCCAAGAGCAGAGGTGCACGGTTGCCTCAGGGAAAAAAGCAGCAGCACAAACTCACACCACAGCCTTTTGTCCTAGCACATGCCCCTGCACGTGGGGTTAGCCTGGGGAAAAATTAAGTGGATGGGGTATGAGAGGCTTACCTGGGGCTCTGGGGACTTCCCAAGGATCCAGCAATGGCAATCTGGGTGCACCGGGATCTCCCAGTGTCAAAATAATGCTGCACGTTAGCAGCACGGAGAATGCCTATATGTCTGATTCGCATGATTTGTGGTGCTACAAACTAAATGTGTACATTTTTCTGGACATGCCCTAGATGTTTAAACAAGCCATGGCTCTAAGGTGTAAATTAGGTACTGAGGTACATGGATACAGAGTTAGGGAAGGAGACAGAGTACATAACATTTAAAAGTCTAAGACTTTTAGGGAATTTCCAATCCTATGACCCCAGCTGACTTCCTGCCCTTTGGACAGGGGGCTGGATTCAATGATCTTCCCAGGTCCCTTCCAGCCCTAATGTCTATGAAATCTTTTTCTGCCTGCAAGAGTGAATTCTATGAGCTAAAATGTGATAGCATGATGACACAAGGAAACTCCATAGAAGCTGCAGTTTGCTCTCATTCTTGGGATATTCCACAATGCACATTGTTACCTCACTATTGGTTATTGGTCCTGACTTTTCAATCCTTGCACACTATGCACCCTTCAACATGGTACCTAAAGAACAGAACCTGCACCAGGTCAGTGCATTGGTTAAGCAAGGAGGTGGTGTCCTTGCATGTGTCCTCTTCCCTCTATTCATTCACATAAAAAAAATCAGCTCTATCTTTTACTACTCATAGGCCATGTCAACATGAGCATGGGCATTTGGTTCCCTGGGGACAACCAGCAGCAGAACAACTTGTAGCAATGGTGATCCTGCTGCTTGGAGCCTGGCTGGCAGCTGGAGCGTGACTCTGGCCAGCCAGGCTCCAGTTTTGAGCAGTGCACACTGTCCCCACGTATGCTGCTCCACCTTTTTTTGCATGATTTTTTTTTATGCCTGGATATCTAAGGGTCAATGCTCCCCCCACCCCAAGTGCGGCTCCCTTGCAATGCAGAGAACAGCTGAATGTGTGGTATATGGTGCCACATGGCCATGCTCATCTGGATATGGCCACATAGTGCAGAGTCCTTTTCCAAATCAGAGCAAAAACTAGAAAGATATAATCCTGTTTTTTTATTGGCTGGATAAAAAGATCACATTCAGTTTTCCCATCACATCCATTCTAATTAATTGTATCTGTGTTCATGTATGGTCCCAGCTGTGAAATCTGTGTTCACAAACCTCTCTGTCTCCCTCAGTTGCCCGATGGCCAGAGTTGTGACCATGATGTATGAAGAGCTTCTCTTATGGCACATGCAACAACACATTGTCCCATAGGTCTGTAAAATGTTAATTAAATAGAAAATAAATATAAGTTAAATACCAAGTTTTATGCCTTAAAATAGAAAGGTATTCATTTTTGCCCTTTTCACGAAGCTCTTTAGGTAAATATTTATGATTTGATGGCAACCATTGTAATCACAATCATCAAGATACTGAAGCTTGTCTTTTTTCCACTTCAGTCATTAGGAATTTCTGTCTTAGCTTCAGGAGAAGCAGAAATCGGTGCATGGTTAGCAACAAATAAATCACTTGTACAATACTAGAGCAAGCCCTCACAATTGGATCATACTGCAATACTTAATTATGTATCTGAGTGAATAGTCTGAACAATCTCCCGTTTGCATTTTGGATCCTAGCCATACAATCTGCTGACAGTTTCAGGGTTCTCTCTACCATTACTTCTTAGTCTTTTGCTCCTGTTTTCTGTTCTGCTGATTGTGGTCTGTTAAGCATATGTTCTTTTAAGTGTTTCTAACCCCAGCCTCCACATTTTGAAATTTTTTATAAATTGAAACTGAAAAGTCATTTGTCTACTATATTCTAAAAGTAACTAGAATTCTCAAAATATGATGGCATTATCTATTTTTTTGTTGGCTGACCCAGTTTAATATAGTCTTTAGACATAGATATTATAACAGCACTTTCCATTTCTGTTGAGGTGCTCAAAGTAGTTTATGTATGTGGGTAAATGTTATCATAACAGATGGGAAAAGTGAGACAGTGAAGTGAGGTGACTTTCATAGCCTCGCTGTCAGAAAAGAACCATAAAAGCTGTATGTTCATAACTGATGAGGTAATTATGTCCACATTCCCTAAGGCTTCCATTTCCTTTGTCTCACCACTGAGTAATATCTACTTACAGTAGTGGAGATTTCCTCTAGATCATTAATATGTAAATAATAAAGTACCAGATGCAATTCCAGTCCCTAATCTATTCCTATTCCACTCATCACTTTATTCCCCTATGAACTTTTACCTTCACAGCTTCCCCTTATTTACCTAGTCAGTGCCGTTCCAAATAGGTATACAATTATGTCCATTAATTATAGCATCAAGATCACAGCCATATGGAGATATCAATTAATGAAAATTTACTTTAAAAAAACTCCTGCCGTCTAGATTTTCATGTGACTTAGGATGTTCCTTGTGGGAGTTTGAGTCAGAAACAATAATTAAAAAGAACATAGTACCATATTACGCCCTACTCCCATATGTTTCTTGTTGTTTAGCTGTGACTATTTGCCTCAGACCAACTCTGAAATTTCAAAAACAAGATACATGGCAATAATACGTTTAAAAATGGCAATAATACATACATGGCACCTTTTAAAATCTTAAGATTTATGAATAAGATGAACAGTATTTGCTTGTGTATGACTACTATATGTACAAGAAAACACAATATATATCTACAAATTGCAGGATGATTTAAGAGTTGGATTTTTGGTAGGGATGGCGGGGCGGGGGAGGTGGTAGTTTTACCTGTCACATAGAAAAACTTGGCTTTATTTTTAAGATTAAGGAAATAGTTTTTGGGGATTTCATCCAAATAATTGCAGCAATTTTAGTAGGATATTCTTTCTGAAATTTACTTTTTGCACAAAGTCAATTTTAGCTGCTCCCAGTGTTCCGGATCCATTTTGAGATTTGCACATATATTGAAAACAAATGACCAAATCCTTAAGCTGATTGGACTCACACTCAGACACCTAATCCTATTACTTACCTTCCTAAAATTCTAGTTGGTAGAGTGAGATTTATAGCACCCACACTGATCTGAGGTTTATTGCAATTAACTTTACAGTTGGATATACCCCAAAAGTCAATAAGAATTGAAGCAGAATACTAGAATGTAATGTGGGTGTGTAACAAACTGGAGAATAGCAATAAATAAATAGTACACTTGATCTTCGCTCACAGGAGGCTAGCATGCCAGTTTTGCCCAACTGTTTTAATTAACATCTCTATGGCAATGCCAGATAAGCACAGTGACACATGGCAGCCTTGTCTGGTATCCTTGAAAATTGTGAAAGACCTTGAAAATCCAGTACTACTAACATCTACTAGCTCACTAGTAGTCTAGAGCAATTCAGACCGTTGGCAACTGAAAGCTTAATGCCTATAACAATTGCTACTTTGTTGTTTGTGCAGAGCAATTTAAAGCCAAATTTGTGTAACATATGGACCAGGTATTTCCAACCAATTCTTCCAAAGGTTCTCTTGAAGTTCAGGGTAACAGCTATAATTTGGCTATTTTCATGGTTTCTCAGGCTGCCTAGAGTCTCTTAATTGTCAGCATTCCACAATCTTAATGGGGACATACTCTACATGGTACATTAGGCAGCACTGCATCAGTTACAATACTTAACCATTTCCTTTCCTTATTTAATTTAGGATGGTGCCTTTTTTGTGATCCTTGCTATCCTTACAGCATATATGGTACTCCTCTCAGGGAGTCCTTCAAGGACATTTTGATTCTTCAGACATCTATTATCTTTAAGTTATCACTTCCTATTCCTCTATGCTCTTTTGTAAATTAATTCCATGTTACATTACTTTATCTTCAGTGGCAGACTCCTATCACCTATCTCTCATTAATCACTTTTGAAAGATAACTTTTTCCTTGTATTTCTCTATCTCTTGACCTCCATTTCTGTTATTAAATACTAAATCTGTTTATATATTAAAACATAGGTAAAATTAGCAATAATATTAATAATTTGTAAGTGAGCACATAGATGGGTGCATCTACATATTAAATTAATATGACAATAAATTCTGGAGCAGTTTGAGCTGGAGTCAGCGGCTCCTACGTGCACATACACTGGGTGACAGGAGTTTGGGCTGGCAGCAGGCTTGGTGGGTCAGCCTGAGGCTAAGGATGGTGGGGTCAGGCAGGGGAGGGCCTGGCTGGGGCATAAAAGTGATAAAGTACATCTACACCAGCTGCTTTACTGTGCAGTAAGCTAACTTACTGTGCAGGAAGTATAGGCATCTACATAAGGAGATCCTTACTGCACAGTAGGGGTGTGCCAAATGGGCCATATTCAATTTGGATTCAGCTTGAATTGGGGACATTGATTTGATTCATTGATGGATCACTATCCCTGATTCGATTCGACCGAATCCAAATCTGAAGGTTCGATGCTGATTTGGAGAATCAGTGAGTCAGTCATAGATGCAGCTTTAAATGTTTTTTCTACATGCCTTGAGGTACCAGGCATGGCTCATGAACTCTGTGATGCTGTGGTGGATGGAGCATCCCACAGGAGCATGGGGGGCCCCCTCACGTGCTCAGAAGTGAACCCAGAAGTGGACCAAAAGTACTTCTGATCCACCTCCAGGTCCACCAGCATGCTGCCCCCTCCCAATCCCCATGGCTCAGCAGTCAGCTGCAGGGGGAGCCCAGGTGTCCCCCAGACCCTGGAGGCAGCAGTCGCCGAGCTGGGGTGATGTCGGGGGCAGCACTCAGTGTACTTCATGTTGGACTTGGAAGTGGACTGCAGGTGCTTCTGGTCCACTGCCAAGCATGCTGAGGAGCCCCACACATTCCTGCCCCAGCATCTCAGCATTCACAAGCTGCCTGGTACCTTGAGCTATGTTAAAAAAAAACATTTAAATCTGTGTCTATGTCTGAATCACCAAATCTTTCTGAATCTCTCTGAATCTATTTGGAGGTTTCTAATGCAATTCAGAGAGATTAAAGGGTCTCCTGATTTGATTTGGATTTGGAGATTCTGCCACCAAATTGGGCTGAATCTCTGCCAACTCAAATCAGTGATTGAAGCTTTGCACAGCCCTACTGCACAGTATATTGGTCTACTCCATGAGTAATTTGCTACCTGCATTTTCTATTTCCATGGAGAATAGTTACTGAACAGTAAATGGCTGACTGGGAGCAAATTTGATCCTGGTCAGCAGGGAGTGGAAGACTGTTCCCTGCCCTTGTGAGCTACCTGTTCCTGGGGTGGGCTCCGAGCTTGAAGCCCAGCTGGGACGATGCCCCCCTCCCCCTGCAGCAGGCAGCTCCCAGCCCTAGTTCCATAATTGGAGTGGGGGCTGGGAGATCACTGCAGTATCCCAGGCTTCCTGCATGGGGAGAGCTGGGACAGTTCTTGGCCAGCTCCAGGTTGTGCGGGGAAGTCTGAACATGCAGCCCAGAGCTGGCTGGGAGCTCTCTCATTTCAGGTCAGGTTCCAGCCAGCTCCAGGCTGCACATGCAGATTTCCCCATTCAGCTTGGGACTGGTGGGGAACTGTCCTGGTCTGGCTTAGGTCCCAGCCCCACAGCCCTTTCCAAGCCCCATGCCCTGATCAGACAATTGAGACACAGGGCTGGGAAAGAGCTGTGGGGGAGGGGTAGGTCCCAGTCCTGTGCCCTGATTTGCTGGTGAGGCAGCTAGCAGTGAGCCCCCAGCTGGGCAGGGATTCCCAACCCAGCTGGAGGCTCACTGCTAGCTACCCCACTGGTGGATGGGGTCAGGGGGATGGGACTGCCCCTCCCCTGTAATTGTTTCTAAGACCCATACCCCAATCACCTGGTCACCAGCCTTGTGCCCTGATCACTTGAAAGAGCTTCAGGGGAGGGGTGCAATGCAGAGCCCCCTGGGACCTGTCCCAAGATGGGGACAGGTCCCAGCCAGCCCTAGGAAAACCCTGCTGGGCACAGAGCTTGTTTCCATGCATGGGTGACTGGTACCTCCTGAGTCTGGGGGACACTTGCCCCTGCCCCCCCTCCCAGTGGCCAGTTAGAGACAACTGTCAGGGGTAGAGTCTTCCTTGCTGGTCACATGCACCAACCTGGAAGTGCCACAACACCCCTGGAAGGGCCAGGAATGTGCCCAGAAGTGCCACACTGCTTCTCCTGGCACCCCCACTCCCCAGCTGGCACTCTCAGGGAGGGCACCAGCACTCCTATCTGCCCCCACTGCCTGTTGCCAAAGTGGGAAATGCTGCCTCTCAGGGGGTGCACTAGTGCTCTCGTGCACCCCCCTATGCATTGCCACTGTTCCCATGTGCACAGGGTGGGAAAGCTCTTCAGCATCATCTCTCCTGCCCTGTGTGCCCTAATGTGTACAATGTGCTTTCTGTCAGCCCCTAGGCTAGTAGTCAGGGGGAGCTTGGAGTTCCCCCTGGATGAGACGGGAAGGCAGAGCAGTGTCAAGCAAATCTGCTCCCAAGAGGAAGCATGTGTAGACATGCCCCCCAGTAGGCTTACTGAACAGTATTTTTACTGTACAGTAGGCCTACTTTGAAATAATTGCATGTGTAGACATGCCCACTGAGTACTAAGCACTGAAATAGCAAAACTGTTGTATGTGTTTAGGTTTAAACATATTAGTTGTTTTGCTGAAAATGGATGGACTTCAAAAATGCTTAAGTTCTTTGCTGATCCTGAAGACAGTGCACAGGTTTTAATTCCTATAGACAATAGTTTCTGCCTTCTCCATAGCTTAGGCTTCACTGAGAAATGTTCAGAACATTAGCTCTCTCACAGTTGATGAAACCACATGAAGTTTTAATTTTCCAAGCAGTTTACCAACAAAACCTTGCTATGTCCAAGACTGAATTTTCATTTATGATTAATAATGACAACTGCACTCCCTCAGTACAGCACAGATCACAAAAGATGAAACTCATAAGATTTTAGGATTCTCACTCAACAGGATCTGATTTTGGACCACTTTTCTAGAGGAAATTAGGTGAGCCCAGAGTCTGATTCTCTTTAGGAAAAATTGCAAATCCTTCCTTTTCAGGAAAGTCTTTCCACAATAAATGAAAAACACAATAAGCACAATTCTTCTGATTTTAGATCTTCATAACTGCTTGGCCCCACTGCCCCAAACAGTCTTTTAACTTCAAAAAGCAGAAGTATCTGAGGCTTCAGGTGGTTCAGTACATTGATCTTACTTTTGTATGAAATGTGATCAGATATTGTAATGGCAATATTAAACTTTAAAAATGTCTTGATAGATAGAATTGGTCTTAAATAATCGATCTCCTCAACATCTAGTAAAATGTCATGGGATTAGACAAGAATTTATTTAACCACAACCATGATCTGAACAAGAATACACTACATTCAAAAAGCATGTCTATGTCTATGCAGTTGGTCCAATAAAAATTATAATCTACAAAAATCCTTGCCTCTTGCTTATTTCCTAGGCCAGCAGAGCTATATAAATCAGTCCAACAAATGGAAATGGTCGATTTAGCCTTTCCAGAATGGAACATTTTAATTTTAATTTTTCTTTTCAAAATTACTTTCCCCAGTAGACTAAAATCGCAAAAAAGTTTCTGCTCTACAAAGCACTGGATGAAGTGGACAGCCATATGAATAAAATGAGGTAATCAATTAAAGATGACTTCAAAACTGCTAAATATCTCCCTGCAGTTGCAGAGTTTGATTAGCCAACATAAAGAAGCTTGAACCACCTCTGAAAAAAGGTTGGTTAGACTAAAGATAACATACAACTTAGGGAGATATCAGTGATGTAAACACCATGTGCAACTGTAGAGGAAATGTTCAGACTACAGAACAGTAGGGCTGTGTGAAATGGTATCACTCCATTTCAACTGCATTTTGATGGAACAGCATTTCATTTTGAATTTAATTTTGATTTGAAAAAGCTGTTCTGTTTCATTTCATTGTAACAATTCCACTGTTTGGCTGTTTCGCCCATAGGCTATAATAGGGAAGCACAAAACAGCCCATAAATTTGTCATTTCACACCTGATTTGGATGACACTTGCGGGAGTGGTAGCCCCTTCTGAGAACATACTTTAGTTTCTGTTTCCCTGCAGGCAAGCCCAGCTTGAGCTTCAAAACTCAAAATGTTTCAACTTGCCTCCTTTCATTTCAAGGCTGTTTCAAAGCTCTCTGTTTTGTTTTGATTTCACTGTTTCGAGCTTGAAACAAGTCAAAACAACATTGAAATGAAACTGTCAGAGAAATTTCACAGAGGCCTACAGAACACCTACTGGCCTGCCCACATATAGGGGGACCATTCCCCAGTGAGGACCTCACTAAGGCTACAAATCGAGCAATAGTCTATAGCCATTTCTGGACCCAAATTTGAACATGGTGATAGGACAGAAGAAGATGACGACCTTTATGGAATGGAATATTTTAATTTTTCGTTCCAAATGTACTTTTCATTTAATTATTTAATACCATATAATTTAACACTTAAAAATAAATCAAAATCAGAATGAAACCTTTTATATGACCCTAAAAGTTGTTTTTCATTTTGATTATATTTCCAAATGATTTTTTTTTTTAATTACAAAAGTCCTGAGGATACAAAATTCAACCCCAGCCAAAGTCTAGTTGCAGCAATGCATATAACTGTATATCTTACATTGTTTAATAGACTTAGGCCTATCCTTAGTATTGCTGTAACATCAGATCTCTTTGATTCATCATACTTATGCATTAAGGACACAGTAAAATATGTGTTTGCAAAACAAAGGACCAGAAGAAGAACTGGTCATCTAGCCAAGGTCCAAACACATGCCCTGGAAGCAAGAAGTGGATACTGTGTTTTTATTAAAGCAAAGTACTACTGCAGTAGGATATGTTATTCAAAGCAGATGCCTCCAAAATAATTTTAAAATCAGTGTCCAAAGAGAGAAAAATGTCTCACTGTGAATCAATATATAACACTTACCTTAGATATATGCTTCTGTTAAAAATGATAAGAGGGCTGTGGGCAGTCAGATATGTAATCTGGTACAATTTACATTGTTTTTATATACCAAAGTAAATTACGCTGGAATCAGGAATGAACAGACATGCAGGTATTTTGGGGAAAGTGCATGAAGTAGGCAGCTATTACTGCAGCTCACCACTTAACAGGTACCATGCTATTTTCCCTTAGTATACCTTACCCCATATTAAATCTGAATAGAGATAATTTACATTGGTAGAATTTTACTATTGAATCATTTAAGGTAATTCTTTATTAGATGGGGGAAAATGACTTCTGTTTAGTGGTTTCCATCGTGTGTACTATTCTTTTTATATTGGTATAAACATTTAGTTTGTCTGGGGGGTCTGACCTTGTCCTTGACATGAAAAACCATGTCCTCATTCAAGGTGTGGTCAGCCTGTGAAAACTTGTGGCATGCAAGTCTGAACCTAAGAGCTCCAGAGCCAATATTCAGTGGTGATCAAATTAACTGTGAGTGGCAGGCTTCAATTCTCCTTTTACAAACTACTGTGTGCGTCCAAGTTTCATGTTTTTTTAATTTATAATTATATCTTGACGATGATAACAGACTACAGTTAATAATGTGCCATGTATTTTTAGAACTCTTAGCTCAATGGGAATCAAGGGTGAACAATAAATACAATCAAGGTATCCAGCTAGCTTCAGCTACTGTTATATATCAGTTGAAAAATATGTGGCAGTTGGGAAAAGGATCTACATTTTGAACAAATAGAAAAGAAAAGCAGGAGACACTTAAATGTTGTGTTTTGAACTGGAAGAGGATGAGTTGAAACATAAGCTGGAAATATTTTTGACCTGTAGGAAAAAAAAATAACAGAAATCCCAAAACACTGGCTGTTCCCGTAAGAATTTCAGCACAGTTTTCCTCTAAAGCATATGGCTAAGGGATTACTAGTACTAAAAACTTCTCTGAGCTAAATAATCTTTCAGAATTTTGGGATAAATTTGTCCTTGTTGCCAGAGGACAAAGCTGAGAGATTTGACTATTTGAGATTTTAATCTGGTAGCTAACTGCAACCCCAAACTTTTTATAAGTGGGGTTGGTAGCACTGCTGATTACAGAAATTATCCAGTTCTTCCCTTTAAAAGATCGCTTTCAGTTACTTACATCTTTGTCAAAATTTAACTATCCATTCTGACTTTAGTTTTGTCTTCATTCTTCAGCATGTGATCCCTGGCCTTAGTTATTTCACAATGGCCGTGTCTACATAAGCGTCCAACTGCACAGTTGTAACTGGCATTACTGAGCAGTCCAATTGCCACATGGTTATTTTTAGCTGCCACTGCACTATGGCAATGAGCTACGGGGCAGTATCTCATTGCTATGGTGACAGTGTCTTGTGTAGATGTGCCCAGTGGGTGCATTTACATGTGCAATTTACTGTGCAGTAGATACATTTGCCACACAGTAAAGCATCACTGTCTATATGTGTGCGACTGTTAGACTAGTGTTGACTAATTTACTGCACCATTGGATAGTTCCATCAGACACAAGTATTATCCAATGGTGGAGAAAATCACTGCACTTAAATGCACATGTAGATGGTGACATCAGATTAATTTACTCCAGCTCATGTTGCACTGGATTTGATTCAGTTGTATTAATTGCACATGTAAACATGCCCACTATTCATATCCAGTTCTAAAAAGTGAGCTATTAATATCCTCATAGGTTTTTCTATGTTCTATTCAACATGGTACCTGTGAACTGCACAAAACATAATTAATTTATTTTCCTAACGGTCCTATGTGGGAGGAAGAATAATTGTGATTTTAGAGCTGGCAAACTAAGGCACAGAAGGCTCCAAGAGCCACTCTAATTAAAACATCTGGAGCGTATTAGTATCTGTGCACTTCAAAATGGCAGCAGAGGCACTTAATCTAAAGTGAGTTTTAGTTAAAGTACCCCTGCCACCATTTTGAAGCATAGGGAAGCTGTTATAGGAGACACAGAGGCTGGCTGGAACACAGTACTTGGCAGACTCAATTAATTGAGTCTGCTTCAACATGCTGTAGTTACAGTGCATTGAAGCTGCCTTCTGGCATGTGTATAGGCAAACAGAGAAATTAAGGTGAAAATTATTCACAAACAGGTGCCCACTTTAACACATTTAGGGCCCAATTTTTCAGAGTACTTAGTATTCATATGGTCAACAGAGCATCCAGAGCTCAGTTGCAGCTTTTATTGTTCAGCACTTCTGCAAATCAGTCTCAAGAACATCAAGTTAGGCTCACAAAAGATAGGGAACAGAGAACTAATGACCAAATGGGAAGAGTTTGGTTTAAGTGATGGGAGTTGCATCATGTAAGAATTCTGTAGGACAAGCAAGGATACAATATAGTTTTCTAGGGTAGCACTCCACTGCTTTCAGCATAAGACCTTTCAAATTTTCTGCAGTAAATAAGGAAGCAGTCTTAGCAAGAACCTTAGCAATTCAACTGCAGAATAGGGCAGAAAAAGAACAAAATTATCATGGAATAGAAACTGTCCTATTATATATTCATAAAAAATCTGAATTAGGATTGCACAGTACTGCCTTCATTTTTAAAGAATTTTCAACCTAGTAACATGCTTTAAAAAATGTGTGTGCATGCACACATGTATGTGTGTAACACATGTTCATGTTGGTAATGTTTCACTTGTGCCTCAACACAAGAGAAATTCCTTGCCCAGGGAGAACCTTCCATGAACCCATCCTCCTGTGAAATATGAAGCATAATAACCAGAAGGAAGCATAAACCAACATCCTGCTGGACTTCAGACAACTTTGAGGTAAATAGACTGCTCTAACTTTTATCTGAGCCTAATTTGCACAAAATCAGCTTTTCCAACCAGGAGATCTTACAACCCCTTTCAGCTCTCCTGTGAAATATGAATTTTCATTTCCACCAAGGAGGGATTTTAGCATCTTTGTACTCTCCTATGTCTGAAGAAGGGTGCATGTGTCCATAAGCTTGCAAATAAAACTTCTTTTTTTGCAAATATCTAGTTGGTCTAATAAAAGATATCCCTTCTATCAAGAGTTCCAATTCCTCATGTAATGTGACAAGTATTAAAGTCTGGGAAATGCATGAAAATATTCCTCTCTCTCTATCTGTACTTCACCATCCATCCATCCATCCTAAGTAATGTGCACTAGACATTTCTTCTGAGAAGAAGCATTACAAGACACACAGAATAGCTAACAGAGCTTTATGAAAGGCAGCCCAAGCATCTTAAATATAACAACGATAAATTGTAGAAATGAATAAAAGAGCACAATACCAACAAGAACTGCCCTGAATCACTAAGGGTTGAAGCTGAAAAAGTAAGCAAACAAACAAAAGAATGGACTAATGGTAAAAAAGACAGTAAGGGGGATACAAAGAGTTTGTACAAATACATTAGCAGGAAATAGGAATGAATGGCAGTTTCAAGTCCATTGAAGTTAGTGGTAAATAGTCCCATTAACTTTGATGGATTTTGGATCAAGTTGTAAATGATGGGTAGAAGAGTTAGATGGATATTACCATAGAAAAGCTTGGAGCCATGGACAACATAATCAACTGCATTGCTGATTTTATGGCAATTGGTTGTGACACTTGGTTGTGGCTGTTATGGGACTGCAGCAAATTTTGGTGAAAAATGTGTTACTGAATTATAGCTCACTGTTGACAGGTGTTAGGTGCCTTTCTACTGTTCAAAAGGGAAACAATTCACATAGCTTGATGTCAGTGTCCCAGATATTTTTTAGGTTCACATGGTGAAATTTATCCTTGTTCAGAAATCGTTGTGCCGTGCAAATCCAAAAGTGAGGCAGAAGTGGTAGTGTTACAAGTATATTTCAAAACAGTGATTTTTGCATCTTAGGCCCACAAGTCTCTTTTAAAAGTAGTGTCCCAAAATTCACTTAAGATAGAAATTCTTCAGCACTTTCAATCATCAATGTTTTGTACTCATGTAATTAATAAAATATTAATTCTTAAAGAATGAAAGGCTATAACATGCCTTACATGTCTTTTATATATCTTATGCCAGAAACACTGTTAGCAGTTTTATGCATTGTTTTTGCAGTTTGTAAATTTATAGCGTGTAAAAAGTGATTCCCCTTAAAATATAAGTAGTGAGTGCTGAAGAACATTAAATAGTCCATAAACTTAGAGATCATTGTTTATAGAACGAAACAATAACTAAAATTTCTTCAGCTAAATTGCTTTCATTTATAAAATTGCAATAATACCACAGCTGTGCCAAATGGTGTACTGTGTCTAATACCATGGGGTATTTGCTGAGTATTTAAGATGACTTCATTAAGTTTATAACTTGTCAAGTTCTGTTGATGTTATTTCTTAATGCACTCACTCAATCCATAATCAAATTGGAGAAAATTATTTTGTTTTTATAGGAAAAAAACACAATCAAAATAGTGGCAATTCAGCCTACTTATTGTCCTTATCAGCCTCAAGCAAGATGAGCATTCTACTGTAATATGATGCTTTCCTGTTATTTTATTTACAAACTGTTCACAAGGATGAAACATATGGGAACAATCTTTCTCTAAATAAACATACTGTAGATAACACTTCTAGCAGGCGTTGGTGAAACTGTGCAGAATGTGATATCTCTCTCTTTAGAGACGGACACACAGGCGCGCGCGCGCACACACACACACAGACCAAGACAATGCATTTCCAGGCATAGGTTACCCGTTTCAAGCAAATTAAGAATTAACTTCCAGACTTTTTGAGGTTCAAGAGTTTATTTTGTTTCTGTTTTCTATCTTGCTCAATTCTGGTGTCCTCCGTATTTTGAGGATTCAGTTGATAACAGGAAATGTTAGTTACACACTAGTGGTTTTCACAGCTCTAGGCCAGCAACAGTATGTGAGCCTTTTATTCAGCTCTGTTCATTATCGCATTCCAATTTTGATTTTATTACCACTCACTTAATACTGTGTAGATGAATAGGTTAATAATCCTTGAAATACTTCATAAGCGCCCTAGTGATGATCACCATGTTCTATGTTGTTAAAGCTACGTTAAACCAGTAAAAACAGTGGTACATGGCTTATCATAATTGTATACATTTATTAATTTTATTTCTTTGGAAGCTACATGCGCCTTTATGTATTGTTTAGGTTTTTTGTGAGGGGAAACCACAATGCTTAATTTATAAAAAGCAAATTACTGGTAATATTTAGTACATGTTAATGTTATTGTGTCATTAAGTTGTCCACTAAATACATTAATTTACACTTATGAGTAAGGTTAGGCGTATTTTTTATTTTTAGCAAATAGTTTATTCTCCCCCCAAAATGCTATTTTAGGCAACTTGGAATTATTGTTAAGTTCCACATAAACCCAGTTGACCAAAATGGTTAATTTTGATATTTGGGACTATATTTACTAACAGGCTTGATAGGCACTATCCAAAAAACCTGGAAGAAGCTACCACCCTCTTTCCTATACCACGTTTCCACCATGCAGTACAGAATCTCATTTATGATTTCTAAGCACTTTGGGATTAGAAATACTGAACACATTCCTCTCTAGGCCAACACCTTTGCATTTCAAAGTGTGTACATACACACATACATTTCTGAAGTGTTAAAAGATTTGTTCTTTTTTTTTCCCCACACTGGTCTGTCATCCCTGAAGGAAAAATTACACTGGGGCTCCAACATGCAAATACTGCTCAGTACTCTTTTTATCTTAATTTATTAAAGTCTCAGTGTAGGAAAAGGAAGGGTATGGACACACCTAACTCTTATACTGCTTTAAATGTAGTTTAAACCTGAAGAGGACAGATGTACAGCCTGTTTAGCTTGTTTAAAGCTGCCTAGAACAGTTCAAAAGTGTATGTGGAAAATAAAGTACTCTTTTGAACTGGTACATAGTGAATCAAGTCAATGCTACATGTGGACACATACTGTGATTCTGTGACATGGATCTGGTTGGGTCTCCAAGCATCCAACAACACATCATTCCTCATCCTTCCCCCACCCCCTGCTGCTGTAACTGGCTGCTCTTGTGTGTAGCCAGAATTCAAGTGCCTCGCACACTTTTCCCTGCCTTTTGGTGGCAATTTTTAACAACGAGATCCTTTGTAGTGCTTAGTCTATAAAAACTGTCTTTACTCTTTACTTGACCATATCTCCTCATCATGCACTTCCCACCCCTGGGAACCCAAAAATATGGATCCAAGCACTCACTCTCTGTCTTGGGCACCCCAAGTTGAACAAGCCAACTGCAGGCTTCAGTTAAGTCCCAACTACTAAACTTTATTGAACTCATGCTTAGGGAAGAAGGGATAGCAGAAAAGTGAAAACTCCTCTCACAGGTCACCCACCCCTGGGAACTCCAAAGTACAGGTGCAAACATACCTGACCATCCCAATCCACTCGCCCACTGCCAAGCGTACTGGGCTGGGTGCTCTCACCCCCTGGTGTCATAGCCACAGAACTTCAATGAATAAAAGGTGATGATTTTAATGGGAATGCTATCTCTGACTTGCAAAATTTGTGACCATGGCTAAGGGAAAAAGTTACACATAAGCCAGTTTAAGTGATCAGAAACCAATTTAAACCTGTAACCAAAACAGAAGTTCAGTGAACATAAACCGCTTTTGAAATGTCTGAAACTGATTTAAGATAAACTTGGTTGAATGTAGTATCAGACTTAACTGATTTAGGTCAAACCAGTTAACAGAACTTCTGTCCCAGACCCGTTCCTTTTTTAAGTTAATTCACAGGCCCCCAACTTCCCAGGATGTTTTTCAGCCTTGGGCTGGGCTGTGCTGTGCTGTCTGTTCCAGTGAAACAGGGTCTTCCCTACCCCTCTCCTCCATATCTGGAGTGCTATCATTACTCCAGATGGCTGAGATGGGAAACACTGCTCTGGAGTGCCAGAAGCCTGAGGGGAAGTGGGGGATTTAATCCCTCCCCTCCATCCCCTCTCCTACCAGCATGGTACTCCAGCCAGGGTCTGCCTGGCGGGGGGGGGCAGCAGACCTGGCCAGGTGCCTCCAGGTCTCCTACCCCTGGGTTGCTGCTCAAGCAGCAGGAGTGAGAGGGTAGAGGCATGGTGCTTCTTGGTTTCTTTTTTTAGGCTGTGTGCAGACAAAACAAGGGGCATGTGTGCACGATACTTTAAAGTGGGCTAAATCCTCTTGCACCACTTTAATTGTGTCAGTGTTTGCATGCCTTGGTGGTGTATTGTGCATTAATCCCAGCTGCTGTAGGAAATCAGGTGGCCTAATGCACTTTAAATGACTTGGGTCATTTAATCCTATCAGTCTTTCCTGACCAAGTGTGTGTGTGTGTGGGGGGGGATCCAATGATCACTAAGATCCTTTCCATTCCCTAACATCCATGAAACCATGAATTCAGTAGTACTCATACAGGGAAGGGGGAAGCCCAGTGCTTCTGCAGTGAGTGGGGGTGGGGAGACTGGGGACACCTGGAAAGAGCTGCTGCCCCCCTCCCCCTCCAGACACACTCTATCTGGGGACCATTCAGGCAAGCGTGGGGGCTGAAAGCCATCCCCAATCATATTCAGCCTGCTGGGGCTTGGCCATCCCCCCAGCTCAGCTTCCCTCCAGCCTTCTGGCTACTGAAGAAGGGAAGGCACAGCTTCCTCTAGCACACCCCAGCTTCTAGTAGGCCTGTGTGAAGTGGCTAATATTCACTTCAGATTCAACCAGTTCAGGCGACAGTGATTATCTTTGGTGATTCAAGCCACTGTCCTGAATTGATTCAGCTGAATCTGATTTGGAGATTTGGCTGCTGCCAAAACAGCATAATCTCTGAATCAAACAGGCCCCATCCCCATCACTGGCTGCCCTACCTGGCCCCACCATCCCCGAACTTAAAAAAAAAAAAAAGAAGCCCCACACTCACCAGCTTCTGCCAGGTTGGGTGGGGGGTGGGAGGACAATCTGGGACACTGGGGCTGGGTGAGGCAGCTATTGACGGGGCTGGGAGAGTGGGCAGGGGTTGGGGGTGCTCAGGAGGGCTGGGGCAGCAGGTAGGGGATGGGGCCTGGTGGGGGCCCCCATGGTCTCCTCCTCCCTCCTACAGCATCCCACTACCCCATACTTACTGGCATGGATCCCAGGTCTAGCTCCCTGCAGCAGCAAGCAGGGACTGCCTGAATCTCCAAATTTTTCTGAATCCTTTCTGAACTGACTCAGAGGCTTCAAATGGATTTGGACCTTTTGATTGGTCTCCTGATTCAGTTAGGATTCAGAGATTTAGCCACTGAATCAGGCCAAATCTCCTCCAAATTGAATCAGCAACTGAAGCTTTGCATAGCCCTAGCTTCTAGCCTGAGCCACTGCAAGCATGTGGCTGCATATCTGGAATCAAAAGTGAATGTCTATTCACTTGCTTCTTGGTTCAATCTATGCAGGTTAGATGAACTCGCAAATATTGAATCAATTCAGGCTTGGACTTATTGAATGCCTGTTCTTAGCCCATGTTCCCAGACAGTGACATTTGTGATACCAAAGTAAAACCCTTGTGAGCTTATTTAGATCACTTACAGGAAAAGACACCTCAAGAAAAAAATCCTGAGACTGAAGTGGAGCAGTGACTGCTCATGGGAAAAAGGACTGAAACAGAACAGAAATCACTGCAGCATTATAGAGAAGGAAGAGGTGTGGTTGACAGAGGTTGGAGGGGAAAGGAAAATAAAGAGGTAGGTTGTAGTGGGTATTATAGATTAAGAAAATGTCTCTGTGGCATCTGACGTGTTGCATACCAATGAGACCTTTACAGCCCGTTGTCCTTTTTTCTTCTCTGAATATTACATTATTTGTTAAAAATACTGTGGGGTAATATGTAAAATGTAAGACCTATTCCACCAACTGGATGCTGTAGATAGAGAATTCAGTCTAGGGTACTGAACTTATAGGTAGTTTGAAGAAGAATGAGAGAGATATAGGGCACCTTCAGAAAATAAATGTGCTGTGAATCAAGAACTGTTCTCTTGCTTCAACTATACTTTGACTAATCTTTTAAAAACTTTCAGAGGGCTTCTATTGACATCCAAATTTTTCATCTAGAGTCAATGTTTTACAGAACTCTAAACAGCTGACATTTTCCCCCATGAAGTCTGTGTTATAAAATCTTGCCTGGTCCAATTTACTGAGTTAATTCCAAATATTTTCACATAATTGATATGCATTTCACAAATAGCACTCTAAGCTGGCAGTCCAGATGCCAGAAACAAAAACACTGACATGTAATATTTATGTCAAATTTTACCTGCCCAGAACTGTCTTTTGAAATGGACTGAAATATGTAAACCTTGGTACAAGCACATACCGTGCTTTATAAATCTTACATAATGGATTTTTTATTAGTATAAATGCATGAATCCAGTTTCAAAATGATACAAAATTTGGCTGGTATTATAAACTCCATCACAAGGCATCACATTGGCTGATATTTCTAATGTCAATGTGTCATCTGCTGTTGCAAAAGGCGCCAATGAAGAAATGTATTTTTGGTCATTTTAAATTGCACACAAGTTGTCAGAGGTAGCAAACTGCCCAGTCTATTTACAGATTGGCAGAGACCCAGTGTCTGCCACTTTCCAAATTATAATTGATTCTTTTGGCAGACCTCTAGCTAAGCTGTCTGTACAATAAGGACACATACCCTGCTTCCTTTATTAATCTTAAACAGACCTTTACAATTAAAGCTTCCTGAATGAATGACAAAATGAACTTCAGGTTATATTCTACAAATTGCTTCATGAGAAACAATCAAATCAAAATGAGGGAATGCCATCTAGTTCCATCCAAATGTACACATGGCTACATGATTAATCTGAAGAATGAGGGCATGGTGAGTTTTTTGTACCTCTTGACTTTGGTGATTGCCAATAACCAAACTGATCCTGTGAACAAGTAACAGAGTCTCAGTTCTACTTTAATTTGAAAAAGTGGATTTGGCCCTAAACAGCCTACTTTGTCAGGCAAGATAAACGAGTCCTAATGCATATCCTTAACATGCAGCATTTTCACCTAGCAAACACAAACTAAAGGAATGTAGGCTAAGCATATTATCACCTCCATTTCTTCCTTTTCTGTTTTAACCAAGAAGAGGAGTTAGGGAGAGATCTCTAGCAACCAATCTGGTTGCAGATGCTCCATAATGACAAGTCAAAAGAAACCAGGGTTGGTCTTGCTTTACAGCTGTTCTCTACTGGGAGTGATATTGCTTTACAGAGATGTACTCTGCTAGCAGTGCTTCCTACAGGGAATAGAGAGAGCCTGTGTTGAAAAAGAAGAGGTGGGCAAGCAGATCTTCTTTTATACCAAAGTTCTGGTTATATTGCATTTTTTACCATATAGAACATATCACTATGGTCCAGACTGCGAACTCTTCACTCCCATTGCTGAACTTTCACTGTATAAGTAGTTCTACTAACGTCAGGGAGGTCTGTAACAGCTCATTAGTGGTGTTGCTGATGGCCGAGCATTCAAAAGCATGGAGTTCCAGAATCATAAGACTTTAAAAGATTTGTCAAAATAATACAATACACCTGCCTTCTGATTTTGAGTTTTTCCAGGTTTCATACACATTTGTGACTGTTAGAAATTTACTAATAAATTCTGAGAACTGAGATAGTCAAATCATTGCACAAGTTTAGGACAAGGGCTTTTTAATGAGGAAGGGAGAAACCAAGCTCATGAGACTTGAAATTAAATCCTGAAAGTTGGCAACACAGTATGATCTGTGAGAGCAACGTGTTTGCATCTGGCTTTGTAACAGGATTTACATTCCACTGGGTATGTTTGGACTACATAACAATAGTGTAAAACAGAACAATTCAAACATGTGGGGACTGATGTTCTTGCCAATGAGTTCCTCAACTTGTTATCCTTGTCACCATAATAACAATAAACATTTCCTTGTGATATAATCTTTGATATGATAATGCTCTAAAATTAATCAAAATATACAGCAAAAATAAGAATAAAAAAGGACAGAAAGTAAATGTATAATATAAGATAATTACATTGCATCACTAGCAATGATATTATTTCCAATACCACCTATATGCCTAACTATGCATTTCAAATAATTATCAGTGATCAGTCCCCTGAGCCATATCACCATTCTCATTAAGGCAAAATGGATTAAGACAGCTATTACATGAAGTAGAGTGTAATTAGTTTTGTTACTCAAAGTAATCATACAGGGTGTAAAATCAGTGCATTTCTTCTTGACTTACCCCATCTGAGGATCTGGCCCACTAATCTTGAAAGTGTTTGGGATATAATTAGTCTCATATTGTGGTACTTAAAAAATCTATTCAGTATATTAATACACTGGAGCTAAGTAGAGATGACAACCAAAATTAAGCATAAGAGAACACTTAAAAAGAAAATATGTTATAGGATACAAAAGAAAACTCTTAGATCTTACAACAGGTACTTAGAACTCATTTTTAAAATAAGTAATACAACAGTGTCTCCCTAGACCTCTCAGTTTAAGTAAGGAGCTCCATGAACTTACTATTACAACTAAAACCTGCAAACTCAGATTGATTTCCATGAGAAATTCAACAATCATCACCCTTCCATCCAACTAGCTCTTGAACACTCCAGCACCAACATCTCCTTTTTAGACACGATGATCAGTGTCCAGAATGGTAAAATACAGACCACATTATACAGGAAACCCACAGACCAACATACATATCTGCACAGAACCAGCTATCACCCTAAACACACCAAAGAAAGCTGTGATATGCAACCAAGCCCTCAGATACCACCAAATTTGCACCGAGGAGAACACCTGGGATTGCCACCTCACCAATCTTAAAAAGGCTTTCACTCAACAAAAATACTCCTCCAGAGATATAGATTGCACGCTTGAAAGAGCTACTTGGATATCACATGAAGAATTGCTGCAGTACAAAAGAAAAATCCCCACGAATCACAAACCACTGGTTATGACATATCACCCCTCCCTCGAACCCATACAGAAAATCCTCAAACAATTGCAACCCATACTAGCAAGAGACCCTATTCTTAAAGAGATCTTCCCAGAACCACCCATCCTAGCCTTCAAACAAACACCCAGCCTTGCTAACCTCATCACCAGAAGCAAATTTCCTCAGGCCCAGAAGACACCGAATGAATCCAGGCCATGTTACGACAACAAATGCAAAACGTGCAAACACATCTCACCTCACAACAGACCCATCAGCATCCCTGCATCTTACAGCTGCATCTCCAGAAATGTAATGTATCTCATCCAATGCAACAAATGCCCCAATGGAAAATATGTAGGAGAGACCAAACAACAGTTGCACCCCAGAATGAATGTACACCGGAAATCTATCAAAGACAGGAATACCCAATTACCAGTGGGAGCACGCTTCTGACAAGAAAACCACTCTCTCTCCCATCTCTCAGTTCTAATCCTCAAAGGGAATTTACAAAGCACTTCTGAGAGACAAGCCTATGAACTCCACTTCATCAACTTCCTGGATACAAAAAATCGTGGACTAAATATAGACATTGGCTTTTTGACACATTATATAACCTGCCTGACATCTGATTCCCCAGGTACCTCTCCACTATTTAACTGCTATATTTTTTTTCCAGCTATTTAAATTAGTTTAATAAAAGATATAGGATTCACCCAAAGAACCTTGTCTGCCTAGTATAACTTAGATATCTATTTATCTAGGTAGCTATGCTGTTTTGGGTCTCTTGGAGCAACTTCATTGCTTGGGAAAGTTATTAGAAGCAAAACTTTTGAATATGAAACATTTGAGATGCAGCTTGTCTGAATGGTAATGAAAGGTGTTACTAAGTACATGCTAAAATAAACACACATGAATGACTTTCAAACTTACTTGTTCAAATCTCTGTTTCATTCCTTCTACTTTATATCTTTATTAGTTTCTCATAAAGGACACAATCTAAATGCCTTGTGTGATCTTCCTGTATCAATATTTGTGCAGTTAATCCTACCAAGATAAGCCAACAGTACAAATCTATAAATATTTATTCCCTACCACTAAAAAGAAAAAAAAATGTAATAGAAGTATAAAGATGTTACCAAGAGCAAAGTTAATACATTTTTCATGGCTTGTGGTAGAGGCAATATCTTTTATTAGAGCAACAAGATGTTTGCAAACAAACCCCAAAACTTTAATTGCAAGCTTTTGGGCACAAACGCCCTTCATCAGGCATCAGAGAAAAGATTGTAAAGGTTCTCCTGAGAAGAAAACAACGTTCGTATTTCATAGGACTTCACAGAGGAGTCAATAGATGGAATACTTCTCTGGGCAGGCCGTTCTTAGTCTCTCAGCTCTCTTGTGAGACTGCGATGATGCAAATTACCTTGAGCAGAGGCAGGAACAGTATTTCAGGTTTCAGGTAGTCAAAGTTGCTTCCTCCTTTTAAAATTACGAAGATTTCATTTTAAAAATTGGCTAAAAATCAATATCTTCCAGGTATCCAGGTTGTAACCTGGGTTGCTTTTTCCTCTAGACCAATATGGCTACAAGCTGGATACCTGATACATTTCTCATCACATTTTACTAAGCAACTTTACTAGCTATGATGCTTTAAGGGAGCAAGAGTAGCTTACAAGGGATGGGTGGTGTGATCCAAAGGATCAAAGAATGATTTCCATTGACTTGAATGGATCATGCCCTGAATCAAAATAAGTTTATCCCTCCATTTAGTCTAATAATCTCAAAATTTGGTCACTGATGGAGTTCAGACTCTAAAACCTTTTAAAAAACGTGTTCCCTTGTTCTAATAACCTCAGGTCCTAAAATCTATAAACTGCATTCACTAAGTGTCAGAAATTGTTATTTTATCATTTCATAATGGGGACTGTTATTGCCAGTAAGTTACTCTCTGTATAAAATGGAAGGATTAACTATCTTACTCTACTTCTTAAGGTAATAGCTAGTTGTCAGTGGGCACATCTACACATGCATATTAATTCAAAGCAGTAAACTCCAGTGCATATTCCACTAGAGGCAGTTGCCCCTGGGTGCTGTATTTACACATGCTCCTAGGACTGAAGCACAGTGAGCTGGGTAGGAGCAACCCCAGCTGGCAGGTAGTCCAGGGGGTCAGCCTGCCAGCCTGGGGCTTCTCTGACCTGGCTCAATGTGTTGCAGAGGGCCTGACTGAAACACAAGGGCGTTTCAGTGTGGGTTTAGCTGCCAGGCAACCCCTGCAGTGAAGCACCCTCATGCCCCACCCAGCCAAGTCAGCATCTATATGCGCATTGCTGTCCACAAAAAAAAAAAAATCTACAGCACTTGTATTTACAAGTATTAACCTGCTGTGGAGTTTATTAGTTTCCTGCAGCCTAATAAGATGTACATAACATGTAGATGCTAAGATTTTTACTGCAGAGCTAAGTTAGCAAGTTTGCAGTCAATGTCTCATGTAGATGCACCAAAAGAAATGCAAAAAACCAAAGTCATTAAGTGCAACAAAAGCTTATTTATATATAATTGCATCTTGGTCATGCTGCTTTCCCTGCAGAAGTAAAATCAAACTGCATTTCATTAATGGTTTAATGCCAGAAGTACACAAAAAGTGTGGCTATATTTAGGTCCACATTCACAACATTTGCATTAATGAGGTACGAACTATTGGTAGTGTAAAGAGCTGCTGTTGCCGTGATGGTCCAGAAAATATGTGAGAAGCAATAATTCTTGTGGATGATATGTTTTACTGGACCAACCGTATAGTAGGGATCAAACATAGGCAAGTTTTCAGGTATCACAGTACCCTTCTTAGGCCTCACTACTGCTTTTTTAAAAATGCAGAGATGAAGTAAATTCATAAGCATAAAAGCCACATAATGCAGAAAAAACCCTTTGATCCAAGCCTGGTTATTTGTATTTTTATTACTCAAAACTTCAATCTTCCTTTAAAAAAATAACCAGGAGGTGGAATGAAGGGGTAAAACAGCACTACTTTTATGTCCCACCCACCTTGAGCAACAGTAATGTAGCTGACAGCTCAAAAAGAAAAAGATCAGAATAATAAAATAAAGTTAACTGAAACCATTTCACAACACAGGTCTTTATTCCAGGAGTAGTCTCCAAGAATCTTGCTGCCTCAGGCAAAGCTTTGCCCTTGCTAGCCTGTGCCACACAACTATAGTAGGGAAACAGAGAGTACTGGGACCATCCTATAAGCTGAGGAAACATCAGGGCAATTTATTAAACATTGTTTCTTACTATTATCCATGAAAAGGAGCAATGTGTAACCCCTAACCCTATTATTAACCACAGCAGCTCAACCAGATATCTTATATAGAAAGCACATCCCACTCACACCATGTCACAGTACTGATCTTATTAAACCCATCCCCTTAACTAACACTCAGGGAAGTAACTAGAAGCTTGTCTGCCTGATTTTCAAGTAAAGCAAGACAATACCTACTCTTTAGTTTATCAGTGGAAAACAGATGAGAATATCTTGGGAAGTTTCAAAATGATCCTTTTTCATACTTACTTTTAAATTAATAGGTTAGAGGTTACTTATAAAATATCCTAAAGCAAGCCTAGCTAATACACTTAAAGTCCATTAACAGCTGTGGGTTCTTTAGGGTGACCATATGTCCTGTTTTAGCTGAGACAGTCCTGGATTTCATAGGCTGGTCCAGGCTGGCTGTTGGGAATTATAATGGGTGTCCCAGAAATGCAGGGGCATGGTGTACAGTCTGGTTGAGATTCAAAGTGGTGCAGAGCACCTTGCTTCTCCAGCACACAGCCCCGCCTATGCCGTCTTGTGAGAGTGCTGGGGGGAGGGGAGGGGAATGTCCTGGATTTCCTGGATGATGTCCCAGATTTCCAGGATTATATCCCAGTTTTCCATATGGTCAGCCTACTTCTGCTCCATTTCTGGTCAAATTTGGACCACATAAGAGAGACGTGTAATCTAAATACATATTCCCCACTGGTTAATTAAATTAGTATTTCTTCCAAATCAGTGCTTTGTAACCTCATAAGGCCCTAGTTTTTTAAATAGCTCCTTGGATTTGCATGCATGTAAAACCACACCTATACATCCTGACTGGTACTTATGTGCACAAATTAGTTAATTCCTGCTCATAAAGAACTCAATTTCTCTGTTGGAATTAGCAATTTTGATGGCTATGTTTGGAAGTAAAGCCTCTAAGCCTTTAAAAAAAGGCAAGGCAAATACTCATCTGGAACTGATAATCTAGCCTTTAGCTGATGACCTCCAGCTCTGTTTTTCTATGATTTAAGCATTGTATTGGTGTGAAGTAAAAGTCATCACTTCCTTATCTATTTTAGGAAACAAAATGTATTTCACAATACACAAACCACTGCAATAGGAAAGCTGATAGAGCTATTAATATTTTTGCTATATTTATATTTTAACTCATTGAAATGTTGTATTCAGGAAATCCCATGGATCATCTTACTATCTAAGAACTCCGTTGAAAGGCTTGGATTTTCTATTTAAAACAGCTAACTGGAGGGATTCCCCATACCCATAGGCATCTACACAGCCACTTCATAGCTGTTACTGAGGCCCTGAAAATACCACCGTTTCTGCATTCTTCTCTCTTGCTTTTATGTGGGCTGCATGTTCTGTGGATTTGCCTGGGGGCAAATCTACTGCCACACTTCCATTTTTCTGTTGCCTTGGCTCTTCCTACTTCCCTTTCCAGCATAAATAGTGGGGGCAGAAATTGTGAATAACTGCCTGAAGTCAAATTTATACATATACACAGTTGTAGGCAGAGCCAGGATTTTGTAAAGCTGTGTACAAGAGCAATGAAGTGACTTGGGTGACCTCCTTCCCTGCCCACTATCAGCACAGGCAGACCAGGCCATAGGAGAACCAGCAGGAAGATTTCAGTTCCAAAGACAGGTAATAATATTCCTTCCCTACTCCCTTTCCCTCCGTGCTCAGTGGCATGGTCCTTCCCTTTCCCTCCCTTCTCATTTTCTCCCTCCCCCAACCACCAGCTGTGTCCAGCTGACTTGGGGGTGGGGGCAAGGGATCCAGTGTTGCTGCTGCTCCACTCCAGATGGGCTGAATGTGAAGTCATGCTTGGCTAGAGATAACAGTGGTGGTGAGTGGATTCCTTTCCCTGTCCCTGCTCCTGGGCTGACAGGAGATACCGAGGAGGACTGGATGGGGAGAATAAGCCTTCCTGCTGCTGCCTCTGTCCCTGGCTGAGCCTGATTCTACATGGAAATAAAGCAGACATCTTTGGAGCTCCCCTCCCCACCCCTACCACCAGGACAGCTGGAGAAAGTATCAACAGTGGGAGGGGTAGGGAAGAGAAAGCGACATGCCACTGAGTATGGAGGGGAAAGGAGTGGGGAGTTTTTACTTGCTTCAGGGATTTAACAAAAAGTCCCTGGCTGCTTCTCTTGTGGCATGGTAAACTGAAGAGTGGGGGGTGGGGGGGTATCAGTGCCACTTCATCCCCCTGGATGCATCCCTGAACATAGCCATTTCTTTGCCCACATACATCCCATAATCAACCTTTCTCTGAGGAAATCTGTACTGTAAAAAATATGTTTCCCTTAACCAAACTGTTCCAAATGAGCTTCCGCATTTAAGCCATGAACACATACCCATTTCTGTTTGCTAATTTTCGGAGGAAAAGGTGAGTTCGGTAGGTAAATAAATTTGGCGTGTTCCTCCTTCTATGTATATAGGACACAGTGGTAAATAATATTTTCTTTTGAAAATGAAGGGATCTTTTACATGATTCTACTAATGCACTTATTGGAGTTAAAAGGACAGAATCTTGTCCTAAGTCCATTGTTGCTTTTATAGAGTAGCAAACCATGCCAACAACAGCATCTGCTTAACAGAAAACTCTAAGGATGAAGCTTGAATGTTTATTGGATGGAAAAATCATCACTTTAAAAACATTTGCAGCTTTTAACTGATAGGCTTTCCCCCCCTCTTTTCAGTGTTGAACTGCTTTTACTTTTTAGTTTTAAAGGGCTCCAAATGGTCTCTGTTCTATTATGACTCACAAAGGAAAAGTACATGTTTGAATTATATTGCACAGTGATTCTGTAGAGAAGTGTATGTACATATTTTTGTCATTGATTGATTGAAAACTATTGTTTTTGAACTGCTGATTACAGGAGATGTCAATTTGTGGACTTGCTAAAAGGTTTGCCACAAAATTATACACTGCATTAAATAGCATACAGTAAGTACTTTTATAAATTAACATCATTACAATATTGCAGTCTGATTATATTGTCACTGAACATTGTAATTGTGAAGATTTAAAGAAAAGCATGCAATGGTTGTGTCAGGCTAAAAGGAAATCATTTCATCCCTTCATCAAATGAAGAGCTGAATTACTCCATTGTTCCCATCTTGGCCTCTAAGACTTGAACCTTTTGTCTAAAAGGGTACTGTTTCAGTATACTAAGCAAAGGTTAGACTGTGCATGTGTTAGTGCAGTGACAATTTTTTTCCTCAGATAAATGGGAATGCATACCATTGTGCTTGAGAGTACGATAAAGCCTTTAGCCTATGATATATTTTCAAATTCATCAGATTATATACTATTATATACTAATTTTTATAATCCTCCCTAGCACTGAAAACCTGAGGTGTGAATAAGAAAAATACGTGTTCTACGTATATGATAAAAGTGGTAACTAAAATTATTTAGTATCCCTATTTTCTAGACATACATTAATATAACATTTTTTCCTAACTGAAACTTCCACTTAGCCAGAAGAAAATACAAATATATTAATAAGTCACTTTACTAACAGCCTTTCAGCTTTTTATTAAAAGCATCAGAAAAGTATATTGGCATGTTATTATGCTCTCTCCTATGGTCAGTTTATAATAAATTTTGTAGCCTATTACATTTGCAGCATCTTATTAATTTAAAGGACCTCACCCAGTATTAATACTTTCTACCCATTGCTCTTAGCAACAAAAATCTATTAATGTTGTGTTTATCTTGCCAAATATATACTGGGTTGACAGAAGGTGAAAGCTCAAATCTAAAAAGACCTGCAAACACTTTCCACTTTTTGTTGAAATGTTCCGATACATTATTGTTAGAAAAGAGAAGAGTGAAGTACCCCTCTTGAGTTCTTAGGTTTATGGAATCCACTAAATAATGGTATTGTTCAGTTTAAATAACAGAGATTTTAAACATAGAATGGGTTAAGAGGAAGGTGCAAGAGAAAAAAGAAATGTGTTTGGAGCTAGGAGAGGGGAAATCACATTTCCACTGGTTTTGAGAAGAGCATTATATTTTTAAAGCTTCATTTGACTCAAATACGTATAATATATTTTACTACTTCAAGCAACAAGCAAGGGATTCGGGTTGACAAATGGTGCATAGAATTGGTAATGGTTATACAGCCCTGCAACTCTCCGGAGCCATTTTCAGTATGGAAGATAATAGAGAACATAGATACAAAAGGGAGAGTAGTTAAGGGAATCAGTGGACAGAAAAAGAAATCACCACATCCAAGATGGAAGCAAACATCAAAGAACTCAACATGCTTGAGTCACATTCTTTCCCAGAACACTGAACATTTTGGCACATGAAATAAAATGCCTGTGACAAGGATTTTTTAACAAATTCGTGTAATATTAATAGAGCTATTAAAGAACGGTGAAGTAGGTCACATGCTATGATAGTTTCCACTGAGTGATATTACCTGTTGTTTGATAGGAAGAACATCTGCTAGAGGCCTAAGCTTGACCCTACCAGTATTCAACATTTCAGAACAATTTTGATGGAGATTAAAAGCCTTTGGAAACCTACACTTGTGCTTCCAGGGAGTGCTATTCTTGAGCACACCTTGTCCATCCAGATGTTCCCAAACTAGAAATGAAGCAGTGATGATGATCTAGGGGTGTCCCTGGCAGTGCTCTTAAGACCTCTCCCTCTGGCATGCTTGAGAGGGTGGCAAGGGGCTTCGCTGAAGTAATTGTACCACCTCATTTCTGGATCTGTTACCTGTGAGTTAGAGCAGGTGCATGAAGCATACTTCAGAGTGACGTTCCCCAGAATAGCCAGAAGAGCAACATAGACATAACATAAATGATTATGGCTCATTCAACCTAGCAATGAAGGATGAGAAAAGATACAATTGCTCTTTATAAGCACATCTTGAGGGTAAACATTATACAGGGAAAGGAGCTATTAAAGAACTATATCAGCCCAAGAACCAGCATATATAAAATACCCATAAATAAATTTAACATGGAAACTTTTAACTTTCAGAGAAGTGAGATCTTGGAACATATTTTTCAGTAAGAAAAGTGAGGCAAAAATAATGGGAATTGATCAGTTTGTGAATGGAATGATATGAAGTGATTGCCTATAAAATTATACAAAGTGGTTGCTTGCCTAGGTACTAGAGTTAGGTGACCTGAAACTGTGGAAAGACAATGGAATGGTAATCAAGAAGTTTATTTGAAAATATGTTCATGGAAAAAAGTTGAGTTTGATTTAATATTATTTCTTGGTTGTGTCATTCATTATTTACAAGTATTTGAATAACAGGTGACTTTTCACAAAAAAAAAAAATTATAAATTTTGAATGCGTTTCAAATGTTAGCAAGAAAGACCATAAGAATAGTCCCTAGATGAAGCAGAGAAATTCTATCTTTCATTGAAGATGCTTCAGGATATAAATACCGTAGCTTTCTGAAGACAAACACAGTACCGCAAGCATTTTACGTCACCTGAACTTATTTGTAAATGCAGTGGACTTTCTGTTCTGTCTTTGTCATCCTTTCTGCAACTGACAAATTAGTCACTGGAGAGGACTAGAAGGAACTGGACTGAAACCTTTACCTCATTTCACATAAGTCACAGAATAGCCAGACAGTACAATCACTGTCAAAAGACCCATGGTCCATTATGGGCTATAACCACCGCCGAATTTCCATTTTATCCACTTCTGATGCAATTTTCATAATTAGATGACAGATATACAAGTGTGTACCGTAAATAAAAAGAGCAATTTCCTTCTAATACAACTGGGGTGCTATTTTAATTAAGTGAGGAAATGGGATGATAAGGACGCCTGTCAAATTTTATAGCTGTTCAATAATTACAGGAAGCAGGATTTTTTAAAGTTATAAGATGTTCTTTGTTATCATTATCACCAATCTTTAATTTAAGTCAGATGAGGAAGATACAAAAGAATAACCCTTCTCCCCCACCAAAGATGAGACAAGAGAGAAAAGGATTTCCTTCTGTAACCCTTCTGCCAGGCACCAGTCAACAGCAAAAAGAGCCAGGTTCACATTTCAGGGTACCTCATAAATTAAACCAGAGGCTTTAGCCCCAACCCAGAAACCTGGGAGCACTAAATTTGCTGGGGTGTCCTGTATAAACAAACCCCCCATCTCACAAGCAATGTAAATGCAAAAACCAAAATTTATTACAGTGAATAAATCAAAACACTAAAAATAATTTTAAAACACTATTAACTACAAAGCAAAGTCTATAAGTGGCATCCTCATGGGGGCAGGGAAGGAGGGCAGCAGCTATTTGTAGATTCCCAGCTGCATTCAGCCCCAGCTCTGGGTAGCTGCTGATAGTCATGGTGCCTGGGCTGCTCCCATGGAAGCCCTGCTGCAAGCAGCCCAGGTTCTGTGGCTGTCAGTAGCTATCCCGAACCTGGGCCAGCTGCAAGCATCTGCTACCTCTCTGCCTTGGCACCAGGTGCTTCCCAGCCCCAGACCTGGCCCCGGGCTCTAGGGAGGTAGCAGATACTGGCAGTACTCCCCATTGTGCTGCCCTCACCACTTCTACAAAGCAACACTGGAACCCAGTGTGGCAGGGCACAGTGGGGGGGGGGGGCGGTTCAGAAAGCTGCCTGCTCCCAGCTCCCCTGCCACACTTTCCCTGCACGTTGGGGCAGCAGCAGGGAGCACAACACTGTGCTGCTGCCCATGCTGCTCCCATGCACACAGGGGAAGTTTGGCAGGGCAGCAGGGAACTGGGAGCAGGCAGCTTTCTGTGCCCCCTGCTGTGCCCTGCCACTCCATGTTGCAATGCTGCTTTGCAGAAGTGGTGAGGGCAGCACAGTGGGGAGCACTGCTGGTATGTGCTGCCTCCCCAGAGCCCAGGACCAGGTCTGGGGCTGGGAGCGGGGGCCAGGGTTGTGGCAGGGAGGTAGCAGATGTTTGCAGCTGTCCCAGGTTCTGTGTAGCTACTGACAGCCACAGAGCTTGGCCTGGGGGGCAGGGGCTTATGGTGGGGGGGGGGCAAGGGCAGCAGGACTGGGGAGCATAGGGCAGGGGCTTTGGGTGGGGGGCAAGGGGCACGAGTAGATCATCCTGCCATGTATCCCATCCCCTCATTTTGTTTTTCTGGCATGCCAGAACTCTGGCACCTTCCAAGGTAGGCATTGTGGGGGTTTTCAGCACTCCAGCCAAAAAACGTTGCCTACCCCTGCCCTAGACCCTTGCTAGCACTCTGAGGCAAGGTGGCGGGGGGTATACAGTGCATGTATCTGTTGATGATGCAGAACGTTTCAATCTCCCTCCCTGCTTGTCACACTGTCTGCAGCAAACTGACAGGCAAAGCAAGGCATCCTAGAGCTGATAAGAATCTTTGTCACACAATTAGCAAAACAATAGCCTCTCCCCCCTTACTCCAAACTCTTTTTAAATAGCTTACTGCGGTGTTGATCAGCTTCAAAAGCCCTGTTCTTTCTGCCTGCCTATCCCAATGAAACACACACACAGGCACCTCTTGGCATTAGTTAGCATATCACATGCCTAGGGTCCCTGGGACTGGGGACCCTGTTGTGGGAGATGGGAGGGAGGGAAAAAGTAGGGGATTCCCTGCTTAAGCAGAGAGGTCAGGTAGAGCAGGGAGAAGCCAGGTAGACCCTGCTGTGTCTTAACTCTCTGCTGGAGCCCTATACAGCACTAACTACCATACCACTTGCTGGCTATGGTCTGTGCTATGGGAGAGGGGAGGAAGGAATCCCTGCTTATGCAGTAAGTGATGAGAGGGGAGAGAGAGAGTGAGGGGGACCAGCAGATACTGCTGTGTCTGCAAGTCTGTGCCAGAGGAGCTCTCCAGAGAGCATGTCGGGATGCTAGGGGATATCTTAAACCAGCAAGGGGTCTGGGACAGACATTGCATAAACTGGTTTGACCCAAATCAGTTAAGTCTGATACTACATTCAACCAGGTTTATCTCAAATCAGTTTCAGCCATTTTCAAACTGTTTATGTGCACTGAATATCTGTTCTCTTACAGGTTTAAACCAGTTTCTTATCACTTAAACCAGTGTATGTGTAATTCCTGTCCCTAGCCCTATACTACAACGCTGAGACACTACAGTTCCCAAACACAGGGAGCCAGTAACTGCCAGGACCTACTCCTGGTCAGTCTGCTCCAGGGATTAATACCTCTACTCAAGGAAAAAAAAAAAAAGGAGAAAGAGGTAGGAAACAGGAGCCTCAAACTCCGAGACAGACTTTCTTTCCCTGTACCCGAGGCTTTCCAATCACATAGCATTTGCTTGCCTCTCCAGTGAAGAGTTGGGGGAGACCTACCATGGGGAGCTGGTTTTCTGTTCCTCAATTCAGCTGTGCAGCTCTCAGCAGCCCCAGGAGAAAGAGAGAGTAACCTTAGTTGGCTTGTTTTTATATATCTGGTGTGAAAGCACCAAAGCCTTGTCTAATTAGGGAATGCCAGAGTCTAGTCTTTCTCCCAACCAAGCTGCTTGAAGCATCTTCTGATTCCTCTGGCTAATGAGGCCAAAAAGTTTTACATATTTTTCCCCAAATACAGGCCCAAGCTTGCCACATGCTGAGCATATAGCCCAGGGATCATCTTGCTCACATAAAAATACACACGCAAAAATGCACCCCCCCCCAAGAAACCCTCGCAATGCACAACCCAAGTGTGTGTGGGTGTTATACTTCTAATTTCCTCTTTTGGAGTATACATGTGATATGTGCCAGTTGAATGTCATACATTTTTGCTGAGTCTGGTTGTTTTCATAACAATATTTTGAAACATTCTGAAATGTATACCAATTTTAAAATATGAAAATGGTGATTAGCCTAAAATAGCTGAATTAAAAATTGTAGATAGTACGGTTTACTTCTACAGTTGTTCAAAAAGCTACAAAGGGTACATTATTTATTTATCCTTGGCAGATTTCCAAATAATTTAGAGAAGCAAGAGTTCATACAAACTGATTGCAACTGCATGTTTAATTAATTCAGTTATAAGTATGTAAATCACAAATTCACATACATAGGGGCAGACTGTGATATCAAAGAGCAGAATGTTGCACTTGATCGCCATTATTTTCTGCTTCATTACCAAGAAGGTTAGGAATGGACATAAGCCAAGTCTAGTGATCAAAAACTGGTTTAATCCTGTAACAGAACAGATGTTCAGTACACATAAACCATTTTGAAAATGGCAGAAACCAGTTTGAGATAAACCTGGTTGAATGAGTATCACACTTAACTGATTGGGTTCAAACCTGTTTATGCAACGTCTGTCATGGACCCCTTGCTGGCTTAAGATAGACCAGACATCCCCAGCATCCCAGCACACTCTCTGGGCTGGAAGGGGCTCTCTGCTCCTCGGCAGGGCTGGCTCCTCCCCTCTGCTCCCTGGCAGCAGCTCCAGAGATTGTGGGCTGCTCCCCACTCCCCTCACCACTCCCTGCTAAGCTGGAATTCCCCCCCCCCACTCTGTCTTGCTGAGGAGGTATCTGTGTATTAGCTAGCAGACCACATGCTGGCTATGGTCCATGCTGAATCAACAGGTAGCTGGAAATGCCCCTCTGTTGTTTCCTTAATTGGATAATAAACACTGTTTTCAGTGCCCTGCTGGGCAAATCAAAGCTCCTGCCAGAATCTGGCCACCCCTGCCCCACCTCCCCCCAGCTCCATATTGTGGAAGGAAGAGAGGGCTGCTGTAGTGCCCCCCCCAGTTCTAGCCTGAGCCACTGCAGGCATGTGCCTGCATTTCTGGGATGTCTGTCCTATTACAAAATTGATTTAGCCTAGCCAGGTTAAACTAACCTTCAAAGAATGAATCAATTCAGGCTCAGTCTTTTTGAATGTCTGTCCTTAGCTGAGGAGAGTCTTCAGGTTAAATACTACCCTCAGTCACACCTGCAGAACCCTCTTTCTTGAGAAGGAGTTGAACAGGCTTAATTGAACAAAACATTCTTATGACTGGGTATAATATATAATTTTTATAATTATAGTACAATTTCACTCTAACAAACCCTATTTATAACAAAATACCAATTTGAATAATCCCAATGGCAGGAACCATTTGTTTTCATTATTATGATGCAGCAAATTTCCTAACCCTATAACAGATCATACCCTGTTTTAATGAACTTTGCTCCCAGTCCCTTTATAATGAATTTGTATAATGTACAGACACATTATAATGAATTTGCACTATATAAATGAATGACAATTTTGGCCAGTTCATTTTTCCATATTAGGTTGACTTTGCAGGGCTAACAGAAACCATATATATATTTAAATCACTAGGTACAGTTAGAGATGCAGGCAGTGAGTGTGCACTCTAAAAAATGACTGTTTTTATAAAGCCCTATTTTAAGGTTTAATGCACTGTCTCTCTACTACACCTTATTTAACACTAGTGGCAACTTAAATGAAAAACAAAAATTTTAAACTGCCAAGGTCCCTTGCAGCCCCAAACTTGTGTGAATTTGTGTGAACTAATTTTTCCCCAAACAGTTGTTTTTTTCAACATGGGTCCTAGATTTCCTCTGACCTAGAAAAACATTTCAGTACCTCTAGCATTAGGCTGAAAAATAACAATACCCAACTAACATACTGAACTAACACGAATTATCCTGAATGTTTTGCAGAGGTCTAGAACTTGACTCATTAAAGGAGCTATCCTGTAATTTACATTCAGTGTCCTAAATATCTGTGCTCTGTAACAGGTATTGTGAGCCATTTTGACTTCAATAGCCAGAGTTCTGAAATGTCTGTAAGCTGTGCAGAAGACCAGAATGTCCTTCCTAGAGATATATCTAAAATTCATGGGATTTATGCCTTATTTGATTATTTACATCTCATTCAATACTGTGTAATAAGAATGCCTAATTCTGCAATGTATGTATTTCACTACAAAATGTGTACAATTTGTTCCTGTATGTGATGCCTTTCTTTCCTAGTGTACAAATCTGAACTCTCTCTCTCTCTCGTGGCCCCTCATATTAAAGACTTGTTATATGAGTGATGAGCAAATTGCTATGCTAGGATTATAGTTTGAGGGTGGCTACTATTCAAATACATCAAGTGTATGAAAATAATCCATTTAGTTGCAAGAATAATTTGAGGGTGGATACAATTCTGTGAAAGACATAATTGTAAGTGGCACAACAGACATGATTGCCTTGTCTGCATCTAATAGCATTTTGTTTAGTTATAGTTTTCATCATTATTATATTGGCATTGCTACTTGCCATCACATTTCAGAGTATGATAACTTGGCATGGGAACAATTCAGAAACCTGAAAAATTCATAGTTTTCCTAGCCTAGGCACTGCTTTTGAATTTCACATTAAACTGCTTTCAAGAATTATTCTCTATTACATTTTCAAAATTGCAAAATAAGATAAACTCTTTGCACTGAAATGCTTCTCTGTTTTCTCTTGAACGTGCTGTAAAATAACCCCACACTACTTTAAATACAACTGTGAGAATAAATTGTAAGATTCTCAGCCACTATTTGAAACAAATATTTGCATAATATTTAGTTAAAGCCCCACTGCACATACTGAAACCTTAGATTCCCCTCGCCAGTAAAATCTGAAATATATACAAACTTGTATGCCGTTCATAGTATTCATTTGTAGTTTTAGACCATTTCAAGCAAGATTCCTCTCCTACACCTGTTTCAGGAATGAAGTCACTGGGACGGATTTCAAAGAAACATTAATTTGTGAAGTGCTTTTAACCTCACTTCGTTCACCATTTATGGAAGATCTTAAATAAACAGAAAAAAAATCATTCTAAAGGATATAAGCAGAGCAAAGGTTCTGACAGCATCTCATTCTAGTGCTCGTAAATGTTGAGGACATATAATACATCTAAAAATAAATAAATAGCATATTAAATAATTAATGAAGAAAAGAAATATGCAGTTCAATAAAGCTGATGAAAGATTCTTGTGGAACCCAGTTTCATTGAAAACTTATTGTTACCTATCAGTATATATCTAGGTATGCCCTCACCATTCACTATGGCTTCTGAATGCATCTAGAACTAAATTGAAGGGGAAGACATTGCTTTCTTGAAGGAAGGAAGGAAGGAAGGAAGGGTCAAGTTCTGCAAGAGAGAAGAAAGAGAGCACCAGTATAAGTGAGCAAATAATAAAACCCAAAACATCAAGTTTGAAAATCGTCAAAAATGTAGTGTCATTCTTACAAATGAGAAGTGCCAAGTTAGTGAGGACTGGTTTATTTGGTTCTTTTGCCTGAAATATGGAAATTTATCTTTTGGAAAGAATAGGATATGCTCAAGCAATTAAAACTGTCATCATGAAAATACAGGAGGAGGCCAATTTTGTGATGTATGGGCACTTGTGAATCTGGCATTTCCTAACATTTGAGTGCTTCCATTAGCAACTGTAATGTAAGTCTAATGTTGGGGTGGGGAACCACAAAATTATATAAGAATAAGCTGCCAAGACTGTGTGGGGTGAAGAGTGTGTCACATGAACTAAAATGTCAAAAACTGTTTTCTGTATTATATATATAGATACAGATACTGAAGTGGCTAGGAATTTACAATTTTATAGGTGAAAAATAAACAAACCAGAGATAAGATTACACCAGATGACTGAAAAATATTGATGAAAGAATTCCTCCTGAACAGGAACATTCATGGTTAACAAATAAACAAATCCCTATCAATTACGCCGCCAGATTTTGTAAAGTGCAGCAAAATTTAACTAGCTCAAGTTGAGTATTTTTTGCTGAGCATTTTAAAAGCTGTAAATATATATTGGTTTTAGATTCATTGGCTATCATATATTTAGAAGGAGATCCTGATTTTCCAATACTTTGAATCTCTATCATTGTGAATTAATAGTAGGTTATTCCCATTTATCATTGGCACAGAACTGATTACACACGCTGTAGGGCAATGGACAGTCAGGACCAGGGTGCTTTTATAAAACATAAAAACAGTTGCATGACTGACAGCGACTGTTAATAAATTTTCCCTGTTATAGCCATCCAAATCTGTGTTCACACTGTATGTAAGAAAATGTTAACCGCAGTTACTGCTACTTAAGCTTCAGCCAAGCAAAAGCAAAAGTAAAGTCTGCGCATAATCCATAAGGAACAGAACAATGAGCAGGTTTGACTCTCTAGCTGTTGGTATTAAGTTACTTACTACAAGAAACACTTTCCCCCCCTTAATTCTAATGTCCAAAATAAAGTGCTTATCTTATTCTGCAGCACATTGTGTGCAAGAAAATACGGTATTGTCGCCTGAGGCTCAGGTAAACATTAAAAATTCCCACCATGGACTAGATTTACAATAGGCTTTGGTTTACTTTTTAAGATCATTGTTGAAATTAAGTACTAAATTGCCCCAAAAAAGAGATAAAAATAATATATAACAGAACTGGCAATTCCAGCTCCCAGTCAGACTTTCAAAAACAGCATGACTGAGGTCAGAAGAATTTTATAGTGTATCCCAAACATTGTGCTTTCTGCCATGCCAGATGCACATGGCATGCTATGGAGGTGCTATGTTTGGGATGGGGCATATAATTCCTCCAATTCCTATCACATCACTATTAAACTGGTCCCAGCCAAATCCTGCAGACTGGGCAGGGAGCAGCTTTGTCCCAGATCAAGAATTACTCCTAGCTCCAGGATCAGGTTGTCAGGACCAGCTTGCTGTCAGCTTGTTGTCAGACCCAGACCTGAAAGCACCAAGCTGATTCAAGTACTGTTCAAGACCCTGGGCTTTCAGGGTCATGTCTAACAATTAACTGATTGTTGGACCATCCCTGGGACAGCCCAGATGCACATGTAGTTTTTAGATGTCCCCAGGCACCAGCCCCCTGGGATGGGGGAGTCTCTCCCCCATTATTCAAATGGTCAGGTCCTCATACTCTCTGATGTCTAAAAGTATGGGTTCTGCCTGGCTCTCTACAACCCAGGATTTTTAAGTGCTTTACCCTGTGGCCCCTTTGGAAGCATACAATAGTCCATTTGGAGCTGTTCCCTTAGTTATTCTTAGAAGTACCATCCCCAACAACTTATTCTTGTAAACAGTAGATGTTCACTTCCAGGTAACTTGGACATTATTTATAGCCTGCTTCAATATCCATCAAAATCACTGCAAGGTTTCATGACATATCCAAAAATAGAAACTTAGGATGACTGATATTTTTAAACAAAACATTTTTTTTTCAAGTAAAAATGTAGTCTTTGGAACATACAAAGGAGGGAAAATAGCAGAAGGATAAGAACAAAAAGATTCTGGTTTTGTTTGTTTCATTGAAAAAAAAAAATCTGCCAAAATTTTAAAAGAAATAAACAGTTCCCATTTTGTCCAAGAGTTTTTGCAGAAAATAAATGTCAGTCAATTTCATTAGAGACATTAGCTGAATGTATTAACATTTGTTTTAATATGACTAGAATAAACCACATCAGTTGTTTGCCCTTATCTTCACAGGCATTTATCAGTTTCTTTTTTATTGCCACCAGGGAATTTGTACTCTGTTCTCTTTACAAACAGATGTGACAACAGTTTCCTTTGATGCTATGAACAATCTGAAAGCAACTGCCATTGCTTGAAAATCTTTAGATTACAAATTATCTCTTTTTATGCTGCACATTAAAAATGTACCTTTGGACAACAACAGCTTTTTGTTTAAATTAATTATGGACACTGACAACCATTTTTCTTCTATTATTTGACTGAGCTAAAGTTCCTTTGATTCATGTGCTAATGGCACCAAAATTTTTGAACTGTAATGAACAACATTGCTATGCTCTGGATGTGAAAGCAATAACAAAAGCCGTAAACAAAAGTGATTGGACTGCCTTGTGAATGTTGCTAAGGTTTTCTTAGTAATAATAACAACAACAAAAAATCGTAATTTCTCTAGTGCTTGCTTTTCATTTCTATACATCACACAGAAATCAAAGAAAGCCTTCAGTGAGCTTTCAAAGACACTGTTTTTTTTACTGGTTTAACATTTAGCATTGTGTCCACAGGTGGCTATTTTTACTGTGAATGTGATCTTTTCCCACCTACAGCATTTTGGACTTAGTTGAGAATCTGCCTCTTCTTGTTACTTGTATTTGCATAATGCAGGGTTTTCCAGGTCTCCATGTATCAATGCATTATCCATATGATCTGAGATCCTTGCTCAAAACTTGCTCATCATAACTTCAGGACAACTTTGAAAAATCTGTGCATACTGCTTTGGTAATGTGACTTTCTTACTGATGAGCAATAAGCAAAAAAAAAAAAAAAAAAGCTGATTAAAACTGAAATCAGTTTTGTCCTCAGTACCCAATCCTGCAAGCCCTCCTCATGCAGAGCTCCTAAATTCCTCTTGCAAAAACATCAGGGAGCTATGCTGGCAGGCACAAGAATTACAGTGGAAAACCATAGTTATATTGCCTAAAATGAATGACCTGAAATAATCCTTAAAGATAGCCATGACACTTCTTACTTTTTTCAGCCCAAAATCCTTTCTCCATTTGATTAAATCTAAAAAAACTCAGCTATTCAAAGCCTTACTTTTACCCCTTAAGGGATTCCGATAGACAAAGCCATTGGAGGCCTGTGGCTCACTGAAGTTGTGTTGCCATAAATGTTCAGACATCTTTAACCACCAAACATGGAAGATTACCTGATAATTACAGGCCATATGGCAGGCAAGGGCAGAAAGAATTAAGATTTTTCAAGTCTAAAATTCTGTGGAAAGCACCAAAGAACATCAGAACATTTTAGATCTGGTCAAAAACATCTTGTGATGGAAAGAATATGTAATAAAATATAAGAAAAGCATGTAGAATGGTACAACCATAGCTGGTATATACCTGGAAAAGTATGTGAGAATGTTAAGTAAATTAATCAGTGAAAAGCAAGGTGTATGGCACCAAATATGAATGATCAGGTGTGGGCAATGATGCAGACTTAATGTAAGTGCTTCTAATGTATAAAAAGAGCAGAATAAAAACAGACTTTGTATTTGTGTTTAACCCTGCACTATCTGACTAGTTTGACTAGTCTGATCACCTGGCTGATAGTATGAATAAAGGCTACACTAATTTTATGCCTACTGAATAGCTGTGATATGTACTTATTTGAACCATTTTGCAGAAGGACTAATAGGTCCTTGAAGTCAACAACAATAATGTCTTTAATCAATGAACCAGTTCAAAGTTTTTTGTAGATCCACCTCCCCTAGAGTCAAAGTGTAATTTGGACCCTAATGGTATCCTCTCAGACATCCATCTAATGTCACTCTGAACACACCAACCATAATTTAACCCCTGTTGCCAGGAGCAATCACTAAAGTTGTGATCCCGTGAAAGAAAGAAACCATGACAATTTTAACCAAGTATCTACAGGTAATTCACACCTGCAGTTGCTTTTTGGTTCAAAAGGTGCCTAATGGAATATGGAAGGTCCCATTAACTTCTACAAAGCACAACTCCATATACTCCAAAGTCTGCCCTGGCATTTAGCAGTACTTTATGTGACTATTAGCCTGTCTAGAAGAAAAGGAAGAATATTTGCAATGACAAAAGCAAAGCAAGATGTCAACTTATGATCATGAAAAAGGCCCTGGTAGCTACCAATCAATCTAACTACCTGTTAAAACATTAGAATTGATGAACGGGAGCGCTCCCAACAAGGAAGAGATCTTATCACCCAGAAGAAACCACATATCCATGCAACCTGCCTTTACAGCTTGGCAGTAACTGGGAGAGCTTTGAAAGCAGAGATGCAAACCCTTTTCTAGTTTTTAAAAATGTATTAGCTCCAGAGTCAAACCCAATACACCTTCTGAAACCACTAATTTCATTAATGTTAAACAAATCGCTTAACAACCTGGGTAATGAATCCTGCCTGCTCTTCCCTCCATTCTCAATTAAGAGTCATTAACTATGTACAATTTATTAGAGTTTAAATAATACTTCATTGTGGACAGTGCAAAAAATGCTAAAAGGCAGTAGGTAAAAAATTATTTATTGCTTGCTTGCTTTCAAAATGGCCATTGACAAGTGTGCTCTATCTGAGCTCTTAGAGCTTTTTACCTTCTCTTGAGCTTTGCTCCTTCTCTTGCTTTGTTTTTCCTCCCCTGGAAACACTGGCTGTTTGGGTGTTGGCCTCCAACATCCCCCCATTGCTCTTGGATGATGACCTCAACAACTGCCCCAGCCTTATGGCATGGTGATGGGCCCAGTCTGTAGTTGGCTGCTTGGCAGCAAGGTCCCTGGGCTCCGGTATGTCCTGTCCTTAAACAGCAGATGTTGATGCTTCTTGACAGGGAGGGTTGGGGTTTCCCCCACTCTGTGTCCTTCCTGATTGATGGGCAGCATTATGAGATCTACCTCACTACTGGGGACACCTCATGCTTTCGCTGTGGTAGCAGGTCCCATCTGGCTACCCAGTGCCAAAGAAAAAGTCAGCTGCAGTGGAGCCTCTTGCAGCTGTGCCCAATGGTAGCTCATCTGCCTCTAGTGCGGCAGCCTCACTGAGCGATGGGGATGGGTCTTCCTCCTAGCTCCTCCCTGCTTCATCTGAGTCTGCTAGTTCCGCCATGGTGGACCCACTTCCCACCTTTCTTCCCCCTACAGGGGAGGTTTTGGCTTCTCTTGCTGGGAAGGGCAAGTCCCAGAAACAGAAGGAGTCTTCCAAAAAGGCCTCATCATCCCCTCAAGACCTCCCCACCACTTCGAAGGGAGCTGAGGTTAATAAATGGGAACTCCCACTTTTGCCTGCCTCCCTGGCATCCCCCAGGTCCTGTAGTGGCTGGGGTTATCTGGGGACAGAGGAGGTGGCAGGGGAAGTCTGCTGACCCTCCCCACATCTCTCAGCCCCCTGAGCCTGATGAGGTCAACACGGAGGTTGGGCCCTATGGGAGCTGCAAGTGGCTCTGGAAGCAAGAGTGCCTGGGTCAGGAGAGTGTCCCTCTTAAGAAATTGGGGACTGATGTGTCCCCCACCCCTCAGAAGACACTGCTGATGCTGAGATTCCTGGTGAGGGGATAATTAACGCCACCCCCCCAGTCTCAGTGGTTCTTGGTGAAGGACATGTACAGCTCCTCTTCCTCTGGATCAGATTTTGATTCTGCCTCTGAGGATGAGTCGATGGAAATCCTACCTTGGGACATGGTGCCTTAGTCCCCCAAATCAGCTACATGGGGAAGGTCCTTACCCCAGAAGCAGAACCTGTTCCTGCTTCTGTGGAACATCCCTGTGCTTGTTCCTCTGTTGAACACCTTTTTGATTTTCTTGATCAGATGAAGCATCACTGGAAGGTTGCACAGCATATTCATAAATGGTTCCCAGAACCTGAGACGTTCATGCTTTTCACCAAGGCTGCAGCTGTAGCGCTGCACTCCACTGTGGGGATGTAGCATTATAGTCTACACCTGAGCAAACTTGTGGGTGATGTTGGGCACTTGCTGCACAGCATGCAGGAACACAAACTGAGACACCTAATCAAGCCAACTGGCATGCTGCCACATCAGGGCCATATGATCCTGAGTCATGGCACCTCTCACAGTATACGGGTTGTGATCCTTTTGTTGCTGCAGCTGACATCTTACTCGGTGGTTGCCCAAGAGGTCATCCCTGACTACCTGCTGATTGCTTGTATCTTGTTAGCATGACATTGCCTCCTCCTCATTACTATCTATGTGCCTGCTGTTGGGCAGGAATGGCCTGCCCTTGTTGAGACCCTGGATGATTTTTTACAGAGCACAACGGATATCAATAACCTTCTCCTCCTGAGTGGGGATGTAATTTACATGATTGACGAGCAGCTTGACCAGAATGGGCCAGAACCTCATCTGTTTTCAGTCCAACAGCTGTGGACTACTTTGGAGGCAGGGGACTTTGTTGCCATCTGCTGTCATTTCCATGCTGACCCAAGGCAGTACACTTGGCTGATGGCGACTGTTAGTGGGATTGCCATGGCACACCATGGCTGCTTGTGCTTTGCTAAGCATTGCCTGCCAGCCCTGTGGGCTGGTTGCATTATTCTACCTAGACTCTTGGATCACAGTCCCTGGATAGAGACCTAGGCAGTGGGCCCAGTACTTCCTTGACTCTTTCTGTGTCTCCTGACAGTGATGCCAGGGTTTACCTTGGCACACTGTCCTGGGGGGGGGGGGGAGGGCTGTACCCATGGATGGCTCATGTCCACCATGCCCTCATCGTTGCCACTCGTCCTGACCAGTATGCCTGCCAGCAGCACCTAGTGGCTCCAGTCCCTGGCATCTTGCTTGTGGTGCTAGACTTGGACCGCTTGGACATTGCTTGTTTTCTTTCCCATGCTGGGCATCTAAGGGGGGTAATCATGTGCCAAAGATGGCCACTCTCCAGAGCTGCAGGAGTTGATTTGCTGGAGCTGGTTCTAATCCTGCCCTGTGACTCTTCCAATTTTTGGTCCAGGCAGGCCTGTCACTGTGATTCAAACATGTGGTTCTCCAGTGGACAGTACTTCCCTTCCAGGAGCGTTGGGCCATTTAGGGAGTGCTCTGAGGTGCTGAGGGTGACTGTTCAATTCTCATGCTGTAACACTGCCTCACTCCCACCCTCCTCCTAGGGTACTGGCAAGGACCCTAGTGGATTGCTGTGGTACTGCATGTTTTTGTTTGTGTTTGTGTTTTCAATGGTCAGGGCAGAACTTGAGGGCTAGTCCCAGGTTTCATCTTCTGCACCTGGGCCTGTGTGGGATGTCTTTTGTTGGTTTGTTGTATTGTCACCTGTTTTCCTCTCTAATAAACATTTCTAAAAGTCAACAGTCTTTCTTTCTTTTTAGAAAAAAACTTTACCAAACGCCATAAAGGTAACAGGAATATTAGCTTAGCAAACACCCTTCCCAAACAAATGATTACTTTCACATTGTAATTATGAATTGATGAATTGATGATTATTTAAAACAAAAAGAAGTTTGGCTTGTGAGCTTTCAAGTATTAGAAAATGTTTTACTCACATGCAAAATGTCTCATAAATCTATTTAATATTCATAGCAGAATATCTTGAAGGAAAACGAGGAGTGGAGAAGTAATCTGTGTCAACTAACAAAACCTGATTTATATTCCAGGTCCGAGAACACTGATCAGAAAGAAACCAAAATGAGATTGTGTGACCTATGTACCAGTCATAGCATATGCTTCAGAAAAAAAGCCTTGATTACAATGTATCCCTTATTATATTCCTTGCCTCAGATATGTTCAGAAAGAAGATGTATGAGATAAATGTGTTGGACCTGAAATTTTGTGAACAGTTTGACAAATTAAACAATCATAGAGATGCAAGATTCCAAAGATCTTCAGTGAAAATTCTCCATAAATGATATATTGTTTTCATTAAAGTTTCAAATGTTTTTGTGCGCAAAGCTCTGAAAAAAGATTCTAAAAGAATAGGAAAGGAAAATAATGTTTTATATAGTATTTATCTCCTTCATAATAATGAATCTTTAATAAGTTTCCCCCAAAAAGTTAGTTGGGGTTCAGAGGCATTTAACTGGAGGAGATTTTATTATGTGCAATTCAGCAGTTTTATCTGAGTGTTTTGCATACTGATTTATAGTATTTTTAAACATAAGATTCAAGGTGTTCCAGCTGCCATTTTATTGCACATCTTGTTTCCTTTTTACACTCTTTCAGCAGATAGTATCACATTCTCCCAACTTTTATTCTATAGTTAACATGTTTAAAAAATACTGATTAGTATAGTAGCTCCAATTTTGTGTTGACATAGCCTGCGAATTCTTAAAAAACAGCTTCTTTTGTTGACAGCTAATAACTCAAATGTTCCCAATATTCACTACCTATATCTCAAAACATGGTACTCAAAACATGAGATTTTTAAAATGCCTAGCCACTTAAGAATATATTTGTCTATATGCCTATTTGTTTTGTGTAATGCTATAAGAAACTGGAATAACCATATGAGGGAACAAAATTATAAAACTTCAGTAAGCATGATAAAAACTCTAGTTAAGCCCTTTACTGTTTTGTTGGGGTACCTCTGTCCTCAAATACAATGTTCCAGTTATTTGTTGGAAATATATGGTCATCAGGAACATATATTAGGCAAATTCCTTGGTTTGATCTTTTATCAATTGTCCTTTGTCCTATGTTACTATTTATCCAAAATTATTTGTTGCACCTTATATCTGTAAATTTTGTGCAACAAAAAGTGTCAAATGAATGTAAATCCTAGGTACATTTATGTATACCTCAAAATAAGAATCAAAGGATTTATTCATTTCGATATAATACCATATTCTTTTTTCTATATTTAGGTTGTCATGTTTCCCTATAAGATGTAAAAAAAGATCTTATATCAAAAGTTGGAATCTCCAGTATCATAGCCAGTTGTTCCCTTCCAAGATTTTTTTTCCCAATTTTGTGGCTGGCTTATAAAAATAGAAAAAAGAATCATTAAAAAAATTTAAAAAAAAAAAGCAAAATACTTTAAATAAATTTAAACAAAATATCTCATTTAACACAAAACTAAATGTTTACCAAAAATTAAAAAAAAAAAAAAAATGATTGGTTCCCTGAAAACTAATTTATTATATTTAGTTTTAAGGAACAAACTTAATTAAAATGTAAATATTTGTAAATGTAAATATTTGTACATTTAAATATGAACTGTTATTTTTACATACAACATTGAATTTATTTTGAAAATGCCTAAAGATTTGGACTTTTTATTTCTTCAGCCAAAACAATTCAATGCATTTAAAATAAATTTACAAGTAATTAGAGTCAGCCTTATTATTCAATTGTTTAAATAGTTTGTTTGAAAAATAAATATGCCTAGCTCTTTCTTGAAGTCAGTGTAGCTAAACCCACTGTTTGAAATCTATACCTGAACCTTACATAGCCACATTGCATGTTAGAAGAGGTAAAACAGG